>NC_137289.1:97092500-106210000 GCF_054371585.1 Giraffa tippelskirchi
GAATTGGTTCCATGCTCTCCTTCAGGGGGTCTTCCCCACCCATGGATCGAACCCAGGTCTCCTGCATTGCAGGCAGATTCTTTACCATCTGAGCCACCAGGGAAGCCCCAAATCAACTATGTGTTGAAAGTGTTAGTTGCTCAGTTTTGTCCAACTCTTTGCGACCCCATGGACTGTAGCCTGCCGGGCTCCTCTGTCCATGGAATTCTTCAGGCAAGAATACTAGAGTGGATTGCCATTCCCTTCTCCAGGGGATCTTCCTGACCCAGGGACTGAACCTGGATCCCCTGCATTGAAGGCAGATTCTTTACTGTCTGAGACGAGCCACCAGGGGAGCCCCAAATCAACTAAAAAAAAGTTTAAACTTCCTGCCATGGTTTACCAGGTCCTTCCTGGCCTGACCCCTGATTACCTTTCCAACCTCATATTTGGTTACTTTCCCTTTATACCCACTCCCTGGTCCCTATGCCTTAGCCATTATGAATGCATTTATGTTCTGTGAATATTCCATGCTCTCTTTCCTTTGTAACACATACAGTTCCATCTGTCTGAAACAGGCCTCCTCTTTTCTTATTATCTTAATTAACTCCCTCTGGTCTTTGAATTGCTTCTGAAATGACCTTCTGAGTTTTCCCTGATTTTCCTCAGACTGGGTTAGGTACATGTGTGCTAAGTTGCTTCAGTCACGTCTGACTCTTTGCGACACTATGGACTGCAGCCCACCAGGTTCTTCTGTCCATGAGATTCTCCAAGCAAGAATACTGGAGTGGGTTGCCATGCCCTCCTCCAGAAGGTCTTCCTGACCCAGGGATCAAACCTGCATCTCTTACACCTACCTGCATTGGCAGGTGGGTTCTTTACCACTAGCACCACCTGGGAAGCCGCAGGTTAGGTACACCTGCTGGGTATTTCCAATCCCTTCTATTTCCTTATCTACAAACACTCATACTATTTTATTAAACTATTTTTCTACCACTGCACATAGACTATGGGCTCCATGACAGCATGAACTGTGTCAATTTTCCTTGCCAATTAGCCTATAAGAACAACTCCTAGAACAGTATCTCACACACTATAGTTAATCCATATTTTCCGATGGAATTATGTCCCCAATACCTCACACAGTTTTGGTAAAGAACTGCTGATTGAAATGTCCCTAATCCTCATTGATCTCATTTTCATCAAGCCCATGGATAATACAAATGGTTCTCTCTGGGTTTTACCTATTATTTAAATGCATAATAAAGATGTTGGCTTGAATTACAACTAGCAGTTGTTACCTCAAATCGGGGTACGTCCATTTCAACTTGCCCTCTTAGCAATGGGGTTTGTCTGGGAGTCTCACGGATCATCACGCTCCATCTGAGATGAAGTTTAAAGACAAATATTTAGGATTCTGTTTCATTAAATGGTGGCATCAATGCTTTATATGTCATAAAAAAGGTCAAAATATTTATGTGGTGAGTCATGATGTGTTGTAGGGGATGCCCAAGTTATCTCAGGTCACTTGATTTCAAGGAATACACCAAGAAGGTCCTCTGCCTCATGACTTCTCAAGGTCAGTTTGATGGAAGGAATTCTACCACAGGGTTCTCAGAGAGCAGCACTTCCCAAGCAATGATAACTATCAAGATCACCTGAGGTGCTTTTGTAACATACACATACCAGGGCCCTACCCAAGACCTACTGAATAAGAATATTTGTGCTAGAGCCCAGCTTGGTACCTTGAAAAAGCTCCCAAGGATAATCTTATTAGCAGCCATAAATCAAATAGTATGCCCCCTCATAGAAAATCTTTCTTCTCAGAAGATTGGAGGGCAATATTCTCTTTTCTAGGGCACAAATAATCCAGGCCAATTGTTTATGAATCCTCTTTTTTAATTTCTTTGAGAACTGGAGGAAGCTATAGAACTATAGAATAGTTTATTATACAATCTTAGAATAGAAAGATAGAAACTTTCCCAAGGAAAAACTATGCTTACATAGATAATTAGCTATGTAATTTGAAGGAGGTTCGAAGAACCCTTGAAATTTACTAATGGGGGTTCCTGCTCTAGGATCTTTTAAGTTTGAAGAGAGGCTTCAGTGATGTTTAAAGGATACATGGTAGATCCTTTTTTCTTAATAAACAAGATCTCCCAAATTTCCCTGCACTGGAGCCAGAAAAGCAACGAGGCTCTGTGAAGGAGTTTAGAACATCCCTGACTGAGATAATGTAACTGAGAGTAACTGGCAAGGGACTGGAAGAGCCACAATGACCTGATCTTTCAGTCACTCACCTGTCTAGAATCCTCACACCAGCTTGCTCTACTCTGTTGAGGATGTTCAGAGGCGACTTGTTTTTGTTCCAGAATGCACCCCAGCCGAGGACACGGGCCAGATCATTACCAGTTCCAAGAGGGATGACTGCCAGCTGACACTGCAAGAACAATACCAGGCACCCTTTTCAGACAATCCTACCAAGATCCACCCATAAAAATACCCAGAGGGTGCTTTTTGGGAAAGAATATGGTCTCAAAGTCAGTGGTAATAAAGGACTTATGATTTTAGGAAGTGTAATAGGAAGATGTTTGAAATTGAGTGAAATTTTCCCTAAGAAGTTGGGTCCCACTCTTGGCAATACAGAACCTACTAAGTAAGTGGAAAAGTTGCTGGAATATGCCAATATTGTAGTTATGCTTCTAAAAGAGAAACATAGCCACAAAATTTTAATCTAGGCTAGTCCAAGGAGATGGGGTGCCTCAAGGAGACAAAGTTACTGCAGTCAGAAGAGTAGGGGGCTGCTTAGGGAGAGCGAGGTAAGGTAGAGGTAGAGAAACATTCTGCTACACTTGAGACTCAGCGAAGAAAATAAGTGGCCTCAGGAAGGGTAGAGAATGGGTGTTGAATGCTGCCTGATGCCACTTCTTTTCTGCTTGCTCTCCTCCCCTTCAAATCTTCATCTTGGGGCTTGGGGGATAGAGCACTGCTCATTTTTTCTGCTAATTTCCTCTTTTCTCCTTCCTATTGATAGACCCAAAAATGGCATAGGTTTAAGTTGGGAATCTACCTGTCAGGTTGACTGTGAAACCAGTAAGAAACATACATTTTATAGACAAGGAGAGTAAAGATGGGGACGTCGTGGGATAAGCAGCTCCATACTCCTAGTCTCTGCAGCGATGTTTAAACTAAATCAGCTAGGGACTCACCTGTTCATGTAATCCAAAGGAATCAATCAGAGATAAGACCCAGCTCACACTGCCATCTCCACCACAAACCACCACGCGAAAGCGAGCAAAGTTCTTGAACATGCAGAGCCTGGAAAGAAGAAGGGAAAGGGCAGTCATTTCATGAATTGACAAGTTTTAAAACTCCTTCCTACAATGTGCCAGGAGCTAAGGACTACTCCTTCTGCACTCTGCTATTAGGCTACCTGCCTCCTTTTCCTTAACCTCTATCTCTTTGTGTACTTAAGATCATAGGAAATGCTCCCGCAGGCAATCCTGGAAAGCAGGCCTTGCCTTGACCCACACTTTTGTTGGCTCAACCTTGTTCTGTAAGTTACTAGTGGCCTAGCCAAATCTACTTGCTGAGGCCTAGGAAGAATGATTGCACAGTTGCCAGTGGGTTCACAGAAACCAGGGCTGAACAGCCAGATGGTCTCTAAATAATACAGCCCTCTAGTAGGGATATATCTACTTGGCCTCAGGAAAAAGAGTGAATGACAGGAAAGGTGTATAGTAATATCAGTTTGCCTCCTCCTCTGAAGTCAGGAAGAAACACAAGCTGGAATCAAGATTGCTGGGAGAAATATCAATAACCTCAGATATGCGGATGACACCACCCTTATGGCAGAAAGTGAAGAAGAACTAAAGAGCCTCTTGATGAAGGTGAAAGAGGAGAGTGAAAAAGTTGGCTTAAAGCTCAACGTTCAGAAAACTAAGATCATGGCATCCGGTCCCATCACTTCATGGGAAATAGATGGGGAAACAGTGGAAACAGTGTCAGACTTTATCTTTTTGGGCTCCAAAATCACTGCTGATGGTGATTGCAGCCATGAAATTAAAAGACACTTACTCCTTGGAAGGAAGGTTATGGACAACCTAGATAGGATATTTAAAAGCAGAGACATTACTTTGCCAACAAAAGTCCGTCTAGTCAAGGCTATGGTTTTTCCAGTGGTCATGTATGGATGTGAGAGTTGGACGGTGAAGAAAGCTGAGCACTGAAGAATTGATGCTTTTGAACTGTGGTGTTGGAGCAGACTCTTGAGAGTCCCTTGGACTGCAAGGAGATCCAATCAATCCATCCTAAAAGAGATCAATCCTGGGTGTTCATTGGAAGGACTGATGTTGAAGCTGAAACTCCAATACTTTGGCCACCTCATGCGAAGGGTTGACTCATTGGAAAAGACCCTAATGCTGGGTAGGATTGGGGGCGGAAGGAGAAGGGGACGACAGAGGATGAGATGGTTGGATGGCATAACCGACTCGATGGACATGGGTTTGGGCAGACTCTGAGAGTTGGTGATGGACAGAGAGGCCTGGCATGCTGCAATTCATGGGGTCGCAAAGAGTCAGACACGACTGAGCGACTGAACTGAACTGAACTGAACTGAAGTCAGGGGACATAGTTTTACCTTTTCCAACTGGAAAAGATGAAGCAAATCTGAGAGCAAGACATAGGCTTGAAAGGATTTCTGGAGAGGGCTAAAAGTCCTCTAGCCAGCCAACTCAAGATGTTCTGGAACTGTGTTTGTGTCCTGTCTTGAGAAAATAGATCTTTCCTGCCCATGTACTAGAACTAATTCCAGGAAGCCTATCCTACTCTAGAATGTGCAGAGAGGGGAATCATTTCTATATGCCCAACTACATCCCTTACCCCATGCTTACCCGGCTTCAGGTCCACCCTTCGACAGGTCAAACACTTGAGACGGGTTAAGGTACTGCTTGAATTTCCGGAGGAAGACGATCCCTTGATGATCGCCACTTTTGGAGTTGATGAAGATGAGAAGGGGGCATGAACAGGCTGAAGACCAATCAAGATTCCAAAAGTCTGGAGATACTACTAATTGGCCTAATAATGCACACAACAGAAAGAAAAGAAAAAAAGAAAAAGAAAAGGACCATTGAGATGGAAGCAAGATGTGACTTTACATTAAATTTTGCAGACTTTTAAAAACAGCTTTATTGAGGTATAACACATACAAAGAACTGCATATATTTAATGTGTACAATTTAATGAGCTTAGACATATGCAAACACCCATGATACCATCACCACCATCAAGATAACAGGCATCTAATACCTCCCACAGCTTCCTTGTGCCTCTGAGACTGAAGAACAGAAGGGAAGTCAGATGCAATCCAAAGGGGCTTTCATTAAAAAAAAAAAAACAAAAAACACAGCTGGTCTTTGCCCAGCTGTTGCCAGGTAACCAATATTTCCTAAGCAACTACTACATACCAATCATCATGGTAGATACTTCTAGGGTTCTAGACCTTGCCCTCAAGGATACAGACATACACAAGAGTGTATTGTAACACAAAGAATAAAATATTGGTACCACAACCAAAGATCAATAAAATGCCAAGGGGAAACTAAGGAAAGAGAAGACTGAGAGCTTAGGAGAAGGATCAGCACATCTAATGAGTCCTAGCTCAGTGAGTGATAGCTCAGTTGCTACACTGAGAAGATATAAGGTCGGTAGGAAAGGCTGCCTTTCAGCCAGGAAGTAATAACAGAAGATATCAACGTGGGGTGAAGCAGGATGCTTTAATTGATCCTCTAAGCCTCTGGTAGAGCAATCTAGGTTATCATATCAACTTTCAGGGGAAACAAGACTATAGGGAAATTGTCTGGACAAGACAGAGGCTTTTAATAATCCCCAATAGTAAAATTCCCCATAGAGAAGTGGAGTTATAGCAGTCTAAATTGCCAAAGCCTGCCAGCTCATGCTGAGTCGTAGAGTCTGTTGGCAGGGAGACAGGCAGTGAGCAATGGCCTCATAGGAGATGCTAGACAAATTGTGAGCCCCCAAACCTCTGAGCTCATGGCTTTGCAGGGATTCCCCAGCAAAAATAAGTGCAAAGAGGAAAAAGGATGTGGGTTGCTCCTGAATGGTGTGGGCCAGGGGGAGAGAGGCAGGTTGAAATGTCCCATTTGTTGTAGCCTGGATAAAGAGGAGCCTAAAGGAAGACTACTTACTTGAGCAGATTTCATGGCTATTTTACTTGGAAAAATCTAAAGCAAGCTTCCTCTATGGGCCAAGTTCTACTCACTGGCCAGTGGAACTTGAAGGCATCCTGAACCAGTTAGGAACTTGAAGGAATCCTGAACCAGTTTGTCATGCACCAAATTTTCAGGGCTTGCCAGGGCTCATAACTACATGAGGAGTCTGCTGTGTCCCTTCAGTAGCATAGCCTGGAAGTAGTTATCCTCCTTGAACATGTTATCCTTTTTTAACACTTTTTTTTAATGAAAAATATGTTAAAATAATGGTAGTTAAGACATTCATTCATTCAACATATATGTCTTGAGGGCATTTTTTTGTGCTTGTCCTTGTTACATTCTGATATATAATGATAGACAAGATAGAAACAATCTTTGCTCTTGTGGAACTTATATTCTAATATAAGAATATAGACCATAACAAATAAATATAGAAAATAATGTGATATGAAGAAAAATAAAGCAGGAAAAGGTGATGGAGACTGATGGGAATGTTATATTAGACAAGATGGTCAGGAATGGCTCCTCTGGGGAGATGACATTTGAGATGAGATTTGAATGAAGGGAGGTAGTAAGCAAAGCAGATATCTGGGGGAAGAGTTTTTTAGGGGTCAGGAGGAAGATTAAGAAGCTACCCAGAGAAGGGAGACAGCCTGGGATGTCTAGGGACAGTGAAGAGAAGAGCATGGCTACTGTGGAGTGAGGGAGAGAGGTGACAGGGAACAGATAAAATGACAATAAGATGTTAGATGAATCCTGTGAACAAGGTGACAAAAGTGGATAGTAATGTGGGCTAGAATATAGCAATGTTAGGAAGATTCATAACCAAGTAAATAATCATGTCCACAAGGTTGCTTTTGAATAGGCTAATGTTAATTGTAAGAGAATGTCCTGCATTATTCAGCAATTTTAACTAATTAAAATAAAAATATAGAAGGCCAACTTGTCAACTTTGAAATACCTACAGCTGGAGGGAGAGCCACTGGATGACAGAATCAAGATTGACAAATGACCTTAACAAGCAGTTGGGTCAAAGTCAACAAGCTGAAAAGGGGATAAATGTGAAGCTTGGCCTTTAGGCCCAAGGACATAAATTGCAGCAGAACAGGACAATAGGAACTTGGCTTGACAGCATCAAGTGTGAAAAGGGCTTAGGGGATTTACTTGACTTTGAGCTCCAGATGAGTCAACAGTCTGAAAGAGCCTTTCAAAAAAGAGCTCATGCTTCTTTAAGCTACATTAATATAATCACAGTGCCCCAAACCAAGGAGCCAACAGTTACTCTCAAACTTGTTCAATTCATACCACAAAAGGATGTTAAGTTTGGCTTCCTGTTCCCCTTCCTGTATTTTAAAATCCTCTTTTACAAATGTTAACTCCTCATTTAACCCTCATAAGGCATCCAAGTACAAATTTATTTCCTATTGGCAGAAAACAAATGGTACACAAGGCAAAGAGAGGTTAAGTAACTGGCCCAAAGTCACACAGTTAGTACATGATGGAGTATGCTCCCAGGACTGGTAGTATCAGCATCATCTGGGAACGTGTTAGAAATGAAAATTCTTGTGCCCTACTCAGCTCTACTGAATCAAAAGCTGTGGGACAGGGACTGGGGCCTAGAAATCTGTGTTTTAACAAGCCTTCCAGATGATTCTGATGCATTCTCAGATTTGACAAATACTGCATATGAATTTTGCCCCCATATGAATCAGGGATCCTGTCTTAGTCATATCTTATTCTCTACATTGTTCATCACTGAGCCTTACATATACTTGGTATTCAGTAAATGTATTAATTAATTCATGCAAGAAATCTTGACTGTGCATATGCCATGTATCCAGGTTTAAGTGCTAGTGGTACAAGAGCTCCCAGTCTGGAGTAGGAGACATTCATGTGATGAACTGTAATACAGTGTGTAAGTGCTCTGAGATATGTGTTCTGGCTTCACAGCAAAGGAAGTGATTTATTTGTCAAGAGAAATGGGGAGGGGCAATTACAGAAACCTTTAAACAGGAAATAAGAATTAACTTTGTTAATTCTACCCTCTAGGATGAGAGAAGAAATTTACCAAGCAGATTGGGTAGGAAAAAGGGGAAATTAGAAGACATTCTCAGAAATTAAGAGTTTGTTGACTGAATAAATAATGAATGAATAGATGAGTGCTACTCAACAATGGCACATGTTTCCTCAGATGCCTCCACTCTGGGATGCTGGAGAAGGGATTCCCTAGCTTGGCCAGAGGGGTTGGCCCAGATCACTTTTAATGATTTTTATCATCTCCAAGATGGGTGGGACTTCCCAAAAGGAGACCTAGCCATTAAGGAGCATATCTGCCTAGACCAAGAAGCCAGAAAAAGTCAAGAAGATATGGAGGTTTTAAAAGATACTCCTAAGAAACCAAGTAATACATGCTAGAATGACGGGTTCTCAAGAGTGACATTCAGTTGGATCAAGACTGCAGATGACAAGGATGAAAGGCTAACTCATGGGGCATTAATATGAGTCACTACACAAAAATAATGGCTTAGCATAGGTGCTTCTAAGCAATAATATGACATTGGTGGAAAGCAAAAGGAAGCAGCGATGCTATTAGTTGACCATCTATCTATAACAGGAATAAGAAATTATATAGGATGGGAAAAAACAAACTAAAAAACTCTAACTTCCACCAGCTCAGGAAACACGGAACCCGTTGGGCCAATTACAAAGAAGAGGTGGCAGCCCCTTAACACTTATTTGGGAGTGATTTATTAGATGCTGAAGTGGCTATCCTTCAGTCTCCCCAAAGGCATCTTCCCCAGGTCCCTGTAGTGGTGAACAAAGTCTCACCACTTCAGATTCAGGACTTCATTGACTTTCATTAGGAGCCTGAGTACACTTAGTTGACTAGTTTTCTACTTTTCCTGTTCTATAAACCCCAGCTTTCCTGTAGTCCCTTTTTTCTCCTAGCCAGTCAAGTATCTCTTATGTACCAAGGCATCAGTCTCATGACCTCTCTAGCCACCTATCTGGTAGGTGAATCTATGTGGATAAATATTGGAAAAGATCTGAGATTATTATATGCATGCATCCCTGAGTAAGGGATATGTGTCTAAGAATGTCATCATGGGGACACATGAGTATGCTTGCCTGCAGAAAACTGTGTGAGTGGCTCATTCCATGTACCAATGTCTGTCTGTATCTGTGTTGGGGTTAGGGAAGAAACTGGAAAAGACTAGAGCAGCTCACATACATATATGTGCACATATGCTGTGTCTAGTTCTAAAACTGTTGTGATGATTACAGGAATCCTTCCCCCTTCTGTTCTCTAAGAAAACTATATACTCTTCTTTCTTTTCCTTTCTCTGCTCCCAGCTAATGTTGGGTTTTCCTTGGCAATGAAGTAGGCAGGAAGCAAACAAAATTATTTCATGGATTATCTAGTGTCTGGAAATCATGAAAAAGCTGAAATGAATTCAATCATTTGGAAACAATTGTGACAGAGGCTACAAAGAACATCCCCACATACAGATACATCAACATTCACCATCCCAAAGGTCTAAAGAAAATCATGAGCTGTCTCTACACATAGGGGCTTCCCTGGTGGCTCAGCGGTAAAGAATCTGCCTGCAATTCACAAGACACAGGAGACGCAGGTCTGATTCCTGGGTCAGGAAGATCCTCTGGAGGAGGAAATGGCAACCCACTGCAGTATTTGTGGTGGGAAAATCCCATGAACAGAGGAGCCTGGGGGGCTATGGTCCATAGAGTAGCAAAGAGTAGGACACACTGAGCAACTGAGCACACAGGCATGCTCTACACATTTGCACACTTGTACTTTCAGAAATGTTTGACTGGTTGACCAGAATAATTTAACTGTAGTCATTTCCCCCAGGCTTTGCACCTTCCTCCCTCCCCAAAGTATTTCTGAGATTAACGTTTAGCTACTCACCATCACCTTTGGGGTCGCTCAGGGCAGTGGGAGGAATGACTGATGATCGATGACTTCCAAACCAGCATTCCTTGGAAAACCGTCTCCTGCAGTCGTCATGCACCTGGAACGACAGGAGAAGAAAGAAAAAAAATGAGTGGGGTGAGAAAAGGATAACATAGAGCATCATTTTGTCTCAATTCCAAAATTTAAGTGCTCAGTACTCAAAACTCCCTTTTTGAGACTTGGTGCCATACACATACTCCTGACTCAACGTCTTTCTCCATTCTGAGTCTGCATCATCCCTGAATGTGGTCTCTGAACTCTGTTCCTTTCAAAGTTATAGGCACTGAGTATATGCCAGTCCTAGTGCACACTTTTAGTGGCCTACAGAATCGGAGTTTACTTGCAGTATAAGAGTGCTAATCCTGATAATATGTTATTACACTTCAAACCTTACAACAATGATGTCTGTTAGGGAAGACATTATTAAATTTGTTTTAGAAATAAGAAAACCAAAGCTCAGAGAGGAAAAGGATTTTGCTCAAGGTCAAACAACTGGGAAGTAAAAAACCTAAGACTCGGCTACCTTCCCCACTAATGTCATACTTCTAAGATTTCTGATATCTTCAAGCATCACTTCCTGAAAAATTACACAGTTACTAGATGACATGAACCTGGCCTAATTAGGCAAAAGTAATTGTGCTCAGGGCTGGTGCAATGTGATGACCCAGAGGGATGGAATGGGGAGGGAGGTGGGAGGGGGGTTCAGGATGGGGAACACATGTAAACCCATGACTGATTCATGTCAGTGTATGGCAAAAACCACTACAATATTGTAAAGTAATTAGCCTCCAACTAAAATAAATAAATTAATAATTTAAAAAAAGATCCAGAGGACAACCAGAGTTGTCTTATTTTTTAATGACTATATAATTGAAATAAACATTACATTAATTTCAGGTATACAACATAATGACCTGATATCTGTATACATTGTGAAATTGTCACCAGAGTAAGTCTAGTTAAATCAATCATTATACATAGTGACATTTTTTTCCTTGTGATGAAAACTTAAGATTTACTTTCCTTTTAAATTTTTATTTTATACTGGATTATAACTGATTAACAATGTTGTGTTAGTTTTAGGTATACAGTGAAGTGATTCAGTTATACATGTAATGCATATATTCTTTTTTCATGTTCTTTTCTCATTTAAATTATTATAGAATATTGATCAGAGTTCCCTGTGCTGTTCAGTATGTCACTGATGGTTACTAGATTTACTTTCTTAAGGAATCCTAACATATTACTAAAGGAATCCATCAAAACACAAGAAACCAAGAGGAGAAGACAAGAACAGAGAACTACAAAAACAACTAGAAAACAATGAACAAAATGGCAGTAAGTAAATACCTATCAATAATCACTTTAAATTTAAATGGATGAATTCCCCAATCAGAAGAAATAGAGGGCTGAATGGATACCAAAACAGAGCACATATATGTTGCCCACAAGAAATTCACTTCACATCTAAAGACACACACAGACTGAAAGTGCAAATGGATATTAAAGAAAGCCATAGTAGCAATACTTATATCTGACAAAACAGACTTTAACACAAAGACTGTAACAAAACAAGGAAGGGCATTAAATTATGATAAAGGGGTCAATGCAACAAGAATATATAACATTTGTAAACATTTATGCACTCAACAGAGGAGCACCTAAATACATAAAGCAAATATTAACAGAAATAACTGAAGAAAGAGACAGAAATACAAGAATTTTAGAGGGGTTTAATATCCCAGTTACATCAATGGATACATCAGCCAAAAGGTAGTCAATAAGGAAACACTGGCCTTAACAAATTAGATTACCTTAACACATGAGATGAGATTACCTTAATAGATATACATAGGACATTTCATAAAAAAGCAGCAGAATACATATTCTTTTCAAGTGTACATAGACCATTCTCCAGATATATCACATGCTAAGCCATAAAACAAAGTCACATTAAATATAAGAAGATTCAAATCATGGTAAACACCACTATGAAACTAGAAATCAACTACATGAAAAAAACTGGAAGAAACACAAACATGAGGACATTAAACGACATGCTGCTAAATAACCAATAGGTCAATAAAGAAATCAAAATATGCCTTGAGACAAATGAAAATGGAAACACACCTCTAAAATCTATGTTGTTGTATTCAGTGTTAAGTTGTGTCCAAATCTTTGCAACCCCAAAGTCTGTAGCATTCCAGGCTCCCCTGTCCTCCACTGTCTCCTGGGGTTTGCTCAAATACATGTCCATTGAGTTGGTGATGCTATCTAACCATCTCGTCCTCTGTTACTCTCTTCTCCTCCTGCCTTCAATCTTTCCCAGCACCAGGGTCTTTCCCAGTGAGTTGGCTTTTCGAATCAGGTGGCCGAAATATCAAAGCTTCAGCTTCAGCATCAGTCTTTCTAATGAATATTCAGGGTTGATTTCCTTTAGGAAGGAAACAGCAACCCACTTCAGTATTCTTTCCTGGGAAATCTCATGGACAGAGGAGCATGGCAGGCTATAGTCCATGAGACTGCAAAGAGTCAGACACAACTGAGCGGCTAACACACTGACTGGTTTGATACCCTAGCAGTCCAAGGGACTTTCAAGAGTCTTCTCCAGCACCGTAGTATGAAAGCATCAATTCCTTGGCACTCAGCCTTCTTTATGGTTCAACTCTCACATCCATACATGACTACTGGAACAGCCATAGATTTGACTATATGGTCCTTTGTCAGCAAAGTGATGTCTCTGCTTGTTAATACACTGTCCAGGTTTGTCATAACTTTCCTTCCAAGGAGCAAGCCTTGTTTTAATTTCATGACTGCAGTCACCATCTGCAGTGATTTTGGAGCCCAAGAAAATAAAATCTGTCACTGCTTCCACTTTTTCCCCTTCTGTTAATAGTTGTCATTGAGTGATAGGACCAGATGCCATGTTCTCAGTATTTTTAGTGTTGAGTTTCAAGCCAGCTTTTTCACTCTCCCTTTTCACCCTCATCAAGAGACTCTTTAATTCCTCTTAACTTTCTACCATTAGAGTGGTACCATCTGCATATCTGAGATTGTTGATATTTCTCCTGGCAATCTTGATTCCAGCTCGTGATTCATCTAACCCAGCATTTTGCATGATATATTCTGCATTCCTGACTTGTCTCTTGAGAAACCTGTATGCAGGTCAGGAAGCAACAGTTAGAACTGGACATGGAACAACAAACTGGTTCCAAACAGGAAAAGGAATACATCAAGGCTGTATATTGTCACCCTGCTTATTTAACTTATATGCAGAGTACATCATGAGAAACGCTGGGCTGGAAGAAACACAAGCTGGAATCAAGATTGCCAGCAGAAATATCAATAACCTCAGATATGCAGATGACACCACCCTAATGGCAGAAAGTGAAGAAGAACGAAAAGCCTCTTGATGAAAGTGAGAGAAGAGAGTGAAAAAGTTGGCTTAAATCTCAACATTCAGAAAACTAAGATCATGGCATCCGGTCCCATCACTTCATGGCAAATAGATGGGGAAACAGTGGAAACAGTGTCAGACTTTATCTTTTTGGGCTCCAAAATCACTGCAGATGGTGATTGCAGCCATGAAATTAAAAGACTCTTACTCCTTGGAAGGAAAGTTATGACTAACCTAGACAGCATATTAAAAAGCAGAGACACTACTTTTCCAACAAAGGTCCGTCTAGTCAAGGCTATGGTTTTTCCAGTGGTCATGTATGGATGTGAGAGTTGGACTGTGAAGAAAGCTGAGCACCAAAGAATTGATGCTTTTGAACTGCGGTGTTGGAGAAGACTCTTGAGAGTCCCTTGGACTGCAAGGAGATCCAACCAGTCCATCCTAAAGGAGATCAGTCCTGGGTGTTCACTGGAAGGACTGATGTTGAAGCTGAAACTCCAATACTTTGGCCACCTCATGCAAAGAGTTGACTCATTGGAAAAGACCCTGATGCTGGGAAGGATTGGGGGCAGGAGGAGAAAGGGATGACAGAGGATGAGATGGCTGGATGGTATCACCGACTCGATGGACATGAGTTCGGGTGAACTCCGGGAGTTGGTGATGGACAGGGAGGCCTGGTGTGCTGCAATTCATGGGGTAGCAAAGAGTCAGACACGACTGAGCGACTGAACTGAACTGATATATATACTTATATACACATTCATTATATGTATATACATACACATATATACTATATCTAATGTATACATATATATGTACATATTATATATATATACATATATATATAATGAAATATCACACAGCCATAAAAAAGAAGAACATTTTGTCATTTGTGGCAACATGGATGGACTTGGAGGTTATTATGCTAAGTGAAATAAGTCAGATAGAGAAAAACAAATACAGTATTATTTCATATATATATGTGGAACCTGAAAAGAAAGCACATGAACAAACATAACAAAACAGAAATGGGCTCATATACACAAACTGTTGGTTGCCAGAGTGGAAGAGGTTGGGGGATGAGTGAAATAAGTGAGTGGGATTAAGAGGCACAAACTTAGGGCTATAAAATAACCTTCAAGCTAGGCCTCAGTGGGGTTTCCCTGGTAGCTCAGCTGATAAAGAAGCCTCCTGCAATGCAGGAGACCCTGATATGATTCCTGGGTCATAGGCATGACTCCTGGGAAGATCCCCTGGAGGAGGGATAGGCTATCCATTCCAGTATTCTTGGGTTTTCCTGGTGGCTCAGATGGTAGAGAATCTGCCTGCAATGTGTGAGACCTGGGTTCGATACCTGAGTTGGGAAGATCCCCTGGAGGAGGGCATGGCAATTCACCCCAGTATTCTTGCCTGGAGAATCCCCATGGAAAGAGGAGCTTGGTGAGCTATAGTCCATGGGGTTGCGAAGAGATACAACTGGGTGACTAAGCACAGCACACAGCACAGGTCTCAGCAGTACGTGAACTAACTTGCAGATGTACAAGCTAGGTTGAGAAAAGGCAGAGGAACTAGAGCCCAAATTGCCAACATTCATTGGATCATGGAGAAAGCAAGGGAATTCCAGGAAAACATCTACTTCTGCTTCAACGACTACTCTAAGGCATTTTACTACGTGGATCACAACAAACTGAGGAAAATTCTTGAAGATATCAGAGTACCAGACCACCTTAACTGTCTCCTGAGGAACCAATATGATGGTCAAGAAGCAACAGTTAGAACCAGACATCAAACAACTGAATGGTTCAAAATTGGGAAAGGAGTACAACAAGGCTGTATATTGTCAGCCTGCTTATTTAACTTATATGCAGAGTATGTCATGTGAAATGCCAGGCTGGATGAATCACAAGCTGGAATCAAGATTGCCAAGAGAAATATCAACAACCTCAGATATGCAGATGGTACCACTCTAATGGTAGAAAGTGAAGAGGAACCAAAGAATTTCTTAATGAAGGTAAAGAGGAGAGTGAAATAGCTGGCTTGAAACTCAACACTAAAAAAACTAAGATCATGGCATCTGATCCCATCACTCAATGGCAACTATTAATAGAAGGGGAAAAGGTGGAAGCAGTGGCAGATTTTATTTTCTTGGGCTCCAAAATCACTGCACATGGTGACTGCAGTCATGAAATTAAAAGATGCTTGCTCCTTGGAAGGAAAGCTATGACAAACCCAGACAACATATTGAGAAACAGACATCACTTTGCTGACAAAGGACCATACAGTCAAATCTATGGCTGTTCCAGTAGTCATGTATGGATGTGAGAGTTGGACCACAAGGAAGGCTAAGCACTGAAGAATTGATGCTTTTGAATTGAGGTACTGCAGAAGACTCTTGAGAGATCAAGCCAAGCCAATCCTAAAGGAAATCAACCTTGAATATTCATTGCAAGGACTGATGCTTAAGTTGAAGCTCCAATACTTTGGCCACCTGATGCCAAGAGCTGACTCATTGGAAAAGACCCTAATGCTGGGAAAGATTAAGGCAAAAGGAGAAGGGAGCGACAGAGGATGAGATGAAATGGTTAGATAGCATCACTTACTTAATGGGCATAAATTTTAGCAAACTCTGGGAGATAGTGGAGGACAGAGTAGCCTGGTGTTCTGTAGTGCATGGGGTCGCAAAGAGTTGGACACAACTTAGAGACTAAACAACCACCACAACAATATATATATATATATATATATAAAATTATTAGATATACATACACAGATACTGATGCTGGGAAAGATAGAAGCAGGAGGAGAAGGGAATGACAGAGGATGAGATGGTTGGATGGCATCACCAACTCAATGGACCTGAGTTTGAGGAAGCTCACAGAGATGGTGAAGGACAGGGAAACCTGGCATGCTTCAGTCCATGGAGTCAAAAGAGTTGGACATGACTGAGTGACTGAACAAAAACCATACATACAAAAAAGAGAAAGGAATCTAAACATAACACTAAAGTAAGTGAAAGTGAAGTTGTTCATTCGTGTCCGACTCTTTTGCCAACTGGTGGACTGTAGCCTACCAGGCTTCTCTGTCCATGGGATTTTCCAGGCAGGAGTACTGGGGTGGGTTGCCATTTCCTTCTCTGGGGATCTTCCAGACCCAGGAATCTAACCCAAGTCTCCCGCATACAGGCAGACACTTTACCCTCTGAGCCACCAAACATAACACTAAAGGTAGTCTTCAAATCACAAAGGAAGAGAGGAAAAGAAGAAAGTAACAAAAAGAAATACAAAAATAATGAACAAAATAGCAATAAGCACATACTTATCAGTAGTCACTTTAAATATAAATGAACTAAATGCTCCAAACAGAATACATAGAGTAGCTGAAAGGATTTAAAAAAAAACCCATATATAGGCACCTACAAGAAATTCACTGCAGACCTAAAGATACATACAGACTGAAAGTGAGAGGGTAGAAAAGAGTATTCAATGCAAATGGAAATTAAATAAAAGTCAATATAGCAATAGTTATATCACACAGAATAGAGTTTAAAACAAAGACTGTAATAAAGACAAAGGAAGATGTTACATAATGATATAGGGATCAAACCAAGAAGAACATATAACAGTTGAAATCATATATACACCCAACACAAGAGCAAATAACCACATGAAGCAAATACTGGCAGACATAAAGGAAGAAATTGATAGAAACACAATAATAGGTTTTTGACAAGCCACATATCAATAAACAGATCATTGAGATAGAAAATCAATAAGGAAATATTGTCCTTAATACATAAGACAAACTGTTCTTTATATATATTCCATTCAAAAGCAGCAGAAAATAAATTATTTTTGACTATACATGGAAAATTATCCAGAATAGATCACATGTTAGGCTGAAGAAAACATCTGAGTAAATTTTAAGAAAATTGAAATTATATCAAACAACTCTTCTGACCACAACACTATGAGACTATAAATAATCTACAAGGCAAAAAAGAAGAAACAAAACTGGAGGGGGCGCAATCCCAAGATGGCAGAGGAATAGGATGGGAAACCACTTTCTCCCCCCACAAATTCATCAAAAGATCATTTGAATGTTGAGCAACTTCCACAAAACAACTTCTGAACACTGGTGGAGGACACCAGACACCCAGAAAAGCAGCCCAATCTCTTCGATAGGAGATAGGACAAAATATAAAAGATGAAAACAGAGACAAAAGATTTAAGGATGGAGACCCTTCCTGGGGAGGGAGTCGTGAAGGAGGAGAAGTTTCCACACAGTAGGAAACCCTCTCACAGGCATGTCTATTAGGAGTTTTGGAATCTCAGAGTGCAAAATAACTGGGAGGGGAAAAAATATCCACAGAATATTCGCCTAACCACAACTGCCAGTGGAGAAGTGGCCCATACGCTCATGTCCTCCAGCAGCAAGTAGGGGTTGGGCAGGGGGACGTGGGCTGCATCATTGGTCCTTAGGGTAAGGACTGGGCCTGAATGCCCTGAGGACAATCTGAAGGAGCTAATGTGAGATAACAACCCAAATCCTCGGAACACCAGAGACCAAAAAAAAAAAAAAAAAAAAAGACTTTTCCCACAAAAGGCTCTAAAGCCTCATGGTGACCCCTGGCATGATCATAGAACAAAAGATTGAGTGAATACCAAAGGAGAGCAAGCTGGCTGGCACATAGGGCCCTCCCTCCCCGGAGGCAGAGAGGCAGGCCTGTGATAGCCAGAGCCGCAAGGCAAGGGGCTGCTGCAATCTTGGCCCCAGAGATCGCATCTTCCAGCAAACTGTGAGCAGGTTCCCAGTTGCTAACCACATTTTCCTGGGATCCTGGAAGGTTGACATCTGCCAGGAGTGTCACAGCCTGAGGTCAGCTCCCCAGAGGAGACACGCGAAACACCTGGGACTGTGCTCTAGTGGAACACCTGGGAAACTGAGTGACCAGGACCAGGAAGGTGAATAAGATGCACAGCCCACCTGGGACAGTGCACTTGTCAAGCACCCAGTTGCCTGAGCTGCTCGGACCTGGGAAGGGCACAAAACACACAGCCCATCTGGGTCTGTGCCCCTGCGGAGAACATGAGTGGCTTATACCTGGGAATTGCATGAAATACAGGGCCCACTTGGGACAGTGCCCCTGCAGAACACCCTGGAGCCTGAGCAGTGTAGACCCAGGAAATACACGCTGCCTTGAGCTGAAGCAAACCATCCACTGCGACCACTCCCCCAACATGCCAGTGGTATTTGTTTGCAGTGTCCCTCCCTCCCCACAACACAACTGAACAATTGAGCTTAAATAAGTGGCCACCTTTGCCCCCTTGTGTCAGGGCAGAAATTAGATACTGAAGAGACTTGCAAACAGAAGAAGCCAAAATAAACAAAGAAGAGGGAACTGCTCTGGAAGTGACAGGTGCAACAGATTAAAACCCTGCATTTAATACCAGAGACTGTGCATTTGAAGGGCACCTATAGACCTTGAGGACAAGTACAAGCTGGAACAAGGGACTATCTGACACTGAACTGACCCCACACTGCCCACAACAGCCAAAGAGAAATTCCTAGATATATTTTTACTATTATCATTTTTTATTTTTTTAAAAAATTAGTTTTTATTACTCCTTTAACTTTCATTTTTTATAGCCTATTACTTTTCAAAAAAAACCCTATTTTTGAAAACAAGTTCTATATATATTTGAAAAAGTTTTTGTGATTGATTATTTTTTGTATTTTTTGTATTGTAGTTTTGAGAGTGGAACCTCTATTCTAGGTTTTTAATCTTTGCTTTTTGATATTTGTTATCAATTTTGTACCTCTAAGAATCTAATCTTTGGTAACCATTTTCACTTAGGAATTTGATTACTGAGTTGATTGCTCTCTCCCCTTTTGACTCTCCCTTTTCTCCTCCTGGTCACCTCTATCTCCTTCCTCCCTCTTCTCTTCTCTGCATAACTCTGTGAATCTCTCTGGGTGTTACAGGCTATGGAGAGTACTTAGGGATTTGATTACTGACTAGATTGCTCTCTTCCCTTTTGACTCCCCCTTTTATCTTCCTGGTCACCTCTATCTTCCTCCTCCCTCTTCTCTTCTCTATATAACTCTGTGAATCTCTCTGAGTGCTCCTGGCTGTGGAGAATCGTTTCACCAATAACCTGGGCGTTTTATCTTCTATGATGTATGGATGGAAAAGTCTTGAAGCTACTGTAAGAGAAGGACCAAAACCCAGAGGCAGGAGGCTTAACTCCAAAACTTTGAAACATCAGAGAACTCCTGACTCTAGGGAACATTACTAGACAAGAGCTCACCCAAAAGTGTCTACACTTACACTGAAACCAAGCTCCACTCAAGAGCCAAAAAGTTCCAGTGCAAGACACACCATACTAATTCTCCAGCAAAACAGGAACACAACTTTGAACATTAAAAAACAGGCTGCCCAAAGCCATACCAAACCCATAGAAACTCCAAAATTCACTATTGGACACTTCATTGCACTCCAGAGAGGAGAGATCCAGCTCCACCCACCAGAAGACAGACACAAGCCCCCCAAACCAGAAAACCTTGACAAGCCATTAGTCTAACCCCATCCACAGGGAGCAGACTCCACAATTAAGAGGAACCATGAACTTCCAGCCTGCAGAAAAGGCACCCCAAACACAGCAACCTAAACAAAATGAAAAAGCAGAGAAATATTCAGCAGGTGAAGAACATGATAAAAATCCACCAAAGCAAATAAAAGAGGAGGAGATAGGAAGTCTACCTGAAAAAGAATTCAAAATAGTGATAGTAAAGATGATCCAAAATCTTGAAAACAAAAAGGAGTTTCAGATAAATAGACTAGAGACAAGGATTGAGAAGATGCAAGAAATGTTTAAGAAGGACCTAGAAGAAATAAAGAAGGATCAATCAATGATGAATAATGCAATAACCGAGATAAAAAACACTCTGGAAGGAACCAACAGTAGAATAACTGAGACAGAAGAGAGGATAAGTGAGGTGAAAGATAGAATGGTGGGAAAAATCTCATATAAACAATCTATAATTTTATACCTAAAGGAACTAGGAAAAGAAGAATAAATATAACCCAAAGTTAATAGAAGGAAGTAAATGATAAAGATTTCTTCTCTAAGAAATAAATGAAATAGAGACTAAAAAATGGAAAAGATCAATGACACTAAGAGCTGGTTCTTTAAAAGATAAAATTGATAAAGCTTTAGTCAGAATCATAAAAAAGAAGAGAGAGGATCCAAGTAAATAAAATCAGAAATGAAAAAGGAGAATTTACAACTGATACCACAGAAATACAAAAAATCATAAGAGATTTCTATGAAAAAGTATATGATAATAAAAAGGACAATGTAGAAGAAATGGACAAATTCCTAGAAATGTACAATATCCCAAGACTGAACCAAGAAGAAATAGAAAATATTATTATATCAATTACTAGTAATGAAACTGAATCAGTAATAAAACACCACTCTCAAGAAACAAAAGTCCAGGACCAGATGGCTTCACAGGTAAATTTTACCAAACATTTAGATGAGTTAACACCTATATTCTCAAAGTATTCAAAAAAATTGAAGAAGAGGGAACACTTCTAAATTCATTCTATGAGGCCACCATTACCCTGATACCTAAACCAGACAAAATACTACAAAAAAGAAAATCAAAGGCTAATATCTTTGGTGAATATAGATGCAAAAATCCTCAACAAAATATTAGCAAAACAAATGTTATAATGCATAAAAAGGATCATACATGATGATAAAGCTGGATTCATTCTAGAGTCACAAGGGTGGTTCAACATACACAAATCAATCAACGTGATACAGCACATTAACAAAAAGAAAGAAAAAAGCACCTGATAATCTCATTGAATGCATAAAAAGCATCTGACAAAATTCAAAGTAAAAATTCTCATCAAAGTGGATATAATAAAGATATGTTTGTTTACAACAAACTCATGGCAAACATAATACTCAGTGGAGAAAAGCTGAAAACCTTCCTGTCAAATTGAGGAATATGACAAAGATGCCAACTCTCACTGCTTCTGTTTTACATATTATTAGAAGTCCTCGATATAGCCATGAGGCAAGCAACAGAAACAAAAATTGTCCAAATTGGAATGGAAGGAATAAAACTGTCATTATCTGCAGATGACATGCTACTCTATATACAGAATACTAAAGTCTATATGTAAAACTACTAGAACTAATAAATGATTTCAGCAAGGGACTAGGATACAAGTTTAATACACAGAAATCTTTTGTATTTCTATACACTAATAATGAAATATCAGAAAAAGAAAGTTAAAAAAATCTCATTTGAAGTAGCATTAAAAAAAACTCTAGGAATAGAGTTAACCAAGGAGGTGAAAGACTCATAGTATGAAAACTATAAACTTTTGATAAAAGTGATTAAATATTACTCAAAGAAATGGAAAGATATCACTTGCTCTTAGAATGGAAGAACTAATATTGCTAGAATGGCCATACTACCCAATGCAATCTACAAATTTAATGCAATCTCTATCAAAATACCCATAACATTTTTCACAGAACTAGAACAAATAATCCTAAAGTTTATAGGAAAACACAAAAGACCCAGCATTGCCAAAAAAACCTTGACAAAGAAGTAGAAAGCTGGAAGAATCACTCTCTCTAACTTCAGACCTTCAGACTTTGTAGTAATACAAAGCAACAATAATGAAAACATTATAGTATTGGCACTAAAACAGACACATGGATCAATGGAATAAAATAGAGAGCTCAGAAATAAACCCACACACATATGGCCCATTACAAAGGAGGCAAGATTATACAACAGAGAAAAGAGAGTCTCTTCAGTAAGTGGTGCTGGGAAAACTGGACATCTAGATTTTAAAAAAGAATTAGAATATTCCCTTAAACCACATACAAAAATAAACTCAAAATGGTTAAAGACCTAAATGTTAAGACATAACATCATAATACTTCTAGAACAGGGGCAAAACATTCTTTGACATAAATCATAGTAATATTTTCTTAGATCAGTTTCCCAAAGCAAAAGAAACAATTGGAAAATATTTTAAAATAGGACATAGTCAAACTTAAAAGCTTTGGCACAGCAATGAAAACCATCAACAAAATGAAAAAATAACCTATGCAGTGAGAGAAAATATTTACAATGTGACCAAGAAGCAGTTAATATCCAATAAATACAAACAACCTATACAACTCAATATTGAAAAAACAAACAACCCAATCAAAAAATGTGCAGAAGACATTGAAAAAACAAACAACCCAATCAAAAAATGTGCAGAAGACTCAAAAAGACATTTTTCTAAAGAAGAAATACAGTTGGCTAACAAAAAGATCTCAATATCACTAATTATTAGCGAAATGCAAATCAAAACTATAATGAGGTATCTCTTCACAGCAGTCAGGATGGTTATCATCAAAAGGTGTATAAATAATAGATGCTGGAGAGGAATTATAGAAAAGGGAACCCTCCTACACTGTTTGTGGGAATGTAAATTTGTGTAATCACTGTGGAAAACACTATGGAGTTTTGATAAAAAACTAAACCATATGATCCAGCATTTCTACTCCTTGGTACGGATTTGGAAAAAATGAAAACTGTAATTTGATAAGATACATGCATCTCAATGTTCTTAGCAGCACTGTTGACAATAGCCAAGATGTGGAAGTAACCCAAGTGCCCATCAAAAGATGACTGGTTTAAGAAAGTATGAAACGTATACACAATGGAATATTACTCAGTCATAAAAGGAATGAAATCTTTCAACTTGCAGCAAAGTGCATGGACCTAGAGAATATTATGCTTAGTGAAATAAGTCAGACAGAGAAAGACAAATACTATATGATATTATTCTTATGTGGAATCTAAAAAATAATACAAATAAATTTGAGAAATAGACTCACAGAGAAAGAAAAAAGCTTGGGTTTTCAAATGGGAGAGGAAGTAGAAGAGGGACAAATTAAGAGTATGGGATTAATAGATACAAAGTACTATACATAAAATAGATAAGCAACAAGGATTTACTATATATGGAATATATAGTACATATAGTATATATATTGCGTGGGGAATTATATACAATATCTTGTAAAAATCCATAATGGAATATAATCTGCAAAAAATTGAACACTGTACACCTGAAGTTAACAAAATTTTATAAATCAATTATACTTTCATTAAAAATGAAAAATAGATTATAACGTGTGTAGATGAGGATAGGAAGAAGTAGAAACACTTAGAATGGAATATTATTCATCCATAAAAAGGAATGAAGTATTACTTTCATTCTTTTTGCTGTTGCTTTGTTTACTAGCCTTTTATTTTTTATTTGAGTAGAGCTGCTTTACAATGTTGTATTAGTTTCTACTGTACAGCCAAGTGGATCAACTTTCAGTTCAGTCACTCAGTTCTGTTCAGTCCTTTGTGTCCCCACAGACTGCAGCATTCAGGCTTCCCTGTGGATCACCAACTGCCAGAGCTTGCTCAAACTCACGTCCATTGAGTCAGTGATGCCATCCAACAATCTCATCCTCTGTCTTACCTTTTACTCCTGCCTTCTATCTTTCCCAGCATCAGAGTCTTTTCTAATGAGCCAGTTCTTTGCATCAGGTGGCCAAAGTATTGGAGTTTCAGCTTCAGCATCAGTCCTTCCAATGAATATTCAGGACTGATTTCCTTTAGGGTGGACTGGTTGGATCTCCTTGCAGTCCAAGGGACTTTCAAGAGTCATCTCCAACACCATGGTTCAAAAGCATCAATTCTTCGGTGCTCAGCTTTCTGTATGGTCCAACTCTCGCATCCATACATGACTAATGGAAAAACCATAGCTTTGACTAGACGGGCCTTTGTTTGCAAAGTAATGTCTCTGCTTTCTAATATGCTGTCTATGATTGTCATTGCTTTTCTTCCAAGGAGCAAGCTTCTTTTAATTTCATGGCTGCAGTCACTGTCTGCAGTGGTTTTGGAGCCCAAGAATATAAAGTCTCTCACTGTTTCCATTGTGTCCCCATTTATTTCCCATGAAGTGATGGGACTGGATGCCATGATCTTAGTTTTTTGAATGTTGAGCTTTAAGCCAGCTTTTTCACTCTCCTCTTTCACTTTCATCAAGAGGCTCTTTAGTTCCTCTGTGTCATAAGGGTGGTGTCATCTACATGTCTGTGGTTACTGGTATTTCTCCTGGCAATCTTGACTCTAGCTTGTGCTTCAGTCAGCCTCACATTTCACATGATGTACTCTGCATATAACTTAAATAAGCAGGGTGACAATATATAGCCTTGATATACTCCTTTCCCAATTTGGAACCAGTTCATTGTTCTATGTCCGGTTCTAACTGTTGATTCTTGACCTGCATACAGATTTCTCAGGAGGCAGGTAAGGTGGTCTGGTATTCCCATGTCTTGAAGAATTTTCCACAGTTTGTTGTGATCCGTGCAGTCAAAGGCATTAGTGTAGTCAATAAAGCAGAAATAGATGTTTTCCTGGAATTCTCTAGATTTTACTATGATGCAACGGATGTTGGCAATTTGATCTCTGGTTCTTATGCCTTTTCTAAATCCAGCTTGAATATCTGGAAGTTCTCGGTTCATGTATTGTTGAAGCCTAGCTTGGAGAATTTTGAGCATTACTCTGTTAGTGTGTGAGATGAGTGCAATTGTGCAGTAGTTTGAACATCCTTTGGCCTTGTCTTTCTTTGGGATTTGAATGAAAACTGACCTTTTCCAGTCCTGGGGCCACTGCTGTGTTTTTCAAATTTGCTGGCATATTGAGTGCAGCAATTAAACAGCATCATCATTTAGGGTTTGAAACAGCTCAGCTGTAATTCCATCACCTCCACTAGCTTTTTCATAGGGATGCTTCCTAAGGACGACATGACTTTGCACTCCAGGATGTCTGGCTCTAGGTAAATGATCACACCATAGTGGTTTTCTGGGTCATTAAGATGTTTTTTGTATAGTTCTTCTATCTATTCTTGCCCCCTCTTCTTAATATCTTCTGCTTCTGTTAGGTCCATACCATTTCTGTCCTTTATTGTGCTCATCTTTGCATGAAATGTTCCCTTGGTATCTCTAATTTTCTTGCAGAGATCTCCAGTCTTTCCCATTCTACTGTTTTCCTCTATTTCTTTGCCTTGATCACTGAGGAAGGCTTTCTTATCTTTCCTTGTTATTCTTTGGAACTCTGCATTCAGATGGATATCTTTACTTTTCTCCTTTGCCTTTTGCTTCTCTTCTCAGCTATTTGTAAGGCCTCCTCAGACAACCATTTTGCTGTTTTACATTTCTTTGTCTTGGAGACGTTTTTGATCATGGCCTCCTGTACAATGTTACGAACCTCCGTCCATAGTTCTTCAGATCTAATCCCTTGAATCTATTTGTCACTTCCACTGTATAATCGTAAGGGATTTGATTTAGCTCATAACTGAATGACCTAGTGGTTTTCCCTACTTTGTTCACTTTAAGTCTGGATTTTACAATAAGGAGTTCATGATCTGAGCCAAAGTCAGCTCCTGGTCTTGTTTTTGCTGACTGTTTAGAGCTTCTCCATCTTCGGCTGCAAAGAATATAATCAGTCTGATTTCAGTATTGACCATCTGGTGATGTCCATGTGTAGAGTCATCTTTGGTGTTGTTGGAAAGGGGTGTTTGCTATAACCAGTGCATTCTCTTGGCAAAATTCTATTAGCCTCTGCCCTGCTTCATTGTGTACTCCAAGGCCAAACTTGCCTGTTACTCCAGGTATCTCTTGAATTCCTACTTTTGCATTCCAGTCCCCTGTGATGAAAAGGAAATCTTTGTTGGTGTTAGTTCTAGAAGGTTTTGTAGGTCTTCATAGAACCATTCAACTTCAGCTTCTTTGTCATTAGTGGTTGGGGTATAGACTTGAATTACTGTGATATTGAATGGTTTGCCTTGGAAATAAAGAAAGATCATTCTGTCGCTGTTGAGATTGCACCCAAAGCATTGCAGACTCTTTTATTGACTATGAGGGCTACTCCATTTCTTCCAAGGGATGCTTGCCCACAGTAGTATATGTAATGGTCATCTGAATTAAATTCACACATTCCGGTCCATTTTAGTTCACTGATTTCTATAATGTCGATGTTCACTCTTGCCATCTCCTGATTGACCACTTCCAATTTACCTTGATTCATGGACCTAACATTCCAGATTCCTATATAATATTGTTCTTTACAGCATCAGACTTACTTCCATCACTAGTCACATCCTCAACTGGGTGTTGTTTTCTCTTTGGCTCCATCTTTTCATTCTTTCCAGAGTTATTTCTTCACTCTTCTCCCCAGCAGCATATTGAGCACCTACTGACCTGGGGAGTTCATCTTTCAGTGTCATATCTTTTTGCCATTTCATATTATTCATGGGGTTGTCAAGGCAAGAATAATGAAGTAGTTTGCCATTCCCTTCTCCAGTGGGCCACATTTTGTCAGAACTCTCCACCATAACATGCCCATCTTGGGCGGCCCTACACGGCATGGCTCATAGTTTCACTGAGTTAGACAAGGCTGTGATCCATGTAATCATTTTGGTTAGTTTTCTGTGATTGTAGTTTCCATTCTGTTTGGCCTCTGATGGATAAGGATAAGAGGCTTGTGGAAGCTTCCTGATGGGAGGGACTGGCTGTGGGGGAATCTGGGTCTTGCTCTGATGGGCAAAGTCATGCTCAGTAAATCTTTAAACCAATTTTCTGTTGATGGGTGGAACTGTGTTCCCTCCCTGTAGTTTTGTCTGAGGCCAAACTATGGTAGGGGTAATGTCGACCTCCTTCAAAAGGACTTATGCTGTGGCTCCCAGGACTGTTGTATTCAGTGCCCCTGACCCCATGGCAGGCCACTATTGACCCACGCCTTCACTGAAGACTCCTGGACACTCACAGGCAAGTCTGGCTCAGTCTCTTGTGGAATCACTGCTCCTTTCTCCTGGGTCCTGGTGTGCACAAGGTTTTGTTTGTTCCCTCCAAGCGTCTGTTTCTCCAGTTCTGTGGAAGTTCTGTAATCAAATTCCACTGTCCTTCAAAGTCAAATTCCCTGGAGGTTCTCAGTCCCTTTGCGGATCCCCAGGTTGGGAAATCTGTTGTGGACCCTAGAACTTTCGTAACAGTGTGATAAATTATTTGCTAAAACTGTTCTCCAGTTTGTGGGTCATCTGATCAGTGTCTCTATGGTGGAGCTAATGGCGACCTCCTCCAGGAGGACTTATGCCACCCACTGCACCTCCCAGGTCTGCTGCAGCCAGAGCCACTGTCCCCGTGGCAGGCTTCTGCTGACTAGTGCCTCCACAGTCGACACTCAAATATTTGAGCCCTCTGAGCTTCTCTGGCAGATGTGGGGTTTGATTCTAAATACGATTTCACTCCTCCTACCTTCTTTTGGGGCTTCTCCTTTGTCCTTGGGTGTGGGGTATCTTTTTTTTGGTGGGATCCAACATTCTCCTGTGAATGGTTGCCCAGCAGTAAGTTGCAATTTTGGAGTTCTCGCGGGGGAAGATAAGTGCACATTCTTCTACTCCACCATCTTTGATACACTATATGTATACATATATCTCCACTTTTTTGGATTTCTTTCCCATTTAGGTCACCACAGAACACTGAGTATGGTTTCCTGAGCTATACAGTAGGTTCCCATTAGTTATCAATTTTATACATTGTATCAATAGTGTATATGTATCAACCTCAACCTCCCAATTCAACCTCCCAATTCATCCCAGCTTTTTGTGTACACATTTGTTCTCTATGTCTGTGTCTCTATTTGTTTTGCAAATAAGATCATCTATACCATTTTTCTAGATTCCACATATATGCGTTAATATACGATATTTGCTTTTCTGTTTCTAACTTACTTCACTCTGCGTGACAGTCTCTAGTACATTCATTCTTATACATGGATAAACCTTGAAAATATTAAGCTAAATGAAACATCAGTCAAAAAAGTCACTATTGTGTGATTTCGTTTATATGAAATGTCAAAAATAGTCAAATTCTGAGGCAAAATGTAGATTAGTGGTTGCCAGAGCCTGCAAAGAGGGGTCCTGGGGATTGACTGCCAATAGGTGTGTGGTTTCTTTTTGAGGTGATGAAAATGTTCTAAGATATTGTAGTGGTGATTACACAACACTGTGATATACTAAAAACAACTGAATGTACACTTTAAATAGGTGAATGGTGTGGTGTGTGAATTATGTCTCAATAAAGATATTACAATTTTTTAAAAAATCCTTAACAAAATATTAGTAAACTGAATTTAACAATGCATTACTAAAAGGATCATACATCAAGTAGTATTTATCCCAGGGATGTAAAGATGATTCAATATCTGCAAATCAATCAATGTAATACACCATATTAACAAACTGAAGAATAAAAATCATATGATAGTCTCAATAGATGCCTAAAAATCTTTTGACAAAATTCAACATTTATTTATGATAAAACTCTCCAGAAAGTGGGAATAGAGGAAACATATTTCCACTGAATAAAGGCCAACTGATAGCTAACAAAATGACAAACTGATAGCTAACAGCATACTCAATGTGAAAAGCTGAAAGTATTTTCTCTGAGACCAGGAACAAGACAAAGAATTCCACTCTTGCTACTTTTGTTCAACATGATATTGGAAGTCCTAGCCACAATAGAAAAAAAAAGTAATAAAAGGAATCCAAATTGGAAAGAAAGATGTAAAACTGTCACTATTTGCAGATGACATGGTACTATACATAGAATACCCTAAAGATGCCATGAAAATACAACTAGAACTCATCAATGAATTTGGGGAAGTTGCAGGATATGAAATTAAGACACAGAAATCTGTTGCATTTCTATATACTCACAACAAACTATGAGAAAGTGGAATTAAGAAAACAATCCCATTTATAATAACATCAAAAGAATAAAATACCTAGGAATAAATCTAACTGAGGATATTAAAGACCTTTACACAAAAAACTATAAAACGTTGATGAAAGAAATTGAATATGACACAACATATACCATCTTCATGGATTGGAAGAATTAATGTTAAAATGACCATATTATCAAGGCAATCTACAGATTCAATGCAATCCTTATAAAAATACTAATGTCATTTTTCACAGAACTAGGACAAATAATTCTAAAATTTGTGTGGAAACACAAAAGACCCAAAAGAACTATAATAATCTTGAAAAAAACAGAGCTAGAGGTATCAACCTCCATGATTACAAGCTGTACTACAAAGCTACAGTAATCAAAGCACATTGGTACTGGTACAAAATGCCATAGATTAATGGAACAGAACAGACTTCCAAGAAATGAATGCACACTTTTTTGTCAATTAATCTATGACAAAGGAGTTAAGAATATACAATGGGGAAAAGACAACCTCTTCAATAAATGGAGTTAGGTAACCTTGGCAGCTACATGCAAAAGAATAAACTGGATTACTCTCTCATACCATGCCAAAGAAAATTCAAAATGGATTAAAACCTTAGATGTAAGACCTGAAATTGCAAAAATTCTAGAAGTAAACACAGGCTGTAAGTTTTAGTAATATAAATATTAGTGGTCTTAGTAATATAAATATTTTGGGAGTGATGCTCAGGCAAGGGAAACAAAAGCAAATGGAACCTAATCAAATTATTGACACAAAGTTTTTGCACTGTGAGGGTTACTATCAACAAAATGAAAAGACCACCTAGTGAATGGTAAAAAATATTTGCAACCAATATATCCAATAAGAGTTTAATACCCAAAATATATTGTACAAAGAACTCATATAACTTAACATTATAAAAACAAAAAATTTGGTTGAAAAATGGGCAGAGGACCTGAATAAATATTTCTCCAAAGAAGACATATAGATGACCAACAAGCACATGAAAAGATGCTCAATATCACTAATCACCATGGAAATGTAAGTAAAACCCACAATGAAGATTGGTTCAAGATGGTGGAATTGATGGACATGTGCTCATCTCCTCCTGTGAGAGGACCAAAATCACAACTGCTGAACAAGAAGACAGTGGAACCCACCAGAAAAGATATCCCACATCCAAAAACAAAGGAGAAGGCAGGAGGGGTGCAATCACAATAAAATCAAATCCCATACCCGCCAAGTGGGTGGCCCACAAACTGGAGAACAATTATACCACAGTTCTCCCATTGTTGTGAAGGTTTTGAGCCCAATCTGGCTTCCCAGCCTGGGCATCCGGCAAAGGTGATAGCCTGCAGGACCCTGTGGGGCTCCAGGGCACAAAACCTTTCTGTGTTCCCCATTTCTTTCAGCATTCATTCAGCCTCCATAACCTTCCCTGAGTACCAATGGGCAGATTCAATCAGTTGTTCATTAGAGAAGGGAGAGGAGGCAAGACCAGGGAGAAACAGTCAAGAGCAGCCTTGGGGAAAGGTCCTATTTTCCCATCAACAGATACACACAACAATATCTTTGAGCTATTTTGTAGATACTGAGCTCCCCTCCATGTGGGAAGTTAATGGTGATATGCTGCTCATAAGCATGTTGACCCCAGACCAGTTAGACCTGAAGCTTGATGATGCTGACTCCTAATTACCTCATCACTAGCCCATCAGAAGAATGTCCAGAGCTGATCACGTCCCCTTTGAACAATTACTATAAAATTTATCATTATCTTCCTCAAGTTGAGGCACACAGTTTTGAAGGAATCAGCTGGCTGTGGCCCCCTTTGCCTGACAAAGTAATAAAGCTATCCTTCTCTACTTCTCCCAAAACCTTGTCTCTGAGATTTGATTCAGCGCCAGTATACAGAGAAGCTGAGCTTTTGGCACCCAAGGGACTAGGAATCCCCAGAGAATCTGACTTTGAAGGCCAGCGGGATTTGGTTGCTGGACTTCCCCAGGACCGGAGGAAACAGAGACTCCACTGTTGGAAGGCACACAAAACCTTGTGTGCATCAGGACCCAGGGGAAAGGAACAGTGTCCCTACAGGAAACTGAACCAAACGTACCTGCTAGTGTTGGAAGGTCTCCTATGGCGGTGTGGGGCAGCTGTGGCTCACTGCAGGGACAAAGTCACTGGCAGCAGCAGTCCTAGGAAGCACCCATTGGCATGAGCCCTCCTGGAGGTCATAATTAGCCTTACCATAGAGCCTGTAGACTCCAGGGCTCGTTCACCTCAGGCCAAACAAATAACAAGGAGGGATCACAGACTCATCAGACAAGTGGATTAAAGTTTTACTGAGCACCAGAGAAAGACTCAGTTCTACCCACCACCAGTCCTTCCCATCAGGAATCTTGCACAAGCCTTAGATAGCCTCATTCATCAGAGGACAGAGAGAGAAGAAGCAAAAAGAACTACAATCATGCAGCTTCCGGAATGAAACCACAATCACAGAAAGTTAAACAAAATGAAAAGGGAGAGGAAATATGTCCCAGATGAAGGAACAAGATAAAACCATATAAAAACAACTAAATGAAGTGGAGATAGGCACCCTTCCAGAAAAGAATTCAGCATAATGATAGTGAAGATGATCCAAGATCTTGGGAAAAGAATGGAGGCAAAGATTGAGAGGATGTAAGAAGTGTTTAACAGATACCTAAAGAACAAACAGAGATGAAGAATACAATAACTGAAATGAAAAATACACTAGAAGGAATCAATAGCAGAATAACTGAGATAGAAGAACTGATAAATGACCTGGAAGACAGAATGGTGGAACTCACTGCTGCAGAAGAGAATAAAGGAAAAAGAATGCAAAGAAATGAAGACAACCTAAGAGATCTCTGGGATAACATTAAATGCACCAAAATTTGCATTATAAGGGTCTCAGAAGGAGAAGAGAAAGGACCTATGAGGTTGCAAAGAGTCAGACACAATGAGGCCACTAAGCATGCATACACACGTTATATATGAAAGTTGTTAAGAGAGTAAATCCTAAGTGGTCTCCTTATGAGGAAGATAATGTTTTTATTTGTTTTATTTTGTATCTTTATGAGATGATGTAGGCTCACTAAACTTATTTTAACAATCATTTCATGATGTATGTAGTAAGTCTAATCATTATGTTGAATAGTGTAATCTTGTACAGTGCTGTATGTCAACTTGCTGTTCAGACGACTTTGCAACTCCATGCTCCGTGGACTGAAGCATGCCAGGCTTCCCTGTCCTTCACTATCTCCCTGAGTTTTCTCACTCATTGAGTCAGTGATGCATCCAACCATCTCATCCTCTGCCACCCCCTTCTCCTCTTGCCCTCAAACTTTCCCAGCATCAGGGTCTTTTCCAATGAGTCAGCTCTTTGCATCAGGTGGCCAAAGTATTCGAGCTTCAGCTCCAGCCAACAGTCCTTCCAATGAATACTCAGGGTTGATTTCCTTTAGGGTTGACTGGTTTGAACTCCTTGCTGTTCAAGGGACTCTTAAGAGTCTTCTACAGCATCATAACTTGAAAGTATCAACTCTTCGGCACTCGGCTTTCTTTATGGTCCAGCTCTCACATCTGTACATGACTACTGGAAAAACCATAGCTTTGACTATATGGATCTTTGTGGGTGTAGTGATGTCTCTGCTTTTTAATATTCCGTCTGGGTCTGTCATAGCTTTTCTTCCAAGGAGCAAGCGCCTTTTAATTTCATGGCTGTGGTCATTGTCCACAGTGATTTTGGAGCCAAGAAATTAAAATCTGCTACTGTTTCCTTTTTTTTCCCATCTATTTGCCATGAAGTGATGGGACTGGATGTTGTGATCTTAGTTCTTTGAATGTTGAGTTTAAAGCCAACTTTTTTACTCTTCTCTTTTACTTTCATCAAGAGGCTCTTTAGTTTCTCTTCATTGTCTGCCATTAGGGTGGTATCATCTGCGTTTCTAAGGTTGTTGAAATTTCTCCCAGCAATCTTAATTCCAGCTTGTGATTAATCCTTCCCAGAATTTCACTTGATGTACTCTGCATAGAATAAGCAGGGTAACAGTATGTAGCCTTGACCTACTCCTTTCCCAATTTTGAACCAGTCCATTGTTCCATGTCCAGTTCTGTTGCTTCTTGACCTGCATACTAGCTTCTCAGGAGGCAGGTAAGATGGTCTGGTATTCTCATCTCTTGAAGAATTTTCCACAGTTTGTTGTGATCCACATTGTCAAAGGCTTTCACATAGTCAATGAAGCAGAAGTAAATGATTTTCTGGAATTCTCTTGCTTCTTCTATGATCCAACAGATGTTGGCAATTTGATCTCTGGTTCTTCTGCATTTTTTAAATTCAACCTGTACATCTGGAAGTTCTTGGTTCATGTACTGTTGAAGCTTAGCTTGAAGGATTTTGAGAATAACCTTGCTAGCAGGCAAAACGAGCACAATTGTATAGTAGTTTGAACATCCTTTGGCATTGCCTTTCTTTGGGATTGGAATGAAAACGGACCTTTTTTAGTCCTCTGGCCATTGCTGAGTTTTCCAAATTTGCTGACATATTGAGTGCAACACTTTAACAGCATCATCATTTAGAATTTGAAATAGCTCAGCTGGAATTTCATCACCTCCATTAGCTTTGTTCATACGAATGCTTCTTAAGACTCATTTGCCTTCACACTCCAGGATGTCTGGCTCTAGGTGAGTGACCACACTATTGTGGTTATTTGGGTCATTAGGACCTTTTTTGTACAGTTCTGTGTATTTTTTTCCCACCTCTTAATTTTTTTCTGCTTCTGTTTGGTCCTTTCCATTTCTGTCCTTTATTGTGCCCATCTTTGCATGAATGTATGTCAATTGTATCTCAATAAAATTGCAATGAAAAAATACATCGTCATCTCCAAAAAGTGACAGTTTTACTCCTTCCTTTATGATTTTGTTACCTTTTGTTACTTTTTCTTTCTCAGTTGCTGTGGCTAAGACTTCCAACGCCACGTTGAATAAAAGTGGCAAGAATCAGCATCCTTGTCCATTCTCATTCCTGATCTGAGAGGAAAACTTTATAGACTTTCCCATTTAATGTGATGATAGCTGAGAACTTGTCATATATTGCCTTTATCATGCGAGGTACATTCCCTTTATACTCCCTTTATTGAGGGTTTTTATCATAAATGAATGTTGAATTTTGTCAAATGCTTTTTCTACATCTGTTGAGATGATTGTATGATTTTTATCTTTTATTGTATTAATGTATCACATTGTTTTATGAGCAGATATTGAATCCTCCTTGCATCCTTGGAATAGATCTCAGTTGAAAATGGTATATGATCCTTTTAATGTATTTTTTAATTCAGTTTGCTAATATTCTGTTGAGGATGTTTGCATCTGTGTTCATTTGGGATATTGTCCCATAATTTTCTTTTCTTGTATCATTTTTGTCCAGTTTTGTTGTCTGGGTAATTTTGACCCAGTAAAATGGGTTTGGAGATGTTCTTTCCTCTTTTATTTTTTAGGAAGAGTTTGAGGATTGCTATTGATTCTTTTTTGAATGTTTGGTAGAATTCAACAGCCAAGAGCCATCTGTTTCTGCACTTTTGTCTTTGGGGGAATTTTTTGATTACTGACTCAGCCTCATTACTTGCAATCACTTTGTTCAGATATTCTATTTCTTCATGATTCAGTCTATGTTTTTAGGAATTTGTCCATCTCTTATGTTTCCACTTGAGAAATAGTTCATAGTAGTCTTTATGATCCTTTATTTCTTAGGTGTTGGTTCAATCTCTCCTCTTTCAGTTCTGATTTTATTGATGTGAATCCTGTCTCTTATTTTCTTGGTATGTCTAGCTAATAATTTGTTGATTCTGCTTGTTTTAATTTCGCTGATTCTTTCTGCTATCTTTTTTGTCTCTATGGCATTTATTTCAACTCTGATCTTTATTATTCCCTTTTTCCTACCAACTTTAGGCTCTATATTTTCATTTTTTCTAATTCCTTGAGGTACAAAGTTAAGTTGTTTATTTCAAAAATTTCTTCTTTCTTAATGTAGGCATTTATCACTATGTACTTTCTTCTTATGGGCTGCCCTGTTGGCTCGGTAATAAGGAATCTGCCTGCCAGTGCAGGAGATGCATTGGTTTGATCCCTGGGTTGGGAAGATCCCCTGGAGAAGGAAATGGCAACTCACTCCAGTATTCTTGCTGGGGAAATCCCATGGACAGATGAGCCTGGTGGGCTCCAGTCCACAGGGCTGCAAAAGAGTTGGACACAACTTAGAGGCTAAACACAACACACTTTCTGCTTAGAATGGCTTTTGTGGTATGGCATATATTTTTGCATGCTTTTTAAAAAATTTTCATTTGTCTCAAAGTTGTTTTTACCTTTTGATTTATTCATTGACCCATTGGTTTTTCAGTAGCATGTTGTTTAATCTCCACATCTTTGTGAATTTTCCAGTTTTCTTCATGTAATTAATTTGTAGTTTCATACTATTGTGGTTAGGAAAGATGATTTCAATATTTCCAAATTTATCAAGACTTGATTGTGGCCTTACATATGACCTATCCTCGAGAATGTTCAATGTGTGCTTGAGAAGAATTTGTATTCTGCTGCTTTCGGATGAAATGTTCTGTATGTATCTGATATAATATATCATTTAAAGCCAAAGTTTCCTTTGAGATTTTTTCTAGATGATCTATCCATTAATGATAATGGGATATTAAAATCCCCTGCTCTTAATTTACCCTGTACATCCCTCCCTTTCATTGGTTAATATTTACTTTATAATTTAGGTGCTCCTATGTTGAGTGCATAAATATTTACAAATACTATATCCTTTTGTTAGGATTTTTTTTGGATTTTGTTGGATTATCCCCTTTATCATTATATGATGGCCAGTTTTTGTCTCATTACAGTCATTGTTTTAAAGTCTGTTTTGCCTGATATAAGTATAGCTGTCCTTGTCTTCTATTGCATTAAATTTGCACAAAATACCTCCTTTCATCCTGTCCTTCAGTCCTTATATCTGTGGTGAGTTTCTTGTGGGAAGCATATAGATAAGCCTTGTTTTTCTATCTCTTCAGCCACTCTATGTTTCTTGATTGGAGAATTTAGGCCAATTACTTTGAAAGTAATTACTGATAGGTATGTGCTTATTTCTATTTTATTAATTGTTTGCTGGATGTTTTGTATTTCCTTTGTTTCATTCTTCTTCCCTTGCTTTCTTCCTTTGTGATTTCATAATTTTCTATAGTGGTATGCTTAGATTCCTTTATCTCTATCCTTTGTGTATCTACTATAGGTTTTTGCATTGTGGTTAACATGAGGTTCAGAGAAGGCAATGGCACCCCACTCCAGTACTCTTGCCTGGAAAATCCCATGGACGGAGGAGCCTGGTAGGCTGCAGACCATGGGGTTGTGAAGAGTCAGACACGACTGAGCAACTTCATTTTCACTTTTCACTTTCATGCATTGGAGAAGGAAATGGCATCCCACTCCAGTGTTCTTGCCTGGAGAATCCCAGGGACGGCGGAGCCTAGTGGGCTGCCGTCTATGGGGTCGCACAGAGTCGGACATGACTGAAGCGACTTAGCAGCAGCAGCAGCAGCAGCAGTAACGTGAGGTTTACACACAAGGACTTATAACAGTCTAATTTATGTTGATAATGATTTAAGTTTGAGTTCCTTCTAAAGCTTTACATTTTTTTAAAAAAAATTATTTATCTATTTTTTTACTTTACAATATTGTATTGGTTTTGCCATACATTGACATGAATCCACCATGGGTGTACATGTGTTCCCCTTCCAGAACCCCCCTCCCACCTCCCTCCCCATTCCATCCCTCTGGGTCATCCCAGTGCACCAGCCCCGAGCACCCTGTATCATGCATTGAACCTGGACTGGCGATTCGTTTCACATATGATAATTTACATACTTCAATGCCATTCTCCCATATCATCCCACCCTCGCCCTCTCCCATAGAGTCCAAAATACTGTTCTATACATCTGTGTCTCTTTTGCTGTCTCGCATACAGGGTTATCTTTGCCGATTGACTAAATTCCATAGATATGCGTTAGTATACTGTATTGCTGTTTTTCTTTCTGGCTTACTTCACTGTGTGTAATAGGCTCCAGTTTCATCCACCTCATTAGAACTGATTCAAATGTATTCTTTTTAATGGCTGAGTAATATTCCATTGTGTATATGTACCACAGCTTCCTTATCCATTCGTCTGCTGATGGGCATCTAGGCTGCTTCCATGTCCTGGCTATTATAAACAGTGCTGCAATGAACACTGGGGTACACATGTCTCTTTCAATTCTGGTTTCCTCAGTGTGTATGCCCAGCAGTGGGATTGCTGGGTCATATGGTAGTTCTATTTCCAGTTTTTTGAGGAATTGCCACACTGTTCTCCATAGTAGCTGTACTAGTTTGCATTGCCACCAACAGTGTGATAGGGTTCCCTTTTCTCCACACCCTCTCCAGCATTTATTGCTTGTAGACTTTTGGATAGCAGCCATTCTGACTGGCGTGAGATGGTACCTCATAGTGGTTTTGATTTGCATTTCTCTGATAATGAGTGATGTTGAGCATCTTTTCATGTGTTTGTTAGCCATTTGTATGTCTTTTTTGGAGAAATGTCTGTTTAGTCCTTTGGCCCACTTTTTGATTGGGTCGTTTATTTTTCTGGAATTGAGCTGCAGGAGTTGCTTGCATATTTTTGAGAATAATTCTTTGTCCGTTGCTTCATTTGCTATTATTTTCTCCCATTCTGAAGGCTGTCTTTTCACCTTGCTTGCAGATGACATGATCCTCTACATAGAAAACCCTAAAGACTCCAGCAAAAAATTACTAGAGCTAATCAATGAATATAGTAAAGTTGCAGGATATAAAATCAACACACAGAAATCCCTTGCATTCCTATACACTAACAAAGAGAAAACAGAAAGAGAAATTAAAGAAACAATTCCATTCACCATTGCAACGAAAAGAATAAAATACTTAGGAATATATCTACCTAAAGAAACAAAAGACCTATATATAGAAAACTATAAAACACTGGTGAAAGAAATCAAAGAGGACACAAATAGATGGAGAAATATACCATGTTCATGGATCAGAAGAATCAATATAGTGAAAATGAGTATACTACCCAAAGCAATCTATAGATTCAATGCAATCCCTATCAAGCTACCAATGGTATTTTTCACAGAACTAGAACAAATCATTTCACAATTTGTATGGAAATATTAAAAACCTTGAATAGCCAAAGCTATCTTGAGAAAGAAGAATGGAACTGGAGGAATCAACCTGCCTGACTTCAGGCTCTACTACAAAGCCACAGTCATCAAGACAGTATGGTACTGGCACAAAGACAGAAATATAGATCAATGCAACAAAATAGAAAGCCCAGAGATAAGTCCGCACACCTATGGACACCTTATCTTTGACAAAGAAGGCAAGATTATACAATGGAGAAAAGATACTCTCTTTAACAAGCGGTGCTGGGAAAACTGGTCAACCACTTGTAAAAGAATGAAACTAGAACAATTTCTAACACCATACACAAAAATAAACTCAAAATGGATTAAAGATCTAAATGTAAGACCAGAAACTATAAAACTCCTAGGGGAAAACATAGGCAAAACACTCTCTGACATAAATCACAGCAGGATCCTCTATGACCCACCTCGCAGAATATTGGGAATAAAAGCAAAAATAAACTAATGGAACCTAATTAAAATTAAAGCTCTACATTTTTACTCTTCCTCTACAACTTTTTATGTTTTTGTTTCCACAGTTTACCTCTTTTTCTTTGTAGTTATGGTTATTCTTTACTACTTTTGTCTTTTAACCTTCATACTAGTTTTTTTTTAATTAATTTATTTTTTATTGAAAGATACTTGCTTTACATAATTTTGCTGTCTTTTGTCAAACCTCAACATGAATCAGCCACAGGTATACACATATCCCCTCCCTTTTGAAGTTCCCTCCCATCTACCCCCCATCCCACCCCTCTAGGTTGATACAGAGCCCCTGTTTGAGTTTCCTGAGCCATACAGAAAATTCCCATTGGCTGTCTATTTTACATATGGTAATGTAAGTTTCCATGTTATTTTTTCCATACATCTCACCCTATCCTCCCCTCTCCCCATGTCTATAAGTCCATTCTCTATGTCTGTTTCTCCATTGTTGCCATGTAAGTAAATTCTTCAGTACCATTTTTTCTAGATTCTGCATATATGTGTTAGAATACAGTATTCATTTTTCTCTTTCTGACTCACTTCACTCTGTATAATAGGTTCTAGGTTCATCCACCTCATTAGAACTGACTCAAATGCATTCCTTTTTATGGCTGAGTAATATTCCATTGTGTACATATACCACAATTTCTTTATCCATTCATCTGTCAATGGACATCTAGGTTGCTGCCATGTTCTACCAATTGTAAATAGTGCTGCAATGAACACGGGGATACATGTGTCTCTTTCAATTTTGGTTTCCTCAGGGTATGTGCCTAGAAGTGGGATTGCTGGGTCATATATTGGTTTTATTCCTAGTTTTTTGAGGAATCTACATACCGTCTTCCATAGTGGCTGTATCAATTTATATTCCCACCAACAGTGCAAGAATGTTCCCTTTTCTCCACACCCTTTCCAGCATTTATTGTTTGTAGACTTTTTGATGAGGGCCATTCTAACCAGTGTGAGGTGATATCTCATTGTAGTTTAGATTTGCATTTCTCTAATAATGAGCAACGTTGAACATTTTTTCATGAACCTTCATAGTAGTTTTATAAGTGATCAATGTGCTACCTTTACAGCATTAGATCATTCTGAATTTTACTGTATATTTACCTTTACCAGGGAACTTTATACTTTCCTATGTTTTCGTGTTAGTGCCCTTTAATTTCAGCTTAATTTCCCTTTAATATTCTTGTAATACTAATCTAGTGGTGATGAACTCCTTTAACCTTTGCTTGTCTAGAAAACTCTCTCTTTTTCAATTCAGAAGGACAGCTTTTTCTGGTAGAGTTGGAAGGTTTTTTCTTTCAGCACTTTGAATATATTGTGCTATTCCCTTCTGGCCTGCAAATTTTGTGCTGAAATATCTGCTCATAGTCTTATGGGTGTTCCCTTGTACATAACTGTTTTCTCTTGCTGTTTTTATGATTCTCTCCTTCTCTTTAACTTTTGACGTTTTAATTCCAATGTATATTGGTGTGGTCTATTTGAGTTCCTGTTATTTGGCTCTTTCTGGGCTAAGTGGTCTGGATGGCTGTTTCTTTCCCTAGGTTAGGGAAGTTTTCAGCTATCATTTCTTCAAATAAGTTTTCTGACTCTTTCTGTCTCTTTTCTATTACTATGACCCCTATAATGTGAGTGTTTGTCTGCTTGATGTTGCCCCATACATTCTTTGAGCTATCTTCACTTTTTGTCAGTCTTTTTTTCTTTTTGCTGCTCTGATTGGATGAGTTCCATTTCTCTGTCTTTGAGTTCTCTAATCTTTTCTATTGCTTCATCTAGTCTGCTGTTGAAACCCTCTAGTGTATTTTTCACTTTAATTATTTTCTTCAGCTCTATGATTTCCATTTGGCACTTCCTTATAATTTTCATCTCTCTGTTGAGGTTCTCACTGTGTTCATCCATTTTTTTTCCTCTGCATGGTGAGCATCTTTATGACTGTCATTTTGAACTCTTGATTAGGCAAATCACTTATCTGTTTCATTAAGGACTTTTTCTGAAGTTGTTTCTGCTATTGTTATTTCATTTAGAACATATTCCTCTGTTTCTTCATTTTCCTTGATTTTCTGTGTTTGTTTTTAGCATTATATAAAACAGTTACTTCTCCTAGTCTTGGGGAAATGGCCTCAAAGAGTATAAATCTTATTGTTCAACCCTTCCATAGGTTTTGGTTGTTTCTCAAGTTTTGTGATTTTCCAAGCAGCCTATTTTATTTTTAGTGGATCCCAGTATTTGGGGTGTCCCAACTAGCAAAGAACTAAAGAGTCTCTTGATGAAAGTGAAAGAGAAGAGTGAAAAAGTTGGCTTAAAACTCAACATGAAGAAAACTAAGATCATGGCACCTGGTCCCATCACTTCATGGGAAATAGATGGGGAAACAGTGCAAACAGTGACAGACTTTATTTTTTGGACTCCAAAATCACTGCAGATGGTGACTGCAGCCATGAAATTAAAAGACACTTGCTCCTTGGAAGAAAAGCTATGACCAACCTAGACAACATGTTAAAAAGGAGAGACATACTTTGCCAACAAAGGTCTGTCTAGTCAAAGCTATGGTTTTTCCGATAGTCATGTATGTATGTGAGAAAACAAGAAACCTGAGCATGAAAGAATTGGTGCTTTTGCACTGTAGTGTAGGAGAAGACTCTTGAGAGTCCTTGGACTGCAAGGATGTCAAACCAGTCAATCCTAAAGGAAATCAGTCCTGAATATTCATTGGAAGAACTGATGCTGAAGCTGAAATTCCAATACTTTGGCCACCTGATGTGAAGAATTGACTCATTGGAAAAGATCCTGATGCTGGGAAAGATTGAAGGCAGGAAGATAAGGGAACAACAGAGGATGAGATGGTTGGATGGTTGGATGGCATCACCAACTCAATGGACATGAGTTTGAATAAGCTCTGGGAGTTGGTGATGGACAGGGAAGCCTGGTGTGCTTCAGTCCATGGGGTCTCAAAGAGTTGGACATAACTGAGCGACTGAACTGAACTGAACCTCAATGTCCCAAAGGAGAATAGTTCAATCAGTCCCTAGATTCAGGTTAATTGGTAGTTGGGCCCTCAGGCCATAGCTTTTAGAGTATGCCAATAGATATAGTTCTGTGGGGTTGAATATGTAAGTCCCACTGGTCACCAGAGTTGGGTGACCTATAAGTATCACCTGAGTGGCATTTGCAAAAACTGGGGTGCCAGAGGAGTATACATACTCCTTTCCAGTAGATGTTCATGACCTGTTGTAAATCATAGGGAGAGCAGAATTGTGGCATCCACCATTCTCAAAGAGCATCTCAGTAGATTCTTAGATGTGTGTGAAGCCAGAGGCTTGCTCTCCATGCCAAAGCTCCAGGACAAGTAAACAAGCCTCTTTCACAGAAAGATGAGTTGTGTTTCAGCCTACTGTCTGTGTGTGCCCTTCAGGTGGTGGTTGGCCAAAAACTCTCTCTCTGTTACAGTCCCATGGGACCCCAAAATGCAAGCTACATTGGCCAGCAGAGCCAGGGAATCAAGAGTTGTCCCTTGGGCAGAAATCACAAAACACTTGGGCACAAAACATATGTAACAGCTCCTCTCCAGGAGATACTAGCCTTTTGGATCATGTCAAAAAGAGAGCGTGAAAGCGCACCTGCTTCTAAGGTCTGTGGAAAGGATTAGAGTTGGCCCTTAGATATATGTTTAATTAAAAGTCTATTCCTCAGGCTGCAAGGATGAAGATAAGATAACAGACCTCTTTTGCAGAAAGATTGAGCTCCTCAATTTGTGCTTCTTGCTGTGCCCTGGTAGTGGCAGCTATAAGAACTCTTTCTTCATTTGTTACAATTTGTTGGGACCTCTGAGCATAAATCCTGCTGGTCATCAGATCCAGGTGATCTAGAGGTGTTCCCTGGGGGCAGGTGCAAAAATCAGGACACCTGATGAGGGTTCAAGCTTCCTTCCAGGAGATAATGGTAAGCTGGAGCAGAGCAGAAGGAAATTACAAAGATGATGTCCACTGGCAGAAGCAAGGCAGAGGAAACCAAAATCTTCTAAGAAGAAGCTCAAACTTTCATTTCTTCTTGTCTAGAATGATCGATTTTAAAGAAGCATACAAAAGGCTACAAAGACTGGATCAGGGTTTCTCAATATCATTGCTATTGATATGTTGGGCCAAATAGTTCTTTGTGCTATCCTGTGTATTGCAGGAAGTTTAGCAGAATTTTAGGCCTCTATTCACTAGAAATATGCAGCACATCCTTTCCCCCTGAGTTGTAACAATAAAAATATCTCTAGACAAAGACATTGTGCTTTAAGAAAGCACAAAGACATTTGTAAACATCTAGTTTCCTTCTCTCCCTCCCATCCTGCAACTCCTGTTGGTTGGCAGATGGTTCTGTGAGGGGAGTGTGCTACACAGCACTCCCAACATCCAGATCCTCTGGGACGGGGGTGGCCTAAAAATATCTCTAGACAAAGACATCAGCCAAAATGGCAGAGTAGAAAGATCCTGAGCTCACCTCCTTTCACTGAGCACACCAAAATACAACTATTTATAGAACAACCATCCATGAGAAATTCTGGAGCTTATCAGAAAAGATCTTCTATTAACACAACTAAAACTATAAAGAAGGAACCACAACACAATGAGAAGGAGGGGTGGAGTTGTGGTATAGTCAATTTTCATACCCCTGGGTGGGCAACCAGCAAACAGGAATTACAATTGTAGAAGTTCTCCCCAAGAAGAGAGGGGTCTGAGCCCCATATCAGGCTACCCAGTGTGGGGGTCCTGCCCTGGCAGACGAGCCCCTAGAATGTTTGTCTTTGAAGGTCAGCAGGGCTTACTTTCAGGAGACTCAGAGGGCTGTGGGAAATAGAGACTCTGCTCTTAAAGGGCACAACAAAATTTCATATGTTCTTGGACCCAGGGTAGAAGCAGTAATTTGAAAGGAGCCTGGGCTAGACCTAACTGATGATCTTGGAGAGTCTCCTGGAGAGGCAGGTGGCAAGTGGAGCTCACTCTGGGGACAATTGTTGCAGCCATTTTGGGAAGCTTGCTCTACCATGGGGAAATTGGAGCTAGCAAGAACCATTTAGGAATCATCCCTCCGTCTTACTAACCTCAGGACCTGTCCCCACTCCCACTCAACAGTCCGTAGTCATCAGTACCAGAATGCCTCAGGGCAAGCCCTACCCACCAGCTCACATGCTGCCTTAAGATCCTCTGAACCCACAAACAGCCCCCTACACATGGCCCTGCCCACCAGAGGGCCCAGGAAGTGTCCCCACACACCAGTGTCTGAAGGTACTAGACCAGGAACCCTAAGAGCCTGGCAGCTGGAGACCTGGGACTGACCTCTACCCACCAGTTGGCAGGCACCAGCTCTAGAATGCCTGGACCCACCCACTAGCAAGACTGCTCTAGCCTTAGGACCAGCCTTACCCATCAGTGGACAGACACCACTCACAAGACAACTACAGCTTCACAGCCTGCAGACTCAGCCTACCCAACAGTAGTCCAGCACCAGCCATGGGACCACTGGGCCATAGTTCTGCTTATCAGCAGGCCAACACAAGCTTCAAGATACCACAGGCCAGTTGTGTCAGAAATTGGCCCTACCCACTGGAGTCCAACACCAGCTGTGGGGCCCTGAAGCCAGACCTCAGGACTCAATTCTTTCTGCTAGTGGGCCACCACTAGTCAGAGGACCTAGCTTCAACCACAAGTCTGTTGGCAACAGCGCCAGGATCTCTTGGACCCTGGTTCTGACCATCAGTAAGCCAGCACTAGTCATAGAGCCCCCTGCTGTTTCACAGCCAGCCACCTAGTGACTTGGTCCTGCAGCATACACACGAGGCAAAACCTGTCAACCAGCTGGACTGGAGGTCAGCCATGACTACCAGACCACCCACAGTAGTCAGCCCACCACAACAGAAAGACCCATGTAGCCCACATAGGGGGCACCCCTAGAGAATTTAGCTCTGGTGATAAGAGAGGAATGTGCTTCTGGGACACAGAGGATGTCTCTTACAAAAGGTTACTTCTTCAAGGTTGGGAAATGTAACCAACCTACCATATATATACAAACAACAACTTAGGCAAAATGAGGTGACAGACAAATATGTTCCAAATGAAGGAACAAGACAAAATCCCAGAAGAAAAACTAAGTGAAGTGGAGACAGCCAATCTAACTAAAGAAGAGTTTGGGGTAGTGATCATACAAATGATCAAAGAACTTGGGAGAAGAATGGATGCACAGAGTTGAGAAGTTAGAATTTTTTAACGAAGAGTTGGAAAATATAAAGGACAACCAAAAACAGGTGAAGAATACAATAACTGAAATAAAAAATACACTAGAAGGAATCAACTGTAGACTAAATAATACAGAAGAATGGATCAGCAAGCTGGAATACAGGGTAGCAGAAATCACTGACGCTGAACAGAAAAAGAATGAAAAGAAATGAGGACAGTTTAAGAGATCTCTGAGACATCAAAAGCACTAATGTGCACATTATAGGGAACCCAGAAGTAGAAGAGAGAAAGGTGCTGAGAACATAATTGAAGAAATAATAGCTGAAAATTTCCCTAACTTGGGAAAGTAAACAGACATGCAGGTCCAGGAAGTGCAGAATGACACATACAGGATTAAACCAAAGAGGGACACACCAAGATACACTGTAATTAAAATGGAAAAAATGAAAATAAAGTGAAGTGAAAATCATGCTCAGTCATGTCCGACTCTTTGCGACCCCATGGACTGTAGCCTGCCAGGCTCCTCTCTCCATGGAATTCTTCAGGCAAAAATACAGGAGTGGGTTGCCATTCCCTTCTCCAGGGGATCTTCCCAACCCAGACAATGAACCCAGGTCTCCTGCACTGCAGGCAGATTCTTTACCATCTGAGCCACCATAGAAGCAATAAGAGAAAAAGCAACACATTACAAACAAGGGAACTCCCATAAATCTATCAGTGGACATTTCAGCAGGCTAGAAGGGAGTGGCATGATATGTTTAAAGTGATGAAAGGGGAAAACCTATAACCAAGAATAAGCTACCTGGCATGGCTCTCATTTAGATTGATGGAGTGGTGAAAAACTATACAGACAAGCAAAAGATGAAAGAGTTCAGCACCACCACACAAGTGATACACATGTTAAAGAGACTTCTCTAAGTGAAAAACAGAAGCCCACAATGAGAAACATGAAAATTACAAAACGAAAAAGTTCATTGGTAAAAATAAATATACAATAAAGGTAAAAAATCAACCACATAGAAAGTAGGAAGGTTAAAAGCAAAAAGGAATAAAATAATCTCTATCCACAATAAATAGTTAAGGATTACACAAAAGAGATATAAAATGTGATGTCAAAAACAGTAAATTGTGAAGGGAGGAGTGTACAAATGTTGGATTGTTAAAATGTATTTGAAATTAAGAGATCAGTAACTTAAAACAATTAGGTATAGAAATAGATATAAGCCTCATGGTAACCACAAACTTAAAATCTATAATAGGTACACACACACAAAATACAAAACAAAGGAATCCAAACATAACACTAAAGATAGTCATCAAATCATAAGAGAAGAGAGTAAGGGAAGAAAAGAACAAAAACTACTAAAAATGACCAGAAACAATGAACAAAATGGCAGTAAGTACATACCTATCAGTATTTACTTTCAGTGTAAAAGGACTCAGTCCTCCAATCATAAGATATTGAGTGGCTGAATGGATACAAAAACAAGACCTGTATATATATTGCCTAAAATAGACTCGCTTCAGATCTAAAGACAAACACATACTGTAAGTTAGGGGATAGAAAACATTATTTCATGCAAATGGAAAAGAAAAAGGGATAGCAATATTTATATCAGGCAAAAAGACTTTAAAGCAAAAGCTATTACAGGAGAGAAAAAGGATAGTACATAATGATAAAGGGATCAATCCAAGAAGAAGGTATAACAATTGTAAATATATATGCACCTAACATAGCAGCACCTAAATGCATGAAGTAAATATTAACAGACATAAAGGGAGAAACTGATAGTAACACAATAATAATAGGAGGGGACTTTAACACCCCACTGCATCAATGAACAGATCATCTGAAAGGAAATAAACACTTAAAAGACATATTAGAGAAAGTGGAATATATATGTATATATATTTCATCAAAAGCAGCAGGATACACATATTTTCAAGTGTACAAGGAACTTTCTCCAGGATATATCACATACTAGATCACAAAACAAACCTCAGTAAACTTGCGTGTGTATATGTGCTTAGTTGCTCAGTTATGTCCAACTCTTTGTGACCCCATGGATTGTAGCCCACAAGGCTCCTCTGTCCATGGGATTCTCCAGGAAAGAATACTGGATTGGGTAGCCATTCCCTTCTCCAGGGGATCTTCCTGACCCAGGGATTGAACCTGGGTCTCCTGCATTGCTGGCTGATTCTTTACCACCTGGCCACCAGGGAAGCTCCTTAGTAAACTTAAGAAAACTGAAATTATATAAAGCATCTTTTCTTTTCACAATATTATGAAACTAGAAACCAACTAAAAACAAAAAAAAGAAAAAGAAAAAAAGGAACCTGTGAAAAACAGAAACATGCAGAGGCTAAAGCATATGTTACTAAACAACCAATGAATCACTGAAGAACTCAAAGAGAAATAAAAAAAAAAAGTACCTGGAGACCGATGAAAATGAAAACACACAATCCAAAATATATGAGACACAGCAAAGCAGTTCTAAGAGAGAATTTTATAGTGATATAAGCTTACCTAATGAAAGAAGAAAAATCTCAAAGAAACTAACCTTACACCTAAAGGAAGTAGAAAAAGAGATCAAACCTCAAAGTTGGTAGAGGAAAATTCATAAATATTGGAGTAGAAATAAATAAAATGGAGACTAAAATACAATAGAAAAGATTAATAAAACTAAGGGTTAGTTCTTTGAAAAGATAAACAGAATTGATAAACCCTTAGCCAGACTCATCAAGAAAAAAGAGAGATGGCCCAAATGGATAAAATTATAAATGAAAATGGAGAAGTTATAACCGATACCATAGAAATGCAAAGGATAATGAGACACCTACAAATAATTATATACTGATAAAATGGACAGTATAGAAGAAATGGACAAATTCCTAGAAATGTACCATCTATCAAGACTGAACCAGGGAGAAATAGAAAATATGAACAGATCAACTACCAGTAATTTAATTGAATCAGTAATGAAACAACTTCCAACAAACAAAAGTCCAAGACCAGATAGCTTCACAGGTGAATTCTCAGTTCAGTCAGTTCAGTTCAGTTGCTCAGTCATGGTCAACTCTTTGCGACCCCATGGACTGCAGCACACCAGGCTTCCCTGTCCTTCACCAACTTCCAGAGCTTGCAAACTCATGTCCATCGAGTTGGTGATGCCATCCAACCATCTCATCCTCTATCATCACCTTCTACTCCTGCCTTCAATCTTTCCCAGTATTAGGGTCTTTTCCAGTTTCAGGGCTGATTTCCTTTAGGATTGACAGGTTTGATTTCCTTGCAGTCCAAGGGACTCTCAAGAGTCTTCTCCAACACCACAGTTCAAAAGCATCAATACTTCGGCACTCAGCTTTCTTTATTCTACATCCATTTGTGATAAAAACTCTCCAGAAAGTGTATATAGAGGGAACACACCTTAGCATAATAAAGGCCATATATGATAATCCCACAGCTAACATCATATTCAACAGTAGCACAAAGCTGAAAGTATTTCCTAAGATCAGGAAAAAGACAATCAGGAAAAGACATTCCCACTATTTTTATTCAACATAGTATTGGAATTCCTAGCCATGGCAATCAGACCAAAAAAAAAAAAAAAGAATTATAAGGAATCCACATTAGAAAGGAAGAAGTAAAACTGTCACTATTTGCAGATGACATATTATACATAGAAAATCCTAAAGACACCATCAGAAAACAAGTAAAGCCCATCAATGAGTTTGGTAAAGTTTCAGGATACAAAATTAATATACGGAAATCTGTTGAATTTCTATCCACTAACAATGGACCATCAGAAAATTATGGGAAAATTCTATTTACAATAACATCAAAAAGAATCAAATACGTAAGAATAAACTTATCTAAGGAGGTAAAAAGACTTGTACTCATATACTGATGAAAGACAACACAAACAGATGGAAAGATACACCTTTTTCATGGATTGCAAGAATTAAAATTGTTAAAATGACCATACTACCCAAGGAAATTTACAGGTCTGATGCAATCCCTATCAAAATACCAATGGCATTTTTCCAGAACTAGAACAATAATTCTAAAATTTGTATGGGACAAAAGACCCTGAAAGCCAAAAACTTTTTGAGAAAGAAGTACTCCCTAACTTCAGACCTTACTACAGAGCAATAGGCAATAGTAATGGCACTAAAACAGACGTATAGATCATTGGAACAAAATAAAGAGCCCAGAAATATACCTACACACTTATGATAAGTTAATCTACAAAAAAGGAAGCAAGAATAGACTATGGAGAAAAGATAGTCTCTTCAATAAGTGGTGCTGAGATAACTTGGCAACTACATGTAAAAGAGTGAAATTAGAACATTTTCTCATACCATATAAAAAAGTAAACTCAAAATGGATTTAAGACCTAAATATAAGACCTCAAACCATAAAACTACTAGGAAAGAATATAGGCAAAACACTCTTTGACATAAATTATAGCAATATTTTTTTTTGATCTGTCTCTTAAGGCAAGGAAATAAAAGCAAAAATAAATGAATGGAATCCAGTTAAAATTAAATGCTTTTGCATAGCGAAGGAAACCATCAACAAAATGAAAAGACACAGAATGGGAGAAACTATTTGCAAATGATATGACCAATAAGGGGTTAATATCCAAAATATATAAATAGCTCATACAACTCAATATTTAAAAACAACCCAATTAAAAAATGGAAGGAAGGCTCAAGAGGGAGCATAAATAAATAAATAAATAAATATATATATATATATATATATATACACACACACATACATATTTATGGCTGATGAATGTTTTTGTACAGTAGAAACCAACACAACATTCTAAAGCAATTATCTTCCAATAAAAAATGGGCAGAAGACCTAAATAGACAATTTTTCCAAAGAATATATACAGAACACCAACAGGCACATGAAAAGATGCTCAACATCACTAATTATTGGGGGAATGCACATCAAAGCCACTATGAGATATCACATCACACCTGTCAGAATGGTTATCATCAAAAAGACCACAAATGACAAATGTGGGCAAGGATGTGGAGAAAATGGAACCCTAGTATACTGTTGGTGGGAATGTAAACTGGTATAGCCACTATGGAAAACAGTATGGAGGTTCCTCAAAAAACTAAACATAGAGGTACCACATGCATGTTCAGTCGCTTCAGTTGTGTCCAACTCTGTGACCCTATGGACTATAGCTTGCCAGGATCCAACGATCCAACTTCTGGCTATATATCTGAAGAAAACATTAATTCAAAAATATATACGGACCTCAATGTTCATAGCAGCATTTTTTGTAATAGTGAAGATACAGAAGCATTCTTAGTGCCCATCAACAGATGAATTGATAAAGAACAATTGTTACATATGTAAAAGTTGGAGTGGCTAAAAAGTTCATTTATTTTTTTCTGTTGTATATAACAGAATAGTACTCTGACATTTAAAAGAATGAAAATTTGCCATTTGCACTGACATGAATGGACCTTCAAAGTATTATGCTAAGTGAAATAAGTCAGACAGAGAAAGACAAATACTGTATATTATCTTTTATATATTGAATATATAAAATGAACTAGTGAATATAACAAAAAAGAAATAGACTCACAGGTATAGAAAACAAACTTGTGTTTACCAGGGAGGAGAAGGAAGAGGGGAGGTGAAGATAGGGGTAGGGGATTAAGGGGTACAAATTATTAATGTTATGTATGAAATAAATACGCTACAAGGATATATAGAACAACACAGGGAATATAGGCAATGTTTCATAATATGTATAAATGGAGTATAAACTTTAAAAATTATGAATCATCATTTTGTACCCCTGAAATTTATATAATATTATAAAACAACTGTACTTCAATAAATAGAAAAAATTCCAAATATCACTGGATACAAAAAATTCTCCAGACATTGTCAAATGTGTCCTGGGGGTGGGAGAAAATAACCCTAGCTGAGAACCACTGGTTTAAAGGTATGGTAATGTTGTAGTTAAGAGCACAGTTTTTGCACATTTATGTATAAATCAAGACTGTTTTGCTTACTGGCTGCATGACCTTGAGCAAATCACTTCACTTTTCTGAACCTCACTTTCCCTTCTGTAAATAGGGACAATGAGGGTTGGTTTAGGGTTGTTGTAAGATTAAATGAGGTCATGTATATAAAATAATATATAGTGGCAGTAATAATGTGCTAACATTATTAACCATTATTAATTAACAAAGATTACAATTTCCTAGGAAATGGTAAATGAGGAAAGCAGGAGGCTTCTTAAGGGTATACTGAGAACAAATTTTTTAATTGACCATAATGTCATAAAAGAGTTCAGCTCTTCCCATTTGCTAGCAGGCTTCATCATTTAAGACCTTCAAAGATAAGAGGGAGTATTACATCTTTCTCTCAAAAATTCCATAGCCAATTTTGGAAAGGTAAGAATTGAGTTCTACACTATAGAATCTGTATAATCTATTTCTGAGTAAGGGTCACTGAGATTTCTATCTATATGTAGGCACAATCAACCTCCAACCCACCCCTTCTCTAGAAGTCAACTCTCTAAGTATCAAGGAGATGAGAAGAGCCTTACCGTAGAATTACACCAGAGACACCGGAAATCTTGAAGTCTCTGGTAACTGCCACAGTTCTCGTGACATACTGCGCACTGAGAACTGGCAGATATGTTTCCTTCTACCCACTGATGAGGCATGGTTTTCTGAAGGATAGAAAGAGACAAGATATAGAAGTTAGAGATATAAAGAGAGGAAGGCCGGCTGGAATAACTGTACTACCCTCTGGAGGACACTAGATAACCCTAAGGAAGTTCTCCATCGTCCTGCTCTCCCTACTTCAATGCTAGTGACCAATGACAGGTGGGAGATGGGAGGAGGCTTCCATTCTTATAGATGTGTTGGATCATGAGCTTAGGGAACAAGCCTACTTGGGTTGTCTGTGTGTCCTGACTGAAGGGGAGATGCAAAAGGGTGATTACGAGAAAGCATGGCTGGTACTCACTACTTCATCTGCAGGCATGAGGAGGTCATCAGTAATGGATAACGTATTCCATTTGCAATCTTTGTTTGCTCTTAAAGCACATAATCTGTGAGACTTTACTTTGCATACTGTAAAAAGAAGAAAAAAGATGATGTTAATCTGGTGACAACGAAGATTCTAATTTCTTTCCCTAAGCTGCTCTAAAAGTTAGAATCTAGATGCATCTAAGTAGTTATGACTTAACTCCAAAGGCTTATTTTCCATATATTTCAGCTTCTTTTTATTCTTCCTGGCCAAATTTTCTACTACCCAACTTGAATGGAAATTGATGATAAAAAAGAGGTGATTTTCTGTTTTTTTTTTCCAACCATGTGACTGTATTGTCCAGTCCTCCCAGATCCAACCCTCTCTTTTGATTCATGAAAATTCCCCCTCATGCCAGTTTCCTCCCATCTTCTTTTCCTAGTCTGTTAAATATCAGGGTTAATCTTACACTCGAGTCAGTGATGTGGTTTGAGTCAATGATACTAAAGCCACATGAACTTTTTCACCCCTCTCTCCACCCACTGAGCTCCACTTCCTAAAGGAATCAGAAATTTACCTTCACATATGATAACATTTCGAGATAAGGCAGGAATGCTCCCCCTACAAACATTGCAGTGCTGGGTCCGGGGACTGTGGCTCGAATACCAGTAGTGCATTCCAACAAGAAAAGGGTTGTTTTCTGCTGCAGGTATCTAAAATAAATCAAAGAGAACAAAGAATAGAGTGTTAATCACAGAGATGGATTAAGGAAGACCAGAAAACCTGATGCTAAGGGTGAAATGGCCAGCTATATAAGGTGTCAGAGCATGTGAAGAGTAAGAATCAGTTGAGCTGACACTTAATAAACCTCCCATCTCTATTTTTTCCCAGTGGTTTTGGAAAGGGAAAAAGAATGAGGGGGTGGAATTCCCTGGCAGTCCAGTGATTAAGATTCCACATTCCCAGCGCAGGGTGCATGGGTTCCAAATTCTCTGACCAGGCAAGAAAGGGAGGAAGTAGGGCTCTGACCTTGGGCTAAGGAATGCTTGCCAGGCTTTAGCTTCCTCCTGGAGATATATATTACGCTTCCTGGCTTACGCTGCCAAGTGAGTAGTGAATTGCATTGCTGGGACAACAGTTTCATTTCAGAAGCTTCTGGTGAAAGTATTCTTTTCTGAATACCATGCTCTGACTGCCTATAGAAATTTTCTGGTTAATCAATTTAATTCATTCAAAATTCATTAAATATTTACCGAGTAACTACTATGTGCTTGGCACTTTTCAAGGCACTGGGGATATAGTGATGAATAAGACAAATTCTCTGCCCTCTTGAAATGGCATTCTGTTTGGTGTCCCTCTTTCATGGTATTGAATTTGATGTTTACTATTAACCTGCCTGTAAATGCTGCATTTGTTTAACACAGCTTATTTCTCATAACTGTTGGGCAGGCACAGGGTATAACAGCAACTAGTTTTGGGGTTAAAAGGAGAAGGGGAGGGATGGGCACCAAAAACCCCCCAATTTATTTTGGGTGTGCATTCCACAGGACGCTTCCACCTTTTCTCTAATTCTTGTGAATGTCTGATCTCTTCTTTCTCTGCCTTCCTCTGGAATGTAGACATAGGCACACACATTCAGCTATTCATTCTTGATGTTATAATCATTTGGGCATGTAAAGGCATAAGACATTAAAATGAAATACACATTCTTCCTGATAGTGGTCCCCGAGAGAGAGAGAGAGAGGAGAGAGAGAAAAAAAGAGGGGGAAGAGAGAGGGCACTATTGAGGGACCTAGCACGTTTAGTCTTCTTTGATTAATTTATAGGAATTAGTCATCTAAAATATAGCCTGTATATGGTACTCTTTGAACTCTACTTCCCTCTCTGGCTTACTATTTATGTGCTAAACTGCTGTTGGATTGACCAGGAAGCTTCTGGAAGGAAAAGCTACTTGGATGAGACAAAGGCTCATCTAGTATGAGGTCACTTTGTGATTGTATTATTTTTTGCATATTGAGACCCTGGCAAAGTTCCAAGAAGATCAGAGTAGAGAGTGGAGAGTCATGAGGAAATGAGATAGACTTGGTCTTGACATACTGAGCAACCAGCACCTTTCCATTTCCCAAGCCACTAGATTATAACTCTACAAGTACCTTCCTTCCTTCCAGCTTCCCCCTCTCCTCCAATAGTTACTAAGTGCTACTTTGTGTCATCTACGAAGCTAGGAACTAGAGATGAAGAGATGCATGATCCATAGTTTTTGCCCTCAAGGAGCTCATAGTCTACTGTAGGAGACAACTTCCTAAACAGATTTCTTCCAGTATAGAGTTACAAGTGAGCTCTCCTATAATGTTCAAGATTCTATAGGACAAATGGAAGAAATGAAGAACTCTGAGTAGAATATTGAATTTCATGGTACAATTGGCTACATAATATAAACATATATAAAATAGATATTGTTTTGGTTCAGCAGTAGAGGAAATGGGATTTATATTCCTTATGTGCATCTTATTGTATAAGGAAACTTTGATGCATACAACCCTGGGTGAGTATGTGTTGTATGCTGAATTATGTCCCTTGCCAAAATATGTTCAAGTACCTAGTAACTGTGAATGTGATCTTATTTGAAAATAGGATCTTTATAGATGCAATCAATTTAAGATGTGGTCATAATGGATTGGGGTTCCCTAGTGGCTCAGACGGTAAAGAATCTGCCCACAGTACAGGGGACCTGGGTTTGATCCGTGGGTCGAGAAGATTCCCTGGAGAAGGGAATGGCAATGCATTCCAGTATTCTAGCCTGGAGAATTCCATGGACAGAGGAGCCTGGCGAGCTACAGTCCATGGGATCACAAAGAGTTGGACACAACTGAGCGACTCACACACACACACACACACACACAAAATGGATTAGAGTAGGCCCTAAACCAGTGACGGCTATCCTTATAAGAAGAAGGAAATACAGACACAGTCACAGGAGAGAACAGCAAGTGCTGACAGAGGGTGATATTGGAATGATGTGTCTACAAGTGAAGGAATGCCAAGGAATGCCTGTAATCACTAGAAGTTAAGAAGAGGTAAAGAAGGATTCTCTTTTAGAGGCTTCAGAAGAGCGTGGCCCTGCCAACACACGGATTTTGGAATTATAAACTCCAGAACTGTGACAGATTAAGTTTCTTAATTCACACAATTTGTGGATTTGTTGTAGCAGTCCAAGTTCTTGCAGTCCAACCCCAACAAGAAGTTTGGGGTCCAACTCTTAGTGACAAGAAGTTTGGGGTCCAGCTCTTTGTGACCCCATGAACTGTAGCCTACCAGGTTACTCTGTCCATGGGATTGCCCAGACAAGAATACTGGAGTGGGTTGCTATTTCCTTCTCCTGGGGATTGAGTTTATTTTAGATGCCACATATAAATTAGAACATACATACTGTCTTTCTGTGTCTGGCTTATTTAATTTAGCATAATGTCTTCCAGGTTCATCCATGTTATTACAACTGGCAAGATTTGCTTCTTTTAAAAGGCTGAACAATATTCCATTGTATTTGTATATAAAAATATTATATTTTTAACCCATTAATCCACTGAGGGATATTTAGGTTACATCCATATCTTGGTTACTGTGAATAATGCTGAAAGAAACATGAGAGTGATGATGATACATATTCAAGATCCTGATTTCATGTCCTATAGATATATATACCCAGAAGTGGAATTGCTGGAGCATAAGGTAGTTATATTTTTAATACTTTGAGAAACTGCAATACTACTTTCTATAAGTCCTGTACCAATAATAATTTATTATTAATCTCTTTTCTCCACATTTTTGTCAGGACTTATTACCTCTTGTGTTATTTCTTTTTTTTTAATATTTAAGTATAGTTGATTTACAATATTGTGTTAGATCCAGGTACAGTAAAGTAATTTAATTATATATGCTGTTGCTGATGTTCAGTTGCTAAGTCCAGTCCGAATCTTTGGGACTTCATGGGCTGCAGCACACCAGGCTCATCTGTCCTCCACTATCTTCCAACTCAATGGTGATTCTATCTAACCATCTCATCCTCTGCCACTCCCATCTCCTCCTGACCTAAATCTTTTCCAGCATCAGGGTCTTTTCCAATGAGTCATCTCTTTGCATCAGGTAGCCAAAGTATTGGAGCTTCAGTTTCAACAACAGTCCTTCCAGTGAATATTCAGGGTTGATTTCTTTTAGGATTAAATGGTTTGATCTCCTTGCAGTCCAAGGGACTCTCAAGAGTCTTCTCCATCACCACAATTCAAAAGCATCAGTTTTTCAGTGCTCAGCCTTCTTTATGATCAAGTTCTCACATCTGTACATGATTACTGGAAAAATCATAGCTCTATCAGAACTTGGTCAGCAAAATGATGTCTCTGCTTTTTAATATGCTGTCTAGGTTTGTCATAGTTTTCCTTACAAGGAGCAAGCATCTTTTAATTTCATGGGTGCAATCACCGTCTGCAGTGATTTTGGAACCCAAGAAAAGAAAATCTGTCACTACTTCTACTTTTTCCCCTTCTGTTTGTCATGAAGTGATGGGACCAGATGCTATGATCTTAGTTTTTTTGAATGTTGAGTTTTAAGCCAGTTTTTTTCACCTTTCTTTCACCCTTATCAAGAGGCTCTTTAGTTCCTTTTTGCTTTCTACCATTAGAGTGGTATCATCTGCATATCTGAAGTTGTTGATATTTCTCCCAGTAATCATGATTCCAGCTTGTGATTCATCCAGTCTAGCGTTCCGAATGATGTACTCTGCCCATAAGTTAAATAAGCAGGGTGACAATTTACAGCCTTGTCACACTCCTTTCCCAATTTTGAACCACATGGTTGTTCCATTTCCAGTTCTAACTGCTGCTTCTTGACCTACATACAGGTTTCTCATGAGGCAGCTAAGGTGGTCTGGTATTCCCATCTATTTAAGCATTTTCCAGTTTGTTGTGGTCCACACAAAAGCTTTTGTGTAGTCAGTGAAGCAAAAGTAGATGTTTTTCCGAAATTCCGTTGCTTTTTCTATGATCCAGCGGATGTTGGCAATTTGATCTCTGGTTCCTCTGCCTTTTCTAAATCCAGCTTGTACATCTGGAAGTTCTCAGATCACATATTGTTGAAGCCTAACTTGAAGGATTTTGAGCATTAACTTGCTAGCATGTGAAATGAGTGCAAGTGTATGTAGTTTGAACATTCTTTGGCATTGCCTTTCTTTGGGATTGGAATGAAAACTGACCTTTTCCAGTCCTGTGGCCATAGCTGGGTTTTCCAAATTTGCTGACATATTGAGTATAGCACTTTAACAGCATCATTGTTTTTAGTATGTTAAATAGCTCAGCTGGAATTTCATCACCTCCACTAGCTTTGTTCTTACTAATGCTTTCTAAGGCCCACTTGACTTCACACTCCAGGATATCTGGCTCTAGGTGAGTGACCACACCATCGTGGTTATCCGGGTCATTAAGACCTTCTTTGCATAGCTTTGTGTATCCTTGCTATCTCTTTTTAATATCCTCTGCTTCTTTTAGGTCCTTGCCTTTTCTGTCCTTTATTGTGCCCATCTTTTCATGAAATGTTACCTTGGTATCTCCAATTTTCTTGACAAGATCTCTAGTCTTCCACATTCTATTGTTTTCTCTATTTCTTTGCATTGGTTACTTAAGAACTCCTTCTCATCTCTCCTTGCTATTCTCTGGAGTTCTACAATTATTTGGGTATATCTTACCCTTTCTCTCTTGACTTTCACTTCTCTTCTTTCCTTAGCTATTTGTAAAGCCTCCTCAGATAACCACTTTGCCTTCTTGCATTTCTTTTTCTTGGGGTTGGTGTTGGTCATTGCCTTCTGTACAATGTTATGAACCTGTCCACAGTTCTTTAGGCACTCTGTCTACCAGATCTAATCCCTTGAATCTATTTGTCACCTCCACTGTATAATCATAAGGGGTTTGATTTAGGTCATACTTGAATAATCTAGTGGTTTTCCCTACTTTCTTCAATTTAGGGCTTAATTTTACAATAAGGAGCTCATGATCTGAGCCATATTCAGCTCCTGGTCTTGTTTTTGCTGACTGTATAGAGCTTCTCCATCTTCAGCTGTCAAGAATATAATCAATCTGATTTCTATATGACCATCTGGTTATGTCCATGTGTAGAGTCATCCCTTGCTGTTGAAAAAGGGTATTTACTATGACCAGTGCATTCTCTTGACAAAACTCTGTTAGCTTTTGCCCTGCTTCATTTTGCACTCCAAGGCCAAACTTGCCTGTTATTCCAGGTATCTCTTCACTTCCTACTTTTGCATTCCAATACCCTATGATGAAAAGGACATCTTTTTTTGGTGTTACTTCTAGAAGGTGCTGTAGGTCTTCATAAATGTGGTCAACTTCAGTCTTTTCGGCATCAGTGGTTGGGGCATAGACTTGTATTACTGTGATGCTGAATGGTTTACTTGGAAACAAGCTGAGATCATTTTGTCATTTTTGAGGTTGCACCCAAGCACTGCGTTTCAGTCTTTTTTGTTAACTATGAGGGCTACTCCAATTCTTCTAAGGGATTCTTGCCCACAGTAGTAGATATAATGGTTACCTGAATTAAATTCTCCCATTCCCGTCCATTTTAGTTCACTGATTCCTAAGATATCAATGTTCAGTGTTGCCCTCTCCTGCTTGACCATGCCTAATTTACCTTGATTCATGTACCTAACATTCCAGGTTCCTATGCAATATTGTTCTTTACAGCATCAGAGTTTACTTTCACCACCAGACACATCCACAACTTAGTGATGTTTCCGCTTTGGCCCAGCCTCTTAATTCTTTCTGGAGCTAGTAGTAATTGCCCTCCTCTCTTCTCCAGTAGCATATCAGGCACCTTCAAACCAAGGGAGCTCATCTTCCAGTGTCATATCTTTTTGCCTTTTCATACTGTCCATAGAGTTCTCCAGAGATCAAATTGCCAACATCTGTTGGATCATAGATAAAGCAAGAGAATTCCAGAAAACCATCTACTTTTGCTTAATTGACTATGCTAAAGCCTTTGACTGTGTGGATCACAACAAAATGTGGAAAATTCTTAAAGATATGGGAATACCAGACCACCTTACCAGTCTCCTGAGAAATCTGTATACAGGTCAAGAAGCAACAGTTAGAACCAGACATGGAACAATGGAGTGGTTCAAAATTGGGGAAGGAGTACATCAAGGCTGTATATTGTCACCCTGCTTATTTAACTTATATGCAGAATACATTATGAGAAATGCCAGGCTGGATGCAACACAATCTGGAATCAAGACTTCAGGGAGAACTATCAATAACCTCTGATATGCAGATGACACAACCCTTATCTCAGAAAGCAAAGAGGAACTAAAGAGCCTCTTGATGAAAGTGAAAGAGGAGAGTGAAAAAGCTGGTTTAAAACTCAACATTCAAAAAATGAAGATCATGGCATCTGGTCTCAGCACTTTATGGCAAATCGATGGGGGAATAATGGAAACAGTGACAGACTTTATTTTGGAGGGCTCCAAAATCATGCAGATGGTGACTGCAGCCATGAAATTAAAAGATGCTTGCTCCTTGGAAGAAAGCCACGACAAACTTAGATAGCATATTAAAAAGCAGGGACATTACTTTTCTGACGAAGGTCCATCTAGTCAAAGCTATGGTTTTTCCAGTAGTCATGTAAGGATGTGAGAGTTGGACCATAAAGAAGGTTGAATGCCAAAGAATTGATGCTTTTGAGTTGTGGTGTTGGAGAAGACTCTTGAGAGTCCCTTGGACTGCAAGGAGATCCAACCAGTTAATCCTAAAGGAAATCAGTCCTGAATAATTCGTTAGAAGGACTGATGCTGAAGCTGAAGGTCCAATACTTTGGCCACTTGATGCAAAGAACCGACTCATGAGAGAAGACCCTGATGCTGGGAAAGATTGAAGGCTGCAGAAGGGGACAACAGAGGCTGAGATGGTTGGATGGCATTGCTGACTCAATGGACATGAGTTTGAGCAAGCTCCAGGTGATGGTAAAGGACAGGGAAGCCTGGTGTGCTGCAGTCCATGGTGTTGCAGAGTCAAACATGACTGAGCGACTGAACAACATTACTACCTATTATTTTACACTGCTCCACCCCAAATATCTATAACAATCCTCTACCCTTTACTAGTTACTTAAGACATCAGGTTATATTTTTTAACTTTTATATGCATTTTTGCTAATAAGTGGAGAAAGAAATCCTGAATTTTTAAACAATAAAACATTAGCATTTTACTGGAAAACTTGACCCTTTTCATATATAGGTTCTCTGTACTTCTTTTTAATGGCTTTCATAAAGTTTGCTAGCTTATGATTATGGGATTATAGAATCCATTATCCCTCCTGAGTATCACAGGACCTTTTCTCCTATACATCAGTTTCTTTTTAAGGTTGAATTAATCTTCCCCATTATCTCTAAAACCTTCACAGCAGAACTTTCCTTTAGGATGAACTATATATCACTCTCTTTCTAAACCTTGGCCCCAAGATTACCCTCAGATTCATTTATTCATTCAAAGAATATTTATTGAGCCTCTACTATGTGCCAGATACTGCTCTAAGTAAATAAATGACACAAATCCCTCCCCTCTTGGAACTTACATAACTTCTAGTGCAGTAGGTCTGTAGAAGACTGAGCAGAGGGCATAGCCCAGAGTTTCAATGGTAGCACCACTTGTTTCAGGGAGCAGTAGCCCAGGGCTTGGTATTATTAAGGATGAAAGGAACCTTGCCATTCTTTGGGGAAGACTGTTCCTTGCTCCTCCCTCTACATTTCCTTTGTTGTGAATGGTAAACAGAGAGGCAGAAGGGCATAATGGTTGGGGACATAGGCTTTGGATTCACATAGCCTGGGTCTAAATCTTGGCTTTGCAACTGAGTAGTTATTTTATCTTGGTCTGGTTCCTTATCCTTGAGCCTCAGTTTCCTTAGTTGTTACAATAGTCACTCAGCAGACTCAAGTCAAGACTGCTGATTGCTGCTATGCTATTAATAACATAAGAACATCTAAGTTAGCCTCTCACATACATCTTGAGTACTTCATCCATTGAGCAAACAGTGACATTTATATATAAAGTGGATGTGTACAGAGGTATCTAAACCACATATTTACCAAGGTTTGAGTCTAAGTGAATTAATCCTATTTATAGACAGATTTCCTAATGATATACATCCAAAATTCCTGATCAGATGGTATCTGCTTCCATTTTATTATTTCCCTGTTTGAAAGGTGGCTTAGCTAATGCAGTCAATTAAATGTTTACCCATGGGAGTTGAGTGGATTCTCTATTATTTCCCCTACCTTACGAATTTCTCCCTGTTGCACGGTTTTTATGATGTTAATCCATTCTTCCATGTCTTTCCGATTGGGTGCAGCCAGCGCAACTTTTCGTTGTGGTGTGATCACCTACAGAAAGTCACATTATTAGCTGGTTCCCAACTCAAACTTTACCCCCAAACAGAGCATTTCAACTCTCTAAGATACTAGACAGGTCTACCAAGCACAACCAAAGCCACTTCTTAAATATATGACAGCAGTTCCCAGAGCCACCCCAACTAATAACAGTAATAAACAACAATTTAAAGGCACTTACTCTGTACTGGGCACTGTTCTATTGTACTTTATGTATCTTATTTATTTCAATCTTCATTACAAATCCAAGAGCTAGGCAGTATTATTTTCCCTCACTTTATAGTCAGGATATTTTTTCTGTGGCAAAGGGAGTTAAATGACTTGCTCAGGGCAAAACAGTAGGTAAGAAACTAAGCCAGAATTTGAATCTAGATTCTTTGGCTCCAGCACACATGCTCTTAAACACGAGGTCAAGCACCCATCTGTTACTCAAATAAAGTTGACTGAAAATTTTACTTGTTTACTTGCTGCTCTATCTACCTGAAATGGTAAAAGTGTTTATTTTTCATCAGGGTGTGCCTATTTTTGTTTGAGGGGAGAGTGAGACTGGAGTGAGGAAACTACAAATCCAGTTTCTTTCTTTCTTCTGGTCAGGGACAATCTGGAGAGAATTTTACTATTATCTCTCTTAATCCTGCTTGGTGCAAGAACCTTGCAGAAACAATGAGAAAGCCATGTTGAGGGTCTAGCAGAGGTAGACCATGCTAACTTCATCTTTTTCCAAATGGCAGGAGGGAGCATGGATAGCTATAGCATCAGTCATTGCTTCAATGGCCCTACTTGTCTTCATTACCAGTGCCCACCACCCCAAGCCCAAATCTTGCAGCTAGAGCTCACCACACCAACAAACAATTTTATTCTTCTTGTGCATGTAGCACAGCATGATTCTGTGATAATGGCAATAGGAACTAGTTAGAATTAGTAACAACAGTCACTCCTTTGGTCTAAACCCATTCTTATGTGAGGTTGATGCATAGTGCCTCTGTGTTTTAATTAGGCTAAGGGGAAACCTGCTGCTGCTGCTGCTAAGTCGCTTCAGTCGTGTCCAACTCTGCACGACCCCATGGACTGCAGCCTACCAGGATCCTCCGTCCATGGGATTTTCCAGGCAAGAGTACTGGAGTGGGGTGCCACTGCCTTCTCCAAGGGGAAACCTAGCCCTTGGAATTTTTGTAGAATGGATACCCAAAACACTATCTTGTATGCTTATCACTCAAAAGTTAAGATTTTTGGAACTGGGTCAACAGAACCCTCAGCTTTTACCTGGGTCAGTATGTTGCAATGAGAGAGAAATGAGAGTAGGGTCTCCTTTCAACTGCTCTCCTTTCAAAGGAGAATAGACTGTGGACCAGCCATGGAAGCAGGGTATTGGGCCCATAGCTCTTTAGTCTGCTAAGTACCACTCTCCACCTGCCTGAAGAGGAATCCTGCTCTCCATAACCCACCACTGAGGCTGAGAAAAAAAACATTTCTATGAGGAGATGGGTAGGAGAATTCTTGGGCCAATGGACTTGTTATTTTTCAGTGAGATTTCTGTTCTGGATTTACCTGAATGACCAAGTCTTATGACATTTTAGCAGTGACAAGCCCTTGAATACATTCTTAGAAAATCCTCTGTTTTCTTTGAGGTACTCTCATCAGTAATCTCAGCATAGAGTAACTTTCACTTTGGATTTAGATTCTTATCTGTTTCATCAAAGGAGAGAATGTCATGTAGCTCAAATATCTTGATATAGTCTATAACATATTAGCAGTCTCTTGAAAGCCTCCCAATGATATTCATTTAAATTACCTTCACCAGAAGGATTGATTTATGAAATAGTCACCCCCATCCTGAAATCAGCTCTGCTTTTATATCAAACTGGTAGTAGAGACCAGGGCAATCATGTTTTTTCCCCCATCAGTGGGCTGATAGAAAATACTCACATGAATAATCTTTAGCAATCATTTGCAATGCTACTTTAAGTGGATTTCCAAACACACTTTGGGATCAAAGAAGACTTGGGAAATCTGAATTCCAAACAGGTGACAGGTGGGTATGGAGACCCCTCTTCCCAGCTAGCTCTCACCCTTGCCCATTCAGGGAATCCTAATCTTACTTACGCAAAAACTGTGGCAAAGGTTTCTACAGCTGCTTTCTGCCAAGGCAACTTGAGACAAATCAATTGTTTCAAAGCGTGCAAACTGGAAAAGTATGAGAGGGAGAGGGAAAAGGAACCATCTGGTTACTGAGGCAAAGATACACTAAAAAGTAAACACACACACAGGCACACTAACAGGCATTTTTGGCACTTATAATCACATTATTTCTTTGGCTTGAGTGCTGGATTTCTCTAGCATCATGATTTTAATTGATATATCATGTAACAAACAGAAAATTAACCAAACTAAACCAAAAATACAACTCTTCCCAAAACTTTTATGTGGATTTATAGGAAAGCTTAGGTAGTTCAGGATTATTTAAAACTAAAGGTTTATGCTGGAGAATATAGTGGGATATTGCCTTCATGGATCACAGCCTTGTTGTGGTGAAGGGCTTTGCATAACTCAAGGAAGCTATGAGCCATGCCATGCAGGGCAACCCAAGATGGACAGGACATAGTGAAGAGTTCTGATAAAACGTGGTCAACTGGAGGAGGGCGTGGCAACCCACTCCAGTATTCTTGCCTGGAGAACTCCATGAACAGTATGAAAAGGCAAAAAGGTATGACACTGGAAGATGAGGCCCCAGGTTGAAAGGTGTCCAATATGCTACTGGGGAAGCTGCTGCTGCTGCTAAGTCACTTTAGTAGTGTCCAACTCTGTGTGACTCCATAGACAGCAGCCCACCAGGCGCTGCCATCCCTGGGATTTTCCAGGCAAGAACACTGAAGCGGGTTGCCATGTCCTTCTCCAATGCATGAAAGTGAAAAGTGAAAGTGAAGTGTCTCAGTCCTGTCTGACTCTTCTCGACCCCATGGACTGCAGCCTACCAGGCTCCTCCGTCCATGGGATTTTCCAGGCAAGAGTACTGGAGTGGGTTGCCATTGTCTTCTCCATACTGGGGAAGAGTTCAGGGCAATTACTAATAGCTCCAGAAAGAATGAGGCTGCTCTGGTGGCCCAGTGGTTAAGAATCTGCCTGCAATGCAGGAGCCACAGGAGATGCAGATTTGATCCCTGCCTCAGGAAGATTTCCTGGAGGAGGGCATGGCAACCCACTCCAGTGTTCTTGCCTGGAGAATCCCATGAACAGAGGAGCCTGGCAGGCTACAGTACCTAGGGTTGCAAAGAGTCGGACACAACTGAAGTGATTTAGCATGCACTCAGGCCAGAAAGAATGAAGTGGCTCAGTAAGAACCTAACAGAAGCAGAAGAGATTAAGAAGAGGTGGCAAGAATACACAGAAAAACTATACAAAAAAGGTCTTAATGACCCAGATAACCATGAGGGTGTAGTCAATCTCCTAGAGCCAGACATCCTGGAGTGTGAAGTCAAGTGGGCCTTCAGTTCAGTTCAGTTGCTCAGTCATGTCTGACTCTTTGCAGCCCCATGGACTGCAGCATGCCAGGCTTCCCTGTCAATCAACAAATCCTGGAGTTTACTCAAACTCATGTCCATCGAGTTGGTGATGCCATCCAACCATCTTATCCTCTGTTGTCCCCTTCTCCTTCTGCCTTCAATCTTTCCCAGCATCAGGGTCTTTTCCAATGAGTCAGTTCTTTGTATCAGGTGGCAAAAGCATTGGAGTTTCGGCTTCAGCATCAGTCTTCCAATGAATATTCAGGACTGATTTCCTTTAGGATGGACTGGTTTGATCTCCTTGCTGTCCAAGGGACTTTCAAGAGTCTTCACCAACACTACAGTTCAAAAGCACCAATTCTTCAGCACTCAGCTTTCTTCATAGTCCAACTCTCACATCCATACATGACTACTGGAAAAACCAGAGCTTTGACTAGACAGACCTTTGTTAGGAAAGTAATGTCTCTGCTTTTTAATATGCTGTCTAGGTTGATCATAACTTTTCTTACGAGGAGCAAGTGTCTTTTAATTTCATGGCTGCAGTCACCATCTGCAGTGATTTTGGAGGCCTCCAAAATAAAGTCTGTCACTGTTTCCACTGTTCCCCCATCTATTTGCCATGAAGTAATGGGACCAGATGCCATGATCTTAATTTTCTGAATGTTGACTTTTAAGCCAACTTTTTCACTCTCCTCTTTCACTTTCAACAAGAGGCTCTTTAGTTCTTCTTCACTTTCTGCCATAAGGGTGCTGTCATCTGCATATCTGAGGTTACTGATATTTCTCCTGGCAATCTTGATTCCAGCTTGTGCTTCTTCCAGTCCACCATTTCTCATAATGTACTCTGCATACAAGTTAAATAAGCAGAGTGACAATATACAGCCTTGCCGTATTCCTTTCCCGATTTGGAACTAGTCTGTTGTTCCATGTCCAGTTCTAACTGTTGCTTCTTTACCTGCACACAGATGTCTCAGGAGGCAGTTCAGGTGGTCTGGTGTTCCCATGTCTTGAAGAATTTTCCACAGTTTGTTGTGATCCACACAGTCAAAGGTTTTGGCATAGTCAATAAAGCATAAGTAGATGTTTTTCTGGGACTTTCTTGCTTTTTCGATGATCCAACGGATGTTGGCAAATTAATGTCTGGTTCCTCTGCCTTTTCCAAATCCAGCTTGAACATATGGAATTCACGGTTCATGTACTGTTGAAGCCTGGCTTGGAGAATTTTGAGTATTACTTTGCTAGCATGTGAGATGAGTGCAATTGTATGGTAGTTTGAGCATTCTCTGGCATTGCTTTTCTTTGGCATTGGAATGAAAACTGACTTTTTCCAGTCCTGTGACCACTGCTGAGTTTTCCAAAATTGCTGGCATATTGAGTGCAGCAGTTTCACAGCATCATCTTTTAGGATTTGAAATCAGATTGATTATATTCTTTGCAGCCAAAGATGGAGAAGCTCTATATAGTCAGCAAAAACAAGACCGGGAGCTGACTGTGGCTCAGGTCATGAACTCCTTATTGCAAAATTCAGACTTAAACTGAAGAAAGTAGGGAAAACCACTAGATCCCTCAGGTTTGACCTAAACCAAATCCCTTATGACTATACAGTGGAAGTGACAAATGGATTCAAGGGATTACATCTGATAGACAGAGTGCCTGAAGAACTATGGACGGAGGTTCATGACATTGTACAGAAGGCAGTGATCAAGACCATCTCCAAGAAAAAGAAATGCAAAATGGCAAAATAGTTGTCGAGGAGGCCTTACAAGAAGCTATGAAAAGAAGAGAAGTGAAAGGCAAAGGAGAAAAGGAAAGATATCCATCTGAATGCAGAGTTCTGAAGAATAGCAAGGAGAGATAAGAAAGCCTTCCTCAGTGATCAATGAAAAGAAATAGAGGAAAACAATAGAATGGGAAAGACTAGAGAGCTCTTCAAGAAAATTAGAGATACCAAGGGAACATTTCATGCAAAGATGGGCACAATAAAGGACAGAAATTGTATGGACCTAATAGAAGTAGAAGATATTAAGAACAGGCGGCAAGAATACACAGAAGAATTATACATAAAAGATCTTCACGACCCAGAAAACCACAATAGTGTGATCACTCACTTAGAGCCAGACATCCTGGAATGCGAAGTCAAGTGGGCCTTAGAAAGCATCACTATGAACAAAGCTAGTGGAGGTGATGGAATTCCAGCTGAGCTATTTCAAATCCTAAAAGATAACGCTGTTAAAGTGCTGCACTCAATATATCAGCAAACTGGAAAACTCAGCAGTGGCCACAGGACTGGAAAAGGTCACTTTTCATTCCAATCTCAAAGAATGGCAATGCCAAAAAATGTTCAAACTACTGTACAATTGCATTCATTTCACATGCTAGGAAGGTTATGCTCAAAATTCTTCAAGCTCGGCTTCATCAGTACATGAACTGAGAACTTCCAGGTATACCAGCTGGGTTTAGAAAAAGCAGAGGAACCAGAGATCAAATTGCCAATATTTGTTGTATCATAGAGAAAGCAAGGGAACTCCAGGAAAACATCTACTCCTGCTTCATTGATTATGCTAAAGCTTTTTACTGTGTGGATCACAACAAACTGTGGAAAATTCTTAAAGAGTCATGAGTACCAGACCATCTTACCTGTCTCCTGAGAGACTTGTATGCAGATCAAGAAGCAACAGTTAGAACCAGACATGGAACAATGGACTGGTTCAAAATTGGGAAAGGAGTGTGAGAAGGCTATATATTCTCACCTGCTTATTTAACTTATAGGCAGAGTACATCAGAGAAATGCCAGGCTGGATGAAGCTCAAGCTGGAATCAAGACTGTCAGGACAGATAACAACAACCTCAGATATGCAAATGATATCATTCTAATGGCAGAAAGTAAAGAGAAGCTAAAGAGCCTCTTGATGAGGGTGAAAGAGGAGAGGGAAAAAGCTGGTTTGAAACTCAACATTCAAAAAGCTAAGATCATGGCCTCTGTTCTCATCACTTCATGGTACATAGAAGGAGAAAAAGTGCAAGTAGTGACAGATTTTATTTTCTTGGGTTCCAAAATCATGTGGACAGTGATTGCAACCATGAAATTAAAAGATGCTTGCTCCTTGAAAGGAAACCTGTGATAAACCTAGACAACATATTAAAAAGCAGAGACATCACTTTGCCTGCAAAGTTCTGTCTAGTCAAAACTATATTTTTTCCTTGGAGAAGGAAATGGCAACCCACTCCAGTATTCTTGCCTGGAAAAGTCCATGGACAGAGGAGCCTGGTGGGCTGCAGTCCATGGGGTTACATGACTGAGCATGCGTGCATGAGGGTGGAGGGAGATGGGTTGGTAGCAATAAACTAGTAGAACTAAAAAAAAAACAAACCTATATTTTTTCCAGTAGTCCTGTATGGATGTGATAGTTGGACCATAAAGAAGGCTGAGCACCAAAGAATTGATGCTTTTGAACTGTGGTGTTGGAGAAGACTCCTGAGAGTCCCTTGGACAGCAAGGAGATTGAACCAGTTGATCCTAAAGGAAATCACATTGAATATTCATTGGAAGGACTGATGTTGAAGCTGAAGTGCCAATACTTTGGCCACCTGATGTGAAGATTGAAAAGACCCTGATGCTTGGAAAGATTAGAGGCAAAAGAGACGGGGGCAGCAGAGGATGAGAGGATTAGATAGCATCACTGACTCAGTAGACATGAATTTGAGCAAGCTCCTGGACGTAGTGAAGGACAGGGGAGCCTGGAGTGCTGCAGTCCATGGGGATGCAGAGTCTGACACTACTTAGGGACTGAACAGCAATAACATAATGGGATATGGTCTAGCTAGGGACATAGCAAAGCAGATTAGGATTATCCACCTTAATTCTTGCTAACTTGTCTGTACCTCTTGGTTTATCTCCTCTCAAAATATTTCCTTGTACCTACCTACTAACACAATTGACAAGATTGTATATATATACATACACATATATGTGTCTGTATGTGTATATATATATATATATATATATACATACATATGTATGTATTCTCTTACCGCAGGATGGTGTGCAAAGCAGAGCCTTTGTCCTCGAACCAGAAAATATCTAAGCTTCCATCTCTTGAATGAGTTACAGTTCTTTAGCAGAGGTCCTTCCTTCAGTATTTTCTGAAAGATAGAAGCATAGCTTTGCATAATTAGGTCAATTTGTAAGACCGTATCACTTGTCCTCTCATTTGAGAAGTTCAGATGTCTGGAAGGCCCTGTCACATATCTGAGAAATGGCCTAAGGGCCAGGCAAAAATACAGAGTAGTTAATTTATTCAGAAAAAGCATTGGTTACCCTTGGATAACACATTCCAAATCATATAGGCTCTAAGTTTCTTAAGACACACGGTCCAGTAACCATGGAAAACATTTTCATTTGTGATAGGAGAAGGGGATGGGAGACAGAACACATAAATATAAGAGCTACATTCCTAGGGAAGAACAAATAGTTGGGGGAGAGGCTGAGTTCAGTAAGGGCAGATATTTTGGAAGTCTTCAGGTTGCAGGCCTAGACAGGGTTTTCGTATCTGCTCTTTTAGAGAGTTCTTTTTAGAATAATAAGTTGGATCATATCCCTTCCCTGCTTGCAAGCTTCCAATAGCTTCCCAACAGTTTTAGAACCAAATCCCAAGTCTTTACCATAGCCTTCAAGGGATTCATGATCTGGTGAGAGCAAAAAGTGCATCAAAAAGAACTACCATCTGATTACTTTATTTGCATATCTCGTAGTTTTACCAACTGATTTTTCTGTTACTTGTTGAACAGATTGATTCTAACCAAGCATAGAGTCTGCTTACCATGTTACCATTGGGAAGGCTTTCCCCAATGTAACCTTATAGGATACAAGTCAACATGCAAGACTACCATTTGGGAGAAGTACTCACACCCGCCAAGCTGCAAATAAGCCCATGCTGAATGACAGACTTAAGTCATAAAATCAAAGCTCTACCATGAATCCCATCCATCATTTAAATTAGAATTCACCATTTGGTGGTTGTGGAAGTATTTGCTTGGCCCACCTAGTGTTTTTCAGCTCTTAATTAATTGATAATATTTAAAAAGCAGAAGATTTCAAATAAAAATCCAAGTTTCTCTGGTAACAGGGGACCTACATTTTCACATGGCAACAGTCTGCTGAAACAGAGTAGCAGTGGCTCCCTTTAGATGGGGCACCTGATTCCAGCAGGCATTTAAGTTTGGGACCCTATTTAAACAATCATTTGCTACTCCCACTCTCCCAAATATACCCACATCTGTTATACTATCTGTTCAATTCTTTAACCAATAAGTTAGTACTAATGGACAGAGCCTCTGTATGTCAATTGAAAAGTCAGTTAATAGCAATCAAAGTTTACCTGAATCATCTGGATAACTTATGGGAGTTTCCAAGTTATTGTACCACCCTTGAGATGTTTACAAAAGAATTGTGCCAAGGAGTCAAGACAGAGACATAAAAAAAAAGATCTTGTGGGAATGTGGCATGGAGAGTGAGAAATTACATTTAAATTGTTGACATTGAGTCATCAATGAGAAAACAACTCTGTGTAAGCACTGTGATTCCATCACTCTTTCTCTGGTCGGATGGCCTATGGAATATATCCTCAGTGATGGTATTGGGTATTCTCTATCCCAATCTTCTCAACTTTATGCCATATATTGTTCCACACTAAGTCTTCATGATACTTAGACAGTCATATTTACTTCTTTCTGCCAAAGAAGTGCTCCAAAATTTTAAGTGCTCCAACTTTGTACAACTGAAGCCACATCCATTATTTCTTCCCCTTTCCCAAGCTATTCTACTTTGTCAGTTGCTAAATTCTTCCATTGTTCTTATTTTACCATGTATGCTATCCTTTGTAATAGCTTGTTTACAGTGTTTGGCTGGATATTCCCCTCTTCCATTTTAAGTTTAAAACATCTCTTAATTTCAACTGCTTTTTCTTACCCCTGCTGCCACACCCAGTTTCCTTCTCCTCCTGTTGTTTTCAGGGTTAGGATGATGGGGTAAGGTGGCAATGATGAAATGAGGAGGGGGATTTGTTTCTCTAGAAGACTCCCAGAACCCTGGACCCTCTGGTTCCCTCAGAAAACTGCCATACCCTATGATTTGGCATACTAAAACAAGTAGAATTCAGCCTCTTCTCCCCAGCTACTTCCTTCTATCAACCTGTAGTAATGATCCCTGTTTAATTCCCCTTCCTCGTACTTAAGAAATGTTCCCTTTTCTTCCCTTACTTGTGCCCTACTAATTAATCATGTTTTCCACCTAGGCACACAGAAAACCAGTTAATTAATTAGTTAATTAATCCATTAATCTGGAGACACAGCAAATCCTCAAAATGTTCAGTTCTCATTCCATAAACTCAGCATTTGTCACGGTCAAGAAAAGAAAAGAAAGAAAATGACCGGTGATTCAGTTAACTGAGAATTGTTTTCTTTCAGGATAAAAGCCATGTAACCAATATCTAGCTACTCTAATTGTAAGGACTGGATAGCTTTAATTGCATGCATGTTAGCTTACTTTAATAAACTTCATATACTTAATATGCTATAGTTAACATAAACTTAACATAAACTTCATATGCTATGCTTAAAGACTTTATGGTGCATCTATCGCTAGATAGAATGTTTCATATTTTCTGAGCTCCTACTATTGACTCCACCTTTTGCTAGGCCCTTAGGAGCAGCTAAAGAAGTTGCAAGCACCTTCTCTGTCTCAAAGACATGGATAGTGGGAGTGGAGGTGGAGGGCAGATAATCCATGTAGGAAAACATGAAGTTATATGAGCTCAGAGAACCATTTGAAAGGGCCTTGAGAGCTTCATTTTCATTGCATTAAATGTTTACCTTCTGGTTCAAATGAGAGGTTCCACTAAGATAGTGGCTATCCACTCACACATCCTGCCATTGGGTACACCAGCCAAATCACAATTATCTCCTCTGTGTTCCATGATATTAAACTGGTCTTTATGAATGCATTAGTTTTAAGTGCAGGGCTGTCTACTCAATGACCATAGAAGGCTAGCTGGTTACAAAAGAATCAACAACCTAGCAGGGGAACTGGGGAGCCCAAGCCCAGTTGCTGCTAAGTTCTAGGGGATTATTGAATGCTGACCTGGTGTTACCAATTCATTCCATTTTTCAAGACAAGTTGGCAATCCAGGTGAAAATTTGTGTGAAGTTTTGGAACATGGACATATTAACTACTAATTAAATTAAAACAAAAAACTTGAGAGGGCCAAACAAAACATAGATGAGGCCAAAATCACACCACAGACAACCAATTTGCAATTTCTGAACTGTAACTACTGTCAGTTTCTCTAGGTGACAAAATGAGTGAGTGGTGGGTATTCCTGGCTGGCAACAGAAGAGGTTGCAGTGTATGAGTTCAGAGTTTGTGTGCCTATATATGTAAGATATATATTACCAAGTTGGTAGCAGATAAATATTTATGTGATTTATGTATAGTAATTAAGGAGAAAGGTTAGAAGACCATTTAAGAGTTTCTTAACACATTATTGATTGGGGGATTTTTGCAGAAACTAATGCCTCTGGCGTTAATATGTCTCTGGTAAATAATGTATCAAGTTCTAAACTCAGGCTCTATATTGTCAACTCTGAACGTCTACAAATATCCATTAATCCATTAGTGTTCAAAAATACCCATTAATGGGTTGAGAGAAGGTAAAATTCCTATAGTTTCGTTCTCTTTAAACTCTGTCCTCCTTGGGGAGATGTTTCTAAATAAACCATGGTTTACTTAAAAACCCAATAAGCAGCTCCCAGAAGTCAGTTTGAACAAGCAGAAGCTAAAAAGCCACTCAATCAATAGGCTACCACAAGTCAATAAATTATGTGCATGCAAACAAAACTTTACCTGCCTAGGGTCACTAAGCTCAACAAGGACATGAGACAAAAATTGGAAGAAACAAACCAAAAAATACAGCCTGTAAAGTGAGGCATTAGCAGAAGATCCCTCACCTATCCTGTAACAGGATTTTCAGCTCCCAGATAACATCATTTCATTGACCCCTTGCCACAACCATGTGAAGTGTTACTTCCAATGTCCAGATGGGGAGTTCTTCTGTTTCTTTAAAGTGACTCTCCAAGAATAACCAGAAGAGTAAGGAGAAATCACATGCATACAGAGCTTTGCAATGGATAAAGTGCTTTTACTTTTGTTATTGAAACTTCCCAGCATCACTCTGAAGCAGGTAGTGAAAGGCACCTACATCAATTCTGTCCTAAGAAAGATACCCTGAACTTTTATTTCTTTAAGTGACTAATATTCAAGACAGTTGAAAATTTCCTTCTCAAGTAAGATGGTCAATGTTTGATATTTTTGAGATTTTGCAGCATCTTGGGACTACAATATTTGTCAGAAGAATGCATCTCCAGTGTTATTATGGAAGGCAATAAAAAACAGGATTATGTATGGGAATTGTTTTTTGGTGGCCATGTTCATAGGTACACAGCTAGTTCATAAAATGAGGCACACCTGTAATCCTCTTGGTTCAAGTTGCCACATTCCTGTGGCAATATGTGTGGTGCTGCAGATAGGAAGAAGTTAGGAAGGGCCATTGGATCCTTGTACATACTGAAATGCCATGTGATCCACATAATGCTTCTTAAATCAGGACATATTGCATGCAGTTCTATCTGACATTAAAACGAAAATAGCACTGATCTCTCTACTCTTAAACTCTCAAGGGTGGGTGTTTCGTAGTGGGAGTGAGTGTGGTGCTGAGTTCAGTCACCACAAACATCAACTGACTTCATTCAAATCCAAGAGCGCAGGATTTATTGTGCGTGTGCGCTCAGTTGCTTCAGTCTTGTCCAACTGTTTGCGACCCTATGGACTGTAGCCCACCAGCCTCCTCTGTCCTTGGAATTCTCCAGGCAATAATACTGGAGTGGGTTGCCATGCCCTCCTCCAGGGGATATTCTCCACACAAGGATCAAACCCCAGTCTCCTGTGTCTCCTGCATTGCAGGCAGATTCTTCACCCACTGAGCCACCTGGGAAGCCCCCAGGATTTATTGAGGCATAGTTAATTCAGGTCTTGAGTACAGCATTCATACAAAACATCTTTGCCTAACCTGTGGCAGCCCTTGAGGAGAAAGCAGTTTCTTTTTGTGTCTTCTTTAATAAGCCAATCCCTCAATTCATTATTCCCAGAAACCCCTGCAGTCTAGCACCAGTGATCTTTCTCCCTGATGTTCTACAACTCAGCATGTACAAATTAGTTGCCAACAGTGATGGTAAGGATTTCCTTTGCTCCATATTTATAAAAGTATATTTTATAAAATATCTCAACAGGGTCTGTAAAGCAGCCCAATTGCCTATATATAATTAACACCTGCCTGCTGCTTAGTTGGGAAAGGGTAAGTACAACTGCTTCTATGAGCCTTTCCTTGTGCACCTCCAAAATCCTCCAAAGTTTCTACTATCTGTTAGGCCTATTTTTCTGTGGCTCAGTGGTTTTTTTGTTGGATGAGGCTTTGGAGGATTCTCTTACCCTTTCCTAGCAAAAGGAGCCCCTATTACATAGCCAGAGTGAATTCCACCCCCACCTAATCAAAAAGTAAGCAAGTATCATGACATACACCACTACCTGTTATTAGCTGGCTGTTCTTCTGTTTTACTTCCTCATGCTGCTCTTGGGAGGGAGGCTGGACCAAGTTGGGATGAGTGGGTTACCATTCCTCCAGTGAAAACCAGACTTCCATTATGAGCACAGCTAGGGAAGCCAGTTTTATATCTATGGCTCCTTCAGTCCACAACCTGGAACATCTATTCTCTTTGCTTTGGGGGTGGGGGTGATGGGAAGAAAGCCATTTCGTAACCCAGGCCTGCCAAAGTTGATTCAGAGCAACAATGTTTGATTTGGTTAAAATGCAACTCTGGGAGCTTTTAGGCTTTAAGAAAGGCCAGGCCCGCTGCATCTCTGAAAGCTTCACATTCCCCAGGGTCCTTGTTGACGTTGCAGGAGTCAGACAGACTGGCTCCAGCACTGACTAGCTGTGTGACCTTGGGCAAATCACTTAACCTCTCTGAGCCTCAATTTCCTTGTCTGTCAGATGAGAATACCTTGCAAAGCATGTGCCTGCCAGCCACCATCTAAGTGTGAGTCCCTTGTGGTTTGTGGGGGCAAGCAGTCCATTCATCCCACTACTGGGAGCTCCCATCTCTGGCCCTACTAGCAGGCCAGGCTGGCTAAAGGCTGAAGCAGAAGAATGAGGAATAGGGACCAGTTGTCTCAGTTTTCCCAGGACTTTCAGTGCTAAAACCAGAAGAGTCATGGGCAAACTGAGACCTGTTGGTCACCCTAGCACTCAGGAGCCAGGTCTCTCTACTGCTCAGGACTACAAGGACTATAGCTGCAAATCCCTCCTGCTGCTTCCTGTGCCAAGGAAGAACTGCAGAGGCTCAACCACATCCCTATTCTCTATTAGGGAAATAAAAGACAGTTGAAAATGATGCTACATTTTTCTCTGAATATGTGAAAACTTTAACCAGTTCTTCCATATCATTCCAAATGAATGATATGGAAGATAAATAAAATAAATAAAATAAAATCAAAGAAATTTTATATACATGCACAAACATGTATTATGCTCTGCTGTGCTCAGTTGCCCAGTCATGTCCAACTCTTTGCAACCCCATGAACTGGAGCCCACCAGGCTCCTCTGTCCATGAGATTCTCCAGGCAAGAGTACTGGAGTGGGTTGCCATCTCCTTCTCCAGGGAATATTCCTGATCCAGGAATCTAACCCATATCTCTTGCATTGCAGGCAGATTCTTTACCATTTAAGTCCCAGTTTCAGCCTTGGGAGAACCAAAATCTTGGAAGCAGGAAATCCAGTTAAAGGAGCAGTATAAGTAGAAGCTTAGTGGAAGCAGATGCTGCTGCCTAGAAAAGGAAGCTCTGTGGTCACACAAAATCCCTAGAGAAAAGATATTAGGGGATTTTGGACACTGGCCTTCAACCTAACCAAGCTCACAGAGGCCAGGACACACATTATCATGTCTAGTGCCACTGAATTACAAGGAATGACAAAACATAATTGCTTCCAACTGCTTTCTTCCCCATGTTTTCACCTATCTGTAGTCAGAGATGGATAGGTTCTTATAACATCCCGTGTATGTTTCTTGTCTCAGGGATACTGCCCCTACTGCTTCTAGCCCTTTGGTGCCACCACCATGTCACACTTCTTCTGTGTTCTAACCACCTTCTGTGAGACATGTGGCTCCTGTTCTGACTCTGGTGACATTCTCATAGAAGCAGCCAGGGCAGCATCTTCTCTAAGCTTCTCTTCAATTATCTCTCTCCAGAGGAAGACAGTTGTTTCTGGCTGACAAATGCCTGCTATCTGCCTTTGTTTTATATGCATTATCTAATTTCTTGCCTACAGAAATTGTCCTGTTAGGGAGGTGGAGAAGTTGAGGATTAGGGAGGTTAAGGAATTAGTTCCAAGTCACAGTGAGTGGCAGAGCTGGGTTTTAAAGCCAGCTCCGTTTGACTCTATTGCCTCTCCCCCCGCAAAATCCTAAGCATCAACAGAATGATGGTCATCATGGTCTGGCTTGGGTGTCAGATCCAACCGGGGGATCACTTCAGTCCACTTATTTCTTCCCCTCAGTTCAGTTCAGTTTAGTTGCTCAGTTGTGTCCGACTCTTTGTGACCCCATGAACTGCAGTATGCCAGGCTTCCCTGTCCATCACCAACTCCCAGAGCTTACTCAAACTCATATCCATTGAGTCAGTGATGCCATCCAACCATCTCATCCTCTTGTCATCCCCTTCTCCTCCCACCTTCAATCTTTTCCAGCATTAGGATCTTTTCCAACGAGTCAGTTCTTTGCATCAGGTGGCCAAAGTATCGGAGTTTCAGCTTCAGCATCAGTCCTTCCAATGAATATTCAGGACTGATTTCCTTTAGGACGGACTAGTTGGATCTCCTTGCAGTCCAAGGGACTCGTAAGAGTCTTCTCCAACACCACAATTCAAAAGCATCAATTTTTTGGTGCTCAGCTTTCTTTATGGACCAACTCTCACATCCATACATGACACTGGAAAAACCATAGCTTTGACTAGACAGACTTTTGTTGGCAAAGTAATGTCTCTGCTTTTTAATATGCTGTCTAGGTTGGTCATAGCTTTTTTTCCCAAGGAGCAAGGATTTTTTAATTTCATGGCTTCAGTCACCATCTGCACTGATTTTGGAGCCCCCCCAAAAAAGCCTCTCACTGTTTCCATGAAGTTTCCCCATCTATTTGCCATGAAGTGACACGATCAGATGCCATGATCTTAGTTTTCTGAATGTTGAGTTTTAAGCTAAAATTTTCACTCTCTTCTTTCACTTTCATCAAGAGGCTCTTTAGTTCCTCTTCGCTTTCTGCCAAAACAGTGGTGTCATCTGAATATCTGAGGTTATCAATACTTCTCTCGGCAATCTTGATTCCAACTTATGCTTCATCCAGCCTGGCATTTCGCATGACGTACTCTGCATATGTCCTGAATATTCATTGGAAGGACTGATGCTGAAGCTGAAACTCCAATATTTTGGCCACCTGATGCGAAGAACCAACTCATTGAAAAAGACCCTGATGCTGGGAAAGATTGAAGGCAGGAGGAGAAGGGGATAACAGAGGATGAGATGATTGGATGGAATCACCAATGCGATGGACATGAGTTTGAATAGGCTTTGGGAGTTGGTGATGGACAGGGAAGTCTGGCGTGCTGCAGTCCATGGGGTCACAGAGTCAGACACGACTGAGCAACTGAACTGAACTCTGCATACAAATTAAATAAGCAGGGTGATGATATACAGCCTTGATGTACTTGTTTCCTGATTTCGAATCAGTATGTTGTTCCAGGTCAAGTTCTGACTGTTGCTTCTTGACCTGCATACAGATTTCTCAGGAGGCAAGTAAGGTGGTCTGGTATTTCTTCCCCTAGAGGCCACTATTTTACTTAAGAGGCAAAGCCATGGCCAGTAATGTCTGCAGATTTCCCACTAGTTTAATGGAAGAAGACCATGTATTATACATGATTTCACAAGGAAAGGAAAAAGTCAATTTTTTTGAGGGATGCCTGAAATATCATAATCCCATATTTTTCATATGTTTATACTTTGTAACAATGTGCTGGACCATGTCTAGGAGCTCCTAAACCTGAGGACTTCAGCTTTTAGAGGTATTTTAAAGTGCTTGCAACCTGAGGCCAAAAAAACTTTGTAAGTATGCAAATATGTAGCTCATTTGGCTATAACTCACTTGAAGAGCAAATCAATGAAGATTTGATTGGTGCTTTCTGTGCTTTCATCTTTAGAAATACCGTTTTCAAATCATGGCTTCAAAAGTCTCTGATAAAGTGGGCTGGATGAGCCCATATCACCTAACCACATGTACTTGGGGAGCTGGGGAGATTGTCTTATTGTGAAACTGGCCCCACACAGGCAATCATCTGAAGATGTGCACAGGACATAAAAATACAGTCACTAACAGGTCCTCTGGGGATGAAGTGGTTAGATGATAAAAAGGGGATGTGGGATTTTTCATTTTAATTTGTTCTCAGCCTTATGAATTGGTGTTGACAAGAATTGTGAGGTTGGAAGACAGAAACTGATGCTAGAAACAGTTGGTTTGCTTGCTTCCTGCCTGCTTCTTGCATCAGTAATATCCTAGGCAAGATGAAGTTCACTAATTCACTAGTGGTTGTGTATTGGGTGGAATAGAAGATCTATATGCATATTGTGTGTGTGTGTGCGCTTGCCCACTTTGTCCCATCAGTGGCAGGTGAGAGCAGGAGAAAGGTCTCAGGTAAGGGAAATTCAGGGATGGGATTGGCTTAGAAGTAGGGTGAGGGACAGAGCCATGGGAGACTCCAGCCAACGACTAAAGCTGTGGATAGCCTTGCTGCCTCTGAGTAGAGGACTGTCCCTGGCTGAGTAAAACTGCCTCTTGCAGAGTGTCAACTAAAAATTGACACTTGCCATAGGTGCTTGCCATCTACCTCTACAAGGATTAAAGCATGTGTTGCTGTAGCTGCTGATTTTCAACAACCCCTAAAAGAAGTTCAGGGTGGAGAGCAGAAATGAGGCACTCTGTGCTCAGAGAAAAACTGGCAGAACAGGTCTTCAAGAGAGTTAAATACTTTCAGGAGCCAGTTTATTAATATGAGCTCAATTCTTGTATCTCCTATCCAGAAAAGTACTAAAATCCTGCATAGTGATGACTGTTCCTCGTGACTAGCAGAAAGTTTCATGAGACTAGCAGAAACCTTCTGGAAAAATATATGTTTGATTGCATGTATTCTCCCTTCACCAAAATCATATATATTCTGACCTCCCACTCCCCCGCCTCTTTGGAGCAGTTTCTCAGAGCTATCTGACGTGCTGTCTCCCTGGCTGCAGTCCTCATTTTGCCCCAAATAAAACTTAACTTGCAAATCTCACACTGAGCATTTTTTTTAAGTCAACAGGAGGCAGGAGGTATGGTAATTTGATAGCCCACCAAGCCTAGAGGGGAATGGAGGAAAGAGCTGTGATTGCAGGAGACTAAAAGTAGGAAGTCAAGAAACACCTGGCGTAACAGGCAAGTTTGGCCTTGGAGTACAGAATGAAGCAGGGCAAAGGCTAATAGAGTTTTGCCACGAGAACGCACTGGTAATAGCAAACACCTTATTCCAACAACACAAGAGAAGACTCTACACGTGGACATCACCAGATGGTCAACACCGAAATCAGATTGATTATATTCTTTGCAGCCAAAGATGGAGAAGCTCTATACAGTCAGCAAAAACAAGACCAGGAGCAGACTGTGGCTCCGATCATGAACTGCTTATTGCCAAATTCAGACTTAAATTGAAGAAAGTAGGGAAAACCACTAGACCATTCAGGTATGACCTAGATCAAATCCCTTATGAGTATACAGTGGAAGTGACAAATAGATTTAAGGGACTAGACCTGATAGACAGAGTGCCTGATGAACTATGGACAGAGGTTCGTGATACTGTACAGGAGACAGGGATCAAGAAAATCCCCATGGAAAAGAAATGCAAAAAAGCAAAATGGCCGTCTGAGGAGGCCTTACAGATAGCTGGGAAGAGAAGAGAAGTGAAAAGCAAAGGAGAAAAGGAAAGATATTCTCATGTGAATGCAAAGTTCCAAAGAATAGTAAGGAGAGATAAGAAAGCCTTCCTCAGCGATCAGTGCAAACAAATAGAGGAAAACAACAGATTGGGAAAGACTAGAGACCTCTTCAAGAAAATTAGAGATACCAAAGGAACATTTCATGCAAAGATAGGCTCCATAAAGGACAGAAATGGTATGGACCTAACAGAAGCAGAAGATATTAAGAAGAGGTGGCAAGAATACACAGAAGAACTATACAAAAAAGATCTTCACGACGCAGACAATCATGATGGTGTGATCACTCACCTAGAGCCAGACATCCTGGAATGGGAAGTCAAGTGAGCCTTAGAAAGCATCACTACGAACAAAGCTAGTGGAGGTGATGGAATTCCAGTTGAGCTATTTCAAATCCTCAAAGATGATGCTGTGAAAGTGCCGCACTCGATATGCCAGCAAATTTGGAAAACTCAGCAGTGGCCACAGGACTGGAAAAGGTCAGTTTTCGTTCCAATCCCAAAGAAAGGCAATGCCAAAGAATGCTCAAACTACCACACAATTGCACTCATCTCACATGCTAGTAAAGTAATGCTCAAAATTCTCCAAGCCAGTCTTCAGCAATACGTGAACCGTGAACTTCCAGATGTTCAAGCTGGTTTTAGAAAAGGCAGAGGAACCAGAGATCAAATTGCCAATATCCGCTGGATCATCGAAAAAGCAAGAGAGTTCCAGAAAAACATCTATTTCTGCTTTATTGATTATGCCAAAGCCTTTGACTGTGTGGATCACAATAAACTGTGGAAAATTCTGAAAGAGATGGGAATACCAGACCATCTGACCTGTCTCTTGAGAAACCTGTATGCAGGTCAGGAAGCAACAGTTAGAACTGGACATGGAACAACAGACTGGTTCCAAATAGGAAAAGGAGTACGTCAAGCCTGTATATTGTCACCCTGCTTATTTAACTTATATGCAGAGTACATCATGAGAAACGGTGGGCTGGAAGAAACACAAGCTGGAATCAAGATTGCCGGGAGAAATATCAATAACCTCAGATATGTGGATGACACCACCCTTATGGCAGAAAGTGAAGAAGAACTAAAGAGCCTCTTGGTGAAGGTGAAGGAGGAGAGTGAAAAAGTTGGCTTAAAGCTCAACGTTCAGAAAACTAAGATCATGGCATCTTGTTCCATCACTCCATGGGAAATAGATGGGGAAACAGTGGAAACAGTGTCAGACTTTACTTTTTTGGGCTCCAGAATCACTGCTGATGGTGACTGCAGCCATGAAATTAAAAGACGCTTACTCCTTGTAAGGAAGGTTATGGCCAACCTAGATAGCATGTTTAAAAGCAGAGACATTACTTTGCCAACAAAAGTCCGTCTAGTCAAGGCTATGGTTTTTCCAGTGGTCATGTATGGATGTGAGAGTTGGACGGTGAAGAAAGCTGAACGCCGCAGAATTGATGCTTTTGAACTGTGGTGTTGGAGAAGACTCTTGAGAGTCCCTTGGACTGCAAGGAGATCCAATCAATCCATCCTAAAAGAGATCAATCCTGGGTGTTCATTGGAAGGTCTGATGTTGAAGCTGAAGCTCCAATACTTTGGGCACCTCATGCGAAGGGGTGACTCATTGGAAGAGACCCTAATGCTGGGTAGGATTAGGGGCGGGAGGAGAAGGGGACAACAGAGCATGAGATAGTTGGATGGCATCACCGACTCGATGAACATGGGTTTGGGTAGACTCTGGGAGTTGGTGATGGACAGAGAGGCCTGGCGTGCTGCAATTCATGGGGTCGCAGAGAGTCGGACACGACTGAGTGACTGAACTGAACTGAACTGATGTTGTAGACTTTGGTTATGGAGAAATTACTGACCAGGTAACAAAGTTGAAAAGCTATGCCAGTTAGTAAAAGGAGGCTACCAGGGACAAGCTTTCTGGAGTAGTAATAGTAGTGTAGTAGTAGTAGTAATAGTAGTAGTAACATGAATTACTAAGAGTTGGTGAGCCTTTACTATGTGGGAAGCACTGTATTAAAACATGTTACGTCTCACTTGAGCCCAATAACAATTCTAAAAAGTAGGTGCCGTAACAATTTTCATTTTATAGATCGAGAAACTGAGGCTTAGAGAGATTAGGTAACTTCCCTAATAGGTTAATAAATGGTAGAGTGAAAATCTCTCTTGGAGTTTTTAAGACATGGAAGACAAATTATTCCTTCATTGAAAGAAAAAAGAGTAGGGTTTAAATCACTGGTCTTGTTGTAAGTTATACCCTATCCTATGTCAATCAACAGAAGGAGGCAGGATAGCCAGGGGAGCTTGGTGGTGTTAATCGCACGTATTTGGTTCAATCTTAGTTTTGTTTTTAATATTACATGCTAAAGTAATTAAGACAGCAATAATGTTTAATTTACACAACACTTTATCAGCTATAAAGAGCTGGAAGATTCTCACTTGACTCTGAAAATAACTGTGAGGAGTCAACGAGGGAGGTAATACTATGGGTTAATTTCAAGATAAGAACAATGTGACTCATGGAAGTGAAGTGACTTGCCCAAGGTCACTATGTTGTAAACTAGCTCTGGCCTCCTGACTTCTGGTACAAGGCTCTTTTCACTGTAGCTCTGTATTTTATGTTTTCTGAGTTGTTTGTGCATGCTCAGTCAGTCAGTCATATCTGACTCTTTGCAACAGTATGGACTGTAGCCCACCAGGCTCCTCTGTCCATGGGATTTCCCAGGCAAGAATACTGGAACAGATTGCCCTTTCTTCTTCCAGGGGATCTTCCCCACCCAGAGATCAAACCTCTGTCTCCTGGATCTCCTGCATTGTCAGGTGGATTCTTTACCACTGAGCCACCTGGGAAGCCCTCTATATTGTTTGATATCATTTTAATTAGTAGTCTGTAGTTTCAAAGTCCAATTTCCCCTTATCATCTCTTTTCTGCCATCCAGCAATAGAACTCTCTGCCATCACTGCTGGTAAAGAAGTATGGACATAGTCAATTGTGTCATTGGCAGGCATCTTCATGGTTAATGAAGGTAGTACCATACTGGACCCAAAGGGAAACTCTTCTCTGACCTGGATGACTCTTAGTAACAATAATGAAAAGTTAACTTGGATGTGAAACTACAGCACAAAAGCATTCTACAAAGATCTTACTAGGATAGACTGAGAACACTGCTGTTACTGTTCCCCTCTCTTCCTAGGGGCCACTTTCCACAGCTTATTCAGATGCTTTAACTGGAAGACATACTGCTACTCTTTTCATAGTTTTAGACCTTCATTTGTTTCTCTGTTGAAAGACTGCATTCTTCTTCACCTTCTCCCTGCAGTCAAACACCTGGTAAAACACCACCACCCTCTCTAGCCAGGCTATGTTTAAGGGATTAAGACTTCTCCACTCCTAAATGGCTACTAACTACAGTAATCAAATTCTAACACCCACTGACCAGGGCTTAGAGCAAAGCTGACTGACTGTTACCAGTCAGTTTTTGCACTGTTCAGCTCTTTATAGCTTATCCAGAAGGGGCCACCAGAAAAGCACAATTGCAGTGAAGAAGAGGGAAAGAGAGAGGGGAAGAAAATTAAGCTGACAGGCCTGGAAAAGGGGGAGAGAGGAGGAATAGAGAAGAAATAAGACTAGGATGAGCATGGAGGGGTGGCTTGGGATAACTGAAAACAGAATAAATGACACAAGAGGCTCATTTCCCCACCATTGATGCATAGGACTCTCGTTAATCCTGGAACATTCTCTCAGCCACTGTTTCATTGGCTCTGAGATTGTGCCCTAATCCATGTGTGCAGTTTTCTGTTCTAAGCTTGCTGGGGAGAAGACAGTGCTGACTAAAATGGGAAGAGAAGGATTATCAATGGAGATCTGGGGGACAGCTAGACCTGAGTCACACAAAAAATAAACAGTAAGCAAAATTGTCCTCTAGCAGGGGGAGGGGACTGTTCTTTATTTGGAAACAGAGCCTAAAAACTAGCATTGCTTAAGAAAGGAAAGAAGCAGAGGAGATGGCAGGGGAGAATGAGTATGAAAAAGACTCACTAACAGCAATATACATACACCAAAATTGATACAGATAAGTATGGAGACACAAGGCTAACCCCTTTTGCCCCTTAAGTTTGAAATCCACACCTTTTCTGAAATGTCCACTATGGTTAGGCATCTTGCTAAGTGAGTTATATCCATTAGTAATAATACAAGAAAACTGTAAGGTAAGTATTATTAGCCTCACATTACAGATAAGGCACTGGAGCTCAGAATGGTCAGCTGACCTTTCTAAGATCACACACAGTTACAAAGGAAGATGACTTTGAACCCAGGTCTGTCTGATTCTAAAGACTACACACATTTCTACTCATTATACTGTATACCTAGCCTCTCTCTCCTGGAAAGTGAGAGTTGATTTGGGGTCAAGGTGTAGGTAGTTTGCAAAAGCATGGGAGATCTGAAAGATCCAACTTGTGAGTTTTCACAGAAATATTTGTACGTGGGTACAGTACAGGCAGTATATGGTACCACGAAAAGACAGTGGATGAATGAACTATGAATTCCATACAGTTTGGGCTCCAGCAGTAAACTGCTATGTAAGCAAGTCATGCCACTTCCCCAAGCTCTCAACTTCATGCTAAGAATTGCAGATAAAGATGCATAACAGAGCAAAACTACTAAGGTTGCTCAGGTCTATTGTCAAAAAGCAACCTTCTACCAAATTAAAGATGGAAGCAAAGGATAGGCCCTGGCCCCAGAGATAGAAATTATTTCAAAACCAAGCAGATCAGGAAGGCAAACCTCAGTATAAAGCTTTCTTGGTAATCACAAATATATGTTATAGCTGAGTTACGTCTGACAGGCAAAGTGCCCAGAGTGCTACAACCTACCCATAGTAGGTACTTGATAAATAATTATAAAATGAAATTGAGTAAGGGAAAACACACCTAGAGAGGACAATGAGAAACTGAAAATAAAAAAAAGGTGTTCTCAAATGTTCAGCCTATCACTTGGCTCCTAAAAGCCAGTTGCTGTTACAGGAAACACATGAAGTTCTTTACATTTCTAACCACGATTGGCAAAAACCAATTTGGTATGGTGTAAAGGACTGTAGATTTTGGAATCAAATAAACCTGGATTTGAAACTAACTCCATCACTTACTATGTGTTTGGTTTGGGGCAAGTAATTTAACTTACTAACCTCAGCATTTTTATTTGCAAAACAACATATGAAGACATTCAGCTCTTACAAAGATCAAGGGACTACATGAAAGTGCTTAGGGCCAAGTAGAAATACAATGCATATTTCCTCTTCCCTTCTGTGGATATGGTGGCAATATTTTGACCTCTAAATTGGACCATAAGACTTACCAAGTGTAAGTGTATATGTGGTTGCAATGGGGTATTGGTGGATTAATTTGAAATCAGTTCAGTTCAGTCACTCAGTCATGTCCGACTCTTTGCGACCCCATGAACCGCAGCATGCCAGGCCTCCCTGTCCGTCACCAACTCCCTAAGTCCACCCAAACCCATGTCCATTGGGTCGGTGATGCCATCCAGCCATCTCATCCTCTGTCGTCCCCTTCTCCTCCTGCGCTCAATCTTTCCCAGCATCAGGGTCTTTTCCAATGAGTCAGCTCTTCGCATCAGGTGGCCCAAGTATTGGAGTTTCAGCTTCAACATCAGTCCTTCCAATGAACACCCAGGACTGATCTCCTTTAGGATGGACTGGTTGTATCTTCTTGTAGTCCAAGGGACTCTCAAGAGTCTTCTCCAACACCACAGTTCAAAAGCATCAATTCTTCGGTGCTCAGCTTTCTTCATAGTCCAATTCTCACATCCATACATGACTACTGGAAAAACTATAGCCTTGATTAGACAGACCTTGGTTGGCAAAGTAATGTCTCTGCTTTTTAATATGGTATCTATGTTGGTCATAACTTTCCTTCCAAGGAGTAAGTGTCTTTTAATCTCATGGCTGCAATCACCATCTGCAGTGATTTTGGATCCCAGAAAAATAAAGTCAGCCACTGTTTCCACTGTTTCCCCATCTATCTGCCATGAAGTGATGGGACCAGATGCCATGATCTTAGTTTTCTGAATGTTGAGCTTTAAGCCAACTTTTTCACTCTCCTCTTTCACTTTCATCAAGAGGCTCTTTAGTTCTTCTTCACTTTCTGCCATAAGGGTGGTGTTATCTGCATATCTGAGGTTATCGATATTTCTCCCGGCAATCTTGATTCCAGCTTGTGTTTCCTCCAGCCCAGCGTTTCTCATGATGTACTCTGCATATAAGTTAAATAAGCAGGGTGACAATATACAGGCTTGACGTACTCCTTTTCCTATTTGAAACCAGTCTGTTGTTCCATGTCCAGTTCTTTTTTTATTATTATTATTTTATTTGTTTTGCCATACATTGACATGAATACACCATGAGTGTACATGTTTTCCCCTTCCAGAATCCCCCTTCCACCTCCCTCCACATCCCATCCCTCCAGGTCATCCTGGTGCACCAGCCCCGAGCACCCTGTATCATGCATTGAACCTGGACTGGCGATTCGTTTCACATATGATAATTTACATGCTTTCATGCCATTCTCCCATATCATCCCACCCTCACCCTCTCCCATAGAGTCCATAATACTAACACATATATATGGTATTTAGTCAATCAGTAAAGATAACCCTGTATGCGAGACATCAAAAGAGACACAGATAAATAGAACAGTAATATGGACTCCATGTCCAGTTCTAACTGTTGCTTCCTGACCTGCATACAGGTTTCTCAAGAGGCAGGTCAGGTGGTCTGGTATTCCCATCCCTTTCAGAATTTTCCACAGTTTATTGTGATCCACACAGTCAAAGGCTTTGGCATAGTCAATGAAGCAGAAATAGATGTTTTTCTGCTACTCTCTTGCTTTTTTGATGATCCATCAGATGTTGGCAATTTGACCTCTGGTTCCTCTGCCTTTTCTAAATCCAGCTTGAACGTCTGGAAGTTCACTGTTCACGTATTGCTGAAACCTGGCTTGGAGAATTCTGAGCATTACTTTACTAGCGTGTGAGATGAGTGCAATTGTGTGGTAGTTTGAGCATTCTTTGGCATTGCCTTTCTTTGGGATTGAAATTAAAACTGACCTTTTCCAGTCCTGTGGCCACTGCTGAGTTTTCCAGATTTGCTGGCATATTGAGTGCAGCACTTTCACAGCGTCATCTTTTAGGATTTGAAATAGATCAGCTTGAACCCCATCACCTCCACTAGCTTTGTTTGTAGTGATGCTTCCTAAGGCCCACTTGACTTAACATTCCAGGATGTCTGGCTCTAGGTGAGCGATCACATCATCGTGATTGTCTGGGTCGTGAAGAACTTTTTTCTACAATTCTTCTGTGTATTCTTGCCACCTCTTCTTAATATCTTCTGCTTCTGTTAGGTCCATACCATTTCTGTCCTTTATTGAGCCCATCTTTGCATGAAATGTTCCCTTGGTATCTCTAATTTTCTTGAAGAGATGTCTAGTCTTTCCCATTCTATTGTTTTCCTCTATTTCTTTGCATTGATCACTGAGGAAGGCTTTCTTATCTCTCCTTGCTATTCTTTGGAACTCTGCATTCAAATGGGGATATCTTTCCTTTTCTCCTTTGCTTTTTGCTTCTCTTCTTTTCCCAGCTATGTGTAAGGCCTCCTCAGACAGCCATTTTGCTTTTTTGCATTTCTTTTTCTTGGGTATGGTCTTGATTCCTGTCTCCTGTACAATGTCACGAACCTCCATCCATAGTTCATAGGTATTCTGTCTATCAGATCTAGTCCTTTAAATCTATTTCTCACTTCTACTGTATAGTCATAAGGGATTTGATTTAGGTCATACCTGAATGGTCTAGTGGTTTTCTCCACTTTCTTCCGTTTCAGTCTGAATTTGGCAATAAGGAGTTCATGATCTGATCCACAGTCAGCTTCCGGTCTTGCTTTTGCTGACTATATAGAGCTTCTCCATCTTTGGTTGCAAAGAATATAACAATGTGATTTCGATGTTGACCATCTGATGATGTCCATGTGTAGAGTCTTCTCTTGTGTTGTTGGAAGAGGTAGAAATCAGTATTTGCCCCCAAAATTAGGAGCATAATTTACATGCTGATGATCTAAATCCAGTGGCTCTTTTAATATTTGTGGTTAGTGTGCTTTTGATTTTTGTGGATTTAGTCCATGCAAACACAGACTCTTTCCTTCCCATGAGTAACAGAACAGGGATGGCTGAGAAAGGAAACAAAGACTATAAATAGAAAATCAAATTTAAGTCTGGAGATGAATTTGTGCCTGCTGTCCACATAAAGATACCCAAAATGCTGGGACTTTTGAACTCCCCTCCCTTAAAAAAAAGAACCTAGATGTTCAGAAGGGCTTCTGATTGTAGGTCTGAATATTTAAGGCAAGTTAAGAGAAATGTTCTGTTCAAGCCTGGAAGAGAAACCAGTGTGAGAGCAAGTGCTGATTAGAACAGTTAGGATTAGTGAGCTCAAGTGTTTCTATCTGTTTAAACTTAGCACATAGACATTTCAAATCTAATCTTCTGTAATGTTTATGTTAAAACAGTGAGGCAAATTTTGAAGGACAAAAAGGATAACTGAGTTGAAAATATCCTCTTCTATTGTATTCCATTAACCACAACTATGGGAAACACAGTTTTCAAAGGCAGCTATAATCTGCCATAACTAAAGCACCTGGTGGCATTTTATTCGACTGATAGTATTCCTATTATTCCAGGCCAATTATCTAGGAGGAAATCATTAGCTTTTAGAAGTCTAACCTTGCAAACTTAAAACTAGTTAAATGAAATAAACAGAAATGTCATAAGGCAATTTTGCCACATAACTAACTAAAATCAGGGTTTTATCATACCAACTGACTAGATCTTTTTTTTACAATGAACAGAACCCAGAAGTCTGCAACTATCCATATAATAGCTTCTGCATGTATTTATCCTAAAGCAAAAATTCCAACCCCTTCTCATTCTACCTTGCCATTGATGTGCCTTGGGCTTTCAAGGAAAGTCTAAATGTACAGCTATACAGTGAAAATGGGCAAATGTATCTTTGTATTACGTGTGTCCCTTTCAAAACCTTAAGACGACTGGAGTGGACTTCACAGTCAACAAATCCACTTCCTTGCCCATGGCAATGGGAGAAGATTATATACTTAAGTTATCCCATCCAAATGACTGTCCTTATTTTTTAATCTTTTTTGGTTCTTACTTTTCTTAAAAAAATCTTTCTCCTTTTACCATTGATGCAAAGAAAGGAGATGCTCATTCTTCTTAGCTCTCAATTCTGCCGGAGAAGTTGAAGATTTTCTCTACTAACTTGAGAGCCGTGAAAAACCAAGAGTACTTTTCATGCAGAGAAATGAGTGTAGAGGACATGGAGATTGCCTGTGCCAATGAATGCTCTCTGGTTATTACAGAGAAATGAGGTACAAGTGAGGGCTGGAGGAGAAGGGGGCGACAGAAAATGAAATGGTTGGGTGGCATCACTGAATCAACAGACATGAGTTTGAGCAAACTCCAAGAGATAGTGAAGGAGAGGGAAGCATGGCGTGCTGCAGTCCATGGAGTTGCAAAGAGTCAGCCAGGACTTAGCGACTGAACAACAACATGTTTGCCTACAATCCCTAGGGTTTCCCTGATGGGAAGAATTTCCACCTTGGCATTCCCAACTGATGAGCTTTTTGATTTCTTCAGGTCTTTCTCACCTGGAAACATGGTGTAAGACTGTTTTCCAGACTCATGATTCACTGAACTGTTTTTAGCTAGGAGAAGCAACTTACATAATGAAAAATAACAAAAGAAATGCAAACTGGAAACCTCATGAACCTTGAGTAAGTGTGAAAGGAGATAATCTTTCTGACCTCAAAATGTGTAAAGTACATATACATGTCATCTCCTCATTCAAGGATGTAGGGTTGTTTTGGGATGCCCTTTGGTCTGTCTCAGTTTCCTGAGTCTCACATATATATTTCCTCCAAATAGCATGTTCAGAAGTAAGAGGACATGTTCATTGATGGCTTGAAACTAGGGTAGGTATATGGATATTTAGATAACAGAAGGCAGTTCTGGACTGAATGGATAGGAGAATCAAAGAGAGAAATGGTAATTAGAATAAAAGGTGTCAGTGAAGGAATTTTTCAGTGTGTAAAACATTTTATTATATAGAAAAATGTTTCAAGCATATATTTTGCATTCAGCTTAAAATACTTTGTATACTCTGCCTGATTTATCCTTACAACATCACACAAAGGCAATGTTGTTGTTGTTGTTCAGTCACTCAGTCATGTCTGACTCAGTTGTGTCTGACTCTTTGTGACCCAATGGACTGAAGCATGCCAGGCTTCCCTGTCCTTCACAATCTCCCTGAGTTTGCTCATATTCATGTCCACTGAGCCAGTAATGCCATCTAACCATCTCATCTCTGTCACCCTCTTCTCCTTTTGCCTTCAATCATTCCCAGCATCAAGGTCTTTGCCAATGAGTCAGCTCTTCACATCAGGTGGCCAAAGTATTGGAGCTTCAGTTTCAGCATCAGTCCTTCCAATGAATATGCAGGGCTGATTTCCTTTAGGATTGACTGGTTTGAGCTCCTTGCAGTCCAAGGGACTCTCAAGAGTCTTCTCCAACACCACAGTTTTAAAGCATCTATTCTTCGGCACTCAACCTTTTTATGGTCCAACTATCACGTCCATACATGACTACTGGAAAAACCATAGCTTTGACTATATGGACCTTTGTCGGCAAAGTGATGTCTCTGCTTTTTAAAATGCTATCCAAGTTTGTCATAGCTTGTCTTCCAAGGAGCAAGCATCTTTTAATTTCATGGCTGCAGTCACTGTCCTTGATGATTTTGGAGCCGAAGAAAATAAAATCCATCACTGTTTCCACTTTTTCCCCATCTGTTTGCCATGAAGTGATGAGACCAGATGCCATGATTTTAGTTTTGTGAATGAGGAAGTAGGTTATAATCTTTGTAACTCACTGCCTCAATAGGTACACTTAGCGCTTTTCCTTCTCAAAGTTTAAAATGTAGCAAAATGTCATATTTTCTCAATAGCATCTACTTCTAAGAATGTGAAAGTGTGTTATAGACCATGGTCATTTTGTAGTTTCATCACATATGCTTTTTCAGAATGTGTGTAGACATATACTAGTCTAGGTATAAACCTTTTAGTAAATTGCTATAAATAAGTAAAAATGATCTCATTCTCCTGGGCCCAAATGCTTTCAGGAGCTCATTGATACAATTCAACAAAGAATCCTGAGGAAGTTTACTGATAACATTCTTTATTCTCTTTTTAAATTCTGATGCAAACTACAGCCCCAAAAGACGCTTCCTGAATCAAAATATACGATCAATTACCTGAAGTTTAATGTCACAGGGCCATTCTCCATGTTATAAACAGCCAAGAGCAACTAAGAGCTATGAAATATGTGAAAAATACTTTTTCAAGTCCCAAGAAAGTATTCTTGAGTACTTTTCATGAGTCTAAGATGTAATTTATTGCCATCTATTTTCTGAATGGAATATGAAGTCACTCAGGCTTATACAAGCATATTTAAATGAAAGTGTAAAACCTATTTTAAAAAACAAATATAAATGTATTTTAATTAGCTTTATGACAACTGAGGACTGATTATTGCAAAATCCTAAACAAAAGATCCTATTAAATTTGTCAATTATAGTTTAACAATGAGCTGTAAAACTCTAGGTTTGGCTTTGTTAGGTATCTCTCGTTTCCAGCCTGGCATCCCTATACCACAGAATTATTTATTTTTACATTAGAAGATATACTTTAAAAAATACATTATGCTATATTTTGGCACAAAATATAAAATTATTTTTAATACACAGGAATTATTTTAATGCACAAAATAAATTGTTTAATATATTAAACAAAATATGCAGCATCCAAAAAATATTATTCTTGTTTTATTAAACATAAAAAATTGAAATAATTACAGATTCACAGAAAGGTGCAAAGAAATGTTCAGGGAGATCCTGTGTACACTTCACCCATCCTCCCTCAATGTTAACATCTTGTATAACTATAGTATAATATCAAAATCAGGAGACTGACATTTGTACAATCCATAGAGCTTATCTAGATTTCACCAGTTATACATGTACCCATTTTATATGTGAGTTGTGTGGGTACCTCTATGCAATTTTATCACATTTGTAGCTTTGACTAAACATCATACTAATTAAGATACTGAACTGTACCATCACCACTATTGTGGTACCATCACCACTCCCTCACACTACTCCTTTATAACCACAACTATTTCCTCTGGCCCCGCCTCTTACTCTTCACCCACAGCGTCCACAAGTCTGTTCTCCATTTCTATCATTTGGTATTTCACAACTGTTACATAAATGGAATCATTCAGTGCATATTCTTTTAAGATTGACTTTTTACACATAGGATAGTTTCCTTGAGGTTCATCAAAGTTGTATTGTTCAGTAGTATTTGATGGTATGCATGTACCACAATTTGTTTAGCCATTCAATTTAATGAAAGACATCTGGGTACTTTCCAGTGTTTGGCTATTATGAATAAAGCTGCTATGAACATACGTGTACACATTTTTGGGTGAAAATAAGTTTTTATTTGTCTGGAATATATGCCCAAGTATGCAATTCCTGGGCCATATGGTAAATCTACTTTTGGTTTGAAAAGAAACTGCCAAACTATATTTCACAGTGCCTGTACCACTTTACATTCCCACCAGCAATTTATGAATGATCTTGTTTCTCTATATCCTCTCTAGCATTTGGTCGTGTCACTACTATTTTACTTTTAGGTATGTAGTAACATATTACTGTGGTTCTCATTGCATTTCCCTAATGGTTAATAATATTGAACATCTTTTAATATACTTATTTGCCACCTGTATATTCTCTTGGATGAAATGTCTGTGTATGTCTTTTGCCCATTTTCTATTTGGATTTTTTGTTTTAAAATGTTGAGTTTTTAGAGTTCTTTATACATTCTAATAACAAGTCCTTTGATATATATATATATATATATATATATATATATATATATGATTTGAAAATATTTCTCCCAGTCTGTAATTTGCCTTTTCATCCTCTTAATAAGACCTTTCACAGAACAAAATTTTTACATTTTGATGAGGTAGAGTTTGTCACCTTTTATTTTTATGGATCATGCTTTCGGCATCATATTGTTAAATGCCTATTTTATAACACCTTTGGAGAAACATTCACCATGACTTTCTGCTGTCTTTCTTGCCTTGGAAGGCTTTTCCATGTGTGTGTGTGTGTGTGTGTGTGTACACTGGTCTGTCTAGAAGAATTTGAGCTTATTGCTTTTGTATAATTACTAATGTATTTGTACTACTATGTGGCTCCTGGAACTGAGTATAATACTATAAAATACACCTAGTGAATTTTGAGAGTTTATTTACCATGCCTGATATGAGCAGGGGAGAAAGAGCTCATAAAATTACAATTTTTCTTTGAATTTTGCTGTCCTCCATTTAGAAAAGATACAGAAGCATGACTAATATATATACAATGTCATATAAATCTGTGAAATTTCTACCTTAAAAATTATGTGGCCAGACATAAAATGCTTGACACATCTACTTTTAGTAAGTCGCCCACATGAATCAAAATTGAGTAAAATGGGACTCAGAGCAGAACAGTGGTTTTGGGTATTCCATATGTGGACAGTCAGATTCCATGAGTTTATATTGCCAAGCACTGACTAGTTGTCATTATCAGCCTTTGACACTCAATTTGGTATAAGGTAGGGCTAGATCTCTGATATATTGGCTTAGTTTTTACCACTATTTGACAAATTCCAGTTATTTTCCCCTTTGAGATTGGGGCAAACAGAGAGTCCAAGTGACTTACTTGGATTCCTAGTGGGAAATCCTTTCAAAGTCAGGAATGAAGGGCAGTAACCCAACTTTTCTGGATTCTTTTTGGAAATCCTTCAGGATATAAATGCTGCTTTCTTCCAAAGGAGTGACTTTAAAGGTGATCTAAAAATAACTTAAGTACTGAATAAACCACCTCTGCTTCAGTCCATTCCCAGATAAACATGGTGGAAACTTTATTTGGAACCATTAGGCAAAACATCATCAAAGATCCTTTGACCCTTGGTTAAATGCAAAAAAAAAAAAAAAAAATAGATCTCTAGTCACCTGGACAACTCAAATGCAAGAGCTATTTGTATGGTATTTCCAAACTTTGAAGGAGAAATTAGGCATCTGGCAGGAACTATGTCCTTTTTAATTGTTATTCTTCTTAAGCTTTTACCAAACCTCCTTTCTCCCCTCCTCTTTTTCTATCCCATGCCCAGTACCTCCATTTTGTAGGCTCTAGTCCCAATATCTTTCCCCAGGCCACAAATGGCTGGTCTGATATTGGGATATTTAATCTTCTGGGAACTTCTCAAAGAGTTCTGGTTTGAATTGGTCTTTTTTGTAACCAGCCTGGTTTGCTTAGGGACATCTGGAGGTGGGAATTTTTTTCTAAACAAATTGCTCTATTAATTCTTCTAAGAATCGCCTTCCCAGGACTTGACTTAAAAATATAATGCTAGACTCCTACACAAAATACTAACGCACACTGGTAGGAAGAGAAGCATACATACATCACCAGGGGCAAATCCATATGAAAGTGCATAAGTATACAACAAGCCATAAATGTACTCAATAATGCATAGAAGGGGTGCAGTAGGGGGTGGTGAGATTCAAAATAGATTATCCTGTACTTCTTAGGGACTGTAAAGTCTTCATAGCTATCAGGGCCTCAGAATGAGCACTGGATGACCATGCTCCCTTAAAAGTGGTGACTCAGAAGATCAGGCGCCTACTATGAGTCACTGTGGAAGGTGCCCCAACAGTAAACCACTCTGCGATCCATAAAAGCTAAGGGCTCTATCCTGCCCCCTGACATGGAATTCTTTCTGCAAGATTCACTACAAATAGTGGCCTTCACTGCCCTAGAGGGATTGCAGAGACCTGTGATGTTGGGAGGGGTGGGGAGTTGCCTCTGTATCCACCCTGACAAAATAAATGCCAGGATATCAGAATGAACTGAGTGGTATCTTTACCTATAATGATTCTTTGGACCCATTTTCCTACAGCAAGGGCAGGGTAAAGCAGAAGTCATTATCATCAGCCCATACCATCAGTAGCCTGCCCATACTAGTTTTGTTTCTCACAAAGAATATCAATTTCTTTCTTTGTTGAGGTCACCACTACACTACTCCTGTGAGGCAGGAAGTCCAAGCTCTGGACTGTAACATGCTAAACTACTGCTGACACCAAAACCCAGGAACCATGTGCTCCTTAAGATGGCAGCCCAGGGTGTGGTCAGAGGGAGAAATAACAGCATCCGAGATATTACCCACTTGGAGCCTCCCCCCCTCCTTCACTCCTCCCACATTTTTCCTCCTCAAGCAGAAGCTGGGAAAGACCTACCTGAAGGTGATGACATACCCAATTGCCCCACCAACAGCTATTCCACAAAGGAAATGTCTGATGTGGTGAAAGCCTTGACAGCTAAGACAAAGCTAAGACATGTAACAGCTAAGGCCAAGTTCATCACTGATAGGACTAAAAGATACTGAGGAAAGAGAAGGCCAACTGCTACTTTGTTTGCTTTCCCCTCCTCCATCCCAGAGTTAGAAGGAAGCCATATGCCAGAGGACAGATATCCTATGCAGCCTCTGAGCAAAGAAGGCAATGCATCATGCATATACCCCAGTTTCCAGGCTCCCTAGAGAGAAAAAACAATAATAAAGCACTCTGACCATAAGAAGTGAACTGGCTAACAACTATTCCAGTGCTATCATCTATGCTATTGGTATGATGTCCACTCTTGCTCAGACACACATAGAGTATAGAGTGATTCAACAGCTCCCACAGTGAGTTAAGTCCAAGAGCACGTCTTGCTATGTTTCAGTGTGTCTTGGAAGCTTCTCTTCATCCTCTAGGCTTCTGATTACCTCACCTCATCACATACTGGTTGTTGAATTTCCAGCTTCCACTGATAATCTACAGAGTGCCAACTCAGAGGAATTGAGGGATGATGGGAACTCAGATGTTGCTGCACTGACTGTTGATACTGCCCTTCTTGTTCCATTGGTGAGATTTAAGTGGTAGCTTTCCACTGAGTGCCATCTGTGGACAGAACTTGATGCTGTTGCAGGATGACACATAAACTGGATTTGTTCATGGTTCCCAGAAGTGCAGTGCTATATATGTACTGTCATTTATAATAATTTGCCTGTCTCCTGAGGTGTGTGCTTAGCAAATGCAACCATTTAACCATAGCAGTATCTAAATGACTATCCTTGGAATTTAAGTGTTATTTTTAAACTACCAAGTCCAAGAATTTCTCAGAAGACAAGAGATGTGCTCTGCTATGAGCCTCCTTCATAAAATCTCAAGGCTACTTGGCACCATGGATTAAATACCTAAATCTGTCTTTATTTCACCTAGAGATGGAGAGTTGGTTATACATGGTATGATCCACTATGAGGACTCTTAGGATCTTGGAGACCTTGTCAAAAAGCCAAACTTGATATCAGAGTTCAGGTCTCTTAATAGCAAACATTGTTGTATTATCAGTGCATAAACATCCTTGTTCTCTACACTTCTTAGATATAAATCCATGTGTCAGAGAGTGAGCCTGCCATTATTGCTATGCTACAACCTCAAATTACAAAGCAATACTAAAAAAATATATCTGCTTGAAAAATCTCCCTTGGAGAGTCTCCAAGTGAAAAAAAAGTCTCTTTCAGGACTTAGGTTCCTGTGGCAATTTCTTCAAATATTAGAATAAACTTAATACTAGACTTTGTAAATTCTCATTTCGCTTGATCATGAAAGTTCTTTATCATGAACTTGATGTTCAAAGGAAGATCACTCAAGTGTTACTAACATTCTTGCTGGAGGCCAGCCCAAATTAAATTGGTACCAATTCTATGTGCCCTGGAGATTATGATTATCTATCTATCTATCTATATCTATGTGTGTTAGTTTCTCAGTTGTATTCAACTCTTTGAGATCCCATGAAATCTTTTTCCTCCCATGAGGAAAGAGGCCAACTGCTACTTTGTTTGCTTTCCCCCCACTTTACCCCAGAGTTAGAAGGAAGCCATATGCCAGAGGACAGATATCCTCTGTAGTCTGCCAGGCTCCTCTGTCCATGAAATTCTCCAGGCAAGAATCCTGGAGTGGGTTACCATTTCCTTCTCCAGGGGATGTTCCTGATCCAGGGATTGAACCTGGGTCTCCCACACTGCAGGCAGATTCTTTACTATCTGAGCCACCAGGGAAGCCCTATCTATAACTATCTATCCTATCTGCCTTCTCTATCACCTATCATCTATCTATGCATTTGTTATCTATGTATCTATCATCTCTATCTATGTATCTATGCATCTATTATCTATCTATGTATCTATCTGTATCAATTAATCTATCATCTATCTATCAACTATCTATCAACTCTCTCTATGCTGTGCTGTGCTTAGTTGCTCAGTCATGTCCAACTCTTTGTGACCCCATGGACTGTAGCCCGCCAGGCTCCTCTGTCCATGGGAATTCTCCAGGCAAGAATACTGGAGTGGGTTGCCATGCCCTCCTCCAGAGAATCTTCTCAACCCAGGGATCGAACCCAGGTCTCCTGCATTGCAGGCAGATTCTTTACCATCTGAGCCACCAGGGAAGCCCTCTCTATATATATCTATCATCTATCTATCCTATCTAATCTATCTTCTATCTATATCTATCTCTCTATCTATCTATCATCTGTCTTTCTCTGCAGGTCTACACAGATAGGTGTTGCAGATTTTTTTCCCTGCAGCTCGCCAGGAGTGGGGGTGGGGTCCTTTCTCCTCTCTTTCACTTACACATAAGATTGCCTTCAAATTAAAATTGCTGCTTTTCTGTGAGAAAAAAAAATCCTGAGAGATATCAGTAGCTCAAATGTCAGGCAGAATTGAAGTAATTAACTAGAAATTTAGAATTCTATAATTAATTAATATGAATGAAATATCTGCTCTTACCAATAAATTATGGGAAGAGGAGAGAATTTATTATGAAAGAAGTCAGAGATGTGATTACTAAGTGCTCAAAAATTCTGTTGAATTGAATTGAAAGTCTCTTTCTTGACATGCCCTTTTTAATTTAACTAGAAGAAAGCAGCAGTAAATAGAGGGGGTCTACGACTCTGATGTTAAGATGAATTGTTAAAAAGCAACAATAGGGGGACTTCCCTGGCAGTCCAGTGGTTAGGGATCTGCCTTCCACTTCAGGGGACATAGGTTCGATCCCTGGTCAGGGAACTAAGATCCCACATGCCGCAGAGCAACCAAGCTGGTGTGCTGCAATTACTGAGCCTGCATGCCAGAACTAAGACCTGACACAGCCACAAATAAAATAAATTTTAAAAACTTTTTTTTTTAAATAAATTTATTTATTTTAGTTGGGGGCTAATTACTTTACAAAATTGTAGTAGTTTTTGCCATACATTGACATGAATCAGCCATGGGTTTACATGTGTTCCCCTTCCTGGACCCCCCACCCACCTCCCTCCCCATCCCATCCTTCTGGATCATCCCATTGCCCCGGCCCTGAGCCCTTGTCACATGCATCGAAGCAATGATAGGGACTTCCCTGGCGGTCCAGTGGTTGAGACTTTGCCTTCCAATGCAGGGGGTGCAAGTTTGATCCCTGGTTGGGGAGCTAAGGAACTTCTATGTATTAATATTATACCGTGTGACTTTACTAAATTCACTGATTAGCTCTAGTAATTTTTCTGGTGATATTTTTAGGGTTTTCTATATATATTGTCATGTCATCTTCAAACAGTGAGAGTTTTATTTCTTCTTTTCCAATTTGGATACCTTTTTTTTTTCTTTTTCTTTTCTGATTGCCATGTCTAGAACTTACAAAACTATGTTGAATAATAGGGGTGAGAGTGGGCACCCTTGTCGTGTTCCTGATCTTAGAGGAAATGCTTTCAGTTTTTCATCATTAAGAATAATGTTTGCTGTGGGTTTGTCATATATGGCCTTTATTATGTTGAGGTAGGTTCCTTCTAGGGTCTTCCCTGGTGGCTCAGCAGTAAAGAATCCACCTGCAATGCAGGAGCTGCAGGAGATGTGGGTTCGATCCCTAGGTTGGGAAGAGCTCCTGAAGAAGGGCATAGCAACACACGTCAGTATTCTTGCCTGGAGAATCCCATGGACAGAGGAGCCTGGTAGGCTATAGTCCATAGGATGGCAAAGAATTGGACACGACTGAAGCGACTTACTAGCACCCACAAATTCAGGTTCCTTCTATGCCAATTTTCTGGAGAGGTTTCTTTTTCTTTTCCTTTTTTTTTAAACCATAAATGGGTGTTGAATTTTGTCAAAAGCTTCCTCTGCATCTATTGATGATCATATGGTTTTTATCTTTAAATTTATTAATATGGTGCATTACATTGACTGATTTTCATGTACTGAAGAGTCCTTACATCCCTGGGGTGAATGTTACTTGATCATGATGTATGATCCTTTCAATGTGTTGTTGGATTCTGTTTGCTAGAATTTTGTTGAGGATTTTTGCATCTATGTTCATCAGTGATACTGGCCTGTAATTTTCTTTTTTGTGTGATATCTTTGTCTGACTTTGGTATCAGTGTGATGCTGGCCTCATAGAATGAGTCTGGGAGTTTTCCTCCCTCTGCAATTTTTGAGAAGAGTTTGAGCAGGATAGGTGTTAGTAGCTACCAATTTTAGAAGAACTAACTAGGTACCAGGCACTGAAGTAAACACTTGCTATGTTATCCTTACAGCTACCACACAAAGTGGGAATTATTAATCTCATATGATAAATGAGGAAAATGAGATTCAGAGAGGTGAGTGAGGTTCTTTGCCCAAGGTCACAGAACTAGGAAGTGGCAGAGATGGAATTTCAACCCAAATGTGTCCTACTCTAGGGCCCATTAGGTTTACACTGCATCTCCCATGGTTAGGCTCATGTATTGTTTCTGCAGGTAGAAGCAGATCTTAATAGCTCCATTTTATAGACAGAGACATTAAGGTATAGGACAGAGAAGTATTATTCCAAAGAGTCTAAAACATTTTCCCTTCCACACAATCTAGCCTTCAAAGGGGAGAAATGAAATAGAGAATTAGCCTTCTTCACTAGGCTTCTACCTTAGAAAAATCTCTACACAGGGAAATTAGTTGTAATGACATATGACCTCACAGGAGGTAGCATGTAAGATGAACCAACTTTCTGTGGCAACACCACATTGTGGCAGAGATGAAAGGGGAACACAGATATAAGCTGTACCTATTAGAAAACAGTAGTAGGCAGGCAGAAATCCGTGCTTTAACCCTGTCTCCATACACTTGCTTTTAATGAACTAATTCCACCATGTATTGATGCCACAGTCATTTTGAAGCTGTAAAAAGTGCTTTACAGGATTTGCAAGGCTTTAAAATACCTTTGAGCTTAGAATTTTAAAGTGTTTCCCAGATATTATATGATGGAAGTTATGCTTATTTACCAATGGATAAATAAGACGTGAGAGGTTAAAGGATTTACCTCAAATCACAAAGGCACAGCTAGGAATAGAATCAGCCTCTTAAATCTCAATTCTGGGCCTAAACCTCTAGATGGGTGTGCTTTCAATCTCTTACAAACTGTAGAACCTGTTGAGAATTCTGGTATCGGGAAGTACCAAACTATTTACACGATGAATCATCATTATAAGCATCCAAAAGAGTTTTTTTTTTTTTTTTCTTTTTAGAAAACAACCATTACAACCAACTTAAAGCTGTGTCTCATTGTAAGCGTCTGGATTTGTTAGCTTTAAGGAAGGTAATTAGTCCTAAGATAAAGGCAGATGGCCCCCATTATCCGACTTTGTTTAGAGGATCCTAGATCATTTCTGGGCTCAAGAGGGCTGCTTTGAAAACCTTGTACTAACTAGCCTGACATGGATTAGGGGTTGAATTTGGCATCAGGAGCCTTGGGCTTGAATCTTGACTCTGATTGTCCTTTTGCCTCATTTTTCTCATCTGCACAATGGAGATAGAACCAATATCACATACAGAGTTGGGGTGAGAATTCAAGGACATAGAACATGGGAAATGTGAAAGCATTTTAGGAGGCTGTAAAGTAGGATACAAATATCAAGTAGTAGTCTAGTAGTCTAGCCATAACATTTTATGGCTATAACATACCTGATTGAGAAGTATCTCTGAAGGCTCAGTTTGAAATGAATTAGGAATAGTGTTCCTTACATGCATGACAAAGCATTCCAAAGGCATGCCAAATAAGCATATACAGGGAACAAAACTGAGAGATGTCCTCAAATACCAAAGATTGAATATAGATGCTGCTTAGTGTCAAAATGGCCCTGTATAAGATGCGTGGGAGGGGGAATCAGTTCCCTTCTCAGATCAGGGCACCTCTGACTATCAGTCAGGACCTTATGTCAGAGAAGATGGTGCATAGAAGTGGGCAGGCCAGGAATGAAATAAAAGCATCCCAGACCCTTGGAAAGAATCCAGACAGAGTTTGAGCAAACTGTGAGCTGCAAAGCAGAAAGAAAATTAGAAATGATTAATGTCCCTCCTCTTTACCTGTTCACCCCCATTTGCTTGTCCTGTTTTCGCCCTCTCCTAGCTCTTTATTTCTGTCTGCATCCCACATCCTCTGGTCTCCAAAAAATACCCAGTATTTTCTCACCTTGGTTCCTTTGCTCACACTGTTTTGTTTGCCTAGAATTCCCTTCTTAGCACTCTTCCCAGCATCTCTTCTCAAATAAGAAAAATTCTGGAATGTCCTTTTTCTCATTTCCAAACCCAAGTCTACAACATCCTGCTAGGCTCTAATCAGTTCTTATCTCCTTTGAACTCAGAGTTTCTCTCATGACCATTGTCATTTTCTACTTGGGGCTGGTAGTTATTTTATACTCAGTCTTATTTCTCTTACTTGGCTATAATTTTCTTCAGGGAACTTATAGTTATTGGCACAGTGCCTGACACAGAATAGATGTTCAAGAAGTTATTTTAGATGAATGAACAAATGATCATCATTGTTTTCAATAAGCAGGCCACCATCATTTCTCACCTGGATTTTTGCAACAGCCTAAGTAATCTCCTCGCTACTTAACTTATCCCACTCTAGTCTATCCTTTTCATTATCGCAATATGTATCTCATAAAATTACTTTCATTATGTTACTTTCTTATACTCAAGAACCTTAAATAATGTCCTGCTATACAGAATAATGTGCAAATTCTCCTGCCTTTCTCTCAAAACTCTGATATCAGTTGAAGAGAGTCCTTGCTGTTTCCAAGTCTTTGTATATGTTGCTGCAAGCTCTACGTTACATTGATCTCACGTCGATCAGGAAGCCTTTTCTTACTTCTCCATCCCTTATTGTCCCTCTTTTATAATTTTGTAACATTACTCTCTGACGTACACAAGCTGTAACATAATCATATATTTTCTTATATTATTATGTACCTGCCTCTGGTGTACATGTTTTGTTTCCTTAGTGAGACTGCAGACTTCACAGCTTCCCTTGTTCTTCCCACATCAGTTAGCATAGCAAAGGTCTGGGGACCTACCAGGTCTTTAGTTCATATTTTCAAACATTTGTCAATTTATTCCCTGATTATTCCATTTGGCTTTTCCTTTGTTTACTTTCACTGTCTGCCACTATTTTGAGGGGCTTATTATTCAGTTCATACCTAAAAGACAAAATTTACCTGGTATGAATAGTTTTTTTAAGAAAGCCCCCACCAACCTTCAATATTTTCAGAGAAAATCTTACAATACCCTAAGTATATCTTAGCTTGCTGTCTTTGGAGATATCTTAATATCACAAGATATCAAATTTATAAGAAATAACATATGACTATTTGTTATTTCTTGCAAATTCAACAGTTATTAAGTGCCTACTATATGTGAAAAGCTTTAAAATAGAATCTTCATGATATAGAGAACAATATATTCTTCTTTAACACTTCTTTAACTCTTCTTAACATTTTAAGAGAAATGTTCTCATGGTCTTCCTATCAGTAACTAGATAACTGTTAACCTTACTTACTGGTTTCCCAAAACACAGTATATTCTTAGACTCACAGATAAAGACTTGAGTAATAAGAGAAAAGCTACTTGCATTCTATCCAAGGACAACACATGAACAATATCCCCATTCAGAGAATTTTTCTCAACAAAGAGAAAACAGCCAAAGGAGAAGATAGAAAAGTTGTTGAAAAAATTACTCAGGATCAACACTTCCAAAGAAAATGTTTCTGTAAAAAATTACACAGTCTCTTCTTGCTCCCTTCTTACTCAATATTTCAACTTTGAAATCAATATCTTTTTCTCTGCCTATGTCTCCAAACATTTTTTTTCCATGTTCATCTCTCTTCCACTATCTGATTCTACTGATTTCGTTCATTATTTTCAATTAGTGTGTATGTGTGTGGTGGGTGGGGGGAGAAACAAACTTCCCGTCCTGTCTACATTTCATGGCAAACATACATACTTTGGTCATTTGACCCGTAAGTTCTCACTCTTTTCTAATCACTCTCTTGAGCTTAGGTGTCACCAACATCTGAAACTCAAAATTTCCACGACTATACTCATAATCTTCCTCTGGTTTCTACCTAAGCCTGTTCTTGCTCCTGTTTTCTTTATCATTTTAACAACTTTGGGCTAGAAAGTTGAGAGTCACCTTCCATTCTCCTCTTTCCCCACCATCCACACCAAATGAGTTACAAACCAAATCCTGACAGTATCTCTTCTATCTACTTTTTCTCATACTCATTGCCTTAGGTCCTCAATATCTCTTGCCTAGATTAATGTCCCTTTCTCTAGCATCTTCCTGGCTAACCCATCCTATATATTGACAGTTTTATTAAATCTAAAGCTAGTCATGTTACTCTCAATCAGAAACCTTCCATAATTCTCTACTGTTTATGAAATAGAACACACGATTCCTTCATCTGACATTCAAGGCCCTCTGCAACTTAGCTTCCAACTAACTTTTCTAGCCTTTCTTCCTGATGCACTAAATGTTCCAAACATATCCAGTCTTTGTGGGATTCTCAGAGTATCACTGTTTCTACTTCTTCCATGTCTATACTCAAGATATTCCCTCTGCCTCCCATCTCTTTCCCTATGCTTGCCTATCCTCCTCAATCTTCAGACACAGTTCAGATCTCACTTCCATCAAATAACCTTCCAAGACTGAGTGACTACCTATATCTACTTAGCACAGTTCTTTGTCACTAGTATACCCTAGAGATGTTTGTTGAATTGAAATCATATAAGAGCATGTAAACTTTAGGGAAATCATTGCCTAAAGAAGACAGGGAATGAAACAGGCTGAAAACAGGTTAAACAGGAGAGCTGGGCAAGAGCTTGATGCCGGGGCCTCCTCCTTTATAGTCTTCAATGTGCAGCTAAATCTCTATTTATCTCTGTGTGCATGTGTGTGTGTGTTGTGCATGCATGCATGTGTGCACACACCTACCTACCAGGTTGTTCATCTACTGAAGAACATATACTTGGGTATGTTCCTGGGAGTGAATCTACCAGTGTGTATCCATGGATGTATACCTTCCCATGACCGTGCCCCTATAAACTCCTGGTTCAAATCCTTGTCACAGTTTTCTGTTTTAAAATGATGCTCACATCTAGCAGAGTGGCACAGTGGATGTGTGCTGGGTCCATAAAATGATGCTCAGGTTAAATGTGATATGAAGTAAAATAGGGACTTCTAAAATCAGTTCTGAGCATATAAACCATATGGTTTACAGGCTTCTGGGGGTTGCTAAGGGAGCTGCTGTATTTAAATGTGAGGAATTAGTATCAGGATTAGCCCATAAGACACCATAGGAAGATGTACCATTGCTAAAGATATTTTAGTTTCACTTGTCAGAAAATTGCCAAAGCAGTTGACCCTTGAACAAAATGGGTTTGACTGTTCAAGTCCACTTACAGGTGGAGTTTTTTCAATAGTAAATGCTATAATACTACATGATTTGCGGTAGGCTAAATCTGCGGATGTAGAATCTTGGATATGGAGGAAGCGCATATAAGGAGGAAGTCCAAATACAGAGGGCCAACTACAAATTATACACAGATTTTTGACTGAGTGGAAAGTTGCTGCTCCTAACCCCAGAGTTGTTCAGGGGGTCAGTTGATTCTGTTAGTGTGAGGCATTTGACTGCCATCTGCAGGAAAACTGTTAGAATAAATATCTGTATCTATCTTTATGATGTCTACTTTGAAAGGTGGCCCCTTAGGCATGGCAGCCTCACACAGTGTACAACCTGCATAACTTTATGTGGTGATCCTGCCTAGTAGCTAGTCTAGAAATGGTAGAAGTTTTCTACCTCGTTTAATGGAGAAGCTCCTTCTGATTGGAAACAAGATGGCCATTAGAGTTCCCTGCTAAGTAAGTAGAGACTCCATGTTCACTTTCCTGATCAGAGCATTTTCAAGCTCAGGGTGCTGATCTGATCAGAGGCATTGGTAAAATAAATTAAGGCTTTTCCTGTAACTAGTAGAAAGCTATTTTGGATAAAACTTGGACTTCCAAGGGGACATCAAAGCTTAATTGTTGCTTCTTATTCCTCACAAGAAAGGGAGAACCTCAGAATAGTCATATTGACATCTACCTTCAAATTCAGGTGCCAGATACAGGAGAAATTTGACACCAAGATAATGAGTCAGGAGCTTTTCAATTATGGTGAAAAGAATACCATAAATAAATTAAATTCTGATTAACAGTTAAGATAGTGAAAATTGTGCCAAGTAGTTAAACACAAAACCTTGCTCTCTATATACCATAAGTATAATATTCTTTAGTGTTGCTATACTTGTGTTTTAATAAATTTGTATTATTTAAAACAACCTGACTAAATAACTCATCATTCTCATTTTTATCAGGATTACACATATAACTCAAGACTAGTAATTCAAGTTCACATGATCAACACATGAGTGCTAATAATACATAGGGTCCTTCTGGGTGAGTTAGAAAAAACTACAGCCTTCTGGGAGGATAGGAGGCAGCTCCACCTCCCATCATCTATTGGTAATGCACCTGCGTATTTAAGTCCAGTTTTTGAGGGGTGAGTATATTAAAACTTACTTGCATACCTAAAGAAAGAAAGTGATGATGGCAAATATCATGGCACATATGCAAATGACACTAAAATAAGCCAACATTTGCATATTTTTTTATTTTTGAAATAGGTATTTTAAATCTAATTTTTCACTCAGTCTTTATATTTTCATAAAGTAGTTCAGCCACCATGTATGGAGTGGCATGAAGTATGTTAGTTCCTAAGAGCCTTATCTTGATAGCCTTAATGGGACACAAGCTGATAATCTTAGTTCATGAGAAGCAGAAGTTAGTACAGGGTGGTGGTACAGGAGTCCAGAAAAAGGGCACCCAACCCAGATGGGATACCAGTGAAGACTTGCTAGAGAAGACTGCTGAACTGAACTGAGTCAGCCGCACATTACTGGCTTCGTTTAAGAATCACAAAAGCTTCCATGCCATTCTCCCATATCATCCCGCCCTCGCCATGGCATGGAAGCATGTAAATTATCATATGTGAACTGAATCGCCAGTCCAGGTTCAATGCATGATACAGGGTGCTCGGGGCTGGTGCACCGGGATGACCTGGAGGGATGGGATGGGGAAGGAGGTGGAAGGGGGGTTCTGGAAGGGGAAAACATGTACACCCATGGTGGATTCATGTCAATGTATGGCAAAAAATATATATATATATATATATATATATATATATATATATATATAAAAGAAAAAAAAAAGAATCACAAAAGCTAAGCCATAGAAAGATTAAGCAGTTTACTCCTGATTACACAGCTATATAAAGAGGGATCAGGACTAGAACCAATATGAAGTACCTCCCAATCCAAGAAAGAGTCAAAACTATTGAATGTCTGGTTACAAGGTATCATTTCTATTTATTTCAGAAATAAATTTTATTTGAGAAAGTTCCATACTTATATGCTTCTTAGTCACATACATACATACATACATACATTAGAATATCAGAAAAATTCAGGCACACCATAATAATCCAAACCTGTAGCCTTTTAGGATAGCTAATTAACACCTATACCACAGTCCTGGCAACCTCTAGTTCTTCATTTTGTGGTTGCTACAGCTTGCAATGCAGGAGACCTGGGTTCGATCCCTGGGTCAGGAAGATCCTCTGGAGAAGGGAATGGCAATCCACTCCAGTATTCTTGCCTGGAGAATCCCAGGACAGAGGAGCCTGGCAGGCTACAGTCCGTGGGTTGCAAAGAGTCACACACAACTGAGCAACTAAGACACACACACACACAAACACACAGAGCTTGCTACAGGAAGATGTATTGCATAAAAATGAGGCACTAGCTCTAACTTCCTCAGGTACCAACTTTAAGAAACATAAGTCATTCAAATCATTCTCCAAAGTTCTTCCACCACCAAAGGCAGAAGACAAAAGCGCTGCTAATTCATTGTGTAATTAGGGTTTATTATAACTAGCATATATTAGTTTAAAGTCTCATCACTGCTTCGAATTGGTTTTGTCCTGTCTTTATTTGTGCTTAATTATCCTATTTTATATGTGTTTAATTTTGTAGGATACTTTATATTCTTTTTGGATGCAGGCAGAGTGTGAATTCTAAATAAATAATAACAATAGATTACATTTATGTAGAACTGGCTCTTTTATGTGCTGCATGTGCACATTAAAAACATTTTTATTGGAGGATAATTGCTTTACAATATTGTTTTCTGTTTACAATATTGGCTTCTGCCATATATCAACATGAATCAGTCATAGTTATACATATGTGCCCTCCCTCTTGAACTTTCCTCCCACCTCCCACCCCATCCCACCCCTCTAGGTTGTCACAGAGCCCTGGGTTGGGCTCCCTGTGTCACACAGCAAATTCCCACCGGCTATCATTACTCAGCTATAATGCGTTTGAGTCAGTCCTAATGAGGTGGATGAACCTATTGTATAGAGTAAAGTAAGAGTAGAGTAACCTATTGTATAAAGCCTATTGTATAGAGTAAAGTAAGAAAGAAAAAGACAAATATTATATATTAACACATGTGCATGGAATCTAGAAAGATGATACTGATGAACCTATTTGCAGGGCAGCAATGGAGACACAGACATAGAGAACAGACTTGTAGACAGTGTGGAAAGTACAGGGTGGGATGAAATGAGGGAGTAGCATGGAAACATATACATTACCTCAAATGCACATTTTACAGTACCCTGGGGCCCCTTACAAAATCAATATGTATAATATATTTATACCCATTTTATAGGTCTTGGAACAATTTTACTGTTTTAAATTATTACAGAAGCTTACAGTTATATATTAGCTTTTATTACCTACTTTTAGTTCTATCTACAATTTACTTGTGGTGTCCTTGGTCAGGAACACAATCCCCAATAACAAAAATGTTTCTACAAGCAAAGACAGTGTACATTATGACAATCTACTTTATAAGACAGCTGTAATACATTCCTGGGGTGGGTGAGGAGGGAGGAACTCTCTAGAATGACCATGTTTCCAGGACAGTATTATCTAGTTTCTGGAATATTAGGTCAAATTTTAAACTCTGACTTTCTTCTTTTTATTATACAGTGTGTTCCTACATCACCAGCACCCTTGCTAAGAAGCCAGTACTAAACAGGGAGTACAAAATCACTTTCCTATTAGCTTAAAATAAAGAATTGGGAAGGTAGGTCAGTTACAAATCCAAATTAGCATAGATAAGGACTAATGAAATACTTCTTGCATTTGTGTTAAATATTAGGCTTTCATTTGACTTCATTGAGAAAAACATTAAAAGATTCTACTGCTAAAAAGGTTTTTTTAAAACACTGGACTAGTGTTTTAAAAACACTCCAAAGATCCCTTTCACGACAGTATATGGGTCTACAATACTGAAGATAAAAGGTTTCACTGGATTCCCATCATGGTTTCTCATTTTCTCTGTTGAAAACCCCATGGTATGAAATAGGAAAAATATTGAAGAGAAAGCACATTAGACTCTTACAAAAGTGGAATGTGGTCAAAGAAGGCCCAAAGCAATAGAAAAGGGACACTAGATAGTGTAATTAGTTTCTTCCATTTTTAGTTTTAGTAGTTTTATTTGAAATTTAGTATACAAGGAAATTAAAAGTGTTTAATTACATGCCTTATCAGCCAACCCTCTGCTTCAGTCATTATTTTACAAATCAACAGCTCTCCAATGGTTGTACCTCATCAGTCGAATGATACACACAATTGTATAAGTTGCCCTCAAAGTTTCAATAGGACTTTCCCCAATCCACTTTATTTTCCACAACATTTCAATCTGTAGTCTACAATTTTATCAAAGTGACCTTTACTTCTAAGTCCATATACCTCACTCTCCTGTCTGTAGGTCCTGGCCTCACCTGCCCAATTCAAGCATAATTCTTCTTCAAGGATACCATAATTCTTCAAGCATACCACATTTCTACCTGATATTTTCCACTGTCACTGCTTAATTTAATTCCACTTTTCTCTAGGTTTGAGGAAAATATAGTGTTCCCACTCTCCTCAAACAATTTCATTCTTTCTCCTAAATTTCTTATATCAAAGTAAATTTGCTATCAGGCAATCCCTTATATCTGAATCTAACCCATCCATGAAAAGTTGTAAGAGAGTGAATTTTGGGTAATGGGCAAATTTATTCCATTCTTATCAATTGGAAAAGTAATAATGCTTTCCCATTCCATCTTCAAAATCCTCAACCGACTTAGTGTTTTCATTAAAACACTGTAAAATACTTATGTAACTGTCCTCCAAATATGTACAATATTGTAAAGCATTTAAAACATCAATGTGTGTGTGCTAAGTTGCTTCAGTCATATCCAACTCATTGCAATCCTGTTGACTGTAGCCCACCAGGCTCCTCTGTCCATGGGATTCTCCAGGCAAGAATACTGGAGGGGTTGCCATGCCCTCTTCCAGGGGACCTTCCTCACCTGGGATCAAACCCGCATTTCTTACATCTCTGCATTGACAGGTGGGTTCTTTACCACTAGCGCCACCTGGGAAGCCCAGAACATCAATATCTAATTAACACTTAATGAACTGATTAGCAGATATGTGTAGTTCACAATAATGCTTATGCTATACTGAATACAAAGAAACAAACAAACGAAAAAACAAAGCTGGCTTTCAAGCTGCCTGGGAATGTATGTTTTTGATTTGCACCATTAGAAGAAAAGGATTTTTCTTCTTTTTAAAAAACTTTAGTTCCAATGAGGAATGATGGAAAGGCAAAATAAGGCTTTTCCAAGAACTTCTAGACAGAGGACTCACTAGTGAGAAGCAATATAATAGGAAAATCATGAAGAGAGCCACTGAATGGGTGCTTGGATTCCATGTGAAACCAAAGTGAAGTCAAAAACAAACAAAAATGTCCTGGAGATCTTGTTACCAAGTTGAGTACATTAAAGCAAAGGAGACCAATGTAAACACCAAAATTATCATTTTAATTAGTCTTAACATTAGTCAAGCTGATTAAGTTGAGGGAGAAAGGGACAACAGTATCCAAATTATGGGTAAGAGAAAAGTTATGTTCTACTCAAGTCTGGCAGGAGGGAAATCATCACAATAAGCATTAATTGAGGTTAGTGAGAAGAGCACCAACTTCCTAATTTTCTGAAATCAATAATCATGTTTTATAGCCTCATTTACTTTCCTCTCTGCTGTTTATGCTTAGCTGTTTTAATAATGCTACATCATATTTTCCTTTTATACTGCAAGGGAGATGTACAGTGATGTAAGTAAACCATGAAATAGTATGTTAAAGGTAGATATTAGATGCAAATGACACTTATTAAAGGAAAGTTAACAATCAAGGTAATTCTAAAATAGGATGTGGCGACTACTGTTAGAATCAGGGTTTGGAGGATGATGCTATGATGCTGAAGCCACTTCAGGAGAATGGGAACTCAACTCACAAAGCCCAGGGTTAATGAAAAATTTTCCTGACTTCAAGCATCTCTACTCAGAGCCAAGGAGATGAACAAATTTTACTCAGCAGGTACCTTTCATTTCCTGCCTCAAGCTGCAAAATCCCAGAAGAGAACATTAGCTGCAGCAGAAAGCAAATGAATGAACATCCAGGATTCTGAGTGTTCTTAGTTGAGTCCCGTAAGCAGTGCTTCTAGCCTCTCCTACTCCTGGAGGCAGGGGCCAAGCTCAGTCCCCATGCCCATCACTTCTTGTTTCAGAAGAACTCACCAAAGCTCTGGGTGGGAGCATCACGCTTCATCTCTCAGAATCCCACAGTATCACGGGCCTTGCCTTGTGTTTCTATGAGGGAAACAAGGCAATGGGAATCCCTGTTCTCAGGGGCCAATATCTCTCTTACAGGCTCTTTAAAAGCAAAAGACTTAAACGGCAAATACTTGTAACACTTTGGAAGATGAGAATCTCTAAGTGTTACAGACAAGGCTGAAGATTCTGATCTTAATACTGCATTGTTATTGTTTAGTTGCTAAGTCGTGTCCAACTCTTTTGTGACACCATGGACTGTAACCCACCAGGGTCCTCTGTCCATGGGATCTCCCAGGCAAGAATGCTGGAGTGGGTTGCCATTCCCTTCTCCAGGGGATCTTCCTGTTCCAGGGATGGAACCCACATCTGCTTTGGCAGGCCGGTTCTTAACCACTTAGCCACTCAATACTGCATTACATTTGCCTTTTAAATTACTGATTCAATTCTGGTTGGATTGTACACATTTTATTAACTCTCTTAATTTTCTACATTTGGTTAATGAAAGCTGGATAAATTGAATAGTCTTTCGCCTAATAATTGTTGATAATGTCCTCACACATAGGTATTTCCCTTCTGGGTAGGAGGTACACAGAAAAACCTGATTCTGTAACTTTGTGTTAAAGAGACAAAGCCATCACATTTTTGCATATGGCTAAAAAATAGTCTCAGAAACTTAGATTTTCCTTTTGGAAATTTAACAGTGAGTCTCTCCCAAACTCAAGTCACAAACCTAGCTGGAAAAATGAAATCTAGGTGACCAAGTAAATGTGAGTTCAGTCTGCTATTTATATATGAGACATTCTGTTTGTGTAGACACAACAATTGTGTATGCATAAAATGTGTACTCTCATTGCTTTATACCTCTAATACATCCCTTAATAGTTATGTTTCAAGCACATGTTTAGCAAGCATATCATACAGGCAGATACATTTTAAGCTAAAATTAATTAGTGTTTACTGGGCCAGGAAGATCCCCTGGAGAAGGGAATGGCTACCCACTCTAGTATTCTTCCCTGGAGAATTCCATGGACAGAAAAGCCTGGCGGGCTACAGTCCATGGGGTCACAAAGAGTCAGACAGGACTGAGTGACTAACACTTTCACTTTTTTTCACTTTCAAATACAGTGCAGAACAATGCACATGACCTAATGATTAAGTGAGGGAGGTGACTGGGGTAGGAGGAAGCTTGAGACATAATTGCACATTCCCTAACATCTTACTGTTGTAGACTATAAGCATATATTCATAGAAAATAAATGGGGAAAATATATGAGTAATTATCTCTTGATTGGTCGGTTGCTATATAATTTTTCTTTACTTTTCGGAAGCTTTCATGATTTTCCACATTCCCTGAAATTAGTATATATTTCATTATTTTATTGCATTACATTTTTGTTTAAGAAGAGGTATGCTGAAAGAATTGACTGAGTGAATGCCTTGGTAAAGCAAGCTGGGAAAGCAAATAATCATTCCCTGTACAACTGTTTTGGTAACTGGGTCCCTCATTTACTAGTGTTGCTTCAAGGAAATCTCATCTATGTGATTTTTCCCCCCATGGATTCCTCAGCGCTAAGCAAGTAGGGACACAAAAGAGGCACTCAGTGTAATTAGAATTTTTTTAAAAATCCTTTAAAAAACTGAAGTATAGTTAGTTTACAATGTGTTAGTTTCAGGTATACAGCAAAGTGATCCAGTTATACATATATATACATACCTACTCTTTTTCAGATTATTTTCCATTATAGGTTATTACAAGATCTTGAATATAGTTCCCTGTGCTATACAGTAGGACCTTCAATTTAATTTTTAAATAAGTAAAGTAAGTTAAAAATTTGGAAAACATTGAGTCTTATTCTCTGCTTATAAACCTGACTTGGAAATTGTATATATTTGTAAGAGCCAAGCCCTTTATCACTCTACAAGAACAGACATTTAAGTGAGCACATGATTAGACAACCACTGTCAGAACACCATTATTGAACTGGCTAAGCTCCTTCTCAGCTAGGTATGGGTGTGTATCTAATTTGAAAATTAGTAGTAAGAATGCCATTGCTTTAAGTTTATCATCAGCTCTTGAAGTTCTATAGTATTAGAGAGGCATAATAATACAGCTAATTCCCAAATTATTTCTGTTTCGTTTGGAAAAGAAGTCTATGATTTTTTCCTCAGAAGGTTTTCCTTCTTAATTCTGTTTTCCATGGACAGGATTTGCCTTTCCTGAGTGTACACCCTGACTGATGGATGGGAAAGGTTAACCAGAAATGGGCTGGGGGGCAGAGAGAAGCCAGCCTAGAATTAAACATTGACTACGCTTCAGCCTACTTGGTGGTTCAGTGGTAAAGAATTTGGCTGCCAATGCAGGAGTCATGGGGTCCATCTCTGGATCAGGAAGATCCCCTGGAGAAGGGAATGGTAACCCACTCCAGTATTCTTGGCTGGAGAATCCCATGGACAGAGGAGCCTTGTGGGCTACAGTCCATGGGGTAGCAAAGAGTCGGACACCACTTAGCAACTAAACAACAACAACAACAAACTCTTCAGCCTCATGTTCTGAATTTAAGGTTCACTGGTGTGTGTGCCATGCATGCTAACTCACTTCAGTCATGTCCAACTCCTTGCAACCCTGTGGGCCTTAGCTTACCAGGCTCCTCTGCCTATGGGATTCTCCAGGCAAGAATACTGGAGCAGTTTGCAATGCTCTCCTCCAGGGATCTTGCTCTCCTCCAGGAGTTCTTCCTGACCCAGAGATTGAACCCACATCTCTAGGTCTCCGGCATTGGCAGGCAGGTTCTCTACCAATAGCACCACCTGGGAAGCCCTAGGTTCACTGGTTCTAGAATGATATAACCTTTTCTTCGTGTAATAATTTCTAGTCTTTAGAGTGGGGTGGGTGGAGAGGGTATTTCTTCTTAAAAGACTGGTCTTTTTTCTCATTTTTCCTCTTTCTTTAAAAAATTTCTTTAGGGGAATAAAGTTCAAGGCTGTTGGTGAGATTATGGCCAACTTGCCTTAGGTTAGGAGGGTTTCTCTTCTTTTCCTCTTAAATCTCTCTCTTTTTTTTTTCTAAACCGTTTTGAGTGTGGAGAGGAATCATTATTGATTTTAGTGAAGTTGAGGGTATCTCTTATGATGGAAATTTTTTTCTTTAGAGGGAGCACCTCTCTTTAGATTTGGAGGACTTCCATTTAAAAAAAAAAAAAAACAGGTATTGTGGACAGGAGCTCTAAAGGCCACTGGCTTTAATGAGATTGGGGAGCCCTTCTCAGGAGGATTTCTCTTTCTTTCTTTAAAATAAGTAATCTATTTGGAAGAAGTAAGATTGGGAACATTTGTCTTTGAAAGAATTTCTTATTTTCCTTTTAATAAAAAAAATTTGAAGGCTGGAAGATAGATAAGGTACCGGGGTTCCGGTGAGACTGGGTGCATCTCCCTTTGAAGAACCTTTAGAAAGAGATTTTGTGTTTTATTTCTCCTTTTTATGGGGAGTGGGGTGGGTTGATTATCAGAAATAACATTCATTATTTTTAATAAGGCATTGGTTCACCTCGCCTATGAATTTCTTCCTTTAAAAAATTACTTCTTAATTTATTTTCTTCTTCCTCCTCTTCCATTCTTCCCTCCTTTCTACCCCTCCTTTTCCTCTCTCATCCTTTCTCTCCCTTTCCTCCTCCTCTTCTCCCACCTCCCTCATTCTCTTTCTTTCTTTCTTTGGAGAAAGAATGTTCAGGGACTTCGGTGAGTTTAGGAGCTTCCTCATCCCCTAAAAAGGAGATTTCTCTTTTAAAATGTTACATTATTTTCTTTCTTCTTTCCCCTCTAATTCTAAATGGATTACTTGTTTTGAGAAAAGAGAACTTTGCGGAGACTGGGGACATCTTTCCTTAAGAGGACTTTCTTGGTCTTGTTTCTGTTTCTCTCTTACTTTTCCAAGTTAAAAATTTCTTATATCAAAAATAAAGCTTTGGGGTTTGGATGAATTCAGGTCACCTCTCACTAGAAGGATTTCCTGTTGTTTTTTCCTTCTTTTTAAAAATTGTTTGCATTTATTTTCATTGTGTTTGACAGAAAAGTTCATGTGTCTTTCTTTGTGAGATTGGAGCTTCTTTTTAAGAGGATTTTGTATTCATTTCTTTGATATTATCCCATCCACCAACACACATGTCTTTCCATCATTAATTTTATTTTAAATCTTAAAAATCCTAAAGAAATTGTATTTTGAAATAATATTCATGTGTTTGGTGAGGATGGGGCATCTCCCCTTATTTATTTATTTGTTTTTCCCCCTTTCATTGGAATTAAACATTCAGGAGATTTGGTAAGATCAGGGACCTTATCCTTTAATATTTCTTTCTTTATTTAGCTAAAATGTTTGCATATATCTGGGTGGAGGGATTCATAACTTTCATTGATTTTGATGATTTTGAAAGTATATATGCCCTTGAAGAGATTTTCCCTTTTGTTTTTCTCAAAAGAAAAAAAAAATGGAAGTGAATAAAATTTATTTTTCTTGGTGAGGTTGGAGGGCCTTAAGGGGATCCTCTCTTTTAAAATTTCTTTTTTTTTTAATTTATTCACTTGTTTGCTTATTTGTGGGAAGGTAGTAGGTTTATTATCATATAGTTGGAGGAACAATCTCTTATCTTTTTAATTAAGATATAATTCACATACCATAAAATTCACGATTTTACAGCATACAAGTCAGTGGTTTTTAGTATATTCACAAACTGTGCAAACATCGTGTTTGTGCTCATCATGTCTGACTCTTTGTGACCCTTTGGACTATAGCCCACAGACTTCTCTGTCCATGGGATTTTTCAGGCAAGAATACTGGGGTGGGTTGCCATTTCCTCCTCCAGGGGATCTTCCTGACTCAGGAATGGAACTTGCATCTTCTGTGTCTCCTGCATTGCAGGTGGATTCTTTACCACTGAGCCACTGGGGAAGCCCTACCCAAACATCACCATTGCCTAATTTCAGAACATTTTTATCATCCTCCAAAGAAACCCTATACCTTTTAGCTATCACCCACACTTACCCTCCCCCCTTCAGTTCCTGGCAACCACTAATCTACTTTCTGTCTCTAAGGATTTGCTTATTTTGGACATATCATATAATTGGAAGAGATGAATGTAGGGAGATTTGATGAGATTGGTGGACGTCAACTTATTTTTGCCCCCATAGGTTTTGTGAGAGACTGGGCATGGGCCATGAGGTGCAAATAAGGTTTATAAATTTCAAGAAAATTTTATGGTTAAAAATACTGTTTACCTTGAGATGATTTCTCATTCTTTCATTCTTTTCATTAATTTTTTTCTCTTGGGGACATGTTTCATGGGCTTTGTCCAGGGAGAGGAGCGCCTCCTTTTAGAATTTCTTTTTTTTTTTTTTTCTTAAAATAATTTTCAGGGGAGTTTCATTATCTGGGGTCATTGTCCCTTTCTTTTTTTAAAAATTTGTAAATTTGTTTCTTCTATTTTGAGAATAAGGTTTATTTGCTTTGGTGGGGGCGGGGGCATCTCCCTTTCAGAATGGCTGCTTTCTTTTTTAAATGCTTTAAGTTTCTTTTTCCCACTGAGAGAATTATAGCAGGCAGGCTTTGGAAAGATTGGGAACCATATCCCTAGCAGAATTTTTATTTATTTTCTTTCCAGAAAAAAAAGGGGGGCTTCTTTGGGAGTAATAGGTTCAGGGTCTTGTGCCTCTTCTCCTTCCTTCTCAGGCTCCTGTTCTATGATGGTCTCCTCTGGGAGCATCACACAGGGAACAGCAATCACTACTTAGGAAAAAAAAAATCAAGACTAATGGAATGTCAGCTTAAAAGTTTTTCTTAAACAAATGAGCATCCTGTGTGTCACAGAAAGGCATACGTTGGATTTTTTAAAACTCTATAATAGATAAATTGATAGTTATACCCTATTAGGTGTCACTGGAGAACGAAATGGCAACCACTCTAGTTTTCTTGCTTGGAGAATCTCATGGACAGAGGAGCCTGGTGGGCTACGGTCTGTGGAGGTCATAAAGAGTCAGACACCACTGAAGCGACTTAGCACACATGCACTCATTAGGTATCACATTCTATTTTTGTTCTCCCCCACCCTGCTGCCTTCTTCAGGGGAATAAAAGAGTTAATAATGCAGAGGAAAGCATTCTGCAAACTGTAGAGTGCCATACTAGCAGTAGGAATTATATAATCCTTGTTATAATGCCCCTGACTGCTTTCCTGGCCTCTGTGGATTTTTCCCCTTTCCCTGGAAGCACTTTGGGTAACTGATGGATCAGCCGTTCCTGTGCCTTTTGGGCTGCAGATCCGCAGAAGCCCCGGTTGGAGATTTTAATAAACACATAAGAACTGTATTCTCAGAAAAGAAAGACCACTGGCCAAATATTTCATTATCTTTTTTAGAACATCCTGCAGCAAATGCTCAGGTGCTCTCAGAATATACCAAATACATCAGATGGTGTCATCAAAACCTGGCAAGGAGGGGGGAAAGAGTCTAAGAGGAAAGAAAGTAATTTCATCCTGACCTTCAACAGGTTAAACATTCGAATCTACAATCCTGAAGCTGTTTACAGTCACTGCAGATATTCTGTTCACTTAGGGAAAAAATGTATTACCCCTGAAATCAACAACATCATTAGTCTGCTGCTGCCGGGACTGCAGGGAATAAGGACACTTTCCAAATCAGTTTTTTAATTGTTAGTAATTTGCTTCTTAATTATGATTCTAACATTCATTCTGAAAATGGAAAGATTGACTGCATTTCCCCAAGGCCTATATATTCCAGGCTATTTAAATAAGCATTTACTTATCCCTCTGAAACAAGTGAGAATGCGTTTTTTATTCATTCACAGAAGCAGTCTCTATGTCATTGCTGAAAATGGAATTGATAGGTTTCAAGCTTCAGCAAGTGTTTATTGAGCAAAAATAGTAAGGGCTGAATTGTATTGGGCACTGGGAAGGAGAGATGGTATCTACCTTTGAGAAGCTCGGTCATAGGTAAGATAATAAAGCATTCCAGCAAGAATTACCAGGTGTCATATAAGCAAATGCTTGCTGCTTTGCAAGAAAACGTGTGCAAAAATACCAGGAAACTGTTCTGTTATGGTTTGGGATATAATGGTAACTGCTGTGTAGTCATTAGGAGTGAGGGATACAGAGGCCCCTCTCCACCCTAGAAATAAAAGCCACAAAAGTGTATTTCATCGGTCACCTGTGTGGTGTGATTATAATTTCATAGCTGATCAAACACAATGAATAAAAATACACATGGTCTTTCTTCAACCACAGCTGAGGGAAAGGAAGCAAATATGGTTCACATGTAGCCCCCCACCCCCTGCCCAAAAGAGTTATAGCATTGTTAAAGAACCAATTCACACGTCTTTACTTACACTTGCTGCCACCAGGTGGGAGACCATGGCTCATTTCCTGGAAATTAAACCATTTCAGAAAGGAAGGAAATAGATTTGGTTCACAGACTGTTATTCTGGTAGCTATTTGGAAAGAAAATATGAGCCCCCTTTTCTCTGTCTCTACCCTTATGCTTGTCATAGATTTGCAACCAGCAGGTTCTAAAACCCCCAAAGAGAGCAGACCACACACTGGAAGACTTTTTTTTTAGTGCAGTACTGGTGAGCAAAGTTATCTGGGAGAAATTTGCAGTCACATTCAAAGCCTTGGTTTCACTCATTTCATCCTTTGATTTATCAGGCTAGTTTCATGCTACTGGTACTGACTGTGACTTACCATGTAGGATTTCATCGTATGATGAGAGCTATATATTGTTTTGATCTCTAAGATTCTGTGTGTGTGTGTGTGTGTGTGTGTATGTCATTCCCCAAGCTTGCCTCAAGAAGGCAGTGTCTGAGAACAATGCAACAAAACCCTAGATAAGATGGCAGCCTATTTGCCTTGAATGTTAAGATGCAAGTCAGCTGGTTATGGGTGCTGTTTGCCTGAGGAGAATGCAGCCGAGAATGGTCCTATCACTGAAGATTAGGTGCTCCCTGCACCAGGGAGCAATTGCATAGCAACACCTAGACTGTGGGAGAAGTGTTTGCTCCTGGCAGTTTTAGCATTACCCAGATTTTGGCATCCTTCAAAACCCTCTAGGGTTCGTGTATATGGCCCTTTTCACAGATGGGAAGAAACTCACTCTACAAGATGAGTGACTGAACAAAAGACAAGCTCTACTTGGCAAAATCAAACTGGAGGGAAGTGGTCATGGTCACCTGCCAAGACGGCCAAGTACCTGTGGGTCAGCTGACCAGCACGCCTGAATGGACACTGTGTGGAGGAAGCTAACCTGGTTCCCCTACCTTGATGCTCCTTATCTGTCTGGCAACAGAAATTTTCTTGTCAAGCTAGTGAGAGATGCTTTCCCTCTGTCACAGGGCTCATCCCTGGAGCTCCCGGCCTCCAGTCAGTCTTTCAGAGGCCAAACAGGCCATACATTCACTGACCATCCTGGTAATTAAGCCCTCAGGTGTCAGTTTCTCAGTCCTGCTGTTGGAATCTCAAGAAGGCCACAAGTCAGGTCGGCCATATGGGTCTCCCTCTTATCAGCTTTATGCAAACTCTTCCAAAAAAGACAAGAGCAAGCACCCGGTTAGGGTGACCTCCCAGGTCCAGCTGCCCTAGAAATCACTGCAGGTAAGGGCTGCAGGAGGAAACGGTGGGGCGTGGAGATCCACCCTCTGTGAAAGCGGGATTGTTGGATTTTTTTTTTTAATCTTAATCCCCTGCAGTTCTGTTTTCTTTCTTTTGAAACCTGTGCACTTTTACCCCCTGTGAAACTTCCCTTCGTTTTTCCTTTTTCCGTCATTTATCATTCCAGTTATTTTGCAAATTCAAGCCTCCCTATTCATAACTCATGAAGCGACCAGAGCTTCCATTTCCATTTCGAGATGACAACCTCTGTCCCCCATTCCCCTACATTCTACAAGTGTGCGGTCCAGAGTGACAGGATTCTGAGCCTTGTCCCTATGCCCTGCTAAGCAGCAGGTTGGTGTGGTGTGTTGTTTCTGTGTTTTGTATTGTTTTTCTTTGGGGCAAAGCTCAATGAAGGTGTATGTATACGTTATTATGATTTTCACAATCTTGTGGAACGAAGTTTAGGAAAACGAAGAGTAGGGGGAGCACAAAGAAAGCATGAGAGACAGACTCCTGAAGATCAGACGCGGTTTTCGGGGTTTCAAGGTCCAAGGAAAGACCGAAAACCTTCTTTCTTCCCCCTCCCCCCTTAGCAGGAGGATCCCGGTGAAGTGCAACATTTACAAAGGCGTCTCTGAAGACTGGAAGAGAGGAGGGTTCCCATTCACACGCTCTCAAATACCAACTCCTATTTTCCTGTCTTTAAACCGGGACTCCTGTACCATTCCAATTGGCACCAGTGTGGGATGCCAGTCGCCCGCTTGTGACGCGGCCCATCACTGTTACACTGTGTTTGCACCTACCTGCCGGGAAATCCTGCAAACAGATGGAATGGTGGCTTCGACGCACGCATGCTCTCCCCGTCCTCTCGGGCGAACCCTGCCCTTCCCCTGCAGTGCGCGTAGGCGCCGCCCAACCCCTAATCCCCACCCGAATCGAGTACCAGCGCCTAGTGGGCAACAGAGACTCCGGGCCCTTCCCTGGAGCGCTGCCAGTTGCGCCCAAGCTGAGGACTCCCTCCCCAGTGGCAGGGAGGGGGTCAAGCAAACGACTGCGGCTCCACAGCTTGGGCCTCTGCGGCAGTGACCGCGGCTAATAGGTGTATCCCACCGCCCCCACTCAATCCCATCCCTGGGTACTGTGGACCGGCCGCTAACACCTCTCTAGGTCTCTTTCGCTCCCTGGGTCGTCTTCCTCTTCTTTTTCAAGATACAGGCGCTCACCGCACTGTCACTTCTCATAGGGAACACTGCTCTGACTCCCAGCCGGTGCTATCACCCCCATTTCTAGCCCCCAACAGCCCACTCTCACTTCCACATGTTGCTTCCCGCCTCCCAACCGCTTCCCTCTCCCCTAGGTTCCCACATCCCCGCATCTTTCTGAGCATCTTTGCTAGTCCGTGGCAACCAAATGGGATGCTAAGGGTGCCCAGAGTCCCGAAAGCAGGATAGCCATACGGCCTCGCCTGGCTTCGAGCCCTCCCGCCCCAGGGGGTCTTTTTCTTACCTTTATACTGGACAGTGGCGCTGGCACTGGTGTTCGCGGCGTTGGCGATGTCCTTAGACCCTTCTCTGGAGCGACCACCGGACACTGCAATAAATGTGGTGCTGGGCTCTGCTCCAGACGGGACACTTGAGCCGGCTCAGGGCAGGACTCTGTGGCTGGTTCTCTGGCTGGTACTGGGGCCGGCTCGGGGGCCGGTTCTATGGCTGGTACTGGGATCGGCTCAGGGGCTGGATCTGGGGCTGGTTCTCTATCTGGTTCTAGGATCGGTTCTGTGTCGAGTTCTGAGGCTGGTTCTGGGGTCGCCTCCGGACCAGGTTCTGGAGCAAGCTCTGGACAGAACTGCGGTGCCGGTTCCAGCGAAGGCGCGCGGAGCAGCTGAGCCCGCGCCAGCGGCGACGGCAGGAGCGGCGGCGGCCACGGCGGCGGCGGCTCCGGAGATTCCGTGGGCTGCTCTCCATCCTGAGGCGGGGCAGTGCCCTGGGCCGCGGCAGCTCCGCGGTCCATGGCCGCACACCACCTCAGGTCCGGGCAGCGGGTGCCCTTGAATTCGGAGGGCTAAAGTACCCTCGGGCGCCCCGCCCACCCCAGTTCAACAACCCCTTTCAAGGTGCCAAACTTTCCCCCGCCCCGCTCCATGGCTGGCTCTGCTCTGAGGTCTAACCGGGGGATGCTCGGCGTCTCCCAGTGCAGGAACACGCCCCTCGGTGAGCGCACACCTCTTCGTAAGCAGCCACGGGCCGGATGGGCGGGAAGCAGAGGGGCTTGAGAACGCGGACTGGACAGAGAGCTTGATGACCTCCTAGCGACGCGCGGGAGGGGAGGGGGGGAGACAAAAAGGGGAGGGGGAGTGGGGAGGCGTTGAGAGGGGGGTGTTGGAGCCCCGCTGTGTTTAACCCTTTAGTGACGCAAATGCGAAAAAAAATAAAAAATAAAAAGCTAGAAGCTAACTTGAGGGTCTTTGCAATCCCCCTTACCACCCAGCTGTGAGCTGCTGCCCAGGTCGGCTTCCATCCTGTGTCTGCTCTCTCACCTCAGCAGCAGGTGAACCTAGCCTCGGACCAACCTCTTGCCCCCATCTCCAAGCCTCTGTGGGCAAGTAATCCTTTTTTTCTAACCAGGGAAAAGAAACTGGGTGGCACGGGGTTGGCGGTGTGTGTATCTCTGTGTGTCTCTGTGTGTGTGTTCAGTCTTTGGGGTTGAAGTAAAATGTGTGTGTGTGTGTGTGGTCAATCTTTTGCATTGAAGTGAAATTTGTCCCCCGTCTCAGTTTTTGCATTTCTGACCTTTGCCAGATTCAAGAGGTTTGCCGTAGGGTACAGGGTTTGAGGGTGCTTCGCAAAATGTGTGTTATGAAGCTGGGCGAGAGCTCTGGCTTTCCGCAGCCCGCGGATGTAGCCCAAGAACCAGGCAAGAGTGCCCGGGTAGCGGCGGCTCGGTTGTGCTCTCCTGAGCTGAGGCTGCCCGGGTATCCGCAGCGATCTGCCGGGCGTCTGTCTGGCTCGCCTTTACGGTAGGAGACTGCCTTTTGCTTTTAGCTGGACTTGCCAGGTTTCAGGAGGACTTTTTACTGAACTTGTGTGTGTGTGTGCATCTTAGGCTGAGGAAATTCACTGCAACACCCACACCTTTTTCACCTCCTGATACCTCGGAAGCATACTCTTGCAAAAAGAGCGGCCGGTGCCTGCCGCATCACCCTTCTCACCACATCTGGAGACTTTAGAAGCTCTCTCGATTGTTAGTCATGTACATGTTCACGTACATACAAACTATCACCTTAGTCAGAGCTAGACTTTAGATGCTAATATACTTCAAAATTGCAATTAAAAATTGAGAAGACCACTCTTTAAGTCACTGCTCTGTGGGAGTGAGGTAAGGAGCACCTATAAACCTAATTTGAAATATGACAAGTGAATTTATCTCTGACACACATAATGCTGCTGTTGTGGATAGCAGCCCTTCTTTTGCAGCCCCTCCTTTCCCCCTTTCCTCCCAGACCATATCCTCCACCAATCCCTCTTCTTTGCCAACTGCCAGTGACCCACCCGGAATTATCTAGAATCTGCAACATTTTTCTGTTTTCCCACACCACATCCCAGCACTAAATATTAATAATATTTGCTTTATTATTATTATTAACACCTCAGAAGACAGTCTTCCCTAGCCCCCTCCAAAGACCAGAATCTCTGATGAGATCTGCATTTCCCAGATCTTCACTGGAGCATCCCAGCCTCAGCCCACTCTTCTTGGCAGTTACTAAGCTATTATAGGGACCATCCCTAACCTCTGGGGCTGGAGAAGTCCAGGGGAGGTGAACCTTGTCTATCAAGTTCTTCACTGATGGCAGAACTCCTTCCAGTAAACCCACACAGAGGGTTCATCCTCTTCATCCTCCTTGGGGTTTTCTTCCTCTCTTCTATCCCTTACTCAAGCAGCCAAGCTGCTTTTACCCCTAAGGGTTCAGGACTGAACATACAGATGCCAGACCTGACCAGCCAGTAAGCCTATGCTTGGAGCTCACTTCTGGGGCTTTTAGGCTTTGGTGAAATCTCTATCCTTAGAAAGGGCCATTATCTTATTATTTAAATCTTATTTGCACTAGGCCCTGGCATATTAGAAGAGCTGAAGACAGAGGAGTCACTGAGTAGAATGACCTCTTGGGTTAGAGAGTGATGGGGTGCAGTTTGGCATAGACCAGTTGTCATCAAGCAGGGCACCACCAGGGGAAAACTTGGAGCTATTGCTTTATATATGTTAATTGATACTCTTGTCTATTCTTTACTTAATCATAAGCAGTCCAAAATGTATGATGTAAACTCTCGCTGCAAGGTTAGTTTGAGGGTCATTGTTAAAAGAGTTGTCTGTGTGTGACTTTTGCTCCATTAGGGTGTGTTACTAGAGATATATTGGCTAGATTGTATTATGATTAATTTAATAAAAAGTTCTCAGCACATCAGAAGCTGCCTTATTGCCTTATATTACAGCAGCGTTTTGTTTTGCTTTTTATTCTCTCCTCAGCTCAGTGTTGAATGCAGTGCTTTGCATGGGACCACAGTTTGCAGAGGGATGGGGTGGGGGAGAGAAGGGGAGGATGGTTAGAATGGATTGATTGGTGCCTGAGTTAGGGAGACACTTTTGCTGTACCTTATCTATACCTTCCTCTCCCCCATAGTCTACTGGTCTCTTAGAGAGAAAGGTTTACTTGGATGCTTGTGTATTTTCTTTAAAACGTAACCCAGGGCTGAGGCCATAGTAAGGATTCAGGAAATGTCTGCTAAATGGATGTGCAGCTTACCGGTTAGGATGTCTTTCTTTTCTGAATTGCTTCTAAAAAGTATTTGATATTCCAGATGATTGATGATCTCCTAAGAGGCTCTTTTCTAATTCAACAATATTGACAGAAGATCCAGGAGCTACATAAGAGTAAGAATGATGACCATCTCTGCAGAGGCTTGAGTGGACATGATTCTGTGTGTCCCAGGGCAGACATGGTCCCTCCGCTGGGACTTTTTGGCATGTTATATATGTTACCCAATTGGGCAGGATGAAGGATTGATCAGTATGGTGGGCTCATACCTTTGGGTATGCAATATGCTACCTCACCCCACCCCTAGCATTTATCCCAATTCCACACAAAATAAAGTCAATCCAAGTCAGAACAGAGATCCTTGATTTCAGGCTTGTTAGAAATTCTGGAGAGGCAAAGGAGAGAAAACCCAAGAAATGTGGCCAAATTTAAGCTCTTATTACTCCCTTTTTTCATTTTCTTTTCACTATTGAATGAGAGTGTGGCACTGCTGAGCATTTTTTCCTTGACCCATAGCTTCAATTTTCCTAAACCTTCCCTTTTAGAGCAATTTAGGGATGAAATAGGTGCCTCTCCTGAGTCTTAGCTGCCAACCTCCCCCACTTCTACCACCTTGGCAATGTGCAAAGCCAAAATAACAACCTTTATAATACTCTACTAAATAAAATAAAGAGATGGGATAAAGAACAGCATTTACTGAGGAAGGTGGGGGATTCAGACAATTAATTTCAATGGGATTAACATGCAAACTCATTATCCTTCACTTGTTCTAGTCCCATAGGATTTAATTGATCCAAGATTGGGGGTTTAATAGTTAATAGCTTGTATTCATATAATGCCTTTGCTTTCTAAAGTATATTCACATATATTATCTCACTTGAGCCTCACAGCAAATGTGTGAGGCAAAGCAAGTCTGGACTTCCATTCCACACCCCTCTAACCTTTTACAGATGAGAAAACACAAGTCCATTGAGATTAAGTGATATGTCTTAGGTCACAGAGATAATTAGTGGTGGAACAGACATTTAGAACTTGTGTCACTCAACTCCCACAGTGCAGTGCTGAGTTGGGGTTTGTGAGATAGGGGCTGATCCTCTCCATCACAAAGCAGGAAGCCTGCTTTAATTCCCTTCTATTTCTTGAGCCTGTAAGAAGAGCAGTGATTCTTACATTTTTACCCTTAGGTTTCTCAACTCTCACTCTTTCTCTCAATGGTAGTTAATGATCTGTAGCCAACCTCACTATAGGAGGCCCCTGCTTAGAGGAACCTTTTTGAATATGTATGTAATATAGTAATTCACCCAGTGTGTACTTGTTTTATTGGTTCTGTTTTTATATTTTCTTGAGGTGAAGCATTCCACAGTTAAGATTTAACTGGCATTTACTGCCAGTCCAAGGTATATGCAGCCCTTTTAGATTCCATGGGGAAGGAGAAGATGGAGCAGAAATATTAGACAATATCCTTTCCCTCAAGGATTTTTAGAACTTGGTGATTGAGATAGGACAAATACAGGGGAAAAAAATCCAAGCACAGATGTCAGTTTATGATTATGACTTCACACTTTGTGCACACGGGGTGTAGCAGTAGAACAAAGTGTGACAGTGTGGAAAGGAAATTGCAAAGGGAGTCAGGAACTCTGGCTTCAGATTAAGTTTCTACCACTAAACTTAGAGCATGACCTTATACAAATCATTTACTATCTTTGGGCCTAATTTCTCATCTGAAAAAAGGGGGTGAGGGGATAAAGTTGAACTTGATCAGATAGCTTTAAAGTCCGTTCTAGCACAAAGTATCAGTGATCCTGTAAGTGAATCAGAGAAAGCTTCTTGGAAGAGAGCATACTTGAAGTGGGTCTTGAATGATGCAGTTAATATGGATCAATAAGAAGGAAGCTGAAGGGAGAGGAGCAGGAATTGAAACCTGGTGGTAATACATCATTGATTGAAGTAGGGGGACCCTACCAAGGACTGATGAAAGATGAATTTAGAGCAGAGTAAGTGTAAGTGGTATGAAAAAGGCAAGTTGTAAAATTTGTAAGTTGGCAAGTTGTAAGTTGTAAAATTGTAAGAAAGCAAGTTGTAAAATGTCAGACTGAAGGATTTGAAGATTTTATTTTAAAGGTAATTGGGAGTCAATGAATATTGTTTGAGTAGGGGTGACATGGCAAAATGGTAAAACTAACTAGTGAGAAAAATTATCCTTCACAGTGTACTTAGTTTTGTAAGCATGTACAAAATCTACTTTGCTTCCTTTGAGTTGGTATCCAGTTAATTTCAGGTCATTTGTAAAATTACGATTCTTTATTTTTGTTGCAGCCTCTAGTTTCGTGTATTTACTGCCAAGGCTGCTGGCCCAACCTGCTTAACCACTTGCCTATACATTTGGATTCAGTCCATAATTGGTAATTTGACTTCAGTGGGCTCAACATCATAATGGAGTTCCTAATTTGAAATTCTAACTGATAATGAATGACCAGCAGACTAGAGGAGATGAGGGAAAAGTCTTAAGCAGGCAAGAGTGGGATGGTTGTGGACCTGAAAGCAGTTTAAGAGATGGAGGACAATCTGAAGGAGGATATGAAAGTGGATCTTTGTAGTATCTTTGATTTACTATGGCTTTAATATGGGGAAAAGCTGATGAGGATCAGTCATCCAGTCAAGAACTGCCAAGGATCTAAACTGAGCTAGGAGTAATAAGAGAAAACAGATTGCTCTAATGCCATAGAGAAAGCAGTGGTGTGACAGATCACAGGTGTGTGGGAGGGTAGGATGCGGGTGAGGGAAAGCAAAGAGCTGATAGCATTCCTGAGGTGATGGTGTTTAGAATGACTAGAAAAGATTCTGTCTTAGAACCCTCATGGTACGATGTCAATAATGGAGGCAAGCAGACAACTGCATTAGTCATTCTCTGACTAATGTGTGCATGTGTGCGTCTTTATCCAAAAATGAAAAAAAAAAAGAGATTCTTTTAGGAAGGATCATCCTTGCACATAATTACTTTATTATCCCACCACTCTCCACAAGCACTTCTTCCTGGCATCAACCTGGTGGGGAGGAATGATGGAAGAGTGAGAAACAGGTAGGGAAAGGAGATGAAGAAAAAGAGAGGCTGGGGAGATCCTTTACAGTCCAGTGGTTAGGACACAGCACTTTCACTGCCATGGCCCCGGGTTCAATCCTTGTTCATGAAACTAAAAAATGTGTTAGTTGTTAAATCGTGTGTGACTCTTCACAACCCCATGGAAGCCCACCAGGCTTCTCAGTCCATGGAATTCTCCAGGCAAGGGAACTAAGATCCCACAAACAAACAAAAAAAAGACATTGATAGGCGAAACTGCTATGATGAAAAGTGCTGAGGAGTAAGGGAGATTTCCTGTCCTCCAAAGAATTACCAACTAACTGTGTTCTTAGGGGCCTCATTTTCTCTTCCCTGTAGTTCTCTTCCATTACTGAAAGTTAGCTCGAAATGGACAATTCATCAGCTCTGTGGGAAGAGGGAATTTCAGGAAGTCTTTACACAATTGAAGTGACTTGCAAGGACAAGATGTCACATAACTCTGTTGTCTTAGATGGAGATTAAAGCATTAAAAAGTCATTTCCAGGACCTCCCCATCATCATTCACATTTTAGTTTTAAGTCCCTATCCTGTAGTTGTAACTTTTGGGGTCACTGCCATTTCAGGTAGTGGTTATTCCCTTTAACCACAGTCCACGTGCCAGAATGAGGCTGAGTTCCCTCTCTTTTTCCTCTCTCAACTTCACAGGTCTCTGAAATAACAAGACCCTTTTGCAACTGTACCTCAGAGCCTTAACTTGGCTGTAGGGGCAAAATTGCAGTTCTCCCTTTCCATTGTTTCTACCCAAGGGTTTTGGGGGCTGCTTCATTCATTCGTTCTATAAGTAATTATTGAACATCTATTATGTGCTAAGTAGGCACTTGTTTGAATGCTGAGAATTCAAAAGTAAATTAGACAGACACCATCTCTGCTTAAATAACATTTATTGGTTAGGGGCTTTATGCATTAAGCAAATGCATAAATAAAGTGAATGCTTTAGAGATGATAAATGTAATGAGGAAAACAAAACAGGATAATGTGGTAGAAAGTGACTAGAGGGCTACTTTGGCCAATATTTTTACTTATTTGCCTAATCCGATTACATATGCAAGATAGTTTGGAATTACTTCACAAATACACTATCAACAAACCTACTAAGTAAAGTTCAAGATTTTTTTCCACCAACTTTTGATTTGGCAAGTTTTCAATTCTACAGAAAAGTTGCATGAATAAAATAGTGAATGCATGTATTCTTCATTAATATTCACCAGTTGTTAACATTTTGCCACAATTACTTGATATCTATAAACTATCAACTTTCTCTCTCTCTCTCTCTGCTTTAAATCATTTGGAAATTAATTGCAGACATCATTAACTCCACCCATAAGCATTTTAGCATATATCTCATAAGAACAAAAGCATTCTTGCATATATACTTACCATACTTAATATATATATGTTATATATAATATATATTTAATATATACACTATTTAATTTATATATGTACTTACCATATTTAATATATACATGGTAATATATAATTACCATATTTAGGAATTTTAACAATGACACTACTATCTACTATTTAAACAGTATATATTAAAATTTCTCCAATTGTCCCAATAACGCTCAGTATAGCTTTATAAAAACAGAAATAAAGAGTCAAATCATAAATTGCATGTAACTGTTCTTGTCTGTTTAGTCTCCTTTAATGTAGACTAGTCCCAGTTTTTATTTGTCTCTCACGACACTGACATTTTTGAAGAGCCTGGGTCAGCTGACTTTCAGACTGTCCCTTAATTGGAGTTTGTTTGATTGTGGAAGGCATCTCTAAAGGGGCAACTTTCAGCTGAATCCTGAATGAAAAGAAGGATTCAGCCATGCAAAGATCTGGGGAGAATGATTTCTGGCAGAGGGAATAGGAACCACAAAGGCACTGAGTTGGAAACAAGCTTGTGTTTGAGGAAGAGAAAGTAGACCAGAGGGGCTGGAGCCTAGATATTGTTGGTGCGGGGAGTGGTATGAGATAAAGAAAGATAGTTAGACATGATTCAGAGCCCTATACATCATGGGAAAGAGTTAGAATTTTATTCTAATTGCAATAGTAAACTACTAGGAGTTTTAAACAATTTGGTGACATGATTTGATTTGAATTTTCTTTTAAAAGTAGTTTTTATTTTCTAAAATTTTTACTTTATATGCAGTTTAAAGAGACAAAATTATTTGTCACAGCTGTCAGTGTCCCCTGCCCCTATTATGTGCTGTGCTTACTCGATTTTGTGAACTGCAGCCCGCCAGGCTCCTCTGTCCATTCTCCAGGCAAGAATACTGGAGTGGGTTGTCATGCCCTCCTCCAGGAGATCTTGCCAACCCAGGTCTCCCGCACTGAAGGCAGATTTTTACCATCTGAGTGAGCAGAGAAGCCCACTCCTATTATCTACCTCCCAAAGGCAACTACTTTCAACTCCTTTAGTTGAATAGCATGCTTATAAAGCTAATGCATAATTTTCAGATTAAAGCATTCTATGGAAAAGGGAAGGTTAGCTCATCATCACCATCAGCCATCATGCACACACAAACACAAACTTCTCATTTCACCAATTTCCTGGTATAATTATGTCATAATTTAAATACACCCATATTCAGTGTTTACATTATTATTACTAGGGAAATTCTATTCACAGTAAAGTTATGTAGCATGCTGTGATTACCTTTGGTTTCTTGCATATCTATTTGTTTTTAATGGAGCTGATAATTGTCTTGTTTATTCAATTTCTTAATTTTCTATATACTCAACATTACTTCATCTGTAACCTGTTTCTCAATTAACTAAATCTTCTCCAAATATGTGAAGATTGAAAGCATTGAGAACATTGACTCTTCTATCAATTTCAACTTCTGGAGACATTCTTTTGAATTTCTCCAGTATGGCCTGTTTGCTCTGTAGATCTGTGGCACTGCTCTCATCCCATGATATCCCTAAATAATTTTGAAGACATTGCTTCATGGTGTTCTAGCTCCTAACTTTTAAGAAATCTAAAGCCATTCTTACATCTGATATCTTACAATGTGCATCCATGCTCAGTCGTGTCTAACTCTTTGCAACTCCATGGACTATAGCCCACCAGGCTCCCTGTCCATGGGATTCTCCAGGTAAGAATACTGGAGTGGTTTGCCATTTCCTATTCCAGGGCATCTTCCTGACCAAGGGATTGAACCCATGGATGCTGTAGCTCCTGCACTGCAGACAGATTCTTTATCACTGAGCTACCTGGGATATCTTATAAGTGACCTTTAATTTTTTTCTTCTCTGGAAGTTGTTAGGTTTTTTGTTTTGCCTTTAATATGCAATATCACACTGAAAGACCCTAGTGCTTATCTATTTTCTTCCATTGTGGTAGGCATTTTGTGGGCCCTTTAAATTTTAAAACTGTCCTTTAATTATGATAAATTTTCTTTAATTATTTATTTCATATTTTTTCTCTCCAATTTTTCTGACTTATATTTTTGGAAGTCATGTTATTCTTATATTGGGCTTCCTGCACTGATCTTAGTAATTTGCTTATATTTTATTTTCTATCTCTCTTTGTCTGTTTTACTTCTGAAAGATTTCCTCAGTTTTATCTTCCAAACCTTCTGCAATACTGACACTAGCTACTCAGAATTAGCACAGACTTCACTGGTTAGGTGCACAGTTCCCAATAAGATCACCTTCCCTTGATACACCAGCCAAAATTCAGGGGTCTCCACATGACTCACATTTCTGACCAACTGATTACAAACTTAGGGGTTCCCAGTATCCCCTCAGACTTGGTAATTCCCTAGAACAACTCACATAACTCAGGAAAGTGCTATGCTTGCAATTACATTTTTATTATAAAGGATGCAAATCAGGACTAGTCAAATGAAGAGATTCATAGGATGAAGTCTGGGCAGGGGGGAGTCCAAAATGAAGCTTCCATACCCTCCCTCCCATGATTCCATGGGATCAGGATGCATTGCTTTCCTGGCATATTGATGTATTCACCAATCAGGAAGCTCACCTGAACTTTCCTGTCCAGAGTTTTTATTGTGGTTTCGTTTTGTAGATATGTTTGATTGAATTATTGAACTCAATCTCCAGATCTCCATTCCCTCCCCATATATCAAGTTGGACTTATATAATCTGGCTCAAAGCCCTGCCTCTCTAGTCACATGGTTGGTCATTCCAGCATGGCCAGCTCCCATCCTGAAACTATCTAGAGTCATACCATCAGTTACCTAATTAGCATAAATTTAGGCACAGTCCAAGAGGCCTACCATGAATAACAAAGACAATCCTATCACTCAAAAAATTCCAGGAGTTTAGAAGCTCCATCCCAGGATCCTGGGATAGAAACCAGACAAATTCCTTATTTTATGACACTTTCTAATAAGAAATTCAAGAGCAGGAATTTTTAAGAGTAATTTTTTGTTTTCTGAGTGTTCTCTCCCCCCACCCTTATGTATCATCCTGTTCTTGGTTGGTGGAGGCATCAGCTTCTGGAATCTTTGAGGATAATTTTTTTTCTCTCCCTATTTCTTTTAAGTTTTTGGTTTATTTGTTGGTTTAGATCTCTACCTTGATATCAGAGACTTTCCTCAGATACCTCATCATCCTTAGCTTTCTGCTCATATTTATGAGTAAGTTCCTAAAAATTGTGATTAGAAGATCAGGGTGCTTAGTTGAGACTTGTAGACTATCTCAGTACACTAATTTTCTATTGCTGTGTAACAAATTACCACAAACTTTGTGGCTTAACATGACACACTGATTATCTCACAGTTTCTATGCATCCAAGGGGATGGAGCATAGCTGGGTCTTTTGTTCAAGGTCTCACAGGGTGAATCAAGGTGTGGGTAAAGATGCCTTCTCATCTAAAAATTTAGGGAAGAACTTGCTTTCAGGCTCATTCAGGTTTTTGGCAGAATTTATTTCCTTGTGACCAAGTACTTGAGGACCCTGGCTTATTGCTAGCTATTGGCTGAAGGTCACCGTTAGATCCTAGAGGCCACCCACAGTTCCTTAAGGCTGCTGGCAGTTCTTTGCCATGTGGAATTACCTAGCATGACTTCTTATTTCATACAGTTCAGAAGAAGAGACTCTGGCTCCAATCTTCTAAGGCAGAACCTTATATATCATAACTTAAAGATGGGAATGAATCACCCTTGCCATATTCCATTTGTTAGAAGCAAGTCACAGGTTCAACAGCATTTAAGAAAAGAAAATTATACAAAGGCATGAATATCAGGAGGTGGGACTCACTGACGATCATCTTAGGGTCTATCTACCATGAGAAGCTTCACTGCAAGATGATCTGGCTGAGTCATTTCATTGGACAACCACATATGCCAGCGTCTTTAAGTCTTTTCTTAGATTTCTCACATTCTTAAAGGAGAATATTCCAATACTCTGCCTGATGGCTGACTGCCAGCATTCTGAGAACCAAGTAAGATAAGGGACTAGGGGTCTCAACCGTCAAAATGTGAAATTTTTAAGTTTTCCATATAATATCTCTGCCTCAGCTATGCTCAATGTTTCCCCTGTCCAGAGAACTTCTGTTTTACTCTCTCTAGAGAATAAACTTCACATCTTCTGGTAGGGAGGAGGGCAGAGACAATCACCTAACTGTGTAAAGTTTTATAGGGGATCTTAGGATCTAACTGCTTGATAAAAATTTCAAGTAATATTCTTCTTTTAAGCCTCCTGTTCACCTTCACTTATAGAAGTACTGATACCACTGATTGCTAAGCCTTTGGAGGTTCTTTGTTTCAAGTTGTGTAGCTTATCAACTTCCCTCACTGCCAGTTTTGGATTCAATTTCCTCTGGTATGCAAAGGCAGTTTTTCTTGTATTTCTATTTTCTAGCTCAAAAAAATATATTGTTATCATCTCTTCCCTAATTACTGTCATTGAGTTTGCCAAAGGAGTGGAGGTAAATGTGTATGTTCAAATTTTTATGGTCAGTGGGATGTTACGATTTACATGCTAAGAAAATTACACTGACCTTTTTGTGAGGAATAAACTATGAGGGAGGAATGAGAGAAGGTGGGAGAGCAATTAGTTAGCCAGTTAAGAGCTATTTAAGAGGAGAAATAGAGCTTGATGGTAGATTCAGTGTGTGTGTGTGTGCGTGTGTGGGGGGTGCGTGTGTGAGAGAGAGGGGGAGGGAGAGAGAGAGAGAGATGTCACTGATGACTCTCAAGCTCATGTAGCAGGACGGATGGTACATTTCATCTATTACTTGATTTACTGTCAGGTTGTTTTCCAGGACTGCTATCAACTCACTTGTCTCCCCTCACTACCACAATTGATGTCACCACAAAACTGACTCAGAGAAACCTAACATTGCCAGGAACACAGTAACCATGTTAAATTAAATTAGCTTAATTTAAACAGCACCACCAGCAACAACAACTACAGCAACAGCTCCCATTTATAGAGTAATTACTATAAGCCTTGTTAAACCCTTTCTGTATATTATTTCATTTAATTTCCCCAACAGCCCTGGGAGGTAAATATCAACTATGGTTTATTACTGTTGGATCCTTCAAGTGGATACTTTCTAAATCAATCAAGGTCTGGGGAGAATAGTTTTTCCCACAAATTGTGTCAGGTCTCTAGAAGTGATAAAAAGGCATTACATTAGCCAGCGTCATTCCTAATCATTTTCTGTACACTCCAAACCTGTGGTAAGAGACATCTGCTCTTTATCAATACTCCCTCCCCTGCCCATAAACCACTTCCTCCCATTCTTGCCTTGCCATTCTTTCCTTTTAAAATCCTTTCTTATGCTTTATTCCATCTGCACAGAACTGCATCCTTATTCTACTCCACAGCTTCTTCAAAGGAGAAATAGAGACTTAGAATGGAGATGAAGAGGAGTTTGCAAGCTAATGCACAATTTTGGGAATAAAGCATTTAAGAATGGAAATGTCTTAAATTGTTCACGTGAACATAGCTTGCAGGAAGACAAACAAGAGGATCTGGGAGAAGTGATTTTGATGCAATTTGGAACTTTTCCTGAGCTTCTTGGAATAGTTGGAATAGTTGGGAGAACTGGGAATAGACGGTATACACTAAATTAATTCACCATTAATTACTTGGGGTTGTGACCCTTGGGAAAACCTAGGAGGATGTCTTAGTCAGCTTGAGTTGCCATAACAAAATGCGATAAACTGGTTGACATTATTAAACAATAGGAATTTATTTCTCACAGTTCTGTAGGCTGGGAGTCTGAGATCAAGATGGCTGGGTTCTGGTGAGAGCTCACTTCCTGGCTTGCAAATGGCTGCCTCCTTACTGTGTCCTCATACAGTGAAGAGAGAGCAAGCTTTCTGTTGTCTCTTCTTTGAAGGGCATTAATTCCTCCACCCTCAAGACCTCATTTTTTAAAAATTAATTTATTTTTTATTGAAGGATAATTGCTTTACAGAATTTTGCCGTTTTCTGTCAAACCTCTCCAAACAAACTCTCAAGACCTCATTTAAACCTAATTACCTCCCAGAAGCCCCACCTCCAAATACCATCACATTAAGGGTTAAGGCTTCAGTATTATGAATTTTCGTGAGACGCAATTCAGTACATGGTGGAAGATCAAACTCTGCTTTGTGGGGTCCTCATTGAACTTCCCCCTCCCTGCAGTGTTAATCAGTAGAGTGAGAACATAAGGCACTGAAAACAAAGTCAGGTTGTTGTCTCAAACACAGGTGAGGTTTGCGTGCATGTCCGTGTTTTCCTAGGTACCACTAGCTATGGCAGTGCTTGTAGAGATGACTCACTCTTTGCCTTTAACCATTTTCTTTCTGTTGAGTTCTGGTTAGATTTTTAGTTTTTCTCTGTAAATCTCTTTCTTCTGTGCTATATTAAGCTTCATCAAGACATACTTCTGGTATGATGATAAAAGAGGTGACTAGATTGATTGACTACATACTGAAATATCATAGATTTTCCTCCCTTGCTTGATAAAGGTCTTTTTTTAATTTGATTAGTGAAGGTGGATGATTGGAAGTCAGAGGATAGAGTTCTTAAAAGAGATTTGACTTCTTTGGAGACAAGAATGATGAGGGAAGATTTTGTAGTCTTGACGACATCACACATGTGCTCTCTCTCTCTCCTCCATGGAAACTGAAATGTGTGAATGAGACTCAAGAAGTCAGCTAATCCTGACTCTCCCCCTCCACTCCCACCTGCACCACTAGCCTTAAGGGTGAATGTTTTTCTTCTGCACTGAGAATGAATGTACTAAAGAATGAAAAAAAAATCACAGTGCCATAAGTAACTAAGTAACTTAGTTTCTGGGTTATTATAGTTCAGGTTGCTGCTATAGAATCTTCCATTATTGCCCTAGGCACCTTTAGAATAGAGTTCGTATAGCCATTGACTGTGAACCCAGACGTTTGAGTTTCAACTAATTAATGAGTCTCAATGCATGCATGCAACTCTGGATAGGGAGTAGTTTTTTTTACTGTTATTATTATTTTTTGGTTTAGTGCCTGTTTAGGCAGTCAACTGTATTCACCCTTTCACCAAGCATCTATTGAGCATCTACTCTATGCCAGTTACTGTAATAAGTATTGAAGGTGTAAAGACACACGTGCTGTGTTGTCCTCAGTCACTCAGTTATGTCCAGCTCTTTGTGATCCTATAGGAGAGACCCCCCACCGCTGCCATAGCCAACCAGGCTCCTCTGTCTATGGGATTTCCCAGGCAAGAATACTGGATTGGGTTGCCATTTCCTTCTCTAGGGGATCTTCCCAACCCAGGGACTGAACCTTCATCTCGTGAGTCTTCCGCATTGGCGGGGGGATTCTTTACCACTGTGCCACCTACAATTTACTGTCTTCCATACTACTACAGCTCCATAGACAGATCTCTAAGACAAAAGCATGCAAAAATCACTGAAATACCTAATAATAGGATTAGATGCCTAGATGAAATGCTAACTCAGAAGAGGAATAATCTATCTTTGCTCCAGAGGAACCAGAGAAGTGTTCATAAAGGAGGTGACATTTGAGATATGTTTCAAAGAAGGAGAAAAAGGGAAAAGTCATTCCAGGCATAAGAAAATGTATTTGTGAAGAAACAGAAATATAAAGGGGCTTAGAGTGTTCAAGGATCTGCAACAAGTTCAGTTTGACTGAAGCAATGTCAAATGATCTTGCTAGAAGGGGAAATTAGGGTGATTATGAAGGACCTCCTTAAAGAACTTGGACAACATTGAATGTTCATGGGCAGAAGCATCAGATAACATTATTGACAGCTGACAAAGTTCACTCCAACAACTACATGGAGGACAGTTTGGAAAGAGGCAAGAGTGAATTCAGGGAGAACAATTAGAAGGCTGTCAGAAAAATCCAAGTGAGAGGTGATAAGGGTCAGAACAAAGGCAGTGACAGTGGAAGTAATGGGGAAGGAATATGATTAAGAGGCAATTCTAAAGAAGATTATAACAATATTTTGTGGCTAATTGAATGTGGTTACTGGGGAGAAGAAAAAGTTTTGTGTGATTCCCAGATTTCCAATTTAGGTGAATTGATAGATGACAGGGCCATTAAATTGGCCATAAATTGTTGCGGATCCAGTAGATAGTTGAACACATGGGTCTAGAGTAGAGGAGAGATGTGTAGGTTGGAGGTAAAAATGTATGTATCATCAATGTAGTAGTTGTGGCCATGGGAGTAGAGAAGATTCCCCTGGGAAATTTTGCAGACATATAAAACAGGCATTGTGAATAAGACCTCTAGAAACAGCAATCTTTAAGGGATAGGGACAGGAAGACAAGTTGTTGAAGGAGAAGAATGAATAATGAGAGAGATAGAAGGAAAACCTGGAGATATGAAAGGCCTGGTCCCCAGTGTCGACTACTATATAGAGGTCAAGAAAGATGATGATAGGAGAAGGGCCCACATGATTCAGTACTAGAGAGCATATTCAGTAGAATTGCACCAGAAGCAACCCAGGCCAAGAAGGTTGAGACACAAATGGGAGGAAAGGAAGTGGAGACTAAGAGATTACCCTTTTGTGTTTACTTTGCATTATGGATTTATAAACATTCCAATAACAACAAAACTTGCCCTGAGAGTCTGTTGTACACTGAGATGCAATGATTAGCAACAGATGCTTTTTATCTAAATCTCACATTTAGTATTTCTTTTTGTATATTGTACTGTGGTTTACATAAAATACACATAAGTAAAGATACATATATGAGGGTGCCTTTGATTTCTGATAAGGTAAGCACAATTAAAGTGTAGGAACTCCCATCTGGAGAGTAAGGTCCATAGACCTACTGACTCCTTTGGTTTAAGAAAAGCTTCTATCTACATAAAAAGCTCCCTAACCTAGAGGGAATGTTATTCTGTAGGGTATGAATCCTTCCTGGAATCATCTGAATTACTACATGCTGGGAATATTGCTCTTTCTGTGTGCCTTTTATAGGCATAAAGATTTCTCTGCAGATCAAGACTGAGGAGCACTTCTGAGTCCATCAGTGATCCTCAAGGCAGTTATGAAGACTAAATTCTGAAATCCATGGAAGTACCATCTCAGACGCTGGTGCTTAATCCTTTTCTCACTCAATCACACCAGAAGTGGGGTTATCTGACTTGCAGTATCAGAAACAATAATTCAGTGAGAGCCAAGAAGAGAGATAATAATGATGGATTGCTTTTATTAAATAGCCAGACATTGTTCTTGATATTTTACATCAATTAAGTAGATTACAGTAATTTGATTGTGGAAACAAAGTCAGAGAGGTCAAGTGACTTGTCCTGACAGACTACTTTTTTTTAAAATAAATTTATTTATTTTAGTTGGGGGCTAATTACTTTACAATATTGTAGTAGTTTTTGCCATACATTGACATGAATCAGCCATGGGTTTACATGTGTTCCCCATCCTGAACCCCCCTCCCACCTCCCTCCCCCTCCCATCCCTCTGGGTCATCCCATTGCCCCAGCCCTGAGCATTTGTCTCATGCATCGAACATGGAATGGTGTTCTGTTTCACATATGATAATATACATGTTTCAATGCTATTCTCTCAGAACGTCCCACCCTCACCTTCTCCCTCAGAGTCCATAAGACTGTTCTATGCATCTGTGTCTCTTATTCTGACAGACTACTTTTTAAGAAGTGTCGTGATAAAGGAAGAGAGAAAGTGGAAAGAACAGTTTTGGAGAATACAGGTGTATTTTGCCATTTAACTGAATTCTTATTTGAACTCTCCTCTTTGAAGAAGATGTAGATTGTGTGCCTAGCCCAGTGTCAAGGGAACACTGAGGATGGATAAGAGATGAAAATGGCAGAGTCCCTGACTTTGTGTGCAAATGGAGTATTTGATGAGGCAGGAAACAGACATATAGACAAGTGAAAACTAAGTGGTGCTTCTTAAAGTTTGGTTGTAAGGCAGTTGCTTGGAACTTAGAGTGCACTTCATATCAGTTCAGTTCAGTTCAGTTGCTCAGTCATGTCCGACTCTTTGCGACCCCATGAACCACAGCATGCCAGGGCTCCCTATCCATCACCAACTCCCGGAGTCCACCCAAACCCATGTCCACTGAGTCGGTGATGTCATCCAACCATCTCATCCTCTGTCGTCCCCTTCTCCTCCCACCTTCAATCTTTCCCAGCTTCAGGGTCTTTTCAAATGAGTCAGCTCTTCACATCAGGTGGCCAAAGTATTGGAGTTTCAGCTTCAACATCAGACCTTCCAATGAACACCCAGGACTGATCTCCTTTAGGATGGACTGGTTGGATCTCCTTACAGTCCAAGGGACTCTCAAGAGTCTTCTCCAACACCACAGTTCAAAAGCATCAATTATGTGGTGTTCAGCTTTCTTCACTGTCCAACTCTCACATCCATACATGACCACTGGAAACACCGTAGCCTTGACTAGATGGACCTTTGTTGACAAAGTAGTGTCTCTGCTTTTCAATATGCTGTCTAAGTTGGTCATAACTTTCCTTCCAAGGAGTAAGTGTCTTTTAATTTCATGGCTGCAGTCACCATCTGCAGTGATTTTGGAGCCCAGAAAAATAAGGTCAGCCACTGTTTCCACTGTTTCCCCATCTATTTGCCATGAAGTGATGGGACCGGATGCCATGATCTTAGTTTTCTGAATGTTGAGTTTTAAGCTAATTTTTTCACTCACCTCTTTCACTTTTATCAAGAGGCTCTTTGGTTCATCTTCACTTTCTGCCATAAGGGTGGTGTTATCTGCATATCTGAGGTTAATGATATTTCTCCTGGCAATCTTGATTCCAGCTTGTGTTACATCCAGCCCAGCATTTCTCATGATGTACTCTGCATATAAGTTAAATAAGCAGGGTGACAATATACAGGCTTGACGTACTCCTTTTCCTATTTGGAACCAATCTGTTGTTCCATGTCCAGTTCTAACTGTTGCTTCCTGACCTGCATACAGGTTTCTCAAGAGGCAGGTCAGGTGGTCTGGTATTCCCATCTATTGAAGAATTTTCCACAGTTTATTGTGATCCGCACAGTCAAAGGCTTTGGCATAGTCAATAAACAGAAATAAGATGTTTTTCTGGAACTCTCTTGCTTTTTTGACAATGCAACGGATGTTGGCAATTTGATCTCTGGTTCCTCTGCCTTTTCTAAAACCAGCTTAAACATCTGGAAGTTCATGGTTCACGTATTGCTGAAGCCTGGCTTGAAGAATTTTAAGCATTACTTTACTAGCGTGTGAGATGAGTGCAATCCTGCAGTAGTTTGAGCATTCTTTGGCATTGCCTTTCTTTGGGATTGGGATGAAAACTGACCTTTTCCAGTCCTGTGGCCACTGCTGAGTTTTCCATATTTGCTGGCATATTGAGTGCAGCACTTTCACAGCATCATCTTTCAGGATTTGAAATAGCTCAACTGGAATTCCATCACCTCCACTAGCTTTGTTCGTAGTGCTGCTTCCTAAGGCCCATTTGACTTCACATTCAAGGATTTCTGGCTAAAGATGGGTAGTATAACAGGTGCATCCACAAATACAATTTGTCCCATGACATAGCTGAAATGCTGTATATTTGTTATAAAAATTAGTATGAGAAGTAATGTGCTTTTGTTGTTGCTGTTGTTCAGTTGCTACGTCATGTCTGAATCTTTGTGACCTCATGGGCAGCAGCACACTAGTATTCCCTGTCCTTCACTATCTCCCGGAGTTTGCTCAAATTCATGTCCACTGAGTCACTGATGCTGTCCAACCATCTCATCCTCTGTCGCCCTCTTCTCCTTTGCTTTCAGTCATCCCCAGCGTTAGAGTTTTTCCCAATGAGTTGGCTCTCCATACCAGGTGGCCAAAGTATTGGAGCTTCAGCTTCAGCATCAGTCCTTTCAATGAATATTCAGGGTTGAGTTCCTTTAGGATTGACTGGTTTGATCTCCTTGCAGACCAAGGGACTCTCAAGAGTCTTCTCCAAGACCACAGTTTAAAAGCATCGATTCTTCAGTGCTCAGCTTTCTTTACGGTCCAACTCTCACATCCATACATGACTATGGGAAAAACCATAAATTTAACTTGACAGAAGTTTGTCTGCAAAGTAATGTCTGCTTTTTAATATGCTGTCTAGGATACTCATAACTTTCATTCCAAGGATCAAGTGTCTTTTTTCTAAAAATAAATTTATTTATTTTAGTTGGGGGCTAATTACTTTACAATATTGTAGTGATTTTGACATACATTGACATGAATCAGCTCTGGGTTTACATATGTTCCCCATCCTGAACCCCCCTCCTACCTCCCTCCCCATCCCATCCCTCTGGGTCATCCCATTGCCCCAGCCCTGAGCATTTGTCTCATGCATTGAACCTGGAATGGTGTTCTATTTCACATATGATAATATATATGTTTCAATGCTATTCTCTCAGAACGTCCCACCCTCACCTTCTCCCTCAGAGTCCATAAGACCGTTCTATGCATCTGTGTTTCTTATTGTGTCTCGCATATAGGGTTATCGTTACCATCTTTCAAATTCCATATATATGGATTAGTATACTGTATTGTTGTTTTTCTTTCTGGCTTACTTCACTCTGTATAATGGGCTCCAGTTTCATCCATCTCAATAGAACTGATTCAAATGTATCTTTTTAATGGCTGAGTAATATTCCATTGTGTATATGTACCACAGCTTCCTTATCCATTCGTCTGCTGATGGACATCTAGGTTGCTTCCATGTCCTGGCTATTGGAAACAGTGCTGCGATGAGCATTGGGGTACACGCGTCTCTTTCAATTCTGGTTTCCTCGGTGTGGATGCTCAGCAGTGGGATTGCTGGGTCATATGGCAGTTCTATTCCCAGTTTTTTAAGGAATCTCCACATTGTTCTCCATAGTGGCTGTACTAGTTTGCATTCCCACCAACAGTGTAAGAGGGTTCCCTTTTCTCCACACCCTCTCCAGCATTTATTGCTTGTAGACTTTTTGATAGCAGCCATTCTGACTGGTGTGAAATGGTACCTCATTGTGGTTTTGATTTGCATTTCTCTAATAATGAGTGATGTTGAGCATCTTTTCATGTGTTTGTTAGCCATCTGTATGTCTTCTTTGGAGAAATGTCTGTTTAGTTCTTTGGCCCATTTTTTGATTGGGTCGTTTATTTTTCTGGAATTCAGCTGCAGGAGTTGCTTGTATATTTTTGAGATTAATTGTTTGTCCATTGCTTCGTTTGCCATTATTTTCTCCCATTCTGAAGGCTGTCTTTTCACCTTGCTTATAGTTTCCTTTGTTGTGCAAAAGCTTTTAATTTTAATTAGGTCCCATTTGTTTAGTTTTGCTTTTATTTCCAATATTCTGGGAGGTGGGTCATGGAGGATCCTGCTGTGATTTATGTCGGAGAGTGTTTTGCCTATGTTTTCCTCTAGGAGTTTTATAGTTTCTGGTCTTACGTTTAGATCTTTAATCCATTTTGAGTTTATTTTTGTGTATGGTGTTAGAAAGTGTTCTAATTTCGTTCTTTTACAAGGAGCAAGTGTCTTTTAATTTCATGGCTGCAATCACCATCTGCAGTGATTTTGGAGCCCAAGAAAGTAAAGTCTGTCATTGTTTCCATTGTTTGCCCATCTATTTGCCATGAAGTGATGGGACCAGATTTCATGATCTTCATTTTTTGAATGTTGAATTCCAAGCCAGCTTTTTCACTCTCCTCTTTCACTTTCATCAAGAGCCTCTTTAGTTCCTCTTTGCTCTCTGAGAAAAGGATGGTGTCATCTGCATGTCAGAGGTTATTGATAATTCTCCCTGCAGTTTTGTTTCCAGCTTGTGTTGCATCCGGCCCAACATTTCTCATGATGTATTCTGCATATAAGTTAAATAAGCAGGGTGACAATATACAGCCTTGATGTACTCCTTTCCCAATTTTGAACCACTCCATTGTTCCATGTAAGGCTCTAACTGTTGTTTCTTGACCCACATACCGATTTCTCACAAAACAGGTAAGGTGGTCTGGTATTCCTATCTCTTTAAGAGTTTTCCACAGTGTGTTGTCATCCACACAGTCAAAGGATTTGGCTTAGTCAATGAAGCAGAAGTAGACGTTTTCTGGAATTCCCTTTCTTTCTCTATGATGCAACAAAGGTTGGCAACTTGATCTGTGGTTCCTCTGCCTTTTCTAAATCCAGCTTGTACATCTGGAAGTTCTCGGTTCACGTACTGCTGAATTGTAGCTTGAAGGATTTTGAGCATAACCTTGCTGTCATGCAAAATGAGCACAATTGTCTGGTAGTCTGAACATTCTTTGGCACTGCCCGTCTTTGGGATTGGGATGAAAACTGACATTTTCTAGTCCTGTGGCCATTGCTGAGTTTTCCAAATTTGCTGAAATATTGAATGCAAGACTTTAACAGCATCATCTCTTAGGATTTGAAATAGCTCAGCTGGAATTTCATCACCTCCACTAGCTTTGTTTGTAGTAGTGCTTCGTAAGGCCCACTTGACTTCATACTCTAGGATGTCTGGCTCCAGGTGAGTGACCACACCATCGTGATTATCCCAGTCATTAAGACATTTTTTGGTACAGTTCTTCTGTGTATTCTTGCCACCTCTTCTTAATCTCTTTGCCTCTGTTACTGTTAGGTCCTTATCATTTCTGTCCTTTACTGTGCCCATCCTTGCATGAAAAGTTCCCTTAATATCTCCAATTTTCTTGAAGAGATCTCTAGTCTTTCACATTCTCTTGTTTTCCTCTACTTCTTTGTATTGTTCACTTAAGAAGGCCTTCTTATCTGTCCTGTTATTCTCTGGTACCCTGCATTCACTTGGATATATCTTTCCCTTTCTCCCTTGCTTTTCACTTCACTTCTCAGCTATTTGTAAAGCCTTCTCAGCAACCACTTTGCCTTCTTGCATTTCTTTTTCTTTGGGATGGTTTTGGCCACTGTCTCCTGTACAATTTTATGAACCTCTGTCCATAGTCCTTCAGGCACTCTGTTGACCAGATCTGATCCCTTGAACCTATTTGTCACCTCCACTGTATAATCATAAGGAATTTGATTTACGTCATACCTAAGTGGCCTAGTGGTTTTCCCTGCTTTTTTCAATTTAAGCCTGGATTTTGCAATACGGAGCTGATGATCTGAGCCACAGTCAACTTCAGGTCTTTTTTTTTGCTGACTGTAAAGGGTTTCTTCATCTTCAGCCTCAAAGAATACAATCAATCTGATTTTGGTATTGACAATTTGGTGATGTCCATGTGTAGAGTTGTCTCTTGTACTGTTGGAAAATGGTGTTTACTGTGACCAGTGTGTTTTCTTGACAAACCTCTATTAGCCTTTGACCTGATTCATTTTGTACTCCAAGGCCAAACTTGCCTGTTTCTCCAGGGATCTCTTGACTTCCTACTTTTGCATTCCAGTCCCCTAAGATGAAAAGCACCTCTTTTTTGATGTTAATTCTAGAAGATCTTATAGGTCTTCACAGAACTGATCAACTTCAGCTTCTTTGGTATCAGTGGTTGGGACATAGACTTGGAATACTGTGATGTAGAGTGGGTTGCCTTGGAAAAGAACCGAGGTCATTCTGTTGTTTTTGAGATTGTACCCAAGTACTGCATTTCTGAATCTTTTGTTGTCTATGAGGAGTACTTATTCCATTTTTCCTAGGGAATTCTTGCCCACAGTAGTAGATATAATGGTCATCTGAATTAAATTTACCAGTTCCCATCCATTTTAGTTCACTGATTCCTAAGATGCTGATGTTCACTCTTGCCATCCCCTGCTTGACCACATCCAATTTACCTTGATTCATGGACAAAACATGATCCACCAGAGGAGGGAATGGCAAACCACTCCAGTATTCTTGCCATGAGAACCTCATGAACATGAACAGTATGAAAAGGCAAAAAGATATGACACTGTATTATGAGCCCACCAGGTGGAAGGTGTCCAATATGTTACTGGGGTAGAGCAGAGGGCGATTACTAATAGCTCCAGAAAGAATGAAGTGGCTGGGCCAAAGCAGAAATGACATTCAGTTGTGGATGTGTCTGGTGGTGAGATAAAGTCTGATACTCTAAAGAACAATATTTCATAGGAACTTGGAGTGCTAGGTCCATGAATCAAGGTATATTGGATGTGGTCAAGCAAGAGAAATAATGCACTAATAATTAAATAAAATTATAAAGCTTATTAAGACTTGTGTTTTAGTACTGGTACTTGAAGAGAAATTGGTTTAATTAGGAATGGGATAAAATAAGATGAAGGCTTCAGTAGAGTTTCTGAATAGGACTTTTGGCACTTTTAAGGACTTTAGAAGATGTTGCACAGGTTTTTTCCTACCATATTTACTTTCACTTTAAAGCACATGGTTCTGAATTCATTAATTTGGTTGCATCAGCACTGCTTTTACACTCATCAGCCATAATTATATCCTTTGGTTGAATCAGAAATGGAACAAAGAAGAAAACATTAAGGCTATCATAGATTCTTGGCTACCTAGGAGTAGGTATCATAGATTCTTGGCTACCTTTTCACCTCCTAAATACTTGGTCCATAGTTTCCATCCAGCCTGTTTTCTCTCTAGTTGTATAGCTCTTCCAATTTCTTTCTGCCTTGATTTTTCCTTCCCCCAGACTGCTTCATCCATTTCTTTTATCTGAAACTCCTGAGATGACTTCTATATATTTTTATACCTAGCCTCTGCCCTCTTTTATAAAATTCCCAGTAACTTCCCAACATGACCACAAGATCTTTGCTGCTTCCACTTTCCTTGAAGTAGCAAAAGTTGTAAGCTTCCAGTCTTAGCCATTTTGACCCATATTTGGACAAGAGAAAATGAGGGAGTCTTTTAGAGTCAATGGAAAAGTGCCAGAAGAGAAATGTAGCTGTGCTTGACGATATAAGAATATTTATGAAAACATACCAAAAGGAGAAATACATGGTGGAAGAGAGACAAGAAGGAGGTAACACAGGATTCCTAAGTGGGAAGAAAATATATGTACGGTAGAAAATTTCAGAACAGATGATGTCCTGAGGCAGGAAAGCTGTATTATTCTACAGAAAGGTCTTGATGTGGGTGGTGATATGAAATTGATTGTTTGAAAGGTTAAAAACCAGAGAGTGTCTATGAGCCAAATGAGGAAATAAAGTTGCTGAAGGAATTTGTGGACTTGGAAGTTACAGTGAAGTAAACTGGTCAGAAATAGTTTCACAGAAGAGAGAGGATATAATGATTGTAAAAAATAGCAGGACTCAGATATATAGAAAGGGGAACTAAAGAGAAGCAGCATTGTAAATATAGGCAGCAAATTTATATTTAAGGGAAGGTATTTCTGATTGAAGTTGAGTTTCTTGGGGAAGTAACTAATGTTAAAGTTGGAAAGGTAGAAATGGACTAGATTGTGACTTTAAGTGTCAAGCCAAGGAGTATATATTTTATTGTATATGGAATGAGGAGCTCATGATAATTTCTTGATCAAAGTGGAGGTGTATGAAACTCAGATCAACTATGGTTGTGAGGGTTGATTAGAGCAGGTAGAGGATTGAGGCAGTGAGATCAGATAGGAGGTTGACCTGAGTTCATATTAGAGGGGGTGGGAAAAGGAGAAATGTATGAGACATTACCAAGTAAAATTTACCAAAGTTTTGTATCTAACTGGATGGGGAGGAGGGCAAAATTGTGAATAGTTAACAATGACCATGAAGTTTGAGCCAGAGTAGAGGATAAATTGTAGAAAAGAATTTATCACAGGAAAACAAATGGACATGTGCAAAAGTTGTTCATTGTGGCATTATTTGAAGTAGCAAAAGCTTTAAGACAACCTAAAGGTATATATTGATCAGGATAATAAATGATAGATATTGCAATAAACAACCCTGAAATCTCTGTGACTTGAAACCATAAAAATATATTGTTTGTTCATATATGACCAATGATACATTGTTTGCACAGATGGTCCAATGAAGTCAGTGAGGGATCATCTGCTTCTCACAGTCATCCAGAGATCCAGTTTCTGCCATCTTGTAAACCACTATCTTCCACATATGGGCCCCATGGTCACAATAGAAGGGAAAGAGAGAGAGCAGAAGGACTTGTATTTTAGCACCAAGGTTTAGCAGTAGAATGTATCACTTCCATTCACATTCCGTTGACCAGAACTAGTCATATTGCCCACCTGTAAATTGTTATGTGCTTAGCAGGAAAACAGAATAGGTCACTGAACACATAACAGTGTCTCTGACACAAGGTCCATCAATAGGAAATGACTAAATAAGCTGTGGATGTCTTCTATGCAATACTATTCAGCACTTAAAAAAGAGAATGTGATATATCTATGTAGATCGACATGGAAATATCTACAAAATAATTTGTTGATTGAAAAGAACAATTTTAAAATGATACATTGCAATATAACACTGAGATGAAAAAGCCCAAATGCCTATGTTTTCTATAAGTACATATTCTGTATGTATATATGTATATGTGTAGAAAAAGATCTAGAAGTATACGAAAACCCAAACTGTCAACAAGGATTATTTCTGAGGAGGAGAGGAGTGGACCTTGACTATTAATGGTATGCAAAATGACCCTTATCTGTAACATCAAAACATTATAAGGAAAATGAATGCATATATTGTGCATATGGTCAAAATTTATATAAAAAGATGTATTTGGTTTTATTGTAGTTTTGTTTATTTGTTTCAAAAAAGGATTTTAGGTATGAGTTTAGTTTTTGACTTGTTGAGTTTAAAGAGCTAATATAATATTCAGGTTGTTGTTGGTTGTTGGGGTCTAACAGTCAGCTAGAGATGCAGGTTTGGAACTTTGGGGGAGAAGCTGGGGTTAGGGATGTTGAATAGAGGCTAGTAGTGAAGCCATAACAATGTAAAGGACCTCAAAGGCAATACTCCTCAAAGCACAAGACTGTGACAAGAGGAGACACTTTGGGTAGAACGTAAATCAATGTACTGCTTCCTTCATCGAGAAAGCTTTGTTACCCAAAACTGCCAGCTGGGCTAATCTACGTGCTTAGTGATGTGAGTGATTTATATCTGGACAAGCTTCTTATCTCATTGTGGACTAGTAACTAATAATTTGAGTATCAGTACTGGTACATGAACTATGGTTTGTGTAGCGGTGCTCTATGGGAGAGACAATGTAGAGATACAAGGGATTTCCACTGTGAACCTTGGGCTGTGACTGTATTTGGAGGGGATAGGAGGAAAAGAGAAAACTATTATGGCACTACACTAACGGGTAGTGTTCCTGGAATCAAGTGAGAGAAACTTTCAGAAATGGAATGAGAGTGGTCAACAGGGTCAAATGCTACAAAGAGGTAAAGAATGAGAGAGGGAAAGTCATTGGAGTTGACTGTGTGTGTGTGTGTGTATGCATGGGTGCGCACATATGCATATGTTTGAGAAAACCTACAGTGTTATCAAGCATGAATTCTGTGTCATGAACTGTGCCATATACTCTACAATTATTATTTCATTTCATGGGTTTACTGATAAAAGTAGAAGAGTATAGGAGAGTGGTGGGGCTAGAAGCCAGAGGGCTGGAGGTTAAGGAAAGGTCAAATAGATGGACATAGACAGTTTTTGCAGAGAAGGTAGGTAATACAAAGAAGGAAACAGAATGTTGGGTAGAAATGTAGGAAGAAGGGAATTCTATGGTGCTCACTTAGAATGATGCTTTTAGTAAGGTGATAGGCAAGATTGCGTAGAGGGGGGCTTGACTGAGCAGAGAAGTTATGTGATGAATGCTCTAGGGAATGTAATGGAGGAGCCAAAATCTAGGTATAAAATGACTTCAGCATATGAAAACAAAAACTCAAGGTACTGGATGCAATGCAGTTTCCTTTGTTTAGAGTGTACTCTACTTCAAATCCCACACAAAAGTTTCTTATTAACTTCCTTGTGTCATTCAATTACAAGTTCAATCTCTTTAAGGAATTTCCCCAAATCTCTTTTTTCTTGGGATATATTGTTGTCACTAAGTTGTGTTGTTGTTGCTAAGTTGTGTCACTAAGTTGTGTTGTTGTTGCTAAGTTGTGTCTTACTCTTTGTGATGCTATGGACTGTAGCCCGCCAGGCTCCTCTGTCCATGAGGTTTTCCAGGCAAGAATAGTGAAGTGGGTTGTCATTTCCTCCTCCAGGAGATCTTCCTGACCCAGGGATCAAACCCGCATCTCCTGCATTACAGGCAGGTTCTTTACCACTGAGCCACTGGGGAAGCTCCTTTTAGGATAGTGGCAAATTAAAAGGAGGATGTTTGAGTTGTCCCATAGTAATGGGGAAGGGGAGACCAGTGCTGATTCACTTGCTGTAGGCCAGGCAACTAACTGGCTTCACCTTAGACATTTGCCGTTCTACCTAATCACTATGTGTTCTATGCATGTATCAATTGAGATTTGGCTGGTCTTTTTGGCTGTCATACAACCTTGAATATTGCTATAGTCTATGGGTTTGAGAACCTCTGGCTTTGAGGTCCAGGTACTCGGTAGCATCTAGGCTTTCTGTTCATAGGCTTTGACTAGCCGACCAGCCCTCTTAGAATTTCTCTATCCCTAAAGCATCAGTTTTTTAAGGCAATCCTGCTGTTCTCAGATTTCCTTCTGAAGTTAACCGGTTGTTCTTTTTATCATGATCACTATCACCATCAGCACCTCCCTGTTCCCTACTTTCATTTTCAGCCTCTGAAAAGTATGTAGGTGAATGAAGACACTGACCTATGGCTCTTCTCAGCACTGGAAAAGATTTCTTCTTCTAGTGTGACAGAAATTTCCTATCTGTCACCCTGAGTCCTTTATATACTGTTGCTTATAGTAAAATTATGTATAGGTTTTCAAGTCTTGCTCTTAAAACACGCTGAGGAGTTTCTAGAATTTACATGTATATGTGCAGCTGAGTCTCTTTGCTGTCCACCTGAAACTGTCACAACATTGGTAATCAGCTCCACTCCAATACAAGATAAAAAGTTAAAAAAATAGAATTTAAAACATCCTTATTTCTCTCAGAAAATCCAGAATGTTATGACTCCTATTGGGTATAGACAAAAAATTAATTTAAAACTTAGTTTAAAATATTAGACTTTGACCCAGTAATTCTATTCCTAAGAATTTATCATATTGATAAACACATATGTATGCAAAGTGATCTATGGTCAAGATTACTCACTATAGCATTATTTGTAAAAGCATAAGATAAGGAATTGAACTGCCAACAAATTGGTTATGGTTACTATAGGTGGTAAGGATGAGGTAGTTTCATACATATCGATATGAAACTATACAGAAATATTATGTAAAAGAAGCAAGGTGTGCAAGAGTGTAAACTATGTATCTTTTGTGTACACAGAACTGAATGACAGAGAGAAAGGGTGGAGGCCAGCAGCAGGGCGGGGGGGGGGGTAAGGGGAGGAGATTCATGTAAAATTATATCCTTTTGTACCTTTTGAATTTTGTAACTATACATGTATTTCACATTAAGAAAATAAAACTCAAAGCTGAAGAAAATGACTTCAGCATAATTTTATGACGTTATCAAGGCTCAGAAGGGCAGAACTCACAAATGCACATGGTAGGGGTTACTGGTGTATTGATAGAAGGTTAAGATGGTTGAGTAATTGATGCTACAAACCTTCTAGCCAGTTTCCTTAATCTTAAATTTATAATAGCTTAATTTCTTTCAGGACCCTATTTCAAACAGACAACTGTGACAACTAAAAAATCCCTCCTCTCGATTGGGATGTCATTGATATGTTGGTAGAAAAAGCTTTGGAGCCTTTCAATTCCCTCTTTCTCAAAAATAAATCTGAAAAGAAAACTAACTCATGTAAGTAAGTCCATAGGGACATTGTCTCTGCCCATCCATAAGTGGCTGTAACACCAAAGGATAGATGGGAGTCTGTCTGACACAAAAAGAGACAGAAGATTGGGTAGGATTCAGTGTGGGGTGAAAGTGTCACACAGCACAGCCTGGGGATAAGGACAATTGAAGAGATCATAGTGGGGGAATGGAAGACCAACCCAAGGTGACTAATAGCAATACAAAGATGACAGCGACTGAGCTCAAGGATCATGTAATTCCCAATAGAATTTGCAGTATGACTCTCAAACAGTTTCTGTGCAGATTCTGTTCACTTAGTAAGTATTGGAAATTTCACAACTTCCCAGGTCCTTATCCCCATCAAAGCTCCTGAATCATTTGAAATCCACTGTGCTTTCTTTTTCCTTCTCCCTGTTTTTCCTTTATCCCTTATCTTTGTGTTCTTTGTTTTATAGCTTATGTTGGGTACGCTTAAGTTTGTAGGCCACCAGAGTAGTTCCGGACAAACTTGTGAGTCAAGCCAATGAACTGGTTATTTCAAGATTGTTTACTTCAGTTCTGTCACGGCTGGCAATGTAACCTTGGGCAAGTGCCTTTCCTCCCTGGACTTCACGTTCTACATTTTTAAAATGAAGAGCTTGAACTAGATCAACCAACTGTGTGCATTAGAAAATCTAGTTGCCCAGGTCTCCTTGTTGGAGCTGCAATAAATACAGACTAGGGCCTAGGTGCCTTGTTTTAAAAAGTGACCTCAGCTCATTTCAGTTCAGTCACTCAGTCATGTTCAGCTCTTTGCAACCCTATGGACTGCAGCATGCCAGGCATCCCTGTCCATCACAAACTCTCAGAGTTTACTCAAACTCATGTCCATCGAGTTGGTGATGCCATCCAACCATCTCATTCTCAGTCATCCCCTTCTCCTCCCACATTCAATGTTTCCCAGCATCAGGGTCTTTTCCAACGAGTCGGCTCTTTCCATCAGGTGGCCAAAGTATTGGAGTTTCAGCTTCAGCATCAATCCTTCCACTGAATATTGAGGACTGATTCGCTTAAGGATGGACTGGTTGGATCTCCTTGCAGTCCAAGGGACTCCCAAGAGTCTCCTCCAACACCACAGTTCAAAGCCATCAATTCATCGGCGCTCAGCTTTCTTTACAGTCCAACTCACATCCATACATGACTACTGGAAAAACCATAACATCGACTAGATGGACCTTTTTTGGCAAAGTAATGTCTCTGATTTTTTTGTTGTTGTTGTTATTTTTATTTATTTATTTTTATTTTAGTTGGGGGCTAATTACTTTACAATATTGTAGTGGTTTTTGCCATACATTGACGTGAATCAGCCATGGGTTTACATGTGTTCCCCATCCTGAACCTCCCTCCCACCTCCCTCCCCATCCCATCCCTCTGGGTCATCCCATTGCCCCAGCCCTGAGCACTTGTCTCATGCATTGAACCTGGAATGGTGTTCTGTTTCACATATGATAATATACATGTTTCAGTGCTATTCTCCCAGAACGTCCCACCCTCACCTTCTCCCTCAGAGTCCATAAGACCGTTCTATGCATCTGTGTTTCTTATTCTGTCTCGCATATAGGGTTATCATTACCATTTTCAAATTCCATATATATGCATTAGTATACTGTATTGGTGTTTTTCTTTCTGGCTTACTTCACTCTGTATAATGGGCTCCAGTTTCATCCATCTCAATAGAACCGATTCAAACATATTTTTTTAATGGCTGAGTAATATTCCATTGTGTATATGTACCACAGCTTCCTTATCCATTCGTCTGCTGATGGACATCTAGGTTGCTTCCATGTCCTGGCTATTGTAAACAGTGCTGCGATGAACAATGGGGTACACGTGTCTCTTTCAATTCTGGTTTCCTCGGTGTGGATGCCCAGCAGTGGGATTGCTGGGTCATATGGCAGTGCTGTCTAGGTTGGTCACAGCTTTTCTTCCAAGGAGCAAGTGTCTTTTAATTTCATGGCTGCACTCACCATCTGCAGTGACTTTGGAGCCCAAAAAATAAAGTCTGTCACTGTTTCCATTGTTTCCCCATCTATTTGCCATGAAGTGATGGGACTAGGTGCCATGATCTTAGTTTTCTGAATGTTGAGTTTTAAGTCAGCTTTTTCACTCTCCTCTTTCACTTTCATCAAGAGGCTCTTTAAGTTCTTCTTCACTTTCTTCCATAAGGGTGGTGTCATCTGCATATCTGAGGTTATTGATATTTCTCCCAACAATCTTGATTCCAGCTTGTGCTTCCTCCAGCCCAGCATTTCTCATGATGTACTCTGCATATAAGTTAAATAAGCATGGTGACAATATACAGCCTTGATGTACTCCTTTCCCAATTTGGAGCCAGCCTGTTTTTCCATGTCCAGTTCTAACTGTTGCTTCCTGACCTCCATACAGATTTCTCAAGAGGCAGGTCAGGTGGTCTGGTATTCCCATCTTTTTTTTTAGAATTTCCCACGGTTTGTTGTGATCCACACAGTCAAAGGCTTTGGCATAGTCAATAAAGCAGAGACAGATGTTTTTCTAGAACTCTCTTGCTTTTTCAATAATCCAATGAATGTTGGCAATTTGATCTCTGGTTCCTCTACCTTTTCTAAAACCAGCTTGAACATCTGGAATTTCATGGTTCATGTACTGTTGAAGCCTGGCTTGGAGAATTTTTAGCATTACCATACTAGCGTGTAAGATGAGTGCAATTGTGCAGTAGTTTGAGCATTCTTTGGCATTGCCTTTCTTTGGGATTGAAATGAAAACTGACCTTTCCCAGTCCTGTGGCCACTGCTGAGTTTTCCAAATTTGCTGGCACACTGAGTGCAGCATTTTCACAGCATCATCTTTTAGGATTTGAAATAGCTCAACTAGAATTCCATCACCTCCACTAGCTTTGTTCACAGTGATGCTTCCTAAGGCCCACTTGACTTTGCATTCCAGGATGTGTGGCTCTAGGTGAGTGATCACACCATTGTGATTATCTGGGTTGTGAAAATCTTTTTTGCATACTTCTGTGTATTCTTGCCACCTCTTCTTAATATCTTCTGCTTCTGTTAGGTCCATACCATTTCTGTCCTTTATTGTGCCTATCTTTGCATGAAATGGTCCTTTGATATCTCTAGTTTTCTTGACCAGATCTCTAGTCCTTCTCATTGTATTGATTTCCTCTATTTATTTGCACTGATCACTGAGGAAGGCTTTCTTATCTCTCCTTGCTATTCTTTGGAACTCTGCATTCAGATGCGTATATCTCTCCTTTTCTCCTTTGCCTTTTGCTTCTCTCCTTTTCTCAGCTATTTGTAAGGCCTCCTCAGGCAACTGTTTTGCCTTTTTGCATTTCCTTATCTTGGGGATGGTCTTGATTCCTGTCTCCTGTACAATGTCACGAACCTCGTCCATAGTTCTTCAGGCACTCTGTCTATCAGATCTAATCCCTTGAATCTATTTGTCACTTCCACTGTATAATCATAAGGGATTTGATTTAGGCCATACCTGAATGGTCCAGTGGTTTTCCCCACTTTCTTCAATTTAAGTCTGAATTTGGCAATAAGGAATTCATGATCTGAGCCACAATCAACTCCTGGTCTTCTGAAAAAATGTGGTCCACTGGTGAAGGGAATGGCAAACCACTTCAGTATTCTTGCCTTGAGAACCCCATGAACAGTATGAAAAGGCAAAAAGATTGGGCACTGAAGGATGAACTACCCAGGTCGGTAGGTGCCCAATATGCTACTGGTGATCAGTGGAGAAATAATTCAAGAAAGAATAAAGAGACAGAGCCAAAGCAAAAACAACACCCAGTTGTGGATAAGACTGGTGATAAAAGCAAGGTCCGATGCTGTGAGGAATAATATTGCATAGGAACCTGGAATGTTAGGTCCATGAATCAAGAGAAATTGAAAGTGATCAGACAGGAGATGGCAAGAGTGAACATCGTCATTTTGGGAATCAGCGAACTAAAATGGACTGGAATGGCTGAATTTAACTCAAATTACCATTATATCTACTACTGCGCATAAGAATCCCTTAGAAGAAATGGAGTGGCCATCATAGTCAACAAAAGAGTCCAAAATGCAGTACTTGTATACAATTTCAAAAATGACAGAATGACCTCTGTTCGTTTCCAAGGCAAACCATTCAATATCACAGTAATTCAAGCCTATGCCCTGACCAGTAATGCTGAAGAAGCTGAACTTGAATGGTTCTATGAAGACCTAACAAGACTAACACACAAAACGATGTCCTTTTCATTAGAACTAACACTCCCAAAAGTTGTCCTTTTCATTAGAACTAACACCTAAAAAAGATGTCCTTTTCATTATAGGGGACTGGGATGCAAAAGTCAGAAATCAAGAAATACCTGGAGTAACAGGCAAATTTGGCCTTGGAATACATAAGGAAGCAGGGCAAAGACTAATAGAATTTTGTCAAGAGAATGCACTGGTCATAGCAAACACCCTCTTCCAACAACACAAGAGAAAACTCTACACATGGACATCACCAGATGGTCAATACCGAAATCAGATTGATTATATTCTTTACAGCCATAAAGTGACCTAGCTGATTCTAATACATTCCTCCAACTGAGGAACACGGGCAATAGATGATCATGAAGGGATTTCCAGCTGTAACATTACATAAGGAGATGTGTGTATGTGTGTGTGTGTGTGAGAGAGAGAGAGAGAAAGAGAGAGAGACAGAGACAGAGACAGAGAGAAAGAGAGACAGCCAGATAGGACTTTCACTGTCTGGAAAGAAAGTTATCTATTGTTTACAAAAGTCAAAACTGGAGACCTGTCACAGTAAGGTAAAATTTCTACATTTTCAATGTACAGATATGTTCTGAAAGACTTAGTAGCTAATGCATGCACACTCTTAACTGGCTTTCCCAAAGAAACAACAAAATATGAAAAGAAACAGGACAGAATAAAAGCAGGACCTTCCTGGGAATATGAATATAGAGATATGTCAACCATAGGCCCAGCTCTTTAGAAGCTTGCATTATATGCCCCATCTTTTCCTAGCTTGCTTACATTTGGAAAGGACTCCCAGAATCACTGACATTAAAGTGTTAAGAATTATTGTGTTTTGAAATCTTATTCTGCCAGGGATGTTTGTATTTTGAGCAGCCTATGCCAAAGGACTATATTTTGAACCAATGTTTCTTGGAAAATTAGGGAAATATTGTTTATCAGGGGATATGAATCTGGTCTCTGGATACCTATGATGGTGTTGTTATAAGCGGGAAATAAATAATTGAGAGTCTAGAGTGAAAGTGGATAGCTATTATGGGCATCAAGCATAGCACAGAGAGTCTTAAGAAGCAGTGGGGAGAGGGGCTTTGCATAAGCCCTATGTGATGCATTATTACCTCCAACGGTAGCTGGACTGTAGATAGGAGTTTAGGAAAGTTAATATGGATGTTTCAGAGTGCAGAATTCCCAGACATGTACTTTAATTAGTGGGAGAACTGAAAAGGCCCATGGATCTATGTTCCATCCTTTTTGAAATGAATTGTTGGTGAGACAGTATTTTACAGCTGTTCCACTGAAAGGAAAAGTCCATCCCAGCCAAGTGGATTCACTGTTAAAACAGACCTATAGGCTCCATATTTCCCATTAGCCCTCAAATCCCCAAGGTGTGAGCTCAGACTTGAAACAGTGCCGATAATGTGATTTGGACAAGCCCCCCAAAGCCCTAGAAAAGTCCTGAACACCTCCCCTCCAGGGTTGGCTGTTTGCCATTGTGGCTTCGATGAGCATTCAGGAGGAGATTCTCCCCTTGGGCCTTCTTATGTTGCACACAGTAGCTGCATTGTCTCTAGATGAAGAGCAGGCGTATAGTTTTTGTGATTGGAGGGGCAAGTTCCTGGCTCTAAAAAAGCAACCCTACTTTGTGCTTCTCTGTAGGCAGAGCCTCAGTCTCTCAGCTTCTATAATCCCCTATTTAAAATGCAGTTGCTCTGGAAGAATTCACACCTTATTATCATCTAAAATCTCTTGAACTGCTTTTAGATGTTCTTTGAAAGCAAACCTCCAGTTAAGGGGTTTTGTGTAGTGGTCCTTAGCAAGATCTCTAGACCAATAGCAGCAGTAGCAGCTGGGAACATGTTAGAAATGTAAATTCTCAGAGTCCACCCAGACCTAAAACTCTAGGGGCAAAGCCTAGTAACTTGTGTTTTAGCTCATGCTCTAAGTCATTCTGATGCATGCTAAGATTTGAGAACCTGTGGTATAATGAAAGCAATTGGGCCTTGGGGCCTGACAGAGCTGGGTTTGAATCTGGACTCCACACTACTTGGGTAACTTTGGATAATGACAGCAGCTAATATTTATTGAACGATGATGTATTATTTACTAGATAATGTGTTAAGCACTTTCACAGGATTAGTGTGTGTGCGTGTGTGTTTGTATAATCCCTGTGGATTTTCACCATGACTTTAGAGATGAGGAAGCTGAGGCTCTGAAGGGTTAAGTGATGGAGCTCAGTTCAGGTAGTCTGGCTTCAGAGTCTGAACTTTTAAACTTCTACTTAACTTGAGTCTCAGTTTTCTCATTTGTAAAATGAGGCCAATATTATCCTTCTTTGAGGAGTTTGGAAAAATAGAGGTAACATATCTCAGGGCCAATTCTTCACAGATAATCCAGCTCAGCCCTGCTGAACTGGTGCTTTTAGAGAGAGCCTTCCTGTACAATCTACAGTATAGACAGTGCTTTTCCAGAACATGTCACCAATGGGGCAGCAGGGGCGAGATGCAGCTGTAGGAAGAAGTGGCACAGAGCCTCCTTCCTGCTTCCTAAGTTGCAGCTTTAATCTAGGCTAGGCCCCTTCCCACTTGCCATCCCCACATTTCATCTAGGCCTAATGGAGTTAAGGGAAGAAGCCCTCTCCATGGAAACTCCTCCTCCGCAGTGATTCAGGTAGGCCTCCAGGGATCCCCTTACTAGGAAACTGGTGCTATGCTGTACTCCTCCATCAGTGAGCTCTGGTGGGAACAAGATTGATGGAGAGGCCTCTCCCCAAACAGACCTCCCACAAGCAATTTGAAGATCCACACCCTGTTAGTAGAAAGGAGAGATGACATAGAGCCTTGGAAAAAAATTCCTTTCCTTTTCTCGTCTTCTTTACAGCTCCTATTTGTCCTGGCAGAAAGGTATAAGATAGATTCCTTCCTATGCTTTCTATTGAAAGTTGCCATGGAGACCAGACCAAGCCTCTGCCTTTGACCATTTGGTAGTCAACAAATAATTCTTGGACTGCTTTCTTCAATTATTGTGGCCCCCTTCCCCAGGGACTATCCCTAGCTCATTGTTGCACACAGTAGGCGCACAGCTTATTCCTTCATTTAACCATTGTTAATTGAGCATCTACAATGTGCTAGGCCCTATTCTTAGGTTCTAGAGAATCAGAGGTGAATAACACAAATAAATGCTTGCTGGACTAAATTAAATTGAGTCAGATCAAATTTTTCAGCCTTTGGCAAGACACTAAACTAGCTCAGTACTGAAAGGATCCCAACTGATTTTCACAATAATTTATTTCATGAATATTTATTAAACACTTACTCTGTATGAGGCACTATTCTAGCTGCAGAGGATGCAGCACTGTACAAGGCCTCTGTTTTAATAGAACTTACTTTCTTAAAGAAAAAGACACACAATAAGCAAGTATATAAATAAGATAATGATATTAGATGGCGGTAAGTGCTGTAAAGTGAAATGAAAGTCACTCAGTCATGTCCAACTCATTGCGACCCCATGGACTATACAGTCTGTGGAAATCTCCAGGCCAGAATACTAGAGTGGGTAGCTTTCCTCTTCTCCAGGGAATCTTCCCAACCCAGGGATCAAACCTAGGTCTCCTGCATTGTAGGCGGATTCTTTACCAGCTGAGCCACAAGGGAAGCCCAAGTGATATAAAGGTAATGACTTTAGAAAGTGACCAATGTTGGGATGGACGATTTCTTTAAGTAAAGTGGTCAGGGTACAGTATTTGACTGGAGACCAGGAAGATGAAAAGGAATCAGCCCTGGGAAGAGCTAAGAGAAGAGCATTCAAGGCGAGGAAACTATTTGCAAAGTCTCTAAGCTGGGAATAGCTTGACTTGTTCAAGGAATTGAACAACAATCAGAGTGAGGTGGAGAATAGTTAAGAGAAGTAGGTGGGTTTGAGTCATCTGAGATCTGCTAGGCTGAGATAGGGAGTTTGTATTTTTGCTCTCATGTTGTGTGAAGCCACTGGAGAGTTGCAAGCAGTATACATATATGATATGATTTATGTTTTCATTAGAAAACTCTGGCAAGCTGTGTGGGAAACAGACTGTGCAAGGGAAAGTGTTTCTACTGGAAGACCAGTGGAGTAGAGATGGCAATGTTCCGTTTAATATTTCAAAGTTGTGACCAAAGTATGTGATATAAGCAACAAATTAAAGACTGAATATGCATGCCTTGAGTTTAAATTAGTGCCTTGCAAAAGTGTCAGGCTGTGTTCATTATGCTGCTTCTCATCTCAGTTAACTGTAACCCTCTCAGGTTAGAGCTAAGACCAAAAAGGTCTCTCTAATTTGCAACCCTTTTCCCATATGTGTGTGTGTGTGTGCATGTGTATGACATCTCAGTGTCTTCTCATTTAGTTCTCCAAATTAATTCTGGCGTGTACACACACACACACACACACACACACACACACACACACAAATATATATAGGTTAATTCTGATGATTTCATATATATATATTCCAAGAAGCAAAACAGTAAAATTGAAAAAATTGAAGTAATCACAAGAGTATGCTTCTTTTTGCAGTAAGAAAAATCTATTTATGAAATATTGGATTTACAAACCAGCTAAACTAAGAGATAATTACTCACATTACACCATCCATATTTTTTTTTGCTACCCTCAAACATTTGCTAAGGGGTTCTTTAAAATAGCAATTTCTCTAGTGCAGTTAAGTTTTTGTTTACAGATCATGAACCAATCATTACTAATCATCAACTGTGTGACAGTGGGGCTAGAGGGCAGAAAAATTCAATTCAATTCAACAAACATTTATTGAGGTCTACTTTGTACAAATAAGGAAGAGTGTAGGTCCTAAGGAAAATACAGAGATAGATAAGGTTAATTCCTTGCCCCTAGAAGCATGAAACATTGTGAAGGAAGACATCTTGTACACAACTAATTATAACATGAGACAACCTAGAATAGAGGTCTGTAAAAAAGTGCTATGAAACATTGGAAAGAACAATTTGTCCTGACTGAGAGAGGTGGGGGAAGTTTCATAGAAATGAATTTTCTTTTTCTTTCGTTTGTTCAATCAATAGCCTTCATTGTGCCACTGTGCCAGAAACTGTGATGGATGCTGAGACTACCATGGAAAACCAGACCATAAACAAGCCAGTACAATCTAGTGTGATCAGGACTATGAGAGGGATAGTAAAGGGTGCTATGGGAGTAAAGAGGAATGACATCAAATCTAGCCTTGGGTAGCCTTGGAAGAAAAGTTATGACAAACCTAGACAGCATATTAAAAAGCAAAGACATCACTTTGCCAACAAAGGTCCTTATAGTCAAAGCTATGGCTTTTCCAGTAGTCATGTACGGATGTGAGAGTTGGATCATAAAGAAGGCTGAGCACCAAAGAATTCATGCTTTTGAACTGTGGTGCTGGAGAAGATTCTTGTGAGTCCCTTGGACAGCAAGGGGATCAAACAAATCAATCCTAAAGGAAATCAACCCTGAATATTCATTGGAAGGACTGTTACTGAAGCTGAAGTTCCAATACTTGGGCCACCTGATGTGAAGAGCTGACTCATTGGAAAAGACCCTGATGCTGGGAAAGACTGAGGGAAAAAGGAGAAGGCAGTGGTAGAGGATGAGTTGATTAGATAGCATCACCAACTCAATGGACGTGAATTTGAGCAAACTCCAGGAAATGGTGAAGGACAGGGAAGACTGGTCTGCTGAAGTTCATGAGGTCACAAAGAGCTGGACATGACTTAGTGACTGAACAACAACAACAAGAATATAGGTTAGCAAAGTAAGAGCTGGGATGAAAATGGCAGACAGTATTCTAGACAGAGGAAACAGCATGTAATAAGGCTTGAGGGTGTATACAGGGAAAGGAAGACAGAGACAGAGGATATGGTGACTGAAGATAATAATTTCCTGACATTTTATTGTGTTACTATAGTTTGAATCTGCAGCAAGAAATTTTGTACAGCTGCTCCTTAGCAATCAAGTTCTTTTCATTAGCCACTGGTAATGAAGTGTCTTTGGTTAAGTCAAAGAAATATCCAATAACAAATACTGCAGTAGCTACCACCATTCTTATATTGCCAACTAGTCCTGAGTAGGTTGGGAAAGAGAGGTGAGATGACCATTCTTGGGTGTTTGTTTTTTCCATGGCAGCATTGTATCAAATTAGTCATTTGGCTTCAGATAATGGGCTTCCTGGGTGGCTCAGTGGCAAAAAAAAAAAAAATTCGCCTGCCAATGCAGGAGACACAGGTTCAATCCCTGGGTTAGGAAGATCCCCTGGAGGAGAAAATGGCAACCCACTCTAGTATTCTCACCTGGAAAACTCTATGGACAGAGGAGCCTGGTGGGCTACAGTCCTTAGGGTCGCAAAGAGGCTGACATGACTGAGTGACTGAGCATGCATGCAATGTCAACAGGACTCTAGAGGACAGTAACACATACACAATTTTTTTCAGAGATTTGCACCCCAAACCAATCCCTGTGGATCCTCTAGAGGTTATTGCTTTCATTTAAAAAGGGGCAAAGTAGGACCTTTTATGGGGCTTTCAGAGTTAATGGAGGTCTTATCATTTGTGACATGCTGTTCCAGAGATAATAAAGACAACTGATTACTTTTATGTATTTCAGAAGCACTATGTTATAATCATTTTCTACATTTTAATACTTCAAAAAAATCTCCACAAGCATATACTTAACTTTGTCAATTGGAAACAGCAGATTAAAAAAAAAAACAAAAACCTTTGTGTGTGTGTGAAATATAGCATGCTGCTGCTGCTGCTGTTAAGTTGCTTCAGTCATGTCCGACTCTGTGTGACCCCATAGACAGCAGCCCACAAGGCTCCCCCGTCCCTGGAATTCTCCAGGCAAGAGTACTGTAGTGGGTTGCCATTTCCTTCTCTAATGCATGAAAGTGAAAAGGAAAAGTGAAGTCACTCAGTCGTGTCCAACTCTTAGCGACCCCATGGACTGCAGCCTACCAGGCTCCTCCGTTCATGGGATTTTCCAGGCAAGAATACTGGAGTGGGTTGCCATTGCCTTCTCCCAAGATATAGCATACACACAGAAAAAGGCATGAAACATAAATTGTTTAACATTCAGTTCAGTTTAGTCATTCCGTCTTGTCCAACTCTTTGTGACCCCATGGTCTGCAGCACGCCAGGCTTCCCTGTCCATCACCAACTCCCAGAGCTTGCTCAAATTCATGTCCATTGAGTCGGTGATGCCATGCAACCATCTCATCCTCTGTCATCCCCTTCTGCTCCTGCCTTCAATCTTTCCCAGCATCAGGGTCTTTTTCAATGAGTCAGTTCTTCCATCAGGTGGCCAAAGTATTGGAGTTTCAGCTTCAGCATCAGTCTTTCCAATGAATATTCAGGATTGATTTCCTTTAGGGTTGACTGGTTTGATCTCCTGGCAGTCCAAAGGACCTTCAAGTGTTTTCTCCAACACCATGGTTCAAAAGCATCAATTCTTTGGCACTTAGCTTTCTTTATAGTCCAACTCTTGCATCCATACATGACTACTGGAAAAACCATAGCTTTAAACTAGGTGGACCTTGGTTGGCAAGAGGACATCTCTGCTTTTTAAAAGGCTGTCTAGGTTGGTCATAACTTTTCTTCCAAGGAGCAAGCTACTTTTAATTTCATGGCTGCAGTCACCATCTGCAGTGATTTTGGAGCCCAAAACAATAAAGTCTCTCACTGTTCCCATTATCTCCCCATCTATTTGCCATGAAGTGATGGGACCAGATGCCATGATCTTAGTTTTCTGAATTATTTTTATGTAAACAACTGCGCCCCCTGGAAACCATTGGATCTGTAATAATGTGTGCACCTGTGTGTATGTACATGCATGCATGCACATTTGTGAGCATGCATTTCTGTGTGTGTGTGTCATATTTTCAAAATGAAACATAGTTGATCACATAGTGGACAACCATTGTTGTCATTGCTATTAGTGCTGTGCTGGAAGATTGGTGTGCACTGACACACTTTATCCTCATAACTGCTGCATGGAGATGAAATGAGGCTCATAGTGGTTAGTGACCTGTTCATTTTCATCCAGGTAGACCTTACATAGATCACTCATCTGCATCCAAAGACTGGGCCCTCTAAAAGAAGGCTAGTGGGTGAGGGGGATAAACCAGTCTGTGGCTGACTCCTTATAGGAAGATAGAATTCCCAAAAGAAAGAGCTTTGAATCATAGTTATTGGAAGGGCATGACAAGCTGCTCTTGCAGATGGGACAGGGCAGCTAAAGTTTCTAGATAGAGTTGATCCCTGCAGTAAATGTAGGTTCCTACATTTACCATTTACCAGCAAGTCACTTTGGTTCTCCAAACCTCAGCTTTTTTTTACATTAAAAAAATTATTGAGGTAGAGCTGATTTACAAATGTTGTGTTAATTTCTTTTGTACAGCAAAGTCACAAATTCACTCAGTTATACACACACACACACGTCTGTGTGTGTGTGTGTGTATATATATATATACACACATATATATACACACACACACATATATATATATACACACATATGTATACACACATATATGTATTCTTTTCCATTATGGTTCAGTTTTTTTAACCTATAAAATGGTAATATAAACTATACCTCACTCTTGCTATGAGGATTAAATGTGATAATTGATAGGAGGAACCTTTGCAAACTAGATTGTGTCTCACAAGTGTTAGGTGTCATTATCATCTCCTAGACCTATTTCTGTTAAGGCATTTCTAAGGACCTTTTTGATTGTGTGCAAAATAAGATTCACCCTTGGAAACTCCTTAGAAACTCTTTAAAATAATACATAGAGTTTATTTGTTTTAATGAAAAAATAAAAATAAAAATGCCTTAAAATAAGCCTTTGTCCTAAAATGTGAGGTTACATTTTGTAGGCAGCAGAGCTGTCATCGTTCAGTAGGAATATATTAAGGGGTACTTCTAGGAAGGTAGGTTGACTAAGAACAGTTTTGTGATTCCCAATATGTTCTCCAAAGCAATAAGCAGCCTTCAGCCACCATTACTGGGAAGTTGCCATTTCTTTCTACTTTAAGACCGTTTCTTGGAGAATAAGATCAATCTGCGATTTATCTGAGGAATACTGGGATTTTCTACTTAGTTAATTCACTCACTCTAGTGTTTTTTGAGCACCTATTATGTGTCTAGCTCTGTTTTAGGAGGAGCTGTGGTCAACAGATCTCTATGCTCAATGACTACCCATAAAAGGCAACAACCTGTATAATCAGACTCTCAGAGCAAGATGGGTACCATAAACAGGGCAATCGGAGTCCCAAGTTGTGAGGGGCATGATTGAGGCTTGATGTGGTCTGGAGGATCAAGCATTCATGAAGATAGAGATAGGCATAAACTCTGCTAGGTTTGTCGTATCTCTGAAGAGAATTTTATACTTTAGCTCGCACCTAACTTTCTACAGGAGTATGCATATGTACCTGTGTGCGCATGCACACATATACTTATCCCAAATCTCACAAAATCCTTGTGAATACTCACAATGTGCCAGGCACTGAACTAGGCATTTAGGACACAGTGATGACTAAGGCTATGTCTCATTTGGCTCTCCACCTTTGGCACCTCTTAAAATAGCTGGACCTCAAGTACTTTTTAGCTTGAATCGTTGCCACATGCTTCTCTTTGTCCTTTTCCCAGCCTCTTCAGGGCTGCAGTTTCTGGTTTTCCTCATAATTTCTTTTTTTTTTCCTTCTTTTTTTTTTTTTTTTTTTTTTTTTTACTATTTCCCCCATCTTTTGATGTCCTTTTTATTTTGAGCCTGTTGAAAAATGAATGCAAATACCTATAGCTCATCCTTGTAGACAGCCCTGAGCCACCCCTGGCTGACTTACAGTTGCTCCACAGTGTACTACCCTGGAGTCCCCTTCATTACCATAGCCAGCAGCAGACAGAAAGTCAGTACTGCTGATTTTTTTCTCCATCTTCATCATTGTTATCATCAAACATCCCTAGGGTGTCTACAAGTATTTCTCCCACCCTTTTTTCTTCTTTCCCTCCTTTCCTGTTTGTTAGTTCTTCATCTCCACACTCCCATCTCTTTAGCATCTATAAATCTTTTATTTTTCAGTGTCAATGAGCTTTCAGACCATTTCATTCTTTTTCTCTGGTGTTTCATTTAGTTCTCTGATTTCTAGTCTATTCTCAGCCAGATATCAAAAGTGATCTACCCCTGGACAGCTACAATATATACAGTGCCTATTTTTGCTGCATGAGTTTCATCAGATTATATGTCTATATGTACCTCAGCATGCCTTCAGAGAATCAAGCCCACTCTTAATTATATGCACTACTCAAGGTTATCATTGAAATATTGATAAGCTCTGAATTCTCTCCTTTTGTCTTAGAGATGGATTTAAGAATTTCCTTATAGCCACCTCTGTTCCTAATTCTGTTTTTCTTGGGCCAATATTAGAATGAGTTTGCACTTCCTGAGCACATATGAATTGTTGGCAAAGGGAGAAGGGGAGCCTGGTGGTTGGGAGTGGACGTGCCTGGATGCAGCCTCTGCAATTGGGAGGAGGGGCAAACAAGGGCTCTAAATAACCACAGATAATTCACAAAATAAATGATCCACAGGCTGATAATCAAGTGGCGAATATGCTTTAAACACTGCAGCAGGCTTCAAGCCATGATGAAGTGCTTTTTGGCGCTGCTCTTGTCACAGCTGTGAGACTGCTTTTCATAGTGGAGCAAAGCAGTACTGTGAACACTAACTGGGCTGCAGAGGCCAGCCTTTGAGGGCCCATCAGTGGGTCTAATGCACTGTGTCCAAAGGATGAGACAAGATTTGGCCACCAGAAAAAGCTGATAGAGAGTCATAAGTCCAAAGGTTGTAGGGGTCCTCAAAGTCAAGAGCTTCTGAAAATTACTGTATTAACTATAGACTGCATTTGGGGACTAGGCAGTTCAGAGATCTGGGTTCAGTCTCATCCATGTGGGCTTTGGGTTTGGAGTAGGGCCTTAGGACCAGAGAAATAGAATCTTAAGAAAGAAATAGAGATGGCATACTCCCTGTTGTAATGCTTGGACTAATATAAAAAAGTGAGAGGAAGTGGGAAAAGGGAAATCAGTTTTAAGGAAGTGCTGAACTCAGAGGTTATACAAAAACTTTGTGTTTAGCCTTAGCATTGCCAATGGATTGCTAGTGAAGCTCTCTTTGGTCCCATCAAGTGGTGGGGCTAAGAATGAAAATACTCGTGTTTTAACCTTAAGATGCATGCTCTTCTTTGAAGACAGAATGGGTCTTAAAGTTAATGACATCTTCCAATGGCCCTCAGCCATTTTGCATTTTGATGCTTTTGAAATTTGGAAGTAGCCTCCACCTTATGCCATCTTAGACTTGAAATGTACTACTGTGTCTTGTCTATGTCAGGAAGGCACATGATGAGGACAGAACTGAGTTGCAGTGATTCTAGCTATGAAAATTTGAGCTAATGAGGGTTGCCATTCCTTTAGACTTTTTTTGACAGCTACACCCTACTGTTGACTGGAATGGGGGTACCTGTCAAACCACACATCTATATAGTTCTTATACAGGCTGATGTTAAGATACACTGCCCATCATACACTGCATAGCTTGTTCTTGGGACTCAAAAGCAACCCCTTACGTTCGTTCCTGTTAACTCTTCTTTCATTCAACTCATTATCCCATTCATTTACTCAGAAAACATTTAGAGGGCCAGGTCCTGTGCCAGGGCTGAGATACAAAAACAGCCCCATAACTTCCACGTATTGTGGGAGGAATAGACAATTAAAAGACTAACAGATGAATGCTAAGTTGATATCATGTTTAGAGTTATATGGAAGCACATAAAAAGGGTACCAAGTCTCAGCTTGGGCTTGGGAGGGATGAGTCTAGAGTGATATATTCACTTAACCTCTTATTAGTTGTGTGATCCCTCTGTGCCTCATTCTCCTTATCAATAAAGTGAGGATAATTATATCATCCATCCATGGAATTGTAGGAATAAAACAAGTTGATGTGTGTGGAACTTTACATATGTGTTAAATAAATCAAGAAAGGCTCTTCAGGGGTTTGAGTTTGAGCATTTGAGTAGTTTCCTAAAAGATGAAAATATGTATTTTAAAAGGGCAGGACAAACCGTTTCAGGCAGTAGGGATAGGAAGAACATGGTACATTCTGAAAACTATAAATTTAATAGAGCATAGACTGCATGAGCAATGTCAGAGGAGGAAATGACAGGGAAAGTGTCAAAACATGGGACTGAACCTTGTTTACTATGATAATGGGTTTGAATTGGATCTTGAAGGAGGGGGAAAGCCTATGAAAAATTTTAAGTCATAATGATCCATCCTTTAACCTATGAGATAATTACTATCTCACATTACAAATGATGAAGCTGATGCACTGAAAAATTAAATAACTTGCCCATATCTATGTAGCTAGTAATAAACTGAGCTTGGGAATCTAGGCTACAGAGTGTGTATGTTTAACCACTATATCCTTAACCACCCCTTCAAGAATACAAGCAAAAAATCAGGTTTCAGGTGAAAAATGATGAGTTTAGTTTCTGACATGTTAAGTTTCTGATACTTATAGATATTTACATGTTTATGCCCTGCAGGCAACTGGATATACACATGGAGAATCTGACCAAGAAAGCTGAGCTTGATAGATCTGATAGTCAATCTTGATAGAGCATAGAGTGCTAAAATTAGAAATCTGATGTAGAACCTGGGAAACTCCAAAATGTATCAAGTGAGTGGGGAAAAGAAATCCATAACATCGACTAAGAATGAGCAGCAAGATGATTCTGAAGAAAAGCAGAGAGTAGGATAACAATCAAAATATGAGAATTTCAAGAAGGAAGGTGTAGTTGACAGAGTCAAATGTTGCAGGGAGGTCAAATAAATCAAAGATGTAAGATGATTATTTGGGATTATGGGATTCGTACTTCCAGTAAGATTGAGTAGACATAGTTTTCCTTATTCTGCCCACTTGCTGTGCTTGTACTCAGTCACTGAGTCATGTCTGACTGTTTGTGACCCCATGGACTGTAGCCCACAAGGCTTCTCTGTCCATGGAATTTTCCAGGCAAGAATACTGGAGCCGGTTGCCATTTCCTACTCCAGGGGAACTTCCCGACCCAGGGATCAGATCTGCATCTCCTGCATTGGCAGGAGGATTCTTTATGATTACACCACCTGGAAAACCCACTAAATGTAGCTAAAAACCCTGGAAATTTTCTATAGAACAAAAAGACTCTTAGGTAGAGAAAAGAAGGCAGACCAACTAGAAACTTCGGATCCAAAGGAATGACATAGAGATGAATTCTCTGGACTGATTTCCATTGTGTTTCATATATCCCAGCTTGGGTATTAGAGAAGCCAACAACAACAATAGGTACAGGAAAAAAGGGCCTAGAAAAGCTTGTTATCTCCAGACAAAAGACAAGGAAAGTGGGAAAACAGCAAGATAGAAAACTCCAAGTCAACACCACAGAAAAATCTGTGGACCACTCCCCCACCCACATTGTCAGCAAAGACAAAATGAGTGCAGACTTTCACCCTGGCCAGGCTGTAACAAGGTACCCAACCCCACACCACCTCCTGCCAGGGAAGTATCAGAGAGTGTGAGTGGGAAGTTGGGATTTTCATCCTCACCAAGAGGAGACAGGACCACCCTTTCAGGATGTCAGTGAAAATCACAGGGAGAACTTGGAGTTTCATTTCCACCTGGCAGTGATGACAGACCTCATCCTCTACTTGCTGGAGTGATGTCAGAGGAAGCCTTGTGGAGAGTTGAGACTTTTAACAATGCTTCCCTTAAATATCAATGGAGGCCTGTGGAGAGCCTGAACTTTAATTCTTGCATGGAAGTAATAAGGCAGCACCCACCCTGCCCACACCAGAGCGATATCAGAGAAGACCTGTAAAACAAAACGTTTAAGTAAAAACTCACGTCCCACAACAAAATACCCCAAATGTCCAGGTTTCAATTTAAAAAAAGTGACTCTTCATACTAAGAACTAGGGTAATCTCCACTTGAATAACAAAAATCTATCAACAGACACCAACAGCAAGATGACACCAAGAGATGTTAGAATTATCAAAACAAATATAAATAAATGTCATAAAAATGCTTCAATGAGTAATTACAAACATTCTTGAAATAAATGAAAAAAGAAAAACTTTTAGCAAAGAAATAGAAATTCTCAGCACAGAAATGAAAGATATAAAGAAGAAGCAAGTGGAGATTTTAGAACTTACAATGCAATAACCAAATTCAAAAAGTCAATGGATGGGTTTAATATCAGGATAGAGAAGGCAGAGGAAAGACTCTGTGGACTTGAAATTAGAGCAATAGAAAATACCCAATGTGAATAATAGACCGAAAACAAAGAAGGCCTCACTAACTTTCATGTTATTGGTGTTCCAGAAGGAGAGGGAAAAAGGGGTGGGGCTAAAAAAGTATTTGGAGAAAAGTAAATGGCTGAAATTTCTTCTAATTTGGCAAAAGACACAAACCTACAGAGTCAAGATGCTAAGTGAACTCAAAACATCCATGCCAGGAAATCCATGCCAAGATACATCATTGTCAAAGTTTTGAAAACTAAAGACAAATAAAAACAATCTTAAAGTAACAATAGAAAAATAATGTGTTTCCTACAAGAGAAAAACAGCTAGAATGATAGTGAATTAACCATTAAGGTTGGGAGGAAATGGCACTAAATTTTTTAAGAACTTAAAAAAAAATTTGGACCAGAATTCTATACCTAGTAAAATATCCTTTAGATATGATGGAGAAATAAAGACATTCACAGAGGAAGGAAACTGGGGCTAGCAGACCTATTTACCTTAAAAGAATGGCAAGACAAGTTTTCAAAACAGAAAAGAAATTATAAAATAAGTGATCTCGAAACATCAGGAAGGAGGGAAGAACAGCCAAAAGAGCAAAAATATAGGTAAATAAAATAAGCTTTCTGTTTTGGAGAGAATGGTGTACTTCCAAAATTCATATGTTGATGTCTTAACCTGTAGGACCTCAGCTGGTGATTGTATTGGAGATGGAGCCTTTAAAGAGATGATTAGGTAATATAAGGCCATATGGGTGGAAACTGATCCAATGTGACTGATGATCTTATTTATAGGAAGAGGAGTTTAAGACACAGACATGCACACAAACAAAGAAAAAATCATGTGACTACACAGAAAGATGATGATCACTTACAAGCTAAGCAGAGAGGTCTTGGAAAAAACCAAACCTAAAAAAATGCCTTGGTTTTAGACTTCTAGCCTTCAGAACTGTAAGAAAGCAAATTTTTGTTGTTTAAACCACCCAGTTTATGGTATTTTGTTTTGGAGGCCCTAGGGAATTAATACACTTTCCCTCTCATGAGTTTATAAACTATACTTGATGGTTGAAGAAAAATGATAACACTGATGCTGTACTCAATGTATATAGAGGGGATATTTAAGACAATTATGTTATACATGTAGGACAGCAAAGAACATAAAGAGAAGTAAGGTCTCTATACTTAACTGTAGCTAGAAAAACACTGACACCAATAGAATGTGTTGTTATACATGTATAATGGAGAACTAAGATTAATCACTCAAATGCTACACAAAGAAATAAATTAAAACTAAACTAAAAAGTTCAAATAAATTATAGAGAGGAAAGGCTTTCCAGGTGTTACTAGTGGTAAAGTGCCTGCCTGCCAATGCAGGAGACTTTAGAGACACAGTGATCTTTCCTGGAGAATCCCATGGACAGAGGACCCTGGTGGGCTATAGTCTACAGGGTCACAAAGAGTAGACACAACAGAAGTGAATTAGCACAGCACAGCACAAGGAAAAAACAGAGAACTGAGAAACCAAATAACAGAAAACCAGATTTGTTAAAAATAAAATTGTAGGCTTAAGTCCTAGTATCAATAATTACATTAAGTTCAGTTCAGTTCAGTCGCTCAGTCGTGTCCGACTCTTTGCGACCCCATGAATCACAGCACGCCAGGCCTCTCTGTCCATTACCAACTCCCGGAGTCTACCCAAACCCATGTCCATCGAGTCGGTGATGCCATCCAACCATCTCATTCTCTGTCGTTCCCTTCTCCTCCCATCCCCAATCCTACCCCGCATTAGGGTCTTTTCCAATGAGGCAACCCTTCGCATGAAGTGCCCAAAGTATTGGAGTTTCAGCTTCAACGTCAGTCCTTCCAATGAACACCCAGGACTGATCTCCTTTAGGATGGATTGATTGGATCTCCTTGCAGTCCAAGGGACTCTCAAGAGTCTTCTTCAACACCACAGTTCAAAAGCATCAATTCTTTGGCACTCAGCTTTCTTCACCGTCCAACTCTCACATCCATACATGACCACTGGAAAAACCATAGCCTTGACTAGACGTACTCTTGTTGGCAAAGTAATGTCTCTGCTTTTAAATATGCTATCTAGGTTGGCCATAACCTTCCTTCCAAGGAGTAAGCGTCTTTTAATTTCATGGCTGCAATCACCATCAGCAGTGATTTTGGAGCCCAAAAAAATAATGTCTGACACTGTTTCCACTGTTTCCCCATCTATTTCCCATGAAGTGATGGGACCAGATGCCATGATCTTAGTTTTCTGAACGTTGAGCTTTAAGCCAACTTTTTCACTCTCCTCTTTCACCTTCATCAAGAGGCTATTTAGTGCTTCTTCACTTTCTGCCATAAGGGTGGTGTCATCCGCATATCTGAGGTTATTGATATGTCTCCCGGCAACCTTGATTCCAGCTTGTGTTTCTTCCAGCCCAGCGTTTCTCATGATGTACTCTGTATAGAAGTTAAATAAGCAGGGTGACAATATACAGCTTTGACGTACTCCTTTTCCTATTTGGAACCAGTCTGTTGTTCCATGTCCAGTTCTAACTGTTGCTTCCTGACCTGCATGCCGGTTTCTCAAGAGACAGGTCAGATGGTCTGGTATTCCCATCTCTTTCAGAATTTTCCACAGTTTATTGTGATCCACACAGTCAAAGGCTTTGGCATAGTCAATAAAGCAGAAATAGATGTTTTTCTGGAACTCTCTTGCTTTTTCTATGATCCAGCGGATATTGGCAATTTGATCTCTGGTTCCTCTGCCTTTTCTAAAACCAGCTTGAACATCTGGAATTTCATGGTTCAAGTATTGCTGAAGCCTGGCTTGGAGAATTTTGAGCATTACTTTACTAGCATGTGAGATGAGTGCAATTGTGCGGTAGTTTGAGCATTCTTTGGCATTGCCTTTCTTTGGGATTGGAAAGAAGACTGACCTCTTCCAGTCCTGTGGCCACTGCTGAGTTTTCCAAATTTGCTGGCATATCGAGTGCAGCACTTTCACAGCATCACCTTTGAGGATTTGAAATAGCTCAACTGGAATTCCATCACCTCCACTAGCTTTGTTCATAGCGATGCTTCCTAAGGCCCACTTGACTTCACATTCCAGGATGTCTGGCTCTAGGTGAGTGATCACACCATCGTGATTATCTGGGTCGTGAAGATCTTTTTTGTACAGTTCTTCTGTGTATTCTTGCCACCTCTTCTTAATATCTTCTGCTTCTGTTAGGTCCATAGCATTTCTGTCCTTTATCGAGCCCATCTTTGCATGAAATGTTCCTTTCGTATCTCTAATTTTCTTGAAGAGATCTCTAGTCTTTCCCAATCTGTTGTTTTCCTCTATTTCTTTGCACTGATCGCTGAGGAAGGCTTTCTTATTTCTCCTTGCTATTCTTTGGAACTCCGCATTCAGATGAGAATATCTTTCCTTTTCTCCTTTGCTTTTCACTTCTCTTCTCTTCCCAGCTATCTGTAAGCCCTCTTCAGACAGCCGTTTTGCTTTTTTGCATTTCTTTTCCATGGGGATTTTCTTGATCCCTGCCTCCTGTACAATGTCACAAACCTCTGTCCATAGTTCATCAGGCACTCTGTCTATCAGGTCCAGTCCCTTAAATCTATTTGTCACTTCCACGGTATACTCATAAGGGATTTGATCTAGGTCATACCTGAATGGACTAGTGGTTTTCCCTACTTTCTTCAATTTAAGTCTGATTTTGGCAATAAGCAGTTCATGATCTGAGCCACAGTCTTCTCCCAGTCTTGTTTTTGCTGACTGTATAGAGCTTCTCCATCTTTGGCTGCAACACAAGAGAAGACTCTACACGTGGACATCACCAGATGGTCAACATCGAAATCAGATTGATTATAATGAACATGTAGAAACCAAAATTTAAAATACAGTACCATTTACGGTGGGCTTCCCAGGTGGTGCTAGTGGTAAAGAACCTGCTTACCAATGCAGGACATGCAGGTTTGATTCCTATATTGGGAAGATCCCCTGGAGGAGGGCATGGCAACCCACTCCAGTATTCTTGCCTCGAGAATCTCATGGACAGAGGAGCCTGGCAGGCTACAGTCCATAGGGTCAAAAAGAGTCAGACATGACTGAGGCAACTTAGCATGCACACATGCACCATTTACAATATCACTCAAAAATAAAAATTAAACACTTAGGTGTAAATCTAACAAAAGATTTGTATGTTGGAATTATAAAATACTGATGAAAGAAGTAAAAAAATATATTTAAATGGAGATATATACTGTGTTCATGGATTGGAAGATTCAACATAGTAAGGATGGCAATTCTCCCTAAAGTGTTATAAACAGGTTTAATGCAGTCCCTATAAATCCCAACAAGATTATTTATAGACACTAGACAAATTTTTTATTTTATATGGAAATGTACAGGCTCTAGGATAGTTTAAAAATTCTTTGTTTTTAATTGCCTCAAACTGGAAATAATCATAATATCCTACACAGATGAATGGGTAGACTATTGTATATTTATACCATGGAATACTATTTGGCAATGAAAATTAATGAACCATTCAACAACTTGGATGGATCTCAAAGGAAATGTTTTGAGTGAAGAAAGCAAATCTCAAAGTCATTTATATGGCATCTTCAAAATCACAAAATTATAGAGATGGAAAACAGTTCCATGATTAACCAGAGTTAAGGATAATGGGGGTAAGGAGGTGTTTGGAGTGTAAAGGAGTAGCATGATGAAGACCCTTATGGAGATGGTGTAGTTCTGTATCTTGATGCAGTAGTTATTACAGGAATCCACATGATATGATGAAATGGCACACACACATTGTACCAATACAATTTCTTATTTTGATTTTGTACTATAATTAAGATGTGATCATTAGGGAAAACTGGATGAAGGGTACATGGGACCACTCTATAATATCTTTGCAATTTCTTGTGAATCTGTAATTATTTCAAAATAAGTTAAACAAAATTTTGAAAAAACAAACAAACTTTGTCCAAGTAGTCATTGGAGACATTGAAAAGGGCCATTTCAGTAGAAAAGGAGATGTTGAAGGTAGAGAAGAAAGAAAAGATAATGGAGCAACATTCTCAAGGAAGCAAAATATGAGATAAAGGGCACAGATAGAGAAATAAACCTTTGTTAAAAGAAGATACCTCTTTTCCTTTGAGGCATGAGGGATAAGGTTAGGGTAGTTGCAGGTGAAGGTAAGTTTCTAGGTAGAGAAATAAAGTTGGGAGAATTTTTATCCTGATGACCTCTGCTTTCTTAGTAAATAGGAGGCAAGTTCATCTACTGAATGTATTGGGAGATATGGTGGGTAGAGGACTTGAAGTACTTGGTGAAAGTTTCAAACAGCCACTGATGGTATTGAAAAAGGAATCTGATTAGGGTAGCATAGGAAGATTTTCTGGTCATTTGAAGATCAGGCAAAGATTGGAGATCAATATTTTTTGTGTGATTTTTCACACAAAAGTCAGGTTTATGTGATTTTTCTCTATCACACTCAGCCTAGGATAGGTGAAGAAAGGGCAGGTGACCCTATAAAAGTTTGGTTGCTAAGATGCAGTGGAGGGACAAGATGGAAAGGCAGTACTAGAAGGAGGACAGTAAATAGGTGAAATTTATTGCTCAAGGGTTCTAGGGTGGTTAAAGGAAGTAACAAAGTTTCAATGAGACTGAAGAATTGATGTCCTAGGAGTTAGGGAGTGAGAGAGTTAGAAACATAGGAAAGCATGGTCAGATAATAGGATATTCAAGTTCAAGTTTCAGAAATGGAACAGTTTCCAAAGTGCTAAAAAAAAAAAAAGTCTAAGGTGTGGTTATAATTGAAGCAAGAAAAAGAGAAGGTCACCAGAATCTATTATACAGAGTGAAGTAAGTCAGAAAGAGAAAGACAAATACTGTATATTAATGCATATGTATGGAATTTAGAAAGACAGTACCAACAATCCTATATGCAAGGCAGCAAAGGAGACACAGACATAAAGAACAGACTTTTGGACTCAGAGGGAGAAGGCAAAGGTGGGATGATTTGAGAGAATTGCATTGAAACATGTACACTGCCATATGTAAATAGATGACCAGTGTAAGTTTGATTCATGAAGCAGGGCACCCAAAGCCAGTGCTCTGGGACAACCCAGAGGGATAGGATGGGGGAGGTGGGAGGGTGTGATCAAGATGGGGGAGACACATGTATCCCTGTGAACAATTCATGTTGATGTATGGCTAAAACCATCACAATACTGTAAAGAAATTATCTTCCAATTAAAATAAATAATTGTTTTTAAAAAAGCAGAAAAAAAGAACTGTGAGGCCACATGGATGAATGGGTTAGTGACCATTAAAGTCCCCTGAGGATGGCACTGAAACTTGTATGTGGCAGGAAGAAACTAGGAGTAGGTTCCAAAGTCTTAAATAAGTGTGGAAGAATGACCAGGAGGTTTTTGCATGGTATTGACCACTTGCTGAAAGTATAAACCTCAAAAAATGATTTTTTTAATATGAGGAGTAGCTCTTTGGAAGCAGCAGTGGAGAATTAGAAAGATCCTTGATACTGTCTCCTGACTATAGCACACTTAAAAAGACTTAAGGAGAAGTGGTATTCTTAGATGAGATTCATTCATGCATTTGTACATTCATTCATGTGATAAATTGTTACAGATCACGGACTGTGTACCCTGGTCTGCCTGGGGTCAGTCCTGGTTCATGCATATTTCACTGATATAATTGTTAAACATTACCCCTGTCACTCTCAAAATGTTCCAGTTTGGATGATAAATTATATGGTCATTCTAGTTATAGAGTACTTATGGCCTGGTTAATAGGAAAGATTTTTGTGCCTCCTTATTAAGTTTTCCATCACATCTGATTTCATTTACATGTTTGGGGATGCTCATTCACCCTATTGGGAATCATCAAATTCTACTATCAACCAGCCTCATTTCTCCAATTGTTGAAAAAAATATCAGGAGAAACTGTCTGGCACACAGATATGCCCTGCTTGTAGCATTTCCCTAAGTTAAAAGTTCCATAAATAAAGAAAATGAAGTTAGCCTGCCATGGCTAACACTTGGTAAGGCCTACTTATTTTTTTTTATTTTTTTTAAATATCTTTTTAAGTTACCAATACATTTAGAAATATGGACCTGGGTTAACATCAGACACACTGGTCAATAGTTTGTGGAACTCCCTTTCTTCCATTTTTTGAAAGTCAGAATTATATTTACCAATATCCAGTATTTTAGAATTTTTCCCAGACTTCAGTCCTGTTTGTCACCCCCTCCCCTTCAAAAACCCTTTAGTTTTCCCTTTCTGACCTTGTGATATACAACCAACAATTTGACACTTAGCTGACCTTAAGTAATTTCCATATTTTGCTTTCTTGCCTTGGGGACTTTGCACATGTTATTTTCTTTGCCAGGAATAGGCTTCCACCCCCTCCTAACTCTCTCTTTTGCTTGTCCTTCAGTCATTGCCTTAGCTATCACCACCTCTCAGAAGTCTTTTCAGCCTCCAGGAAGCATAAAAGTGTCCCCTCCTTTATGTTCCTATAGCACTGTTCCTCTCCATGATAACCTTTATCCAATGTCTATAATGGTGTGTTTACTTGTCTGTGTCTCTCCCCAGATTATGAGTTCCATGAAGCCAGAGACTTTGTCTTGTTCATCATTATATCCCTAGCCACCTTGTGCAATGCTTGCCTCACAGCAGACGCCTAACATACATACATACATACACACACACACACATAATACTGAATAACTGAATGACCAAAAGTTCTAAACCAAGTTGTTTAAGATGTTTTCTTTTGCAACTATGAATATACAATGGGGATCATGGAGTAGAATATTTTAAATGAGGTCTGATCTGGAAAACCTAGGCCTTTAGTAGCCAGATTCACTTGATAGAGCTGTTTTCCTCACCCACATAGGATCTCCTTTGGGAGAGCAAATTAAATATCATGTCTCACCTACATTTCTCACAGACTTACATAGTATGGAATACATAAAAGCATCTCAAAAATACTTTTCAATTTATAGATGATGCTAGAATGTCATTTTGACCCCATGTTATTTGGTGCTGTTTCCATTTAATTACTTCAGATAATGAGATGAAAAGCCCATTTCTTGCTATGATGGCCAGACCTTTCTCACAGGCATTTTTCTCTTTTGTTTACACCTATTTCTGGATCTATCTACTTCCTGATTCCTAGAGATGAGTTTGGGGGTGGGAGATGGCATTTGGCTCTGGTGTCTCTTTGTCCCAATTATCCTCAGTTCTAGACCCACACAGATAGCACCAGTGACCAATTGTACGGGGAGCACTGGTTCCTGACCTAAAAGCCTGAATCCCACAGTAATTCACTAGGCAAATACCTTTCCTTTATGCACCACAACATCTTTATCTGTCAAGGGGAGGATTCAATTAGCTGATTTCTTAGATCTAAAATTTATCTAATTCTTTCCTTTGTAGCTTTACTTCTAACACCACAATAGGCAGCCATCACCGAGGTTTCCAACTTACATCAAATTCTGTCATGCCTCAGATTTGAATCGTATCAAATAGATCCCCAGGAAGCATCTCAATGTGTGAATTATTAATGTTCCCACCACACAGTCTCCATGTGAATATTTACTTAATATCACTGGGTATCTAATCCTGACAACAAATCATCATTTGAATGGTTTACTGATGTTTTCTCTTCCCTTCAATGATTCTGCACATGTCTTTCTTTCACCTTGAGGATTGTGTAATTCTTTCTTCTCCCGTGAGACTCTGATACTGAACAGCAAAGAGAATGTCAACATCTGAATCTCACCTTTAATGTTTTTTTTTTCCATTCTTTAACAGATTGTTGCATTTTCCTCTATTCTCTATCCTCTTCTACCCCTGACCCCCTCAAGTCATTCCCACACCTAGAAGCTTGTCTTTTACCCTCCCCAATCCATAGCTCCAAGCAGCTGTAGCCACAGTTCTGCTCAATGGAGTTCTTAATATGATTCCTGATCTGGTTATTTCCCAGAGGGGGAAGAAAAAAACTTCCCAGATATATTGGTTCTGTGCTCTGGGGCTTCATCAGCAGCTGTTGCATCCTTCACCTTCTCTCTGGTCTTTGCTGTCCAGTACTCCACTCACTCTCACCCTTTACTCTCACCTCTTATCTCCCTTCCCCTCCCCCTTCCTCTCCTCCTTTCTTTTCCCACAACAGTTGCTTCAAGCTTGGTTTCAGCCAACACTTTTCTCTTCCTACAGGTTGGAGAAGCTCTTTGTTTTCTCTGAAATCTTCAGAGCTAACCCCCATTCATCACCTCTACTGGGGGTGGGTGCCACAACGTTGATTTAATTCAAGATGTAATGAACTAAAGAGTCTCTTGATGAAAGTGAAAGAGGAGAGTGAAAAAGTTGGCTTAAAGCTCAACGTTCAGAAAACTAAGATCATGGCATCTGGTCCCATCACTTCATGGGAAATAGATGGGGAAACACTGGAAACAGTGTCAGACTTTATTTTTTTGGGCTCCAAAATCACTGCTGATGGTGATTGCAGCCATGAAATTAAAAGACGCTTACTCCTTGGAAGGAAGCTTATGACCAACCTAGATAGCATATTTAAAAGCAGAGATATTACTTTGCCAACAAAGGTCCCTCTAGTCAAGGCTATGGTTTTTCCAGTGGTCATGTATAGATGTGAGAGTTGGACGGTGAAGAAAGCTGAGCACCGAAGAATTGATGCTTTTGAACTGTGGTGTTGGAGAAGACTCTTGAGAGTCCCTTGGACTGCAAGAAGATCCAACCAGTCCATCCTAAAGGAGATCAATCCTGAGCGTTCATTGGAAGGACTGATGTTGAAGCTGAAACTCCAATACTTTGGCCACCTCATGCGAAGAGTTGACTCATTGGAAAAGACCCTAATGCTGGGAAGGATTGGGGGCAGAAGGAGAAGGGGACGACAGAAGATGAGATGGTTGGATGGCATCACCGACTTGATGGACATGGGTTTGGGTGAACTCCGGGAGTTGGTGGTGGACAAGGAGGCCTGACGTGCTGTGATTCATGGGGTCGCAAAGAGTCGGACACGACTGAGCGACTGAATTGAACTGAACTATAATGAAGTCAAGCTGCAGAAAAACACTTAGAATGGTAATTCTCTAGCTTATTACAAACCACTCTCTATACTGCTTTGCAGATTGGAAACTTGCGAAGGGAGTTGTGATCAAGTATATGCACCATTTCTTATTCATGATAGGATTGGAGAGTGCCCACTTCAATTAGTGTATGCCTTTCTGTAAGCTGGGGTGTCCTGGTCAGCTTAATCGGCCTCTGGAATGATGAACTCAATTCCGAATGTGTGGGGGAACCTGAGTTGAATTTCGTTGAATGGCATGCAGTGAGCGATTGGTGTATCAGATGGAAGTGCCTTTTGTTGTTCAGTCGCTAAGTTGTGTCTGACTCTTTGCAACCCCATGGACTGCAGCATACCAGGCTTCCTCATCCTTCATTAAAGGAAGTGCCTTTAGGAGACACAGTTGGGACCAGCCCCTCCTGTCTGCTGTACTTGGCTATCTATTAAAGCCAAGTAAAAAAACATTACGGAAAATCATTCACCAAAGTGACCTGACAAATGTTAATGACGTATAGTCAGCTATTTTGTTATAAACCAAGGCAACAGGAGTGAAAGGTAAGTTGGATAGTGAGGTGGTCAGGAAAAACATTAATTTTGACAACCCATATCTGACAAATCAACAGGCTTGTTGCTGGAAGGACAGTGATTTCTCACAGGGGAGAAGGGAAAGGCTACCTACTCCAATATTCTGGCCTGAAGAATTCCATGGACTGTATAGCCCATGGGGTTGCAAAGAGTCTGACAAGACTGAGTGACTTTCACTTTCACTTTCTGAACATTCTTTCACTCCTTACCTTGTGTCCCTGCAGTTCAGAACTAGAAACTGTCGTGCTTTCCCCCAAGCTTCCTTAAATGGGACACCCCCATCATGAGTTAACTCTGCCAATTCTCTTTGGCATGGTATCTCTGGGTAGAAAATAGGGCAAACTGAGGAGAAATGTAAGGATCTGGTGTCAGTCATTGTGCATTTCTCTAGGATAAGGTTGAGGGTGTTCATCATGGAGTATCCCTAAAAAGATTGACTATGCCCTTGTTAGAGTGAGTGATAAGGGTAAGGGAGAGGTTTGTGACCTCAGTGCCAGGGAAGAAAAGAGGCAGTAAGTAATGCTGATTTCCCCTGCTGATCCAAGTTCTCTTTTCCTTCTGTTATACCTATCCCAGTCTCAACTTTACAGGAAGAATTTGTGCTAATGCTCTGGTAGAATTGGGAAAGCAAATTCCTCCTCCTAGCTAACTAGGAAGCCTAACATAATGGAAACAGCCTAGTATATATGGTTTAAGAGACAGATGACTCATGTTTGAATTCTGGCTCTAGTCTACAGCCATACAACCCTGAACACGCCCGATCTCGTGTGAATTCTGGTTCTATCATTTTTTGCTCTATGTGAGTGAAAGTCGCTCAGTTGTGTCCAACTCTTTGCAACCCCATGGACTATACAGTCCATGGAATTCTCCAGGCCAGAATACTGGAGTGGGTAGCCTTTCGCTTCTCCAGGGGATCTTCCCAACCCAGGGATCAAACCCAGGTCACCCGCATTGCAGGCAGATTCTTTACCAGCTGAGCCACCAGGGAAGCCCAACAATACTGGAGTGGGTAGCCTATCCCTTCTCCAGCGGATCTTCCCAACCCAGGAATCGACTGTGCTATCAGGGAAGCCCTTTTACTGTATGATCTAGTGCAAATTTCTTAATTTCCTTGTGTTTCAATTTTATTTTCTGTAAAATAACACGGCAATATTAGTACCTACCTCAATGGGATGTTAAGAGGATTAAAAAACTTACTAAATGCAACACCTCAAGAAATACGCTTTATAATTAATAAGGCCTATATGAGAGTTTACTCCCAGTATTCATGGAAGAGCCCTAAAACTGAAGTTAAACTGATCTTCATCATTTATAAATCACTTCACTTTCCTGTCTTCAGCATAATTACTATAAAATGGGAGAAAAACTCTTCTCTTATGATTTTTTTGAGTACTAAATAAAATAATATACATTAAATATACAGCACATAAGATGCACTTGGGGATTCTTTTTTTATTCCTCCATCTTTTATTTCTTATAAAGAACCAATGCTTTAAGCCCTGGCAAATCCCATGCCCTTAAGCCTCAAGATCCTTTCTCTAACTTGTTTTCACTAAGAATTCTAAAATCAAGTGATCTCTGCCAACTCTATTCCATTTCCATTATTTATTTAGGTAATGGCATTATTACTGCCATTTATTATGCATCCATTTATTGAAATGGCACTGCAGTGGCTGCTGAATGAGGCTATGCCACCATCTCTGAGAAACATTTTCTAACACCTTTACCTTGCTCACCCTTCCCTTGCCCACCCTACCCCCAGTCAATACTTTTCTCTGTGCTTCCATAGCACCTTATGCATGATTTTACCTCTATCACAGTTTGTTGAATGAGTAAGTGATGAAAGACAGAAAGACAAAAAGAAGCTTATCTCACATTCCAGAATATGCAGACATCACCCTGCCACTAATGACTAATGAAATTGATGATCAAGCCACACTACCTTGCCTAATTTCACCCATAAACATGATTTAAGTTTGTTTCTGTTTGATTTTCAAGGTGAAATTGTGGATTAAGTTGGAAGCCGATTTTTATTGAATAGATATTTATGATACCTCTTTCTTGCCAATACTGTGCTACTAGGCACACTGGAACTATAGAGATATATAAGACACAGTTGTTCCCCTCAATTAGCTCAGAATTAAGCTAGGGAGCTGAGAGAAACCGGAGAAGGAAATGGCAACCCACTCCAGTACTCTTGCCTGGAAAATCCCATGGATGGAGGAGCCTGGTAGGCTACGGTCCATGGATTCACTAAGGGTCGGACACGACTGAGCGACTTCATTTTCACTTTTCACTTTCATGCATTGGAGAAGGAAATGGCAACCCACTCCAGTTCTTGCCTGGAGAATCCCAGGGACGGGGGAGCCTGGTGGGCTGCTGTCTATGGAGTCGCACAGAGTCGGACACGACTGAAGCGACTTAGCAGCAGCAGCAGCAGCTGAGAGAAACATGTGCCTAAGGACATCAGCCAGTGGAATGCTGTGGGGAAAAGTGTGGTCTTAGGGATTACATACCCTGAATGGGAACCCTGTCTCCTCCATTTACGAGCCATTAACAAATAACTTAGCCTTGCTATGCCTCAGTTTCCTCATTTATAAAATGAGGCTGTTAATCAAAATACTTAGCTCTGAGCTTCATGGGAAGATTAAATGAGATCATGCATTTAACTGCTTAGCATGATACTTGGGCAAACACTAGGCACCTCAGTAAGTGTTAGTTGCTAGTAGTAAAGTCAACAGTTTGATGAAGACACTGAGAATTCCAGAGTTGAGAGGCAAATAGATGAGTGTGGGCTGGAGACCAAGTCATTGCAGCTCCATTTTGCAGGGTATAATTTCACTTAGACTCTGATTAAGAGAAGTGCTAAGAAAGGGGAAACGACATTTCAAGCAAGGGATGCAGTGTGTGCAAAAATGTGCTGGGGAAAGGTACATTTGGGGACCAGTGGATATACTACTCTGAGGAAGGCAGTTCATGCAAGGGAGAGTTGGGCAATAAGGAAAGGGGGAAAAAGCTCAAGGAAAAAGTACATTCAGACTATACTCAAATCCTGGATATACCACTTCTAATTGTAAGATTTTAGATAAGCGACTTAATCTCTGTATTCCAGTTTCCTCATCTTTAAAATTCGCTTCCCTGGGCTTTGTTCAATATTTCCCTTGTCCCACTCAGTCTTCCTAGAAGGCATTGTGTTAAGAATTTTATGTGAAACAGCCCATTTAATCTTCACAATAACCTTATCATGAAACTGCTTTTATTATACTCTTTTTGTAATTGAGAAAAGTGAGACAGACAGGTTAAGTAACTCAATGAATATCACACAGTGATAGGGACACAAGTTGAACTCAAGCCTTTTTTTTTTAATTTGAAAGCTAAGGGAAAACAAGCAACATGCCAGTGTATTGAAAGAAATAGGTTTACAAATCATGGCTGTCTGATCTAAAGTTTAGGAATAGTTTGTCTTGGCTGATACAACTGGCTAATTACTCTACCCATTAGTTAAATAATGATAGCTACCCTTATTGAATATCAATGTCCTATGACTTAGGCACTTTTAATACAGTCATTTATAAACATATTTTCTTGTCACAGAAACCCTAGAAGTAGGTACTATTAGTCGCCCTATTTTAGAGGAGGAAATAGGGACACCAAAAGTTAAATCATTTACCCAAGGCTCCCATGGAAGAACATGGAAGCAGCCTGGTTCTAGATACTGCTTACTGAGTCATAAGGCAGGATAGTTCATAATAGATGAGGTTGGTTTTAGGGATACCTTTTAGAAAACAAAACAAAGACAATTATGAAAGATAGTGAAGTTAGTTTCTTATGGTATATGATTGTTCTGGTTTCATAGTCCACTTCCCTTTCCTGCTTACACATTCTGACATTCCCTTGTCCATATATTTGGGGGCATTTTGGTATGTGTCTCATGTGTTGGAACAGGCTTATAGTTGACTCGCACGTGGGAGTCATCTCTACAGGAGATTAAAAGTTACCAAGAATCAATTCACAGAGCCAAGATAGGCCCCTACGTGGCACATTTTTCATACCCACACATTAGGACTATTGTAAATGGGCCTGGTAGGTTGAAGACTTTGAATGGCATATGTTGTGGTGTTTAGTTCTTTCTCTAGGTGTAGAGCCTGTCAGCTCTATAAAGACAGCCTGCCAATGCTTTATACAAATAAAGGAAAAGTCATCCACTGCTTTCCCTCTTGTTGAAATAATTAGGAAGAATAGTTAGGGATAGTTTGTGGTCATATTCACCCAAGAACTTCAAAGTCTGGCTATTTGCATTCCATAGTTATTATTTTGTTATATTCTGTTTAAGAAACTTGAAAGAATTTACACACATCTCATGGAAGAGCAAATAAAGAAAATCTTAGGTTTGTTAGTAAGTAACCTCAGGAAAACAGAAAACTTTCTTTTAGCATACTCTGTATTTTGTTTCTGATGTTTGAACCATACTCAGGACCCCATGACACTGATTAGATGAGTCCTATAGTCCCCTCTCTCAATTGTATGAATTATGAAGCTTGTGGTAGTGTTATAATTTGGTTCTATCACTTGTTTCCAGCAAATGATTTTAGATATAAGTCCATTATCCTTTGGATCCATTGAGAAGATGCTATATTTCTCTTAACTATATTAAGAAATACATCTTTATTCTATTTCTGCAATATACTAATTTGATCACATGTGGAAAAAACAGTATTCTTATTAAACTGAGAGCAGTCAGAGGTGTTTTTTTTTTTTGTAGTAATAATTACAGCTCCATTCCTCTCTCCCCACAACTTCCAGTATTTCTGGAAAAGGAGGGAAAAAAGCAAGGGAGCACTAGTTCAAGCAGAAGCAAAAAAGATGCTTCAGAAGCATCTTCCTAAATGGAGCAACTATTGAGTTGGGCAACTATTGAGTCTTTCCTAGAGACAAGAGGGAAATATACTCACTTGTCTCAAGGAGTTTACACTGTATAGTAGTTAGGAAAATCAGACTAATCCTTATGAGAATAACTTTTAAATCAATGTTGGGTAATTCTGGGAGGAATAGACTATAAGCTGATAAATTCTTCATACCCAAACCTCACTCTCTGAGAGACCTCAAGATGTGTCCCTCATTAACAGAATCTCTAAGAAACAGGTAAATCTTCCAACATTTCTTCCTCACACAAATTGTTTCAGATGGCTTCCCACTAATTTTCCAATGATCTTCATTTTTCAATGATCTTTCAAATTGCCTTATCACATAATATAGGCAAGTTTTGTTAGGTGCTTGGAATAACCCATTTTTTCCAACATATATTTGTTGAGTACCAACTGTATTTCTGGTGCTGTTCTAGGAGTTGGGGATATAGCAGTGGAAAAAAAAGTAGATCAAAATCTCTGCTCTCATGAAGTTTATATTCCACTGGGACTATGTTAATGATCCTTACCATCACCTATAGTGACACTTTATGCAAGGGTTCACCCCACAGATATTTGCTCAAAAGAAAATATTTGAGCATAGACCTGAACAATTAGGAGAATGAGTTGGAGGAAGAGTTTTACAGGTATAAGAGCAGCAAGTGCCAAAGCTCCTGCATGAGAGTCTTCAAGGAACAGGTTAGTGAAATAGAAAGGACGCTAGTATGGCTGGAATGCAAGGGATAAAGGAGACTGGATTCAAATTTCTATTGAGCACTCACTGTATGTTTCCTACTGTGCTAAGCATCAGTGATACAATGGGAAGCACAACAAATACAATCCCTGCCCCTTCCCCCAGCTTACACTCTAATGAGGGAGATAGACATCAATTAAATAATCACTTAGGCAAATCTAAAGATCCAACTTTGAAATGTGCTGGGAAGAAAGACTTCCATGTGCTGTGAGAGAATAATTATGAGGGCCTAATTGAGACTGGCAGATTAAATAAGGCTTCTTAGGGGAATTGCTATATAGTAGAGATTTGAGAATGAACAAGAGCTAAGTAGGTGAAGGAAAAGAACATTTTAGGCTGAAGGAACAGTGTATTCAAAGACCTCCATGGCAACTGAGACATGGGAAGGAAGAAGGTCTGAAAGAAGGCTAGTGTGACTGATTGTAGAGAATAGGGGATGTATGTTTTGAGGTGTGGTTGGAGATACAGTAGGGGACAAGCCATGGAAGGCCATGAGTTTTGTTTTCTAAAAGCAGTGGGAAACCACTGAGTAGCTTAAACATGTGTATCACAACCAGATTGGCTTTCTGTAAAGGTCACTCTGACTGCAGCGTGGATTGATTGAAGGTGGCAAGTATGTATGTGGGAGGATATTGTGGTAGTCAGATGAGAGATGATGGCTTGGACTACGGTGGAGGCAGTGGAGGCTTCTATGGCAGGAGAGAAGTAGGTGAATTCAAATATGTTTGCAAGGTTGGGCTTACCGGATTTGCTGAATAAAGTGGGAATGAAGAGGTAGGATGTGTCAAAGGAAATTTCCTAGGTTTTTCACCTGATGCAGATAGGTGGGTGTGGGTATTATTTATTCATTGAGTTTGGGAGTACAGGAAAAGGATAGACCATAATGTGGAGGAGAAGGTAATGATTTCCGTACACAAATATGAAGAACTGTGTATTATCCTGTGTTCAATCTGGTTGAGAGTACTAACAGGGGAAAGTGAAAGTGTTAATTGCTCAGTCGTGTCTGACTCTTTGTGACCCCATGGACTGTAGTCCACTAGGCTCCTCTGCCCATGGGATTCTCCAGGCAAGAATACTGGAGTGGGTTACCATTTCCTTCTCCAGATCCACCCCCTACCTTCTGGCCTACTTTCACTCTCACCACCTTCTCTTATGTAGTATGAGCTTCATCCAACAGACTGGGACACTTAGGACCTTCCTTTGAGGCTGGAACAAGCTGCAGGCCCTATTCCATAATGTGGAGTTAACGTTCTTAATGCATCCAGACTGCCCTAAAAGTCAGCCACAGGGTGTTGAAGGATGGGAAGTCATGAGCTGAAGCAGAAAGGGAAGATTCTTGGGGGGTGCATTGTGGCTCCCTGATGTTGATATGTAGACACCAATGAGGGAATTTAAGTCAGTTCAGGAGTCAGGCACAGGTTGTACAAGTGAAATTACAGACATCACTCACAAATGAATCCTGCTATTAACAAGCATTTAAAAATTTTGTGCACCGCCATTTTCAATTTAATTGCTAAAATTTAGGTTCTGTGAGAGCAAAGACATTGTTTTGTTCACTGCTATATCCCCAGAACTTATAACAAGGCATAATATGAAGTAGTAACCCAATAAATATGCTTTGAATAAATCAATGAATGAATACCACTTTTCATTCAAAACCAGAACTTTTTCTTACAGCTTTTCTGATGACTCAATAAACAAGGCCCTTTCTGTACAACTCTAAATATTGTAGGTTCCTCAGATGCTGTCTACAGAATCACCTAGAACAAAGCCCCTTCCCTATATACCCAGCCCCTGAAGTGGCTGGTCATGTTTTAAAGCTTTCATCATCAATTTCAAAATCCACATTTTCTCAAAGCTCTCATCCCTCAGTCACCTTCTTATCAGCCTATTTAGGTGTCACTGAAGGAAGATCTCTTACTTCTACAGACCTTGATTTTCACACACAGTGTTTTCCTGAACCAGAACTCTTTTCATTTTGTAACTTTAGTATAAGATAATAAGGAGGTGATTTTCAAACTATAGAGGATTAAATAAGAAGCAGAATGTGTTTTGCTGTTGAGTTCATTTTCTTGCACCTTCAAGTCATGCACAGTCCAACACCCACACTATCAAGATACAAGAAGGGAACTTACTAATCACATCCCTTTGTATATTTTTTTTGGCTGTTTCTTTCAACAAGTAGGGTTTAGCAAACCTTTTTCCTAAACCACAAATTTGAGACTGATGATTTGTCTTGAAATTGTTAAAGCATTTCTCTCTCATTCTACTGTTTCATAATAACCTTGGTTTTATTTTGAATGTTGAACTTGGTTTTGATTTAGTTAATTTCTAATTTGGAGGCAAGCAATAAATAGCATTTTTGTGTTGTCGAAGCAGAAATATTTATAATCAAGCTGTGAATATCTGTTTATGCTACATTTATACATACTGGAGAGAAGACTGTCACCTAAGTTGCTGGTTGACTGAGTCTGAATAAGTTGATGCAAATTTAATAAACAGATTGGATGGAAACGGATTGTCACCTGCTAATTGAATGGAATAACAGAGGAGGAAAGATTTAAAAGTTACCTGACTTTTGCCAAAGAGGTAAATCTGAAGAAAGTTTTTAAAAAATGTCTTTTAAAAAGCTGAGATAGCAATTGCAACTCATTGCTTTTGTGGCAAGTGACGTGAAAATGCATTTTTGTGTCCAATTCCTCTACGTTGTTTTGCTGCCATAAAATTTCTAGGTGCTAACTGGGATGTCTTCTTGCCAAGAGAAGGAAGAGTTCTTGTCTGATAGAGAGTATCAGTTGGACAGCTGTCATTTTCATCTGCTTATTTGGAAAGTTGGAGTTTACCTGCATTATCTGCATGCCTCTTGCCAAAGAAATCAGCAACAGGAAGGTGAGGATTGAGAAGGACAAGAGTTCTGTTAACATACTTAAAGGTCTGCTGCAGACTTTTCTCCAAATAGCAGGGTTTCAACTCTTTCCAGAAATGTCCAGTTATTCTCTACCAAAGACCTCAAACCTTCCAACCTCTTTTAGCTACATGATGTGTTTTTTTCTATGTTATTGATTTATTTCCTTGTTTTACTCCATTCTACTCCCTAATCTCCAAATAAGTTGGGAGTGCCTTTTATTCAACCTCTGACTGTGGACTGGATTCATGAGTCAGGAAGATACTTTACTGACTAGGTAAAAAACACTCGTGCAATCAATGGAGAGTCAGCAAGGGCACTGTGTGGGCAGTCATCTATTCAATACCAAGTTGACCACTCAATCCTCTGAAGAAGGCTACACCCAAATCATCCCAGCATGCTTCTATTTTAAAATTCTTAGAAAGTTTACCTTTTCTAATTACAAAAGAAATTACTGATATTTATAAAAGAAAAAAAGGTTGGAAAATGCAAAATAAACAAAGACTAAAAAAATCACAAAAAAGATAACTTATGCTGCTTTGGTTTAACACATATTTCTTTTGGTCTTTCATGGATGTTAGGACTTATTTCAATTACAGCTGCAAAATTTAGTGGCTTAAAACAATAACAGTTTCTTAAATTTCATTATTCTGTGGTGTTGATATGGCAGTTTTGTTTCATGTGCTGTCAGTTGAGATGCTGGGATGACTGTGCTGTGCTGTACTAAGTCGCTTCAGTTGTGTCCGACTCTTTGCGACCCTATGGACTGTAGCCCACCAGGCTCCTCTCTCTGTGGGATTCTCCTGGCAAGAATACTGGAGTGGGTTGATGTGCCCTCCTTCAGGGGATCTTTCCAACCCAGGGATTGAACCTTTGTCTCTAAAGTCTCCTGCATTGGCAGACAGGCTCTTTACCACTAGCGCCACCTGGGAAGCCCTCTGGGATGACTAGAAGGTCCAAAATGATCTCATTCACATTACTAACTCTTGGCTGAGAAATCATCTGAACTGTTGGCTGAGGGCTTGGTTTTCCTTCATTCAGCCCTCTTCACAAGACTGCTTGGGCTGCCTCATAGCAAGACAATTGGATTTAAGAAGGAGAGTACTAAGTGGTGAAAACAGAAACTTCAGATTCCTTAAGACCTGACTTCAGAGATTACAAAACATCATTTCTGCCATGTACTATTGGTGAAAATGAGTCACAGTGCCAGCTCAAAATCAGTGTGGGGTGGGAACTACGCAAAGGTGTGAACACTGGGAAGTATGGTTCATTGGGGGTCATTTTTGGAGACTAGCCACCACAAAGCACATCCTATCCCTTGATTCTAACAGTCTTTGCTTCTCCGAAGCTACAGCTGGGCACATTGTGGGGATGAGGATGATGGTGGTGGTGGTGTGTATATGCATGGGAGTGAGGTTGAGAGGATCAGTTGAATGTGCCACTGGGCTCCCTGACATTAAATGATTCCAAATTTATGGGTTTTGCCCTATTTCTAAGTAGCTGACCACTGAGGAAGTTGATGAAAATTAAGGTATCAAATATTACTTCCTCAAAGAATTCTTGGGGAATTCCCCTAGTTATTCTCTACTTTCATGGCATCATAGTTTTCAGAATTCTATTATATATTTCTTTTATATACATATATGTGATTACTTGTTTTATGGTGCCTTATTCACAATTCTGTGTAACACATGGAGGCAGGCCCTTAATCCGTCTTGTTTAGACCAGAACCTGGCACAGAGTCTGATAGAAAGTAGGCACTTGTGGAATAAATGGGTGACTGAAAGGGAACCTAGATGTCTATCCTCATCACTCATTCAATCACATACATGCAACCAAAGTAATATGGTCCTAGTTTATAAATAAGAAGGTCTTAATAACTATCTTCCCCAAATCTGTGGGAGATAAGGTGATAGAGGGAAATTTCAATCAAACTAATTCCTGTTGTGACATAGTTTTCTTTTTTAAAAAAGTAATTTTGTTTATTTATTTATTTTTCACTGCTCTGGGTCTTCGTTGCTGCACAGGCTTTTCTCTAGTTACTGAGAGCAGGGGCTATTCTCTAGTTGTGGTATGCAGGCTTCTCATTGCGGTGGCTTCTCTTGTTGCAGATCAACGGGTCTAGGACACACAGTTTTCAGTAATTGTGGCATGTGAGCTCAGCAGTTGTGGCCCCTAGGCTGTAGAGCACAGGCTCAATAGTTGTAGCACACGAGCCTAGTTGCTCCACTGCATGTGGCACCTTCCCAGACCAGGGATCGAACCTGTGTTCCCCACAGTGGCAGGTGGATTCTTCAGCACTCAGCTACAAGGACAGCCCTTGACATCTGTTTTCTAGATGAGAAGTCTATTTTCAGATTCTGTATTGGAAATCTCAATTTCATTCCCAAGATTTGTCCCTCTATTTCCAATGGTTCTGAAATGCTAGCTGGATGTGTCATGTTTGCCTTCAATATAACCAATCCTATTTCAGCATTCCAGTACAGAGTAAGTCATCCTTAATTGCTCTCCTTTGCTCCCCAGCAATCCAATTGAGTCACCAAGTCACATTAATTTTATCCTTCAAATAACTCTCAGATTTATTCTTTTGTCTCTAGTCTTTCTGCTCCTGCCTTAATTCGGCAACCATCATGTATGCTTCAATCCTATTAACCTTCCATTCCCTGCCATTGATACCAACATTTCCAATTACCTTTGATGTTTTGTTCATCTTCTCTTTTCCATACCCAGTCAAGGTCAATTCTCTCTTCTATGTTATATTCCTATGGTTGCTATCATAGACTGGATCTCTGTTATTTTTATATATTTGACATTTGTTATATATATATATATATAATTCATTCTTTAAATTCAGCATTCATTGAGCATCTGCTCTGTACCAGGCATTGAAGATACAGCAATGTTTGTGACACAGTTTTTGTCTTTGAGGAACATAACAATGACTGTTATTGGAATCTGTTAGTGCTATTAGAGATCCTGTTTTGAAACAGAGCACAAAGCAACAAACTGTGTCTGATGGATTGAGACATGTGAAAAGATAGGAGTGGAGAAATTTCAGGCAGGTAGGTCAGATAGAACAAAGGAAACTACATTTGAACTGACTCTTAAAGGAAGAGGAGTTCAATGATCAGGGAAAAGAAATGTGTGAAAACAAGAGAAAGCAAAGCACGTGAAAGGCATCAGGGAATGAAAAAAAAAAGACATTAAATATGGCTGGAAAACAGAGTATACAGGAAAGAGAGGAGAAAGATGAAGCTGAACGTTGAAATGCCATAATTCTACAAGTGCCATGTACAATGAACTATGTAGGTTTTTATTTGAATTGAAGGATTTTAAGCAGGGCAATAATATGGTTAGATTTACATTTTAGAAAGCTCAGTCTTATGGCCAGTGTGGAGAATGAATCCATATGAGAGATGATAAAGTGGAAAAAGGTTTATGCAGACAAGCAATGATGGGGACCTGAAGTAAACTGATGGTGTGAAAGTTAAAAACAGAGGACACAGTGGAAGAGGAACAAGGAAAAAAGACTGAAACAGAGAGATTAGGTAATATAAGGACTGAAGTAAAATTTGTCAATTTGGTGGCTTCAGCAAAAGTGATATCATGTAGTGGTAGAAACTGAGACCAGATTCCAGTGTGGGAGGTGAGGATGTAGAGACAGGGTAGACAAATATTTACAGGTACATGGAATGAAGAATATGAACTATGATGATGTTTATAGGGAAAAAATGGGTTAAATGAACTCTTTTGTTGGCTTGATATTTTTTTTTTTTTTTAGTGCGTGAGAATTTAGGGTATATATTCACTGAGAGGGAAAAGTCTGCAGAAATAGAGGTTGACTTTATTGGAGAAAAACAGGGAATAGCTGTTGGAAAAGACCCCCTTTGGGGGTGAAAGGAGATGGATAGAATGGAGCCCAAGAGGAGAGTGGTATACCTTTCACTCCCATTCCATAGTAGTAATAAGGTGATCTTAGAATCAAATAGCCCTAGGTTTAAATCCCATATCTACCACTTGCTATCTGGATGAATTTGACAAGCACTGAACCACTCCAGGCCTCAATTTTCTCAGTTACTAATTGAGGATAACTAAACCTTTCTCACAGTGTAGTTGCAAGGATTGCATGAGACAGTAAGTGCTCAAAATGGTAGCTATTATTACTAAGAAAAATGGATAGGGACAAGCTAGAGATAAATTCAGCAGTAGAAAGTCAAGAATGGAAGGCATTCCTACCTAAGTCCTTTAACTCATCTCAAAAAGATCAGTTGCTGAAAGTGCAAGCAATGGGACAGGTAAGGGGCTGAATAAATGCATTTAAGAGCTTGGAACATGTTGAGAGGAAAGAGAGAGGGAAGTGCTGAGGAACAAGATTGCTGAGCAATATCAACAGCCCTGACTTGTTTCCTGTCCTCCAGTTTCTTGGCTTCAAATCCATCTTGCACAGTGACACTTGATTAATATTATTAAAAGGACACATTCAGCATATCACTCTTATATATGTCTGCTAAATAAGTCCATGCTTCTTTGTTTGGCATTTGAAACTATCTACATTCAGATCTCTTCCTATCATACCAGGTTCTATAAATCTATAAACTAGCTGAACTCTTTACTGTTTCCTATATAAGTATTCTATCTTCTCAATTCTGCACCTTTGTTTATACTACTCACTATATCCCCAACCTGCGGTTAATTCCAGAAGTTTATAAAGTGTAAGCTTCAGAGTCCTGAAGAACTGAGCTACAATTCAGTTATTGCCACTGATCAGCCATATGATCTTAGGCAAGGGCTTTGCTTCTCTGTGCCTCAGTTTCCTCATGTACAAAAAAGAGACAATAATAATACAAATTGTGCAGGGTTATTGAAAGTGTTGCACTAACATGTAAAAAAAAAACCACTTAGAGCATCTAAGTGGTAACCATCACTCATGTACTTAAGAAACATTTACAGACCACTTAGGATAGAATCCACCTGCAATGCAGGAGACCCCAGTTTGATTCCTGGGCTGGGAAGTTCCACTGGAGAAGGGATAGGCTACCAGCTCCAGTATTCTTGGGCTTCCCTTGTGGCTCAGCTTGTAAAGAATCTGCATGCAATGTGGGAGATCTGGGTTTGATCCTTGGGTTGGGAAGATCCCCTGGAGTAGGGAAATGCTACCCACTCCAGTATTCTGGGCTAGAGAATTCCATGGATTGTATAGTCCATGGGCTTGCAAAGAGTCAGACATGACTGAGCAACTTTCACTTTCACTTAGGCCAGACTAGGCACTGTGCTAGGATTCATGGATACAGTGATGAACACTACACTTGAAACCTACAGGCCTAGTGAAGGAGACAATGCCTAATTTAGTATAGGCATATCAAGGATGGCCTTATGGAAGAGTTGGTTTTGGAATGAATTTTAAAGAATTTATAGACATTGTCAGACAGTCAAGATACGTAAGTAGGGTACTCTAACTTTTTGAAGAGCTTCTGAGAAGATGAGAAAGCAACCAAAAGCGTGATTCATTTGCTGAGTAATACAAAGAGATCATGAACTGGTTGGAATTGTTATCATGAAAAATGGAGACCTAATCTAAAGCAAGAAAGATGTTCATTAACAGAATATTTGGTAACTTTGGATATATGATTGGAAGAGACGGAGGAAGGCAGAAATTGGTAAAAGATACAATCAGATAAGTGGTCGGGGCAAGGTTATGTAGGGTTTTATAGAACATAAGAAATTTGAATATTATCCTTCTGGTGATGAGGAGCTATCATAGAATTTTTCAGCAGTGGTCACAGACTGGGAAAGGTCGTTTTTCATTCCAGTCCCAAAGAAAGGCAATGCCAAAGAATGTTCAAACTACTGTACAATTTCTCAGTTTCACATACTAGCGAGGTAATGCTCAAAATCGTTCAAGCTAGGCTTCAGCAGTACATGAACTGAGAAATTTCAGATGCACAACCTGGAATTAGAAAAGGCAGAGGAACAAGAGATCAAATTGCCAACATTCGTTGGATCATACAGAAAACAAGGAATTCCAGAATAAAACATCTACTTCTGCTTCATTGACTACACTAAAGTCTTTGACTGTGTGGAGCACAACAAATTGTGAAAAATTCTTAAAGAAACAGGCATACCAGACCACCTTATCTGTCTCCTGAGAAACCTGTATGCAGGTCAGGAAGCAACAGAACCAGACATGGACTGGTTCAAAATTGGGAAAGGAGTATGTCAAGGCTGTATATTGTCACCCTGCTTATTTAACTTATATGCAGAATATATCATGCTGGATTGGATGAATCACAGGCTGAAATCAAGATTGCTGGGAGAAATATCAACAACCTCAGATATGCAAATGATACCATTCTAATGGCAGAAAGAGAAGAGGAACTAAAGAGCCTCTTGATAAGGGTGAAAGGAGAGTGAAAAAAAACTGGCTTAAAACTCAATATTTAAAAAACTAAGATCATGGCATCTGGTCCCATCACTTCATGGCAAACAGAAGTGGGAAAAGTGGAAGCAGTGACAGATTTTATTTTCTTGGGCTCCAAAATCACTGTGAATGTTGACTGTAGCCATGAAATTTAAGACACTTGCTCCTTGGAAGGAAAGCTAAAAACCTAGACAGCATATTAAAAAGCAGATACATCACTTTGCTGACAAAGATCCATATAGTTAAAGCCATGGTTTTTCCAGTAGTCATGTATGGATGTGAGAGTTGGACCATAAAGAAAGCTGAGCACTGAAAAATTGATGCTTTTGAACTGTGGTGTGGAGAAGACTCTTGAGAGTCCCTTGGATTGCAAGGAGATCAAAGAAGTCAACCCTAAAGGAAATCAACCCTGAATATTTATTGGAAGGACTGATGCTGATACTGAAGCTCCAATATTTTCACCACCTGATGCAAAGAGCTGACTCATTGGAAAAGACCCTGATGCTGGGAAAGATTGAGAACTGGAGGAGAAGGGGACAACATAGAATGAGATGATTGGATAGCATCACCAATTCAATGGACATGAGTTTGAGCAAACCCTGGGAGATAGTGAAGGACTGGGAAGCCTGGTGTGCTGCAGTCCATGGGGTCAGACACAACTTAGTGACTGAACAACAACAAGAATATCATCATTTATATATATTATAGATACCTCATTCTGGCTGTTGTATCAAGAATGGGGAGGTACTGGGGCTGGATTAGAACATGGAGACCATTAGGTAAAGGCTATACATGATGGTTGCCGAATTAAGGCAGGGGCAGAAAGACTAGAGACAAAAGAATATATCTGAGAGTTTTAAAGATAAAATGTGACAGTTTTTTTAAATTAATTTATCTATTTTAATTGAAGGCTAATTACTTTACAATATTGTGGTGATTTTTGCCATACATTGACATTAATCAGCCACGGGTGTACATGTATACATATTTTTAAAAGGGTACACCATTCCATGTTCGATGCATGTGACAAGGGCTCAGGGCCGGGGCAATGGGATGATCCAGAAGGATGGGATGGGGAGGGAGGTGGGTGGGGGGTCCAGGAAGGGGAACACATGTAAACCCATGGCTGATTCATGTCAATGTATGGCAAAAACTATTACAATATTGTAAAGTAATTAGCCCCCAACTAAAATAAATAAATTTATAAATAAATAAATAAAAATAAAAGGGTAAAATTAATGGGACTTGGTGACTTGATTGGATTGCTGGGGAACAAAGGGGAGCAATTAAGGATGACTTACTGGTTTCTGTACGGAGGAGTTGGTGGATATGGAGCAATTTATTGAAAATGAAAATACAGAAGAAGGAACAGGTTTCAGGGGAGATAGACGATAAGACTTGTTTCGTAGATGTTGAATTTGAAGAGCTCAGGAAACATCAATGTGAAGATTTTCAGCAGGCTTTTGGATACACAAGTATCAAGTTCCAGGCAAGATAATATAGATGTAGATTTGGGAGGCACTTTATTATCAGAAGTACTTGAAACGAAGAGGGTGAATTTACTTTCCAAAGGAGAGTTTATAGATGAAGAAGCAATAACAAGAAGGAGAGTCAGAGAAAACTCTTCATTTAAGAAGAAGGTAAATAAAGAAGAGTCTAAAAGAATATCAAAGCATAGTTGGAAAAGTAGGAGGTGACTCAGGAGCGAAAGACATTACAAAAACCAACATTGAAGAGAGTTTCAAAAGGGGATTGGTCCAATAAGCCAGATTCTGCTAAGAGTTGCAGGTGTAATTAGGACTGAAAAGTGTCCATTGATTTGACTGAGAGGAGATTACCAGGAAACTTACCACATGAGAATAGTAGGGGCAGGAGCCAGACTTCAATAGGTTGAGGAGGGAAAATAAGGAGGAAGTGGAGAGACTAAGTGTAAACAACTTACTCTACACGAGTGCTTATAAAAGGGAAAAGGACGATCTTCCAACTTCCAGAATGGCTAAGGAGCTGAAGGAAATTTCTCCTTCAGAAAAACATTTAGTAAGCTGGCAAAATTATCAAAGCCTCTGGAGATTGATCAAAGGTCTTTAAAAAGTTGAGAAATGTTTATTTTAAAAGTATATAAAAACAAGAATAGTGGAAAGAGGCCAGGGCTTTTGAGGCAGATATTGCAGCCATCCCTGGCAGCTCTGTCATGCAGAACTATTTCAACAGTCTCTGCTGCCAAGTGGCGATTCTCATCTCCCCAGACCCCTGGGGTGGAAAAGCTATTTTGTGTGCTTTTGGAAGTTGGTAAACTTCAGCAATTCATTTTCCATAGCTCTGTTATATGGAAGATCTATATACAATGGGTGGCAGTAGCCAGGATGCACCTGTTCCCCATCCCAACTCCCACGATATATGGAGAATCCAGGCAGGGCAGCTGATGAAGAAACTAGTCCCTCTTTCCAGCAGAGCTCTGTCTTATCAGATAGCTGTTCCAAAGCACTTGGTGGTTGAGTCATAGCTCCCACAATGTCAAGATTTCCAGAGTAGAAGACCTATTCCAGGTAGAATCAGTGACCAGTGAACATTGCAGATACTATCTTCTCCAGTTCTTAACTGCAAAAACGCATACTACATCGTGTCAGCAATTGAGGGTAACACCAGTGCTTCCTGCATGTACCAGTGCCTCCTGCATACTCAGGCACACACACACATACACCACTGACTCCAGAGGGAGGATCTAGGTGGAGTATCTAGTGCCTAACAGGTTTCCCATTTCTTATTCCCACTCCACCCACCAGCTCCTGATCTATAATGCAAAATTTCTTCCCAGAAGCAGATCTGAGCAAGCCTAAAAGACTGGCAACACGGTATCTCTGCCAAGGAATGCAACTACAATTAGATCAGACCGTGGAGCAATTTATGCTGCAGAGCATTCTTGAAAACTATAGAGCAATCATTAGCAATTAACAGAGGCCAACAGCTGGGTATAATACTAATAGGAGCAGATTAGCCACAAGTTTAATAAGAACATCAGGGAGAGAGATAGTCAAAGAGAGACAGATTAAAACTACATTCATTCCTGGTGGGCAGGAAAACTGTGCATGTCTAAGGCTGTACCCTCTGAGGAGCAACAGAAGCTCTGTATCAAGGGAGAAATAGACTTGACTGAAATAGCCCGGCTAAGTCACAAAACAAACAAATAAACAATCAAGCAATAAAAACCTAAAGGGGAGAGAGGGAATCTATATCCAGAACTGTTTTAGTATATTATCTAAAACTTCCATTTTAATAAAAAATTGAGACATACAAAGAAACAGGAAAGTATGACCCATATACAGGAAAAAAGCATGCAATGGAAACTGCCTTTGAGAGGACCTGGATATTGACTGAGTAGGCAAAGACTCATTATAAAGATGTTCAACTAGGTAATTAAAATCTTTCTTAAAAATTAAAAGAAGTATGATGACATATCTTACAAAATAGAGAAATTATAAAAAAAGAATCAAAACGGATTTCTAGATTTGAAAAGTACAATAACCAAAATGAAAAAAGTCAGTAACAGGGCTCAACAATAGATCTGAGTGGGCAAAAGAAAGAAAAAAATCAGTGAACTTGAAGAGAGATTAAAAATATTAGGCAATCTGAACATAGAGGAAAAAGAGTGAAAAACAATTGAACAGGGATTCAGATAAATATGGGACCTCATTCAGTATACCAATATATGCATAGTGGGAATACCAGAAGGAGAAGAGAGAGAAATGAACAGGAAAGTATATAGAAATACTGGTTGAAATTTTCCCAAATTGATTGAAAATATTAATCTACATATGCAAGAAGATCAATAAAGTCCAAGAAAAATAAATTTAAGGAGATCCACATACAGACATATCATAGTTAAAATGCTGAAAGATGACAAAGAGAAAACTTGAAATCAGTGAGAAAAAATTGATTCATTATGTTCAAGGATGACACAATAAGATGGATAAATGGCTTCTCATCAGAAACAATAGAGGCCAGGAAGCAGTGACATGACATCTTAAAAGAGATAAAAAGCCTGCCAAGCAAGTGTCTGATACAGTTGACCTTTCAACAGAAAGAGTTTGAACTGTATCAGTGCACTTTTACATAATTTTTTTTCAGTCGTCAATACTGTAGTACTACATAATCTATGCTTGATTGAACTCAAGGATGCAAATATGCGGTTCCTCTGTATCCAAGGTTCCACTGTATCTACAGATATAAAAGAATCACATATAAAGAATACTGACTTTAAGTTATATGAAGATTTTTGACTGCAAGGAGGGTTGGCACCCCTAACTCCTACATTGCTCAAGGATCAACTGTAAGTAGTAAAAGTATCTTTCAGAAAGGAAGAAAAATAAAGACATTCTCAGATCAGCAAAACCAGAGAGAACTTCTTGTTAGCAGACATAATTTGCAAGAAATACTGAAGAAAGTTCTTCAGGCTGAAAGCAAGTGACACACCAGATAGTAATTAAACTCCATAAGAAAGAAATGAACACTTATAAAGGTAATTATGTAAAAAATTGTTAAGTATTAACCTATAGCCAATTTAAAAGCAAATTTTTCAACAGATATGCAAAGTCTTAAATATCAGCTTGCAACCACATATCCCACCCCGAAGTGCTGGCAAGATCATACACAAATCTAGTAGCAGATCAAGGACTAAATAAATTACAACGAGGAAGCCTAAAGTGACCTAAAGCCATTCAACGACACAAAAAACATACAGACGGTATTCAAATGAGCTTTGGGACACTTGCACATATGAAATTGTCATGGGCCCATGATATTTCCAGGTAATACTCCAGTGATTTTCTTACACCATTGAATATACTTGAATGTCAAAGACTCCTTCTGTCCTAAGCTCATTTCAGCAGGAGTCAAGACTACCAGACCAAGGTAAGGCACTATTCCAATACTTCTGTTTTACCTGGGGAACAAATGTTATCTAAAGCAAATCCAGAGGGAGAACTGCCTTGCAGCAATGAAGCCTGGTGCTAACAACTCTTCCTATACCTCCTACAGTCAGTAAGGTGTGCTGGAATGCCCTTGAGGTACATGCTCCTCACTGTAAGTCAGTCCCATGTGTGCAGGAGACACCTGAGGACAGCAAATCACAACCCCATCAAAGTTACCTCCCAAACAGAGGAGTTTGAGTCCTCTGCAAACACAAGTGTCACTTATGATGATAAGAATAAACAGATATTTTTTCCATTTTTACCTTAAAGAAAGTAGTAACTCTATGGCATCATGACAGGTTGAATGTAGGTTTTTTTTTTTAAATGATAAAATGTTAAATTGACCAGAAAGATATTATCATTCTAAATTCATATGAACCTAAAAAAACATAGGCAAACATAAGGCAAAATTGACAGACAAATGTACAATTATCGTGGGAGACTTCAACTAAAAACAGAAAAGCATTACAAAAGGGAACCAAGACAAAAGTTTATTCTTCAGAAGGATAGATTAAAATTGATAGACCCTGGTGATACTGTTCATAAAAAAATGAGGGAAGACACAAATAAGTAATATGGGTAATTAAAATGGTAGAGATCTTACAGATACTACAGAGAGATTACTTCCAAACTTAATTTATGAGGGAAGATGTAACAATAGAACTGACAGTACATTTGTAGGAGGAGAATCAAATATCAATATCTTCCATGAATTATAAAACTTCTGTACAAAATATAAGCAAACCAACTAGAGCAATATATAAAAGCGAAAATATAGCAGAGTTTTGTCTATTTTAGTAATGCAAGGTTAGGTTAACATTGAGAAATCAATCAATGTAAGTGACCATCTTAATAAAATAATGGAGAGAAAAATAATCACGGTAGAGTCAATTTTAATAGCCAAACACTAGAAATAAAGTAGATATTCACCAAGAATAAAATGGATATATAGACAGTACTATAGTCATACAATGTAGCATTATACTGTAAGAAAATTAATGATTTGCTGCAACAAAAAGTGTCACAGAAGATAATATCCAAAATATAATAACAAGCAAAGAAATCAGATACTTCCGGGGTTTTTTTTGTTTGTTTGTTTTCCATTTTTATTTTTTTATTTATTTTTTATAAATTTATTTATTTTAGTTGGGGGCTAATTACTTTACAATATTGTAATAGTTTTTGCCATACATTGACATGAATCAGCCATGGGTTTACATGTGTTTTTAAATTGAATTCTGGAAGAACTACATGGAGAAGGAGGCCAAATAAGCTCAGGCTCAACAAATTTCTGAGCCCATGCTCACTGTAGGATCCTTGAGACTATTGCTTTGCTTAACTTTGTACTTTGTCCTCCACAAAGATCTTTCTTTTTGAAAAATCTTTTGTAGCAAAGTGGGCAGTAATATTTTGCTGCTTGTGGATATTGTTCCTCATTAATCCTCCTTGCCGTCTAATATTTATGTACAGATAGCCCTAACGTCTTACCCCAAATCCCTCTCATTGTAGATCTGCTGTCTTTTGGGTATAAGACATAAGATCTTAGAGGAATTTTTCTTATCCCAGTATGTCCTAGTACACAGGAATTGCCCAAAAAAGCTTATATGTTGGTTAGTTGATATTTTAAAAAGCAATCATATTTTGAGCCCATGACATATAGAATGTGATCCATTTGATAATAAAAGGGTAAAGGATGCAGGCAGGGAAAAAGCTGATTTGCAGTAAGAAAAGAACACCAGATGGTAACTTGAATGCACAGGAAGAAATAAAGACAACTGAAAATAGTTAATTAAAAAGGCTACTATAATAAACTGTATAAAATACACTTGCTGTTCTTTCTTCTCTGAGTTTCTTTCAAGTATATAAATTTATACAACATGATAATTAAAACAATATATATTGGTTTTATCATATATAGATATGTATGTGCATACTCAGTCACTAAGTCATGTCTGACTCTTTGCGACCCTGTGGATCATAGCCTGCCATCCTCCTCTGTCTATGGGATTTTCCAGGCAAGAATCCTCCTCCAGGGAATCTTCCCAACCCAGGGATTGAACCCACATCTCCTACATTGGCAGATGGATTCTTTACTACTGAGCCACCTGGGAAGCCCAGAATAGCACTAAAGAGGGGAATATACAGCTTTATAGGAGTAAAGATTCTACATCATACTGGAATTTGTTCTTTAGTTGCTCAGTCATGCCCAACTCTTTCCGATCCCATGGACTGCAGCCCATCAGGCTCCTGTTTCCAGTGGATTTCCTAGGCAAGAATACTGGACTGGGTTGCCATTTTCTACTCCACATACTGGAATTAAGTTAGTATAATTCTAAAGTAGATTCTGATAAGTTAAGAGATATATGGCAATTCCTAGAGAAACCAGTAAGAATATAACAAAGAATACATAGTGAAAAAAACATTAATGATACTAAACTGTTTCATTAAGGATATTCACTTAATGCAAAAAAAAATGTATTAAAGGAGGACAGAAAAGACATGAGGCATACAGGAAACCAAAAGTAAAACAAAAGACACAAATCCAATCTCTCAATAATAATATTCAATGTTAATGGATTTGAAAATTCAATAAAAAAAGAGAGATCACCAAATTGTGTAAAAACACAAGCCCATTAAAAGAATGGCATCCAATCATAGGATTATAGAATATTTCCCTTTCCCTCACACCTAACTACAACATCAAGAGTGTTCCTTTATAATAACAGTCAATTACAGCTAAAAGAACAGTGAACTCTTGTCTAGGACAACAGGGGAGATGAAAATGAGGACACTACAGGAAACTGAAGTTTACTACAGAAAACATTAAAGACAGCCTAACTCCTAGCTGGATAAATATAAAATCTCACACTAAAGGCATACTTACTTCAGTTCCTATTTACCTGATACATCATACATCCAGACATCCTGGAATGTGAAGTCAAGTGGGCTTTAGGAAGCATCATTACAAACAAAGCTAGTGGAGGTGATGGAATTCCAGTTGAGCTATTTCAAATCCTAAAAGATGATGCTGTGAAAGTGCTGCACTCAGTGTGCCAGCAAATTTGGAAAACCCAGCAGTGGCCACAGGGCTGGAAAAAGTCAGCTTTCATTCCAATCCCAAAGAAAGGCAATACCAAAGAATGCTCAAACTACCACATAATTGCACTCATCTCACATGCTAGTAAAGTAATGCTCAAAATTCTCCAAGCCAAGCTTCAACAATATGTGAACCATGAACTTCCAGATGTTCAAGCTAGTTTTAGAAAAAGCGAAGGAACTAGAGATCAAATTGCTAACATCCACTGGATCATCAAAGAAGCAAGAGAGTTCCAGAAAAACATCTATTCCTGCTTTATTGACTATGCCAAAGCCTTTGACTGTGCGGATCACAATAAACTGTGGAAAATTCTGGAAGAGATGGGAATACCAGACCACCTGACCTGCCTCTTGAGAAACCTGTATGCAGGTCAGGAAGCAACAGTTAGAACTGGACATGGAACAATAGACTATTTCCAAATAGGAAAAGGAGTACGTCAAGGCTGTATATTGTCACCCTGCTTACTTAACTTATATGCAGAGTACATCATGAGAAATGCTGGGCTGGAAGAAGCACAAGCTGGAATCAAAATTGCTGGGAGAAATATCATTAACCTCAGATATGCAGATGCCACCACCTTTATGGCAGAAAGTGAAGAAGAACTAAAGAGCCTCTTGATGAAGGTGAAAGAGGAGAGTGAAAAAGTTGGCTTAAAGCTCAACATTCAGAAAACTAAGATCATGGCATCCGGTCCCATCACTTCATGGGAAATAGATGGGGAAACAGTAGAAACAGTGAGAGACTTAATTTTGGGGGGCTCCAAAATCACTGCAGATGGTGATTGCAGCCGTGAAATTAAAGACGCTTGCTCCTTGGAAGAAAAGTTATGACCAACCTAGACAGCATATTAAACAGCAGAGACATTACTTTGCCAACAAAGGTCTGTCTAGTCAAGGCTATGGTTTTTCCAGTAGTCATGTATGGATGTGAGAGTTGGACTGTGAAGAAAGCTGAGCACCGAAGAATTGAGGCTTTTGAACTGTGGTGTTGGAGAAGACTCTTGAGAGTACCTTGGACCACAAAGAGATCCAACCAGTCCATTCTAAAGGAGATCAGTCCTGGATGTTCATTGCAAGGACTGATGTTGAAGCTGAAACTCCAATACTTTGGCCATCTGATGCAAAGAGCTGACCCATTCGAAAAGACCCTGATGCTGGGAAAGATTGAGGGCAGGGGGAGAAGGAGCGACAGAGGATGAGATGGTTGGATGGCATCACTGACTCATGGACATGAGTTTAAGTAAACTCCGGCAGTTGGTGATGGACAGGGAGGCCTGGCGTGCTGCGATTCATGGGGTCTCAAAGAGTCGGACACAACTGAGCGACTGAATTGAATTGAACTGAACTGATACATCATGTCTGAAAGTGAAAGTTTCTCAGTCGTGTCTGACTTTTGCAACACTATGGGCTGTACAATCCACGGAATTCTTCAGGCCAGAATACTGGAGTGGGTAGCCGTTTCCTTCTCCAGGGGATCTTCCCAACCCAGGTCTCCCACATTGCAGGCAGATTCTTTACCAGCTGAGCCACCAGGGAAGCCCACATCATGTCTAGTTTTCAACAAAAACTTACAAGGGGTGGCAAAAGGCAAAACAAAATGGAATTCTGACTGTACGAGTGTTTTGCACATTTACAGCTTTGAGCCATATGGTAATAGTTTGTCTACACAGGTTATACAAATAATATGATTTATGTTGAATACCTTATTTTTCTTGGAATTAGATAGCAATAATGGTTGTATTACATCTGTGAATGTACTAAATGCCCTTGAATCATACACTTTAAAATGGTTGATTTTATTTATATGAATTTTACCTCAATAAAAACAATAGCAATTTTAATAATAAGGCAAAGGATTTTAATAAACATTTCTCATAAAAACCATATAACTGGCTATTAAACATATGGAAAAATTCTCAACATCAGTAGTTGTTAGGGAATGCAATGAAAATCATGATGTGATACTACTTCACACCCATTAGGATAGCTATAATCAAAAAGACAGATAATGACAACAGTTGGTGAGGATGTAAGGAATTTGAAACTCTCCTGTATTTCTGGTGAATATGTAAAATGGTGCAGTTTCTGTGAAAATCAATTTAACAGTCCCTCATAAAGTGAAAATGAGAAGTATTATATAGTCCAGCAAATCTGCTCCTAGATATATACCCAAGAAAAATAAAAACTATGTCTTATTTTCACATGATGTTTATAGTAGCATAACTCATAACAGTCAAAAAGTGGACACAACCCAAATGTTCATCAAGTGATGAACGGGTAAATATAATGTACACCTGTTCAATGAAATGTTATTCTACAGTAAAAAGGAACTAATATTCATTACAACATAGATAAATCTTTAAAGTAATATTCCCAATTTTAAAAAATCATAAAAAATAAAACAATATGAGGAGATAAAACAAGCATCACAACAAGATTCAGATACAGTAGAAGGAGTGTTAATAGAACTTCCAAAACTGAAATGCAAAGAGAAAAAAGAATGAAAAAGTCATAACAGAATATCTAAGATCTAGGGAAAATTAGAAAATGTGCAACATTTGTGTAATGGGAATACCAGAAAGAAAATAGAGAAAGGAGAAGAAGAAATATTTAGAGTAATAATGGTTAGGAATTTTCCAAAATTAATGACAGCAAATCACAGATTCCAGAAGCTCAGAGAACACTATGCTGGATAAATATCAAAGGATCTGTACATAAGCATATCACATTCAAACTGCAGAAAGTCAAAGATAGTAAGGAAATTTTAAAAGAAGCCAGAGGGGGGAAAAAACACTTTACCTATAGAGAAGCAAGTGTAAGAATCACATCAATCTTCTCTTCAGAAATAATACAAGCACAAAGAGAATAGAGTGAACATTTAAAGTTTTGAAAGAGAAAAATCTTCTACTCTTTCAGAGTTTTTCATCCTTCAAAAGTGAAGGAAAGGTAAAAGTTGATGCCTCAAACCAACTGAAAGTGTAGCAATTTGTCACTAGTAAACCTTCCATGTGAGAAATATTAAAAGAAGGAGAATGAAAGTGATACGTCAGAAACTCAGATGAAAGAAGACTGTTAGAGAATAAACGAAGATACAATAAAACATTGAAGTTTTCTTATTCCTAATCAATCTAACAGATAGGAGTTTATTCAAAATAATAATAATAATAATACCAATGTATTTGGTGATCATAGCTTATGGATAGGTGAAATGAATGACAGCAATGTTATAAGGAATGAATGGGAGGAATTGGGACTATTTTGTTATAAAATATCCACACTTCTTGTGAATAAATATTATTTTATTTTATGATATTTTCAAGTGGACTTAGATTAATTGTAAATGTATACTGCAAACTCTAGAGAAACTACTGAAAATACAAAAGAAGTATAATTGATATGCTAAGAAAGTAAAGAAAATGGAATAATACAAAATGCTCTATTAAAATCAGAGGAAGCAGAGAAACAGAATATAAAATAAGAAAAACTAGTTTAGAAGTCATTGGAATTGAAAAAAGAAAATTTACAGAAAAAAATTAACAAAACTAAAAGTTGATTCTTTGAAAAGACTGGCAAAATTACTGAACTACTCACCAGGCTAACCATGAGAAAAGGAAAGAAGACATGAATTACTTATATTAGAAATAAAAGAGAAGTTATCACTGCTGATCACTGGTATTAAAAGGATAATAAAGGAATACGAACAACTCTCTGTCCACAAATTTGATAACCTAGATATAAGGGACAAATTCTTGAAAGACAGAAACTACCAAAACTCACACAATGAGGAACAGATATATCCATTATATAAATTAAGTCAATAGTTGATAACATTCCAAAACAGAAAGCACTAGGCTCAGATGGTTTCTCTTGTGAATCTACCAAACATTCAAGAAAGAAATGATATCAATTCTCTATAATCTCTTCTAGAAAATAGAAGCAGAATGGACCATTTCCTAACTGATTCTATGAGGACAGCATTACCCTAATACCAGAACCATATAAAGACATTAACAGAAAGGAAACCTGCAGACCAATATCTCTTATGAACATTAATGTAAAAATCATCAATGAGATGTTGACAAATTGAATACAATAGTATATAAAGCGAATTATACGCCATGACAAAATGGGATTTATTCAAGTGTGCAAAATTGTTTCAATGTTCAAAAATTAATTAATATAATTATTATATGGGCAAGCTAAAAATGAAAAGCATATGATTGTATCAAAGATGCAAAAAGAGCATTTGATAAAATCTGACACCAATTCATGATGTCAACTCTCAGCAAACTAGAAATAGAGGAGAAATCCTTTATCTTGATTTTTAAAAATCTGTAAAAACCTTCAGCTGACATCATACTTAAAGGTGAGAAACTTATCCTTTCCCTCTAAGATTGATAAAAAGGCAAGGATGCACTTCTCATCACTCCTATTCAGCACTGTAAATCTTAGTTAATGCACTAGGTAAAGAAAAACATATACAAGATATACAAATTGGAAAGAAGATATAAAATTTTCTTTGTGTGTAGATAGGCATGATTGTCTACGTGAATAATCCCCAAATTTATTCATTTTTACTAGGATAAAATTCTAGAAACTCCCAAGTAATTATAGCAAAGTCACAGGATATAAAGTTGATATACAAAAGTCAAATGCTTTCCTACATAACAGCTATTAATAATTGAATTTGAAATTGAAAAAAAAATAGTCCCATTTACATTAGTACCAAAAAAGAAACCTTAGGCATAAAGTCAAAATATATACAAAATATATATGAGGAAAACTGTAAAACTTTGATGTAATAGGATCAAATAAGATATAAATTCATAGGGAGACATTCCATATTCATGGATCGGAAGACTCAAATTATTGTTATATCAATTCTTCCCAACTTGATCTATAGATTCAATGCAATTTCAATACAAAACTAGCAAGTTATTCTGTGGTTACCAACAAACTGATTCTAACCTTTATGTGGAAAGGCAAAAGATCCAGAATAGACAATGTGTGTGTATGTGCATGCTAACTTGCTTCAGTTGTGTCCAACACTTTGTAATGCTATGCACCATAGCCTGTCAGGCTCCTCTGTCCATGAGATTCTCCAGGCAAGAATACTGGAGTGCCCTGCTCCAGGGGATCTTCCCGACTCTGGGATCAAACCACATCTCTTATGTATCCTGCATTGGCAGGTGGATTCTTCACCATGGGAGCCATCTGAGAAGCCCAGAATAGACACTACAGCACTGAAAAACAGCAAAGTCAAAGGACTGACACTACCTGACTTGAAGTCTTTTTTGGTCTGTTTATTTTTTTAACTAATTTATTTATTTTAATTGGAGGCTAATTACTTTACAATATTGTAGTGGTTTTTGCCATACATTGACAAGAATCAGCCATGGGTGTACATGGGTCCCCCGTCCTGAACCCCCCTCCCACCTCCCTCCCCATCCCATTCCTCAGGGTCATCCCAGTGCACCAGCCCTGAGCGCCCTGTCTCATGCATCGAACCTAGACTGGCGATCTATTCCACATATGGTAATATACATGTTTCAATGCTATTCTCTCAAATCATCCCACCCTCACTTTCTCCCACAGATTCCAAAAGTCTGTTCTTTACATCTGTGTCTCTTTTGTTATCTTGCATATAGGGTCACCATTACCATCTTTCTAAATTCCATATATATGTGTTAATATACTGTATTGGTATTTTTCTTTCTGACTTACTTCACTTTGTGGAATAGGCTCCAGTTTCCTCCACCTCATTAGAACTGATTCAAATGTGTTCTTTTTAATAGCTGAGTAATATTCCATTGTGTATATGTACCACAGCTTCCTTATCCATTCATCTGCCGATGGACATCTAGGTTGCTTCCATGTCCTGGCTATTGTAAACAGTGCTGCGATGAACATTGGGGTACACGTGTCTCTTTCAATTCTGGGTTCCTCGGTGTGTATGCTTAACAGTGGGGTTGCTAGGTCATATGGCAGTTCTATTTCCAGTGTTTTAAGGAATCTCCACACTATTCTCCATAGTGGCTGTACTAGTATGCATTCGACCAATAGTGTAAGACGGTTCCCTTTTCTCCACATCCTCTCCAGCATTTATTGTTTGTAGACTTCTTGATAGCAGCCATTCTGACCAGCGTGTGATGGTACTTCATTGCAGATTTGATTTGCATTTCTCTGATAATGGGTGATGTTGAGCATCTTTTCATGTGTTTGTTAGCCGTCTGTATATCTTCTTTGGAGAAATGTCTGTTTAGTTCTTTGGCCCATTTTTTGATTGGGTCATTTATTTTTCTGGTATTGAGCTGCATGAGCTGCTTGTATATTTTTGAGATAAATTCTTTGTCAGTTGCTTCATTTGCTATTATTTTCTCCCATTCTGAAGGCTGTCTTTTCATCTTGCTGATAGTTTCCTTCGTGGTGCAAAAGCTTTTAAGTTTAATTAGGTCCCATTTGTTTATTTTTGCTTTTATTTCCATTGCTCTGGGGGGTGGATCATAGAGGATCCTGCTGTGATTTATGTCAGAAAGTGTTTTGCCTATGTTTTCCTCTAGGAGTTTTACAGTTTCTGGTCTTACATTTAGATCTTTAATCCATTTTGAGTTTATTTTTACATATGGTATTAGAAAGTGTTCTAGTTTCATTTTTTACAAGTGGTTGACCAGTTTTCCCAGCATCACTTGTTAAAGAGATAGTCTATTCTCCATTGCATATTCTTGCCTCCTTTGTAAAAGATAAGGTGTCCATAGGTGCATGGATTTATCTCTGGGATTTCTATTTTGTTCCATTGATCTATATTTTTGTTTTTGTGCTAGTACCGTACTGTCTTGATGACTGTAACTTTGTAGTATAATCTGAAGTCAGGCAGGTTGATTCCTCCAGTTTCATTCTTCTTTCTCAAGATTGCTTTAACTATTCAAGGTTTTTTTGTATTTCCATACAAATTGTGAAATTATTTGTTCTAGTTCTCTGAAAAATACCATTGGTAGCTTGATAGGAAGTGCATTGAATCTATAGATCGCTTTGGGTAATATACTCATTTTCACTATATTGATTCTTCTGATTCATGAACATGGTATATTTCTCCATCTATTTTTGTCATCTTTGATTTCTTTCATCAGTGTTTTATAGTTTTCTACATATAGGCCTTCTGTGTCTTTAAGTAGATTTATTCCTAAATATTTTACTCTTTTCATTGCAATGGTAAATGGAATTGTTTCCTTAATTTCTCTTTCTGTTTTCTCATTGTTAGTGTATAGGAATGCAAGAGATTTCTGTGTGTTAATTTTATATCCTGCAACTTTACTATATTCATTGATTAGCTCTAGTAATTTTCTGGTGGTGTCTTTAGGGTTTTCTATGTAGAGGATCATGTCATCTGCAAATAGTGAGAGTTTTACTTCTTCTTTCTCAATCTGGATTCCTTTTATTTCTTTTTCTTCTCTGATTGCTTTGGCTAAAACTTCCAAAAATATATTGAATAGTAGTGGAGAGAGTGGGCACCCTTGTCTTGTTCCTGACTTTAGGGGAAATGCTTTCAATTTTTCACCATTGAGGATAATGTTTGCTGTGTTTATCATATATGGCTTTATTATGTTGAGGTATGTTCCTTCTATGCCTGCTTTCTGGAGAGGTTTTTTTTTTTTTAACACAAGTGGATGTTGAATTTTGTCAAAGGCTTTCTCTGTATCTATTGAGATAATCATATGGTTTTCATCTTTCAATTTCTTAATGTGGTGTATCACATTGATTGATATGTGAATATTGAAGAATCCTTGCATCCCTGGGATAAAGCCCACTTGGTCATGATGTATAATCTTTTTAATATGTTGTTGGATTCTGTTTGCTAGAAATTTGTTAAGGATTTTGCATCTAAGTTTATCAGTGATATTGGCCTGTAGTTTTTTGTTTTTTTGGGTTTTTTTGTGACTTCTTTGTCTACTTTTGGTATTAGGGTGATGGTGGCCTCACAGAATGAGTTCAGGAGTTTACTTTCCTCTGCAATTTTTGGAAGAGTTTGAGAAGGATCAGTTCAGTTCAGTCGCTCAGTCATGTCCGTCTCTTTGCGACCCCCATGAGCTGCAGCACGCCAGGCCTCCCTGTCCAACAACAACTCCTGGAGCCCACTCAAATTCATGTCCATTGAGTCAGTGATGCCATCCAACCATCTCATCCTCTGTCATCCCCTTCTCCTCCCGCCCTCAATCTTTCCCAGCATCAGGGTCTTTTCAAATGAGTCAGCTCTTCGCATCAGGTGACCAAAGTATTGGAGTTTCAGCTTCAACATCAGACCTTCCAATGAACACAGAGGACTGATCTCCTTTAGGATGGAATGGTTGGATTTCCTTGCAGTCCAAGGGACTCTCAGGAGTCTCCAACACCACAGTTCAAAAGCATCAATTCTTCGGTCCTTAGCTTTCTTCACAGTCCAACTCTCACATCCATACATGACTACTGGAGAAACCATAACCTTGACTAGACAAACCTTTGTCAGCAAAGTAGTGTCTCTGCTTTTTAATATGCTGTCTAGGTTAGTTATAACTTTCCTTCCAAGGAGTAAGCGTCTTTTAATTTCATGGCTGCAATCACCATCAGCAGTGATTTTGGAGCCCCCAGAAATTAAGTCTCTCACTGTTTCCATTGTTTCCCCATCTATTTGCCATGAAGTGATGGGACCAGATGCCATGATCTTAGTTTTCTGAATGTTGAGCTTTAAGCCAACTTTTTCACTCTCCTCTTTCACTTTCATCAAGAGGCTCTTTAGTTCTTCTTCACTTTCTGCCATAAAGGTGGTGTCATCTTCATATCTGAGGTTATTTGTATTTCTCCCGGCAATCTTGATTCCAGCTTGTACTTCCTCCAGCCCAGCATTTCTCATGATGTACTCTGCATAGGTGTTAGCTATTCTCTTAATTTTCGGTAGAATTCAGCTGTGTAGCCGTCTGGTCCTGGGCTTTTGTTTGTTGGAAGATTTTTGATTATAGTTTCAATTTCCATGCTTTTAATTGGTCTGTTAAGATTTTCTATTTCTTCTTGGTTCAGTTTTGGAAGGTTATACTTTTCTAAGAATTTGCCCATTTCTTCCAAGTTGTCCATTTTATTGTCATATAGTTGCTGATAGTAGTCTCTTATGATCCTTTGTATTTCTGTGTTTGTTGTGCTTTCTCCATCTTCATTTCTAATTTTGTTGATTTGTTTCTTCTCGCTTTTTTTCTTGATGAGTCTGGCTAATGGTTTGTCTATTTTACTTATCTTCTCATAGAACCAGCTTTTAGTTTTGTTGATTTTTCCTGTGGTCTCCTTTGTTTCTTTTTCATTTATTTCTGCCCTAGGTTTTATGATTTCTTTCCTTCTACTAACCCTGGTGTTCTTCATTTCTTCTGTTTCTCGTTGCTTTATGTGTAGAGTTAGGTTATTTATTTGACTTTTCTCTTGTTTCTTGAGATAAGCTCGTATTGCTATGAACCTTCCCCTTAGCACTGCTTTTGCTGAATCCCATAGTTTTTGTGTTGTCGTGTTTCCATTTTCATTTGTTCCTATGCATATTTTGATTTCTTTTTGGATTTCTTCCGTGATTTGTTCATTATTCAGAAGTGTGTTCTTTAGACTCCATATGTTTGTATTTTTAATATTTTTTTTTCCTGTAGTTGACATCTAATCTTACTGCATTATGATCAGAAAAGATGCTGGAATGATTTCAATTTTTTTGAATTTACCAAGGCTAGAGTTATGTCCTAGGATGTGATCTATCCTGGATAATGTTCCATGTGCACTTGAGAAAAAGGTGAAATTCATTGTTTGGGGTGAAATGTCCTACAGATATCAATTAGGTCTAGCTGATCCCTTGCATCAGTTAAAGTTTGTGTTTCCTTGCTAATTTTCTGTTTTGTTGATCTATCCATAGGTGTATTAAAGTCTCCCACTATTATTGTGTTACTGTTAATTTCCCCTTTCATACTTGTTAGCATTTGCCTTACATGTTGCGGTTCTCCTATGTTGGGTGCATATATATTTATAATTGTTATATCTTCTTGGATTGATCCTTTGATTATTATGTAGTGTCCTTCTTTGATTTTTTTCACAGCCTTTATTTCTAAGTCTATTTTATCTGATATGAGTATTTCTACTCCTGCTTTCTTTTGGTCACCATTTGCATGAAATATCTTTTTCCAGTCCTTCACTTTCAGGTTGTATGTGTTCCTTGGTTTGAGGTGGGTCTCTTCTAGACAGCATATATAGGGGTCTTGTTTTTGTATCCATTCAGCCAGTCTTTGTCTTTTGGTTGGGGCATTCAATCCATTTACATTTAAGGTAATTATTGATAAGTATGATCCCATCGCCATTTACTTTGTTTTTTTGGGTTAGAGTTTATAAACCTTTCCTGTGTTTCCTGTCTAGAGTAATCCTTTAGCATTGGTTGAAGAGCTGGTTTGGTGGTGCTGAATTCTCTGAGCTTTTGCTTGTCCGTAAAGCTTTTGACTTCTCCTTCATATTTGAATGAGATCCTTGCTTGGTATAGTAATCTGGGTTGTAGGTTTTTCTCTTTCATTACTTTAAGTATGTCCTGCCATTCCCTTATAGCCTAAAGAGTTTCCATTGAAAGATCAGCTGTTAACCTTATGGTGATCCCCTTGTGTGTTATTTGTTGCTTTTCCCTTGCTGCTTTTAATATTTTCTCTTTGTGTTTGATCCTTGTTAATTTTATTAATATGTGTCTTAGGGTGTTTCACCTTGAGTTAATCCTGTTTGGGACTCTCTGGGTTTCTTGGACTTAGGTGGCTACTTCTTTCCCCATTTTAGGGAATTTTTCAGCTATTATCTCCTCAAGTATTTTCCCATGCCCTTTCTTTTTGTCTTCTTCTGGGACTTCTATGATTTGAATGTTGGGGTGTTTAACATTCTCACAGAGGTCTCTGAGGTTGTCATCATTTCTTTTAATTATTTTTTCCTCTCTGCTTCATTTATTTCCACCTTTCTATTTTCCACCTCACTTATCCTATCCTCTGCCTCAATTATTCTACTGTGGTTCCCTCCAGAGTGCTTTTGATCTCAGTTGTTGTATCATTCATTATTGATTGACTCTTTTTTTTTATTTCTTCTAGGTCCTTGTTAAACATTTCTTGCATCTTCTCAATCCTTGTCTCCAGACTATTTATCTGTAACTCCATTTTGTTTTCAAGATTTTGGATCATCTTTACTATCATTATTCTCAATTATTTTTCAGGTAGACTCCCTGTCTCCTCCTCTTTTGTTTGATTTGGTGGAAGCTTATCATGTTCCTTTACCTGCTGAATATTTATCTGACTTTTCATCTTGTTTATATTGCTGTGTTTGGGGTGGCCCTTCTGTATGCTGGAAGTTTGTGGTTCCTCTTTATTGTGAAGGTTGCTCCCTGTGGGTGGGTTTGGATTACTGTCTTGTCAAGGTTTCCTGATTAGGGAAGCTTGTGTCAGTGTTCTGGTGGGTGGAGCTGGATCTCTTCTCTCTGGAGTGCAATGGCATGTCCAGTAGTGAGTTTTGGGGTATCTGTGGGTTTGGTGTGACTTTGAGCAGCCTGTATTTTAATGCTCAGGGCTGTGTTCCTGCATTGCTGGAGAATTAGTGTGATATGTCTTGCTCTGAAACTTGTTGGCTCTTAGGTGGAGCTTGGTTTCAGTGAAAGTATGGAGGCTTTTGGATGAGCTCTTGTTGATTAATGTTCCCTGGAGTCAGGAGTTCTCTGGTGTTCTCAAGTTTTGAAGTTAAGCCTCCTGCCTGTGGCTTTCAGTCTTCTTCTTACAGTAGCCTCAACACTTCTCCATCCATACAGCACAGATGATAAATCATCTATGTTAATGGTGAAAAGATTCTCCACAGTGAGGGACGCCCAGAAAGGTTCACAGAGTTACATAGAGAAGAGAGAGGAGGGAGATAGAGGTGACCAGGAGGAGAAGAGAGGGAGTCATAAGGGGAGAGAGCAATCTAGCCAGTAATCAGTTCCCTAAGTGTTCTCCACAGCCTGAAACACGCAGAGAGATTCATAGAGTTAAGTAGAGAAGAGACGGGCGAGGGAGGAGGTGGAGGTGACCTGAGGAGAAAATGGAGAGTCAAAAGGGGAGAGAGCAATCAAGCCAGTAATCACACCCCTAAGTAAAAATGGGTACTGAAGATTAGATTCTTAAAGGTACAAATACCCAAAAGCAAAGATTAAAAATCTAGATTAGAGGTTAGACTCTCAAAATACAATATTAAAAATACATAACAAAATCAGTCACAAAAATTAAAAAAAAAAAAAAATATATATATATATGAAATTTGCTTTAAAAATAGGGTCTTTTTTTGCAAGGCAATAGTAGGTTAAAAAACAAAAATTAAAGGAGTAATAAAGAACTTAAAAATAAAATTTAAAAAAATTAAAAAATGATAATAGTAAAAATATATCTAGGAATTTCTCTGGAGCTGTTGAAGGCAGTGTGGGTTCAGTTCAGTTTCAGATAGTTCCTTGTTCCTGCTTATGCTTCTTCTCAAGATCTGTAGGTCCCTTCCAATGCTTAGTCAATGTTAACTACAGGGTTTTAATCTGTTGCTCCTGTCAATATCAGAGTGGTTCCCCCTTCTTCATTTTTTTTTTGGTTTCCTCTGTTTGCAAGTCTCTTCAGTGTCTAATTTCTGCCCTGACACAAGGAGGTTGAAGGTGGTCACTTATTTGGGCTCACTTGTTCAGTTGTGTTGTGTGGAGGGAGGAACACTGCAAACAAATATCACTGGCATGTGTAGGGAGTGCTCGCAGTGTATGGACCACACTGGGTTTGCCCCAACTCATGGTGGCGTGTGCTTTCCCAGTCTACACTGCTCAGGCTCCAGGTTGCTCTGCAGGGGTACCGTCCAAAGCTGACCCTGTGTTTTGTGCAATTCCCAGGTCTAAGCTGCTCAGGTTCAGGTTCTCAGGTACTCCACAAAGGCACAGACTTGGCTAGGCATGCGTTGTGTGCCCTTCCCAGGTCCGAGCAGCTCAGGTGCTCAGGCACTTGGCGAGTGCACTGTCCTAGGTGGACGGTGCATCTTAATCACCTCCCCTGTCCTGGCCGCTTGGCTTCCTGGGTGTGCCGCGAGAGGGCCGTCTCAGGTGTACCGTGTGTCTCCTCTGGGGAGCTGGTCTCAGGCTCCAACCCTCCTGGCAGATGTCAACCATCCAGGATCCCAGGAAGACTTGGTTAGCAACTGGGAGCCTGCTCACAGTTTGGTGGAGGATGTCGTCTCTGGGGCCGAGATTGCCTCTTACCTTCCGGCTCTGGCTCTCGCACGCCTGCTTCTCTGCCTCCAGAAGGGGGAGGGGCCGATCCGCAGCTGGCTAGGTCTCCTTTGGTATTCGCTCAATCCTTTGTTCTGTGAGTGGGCCAGGCTGCACCTTGGGTTAAAGCTTTTCACAGGAAAGTTCTCTCTCTCTTTTTTTTCTCTCTCTGGCTGTCCCACAGTTTGGGTTGCTATCTCGTGTTATCTCCCTCAGATTGTCCTTAGGGAATTCAGGCCCGGTCCTTACCCTAAGCATGCAACCCCCTCCTCTCTGTCCAACCCCCACTTGCTGGTGGCCAACACGAATGTCTGGGCCACTTCTCCACTGGGAGTTGTGGTTAGGCACATATTCTGTGGGTTTTCTTTTCTTTTTTTTTCCTCCTGGTATGTTGCCCTCTGAGATTCCAAAACTCCCCACAGACCCGCTAGTGAGAGGGTTTCTTGCTGTTTGGAAACTTCTCCTCCTTCACAACTCTCTCCCCAGGACGGGTCTCCATCCCTAACTCTTGTCTCTTTTTTTGTCTTTTAGATTTTGTTCTACCTCCTTTAGAAGAGAATGGACTGCCTTTCTGGGTGTCTGGTGTCCTCTGCCAGCGTTCAGAAGTTGTTTTGTGGAAGTTGCTCAGCATTCAAATGATCTTTTGATGAATTTGTGGGGGAGAAAGCAGTCTCCTCATCTTATTCCTCTGTTGTCTTAGAACCACCCTCTGACTTGAAGTCTTTACTATAAAGTTGCAGTAATCAAGGTAGGATAGTATTGGAAAATAAAAAGATAAATAGATCAATGGAACAGAATAGAGATAATTACTTTAATGTTATAGTAATCAAGACAGTGTGGAAGTGTCAAAGTGATAGATAAGAATAGAATAGGGAGTCCAGAAATACATCCACAAAAATACGGCCATTTGATTTTTTACAAAGGTGAAAGAACAATTCAATAAAGAGTGGATAGTCTTTTCAGCAGTGTTAGAATAATTGGATATTCATAAACAAATAAATGGACCTTTATCTAAACCTTACATAAAAATTTCCTCAAAGTAGATCATAGATCCACTCTAAAACTTTCAGAAGGAATCATAGGTGAAAATCTTGTGATTTGAGGTTAGATGGAAAGTTCCTAGACACTTTAACAGAAGTGAGATCTGTAAAAGAAAATGTAGACAAGTTGGAATGCATCAAAATAAGAAACTTTGATGTATAGAAGACACTACTAAGATTAAGATAAAGCAAGCTACAGACCTAGAAAATATAGTTTCAAATCATTTATCCAACAAAGAACTTATATTCACAATATATATTGACATATAAAACTCTCAAACTCAACAATAAATCAAACAACCTAACTTTTAAAAGTGAGGGGGAGGGAACTTGAACAAATATTTCGCCATCTGGATATGAGGTTGTCAAATTAGCACATGAAAAGATACTCAATATCTTCGACTATAAGGAAAATGTAAGTTAAAAACCATGATGAGATAATGACTACACATGTATTAGAATGGCTGAAATAAAAATTACCAACAATACCAATTGTTGGTGAAAGTGTCAAGCAACTGAAGCTCTCATACAATTCTTATGGGAATGCAAAATGATACAGCCACTATGGAAAATAGTACGGCAGTTTTTTCATAAAATTAAACATTGATTTAACATGACTTGGCAATCTGATTCATAGAGAAATGAAGAAACATCAACAACAACTATATTCACACATAAATATATACATGAGTATTTATAGCAACACTTCATAATCACCAGGAAAAGGGGGGTAAATTCAGATGGCTTTCCACAGGTAAATGGATAGACTCTTGGACATCCATACAATGGAATATTATTCAGCAGTCAAAATGAATTAACTACTGATACATGCAACAACTTAGATGAATTTCAAAGACATCATGCTGAGTGAAAGAAGCCAAGTCGCAAAAGGTTACATATTATATCCTTTTATATGACATTCTTGAAAAAATATAACTATAGTAATAAAGAATAGATCAGTGGTTTCCAAGGGAGTGACTGTGTGTGTATATACAAAAAGGTAGAGCTTAAATTTATTTTTGGTGGTAGTGGAATCATTTAACATCCTGATTGTGGTGATGATATGTGGAGAACTTTTTAAAAGTAAAAGAACAAAGATGGTAATTGATTTTTTAAAAAATAAACAAAACTTCCCCTAAAACAAAAACAAGATTACTCTGGCTGCTGTTTAAAGATTTGATTGTAGGAGTCAAGTATAGAATTAGGGAGAATGGCTGGGAAGCTTCTAAAATAGTCTAGCCTAAAAATCTTGATAAGTTGTACTAGTGTAGTAGCAATGGCGGGCTGAGTGAAATTTGATTGAATTTAAGATATATTTTGGAGGTGGAGCCAGTAGAACAAGATGATGGATTGGACAGAGTAATAAGGGAAAAAAGTGCATTTCCTTTCATTATCTTTCTTGGAACAGCATTACAGAGATTGATTGACATCATTATTTTATCCTGCATTTATCCATTAGGTAAACTTTCTTTATTAAGCTTTGTTCAGAGTGTTGAAGGCCCGGAAATTATCAACATAGAGATCATTAAGACAATTTTCTTGTCTTCAAGGATCTCAAAGTTTAGTCAGAGACAGATATACAAAGGGGAATTTATAGTATAGTGTGAAAAGACTTATATGATGGAGTTAAGCCCTGGGGGCTGTGGAAGCTCTGAACAGTAGCACTTATTTCATGCTTGACTCATTTGGGTCCTCTCAAAGAAGGCTTTCTGTTTACTTGGTAGTGGAAGATAATAGCATCAGTTGTACAGTATTTTTTATTTAATAAACTTTACTGTAAGCATACATTCATTCATTTAACAAACATTTCAATATCAGCTACAACACTTACATGCTAGGCAATGCAAAATATCCATATGTAAATAACATATGATTCCTTTATTCAAGAAGTTTGAAATCTAGGAGATAATGGTATAAATATACAAATAACTGTAAAGTGGGACAGAAAACAAAGACTAATATAAAAGAGAGAAATGGAAATCCCAGTTTCCTCATTTCTTATTTGTTTGATTTTGTATCAATCACTTAACCTCACAGAATGATAGTTTCCTCAACTTTAAAATGGTGTAACACTACTTACCATGCAGGATCTTTGGGGTGATTGAATGTGAAGATACCTATCATAATGCCTGCAATAATTCTGAGGTTGGCACTCAGCATATGCCATGGAAACAAGTTTTGTGGATAAAGTGACATAGAAGTTGTGGCATGGAGCTAGTCATTGACAAGTGGAATATTGGGAGGCCAAAACAGAGAATGTGCCTCCCTTAACATCTACTCTAGAATAAACTAAACCACATCATTTATGCCTATGGCTACTGAACAACTTCCTCACTTTTATTTGTTTTTGTTCTGTTAAACGTAAGACCAGAAACTATAAAACTCTTACAGGAAAACATAGGCAGAACACGGTCTGACACAAATCACAGCAAAGTCCTCTATGACCCACCTCCTAGAGTAATGGAAATAAAAAAAAACAAAAATAAATGAATGGGACCTAACTAAACTTAAAAGCTTTTGCACAACAAAGGAAACTATAAGCAAGGTGAAAAGACAACCTTTAGAATGGGAAAAAATAATAGCAAACAAAACAATTGACAAAGAATTAATCTCCAAAATATACAAGTAGCTCATGTGGCTCAATACCAGAAAAAAACAAACAACCCAATCAAAAAGTGGGCAGAAGAACTAAACAGACATTTTTCCAAAGAAGACATACATAAGGCTGATAAACATATGAAAAGATGCTCAACATCACTCATTCTTAGAGAAATGCAAACCAAATTTACAGTGATGTATCATCTCACACCAGTCAGAATGGCCATCATCAAAAAATGTACAAACAGTAAATGCTGGAGATGGTGTGGAGAAAACGGAACTCTCTTACACTATTGGTGGGAGTGCAAACTATTTTTCACTTTTTATAGTGATATAATTTACAAATCATAAAATTACACTTTGACTGTGTATAATACAGTGTTTAGTATATGCAGAGTTAAAATTTTCATCACCTCAAAAAGAAATGCCTCAGATTTATACTTCAGGAAAGATGAATAGACATACATTTCCACATTCCCCCAATTAAGTACAGATAAAATCATGTACATTATATGTAAAGTAAAAATTAGATGCATTGAAAAAGTGAAATAAAGAAGACAGTACAGGAGTCCTTTCCCACAAGAGGTCAACAGAAACCAAGTGGGGAACCTGGACTTCCACACCTAGCTGGCAGTAATGAGGTGGCACAAAAAGAGTTGTGCCACAGACTTTCTAAAACATAAGATCCTGATTTTCAAAACAGAATACCCCAAACATCCATGTTACAATTGAAAATCAACCTATAAAGAACCAAGATTTCAACTTGAATGACAAAAACCAATCAACAGATGCTAAAAAGATGACACAGATGTTAGAATTATTTGACAAATATTTTAAAACAACTGTCATAAAAATGAGTCAATGAGTAATCATGAACATACTTGAAAAATGAAAACAAAAGAAAACAAATTTCGTTCTTGGGTATTTATCCCAGAGAAATGAAAATTTATATACACACAATAGCCTGTATACAATTGCTCATACTAGATTTATTTGTAATAAGTGCAAAAAGGTAAATAAATGCCCAAATGGGTGAATGGTTAAACAAAATGTGGTACAGCAATAGTGTGGAATACTACGTGGTAGTAAAAGTTACGAACTATTGATGTATGCCACCACTTGGATGGACCTCATGGGCATTTCACTGAGTAAAAAAATGATAGTTTCAAAAGATGACATACTGAATTATTCTATTTATGCAACATTCTTGAAATGACAAAACTATAGAGATGGAAAATAGACTACCAGAGAATAGGGATTTGGGGAATAGAGTTGGTGGATATAATCATAAAACGGTAACATGAGGGAGATAGTTGTAGTCATGGAATAGTTTTGTATTTTTGATTGCAATGGTGTTTACAGGGATCTACATGTGTGATAAAATGACACAGAATTACAGTTTACCATTGAAAAACATGAGTTTGAACTGTGCAGGTCCACATACATGTGGGTTTTTTTCAGTAGTAAATACTACAGTACGATACGATCTGTGCTTGGTTGGATCCAAGGATGTGGAACCATGGCTACGAAAGAACCATGGATTCAATGTAACTGCACATACTGAGGGCCAGCTATAAGTTATTTATGGATTTTTGACTTCATGGAAGGTTAGCTCTCCTAACCTCCATGTTGTTTAAGGGTTAAGTGTACAGACACAATTTTTAGCAATGTTAACTTCTTGGTTTTAATATTGTACTATAATTACGTTAGTTATAAGCATCAGAGAAAACTGGGTGAGGAGTATGCAGAATATCTTTTTACTATCTTTGCAACTTCCCATGGATCTTAATTTTTTTAAGTTTTATATGTACAAAATAATTCTTATTACACATTAGCAGTTACTCCCCATTTGCCAGTCCTTCCTCCCTCCAGCCCTACCTACCACAACTTTCCATTTCTATAGATTTGTCTATTTGGAACACTTTGTATGAATGGAGTCATAAAATATGTGGTCTTTTGTGACTAGCTTCTTTCACACAGCATAATGTTTTTAAGGTTCATCCACATTGTACCACATACTACTAGTTCATTCCCTTCTGTTGCCAAATATTCTGTCTTAGAAGTATGCCATTTTTTTTTCATTCACCAGTTGATTGAAGTTTCGGTTGCTTCTACTTTCTGACTATTATGAATAATGCTGCTATGAACATTTCTGTATAAGTTTTTGTGTGGACTTTTTTCAATTCTCTTAGGTAAATATTGATATCTAGGAGAGAGTTTGCTAGATCATATGGTAACTCTATGTTTAATATTTTGAAAAACTATCAAGTGCTTTTCAAAGTATCTGAACCATTTTACATCTCCACTAGTAATATATGAGATTTCCAATGTCTCCATATCTTCACCAATGCTTATTTTTTGTTTTTTTTGATTATAGGTGACTGGTGGGTGTGAAGCGTTATCTCATTGTGATTTTGATTTGCATTTACCTAATAACTAATCATGCTGAACATCTTTTTATATGCTTATTGGCCATTACGTATATCTTCTTTGGAGAAATGCCTATTCAAATGTTTTTGCTCATTTTAAAATCAGGTTATTTGTCTTCTTAGTGTTGAGTTCTAAGAATTTATTTTGTAATTTCCACCCAAGTCCTTTCTCAGGTATAAAGTTTGCGAATGCTTTCTCCCATTCCATGGGTTGTCTTTTCACTTTATTGGTGGTGTCTTTTCGTGTAGGTAAATGATTCACATTTAAAATGATTATTGACATGATTAGATAAATGTCTACCATACTTGTAACTCTTTTGTATTGATGTTTGTCGCACTTGTTCTTTTTTTTTTTTAAGTTGATGAGTTTCTTCATTGTCATTTTACTCACCATGGGATAGAGTTAAAAATACCCAGGCCCAATACCCAAGGCCCTTGATCTTCTGACCTCATTATTAACTTTTGCAAAGTTTTCATTTAAAACAGAGTGGCATATTTCACCAGTCTCTTGCTATGAATTCAATTTTTCTGCACCCATGCCCTCTCTCATGTTCCCTCTACAGTCTCCCTTTCACTGCAACATATACAATACACCATCTCATTTTTCCATATATGTGGATAATAACTAACCTTAAAGGCATTGCCTGGGATATATTTAATGTATATTTATTTATACTAGGTCTCAATAACAGCAGCTATTATGTATTAAGAGTTTATCTCATGCCAAACACTATGCTTAATACTTGACATGCCTTATATAATATTTAGCCTATGTTCTCAAACACTAATTCTACTGTTTTATTTCATAAACAGCCTCTGAGTGCTTAAAAGGTTATGGTTAAATAAGTCAAGACATCCAAAAGCCAAAGTGGGGATGATATAAAAAAGAAATGTCAGAGTGAGTGCTAGCACACAAAAATTTCTCAATAAATATTTGTTGAATGAATGAGGTTCTTGCAACTGTTATCTCCTCCATGAGGCTTAATAAGACCACTTTAAGTCACTAGGCTCTTTTTCTTGTGAAATTTCATAGATTTGCATCTGAGCTCACATATTCAGCAGGTAGCTGTTTCTCCTTGGGAAAGTGCTTGTCTCATTTCTGTGATTTTCATTTGGTTTTACTATTATTTGTTTCTCTCTTCCCCCTTCTTGAAATCAGAGGGTGTATTATATAACAGCAAGAATTCATATTTGTTAATACTCTCTTCATTGACAGGAGTTGATATTGATATAAATAAAATGAAGTTTCTGTTTGTTTCTACATTGCTTTCTTGGAAACTAGATGGAAGTATGTGTTTCAAGTTTATTGTAAGTGTGATGGATTGAGAATAGGGGAGTGGCATAATCTGATTTATGCTGATTTTTCCTGAAGGAGTTCTGATTCCAGGTGGATTGAAGAAATATATGTCAGCCTTTCTCTCCAGTTGAGTATAACAATAAAACCTGGAAAGAATTCATATGCAGTTATTTGAGAACTGTGAAAAATAAATATCAGTAGAGGAAGACTGCCAGAAATCAAAGTAACACTGAACTAATTGCAAATTTACTATTTTTCCTCTTCTGGAATATTCTGACCTGAAGTCAGTGCAACTCAAAACCTAAAAGTGAGCACTGTAGTACAGACAGAGAAAGATAATAGGAAAAAACATTCTGCTCTTGGATCAACGAAAGAAAATAGGAACTCTTAGAACTCAGAAGAAGAAATCCCTTGGTTCTCCCCCACCTCTTTTCTCCATTTTCTCATGCCCCAGCCTACAAGTGACTCCTCAGTAGCAGATAAAGTAGCAGTGAATGTGAATGGCAACAGGAAACCAAAGGATCCAAATCTATGAAAAAAAGAAAGTTTCTGCTCTGTTCAGTGGAGCTGTGGTGCTAAGAAAGCCAGGCCAAATTCCATTGATTATTCTACATGCCCTCAATTCTCCTGTTGATTTGACTCCAGGTGCAGCACAATCACAGAAGTGGGCAGTTTGGGGATGGAGGACAGAAAAGGGGAGACCCAGAAAACCAGAAAGCACTAGGGAGATAGCAGAGAAGGAATATGTGAAAATGATCCCATAAAAAAGGTTTTTGAATTCTTGGACAAAAATCCTGACTTGTTCGTGCATGGGTTTTATCTCCATTGGCATCACACAGATTTTTATTTATCTATTTATTTTTTTTTATAAATTTATTTATTTTACTTGGGGGCTAATTACTTTACAATATTGTAATAGTTTTTGCCATACATTGACAAGAATCAGCCATGGGTTTACATGTGTTCCCCTTCCCGAACCCCCCGCCCACCTCCCTCCCCCTCCCATCCCTCTGGATCATCCCACTGCCCCGGCCCCGAGCCCTTGTCACATGCATCGAACATGGAATGGTGCTCTGTTTCACATATGACAATACACATGTCTCAATGCCATTCTCCCAGAACGTCCCACCCTCACCTTCTCCCTCAGAGTCCATAAAATTGTTCCATGCATCTGTGTCTCTCATTCTGTCCCGCATATAGGGTTATCGTTACCATCTTTCAGATTCCATATATATGCATTAGTATACTGTATTGTTGTTTTTCTTTCTGGCTTACTTCACTCTGTATAATGGGCTCCAGTTTCATCCATCTCAGTAGAACACACAGATTTTTAGAACTGAGATAATGAACAGACTGCAGTCCAGGTTCTAGACTGACCACTGGGTGGTGCACATACAGGACAGATCCAAATAGCACTGCAAAAACTTTGAAAACTAAACTGACATTGGAACCACAGCCTACAGAAAGTAGGTTGGAAATTGTGGCTTGAACTAAAAAAGGTCAAGTGTCTGCTTAAACAAAATATCAGTCTTTTCTATAGGATTTAAACAAATTCTAAAGTCCCACAACAGAGTATTTAAAATGTCCGAATTGTAACCCTAAATTACTAACATACAAAGAATGATAAAAAGCTCAACTCTCATAGGAAAAGAAGCAAACAAGATGGCACAAACACTGGAATTATGGATTCCCTGGTGGCTCACTGGTAAAAGAATCCACCTGCAGTGCAGGAGACCTGGGTTTGATCCCTGGAGAAGGAAATGGCAACCCACTCCAGTATTCTTGCCTGGGGAATCCCATGGACAGAGGAGCCTGGCAGGCTACAGTCCATGGGGTCACAAAGAGTTGGACATGACTTAGAGACTAAAAAACAGCAAACAACAAAGCATGTATTATAAAAATGCTTGAATAGAGAACTTCTGGTTTCAATTCCAACATGCAAACAACTTAGAAACAGTCACTCCGACTTTCACAGTAAGAGTTAAACAAACTTAAAATCAATTACTTGTCTTAGATTTATCAGAGAGTTGAGGTAATAAAACAAACTGCTATCCTCAAATCTGTAGAAATTGAGACTTACAGAGGAACACAGCTTACAAGGAGCAGAAACTGCTGAAGCAAGGAAATGGGAGGAAGACTTAAATGACCATTTCAATGAATTTCTAGAGTTTCAGTGTAGACTATCTTGAGAGTTAAAAGCTCCTGAGAAATTTCTAAAATGTACAAAGAACTCTTAAAACTCATCAATAAGAAAACAAACAACTTGATTAAAATACGGGATGAAGACCTTAACAGACACCTCTCCAAAGAATATAAACAGATGGCAAATAAGCATATAAAAAGATACTTCACATCATATGCCACCAGAAAAATACAAACTAAAACAAGGAGAAACCACTATACACCTACTGCAATGTCCAAAATTCCAGAACACTGACAACGCCAAATGCTGGAGAACATGTGGAGCATCAGGAAATCTCATTCATTGCTGGTTGGAAAGCAAAATAGTATATCCAGTTTGGAAGACAGCTTGGTGATTTCTCACAAATCTCAATATACTCTTAATATATCAATCTTACCCTTTGCTGTTTATTCAAAGGAGTTGAAATTCTATGTCCCACCAAATCCTGCATCTGGATGTTTATAGCAGTTTTATTCATAACCTCCAAAAACTTGGAAGCAACCTAGATGTCTTTCAGTAGGTGAATTAATGAATGAACTGTGGAATATTAGTCAAGGAAGATACTATTACTCCCAATTTACAGATGACAAAATTGAGGATTGATGAACTGATATGTCCAAGGTTGTATACAATTATCTGGAAGAGTTCATATTCTAATTTAGGCCTGTCAGATGCCAAAAGCCTGTGCTCATTCTATTGTACCAAGCTCAGAAAAAGAGTGAATCAGATTCATTTAAAGATTTATTGGCTCCATAATTTTATTATTTTCTAAATATTTTTATTAAATTGTAATGTACATACAGAAAAGCACGAGTAATAAGGTAATAAATAATCACATACTGAAACTACCCATGCAACTGAAACTCATAAAGAGGCAGAACATTATCTTTCCCCCATTCCCCAGCTCTCAAAGACCTCCTGTTCCATTTCCAGTCACTATTACTGACCAATGAAAACCACTATTCTACTTTGATCATTATATATTAATTTTGCCCGTTACTGAACCTTTTATAAATGGAATTATATAGCATACTATTTTATGTCTTTTTATGTAGCTTTTGATCAACTTTTTTCACTGTCCATTTGTTTATTGTTTGTAGGTTTATGTTATTCATTTTCATAAGCAGTACATTGTATGCCTATAGAAGAATGTATATGTATTCATTCTAATATTGGTGTGTTGTACAGAGTTTTGAGCTATCACAAATGTACTGCTATAAACATTCTTGTGCATGTCATCTGGTAAATGTAATTACATTTTTGTCTGAGTAATTTTCATTGGGAAGTCAGAACTGGTAACAGGGCAGAGAAGGATGGAGATAGAGCAGTTGGAAGATTACTGCAAAAGGTCAAGCATAAGCTACTGAAGGTAAAGAAAAATACAATAATGATGGGACTGGAGAGAAAGGAATAGAACAGAAAGAAATAAAAATGTTTAGATATAGAGATCAGCTGGTGCTAGAGAATAAAGGTGACAAAAAAGTCAAATATGAGAAAAAAATTTAATCTATTTAAAGAGGAAAGAAATTTGGGTGACAGTGCTCATTGGCAGAGGGGGTTTACATTTGTTTCAGTATTATTGAGATATGATTGACATATAGCACTGTATAAGTTTAAGATGTACAACAAAATAATTTGATTTGCATATATAGTAGTCCCCCTTATCTGCAGATTTGCTTTCTATGGTTTCAGTTACCTGTGGTCAGTTGTAGTCAGAAAATATTAACTAGAAAATTCCAGAGATAAATAATTCACAAAGTTAAAATTTTTAAGTTTTAAATTCTAAGTAGCATGATGAATGTTTAAAATTCAAGTATATTTGGCTTAGGGCTTCCTTCGTAGCTCAGTCAGTAAAGAATCTGCCTACAATGCAGGAGACCTGGGTTCAATCCCTGGGTCCGGAAGATCCCCTGGAGAAGGAAATGGCAACCCACTCCAGTATTCTTGCTTGGAGAATCCCATGGACAGAGGAGTCTCGTAGGCTGCAGTCCATGTGGTCACAAGAGTTGGACACAACTTAGTGACTAAACCACCATAGTTGCTTTGAGATATTATATTAGTTTCACGTGTACAGCGTAGTGATTCAGTATTTTTATAGATTATACTCCATTAAAAGTTATTACAAGACAATGACTGTATTATAAAATATTATATATTGTATACACATACAATATATAATATTATTATATTATACAATATACTATATATTATAGTATATATATATATATTATATTATACAATATAATATATTGTATTATACAATATATTATTGTATTGTACGATATACTATACATATTGTTGCCTATCTATCTTATATATAGTAGTTTGTATCTCTTATTCCCATATCCTTGTCTTACCCCTCCACCCTTCCCTCTCCCTGCCCTTCCCTCTCCCCAGTGGTAACCACTAGTTTGTCTCCTCTTTGAATCTATTTCTGTTTTGCTATATATATTTGTTTTATATTTTAAATTCCACAATAGATGATAACATAAAGTATGTCTTTCTCTGTATGACTAATTTCACTAATTACTCTAAGTACATCCTCATTGCTGCAAGTGGCAGAATTTTATTTTTTATGGCTGAGTAATATATATATATTATATATATAATATATAATATATATATATGTGGATTATATATGTGGAATATATATATATATATATATATATATATATATATATATATATATATATATAATCCATTTGTCTGATGTACCATCCAGCTTCCTCATGCCTGGGACATGAATCATCCCTTGGTCCAGTTTATTCTGTCTGTTGGTCGTTTAGCCACCATCTCAATTATCCAATCCACTGTTGAGGTAATCACAGTGCTTGCATTCAATTCAGTTCAGTTCAGTCGCTCAGTCATGTCTGACTCTTTGTGACCCCATGGACTGCAGCACACCAGGCCTCCCTGTCCATCACCAACTCCTGGAATATACTCAAACTCATGTCCATTGAGTCGGTGATGCCATCCAACCATCTCATCCTCTGTCATCCCCTTTCTCCTCCCACCTTCAAGCTTTCCCTGCATTAGGGTCTTTTCCAATGAATCAGTTCTTCACATCAGGTGGCCAAAGTATTGGAGTTTCAGCTTCAGCATCAGTCCTTCCAGTGAATATTCAGGACTGATTTCCTTTAGGATGGACTGGTTTGATCTCCTTGCAGTCCAAGGGACTCCCGGGAGTCTCCTCCAACACCACAGTTCAAAAGCATCAATTCTCTTGAGCTCAGCTTTTTTTATGGTCCAACTCTCAAACCCATACATGACTACTGGAAAAACCATAGCTTTGACTAAATGGACCTTTGTTGGCAAAGTAATGTCTCTGCTTTTTAATATGCTGTCTATGTTGGCCATAGCTTTTCTTCCAAGGAACAAGTGTCTTTTAATTTCATGGCTGCAGCCACCATCTGCAGTGATTTTGGAGCCCAAACATAAGCCTTATTTTATTTAATAATGGCCTCAAAGGACAAGAATAGTGATGCTAGCAATTCGGATATGCCAAAGACAAGTTATAAAGTCCTTCCTTTAAATGAAAAGGTAAAAGTTCTTGACTTTATAAGGAAAGAAAAAAATCATATGCCGAAGTTGCTAAGATCTACAGTAAGAACAATTCTTGTATTCACGAAATTGTGAAGAAAAAGGAAATTCATGCTAGTTTTGCTGTCATACATCGAACTGCAAAACTTATGGTGATAGTGCATAAGTGTGCAGTTAAGATGGAAAAGGCACTAAAGTTATACAACAAGATATTTTCAGAGAGAAAAAGAGAGTAAGACCAGTCACATAACTTTTATTGCATTGTTGTTGCAGTTGTTCAGTCACCTAGTAGTGGCCAATTCTTTGTGACTCCATGAACTGCAGCATGCCAGACCTCTCTGTCCTTCACCATCTTCCAGAGTTTGCCCAAGTTCACGTCCATTGCATTGATGATGTCATCCAGCCACCTCATTCTCTGACACCCTATTCTCCTTCTGCCTTCAATCTTTCCCAGTATCAGGGTCTTTTCCAATGAGTCAGCTGCTCATATCTGGTGACCAGAGTACTGGAGCTTTAACTTCAGCAACAGTCCTTCCAAAGAATATTGAGGACTTATTTCCTTTAGGATGGACTGGTTTGATCTCCTTGCTGTCCAAGGGACTCTCAAGAGTCTTCTCCAGCACCACAGTTTGAAAGCATCAATTTTTTTGGTGCTCTGCCTTCTTCACAGTCCAGCTCTCATGACTCTATGTGACTACTGGAAATACCATAGTCTTGACTATAAGGACCTTTGTTGGCAAAGTGATGTTTTTGCTTTTTAACACAGTATCTAGATTTGTCATAGCTTTTCTGCCAAGAAGCAATCATCTTCTAATTTCATATCTGTGGTCACCATCCACAGTGATTTTTGAGCCCAATCTGTCACTGATTCCACCTTTTCTCTTTCTATTTGCCATGAAAGTTGTTATAATTGTTCTATCCTACAGGTAGGTTTTTTTTTTTAATCTTTTACTGTGCCTAATTTATAAATTCAGCTTTAGCATATGTTTTTGTTGTTCAGTCATTAAGTTGTGTGCGACTTTTTGCGAACCCATGGACTGTAGCCTGCCAGGCCTCCCTGCCTCTCACTATCTCCTGGAGTTTTATCATATGTATGTATAGGAAAATTCATGGCATATATAGGTTTCAGTACTATCCATGGTTTCAAACACCCATTGGGGATATTGGAACAGTATACCCATGGATAAGGAGGGGCTACTGTATTGTGAAATAATTGGCACAGTAAGTTTAGTTAACATCCATCATCTCATATAGATACATAAAAAGAACAAAATGAAAAAAAAAATTTCTTAGGATGACAACTTTTAGGATTTACACTCTTGACAACTTTCTTATATACCATACAGCAGTGTTATACACTGTACACCATATTGCAAATTACATCTCTAGTACTTATTTCTCTTATAAATGGAAGTTTGTACCCTTGACCATCTTCTTCCAATTCCACCTATTCTTCCCCTTGCCTTTGGTAACTACAAATCTGACCTCTTTTCCCATGAGTGTTTTTTCTTTTGGTTCTACATATAAGTAAGATTATATAGTACCTGTCCTTCTCTGTCTGACTTAGAATAATGCTCTCAAAGTCCATCCGTGTTGTCACATATGGCAGGATTTCCTTCTTTCTGTGGATGAATAACCCATCGTGTGTGTGTGTGTGTGTGTGTGTGTGTGTGTGTGTAGCAACTTCTTTATCCATTTATCTGTCAATGGACACTAAGGCTGTTTCCATGCTTTTACTATTATAAATAATGCTGCTGTGAACATAAGCGTGCATATATCTCTTTGATATAGTGTTTTCATTTTCTTTGGATACATATGAAGAAGTGGAATTATTGGGTCATGTGGTATTCTGTTTTTAATTTTTTGAGAAATCTCTATATTTTTTTCCCAAAATGTCTGTAACAATTTACAATCACACCAAGAGTGCTCTAGGGTTTCCTTTTCTCCACATCCTCACCAGGTTTGATAGCTCTGTTTTTTTTTGATGCAAGCCATTCTAACAGGCATGAAGTGATATCTCATTGTACTTTTGATTTGCACTTCCCAGTGATTAGTGATACTAAGTATCTATTCATGTACTTGTTGGCCATTTGCATGTCTCCTTGGAAAAAAATGTCTTTTATGTCCTTTGCCCATTTTTAATTGGATTGTTAGGTTTTTTGCTGTTGAGTTGTTTGAGTTCTTTATATATTTTGGACATTAACCCCTTATCAAATATATGGCTTACAAATAATTTTTCCCATTCCATAGGTTGTTGTTTCATTTTGTTGAGCATTTCTTCTGCTGTGCAGAAGTGCTAGTTACTGTTAGCATGGTATAATTTTTTCCATCCATTTACTTTTTCAATTTTTTTAAAATATATATTTTATTGAAGTATAGCTGATTTACAATGTTTCAGGTGCACAGCAAGGTTATTCAAGTATACAAATACACATAGATTATGTTTGAAATTATTTTCCATCATAGATTATTACAAGATATTGACTATAGTTCCCTATGCTATACAGTCCACCTTTGTTGCTTGTTGTATATCTATTTTTCAATTAAAAATCTAGCATTCTATTCATACTAAGTCAAACAAGTGAAATCAAAATGTCATAATTTTTTAGATAGGCAAAAATTCATGTTTTCTAAAGTATATATTATACATATTTATATATATGTATACAAAAACTTTTCTACTACACTTGAGAAAGAATATCAAAAAAAGAAGAGATGGAGAAATTAGAGAACATAAACTAAATGAAATTAGAGCACTGAATATGAACTAGAAAAAGTGAAACAAACTAGATGAAAGTAAAAGATCATCATATAGCCTAGTTGTTTTTAAACACGATTGCTCATTAGAAACATTTGGAGCTTTGGAGAAAAAAGAAACACCTGAGCATTTGTATTTTAAAAAAAATTTCAAGATAATTCTGATACACATCTGGATTTTAAAAAGTGATTGCAGATTTTTCCATTTTTGACAATATACAGTTCTATTATTTTTCTGTTGATCAATCATGATACAATGGTATTAAATGAGTAATAGTTATATAATCAAAATAATAAAATATATTTATCAGGTTTCACAATCAATAGCCAGACAAAAAAATAAAAGATAATTACAATTCCAAGCCATAATGGGAACATGATTAACTTAACAATACAAAATAATTACATACAATTTGGGGAGTCAAGCAGTGTGATGTGTGAGTGAAAATGTATACATGCACATGTTTTCATCCACCCAGTCAGTCTATGTCTTTTGGTTGGTGTATTTAATCCATTTACATTTAAGGTAGTATCGATATGTATGATCCTATTACCATTTTGTTAATTGTTTTGGGTTTATTTTCTGTAGGTCTTTCCCTTCTCTTGTGTTTCCTGCCTAGAGAAGTTCCTTTAGCATTTATTGTAAAGCTGGTTTGGTGGTGCTGGATTCTCTTAATTTTTGCTTCTCTGGAAAGCTTCTGATTTCTCTATCAAATCTGAAAGAGAATCTTGCCAGGTAGAGTATTCTTGGTTGTAGGTTCTTCCCTTTCATCGCTTTAAATATATCATTTAAAGCCATTCTCTTCTGGCTTGTAGGGTTTCTGTTGAGAAATCAGCTGATAGCCTGATGGGAGTTCCCTAGTATGTTGTTTGTTGTTTTTCCCTTGTTTCTTTTAATATTTTATATGTCTTTAATTTTTGTCTGTTTGATTACTATGTGTCTCAGTGTGTTCCTCCTTGGGTTTATCCTTCCTGGGACTCTCTGTGCTTACTGGACTTGGCTGACTATTTCCTTTCCCATGTTAGGGAAGTTTTCAGCTATTATCTCTACAAATATTTCCTCAGGTCCTTTCTCTCTCTCTTCTCCTTCTGGGACCTCTATAATGTGAAATGTTGGTGTGTTTAATGTTGTCCCAGGGGTCTCTTAGGCTGTCTTTGTTTCTTTCCATTCTTTTTTCTATATTCTGTTCTGTGGCAGTGATTTCCACCATTCTGTCCTCCAGGTCATTTATCCATTCTTCTGCCTCAGTTATTCTGCTATTGATTCCTTCTAGTGTATTTTCTTGTTTGTGTCTCATTGGTATCTAGTGGTATCTCTGTTTGTTTGTTCTTTAGTTCTTCTAGGCCTTTGGTAAACATTTATTGTATCTTCTCAATCTTTACCTCCATTCTTTTCCTGAGATACTGGACCATCTTCACTATCATTATTCTGAATTCTTTTTCTGGATAGTTGTCTATCTCTACTTCATTTATTTGTTTTTCTGGGATTTTATCTTGTCCATTCGTCTGGGACATAACTTTCTGCTTTTTCATCATGATTAACTTTCTGTAATATGGTTTTTATTTTAGCCACTGTGAGACTGTGCTTCTTGTTTCTTCTTCTGTTTGCCCTCTGATGGATGAGGCTAAGAGGCTTGTATAAGCCTTTTGATAGGAGGGACTGGTAATGGGAAAAACTGGGTCTTGCTCTGGTGGGCTGGCATCACTCAGTAAAGCTTTAATCCATAATAAGACAAGAGGAAGGGGTATAGATGGAGTATAGTCAAGACCCACATCCCTGGGTAGATGACCCACAAAAAAGGGAGGATAATTACGATTGCAGGAATTCTATCCAAGGAGCAAGTGGTCCAAACCCCACATCATGCTCCCCAGACTCAGGGTCCTACACTAGGAAGACAGTCCTCAGACTGTCTGGCTTTGAAGGCCAATAGGTTTCTGTATAGGAGAGCTGAAGGGCTGTAGGAAACTGATACTCTGCTCTTCAATGGCACATGCAAACTCTTACACATTCCAAGTACCAGTAAAGCAGTAATAATTTGAAAGGAATTTGAGTTATACACGGTTGCTGATCTTGGTGAGTCTCCTGAAGGGCAGGAGGCTACTGGGACTTACCTTGGAGACACAGACACTGTGGAAGCCATTTTGGGGAGCTCATTCTACCCCAAAGACACTGGTGCTGACAATGATAGCTCTGGAGTCCTTCCTCTAGCCTATTAGCACTGGGGGCTGGTACCAGCCCTGGGCTCCCTTGGTCTGGGAGCCACCTAGCTCCAGTTCCACTTGTCTACACAATCAGATGCACCAGGACTTGGCCCTGCCCACCAGCAAGCAGGCAGCCCAGCATGAGGCAGAGCCTAAAAGCCAACTGGGCCAGGGACCAGCCACACCCATCTGTGTACCCAGAGTAGATGGCTCCACTAACAAATAAGGGCCCACATAGGTGGCACCCTTAGAGCATACAGCTCTGGTGACCAGAAGGGAGTATGCTGCTGAGTGTAGTAGAACATATCCTACATAAGCCCATTTCTCTAAGATCAGTAAATGTAACCAAATCTGCATAACACATAGAAATAAAGACAGGAACTTAGGCAAAATGAGATGACAGAAAAATAGGTTCAAAACAAAGGAACAAGACGAAATTCCAGAAGAACAAAGTCAAGTGGAGATAAGTAATCAACACAATAAAGAGTTCAAGTTAATGATTGTAAAGATGATCAATGAATTCAGGAGAAGAATGAATAAACATAGAAATTTAACAAAGGATAAAATATATACAGAAGAACCAAACAGAGCTCAAGAATACAGTAACTGAAATTAAAAATACAACAGAAGGAATCATACTATTCATGGAATTCTTGAAGCAAGAATACTAAAATGTTTGCAATTTCCTTCTCCAGTGGACAACAGAACTCTCCACCATGACCCATCTGTATTTGATGGCTCTGCATGGCATCACTCATAGCTTCATTAAGTCACACAAGGCTGTGATCAATTTGGTTAGCTTTCTGTGACTGTGGTTTTCATTCTGAAGGCTATGGGATTATAGCTCTTGCTTCTTCCATCTGTCCTCTGATGGATGAGGATAAGAGGCTTGTGCAAGCTTCCTAATGGGAGGGACTGGCTGTGGGGAAACCTGAGTCTTGCTCTGGTGGGCAGAGACATGCTCAATAAATCTTTAACCCAATCTCCTGCTGATGCATGAGGCTGTGATCCCTTCCAGTTATTTGATTTAGTGGGGGTGATGGAATTCCAGCTGAGCTATTTCAAATCTTAAAAGATGATGCTGTTAAAGTACCACACTCAATATGTTAGCAAATTTGGAAACCTCAGCAGTGACCACAGAACTGGAAAAGGTCAGTTTTCATTCCAATCCCAAAGAAAGGTAATGTAAAAGAATGTTCAAACTACTGTACAATTGTGCTTATTTCACATACTAACAAGGTAATTCTCAAAAATCCTTCAAGCTAGGCTTCAACAGTACATAAACTTTACACGAACTTCAAGGAGAACAAACCAGTCAATCCTAAAGGAAATCAACCCTGAATATTCATTGGAAGGACTGATGCTGAAGCTGAAACTCCAATACTTTGGCCACCTGATGTGAAGAGTTGACTCATTGGAAAAGACCGTGATTCTGGGAAAGATTGAAGGCAGGAGAAGAAGGGGACGACAGAAGATGAGATGGTTGGATGGCACCATCGACTCCATGGACATGAGTTTGAACAAACTCTGGGAGATAGTGAAGGACAGGGAACCCCGGCACACTGCAGTCCATGGGGTGACAAAGATTCAGACATGATTGAGCAACAGGACAGCAACAACATGTATAAACCTCAGGGTTCCTGCAAACCAAAAACCTATGCACAAAGAGGAGAAAGGAATCCAAACATATACCAAAGTTAGTTATCAAGTCATAGAGAAGAGAATAACAAAAACACTACCAAAAACCAGAAAATAGTTAACAAAAATGACAGAATTTACATATCTATCAAGAATTAATTTAAATGTAGATGGACAAAATGCTTCAATTGAAGACAGGTAATGGCTAAATGGATTAAAAACAAGACATATAAATGCTGCCTACAAGAGCATTTAGATTTAAGCATTTATCATTCAGATCTAAGTACATACATACACTGAAAGTGAGGAGATAGAAAAAGGTATTTTATGCAAACGGAAACAAAATGAAAGCTGACGTAGCAATACTTAGACAAAATAGATTTACAACAAGAAGTGTAACAAGAGACAAAGAAAGACATTAAATAGTGATAAAGAGATCAATCCAATAAGAAGATATAACATTTATAAATATGTATGCAACCAAAATAGGAAAAACTAAATATGTAGACCAAATATTAACAGACTTAATGGGAGAAGTTGACATTAACACAATATTAGTAGGGGACATTAACATCTCATTTACATCATGAATAGATCATCCAGATAGAAAATCAATAAAGAAATGCCTTAAATGACGTTAGACTGATGCATTTAATATACATATAGGACATTCCATCCCAAGCAGAATAATATACATTATTTTCAAGTGCACAAGGAACACTCTCTAGGATAGACCACATACTAGGCTCAAAACAAGCCTCAAATCTAATAAAATTGAAATCATTCAAGAACTTTTCCAATGACAACAGTATGCAAGTGGAAACCAAAGACAAGAAAAAAAATGCACATAACTAAAACATGTGACTTAAAGACCTTCTAGAACTAACACCAAAAAAAAACAAAAGATGTCCTTTTCACCATAGGGGACTAGAATGTAGGAAGTCAAGACATACCTGGAGTAACAGGCAAGTTTGGCCTTGGAGTACAAAATAAGCAGGACAAAGGCTAAGAGACTTTTGCCAAGAGAACACACTGGTCATACCAAGCACCTTCTTCCAACAACACAAGAGACGACTCTACACATGGACATCACCAGATGGTCAATACCAAAATCAGATTGATTATACTCTTTATAGCTGAAGATGGAGAAGCTCTATATAGTCAGCAAAAACAAGACTGGCAGCTGACTGTGGCTCAGATCATAAACTTGTTATTGCAAATTCAGACTTAAAGATTAAGTAGGGAAAACCACTAGACCATTCAGGTATGACCTAAAACAAATCCCTTATAATTATACAGTGGAAGTGACAAATCAATTCAAGGGATTATATCTGATAGATAGAGGGCTTGAAGAACTATGGACGGATGTTCATAACGTTGTACAGGAGGTAGTGATCAAAACCTTCCCTAAGAAGAAGAAATGCAAAAAAAGGCAAAATCGTTGTTTGAGGAGACCTTACAAATAGCTGAGAAAAGGAGAGAAGTAAAAGGCAAAGAAGAAAAGGAAAGATATACACAAATGAATGTAAAGTTCTGAAGAATAGCAAGGAGAGATAAAAAAGCTTCCCCAAATGATCAATGCAAACAAATAGAGGAAAACCATAGAATGGGAAAGACTAGAGATCTCTTCAAGAACATTAGAGATACCAAGGGAACATTTCAAGCAAAGATGGCACAATAAAGGAAAGAAATGGTATGGACCTAAGAGAAGCAGAAGATATTAAGAAGAGATGGCAAGAATATACAGAAGAACCATTTTAAAAAAGATCTTAATGACCCAGATAACCACAATGGTGTTATCACTCACCTAGAGCCAGACATCCTGGAGTGCAAAGTCAAGTGGGCCTTAGGAAGCATCACTATGAACAATGCTAGTGGAGGTGATGGAATTCCAGTTGAGCTATTTTAAATCCTAAAATATGATGCTGTGAAAGTGCTGTACTCAATATACCTGCAAATTTGGAAAACTCAGGAGTGGCCACAGGACTGGAAAAGGTCAGTTTTCATTCCAATTCCAGAGAAAGGCAATCTCAAAGAATGTTCAAACTACTGCACAGTTGTATTCATCTCACACTAGCAAAGTAACACTCAAAATTCTCCAAGCTAGGCTTCAATAATATGTGAATGGAGAACTTCCAGATTTCAAGTTGGACTTAGAAAAGGCAGAGGAACCAGAGATCAAATTGCCAACATTCGTTGTAGCATAGAAAAAGCAAGAAAATTTCAGAAAAACATATATTTCTGCTTCATTGACTATACTAAATCCTTTGGCTCTGTGGATCACAACAAAATCTATATGCAGATGAAGAAGAAACAGTTAGAATCAGACATGGAACAACAGACTGGTTCCAAATGGGGAAAGGAGTACGTCAAAGCTGTATATTGTCACCTTGCTTATTTAACTTATATGCAGAGTATATCATGAAAAATGTCAAAATGGATGAAGCACAAGCTGGAATCAAGTTTGCCAGGGGAAATATCAATAACCTCAGATATGCAGATGACACCACCCTTATGGCAGAAAGCAAAGAAGAACTAAAGAGCCTCCTGATGAAAGTGAAAGAGGAGGGTGAAAAAGCTGGCTTAGAACTCAAACTTCAAAAAATGAAGATCATGGCATCTGGTCCCATCACTTCATGTCAAATAGATGGGGAAACAATGGAAACAGTGACATACTTTATTTTCTTGGGCTCCAAAATACTGCAGATGGTGACTGCAGATATGAATTTAAAAAACTTTTGATCTTTGGAAGAAAAGCTATGACCAACCTAGACAGCACGTTAAAAAACACAGACATTACTTTGCCGACAAAGGTTCATATAGTCACAACTATGGTTTTTCCAGTAGTCATGTATGGATGTGAGAGTTGGGCCATAAATAAGACTGAGTGCCAAAAAAATTGATGCTTTTGAACTGTGGCATTGGGGAAGACTCTTAACTGTCGCTTGGACTGCAAGAAGATCAAATAAATCAATCCTAAAGGAAATCAACCCTGCATTTTCATTGGAAGGAATGATGTTGAAGCTGAAGCTCCTATACTTTGGCCACCTGATGTGAAGAACTGACTCATTGGTAAAGACCTTGATGATGGGAAAGATTGAAGGCAGGAGGCGAAGGGGATGACAGAGGATGAGATGGTTGGATGGCATCACGGATTCAATGGACGTGAGTTTGAACAATCTCCGGGAGTTGGTGGTGGACAGAGAAGCCTGTAGTCCAAGGGGTGGCAAAGATTCAGACATGACTGAGCGACTGAACTGACTGAAGACATGTGAAGGCTAAACAATATGCTACTAAACAACCAATGCACCAATGCACTGGTTGCAAAGGAACCAGTGGAAGTCAAAGAGGAAATAAAGAAAAAAATATGGCAACAAATTAAAAGAGAAACACAATAATCCGAAAACCTATGGAATGCAAGGAAAGAATCTTTAAAAGGAAATTGCAGAGACATAAGCCTACCTTGGGAAATAAGAGAAATCTGAAATAAACCATCTAACCTTACAACTTAAGGAACTATAAGAAGAGCAACAAACAAAACCCAAACCTAGTAGGAAAAAAAATAAGAAAGATCAGAGCAGAAATAAACGAAATAGAACCAAAAAAATTAGAAAAGATCAATGAAACTGAAATCTGGTTCTCTGTAATGATAGACAAAATTGATAAACCTTTAGCCAGACTCATCAAGGAAAAGTAGAGAAGCCACAAATAAATAAAATCAGAGAGAGAAGTTACAACTGGTATCACAGAAATACAAAGAATTGTAAGAGATTCTTAAGAACAATTATATGTCAATAAAATGGACAATCTAAAAAAGGGGACACTTTCTACAAATGTATAACCTCCCCCAGACTAAGTGAGGAAAAAATAGAAAATATCAACAATTATATATAATGAAATTCAATCTGGAATAAAACAATATTCCCAATAAATAAACGTCCTGAACCAGACCATTTCATGATTGAATTCTACTAAACATTTAAAGAAGAGTTAACATAAATCCTTCTGAAATTATTCCAAAAAACTGAAGAGGAAGGAATACTTCTGGCCATGTCACACTGATGTCAAAACCAGGTAAAGATACCATAAGGAAAGAAAATTACAGGTCAGTATTGGTTGTAACTTTTCTCTCATGAATATAGATGCAAAAATTCTCAGAAAAATACAAGTCAGAAAAAAAGTCCCCTGCATATAAACCTTCAAGTTGTGAACTTTCAAAGATGTGAATGTGCATTCACATGTCCAATCATATAAGTTAGTTCACATGTCTGGTATACATTGTCATGTGCATGCATCCTCCTCCAGTGGTTGTGCCTTTATGCACTTTACTGTAAAGTATTGTATAGAATACAGTAGTATAGTATCTTTATTTCAGACCCAGGATATCCACAAGCAAGTGGTGAAGTAGTAATAACCAACACTGCTAAGAAGCATCAAGTGATAATGATAGAAACAGAAGTGAAAATAATTGAGAAAATGGAGTGAGGTGAAAAGATGGTAGATATTATCATTCCTTACAACATTGAACTCTTTGCTGTGCAACATGAGGAGCTTGCTAATGAAGATGTGATGTAACTAGAGGCCGAGAGAAAGGACAAAGAAAAACAGGAAGAAGTAGTAACTGAGGAACAAAAGAGAGTCACAATTCAGGAAATAGCAGGGGATTTTTTTTGTTTGGGGAGGCATTGTCAGTTTTTGAGGCACAGGACAGCTGTTCAGAATGCAATCCAGTGCTACCATGTCATCTATGATGAGAAAAAAAGGGCTACTACCCAGATATCACTGGATCATTTTTTCAAGAAGGTAGATAGAATCGAAACCAGCAGGGAACCAGAACCTGTGCCATCAACATCAGTTATGAGTGAAATTGCTCTCTGTCTCTTATTGCTGACAATCCTTAAGCTCTACCATCTCCTACCTCCTCTCCCTCCTCCAGTCAGTAACTCTTCTTGTTTGTTCACTTGGTGCTGGCCTTTGTATGCCAGCTGTTGTACTGTGATCCTGTACTTTTCAAGGTACTATACTATAAGATTAAAAGTGTTTTCTTTATTTTTTGTTTTTTATGTATCATTTGTGTGAAAAGTATTATAAACCTGTTACAGTCCAATACTATATAGCTGATTGTGTTAACTGAGTATCTAGGCTAACTTTGCTGCACTTTCAAACAAATTGCACTCTCAGAATGAAACTCTTCCATGTGTAGGGAAATTACAGTATTAGCAATCCAAATTCTACGGTACATGAAAAGGATCATATACCATGATCAAGTGGGATTTATCCCAATGTTTCAAATCTGGTTCAATATCTGCAAAACAATCAGTGTGATATACAACATTTACAAATAGAAGAAAGATTATATAATAATCTCAATAGATGAAATTTTGACAAAATTCAACATCCATTTATGACAATGACTATCAACAAAGTGGTTATAGAGGGAACATGAAAGTGAAAGTCACTCAGTTGTGTCCGACTTTTTGCAATCCCATGGACTATACAATCTATGGAATTCTCCAGGCCAGAATACTGGAGTGGGTAGCCATTCCCTTCTCCAGGGGATCTTCCCAACCCAGGGATTGAACCCAGGTCTCTCACATTGCAGGAGGATTCTTTACCAGCTGAACCACAGGGGAAGCGTACCTCAACATAATTAATGCCACATATGACAAGCTAACAGACAACATCATACCCAATGGTGAAAAGCTGACAGCATTTTCTCTACGATTGGGAACAAAACAAGGTTGCCCATTCTAGCTACTTTTTCTCAACATAGTATTTGAAGTCCTCACGACAGCAATCAGACAGGAAAAGAAAAGAAAAAGAATCTAAATATTAATGGAAGAAGCAAAACTATCACTGTTTACGGATGACATGATACTTTATACTTAATATATAAAATCCTAAAGATGCCACCAAAACATTATTGGAACTAATAAATAAATTCAGTAATACTGTAGGACACAATTTAATATAGAGAAATTTTTTGTGTTTCTCTAGACTAACAGTAAATTATCAGAAAGAGAAATTAAGAAAATGATCTCATTTATAATTGCACCAAAAGAATAAAATACCTAGGAATAAATCTATGCAAAGAGGATTTGTACTCAGAAACCTATAAGACACTAATAAAAGAAGTTGAAGGTCAAAGAAACAAATGGATAGATACACTGTGCTCATGGATTGAAAGTATTAATATTGTTAAAATCACCACACTACTCAAGGCAATCTATAGATTCAATGTAATCTCTATCAAAATACCAAAGGCATTTGTTTTTTCACAGAATGGCCACAAATAATACATTTGTTTGGAAACACAAAAGACCCTTGATAACCAAAAATTCTTGAGAAAGAACAAAGCTGAAGGTCTCACACTCCATGATTTCAAAATATACTACAAAGTTACAGTAATCAAAACAGTACAGTATTGGCACAAAAACAGATACATAGATAAATGGAACCAAATAGAAAGCCCAGCTATAACCCCATGCACCTATGATCAATTAATCTATGACAAATGAGTCAGAAATAAATAATAGAGAAAACACAAGTGGTGGTGGAAAAAACTGGACAGCTACGTATATTGTATCCAACTTTTTGCAACTCCTTGGAATATACAGTCCATGGAATTTTCCAGGCCAGAATACTGGAGTGGGTAGCCGTTCCCCTTTTCCAGAGGATCTTCCCAACCCAGGGAAGGTCTCCCACATTGCAGGTGGATTCTTTACCAGCTGAGCCACCAGAGAAGCCCATAAAAGAATCAGTTTGCTTTATAACACCATACATAAAAATGAATTCAAGATGGATTAAAGACTTAAATGTAAAACATGTAAGACCTGAAACTATAAAACTCCAGAAGAAAACATAGACAATATGGTCTTTGGCATCTGTCTTAGCAATATTTTTTTGCCTATGTCTCCTCAGATAAGGAAAACAAGAGCCAATATTAAAAAAAATAGGACCTAATCAAACTAAAGACCTTTCACACAGTGAAGGAAACTGTCAACAAAATGAAAATGCAACCTACTTAATGGGAGAAGATATTTGCAAAAGACATATCTGATTTGGGGTTAATATCCAAAATATACAAAGAATTCACACAACTCAACATAAAAAAACAAGTAAAATATAGAGAAACTGAATAGACATTATTACAAAAAACATGTACAGATGTACAATAGACACAGGAAAAATGCTCACCATTAATAATCAACACAGAAATGCAAATTAAAACCACAATGAGATATCACCTCACATCTGTCAGAATTGCTATCATCAAAAAGACAACAAATACAAGGATTTGTTAGGATATGGAGAAAAGGGAACCCTCATGCACTGTTGGGATTGTCAATTGGTGCAGCTACATGGAAAATAGTTTGGAGTGTCCTCTGAAAGTTAAAACTAGAATTACCATATGATCTAGCAATTCTACTTCTGGGTATTTACCAAAAAAAAACCCCCACTAATTCCTAAAGTTATGTGCTCTTCAATGTTCTTTTTAGCATTATTTACAATAGCCAAGATATAGAATCAATATGTTCTATGTTCATATTGTCTTTCACTCTTTTTTGCCTTTTGTTGTTTTAATTGAGCAATTTTATGATTCTGTTTTCTCTTCTTTCTCAGAATATCAGTTATACGTTTTTAGTGGTTGTCCTAGAATTTGCAGGGCTTCCTAGTGGCTCAAATGGTAAAGAATCTGCCTGCAATGCAGGAGACATGGGTTTGATCCCTGGGTTGGGAAGATCCCCTGGAGAAGGGAATGGCTAACCACTCCAGTATGCTTGCCTGAAGAATTCCATGGACAGAGGAGCCTGGTGGGCTACAGTTCATGGAATGGCAAAGAATTGGACATAACTGAGTGATTAACACTTTAGAATTTTCAATATACATTTATAACTAATCCAAGTGTATTTTCAAATAATATTGTACCTCTTCAAAGGTAGTGTATCTTATAATAACAAAACAATCCTTGCTCCTTCTTCTTATCTCTTGTATCATTCTTGTTATTCATTTTATATATAAGTATACTTAAATATATAAAATATATATGCTGCTGCTGCTGCTAAGTCACTTCAGTCGTGTCCGACTCTGTGCAACCCCATAGATGGCAGCCCACCAGGCTCCCCCTTCCCTGGGATTCTCCAGGCAAGAATACTGGAGTGGGTTGCCATTTCCTTCTCCAGTGCATGAAAGTAAAAAGTGAAAGTGAAGTCACGCAGTCATGTCCAACTCTTTGCGACCCCATGGACTGCAGCCTACCAGGCTCCTCTGTCCATGGGGTTTTCCAGGCAAGAATACTGGAGTGGGTTGCCATTGCCTTCTCTGATAAAATATATATAAGCATATATTATTTATACACTGTATCTATTTTTAGTTTGAATAAACTGTTACCTGTTAGCTCAACTAAGAAAAATAAAACTTTTAATTTTATCTTTATTCCTTCTTTGAGGAAGAAGGAATATACAAGACTTTCTTCCTGTAGATTCAAGATTTTGACCTATATTATATGCCTTCTCTCCATAGAACATCTTTTAACATTTCTTGAAAAGTAGGTCTACTAGTAACAAATTCCCTCAATTTTTCTTTGTCTGAGAAAGTCTTTGTTTCTCCTTCACTTTTGAAAAATAATTTTGTTGGGTACAGAATTCTAGGTTAGTAGTTACTTTCTCTCAATACTTTAAATATTACATTCCACTTTCATCTTACTTGTATGGTTCTGAAGAGAAATTGGATATAATTCTTATCTTTATTCCTCTATAGGTAAGGTGTTTTCTCCCCCTTTGGCTTCTTTTAGGATTTTTCTTTATGTTTTACTTCTTGTAACTTGAAAATGATATACTTAGGTATGGCTTTTTGGATATTTAACCTGCTGGGTATTCTTTGAGCTTCATGCCTCTACAGTTTGGTGTCTGACATTAATTCACAGAAATTCTCAGTCATTATCGTTTCAAATATTTCTTTAATTCCTGTCTTCCTTCTCCATCTGATATTCCAGTTCAGAAGTTTTTCTTAGTCCTTGGCTATCTTTTTTTTTTTTAGTCTTTGTTTTCTTTTAGGTTTTTGAGGATTCTATTGGTATATCTTCTAGCATAGAGATCCCCTTTTTACCCATATCTAATCTACTAAGAGGCCTATCAAAGGAATTCTTTGTTTTTGTTATAGTGTTTTCTTATCTTTAGAATTTCGTTTTGATTCTTTTTCTGGGATTTCTATCCCTCTGTTTGCATTGATCATGTGTTCTTGCATGCTGTCTACTTCATCAGTTAAAGCCCTTAGCATATTAATTGCAGTTGCTTTAAATTCTCGCTCTGGTAATTCCAACACCCTTGCCATATCTGGTTCTGTTGCTTGGTGTGTTTCTTCAAATTGTGTTTTTAAATTTTGACTTGCCTTATGATTTTTTCTTGATAGCTGGATGAAATATACAAGGTTAAAATATGTTGCAAATAGGCCTTTATTAATGTAGAGGTGAAGTGTGGGGGTGGGAAGCATTCTATAGTTCTATGAGTAGGTTCTAGTAGTTTAGTATGTGTATACCTCTGGATTTTGAACTTCATGAGTGTTTCTCCGTCTTTTTCTCTCTCCTTTAGTGGGAGAGCTTGACTAGAGACAGCTAGATTTGGTTATTTCTCTTCCACTGGAACATTCTGATAATACTCTAGCAGGTTACTCTGATTAATCAGGTTTCCCTGAGGGCAGCCCTTGTTAAGAGCAGTTCTCTGGAGTACCTCAAAATGGTTCTTTTTCCCTTCCCTCTGCTGGAAGCCTGAGGGGATTTTTCTCTGGTACTTACTATGGAAACTGATTGAGTTTCTGGAGGTAAATCCCACAGTACTCTGGGACCCTACCACAACTGGGTTGTTATGGAGTTTTTCAGAGTTTTCTGCATTTACACTCCAGCAAACTGTCAATTACAGTTCCAAACCCCTGGCACTGGTTCCTGTGGTGGTTTCTGCTGATAAGTCTCTGCTGAAGTAATCTATGATAATCTTTGGCTGTCTGTTTCTAATCTTAGCAGCAGCAGTTTGCCTTGTGTCCTCTTTGCTTTGTGTCTTCATTTCTCTCATGGATTCAAGAAGATTTGTTGATGCTTTGATCTGTTCAGCTTTTTACTTGTTGTTAGGGATGGAGTGGCAACTTCCTAGCTCTTTATGAGGAACCAGAAGCAAGAAGTTTAATTATTATATTTTTAAACTATGGGATTTTCATTTTCTAGGAAGCAATAGTTTCTGAGTTCAGTGTTTGATATTCGTTCTTACCCTAAGAGGGCTCCTCAAGCTGTGTTATTTCCAAGTTCTCTCTTGTAAACTAGCCTGCCCACAGCCTAGACTGTATCTTTATTAAAATCCTTGAACCTCCTCCCAATCTTCTCAATTGCTTTTCACTGCAACCTATAGCACTCTTGAGAGTTTCCTTAGGTTTGTACATCTTCAAGATCTCTTGCAAATAGAATCAGTTCCTTTGGTAAGAGATTAGGATCTATCTGTTTTATGGTTTTCTTTTCTCCCCTGCCCCCCAGGCAAAATCCCAGAGCCATTGCTCTGGAGCTGGATGAGGAAATGGCAATCTTCTCTCTGAGTAATATTCCCACTCCAGGAGCTAATCTTTTGGTGGAGGGGGCACTTAGTAACCTGAAGTCTTCTTGGCTTTCCTCTCCTACCAATGGAATTCCCACCTCATGAGGCAGGGAAAGGACAATGAGGGCCCCAGTATTCTCAGCATGCCTCATTAAGGCTGAGTCTCCATGCCATGAGTGGAGGCTGTGTGGAAGAAGTGAGACACCACCTCTTGACCACAGTCACCCAGGACTTAGGCTTAGCAATGGGTAGCTGAGGACAGGATGAGAAATGCTTAAGTCTTGCTTCTCATGGGAAGAAAGCCCTCTGATTGGGAGCTGGGGGAGAGGGAACCCTGTGTTATCAGCTGCAGAAGTCTGGAGTGCAGTTAACCAACTTGCACTAGAATGGGAATAGAGGATGTGGTCTTGGTTCAAACACCACAGATTCTTACCATTTTAACTTATTTTTTGCAGCTTTTCTTGAACAGATGTTTCTTCATTTGCTGTTTGCTCTTAGGACCATTTCCAGAGATTTATTGTTTTTAAAATACTTTTCACCAGTTTCACTGGGGAGTGGTCAGTGGAGCTCCTCACATTGCCATTGCTGGAAGTCAATCTCCACTGAGGAGTTTTAAGCTTGATATTGACATGGTGAGTTTTGAATTTCATTCTAGTCATTTTATGTAGGCTAGATTACTAGGGAAATATGGTGGAAATTCAGATAGACCAGTTAGGAGATTGTTGTCATGTTCTAGGCATGAGATGAAGAAACCTAAACTAAGGCAATAGCAGGAGGAAGGGCCAAAAAGTTAGGATTGAAAAGGCTCAGGGATATTGAGTAACTTAAAGTGATAAAGCGAAGTCGACTTGCTCAATCCTGTCTGACTGTTTGCGACCCCTTGGACTGTAGCCTACCATGCTCCTCCATCCATGGGATTTTCCAAGCAAGAGTACTGGAGTGGGGAAGGGAGAGAAGTCAAAGATGATTCCCAAGTTTCTGACTTGGGTGATTGATGACCAGTGGTGCCATTTTCTGAGACAGGGAAGACAAAGTGTGAAGTAGACTTTGGACAGTGAGAATTGATGGAGAATACAGTTGTTGACTGGAGAAGGAAATGGCAACCTACTCCAGTATTCTTGCCTGGAAAATCCCATGGACGGAGGAGCCTGGTAGGCTACAGTCCATGGGGTTGAAAAGAGTTGGACACGACTGAGCGACTTCACTTTCACTTTCTACAGTTGTTGAGATGTGTTAGAGATCTGTTGAACATCCACGTAGAGGTGAATTGTAGATTGTGTACATAGGCCTGGAATTGAAGAGAGCGATCTAAGCTGCAGAGATATGCTTGGGAGACCATCACATGGGATATGATGGGATCAGTGTTGGGCTGGAGCTGGCTTGTAATGGATCATAAGAAACTGCTAAATCTTCAGAGATTTAGTGAGCTGGATGTTAAATATAACAGTTATTGAAATTTAAATTATATAAACTTATTAAATTTATTAAAAAAGAAAAGTAAAAACTCAAAATTCACCACTTCCTATTTATTATTTTCTATGCTTTTTAGGTTATTTACATTTTTGTGTTTGTATGGTGGAAATGTTATATGATGGTATGCTATCTTGTATCTCTTTCCATTTCTGTGTTCAGTGATATTCTGCTGGTAACTTGAAACCCAACATTCCGGAGGTATTTACGCAATGGAAATTAGCAAACACTATAAATCAGGAAGTTTTTCTTTTCCCTCAGAGAACCCATGGTTAAATATTTACCAGCACAACACTTCATGGCAGCCATTAACAGAGAGGTGGAAATTAAAATTATGTGAATTGATGTGATCACCCTGGTAGAGTAAGTACAGAGTGGCATGAATTGGATTTGGAAAAGAAAGTTCAAAACCTCAAATCAGAATCCCCCATAGTCCCCTCAAATCCTCAGGCCAGTTTAAAAAAACAAGGAGGAAAGATACACTTTTCTCACTATATAGCTAAAGCACCTAGTCAGGAAGACAAAGTGTTGGCAAGTTAGGTTAATCTGTCTCCTAGAGACCAGGCAGAGAGTGAGAAGTGAACAAGTTGCCTGGGGAAAAAATCCCACCCTGAAATCCAAGTCTTGTTAAGCTAAGCTATAAAAGAACAGGAATGCCTGCATTGCTTAACTGGGCAGGAATGGGGAGGGCAGCTGGGAAGAATTTTCACAAAAAAGGAAAACAGCTAGCAACATGACTCCTTTATTCACACATTTATGCATCTCCAAAGGGACTTACTGAGTGCCTTCTAGGTTCAAAGCATAAGCTAGGGACTGTGAACAGAGAGTGGGTAATAAGTCCAGACATTAAGTACTGGAAAGTTGTGATGGTCAGAGAAATCTTGGAGGATGTGGGGTTTGAGCTGGGCTTTGAAGGTTAGTTAAGAAGTACCTGAAAAGAAGAGGATGGGAACTCTTCAAAGAAAATGTAACAGAAATAAGAAAGGCCCAGAGCCAAGAATAATACTACTTAATACTTAGAGAATTCTTATTCTATACCAAACAGCATTCTAAGAGCTTTATGTGCACTATCTCACTTAATCCTTGAAACAAGTCTATGAAGCAGAGACTATTATTATTCTAATTTTACAGATTAGGAAACTGAGTCCACACAACAGGAAAGTGGCCAAAATGGCATTATGAATCCAGACAGCCTGGTTCTAGAGCCTACAGTCTTAATTAATTCTCTACTTACCTCCCGGAGTGTGCAAGATATTTTCATGAAGGTGTGTGCTAATAGAGGCCCAAATGGGATAGCCATGAGATAGGAGAATTTGATAGGTAAATAGGGAGCCAACCTCAAAGGATTTTATATTCTAGAGACACTCGCAACAACTATAGAATAAGCATGGTCGACCCAGCTTTGAACCCTGAATCTGCCATTGATAAGCTGTGTGGCACAGGACAAAGTCAGTGGTAGCCTCCACTTCCTCACCTTTCAGGTGGGTGTGTCTGTGCTAATTCTGTTAGGTTGCTGTGAAGATTAATGATTAATGAATAATAGTTAATAATGTGTCCAGCACAGAGTAGGTCACCATCAATGGAGGCTATCTATTACTTTATGACTGGTACAGTACACAGCAGAGGTTTTGGAATAAATGTTTTAAAGTTTTTTTTTAGTTAGTGATTCCTCAAAGGTCATCAATGTAGAATTTCTGGTGAAAACATTCACTTAAAAAATCATTTTTTCTCCTGGTAGCTTGTCCCTCAGACTACTGAGAAACCTACAGCCTTGGGTTGCTGATGCCTTCTAGTTGGCAAGTATGACCAAAGACAGGCTTGGGCTAGGGAAACTGCCCCACATGTGTACCCACCATTCCTAGGGAGTAGTGATCTCTCTGGGGAGTTACCAATGGGGTGAGGACAACTAGAAATAAGGAGGCTATAGCTCAACTTCTCTTCTTGATATTGATCTATATGTCACCATTAGACTCTGGAGATGTCTGCGTTACCCTGCACCTTTCATCTACCCTAGTCCAGTTCTGGGAAGATAGCAGCGAATAACTGTGGAAACACATGGTCCAGAAATCCAGGTGGGACTCTAACCTCTCCTTGTTTCCTTATACACCCTCTTCCCTTTTTAATGAAGTATCATTTTATTTTGTGGATCTCCTAAGGAAACTCTTGACTTGCCTAATATCTTCCTGGAAATGCAGTTGTTAGAGGTGCATAACTGAAAGCATGACTAGAATTAGCTGCTATTCTCAAGAATCTTGAAACTGTAAATCCTGATAGTCAGGACTCAAAAAATCAGGGAGGGGAGAAGAGCAAAACCTCTTATTTTTCATGTGTCTGAAAATATCTGAACGTAGAGCTGTCACCTAAAATAGAAAACTGAAGAATTTTTCCCCTTCTGGATTCCAAATATCTGCCGTGGGACCTGAGGCACTTCTTAAAGATGACCTCTAACTGGTGTAGAGTGTTCCTCTCCCTGACGTTCTGTCTGCAGGCTGTCAAGTAGGCCTCTGCTGACCTTCTGCATGAAGGATCAGGGAAATCATACCATTTCCTTTTCAGGCCATAATGACTACCTAATCCAGCAGGCAAAAGACTGCAAATGGTCTCAAATTTCAGGATATTCTGTTTTCTCGCAGTGGTTCTGGGGCAGGTAATTTGAATCAGGATAGGGCACCTTCACTACAGTGACTCAGTAATTCTGTGGTTTCAACTCTTTCCTGTAATTCTCCAAGAAGCCAGTAGACTCTCCAGAGTATTCTAGAAGTTGTATTAAAACTGAGACAGGAAGAAAGAATGAGAAGTAATGGCAGCTGCTTGGCCAAAGAAATTCTTGGGCCCAAAAAGGAGTGTTATGGGGGAGTCTGAGCCAGACATTCTTGAGTTTTCTCTTTCTCTCACACTTCACAGCTATGCTTCCTTTACAACAGGGTTTCAAATTTTCTCAAAAATTGATCATGTTTTTTATCCTTTTCACCACTACCACCTTGTTTTAAGCCACCATTCACTCCCTGCAGTCTCTGTATTTGCCTCTCAATTTTCCTTACAGAAGCCAGAGGGAGACTTTCAATTATCAAGTCAGATTACATCACTCTTCTGTTTCAAATCCTGCAATGACTTTTTATCTCATTCAGAATAAAAGTCAAAGGTCTTGTAATGGCTTGTACATCCCTGCCTGATTTGTCCCCTCTTCATCTCCACAGTATCAGGTCCCACTACTTTGCCTCACAGTCACTCTGCTCCAGCCACACTTGCTTCCTTGCTGGTCCTTGGACATAAACAAGCATGCCCCTACCACAGGGACTTTTCACTAGCTGTTTTCTCTGCCTAGAGAAATCTTCTCTCAAATAATTCACTCCCTCACCTTCTTCAGATCATAATTAAAATAATGCCCTTTTTTCAGTGAGCTCTTCCCTGACTGCTCTATTTAAATTCGCAATCACCCCTATACTACTTTTGCCTCTTCCATGTTTTATTTTTCATGTGCATGGGCATTTGTGTATGCTTAAGTCACTCAATCATATCCAACCCTTTGCGACCCCATGGACTGTAGCCTGCTGGGATCGTTGGTCCATGGGATTTCCCAGGCAAGAATGCTGGAGTGGGTAGCCATTCCCTTCTCCAGGGGATCTTCCTGACCCAGGGACTGACCCTGGGTCTCCTGCATTGCAGGTGGACTCTTTACTGTCTGAGCCACCAGAGAAGCATGTAGTACTTGTCAACTTCTAATATGCTACTTTTCACTAGTTTGTTTAAAGACTGTTTCTCCTCTACAATATCAGCTTCATTAGGGCAAGGATTTTTGCTTAAAAAAAAAAACAAAAAAACTGTGTTATCTCCAGCACTCAACACAGAGCCTGGCATTAGTGCTCAATGCTGCTAAGTCACTTCTCAATAAGTATTCATTAAATGAATTTTCTTAAAAGATACCCATTGTTCAGGAAAAAGTCCCTTTCCCTAGTTAGTTCCTAGTTTCCCCATTGATAATACAAGAGGGTTGGATTGGGAGATCTTGCAGGTCTTTTGCACCTCCAGGACTAAATTCAGAAATCTGGGTAAAAGCCCAGTCTCCACAGCCAGATTTCTTGGGCTCCTTTTCACCTTCTACCTTGGGGCAAGTTACTTCATCTCTCTGGGCCTCTTAGTTTTCTTATTTGAAAATGAAGATAATAAAAATAGACCCTTTCTCCAAGAGTTGCTCTGGAGACTAAATAGGATCATTATATAAGCACTTTGACACAGTGCATGGCATTCAATAAACATTAACTATTGCTTTTAGGGTGATCATTAACAAGTAGCCACATTAGCAGCCTTCCTTAGGTTCAAAACCAGCTTCAGTCACTGATGGTATGGGAGAAAAGAGGAAAAAAAAACCCTCCATAACAAAAAACTAACCTGGGTTTCATACACAGCTTATATGCGACTCACATGCATACAGCTGGCCTCATCGCCTTTCTCATCCCATTACTAAGCTAGAAGAACAGCTCATTCTCTTGTAACCTGATGTCCCTGGATAAGAGGGAGGGCTAGAGAAGAAACATGTGATTGCCATGGCCACCGGCTCTATCTCACTCTACAGAGAAACAAGCCATGGGGGCGTAGTCATAATTACCCACAAACCTAATCATGAGTGGCTTCAACCAGGGTGTGTGGAACACATATGGTCCCAGTCACAGAAGTTGTGCTAGGAGGGCAGAGGATGACATTCAAAGTCATTATGAGAAAACATGATTCAAACAGCTGGCCTGTTCTTTGGGGTGGGGGATGTGTAGGCTTTTCAGAGTAAGGCAGGTTATAGGCTACCAGAATGAAAACTAGAAAGGATAACCAATGAATAAGCCTATTAGTAATAATTATAACATTAATAATACCTTACTTTTCTAGCATATTTATTGTGTTCCAGGTGCTTTTTAAATTCTTTATTTCTCCAGTGAACTCCAGTGATTCTAAACCTTAGTTGCACATTTGAGAACTTGAAAAACTGTATCAGGGTTCAAGCTTCACTACACCAATTAAATCAAAATTTTTTGTCAAAAAATATTTTTAAAAAATCTCCCCAGGTAATTATAATGTATAGTCAGGGTTGAGAACAATTGAGGCATATATGCATAACATATACCTTTTACAGGTGAGGAAATTATTAATAAGTTCAGAAAATTTGTTCCAGGTCATCCAGTGAGGAATCAGCAATAGGCTATACTGTCTCACATATAGTATTATATACACTGTGTACCACCCAGGGAAGGCTTGAACATAGAACTTGGGGCCAGAACTCAATTTTAACAGAACCAGGTGCATCATGATGGGGCCAGATATAGCTGGGCTGAACCCCTTGAACCACATATGCATCCTAGGGTCTAGGATGCCATACTCCAAAGACTAGTCAAGCAGTATCATAGGCATCTGCTGCAGTTTGGGGATTTCCTGCCTCAACCAAGATAGTCTCAGTATTGACTCAGTCACCTGCCCTGGTGATATTAACACAAAGGTATCCCACTGCCATTTACCTTTTCAGCTTCTTTTGCCCATCAGATCCAGGCTGCATGCAACAACAGCAGTGACATTAGGTAATTATTTCTTTAGCATGGTGTGTGTACCTCTGAAGGGTTACAAGATGATCTAGGAGGTAAATGGATAAGCACCAAAAATTTTTCAATAGTTATTTTAATGTAATTGGAATATGTATTGGAGATTGGACTTCCCTTGTGGCTCAGCTGGTAATAGTGTGTATATGTATATACACACACACACACATAGGGAAACCTGGTGTGCTGTGGTTCATGGGGTCATGAAGAGTTGCACATGACTTGGTGACTGAATACCAACAACATATTATATGTATATATATTCAGCCCATGATTGCTTAGAATAAGGCTAGGTTGATTTAAAATATTGAAACGTGACTTGAGTTAAAGAAAAAAATTAAGTAAATAATAAACGTAGAGGTAGTTGGCACAAGAATATGGTTCCAAAATTCAGAACAAGATAGGTGAATGGCTAAAGAGGAAGAATACTGTTTAGAGGCATTTATCTGTTCACTCAATCATTTAATCACTGAACAAACATTTATTGGATAACAAGTATATGCCAAGAAACATGTTAGACATAATATAGATGAATAAGAAGTGGTCCTTGCCTTCAAGGAGCTCACGTAAATATAAATATACAAGAAACATTTTTGTCAAATGCCTTTATAATAAATGTATCCCTAGATAATGAGAGAAAAGTAAATGTACAATGGCAATTCAATATAAATAACCAAAAAGCATAGTGGAAGCATATGAGGATGGGCAGGTTAAAGAGACAGGGACAATGGAGACTTGAGAAGATTTCCAAGAAGAGGTTACTTAGCCATGCAAATATGAGAGGGAGAGGATGCCAAGTTGAGGGCATTATGAACAAATAATAGAAGTGAGAAACAGCAGCATGTAAATGTGTAATGGTTGGTTAAGGGGGAAAGGATAAGAGATGGGTTATTCAGTTGAGAGCATGAAATACACAGTGGAAATGTGGAGAGAGAGAGCTGGGAGGATCTGCTGGGGCTGGATTATTGCACTCCATGAAAATGGGTTTGAGCCTTATTCTTTGGACAAGCTTGGCTTTGTAACTAGGCTGGAAAGAAGATATTCAAATCCTGATTCCGTTATTTTTTTTTTTTTTTTAGCTGTGTGTCCATGGGCCTAGTTGTCCTAATCTTCCTGTGATTCAGATTTTTCATTTGTCAAGTGGGAAAATCAGTAGTTCCTTAGCATTAATTGTAGAAGGTTAAATGGAATATCATTTATAAATCACTATTCATGATGCTTGGCACACAAAGTAAGTCCTACCCCTTGACTGTCCTTTCTTGGTTTTCCTTTTTAGAGATGTTATCAGCATTCGTTATGAGTCTGTATTGCCCTCTCATTTGTCTCCATATTCAACACCTGCTTGGAGTAGGAAAATGGCAACCCACTCCAGTATTCTTGCCTGGAAAATTCCATGGACAGAGAATCCCGACAGGCTACAGTCCATGCAGTTGCAAAGATTCAGACATGACTGAGCAACTGAGTATGCACACCATGTAGAAAACCGTTCACCTATTTTATTTCACTTAATTTGCACAATAGTACTGATGGCTCAGATGGTAAAGAATCTGCTTGCAGTGCAGGAGACCTGGGTTCAATCCCTGGATCGAGAAGGCCCCCTGGAGAAGGGAATGACAACCCACTCCAGTATTCTTGCCTGGAGAATTCCATGGACAGAGGAGCCTGGCAGGCTGCAGTCCATGGGGTTGAAAAGAGAGACAACTGAGTAACTTTCATATACATACACACACTGATGACAGGATGACTGTGTGGTGAAAAATGCAGGGCTACTATACAAAACTGACTTCAGCTAGAGCAACTATGCTTTGCTTTTCCCACTACACTTAAGGTATAACAAACAGATGCCACATTTCTTTATTTTCTTTCATAGGTGAAAATCATCAATAATTGTTTTCCTGAAGATGTAGGAGGAAAATGAGCTGGAGACATATGGTCTATATACTAGGAATTTGCTCCAGTGACTCCTGCGAGGCTGTGAGTTTGGAGGCATTGTTGGCATTTTTCAGAATTTAGGTGTTTTGTTCCTCCAGATTCCTTTCTAAAAATCTGGTAAAAAAAAAATATATATATATATAACATAAAATTTACCATCTTAACCATTTTAAATGTACAGTTTAGTAGTAGTGTTAAGTATGTTCACATTTTTGTGAAATAGATACCCAGAGCATTTTTAATCAAAAGAAACACTATATATTAATATGTTCATTTTGTGGTAATTTGCTGGTGTGTAAACTTAAGATTTGTTTACTTTTCTGTATTTATGTTACACATCAAGAAAATGTTTTCCTAAGTGATAATATTGAATAAAACACCAGTGACTATGTCAGTTAATTTATTGGTGAATAACCCAGTTGGATGTAGAAGTGAGAGATGATGTTAAGTTTCTTAAATGTAGAGCAAGAACAATATTTTTAAATTGCTCTATACAATTTAGAAAAAGAAAGATTAGTTCAATACTAAGACATCTTAACTAGCATAAAAGAGAAACAAGAGGGCTTCTGGTCCAGATAAGATGGCATAGAAACATTGCTCTCTGCTCCTCCCTACTAGGTACAACTATAAATCCTGGAAATACACCCCTTTGTTCTGCAGTCCTTGAGACACTCTTCCCTACTGAGGGGTACTGGGAGGCCAGGGAGTGTTATGGAAGTGGGACCCCTCTAGAGCAAGTGATCCAGCTTAGAAACTTCTTTGCATCCATGGTTCTAAGAATCCCCTCCCCCACATAGACTGGCCAGGCTGCCCTGGGTGGAGAAATGCAGTTACATGTGGCCCAAGTGCAGAGTGTTCTTCGTCATGGAGACTTCCTTTCTCCACTTAGAGGCACCACACAATCTAGCCTAGAGAAGCAACTTTTGCCTCCACAAGCTAAACCAGCCCAGACCACTTGGAGCCCATCAGGTACCAGTTAATCCAAGCCAATCAAAGCACAGCAAAGGCTCTGAAGATTAAACTGCTATTGGAATCATGGCACACAAAAATTGGCCAGGACCTATGTGCTGAACCTAAACAAGTAGACTGCCTGATAAAATGGAGGATTTACATAGGACTAGACTTTTTTAACACAATAGCCAAAATTTCTAGAATACATTGAAAAATCACCTGTCATACAAAGAACCAGGAAAATAACTTTAAACGGAAAAGACAATCGAATGACGCCAACACGGAGATGAATCATATGTTGGAATTATCTGACAAAGATGTTAAAGAAGCCATTATAAAGATGTTTCAATGAGCAATTATGAACATGCTAGAAACAAATGAAAAAATAGAAAATCTCAGCAAGGAAATAGAAGTTATAAAAAAGAACAAAATGTAAGCTGAAAACTATATTAATATAAAAAAGATATCTCCAGGTAATCATGCTAAATAAAAAAGCCAATCCCGAAAAGTTATGTACAATATGATTCCATTTATGGAAGAAATTTTAAATGACAAAATCATAGAAATTGGCAACAGTTTACAGTTGTCAGGACTTAAGAGTTTTGGTTCTGGGGAGGGTTGTCAGAGGGAAGTGTGTATGGTTATAAAACGGCAAAACAAGAGATTCTTGCAGTGATGGAACTATTCTATATCTTGACTATGATGTGTATACACAAAAAGTGATAAATTGTATAGAACTACTGCTGCTAAGTCACTTCAGTCGTGTCCGACTCTGTGCGACCCCATAGACGGCAGCCCACCAGGCTCCCCCGTCCCTGGGATTCTCCAGGCAAGAACACTGGAGTGGGTTGCCATTTCCTTCTCCAGTGCATGAAAGTGAAAAGTGAAAGTGAAGTCGCTCAGTCGTGTCCGACTCTTAGTGACCCCATCGACTGCAGCCTACCAGGCTCCTCCGTCCATGGGATTTTCCAGGCAAAAGAGTACTGGAGTGGGGTGCCATTGCCTTCTCCCTGTATAGAACTAAGTACACACTTAAATGAGTGCAAATATAAAGTGAAGTCGCTCAGTCGTGTCCAACTCTTTGTGACCCCATGGACTGTAGCCCACCAGGCTCCTCCGTCCATGGCATTTTCCAGGCAAGAGTACTGAAGTGGGTTGCCATTTCCTTCTCCAGGGGATCTTCCTGACCCAGGCATTGAACCCCAGTCTCCTGCATTGTAGGCAGACGCTTTACCATCTGAGCCACCAGGGAAGTCCTCAAGTACAAGTAATGCTGGATAAATTTAAATGAGATCAGTGGATTGTATCTATGTCAATATCATGGTTGTGGTACTGTAATATGGTTAACATTGGGGGAAACTGAATGAAGGGTCCACAGGATCTCTCTGGATTATTTCTTACAACTCCATGGGACTATAATTATCTCAAATTAAAAGTCTAATGAGGAGGAGAGCAGAAGATGGCGGAGGAATAGGACGGGGAGACCACTCTCTCCTCCACAAATTTATCGAAAGAACATCTGAACGCTGACCAAACTTCACAAAACTACTTCTGAAGGCTGGCTGAGGACGTCAGGCTTTCACAAAAACTGCGCATTATCTTCAAAAGAGGTAGGAGAAATTATAAAAGATAAAAAGAGAGACAAAAGAGTTAGGGACGGAGACCCGTCCCGGGGAGGGAGTCGTAAAAGAGGAGGAATTTCCAAGCACCAGGAAACCCTCTCACCGGCGGGTGTGGGGGAGGATTTTTTATCTCGGAGGGCAACGTAACTGGGAGGAAAAATAAATAAAATCGACAGATTACGTGCCTAAAGCAACTCCCAGCAAAGAACCCCAGACGCTCGCATCATCCGCCACCAGCAAGTGGGGGCTGAACGGAGAGGAGCGGGCGGCATTGCCTAGGGTAAAGACCGGGCCCGAGTGCCCCGAGGGCAATCTGAGGGAGCTAACGTGAGATAGTAACCTAAACTGTGGGACAGCGAGAGAGAGAACTATCCCGCGAAAAGCCCAACTCTAAGGCACTGCCGGCCCGCTCACAGAACAAAGGACTGAGCGATACCAGAGGAGAGCTAGCCGGCTGCGGACTGCGCCATCCCCCGCCGGACACAGCGGGCAGGCGGGGCCCGCCAGAGCCGGAAAGGGGCAAACTCGGCTCCAGAGAGGGCACCCCCTACCAAACTGCAAACAGGCTCCCAGTTTTTTAAGCAAAGACTGCCTGAGATCCCGGAGGGTCGACAGCAGCCGGGAGGGTCGCAGCCAGAGACCAGCTCCCCAGAACCGACACAAAGCACACCGGAGCCGGGCGCGCCCGTAAACCGAGGCGGGGACCAGGGAGGTGATAAGCCGCACCGCCCCAACAGGGGACAGCGCCCTCGCCAAACTCCTGGCCGCCTGGGCAGCTCCGACCGGGAACGGCACAAGCCGCGGGCAAAATCGAGTCTGCGCCTTTGTGGAGTAACCGGGAGCCTGAACCTGAGCGGCTTAGTCCTGGGAAGTGCACGCAGCTCAGGGCCCGCTCCCCGGCCGAGTAACCTGAAGCCTGAGCAGGGTAGACGGGGAAAGCACACACGCCGTGAGCGGGGGCGAACCCAGTGCGGCCGAGACACTGCGAGCTTACCACACACACGCCAGAATTGCAGTGTTCCTTCCTCCCCACAGCACGATTGAACAAGCGAACCTAAAGAGATCACCTCCACCGCTTTGATGCAGGGCGGAAATTAGATACTGAAGAGATCTCCAAACAGAAGCCAAATAAACAGAGGGAAGTGCTTTGGAAGGGACAGGCCAACAGATTAAGATCCCTGTAGCTAATACCGACTGCATTAAAAAGGACCTACAGATCTTGAAAAGTATAAGCAGGAATAAGGATCTATCTAAAACTGAGCAGATCCCACACTGCTCACAACAGCTCCAGAGAAAGTCCGGGATATATATATTTTTTACTATTATTATTTTTTTTAATTAAAAAAATTTTTTTTTCTCTTCTTTCCTTTTTCTTCAAGTCCTCTATTACACCTTTAAGTTTCATTTTCATAACCCACTATTAACTTGCAAAAAAAAAAAAAACCCTATTTTTGAAGCAAACTACATACATATATCTTATACCTTTTGTGTTTTTTTTTTTTAATGTTTTTTTCCTGTTCTACATTTTTTTACTGTTTCTTTTTTTACTGTTTTACTGTTTTTTTTTCTTTTTACACTGTTCCCTTTTTTCTTTTTTTTTTTTTTTTTTAGATTGTAAGTTTTATAAGAGTCTAACCTCTACTCTAGATTTTTAATCTGTGTTTTACATATTTGATATCAACTTTGTACATTTAAGAACCCAATCTTTAGGACCCATTTTTACTCAGGAGTGTGATCACTGGCCTGATCACTCTGTCCCCCTATTGATGCTCTTTCTTCTCCCCCAGGGAACCTCTATCTCCCACCCTCCTTCTCTTCTCAACCCAATTCTGTGAATCTCTGAGGGTGTTCTGGGTACCGGAGAACACTTCAGGAACAGGATACTGCCCAGATCTCTCTCTCCCCTCTTAATTCCTCCCTTTCTACTCATGCTCACCTCTGTTACCTTCCTCCCCCCTCTCTATGTATCTCTGTGAATCACTCTGAGGGTTCCAAACTGTGGAAAGCACAGAGGGAAGTGCTTACTGGCTAGATTGCTCTCTCCACATTTGAATTCCCCTCTTCCCCTCCTGGTCACTACAACCCACCCCCCCCACCTCATCTCTCCATGTAACTCAGTGAACCTTTCTGGGTATCCCTCACTGTGGAGAATCTTTTCACCATTAACCTAAAAGTTTTATTATTGAGGCTGTATGGAAGGAGAAGTCTTGAGGCTACTGCAAGAATAAGACTGAAAGCCAGGGGAAACATTAATTAATAAGAGCCCATCCAATAGCCTCCATAAATTCACTGAAACCAAGCTCCACCCAAGAGATAATAAGTTCCAGAGCAAGACATACCACGCAAATTCTCCAGCAACGCAGGAACATAGACCTGAGCATCAATATACAGGCTGCCCAGAGGCACACCAAATCCATAGACATCTCAAAAATTAATACTGGTCACTCCATTACACTCAAGAGAGCAGAAATCCAGCTCCACCCACCAGAACACCGACACAAGCTCCCCCAACCAGGAAACCTTGACAAGCCACCTGTCCAACCCCAACCGCAGTGAGGAACCTCCACAACAAAGAGGAACTTCATACTACCAGAATACAGAAGGGCCACGCCTAACACAGCAATCTAAACAAGATGAAAAGGCAGAGAAATACTCAGCAAGTAAAGGAAAATGAGAAATGCCCACAAAGCCAAACAAAAGAGGAGGAGATAGGGAATCTATCCGAAAAAGAATTTAGAATAAGGATAATAAAAATGATCCAAAATCTTGAAAGCAAAATGGAGTTACAGATAAATAGCCTGGAGACAAAGATTGAGAAGATGCAAGAAATGTTTATCAAGGACTTAGAAGAAATAAAAAGGAATCAATATAGAATGAATAATGAAATAAAGGAGATAAAAGACACTCTGGAGGGAACCAACAGTAGAATAACGGAGGCAGAAGATAGGATAAGTGAGGTAGAAGATAGAATGATGGAAATAAACGAAGCAGAGAGGAAAAAAGAAAAAAGAATCAAAAGAAATGAGGAAAACCTCCGGGACCTCTGGGACAATATGAAACGCCCCAACATTCGAATCATAGGAGTCCCAGAAGAAGAAGATAAAAGGAAAGGCCATGAAAAAATACTCGAGGAGATAATAGTTGAGAATTTCCCTAAATTGAGGAAAGAAATAGTCACAGAAGTCCAAGAAACCCAGAGAGTTCCAAACAGGATAAACCCAAGGCGAAACACCCCAAGACACATATTAATCAAATTAACAAAGATCAAACACAAAGAACAAATATTAAAAGCAGCAAGGGAAAAACAACAAATAACACACAAGGGGATCCCCATAAGGATAACAGCTGATCTTTCAATAGAAACCCTTCAGGCTAGAAGGGAATGGCAGGACATACTTAAAGTAATGAAAGAGAATAATCTACAACCCAGATTACTGTACCCAGCAAGGATCTCATTCAGATATGAAGGAGAATTCAAAAGCTTTACAGACAAGCAAGAGCTGAGGGAATTCAGCACCACCAAACCAGCTCTCCAGCAAATGCTAAAGGATCTTCTCTAAACAGGAAACACAGAAAGGATGTTTCAACACGAACTCAAAACAACAAAGTAAATGGCAACGGGATCATACTTATCAATAATTACCTTAAATGTAAATGGGTTGAATGCCCCAACCAAAAGGCAAAGGGTTGCTGAATGGATACAAAAACAAGACCCCTATATATGCTGTCTACAAGAGACCCACCTCAAAACTAGGGACACACACAGGCTGAAAGTGAAAGGGTGGAAAAACATATTCCATGCAAACGGAGACCAAAAGAAAGCAGGAGTCGCAATACTCATTTCAGATAAAATAGACTTTAAAATAAAGGATGTGAAAAGGGACAAAGAAGGACACTACATAAAGATCAAAGGATCAATTCAAGAAGAAGACGTAACAATCATAAATATATATGCACCCAACATAGGAGCACCACAATATATAAGGCAAATACTAACAAGTATGAAAGGGGAAATTAACAATAACACAATAATAGTGGGAGACTTTAATACTCCACTCACGCATATGGATAGATCAACTAAACAGAAAATTAACAAGGAAACACAAACTTTAAATGATACAATAGACAAATTAGATTTAATTGATATTTACAGGAGTTTCCACCCCAAAACAATCAATTTTACCTTTTTCTCAAGTGCACATGGAACTTTCTCCAGGATAGATCACATCCTGGGCCATAAATCTAGCCTTGGTAAATTCAAAAAAATTGAAATCATCCCAGCCATCTTCTCTGACCACAATGCAGTAAGATTAGACCTCAATTACAGGAAAAAAACTATTAAAAGTTCCAACATATGGAGGCTAAACAACACGCTTCTGAATAACCAACAAATCACAGAAGAAATCAAAAAAGAAATAAAATTATGCATAGAAACGAATGAAAATGAAAACACAACAACCCAAAACCTATGGGACACTGTAAAAGCAATACTAAGGGGAAGGTTCATAGCAATACAGGCGTACCTCAAGAAACAAGAAAAAAATCAAATAAATCAACTAACTCTACACCTAAAGCAACTAGAGAAGGAAGAAATGAAAAACCCCAGGGTCAGTAGAAGGAAAGAAATCTTAAAAATTAGGGCAGAAATAAATGCAAAAGAAACAAAAGAGACCATAGCAAAAATCAACAAAACTAAAAGCTGGTTTTTCGAGAAGATAAACAAAATTGATAAGCCATTAGCCAGACTCATCAAGAAACAAAGGGAGAAGAATCAGATCAACAAAATTAGAAATGAAAATGGAGAGATCACAACAGATTCCACAGAAATACAAAGGATCATAAGAGACTACTACCAACAGCTATATGCCAATAAAATGGACAACTTGGAAGAAATGGACAAATTCTTAGAAAAGTATAACTTTCCAAAACTGAACCAGGAAGAAATAGAAGATCTTAACAGACCCATCACAAGCACGGAAATCGAAAGTGTAATCAGAAATCTTCCAGCAAACAAAAGCCCAGGACCAGACGGCTTCACAGCGGAATTCTACCAAAAATTTAGAGAAGAGCTAACACCTATCCTGCTCAAACTCTTCCAGAAAATTGCAGAAGATGGTAAACTTCCAAACTCATTCTATGAGGCCACCATCACCCTAATTCCAAAACTAGACAAAGATGTCACAAAAAAGGAAAACTACAGGCCAATATCACTGATGAACATAGATGCAAAAATCCTTAATAAAATTCTAGCAAACAGAATCCAACATCATATTAAAAAGATCATACATCATGACCAAGTGGGCTTTATCCCAGGAATGCAAGGTTTTTTTAACATCCGCAAATCAATCAATGTAATACACCACATTAACAAATTGAAAGAAAAAAACCATATGGTTATCTCAATAGATGCAGAAAAAGCCTTTGACAAAATTCAGCATCCATTTATGATTAAAACCCTCCAGAAAGCAGGAATAGAAGGAACATATCTCAACATAATAAAAGCTATATATGACAAACCCACAGCAAACATTATCCTCAATGGTGAAAAATTGAAAGCATTTCCCCTAAAGTCAGGAACAAGGCAAGGATGCCCACTTTCACCACTACTATTCAACATAGTTTTGGAAGTTTTGGCCACAGCAATCAGAGCTGAAAAAGAAATAAAAGGAATACAGATAGGAAAAGAAGAAGTAAAACTCTCACTGTTTGCAGATGACATGATCCTCTACATAGAAAACCCTAAAGACTCTACTAGAAAATTACTAGAGTTGATCAATGAATATAGTAAAGTTGCAGGATATAAAATTAACACACAGAAATCCCTTGCATTCCTATACTCCAATAATGAGAAAACAGAAAGAGAAATTAAGGAAACAATACCATTCACCATTGCATCAAAAAGAATAAAATACTTAGGAATATATCTACCTAAAGAAACAAAAGACTTATATATAGAAAACTATAAAACACTGATGAAAGAAATCAAAGAGGACACAAACAGATGGAGAAATATACCGTGTTCATGGATTGGAAGAATTAATATAGTGAAAATGAGTATTCTACCCAAAGCAATCTACAGATTCAATGCAATCCCTATCAAGCTACCAATGGTATTTTTCACAGAACTAGAACAAATCATCTCACAATTTGTATGGAAATATAAGAAACCTCGAATAGCCAAAGCAATCTTGAGGAAGAAGAATGGAACTGGAGGAATCAACCTGCCTGACTTCAGACTCTACTACAAAGCCACAGTCATCAAGACAGTATGATACTGGCACAAAGATAGAAATATAGATCAATGGAACAAAATAGAAAGCCCAGAGATAAACCCACGCACATATGGACACCTTATCTTCGACAAAGGAGGCCAGAATATACAATGGAGAAAAGACAATCTCTTTAACAAGTGGTGCTGGGAAAACTGGTCAACCACTTGTAAAAGAATGAAACTAGAACACTTCCTAACACCGTACACAAAAATAAACTCAAAATGGGTTAAAGATCTAAACGTAAGACCAGAAACAATAAAACTCCTAGAGGAAAACATAGGCAAAACACTCTCCGACATAAATCACAGCAGGATCCTCCATGACCCACCTCCCAGAATATTGGAAATAAAAGCAAAAATAAACAAATGGGACCTAATTAAAATTAAAAGCTTTTGCACAACAAAGGAAACTATAAACAAGGTGAAAAGACAGCCTTCAGAATGGGAGAAAATAATAGCAAATGAAGCAACAGACAAACAATTAATCTCAAAAATATACAAGCAACTTCTGCAGCTGAATTCCCGAAAAATAAATGACCCAATCAAAAAATGGGCCAAAGAACTAAACAGACATTTCTCCAAAGAAGACATACAGATGGCTAACAAACACATGAAAAGATGCTCAACATCACTCATTATTAGAGAAATGCAAATCAAAACCACAATGAGGTATCATTTCACACCAGTCAGAATGGCTGCTATCCAAAAGTCTACAAGCAATAAATGCTGGAGAGGGTGTGGAGAAAAGGGAACCCTCTTACACTGTTGGTGGGAATGCAAACTAGTACAGCCACTATGGAGAACAGTGTGGAGATTCCTTAAAAAACTGGGAATAGAACTGCCATATGACCCAGCAATCCCACTGCTGGGCATATACACCGAGGAAACCAGAATTGAAAGAGACGCGTGTACCCCAATGTTCATCGCAGCACTGTTTACAATAGCCAGGACATGGAAGCAACCTAGATGTCCATCAGCAGATGAATGGATAAGGAAGCTGTGGTACATATACACAATGGAATATTACTCAGCCATTAAAAAAAATACATTTGAACCGGTTCTACTGAGATGGATGAAACTGGAGCCCATTATACAGAGTGAAGTAAGCCAGAAAGAAAAACAACAATACAGTATACTAATGCATATATATGGAATCTGAAAGATGGTAACGATAACCCTATATGCGGGACAGAATGAGAGACACAGATGCATGGAACAATTTTATGGACTCTGAGGGAGAAGGTGAGGGTGGGCCGTTCTGGGAGAATGGCATTGAGACATGTGTATTGTCATATGTGAAACAGAGCACCATTCCATGTTCGATGCATGTGACAAGGGCTCGGGGCCGGGGCAGTGGGATGATCCAGAGGGATGGGAGGGGGAGGGAGGTGGGTGGGGGGTTCGGGAAGGGGAACACATGTAAACCCATGGCTGATTCTTGTCAATGTATGGCAAAAACTATTACAATATTGTAAAGTAATTAGCCCCCAAGTAAAATAAATAAATTTATAAAAAAAATAAAAAAATAAAAAAATAAAAAAGTCTAATGAACAATAACACAACTTATGTTTTAAATGCTTAATTAAAATAAAATCGATGCTCTGATTTGTGAAATAAAAAAGATAGAATTTTATTGTAACTGTGGTCTTGCTTCATCTTATGTTACTCCTGCTGTTGGGATAAACTTTGAATACAGATGTTTTCTAGTATAAGTACAATTTTGAAAGTTTCATATTTGAGCAACTTTGAGGTATACAGACCTGAAGACTTATTGCAGAGCTTAGTGTAACTTCAGAGTTAGTATTATGTTTAGCAGCTAAAACAATATTGGTTTTTAACTCATGTATTAGGCTTGTTAGATGAAGTGCCATATATATCCATTTTTCATTGTTCAGTTGCCAAGTTGTGTCCAACTCTTTGCTATCCCATGGACTGCAGCACGCCAGGCCTCCCTATCCCTCACCATCTCCTGGAGTTTGCCCAAGTTCATGCCATTCAACCATCTCATCCTCTTTTTAAATAAAAGTGCAATATCCATTTTTAAAAGTGCAATACAATCTATGCAGATTAAGTTAGAAAAATTAATGTGTCCTATTTGAATTCCCACTCAGCAGTATTGGCCAGAAGTCCAATATCAATTGCTTTGTGGGATCCTTTCGCCTCTTTTCAATTATATCAGAATCTTGGGTTTAGACGGTCCAGGAAGGACCTGGTAATCAGTCTCTAGCAACAAAGATCTCATTGTTCCTCTTTCAGGACAGTATGTCCCCTCTCCATCTTGGCAACTAAATTCATCTCCACTATGAATTTAAATGAGAGTTCAGTGTGTATCTGTATCACCTGGGAGCTTGTTAGATATGCTACAACCTTGGATTTGCTCCAAACCTCCTGGTTCCATGGTTTGTTTATTAATCTATTCCACTGAAAAGAAAAAGAGAAAGCTATTTGGAAATTAACTTAGTAGTATATTTCCCTGCCATACACATAAAAATTTAATTTGCAAAAACAGAGGGTGATCCAATTGCAGGGAAAGCTTGATAAACATCAGTCCTGATAATGCTAAATATCTGTTTAGATTGTAGTTTACTCTTTCCGGTGGATGATTGTTTGGCTTAGGGTCTATGCCAGGGTCCCAAGGATCCTGAAATATAAAGAAAAGCTGAAAATGTTGTTGGAGGAAGTGCTGCACAATTGAGGAAGAGTAAATTTAGATATAATATTCAAAATATTTTAACAACTGACTTAGCATGGGCAATAATCAATCAAAAGAGACATTAGTGCTGGATCATGGAGAAGTCTGGCAGAATCTTAGGGGAAGGCCTAGAAGAGTAGCAGAAGGAGTTGGAGAGCCTCAGTATTAAATAGCTATTTATTGGCTAGTATGAAAATATTTCAATATTTTTTACAGTCAGTATGACTGAAATCCTGCATGCTACCTTCATATAGGACTTGGATATATTTATCATTTTCATCCTCTCTAATGGGGTGACATGCATATTCTTTGCCATTTTAAATAGTTTAATAGGATTTCTGAAAAAAAAAAATTCCTACCCTGAGGTTAGTATAGAGTTTGTCTTTTGCGTAGGTCAGTTCTACCTGGCTTGGCACTTTGGTAGGTGCTGAGGACACTGACTATTGGCTCTTTTTTTTTTTTTTTACTCTATTTTTTTTTACTTTACGATATTGTATTGGTTTTGCCATACATTGACATGAATCCACCATGGGTGTACATGTGTTCCCCTTCCAGAACCGCCCTCCCACCTCCCTCCCCATCCCATCCCTCTGGGTCATCCAGGTGCACCAGCCCCAAACACCCAGTATCATGCATTGAACCTGGGCTGGCGATTCATTTCACATATGATAGTTTACATGCTTCAGTGCCATTCTCCTATATCATCCTGCCCTTGCCCTCTCCCATACAGTCCAAAATACTGTTCTATACATCTGTGTCTCTTTTGCTCTCTCGCATACAGGGTTATCTTTACCGATTTACTAAATTCCATATATATGTGTTAGTATACTGTATTGGTGTTTTTCTTTCTGGCTTACTTCACTCTGTATAATGGGCTCCAGGTTCATCCACCTCATTAGAACTGATTTGAATGTATTCTTTTTAATGGCTGCGTAATATTCCATTGTGTATATGTACCACAGCTTCCTTATCTATTTGTCTGCCGATGGACATCTAGGTTGCTTCCATGTCCTGGCTATTATAAACAGTGCTGCGATGAACATTGGGGTACACGTGTCTCTTTCAATTCTGGTTTCCTCGTTGTGTATGCCCAGCAGTGGGATTGCTGGGTCATATGGTAGTTCTATTTCCAGTTTTTTGAAGAATCTCCACACTGTTCTCCATAGTGGCTGTACGAGTTTGCATTCCCACCAACAGTGTAAGAGGGTTCCCTTTTCTTCACACCCTCTCCACATTTTTTGCTTGTAGACTTTTGGACAGTAGCCATTCTGACTGGCGTGAAATGGTGCCTCATTGTGGTTTTGATTTGCATTTCTCTGATAATGAGTGATATTGAGCATCTTTTCATGTGTTTGTTAGCCATCTGTATATCTTCTTCGGAGAAAAGTCTGTTTAGTTCTTTGGCCCACTTTTTGATTGGGTCGTTTATTTTTCTGGAATTGAGCTGCAGGAGTTGCTTGTATATTTTTGAGATTAATTTTTTGTCCATTGCTTCATTTGCTATTATTTTCTCCCATTCTGAAGGCTGTCTTTTCACCTTGCTGATAGTTTCCTTTGTTGTGCAGAAGCTTTTAACTTTAATTAGGTTCCATTTGTTTATTTTTGCTTTTATTTCCAATATTCTGGGAGGTGGGTCATAGAGGATCCTGCTGCGGTTTATGTCGGAGAGAGTTTTGCCTATGTTTTCCTCTAGGAGTTTTATAGTTTTTGGTCTTACGTTTAGATCTTTAATCCATTTTGAGTTTATTTCTGTGTATGGTGTTAGAAAGTGTTCTAGTTTCATTCTTTTACAAGTGGTTGACCAGTTTTCCCAGCACCATTTGTGAAAGAGATTGTCTTTTCTCCATTGTATATTCTTGCCTCCTTTGTCAAAGATAAGGAGTCCATAGGTGTGTGGATTTATCTCTGGGCTTTCTATTTTGTTGCATTGATCTATATTTCTGTCTTTGTGCCCGTACCATACTGTCTTGATGACTGTGGCTTTGTAGTAGAGCCTGAAGTTAGGCAGGTTGATTCCTCCAGTTCCATTCTTCTTTCTCAAGATTGCTTTGGCTATTCGAGGTTTTTAATATTTCCATACAAATTGTGAAATTATTTGTTCTAGTTCTCTGAAAAATACCGTTGGTAGCTTGATAGGGATTGCATTGAATCTATAGATTGCTTTGGTTAGTATACTCATTTTCACTATATTGATTTTTCCGATCCATAAACACAGTATATTTCTCCATCTATTTGTGTCTTCTTTGATTTCTTTCACCAGTGTTTTATAGTTTCCTATATATAAGTCTTTTGTTTCTTTAGGTAGATATATTCCTATATATTTTATTCTTTTTGTTGCGATGGTGAATGGAACTGTTTCTTTAATTTCTCTTTCTGTTTTCTCATTGTTAGTGTATAGGAATGCAAGGGATTTCTGTGTGTTGATTTTATATCCTGCAACTTTTCTATATTCATAGATTAGCTCTAGTAATTTTCTGGTGGAGTCTTTAGGGTTTTCTATGTAGAGGATCATGTCATCTGCAAACAGTGAGAGTTTTACTTCTTCTTTTCCAATCTGGATTCGTTTTATTTCTTTTTCTGCTCTGATTGCTGTGGCCAAAACTTCCAAAAATATATTGAATAGTAGTGGGGAGAGTGGGCACCCATGTCTTGTTCTTGACTTTAGGGGAAATGCTTTCAGTTTTTCACCATTTAGGATAATGTTTGCTGTGGGTTTGTCATATATAGCTTTTATTATGTTGAGGTATGTTCCTTCTATTCCTGCTTTGTGGAGGGTTTTATCATAAATGGATGTTGAATTTTGTCAAAGGCTTTCTCTGCATCTATTGAAATAATCATATGGCTTTTTTTTTTCAATTTGTTAATGTGGTGTATTACATTGATTGATTTGTGGATATTGAAGAATCCTTTCATCCCTGGGATAAAGCCCACTTGGTCATGATGTATGATCTTTTTAATATGCTGTTGGATTCTGTTTGCTAGGATTTTGTTAAGGATTTTTGCATCTATGTTCATCACTAATATTGGCCTGTAGTTTTCTTTTTTTGGTGGCATCTTCATCTGGTTTTGGTATTAGGGTGATGGTGGCCTCATAGAATGAGTTTGGAAGTTTATCTTCCTCTGCAATTTTCTGGAAGAGTTTGAGTAGGATAGGTGTTAGCTCTTCTCTAAATTTATGGTAGAATTCAGCTGTGAAGCCATCTGGTCCTGGGCTTTTGTTTGTTGGAAGTTTTCTGATTACGGTTTCAGTTTCCGTGCTTGTGATGGGTCTGTTAAGATTTTCTATTTCTTCCTGGTTCAGTTTTGGAAAGTTATGCTTTTCTAAGAATTTATCCATTTCTTCCAAGTTGGCCATTTTATTTGCATATAGTTGCTGATAATAGCCTCTTATGATCCTTTGTATTTCTGTGTTGTCTGTTGTGATCTCTCCATTTTCATTTCTAATTCTGTTGATTTGATTCTTCTCCCTTTGTTTCTTGATGAGTCTGGCTAATGGCTTGTCAATTTTATTTATCTTCTCAAAGAACCAGCTTTTGACTTTGTTGATTTTTGCTATGGTCTCTTTTGTTTCTTTTGCATTTATTTCTGCCCTAATTTTTAAGATTTCTTTCCTTCTACTGACCCTGGGGTTCTTCATTTCTTCCTTCTCTAGTTGCTTTAGGTGTAGAGTTAGGTTATTTATTTGACTTTTTTCTTGTTTCATGAGGTAAGCCTGTATTGCTATGAATCTCCTCCTTAGCACTGCTTTTACAGTGTCCCATGGACTTTGGGTTGTTGTGTTTTCATTTTCATTTGTTTCTATGCATATTTTGATTTCTTTTTTGATTTCTTCTGTGATTCGTTGGTTATTCAGCAGCTTGTTGTTCAGCTTCCATATGTTGGGATTTTTAATAGTTTTTCTCCTGTAATTGACATCTAATCTTACTGCGTTGTGGTAGAAAACATGCTTGGAATGATTTCAATTTTTTTGAATTTACCAAGACTAGATTTATGTCCCAGGATGTGATCTATTCTGGATAAGCTTCCATGTGCCCTTGAGAAAAAGGTGAAATTCGTTGTTTTGGTGTGAAATGTCTTATAGATATCAATTAGGTCTAACTGTTCCATTGTGTCATTTAAAGTTTGTGTTTCCTTGTTAATTTTCTGTTTAGTTGATATATCCATAGGTGTGAGTGGGGTATTAAATTCTCCCAGTATTATTGTGTTACTGTTAATTTCCCCTTTCATACTTGTTAGCAATTGCCTTACATATTGTGGTGCTCCTATGTTGAGTGCATGTATATTTATAATTGTTGTATCTTCTTCTTGGATTGATCCTTTGATCATTATGTAGTGTCCAACTTTGTCTCTTTTCACAGCCTTTGTTTTAAAGTCTATTTTATCTGATATGAGTATTGCTACTCCTGCTTTCTTTTGGTCTCTATTTGCATGAAATATCTTTTTCCAGCCCTTCACTTTCAGTCTGTATGTGTCCCTTGTTTCGAGGTGTGTCTTTTGTAGACAACATATATAGGGATCTTGTTTTTGTATCCATTCAGCCAGTCTTTGTCTTTTGGTTGGGGCATTCAACCCATTTACATTTAAGGTATCTATTGATAAGTGTGATCCCGTTGCCATTTACTTTATTGTTTTGGGTTCGAGATTATACACCCTTTCTGTGTTTCCTGCTTAGAGAAGATCCTTTAGAATTTGTTGGAGAGCTGGTCTGGTGGTGCTGAATTCTCTTAGCTTTCACTTGTCTGTACAGCTTTTGATTTCTCCTTCATATTTGAATGAAAGCCTTGCTGGGTTAGTAATCTGGGTTGTAGATTATTTTCTTTCATCACTTTAAGTATGTTCTGCCATTCCCTTCTAGTGTGAAGAGTTTCTATTGAAAGATCAGCTGTTATCCTCATGGGAATCCACTTGTGTGTTATTTATTGTTTTTCCCTTGCTGCTTTTAATATTTGTTCTTTGTGTTTGATCTTCATTAATTTGATTAATATGTTTCTTGGGGTGTTTCACCTTGGGACTCTCTGGGTGTCATGGACTTGGGTGATTATTTCCTTCCCCATTTTAGGGAAGTTTTCAACTATTATCTCCTCGAGTATTTTCTCATAGTCTTTCTCTTTGTCTTCTTCTTCTGGGACTCCTATGATTCGAACGTTGGTGTGTTTAACTGTCCCAGAGGTCTCTGAGGTTGTCCTCATTTATTTTAATTCTTTTTCTCTTTTTTCCTGTTTCATTTATTTCTATCATTCTATCTTCTACCTCACTTATCCTATCTTCTGCCTCCATTATTCTACTGTTGGTTCCCTCCAGAGTGTTTTTGATCTCATTTATTGCATTATTCATTATATTTTATTTCTTCTAAGTCCTTGTTAAACCTTTCTTGCATCTTCTCGATGCTTGTCTCCAGTTTATTAATCTGTAACTCTAATTTGTTTTCAAGGTTTTGGATCATTTTCACTATCATTATTTGGAATTCTTTATCAGGTAGATTCCCTCTCTTCCTCTTTTGTTTGGTTTGGAGGGCATTTATCCTGTTCCTTTACCTGCTGGGTATTTCTCTGCCTTTTCATCTTGTTTATATTGCTGTGTTTGGGTGGCCTTTCTGTTTTCTGGCATTTTGTGGTTCCTCTTTATTGTGGAGGTTCCTCACTGTGGGTGGGGTTGGACAGATGGCTTGTCAAGGTTTCCTTGTTGGGGAAACTTGTGTCAGTGTTCTGGTGGGTGGAGCTGGATCTCTTCTCTCTGGAGTGCAATCAAGTGTCCAGTAATGTGTTTTGAGATGTCAACGGGTTTGGTGTGACTTTGGGCAGCCTGTATATTGAAGCTCAGGGCTATGTTCCTGTGTTGCTGGAGAATTTGCGTGGTATAACTTACTCTGGAACTTGTTGGCCCTTTGGTGGTGCTTGTTTTCAGTGTAGGTATGGAGGCGTTTGATGAGCTCCTATCGATTAATGCTTCCTGGATTCAGGAGTTCTCTGGTGTTCTCAGGATTTGTACTTAAGCCTCCTGCCTCTGGTTTTCAGTCTTATTCTTACAGTAACCTCAAGACTTCTCTATCTATACAGCACCAATGATAACACATCTAGGTTAATGATGGAACGTTTCTCCACAGTGAGGGACACCTGGAGAGGAACAGAGAGTTACATGGAGAAGAGAAGAGGGAGGAGGGCGATAGAGCTGACCAGGAGGGGAAGAGGGGAATCAAAAGGGGAGAGAGCAAGCTAGCCAGTAATCACTTCCCTATGTGCTCTCCAGTCTGGATTCCTCAGAGATGTTCATGTAGTTACACAGAGAAGAGAAGAGGGGAGTAGGAGACAGAAGTGGCCAGAAGGAGAAAAGGGGGAATCAAAAAGGTAGAATCAAAAAGGGAGAGACAGATTCAGCCAGTCATCAGTTCCCTAAGTCTTCTCCATAGGCCAAAACACACAAAGAGATTCACAGAGTTGAGTCGAGAAGAAAAGGGGGAGGGGGGAGATAGAGGAAACCTGGTGGAGAAAAAAGAGAGTCCAAAGGCGGAGAGAGCAATCAAGCCAGTGATCTTGCTCCCAAGTAAAAATGGGTGCTGAAGATTGGGTTTTGAAAGATACAAATTTGATAACAAATACCAAAAAGCAAAGATTAAAAATCTAGAGTAGAGGTTAGATTTTCAAAAATGCAATATTAAAAAAAAGAAAGAAAAGAGAAGAAAAAAAAAGAAAAAACAAACAAAAAAAGCAGAGTCACTAAAATTATAATATATATATATATATATATATATATATATATATATATGAAGTTTGCTTTAAAAACAGGGTATGTTTGTTTGTTTGTTTGTTTTTTGCAAGGTAATAGTAGGTTATAAAATGAAAACTGAAGGAGTAATAGGGGACTTAAAAATAAAAAAATAAAAGTTTTAAAAATTTAAAAAATGATAATAGTAAAAATATATCTAGAACTTTCTCTGGAGCTGTTATGGACAGTGTGGGGTTAGTTCATTTTCAAATAGTTCCTTGGTCCGGCTTGTACTTCTCAAGGTCTTTAGGCCCCTTCTTATGTAGTCAGTTTTAACTACAGGGTTTTAATCTATTGCACCTGTCACTTCCAAAGCGGTTCCCTCTGTTTATTTTAGTTTTTTCTGTTTGCTGGTCTCTTCAGTGTCTAATTTCCGCCCTGACACAAGGGGGCGGTGGTGGTCACTTTTTTAGGCTTACTTGTTCAGTCTTGCTGTGGGGAGGGAGGAACACTGCAAACCCATATCACTGGCGGCTGTGGGGAGTGCTCGCAGTGTCTGGGTCACACTGGGTTTGCCCCCACTCACGGCATGTGTGCTTTCACAGTCTGCACTGCTCAGGCTCTAGGTTGCACTGCCGGGAACTGTCTAAGGTGGGCCCTGGGTTGCATGCACTTCCCAGGTCTAAGCCACTCAGGTTCAGGTTCTAGGGTACTCCACAAAGACACAGACTTGGTCGGACCTGCGTTTTGTGCCCTTCCTAGGTCCTAGCAGCACAGGTGACCAGGTGCTTTGTGAGCATAGTTGCCCCCAGTTGAGGGCTGCGACTTTTCCCCTTCCCCCTCCAGCCGCTCGATTTTCTGGGTATACAACAGGTGTGCCTTCTCTGGTGTGCTGTGTGTCTCTTCTGGGGAGCTGATCTCTGGCTGCCACCCTCCCAGTGGGTATCAACCTTCCAGAATCCCAAGAAGTCTTGGTTAGCAACGAGGTCTGCTTGCAGTTTGGTATAGGATGCCTCTCTGGGGCCGCGATTGCACCTTCCGGCTCTGGCTGCCCTCACCTGCCTGTCTCTTGCGGGGGATGGGCTGGTCCGCAGGCGGCTAGCTCTGCTCAGTCCTTTGTTCTGTGAATGGGCCTGGTGGTATCTTAGGTTAAGTCTTTTTGCGCGATAGCTATCCCACAGTCTGGGTTGCTATCTCAAGTTAGTTCCCTCAGATTGCCCTTGGGGCATTCAGGCCCAGTCTGTACTCAAAGCAATGCAGCCCACCCCTCCTTGTCCAGCCCCCACTTGCTAGTGAGGGTTGCGTGCGTCTGGGCTGCTGCTCTGCTGGGAGTTGCTGTTAGGTATGTAATCTGTGGGGTTTAATTATTTATTTATTTTTCCTCCCGGTTATTTTGCTTCTGAGATTCCAAGGCTCGCCACAGACCCGCTGGATAAAGTGTTTCCTGGTGTTTGGAAACTTCTCTTTTTTTTAGACTCCCTTTCTGGGATGGATCTCCATCCCTACCTCTTTTGCCTCTCTTTTTATCTTTTATATTTTGTCCTACCTCCTTTCGAAGACAATGAGCTGCCTTTCTGAGTGCCTGATGTCCTCTGCCAGCACTCAGAAGTTGTTTTGTGGAATTTGCTCAGTGTCTAAATGTTCTTTCCATGAATTTGTGTGGGAGAAAGTGGTCTCCCTGTCCTATTCCTCTGCCATCTTAGGACTGCCCCCCCGAGCCCTTTTGAGAAAGAACAAAGCTTGAGGTGTAATTCTCCTAGACTTCAGGCTACAGTAATCAAGACAGCATGTTACTGACACAAAAACAGACACATAGCTCAATGGAACCAAATAGACAGCCCAGAAATAAACCTACACACCTATGGTCAATTAATCTAGGATAGAAAAATAAGCATATACAATGGGGAAAAGGCAGTACATTTTTTATTTATTAATTTTAATTGGAGTGTAGTTGATTTACAATGTTGTGTTAATTTCTTGCTGTACAACAATGTGAATTAGTCATATGTATATGTATATCCACTCTTTTTCAGATTTCCATTCCATTTAGATCACTGCAGAGCATTGAGTAGAGTTCCCTGTGCTTATACAGTAGGTTCTCATTAGTTATCTATTTTATACATAGTAGTGTATATATGAAAAGACTGATTCTTTAACAAGCAGTACTGGGAAAACTGGACAGTCACATGTAAAACAATGAGATTAGGACATTATCTCATACCATATATAAAAACAAACTCAAAATGGTTTAAAGAACTAAATATAACAAAATGCATAAAACTCCTAGAAGAGAATCTGGGTAGACCACTGTTTGACATAAATCATAGTAATTTTTTTTGGATCAAACTCCTAAGGAAAAATAGAGAAAAGCAAAAATAAGCAAATGGAACCTAATTAACTTAAGAGTTCTCACACAGCAAAAGAAACCATCAACAAAATAAAACAACAACCTACAGAAATGTGGGAAAGTATTTGCAAGTACTGTGACTAACAATGGGTTAATATTCAAAATATACACACAGCTCATAAAACTCAATGTTAAAAAGAAATCACTAAAGAAAAGCAAATCAAAACAATGAGGTACCAACCCACATCTGTGAGAATGGAATGCAAGTCAAAACTACAATGAGATATCACCTCACACCAATCAGAATGGCCATCATTAAAAAGTCTACAAACAATAAATGCTGGAAAGGGTGTGGAGAAAACCAACACTCGTGCAACATTGGTGGGAATGTAAATTGATACAGCTACTATGGAAGACAGTATGGAGATACCTTAAAAAACTAGGAATAAAACCACCATATGACTCAGCAATCCCACTCCTAGGCATATACCATGAGGAAATCAAAATTGAAAGAGACACATGTATCCCATTGTTCATTGCAGTACTATTTACAATAGCTAGAACATGGAAGCAACCTAGATGTCCATCGACAGATGAATGGATAAAGAAGTTGTGGTATATATACACAATGGAATATTACTCAGCCATAAAAAGGAACACCTTTGAGTCCATTCTAATGAGGTGGATGAACCTAGAACCTATTATACAGAGTGAAGTGAGTCAAAAAGAGAAAGATAAATACCATATTCTAACACATACATATGGACTAGAAAAATGGTACTAAAGAATTTATTTACAGGGCAACAATGGAGAAACAGACATAGAGAATAGACTTATGGACATGGGGAGAGGAGACGGGAGGGTGAGATGTAAGAGTAATATGAAAGATGAAAGAGTAATATGGAAACTTTCATAAAATAGATAGCCAGTGGGAATTTGCTGTATGGCTCAGGAAACTCAAACAGGGGCTCTGCATCAACCTAGAGGGGTGGGATTGGGAGGGAGATGGGAGGGAGTTTCAAAAGGGAGGGGTATATGTATAGCTATGGCTGATTCATGTTGAGGTTTGACAGAAAACAGCAAAATTCTGTAAAGCAATTTTCCTTCAATAAAAAATAAATAAATTTTTAAAAATGGAAAAAAAAATCCACAAATAACAAATGTTGTAAAGAATGTGGAAAAAAAGGGATCTCTTAAACAGTATTGGTGGGAATGTAAATTGGTGCTACCACTAGGAAAAAATTTGGAGTTTCCTCTAAAAACCAAAAATAGAACTACCATATGATCCAATAATTCCACTCCTGGGTATATATCCAGAAAAGCCGAAAACATTAACTTAAAAAGATAAATGCACTCCAACATTCATAGCAGCACTACTTAAAATAGCCCAGATATGGAAGCAAACCAAGTGCCCATCAACAGCCAATTGGCTTAAGAGATGTGAGATATATATATATATATATATATATACACAATCGGAGAAGGCAATGGCACCCCACTCCAGTACTCTTGCCTAGAAAATCCCATGGATGGAGGAGCCTGGTAGGCTACAGTCCATGGGGTCGCTAAGAGTCGGACACGACTGAGCGACTTCACTTTCACTTTTCCCTTTCATGCACTGGAGAAAGAAATGGCAACCCACTCCAGTATTCTTGCCTGGAGAATCCTAGGGACGGCAGAGCCTGGTGAGCTGCCGTCTATGGGGTCGCACAGAGTCGGACACGACTGAAGCGACTTAGCATAGCATAGCATAGCATATATACACAATGGAATATTACTTAGCAATAAAAAGAATGAAATTGTAACACTTGTAGCAATATAAATATACCTAGGGGATATTATACTCAATGAAATGTCAGGCAAATAATGTATGATATTACTTTTATGTGGAATCTAAAAAATAATATAAATGAATGTATATACAGAACAGAAAAAAGGCTCACAGATAACAGAAAACAAACTTGTACCAAAGGGGAGAGGGAAAGGAGGAAGGACAAATTAAGTGTATGGTATTAATAGATAAAACTACTGTCTATAAAATAGATAAGCAATAATGATATACTGTATAGCACAAATAATTATAGATATTATCTTGTAATAACCCATAATGGAATAGAGTCTACAAAATAATAAACTACTATGCTGTAGACCTGAGACTAATATTGTAAATCAACTATACTTCAATAAAAAGGAACAAACAAGCAGACAAAAATAACAATAGTACACAATCCATGGTCGGATGAATCTGTGGATGGGGAACTGTGGATACAGAGAGCTAACTCTAATTGAGTTTTATGTTTTATTTTAAATGTAGATATGTTAATGTTTCTCTTTTTGGTGTTCAGTTATTAATTTAGACAAATGCATAATATTGTCTAACCATCACCACAGTGAACACACAGAACAATTCCATCACCCCCCAAAATATCTTTAAACTTCTATTTTGTAATTAAAACTTCCTCCCCAACCCTTAACCTCTGTCGCTAATGGATACATTCTCCAGTCTTATAGTTGTGCCTTTTCCAGAACATTATATATATATGGAATCCTATGTAGCCTTTTAAGTCTGGTTTCTTTTAGGTATCAATAGTTCCCTTTTTATTGATGAATGATATTCTATCATATGGATGTGCTACTATTAATCCATTTATAGTTTGAGAAATAGTTGAGTTGTTTCTAGTTTTAGCAATTAAGAATAAATCTACAACAAACATTTATATACAGATTTTTGTGTGAAGATAAGTTTTCATTTCACTTAAGCAATTATCCAGAAGTGGTGTTTGTGGGTTTTGTGGTAAGTGTGTGTTTAAAAGAAATTGCCAAATTGTTTTTCAAAGTTACCCTACCATTCTTCATTCCCACCAACAATATATAATGGTTCCAGTTGCTTTGGTCTTTGACAGCACTTGACAATGTTAGATTTTTTAAAAACTAGCCTTTCTGATAGGTGTATAGAAGTATCTCAATGTGGTTTAAATTTTCATTTCCCTAGTAACTACTTATATTGAGACTTTTTTCACTTTGCCAAGCACCTTCATAGAAAATTTGCCAAGATAGTACATAGTTCTTATATATCCTATACTCAGTTTCCCCTAGTATTAACATATTATTAGTAAGGAACATTTGTTACAATTAAAGATCCAGTGGTGACACAGTATTATTAAATAAAGTTGTTACTTTATTCAGATTTCCTTAGTTTTTACCTAATATCCTTTTTCGTTCCATGATGACATCTAGGATACCACATTTCATTTAGATATTGTGTCTCTATTGGTTCCTCTTAGTTGTGACAGTTTCTCAGATTTTCCTTTTTTTTTAATGATCTTTAGAGTTTTAAAGAGTACTGGTCAGGTATTTTAGAAGATCTTTCTCACCTGGGATTTGTCTGATGTTTTTCTTATGATTTCACAGGAATTATTGGTTTTTGGAGGGAGACCACAGAGGTAAAGTGTCTTTCTCATAACATCTTACCAAGGGTAAATAGTGTCAACATGACATATAGCATTTGATGTCAACCTTAATTACCTGACTGAGGTAGTGTTTGTCAGGTTTCTCCACTGTAAAGTTAATTTTTCCTCTTTTCTGTACCATAGTCTTTGGAAGTCGTGATACACAGCCCATACTTAGAGAGGGGAATTATATACCTCTTCCTTGGGGGCAGAGTAGCTACAGAAATTATTTTGAATTCTTATGCATGGAAGATTTGTCTTCTTCCCATTTATTTGTTTATTCAATCACTTATATCAGTATGGACTTATGGATATTGATTTTGTACTTTGGATTATAATCCAAAATATATATAAACTATTTTATTTATAAAATTATATTAAAAATATATAATTATTATATAAAAAGATAATATATTTTATTTTGTTGCTCAGATTGTTCCAGCTTTGACCTTTGGGAGCTCTTTCATTTGGTGCTTATATCCCTTTGATATACCTCTATCATTGTGGCTTTTTTGAGGACTTACTTTCTGGTGCTCCAAGATGCCTGTCCTAGAATCATCCATTTCTGCAAGTATCCTTTGTTTCTTTTACTGGAAAATGGTATTAAAAACCAAGATCTGGGTGCTGGGTGTACTTGTTGCTACTAGGGTATCATTGTTTCTAGGCCTTTTCAGTGGACAGAGCTGGGGAATATATGTATGTAGACTAACCTATGTACACACATATTTCTACAATGATTTTTCTTCCAAGGAGCAAGCAAAAGATGCTTGCTCTTTAGTAAAAAAGCTATGATAAACCTAGACAATGTATTAAAAAGCAGAGACTACTTTGCTGACAAAGGTCTGTACAATCAAAGCTATGGTTTTTTCCAGTAGTCATGTATGGATGTGAGAGTTGGACCATAAGAAAGGCTGAATGCCAAAGAATTGATGCTTTCGAACTGTGGTGTTGGAGAAGATTCTTTGGAGTCCCTTGGAATGCAAGGATATTAAATCAGTCAATCCTAAAGGAAATCAGTCCTGAATATTCATTGGAAGGCCTGATGTTGAAGCTGAAAGTCCAATACTTTGGCCATCTGATGCAAAGAGGAGACTCATTGGAAAAGACCCTGATGCTGGGAAAGATTGAAGGTGGAAGAAGGGGACGATAGAGGATGGGATGGTTGGATGGCATCCCCAACTCAACAGACATGAGTTTGAGCAAACTCCGGGAGACCGTGATGGACAGGGAAGCCTGGCGTGCTGCAGTCCATGGGATCGCAGAGTTGGACATGACTGAGTGACTGAACAACAACAGTGATTTCTATATCAGTGTCTATATTAAGTTAAACATGAGTTTATACTGATGCCTCTGATATTAACACAGTACTACATGCTTCATTTTAGCCTTTCTCTCTTGTTTATCTATAACCTCCTATTCCAACAGTAAGAAACCTGGCTCCCATTGTCTGTTGTCCCTTTATTTGTTGAAATTCTGGTATACATGTGGTTTTAGTATTGTTAACCTGTATCCTTGTGAAAAACAACTCGTGGTAAAGTGCTTAAGTAAAGTTACTTTATCATTAGTCCTACAGTGTGTAGTCTAGTAATTTTCAGTTTCTTAGGTTAGAACATCCTTTCCCCATCCCCATCAGTGAGGTTGTGTCATACTTTGGTAACACAGTTAAATAATTTTGTCACAGTCTACATTCCATCCTGAGATTCCTAATTTCCTAGTTGATTTTTTAATTTGCATACACTCAGGTTTACTCTTTATCTTGTAATGTATAGATTTTGTCAAATGGGCAGTGTATCTACCAGTACAGTATTATATATCATAGTTTCATGACCGTAATATATCCTTTGTGGTTCACCTAGTCAATCTTTGCTCCTCCCTAAACCCCTGGCACACTCATCTGTTTTCAGTCTCTGTAGTCTTCATGTTTTCAGAATGTCATATAAATAGACTAATAGCTTTCTCTGACTTTTTCACTTAGCAATATGCATTTAAGATTTATCCATGTCATTGGATTAGTTAATAGCTTAATCCTTTTAATTGCTGAATAGTGTTCTATAGTATGGATGTACTGCAGTTTGTTTATCCATTTACCTTGAAGGACATCTTAGTTGCTAACAATTTTTGAAATTATGTATAAAGCTGCTATAAACATTTGCATGCAGGATTTTGTGTGGACATAAATTCTCAAATCATTTGGGTAAATATTTAGGAACAAGATTGCTGAACTGTATGATCAGACTAAGTTTAACATTGTAAGAAACTGCCAAACTGTCATCCAAAGTGGCTGAGTACCATTTTACATTCCCACCAGCAATTAATGAGAGCGCATGTTGCTCCTCATCCTCACTAGCAATTGGTATTATCAGGGATTTTATCTATTCTAATAGGCATGTAGTTATATCTCATTGTTGTTTTAATTTGCAATTCCCGAACTATGGGCAGAGGTTCGTGACATTGTACAGGAGACAGGAATCAAGACAATCTCCAAGAAAAAGAAATGCAAAAAAGCAAAATGGCTGTCTGAGGAGGCCTTACAAATAGCTGTGAAAAGAAGGGAAGTGAAAAGCAAAGGAGAAAAGGAAAGATATACCCATTTGAATGCAGAGTTCCAAAGAATAGCAAGGAGAGACAAGAAAGCCTTCCTCGGTGATCAGTGCAAAGAAATAGAGGAAAACAATAGAATGGGAAAGACCAGAGATCTCTTCAAGAAAATTAGAGATACCAAGGGAAAATTTCATGCAAAGATGGGCTCAATAAAAGACAGAAATGGTATAGACCCAACAGAAGCAGAAGATATTAAGAAGAGGTGGCAAGAATACACAGAGGAACTGTACAAAAAAGATCTTCACGACCCAGATAATCACGATGGTGTGATCACTCACCTAGAGCCAGACATCTTGGAATGTGAAGTGAAGTGGGCCTTAGGAAGCATCACTACGAACAAAGCTAGTGGAGGTGGTGGAATTCCAGTTGAGCTATTTCAAATCCTGAAAGATGATGCTGTTAAAGTGCTGCACTCAATATGCCAGCAAATCTGGAAAACTCAGCAGTGGCCATAGGACTGGAAAAGGTCGGTTTTCATTCTAATCCCAAAGAAAGGCAATGCCAAAGAATGCTCAAACTACCACTCAATTGCACTCATCTCACATGCTAGGAAAGTAATGCTCAAAATTCTCCAAGTCAGGCTTCAGCAATACGTGAACTGTGAACTTGCAGATGTTCAAGCTGGTTTTAGAAAAGGCAGAGGAATCAGAGATCAAATTTCCAACATCTGCTGGATCATCGAAAAAGCAAGAGAGTTCCAGTAAAACATCTATTTCTGCTTTATTCACTATGCCAAAGCCTTTGACTGTGTGGATCACAAGAAACTGTGGAAAATTCTGAAAGAGATGGGAATACCAGACCACCTGACCTGCCTCCTGAGAAACCCGTATGCAGGTCAGGAAGCAACAGTTAGAACTGGACATGGAACAACAGACTGGTTCCAAATAGGAAAAGGAGTACGTCAAGGCTGTATATTGTCACCCTGCTTATTTAACTTATATGTAGAGTACATCATGAGAAATGCTGGGCTGGAGGAGGCACAAGCTGGAATCAAGATTGTCAGGAGAAATATCAATAACCTCAGATATGCGGATGACACCACCCTTATGGCAGAGAGTGAAGAAGAACTAAAGAGCCTCTTGATGAAAGTGAAAGAGGAGAGTGAAAAAGTTGTCTTAAAGCCCAACATTCAGAAAACTAAGATCATGGCGCCTGGTCCCATCACTTCATTGAAAATAGATGGGGAAACAATGCAAACAGTGGCTGACTTTATTTTTCTGGGCTCCAAAATCACTGCAGATGGTGACAGCAGCCATGAAATTAAAAGACGCTTACTCCTTGGAAGGAAAGTTATGACCAACCTAGAGAGCATATTGAAAAGCAGAGACATTACTTTGCCAGCAAAGGTCCATATAATCAAGGCTATGGTTTTTCCAATGATCATGTATGGATGTGAGAGTTGGATGGTGAAGACCGCTGAATGCCGAAGAATTGATGCTTTTGAACTGTGGTTTTGGAGAAGACTCTTGAGAATCCCTTGGACTGCAAGGACATCCAACCAGTCCATCCTAAAGGAGATCAGTCCTGGGTGTTCATTGGAAAGACTGATGTTGAAGCTGAAACTCCAATACTTTGGCCACCTGATGCAAAGAGCTGACTGATTTGAAAAGAACCTGGTGCTGGGAAAGATTGAGGGCAGGAGGAGAAGCGGACAACAGGAGATGAGATGGTTGGATGTCATCCCCGACTCAATGGACATGGGTTTGAGTGGACTCCGGGAGTTGGTGATGGACAGGGAGGCCTGGCGTGCTGCGGTTCATGGGAATGCAAAGAATCGGACATGACTGAGCAACTGAACTGAACTGAACTGAGAAACATATCATTTGAGCATCTTTTCATATGCTTATTGGCCATCTGTTTATCTTCTTTGGTGAGGTATTTGCCATGTTGTCCATTTTTAAATTGTGTTGTTTTCTTATTAATGAGTTTTAAGAATTCCTAATATATTTTGGATAAGTCTTTTCCCAGATATCAATTTTGCAAATATTTTCTGTGGCCTGTCTTTTTTTTCTCTTAACAGTGTTCTCTACAGAGCAGAAGTTTTTAATTTTGATGAGTTCCAATTTACCAATTTTTTCTTTAATAGCATGTGTTTTTAGTGTGGTATATAAGAACCCCTTGGTCTAATCAAATGTCACAAAAATTTTCTCTCATTTTTTTTCTTTGAAGAGTCATAATTTTACATTAAAATTTTAGGTTTATGATCCATCTAAGTTCATGTTTATATAAAGTGTGAGGTACAGATCAAGGTTCTTTTTTAAATATGTGGATATCTAAATGTTCCAGCACCATTTGTCAAAAAGACTATCTTTTTCCATTAAATTGCCTTTGCATCTTTGTGAAACATAAGTTGACTCTATTTGTATTGAACTATTTCTAGTTCTGGTATTTTGTTCCATTGTGCCAATGTGCCATATGGGCAAAAACAATAATTACCTTGATTTTTATGGGTATATAGTTAGCCTTAACATTGGATAGACTGATTCTTCCAAATACCACACTGTTTTCATTACCATAGCTTAACAGTTAATACTTGAAACAAGATATTGTGAGTTCTTTAACTTTGTTCTTTTTCAAAATTGTTTCAGCTATTCTTGTTTCCTTACTTTTTGATATTAATTTAAGAATATTATTGTTAATATTTAGAAAAAATCCCATTGGGATTTTAATTGGGTTTGCAATGAATCCATAGAACAATTTGGGGGGAGAACAGACCTCTTAACAATATTGAGTTTTCCAATCCATGGATATGGTTCATCTATCCATTTATTTAGTTTTTATTTGATATTTTTCTTAAATGTTTTGTAGCTTTCAGTGTACATATCCTAAACATATTTTGTTAGTTTCTTTTTTTATCTATTTCATTTTTCTGGTACAATTGTAAATTATACTGTTTTTTAAAAAACATTTGACTTCTGGTTGTTAATTGCTATGCTGTGTTTAGTCACTCAGTCATGTCAGACTCTTTGCAATCCCATGGACTTTAGCCTGCCAGGCTCCTCTGTCCATGGGGATTCTCCAGGCAAGAATACTGGAGTGGGTTGCCATGTCCTCTTCCAGGGTATTGGGAATTCCCAACCCAGGGATCGAACCCAGGTCTCCCACATTGCAGGTGGGTTCTTTACCATCTGAGCCACCAGGAAAGCACAAGAATACTGGAATAGGTAGCCTATCCCTTTTCCAGGGGATCTTCCTGACCCAAGAACCGAACCAGGGTCTCCTGCATTGTGGGCAGATTCACCAGCTGAGCTCCCAGAGACCTTGTTAAACTCATATTTTAGTTCTACTAGCTTTTTTGTAAATTCCATGGAATTTTCTACATAGAAAATCATGTTATCTTTGAATAGAGATAATTTTGTTTCTTCCTTTATATTCCATATACTTTTTATTTTTTCTTGCATTATCACACCAGTTAGGACTTCCAATATGGTATTAAATATGAGTGGTGAAAATAAGGATGCTTGTCTTTTCCATGGTCTTAAGGGAAAAGTATTATATATTTTATGTTAAGTGTGATTATATCTGTGCTGCTGCTGCTGCTGCTAAGTCTCTTCAGTCGTGTCTGACTCTGTGCGACCCCATAGACGGCAGCCCACCAGGCTCCGCCTTCCCTGGGAATCTCCAGGCAAGAATACTGGAGTGGGTTGCCATTTCCTTCTCCAATGCATGAGAGTGAAAAGTGAAAGTGAAGTCTCTCAGTCATGTCCGACTCATATCGACCCCATGGACTGCAGCCTACCAGACTCCTCTGTCCATGGGATTTTCCAGGCAAGAGTACTGGAGTGGGGTGCCATTGCCTTCTCCAATTATATCTATAGATGCTTGTCATTAGGTTAAAGGAGTTCTTTCTAGTTTTAGTAAGCTGTGAGTTTTTTTAAAGTTTTAAGTATAATTTACATACCATAAAATTCAGCTATTGTAAGTATATGTTTCAGTGTTTTTAGTACATTCATAGTGTTACGCAGCCACCACCAAATCCAGTTTTTGAATATTTACCACCATCCCCCAGTCCTAATTTCTTGAATCCCTTTGTAGTCAGGCCCTGCTCCCATCTCCAATCCCAGGCAAAACTTCTTTCTTCTCTAATAATTTGTCTTTTTCAGGATATTTTTATATAAGGAGCACACTGCTTATATTTTCTAATTTTGCTTCTTGTGGTAGTGGGTTTCCCCACTCCCAGTGCTGTCAGGTCTATCAGTGTTCCTAGGTGAGTAAAGGGACTCTTCAACTACAAAATACAAAGAATGTTTTCCAGGTAGAGAAAGACTCAGTGGTTGAGTTGTTGCAACCACGGTTGCCCGGCCAGGGACCCAAGCCGAACAGTCATCGTCAGAATGTCGGGCAAAGACCGAATTGAAATCTTTCCCTTGCGAATGGCACAGACCATCATGAAGGCTCAGTTAAAAGGAGCACAGACAGGTCGAAACCTCCTGAAGAAAAAAATCTGATGCCTTAATTCTTCAATTTGGACAGATCCTTAAGAAGATAATAGAGACTAAAATGTTGATGGGTGAAGTGATGAGAGAAGCTCCTTTTTCACTTGCTGAGGCCAAGTTCACAGCAGGGGACATCAGCGCCACAGTTAACCAAAATGTAAATAAGGCCCAAGTGAAGATTAGAGCAAAGAAAGATAATGTAGCAGGTGTTGCATTGCCAGTATTTGAACATTATCATGAAGGAACTGACAGTTATGAACTGACTGGTTTAGCCAGAGGTGGGAAACAGTTGGCTAAACTGAAGAGGAATTATGCCAAAGCAGTGGAACTACTGGTGGAACTGGCTTCACTGCAGACTTCCTTTGTTACTTTGGATGAAGCTATTAAGATAACCAACAGGTGTGTAAATGCTATTGAACATGTCATCATTCCCCAGATTGAACGTACCCTTGCTTATATCATCACAGAGCTGGATGAGAGAGAGCAAGAGGAGTTCTACAGGTTAAAGAAAATATAGGAGAAGAAAAAGATTCCCAAGGAAAAGTCTGATAAGGACTTGGAGCAACGGAGGGCAGCTGGAGAGGTGATGGAGCCTGCTAATTTCCTGGCTGAAGAGAAGGATGGAGATCTTCTGTTTGAATAAGCTTTCCTGCTCTGGTTCTTTCAGAAGGCCTAACATATCACCATTTTAATTCATGGTGTGTAGGTTTGTTATGTGTGGCTATTTATTTTTTGGCTTAAGAATTTCACCAGTTGTAAAATTTCCCTGGATGTCTGTTTATGGGATCTACCTTTTCAGAATCATAATTAAGCAACAATTAATCACCAATGAAATTTGTAGAACCTGTCCTGAAACCTGTAGATTTATGCTGCAGGAGTGTCACCCTACTTCAATTATACATCTGTTACAAGTCATCTGCTTACCGAACATAATAAGAAAATCCCTTTAGGAAGCAGCAGTAGTCTTAGGCCAACATACGTTCGTAGACCAGCTACTCTGGAGCACCCTTTGTTCCTACCTGCTCACACACCTTGGCACCATTGTCTGAGATTGCCACAGCCATTCTTGTGTTAGTTACTATGGGACATTTCTCCTTAAGCTTTAGGAAAGCCTTCACTTATTTTTCCTTGAATAACAGATCTCTGTCTGGTCTGTTATGGGAACAGTTCTGCCAATTCAAATGTGACTATGGTATAAACAGTAAAATGATTTAAAAATGAACAACAAAAAAAGAATGCTTTCCAAACTGGGTCACTTGCTGTGGTGGGATCACCCATGCTGGTGCCACTGGGCATCTCTAGGTTAGAGAAGAAACTCTTTGGCCCACAGAAATAAAGATTATTTTCCCTGGCCATCTTTTATTTTTGAAGTTCCCAATTGATAACCCTTACCATCGCCACTGGGCCTGACTGGAGTTGTCAGCATAAAATACCCATTTAATCCGGAGAAAACATGAACCTACCTGAGCCACCTTCATCCAATATGTTTGGGCCAGGAGATGCTAGGCTTGGTTGTCTTCTATTGCTGAGTGAGGAGTTGTAAGATGCCCATCTGCCATATCTTTCCTCCAGTACTGGGGTCTTTAGCCAGTCTACTTTCCTCTCTCATTCAGAGTCCTCCTATGTTTGCTTCTTGTGTCATAATATAGTTGTTCTTAACAGAGAGAGGCAGGGAGAGATGAGTCTCTGCCATCTTGTCTGATCAAAGTCCCTAGATAATTTACAATTAATTTAATTATTGATATGTTAGGGCTTAAGTCCTTCATTGTGTGTACTTGGCGGGAGTGGTTCATGTTCTTTTTATTCTCTCCACTCTTTGTTTTCTTTTTCATGCTTTCCTATGGGTTACTTCAAGATTTTTTAGAATTGCATTTTTAATTAGCTAGTGCCTTTTTTAGTGCATTTCTTCATACAGATTTTTAAAGTGCTTGCTGTAGATATTACATAATACTGTATGTATTACATATTATATAACTTATCAAAGTCTATAGGTTGTGTAGACATTTTATTAGTTACAGTGAGGTGTGTGTGTGTGTGTGTGTGTGTGCTCAGTGCTCAGTCATGTCCAATTCTTTGCAGCCTCATGGACTGTAGCCTGCCAGGCTCCTCTGTCCATGGAATTTTCCAGGCAAGAATACTGGAGTGGATTGCCATTTCCTATTCCAAGGTATCTTCCCAACCCAAGGGTCGAACCCATGTCTCCTGTATTGGCAGGTGGATTCTTTACCACTAGCACCACCTGGGAAGCATTTCTCTTTAAATTTAATAACCTTCTCCCATTCATACTATAATTTTATCAACTATTTCCTCTATATACCTTGAGAATCATATCAGACAGTATTATAATTTTTATTTCCACTATCAAACATGATTCAGAAAAGTCAACAAAAGAATGAAAGTTTACTACATTTACCTATAATTTGTTCTTCCATTGTTCTTTCTTCCTTTCTGATGTGCCAAGATTCCTTTTTAAACTATTTCTTTTCTAAGAATTTGTCCATTTCTTCCAAGTTGTCCATTTTATTGGCATATAGCTGTTGGTAGTAGTCTCTTATGATCCTTTGTATTTCTGTGTAGTCTGTTGTGATCTCTCCATTTTCGTTTCTAATTTTGTTGATCTGATTCTTCTCCCTTTGTTTCTTGATGAGTCTGGCTAAATGGCTTGTCAATTTTGTTCATCTTCTCGAAAAACCAGCTTCTAGTTTTGTTGATTTTTGCTATGGTCTCTTTTGTTTCTTTTGCATTTATTTCTGCCCTAATTTTTAAGATTTCTTTCCTTCTACTGACCCTGGGGTTCTTCATTTCTTCCTTCTCTAGTTGCTTTAGGAGTAGAGTTAGGTTATTTATTTGATTTTTTTCTTGTTTCTTGAGGTACGCCTGTATTGCTATGAACCTTCCCCTTAGCATTGCTTTTACAGTGTCCCATAGGTTTTGGGTTGTTGTGTTTTCATTTTCATTCATTTCTATGCATAATTTGATTTCTTTTTTGCTTTCTTCTATGATTTGTTGGTTATTCAGAAGCGTGTTGTTTAGCCTCCATATGCTGGAATTTTTAATACTTTTTCTCCTGTAATTGAGGTCTAATCTTACTGAATTGTGGTCAGAGAAGATGGCTGGGATGATTTCAATTTTTCGGGATTTACCAAGGCTATATTTATGGCCCAGGATGTGATCTATCCTGGAGAAAGTACAACTTTCCAAAACTGAACCAGGAAGAAATAGAAGATCCTAACAGACCCATCACAAGCACGGAAATCGAAACTGTAATCAGAAATCTTCCAGCAAACAAAAGCCCAGGACCAGATGGCTTCACAGCGGAATTCTACCAAAAATGTAGAGAAGAGCTAACACCTATCCTACTCAAACTCTTCCAGAAAATTGCAGAAGATGGTAAACTTCCAAACTCATTCTATGAGGCCACCATCACCTTAATTCCAAAAACAGACAAAGATGCCACAAAAAAAGAAAACTACAGGCCAATATCACTGATGAACATAGATGCAAAAATCCTTACTAAAATTCTAGCAAACAGAATCCAACATCATAATAAAAAGATCGTACATCATGACCAAGTGGGCTTTATCCCAGGAATGCAAGGTTTCTTTAACATCCGCAAATCAATCAATGTAATACACCACATTAACAAATTGAAAGATAAAAACCATACGATTATCTCAATAGATGCAGAAAAAGCCTTTGACAAAATTCAACATCCATTTATGATAAAAACCCTCCAGAAAGCAGGAATAGAAGGAACATACCTCAACATAATAAAAGCTATATATGACAAACCCACAGCAAACATTATCCTCAATGGTGAAAAATTGAAATCATTTCCCCTAAAGTCAGGAACAAGGCAAGGATGCCCACTTTCACCACTACTATTCAACATAGTTTTGGAAGTTTTGGCCACAGCAATCAGAGCGGAAAAAGAAATAAAAGGAATCCAGATAGGAAAAGAAGAAGTAAAACTCTCACTGTTTGCAGATGACATGATCCTCTACACAGAAAACCCTAAAGATTCTACCAGAAAATTACTAGAGCTAATCAATGAATATAGTAAAGTTGCAGGATATAAAATTAACACACAGAAATCCCTTGCATTCCTATACTCCAATAATGAGAAAACAGAAAGAGAAATTAAGGAAACAATACCATTCACCATTGCAACAAAAAGAATAAAATACTTAGGAATATATCTACCTAAAGAAACAAAAGACTTATATAAAGAAAACTATAAAACACTGATGAAAGAAATCAAAGAGGACACAAACAGATGGAGAAATATACCGTGTTCATGGATTGGAAGAATTAATATAGTGAAAATGAGTATACTACCCAAAGCAATCTATAGATTCAATGCAATCCCTATCAAGCTACCAATGGTATTTTTCACAGAACTAGAACAAATCATTTCACAATTTGTATGGAAATATAAGAAACCTCGAATAGCCAAAACAATCTTGAGAAAGAAGAATGGAACTGGAGGAATCAACCTGCCTGACTTCAGGCTCTACTACAAAGCCACAGTCATCAAGACAGTATGGTACTGGCACAAAGATAGAAATATAGATCAATGGAACAAAATAGAAAGCCCAGAGATAAATCCACGCACCTATGGACACCTTATCTTCGACAAAGGAGGCAAGAATATACAATGGAGAAAAGACAACCTCTTTACCAAGTGGTGCTGGGAAAACTGGTCAACCACTTGTAAAAGAATGAAACTAGAACAGTTCCTAACACCATACACAAAAATAAACTCAAAATGGATTAAAGATCTAAACGTAAGACCAGAAACTATAAAACTCCTAGAGGAAAACATAGGCAAAACACTCTCCGACATAAATCACAGCAGGATCCTCCATGACCCACCTCCCAGAATGTTGGAAATAAGGGCAAAAATAAACAAATGGGACCTAATTAAAATTAAAAGCTTTTGCACAACAAAGGAAACTACAAGCAAGGTGAAAAGACAGCCTTCAGAATGGGAGAAAATAATAGCAAACGAAGCAACAGACAAACAATTAATCTCAAAAATATGCAAGCAACTCCTGCAGCTCAATTCCAGAAAAATAAACGACCCAGTCAAAAAATGGGCCAAAGAACTAAACAGACATTTCTCCAAAGAAGACATACAGATGGCTAACAAACACATGAAAAGATGCTCAACATCACTCATTATTAGAGAAATGCAAATCAAAACCACAATGAGGTACCATTTCACACCAATCAGAATGGCTGCTATCCAAAAGTCTACAAGCAATAAATGCTGGAGAGGGTGTGGAGGAAAGGGAACCTTCTTACACTGCTGGTGGGAATTCAAACTAGTACAGCCACTATGGAGAACAGTGTGAAGATTCCTTAAAAAACTGGGAATAGAACTGCCATATGACCCAGCAATCCCACTGCTGGGCATACACACTGAGGAAACCAGAATTGAAAGAGACGCGTGTACCCCAATGTTCACCGCAGCACTGTTTACAATAGCCAGGACATGGAAGCAACCTAGATGTCCATCAGCAGACGAATGGATGGGGAAGCTGTGGTACATATACACAATGGAATATTACTCAGCCATTAAAAAAATACATTTGAGTCGGTTCTTTTGAGATGGATGAGACTGGAGCCCGTTATACAGAGTGAAGTAAGCCAGAAAGAAAAACACCAATACAATATACTAATGCATATATATGGAATTTGAAAAATGGCAATGATAACCCTATATGCAAGACAGAATGAGAAACACAAATGCATAGAACAGTCTTATGGACTCTGAGGGAGAAGGTGAGGATGGGACGTTCTGGGAGAATAGCATTAAAACATGTATATTATCATATGTGAAACAGAACACCATTCCATGTTCGATGCATGAGACAAATGCTCAGGGCTGGGGCAATGGGATGACCCAGAGGGATGGGATGGGGAGGGAGGTGGAAGGGGGATCCAAGAGGGGGAACGCATGTAAACCCATGGCTGATTCATGTCAATGTATGGCAAAAACTACTACAATATTGTAAAGTAATTAGCCCCCAACTAAAATAAATAAATTTGTTTTAAAAAAATTTCTTTTATTCATCAAGAACTTCCTTTAGGCAAAGCGTAGGCCCACAGATGAAAAATTCTGTTCGTTTTCCTTTATCTGAGAATGTCTTGATTTCTGCTTCACTTCTGAATGATATATTCACAGCATACAGAGATTGGCCTATGATTTTCCATTCTTGTTATTTTGCTGTCTTCCTTTTCCTTTGACATAGGATTCAAAGTCCTTCTAGGGCCTGTCTAGACAACTGGAAGTATAATTTTTACTGTGTTCTATATTGTGCTCCAGGACTGTCATTAACATATTAGAGAGTACCTCTGGTATTGTGTAAGGTGTGGTTTCTCAGTCCATTGCTGAAAAGAAGAGGGATTGGAGGGGCTTGATGAGTGTGCTGCAGATTTGAACAGGCACTGAACAAATGGGAGAGGAAGCTGACAAAGAGATAGCTGAGTGGTGCCGGGCCCAGATGAGAATAAAAGCCATTTGTTTATGGTGACTTCAATCTGCATGGCTGTGGTTTTTGCAATCTCGAATAGAGGATAATTGGAGACAATAGTGAGAGGATGTTTAATGAAAGCTTTTGATGTTTTGCTCTTCTATTTCCTCTAATTGTCATGGTACCTACATTATCTACCTTCATAACAGGAATCAACAGAAACATCCCAAACCACAGTTAACAGTATTTGTGGACATATCACAGTATATCAGGCAGAAAAAAAAAAAAAAGCCCTGCTTGGTTGAGTGAGTACTTGAAAATAAGTGGGGGTATTGATATCACTCTTCCATCCCTTTCAAATCCCCAAGGCTGGTAGATTACAACCCGGGAACACTGGATCCTCAACAGTGCTGCTTATTTCAAAGAGTATCAAGATGAAGCCTTGATCACAGCAGCAAATGGGAATGACCAACAGGTTCTATAGTATCTAGTTCTCTTTCCCCCACTCCTCAAACACATTGTGGCTGACACAGACTAAGAGAGATAAGGTAAAACCTGTATATGTATATGTATGTACACATACACACACATAAAAATTGAACTTAAGAATGTCAAAGACTTCTCAAAGCTTCCATATAGAAAAAACAAAATTCTTTACAAAGGAAATAAGTAAATTTATAACAGACTTCTTATTAGCAAAGTTAAATATAACAATCAAGCAATACTTTTAAGAGACTGTATCTATAATGTTTAAAAATACCTTTAACCTGTAATTTTACATCCAGTCATTTTTCATTTAGATATAGTAGAATAATAAATATATTTGGGGGCATACAATGTCTCAGAAGTCTTGCCACACAAAGATCCTTGTTGAAGACAATTTTGGAGGAAGTCTTCAAATAAGAAAAAAAAAACGAGATGCTTCAAGAAATATGGGAAGTAGGGGTGATTAAATATCATGATATAGTTTATTGCTGATGTGAAAAATTAAAAATACTGAACAGAAAGAAAAAGTATATCCCTAGTAACCCAGAACTAAAGTTTTAAACATTATCAGAATGATGGAGTAGGTGTGATAGGACACAAAGGACATAAGAACATTTTCAAATACCTGTATTGTTAAGAGGAAAATATATTGATAAATTAGTAGAAGTAAATAAACCCAGGTGTTAAGGGAAACCACAAGAAGAACAAAAGTAGGATGTATAACTTCTAAACTGGGAAACGAAAACTCCATCTATCCTATAGAAAGCAGGAAAGAAGAAAAAGATAACTGAGTGAAAAAGGATTTCCAATGTGTATTTTGTATAGGTGTTGAAAAAATACACTGTGTGGTCATGGGTGACAGTGGCTCAAGTGAAATGGAATTGAGGCAGTCAACAGAACTGATAATCTAAGGTGCTGGGTGTCATGCCTGCATGGATCCCATTGCCAGAAATGAGAAATTTTATCCTCCTTTGAGACTTCTGTTGCTGGAATTTACCATTATCTATCCTCTTTATCAAGCCATATAATTTCTGGGGAATCATAAAATTAACAGATTTTACCAGAGAGGGATACATGGAAAGTACAATCTTCAGGGGAGTACTAAGTCACAGTTAAGGAGAGATCAATAAATAAGGGCAACAAAGAACATTTTCACAGTCTGAGCTTGCTATTCTGTGCAACGGAATTCCAGGGAGAGCTGTAGAAAAATTTTAAAAGCAGTAAATCAGTAATGAGAAGTGGATAAGGAATTCATGATTAGAGTATAAATATAGGAAGAGTGTAGGTGATGGTGTGGGGAGGTGCTTGCCTTTGAGTAGTGTCTGTGTATTAAAGGATGAAAAGTGTGGATGAAATTGGCTGTCCACAAACTCTCCAACATTCATGCGCATAGTTGTGTACCCAGATGAGCTGAATTGTTAGATGGAAAATAACCTGATCCCAGCAACCCTGACTCCATTGCCACTACTTCTTCATTGTAGTTAACTTGCAATATTAAGAGCAAAGATAAAACCCCCTCCAGCCCTATTCTTCATTCCATTTCTTTGCTTTTTCTCTGATCTCCCACTTCTCTCTTACATCCCTATATCACATTACTATTAATACTTACTACATTTTGGACAGTAAGGTGGCCAGACCTGATGTCAACCATACTGTAACCATTGGCCAACCCATTGGATTTTAGACAGAGGTTGCCACCTTGTGGTTGAAGTCCATTATAACCAAGAAAGGGAAAGGGAAAGGGAAGTCGCTCAGTCGTGTCCGACTCTTTGCGACCAAATGTGACTTGAATTTTGGGTCTCACACTTGAGATGAATCAGAATCACCTGGAAGACTTGTTAAAATGTGTGCGCTGGGCCCCACCCCTATAGGTTCTGATTCAGTAGGTCTGTGTTGAGAGTAGAAAACTTGCATTTCTATCGTGTTCCCAGGTGACGCTACTGTTGCTCCTTCAAGAACCACAGTTTGAAAACTGCTGCTTTAGACAAACCTCATTCAGGATACGTAGACCTTCATTTGGCCATCCAAGATTGGTAAAATTGGAGTTTAAACTTAGGTATGTTCAACTCCAAAGTACATGAACATTTCACTACACTGTTATTAGGAAGTGCAGATGATATGGCTTGGGCAGCAATCTCGTTCGTATTCTGTATATCTATCTGGAAAGGGTAACCACCTAATAAAGGAAAGAATAGCATCCATTCTTTCTGCATGGATTAAATGAACCATGTTATAGTAATTCCCCTATTGTTGGGCATTTAGATCGCTTCCAAATTTTTACAATTATTAAAAGCTTAAAGTGAACTTCCTTATTCATAAACGCCTCTCTTGCTGTTTAATGATCACCTCAGATGGAATAATTTTAATGCACTTTTATGATGCTAACCATCTCCCTTGCCATGAGGGGTGAGGATAGGTAGTAGGAGTGAGGGAGACATGGAGAAGAACCCTGTTACACCAAAAGTGCTGCTAGAAGCAAAACTGGACACTGGCTCCTATTCTTCTGGAGATTAAAATTCAGCATAATACTCAAACATTAATCAACTAGTCATACAAATAAATGTAATGTTGTGGCCAAAAAATGTTATGAAGGAGCGTTTCAACAGTATGGTAGGCAGTGTGATAGTGCTTAGAAACGTTGTTCCCAGATTATAATGATAAACTTTAAAAAATTGATTACTAACACTTTAACAATAAATTTATGGTTAATTCTTTGATGTAACTTCAAATTTACTCTTGTATACAAGAATTTCAATATATGAGGATTTAGGGGTTTGGCATCAGCTTTGGCTAAATATTGTTTTTGATACCTGGCCAAGCAGCATTTGTCCAAACTGTGAATTAAGTGAGCCTCTATCACCTACTTGGAACCACCATGTCTCTCTGGGGTGAACAGGTTTTGAGGTAGCCCCTTAAGAGTCCTATCACCTGGTATTCACACTTCTGTGTAATCTCCCCCATGAATGTGGGCAGAACAGGTGCCTTGCTTTTAACCAACGGAAGATGGCAAAAGGGGTGAGATATCAATCCTGTGAATATACAGCATTATGTAAGACTCTGTCTTGCTAGTTGGCTTGTTTTATTTATTTTTATTTTTTTGAATTGATATATAATTGATATGATACTGTATTAGTTTCAGGTGTACAAGATAATGTTTTGATTTTTAATACATTACAAAATGATCACCATGATAGGTCTAATTATCATCTGTCAGTATGCAAAGTTATTACACTATTATTGACTATAATCCTTACACGGTACATTATATCCCCATGACATTTATTTTATGAGTGGAAGTTTATACTTAGTATCTCTCACCTATTTCACTCATCCCTCCACTTTCCTCCCCTCTGGCAGCTGCCAGTTTACTTTCTGTATCTGTTTCTGTTTCTGTTCTGTTTGTTCGTTTTATTTTTTTTTTATTTCTCATATAAGTGAAATAATGTGGTATTTGTCTTTCTCTGTATGACTTATTTCACTTGGTAAAATAACCTCTAGGCCCATCAGTGTTGTGGCAGATGGCAAGATTTCATTCTTTTTTATGGCTAGGTAATATTCCATTTTATCTATTGATGGGCTCTTAGTTTGCTTCCATACCTTGGCTATTGTAAATAATGCTGCACTGACACTGGAGTACGTGTACAGTATCTTTTTGAGTAAGTGGATTTTGTTTTCTTTGGGTAAATACCCAGAAGTAGAATTGCTGGATTGTGTGATAGGTGTATTTTCAATTATTGACAAACCTCCACACTGTTTTCCATAGTGGTTACACCACTTTACATTCCATACACCACTTTACATTTACCAAGAATGCATGAGAGTACCCTTTTCTCCACATCTTCACCTAAACTTATTATCTGTTGTCTCTTTGATGATAGTTGATGATGATGATGATGATGATGATTCTGACAGATGTGAGGTGATACTGCTTTGCAGTTTTGATTTGCATTTCCATGATGATTGGTGATATTGCATATTTTATGTATTTTAGTTATCTGTATGTCTTATTTGGGAAAAGGTCTATTCAAGTCCTCTGCCAACTTTTTAATTGGGTTGTTTGTTATGTTGATACTGTGTTATATGAGTTCTTTGTATATTTTAGGCACTAACCCCTTATTAAATATATCATTTGCAAATATCTTGTCCCATTCAGTAGGCTGCCTTTTCATTTTGTTGATAGTTTCCTTCATTTTGCAAAAGAGTTTTAGCTTGTTGTAGTCCCCTTTGTTCATTTTTTGCTTTTGTCCCTTGCCTGAGGAGAGAAATCAAAATATATATTGCTAAGATTGATGTCAAAGTGCATACTGCCTATGTTTTCTTCTAGGCATTTTATAGTCTTATGGTTTTCAGGTTTTCATAAACTCATTTTATGGTTTCAGGTCCTACATATACATCTTTAATTCATTTATTTTACCTTTATATATGGTGTGAGAAAGATGTCCAGTTTGAATCTTTTGCATGTAGCTGTCCAATTTTCCAAACACCACTTTTTGAAGAGGTGGTCTTTCCTCATTGTATATTCCTACCTCATCTGTCATAGATTAATTGGCCGTATACATGTGGGTTCATTTCTGGGCTCTCTGTTCTTTTACATTGATCTATGTGTCTGTTTTTGTGTCAGTACCATACTGTTTTCATTGCTGTAGCTTTGAAATATAGTTTTAAATCAGGAAGCATGTTACTTCCAGCTTTGCACTTCTTTCTCAAAATTATTTTGGCTGTGTGGGATCTACTGTATTTCCATACAAATTTTAGAGGCTGATGTTAACTATAGGTTTATTCTAGTTCCATGAAAAGCGACATTGTTTTTTGATAGGGATTGCATTGAATCTATAGATTGCCTTGGTAAGTATGGTCATTTTAGCAATATTGAGTCTTCCAATCCATGAGCACACTATATCTTTTCATTTATGTCATCTTTAATTTATTTTATCAATGTCTTATTTTTTCTGAGTACAGGTCTTTTGCCTCGTTGGTTGAATTTATTCTTAGGTATTTTATTATTTTTGATGAAATTATAAATGGTATTGTTTTCTTAGTTTTTATTTCTGATAGTTTTTTATTAGTCTAGAGAAACACAACAGATTTCTATATGTTACTTTTGTGTCTTGCAACTTTACTAAATTCACTAATTAGTCTAATAGTTTTTTGGTAGAATGTTTGAGGTTTTCTACATGTAGCCTCATTGTCATCTGCAAACAGTGACAGTGTGACTTTATTTCCAGTTTGGTATTCCTTTTGTTTCTTTTTCTTGTTTGATTGCTGTGGCTAGGATTTCCAATACTATGTTGAAAAAAGTAGTGAGAGAGTGTATCCTTGAAACATTCCCAATCTTAGAGGAAATGCTTTCAGCTTTTCACCATTGAGGCTGATGTTAACTGTAGGTTTATTATATTGAGGTATGTTCCCTCTATACACACTTTGTGGAGAATTTTTATCATAAATGGATGTTGAATTATGTCAAATCTTTTCTGCATCTATTGAGATTATTATTTTTGCTCTTCAATTTGTTAATGTGGTATACCACATTGATTGATTTGTGGATATTGAGCCATCCTTACATCCCTGGAACAAATCCCGCTTGATCATGGTATATGATCTTTTTAATGTATTGTTGAATTCAGATTCCTTAGTTTGGAACATATTTCTTTGTCTCCTCATTTTGCCTAATCCTTTGTGTTTATTTCTATGTATTAGGTTTGTCAGTTACATTCCCTGATCTTGAAGAACTGGCCTTATGTAGGAGACATCCTATGTGGCCCAGCTGTGCATTCCCCTTTGGTGACCAGAGCTCTATGTTCTAGGGTTTCCCCTATGTGGGTTGGGTGGGGAGCTCTGTTATGGTGGGCTTGATTACTGTGTGTGCACTGGTAGGTGGGACTGACCCCTGGTCTATTTGGCTGCCAGGTCCTGCCTTAAATGGGGGAAGGGATAGGTCCCAGCATGGCTTGCTCTGTGGCCCAGTGGGTCCTGGTGTTCATGGCAGGGTTGCTAGTAGGCAGGGCTTGGGACACAGGGTGGCTGGCTGTGGGGTCTGTTTGTCACAGGTTTTGTGGCAACCTGCTAGTGGGTGAATATGTCCCTGGTGCTCTTAGGTTAGAACTCTAAAATTATGCTTGCCAGCACCAGTGTCCTCGTGGCAGAATGAGTTTCCCAATATCTATGTTTGCAGAGGGAGTTCCAATTGCCACCTGTCTCTCCAGGTTCTCCAAGATTGGCAAATGTTTCTGACCTTGGTTACTTTCAAATTATTTCCTCTGTGCTGGCGCTTTGAGCATGTTAGAATTTTCATATGCCTTTTAATAAGAGAGTCTCTGTTTCTTATAGCTCTCCAGCTCTCCCATATGCAAGCCCCACTGGCCTTCAAAGCCAGAAGTTTAGGGGCTTATCTTCCCAGGCAGGATCCACCAGGCTGAATAGCCTAACATGGGCTCAGACTTCTCATTCCTTGGGAAGAACCTCTGTAATTGTCATTATCCTCCCATTTTGGAGTTGCCTACCCGAGTGTGGGTCCTGATTATATTTTCCCTTCCACCATTCTCACTGTGGTTCCTTCTTTATATCTTTAGTTGTGGAAAATATTTTCTGCTAGTCTTTAGTTATCACAGATAGTTGCTCCATAAATAGTTGTAATTTTGGTGTGTCCTTGGAAGGAGGTGAGCTCAGCATCTTCCCACCCTGCCATCGTGGCCATACTACTAGCTAAATTTGCAGAGTCTCTAGCTCTCCATTGCTGATTTGCAAGAAGAAACCTGCCATGACACCACCCTTATGGCAGAAAGTGAAGAAGAACTAAAGAGCCTCTTGATGAAAGGGAAAGAGGAGAGTGAAAAAGTTGGTTTAAAGCTCAACATTCGGAAAACTAAGATCATGGCATCTGGTTCCATCACTTCATGGCAAATAGATGGGGAAACAGTGGAAACAGTGTCAGACTCTATTTTTTTGGGCTCCAAAATCACTGCTGATGGTGATTGCAGCCATGAAATTAAAAGACGCTTACTCCTTGGAAGGAAGGTTATGACCAACCTAGACAGCATATTTAAAAGCAGAGACATTACTTTGCTAACAAAGGTCCATCTAGTCAAGGCTATGGTTTTTCCAGTGGTCATGTATGGATGTGAGAGTTAGATAGTGAAGAAAGCTGAGTGCCGCAGAATTGATGCTTTTGAACTATGGTGTTGGAGAAGACTCTTGAGAGTCCCTTGGACTGCAAGGAGATCCAACCAGTCCATCCTAAAGGAGATCAGTCCTGGGTGTTCATTGGAAGGACTGATGTTGAGGCTGAAACTCCAATACTTTGGCCACCTCATGCGAAGAGTTGACTCATTGGAAAAGACCCTAATGCTGGGAAGGATTGAGGGCAGGAGGAGAAGGGGACGACAGAGGATGAGATGGTTGGATGGCATCACCGACTCGATGGACATGGGTTTGGGTAAACTCTGGGAGTTGGTGGTGGACAGGGAGGCCTGGAATGCTGTGATTCATGGGGTCACAGAGAGTCGGACATGACTGAGCGACTGAAATGAACTGAACTGATGATTCCTAAAACAACAAGAAAAAGAATTCTGCTAATAAATGGACTAATCTTGGAAGTGGCACCTTCTCTAGTTGAGCCTCTAGATTAGAGACCAGTCTTGGCTAAGGCTTTTATTGCAGTCTTACTGAGAACCCAGATAAAGTTTGCCTGGATTCTTGATACATAGAAATTTTGAGATAATAAATGCATGTTGTTTTAAGTTATTAAGTTGTAGTGGCATCATAAATTAATATATCTTCTCCACAGCACTTCAGCCCCTGTAACATGTACTCAACCATCTCATTCTTTTATACGCCACCCCTTCTACTTGGAATATTCCTCCACCTTCTTCATTCAACTTTCGCCTGGCTCACTCTTTTGGGTTTTAGTTTAATTATCATTTCCTTTGGAAGGGTTTCTTTAAACTCAAATTTTGAGATTTGCCTTCCTTGAAAAATCTGAGGTGGCAAAGTTGACATACTGGTTTTAAGCCATCTTCATAAGATGTAAACAATTCCCATGTAAGATATTTTTTCTTGAAAGAAGGATGAAATTAATAACTGAAAATTAAGTATGTACTTAGAGGTATTTTGTTTATTATTATGAATGCTAATACCTCAAACAAGTCTACAGTTCAGAATTATAATATATTTGGATCTCTGTTAGTTAACATTTTAAAAGAATTTTAGCTCAAAACTGAAATATTGTTCTTCCTAAGGTTGTCTAGTGATAACCTCAAAATTTGTATTAATTACCAATATACTTCTCTGTTTAACTATTTGAAAGTTAAGCTTTACAGAGGTAAAACTAACAGGTGTTACAATCAGCATCCATTTTTGTTATATTTTGCTTTTGCCATAATATACATTTATTCTTCAACTGATAGAAAGAATTGAAACATATAGAATATATAAAAATATTTTATCTTCAAGTTTCATCTAAAATGCTTGTCTATGTTTTAAAGTGAATATTAAGATATTAACAATAGGTACTACTGACTTCCCTTGTTCATATTACTATCATTATCATGCTAATGAATATGACAATTGATCACAGTATTATTGATTACATACAGCTTAAGAATGCCAGAAGTTTTTGGAAGATTGTATTATATATTCAAAATTATTTATTCCTTCCCCACCCTCTAGGCAGATTATAATTTATGGCCCTATTGTTTTGGGGATTGGCTAGCCATGTGACTAACTTCAGTCAACAGAATGTAAGCAAATGTGGTGTATAGACTCTAGAATGGTCTCTATGATCCTCACCTCCTGGTGTTCATGCCCTTTTGCAATCCCTACCCCTCTGAGTGCATATGGGACTTGTAACATGCCTCTAGCTGATAAAATATGTCAAAGGTGGTGAAATGTCACCTCCGTGATTATATGACATGATATAAGATCTAGTCTTGCTAGGAGAATTACTTTAGAGACTCTTCTTGCTAGCTTCATGAAGTCGTCAGCTCTGTTGTCACATTGCAAGGAATTATGGAGAGGCCTCTAGGAACTGCAAAAGCACTGGAACCGTGGGTAGCCCCTAGGAGCTGAGGGCAACGTTTAGGAGATGAAGGTAGCCTTCTGCTGACAGTCAGCAGTAGCTGGTGAAACCTTTAAGCAGTGGACCCAGCTAAGCAATGTTCAGACTCCTGACCCACAGGAAATGTGAGACAATAAATGTGTTGCTGCAAGCCACTAAGTTTTTTATAATTTATCATATAACAATAGATAATACAGTGGATATGGTATACCTCATATCAGAAAAGGTTTAAACACCCTTTCATGGTTTGGCTCTGTCTTCTTCAAGCTTAAGACTTTTAACAAGAGAAGAGTGGGCCAAAGCGTGTGGTAGCTCCTTTAGTTTGAGTCACTAAATGAGAAGATTAATGAGGCCACCTGAACCTAGCCAAACAGCAAAGCTGTAAGTAGCCATTAGCCCTCGCTAAGAAACACAGGGAATGTTTGTTGTTGTAAGCCACTGAAATTTAGAAATTGTTTGTTGCTACAACAAAAACTAATTAATTCAAAGTTGAAGACTATATCGGCTATTTGATCTTCAAATATCAAAGCCAAAGCTAAGGAGTGATATCATCAAGATGGTGAAGTAAGAGACCAAGCCTCTGTATTCCCACAAATATTAACAATTACACAGCTATTCATAAATAGAAACAGCTCTGGGAGACCACAAGAGTCCACTTAAGAAACTTTAGCAACACAACAGAACAAAAAAACCTAAGAATAACCACACAAAGAGAGGGAAGAACCGCTTCATTTTGCCTTCATCATCCCATCTCCCAAGCTGACATTACTCAGTGCCAAGAAGTAACTCCCCAGCTAGAAAGAGTTCCATTGCCAGGAAAGGGAGAGTAGGGGTGACTGACCAGCTTCCCCATCCTTTCAAGGTACCAAATGGAGGACCATTTTCAGTTTTTTTTCTCACCCAGAGACCAGCAAAGCTGAAACATATAGAGGTGGCAAGGAACAAGGAAGAAAGCAGGGCTACCAGTGTGAGCTATGCAGCAGGAGGGTTCATGTTTCCCAGTGGCTTGCTCTGTAGAGGACCCAGCAGCTTTTGCACTAAAGAAACCAATGATCAGCACAATCCGTGTGGATCTCATGCAGATTTCACCATTTTTTGACACATGGATATTTGCAATCACAGATGCTAGCTACCCAAGGCCCTCTTAGCTCCCTCTGCCCCCTGCTCCTACTGGAGCCTGAGATCTACACTAGTAGCCATCCCAGGCCTCTTTAGCCATGTGAATGCAAAACACCAGCCTAGATCCCTGTGACTGTCCCTAACTGCTTTGCGAGTGCTTGGGGCTAGTCCCTCTAGCTATGTAATTGTACACCACGATCCTGCGTCTCATCACTGGCCTCTACTGTGACGCCTGTGCCCAATGCATGATCCTGTAGTCAAGGTCCTTATGGCTGCTTATAGGTTTAGATTTGGCCTTATATTCAGTCACTAGCTAGCACCAATCGGAGAAGGCAATGGCACCCCACTCCAGTACTCTTGCCTGGAAAACCCCATGGATGGAGGAGCCTGGTGGGCTGCAGTCCATGGGGTCGCTAGGAGTCGGAGACGACTGAGCGACTTCACTTTCACTTTTCACTTTCATGCATTGGAGAAGGAAATGGCAACCCACTCCAGTGTTCTTGCCTGGAGAATCCCAGGGATGAGGGAGCCTGTTGGGCTGCCGTCTATGGGGTCACGCAGAGTCGGACACGACTGAAGCGACTTAGCAGCAGCAGCAGCAGCTAGCACCAATGGGCTCACCTGCGGCTAGCTTCCCCCTGTCCCCTAGCTATACATCTGCATGCTCCTGGTCTGACTCTCATCACCTGAATCCAATGTGATGCACACAACCATGTGGAGATCCTGTAGCTGCTATAGTGTGTGCCAACAAACAAGGCCCCTGAAACTGCTGTGGACCTGGCTGTCTCCTGTCTTTAGCCTGAACTACTGATCTCACGTACTGCTAGCTCCTCTATTTTTGTGCCTGTATAACTCTACCTGATTCCCTTCCCCAGCCTCCACTGCTACGTATGCACTCATGAGGAGACTCTATAGCAACAGGAGTGCATGCTGATAGCCAAGTATTCCATGGTTGCCAGTAAACAAACAGTTGGCCCAAGCCCTTTGTTGGTCCTGGCCCCCGCCACTATACAGGAACCTGAAGCTGGCCCCCATAGCCAAACATGGACATGCCACCAGCTCCAGCTACCACCACTGCCTGTCCTGGTCCCTAGCTGCTAGATCTGGAGGTAGAGCTGAGGACTACCACTTGTAGCCACTGCAACCCACCAAGTTCTCATCACACATTTATTGATGCTGTGGACCCCAGAAGCTTGAGCTGACATCATGACTACCCTCAGACCTGGAGCCACACATGCCCCTGCACTTGTGCCCTGCACCGCTAGATCCAGGGTCATATCATGTCCCATCATGCCCCACTTGCAAGTGAAGGCCATTCCTTACCAAAGTCAGTCCATAAAGCCTGGAAAGGGTGACTGCATCTTCAAATTACAGGAACCTATGCAAGACTACCGGAGAAGGCAATGGCAACCCACTTCAGTACTCTTGCCTGGAAAATCCCATGGACAGAGGAGCCTGGTAGGCTGCAGTCCATGGGGTCGCTAAGAGTCGGACATGACTGAGCGTCCTTGTTTTCACTTTTCACTTTCATGCATTGGAGAAGGAAATGACAACCCACTCCACTGTTCTTGCCTGGAGAATCCCAGGGATGGGGGAGCCTGGTGGGCTGCAGTCTATGGGGTCACACAGAGTCGGACACAACTGAAGCGACTTAGCAGCAGCAGCAGCAGCATGCAAGACTACAGGGATCACAAAGAATTAGAGAAATGTGATACCACCAAAGGAACATACTACACTTCCAATAGCTGACCTCAAACAAATGGAGCTATATGAATTTCCTGACAAAGAATTCAAAATAATTTTTCTAGAGATGCTGAGGGAACACAGATAAACGATTTAACAAAATCAGGAAAAAAACAAAATATAAAGTCCAACAAAGAGACAGAAAGTATAATGAAGAACAACAAAAATTTTGGAGCTGAAGATAAAATGACTGAACTGAAGAATTTAATAGAGAGCATCATCATCAGATTGGACCAAACAGATCAATGAGCTTAAAGACAGATCATTCGAAATTATTGAGCCAAAGACAAATCATTTGAAATTATTGAGACAAAAGGAAAAAAAGAATGAAAAATGTGTACAGGGTTTATGGGACACCATTAAAAGAAACAATCTATGGCATCATTGGAATCTCAGCAGGAGAAGAGAAGGAGAAAGTTTAAATAAATAATGGCTGAGAAGTTCCCAAATCTGGGGACAGATTTGGATATTCAAATTCATAAAGCTAGGAGGCCACTCAATAATATTATTCCAAAACAATCTTTTCTAAGAAACATTATAATAAAATTGTCTAAAATCAAATACAGAAGAAATTTTAAAAGGAGCAATAGAAAAAAAAACTCATACAAGGGAATCCAGCAGAAACCTTGCAGACCAGGAGATAATGAGATTATATACTCAAAGTGCTGAAAGAAAAATCTGCCAACCAAGATGACTTTATCTAGCAACGTTGCCTTCAGAAATGAAGACAAGATAAAGACTTCCACAAAAATCAAAAGGTGAGGGATCTCATAACCACAAGAAATTGCCTTATAGGAAATGCTAAAAAGAGTTCTTCAAACTGAAATGAAAGAATGATAATGAGTAATATGAGAAAATAAAATATATAACATAAGAAAATATATAACAAACTGGTAATGTTAAGTGCATAGTCTGATTTAGAATACTCTAATACTGTAATATGATGGTGTGGTCACTCACCTAGAGCCAGACATCCTGGAGTGTGAAGTCAAGTGTGCCTTAGGAAGCATTACTATGGAAAAGCTAGTGGAGGTGATGGAATTCCAGCTGAACTATTTCAAATCCTAAAAGATGATGCTGTTAAAGTGCTGCACTCAATATGTCAGCAAATTTGGAAAACTCAGCAGTGGCCACAGGACTGGAAAAGGTCAGTTTTCATTCAAATCCCTAAAAAAGGCAATTCCAAAAAATGTTCAAACTACCACACAATTGTGTTCATTTCACATGCTAGCAAGGTAATGCTCAAAAATCCTTCAAGCTAGGCTTCAACAGTACGTGAACTGAGAAATTCCAGATGTACAAGCTGGATTTAGAAAAGGCAGAGGAACCAAAGATCAAATTGCCAACATTGGATCATAGAAAAAGCAAGAGAAATTCCAGAAAACATCTATTTCTGCTTCACTGACTACACTAAAGACTTTGACTATGTGGATCACAACAAACTGGAAAATTCTTAAAAAGATGGGAATACGAGACCACTTTACCTGCCTTGTGAGAAAGTATATGCAGGTCAAGAAGCAACAGTTAGAACTGGACATGGAACAATAGACTGGGTTCCAAATTGGGAAAGGAGTATGTCAAGGCTGTATATTGCCACCCTGCTTATTTAACTTATATGCAGAGTACATCATGTGAAATGCTGGGCTAGATGAATCACAAGCTGGAATCAAGATTGCCAGGAGAAATATCAATAACCTCAGATATGCAGATGATACCACCCTAATGGCAGAAAACAAAGAGGAACTAAAGAGCCTCTTGATGAAGGTAAAAATGGAGAGTGAAAAAGCAGGCTTAAAACTCAACATTCAAAAAACTAAGATCATGGCATCTGGTCCCATCACTTCATGGCAAATAGATGGGGGAAAAATGGAAACGGTGACATACTTAATTTTCTTGGGCTCCAAAATCATTATGGACAGTGACACAGTCATGAAATTAAAAAGACACTTGCTCCTTGGAAGAAAAGCTATGCTAAACTTAGAGTATTCAAAAGCAGAGACATCACTTTGCTGGCAAAATCCATATAATCAAAGCTGTGGTTTTTCCAGCAGTCTTGTATGGATGTGAGAGTTGAACCATAAATGAGACTGAGTGCTGAAGAATCGATGTTTTTGAATTGTGGTGCTGGAGAAGACTCTTGAGAGTCCCTTGGATAGCAAGGAGATCAAACCATTCAATCTTAAAGGAAATCAACCTTGAATATTCATTGGAAAGACAGATGCTGAAGCTGAAGCTCCAACACTTTGGCCACATGATGCAAAGAGATGACTTACTGGAAAAGACTCTGATACTGGGAAAGATTGAAGGCAGGAGGAGAAGTGGGCAACAGAGGGTGAGATGGCTGGATGGCATCATCAATTAAATGGACATGAGTTTGAGCAAACTCTGGGAGATAGTGAAGGACAGGGAAGCCTGGCGTGCTGTAGTCCATGGGGTCAGAAAGAGTTGGACACAACTTAGAGACTGAATATCAACAACAATACTGTAAGATGGTGCTATGTTGACCACATAAATTTAGTATAAAAATTAAAGGACAAAAGTATTATAAATAGCTACAAAAATCTTTTAATGACTACATAGTATAAAAACATGTAAATTTGGACATCAAAAGCAAAATGGGGTGCAAAAGGGTAGAGTTTTCGTATACAATCAACATTAAGTTGTTATTAACTTAAATATACTGTTATACAAAAAAAAATGTTTCCAGTAAGCATTGAGGTAACCAAAAAATAAAATTCTATGAATAATAGATGAACACAAGATAAAAAGAAGGAAGTCAAAGTACAGTATTGTGGAAAACCATCAGTTCACAAAGGAAGACAGTAAGGGAAAAAAAAGGAGCAAAGCAACTTCAAAACAGTCAGAAAACAATAAGATTTTGATAGTAAGTTATTACCTATCAGTAATTACTTTGAATGTAAATAGATTAAATTCTTCAATCAAAAGGCAGAAGGTGACAATGATTAAATAAAAATAAGGCTCATCTATATGTTGCCTATAGGAGACTCACTTCAGCTTCAAGGACACACGTAGACTCAAAGTGAAGGGATGAAAAAGATATTCCACAGAAAAGAAATCCAAAAGACAGCAGGGGTACTATACTTACATCAGACAAAACAGACTTTATTTTTTCATTGAATGAAAGATTTTTAAAATTCTAGAATCCTTTACAACTTATATGTTTCACACACATGATTTCATATAATACCATAATCCTTTTTTCCCTCTACCCCTCTGTTGTCCCCCTTTCCTTCCCTCTCCCCATTGATAACCACTTATTTTTTCTCTATATTTGTGAGTCTGCTTCTTTTTTGTTTTATTTGCTATTTTGTAGTATTTTTAAAATTTTGTTAACACCAAAAATTTTTGTATTAGAGTTTAGCCAATTAACAATGTTGTGGTAGTTTCAGGTGAACAGTGAAGGGACTCAGCCATACATATACATGTACCCATTCTCCTCCAAACTTCCCTCCCATCAAGGCTTCACTTATCATTGAGCAGAGTTCCATGTACTATACAGTAGGTTTTTGTTGGTTATCCATTTTAAATATAGCAATGTGTACATGACCTTCCCAAGGTCATGTATCTTTTAGGTTCCACCTATAAGTGATATCATACAGTATTTGTCTTTCTCTGTATTACTTATCTCACCTAGCATAATGCCCCGCAAGTCCATTCATGTTGGTGCAAATGGCAAAATTTCATTCTCTAGACAAAACAGACTTTAAGTCAAAAATTGTAATGAGACAAAGAAGGCCATGATAAAAGGCTAAATTCATGAAGAGGATGACAATTATAAATACATGTGCACCCAACATCAGAGCACCTAAACATATTAAGCAAATACTTAATCGAATCCAACAGCATATTGAGAGGCGTATACACCATGATCAGGTGAGATTTATCCCTGAGATGTAAGGATAGCTCAACCTATACAAATGAATAAATGTGACACACCACATTAATAGAATAAAATGCAAAAATCATATGATTATCTCAACAGAGGCAAAACAAGCATTTGAAAAAGTTAAACATCCTTTCATGATAAAAGAGCTCTCAACAAATTGGGTATAGAAGGGACATACCTTAACACAGTAAAAGCCATATATAAAAATCTCACAGCTAACATCATTTCTCAATGGTGAAAACGTGGAAAGCTTTTTCCTTTAAAGTCAGGAACAAGGGTGCCCACTCTCACCACTTCTATTCAACAAAGTACAGGAAGCCCTAGCCAGAGCAATTAGCCAAAATAAAAAGAAATAAAAGGCATTCAATTTGGAAAGGAAAGGGCAAAACTCTCTCTGTTTGCAGATGACATAATGTTGTACATAGAAAATCCTAAAGACCCCACTAAAAACTGTTTGAACTAATAAATTCAGTAAAATTTCAGGATATAAAATCAACATGCAAAATCAGTTGTATTTCAATATAACAATTTAAAAAAGAAAGAAAATAATCCCATTTACAATAGCATCAAAAACAATAAAATATTTAGGAATAAACTTAACCAAGGAGGTGAAATATTTATGTACCAAAACCTGTAAGACATTCAATTTCTCAATTGAAAAAGACACAAACAAATGAAATGATCTCCCATGTTCATGTATCAGGAGAGTTAATATTGTTAAAATGTCCATACTACCCCAAACCCTCTACAGATTCAACACAATCCCTATCAAAATTCCAAGTGGAATTTTTTCACAGAAATAGAAAAAGCAATCCTAATACGAACCGTGTGGTGGTTTAGCTGCTAAGTTGTGCCTGACTCTTGCAACCCCATGGACTGTAGCCTGCCAGGCTCCTCTGTCCATGGGATTCTCCAGGCAAGAATACTGGAGTGGGTTGCCATTTCCTTCTCCAGGGGATCTTCTCGACCTAGGAATTGAACTCAGGTCTCCTGCATCACAGGCAGACTGAGCTACAATATGGAACCATGAAAGGTCCCCAGAATCCAAAGCAATCTTGAGACGGAACAAAGCTAGAGACATCACACATCCTGATTTTCAACTATATCACAAAACTGTCAGTCAGTTCAGTCACTCAGTCATGTCTGACTCTTTGCGACCCCATAGACTGCAGCATGCCAGGCTTCCCTGTCCATCACCAACTCCCAGAGCTTGCTCAAGCTCATGTTTGTTGAGTTGGTGATGCCATCCAACCATCTCATCCTTTGTCGTCCCCTTCTCTGCCTGCCTTCAATCTTTTCCAGCATCAGAGTCTTTTCCAATTAGTCAGTTCTTCTCATCAGGTGGCCAAAGTATTGGAGTTTCTTCAGCTTCAGCATCAGTCCTTCCAATGAATATTCAGGACTGATTTCCTTTAGGCAAAAGTATAGTAGTTTTGTAGTACAAAACTGTAGTAGTAATCAAAACCGTATGGTATTGGCATAAAAACAGACATGTAGACCAATGAAACAGAATTAAGAGCCCAGAAATAAATCCATGCATGTATGGTCAACTAATATTTAACAAGAAAGCCTAGAATAATCAGCGGGGAAAGAATAGCCTCTTCAATAAATATTGCTGGAAAACTGAATATTCACATGCAGAACTATGAAATTGGATACCTCTATCTTACACTACTCACAAAAATAACTCAAAGAGTATTAAGGACTTGACTGTAAGACCTGAAACCATAAAAATTCTAGAGGAAAACACAGGTGGTAATTTCCTTGACACCAGTCATGGCAATGATTTTTTGGATTTGACACCAACAGGAAAGGCAACAAAAGCAAAAATAAAGAAGTGGGACTACATCAAACTAAAAGGCCTCTGCACAGCAAAAGAAACACTCAACAAAATGAAAAGCAGTGGGAGAAAATATTTGCAAGCCATATATCTGATAATGGATTAATAGCCAAAATATATAAGAAACTCATATAACTCAACAGCCAAAATGCAAGCAGTCCAGTTAAAAAACAGGCTGGGGACTTGAATAGACATTTCTTAAAAAAAAGACATACAGTCAACAAGTGCATTTAAAGTGGCTCAGCATCATTAACCATGAGGGAAATGATAATCAAAAGCATAATGAGATATCAAGTCGGGTCTGTTAGGATGACTTATTACCAGAAACACAAGAGATGACAAATGCTGGTAAAGACGTGGAGAAAAGGGAACTTTAGTGCACTGTTGGTAGGAATGTGAGTTGGTACAGTCACTATGAAAAACAGTATGAAGACTCCTCGAAAAATTAAAAATAGAACTACCTTATGATCCAGCAATCCCACTTCTAAGTATATTTTCAAAAGAAATGAAATACTATCCTGTAGAGATAGCTGCACTCCCATGTTTACTGCAGCATCATTTATAATAGTCAAGACATGGAAAAAACGTGCGTTCATTGCTGGATGGATAAACAAAATGATATTTTCTATATACAACATTATGTCATCTGCATGTAGAGACAATTTTACTCCTTCCTTTCCAAATTGAATGCTTTTTATTTTTTTTCATTTTTGCCTAATTGCTCTGGCTATCGCACAGACATACACACACACACACACACATACACACACATATATAATATATAATGAAATATTATTCAGCCAAAAAAGAAGGAAACCTTGCATTTGCCACAGAGTGGATAGATCTTGAGGGCATTACACTACATGAAAAAAATCAGTCACAGAAAGACAAATACTGTATGGTCTCACATATATAAAATCTAAAAACATCAAACTTACAGAAATATAGAGTAAAATGGTGGTTTCCAGGGGTGGGGAGTTGGAGAAGTGAGGAGATGTTGGTCAAAGGGTATAAACTTTCAGTTATAAGATGAATAAGTTCTGGGAATCTAAGGCACAGCACAGTGACTACAGTTAACAAGACTGGATCATATACCTGAAAGTTGCTATGAAACTATGTTTTCACCATAGCAACGAGAACAAAATGGTAATAATATGAGATCAACAATATTTTAACTAACCTTATTGTGGTAAATATTTCACAATATGTATGTGTATCAAATAATCAGAGATCAAATTGCCAACATTCGCTGGATCATACAGAAAGCAAGGGAATTCCAGAAAAACATTCACCTCTGTTTCATTGACTATGCTAAAGCCTTTGACTGTGTGGATCATAACAAACTGTGGAAAACTCTTAAAGAGATGGGAAAACCAGACCATCTTACCTGTCTCCTGAGAAACTTGTATGTGGGTCAAGAAGGAACAGTTAGAACCTTGTATGGCACAACTGACTTGGTCAGGATTGAGAAAGGAGTATGACAAGGCTGTTTATTGTCACCCTGTTTATTTAACTTATACATCATGTGAAATGCTGGGCTGGATGAGTTACAAGCTGGAATCAAGATGGCTGGGAGAAATAACAACAACCTCAGATATGCCGATGATATGACACTAATGGCAGAAAGCAAAGAGGAACTAAACACCCTCTTGATGAGGAGTAGAGTGAAAAAGCTGGCCTAAAATTAAATATTAAAAAACTAAGATCATGGCATCGGGTCCTATCACTTCATCCAAATTCAAGGGGAAACGGTGGAAGCAGTGACAGATTGCTTCTTCTTGGGCTCTAAAATCACTTCCAGATGGTGACTGCAGCCACGAAATTAGAAGACACTTGCTCCTTGGAAGGAAAGCTATAACACACCTAGACAGTGTATTAAAAAGCAAAACCATCAATTTGCCGACAAAGGTCCATATAGTCATGGCTATGGTTTTTCCAGTAGTCACGTATGGATGTGAGAGTTGGACCATAAAGAAGGCTGAGTGCCAAAGAATTGATGCTTTCGAACTATGGTGCTAGAGGAGACTGTTGAGAGTCCCTTGGACAGCAAGGAGATCAAACCAGCCAATCTCAAAAGAAATCAGCCCTGAATATTCACTAGAAGGACTGATGCTGAAGCTGAAGCTCCAATACTTTGACCACTTGATGCATTAGATTTCATAGTGCCAATAAATTGACAACTACAGCAGAGGGGGGGAAGGGAAAAAAAGAAAAAAGTTAAAAAAAAATCCATAAAATGGATAACCAACAAAAATAAAACGGAAAAAAAATATCCAAAAGAATCTTTAGAACAAGCCAAAATGTAAGAATAATATATGTTTTTCTTGAGTCACTGCTGTCAGAGTCCTTTCCCTTGCTGGGAGTCATAGTCCACCTCACCTGCCTAGGATGTCCTCCAACACTGTGCTGGTCTCTGGACCTGCTGTGGGGGCAGCTCATGTTCTAATCTGGTCCTACTCCTGTGTGTTTTTGCCTCCAATATCAACAGCTATCAGAACTAGTGTGTTTTCTTTTGTGGGAGCTCTCAATGTCCTTTTATATATTCCATAGACACAGAGTCTGCCTAGTTGATGATGTGGATTTAATCTGCAGCTTGTATAGCTAGTGGTAAGGTTTTGGGTCTTCTGCCTTAGCTACACTGCCCCTGGATTTTAATTGTGGTTTTATTTCCACCTCTGCATGTGGGTCGTCCATTGGGATTTGCTCCTGAGGCTGCCCTGGAGGACTTGGGTCTGCCCCAGTGAGGGCCAGGTGTGGAGATGGTGCAGCTGCTTGGGTCACAGGGGTTCTGGAAGCACCAGGTACTCATGGGAGTTGGCAGCTAGAGCAGCAGGAAATATAGTGCTCTAGAAGGGTATGGCAACCAGTGTTGGCCAATACATTCCAGTATTTTTGCCTGGCAAACTCCCCTGACAAAGAAGCCTGACAGACCACAGTCCACAGGGTCGCAAAGAGTTGAACAGGACCAAAGCGACCCTGAGTGCATAGACACAAGACTTTTTTGTTTGTTTGTTTGGCCTGTGGCAGCTCTGCCCCAGTGATGGTTGAACATGAATGTGGTGCAGCTGCTTGGGTTGCCAGAACTCTGGCGGCGCCAAACGTGCAGGGACACGGACTGCCTCCACTGCAGGAGTCATGGCCCTGTCAGAGTCTTTTTTTGAACCTCCGGTAGATTACTTATTGGAAAAGACCCCAATGCTGGGAAAGAATGAAGGCAGAAGGAAAAGAAGGTGATAGCGGATGAGATGGCTGGATGGCATCACCGATTCAATGGATATGAGCTTGGGCAAGCTCCAGGAGATGGTGAGGGACAGGAAAGCCTGGCGTGCTGCAGTCCAAGGGGTTGTGAAGAATAGGTTGGCAGCTGAACAACAACAAATCAAATAATCACGTTGTACATCCTAAACTTACATAATGTTTTATGTCAACTATATCTCAGTATCCTGGAGGAAAAAAGCCAAAGCCATAAATGAAGCAAATTTGGCCAGATAATGAGGCTGATGCCAAAGTGATGCATCCTTAGACACTGGAGCATGCAGAGTCTCATTGGTGATGGGTCTGGATTTGGAATCTGTTTAAATGACTTAGCAAGAGAAGAGGTCTCACAGTCATATTTCAATTTTGGCAAAATTGCCCTGTGTACAGCATGAAGAATAGACTATAGCAGGCAAGACATGATATATGGAGAACAGCCAGTAGGCTAATACTGTAGGATAGAAGGCAATAGTTATGGAAATAGAAGTGAATGGAGGAGAACAAGATGGTTAAGGAGTAGGTGGACATGGAGTACATATCTCTCCATGGATACATCAGGAATACAACTTCAGACACAGAAGTACATGCAGAACACCAGCTGAGAGCAGACAGAAGTACCTGACCACCAGAAAAGAATGGACAGAATCATGCAAAACTTGCCTCAGCAGCTGAACAATAGAGAGGCTGGCTCATCAAGTGCCTGATGCCCTGAACTACAGAGTAGGACCCCACCCAGGGTGTCCCTTTAAGTGCCTGACGTGCTGATCTACAGAGTAAGGCCCAAGCCAGTAGGACAGAGAAGGATCCCAGGCAAGGGAGCCCTCTAAATGCCTGAATGGGCGGAGCAATGGAGAAAGACTGGCCAAAGAGGCCTTCTGATCACAAGCTACCAGAGGCTCAAAAAAAGGCTCTAATTAATCTTTTGAGCTTTTGTTCCCCTCAGTCACATTTTTTATTGTTGTTATAAACCTCTGCCTCTACATTGGGCTTTTGCAGTTCTGTTGAGTTTTTTTTTTTTTTTTTCTTTCTTCTTCCTTTTTTTCTTTTTTCTTTTTTTTAATTTTTTAAAAATTATTATTATTTTTCTACATTTATTCCTTTGTTTCTACTGTTCTTTCCCCCTTTCAGTTAATCCTTAATGTATATAAACCTTATTTATCTACCTCTATTTAACTTTGCGTATCTATTCTTTCTTTCTGTTCTTTCCTCTCAACGTATTTGTTAGTTTTGTTTTCATTGCTTTATTCCCCACTTGGCACCTTGCTTTAGTTTTGTTTTCCAGCTTGTGCTTAGTTAGTTTTGTTCTTAACTGGTAGATGTAATTTTTGGTTTCCTTTGTTCACCAGGTCAATCTATTGTACTTTATTTTTGTTGAACTGTTTTGATTTTGCTTATGGGGGTATATGTATATGTGTATATTCCATTATTTTAATTATTATTTGCCTGATTTTGTAAATCAGGCTGCCATTTGACTGCCATTTGTCTGGGGTTCATCTTGGGTTTATAATTTTTGGGTATTTGTTTTAATTTCACTTAACGCCATAATAAACCCTTGTGGAATCTTCGTTCCTGACCAGAGATCAAGCCCTGAGTTTTTGGAGTGAGAGCACTGACTCCAACACCCTAGACTACTAGAGAACTAACTCTAGGGAGTATCAAATAGAGAGAATTCCCACAAAGGGAACCACCTGAACCCAACCACCAGTAGCACACTGTGCAGGACACTTCATCTAAACAACAAACAAAACAAAAATACAAACAAAATCATCAACAGACAGGATTACCACCTTACTCAGCCTTGCCCACAAGAGGAAAAACAAACAAACAAACTCAGCACAAATCTATCCCTATATGAAGCTTACACAAATCACTGGACCAATCTTAGGAGGGCAAAAATCAAAAGGAAGAAAGAATTCAACCTTGAAGCATGGGAAAAGGAGACTTCAAACACAATAAGTTTGAAAAAATAATAATGAAAAGGCAGAGAAATACTATACAAATGAAGGAACGAACTAGAAACACAGAAGTCCAAATAAAGAGGAAATAGGCAAACTACATGAAAAAGAATTCAGAATAACGAGAGTAAAGATGATAAAAAAAAAAAAACCCTCAAAAACAGAATGGAGAAAATGCAAGAATCAATTAACAAAGATGTAGAAGAATTAAATAACCACACAGACAAACAACACAATTGCTGAAATTCAAAATACTCTAGAAGGGATCAGTAGCAGAATATCTGAAGCAGAAGAACAAATCAGTGAGCTGGAAGATCAAATGGTGGAAATAACTTCTGAAGAGCAGAATAAAGCAAAAAGAATGAAAATAACTGAGGATAGTCTCAGGGACCTCTGGGGCAATATCAAATGCACCAACATTCAAATTATAGGGAAGAAGAGAAAAAGAAAGGGTATGAGAAAATTTTTGAAGAGATTATGGTGGAAAATTTCCCCAACATGGAAAAGGAAATAGTCAATCAAGTCCAAGAGGTGCAGTGTGTCCCATATAGGATAAAACCCAAGGAGAAACACACCATGACACATACTAATCAAACTAACAAAGATTAAACACAAAGAAAGAATATTAAAAGCATCAAGGGAAAAGCAACAAGTAACATACAAGGGAAACCCCATAGGTTTAACAGCTGATCTTTCAGCAGAAACTCTGCAGGTCAGAAGGGAATGGCAGGATATATTTAAAGTACTGAAAGGGAAAAACCTACAACCAAGACTACTGTACCCAGGAAGGATCTCATTCAAAATTGATGGAGAAATGAAAAGCTTTTCAGACAAGCAAAAGTTAAGAGAATTCAGTACCACCAAACCAGATTTACAACATATGTTAAAGGGACGTATATAGTCAAGAAATACAAGACAAGAAAAATATCTACAAAATCAAACGCCAAACAGTTAAGAAAATGGCAACAGGAACATATATATCAACAATTACTTTAAAAGTAAATGGATTAAATGCTCCAATCAAAAGACACAGACTGGATGAATGGATTGAAAAAAAACAAGACCCATATATATGCTGTCTACAAGAAACCTACTTCAGACCTAAAGACACATAAAGACTGAAAGTGAGAAGATGGAAAAATATATTTCATGCAAATGGAAAGCAAAAGAAAGCTGGAGTAGCAAGCCTCATATCAGACAAAATAGACCTTAAAATAAAGAAGACTACAAGAGATAAGGAAGAACAACTACATAATGATCAAAGTATCAATCCAAGAGGAAGACATAACAATTGTAACTATCTATGCACCCAACATAGGAGCACCTCAATACATAAGACAAACACTAACAGACATAAAAGGAGAAACTGACAGTAACACAATAATAGTAGGAGACTTTAACACCCAACTCACACCAATGGACAGATCATCAAAACAGAAAATTAATAAGGAAACACAGGTCTTAAATGATACATTAGATGAGATGGATCTCATTGATATCTGCAGGACATTTCATCCAAATGCAGAAGAATACACCTTCTTCTCAAGTGCACAAGGAACATTCTCCAGGATAGACCACATCTTTGGTCACAAATCAAACCTCAGTAAATTGAAATTGTATCAAGCATCTTCTCCAACCACAGTGCTATGAGACTAGATAACAATTGCAAGAAAAAAAAAACTGTAAAAAACACAAACACATGGAGATTACATAATACGTTTCTAAATAACCAATAGGTTACCGAAAAATCAAAAGGGAAATCAAAAAATTTCTAGAAACAAATGACAATGAAAATATGACAACTCAAAACCTATGGGATACAGCAAAAGCAGTTCTAAGAGAGAAGTTTATAGCAATACAATCCTACCTCAAGAAAAAGGGAAAACATCGAACAGACAACCTAACTTTACACCTAAAGCAACTGGGAAAAGAATAAGGACAAAAAAAAAATTCCAAAGTAGCAGAAGGAAAGAAATCATAAAAATCTGAGCAGAAATAAATGAAAAAGAAATGAAAGAAACAATAGTCAAGATTAATAAAACTAAAAGCTGGTTCTCTGAGAAGATAAACAAAATTGACAAACCTTTAGCCAGACTCATCAAGGAAAAAAGAAGAATCAAATCAACAAAATTAGAAATGAAAAAGGAGAGGTTACAACAGAAAATGCAGAAATACAAAGGATTATAAGAGACTATTATGAACAACTATATGGCAATACAATGGATAACCTGGAAGAAATGGACAGATTCTTAGAAAAGTTCAGTCTTCCAAGACCGAACGAGGAAGAAATAGAAATTATGAACAACCTAATTACAAGCACTGAAATTGAAGATGTGATCAAAAATCTCCAAAAAAACAAAAGCCCAGGACCAGATGGCTTCACAGGAGAATTCTATCAAACATTTAGAGAAGAGCTAATGTCTATTCTTCTAAAACTCTTTCAAAAAATGGCAGAGGAAGGAACACTTCCAAACTCATTCTACAAGGCTGCCATCACCTTGATACCAAAACCAGACAATGACAACACACACACACACACACAAACTACAGGCCAATATCACTGATGAACATAAATGCAAAAATCCTCAACAGAATTTTAGCAAACAGAATTCAGCAACACATTAAAAAGCTCATACACCATGTTCAAGTTGGGTTTATTCCAGGGATGCAAGCATTCTTCAATATACACAAATCAATCACTGTGATACACCACATTAACAAATTGAAAGATAAAAACCATATGATAATATCAATCAATGCAGAAAAAGCCTTTGACAAAATTCAGCACCCATTTATGATTAAAGCTCTTCAAAAAATGGGAATTGAAAAAACCTACCTCAACATAGTAAAAGCCATATATGATAAGCGTACAGCAAATATTATTCTCAATGGTGAAAAACTGAAAGCATTCCCCCTAAGATCAGGAGCAAGACAAGAGTATCCACTCTCATTACTATTATTCAATATGGTTTTGGAAGTCCTAGCTACAGCAATCAAAGAAGAAAAAGAAATAAAAGGAATCCAGATTGGAAAAGAAGAAGTAAACCTTTCACTGTTTGCAGATACATGGTACTGTACATAGAAAACCCTAAAGACGGTATCAGAAAATTACTAGAGCTAATCAGTGAATTTAGCAAAGTTGCAGGATACAAAATTAATACACAGATATCACTTGCATTTCTATATACTAACAAACAAAAATCAGAAAGAGAAATTAAGGAATCAACCCTATTCACCATTACAAGAAAAAGAATAAAATATCTAGGAATAAACTTACCTAAGGAGACAAAAGAAATGTACACAGAAAAGTATAAGACATTGATGAAAGAAACCAAAAACAACATAAACAGATGGAGAGATATGCCATGTTCCTGGGTAGAAAGAATCAATACTGTGAAAATGACTATACTACCAAACACAATCCACAAATTCAACGCAATCCCTATCAAATTACCAATGGCATTTTTCACAGAGGTAGAACAAAAAATTTAATAATTCATATGGAAACACAAAGGACCCTGAGTCACCAAAGCAGTCTTGGGAAAGAAGAATGGAGCTGGAGGAATCAACCTTCCTGACTTCAGATTATAGTACAAAGGTACAGTCATCAAGACAATATGGTACTGGCACAACAACAGAAATTATAGACCAATGGAACGAGATAGAAAGCCCGGAAATAAACCTATGCACATATGGGTACCTTATTTTTGACAAAGGAGGCAAGAATATACAATGGGGCAAAGACAGCTTCTTCCATAAATGGTGCTGGGAAAACTGGACAGCTACATGCAAAAGAATGAAATTAGAACACCTCTTAACACCATACACAAAGATAAACTCAAGATGGATTAAATACCTAAATGTAAGACCAGAAACTACAAAACTCTTCGAGAAAAACACAGACAGAGCACTCGATGACCTAGATCAAAGCAAGATCCTCTATGACCAACCTCCTAGCATAATGGAAATAAAAACAAAAGTAAACAAGTGGGACCTGATTAAACTTTAAAGCTTTTGCACAGCAAAGGAAACTATAAGGAATGTGAAAAGACAACCCTCAGAATGGGAGAAAATAATAGCAAATGAAACAACTGACAAAGGATTAATTTCCAAAATATACAAGCAGCTCATACAACTCAATACCAGAAAAACAAACAACCCAGTCAAAAAGTGGGGAAAAGACCTAAACAGACATTTCTCCAAAGAAGACACATAGATGGCTAACAAGCACACGAAAAGATGCTCAACATTGCTCATTATTGAGAAATGCAAATCAAAACTACAATGAGATATCACCTCACACTGGTAAGAATGGCCACCATCAAAAAGCCTACAAACAATAAATGCTGGAGAGTGTGTAGAGTAAAGGGAACACTCTTGCACTGTTTGTAGGAATGTAAATTGATACAGCCACTATGGAAGAAGGTATGGAGATTACTTAAAAAGCTAGGAATAAAACCACCATATGACCCAGCAATCCCTCTTCTATGCATACACCCCGAGGAAACCAAATTGAAAGAGACACATGTATCCCATTGTTCATTGCAGCACTATTTATAATAGCTAGAACATGGAAGCAACCTAGATGTCCACTGACAGATGAATGGGTAAAGAAATTGTGGTACACATACACAATGGAATATTACTCAGCCATAAAAGGAGTGCATTTGAGTCCATTCTAATGAGGTGGATGAACCTAGAGCCTATTATTCAGAGTGAAGTAAGTCAGAAAGAGAAAGATAAATGTTGTATACTAATGCATATATACAGAATCTAGAAAAATGGTACTGAAGAATTTATTTGCAGTGCGGCAATGGAGAAACAGACACAGAGAATAGACTTATGGACATGGGGAGAGGGGAGAAGAGAGTGAGATATATGTCGAGAGTAACATGGAAACTTATATTGCCATATGTAAAATAGATAGCCAATGGGAATTTTCTGTATGTCTCAGGAAACTCAAACAGGGGCTCTGTAACAACCTAGAGGGGTGGGATGGGGAGGGAGACGGGCGGGAGTTTCAAAAGGGAGGGCTATATGTATATCTATGGCTGATTCATGCTGAGGTTTGACAGAAAACAATAAAATTCTGTAAAGCAAGTATCCTTCAATTAAAAAATAAATAAATTTAAAAAAGAAGTGAATGGACTTGAGATATAATTAGGAGACAAAACTGATAGCACATTGTGATGGATTCCATGTGGAAGGAGTAAGAGCAAGTAGGATGTCCAAGATGACTCTTAAGAGATCTGGCTTTCCTGATTGGTTGGATAGGCGTATCATTCACTGAAATATAGAGAACACTTGAGGGAACCAGATTGGGGAGGGAAAGGTTACATTCAGTTTCATACATGGGGTTTAAAATGTCATTGAGCCATCCAGATAGATATAAAACTTTGGAACTAAGAGAAGATCTAAGCTAGAGATACAAATTTGGTTGGCAGCTTTATATGGGAGGTAAACTGTAATCATAGGATGGATGAATCTTCTGATGGAAGAGAGGGAAAGTGAGAACACAAGAGGGATGAGAGAATGTAGTGAGAAAACAAGAGAGGCTGGCATCAGGTTTTAAGACACTCCAATATTTAATAATTGCGTTGAGGAGGAGAAGCCAGTATATTTCCAGAATATGAGGCTCACAGTAAAGGCTTCAGGAATGCCTCACTCTCATAAAATATTACTACCCTGTATTTCTAAAGTGTTTACAATGAGCTAGGGCCACTGTCATAAGTATTAGTGGTATAAGTTACTTCTTGCTCTCAAAAATCCCACAGCCTTAAGTAAAAGATAGAAAGCATAAACATTTTCTTATTCAAATATCATACACTCTTATTAGTATAATAAAGGGATACTTTTGAAAAAGGTGAAATCTGAGTTGACATCAAAGGATAAGCTGAAATTAGTTACATGGGGGAAATCAGGGGAGAGATTTTCAGGGAGAGGAACCTGTCTCTCTGAAAACACAGAGGGATGAGACTGCATGACATGTTTGGAGAATTGGATAGAGCTGACAATGAATATGAGGAGGTGTTAGGAGTCCTAGATGGAGAAGAGATAGATTCACAGGAGATAAATCACAAATAGCTGTGTATGCAGTGAGTCAGGACTTTATCCTGTGGGCAGTGAGGTCAGTTAGAGGGACCTGGCCATGTATGCCATGTATGTATGGAGAACGGTGTTACACGCACCCTATACTCAGAGCCTGGAGCCAGGAAGGATATTACTGGTTTAATAACCACAAAGATATCCCCTCCACAGACCTGACATATGAACACTTGGTCTCAGAGAGAGGGCAGAGATGGCTCTAGGTCTAAGGGTCTGATTGCCATTACAGCAAGGTCCAGAAAACATGTGATTTTTCTCATTTGCAGATTGTTCGGTAACAGACATGGTTTAGACTATGCTTTGTCAAAATTGAATTTGTCTGATTCTTACAACAGACTTACTTAATATCAGATTGTGCAAAAGTGACCAAAGTTATGTACTAAATGCATTGCATTATCTAATTTATCCACAGTTTCATTACTCTTCTCTATCTGCCTCTCCTCACTCTTACCATGGCCTCCTTTTGAAAGAAAAATGAAGTTTTCCTATTTGTAAAAGATGTTTAAGTATATAGTCATGTATGAGACTTCTAAACAGTAGCTCTTTAAGCTTAGCCCAAATAAGAGATTTCATTCAATTATAACTTATCATTTGCTGTATCTAATAGTTGGTTTGTTCTGCCATTTTACTTTTCTTAAACTAAAAAATGTGGACAAATCAGATTATTTTTTCCAGCACTTTGACTTATTGACATTTAACCTAATGCATTTTCAAGTTGGAAAGATTTGTCACTCATGGCTTTTCCCCAAATTATTTCCTCTGCAAAAAATATGAACAACTCAGTACCTGAGGAAGTGAGTTCCATTAATTATCCTTTTTAGATGGAAAATCAGTAGCTGGGAGTAAAATGGGAATTCAAACCTTGTTATTTTATTCATTTAGCAGCAGTGAGCAAATCCAGAATGAAGGGACATGTTTTAAGAAACTTAGTTTACAAACAGAGCATGATCTTTTAAGATTTTTACATTGCCCAGTAGGAGAGAGGCTTTTGTCAAGAAACCTTTAGTCAGTGGCTATGTTTGAACCATGTACAAAATAGGCACTAGTTCCATGTGTTATGTTAGGTATCTTTATTAATAGTGGAATTTAGCCTTTCTGTCTAAATCATCCTTAAACAAACTTCTTCAGGGATAGTGGTTTGCTATCCTTTTGCTAGGCATTTTTTTAAAACCCTATTATAGGACTTCCCAGGTGGTCCAGTGGTTAAGAATCCACCTGCTAATGCAAGGGACGTGGGTTTGTTCCCTGGTCCACGAAGATTCCACATGCCTCGGGGCAACTAAGCCCGTGTGTAACAACTACTGAATCTGTGCTCTAGAGCCTGTGCTCTGCAACAAGAGAAGCCACCCTAGTGAAAAGTCCAAGCACCACAACTAGAGAGAAGCTCCAACTTGCCACAGCCAGAGAAAGCCCATGTGCAGCAACAAAGACCCAGAGCAGCCAAAAATAAATAAATATTAAAAAATAAAAATGTCATTACAAATTCCATTCGGTCAGAAAATAAGAATATTGCCGCCAAAAAGTAATATAAAAATATTTTAGTTATTTCAGTAGCAAAAAGTCATGAATTTATTAGCCTATTGTTAATAGCCATGGAATCCAGGAAAAAGTTGTTTTGCCTTACTCTGTGGATCACAACAAACTGTGGAAAATTCTTAAAGAGAGGGGAATATCAGACCACCTTACCTGCCTCCTGAGAAACCTGTATGCAGGTCAAGAAGCAACAGTTAGAACCGGACATGGAACAACAGACTGGTTCCAAGTTGGGAAAGGAGTACATCAAGGCTGTATATTGTCACCCTGATTATTTAAATTATGTGCACAGTTCATCATAAGAAATTCTGGGCCGGATGAAGCACAAGCTTGAATCGAGATTACAGGGAGAAATATCAATAACTTCAGATATGCAGATGGCACCACCCTTATGGCAGAAAGCGAAGAAGAACTAAAGAGCCTCAACGAAGGTAAAAGAGAAGAGTGAAAAAGCTGACTTAAAACTCAACATTCAAAAAACGAAGATCATGACATCTGGTCCCATCACTTCATGGCATGGCAAATGGATGGGGAACAATGGAAACAGTGACAAACTTTATTTTCTTGGGCTCCAAAATCACTGCAGATGGTGACTGCAGTCGTGAAATTAAAAGACACTTGCTCCTTGGAAGAAAAGCTCTGAAAAACCTAGACAGCATGTTAAAAATCAGAGACATTACTTTTCCAACAAAGGTCCATCTAGTCAGAGCTATGGTTTTTCCAGTAGTCATATATGGATGTGAGAGTTGGACCATAAAGAAAGCTGATCACCAAAGAATTGATGCTTTTGAATTGTGGTGTTGGAGAAGACTCTTGAGAGTCCCTTGGACTGCAAGGAGACCAAACTAGTCAATCCTAAAGGAAATCAATCCTGGATATTCATTTGGAAGGACCGATGCTGAAGCTGAATCTCCAATATTTTGGCCACCTGATGTGAAGAGATGACTCACTGGAAAAGACCCTGATGCTGGGAAAGATTGAAAGCATAAGAAGGGGAAAACAGGGGATAAGATGGTTGGATGGCATCACCGACTCAATGGACATGAGTTTGAGCAAGCTCCAGGAGATGATAAAGGACAGGGAAGCCTGGCATGCTGCAGTCCATGGAGTCACAAAGAGTCAGACATGACTGATCGACTGAACAACATCAGGGTAAAAAAATGACTATGTGTATGTATTTCTATATATAAAGTATTATGGAATTGTCTCATTAGTATGGAAGCCTCATGAAGATAGACAATTTACCTATTTTGTTCACTTCTGAACAAAAATCAAGTGTTTAAAAGCCACAGACATGTTGTAAAGATTAGATGAGAATTTTTATTTAAAAATTGTATATCTAGATAGGAAGAAATAGTGGTGGATATGTAAAAGTGTCTAGCCTAGGATAGGGAACTCAATTACATTTATGCTTATGCCAAATCTACAGAGAAATTTTGAGGAGAAGTAGATATCCCTAAGCCATCTTCAAATTGGAGCCCAAGTAGTCCACAGGCAAAATAATTCTTTCCCTGCTGCTCTGAATGGGGTATGTTCTGAGGAATACAGGTGGTCATCTTGCAGGCAGCTAATAGATGACATTGTTCCCATTAGATGATAATATTGAGCCAGCCAGAAAATTCTCACTTACTATGAAGATCTTCTTAGTCTGAAACATTTTCTCTGCTAGTCCAAGGAAATCTTGACCTGGTGAACAGAGCAGGATGGGTGAGGAAGAGAACTACCTTTTACTGAGGACCTACTACATGCCTAGTTTTACCAAGGATCTCATATATTTTCTACTTTAGTTTTGTAACACCATTAACATTGGAGTACTTACTCCATGCTAGACACTGTTCTAGGCACTTTAAGGAAAGAAAGAAAGTGAAGTCGTTCAGTCGTGTCAGACTCTTTGCGACCCCACGGACTGTAACCTACCAGGCTCCTCTATCCATGGGATTTTCCAGGCAAGAATACTGGAGTGGGTTGCCATTTCCTTCTCCAGGAAATCTTCCCAACCCAGGGATTGAACCCAGGTGTCCCGCATTGTAGGCAGACACTTTACCATCTAAGCCACCAGGGAAGTACAAGGCACTTTACATGGATTAATTCAGTATTTCTTCACATCAACCCAAGGAAGTATAAGTAAGTAGTTTTGTTACCTCAAATGGACGGAAGAGGATACCCAGACACAGAGAAGTTAAATATGCTCAAGGTCACACAACTTGTAAGTGGTGGAGACAGTATTCAAAACCAGGTGGTGTGGGGTCCTGTGCCAAGGCTTTAAACTGCCTCCCTAGAGAAGGATTATTATCTTTATTATTACAGAGGAGCTAAATCTCCACAAATGAAGTGACTTCCCCAGGTCACATTAACAGAGTAGTCTGATTCCAAAGCTTGAGGGTGCCTTGAATTGTGTTAGTTGCTCACTCATGTCTGACTCTTTGCAACCCCATGGACTGTAGCTAGGCTCCTCTGCCCATGGAATTCTCCAGGCAAGATTACTGGAGAGGGTAGCCATTCCGTTTTCCAGGGGATCTTCCCAATCCAGGGATTGAACCTGGGTCTCCTGCCTTGCAGGCAGATTCTTTACCACCTGAGCTACAGGGAAGCCCTTACTTTTCTTTACATTGTTTTGCTTCAAACTCACCTCAATAAAAATAATAAATCTAGCAGCTAATGTTTATTGAATACTTACTGTATGGCAGGCATTATTTTGGGTGCTCCATATGGATTATCTCATTTAATCTTCATAACACTTTGAGGTGGTACTTTTTATTAGCCCCCTTTTAAAGATGAAGCTTGAGAGGGGTCAAGTAAGTTGTATAGGTAACCTAGTAAGTTGGTGGAGTTGGGATCTAAAACCTGATTTATTTGCCTAAAGAGCTGAAGTCCTCATCCATTCTGCTATACTCCTTGTCTAGAAAGATTGTCTTCTTCTATAGGTCCCATCCCTATTATTCACACTGAAGTCACGAGACAGAGCTGAGACTACTTTTACTCCTTGTGTTGCTGGGTCTGCCAAGTCTGCAAGAGAAAGGGTGTAATAAGTTCCCTCTTAAAATAAAAATGATGTGAAAATTGTATCTTTCAGGCTCAGACGTGAACTACATGCTTACCATCAATTCAGATTTTTGTCAATAGGAATGAGACTGATAGGAATAGTCAAAAAAAAAAAAAAAAACCAACTTGAGAAATAATTCATATACCATACAGGTCACTCATTTAAAGTGTACAATTCAATGGTTTATGGCATATTCACAGAGTTGGGTAACCTTGATGGCAATCTAATTTTAGGATATTTTCATCACCCCCAAAAGAAACTCCATGCAGTCACTCATTTCCCCCATCCCACCAGCCCTTGGTCACCACTAATCTGTTTTCTGCCTCTGTAGATTTGCCTATTCTAGACATTTCATATAAATGGAATCACACAATATGTGACCTTTTGTGACTGGCTTCCTTCGCTTAGCATAACATTTTCAAAGTTCATCCATGGCAGATGTCAGTACCTCATTCCTCTTTATGGCTGAATAATAACCCACCGATGTTTACCCCTTTGTCAGTTGATAGACATTTAGGTTGTTTCTACTTTTTGGCTGTTATGAATAATGCTGCTTTGAAGATTTGTGTACATGTTTTTGTTTGAATGCCTGTTTTCAATTCTCTTGGGTGTATGCCAAAGAGTGGTATTGCTATGTTATATGGAAACTCTATGTTCAACATTAAAAGAAACTGGCAAATTACTTTCCAACATGGCCACATCACTTTACATTTTACCCAAAAGCAATGTATGTGTTCCAATTTCTTCATATCCTCACCAACAGTTGTTAGACTTTATTATAGTCATCATAGTAGGTATGAATTGGTATATCATTGTGGTTTCGATTTATAGTTCCTTAGTTTTGAGAATTTTCCTCTGTGCTTACTGATCATTTACATATATTCTTCGGAGGAATGTCTATTTCGATAAAAAAAAAAGTCTGCCCATTTTTAATTGGTTATTTTTGAGTCATAAGAGTTCTTTACATATTCTGAATAAAAGCCCAATATTATATACTTTTCCAGTTATGTGGACTGTCTTCTCACTTTCTTGATGGTATTGTTTGCAGCAAAAATGTTTTAAATTTTGATATACTCCAACTTATTGATGTTTTTGTCACTTGTGCTTTTGGGGTTTTACCTAAGTAATCATTGCCTAACCCAAAGCCAGGAAGATTTGTTTCTATGTTTTCTTCTAAGAGTTTTGCTGTATGGTGTAAGGAAGAGAGTCAACTTCATTCTTGTCCATGTGGATACCTAGTTGTCCCTGCATCATCTGTTGACTATTCTTTCTCCATTCTATTGTCTTGGCACCACTATTGAAAATTAACTGATCATCAATATGAGGATTTATTTCTATACTCTCAATATTATTCTAGTTCTTTATATGTCTATCTTTGTGCATATATCATGCTATCTTGATTACTGTAGCTCTGTAGTGAGACTTGATTTTGAAATTGAGAAGTGTGAGTCCTCCAGCTTTGTTATTTTTAAAGACTGTCTTGACTATTCTGAGTCCCTTGCAATTCCAAATGAATTTTAGGTTTGACTTTTCCATTTATGCAAAGAAGCCAGCTAGGATTCTCAAAAGGATTCTCAAAAGCATTCAACTCAATGCTTGCATTGAATATGTAGGTCAATATGAGTGGTACTGTGATACAAATAATACTGTCTTCCAATCCATAAACATAGGGTGTCTTTATATTTATTTAGATTTTTAAAATGTCTTTCAACAATGTTCTTAGCTTTCAGTATAAAATTCTTATACTTTTGTTAAATGTGTTAAGTATTTTATTCTTTTTGATGCAACTATAAATAGAATTGTTTTCAGATTGTTCATTGCTAGTATACAGAAACAGAAGTGATTTTATACATCAATCTTGTATGCTGCAACCTTGCTAAATTCATATAGGCAGGTAGTTATGAGAAGTATGAGAAGAGCAAGGATATGTCTGTATTAGAAAATAATGAGTTGAATAAATAATGACTAGAATGATAGTTACTATGTATTGAGCCTGTTTGTGATACGTCAGTGCTTCTCATCTTTTAATATGCACATGAATCTCCTGGGAGTCTAGTTAAAATGTAGACTATTGTCAGTGGGTTTTGAATGCAAACTGGGATCTTGCCTTTCTAACAACCTCTCAGTAGATAGCTGGTGGCTATCATTTCTTATATTTAAGCCACAGCAGTCCTGTAAGATACATATTACTGTTTCCATTTTATAGATAAGAAAATGAACTCAGAAGCTGAGCAAATAAGCCAGATTCATAGAAGAAGTGGCAAAATCAGGATTAGAACACAGTTCATTCTAATGCCCAAACTGGGCTCTTTCCACTCCACTGCACTGAATACCTAGCGTAGGATGAAATCAGTTGGGATATGAATAATGTATGGATGGGAGGGGGTGCAAGTAAGCTTTTCAGGGTCACAGGACCTGCCTGGAGTGCATTTGGGTCTGAATTTTGAGGTTATCTTGGAGAACTGATCAGCAATTAAGAGTAAAGGTATGAGACCAAATTATCAGGTAGAAGTCAGATGATACTAGTAGACAGAATTCAGGATTGGAGGAGGTCTACAAATTGGCTCACCTCTGATCAGGATTGACTCCAGAACTGGACTCTGTATACTGCTGCGGTCTACACTTGAGATCATGCCTATTGTTGACTCGTTATGAATTTTCAATTATTGTACTGGGGATAACGAATGGTGAAGTATCAGTGCTATTCCTGAGGGGCCAGGGTAAGGGTTTAGGGCTGTGGGTAAGGCTCTGATCATATGGTTATCTACAAAGGACTATGGATAGGTGACCAAATTCCTTTCCAGCACTTTTCAGCAGAATGCTAGGCAATTTCCATCACCTTAGTCAAAACACATAAGAATTATTTTTTTGTCCTTAGCACCTTTTATTGAAGCATGACCCTTGATGACAATCTGGCAGGCATTATCAATGTCAGCCAAGAGGGGATTGGTGGAGGACACAAATGCAGAAACAATAAGATTCAGAAAAATAATAGCTTCACATGGGATAGATGCCCCCCCAACAGTTGTACAACAAACACTGGTTCTTTTTCTACAGAAATTGCCCCTGCCCCACCCCCCTCTAAAGACCTACTAATCTGCAAAGAATATAATACGCTGTTACAGAAACATTACTGGCATAGACAACTCCTTTGGCAAAAACAGTGGGAGACACCAAGCCCCAGACAGGAGGAAGTAGTCCAGAAATGTGCCCAGCTTCCTCCATTTGGGGCCTGCTACTGGCAGAAGAGCACCTTTAGGGAGATTGGGGTTAAGGCTGAGGCTCTGGTGCCCCTTGGCAGCTTTTTGGCACATCAGGTGAAATGGAGAACAGAACCTGAATCTGGCCCTTGAAAGTGGCTTTTCATCTTTTTACCCTCTCTGCTCCTCGGCTTCCAGTCTCTCTCTCTTCCTTTCTGGGGCTTTATTTTCAGTGTCTCTGTCCTTTCTCTTGGGTTCCCCTTGAGTATTTACTGCTCTACCCTGGCTGAGTCTGCAGCTGGTAGAACTCAAGGAGACTCAATTACCCAGAGCCCCTTACATTGATTCTTCTCTATATTTCAACCACTGTGCTTACCCATTATCCACTGTGGCCCGTATGGGTATTTGAATGGAGAAGGCAGAAGTCAAGACCAGTAACTCTGTCTTTAGAGAAGTCCCTCAGCCTGCCTTCCAAACTGCTACTTCCTGGCAGGTGGAGGCCTGAGCCCAAGAAATGAGAACAGGCAAGAGACACTGCATCTCAAGTAATACTGGCAACTTTGTAGTGTTATCACCGCAATGAGCCTGCCGCATCAGCAGTGTGGGGTATCTGTGCCTGTCTGGTAGTTCACCTTTGTCTGCCAAGCTGCACTGCTCAATACAGTTTGGGGATTCTTTTATTAAGTGCTTTGGAAATTGACCCTCTGTGAAGATAAGCATTTTTGTGCTCTGATTCCAATTTTAGAATAATTGGAGGTGGGATAAGGGACACAAACAACCAGAGTCAATGGTACTTTTTCAGTTCAGTTCAGTCACTCAGTCATGTCCGACTCTTTGCGACCTATGGACTGCAGTACGCCAGGCCTCCCTGTCCATCACCAACTCCCAGAGTTTACTCAAATTCATGTCCATTGAGTCGGTGATGCCATCCAACCATCTTATCCTCTGTTGTCCCCTTCTCCTCCCGCCTTCAATCTTTCCCAGCATCAGGGTCTTTTCAAATGAGTTAGTTCTTCGCATCAGGTGGCCAAAGTATTGGAGTTTCAGCTTCATCATCAGCCCTTCCAATGAATATTCAGGACTTTCCTTTAGGATGGACTGGTTGGATCTCCTTGCAGTCCAAGGGACTCTCAAGAGTCTTCTCCAACACCACTTTAGTCTGATACACTTAAGGTACATTTAAGTTACAATCATTCTAATGCTGTGGAGAAGGAAATGGCAACCTACTCCAGTATTCTTGCCTGGGAAATCCCAGGGACAGAGGAGCCTGGTGGGCTACAGTCCATGGGGTCGCAAAGAGTCAGACACAACTAGGCACAGCACACAGCATTCTAATGCTAAGTACAAAAGCCCAGACCATGGTCATGGTGTCCATGTCAGTGGCCACTCTTTTCCCTGGGCTCTATTCCCCAAAAGTTGTTCTGGCTAAAAAAAAAAAAAAAAAAATCTTAGAATGATGGGCTACATTGGCCTCATTGCCCCAGTTGCAGGACATCTCAGCCTGCTCACTCTTTGTCTAAGAGCCTGTTAAAAAGAAAAAAGATGGCAATCACAGCCTCTACTCAAAGTACTCCCCCATATTTCTCAACCTTGGCTTAGATAAACCTAGCCTTTTCATAAGCCATCAGCCATCCTGAATAAAGTATAATCCTCCACTTGATGGGAGAATGACAAGTTGATATTTTAACAGTGGTTCTGACAGCAGCAGTGTACTTCAGGGCCCCCTCTCCCCCAGGACACCCTGCTGGCAAGGATTCTTCCATTGTTTCCAAATACAATGAAGAGGAAACAGAAGCTAGCAACCAGTATTTGTAGCAGCAGCAGAGTTCCTTGGCAAATTCTTTGGTTGAATGAGGCACCTCTGCTGCTACAGTTAACCTCCAAGGACCCGGCAGAACTCAGCAGTAACTAGAAGCGATGCCTGGGCTGTCTGAGCAGCATTGTACAATACCAAGCATGGGCCCCAGTTAATAAGGAACAGGGAACTAAGCTGGATAACAGGGCAGAGTTTGGCCACAATTCCTTTCCTGCCATCACTCACCTGGGGGCTTTTCCAGGACAGAAACTGGCTACTGGTGATAGGACCTTCACCATAGGAGCAGCATTCATTATTTGTGTGCCTAAGATCCTGGGTTATAACTTGTTCTGAGGGGCTGGCCCTGGCTGAAGCTTACAGCTATCAATTAATTTCGCTTCCTTGAGCCAGGCCACAGGATAAGAAAACAATTAGATAGAGGAGCTCTTCCTGAGCTCACCTCTACACCTTCCTTAGCTTGGAAATGGTAGAGAAATAAGTGAACCTTTGTCCCTTTCTTTGGTTTCAAGAAAAAGTAAGCAATAAAAAATTGAAGTCTATTGGGGAACTCTAAGCTCATGGTCATCCAGACTTCAAGGGAAGTATAGGGCCAGGCCACAGCTCTGAGTTGGAAGTGAGAACTCCTCCCTCAGACTCTTTGTCAGCTATGGTGGGAAGAATTCAAGGCCTTGGTGCCCACTTACCTAGCGATGGTGGATTCAGGCTGATCTGCAGAAAATACTTTCTTTCTCAGCTAACTTCCCCCTCTCCAACTCCCCTCTTACCTTATTAGTTTAAAAAAGAAAAAAATAATAAAGACATAAAAATAAATAAAATTGAAAGGCCATTTAAAATATAACAATCCCCTCTCCCCCAATAATAAAACATGTATCGAGAAGTCAGCTTTAGTAGAGCTATTCCCCATAGTGTGAAGCCTTTAGGATAGGCACTTGGAACCCCCAGTAATAAAAAGGTAAGATGAAACCTGAAGTGGTTAGTCAAAGCCTTAGTACAAGGGGAGGGCCACACTAGCTGGGGCTAAAAATAGGCCTCCTACCCCTCAGTTAGATGCTGTGGAAGGCGGGAGTAGAGTCAGCTTGTTTAAGCATAGCTGCTTCTAGCAGGGTACCTGGGGATTCTCAACCTTTGCTCATGTTCTGTTCAATGTCATCTCTCCATCTGTGCTTCCTACTGCAAAGCTGCAGTGAGACCCTAAAGCTGGTGGTAGGTAAAGTCCTCAAGACAGTCAGATCTCCCTGGGAAATGTCTGGGCCACAAGCCTTGGGACAGAGTGGAGCTGCATGGACAACTGCTCTCTGAGACTTCAAAGTCTAGGTGGGTGGTGAGAGCAGGATGCTCCTGGTGTCCTAGTACAAAGAAGAATGAAGGCACTTTATTGGTTCTGTTGTGGGGTGAGTACTAGGCCATGCAACCTGAAAAGGAGAGTGTGGTTGTATGATCACACTTTGCTTCAGCTCCTACTTCTTCCTTCTACTCTCTCTCAGGTAGAAGCTTGGGGCCTCCCCAGGCCTTCTTAGCTGGTTGGGAACACCACTAGGTTAAGGGGCAGTGAGAGAATATGGAACAAACTGCTAACTAACTGCTATCTACTTTGCTAACAAACTGCTAACAAGGACTGAAAGCACTTCCCACTGTGGTGGGGCAGGGATGGTGTAGGCAGTCTGCTGGTAGAAATTAGAAATTACTGGGCCCCAGGAGCAGGCTCTCCCTGAGACATTTGAGCTGTTCTTCCCCGAGCTTGATCTTCTCTTCCAGCTCCCGCTGTTCAATGATGAGAGCCGATTTCATCTTCACAAAGTGCTGGTAATCTTGGAGCTGGTCCTGAGGCAGGTAACGGGAGACCATGCCAAACACCAACTTCTCCCGGCGGTCCACATGCTCCTTCAGCTCCTTGGCGTCTGCCAACTGCCCTGTCAGCTGCTGCTTCTTCTCTATCAGCACCAACTGGGGAAGCAGAAGACCAATAAGGGCCATCCCAATCCAGTTATCTGATCAATGCAGTACTCTACCAAGGGTGCTCCCACAAACCCACTAGCCCCTCTGCTCAGTCATCAGGTCTAGCTAGATTTCCTGCCCTGAAGTCCACCTTCATGCAAAAGCCTTTCCTTTCTGTAGCAAGGGGAGGATAAACACAACAGCAATTCTGGACAGGGGGCTGTGTGATCACCGCTTTCCATCTCTAAATTGTTTTTACTCTGTGGACCACCATTGGGGTTGGGGTGGAGGAAGGCTCTGACAAAGCCAGCTGGCACATGTTCCATCTGGTGAAAAACCATCACTTTGATGATGGTTTTCAAAATAGTTTGTGAGTGTGAGAGGATGTATCCATGTGCGTATGCAAAAGCATATGTGCCTTTTACTGTGGATTCAAATTTGTATCCAAAAACCACTTGGACAGGAAGAGGTAATGCAGTTTGGGTTCAAGAATGTACATAGAATGCTCCAATCTGTGAAATGGACAGCCTCCCAAATCTCAACTACTTGATACTATTATATTATTACTACCACTGGCAGCTAGCACTGATTCAGTATTTACCTTGTTCTAGGCTCTGTTTTAAATTATTAACATAGATTACCTAATTTAAGTCTCACAACCTCATGAGGTAGGTAGTAGGGTCATCTCACTTTTGAAGAGATGGAGATGGGACGAGGTTAGGTGACTTTGCCCACAATCACATAGTTAATTAGTGCTAAAGCCAGAATTTCCACTTAAAACCCTGTGCCCATATTCTTCACACTATAGTCTACTGCCTCCCAGACTAGCCAAACCTAAAAGAAGGAGTCCTGGGAAGAAGCAGATGGCACTTCCTTTCATCCATACCCTGGAGACCTCAACCCTACCTTCTCCTGGTTGGCCTCTGAATCGATGCTGTTGAGAGCATTCTCCACCCGTGCCAGCCGACCAGAGAGTGACAGCAACAGGTTGACTACTTTGTCCAGGTCCCCAATAAACAAACGGTATTTTTCAAACTCATTGGATTTGCAGAGGGCTTTTAGGTTGGCCTCCACCTCCTCCCCAAGGGCAGAATTGGCAGCAACGTCCTCCAGCAGTCCTCGCTGGGCCTCCCGCAGGACAGAAAGTTTTCTGCCAATGCTTTCAATAAGCTGTACCTAGGAGAAATAAACAGGAGAAGCAAAGGATGAGAATGGGGACCGACAGAAACAGATCTGTGCCTGGAACATCTGTTTTGAGATTCAAGTCACAGATGGTGGGCTCTACCCTCGTCACTGGAAACAAAGGAAACCCGAGAGTCATGAGCAATTTCAGTTTTCTGGATGGGTGCCTTTTCCCCCCATCCCTTCAGATCTGCTAGGAATCTCTGTCACCACCAAACTTCTTCGTGTTAGATGAGTGGTACCCACTGGCTAATTCTCATTTGCCAAATGTAATTTACTAAATACTTGCTGTTTATTAAATATAAAAAGGAATGTTTGTGAGAGCATAAGTTGGAAAAGCACTGCCATTAAGTATTTCCCTGTGCTTCCTTAATTCTCCTTCACTCCATTTTAGTGCCTCTGATGTTGATGGCACTGTGCTAGATCTTCCCCCACTCAGCTTGACTTCTGAGGCCTTTTGGTTAAGACTGGAGTTCTGGAGTCACAATGACTAGGTTTGACTGCTAGCTCTGCCACTTCCTAGCTATGTGACCTTAGATGCATTTCTTCCTTCCTTCCTTCCTCTCTCTCTTTTTTGGCTATACCACACAGCACGCAGAATCTTAGTTCCTTGACCAGGGATCAAACTCGTGCTCCCTGAAATAGAAGCATGGAGTCCTAACCACTGGGATGCCAGGGAAGTCCCTAGGTGAATTTCTTTATGGAGTTTTACTTTATCTGTAGTATGGGGATAACTGCAGTACCTATTTCACTGAATTGTAATAAGGGTTCAATGAGATAATGCATGCCAAGAGTTTAGCACAGACTGAGTACTCAATAAAAGCAGCTGCTATTATTATTCAGCCTGGCCTCACCCTATCATTCTAATCTCACTCCTCAGAACCTCTGAGGATTAGCTCCTCACACAGTGTTCACAACACTCACTCTTATGTTCCTGATTTGCTTATGAAGTTCTGCCAGCTCTTCATCTCTTCCTTCACTTTGGCTATTCCCATTCTTTCTTTAGAGCCCAGCTTTGACCCACCCTCCCTACTGGAAGTTCCTGTCCCCATAACTTCTCTCTCAATTATCTTTTTCGTTTCTAAACTCTTCAGTCTTTTGAAATGAGAACACTTGAGAGTGTAATTTGAAGTTGTTCACTTTTTGTTTCCTGTGTGTGCATCTGATCCCGCTCCTACTACTGGCTAAGTTTCTCAAGGGAAGCACTATGTGTGTCTTCTGATTTCTCTCCCCTATAGGTGTAACCAGTTGTGGAACTGCACTTATGGGAAGGTAGTGTGGTAGAGTGGTGTTTTGGAGATAGAGATATCTGGTTTTCAATTCCACCTCCTCCAAACTGTGTGACCTTGCACAAGATACCCAATCCTACTACGACTTCTGTTTTCTCATCTATGAATTGGAGAAGTGTGTCTCCTGCCCCATCCCTCCATTGTTGTAAGGGTTACATGACATCATAGAAGTAAAATACTTAGTATTGTGCCTGGTACATTAAGTGCTCGATACATATTTATGGATGCTGTTACTACTACTACTACTACTACTACTACTACTATTACTACTACTACTACTACTGCAACTGCCACCACAATCACCAGGCACTCTGAGCTAATGGATACCTGTCTAGCTGCAAGGTCCTTACAAGAATAGACCTGTCCCAGGTTTCCCCCCAGCCTTTGCAGTCAGTATCACATTATAGTTAATGGCAAGGACTCTGATGCCAGACTACATGGGTTTGAATCCCAGCTCTGACACAAAATAGTGGTATGAACTTGAGCAAATTACTCAACTTCTATGTGCCTCAATTTTACCATCTAAAAGATGGGATGACCCAGAGGGATGGGAGGGGGAGGGAGGTGGGTTCAGGATGGGGAACACATGTAAACCCATGGCTGATTCATGTCAATGTATGGCAAAAACTATTACAATATTGTAAAGTAATTAGCCCCCAACTAAAATAAATAAATTTATAAAAAAAATAAATAAATAAAAGATGGAGTAACAGTATTACTTACCTCATTGTGTTGTTATGCAAATGAAATACATAACATAATTAATACATGCCACATGCTTAGAATATTGTCTTGTATATAGGAAATATGCTTCAGTGTACTCTTCCTGGCCAGGAACTCTCAGACCATAGGCCTGTAGTTATCTACAGTATATTCCTTTCTAGTCATTTATTTAGAGATGTCCAAGGTGACAAAGGACAAGAGAGGCTGCTCTGGGTCTGGGCCAGTTGTCATATTTCAGAAGTGGTCAAAAGTCAGGAGATCACCATTACCTTAATGTAAAATGTAACAGGTAGACATTTAGGGAAAATTCCAAAACCCACTGGGAATTAAGGATCAATGATATGTATCAGGCAACACAATTAGATGCCAAGAGGCTCTCAGTTATATCCACACCCTCTGCTTTCCCAAACAAAACTCAATGCCAAGGACAAGGGAAGGCTGGGGGCCAAATGATCAACTTGGAAAATCACCTACCTAACCCCAGCTCTTAGGTTCCATAGACCTGGAGGGATGAAAGTGGACACAGCCCTTTGTTTCTCAGTACTTGGGTTTTGCAACCTGAACTTCAGCTCTAGGGAAAGTGTAGTGGATAGAGCTGTGAAGTCATCACAGACCAGCTAGAGCTGAGTAACTGTCCTGGGATATTGCAGATTGGTGACCTTCCTCACCTATTTTCTTCAGAGACAAAAACTGTCCTAGCCCACCCACAATCACTTAACTTCACTATCTGCTCTTCTGTGCTTTGCCATTTCTGATCATTTCTCGCTTCTCCTTGTCAGACATTTATTAGGTTTGCTCCTAATAAAAAAGTCCTGGCTAAGCCAGGAGGAGCCTTGTCATGCTCAGGAAACATGGAATCCAAGGAAGCAGGCATCTGAATCAATAAAACTTTGATTCCACCATGCCTCCTATTCTTTCCCTGACCTTTTGCTTCAGATTGGAAAGTAGTGGGGGTCTCTTGCAAATGGCCTTGAGCTTTTGTACAGGTCCTGTCCTTAATAATAAATATGGGCAGAAGAGCAATTTACATTGAGCTCAGATGTCTACCAAGTAGTAAATTGGGCCTTTGAGGTTGCCATGGAAACCCTATTTGCTTATGAAATAAAAGGGGTAAGTGCAGGGAGGGCAAAGTGATTCCAGGAATTTGATTAGAAACCCATGCTAGGCATACTTAGAAGAAGAAAGGGGAGGCTTCAGAACAACAACATCATCTCCATTTATCTATTCTAGTATTTTTAAGAGATAATTGATTATCCTTGCAAATAAACATTAAAGTTGATTGGCCTATATTTTTTTTTTTTCTTTTCTTTCTTGGTCAGTCTGTTCTCTCCTCCAGAAAGTTACACAGAATACAATCAACTGCTGCCACCAGTTAGAGCTCACTGGCAAAAATTTGGATGTGCCTTGGATAACAAGTTATTTAACAAGGCTTGCTTATTTCAGAGTAGAAAGTCAGAGAGCACTGACTTCGAGTCTTGGATTTACCCTTAGTCTGTAACCCTGGATAACCTGGTCCTCTCAACTGGTAAAAAGAACACAGTAATGTCTACTTTGTAGAGTTGTTTTTAGGATTCAAGCAACACTGTGGGGATGATGATGATGATGGTTACTATATTATTATTACTGCTATTGACTAGATCAAAAAGAGACTGGAGTTGCATTTGTGAGAAACCCAGAGAGGCTATCTGATTTCTATACTGAAGATATAGGAATGCACCAAGATATTCTGGAGAAGGTAGAGGGCAGGTCAACCTCTAGACACACTCAAGCAAATGCTGAAAAACTCTAAGGCACTCCAAAAACATCACCTTTTTTTGAGCCAGTTCATGGTCAATTTCCTCCTCTCCTAGGCCAATCTCTAACATCTCAGGTTGGTCTTTCAACTTGTTCAGCAGCTCTGCTTTGGCCACAGAAATATTGTAATAAGCTGAGTAAGAGGTAGGGATCCCTGGGGCCCCCTGAGGAGGTGAGAAGTGCTGAAAATCTTGTCTGTGGAAACAAAAAAATAAACATTTGAGTACCTCTGTTGAGAATCTGCTGACCTTTCTGCTTCTTTATTGCTCCATTTGTAAAATGGGACCCAGGTTCACCAAGGAGTTGTAAAATAAGGAAATAATGGACTAGGAGGCCCTGTTCAAACATAAACAGGCCATATAAAGGCTCTTTCCAGAAACCAAGTTAAGGCCAAGTTGAAGAACTGAGAAGGCTATTTCTACATCCCTGACTTCCACAGCTAGTGAGACTTCTTTAGAGATCAATGGGTTTGATCATTAATACCCTACTAAAATCCAGGAAAAAAAAGTCTCCTAAAGTTCTGGGTTTCTGATCATCAATGATTCTCCTTGGTTCATGGTCTCAATATATGGATCCCTAGGGAGGAGCTATGTGGTAAGGACATGTCTGAGACCTTAGCTATTCATCCTTTAAGACTGTTGGCCTCCCTCCTACCCATCCTGGATGCCAGCCCACCCCCAGGTCTATCTAGTCTGCTGGCTTACAAAGGCATCCCATGGCTTTCCTGGACACCCTCATCATTTCTTCATTCTTGGCGGTTCCACTCCTGCTGGAAATACTCCCCACCCCCCCACCGCAGCTCTCCCACAGCAAAGAGGTCACCCAGGACCTCAGCAGTTGTCACCATGTTGGAGGCTGGGTTTGCACCCCTGCCAGAGACTTGTCATGGTGTACAACATCTCTCGTGAGCTCTTCTGAGATTGCCTGATGTGGCGCAGGCCTTTGGCCTGAGAAGAGATAACATCTCTTCACTTCTGGTATATCCCCAATGGTCCCGGCCTCTTTCATGGTTGCAGAATGAAATGGGAATAGAACAAGTGGTGCCCATGGACTTGACAAGTGTAATAGCAAACCCTGTTGTCTTGGGTTCACTGAAGCCTGCAGGGTTGAGGTGCTGCTTATCCGAGCCCCAGCCCATGAAAGAGAACTGCTCCTCAGGAAAGAAGTAGCTCTGGCTCCATGCTGATTTGGGTTTGGACTCTTCCGCCATCAAAGCTTCTGGTCTGATGTAAGGAAAGAAATGAAAAAAAAATGCTTCAATGTTATGGTTCAGTAATGGAGAGGCAAATAATTCTGTCTATGGTTTATGTAAGGGGGAGACCCACACCCACTATGTTCTTGCTGCCTACCAGCCACCCCTACCCTCCACCTGTCTGTGTTACTGCCCCTTCACTAACCTCTAGCAGTTTGAAAGGAAAAATAGGAGAAACTCATTAGTCATTTTTGCAGCTATTTGCAGCTCTTAGATAAAGGTCAAAAATAATGGGTAAAAGGCTCCACAGCTATTTACTGATTCACATTATGCTGTCTCCTAATTCATCACACAAAAGAAATTTAGGCATGCCAATATTTCTCATCCTAGGTATTCATTTTATGTGTAGTTTTTTAAGCTAATAGATAAAAGCTAATAGATAAAAGACTGCTACTAGCTAATATTCACATAGTGCTTACTATCTATGCCCAGGAGCTGTCCTAACATATGTGTGTGTGTGTGTGTGTATGTGTGTGTGTGTGTGTGTGTGTTTAAATATAGATATAAAATGTAATGTTCATGACAACCATTTTATAGGTAAGGAACATGAGGCACTGAGAGGTAAAGTGACTTTCCTGGGGTCATCAGACAGTAAATGGCAAATTCAAAATTTAGACCGAGGTGACCTAACTCCAGAATCTATGCTCTTAGCCACTATATTATACTGCCAAAGGGACCACTTGACATCATATAAAACCCTGCATGTAAGGAATTTTCTGGCTGGATTATATGTTAGCAGAGAAGACAGAATGCTCTAGAGGGAATATGAATGTATGAACTTAGGGAATTCCTAAAAGAATTATATAAGAAAAATATTTAGGGCATGTCTGTGAGTTCAGAGTTATGAAATACTGAAAGCAAGTACAGAAGTTTTATTTTTTTAAAGGATGCAGCTATACATCAATCATATATCAATAAAACTGGAGAAAAATTTTGAAAACAGATGTGACTCAGTTCCCTAGCAGACATGGCCCTGTACTATATTATAGTGTATCATATCAGGCACTATGTTCTAGGCTCCTTTCCTCATTCACTCCATTAATAGGGCAAAGGTTATTGGAGATCTATAAGAACATAATCTGACTTTGATAACAAAATTTGATACGAAAAGCAGATTCCTTCTCCAGACCACTGAGCAGAAATGCATAAAGCCCATAAAGCAAACTATACCTGTACTTGAATCAGTTATTAGATTTAACCAACACTCGATAATTCCACTCACCTGCTTCTATGTGTATCCTGACATTTTTTAACAAAAGAGTATGTGGGTTATAGAGTTACTCTAGTTTAACTTGGCTGAAATTAGGATGTCTTTTTTTTTTTTACATTTTAGATTCAAAATATGACACATCTACTTGCCATTAATAGTACTTTCTCTTATAAAACCTTAAAGGCACTTCCTGCTAGGTAGAACTCTGTGCTCTCTGAGGGTCTGGAATAGGATCTTCTTGAGGAGCCCAGAGCTCCTAGGGTGATGCAGTGGACACAGTGAGCCAGACAATCTGGGTTCTGGGTACTTATGATCTTCTGCAACCTACTTTATATCCCTGGGCCTCACTTTTCTCATCTAAAAAAATGTAGGAGACTAATGGTATCTATTTCATAGGCTTGTTATAAAAATTAAGTCAGTCAATACACAAAAGTGCTTAGAACAATACTTGGCACACAGAGAATAGGCAAAGAAATATTAACTATGTTGGGAATGATGTTGTTCCTTAAATCTCCATCACTCAAAGAAGCATATATAATTGATTTTTTGCCACCACAAGCAAGGTTTTTGTGCAAATGTTTCCCCTCACATCCCACAGACATTAAGAAAAAACAAATCTGTGGAATAAGTTATAAAATCCCTAGTACTAGCAATTGCCTTCTCTCTGGACAAGGTGCCACGGTGAATGAAGTACATAGAAGAGGACAGACTAGGAGGCTGGCAGGGGTAAGCCTGGGGCCTTTAACTACTACCTTTGGTGCACATTGCCTTCTAGGAGACATGAGGTCTAAAGTGAAGGCCTGGCTACTGCAGGAACCAGAGCTCCCTGAGAGGGGCTGCCCAGAATGGCAAAAGAAGCATAGATTTTAGAGTCAGATCTGGCTTTGAGTCTTTTCTGTGTAATTCAGAGTTAGGTAGTCCCTTATTTTACTCAGCTTTAGTTTCCTTATCTGTCAAATAAGGATAAGGGCTCATAGGGTCATTGGGAGGATTCAATGAAATAATAGATATAAAATGACAAGCAGTGTCTGGCATATAGCATATGCTTAGTATGTGGTCATTCATTCATGCATTCATTCTCCCTTCCAAAATATTAAGTGTCGATTATGTGCTATGTTGGCTTACCTTTTCCCTGCTGTGACAGATAACAATATACAGTCACTTTCCACAAAGCTTTCTTTTGCGTATTTTCAAAGAACGAGGTTTAATAGAGTATTAGGTACTTATAAAATTATTAGAAGACCTGGAGCACAGAATTTTAGAGTAGCCTTAGCTATTCAAGGAGCTGCAATTTCTATCATAATCAGTGAGATGGGGAATCAAGTAGTCAATACTAGAACTTGGGTTCAGGATCAAAACCCCATCTGTGTTGTATTATTAACTTTGGGCTACATCACCATTGCAATAAATAAACAACCTAGAAATCTCACTGGGTTAAAATGATAAAACCTTATTTCTTACTCATACAAAGTTCACTACAGATCATGGAAACTCCATGATCCTCTCTAATTCCAATAAGAATGCTTTCTGATAGGTGGGCAGCTTGAGAAAGAGCCTTTAGGGATCTGATAAGAGATCTCCATGTCTGGGAGCCAGGCCCCAGACATGCTGGGCTTGTGGCATGTGAGGCTGGAAAACTTCTTAGCTAGCTCCAGATAACAAATTAATGGATTTGTCCACCAGTAAAAGACACAATAACAAGGTACTTCTAATAGCAACAAAACTCAAGTAAGTTCCTTCTATAATGTTATTTAAGGAAAGCACTTAAAGGATAGACACCTGCCCCTTATCCCCACCCCCAGCAGAGAGTGGGTGGAGCTCTCCGCAGGGGGACTGGCAGAACTGAAAGTCAAAGCTCTTTTGTTTTGGAGCACAGAGGACAACCACACGTTGTGGGGCATGCTGCTGAGCATTGGCACGGTGAAGGGTTCTCCAGTCAGACTACACTCCTGCTTCAGCCTCTCTGCCCAGACAGCTAACTCTGTCAACTACCACTTTTGGAAGTACCGTTTGCTCACTGAAGCAAAATGCTTCAGAGCAAAGAGGCAGAGGAAATAAGGGTGGGGTGATGAATAAAGTGGAAGGTGAAAAGAATGGCTTTGGCTGTTGTAAGGAATGGTCAACCCCAGGAACACCTTTGATACTGGGCACAGGGGAAGAGTTTAGAAGCCCAGGCAGTCAGGTTGTGAGCTGGCGATTTATTCTAGAGAGCAAGCAAAAGAAAAGGGAGAAGAGGATTTGAACCAGGCTTCTGGAAAAGGCAACAAAGGTTTAATGCCTTCTCCCTCAGGGGCCAGAAACTGATGAGTACCTTAAAGACAAACTAGAAATGATAAATACAGTATCTCAATAGTGTTATTTAGGGATAGGGTTAGTCGCTCAGTTAGTCACTCCGACTCTTTGTGACCCCATGGGATTCTCCACACAAGAATACTGGGGTGGGTAGCCATGCCCTTCTTCAGGGGATCTTCCTGACACAGAGATCAAACCTGGGTCTCCTGCATTGCAGGCAGATTCTTTATCGTATGAGCCACCTACTGAGCACCTATGTGCTAAGCATGGGGCTATGTCCTTTACGTGGATTATCCTCATACTCACAAGAACCACGTGAAATAGGTAGAATCATGCCCATTTTTCAGGTGAGAAAAAATGAGGCTGGGAATAGTTTAATTGACCAGTCGAAGGTCATGCAGCTGGCAAATGGTGAAGGTGGAATTCAAACTCATGCTGCCCCCTCTGCAGGGACCTAATGTCTTTCATAAGCACTTACTTGGAATCAGTGGTCTCCTGCTCTGATGTCCTCCAAAGCCCACCAATGCCATAATAACAAGGGGGTTGAGCCTTTTCAGCTTGAGATCCCAAGTGACCCCTTACTGAAGGCAGGAAATCACTGGAACGCAGAGCAAAGGATTCTGGCTCTTCTGGGAGGCTTTGTGAGCCCTGCCTCGGGGCCTCCAGGTGGCCAAAGGCTGGAAGCTGGGGCTGCTCCAGGACCTCCTCAGGATGGAGGGCACCAGAACCAGTGGTTTCTGAACTGAAATACTGGGGTGGCAGCTCCTCCTCCTCCCCTGCTTCCTCCTCTTCTTCCTCCTCCTCTTCTTCTTCTTCCTCCTCCTCCTCCTCTTCTTCCTCCTCTTGCTGCTGCTTTTGCTGCTGTTGCTGTTGCTGGGCTGCACGGAAGAGCCTGTACTTCTCCCAGTTGGGAGGAGGAGGGCGAGGAGGAGGAAAGGCCTTCTTCCTGGCACCCAGAGCATCTGGCTGGGTCTCATCAACTTTGTTAAAGAGCTCCTTCCTATGCTTCTCCCAGACCTGGGAGCTCTGAGGATCCAGGGTGATGTGGCTTTCTGAGAAGGCACGGCTGCGCAGCGGGCAGGGCATGGAGGCTAGGGAGCTCTCCTCTTCATAAACGGAGGTTTCCTCTGTTTTTTTGGAGGAGTGCTTAAAGTCTCCAAGGAGGTCAAGAGAAGAGACTGCTCGGTAGCTTGACAAGTCCAGTGCTGGGTTCTCAAGGCAAGGATGGAATGGGGTTGCCCATGAAAAGCTAGCCTTGGAATGAGCCATTTCCCTGCAAAACAGCAGATGAAGGCTGGATAAAACAAGCACACTGCAGATGGTCCCATAACTTTAGCTAATCTCATTTATGTAAATTTTAAAATGGCAACAAAACAATATAATACAGGTAGTAAATGTAATAACAATATTAGTAATACTAATATATGATATATAACATTGATAGCTAACATCTAGGTTTTAAGCGGTTTTAAGCAATTTCCATGTCTTAACTTCTTTAATCCTCACAACAAGCCTAAGAAGTAGCTATTATAATTATTGTCCTGATTTTATGGCTGGGGAAACTGAGTCGTAAGCAGATTAAGTCATTGCTCTAGGTTACAGAGCTATTAGCAGTAAGTGGCAGAACTAGGATTTGAACATGGAGAATCTTGCTCCAAAGTCTGGATATACATACCACCCTACTCACTCAGATTGAATGAATGTGCTGTGTTCTGGGGCTTGCAAGTGTAGTTATCCTGCTACATTAGTTGTTTTTGTTTTAACTATGAAACACTTCAAATGTTTAAAAACATACAGAGATTGCTATAATAAATATTCATGTCCTCACCTACTGCCCAGAATTAGGATATTTTAATACACTGCCATCTATGTTTCATGGTTGTTAGTTTTTAAATTTTATTTATTTATTGCTTTGACCATACAGTGCAGCATGTGGGATCTTAGTTCCCTGACCAGGGATTGAACTCATGTCCCTTACATTGGAAGGCAGAGTCTTAACCACTGGACCAGCAGGGAATTCCACATGAATTTTTAAAATAAATAACACCCCTTTGTTTCACCCCCTACTTCTATAACCCTGCTGCCTCTCTACATGCAAGCTGTATCATGAATTTGGTATGTATACTTTCTGTCCATGTTCTTGTGCCAAAAAACATCAAGCAGGCCATTCAGAAATATCTGCTATTTTGGATTTTAAATATACCCTTCTAATGCAATTCCAAACAGAATTTTCAACAGGAATTTTTAACTGTAGAATTTTCTTTTTTGTTAACTTGCAAAATAAAGAAGGATACAGCAATCCCCATTTATCCACTGCTTCACTTTCCATGGTTTCAGTTACCTATAGTCAACTACAGTCCAAAAAACAGTAAATGTAAAATTCCCAAAATAAACAACTCAAAACTTTTAAATTGTGTGCTATTCTGAGTAGTATGGTGAAATCTCTATCTGTCCTGCTCCATTCTGTCCAGGATGTAAATCATCCCTTTGTCCAGTGGATCGCACCCATTAGCCACTTAGTAGCTATCTAGGTTATCAGATGGACTGTCACAGTATCACAGTGCTTGTGTAGAAGTAACCCTTATTTTACTTAATAATGGCCCTAAGGCTCAAGAGTAGTGATGCTGGCAATTTAGATCTGCAAAAGAGAAACCATAAAGATCTTCCTTTAAGTGAAAAGGTGAAAGTTCTTAACTTAATAAAGAAAGGGAACAAATCATATGCTGAGGTTGCTAAGATCTATGGTAAGAATGAATCTTCTATCAGTCAAATTATGAAAAAGGAAAAAAAAAATTGTGCTCATTCTGCTGTCATACCTCAAAGTGCAAAAGTTGTGGCCACAGTGCATGATGAGGGTTTAGTTAAGATGAAAAGGCATTAAATTTGTGGATGCAAGACATGAATGGAAAACATGTTCTGGCTGACAGCAATGTGTTACACCAGAAAACATGAAGCCTATATGAAGACTTCAGCAAGCGATTCCCTGAAATAAGTGACCACTGTAAGTAAGGGATGGTTATAAAGACTCAGGAATAGGTTTGTACTGAAAAACATAAAAGTACTGGAAAGGCTGCATCTGCCAATGAAGAAGCCACTGCCATGTTTCTGGCAGAGTTGAGAAGTTGACCAAGGAGAGAGAAAGAATTCACATAACTTTTATTGTAGAATATTTCTATAACATTCTATTGTATCATTAATTATTATTGGTAATCCCTTACTCTGCCTAATTCCCCTTGGAGAAGGAAATGGCTACCCACTCCAGTATTCTTGCCTGGAAAATTCCATGGATGGAGGAGCCTGGCGGGCTATAGTGGGAGTCTCAAAGAGTTGGACACAACTGAGTGACTAACACACACCACCCAATTAAACTTTATCATAGGTATATATGTATAGGAAAAAAACATAGTGTATATAGGGATCAGCACTATCCGTGTTTTCAGGCATCCACTGGGGGTCTTGGAATGTATTTCCCACAGACAAGGGGGGACTACTGTGTAATAAAATGTATACTTTGCTACAGAAGAAATGGGAGCTAAGTAAGGCATTAAGCATAATATAAAGCAATTGTAATTAAAACAGTGTTTTACTGATTAATAGAATGGAATTGAAAGTCCAGAGACATATTTAATATCAAACTATAAAAATGTATAATTCACCTTCCATAACAAGAAGATAAAGATTTATTAATAGATTTTTGAGACAACTGCAGAGGAGCAATGTTATTTGAAGCTGCACCATATATCAAAATAAATTCCAGATTCAAGAGTTAAGGGTGTGTGTATGTGTATAAAATTTTAATATATGTGTTATATATGTATATATTATATACTTATAAGAAAAAAACTATCAGAAAACAAGCTGTCACTTGTGAGGTGAAGTAAGAAATTCTCATCTTGTAATAGAAAAGTATATCCAAGGAAAAGAAGTCCAGGTTTACTTAAATATGTATAAAAAATCAAACTTCGGTATACTAAAGAATGACCAAAGCAAAGGACATCTCTTTAGTCTCAGAGTTTGAAGAGTTAAACTCTCTAAGCCACAAGATCTGGTTTCCTGCTTTAGCCTGTGAGCAATCAGCATCATGCTAAGTACTGCCTCGTGACAGGAAATTCCAGCAGTTGAATTAAACCATCAGACAGAATACCCATTCAGTAGTCATGTTGGAGCCTGAAAATATTTCCTTAAAAATAATAATATACATAATGGTGGCCAAAATGAGATAGAATGGGAAGCAAAATCTCCTTCACTCCCCTCATTTCCAGTCCCCAACCTGGCTAGCTCATCCCTCATGTGGATCAGAAATTCATAGTCACACATTCCCCATTCTCTTCTCATTTGGACCGTGGCCCACCTCTAGCTTCTTAAGATTATAAAAATTCCTTGTGTACAAACTGTTCCACCTGGCATTTCCCCTGGTCAGGAAGCAAACAAACAAGACGGTGAGTGGGAAATAATAGGATGATAAATGCTATCAGGCAGACAGGCCTTTCCTGACCGCCTAATCTAAAATAGAGACAACTTATCCTTAATTATCCTTTTTCTGTTTTGTTTTTCTCAGAGCATATATTCCCACAAGGGCAGAGATCTTGTGTGTGTCATTCATCTGATACCTAGTGCCTGGCACATAGTAGGCATTCAATAAATATTTAATAAATGAGGTAATTAAAAAATTCCAAGGGCCATGATACTCATATAATTTTTAAAATGTTGAATTAAAGGCAAAAAGCAATAAACAAGACAAAGAAGGGTACTATGATATTAACGATTAAAAAAGACAAGATCTAATTATCCTGAATCTTTATGTACCAAATAATATAGCATCAAAATTCATAAAGCAAATATATGGAAAATGTATAGGTAGAAAAAATCAGAAACAAAATATGAGACTGTTTCAGCTGATGACAGATATGACAGTCAAAAGAGAATGAAAAAAAATCTAAATTTCTTCATATACCAAAAACAGACTCTACTTTCTTTTCAAGGGCCCATTAAAAAAAAATTTATTGACTATATATTAAACCAAAAAGTAGAAGTAGTAGAGACTACTGTAGCTCAGGCAGTAAAGAATTCGCTTGCAATGCAGGAGACCCGGGTTCTGTCCCTGAGGAGGAAAGATCCCCTGGAGAAGGAAATGGCAACCCACTCCAGTATTCTTGCCTGGAGAATCCCATGGACAGAGGAGCCTGGCGGGCCACAGTCCATGGGATCACAAAGAGTCAGACACGACTGAGCGACTAACGCACACAGACTTGTATCTAGTCACAATACAATAACATTAAAAATTATTGAAAAACAAATATTTCTCGCACATAGAAAATGAAAGGGAGAAAATATCCTCCACTCTAGCCAAAGAGGAGACAATCTAAAATTGTAGACTACCTAGAAAATAACAATAATGAAAATATCAGAAGTGAGAGGATATGGATGATTAAAGCAACGGTTAAAAAATTATAGTCTTAAATACTTACATAAATACATAAAAACAAAATAAATGAATTATGCTTTCAACAAAAGAAGGTTAAGAGCCACAAAAATAGAACTAAGCAAATAAAACTAGTGGCAGAAATTAATACACTAGAAAACAAATGTTAGAACTAATAATTAAAGCCAACAACTTTCTTTAAAAGAAAAAACCATGAAACAGATTATCCACTTGTTAATTTAATTAAAAACCCTACATGCACAAAATTAGAAATGGACAAATAACCACAGCTACAGACTAAATGAAAAGACTAAGAGAACACTTTGATCTTCTTTATGAAAACAAATTTGAAAACTTAGAATATTTTTCTAGGAAAACAAAAATTATCAAAACTGATTGCAGAAAAATGAAAATATCTAAACCACCAGTTACCATAGGAAAAAAAAATTGATAAATTTGACCAAAAAATAGCATACTCCCATGTGAGTGAAGTGAAAGTCACTCAGTCGTGTCCGACTCTTTGTGACTCCATGGACTGTACAGTCCATGGAATTCTCTAGGCCAGAATACTGGAGTGGGTAGCCTTTCCCTTCTCTAGGGGATCTTCCCACCCCAGGAATCAAACCCAAGTCTCCCACACTACAGGTGGATTCTTTACCAGCTGAGCCACAAGGGAAGCCCTATACTCCCATGGTCTTGTGTTAGTTCTGAAAGAAAGTAAAAGTGTTAGTCACTCAGTTGTGCCCAGCTCTTTGCAACCCCATGGACTGTAGCCCACCAGGCTCCTCTGTCCATGGAATTCTCCAGGCAACAATACAATACTGGAGTGGGTAGTCATTCCCTTCCCCAGGAGATCTTCTTGACCCAGGGATCAAACCTGGGTCTCCTGCACTGCAGGCAGATTCTTTACTGTCTTAGCCACCAGTGTTAATTCTACCAACTTTAAGCATCAGACAACCCATATGCTATTTACCCTTTCTAGATTTTGGAATCTAGAGAATAAAGGGAGATGAAAAGAATCCTGTATAACATCAACACCAAAACCCAGCAACTAGAACATACATAAAGGAAAACCAGAGATTATTTTCATCGAAGAATACTAATGCAAAACTCACCATTTTGCATGTAATAACAGAAATATTAGAACATTAGTAGATATGAGGAATTTATTAATAAACTACCAACACATATTAAAGGTTCAAAAGACCCTTTCTGAGAAGGGTGCATGATCCAAAAAGTTGGAAAACATTGGTCTGGGGCAGTTGCTCCTAATCAAAGTAGCTCTTAATTGTAATTACCTGAAGATGTTGTTTAACATGCAAATTCCTTGGCTCCACCTCTAAAAATTGAGATTTAATACCTCAGGAATCTAAAAACAACTGCCCCAAGGGATTCTAATATCAATAGTTGAGGGGTCATACTATAGAAACAAAGATCCAGGGTAAAAAAGACAAGAGTGTTGTGGTTTGGGGATAGAGTTATTTGTTCCAGTTAGGCTGGCTTCCCATCTATATAGTATGTGCCCCAACCCTCAGCACACACATTCCTATCTTCTGTCCTTGCCTCTCTCACTTTTCCCCACCTTCATCTCCAATCTAGATCTTATGAGATGCAAGTGGTGAAAGCAACATCTCCAAAAGCTCCAGTTGGGTCAATGTCCTATAGCTGTGGTGAGAAACAACCTCGCTCTGTGATAGTCATTAAATTTACCACTCTTTCCTTCCCAGGGCACAGGGAAGGCAACAAAGCAGAGAGGAAAGAACACAGTGTTTAGAAAGACTTGAGTCTGACTTCCAGTAAAATTTAAAAATCTGTCTCCAGAACCCAAAAGTTTTGTGACCTTGAGCAAAGTTCATTTATCTCAGTTTTAGTAAAATATCTACCTTACAAAGCTGCTGTGAGGATTAACCATATAAAAAGGACCTAGGTCCATGCAAAGGTGATTCACAAATGACAGAACTACGCTATTCTTGCCTGGAGAATTCCATGAACAGAGGAGCCTGGCAGGGAACAGTCTATGGGGTCACAAAGAGTCAGATACGACTGAGCGAATAACATTAGGATACTTATTGTTAGAGTGAAGTCACTTACTCAGGGTCCCTGCGTATGGTTATACAAATTGTGCAGTGTACAACCTTCACTGCTGTATGCTTCAGCCCTACTCCTTGTTCTCATCAAGAGAGTTGAACTGCACCATCCTCTGGTTAATGTTCAGCCCTACTCAATAGCCAAGAAACCAAGAGACCTTGGGTCTTAGCTCAGATACATGGTTGCCGAGCCAGGAGGCCCTAGATTACCAAGGATTTTAACCATAGGTTCATTTACTCACTCTTCCCAACTACTTAAAAAGGAGAGAGAATAAAAGCCAAGTTTAGGCTTAAAAGCAGTGTGAAGATCAACAAGACTAGATATTCTAAGTTGTTTTTTGTTTAGATATTAATCAGTTATGTCAGCCTTACAGAATTTACCTCTAAGTAGCCAATGCCAGAACCAGTTGGAAGAAAAGAGCACAGTCTTGTAAGGACATTCAGTGACCCAATCCATGGCACTGTAACACTATCTGTGGCACAGGGCTCCAGCAAGGCAACCTGGATGTTGCTATTCTCTGCATAAATTCTAATTTGAAAAGCACAGCCCTCCCACCAACATGGCCTCTGTAAGGGCAGCCTAAACCTTGCAGAGTCACTTACATGAGGGGAGCAGAAATAGGCAAGACTCCAGAAAAGGGGAAGGACTGCCCTCAAAGAGATCAGCTGGGCCAATGTGTATACACGTCATTCCAAGCTGTCATTCAGTATTACACTGTGAAAGACGACCAGATCCAAGGGGAGCAAAACCCATAGTCCTTGCTTTCCAGGCACTAACAACTGAAGTAGACTGGTGAATGCATGTATGCTAAGTCACATCAGTCCTGTCTGACTCTTTGCAACCCCATGAGCCATAGCCCGCCAGGCTCCTCTATCCATAGGATGCTCCAGGCAAGAATACTGGAGTGGGTTGCCATTCCCTTCTCCAGGGTATCTTCCTGACGCAGGGATCGAACATGGGTTTGATCATGATCTGAGTCTCTTACATCTCCTGCATTGGCAAGTGAGTTTCTTTACCACTAGTGCTACCTGGGAAGCCTTAGACTGGTGAATGGGAGGCTTCCACTGAAGTGTGTCAGGCTCAAGCCAAGCACAGTGTTCTCTAGAGGCCCTATATGCATAGAAATCTACAGTTTTCGTTGAGACCAAGTAAGGATTCTTCCCTAGAGTGGAGGATGAGGAACTTCATTAAGGAAAAAGAACTATGGTTTCTTACTTATTACTTACTATGTGTCAGGCACTGTTGTAGGCACTTCTGCGTATGTATTTCTATTACTTTTCACACAAGCTCATTGAAGTAACTATACCATTACTGCCAGTTTTAAAATGAGGATCCTGAGGCTTAGAAAGGGTAATTAATTTTACCAGCCACTGAGTAGTAGTAATGTCCAGACTGGAACTTGCCTTATTTGGCTCCAAGGGACAATCACATTGAAGCAAGGACTCCTGGGGTGGGGCAAAAGGTACTCACACTACATTGATCACAAGGTGTTCTCAAAGACTTTGGCTCCTTGCTGAAGAGAGGGGAGGAAGCATGAAAGCTAAGTCTGAGAAAGGGCTTTGCTGACACCAGCCAAGGAGACTACATCTCAAAAACAAAAGCAAATCGTGTGCCAAGTCCTGGGCTGTTATTCTCTTTTCCTCTTGGCACAGGTAGACTGTGCTTCTGATAAATAGATTTTCCCCTTTTGTTACAATCTTTTTGGAGGAGGGGTTCATAGTAATTGAAAATGAAAACCAATATTTGCAGAGACTGAAAAATCTCCTCCTGCCTCCTTTGGCCTTTTGAAGCTTTCTTGTTTGGAATTTTTATTTTTAACCTCACCACAATAGCTTGGCATTCCAGGATCTCAGCAGCAAGATGGCACAGTTCCAGCCCCATCTCCCCTTCCCCCTTTCTCAGCAGCCAAAAGATACGACTGCTCCAAGAGAAACAGCCACTCCCAGCTTATTGCTGAAGGAAATATTTGCAAGATCCAGGAAGTGAGACACAAGGAGGCTACACAGGGAGGGAGAAGGGCCCAAATCGCTTATTGTTGCCACCCTTCTCTGCCTCTGGGGCCACAGGACTTCAAGTAAGGAACAATTAGTCTGGCAACAGCAAATGCAAGTGGTAGGATTTGCCCTGAGCCTTATACAGCCCCCAGGAGTCTGGTGCAAAGTGTCCTTCAAAGAGATCTGAGAAGTCCTTGCTTTATTGTGGCTATCTTGGGTGAAGTTTAGATCCCTCTATCCAATAACCCCAGCTTGGAGTTTTCAAGAAGGTTTTCCCATTATTCCTCTGAATTCTATGTAGTGTCACAAACATGGTGCTAAAGGAGGGTAGGGATCACTCTTGTTTACTCAAAGTCCATCATGTGTCAGGCACAGGGCTGGACAGTTAACAGACTCGATCTCATTTCATCCTTGAAAAAATCTTGTGGCTTGAGCATTCTCTTGCCCATGTTAGAAATGAGACTTAGGGAGGTTAAACAACATAAGCAGCCGGGAGAAGTTACAACCAAGGTCCCTCTGACTCCAATGCCCATGGTTTTGCCAGCACAACATGCTGACTCTTCAGCATTCTCATAACCTTCTCAAGAGATTTAATAAAAGACATTTTAAGTGCACATAATGTATTGTCAAGAAGCCAGGAGGGTTTGATATCCACCAGCACAATTTAACAGAGGATTAGGCTGCCTGAGGTTATTGAGGCTCTATTCTCTAATAGCCAGTGGTTCTGACCCTTAAACATGCATCAGAATCACCTGGAAGGCTTATTAAAACACAGGTGGCTCAGTCCTATCCCCAGAATTCTGATTTGGTAAATCTGGGGAAGGGTGGAGAAATTTTATTTTTAACAATTTCCAGAATGATGATGATACTGCTGGTCCCAAATCATACTTTGAGATACACTGCTTTAATCAGTCATTATCTACCAGGTTCCCAACTTACTAGGGTCCCTTAAGAGGTATAAACCCATTTTAAAAAACTCTTAAAACAAAAAGGAATTTTAATTAACTATATACATACCACCCATGTGACAAGTGGGATGAAGATTTACAAAATAAAATGAGTATACTGGAGGTCCACAAAGCTCTGGGAATCTTGATGCTATTTAAGGAAATTCAGTGCTCCAACCACTGTTAAACAATGGATGTGCCAGAGAGAGAGAGCATTTTTTGTATATTTGAATCCTCATGTACACCAGGTGTTAAGGTACTGAATTTCAAAGACAGGGGAATAGACTTAATACCAAAGTTACAAAGAACATAATTTTATCTCAAATAGTTTAAAAGGCAATCTGGGTGCTGAATTATGAATGGCAATTATTATTATAGAGTAGTTCTTCAGCATGCATGTATATACCATTTGAGGTTTTAACCCTCTAAGAGTAACCCTAAAGATCCATGAAGTGTAGTAACTTATCATTATGCAAAGGGTAAGAATTTGACTTGCAAGGTATTATAATACTGGTTTGCAGGGCAAGTCACCAAGCAAAGGAGGGAGGCTAGTCAACCACTTGGCACTCGCATGTCAATGTGGCTTGATGGGTCCCTATTTGCTGTCAAGGTACACAGTTGCACAGTAACCCTGGTAGAGAGAAAAAGTGCTTTTCTGTAATGCAAACTACTTGCCAACTAGCGCTGATGATGGAAGTGAAGAGCAATGTAAAGGTCTTGAGAAAGTAATGGTTCTAAGTCAGATAACAAAATGTTCATTAATGGGAGTGGAGGGAGAGGTTCTATGTTGTAGTGATGGTGACAAATTTGAAGATTCACAGAGGTCTGGTGATGCACCCCCTCAGAAAAGTCAAGACAGATTTATATAAGCAGAAATGCTAGCTGATGGAGAATTCTAGCAAAACAAATTCTAGCTAACAGAGAGATCAAGCATGGCTGCTAAGTAACACTGTCATTGGTACAGGGATTTTTCCAAAGCTCTTGATCTTTAACTTTGCAGGCCTAAATCAAACCAATGTGGGCTGCCTCTTCTTCAGATTTTCTTTTTTGTTATGAATTCCAGCAAGTTGACATGTACCCAAAGAACACCACATGCACTCAGCTCCAGCTGTTTACATTTTACTAGATGCCTTTCTGAATCTTCTTTGTACATGGCTACTACCAGATTCAACATGTGGTTTAGAATTTAGCCTTTTTTGTTGTTAATATTATTACAAATAGTCAAATCTGTTCAAGACCCAATATTTGTATGCCCATCATAGTTAATGGCTATATTCTATACCAACATAATGATATATTAGATTGGTAAATCTTTTCCATGATTATAAATAGCACTAATATAAATATCTTTAAACAACTTACTTTTCCCTTTTTAGGTTATTTCCTTGGGGGGTATGCTGGATCAAGGAGTATGTACAGTTTTTTAACTCTTGTCACATATTTCTAGATTGTCTTTTAAGAAAACTGAACTAATTTATACTGTTCCATGAAACACATACTGTTTCCTCAAGCCTTGTCAAGATAGGGTTTTGCAATTTCTATTTATAATTTCAATTAACTGTTGATAATTTAATAAGCTGATTGTGACACCTTGAAGTTGTTTTTATTTGTACTTGTTTAATTGGTAGAGAGGTTGTACTTTTCCATGCAATGATTTTACTGTCTTTATTTCCTCATGGGTAAATTGGCTGTTTATTTTCTTTGTCCTTTATGAAGCTGAATCTGAAAGCTGACATTCTATAATTTGTATCCATTCTTTATATTTTTTGGACAGTCAACTGTTATCTGTGATGCTGACCCCAGACATTTTTCTCATTCTCTCTTATTTAGCTTTTTATTACATTTTGTTGTACAAAAGTTTCTTTCCCCAACTTTTATATAACAATCATCCATCTTGTCTCTGATGATATCCTCCATTTAATAGGCACAAATTTATCTTCCATACATAGCTGGAATGAATATGCTATTCCACTGGTCTGCTTTCTAAAATTTATACTATAGAGTATTGTATGTGCTGTGGCTCTAAGTTAATTATTCTCCATATTGATACCTACAGTTCCAAACATTTATTGAAGATGATTCCTTTCCGCAGTTCACAGTCGACTCCAGTGTGCTCTGTAGTCTTAGAATCTGTTCCTAGAATCTCTCTTTTTTATTTAATTTCACTGTTTGACATTTTTTCAACCCACTATCATATGGTTTTAATAACTGTCACTTTATGGCAAACTTTAAAATCTGATAGGGTAAGTCTACCACCACTACCTCTTTAAATAAATGTATTCTTTGGTCTTCCTGCCCACTTTTTCTTTCAGATAAATTTCACTGTGAATTTGACAAGTTCTGTAAAGTATCCCACAGTGACTCTAATCAGTAGTGTATTATATCTATATATTATTAACTTAGGGAGTATTGTAATCATTACTGTATTAGTCTTCACAAATTGAAGCAGAGAATAGCTATGCATTTATTCATGTCTTTATTTCTCCCATTAGAGTTTCTTAATTTTCCTTGAATAACTTTTGTGTGGCCAGGATTAAATCAATACCCAAGTATTTAAATTCATTTTTTCATGCTCTTTGACAAATCCTTTCTTGCCTCTGAAGGTTGCATTCTTCTTAGCTGGTAAGGCCTTCCTGAAAAGTGTACTCTACCTAATGAAATGAGATTCAATTCTCAATTACCCATTTTCTTTCACTCAATTGGCAAACAGGAAATGTGTACTGGATGGTCCGCACTCTGCTTATGATGTGGTATGATAAAAAGAAGGAAGAGAGCCCTAGGCCTAGAACTGAAAAACCTGGGTAGTACCCCAATTTTGTCATGTACTTGCTGTATAATTCCAGAAGTAATGGGCTCTGGAGTCAGATGCTTGTTTGACCTTAGGCAAGTGACTTTAATCTATCTGTTAATAAGTTTCACCTTTAAAACTGTGTCAGTAAAGGGTAACTATCTCATAAGGTCATGATTAGTAATAAATAAAATAATTCACATGAAAATTCTTATAGCAGTGCCTGATATACAATAAACACTTAATAAATGTTAGATACTACACATTTTGTTGTCGTTGTTATTAATAATAGTATAGCAATACCTTTTCTGAGTCTTAGCTTCCTTATTAGTCAAATGGAGAAAATAAGGCTTAACCGCACAGAGTTGCTATGAGGATTAACCGCGGCTATATATGTGTATATACACCCTACACATTTTAAAGGTCTGCGCAAAGTAGAAAAATAGAAAAGACCACAGGAGGCAATTGTAAGTACAGAAAACCAAGAGAGATAATCCATAAAATAATTTCTTGGAGCTATTAAATACTTCACATTTATGTACCTTTTTCTCCCAGCAGAGCTACTCACCAATTTTTTCCCCTCCTGCTAATATTAAAATGCATTTGCATTCTCTGCACACAAACTAAATAACAGTGGAGGGAGACAACAAAGAGCATAACTACCTGGAATTAAATTTTGTTGCAGGCTTCCAGGCAGAGTGGCTCAAGAATATACATTTAATTTTCCCACCTATACTCATCATTCTAGTTGTGATAGAAGTGACATAAGAAATGTTAAAAATGTGTGTGTAGTGGGGGGAAGGTAAGCAGAAGCTCCATCAGAATTTCTCTTTAAATGTCATCTTTGCCCTTGACCTTTCCTAGGCCTTCTCATTTTCCTTGAGATCATAAACTATGATCTGCCACCTCCATATTCAGCATCAATATGACCTTTCCATTGACCTCCCCTTTCTGTTTTTAAACTTAAACCAGTTTCCCAAATCCTGATCAAAAGTTCACTTAAACCAGAAGTTCTCATATTTAGCTTATATCAGCATTGCCTGGAGGGGTTGTAAAACACACATCTCTGGGCCATGTTGCCCCAGTTTCTGATTCAGTTGATCTGGGTAGGGGCCAATAATTTTCATTTCTACTTCAGTTCTTAGGTGATACTGAGGGTGTTGGTCCTAGGACTACATTTTTTAGTTAATTAATTATTTATTTTTGGCTGTGCTGGGTCTTTGTTGCTGCCTGAAGGCTTTCTCTGCTTATGGAGAGAGGGGGCTACTCTCTAGTTGCATTGGGCAGGCTTCTCATTGCAGTGGCTTCTCTTGTTGCAGGGCACAGGCTCTAGGGAATATGGGCTCAGTAGCTGTGGCACATGGGCTTAGTTGCTCTGTGGCATGTGGGATCCTCCAGGATCAGGGATAGAATCCATGTCCCCTGCATTGGCAGGCAAATTCTTAACCACTAGACCACCAGGGGAGCCCAAGGACTACATTTTGAGAACCATTAACTTAAACCTTTCTTCCTTCTCTAACTACCACCCCATTTCTCTCCTTCCTTTTCTTAGCCAACTTCTTTTTAGACAATTTTAAATGTATAAATGTCTTTTCAGTTCAGTTCAGTCACTCAGTTATATCCAACTCTTGCACACCAGACTTTCCTGTCCCTCACCAACTCCTAGAGCTTGTTCAAAGTCATGTTCATTGAGCTGGTGATGCCATCCAGCCATCTCATCCTCTGTTGTCCACTTCTCCTACCTTCAATCCTTCCCAGCATCAGGGTCTTTTCTAATGAGTCAGCTCTTCGCATCAGATGGCCAAAGTACTGGAGATTCAACTTCAGCATCAGACCTTTCAATGAATATTCAGGATTGATTTCCTTTGGAATTGACTGATTTGATCTCCTTGCAGTCCAAAGGACTCTCAAGAGTCTTCTCCAACACTACAGTTCAAAAGCATCAATTCTTTGGCAATCAGCTTTCTTTATGGTCCAACTCTCACATCCATACATGACTAATACAAAAACCATAGCTTTGACTAGATGGGCTTTTGCTGGCAAAGTAATGTCTCTGCTTTTTAACATGCTCTTTAGGTTGGTCATAACTTTCCTTCCAAGGAGCAAGCGTCTTTTAATTTCATGGCTGCAATCACCATCTGCAGTCATGTTGGAGCCCAAGAAAATAAAGTCTGTCACTGTTTCCATTGTTTGCCCATCTATTTGCCATGAAGTGATGGGACCAGATGCTCTTTAGTTCCTCTTCGCTTCTGCCATAAGGGTGATGTCATCTGCCTATCTGAAGTTATTGATATTTCTCACATAAAGATATGTCTTTTCAAGCACTCTTATTTTAAACTATTTTCCAAATCACACAGTAACATATAATAATTGCATTAAAATTAATGAAAAGAAACTGAAACCCTCCTATTTTGCTGTTAGAAGTGTAAAATGGTACAGCTACTTTGGAAAACAGTTAGGCAGTTCCTTAAAAAGTTAACAGAGTTATCATATGGCCCAGAAATTCTACTCCTAAATATATACTCAAGAGAATTGAAAACAGATGTCCACATAGAAATTTGTATGTGAACAGTCATGGGCAGCATTATTCACAATAGCTAAAAAGTGGAAACAATCCAATGTCCATTAATGGATGAATGGATAAATAAAATGTGGTATGTCTATACAATGAAATATCTGGAAAAAAATAGAGTATGAAATACTGTTACATGCTACGCTAAAGATGAACTTCTAATGCATGCTAGGTGAAAGAAGCCAGACACAAAAGCCCATATATTATATGATTCCATTTATATGAAATATACAGGTTAGGCAAATTCATAGAGATTGAAAGTAGATTAGTGGTTGCTTGATGCTGAGGTTGGGAATAGAGAGTGACTAGAAATGAGCAATCACTTCTCTATTTCTAACTTCAGGCTCAAGCAACCACTAATCTACTTTGTATCTCTATGAATTTGCCTATCCTGTACGTTGCATATAAATGGAATCATTAGTGGTTGCTCGAGGCTGGGGTTGGGAATAGAGTCACTAGAAATGAGCAAGGGGTTTTCCTGGTGGCTCAGATGGTAAGGAATCTGCCTGCAATGCAGGAGACCTGGGTTCGATCCCTGGGTCAGGAAGATCCTCTGGAGAAGGGGATGGCTATGCACTCTAGTATTGTTGCCTGGAGAATTCTATGGACAGAGGGGCCTGGTGGGCTACAGTCCATGGGTTCGCAAAGAGTCGGACACAACTGAGTGACTAACACTTCACTTTCACTTCATAAATGAGCAAAAGGGATCTTTTTAGTATTGTTGCCTGGAGAATTCTATGGACAGAGGGGCCTGGTGGGCTACAGTCCATGGGTTCGCAAAGAGTCGGACACAACTGAGTGACTAACACTTCACTTTCACTTCATAAATGAGCAAAAGGGATCTTTTTAGGGAGATGGGCATATTCTAAAATTGGATTGTGGTGATGGTTATCATAGTGTTCGATCCTTGGGTCAGGAAGATCCGCTGGAGAAGGGAATGGCTACACCCTCTAGTATTCTTGCTTGGAAAATTCCATGGACAGAGGAGCCATAGGGTCACAAGAGTTGGACATGACTGAGCGACTAACACTTTCAAATTAACCAAAATTCACTGAATTGTACACTTAAAATGGGTGAATTTAGGATGTGTAAAGCTGTGTGCATCTCTTCTCTATGCATTCCCTTTATAGACCATCATGCCTTCTACTTTCTATGCCCACCATTTTACTAAGTTTGCTTTCTTGAAGCTCACTTGTGAGTCCAAACTGTCAAAGCCAATAGCAGTCCTCTCCTTATCTTCTGTGATGGCGCACTGGCATACTTCTCTTTCTTACCACTCCAGATGCCTGCTCCTTCAATCTCCTTTGCTGGCTGTTCTTCTTCATCCTACTCTCGTTGGCTAGGTGACCAACAAGCCTGCTCAAAAGCATCTCCCTGTCTTCCTCACTAACTTTAAATTCAACATATCCCAACTCAAACTTGTCATCTCTACCAAATCAGGTCCCCTTCTCATCTGCCGCCAATATGTCAATAATTTTCTCCAAGTCACTGGGGCTCAGAATTATTTTTTGGCTTAACCCCTTTCTTCCCAAGTTTCAATCACTGAGTTCTTTCTACTTTTTTTTTTTTTTCAAAAGTTGTCATGTATTTGTGAGCAAATAATCTGAACCAACAATTCACATGGGAAGCAATGCAAATATTAAATACATGAAAAAATTTCAAAACAGAATAATCAAAGTAAGCAAATTAAAATTAAAATAGGTACCATTTAAACCTACTTCATTAGAAAATTTTCCATGATGGCAAATTTTAGGGGAAACTGGTATTCTCATATATTGCTAATGGCAGAGTAAAACACCTCCAGGGAAAGCAGTTTGGGAAATAAATCAAGAACAATAAGAATGTTCATTTTCTTTTAACTAGTAATCACAACTCTGTATAATTGTTTTTAATGAGATAATTCAAAATGAGAAAAAGGTTATAGCTGCTCAAAATTTTTCAGCAGCATTACTTTATAATAGCAAGAAATTGGAAAAAACCTAATTATCCACCAATTTGGGAATGATTAAGCAAATTAGATGACATTAAGCTGGTGAAATATTATGCAGCCATTAAAATTTATAACTACTGAGGAAGCCTTTATGGCAACAGGAAAAGTTGTTTACCAAGTAATGCCTAGTAGAAAAAGAGAAGCAGGACACACAAAATTATATCTAAACAGTTATTATAATCATGATACCCCTGCCAAACCTCTATACCTATAGATAAATACTGGTAGGGAAATGGAAACAATCAGGGTGTTAGGGTGGTAAGAATTAGGATACTTTTTATTCTGTTTTTTTTTTAATTTATTTATTTTAGTTGGGGGCTAATTACTTTACAATATTGTAGTGGTTTTTGTCATACATTGACATGAATCTATTCTGTTTTTAATTTCCTGTAATATTGCTTTCACAATAAACATCCCCCCCCCAAATATCACACATATTTATCTGTCCCTTTTTCTCCATTTCTATTGTACCCTACCTTCCCAATTCAGGGCCACACTCTTTCATGTCTGGATCACTGCCCCAACCTGGTCTCCTTTCAACCTATCTAGGCTGCAAATGCTGCCAAATTACCTAAAGTGCCATATTTACCATGTCACTTACCTGAGCAATAATCTTCAATTGCCTCCGTATTTGCCATCCTATCTAGTTTTCAAGGCCTAACTATCTGGGTGCAATACTTCACTCCTGACCCTTTTTCTCTACTGTTACTGTTGCGGCTGCTGCTCCTCTTCCTCCTCCTCTTTACAACTAACATTTACTGAAGGTTTATGGTGCCATATTTTGTCCTAAATGCTTTACATATATTAACTCAATTAATCCACATAACAGTCACAGAAGGTAAGTACTCTTAGCCCATTTCAGAAATAAGGAAACCAATGGGATGGAATGAAAGGTGGGGGGGCGTGGAGAGAAAGCCACGTGTGAAGTTCACAGAGCTAGAGAACAGAACGCCTGGATTTGAACCCATGCAGACTGACTTCAAAGGGCTTCCCAGGTGGCTTCCCAGGTAAAGAATCTGTCTGCCAATGCAGGAGACACAAGAGATACAGGTTCAATCCCTGGGTCAGGAAGATCCCCTGGAGAAGGAAATGGCAACCCACTCCAGTATTCTTGCCTGGGAAATCCCATGGACAGAGGAGCCTGGTGGGCTACAGTCCAGGGGGTCCCAAAGAGTCAGATATGAGGCAACTTCAGTCAGACTGAAGCAACTTAGCACACAGACTGACTTCAAGGCCAGAACACTTAACAACCAGCAGGGTTTATTTCTGCAATACAGCCTGCTTAGTGTCCCCTCTGGGCCTTTCCTTCTTTAGACTCCAGCCTTCAGTTTTCTTAACCCCCAATGAACATAAATAGGGCACAATGATACTTAACATGTATTGGCCTGTTATTACGTGTCAGGCTTTCCTTGTTTGTTTAAACCACTTTTCATCTTATAGCTACTGGCTTGAGTTGAAGACCTGGCCTGTCCCTTTAGTAGCTGTGAGACCTTGAATAAGTTACTTAGCTCCGCTGAACCTCAGATTCTTTATCTGAGTCAATGGTTCTCAAAGTGTTATCCCAGAACCAGCTGCATCAGCATCACCTGGGGAGCTTGTTAGACATGCACATTTTGAGCCATGCTCCATACCTACTGAATCACACTCCCTGGGGGTGGGGTGGGAACTACCATCTATCCTAGTTTTTTTTTTTAACAAGTCCTCCAGGTGTTTCTAATGCACACTCAAGTTTGAGAACCACTGCCCTATAACAATGCCTATCTGACAGAGTTTGGGGGAAGACAAAACAGAGTATGTATAGCTTAGCTGGTGGCACCTAGGTTGTTTGGCAAATAGTAATTTATCATTACTGCTACTTAACTTTGTATAGATTAGTCTTCCTTGCTCAAGCTAGGGATGGGCAGGCATTATGCTTCCTGATGCTTTTCTCTAATATTTCCCTGCCTGCTTCAAAACAGGCATTACACACACCAGGTTTTAAATAAAATCCTCTTACTTGACTGGCTGATTAGTAAGAGAGCCATTTTGGAGAAGCACCATAGCATAGCATAGTGTCCCTGAAGTTAGACTACCTGGTCTGAAGCTCCAATACGTTGGCCACCTGATGCGAAGAGCCAACACATTGGAAAACACCCTCAAGGTGGGAAAGATTGAAGGCAGGAGGAGAATGGGGCGACAGAGAATGAGGTGGTTGGATGGCATCACCAACTTAATGGACATGAGTTTGAGCAAACTCTGGGAGAGAGTGAAGGACAGGAAAGCCTGCCATGCTGCAGTCCATGGGGTCACAAAGAGTAGGACATGACTTAGCGACTGAAAAACAACAACCGAGGTCTAGCTGTGGGACATCAGGCAAATGAATTTATCTGTGTGCACTTCAGTTTCTTCTGTCAATTGGCTCTCCAATTAATAGTATATACCCCTTAAGGTTATGGTGATATTTAATATTTCCAAAGTGCTTTGAATGCTGCCTAGAATCGAGCACTGTGCTCAAGAAATGTTAAGTTAGCATTATTATTTTTGTGTCATTTCACCCATTCAATGGTGGAAGAGGCTCTGTTTCTTCATTTGGTAAGCACATGACAAAAATATCTCAAGCGGGTTCTCTGTGTCAGGCACTGTGCTAGGCATGGAGGCATCCATGACCAAGGTGTGGTCTCCTTTCTCGACAGTCTCAGTCTAATATGGGAAACTCAGAAGACCCACCAGAACATGGTGAAAGTTCTCCGAGAACCTGGTACAAGTCAGCCCATAGTGGGGAGTCAAGACCAGCCACAGATCCCATAGTATTCCCACCCAGGCCTTAGATTCCTGAAAAATGATGAGGAGGGGTCCATTTGAAGGGCTTCCTCTGGGATCCTGATTGAAGCAGTTATAATGGAAAAAGCATGAACTTTGGGACCAGACCAACCCCGGTCTGAATCCTGGCTCCATCACTTAACTAGCTGTGTGACCTCAGCCAAGTTATATAACCTCTTTAGACCTCATCTATAAAATAGGTAGTGCAATTAACTGTTGTGGAAAATGAGATTATGGGTATAAGAGGATCCAACCCAATGACTGACACTTAGTAGATGATCCGTAAATGTTGGCTCCCTCTCCTTCCATTGCCAACTGGAAAACTGATAGGTTTCCCAGACTTTGGAGTCAAAAGAAAACCAAAATTATTTCTGCCTGACTACCAAATCACAGGGGATAATGTGGAGCCCTGAAAAGAACCAAGGGATTTTCAGAGATCAGGAGACCCAGATTCTAGTCCTCTCCCTAGATGCCCCCACAGAGGTACAACTAAAAGCTATCTTCCCTGCCTGTCCTTCATTTCTGGAGTTTGAGTAAAAGAATCAGTATAATTTTGGCTTCCCCAATGGCTCAGCGGGTAAAGAATACGCCTGCAATGCAGGAGATACAGGAGATGCGGGTTCGATCCATGGGTTGGGAAGATTCCTTGGAGAAGGAAATGGCAACCCACTCCAGTATTCTTTCCTGGAGAATCCCATGAACAGAGGAGCCTGGTGGGCTACAGTCCATGGGGTCACAAAGAGTCAGATGTGACTGAGCACCCTTACTAGACTGTGGGCTCTTTGAGGAAAGAGGCTGTGTTGAATACCTAATACTGTCCTGGAGAAGAACTGGCTGAAAAGTATATCACTAGATAAAAGAGAAACGTCACAAAAGAGGGGTTCCAACCAGGCTGATGGAGAGGACCCTGGAGGAGGTAATTGTCTCCTCGTCATGATCACTATGGTAGGTGGGCTCATCTCTTTGGAGCATGAGTGCCAGGTGCCATGTTCCCCACATTACAGGAGCAGAGTCTCCACTTTGGGCATTATTAAGGGCTCTGCCTTGTATTAAATTATTAAATTAGTATAAATTATTAAAGGCATTATTAAGGGCTCTGCCCAAGCAACTCTTTCCCCTCCAGGCCAAGCTACATATACCATTTGTAAAAATGTCTCTACCTTCTTCAGGAATTCTAACCTATTGTTAGCACGATCTGCCTTGGATTTTTAATGAGCAGACCTGAAGCTCTCAATGAGTCCTATAAAAAGAAAGGTGGCAGAACACAAGAAACATTCTGAAGCAAAGGCACAGCAGTAGCTGGACAGCCTTGCCTCCTCTCTGGCCCCTCCAATCACCCAGTGGCCACTGGGAAGGTAAGCATAGTTTATGCCTTCCCATCCATGTTTCAGCATGGTCTAGTCCCCATGTCCTTGTGCCTGGGCACTTGCCTCAGGCCTCCGAGCTGATAAGCATAATGTCCTGCAACACTCCTGACTACAATGGATTCCAAAATGTGCTACCAATCAGTTTGGTCTATAGCTCAGCTGTCTGGGGAGCAGGCTGGATTCCATCTATACATCAACCCCTTGGTATTGACACCAGACCAGGTTTCTCAAAGGAAACAGAGCAAATAGAAAACCTTATCAATTTCCACAGAAACCTCAGAGGTACTAACTTACCCAACTCCCTGAGTGGTCAACTTACCTCCCTGACTGGCTGGTCTTCCTGTTTCCTGTTATTGGTTTCCATTTGTCCCCAGGAAATTCCTGCAAAGCAAAATTCTGGTAAGTTAGGGAGCTCTGAGCAGCCAGGTAATCTAGACGGCTTCAAAACTGTGAATTGGTCAGGAGCCTGTCCAAGGCCAGGTGCCACCCCTCCCCACCCCCAGCTGATTCCTTTTACTCTCCTATGCAGGGTAGAGAACTATGTACCTAGAGGGCTGCCTTTCTGTCAGGAGGCCTTCTGCGCTGCTGGGGCCATGCAGAGTCTAAGACAGCACTCAGGGACCTCAGCAATGTGGTCTAGAAACTCTTAGTTACCCTTTTTCTCTACTCCCCTCCCAAACCATGTTATAAACCAGTTTAGCATGTTTGCTGTTTGTTCTGGCTCTTGCAAAGATCTTTTTATTTGCTCTGCCCAGTGGACCTGCTCGTTCCTCTAGCCTCTTCCACCACAGAAAGCATCTTCTTGGATGTTGCAGCCCTTGAGATGACTTTGAGAACTAAAGCTCCTGCTGCTGCAACCCTGTCCTGGGGGAGGCAGCTAGAGAACATGCACGCCAGCCCACCCCAGTACTGTAGGGGCCCTTCCTCCTCCTCCCAGATCTGCTGACAGGGGCTGAGGTAGGCTCATTTCTGGGGAACATGTGTGCTGGGTGCCACATTCCCCATATTACAGGAGCAGACTTTTCACCTTGGGCATTTTATCCATAAGGGCTTTGCCCAAGTATTCTTTCCCTGCAGCCCAAGCCACATATGCCATTTGTAGAAATGTCCCTGCCTTCTATCCTAGCTCCAAGCCTAATGAAAATTTGCCTTTGACATTCTCCCTGATTTCAGCATTCCATACCTTCTACCTAGAGACTCAGAACTTAGTCCATTGGGAAAGCAATTTTTCCTAAACCTCACCGATCTTCCAAAGTCTCTCTCCCCAATGCTATTATTGGTCTTGTTCAAAGTTTTATTAACTTTGCCTCAGTAAAAACAACGTTACTACTTTTGTAGGTAAGATGTGGTTGTCAGTCATTCTGGTTAAGATATTTGTTATTTGAGAGCAGCTATGTCACCTCCCAGGACCTCAAACTTCCTATCTGGCAAATAAGGACTGTGCTATCTAGCCTTGCTGGGTTCCCAGGAGTGAGGATAAAATGGGATGTGTGCAGAGAATGCCTAGTCCAGCACTTGGCACGTAGGAGGCTAGGGATCTTAGTGGCTATAGAATAGATGAGGTTTCACAGCTTTCACATGACCAGAGCAGTCTCTCTGCCTGTACCTGTCAAGTTAGAGCAGCAAAAACCACTTGTTCAACTTCAGATTGTGCCTGACGCCCTTGTGAGATGTCCCTGCTTTCAAAGACAGTATTACTCATTTGGCCACAGTGGGAGCCAGGATTTCCTGTCCATTCCCTGTCTAGCCCTATGGGGAGTGCTCAGTAAATAGCAGTGTCCAAAGCAAACAAAGTCCTGTCCCAACTCTCAATCTCCCCAAGTCCCCAGTATCACCTTACATTTTTTTCCCCTGCCGAACCACTTAGGTTGCTGTAAATTGTATGCACTCTTTGAATCAAAGAGGCAGTTATCTCCATGACTTGTTGCGGATGAGGATTGATTATGGTAGGAACTTGGTGCCTGAGTGAAGTTATACTGCTAGAAGGCATCCTGCCAGACTGGAGAGGGTATGGGCTTTGCAATCAGCTTATGGAGAGGCAGCATAGCACAACTTGGAGCCTGGGCTCGGAGGCTACACTACATGGATTCAAATCCCACACTGTGTGTGACCTCAGGCAGACGACCCAGCAGTTTACCTTAGCTCATTTTCTCAAGCTATTTAATAGTGATCATAATAATAATAGTATCTATTTCTTGATTGCTTTGACAACCATGTGAGTTGATACATGTAAAGCACCTAGAACAGCACCTGGTACACAGTAGACACTCAAATGTTGGTAATCATTATGTTGTTCAAATTCTGGCTTCACCACTTGTAGGATGTGTGACCTCAGCTTTCTTAGCTGGAAAATGGGGTCCTATTATAACATATCTCATATAATTGCTAAATGAAATAATTTTATATATATATGCAGAACTAACTGGCATGAAGCATGAAAGATTTAGATGTGTGCTGATTTCAGTTTTCTTAACAGCACCAAATAGGAGCCCAGTTAGCTTCCCAACCACTTCCAGGGGGCATAACGAGCAGGATCTCAACCCTACTTTAGATAGCTACCATCACAACTACCTAGCCAGCTGAGCTGGGGAATCCTAACCCATGCTAAGAGTTTTTCCCATGTCTGAGGGGAAGGTGAGTTCAGCTGGCATGGATAGAAATGGGTACGAAGTGCCTCCTGGATGGCTGTCCACATGTCTAAAAGCCTAGTGTCTAAGCAGACCTACTTAGCTAATCTAACAGACATTAGGAGGCCAATATGTCCTTCCCTCAGAATATAAAAGAAGAGGCATGCATGGGCACAGACACACCTGTATTGCTGCTGCCAGATACTACAATGTGCAAATTTCACTGCTTTCCTGCATGGAGTTACTGGCTGACAATCCTGCAACCATCTTCTGCTTATTCCACCCCCAACATTAACCCTTTTCCTCCACTGTCTACTTGGAGATCCTTCTTTTGGCAAAAGTTTCTCAAGGTAAACCCAAATCTCCCCTTATTCTAAAAGATAATAACTCACCCTTAAAAGATAATTACTATCTGGCAGTCACTGTTCCAAGTGCCTTATATATGTTACATCATTTAATCCTCTCAACCAATGTATGAAATGGGTACTGTTATTATTCCCATTTTTTAGATGGGAATGCTTAAGAATTCAAACCCAGGTAGTCTGGTTCTACTATCATGCCCTTAAACCACTATTTTATATTTCCTCTCCTTTTTCCCCCTACATTTTATTATGAATATTTTCCAACATATAGAAAAGTTGAACAAGTTTACAATGAATATCTATATATCCACCATTGTATAGATTCTACAATTAGTATTTTACTGTATTCACCCTATCACATATCTGTTTGCTCCTTTATCCATCCACAAATTCATCTTAAATTCTTTATACATTTCAAAGTACTTTATCCCATATATTTGAAAACTTAAATGAAATCAACAAATTCCTTGAAAGGCAAACTACCAAAGCTCATTCAAGAAGAAATAGCCCAAATAACTCTGTATCTATTAAAGAAATTGACTTTGTCATTAAAATCTTTCCACAAAGCAAACTCTAGACACACACGGCTTCAATGATGAATTCTAACAAACACACAAGGTGAAAAGAAAAAAAAAAGCCAATTCTATACAAACTCTTCTTGAAAATAGGAGAGAAGAAAACATTTCCCAACTCATTTGGTAAGGTCAACATCTAGATATGTAAACCAAACATGGACATCATGAGAAAACTACAGACTAAAATCTCTGAAACTTCAATACATAAACAAAAAAAATTCCTTAACAAACTATTAGCAAACCAAATCTGGTAACATATAAAAAGGCTAAGATGTCATAACCAAGTGGGATTTATTCTGGCAATGCTAGGCTAGTTCTTGTTTCAAAAATCAATCAATGTAGGACTTCCCTGGTGGGGCAGTGGTTAAGAATCTGCCTTCCAATGCAGAGGACGGGAGTTCAATTCCTGGTCAGGGCACTAAGATATCACATGCCTTGGGGCAACTAAGCCCATGCACCGCAACTACTGAGCCCGCACCACAACTAGAGAGAAGCCCAAGCACCACAAGGAAGAGCCCAGTGCCACAACAGATGATCCTGCATGCTGCAAATAAGACCCAATGCAGCCAAATAAATAATAAATATTTTAAAAATCAATCACTGTAATTCACTATATCAATTGGTTAAAAGAGAAAAACTATATGATCATCTCCATTGATACAGAAAAAGTATTTGAAAAAACAAATCCAACATCTACTCTTGATAAAAGCTATCACAATAAACTAGGAATAAAAGGGAATATTTTCAACCTGTTATAAGGCACCTACCAAAAAATCTACAGCTAACATCAAACTTAATAATAAAAAATTGGGAACAAAGCAACAGTATCTGCTCTCACCACTTCTACTAAACACTGTATTGAAGGTCCTAGGGAGTGCAGAAAGAGCCATACACAGTGGAAATGAAGACAAAATTATTTATATTTGCAGATGACACAACTGTCTCTGTAGAAAATTTTTTAAAATCTACCAAGAAAAGTGAGTTTGGCAAGGTTGCAGGATACAAGGCCAATATACAAAATTAAATAGCATTTCTATATGGTAGTGAAGAATTTTAATTTGATCTAAAAAAAACAATATTATTTACAATGGCATTAAAACATGCAATCTTAAGAGATAAATGTAACAAATACGTGCAACATCTGTATGCTGAAAACTAGAAAATAAGCTGCGTAGATCAATGCAATGCACTTCAAAAACTCAAGCATACATATCCATCATTAAATAAAGTTCAATATTTGTTTACAATATTTTAGGCAAAATTTACTTTCAGTGAAATACACAAACGTTAATTACACATCTGCTGAGTTTTGGAAAATGTATACACCTGTGTACCTCTAACTCTTTTCAAGATATAGATCATCACCCAACGAAGTTTCCTCATGCTCTTTCCCAGTCAATCTCTGTGACACCTCCCACAGGCAACCACTGTTTTGAATTTTTTTTCCTATAGATTAGCTGTTTTAGAACTTTATATAAAGGAATAGTAGAGTCTGTACTCTTTTGTGTAAGGCTTCTTTTACCCCTAAGTGTCTTTCTTTTTCCTTTTTTATTTGGCCGTGCCATAGGCAGCGTACAAGATCTTAGTACCCTGGCCAGGGATCAAACCTGTGCCCTCTGCAGTGGAAGTGCAAAGTTCAAACCACAGAACCACTAGGGAATTCCCTTGTTTCTACAAAGAATATGTACTGAGCAATTACATACGCTAAGTCATTCAGAAGTGTCGTCAGTCTATGCATCAACAGTTCACCACAGGAATTAACTTCTAGTTTGAATGCACCAGCCAAAAGGTGGCACTAGGAAAGCTATGGGGAAAGAGTCTGGCAGTGAGCTGGCAGTGGCATGGGAAGTCCTCCTAGAAATACCATGGGGGATGGTGGTGGCTTGTATTAGGGATGTAGATCATAACCAGGGTATAGTTACAGCCAATTTAGACCTGGGTCTCTTCTCCAATCTGACAGACAGACTGGAGCAAAGGGAAAGGATTTGTCCTTCGGAAGAGCAGAAAAGTCAGACCTCTGGAAGCAAAACCTGGGAGACATTTGCAAATTTTGCAGCTCCAAATAGTTTTAAAGCAGGAAATGAAAGGCAATAGAGTAAGTCCCCTACACACGGACATTCAAGTTTCAAAGATGCAAATACTGTGTTCGCACGTCCAGTCACGTAAGTTAGTTCACATGTCTGGTGTACATTGTCACATGCATGCATCCTCTACAAGTGGTTGTGTTTTTTTGTACTTTACTGTATAGTACTGTATAGAGTACAGTAGTACATTATCTTTATTTCAAGCCCAGGATTTCCAGAAGTAAGCATAAAAGCAGTACTGCTAAGAAGTACCAAGCAGTAACGATGGGAACAAAAGTGAAAATAACTGAGAGAACAGAGTGACAAGAGGAAGAATAACTGAAGAGATACACGATGTAGGAAACGCCAGAGGGATTTTCTTTATTTGAGGAGGCATTGTTAGTTTTTGAAGCACAGGACCCGAATGTAGACTGCAACAAAGGTTGCAGCAGGCGTTCAGAATGCAATTTAGGGCTACCAGGTCATCTGTGATGAAAATAAAAGAGCTACTACCTAGACATCACTGGACTGTTTTTTTCAACGTGGTAGATAGAATTGAATCCAACAAGGAACCAGAACCTGTGCCATCAACGTCAGGCATGAGTGAAATTATAGCTTGCCCTCTGTCTCCTATTGCTGACGATCCTTCAGCTCTACCATCTCCCACCTCCTCTGCTGCCTCCAGGCAGTAACTCTTGCCTTTCACTCGATGCCAGCCCCTGTATGCCAGCTGTTGTACTGTACTCCTATACTTTTCAAGGTACTGAGCTGTAAGATTAAAAATGTTTATTTTTTTGCATTTGGTTTTTATGTATTATTTGTGTGAAAAGTATTATAAACCTATTACAGTGCAATACTATATAGCTGATTGTATTAGTTAAGTACCTAGGCTAACTTGGTTGGATTTATGAACACACTCTCAGAGTGGAATTCATTTGTATGTAAGGGACTTACTGTACATGCTGTTTTGTATTAAGTACTGGGCCTGGCACTCTATGTTACACAAACTCATTTGATCCACCCAACTAATTCATAAGGCAGCCATTATTTTCCTCCAATTTAAAGATGAGGTAATAAGACTTTATTTAGCACTGGCCATTTGATGAGGTAAAAATTCTTTTCTTTTTCCCTTTAAAAAATCACATAACTGCAACTCTTGGTGGTTGGATGACTTGCAAAAGGTCACTCTGATACCAATTATACAGTCAGGATATAAAGCCCACTTCTGTTGGTTTTGTGAAGCAAAGCTATTTTATTCTACCTCTAAAGATGATGATTTCTTGCCCAAAGTTAGTAAGATACCAGCTGGTGGACCCAGCACTATATAATTTTAAGGCCTTATAATTGTTATATTTCAAATTATTTACCTAGCTTTCTCCTTGCAAAGAGAATAATGAAGCTTATCCATCCAAGAACCAAGTCCTTACCTGCACTGTCGGCTTCCTGGGTTTCCAAGTGCTGCCAGGTTTCAAGCTGCTGTCCTCGAGGGTACCATGCTGGGGATTATGACAGCAAGCTGAACACCGGATGCACTGGTGATGGTGGCACCGGCAATTGTAGCAGTTTGGAATCATATTTCTCTTTCGCAAAGCAGGACAGATTTCCCCAGAACAATAAATGCAAGGGTCATGGACTACAGCCCCCTGGACATTGCAGGAGTAAGAGCACGTCCTGTGGTAATCAAAATCACCACAGTGTAGTGGCTTACAGCACATGGATTGTTCTAGACCTTTGCTTGCAAAACATTCTGTGTAAGTGGGAGTTTCTGACTGAAGGGGTGATATGGAATGATATGATTGGTCTGTGGCATGATAGGGTTGGTCTGTGGAGTGATATGATTGGTCCATGGGATGGCGCCTCAATTCTCTATAGCTGGAGCTCATTGGCTGAAAGTTTTGGTCAATAGGTTTTGGTCTCTGGGTAAAAGTCTTGTTATGAGTGGTTAAACCTGGCAAATGAGATGTAGATAAGGATTTGCTACTCTCTTCAAAGAACTTTCTTCTGTCTGCAAAGGGCAAGAGGATGGCTTCCTCCCCAGCTTGGACAGTAGATGCCTTCAATTCCTTGTCACCTGGGTTGGAAGGGCCTTCCATGGCTAGTGCCACATGTGGCTGCAAGTTGTGCTCTGGTGACCATCTCCAGTGACCTCCACAGACTCCATGGTGAACGTTTGTTTTTTCAGAGTCTGATGAGGATGGGTCAGATGCTTTCCACCAGGTGTTCAGGCTCAAAGAGGACTGGCCAGATCTCTGGCCAGGACTCACTCGTCCCTCCAAGCCAATCCTAGATTCTTGACCCTCAGGGGCTTGACTGAGGCACTCTGAAGACCTAGCCCTGAGTATCATGCTCTTGTTGAAGAGCTTGTCTCTGGGGCTTGGTGGTTTTTTATATGAAGATAGAAGGGCTGAGTTAGAGGAAGGAAGTGGAGGACTTTCTAGGGTCTCCTCAGTCTCTTCCACTGGCTCCTTGGTGTAACACAGCTGTGACAAGGGACTCTTGCCTTTCTGGAGCTGGGCCTTCCTCCTCTGAATTTCATTACGTAGATTGGTAGCAAAACGTTCGCTCTTCCGCCGGTTTTGGATCGAGCGGCCCCGGTACCCTCCATTTCGCCTACTGCCCACCCGGCCACACTCCTTGGGCTCACTGTCCCCTTCCTCAGTTGCCTCTGTGCTGCCAGCTACTTTACAGGTTGAAGAACAGTCCCTGGTTTGTTGAGCAAGGGAGCCAGAGGCACAGGACTGCTGGCTGACCAGTTCACTGTCAGCTCTGCTTGCTCTGTTTGCATCCTGGAAACCTCTTTCTGGATGATGTCCATCAGCCTCTCCATGTGGGGAACTGCTTGGGCCCTGATGACCTGAACCCAGAGGTCTATCATCCACTGGCTTGGTCTTTCTCTCTTTGCTCTGCTGGTCCTGGGTTCCTCCTGCAGGGGCACATGGGCTTTTCTTGCTTGTGTGGCTACTGTGCATGTGCAAAGGGGATAGAGTCCACTCCTGCCCATCCTGCCCAGCTTGGAGCTCTGTCCCCTTGCTATCCCTAGTATCAAGGTGCACACGCTGCAAGTGGGACACCAGCAGCTGTTCAGGGGCACTATGGCGATGCCCTGTGGGTCCTGTGAGGTGTGGAGAGCTGCCAAAAGAAGTCTTAGCTAGCTCTGCTGAAGCCTGGTTGAGTGGGCTGGAACCTATGCTGGAAGTTTTGTCATATACTTTTGGGACTCCGACAGCTTTGGCTGAGGCCTCCATCAGTAGATGCTCAGAGCCCTTCTGGCTAGATTCAGGAGGTTGGCTGAGCTCACAGTTCTGATGGGCCTCATTTGTCACTTGGTCTTGCCCGCTGAGGCAGCAGAACCTATTAGGGTTCCTTGGGGATATCATGGTGTCCAAGCTAGGTTTCTCCTTCTGTTGCAAGGAATCTATAAGCTCAGAAGCCCTGCACTGCTCTCCATTGAAGAGTTGGGCTCTGGAGGCCTGAAGACTGTCTCGCCTCACTGGAGGTTGAGGGGGACCCCTGGAAGCCTTGGCAGGCTCTGAGTGGGAGACCTCCTGAGGACAAGATGACATCTGGGAACTAGGAGTCAGGTGACCCCCACTGGTGCGCCAGCCACCTCCTGAGGTCTCAACTACATTAGGGCGACCATTAGGGGCTTTAGTTGGCCCTGGGCCTTGCGTGATACAGTCCACAGAGGCTGGCTCCTCTGGCCTGAGGGAAAGGGCACAGTCAGAGGCATTTGAGCTGGCTGAGAAGGAGCTATAGGCTGAGTCACGCTGGTTGGGGTATGTGCTCTGGTCAATGGGCAAGAGATGGCCCTCATAGGTGGCTTGGCCTGGTTGCTCCAGGCTCTCCATACTGCCAATGGAGCTGCTTTTCTCAGTGCTGCAGTGCCGGGAGAGTGGACACCACTGCACACACACGTCACTGCAAGACACAGGACACACCAGTTAGTTAGCCATGTCACCAGATTACTTTCCCACCTTGGCCATCCCTGCCACAGGAGAAGGCAAGACAACCCAGAGGCACCCTTACCACAAGGGAGAGGGAGATAAGGCAAAAGAAGAAGGAAGGGAAACAGGAAGAGAAGGACGCTGGGGATGCCACAGAAATGTGGTAAAATGGGAGACAAGACAATATGTGGAAGAAGAATAGGGCAAGATCCAAAGACTAACAGTGCGAGAACTCCACTAGGGGTTGTCCTCTGTTTCTCTGCCTTAAGTGAGTCTAAAATTGCTTCTGGCCTGTTGCTGTCCCCTGGGAGCCAGCTATCTGCTCTCTGCTTGGAGAAACGAGCACAGACTATTAGCATTTGAGAGGGGCCCTAAAGGGCTGATTTAATTTCAGTCAGCCTATTTTGTAAATCAGTGGTTCTCAAATTTGAGCATGCATCAGAATCATCCAGAGGGTTCAATGAAACACAAGTGACTAGGCCCCATGCCCAGAGTTTTAGGTCTGGGTGGATCCTGAGAATTTTTACTTCTGACAGTTTTCTGGGTGATGCTACTGCTATTGGTTCAGGGATCACTCTTTTGAGAACCACTGGTGTCAAGCAAGCCCTACAAAGGGAAGTGATTGTGAGGGGGCAGTTTTCTCAAGATTACCCAGCTCTAGTTCATGGCCCAGACAGGGCCATAGTTTTAGCATTCCCCTGTTCCTTTCTTGATAATAGTAATCCTCATCGTTTACTGAGGACCTATGATGTGCCAGATACTTTCTAATGTCTCGTTTCAAACTGAAGGGGAGAGATTATTATTTCCACTTGACAAATGAGAAAACCGAAGCTTGGAGAGGGAAAGTAAAATGACAAGCTCATATAGCTGCTAAAGAAGCAGAACTGGAATTTGAACCTGGGCCTCTGTGAGTCTAATGTCCTGGCTCTTCTGCTATACTGTCTGTTAAATGGAAATGATAGTGGTATCTGTATCAGAGGGTTGCTTTGTGGGTGAAATCAGATAATAAAAGTGAAGCTCTTGGCGCCTAGTGAGGGTTCAACACCTGGTTGAGAGTAGCAGCTCTCTTGATTGTTGTTTTCATGACTATTGTTATCAGCATCCCCTATACTACCTCTACTATGACTATTGACATTATAGTGGCCCCTGCCCACCCAGGCTGCCTTCATCCCCCACAGCAAAGCCAAACTGGGAAGACCAACGACGGAACTAGGATCAAACACAATATTGAATTTTAAGTACCATTTCCCACACACAAAGCCAAACTGAGCCAAGTCATGCCAGTAACTCCCTGTCACTAGAAACCCAGAGGTTGCAGGAGGCTCAGAAAGGCCACAGTTCCAAACGCCAGAGCTGAGCAGTGGCAGGCACCCACAAGATCCTCCAGGTCAGCCTCTCCTAATTCCCGCTCACCACCTTGCCCCTTAGCCACTCTGCTTACTTGACCTCTGGGCTAAGAATCCATCAATTCCTTGTTGGCAGGGAGATTTGCTATCCACCTCACCACCCTTCCTGCTGAAAAGAGCCACTCCCCCACTTAAACAGAAGCTAAGCTCAGAATGTGTTTCTGTGTATCCTTTCAGAACAAAACTGCCCCTGCCTCTGCCCTGAGCCCCTGGCTTCCGATACCAAATAAAGATACCAAGTTGGGGCAAACTCAGCCCTTAGCTTCCCTGAGCCTCATCAACAGAAAATCCTTCTTGGAGGGAAGATCTTGCTGTGGAATGGAAAAGGCAGCTTAAGCTAGCAGCTTTGCTGGCTCTGGGCTTGCTTAAAAAGTTCTCTGCATTTGCTGGGTAGCTCCCTAAATTGAGAGATCCTCATTGCAGGTGGACCCTGTTATTCAGGGAGGTCCCCATTCTGAAGGCTTTGGTTTTGTGACGGAGTTGGATGAGAAACACTAGATGAGGTCACTGTGAGTCGCTATAGCTAGAGAAGAGGACCAGAACCCAGTCCTGGGGTCACCGACAACAGAGACTAGGATGATAAGGGAACCAGGGGAAGAGATTGCAAAGGAAGTAAGGTGAAGAACAGGAAAGAGAGGTGTCTTGCAAGCCATGTGAAATATTTCAAGGAAACATTTTCTAAAAGGAAAGGGACTGTCCCAAACTCACAGAGAGTTAGCAATAGATGACGACCAGAAGCCAGGCCCTCTGAACTGCCCCACTCCCCTTTATTTTCTAGGATAGCACTCAGGGCTCTATAGCCTCCAACGGGGACTAGAGCACTCCTGAGCGGCCAGGTGGTCTAGCCTCCAGCCCGTCTTAAAGGGAAGGTTCCAGACTCACCTCGTGTTGCAGCCGGAATGCCAGGACAAGCTGAAGGCTTCAGAGGGGAAATGCATGGTGGTGGCCGCTTCAGGGCATCCCTCCAGCAGCTTGGCCACATGCCATGAGTGCGGCCTACTGACAGGGGCGTTTCTTCTACAGCAAAAAAGGGACAGGAAGTCAACTTAGGGAACCAGAGCTGAAATCACTTCCCAGGCAGCTTCCGCCCCACCCCCTCTTTCCCTTAAATGAAGTAGCACATCTTGCAAGGAACTGGTGTAGGAATCTTAGCAGCTACCCCCTCAGCTCCCAGAACTCAAATCTCCTTCACCCCAAAGACAATCCGTGGACATGCAGAATTTTAGAGTCATAGGGCTCTTTTGATCATGGGTATATCCCAAGCATGTACAGCAATGCCAGACACATAGTAGATGCTCAATAAATATTCGTGGAATATGTGAGTACTGTTGCTCAATGAACAGTGTGCCCACTCTAAGTTGTCTCTGAGAAAAAAAATATATGTAGCCAATCTTCCATTTTTTCTCTAAGAAAGGAGTAGGTAAATCATTGAGAAGCTTGAACAAGTCAACACCAACTGACTGCCAATTCTCCAGTTTTGGGCTCATTCAATTTGATAAGCATTTGTTGTCTGTGTACTGTGTACCATCTGTGCATATCTTTTGGGATATAGAGATCAATCAAGCATAGGCTTTGTTCCTGAGAACTTACTGGTAAAGGCACTGAGAAAGGGAAGGACAAGATGGCCACAGAGGTGAGGCTGCTAAGTTTGTAGGTAGAGGTTTGGCAAGGAACCCCCATTTCATCCAGAGAGAATAGAACAATGTGATAGATGGCATGGTACTAGGCTAACAGGGAAGACTCCTATTCAAGGGCAGGGGTGAATAAAGAGAAACAGGTCTGAGGCCAAGGCCCTGGATGCAACCACAGTACCTGTCTGGTGCAGGAGGCTGCAGCCACAACTCTTGCACTGACAGGCTTCTACAGGCCCCATCCCTGTGCTCTGGTATATTTCACATGAATAGAAGCCACCCTTGCAAGTGGGGAAGAGCATGTGTGGGGCACAGGTAGTGCCAGAGGATAAAGAGATGATTGATATGAGAGAGAGGGGGAGAGAAAGTGGGGAGGAGAAGAATAAGAGAGGGGGGAAAAGGAAGAGGGCAGGGGGAAGAAGAGAGAGAGGGGAAGGAAGGAGGGCAGAAGGGAAGGGAGAAGAGAGGCGAGGACAGAGAAGGAGAGGTGAGGAGAGGAGAAGAAATAAGGAGAGAAAGACAGATATCAGATGGGCCAGGTAGATGACAAAGATAAGAGGGAAGAGATGGTACAGATATAAACAAATGACAGAAATGGAAAAGTCTGAGAAAGAGTACAGGGAACTATATAGGGAGAAATGGATGACAGAGAACAAGATGACAGAGTAAGAGAAACAGATGATAAATAAAGGAGATGACAGAGAGGTAAACAGATGATAAGTTTATTTACTACTTTTTTCATTCAATTACTGTGGCAGGTTCCATACTAGACAGTGAGGAAGCAGAGTTGACTAAGATAAGGCCCCTGGATTTCAACACGCTTGTTACAGAGTGGGATAAATCAGCTCTCTACCTCCCAGGAGCAGCAGTAGAGAGACTAGAGCTGAATCCATATTCATGGGGAATGCCCCTTATCCTGGCAGAAATACAGAAAATCCCAGCAGGGCAGACCTCTAGAGGGCTAAGGCCTGAACAAGTAGTCCTGAGGAAATTGGCCTTGCTGGGGAAAACATGTGTTGAATGGTAACAGGCCAGAGACAGAGAAGGAGATATAAAAGGCAGGGCAGTGGAAGATGCCTGCCAATGGTCAGGAACCAGAGCCACAGATCAGCTGCAGCAGTGAAAATTTATGGGAAGGAGAGGAGGTGAGGGCCACATATTTAACCACTGTTCTATTATGGATTTCAGAGTGCCATCAAGGAGGCTGAAGGCACTAGAAGACCTTGGGGGGATGTGCCTGCTCCAGAGTTTCACACACAAAACCATGTTGCTAGAAATCTCTCCAGTGGCTGTTACCCAGGAGTCCATTAACAACTATTTATAAAGCATCTCATATAAGTACTACATACTAGTAGATACTATGTACCATGTGCATCTAACTATGTACCACAGTTCCAGGCACTGAGGATACAGTGGAGAACTGGGCATCTCTCTTATTTGGGGCTCTTCTTCCATATCCAGCATTTTCGAAGTTCTGAGTCCAGGGTTTAAAATGTGGGCAGTCAGCCTTGATACCACCTTTTTTCCCCCCAACCATCCAATCCCTTATAGAGTTCTACTGAGTCTTCTTTTACAATATCTTTTTGGTTTGGCCTCTTTCTCTCTCTCCCCATACCCATACCATTTTCACTGAGACTATTCCACATAACCATACTTCTCCTCCACAGAACCTGCCACCCACAGCTCCTATTCTAGTCCAGGCCTTTAACATTTTGCAACCAAAATACTGTGTTAGTCTGGCAGCCAGTCTCACCTGGTTTTACCTCCAGTCACTGCTTTTAGATCACATGTCAAATACCAATTGGATTGTTGTACTCTCCTATTCAAGAATCTTCACTGGTTGGACCTGACTTTCAAAGCCCTTTCTAAGCTATCTTTACCCACCCAACCTAACCTCTCACGTCTCTGCTCCAATCACACTCTCCAACCAGCTTTGTGCCTTTGCTTTTGGTTTTCTAGTAGAATGTAACACAGGCCTTGGTATTGGACATTGGTTAAAATCCCAGCTCCATCACCTACAAGCTCTGTTGTTTAGACAGGTGCCTTTACTTCTCAGAGGTCTAGCTGCCATGACAGTAAGATGGTGATGATAGTACCTAATTAATATGGTTGCAATGTTCAAATGATACAATGCTTGTCAACTGCCTAGAACAGGGTTTCAGTTATGACTGTGACTGTTCCCTCTCCCTGGGATGCCCCCTCCCATTTTGGTACTCTAAGTCCCACCTCTTCTTCAAGGTACTGCTCAAGTAATGTCTACTCCATGGAGCTTGTCCTTAGTAATCTAGTCCCCACAATTTAGCCCATCAAAGATAATGTTTGATAGTGATCATCATCATTTCATGTACATTAGTCTCATCCAATGAACTATATCAAGCCCAAAGGTGATAAGACAAAGACAGATGAGTCAGATCTACTAGGTTCATAGCCTAACTCTACCACTTTTGGATGTGTGATTCTGCGTAAGTCACTTAACCCATCTGAGCTTCGTTTTTATTATCAGAAAAAAAAGAACAATAATCTTTACCTGGCTATGTTACTATGGGGATGAGACAGAACATTCTCAAAGCTTCTGGGACACATACTGATGTATAGCATATGGTCAATAAGGAGAGGGTACTGTAATAAGAATTGTTGGCTCAGACTTAGCCTTCTTGATAGTTCAAGAGTCCTTCCACCCAGATTTGCCCATCCACTGTCAAGGTTCCACTAGCATCACCCTTGCCATACTTTGAAAGGTAGCTTACAAAGCCTCCTGCTCTCTCTAGGGTTTCTCCAGGAGTGGGAAACAACCTTAAAGGAGGTAGAAGCAAGAAAGTGGAGGCTTTGAGAACACTGAGAGAAAAGCACAAGCTACAGGGAGGAAACTCTCAGTGCAGGAACTGCAGTCAGAACTGAGCCTTCTAACCCTAGACTGGGAAAGGAGAGGAAACCATCTATAGGGTCTAATACTTGGTCTATTATTATTCCTAAAGAGCCCTAGATTTGGAGTGAGTCCACACTCATATTCTAATCCTAGCTGTGTGACTGGGGGCACAGTCATTCTCCAAGTTGTAATTCTTTACCAGTAAAATGGAGACAATCAACAAATCTTACTCATGATTTAAAGTCTGGATTAAATGCAGTCCCATGTGTGAAATCACTCAGCATAGTGCCTAGTATACTATTAACTTACAAAAATAACAGGGACCATTTACTGGACACTTAAGATGTACCTGGCACTGAGCACTTTGCATGCATTAGCTGATTCAATCCTCACTCCAACCTTATCAGTAAGCACAATTATTATGTCTCCTTTATGGGATGCAGAAACAAGAGACACAGAGAGCTGAACTGCTTTGCCAAGAACACACAGCTAGTAACCAGCAGTTGAGAATGAGGCTCTGGTCCTCCAACCCTTGTTAGGATACCACACACCCCCACCTCCTCAAAGAGGGATCTATCTCAAAGAGCTAATATACCTGAGCCTTCTCCTAGGTCTTCCTCAAGAAGCAGTCAGAAAAGGAAAGTCTTGGTAGTCCTAAAGTTTAAACCATTCCCTCCTTAGGCAGTGGGGAAGGAAGATGAGAAGAAATAAGCAAAGAGGTAAAAGAAAATGCCAACCACCAATCTAGCTATGGAGGCAACAGTCTCCTACCCTTTCTCCCAAGGCACTATTATTAAACACACTACCATTCACTGGGGCTTCCCAGTTGGTACAGTGGTAAAAATCTGCCTGCCAGTGCAGGAGATGCAGGAGACATGGGTTCAATCCCTGGGTCAGGAAGATCCTCTGGAGTAGGAAATGGCAACCCACTTTGGTATTCTTGCCTGGAAAATTCCATGGACAGAGGAGCCTGGTGGGCTATAGTTCATGGGATTGCAGAGTAGGACACGACTGAGCACACACATACATATCATTCATTACCCCAAAATTCCTTTCTTAGGAAGCAAAAAGAAAGGGATATTGAAGAAAGAAAGCAGAAGGGGGAAGAAGGGTAGCAGCCATGATGGCCATGGCTACCAGTAGTACCTACCATGGAAGTTGCCCAGGATGGGGAGATAGCTTAGGAGAGGGCTAGGTATCCAGCCAGCTCAGACGGTCCTCAACAACCTCTCCAGCCAGCCCTTGGGGCTTCTTTCTGCAGGCTGGATCCTCCCTTAGCTGAGACTCATTTGCCTTTCTTTAAAACCTCTTGAGAGAAGGGGCCATCAGCCCAAGCCCCTGAGTGTGCTCCAAGGGGCTCAGGCACAGTCAGGTCCCAATTCCAAGAACAGAAAGGAGTAGCACTGAAGGCAAGGTATGGCCATCAGCCTGGTTGGGCCTAGAGGAGGCCACCACCTTAGGGAATGAGGGCCAGTGTCAAGAGCTGGATAGGAGTGAAGACACTGCTCCAGAAAGTAGCCAGTACCCTGGTGGCAAAGGGAAGGATGAAAGGCAGTTCCAGCAGCACAAACAGCCCTCCTGTTCCCTACTCCAGCCTCCTCTGAGCTCTGGCCCACCCCCTTACATAGCTCAAAGGCCAATAAGGAAGCTGGGCCCCCAGCCACTGCTAGAACTCAGGAAAGGAGCAAGGAAATGATGTTTGGGAAAGATAAAGTGGGTGTCTAAAAAAGTTTTTTTAAAAATACACGCAAGTGAGAGAGAAAAATACCCCAGATACATACACTTAAAAGAATTCCTGTGCTTCCTGGACTGGGTTGACTCCACCCAGCCATCTCCGCAGGTCCTCTGAGCCCCAGAAAAGGAAAACCCAGATCAGCCAGGCCCAGCAGCCTTCAGGTCCAGCAAAGTTAGTAGCACTACAGCTGGTTTTACATAGCTGGGGGCAAGGAACCTAGAGATCTCCCAGGATGAATATCCTATTGAGACAGAAAGATTCACGAACCATTCCGGGCCATATTTTCAGAGTCTGCCCATCCTATGGGCATCTGAGCAGACCCAGAGGAAACTGCATTTCACACCAGAGACTCCAACTCCAAAACAGTGCTGCTTGGAGTCAGCATCCCTGCCTCTGCCATGACTTCACTCTGACCTCTGGCAATTTACTCCCCCTGTCTGGGCTTCTGTTTCCTCTCTGCAAAATAAAACATTAAAACCCATTGTCACAAACAACCTCTCCAACTACATGGCACACTCTGAGGTAACAGTCCCCAGCCCCAGGCTGGGGGTCCACATGATGTCCTCACTGACCTATCCAACAGCCAGGACCCAGAGCAGCCCCACAGAAGTTTATTACATATCCTAAGCCCAAGCTCAAGCATCAGAATTTATTTCCTCTTGGGGATTCAGAGTTGGGATTTTTCCCTTCATAATACTCTAGGATCTCTAGGCCAGTTTCCTTTGGCCTCTGGTCCTAATTTCAGCCGTTTCTGGCCCCTGAGAGAGCTTATGTGAACTTCTTCAGACCAAGAAATATCCCAGGGCCCTTCCTCTCTGGGGAAACCATGCCAGGTGGCCCCTTCCCCGCTCTGCCCTCTAGACCTTCTGGGGAAGTTTGAAAGGACTTTTGTTTACATGTGCCTACAAAAGGCGGGTGCCATCCAAGTAAGCCCACAGACCCTCCTCTGGTAATCAGAAGTCCTGTAAGGGGGAAGTTTGGGGATTTAGTATGCCTGCAGATCTGGGTTGGGGATTCAGCTTTCCTACACACTAATTGTTTGGCTTTGGGCATGTCACCGAGACTCAATTTCCTCATCTGCAATGCATGCCTGGCACACAAAAGGCATTCAGTAAATGATATCCATTATTAATATCATCCTTGACCCCAAATAATAATGGACAAGGTACTGTTAGTGGCAAGAAAAAGAATTTCTTCAAGCCAAATGAAGAGGAATGCAAGAGGACTAATTAAGAGAAGTTTCAAAAATCAAGCCTAACTCTCTAGAGTAGCACTTCTCAAACTTCAGTGGCCAGAATAATCACCTGGCCATCTTGAATCAGATTTTGATTCAGTAGGTTTAGAGTAGGCTCCAGATTCTGACTTTCTAAGAAGCTCTAGAGTGATGGTGATGCTGCTGGTGTAATAACCACATTCTGACAATACACTAGGGAATACAGTACCTTTAGTGATAGCAGTACACTAGGGAATAACCCCTGCTCTGAAACAGCATCAGAATAAACAGTCACTTCTAATCCCATTACTCAGGCCTGGGTACCTAGCCTTCCTAAGTCTGGTCACCAAGTGCCTTTCTCCTTCCACTCTGTAACCCAGTCCATAAAAATGCTCCCCTGACCCCCATTTCCTAAGGAAATAAAGAATAACAAATGTGATAGCAGCCTGGCCCTGTCAGTGGTCAGATGGGCTGAGGAAGTTTTGACTAGAGGTACAAGCATGTTTTGGGGACTGCCTTAGGTAGGGAGGCAGGATGGGAGTATGAGAGTTGGGTAGTCACCAGAAGACGTGATATGATGGGCAGATGGACACGGGCAGTATATACTCAAGAAATCCTTGGGGAGAGGATGATAAGAGAGGAATTGGAGCAGTTTGGCCAGTTTGGGATTTAGAAAGGAGAGACTGGGAGATGGGGTTGAGATAAAGTGGGGTAACTTCTCACTTAGTAGAGCTAAGTTCCAGACAACATGAGCAGGCATCACCTCCTCTGTTCAGGGGAAGGTAAAGATGACTGTGTCTTTTCCAAGCACTCAGAGGATAAGAACTTGGCCTGGAGCAAGGAGGGGCACATGCAGGTGGAAATGACAGATCTGCCAGAAAGGCTCCCTTGTAAAGGCTGTTGTGAGAGGTGAAGGGAGGGAAGTGGACCAATTTTAGAAGAAGCCAAGTCTCTAGCTGCTCTAGAGGGCTGTCACCCCAATACCATCCAACAGAACTACTGGTCTCTGAGCCTAGCTCTCAGGAGACCCCTCAAGAACTACTTGGAGGGAAGAAGGCAGGGGGTAAGCAAAAAGAGAACCGTGGCTCTGATCCAACCCAGGGCAAGAAGGAAAATAAGGCCCTTGTTTCTTGGGGTTATGCTTAGCCTGAGGTCTGGGTCATAACCTACTGTAGATTTTTTCCTCTTTTGAAAGTGTTTAGATAAGGAGAAGCACAAAATGGTGTCCTTGATTAGCTCTGTTTACTTTCTATGGCTCTTCCAGCCTCCTCCGCCCCTACCAGCACATTCTACCTGCCCCACATGAAGGAATTCAAACTCATTCTGGCCTGCTCAGCAGGAAGGGAGGCCTGTTTTGTCCACAGCCAGTGGATAAAACAATGCATGGCTTGTTTATCTGACAGAAGGAGGCAAAAGCCGCTTGATCACCATGAAGGGATACAGACCTCTGAAGGCCTCCTCACACCCTCACACTGTTAGCTGGAGGTCCCTGCTGACCTAGAGTCCTTCCTTATACAGACCCAACCAAGGATGAACATGTATATGTATGTAAATGTGTGAAAGTGTATGTCTGTGTGCATGTATGGGTAAGTATGTGTATATCTATGTATATGTGTGTGTATGTACATATGTATGGTTTTAAAGAGAACTTTAAGACAAGACCTTTCTTGTCAGCTGGGGAGCTACAATTTTGGTCATCTGAGATATAGGTACTTTACATAGAGGGGACTTTTGGTATCCAGTTCTGCCTTTCCACCTTCCCCACTTCTTCTACCTCCCCCCTCCCCTCTTGAAATAGCCAGGTCAAGTTCTTTCATACAAATCTGCTGAATCCCCTGCCTCTCCACTCTCTACCTCAGGATCCATTCAAGGCTAAAAAGAAACCCAGGGTAGTAAATAAGAAAGGAAGGGAATACTGGGTTGGGAGTAAAGACACCCTCAAATGCTGTGATGTGTGTCAAGGGGTGTCTTTTGGCTTTCCAAGTATGAAAGTAAAGAGCAATACCCTCATTTGGTTAGGGCCTTTACACTTGACTTTCCACTTTCATTTCTCCATTTTTTCGCATTAGAATCTTTAAAACACAGGGACACCTATTTTTCTATAGGAGGTTGGAGGGAGGCAACCGTATGAAAGAAATGGGAGAGCTCTGCAAATGTTAGGGGCTAGAAAAATGCTTAGTAGTTTAGAAACACAGTACTTAGATTCTCTTTCAGGCTTGGCTGTGAAGCATATTCTAGTTTACATATCTATGTAGAGGCAGATAAAACGTACCCATCATAGACTGTTTCTTGTCAATGATCCCAAAGGCAAGGAGGTGGATGGTGCATATTTCGCAGCTTCTAGGAGCAAGGGGAGCAAGTCAAGAATCTGAATAATGAAAGAGGGTTTTTCTCTCTTCCCTGTATATATAAAAGCTAAGGGTGTAACACCAGAGGGCTGAGGGTGACTTCATATGAGCACACAGGGAAAATGACAATAGGCTCACATAATACCATCTGTTGAGTCAGCTTCTGCTATGATGCCCAATTTCCTAAACCAACACCCAGTGTGATGAAGAAGGTGGAGGATGTTTGTCCTCCAGCCTTAGTTTCTATCAGTAATACCGTAGCGTCCCTTGGGAATGAATGCAGGAATAATACAAGATTTCCTTTCTGTTCCTTTTAAGCCAAATATCTCCTTCAGCTCAAACTCAGTATTGGAGTACCAATTTTCAGGAAAATGATGAACTCCACAAAGATTTTGCCCAAAGCCAAGTCTCAAAACTTTTAGAATTGCTTCTGGCCACTCCCTAAATCATCTCCACTACTAAATGCATGAAGCCCAAAGACAATGTCCAGTAACAGTGAGAACCTCAATAGAACCAAGAGAACCTACTCATTCTGCTTTGAGCAAACATGACAATGAGGATCAGTGCTCAGCACAGCTGGAACATGGTGAGCAAGGTAGATAGTACAGGGACGTGAGGCTGGGGAAGTGTGAAGGCCAGATCACAGAGTTTTCAAGGTCAAGGTAGGAAGTTTGTGTTTTATTTCCAGTGTAGTGGGAAATAAGCTACTGGAGATTGTTAAGTAGGTGACAATGATCTAAGTTTTATAAAGATCTCACTAGGCTGATATATTTAGGCAGGGCAGGAGTAGAAGCGAGGGAACCAGTTTAAAAAGGCTTTTATAGGTAAGAGATAATGGTGATTTGTTCTGGGGAGGAAGTAGTAGGGGTAGAGAAGAGAGGTTTGATTACAGATATCTTGGAGGTAGAGTTGACAATATTCGTTGATGGATTGGAAGCGGAGAGTGAGGGATAAAGAAGAAGTCATGCCATCAGGGTTGCCTGGCATCTGTACCTTCTTCGCACAGAATTCATTCCCAAAACTGAGTCATTAGTAGTTCTTAAAAAAAAAGTTAGCAGTCTTTATCATTCTTTTATTCAAGCATTTATGGAACTCCTAGCTACATTTAAGGTGCTTGGAGAGGTACTATGAAACATGCCAAAATGAAGAAGATATGATTCCTGTGCTCAAGAAATTTATAGTGTGGTAGGGGGTCAATATGGGCTTCCCTGGTGGCTCAGACGGTAAAGAACCTGCCTGTAATGCAGAAGACATGGGTTCAATCCCTGGGTCGGGAAGATTCCCTGGAGAAGGAAATGCTAACCCACTCCAGTACTCTTGCCTGGAGAATCCCATGGATGGAGGAGCCTGGTGGGCTATAGTCCACGAGGTTGCAACAGTTGGACATGACTTAGCAACTAAATCATCATCACCAGGGGATGAATAAAAATACCTATGTAACTATTCTATATACTAACAATAAAAAAATCAGAAAGAGAAATTAAGGAATCAATCCCATTCACCATTGCAAGAAAAAGAATTAAATATCTAGGAATAAAATTACCTAAAGAGACAAGAGAACTGTACACAGAAAATTATAAGACACTAATGAAAGAAATCAAAGATGACAAAAACAGATAGAGATATTCCATGTTCCTGGGTAGGAAGAATCAATATTGTGAAAATGACTATACTACCAAACACAATCTACAGATTCAATGTGATCCCTATCAAATTACCAATGGCATTTTTCACAGAAGTAGATCAAAAAAATTCACAATTCATATGGAAACACAAAGGACAATGAATCACCAAAGCAGTCTTGGGAAAGAAGAATGGAGCTGGAGGAATCAACCTTCCTGACTTCAGATTACGCTACAAAGCTACAGTCATCAAGACAATATGGTACTGGCACAAAAACAGAAATATAGACCAGTGGAACAAGATAGAAAGCCCAGAAATAAACCCATGCACATATGGGTACCTTATTTTTGACAAAGGAGGCAAGAATATACAATGAGGAAAAGACAGCCTCTTCCATAAATGGTGCTGGGAAAACTGGACAGCTACATGTAGAAGAATGAAATTAGAACACCTCCTAACACTATACACAAAGATAAACTCAAAATGGATTAAAGACCTAAATGTAAGACCAGAAACTATAAAACTCTTAGAGGAAAACATAGGCAGAACACTCGACGACATAAATCAAAGCAAGATCCTCTATGACCCACCTCCTAGAGTAATGGAAATAAAAACAAAAGTAAACAAGTGGGATCTGATTAAACTTAAAAGTTTTTGCACAGCAAAGGAAACTATAAGCAAGGTGAAAAGACAACCGTCAGAATGGGAGAAAACAACAGCAAATGAAACAACTGACGAAGGATTAATTTCCAAAATATACAAGCAACTCCTTCTGCTCAATACCAGAAAAACAAACAACCCAGTCAAAAAGTGGGAAAAATACCTAAACAGACATTTCTCCAAAGAAGACATACATATGGATAACAAACACATGAAAAGCTGCTCAACATCACTCATTATTAGAGAAATGCAAATCAAAACTACAATGAGATATCACCTCACACTAGTCAGATTGGCCCTCATCAAAAAGTCTACAAACAATAAATGCTGGAGAGGGTGTGGAGAAAAGGAAATGCTCTTGCACTGTTGGTGGGAATGTAAATTGATAGAGCCACTATGGAAAAAGGTGTGGAGATTCCTTAATAAACTAGGAATAAAACCACCATATGACCCAGCAATCCCACTCCTAGGCATATACTCTGAGGAAACCAAAATTGAAAGAGACACATGTATCTCATTGTTCATTGCAGCACTATTTACAATAGCTAGAACATGGAAGCAACCTAGATGTCCTTCGACAGATGAATGGATAAAGAAGTTGTGGTACATATACACAATGGAATATTACTCAGCTATAAAAAGGAACATATTTGAGTCAGTTCTAATGAGGTGGATGAACCAGAACCTATTATACAGAGTGAAGTGAGTCAGAAAGAGAAGGATAAATACTGCATTCTAACACATATATATGGAATCTATAAAAATGGTACTGAAGAATTTATTTACAGGGCAACAATGGAGAAACAGATATAGAGAACAGACTTATGGACATGGGGAGAGGGGAGGAGAGGGTGAGATATATGGAAAGAATAACATGGAAACTTACATTACCATATGTAAAATAGATAGCCAACAGGAATTTGCTGTATGGCTCAGGAAACTCAAACAGGGGCTCTCTATCAACCTTGAGGGGTGGGATGGGGAGGGAGATGGGAGGGAATTTCAAAAGGGAGGGGATATATGTATACCTATGGCTGATTCATGTTGAGGTTTGACAGAAAACAGCAAAAATCTGTAAAGCAATTATCCTTCAATAAAAAACTAATTTAAAAAATCTATGTAACTAAACAGAGTAGAATATCGTGTCATAAAGGAAATGCTAACAAAATGAGAGTTTTAAAAAAAGAACAAGGGTTTTATTGTATTGGGGACTATATTCAATATGTTATATAACCTATAATGGAAAAGAAGTTTTAGAAAGAATATTATATATCTTTATATATCTCCAAATTACTTTGCTGTACACCTGAAGCTAACAAGCTATATTGTAAATCAACTATACTTCAATAAAAATTTAAAAGCATTCATGTAATAAAAACATTATTAAGCAAGCTTTCTTATTTTTTTGTTGAAAATGCTATAAAATTGGTGGTGTCTAAAACCAGACAGTCAAGGAGGAAACAAAGGAGAAAGCACGGCTAGTTGAATCAAGGAAGACTTTGCAGAGCCTCTAATTTTGAAAACTCAGAACAATTTCAACAGGAGGAGACTGGGGAAGAGGTGTTTTGTAAAAACACGAGTGGGAAGAGCAGGAATATACTGAAAGAAGAACATAGACTTTCTCTAAGGCATACAGGAAATAAAATTAGAATGATCCAACAGCATGGTGAGCCTTAAGTGTTTATCCTAACATTTACTTTACCAACAGGCAAGACAGAGTCTTTGGAGGTTCCAGGATAGAAGGAAAGAGATGGTAAAACAGTATGTTAGGAAGGTTATTCTCATAGCCACATGTAGGATGAATTATGTGGATAAATACTGAAAGCATAGTGAAGTGAGTAGGCTAGTGCAATAGACATAATAAAAGGTAGAACTGGAGAGGTGACAGTGAGGGTGGAGCAGAATGAAAGGATGTGAGAAAGGACATAAGAGAAAGAATCAAGAAACTTGGACTACTAATTAAATATGGAGGAAAGAGAAGTTAAGATGGCCATGAAACAGCTAGTGGTATCACTATCTAGATAGGCAAGTTGAGAACTAGAGCTAGCTTCAGGAGACACGAGTTTGACTTTAGACATGAGCATGTTTGATATGCTGTCTAATGTAAATAGTCATGCCCCATAAGCAGCCTGATATCTGGGCTGCAATGCTAGAAAGAGGTTAGGGTAGGGTATGGACACGTGGTCATTATCCACAGAGGGGGGGGGCAGCCGAGACTGTGGCAGTGGATGTGACTGCCCACAGTATATGCATGCAAAGGAAACAGAGTGGATGACATATCTCTACAGAACAGCTAAAGAGGAAGAAGAGCTAATCCAAAAGACAAAACAATAAAATGTAATTTTCAATGATATTGGCAATATATTTTTTAAAACTGTTAGCAAAGTTGCAGGGAAAGAAGCATTCTTATAAACTGCTGGATGGGAATGGATTGGATATATGTTTGCCTCAAGGAAACTTGTCATATGTTATCAAGAGACATAAAAATGTTCCTACTGTGCTTGCTTTAGCTGACATATACTAAAATCAGAACAATATAGAGAAGATCAGCACAGCTGTCCCACAAGGATGACATGCAAATTTGTGAAGCACTGCATATTTTTTTCTAGAATTAGAGAGTGTTGGTGGCTGTACAACCTTGTAAATATACTAAAACCACTTAATTCCACACTTGAAAGCAATTAATTTTATGGTTAGTGAATTATATTTGTTTTTAAAAATGTTTGATGTATGAGGCAGGGCACCCAAAGCTGGAGTTCTCTGACAACCTAGAGGGATGGAGTGGGGAGGTAGGTGTGAGGAAGTTCAGGAGGGAGGGGACATGTGTACACCTATGGCTGAGTCATACTGATGTATGGCAAAAAACCATCACAATACTGCAAAATAATTATCCTTCAATTAAAATAAATAAATAAAATTTAAAAAATGTTCCTAACCTTTAATCTAATTTTTCCATTCCAAGAATTCTATCCTAAGAGAGCAATTAGAAATGAACATATTGATTTATGTACATGAAGTGTCAGTGACTGCAGGGTTAATTATAATGTAAAATTAGCAATATCCTAACTGTTCAATATTTAGGAAGTTAGGTGAAGTACTGTGTATCTACATGAAGGATTAATAGTCTACCATAGTTGTGTTGTGGTTTATTTGCTCAGTCGTGTCTGACTCTTTGTGACCCCTTCAACTGTAGCCCACCAGGCTCCTCTGTCCATGGGATTATCCAGGCAAGAATATTAGAGTGGGTTGCCATTTCCTTCTCCAGGGGATCTTCCCAACCCAGGGATAGAACCCGCATCTCCTGCATTGCAGCCGGATTCTTTTTTTCTTTGTTAATTTGAGAAACGTTTTTATTGCCCTTTGAGTACATGATTAAACTTTTTATTTCAAACACTTATCCTGTATAGAACTATATAAAGTGAAACATTTAAATGCGCTTCTGTTTCCCTAATTTTTTTTACATAAATAAGGCATTATTATTCATTCGATAAATATTTATAGGCTGCCGACCATATTCCAACCATTCTTTTAGAATGTCTTTGTTCTTGTACAAAACAAAAGCTGTTTTGAGGACTTTTGTATATTGCATATCTCTATTTCTATTTCTATCTCTATATCAGTGTCTCTCCCTCCATCTCTATCTCTGTCTCCATGTCTGTTCCTATCAGTGCATATCTTTTTTTTAAGTTAATTTATTTTAATTGGAGGATAATTACTTTACAATATTGGGATGGTTTTTGCCATATATCAACATGAATAAGCCACAGGTGCACATGTGTCCCTCCATCCTGAAACACCCTCCCCCGCCACCTCCCTCCCCACTCCATCCCTCTGGGTTGTCCCAGAGCACCGACTCTGAGTGCCCTGCTTCATGCATCAAACTTGCGCTGGTCGTCTATTTTACCTATGGTAATATACATGTTTAAATGCTATTCTCTCAAATCATCACACCCTCACCTTCTCCCACAGAGTCCAAAAGTCTGTTCTTTACATCTGTGTCTCTTTTGCTGCCTTGCATATAGGGTTGTCATTACCGTTTTTCTAAATTCTATATATATGTATTAATATACAGTATTGGTGTTGCTCTTTCTGACTTACTTCACTCTGTATAATAGGCTCCAGTTTCATCCAAATCATTAGAACTGACTCAAATGTGTTCCTTTTCATAGCTGAGTAACATTCCATTGTGTATATGTACCACAACTTCCTTATCCATTCATCTGCTAATGGACATCTAGGTTGCTTTCATGTCCTAGCTATTGTAAGCAGTGCTACAATGAACATCGGGGTACATGTATCTCTTTCAATTCTGGTTTCCTCGGTATGTATGCCCAGCAGTGGGATTGCTGGGTCAATGGCAGTTCTATTTCCAGTTTTTTAAAGGAATCTCCACACGGTTCTCCATAGTGGTTGCACCAGTATGCAATCCCACCAACAGTATAAGAGGGTTCCCTTTTATCCACACCCTCTCCAGCATTTATTGTTTGTAGGCTTTTTGATGGTGGTCATTCTGACCTGTGTGAGATGATACCTCATTGTAGTTTTGATTTTCATTTCTCTAATAATGAGTGATGTTGAGCATCTTTTCATGAGTTTGTTATCCATCTTTATGTCTTCTTAGGAGAAATGTCTGTTTAGTTCTTTTGCCCACTTTTTGATTGGGTTGTTTGTTTTCCTGGTATTGAGTAGCAGGAGTTGCTTATATATTTTGGAGATTAATTCTTTGTGAGTTATTTTGTTTGCTATTGTTTTCTCCCATTCTGAAGGCTTCCTTTTCACCTTGCTTATAGCTTCCTTAACCGTGCAAAAGTTTTTAAGCTTAATTAGGTCCCATTTGTTTATTTTTATTTCTGTTACTCTGGGAAGTGGGTCATAGAGGATCTTGCTGTGATTTATGTCAGAGTGTTCTGCCTATGTTTTCCTCTAAGAGTTTTATAGTTTCTGTCCTTACATTTAGATCTTTAATCCATTGTGAGTTTATTTTTGTGTAGTATACTCATTTTCACTATATTGATTCTTCCAATCCATGAACATGGTATACTTCTCCATCTATTTGTGTCATTTTTAACTTCTTTCATCAGTGTATTATAGCTTTCTATATATAGTTCCTTTGTTTCTTTAGGTAAATTTATTCCTAAGTATTTTATTCTTTTCATTGCAATGGTGAATGCGATTGTTTCCCCAGGACAAGATGGCTTCAGAGGTGAATTCTACCAAAAATTTAGAGAAGAGCCACACCTATCCTACTCAAACTCTTCCAGAAAAGTGCAGAGGAAGGCAAACTCCCAAACTCATTCTATGAGGCCAGCATCACCCTCATACCAAAACCAGACAAAGATGCCACAAAAAAAGAAAACTACAGGTCAATATCACTGATGAACATAGATGCAAAAATCCTCAACAAAATTCTAGCAAACAGAATCCAGCAACATATTTAAAAGATCATACATCATGATCAAGTGGGCTTTATTCCAGGGATGCAAGCATTCTTCAATATTCACAAATCAATCAATGTGATACACCATATTAATAAACTGAAAGATTAAAAACATGATTTTCTCAATAAATGCAGACAAAGCCTTTGACAAAATTCAACACCCATTTATGATAAAAACTCTCCAGAAAGCAAGCATAGAAGGAACATACTTCAACATAATAAAAGCTATAAATGACAAACCCACAGCAAACATTATCCACAATGGTGAAAAATTGAAAGCATTTCCTATAAAATCAGGAACAAGACAAGTGTGCCCACTTTCACCACTACTATTTAACATAGTTTTCGAAGTCCTAGCCACAGGAATCAGAGAAGAAAAAGAAATAAAAGGAATCTAGATTGGAAAAGAAGAAGTAAAACTCTCATTGTTTGCAGATGACATGATCCTCTACATAGGAAACCCGAAAGATAACACCAGAAAATTACTAGAGCTAATCAATCAATGTAGAGTTCCAAAGAATAGCAAAGAGAGATAAGAAACCCTCCTCAGTGATCAATGCAAAGAAATAGAGGAAAACAACAGAATGGGAAAGACTAGAGATCTCTTCAAGAAAATTAGAGATACCAAGGGAACATTTCATGCAAAGATGGGCACAATAAAGGACAGAAACAGTATGGATCTAACAGAAGCAGAAGAAATTAAGAAAAGGTGGCTAGAATACACAGAGGTACTATACAAAGAAGATCTTAATGACCTAGATAACCACAATGATGTGATCACTCACCTCGAGCCATACATCCTGGAGTGCAAAGTCAAGTGGGCCTTAGGAAGCATCACTATGAACAAAGCTAGTGGGGGTGATAGAATTCCAGCTGAGCTATTTCAAATCCTAAAAGATGATGCTGTGAAAGTGCTGCATTCAATATGCCAGCAAATTTGGAAAACTCAGCAGTGGCCACAGGACTGGAAAAATGTCAGTTTTCATTTCAATCCCAAAGAAAGGCATTGCCAAAGAATGTTCAAACTATGGCACAATTGCACTCATCTCACACACTAGCAAAGTAATGCTGAAAATTCTCCAAAACCAGGCTTCAACAGTATGTGAACAAAGAAATTCCAGATGTTCAGGCTGGATTTAGAAAACGCAGAGGAACCAGAGATCTAATTGCCAACATCTGCTGGACCAGAGAAAAAGCAAGAGAGATCAAGAAAAACATCTACTTCTGCTTTACTGACTACGCCAAAGCCTTTGACTGTGTGGATCACAACAAACTGTGGAAAATTCTTATACAAATGAGAATACCAGACCACCTTATATGCCTCCTGAGAAATCTGTATGCAGGTCAAGAAGCAATAGTTAGAACTGATATGGAAAAAGAGACTGGTTCCAAATCAAGAAAGAAGTATATCAACACTGTATATTGTCACCTTGTTTATTTAACTTATATGTAGAGTATATCATTCCAAATGCTGTATTGGATGAAGCACAAACTGGAATCAAGATTACTGGGAGAAATATAAATAACCTTAGATATGCAGATGATACCACCCTTATGGCAGAAAGTGAAGAGGAACTGAAGAGCCTCTCAATGAAAGTGAAAGAGGGGAGTGAAAAAGCTAGTTTAAAACTCAACATTCAAAAAACCAAGATCATGGCATCCGGTCCCATCACTTTATGGGAAATAGATTTGGAAACAATGGAAACGGTGACAGACTTTATTTTCTTGGGCGCCAAAAGAACTGCAGATGGTGACTGCAGCCTTGAAATTAAAAGATGCTTGCTCCTTGGAAGAAAAGCTCTGATAAACCTAGACAGCATATTAAAAAGCAGAGACATTACTGTGCCGACAAAGGTCCGTCTAGTCAAAGCTATGGTTTTTCCAGTAGTCAAGTTTGGCTGTGAGAGTTGGACCATAAAAAAAGCTGAGCACCAAAGAATTGATGCTTTTGAACTGTGGTGTTGGAAAAGACTCTTGAGAGTCCCTTGGACTGCAGTCAATCCTAAAGGAAATCAGTCCTGAATATTCATTGGAAGGACTGATGCTGAAGCTGAAACTCCAATACTTTGGCCACCTAATGTGAAGAACTGACTGATTGGAAAAGACCCTGATGCTGGGAAAGACTGAAGGCAGAAGGAGAAGGGGACGACAGAGGATGAGATGGTTGGGTGGCATCACCGACTTGACAAACATGAGTTTGAGCAAGTTCTGGGAGTTGGTGATGGACAGGGAAGCCTTGCATGCTGCAGTCCATGAGGTCGCAAAGAGTCAGACACAACTGAGCAAATGAACTGATTCAATGAATATAGTAATGTTGTAGGATATAAAATTAGTACACAGATATCCCTTGCATTCCTATACACTAACAATGGAAAAACAGAAAGAGAAATTAAGGCAGGCAGATTCTATACTACTGATCCACCAGGGAAGCCCATAGTCTGCTATTATAAAAGAGAAAAAATAGTATACAAACCTGTATGTTGTATCAGCCCAACTCAAAAAATAAATATCCATATGCATATATTCATGTACAAGCATACACATACTAAAAGGCTGTATGGCATGTCCCTGGTGGTCCAGTGTTAAGATTCTGAGCTCCCAATGCACAGGGCCTGGGTTTGATCCCTGGTAGGGGAACTAGATCCCTCATGCCACAATCAGGCGTTCACATGCTACAACTAAGATCCGTCACAGCCAAATAAATAAATAAATAAAAATTTTAAAAAGGCTGGATGAAAATGTACTAATATCTTACCATTAAGTATCTCTGTGTGTCAGAATTAAGGGATATTTTCATTCTTTATAGTTTTAGAAAATTTCAAAATTGTGTATATAACATGTGTATTACTTTTAAATGAGAAAAGTTTTCCAAAGAAAAAGGACTCCCTCATACACAGACATATCATTTACCCTGGCAACTGTTTAATACAGCTGTCTGACACATTCTTAAGTTAGGAATCTGCAATTATACTTATGATCCCACTTAACTCTTTCAAACATCCGGATTTTGCCCTTAGGGAAATCAGCTCAGAGCCCACCAACCTAGCAAGATAGTTTCCCCAACAAATGCTTTTCTGTTTGAAAGTAGATTCCTCTGCTTACTCTACTAATTAAAAAAAAATTCTACCTGACATTTTTTTACCCCAATATCAGCACTAGTTGCTGTTCTCTGCTGTGAGATGTGGCCAGAGCTGGAAGAACAGGAGCAAGTTGAGAAGAGGCCAGTCAGAAGGAAAAGGAGATCAAGTCAATGTCAGCATCAAGGCCACACTCATTGGGTTAAAAACATTTTACTACTTAGGGCCTTCTTGACTTTGGTTTCTTTCTAGGTGCCTGATGAACTTGATAGGACAAAGTTGGGTAGAGAAGTGACAAAGCACAGGAAAAGATGATGGGAGTGGCAGCAGTACTATTTGTGAAGCCATAACTGCTAACATTTATAGTTCCCAAAGAACTTTCATGGACATCAGTCCATTTAATTCTTACAAGAACCTTATAAACTCCATGTTAGAAAAGAAGAACCTCCATGTCAGGTTCAGAGGTGAAATCATACAAGCCTTGAATCCAAATTATTTGCTTCCAAATTCTGTTTTTTCCTAAACAATAGTTCTCAAAGTTTGTCGCATAGAGCAGCATCAGCATCTCCTGGGAAATTTAAGGAAATAAAATTCTGGGGCCCCATTCCAAACCTTTTGAATTAGAAACTCTGAGAGTGGAGCCCAGCCATCTGAATTTTAACAAGCCCTCCAAGTGATTCTAATTCATGCTCAAGTTTGAGACCCATCACTCTAAAAAAAATGCTACCATACATTTGAACCATTTTCAAATGGCTTCTTCAAAATACTGACTGCTGCTGCTTTTACTTATGTGGGGTCTTGTCTTCCAAGGCAGCCTGGGAACCTCCCTTCAACTGCCAGCGGCTATGTACAAAATAGAGGGCAGCTGCTTGAACAGAATTTGGGCTCCAGGGGCAAGAACATTCTACTTCATGTTGAGGCACATCCCAGAACCAAAAGGGCAGTTCCCACATTGCAACTTCCATTGTTGAGTGGAGACATGAACTGGCAAGCAGCTGCCATATATCTATCTCCTCTGCTGAAGTTTCTCTTCATAAAGCTTTCACATGGTTGTACAATGCTCTGCATGAGCCCCTGGGAAATTCCCTGATCTGATGCATTTACATTTACAAACCTCTAGTTCATCAGGCTTTTCATCTCTTTGTATTTCGGTTGGGTTTTTTCATGGATTTGGAAGCAACAACTGAGAAAAAACATACAGCAATTGAAACAAAATTATTTTCCTTCTGGAGAACCTGGACACCCAATTTCCTCACTGCAAGTAACTGTTCATTCTCTCTCTCACACACATACACACACAGTCATGCACATTCCTCCCCCATGAGATGGAGAACAAACAAATCAGTTACTTTTTGGAAAATTGGACTTGACATATATTGGATTTTAACTTTTGTCAAGGTGATTTTTGTCAAATTGAAACAAAACTCATACATGGATATGGATTTAATTTGAAAATGCTGAAGCAGAAAGACAAAACCATGGACTGAAAATTATAAAATTTTCAAGATGCTAGGAGTGAACAGAATTTGTTGTATTTCCCCTTCTATAAGGCACTTGCATTGAATTCATTCATTTATTTATTCATCAATTCATTCATTAGTTATTGAGAGCCAAAAGAGCACCGTTCAAGGTGCTGGGGACAAACCAATCAATAAAACACACAAAATACTCTTCATGGAACTCAACTCTATAGAATATGACAGGTAGTGATAAGTGCTATGAAGATAGAGAAAGCAGGGTAAGGGATAAACTGGCAGGTCTATCTATGTGAAGGCCAATTCTATTTTAGAGTGTGTGGTCAGGGAAGGCTTCTGTTAGGAGGTGATACTTGAACAACAAAAGTATTAATAAAAAAGTCACAGAAGGAGCCAAGCAAATACTGAGGGAAAATGTTCTAGGCAGAGGCATCAGCCAGAGCAGTGGTCCTGAGACAGGATCAGCTTGTCACAGTCCAAAAAAAGCATGAAAGCCTGTGTAGTTGGAGCAGAATAAACAAGACAAAGAGAGGTAGGAAATAAGGTTGGGGAAGGAGCCAGGGGCCAGGTGAATGGGTTATTGTAAGGATTTGGGGTTTAATTGTAAGAGTGATGGGAATGAATCCTGTGTCTATTATGTGTTTGTGCCTGTGTGCATGCGAAATCACTTCAGTTGTGTCTGACTCTTTGTGACTCTATGTACCGTAGCCCACCAGGCTCCTCTATCCATGGGATTCTCCAGGCAAGAATACTGGAGGGGGTTGCTATGCCTTCCTCCAGGGGATCTTCAGGAGTCTAAAAGGGCTTCATAGGTGGTACTAGTGGTAAAGAACCCACCTGCCAACGCAGGAGACATAAGAGATGTGGGTTCGATCCCTGGGTTGGGAAGATCCCCTGAAGGAGGCCATGGCAATCCACTCCAGTATTCTTGCCTGGAGAATCCCATGGACAGAGAAGCCTGGCAGGCTACAGTCCATAGTGTCACAAAAAGTCGGACATGACTGAAGCAATTTAGCACACACGCACAAGGAATCTAAAAACTCTGCAATATGATCCTTGCCCTCAAGAAGCTTTCAATCTGTCATCCATTTGGGGAAACAATCCAGAAGTACAGGAGACTTGAAAAGGGATGGGGGTTCTTGCTGACTCATATATACTTGTTCCTAATACTAACGAGCTATCTTCAGTAGAAAACAGCTCCAAAAGAGAAAAAGGCTTGCCTTCTATGCCAATTTGAGAAGATTCTTTCACCTTATATTTTAGTTTTTTTTAATCTCAAAAGCACTTACAGTGCTTACTATGTATTACAAATATTAAAACACTTAATACTCATAACTATCCTATGAAGCAGGTGCTACTATTGTCATCTCCATTATTCAGAGAGGAAAATCAGAGTCCTGGAGAGAGAGAGTAACTTGCCCAAGATCACAGATCTACAAAGTCACAGAGATGGTATTCAAACTCAGGTAGCCTGGCTCCAGAGCCCGTATTCTTAACCACTATTCTAATTTCCCTCACCTAAAGATAGAAGGATGGGAAGAGGGGGCATGCTGCTGCTAAGTCGCTTCAGTCGTGTCTGACTCTGTGCGACCCCATAGACGGCAGCCCACCAGGCTCCACTGTCCCTGGGATTCTCCAGGCAAGAACACTGGAGTGGGTTGCCATTTCCTTCTCCAGTGCATGAAAGGGAAAAGTGAAAGTGAAGCCGCTCAGTCATGTCCGACTCTTTGTGACCCCATGGACTGCAGCCTACCAGGCTCCTCCATCCATGGGATTTTCCAGGCAAGAGTACTGGAGTGGGTTGCCATTGCCTTCTCTGAGAGGGGGCATGATGAATCTAAAATTGAGAATAAAAGGGAAAGTCTCCCAGATGTCCTAGGTGAACCAGAAGAGTTCTGGGGCCTATGGGAAACATGGGGAGAAGACTGAACTAGTTGAGGGGAAGAGCTAGAGAAGCAGCTCTTTCCTATGGGAAACTGAGAGGTCATGGGACTTTTGGGTATCCTGACCTGCCTAGCACAGAATACATAATGTCTAATAGCCTGCAGGGTCTCCCTGGTGGCTCAATGGTAAAGAATCCACCTGCCAATGCAGGAGACACAGGTTGGATCCCTGAGTTGGGAAGATCCCCTGGAGAAGGAAATGCCAACCTACTCCAGTATTCTTGCCTGGGAAATCCCATGGAGAGAGAAACCTGGTGGGTTACAGTCCATGGAGTCGCAAAGAGTTGAACATGACTTAGTGATTAAACAATGACAAGAGCCTGCAGCCAGAGAAACCTACATAAAGGAGGTGAAGCATGAGGTCTGGTCCTAAAGGAAGGGTAGGAACTGACCAAGATGAAAAGTACTTCTATAAGAGTATCTTGTAAAAATCAAGGAAATTTGAGATAAACATAGTGTTCTGAAGGTAGCGTGTATGAGGAGGAGTGGTAGGAGATAAATCTAGAGAGGCAGGCTGAACAGAACATAGAAGATCCAGGTTGCCATGCTAATGAATTTGGACTTTCCCCACAGGCACTGGGGAGCCAGTGAAAAACTGTAAGCATGATAATGGCAGAGTCAGATTTACATTTTGGAAAGATGCATCTGCTAGCATTATTTTTAGGGAGAAAGAAGCAGTTGGACCAGTTAAGAAATGAATGTTATAGTCCAACATGATCCATGATTCAGGGATAGAGTGGTAAGGCAGATTTGAGACTTGTCTGAGATGGTATAGGAGGTAGAACCAATAAATCTTGGTTCCCGGTTGAACAAATGTGAGAGATAAAGGAAGGGGTCCAGAGTGTCTGCAGATATCTCACTTCAGCAAATGACTGATTTTGTCACCAAGAAGAGTAGGGAGGGAAATTAGTCCAGTTTCGGACAAGTTGAGTTTTAAGTTTTTATATTTTTGAAGATAGAGTACCCGAGGAACTATGGACGGAGGTTCATAACATTGTACAGAAGGCAGTGATCAAAATCATCCCCAAAAAGAAGAAATGGAAAAGGGCAAAATGGCTGTCTGAGGAGGCCTTACAAATAGCTGAGAAAAGAAGAGAAGAGAAAGGCAAAGGAGAAAAGGAAAGATATACCCATTTGAATGTAGAGTTCCAAAGAATAGCAAGGAGAGATAAGAATGTCTTCCTAAGCGATCAATGCAAAGAAATAGAGGAGAACAATAGAATGGGAAAGACTACACATCTCTTCAAGAAAATTAGAGATACCAAGGGAACATTTCATGCAAAGATGGGCACAATAAAGGACAGAAATGGTATGAACCTAACAAAAGCAGAAGATATTAAGAAGAGATGGCTAGAATACACAGAAGAACTATACAAAAAAGATCTTCATGACACAGATAACCAGGATGGTGTGATCACTCACCTAGAGCCAGACATCTTGGAGCGTGAAGTCAAGTGGGCCTTAGGAAGCATCACCACAAACAAAGGTAGTGGAGGTGATGGAATTCCAGCTGAGCTATTTCAAATCCTAAAAGATGATGCTGTGAAAGTGCTGCACTCAACATGCCAGCAAATTTGGAAAACTCAGCAGTGGCCACAGGACTGAAAAAGGTCAGTTTTCATTCCAATCCCAAAGAAAGGCAATGCTTAAAGAATGTTTAAACTACCACACAATTGCACTCATCTCACATGTTAGCAAAGTAATGTTGAAAATTCTCCAAGCTAGGGTTCAACAGTATGTGAACTGAGAACTTCCAGATGTTCAAACTGGATTTAGAAAAGCAGAGGAACCAGAGATCAAATTGCCAACATCTGCTGGATCACAGAAAAAGCAAGAGAATTTCAGAAAAACATCTACTTCTGCTTCATTGAGTATGCTAAAGCCTTTGACTGTGTAGATCACAACAAACTGCAGAAAATTCTTCAAGAGATGGGAATACTAGACCACCTTATATGCCTCCTGAGTAATCTGTATGCAGGTCAAGAAGCAACAGTTAGAACTGGACATGAAACAACAGACTGGTTCCAAATTGAGAAAGGAGTATGTCAAGGCTGTATATTGTCACCTTGTTTATTTAACTTTTATGCAGAGTACATCATGCGAAATGCTGGATTGGATGAAGCACAAGCTGGAATAAGATTACTGGGAGCAATATCAATAACCTCAGATATGCAGATGACACCACCCTTATGGCAGAAAGTGAAGAGGAACTAAAAAGTCTCTTGATGAATGTGAAAGAGGAGAGTGAGCTAGCTTAAAACTCAACATTCAAAAAACCAAGATCATGGCATCCAGTCCCCTCACTTCATGGCAAATAGATGGGAAAACAATGGAAACAGTGACAGACTTTATTTTCTTGGGCTCCAAAAGCACTACAGATGGTGACTGCAGCCATGAAATTAAAAGATGCTTGCTCCTTGGAAGAAAAGCTCCAACAAACCTAGACAGCATATTAAAAAGCAGAGACATTACTTTGCTGACACACGTCTATCTAGTCAAAACTATGGTTTTTCAGTAGTCATGTATGGATGTCAGATTTGAACCCTAAAGAAAGCTGAGCACCAAAGAATTGATGCTTTTGAACTGTGGTGTTGGAGAAGACTCTTGAGAGTCCCTTGGACAGCAAGGAGATCAAACCAGTCAATCCTAAAGGAAATCAGTCCTGAATATTCATTGGAAGGACTAATGCTGAAGCTGAAGCTCCAATACTTTGGCCACCTGATGCGAAGAACTGTCTCATTGGAATAGACTCTGATGTTGGGAAAGATTGAAGTTAGGAGGAGAAGGGGATGATAGAGGATGAGGTGGTTGGAATGCACCACTGACTCGATGGACACGAGTTTGAGCAAGCTCTGGGAACTGCTGATGGACAGGGAAGCCTTGTGTGCTGCAGTCCATGGGATCGCAAAGAGTCGGGCACAACTGAGCACTGACCTGAACTAAAAGAAGTATTTGTGAAAGGTAAACTATTCAAACAGTAAAAAGGTATATACAATGAAAAATGAGTTCCCCATACTCTGGGGGAAACCATCATTAACAGTTTCTTGTTTATCCCTAGGCAGTAGTATGACATAGTTTTAAGAACATAAGCTCTGGAATGAGACTGTCTAGATTTGAATCTCCCACTGCTACTGTGTGCCTGTAGACTAGTTATTCAAAATCTATGCCTCACTTACATTATCTGTAAAATAGCTATTACAATAACAGGACACACAAAAAAGCATACTAGAGTGCTGTTCAAAATCTTGCTGTTTGTGTTTAACAATATATGTTGGAGATAATTTTGTATCTGCATGTAGTTTTTCACAAATTTTTAGTAACTACTTACTGTTGTACTTGTGTGAATTCTCATACTTTATTTAACCTTTACTCAATTAATGAATATAGTTTGTTTCTAATTTTTTTAATGTTGCAATGAATATTTTTGAACAACTCTTCACACACACACATATGATTATATCTGTTAGATAAATTCCTGTAAGTGGAGCTCTGGTTCAGAGCATATGAATGTTTAATTGTGATAAAGTCTCCTGAAATCCATAGAAGTTATGCTAATTTGCTTTTCCACCAACAACGTTTTGGAGCAGTGCTTTTCAAACTTTCATGTGCAAATAAATCACTTAGGGATCTCATTAAAATGCAGATTCTGATTTAGTAGGTCTGGGATAGGGCTGAATTTGTAACAAGCTCTCAGTTGAAGCAGATACTGCTGGTCCAAGGATCACACTTTGAGTAGCAAGGTATGTATTAAGGTGTAAGAGTACACATTTCTCTACATGCTTGTCAAAAAATACATATTACATGTTCTGATTTTTGCCATTCTGATTAGTGAAAGTTGTATTGGTATTAAGGTGAAAATTATTGATTAAATTAACCTACATTTCTTTAATTATGAGTGTTGTTGAGTACCTATTTATTTTTATAAGCCAATTTTCTTTTTCCTTGGACTGGTTGTTTAAGTTCTTTTTTTCCTATTTTTAAAATAATGGTTTGCTGGTATTTTTCTAAGTGATTCTCAGACTCAAGAGCTCTTTATATATACAAGGAACCAGCCATTTATCATATCAGATACAAATCCTTCTCAGATTTTTGTCTTTGGATTCTGTTTATGTATTTTTGTGGTACTGTAAATTTTAACTTTCATGTAGTCAAATTTAGCAATTTTCTCCTTTATGGCTTCCTTTGTGTCTTGCTTAGAAAGACTTTCAATATTTACTAATAAAATCATACATTAAATATCATACACTAAACTATGCCTTTGGATCAATTACTAGACTCAATTATGGTCCATTGCTCTGTCTATTCATGTGCTAGTACCAAACTGTTTTAATTACTGTAGTTTTATAATATTTTTCAACAGGACTGGTCCCTTTCTCCCTTATTGCTCTTCCTTTTCAGACTTTTCCTGACTACTCTTATAGATTATATTTATATTATATTTACATTTCCATATGTACTTTAGATGGGCTTCCTAGGTGGCACTATCGGTAAAGAACCTGCCTGCCAATGCAAGAGACGTAAGAGATGCAGATTCAATCCCTGGGCTGGGAAGATTCACTGGAGGAGGGCATGACAACCACTCCAGTACTGCTGCTGGGAGACTCTCATGGACAGAGGAGCCTGGCAGGCTGTGGTCCATAGGGTAGCCAAAGAGTTGGACATGACTGAAGTGACTTAGCACATATACTTTAGAATAAGCCTGGGCATGTTGGATTATGATGTGTTTGGGAGACATCTTGGTGGCAAAGTGTAACATGCTGTTGAAAATGATAATACAGTGTCTAGGAGTATGATCTTCTCTGGATACAGAAATCTGAGAGTCATCAGTGATATCTGAAGCCTCTCAAAAAAGGTTCATAGAATGAGAAAGAGGGTCTGAGGCAGAACTCTAGGTTAGTGCTTCTCAAAGTTCAGTTCTCAGAACAGCACTACCTGAGAACTTCTTAGACCCTGACTGGATCAGAAACTTGGGTGGGGAAGGGGAGCAGTATGTTCCTTAACAAACCTTCCAGAGGATTCTAATGCACACTCAAGTTTGAAGACTACTTTTCTAGGGTATACCTGTAGTCAAGTGACAAATTAAGGAAAGAGAGCTGAAAATAAATAGTAGGAAGAAAACCAGGAGAAAGATATATTTCATAATCAAAGAAGAAATTTTCAGGAAAAAGTTAAATAGGGCCATTATTTATTAAGCAACTATTTTTAAAGGGCTTAAGGTAAAATATCATTATTCTCATCTTACAAATGAGAAAATTTTGGTTAACTAATTTACAAAAGGTCAGCCAGCTGATATGTGATTTGACACTAGTGCTATTAAATACCGATGGCTATGTGCCTTCCATTGTACTCCTTCTGCTATTGAAAAATTGCTGACTGGAAAAGAAGAAAAGATGCTCCTTGAGCTTTTTATTCAATCTGGAGGATACTAATTCATCTTGGTCCTATAGAGAAGACTGTCATGTAGTGTGAGAAGCCAGACTGCAGTGAGAAAATGGGAAGAAGAAAATGGAGACAATGAGTGTAATGATACTTTACAACTGTCTAAGAAGCTTGGCTGTGAAGGAAAAGAGACTGGTAATTGGAAGAGGATGAAATTTAAGGAGAGCTGATTTTTTTTTTAAGATGAAGTGACCACCAGAAGATATTTGTGTAACTGAGATTAGATTACGAGTAACATTCTATGGGTCTAGAACAATCATTGGTCTTTATCTGGACCCCAAAACCACAGTAGTTCTACCTATACTCTACAATTTCCTATTGAATGTTTACATCTCCCATCAATCCCCTCAAATTTAAGACAAAACAAAAACAAACAAACATTGACATCAAGCCTAGCTCTTCCTAATTTGTCTTTTTGTTGTGTCTTAAATCCCTAAAGATCTGACTAACTAAAACCTTGTAACCATTGTTTCCTTCTCTTCTTTGGCTTTTATATTGAATTAGTCTCCACATCCTAGCTTTGAAATATATCCCCTATTAACATGTCCTGTCCATTCCTACTGTCACTACTTTATATAAGCAATCACGTCACATGGCCTCCCTACATCCAGTCCAAGCTATACCGGTTTCCCACAGATACCAATTCTTATTCACATATTCACAAGCCTGCAATGACTTCTCATGGCCTACTAGATAAACTTTGCTTTTCTGGGCCTTGTATTAGATGGTTCAAATTCACCTCTCACTGATCCCCTTTATAAATCTTAATCTGGGTGGGCTCACTTAATATTTCTCAAACCTATATACACATTTCTCTCCATCCTCTCTTTATGCCTTACCACATACTGTTTAGGAATTGAGCCAACCTCCTGTTCTTTTGTTCAAGTTCCTTGTGATGTTCTTCTTCAAATTTTTACAACCACTTGCTGCTGGTATCACTCATTCTGACAATCACCTACTTCCTTTCTCAACCATTTTACCTATATATGTTTTTCCCTCCACTAGAGTTCATGGCTAGAACACACTCCTGCTGTGAGCCCCACTACACTATTTAACATATTGCTTATTGCTGTTTAGTCGCTAAGCTGTGTCCAACTCTTTGCGACCCCATGGACTGCAGCACATCAGGTTTCCCTGTCCTTCTCTAACATCCCGAGTTTGCGCAAACTCATGTCCATGGAGTCAATGATGCCATCCAACCATCTCATTCTCTGCTGCCCCCTTCTCCTCCTGCCCTCAATCTTTCCCAGCATAAGGATCTTTTCCAAAGATTCAGCTCTTCATGTCAGGAAGCCAAAGTATTGGAGCTTCAGCTTCAGCATCAGTCCTTCCAATGAATATTCAGGGTTGATTTCCTTTAGGATTTGATCTCCTTGCTGTCTGTATATGCTAAGCACACAAACTCAAAAACACTTATTAAATCAATGAAATTGTATTATGAGAACTTGGTAATTAAAGAGATATTTGGTGAATAAATGTTTAGAAAATGTCTTTATTTTTCACTTTCAAATGTCATATTAAAAACAGTATACATTCACTAGCTAGGTACCCAGTATCAAGTACTAATGTAAGTACATCATCATGAAGTACTTATTTAATAATCCTTATGGATTCCTGTCAGGTAGGAATTACTTCCCTGAATTATTCATAAATACAAGACTATAAGATTGTTAAAGACTTGTCCAGTATTTCTTCTGTGTACTCAGAGCCTGCAATGAAAACCCCCAAGTCCATTGCTCCATCCTCTATAACACAGGTTACTTTATTTAATTTTTAAACAGGTTTCTATGTTTCTTAGTTGAATTATAAACATGGTTTTTCTATAGTCTTGATGTAAGAATAGCTTCTAACAAGATAGGTAAATAATGAATATATTTATATCTAAACTTTAGTGTCCAATAACAGTTACTATGAATAATGACAGAAACTATCTGTGTGTCCCCAAAGTAAACTTGTGCCATAACACAAAGAGAGATGAGATGCAGCAGGGTGCTATATTAACACTCAAAATTATGCATTTTATGTTCCAAAAATGAATTGTTTGACAGCAAAGGAAAATGGCAATAGTAAGAATTATGGCAAAAGCAATAAGGTTAATCAACATATAATTGACTCTCAAATAGGCATATTTTAGCTGTTTTCTTTTACTGTGTTTATGATTTATTATTTAGAAACACTATAAAATAATCTACTAGAATATATTTCCCTATTAAAGACACCCAAAATGAAAACACATTCATATCAAGTGAATTAATTTTTTATGACACATAGATATATCAAAGGGAGATATCAAAGAGATATATACTAAGGGAGATTTTTGTTCCACAAATGCAATAACCTACACATAATGAGGTGTCAACTTCTTCAGAGAAATTTGTCTAACACACACATACACACACACAGGCACTTTGGAAATGGTTTAAACTTATTGGGAGAAAAAGACTAAATGAAAAACTCTTTTTTCAATATCTCCTAATGCACGCTTTATTAAACATAGCACAACCCAAAGAAACAGGAGGAATGCAGAATACAAATGACCACATTTTCCCACTGAGACCGACCCAGCTTCAGTTGAGAAAGGAAGATGTCTTCACCCAGCAGATGGCTATTGAATGCCTTAATTAAGATGTCCAAACCCATCAGTTCAGCTGCAAACAGACCCACACCTAGAACCTTAACTCTCACCCTATCCACAAGCTGATTAACTTAGATTATTCTGTCAAGATGAGCAAGCATTCCAGGTCAAGGCAAAGCTAAGGCCTGGGTGACCTCTCAGAGCAACTTACACTTTCTTTTGCTCTGAGCTCTACTGAGGTGCAAGCTTACTGCTGAAGATAATACTAACAAGGTGAGGCAAGTGAGAAAGCACACACAGCCTATGTATTTTTAATGTCATATAAGGATTTCTTGAAGATCTCAACTAAAATATTCAATTTAAAGCTTCTGAAAATGTTATAGAGACATAAGTATAATAGATAGGTAGGTAGGAACCAAATGAGGTATTATAGAGAGTAAATTCGGAGAAGACAATGGCACCCCACTCCAGTACTCTTGCCTGGAAAATCCCGTGGATGGAGGAGACTGGTAGGCTGCAGTCCATGGGGTCGCTAAGAGTCGGACACGACTGAGTGACTTCACTTTCACTTTTCATGCATTGGAGAAGGAAACGGCAACCCACTCCAGTGTTCTTGCCTGGAGAATCCCAGGGACGGGGGAGCCTGGTGGGCTGCTGTCTATGGGGTCGCACAGAGTCGGACACGACTGAAGCGACTTAGCAGCAGCAGCAGCAGCAGAAAGCAAATTATTATTTCAATACTATGGAGTTAGATGGACCTGACTATGACATAATGGACATGTCAGTTACTTCATTTCTTTGTACCTTTGTCTCCTCACCTGTAATATGGGATATGTTCATCCCTATACTTCATAACAGAGCTGTGATGATTAAATAACATGATGCATTTGAGAGCTCCAAGCATCTGATCTATAGTAAGTGCTGGGATAGGAGGACAGAATTGATATTTACAGTATGTCTATTAAATCTGAAAGTAATCATGGTTCTGATTGTATCTCTTCAAACTTAGGTGGGAAAGCACCTTGGAAAAACCCTTCAGCCTCAATCCAAATCCCTGTGGAGAACTCAGTTCATCCCTTACTGGTCTTAACATTTTCAAACGAACTACTTGGTAGAAAATGGATACCTCACTATCTCAGTGAGTTGTAGAACTATGATAGACTCTCCATGACTGGAATTCACAGCAATGTGAATACAGGAAGAAAAGATGAATTCTGGAGTCACACACAGAGACTGGATTCAAGTCCTGGCTCTTGCACTTATTGGTTATATGGCTTTAGACAACTGACATGCCCATTTTGAGCCTTGGTTTTCTCAAGTAATATATACTTCGTACAACTTTGGTGAGAATTCAATAGATGTTACAGTGCCATTACTAACTAAATTCTCATGATCACATGAGGTCTCAGCCAAGCAAGTCAGACAGATCCTGGGGTGTAATACACAGATAACACAGAGCTACTTTCCCTGTCCAGTTATGGCAAACCAATGGCTATGGCAAGTGTTTAACCTGATGAGCATCAGGGAGGAAAGAAGAAATTCTTTTTACTGTGGCATGGAAAGGGGCTTCTAGCAATTCTTCCAGTTCTGAGAGATTCATCAAAATTGTGATCCTGAATCACATGTAAGAGATCAACTATACTCTCCATCACTTCATGAGTGCCCTCTTCCACTTACCCTTTTTTTTTGTAGCCTGTTAGTTCCCTGACCAGGTATTAAACCCAGGCCCCCTGAAGTAGAAGCACAGAGTCCTAACCACTGGACCACCAGGGAATTTTCTCTACTTAAACTTTTATTTATTAATCCTCAAGGCTCTCTCAAGAAGTACAGAGTAGCAAAGAATCACAGACACACACACAAAGAGAGAGAGAAAGGAAGTATATCACAAGAGAAAATTTTCCTAATTTCATACAAAATTCATGTACCAAGACTAGTTTTAAATTTTGTTTCAAATGTTCCATTCTGTTAGAAGGGCATGGGTATACTTTAAGAAATCTATTTCTGAAGTGCAAAGATGTAAAACCTCAGGTAAGTAACTTTCACTGTACGTAAATTTAAATCACACAAATTTTATGACTGAGAGAAAGAGAAGGGCAGGTAATAGTCTGCTCTTTTCCCTAGGGAGAAAAAAAAAATACCCTGTATAACTCCTCAAAGACTATCCAAAGGCACACATTAACTTTATACTTAACAAAATTGAAGGATATTCTGCGCCATCATCACAGGAAAAGAAGGAAGACTATATCTTTGTATTAGAAGCCAGAAACATAATCATTTTTAGCTGAACAAGGATGCCAGAATAGCAAACCAATGCTTTCCCTTTGATTAGCTGGAAAGCAATCAATGTACTCTTGCTAGATTGGAGCTTTCACTCAAAATAGAAACTGGCCTGAAGTCCAGAGCTGGCAGTTCAGGAACAAATCCCCAGAAGAGATCTTGACACTTGCAATAAGGTCCAGGATTGGCATACTCCTCAGGATCCAAGTTTAAGACTGAGGCTTGAAGTAGCTATTAAATAATAAGGGCTGGTGAAAAATAATGACTGCCTTCAGGATTCATGTTTCTTTCATCAGCTAAAACAAACACCTTTGTTGCTGAAGGTTTGCTTAGTTTAGCTATTTTTAAAAAGACATTGGACTTTTATATGTATAACATTCACTTTGCTGTACACCTGAAACTAACACAACATTGTAAATCAACTATAGTCCAATAAAAATTTTTTAAAAAGCAAGAAAATACAAAAGATTGTTTTTTTAGTATAGATTTAGATTCACAGCAAAAATAAGAAGGTACAGAGATTTCCCATACACCTCTTGCCCCTACATATGCGTAATCTTCCTCATTATCTACATTCTTCCCCCAAACGGTACATTTGTTACAAGTGATAAACCTACTTTGATACAATATAATCACCCAAAGTCTATAGTTTACATTAGGGTTCACTCTTGGTGTTGTACATTCTATGGGTCTGGATAAATGCATAATTACACTAACATTAGAGAATCATCAGAACAGTTTCACTGCCCTGAAATTCCTCTGTGTTCTGCCTTTTCATCTCTCCCTTCCTTTGCCATAACCCTAGACAACCACAGGTATTTTAACTGTCTCTATAGTTTTGCCTTTTCAAGAATGTCATATAGCTGTAATCATACAGTAAGCCTTTTCAGATCAGCTTCTTTCACTTAGTAACATACATTTAAGATTTTCTCATGTCTTTTCATAGCTTGATAGCTCATGTATCAATATATTTAACACTGAGTAATATCACCTTGTCAAGCTATACCATGGTTTATTTATCCGTTCACTTACTGAAGGATATCTTGGTTGCTTTCAAGTTTTGGCAAGTATGAATAAAGCTTATATAAACATCCATGTGCATGTTTTTGAGTGAACGCAAGTATCAATCTCATTTGGGTAAATGCCAAAGAGTGCCAACAGCTGGATCTTATGGTAAGAGCATATTTAGTAAGAAACTGCCAAACAATCTTCCATAGTGGCTATACCATTTTGCATTCCCACCAACAATGAATGAGAGTTCCTGTTGCTCCACATCCTTGCTAGACATTTATTACATTGAAAAGGCTGACTGACTAAGAGACCTTCCACTCCAAGGAAAATATGGCCATAAGTTTCCTGGATTTTCTTTTTGAGTTATATAACCCAGGCTTGGAGCTGAGAAGCAACAATGGGCATGCTAATGGGCACAGACAAAATAAATCCCAAAAGAAGCCTGTTCTTCCTATGCAGAGAACCAGGATAGGGATAGACAAGCAAGACAGAAAACTTTCAGATATAACTGCTCTACTCCAACCAAACACCACAGAAAAACTATGACCAGCATCTCCACTCATACCAACAAAAGCTAAGTGGCGAGCCGAGACTTCTACCCTGGTCAGGCTATCAGTTCAGTTCAGTTGCTCAGTCGTGTCCAACTCTTTGTGACCCTACGGACTGCAGCATGCCAGGCTTCCCTGTCCATCACCAACTCCTGGAGCTTGCTATGGCCAGGCTATAGTGAAATCTTTTCTGACATCACCATGGCTAAGGTGGTAGCAGAAAAGACTGAATACTAGGATAGGATTTTCATCCATGCTGAGTGGTAGCAAGCCCTCTTCTATTCACAATGTCAATGGGGACCATGTAAGAAGCAAGAGAATGTAATCCCACCTGTGGTAACAAGGAGCCCACTCCCTCTCCCTACTGAGGTGTGTTGTCCTTGTTCAGTTACTAAGTCGTGTTTGACTCTTTGTGACTCCATGGACTATAGCACCCCAGGCTCCTCTGTCCTCCACTGTCTCCTGGAGTTTGCTCAGATTCATGTCCACTGAGTTGGTGATGCCATCTAACCATCTCTTCCTCTTCCTCCCTCTTCTCCTTTTGCCTTCAATCTTTCCCAGCATCCGGGTCTTTTCCAATGAGTCAGCACTTTACATCAGGTGGCGACAGTATTAGCTTCAGCATCATTCCTTCCAATGAATATTCAGGGTTGATTTCCTTTGGGATTGACTGGTTTGATTTTCTTGCTGTCCAAGGGACTCTGAAGAGTCTTCTCCAACACCACAGTTCAAAAGTATCAATTCTTTGGTGCTCAGCCTTCTTTATGGTCCAACTCTCACATACATACATGACTATAGAAAAACCACAGCTTTGACTATACAGACCTCTGTTGGCAAAGTGATGTCTCTGCTTTTTAATATGCTGTCTAGGTTTGTCATAGTTTTTCTTTCAAGGAGCAAGTGTCTTTTAATTTCATGGCTGCAGTCACTGTCTGCAATTATTTTGGAGCCCAAGGAAAAAAATCTGTCACTACTTCTACTTTTTTCCCTTCTAGGTGGTGTCAGAGGGGGCCTAATGGAGAGTTAGAACTTTCACTACCACCCAGCAGTAAGGAGGCCACTCTGCTCTCTGTGGTGTCAGAGGAGGCCACATGGGGAACACCAAGGAGAGATTTAGCAGGAGAAAGGGGCCTCCTTCCTCGAGTATTAGTAAATTCCAACAGGAAATCCAGACTTTTACCTCCACGTGCCAGAATGGAGGCAGCAACTCCTTCCCCCTGCCAGAGTGGTGTCAAAAGAAGCCAGCTAAAATGGAAAGTTTAAATATGACCCAAAATTTCATAACATAATACTCAAAATGTTCAGATTTAAATCGCAAATCATTTGTCATACAAAGAATACAGAAAGATTTCAAACTGAATTTAAAAAGATAATCAATAGACACCAATATCACGATGACAAAAATCTTAGAATCAAATGAGAAAGTGACCATAATAAAGATGCTTCAGTGAGCAACTATAGACATGCATGAAACAAAAGAGAAAATAGAAATTCCTATCAAAGAAATAGAAAATATGAAGAAGAACCAAATAGAAATTTTAGAACTTAAAATTACAATATTCAAAATAAAAATCTAGACGAATAGTCTCAATAGCATAATGAAGGGAACAAAAGAATCAGTGAACTTGAAGACAGAACAATAAAAATTATCCAATATGACAACAGAAAGAATACAGACTGAAAAAAATAAAGAGAATATTAGGGTCTTGTGGGACTATAATGAAGTATCTAACATTAATGGCACTGGAGTCCCAGAAAGAGAGAAGAGAGAAAAAACAGGACTAAAAAACTACTTGAATAAATATTACCTGAAAACTCCTCAAATTTGGCAAAAGACATAAACCTGGAAATTCAAGAAGCTAAGCAAACTCTAACAGGATAAACCCAAAGAAATTCACCAAGACACAGCTTAGCCAAAAGTCTCAGCTAAAGACAAAAGAAAATGTTAAAAGCAGAGAGAGATAAATAATATCTTACCTGTATAGGAATAATTACTTAAAGGACATGACTTCTCATCATAAATCAATGCAGCCAGAAAGAAGTGGCACAATATTTTTCAAGTGCTGGAAGAAAAGAGCTATATCCAGAGAAAATATCTTTCTACTGAAAGGGAAATAAAGACATTCTCAGATGAAGGAAAACTGAGAGAATTTATCACTGGCAGGCCTATTCTAAAATAATGGCTAAAGGAAGTTCCCTAAAAGAAAGGAAATGACAAGAGAAGAAATCCTGAAATATCAGGAAGGAAGAAAACATCATGAAAAATGGGTAAAAATAATAGACTTCCTTTTCCTCTTTGAGTTTTCTAAATTTTGTTTGATGGTGGAAACAAAAATTATAGCAATGCTTGATATGATTGTAAATGTATGTAGCATAAATATTGAAGACAATTTTATTATAAATCAGGGAGGATAGAGGGTTGTAATAGGAGATAAATTTTCTATACTTCACACAAAATGGTAAAATGACAACACCAATAGACTGAGATAATTTATGTATATACACTGTAACACCTATAGCAACCACTAATATGTCTATATGAAGAGATATACCTAAAAACTAGATATAAATAAAAATGGAATTCTAATAAATGTTTAAGTAACCCACAGTAAGTTAAGAAAAAAAGAGTACAAAGAGAAAATTAAATAAAATGTTATACTTAAGCCCTAACACATCAATAACTACACTAAATTTAAATAGTCTAAATATACCAGTTGAAAGATGAGATTGGCAGACTGCAAAAAACACATGACCCAACTACATACAGTAAAAAGAAACTCACTTCAAACAAAATAATAGAGGTTGAAAGTAAAAGGATAGGAAAATATATGTAAATACTAATCAAAACAAAGAAGGAATGGCTATATTAATACCAGATAAAGCAGGTTTCAGAGCAAAGAAATTTACTAGAGAAACAGAACAACATTGCCAAATGATAAAAGGGTCAACCTACCATGATGAATTAACAATCCTAAATCTATGTGCATCAAACAACAGAATGCAAAATACACGAGCAGAAACTGATAGAACTAGAAGGGAAAATACAGAAATCCATAGTTAAGCTTGGAGACTTCAACACTCCTCTCTGACCAATTAATAGAACACCTGGACAGAAAATAATTAAGGATATTGAAAAATTCAACATTACCATCAACCAACAATATCCAATCTACATTTATAGACTACTTCTCCTAACAGTAGGATGCACATTATTTTCAAGTGCTCATTGAACATATACCAAGATAGACTATATCCTGGGCTATAAAACAAACCTGAACAAATTTAAAAGAACTGAAGCCATATACAGTATATTCTCTGACCACAGTGAAATTGAACTACGAATGAATAGAAAACAAATGGAAACTAAACAATACACGTCTAAGTAATCTATGGATCAAAGAGGAACTCTCCAGAGAAATACAAATTACATTAGTTAAATGAAAATACAATATATCAAAATTTGTGTGACACAGATGAAGCCATGTTGAGGAAAATTTATAACATTAAATGCTTATATTTGAAAAGTAAAAAAAAAAAAAAAGAGCCAAATAAAATCTACACTCCCATGTCAAAAAGCTAGAAAAAGAAAAGAAACCCAAAGCTCAATGTCAGAAAAACAAACAGCCCAATCAAAAAATGGGGAGAAGAACTAAATAGACATTTCTCCAAAGAAGACATAAAGATGGCTAATAAACACATGAAAAATGCTCAACATCACTTATTATTAGATAAAGGCAATTCAAATGTACAATGAGTTATCATCTCACACCAAGCAGAATTGCAACCATCAGAAAACCTACAAACAATAAAAGCTGAACCCTCCCATGCTGTTGGTGGGAATGTAAACTGATACAATCATTATGGAGAACAGTATGGAGATTCCTTTAAAAACTAGGAATAAATCTTACTATATGACACAGCAATCCCACTACTGGGCATAAACCCTGAGAAAGTCACAATTCTAAAAGATACATGTACCCCAATGTTTACTGCAGCACTATTTACAATAGCCATGACATGGAAGCAACCTAGATGTTCATCAACAGATGAATGGATAAAGAAGATATGGTACACATATACAATGGAATATTATTCAGCCATAAAAAGAACAAATTTGAGTCAGTTCTAGTGAGGTAGATGAACCTAGAACCTGTTTTACAGAGTGAACTAAGTCAGAAAAAGAAAAACATTGTATATTAACATGTATATATGTGTATATATATATATGTGTGTATATATATATATATATATATATATATATATATATATATGGAATCTAGAAAAATGGTATTGATGAATCTGTTTACAGGGAATGGAGACGCAAACATAGAGACTGAACTTGTGGACACAGTAGGGTAAGCAGAGTGGAATGAATAGAGAAAGTAGTGTCAACATATTTTACGCTATCATGTATAAAACAGATAGTTGGTGAGAAGTTGCTATATAACACAGGGAGCCCAGACTGGTGCTCTTTAATGACCTAGAAGGGTGGGATAGGATGAGAAGGAGGGAGGCTCAAGAGAGAGGGGGTATATAATTATGGCTGACTTGCATTGTTGTAAGGAAGAAACCAACACAACACTGTAAAGCAACTTTCCTTCAGTTAAAAATACATTAAAAAAAAAAATCCAAAGCAAGCAAAAGGCAGGAAATAATAAAGACAAGAGCAAAAGTCAATGAAATTAAAATTTTAAAATTGGAGAAAATCAATGGGGGAAAAGCTGATTTTTTTGAAAAGGATAATACAATTGACAAACTTCTAGCAAGACTGACAAAGGAAAAAGTGAGAAGATATAAATTACCAATATCAGGACTGAAACAAGGGCTCTCACTATAGACTTCACAGATTTAACAAAAGACAACAAGGGAATACTATGACCAACTTTATAAACATCAATATGACAATTTAGATGAAATGGACAAATTTCTTGAATACTACAAATTATCACACCTTACCCAATGCGAAACAGATCATTTGAATAGTCCTATAATTATTAAGGAAATTTAACTTGTAAATAAAAACCTCTCCTTGAAGAAATCCTCAGACCCAGATAGTTTCCCTAGAGAATTCTACCAAGTGCTTAAAAAAGAATCAGTGCCAATTCTACAAAGTATCTTCTAGAAAATCAAAGAGGATGTAATACTTCTCAATATATTTTATGAAGCTAGTAGTACCATGATATAAACCCCAGACAATGACAGATTTATAAAGCTACAGACCTCATGACACTTGTAATAAAAAAATCCTTAACAAAATATCATAAAATAGAATTTGGCAATAAATAAAAAGAATGATATATTGTGACCAAGTGGGGTTTATTCCAGTGATGTAAAGCTGGTTCAGTTTTCAAAAATCAGTCAATTTCATATACCACATCAACAGGCTAAAGAAGAAAACTCATATATTCATATAGAAAAAGCACTTGACAAAATCTAGTATCCATTTACGATAACTTTCAGGAAACATGGAATAAAGGGGAGCTCCATCAAATCAATAAACAGCATCTACAAAAATCCTACTGCTAACATCATACTTAATAATGGAAGACAATGCTTTTCCTCTAATATCAGAAACAAGGGAAGGATATCCACTCTCCCTACTCTTACTCCAATAGCACTGGAATTTATAGCCAGCACAATAAGGTAAGTAAAAGCAATAGAAAGGCATTCAAACTGGAAAGGAGGAAATACAACTGTCCCTATTTATAGATGACATACATAGAAAATTCAAGGAATCTAAAAAACAAAGGAAATTCCTAGAACTCCTAAGTTCAGGTTTGAAGCCTACAAAATCAACACAGAAATTAACTGCATTTCTATACATTAACAACAGACATTAGGAAGCAAATTTTTTAAAAATCTATTTACACTGGCTGCAAAGGAAAAGGTGTAAATCTAGGTGTAAATACTAGGTGTAAATCTAACAGTTACCTGTATAGGACGTGTATGCTGAGAATGACAACAATGCTGATAAAAGAAACCAAAGATCTAAGTAAACAGAGAGACTGTGTTCATGGATTAGAAGACTCAACATAGTAAAGATGTCAGTTTTTTCCCAAATTCATACACAGATTTAATGCAGTTCCTGTTAAAATCTCATGAGGAATATATATAGTGGGGCCCTTTACAATGAGTAGGGACTTATATCAGTTAAAGAAGGGATGGGAGACTACTCCAGGCAGAAAGAGTAGTATCTGTAAATGGCAAAGATTTGTCAGAAGATACTGAAGTGAATCAGACAGAGAAAGACAAATATCTTATGATATCACTTATATATGGAATCTTTTTGAAAAATGATACAAATGAACTTATTTCCAAAACAGAAACAGGCTCACAGACTTTGAAAACAAGCTTATGTAATAACACAGGGGAAATGTCAGGGGAGGGATAAATTAGGAGTTTAGGATTAACATATACACACTACTATATATAAGATAGATAACCAACAAGGACCTACTGTATAGCACAGGGAACTCTACTCAATATTCTGTAATAACCTCTATGGGAACGGAATCTGAATAATTACATATATATATTCTGAATCACTTTGCTGTAACCTGAAACTAACACAACATTGTAAATCAACTCTAGTCATATATAAAATAAAAATTAAATTTAAAAATAAGATACTGTGTGTTCAAGAAATGGTTATGATGTTCAAAGAGGCTGAAAGCATGAGATATAAAAGAAGATCTATTAGAATCAACAAGATTTGGTAACTGATTAGACAAAAGTGAAATGGGTAGCTAAGAGAAAGGAGGGATCAAGATGTTTCTCTAGGTCTTATCTTAGGGAACTAGGACTATTACATGAGATAAGGAACAGAAAAGGAAGAGGGGTTCTTGTTTGTGGAGGGGGGATATCAACATGTTGAGGTTGAGGTACCCTTGTTTCTAGACAAAAATGTCCTTCAACAACTGAAAATATGAGTCTGGTATTCACAAAATAGTTTGGGCTAGAGTTGTAAATGGAAGCATCATCAGTATTCAGGTAGTTGAAGCCATGGTAGTAAAATACGTTATGTACTGAAAGGACAGACTGGGAAGCTAGATATGTGCATATGTGTGAGAGACAAAAAGAAACTGATGGGGCAAAGTCCAAATGTTCTTTTCTGACTGCTTGCCATTCAGTCTTCACAAAAGTAGTTTAGATTCCCCTCAATGCATTAACATTAAGAGAACTCTGGCTTGAATAAAAGAAAGAGATGGAAAGGCTGTAGTTGATCCATTTCTCAGCCATTGCTGCCAACTCCCTTCTCCTATTCTGTCTCAGCACAGCATCTCTGGGGAGGTAAAGATCTGCTGAGGTTAGTAAATAAAATTCCATAGAATTCCATAGAAGACCTAGCTAAAATTCCTTCTGCTACAAATGATACCATTTCCTCTTGTGTTGTCCTTAATGGAAAAAGAAAACAGTCAGACATCCTGTTGTGTGTGTCACAGAATGTATTTTCTGGTATGGACAGCACGGGAAAGTAGTTTTTTTTTTTTTTTTTTTTAAGAAAAATAAAGCAGCTGAAGGGAAGTCTTAGGCTTGACAGGGAAAAGGGGGTGGTTAGAGGAAACCACGGGACCCAATTCCTAGCATTCTAGAAAAGCAGATTTTTCCCCTAGAGAATATCTTTCAATACTTAAAAGCAATTATTATATCATGTCTTCCTGAGTTGCAAAACAAATATATAAAGAATCCAACACATGGCTTATTTATAAGGCAAAACTCATTCATGAACATTAAATTGCTTATGGAATGAGTTAAGCTGGCGTTTTTCTTTTTCTTTTTTAAACCATCCATGGCAAATGGCTATTTCTTACAGTCTGAAAACTTTTATCTTTTCTGGGTTGAATAATCTTGATTCTTTTACAAAGCATTCACCTGAGAATGACTTTTCTATACATTAATCATTTTATCACATTTCCTTGGTCACCAAATTTTCTGAACCCATCTTTAGCTGTTATGATAGGATCACTTTAACTCTCAGATCAAAAATTATGTTTAAATGTTGTCCAAAACATTCTGTTCTATGCAAGAGATACAAGCCCTTGGACTAAGCATTTCAGACAAAAAAAGTATTAGGCAGTGTTGCTAAAGGAAGTGAGCTGCCCTGGGATATTAGTCAAACCCAGTTATTGTATCCAAATTAAGCCAGTGTCTCCTAAATCCAGCTCAAAAAGCAGCAAAGTGAAAGGAAGAGAAGAAATACAAAAGAGAAAATCTTCTGCTTGAGGGAAAGAAAGAAAGAGATTTTTATATATTCAGTGATATTACTTCTTTAATGAAACTATTCTTTTTATCTATAAATTCTGTCTGGTGTGGAAGGACCAAAAAATGATATAACAAAATCCAGAAGCAAGGAGGTGGAAAAGGTAAATTTGGAATTTCTTCCACTGGTTAGCTGCAACAGCGAAGGCTAGTGGAACAGCTTATCTATGACCAACACAGTGTGAATTATAGTTAATCACTGAGAGAGGCAGCCCTGGGGGTTTTGGATACTGAGCAAGTCCCAAGGATGAGGGCATGTTGCCAAAGAGCTTTTTTTATTTTTGTTTGCATTAAGATTTGGGGTTGGGTTGATAAAAGCAAGTGAAGGAGTATCATACCTGGTAGTGCCTTAGCTGCTTGTTTTTAAAAATTGTTCTTAAATTGCCTGTTGTGTTGGTTAATGTTAAGCTAAGCTGTTTTAACATCAACATCTATGATTTTTAAGAGAAAACACATAATTTCTTTTTCTTCCCAATGGGGTAAAACATAAACAGAAAATTTGACTTATCTGGAGAGACTGTGTCTGGAAAAATAAAAAGGAAAGAAAGCTAATACTTTTTAAGGTGCTAAGTGCCAAGTGTCTTATCTACATGCTCACCCTTAGAAGCACCCATTGAAAAGAAACTGAGAAAGCTGATTCAAATATGTTAAGGAACATATTCAATCTATCAGTCCACTGCTTGTATTATACTGGTGTTCCTTAGTGTTCTACCCAAGGTGCCACTCATTAACTCATCAGATATTTCTTCATCAAATTCCAAGCTCTGGATCCATGTCCTGAAATCAATAGTAAACAACACAAGGTCTTTAGGGAGCTTCACCTGATCCTAACGAACTCTTTAAGTTTTGAAGAAGTTTATCTTTTGCCCCCCCTCCCCATTCCATATTCTGTCATCTGCCTAATCAATGAACATTCTCTTTGTTATAGCCCTGTGATCAGCTCAAGTATGAGTCACTCAACAGCAGGAAAACAAAATGATCAACCAGTTTTTTCTCTGACACAACCAACCAAATTAGTGTAGGAAAAAGCTATTAGGTCACATCCGGTCCATCCCTCTGGGAACTGAGCAAAACCACTCCTTGTATTATGTTACAGTATTTCTCAACTACATTCTCCTGCCTAATTGTAAATAATTCTAAATGACTCAGTGGCAGGGTTTCCACTGTTTCCTCTCAAAGGTTAGCCCACAATCCAGTAATTTTCAGTGTCAAGATGGTTTCTCTGAGACTCAGCTAAAATAGCTCATGTCTTGATTTCATTTAATTATGCTCTGAGCAACCCTGATCACAATCTCTGCAATTCCTCATTTGTTGCTGTATTTATGCCCTTCAAATATAGCTATATGGCTATCAAACCCTATTCCCTCTCCTCTCCAAGATTCAACTGGCTGATTCTTATGCTAACACTGGCAGAGAAAACTCTGCAATCCTGTTACAACTTCTGGCCACCTCAGTATTTCCTATTCTATGCAGAGAACATCATCTAATTTCTTGCAGTTTTGGGGTTACACCTTCCAGGTCTCTGCTTATACACTAGGCAGTGGGGTGGATATTCAGGCATCACACATTGCATTTGGATTTCTTCCTTTGTCATTGTCATTATTCTATCCCAAATCCTAAAAGATGATGCTGTGGAAGTGTGGCACTCAATATGCCAGCAAATTTGGAAAATGCAGCAGTGGCCACAGGACTGGAAAAGGTCAGTTTTCATTCCAATCCCAAAGAAGGGCAATGTCAAAGAATGCTCAAACTACCACACAATTGCACTCATCTCACACACTAGCAAAGTAATGCTTAAAATTCTCCAAGCCAGGCTTCAGCAACACGTGAACCGTGAACTTCAGATGTTCAAGCTGGTTTTACAAAAGGCAGATGAACCAGAGATCAAATTGCCAACAGCCGATGGATCATCGAAAAAGCAAGAGTGTTCCAGAAAAACATCTATTTCGGCTTTATTGACTATGCCAAAGCCTTTGACTGTGTGGATCACCACAAACTGTGGAAAATCTGAAAGAGATGGGAATACCAGACCACCTGACTTGCCTCCTGAGAAATGTGTATGCAGGTCAGGAAGCAACAGTTAGAACCGTACAGGGAACAACAGGTTGATTCCAAATTGGGAACGGAATGCACCAAGGCTGTATACTGTCACCCTGCTTATTTAACTTATATGCAGGGTACATCATGAGAAATGCTGGGCTGTATGAAGCACAAGCTGGAATCAAGACTGCTGGGACAAATATCAATAACCTCATATACGCAGATGACACCACCCTTATGGCAGAAAGCAAAGAAGAACTAAAGAGCTTTTTGATGAAAGTGAAAGAGGAGAGTGAAAAAGTTGGCTTAAAGCTCAACATTCAGAAAACTAAGATTATGTCATCTGGTCCCATCACTTCATGGCAAATAGATGGGGAAACAGTGGCAGGCTTTATTTTGGGGGCTCCAAAATCACTGTGGATGGTGACTGCAGCCATGAAATTAAAAGACACTTACTCCTTGGAAGAAAAGTTATGATCAACCTAGACAGTATATTAAAAAGCAGAGATATTACTTTGCCAACAAAGGTTCATCTAGTCAAGGCTATGGTTTTCCCAGTAGCCATGTATGGATGTGAGAGCTGGACTATAAAGAAAGCTGAGCGCCAAAGAATTGATGCTTTTGAACTATGGTGTTGGAGAAGACTCTTGAGAGTCCCTTGGACTACAAGGAGATCCAACCAGCCCATCCTAAAGGAAATCAGTCCTGAATATTCACTGGAAGGACTGATGTTGAAGCTGAAACTCCAATACTTTGGCCACCTGATGCAAAGAACTGAGTCATCTGAAAAGACCTTGATGCTGGGAAAGATTGAAGGCAGGAGGAGAAGGGGACGACAAAGGATGAGATGGTTGGATGGCATCACCGACTCAATGGACATCAGTTTGAGTATACTCCGGGAGTTGGTGATGGACAAGGAGGCCTGGTATGCTGCAGTCCATGGGGTCACAAAGAGTCAGACATGACTGAGTGACTGAACTGAACTGAACTGATTATTCTATTTCTCTAGGATATAGAAGCACCTCTTAGGTCATTTTTTTCCAACCAGTTGCTTTGAGGGTAGTAGAACAAATCCAATTTCTCAGAATATCTTAGAGGATTTAGTTGACTTTATCTGGATGCAGAGTTCATTCATTGACTCACATACTCAATTTTTATTGAAAACCAGCAGTGTCGTATCTTGTACAACTCACTAGGTATACCATGTAAATCTGACATATTTCTCTTCAAGAATTCACAGTCTGATAAAAAAGATTAATAGGTCTTTCTCTCCAACGTATTATCCCCTTCTTCCTTTTCTAAAGAATGTTGTTTACAAATACATTGATACCCCATTTACCCTTCACTGAAATTGGGCTTTGATTAAAATATTATTTAACAAAGTCTTTACTGCCAATGTCAACCAATCATCTAATTAGCAAACCAAATGCCTCTTTTCAATATTCATACAATTTGAATGCAAGAGCATTTAACACCATTAATTGATGGCCTGCTCATTCTTAAAATCCTCTCCCTGCCCTTAGTTTCCATGATACCACTCTCCCATAATGCCTGCTCCTACATCTCTGATTGTCCTTTCTCTTTTACACCCCCTTTCTCCTCTAACTCTCAGTTGATAGCTTCCTCTTATTTTGATTTAAAAAGAGTAGTATTGAAAAGAGAACATCCTCATCTTTCCATCACTTCATTACCAACCTATCTTGCCATGTTCCATGTTTCGTCTACTAGTCACTCAGTTGTGTCTGACTCTTTGTGACCCCATGGACTGTAGCCCGCCAGGCTCCTCTGTCCATGGGATTTCTCATACAAGAACACTAGAGTGGGTCGCTATTTCCTTCTCCAGGGCATCTTCCCAACCCAGGGATCGAACCCAGATCTCCAGCATTGCAGGCAGATTCTTTACTGTCTTAAGCCACCAGGGAAGTCATACCACTTCTTAATATAGATCATGATCCTTACTTTTTTAAATCAAAGTTCAATCCCCTACTAATCTGACCTCCCAAGGATTTTGCTGCTGAAATTATCCCTTCTTTTCTACACCACTTATTTTTCCCTCACTACTGGATTATCCCATGAGCAGTCAGATATTTAGTACTAAACCTCCCAGTCTTGATTCCAGTTGCCTCCCAGTTAATACTCCACTTTTATGTACCCCTTCACAGCTTAACTCCTAGGAGAACTTGTTATCATCACTTCCCATTCTTTCATGAAACAATCCATTCAGGCTTTTATCTCCAGCATTCCATTGTTAAGGTTACCAATCACTTCCATGTTGCCAAAATCAAGTCAATTCTCAGAATCACTGTCTCATTAGCATTTGACACAGCTGACTACTCCCTCTTTCTTTAATCAGTTTCATCACTTGGGTTGCAGACACCACCTTGTTTTGGTTTTCTCCTACCACACTGGCCACGTCTCAGCTTTTTGGGGAGTGATCATCTGCCCTACCTCTAAACATTGGAGTACCCCAAGGCTCAGTCCAAGGACTCTTTGCTGTCTACACTTAACCCCTTAGAGGTTTCATCTAGGCTCAAAGCTTTAATTATCAGAGAGTGATAATTTAAATATTTAACACTGACATTTCCTGATTCATCTAATTTCTTAGTAAATATTAGCATGTGGCTACCCAATGGAAATCTTAACCTTAACATGTACAAAACCAAGCTATTTATTTTCTATTTCTTCTTACCACTCACCAAACATTCCTTTTCCAGTCTTTCCCACCTCAGTTTTCCCACCTTGATTTTCGGCTAAAACCAGGGAATCTTTCATTCCTCACCTACCCACTCCATAGACTTCCCAGGTGGCACAGTGGTAGAGAATCTGCCTGCCAATGCAAGAGATGCAGGAAACCTGGGTTTGATACTTGGGTCAGGAAGATCCCCTGGAGGAGGAAATAGCAACCCACACTAGTATTCTTGCCTGGAAAATTTCATGGACAGAGGAGACTGGTGGGCTACCCTCCATGGGGTCACAGAGTTGGACACAACTGAGCACACACGTGCACACACACACACTCACTCTCTCTCCATACCATAACATTGCCCAACTTACACCTAATCAATTAGCAACTCTAAAACAAATTCCACATCCAACTACTTTTCACTATCTCCACTACTAAAATTTGAGCCAAGACATAACCACCTCTTGCCTGAATCAATTAGACTCCTAACAAATTTCCCTGCTTCCTTTCTGCCCCCTACAGTCTGTTTTCCATACAGCAGCCACGGTGTTCATCTCCAAGTTCAAAACGAATCACAGTGCTGTTCTGCTTAGAACGGGTTCACTCTGCAATTAGAATAAATCTGAACTCCTTACCAAAGCTTACAAAGCCCTATGTGATTGTGTCCCTGACTACCTCTTCAACTTCATCTCCTTTTATGCATCTTTTTGCTTACTACACTCCAGTTTCAATAGCTTTCTTTCTGATCCCTGAATATACCATGCATTTTCCCATTTAAGGGTCTTTACACTTCATATCCTTCTGCTGGGAAGGCTCTTCTCCCAAGATCTTTATATGGCTGCCTCTCTCTCATCATTTACTTCTTAGTTCAAATATCTTCAGAGACGCCTTCCTTGAACTAGCTAAAGCCTCCTCTGCCACCATCATACCCTCCTTCAGTCATTTTATGTGCTCTTATACCTCTTTGTTTTCCTTTATAGCACTTATCACAAACTGGTATTAAGTGAAGTGAAAGTCTCTCAGTCATGTCAGACTCTTTGCAACCCCATGGACTATACAGTCCATGGGATTCTCTAGGCCAGAATACTGGAGAGGGTAGCCCTTCCCTTCTCTGGGGGATCTTCCCAACCCAGGGATTGAACCCAGGTCTCCCGCATTGCAGGCGGATTCTTTACCAGCTGAGCCAGAAGGGAAGCCCAATAATACTGGAGTGGGTAGCCTATCCCTTCTCCAGTGGGTCTTCCTGACCCAGGAATTAAACCAGGGTCTCCTGCATTGCAGGCAGATTCTTTACCAACTGAGCTATCAGGGAAGTCCAAAACTGATATCTGATAATATATTTACTTGTTTGTGATTATTGCCCACTTCCTCTACCCCACTAGAATATCAGCTTCATGAGAGAAAGAACTATTTTTCCCTTTGCTATATCCCCAGTTCCTATAAGAGTGCCTGGCCCAGAGGATGGCCCTAGTAGATATTTGTCTGTTAAAGGAAGGAAGGAAGAGGAGAGAGGGCAGGACAAAGGAAGAGTTCCTCTCCCTGTGCTTAGCTCTTAAATATACATCCCCCAGGATTTTGTCCAGTCATCTTCCCTTCTCCTCTATACTACCCTTTTTGGAAGATCCCTCCCACCTGCCCTATGACTTCAATTACCATCTACCCAACTAATTCTCAATCTAATTATTAAGTCTTTCCTTCTTTCCCATACCCAAGAATTATAGTTACAGTTGCCTGCTGAACATTTCTATTAAGAGGTCTTATAGATGCTTTAATCTCTGCATGTCTAAAACTAAGCTCTTTATTTTCCTTCCTTCTGATATAATGTATATAAAACACTGAGTTAAATGCCCAGTGTCTAGTAGAGACTCAATAAATCCTAGTTCTTACAACTCCATGTAGTCTATTATGCAAGAAACTTTAGACTCATCTTTGACTCATATTTATTTTCTTGAACTCACCATCTCAATTTTCAGATATTAATATTTGGAAGTCTGACAACCCAACATCCCTGGGATTCTCAGCCTTTAATCCTCACTCTAGTAACCCTGATTGACCTTGCCTGGCACAAACTTATTCGATTCAATTAGCTATTCGAAGAGTATCGAACTTGTATTCCTGCTAGGCACTATGATGGCTGTGTTAAAGATACAAGGATAAATAACACATGGACACCACCCAAAATTTACAGAGGTAAATGGATGAGTAAATATGCTGCTACAATATAGAATAAGCAGTTCTAGATGGAAGAAATCAGAGAGTATTGTTTATGGGAGGAAAACTTAATACGGCTCAGGGATGAAAGAGCTAAGGAAAGCATCTTACAAGTGCTAAAGCCTGGGCCAAGTCTTGAGTTAGCTAAGCAAACAAGCAAAGGGAGCAGTCATCATGATAGGAAGAAGGAACAGAATGTGAAAAGACAGAGATATGAGAGATGATGTTATAGTTGGGAAGTGCATGCGGTTGAACATGGGCATAGCATGGGCATTCCACAGAGTGGAAGCTTGTATGAAGATTAAAAGGGTTATGTTCTAAAGGGCCTTGTTTAATCAAATTAAGGACTTTGGATTTTATCTTAAACAAATAGGGAACTTTGAAGTGTTGTGGCAAGTTAGGTTTTCATGACCAGATTCACATCTAAAAAGAAGACTCAATGTACTATGGAGAACAGATTCAATTCAGGGGGGTGGAGAGTATGGAAAGACTGAAGGTAAAATAAACTAGCTGGGGGGCTATTGCAGTGAACACATAAGTAAGGAGAAATGTATTAATTTTTCAGTAGGTAAAAACTGCCAAGACTTGGTCAATTAGATACAGAAGTGAATAGTTGAGAAAAATGAATTCACTGGAAACTGTTTACCCATTGCATATAGAGGTATATAAGAGGAGAAGAAGATTTCATCAGGTGTTGGAGGTGGAGGTTGGTAAGTTTAATACATACATGTGGAGTTTTTGAGAAATACGTGGGGCATACAAATATCCAGAAAGCAATAGGATACATAAGAGAGAAGTATAAAATAGAATGAGAATGAATTAAAAATCACTCAGATTTTATAGTGTGAGAAAAGTAGAGAACATTGTATAGAATTTTGGAGAATACAATACTTAAGGGGAAAGTGGAGAAATAGAAAAGAGAAAACAAAGAAAAACCAGGGGAAATATAGTGTTATCAGAGCCAAAGGAAGAGGAAATTTTGAGAAGGAAGCAGTGTTCAACAGTGTTAGGTACTGAGGAGAGGCTGTAATGGGTTGGTGTCTCCCCTGCAAATGTATGTCCACTCAGAACCTTAAAGTGCAACCATATTTGGAAATAGGGCCTTTGCAGATATAACTAGTTAAGATAAGGTTATACAAGATTAAGGTTAGCTGTACATTCAACAAATGGTATTGTTATAAGAAGGCCATGCAGACACAGACACAAAGGGGAAATGCTATGTACAGAAGGAGGCAGAGACTAGAGTGATGTGTCTAAAAGCCAAGGAATGCCAAAAGTTGCTGGCAACCACCAGAAGCCAGGAAAAAGCAAGGAAGGATTCTTTACTAGAGCATTCAGAAAGAGCATGGCCCTGTTAACACCTTGATTTCAGATTTCTGGTCTCTATAACTGTGAAAGAATCTCTGTTGTTTTAAGGAACCCAGCTTGTGGTACTTCATTATGGCAGCCCTAGCACACTAATGCAGAGGTGGAGGAAGATAAGAATGGAAAAAAGACCATTGCTTTAAATAACTAACAGGTCACTGGTAATATCAGCCACAGTCACTAGAGGAATGTAGTGGGGGACAATTAGATTCTTATGAGTTATGCTTGTGAATGAAAGGTGGCAGAGTAGGAATAGTGAGTGTAGATAACTTTTCAAGGTAGTTTAGCATGAAAGAAAAAAGAGTAATATCTAAAGATAAAACAGGTCTCAAACAGGTTATTTTCAAGATGGGAAAAATCTGAACTGGTTTGCAGACACAGAGGATGGACCCAAGGCAAAGAGAAGGATAACAGGGTGACAATATGTATAAAAAGGAAAGTGGGAATTAAAGAAACAAAATTTCTCTAGGAAGTAGAGGGGAATGAGGACTAGAACACAAGAACTGGGTATGTCCAAGTGAAAAGATCCACTTCCTGGATCACAGCTTTGTCATGGCAAAGAGGCTTGCATAACTCAATGAAACTATGAGCTATGCCATACAGGGCAAAATGGATGGGTCATAGTGAAGAGTTCTGACAAAATGTGGTCCACTGGAGAAGGAAAAGGTGACCCATTCCAGTATTCTTGCCACAAGAACTCCATGAACAGTATGAAATGCAAAAAGATATGACAGCAGAAAATGAGTCCCCCCAGGTGGGAAGGTGTCCAATATGCTACTGGGGAAGAGCAGAGGGCAACTATTAGCTCCAGAAAGAATGAATGAAGTGGCTGGGTCAAAGTGGAAACATGCTCAGTTGTGGATATGTCTGGTGGTGAAAGTAAGGTCTGATGCTATAAAGAACAATATAGCATAGGAACCTGGAATGTTAGGTCCATGAATCAAGGTAAATCAGATGTGGTCAAGCAGAAAATGGCAAGAGTGAACGTTGACATCTTAGGACTCAGTTAACTATTAATAAAATGGATAGGAATGGGCGAATTTAATTCATATGACCATTATATCTACTACTGTGGGCAAGAATCCCTTAGAAAATAATGGAGTAGCCTTCATAGTCAACACAAGAGTCTGAAATGCAGTACTTGGGTGCAGCCTCAAAAACAACAGAATGATCTTTGTTCATTGCCAAGGCAAATCATTCAACATCACAGTAATCCAAGTCTATACCCCAACCACTGATGCCAAAGAAGCTGAAATTGAATGTTCTATGAAGATTTACAAGACCTTCTAGACCTAATACCAAAAAGATGTCTTTTGCATCATAGGGGACTGGAATGCAAAAGTAGGAAGTCAAGAGATACCCAGAACTACAAGCAAGTTTGGCCTTGGAGTACAAAATGAAGCAGGGAAAAGGCTAACAGTTTTGTCAAGAGAACACACTAGTAATAGAAAATACCTTTTCCAACAACCCAAGAGATGACTCTGCATGTGGAAAATCAGGTAGATTATATTCTTTGCTGCCAAAGATGGAGAAGCTCTATACAGTCAGCAAAAACAAGCTGACTGTGGCTCAGATCATGAGCTCCTTATTGCAAAATTAAGGCTTAAATTGAAGAAAGCACGGAAAACCACTAGCCAATTAAGGTATGACCTAAATCAAATCCCTTATGATTATACACTGGAGGTGACAAATAGATACAAGGGATTAGATCTGGTAGATAAGAATGCAGGAAGAACTATGGACGAAGGTTCACAACATTGTATAGGAGGCAGTGACTAAAACTATCCCAAAGAAAAGGAAATGCAAGAAGGCAAAGTGGTTGTATGAGGAGGCTTTACAAATATCTGAGGAAAGAAGAAGAGCAAAAGGCAAAGGAGAAAGGGAAAGATGTACCCAACTGAATGCCAAGTTCCAGAGAATAGTAAGGAGAGATAAGAAGGTCTTCTTAAATGAACAATGCAAAGAAAATAGAGGAAAACAATAGAATGGGGAAAACTAGAGCTCTCTTCAAGAAAATTGGAGATATCAAGGGAATATTTCACGCAAGGATAGGCACAATAAAGGACAGAAACAGTAAGGACCTAACAAAAGAAGAGATGAATAAGAGGTGGCCAGAATACTCAGAGGAACTACACAAAAAAAGGTCTTAATGACCCGGATAACCACAATGGTGTGGTCACTCATCTAGAGCCAGACATCCTGGAGTGTGAAGTCAGGTGGGCCTTAGCAAGCATTACTATGAATAAAGCTAGTGGAAGTGATGGAATTATAGCTGAGCTATTTAAAGTACTAAAATATGATGCTGTTGAAGCACTGCACTCAATATGTCAGCAAATTTGGAAAACTCAGCAGTGGAAACAGGACTGGAAAAGGTCAGTTTTCATTCTAATCCTAAAGAAGGGAAATGACAAAGAATGTACAAACTACCATACAATTGCATTCATTTCACATACTAGTAAGGTTATACTCAAAATATTTCAAGCTAGGCTTCAGCAGTACATGAACTGAGAACTGCCAATGTACAAGCTGGGTTTCAAAGAGGCACAGGAACCAGAGATCAAATTGCCAACATTCATTACATCATAAATAAAGCAAAGGAATTCCAGAAAAACATCTACTTCTCCTTCATTGACTACACTAAAGCCTTTGACTGTGTGGATGACAACAAATTGTGGAAAATTCATAGAGACCAGACCACTTTACCTGTATCGTGAGAAACCTGTAAACAGGTCAAGAAGCAATAGTTAGAACCAGACGTGGAACAACTGACTGGTTAAAAAGGGGGAAAGGAGTACAACAAGGCTGTATATCATCACCCTGCTTATTTAACTTATATGCAGAATACATTATGCAAAGTGTTCGCATGAATCACAAGCTGGAATCAAGATTGCTGGGAGAAATATCAACAACTTCAGATATGCAGATAATACCACTCTAATGGCAGAAAGTGAAGAGGAACTAAAGATCTTCTTGATGAGGTTGAAAGAGGAGAGTGAAAAAGCTGGCTTGAAAGTCAACATTAAAAAAAAAAAAAAAAACTAAAATCATGGCATCTGGTCCCATCACTTCATGGCAACTAGAAGGGGAAAAATTGGAAACAGTGAGAGATTTTATTTTCTTGGGCTCCAAACTCACTGTGGACAGTGACTGATACCATGAAGTGAAAAGACACTTGCTCCTTGGAAGGAAAGCTATGACAAAATTAGACATCATTTTAAAAAGCAGAGACATCACTTTGCCAAAAAAAAGTTGGCATAGTCAAACTGTGGCTTTTCCAGTAGGCATGTATGGATGTGAAATTTGGACCATAAAGAAGGCTGAATGCTAAAGAATTGATTCTTTTGAATTATGGTGCTGGAGAAGACTCTTGAGAGTCCCTTGGACTGCAAGGAGATCAAACCAGTCAATCCTAAAGAAAATCTACCCTGAATATTCATTGGAAGGACTGCTGCTGAAGCTCCGATGTTTGGCCACCTGATGTGAAGAGCCAACTCGTTGGCAAAGTCCCTGATGCTGGGAGAGATTTAAGGCAAAAGAAGAAGGGGGCAGCAGAGGGGGAGATGTTGGATAGCATCACTGACTCACTGGACATGAATTTGAGCAAACTCCGGGATATAGTGGAGGACTTAAGAGCCCGGCCTGCTGCAGTCCATGGGGTCACAAAGAGTCAGACACAACTCAGTAACTGAACAACAACAAAGTAAGAAGATAAACTTTTAAAAATGCATATCCCTTGGATTTCAGGGAGATAAGGATAGGAAAAAAAAGAGTCACTTAGTGCCATTTATACAAGGTCTTCAACACTGGAATGAAGTGGCTGGACTTAATTTTGGAGGTGATTGAGGCTTTTTTTTTGAGAAAGGGAATGACATGACCCAGGCTAAACACAATGGAGATCTCATAACTCATGAGGTTTACCCAGAGCACAATTACTGCTGATTGAAATGATTACAGAGATGTGCTTTAGGGAGATTCATTTGGCAGAACTGCAGAAAATGGGTTGGAGTGCATCCAGACAAGAGGTAATGAGTCTCTGGCAGTAGCAGGAAGAAGGCAAAGGAGATAGATGAGTTGGATATTAGAAACACTGCAGAAGAAGCTCAGAAAAGACTTGGTGACAATTAGGGATAAAAGAGGGAATGAAGAGAATTCTACAGTTGTGAGCCTGACTTCCAGGGGTGGGAAATATGCCATGGTCTGAAACACAGATATTAGGCAGAGAAGTTGGGTACAGGGTAATAGACACTTGGAATAGAAATCTGCAGCTCAAAAAGAAGGTAAAGCTGGGTAGAGGGATCTGGCAGTCTCCTGCATCTAGGAGAGAGGTGAAACACTTGGATGTAGATCAATTCATAAAAGAGTTAGCAGAGGGAAAAGATAAGGTAAAGGATAGGATCATGAATGTACTTTGGATGCAGGAAGAGTATGTTTCCCTCAAGTGCAGGAAGGCTTCTTAGAGGAGATAGCAAATGTGAGACATCTCAGAAATGGTGGAAAGAATGCTTGACTGGTAAGCAGAAGCTGCTGGTTTAGTTCTACCTCTGTCACTTCCAAGCTATGTGAACTTAAAGAGTCTTTTCCTGTGCCAGGCATCAGTTTTTCACCTATAAAGTGGGGTCACTAAACATTGTGATTAGAAAGACCCCTTTTAGCTCTGACAGTACATTTTCTTTTGATCACAGCTTGACTTCAATGTATGGCCAGGCTTTGGTTCAGCAGGGAGGGGTGAAAAACTTTTTAGGTCAAGGAACAGCATAGAAACGGCAAAGAGGCAAATTTAAGGAATGAGAAATAAACCAATTTGGAACTAGTTGTTTTTCACAACTTGTGCTATCCAACCTAATGATTTGACAATTATTATTATGATTGATAATAACACATTGACTATGATGTCAAAAGTGCTAGCTATTAAAAGGAAATATGTGTTATGAAGTTTTAACCAGTATTGTACTCCCTGCTAAAATCAGTACTGAAGGATAAGCACTGCCTTCCTTTTATTTACTCAGGAAAAGGAAAAGAACTCTCATCAAATGCCTACTTTGTTTCAGGTACTTTCATATATCTGACTAAAATGCAGTTTCTGTGAGGGCAAAATTTTCTCTTTAAGTCTGCTGTATTAACTGCTATATCACCAAGACCTAAAGTAATGCCTAGCACATAGTTGGCACTCAATAAATATTCTTTGCATGACTTGGGGAAAAATATATAATCTCATTTAATCCTTAAAACAATCTTACAAAAGAGGCATTAGTATTCTCATTATACAGGAGGGAAAAGAATGGCTAAAACAAGTTACGTAAATTTGTCCAATGTCATGCCAGGGTCAAACAGAATAGACTATAAGCTCCATATGGGCAGGGAATGTGTCTGTTTTCTTCTTTATGCTGTCCCCAGCAGTTAGCCCAGTATCTAGATTACAGAAGCACTCAATAAATATATTTTTTATTGAAGTATTTACAATGTTGTGTTAGTTTCTGGTATACAGCAAAGTGGTTCAGTTATACACACACACACACACACAAATGCGCACACACACACACACACATACATATATATACATATATATTTTTTCAGATTCTTTTCTATTATAGGTTTTTATAAGATATTGAATATAGGTCCTTGTGCTATATATATAGTAGGTCCTTTTTGTTTGTTTTATATATAGTACTGTATATATCTTTTGAATAAGAGGAAGCAAGCAAGCAGACACATACAAATGCTGTTCATTTTGCCTTATACCAGCCACAGCATTACCAAAACTCAAGAATTCATCAATTGGCCTCACACTGTTGGCTTAAACATTCTGTGATTTTTTTATTCAATCTCACTTGTACACACTAATGGTTTTCTTTCAGTCCTTTTAACCTTTAGATAGAATCTCAAGGTCTTCTTTTTAGAGAATGCCTTATACCAAGAGTCAGCAAACTTTTTTCTATAAAGAGCTAGGTAGTAAATATTTTAAACTTTGAGGGCCATATGTTCTCCGAAGGAAATACTCAACTTTGCAATTGTGGTTTAAATGCAACATGCAGATCAACAAACATGGCTGTGTTCCAATAAAATTTTATAAAAACAGGTGGCAGGCCAGATTTTGCCATAGACTACAGTTTACCAATCCCTGCTCTATGAAAGTACTTTCATAGAATACTTTTGCCATCTCTTGCCTTTCCAGGACTTCTCTAACACTGTGTCAACTGTGAGGCTTCTCCTATCCCTGATATATTAATACATGACAAGACTAACACAATTTTAAAGAGTTTTAACAGTTTAACCCCTTCCATTTATTTTTTAATGTAATTTTTATTTTTTTAACACCAAAAACATTTTGTATTGAGGGCTTCCCTGGTGGCTCAGATGGTAAAGAATCTGTCTAAGAAATCCCATGGAAAGAGGAACCTGGTGGACTATAGTCCATGGAATCACAAAGAGTCGGACACGACTGAGCGACTAACACTTTCACATAGCCAATTAACAATGTTGTGATAGTTTCAGATGAACAGTGAAGGGATATATTCCCTTCCATTTAATTGTAGATGGCAGGGGTATAATCACAACAGAGAAAGATCAACTAGGGAGGTTGGAAGGTGGCATAAAGCCCCCAAATACGATAGGTCATTTTACTAACCATGTTGGTATAAGATCTGAACATCATGTTTGCAGGAAAAACAAAAACTAGAATTATTTTTCTGATTAATGTACCTAGAGTTGATCAGTTAAAAACAAGGTCACAAATAACTATACTCATAAGGGACTGAACACAATCTCATATGTCAATTTAGGTGACCAATTACATACATTCTCTACTCCCCTACATCAGGATGTGTAGAAGAAATTCTTAGTCTTTCTTAGGTACCATAAAGTGTACCAGGTGCTGGGGACACAACAATGAATATGGAGCAGCCCTCCTCTCATGGTTCTTCTAGTCTAGGGGTCAGCACATTTTTTTCTACAAAGACCAAAATAATAAATATATATTTTAGGCTTTTCAGGTCATAGAGTTTCTGTCACAACTACTGAGCTGTGCCATCATAGCATAAAAGCAGTTATAGACAGTATGTAAATGAACAGGCATGGTTCTGTTCCAATAAAGCTTTATTTTTTTAAATAAATTTATTTATTTTAGTTGGGGGCTAATTACTTTACAATATTGTAGTGGTTTTTGCCATACATTGACATGAATCAGCCATGGGTTTACATGTGTTCCCCATCCTGAACCCCCCTCCCACCTCCCTCCCCATAATAAAGCTTTATTTATGGACACAGAAATATGAGTTTAATATGATTTTCACATGTGATTAAAGCCTATTTGTCTTTTGTTTCTTTTCCCCAACCATTTAAAAATATATCTTAAAAAACACTCTTAGTAACAGGCTATTCCAAAACAGGTGGTAGGCTGGATTTACCCCTGGGCCAACTCCTGGTCTGGTCTAACTGATAAGATAAATGCAGAAACAGATCACTTCAATACAATGTGATAAAAGCTACAAGAGTTCTACAGGAGCCAGAGAAAGTCTACCTAACAACCGAAGGCCAAAGAAAGTACCCTAGAAATGTCTCCAGAGATAAATCTTAAAGGTTAATATGAAGGCATTAACTAAGGAAAGAAAGGGGAAAGTATGCTCCAAGCAGAAATCAGAGAAAGATCAGAGTCACAGAGATGACAAACAGAATGAAATTCTTGGGGAATGGTATTACTCTAACACAAAAGACAAGTGTCAGATGAAGTTGCAGGTATGGGTAGGGATGAAGATATACAATGTCTTATTTACCATGCCCCTGGGTCACCGACAAGTTTCCAGCAGGGGATAAATATAACTGAACCTGTATTTTAGATTTATTTCTGTGGCAACACCTTGGCAGACAAATCTGGGGAAGCCAAGAAGCTACTGAAATAGTCCAGGGGAGAGAAGATGAGGGCAAATTGGTGGAAATGGAGAGAGGATGATAAATTCTAGAAGTGTCTAAGAACAAGGAGCCAAAAATGACTCAGGTTTCTCACTTGGATGGCTAGGTAGATGAAAGTACACCAACCGCTATTGGAAGGGGAGAGGATTTTATAAGCTAAAAAATGAATTCAGATTTATACACATTGCCTTTCAATTTTCTGTTGGGTTTTCCTGTAGAAATTTTTACCAGGCTGCCATACATCTGAACTTTGGGGAGAGATCAGAACTAGAGATATAGCTGTGAGCAAAGAGGTGGTAATTTAAACCATGAATGAATGCAGTTGCTCACATTAAATGAGTAGAGAAGTAGAGTCATAATCAATGGTGATCAAAAGGAGACTGATAGAATAGGAGAAAATGATATTTGAGGCCTTGGTGATATTGAAGAGCAGCTTGCAAAGAGAATGGGGTATGTGAAAGCTAGGAGGAGATAAGGTTGTTATCAGAGAGTTGAATTTAGTCTTTCTCAACTGATTCCTGAGAATTAAGACTTAAGGCCTCAAGGCAGTGGTTCAGTAGGTCTATGATAGTGCCCAATAATTTGCAGTTCTAAAAAGTTACTAAGTGACATTCACCAGTAAGAACCACAGCCCTGAAGAATCCACTGTATGCAATGAATTAACATTTCTCTTATGCATCTAGCACTCTCCTAGTCATGTGCCATCCTTGGGAAAATTGAGATAAAGTCACTCAACGTATCTTTCCTCTGTGATTCAGATAAGAAATTCTACTGGAGAAAGACTGGACAGTGTCAGGGTTCAGTGAATGAGTCACAAGACTCTAGCCTAGGTTAGACATTTAATAAATATTTGTTGACTGAAAGGTTGGCACAGTTTGTGGTACAGTTGGGGGACTGAGCTGCTGGTATAGAAGTGTTTATCTCTGAAGTTAAGATTAAGGACCCATAAGACTAAAGTTTGTGATTCTCTACAAGAACAATGAAATATTTCAGTATGATAGCAGAAACTGGGGACACATGTATACCCATGGCTGATTCATGTCAATGTATGGCAAAAACCACTACAATATTGTACAGTAATTCACCTCCAATTAAAATAAATTAATTAATTAAAAAAAAGAAACCGGGGTAGAGAAGATGATGGTGAAGCAGGTGCCAAAGTATAAAACAGAAGCGGGAGAATGACCTGCAGACTGATAGATAACATCTGTAAGGAAAAGAACATAATGAAGCTTGCTTGCTTGCTTGAATTTCAAAAGAGGTTTTGCTGGAGGGTAGAGGAATAATGGTTTAGAAGTTGTCTGTGGAGGGCATGCCTAAACCAGAGCATATGTATATACTGTCCATTCAAATTGTGTCTTACTTTATAATTTAATATTATAACAATGCCCTGAGACTTTACCCATGTGATAACTATATATTTTCTCTTTCTGTACAATTTTGTAATTTCCGGCATATACAACCTCTTTCTTTCACACGTATTTCCTATTAAGGTCATTCCTAAGAATTGTATTGTTTGGTTGCTAACGTGAATGGAATATATTTCTCCTCATAGCTCCTTATTGGTTATTGTGATCTAGAGTTAGGTTCAAATTAAATTTGTGCTTCTTTGATTTATCTTTTGAACTGGTTGTAACACCTTACAATTTCCTCATTAATACTAAATAAAAATGTGTAATACATGTTTATTTATCTATCACTATGACAGTTAAGAGTTTACCTTTTCAAAAATTACCTTTTAACAATTGCAATGTATTGTTTTTGTCCAACATTACTGAAGTAGATTTGATAGAATTTCATTCATAGGTTTTCCATCAGAATTCACAAACTGGATAGAATGTTCTTTCTGGAGCAGTCTATCAAGCGTTAGTATCAGAGTGATGCTACCTTCAAAACCAACGTGAATAACTCTGCAAGATTTTCAGTTGTATAACATTCCTATAGAATTGAATTTGGCTATTCCTAGAAAGTTTGAAGGAACTCACTGATAAATACATCTGACCTTAAGTATTTTTAGAAGTTTCTCTTTGATAATTGTTTTCAATGTTTCTACAATTATAAGTCTATTTAGTTTGCAACTTTTCAATAATGTTTGTCATTTAACATTTTATTAGATCTTTTAAATTTCTCTGAGATTTTCAAATTTATAGTGGTTCAATTTAATAGTGTCCTATGATTTAAGAAATACTTTGTATTTGTTATATTCCATTTATCATTTAAAATTTTATTTATAATTTATCTTTGTTTCCTTGATTAAATTTGCTAGAGGCTTATCTACTTAATTCAGTTCAGTTCAGTCGCTCAGTCGTGTCCGACTCTTTGTGACCCCATGAATTGCAGCACGCCAGGCCTCCCTGTCCATCACCAACTCCCAGAGTTTACCCAAACTCATGTCCATTGAGTCGGTGATGCCATACAGCCATCTCATCCTCTGTCGTCCCCTTCTCCTCCTGCCCCCAATCCTTCCCAGAATCAGGGTCTTTTCCAATGAGTCAACTCTTCGCATGAGGTGGCCAAGGTATTGGAGTTTCACCTTCAACATCAGTCCTTCCAATGAACGCCCAGGACTGATCTCCTTTAGGATGGACTGGTTGGATCTCCTTGCAGTCCAAGGGACTCTCAAGAGTCTTCTCCAACACCACAGTTCAAAAGCATCAATTCTTCGGTGCTCAGCTTTCTTCAGAGTCCAACTCTCACATCCATCCATGACTATTGGAAAAACCATAGCCTTGACTAGACGGACCTTTGCTAACAAAGTAATGTCTCTGCTTTTTAATATGCTATCTAGGTTGGTCATAACTTTCCTTCCAAGGAGCAAGCGTCCTTTAATTTCATGGCAGAAATCATCATCTGCAGTGATTTTTGTTCATCTCCCCATTAAAAAAGCTTACCCCTTGGCTTTGTATTATATTGGATTCTTAGTCACATAATTTCATTCATTTTTAATAATGAAATATTTAAGGTTATGAATTTACTTCTGAACATTGCCCTGAAAGATTTGATAAGTCATGATCTCATTTTTGTTATTTTTATTAGTCTGTCAGTGTTTCTTTGAGCTAATACTTGCATATAAATGTGTTCTGAAATATTCATGCAGTTGAAGACTTCTGTTTATTTATTTTTAAATTTAATTAATTTATTTTAATTGGAGGCTAATTACTTCACAATATTGTAGTGGTTTTTGCCATACATTGACATAAATCAGCCATGAGTGTACATGTCTTCCCCATCCTGAACCCCCTCCCACCTTCCTCCCCATCCTATCGCTGCGGGTCATCCTAGTGCGCCAGCTCTGAGCACTCTGTCTCATGCATTGAACCTGCACTGGCGATCTGTTTCACATATGATAATATTCATGTTTCAGTGCTATTCTCTCAGATCATCCCACCCTCGCCTCCTCCCACAGAGTCCAATAGACTGTTCTATACATCTGTGTCTCTTTTGTTGTCTCGCATATAGGATTATCATTACCATCTTTCTAAATTCCATATATATGTGTTAGGATACTATATTGGTGTTTTTCTTTCTGACTTACTTCACTCTGTATAATAGGCTCCAGTTTCATCCACCTCATTAGAACTGATTCAAATGTATTCTTTTTAATGGTTGAGTAATATTCCATAGTGTGTATGAACTACAACTTCCTTATCCATTCGTCTGCTGATGGGCATCTAGGTTGCTTCCATGTCCTGACTATTGTAAACAGTGCTACGATGAACATTGGGGAACACGTGTCTCTTTCAATTCTTCTTTCCTTGGTGGGTATGCACAGCAGTGGTATTGCTGGGTCATATGGCAGTTCTATGTCCAGTTTTTTCAGCAATCTCCACACTGTTCTCCATAGTGGCTGTACTAGTTTGCATTCCCACCAACAGTGTAAGAGGATTCCCTTTTCTCCACACCCTCTCCAGCATTTATTGCTTGTAGACTTTTGGATAGCAGCCATTCTGACTGGCGTGAAATGGTACCTCATTGTGGTTTTGATTTGCATTTTTCTAATAGTGAGTGATGTTGAACATCTTTTCATGTGTTTGTTAGCCATCTGCATGTCTTCTTTAGAGAAATGTTTGTTTAGTTCTTTGGCCCATTTTTTGATTGAATTGTTTATTTTTCTGGAATTGAGCTGCAGGAGTTGCTTGTATATTTTTGAGATTAATTCTTTGTCCGTTGCTTCATTTGCTATTATTTTCTCCCATTCTGAAGGCTGTCTTTTCACCTTGCTTATAGTTTCCTTTGTTGTGCAAAAGCTTTTAATTTTAATTAGGTCCCATTTGTTTAGTTTTGCTTTTATTTCCAATATTCTGGGAGGTGGGTCATGGAGGATCCTGCTGTGATTTATGTCGGAGAGTGTTTTGCCTATGTGTTCTTCTAGGAGTTTTATAGTTTCTGGTCTTACGTTTAGATCTTTAATCCATTTTGAGTTTATTTTTGTGTATGGTGTTAGAAAGTGTTCTAGTTTCGTTCTTTTACAAGTGGTTGACCAGTTTTCCCAGCACCACTTGTTAAAGAGATTGTCTTTTCTCCATTGTATATTCCTGCCTCCTTTGTCAAAAATAAGGTGTCCATAGGAGCGTGGATTTATCTCTGGGCTTTCTATTTCCATTGATCTACATTTCTGTCTTTGTGCGAGTACCATACTGTCTTGATGACTGTGGCTTTGTAGTAGAGCCTGAAGTCAGGCAGGTTGATTCCTCCAGTTCCATTCTTCTTTCTCAAGATTGCTTTGGCTATTCGATGTTTTTTGTATTTCCATACAAATTGTGAAATTATTTATTCTAGTTCTGTGAAAAATGCCGTTGGTAGCTTGATAGGGATTGCATTGAATCTATAGATTGCTTTGGGTAGTATACTCATTTTCACTATATTGATTCTTCCGATCCATGAACATGGTATATTTTTCCATCTATTTGTGTCCTCTTTGACTGCTTTCATCAGTGTTTTGTAGTTTTCTATATATAGGTCTTTTGTTTCTTTAGGTAGATACATTCCTAGGTATTTTATTCTTTTCATTACAAAGGTGAATGGAATTGTTTCCTTAATTTTTCTTTCTGTTTTCTCATTGTTAGTGTATAGGAATGCAAGGGATTTCTGTGTGTTAATTTTATATCCTGCAACTTTTCTATATTCATTGATTAGCTCTAGTAATTTTCTGGTGGAGTCTTTAGGGTTTTCTATGTAGAGGATCATGTCATCTGCAAATAGTGAGTTTTACTTCTTCTTTTCCAATCTGGATTCCTTTTATTTCTTTTTCTGCTCTGATTGTTGTGGCCAAAACTTCGGAAACTATGTTGAATAGTAGTGGGGAGAGTGGTCACCCTTGTCTTGTTCCTGACTTTAGGGGAAATGGTTTCAATTTTTCACCATTGAGGATATTGTTTGCTGTGGGTTTGTCATATATAGCTTTTATTATGTTGAGGTATGTTCCTTCTATTCCTGCTTTCTGGAGGTTTTTTATCATAAATGGATGTTGAATTTTGTCAAAGGCTTTCTCTGTATCTATTGAGATATTCATATGGTTTTTATGTTTCAATTTGTTAATGTGGTGTATTGCATTGATTGATTTGCAGATATTAAAGAATCCTTGCATTCCTGGGATAAAGCCCACTTCGACATGATGCATGATCTTTTTAATTTGTTGTTGGATTCTGTTTGCTAAAATTTTGTTAAGGATTTTTGCATCTATGTTCATCAATGATATTGGCCTGTAGTTTTCTTTTTTTGTGGCATCTTTTTCTGGTTTTGGTATTAGGGTGATGGCGGCCTCATAGAATGAGTTTGGAAGCTTACCTTTCTCTGCAATTTTCTGGAAGAGTTTGAGTAGGATAGGTGTTAGGTCTTCTCTAAATTTTTTGGTAGAACTCATCTGTGAAATCTTCTGCTCCTGGGGTTTTGTTTGCTGGAAATTTTCTGATTACAGTTTCAATTTCCGTGCTTGTGATGGGTCTCTTAAGATTTTCTATTTCTTCCTGGTTCAGTTTTGGAAAGTTATATGTTTCTAAGAACTTGTCCATTTCTTCCAAGTTGTCCATTTTGTTGGCATATAGTTGCTGATAGTGGTCTCTTATGATCCTTTGTATTTCTGTGTTGTCTGTTGTGATTTTTCCATTTTCATTTCTAATTTTGTTGATTTGATTCTTCTCCCTTTTTTTTTTGATGAGTCTGGCTAATGGCTTGTCAATTTGATTTATCTTCTCGAAAAACCAGCTTTTAGCTTTGTCGATTTTTGCTATGGTCTCTTTTGTTTCTTTTGCATTTATCCCTGCCCTAATTTTTAAGATTTCTTTCCTTATACTAACCCTGGGGTTCTTCATTTCTTCCTTTTCTAGTTGCTTTAGGTGTAGAGTTAGGTTATTTATTTGACTTGTTTCTTGTTTCTTGGGGTAAGCCTATATTGCTATGAACCTTCCCCTTAGCACTGCTTTTACAGTGTCACATATGTTTTGGGTTGTTGTGTTTTCATTTTCATTCGTTTCTATGCATATTTTGATTTCCTTTTTGACTTCTTCTGTGATTTGTTGGTTATTCAGAAGCGTGTTGTTTAGCCTCCGTATGTTAGAATTTTTAATAGTTTTTTTTCTGTAGTTGACATCTAATCTTACTGCACTGTGGTCAGAAAAGATGCTTGAAATCATTTCAATTTTTTTGAATTTACCTAGGCTAGATTTATGGCCCAGGATATGATCTATCCTGGAGAAGGTCCAATGTGCACTTGAGAAAAAGGTGAAATTCATTGTTCTGGGGTGAAATGTCCTATAGATATCAATTAGGTCTACCTGGTCCATTATATCATTTAAACTTTGTGCTTCCTTGCTAATTTTCTGTTCAGTTGCTCTATCCATAGGTGTGAGTGGCGTATTGAAGTCTCCCATTATTACTGTGTTACTGTTAATTTCCCCTTTCATACTTGTTAGCATTACCTTACATATTGCGGTGCTCCTATTTGGGTGCATATATATTTATAATTGTTATATCTTCTTCTTGGATTGATCCTTTGATCATTATGTAGTGTCCTCCTTTGTCTCTTTTCACAGGCTTTATTTTAAAATCTTGCTTTATCTGATATGAGTATTGCTACTCCTGCTTTCTTTTGGTCTCCATTTGCTTGAAATATCTTTTTCCAGCCCTTCACTTTCAGTCTGTATGTGTCCTTTGTTTTGAGCTGGGTGTCGTGTAGGCAGGAATCCATCCCATTTACATTTAAGGTAATTATTGATAGGTATGATCCCGTTGCCATTTACTTTATTGTTTTGGGTTTGAGTTTATACACCCTTTCTGTGTTTCCTGTCTAGAGAAGATCCTAAAACATTTGTTGAAGAGCTGGTTTGGTGGTGCTGAATTCTCTGAGCTTTTGCTTGTCTGTACAGCTTTTGATTTCTCCTTCGTATTTGAATGAGATCCTTGCTTAGTACAGTAATCTGGGTTGTAGATTTTTCTCTTTCATCACTTTAAGTATGTCCTGCCATTCCCTTCTGGCCTGAAGAGTTTCTATTGAAAGATAAGCTGTTATCTTTATGTGAATCCCCTCGTGTGTTATTTGTTGTTTTTCCCTTGCTGCTTTTAATATTTGTTCTTTGTGTTTGATCTTTGTTAATTTGATTAATATGTGTCTTGGTGTGTTTTGCCTTGGGTTTATCCTGTTTGGGACTCTCTGGGTTTCTTCAATTTGGGTGACTATTTCCTTCCCCATTTTAGGGAAGTTTTCAACTATTATCTCCTCAAGTATTTTCTCATGGCCTTTCTTTTTGTCTTCTTCTTCTGGGACTCCTATGATTTGAACGTTGGGGCATATATCATTGTCCTAAAGGTCTCTGAGGTTGTCTTCATTTCTTTTAATTCTTTTTTCTTTTTCCTCTCTGCTTCATTTATTTCTCCCATCCTATCTTCTACCTCACTTATCCTAACTTCTGCCTCCGTTATTCTACTGTTTGTTCCCTCTAGAGTTTTTTTGATCTCATTTATTGCATTATTCATTATTGATTGACTCTTTTTTATTTCTTCTAGGTCCTTGTTAAACATTTCTCACGTCTTCTCAATCCTTGTCTCCAGGCTATTTATCTGTAACTCCATTTTGTTTTCAAGATTTTGGATCATTTTTACTATCATTGTTCTGAATTCTTTTTCAGGTAGACTCCCTATCTCCTCCTCTTTTGTTTGGTTTGGTGGTCATTTATCATGTTCCTTTACCTGCTGAGTATTTCTCTGCCTTTTCATCTTGTTTAGGTTGCTGCGTTTGGGGTGGCCTTTCTGTATGCTGGCAGTTTGTGGTTCCTCTTTATTGTGGAGGTTCCTCTCTGTGGGTGGAGTTGGATGAGTATCTTGTCAAAGTTTCCTGGTTAGGGAAGCTTGCATCGGTGTTCTGGTGGGTGGAGCTGGATTTGTTCTCTCTGGAGTGCAATGAAGTGTCCAATAGTGAGTTTTGAGATGTCTATGGGTTTGGTGTGACTTTGGGCAGCCTGTATATTGAAGCTCAGGGCTATGTTCCTGCATTGCTGGAGAATTTGAGTGGTATGTCTTGCTCTGGAACTTCTTAGCTCTTGGGTGGTGCTTGGTTTCAGTGTAGCTATGGAGGCTTTTGGACGAGCTCTTATTGGTTAATGTTCCCTGGAGTCAGGAGTTCTCTGGTGTTCTCAGGTTTTGGACTTAAGCCTCCTGCCTCTGGTCTCAGTTTTGTTCTTACAGTAGCCTCAAGATGTCTCCATCCATACAGCACCGATGATAAAACATCTAGGTTAATGGTGAAAAGATTCTCCACAGTGAGGGTCAGCCAGAGAGGTTCACAGGGTTACAGGGAGAAGAGAAGAGGGAGGAGTGAGATAGAGCTGACCAGGAGGAGAGGGGGAATCAAAAGGGGGGAGAGCAATCTAGCCAGTAATCAATTCCCTATGTGCTCTCCACAGTGTGGAACCCTCAGAGAGGTTTATGGAGTTACATAGAGAAGAGAACAGGGAGGAAGGAGATAGAGGTGAGCAGGAGGAGATTAGGGGGAATCAAAAGGAGAGAGACACATCTAGCCAGTAATCAGCTCCCTAAGTGTTCTCCACAGCCCAGAACACACAAAGAGATTCAAAGAGTTGGGTAGAGAAGAGAAGGGAGAGGGAGGAGATAGAGGTGACCTGGGGGAGAAAAAGGAGAGTCAAAAGGGGGAGAGAGTAATCAATCCAGTAATCACACTCCTAAGTAAAAATGGGTACTGAAGATTGAATTCTTAAAGGTACAAAATTGATAACAAATACCAAAAAGCAAAGGTTAAAAATCTAGAGTAGAGGTTAGCCTCTCAAAAATACACATTAAAAAAAACAAAGCAAAATCACAAAAATTATAAAAAATATATATGAAGTTTGCTTTAAAAATAGGGTTTTTTTTGGCAAGGTAATAGTAGTTTATAAAAATGAAAATTAAAGGATTAATAGAGGACTTAGAAGTAAATTTTTTTTTTAATTTTAAAAATAATAGTAAAAATATATCTAGGGATTTCTCTGGAGCTGTTGTGGGCAGTGTGGAGTCAGTTCAGTTTCAGATAGTTCCTTGTTCCATCTTATATATCTCAAGATCTATAGGCCCCTTCCAATGTATTCGGTGCCAACTACAGGGTTTTAATGTGTTGCACTTGTCACTTCCAAAGCGGTTCCCTCTGTTTATTTTGGCTTCTTCGGTTTGCAGGTCTCTTCAGTGTCTAATTTCCACCCTGACACAAAGGGGCGAAGGTGGTCACTTATTTAGGCTCACTTGTTCAGTCGTGCTGTGGGGAGGGAGGAACACTGCAAAAAAAATATCACTGGCGTGTGTGGGGAGTGCTCGCAGTGTCTCAGCTGCACTGGGTTTGCCCCCACTCACGGCGTGTGTGCTTTCCCAGACTACACTGCTCAGTCTCCAGGTTGCTCTGCAGGGGAACTTCTTGAGGGGAGCCCTGGGTTGCGTGTACTTCCCAGGTCTAAGCTGCTCAGGTTCAGGTTCTTGGGTACTCCACAAAGGTGCAGACTCGGTTGGGCCTGCATTTTGTGCCATTCCCAGGTCCGAACAGCTCAGGTGACCAGGTGCTTGGCGAGTGCACTCTCCTCCAGGTGGGGGGTGCTTCTTATCGCCTCCCCTGTTCCAGCCACTCAGTTTTCTGGGTGTGCAGCAGGCACACCTTCTCAGCTGTGCCGTGTGTCTCTTCTGGGGAGCTGATCTCTAGCTGTGACCCTCCCGCCAGATGTCAACCATCTAGAATCCCAGGTCTTTGTTAGCAACTGGGAGCCTGTTGGCAGTTTTGTAGAGGATGCTGTCTCTGGGGCCGAGATTGCCCCTTTCCAGCTCTGGCTGCCCCCTGCCTGCCTCCCTGCCTCTGTCGGGGGATGGGCTGGTCTGCAGCTGGCTGGCTCTCCTCTGGTATTTGCTCAGTCCTTTGTTCTGAGAGCGGACTGGCAGTGCCTTTGGTTAGGGCTTTTCACGGGATAGTTCTCTCTCTCTCTCTCTCTTTTTTTTTTTCTCTCTCTCTCTGGCTATCCCACAGTTTGGGTTGCTATCTCACATTAGCTCCCTCAGATTGCCCTCAGGGCATTCAGGCCCAGTCCTTACCATAAGAAATGCAGCCCGTGCCTCCCTGTCCAGCCCTCGCTTGCTGGTGGTGGACGCAAGTGTCTGGGCTATTTCTCTGCTGGGAGTTGCCATTAGGCATGCAATTTGTGGGGTTTATTTATTTATTAATTTTTCCTCATGGTTATGTTGCCCTCTGAGATTCCAAGACTCCCCACAGACCCGCCGGTGAGAGGGTTTCCTGGTGTTTGGAAACTTCTCTTCTTTTAAGACTCCCTTCCCAGGACAGGTCTCCATCCCTAACTCTTTTGACTCTCTTTTTGCCTTTTATATTTAGTCCTAACTCCTTTCGAAGACAATGGGCTGCCTTTCTGGGTGCCTGATGTCCTCTGCCAGCATTCAGAATTTGTTTTGTGGAATTTGCTCAGCATTCAAATGTTCTTTCGATGAATTTGTGGGGAAGAAAGTCTCCCCTTCCTATTCCTCTGCCATCTTAGCACCGCCTCCAAGACTTCTGTTTAAATCTGTTTTCAAATTTATAAAAGTTTTACAGTATCATCAGAGAACAGAGAAAGTGTGATTTCTACTTGTGAGAATTTGCAAAGGTTTTCTTTGTGGCATATCATATGATCATTTTTAAATGTTATAAGAGTATTTGAAAACACTGTCCATAAAATATAATTTTTGACATTAATTTGGCCTTATGAATTATGGTTTTAAAGTCATTGAAATATATATTTTAGGTCTACTTTATCTGTTATAGCTAAATTATGTTAAAGTCTCCCATATAGATATTTTTTGGGAGAAGGCAATGGCACCCTACTCCAGTACTCTTGCCTGGAAAATCCCATGGACAGAAGAGCCTTGTAGGCTGCAGTCCATGGGGTCACGAAGAGTCGGACATGGCTGAGCGACTTCACTTTCACTTTTCACTTTCATGCATTGGAGAAGGAAATGGCAACCCACTCCAGTGTTCTTGCCTGGAGAATCCCAGGGACAGCGGAGCCTGGTGGGCTTCCGTCTATGGGGTTGCACAGAGTCGGACATGACTGAAGCGATGCAGCAGCAGCAGCATAGATATTTTTATAATTTTTCTTCTTGTTTTCCAAGTTATTTTCTTCACATATTTAGGTACTTCTTTTTTTAAAAAAAAATGGTTCATGAATACAAATCCTTAACATAGCTTGTATTTTCTATCAATGTAAAATGAATCTCTTGGGACGATTATGATTATATAGTTATTGGTCTTGTTTTTTCCCTAAATATATAAGTGACACATTTAGATGTCTATTTGGAGAATGGAATGATTGGAAGGAGGTGAAATTATAAGATAAGAAGCCAGTGAGAAGACTATTACAATAGTCCAGGTAAGAAATGGGACTTCTGTGGTAGCTCAGCTGGTAAAGAATCTGCCTGCAATGCAGGAGACCTTGGTTCAATTCCTGGGCCAGGAAGGTCCCCTGGAGAAAGTATAGACTACCCACTCCAGTATCCTTGGGCTTCCCTCATGGCTCAGGTGGTAAAGAATCTGCCTGCAATGCGGGAGACCTGGGTCTGATCCCTGGGTTGGGAAGATCCCCTGGAGAAGGGTATCGGAAGCCACTCCAGTATTCTTGCCTGGAGAATCCCCATGGACAGAGGAGCCTGGCAGGCTACAGTCCATGGGGTCGCAAAGAGTCAAATATGACTGAGCAACTAAGCCAGCACAGATAATAAATAATGAATGACTGGATTAAGATAAGAGCTACAGAGAGCTTTCCAGCAAGTAGAATACTCAATATTTGGTATAACTTGAATTGAAGTGAGTTGAGGCAAGAGAGGAGCACTGAGGGCAACACTTAGATTTCTGACTTAGTTAACCATTATCTAAAAAGCAATATAGGAGGAAGAACTGGGCTGGCTTTTCAGAATAAGCCATTTACTAAAGTTCCTCCTTTATGTTCATCCCCAAAACTCAAGTCTGGACCTAAAGCTCAGTGCTGAATCTTTGTCAGTTGATTATTTTACTCAAACAAAGACTTTCCACCTTAGTATAAAATACTAGGCTAAATATTAAATTTCAAGGATATCATATTTCATTTATGTGCCAAGAGCTCTTTCATAAATTAGAAGAACAACTTCGACTAAGGAAAAGAAGGAATAAATGTCCTATACCATCCCCAGGGCAGTACATAGGTGAAAGTGAAGTTTTCCACAAGAGGGCAGCATCACCTAATAAATTATGTCACTGAACGCTTCTTCCAACAGGGTTGAAAGGAGGAGGCTCAAAGGATAGAAAATGTAGGTTTAGGGAGCCATAGGACCTGCCACACCATGAAAACCAAAGGGCCCTACCATTTCCAAGGCCATAATTATAGCCACTCCTAAGTGACTAGCAGTGGCAGATGTCACCACAGCAGGGAGAATGAGGACATAAAACTCATCAATGGAGGATAAGTGATTGACACACTTGAAAACTCTCATTCTTATGACTGGATCAGAAGCCACTACAGATCATGTCTACACTCCTTCTAAGTGTTGATATCTCTGTATAACCAGTATTTCACAAGGGTCTTTATTTCCTGTCAGATCTTTTTATTCCTAATGGTTTCCCAGCAAATCTTATCTCTGAAGGTTAGGTTGCAAAGTACAATACAGTTTGTTGCTCTCCTTATTTCATAATTGTGGTTGGTTACTCCAGTTATGCTTCCTTTATACCCCAGGGAAAGGAGTGGGACTGAAGTTCAGAGAACCCATTATGATAAAGGCATTTTACATAAATTGCTTCATTTAATCATCACAATAATGCTATTACATAGGAACTATTATTTCCCATGTGACAGAACTAGGAAACAGCATACATGTGTCTGTCTGACTCCAAAATGACACAGAGAGGGAAGCAGAGGATGGGACTAATTGAGAGAGTAGCATTGAAAGATATACATTACCATAAGTCAAATAGATAATCAGTGGGAATTTGCTGTATGATGCATGTAGCTCAAATCTGATGCTCTGTGACAACCTAGAGGGCTGGGATGGGGTGGGGGGTGGGGGGAGGTTCAATAGGGAGGGAACATATGCATACCTATAGCTGATTCATGTTGTTGTATGGCAGAAACCAACACAATATTGTAAAGCAATTATCCTCTAATTAAAAATAAATTTTAAAAAAACTTTCAAATTCACCAAACTGCTCCTTCAAGAAGCCTTATTTAAAACCCAAATCATGACCTATCCATGACAGTCCGTGACAGTGTGTCTACCATATAAAACATTATTTTACATGTCACTTCTTTCCTAGGTACGTGGACATGCATATATGCTAAGTTGCTTTAGCAATTTTTGTCCAGCTCTTTGCAGTCTCATGGACTGTAGCCCATCAGGTTCCTCTGTCCATGAAATTCCAGGCAAGTACATTGGAGTGGGTTTCCATGCTCTCTTCCAGCAGATCTTCCTGACCCAGGGATCGAATCTGCATCTCATATGTCTCCTGCACTGGCCCGCAGGTTTCTACCACTAGTGCTACCAGGTACATGGGCAGGCATGGCTTAATCTTAAGGACCAGCAGGTTTTAATAATATAATAAATCAGTGGGATCCTATATATTTTCATCCTTACTAACTGAGGTCATTTGGACATAGAGCAGGAGAAAAATGGAGGAAATAAAAATGGCTTGGTTTACTAATGGTATGGTGGTCCCAGTCACTGAGATCAGGAGCTTGTGAGAAGACGATGATGTATTAGGTTTTAAGCATGTTTTGTGTGAAATGCTTCTGAGAAATCTAAGTATAAATGTCTAGTAGGAAGTTGGCCACAGGGGTCTGGGGCATAAGAGATATAGTCATCAACATATAGATGATAATTGAAACTCGGGGATCAGGTGAGATTTTTCCATGGTATATTAATGAAAATAGAAAGGGTAGAACTAGGGGAAACACCGGCATTTAAAAGGGATGGGCAGAGGAAGAGCAGGTGGTAGAGGAACCTCTTTTAGAAAATGAACAGAGAGGTAGAAAAAGAAAAGCAATAGGATATCTTGAAAGCAAGAAAGGAAAGTTTCACAAGGAAGGGCATAATCCAGAGCAACAATGTCACATGCCATATGTAAGTCATATACAATGAAGACTGGAAATAACCCATTGACTTTGACAACTAGGAGGTTTTATATATATATATATACATATACATACGTGTGTGTGTGTGTGTGTGTGTGTGTGTGTGTGTGTACAAAGAGAGAGAGAGAGAAAGAGAAGTTTCAGTGGACTTCTGGGGGTCAAATTCAGACTGCAGTGGGTGGAAAGCTAAATGGTAAGTAAGAGGAAACAGTGAGTATAGACTCTCCTTCTAGATTTGAACTAAAAGAAGAGACTGGATATGAATTAAAAGAAGATGGGGCAGAAGCCAGAGGGGGAAGTATGACTGCAGGAAGACACTTAAAAAAATTTTTTTTTCTAATAAAAATAATTAAGATGGAAAAGCTTAGGGATGTGTATAAGATAAAGGAAACAAACAGAAGGGGAGAAGTATGAACTCCAGTAGTACAAAACAAATATACAGCAGCAAAATGAAAGGGAGACCAGTGGAAACCTTACCAATAGGCAGATGCTTTGACAACAACAGAATGACTGTCCTTACTTTCCTCCTCCTTATGCCACTCTACTTACCTGGAAAGCTTTTCCCCTCCTGATGATTTCTTATCAAATTCTACCCATCTTTTAGCTAAGATTCCACCTTCTCAATGAAATCTTACTCTAACCATCTCTTCTGAAGTGCCTTTTCTTTCTCTTGAACTCTAACAGCAATTTCAGTCAACAATTCATTTGACAATCACTCTTACCCTGTGGAATCTTCTTTATGGCTTTTCTAAAAAAATGTATTGCTAATTAATTTGTCATATGTGTGTCTCTTCTACCCTGTTAGACTGTATACTCCTCAAGGGCAGGTTTCTTATCTTAGAGTTTGCCACAGCCTCCAGAGGGCCTACCATGCTAGGAATAGGATCCCTTTAAATATATGTGTTTCAGCAGTGGCAGCCTTGTGTGAAGGAGTAGATGGAAAAACGCCCTTGGCGTGTAATGAGTCATTTAGTTCTCTCAAAGGCAAATAAGGATTCTAAGTCCTACAGAGGTAAAATAAATTTATCCCAGATAACATGGGTAGCATGTGACAGTACTAGGATTTGAAGCAAAGGCCCTTTCTCTTATGCCATTCTTTCTGCTTCAGTTGTCTGCAAAATTCTGTTCATGTGAAATACCTATTTCCTTGATATTGATAGAGACATACCTCTGTTGAGGCTTTATTACTAACCAAGCGGTTTCAGTGGCCCCTGCACCTTACAGCAAATCTCCCTGTACCTTACCTCCTGACAATCAGCTTGAGGGTCCGGAAGGAGCCTTTGATGAGGATGAGAGCCTCTTGGCGGGAGCCATACAATGGAGTGCCATTGATATTCACCAGCTCATCTCCAGTCCTCATCTTCTGAGACAAAGCTGCCTTGCCTCCATCTTCAATCTGTATTGTAGAGAACAAAACAGAAAGCAGGTGGTGAGGTGACTCCTTCCCCCAAATTCTACTTCCTGGCTCCTCCCAACCTCTGAGCCACAGGAAGTCCTGGGGGATGACACCAAGATGCTCCAAAGAACAGCTAAGAACTGGTCATAGGCCATTATTTACTGAAAGCAAAGCCTGGGCAAGCCCTCAAGGGAGAAGCCACCACAGATATAATGCAATCTCTGCCCTGGAGGAATCCACAGTCCATTTGGGGAGACAAGTGCTTCTAAATAACAAAATGATATTTTAAGAAACCTCAGTGTGTGAGCATAGAATAGCAATCCGTGCACACAAATTAGGGCCAGAAGAACTAGGCTCAAAATGACTTTTGGCAAGGTTTTTTTCTCTGAGTAGGCTCTGAAGTCTGACAAACTTGAGCATGAGTCTTGGCTCTAGTATTTCCTAGATGTGTGACCCCAAGGAAGTTACCTAACATCTCCATTTCTCAATGGCCCCAAGTGAGAAATACAGAAAATAAGTGTCCCTACCTCACAGGGCCATTAATATATGAAGTGTCTGGGGGCAGTAAGTTCTCAATGAATGTGAGCTCTGATTATTGCAGCGAGGGGGTTGACTCTGAAGACTTTGAAGGTGGCTTCCAGCTCAACCTTCTGTGAATGGAATCGCAAAATATACAAAGGTCATTTATCAATACCTCTTCAACAAATGCCTAGCACAGTGCTTCCAGTGTCTGTCACACAGTAGGCACTGGGAAAAACCTGGGAATATAGGTATTAACTGTTCCACCACAGCCTACAGAATTTCCATTGGTCAAGAACAATCTTGGCAGGAATGTAGTGAGGCTGGGAGGTGGGCACTGAAACCACAGGAAGAACTAACAGTCACTGGAGTAGGTGAAAGCAAAGTAGAATGTCCCCTAAGGATCCTTATTTACATCTACTTTTGTACGTAACATTTTTTCTATCACAGAGGTAAGTTCTACCTATGGGAACATTAATTCCATCCATGGTGATAGGAGTCTTCTCATCCATCCATTAATCTACTCTAAACTTTTTGGCTAATTTTTGGTAAAGTTTTTGTATGCAAGGGACAACATGCTAACTGCTAGAGATACAGAAATGAATGAGGCACACATAGCTCCCAGATTCAGGGGTGGATTACCATCTAAAGTTCATACATCCATGGAGACGGGCAGGTGAATAAAGGTCCAACCTACAAATGGAATCAAGAAGAGATGTTTGTTTGTTTCTCTCAGGGGCAAAAAAAAAGTTGAAGATGATTAAACCATATAATTCTTAGGGAAAGGCAGGTTCTAAACTGGACAACTAAGTACTGGTTTTTGCTGCAGGTATTTTTACATTTACTTCTACTCTTGTTCCAATATTTCTTTCAGTCTTTTATAGCATCACTCCAATCTATCCCCATACAGTGTAAGTTAGAATATTGATGAGCTTTTGGTTGGCCAGTTCAAGTTCACGTGCAATTTGGCAGATGAGACCTCCTGAGCTCAGAGAAAAATGTTAATTCAGGATTTAAAAAATCCCATCAAATAAATTGAAGTTCTGACTTAAATCACAGACTGTTATTAAATGTATTGCTGCTAACCCAACAGTTTTTTAAATTAACCTTTGTCTGACAAATCAAAGATTAGCCAAGTGACACTGAATATATATATATACCTTTGTTCTAGTACCTGGGCCATCACTCAAGACAAAACAAGCCAATATTTGTAAATGGGGAACAACTCTCAGCAAATTAATTAGGATCACACTCTTATTTTCATTGTCATCATCATTATTACTTCACAGTCACTGCTGCCAAAAAAGAAAAAGAAGCAAAATACTATACTTGAATGTCAGAAGTTCTATGTGAATGACTCATTCCTTTGGCATCCATGGAAAGCATCAGGCAGGATTTTCAACAGGCATTAGTTATTGGAAAGGGCTTCCTTAGGCTAACAAAGAACCATAAACAGGAGTCTAACTAATGAATACTGATAGATTTTTCCTGTTGATGTACATTAGTCTTAAGTCACTCTATGTATTTTTAAATTCACATAACTCAATTATCCATATTACCATTAACCATAGCAAGTCTTTCCTTCAATATGTATTGATATCAAGTACCACCTCAGGTTTACTAAGCACTTTGTTACATCAACAAGATTTGCTTATTCTAGATGAGAAAATGAATGGGGGGTACCTCTTAAATCAAGATGCTTAATTATGGCTGCATCAAAAGCTCAGGCATTTTTCATTCCCTACTGCCACTCTGGCTGCCACCATCTGAATCCTTACAGGGACTCTTTCTTGGAATGTAGCCTAAGCCAATTGTTCATGCCACTTTTTCTGTTACATGCCCTTTCTCAGTCATCAGCAGCATCACCTTCAGAACATGAATGATAATAATTCCATTTTAGCCCAAGTGTGAGGATTTGCAGACAACAAACCAGAAAATTATGGGCACTCAGCACAATCCCAAAATACAGACAGGGCCAGATGAGGAAATGAAACTCCATTTTGTTGAGGAGCCCTTGGACAATACTCCAAACTAGCTCTTTCCCAGACCCAGGGAATTCACTGAGCTATACAACAGATTCCTTCTTACTCCTCTTGACTTTTGGATTCTCGTAAAAAGTATTGCTCACCGGTCTTCCTCCTCCTCCTTCCTCCACCTCTATATTCATGGGATCCAGCATGTTTTCCATTTATTGTTTGGCATCCTGACAGCCAGTTCTCCAGGTCAATGGCTCAACCACATATTTGTTTATATAGAAGATAAAGCAGCTGTTCATTTTTTCTAGCAAGGAAAAGGAATGAAAAAGAAAAAGAAGGGAAAAAAGAAGAAAGGGAGGAAAAACAATATGTATATTCTTCTATAAAAGATATTGTTTTTCCCTTCCTACAGTGCAACTTATAACTGGTTGGGGTGCAGGAGAGGTGTGAATCAACAAACATGTTTGGAATAACATGTCCTGCTTGAGGGGCTATACAGCATCATTTGATGTTATCCATTCAGTATGGCTGGTCAACTTTCCAGCTCTTCCTGAATCAGCCCTTCAGGGTTTCTTTCTTGTTTCATTTGAAGTTTGGTGAATTCTCAGATTGTACCCAGACACACTGGAATGTCAGTAATAAACACACATCTTAACAAAGCCCAATGTAAACAATGGTTAACTTATGTGTCACTTTGGATTATTTAAGTGATCATTGGGCTAGCAGTGAGTGGCTCAAATAATTGAAAATTGATTGCATAAAGGTCAAATAGCCAAAATCCAGCTGGTGTTTGGAAAGTTGGGAAGGGATGATAGACCTTGATAGACCTTGTATGTGTATATGTGTGTGTGTGTGTGTGTGTGTGTGTGTTCATCAGTCATGGCTGACTTTTTGCGACCCAATGGACTGTAGCCCACTAGGCTCCTCTGTCCATAGGATCTCCCAGACAAGAATTCTGGAGTGGGGTTGCCATTTCCTCCTCCAAGCCATCTCCCTGACCCAGGGATTGAACCTGTGTCTCCCACGTTTCTTGCATTGGCAGGCAGACTCTTTACCACTGAGCCACTTGGGAAGCCCGATTGACCTTGGACAAGTCCCTTTCCCCTCCTTTGACCTCTTTTACCCTTATTGGTGACAAAGTGGGGGGTCTGACTAGATGACCTCTAAGGACCTGTGGATCTCTGACATTCAGTGACCTGTGTACAGTTAGCAAAGTCATGAATTATCATTCTGCTGACACAGATAATCCCACTGTGCTTTGCCTTCACTCATGTTTCAGTCCTATGAAACTGACTAATCAACATCCATCTCTCATTTCCCTGTGGTCTTTATCCATTGTTTCAGAGTGGTCCATCAAAGTTGGAATATTTGTAAAAGCACAGCTGGGACACTGAGGGAAATAGATTCCTGAAGCCCCATTTTGTGCTAATGAGCTGGTGAACTGGAAATTTTTGATGAATCCTCAATGAAGCATGAAGTGCTCTAATATCTGTCAACAAAGTGACAAATTGGCTTATTGAGAGTAAAGACAAAGAAAATGGATCTAACAGTATTTACTGGCTTTCTAGTAGCTTTTATACTAAACAAAAGATATTAGATATTAGCAGATACTTGGGCTTCCCGGGTGGTGGTAAAGAATCTGCTTGCCAATGCAGGAGATGCTTCCCTAAATCAGGAAGATCCCCTGGCATAGGAAATGGCAACTCACTCTAGCATTCTTGCCTGGAAACTCGATGGACAGAGGACCCTGGTGGGCTATAGTCCATGGGGTCACAAAGTATTGGACATGATTGAATGAGCACACACATGGCAGATACTTGCTTAAGTCTTTTGACTGAACTAGGAAATATGACAAAGTGAAAGAAAGAAAAGTTAAACCAGATTTATGTTGTGGAAAAAATGCATCAGCAGGAGAAATATCATCAGTAACAATAACCAGCAGGTACTAAATCCTTATTACAATAGTGTAAGAGCAGTATCAAAAGTCAATGGTGATTGGTTCAAGACAGTGGAATAGAAGGATATGTGCTCACCTCCTCCTGTGAGAGCACTGAGATTGCAATTAGCTGTTAAACAACCAGTGACAGAAGGACGCTGGAACTCACCAAAAAAGATACCCCACGTCCAAAGACAAAAGAGAAGACACAATGAGACAGTAGGAGGGGCACAATAACAATAAAATCAAATCCCATATCTGTAGGGTAGGTGACCTACAAACTGGAGAACAGTAATATCAAAGAAGTTCTACCACTATTGTGAAGATTCTGAGCCCCATATCAGGGTTCCCAACTTGAGGATCTGGCAAAGGGAGTAGAAATTGCCAGGGGATCTGACTTTGAAGGTCAGCAGGATTCAATTGCAGGACCTCCACAACACTAGGGGAAACAAAGGCTCCACTCTTGGAGGACATAAACAAAATCTTGTGTGTATCAGGACTGACAGGTAAGGAACAGTGACCTCATAAGAGACTGAACCAGACATACCTGCTGGTGTTGGAGTGTCACCTCTGAGGCATGGGTCAGTGGCAGCTTGCTGCAGGGACAGGGGCACTGCCAACAGCAGTCCTGGGAGGTGCCCTTTGACATGAGCCCTCTTGGAGGTCACCATTAGCCCTAACATAGAGCCTGTAGACCCTAGGACTGGGTCACCTTAGGCCAAACCACTAACAGGGAGGGCATGAAGTCCCACCCATAAGCAGACAACTGGATTAAAGTTTTACTGAGCACAGCCCTGCCTGCCAGAGCAAGACTCAGTTTTTCCTACCGCCACTCCCCCCATCAGGAACCTTGCACAAGCCTCTTAAATAGCCTCATCCATAAGAAGGCATTCAGAAGAAGCAAGAAAAACTACAATCCTGCAGCCTCCAGAATGAAAACCACAATTACAGAAAGTTAATCAAAATGAAAAGGCAGAGGATTATATCTCAGATGAAGGAACAAGATAAAACCCCAGAAAAGCAATTAAATGAAGTGGAAATAGGCAAACTTCTAGAAAAATAATTCAGAATAATGATGGTGAAGATGATCTAGGAACTTGGAGAAAGAATGGAAAAGATGCAAGAAATGTTTACCAAAAACCTAGAAGAACCAAAGAACAAGCAAACAGAGATGAACAATATAGTAGAAGGAATCAATAGCAGAATAACTGAGGCAGAAAAACAGATAAGTGACCTGAAGACGGAATGGTAGAAATTACTGCCACAAAACAGAATATAGAAAAAATAATGAAAAGAAAAGAGACAGCCTAAGAGAACTCTGGGACAACATTAAACACACCAACATTCATATTACAGGGGTCCCAGAAGGAGAAGAGAGAGAGAAGGGACTCGAGAAAATATTTGAAGAGCTAATAGTTGAAAATTTCCATAACATGGGAAAGGAAATAGTCAGAGAGGCCCAGGTAGGATAAACCCAAGGAGGAATACATCAAGACATAGTAATCAAACTGACAAAAATTAAAGAGAAAGATAAAATATTAAAAGCAACCAGGAAGAAATGACAAATAACATACAAAGGAACTCCCATAAAGTTATCAGTTGATTTATCAATAGAAACTCTACAAGCCAGAAGAGAATGGCATGATATATTTAAAGTTCTGAAAAGGAAGTCCCCACAACCATGAATACTCTACCCAACAAGAGTCTTGTTCAGGTTTCATGGAGAAATTAAAGGCTTTCCAGACAAGCAAAAGCAGCACCACCAAACCAGCTTTACAACAAATGCTAAAGGATCTTCTTTAGGCAGGAAACACAAGAAAATGAAAAGAGTGACAGAAAAATAAATTCAAAACAATTAAGAAAATAGTAATAGGATCATTGGCAGAGAAGCCTGGTGGGTTCAGTCTATGGGGTTGCAAAAGAGTCAGACATGACTTAGAGACTAAACAATAACAACAGCAATATGATTATACGTATCAGTAATTGCCTTAAATCTAAGTGGATTAAATGCACCAACCAAACGACATAGACTGGCTGAGTGTATACAAAAACTAGACTTGTATATGTGCTATCTACTATATACCCACCTCAGATCTGGGCACACTTACAGACTGAAAGTAAGTGGATGGGAGAAGGTATTCCATGCAAATGGAAATCAAAAAAAGATGGAGCAGCAATACTCCTATCTGACAAAATAGACTTTAAAACAAAGACTGTTATAAGAGATAAAGAAGGACACTACATAATAATCAAGGATTCAATCCAAGATGAAGACAGAACATTTACAAATATATATGCACCAACATAGGAGCACCTCAATATGTAAGGTAAATACTAACAACCATAAAGGGAGAAATTGAAAGTAACACAATAACAGTGGGGAACTTTAACACCCCACTTTCATCAATGGACAGATCATACAGACAGAAAATTAATAAGGAAACACAGGCCTTAACTGACACATTAAACCGGGTGGAGTTAATTGATATTATAGAGCATTCCATCCAAAAGCAGCAGACTACACATTCTTCTCAAGTGCACATGGAACATTCTCCAGGATTGGTCACATGCTGGGCCAAAAGGTGAACGTTGGTAAATTTAAGAACACTGAAATCACATAAAGCATCTTTTCTGATCACAATGCAATGAGACTACAAATAAACTACAAGAAATAAAACTATAAAAAATACAAACATGTGGCAGTTAAACAATATGTTACTAAACAACCAATGGATCACTGAAGAAATCATAGAGGAAATAAAACAACACCTAGAGAAAAATGAAAATGAAAGCACAATAGTTCAAAACCTATGGGATGCAGCAAAAGCAGTTCTAAGAGGGAAGTTTGTAGCAATACCGTCTTATCTCAGGAAACAAGAAAAATCACAAATAAACAACCTAATTTTACACCTAAAAAACTAGAGGAAGATGAACAAACAAAACGTAAAGTTAGTAGAAAGAAATCATAAAAATCAGAGCAGAAATAGATGAAATAAAGACAAAGAAAACAATTATAAGTATCAATGAAATAAAAGCTTGTTCTTTGAAAATATAAACAAAATTAACAAACCTTTAGCCAGACTCACCAAGAAAAAAAAGGGAGAGGACTCAAACCAATAAAATTAGAAATGAATAAGGAGAAGTTACAACTGACTCCACAGAAATACAAAGGATCATAAAAAACTGCTATGAGAAACTGTATGCCAATAAAATGGACAACCTGGAAGCAATGGACAAATTCTTAGAAAGGTACAGTCTCCCAAGACTGAACCAGAAAGAATTAGAAAATATGAACAGAATAATCACAAGCATTGAAACTGAAACTGTGATTATAAACTCCCAACAAACAAAACATCTTGGACCTGATGACTTCACAAGTGAATTCTTTGAAACATTTAGAGAAAAGTTAACACCTATACTTCTGAAAACGTCCCAAAAAATTGCAGAGGAAGGAAAACTTTCCAACTCATTCACCCTGATACCAAAACCAGACAAAGATACCACACAAAAAAAGAAAATTACAGGCCAATATCACTGATGAACACAGACGCAAAAATCCTCAACAAAATACTAGCAATCTGAATCCAACAATACATTAAATATATCATACACTATAATCAACTGGAATTTATCCCAGTGATGCAAGGATTTTTCAATATCTACAAATCAATCAATGTGATACACTACATCAACAAATTGAAGAATCAAAACTATACGATCATCTCAATACAAACAGAAAAAGCTTCTGACAAAACTCAGCACCCATTTGTGATTAAAAAAAAATACTCTTCACAAAGTGGACAAAGAGGGAACATACTTCAACATAATAAAGGCCATATACAAAAAACCTACAGCTAACATTACACTCAATGATGAAAAGTATAAAGCATTACTTCTAAGATCAGAAACAAGAGAAAGATGTCCACTCTTCCCACTTTTATTCAACATAGTTTTGGAATTCCTAGCTAAAGCAATCAGAGAAGAAAAATAAATAAATAAAGGGAATCCAAATTGGAAAAGAAGTTAAACTGTCACTGTTTGCAGATGGAATGATACTATACATAGAAGATCCTAAACATGCTACCAGAAAACTACTAGAACTCATCATGAAATTGGTAAAGTTGCAAGTTATAAAATTAATACACAGAAATCTGTTGTTTTTCTATACATTAACAATGAAAGATCAGAAAGAGAAATTTAAGAAAATTCCATTTACCATCACATCAAAAAGAATAAAATACCTAGGAATAAACCTACCTAAAGTGAAACTGTTAGTCACTCAGTCATGTCCAACCTTTTGCAACCCCATGGACTGTAAGCCACCAGGCTTGTCTGTCCATGGAATTCTTCAGGCAAGAATACTGGAGTGGGTTGCCATGCCCTCTTCCAGGGGATCTTCCCATCCCATGGATTGAACCCAGGTCTCCTGCACTGCAGGGAGATTCTTTACCATCTGAGCCACCAGGCAAGCCCAAGTGGTAAAGAACCCACCTGCCAATGCAGGAGATGTAAGAGACACGGGTTTGATCCCTGAGTCAAGAAAATCCCTTGGAGGAGGGCATGGAAATCCATTCCAGTATTTTTGCCTGGAGAATCCCATGGACAGAGGAGCCTGGGGGGTTACAGTCCATGGAGTTGCAAAGAATAAGACACAATTGAAGTAACTTAGCATGCACAGACCCACCTAATAAGGTGACAAAATATGTGTGCTCTGAAAACTATAAGATGTTGATGAAAGAAATTGAAGATGACACAAATAAATGGAAAGATTTACCATGTTTATGTATTGAAAGAATCAATATTGTCAAAATGCTTATACTGCACAAGACAATCTACAGATTAAATGCAATCCCTATCAAATTACCAATGGCATTTTTCACAAAACTAGAACAAAAAAATCTTAAAATTTGTACGGAGACACAAAAGACCCCAAATAGCCAAAGCAATCTTGAGAAAGAAAAATGAAGCTGGAAGAATTAGGCTCCCTGACTTCAGACTATACTACAAAGCTACAGTCATCAAAATAATATGTTACTGGCACAAAAAATAGATCAATGGAACAGGATAGAAAACCCAGAAATAAACCCATGCATCTATGGTCAATCTATGACAAAGGAGGGAAGACACACAATTTTGCAAAGACTGTCTCTTCAATGAATGGTGCTAGGAAAACTGGGCAGCTACTTGTAAAAAAATGAAATTAGATCATTATTTAACACCATACACAAAAATAAGCACAAAATGGGTTAAAGACCTAAATGTGAGACTGGACACTATAAAACCCCTAGAGGAAAACATAGGTAGAACATTGACATAAATCACAGCAATGTCTTTTTCAATCTGTCTCCCAGAACAATGGAAATAAAAACAAAAATAAACAAATGGGATCTATTTAAATTCAAGAGCTTTTGCATAACAAAGAAAACAATAAACAAAGCAAAAAGACAGCCCACAGATTAGGAGAAAATATTTGCAAATGATGTGACTGACAAGGATTAGTCTCCAAAATTTACAAACAGCTCATGATGCTTAACAGCATCAAACCAAACAACCCAATCAAAAAAATGGGCCTGAATAGACTTTTCTCCAAAGAAGACATACAGATGGCCAAGAGGCACATGAAAAGATGTTTAACATAGCTAATTATTAGAGAAATGCAAATCAAAACTACAATGAGATATCACCTCACACCACAAATAATAAATGCTGGAGAAGATGTGGAGAGAAGGGAACCCTCCTACGTTGTTGGTGGGAATGTAAATTGGTACAGCCACTATGGAGAACAGTATGGAGGTTCCTTAAAAAACTAAAAATAGAGCTACTATATGACCTTGCAATTCCACTCCTGGGCATATATCTGGAGAAAAACATGATCCAAAAGGATTCTTGCACCCTAATATTCATTATAGCACAGTTTACAATAGCCAAGACATGATAGACATGAACCTAAATGTCCATCAACAGAGGAATGAATAAAGAAGATATGGTTCATATATACAATGGAATATTACTCAGCCAGTAAAAAAATGAAATAAGGCAATTTGCAGCAACATGGATGGACCTAGAGAGTGTCATACTTAGTGAAGTAAGTCAGACAGAGAAGGACAGATATTGTACAACATCTCTTATATGTAGAATCTAAAAATAAATGATACAAATGAATTTACAAAATAGAAAGAGACACACAAACTTAGGGAGCAAACTTACAGTTGCAGGTGGGAAGAAAAGGGGTAAGGGATAGTTAGGGAGCTTGGGATGGACATGTGCACACTGCTATATTTAAAATGGATAACCAACTCTGTAGCACATGTAACTCTACTCAATGTTATATGCCAGCCTGGATGGGAGGGGAGTTTGGGGTAGAATGGAAACATGTATATGTATGGATGAGTCCCTTCACTGTTGACCTGAAAATATCACAACATTGTTAATTGGCTGTACCCTAATTTGAAATAAAAAGTTTTTTAAAAAGTCAATGGCATGATTGTGAATACCTCTGCTTGCTATGAAAAATTTATTGGAAAAACTAGGCAATTAACTGAAACTTCATTGTCCAGTTCTAGGGCTTCTAGCCAGATTACACCACAGTCCTGAACCCACAGGTTCATCTGGTTGGTTGAATTCATGGATGCAAAATCATTTATTTAAGGGAGGGTGAACTGTAAGATTCTTGAGCTTCCATAGATCTTGGTATCCACAGGGATCCTAAAACCAATCCCTCATGGATACCTAGGGACGACTGTACCCGCCCATTCTCCTACCTCCACCAGCTTGTCTATTGTCTAAGAAGGCAAACAACATAGCTAATTGTGTGAATTAACTTTCTTTAACTACATAAATGGAAAAGGTCCACTCAGACTACAGTAACTATGAAAGTGAAAGTGAAGTCACTCAGTTGTGTCTGACTCTTTGTGACCCCATGGACTGTAGTCTACCAGGGTCCTCTGTCCATGGAATTTTCCAGGCAAGAGTACTGGAGTTGGTTGCCATTTCCTTCTCCAGGAGATCTTCCTGACCCAGGGATCAAACCCAGGTCTCCCATATTGCAGGCAGACACTTTCCCACCTGAGCCACCAGGGAAGCCCAACAGTAACTATATTGCTTTAAAAAATAAGTATATCCTCTGGGAATTCCCTGGTAGTCTAGTGGTTAAAAATCTGCCTTCCAGTGCAGGGGATATGGAGTTCGATTCCTGGTCAAGGAACTAAGATTCCACATGCTGCAGGACAACTAAGCCCATGAGCTGCAACTACTGAGCCACACACTACAACTGGAGACAAGTCCACACACCACAAGAAAAGCCGGCATGCCTTGCTGAAAGATGCCGCAACTAAGACCCAATGCATCCAAAAAAAAAAAAAAAAAGAAAGTATGTTCTCTGAATGTCTTTTTAGTCTTTTTATAACTTTTGGGAAGATTTTCAAGTTTTGAGTAAACAGACACCAATTCAGCCATTTGGCCTTTTCTGTATAATCAATAGAGAGAAAACGTAGAGATGGAGATAATTTGGCTTTGAGAAGTTTAACTATCAGGAATGGATCATCAAATAATAGATAAAGTCTGTACTTATTCTGAAACTAAGTTTGACTTGAGCAGACCACAAGTTGGGGCTGTTTCTGATCTTCCCTCTCTTACCCCATTGGTATCCCCTAGAATCTGCTCATGCTAGGAGGAATCAATCAGAGTGACCTGGACAGGGGAGATGCAGGGTTTGAAACCTCTGCAGCCTATTTGCCATGGCTTTCAACAGTCTGGGCTGCAGACAAACAACCTGCCCTAACTTGTTTCTTTTTCAAAAATTTTTAATTGGAGGATAATTATTTTATAATATTATGTTCGTTTTTGCCATACATCAACGTGAATCAGCCATAGGTATACATAAATCCCCTCCCTCTTGAACCTCCCTCTCACCTCCCATTCTTCTAGGTTGCCACTCTCTCCCTTCAAAATTCCTCCCAAACTCCAAAGTAGTCTAGATTTGAAAAACAAGAAACCGTCACTTCTAATTTCATCTTCCCTACCTTACCCCAGCTTCCCCAAAGGCAAAACAGAAAACAAAAGCCCCTCTCTTAAATAAACGAGAATTAAAAAAACATTAACCAACTAAAAAGATGTAAATAGGCATGGTTCTAAGTAGTAATTCCTATGTGGAACCAGATTGAGGAGGTGGACACCAAAGAAGATATTCTTTCCCTTACCAACTAAGAATCCTACAAGGGGCTGCCCCAGAATGTAAAGTTCTGTGGATCAGAACCACTGGCTCTCCTGACCTTGGACCAAGGGAACTGTGCCCTAGAGTATGACCAATCTTTACAGACAACTCGTTCCTCCCAAGCTGCTTAATTGCCATCTATTTTACTAATCCTCATAAGGAAAGCTCTCTACACTCCAAATCATTAAATTTCCCCAGGGATTATCCCAAGTCAAATTCTAAAGATCTTTGCAAAAAACTCAGTCCAGAGCCAAGCTCAGCTCTAAGAACTTGGTGATGAGGAAAGGGGTAGGGAGTTAAGAGCACTGTATCCTATATCAGCAAACAAAAGCAAGTTGGTCTTTGCTCCTACTAAGTCAATCAGTCCTGCTGTCTCCATAAGTCAGATAAGGAAGAAAAAAAATCACTGTGCAAGAGCAAACTCAGAGTTTCTTACACTATCAGCAAATATGCTCATTGGGATCCTGTTCACACTTTGTCAACTCTAGCCATTTGTTGACATTGAAATCTTTTGCTGACATTTAATGTGATCAGTGTTTGTCAAAAATGTTATTTAGCTTTTGGTGGTTGAGAACAGTAGTCTGTAGGATGGATTTATATATCCCAGGCTATACATAAATGATCTACTGGAAAGGGTGATAATGGAAGTTCTGATTACATTTATGCTTATCTAATTAAAAAATAAGCCTTATCAGTATTTAATATTGGTGGTGGTAGATTGTATCATCCTAAATAAAATTATGTACATTGGGGACATGTGCTCAAAACATTTTCACTGATGTAAATTTGTACTAAAAACAAATTTGGCCAGACTTCAACGAGAGGGCTAAAACTATAAAGCTTTTAAAGGAAAACACAGAATATCTTTATGACCCTGAGGTGGACAAAATTTTTTAGGCAGGATACAAAAAAGCAATAATCATAAAAGATACAGTGTTATATTAGAGTTCATCAAAATAAAAATATGTTCCTTAAAATGCCACTAAAAATGTGAAGAGACAAGCCACAGACTGAAAACATATTCATAATGCATATATCTGACAAAGGATTTATATTCAGAAAATCAATAAGAAAAAGACAACCAATTGACAACTGGCAAAAGACTTGAACAGGAACTTCACTAAAAATATATGTACAGCAATATGAACTTCACATTGCTGGTGGGAGTGTAAAATTGTACAACCACTTTGGAAATCTGTATATCTAATCTAGGACCTAGAAATTGTACATCCAAGTATACCTAAGAGAAAGCAATGTATGTGTCCACAAAAAAAGACTTGATTGTTCATAGCGCTTTTATTTACCATAGATAAAAACTAAAAATGACCCTGGGGCTTCCCAAGTGGTGTCAATGCAGGACACATAAGAGAGTCAGGTTTGATCCCTGGGTCAGGAAGTTCTCCTGGAGGAGGAAATGGCAAACAACTCCAGTCTTCTTGCCTGGAGAATTCCACAAACAGAGGAGCCTGGTGGGCTACAGTCCATGGGGTTGCAAAGAGTTGGATATGACTGAGCGATTTAGCACGCATGCATGCAAAAATGACCCATCAAGACATACCTACACACAAATTCGCATACTGCCTAGCAACAAAAAATGAGCAAACTACTAATACATGCAATGAAGTGGATGCCTATCAAAAATATTACATTGAGTGAAACAGACCAGACTAAAACAAACAGTGTATGATTCTATTTTAAAGAACACAAATAGACAAAACTAATCTATGGTGATAAAAAGATTAGTAGTTACCTCTGAGAGGGTGTATTGACTGTGAAAGCACATGAGCATAACTTTCAGAGGTGCTGGAAATGTTTTACATGTTAATCTGGGAACTGATTACATGGGAAATATATATACATCTAAAATTCACTGAGATATGGGCATTATATACATAGTGACATCTAAAATGAACATATTTTTTATTTTGACGAACTCCAATATAATACTGTATTTTTATGATCATTGTTTTTGTATCCTGCCAAAAAATTTGCCAACCTCAAGTAAGTTATTCTTTAATTTAAGAGATACTTTTAAGAACTCTACACTATACAGATTGTACTTTTTGAGGTAGGGCTCAAGGATTGGGCACTATATTCACATACTCATAGCTTTAATCAAGGCAAAAGTATTTCACTTAAAGAGTAAGCCTTTATGATAGGCTAAAATTTATGAATTTGCCCATTGCTCCTCTGGGCTTTGAGATAGTCTGCTCCACCTCCCACCCACCCACTCACCCCCTTCCAATAAAGTAGATGATTTCAGTAGGAAATGAGGATGAAGACAAGCACTTTGTTTTCTTTACCTGTCAACTAGTAAAGATGAAAAGTTTAAATCACCAACCAATTTCTGTGTTGATATATCATAAAATCGAATCAATCCCTTATCTAACCTTGGAGCCATCCACCTTTGTTTCTCCTGTCTATCTCAGGTACGTCTCTTTGTCATGGTCCCTAGGATTCCTGCTTCCCACTCTGAGAAGCAGAACTTTAGGTCAGGCCATGGTCACGCTGGCAAGGATCTCTTCTTCAGATAGCATTACTGCCTCCTACTGTATTGTCTATGCTTCTTAGCTTTCTAATAAGCTATGAATTTCAGCGGTACAAGTGAGCAAAGAACCTTGCAAAGCTGATGTGGTAGAGAGAGTTCAGGGAGGACTGAGGTGGAAAAAGCTCGAAAGCTTGACAAATGGATATGGAAGCACGTTAAAGACTTTGTTCCTGATTTCTAGAAGCAGTTGCCAGCAAAAGAGTTCACTATACACAACCATGATATAAGTTCCCTTGTACAGGGTTTTAATAGTCTAAAAATTTAAAGTCCTTGATGACTCCCCCCAGCATTAAGAGAGCATTGAGTGCAAAACTAGTGGCTGAGCCTAGGGGACTGAAAAGACCAATAGTCTTTTATATACCACACAAGATTAAAAAAAAAAAAAACAAAAACACTGTAAATAGGACACATTAACTTACCGGCATTTATGAACTGTGCATAAATGCTTATAAGACATGCCCAAATTAAAAATAAATATAAGTGTTACTTTTATCACCAGATTACTATACAGAAATGGAAATAATTCTACTTGGATTAATATAATCTTTCTCTAGTACCGAGCTACTTTTGATTTAAAAACTGTTCTTGAACTTGGTCAATAGTGTCTTTTTAACTTTCTAGATGAATGCAAATGGGTTAGATACAGTCTTCCAACCCAAGAGGAGGACATGATTAGCTATCCAGAATCTGAACCATACCAAAGCCAGGTTCATTCAATAAACTCATTTATAGTTCCCTGAAGTCTTTTATTTATAACCCACTATGAAAAAAGCTAAAGACAGTTTCTAAAGAGTCCACATACCCAACATTATTCATTTCTGACTGGAAAGACCATAGGACTAACACCCTTCAGGGAAGGGACAAAAGGCTGCCTCTGAAAACCACTAGGCCTGCTCTACTGCCTGGAACCCACTTGTCCAGCTTCCAAGGAACCCACATGCCCTCTACCAGATGTTGACCGAGGGGTTGGGGGGCTTACTTTCTATTGTCCACAGCTGGGCCTCTGCATTCCGCTCCCAGAACACTGCCTCTGCCTAGGTCCCATCCTTGCAGCAGTGATTTGAATCTTGGGTCTTCACTTAGCTCTCAGAACAGTATCAGATAAAGAGTGAGGGAAACAGGCATTTCATTTCCTCCCATCCTTCTACATAATTGCTAACAAAGCAAACAACTCCCATGGAAATAACCTACAAAGTTATACGTAGACATTGCAAAGGTTAACAACAATACCATTCTTTACTGACCCTAGGAGAGATCCCATTTTAAATTAAACTGGCACACTTGCTGCTGCTTTCACATAGTGCTGCAAAGCTGGTAACAAGTAAGCCATTATACTGTTTAGTTCCAAGCTACTGTCCTATTTGTGTGGTGACTGAGAAGTGACATACCATCCCTCTCTGGCTCACCGAGATGCATCAAATAACAGAAAACAAAATTGAGTTTCCACAAATGAAAAAACCAAAAGGGAGAGGAAATGTACTCAATTGTTTGTGTGTTAGTGTTGGGTGTGTGTCACTCAGTCATGGCTGCCTCTTTGCAACTCCATGGACTGTAGCCTGCCAGGCTCCTCTGTCCATGGGATCCTCCAGGCAAGAGTACTGGAGTAGGTTGCCATTCCCTTCTCCAGGGGATCTTCCCAACCCAGTGATTGAACCGAGGTCTCCTGCATTGTAGGCAAATTCTTTACCAACTGAGCCACTAGGGAAGCCCCTAGTGTTGGGTAGGGACTCATATCAGAGCACATTTTCCTTTGCAATACCAGGATTTCTTAGGAAAGAAAATAAGGAGGAAATGATGGGCATTTGAGTTCAAGGTCTGAGGAATCAATAAGGGTAAAGCAGTGTGAAGCCCTTCTCCTAGTTAGCAGACTTGCTTTTCAGGTTAAGGCTCGATGAAAAGAAAGAAACAGACTTTTACTTCCTGTCCCTACTCACTCCCTCACTTCTTTAATCTTACACACAAGGGCAGATCCCTACCCCTTCCCCTATAATGGTTGACTTCTTCAGACCACAGATTTCACAAACCTAGGCACTGAGGATATTGCTCATAGTCAAGGTTACTCTAGAGCTTTTCTTCCTCCCTCCAAACTGTTTCCATCCCTCCCCAATCATTTTCCCTGTGTACATACACTCTTCCATCCCTACCTCTCTCTTTCCTGAGCATTTAGGCTGTGTTCTCTGTTTTAAACCTCCTACCCCCATGCCTTTTCCTGGATTTCTTATGGGTAAATATCAAGCACCCCTATCATTAACATCTGGCACTTATGTTTACTAATTGAATCAGAGAGACCAAGGAATGATTCTTATGGTGTAAATACAGTGTAAATTTAAAAATATATATTCTTACAGTGTAAAAAGCCCTACACAATCTGGCTATGGCTGCCTTTTTGGCCTCATTTCCTACATACAACGCAATCATACCAAACTTTCTGTTCTTCAGAGAGGTCAAGCCTATCCTCACCTCAGGACCATTGCACTTGCTATTCTCTCTGTTGAGAACATTCTTTTTTAGATCTTTATGTAGCATCTTTCACCATTCAGGTATCAGCTCAAATAGCATAAGGCCTAAGAAAGGCCTTCCCTGACCACAAATATCAAGTAGATTCCTCCTCTGTTTCCTCCACCCCAACTGCCATCATTTTCCATCACATTGTATATGTGCGTGCTAAGTCACTTCAGTCATGTCTGACTCTTTGCAACCCAAGGGACTGTAGCCTGCCAGGCTCCTCTGTCCGTGGGATTCTCCAGGCAAGAATACTGGAGTGGGTTGCCATGCTCTCCTCTAGGGGATCTTCCCAACCCAGGGATCAAAACCGGTTCTCTTACGTCTCCTGCATTAGCAGGCATGTTCTTTACCACTAGCCCTACCTGGGAAGCCCCCTCCATCACATTACCTTGTTTTACTTTCTTCACAGAATTTATCATTTTGCATTATTTTATTTACTCCTATATATGTTGACATTTTTCAGGATACTTGCATTATAATGGGAGAGATATTCAGACAATGTCTTTTTACAGTTCTATTACTGGACTTAGGAAAATAAAAGTCTGTATTGATCACACAGTGTTTGTTCAACAAATCTTTGTTGAAATTAAAATTAGAAAGGACCTCAGGATATGAAACTAAAAGACACTTGCTCTATGGAAGGAGAGCTGTGACAAACCTAAACAATGTATTAAAAAGCAGAGACATCATTTTGCCAACAAAGGTCCATATAGTGAAAGCTATGGTTTTTCCAGTAGTCATGTGAGAACTGGTCCATAAAAAACTGTGAATAGAACTGCCATATGACCCAGCACTCCTGCTGCTAGGCATACACCCCAAGGAAACAAGAACTGAAAGAGACACACGTACCCCAATGTTCACTGCAACACTATTTACAATAGCTAGGACATGGAAGCAACCTAGATGGCCATCGGCAGATGAATGGATAAGGAAGTTGTGGTACATATACACAATGGAATATTACTCAGATATAAAAAGGAAAGCATTTGAGTCAGTTCTAATGAGGTGGATGAACCTGGAGCCTATTATACAGAGTGAAGTAAGTCACAAAGAGAAAGACAAATACTGTATATTAACGCATGCTGCTTCTGCTTACTCACTTCAGTCATGTCCAACTCTGTGCAACCCTATGGACTGCAGCCTGCAAGGTTCCTCTGTTCATGGGATTCTCTAGTCAGGAGTACTAAAGTGAGTTGCCATTTCCTTTTCCAGGGGATCTTCCTGACCCAGGGATTGAACCTGGGTCTCCTGAATTAAAGGCAGACTCTTTACTGCTGAGCCACCAGGGAAGCCCCATATTAACGCATATACATGGAATTTAGAAAAACAGTACTGACAATCCTACATGCAGGCCAGTAAAGAGACACAGATGTAAAGAAGAGACTTTTGGACTCAGTGGGAGAAGGCGAGGGTGGGATGATTTGAGAGAATAGCATTGAAACATATATACTACCATATGTAAAATAGATGACCAGTGCAAGTTTGATGCATGAAGCAGGGCACCCAAAGCCAGTGCTCTGGGACAACCCAGGAACAGGGTGGGGAGGGAGGTGGGAGGAGGGTTCAGGATTGGGGGGACACATGTATAGCTGTGGCCAATTCATGCTGATGTATGGCAAAAACCATCACAGTATTGTGAAATAATTATCCTCCAATTAAAATAATCAATTGGGAAAAAAAGAAGGTTGAGCACTGAAGAATTGATGCTTTTGAATCATGGTGCTGGAGAAGACACTTGAGAATCCCTTGGACTGCAAGGAGATCAAATCAGTCAATCCTAAAGAAAATCAACCGTAAATATTCATTGGAAAGACTGATGCTGAAGATCCAATACTTTGGCTACCTGATGTGAAGAGCTGATTCATTGGAAAAATACCCTGATGCTGGGAAAAATTGAGGGCAGGAAGAGAAGGAGGCAACAGAGGATGAGATGGTTGGATAGCATCATTGACTCAATGAACATGAGTTTGAGTAAACTCTGGGGGTTGGTAAAGGGCAAGGAAGCCTGGCATGCTACAGTCCATGGGGTTACAAAGAGTTGGATATGACTGAGTGACTGAACAGCAGCAGAATAGCATTCCATTCATTTGCCTGATTCTGGGCAAGTAACATTATTTTCACTTTTCTGATCATATAACTGAGGTTCAGGGATGTTACATGACTTGCCCAAGATAGAAAATCTGGTAGCATCAGTCACTCAGTCGTGCCCAACTCTTTGCGACCCCATGGACCCCTCCAGACTCCTCTGTCCATGGGATTCTCCAGGCAAGAATACTGGAGTTGGTTGCCATTTCCTTCTCCAGGGGATCTTCCCGACCCAGGGATTGAATCCAGGTCTCCTGCATTTCAGGCAGATTCTTTACCATCTGAGCACCAGGGAAGCCCATGATTAATTAGGCTTCAAATATTTTCTTCTTCAAGATTGTGCAAAGCCCATATTTTCCATGGGTATATTGCTATTCATGATCCTTAACTAGAAATGTAAAGAGTCCTGACTAAAGAGGTACTTTAGTTTTCCAAGCCTTTAAAAAACATCATTATTATTATTGGCTAAGAATATTCCAGAATAATTGTCCTTTGAGTTAAACATCTCCTCTTTGTGGTGAGTGCTCAGAGGTGAATGCTAATTTGGTAGGAGGAATGAAGCTTTTAAATAAACTTAGGTGCATGGCAACAATACCTTGTATCCATATATGATTCTCTTTAGTTTGCAATGCTCCCAGCCTTAGGAAGTTAATTTAAAACACACACAAGCCCTCACAAAGAGACCATGAACACTAAAGAGATTTAACTGCTCCTGGCATCTGGGAATTCAAAGTAACATCTACCCCACCTTCCTGTGTTAAAGAAATTACAACAGGCTCTTTCAGTCTACCATCCCTGAGAATTTTAAGAGCAAATTCAGACAATGGGCATAAACCATACTCTAATTTGATTTAGTGCTTAATTAACCAATTCCTCAGACCCTTAAAAAGGTGTGTGTGGGAGACCCTCACCAATGTTTGAATGAGAACTCTGACCCAACTTCACAGTGACTATAGTTCCTTCCTTAAAGGCCATTTGTTCAGTATTTAAGTGGAATTTAGGGTTTATACCTTTGTGAGGTTTTCCATATAAACATATTCATAAATCTGAAAAAAAATTTGTGAACCTAGGTTTCCTGATTTGGGTTTCAGAAAACGTGGCCACCATGATATGACTTTTAAAAAGTTTAAATATCCATAGTATGCATTCATCACTAATGGATAATAAGTGATAGGGAAGTTTTGTTGGGTCTGATTCAGATTACCTGTGGCTGCTGTGAATTATATGGAATTGCAAAAGAGTTTAATGGTTCTCTGGAAATTTGCCTTGGCTCAATGCCAAGGCAGCTAATGCTTCAAACTGTTCTCCCCACCCCCACCTGATGAAGTCTTCAATGACACCCTCTTACAAATGAAACCTTTTTTTTTTTTTTTCCATCTCTGTCTCTTTCTATTCCTTCTTTATGGCTGGGTACATTAACTGCTCCTATAGTTTTGCTGCAACAAACTGCCTGCCTAGTGTTTATGAAGAGGAGAGCCTTTAAGGTTTTATTAAAAAGGAGGAGCCAACAGTAAGAAGATGAGAATAGGACAAATATCAGTTGGCCCTATGCTTTTCTTCTGCAGCACCATCAGCTAGATGTATTTCATTCTGATCAGCAGAGGCCCTGAACCCATCCTGCAGCGTGACCTAAGACAACAGCCTTCCCACACTACATGAACAGCTCAATAATGCATACAACTGAAGGTAGGTAACCCCCAGAGAACCGTGTGGCAAGTCACTCTCCGCTATTTTAGGAACCAAACAGGCCCTGGGGCTGGGATTCTGCCACAGGTTTCTGGTATCACTTTCAGAGTTGGTGCAGTGGACAGAGGCCAAGCACACAAACAAAAGGCTAAGACAAGTCCTCCGCAAACTTGCAAAAAAAAGCATGTCCAACTCTGAGGTGCAATCATCCTGTAGACAGCAAACATTCTGTATCTAGTCTCTCACAGACCCCTGTTCACCCCAGCCCTCACCTCCAGCCTCTCCTAAACCTCACATGGAGCTTCAGCACTAGCACCCCCTGCTCTTTGGCTAAGATGATTCCTAGACCCTTAGCCCAACTGATTCCAAAGTCACATTTACTGGCCATACTAAGGAGAAAGCTTATTTTTAGAGACTAGCTGTCATAGAACCAGCAGGAGGAAAGGGCAGAAACCACAGGATTCCTACTCTGTGCTGATTGCCACTAACTCATTTCAGCTGCTAAGGGGAGGCCCTGTTGGGGGAGCTGGGAGAGGAAATGGGTTCCATGTATAGTCCACTTTAAATTGTTCGCAACTGCATGCTCGAAAATAGTCTCTACTAAACATTTAGCATGCCCATTAGCACAAGCCATAAAGCTTTAGGCTTTGCTGCACTATTGGTCCAAACTGCCTAAGCCGCTTCCCCATGGCAAAGATGATTAAACAATTGCCAAGTCAGATACATGCAGGAGGATAAAGGAGCTCCAAGGATGGTTAAACCTGGGCCCAGGAAGGATGGTTTAATATGACTTTTAAGCACATAAAGAATGTAGAGGGTGAGGACCAGCTGTTCTCAATTTTTACTGAAAGCAAAACAAGAGAAAAGAAACCGAAATCACAATGAGGGGGACTGATGTTAGCAAGAAGGAAGAACTTCCTTCCAGAGAAAGTAGGTAAATATTAGACTGAGTGGTCAGTCAATGAAGGATGTGGAATTTCCTTCTTTGGAGTGGCTCTTCTGTCTGGGCTATTTCTGTGTGGTCCTTCTGGGTTGGGGGGCGGGGGGAGGAGAGGCAGTCAGAGGTCCAGTTCAGTCCCTCTAGGCACTCAAAATCTCGTATCATAACATTCAAGGATCTGTAACAGAGATCACTGAGAGATGCTTGGAGGAAAAAAAAGCAACAAGCAGCTTGTTGCTGATCTCAGATGTTTAGATTCACCCCAAACCTTTAGCCCTTTCTATGAGCCTCTTTATGCCCTGACCTCCACAATCTCAAGAAAGAAAGGGAAGACTTGCTTCTGGCTCCCCAGGGCCCCTAAGCCATGCATATGGGAACAATATCTTCTGAGCCCAAAGCGGGACATGGTCTGACAATTATATTTATGGGGACAAGAGGACAGAATATGTGAAATCAGAGCTATCTTAGGAAATCTGGGACACATGGTCCCCATAGCCACATATTATCTCTTTCTAAAGGTCCTGACACAGGAGGGAGTGAAAACTGTGCCATGTGGTTTGAGGCCTGGGTTCTTTCCTTGTCTGCAGCAAGATCAGTTAGGACTGTGGAAAAGCCAGAATCATAATAAGCCCAGTACAAAGTGAAATTCCTGCTGTGCAGGTTGGAGAAAGAAGTAGTGTGTATATCTTCTCTAGTATCCCCTCCCCCAACTCTAAAACTTAGTAGGAACAAGCATACCATAAACTGTAATGTAGTGTAGGGAGTGAGTGCCTGTTCTTATTTATAGTGTTCAACTATCAATAATACCATAAGGTTATAGAGGGGAAAAATGTAGTCTTGTATCAATATAAGAGGTCCTACTCATTCACTCATTCAAGCAGTGGTCCTCAAAGTGTGGTCCCTGAACCAGCAGCAGCAGGGTCCTCTGGGATCCTGTTAGAAGGTCAAATTTTCAGAACATCAAAATTTCAGAATATCAAATTCTGAGGGTGGGTCCCAATCATCTGTGTTTCAATCCCTCAGGGTGATTCTGATCAATTCTAAACTCTGAAAATTCCTGAATCAGAAATCATAGTGGTGATCATCCCATTGCCCACCAGCAACAGTACCATTAACCAAAAGGACCAAAACCACAGGCAATATTTGGGAGGCCCATCAGTATCTCTGCTAATTCAGTCTAAATCCCTTTCACAATCCCCAGATCATAGAATAGCCTGACGCTTACTACAAACCAAATTATTTTAAGCCAAGGTTTTGAGGAGGTAACCCTGCTTATCTGTTCCAATAGGCCCTTTTCAAATAGGGCAAAGGCCCTTTGGGTTTCTCATTTAAAGCCTGCTCAGGCACACACACACTCCTTTGGGTGTTCTGTGTATACTTCATCTCTCAGCCCTGGTGTGAGTTTCAATGAACTAACTGGAGCTCACTTTGAGGCCCAAGCCAGGAAGATTTTATCTTTAGCAGCATTATTTTTACTTTAAACGAACACAGATGAAAGAATCCCTGCTGAAAAGAGCAGGCCCTTATACATTACTGACATTAAATTACAATAAAATAAAACAAATTAATTGTTTCACTTCAGTTTAAACTGATAAAGTTAAGGAGAAGTGCTTCCAGGTGAAATTTATCAAAGTGAAGGGCCCTGAGGACCAAATTCTGTTGAGTGCCACCTGGTTCACCCCCAGAGCAACAGACAATGAGGAAAAGCAATTTCAACACAGCCTCCCAGTTAGAATCATTGACGTCTCGCTTTCAATGGAATTGAGGCAGTTGTATAGCACAATTAAAAGCAGCATACGTGAGAAAAATTATGTTGATGGTAACGTTCCATATATTGATGGGGGTCTGGGATACACAGGTTCAGGGTCTGTCAAAACTCACTCAATGGTATGCTAAAGATTTGTATATCTCATTGTATATAAATATTACCTCAAAAGAAGAAATATAAACATGGATAAATGATGCGTATGCTGAAATGTTTATAGAGACCTGTACTGATGTCTTCAATTTACTTTGAAGTGTATCAGAAAATAACAGGGGTTGATGGATGGATAGATGAAATCAATAAATGAACATATATGTGATCAAATAAGTATAGTAAAATATTAATAATAGATGAGTACATGATAATGAGCCTGGCAGGCTACAGTCCATGGGGTTGCAAAGAGTCAGACACGACTGAGTGACTGAGTACAAGCACATATGATAATGATGGGTAAATGAATGTGCAATGTAAAATTCTTTCAATTCTTTCTGTATGTTTGAAAAACTCTGTTATAAAATGTCAGAAACATACTAACAGGCCCCAAAACTGCTCCTGGATATAACTGTCAAAAAGATTTCATTAATTTACTCATTCCACAAACAATATGCATGAGCTGAGACTTTACTGTGTGTTGGGCGTGAGTTCAAATCCTGGCTCTGCCATTTAGCAGCAGAGTTTGACCTTGGCAAGTCACCTCTCTGAAACTTGCCTTCTTATCTGTTCAATGGGGAGAATAATAACACCTTCCTCATAGAGTGGTTATTGGTGGAATTACATTGGTGAGCACTTAACTAAAGTTATATTGAGCAGGGAACTCTCAAAGAAGTGCTTCTTATTCCTCTACCCTGTGGGATCCGCAGGGTCTCATTCTTGGAAATCCTTTTATGTTAGCTTCAATTCAATTGCTGTGCACTTTTTGTTTCTTGGAAATTGTTTGCAGCTTGGACTAAGACCTTAGATTATAGTGTTTGTACAAAACTCAAATGTTTTAACCAACTCCCTTGACTAGATGTTATGGGTTTGCAAACTCCCTTTTGCAAATGAATAAACAAAAACTAGAAAGCAATTTTTTGGGGACAGGAGTATAAAGTAAAATTTAAAGAAAAGATAGATGTTGCAATGTGGTCTAAGGTCGCTCTGCCACATCCATTTGAACAAGGTCAAAATGTTGATCATTAGCCCACAGGCTCACCCTCTACCACAGCTCTGGCATCTTTTCCAGCTCTGGGATGATTCCCAACATAATAAAGAGCCCTACCATTTGGAGAACATGTCCACCCCTTCTTGCTTTTTTTTGTTCATTTTCTGAAAGGATTCACTCAGCATTCTTCCTTCCCCTCAATACAGATTCTTTCCTTCATACATTGGTTTTAGAAAGGTGAGCCATTCCATTTTCAAAGCCAGTCCCATGCAAGTGGTTGCTTCTGGCTTTTTTGAGTCCTTCAGCTGGGACTCACAGGGAGGCTGGCTGTGTCCCCCAGGAAAGTACTGTCAAGCTTTGGGCTTCGGGGAGTAACTTAAGAACAGGCAGTGAGTAAGTACTTCAGGAGGTAATAAAGCACAGAGTCGGCCAAAGAACAGAAGCCCAGGCCTGAGAAGCTGTCCAGGGGGGTGTTTTGTGAGTCTCTGAAGCACAGGAAACCATGCACCAGAACTGCAGCAGACTTTCTAGTGGTCAAATCCAATCAGGCTCTAATGAAGGCATTTTAGGAGGCAGTAAAGCTTTGGGCAGCAAATCTCTCTACACAAGTGGTGACAAGTAATGCTTTGTCACTGAGATTCAACATCTAACTCTGAAGGATTAGATACTTTAAAATTTTTTCTTTTTATTAAGTATAGTTAATTTACAATGTTAGTTTCAGGTGTACAGCAAAGCGATTCAGTTATATATATATATATACTTCTTTTTCAGATTGTTTTCCATTATAGGCTATTACAAGATATACAGTAGGTCTTTGTTGTTTAATTTATATATAGTAGCGTATATCTGTTAATCCCATACTCCTAATTTATCTCTCCCCCACTTTCCCCTTTGGTAACCATAGTTTGTTTCTATCTGTGGGTCTGTTTCTATTTTGTAAATAACTTCCTTTGTATCATTTTTTTTTTAGATTCCACATATAAGCAATATCATGACATTTGTCTTCCTCATTAAAAAGAATGAAATAATGCCATCTTCCGCAACATGGATGGATTTAGAGATTGTCATACTAAGTGAAATAAGTCAGACAGAAAGACAAGGAGTAGATTCTAAGACTTTGTATGCTCTCTCCGAGCAGCACAACTAGCAGGTTCAAGGAACTGTTAAGGTTGATGAAAACAGCATGTGAAAAAAACAAAGATCACTTTATATTTAAAGAATATTTTATTGTTTTTAAAATGTACATAAACCATTTCTGAATACAGTTTTAGTTTAAGGTATATTAAGACAGAAACATAGGAGAGAGAATTGTAATTTTTAATGATAGCATACGTGAGACTCTACAGCCAAATAATGTTTTCTGAAAAAGCTGATACACATACCCAGTGATTAGGGGTCCAATCTTCTGCAACTCTCAGAGGATATGCTATAGGAGATTATGAAGCAACTTAGGAGGATATTGTTCTATCATTGAGGGTCAGTGTTCCATGACATTTTGAGGCCCATGTAGATGCTTAAGTTTCAGACGGCAGATGTGGATTGGAACCTCTAGGGAGCATATGTGGGTTAACCACAACATATGGAGATGAAGGAGGAAAGAATTCATCACCCCATTGTTTACTCATTGTTTTCTACAGACTCTACTCCTTAGTTTGCTCCTCAAATATAGAGTAAGAAAGCTGTTTGGGGGCTTTGTTAAATAAATAAATAAATGTGTGTCTGTGTGTGTGCACGCACACTTGTGCCAAATGATTCTTTTCTTATCTTATTGCTTTATAAACTCCTGACACTAGTCCTATCCGTTCCCTGTACAGCCTGGAAAGATTAATAATTCCTATGACTCCCCATAGCTCTCTGTACGCACCTCTACTGTCCCATGCACTTACCACAGTGCACTGAAGATGTCTGTCCATGGGTCTGTCTCTTCTGCCCTACTGGGAACTCCCAGAGGGCAGAGACTATGTATTTCTCATATCTGTTTCCTCAGCACCTACAGGTATTTAGTAGATGTTTGTTGGACTCTGGGGGAACTTGAGGGTATTAACTGAATTTTATTTTAACTTTGTAATCTAACAGTACCTTGTGTACAGTAGGTATTCCATGTACATCTTCTCTGATAAAAGTAATTTTTAACAGTCTTATGGTACTGTATTTGGCTTACCAAATGCTTTATCTTATGTCACATGATCCCTCCCCATCATGAGCATGTTAGGAAGCAAGTCAGATATAACAATTGCCATTTGACACTTCAGGGAACATACACACACAGCAGTTAATGGGCTTGTGCAAAACCACACAGCTAATGTGAACTCAGTGTGTACTCTGAATCTACCCTACTGTTCTCCAGTGTTCATGTTTCTTTACTATCTATATAAATGGAATTGAGAATGTTGGACACCAACATGGTTTCCTGGACATCCTAGTTATTAGATTCTTCTCTTTCCTGTTGGATAAGAACAAAGTAAACCAAGTACCTGCTGACAGTCATTATGAGCAGCTAAATCAACCCATCTTGATGCCTACCCTTTCCCTGGACTTCCCGTTATGTGAGATAATTTTCAGTTAGAGTCAGTTTCAGTTACTTGCAGCCTAAGTCATACCCGATGGATGAAGCCTGCTTCCCAAGGTACACTAAGTTCTTTGAAGATGGGGTCCAGCCATTCTCCCAGCTTGGTCTTCTCTATAGTCCTCACAGTTTAGCTGGCTACAGTGGACTATTCTTGTTGGTGTAGGGAAGATGGAACTCAGAGTGTCAGAAAGGTTCCTGAAACAAAAGTTAGCTTGTTGCTCAAGGGACTGCCAATTTTGAAAACATGCTAATGAGACAGAAGCTGGCAACCAAATCAAGAGAGAGGTAATGTATTCTCTATCTCCATCCCCACAAACTAGTGTCTTCCCTGGTAGTGCTGGAGGAATAAGGGGCAAGGACATTTACATGACTTCTAACAGATAGGCTTCATGCCCCCATAGAGAGGTTTCAAGCCAACACCTACCCAGAAGGCAGTGATCTAAAATTACTCACAGTAGGGCAGCAGTTTTCACCCCCAAATCCCAAAGGGCTTTATAGCACTGTGTGTAAGGGAAAGTTCCAGAGATGTGACTCTATGTCTCAATTCTATTAAGCATTCTTTGTGTGGTTAAGATACACCTTTGAAATATTTCCATTTCATAGTAAGAGAATGGAAATAGTATTTTCTCTTCCCCTCCAATTCAGGGATACTGAAAATGTGAATACCATTCAGGAGGGATGTAGTGAGACCAGAAAAGTGCCTTGCATCAGCTTCAGGTCTGGACCCTGGAGTAGTTTACAGGATTACAAACAGAATGGTTCCATCTACCAGTATTCTCTATGTTAATAAACAAGCATGTATTGAGTGTCTACTATGTGTTGGATCCTGAGCTGGGCTTTGAAATTATGTGATGGAATCACTGTCTCTGCCCTCAAGAAGTTTCTAGTACATTTGAGAGAAACAGGTGTATCAATCCAGATATAGAATATGAGAATTTCAGTGTTATTGCCATCTGTGGGGAGAACTTGTGAGAGATGAGGCCAGAAAAAATGAGCTTGGATGAAATGAACCATGAATGCAGAGATAATCCTCAAGATATTTAAAAATGAGAACAGCAGGAGCACTGACTAGGTAAAATTTATGTAGATCAATGCACAGAACACTGTCCTCCAGGCTTCCTGATATGCTGGGCACTATCCCTTTAGTTGCTGGGCTTTGAGGAGGTTAAAAAGGGCCCAGGAGTGGGGAAAAGGGCAGAAGGAGAGGTCTTGAGGGAACAAAGAAGAAAAGCTGGTATTAAAATATTCCACAATTTTAACAAGAGGTGTGGCTATTCCAGTACCATCACTTCATGGCAAATAGATGGGGAAATAATGGAAACAGTGACAGACTTTATTTTGGGGGGCTCCAAAATCACTGCAGATGTTGACTGCAGCCATGAAATTAAAAGATGCTTGTGCCTTGGAAGAAAAGCTATGACCAACATAGACAGTATATTAAAAAGCAGAGATATTACTTTGCCAACAAAGGTCCATCTAGTCAAAGCTATGGTTTTTCCAGTAGTCATGTATGGATGTGAGAGTTGGGACTATAAAGAAAGCTGAGCACCGAAGAATTGATGCTTTTGAACTGTGGTGTTGGTGAAGACTCTTGAGAGTCCCTTGGACTGCAAGGAGATCCAACCAGTCCATCCTAAAGGAAATCAGTCCTGAATATTCATTGGAAGGACTGATGTTGAAGCTGAAACTCCAATACTTTAGCCACCTGATGTGAAGAACTGACTCATTGGAAAAGACCCTGATGCTGGGAAAGATTGAAGGCATGAGGAGAACGGGACGACAGAGGATGAGATGGTTGGATGGCATCACCGACTCTATGGACATGAGTTTGAGTATACTCCAGGAGTTGGTGATGGACAGGGAAGCCTGGTGTGCTGCAGTTCATGTGGTTGCAAAGAGTCAGACATGACTGAGTGACTGAACTGAACTGAACTGAATTGCGGCTATTTCAGTGCCCTGCTTCAATGTCATGTGAATGAACATGTACATTACCTTGTGGGCACCAAGGACCCCAGGAATTCCATGAGGGGTGGAAAGAGCACTTTAGCAGCAGTATGAAGGATGAACTGGATTGAGGCACCCTGCAATCAGGGAGACAAAGAGAAAGGCTTTGCAATACACCAAGGAAAACAGATGACACGGCTTACATGCCCTGTCATGCCCGTGGAAAACAGGCATGTATTTCTGTAAGCAGGCTAAAAGATGTTTGCACAAATCCCCATCTCTATATATCACTTTTGTTCCTAAGTGTTCTCCAGTCTTTATGCTGTCTTGCCTCTAATACCCTAGCCCAGCGCAAGCTTATAAATGCATACATACACACATGTATACTTGTGTGAAAGACCCTGTTTAAAGTATACACACTCAACTAGTGGCAGGCAGGCTATAAGAGGCCTGGCAAGAAAAATTCATTCAAATACTGAGGTCATCCTATTCCCAGCTACAGGAGAATGAATGTAATATAAACATCTACCTTCATAATACCAACCATCGTTTCTACGTTTCCAAGCATAGTCACACAATTATCTCATTTGCTTTCTTAACAATGGTCCTGGGAGATGTGTAAGACTGGTATTATTTAGTTCCATTGTATAGATTGGGAAACTGAGGTTCAGAGAGAAAAGACTTGCCCAAGGTTACTCAGAATGGGTCAGTGGTACCACTAGGACTAAGATGCCTTCTGCCTGTTGTTCCTGTTCTGTTCTTCTGCCTCTCAGCCTTCCATGTAGCCTCTTTCAGAATAACTACTGATCATTCTTGCTCCCACGTCCTGCAAACAAATACTAATTCTAATGTGCATTGCTAAGAGAGTACTTCAAATGACTCAAGGGTCTCCAACCCTATCTTCCAGGGCCCTGCTTAAGTCTCGCCATCCCCTCCAGGAAATCTGTCCTGGGACTCCAGTTCAGTAAGCTCAACCCCTTCTCCTTTAAAATTTACTTTGTATTATTGCCTTAATGCTTCCTTTATTCTCTCCTACTGTGTTCTAGAAGATTTCTCCATCTGTGACTGGTGGTTCCCTGGCTTCTTTTCTTCTCCCTGCCTAGCACAAGGCTTAGCACACAAGGGAACACTTAATAAACCATTGTTAATGAATGACTAGATCCAGCAAAGCCCTGCTCTGGCATCAGAATGCCTGAAATTCCCAGTTCACAACAAAATACTCTGAATGTGTGTGTGTCCATGCACAACTCATCCAGTGACCCTGAGGATAACTAAATCAATGCTCTCAAAGTGCAGCATCAGCACATAGTTATTTTACATTCCAGTAGGAATTGAAGCAAGGCAACTTTTTTCCCTCTAATTTTTTTTTTTAAATAAATATTGTTCTCGTTCCAAGTGGTATAGTTTTGACATCTTGTATACATTTCTGAAATAGAGTCCAGATGAGAAACGGGCTCATGTGTATGTCCATCTCAATTGGAGAACAGTAGATTCCTATTCATGGACAATTTAATTTCTGAAATCCCAATTGCGGAAAAAAGCCCAGGGAGAACGTTGCAAGAAAGAATGAAACCAACATGGAATGACTGCTCGACAATCTCTTTGAGGCTTGAGGACAAGACTAGAACATGAGGAAGAGAAGAAAGAGATCCTAAAATGTCACCCCTCCCCTCTCATACCTGCCCATTTAGATTTCCAAGGGACATGAACGGGAAGGCAGCTGATGGCTGCTCCCAAGAAAGCAGGGTACTTGCAAAACACCCTTTAGACATTAGAGTGGCCAAAAAAGCCTCAAGAAGTCAACTAGGTAAAGCTAGTCCCAGAGAACACCACCCACTATTTTGCCGAGAGGGAAATGCCTCCATAGAATCCTAACTGAGGATGAATGAATAATTTTTCTATCATCTCTTTTACAACATGTGACATTGCCCAAGTACCTGGTACTACCACATACAAGGTACTGTGCTTGGCACTTATAAACATCAACTACTTTGTACACTCCCATTTTACAGGTGAGGAAACTGAAGTTCAGAGAGAAATTAAGTCATTTACCCATTATCACACAGTCTAGCTGACTTCATAGTCTGGGTTCTTTCCATTGCACCACACTGCCTTCCTGCAGTATATTCAGTGAGCTCTGGCAATAAGAAAAAAGCTGAAAACTACTCCCAGTGAGCACATGGTCTCAAATGATGGGTGAGAGATCATGTAATGGAGAAAAAGAGGAAAAGGGTATTCATTCCTGGCTGAAGGACTAGCAGACGCGAAGGGGCTGATGAAGGAAAGAAAAAAAAATGCCTTCAGGAAAATGGTAAATAGTTTGTGGGGTTACTCGAGAATGAGTACAGGTGACAAAACACGAGGCTAGAGCAGCTGAGGTTAGTTTATAAACGATCTCATCTATCACGTTAAAGAATGTGGTTTTCTCTTGGAGGAGGTGAGAAAAACTAGAAGAAAGGGAGTAGAAATCATATCTCTGTTTTAGAAAGAGCAGCAAGGCAACCACGTGGGCAGACAGTTCAGAAGAGGCACTGACTGGCTGCAGGGAGACCAAGTCAGGAAAGCGTGGTAATAGTCAAGGTGACAGTCAGGTGGTAAAGCAAATGGAGGCCCAGATCAGAAAATGCTGCCTCCAGCAAAGTCACTGCCAAGTCAGCCTCAGTCTAACTTCAAAGTGTGGATTCCAGGCTTCGCAGCATCTACCCCCACAGCGCTTGAACACTGCATCTCTTGCTTTTGTCTCAAAACTAGTAACAAGTCTTATTTTGTCCTTTGGGGCCTTGCCATTTGTCTCCATCTTCTGAGCTGGCAGCTTTGTAGCTCCCCTGGGCCTAGCCTAGCCCAGCCAGCTGGGGAGGGAGGAGAGAAGTCAGGTAGGCTCCAAGCAGAAAGGGCCCTGATGAGCACATGTTTCACATTCCCCACACTGCACGGCAATTCAAAACCAAATCCTATGGGAATTGTTTTCTTAAAGATTTGGGATGGGTTAGGGGCTTCTTCTCTTTCTTTCTTTGTCTTCTTTTTTTATTATGTGTGTTTCTGGACTGCAGCTATTTCCTCTGTCCTTGAGTTAAGTAGTAGCAGAGGGGGAGAGAAAATGAAATTTTGAAGCAACGCTGAAAAGATCTTTCTGTAAAATTCCAGAGGAGGGAGGGGGCCCACAGCACTGTTCAGGGAAGGCCAGGGAATATGGCTGTGGAGGGATGGCAGTGGGGTTTCAACTAGGGTAAATGTACAGAAGTCAGGCAAAAGCCTACATGAGGGATATGGTCCCTAACATGCAGGCCAGATGCAACCCTTGGCTCCTCTGCAATCAGCACTCTGATTGATTTTGCTCTGGTCATCCATCAGCAGCTGCTATAGCACCAGCACAACCAACAAGGTGTGGGTTCTCCCTATTAACAATGGGAATTAAATCACTAAAATGAACCAAAGGCACTTTATAGGTAAAGGCAGAACTGGAGAATCTTACAAAAACCTCCCAGGCTTCCCTCTCTATATGCTGTACAATTCTGAAATACAGCCTACATAAGAAGCTGGGTCATGTGTACGTCTCTCCCAGTCTAAGAACAGTAGATTTCTGCTCATGGACAACTTCATTCTTGAAATTCCAATTGCATAAAAAAGACTAGGAGAAAATAGATAACCAACAAGGTACAGCACTGAGAACTATACTCAATATTTCATAATGATCTATAAGGGAAAAGAATCTGAGAAAGATATAGATAGATAGATAGATAGATACCTGAACCATTTTGTTGAAAATGAACTTGAAACTAACACAACATTGTAAATCAACTAGATTTCAATAAAAAATACTAGGAAAACAGGTTTTATTTTTCATCTCACTCCCTTTCTATTAATATCATTTCCCTTGAGGCTCCAAAATCACTGCTGATGGTGATTGCAGCCATGAAATTAAAAGACGCTTACTCCTTGGAAGGAAGGTTATGACCAACCTAGATAGCATATTTAAAAACAGAGACATTACTTTGCCAACAAAGGTCCATCTAGTCAAGGCTATGGTTTTTCCAGTGTTCATGTGTGGATGTGAGAGTTGGACTATAAAGAAAGCTGAGTGCCAAAGAATTGATGCTTTTGAACTGTGGTGTTAGAGAAGACTCTTGAGAGTCCCTTGGGCTGCAAGGAGATCCAACCAGTCCATCCTAAAGGAGATCAGTCCTGGGTGTTCATTGGAAGGACTGATGTTGAAGCTGAAACTCCAATACTTTGGCCACCTCATGCGAAGAGTTGACTAATTGGAAAAGACCCTGATGCTGGGAAAGATTAAGGGCAGGAGGAGAAGGGGACGACAGAGGATGAGATGGCTGAATGGCATCGCCAACTCAATGGACATGAGTTTGGGTAAACGCCGGGAGTTGGTGATGGACAGAGAGGCCTGGTGTGCTGCGATTCACGGGGTTGCAAAGAGTCAGACACGACTGAGCAACTGAACTGCACTGAACTGAGATATAATGACAAGTCCTATCCGAAGTCTTCTGACAATGTGTAGCATTTAGGGGAATAACTATTTATAATTTTCAATGAATAGTTTTGTTGAAATACAATTTATATGCCACAAAATTATCAAACCATAAAATCCATCCATTTTAAGTATACTGCAAAGGTTTTTAGCACATTTATAGAGTTGTGCACCATCACCACATCTAATTAGAAACTTTGAGCTCATATTCAGTCAGTCCATGTTCCTACCCCCAACCCTAGGTAACCACTAATCACTTGTGTCTCTTTAGATTTGCCTTTCTTATAAACGGAATCATAAAATATATGGTCTTTTGTGCCTGGTTTCTTTCACTTAGCATGTTTTCAAAGTTCATCCAAATTATGGCATTTATCAGTACTTAAATACTCTTTATTACCAAATAAGATGCCATTGTATGGATGTATCATGTCTTGTTTATTCTGTCACCATTAATGGACATTTGGAACATTTCTAAAGTTTGACTATTAGGAATGATGCTGCTAAGAATATAAAACATACAAGTTTTTGTGTAGATAAATGTTTTCATTTCTTTTAGGCAGATATCTAAGAGTATCTATTTATATATGTCTTTCCTTATGCCAGTACCACATTGTCTTATACTAATTGATTACTAAATTTGAATTTAAGGGGTGTCAGTCCTCGAACTTTGTTCTTCTTCTTCAAGATTATTTTGGCTAAACAGAGTACATGCAATTCAACATGTATTTTAGAATTAACATTAAATGGATCTGAATGAATGAAATGAATATTCAGCTAGTCCTTTTCTGTAATATCCACAAATCAATCAATATGATATACCACACTAACAAACTGAAGAGTAAAAATCATATGATCATCTCAATAGATGCAGAAAATTCTTTTGAAAAAATCCAAAATTTATTTATGATAAAAACTCTCAAGGAAGTAGGTATAGAAGGAACATTGTTGTTTAGTTGCTAAGTCATGTCCAACTTTTTACAACCCTATGGATCATTGCCCACCAGGCTTCTCTGTCCATGGGATTTCCTATGCAAGAATACTGGAGTGGGTTGTCATTTCTTTTTCCAGGGGATCTTCCCAACCCAGAGATCGAACCCATATCTCCTGCACTACAGGTGGATTCTTTACCACTGAGCCCCTAGGGAAGCCCGCAGAAGGAACATATCTCAACATAATAAAGACCCCAAAGCTAACATCATACTCAATGGTGAAAAACTGGAAGCATTTCCTCTAAGATCAGGAACAAGATAAGAATGCCCACCCTTGCCTCTTTCATGCAATATAGTATTGGAAGTCATAGTCACAGCAATCAGACAAGAAAAAGTAATAAAAAAGAATCCAAACTGGAAATGAAGAACTGTTACTGTTTACAGATGACATGATACTATACATAGAAAATCATAAAGATACCACCAAAAAACTACTGCTGCTGCTGCTGCTGCGTCGCTTCAGTCGTGTCCAACTCTGTGTGACCCCATAGATGGAAGCCCACCAGGCTCCGCTGTCCCTGGGATTCTCCAGGCAAGAACACTGGAGTGGATTGCCATTTCCTTCTCCAATGCATGAAAGTGAAAAGTGAAAGTGAAGTCGCTCAGTCATGTCCGACTCTTCGTGACCCCACGGACTGCAGCCTACCAGGCTCTTCTGTCCATGGGATTTTCCAGGCAAGAGTACTGGACTGGGGTGCCATTGCCTTCTCCCAAAAACTACTAGAACTCATTAATAAATTTGGTAAAGTTTCAGGGTGCAAAATTAATATACAGGAACCTGTTGCTTTTCTATACACTAAAATAAACCAGCAGAAATAAAAATTAAGAAAATAATCCTATTCACAATTGCATGAAAAAATTAAATACCTGGGAATAAATCTAAGAAGGTAAATGACCTATACTCAGAAAATGATAAGGCACTGATGAAAGTGATTTAAGATGACACAGATACTTGGAAAGATATACCATGTTCATGGCTTGGGAGAATTTATATTATTAAAATTACCATACTACCTAAGGCAATCTACAGATTTAATGCATTCCTTATCAAAATAACAGTGACATTTCTCACAGAACTAGACAAGTAATTCTAAACTTTTATGTAAACACAAAAGACCTCTAATAGCCAAAACTATCTTAAGAAATAATAATAAAACAGGAGGTATACTCCCTGATTTCTTTTTTTTATTTTTTTATAAATTTATTTATTTTAGTTGGGGGCTAATTACTTTACAATATTGTAATAGTTTTTGCCATACATTGACAATAATCAGCCATGGGTCCACATGTGTTCCCCCTCCTGGACCCCCCACCCACCTCCCTCCCCATCCCATCCCTCCGGGTCATCCCATTGCCCCGGCCCTGAGCCTTTGTCTCATGCATCGAACATGGAATGGTGTTCTGCTTCACATATGATAATATACATGTTTCAATGCTATTCTCCCAGAACGTCCCACCCTCACCTTCTCCCTCAGAGTCCATAAAATTGTTCTATGCATCTGTGTCTCTTATTCTGTCTTGCATATAGGGTTATCGTTACCATCTTTCAAATTCCATATATATGCATTAGTATACTGTATTGTTGTTTTTCTTTCTGGCTTACTTCACTCTGTATAATGGGCTCCTGATTTCAAACTATATTACAGAACCATAGTAATCAAAACAGTATGGTACTGGCACAAAACAGAGAGACAGATCAATGGACCTGAATAGAGCCCAGAAATGAACCCACACTTATATAGGCAGTTAATTTATAACAAAGGAGGCAAGAATACACAGTAAGAAAAAGGCAGTATAAATGGTGTTGTGAAACTGGACAGCTACATGCAAAAGAATGAAAAGGGGGCACTTTCTTACAAAATTCAAAACTAAACTCAAAATGGATTAAAGACTTAAATTTAAGACCTGAAACCATAAAAGTTGTCAAAGAAATCATAGACCATGCTCTTTGTTATAAGTCTTAGAAATGTTTTTTTTTTTTTTGTCTGTCTCTTCAGGCCAAAGGCAACAAAGCAAAAATAAATAAATGGGACTACATTAAACTAAAAAGCCTTTGCACAGTGAAGGAAACTACCAGCAAAATGAATAGGCAGTCTACTGAATGGGAGGAGATATTTATAAATAAAATATCCCATGAGTGTTTAATATTCAAAATATATAAATAAATCACACAACTCCATAAAAAAAAAAACCTGATTATAAAATGAGCAGGGGATCTGCAGAAACATTTTTCCAAGAATGGCATACAGCCAGCAGGCACATGAAAAGATGCTTAATGTAACCAATCAAATAAAAATGCAAATAAAAACCACCATGAGGTATCACCTCATACCTATCAGAATGAGTGAGTGAGTGAAAGTCACTCAGTAATGTTCAATTCTTTGTAACCCACTACTATTAAAAAGGTAAGAAACATGTGTTCCCCATGTAAACCCATGGCTGATTCATGTCAATGTATGGCAAAAACTATTACAATATTGTAAAGTAATTAGCCCCCAACTAAAATAAATAAATTTATAAAAAAAAAAAAGGTAAGAAACAAGTGTTGGAGGAGAGGTGGAGAAAAGGGAAGCCTTGTGCACTGTTGGTATAAATGTAACTTTGTTTGGCCACTATGGAGGTATGGAGGTTCCTCAAAATATTAAAACTAGATCTCTCATATGATCCAGCCATTCCACTTGTGGGTATTTATTCAAAGAAATTGGAGATACTAATTTGAAAAGATATGTGAACCCCCTGCCCCATGTTCACTGCAGTATTATTTACATTATTTACAACATATGGAAGCAACCTAAGTATCCATTGACAGATGAATGGATAAAGATTTTTTTGAAAATATTTTCTCCTAGCTTCGTGGCTTGTTTTCTTATTCTCAGTGTCTTTGCAGTGCAGAAGTGTTTAATTTTAATGAAGTCCGGCTTATAAACTATTTCTTTCATGGATCATGCCTTTGGTGTTTTTATCACCTTACCCAGAGTCTTTTAGGTTTTCTTCTCTGTTATCTCCTAAGACTTTTATATTTTTATATTCCCCATTAAGTCTATGATCTATTTTGAGTTAATTTTTATGGAGGGTATAAGATCTTTGTCTTGATTATTATTGTTATTTTTTGCTTGTGGATGTGCAATCATTCCAACACCATTTGTTGAAAGGATCACCTTTGCTCCATTGTATTACTTTTGCTCCTTTGTCATGAAACAGTGGGCTATATTTACATGGGCCTGTTTCTGTGCTCTTCATTCTGTTCCATTGGTCTATTTTTCTATTCTTTTGCAAATAGCATACTTTCTTGATTACTTTTATAGTAAATCTTAATGTCAAGTAGTATCAGTCCTCCAACTTTGTTTTTGTCCTTCAATATTGTGCTGATTATCCTGGGTCTATTGCCTCTCCAAATAAACTTTAGAATTAATTTGCTGATATCCACTAAATAATCTGCTGGGATTTTGACTGAGATTGCATTGAATCTGTACATCAATTTGAAAAGAAATGACTCAACAATATTGCATCTTTCTATCCACAAACATGGAATATCTATCCATTTATTCAGTTCTTCAGTTTCACTCATTGGACTTTTTGTGGTTTTCCCAATGTAGTTTGTGCACATATTTTGATTTATATCTAAGTATTTGATTTGGGGTGCTAATGTAAATGATATTATGCTTTTAATTTCAAGTTTCACTTGTTCATTGCTGGTATATAGGAAAGTGATGTACTTTTCTATATTAACCTTGTATCCTGCAACCTTTCTATTATTGCTTATTCACTTCAAGTTGTTTTGTCCTTTCTTTCAGATTTTTGACATAGACCATCATGTCATCGACAAATAATTTTATTTCTTCCATCCCAAACTGTATGCTTTTCATTGTTTTACTGCATTATCTAGGACTTCTAGTACTATGTTGAAAAGGAGTAGTGAAAGAGGACATCCTTGCCCTGTTTCCGATCTTAATGAGAAAGCTTATCATCATTAAGTATGATGTTAGTGCTATTTCCTTTTAAATAAACTTTTACTTTTGAATAGTTTAGATATACAAACTGCAAAGATAGCACAAAGATTCCCATATACCCTCCATACAATGTCTCCTATTATTAATATGTAACATTAATATGGTACATTTGTAATAACTAAAATTAATCAATATTGATACATTATTGGTACCTTAAGTCCATACCATTCAAGATTTTGTTATTGTCTACCTAATATCCTTTTTTTGTTCCAGGATGCCAACATTACATGACATACAACATTACATTTAGTTGGCACATCTCTTTAGGCTATTCTTTTTCTTGACGGTTTTTCAGACTCGCCTTGTATTTAACAACCTTGACATTTTTGAGGAGTACTGGTTAGGTATTTTGTAGAATGTTCCTCCACTGGTATTTGTCTGATATTTTCCTTGTGATTAGGCTGGGGCTATGAATTTTATGAATTTTTATGGACTTTTATGAAAAGGTCAGTTTTCATACCAATCCCAAAGAATGTTCAAACTACCACACAATTGCACTCATTTCACATGCTAGCAAAGTCATGCTCAAAATTCTCCAAGCCAGGCTTCAACAGAACATGAACTGTGAAATTCTAGATGTTCAAGCTGGATTTAGAAAAGGCAGATGAACCAGAGATCAAATTGTCAATGTTCGTTGGATCATAGAAAAAGCAAGAGAATTCCAGAAAAAATCTCTACTTTTGCTTTATTGACTATACCGAAGCTTTTTACTGTGTGGATCACAACAATCTGTGGAAAATTCTTCAAGAGATGGGAATACCAGACCACCTTACCTGCCTCCTGAGAAATCTGTATGCAGGTCAGGAAGCAACAGTTAGAACCGTATAGGGAACAACAGGCTGGTTCCTAATTGGGAAAGGAGTACGTCAAGAGTGTATATTGTCACCCTGCTTATTTAACTTATATGCAGAGTATATCATGTGAAATGCTGGGCTGGATGAAGCACCAGCTGGAATCAAGATTGGTGGGAGAAATATCAATAACCTCATATATGCAGATGATACCACCCTGATGGCAGAAAGCGAAGAACTAAACAGACTCTTGATGAAAGTCAAAGAGGAGAGTGAAAAAGTTGGATTAAAACTCAATATTCAAAAAACTAAGATCATGACATCTGGTCCCATCACTTCATGGCAAATAGATGGGGAAACAATGTAAACAGTAAGAGACTATTTTCTTGGGCTCCAAGATCACTACAGATGGTGACTGAAGCCATGAAATTAAAAGATGTTTGTTCCTTGGAAGAAATGCAATGACAAACCTAGACAGCATGTTAAAAAGCAGAGACATTACTTTGCCTACAAAGGTCCGTCTAGTCAAAGCTATGGTTTTTCCAGTAGTCATGTATGCATGCAACAGTTGGACCATAAGGAGGCTGCACACTGAAGAACTGATGCCTTCAAATTGTGGTTTTGGAGAAGACTCTTGAGAGTCCCCGGGACTGCAAAGAGATCCAACCAGTCTATCCTAAAGGAAATAAACCCTGAATATTCATTGGAAGGACTGATGCTGAAGCTGAAGCTCCAATACTTTGGCCACCTGATGCGAAGAGCTGACTCATTTGAAAAGACCCTGATGCTGGGAAAGATTGAAGGCGGGAGAAGGGGATGACAGAGGATGAGATGGTTGGATGGCATCACTGACTCAATGGACATGAGTTTGAGCAAATTCTAGGAGATGGTGAAGGACAGGGAATCCTTGTGTGCTGAGTCCATGGGGTCACAAAGAGTCAGACACAACCAACTGAGAGACTGAACAACAAACAACAATGCTACATGCCAGGTATTATAGGTACTGGGTTTAAATAACAGCCTTATTAAGATATAGTTGAAATACATTAAACTGTACATATGTAAAGTACATTATTAGATGAGCTTTGACATATATATGCACCATAACTATAATCAAGATAGTGAACATATATATGTCAAAGCTCATTAATCCCAAAAGTTTCCTTCTGCCCTTTGAACTACCACATACCCTTTCCTGGCTCCCTCACAGGCTGATCATCTTTCTATCACTATAGATTAATTGGTATACCTGTTTTTCATTTACAAAGCAGGTTGATGGCGAAGTTTATCCTTTACTAAGGAACCCTCTTCAGCCAGATTGTTCTTTTCTTATGAGAACAGTTTAGGGTTTTCTTTTTGTCTCTCGGGCAAGATTCCTCAACAGGAAACAAAGATTCCAGCAACCTCCCTCCTCTCAAAAGGGAGCTCTGGTGACTGGCTCACCTGATTCATGAATATATGTTTACAGAACCCCAAAATGACAGCAGCATTTCACTTCTGTGTGGGTTGGTAAATCCAAATATTAATACTTGCATTTAACATTAATAGTAAAATATTAATACTTGGTCAGAGCCAAGTAACACCTTACTCCCCAGAATTCTTCTGCACTGTTCTTGCCCACATGGCACCAATGGTTATTAAGCAACCCAGTGAATTCCCATTGCCCTTCAGGAGAATGACTATAAACTTCTAACAGAATCTGAAGCATCCAGGGTGGCTCAGATTCTATGTGAACCCAGGAACTGAGTCCCTATATCATGTACATGATATTGCTCCTTTCACTCTCCAATAGGCAAATGATACTGCACTCCAAGGTGCTTAACCACTATTAACTGGAATCGATCCTAAGAGCAATGATTTGTTGTTTGCCTTCTGTATGCCAAGCACTGTTCTAAGTGGTACAGAACTGTTTATCTCATTTATAATACTCACAGTAAGTCCTCAAGGTTGATATAATTGTTCTCCATTTTACACAAGATAAAGCTGAGGTAAGGTGAGGTCAACAGACTTGTCTAGATCATATAACTAATGAATGGTGCAGAGGTGAAATTGAAACTCAGATCTGACACCAAGAGTACCCTTTGTTCACTACCTTTTACTATAATGTCCGATTGCCAGGCATAGGGATCTCCCTCCACACCCCAAAATCCTCTCATGGAAGAGAAATCTAATGATATGGCCTTTCACCAGTCTGGCACTAAGAACCTCTTGGGTCCCTGTATTTGTATTGTTCTTACAGAAACCTACATCATCCTGTCAGGGGAATTAAAAGTACCAATTCATATAAATGTTCCTCCTCAGAAATAACGTGGAAATCATACTATCCAGAAAAACTGTGAATGAAATTCAGATTCAGGCTGTGATTTTGACTATTTCCATGACAATGAACAACACAAATTGGATTATATATTCCAAACATCAATGATTAGTACCTTTGGATCTTGTAATACATTAAAAAAAACATCTCACCAATGGTTAGCTATCCATGCAATATAAAACTCTAATTCAGTTTTGCTATGTCAGAAATTGTCAAAGATACATACTGCAATATTTTTACAAGGACTAATTCACAAAATTGAATCTGGTTCACCAGTTTGTGTTATATCTCACATAAGATTGCCTATTCTTTACAGGGCTAAAAAGAGATGGAATGGAACAGAGCTACTTGGCTCAAACCAGAAATACAAGTTCAAAGCAGTTACTAACTCTCCTCAGTAGAGGGCAGTGGTAGGCAGGACAAGGCCGGAAGGAAGAGAGGGACATTAACTTCCATTGTGTACCCACTAAGTGTTCAGGCACAGGGCTTAATGCTTGCTTAAGAGATAGTATCATGAACCCTGACAATAACCCTATGAAGGAAGGAGAACTGGCACTCTAAGAGTCTCAGGTTAAATAAATTGAATACCTGGTGCCCTCCAATTTAACTATATCATACTGTTTTGAGACAGGTACTGTTTCAAAGTCCCATAACTAGGAATTTATACTGATGATCTAAAATAGCAGACTCACCTAGAACATGGTAGGTCTCACAGATGATGGGATTTTAAAGATCTGGACTGGCTGGAACAATGGGAAGCATTTAACAAGAATAATATGTAACAAGATACAAACTTCTGAGCCAGTGACAAGGTGGAAATTATCTACAGAAGTGGTTCAGAGGAACTTGACATATGGCAAACAGTTGAGAGACCCAGAGAAGATTAGACCAGGGTGTCCAGCACTAGGAAGGTGCTCACAAATGTTGAAAATTACTGAATATAGAAAATATGTTATGAAGAATCCAACATTGTCATTAACTGCCCAAAAGACAGTTAGTTATTGAGAAGGTACAGACTATTTTGTATGGACCAGTTGGAGGGATATTTTAGTTCCTTAAAAGGAATAATCTTCTAAAAGACCGAGAAACCTCCAGAAGGGTGAGAAACTCAAAACTGTCACTAGCTGATTTGTGAGATTAGGTTATAAAGATGATCTCCAGGAAGCCTTTTAACTCCAGGGTACTCAGATTTTTGAGCTGGTAAAGATTCAAAAATGACAAAACTAGACAGCATATTAAAAAGCAGAGACATCACTCTGCCAACAAAGGTCCATATAGTCAAAGCTATGGTTTTTCCAGTAGTCCTGTATGGATGTGAGGTCTGCACCATAAAGAAGGCTGAGCGCTAAAGAATTAATGCTTTTGAACCATGGTGTTGGAGAAGACTCTTGAGAGTTCCTTGGACTGCAAGAACAAACCAGTCAATCCTAAAAGAAATCAGCCCTGAATACTCATTGGAAGGACTCATGCTGAAGCTGAAACTCCAATACTTTGGCCATCTGATGGGAAGAACTGACTTATTGGAAAAGACCCTGATGCTGGGAAAGATTGAAGGCAGGAGGAGAAGGGGACAACAGAGGATGAGATGGTTGGATGGCATCATGGATTCAATGCACATGAGTTTGAACAAGCTCCGGGAGTTGGTGATGGACAAGAAGCCTGGCGTGCTGCAGTCCATGGGATCACAAAGAGTCAGACACGACTTAGAGACTGAACAAAAACAACAACAAAGATTCCTAGGATGGCCTCTTTACCCTTGTCAAGTGAAGATCTTAATGTTTTCCAAGAAGTAACTGGTTGGTACACAACACTTAGAAGCCAAAGCATTCCAACCATTAGAACAACTCTACTAAGAGGTACTTGTCCACTGACCTCCTAAAAAATTAATTAGAGGAGAAATTCTGAGACTGGCTCACAAGAGGGAGCCAGTGGTGTTCCACTGGAATCTGGGCATTGGACCAATTCACTTGAAGGCTACAAATGTACCTTTCCCTCAAGGAAACAAACAAAAAGGGTCAAAAAGTTTAATCATTTCTTCAAATAAGAAGTCCCTGAAATATAAATACACAGGGTATGATATAAAATAAAGCCTACTGATGATGGGATTCAGAAATATGCAACCCCAGCCACATCTGGATAAATAATTCAGTTACTTAATCAGCATTTACCTGGTTCAGCCTGCTGTATGCCAGTCTCTGTTCTGGCTAATGGAGATAACAAATAGTAAGATACAATTTCCACCTTTGAAAAGATAAGAATGTAACAGAGAGATCTCCTCATAGATGATTTACTCCATGGTATGAGCAGTACTAGAATAGAGATCTATACAAAAGGCTGTGGGACCACAGAACTGGTAAGGTCAGAATAAGGGAAAGATATACAGAGAATATATCATTTGTGCTGGACCTTGAAGAATGGTTGAGAGTTTGCTGCTGCTGCTGCTAAGTCGCGTCAGTCGTGTCCGACTCTGTGCGACCCCATAGATGGCAGCCCACCAGGCTCCTCCGTCCCTGGGATTCTCCAGGCAAGAATACTGGAGTGGGTTGCCATTTCCTTCTCCAGTGCATGAAAGTGAAAAGTGAAAGTGAAGTCGCTCAGTCGTGTCTGACTCTTCGCGACCCCATGGGCTGCAGCCTACCAGGCTCCTCCGTCCATAGGGTTTCCCAGGCAAGAGTACTGGAGTGGGGTGCCATTGCCTTCTCCCAGTTGAGAGTTTACTGTATGAAAAAAAGATGAGGATATTCTAGGAAGGGTACAACATGTGCAAAGACAACATGGTAGAAAAGATATTGGTGTACTTGAAGAATATTGTCAGATACGGATTAGTTAGGGCATAGAATGTATGGGGAACATTATTCTTCATATTCTTGCTACAGGGAGATTCTCTCTAAAACTAGACTTTTGGTGATCAACATGTACTTATTACTGTATGTAAAATAGATAATCAACAAGGACATACTGTATAGCACAGGGAACTCTATTCAATATTCTATAATAACCTAGATGGGAAAAGAATCTGAAAAAGAATGGATATATATACATAATCTCTTTGCTGTACACCTGAAACTAACACAACATTGTAAATCAACTATACCCCAATATAAAATAAAAACTAAATTAAAAAAAATAAAAGTAGACTTTCAGCAAGCTTACAATTGCTGATATCCTGAACTGGCTTCTATTGCTAACTCCAGACTGGGCTGTGCCCCTGCCACTAGAAATCTAGTTTTAGAGAACCCCCATCATCTATCTCTTAAGGGTTATCAAAGCCACAGTGAACTGGTCTTGGACAACAGAGACATTTCTTGGAGACTTCAAGCTGGTCATAAGCCACCAACAAAAGCAGGAAGCCACCTCATTATTTTGGCCTCTTCTAGGCAACACTTCCAGGAAGGGAAGGCCTAGGCCCTGATTTATCTTCAATGAGACTCTAATACTGAGAGATCAGAAAGGAGTGCCACATGTGCCAGCTCACCTGGTCAACATCAGCTACTAAAGGCCAATGTTTCTCCAGGGGAAAGTGTACCAAGGGGGTCAGAAATCCTCATTGCCCTTTCCAAAGGGATGAATTTCTGAATTTGTCAGTAGCTTCCTTCTTAGTATGATTCAAAGAGGTGCTGTTTCTATGATTATACCTCTTCTGAAGCAGTCAAGTCTCTGAATTATTTCTAACTGTATTGACCTCCGTTGATTTCAAGGACTATAAGGGAAGAAACCTTATAATGTTCATCATCATCCCTCATCACCCTCAAGCAAATGATCAGGTTGGAAAATGGCAGACAGTAGTAGTATAATACTGGGAATTTAATAAAAGCTCTCTAACCACAGCTTGGTTAAGATTGTTCTGAAATGGGTTACTAGAAGAGATTGGTCATTAGATTTATCAAGCCATTAAGACGCCATTTAATATACCACCCATATGCAACAATAAGAGTCTTTCTTGCTCAACAAAAAGGAAATGAAATTTAAAACTTGCCTTCATTATCTTCACCCAAGGTTTCATTAAGACACATATAGAAGAATGTATTTTTGGAAGCACTGTTATTTGAACTCTTCTTTCTTTATTCACTTGTAACAAGACAGCTGGTTTTGTTAAAACTTATGAGGCAATGAGAGAATTCTATCATTCTAACTGAAATCATGGACTGTATGATTATGGACTTTTAACAAAACCAACATAGTTCAGAATATAGATGGACTTATGTGGTACTACTGCTTTGATCTAATGTGAAGTTGTTATGTGGAGTGATACGATAATAGAATAAAACAATACAACTTTTTATCTTCAAGAATATCAGGCATTGAATGCTCAGCTATACCTCCTGGGGGAACAACAGAGAACTAGCATTTGTTCACCCACTGGTATAACTCAGACCTAGCCCTGCCAAAAAGGATGTTTCTCTATCACTACGGTAAAATAATGTTAGCTAAGGAGCTAATGATATTCTGTATACCAAGTAGAGGTGGGGTTCATTGTTAAATTTTGGATCAGTTTGTTTTTGAGGTGGTTTGGGGGAGGGTGACCATAGTCATTTTCTTTAGTAACATCGGGCTGTATTGTTGACAGCTCTTTGTTCACTTTTCCTACTATCCAACATGAAACTAAGCAACACCATTAGGGAAGTACAAAGTCTGTTCTGACCTTAGAACTGTTCCTGATCATGTTAAAGATATGCTGTCTCTACTTTAAAATTTTACTGTTCATCATTATCATGGAACTTCTCTGATTGTTTTTTGAGAATAGATGTCATGTCTCCTTAGCTAAACAGTAAGGTTTAAGACAGCAGTGTAGGGAAGTGGGAAGAATGAGCTGTGAAATAAGCCATATCCAAGTCTGAATTACCCCTCACTGGCTATAAGCCACATAAGTCCTAGAGGTATTAGTCCCCTCATTGATAAAGTAGGGAAGATGCTATCTACCCCATAGGATGGCCTTAATAATATGTAAAGTGCTTGGCACATTTCTTTAAGTAAAAGTTACCTTCCCCTTTAATCTATACTATTCCTATATCTGGGAAGATAAAGATAATACACGGTGTTCTGATAAGGTATTCAGTAAATCTTGACTAAACAGAGAGGATAAACATTTTATTCCACACTTTTTGTGCCCAATATTTACAAAGATTCCTTGTTCTGATCACCATCTAGCTTTAAACCCAGGTTTAGTCACTCCTGGCTGCACATGGTTCTTCAATAGCAGACTAAGCCCTCTGGGAAATATGGTCCGTCGGCACTTCCTATTCTGATAGAGCAGACAGGGTAAGTCTGACTCACACCTCAATCCTTAGGAACATGCCTTTTTTTCTTCTCTTTTGATACACTGGCTTACAGCCACATCTTCTCCCTGGGGAAAGCAGACAACAGCTAATCTGTGATTGTGACTATTTCAGAACAGGAAGATGGCCACCTGTCTTACTTTTCAGATGATTAACCCCATTAGCTTGATTGCCTTTACAAGCAGTCTGAGGGAACCCCTGATGTGGCTTAAGGCTTGCTGCAACAGCTCCTCCTGAAAAGGACTAGCCTCTCATCCCTTCTTTTCTTTCTACCCTGAAAGGTTAAAAAAAAAAAAAAAGAAACCTGCCTTCTCCAAGGGCTTTAAAAACACATTTCTAAGTCACCAATCAAATAAGATTACCTAAAAGCTAAGATAACTCCAAAAGCCCTTTATGTGAGAAAATAGATTAAAAATACTGTTTTCAAAAGGAGAAAAACCCAGTTCCAGTTTTGAATCCTCCTTTGTGCCAGATAGCCTCTGCAATGACAGGGAGAGTCTGTCGCCGTGAACTGTCAGGTGAGCTCAGAGCCTAATTCAGAGGCTCCATTAATTTGTGTCTCCTTCTGAGAGGACACAATCTAGGAAGATTCTTTTTACTTGATTATTCCTAGATACACTACTGGGGCTGTAAACTCACCCATCCATCCCTTTCACAGCTGAATCATGACAGCACAGACACATTCCCACACACAGCCACACACATGACTGCACACTCTCACACAGACAGTTATGCATACTCCAGAGAACAGAGGACAGACAGGGAGCTCCTGAGAGATGGACTGTCCTGGGAGAAGAAACTGAGTAATGGGGAAAGGTAGAGTACAGAGAAAAGAGAGAGAATTCCCAGGCTAGTAGGTAGTTCTTTGCTGGTACTTTCCCTGGCTCACTTGAAGGTCTTGAATACCAGAGGCTTCTTCTTTGATGACTCTGAAATTCCCACCTTAAATCACTTTCTGCCTAAACTCATGGCCACTCTCCAGAGGTCTATGACCTCTCTACCTTGAAGAATGTTTGAAGAATCAAAAGATGTTGTGCTTTAAGAAAGTTACTTTCCCAGAAGCAGTGGAGGAGATGTAGAAGGAACTTCAAGAACTGTTAATGTTAAATATATACATGAGGTTCTAACCTCGTGATTTGCATTCCATGTAGGTAATAATTGAAAGAATAGCTTTCTGCTGAACAAATTATCAGGCTCATTCCCGCTGACATGCCTTTCCTCAACACCTCACAGAAAGGTATCTAATATATTCCAGTATTCCTGAGAGCAAGGCCTAGGACTGATCTGTCCTGTCCACCACCTACCCACTAGTCAGACGTGACTACTGAGCACTTAAACACGACTAGTCTGAACTGTGTTTGTAAGTTTAATATACACACCAGACTTCAAAATCTTAATATGCAGACAAGATTGCCATACATATCATTAATAGCATTTTATATTGATTACATGTTGAAATGCAAACATTTTGGATATATTGGGTTAAACAGTGATTAAATTTTTCTCAATTTTTAAATTGAAGTATAGTTGATTTATAATGTTTCAGGTATACAGCAAAGTGATTTAGTGAAAAAGAATATATACAATCTTTTTCATATTCTCTCCCATTATAGATTATTAGAAGATATTTATTACAGTTCCCTGTGCTATACAATAGGTCCATGTTGTTTATTTTATATATACTAATATGTATATGTTAATTCCAAACTCCTAATTTATCCCTCCCCCTCTTTACTCTTTGGTAACTGTAAGTTTGTTTTCTATGTCTGTGAGTCTGTTTTGTTCTGTAAATAAGTTCATTTGTATCTTTTTTTAGATTCCACAAATAAGTGATATCATGTTTTTGTCTTTGTCTGACTTACTTCACTTAGCATGATAATCTCTAGGTCCATATTATTATTAAAATTTATTTTGCCTATTTTTTTTCTTGGCTATACTGCACAGCTTGTGGAATCTGAGTTCCCTGACCAGGGATTGAACTTGGGCCCTGGCAGTGAAAGCACAGAGTTCTAACCACTGGGAAACCAGGGAATTCTGTCACCTATTTCTTTTTACTTTTTTAACGTGACTTGAACATTTACAATGGCATATACATAACTCTCATTATATTTATATTGGACAGCGCTAGCCTAGAATCAGGCCTGCCACACAGTTGACATTCTATAAATGTCTGTTGAAGAGCAAAACAACAACAAAAGGAACAAGAACTTTAACACAAGTATCAAGTAATGGTTGGATCAACCCTGGGTTTAATCCAGTCCCTTTCAATCTCCTTCTGAGTCTCCAATCCTAAGAGGCAGAACTTGTATTGCTGGGACTCTATATGTGACCCTTTAAAGCCCCTTTGGCCCCTTTAACTAGCATTAAATAGATTTAGCATTTTTGAAAGAACATTCGTAAAAGGAAAGGCTGTCTTCATATGGCCCTAACTCATTTGATATAAGGTAAACATTTTAGGGGGAGCAACTCAAATATCGAAAGCCAAAAGAAAACCTTTGGGAGTTGAATATGATAGAGTTTTTAAAACCACTGCTCTCACCACTACTATTCAACATAGTTTTGGAAGTTTTGGCCACAGCAATCAGAGAATAAAAAGAAATAAAAGAATCCAGATTGGAAAAGAAGAAGTAAAACTCTCACCGTTTGCAGATGACATGATCGTCTACACAGAAAACCCTAAAGACTCCACCAGAAAATTACTAGAGCTAATTAATGAATATAGTAAAGTTGCAGGATATAAAATTAACACACAGAAATCCCTTGCATTCCTATACACTAACAATGAGAAAACAGAAAGAGAAATTAAGGAAACAATCCATTCACTATTGAAACGAAAAGAATAAAATACTCAGAATATATCGATCTAAAGAAACAAAAGACCTATATGTAGAAAACTATAAGACACTGATGAAAGAAATCAAAGAGGACACAAATAGATGGAGAAATATACCATGTTCATGGATCAGAAGAATCAATATAGTGAAAATGAGTATACTACCCAAAGCAATCTATAGATTCAATGCAATCCCTATCAAGCTACTAATGGTATTTTTCAGAGAACTAGAACAAATAATTTCACAATTTGTATGGAAATACAAAAAACCTCGAATAGCCAAAGCAATCTTGAGAAAGAAGAATGCAACGGGAGGAATCAACCTGCCTGACTAAAGACTATACTACAAAGCTACAGTCATCAAGACAGTATGGTACTGGCACAAAGACAGAAATATAGATCAAGGGAACAAAATAGGAAGCCCAGAGATAAATCCATGCACCTATGGACACCTTATCTTTGACAAAGGAGGCATACAATGACAAAAGAATATACAATGGAGAAAAGACAATCTCTTTAACAACTGGTCAACCACTTGTAAAAGAATGAAACTAGAACACTTTCAAACACCATACATAAAAATAAACTCAAAATGGATTAAAGATCTAAATTTAAGACCAGAAACTATAAAACTCCTAGAGGAAAACATAGGCAAAACACTCTCTGACATAAATCACAGCAGGATCCTCTATGACCCACCTCCCAGAGTAATGGAAATAAAAGCAAAAATAAACAAATGGGACCTAATTAAACTTAAAAGCTTTTGCACAATGAAGGAAACTATAAGCAAGGTGAAAAGCCAGCCTTCAGAATGGGAGAAAACAGCAAACGTAGCAACTGACAAAGAATTAATCTCAAAAATACACAAGCAACACCTGCAGCTCAATTCCAGAAAAATAAACAACCCAATCAAAAAATGGGCCAATGAACTAAAAAGACATTTCTCCAAAGAAGACATACAGATGGCTAACAAACACATGAAAAGATGCTCAACATCACTCATTATCAGAGAAATGCAAATCAAAACAACAACAAGGTATGATCACACCAGTCAGAATGGCTGCTATCCAAAAGCCTACAAACAATAAATGCTGGAGAGGGTGTGGAGAAAAGGGAACCCTGTTACACTGTTGCAAACTAGTACAGCCTCTATGGAGAACAGTGTGGCGATTACTTAAAAAACTGGAAATAGAACTGCCATATGACCCAGCAATCCCACTGCTGGGCATACACACTGAGGAAACCAGAATTGAAAGAGACATGTGTACCCCAATGTTCATCTTGGCACTTTTTACAGTAGCCAGGACATGGAAGCAACCTAGATGTCCATTAGCAGATGAATGGATAAGAAAGCTGTGGTGCATATACACAATGGAATATTACTCAGCCATTAAAAAGAATACATTTGAATCAGTTCTAATGAGGTGGATGAAACTGGAGCCTATTAATCAAAGTGAAGTAAGCCAGAAAGAAAAACACCAATACAGTATACTAACACATATATATGCAATTTAGAAAGATGGTAACGATAACCCTATAAGCGAGACAGCAAAAGAGACACAGATGTATAGAACAGTCTTTTGGACTCCGTGGGAGAAGGCAAGGGTGGGATGATTTGAGAGAACAGCATTGAAACATGTATATTATCATATGTGAAACAGATTGCTAGTCCAGGTTCGATGCATGAGACAGGGTGCTCAGGGCTGGTACACTGGGATGACCCAGAGGGATGGGATGGAGAAGGAGGTGGGAGGGGGGTTCAGGATGGGGAACACATGTACACCCATGGTGGATTCATGTCAATGTATGGCAAAACCACTACAATATTGTAAAGTTATTAGCTTCAAATTAAAATAAATAAAATAAAATAAATCTACTGCTTGAGATTCTATTCCTCTTTGGGGCTAAATAAGATACTCTTAACCAAGTGAACTTCCTGAAGCATTTGGGAAGAGGAAAGGTAAAGTTACTTGATGTCTCTTGTTAGCTCCAAATTACTAGGGATCATAGTTAAGGGAAATAGGGGAAAATACTGTTAGAAAATGTAAGTGTTTCTAATGACATTTCAGCAGAGGAAGATTCCCTTTCCCTTCAGAAGGTCTAAGTGTCTGGCATACAACAGAGCATGGGACTTAAAAAAATATTCCCTGAATCAATGAAGGATTCCCTGAATCAGTCACTCAGTCATGTCTGACTCTTTGCAACCCCATGAATCGCAGCACGCCAGGCCTCCCTGTCCATCACCAACTCCCAGAGTTTACCCAAACCCATGTCCATCGAGTCAGTGATACCATCCAACCATCTCATCCTCTGTCGTCCCCTTCTCCTCTTGCCCCCAATCCTTCCCAGCATTAGGGTCTTTTCCAATGAGTGAACTCTTCGCAAGAGGTGGCCAAAGTATTGGAGTTTCAGCTTCAACATCAGTCTTTCCAATGAACACCCAAGACTGATCTCCTTTAGGATGGACTGGTTGGATCTCCTTGCAGTCCAAGGGACTCTCAAGAATCTTCTCCAACACCACAGTTCAAAAGCATCAATTCTTTGGTGCTCAGCTTTCTTCATGGTCCAACTCTCACATCCATACATGACCACTGGAAAAACCATAGCCTTGACTAGACGGACCTTTGTTGGCAAAGTAATGTCTCTGCTTTTAAATATGCTATCTAGGATGGTCATAACTTTCCTTCCAAGGAGTAAGCATCTTTTAATTTCATGGCTGCAATCACCATCTGCAGTGATTTTGGAGCCCCCAAAAATAAAGTCTGACACTGTTTCCACTGTTTCCCCATCTATTTCCTATGATGTGATGGGACCAGATGCCATGATCTTAGTTTTCTGAACGTTGAGCTTTAAGCCAACTTTTTCACTCTCCTCTCTCACTTTTATCAACTAAAGAGGCTCTTTAGTTCTTCTTCACTTTCTGCCATAAGGGTGGTGTCATCTGCATATCTGAGGTTATTGATATTTCTCCCGGCAGTCTTGATTCCAGTTTGTGCTTCTTCCAGCCCAGCATTTCTCATGATGTACTCTGCATATAAGTTAAATAAGCACGGTGACAATATACAGCCTTGACGTACTCCGTTTTCTATTTGGAACCAGTCGGTTGTTCCATGTCCAGTTCTAACTGTTGCTTCCTGACCTGCATACAGGTTTCTCCAGAGGCAGGTCTGATGGTCTGGTATTCCCATCTCTTTCAGAATTTTCCACAGTTTATTGTGATCCACACAGTCAAAGGCTTTGGCATGGTCAATAAACCAGAAATAGATGTTTTTCTGGAACTCTCTTGTTTTTTCGATGATCCAGTGAATGTTAGCAATTTGATCTCTGGTTCCTCTGGCTTTTCTAAAACCAGCTTGAACATCTGGAAGTTCACGGTTCACATATTGCTGAAGCCTGGCTTGGAGAATTTTGAGCATTACTTTACTAGCATGTGAGATGAGTGCAATTGCATGGTAGTTTGAGCATTCTTTGGCATTGCCTTTCATTGGGATTAGAATGAAAATGGACCGTTTCCAGTCCTGTGGTCACTGCTGAGTTTTCCAAATTTGCTGGCATATTGAGTGCAGCACTTTCATAGCATCATCTTTCAGCATTTGAAATAGCTAACTGAATTCCATCGCCTCCACTAGCTTTGTTCGTAGTGATGCTTTCTAAGGCCCACTTGACTTCATGTCCCAGGATGTCTGGCTCCAAGTGAGTGATCACACCATCGTGATTATCTGGGTCATGTAGATCTTTTTTGTACAGTTCTTCTGTGTTTTCTTGCCACCTCTTCTTAATATCTTCTGCTTCTGTTAGGTCCATACCATTTCTGTCCTTTATCGAGCCCATCTTTGCATGAAATGTTCCCTTGGTATCTCTAATTTTCTTGAAGAGATTTCTAGTCTTTCCCATTCTATTGTTTCCTCTATTTCTTTGCATTGATTGCTGAGGAAGGCTTTCTTATCTCTCCTTGCTATTCTTTGGAAGTAACATAGAAAAAGAGGCATTGTAGTATATTAGAGCAAGTATAGGATTAATTGTTGGGGAAAATTGGGGTTGACTACTGGCTCTTCCTCATACTAACAGTATAGCCTTGTGGTGCAATCTATGTAAGCTCTCCAGGCCTTCATTTCCTCATTCATATAATAGGCCTAATTAAGTGTCTCTTTCACAAGGTCATTATGAGGATTTAATATGTTAATGCATGTAAAACATTTCTCTCTCTACATAGCATACCATTTTTATGTTTGTTAGGCTCCTAGTCATGTGCAACTCTTTGTGACCCCATGGACTGTAGCCTGCCAGGCTCCTCTGTCCATGGGATTCTTCAGGCAAGAATACTGGATTGGGTAGCCATGTTATTCTCCAAGTGATCTTCCTGACCCAGGGGTTGAATCCTGCATTGCAGGCAGATTCTTTACCATCTGAGCCACCAGGGAAGCCTGGTGGGAACATACCATATATACTCAATAATTGGTAGCTATTCCACCCAAAGACAGTGAAGAGGACTTCCTAAAGCATCTCATCACCATGTGACATCATTTGTCTTTACATAATAACTAATGAGATCTTTAGCTGGGAAAAATGTGAGGAGCCCCAGTGTTGATCTCTTAGAGATCTCTAAGGAAGAAAAACTTGCTTTCAAGCAGTAGCCAGGTCTGGAAAAGAGCTGAAGGCCTGGGGGCAAATCATCCATTCATCCACCCAACATATTGAGTGTCAAGCACTGTTCTAGATAACAGGGATCTAACAATATACGAAACAGACAAAGATTCTTGCTGTTACGGAGTTTTATTTCTAATAAAAAATTAGGCATAGATTTGTTCTCAGAAAATTTATTCAATCATTTATATTCCCTGATTTAATTTGAAAACCACTATCTCCAGGGATGGCAGTGACCTCTCAAATGGACAATTCTAGGTCTCACCTGATGCCCGAAAGAATTGTGTACTGCTTCAGCATCTCTCTGCCTCTCCCCTGGAATAGTCAAGAACTCCTGGCTATTCAATTCAGTCCCCCCTTAGCTCAAATCAGTAAAAGGGATAAAAAGTTGCCCCACACCAAGGTCTTCACCACTTTCCCTGCCTGCTGCCCACACAGAGATTACCCTAACATCCTCTAGCAAGCAAAATGCACTTCAGGAGATATGCTTATGTCAAGTCCTCAGAAGGTGAACATTATCTAGTTTCTAGTGGCACTACCACTGGAAAAATACATTGTCTCATTCTCTCCCCTTAACAGTGGTAGTTTTGCCCTAGGAGGTACCATGGTATGATGAAATTAGCATGGGATTTGTCATCAGAATGATCAAGATTCAAATCCTAGCTCTGCAGTATACTGTGAGGCTTTGGGAAGACCATTTTAACTCTCTGAGCCTCTATCTACTCACCTATGAAAGAGGTATCTCCCTCACAAGGTTATGTGGAGTATATAAAGGGCACAGTGCCTAGCACAGAATTGGTATTCCAGAACCATTAATTCTCTTGTTCCCAAAGTCCTTCCAACTAAGTTGAGCAGTATTTCAGGGACGGTGTGAAAGCTGTTCTTGGGATTAGGACTAAGCAATTGCCTCCCAGAAGGCTCAAACTGGCTAGCTTCCCAACTCTGCATTCAATATCATGTTAATAACTTGAAACTGACCATGGTGGCGGTATACCCAGTACAGAAATCACAATTTCTACGAATCAGGTTTTATTTATTTAATTTCCCTGGAGATCCTGTTTACCAGCACACCACTGGCTTAAACCCCAAGACACAGGGACAGCTCAGGGACTAAGAGAAGGCAATTACACACTTCACATTTTGAAACAGAGACCTTTCAATAGGTTGAACAAATAATGCCATAAATATATCTCTTTAGAAATTCTACACAGAATATTTTATGTGCCACATTAAAAATTCTTATTGTTCCCCAAGTCTAAGGATCAGCTACATAAGCCACCACAAGTATCATCACAGGGTCAAGTACACAGCAGGTGCTTAGTAAACATCTGTCAAATGCATAAACCCAGGAGATATTATTTGCCACTTTTCATCAAAGAAATAGAACCAGCAGTCTGAAAAAAATACTCACGATCTGGAAATGAAATCAAGCCTCAGGAGAAAAGATGAAGATGAGAGATGTAGGAGACAGGAGAGCACAAACCATAATGCTGGGAGAGAAAGAAGTTCTGGAAGGGTAAATAGGCTCAAGGCAAGTGAAAAGATGGGATACAGAATCCAAAGAGATCCATGGGAGGGTACAGAAGGGGCACATGGAGGAAACTGACAAATGGAACAAGGTCCTGAAAAGGTAATAGGAATAAAAATTGGGGAATTGTACTTTTATCTGGGAATAGATTTTATAAGTTGTTTTCATGAACTTATTCTTTATAAAAATCATCACATTTATTATTACTTTCTCATCACTGCATTTAACAGCTTTGTTGATATATAACTTACATATGACAAAACTCACCCATTTAAATTTACAATTTAATGAATTTTAGCATATTTACAGAGTTGTGAAACTATCACCCCAATGTAACTTTAGAATGTCCATCACCTAAAAACCCTTGAGCCATTTAGTCAGTCAGTCTCCATTCCAGCCCTAGGCAACCACCAATTACTCTGTCTCTATAGTGAAGTGAAGTCGCTCAGTCGTGTCCGACTCTTTGCGACCCCATGGACTGTAGCCTACCAGGCTCCTCTGTCCATGGGATTCTCCAGACAAGAATACTGGAGTGGGTTGCCATTTCCTTCTCCAGGGAATCTTCCCAACCCAGGGATCGAACCCGGGTCTCCCGGGTCAGAGGCAGACGCTTAACCTCTGAGCCACCAGGGAAGCGTCTCTATAGATTTGCTTAAAAAAAAAAAACACTCCATGTAGGAATTTAGAAAGATGGTAATGATGACCCTATATACGAGACAGCAAAAGAGACACAGATGTAAAGAACAGACTTTTGGACTCTGTGGGAGAGGTGAGGGTGGGATGATTTGAGAGAATAGCATTGAAACATGTATATTACCATATGTGAAATGTATCACCAGTCCAGGTTTGATGCATGAGACAGGGTGCTCAGGGCCATGCACTGGGATGACCTTGAGGGACGGGATGGAATGGGAGGTGGGAGGGGGGTTCAGGATGGGGAACACATGTACACCCATGGCTGATTCATGTCAATGTATGGCAAAAACCACTACAATATTATAAAGTAATTAGCCTCCAATTAAAATAAATTAATTAAAACAAACACTCCATATAAATGGAATCATACAATTTAGCCTTATGTGTCTGACTTCTTCCATTAAGTATCATATGTTGGTTATTCATATAGTGGCATATAATAGTGCTTCATTTCTTTTAATTGCTGCACAATATTCCATTGTATGGATATACCATATCTTATTTTCCATTCATCATTGGATGGGCATTTAGGGTGTTTCTGCTTTGGGACAGTGTAAATAATGATATTATGAACATTCACATACAAGTTTTGATGTAAACATATTTTCATTTCTCATAGGGTCACAAAGTCAGACACGGCTTAGCAACTGAATAACAACACAAACTAGGTATCTAGGAATAAAACTGTTGATTCATATGGAAATTCCATGTTTAACATTTTGCAGAACTGCTAAACTATCTTCCTAATAATGCATCATTTTGCATTCCCAGTAACAATGTATGAGAGTTCCAATTTCTCCACATGCTTACTAACAGTTGTTATTGTCTTTTTAAACAATTATTATAGCCATTCTAAGAGCAAGAAATACTATCTCATTGTGGTTCTGATTTTTATTTCCCTAGACAAAGGATGCTGAGTATCTATTTGCATGCTATTGGCCCCTTTGGAAAATTCATACATTTTCTTTGGGGAAAAAAAGGTATTCAAATCCTTATCCTAATTTTTAATGGGTAACTTTCTTTTTAGTACTGAGTTGTAAGAGGCCTTTATATATTTTGAATCCAAATACTTTATAAATATACGATTTAGAGTATATTCTACCAGACTTCGGAGTGACATTTCAATTTCATGATGGTGTCTTTTAAAATGAAAAAAGCTTAATTTTGATTAAGCCTAATTTATCATTTTTTTCTTCTATTACTTCTGCTTTTATATCACATCTAAAAATATCTTTGTGGAACTCAAGATCATGAAAATTTACTTCAATGATTTCTTCAAAGAGTTTTATAGTTTAAGGTCTTATACTTAGGCCTATTATACATTTTGAGTTAATTCTTTGTGTATAGTGTGAGGTCTAGGACCAAATTCATTATTTTGCATGCAGACAGCCTACTGGCTAAATACCAATTTTAATCAATCCTATTGGCTAAATTCTATTAGCTACGCATCATTTCTTCCCTTTGAACTTTCTTGGAAATTTTGTCAAGAATCAGTTGGTCAAAAATGTAACAAGGGCTTATTTCTGGGATCTCCACCAATCTCTGTTAATCTATATGTCTGTCCTTATGCCAGTACCACACTGACTTGACTACTGTGGCTTTGTAGTAAGTTTTGCAATGAGTAATTATAGGTCCTCCAAATTCCATCTTTTCAAAATTATTCTGGCTATTCTGGGTCTTTTGTATTTTTATGTGAATTTTAAGATCTGCTTGCCATTTTCTGCAAAAAAAAAAAAAAAGAGAGAGAAAGAGAGAGAGAAAAAGTCATCTGAGATTTTGTTGAATCAGTAGACCCATTTGGTGAGTACTGACATCTTAGCAATACTGTCTTCTAATTCATGAACATGGGATATCTTCCTATTTATTTAGGTCTTATTTCATTGCTTCACTAATATTTTATAGTTTTCATTGTACAAGTCTTTATATTTTGTCAAATATATTCCTAATTATTTTAGTTTTTGGTGCTATTGTAACTGGAAATTTTTCAAAATTTCATTTTCAGATTGTCCATTGTTACTGTACAGAAGTATAAGTATCTTTTAATGATGATGTTGTATTCTGCAAACATAATGAATTTGTTTATCACTTCTAGTAGTTTTTTTTAGCAGATTCCTTGGAGTTTTCTATATATAAGGTCATGTTATCTACAAATGAAGACAGATTTACCTTTTATTCTCTGGTTGCCCTGACTAGAAGCTCTAGTAATATGCCAAATATAACTGGTGAGAGCAGACATCCTCATCTTCTTCTCATCTTAAGAGGAAAACACTTAGTTTTTCTCTATCAAATATGATGTTACTTGTAGTGTTTTCATAGATGCTCTTCATCAGCTTGAGTTCCTTTCTCTTCCTAATTTGTTTAGAGTTTTTATCATGAATGGGTGTTGATTTTCATCAAATGCTTTTTCTGCATCTATTAAATTGATCATGTTCTTTTTCTACTTTATTCTATGAATGCAATGTTTACATCAACTCATTTTTGGATGCTAAACCACCGTTGCATTCTTAGGATAAATCTCACTTGGTCATGATGTATAATCCCTTTTGTACGCTGTTGGATTCAGTTTGCAAGTATTTTGTCCTGGATTTTTACATAAGGAATATTGGTCTCTAGTTTGCTTTTCTTGTGATTTCTCTGGCTTTGGAATCAAGGCAATACTTGTAGAATGCATTGGATTTGTTCCCTCTTTGTGTGAGGGGAACAAATGTGTGAAGTTTGTGAAGAGTTAGTATTAGCTCTTCTTTAAATATCTGGTAGACTTCACCAGTGAAGCTATGTGGGCCTGGGCTTTTATTTTTGGGAAGATTTTAGAATACTAATCCAATCTCTCCAGTTGTTATAAGACTAGTCAGATTGTCTATTTCTTCTTGTGTAGCTGTGACAATTTTAATTTTTCTAATAATTTTTTCATGTCACCTAAGTTACCAAATATCTTGGCATACAGTTCTTCATAGTTTTCTCTTATCATCTTTATTCACTTTTCTGTAAGTTCAATAGTGATGCTCCCTCATCATTCTTTTTTTTTCAGTTAAAAAACTTAACCTTTATTAACTGAAAAATGAAAACAAATTAAGGTCTCTAGTCTGGTTAACAGCAATGAACCAATGTCAGTTTCCTGGCTTTAATATTATATTACAGTTATATAAGATTTCACCAGTTAGTGAAATCTTACATTATAAGATAATATAATTATATAATATTATATATATATTTATGTAATATAATCATATATAATTATATAATAATAGTATTTATAAATATTATATATATTTATATTATAAAGATATTATAATTACAATATTATAATCTTATATACAGTTATATAAGATTTCACCATTTAGTCACCTCACATGCTAGGTGAGAGTACACAGGATGCTTTGTACTATTAATATTATTTATTTTTTGTTTTATTTTATATTTAAATTAATTTATTTCTTTTAATTGGAGGCTAATTACTTTACAATATTGTGGTGGGTTTTGCCATACATCGATATGAATCAGCCATGGGAGTACATGTGTCCCCCCATCCTGAAGCCCCCTCCCACCTGCCACCCCACCCCATCCCTCTGGGTTGTCCCAGAGCACCAGCTTTGGGTACCCTGCTTCATGCATCGAACTTGCACTGGTCATCTGTTTTACATATGGTAATATACATGTTTCAATGCTATTCTCTCATATCATCCCACCCTCGCCTTCTCTCACAAAGTCCAAAAATCTGTTCTTTACATCTGTGTCTCTTTTGCTGTCTTGCATATAGGGTTGTCATTACTGTCCTTCTAAATTCCATATATATGTGTTAATATCCTCATCATTCTTGGTATCAGTAATTTCATTCTTCTTTTTCTCAATCAACATACTTAAAGGTTTGTCAATTTTTATGGGATGAACTGTGTCAACCCAAAATTCATACATTGAAGGCCTAGCTGCCAGTATCTCAGAATATGACTGAATTTGGATGTAAGGCCTTTAAAAGAAGTAATTAGGTTAAAATGATGCCATTGGGTTGGGCCCTAATTTAGTGTAAACGATGACCCTATATGCGAGACAGCAAGAGACACAGATGTAAAGAACAGACTTTTGGACTATATACTTTACAAAACCAACATCAGTGTTATAATTGTTTCTTTAAATAATCATGCTATTTGAATGAACTAGGGAAAACTATATAAAGTTTTTTTTAATTGAACTTTTTATTTACCATTTATGATATTCTTTGTTTCTTCCTATGGATTTGAGGTACTCTCTGGTGTCACCTTCTTACTCTACTATCACTTCCTAATCTCCCTGCTACTTTGTGCTGTCATTGTTAAGTATATTTCCATATGCTACAGGCCCCAAAATTCAATTACACAGATTCTTGAATGCTATTGTTTTTTAAATCAATCAAGGAAAGATGAGAATATGCAATTATATTGTTTTTTATAGTTAATACACAATTAACTTTACCAGCACTGTTTTTCATGTGGCCAGCACTGTTTTTCATGTGGATTTGAATTACTGTGTGATGTTGCTTCCTTTCTGACTAAAGAACATCCTTTAATATTTCTTGTAAGGCCAGTCTGTTATCAATGAATTCTCTCCATTTCTGCTTATCGGGTAATGTCTTAATTTCGCCTACATTTCTGGAAGTTTTGCTGCACGTAGGACTCATTTTCTTTTTCCCCCTTTAAGCGCTTTGAGATCAAACCAGTCAATCCTAAAGAAAATCAGCCCTGAATACTCATCGGAAGGACTGATGCTGAAGCTGAAGCTCTAATACTTTGGCTACCTGATGCGAAGAGCCAACTCATTGGAGAAGACCCTGATGCTGGGTCAGATTGAAGGCAGGAGGAGAAGGGGGTGACAGAGGATGAGATGGTTGGATGGCATCATCGACTCGATGGATATGAGTTTGAGCAAACTCTGGGAGATGGTGAAGGATAGGGAAGCCCGGTATGCTGCAGCCCATGGGGCTGCAAAGAGTCACACAAGACTGAGTGACTGAAAAAAACACTTTGAATATGTCATCCCTCTGCCTCCAGTCTCCATTTCATCTGATGAAAAGTCAGCTACTGATCTTATTGAGGTTCACTTATACATGATGAGTCGTTTTTTCTCTTTCTTTTCCCATGATTTTCCCTTTGGTTTTTAACATTTTAACTATGATATGCCTAGGTGTAGACCTTGCTTGTTTTTACAGGTGCAGACTAATGTTTTTCACAATGTTTTTGCAAGTTTTCACCCACTGTATCTGCAATTTTTTTCCTACTCCATTCACCCTCCTCTCCTTCTGGTACTCCCATGATGAGTATGTTGGTGAACTTAATAATGTCCCATAGGTTTCTCAGGCTCTGTTCATTTTCTTTCATGTTTTTTTTTTCTGTTCTTCAAATTGTATAATCTCTAATGATTTAACTTCAAGTTCACTAATTCTATCTTCTTCCAGCCTAATTCTAGTGCTGAGCCTTTCTGATAAGTTTTTCATTTCTGTTATTTTACTTTTCAACTCCAGAATTTTCATGTCATTGCTTTTTAAAATATAATTTATATACTTTTACTAATATTCCCTCTTTGATGACTCATTGTTATATCTTCCTTTATCATTTTTTAAATTGACTCCTTTAATTCTTCAAAAATATTTATAATAGGTATTTTGAAGTGTTTGTGTTTGTCTGTTAAGTGTTCCCCCCAAAAAAGGTAATCTCTATTGCCTGCTTTTCCTCCATACAATGGTCACACTGTTTCTTTTTATCAGTTGTAATTTTTGTTGAAAACTGAGCACTTTAAATAACATTGTGTAGCAATTCTAGATTCTGACTAGTCTCACCACCATCACTACCACCACAGGCCTTGTTGACTGGTGGCTTGCCTGAATTAAGTTTGTAAAGTCTAATTCCTTTGCATTGTGTAACCTCTGATCTTACTGCTCAATTTTTTCCTCTTTGTTTGTTTGCTTGTTTTTAACTACCTCAGACTTGCTCCCAGGTCAAGGAGTTCAATGTTTAGCTATTGATTTATCAGAGGTCGTGCTTATGTCCCTTGAGACTGTAAGGCTTCAGAACTTGCTGATGGATCTCTGGGTTGCTTAGGGAATGCTTTTAATCAGCTCCACATTCAGGAAGTGTCTAGTAGCTCTCAAGTGCCCACTCTAGTTGCTTCTGAAGGAATGCAATGTAGCATATGTACTCAGCCTTCCCCCCAACCCCCAGGGATAAGTATGATTTTAACAGGGCTCTTTTTAGCTCTCTCTCTCTCTCTCTCTCTGGTTCAATTAAACTTCTCGCTGGTCTGCCATATCATCTGTTGCTCCTACTTTCATGGAAATATTAGCCTTCTACTAGTTGTTCAACACAAAGATCTCTATTATTTTTGACAACACCTTCAGGATGGAGTGCCTCCACGCTCTGTTCCAAATAAAACCAGACCCCTTAACAGAGCTGGGGCTGCTGACCCTCCAGTCTTGCCTAAACCCCTGTGCATAATTTCTATACTGTTTTCCTGGGGTGAGGGTGTAGTGACAACCCAATCTTCCCTGGGTGATATCCAGCAAGAGCTGGAATGTAGAGATGGGAGCTCCCATCTTCTTGGCATGCTCTTCCTGTTATGGAACAACCTCCACCCTCCAAGCAGGACCTGGGGGAGGCTGATTGCCTATGGTCTTCTATGGTTGCATTTTCTATCATGGAACCTCTGCCCTATACATGGGAACTAGGGTGGGTGACCCCAGGCTCCTTACCCATGTCAGCCAAAAACAGAGCTTCCACAACTTGAAACTGAGTGTGTGGGAAGAGAGATGTTGGCAGCCTGTCCCCACTGAGGTGAAACCACTGCCCTGTGACTGGGAGTGAAGGGTAAAGGTAGCCCCATATTTTGGCTACAACTGTCCAGAGTAAAGCATCCATAGCATGGAGCGGGGTGGGAGAGATGTGACAACTAGGCTCCCATTGTTCTTAGTAAGATTTAGTAGATTTCCTTGAATAAATGCTTCTCAATATTTTGAATTCCTCTAGGTCAACTTCCAGAGAATTTAAATGGTTGGTTTTGATCATTTTATCAATTAAGTGGTTGTTTCACTAAGAAGAAGGTCTGTTAAGCTCCTCATAGCCTCTCTGGAAGTTCTACTCCCAAACCACTAATTTTCAAGCCTCTGATTAAGATTTTTCTTAGCCTCTGGAAAACAATCCATTTTAAAATTTGTAGATGGATTGGGTCCACTTATCAATGGTTTAATTTCAACACTATAATCTTCATGCCCACAACAAGAAATAAAACATTTCTCAAATTAATTAGGTATATGTTCATGTGAGCAGTCACATTTAAGTTAATTTTGCGTTTCATAGCCCCTTGTTTTTCCAGTGGAAGTTGGGAAGGAGCTGTTTTTCCATAACCAAATCTTCCTGATATCTGAACTTTATTCCTTCAAGCACCAGATACTTCATTGCAGCCATCATAAAGGACTCACTCTAAAATGTCTCCTAAATAACTTAAGAAGCAGGTGATCCTAACTACTTGAAAGACAGAATAAAGGATTACTAAAAAGGAACCACCTGCAACATATCATAATGATATCACAAACTCTGTCAATTGTATAACGGTATCAAACATATTGATAGACACTGTAAAGGGTAGACGTGATACTGCCAGGGAGTCCAAATATCAAAGTGGTGCACATGTTTTCCTCACTCATATTTCAGAGAACAGTTCAAAGAAACAACAGCCTTCCCAATGAAAGTGACTGGCCCAGAAATTCACTCTGATCATGGCACCTTCATACCTCTAAACCTTCCATGCCAAAACAAAGGAAGAATAAATGCCTCTTCTTGACATTTGAGGCCCCAATCTTAACTTTCCAGTCTCAATCTCCACTATTCCCCAACTTATAATTTTCTCCAACCACATTAGTTTCCCTTTCTACTACCTCCTCCTAGTATGTTTCCTTTATCTGCAGCATGTCTTGCTAGTCTGAGAGCTTCTTGAGGTCAGGGATTAGGTCTTCTCACCTCTAGCCCTAGCACCAGCATGAGGCATAGCAGAACAGATATTCAGTATATGTTTTTTTAATGAATGAAATCCTTCCATGTGAGTCCTTCTTAAATGTCACCTCTACTCTGAGCCCTTTCCTTGTCTCGGGTGGAATCTCTCAGACCTTTAAATTCCTACAGCTTCTGGCTTTTAACATCTCTAATAATACCTGTGTCAGTCTTCCTTGTGCTTTGTTATAATAAATTTAAACATCTACCTTATTACCGCCACTGCCACCCTTCTATTCTAAAGAGAAACAGGAAGAGCATGAGACAGACACAGACAAAAGATAACATACTTGGAAAGCATAGGCTTTGCCTCATTTTTTAAAAACTTTCCTGTGGTACTTAGCACAATGTTTAGCACATAGGAGGAGTTCAAGAAATATTTGCCAAATTGAATTGCTAAAACATTTGGATATCAGTATGGAGATTTTACTTTAGATCCATACCTCATACCATACACTTCAATAAATTCCAGATGGGTCCAAGAATTAAACACAAAAAAGAAAAAACACCCTGGGGGAGTGGGAGGACAGAATCACATATTTGTCCCAGCTGTGGAGGAGTGGTAAATTTCTGAATATTGAAAAATGAAAGGAACATCAGAGACAGGATGAATGGATCTGAATACATAAATGTGAAAAAGAACACTTTTGCATAGTGAAATATAATAAAGCACACATAAAAATGAAAGCAACAAAATTGGAAAAATATGTGACAAATATAAGTGATAAAGTTGAACTATCCAAAATACAAGGAATGGATAAAAATGTAGGTCAATAGATTTTACTTGATCAATGTTCAAAGAAAATAAATAAGGAAAGAGATGGCAAATTATGACATTAAGAAATAGAAAGCTTCATTAAATAAATAAAAATTAAAACAAATGGAGAGTATACATATATACCTATTAAACTAGCAAAAATATTAAAAATGATAGCATTCAGGACAGCAGGGCTGTGAGAAAACAGACATACAGTTTAATCTTTTGGGAGTACAGTCTGGCAACAGGCAACAGCTATAAAATAACTCATACCTTTGACCTGGTTATTATATGTTTAGTAACAAATCAGAATGCAGTAACTCTGAACCGAAGAAATGCAGTTTGTATAGAAACCATTTATTGTACCACTTTTTATAAGAGTGAAAATTTTAAATAAGTTTAATCCCCAATTATGATAGAATGGCTAAACAAAATCTGGCATATCAATACAACAGAATACCACAATCTTATATTTTTGTGTGGAAGGCTATCTATCTATTCCACATTGCCAGTTCTTCCTTTATGTAATCTTTCTATCTCGGTTGTTAGGTACTCACTCAACTGTCATTGTGCCTATTTCTAGGGTAAACTACCTCCAGAAACCTATGTAGCCTGCTACTCCCAATACTAATTTACTGCTTGTGTTCTGCTCTAACTGAGGGAATGAGAGGTTCCCACTAAATTAAGGATCAGTGGGTCTCTCTGAAGTCAAGGCATGAGGGCCTCTTTCCCTGTACCATGGGCTTTGTAACAGCTGTTTCAAGATCTCAAAGCCTTCTTCTTTTCTTATTACTGGGGTCCAGGCTATGTTCTGGGCTTCAGGATAAGTGAGGCATTACTGCAAATGGTTTTGCCTTAATTACAGAGCCTTCAGTAAAACTGTTTGCATTTCATGAACACTATGGTTTTGAACAGAACCGTTTCAGTTCATACTACAAACATTTTCATATGGAACTACCTCTGATCAGGAAAGATAGCCTTAAACTCTATAAATTATAAGTCTTGAGAATACATGTGGCCATGTTATGATTAAAGAGAAACTTGGGGACAAGTAATAGCAAAATCATTTATTAAGAGTCATGCTCATATGCCTATTATTAACTAAAATAGTTTTATTTAAACTTTTGGTTTCTTTGGTTTTATTACAGCTTACTACTGCTTTGAAATAATAATGTGCTTGAATTTCACAAACATATGAAAATTACAGTCATATTTATCATCAAAGAGCCAATTTCAAACATTTCTCAAAGACCCAATCTCAAACTAATGTGTTAAAACAAATATCAGTTCTCTGTGAGTCATAGGTTTTAAGGCCACATATGATTAGCCTTCCGGAGAAGGCAATGGCACCCCACTCCAGTACTCTTGCCTGGAAAATCCCATGGATGGAGGAGCCTGGTAGGCTGCAGTCCATGGGGTCGCTAAGAGTCGGACACGACTGAGCGACTTTACTTTCACTTTTCACTTTCATGCACTGGAGAAGGAAATGGCAACCCACTCCAGTATTCTTGCCTGGAGAATCCCAGGGACGGCGGAGCCTGGTGGGCTGCCGTCTATGGGGTCGTGCAGAGTCGGACACGACTGAAGCGACTTAGCAGCATGATTAGCCTTCAAATCTGAAACCAATGCAAGAACCAAATACAAGCCCTAACATAAACATATTAGAGCCTTTCTGTGAAAGATCTAGACCAGTCCTATGAAAGAAGTGAATAGACACATTAAAGGCAATTCAAAATAAATAGAAATAAGAACGTTTTCGGTGAAAAAAGTGATTGCTAACAATGTTAAAGGAGAATGACATCTTCATTTTGACCATGACAACCAACAAAACAAAACACTCAGAAGAAACTGAAGGTGTGAAAACTTGGCTGTGACGACATGAAGATAAAAAAAAAATGAAGACTTACCCACCTTGGGTCTGTTCCCTGGATGGGGCCAGGGGTGTTAATTCTGTTTGTGTGACAGAAAAAAAAAAAAAAAAACATCCTAATAGTTCTGAAAATAATCCCTGAATAGGAGCCATTCCTTAATTTTGGTCATTCTGAAAATTGCTTTATATCTACATGTGAAAGCAGTATCAGTGGTGGTGGTTTAGTTGCCAAGTCGTGTCTCACACTTGTGACCCCCATGGACTGTAGCCCACCAGGTTCCTCTGTCCATGGGATTTCCCAAGCAAGAATACTTGAGTGGGCTACCATTTCCTTCTCCAGGGGATCTTCCTGACTCAGGGATCGAACCTGCATCTCCTGCATTATAGTCGGTCTCTGGCATTGCAAGTGGATTCTTTACCACTGAGCCACCAAAGAAACCCATGGAAAGCCATATTAGTGAATCTGTACATCTTTTCCTCTACCTATGAACATGAGCTGCTTAGTGCTTTGGCTAGCAACAAATACTATGTACATTCTTAATTCAACTTTAATGGATCCAAAGATTCCCATATGTTGAGCCTTTGAAATAAAAATACAATGTATGTTGATAGTCAGGAAAAGACTGAAGAGTTCATGGAACTGCAGAATTAAAACCCACTTTCAGAATCCAGATCTGCTGACATCTGGCACTGACACTCTGGTACACATTTATATGATTTATATTGTCAAGTTGATAGATTTCTCATGACCAAAGTTGGGTTTCTTGAACTCTTAGGACACTGGAAGAGAATATTTAGACAACATTCATACCCGCAGCAGGCCAGGAAGGTGAGACACCAGCAGGAGATATTGACTGAGCCATTTCCTAACCATATCAGAAGGAAATTACTTCAATTCTTGTCACAGGATAGGCCAGATGCTCTGTCCTGCCCTAGCCTCATTGTGCTCCTCCTTCTAAAACAAAGGAGGAGGAAGGAAAGTAGAGAAGGAGGGAAGGGGGAAGAAGGGAGATGGAGAGAGAGGGAGAGGGGGAGAAATGTTACAATTAAGTTAAAACAAAGATTAACAAGTGTACGAAATAAAGGTTACTTTTGTATAAAATGAAAATATAAAGGGTCAGTGTTCAGGGAATGTTGGTGTACTAGCTCAGTTACCCTCAGTTCATAGGCCTGAGTCATTCGGCTTAGCAAGCTCAGGGAATAGTACCACAGCTTTGTCGCTTACACTTTTATGAGGCATATCTGTACTGGTGGCAGCTAGCAGACTGGCAGGGCTACAAACTGGCATGCCCTCGGGTCATAAACTAATTATGGCACAATCATTCACTTGTTCTAGCCATTCTGCCAATTACTTCATAAGTGGGGAGGACGGGACCCTTGTCTTGGGGCAGTTCTGGAAATAAGACCTCCCTGGTTCAAGCCTTCCTTCCTGGGGAGTTATGTGGGACTCTGTAGGGTCATCGACAGTCTCAGAAGCCTAGGAGTCTATCCTTCTGCCTTAATGATTCATTCACTATTAAGTGTCTGTGTTGTACAAGACCCAGAAAGGAAATGCAAAAATAAGGAAGACTGAACCTTCAAAGGGCTGTCTAGAGGGGATGGGACACACATGAACCATTCAAAGCCTCACTTTTCTTAAGCCCACCTGCACATCTCAAACCCCACGTTTTTCTTGAACAGAACAAAGAATCTTTGTTTTAACTTAATTGTAATATTTCTCCCCCTCTCCCTCTCTCTCCATTTCCCTTCCTCCCTCTAGACCCTGTATTAGTCATCGACTCTACCCCTGCAAGCTCTAGAAAAAAATAAAGATATTCTCTTCCAGAGCCAGTGTAATCTTCCATCTTTTCCCCAACGCTACGAAATAAGGTCCCTGTTCATAAATCAATTAAGGACTCAAGCCTGCTTGTCCGAAAGAGGGGCCAATCACATCCTGCCTGTACTGCACACACAGTCAGGGTTCCTGATGAGATACACATAGATGAGATCCCTTTAATGACAAGAAGGCTTATCCATATCCACACAGACTTACAAATAACCTCAGGGAGCCAAGCATGCATACCCAGAAATGCATGTAAACACACAAAAAGGTAGGTACACAGGTTTGCTTACAGTCAGAAGAGAAAGTAAACATTGGGGAGGGGTGGTGAAAGTTCACAGCTCAGTGAGCTGGAGACCTGGGTAGGAAGGAAAAAGAGTAAGTCCAAAATACCCACAGAGTACTGCTTTTCGAGAAAGCAGCACACACAGAGCCAGAAATGACAACTGATTTGGTGGAATTGGAGAGAATGGATTTGCAGCAAAAACTCAGGAAACAGTTGAGGATCAATAGGCCTCGGTGATTTCATAGTAATATAGTCAAGGTCCCAGAATGAATCATTTCCATGCTCATTACTGCTTATGGCAAACATCACCCAGTTGAGATTTCGAGGTTCAAAGAGCCCAAGATCTCTGACAGGCATCACTGAAAACATTCCTTCAAGAAGCACTCTTTATAAGGTACAGCCTAGCCAAGTACACAGGCATCTGCTCCCCACCATGGTCACATATTCTCCTGCTGCCTTTTACCCTCGTACAGGCCCCCACAGTCTGTTTGTATTCTCACACCTGGCCCCACCCTCTTGCAGAGGCCAAGAGCATCATTCCTGGATGAATGCCCAGCCTTTGAAGTCAGGGAGAATTCAGGGTTTTAGATGAGGAGATCCAGATTCAAGACTTCTCAATACACACTTCCCCTACTCAACAATTCTTATAATAAAGTTACACTCAAGAGGCACTCTGGCTGCTAGAAAAACAGGGAGCCAGGAGTGGTTGGGTGAGTTAGTATATCTAGGCCGGCCCGAGCTCTGTGGAATGTCAGGCTGGCTGGAAAGTTGAATCCCTCCACTGAAGGTGTGACCAAGAGATCCTTAAGCTAGGCACTGACCAAATCAGCCTTGCCTTTTTATTAAATCATATTTAAATTGAAGTACAATTAATTTACAATGTTGCACTAGTTTCAGTTGTACAGCAAAGTGATAATATATATGTTGCTTCAGTCGTGTCTGACTCTTTGCGACCCTATGGACCTGTGTAGCCTGCCAGGCTCCTCTGTTCATGGGATTCTCCAGGAAAGAATACTGGAGTGGGTTGCCATGACCTCCTCCAGGGGATCTTCTGGACCCAGGGATGAAACCCACATCTCTTTCGTCTGCACTGGCAGGCAGGTTCTTTTCCACTAGCACCACCTGGGAAGTTCACACACACACACACACACACACACACACACACACACAAATCCTTCTTCAGATTCTTTTTCATTATAGGTTATTATAAGATGTTGAGTATAGTTCCCTGTGCTATACAGGTCTTTGTTATTTATCTATTTTATACATAGTAGTGTGTATATGTTAATCCTAACCTCCTAATTTATCTCTCCCCCACTTTTCCCTTTGATAACTATTAATTTGCGTTCAAAGTCTGAGTCAGTTTCTCTTTTGTAAATAAGTTCATTTGTATCATTTTTTTTAGATTCCACACATAAGTGATATCATATGGTATTTGTCTTTTTCTGACTAAGTTCACTTAGTATGGTAATCTTGCTGCAAATGGCATTATTTCACTATTTTTATGCCGGCCTTGCCTTTAAAAAAGTTTTTCTCCCCAGTAACCCCCACACTCCCCACCCCACCCCCAGACACACAAATAAAGTTGCTAGGCCCTCAGGCTTGGTTCTCAAGAGTACAGCAGAACTCAGAGCAGAGCTAGCTTAGGGGACCTTCTTTATTCTAGTGCTTTCCTAGAATTAAAGATTGGCAAAGAAATAGGTCTGGACATTTGGTTAAAAGAGCCATATTTAAAAGCTATTGTTCCAATTTAGGATTACAAGAGGCTTTCTTCATCTTTAAAGTTTGGGAGAGGGAGTGAAGGTATAGATCCTCTAGGATAAATAGTAACCACCCACTTATGCATTCATGTTCCTATAGGTGTGTTTCACGGGAATCCGAGAGAAATCGAGCCTCCTCCCCTCTTCCAGTCCCTAAGGTCATCAGTCTGCCACACCTCCAACACTAAAAGCTTCCTTCCATTCATTATTCCATTTAATACAAATGAATCCAGTATGTGTTGTAGTTAATGAAGGAGATGATATTTAAAGTGTATTCTGCCTGACCTAGCAATTCTGCTTCTTCTATGAATATCTCTTAATAAAATAATTAGACAAGTGTGTGACAATATGTGTATACAAATGGCCACCAGAGTACTGTTTATAACAGCAAAGCATTAGAAGTGAATTACATTAATGTGGTTCTGGTTAAAACATTTATAATATCCATCAAGTCATAAAGTGTCATATTGCAAAGCCATTAAAATGATTACACAGACTAGAAAAGATTTCTATAACGTATTATCAGGTATAAAAAAGTGGGCTACAAAACTATATATTTTATGACCTCATTTTTAATATGTGCATATAACAGAGAAAAATTAAGTGTGAGATATACATATACCTATCAATCTGGTAAGTGGTAAAATATAACTTTCATTTTCTTCTTTAAATGTTTGCATATCTTTTAAATTAATATTAAGCAACAAACAGTATTATTCTTGATGACATGGGAAAAAAGCTATGTTCATTTTGAACAGGAGAGAAAATATGGTATGCAACAACAGCAGCTACCATTTATTAAGCAGTTATTATGTACCACAGCTTCAAACACACATACTGTATTTTAACCCTCATAATAATATCAGGATGTATGTAATATTGTCCCCCATCTTACATATGAGGAGTCTGAGGCTCAGAAAGTTTAAAGGACTTCCCAAGGTCACATAGCTAGAAGTGACAAAACTAGGATTTGAACTAAGGTTTCCTCTTGACTAAACCTCATGGTATTATTCACTGTTCTATCACCTTCCTTCTCAAGGGCCATTTCTCTCTTGAAGTATCCAATGTACCAAAGCCAGATTTTATATTTTTGAGTATGTATGTCAGAGAGACTCCATTAAGAGTAAAAAACTGCTGCCAGCTCAGAGTGAGGTTTCAAGAATATACAGAACCAGCAAGGCCTGGTGCCAAAAGTCCAGGAAAAGCAGTAGTAGCTCAAATTGAAATCTGGCCCCCAAAATCTCACAAAGGCAAGGAGAGTCCTTGCTTAAGTCAAACCTTGGCTTCCTCCATCCATCTATTCCTTCACTGAGTACCTATCATGTGCCAGAACTGTAGGGGTACAAAGACTCTGGGCCTTCAGAATTACTTCAGCACAAACTTCAGGATGAAATGTGACCGATGGCCAAGGGGCCATAACAGGAAACTTGGAAAGACAAGAAGCAGGTGCCAAATCCTCCTTTACTATCCTTTAAAAGAATAGTAACTATATGAATTCAATCACCCAAACCCAGTTGACATTAATGAGAAATGACTATGTACCAGGCTCTGTGTTGAGTGCTGTCACATATCTTACTAGTATTACTATTACTGTTACTACTAAGGAAAATAGCAGCTAACATTTTATTAAGTCCTTACTGGTAGTGGCGGAAACTGAGCTAAGGGCTTTACATATAACATATATATGCACAATCAGAATTCTGCTAACTTGGATTAAAGTAAAGGTTTAATATAAAAACAAAATGAAATAAATCCAACAAACAAAATCTGTAGAATTTCCACAGATTCCCTTATTCACCACTAGAGATGTAATGGTCATCACAGAGGTAAAATGGTTAGAATATGCAGACAACTCTATAAACACTTTCCATTTGTTCCTTTTTTTATCTTTTGGCTTGACACAACACACACTTATTATCTCTCAGTTTCTGTGGGTCACATTCCAGGCATGGCTTAGCTGGGTTGCTTGTAAGGCTTTAATCAAGGTGTTGGTCAGGGCTAAGGTCTCATTTGAGGCTCAACTAGCAAAGAATCTGCTTCCAAGCTCATGTAACCATTGACAGGATTCAGTTCCTTGTAGGCTCTTGGAGTCTTGCTGATTGTCAGCTATATAGACTGCCTTCATTTGCCTGTCATATGGCCTTCTTCATAGGTAAGTCATATTCATGGCAGTTTGCTTCTTCAAAGCCAATAAAAGAATAAGGATCCTAGACTCTTCTTTAGTCCAGATCAGAGACTCACAAACTTTAAAGAATTAGTGTCTAGGGTTCTATACATAGATGTAGTGTTATTGCAATACAAGGACTTTTCAGGGGGAATATCCAATAATTTATGTTTTTTTTCTGTCTTGTGTGGCATTTTTAGTACCTGTCTTAAAGGGTACATGAGTTAATAATGATGATATGAAGATTATTAATATATGCCCAGTAAATGATAGATCTTGCCTTAATATACTAAGCTTCACAAGAACCCTATCAGAGAAGTACACTTGACCTCATCTTACAGATGAGTAAATGAGGTTCAGAAAGGGTCAGCCCCTTCTGCTTCAGTGTGACAAAACCAAAGTTTAAACCCAGGTCTGACTGACACCAAATCGCCTTGTACAACTTTGTGAGAGGTACTTCCTTTCTGGTAAATAAATTAGGTTTTAGCTAAAAGGAATAACCAGGGCACAATGAGCAAGATGGATCAAAAGGGATGAACATGAGGCAGATCCAAGGAAGAGTGGTGAGAAGAAACGTGACACTATCAAAATGGAGCTTTAGGAAAATTAACCCGATAGTGATGATACCTGTCCCCTGAGGCAATGTTGTCTCTCCTTTGAGGTAGGATACAGACAAGAAAGCCTAGTCTACAGAACAAGCTCCCTGTACTGGTGCAGGCCTCCAAGGTGCTAACTGAAGGTCACCTGTCTCCTTGAGTGCCCAAACTGAGGACTCACGACCGCATTCCTGGAGGTGATATAGGAAGCTAGGACCCCAGTTCCCCATCATTGCATATTACAAAGTTCATGCTGAAGAAGACTGAACTCAGCCTCCCCAGTGTCTTGGAATGGTGTCAGGTAGCAATAGCACTCATTACAAGTGTCCAAAATGTGCTATTTGAATCACCTGAACCACCTGCATCTAATTTCAGAAAAGACCAACTTGGGAGTAGAGAATAGAGCTCCTGAAAAGCAAAATGCCAAAGACCATGCACAGCTCCCTTTCTCCACCTAAGCTAAGTTTGCAAGGATGCTTCTCCCTTTAAGGTCTGTTGACCCAATTCAAGGAAGCTTGAGGAATCTCCCTTATACTTTTTCATACTTTCTAGGACTGCAGAAAAATCACCAAAGATGACAAGACCTTCCAACCAGGTGTGTGTGTGTGTGTGTGCGTGCGTGCCTCTGTGTGTTAGACACTAGGTCATGTTTGACTCTTTTCAACCCCATGGACTGTAGCCTTCTAGGCTCCTCTGTTCATGGATTTCTGCAGGAAAGAATACTGGAGTGGGCTGCCATGCCCTCCTCCAGGGGATCTTCCTGACCCAGGGATCAAACCCACCTCTCCTGTGTCTCCTGCATTTCAGGTAGATTCTTTTACCCATTGAGCGATCAGGGAAGCCCTACTTATATCCAAAAATATTTGAAGTACCTTACAATAAAAATTCTTATATCATAGGACCATAAAATTAAAAGAGGTTTTAAAAAAACAGAGGTGGATATAATTATATTTAAAAAGAAGGAAACCTTTTGTTGATACATGCTTCATTGAAAACTCAAATTTGTTTCAACTTTCCTAGCAGCCAAGGCATAAAGACAAACACTATAGGTTCTAAAACTTTGATAAAAGGAAAGAAGCTTACATGTCGGAGGAAACCTATTGGTTGGCCCTGGATTCTACATGTGAATTATACAAAGGACAATTGAAAATAAACCCACAAAAGGCTGATCTCTTCAACATCATTTTGGCAAAATGTAATCCTGTCATATAATCATTTTGCAAATTGACCCTCACATTTTAAATCTGCTGCTGCTGCTGCTGCTAAGTCGCTTCAGTCATGTCCGACTCTGTGCGGCCCCGTAGATGGCTTAAATCACCCTCCCTATATAGACAGTATTTTTCTTTTTCCTCTCTTGCTTCCCAGTACTCTTACTGAGGTACCTGTAAACAGGCAGTGCCAATGCCCTCCTGAAACTTCAGCTTTGGATCTGCTCCAAGTTCTTGGATACTTGGTTGGTATTTCAAAAATGCTAGGTCCAGAGAGCAGAGAAAAATACCCATTTGGGCCTAGAACATGTTTAAGGCTATGTAGTGGTCAACTGCAGTAACTAGCAGCCTAGTTCCTTAGAAATAGCTGATACTGGGCTTTGAGTAGGAGAGTCGGTGGATTTAAGGGGCTTTCTCTACCGCAGCAATGTGCCTATTGGTCCAGAAGCACAAAAAAAAATGAAAGAAAGAAAAGAAAAAAATCAACACCAAGCAGGCCAGACCAGAGGCAGACCCAGTTTGGATTAAAGATCATACTCAGGAGAAAAGAACTCTAGGTGTGAATACAGAGTATGGAGCCAGGGGAGGGGGGTGTTAACCAGTAGACAGTTCAGTTTTTAGGAACAGTGCCAGAGCAAGGACTCCAAACCTGGAAAAATGTTTGACTTTAATCATGGGAAAAACCCCAACCCCCACCTCTACTGACCTGGAGGTGGGGTAAGTCTGAGGCAAGTAAAGAGAAATAAATGACATGCTGACGAGGGAAGGTACGAGGGAGGTTGAAGAAACAGTCTGGGAAGCAAAATTCTGAATAGCTAGTAAAAAAGGAAATTTTTAACTTACTTAAGTTATGAGACCAACATCTGAAAATGGGTGACAAAAAAAAGGAGAACAAGCCGAAGTCTTGATTTAGAAGCCAAAGTCTTGTTGAGGTGTGAGATGTAAGGGAGGTGGTGTCTAGTCAAAGCTAGGAGAAGAGGTGAAGGGTATGGCATTGCAAAAGCCAGGCAGAAATTCCAATGAGAAAAGAAAGGAAAAGGAAAGAATTGGTACTCAACCATGGACCAAACACAACCATTATTACTCAATTTAATTGTCCCTACAACAATCCTTTGACCTAAGAATGATTGCCATCTAACAGACGAGGAAATTGAAACCCAGGGAGTTGCTTCACAGAAATTACTCAGGGTAATTACATGGCTGGACTTCCCAGGCAGTTCAGTGGTGAAGAACCTGCCTGCCAACACAGGAGATGTGGGTTCGATCCCTGGGTTGGAAAGATTTCCTGGGAAAGGAAATGGCAACCTCCTCCAGTATTCTTGCCTGGGAAATTTCATGGACAGAGGAGCCTGGGGTCGCAAAAGAGTTGGACACAACTTAGCGACGAAACAATAATTACATGGCTAGAAAAGAGATCTTCTATGCTTTGAACTTGTGGTTCCACAACTTGTAGTCTTTCAACACATCCCACTGAACAGTGCCAGTCTTGCACAGCTAAGAAGCCAAGGACCTAATACTGGTGGTGGCAGGAGGGGGAGGCAGCAGCAACTTTTCCTTGGTGGTCTAAGAAAAGCTTCTTTCCTGAACTAGAGCCAATCAAAACTGGATTTCTAGGCTTCCTAATATTCCTATTTTATTCTTTCTAAATATAACTATAAATATAGATGTGTGTATATAGTTATATTTAAAACAGAATATACAGATGCATACACACACATATATAATTGCCTATATATTTTAATTTTTTATTTAAATAATGCCAATATATTAATCAGTTCAGTTCAGTCGCTCAGTTGTGTCCGACTATGAATAATAACATTCAGTTCAGTTCAGTCGCTCAGTCGTGTCTGACTCTTTGCGACCCCATGAACTGCAGCACGCCACGCCTCTCTGTCCATCACCAACTCCCAGAGCCTACCCAAACCCATGTCCATTGAGTCGGTGATGCCATCCAACCATCTCATCCTCTGTCGTCCCCTTCTCCTCCCGCCCCCAATCCTTCCCAGCATTAGGGTCTTTTCCAATGAGTCAACCCTTCGCATGAGGTGGCCAAAGTATTGGAGTTTCAGCTTCAACATCAGACCTTCCAATGAACACCCAGGATTGATCTCTTTTAGGATGGATTGATTGGATCTCCTTGCAGTCCAAGGGACTCTCAAGAGTCTTCTCCAACACCACAGTTCAAAAGCATCAATTCTTCGGTGCTCAGCTTTCTTCACCGTCCAACTCTCACATCCATACATGACCACTGGAAAAACCATAGCCTTGACTAGACAGACTTTTGTTGGCAAAGTAATGTCTCTGTTTTTTAATATGCTATCTAGGTTGGCCATAACCTTCCTTCCAAGGAGTAAGCGTCTTTTAATTTCATGGCTGCAGTTACCATAAGCAGTGATTCTGGAGCCCAAAAAAATAAAGTCTGACACTGTTTCCACTGTTTCCCCATCTATTTCCCATGAAGTGATGGGACCAGATGCCATGATCTTAGTTTTCTGAATGTATAACATTACATAGTAGTTATTATGTAGCAATCAGCATTACTGTACACCAAATACAGGACTAAGCACTTACTAGTTTAGACTGTTTCTTCACATCAGAAAATCTGCATATAAATTATATTATTATCCACAATCCACAGATGAAAAATTAGGCATGGAGAGGTTCAATAACCTGTCTGAGGTTATTAGACACAAGAAGTAACTGACAGAATTTCAGTTCAACTCAGCCTCCAGATCCATACGACACTCCTTCCCAACTCTTCCATATAGATATGGCAGAAAACAAAATCACCTATAACAGCATAAACGTATCTGCTTTTCTCTACAGACTTTCAAGCTACATACATTGATGTTTTGATTTGATCTGTTCCTTAAGTATCTCACATGTGTCTGTCCCCATAAAGCTGATAAACCCCTTGCAGGTAGGAGTTAGGCCTTCTATTTCATTTCTCCCCACTGTCTGACTTCAACTCCAGCACAGAATGGACCACCATGAGGAGAGCCAAGCTCAATGATGGTAGCAGAATGATTTCCTGAATCTGGTAGCCCAGCAAGAAGTCACTATGTCATCTGAGACAATGAGAGATGCTTGGGTAACTCCTCAAGCCCTAGGCTGACCCAATCTTTTAACAATCATTAAATCAGCCAGTTGTAACTCAGTAGAAGACTTCTTAAAGAGTTGACACATCTTTAAGTAAATTATCAGATGCTTGGACCAAGATATATGTGCAAAGATGTTCTCCACAATGTTATTTATAACAGCAAAAAAAAAAAAAAAAAAGGAAACCTAAAAGGTCGATTACAAGTAAATTAAATTATAATGCATCCATATGGGGCTTTACTACATAGTAATCTAAAATAAGTTTTTAAAAAGTTCCTAATGACAAGGAAAAAGAGCCATAATAAGTTAAGTGGAAGAATCTGAGGTAAGAATACAGACAATATAGCCATGTAGTATGACCTCAAATATATATTACTTTTATAATCAAAATATATTACTCTTAATGAGAAAAAAATCAATTTATAAAAACAAGATGAATAATTGTGACCCTTTTCACAGGGTCTTTTCTCTGGCAATTAGCTTTGCCTTTTCCAAGACATAGTTTAAGTTGCTGCTACATTATCTCAGTTTTATTTGTAAAATGGGGGTGAAAGTAGCTACTAATCTCCCATAGTTGCTGTGCTGATGAAATGAGATAATGGACACGGAAGTGATTTTTCAAACATTAGAGTATTCTTCACTTCTGAGCTATTACTGAGGAGATTCTAAGGGTGCTAAATTTTTGGTGGTTTGCAGAAATCAATCTCTCTTGGAGCCAATCTCTCCTGGGGCCAATCTGTCTCTTCCTGCCCATTTCCACTGCCATAATCACACTCTAGGCCTTTACCTTCTCATCGTCTGAATTACCACACTAGTCTCTGAGCTGGAACTCCTCCAGACTCTGGCCCCCACTATCCACCCCTCACAAAGCACCAAGAATCACGTTTCAGACTCTATTAATCCTTAGCTCAGACTCCCACAGGTTCCCAGGTACTCTTCACATATCACAACAATTTTTAAATCAATTTTTCTATGACATTCTCCAACTATCATACTAGTCCCAATGTAATCAGCTTAAAAGTCTTCAACAGGTGTTTGCTTAACTAGAAAGCATGGTATTATTACACAGTAGACCCTTGATGTGTCACAGCCTTCTACTTAAAGTGTGGTCTCTGGACCAGTATCATCAGCCTCACCGAGGAGTTTTTCGACAGGCAGAATCTCTGGCTTCAGCCAGACCTATTGAATCAAAGTCTGCATTTAAGAGTATCCAGTTGATTTGTATGCACAGTAATGTCTGAGATGCACTGTCCAAGGAGGCCCTAAAGCTGTCAAAGTAAAGTGAAGTGTTGACAGCTATAATTAACTGACAGATTCATTTACTCTTTCCAAGCTGTGCTTATGCCTCTCTCATGTGTGTTTGTCCATCTCTTTCCTTGGATGGTAAGACTGTTTAAAAAGTACTAACTCACAAACCTATAAGGGAAAATTATCTGCAAATTATGTATATGAATAAATGAATCATTTTGCTGTATACCTGAAACTAATATAACACTGTAAATCAACTATACTCCAATAAAATTTTAAGAAAAATAAGGTGGAATTGAAGGATAATATTTTCTTCAATTAATTTTGACAGAGGACAAAATTTTTTTAAGAAAAACCTTCTCAGAAAAAAAATGTTACATTTTTCCTTTGTCTCAACACCTATAATCCAGGAGGCCCTCAGTAACTGATCATCAACTCAAAACAGCTTTAAAGGCCATATTTAAAAGTTACTGTAATCAATGTATTTAATATGGCACAATAGTTAAGAGATCTGAAGTTGCCAGCCTGAGATCAGAAATATGGCTCCACTACTTTCCAGCTTTCCGTTTGCAAGGCAAACCATTCAATAACAGAGTAATCCAAGTCTATGCCCCAACCAGCAATGCTGAAGAAGCTGAAGTTGAACAGTTCTATGAAGACCTACAAGACCTTCTAGAACTAACACCCAAAAGAGATGTCCTTTTCATTATATGGGACTGGAATGCAAAAGTAGGAAGTCAAGAAAAACCTGGAGTAACAGGCAAATTTGGTCTTGGAGTACAAAATGAAGCAGGGCAAAGGCTATAAGAGATTTGCCAAGAGAACATATTTGTCATAGCAAACACCTTCTTCCAACAACACAAGAGAAGACTCTACACAGGGACATCACCAGATGGTCAATACCAAGATCAGACTGATTATATACTTTGCAGCCAAAGATGGAGAAGCTCTATATAGTTAACAAAAATAAGACCAGGATCTGACTGTGGCTCAAATCATGAACTCCTTATTGCCAAGTTCAGACTTAACTTGAAGAAATCAAGTAAAACCACTAGACCATTCAAGTATGACCTAAATCAAATCCCTTACAATTATACAGTGGAAGTGGCAAATTGATTCAAGGGATTAGATCTGATAGACAGAGTGCCTGAAAAACTGTGGACAGAGGTTTGTGACATTGTACAGGAGGCAGTGATCAAAACCCTTCCCAAGAAAAAGAAATGCAAAAAGGCAAAATGGTTGTCTGAGGAGGCCTTACAAATAGCTGAGAAAAGAAGAGAAGCTAAAGGCAAAGGAGAAAAGGAAAGATATACCCATCTGAATGCACAGTTCCCAAGAATAGCAAGGAGAGATAAGAAAGCCTTCCTCAGCAATCAGTGCAAAGAAATAGAGGAGAACAATAGAATAGGAAAGACTAGAGATCTCTTCAAGAAAGTTAGAGATACCAAGGGAATATTTCATGCAAACATGGGCACAATAAAGGACAGAAATGGTATGGACCTAACAGAAGCAGAAGATATTAAGAAAAGGTGGCAACAATACACAGAAGAACTATACAAAAAAGATCTTCACGGTCCAGATAACCACGATGGTGTGATCACTCCCCTAGAGCCAGACATCCTAGAATGCAAAGTGAAATCGGCCTTAGGAAGCATCACTACGAGAAAACCTAGTGGAGGTGATGGAATTCCAGCTGAGCTATTTCAAATCCTAAAAGATGATGCTTTTAAACTGCATTCAACATGCCAGCAAATCTGGAAAACTCAGCAGTGTCCACAGGACTGGAAAAGGCCAATTTTCATTCCAATCCCAAAGAAGGCAATGCCAAAGAATGTTCAAACTACTGCACAATTGCACTTATCTCACACACTAGCAAATAATGCTCAAAATTCTCCAATCCAGGCTTCCACAGTACGTGAATTGTGAACTTCCAGATGTTCAAGCTGGGTTTAGAAAAGGCAGAGGAACCAGATCAAATTGCCAACATCCGCTGGATCATAGAAAAAGCAAGAGAATTCCAGAAAAACATCTACTTCTGTTTTATTGACTATGCCAAAGCCTTTGACTGTGTGGATCACAAGAAACTGTGGAAAATTTTGAAAGAGATGGGAATACCAGACCAGCTTTACCTGCCTCCTGAGAAATCTGTATGCAGGTCAGGAAGCAACAGCTAGAACCATACAGGGAACAACAGGCTTGTTCCAAATTGGGAAAGGAGTACACCAAGGCTATATATTGTCACCCTGCTTATTTAACTTATATGCAGAATACATCATGTGAAATGCCAGGCTGGATGAAGCACAAGCTGGAATCAAGACTGCTGGGAGAAATATGAATAACCTCAGATACACAGATGACACCACCCTTATGGCAGAACGTGAAGAGGAAATAAAGAGCCTCTTGATGAAGATGAAAGAGAAGAGTGAAAAGATGGCTTAAAACTCAACATTCAGAAAACTAAGACCATGGTATCCGGTCCTATCACTTCATGGCAAATAGATGGGGAAACAGTGGAAACAGTGACAAGACTATTTTCTTGGGCTCCAAAATCACTGCAGATGGTGACTGTAGCCATGAAATTAAAAGACGCTTGCTCCTTGGAAGGAAAGCTATGACCAACCTAGACAGCATGTTAAAAAGCAGAGACATTACTTTGCCAACAAAGGTCCATCTAGTCAAAGCTATGTTTTTTTTCCAGTAGTCATGTATGGATGTGAGAGTTGGGCTATAAAGAAAGCTGAGCACCGAAGAATTGATGCTTTTGAACTGTGGTGTTGGAGAAGACTCTGGAGAGTCCCTTGGACAGCCAGGAGATCCAACCAGTCCATCCTAAAGGAAATAAGTCCTGAATATTCATTGGAAGGACTGATGCTGAAGCTGAAACTCCAATACTTTGGCCACCTGATGTGAAGAATTGACTCACTGGAAAAGACCCTGATGCTGGGAAAGATTGAAGGCAGGAAGAGAATGGGATGACAGAGGATGAGATGGTTGGATGGCATCACCAACTCAACAGACATAAATTTTAGCAAGCTCCAGGAGTTGGTGATGGACAGGGAAGCCTGGCATGGTACAGTCCATGGGGTCTCAAAGAGTCGGACACAATTGAGTCACTGAACTGAACTGAACTTTGCAGCTTAGTGACCTTGGGCACTTAATCTCTATGTTCCTCAATTTGCTCATCTGTGAAATGGAGATACTAATAGATATTCAAAAGATTGTGAGAATTAAGTGAGTGAAACATTAGGAAGCACTTAAAGAGCATCTACCACAGTTACCACTATATATATATATTTTAATTTTTATTTTTGGCTGCTCTGGTCTTCACTGCTGTGCAGGATTTCTCTAGTTGCAGTGAGCAGAGGCTACTCTCTAGTTGTGGTTCATGGGCTTCTCATTGTGGTGGCTTCTCTTGTTCCAGCATGCCAGCTCTAAAGTGTGTGGGCTTCAGTAGTTGTGGTACTCAGGTTTAGTAGTTGTGGCTCATGGGCTCTAAAGTGTGGGCTGAGCAGTTGTGACTCACAGACTTAGTTGCTGCACACATGTGAAATCTTCCCAGAGCAGGGGTTGAACTTGTGTTCCCTGTATTTCAGGCGGATTCTTAACCACTGGACCCCCAGGGAGGTCCAAGTTACCATTATGTAAGTTTTGGGTATTATAAATGTTGCCTTAGAAGAGAATTATGATAATTATTTCAAAATTTAGGCCATTAACAATCGTAACTACAGAAGTATTTCCCTAATGGAGTGTGTGCTGGGAATTTAGCATGGACAGTCATTCTAAATTCTCACAACTCTTCAGTGAGATTGATAGTAGTCTTCTTTTATAGAAGGTAGAGTTTAAACAGCTAAATTTGAATTCAGGCCTGAAGGATTTCAGAGTCCACGTTCTCTAATGTGTGTAAGTAGGGGCCTTTAAAGGCAATAGAGTAAAGAAAGAGTTGATGGGTTTAAGAGATAATAAAGAATGAGGTAGAAGTTAATGGCTTGACTGTTTGGAGTACCCAGACTTTGGAAAAGATCTAGCTTTGTAAGAGTTCACAGGTTCACTGATTGAATAATTAAAATAGTATTATGGATATTGTACTCAGTGACCTAAACACAAAGCAAATATTTTGTGGAGGTTAAGCCAAAGGCAGTCATCTTGGATTTCTCCCTCAGTATTCCAGGATAAGAAATGGGTAATGAAAACTTGTCTGTATCCCCAGTTACCTGGACTATCTCTTGACCGGAATTTAGGTACAGTTATTTCTATGTGGGAATCAGAGAATTTGAAACACACAGAAAGATGAGAGAGACCCACAATGTTTTGGCAACATTCCTGTCCTTGACATGGCTACCCAGGGATTCACCTGGTGACCATCATAACCACCACCACTACTTAAGGCAAACCACACACTGTTCTTAAGAGAAGTCAGAGGAACATAATCCCTGAGATTAGGGCCAAAGCTAGGAAAGTAGTGTACTGCTCCCTTCCTGTTGAAAAGACTGCAAGGGGGTGGGGCAAGTGAGGGCCTTTGGGAGTATTCCAAACTCATAGCAAGCAGCAACAGCGTCTTGTAAAGAGAAAAGCCCCAGAGGCCAAAGACAGCAAGCTCCCAATATGGTATTTGACACATGGGTGAGGACCTCTTTGTATGGCTGCTCAGTAATAAATCCTTTGGGTAAGGAAGTATGTAAAAGAGTACTGAATCAGCCCTGTGTATACCAAGGGCAGGAAAACAGACACAGAATTCTCTGTGCATACAGGTGAGAGAACATTAGCCACCTAAATGAATAAGATAATTTTTAAAAGCCAATCAAAAAGTAGGCAGAGGTCATGGGACCTAGGATCAACAACATGGTATTCCAGGCAAAGGGTAAGAAAGCAAGTAAGAAGAACCAAAGATTGCATGGGAGCCTCAAAGGATGCTGCAGTTGAAACTGAGTGCATGTCCGCAGTGATAAGATCTGATTGGAAAACTCAATTTTAAAGAGTTAGAAAAACAAGAAAAATTGAGTCCTACCTGAAAAGGATATTATGAAAAGTGCTATTAATGAAATTGCATAGCATCCAAGCACTGCATAAGGTTCCCAAGCTGAGGGAATAAATTGAAACCTGGGTTCCACTTGGCAAGCCTAGTGCCTCTCCACAGGGCTGAATGTCCCATGAAGAAAGGAGCATCATTTTGTAATTAACATAAAAGCACTATATAGGCTAGTGGCAACTCAGGAGTCTGTGTCCTCAGAGGGTTTCATAGACACAGGAGCCTGACAGGCTACAGTCCATGGAGTCGCAGAATGAGACTTGACTGAGCGCGTGCACACACACACACACACACACACACACACACACACGGCTACAGAGACAAATATTAAAGTGCCGACCCCAAATAGATCCAGCTATTTAATGTCTAACTCACTTGATCTCTTTTCAAGAACATATATCATAATAATACTAAGATATCAGTGTCTGTGAAGCTAAAACTCCCAACAAAGTTAAGAGTCCAATGGGTAGTTTAAAATTGTTTTAATGTGAAAATAAAATTGTTAGCATTCTAAATAATTTATTAAGCCCCATATCACATTCATGAAGGGAAAACAAAAGTTAGGATCAGAATGAGGCTGCAAGGATCCTTAGCAGCCTTAGTTTTAACTATTCACAACAGATGGAGGAAATGAGGCCTAAAGAAGAGTAGGAACTTGCCCAAAGTAAGTAGTCAAAGTAAGATCATGTAAGTAATAATTTCAACTGTGGACTGTAGAGTTATTTTGCTTTACATAAACTAAAAATCTGGTGAAGGTGGAGTGGGATGGGATAAAGTGCCCTGAAGTCAGGGACCATACATGCTCTCCATTTCTAATTCTATACTTGAGATGAATTGAATAATTATCTCAAATAGTCAATTTGCTAGACCAAAAACAAACAAATGCCCCCCCCAAAAAAAGAATAAAACAAATACGCAGAGAAGGACATTACCAAAGTTTTAGAAAGAGCCTTACACACATAAGAGATGCCAAACTTTGGTTCACTGAATGCATAAGCAGTTTGTTTTAAAATAAGTTAGAAGATAGACAGGGGCCTGCCTTTGTATGTGCAGAATCACTGGGGAACTTAAACAGCCAGGCTACTAGGATTCCTCCCATCCTCCCCACAGTAAAGTCCCAAACTGAACTTGCACCTGGGCATAATTCTCCTCTCCTATTCACCACCTACACCTCCTATCCTTCCAACTATTAGAATTAATTTGAAATCACTCGGGTATATATTCTCTTCTCCGGCAGAAGGCTCATCAAACTATATTAAGTTAAGCTGCAAATTTTCCTTCATTCTACATCTTTCTGTTCTAATTTAGACTAGGATGATAATAGGAGATTAACATGAAAGGTCAATCTGATATAGACATCTTATCTCCATTTTTCTAAACAAAATTTCTTAATTTTGCTCCACACCAGTCATGTAAATAGAGGTGAAGTCCACTGTAAAGAGTAGCAGGGAGCATACGCAGGCAACTCTATAAATATTTCCAGTGAGTGCTCTTGGTTAGAGGGACAGGGATGGGAGTGCAATGACGGGAGTGGTTGGACACTCCCAATGAGGCTTTTGTCTGACCCAGGATACTTGTATGCTGAGAGACTAAGAGACCTCCCAACTACTCTAAATACAGTCTCAAAAGGGACAAGTATAAGGTAATTAATGCTTTTTATGATTTTTTTGGTAGTACAGGGTTCTGCCTCTGGGAATATGGGCTCTAAACTATCAGCTCTGAATAAGAAGAGAGATATGGAAGTCACTGTAGACTGTTTACTGTAGACTGACACCAGCCTAATTTGTTCTTTCAGCCAAAATAAGTATTGATCTAAGCATGTCAGGAATAGAAAAAAAAAAATTAGATGTCCCCTTCCCTCATTCCCTCTCCTTACTCTGCCCTCAGTTCCTTCCTTCATGATTTACCCTCATCTGGGATAACTGTGGGAGAAGGCAATGGCACCCCACTCCAGTACTCTTGCCTGGAAAATCCCATGGACGGAGGAGCCTGGTAGGCTGTAGTCCATGGGGTCTCGAAGAGTCGGACACAACTGAGCGACTCTACTTTCACTTTTCACTTTCATGCATTGGAGAAGGAAATGGCAACCCACCCCAGTGTTCTTGCCTGGAGAATCCCAGGGACGGCAGAGCCTGGTGGGCTGCCGTCTATGGGGTCGCACAGAGTTGGACACGACTGAAGCGACTTAGCAGCAGCAGCAGCAGGGATAACTGTGTACATACAGGTCTGGTCATCACATCTCAGGGACAACAGCATCAAGCTGAAGAACGTCCAGGAAAAGGCTTAAAATGGTAAATTTATAGCCAATAAACAAAGTCCAAGTTCATCAATTAGTATAATTAGAAAATACATAGTTTATATTATGTATAATACAGAGAAATATTATATATATTATATATATATATTATGATATATATTATTATATATATAATACATAGAAATTATTATTATGTATATATAATACAAAGTTTAGAATGGTCTGACAATATTGTATTTAGATTTGGATAAATTCATTCCAAAAGAAAGGCAATGTCAAAGAATGCTCAAACTACTGCACAATTGCACTCATCTCACACGCTAGTAAAGTAATGCTCAAAATTCTCCAAGCCAGGCTTCAGCAATACATGAACCGTGAACTTCCAGATGTTCAAGCTGGTTTTAGGAAAGGCAGAGGAACCAGAGATCAAATTGCCAATATCCGCTGGATCATCGAAAAAGGAAGAGAATTTCAGAAAAACATCTATTTCTGCTTTATTGACTATGCCAAAGCCTTTGACTGTGTGGATCACAATAAACTGTGGAAAATTCTGAAAGAGATGGGAATACCAGACCATCTGACCTGTCTCTTGAGAAACCTGTATGCAGGTCAGGAAGCAACAGTTAGAACTGGACATGGAACAGCAGACTGGTTCCAAATAGGAAAAGGAGTACGTCAAGGCTGTATACTGTCACCCTGCTTATTTAACTTATATGCAGAGTACATCATAAGAAACGCTGGGCTGGAAGAAACACAAGCTGGAATCAAGATTGCCGAGAGAAATATCAATAACCTCAGATATGTAGATGACACCACCCTTATGGCAGAAAGTGAAGAAGAACTAAAGAGCCTCTTGATGAAAGTGAAAGAAGAGAGTGAAAAAGTTGGCTTAAAGCTCAACGTTCAGAAAACTAAGATCATGGCATCTGGTCCCATCACTTCATGGGAAATAGATGAGGAAACAGTGGAAACAGTGTCAGACTTTATTTTGGGGGGCTCCAAAATCACTGCTGATAGTGATTGCAGCCATGAAATTAAAAGACGCTTACTCCTTGGAAGGAAGGTTATGACCAACCTAGATAGCATATTTAAAAGCAGAGACATTACTTTGCCAACAAAAGTCCGTCTAGCCAATGCTATGGTTTTTCCAGTGGTCATGTATGGATGTGAGAGTTGGACGGTGAAGAAAGCTGAGCACCGAAGAATTGATGCTTTTGAACTGTGGTGCTGGAGAAGACTCTTGAGAGTCCCTTGGACTGCAAGAAGATCCAACCAGTCCATCCTAAAGGAGATCAGTCCTGGTTGTTCATTGGAAGGACTGATGTTGAAGCTGAAACTCCAATACTTTGGCCACCTCATGCGAAGGGTTGACTCATTGGAAAAGACCCTAATGCTGGGAAGGATTGGGGGCGGGAGGAGAAGGGGACAACAGAAGATGAGATCGTTGGATGGCATCACCGACTCAATGGACATGGGTGCAGGTAAATTCCGGTAGTTGGTGATGTACAGGGAGGCCTGGCATAATGCGATTTATGGGGTCGCAAAGAGTCGGACACTACTGAGCGACTGAACTGAACTGAACTGATTGATAACAAATATTTTAAAAGGAAATTAATATTTGGAGAACATCACTTACTATGGATGTTGGCTATGAGGAGGGCCCAAAGATGAACATTTAGGAGTTACATCCTGCCAGGTCCTGTACTAGTAACATTATCTCATTTAATTCTCACAAAAACCCTAGGAGTAGGTACTACCATGATCTCCATATTAGTGATGAGGAAACTGAGGTTTAAGAGAAGTTACATAACACATCTAACTTGCACACTGCTAGTTATCAATAGGAAGAGAAGTGAAATCTTTACTTATAGATGATATGATCAGTTAGGTAGAAAATTCTAAATCGCTTCAGTCATGCTAAATCACTTCACTTGTGTCTGACTCTGTGCGACTCTATGTACTGTATCCTGCCAGGCTCCGCTGTCCATGGGATTCTCCAGGCAAGAATACTGGAGTGGGTAGCCATTCCGTCCTCCAGGGAAGTTTCCCAACCCAGGAATCAAACCCATGTCTCTAACATTGCAGGCAGGTTTTTCTACCACTAGCGCCACCTGGGAACCCCAGGTAGAAAATTCTAAGAAATCTACAAATAGGCAACTAAAACTAATAAGTGAGATAAGCATGGTTGTTGTCATTGTTGTTCAGTTGCTCAGTCATGTCCAACTCTTGGCAACCCTATGGACTGCAGCACACCAGGATTCCCTGTCCTTCACTATCTCTCAGAGTTTGCTGAGATTCATGTCCATTGAGTCAGTGATGCTATCTAATCATCTCATGTTTACATGACACAAAATTGATACACATAAATCAATCACATTTCTACGTACTAGCAATTGAGAATCAGAAAGTCAATTTTTAAAAAATACAAACCATTTGTAATAGCATCAAAAATATGAAATAGGGATGAATTTGACAAAAAATGTCTGAGAGCTGTAGACTGAAACTACAAAAAATAGGTGAGATAAAGAATATTTAAAGAGACGTACCCTGTTCCTACACTGGAAGAGTCAATATTTTTAAGGCGTTAATTCTCCCCAAAATGATCTACAGATACAGTGTAATCCCAATCAAAATTCTAGCAGACTTTTTAAAAAGAAATTGACAAGTTGATTCTAAACATTATATGAAAATCCAAACAACTGGAAATAGCCAAAACACTTCTGAAAAAGAACAAAGTTGGAGGGATTGATTACACTACTTGAATATAAGACATTATAAATATATATTAATCAAAACAATGTGGCTTTGGCATAAAGATAAACATATAGGTCAAAGATAACATACTAGAGTGTCCATGGTATAAAGTCAAGTGATTTTTGATAGAGGTACTAAAGTTATTAAACAGAAGGATAATCTTTTCAACAAATGTTACTGGAACAATTGGATGTTCACATGCAAAACAAATAAAAACAAAGAGTAAACCAAAAACTCTCAGCTGTTACCTCACACAACTAACAAAAATTAACTCAAAATGGATCCTAGACCCAAGTACAAGAGCTAAAACTATATAACTTATAAAATAAAATATATCAGAGAAATCATAGTTACATTGGGTAAGGCAAAGACTTCTTAAACAGAGCAGAAAAAGCTGAAACTATAAATTTTTAAAAAAATAATTAAACTGGACTTTATGAAAATTAAAACCTTTACTCTTTTTAAAAAATGTTTAGATGATTTAACAGACATTTCTTCAAAGAAGATACACAAATGGTCAAAAAGCACATGAAAATATGCTGTCAGTATCATTAGTCATTAAGGGTAATGCAAATTAGAAACAGAATGAGATATAACTATACACCCACTAGTATGGAAACAGAGATCTAGATAGAGATGGAGACAGAGACATAGACATCTTTTTTAAAAACCCTTTTACAAATGGAAAGACAAATAACAGACTGGGGGAAAATATGTGTAGATCACGTACACCCATCAAATGACTTGTATCTAGAATATATAAAGAGCTCTTACAACTCAGTATCAGAAGAGAAAAACCAATAACAATGGGCAAAATTCCCTGAGAGCTGTTGGTAAAGAATCCGCCTGCAATGCAGGAGACCCCGGTTCAATCCCTGGGTTGGGAAGATTCCCTGGAGAAGGGAAAGGCTACCCACTCCAGTGTTCTGGCCTGGAGAATTCCATGGACTGTATAGTCCATGTCACAAAGAGTCAGACATAACTGAGTGACTTTCACTAAGGAAGATATGGCAAGCAAGCACATGAAAAGATGCTCAACACCACTAATTATCAGAAAAACACAGACTAAGACTACAAAGAAGTATCAATAGACACCTACTAGAATAGGTAAGATTTTTCTAAATGACCATAATAAGTGTTAGTAGGGAATGGAACTCTGTTACACTGTTGGTGTAAGATATTTTCAACCACTTTAGAAAATAATTTGGTGGCTTTTAAAAATAATAAAAATATACCTACCGTATGACAGTCATTTCACTTGTAGATTTAACCAAGAAAAATAAAAGTTTATGTTTACACAAAGACATACGTATAGCAGTTTTCTTCATAATAGCTAAAATTATTCATAATAACCAGAAACAATCCAAATGTTTAACAACTGAATGGATAAGCAAACTGTGGTACAATCACACATTGGAATATTACTCAGCAATAAAAAGAAACTGTTGATAAATGTAAGAATATGGAAAAACAGAAATATTTATGCTGAGAGAAAGAAGACAGACAAAAATACATACTAAATGATTCTGTTGATATAAAATTCTAGAAAATGCCAACTAACCTACAGTGATAGAAAGCAGTTGCCTAGGAGTTCTGGGGTAGATACTGAAGGGGCACAAATAAAACTCTGGGGTGACGCATATGTTTATTAACGTTATTATGGTGATAGTTTATTGGGCATTGCCAAAACTCATCAAATTGTATATGTATTTCAGTTAAGTTCAGTCACACAGTCGTGTCCGACTCTTTGTGACCCCATGAACTGCAGCACGCCAGGCCTCCCTGTCCATCACCAACTCCTGGAGTCTACCCAAACCCATGTCCTGGAGAAGGAAATGGCAACCCACTCCAGTATTCTTGCCTGGAAAAGTCCATGGACAGAGGAGCCTGGTGGGCTGCAGTCCATGGGGTTACATGACTGAGCACACGTGCATGAGGGTGGAGGGAGATGGGTTGGTAGCAATAAACTGGTAGAACTAAAAAAAAAAAAAAAAAACACCCATGTCCATCGAGTCAGTGATGCCATCCAGCCATCTTATCCTCTGTCATCTCCTTCTCCTCCTGCCCGCAATCCTTCCCAGAATCAGGGTCTTTTCCAATGAGTCAACTCTTCACATCAGGTGGCCAAAGTATTGGAGTTTCAGCTTCAACATCAGTCCTTCCAATGAACACCCAGGACTGATCTCCCTTAGGATGGACTGGTTGGATTTCCTTGCAGTTCAAGGGATTCTCAACAGTCTTCTCCAACACCACAGTTCAAAAGCATCAATTCTTTGGTGCTCAGCTTTCTTCACCGTCCAACTCTCACATCCATACATGACTACTGGAAAAACAATTACACATGTATAATTTCAGCTCAGTTTAGTCGTTCAGTTGTGTCCGACTCTTTGCGACCACATGGACTGCAGCACGCCAGGCTTCCTTGTCCCATCATCAACTCCTGGAGCTTGCCCAAACTCATGTCCATTGAGTCGGTGATGCCATCCAACCATCTCAGCCTCTGTCATCCCCTGCTTCTCCTGCCTTCAATGTTTTCCAGAATCAGGGTCTTTTCAAATGAGTCACTTATTCGTATCAGGTGGCCAAAGTATTGGAGCTTCAGCTTCAGCATCAGTCTTTCAAATGAATATTCAGGCTTGATTTCCTTTAGGAATGACTGGTTGGATGTCTTTGCGGTCCAAGGGATTCTCAAGAGTCTCTCCAACATCACAGTTCAAAAGCATCAATTCTTCGGCGCTCAGCTTTCTTTATGGTCCAACTCTCACATCCATACATGACTACTGGAAAAGCCACAGCTTTGACTAGACAGACCTTTGTTCGTAAAGTAATGTCTCTGCTTTTTAATATGCTGTCTAGGTTGGTCATAGCTTTGCTTCCAAGGAGCAAGCGTCTTTTAATTTCATGGCTGCAGTCACCAATCTGCAGTGATTTTGGAGCCCCCCAAAATAAAGTCTGTCACTGTTTCCAGTGTTTCCCCATCTATTTGCCATGAACTCATGAGACCGGATGCCATGATCGTAGTTTCTTGAATGTTGAGTTTTAAGCCAACTTTTTCACTCTCCTCTTTTACTTTCATCAAGAGGCTCTTTAGTTCTTCTTTGCTTTATGCCATAAGACTAGTGTCATCTGTGTATCTGAGGATATTCGTATCTCTCCTGGCAATCGTGATTCCAGCTTGTTCTTCATGCAGCCTGGCATTTTACATGATGTACTCTGCATATAAGTTAAATAAGCAGGGTGACAATATACAGCCTTGACTTAATCCTTCCCCAGTTTGGAACCAGTCTGTTGTTTCATGTCCAGTTCTAACTGTTGCTTCTTGACCTGCATATAGATTTCTCAGGAGACAGGTCAGGTGGTCTTTTATTCCCATCTCTTTCAGAATTTTCCACAGTTTGTTGTGATCCACACAGTCAAAAGCTTTGGCCTAGTGAACAAAGCAAAAGTAGATGTTTTCCTGGAACTCTCTTGCTTTTTCGATGATCCAGCTGATGTTGGCAATTTGATCTCTGGTTCCTCTGCCTTTTTTAAAACCAGCTTGAACATCTGGAAGTTCACAGTTTACATACTGTTGAAGCCTGGCTTAGAGAATTTTGAACATTACTTTGCTAGCGTGTGAGATGAGTGCTGTTGTGTGGTAGCTTGAACATTCTTTGGCATTGCCTTTCTTTGGAATTGGAATGAAAACCGATCTTTTCCAGTCCTGTGGCCACTGCTGAGTTTTCCAAATTTGCTGGCACACTGAGTGCAGCACTTTAACAGCATCATCTTTTAGAATTTGAAATAGCTCAACTGGAATTCCATCACCTCCACTAGCTTTGTTCATAGTGATGCTTCCTAAGGCCCACTTGACTTTGCATTCCAGAATGTCTGGCTCTAGGTGAGTGGTCACACCATCGTGGTTATCTGGTTCATGAAGATCTTTTTTGTATAGTTCTTCTGTGTATTGTTGCCACCTTTTCTTAATATCTTCTGCTTCTGTTAGGTTCATACCATTTCTGTCCTTTATTGTGCTCATCTTTGCATGAAATGTTCCCTTGGTATCTCTAATAAAGGTGTAAAATATAAAACCAATCAAAATTGCCTCAACAAAATAGAACACTTGTAGGGACTTCTTTGGTGGCCCAATGGTTGAGAATCTGCCTGCCAAGCAGGGGATACAGGTTTGATCCCTGGTCTAGCAACTAAGATCCCACATGCTGTGGAGCAACTAAGTCCATGAGCCAGAACTGTTGGAGCCCTTTCTCTAGAGCCTGTACTCTGCAACAAGAGAAGCCACTGCAATGAGAAGCCCATGCACCACAATGGAAGTAGAAAGTAGCCCTGCTTGCTGCCACTATAGAAAGCTCTGCACAGCAAGAAGACCTAGCACAGCCAAAAATAAATAACTAAATTTAAAAAAAACCCTGTAAAATAGGAACTGATTTCCCAAACAAATAAAAATAAGTATACTTATGTCATAGCCAAGCTTTATGCAGTATATATAGTTCATTCTGGAAAATGAGACTAAATAATGACTCCTAGACTCTTCTAATCCAGAAGATTGTTAGTCAAAACAATAAGAGGTCATGAAGGCTGCACACTAATACATACTGTAGTAACTAGTATCATCCTCCTTCAGAACAGATTACAAAAACAAAAGATGAAATTAAGACTGGACTACTTTGGAAGGACTGATGCTGAAGCTGAAATTCCAATAATTTGGCCACCTGATGCAAAGAAATGACTCATTTGAAAAGACCCTGACGCTGGGAAAAATTGAAGGCAGGAGGAGAAGGGGACAACAGAGGATGAGATGATTGGATGGCATCACCGACTCGATGGACATGAGTTTGAGTAAGCTCCAGGAGTTGGTGATGGACAGGGAAGCCTGGCATGCTACAGTCCATGGGGTCACAACGAGTTGGATATGACTGAGCGACAGAACTGAACTGAACTTGCTAATAAGTTCTTCAATAGTTAAAACCTAGTCTTATGTTTTTTTAAAATTCATTTATGGAGATATAACCATAATTCAAGAAAGTAGAAGAAGAAAAAAAGAAGACGTGTGTTTCCCATATGGTTCAGTAATAATCACAACCAGTCTATGATGCCCTTAAAGAGTCTGATGGAATATATGAAGGGAGAAGAAGAGGGGGCCTTATGCAAAGTGTATAGGAATATAGTGGGAGTTGACAAAGATATTATGTGGCCAGAGAGAGATATCAAGAGCCTATTCTTTTACTTTGCAAAACCAACTAAGAGACCCTTAGGTTAGGTTGCTTATATTCATGTAAAATACCAGCCAATCCATCAACAGATTTTTTTTAAAGTGCCCACTAGTGATTTCTAGTTAATGCTCGGTGAACTGGAACACTGCAACTGGAACTGCATACATTTTTCTGACTTCTGAAATGTAATTACATTGGTACACACAGGGAATTAGCAAAAGTATCCTGATCCTTTATAGAACAATGTGTTACCCACTGAATTTGTCTTGAAAGAAAGTAAAAGTGAAAGTTGCCCAGTTGTGTCCCACTCTTTGCAACCCCAGGGACTATACAGTCCATGGACTACTCCAGGCCAGAATACTGGAGTGGGTACCTTTCCCTTCCCCAGGGGATCTACTCAACCCAGGGATTGAACCCAGGTCTCCCGCATTGCAGGTGGACTCTTTCTCAGCTGAGCCACAAGGTAAGCCCTTTCTGGATAGTAAATCATGTTCTTGTACAACATGCTAGACAGGCATATCTCACTCAAGCAGATAAATTTAAAGTTTCTTCAGATGGAAATCATTTACAAAATACAAATGGGAGACCACAAACACTAGCAAAAGAAGGATGGAAATAGAGAAGAGCATAGGGAAGAAAGGAAACAGGAGAGGAGGGGGAAGAGGAAGTTCCCTAGGAAGCAGCGTCTTCAGTTCAGTTCAGTTCAGTCGCTCAGTCATGTCCGACTCCTTGCGACCCCATGAATTGCAGCACGCCATGCCTCTCTGTCCATCACCAACTCCCGGAGTCTACCGAAACCCATATCCCTCGAGTCGGTGATGCCATCCAACCATCTCATCCTCTGTCGTCCCCTTCTCCTCTCGCCCCCAATCCTACCCAGCATTAGGGTCTTTTCCAATGAGTCAACTCTTCGCATGAGGTGGCCAAAGTATTGGAGTTTCAGCTTCAACATCAGACCTTCCAATGAACACCCAGGATTGATCTCTTTTAGGATGGATTGATTGGATCTCCTTGCAGCCCAAGGGACTCTCAAGAGTCTTCTCCAACACCACAGTTCAAAAGCATCAATTCTGCGGCGCTCAGCTTTCTTCACCGTCCAACTCTCACATCCATACATGACCACTGGAAAAACCATAGCCTTGACTAGACAGACTTTTGTTGGCAAAGTAATGTCTCTGCTTTTCAATATGCTATCTAGGTTGGTCATAACCTTCCTTCCAAGGAGTAAGCGTCTTTTAATTTCATGGCTGCAGTCACCATCAGCAGTGATTCTGGAGCCCCAAAAATAAAGTCTGACACTGTTTCCACTGTTTCCCCATCTATTTCCCATGGAGTGATGGGACCAGATGCCATGATCTTAGTTTTCTGAACATTGAGCTTTAAGCCAACTTTTTCACTCTCCTCCTTCACCTTCATCAAGAGGCTCTTTAGTTCTTCACTTTCTGCCATAAGGGTGGTGTCATCCGCATATCTGAGGTTATTGATATTTCTCCCGGCAATCTTGATTCCAGCTTGTGTTTCTTCCAGCCCAGCATTTCTCATGATGTACTCTGCATATAAGTTAAATAAGCAGGGTGACAATATACAGCCTTGATGTACTCCTTTTCCTATTAAAGGGGCTTTATTAGCACAGAAGACAAAGAAACTTTCTAATCCAAAAAGAATCACCCTTTCAATTACTCTCCCACCACCACCACCTTTCTTTCCTTCTATCTCCATTTTTACACACACTGTTATACACACTAACTTTTACAAGTTCAAGTGGCTTGAAGTATCTATCCATACATTGATGTAAAAAATCAAAATTCATATTAGTTTGAAGATAACATAGCAATAAATGTTAAGGGTAAGGGAGAGGGAAGATGAGAAGTAATCAATATTAAGTTAAAAGCTTATCCTCTAAGATCAGGAACATGACAAGGTTCCTCATTCTCAAGACTTCCACTCAACATAGAAATGTGTGTGTGTGGGTATGTGTGAGAAACGCTGGGCTGGGGGAAGCACAAGCTGGAATCAAGATTGCTGGGAGAAATATCAATAACCTCAGATGTGGAGATGACATCACCCTTATAGCAGAAAGTGAAGAAGAACTAAAGAGCCTCTTGATGAAAGTGAAAGAGGAGAGTGAAAAAGTTGGCTTAAAGCTCAACGTTCCGAAAACTAAGACCATGGCATCCAGTCCCATCACTTGATGGCAAATAGATGGGGAAACAGTGGAAACAGTGGCTGACTTTATTTTTCTGGGCTCCAAAATCACTGCAGATCGTGACTGCAGCCATGAAATTAAAAGACGCTTACTCCTTGGAAGGCAAGTTATGACCAACCTAGACAGCATATTAAAAAGCAGAGACATTACTTTGTCAACAAAGGTCCGTCTAGTCAAGGCTATGGTTTTCCCAGTGGTCATGTATGTGTGTGAGAGTTGGACTATAAAGAAAGCTGAGCACCGAAGAATTGATGCTTTTGAACTGTGGTGTTGAAGAAGACTCTTGAGAGTCCCTTGGACTGCAAGGACATCCAACCAGTCCATCTTAAAGGAGATCAGTCCTGGTTGTTCAAAGGACTGATGTTAAAGCTAAAACTCCAATACTTTGGCCACCTGATGCGAAGAGCTGACTCATTGGAAAAGATCCTGATGCTGGGAAAGACTGAGGGCAGGAGGAGAAGGGGACGACAGAGGATGAGATGGTTGGATGGCATCACCAACTCAATGGACATGGGTTTGGGTGGACTCCAGGTGTTGGTAATGGACAGGGAGGCCTGGCGTGCTGTGGTTCAGGGGTCCCAGAGTCGGATACAACTGAGCAACTGAACTGAACTGATATACATATAAAATGAACTATTACTCAGCCATAAAAAGAATGAAATATTGCCATCTGCAGCAACACAGATTGACCTAGAGAATATCACAGTAAGTGAAATATGTCAGAGAATGACAAATATCATGTGATATTACTTATATGTGGAATCTAAAAAATAATACAGATGAACTTATTTCTGTTTTATACAAAGCCTCACAGACATAGAAAACAAACTTATGGTCACCAAAGGGGAAAAGGGGGAGGGATAAATTAGGATTACAGGATTAACAGATACATAGTACTATATATAAAATAGGTAAACAACAAGGACCTACTACATAGCACAGGAAACTATATTCAATATCTTGTAATAACCTATAATGAAAAATAATTTGAAACATATATACATATATAATATCACTTTGTTGTATACATCAAACTAACTAAATAGTATAAATCAAATATGCTTCAATTTTTTAAAAAAGGAATAAGCTGAATATCAAGAACAGAAAAAAGAAATTGAAGACACAAATGGAAAGATATACCATGTTTTTGGACTGTAAGAATTAATATTGATAACTCATTTAAACTATCCAAAGCAATCTACAAATTGAATGCAACTCTATCAAAATTCCAGTGGAATTTTTCACAGAAATATAAAATAAAAACTCCTAAAATTCATATAGAACTACAAAAGACCCTAAATAACAAAAGCAATCTTGAGAAAGAAAAACAAAACTGGAGGCATTGCACTTTCTGATTTCAAATTGTATTACGGAGCTATAGTAGTCCAAACAGTACGATGCTGACATAAAAATGCAGACCAACAGAATAGAATAGAGAGCTCAGAAATAAATCTATGCACATCCGGTCAACTAATCTTTGACAGGGTGCCAAGAACATACAACAGGGAATGGATAGCCTCTTCAATAAATGCTGTTGGGAAAATTTAATATCCACATGCAAAAGAATGAAACTGAATCCTTATCTTATACCACTTACAAAAATAAACTCCAAATGCATTAAGACTTAAATATAAGTCCTGAAACCATAAAACTACTGGAAGAAAACATAGGAGAAAAGCTTCATGACACTGGTTTTGGCAATGATTTCATGGAAACGACACCAAAAGGACAGGCAGCAAAAGCAATACTAAACAAGTGGGATTATATCAAACTAAAAAGCTTCTGCACAGCAAAGAGAATAATCAACAAAATTAAAAAGCAATCTACAGAGTAGGAGAAAATATTTGCAAACCATATACCTGATAATGGGTTAATATCTAAAATGTATAAGGAACTCAAACAACTCAATAGAAAAACAAAAAACAACCCAATTAAAAATGGGCAAAGGTCCCATTTGTTTATTTTTGCCCTTATTTCCAATATTCTGGGAGGTGGGTCATGGAGGATCCTGCTGTGATTTATGTCGGAGAGTGTTTTGCCTATGTTTTCCTCTAGGAGTTTTATAGTTTCTGGTCTTACGTTTAGATCTTTAATCCATTTTGAGTTTATTTTTGTGTACGGTGTTAGGAAGTGTTCTAGTTTCATTCTTTTACAAGTGGTTGACCAGTTTTCCCAGCACCACTTGGTAAAGAGATTGTCTTTTCTCCATTGTATATTCTTGCCTCCTTTGTCGAAGATAAGGTGTCCATATGTGCATGGGTTTATCTCTGGGCTTTCTATTTTGTTCCATTGATCTATATTTCTATCTTTGTGCCAGTACCATACTGTCTTGATGACAGTGGCTTTGTAGTAGAGCCTGAAGTCAGGCAGGTTGATTCCTCCAGTTCCATTCTTCTTCCTCAAGATTGCTTTGGCTATTCGAGGTTTCTTATATTTCCATACAAATTGTGAGATGATTTGTTCTAGTTCTGTGAAAAATACCATTGGTAGCTTGATAGGGATTGCATTGAATCTATAGATTGCTTTGGGTAGTATACTCATTTTCACTATATTAATTCTTCCAATCCATGAACGGGGTATATTTCTCCATCTGTTTGTGTCCTCTTTGATTTCTTTCATCAGTGTTTTATAGTTTTCTATATATAAGTCTTTTGTTTCTTTAGGTAGATATATTCCTAAGTATTTTTTTCTTTTTGTTGCAATGGTGAATGGTATTGTTTCCTTAATTTCTCTTTCTGAATTAAAAGCTTTTGCACAACAAAGGAAACTATAAGCAAGGTGAAAAGACAGCCTTCAGAATGGGAGAAAATAATAGCAAATGAAGCAACAGACAAACAATTAATCTCAAAAATATACAAGCAACTTCTGCAGCTGAATTCCAGAAAAATAAACGACCCAATCAAAAAATGGGCCAAAGAACTAAATAGACATTTCTCCAAAGAAGAAATACAGATGGCTAACAAACACATGAAAAGATGCTCAACATCACTCATTATTAGAGAAATGCAAATCAAAACCACAATGAGGTATCATTTCACACCAGTCAGAATGGCTGCTATCCAAAAGTCTACAAGCAATAAATGCTGGAGAGGGTGTGGAGAAAAGGGAACCCTCTTACACTGTTGGTGGGAATGCAAACTAGTACAGCCACTATGGAGAACAGTGTGGAGATTCCTTAAAAAACTGGGAATAGAACTGCCATATGACCCAGCAATCCCACTGCTGGGCATATACACCGAGGAAACCAGAATTGAAAGAGACGCGTGTACCCCAATGTTCATCGCAGCACTGTTTACAATAGCCAGGACATGGAAGCAACCTAGATGTCCACCAGCAGACGAATGGATAAGGAAGCTGTGGTACATATACACAATGGAATATTACTCAGCCATTAAAAACAATACATTTGAATCGGTTCTACTGAGATGGATGAAACTGGAGCCCATTATACAGAGTGAAGTAAGCCAGAAAGAAAAACAACAATACAGTATACTAATGCATATATATGGAATTTGAAAGATGGTAACGATAACCCTATATGCGAGACAGAATAAGAGACACAGATGCATAGAACAATTTTGTGGACTCTGAGGGAGAAGGTGAGGGTGGGACGTTCTGGGAGAATAGCATTGAAACATGTATATTATCATATGTGAAACAGAACACCATTCCATGTTCGATGCATGGGACAGGGGCTCAGGGCCGGGGCAATGGGATGACCCAGAGCGGTGGGATGGGGAGGGAGGTGGGTGGGGGGTCCAGGAAGGGGAACACATGTGAACCCATGGCTGATTCATGTCAATGTATGGCAAAAACTATTACAATATTGTAAAGTAATTAGCCCCCAACTAAAATAAATAAATTTATAAAAAAAAAAAAGAAAAAAAAAATGGGCAAAGGACTTGAAATACAAAGGACCAGCAGATTACATGAAAATGTATGACAAGAAATATCAAATGTTGGCAATGATGTGGAGAAACGGGAACACTTGAGTACTGTTAGTGGGAATACAAACTGGCACAACCATTACAGAAAACATTATGGAGGTTCCTCAGAAAAAGTAAAAACAGAACTACCATACGGCCTCCACTTCTGGGAATATATCTGAAGGAAATAGGGTCAATATTTCATAGAGTATCTGCACTCCCATGTTCACTGAAGCATTAACCACAATAGCTAAGATATGGAAACAACCTAAATGTTCATTGACAGATAAATGGATAAAGAAGGTGTCATGAGAACATGGATGAACTTGGAGGGCACTATACCAAGTGAAACAAGCCATACGAAGAAAGACAAATTCTGCCTGGTATCATTTATATGTCGAATCTAAAAATAAAAGTCAAACTCATAGAAACAGAGAGTAGAATCGTCATTAACAGGGGATACAGAGTGCAGGAAATGGGATGTTGGTCAAGCGGTTCAAAATTTCAGTTATAATATGAATGAGTTCTAAGAATCTAATGTACAGCATTGTGACTATAGTTAATAATACTGTATTGCATAGATAAAATTTGCTGAGAGAGTAGATCTTAAGGGTTCTCACCAAAAAATGTATACCAAATCATCACATTGCACACTTCAAATATGTGCAACTTTACTTGTCAATCATATATCAATAAAACTGTGGGAAAAAAATCAAGGATTTTTTCTTAGCACAGAAGACAAAGAACCTTTCTATTCCCAAAGAACCACCTACATCCAACCATCTAGCAACAACTACTACCACCTACTCCCCCTAAATTTCACACACACACACACTCTCACCATCTCTAGATCAAGCAGTAAAGTATCTATCTTTCTATCCACCTATCCATTGATGTAAAAAAGCAAAATTTATATTAGTTTGTAGATAGCACAGCAATAAATATTAAGGGCTAGGAAGATGGAAAATGAGAAGTAATAAATATTAAGGCAGTCATATTTGGGGACAGAAGCTCTAAGAAAATTCCTCCTTCATTTTTAGGTTGTTCCTCATTCAGCTCTTAGTTAAAATAAATATTTAATATCACAATATATAATTAATATTATAATATGAAATTGTAAATATATAAATTTTATATTGCATTTTATAAATGTATATATAAAATAATACATATGTAAATTACAATGCAATACATACTATACAATATTACTACAGATGGCAATGTTTGAACTATTTGGCTTTTTTGTCCCAGTCACTAACGGTACTTGGAAACAAATGTACAAATCACAGGGCAATGAGAGAAATTAAAATTTGAGCCTAAGAAAGAAATCAGATTCAGAAAGCAAAGATTCATATAAACTTAAAATATGAAAAAAAAATCTCCATGAGTAGTATAAAACAGGTTCACACTACTAATTAGAAAGAACATGGTGAGCTCTAGCAGAGAGGTAAAGAAAACTGTAAAGATTTTGTGGGAAGAAAAATGGAAGAAGAATGGAGGGATGTAAGAGTAGAACAGCACCAAAAAGCAAGCATAATTTGTGTTGGGCCTCAAAGAATAGGCAAGATTTAGTCAGGTAGATAGGACTAGGAAGATACTGAAAGAAGATGATGAACAAAGCCATGAGTATGTGTAGGAAACTGTGAGTTGTCATATTTGGGGCTTACTGCGTATGGCAGGGATTACGGACATATGCTCTCAAGACAGCCTTTCTGGATTAACATCCTAGCTCTACTATTTACTAGCTGTGCGTGTGTGTGTGCTAAGTCGCTCAGTGTGTCCGACTCTTTGCGACCCTATGGACTGTAGACTGCCAGGCTCCTCTGTCCATGGGATTCTCTAGGCAAGAATATCGGAGTGGGTTGCCACGCCCTTCTCCAGGGGATCTTCCCGACCCAGGGATGGAACCCACATCTCTTGTATCTCTTGCATTGGCAGGTGGGTTCTTTGTCACTGGTGCCACCTGGGAAGTCCTAGCTATGAGACTCTGGGTAAATCATTTAGAATTCTATATGCCTCATTTTCCTCCTCTGCAAAATGGGGAAGAACAATAGGAATTTATATGGTTGTTATATGGGTTGAATACGATAAAATATGTAAAATGACTGAGACCAGTGTCTAGCATCCAGTAAGTATGTAATAAATATTAGCCATTTTTTATTTGGATGAAATACAAAGGAAGTATAGAGGATGTAAGGCAAGGAGAGAAGGTAGAAGCCATATTATGGAGAACTTGGGTTGTCAAATCTGAAGGGTTGGTACTTAAACAAAACTGAAGAAAGTTTTTGAATAATAAGAGTGCCATAAAGGCCAACTAACTGTTGTCAATTTGTGGTAGGAGAATTTTACAACTGTAGCTACCCAACAATGCAAAGGGTTGGCTCATGAGAAAGTTTTAACTATTAGCAGAAGGGTTCAGGCACAGCCTGGTCAACCAAATTCAAGGGCATCATAAATGGTAGTCAGGCAGTGGGTGAGTGTTGGCCAACTTGAAATGCCTCTTTCAACTGTAAGTTGATTTCACATAAAGACTCTAGGAACAATATGGAGGAAAGATTTATGCAAGGCTAGGAGAATGGTGACTGCAGCCATGAAATTAAAAGACGCTTACTCCTTGGAAGGAAGGTTATGACCAACCTAGATAGCATATTGAAAAGCAGAGACATTACTTTGCCAACGAAAGTCTGTCTAGTCAAGGCTATGGTTTTTCCAGTGGTCATGTATGGATGTGAGAGTTGGACGGTGAAGAAAGCTGAGTGCCGAATAATTGATGCTTTTGAACTGTGGTGTTGGAGAAGACTCTTGAGAGTCCCTTGGGCTGCAAGGAGATCCAATCAATCCATCCTAAAAGAGATCAATCCTGGGTGTTCATTGGAAGGTCTGATGTTGAAGCTGAAACTCCAATACTTTGGCCACCTCATGCGAAGGGCTGACTCATTGGAAAAGACCCTAATGCTGGGTAGGATTGGGGGCGGGAGGAGAAGGGGACGACAGAGGATGAGATGGCTGGATGGCATCACCGACTCGATGAACATGGGTTTGGGTAGACTCCAGGAGTTGGTGATGGATAGGGAGGCCTGGCGTGCTGCAATTCATGGGGCACAAAGAGTCGGACAGGACTGAGCGACTGAACTGAACTGAGGAGAATGGAGCCAGAGCAACTATTCAAGTGAGAGAGGGCAGTACAGGAGTGTCAATGATAGTTTGCTCATCCAGAATGTCAGAGCCGGAAAGAACTGCAGAGATCAACCTGTCAGTTCAGCTTATTCTCTGTACAGATAGGGAAATTAAAATTCTCAGATAGAGGAAGTGACTTAGAGGGTAAAATTTAAATGGGTGAGTGTAGGGGTGGGAAAGTTAGCCAGGAATCCAGAAGTCCAGAAATAAATAAGGGCTTGGAAGAGGGTGGGAATAGCAGGAATTGAAAGGAAGGGAGTAGATAAGAGGGCTATTTTGAAGGAAGAAGGACTGACAGTATGTGGTGATGGATTGGATATAGGGGATGAATAAGCAATGACTCCAAGATTTCAATGCTAGCTGAGTGGGAGGCAGGAGGCCAAGGACAGAGCCTGTTTGGCAAGGGGAAGATAACAAGTTCTGCTTTAGATATATTGGGGTTTGAGATTTAAAAAGAGAAAGATTGTTCAAGTAGACACTGTCTATCAGACAGTTGAAGAGTTTTCTGTTTATCACTTACCTTGTCCCAGAGTGAGAGGCACCACGGACATTAGGAAGAATAGTCACTCTAAAATCCAAAATTTGAATACCAGCTCTGCTACTTACTGGTCCAGTGGATTATGGGAACTCTCTAAACTGCAATTTCTGTCTCTTAGAATAGGGACGGGGGCTTCCCTGGTAGCTCAGCTACTAAAGAATCCACCTGCAATGCAGGAGGCCCCAGTTCAATTCCTGGGTCGGGAAGATCCCCAGGAGAAGGGATAGGCTACCCACTCCAGTATTCTTGGGATTCCCTGGTGGCTCAGACAGTAAAGAACTCACCTGCAAGGTGGGAAACCTGGGTTTGATCCTTGGGTTGGGAAGATCCCCTGGAGGAGGGCATGGCAATCCACTCCAGTATTCTTGCCTGGAGAATCCCCATGGACAGAGGAGCCTGGAGGGGTGGGGTGGCTACACTCCATGGGGTTGCAAAGAGTCGGACACGACTGAGTGACTAAGCACAGCACAGAATAGGGACACTATTAAGTATATCTCATACATGGTATTATTTAATCCTGAGAATATAATCCACATATTTAAAAACTTCCTAGGAAAGCTTGGGAATGACTGGTCTGTATGACCCTCTGCTTCTCCAGTGCTATAGTACACAGGATATAGGGAGAGGAATAGTTAATATTGGTATTAGAGAACATGAGGCACAAAAAGAGGATTTCAAACAAAATTCCAAACTATAGTGGGATAAGCATAGAATTTGTGGTCAGGCCAAGTTGGGTTCAAACCACAGCTCTACCACTTTCTGGCCTTGTTACTTTGAGAATGTTGTTTGGCCTCTCTGAGCCTCATTTTTTTTTTTCATATGTAAAACAGGAGTTCTATCAGTTAATTTAGAGAAGTGAGGAGAAGATTAGAGATTGTGTACATAAAATTCCCAGAACGTAATTGGCATTTAATCATGGTAGCTTTGATCATCCCTAGCCCAGAGTTAAGGCTCCCAAGCACATGAAAACAGAAAGCCAATTTCCTACTGTGTACTTCTATTCCCTTGCTCCTTCGAACCAGCCCTCAAAAAATAAAAGCACACCAGCTATCCCTTTGATTTTTCAAGCACCTATGAGGTCACCCAAAGCATTCCCGCCTGCCCTTTGAACTTTTAATTCATTCTCAAATGATTTACTGGCTGCCTGGCCTCCAAATGACCATGCTAGCAGTCATGTCCTTCCTCTCTGAGGCTCTGTCCTTTTGATAACAGCAGTTCCCCTGATGGGGTTACCATTCCCACACTCTAGGAGCACGCTCCCAAGACAAAACTGTCAACTTGGGAAGAACCTTAATGGGAACAGCAGTTTCTCCCACCAATGCCTGCAAAGACTGAATTACCTCCTCTTAGACTTTCTCAGATTCTTGTACTCCTTGCAAACTTACTATGTGATCCTGATAGGGACAAACATTTCCTGGGGGGCGGTCCCTTTCGAGGCCTGTTCCTAAACTTTGCTCCAGAGACCAAACTCTCCAGCTATAGTCTGGACAGGACCAAATTAAGAGAAGCCCTCACAGTGTATCTTAAACTGTCACAGTAGTACCAGTGTGAGCTTCAATGTGTTTCCTTCAATGCCTTAACATAACCTAATTGACTTCCACAGAAACAGCTGCCAAGTAGATGAGACTCCATTAGGAAGGAGGATGCAGAAGGTTCCTTTTGGCTCTTTTCAGCATTCTCAGCTTTGAATAAAACAGTGAGAAAAGGCACTGGGTATAAATACCAGACGGTGACTCATATCCAAGGCTAGTCAGACAGAACGCGTTAGGGCTTGCTTAAGCAAAAGTGAAAATACACACACATACACAAACACACACAGAGTAGGTTCACATAAAGCTATCTCCTTTCAGTTGAAGCAATGAAACACTTGAGTCAGGTCGAAGACTCACAGTCTACCCTCCCTGAACACATAGCAACAAGAGGGGTGGCTGCTGTTTTAAGAGTCTTGCAGCAACGTTTCCCAACAGCAAGGGAATGCTGTAATCATCTGCCAGCAGGCCGCTCCCACAGGCAAGCCTCAGAACACAGTTCACGCACACGAGCTGCAGTGGCAAGAAACCCAACCATAGCAAACTCAACTGCAGGCAGGTCTTGGACAAACAGTTAGATGGCCCTAGCCTCCACTGCTGCCCTCTCCCTTCTCATCCAGGGTTGTGTCTGGGATCCCTCTCCATGTTCATATGTACCACTATTTCCTTCTGTTTGTTCCCTCTGTCCTGAGTTCACGTGTGTGTGTGTGTGATCCAAGGCTAGCCCCAGTTACTAGGTGTCACAGAGAGACTGGAAAACTCAGCTAGTATGTCCAGCTCTTCAAGTCATTTCCTCTTTCTCATTTGGAATGAGGAGAAGAAAGGGGGACATAATCAGTTATTCAGTACAAGTTTTACTTGACTCTTCCAGCAAATCATTATGGAGAGCCTACTCTGCTCTGTGCTGAGAACAGTAAAGATACAGGGGACATAGCCATTGTCCTCTAGAAGATTTGGGTCTAGCAAACTGGACACAGGGCAGTCAAAGATTTCTACTAGAAAATCAGAAGTCCAGGGTTTCAAAAAGGGAGAGACTTTCTCCACCAAAAGCAGACTGAAATGATGCCCTTGAGTAGGGCTTGAAGGTTAGGCCCAAAAGGGAGGGAAGGGGAGTAGGTCTTTTGAGTGGCCAGTAAGTCACTCAAGGAACATCAGGATGGGAAATTTGGAGGCCAGAACTTCCTGGCTGTGTTGGGGGTGGGGGGTGGAAAGGAAATCACTCTGCCTGAAAATCTGTGTCCCAGAAGGAGTGCTAGAAAGTAAAACTTGAGCCCAGTGGACAATAGTCCCTACACCAGGCTAAAGTAGTTTGGGCTCTATTTTGGAGATAGGGAAACAGTAAATAATTTTAAGTGGGAGGGGGTGATCAAAGGGAGGGAAACCATTGAGAAGGCAACTACAATAGTGTAGTTGTCCCAGAAGGAAGCTTCTTCCTGCCTATCCCAGTTCTTGCAAGATCCTCCTTCAAAGTTGCCCTCTCTGACTGAGCTCACTATTTTAGAGCTCATTACTATGCATCTCTTTTAAGTTGGGTGAGATATCAATGACATTTCTTATTCTGAATGAGACTCCTAATGTTGTACTGAGGTTGGGTCAGGGACTTAAAAAAAAAAAAGTAGAAGCTTCATCCCAAACTCCTAGTTTAGAAGAAAGGAACAATGATACATCATTTCCATCTCTGTAATAGCACTGGTTGGCTTGACCCCTCATTTTTTCTAAGATCCCAGTAGAGTTGCTGCATGGGGAAAGAGGTAGATGGAAGATAAGGAGAAAGGGAGCGGGGAGAGGGAGAGAGACAGAGAGAGAGAAGGGGGGGGAGAGAGGGAGAGAGAGAGAGATATGCCAGCACAAGGCAAAACCTGATCATCAAGTGCTTTTCTGCGGCCTGTTCCAGATCGCTGTCACATACAGGCTTAGACTAGAGCTCAGCCCTAAATTAGAGCTCTAACCTAGAAGACGGGATAGGAGGTGGAAGGGCCCCACCTGGGTCTTAGCAGTGGGAATTAACTCTCCCTGATCCTTAATTCTTTTGGCTTTTATTAGTGGCTGGAAGAAGAGAAGGATGAAACCTGAACCCTAATGCAGCTGAGAAGGGCTAAGAGCCAAAGCCTTCTTTAAGCAGATACAGTATGTGCAGGCCCTGGGCAGGTTTCAGAACACTGTGCATTTCTCCAGCCAAAGGCACGGGAAAACATGAAAATTACATATTTAACCCTTTACATCCAGAGAGGGAGAGTATCATCCTCCCACCAGACCTCATACAGCAGACAGAAATTGGCAAGCTGGCTCTTGTAAAAGCCAGAGCACTTGGGTAGTCACAAAAATACCCCCAGCAGTTAGATATTCAAATCAGTTTCAAATATAAATTACAAGCTATTTCACCTGGCCAGAGAGAAGAGTTAGGTAAAGGAACCCATGTGCCCATTAGATTTTTAGCGTGAAATGAGTTTTGTCTACAAGAAGGGAGGAAAGGAGAGTGAAGAGACCAAGTTCCATGACACAAGCATCTTTACAACATTCTGAATTTCAGTTTTTCATCACACAGAAAAGGAAAAAATAATTACAGATATAGAAAGCAAATCTAAGAAGAATGGAGGTAGGCGAGGGACTGGCACACCCACCTGTACACAAAGTTAACCTTTCCTGAGAATTTTCTGTAAGTATACAGGGCATCGGGTTAGATAATCACTCCAAATATGCAAAAGTCTCTTAATAATAAAGTGATGTTTTCTAGCCAGATTTGCAGCAATCAATTTGTGAAATAAAACCCTATCTCCTTTTTATTTTAATGTAAAACTCAGGATGAAAGTACAGTGAAGACACCACTGAAAACAAATCATACTTGCAAGTTTAATAATGGTTTTCAAATGGTTTTAAGAACCCTTGCTACTGCAGAAATATGAACAATGATATTCACAGATGATGCTGTGAAAGTGCTGCACTCAATATGCCAGCAAATGTGGAAAACTCAGCAGTGGCCACAGGACTGGAAAAGGTCAGTTTTCATTCCAATCCCAAAGAATGGAAATGCCAAAGAATGCTCAAACTACCGCACAATTGCACTCATCTCACACGCTAGTAAAGTAATGCTCAAAATTCTCCAAGCCAGGCTTCAGCAATACATGAACCGTGAACTTCCAGATGTTCAAGATGGTTTTAGAAAAGGCAGAGGAACCAGAGATCAAATTGCCAACATCTGCTGCATCATCAAAAAAGCAAGAGAATTCCAGAAAAACATCTATTTCTGCTTTACTGACTATGCCAAAGCCTTTGACTGTGTGGATCACAATAAACTGTGGAAAATCCTGAAAGAAATGGGAATACCAGACCACCTGACCTGCCTCTGGAGAAACCTGTATGCAGGTCAGGAAGCAACAGTTAAAACTGGACATGGAACAACAGACTGGTTCCAAATAGGAAATGGAGTATGTCAAGGCTGTATATTGTCACCCTGCTTATTTAACTTATATGCAGAGTACATCATGAGAAATGCTGGGCTGGATGAAGCACAAGCTGGAATCAAGATTGCTGGGAGAAATATCAATAACCTCAGATATGCAGATGACACCACCCTTATGGCAGAAAGTGAAGAAGAACTAAAGAGCCTCTTGATGAAAGTAAAAGTGGAGAGCGAAAAAGCTGGCTTAAAGCTCAACGTTCAGAAAACTAAGATCATGGCATCCGGTCCCATCATTTCATGGCAGATAGATGGGGAAACAGTGGAAACAGTGGCTGACTTGATTTTTCTGGGCTCCAAAATCACTGCAGATCGTGACTACAGCCATGAATTAAAAGATGCTTACTCCTTGGAAGGAAAGTTATGACCAACCTAGACAGCATATTAAAAAGCAGAGACATTACTTTGCCAACAAAGGTCCGTCTAGTCAAGGCTATGGTTTTTCCAGTGGTCATGTATGGATGTGAGAGTTGGACTATAAAGAAAGCTGAGCGCCAAAGAATTGATGCTTTTGAACTGTGGTGTTGGAGAAGACTCTTGAGAGTCCCTTGGACTGCAAGGAGATACAACCAGTCCATCCTAAAGGAGATCAGTCCTGGGTGTTCATTGGAAGGACTGATGTTGAAGCTGAAACTCCCAATATTTTGGCCACCTCATGCGAAGAGCTGACTCACTGGAAAAGACCCTGATGCTGGGAAAGATTGAGGGCAGGAGGAGAAGGGGACAACAGAGGATGAGATGGCTGGATGGCATCATCGACTCGATGGGCATGGGACTCAGGGAGTTGGTGATGGACAGGGAGGCCTGGCATGCTGTGGTTCATGGGGATGCAAAGAGTCGGACAAGACTGAGCAACTGAACTGAACTGAACTATGCAGAGAGCATAAAACTACTGACATCAAAAATGCAATCCAGACTTGAAACTCCAGCGGAGTTTGCCTTACCAACCCACACATTTTACTTTTCATATACAGAAAACAATCCTTAAACAAGTTGGCAAGACAAATTATGTTTTTTAACAGCCTCAAATCTTTTAACATTTCCACCTTCATGTCTGAATTTTCATATTTTGAGTTTTTTCTCTGTTTTGTTTGTTAGATTGTTGGACTTCCCTATCACTTGAAAACACTCGGTTAGGCAGAAAGAACTGCAGCCAGTAATACCTCAGGTGACTAGGCAGCCTGCAGATTGGAGGAGATAGCAAGACCAAACTATGACCAGAAAGCCCATTAAATAACAATGCTGGCCTGTTCCAATGTCTGTTGGGGCATGAGATTGTCTGGCAATTAACTCATTTCCACAGCAATCAGCAGATTAGTAAATCATCTGTGTTAATCATTATGTTCCTGAAACAATAATTTGTTGTTTTAACTGACCAGTGGCCTTAAATAAACAAATCTTATTTTTTTCCTGAACTGCCTATGCAACACCTTACCTTGATAATCCTAAGGTCTCAGAAGATCCAAAACTGAACTAAACCCAGTTAGCCATCCCAATCTCCATCACCACCAAGACCCTTTTAGATTAGAAATATTGGATTCATCTCAACTCCTGCCTCTCCCTCATTTCCTCAGATTCCAATGTTATATATTACCACTACCTCTGGCAACTTGCTAATGTATTAACAACAGTCAGCATGTTGCCAAGATGACTGATTCCTTTAAAATGCCCCCTCTGGTTGTTCAGTGTAGGTCTTTCCTTGTGGAAGCACATATATGGCTGTGGTACTGTGTTAGGTGCTTTATTTTTAACACATTAACAGTAATCTTCCAAAAAAAACAACAAAATGGGTATGTATTTCCAACTTGAGTCCACCCCACAGCCTGATGTTCTGGGTGCTTCAGAATAACTGACTCAAATCCATTCATCTTTATATCTTATTACTCGATAACAATCAAGCAGATCTCCACTGATCCACTTATCCAGCCACACAAGCAGTAAGACAGTGTACAAGTTACCTAACCTCTCTGTGCCTCAATTTCCTCATCTGTAAAAACAGGGTTAATAAAGGAGCTAATATGTATTAAGACAGAAAACCAGTGCCTGGCTCAAGATATGTACTATGAAAGTATTACTAGAAAACAAATAAAAGTGACATTTATGGGGCTCTGTGCTGGTTTCACAGGCCATAGGAAGAATAGCTCAGCTCCTAGAACAGGTACTCAATAACTTTAATGCATGAATTAATAAGTGAATAAATGAACAAACCTCACATACCCTGATCTTGAGGAGCTCATACTTAGTTCACTGTAGGGTGAACCAACTGGCCTGTCGCTTGTCTGTGTCCTTAGGATATCCAGCACTGTACTAACTGGAATGAATGCCTTTCTTCCTCCCCATCCTATCTAAATCCTATATAGCCCTCAAGACCTAGCTTCAATTCTTCCTTTTTCCACAAAGCTCCCAACCACATCAGCCTACAATGAAATCTCTTCTCACTGAACAAATGTTGCTCTTACCTACAGACATAGAGGACAGACTTGTGGTTGCCAAGGGGGAGATGGGTGAGGAACAGATGAAGTGAGAAGTTGGGGTTAACAGATGCAAGCTATTATATATAGAATGGATAAACAACAAGCTTCTATTGTACAGCACAGGGAACTATAATCAATATCCTGTGATAAACCATAATGGAAAAGAATATGAAAAGAATGTATATATACATACAACTGAATCATTTTGCTGTACAGTAGAAATTAACACATCATAAATCAACTATACTTCAATAAAGTGTTTGAAAATGTTGCTCTTAGAACCTATCCCATGGTTTCAGCACTTAAAGTAAGGTTTTTGTTCCCTAGGCTTGCAGTAATGTCTCTCTTCAACAAAACAGTCATTTCCATGGAACAGGTATTCCATGGTGACTATCTCTTATATTCTCTAGCACTTTACAAAGTACTCAACAAATACGTGTTGACTGGCGGACTGATTGATTGATTGGAGGCTTAATTGAGAGCTCTTAGGTAGGAGCCAAACAAGGCTTAGCATCACCTTTCAAATTGCTGTCTCTTCAAACATTAGCCAGAAATCATGTCTGGTCTTCCAATGTCTGCCAGCAGCAAACATCGCATTAAAGATGTCCTGCCATTTCATACAACTTCCAAAGATTTGGTAACTTCATACACTTCATTGTTTAAGTTCATAATTCCCTTAAGAAAATTTGTGTTTAATAAGGGACATCTGTGGCATGCTTTTCCTTTCTTCTTAAATCGCATACACATCTAGTATTTATATGAGATAAAGGATAAACTCAGTCTCCCTCCCTACTGGAAAAACAGTGTGAATTTTATTATTTTATTTTGCAGGTGAGGAAATGGAGACACAGAAAGGAAAATGACATGCCCAGTGATGCACAAATATTGAATGGCAAATCAAAGACCGAACTTCGGGTCTTCTGAATCTAAGCTTATACTTCTTACCCTGATTTGAGATTTGGAACAAAATAAGACAATACCTTTCCTTTGACCCTGACCCCTGAGGGCATGTATCAGTAACATCACCAGTTTTTGCAGCAGATTACATTTCTTTAATTTTTTTCTCTCTTTCCCGATCTTTTTCCCCAGCTTCCCCCATCATAACTCTTACCTAGTTCTTCTTTTCTTTCTTTCACTTATGTAAATAGCTTGGGATGTGGAGTCAGACAGAAGTCAATTTGAAGGTCAGTTTTCCCATGTGGAGTCTATCACTTAATTTCTCCTGAGCCTCAGTCCCCTCATCTGCACAATGGGGAGATCAATATCTACCTCAAAGAGGTACTGTAAAATTAGATAAGAATATATGTAAAACTCCTAAAAGTAGCAGTATTTACCACACAGCAGGTCCACTACATCTCCTATCCTACCATATCTAGGCCTGGATTGCCCGTTTTGTTTCAAGAGGTTGCTGAGATCCAACCAAACAGCATTACCTTCATCCAATGAGGCATAGGCACACAAGTAGTGTATCCAGATCTTTGCCTGGTCCACTTTCTGCCTGTTGCCTTGCTACTTTCTGATTACAATTTCTAATTAACACAGAGCTCCAAACTCTCAGTCAAGTCCTTCAAAGAACATGAGAGTCAAGACCTGATACTCACCTCCAAGGCTCCAAAATGTCATCCCTCACCCTCTCAATCAGATAAGATGCCATCAAAAACAGCCTACCTACAGAAGTTTGTAGAGGAGCTTTCACTTACATTAAACACACGCACATACACACACAAATGGAAAGCAACAAGGCAGCCCAACAAAGACAAGGCTTTAGCTTGTCATCCTCTCATAAGCAAAGATGGGGCAGAAGCCACGAGACTCTAACACCTTTCCAGAATAACTAGTTGAACCAGCTTTCCTTCCAGCTTTACCTCATCTCACCCCCAACCTCCTCCCCCCCAAAGAAAAATCAATTTCTGATGGACCATGAAAGGCAGTATAGGAGAACCATTCAAAACTTCCCTGCCAGGGGCTCAGGAAGAGAGAAGACCATACAGCTGTGAATCTGCTGAGTGGCATTAGAGTGGAGGCCAGAAGACACCACAAAGAGTTTGTCCATCACTGGGCTTAACCGTTGATCCTGTCAAATTAGTCCCACCTCCTGCATTCCTCACAGATGTAACATTAAAAGACTTGAGTGAAAGTTAACAGACCATGAGGCATGTCGTCCCTGAGAACATACCAGGAAACAGCCATTTGTGGAAAGATAGGAAGTAGGAGCGTAGAGGAAAGCAAAGCCCTGGGTGAACTGCCTAATGTCAGTCAGCCTTTAGACCTCCACAGCCTAAACTCCGAGAGAAGATCCTGGAGCTCATAGCATCCCTTCAGTAAGGCAGAAGCTTGCCCCACAGAGAGGCTGAGAAGAAACAGGAGAATACAGAAAGGTGAAGTAACATGCCAAGATTACTCAGTGAGTTGATAAGAGAGTATCAGGAATGCAACAGAGGTCCTCCACTGAAACAGGATAGAGAGACATAGTGTGAGAAAAGTTCCCCCTGACCCAGCTACCAAATTGCTGAGTGTTGTCAAACTTTATCAGCCTTAACGCTGAACTTCTTTCCGCTCCCCCCACACACACCAGATGCATGGCTGAGCCAAGAGAGACAGAGCTGGTACAGCAGACTAGAAGGGCCCACTGTGACCAAAAAAGAAAAAAAAAAAAACCAAGCTGGGTTTTGGACAGTGGGCAGGGAAGCCAATGAATGGCACTTGAGTGGGACAGTCCCAAATGTAGGCCTCAAGCAACTTGGTGCTGGAGGGTGGAGACTGCAAACCAAAGACCGGACATGAAAGAAGGGTGGCCTAGATGCGTGGAAAATGTGTCTCTGTTGCTACCAAGCAGTGCTCATTCTGTGGCATGGCACAGTCATTGACTTTCACTGAAAGAGGAGGGAGTAGAGATGAAGTCAAAGTGGGGCGTGCAGGGGTGGGGGCAGTTAGTCTCTGTGAAACCAAGTCATCTTGATCTTTGCAATTTTGGTGCCCAGCCAGGATGGCTATGTGCCCAAGCAAACATGCCAGTGTGATGTGAGGAAGAACAAATCATCCCTTAGAAAACTAATGCCTAAGACAATCTTTCCATTTGGCCTGTTTATACTAGATGGGGTGAAGGGGTGTGAAGAGACAAACATCTATCCCATTCCCAGTTCTTAGAGCACAATCTTTAGCAGGGAAATATAATACCTCAACTTTTTCATTAATGACTTAATTGAAGTCTGTCTAAAGCAGGTATTTCAGGGAAGCATCAGGAAACAAAATACTGCCCCCACAGAAACAGCGAAAGTGATCTAGGTACCCACATAACTAATAAAAAAGGGTCACGTGCTGATTACAAGATAACTCAGGTAAACCTGAAGTTCAGTTTCGGAGAGATTTAACAATGCAAATACTGTATGTACACACAAATCCTGGCCCCAGCACCAAGGCTATGAGCACCTGGGCAGTGAGAGTAGTAGAAACCCCAAACTCACTTAGATCTGTGTAACAGAAATACCTAGAGCACTTGTTATCCCTGACTTCCAGATTGTTTTCCAAGATTACCTTTGTAAATAAGCAAGCTTATTTGAAACTCTGAATGCAGTTCCCTGTAAACAGACTAAAATTGTAAATAAGCAAGCTTATTTGGAGCTTTGAATGTAGTTCCCTGTAGACAGAATATTATGAAATGGTGGTTAGGTTCTGGGATTTCATCAGGGATATACTATGGACCAAAGAGCCCTCTCCAGAACTGTTCTGAACATCACAACTATCAATAACTGAGTTAGAGGGACATGTTTCCTAGACTTTAACTCTCTTCTCTAAGCCTCTCATCCTTTAGTGATAATGAGGATTAAGCTCCATTTCAATACACTCCCCCATCAGGAGGTTAGTACCAAGAAAAGGCATTTGCTCAACTCAGGTGACAATCTGGTAGATGTGAGGACATGGAAAGGGAGCGGCAGCAAGACTGTGGATGCAAGACCTCCAGCAGGAGTGACTCCCATGGGTATTTCAGGTACAGAGAGAAGACCTCAGAACAGAGGAACAGCAGCAATAATAGGAGATTTGCAATCAGTGCCAACGACAATGTGCACAGAAATAAAAACCTAACAGGGTTAGAGACTGCCGTGTCTAAATTCCTACCCAGGGTTTCTGTAAGTTGGAGGCTTCTTGTATGTTATGTACGGTCAGCATCTTCAATCTCAAACACAAGGGTTTCCACAAGGGGAAAATTAAGTTCATAGAGGTTATTCCTACAAATTGCAAGCCAGCAACTGGTTAAAGATCAAACAATCTGATGTTCTGGAGGTCTGATTTTTGACCAAATGCCACTTCCTTCTTCTATTATACAAATTCCTTGGCTGTAACTCTTTGTAGAAACATATATGCTCCTGGAAGTCAGGGCTTATGCCTTCTCTATCATCTCCCTTAGAACACTTTTTCCAAGGCTGACCTGGGCTAGGGACAATTCTAAATACATAGTGAGAGATGTGCCCCTCCCAAATCTCTTAACGTAGTTGTCCCTATGTAGGTGCCTATGTAGAGGCCTTGGACAGGTGTGGCTTAGCAGCAGCATAGATACTTCCACTAAAATACGTTGCTTGATACGGAGTCTTCATATGGCATGGATGCCAGAGAGAACCAAAGTAGTCTTCAGTTGTTTTAAAGAATGGTCCTACTCAACTTCAGTCAGACACTTCTCACTTACTGCATTCAGCTGTGGGCTCCCTAACTCAAGAGGAGCATGGCCAGGCTGGAGTGTATCCAGAGTGGGAGCAGGAGGCTGGATCTCAGATCCCATAGAGAACAGCTAAAAGAGCTAAGGCTCTTTAGCCTAGAAAACTGAGACAAAGGGGCATAGTCTTTGTCTTCAGACATCCCAAAGGTTGTCCTAGTCAGAGAACTTGCTGTTTGTGGTCCCAGAAGGCAAAACTAGAATCCACAGAGAGTAGGCAGATGGAGAAGGATTGCAGCCCAACACAAGAAAAAGCTGTCTACAGTCAAAACTTTTTTTTTTTTTTTTAACACTGAACAGGACTGGCTAAGAAGGAAAGGAGCTCCCCCACGACCAGAGAACAAGCTCAGGACTACTGCATAGGAGGCTCATGGATCAATTCAGACCAGGTGACTTCCACAAAACTCTCCTCACTTTGAGAATCTGTGATTCCAGCCACCTCAAAGCACAGTATTCAGTCAGTAGGCCTGAGTTTAGTCTGCCCTTTGGTGGGGGTGTGGGAGGGTGTGTGGCTAGTGAGGGCAGCCCTTGCCTTAATCTCTGCTGTTCATTAACTTTTCTCAGACCAGTCAGCATCTTGTTGCCCTCTGGTTCTGAAGAAGCCTAACTATAAAAACTGTAATGTTCCCTCTAGATAATCCTTCCATAAACACCAACCTCAAATCTGAGTTTCTCTTTTCTCTTAAAGACAAGTCCTGGGAGGAGATGGGAGAGAGTTAGGGGCAAAATCATTTGAATTCTGTTTAAAGGACAATGTTCAAGTGTCTTCCAGCTGGAGCTGAATTTTCTCTGTCTGAGGTTTTAAAGAAGGAAAAGCTTCTAACAGGCTTGGCCTTTTTTTCTCTTCAGCGAGCACACGTGTGGATCACAATAGGTTACCAGTTGTATTATGACAGCCCAGCAGGCCCCAAAGCAGTGTGTAGCCAAAGCTCAGCCAAGGGTTAGCAGACATATCACCCACTTTCTTTGCTTTACTACTTCTCACCAACCTGCTTTGTTTTCCTTTGGATGGATTCCTACCCCATGTCCCCAAAAGCCTACTTTCTGAGAGAGAGGAGCAGCTGGGGAGCTGAGGCAGTAGACATCTTTGTTGATTCCAGAAGCAGAGATGAGGAAGGGATTCATCTAAGTAACCAGGGTGTACTAAGCTCCCAAAGAAGCAGACCTCATGAAGGTCCCTTTGTGAATGCCAAGCCCTGGTCTGGGGCTGGTCCTGGCCTGCAACATAACTAAGAAGGTTTCACAGAACTATCACTTCTCACATAACACTACCTGTGCACTCAACAAGAACTCAAAGTCGCAGCCAAATCTACTGCCAGTTCTAGACAGCCTCAATCTGACTTGATCCACATCCTCTTGAAATCTCAGCTGCCGCTTTGTGTGCTTCAGTGGGGATGAAGGAGAGACTAAAAACTTAAAGAGCATGCTCTGCCCTTGTCTTAGGCTAAGGATGCCACACAGCATTAAGGTTTGCCCAATTTATTCTCACCTCATCTGTGCTAATAAAGATGGCGCAGGTAGGGCTACCCCCATGTGGCATATAGAAATCTTGGGTCCAAAGAGGATACAATGATACAGCTATATCAGTGCACACTAAGCAGAGGTGAAACTTCTCTCTCCTCCAGGCTACTGCCCCACCCCACCTTACTTTGTTTCAGAGCAGTAAGTAACTAGTGGCCACTTCCATTACTGTGCCAGATAGAGACTGTCACCAAAAATGGACCAGGAAAATGGCAAATATATAGGATGAGTCTGTTTCTGCCATGTCTTGTCCTCCTCCCCAATTCTCCTCCTTCTTCTTTTCCTACATCCCCACACTGGTCTCCACCCTCAGCCAACCTCAGGGAACATTTCCAAGAACTCAAAATGAATATAGGAATCTTACAATACAGCTTAGCAACTCTCTCTCTCTCTCTCTTTCACAAACACACACCACAGGAGGATACAGTTTGAATCTCTGAGACCTCTGAGAGGCCCTATTTGATGCATAATCACTGGCACCAGAACCTTGAAAAGGTCACCCATCTCCCAAAGTGGATCTTTTCCAGCGCAGGGAGCCTAATTCATGGATGACTGTCTACACTGTAGAGGGGGTAGAGGGAGAGCCCTAGGTAGCAAACAGCCCAAATAGTCAAATCTGATTAGAAGAGAATCTCCACTTCTTTCAGACAGGCTCCCTGGGTCAATAAGGTATTAATAGTATAAGATGCTAAGCAAAGGCATGGACATGGGCCCAATTCTCTAGTGGGTCATGTTTCTTTGGAAATACCACAGTGTATGAGGAAATCACAAACCATTCCTTAATGCACAGGATAATCAATAATAATAGTTGTTTGGGGTAGGGGTTGCTGTTTGTCTTTTTTTAAACATTTCTTCTTTGTCACTCAACTGTTAAAAGAAGTGAAGAGAAGTTAAGACTATATCAGTCTCCACAACTTTGACAGGTGAATTCCCTCCTTCAGGGATATCACTGGAGCATATAGAAACTGATGACTTCCTCAACTTGATCATTTCCTGATCCAAATGTTCCCCCATAACAATTATGAAATACACTTTCACACTCTATGCACTCTTTTCCCACTAATCACATTTCCTCAAACTCCTCCACTCCCAAGATGTCTCCACTTGTTCCACAAGCTATCTCCAAGCATATATGCCACACCAGATCCAAATTTCTTTTGGGTTTTCTCCCATGACACCAAAGGAGGTTCTCCAATATTTCTCACCATGGTTCTGGTACCTTACCTCTGTATCTGCCTGACCTGAGATCATCATAAGTGATTTGGAGTGACCAAAACAGTTCCTCTCCTATTTCCTGAGCCTAGACTCCACCAGGGAGTGTCTGCAACCCAGTCCTCACCTACTGTGGAACCACAGGCTGGCATGCAAAGGGTCAATGGGATGGGAGGCTCCCAAGACTGAATACACACCTCAGTGGTATTGCCCCATGTCTCTTCACAAACTGTAGTACCACCAGAAATATCAAGAAACTCTCCAAGTAGAAGGTGTGGAGAAAAGGGAACGCTTGTACCCTGTTGGTAAGAATGTCAATCAGTGTAGCCACTATGGAAAACAGCATAGAGGATCATTAAAAAACTAAAAATAGAACTACCATATAACCCATCGATTTCAATCCTGGGTATATAGCTGGAAAAAACAAAAATTAATTCGAAAAGATACACACACACCAGTGTTCATAGCACCACTATTTACAATAGCCAAGATATGGAAGCGACCCAAGTTTCCATCAACAGGTAAATGGATAAAGATGTGTGTGTGTGTGTGTGTGTAATACTAAGTTCAGTTCAGTCGCGTCTGACTCTTTGCGACCCCATGAACCACAGCATGCCAGGCCTCCCTGTCCATCACCAACTCCCAGAGTCCACCCAAACCCATGTCCATTGAGTCAGTGATGCCATCCAACCATCTCATCCTCTGTCGTCCCCTTCTCCTCCTGCCCTCAATCTTTCCCAGCATCAGGGTCTTTTCAAATGAGTCAGCTCTTCACATCAGGTGGCCAAAGTATTGGAGTTTCAACATCAGTCCTTCCAATGAACACCCAGGAATGATCTCCTTTAGGACGGACTGGTTGGATCTCCTTGCAGTCCAAGGGACTCTCAAGAGTCTTCTACAACACCACAGTTCAAAAGCATCAAAAAGAATGATATATTGCCATTTGCAGCTACATGTATGGACCTAGAGAGTATTATGCTTAGTGAAATAGTCAAAAGCAAATACTATATATCACATATATGTGGAATCTAAAAAATAATACAAATGAATCTATATACAAAACAGAAACAAACTGACAGACGTTGAAAACAAACTTATGGTTACCAACATGGATAGGAAGGTGTGGACAAATTAGGAGTATGAGATTAACAGATACAAACTACTATACATAAAATAGATAAGCTATAAGGGTGTACTATATAGCACAGGGAATTATGCTCAGTATCTTATAATAATCTACAATGGAATATAACCTAAAAAAAAGAGAGAGAATCACTGTGCTGTATACCTGAAACTAACACAAAATTGTAAATCAACTGTACTATAGTATTACAGAGTGTTCAGTCGTGTCTGACTCTTTGAGACCCCATGGACTGCAGTCTGCCAGGCTCCTCTGACCATGGGATTTCCCAGGCAAGAATACTGGAGTGGGTTGTCATTTCTTACTCCAGGGGATCTTCCTGATCCAAGGATCAAACCCACGTCTGTTGTATCTCCTGCATTGCAGGAGGATTCTTTACCACTAACACTACCCGTGAAGCCCGAGATCAACTGCACTTCAATAAAAATAACAATTTTTAGCAAAGAAACTCTCCAAGTATGATAGATTTGGAGCCTACCACTGACTCACCATATGACATACCTATGCATGCCAGTCAATGCATCACAGCCTCAGTTTTTCCATCAGTTTCTCCACAACCTTCCTTGACTGCCTCACCTGGTGGCTGTAGAAGGCTAATGAAAAAAAGAGATGTGGAAATACACTATAAAACAGTAAAACTGCGTGCAAATAGAACAAAGTGTCATCTTCCTCAGTCAGAAACCCTTCTAGGAAGAAAAGGGTCAAAGCTAGCACAGCAGAAAAGACTGGCTACTAGACTGTCACAGTCTTATTTAAAGACTTGAACCTCACCGTAAACATGGAGACATCTAAACCCAGGGAGGGCAAGTGATGTACCCAGGATCCTGGGGCTAGTGAATGGGCAAAGCAAGGATTAGAACTCAAGTTTTCAATCTGCCAATACAATTCTCTCTATATACCCTTCCATCCCATCCCCACCAACGTGTGCAGACTGAGGCTGTTTCCAAGAAGAAAGCTGTATCATTCTGAAGCATAAAGGGAGAAAAATTAAAAGAGGATTAATGAACTATGCCACATACTATCTAGGCAAGAAAAAAAATTACAGGTAACCACTGCATTTTACAAAACTGCCATGGCCCCTTTAAGTATAGGGCTAACCAGGTTATATGGGCTTCCCTGGTGGCTCACACTGTAAATAATTTGCCTGTAATGCGATCCCTGGATTGGGAAGATCCCCTGGAGAAGAAAATGGCAAACCACTCCAGTATTCTTGCCTGGAGAATCCCATGGACAGAGGAGCCTGGTGGGCTACAGTCCATAGGGTCGCAGAGAATCAGACATAACTGACTAACACACAACCAGGTTATATGGGCTTCCCAGGTGGCTCAGTGAAAAGAATCCACCTGCCAGTGTAGGAGACATGTGTTTGATCCCTGGGTCAGGAAGATCCCCTGGAGAAGGAAATGGCAACCCACTTCAGTATTCTTGCCTGGGAAATCTCATGGACAGAGGAGCCTGGGGGGCTACAGTCCACGGGGGTACAAGAGTCAGACACAACTTAGCCACTAAACAACAACAAACCAGGTTTTATATATATATATATATATATATAGCTGGCTTTTACTGTAAGGAGTCAAGCTATTTGGAATATATGGGAGAAATGATTTTACCCCCTGCATAACCAAATATATGTAATATTGAGCCTTCATATATAACAGGGGTCAAGTGTACCTTCAGCAGAAAGGGAATCATTAAAAGGCATCCTGCCTCTCAACACACGAGTCACTTCCTCAACAGCTTGGCCAAGAAAACCCTCATCTACCCTCAAATAATCCCCCAGCTAGACCACAAATTGTTGGCTGCCCTGTGCTTAGTAACACCCCCTGCCATGCTTGTGTTGGCTCACAAAACAACCCAGGGCCACAGCAGCAATCACTCTCTGGGGTGCCTCTCAGGATGGGTGAGCCCTGGGCAGAGGTGGAGAACGACCTCTCCAAGGCAGGTTGTCTGGGCAGACTGGGAAGTCTGCATGTGGTGTCAGGAGAAAAAGAAAGGGAGGAACTGCCAGACCATGGAGGGCTGCATAGACTGTTATGACCTTGGTGGAATGGAGGCAGAGGAGGAGTTTGATTAGAAGAAAGTCCTGAAGGCCAGGATTCCCCTCCTCAAAGGGGTTGTTTGAGATTGTTCAAATGAAAAAAAAAAGGCTTATTACTCCCTCCAGAGAATACTGGAGTGGGGGGTGGCATGACAGTAGGTGACAAAGTCATCTCAGGCTGGTTAGAAATAAATGACTAGTATGAGGAAAAGTGCTGGGTGAAGATCTGGACTGGCTATTGGTGTTTGGAGAAGTTAAGATTCCAGTTTTCCCTGACAGCCCCTCAAAGTTTTGCCTCAGCATACCTCAGGCAGCTCAAGGTGATAGGCACACCCCGTGGCAACTCCCCAGGATTGCTAACAGTGTGGCCCCAAGGCCTGAAGAACCCCCTACACTAACAAGTTAACCAGCAATTTGGTGCCTGGCAAAAGGGCACAGGTTTCTGCAGGGGTGTGGCGGGGGGCATTCGCCTCCCCCTCCTGAGATGTGACCTACGTTAAGAAGCCAAAACAATAAAGTGACATTTGTTACCCGCAGAGAAACCACATCTTTCTGTCTCCAGCACAAATCCATGTTTTCCACCTCAACTGCAACTTGAGCGGGTTGGAAGGGGAAGGGCTTTTCAGAGAAAAACAATCTTAAAACAAACAAACAAAAAAATCGGAATAAAGTTCGTGAAGTTCACTCCCTTGGCCATCTGGTGCCTCAAGGTGAGTCGTCCTGCAAATCTCTCTTTCCAGTTACAGCCCGGCGGCCCCCACCCCCTACCCTCACCCCTACTCGGGGATGGCTTGCTCAGGGGTGTTCTGGAAGGCTCGGGAGAGCACCTCTCCCCTGTCCTCAGCTGCAACTTGGCTTCCACCAGACCACAGCCTCCTAAAACAAACAAACTCTGGCGGCAGCGGCGGCAGCTCCAGCACAGCTGCGCTCCATGGCGCAAAAGTTTCCTCCACGCTCCTCAACGTGCAGGAAATCTCGCCGGCGCTGGGGCAGGACTCCGGTGGGAGGGAAAGGCCGAGCCCAAGCCGCAACGCCCCGCCGGCTGAATGGATGTGCGCGCGTCCGGCCGTGGGAAGTGAGGCTGACGAAAGCCACCGACGCCTCATCTCCGTTCCCACACTGGACCCTCGCCCAGTAATCTGTCCAGGCGGGATGGCCCGGTGGTCGATCCAAGGGGCAGACACCGCAAAGAAAGCTGCCAAGCCGCTTTGCGTGTCCCTTCAGCCCCTCGCTGTGCCACAAGGGCGCGGGAACTTCCAAGGAGCAACTCCCAACAACTACCACTTCCTCCAGCTCCAACGGAGGGGAGCAAGCCGCCGGACGTTGGGGAGCAGAAGCGGCCCTCGAGCCCTCTTGGGGGTGTCTGTGCGCGGGGCTCTAACCCCGGACCGGCTGCGCTCTTATCCCGCGCTCCCGCCACCCCGAAGGAGTGTCTACGCCGGGGCTGGTGGCCAGATCCCCAGTGCAGCTAATGCTCCATGGTGGGCGGAGGCGGGGGGTGCGGGCTTTCATCCCCAACTCCGGCCAAGTTTCAAAGTTGGTCTGAGGGCCGCGTCCCGCGGCAGCCTGAACAACCGCTCGCCCATTCAAAGTTGGGCACTGTTCAGACAGAGCAGCCAGTTCTTACCTTAGACACCGTGAGCGGTTCGCAGTGTTCCAGACCCCCCTTAAGGGTGAAGCCCCAGGGCGCCCCCCCTTGCAGCTGCACAGGGACGTACTGGAAGGACCCAGGCCGGTTCGCCATCCTCCGCTGGGCTCAGGCGCGGCGGGACTCCTTTTCTGCGGGGGCTACGTTGCCTCCGCCCCCAGCGGCTCCGCCACCATCGCCCTCCAGCGCTACGCCACCCCGCACCGCCCTGCTCCGCCTACTCTCCTGGCTGGAGACGCTCGGGCAGAGAGCGAGCGCAAGGAGGAAATGACACGGAGCTGGAGAGAGGGGGGGGAGGGGGGGAAAGGAGAAGGAGGAAAAAAGAAAAGAAAAGGAGAGGCGGAGGGATAGTGCGTAATGGACAAGAAAACGGAGCAATGGGGAGGGTCAGTCAGTGGGACCTCGCCTATAAGAACGCTGGGGAGTGGGAGTGAGGCGAGGCTTCACATCAATTGTTACATTGTTTCATTCAAGCAGCTTCCCCCCTGCCCCCCCCCCCGCTTTGGTCCTCCTCCTTACTGCCGAGTTCCCCGCCCCTCCAGCCAGCCAAGGCGAGGGGAGGTGAAAGTCGTTAGTGTGGATGGCCCGCGTGGCTGAGTGGGCTGAAATGCTGGTTTCCCGATCAGCGCGTTCATATTCCTCTGACTGCCTTTTTCTTCTGAAGGCCCCGAGAACCGGGTCCTGGGAGGGTTACAAAGCTGCTAATTTGTGGATCTTGCCTAGAGGTATGGAAAGTCAAGCAAGCACGCCAGGGAACACAGTGCGGCTGTGTGAGTAGGCTGCTCTGTGTGCGCGAGCTAGGTGTGTGGGGTCATTATGAAACACTGCCCTGGAGCATAGTTTAAATAAAGAAGCACTTTGAGGATGCCCCCTGCCCAGGCTCAGCCGCACCCTGGCTCAGCACTGGCGTTTATGGTTTATGGGTAGCACTGTGCTTGTGTATATTCCAGTCATCTGGAGTTTCTGGCACGGCCTTGCACTTGCCCCACTGAGATGACCAAGCCAGGAATCAGCAAACTTTATGACTAGCAGTATTGTTTTCACTCCTAAAGAAACCTACAGGAAAGAGCATCCATTGATAAGCTGGTCAATTAACAATGTTGTTCCTTTTGGAAGAATCGGCTTTTAGACCAGGGCCAGAACATCTCTGCTCATCTGTTCATGCTTAAGGCTGTAGCGTCTGAGCCGAGCTTTTAGAACAGACCAAACAAACAAATACCCACGCTAGTAGTCTCCACAATATTTGAATTTATTATCAAATCTTGGGCTGATTTCTCAGTCTTGACCTGGACACAGTTACCACCCCTCTCTGAGACGTTTTCTCTGGAGCCACATTCAGGCAGTGAGTTTTTAAAGAGCTTCACAGTAGCAAGGAAAGTTTTGACAACTCAGTCGTGACTCCATAGGATCCTCCAAGGTTCTTGCTTGTTCAGTCTCTTGCTGCCTTCTTGTATCCTTTCTTCTTCATCGTCAAGAACACACACCATGACACCCTTCCACAGTCAGCTTCCTGCAGACAAGGTTGTCACTCTTCGCTTGCATTTCCTCACCTGTCACAGCCTCTTCAAGACACTTCAGCCTGTGTGTGCCCCTTCAGGCCACTGAAATTTCTCTCACAGGCTCTCCTCCCTCCCCCAATTGTTTCTTCTTTGCCTCCTGGACTGTCTTCATTATATGATGCTGACCTGACTTTTCTTTAATATAACTGCAGTTTTTGATGTTTATAACCTGCTTTTGAAAAGTCCTTAGATGTGTATAACTGATTCACTTTGCTGTACAGCAGAAACTAACACAACATTGTAAATCAACAATACTTCATTTTTTTTTAAATAAAGAATCTTTAAAGATGATTCACATGGGGAACCACCTTCAATCTTTAAGATTCTTAGACCTGAAAAAATCACTTCAATCATGTTCACTTTTTTTTTTTTTTTTTGGTTTGCATTTCTCCCACTAGAAAGCAGAAAATTTGAGAAAATGGCAGCTGGGTTTGTTGATTCTTGATCACATGTCAACCTATGACAACACTCATTTGCTGTGTTCCACCTTGCAACTGAGCTTTTTTCCCTTCTTTTTAAGACTTCTGTCTCCAAGATTGTCACTTAATTAGAACTTAGCATGTTTCAGTTTCAGCATATTGAAATCCATAAATTTCAGCTCACAGGGTCTGTAGTTATCACTCAAGATCTACTAGAATTATGTGTCTAGACTAAAAGAAAGAAGATTGGGAAGCAGAAGACACACATCCAAGCCCTGGCCTTGTCACTAACTAGATGGGTCATCTTGGGCAAATCACTGAACTGTTTTCAATCTCATTTTATTCATCTGTAAACATCAACTAATAAGTTCTGACCTCCCTCCCTCCCAGGCCTGTTAAAGACTAAAATGAAATAATATATATGAAAACACTTTGGCAAGGAAAGAGTCAAAATCCTCACAACATTATTATGAAAACAAGCACTGAGCTAGCCTTTACCACTCTATCTTCATTGCAAGGCTTACTCCACACTGTCTTGCGGCACTCTTCAGTTTATCCTTTCCGTTATTACAGCAAAAGAACATAAATTATCTAACCCCTGGTGAAAAATATCACATAAGTAGCCATTTTGAACATCAGATGGCCAGATAATCTTCTTTACTGATAAAAATCACTGCTAGGACTTCCCTGGTGGCACAGTGGGTAAGAATCTGCCTGCCAATGCAGGAGACACTGGTTCAATCACTGGTCTGGGAAGATTCCATATGAGGCTGCAGAGTAATTAAGCCCCCCAGCCACAACTGCTGAGCCCAGGTGCTGCGACTACTGAAACCCATGCACTTACCTAAGAGCCTATGCTCCACAAGAGAAGCCACCACAATGATAAGCCCATGCACTGCAATGAAGAGCAGCCCCTGCTAACCGCAACTAGAGAAGCCTGTGTACAGCAACAAAGACCCATTGCAACCAAAAATAAATAAAGTATATTTTAAAAATCACTGCTAGTAGCAGGGATCTCATTCTTTCCACAGTTTGTAGGAGCATGATTATGTAGTGGAAAGGATACTGGGTAGAATGTGAGATGCCTGGATTTTAAGCTGGTTCTGCCATTAAATTGCTGTGGGATATTAAGCAGATGACTGACCCTCTCTATAAATGGAAAAGATTGTGCTACTTGATTTCTTAAGTTCCTCTACAGTTTTAAAAATTCTGGTATTACTTCCTGGCAAGCGGTTAAACATAATATATGTGCAAACAAAGCCTTAATGATAGAGATGAACCATATGAAAATAAATCAATGAAGAGACCAGGGGTGTATTTCTGTGTGTGTGTGTGTGTGTGTGTGTGCGCGCATGCGATGCAGTCAATGGACAGATAATAAATTCACTCTAAAATACATTAAATTGCCTTTGAGTAAAAACATAGAAAGTCCAGTTTGTTTGATTTTGGTTGTTTAGTCGCTAAGTCATGTCCAACTCTTTTGTGACCCCATGGACTCTAGCCGGCCAGGCTCCTTTGTCCATGGGATTTCCCAGGCAAGAATACTGGAGTGAGTTGCCATTTCCTTCTCTAGGGGATCTTCCCAACCCGGGGATTGAACCCATGTCTCCTGCACTGGTAGATAGATTCTTTACTGCTGAGCCATCAGGGAAGCCTGGAAAGTCCAGTAGGCAGGTAGAAATAGGAAACCACATATCAAGAGAGGAATGCTGCTGCTGCTGCTGCTGCTGCTGCTAAGTCGCTTCAGTCGTGTCCGACTCCGTGCGACCCCCGTAGACGGCAGCCCACCAGGCTCCGCCATCCCTGGGATTCTCCAGGCAAGAATACTGGAGTGGGTTGCCATTTCCTTCTCCAGTGCATGAACAGGAAAAGTGAAAGTGAAGTCGCTCAGTCATGTCTGACTCTTAGCGACCCCATGGACTACAGCCTACCAGGCTCCTCCGTCCATGGGATTTTCCAGGCAAGAGTACTGGAGTGGGGTGCCATTGCCTTCTCCCAAGAGAGGAATAGTGATTGATAAAACACACTTGGATTATGGTTGAAGCCATTTGGAGTGGATAATCTTATGCAGGGGTATATGGTAGGAATGATAGAATGATAGGAAAAGGAAGATTAAGATGAAATCTTGGATTATGCTATTTTTTAAATAATGCTAGTATTTAAAAGTCAAGAAGGATCACAAAGGATCTAAAAAGAAGCAGACAGGCGAGGTGGACAAAATCCATCAGCAGAAACAGAGAGAGAAGTTTTAAAAAAAAATCCTCACAAGAGTCTTAAGAAAAGACAAGAGTCTTAGAAATCTATTGACCAGTTTACCTTTTTGGAAGGAAGGAGATTGAAATAGCAATCATTCTCTGAACTTTTTTACTTTTTAGCTCAATTTGAATACAATTTTCTTCAAAGCAGTGCCTCTAGCTCCTTTCTAAATTAAGGATTCTTTTGAGATTCTAGGGAAATCTATGCACGATCTCCCCTAGAAAGTCCTAGAAATCTATACGGGATCATCCCATGTTGTATATAGTTAGTGCTAAGGCTTATAGACCCTAGCTTCAGAATCCTTGCTCTAGTAAAAGATCAGATTTTTTTTCTATTGTGTCAAAAGCACATATGAAATCTACCCTCTGAACAAAATTTTAAGTGTACAGTAAAGTATCATTTACATGCACAATGTTGTACAGCAGAATTCTAGAATATTTTCATCTTGCATGACTGAAACTTTGGACCCATTGAATAATAGCATCTATTCCCACCTCTCCTCAGCCCTTGGCAACCACTATTTCACTCTGATTCTACAAACTTGACTGTTTTAGATTTTTCATGTAAGTGGAGTCATGAAGTAGCTATCCTTTTGTGATGAGCCTATTTCAATTAGCAAAGTTCTCAATGTCTATTCACATATTCACATTGTAGTATGACAGTATTTCCTTTTCAAAGGCTGAATAATATTCCATTGTGTGTGTGTGTATACACACACACACACATATGTATTCATATATATATTCATATATCTCACATCTTCTTTATCCATTCATTGGTCAGTGGGCATTTAGGTGTTTCCACCTCTTGGCTCTTGTGAATAATGATGCAATGAACTTGGGAGTGCAAACATCTCTTCAAGAACCTGATTTAAATTCTTCTGGATAAATACCCAGTTGTAGGATTTCTAGATCACATGGTTGTTCTATTTTTAAGTTTTTGAAGAACTTCTATACTGTATTCCATGCTGGCTGCACTGTTTTACATTCACACCAACAATGTACAATGATTCCAATTTTTCTACCCCCTTGCCAACAATGGTTAATATGAATTTTTTTTAAAAAAATGGCTATTCTAACAGGTGTGATGTGAAAGGCATTGCATTTCCCTGATGATTAGTGAGCTGTGCTTTTCATAAACCTGTTGGATATTTGTATATACTCTTTGGAAAAATTCAAATTCTTTGCCCATTTTTAATCTAGTTATTTGCTTTTTCTTTTTTTTCTTTTTCTTCTTTGCTATTGAGTTGTATAATTTCCTTATAGATTTTGAATATTAACTCCTTATCAGATATATGATTTTCAAATATTTTCTCCCATTCTATAGGTTGCCTTGTCTACAGTTTTTGTTGGTTTTTTGTTTTGTTTTGTTTTGCTTTCTGTACAGAAGTTTTTTAGTTTGATGTAGTCCCATATATTTATTTTTGCTTCTGCTTCCTGTGCTTTTGGTGTCATGTCCAAGAAATTGTTGCCAAGACCAACATCATGAAAATTTTCCCTATGTTTTCTTCTCTTAGTTTTACAATTTCAGGTCTTATATTTAAGTCTTTAATCCATTTTGAGTTAATTTTTGTGAATGGCATAAGGTAGGGGTACAGATTCATTCTTTTGGATGTGGATATCCAGTCTTCCAAATATCATTTGTTGAAGAAATTATCCTTTGCCCATTGGATGTTCTCATTTCCCTTGTCAAATATTGGTTGAAAGTCTATGCAGGAGTTTATTTATGGGCTCTCTATTTTCTTCCACTGGTTTATGTGTCTGTTTTTTATGCTAGTATCCTATTGTTTTGATTACTATGACTTCCCAGGTGGCACTAGTGGTAAAGAACCCACTTACCAATGCAGGAGATGTAAGAGACTTGGGTTCAATCCCTGGGTTGTAAAGATCCCCTGGAGAAGGGCATGGTAACCCACTCCAGTATTCTTGCCTGGAGAATCCCATGTACAGAGGAGCCTGGTGGGCTACAGTCCATAAGGTCGTAAAGAGTTGGACACGACTGAAGCGACTTAGCACAGCACACAGCACCTAGCTTTGTAATATATTTTGAAATCAGGAACTGTAGTGCTTCTAGCTTTGTTCTTCTTTCCCAAGATTGCTTTAACTATCTGGGGTCTTTTGTGGTTTCACACCAATTTCAGGATTTTTCTTCTATTTCTTTGAAAAAATGCCATTGGAATTTTGATAGGGATTGTATCCAGTCTATAATGTCATCTGACCATAACAGTTCTTTTAAAGAGCTTGAAAGTGAAAGTGAAGTTGTGTCCAACTCTTTGCAACCCCATCGACTGTAACCTATCAGGCTCCTCCGACCAAGGGATTTTCCAGGCAAGAGTACTGGAGTGGGTTGCCATTTAAAGAGCTTACATATTCACTAAAACAATGTTTCAACAGAAAACTTAGTATTCATTCCTGCTAAGTCGCTGCAGTCACGCCCGACTCTTTGTGGCTCCACAGACTGTAGTCCACCAGGCTTCTCTGTCCATGGGATTCTCCAGGCAAGAATACTCATGTGGGTTGCCTTGCCTTCTTCCAGGGGATCTTCCTGACCCAGGGATTGAACCCAAGTCTCTTACATCTCCTACATTGGCAGACGGGTTCTTTACCCGCCAACTTACCTTACATTCAGAAAACAATCACTAACTGCTAGATACAATTCAACACAGTTTTTCATATATTTTTGACAAAGATTACAAAGACCCTGCAAAGTAGGTTTTAGTAACGTCTTTCCAAGTGAGGAAACTAAGCCAGGAAGTGGTAAAACCAGGATTTCAAGGCAGGGAGGCTGGAGAAGTATCCTGTGATAACTTTATTAATAGTGTCTCTGTCATATTCCCCTCTTCTGCAGGTGAGGGAATAGTTTGGAATCTTCCATTCTGCTCTCTTCGTATTTCCCTTTGGAAGTGCTTCTGTTAGAATAACTTTCTTGGTCTCTTTCCCTACCTGTGAGTGAGTTGTCAGTTTTGTCGAGCTAAGTGAAGAGGGTATGAAGAAGCCTATTATGGATGTCTACATATTCCCAGGTTCTCCAATCAACTTTTAACAGTAGTAAACAGATATTTTAAATCTCTGCGTCTCTGCTTCCTGTGTCTCTCAATTGGTTCTAAACTTGAGTGTGGATGAGAGTGTTAATATCTACCACTACCCCCCAAATATACCTACTTAACTCATTTTATGCAATTTGTGTGTCCTGGGTCAATTAGCTAGCTATTCCATGTTTTCTTCTGAATGTCTATATGGACCTGTTTCTGAATGCAGCTCAGATTGCCTAGATTCCTCTATATCTGTACATATATATAACAGGAAAGGTATGTGGGTGTTAGGCCCAAGTTCCATGTAGTCCTCAAGGGGGATCATATCTGAATATGTGCAGGGAAGAGAAGGAGAGAGAATGAAGATGTGTTCCTTGAACATGGCTTTGAGGGCCACCTTCCTATGGTGATCATAATGGTCCTTGAAGCAGGCTCTACCTTCTCCCATAGAAGCAGGGTCTACCTCAAAAGACTACTTAATTCCATTTTTTTCCCATTTCCTTCTGTTCTGGAATCACAGACTTCCTACTTCCTGTCTGTGTGCTAGCAGTCACTATTTCAGAAACCCTTTGTGTGCTGGCTCACAGACTCTTGGAAGATTATTTACAGACTAGGGAAGCTCCCATTTCTCATAGGTAAATGATCCTATTAGAGGAATCTAACCTGTGTTTTGTGATTGTTATCTAGTGTACTATGGCACATATTTCTAAGATACTCGGCACATTTTATCATCATCTTTTTAATTTCATCACTCCATTGGGAAAAATAAGGTAAGAGTCAGAATTAGAGTCACATGTTTTACAGGTGAAACCAAAGGCAGAATAGGTTCCTTGCTTTACTAATCATCTCTCCATGCTTCCTTGGAAAAAAATTATTGGTGGGCCCAGAATATTCCTGGGCTAGTTGACTCATAGGCAAAGGGGAACTCGGAGCATTTTTTAATGAAACAAGACTATTTCATAAATGATATCAAAATGTGTTCATTTTTGATCTCATCAATTGTATCTATTGGCCTATTCTACTTTGATTTATAAAGCCCTGTCTCTTCATTTATCCCCACCCTGCCCAACAATTACCTTGGCTCTTTTAATAGTTTCTCACAGAGGAGTGTTGTTGGAAAAGGATGTTTGTTATGAGCAGTGTGTTCTCTTGACAAAACTCTGTTAACCTTTGCCCTACTTCATTTTGTACTCCAAGGCCAAACTTACTTGTTATTCTGAGTATCTCTTTATTTCCTACTTTTGCATTCTAATTCCCTGTGAAGAAAAGGACATCTTTTTTTTTGGTGTTAATTCTAGAAGATGTTGTAGGTCTTCATAGAACCGATCAACTTCAGCTTCTTCGGTATCAGAGATTGGGGCACAGACTTGGATTACTGTGATGTTAAATAGTTTGCCCTGGAAATGAATCGAGAACATTTTGTCGTTTTTGAGATTGCACCCAAGCACTGCATTTCAGACTCTTGTTTACTATGAGGGCTACTCCATTTCTTCTAAGGGATTCTTGCCCACAGTAGTAGAAATAATGTTCATCTGAATCAAATTTGCCCATTCTTATCCATTTTAGTTCACTGATTCCTAAGATGTCCATGTTCAATCTTTCCAATCTCCTGTTTGACCACATCCAATTTACCTTGATTCATGAGAGACCTCAGTGGTAAAGAATCCACCTGCCAAGGCAGAGATGTGTGTTCGATCCCTGGGTTGGGAAGATGCCCTGGAGTAGAAAACGGCACCCCACTCTAGTATTCTTGCATGGAAAATTGCATGGGCAGAGGAGGCTAGTGGGCTAGAGTTGGACACAACTGGGTGACTGAGCACACACATGGACCCAACACTCCAGGTTCCTATGCAATACTGTTCTTCACAGCTTCAGACTTTGCTTTCATCACCAGACACACACACAGCTGAGCATTGTTCCCACCTTGGCCCAGTCGCTTCCTTCTTACTGGAGCTATTAGTAATTGCCCTCTGCTCTTCCCCAGTAGCATATTGGACATCTTCCAACCTGGGGGGGGTGGTGGCTCATCTTCCAGCATCATATCTTTGCCTTTTCATACTGCCCATGGGGTTCTCCAGGCAAGAATACTGGAGTAGGTTGCCATTTCCTTCTCTACTGGACCACATTGTATCAGAACTCTTTACTATAACCTGTCTGTCTTGGGTGGTTCTGCATGACATGTTTCATAGCTTCATTGAATTACACAAGCTTCTTCACCATGACAAACTGGAAAATTCTTAAACAGATTGGAATATCAGACTACCTTACCTGTCTTCTGAGAAACCTGTATGTGGGACAAGAAGCAACAGTTAGAACTGGACATGGAACAATAGACTGGTTCAAAATTGGGAAAGAAGTCTGTAAGGCTGTATAATGTCACCCTGCTTATTTACCTTATATGCAGAGTATATCATATGAAATGTCAGGCTGGATGAATCACAAGCTGGAATCAAGATTGCCAGGAGATTTGCCAGTTACTCTAAATGCCCTATGGACATCTAATAACAGTGTGTGAGATACAAAATTTTAAATATATTTGTGTAGGATATAAGATTAATATAAATTAATATAATAGAAATCTATTATATTTAAATTATTAATGATATCATTCAAGATACTCCTATTATTATTTTTTCTGCACTTGATAAAATATTCTCAGAGAAATTTTAATATGTCTCATTATGACTATGTATATTTTTCTTTTCCCTTATATTTCTTTTGATTTTTGTTTTATGTATCTTCGTTTCTTTGTTGTTAGGTGTCTAATGGTTTATAATGTCTATCTTTGTGAATAGTACCTTTTATCATTAAAAGCATTCATCTTTGTTTCATTTTTTTAAAAAAAAAAAAGATTGCTAGGAGAAATATAAAAAACCTCAGATATGCAGATGATACCACCCTTATGGCAGAAAGTGAAGAGGAATTAAAGAGCCTTTTGATGAGGATTAAAGAGGAGAGTGAAAAAGTTGGCTTGAAACTCAGCATTCAAAAAACTAAGATCATGGCATCTGGTCCCATCACTTCATGGCAAATAGAAGGGGGAAAAGTTGAAACAGTGACAAATTTTATTTTCTTGGGCTCCTAAATCACTGCAGACAGTGACTGCAGCCATGAAATTAAAAGATGCTTTCTCCTTGGAAGGAAAGCTATGACAAACCTCGACAGTGTATTGAAAAGCAGAAACATCACTTTGCTGACAAAGGTCTGTATAGTCAAAGCTATGGTTTTCCCAGTAGTCATGTATAGATGTGAAAGTTGGTCCATAAAGAAGGCTGAGGGCCAAGGAATTGATGTTTTTGACTGTGGTGCTGGAGCAGACTCTTGAGAGTCCCCTGGAGAGCAAGGAGATCAAACCAGTCAATCCTAAAGGAAATCAAGCCTGAATATTCATTGGAAGGACTGATGCTGAAGCTCCAATACTTTGGCCTGATATGAAGAACTGACTCATTGGGAAAAACCCTGATGCTGGGAAAGATTGAAGGCAGAAGGAGAAGGAGCTGCAGAGGATGAGATGGTAACATAGCATCATGAACTCAATAGACATGTATTTGAGCAAACTCTGGGAAATAGTAGAGGACAGAGGAGCCTGGAGCACTACAGTCTATGGGGTTTCAAAGAGTTGGACTTGACTTAGCAACTGAACAACAACAACAACACAGAGAAGAGATCTATGGCAATGATAATTATTATTGGAGAGGGGGAAAAAGTCTAATGTGGCTGGTATTATTCATATACAGATTACATGAAAATGATAGCAAGATTCTCCCTCCAGTATACATCTAATAGTGTATATGTTATGTGGGGGGTGGAGTGGGACGTGAGGGTTGCAACAAAGGACAAAAAGAGTTTGATTCCTGGGGAATTTTGCCTAGGGCTAGGGAAAGATATTATGATAGAGGCCTGATTTTTTTTTTTTTTTAGTTAATGCTATTATAATATTAGCATACAAAATACCATAGCTAAGTCACTAATTTTGTTAAATAAATGCTGGTAAGTACATGCCGTTGGAGAAATATATTTCAGTTTCTCCTTGGGTAACTTTATAAAAAAAAAAAATCCTTCCTTCTATTGCCATTTGGTTCGACCTATGCTTTTACCCGTTTAGAAACATATCAATTGTTTCATGGAATCTCAGTATCTTGACTTCGTGTTCGAGCTGACAAATATAGACTCTGTGTGTGTGTGTGTGTGTGTGTGTGTGTGTGTGTGTGTGTGTGTGTGTGTATACCAGGCTGCCATCTGCTGTGGTTGGTGTTCTCTGGGAAGGCTTGTTGGAGCAGGAGTTGGTTTGTTTGTATTCTAAGCTCATAGTAATGTCAGCCCAACTGGAAACCTTCGATTTGCCCTTGGGGAAATCAGGCATCTAGTACAGGTTCAGCTGAGCTATGATAGATGTTTACTGTTGCTCTACAGAAGTTTTAGCCAGGGATTGACTCCATATCAAGGATATGAAAATCAGATGAACTTCTCAGATCCAAAATGTGGGTTTGAAGATGGCCTCTTCTTGGTACCCAGCTTGGACAGGGTCCAAGGCATGCTCTGAGCTGTTTGTTAATCATTTGGTTCTAGTTCTCAAATGCTATTTTCTGTGAGTCATTCATTACTCCTTAGTCATCAATAAAACAAAATTTTGGTGCATATCAAGCTCTTATCTTAATTATGTCAGCCACTGGAAAGAAAAATCAGTCACACATACACATATACACAAACTCCAGCCCTTTTACTTTTGAATAGTTTCCATCATTTTACCCTTCTATAGTAGCAGAGAAGGTATACCAATGCAATGGGCATTTGGGCAAAACAAAACCCCCACTATGGTCTTGATGAAGTTCTGGGGAAGTATACAATTAACAGTCAAAATATAGATATAGATATCATTCTTTGCTTTGATAGATTATTTTTACTCTAAAGTAAGTAGAAATGAGTGCTATCTATGAAATATTGGCTAAAGAGGAAACTGTTTTGCTTTAACTTAAATCTAGAATGACCTAGCACAAAGAGGAAAGAATAACCAGTTGCCTTTGTCCACGAGTGTCAGATGGACTTCAGAAAAAAATATGACTTCATCCAAATATTTTCTTTGGAAAGGCAGTCCCAGGCATGTGTATGTGTGCCTTGATGTATATACATCCACCCTTTCACCTATATAGATATATGAACAAAGCCACATGTAAGGACTCATGTTCAAATTTGGTAATGCCTGGCTCCTTTCTCTCAGAGTCTGGCAACTCAAATTGTTAAAGAAAGGGATTCCTAAACTCTGGAACAACTGTCAGGAACCTGACAATTACCTGATGTTCTAATATTGGGGGAATTTTCAGTGTGTTTTCTTCCACTGGTTTCAATTAAACTTCAGAAACCTGGATAGCATACTTCTCCCTTTTTCTTCCCAACCACTGACATCCACTCAACCATCAAGATCTGTCATTTATAGTCCTAAAATGGTTATCATATCCATCTACTTCTCTCCATGCCCACTGACACTTCATCATCATCTTATACCTAGACCATTAGAACAGATTCTTAACTGGGCTCCCTGATGCAGTTCTGCCCAGATGCCTTGAATTCATTTTCTACTTTGCAGGACTTTGTAACCAGGATACTCTTTCTAAAACACAAACTGTATGTAACACCTCTGTTCATTTTTTTCAATGACTATCCATTGTTTACAGAATAAAATCTAAGTCCCTTGACTATGATCCTTCTTTTGTGGCTCCTGACTACAATAGTGCTCTCCCCCCTGCCACCCAAAACTCTCTGCCAACGTCCCTGCACAACACAAATTAGACCTCCAGAAGTACCAAATTACGGGCAGTCACCCTAAGCACAATCTGTTCTCTTGTACCTCTAGGCCTTTTCACAAACTTTTTTCCTGCCTGGAATACCCTTCATTTTATCCTTGTGCATCTAGCAAACCTCTACTACCACTTCAAGTCAGTTCAAAGGTCACACTGGTAGACGAAATCTTCCTTGATCAAGGTATTCTTTCTTGATGTTCCCACTGCTCCCTTTATATTACTCCACTGTGGCCCTGATAATATTTTATTGTAATTGTTTCCTCCCTTGGGCTGGATATTCTTTGAGGGCAGGAACCATGCCTGATTCTTCAATATGCTCCCCAGTGTCTAGCACAGGGCATGAATATAGTTGATGCTCAATCATCACTGAAATTATAGCCCTAGGCTTGGAAGATCAAAGGCACTTTTGTCATAAGGAAGGAACATTCTGGTTAGTGTCTTAATATATCTCTTGATCATGGAATGGAAGATAATGATTGCCTCCCATAGAACACCCAACAAATAGGACATCACAAAGAGGCTCCTCTGGTGATTCAGAATCCAAAGCGGATGCTGAGATTGACTAGACTCCAAGCCTAGAAAGCTTTCTACTTTGATACTCTTTGTTGGTACATGTTACTGGAGAACTGATAACAAAGAGAAACGATGAAAAACTCTGCTGGGCTGTAGAAAAGGAATATAAGGAACACAGATTACCATCTTCTTAACATGGTATTCCAGGTGCTCCACAAATTGGCCCCTGCCTTGCTCTCCAGCTTTGTCTCTCCCTCTTCTGACTCTCACTTTATTCTTCAACCATGCCAAACTGCTCACAATATCCCTACCTCCCTCATTTTGCAGTGTTTCCTACTTCCATAATTTTACTCATGCTGTCTTTCTGCCTGAAATACATTTCTCTTAGCTTTAGGTAGCTCCTGCATGCTTAGTCGCTTTAGTCGTGTCCGACTCTCTGCGACCCTATAGACCATGGCCTGTCAGTCTCCTCTGTCCATGGGATTCTCCAGGCAAGAATACAGGAGTGAGTTGCCATTTCCTTCTCCATTAGGTAGCTCCTACCAACACAAGATTCAGCTCAGGCCTTACTTCCTCCAGTAAGCCTTTCCTAACTAACCAACACACCACTGTATATGTGTGCATACTCTGGCATATGCACAGAGTCTAGATATATGTTTGTATCAGTCACAATTTTTTTGCTTGCAGGTGACAGAAACACAATACAAATAAGCTTTAGACAAAAGAAAGGGGTTATTGATACTAATAGAAAAGCACAGGGATGATATTAGGCATAGCTAGATCCAGGTGCTCAAATGATATCATCAGCTATGTTTCTATTTCTTGGCTCTGATCTCTTCTATGTTGACTCAGTTCTTACACAGGCCTTCTCTGCATGGTGGCCAAGATAGCCACCAAGAGCTAAGGATTTGCATCTTATCACTTAGCAACCCCAGTAGAAACACAGACCCACTTTCTCAATAGTCCCAGCAAAAGCTCCTGAATTGAGCCTATCCTTGAACTAATAACAGCAAGAGAAACAGAATTCTCTGATTGGCCAGATGTATTAGTGAGGGCTCTCCAGAGAAATAGAACAATTTTGTTTGTTTGTTTGTTTACTATAGGAATACAATTAGGGAGGCTGAGAATTTCCCTAATTTGCCACTTGCAAGCTGGAGAACCAGGAAAGCTAGTAGTGTGATTCAGTCTGACTCTGATGGTCTAAGAACCAGGAGTGCCAGTGTCCAAGGACAGATCAAGCAAAGAACAAATTCGTCCTTCCTCTCTTTTTGTTCTATTCAGGTCTTCAACAGATTGGATGATGCCCACTGGCATTCATGAGGGTGATCTTTATTCAGTCTTCTGATTCAGGTGTCTGGAGACACCCTCATAAACATTCCCAGAATTAATGTTTTATCACCTGTCTTGGTATCCCTCATCCCAGTGAAGCTGACATTTAAAATTAATCATCATACCAGCCTTGGGTAATGTATCCCTTTAGGTGGAATGAGCTCTGTTATCAGAAGAAGACATGTCAGGCAGCAGAAGCACTATATGTTCATCTTAGTTTTCCTCTTCTGTCCTCCCATATTCCTCTCCATTTCAATGCTCTGATCAGACAGTATCATTTGTATTTGCATATGTATCTGTCTCCTGCACTAGACTGTGAGTTCCTATGTCTATTTATCTCTGTATCCCAGAAGATAGTATCGGGACTTTGCTTCTAATAGGTTTTCTCAACCAGTGAAGGATGAACCAATGACTTTGCGGTGCATTTTGAACAGATGATTAAATTACATGGAGCCCTACTGAAGGCTAATCCAGGCACACAATTTGATAATTAGGCAAATTAATAATATGACTAATTTATTTAATTAATTTCACAATTATTACTGGGTTGCATGGTAAGGGGACACAAACAATGAATGGTTCATTCAAAATTATGTAATAAATGCCTTCTATGTGTCAGGCACTATGCTAGAGACTAAGGTTAGCCCCTATTAGCCTTTTACCATTAATGAGAGAGTAGTGTACAGCAGCAGCAGCAGTGTATAGCATTGGTCCCCAGTCTTGGGGATCTAATGCCCAATGATCTGAGGTGGAGCTGGTGTGATAATAACAGAAATAAATACAATGAATGTAATGTACTTGAATCATCCTGAAACCATCCAACCCCCACCACCACCCCACGCCAGGTCTATGGAATAATTGTCTTCCACGAAACTGGTCCCTGGTGCCAAAATGTTGGGGACTGCTAGTGTATAGTGATTGTATGTGTGGGTTCTAGGGCCCAGATTAAAATCTAAGCACTTGCATTTACTAGTTAAGTGGCCTGCCAGTTTACTTAAGCACTGTATCTACTTTCTTCTTCTGGTAAGCAAGAATAGTACCTACCATAGAGGGTTGCTGTGCAGATTAAATGTAGAAATGGTGAAGAACTGGTAATAGTGCCGAGAACATTTTAATGTCTTTAATAAGTGTTAACTATTATCATTAGCATTCACAGAAGGTCCTCTCTACTTGAATATCACTTTAACCATTATACTTGCCCTGATGCAAGACACTTGGTTAGGAACTTAAAACTGAATGTGAATACAACTTCTAGGTTTTAAAAAAAAAGTACAGAATAGAAGCTTGTCTCAGCCCTGGCAGAGTTACATTTGGACACAGAACCTATGATCTTCACTCTCTTAGTGGCCTTTTCCCTTTGGGAAGAGTTGGTGTTCCACAAGAGCTAGGAGATGACTCAAATCTTTACATTGCCACTGCAGGTGGCTCCTAGGAGAATCGGACTACAAGCAAACAATTTGGGTGACTAAACAGAGTTTACTAACAACATGAAAGTGAAAGTTGCTCAGTCATGTCCGACTCTTTGCGACCCCATGGACTATACAGTCCATGGAATTCTCTAAGCCAGAATATTGGAGTGGGTAGCCTTTCCCTTCTCCAGGGGATCTTCCTAACCCAGAGATCATACACTAGTGCTAAATGGGTTCTTTGATTTAATGAAGATAGCATGACATTTGGAGGCCAGCAAATCTGGGCCAGAATCCAAGCTTCCCTCTTTACTAACCGTGGCATGTTGGGTAATAGCAATGATCACAAATCAGACTTTTGGGGATGCTTACTATGTGGCAATCACTGTTCAAAGCACTTTTCATATATTGTTTCCTTCAATCCTTGCAAACAAGGCTCTTCCATTATTACCATCTTCTGCCAATATATAGAAGAAACTGAAGGGCAGAGAACTAACGTGTCTAAGATCACATAACTAGTAAATGGGAAATGCAGGTTTCTGACCTAGACCCTCTTGCCCTAGAACTCATGCTATTAACTACCTTTTCATGCTGCCTGCCAACTCAATGTCTCTGAGCCTCAGGTTCCTCATCAGTAAAAATCAGCTTAATTGCACCCAACTCATAGGGTTGTTGTAAGGATTAGAGATAAGCTGGAGGAAACATTTCATACAGTACTGAACATGAGGCAGGAGCTCTGAATAAGAGTTGTTATCATTTTGTCTCTACATTGTTCCTAGGGGCAGTAGATCTGGACTTTCCTACTTTGTTGCCAGCACAGCTTCTTGATGCTAATTAGTATGACCACAAATGAGTTTCTGTATAAGGGAGGCTGCTGCTAAGTCGCTTCAGTCGTGTCCGACTCTGTGCGACCCCAGAGACGGCAGCCCACCAGGCTCCGCCGTCCCTGGGATTCTCCAGGCAAGAATACTGGAGTGGGTTGCCATTTCCTTCTCCAGTGCATGAAAGGGAAAAGTGAAAGTGAAGTCGCTCAGTCATGTCCGACTCCTAGCGACCCCATGGGTCTGCAGCCTACCAGGCTCCTCCACCCATGGGATTTTCCAGGCAAGAGTACTGGAGTGGGGTGCCATTGCCTTCTCCGATAAGGGAGGCACAACCAGGTTAATTACACAATGGAGGAAATTTTGATGCCGATGATGATTTTAGTTCTTCCTTAACTGTGATTCTGTCTTCTGTGTCCTGGTTACATGTGCCACTCACCAGGTCCCTCAACACTGGCTGATGTCCTTCCCACTCTCCATCTAACCTTGCCAACTAGGACTCCTGCCAGGTTGGCCATATTTCTACCTGTCGTCTCATTATGGAAAAATTGATCTGAAAAGGACTGAAATACCAGCCTGCTGGCAAATATTCATGGACACAAATACATCTGAAAGGGATTTTAAATTGTGGCCAGTTGTTTCATTGCTCATTGGTAATTTTTATTTTCCTGCCACCTTCTCACTATTTTGAATATATAGCTAATCAAAGAAATAATAAAGGTTAAAACTCAACTAAAAACATGGAAAGAAAAATAGAAAAAAAGACCCATACACCAGTGATGAGCTTGCACTCTCACAACTTCAATGCAAATAGGTCTGATTCTTTCGGAAAGCAATTCGGTAATTTGCGTTAAGAGCCATAATTATGTTCCTGGCCTTTGACACTGCAGTCCCTCTGGGGGTTCTATTCGAAGGACAGACTTCAGCAGAAGGGAAACTACAAGTCTATAGGCACAAAGATTTTCAATGCAGTATAATTTTTACTAGTGAGAAACTGGAAATAATCTTAATGTTGAACAACTTGATGTACATTAGGACTCATCAGTAAATGACATAGGAAAGATAAAACATTGACTTTATAATGTTAAGTGAATAAAGCAAAATACAAAATAGGTACAACCAGGTCCAACTCTCTTTATACGGACACAACCTAGAAAGAACTATAGAAAATGAAAGTTCTTGCATTAGGATAATGGGTTGAATAATAGTCTCTTCCCCTCTACCTCAATTGGAGAATAATTGCTTTACAATATTGTGTTGGTTTCTGCCATACATCAACATGAATCAGCCATAGGTATACATATGTCTTTGATTATTGACTTTAGAAGTTTTAATGTGTGTTTGAGTAGGAGGTGAGGAGTGCAAAGGAGCTGGAGAAAGTATTTCAAATGCCAGCCCCCTTAATTCCATTTCCTGATCATCACCTTACAAGTAAAGCCAACTGAGAAATTTTGTCTTTCAGTACAAAGATATACAGTAGCCATACCTATTCATCCTATCAGATATGCATACTCAGTCTGGTTCCCACTCCCCAGCCTTTCCTTTTCTTGTCCCATTGTGGCTTGCAGCAGGACACAGGAGCAAACACACTCATATTTCCATCCCCAAGTTGTCACTATCAGCTGTGTGGTTTTAAGCATGCTACTTTAACTTGCTTGGTTTGTTCATTTGAATGCTGGGGCTAATAATGGTACTTACATTTTGGTGTGAGAATTAAATATGCATATGCAAAGGGCTTAATGCAGTACCGGGTATCATGTAAATGCTAAATAAATGTTCATTTCTGGCTACAAAATTGGGATAGTACTAGTACCTACCTTATAAGGTTCATAGAGGTGAAATGGGAGAATAAATTTCAAGCTCCTGGCATAATAGGTGCTAAATATATGGTAGCTGTCATCAAAATTGCTGCACTGGGTAGTCTCATCTAGTAACAAAATTATTAGATGATAAAGGGGGTATTTAATGCTCATGCTGATACCAAATAGATTGGTGCCTGGAGAGGCATACCTGTTAAAAATTCCTTCTAAGCAAGCAGTATGAATCATAGTGATCTGAAGGTCAAGGGGAGCCCAAGATGGTGACTCAGCAGGGAAAACATGTGCAGAGTAAAGATGAAGCTCTTTTCAAAACCATAAAGAAACTAGAAAGTAAACAGGATGATTAATGCAGATTGTAGACATTCATGGGGCAGCCCCCAAAGGAATATGCTAAGAGGTCAGAGACAAGTCAGCTAGAAAACCTTAAAAGCAAACTTAGGAGTTGAGTAGAAGTGGGAGGTGGGATCTGAGCCCACAAAAGAAAGACATTAATAATAATTGCTAGTACTAAATCCATACTATGTGTCAGCATTGTGCTAAGCAATTCTTTTGTTATTATATCATTGTGTCTTCCTTATCATGCTATGAGGTAAATTTTTATTATTACTCCCACATTATAGTCTGGACCCAGCTATGCCTGATGACACAACCTTAAAGTATACCAAGTCCCCAAAGAGTACCTTTCAAGAATAAGCTATTGAATAAGGTTTGGAGGATCCAAAACAGAATTCATCATCTTTCCCTTGGAAATCCATCCTTCATTGTGTACTTCCCATCAGAGCACTAGCATCAACCTAAGCCAGAAACTTGGGAGTCATCTTGATTTTTCATTCTTAATTGAATCAGCCACTAAGGCCTTACTAAATGCTTTTGAAATCTATCACTTCCTCTCTGTCTCCTGTCATTCAAGCTCTCATTCTCTCCAACATGGACTATTCTAGTAGAGTCCTATCTGGATTCTCTGCCTTTAGTTTTGACTTTCTTGTAATCTAGCCTACAAACTGCAGCCAGCATGATCCCTTTTCTTGTACTTTTTTTTCTACAAAACAATCTTGCTAACATGCAAATCTGACCATATGATTTCTCTACCCAAGAACTTACAGCTGTTCCATAATTTTCTTCTAAGTGATGTCCACAACCTGACTCTCCATGTCCTCCCAACTTGTACCTACTTCTCTGGCTTCATCTCCTTTCACTCTCTATCCCCTGAACTTCACACAGCTTCTTACTCATCTCGCTAGTCTATGGGCCTCATGACTTTGCTAGTGTCATTTCTTCTGCCAAGCTCACCCTTTTAAATTTCTTGCCTCTCAACCTTTAAGTCTCAGCTAGACATCAACACCTCCAGAAAGCCTTTCCTGACCCTTTACTGTGCTAATTGACTCTCCTTTACCCTCTGTCCTCCTAATCCCATGTCTAGTCACTTATAGTATGTTGAAATGATCCACATGGCTATGGATCATGCCTTGCTCATCTTTACACTCCTAAAATCCAGCAAGTCCCTGGTCCATAGTTATGTTTTTATATGTGCTTTGAACTGTTACAAGTGCTTAGGTTGTGTATCCAAGTAATGCTAGAGGTGTAAAGACCAAAGAGACTTAGAAATAGCTACCATTTATGAAGGACCTCCTGTGCGTGATGATCTTCACCTCTGACTGGCACTCACTAGCCCCCTATTCTACTTTATTTTTCTTCATAGCTCTTATCATCATCTGTCATATTATAGATTTTATTTATTTAGTTGTTTGTGATTAGACTCCTTCCACTAAAGTATAACCTCTGAGAGGGTAGTAATAAGTGTCTTTGCTCATTGCTTCATCCTCAATGCATACAGCAGTGTCTAGCATATGGGCTTCCCTGGTGGCTCAGATGGTAAAGAATCCATCTACAATGCTGGAGACCTGGGTTTGATCCCTGGGTTGGGAAGAGCCTAGAGGAGGGCATGGCAACCCACTCCAGTATTCTTGCCTGCAGAATCCCCATGGACAGAGGAACCTGCAGGGCTACAGTCCATGGGGTCCCAAAGAGTTGGACATGACTCAGCGACTAAGCACATCATATAGTAGGTTCTCAGTAAATATTTTTAATGAATATGGATGGCTGGCATTTTCAATGTATAATCTCATTTAGTCTGCACAATAAACCTGCAAGGTAAGTATTAATGTTTCTACTTTACAGGTGAGGAAAATAAAGTTCCTCATTATCCCCCACAGAGAATAACAGAGATTTTGAGAAATTGGTATATTTATTGGGCCTATAGATTCAAAGATGATTGACTCAAAGATCAGGGCCACAGATCTGGGGATGCAAAATGAATGCCAGCCCAATAAAATACTTATGAATAAGTAAATCTCTGACAAGCTGAACTTAATAGAAAGACTGTGTACTCTCTTCCCAGAGAGAGACTGTATACTCCCACATTCTACAAATGAGGACAGTTTTATAGCTTGAATAGCTAATACCATATCTGCTGTTCTAAAAGAATCTGGGGGCTTGTGAGGACTTCCATAGGAAAATTATGAGCAAGGTCATTGGACCAAGGGTACATTGCAGACAAGTCCCTAAGGATTTGCAGAGAAAGTTTATGGTACAGAGAATTAGATTACCTGTTGTGTGGCTCCTGTAGTTCTAAACCACACCTACCTCCCCATTAGGGTAGATAAGAACAAAGCACTTTGCAAAAGGCCTTGCAAGGCTGTCTCTAGTCAGGGCCTGAGTTGTTGCTATTGTGTCTGGAAGCTGGCCAGATATCAACACAGATGACGCACCACCAGAATGCTTGAATTCTACCTTAAGTTTTGGCCTCCGTAGTCCCTTATTTCAATTTTGGTTCCTTTCAGTCTATTGAGGATTTATTTTCAAGTTTATGACCTATTTCTATTCTATATAAAATAGCAGGGGAGAAAACCCAGGCTTAGGACAGATAGGTCTGTTCCTATATATTCTTGAAACTTTTTTTATTGCCCTAGAGAGGAAAAGTTTCACCAAAAGATAATCTAAAATGTAAGTCTTTTTCTCTGTGTTACTTAAGTGCTCAGTTGCTTCAGTCATGTCTGACTCTTTGTGACCCCATGATTGTAGTCCACCAGGCTCCTCTCTCCATGGGATTTCCCAGCAAGAATACTGGAGTGGGTTGTCATTTTCTTCTCCAGGAGATCTTCCCAACCCAAGGAGCGAACCTGGGTCTCCTGCATTGCAGGCAGATTCTTTACTGTCTGAGCCACCAGAGGAGCCCCTTTCTCTGTGTTAGCTCCCTCCAAGAGAAAAATATCTAGCATTTTTATCATACTTTGTAATTCAATAAAGAGTGCCTTTCACTTATACTATGGCATTTTAATCATTACAATACTTTTCTAATGGAGGAAAGGGTGACTTGGCAAAGACACATACTTAGTTCAAGGTCACACAAGTAGAAAAGGGTAGAATTTGCTTTGTGAGTTTTAAGCAATGGCAAATCCCAGCCTTTATAGCTTATCTTTGAATAGATTTCCCCACTTGGATGTCCCACTGGCCCTTCAAACTACTGTGGTGAAAACTGAACTCATTATCTTTGTCCCTCACCTCCCAAACCTTGTTCTTTCTCTCTTTTCCATCACAGAGGACAGAGTCATTATCCATCTTGGTGATCAAGTCAGGCATCTGAGAGTTAACCTTGATTTCTACTCCCATGAAGTCTCTCGAATGTTCCCTCATCAATAACACTGCCTCACTACCCTATCCAAGATTGTCACCTCTTGTAATCTGAACTGATACAATGACCTCTTCACTGGCTTTCTTGCCTCCATTCTTATCCTGCTTCATTCTCCAAGCCAGAAGGACCTTTCTAAATCACAAGTTAGATGAAATTGTTAAAACTCTCCAATAACTTTCCATTGCCTTTAGGCTACAGTATGAATTTCTTAGTTTGGCATTACCTCTGCCCTCCTTTCTCTCCACCTTCCCTGTCATGAACTCTGCAGTCTATTGACTGAAAATTCTTGCTTCCTGAAAGGGACATAAACTGAGCTCATATTTATGGGGCACATATGTATGTGCTAGGTTGTGGCCCAAGCATATCACTTCTTAAAAATTTAATCATCAGCAACTATCCTTTGTAGTAGATAGTGACATTATCCTCATGTGACAGATGAAGAAACTGAGACAGAGAAAGGCTAACTCATTTACTCAAGGTCATGCAGTTTATAAGTGGCAGATTCGGGATCTCAGCCCAGGCAGTCCAGTTCTAGAGTCTGTGTTCTTAAATACTATCCTACCTCTTTCATTCATTTCTGTGTGCCAAGAACGTCCTTCATTCATTCTCATTGTCCACAGGCTAATCTCTTTAAGGCTTAACCCAAGAATCTTTTCTGGGAAACATTCCCTGACCATTCCACATTCCTATACTACCTCTGATCCCACCCCCAGCTGAATAAGCTCTCTTTCTTCTAGTGTCTCCTAGAACCTCTGCATTCCTCAAGTATTTTCTTAAGGCCTTTCTTTTTGTCTTCTTCTGGGACTACTATGACTCGAATGTTGGGGTGTTTAAAACATTGTCTCAGTGGTCTCTGAGGTTGTCCTCATTTCTTTTAATTCTTTTTTCTTTTTTCCTCTCTGCTTCATTTATTTCCACCATTCTACCTTCCACCTCACTTATCCTATCTTCTGCCTCTGTTATTCTACTGTTGGTTCCCTCTAGAGTGCTTTTGATCTCAGTTATTGCATTATTCATTATTGATTGACTCTTTTTTATTTCTTCTAGGTCCTTGTTAAACATTTCTCGCATCTTCTCATTCCTTGTCTCCAGGCTATTTATCTGTAACTCCATTTTGTTTTCAAGATTTTGGATCATCTTTACTATCATTATTCTGAATTCTTTTTCAGGTAGACTCCCTATCTCCTCCTCTTTTGTTTGGTTTGTTGGGAATTTATCATGTTCCTTTACCTGCTGAATATTTTTCTGCCTTTTCATTTTGTTTAGATTGCTATGTTTGGGGTGCCCTTTATGTAGGCTGGAAGTTTGTGGTTCCTCTTTATTGTAGAGCCTGCTCCCTGTGTGTGGGATTGGATTAGTGGCTTGTCAAGGTTTCCTGGTTAGGGAAGCTTGTGTCTGTGTTCTGGTGGGTGGAGCTGGGTCTCTTCTCTCTGGAGTGCAATGAAGTGTCCAACAGTGAGTTTTGAGGTGTCTGTGGGTTTGGTGTGACTTTGAGCAGCCTGTATTTTAATGCTCAGGGCTATGTTCCTGCATTGCTGGAGAATTAGTGTGGTATGTCTTGCTCTGGAACTTGCTGGCTCTTGGGTGGAATTTGGTTTCAGTGTAGGTATGGAGGCTTTTGGATGAGCTCTTGTCAATTAATGTTCCCCAGAGTCAGAAGTTTTCTGGTGTTCTCAAGTTTTGGATTTAAGCCTCCTGCCTCTGGCTTTCAGTCTTATTCTTACAGTAGCTTCAAGACTTCTCCATCCATACAGCACAGATGATAAAATATCTATGTTAATGGGAAAAGATTCTCCCCAGTGAGGGACACCCAGAGAGGTTCACAGAGTTACATGGAGAAGAGAAGAGGGAGGAGGGAGATATAGGTGACCTGGGGGAGAAAAGGGACAGTCAAAAGGGGAGAGAGCAATCAAGCCAGTAATCACACCCCTAAGTAAAAGTGGGTACTGAAGATTAGATTCTTAAAGGTACAAACTTGATAACAAATACCAAAGAGCAAAGATTAAAAATCTAGAGTAGATGTTAGACTCTCAAATATACAATATTAAAAATACAAAACAAAATCAATCACAAAAATTATAAAACATATATATATATATATATGAAATTTGCTTTAAAAATAGGGTTTTTTTTGCAAGGTAATAAATAGTAGGTTATAAAAATGAAAATTAAAGGAGTAATTGAGAACTTAAAAATTAAAAAAATTAAAAAATGATAATAGTAAAACTATATCTAAGAATTTCTCTGTAGCTGTTGAGGGCAGTGTGGGGTCAGTTCAGCTTCAGATAGTTCCTTGTTCCAGCTTATACTTCTTCTCAAGGTCTATAGGCCCCTTCCAATGCTTAGCCAATGCTAACTACAGGGTTTTAATCTGTTGCACCTGTCACTTCCAGAGCGGTTCCCTCTTCTTTGTTTATTTTGGCTTCCTCTGTTTGCAAGTCTCTTTAGTGTCTAATTTCTACCCTGACACAAGGGAGTGAAGGTGGTCACTTATTTAGGCTCACTTGTTCAGTTGTGCTGTGGGGAGGGAGGAACATTGCAAACAAATATCACTGGTGTGTGTGTGGAGTGTTCGCAGTGTATGGGCCACACTGGGTTTGCCCCAGCTCACTGGCACTTTCCCGGTGTGCTTTCCCGGTCTACACCGCTCAGGCTTCAGGTTGCTCTGCAGGGGAACTGTCCAAAGCAGGCCCTGAGTTTCATGCACTTCCCAGGTCTAAGCTGCTCAGGTTCAGGTTCTCAAGTACTCCACAAAGGCATACACTTGGCTGGGCTTGTGTTTTGTGCCCTTCCCAGGTCTGGGGAGCTCAGGTGACCAGGTGCTTGGTGAGCACACTGTCCCACGTGGGCTGTGCATCTTAATCACCTCCCCGGTCCCAGCCGCTTGGTTTCCTGGGTGCGCCACAAGAGTGCTATCTCAGGTGTGCCATGTGTCTCCTCTGGGCAGCTGACCTCTGAGCCTGGGTCTTTGATGACATCATTGAATTGCTGAATTAAGCAACCTGGGAATTTACTTGGTTATGTTCCATACTTCTTTCTATGTGAGATCATCAAATGTCTTTACTGTCTAAGTATGAATGAGTCAGGTATCTGTAGTTGCAGCCCAAAGAACGGAAACAGAGGTCATTAAAAAAAGTTTGCTTGAGTGGCTCAGGAAGTAATTAGAGGGCTAACTTTGTGATTTCAGCCATGCAGGTTTGGAAAATGAGAGTGCTAGAGACGGAAAAATCATTTTGCAACCATCGCAGTAAAAATTTGTTCTGGTGAAGGTCAATGGACATTAAATCTGAGGGGACATTTTAATGAGGAGTAGGTTATAGACTAGTTATATGGTTAATATTAAAGGCTGAAAGTTACCAGGGCTCCCAAGAAAGGAATTACTAATCTGGTAAGTTGAAGATGACCATGAGAACATAAAGCTAGGGAAGAATAAATGTACTAGAGGAATGGAAATTTTGGGGGAGATGGGAAAGCACGCGAGGCAAGAATGCACAGCCTTTGGCATAAAAGACTTGAGTCAGAGCTGCAGTTCTGATGATAATTGACAGGGTGAACATGGGCAAGTGGTTTCATCTCTGAGCTCCAATTTCCTTGTCTGTAGAATGAGGGTGATAATGCCTACCTTAAGGTAGATGTTGCAGGATTAAATGAAGTATAGTGGGCTCGGTTGATACACAATATAGCATAGTGGGTAGGCATGTGGGTTCAGAAGTCAGACTGCCTCAGTTGAAAACCTTGCTCAGCCACTTACAAGCTGAATGACTTGAAAGTGAAAGTGAAAGTTACTCAGTTGTGTCTGATTCTTTGCAACCCCATGAACTATACAGTTCATGGAAGTCTCCAGGCCAGATTACTGGAATGGGTAGCCTTTCCATTCTTCAGGGGATCTTCCCAACCCAGGGATTGTACCCAGGTCTCCCACTGGGCAAGTTAAATAATCCCTGGATTTCAGTTTCTTCAACATCAAATGGTGACTATAGTGAATCTACCTGAATGTGTGTGTGTGCTTAGTCACTAACTCATATCCAACTCTTTTTGACCCTATGGACTGTAGCCCACCAGGCTCCTCTCTCTGTGGGATTCTCCAGGCAAGAATACTGGAGTGAGTAGCCACCCACTTCTCCAAGGGATCTTCTCGACCTAGGGATAGAACTTGGGTCTCCTGTATTACAGGCAGCTTCTTAACCATCTGAGCCACCAGGGATCCAGTCTACCTGAATAGTTGTATTAAATTATACACTACACATAAAATGCTTAGAACAGTGTCTGGCTGAGTAAGTGCTTAGTAAATGTTAGCTGATATTATTAATGTGACAGGTATTTCAAGGATGATCATTGCATTATGAAAAAACTGGTACTCAGAACTACCAGAAGAACAATAACAGTAATTAACAAATCCCAACTTATGATTTAAAGAAAACCTTTCTTGTCCTTCATCAGAAGCTCTTAGGACATATTATTAAGCTTTATAACACTGAATTTATTTTGTTACAAAGAGCTTAAGGGTCATGGTGTTGGGAATTAGAACCCAGGCCTTCATTGACTCTTTCTCAGCACCTAAATTGCTCTATATATAGTACATATATATATTACACTAAAATTTTTCCAAATTTGGCTTCTCACCATTGGAGTGTTTGACCCTAAGTCTCATGTTCCCTCTCCCAGACAAAACACCTGGGACTTAATCAGGGGTAATATTTTAAAATATCTAACTATCTTTGGTCTCAGCAGGAGCTGAATCTGGAAGGCTCCCTGCATGTGAGTCATTTCCCATAGTTCCTAGATCGTAGGGAGGCATGGCAGGGGCCTAGGGAGGGGGAGGCTCAAGTGGCCAGGGCCCAAAGAGTACTTGAGAGGTTTGTGTGTATTAAGCTGCTTCAGTCATGCCCAACTCTTTGTGACTCTATGGACTGTAGCCTGCCAGGCTCCTCTGTCCGTGGAGTTATCAAGGCAAGAATACTGGAGTGAGTTGCCATTTCCTTCTCCAGGGGAATCTTCCCAATGCAGGGATCAAAGCCACATCTCTTATGTCTCCTGCATTGGCAGGTGGGTTCTTTACCACTAGTGCCACCTGGGAGGCTTAGGGCAGTTCTATTTACAAGCCAGTACAGAAGTATTTTAATATTTTAATCCCAGAGAATTTTAATCACAGTGCATACCAGCTGTATGTCAGTCTTGGGCCTAGGAGAACACTCTTAGCCATCTATTCTGTGTCCACCCCTAGCACTGACATAGAGAATTCTTGAAATCCTTGAGATCCTCTTGTCAAATATAATTAGGCATACAGATAGTACTATGTTGTTGTTGTTCAGTTGCACAGTTGTGTCTGACTGTTTGCGACCCCATGGACTACAGCATGCCAGTCCTCCCTGTCCCTCACCATCACCCGGAGTTTGCCCAAGTTCATGTCTATTGCATCAGTGATGCCATCCAGCCATTTCATCCTCTGACACCCTCTTTTCCTTCTGCCTATAGATAGTACTATGTGTGCTGTATGCTATGCTTAGTTGCTCAGTCATGTCTGACTCTTTATGACCACATGGACTGTAGCCCGCCAGGCTCCTCTGTCAATGAGGATTCTCCAGGCAAGAATACTGGAGTGAGTAGCTATTTCCTTCTCCAGGGGATCTTCCCAACCCAGGGATCAAACCCAGGTCTCCTGCATTGCAGGCGGTTTCTTTATCATCTGAGCCACCAAGGAAGCCATAGATAGTACTATAGTATTGCAAAAAGATGGTTTAAATAAGTCTCTAAAATCTTCTACCATCGACTTTTGAAAAGTGTGCTGATAGCACTACTGAAAGTGTTAGTCATTCATTCGTGTCCAACTCTTTGAGACCCCATGGCCTATGGCCTGCCAGGCTCCTTTGTCCATGAAATTCTCCAGGCAAGAATACTGGAGTGGGTAGCTGTTCCCTTCTCCAGGGGATCTTCCCAACCCAGGAATCAAACCTTGGTCTCCTGCATTGCAGGCAGATTCTTTACTGTCTGAGCCACCAAGGAAGCTTTGAGTAAATTGTAATCCAGTAATATCTGTCTTCTTCACCTCATCCTAAGTCATGCTGTTCTGTTGCTGCTGCATTTATACTTGAAGCTAATGTGGAGTCACTGGATATGGGGATTGCAACTTGCTGATGTGGTAGAGGTAAGCTAGAAGGTTTTCAAGTAGAAGGTATCTTGTGGTTTGAGAATGGCCAAGGGTTAAGGTAAGTCCTCTCAGCTGTTCACATTTCTCCAGTGTTGGCTGCCAACTGTAGATAGTGCCTGAGTAATTTCTGATCTCTTGCTCCCAGGATTAAACTTTCGATTCAAGGCACTGGGCAGGGGAAGGGGCCCCAATGTGGACATGGTGCCCTGGCTGCAGCAGGAGAAGCAGCCCTGTGTCTTTGGGAGGCAGAGGTTTCAGTCTCCCACCTTGAACCTCAAAGGCTCCCCTTGGCCACCCAGGAAACAGGTGGGGCTGAAGCTGGGCAAGCAAGAAACAGAGCTGAACCAAGGCACCCAAGTGTAAGGTACAGAAGGGTCCATCTATCCCACTTCATCTGCCCTCCTCCCTCCAGGCCCTCATCAGACTTGGGCTAGAACATTTTTCAGCTCACCTGCTCCCATCTCTCTATCTGGTGGAGGACTCGCCTCCTCTGCCTTCCTGCCAAGCATCCCTACCCAGTTTCCAAGTGAACTGGAGCAGACCTGGAAGTTCCTTGCCTCAGCTGTCATAGGATTCCACTTGACAGAAAGTTCTTCTTGCTGGTGATCCAATCCTGTTCCCCTGTAATTTCCTTCCACACACCCATGTTCTGCCCTCAGGACAACCAACCAGACAGGACTGCTCCTTGTACTCAGGAATTGTCCTTCACATATTTGAACACAGCTACAGCTGCCATTCTTGCTCCCTAGCCAGGCTTCTGGAGAAGGCAATGGCATCCCACTCTAGTACTCTTGCCTGGAAAATCCCATGGACGGAGGAGCCTGGTAGGCTACACTCCATGAGGTCGCCAAGAGTCGGACACGACTGAGCAACTTCACTTTCACTTTTCCCTTTCATGCACTGGAGAAGGAAATGGCAACCCACTCCGGTATTCTTGCCTGGAGAATCCCAGGGACGGCGGAGCCTGGTGGGCTGCCATCTATGGGGTCACACAGAGTCAGACACGACTGAAGCGACTTAGCAGCAGCAGCAGCAGCCAGGCTTCTCTTTCCCAAGCTAAATACCCCCATCTCTTTCAATCACTCTTTATCGATGCCAAAGGAGATGATGCTTATCTTGATGACTGAATAAGGCAGCTAATTGCCCAAGTTGTGCAACTTGGGTTTGATTCATACTTGTGAAACTTTGGGTAAGTCACTTTGCCTCTCTAAGACTCATTTCCCCCATGTGTATGTTGGTTTTCTTCGTGGTAATGGAATGTATTTACATTCTGTGTCAGAGCTCGTGGGACATAATGGCAAGGTTGTTGTTGTTGTCCAGTTACTCAGGCGTGTCTGACTCTTTGTGACCCCATGGACTGCAGCATGCCAGGCTTCCTTATCCTTCACTATCTCCCAGAGTTTGCTCAAGCTCATGTCTGTTGAGTTGGTGAATTCATCCAACCATCTCACCCTCTGTCGTCCCCTTCTCCTCTTGTCCTCAGTCCTTCCCAGCATCCAGGTCTTTTCCAATGAGTCAGTTCTTCGCATCAGGTGGCCAAAGTGTTGGACCTTCAGCTTCAGCATCAGTCCTTCCAATGAGTATTCAGGGTTAAACCTGACTAACCCATATTTTCTCCCTAGATATCTCAATATGGTGTTAATAGGTGAAGCTACACATATACTACAAAGAATTCAGTAATTGGTTCATCTCAGCTAACATATAGCTAACAAGATGTTTGTGTCATGTCATTTGTCATGTTATTGGTTACATTCTTAATTTTGCATGTTTCCATGTTACCGTTTTTTGCATTTTCTCTCTAATCTTCCAAATTATTAATGGCTCAAAAGTGATTCACTCGAGTATAAAATCAGTGATGAAAAACCACAGTAGTTCAACGTGCTAAGTTGCTTCAGTTGTGTCCGACTCTTTGCGACCCCATGGACTGTAGCCCGCCAGGCTTCTCTGTCCATGGGATTTTCCAGGCAAGAATACTGGAGTGGGTTACCATTTCCTTCTGCAGGGGATCTTCCAGACCCAGGAATTGAACCCACATCTCTTATGTGTCCTGCATTGGCAGGTGGGTTCTTTACCACTAGTGCCACCTCTCAAAGTAACATTAAAAACATAAATAATGAACTTGATTTTGGTATAAATATACAATGTGAACATCATGCATTAGGATAAGTAAATGTGAAAATATGATGATTTGATATAGCAGTCAAAAAAGTTTTTAATTTATATTGCTACTTTTTCATGATTAATAGAATTAATATGTGGCTTTTGTATGATAAAAAACAATTTCTGCTAATGTAGCAGCAGAAATCAGAAAAGAGGAATTAAAAAAAAAATGACTATTTGAACACTGGCTTTTGTTGTGTGGCGATCATAGTGTTATTAAACTTGATCCACTGACACCACCATAGCCTTCATAACAGTTTCTTAGAAAGCACAGGGACCACTCTGGTAACCAGTCATGTTTCCAGAAATGGCATAAAATAATACTTTCTAATACTAGATTGATGAATATTATTACTAACAAGGTAAGAGGCCCAAATTACAATGGCATCAAAAAAATTGCACTGCTTAGAACATATGCACTGCATTCAACATTCTTTTCTAAGATACTTATATCACTAACCACAAAGTTTGTGGCAACTATTATATTCATAAACATTCAGAATAAACTTTTGGCACAATCCTTTTTGTTACTATCATATGTTACATAATATTATTTGATTGAAACAGTGGAAGATCTTGATATACATATTCAAAGGAAGTGCTGCTGAATTTTTGTTCCATTAATCACTGAAATATCAGCCTTCAAGAGAAGATAATATTCATTTATGAACTATAGAAATGATCCCTGAAAGTATAGTCTTAATATCCATTTATGTAAAGATCATTTTGTAATGTGTGATAATAACTGAAAAAAAATAAGACTAAAATCAATATTGACAAAGCAGCAGGTATGCATGCCACAAGGAAGGATCCTGCAGCCATATAAATAAAAGGAGTTGCACCTGAATGTCAATTCATACTTACAAGTATTAAAATTAGTGGTCAATAATATACGTCTTGATTTTTTTTTGATTCAGTGTTGAAAATGAGGGTCAATATTGAAATTATGATAACATACCTCCCATTGGAACTGAAGCTACAATACTTTGACCATCTGATGCAAAGAGCTGACTCATTAGAAAAGACCCTGATGCTGGGAAAGATTGACGGCAGGAGGAGAAGGAGATGACAGAGGACAAGATGGTTGGATGGCATCACCAACTCAATGGACATGAGTTTGAGCAAGCTCCTGGAGATGGTGAAGGACGGGGAAGCCTGGCGTGCTGCAGTCCATGGGGTCGCAAAGAATCAGACACAACTGAGCGACTGAACAACAACCTCCCATTGAGTGTTCTTTTTTCACGATGCTAAGTGAAGAAATGGGCAGTATGTACAAGTCTATATTCAACAAAGATAAACTCCCAAGTTTTTTTGAGGAATGAAACAAAGTATTTCTTCGTAACAGTGATAATACTAAAGACAATCCGTAGCATTTCAACAAAATAGTTCAAGTGGTATATCTCAGCAAGATATTTTGCATTTTGAACAGCCTGAGCTTTTCACTTCAGAGCTTAAATATTACCATTTTATGGTATCAGGATTTCTTTTGATGACTTAAATGTGATACAAATGGTTCAGTCACTAAGAGTTTGACTTGGTGATTTTCTTTACTTATTGGAGAGAGAAATTTGGCATAGATTAAAATTGGCATATAAAAATGCTGTAATAAAATGTGAAAAAATATCTTTCAGAGCTGAATTCAATCAAATAAAGGATTAGATTAATTTGCTGCTATCTTCCAAGTTGAAACATTCACCTTTTCAGCTTTTCAGTATAAATGCTTACCATCTCCCTGTCTGATGGGGTGCTGAGTGTAGCCTGTAGTGAAAAATCATTTCATAATTTCTAGGTTAGTGTTCTGTCTGAATGTGAATATCCAAAACTATCTGCCAGAGCCAGCAAATACTCACTACCATTCCTAACAACTTTAATTTGTGAATTGTTTTTTTTTTTAATCAAAATATAGGTAAGCACTCAATATGCCAGCAAATTTGGAAAACTCAGCAGTGGCCACAGGACTGGAAAAGGTCAGTTTTCGTTCCAATCCCAAAGAAAGGCAATGCCAAAGAATGCTCAAACTACCGCACAATTGCACTCATCTTATATGCTAGTAAAGTAATGCTCAAAATTCTCCAAGCCAGGCTTCAGCAATACGTGAACCGTGAACTTCCAGATGTTCAAGCTGGTTTTAGAAAAGGCAGAGGAACCAGAGATCAAATTGCCAATATCCACTGGATCATCGAAAAAGCAAGAAAGTTCCAGAAAAACATCTATTTCTGCTTTATTGACTATGCCAAAGCCTTTGACTGTGTGGATCACAATAAACTGTGGAAAATTCTGAAAGAGATGGGAATACCAGACCATCTGACCTGTCTCTTGAGAAACCTGTATGCAGGTCAGGAAGCAACAGTTAGAACTGGACATGGAACAACAGACTGGTTCCAAATAGGAAAAGGAGTACATCAAGGCTGTATATTGTCACCCTGCTTATTTAACTTGTATGCAGAGTACATCATGAGAAACGCTGGGCTGGAAGAAACACAAGCTGGAATCAAGATTGCCGGGAGAAATATCAATAACCTCAGATATGCGGATGACACCACCCTTATGGCAGAAAGTGAAGAAGAACTAAAGAGCCTCTTGATGAAGGTGAAGGAGGAGAGTGAAAAAGTTGGCTTAAAGCTCAACGTTCAGAAAACTAAGATCATGGCATCTGGTCCCATCACTTCATGTGAAATAGATGAGGAAACAGTGGAAACAGTGTCAGACTTTATTTTTTTGGGCTCCAGAATCACTGCTGATGGTGACTGCAGCCATGAAATTAAAAGACGCTTGCTCCTTGGAAGGAAGGTTATGGCCAACCTAGATAGCATATTTAAAAGCAGAGACATTACTTTGCCAACAAAAGTCCGTCAAGTAAAGGCTATGGTTTTTCCAGTGGTCATGTATGGATGTGAGAATTGGACGGTGAAGAAAGCTGAGCGCCGCAGAATTGATGCTTTTGAACTGTGGTGTTGGAGAAGACTCTTGAGAGTCCCTTGGACTGCAAGGAGATCCAATCAATCCATCCTAAAAGAGATCAATCCTGGGTGTTCATTGGAAGGTCTGATGTTGAAGCTGAAACTCCAATACTTTGGCCACCTCATGCGAAGGGTTGACTCATTGGAAAAGACCCTAATGCTGGGTAGGATTGGGGGCGGGAGGAGAAGGGGACAACAGAGGATTAGATGGTTGGATGGCATCACCGACTCGATGGACATGGGTTTGGGTAGACTCCGGGAGTTGGTGATAGACAGAGAGGCCTGGCATGCTGCAATTCATGGGGTCGCAAAGAGTCGGACACGACTGAGTGACTGAACTGAACTGATAGGTAAGCAAAGAAACCAAAGGGATGTAGAACCTGATCTTTAACTCTAGTCATTATTTATCTGGATATGTGTCTTGGTGAAATATTGAAAATTAATTACCATTATTCATTGATTTTTAAAATTCAGTTCTCTCGTTTTAGTTAAGGTTTGTAATGGATATTTTGTGTGTGAGAGAGAAAAACATGCAAGATACTAACCTATATAATATGAATTGGGGGCTGGGAAACTTTTCCAATCCAAATATCTCCCCTATGCCTAAATTTAGGCCACCAGAGTTGTTTCTTTTTATCTTTTCATAAACAAAATGAAAAATCCCACTGGCATCTAGCCCGTTAAGCTTCTATCAGTTATCAATGCCTTATTTCAGATGAATTTATTAGACCTTTTCCCAACGCAATTGATAGATGAGGATGATTTTTAATAGTGAAAAAGGTGGGGCAAGGAAGACAGGCCCAGAGAATAGGATTAGAATCATCATCTAGGAAGCTATGAAACAATACCAATGCCCAACCTCCATCCTAGACACTCAAATAATAATAGTTCTAAAAGTTTGCAGATGATCCCATTATTCAACCAGGGTTGAGAACCACTAGTCCACATGCTTCCAGTCAGTTTTCTTTCATTGGTGGTTCAGGGGAGGGAGTGGATCCTGGGCTCCTGACAGGGCTGCAAAAGGGGAGATGCTGGGAAGAAAAGAGAACAGGAATGAAAAGGAAGGTAGGATGGGCCCTTGTAATAAAACTGGTTTAATTTTCAGTTCAAATATTATTCAAATCCTTTAGTTAAGATGGAATAGATATGGTCTCTGTCAGTTTTGTGGAGCACTTTGTAAATATGTCCACTATTAAGGGGTTTATAAAGGGAATCAGCTAAGAAATTAGCAATAACCTAAACTGCTAAACGTTGGAAGCCACAATGTATTAAGCAACTCTCTGCTTGAGACACTCTTGTGGAAGGATGGAATGTGGAGTGAATGCTAATAGGGAAGGGGGAAACACACACACACGTGAAAAAACTGCCCAGGCAAAATGGCTATGAGGGAGGTGGGAGGGGGGTCCAGGAAGGGGAACACATGTAAACCCATGGCTGATTCATGTCAATGTATCGCAAAAACTACTACAATATTGTAAAGTAATTAGCCCCCAACTAAAATAAATAAATTTATTAAAAAAAAAAAAAACTGATGACTGAGGTAAACATAGTAAGTGAGGCATTTGGTGTTACTCATGGAAGGAAAGGAGACATGTTAGAGGAGAGACATCACTGTTAGTCTTTCTCTCCTACCTCTTTGCCTTCACTTAAGGTGTTCTTTCAGGCTGAAAGAGGGAGAGATAATATAGGAAGGCAAGCTGGTCTGACAGCTGAGATGAAGACTAAAGAGATTTTTATGCCGAACAAGAGATGCAGGCTAAACTGCCAGGAAAAGCTTTCCAAAGTATGGCAAGGAAAACAAATAAGAAAAAGAGAACAAAGATGTATTATTTTATCTAATAACTTTATTTAAAAGCTGCCCTGAAGTACCAACTTTTAAAAAGGAAATATTGGTTTCAAGTTGTTTTAAGGTTAGCCATATGTTTGATATAAGGAGGCAGGGCAATTAATTGCTTTTAATTCTTATGGACCAGAGTTCAGAATTCCCATGTGACTCTCCAGAAAGACACATGCCTTTCTACTTATCTTTGACGCTGTGCATAGACTACCCCCTCTCTCTCACTAGCTTCTCTAGTGGAGAGACACTGCTTCAGACACCATGGTATAATGGAAAGCCCATGAGACACACCTGGCTTCAGACCCCAGGACTGCTCTGATGAGCTATGTGACCTTGGGCAAGGTACTTTGCCTTACTGATTTGTAATTTCTTCATTTGTAAAAAAAAAGAAATAATAGTACCCATTTGTCAGGTTTTTTTTTTTTGAAACTTAGATGAGATGATGTATACGTATAGTGTGTTAAGCACATGTGTTTGTGTGTAGTCGCTCAGTCCTGTCCAACTCTTTGCAACCCCATGGACTGTAGCCCACCAGGCTCCTCTGTCACTGGGGATTCTCCAGGCAAGTACACTGGAGTAGGTTGCCATGCCTTCCTCCAGGGGATCTTCCCAACCCAGGGATCAAACGTGTTTCCTGTGTCTCCAGCATTGTAGGCAGATTCTTTATCTGCTGAGCCACCATAGTAGATGTTTTTGTAATTACAATACCAGATGTTGAGTTGTATTTCCTCCTTGTTCATTTCAAAGGTATTGAAAATGTCCTGTGAAAGTGGAACCCAAGGTTTAAGGAAGACCAAAAATATAGTATTGAAGTGAGGAACCACAAATATACCCAATTCACTGCAAAGAGATAATCTGAGCTTGTACTCTAAATGGTACCACCTTTTGTTTTCATGCATAAAATCTGAACCAGTATCTAGGCATTCCAAATATATTTTTCTTATTTGAGTAAAAAGGGATTCTTTATGAACTGAACACTTTAGGAGAAAGGCCAAACTATTGGTTGCACAAATTTCAGAAAGCATAGCCCTCAACATAGCTCTATAAGCACCATCTCAGTTCCAGGATATTTAGTAGATGGTCTCAACAGAACACGTTGTTTTGCTCACTGCCTCTATCTCAGTGATAAAGATAAATTTCAGCAATAAGGCAGATTATACAATGAATTGGAGGTATTCCATCTTGAAATTATGTAGTATTTGGAGCTACTAAGTATAGTTTCTCCTCTGGGTACCAAGAAACCAGTGTTTATAGATTTGCTGCCTCAGTATCCAGCACTTTTCAACCTAGCAGGCTGGATCCTATCCATCACACTACAATGATAGTTGACCAACAACCATTATCTCACTTTGGTATATCTCCGCCTATTTGGGCTTCTCTGATTCCTAGTAGCCCAAGGATAGAGTTATCCACAGTACTGTGCTACTGCCTCACATCTGCTCATGAGAGCTCATAGTTAAATTTTCAGGAACTTTGCTAGGAAGTGGTTAAACTTAGTCATCATTAAAAATTAAATTATATAAACTTACATTTAGAGAAGGGGCTTCCCAAGTGGCACAGTGGTAAAGAATCCACCTGCCAATGCAGGAGACGCAAGAGACATGCGTTTGATCCTTGGGTCAGGAAGATCCCCTGGAGTAGGAAAGGGTAACCCACTCCAGTATTCTTGCCTGGAGAATCCCATGTACAGTGGAGCCTGGCAGGCTACAGTCCGTGGGGTTGGGTCGCAAAGAGTCGGACACGACTGAGTGACTGAGCAAGCATGCACATTTAAAGAAGGATAATAAATTCTCATTATTAATTATTTTACTACATTTTTTTATGATCTGTGATTTCAAAGTTATTTATATCTGTTGTATCTATATGGTGGAAATACGATGTCATGGTATACTACAGAACATCTCTTCTCAACTGTGCATTCAATCACGCCACAATGGTAGCTTCAATTTGGCCATGGTGGGAGTACTTCAGTTCAGTTCAGTCGCTCAGACTGTTTCCAACCCCACAGACTGAAGCATGCCAGTCTTCCCTGTCCTTCACCATCTCCCGGAATTTGCTCAAATTCACGTCCATTGAGTCATTGAGGCCATCTAACCATCTCCTACTCTGTCATCCCCTTCTCCTCCTCCTGCCTTCAATCTTTCCCAGCATCAGGGTGTTTTCTAATGAGTCGGCTCTTCTCATCAGGCAGCCAAAGCTTCGGCATATGCTACAAATTAGGGTATTCCTCTCCCATTCCCCCACCCCCGAGAACTAGTTGTTAAATATTTGCCAGCATACCACTGGACTTACCTCCCTTAAATCTCTAGGGAATCTGATGGCCATCATCTCAAGTGGCACACTAAGACCTCTCTCAATATCTCTGAACTCCAAACAGAATCTCCTTGTACAGCCTTGTAATTTGTTGTTACTCCTCACTGCCTTCTTCTCATTCTCATTCTTCTCCCTCTCTCTCACTCTTCCTCCCTCCCTCTCTCTCTCTCTTCTGTCTCCTATCTTTATAAAAGTATCTCTTTATGTCCATTCTTACGAACATGTATGGAACTAATTTATCCCCTTTAAGCCCTTAAAGCTTAAGTTCCAAACCCTTTTAAAAGCAAAGAAGAAAAAAAACTTGGTTTCCACTGTAATCAGTGGAGATATGCTGGCAACTTTATCTCTTCACTTATTCATGTATTCAAGAAGCTTTTGTCAAGCACTTACTATGTGCCAAGCAGCTAGGTATTGAGAATCCTGAGACTGTTCTTAAGAACCTCACAGTCTGAAAGGGAGACAGACAAGTAAATATAGAATAATCAGACACTATAAGTGCTGAAATGGAAATATGTATAGAATGTAACGGAAAATGAGAGGAGTAAGCAACTAAAGTTTTCTAAAGAGAGTGAGGCCTGGGGACATTTTCACAGAACGAAAAACATTTGAGTTGGTATTAAATGATGAGCAGACACTCTTGAAGACAGGAGGAGAAGGGGACGACAGACGATGAGATGGTTGGATGGCATCATCGACTCAATGGACATGAGTTTGAGCAAGCTCCGGGAGTTGGTGATGACAGGGAAGCCTGGTGTGCTACAGTCCATGAGGTCACAAAGAGTCGGACATGATTGAACTACTGAAGTGAACTGAGACACTCATAAGACTAAGGAGCCATGGAAGGGCATTCTGAAGATTGGAAACAAGGACTTGATATATGGGCAAGCATCATAGTTAAAAATTGCCAGACTTAAGCAAGTGAAAGTCACTCAGTCATGTCTGACTCTTTGTGACCCCATGGACTATACAGTCCATGGAATTCTCCGGGCCAGAATACTGGAGTGGGTAGCCTTTCCCTTCTCCAGGAGATCTTCCCAACCCAGGGATTGAACCGGGGTCTCCTGCATTGCAGGCGGATTCTTTACCAACTGAGCTATCAGTGAAGCAACTTAAGCAAACGTGAACACATAAAGGAATTTAATGGAAGATTTGATAAAGGTTTGGGGGAAAATAAAACAAAATACAAATTAGAGTGTTTCTGGGCATCCAGGTAGACAGGAACGGATGTGTGACCTTTTCAAGATACCACCATATGGCTGAAACAGTTCCAACTGTTTTCTGTCCTTGAACTCAAGATTACAATTACTGAGAGAGGATTTGTTTGGTATGCCATTTATCACATACCCATCCATGCCATGTATAGACTTGAGTAGAGTACTATGTATGACTGTATCATCAAGACTGCAACAAATGGGAGAAGGGCAGTTCAACAAAAGGTTGAAAAGCACAGTGTTTTCTAGTTCAAGTGGCATCTTGACTGTAGCTGCATCTCTTCCTAAGTTCTAGTTTCTGCTGAGGAACCTTCTCTCAATTGGCAGCCTCTAAAATGAACTTGGCACCTAGGCAATAGTAACACTGCCTCCTCCCTGTCCTTTTGCAGTCCTTGGGATGATAGGCAGGTTTCTACTATGGCTAACCTCTAGGTTGCCTCACTTTCTCCTTTGTGGTCTCTCAGCCCTTCCACTTTGTTCCCTCTTTAAATGTCATCTGTTAGACACTTGATACAGGCTCTGTTTTCCTGACTAGATTCTAACTGGTATACTTCTTATTTCTTCTGCCAGGGTAAAAATGACAAAAATCAACACAGGGGACCTCAGGGCTCAGAAGAGCCCACATAGCAAAGCTACAAGTAGGGCTATTCACATACCTGGACTTTAATCTTTGAACCACTTGTGTTGAGCAAGATTGGCCAAAGAAGCTGAAAAATCACAGCAGTGTATCAAGGGCAAAAGAAGTAGCTATACACTGTAACCAAACATTCACTAGGCTGCTGTTTTGTCCAACCTCCATGGGGGGTATTTTTTTAATGAGTTTTCCATTGACTTAGTTAATTATTATAGGCTTTTTCTTGTGACCTTGTCCCTTTTTTGGAAATAAATGCTTTGCTGTTGTTGTTTTAGAGTAGATTCATGCAGTGTCTCGGCTCACAGCATGTGTGCAGGGTGTGGTATGCAGACTCTAAGGGGAGCACGTGAGTGCAGGGGACTGGGTGTGCATGCCTTTGAGTCTGGTGACTCCAGTTTAGGCTTTTAATCTATACTCTCAAGGAGGAGGAGGACACTGACCCTAGACAGTGAACCTGGAAATTTTTGCTGCCTCATAGGACTGGTCTTTTCCACCACATTCTCAAGTCCATTTCTGCAAATGATTACTCATTACTGGCCAAGAAAACTTCACCTGGCTTGGCATCAGGACAGAGGTAATGCTGGCTTTAAACTCAAAATCTCCTCTAGTCACTCCTAAAGCTCCCAGGAAAAAATACACTCTATAGTACACAAACATAGTTTCAGAACAAAGTTCCTATTTTTTGTTCACCCTTACCATTTACAAACAGAACAATTATTCAAGCTTTTCCTACATGAAAATTCAGGAGCTTCCACTGCCCCCAGAACATCGTTTATTGCAGATTCACTTGAATTTCCTTCAGTAGCCAAATTTTGGATCTATGGCCTTTTGCATGGCTATTAAGCCCAGTAATAATCTTGACTCTATTCAGTTCAGTTCAGTTCAGTCACTCAATTGTGTCTGACTCTGCCACCCCATGGAATGCAGCACACCAGGCTTCCCTGTCCATCGCCAACTCCCGGAGCTTACCTCAAACTCATGTCCGTCGAGTCGGTGATGCCACTCTGTTGTCCCCTTCTCCTCCCTCCCTCAATCTTTCCCAGCATCAGGGTCTTTTCAAATGAGTCACTTCTTCATATCAGGTGGCCAAAGTATTAGAGTTTCAGCTTCAGGATCAGTCCTTCCAATGTATATTCAGGACTGATTTCCTTTAGGATTGACTGGTTGGATCTCCTTGCAGCCCAAGGGACTCTCAAGAGTCTTCTCCAACACCACAGTTCAAAAGCATCAATTTTTTGGCACTCAACTTTCTTTATAATCCAACTCTCACATCCATACATGACTACTGAAAAAACCATAGCTTTGACTAGACAGACTTTGGCAGCAAAGTAATGTCTCTGCTTTTTAATGTGCTGTCGAGGTTGGTCATAGCTTTTCTTCCAAGGAGCAAGTGTCTTTTAATTTCACGGCTGCAGTCACCATCTGCAGTGATTTTGGAGCCCCCCAAAAATAAAGTCAGCCACTGTTTCCATTCTTTCCCTATCTATTTGCCATGAAGTGATGGGACTAGAAGCCATGAGCTAAGTTTTTTGAACATTGAATTTTAAGCCAACATTTTCACTCTCCTCTTTCACTTTCATCAAGAGGCTCTTTAGTTCTTCTTCACGTTCTGCCATAAGGGTTGGCCATCTGCATATCTGAGGTTATTGATATTTCTCCCGGCAATCTTGATTCCAGCTTGTGCTTCATCCAGCTCGGCATTTCACATAATGTACTCTGCATATAAGTTAAATAAGCAAGGTGACAATTTACAGCCTTGACGTACTCCTTTTCCTATTTGGAACCAGTCTGTTGTTCCATGTCTGGTTCTAACTGTTGCTTCTTGACCTGTATACAGATTTCTCAGGAGGCAGGTGAGGTGGTCTGATATTCCCATCTCTTTAAGAATTTTCCAGTTTGTTATGATCCACATAGTCAAGGGCTTTGGCATGATCAATAAAGCAGATAGATGTTTTTCTGGAATGCTCTTGCTTTTTTGATGATACAATGGATGTTGGCAATTTGATCTCTCATTCCTCTGCCTTTTCTAAATCTAGTTTGAAAATCTGGAAGTTCATGGTACACATACTGTTGAAGCCCGGCTTGGAGAATTTTGAGCATTACTTTGCTAGCATTGGAGATGAGTGCTATTGTATAGTAGTTTGAGCATTCTCTGGCATTTCCATTCTTTGGGATTGGAATGAAAACTGACCTTTTCCAGTCCTGTGGCCACTGCTGAGTTTTCCAGATTTGCTGGCATATTGAGTGCAGCACTTTCACAGCATCATCTTTGAGGATTTGAAATAGCTCAACTGGAATTCCATCACCTCCACTAGCTTTGTTCGTAGTGATGCTTCCTAAGGCCCATGTGACTTCACATTCCAGGATGTCTGGCTCTAGGTGAGTGATCACACCATCATGTTATCTGGGTCATGAAGATCTTTTTTGTAGAGTTATTTTGTGTATTGTTGCCACTTGTTCTTAATATCTTCTGCTTCTGTTAGGTCCATACCATTTCTGTCCTTTATTGTACCCATCTTTGCATGAAAAGTTCCCTTGGTATCTCTAATTTTCTTGAAGAGACTCTATAGAGTGGGATTAGGCCAAGATCAAGTCCTAGTTTTCATGTGTCTGTCCATACATGGTCTGGCTTTACTCAGACTTTGATGCACCTAGGTAAAAAGTGTACTAGTATAAGGGCTATAAAGCCAGGGTTGAGCGGATGTGACTGTCTGTCCTGCTTGGGAGTAGAAAAGGGAGATATGAATAGAAGTCAACTTACCACTTGACTCCTGGTCAGAATTTCACAAAGAATCTTAACACAGAGATGCCAAAGCCCCAGTTACTATGCCCCAGGAAACTGAGCCACATCTTTTAAGCCACATGATAAGTTCTCAAAATTCATCTTGCATCAGAATCACCTGGAGGTTTTGTAGGAGTTCTGTGCTCCCTCAGAAACATCCAAAAGCAAATAAAACAGAACCAACTTTGTGAGAACTCTGGAAAACAGTCAAGGGTTTACAACAACCAGTCAAATTCTTAATCAAAAAAACACAAGTTCAATGTAGTAAGAGATCTTTGTGGCACTTTTACTTGCCCTTCTCTCAACTCCTTCCCAGAGCAGCAGCATTTTTAACCCATATTCCCAGTGTGGGATACTTGTCCCTGGTTCCAGAGGAAGATGAGAGCTTACAAATTATTGAGCATATCTGTTTTAACCTGACTGGAGTTACCTGAAAGACTGACACAAGATGTTCATCTCTATCTCACCTAACTCGAAACTCAGGCTGGAAAAGCCTTGGAAACTTCTTGAAAACACAGCAAGCTGAACTAAGAACCCACAGATATCTGGAGCAAAAAATAACTTTCAAAATAGACGATAGATTGGTCTAAATTGTGGGAACATAAACTGGGGAGAGTTTCTTTGGGAAATTAGGACATTCAAAAGCACCATGCATGCAGGGGAATCTAAAAGGCCACATGCGTGCCTAGGGCAAGACATATGCTCAGAAAAGACTTGAGAAAATCCTAAACTTTCCCTTTGGGCTGATACCTAGGCTCTGTGCAAGCTTGACTAAGAAGCAGTTTGCAAAGTTTGAAAGAGGTATTTGTTTTAACCTGTGGTCATTCAAGGAAATCTCTGCCAAAATACTAGCTGAACACAAGCTAAGGGAACAGACACTTCAGTGAACACACACATAACATACCAAAATTTATGGGATGCATAAAAGACAGTGCTTAAGAGAAATTTATAGCTATAAATACCTATAATCAAAAAGAATAGATGCAGAACACCAGCTGAGAGTGGAGAGGAGTACTTGACCAACAGAAAAGAATATACAGAACCACACAAAACTCGGTAGGATGAAGGAACTAAGGAGAAAAACAGGAGTGTTATTAGGACTGAAACTATCCTTGGCAGGTGGGGGAACTGAAGCTGGGGTCCAATCTCCATATTGGGGCAACTGTCTGAATCAGAGGAGAAACATTTAAGGCTGAGAGTGAAACAGCTGATCTGTGGCAGCCTAAGTGGAATGACAGTCATATAGTCCTTGCCACAGCCATAAGTATGCTGGACAGGGATGCAGGTCCCCTAGAAGGCACAGCAGCTGGGAGCTGAAGTTTAGGGGTTGTGGAGCAATCCCAGGGCTAGGGCTGCTATTGACTGCGGAGAGATGGACCGAGGGAATGTGAGGGAGGAGACTGTGGTGGGAAATACCTGTGGATGAAAGCCAGGCAGCTACGGAAGCAAGGTGATACTGCTGAGTCACATATAGGGGGTGGAGCCATCACCACAGCCTTTTTCTCCCCACCCACCAACATTGGCAGCTGAACAAGAGAGAGGCTGGCCCATCAATGACCTTATGCACCAAATTACAGAGTAGGAACCCACTCAGTGTGGGAACCCACTCAGCTCCCTTAGGTGACTGATGCGCAGAACTACAGAGTAGGATCCCACCCAGGGTGCCCCTTTAAGTGCCTGATGCGCTAATCTACGGAGTAGGATTCCAGCCAAGGGGGCCCCTCTATGTGCCTGATGCGCCGAACAACAGAGAAGGACCCCAGAAGGACCTCTAAGTGCCTGAATGGGCAGAGCTATGGAGAAAGACTAGCCAAAGAGGACTTCTGATCACCAGCTAACAGAGGCTAGAAAAAAGACTCTGATAGGGCCATAACTCCTGTGGCTGAGGCAGTCCATGCCCCTGCACACTAGGTACTGCCAGGGTCCCTGTGACTCAAGTGGCTGTGCCATCTTCATGCTCAACCCTCACTGGGGCAGAGCTGCCACAGGCAAAAGAAGTCTTGTGTCTATGCACGCGGGGTTGCTTCCATCATGTCCAACTCTTTGCAACCCTGTGGACTGTGTTTGGCCAGGCTTCTCTGTCAGGGGAGTTATCCAGGCAAAAATAAGGAGTGTATTGGCAAATACTGGTTGTCATACCCTTCTAGAATACAATACTTCCTGCTGCCCTAGCCACCAACTCCCCTGAGTACCTGGTGCTGCCAGAACCCCTGCAACCCAAGCAGTGGCACCTTCTCCGCACCTGGCCCTCACCAGGGCAGACCCAATCCTCCAGGGCAGCCTCAGGAGCAACCCCAGTGGACGACCCACATGCAGAGGTGGAATTAAAACCACAATTGAAACCCAGGTACAGTGCAGCACAAAACCTTCCCACCAGCAGTACAAGCTGCAGATTAAATCCACATGATCAACTAGGTAGACTCTGTGTCTATGGAATATATAAAAGTCCATTGAGAGCTCCCACAGAAGAAAACACACTAGTTCTGCTAGCTGTGGACATTGGAGGCAAGAACATACAGGAGTAGGACCAGATTCGAATCTGAGCTGCCCCCACAGCAGGTCCAGAGACCAGCACAGTGTTGGAGAGCATCTTAGCAAGGTGAGTTGGATTGTGACTCCCAGTGAGGGAAAGGATCCTGATAGCAGTGTCTCAAGAGAAATATTTAGTATTCTTATGTTTTGACTTGTTCTTCAGTTTCTTTTGGATTTTTTTCTTTTTTTTGTTTTTTCCCTTGTTTCCCCACACCCCCCATTGTAGTTGTCGATTTCGTTGGTACTATGAAAACTAATTGAGCTTTAGAGCTTTTTCAATCATACTTTTTATTGTTGTTATAAACCTCTGGGCTTTTGACAGTTCTGTGGAGTTTTTTTCCTTTTTTTCACCTATTTTTATTTTCTCTTTTTTTAATTTTAATTTTTAACTTTATAAAACCTATTATTTTTTCTATATTTATTCCTTTGTTCATTTTTCCTACTGTTCTTTTCCCCTTGCAGTTAATCTTTAATGTATATAAATCTTCCTTATCTACCTCTATTTAATTTTGCATATCTATTCTTTCTTTCTTTCTTACTTTCCTTTCTTCTCCACATATTTGTTAGTTTTGTTTTAATTGCTTTATTCCCCTCTTGACACCTTGCTTTCATTTTGTTTCCCAGTTTGTGCTTTAGTTAGTTTTGTTCTTAACTGGTAGATATAATTTTTGGTTTTCTCGGTTCACTGGGTCAATCTATTGTACTTTATTTTTGTTGGACTGTTTTGATTTTGCTTATGCATGTATATGTATATGTGTATATTCCATTATTTTATTTATTGTTTGCCTGATTTTGTAACTGCCATTTGTCTGGGGTTCATCTTGGGTGTCTGGCAGCTTTGAGAAAATAGGTGCCAGTGAGATAACGGATGCCATTTTGGCAATTTGGTCAGTCTCACAGATCACTGTGATTTTATCTTTGTTTGCGAGGTCAACATAATGAGCCATCTTGTCAATGATGGCTCCATGTAAGCCCTATCACCTAGAACCTATTGTACAGAGTGAAGTCAGTCAGAAAGAGAAAGATAAATATCATATTCTAATGTATATATACGGAATCTAGAAGAATGGTACTAAAGAACTTATTTTCAGGGCAGCAATGGAGAAACAGACATAGAAAATAGACTTATGGACATGGGGAGAGGGGAGGAGAGGGTGAGATGTATGGCAAGAATAACATGGAAACTTACATTACCATATGTAAAATAGATAGCCAATGGGAATTTGCTGTGTGGCTCAGGAAACTCCAACAGGGGCTCTGTATCAACCTAGCGGGGTGGGATGGGGAGGGAGATGGGAGGGAGGTCCAAAAGCAAGGGGATATATGTATACCTATCACTGATTCGTGTTGAGGTTTGACAGAAAACAACAAAATTCTTTAAAGCAATTTCCTTTAATAAAAAGATAAATTAAAAAATGAAAGGAGTAAAGAGAATCAATGAAATGAAAAGCTGATTCTTGGAGAAGATCAACAAAGCTAACAAATCTTTAGCTCTTCTGCCAAGAAAAGAATCAATACGTAAAATAAAAATGAATGTGGGCATTACACTTTACATAAATAAACAAGAATTAGAAAAGAATACTATGAATAATTCTATACAAAAATATTAGATAACATAAATGAAATGGAGAGATTCTTCAAAATACACAAACTACCTAAGCTGACTCAAGAATAAGTGGAATATTTTAATAGAACTATCAAAAGTAAAGAGAATCAGTAATCAGCCTCCCAATAAAGAGAAGTTGAAGACCAGTTTACTTCAATATGAGTTCTAGCAAATATTTAAAGAATAATGAACACAAATCCTTCTCAAACTCTTCACAAATAGAAAAGGAGGGAACACTTTCTAACTCATTCTAGAGTCCAGCATTACCCTGATACTAAAGCTAGACAAGACACCACAAGAAAATAACAGATAAATATACCTTATGATCAATGTGAAAAAAAAATTTAAAAAGCAATTCCATTTATAATAAAATCTAAAAAAAATAAAATAACAAGGAATATGCTTAACCAGAGAGATGAAAAACTTGTATACTGAAAACTAGAAAACATTGCTGAATGAAATTAAAGAACTAAATAAATGGAAAACCATTGTCAATAATACCCAAAATGATCCAACATAATCAACATAATTCCCATCAAAATTCTAACAACTTTTTTTTTTTTTTTTTAGAAATGGAAAAGTAGATCACTAAACTCATATAGAATTGTTAAGGGGATTTAAATAGCCAAAATCATCTTTAAAAATAAGAAAATCGTTAGAGGACTCACCCTTCCAGATTTCAAATCTTACTTAAAAGCCTACAGTAATTAGTGTTATACTGGGATAGGATAGACATATTGATCAATGGAATCGAATTGAGAGCCCAGAAATAAACCCGAACATCTATATTCAACTCAGTTTTGACAATGGTGCCAAACCGAATCAATGCAGAAAGTAGAGTCTCCTCAACAAATGATGCTGGGACCACTGGATTTCTACATGCAAAAGAATGAATTTGAATCCCTATCTTATACCATGTACAAACATTAACTCAAAATTCATCAATGACCTAAATATAAGAATTAAAACCATAACATTCTTAGACGAAAACCTAACTTCATGACCTTGAATTTAGATATGGATTCTTCAGCATGACAACAAAAGTATGAGCAACAAAAGAAAAACCAGCTAACTTTCACTTAATCAAATTTTAAAACATTTTTTTTTTCATTAAAGGACATTATTTAGAAAGTGAAAAGACCTAGAGAATGAGAGAAAATATTTGAAAATCATGTATCTGATAAGGGTTTAATATCTAGAATATGTAGAGCACTGCTACAATTCAGAAAGCGAGGTGGGAGGGGGTTTCAGGATGGGGGAGGACACATGTGTACCTATGGCCAATTCATGTTGATGTATGGCAAAAGCCAGCACAATATTGTAAAGTAATTATCCTCCAATTAAAATAAATAAATTTTTAAAAGCCCAACACATAAAGACAAACAACCCAAGTGAAAAGTGTGAAAAGGACTTGAGTAGTTTCTTCAAAGAAGACACACAAATGGCAATAAACACACACAAAAATGCTAGTAATTAGGAAAATGCAAATGAAAACCATAATAAGACACCTCTTCTTACCTACTATATTTGCTATATTTTTAAAGTGAAAAATATCAAATATTGGCAAGGATATGGTGAAACTGGAACCCATGCACATTATTGGTGGGAATGTAAAATGATTCAGTCACTGTAAAAAATAATTTGGCAGTTCCCCAAAAAGCTAAACATAAAATTACCACATTTCTATTCTATATTCTATTCCTAGATATATATCCAAAAGAATTGATAGTTTCAAACAGTTACTTGCATACAAATGTTTATTGCAGCATTCACAATAGTCAAAAGTTGGACGGAAAAGGCAATGGCAACCCACTCCAGTGTTCTTGCCTGGAGAATCCCAGGGATGGCGGAGCCTGGTGGGCTGCCATCTATGGGGTTGCACAGAGTCGGACACGACTGAAGTGACTTAGCAGCAGCAGCAGGAAAAGTTGGAAGCAACTCTAGTGTCCATCAACAGACTAATGTATAAAAATGTGGTATAGCCATACAATGAAATATTATTCAGTCATGAAAAGGGATGAAGTTCTGACACATGCTACAACATGGATACACCCTGAAAACAATATGCTAAGTAAAATAAATCAGACATAAAGAACAAATAGTTTATAAAATATCTAAAAGAGGTAAATTCACAGGAACGGAAAGTAGATTAGTAGTTATTACAGTCTTAGAGGAAAAGAGAATGGGGAATTATTGCTTAATGTTTACCGAGTTTCTGTCTGGAGTGATTAAAAACTTTTGGAAATAGATACACTGGTGATACTACACTTGATCTTAGCCAAAAGGCCAAGAAGTGATCAAGAGGAGAAAAGAATACAGGAAGAGCTGTACAAAAAAAGATCTTAATGAACTGGATAATCATGATGGTGTGGTCACTCACCCAGAGCCAGACATTCTGGAATGTGAAGTCAAGGAGGCCTTAGGAAGCACTGTTGTCAATGAAGCTAGTGGATGCAATGGAATTCCAGTCATGCACGCTTAGTCACTCAGTCATGTATGACTCTTTGCCATCTTATGTACTGCAGCCCCCCAGGCTCCTCTGCCCATGGGGATTCTCCAGGCAAGAATACTGAAATGGGTTGCCATGCCCTCCTCCAACAGATCTTCCTAACCCAGGGATTGAACCCAGGTCTCCCACATTTCAGGTGGATTCTTTACCATCAGAGTCACCAGGGAAGCCCAAGAATATTGGAGTGAATAGCCTATCCCTTCTCGGGGGGATCTTCCTAACCCAGGAATTGAACTGGGGTCTCTTGCATTGCAGGCAGATTCTTTACCTGTTGAGCTACCAGGGAAGCCCAAGGAACTCCAGTACATATATTCAAAACCCTCAGAGATGATGCTATCAAAGTATTGAACTTAATATGTCAGCAAATCTGGAAGACCCAGTAGTGGCCACAGGACTGGAAAATGTCAATCCCTATCCCAATTCCCAAGAAGGACAGTACTAAAGAATGTGACTAGAAGATGGCGGAGGAATAGGACGGGGAGACCACTCTCTCCTCCACAAATTTATCGAAAGAACATCTGAACGCTGACCAAACTTCACAAAACTACTTCTGAAGGCTGGCTGAGGACGTCAGGCTTCCACAAAAACTGCGCATTATCTTCAAAAGAGGTAGGAGAAATTATAAAAGATAAAAAGAGAGACAAAAGAGTTAGGGACGGAGACCCGTCCCGGGGAGGGAGTCGTAAAAGAGGAGGAATTTCCAAGCACCAGGAAACCCTCTCACCGGCGGGTGTGGGGGAGGAATTTTTATCTCGGAGGGCAACGTAACTGGGAGGGAAAAAATAAATAAAATCCACAGATTACGTGCCTAAAGCAACTCCCAGCAAAGAACCCCAGACGCTTGCATCATCCGCCACCAGCAAGTGGGGGCTGAACGGAGAGGAGCGGGCGGCACTGCCTAGGGTAAGGACCGGGCCCGAGTGCCCCGAGGGCAATCTGAGGGAGCTAACGTGAGATAGTAACCTAAACTGTGGGACAGCCAGAGAGAGAGAACTATCCCGCGAAAAGCCCAACTCTAAGGCACTGCCGGCCCGCTCACAGAACAAAGGACTGAGCGATACCAGAGGAGAGCTAGCCGGCTGCGGACCGCCCCATCCCCCGCCGGACACAGCGGGCAGGCGGGGCCCGCCAGAGCCGGAAAGGGGCAAACTCGGCTCCAGAGAGGGCACCCCCTACCAAACTGCAAACAGGCTCCCAGTTTCTAAGCAAAGACTGCCTGAGATCCCGGAGGGTCGACAGCCGCCGGGAGGGTCGCAGCCAGAGACCAGCTCCCCAGAACCGACACAAAGCACATCGGAGCCGGGCGCGCCCATAAACCGAGGCGGGGACCAGGGGGGTGATAAGCCGCACCGCCCCAACAGGGGAGAGCGCCCTCGCCAAACTCCTGGCCGCCTGGGCAGCTCCGACCGGGAACGGCACAAGCCGCGGGCGAAACCGAGTCTGCGCCTTTGTGGAGTAACCGGGAGCCTGAACCTGAGCGGCTTAGACCTGGGAAGTGCACGCAGCTCAGGGCCCGCTCCCCGGCCGAGTAACCTGAAGCCTGAGCAGGGTAGACGGGAAAGCACACACGCCGTGAGCGGGGGCGAACCCAGTGCGGCCGAGACACTGCGAGCTTACCACACACAGGCCAGAATTGCAGTGTTCCTTCCTCCCCACAGCACGATTGAACAAGCGAACCTAAAGAGATCACCTCCACCGCTTTGTTGCAGGGCGGAAATTAGATACTGAAGAGATCTCCAAACAGAAGCCAAATAAACAGAGGGAAGCGCTTTGGAAGGGACAGGCCAACAGATTAAGATCCCTGTAGTTAATACCGACTGCATTGAAAAGGACCTATAGATCTTGAAAACTATAAGCAGGAATAAGGATCTATCTGAAACTGAGCAGATCCCACACTGCTCACAACAGCTCCAGAGAAAGTCCGGGATATATATATTTTTTACTATTATTATTTTTTTTTTTTTAATTTTTTTTTTAATTAAAAAAAAATTTTTTTTTCTCTTCTTTCCTTTTTCTTCAAGTCCTCTATTACACCTTTAACTTTCATTTTCATAACCCACTATTAACTTGTAAAAAAAAAAACCTATTTTTGAAGCAAACTACATACATATATCTTATACCTTTTGTGTTTTCTTTTTTTTAATGTTTTTTTCCTGTTCTACATTTTTTTACTGTTTCTTTTTTTACTGTTTTACTGTTTTTTTTTTCTTTTTACACTGTTTCCTTTTTTCTTTTTTTTTTTTAGATTGTAAGTTTTATAAGAGTCTAACCTCTACTCTAGATTTTTAATCTTTGTTTTACATATTTGATATCAACTTTGTACATTTAAGAACCCAATCTTTAGGACCCATTTTTACTCAGGAGCGTGATCACTGGCCTGATTACTCTCTCCCCCTATTGATGCTCTTTCTTCTCCCTCAGGGAACCTCTATCTCCCACCCTCCTCCTTCTCTTCTCAACCCAATTCTGTGAATCTCTGAGGGTGTTCTGGGTACCGGAGAACACTTCAGGAACAGGATACTGCCCAGATCTCTCTCTCCCCTCTTGATTCCTCCCTTTCTACTCATGCTCACCTCTATTACCTTCCTCCCCCCTCTCTATGTATCTCTGTGAACCACTCTGAGGGTTCCAAACTGTGGAAAGCACAGAGGGAAGTGCTTACTGGCTAGATTGCTCTCTCCACATTTGAATTCCCCTCTTCCCCTCCTGGTCACCTCAACCCACCCCCCCACCTCATCTCTCCATGTAACTCAGTGAACCTTTCTGGGTATCCCTCACTGTGGAGAATCTTTTCACCATTAACCTAAAAGTTTTATTATTGAGGCTGTATGGAAGGAGAAGTCTTGAGGCTACTGCAAGAATAAGACTGAAAGCCAGGGGAAACATTAATTAATAAGAGACCATCCAATAGCCTCCATAAATTCACTGAAACCAAGAGCCACCCAAGAGACAATAAGTTCCAGAGCAAGACATACCACGCAAATTCTCCAGCAACACACGAACATAGACCTGAGCATCAATATACAGGCTGCCCAGAGGCACACCAAATCCATAGACATCTCAAAAAATTAATACTGGTCACTCCATTACACTCTAGAGAGCAGAAATCCAGCTCCACCCACCAGAACACCGACACAAGCTCCCCCAACCAGGAAGCCTTGACAAGGCACCTGTCCAACCCCAACCGCAGTGAGGAATCTCCACAACAAAGAGGAACTTCATACTACCAGAATACAGAAGGGACATGCCTAACACAGCAATCTAAACAAGATGAAAAGGCAGAGAAATACTCAGCAAGTAAAGGAAAATGAGAAATGCCCACAAAGCCAAACAAAAGAGGAGGAGATAGGGAATCTATCTGAAAAAGAATTTAGAATAAGGATAATAAAAATGATCCAAAATCTTGAAAGCAAAATGGAGTTACAGATAAATAGCCTGGAGACAAAGATTGAGAAGATGCAAGAAATGTTTATCAAGGACTTAGAAGAAATAAAAAGGAATCAATATAGAATGAATAATGAAATAAAGGAGATAAAAGACACTCTGGAGGGAACCAACAGTAGAATAACGGAGGCAGAAGATAGGATAAGTGAGGTAGAAGATAGAATGATGGAAATAAACGAAGCAGAGAGGAAAAAAGAAAAAAGAATCAAAAGAAATGAGGAAAACCTCCGGGACCTCTGGGACAATATGAAACGCCCCAACATTCGAATCATAGGAGTCCCAGAAGAAGAAGATAAAAGGAAAGGCCATGAAAAAATACTCGAGGAGATAATAGTTGAGAATTTCCCTAAATTGAGGAAAGAAATAGTCACAGAAGTCCAAGAAACTCAGAGAGTTCCAAACAGGATAAACCCAAGGCGAAACACCACAAGACACATATTAATCAAATTAACAAAGATCAAACACAAAGAACAAATATTAAAAGCAGCAAGGGAAAAACAACAAATAACACACAAGGGGATCCCCATAAGGATAACAGCTGATCTTTCAATAGAAACCCTTCAGGCTAGAAGGGAATGGCAGGACATACTTAAAGTAATGAAAGAGAATAATCTACAACCCAGATTACTGTACCCAGCAAGGATCTCATTCAGATATGAAGGAGAATTCAAAAGCTGTACAGACAAGCAAGAGCTGAGGGAATTCAGCACCACCAAACCAGCTCTCCAGCAAATGCTAAAGGATCTTCTCTAAACAGGAAACACAGAAAGGATGTTTCAACACGAACTCAAAACAACAAAGTAAATGGCAACGGGATCATACTTATCAATAATTACCTTAAATGTAAATGGGTTGAATGCCCCAACCAAAAGACAAAGGGTTGCTGAATGGATACAAAAACAAGACCCCTATATATGCTGTCTACAAGAGACCCACCTCAAAACTAGAGACACACACAGGCTGAAAGTGAAAGGATGGAAAAACATATTCCATGCAAACGGAGACCAAAAGAAAGCAGGAGTCGCAATACTCATTTCAGATAAAATAGACTTTAAAATAAAGGATGTGAAAAGGGACAAAGAAGGACACTACATAAAGATCAAAGGATCAATTCAAGAAGAAGACGTAACAATCATAAATATATATGCACCCAACATAGGAGCACCACAATATATAAGGCAAATACTAACAAGTATGAAAGGGGAAATTAACAATAACACAATAATAGTGGGAGACTTTAATACTCCACTCACGCATATGGATAGATCAACTAAACAGAAAATTAACAAGGAAACACAAACTTTAAATGATACAATAGACAAATTAGATTTAATTGATATTTACAGGAGTTTCCACCCCAAAACAATCAATTTTACCTTTTTCTCAAGTGCACATGGAACTTTCTCCAGGATAGATCACATCCTGGGCCATAAATCTAGCCTTGGTAAATTCAAAAAAATTGAAATCATCCCAGCCATCTTCTCTGACCACAATGCAGTAAGATTAGACCTCAACTACAGGAAAAAAACTATTAAAAGTTCCAACATATGGAGGCTAAACAACACGCTTCTGAATAACCAGCAAATCACAGAAGAAATCAAAAAAGAAATAAAATTATGCATAGAAATGAATGAAAATGAAAACACAACAACCCAAAACCTATGGGACACTGTAAAAGCAATACTAAGGGGAAGGTTCATAGCAATAGAGGCGTACCTCAAGAAACAAGAAAAAAATCAAATAAATCAACTAACTCTACACCTAAAGCAACTAGAGAAGGAAGAAATGAAAAACCCCAGGGTCAGTAGAAGGAAAGAAATCTTAAAAATTAGGGCAGAAATAAATGCAAAAGAAACAAAAGAGACCATAGCAAAAATCAACAAAACTAAAAGCTGGTTTTTCGAGAAGATAAACAAAATTGATAAGCCATTAGCCAGACTCATCAAGAAACAAAGGGAGAAGAATCAGATCAACAAAATTAGAAATGAAAATGGAGAGATCACAACAGACTCCACAGAAATACAAAGGATCATAAGAGACTACTACCAACAGCTATATGCCAATAAAATGGAAAACTTGGAAGAAATGGACAAATTCTTAGAAAAGTATAACTTTCCAAAACTGAACCATGAAGAAATAGAAGATCTTAACAGACCCATCACAAGCACGGAAATCGAAACTGTAATCAGAAATCTTCCAGCAAACAAAAGCCCAGGACCAGACGGCTTCACAGCGGAATTCTACCAAAAAATTTAGAGAAGAGCTAACACCTATCCTACTCAAACTCTTCCAGAAAATTGCAGAAGATGGTAAACTTCCAAACTCATTCTATGAGGCCACCATCACCCTAATTCCAAAACCAGACAAAGATGTCACAAAAAAGGAAAACTACAGGCCAATATCACTGATGAACATAGATGCAAAAATCCTTAATAAAATTCTAGCAAACAGAATCCAACATCATATTAAAAAGATCATACATCATGACCAAGTGGGCTTTATCCCAGGAATGCAAGGTTTTTTTAACATCCGCAAATCAATCAATGTAATACACCACATTAACAAATTGAAAGAAAAAAACCATATGGTTATCTCAATAGATGCAGAAAAAGCCTTTGACAAAATTCAGCATCCATTTATGATTAAAACCCTCCAGAAAGCAGGAATAGAAGGAACATATCTCAACATAATAAAAGCTATATATGACAAACCCACAGCAAACATTATCCTCAATGGTGAAAAATTGAAAGCATTTCCCCTAAAGTCAGGAACAAGGCAAGGATGCCCACTTTCACCACTACTATTCAACATAGTTTTGGAAGTTTTGGCCACAGCAATCAGAGCTGAAAAAGAAATAAAAGGAATACAGATAGGAAAAGAAGAAGTAAAACTCTCACTGTTTGCAGATGACATGATCCTCTACATAGAAAACCCTAAAGACTCTACTAGAAAATTACTAGAGTTGATCAATGAATATAGTAAAGTTGCAGGATATAAAATTAACACACAGAAATCCCTTGCATTCCTATACTCCAATATTGAGAAAACAGAAAGAGAAATTAAGGAAACAATACCATTCACCATTGCATCAAAAAGAATAAAATACTTAGGAATATATCTACCTAAAGAAACAAAAGACTTATATATAGAAAACTATAAAACACTGATGAAAGAAATCAAAGAGGACACAAACAGATGGAGAAATATACCGTGTTCATGGATTGGAAGAATTAATATAGTGAAAATGAGTATACTACCCAAAGCAATCTATAGATTCAATGCAATCCCTATCAAGCTACCAATGGTATTTTTCACAGAACTAGAACAAATCATCTCACAATTTGTATGGAAATATAAGGAACCTCGAATAGCCAAAGCAATCTTGAGGAAGAAGAATGGAACTGGAGGAATCAACCTGCCTGACTTCAGGCTCTACTACAAAGCCACAGTCATCAAGACAGTATGGTACTGGCACAAAGATAGAAATATAGATCAATGGAACAAAATAGAAAGCCCAGAGATAAACCCACGCACATATGGACACCTTATCTTCGACAAAGGAGGCAAGAATATACAATGGAGAAAAGACAATCTCTTTAACAAGTGGTGCTGGGAAAACTGGTCAACCACTTGTAAAAGAATGAAACTAGAACACTTCCTAACACCGTACACAAAAATAAACTCAAAATGGATTAAAGATCTAAACGTAAGACCAGAAACAATAAAACTCCTAGAGGAAAACATAGGCAAAACACTCTCCGACATAAATCATAGCAGGATCCTCCATGACCCACCTCCCAGAATATTGGAAATAAAAGCAAAAATAAACAAATGGGACCTAATTAAAATTAAAAGCTTTTGCACAACAAAGGAAACTATAAACAAGGTGAAAAGACAGCCTTCAGCATGGGAGAAAATAATAGCAAATGAAGCAACAGACAAACAATTAATATCAAAAATATACAAGCAACTTCTGCAGCTCAATTCCAGAAAAATAAACGACCCAATCAAAAAATGGGCCAAAGAACTAAACAGACATTTCTCCAAAGAAGACATAAAGATGGCTAACAAACACATGAAAAGATGCTCAACATCACTCATTATTAGAGAAATGCAAATCAAAACCACAATGAGGTATCATTTCACACCAGTCAGAATGGCTGCTATCCAAAAGTCTACAAGCAATAAATGCTGGAGAGGGTGTGGAGAAAAGGGAACCCTCTTACACTGCTGGTGGGAATGCAAACTAGTACAGCCACTATGGAGAACAGTGTGGAGATTCCTTAAAAAACTGGGAATAGAACTGCCATATGACCCAGCAATCCCACTGCTGGGCATATACACCGAGGAAACCAGAATTGAAAGAGACGCGTGTACCCCAATGTTCATCGCAGCACTGTTTACAATAGCCAGGACATGGAAGCAACGTAGATGTCCATGAGCAGACGAATGGATAAGGAAGCTGTGGTACATATACACAATGGAATATTACTCAGCCATTAAAAAAAATACATTTGAATCGGTTCTACTGAGATGGATGAAACTGGAGCCCATTATACAGAGTGAAGTAAGCCAGAAAGAAAAACAACAATACAGTATACTAATGCATATATATGGAATTTGAAAGATGGTAACGATACCCCTATATGCGAGACAGAATAAGAGACACAGATGCATGGAACAATTTTATGGACTCTGAGGGAGAAGGTGAGGGTGGGACGTTCTGGGAGAATAGCATTGAAACATGTATATTATCATATGTGAAACAGAACACCATTCCATGTTCGATGCATGTGATAAGGGCTCAGGGCCGGGGCAATGGGATGATCCAGAAGGATGGGATGGGGAGGGAGGTGGGTGGGGGGTCCAGGAAGGGGAACACATGCAAACCCATGGCTGATTCATGTCAATGTATGGCAAAAACTATTACAATATTGTAAAGTAATTAGCCCCCAACTAAAATAAATAAATTTATTAAAAAAAATAAAAGTGCAGAAAAAAAAAAAAAAAGAATGTGACTAATTTATTTAAAAAAAAAAAAAGAATGTGATAACCATGGGACAATTGCACTCATCTCCCATGCTAGTAAGGTCATGCTTAAAATCTTGCATGCTAGGCTTCAGCATTACACAAACCAAGAACTTCCAGATGTCCAAGCTAGATTTAAAAAAGGCAGAGGAACCAGAGATGAAATTGCCAACATTCACTGGATCATAGAGAAAGCAAGGGAATTCCAGAAAAATATCTACCTCTGTTTCAATGACTATGTTAAAGCCTTTGACTGTGTGGATCATAACAAACTGTGGAAAGCTCTTAAAGAGATGGAAATACCAGACCATCTTACCTGTCTCCTGAGAAACCTGTATGCAGGTCAAAAGCAACAGTTAGAACCCTGTATGGAACAACTGATTGGTTCAGGATTGAGAAAGGAGTATCACAGGGCTTTCTGTTGTCACCCTATTTATTTAACCTCTGCGTTGAGCACATCATGATAAATTCCGGGCTGGATGAGTTACAAGCTGGAGTCAAGATAGGCAGGAGAAATATCAACAAGCTCAGATTTGTGGATGATACCACTTTAATGGCAGAAAGTGAAGAGGAACTAAAGAACCTCTTGATAAGGGTGAAGGAGGAGAGTAAAAAAGCCGACTTAAAACTAAATATTAAAACAACTAAGATTATGGCATTCAGCCCCATTACTTCATGGCAAACAGAAAGGGAAAAGGTGAAAGAAGTGACAGATTTCCTCTTCTTGGGCTCTAAAATCACTGCGGATGGTGACTGCAGCCATGAAATCAAAAGATGATTGCTTCTTGGCAGGAAAGCTATGAGAAACCTAGATAATGTATTGGAAGCAGAGACATCAGCCTGCTGACAAAGGTCTGTATAGTCAAGGCTATGGTCCTCCTGGTGGTCACCTATGGTTGTGAGAGCTGGACCATAAAGAAGGCAGAGTGCCAAATAATTGATTCCTTCAAACTGTGGTGCTAGAGAAGAGTCCTGAGAGTCCTTTGAGCAGCAAGAAGATCAAACCTGTCAATCCTAAAGGAAATCAACCCTGAATCCTCATTGGAAGGACTGATGTTGAAGCTGAAGCTCCAGTATTTTGGTCACCTGATGCAAACAGCTGACTCACTGGAAAAATCCCTGATGCTGGGAAAGATTGAGGGCAGGAGAGGATGAGATGGTTGGATGGCATCACCAATGCAATGGACATGAACTTGGGCAAACTTCAGGAGATGGTAAGGAACAGGAAGGCCTGGAATGCTGCAGTCCACAGGGTTGCAAAGAGTGACTGGGTGACTGAACAACATCAACAACACTGGTAATGGTTGCATAACATTGTGAATGTAATTAATGCCACTGAATTGTGCATTTTTAAATGGCTAAAATGGAAAATTTTATGCTATATTTATTTTACCACAATTGGGTGGGGAGAGGAGATGGTGAATTGGATAAGAAAAAATGACAACAGTAAAAATAACTTCCTAGTTGTGAATTATAAAAATTTAAAAATCCAAGCTAACTTATTGTGTCAGAAATGATTGTGTCAGGTTAATGATTACCTGGGAAGGAACAGGATACAAAGGATTAAGAAGAAATTTTGGGGTGTGGGTGATGGTTATAAGCATTATGTTGATTGCAAGGATGGTTTCATGATATATACATACATCAGAATTCATTAATTGTACATTTTTAAGACATGTAGTTTATTATATGCCAATTATACCTCAACAACATAGTTTTTTTAAAAATGGAAACAGTTTCATTAGGTTGGTGCAAAAATAATTGCGGTTTTGCATTGTTGAACTTTGTCGTTGGATATTGAAATACATTCTTAAATAAATGTGGTTATGTTATACACATTTTAATGCACATTTCTCGATTTTTTTTTACTAATGACTTATTACCTGCTGTTTATTTTATATTTATTTTATAGTATAGAAGTGATGTTAGACAAAAAGCAAATTCGAGCGATTTTTTTTTATTTGAGTTCAAAATGTGTCATAAAGCAGCAGAGACAACTTGTAAGATCAACAACACATTTGGCCCAGGAACTGCTAACAAACGTAACAGTGCAGTGGTGGTTCAAGAAGTTTTGCAAAGGAGACTACAGCCTTAAAGATGAGGAGTCCAGTGGCGAGCCATCAGAAGTTGACAATGATCAGTTGAGAGCAATCATCGAAGCTGATCCTCTTAAAACTACACAAGTTGCCAAAGAACTCAATGTCGACCATTCTATGGTCATTTGGCATTTGAAGCAAATTGGAAAGTAAAATAGTTCAGTAAGTGGGTGCCTCATGAGCTGACCCAAAATCAAAAATATCATTGTTTGAAGTGTTGTTTTCTCTTATTCTATGCAACAACAATGAACTATTTCTTGATCAGATTATGACGTGCGAGGAAAAGTTTTATATAATAACCAGCAATGACCAGCTCAGTGGTTGGACAGAGAAGAAGCTCCAAAGCACTTCCCAAAGCTGAACTGGCACCAATAAAAAAAAAAAGGTCATAGTCACTGTTGGGTGGTCTGCTGCCAGTCTGATCCACTATAGCTTCCTGAATACCAGCAAAACCATCACATCTGAGAAGTACGCTCAGCAAATCAATGAGGTGCACTGAAACTTCAATGCTTGCAGCCATCATTGGTCAACAGAAAGGGCCCAATTTTTCTGGACGACAGCACCCGACTGCACATCACACAACCAATGCTTCAAAAGTTGAACGAATTGGGCTATGGAGTTTTGCCTCATCTGCCATACTCACCTGACCTCTCACCAACTTACTACCACTTCTTCAAGCATATCGACAACTTTTCACAGGGAAAATGCTTCTACAACCAGCAGAAGGCAGAAAATGCTTTCCAAGAGTTTGTTGAATCCTGAAGCTTGGAGTTTTGCACTGCAGGAGTAAACAAACTTATTTCTCGTTGGCAAAAATGTGTTGATTGTAATGGTTCCTATTTGATGAATAAAGATGTGTTTGAACCTAGTTATAATGATTTAAAATTCATGGCCCAACAAGAATATATGGTGGAGAAAAGACAATCTCTTTAACAAGTGGTGCTGGGAAAACTAGTCAACCACTTATAAAAGAATGAAACTAGAACACTTTCTAACACCATACACAAAAATAAATTCAGAATCGATTAAAGATCTAAATGTAAGACCAGAAACTATAAAACTCCTAGAGGAAAACATAGGCACAACACTCAGTGACATATATCAAAGCAAGATCCTCTATGACCCACCTCCCAGAGTAATGGAAATAAAATCAAAAATAAACAAATGGGACCTAATCAAACTTAAAAGCTTTTGCACAACAAAGGAAACTGTAAGCAAGGTGAAAAGACAGCCTTCAGAATGGGAGAAAAGAATAGCAAACGAAGCAACTGACAAAGAATTAATCTCAAAAATATACAAGTAACTCCTGCAGCTCAATTCCAGAAAAATAAACGACCCAATCAAAAAATGGGCCAAAAAACTAAACAGACATTTCTCCAAATAAGACATACAGATGGCTAACAAACACATGAAAAGATGCTCAACATCACTCATTATCAGAGAAATGCAAATCAAAACCACAATGAGGTACCATTTCATGTCAGTCAGAATGGCTGCTATCCAAAAGTCTACAAACAATAAATGCTGGATAGAGTGTGGAGAAAAGGGAACCCTCTTACACTGTTGGTGGGAATGCAAACTAGTACAGCCACTATGGAGAATAGTGTGGAGATTCCTTAAAAAACTGGAAATAAAACTGCCATATGACCCAGCAATCCCAAAGCTGGGCATACACACCAAGGAACCCAGAATTGAAAGAGACAGATGTACCCCAATGTTCATCACAGCACTGTTTATAATAGCCAGGACATGGAAGCAACCTAGATGTCCATCAGCAGATGAATGGATAAGAAAGCTGTGGTACATATACACAATGGAATATTACGCAGCCATTAAAAAGAATACATTCGAATCAGTTCTAATGAGGTGGATGAAACTGGAGCCTATTATACAGAGTGAAGTAAGCCAGAAAGGAAAACACCAATACAGTATACTAACACATATATATGGAATTTAGAAAGATGGTAACAACAACCCTATATGTGAGACAACAAAAGAGACACAGCTGTATAGAACAGTCTTTTGGACTCTGTGTGAGAGGGTGAGGGTGGGATGATTTGGGAGAATGGCATTGAAACATGTATATTATCATATATGAAATGGATCGCCAGTCCAGGTTCGATGCATGAGGCAGGGTGCTCAGGGCTGGTGCACTGGGATGACCCAGAGGGATGGGATGGGGAGGGAGGTGGGAGGGGGGTTCAGAATGGGGAACACATATACACCCGTGGTGGATTGATGTCAATGTATGGCAAAACCACTACAATATTGTAAAGTAATTAGCCTCCAATTAAAATAAATTAATTTATTTTTAAAAATGAACAAATTTATTTTAATAAATAAATAAATTAATTAAATAAAATTCATGGCCCAAAACTGCAATTACTTTTTCATCAACCTAATATAAAGGCTACATCTGTATAATCAACAAGACAGGCCCAATCTCTGCTGTCATGAAGCTTATACCTTAGTAAGGAAGATAGGTTTTAATCAAACAATCATACAAACCACTGCTTAATTAGAAACTGGGATGTATTATAGGAAGGAAAATTATGGGGAGTTCAGAAAGTGTATTAATATCAAGCCTATTCTAGTCTGGGAATGACTAGAGAAGATTTTCCAAAGAAAATGGCCTTTGGGTTGAGGGTTGATGGATAAATAGCCATTAATTAAGCATGGATTAATGGAGGTGGAGGGGTGAAGAGGAGGCAGAATTTTAGTACAGGGAACAGCTTATGTAAAGGCCCTGGGATATAAAAGAGTTTGGCATGTTTGAAGAACTAAAAGAAGGCAAGGTGACTCAGGCATAGTGAATAGGAAGAAAGTGGTAGGTGAAAAATCTACAAAGATAGGCAGGGTCAGATCATGCAGCATGATATAAACCATAGTAAGGATCTGGATCTTTATCCTAAGAAAAGTGTGAAATTATTGAATGATTTTAATTAGAAGGGTAACATGATTAAATTTAAGGGAACACTCTGGCTGTCAAGTGAAGAATGAACTGTAGGGGAACAAGATTAGAATCAGAGAAACCAAACAAAAGGCTCCTACAATGAATGGTCTAGGGAAGAGATGACAGTGGCTTGGTCTAGGGTGGAGGTAGTTTTCAAGAAGTGAACAGATTTGAGATATTTTTTAATGAATTGGTAAAAGAGAGTGGGTTTTAGTCATAAAAGAATGCTCTGCAAGAATGCTTATCCTCAAGCTATAGCCCACAGGCCAGATCTGGCCCATTGCCTGTGTTTATAAATAAAGTTTTATTGGAATACAGTTATACCCATTGGTTTATGCATTGTCTAAGGCTGCTTTCGTACAACAATGGCAGACTTGAGTAATTGTGACAGAGACTATATCTAGCCCTCACAACCTAAAATATTTACCATCTTGCTCTTATAGGAAAAGTTTTCTGACTCTTAATCTAGGATGATGCTTTTAGATATCTGGCTTATATGACTGGATGGATGGATGGATATAGGAGAAGAAAAAGGAAAACAGGAAAGGAGAAAAGATAGAAGGAGCAGCTTCCCAGGGGAACAAGTCTGTGGTAATATAGGGGAATAGAGGATGTGAGGAGTGGTCCTAGAAAGACACAGTAGAGGTGAGAGTTGAGACCACAGTATCTGCAGGATATATACATGTATATACCATGTATTCAGACTGGCTGGAGAACTGAGTGGGAGGCTGGTAAGAAGGAAAAAGAAGACCCCTCTTTGTGCCAACATTGCTTTTTAAGTGGTTTAGTTAGGGATATTTACAGAAGATGTAAAGCAGGAAGGGCTATGACTAAGTCAGATCATGAGTCATAATCCAAATCATAACATATGTTGAATTATTAATACATGATAAGCTCTGCTCTAATTGTATGTGATCTACAATGTGATTCCTCTCAATAACACTAAGAGATAGATTTTCTCATTATACCTATTCTACAGATGAGGAAACTGAGTCACAGAGAGGTGAAGGTAACAGTAAGTGGCAGGGCTAGAATTTGAACCCAGGTGAGACTCTGCTGTTAATCACAACATCATGAAAGTGAACAAAATAGAAGAGAGGCCTAGCCTTGGGGGTAGAGATTCCTAGCCCTGTCTTCTGGAGAAAAATATCCAATCTACATTTGGGGGTTTCACATTGGAAAGACACCTTTGCCTTGTTAAACAGGTCAGGGTTTTCATTAGCAAGTCCTCCTAGCATAATGTTCAAGAGAGATTTCGTGAGTAGATGTCAGCATCAGTGAGCATACATCTGAAGGCCCATACAGAGCATCTTATGGTCCCTTCAATTGCTCCCAACCCTGCAACACTCAGCCACCAGAGTTGAGCAAGAAATGAAGCTGAAATTCTACCCTCCCTCTTCTCTTCCAAGCTGCTACACTGACTTCTGAGGAGATATATTTTCTTCTTCCAGTCCCCAGATGCCAACTAAACTTCTCAGCACACCGACTGCCTAGCTAGAAAGAGATTCTGCCTTCCTCACTAGACAGGCTGCACTCATCACTACATCGGACCCTTAGATTATCTCTCCACAACCTAGATAGAGCTATGCCCCAGCTGTTTATACTAGCTGCCCTCTCTCTCCCCACTTTCACCACCACCAAGAGGTCAATCAGGCAGATAGCAAAAAGCAACCTTTCAACTAATGAAATTGGAAATATCTTGCTAGTCTGGGTTCCAGGAAAGAAGTTCCAGATACCACTTCTACCCCATTTATCTGTCCCTGACACTCACTACTTCACACATACCATTGGACCAGAAGCCTATTTGCTGTCCTCATTTGGGGGTCATTTTTCTATTTACCTTCCTCTTCTTCTCAGTAAGATTTCCTGGAATGTCTCTACTTGGCCTGAGGTTCTTTCTTTCTGTACTTCGGAAGACTCCTTTCTGGCTGCTGCTCCCAGATCAGCCTCCACCTGGAGACCTGCTTGGGACTGAAATTTGTCTGGTGTTGCCACATCTCTATTCAGACTGGAGTTTTGATTTTTTTTAATAGTCTTTCCATTTCCTCCTTCTTTAAGCCATCTCTTCTCACAATATGTAGTATATTCTAAATTCATGGTCAAGAGCAAAGCTTTCCACTTCTGAGGAGCCAAGGAAAAACCGTGGGAGCCAGGGGTCATTGTTGCCATTGCCAGCCCTGCCTGCCTGGCAGCCTTGAAGCCCCTCTAGAAGGTCGGGCATGAAGTCGAAGTCAAGGAGCTTAATGATCAACGTGAATCACATTTGTAAATCTAAGATTCTTAACTTAGATTCAAAACATGATCTAGTAGAGGTTAAGGGATGAGGGACCTTAGCAGCAGCCTGAATAAAAAAGGTTTAAGGGCTTCAATCTCAATCCTTAGTGCAGTGTGTGGTGGTTATTAAAAAATGGTGAGGATACAGTAGTGAGAAGTACAGTGTCCATAGCAAGGAAGATGATGGTCCTGCTCAGGCCCAACCTCCAGCCAGGAAACAATGGGATAGCCATGCATATGTGCTAAGTTGCTTCATTCATGTCCAACTCTTTGTAACGCTATGGACCATAGCTAGCCAGGCTTCTCTTTCCATAGGATTCTCCAGGAGAGAACACTGGAGTGCATTGCCATGCCCTCCTCCAGGGGATCTGCCTGACCCGGGGATCGAACCCTCATTTGTCTTCTGCATTGGCAGGCAGGTTCTTTACCACTAGTATCATCTGGGAAGCCCCTACGGATAGCCATAGTGGTGTTAAAATACTGAAATCCTTCCATCCTGATTGGTAAACAGTAGTACCACAGAAGCCACCAAGTGTCTCTTCTGATACCCTAATGATCCCCTGAACCCTTGACCTTTTCATAGTTCAGAAATTAGTGAGTTAGTGCACAGTTCAACAGAAAGCCTATATATAGGACCTGCTTTAGTGCTGAGGTCACTCTGACAGGTCATGCTTTAATGGGCTACTAAATGTATTGAATATCACCTAAACACTTAGATTATCATTCTAAGTCCTGCTCTGCTCCATTCCAGTGAGAACATATCAGTTGAAGGTGAGAGCAATGATCAAGAAAATCACTTTGTAAAAAGGAGTAATAAAAGCATACTCTCTACTAGATGCTTTATATTCATTAGCTCATTTAAGCCTCATTATTAATCTATGAAGTTAAAACGAATATTACTATTTTTATGCTGGAGAAATTGAGTCATAGAGAGGTCAAGTGACTTACCCAAAATTTCATAGAGTGTGAATCAAACCCATATTTCCAACTTCATTTATAAAAAATTTCCAGAATAGACAAATTGATAGAGACATGAAGTAGCTTAATGGCTGCCTAGGCTTCAAGTGCTGGGGAGAAATGGGCTGACAGTAGGTACAAGATTTCTTTTTGATTGTGGTGATGGTTGCCAAGGCTTGTGAGTAAACTAAAAGTATTGAGTTATACAGGCTGCCTTGGTGGCTCAGAGGTAAAGAATCCACCTGTTAATACAGGAGATGTGGTTTCAATCCCTGGGTCAGGAAGATACCCTGGAGAAGGGAATGGCAACCCACTCCAATATTCTTGCCTGGGAAATCCCATGGACAGAGGAGCCTGGCGGGCTCCAGTCCACACGGTCCCAAAGTGTTGGACATGACTGAGCAACTAGACAATGAAAATAATTGAGCTGTATATTTTAAATGGATGAAAAAAATCATAAAGTATGTTAATTATATATCACTAAAACTCTGTGAGAGAGAGGAGGAAAGGGTCTGGCTAGCGAGCAAGAATGGCAGCTGTAGCTGTGTTCAAATATGTGAAGGACAATTCCTGAGTACAAGGAGCAGTCCTGTCTGGTTGGTTGTCCTGAGGGCAGAACATGGGTGTGTGGAAGGAAATTACAGGGGAACAGGATTGGATCACCAGCAGGAAGAACTTTCTGTCAAGTGGAATCCTATGACAGCTGAGGCAAGGAACTTCCAGGTCTGCTCCAGTTCACTTGGAAACTGGGTAGGGATGCTTGGCAGGAAGGCAGAGGAGGCGAGTCCTCCACCAGATAGAGAGATGGGAGCAGGTGAGCTGAAAAATGTTCTAGCCCAAGTCTGATGAGGGCCTGGAGGGAGGAGGGCAGATGAAGTGGGATAGATGGACCCTTCTGTACCTCACACTTGGGTGCCTTGGTTCAGCTCTGTTTCTTGCTTGCCCAGCTTCAGCCCCACCTGTTTCCTGGGTGGCCAAGGGGAGCCTTTGAGGTTCAAGGTGGGAGACTGAAACCTCTGCCTCCCAAAGACACAGGGCTGCTTCTCCTGCTGCAGCCAGGGCACCATGTCCACATTGGGGCCCCTTCCCCTGCCCAGTGCCTTGAATCGAAAGTTTAATCCTGGGAGCAGGAGATTAAAAATGACTCAGGCTGTCATGGGCTTTGGCTCTTGGTGTCATTACTTCTGATTATGTCTGGGAAACATTGCTCACTTCACAGTTATTCTCTGGGTTCCTGGGAGCATACAGCATCATAAAGGGTATGTGGGTGAGGGAGAGGCTGGCAAGAGGGTGAATCTCTTTCAGGTTAAGGAGTCTGGGTGCCTGTCCCCATTTGGTTGTAGAGGAGAGAGCAGAGGTCACAGGGAATAAATGATGTGTCCAAAGTCATAATGGATTACTGACTTAGTATATAGTGAAATAATGGCAAACCTAGAATAATTAAACATGGTTCTGTTTCCTGACCCAGGATTACTTATTTTCTATCTATCTATCTGTCATCTATCTATCATCCAACATCTGTACATCTATCTACATAGCCAAACCTGTGTTTGATTTAAGAGTAGAAGTGTCTTGAATACAGGTCATGTGTTATATCACACGAGGATTGTGTATCTGGAATAGACACTATGCTCATTCCAACCCCCAAACCTTTACTCAAGTTGCCTCCTTGCCTGGAGTTTCTCTTCCCTTCCCTTCTTGCCTTTTCCCTTTTCTCCTTCCACTAACCTAATCATTCTCCAAGGTCAAGCAGCTCAGTCATTTTCACCTTCCAGGGTCTCTGAGCTCACTCATTTGGCCCTTTGATACGTTTTATAATGGGACACATAAGTTTATCTTTCCAGCTAGAGAGCAAAGACTAAGTATTAGCCTTTTTTATCTACTATAATTCCCTTCTCCTGAGACTAGGTCCCAATGAAGTGCTTAGGAAATCCAGATTAAATTCCAGTGCTGAGCAGTGGATGCAGTACAAGGCAGTCAAGCAGCTAGCCACATAGTTGGAGCTGTATATTTTTGTAGAAACCACATTAAAATTGCATATGTATAGCAGAGCCCTCACATCCAGTCTGAGGTCTATGCTTTCCAAACCTTACTAAAGGCCTCCCTCAGCAGCCCCTCCTCTATTAAACATTCAGTCAGCTGTTTGTGTGGCCATCCCTATTCTAGTCACTGTAGGCATTACAAAGTGAAAAGAAAATGTTAAAAGATCTGCTCCAGGCTCCACATGGGAAAAATGTCTGCAACCTTCACTCACTGTTGTCCCTCTGGTTCCAGTCCAGGCATGGTACTTATAATTAACCCAGCCTTCCTCAGATCAGTCCCCTCAGTCCAGTCCAGGCATAAATCTCTCCCTCCCTTCCCTTTCCTTTGTACCGTCCCACTCAAACCTCAATCAGCAGCTGCCAGCATTAAGGGGCTCCAACAACCCAAATGGAGATTTTTCCAGACACTCTACCTTTTCCTCACTGTTAAAAAAATGCATTTTTCTCACTTAAAGTTATTAGATCCCTCTTTCCCTTAGTGAGGCTAAGTGGATGAGGCCCTTGTCCTAGGCAGGCCAAAGAGGGTCACAGCTTGAGCAAAATCTAGCCACCCTTGTCTCTGGGAACCTTAGTATGTGTAAACTGCAATCATCTTCTCGGGCCCTTCCTACGCACTAGCCCAAGATGTTTTAGAGCAGTGTGTGGTTATTTTCCTCCCTACTTCCTTTCTTCTTGGGAACCTGGGTTGCTGGATCACCGCTTGACTCCTTGTCCTCTTCCCAACTTCTCTCTCATTCATGGCGTCCACAGTAGACAGTGTGTAACCTGGACTGTAACACATTCATCTAACACAAGCCCCTCATTTGCTCTGTGCCTTGGTCACTCTCCTATCTCAGGGGAGACAGTGCAGAGGGTGGAAACTTTTCTTAAGACTTCACAGCTCCTTTATTCTTGTCATGTCACTCTTACTGCCAAACTCTGACCACCTCCTGGTCTCTTGTAGGGGTAAATGCCACATATTCAGAAGACTTTGTGGCCTACAAGTTACACAAGGGAAGGTCTCTATTTATATAACACCATGCTCACACATAATCTGAGAGTTGTAGGCCTCTTACGACTGGCAAAATCAACACTAGAGTATTTATCCAACTTTTGGGGGATTGCCACTTTGCCTGTGAGTGTAAAATTAAGCTACATAGAACCTGAGCTTCAGGGCCTGAACTTATTTGGGATGTTTTCTAAGTTTAGTTGTAGTAGCTACACTGTGCTATTAAGATGATGGGTATTTCCACATCTTTTGCCTCATATGATCCTTACAATAACCTTGTGAGATAAATAGTCTCATCTCCATCTTCATAAGTGAAAATATGGAAGCCTGATAACATTAATGACCAACATGTATCAAGCACTTGCTGTGTCCCAGGTAGTGTTCTAAGCACTTTGTATGTATTAACTCATAGTTCCCTCACAACAACCTGTGACCTTGTTATTACAATTTTCTAATTTTAAAGTTTAGGAAACTGAGGCCCAGAAAGGCTAAGGGATTTGCTCAAGGTGACACAGCTGGTAAGTGGTAGTGCCTCATTTTGAGCAGAGGTATCCTGGGTCAGAGTCCACAAGTGTAAATACAATGCTATATGGACTTCGGAAGTTTGAAAGGTTAACTCACTTGCTCAAAGCCACAAAAGTTGTTAGATGATAGACACTAAGCTGGACACTAGGCTTTCTGACTCCAAATTCTGTGTTCTTTCTCTGTGATCTACTCATCCAATAAACATCTTTTAAGAACAACTATGGGACAGACATTGTACTAGGCACTAGGCACAAAATTGCTGCTCATAAGGAACACACAGTCTGATGGGAGAAACAAACAAATAAACCAAAAGCAAAGCATAGCATGGTGATTAAGACCATAGCTTTCTTGCTCAGTGTATCTGGGTTCAAATCACACCACTACGTATTAGCAGTGGGGACCTGCACCTTGATATCCTCATCCGTAAAACAGGTAAAAATATCAGTACATTCCTTATTAGGTTTGTCATGGTGATGAGTGGGTTAATATATACAATAAAGTTAGGAAGGTACCCAGCACATAATGCATTAGAAGTTAATATTATTGTTGTTGTTGTTATTGTTAGTGGTGCTTCCTCTGTTCTGTGGTAGAGACCTAATGGCTAAGAGAAGATTCTAAACCAGTGTTTGAGGAAGAGCCAGAAGATGCCTGGAAGGAGGACCAAGAAAAAACAGGCAGGAACCAGATCATTTATGGTCTTGAATGCCATGCATTATACCAAGCAAGCTATGTGGCAGAATGAATTTGGAGCAGGGTATCTGAAGAGGTGATTGACCAACACCTACATTTCTGCTATTTCAAGGAAGAGCAGGCGGAGTGATCAACCTGTGAGTGTGGTGTAGTGCCCTCAGCAGCTAACCTTTTTCGCTAGCTCGGGGCTCACAAGGCTGAATAGCTGTGAACAGACATATGAACTACTGGTCTGTTTTGAAAGGAACTCTACCCTCCCTCAGTTGTCAGCAGTCTTCTGCTCCACCTGGCAGGTCATCACATTCCTATATAACCTCCACAGCCTCAAGCAGTGATCTAGAAGCAATAAGGCTATTGTACAATGGCTTTTGGAACTGATGTCTGTAAAGTGAGGATCTAGGAATGGGAGAGGGTGGAGAGAAAAAGGATGGAAAAAGGACTGTTCACCTGGCTGCTGGACAGTCTGAAGACAAAGGAGCCAGACATCTTAAGGATCTAGCTAGGATGTCTTCCAAACAGTTAGGATGTTTCAATCTACCCACAGGGATTGTTTTTCATTAAATCATATATCCCAACATGGGTCAGACAAGCCAGTGTCAATGTTAAGGCCACTGTAGTTTTTTGGTTATTTGTTTCCTATCTTCTCTTTTTCTCAAGGTCACCTACTTGAGCTGCTGGGCTCTGAAGAGGCTGGGAAGAAAAACAATAAGCATTCCTCACATTTGTATAAGGCTTTATGATTTACAAAGAGCTCCCACATTCATTGGATTCTAAAGTCCCTCTCGAAAGGAGATGGGGCAAGCATTTGCATGGTTATCATTTCTTATTTTATAGATGAGCAAATCAAGGCAAAGAGAGAGGAAGGCACACACCCAGAGCTACACAGCTAATGGTGGAACTATGACTCATTATTGGTTTGCTATGCTTTGTAACAAGTTACCACAAACCTGGGCTTCCCTAGTACCTCAGATGGTAAAGAATCTGCCTGCAATGCAGGAAACCCAGGTTCCATCTCTGGGTCAGGAAGATCCCCTGGAGAATGGAATGGCAACCTACTCAAGTATTCTTGCCTGGAGAATTTCATGCCCAGAGGAGTCTGGCAGGCTATAGTTCATGGGGTTGCAAAGAGTTGGACACAACTGAGTGCTAATACTTTCACTTTCACCACAAACTTAGGGCTTCCCAGGTGGCGCTAGTGCTAACAAACATGCCTAGCAATGCAGGAGATGCAGGAGACATGGGTTCTATCCCTGGGTCAGGAAGATGCCCTGAGGAGAGCATGGCAATCCACTCCAGTTTTCTTGCCTGGAGAATCCCATGGACAGAAGAGCCTGGATCCATAGGGTCCCAAACAGGTGGACACTACTGAAGCAATTTAGCATGCACATACCACAAACTTAGCAGCTTAAAATTCCAAATGTTTATTATTTCATAACTTATTTTGTTGGAAGTCTATTCAGAAGGGCTTAGATTAATTCTATGCTTAGGGTCTTGCAAGGCCACAATCAACATACTGGCCAGGGCTGAGTTCTTATCTGGAGGCTCAACTAAGGGACAATCTGCTTCCCCACCTGTGTGGTTGTTGGCAGCATTCAGTTCCTTGTGATTGTAGGAATCATGGCAGCTTGTCCTTCAAACCCAACAAGAGGAGAACAAGTCAGCTACCAGGGTTGAGTCATGCAGTTGGCCCTGTGTATCTGTGGGTTCCATATCCATGGATCAAAAATTATTAGGAAAAATGTTCCAGAAATGTCCGAAAAGCAAAACTTAAATTTGTTGTGCTTGGCAATTATTAATATTTACATTGTATTCACAACTATTTACATAGAATTTATATTTTCTTACTTATTTTAAGTAGTAATCTACAGATGATTTAAAGTATACAAGAGGATTACATAGGTTTTGCACCAAAACTATACCATTTTGTGTAAGGGACTTGAGCATCCTCAGATTTTGATATCTGCAGGCAGTCCTGGAATCACTCTTCCACAGATACTGAGGGACAACTGTATCATGCAATGTAATCATGAACAGATATTCCATCACCTTTGCCATATTCTATTGGTTAGGAGCAAATCATAGGTTACATCCCCACTCGAAGAGAGATGATTACACAGGCATGTGAGTGGCAGAAGTGGTGATTATGGTTGCCATCTTAATGTCTGTTTGCCATAGACTCCAACCCAGCTTTGTCTGAAATCCAGTGATCTCTCCACTGAATCACACTGTTACAATTAGGGATGCATGGCATCCAGTCCTACTACTCCCAAATGTATGTACACCTATTAAAGGTCCATTTTCTAGCACAGAGGAGACTAATTCTATGAAGCCTACTCTGCTCTGCTCTTAAACCTGTGGCCTGGATCACACAGCCTAGGGTCCTAACCAACTGATGGATGGACACATCCCTACTTTCTTAACTTGGAAAAAACAATTCATCACTTTTAAAGATGGAATGTTGTTTTGCGACAATTTTGTGCAAAACCTGAGCTTGTGGTCTTCCAATAAAGGATTCATGCCTTTTCATTTTAGGAGATATCTCTTATTCTGACAAATTTCAAGTTATTTACAAAGGCACAGGGAGTTCTGCTGTGTTTTGCCTCTTTTGCCTTTGTGGCTAAGTCCCATTAGTTTGATACCATTATTGTTGTTGTTGTTCAGTCACCCAGTTGTGTCTGACTCTTTGCAACACCATGGACTGCAGCACGCCCGGCCTCCCTGTCCCTCACCATCTCCTGGAGTTTGCCGCAGTTCATGTTCATTGCATTGGTGATGCTGTCCAACCATCTCATCCTCTGACACCCTCTTCTCCTTCTGCCCTCAGTCTTTCCCAGCATCAGAGACTTTTCCAATGAGTTGTCTGTTTACATCAGATGACCAAAAATACTGGAGCTTCAGCTTCAGCATCAGCCCTTCCAGTGAATGTTCAGGGTTGATCTCCCTTAAGATTGACTGGTTTAATTTCCTTGCTGTCCAAGGGACTTTCAGGAGTCTTTTCCAGCACCAGAGTTTGAAGGCATCAATTCTTTGGCATTCTGCCTTCTTTACAGTCCAGTTCTCACCACTGTACATGACCACTGGGAAGACCACAGCCTTTACTATACAGACCTTTGTTGGCAGAGTAATGTCTCTGCTTTTCAATACACTGTCTAGGTTTGTCATAGCTTTCCTGCCAAGAAACAGTCATCTTGTGATTTCATGGCTGCAGTCACCATCTGCAGTGATTTTGGAGTCCAAGAAGAGGAAATCTGTCATTACTTCCATCATTTCCCCTTCTATTTGCCATGCAAATATTTGATCCCATTAATGACTGTCAAAGAAGATGAGGCCTTGGAGGAAAGGAGTTAAAGAGAACTCTTTAAATCAGTCAGCCAGGACCAGAAACCTCTCTGTAAATGGCTTCTTAAGTTTAGGTTTGCCTGCAAAGAAACTCCATAACTCTCTCCAGAAGCCTGTTCTTAAGTGACAATAGGGTCTACATCAACTATTCATTTCATTCACCCAGTCAGCCACACAATAAATGTTTATTGAGCAATTCTTTGTTTAAGGCACTATTTTGTATGCATGCATGCTAAGTCACTTCAGTCATGTCCAACTCTTTGTGACCCCACAGACTGTAGCCTTTCAGGCTCCTCTATCCATGGGATTCTCCAGGAAAGAATACTGGAGTGGGCTGCCATTCCCTTCTCCAGAGGATCTTCCCAACCCAGGGATTGAACCCACATCTCTTATGTCTCCTGCACTGGCAAGCGGGTTCTTTACTACCAGCACCACATAGGTATTAGCAATACTGAGATCACTTTGCTCAAGAAGTTCACAGTGAAGACTCAAACAAGAAAATAATCAGAGGCTGTAGAATAGCTTTTATGTTTGTTTGGAATAACAAGGTAAGTTTATTATACTATCTGGCTTATTGCACAGCGATGATTGTGTCAGATACTATTAGTAGCCCTGCAGTTCTTTTAAACAGTCTTACAGAAAAATACATCTAAACTATATTCTAAGTAATTAATAACTTGTGAGATTAAAAATCAGGTGTAGGGGAAAATTCCCAAGTTAGCACTGTAAAATTTCCCTCTACTACTAATTTGATCATCCAAAATAAATTTTTATAATTGGAAATCAGTGCCACAGAGTCATTTGAAGACTAGTACCCGTGCTTTCACAATTTTCCCACTATACATGTACTTAACTGCTGTGATTAAGAATCATTAAATACAAATATACCACACAAAATTAGTATAATCTATTGTAATTTTGTGCAAGCCAGACATTAATTTATAGAACATGTAATTTATTTATTTTTTAAGTTTAATTTTATTTTATACTGGAGTATAGTTGACTTACAATGTGTTAGTTTCAGGTGTATAGCTAAGTGATTCAGTTATTTGCTGTTGTTTTTCTTTAGTCACTAAGTCATGTCCAGCTGTTCTGCAACCCCATGGATTATAGCCCATCAGTCTCCTCTGTCCATGGGATTTTCTAGGCAAGAATACTGGAGTGGGTTGCCATTTCCTTCTCCAGGGGATCTCCCTACTCAGAGATTGAACCTGCACTTCCTGCATTGGCAGGTGGATTCTTTACCACTGAGCCACTTGGGAAGCCCATGATTCAATTACACATATACATATATCCATTCTTTTTCAGGTTCTTTTCCTAGATAGGTTTTTACAGAATATTGAGTTGAGTTCCCTGTGCTATACAGTAGGTCCTTACTGATTATCTATTTTACATATGTATATGTTAATCCCTAAATCCTAATTTATCCCTCCCCACCCCATGTTCCCCTTTGGTAAATGGCTAAGATATGGATGTAACCTAAATGTTCATTAACAGATGAATGGATAAAGAAGATGTAGTATACATATACACTGGAATATAACTCAGCCATTAAAAAGAATGAAATAATGCCATTTGTAGCAACATGGATGGGCCTATAGATTATCATACTAAGTGAAGTAAGTCAGACAGAGAAAGACAAATATCATATGACATCACTTATATGTGAAATCTAAAAAAAAAATGATACAAATGAACTTATTTGTAGAACTGCTTTAATGGAGGTATGCACTGAACCCGTGGGATTTTGTCCAAGGGCATCAGAAAAGAGGTGTGCTTACAAAATATTTCAAACTCAAAGCTTCCAAGACTAGGCAAACGAATAAAACAGGTGGATACAGAGTGTAGTAGATTTTCTACTAAACTAGAGGGTATAGTGGGCTTCCCTCATGACTCAGTAGTAAAGAAAACGCCTGCCAAAGCAGGAGATGGGGGTTTGATCCCAGGGTCACGAAGATCCTCTGGAGAAGGAAATGGCAACCCACTCCAGTTTTCTTCCCTGGGAAATCCCATGGACAGAGGAGCCTGATGGGCTACAATCCATGGTGTAACAAAAGAATCAGACATGACTTATTGACTAAACAACAACAAAGAGGGTTTTGTAATAAAAAATGTAAACACCATGTGATCCTAGTAAAATATAGCCTGCAAACTGCCCATTTGTGACCCCAGCATATATATGTAACGTAGTATTGATGCTAAGATTTAAATTATACCAGCAAACTCTTCCATTGAGAGGTTACTGTGTACCAAATAAGCTTATAAACAATTTAAATGTATTAACTCATCTAATCTGGATAACAACCTATTAGGTAGGTACTTTTATTAGCCCTGTTTTACAGATGGAGGAACAGAGACTCAGATATGTTAGATAATTTGCCTGAAGACACACAGCTAATAAACAGAACTGGAACTTAAATTCAGAAAGGAGTTTCAAAAGGGAGAGGATATATGGATACCTATGGCTGAATCATGTTGAGGTTTGACAGAAAACAGTAAAATTCTGTAAAGTAACTATGTTTCAATAAAAAATAATTAATTAAAAAAATTCAGGCGGCCTAGTTTCAGAACTTACCATGTCTTCAGCTTCTGCTAAAAGATTATTAAGGGTTTGAAAGGTGGCAATAGAGAATGCCATGCAAACAAATGCAACAAATGTGGAAAATTCTACAAGAGATGGGAATACCAGACCACCTTACCTGCCTCCTGAGAAATACGTATGCAGACCAAGAAGCAACAGTTAGAAGTAGACATGGAACAACAGACTGGTTCCAAATTGGGAAAGGAGTATGGCAAGGCTGTATATTGTCACTGTGCTTATTTAACTTATATGCAGAGTACATCATGAGAAATGCTGGGCTGGATGAAGCACAAGCTGGAATCAAGATTGCTGGGAGAAATGTCAATAACCTCAGATATGCAGATGACATCACCCTTATGGCAGAAAGTGAAGAAGAACGAAAGAGCCTCTTGATGAAAGTGAAAGAGGACAGTGAAAAAGCTGGCTTAAAACTCAACATTCAGAAAACTAAGATCATGGCTTCCGGTGCCATCACTTCACAGCAAATAGATGGGGAAACAATGGAAGCAGTGACAGACTTTATTTTCTTGGGCTCCAAAATGACTGTAGATGGTGACTGCAGCCATGAAATTAAAAGATGCTTGCTCCTTGGAAGAAAAGCTATGACCAACCTAGACAGCACATTAAAAAGCAGAGACATTACTTAGTCGACAAAGGTCCATCTGGTCAAAGCTATCGTTTTTCCAGTAGTCACATATGGATGTGAGAGTTGGACTATAAAGAAAGCTGAGCACTGACGAGTTGATGCTTTTGAACCGTGGTGTTGGAGAAGACTCTTGAGAGTCCCTTGGACTGCAGGGAAATCCAACTAGTCTGCCCTCAAGGAAATCGGTCCTGAATATTCATTGGAAGGACTGATGCTGAAGCTGAAACTTCAATAATCTGGCCACCTGATGTGAAAAGCCGACTCACTGGAAAAGACTCTGATGCTAGGAAAGATTGAGGGCAGGAGGAGAAGGGGACGACAGAGGATGAGATGGTTGGATGGCATCACTGACTCGATGGACATGAGTTTGAGCAAGCTCCGGGAGTTGGTGATGACAGGAAGCCTGGTGTGCTGCACTCCATGGGGTTGCAAAGAGTCGGACACGACTGAGCAACTGAACTGAACTGAACTAATGCAGAGAAATCAGGATGTGCAAAGATGGAGGCCTGGGGATTCTGAGAGAATTCAGAATCTGTAAACAATGTAGTATTTCCGGAATAGCAAGTGTGTGTGTAGGGGTGCTGGTGGGAAGGACAGATGTGGCAGGATAAGGAGATGGATAGAGACAAATGAGGCTAGATAGAAAAATCAACTAGCTACTTCTATGCTACACAGTGATGTTATTCATTTCTTCTTCTTCTTGTTTAGTTGCTCAGTCATAGGAAGAGAATCAACTGTGAGATCTGAAGTTGATTTCTCAGAGACTATGTGTAGCTGATAACTAGTCACTCTGAGCAAAACAGTTACTAGTTTCATTGTTTTTTTCTATCTAGGCTCATAGAAATAATTTGGGGGCAACCAAATTGTTGGTTCTCCCAGATAACTTACTTTTTTTGCTATAGTACAGTTGATTTACAACATTATTTAGTTTCAGGTGTACAACATTGTGATTCAATATTTTTATAGATTAAACTCCATTTAAAGTTATTACAAAACAATGGTTATATTTCCCTGTGCTGTAAATATATCTTGGTATCTTCTCTATTTTATACATAGTCCTTTGTATCTCTTAATCACATACCCCTAGCCTTCCTCTGCCCCTTCCCTTTCCCCTTTGGTAACCATTAGTTTGTTCTCTGTATGTATTAGCCTTTTTCTGTTTTGTTATACACATTGGTTTGCCTTATTTTTTAGCTTCCACATATAAGAGTTTACAGAATATTTATGGTTCTCTTTCTGACTTTTTTCACTAAGCATTAATACTCTCCAGGTCTATCCATCTTGTTTCAGATGGCAAAATTACATTCCTTTTTTTTATGGCTGAGTAATATTGCATTGTATATATGTATGTATGTATATTAATATAAATGTCACATCTTCTTTATCCATTCATCTGCTGTTAGACATTTAGGTTGCTTCTGTGTGCTTAGATGCTCAGTCGTGTCCCTGACTCTTTGCAACTCCGTGGACTGTAGCCCACCCAGGATCCTCTGTCCATGGGGATTCTCCAGGCAAGAATACTGGAGTGGGTTGCCATGCCTTCCTCCAGGGGATTGTCCCAACCCAGGGATCAAACCCAGGTCGCCCACACTGCAGGTGGATTCTTTACCATCTGAGCCACCAGGGAAGCCCAAGGTATAGGTTGCTTCTATATCTTGGCTATTGTATATAATGCTGCTATGAACATTTGGGTGCATGTATCTTTTTGAATTACTGGGGTTTTGTTTATGATATATACCCAGGAATGGAATTGCTGGGTCATATGGCAGTTCTATTTTTAGTTTTTTGAGGAAACTCCATGCTGTTTTCTACAATGGCTCTACCAATTTACATTCCCACCAGCAGTGTACAAGAGTTCTCTTTTCTTGATAACCTCATCAGCATTTATTTTTTGCAGACTTTTTGATGACAGATAGCAATGCTTGTTTCTGCCTCTTCTAGAACAGAGGAAAGGCTGGTGATCCAAGGCCTGATAGTTCCAAGCCAATAACTCTCCAGATGCTGACTTGCAAACATCAGCCTTGAGAGGGCTAGTCATGACAATTGTCATGTAGTTTGGCTGGATGGCTAATAACCATGGAAAAAAGCCAGCCTTTCCCCAGGACTTCCTCACTCAAGCCCAGCAAGCTTGCCATCAAAAGAGAAGCTCAGACTAGGGAGTTAAAGAGGAACCCAGACCTGAGCAACATCTGCTGCCAGTCTGTCTCTTGTCTATGACACTCTACCACAATAGCTATCCTTTCCTCCTTAAGCGTCAAATGTATCCCTAAGAATATTTATGGTTGCTGGTCCCTCTAACTAGAATGCTCTTCTCACAGGGCTTCTCAAGCCTGATTCTTATCATTAAGGTCTTAGCCCAATGGCACCTCTTCTGAGAAATCTTCTTTGTCCCTTCTAAGGTTATCCCCACCCCAGATGCTCTCTGTGTCCTCACCCTGATTTACTTTAGAGCATCTATATCAACCAGATGTTGTATTTTATATTTCTTATTTATTTTATATGGCTATTTATTTTAATATTATATATTTATTTTATGCTTTATTATTTATTTGTGCATGTGTATTTATTTATTTTGGGGCTCCCCAGGTGTCGCAGTGGTAAAAAATCTGCCTGCTAATACAGGAGATGCAAGAGACACAGGTTTGATCCCTGGGATGGGCGGATCCTCTGCAGAAGGAAATGACAATCCATTTCAGTATTCTTGCCTGGGAAATCCCATGGACAGAGGAGCCTGGCCATGGGGTCAATTCATGTACCATATATAAATAAAAGAAAGAAAATGAAAGTCAAAGTCTCTCAGTCGTGTCTGACTCTTTGCAACCCCATGGACTATACAGTCCATGGAGTTCTCCAGGCCAGAATACTGGAGTGGGTACCAGAGTCTCTTGCATTGCAGGTGGATTCTTTCCAGCTGAGCTATCAGGGAAGATCAATATACAAATGGCTTCCATAATATATTAATTTGTTTGTCTCTTTTGTTCATTTGCTTTACCCCCTGTACCTAGAACAATGTTAGGATAAAATAGGTACTCCATAAGTATTTGTTGAGTGCATGAGCAAACAGTAATCTCCAACAGCAGAATAGGGTTTCTCAAATACACATCCTAGATTCTAAGTGTCTTTTCAAAGTGTAAGGGCTTTGGGGAAGCAGATAGAAACTTGTTTTTCTCTTGGCATCCTTCAGCAAACACCATGCTATATAATTTCTTCTATCTTTTAATTCCACAAATGTTTATTGAGCACCTAGAGGAAGAAGAATATAAAAGAAAGCACTGGGGCCATGTTCCAATCTATTACTCTGGATAACTTCTAAAATATTACTGAGAAAATAAATAGGAAATAATACCAAAGAAAATTGGAAAAGGCAGGACAATAATGGGGAAAGGTGGGCTTCCCACAAGATTTTAAAACTTCTTATAAAGTAACAATAATGGAAAGGCAGTGGTGCTTATCCAAATACAGATCAATAGACGATAAATATATTTAGTTATTATTATATTAATAATTATTAAAGTACTTGCCTGTATGATGAAGTGAAAAATACATACCGATGGTGTGTGGAAAGGATATTTAATTATTGGTATTAGGATAATAATTGAACAAACAGGAAAGAAAAAATTAGATTTATGCCTTAAATACACAGAAGTAAATTCAAGGTATACTTTTAAAAATTCAATCATAAGAAACTTTGAAAAAAGAATTGGAATAATTTTTAGATATGCTTTGGTATGATTTCAAATTTTTAATTCAGTTTTTAAAAATTACAGAAGTAGAGCTCAATAGAATTTACTGTATATTTAAAATCTTCTTTATAGAGAAAAGGAACAAAACTAAAAAGTAAAGAAATAGTTAAGGAAATATGTACATAAAATACAACAGAAAAAGATGAATACCTATATGTATAGGGATATCAAGAATGTACCAGAAAAATAGACAAAGAGCATGAAAATAATTCACAAAAGAAGAAATGTAAAAAGTAAATAAACATGTGGGGACAAGTTCAAGGTCACTAATAACAAAGGAAATGTAAAGTGAAATAATAAATAGGAAATTTTTGATACCTAGTAAATCAGTCCGTAATGGTTTGGTCCTTTTGGAAAGCAATTGGGCAATATGGATAACCAATAATAATACTTATATTTTTGGCCTAGTAATCTTACTCTTGAGAGTCAATCCTAAGGGGGTAATTCAATAGAAAGAAAAAGTTAAATGTGTGAATATTTTTATAATAGTAAGAATACAGAAAATACCTAAAACTCAACAACACGGTAAGGGCTATTCAAATTTAAAATGATAGTTATAAAAACTGTGCAGAAACATGAAACTGTATGTGAGAGGTGAGGAAACTAAAGGACCATGATAGCCAAGTCAGTTCTCCCAGTTCACCCAGTCAGTAAATGGTAAAGTAGGGTCTTGAAGTCAAGCAATGCAGCAACAATCAGGGTCTGTCTCGTTACTCTACAATAAAATATATATATATATATCATAGACAGGTGGCCTAAACAAAAGAAATTTATTTTCTCATAGTTCTGGAGATAGAAAAGTCAAAGATCAAGGTTGTGGCGGAATTTGGTTTTCAGTGAGAGCTCTTCTCCTGATTTGCAGACAGCAGCCTTCTCCCTGTGTCCTCACATAGTGGAGAGCCATATCTCTGGTGATTCCGCTTCTTTTCTAAGGACACCAGTTCTATCAGAACAGGGCCCCACTCTTATAACCTCATGTAGCCTTACTCACCTACTTGAAGATTCTATCTCTTTAATGCTGAAAGCAGGTTGATTATATTCTTTGAGTTGAAGATAGAGAAGCTCTATACAGTTAGCAAAACCAAGACCAGGAGCTGACTATGGCTCAGATTATGAACTCCTTAAGGCAAAATTCAGACTTAGATTGAAGAAAGTAGGGAAAACTACTAGGCCATTCAGGTATGACCTAAATCAAATCCCTTATGAGTATACAGTAAAGGGGATGAATAGATTCAAGGGATTAGATCTGATAGACAGAGTGTCAGAAGAACAAAGAACTATTGTTGAGGTTTGCAACATTCTTCAGGAGGTGGTGACCAAAACCATCCCAAAGAAAAAGAAATGCAAGAAGGCAAAGTGGTTGTCTGAGGAAGCCTTACAAAGAGCTGAGAAAATAGAGAAGCAAAAGGTAAAGGAAAAAGATAAAGATATACCAAACTGAAAACAGAGTTTCAGAGAACAGTATGGAGAGATAAGAAGTCCTTCTTAAGTGAACAATGAAAAGAAATAGAGGAAAACAATAGAATGAGGAAGACTAGAGATCTCTTCAGGAAAACTGGAGATACCAAAGGAACATTTCACACAAATATGGGCACAATAAAGGACAAAAGGACAGCAACAGTAAGGACCTACCAGAAGCAAGAGATTAAGAAGAGGTGGCAAGAATACACAGAAGAACTATGCAAGAAAGGTCTTAATGACCCAGATAGCCATGACAGTGTGGTCACTCACCTAGAGCCAGATATCCTAGAGTGTGAAGTCAGGTGGGCCTTAGGAAGCATTGTTATGAATAAAGCTGGTGCAAGTGATAGAATTCCAGCTGAGCTATTTCAAATCCTAAAAGATGATGTTGTGAAAGTGCTGCATTCAATATGCCAGCAAATTTGGAAAACTCAGCAGTGGCCACAGGACTGGAAAAGGTCAGTTTTCATTCCAATCTCAAAGAAAGGTAGTGCCAAAGAATGTTCAAACTACCACACAATTGCACTCATTTCATATGCTAGCAAGGTAATGCTCAAAATCCTTCAAGATAGGCTTCAACAATACATGAACTGAGAACTTTCAGATGTTCAAGCTGGTTTTAGAAAAGGCAGAGGAACCAGAGATCTAACTGCCAACATCTGTTGGATCATTGGAAAAGCAATAGAATTACAGAACAGCATCTATTTCTGCTTCATTGACTATGCTAAAGCCTTTGACTGTGTGGATCACAACAAACTGTGGAAAATTCTTAAAAAGATGGGAATATCATACCACTTTACCTGCCTCCTGAGAAACCTGTATGCAGGTCAAGAAGAAACAGTTAGAACTGGACATGGAACAATGGACTGGTTCAGAATTGGGAAAGGAGTATGTCAAGGCTGTATACTGTCACCCTGCTTATATAACTTACATGCAGAGTACATCATGCAAAATGCCAGGCTGGATGAATCACAAGCTGGAATCAAGATTGCCAGGAGAAATATCAGCAACTTCAGATATGCAGATAATATCACTCTAATGGTAGAAGGCAAAGAGGAACTAAAGAGCTTCTGATGAGGGTGAAAGAGGAGAGTGAAAAAGCTGGCTTGAAACTCAACGTTCAAAAAACTAAGATCATGGCATCTGGTCCCATCACTCAATGGCAAATGGAAGGGGGAAAGTTGAAACAGTGACAGATTTTATTTTCATGGGCTCCAAAATCACTGCAGATGGTGACTGCAGCCATGAAATTAAAAGATGCTTGCTCCTTGGAAGAAAAGCTATGACAAACCTAGACAGTATATTAAAACACTTTGCTGACAATGGTCCACATAATTAAAGCCATGGTTTTTCCAGTAGTCATGCACGGATGTGAGAGTTTGATCATTAAGAAGCCTGACTGCCAGAGAATTGATGCTTTTGAACTGTGGTGCTAGAGAAGATTTGAGAGCCCCTTGGACTCAAGATAGTCAATCCCAAAGGAAATCAAGCCTGAAATATTCATTTAAAAGACTGATGCTGAAGCTGAAGCTCCAATACTTGTCCACCTGATGCAGAGAGCTGACTCACTGGAAAAGACCCTGATGCTACAAAAAATTGAGGGTAGGAGGAGAAGGGGGCAACAGAGGATGAGATGGTTCGATGGCATCCCTGACTCAGTGAACATGAGTTTGAGCAAACTCCAGGAGATAGTAAAGGACAGTGAATTGTGGTGTGCTGCAGTCCATGGGGTTGCAAAGAGTCAGACTTGACTGAACAACTAAACAACAACAACAAAAATTCTATCTCCAGTACAGTCTCACAGAGGATTAGGGCTTCCACATATGAATTTGGGGGAGACACAAATCAATTCAAAGTGTTCTGTCCCTTTCCCCCAAAATTCCTATCCTTATTGCATGCATAATATGTTCATTCCATCCTGAAAGACCCCAAAGACTTAGTACATTCTAGTATCACTCTAAAGTCTAAAGTCTCACCTAAAAATCATCTAAATATGGTATGGGTAAGACTCAAGGTACAATTGATCATGAGGCAAAATTCCTCTCCAGCTGTGAACCTGTGAAGCCAGGCAAGTTACATGTTTCTGAAATACAGTGGTGGAAAGAACAAAGGATACACATTCTTACTCCAAAAGACAGAAGTAGGAAAGAAGAAAGGAGTGAAGGGTTCCAAGTGAGTTCAATACCTAGCAAGGCAAATTCCATTAAATGTTGTTTTGAAAATGATCCTCTTTGGCTCAAAGCCCCACCTTCTGGACCCACAGAGGTGGCAATCCCACCCCAAGGCTCCAGGCAGCCCTGTGCCCATGGCTCTAGACAAGGGTCATATGGCTTGTTTGCACTGAGGGTACAACATCACTCTGAAACCAAAGAGGCAGCCCTGGTGGTCTCTGAATCACATTCAGAGCCATTTTTCTCTTTTCTTGAAGAATAGTGCATGTTTGAAGCCAAAGAGTCCTGTGGTCTGGTCCCGTGGGACCTAAGAAGTCTGACAGTCTTCCTTCAATTCACTTTTTCTGTCCTCTTTAGGCCCACCTGGCAGTGTTTTTGTTAGTGTAATCCCATCTCTCTTCCTAGCTTCTGCCCACATGGCTCAGCAGATCAGATCAAATTTCTGAGTGTGCCCATGATCTCCTTATCAAATTTTTGGTCAGCCACACCCTTACTGTTCTCTTCAGAACAAGCTTTCTCATTTTCTGCAATATGCATAGACTAAGTGTTTTCAAAATCCCAAGGTTCTGCTTCCTTTTTGACTAACAATTCCTTCTTAAATTCATCTCTCTCCTTTCACATTTTACTATAAAAAGAAAAGAGGATCCAAGCTGCATCTTCAATACTTTGCTCAGAAATCTCCTCTGCTAAATATTTGATTTTATCACTGTCAACTTCTACCTTCTACAAAACATTAGAACACAATTCACCCAAGTTCATTGCCACATTATAACCAGATCACTGTTCCCCCAATCCCCAATAACCTGCTTTTCATTTCTGTCTGAGATATCATCAGAATCTCCTTTAACATCTGTATTTCCAGCAGGTACCTCAAAACTCTTCCAGCCTCTACCCATTACCCAATTTTGAAGCCACTTCCACATCTTTTTGTTGTTGTTCAGTTGCTCAGTTGTGTCTGACTCTTTGCGATCCCATGGATTGGGGCCCGCCAGGATCCTCTGTCCATGGGATTTTCCAGGCAAGAATACTGGAGGAGGTTGCCATTCCCTTCTCCAGGGGGTCTTCCCCACCCAGGGATTGAACCCAGGTCTCCCACATTGCAGGCAGTCTCTTTACTGTCTGACCCACTAGGGAAGCTAACAGGAGTGATGGTTTAATACAGTGAGGAACTCAGTGATATCTTGAAATCCTACCATGTAAATACGCTCCGACTTCCCCCAATAAATACCCTACTTATGACCATGTACAGCCACGTAGCCACTCTCAAAAATGGCCAAGGAAACTGAGACAAACATGTTCACTCACTTATTCATTTAACTTTCTTTCTTTCTTTTTTTTTTTGGTCAAACACCTCAGCTTAAGACATTCTAGGCAAGGGGAACATCATGAGAAAATATGGTGGGGGTGGGGGGCGGTTAAGGGCAAGCTTGCCTGATTCTAAGAACTGTAAGTTCTTGAGCTTAAATGAACTGTAGGATGCAAATGTGGGTCTTCCCTGGTGGCTCAGCAGTAAAGAATCTGCCTGCAATGCAGGAGACATGGGTTCAATCCTTGAGTTGGGAAGATCCCTTGGAGGAGGGAATGGCAACCCACTCCAGTAATCTTGCCTGGAGAATCCCATGGACAGAGGAGCCTGGTGAGCTACAGTCCACGGGGTCACAAAGAGTCAGACACAACTGAAGCGACTTAACAGAAATGCTGGATGCAAATGTGCACGAGAATATAAATGAGACCTGAGAAATAGTTACAGGTCAGATCAGAAAGGGCCTTGCTTTTCACTGTGAGGAGTTTAGGACTTTATCTTGAAGGTAGTGGAAAACAATTGAAATACATTAAGCAGGACAGTGAGATGATCAGATATATATTTTAGAAAGGTTACTCAAGTAGTCACAGTGTGGATAATGTTGAGAAAAACTAAAGACAGCTTCAAGATATCATCCAAATGTATAAACAGGTCCTTAGCCTATAAAATTTACTGGAAAATCCCTCTTTTATAAGGGTCATCAGAAAAAATTAAATTATAGCTTACTTAAAAGCAGCAGAGAGCAGTACAGTTGTATCTGCTCAGGACACTCCAAGGGAATCTGCTTTTGTTGGCAGTGGGCCCAAGCATTCTATCTATGACCTGACCTTGACTAATTTATGGTCCTTGGAGCCTGAAAAACAGAGTTGGTACATGATATTTTCCCATCAGCAGTTATGAGTTCCTCCCATTTAAAAAAAACTTAGCGTCGCCCATTAAAAAAAAAAAAAACTTCCTGGATCCCACACATTCCTCTAGCTATCACTTTATCTCTTTTTCCTCCTTTGCAACCACACTTCTGAAAGGTATTTCTAGTCTCACTTGTTTATTGTCTCACCTCCTATTCACTCCCCACCCCGATACAATCAGGTTAATGCTACCATTACTTGACCAAATACAGCTCTCACTAAGGTTATCAATAACTTTAATGCTAAATCTGATGGTCACTTGTTTGTTCTCATGTTCTTTTCTTAATTCAACACAGTGCATAATTCAATACAGTTCATCACTTCCTTCTTGAAACTTTTTCTCTAGCTTCTGAGTTCAGCCTTCTCCTGGCTCTCTTCCTGCCTCTTTTACCCTCTTAACCTCTACTCTATATCACAATGTTGGAATCATCTAAGTTTCACTCTAGACCCTTGCCTTTTCTCATACTGTGCTTTCTCTTCCAGATGAACTCAACCATTCCCATATCATCAATAATAATGTATATGCCAACAACTCCCAGTATTTCTAGACTTCACTTTTAAGCTTCAAAATAATATATCCAATCACTTACTTGATGTGCATCTGAAATCAAACTCATCCAAAACCAAACTCATCTTCCCTCTTTTTCAAACTTGCTAAAAAGACCACCATTCCTCCAGTGATGCATACCAGAATTCAACTATTCTTGAGATCTTCCTTTTCCAAATGCAAAATAATTGCTATAGTCTAAATGGTGGCTGCATGGTTTAATCCCTGCTGAATTCTTTGGCCTCATTTTATGTTCTGTATTCATGCCAAACTTGCCTTCTTTCAATTCTTTCAGGACACCTGGGTGGGTTTTATTTTGGTTTTGCCTCAAACTCTTTATATTTATGAAACCTCTTTCCTGGAACATCCTTTCCATGAATTTTTACCTGATGAACTCTTACTTAACCTTCATGTCTCAACTTTAATGTCATTTCCTTGCATAAATCTTCCTGAACCCATCTGACTAAATTGGCTCTTCCATCACACAGATCACATCTACTTCTGCTTCAATGACTATCCTAAAGCCTTTGACTGTGTGGACCACAAAAAACTGGAAAATTCTTAAAGAGATGGGAGTACAAAACCACCTCACCTCTCTCCTGAGAAACCTGTATGTGGGTCAAGAAGCAACAGTTAGAACTGGACATGTAACAACAGACTGGTTCAAAATTGGGAAAGGAGTATATCAAGGCTGTATATCGTTACCCTGCTTATTTAACTTACATGCAGAGTACATCATGTGGAATGCTGGGCTGGATGACTCACAAGCTGGCATCAAGATTGCTAGGAGAAATAAAAACAACCTCAGATATGTAGATAACACCACCCTAATGGCAGAAAGCGAAGAGGAACTAAAGAGCCTCTGATGAGGGTGAAAGACGAGAGTGAAAAAGCTAGCTTAAAACTCAACATTCAAAAAAACTAAAATCATGGCATCCTGTTCCATCACTTCATGGTAAATAGAAGGGGAAACAATGGAAACAGTGAGAGACTTTATTTCCTTGGGCTCCAAAATCACTGTGGATGGTGACTGGAGCCATGAAATTAAAAAATGCTTGCCCCTCTGAAGGAAAGCTATAACAAACCTAGACAGCATGTTAAAAAGCAGAGACATCACTTTGCCAACAGACGTCCGTATAGTCAAAGCTACGGTTTTTCCAGTAGTCATGTACAGATATGAGTGTTGGGCCATAAGGAAGGTTGAGTGTTGAAGAAATGATGCTTTTGAACTGTAGTGCTGGAGAAGATTCTTGAGGGTCCCTTGGACAGCAAGGAGATCAAACCAGTCAGTCCTAAAGGAAATCAACCCTGAATACTCATTGGAAGGACTGATGGTAAAGCTAAAGCTCCAATACTTTGGCTACCTGATGTGAATAGCTGACTTATTAGAAAAGACCCTGATGCTGGGGAAGATTGAAGGCAGGAGAAGGGGGCAGCAGAGGATGAGATGGTTGGATGGCATCACCGACTGAATGGACATGAATTTGAGCAGATTCTGGGAGATAGTGAAGGACAGGGAAACTTGGTGTGCTGCAATCCATGGGGTCACAAAGAGTCAGACACAACTTAGCAACTGAACAACAACAACAAATCACACCTTTCTCTCCCCCTGAATTATGCTCCCTGGGGGTCCATAATTTTTCTCATAGCACTCCATTACAATTTGAAATATTTATCTTTTGAGGTTGTCTACATACTATCTATCTCCCCTACTTGACTGTAAATTCCACAAGTACAGGGACACTACAAGTACTGTTCTCATCTGTGTCCTCCACACTGAGAACTGACTTAGCATGTAGTTAATAAATATTCATTCAGTGAATATAGATATGAATGAGTGAAAGTACAGGTTTTTCTCATAGAGCATATATTCTCCTACTAAAGAAGAAAGGCCAGAACTTCCCTGGCGGTCCAGTGGTTAAGTGGTCCTCTTCCAATGCAGAGGACACGGGTTTGATCTGTGGTGGGGGAACCAAGCTTCCATATGCTGTGGGGCAACTAGACATTCACTGCAAAGGCTAAGCGCATGCACCTCAACTAAGACCCAACAAAGCCAAATAAAACAAATAAATAAATATGTTTTTAAAATGAAGAAGAAAGGCCATCTGAATTTGGGTGGCCTGTTTCAGTATCTGATGAGTGGATAGTCTGAAAGATTGACATCTGTTTCTGATGATTCAGTGAAATTCCCAACAAAGTTCCCAAACACTTTTACAACCATTTCCCAAGTTGGAGCTGGATATTATACTTCTTTGTTCTTTTTTTTGGCCCAAGGCCTCTCCCCAGGGATTCATACCAGCTTTTCTTTTTTTTAATTGAAGCATACTTGATTTACAACATTATTTTAGTTTCAGGTATACAATAATTTTATATATTATATTCCATTCAAGTTTTTACAAAATAATGGTTATATTTCCCTGTGCTATATAATATACGCTTGTTGCTTATTTATTTTATACATAGAGGTTTGTGTCTCTTAATCTGCTACCCTTATATTGCCCCTCCCTCTTTCCCTTTCCCCAGTGGTAACCACTTCTTTGTTCTCTATATCTGAGACTCTGCTTCTGTTTTATTATGTACATTTGCTTTATTTTATAGATTTCACACATAAGTGATAACAGGCTATTTGTCTTTCTTTGACTTATTACACAAAGTGCAATACTCTCTAGGTCCGTCCATATTTTTGGAAATAGTAGAATTCCATTCTTTTTATATGGCTGAGTAATACTCCATTGTGTGTGTGTGTGTGTGTGTGTGTAAATTCTTCTTTATCCATTCACCTGCTGATAGACATTCAGGTTGCTTCCGTGTCCTGGCTATTGCGAATACTTCTGCTATGAACATTGTGCATACATGGAGTGCATGTATTTTCAAATCAGTGTTTTTGTTTTCTTCTGATATATACCCAGAAGTGGAATTGCTGGGTCATATTGTAGTTCTGTTTTTAGTTTCTTGAGGAAAACTCCATACTGTTTTCCACAGTGGGTACACCAATTTACATTCCCACTAACAGTGTAGTAAGTTTCTCTTTTCTTCACATCGTTATCAACATTTATTACTTGTGTTCTTTTTGATGACAGCCATTTTGACAGGTGTGAAGTGATTATTTTACTGCAGTATTGATTTGCATTTCTCTGATAATTAGTGATGTTGAGTATTTTTCCATGTGCCTATTGGTCATTTGTATGCTTTCTTTGCAAAAATGCCTATTCGGGTCTCTTGCCATCTTTTAATAACGTTGTTTGTCTTTTTTCCCTGGGTTGGGAAGATCCCCTGGAGAAGGCAATGGCTACCCACTCCAGTATTCTTGCCTGGAGAATTCCATGGACAGAGGAACCTGACGGGCTACAGTCCATGGGGTCACAGAGTCGGACACGACTGAGCGACTTTCACTTTCAATTTTACTTTTGGCTTTTTTGACATTTTGGTATTTTAATATTTTTATGAGCTGGTTATATATTTTGGGCATTAGCCCCCTATTGGTCATATCATTGGCAAAATATATTCTCCCATCCCATGGGTTGTCTTTTCATTTTCTCAATGGTTTCCTGTGCTATCCTAAGTTTGATTAGATTCCATTTGTCTATTTTTGCTTTTGTTTATTTTGCCTTAGGAGACTGATCCAGAAAATACCGCTAAAATTTATGTCAAATAGTGTTCTGCCTATGTTTTCTTCTAGGAGTTTTATGGTTAAATGTATTCATCAAAGTTTTACAGTTTTCAGAATATAGGTATTTCACCTCCATAGTAAAATTTATTCCTAGGTATTTTACCCTTTCTGATGTGATCTTAAGTAAGATTGTTTTCTTGTTTTCTCTTTCTGATGGTTCATTATTTCTGTATATAAAAGGAACAGATTTCTGTATATTAATCCTGTATCCTGCAATTTACTGAATCTATATATTAGCTCTCATACTTGCTGGTGGAGAATTTCTGTTGCTGTTGTTCTCCAGTCACTAACTCATGTCCAGCCCCATGGATTGCAGAATGCTAGGCTCCTCTGTCCTCTACTATGTCCCAGAGATTGCTCAAATTCATGTCCTTTGAGTCGGCAATGCTATCTAACCATCTCATCCTCTGCTGCCCCTTTCTCCTTTTGCCTTCAATCTTTCCCAGCATCAGGGTTTTTTCCAATGAGTCAGCTCTTCACATCAGGTGATCAAAACTTTGAAGCTTCAGTTTCAGCATCAGTCCTTCCAAATTCATCCAGGGTTGATTTCCTTTAGGACTGACTGGTTTGATCTCCTTGCTATCCAAGAGACTCTCAAGAGTCTTCTCCAGCATCACAATTTGAAAGCATCAACTCTTTGGTGCTCAGCCTTCATTATGGTCCAACTTTCACATCTACACATGACTACTGGAAAAACCATAGCTTTGACTGTATAGAACTTTGTTAACAAGTAATATCTCTGCTTTTTAATATGCTATCTAGGTTTGTCATAGCTTTTCTTCTGAGGAGCAACCATCTTTATTTTCATGGCTGCACTTATCATCTGCAGTGATTTTGGAGTCCAAGAAAATAAAATCAGTCATTGCTTTCACATTTTCCCCTTCTATTTGTCATGAAGTGATGGGACCAGATGCCATGATCTTACTTTTTTGAATGTTGAGTTTCAAGCCAGCTTACTCACTCTCCTCTTTCAAACTCATCAAGAGGCTCTTTAGTTCTCTTTGCTTTCTGCCATTAGACTGGTATGATCTGCATATCTGAGGTTGTTGATATTTCTCCTGGCAATCTTGATTCCAGACTGTGATTCATCCAGCCTGGCATTTCACATGATGTACTCTGCATATAAGTTAAATGAGCACAGTGATAATATAAAGGCTTGTTATACTCCTTTCCCAATTTTGAACCAGTCCATAGTTCCATGTTCTGTTCTAACTGTTGCTTTTTGACCCGCATACAGGTTTCTCAGGAGATGGGTAAGATGGTCTGGTATTCCCATCTCTCTAAGAACTGTCCACAGTTTGTTGTGATCCACACAGTCAAAGGCTTTAGCATAGTCAATCAAGCATAAGTAGATTTTTTTCAGGAACTCCCTTGCTTTCTCCATGATTCCATGAATGTTGGCAATTTGATCTATGGTTCCTTTGCCTCTTCGAAACCCAGCTTGTACTTCTGGAAATTCTTGGTTTACGTACTGTTGAAGCCTAGCTTGAAGGATTTTGAGCATAATGTTGCTAGCATGTGAAATGAGCGCAACTGTATGGTAGTTTGAATATTCTTTGACATTGCCCTTCTTTGAGTTTGGAATGAAAACTGACCTTTTCCAGTCCCGTGGCCACTGCTGACATTTCCAAATTTGTTGACATACTGCATGCAACATTTTAACAGCATCACCTTTTAGGATTTGAAATAGCTCAGTTGGAAGTGACTTCACCTCCACTAGCTTTCTCCATAGTAATGTTTGCTAAGGCCCACTTGACTTTGCATTCCAGGTTGTCTGCCTCTACATGAGTGACCACACCATCGTGGTTATCTGGGTCATTAAGACCTTTCTTTCATAATTCCTTTGTGTATTCTTGCCACCTCTTCTTCATCTCTCCTGCTTCTAATAGTTCCTTACCGTTTCTGTCCTTTATCATGCCCATACTTGCATGAAATGTTCCCTTTGTATCTCCAATTTTCTTGAAGGATTTCTAGTCTTTCCCATTCTATTGTTTTCCTCTATTTCTTTGTACTGTTCATTAAAGACCTTTTTATCTCTCCTTGGCATTCTCTGGAACTCTGCATTCAGTTGTATAAATCTTTCCCTTTCTCCCTTCCTTTCACTTCTCTTCTTTCCTCAGCTTTGTAAAGCCTCCTCAGACAACCACTTCGCCTTCTTGCATTCTTTTTTCTTTGGGAAGGTTTTTGTCACTGCCTCAAGAACAATGTTACGAACCTCCATCCATAGTTTTTCAGGCACTCTATCAGATCTAATCCCCTGAATCTATTCATCACTTCCACTGTATTATCATAATGGATTTGACTTAGGTCATATCTGAATATCCCAGTGGTTTTCCCTACTTTCTTCCATTTAAGCCTGAATTTTGAAATAAGGAACTGATGAATCACCATCATCTCCAGGTCTTTTTTTTTTTTTTTTTCTGACTGTATAGAGCTTCTCCATCTTTGACTGCAAAGATATAATCAATCTGATTTCAGTATTGACTATCTGGTGATGTCCATGTATAGAGTCATGTCTTGTGTTGTTTGAGAAGGGTATTTGCTATGACCAGTGTGCTTTCTTGACAAAACTCTATGAGCATTTGCCCTGCTTCATTTTGTACTTTAAGGCCAAACTTCTTCTTTTTGCTTTTTCATACTGTTCAATGGGGTTCTCAATGCAAGAATACTGAAGTGGTTTGCCATTCTCTTCTCCAGTGGACCACATTTTGTCAGAACTCTCCAACATGACCCATATGTCTTAGGTGGCCCTACACAGCATGGTTTGGAGTAAACCTCATAGTCAAAAAGAGTCCCAAATGCAGTACTTGGATGCAATCTCAAAAACAACAGAATGATCTCGGTTCACTTCCAAAGCAAACCATTCAGAACCACAGTAATCCAAGTCTATGCCCCAACCACTAATTCTGAAAAAGCTGAAGTTGAACGGTTCTATGATGACCTACAAGACCTTCTAGAACTAACACCAAATAAATGATGTCCTTTTCATCATAGGGGACTGGAATGCAAAAGTAGGAAGTCAAGAGAAACCTGCAGTAACAGGCAAGTTTGGCCATGGAGTACAGACTGAAGCAGGGCAAAGGCTAATAGAGTTTTGCCAAGAGAACGCACTGGTCATAGCAAACACCCTCTTCCAACAACACAACACAAGAGAGGACTCTACACATGGACATCATCAGATGGCCAATACTGAAATCAGATTGATTATATTTTTTTCAGCCAAAGACGGAGAAGCTCTATACAGGCAGCAAAAACAAGACCAGGAGCTGGCTGTGGCTCTGATCACAAACTCCTTATTGCCAAATTCAGACTTAAATTGAAGAAAGTAGGTAAAACCACTAGATCATTCAGGTATGACCTAAATCAAATCCCTTATGATTATACAGTGGAAGTGACAAAGAGATTCAAGGGATTATACCTGGTTGAGTGCATGAAGAACTATGGACTTAGATCTATGGAAAGAGGTTCATAACATTGTCCAGAGGCTGTGATCAAAACCATTCGAAAGAAAAAAAAAAAAAAGCAAAAAGGCAAAAGGGTTGTCTGAAGAGGTCTTACAAATAGCTGAGGAAAGAAGACAAGTGAAATGCAAAGAAGAAAAGCAAAGATATATCCATCAGAATACAGAGTTCCAAAGAATAGCAAATAGAGATAACAAAGCCTTCCTAAGTGATCAATGCAAAGAAATAGAGGAAAACAATAGAATGGGAAAGACTAGAGATCTCTTCAAGAAAATTAGAGATACCAAGGGAACCTTCCATGCAAAGATGGGTACAAGAAAGTACAGAAATGGTATGGACCTAACAGAAGCAGAATATATTAAGAAGAGGTGGCACAAATACACAGAAGAACTGTACAAAAAAAAAAAGCTCTTAATGATCCAGATAACCATGATGGTGTGATCACTCACCTAGAGCCCAACATCCTGGAATGCAAAGTCAAGAGGGCCTTAGGAAGCATCACTACAAACAAAGCTAGTAGGTGATGGAATTCCAGCTGAGCTATTTCAAATCCTAAAAGATGATGCTGTTAAAGTGCTACACTCAATATGCCAGCAAATTTGGAAAACTCAGCAGTGGCCACAGGACTGGAAAAAGTCAGTTTTCATTCTAATCCCAAAGAAAGGCAATGCTAAAGAATGTTCAAACTATCACACAATTGAACTAATTTCTCATGCTAGCAAAGTAATGCTCAAAATTCTCCAAGCATCTTCTCTGACCACAATGCTATGAGACTAGATATCAATTACAAGAAAATAACTCTAAGAAATACAAACACATGGAGATTAAACAACACATTTCTAAATAACCAACAGGTAACTGAAGAAACCAAAAGGGAAATCAAAAATTTCCTAGAAACAAATGACAATGAAAACATGACAACTCAAAATCTATGGGAAGCAGCTAAAGCAGTTCTAAGAGGGAAGTTTATAGCAATACAATCCTACCTCAAGAAACAAGAAAAATATTGAATAGACAGCCTAACTTTACACCTAAAACAATTTGAAAAAGAAGAACAAAAAACCCCAAAATTAGTAGAAGGAAAGAAATCATAAAGGTCCAAGCAGAAATAAATGGAAAAGAAATGAAAGAAACAATAGCAAAGATTAACAAAGCTGAAAGCTGGTTCTTTGAGAAGATAAACAAAATTGACAAACCTTTAGCCAGACTCATCAAGAAAAAAAGGGAGAAGAATCAAATCAACAAAATTAGAAATGAAAAAGGAGAGGTTACAACAATGTAGAAATACAAAGGATTAGAAGAGACTATTATGAACAACTATATGGCAATGAAATGAATAACCTGGAAGAAATGGACAGATTCTTAGAAAAGTTCGATCTTCCAATACTGAACCAGGAAGAAATAGAAATTATGAACAACCAAATTATAAGCACCGAAATTGAAGCTATGATCAAAAGTCTACCCAAAAACAAAAGCCCAGGATTGGATGGCCTCACAGGAAAATTCTATCAAACATTTAGAGAATGCCTATTCTTCTAAGTAAGTAAGTGTTAGTCGCTCAGTCATGCCCAACTCTTTGGGACCCCATGGACTGCAGCCCACCAGGCTCCTCTGTCCATGAGATTTTCCAGGCAAGGATACTAGAGTGGGTTGCCATTTCCTTCTCCAGGGGATCTTCCCAAGCCAGGGATCGAACCCAGGTCTCCCTCACTGCAGGCAGATTCTTTACCAACTGAGCTACAAGGGAAGCTTAAAACTCTTTCAAAAAATTGCAGAGGAAGGAAGACTTCCAAACTCATTCTATGAGGCCACCATCACCCTGATTCCAAAATCAGACAAAGAAAACATACAAAAAAGAAAATTTCAGGCCAATATCACTAATGAACATAGATGCAAAAATCCTAGACAAAATTTTAGCAAACAGAATTCAGCAACACATCTAAAAGCTCATACACCATGCTCAAGTTGGGTTTATTCCAGGAATGCAAGGATTCATCAATATACACAAATCAATCACTATGATACACCATATTAACAAGTTGAAAGATAAAAACCATATGATAATCTCAATAGATGCAGGAAAAGTCTTTGACAAAGTTCAGTATCCATTTATGATTAAAACTCTTCAAAAAATGGGCATAGAAGGAACCTACCTCAACATAGTAAAGGCCGTATATGATAAGCCTACAGCAAACATTATTCTCAATGGTGAGAAACTAAAGCATTCCCCCTAAGATCAGGAATAAGACAAGGGTGTCCACTTTCACCACTATTTTTCAACATAGTTCTGGAAATCCTAGCTTCAGCAATCAGAGAAGAAAAAGAAATAAAAGGAATCCAGATCAGAAAAGAAGTAAAGCTCTCACTGTTTGCAGATGACATGATACTGTACATAGAAAACCCTAAAGATACTATCAGAAAATTACTAGAACTAATCAGTGAATTTAGCAAAGTTGCAGGATACAAAATCAATACACAGAAATCACTTGCATTTCTATATACTAAAAATGAAAAATCAGAAAAAGAAATTAAGGAATCGACCACATTCACCATTACAACAAAAAGAATTAAATATCTAGGAATAAATTTACCTAAGGAGACAAAATAACTCTACACAGAGAACTATAAGACATTGCTGAAAGAAATCAAAGATGACATAAAGAGATGGAGAGATATTCCATGTTCCTGGGTAGGAAGAATCAATATTGTGAAAATGATAACACTACCAAACACAATCTACAGATTCAATGTGATCCCTATCAAATTACCAATGGCATTTTTTCACAGAACTAGAACAAAAAAATTCACAATTCATAAGGAAACACAAAAGACCCCAAATAGCCAAAGAAGTGTTGAGAAAGAAGAATGGAGTGGGAGGAATCAACCTTCCTGACTTCAGATTATACTACAAAGCTGTCATCATCAAGACAGTATGGTACTGGCACAAAAACAGAAGTATAGACCAATGGAACAAGATAGAAAGCCCAGAAATAAACCCATGCACCTATGGGTACGTTATTGTTGACAAAGGAGGCAAGAATATACAATGGGGCAAAGACAGCCTCTTCAATAAATGGTGCTGGGAAAACTGGACTGCTACATGTTAAAGAATAAAATTAGAATACTTCCTAATACCATATACAAAGATAAACTCAAAATGGATTAAAGACCTAAATGTAAGACCAGAAACTATAAAACTCTTAGAGGAAAACACAGGCAGAACACTCAGTGACATAAATCAAAGCAAGATCCTCTATGACCCACCTCCTATAACAGAAATAAAAACAAAAGTAAACAAGTGGGACCTGATTAAACTTAAAAGCTTTTGCACAGCAAAGCAAACTATAAGCAAGGTGAAAAGACAACCCTCAGAATGGGAGAAAATAATAGCAAATGAAACAAATGACAAAGAATTAATTTCCAAACTATACAAGCAGCTCATACAACTCAGTACCAGGAAAACAAACAATCCAATTAAAAAGTGGGAAAAAGACCTAGACATTTCTCCAAAGAAGACATACAGATGGCTAACAAACACATGAAAAGATGCTCAACACTGCTTATTATTAGAGATATGCAAATCAAAACTACAATGAGATATCACCTCACACTGGTCAGAATGGCCTTCATCAAAAAGCCTACAAACAATAAATGCTGGAGAGGGTGTGGAGAAAATGGATCACCCTTGCACTTTTGGTGGGAATGTAAATTGATACAGCCACTACAGAAGACGGTATGGAGATTCCTTAAAAAACTAGAAATAAAACACCACCATATGACCCAGCAATCCCACTCCTAGGCATATACCCTGAGGAAACCAGGGTTGAAAAAGACACATGTATCCCATTGTTCATTGCAGCGCTATTTACAATAGGTAGAACATGGAAACAACCTAGATGCCCATCAACAGATGAATGGATAAAGAAGTTGTGGTACATATACACAATGGAATATTACTCAGCCATAAAAAGGAATACATTTGAGTCTGTTCTGATGAAGTGGATGAACCTAGAACCTATTATACAGAGTGAAGTGAGTCAGAAAGAGAAAGATAAATATCATATTCTAATGCACATATATGGAATCTAGAAAAATGGTTCTGAAGAATTTATTTACTGGGCAGCAGTGGAGAGATAGACATAGAGAATACACTTATGGACATGTGGAGAGGGGAGGAGAGGGTGAGATGTATGGAAAGAGTAACATGGAAACTTACATTACCATATGTAAAATAGATAGCCAACGGGAATTTGCTGTATGGCTCAGGAAACTCAAACAGGGGCTCTGTATCAACCTAGAGGGGTGGGATGGGGAGAGAGATGGGAGAGAGGTTCAAAAGGGAGGGGATATATGCATACCTATGGCTGATTCATGTTGAGGTTTGACAGAAAACAAAAAAAATCTGTAAAGCAATTATCCTTCAATAAAAAATAAATTAAAAAAAAATTTGGGAAAGGAGTTTGTTAAGGCTGTATATCATCACTGTGCTTATTTAACTTATATGCAGAATACATCATGTGAAATTCTGGGCTGGATGAAGCACAAGCTGGAATCAAGACTGCCAGGAGAAATATCAATAACCTCAGATATGCACATGATACTACCCTTATGGCAGAAAGCAAAGAGGAACTAAAGAGCCTCTTGATGAAAGTGAAAGAGGAGAGTGAAAAAGCTGGCTTAAAACACAACATTCAAGAAATGAAGGTCATGGCATCTGGTCCCATTACTTCATGGCAAATAGCTGGGGAAAAAATGAAAACAGTGACAGATTTTATTTTCTTGGGCTCCAAAATCACTGCAGATGGTGACTGCAGTCATGAAATTAAAAGACGCTTGCTCCTTCAAAGAAGAGCTATGACAAACCTAGACAGCATATTAAAAGGCAGAGACAGTACTTTGTCAACAAAGGTCCATCTAATCAAAACTATGGTTTTTCCAGTAGTCATGTATGGATGTGAGCTGAGTGCCAAAGAATTGATGCTTTTGAACTGTGGTGTTAGTTTTTTGAGAGTCCCTTGGTGTGTAAGGAGATCAAATCAGTCAATCTTAAAGGAAATCAGTCCTGAATATTCATTGGAAGGACCGATGCTGAAGCTGTAGCTCCAATCATCTGGCCATCTGATGTGAACAGCCGACTCATTGGAAAAGACCCTGATGCTGGGAAAGATTGAAGGCAGGAGGATAAAGGGATGACAGAGGATGAGATGGTTGTATGGCATCACCAACTCAATGGACATGAGTTTGACCAAGCTCCAGGAGTTGGTGATGGACAGGGAAGCTTGGCCTGCTGCAGTCCATGTGGTTGCAAAGAGTTGGACACGACTGAGCGATTGAACTAAACTGATAGAATATGGTCAATTGATTACTGATGCTTTGATTATCCAAAAATGACCAAAAACTCCAAAGATAGCAGGTGTCTCTGATGCCAAACAGACCTTCAGAATGTGTCATGCTTAGCTAAAAGAAAACATAATCTTCTGGTTGTCTGGGAGTCATATGGTTTATAAGCAACAATGAGAGTCAAAATTCTATACTCAGGAATCCATGTGGGATTATCTTAGAGGGGAAGTGAGTCTTCTTAAGGTGCTAAATACTCATTGACAGCTTATATAGCAACCCATAAGATACAAAGAGAGGGATTCGAGTCTCCTCTTAGTTGGATCCAAATCTCAGTGGATCCACCATTTGAGAACTGTACAACCTTGGACAAGTTTTCTTGTCTGATCAACTTCTTACCTATAAATGGGAATATAATACTTAACTCACACAGTTGATATGAAGATAAAAATAAGATATAATATGCAAAATGATATAGTCTAATGCCAAATTAATAAATATTTCTATAAAATATACGATAATTCTGTTTTAAGGAAAATGATTTTTTTAACACAATATCTAGAAAATAGGTCCATTTTTTAAGAACTCAGAAGAGTACTTAGAGGAAATATCATGGTTATGGGAAATATATCCTTTCCTTTATGTCTCTATCAAGGTTGTTGTCTTCTTGAGATAGAAACTACCTGTTTTATCTTGGTGTACCCCAACCTATCTCAGTGCCTAACATAGTACTGGGAGTGTGAAAGACAGAGGACTTGTCTTATTAATTTCTGTGCTACTGGGGTCTAGTAGTGTCTAGAATATATGCCTGTAACATGCACAATTCGTGTAATCTTCACAATAGTCCTCTAAAATATTTCTATTATTATGCTTGTTGATAGATGAGGAAACTGAGGCACAGAAAGGTTAAGTCAATTGCAAAAATTACAAGCTAGTTAAGTGGTAGAACTGGAATTTGAACTTAGGTAGTCTGGCAATTGGCCTGCACCCTTAAACCTTACACAACCACATATGAGGTACTTATTAGATATTTGTTGAATGAACACAATTGTAAGAAAATATAAATTATAACCATATAAAAAGGACTCCATTATACATGTGAACCTTAAACAATACTCATGCTTCCCCAAATAGGATGAAAAGCTATTTTTTGTAAATTTCATTCCTCTTACCAGTGTATCCAGCACTTTATAGTTTGAAAAGTTAACCCATACTGTACATTAAGCTTTCCTGTTGCTCAGAGCAACTTGAGGTGACCCATTTTGTTGTTTCAAAGAACTGTTTTTGTTATGTCAATAATCACCTCCTAAACTGTTCAATTTACATAATTAATGCTTTCACATTCTACTTTTTCTAAAGCAGAAAGACCTTCTAAATATCCTTTAGTAGATCCTGTTCCAGTTGCCTATAACCTGTCCCTCCACTCCACCTCAACACTCCAACCATAAAGGCTAGAAAGACAGTTCCTGCCCTCTTCTGGGGGGTTAGGGCATTAGCATGTATCAGGCCCACCAAGCGACATTTCCAGGAAATAATCATGTCAACTTCTTTCAATTGTGGTCATAGGAATGGAGTTAGTTTTGGGATCTTTTTCTGAAACGAGAAATAGGATGTTCTGAAAATAAGAAAGCTGACCTTTTCAATCAGGCAAGTCTCCTGAAGCCCTGGTGAGTAGAGGGATGGAATAAAAATTAAGCTGAGTTTTAGGAGGATGCTGAGTGGATATTTCCTTCAGTCAGGTACACTTTACATACAGTTTAAAATCATAGGCTGTTAATGATAAATTTTAACATTTATTTAAGAGTATCTATATGCTAATACTTTGTACACATTATCTCATTTAAATCTCACCACAGTCCTAAAGAATATCCCCAATTTACAGTTAAGAAAGCTGAGATAGGGCTTCCCTGGTGGCCTAGTGGTTAAGAATCTGCCGTGCAATGCAAGGGACACCAGTTCAATCCCTGGTCCCGGAAGATTCCATATGCCACGGAGCAACTGAGCCCGATAGCCACAACTACTGAGGCCATGCACTGCAACTACCGAGGCCTGTGTGCCTAGAGCCTGTGCTCCACAACAAGAGAAGCCACTGTGATGAGAAGCCAGGGCACCACAATGAAGAGTAGCCCCCACTCGCCACAACTAGAGAAAGCTCGAGTGCAGCAATGAAGACCCACCATGGCCAACAAATACATCAGTAAATCTTTTTTTAAAAAAAGAAAGCTGAGATTGAGAGAGGTTGAGCAACAGAAAAAAAATAGCAGAACCAGGAATTCTAACCCAAATCATGTTCTTTCCAGGGTAATATATTGTCTCTTTACTTCTTTTGATCCTGAATCAAAATCTCACTATTATGGCAGAAAAATGTTCTTGAGGAATATAATCCCACTCAAATACCAGAGAAACATCAAAGAAAACTGGCTAGGAACACTTTGCTAGTTGTTCTGACAACTTGTACTTTTATTGAGTTATGTTGGATAGAAAATAGGAAGTTTAATTGGTAACAGACAGAGGTCAGGGGCCAAAGAGAATGTTAGGAGGCAGAGAAAGGGTAAGAAAGAAGGGGGAAGTGGTGTGGACATGGAAGACAGAGAAACTTCTGGACTGCCTCTCCACAGCTCATAACAGGTCATTTCAAGGTGAGCCCAGCTTTCTGGTGAGCACATCTCAAGGTAAGCCCAGCTTTCTGGAGAGCACAACTTGCATTAAATGTAATAATAATTAACCTGTGTCTAGTATTTATTTTGCGCCAGTCACTCTTTTAAGTCCGTTACATGTATTAACTCATTTAACACAACAATCCTGTGAGTTGTCTTTTGATTAACCTCATTTTACATATATATTAGAAAACTGAAGCAGAGAGAGGCTGAAGTTTCTATTTCACACATGAGGAAACTGAGGCACAGAGAAGTTGAGTAACTTGCCCAAGGTCAAGCTAATGAATGGTAGAGCTGGAGTCTGAATTTAGTATTTTGACTCTAGAGATATGTTCTTACTCATCATGATACAGTATCCCTCCCAACATGTAAAGATAATAATTGTTTAAGGAAATGTTTACTTCAGGTATGTGTGTGTGTGTGTGTGCGCACATGTGTGCTTGTGTTTCTAGTGGGTTGGATGTAAAGTGTATTTATTCCTGTGAACCAGACAAAAGTGTCTAAAAGCTACTGTTCTAGCAATAGTAGCAATGCCTGAATTGCACATCTTCAAACTCACTAGAGATAATGCCAGATTGCTCTCTAAAATAATTGTACCAAATCACACTTCCATCGGCAGCATAAGAAAGTTACCTGCATTCTACATCCTCACCTGAATTTAATAGCATCAGACTTTTGATATGTTGCCAATACTAGGTGTGAAGTTGTATCTTATGTGGCTTTAAATTACATTTTTCTGATTTCCTTTACATCTTTTCATGTTTTGGCCATTCAGGTTTTGCCTATTGTGAATCATCTGCTTATATCCCTTACTTGTATATCATTGTATACAATAAAAATGTACACAATACAACACTCACAACAACTCTCTGTAGGAGCCGGCAGTACAAATGAAGAAACTCAGGCTGGTAGTAATCTTGTTAGAGGTCACCAGCTAATAGGTTGTTGACGTGGGATTTTGGTTGAGACCTAGGGAACCCATATCTTTTGTTTTACAATACGTGTCAGGGACCAAGGCCAAGTTAGAAAAAAAACAGTAGAAGGGAACAAATAATTTCCAGCATGTAACCATGTATATCTAATTAGGTTTTGTTGGGATGAACACAGATTGTTTCCTTGTATCTTCACAACAAGCTGTGGGATAAAACATGTTATCTCCATTTTACAGATGAGGAGACTGAGGCTCAGGGAAATGAGATTTGCTTTGGAGAGGTTAAATGACTGCTAATAAGAGACAGAATCAATAACAATCCAAACACAGGTCCATTGCTTACAAAGTCCGTACCTGTTCCACAAAGCCACGTCTTGACCTCCTGTTCCACCTTCTCCTTAGAGCTCCAGGAAATTGATTCTTCTTGGACGGGGCCAGGACTACACCTACCATTTTTCTGCAGAATCCTGGTCTGGGGTAGCTTTAACTAACTGGTTCAGCCCTGATGCCTCCATTAATCAGCCAAGCTAGGTGAGCTCCTAGCCAACTTCCATAGATTCAGCTCCCACTCCCCTATGCTTCTCTGATGAAACCCACACAGGATCTCAACACCTTCCATGGAAAAACCAGGAAATTCTAAGTCAGAGTTCTCAAACTTGGCTACACATTAAAATCACCTGCAGAACTTTAAGAAATCCTGATGCCCTGGTAATACCCCAGGCTGACTCCATCAGAATCTCTGGGGATGGTACCCAGGCATCCATAATAGTTAAAACTCCCCATGTGATCCCACTATAGAGTCAAGATTGAGAACCACTGTTGGGGCATCTTCTTCAAGCTCCAGCAGCCATACTCACAGAGAGGTTCCCACGTTTTAGTACTCATACAAACTTCTTGAAGGACTTAAGATTTAGATTTCTGGTGCTTACGCTCAGAGAGTCCATGTTTTCGTCTGGACCCAGAAGCCCAAATTCTTAACACTCCCCTCAGATAGTTCCACTGCAAGTCCTTAGCAGACCACATTTTGGGAAATCCTACATTAGGAAAAGTATTGCATGGAAGCGGGGTGGGAACAGGAGGCCTCTGGCCCTTTAAGGACTGATTAAGGACTACCGTTAAAGCTGTGAAGCAGAGCAGGCTAGGGCTGCTTCTTTTCATCCTAGTGGATACGGGAAGGGAGTAGGTCCTGGAATGGGCCTCTCTTTTTAAATACGATCTTGTTCCCAGCCCTGGAGAGAAGGATGGGCATGCTGCCTTGTCCCACCTGCTGTTTCTGCTTGTTTGATGCAAAGAGGACAATTTAGAAGACCTTTTTTTTGGTTCAGGAGATCCTACCAGAGGAAGAAACATAGGACCTGCCTGCCAGCCTTTCATTTTTCCTTGCCCTGCCCTGTGTGGTAGTGGAGCCTGGATGCTGTTACCCATGTAAAAGGAAAGGTTTAAAGTGGCATCCTTTGGGCTTTTACCAGAACATGTTGCTGAACACCAAGCCTTTCAAGATGGTCCTCCTGAGCATCCTTAGAATCCTTCTTCTTTGGGGACTGGTGCTTTTTATGGAACATAGGGTCCAAATGACACAGGTAGGGCAGCCCTCTATTGCCCACCTGCCTGAGGCCCCTACCTTGCCCCTGATTCAGGAGCTGCTAGAAGAAGCCCCTGGCAAGCAGCAGAGGAAGCCGCGGGTCTTAGGGCATCCCTTACGGTATATGCTGGAGTTGTACCAGCGTTCAGCTGATGCAAGTGGACACCCTAGGGAAAACCGCACCATTGGGGCCACCATGGTGAGGCTGGTGAGGCCGCTGGCTAATGTAGCAAGGCCTCTCAGAGGTGAGTTATCATACTATATTGTTCAGGTGGGTGGGAGAAAAATGGGGAAGAAGAGTGTAGAGAAAAGTGGATCTGTCAGTTTTCTGTCAGGCTTCACATTGCCTACAGGGTGGGTGGTTTTATTGGGCTTGGTTTCTTGATTTTCAAAAGGTGGCACCCTTGGGAGAAACTGGCTCCAAATCTGCTTCCCTTTAGGGATCCAATTTAAGAACAGATTGCCTTGGGGCCTACCTGAGGACTTTCTCCCAGGCCCCAGTGCAACTGAGTGACGTGTCAGCTACTAGCTTTCAAAGGAAGTCTTAATGCTTATTATATCACTGAAAATTATAATTGAGAAATACTCATTATGTTCCTGTGGAGGGCTCTTTGTGTTGTTTTATTCTTAGAAGACAAAAGGTACAGGATGTTGAGTTGGGGAAATTTACAAGGCCTCAGAAAGGACAGAAACAGGCTCACACCTGAGAGTCTGTTATTGTATTTAATCCTTAATGATAGGGACTCTCCTTAGCTGTCCTGAAAGGCTTAGCCTGATTTTTAAAGAAAAGTGAAGCAGAGAGATGTTAAATAACTTGCAGAGGTCACAAGGATGGGGTGGCAGAGGCAGGATTTGAGCTTCAAGTCTGTCTTATTTTACAGTCTGTCCATAACTACTTAAGTGTTTTGAATGTCATACCCCAATATCCTTGTATACGAAGCAGTTTTTCTGTTTAGACTATGTTGCTAGTTTGGGTTTGTGGTACCAAATGTATTTTGGAATTTTCTTTGTTTCCCTCACGGTTGCTTCTGCTTTAAACATCTTCATTAGACACTGATTCAGGGCAGTAGTGGGCTTCTGCAGTGCAGGTTTCTCTAGGGAATGAAGAAAGCCATCAATTTCAAGGAAATCTTGGGAACCTGGTGATATCAATCTTAAGCCTTTGCTAGTCTCAGAGATGACAACAGACATGATTTACCTCCCTCCTCCAAGTAAAACAACCACCATTCCCCTAAGCTAAACTTTAGTGTGCGCTTACCATGTGCCAGGCATTAGGCAAAGTACTTTTACAAACATTATCTTCCTTAATCCTCCCCAATATCGCAAGAAGTAGGTGTGTGTGCGAGCTCAGTTGTGTCTGACTCTCTGCGACTCCATGGACTGTACCTGCCAGGCTCCTCTGTCCATGGAACTTTCCAGGCAAGAGTACTGGAGTGGGTTGCCATTTCCTCCTCCAGGGGATCTTCCCAACCCAGGGATCAAACCCACATCTTCTGTGTTTCCTGCACTGGCAGGAGGATTCTTTCCTACTGCTCCACTATGGAATACTATTCATATACCCATTATATAGGTGAAGAAAATGAGGCTCAGTGTAACACAGCTAGTAATTAATAGAGCTGGGTTTCTAACCCAGGCTTTCAGGCTTCAGAGCCTGTGCATTTAATTACCCTGCTGTGCTGACTGCTTAACAGACTTTACTTGAGCACCAAGCACTGTGTTTGGGTTGGGTATGAAAAGGCAAATAACGGCTCTAGGAGCCTCCACTAGAGTAGAATGGATAGATAAGTAATAACATAATGGTGGCACAGCACAGCAAATGCTTTGAAAAGGATAAGCAGTAGGATTCCTGGGACTCCAAGAAGAAATGGGTTTCTGCTTAGGGCAAGGAGAGGGAAATGCTGAAATAGTTGAAAGGCCTCATTGGAGAGGTGGGATTTGAGCTAGACTTTGCAGAAGGAGTAAAGAGACTATGGACACAGAGAGGGAAGTGCATTCTGATTGAGGAAAAAGAAGATAATTTGGTATGGTTGCAGATTCACTCAACAAGTATTTCTTTGGCAACTGCTAAGTGCTAGGCATTGTTCTAGGTGTTGGAATGTGATCAAGATAGGCATGGTTCTCTGGGTGAGACAAGTAAGTAAACATGGATAGTTGTAAATTGTGGTAAATGCTACCAAAGAATGAAATAGGTGGTTCTGATAGAGAATAGCAAAGAAATCTTCCCTTTGCATGGTATTGTCAGTGAAGGCATGTTTGAAGAGGTGACATTTGAGCTGGGGTCTGTAAGGTAAGAAGCTTGGCATGAGACGAGAAGAGAGAAGTCTGATCTAGGCAGAGGGAATAACATGTACAAAGGTCTAAAGGTGGAAACAAGTACTTGGAGAATAGAAGGAAGATCAGGATGGTTGGAGCCTAGTGAGATTGTAGAGAGTGGTGGGATATGAAACTGATGAGACTCAGGGATGTGGTGGTCATTACAAGGGATCTGGATTTCATTCATAAGCTGCATAAATCAATTCTGTACAGATGATATGAGGCTAGAAAGTAGAATGCCTAGAATTAGGCCAGTATCTTGGTCTGACTGTGGGACATACTGGTATATAGGGACTCTGGAAAGGATCCAAAAATGGATAACAAGACAGTTGGGTCTGATCATTCCATCAGGAGATGACCCAGCTGAATCAAGCTTGCTTTGAGAGCTATTCCAGGTTCAATTTCACAGGATGTGTGAGTCAGACATTTCCCTGAAAAGTTCTGAGCAGACCCTTCCTGGCCCTGATCCTTAGCAACCCCACCCTGCATCAGGAAATACGTGATGTCAGGGTCTGAAAGGAAAGGGCAGTTCCTCACCAGACTGCCTGCTAGAGATTCGGTTTAGATTCCTTTTCAGACAGGGTGGGGCAGATGTATGGGTGGGTGTCTTGGAAAGATTATTACAGGATGGGAGTATGGAGTAACTTGAGAAAGCAATTACAAGCCTGGCTTGAGCTTTGTCTGAATGATATCCAAGTGCCCCAAATGTGAGGATGTATTAAGCATGAGTTGGAACCTGAACTTAAAAAAAAAACTTGATGTATGGTTTCACTCATATGTGGAATATAAAAACAAAACAAATGAAAAACAAAAATTAAAAACTCAGAAACAGAGATCAGATTAGTGGTTACCGGCGGGTAAAAGGGTTGGAGGGTGAGTGAAATAGGTGAAAGGAGTTAATTGTGTGGTAACAGATGATGGTAACTAAGCTTGTGGTGGTGATCACTCTGTAGTGTACACAGATGTTGAATTATGATGAATTATGAATTTTACACCTGAAACTTTGATGCATAATTAAAAAAAAATCCTGATGCATCAAAACATTCAAGAGCTTCTGTGTTGAATATCCCAGGCCTACTGAATTCCAGGCTCATGGATTCAGTGGAGAAGGAAGATTAGGTAGATAATATGTAAATTAGCATGGCCATGGTTAGTGACTGGACATGGAACAGACTGGTTCCAAATAGGAAAAGGAGCACGTCAAGGCTGTATATTGTCACCCTGCTTATTTAACTTATATGTAGAGCACATCATGAGAAACACTGGGCTGGAAGAAGCACAAGCTGGAATTAAGATTGCTGGGAGAAATATCAATAACCTCAGATATGCAGATAATACCACCTTTATAGAAGAAAGTGAAGAATAACTAAAGAGCCTCTTGATGAAGGTGAAGGAGGAGAGTGAAAAAGTTGGCTTAAAGCTCAACATTCAGAAAACTAAGATTATGGCATCCGGTCCCATCACTTCATGGCAAATAGATGGGGAAACAGTGGAAACATTGGCTGACTTTATTTTTCTGGGCTCCAAAATCACTGCAGATGGTAATTGCAGCCATGAAATTAAAAGATGCTTACTCCTTGGAAGGAAAGTTATGACCAACCTAGACAGCATATTAAAAAGCAGAGACATTACTTTGTCAACAAAGGTCTGTCTAGTCAAGGCTATGGTTTTTCCAGTGGTCATGCATGGATGTGAGAGTTGGGACTATAAAGAAAACTGAGCACCAAAGAATTGATGCTTTTGAACTATGGTGTTGGAGAAGACTCTTGAGAGTCCCCTGGACTGCAAGGAGATCCAGCCAGTCCATCTTAAAGGAGTTCAGTCCTGGGTGTTCATTGGAAGGACTGATGTTGAAGCTGAAACTCCAATACTTTGGCCACCTGATGCAGAGAGCTGACTCATTTGAAAAGACCCTGATGCTGGGAAAGATTGAGGGGAAGAGGAGAAGAGGACGACAGAGGATGAGATGTCTGGATGGCATCACCGAGTCAATGGACTGTGGGTTTAGGTGAACTCTGGGAGTTGGTGATGGACAGGGAGGCCTGGCGTGCTGCGGTTCATGGGGTCGCAGAGTCGGACACGACTGAGCAACTGAAATGAACTGATGGTTAATGATAGGTGAAGATGACAGAAGGCTTTTTCTTGCAATGCCTGGTTTTTGTAATCGTTGCTCTTGAGCTTGGCCAGGAGAGGGCGCAGAAGGTCAGAGAACTGCAGGTCTCGCTTTTCAACGCTTTGGCCACTAGGTGTCAGCATCACAGTTTAGATTAAAACAATCACTTCGTAGCTCAGCTGAGAAAGAATCCGCCTGCAATGCGAGAGACCCGGGTTCGATACCTGGGTTGAGAAGATCCCCTGGAGAAGGGAAAGGCTACCCACTCCAGTATTCTGGCCTGGAGAATTCCATGGATTGTATAGTCCAGGGGGTCGCAAAGAGTCAGACACGGCTGAGCAACTTTTCACTTTCAAGAGATGCAGCTTTTAAGTAGACTAATCTTAGCTGAGGTCATCTATATGACTGGGCCTTGTTGAAAACGGTATTTACAATAAATGGGGTAAACGAAGAATCATTTCCGGTAAAGAATGGAAAAGGGGGAGATTGAGGATTAAGGGAGAACCTGCCCAATAATGCAATAGCTGCTCAAGAAGAAATTCGAATAGAAAGCAAAAGTAGTAAATACCTGTCCCAACTAGAAAAAATTATTTTGTGGCATCTCCAACCCAGATTTGAAGTGACAGCAGACCATACCCCCCAATATTGGACTGTCACCCTAAAGCTGCCTCTATATAGTGATATAGCATGAGGATTTATTATTAATTCATATGTCTCAATGACCCTCTTAATTGGTCACCTTTTTAATAGTCAACTAAATAATACTTACAATATATACAGACAGTTCTGTATTTGAGGTGTTTTTCTCAGCCTAGGGCTATGAGAGATCTAAAAATGAGCCACAATTTGTCATCTTAAGGGAAAAAGACTTGGACTCAAATCTTGATTCTAACAAACACTGGCTTGTGTGTCCTCTGACATAGCTAGCTTCTCTGAGCTTCAGTTTCCTTGTCTGCAAAATGGGGATAACAACTATCTCATAAGGCTATTGTGGATTCAAGAGCTAATGCATGTAAAGCATCTAATACATTAGTTAAGTGCTCAATAGATCGCTATTATGATCTTGAATTCATTTCAGGGCTGCTTGTCAGTTTGTACTGAGCAGCTCTGTTAGGGAGACTAAGGCTAGGAGGTAAGAAGCTAACGCTTTGCTCTTGTTCCCTCTTACTAATGCAGGCTCCTGGCACATACAGACCCTGGACTTTCCTCTGAGACCAAACCGGGTAGCATACCAACTAGTCAGAGCCACTGTGGTTTACCGCCATCAACTTCACCTAACTCATTCCCACCTCTCCTGCCATGTGGAGCCCTGGGTCCAGAAAAGCCCAACCAATCACTTTCCTTCTTCAGGAAGAAGCTCCTCAAAGCCTTCCCTGCTGCCCAAAGCTTGGACAGAGATGGATATCATGGAACATGTTGGGCAAAAGTTCTGGAATCACAAGGGGCGCAGGGTTCTACGACTCCGCTTCGTGTGTCAGCAGCCAAAAGGTAGTGAGGTTCTTGAGTTCTGGTGGCATGGCACTTCATCCTTGGACACTGTCTTCTTGTTACTGTATTTCAATGACACTCAGAGTGTTCAGAAGGCCAAACCTCTCCCTAAGGGCCTGAAAGAGTTTACAGAAAAAGACCCTTCTCTTCTCTTGAGGAGGGCTCGTCAAGCAGGCAGTATCACATCTGAAGTTCCTGGCCCTTCCAGGGAGCATGATGGGCCTGAAAGTAACCAGTGTTCCCTCCACCCTTTTCAAGTCAGCTTCCAGCAGCTGGGCTGGGATCACTGGATCATTGCTCCCCATCTCTATACCCCAAACTACTGTAAGGGAGTATGTCCTCGGGTACTACACTATGGTCTCAATTCTCCCAATCATGCCATCATCCAGAACCTTGTCAATGAGCTGGTGGATCAGAGTGTCCCTCAGCCTTCCTGTGTCCCTTATAAGTATGTTCCCATTAGCATCCTGCTGATTGAGGCAAATGGGAGTATCTTGTACAAGGAGTATGAGGGTATGATTGCCCAGTCCTGCACATGCAGATGACAGCAAAGGTACAACTAGATCAGGTTTGCCCAAGAAATTAGAAAAGAATTTATAATAAACAAGTATTGTTATATCTGAAAGTGCTCAACCCAAGTGCTCTACCCAATATGTAGATTTTATTCCTTGCCTTCAGCATTGTACTTTAAGTCTTCTTCCCCTATTTATGAGCGCCTCACTTTATAAAAACAGTTCTGATGCCAAATATCAGTATGTTTTGACCACTAGTCCATCTTCTGAGGATCTAGAAGGTTTGGGGTGAAGACAGCAACTTGAGATTTTATACTCCTCTTCCTTGCCTCCTGAATCCTAGAAACTATTACCTAATTGAAGAGACTGCTTGCTTCTGTGTTTGGATTTCCCTCTAAATCTAAAACTGTTTCTTAGATGGACTAGGAAACTTTTAAGCAGTAATCTCCCTAGAAATCTTTTGAAGGGAACAGAAGAGAATCTTTTTCTAAGCCATCAGGGTTTTTCCTCTCAGGCTCTGAACCTGGCAGAAATGCCTCGGATGACTCCTTTATTACCCTGCTGTGAAGAGAGCAGCCTTTAATAAAGCCAGTAGGGAAATGTGTATGGAGCAGAGATGACAATCATTTCAAAACCTCTTATATCTATAGTGAAAAAATGAAGAGTTGTCATTGTTGATTAAAATTGTGTATGGGGGAGTCATTTTAAATTTTCTCTGGAATGATAGATTTCACAGGGTATTTTCTCATTTTAGATAATCCTTAAACCCTTGTTAATGATCCCACAGAGAAAGCTCACTGGTGGCTCAGAGCCTGAGAGTTGGCCTGGTTGGGAGTGGAAGGCATAGAAGGCTGCAGTTAGGAAGGTTAATAGGCCTGTGGGGGAAGGATGAAATGTGCTGAGACCTGGGGCTGACTTCATACTGGGCTTGCTTGTTTGTGTGTTTAGCTGGGCTCTGAGCATGGGTCTCTGGGGGAGACAGGCTTGCTGTATTGGGAGGCATGGAGTTTTGCCTTGGACTAAATAATGCTTGCACTGTGACTCTCTTCTATTCCTGTGCTGTATTGAAGTGATGGGGACTGGGTTGTGTTGCAAATAAATCATTTTTGTCATTATAGAGAGTCTTGAATGTTTGGGGAATTGGGAGACAGAGGGTGGAAGGAATTTATTTCCTTTATTTCCTTTATTCCCTTTAGCTACGGCCAGGAACTCAACCCTAATCCCCCAGCGTGGAGCTGGAGTTCTCCCTGAAGGCAGCATTGCTAGCAATCAGCTCTCACCAAAGGGACCCCTTGTGGTAGCCCAGTAAGGCATTTGCCCTGCCCAACTGTTCCTTGACTAATCTTATGGCTGTTGTCAATGAAATGGGATGGATTTAGAGTGGTTTCATATATTGAAATATTTGCCAAACATATATTCCTATCTCTTTTTTACCTATCCATCATACATTAACTTATTTTTACCACTCCATTCTCAATAATTGGTTCCAATTAAACTAAATATCTTACATGTCTATAAATACATAAATTTTATTCTTCTGCCTGAGGGGTTATTCCTTAACATCCTTTTGTCCATCTACTTTCTTTACTGTATCTTTAGGAATCAGCTCAGGTATTTCTCTTCATCTCAATGCCCTTCCTAATAACTTTGACTCAGGTAGGATCTCTCTCTCTGTGCTCACAGTATTGTTTGCTTTCCTTGAAGACACTCTAGTGTAACTGTCCTTGTTGCCAAAAGATGAAGCTTCTTTTGAGAGTTTCAATTGTGCTTTACCCATTTCCTTATTATTGGAGACTGGTCCTTGATGGATACAAGCATCGGACAGTCACACTTTTTTTGTGAGGGATGCATTCTTCCTAACATGGAATATTTCAATGTTCACATATCTCATTTTCCACTGGAATAAATGCAATACAAGATAAACTTTGTATATAAAGCAGGATGAATTTTTGTGCCTCGTTATTTCAAAATCATGATTCAAATTAGAATGTGACAGCTGTGGTCTTGAGTAAGGCAGTTCTTGGGATTGTTAGATAGTCTCTGAGTTAAAATGGGAGAGTAAATGTTGGCTACCAGGCCAGTGATTTCTGCAACCCAGCTGGGGTAGGCACAAATACCTAACAGGCTTGAATGCAGACCTCGGCCCCAGGACCAGATTCTGAATTCAGCATCTCAGTGTTCTTTGGAATTTTCAGGAAATCATGATCTCCTAGCCTTGATTTCTGAATATGTCTGAAACTTAATCTGTTTATCAAGGGCTCAGGGTTAATTGGTCCTATTATCCATTAAGCCCTGAGCTGTCAGAATATACAAGGTAAACACTGGCAAGATGGAATCAGCTGTGGCTGATGTTACAAATTCTTTTCTTTTGAAATATTACTTTCAACTCAGCACTTTTTCTCAAGTCCAAAGTAAGAGATCTATACCTCAAACCTTTGGGAGAAAGGAGATATGCTTGCTAGTGAAGGAGGATGTATAGATGGCAGTCTGTCTGCCAAAGTGGGTGGAGAGAAATAGTTACTTGGTCCAGAAACAGAAAAGAGAGCAAAGTCCACCTTGTTCCAGCTCCCTCACTGAATAGGCTTGAACTCTATTCAATGTGTCAGTGCCTAAGGAGCAGGTATTTGAGCTTGTTTCTGACTCTGGAGCTCTGCTGCATTTAACTTGGTAGTATATTTTGTCCAATTCTGGACAAAGTCGGGGAGCAGGTGAAATTTATCTTCAGTTTCACCAAATATTTGGTGCCTAATTTTGTAAAACTTTTCAAATGTCTTCAGTTAAGTCTCCCAACAGAACTATAAAGCAGGATGTATAAGCCCCATTAAAGAAAAATTGGTTCGTTGAGATATAATTTGCATACTAAAGAAGCTACAATTCTAAGTGTTCAATTCAGTGGTTTTTAGTATATTCAGAGTTGTGCAGAAAACACTGCAGTTGATTTGACCACAAAAAGAAACCCCATGCCTGTTAGCAGTTAATCTCCATTTCCCTCACCCCAGCCCCTGGCAACTATTAATCCATTTATTTTCTTTAGATTATGGATATTTAGACAAGCCAAATCATGCAATATTTGGCTTTTTGTGACTGTCTTCACATTAGCATTGCACTTTCAAGGTTCATCTATATCATTCATTCTTTTTCTTTTGCTGAATAAAACTCCATTTTAGAATATGCCACATTTTATTTATCCATTCATCAGTTGATGGGCATTTGAGCTGTTTCTACTCTGGCTATTATGAATAATGCTGACTTGAATGTTCATGTGGAAGTTTTTGTGTGGACATATAATATATTCAATCCTCTTGCATAAATACTTAGGAGTACTAATGCTGAATCATATGGTAAGTCTATGTTTAACATTTTGAGGAACTGTTAAACTGTTCTCCAAAGTAGCTGTACCATCTTACAATCCAAAACTGTCTGAGGGTTTCGATTTCTCTACATCCTCACCAACACATCCTCACCAACACTTCTTATTGTCTGCCTTGCTTATTTTAGCCATACTGGTAGAGGTAAAGAGCTATTTTGTTGTGGTTTTGAGTACATTTCCCTGATGACTAACAATGTTGAACAAGTTTATTTACAACTTGCATATCTTCTTAAATGTTCATTGAAGTCTTTTGCCCAATTTTTAATTGGATTTTCTCATATTGTTGAGCTGTGTAAGTTCTTCATATGTTCTGGATGTTAGTCTCTTATCAGATGTATGATTTGCAAATATTTCCTCTGATTCTGTGGGCTGTCTTTTGACTTTCTTGACTGTGTCCTCTGAAACACGAAAGTTTTTAGTTTGGAAGAAGTCCAAATTGTTTTTATCTTTTGTTCTTATGCTTGTGGTATCATCTAAAAAACTTTGAATAATTCAAGATCATGAGAATTTACACCTATATCTTTTTCTAAGTGTTTTTTATAGTTCTTGCTGTAATGTTTAGGTGTTTAATCCATTTCAGTTAATTTTCCCATAGCATGTGAGATAAAGGTCTAGCTTCATTGATTTGCAAGTTGATGTCCAATAGTAGGAGCACCATTTGTTGAAATGACTATTTTTTCCCCCATTGAATTATCTTGGAACTCTTGTCAAAAATTGAACATAAGGGTTTCTTTCTAGACTCTAAATTTTCTTTCATTGATCCATATGTCTATTATGCCAAGACAGCACTGTCTTGATAACTGTAGCTTTGTGTAAGTTTTGAAATTGGGAAATGTGATTCCTCCAAATGTTTTCTTCTTTACCAAGATTGTTTAGGGTATTCTGGATCACTTGTATTTCCATATGAATTTTACAATCAGCTTTTCAATTTCTGAAAAAAATACCAGCTGAGTTTTTTTGATTATGGACTGAAATGAATCTGTAGATAAGTTTGAGGAGTATTGCAATCTTAAAATTATTGTCTTCTGATCTATAAAAATGAAACGTCTTTCCATTTATTTAGGACTTTAATTTTTTCTATAGTTTTGTCATTTTTCAGTATATGTCTTACACTTTAAGTTCATTCCTTAGCTTTTTATTCTTTCTGATGCTATTATTAAAGGATTTTTTCCTAAATTTTCAGGCCATTAATTGCTAGTATATAGAAATATAATTTATTTTTATATATTACACTAGTACTCTGAAACCTTGCTGAATTCATTTATTAGCTGTAATAGTTTGTGTGGATTTCTTACAATTTTCTATATATAAGGTCATCTGTGAATATATATAGTTTTATGTCTTTCGATCTGGATTTCTTATTTCTGCCTAATTACCCTATCTAGAACCTCCAATACAAAGTTGAATAGAAGTAGTGAAAACAGATATTCTTTTTCCTGATCCTAGAGGGAAGTCATTCAATCTTTTACCATTAAGTTTGTTAGTTATGGCTTTCATAGATCCTCAGCTTCAATACTTACTTTAAAGCTATAGTGATCAACACAGTGTGTTATTTGTGAAAGAATAAACAAATAGATTATTGGAATAGAATAAAGAACCCCAAAATAGACCCACACAAATACAGTCAACTAATCTTTAACAAAGCTGCAAAGGCAATTAGATGGATAAAGAATAATCTTTTCAACAAATGGTGCTAGAATAACTGGACAACCACATGCAAAAAGAAATGAATCTGTACAAAGAGAAGCTATAAAATACAACTTAAGCACAAAGATTAGTGTGTTAAAGAGCAATGCTGTTTTTACAAAAATGACTTTAATTGAGCATGGGGGAGAAAATCTACTAATATGTACAAAACACTATCCATATACAAAATAGCACAAATTTTACAATGAATACTAAAATAAAAAGCTGCACATGAAAAAAATTAATTGGAAATGGAGCACAGATATAAATGTCAAACACAAACTATACAACTTCTATAAGATAACATAGGTAAACTTTGATTTAGTAATGGCTTTTATTTCTTTCCTATATTTTGCTTTCTGCTCTTTTAGGTCTTTTCATCATTTTATTTCATAAATATCATCTCATTTTAATTTACAGAATTGAAGGTTTCTGGAGACTTGCCCAAAGTCATAAAGCATAGCAAATGAGTGGGTAGCTGGATCCTAACCCAAACCCATCTGATGGCCTGATGATAACTTTTTAGACATAACAGCAAAAGCATGGTCTAAGAAGGGAAAAATTGATAAGCTGGACTTCATTAAAATTAAAAATTCTGCTCTGCAAAAGACACTACTGAGAATGTAAAGGTTAGCCACAGACTAGAAGGAAATATTTTCAAAACACAGAAAAAGGACTTGCATTCAAAACATGCAAAAAACCTTTAAAATTCAACAATAAGAAGACAAACAGCTGAATTATAACATGGGAATATATGAATAGAAACCTCATCATGGAAGGCATATACATAGCAAATAAGCATATAAAGAGATGTTCCTCATCATAGGTCATTAAAACAATGAGATGCCACCGCACACCTATTAGAATGGTTCAAATCCAAAATGCTGACAGCATCAATTGCTGGTAGGAATGCAAAATGGTACAGCTGCTTTGGAACACAGACTTACAGTTATAAACATAGTCTACATACTAAACATAGTCTCACCATACAATCCAGCAACCACACTCCTCGTTATTATAATGAGTTGATCACCTAATCTATGACAAAGGGGGCAAGAATATAAAATGGAGAAAAGACAACCTCTTCAATAAGTGGTGTGGGAAAACTGGACAGCTACATGTAGAAGAATGTAGAACAGTTCCTAACACCATACACAAAAATAAACACAAAATGGATTAAAGACCTGAATGTAGGGTCAGACACTATAAAACTCTTAGAGGAAAACATATAGAACACTCTGATATAAATCACAGCAGGATCTTTTTTGACCCACCTCCTAGAGTAATGAAAATAAAAAAACAAAAATTAACAAATGGCACCTAATTAAACTTCAAAGCTTCTGCACAGCAAAGGAAACCATAAGCAAAAGGAAAGGACAACACGAAGACTGGGAGAAAATATTTGCAAATGAAGCAACTGACAAGGGATTAACCTCCAAAATATATAAGCAGTGCATAGCAGCTCAATGTCAGAAAAACAAACAACCCAATCAACAAATGGGTGGAAGACCTAAATAGACATTTCTCCAAAGAAGACATACAGATGGCCAATGAACACAGGAAAAGATGCTCAACATCACTAATTGTTAAAGAAATGCAAATCAAAACTACAATGAGGTGTCACTTCACATCAATCAGAATGGCCATCATTAAAAATTATATAAACAATAAATGTTGGAGAAGGTGTGGAGAAGAGGGAACCCTTTTGCACTGTTGGTGGGAATGTAAATTGATACAGCCATTATGGAGAATGGTATGGAGGTTCCTTTAAAACTAGGAATAAAAATACCATATGACTCAGCAATCTCACTACTAGGCACATACCCAGAAAAAAACATAATTCAAAAAGACACATGCACCATGCACCCCAATGTTCACTGTGGCGCTGTTTGCAGTGGCCAGGACATGGAGGCAACCTGGATGTCCATCAACAGAGGAATGGATAGGGAAGATGTGGTACATATATACAACGGAATATTTCTCAGCCATAGGTATGAAATTGGATCATTTTATAGAGACATGGATAGACCCTTTACAGAGTAAAGTCAGAAAAAGAAAAACAAATATCATATATTAATGCATATATGTGGAGTCTAAAAAATGGTAGAGATGATCTTATTTGCAAAACAGAAATAGAGACAGAGACATAAAGAACAAATATATGGACACCAAGGTGGGAAAAGGGAGGTGGGATGAATTGGGAGACTGGAAGTGACATACATACACACACTATTGATACTATGTATAAAATAGATAACTAGTGAGAACCTACTACATGGCACAGGGAACTCTATTCAGTGCTCTTTGGTGATCCAAATGGGAAAGAAATCTAAAAAAGAGGGAATATATGTATACATACAACTGATTTACTTTGCTGTACAGTAGAAACTAACACAAAGTTGTAAAGCAACTATACTGTAATAAAAATTAATTGAAAAATAAAATGAGTTGAAAAGTTGTTGTTGTTGTTCAGTCACCCAGTTGTGTCCGACTCTTTGCAACCCCATGGACTGCAGCACGGCAGGCCTCCCTGCCCCTCACCATCTCCTGGAGTTTGCCCAAGTTCATGTTCATCGCATTGGTGATGGCATCCAGTCATCTCATCCTCTGATACCCTCTTCTCCTTCTGCCCTCAATCTTTCCCAGCATCAGGGACTTTGCCAACGAGTTGTCTGTTCATAACACATGACCAAAATACTGGACCTTCATTCAGCTTCAGCATCAGTCCTTCCAGTGAATATTCAAGGTTGATCTCCCTTAAGATTGACTGGTTTGATCTCCTTGCTGTCCAAAGGACTTTCAGGAGTCTTCCCCAGCACCACACAGTTCGAAGGCATCAATTCTTTGGCGTTCTGCCTTCTTTGGAGTCCAGCTCTCACAACAGTACGTGACCACTGGGAAGACCACAGCCTTGACTATACAGACTTTTGTCAGCAGAGTAATGTCTCTGCTTTTCAACACACTGTCTAGATTTGTCATCACTTTCCTGCCAAGAAATAATCGTCTTCTGATTTCATGGCTTCAGTCACCGTCTGCAGTGATTTTGGAGCCCAAGAAGAGGAAATCTGTCACCTCTTCCACCTTTTACTCTTCTTTTTACCATGCAGTAATGGGGTCAGATGCCATGATCTTAATTTTTTTAATATTTAGTCTTAAGCCACTCTTCACTCTCCTCCTTCACCCTCATCAAGTGGCTCTTTAGTTCCTCTTCACTTTCTGCCATTAGAGTGGTATTATCCACATATCTGAGCTTGCTGGTGTTTCTCCCACTTATCTCGATTCTAGCTTTTAACTCATCCAGCCCAATATTTCTCATGATGTGCTCAGCATATGGGTTAAACAAACAGGGTGACAGAAGACTTCCCTGTCATACTCCTTTCTTGATCTTGAACCAATCAGTTGTTCCATACAGGGTTCTAACTGTTGCTTCTTGACCTGCATACAGGTTTCTCACAGGATAGGTAAGATGGTCTGGTATTCCCATCTAAGAGCTTTCCACAGTTTGTCATGATCCACACAGTCAAAGGCTTTAGTGTAGTTGATGAAACAGAGATAAATGTTTTTCTGAAATTCTCTTGCTTTCTCTATAATCCAGTGAATGTTGGCAGTTTGAACTCTAGTTCCTCTTCCTTTTCTAAACCCAGCTTGGACATCTGGAATTTTTTGGCTCACATAATGTGGAAGCCTAGCATGCATGATTTTAAGTTGAAATGTTATGTCCACACAAAAACAAGAACGTGACTTTTTATAGCAGCTTTATCCCTTCCTAATTGCCAAAACATGGAAGCCACCAAGATGTCCTTTAATATGTAAATGGGATAAACAAATCAGTACATATATACCATATAATATTATTTAGCAATGAAAATAAATGAGCTATGAAGCCATGAAAAGACATGGAGGAATCTTAAATGCATATTGATAAGTAAAGTGAAAGAAAGTGAAAGTCGCTCAGTCGTGTCCAACTCTTTGTGACCCCCTGGACTATACAGTCCATGGAATTCTCCAGGCCAGAATACTGGAGTGGGTAGCCTTTCCCTTCTCCAGGGGATCTTCCCAACCCAGGGATCGAACCCAGGTCTCCCGCATTGCAGGCAGATTCTTTACCAGCTAAACCACAAGGTAAGCCAGTCTGAAAAGGCTACATACTCTATGACTCCATTCATACGACATTCAGGAAAAGGCAAAACTATAGAGACAGTAAAAAGATTAGCAATTGCTACCAGTTCAGAAGGAGGGGAGTGCGGAATGAATGCATGGAGGATAGAGGACTTTTAGGACAGTGAAACACTTCTGCATGACATTGTAATGGCAGATACATGGCACTAAGTATTTGTCAAAATACCCATGTAATACACAGCTGAAAGGGTGAACTTCCTGTAAACTATGGAGTTTCATTAAGAATGATGTGTCATTTGTCTCATGCATCGAACATGGAATGGTGTTCTGTTTCACATATGATAATATACATGTTTCAATGCTATTCTCCCAGAACGTCCCACCCTCACCTTCTCCCTCAGAGTCCATAAGACTGCCGGGGCAATGGGATGACCCAGAGGGATGGGATGGGGAGGGAGGTGGGTGGGGGGTCCAGGAAGGGCAACACATGTAAACCCATGGCTGATTCATGTCAATGTATGGCAAAAACTATTACAATATTGTAAAGTAATTAGCCCCCAACTAAAATAAATAAATTTATTAAAAAAAAAAAGAATGATGTGTCAATATTGGTTCGTCGGCTGTTAACAAGTGTGCCACAATAATATAAGCTATTAATAATAATAGCTATTATTAGGAGAGGAAGGAAGGGTAGTATATGGAAAGTCTGTACTTCCTCCTGTTTTTCTCTAAACCCAAAACTGCTCTTTAAAAAAGAAAGTTTATTAAAACAAACAAACAAAAAAGGTTTTTTGTGTGCAGTGAGCTCTGAGCTAGGGCAAATAATGATGAGTCACATGCGTTGGTGTTTCCAAGAACTTTCAGATAGGTCAAATTGTAACGTTTTTCTGCAAATGGGGCTTTTTGAGGACCTCAAACCCAACCTGCCCCCTCCAGTGGCTTCTACTGCTGCTGCTGCTGCTGCTGCTCAGTTGCTTCAGTCGTGTCTGACTCTGTGTGACCCCCTAGACGGCAGCCCACCAGACTCCCCCGTCCCTGGGATTCTCCAGGCAAGAACACTGGAGTGGGTTGCCATTTCCTTCTCCAATGCATAAAAGTGAAAAGTGAAAGTGAAGTCGCTCAGTAGTGTCCGACTCTTCACGACCCCATGGACTGCAGCCTACCAGGCTCCTCTGTCCATGGGATTTTTCAGGCAAGAGCACTTTTTTGGTGAAAAGTTCATGCTAAAATTTATATGCAAAAAAAAAAAAGTATTGGCTACAAAATTTCACAATTACTGGTATTATCAGGTTGTTATTTTTCAAAGCTATTGTGGAGGCAATGAGACAGGGATTAGAATAGAATAAGTTAAAATGCCACACAGCTCACTATTCTCATGGGGGTTCAGTCATTTTTCTTGAATAATTGCTTTTTAGATTGTTGCAAGCCTTTGGCTAATTCTAGAATTCTGAAAAAGTTGAGTTTTTAGAGGGGAACCATGCCACAGGATCTTAGTTCCCCAACCAGGGATGGAATACATTCCCTCAGCACTGAAAGCGTGGAGTCCTAACCACTGGACCGCCAGGGAATTCCCCCAAAATTGACTTTTAATAATTTTTTTTGCCAATGTTCTTATTGATTTTATTGAGTGGATTTCTGGAGGTACTTGCTGAACCATTGCTGAAATGCTCTTCTATTAGCCTTGTTTCACTGTGATTTTCCCCATAGATCCAAATCTTCTCTACCCATTCATTTGTTCAACAGGTATGAAATTCCCCAGATAATCTATTTCTAATCATTCTATAAAGCTTTAGACTTAGAAACCAGAGTGTTTATATACTTTTATGCCTTTCTGCATATCTATACATATACCCCACCCTTCACATATGTACATTTAAATCCATCCATCCATCTATTCACTTATCCATCCATCTATTCCATATGCAATCTCATTTGCAACTATAGTTCATTGCTAGAATTCATTTGCATGTAGAGTTAATGTGGAAGAGGATGATGTCCCTACACAGGGAAATCAAATGCTTTTATCTCTTTCTCATCTTTGTAGATTTTAATGCTTTTATGTTCAGCAAGCTTAAACCTAGTGCTAGACCTTAAACCTAGTGCTTTAATCTTGCCCTGGGACTGCCAACAGAAAAATATCAGAGAAAGCAAGGTGGGAGGGGGTTTGGGTCAGAGAAGCAGAAGCAAAGGGATTTCCACACAGCAGAAATGTGTCAAATACTTGTACAATGTCTATTAAGTAGGAGGAGCAATCTCAAGAGTGGGTGTGGAGGGATGGGCTACAGATCATAAGGAAGCTTAGTGTAACTGTACCATTTCTCACAGAAATGACAAAACCCCAGCTAAAATCTGCCAGGATTCTTTTCTGGCACTACATGCATATTATACCTTACTGGAATCCTAATATGTTTTGCTACTACTTCTGCTGCTGTCAACTCAACTGATAAGTCTGATACAACTTCATAGTGCTAAGGCTTGGGAGGTGAGCACCCGATTGAGTCTACTTTTTCCTTTTTTTTCAGACCCTTACTCACCCAATTGAAGATAATGTTTTTGAAGCTGAAAGTGAGGCTGTGGCAAAACCCTTAAATGGCATGTGTCTACCAATCATCTCCAGGTGGCTAGGATGAATACATTCTATAGAATCTTTCATGGCAAACATGTTGGGATTGCCTGGGCTAGACCATAGCATGTGAAACCAATTACTGCAAGTGAGAGCTAAGTGTCCATGAGAGATGAATGGATAAAAATCATGTGGTACATATACACAATGGAACATTACTCAGCCATAAAAAAGAATGCCGCTGCTGCTGCTGCTGCTAAGTTGCTTCAGTCGTGTCCAACTCTGTGTGACCCCATAGATGGCAGCCCACCAGGCTCTGCCATCCCTGGGATTCTCCAGGCAAGAACACTGGAGTGGATTGCCATGTCTTTCTCCAATGAATGAAAGTGAAAAGTGAAAGTGAAGTCGCTTAGTCGTGTCTGACTCTTCACGACCCCATGGACTGCAGCCTACCAGGCTCCTCCATCCATGGGATTTTCCAGGCAAGAGTACTGGAGTGGGGTGCCATTTCCTTTTCCAAAAAAAAAAAAAAAAAGAATGATTAATAATGCCATTTGCAGCAACATGGATGCAACTAGAGATTATCATACTAAGTGAAAGAGAAAGACAACTACCATATGATCTCACTTATATGTGGAATCTAAAACCAACCAACCAACAACAAAACTTAAGCTTATAGACACAGAGAACAGACTGGGTGGCAAGGGAAGAGACACAAAACAAATGAACAGGAGGGTCAAAATCATAATGACTGAAGGAAAGTTACATGGCTCAAAAGAGCCTGGAGTTAAAACTCCCCTCCCGGTCCTCCCCACCATTCTATGCAAAACAAAGAACTCTCTTACCCAAAGGAAAAAAAAAAGACACTAAGGTTGATTACGCCCAGCTCCCAGCTGGTCCAACCTCTGGCTGATCTCCAGAATTCCTTGCCCCAGCGTTTGAGAGATAACTACTCCAAACAACCTTGGAGAAGAACAGGCCCCCTTAAGACAGTAGAGTTCCACATATATGCCTAGATATACTTGCTCTTTTCTTGGATTAGGGCAGCAGCTCACTAATCTGACTGCTGCCCCTTCTCGCCTCATTAAAGGTGATCTGTTCCTGTAAAGTGCCAGTCTCGTTCTTTTTCCGAACCTCGTCTTCTCTAACTCCCTTACCCTACAGTGACTATAGTTAATAATACTGTATTGCATATTTGAAAGTGGCTAAGAGTAGGTCTTCAAAGTCCTCAGTATAAAAAAAAATTGTAACTATGTATGCTGATGAGTGTTAAAGACATTGTGGTCAGCATTTTGCAATGTAGACAAATATTGAATCATGTTGTATACCTGAAACTAATACAGTGCTATATGTCAATTATACTTCAATAAAAAATGAATTTTAAATTGTGAAAATGTCAACCAATTTTAAATATTAATCATATCTAAAAAATACCTTTATAATATTTAGACTAGTGTTTGAAAAACAACTGGGCCCCATAGTGTAACCAAATTAACACATAAAATCAACCATTACAGGGTGTTTGGGGGAGTGGACATCTTTGGGACAGCATTGGTTTGATCCTCAAAGACAAAATCCGCTACCCCCCATCCAATTGCTTATCAAGGTTGGAATCTCCAGACTCAATGACTCAGTCATATTTAAAACACAGCACCTATTATATTGGACCACATTCTCTCTGTCCCTGGAAAGGCAAATATTGAGGTTAGAAGAAAAGAGAGAGTTCAGAGCCCTGCCTCCAAATGGTCTTTAAAAAGAAGAGATTTCCTACCTTTGTCATATATCTGTCATCCAATAGTTTCTTCATCTATAGAATGTAGATAACAATTGTGTTTACCTCTTAGAGGTTTTGGAAAGATGAAATTGAATTAAAGTGCTTAAACCAATACCTTCCTTGCACATTAATAATCACCATATAAACCAGCTATTATTATTATTGGCTTGTGGCTATTATTATTATTTGCAGAGGCAGTAGTAGTATTGCTTGCAGTATTATTTGCAAGCCTCGTAGTAGCCTGCTTGGACTTCCCTGGTGGCTCAGATGGTAAAGAATCCACCTGCAATGTGGGAGACCTGGGTACGATCCCTGGGTTAGGAAGACCCTCTGGAGAAGGGAAAGGCTACCCACTCCAGTACTCTTGCTTGGAGAATCCCATGGACAGAGGAGCCTGGTGGGCTACAGTCAATGGGGTCTCAAAAGAGTCAGATGTGACTGAGCAGCTAAGCACAGCACAGCGCAGGTACAGCCCTCTGTAATAGTATGAAGTCAGCAAATTCAGGACCTCTTTTGATATTGGCCTGTTCTTAAGCTCCAGTGACAGCACCTATAAGAAGCTTAGAGGGCTTTAGCCTCTCTCCTTCACATCCCCATAAGTTACCCCCAGTAAATATATCACGTGAGTAAAAATAGTATGATACCACATTAAAACAGAACAAGCAAGTCCCCTAGCCTGTGCCCACCTCTTCTGTTCTTTTCACCCCATTATCAACCTCTTACAGAGAAATTCTTGAGAGTGTAAAGCTGGCTACACAATTGCTCTATACTACCCACATAAACTGACCCTCTCTTCTCTTTCCCTTTCTTAATCAAAACCCTATGAATTAAGTAACACCATCCTTAAGAAACTGAAGCCCAAAGAGTTAAAGGGACTTTCCCAAAACCACACAGTTACTAACCGGTAGAGCAGGGATTTGAACGCAGATATGTGGGACTCAAGCCTGGCTTTGTCCACACTACCACACTAATGCGTCCCAAGATAACCATGGTTTCAAACGGCTTAACTCCTAGCTTAAACAGAGTCTGCATTCCAAACCAGAAGTCATGTAGACGCAAAAAGCATGAATCTAAAGGAAGGAATTTTAAAATTAAATTGTAATTTCTTTGGGCTATGGAAAGAAACATGATGAAGATAGATTTCTTAAATAGACAAGAAAGGATGCCTTCCAGAATTAACCAGTTACCTTTATCCTTGTTATAAATAATTTTAGCATATGTTTTTGGTAATGTCATACAGCAATCAATTTATACAATTGGAATGTTTAGGCAGTGTGGCAAGACAGTAGGGGAGAGATCTGGAGGCAGGAGGTCTTTTAGAGATGCTACCAAAGCATACCTTTGCATAAAGTCTAAACCTTAGACTTAAGGTGGCCATCTTCCTGACAAGTCAGTTCAGGTGCAGGCAGAAGATTAAGGAAGTCTCCTTATGGCTCTTAGTTTGGGAGAGGAATGACAGCAGAGACTGCTGGAGAGTCTAGTGTTAAGATCAGAGTCCTGTAACGTTCTCTCTTTCTAGGCATGCACTCTGCCAGGCTGCAGAGAACTTGAAAGAACTTTGAATTATTTGGGGACTTGCCATATCTTACCTAAGCTGTCAGTGTGGAAAATCACAAAGTAATTACGAGTGCTTTCACTGTCCTTCTAAATTAGACAATAAATAGGATGAATCACTGAATCCGTACTTTCCAAGCTCGCTGTAACATACTGAGAAAGGTAATTACTGAGTGAAAAAACAAGAGCTACCCAAGCCAATGTAGCCTCAAGGAATACGTGTGAAAAGGAAGAGATTTAGAACACATACACTTGTATATTATTGGCATTTTACATTTCATGAAACATAGCAAGATATTCTAAATTTGCAAACAAACACAGCTACAAAAAAGTCCCTCATAGCTACTCTCTTCCACCCCACCCCACAGACAGCTGCTGGGAAGCTTTTGCCCATTATTGAAAGCCCCACAAAGAACTTACCTATTCTCCCCATTTGCCTGACCAACAGCACTATCCAATCAACAGCATGGAACAATTGGACCTCCTTTGGCAACGAAAAACACACTCACACACAAACATAAACACCAGTTTAGTGGATGGGAGAACTTACACTTCTGAAGCAAGGTCCTGGAGAGACACCCCACCATGTGTGACAGGGGACAGGCAGGATATGGTGGCAGTCTTCAAGCAAACACCATTTTATAACACTGCCCCACCCGACCCCACCCCCTGGGCTCAGAAATTTAAAATCATTCCCAGTGCCCACTGCATCAAGTCCAAGTTCTGAAATTTCCTGGTTTTAGAAATGAAGTATTTTGTAATCAATTTCATCCCTGTTTCCCAGCATATAAAATTCTTTACAGGACTCACTGTCTTCCTATGGAGAGGAAACTTAACACTTTGGGATTTCCACTTGTGATTTTAACTATATATAAGTGCAATGCCAATGTTCAATTTCAGGTTAAAGTTTGCAATTTTGCTTAAGCATAGATCTGAATTAGCCTTGCTGTGGAAACTGGTATGCAACATCCTGACCCTTAGCTAGTCATGGCACCTAATATGCCCTCTAGCATACATGTTGTGATATAGCACTACTGTTCTTCCTAAGAGTCAGTGACATAGGAGTACCATCCCTGTTTTACAAATGAGGCAATTGATGAAATTAAATATGATATATTCATTCAACAAACAGCGATAGAGTGCCTGTTCTGGAAATTAGGGATAGAGCAGCAAACAAAAGAGCAGTTCTGAAGCTTATATTGTTGAGTGGTAAGCATGAAAATAAATAAAGCATAAAGAAGGCTGAGCACCGAAGAAACTGGTACTAGAGAAGACTCTTGAGAGTCCCTTGCAAGGAGAACCAGTCAGTCCTAAAGGAAACCAATCCTGAATATTCATTGGAAGGACTGTTGCTGAAGTTCCAATACTTTGACCACCCGATGCGAAGAGCCCACTCACTGGAAAAGACCCCGATGCTGGGAAAGATTGAATGCAAAAGGAGAAGAGAGCAGCAGAATATGAGATGGTTAGATAGCATCACTGACTCAATAGACATGAATTTGAGTGAACTCTGGGAGAGAGTGGGAGACAGAGGAGCCTGGTGTGCTGCAGTCCAGGCAGTTGCAAAAAGTCAAACACAACTTAGCAACTGAAGAACAACAACGAAACATAAAAATAATCAAGTAATCTAATAAACAATATGATCACAGTGAAGAAATGCTTTATGAAAAGACATCTAGTCTTAAACATAAGGATGAGAAAATGACAAGATGAACAAAGACAAGATTATAATTCCAGCACAAAACAAAGTAGATACCAGGCAAATGGCTGAATGCAGACTCTCACACCACTTCATGCAAAAGGCCCCAGTGCAATGAAGCAGTTCTTGATGTAATGTTGTTGAAGTGAATGAAACAGAATATTAGGCCCTACTAAACAGAGCCTTTACCAAAAATGCTTCATGTTTTTTTAAATGTATGCTTAAAAGTAAAATACAAAAGATGTTCATTCAACTGATCAAATTTTTAGAATCTACTATGTGTAAAGTGCTACTCTATACATGGAGGATACAGAAGTGAACAAGAAAGACTAAGTGAATTTCTGCCCTCTAAGAGCTGAAATTTGTGTAAAATAGTCTACAAATACATGAATTAGATTATTTTACATATGAATATTTTATTGAATACCTATAATTAACTAAAAGTCAATATTTTGTAGTTCCTTGTTTCTTATGAGATAAAATTTATGTACAATAAGGTGCACACATTTTGTACTTTTTCTTTAAATTAGGGAATAACAATAGCTTTGGTAGGTGAGGGGGAAAAACAATGGCAGAAGAAAGGAGCAAAAAATAATGAATTTTTCTTTTATACAAAAATTTTTCCTTTATACAAAAATTATAGGTCCCATATACTCATATAAACACTTCTATGACAGTCTCTAGGTCCATCCATGTCTCTGCAAATGGCACTGTTTTGTTTCTTTTTATGGCTGAGGAATATTCTATTGTATATATCTACCACATCTTTATCCATTTGTCTCTTGATGGACATCTAGGTTGCTTACATGTCCTGGCTATTGTAACCAGTGCTGCAATGAACACTGGGGTACATGTGTCTTTTTGAATTATGGTTTTCTCCAGGTATGGGACTGCTGGATTATATGGTAGTTCTATTTTTATTTTTTTAAGAATTAATACCAGAAGTAGAATTACTCTCTTAGCAGTGAGTTTACCTTTGTAAATTGTTTTTTCCCCTTTAGTTTCAATACAGCCTGAAACATAGAAGTGGGCACAACGGCATAGACATAAAATGTCAGAAGTCCTCTAGTACTGTCTTGAGGATCAGGAAAGGTAATTTCTACTGCTTAGAGGGAGTATAGAACTCTCTCTCCTTTTTAATCTTCCCACTAACAGTGTACAGGTTTTTAAACAAAAGAGTGATGTAGTCTTATTGAGGGTTTTAAGGATGACTCCAATTGATGTGTAGAGAATGATATGTAAGAAGGGCTAGAGTGAAAGCAGAGAGAGTAGTCAAGAATCTATTACAGGAGTTCTGCTTCTAGGTAAGATGTAGTGAGCATGCTTCACCCTTTCTGTTACATTGAAAACAAGTATAAAACCAGGACAGAATACACCGCAGCAATTTAAGTTCTCTGTAAACAGCAGCAAGAAAAGGAAACAAAAAATACCAAAACTAGAATCACCCTGTTAGCCGTAAGTTTACTCTTTTTTTAACCCTTTCCCCTCTTTTGTATCCCCTAGTCTTAACACAGCCTAAAACACAGAAGTGGGCACAATGGGATAGACAAAGAACTCCAGAAGTCCTCTAGTACTGTCTCGAGGGTCAGGAAAGGTAATTCCTAGTGCTCAGAGGGAGTACAGAACTCCCTCCCCTTTTTAATCTTTCCACTAACAATGCACAAGGGTTCCCTTTTCTCCACATCCTTGCCAACACTTATTTCTTGTCTTTTTGATAATAGCCATTCTGACAGGTATGAGGTGGTATCTCATTGTGGTTTTGATTTGTGTTTCCCTGAGGGTTAGTGAGCATCTTTTTATGTGCCTGTTGGCCATCTGTATGTCTTCTTTGGAAAAATGTTTATTCAGGTCCTGTGCTCACTTTTTATTTTTTTTTTTTTTTTTTTTTTTTTAATAAATTTATTTATTTTACTTGGGGGCTAATTACTTTACAATATTGTAATAGTTTTTGCCATACATTGACAAGAATCAGCCATGGGTTTACATGTGTTCCCCTTCCCGAACCCCCACCCACCTCCCTCCCCCTCCCATCCCTCTGGATCATCCCACTGCCCCGGCCCCGAGCCCTTGTCACATGCATCGAACATGGAATGGTAATTGGATTGAGGGTTTTTGTTTGTTTTTTCGTCACTGAGTTATACAAGTTCTTTATATATATTGGATACTAACACTTTGTCAGATATTAATATATGATTTGCAGATATTTTCTCCCATTTAGTTGGTTGCCTTAATTTTGTGGATGATTTCCTTTGCTGTGGATAAGCTTTTCTTTTGGATGCAATCTAGCTTGTTTATTTTTGCTTCTGTTGCCTTTTCTTATAGTCAGATCCAAAAAGCAAATAATCACCAAGACTAATGTCAAGGAGCTTACCACCTTTGTTTTCTTCTAGGAGTTTTCTGGTTTCACATCTTACATTCAAATCTAAAGACTCGTTTGAGTTAATTTTTGTATGTGATATAAAATAGGGGAATAGTTCCATTCTTTTGCATGTGGCTGTCCAGTTTTCCCAACACCATTTATTGAAAAGACTGTCCTTTCCCCACTATATATTCTTGGATCCTTTGTCATAAATTAATTGACTGTATATGCGTGGGCTTATTTCTGAGTCCTCTATTCTGTTCAGTTGATCTATGTGTTTGTTTTTATGCTGATACCATACTGTTTTGATTACTGTATCTTGTAATAAAGTTTGAAATCAGGGAGCAAGATGTCTAAACCTTTTCTTCTTTCTCAAGTAAATCAGTTGACTTTAAGTAAAATAAATTACCCTTAAAAGTGTGCTGATCCAAGCCCTACAAGCAAAAACTGAAGTTTCCCAGGAAAGGAGGAATTCTGCCTAAGAGGTAACATAGAAATCCTGCCTGAGTTTTTAGCCTATTAGCCTACATATTTTGAAATTGCCAGCCCCTATAATCACATGAGCCAATTCCTTAAAATAAATCTCGTTATTGATACATTTCCTATTGATCTTGTTTCTCTGGAGAACCCTGACTGATACGTACTCCATGGTCTGCTGTTTTTGACAGTGACCACTTATTGCAAACAAAAAAAAATGAACATGCTATACCTTCACCTCTTCCTCACCCCAACCTGCTTAATATCTCTGCAAGCTATTGAGCCTCCTGGGACCCTAAGTTCCTCTTAGTATCTCAGATTAACATATTGACCCTTACCTTGCTGATTGTGTTCAGAATATTTAATAAATGGTATGGCGTGTGCATTGCCCCAAAACCAACTAGTCAGCCATACTGATTAAAAAACAGCCCTAGCTTATGGTGAAGATCCATTGTATGAGGGAGCTTATTAAAAAGTCATAGTCTTATTCCAAATCAGCAGCTCTCAGTGGCTTGGAGCAATCTGTGTTTTTAACAAGTTCTCTAGGGATTATGATTACCAAGCAAGCTTAGGAACTGCAGAAATAATGTCCAGGATCTAGTATATATGGTAGACTCTTGAATTTTAAACATCACTTGTTCCCATCAAAATCCTTTGGAAAAGGGTATGAGTAATGGGTTATTCTATCTCTGGAAGAACAAAAACAAACCTCTAACTGATGACTTATTCAGAGAAAATATGCAAGGATTTCAGATCATACTATAATATGCAAACATTTTATTCATGGGAGCCCTGGTCTATAGGAATGGGGAATTTTCCCATAATGAGAAGAAATAGAGTGTCACACGATTTTGACCAGTGGCCTGTGATGCTTCAATCTTGAAATTCAGAAACACGGGGTTCAGTCTGACTCCAAGAAACTAGTTACGTGACCGTATGCAAGACAGAAAACATCTCTGAACTTCCAGTTTTCATTTATAAAATGGAGACAATATTTGCCCAGTTTCTTTCATAGGATGATGTGATAATCAAATGGGATCAGGAAAAAAAGAGCACTTAGAAATTAAACTCTATGTCTAACTTCTTCATTGTATAGATGAAGAATCTGAGGACCCAAGAGAAGGATATGTCTCATAGTTTCTAAGCCACTCAGTTGGAATTAGGCTGGCACTCCTATGAGTAGAATTATGATGTCATAATGCTACCATAGAAAATGTATGACTTTGAAGTCAGTCAAACATGAAGTCAGTCCCTGTTCTTGCATTTACCCTTTGACCTTAGACAAATTATTTCACATCCACATGCCTCAACTTCTTCATTAGTAAATGTGTGGGAAAATAGTACCCATCTCATAGGATTGTGTTGAACAGTAAATGGATGTGAAAGATATGGTAGACAGTAATTGCTCAGTAATGTCAGTGCTTTTTCTTTGTTCATCCAGTGCTCATTCTCTAATCTTACTGTCACATCATGACAGTTTCCAGATCTCATGGAATCCCTGTATTTGCTTGTGACAGACAACATGGCAAGTGTTAGAGTGGGATGGTAGCATGGGAGTGGGGAAGTACCTTTTTTTCTATAGATTAATCACTGTTTTCCTACAGAAGAGACCTGATGTGAGGTTTCCAAGTGTGTTCTAAAGGCCTCTTCTTCATAAAAAGTCTGTAATCTACAGAAGTTGTCAGCACAAAAAATCTGGAACAACAATATTTATTGTTCTTGTTACTTCCACTGGATCCATTCCCATCTTTTCCAAAGATGGCTTTCAAAACACATATTTTAGGTCTGCTCTCAGACTGCTCTTAAGTATAAACTCTCATATTAAATACAGAAATAATTGTTCCCTCCTCTAATTTTATCTTTTCAAGACACGAATACTTTGCCCAAACTAGGGTGCTAATTATGGGCCACAGTGCCATAGGTTAAAGACCTAAGTACTGCCTCCAGAATCATATGTTCAACTTAGCGACTGAACAACAACAATTCTCACAATATTGAATTCTTACTATGTGCCAGGCACCATTCTAATAGTTTTGAATGTATTAACTCATTTGAGCCTCAGACACTCCCAAACGAAGTATACACTATTATTTTCTCCATTTTATAGATGAATAACCGAGGAACAAAAAGGTTAAGAGACATACTCAGAATGACAGAACTAGTCAATGGCAGAACCAGGAAACCCTGGTTTCTCTGATTTCATTGGCCTTGCAGGATGATAGCAATAATAAGTATGAGTTATTATATGCTTGTGGATATTATACCTCCTAATCATCATGACAGCCTTAGGAGGCATTTGACAAATGAGGAAATTAAGGTGCAACAAGGTAGGGTAACTTTCCCATGGTAATGTAGCCAAGTAACAAGTACAACAATGATTGAAGCCAGGCAGTGTAAGGTCAAAGCCTTATAAGTCTAAATAACTGCCATTTTACTGCCCTATCAAGAGCCTAATCAATAACCACAATGGACTTTCATTCTTCAATAATGATAATGGCACTGCTTTCCTTTGGTCTACTGGAAAAATACATAGATGTTGAAATCAGACCTAACTCCAAATTCTAGTTGAATCACTTGCTGTGTAACCATGGGCAAGTAACTTAACCTTTCTGAGCCTCTGGAAAATGGAGATGAAAATAATACCCAACTCATCTAGTAGATGATAACATACATAAGAAGCCTAGCATAGTTTCTGGCAAACAAATAGGAGTTCCCAAATTGTAGGCAGTTACTCCTTCCCTGTTCTTTTTTTCCTTCTGTTGGCAAATCAAGCATGATTTTCTGCTTGAAAATGGAGAGGTTGTCTCATGCTGCAGTGCCCTTGTTACTGCCTGACACTGTTCTCTTCCTTTTGAGAAAAAAAAATTTTACCTCTTTGGAAATTCACTGTTTAAGGTAGACATTCCAGTCTTCCCATTTGAAATATCCCCCTACTCAATCTTAGTACAGTATTGAAATGTGGCTCCTTCAAAACCTTACAAAAAATTAAGTTGAATAGTCTAACAAAGTAACTTGGCTTTCTCTTTCCTCTCCAGCAGGTTATCAAGCTGTTGCGTCCTGCATGCAGCAGAGCTGGAGGCAGTCTGTAAGGTTTTCCTCTTTTCCTATGATCCTCTATTTCAACTTTGGCACCCTGCAGGGGAGTCAAGCTCACTGGCACTTAAGTATTTGCACTTTATACCCAGATAGAAAGATGTCAGCTGCCTGAGGCGAGGAGCCCATGGTGGACATGGTTACTAGTGTTGTCTCCATTTAGGCATGAAAATTCTCCAGAGCCCCTCTGGGTGAGTCCAAGGGCATCTGGTGGTGCTGCAGATAAAGTACCTAGACAGGAACAGAGATGAGGGCAGGAGAGAGAAAAATTAAGCTTTGCACTTTATAACCACTGTTTTTCTTTTAGTTGATCCATTTTTTTACTTTACCCTGGTATGTAAATGTATTCACATTTACCTAATTATCTTGGAGTAGGCACCTTAGCTAATGTTTACTTACTCTTACCTTCCTTTTGCAGGAAAAGGTCAGTTTTCACTCCAATCCCAAAGAAAGGCAATGCCAAAGAATGCTCAAACTACCACACAATTGCACTCATCGCACATGCTAGTAAAGTAATGCTCAAAATTCTCCAAGCTAGGCTTCAACAATACATGAACTGCGAACTTTCAAGCTGGTTTTAGAAAAGGCAGAGGAACCAGAGATCAAATTGCCAATGTCCGCTAGATCATCAAAAAAGCAAGAGAGTTCCAGAAAAACATCTATTTCTGCTTTATTGACTATGCCAAAGCCTTTGACTCTGTGGATCACAATAAACTGTTGAAAATTCTGAAAGAGATGGGAACACCAGACCACCTGACATGCTTCCTGAGAAATCTGTATGCAGGTCAGGAAGCAACAGTTAGAACTGAACATGGACCAACAGACTGGTTCCAGATCAGGAAAGGAGTACGTCAAGACTGTATATTGTCACCCTGCTTATTTAACTTACATGCAGAGTACATCATGAGAAACGCTGGGCTGGATGAAGCACAGCTGGAATCAAGATTGCCGGGAGAAACATCAATAACCTCAGATATGCAGATGACACCACCCTTATGGCAGAAAGTGAAGAAGAACTAAAGAGCCTCTTGATGAAAGTGAAAGGACAGTGAAAAAGTTGGCTTAAAGCTCAACATTCAGAAAACTAAGATCATGGCATCTGGTCCCATCACTTCATGGCAAATAGATGGGGAAACAGTGGAAACAGTGTCAGACTTTATTTTTCTGGGCTCCAAAATCACTGCAGATGGTGATTGTAGCCATGAAAGTAAAAGATGCTTACTCCTTGGAAGGAAAGTTATGACCAACCTAGACAGCATATTGAAAAGCAGAGACATTACTTTGTCAACAAAGGTCCATCTAGTCAAGGCTATGGTTTTACCAGTGGTCATGTATGGATGTGAGAGTTGGATTATAAAGAAAGCTGAGCACAGAAGAATTGATGCTTTTGAACTGTGGTGTTGGAGAAGACTCTTGAGAGTCCCTTGGACTGCAAGGAGATCCAACCAGTCCATCCTAAAGGAAATCAGTCCTGAATATCCATTGGAAGGACTGATGCTGAAGCTGAAACTCCAATACTTTGGCCACCTGATGCGAAGACCTTCCTCCTTTGAAAAGACCCCGATGCTGGGAAAGATTGAGGGCAGGAGGAGAAGGGGATGACAGAGGATGAGATGGTTGGATGGCATCACTGACTCAATGGACATGGGTTTGGGTGGACTCCAGGAGTTGGTGATGGACAGGGAGGCCTGGCGTGCTGCAGTTCATGGGGTCGCAAAGAGTCAGACACTACTGAGCGACTGAACTGAACTGAATGTTCCTACTAACTTTAATCTTTTGATCAAGTGGTTGATCTACTACCTTTATTGTACATTTGCATTTACCAGTGAGATTTTTCCTTTCATAATTTTCATATTTCTTGTTATGGCCTTTTCTCTTCCTCTTAAACAAGCTCCTTTAACATTTCTTATAAGACAGGTTTTGTGTTGATAAACTCCTTTAGCTTTTGCTTGTCTGTAAATCTCTATGTTGCCTTCAGTTCTGATTGACAACCTTGCCGAATGGAATAGTCTTGGTTGTAGGATTTTTTCTTTTAACACTTTAAATATATCATGTCATGCTCTTCTGACCTGTAGAGTTTTTACTGAAAAGTCAACTGATGATCTCAGAGTTTCCTTGTATGTAACTAGTTGTTTTTCTCTTGCTGCTTTTAAGTCTCTCTTCATTTTTAATTTTTTGAAATTTTAATTATAAATTAATTATGTAATTTAATTATAATTTTTCTTGTTATGGACCTCTTTGGGTTCATCTTGTTTAGGACTTTCTGTGCTTCCTGGACCTAGGTATCTGTTTCCTTCTGCAGCTTAGTGAAATTTCCAGCTATCAATTCTTCAAATAAGTTTTCTGCCCTTTTTCTCTCTTTTCCTTCTGGGACCCCTACAATGCAAATATTAGTATTCTTATTGTTGTTCCAGAAGTCCCTCAAACTATGTTCATTTTTTTTTTCTTTCCAGCTTGTATAATTTCAATACTTTTGTCTTCCAGATCATAGATCTCTATATCATCTAATCTACTGTTGATTTCTTCTAGTGAATTTTAAATTTCAGTTATTGTATTCCTCAGCTCTGATTAGTTTCTTTTTTTTTATATTTCACCTCTTTGCTAAAGTTCTCACTATGCTCATCCATTCTTCTCCCAAGTTTGGTGAGCATCTTTATGATCATACCCTAGAACTCTATATTGGGTATATTGCTTATCTCCATGTCATTTAGTTCTTTTACTGAGATTTTGTATCATTTTGCCTAATTCTCTGTGTTTATTTCTTTGTTAGGTAGTTTCATTAATCTCCTTCTTGGATAAGTTACCTTTTGTAGGAGATATCCTATGGGGCCCAGCAACATGCTCCTCTCTGGCCACCAGAGCCAAACACTTCAAGACTGTTCCCTACATGGGTTGTGTGTGCTTTTCTGTTGTGACAAGGTTGTTTGCTACGTGCACACTGGTAGGTAAGTCAGGCTTCCAGCATAGCTGTCCGTGAAATCCACCAGCATGCAACTGCTGCAAGCTTTCTGGTGGTCAGGATAGACCCCCAATGCAACTGGCTGTGAGTCTTGGCAACTGAACCAGGCACACTGGTATGTGGGGTAGGCCCCAAGCATGGCTGGCTGTGAAGCCAGTGTCATGCTGCTACTGCTGGCATGGTGGTAAGCTGGGCAGGCCTCTGGGTGGCTGGCTGTGATACCCTATACTGTGAAAGTGCTGTGGGTTCACTATTTGGTGTGGCAGACCCCAGTGCAGCTGGCTTCATGGCCCAGCAGCATGCAAGTCTTGTGAGCACACAGCTGACTGTGTGGTCCAATGGTGTGCAGCTGCTGTAGACATGCTGGTGTGTATGGCATGCCCCTAGCACTAACAGGCTAGAAGGAGGATTCCAAAATTCACCAGCACCAGTGTCAGCACAGAGAATGAGATCACAAAAATGGCTGCTACCAGCATTTATGTCCCCAAAGGGAATCCCAACTGCCCCCTGTCTCTTTTTAGAGGCTCTCCACGATCAGCAAGTAGATCTGATCTTGGCACCTTTCAAACTGCTATCTCTGCACTGTGACTCAGAGTGAATGAGTTTTTGTGCACTCCATTTAAGAGTGGAGTCTTAGCTTCCTATAACCCAAAGACCCTCATGAACATGTCCTGCTGGTTTTCAGTGTCAGACATTTTGAGGGCTCATCTTCCTGGTGTGGGTCCCCTGGGTTTGGGAGCAAGAAGTGGGGATCAGATTCCTTGCTTTGGGGAGGACCTGCATGGTTGTGATTTTCCTCCTGCTTGTGGGTTGCTGCACTGGGGATATGGTTCCTGACTAGGACACATCTGTGCCCATCCTACCCATTTTGTTGTGGTTACTTCTTTGTATTTTTAATTGTGAAGAATCTTCTCTGCTAGTCTTCAGGTCATTCTCAGAGATAGTGCTCCGTACGTAGTTATAATACTGGTGTGCCTGTGGGAGGAGGTGAGCGCAAACCCTTCCCACTCCTCCATATTGATCCAGACCCCACTGGAAAAAGCAAATATAAAACACAATTTAAAAAAAATCTATCTGCTTAAAATGAAAATATCTCACAATACAAAGTGTTGTCACCAGTGTGGAGAACCAAGAACTTTTATGTATTGTGGAGTATAAAAGAATACAACTATTTTGAAAAACATTTTCTAGCAGAGTTGAGGTTATGACTCACTGTCACTCTTCTATGACTCACTAATTTCATTTCTAGATATGTACCTAACAGAAAAGTATGCATCTGTGCAGATGGATACATAGACGTAAATATTAATAGCAGCATTTTTCATGATAGCTAAAAATTGGAAAATCCCAAATGTCCATTAACAGTGGGTTGCACAAATATAATTTGGTATGTTGATATAATGGAATATTATGCAAAAATAACATGAATGGCTTTCACAAATATAATGCTGGGTAAGTAGAGCCAAACACAAATTACACATACATTCTGACTTTTTTATATAGATCTAAGAAACATGGAAAGTGAAACTGTATTGTTTCAGAGATATGCATTTGTAGGAAAAATTACAAAGCAATGAAGAAATTGGTAAAAAAGAATAGTGGATACTTCAAGGAGTGAGGGTGATACTGAAGTAAGAAAGAAACACATGGGGACATCAAGAAGGTTGGCGATGTTTTATTTCTTGATCTTAGTGATAATCCACAAGTATTCATTTTTATATGTTATCTATATTTCATTCTCATTTTTCTATATGATATCAAAATAATCACTTAAAAATAATGAGAAAATATACAAATTTTATGACAACCTCCTTGAATATTTAAATCAATTAATATATATTTGAAAAATATAGCTTAACAAACTTGATTCAAGAAGATACAGAAATCGAGCGGGGCTAAGATGGCGGAGGAATAGGACGGGGAGACCACTCTCCCCCCAAAAATTTATTGAAAGAACATCTGAACGCTGAGCAAACTTCACAAAACAACTTCTGAACGCTGGCAGAGGACATCAGGTGTCCAGAAAAACAGCGCATTATCTTCGAAAGGAGGTAGGAGAAAATATAAAAGATAAAAAGAGAGACGAAAGAGTTAGGGACGGAGACCCGTCCCAGGGAGGGAGTCATGAAAGAGAAGTTTCCAAACACCAGGAAACCCTCTCACCGGCGGGTTTGGGGGAAGATTTTGAATCTCGGAGGGCAACATAACCAGGAGAAAAAATAAATAAAACCCACAGAGTACGTGCCTAAAGGCAACTCCCAGCAAAGAACCCCAGACGCTCGCATCCGCCACCAGCAAGTGGGGGCTGAACGGAGAGGAGCGGGCGGCACTGCTTAGGGTAAGGACTGGGCCCGAACGCCCTGAGGGCAATCTGAGGGAGCTAACGTGAGATAGCAACCTAAACTGTGGGACAGCCAGAGAGAGAGAGCTATCCCGCGAAAAGCCCAAATCTAAGGCACTGCCGGCCCGCTCACAGAAGAAAGGACTGAGCAATACCAAAGGAGAGCTAAGCGGCTACAGACCGCCCAATCCCCCGCCGGACACAGCAGGCAGGTGGGCCAGGAAGAGCCGGAAAGGGGCAAACTCGGCTCCAGAGAGGGCACCCCCTACCAAACTGCAAACAGGCTTCCAGTTTCTAAGCAAAGACTGCCTGAGATCCCGGAGGGTCGACAGCCGCCGGGAGGGTCGCAGCCAGAGACCAGCTCCCCAGAACTGACACAAAGCACACCGGAGCCGGGGGCGCCCGTAAACCGAGGCGGAGACCAGGGAGGTGATAAGCCGCACCGCCCCAACAGGGGAGAGTGCGCTCGCCAAACTCCTGGCTGCCTGAGCTGCTCCGACCGGGGATCAGCACAAAACGCAGACTCAACGGAGTCTGCGCCTTTGTGGAGTACCCGGGAACCTGAACCTGAGTGGCTTAGACCTGGGAAGTGCACGCATCTCGGGGCCCACTCCCCGGCAGAGTAACCTGAAGCCTGAGCAGGGCAGACTGGGAAAGCACACAGGCCATTAGCGGGGGCGAACCCAGTGCCGCGGAGACACTGCGAGCTCTCCACACACACGCCAGTGATATTGGTTTGCAGTGCTCCTCCCTCCCCACAGCAGGACTGAACAAGCGAACCTAAAGAGACCACCTCCGCCCCTTTGTGGCAGGGCGGAAATTAGACACCGAAGAGACCTGCAAACAGAAGCCAAATAAACAGAGGGAACCGCTTTGGAAGTGACAGGCCAACAGATTAAAATCCCTGCAGTTATCACCAACTGCATTGAAAGGGGCCTATAGATCTTGAAAAGTATAAGCAGGAACAAGGATCCATCTGAAACTGAACAGACCCCACACTGCTCACAACAGCTCCAGAGAAAGTCCTGGATATATTTTTACTATTATCATTTTTTTTTCTTTTTAATTTTTTTTTTACTTTTTTCTTTAAGTCCTCTATTACACCTTTAATTTTCATTTTTATAACCCACTATTACTTTGCAAAAAAAAAAAAAAAAGAAACCTATTTCTAAAGCAAACTGCATACATATATCTTATACTTTTTGTGATTTTGTTTTCTTTTTTCTTTTTTTATATTGTATTTCTCTAAGAATCTAACCTCTACTCTAGATTTTTAATCTTTGTTTTACATATTTGATATCAATTTTGTACATTTAAGAACCCAATCTTTAGTACCCATTTTTACTCAGGACTGTGATCACTGGCTTGATTACTCTCTTCCCCTATTGACGCTCTTTCTTCTCCCCCAAGGAACCTCTATCTCCCACCCTCCTCCTTCTCTTCTCAACCCAATTCTGTGAATCTCTGAGGGTGTTCTGGGTACCGGAGAACACTTCGGGAACAGAATACTGCCCTGATCTCTCTCTCCCCTCTTGATTCCTCCATTTCTACTCATGCTCACCTCTATTACCTTCCTCCCCCTCTCTATGTATCTCTCTGAACCTCTCTGAGGGTTCCAGACTGTGGAGAGCACAGAGGGAAGTGCTTACTGGCTAGACTGCTCTCTCTACGTTTGAGTCCCCCTCTTCTCCTCCTGGTCACCTCAAACCCCCCCCTTCACCTCTCCATGTAACTCAGTGAACCTCTCTACGTATCCCTCACTGTGGAGAATCTTTTCACCATTAACCTAAAAGTTTTATTATCTTTTAGGAGAAGTCTTGAGGCTACTGCAAGAATAAGACTGAAAGCCAGGGGAAACGTTAATTAATAAGAGATCATCCAAAAGCCTCCACATATACACTGAAACCAAGCTCCACCCAAGAGCCAATAAGTTCCGGAGCAAGACATACCACGCCAATTCTCCAGCAACACAGGAACATAGCCCTGAGCATCAATATACAGGCTGCCCAGAGGCACACCAAATCCATAGACATCTCAAAAATTAATACTGGTCACGCCATTGCACTCTGGAGAGCAGAAATCCAGCTCCACCCACCAGAACACCGACACAAGCTCCCCCAACCAGGAAGCCTTGACAAGCCACCTGTCCAGCCCCACCCACAGTGAGGAACCTCCACAATAAAGAGGAACTTCACACTACCAGAATACAGAAGGACCACGCCTAACACAGCAATCTAAACAAGATGAAAAGGCAGAGAAATACTCAGCAAGTAAAGGAAAATGATAAATGCCCACCAAACCAAACAAAAGAGGAGGAGATAGGAAATCTATCTGAAAAAGAATTTAGAATAATGAAAATAAAAATGATCCAAAATCTTGAAAACAAAATGGAGTTACAGATAAATAGCCTGGAGACAAGGATTGAGAAGATGCAAGAAATGTTTATCAAGGACCTAGAAGAAATAAAAAGGAGTCAATATATAATGAATAATGAAATAAAGGAGATAAAAGACACTCTGGAGGGAACCAACAGTAGAATAACGGAGGCAGAAGATAGGATAAGTGAGGTAGAAGATAGAATGGTGGAAATAAACGAAGCAGAGAGGAAAAAAGAAAAAAAGAATTAAAAGAAATGAGGAAAACCTCAGGGACTTCTGGGACAATATGAAACGCCCCAACATTCGAATCATAGGAGTCCCAGAAGAAGAAGATAAAAGGAAAGGCCATGAAAAAATACTCGAGGAGATAATAGTTGAAAATTTCCCTAAAATGGGGAAGGAAATAGTCACAGAAGTCCAAGAAACCCAGAGAGTCCCAAACAGGATAAACTGAAGGCGAAACACCCCAAGACACATATTAATCAAATTAACAAAGATCAAACACAAAGAACAAATATTAAAAGCAGCAAGGGAAAAAACAACAAATAACACACAAGGGGATCCCCATAAGGATAACAGCTGATCTTTCAATAGAAACCCTTCAGGCTAGAAGGGAATGGCAGGACATACTTAAAGTAATGAAAGAGAATAATCTACAACCCAGATTACTGTACCCAGCAAGGATCTCATTCAGATATGAAGGAGAATTCAAAAGCTTTACAGACAAGCAAGAGCTGAGGGAATTCAGCACCACCAAACCAGCTTTTCAACAAATGCTAAAGGATCTTCTCTAAGCAGGAAACACAGAAAGGATGCTTAAACATGAATTCAAAACAACAAAGTAAATGGCAACGGGACCGTACTTATCAATAATTACCTTAAATGTAAATGGGTTGAATGCCCCAACCAAAAGACAAAGACTGGCTGAATGGATACAAAAACAAGACCCCTATATATGCTGTCTACAAGAGACCCACCTCAAAACAAGGGACACATACAGACTGAAAGTCAAGGGATGGAAAAACATATTTCATGCAAACGGAGACCAAAAGAAAGCAGGAGTCGCAATACTCATTTCAGATAAAATAGACTTTAAAATAAAGGCTGTGAAAAGAGACAAAGAAGGACACTACATAATGATCAAAGGATCAATCCAAGAAGAAGATGTAACAATTATAAATATATATGCACCCAACATAGGAGCACCACAATATGTAAGGCAAATACTAACAAGTATGAAAGGGGAAATTAACAATAACACAATAATAGTGGGAGACTTTAATACTCCACTCACACATATGGATAGATCAACTAAACAGAAAATTAACAAGGAAACACAAACTTTAAATGATACAATAGACAAGTTAGATTTAATTGATATTTACAGGACTTTCCACCCCAAAACAATCAATTTCACCTTCTTCTCAAGTGCACACGGAACTTTCTCCAGGATAGATCACATCCTGGGCCATAAATCTAGCCTTGGTAAATTAAAAAAAATTGAAATCATCCCAGTCATCTTTTCTGACCACAATGCAGTAAGATTAGACCTCAATTAAGGAAAAAAAACTATTAAAAATTCCAACATATGGAGGCTAAACAACACGCTTCTGAATAACCAAAAAATCACAGAAGAAATCAAAAAAAGAAATCAAAATATGCATAGAAACGAATGAAAATGAAAACACAACAACCCAAAACCTATGGGACACTGTAAAAGCAATGCTAAGGGGAAGGTTCATAGCAATACAGGCGTACCTCAAGAAACAAGAAAAAAAATCAAATAAATAACCTAACTCTACACCTAAAGCAACTAGAGAAGGAAGAAATGAAGAACCCCAGGGTTAGTAGAAGGAAAGAAATCTTAAAAATTAGGGCAGAAATAAATGCAAAAGAAACAAAAGAGACCATAGCAAAAATCAACAAAACTAAAAGCTGGTTTTTCGAGAAGATAAACAAAATTGACAAACCATTAGCCAGACTCATCAAGAAACAAAGGGAGAAGAATCAGATCAACAGAATTAGAAATGAAAATGGAGAGATCACAACAGACTACACAGAAATACAAAGGATCATAAGAGACAGCTATATGCCAATAAAATGGACAACTTGGAAGAAATGGACAAATTCTTAGAAAAGTATAACTTTCCAAAACTGAACCAGGAAGAAATAGAAGATCTTAACAGACCCATCACAAGCACGGAAATCGAAACTGTAATCAGAAATCTTCCAGCAAACAAAAGCCCAGGACCAGACGGCTTCACAGCGGAATTCCACCAAAAATTGAGAGAAGAGCTAACACCTATCCTACTCAAACTCTTCAAGAAAATTGCAGAAGATGGTAAACTTCCAAACTCATTCTATGAGGCCACCATCACCTTAATTCCAAAAACAGACAAAGATGCCACAAAAAAAGAACACTACAGGCCAATATCACTGATGAACATAGATGCAAAAATCCTTAATAAAATTCTAGCAAACAGAATCCAACAACATATTAAAAAGATCATACATCATGACCAAGTGGGCTTTATCCCAGGAATGCAAGGTTTCTTTAACATCCACAAATCAATCAATGTAATACACCACATTAACAAATTGAAAGATAAAAACCATATGGTTATCTCAATAGATGCAGAAAAAGCCTTTGACAAAATTCAACATCCATTTATGATAAAAAACCCTCCAGAAAGCAGGAATAGAAGGAACATACCTCAGCGTAATAAAAGCTATATATGACAAACCCACAGCAAATATTATCCTCAATGGTGAAAAATTGAAAGCATTTCCCCTAAAGTCAGGAACAAGGCAAGGATGCCCACTTTCACCACTACTATTCAACATAGTTTTGGAAGTTTTGGCCACAGCAATCAGAGCTGAAAAAGAAATAAAAGGAATACAGATAGGAAAAGAAGAAGTAAAACTCTCACTGTTTGCAGATGACATGATCCTCTACATAGAAAACCCTAAAGATTCTACCAGAAAATTACTAGAGCTAATCAATGAATATAGTAAAGTTGCAGGATATAAAATTAACACAAAGAAATCCCTTGTATTCCTATACACCAATAATGAGAAAACAGAAAGAGAAATTAAGGAAACAATACCATTCACCATTGCAACAAAAAGAATAAAATACTTAGGAATTTATCTACCTAAAGAAACAAAAGACATCTATATAGAAAACTATAAAACACTGAGGAAAGAAATCAAAGAGGACACAACAGATGGAGAAATATACCGTGTTCATGGATTGGAAGAATTAATATAGTGAAAATGAGTATACTACACAAAGCAATCTATAGATTCAATGCAATCCCTATCAAGCTACCAACGGTATTTTTCACAGAACTATAACAAATCATTTCACAATTTGTATGAAAATATAAGAAACCTCGAATAGGCAAAGCAATCTTGAGAAAGACGAATGGAACTGGAGGAATCAACCTGCCTGACTTCAGGCTCTACTACAAAGCCACAGTCATCAAGACAGTATGGTACTGGCACAAAGATAGAAATATAGATCAATGGAACAAAATAGAAAGCCCAGAGATAAATACACACACCTATGGACACCTTATCTTCGACAAAGGAGGCAAGAATATACAATGGAGAAAAGACAAATCTCTTTAACAAGTGGTGCTGGGAAAACTGGTCAACCACTTGTAAAAGAATGAAACTAGAACACTTTCTAATACCATACACAAAAATAAACTCAAAATGGAATAAAGATCTAAACGTAAGACCAGAAACTATAAAACTCCTAGAGGAAAACATAGGCAAAACACTCTCCGACATAAATCACAGCAGGATCCTCCATGACCCACCTCCCAGAATATTGGAAATAAAAGCAAAAATTAACAAATGGGACCTAATTAAAATTAAAAGCTTTTGTACAACAAAGGAAACTATAAGCAAGGTGAAAAGACAGCCTTCAGAATGGGAGAAAATAATAGCAAACGAAGCAACAGAGAAACAATTAATCTCAAAAATATACAAGCAACTCCTGCAGCTCAATTCCAGAAAAATAAACGACCCAATCAAAAAGTGGGCCAAAGAACTAAACAGACATTTCTCCAAAGAAGACATACAGATGGCTAACAAACACGTGAAAAGATGCTCAACGTCACTCATTATTAGAGAAATGCAAATCAAAACCACAATGAGGTACCACTTCACACCAGTCAGAATGGCTGCTATCCGAAAGTCTACAAGCAATAAATGCTGGAGAGGGTGTGGAGAAAAGGGAACCCTCTTACACTGTTGGTGGGAATGCAAATTAGTACAGCCACTATGGAGAACAGTGTGGAGATTCCTTAAAAAACTGGGAATAGAACTGCCATATGACCCAGCAATCCCACTGCTGGGCATCCATACCGAGGAAACCAGCATTGAAAGAGACGCGTGTACCCCAATGTTCATTGCAGCACTGTTTACAATAGCCAGGACATGGAAGCAACCTAGATGTCCATCAGCAGACGACTGGATAAGGAAGCTGTTGTACATATACACAATGGAATATTACGCAGCCATTAAAAAGAATACATTTGAATCTGTTCTATTGAGATGGATGAAACTGGAGCCCATTATACAGAGTGAAGTAAGCCAGAAAGAAAAACACCAATACAGCATACTAATGCATATATATGGAATTTGAAAGATGGTAACGATAACCCTATATGCGAGACAGAATAAGAGACACAGATGCATAGAACAGTCTTATGGACTCTGAGGGAGAAGGTGAGGGTGGGACGTTCTGAGAGAATAGCATTGAAACATGTATATTATCATATGTGAAACAGAACACCATTCCAGGTTCGATGCATGAGACAAATGCTCAGGGCTGGGGCAATGAGAAGACCCAGAGGGATGGGATGGGGATGGAGGTGGGAGGGGGGTTCAGCATGGGGAACACTTGTAAACCCATGGCTGATTCATGTCAATGTATGGCAAAAACCACTGCAATATTGTAAGTCCCCAACTAAAATAAATAAATTTATTAAATTAATTAATTAATTAATTAATTAAATTCTGCCAACAACCTGAATGAGCTTAGAAGCAGATTCTTCTTTCACAGTCTCCAGAAAGGAATGTGGCCCTACCTGCACTTTGATCTCAGCTTTGTGTGAACTTAAGCAGAGAATCCATTTACGCCATACTGTTTCAATACTTGTGACTATGAACACTGAGATAATAAATGGATTTTGTTTTAGAACACCAAGTTTGTGGTAGTTTGTAAGGAATAGCAATAGCAAACATGATGGCAATCCTTTAATGTACATCTTTATATATGTATTTTTGTTGTTGTTCAGTAGCTAAGTCATGTACAACTCTCTGCAAACCCATGGATTGCAGCATGCCTGGCTTCCCTGTCCTTCACTATCTCCAGGATTGCACAAATTGAGGTCCACTGAATTGGTGATGCTATCTAACCATCTCACCCTCTACTGCTCCCTTCTCCTTTTGCCTTCAATCTTTGCTAGCATCAGGGTCTTTTCCAATCAGCTGGCTCTTCGCATCAGGTGGCCAAAGTATTGGAGCTTCAGTTTCAACATTGGTCCTTCCAATGAATATTCAGGGTTGACTTCCTTTCAGTACAGTTACTCAGTCACGTCCGACTCTTTGTGACCCCATGGACTGCAGCACACCAGGCTTCCCTGTCCATCACCAACTCCCAGATGTTGCTCAAACTCATGTCCATTGAGTTGGTGATGCCATCCAACCATCTCATCCTCTGCCATCCCCTTCTCCTCCTGCCTTCAATCTTTCCCAGCATCAGAGTCTTTTCCAATGAGTCAGTTCTTCGCACCATGTGGCCAAAGTATTGGAGCTTCAGTTTCAGCATCAGTACTTCCAAAGAGTATTCAGGACTGATTTCCTTTAGGACGGACTGGTTTGATCTCCTTGCACTCCAAGGGATTCTCAAGAGTCTTCTCCAGCACCACAATTCAAAAGCATCAACTCTTCAGTGCTCAGCTTTCTTTGTGATCCAATTCTCATATCTGTACATGACTATGGGAAAAAACCATAGCTTTGACTATATGGACCTTTGATGGCAAAGTGATGTCTCTGCTTTTTAATACACTGCCCGGGTTTGTCATAGCTTCTCTTCCAAGTAGCAAACTTCTTTTTATTTCATGGCTGCAGTCACCATATGCAGTGATTTTGGAGCCCAAGAAAATAAAGTCTCTCATGTTTCCATTTTCCCCCATCTATTTGCCATGAAGTAATGGGACCAGATGCCATGGTCTTAGTTTTTTGACTGTTTAGTTTTAAGTCAGCTTTTTCACTCTTCTCTTTCACCTTCATCAGGAGTCTCTTTAGTTCCTCTTCACTTTCTGCCATTAAGGTGGTATCATCTACATATCTAAGGTTGTTGATATTTCTCCTGGCAATGGATATGTGCTATCAACTTGATTTATAACTGAAAAAGTTAACCTCAATCACTTTGCTAAGGTAGAGTTTGTCAAGTTGCCCCATTGAATAGTTCCCCACTATTTTGCTACAAGTTCCATGAACACCAAAAATAAAATTGAGGGACCTCCATGGTGGACCAGTGGTTAAGAATCCGCCTTGCAATGCAGGGTATATGCGTTCAATCCCTGGTCAGGGAACTAAGATCCCACATGCCTCGGAGCAACTAAGCCTGCACACTAAAATTGGAAACTCCAAGGGCCACAGTGAAAAAGATTCCACATGAGACAACAAAGATCCCTGTGCTACAACTAAAACCTGATGCAGCCAAATAAATAAATAAGAGAAAATTGAAAGTAATATTAAGAATAACTCTAAGTCTACAAATTTGATAATCTAGATAAAAAGGTCCAATTCCTTGAAAGACACAATCTGCCAAAACTCACACAAGAAGAAATAATCTAAATAGTCTAAATTTATTGATGGGCCTCCATCAATAAAATCAATAAAAAATGAATGAATAATTCATAACCTTCCAAAAGGAAAGTGACAGGCCCAGATAGGTTCATTTGTGAATTTTACCAAACATTTAAGGATGTGATTATATCAATTCTGTATAATCTCTACCAGAAGACAGAAACTGAGGAAATACTTCCTAATCCATCTGTGAGGCCAGCATTACCTTAATATTAAAACTATATAGACATTAAAGGAGAAAAGAAAACTATAGACCAATATCTCTCTTAAGAAGACTCTTGAGAGTCCCTTGTACTGCAAGGAGATCCAACCAGTCAGTCCTAAAGGAAATCAGTCCTGAATATTCATTGGAAGAATTGATGCTGAAGCTGAAGCTCCAATACTTTGACCACCTGATGTGAAGAATCGACTCATTGGAAAAGACCCTGATGCTGGGAAAGATTGAGGGCAGGAGGAGAAGAGGGTGACAGAGGATGAAATGGTTGGATAGCATCACTGACTCAAGAAACATGAGTTTGAGCAAACTGCAGGAGATAGTGGAGGACAGGGAAGCCTGGAGCGCTGTAGTCCATGTAGTCACAAAGAGTTGGATATGACTTGATGACTAAACAACAACAACAAATATCTCTCAGGAATATAAATATAAAAATCCTCAGAAAAGTATTAGCAAAGCAAATCCAACAATGTATGAAAAGAATTATATACCACAATCATGTAGAATTTATCCTAGGCATGCTAGACTGGTTCAACATTCAAAAATCAATTAATAGGCAAATGAAAAATTGTTTGACTATGTCAATAGATGCAGAAAAAGTATCTGTCAAAGTCCAACACACAATCATGCTAAAAAGTCTCAGAAACCAGGAATAGAGGAGCACTTCCTCAACTTAATAAAAAAAACATGTACAAAAACCATACAGTTAATATGATACTTAATGGTAAGAAACTACAAGTTTTCCTGCTAATATTAGGAACAAGGCAAGGAAATTCCCTCTCACCACTACTTTTCAACATTATACTCAAAGTCCTAGCTAACACAATAAGACAAGAAAGGGGGAAAAAATGTAAATAGAAATTGGGAAGAAAGAAAGAAAACTATCTCTGTCAGAAGATATAGATAGAAGATAGAAGATTTTCTATATAGAAAATCTAAAAGAATCAACAAAAAAACCTCTAATAAGGAGGTTCATTAGTTCCATGCCTGGAACTAAGAAGCAAGGGTTAATATGCCGAAGTCAATTATCTTCCTATACGCAAGTAATGAGCAAGTATAATTGAAATTAACACAATGCTATCTATATTAGCACACAAATGAAATACTTACATATAAATCTAACAAATATGTATGCATTTACATAATAAAATTATATATTATTTTTATATAATAAAATATGTACGGTTCAGTTCAGTTCAGTCACTCAGTCGCGTCTGACTCTTTACGACCCCATGAACCACAGCACGCCAGGCCTCCCTGTCTAGTATGCTGTCTAGGTTGGTCATAACGTATAGATTTATGTATAAATCTAAAAATATACAATGGAAACAGTGAGAGACTGTATTTTCCTGGGCTCCAAAATCACTGCAGATGGTGACTGCAGCCATGAAATTAAAAGATGCTTCCTCCTTGGAAGAAAAGCTATGACCAACCTAGACAGCATACTAAAAAGCAGAGACATAACTTTGCCATCAAAGGTCCATCTAGTCAAAGCTATTGTTTTTTCAGTGGTCATGTATGGTTGTGAGAGTTGTACTATAAAGAAAGCTGAGTGCTGAAGAATTGATGCTTTTGAACTGTGGTGTTGGAGAAGTCTCTTAAGAGTCCCTTGGATTGCAAGCAGATCAAACCAGTCAATCCTAAAGGAAATCAGTCCTGAATATCCATTGGAAGGACTGATGCTGAAGCTGAAACTCCAATACTTTGACCACCTGATGTGAAGAATCGACTCATTGGAAAAGACCCTGATGCTGGGAAAGATTGAAGGCAGGAGGAGAAGGGGATGACAGAGGTTGAGATGGTTGGATAGCATCACTGACTCAAGGAACATGAGTTTGAGCAAACTGCAGGAGATAGTGGAGGACAGGGAAGCCTGGCATGCTGCAGTCCATGGGGTCACAAAGAGTCGGACACGACTGAGTGACTGAACTGAACTGAAAAAAATATGTACAAGTCCTATATAAGGAAAAATACAAAGCTGTGATGAAAGACATCAGTTCAGTTCAGTTCAGTCGCTCAGTCGTGTCCAACTCTCTGCGACCCCATGAATTGCAGCACGCCAGGCCTCTCTGTCCATCACCAACTCCCAGAGTCTACCCAAACCCATGTCCATCGAGTCGGTGATGCCATCCAACCATCTCATCCTCTGTCGTCCCCTTCTCCTCCCGCCCCCAATCCTACCCAGCATTAGGGTCTTTTCCAATGAGTCAACCCTTCGCATGAGGTGGCCAAAGTATTGGAGCTTCAGCTTCAACATCAGACCTTCCAATGAACACCCAGGATTGATCTCTTTTAGGATGGATTGATTGGATCTCCTTGCAGTCCAAGAAACTCTCAAGAGTCTTCTCCAACACCACAGTTCAAAAGCATCAATTCTGCGGCGCTCAGCTTTCTTCACCGTCCAACTCTCACATCCATACATGACCACTGGAAAAACCATAGTCTTGACTAGACGGACTTTTGTTGGCAAAGTAATGTCTCTGCTTTTAAACATGCTATCTAGGTTGGCCATAACCTTCCTTCCAAGCAGTAAGCGTCTTAATTTCATGGCTGCAGTCACCATCAGCAGTGATTCTGGAGCCCAGAAAAGTAAAGTCTGACACTGTTTCCACTGTTTCCCCATCTATTTCCCATGGAGTGATGGGACCAGATGCCATGATCTTAGTTTTCTGAACGTTGAGCTTTAAGCCAACTTTTTCACTCTCCTCCTTCACCTTCATCAAGAGGCTCTTTAGTTCTTCTTCACTTTCTGCCATAAGGGTGGTGTCATCCGCATATCTGAGGTTATTGATATTTCTCCCGGCAATCTTGATTCCAGCTTATGTTTCTTCCAGCCCAGCGTTTCTCATGATGTACTCTGCATATAAGTTAAATAAGCAGGGTGACAATATACAGCCTTGACGTACTCCTTTTCCTATTTGGAACCAGTCTGTTGTTCCATGTCCAGTTCTGACTGTTGCTTCCTGACCTGCATACAGGTTTCTCAAGAGACAGGTCAGATGGTCTGGTATTCCCATCTCTTTCAGAATTTTCCACAGTTTATTGTGATCCACACATCAAAGACATCAAAGAAGCACTAAATAAGTGAAAAGATGTTCCATGTTCATGGATAAGAAGACTCAATACTGTCAGGATGTCAGCTCTTTTCAATTTGTCTTAAAGATTCAATATAATCCCAATAAAAATCCCTGCAAATTATTTTGTGGTTACTAACAGATTCCAGTTTATATGGAAAGGGAAAATATCCAGAATAGCCAACATAATATTTAAGGAGAAGTAAAAAATCAGAGGATTGACACTATTCTAATTTTAGACTTACTATAAAGCTAAACTAACCAACAGAGTGTGGTACTAGTAAAAGAATAGACATATAGATCAATGGAAGAGAATAGAAAGCCCAGAAATAGATTCTCACAAGTAAATAAAGGTCAACTTTAAGGCAGCAAAGACAACTTAATGGAAGAAGAATAATAGTATTTTCAACAAATGGTGTTGGAACAACTGAACACTAACATGAAAAAATAAATATCTGGACACAGAATTTACACTCTTCACAAAAAATAACTCAAAATAGATCACAGACCTAAATGTAATATGCAAAACTATAATACTCTTAGAATATAACATAGGAGAAAATCCAGAGGATTTTGGGTATGATGGTGAACAAAATAAATAAATAATTGATAAACAATTGAAAGAAATAATTGATAAGCTAGATTTTATTAAAATAAAAAACACTGGTTGTACAAAAGACAATATAAGGAGAATGAGGAGATAAGACACAGACTAGGAGAAAATATTTGCAAAAGATACATCTGATAAAGAATTTTTATCTAAAATATGTAAAAAATTCTTAAAACTCAACAAGAAGAGATCTTTTGTTCAATATACTATCTATAGTTAACAATATAATATTGTGTTTTAAAATATGTTATGAGGATACTCTCATGTTGTGTTCCTACCCCATACACACCAAAAAGTCTTACAAAACAGCACAAGGAAATGTTTGGATGTGATGGATATGATGTTTAATACCTTGATTCCGGTGATATCACAGGTGTATTCATGTGTCCAAACTCATCAAAATACATACATTTGTGCATAGCTACTCTGTCATGTCCAACTCTTTGCAACCCTTTGTACTGTAGCCCGTCAGGCTCCTCAGTCCATGGGATTCTCAAGACATGGAGGAATCTCAAATGAGTATTACTTCATGAAATAAGCCAAACTTAAAAGGCTACATACCATAGATTCCAACAAACCAGCTATTATTATTTCCTTTATTGCTAAATAACATTACTGTTTTAGATTTCAGTCTTAGATATTTCCATGCATTTTCTTGGATGTCAAATCCCCATTTTCTTGAAAAGAGCACTTCATCTCAGGGAAATTAAGTGATTCATTTTCTTGTGGGATTCTGCTTTCCAGTTTCCCACTTCAACCCCTAGTCCATACCCCATTCTACCTCTGGCCATTATGAACTACTCCAGGTTCTCTGAACCCAGCAAGCTCTCACCTCCACATCCACTCTCTCTTCTGTACACACATATGATGGATAATTACCTATTTGTCAATCAAGCTTTTTAACTTGTCCACCATATTAAATCTTATCTATCCCTTTCTTCATTGTCTTTTCACATGAGAATGAAATATTGATGAGCACAGGGGATCTGATTACTGTGCTCAGAGCTCTGTCCTCAGAGACAGAAAGGCCTAGAGCAAGTGAGTGATAAATATTTGTTGAATTAAATACCTGATCCTGAACCAGTCTTGGATATGCAGTCTGGTGTCTGTGGGTGTCCCACTTGACTCTGGGAAACATGGAAACTGGACGAGATAATCTTTCCGGAAAGTCCCACTGTTCAAACAGGCCGATGCAACTAAGACATCAGGCTTCTAGAGTCAGACCAGGATGGAATTCCACCTCTATTTCTTACTGGTTATATGGCTTTGGGGATATTCCTTTATCTTTTTGAGCCTAGTTTCTGTCCCTCATTATTTATTCTAATGAGATAGTTGAAACTACTCAAAACTTCCACCCATTCAATCAGCAGATAATTGTCAAATGTCTTCTGACAGGCACTGTTTTAGGTGCCAAGAATAAGTCATAAACAAGTTACATCTATCAGCTCACAGTCTACTGAATAAAGCAAACAAATAACTGTTTAGAGCACAGTGCTCTTGGGACCATGATAAGGGAGGTACTGGATACCAGAAGCAGAGCTGTAGGAGTAGTTGGTGCTCTTCACTTCCTGCCCTTTGTTTCTAATACTGAAGTGGTATTAGTCACTAAGGCCTGAGGCATGCTTCTGGGATCATTCTTCATGCTTCTAATTTTGCAAGTTCCGTGATGCTGTTGAGTTGGGTTTGACTTGACAAGGCTACTACTATAAACCTGAGATTTCACCCAGAGGTATCTCTTATTGACAGTCAGAAGTATTTGATAGTAACAAAAATGATGATGAAAATAGCCACCACTTATTTTCTAATGTACTTATAGATTCTTATTTACTGGATGATAATCCATTATTATTATTCTTTTTGATGCTTAAATTATGCCATTAAAAATCTACCTGTGTGCCAAGCACTATACTAAATGTTTCATTACTATATTTAAACCTTACAACATACCAATGACAAAAATCATATTTTGGTGAATTCCCTGGAGGTTCAGTGGTTAGGACTTAGCACTTTCACTGCTGAGGGCCTACATATGACCCCTGGTTGGGGAACTAAGACCCCATTAGCTGTGCTGTGCAGCCAAAACAAAATTCCTATTTTTATGCCAATTTCACATATTGGGTAACTGAAGTTAAGGGAAATGCAGGAGGTTGTAAACTCATTCTGACAGTAGAGAATAATGGTTAAAAGCACAGACTTCATTTCTAAATACCATTCTACACAAAAGAAACCAGAGCTCCTTGGAAAATGGCTGATTTCAGGGAAACAATAGGGAAAGTACAAAAAGAGCCAGGAATATCTTGCTATACTGTACCAAAAGAACTTTTCAAAGAAAAATAGGGGAACATCTAAAAAGGACACAGGAACAAGATTTAAGGGGCCTCCATTTTTCCACTGACCAGATCTGGACAAACTGGAGCATCAAACTGAATTATGATAGTAATGCATTATTACCCAATGAGTAAAATATATGTCCATGAGCTCACAGGATATAAATGAAGACATGAATAATTTATAAGTGAGTGTGAGATAAAAAGCTCTTCATTGCAGAAGAATCCCAATTAGTAAATGGGGGGAAATGATGAAGACAGAAGTGCATGACTTTTCAACCATCTTACGTTAATGGGTTTAGGGAAGAATCATCAGTGATGGTAGAACAGGATACTTCCATAGTCACCAAGTATACACCCACAACAAGTGGACAAAGGGAAAATAACTTTACTCCAGGGTAGCTTGCTGAATACAACCTTGAGCAAGTGATCAAATCCAACATCACCAATATGGAATAAATAAGTATCATGTGCTGATTGATATAATGCACTGAGAAGGATATACTACCACTTTTTGTCTTTTCCCTGGCAAAGATACATAAGCTGAATCGAGTCATGAGAATCAAAAATCAGGCAAACCCATATTGAGGGACATTTGAGTAAATGGTTCATACTTTCAAAACTGTTATGGTCATTCAAGACAGTAAATCTGAGGACTTGTTCCAGACTGAAGAATACCAAAGTGGAATAAGAACTATATACAAGTGTGATTCTCGACTGGCAAGTAGAACTGAAAATTATAAAACTTTCTCTTTGGTTGGTGCAAAAGTAATTGCAGTTTTGCATTGTTGAACTTTGCCATTTGATATGGGAATACAATCTTAAATAAATGTGGTTATGTTATGTATCATTTAATGTGCAATTTCTTGCTTTATGCATTTTTGCTAATGACTTATTACTTCCTGGTTTTATTTATTTATTTATTTTTATTTTAATAAATTTATTTATTTTAGTTGGGGGCTAATTACTTTACAATATTGTAGTGGTTTTTGCCATACTGTTTACTGTATATTTATTTTAGACTATAGTAATGATGTTAGACAAAAAACAAATTTGAGCCATTTTTTAATTCAAGTTCGAAATGTGTCAGAAAGCAGCAGAGACAACTTGCAACATCAGCAATGCATTTGGTCCAAGAACTGCTAATGAATGTACAGTGCAGAGGTGGTTCAAGAAAGTTTTGCAAAGGAGACGAGAGTCTTGAAGATGAGGAGTACAGTGCCCAGCCACTGGAAGTTGACAGTGACCAATTGAGAGCCATCATCGAAGCTGATCCTCTCATAACTACATGAGAAGTTACTGAAGTCAACATCAGCCATTCTACGGTTGTTCGGCATTTGAAGCAAATTGGAAAGGTGAAAAAGCTTGAAAAGAGGGTGCCTCATGAACTGATAAAAAAATCATTTCGAAGCATCGTCTTCTCTTATTCTATGCAACAACAAACCATTTCTAGGTCAGATTGTGACGTGCAACAAAAAGTAGATTTTATATGACAACCAGTGATGACCAGCTCAGTGACTGGACCAAGAAGAAAACCTAAAGGACTTCCCAAAGCCAAACTTGCACCAAAAAAACTCATGGTCACTGTTGGGTGGTCTGATGCCAGTCTGATCCACTACAGTTTTCTGAATCCCAGCTAAATCATTACATCTGAAAAGTATGCTCAGCAAATTGATGATATGCACTGAAAATTGCAACATCTGCCTCTGGCATTGGTCTACAAAAAGGGCCCAATTCCTCTCCACAACAACACCTGACCACAGGTCACACAACACTTCAAAAGTTGAATGACTTGGACTATGGAGTTTTGCCTCATCCACCATATTCACCTGACCTCTTGCCAGTTCTACCACTTCTTCAAGCATCTCGACAACTTTTTGCAGGGAAAATGCTTCTACAACCAGCAGGGGGCAGAAAATACTTTCTAAGAGCTAGTCAAATCCCCAAATATGGATTTTTATGCTTCAGGAATAAACAAACTTAGTTCTCATTGGCAAAAATGTGTTGATTGTAACGGTTCCTATTTTGAATGATTTAGAAAATATTTGCATGTATATGCATCTGTGTGTGGTATGTGTGTGGACAGGAAAATGAGAAAGGGAGGCAGACAGAAAGAGGTGGAAAGGAGAGAGAAATTATTACCTATTGAAGAATTTGAATGAAGTATAAATGGGAGTTGCATGTATTAATACTATTCTTACAACTTTTCTGTAAGTTTGAAATTATTTCCACCTCAAAGTATCTCCCTTACAAAAAGTAATGTGGGTTCTAGGTACTGTCTACAATCATTTTCTGTGCCCTTCATTATTAACTGTATGATCACAAAAAAGTTACTCAATCTCTAAATTCAATGTTTTTGACCAGTAAATAGGGATAATCACTGAGCCTACCTACTTCCTCAGGCCACGGTAAGGATTAAATGAGATGATACACATAATATAATCAAGCAATATATTGGATGCAGGGAATACTCAACAAAAGTTAAGCCTCTATAATGTTTTGATTTTTTTAAAAGCAAGGTACATCATTAACCTAGACTTTCCTCGTTTAAGTACTCAGATCTTACTGTGGCACTGGGGTGCCCGGCTAGAAGCAGACTCTCTATGCCCATTGGGACTTAGAGTGAAGAGTACAAGTTAGCTTTCACCATGATTATAATGATTAATCCCAATATTTATTATCTTAATGTCCAGGCTCTTATCACTCCACTTAGCTGCCTTGGTGTGTTCCTGGGGGAAAACAAATCTTCACATTAACATGTAGTAGGTACTAAAGTCACTTGACTTGTATGTATGCTATCTACACTGTTCAGGGAAAACTGAAATCAAAATATAGTTGACCCTTCCTTTGGACCAGTGTGATCAATGGGTTACAGTAGACAGCTATAAATTTCCACATATGATAACCGTGGGGAGTATGTTTTTTTTCTTTATTCTTTTTAAAATTATTAAAGTATGATAATGCATTTACAGGAGACTTGGAAAATATAGAACAAAGTTACATATAGTTCCATTATATCTTACAATTGTTTTTTAAGTGGATAAATTAAGATTTTCAGTTGGAGTTTCAATATCAAACTCTCAAAAATTAATAGAATGGATAGAGAGAAAAGTGGAAGGATATAGTAGACCTGAAAAGCACTATGTACCAATTCAGCATAATTAAGATTTATACAATTTTCACACAATAGTAGGGTACAAATTCCATTCAAGTTCCCATAGACTATCAACAAGGAGACACTGGAACAGATCCAGGGACATAACATAAAATAAGCTGCAAAAATTTCATCATCTAAAGGTATTGAAATCACACGGAATCTGTTCTCTTATCACTGTGGAATTATGTTAGAAACCAATATCAAAAGGTGTTTGAAAATAACCCACATATTTTCAAGTGCAATGTGAGATTTACCAAGAGAGATCTTTGACTTAGCCATTGAAAGCCCCAGTAAAGTTAGAAGACTGAAAAAACAGAGGATGATTGCAGAGCAGAAAGCATTTAAATGGGAAATTAATACCAAAATGAGAAATTAATATCAAGGATACTTAAAAAAAAACATGTATTTGGAAATTAAATGTCCACTTTTAAATGATGGGTATATCTAAGTAGCCACAGCAAGGAAAATTGAAAATATTTATAACAGAATAAAACAGAGAGGCCTGGCGTGCTGCAATTCATGGGGTCGCAAAGAGTCGGACACGACTGAGTGACTGAACTGAACTGAATAATTGAGAGAGAATTTATCAGAATTTATTGGAGAAGGAAATGGCAACCCACACCAGTATTCTTGCCAGAGAATCCTAGAGACAGATGAGCCTGGTGGGCTGCTGTCTATAGGGTCACACAGAGTCGGACACGACTGAAGTGACTTAGCATATCAGAATTTATTGCATGTAGCTGAAACTGTTCAATGCAGGTTTTAAACCTCTCTTTAAGAAGTAAGTGCACAGGCTCAGAGAGGTAGAGAGACTTTCCCCAAATCACAAACCATTGAGAGGTGCCACCAGAAATACCTCCCCCATGGCCCTGCTGCTAACCTGAGCCATCTTCAGCTCTAGCAGTGTACAGCATCAATAAACACCCTTTTCCTAACTGGCCTATAGACTCACTGGAGGTTGAGAACACCGTTTAGCTCTCATGTATATCCTCTCATTGAATTCACTCCTAAGCACACACTTTGGGGCAAGAATTTGTCCCTTTAACCTGGGAAGAGGGATTCATTTCAATATTTCAGGGAGCTTCTAGAAACAAGTTACATGAGGTGGTTCTCTAAGTGTACATTAAAAACTCAAACATGCATGTGATGCCTGATGGCATAAGGGTTTTTTCAAACATGAAACTAGATAATTTAGTGTAGTTTACATAGGTGGTAGGTGAAGCTATAATGAGCTGTAAGGAAGAGATACTGAGCAAGGATGAGGATGGCAGATTTCTCTACTGAGGAGACACACAGTTGTGGTCAGGGAGGGGAGCATCAGGGGCTCTGGGGTTTTAATAATATTTGAGTCATTGTTTTGGGTGATGGTTATAGATGTTTTCATGTTATAGTTATTCATTATTAATCTCTGTATATATGTTTTATGCTTCTTTTGTACGTTATTATTTCAAAACTGAACCAAATGAAAAAGAATAGGAAGGTCACAAGACAGAGAAATGCCGAGATTTGAATAAAGGTATTAATGGCAACCCATTCTAGTATTCTTCTTGAAGATACTACAGTAAACAAAATGGACATCTGTCTCTGCCCTCACAGAACTCATATTTTGGGGTAACTGCATAAACAATAAAAAAATAAATGATTAAACTATACTGTAAGTAGGAAGATTATACCGCAATGGAAAGCAAATTAGAGCAAATTAAGAAAGATCTGGAATGCTAAATAATTGGAAATTTTGTTAAGTAGTCAGGATAAGCCTCACTCAGTGATATTTAGGCAAAGACTTGAAGGAGTTAATGGGATGAGCCATTAAATATGTAAAGGAAGAACGTTTCAAACACAGACAACAGCCAGTTGAAGAGCCTTCAGGTAAAATGTGACTTCTTAAGGTAGATATGGAGGGATTTCGTGGTAATGTAGTTAGATTTCAGAGAAGTAACACAACATCAAATCTTGCAGAAACTTGTAGGTCATGTAAACACTTTGATGTTTTGGCAGTAATCAAGGCAAAAAGTTATAGTGGCTTAGAATTAAGCGGTAAGAGTGAAGGAGGCAAAATTTTTCATACTCTCAGTCTACATAGACCATAGAAGCAACTGGATTTTTGGATGGATATAATGGTAAGACTGACCCCAGTATTTTTTAACGTTTATTTATTTATTTGGCTGCAACTAGGAATTAGTTGGAGCATGGTACAACCTATGGGATCCTTAGTTAGGGCACATGAACTCTTAGTTGTGGCATGTGGGATCTAGTTCCCTGATCAGGGATCAAACCCAGGTCCCCTGCATTAGAAACACAGACTGTTAGCCACTGGACCAGCAGAGACTCCCCTGACCCCAATATTTTTAAGTGAGTATCTAGAATGATAATGCTAACTGAGATGACAAACAACAGAGGTCGATCGATTGACATGAAATAAGTTCATTTTTCACATGATTGAAATGTAATGTTTATTGGATATCCATTTGTGCTTCCTGGTGGACAGTGACAACAGACTCTGGAGCCTAAGTTGGATGTCAAAGCTGGGGAGAGAAGAGGGTATAGATGGCATAGAAAGCCACGGTCCTGGATGAGATCACGAAAGGAATGAGTGTAGGTAGAGAAGAAGAGGATAAGGATTCAGTTCTGAGGTTTGTCAATATGGAGAAAACACAAGGAAAGGAGGAGAACCAGCCAAGGAGACTGAGCAGCTACAGTTACATGACATCAGGGAACAACCAGGAAAGTGTTGTCCTGGAACCCAGGTGTGTATGCATCAACTTCACTGGATCATGCAGTATCCAAATATTTGGCTAAACATCATTTCTGGGTATGTCTGCAAGGCTATTTCCAGGTGAAATTAACATCTGAATTTAATTTGGACTGGACTCAGAAAAGAAGTTTGCCCTTCCCAGTGTGAGGGCAAACAATCTTGAATAGAACAAAAAGGTGGAGGAAGGAAAATCTGGGCCTTTCCTGCCTGACTGAATGAACTGGGACATCGATCTTCTCCTGTTCTCAGTGCTACAGTTTCTCAGGTCTTCAGACCCTGACTGGAATCTACCTTATTAGTTCTCTTGGTTCTCAGGCCGCTGGAGTTGAAATGAATTAAGCCACCAAACTTCTCTGGGACTCCAGCTTGCAGACACCAGATTGGGGGACTTCTCTGCCTTCACAACTGCATAAGCCAATTTCTTTAAAGAAATCTCTTCCTGTATATATACCCTATGTCTCCAGAGAATGCTAAATGATACACCAGGGGAGAAAGTAGTCCCAGGTGGAAGGAGTGATCGACTTGGCCCCTAATTATAGACAAGTCACATAAGGAGGGACTGTGACACAGATCTTGACTTAGAAATATTGTGTGATTATTATGTTGATCAGAGCAGTCTCAGTTCGGGTGAAGGTGTCTACGTTCAATCACAGTGAGATTAAGACAGAATGGGAGTAGGGGGAACTGGAGACAGTGAGTGTAGACCCTCCCTAAGGGAGGTCGGCTACCAAGGGGAGAAAAAATGTCCCCATAGCAGGTAAGAAGGAGGGAGGCAAAAAGAAGGTTTTTTTTCTGTTTTGTGTTTTTTAAAATAATAATAATCAATTTTTATGTTGACAGGAATAATCTAGCAGAGGGAATGACAGTGATGCTGATGTTAGAAAACCTCCGAGATCATGAGCTTCCTTTTCCATTGAGACAATCTAGAAAAGAATTTTCTGCTCCTTGCAATGCAGAGGATTTTTACTAGCAGAGTGAGCAGTGTCTTCATACATCTAAGTCTTTTCCATTTTATGCCCACTGAGGTATAATTTTCAATGGTGCTCTCATTCTGGTGTGGATGATAAATTAAATGCTCACATTAATGAGTTCAGGACATTGGTTCTGAAGCCACAGATGACAACCCTGGGGCCTACCACTTACCAGCTGTAATCTGGGACAAACTATTTCTGTGCTTCAGTTTCTTCATATGGAAATGGGACTAACAATGGCATGTATCTCACGGGGTTTTGCTGAACAAAGGAGGTAAAGCATTTAAAAAAACGTACAAAAGGGCATGCTAAATATAGTAACTATTTCACAAATATTAGGTATTATTAAATCTGCATGCTACAAGATGTAAAATTCTCCTTTACCGTATAGACTGTACACTGCTTCCTGATCAGTGTTTCCCTTTCACACATATACCTTAAAGGTAATTGGTTAAAATGCAACTAACAAAGTGAACTTATCCATAGCTCCCTCTTATAGGCAAGGAAGCTGAGAAACCAAGCAGTTAAATTAAAATAGAATAGGAATTTTAAAATAAATGATAACCTATAGACTGTGTCAAGATGCCTGGAGTGATGTGCAATATTTTGCATCATGATTGGGCCACAGAAAGTGCCCAGGGAGTAGGTCAACCATTATTGTGAGTGTGTCTGTGAGGGAGTTTTAGATAAGATCAGCACTGGAATAAGTGGACTGAGTAAACCAGGTTGCCCTCTAATGGGGATGTCCCAAACCAAGTTGAAAGCCTGAATAGAACAAAAATAGCTGAGCTTCCTTCAAGGAGGAGGGAATCAAGTCTGACTGCTTGAGGTGGGACTCTGGTCTTTTCCTGCCTGTGAACTTGAACTGAAGAAGCACATCTTCTTGAGGCTTGATCTCAGCACTTTTGGACTAGAACTTACACCACTGGCTCTCCTGGTTCTCAGCCCTTTGGACTCAGGTGAACTATACCATCAGCTCTCCTAGTCTCCACCTTGCCGAATGCACATCTTGGGATCTTGTCAGCTTCTATAAACTTGTGAGCCAGTTCCTAATAAAAAATTATTTTCTCCCCTCTCTCTCTCTCTCTCTAAATATCCTATTGGGTCTGTTCCTCTGGAACCCTGACCAATACACAAATCACTGGTGCAAATAAAACTACATGATGACATGATGGAACTCAGTGAAGAGCTATAGTATGATCACAGGATTTATAGGTACTCCATCAGGGTCACATTTATTAAAACAGGGTTTTAATAAATAATTATCTGATGGTTATTAAAGTCTATGTAGGCAGAATTCTAAAACTGGTCTCCCAAGATAGCTCACCATAATCCCAGGTACTGTGAATTAAAGGAGGAATCACACATACATTTGTGTTATATCCACATGGCTAGTCAGATTGTGCCAGAGAAGGCAATGGCACTCCACTTCAGTACTCTTGCCTAGAAAATCCCATGGACGGAGGAGCCTGGTAGGCTGCAATCCATGGGGTCGCTCAGAGTCGGACACGACTGAGCGACTTCCCTTTCACTTTTCACTTTCATGCATTGGAGAAGGAAATGGCAACCCACTCCAGTGTTCTTGCCTGGAGAATCCCAGGGACGGCAGAGCCTGGTGGGCTGCCATCTATGGGGTCACACAGAGTCGGACATGACTGAAGCGACTTAGCAGCAGCTGTAGCAGCAGCAGTCAGATTGTGCAGTTACAATTGAGGTTATTAATCCACTGACCTTAATTGGGAGATTATCCTGAATTATCCAAAGGGGCCTAACATAATAACAGGAGTCCTTTAAAAGCAGAGAGTTTCCCCTTGCTTGCAGCAGAGGAAAGCAAGAGAGATTTGAAGCAAAAGGTTTTGACACACCATCATTTGCTTGAGCTTCCCTGGTAGCTCAGTTGGTAAAGAATCCACCTGCAATGCAGAAGACCCCAGTTTGATTCCTGGGACAGGAAGACCCACTGGAGAAGGGATAGGCTACCCACTCCAGTATTCTTGGGCTTCCCTGGTTTCTTAGCTGGTAAACAATCAGCCTGCAATGCAGAAGACCTGGGTTCAATCCCTGGGTTGGGAAGATCCCCTGGAGAAGAGAAAGGCTACCCACACCAGTATTCTGGCCTGGAGAATTCCATGGACTGTATAGTCCATGGGGTCGCAAAGAGTCAGACACAACTGAGCAACTTTCACTTTCATTTGCTTGAAGATGGAGGGAACTATATGATGAGAAATACAGGCAGCCTCTAGGATCTGAGAGCAGCTCTAACAATATCCTGCAAAGATATAGATCAGTCTTGCCACCACAGGAGATGTATTCTGCCAATCACTTGGATGATCTTGGAAGCTGCTTCTTCCCCAGAGTCTCCCAGTAAGATTCCAGCCCCACTGACACCTTGATTTCAGCCTCGTAAGACCCTAAGCAGAGAACTCACTTGATCCTTGCAGCATGCATTACCTGTGGGAACTGGGGAATAATAAATATGTGCTGGTTTAAGCTGCCAAATTTGAGGCAATTTGCTGTGCAGCAAATGAAAACTGATCACCAGTATTTAAGTTATTAGTGTATTGAATCTGTTGAGCATAAGGTAATTCTCTGCATTATCCAATCTACTGCGGAGGTTAAGGAATCATTTCTGGCCCAGCGATAATCACATGTACCTCAAAGGTGCCAATTAAAATGAGCATCACCAAAGTCACAGTGCAGAGAATTCTAACTCTAATTGTAGTGAAGACTAATTGCAAAATAGAGGCAGAAACAGGCAGCTTGCAGTGGGACAGCAACATGAGGTCACATGGAGGTCAGACAGGGCCATACTCAGCATGAAGGCCTTGGGTGCAGGAACTGCCCACTCAGACCCTGCCCTTTAGATAAAGCAGAACATTCAGTTCCCAGTCTCTCTGCAGGGCAACAACAGGCAAGCACAGTCAGGGGAACTGCAGGTAGTGGTTCTCAATTAAATTGAAATAAATTATTATGAAAAAGGGTTTAATGTCATAGACATTCTTTGAGGCTTTAGAGGCAGACAGACTGGCACCAAAACTCTGTGATCCTAGCTGGGTTTAAGAATTATAATTTATTAACTGTGTGTGAGTGTGTGTCTGTGTGTGTGTGTGCAGGTAAGACACCACCAATGTCAACAATCCTGACAAATCTTTCCAGACCACCGGGTTTAAGATGTGCTTGCATGACTTTCTGTACTGAGAGAGCTGGATAAGCTTGCCTGATACATCTAACCCCAGAGCCTACCATGGTACGTGGAAAGTACACATCTCCTGACTTTTACAACAGCTCCCTGTACTCAGGAGCCTCTACTACCAATGTACTGGCGACTTCCTGGATTCATCATCATTGTTGGTCCTTCTAACAATCTCTCAGTTTCTGAAATGTCCTCATGATGGGAGCCTTTGGAAATCCAAGGCTTTGCAAATAAAAAAATGACAGAAACATAAAAATCATTAAAAAAAAATGTAACTGGAGAGAATACTTAGTGAATATAAGGCTAGTATGAGAATATAATAAGAAAGGAACAACAGAGGATGAGATGGTTGTATGGCATCACCAACTCGATGGACATGAGTCTGAGCAAGCTCTGGGAGTTGGTGATGGACAGGGAAGCCTGGCATGCTGCAGTCCACTGGGTTGCAAAGAGTCGGACACAACTTAGCAACCTAACTGAACTGATAAGGCTGGTAATGTGATTATTTAATCGTTCTGCTGAAAATCACAAATATTCAGGATTAAGGAATCACATCCCCCCACAAACAGTGGAATTTTCCAATACAGGCCTTAGTGTTCACAGTCACAATATGATCTGACTTCTGACCCTACTGCCTCTCTTGATTCTCAGCCCTAATCTTTGTCTCCTCTTCCTCTTTTCCCATCTTCAACCGTGGATACTTCTAATTCAGAAAGTACACTTCTTTTTTGGTTTGCTTTCCTGTGAGATCCTAAGGGCTGGCACCATGGTTGCTTTCCTCTTTGCTTATCATGTATGACATACACTGCAGGAAACATGGTAGGCATTGCTGAAGGTTTGTTGAATGCAACTCTTTCATACTGAAACTTTAACACCAAAAACATCCATTTGCAACCTGGGGGTAGTATAGTAGAGGCTTTCTACACAGGTAGCATAGCTGTGGTTTATGAGTATCAGGTGCCATGCAAACTCTTCTATAAACTCAGATGGTTTTGGAGGACAAGAACTGGCTCTTTTCTCCCTGTGCCTCTACACAGTATATGGCACAGTTTTTAGCCCACAGTATGGTGAAAAGCAACACTTTCCAGAACCAGCTCATGTATATGCCTTTCCACGTGTGCCACCCCCAAGTAAATGTTATAAGCTTAATACTGTCTGTAAAGGAAAGTACAATTTGTCATGAGAAAGACTCGAAAAAATAAACAGAATGATGAGATAGAGAAACAGTATAGAATGTTTCAACTAACATTGGTAACTCTCAAAAACACAATGTTCTTCAAACACTTTTTTTAAATTGTGGAGATATGCAGACAATGGATTGCAACAGCAGTTCTAAATCCCAGCTCTGCCACTTGCTCACTCTGTGATGAGCAAGGCATCTATCCTCCCGGGCCTTAATTCCCTCATTTGTGACACTGGAATCGTGGTACTTAGGCTGCAGGGATTTTATGAAAATTGTCAGTGAGTTATGAAAATAGCTGACCCGCAGTAGCCCCCAAAGAGATTCTATCATCTCTTCTGATATGTAGTTAGGAAACAGCAACAAGCGAAATAGGATTCCTTTACAAGAACTCTGGGAATTACACACATCAGAAGATTCATCTGAAGCAACTAATCAAGGAGCTTTCCTGTGAGGTGCAGGCTGGTACTAAAAGCAATCTGATCAATGTTAAAACGAAGTTTAGAAACTAAGAGTCTAATTGGTGTCCTCTGCTAGGAGATCTTCTATTTTATAAAAACTGCTAACAAAACCACTGATTTTCAAATGTGCCCTGAAATAAATACCCGAGAAGAAGATGGGGAAAAAAGTAAAGGGGAAGCCATTGTCTACTAATCTCGAATTCCAGAGAATGATGCCTGGCTCAGAACCCACGGTCAGAGCCCCTCTACCATGCTGCTCACTCATGTGCATCGTCCCAGAACAGGCAGATTCTACTGAGGTCCTGGAAGACTATGGCTGTTTTCCTGATCCCAATTTTGATTCCAAATCTCACTTGTTGTCTTTATCAGAGGAGCCTGTGAAATGTGCAGAACAGCTTGGTAACCCTGAGAGATCTGTGTTGCTTCTGAGGGAACTGGTCTCGTGGTGTGGTGCTTGGGCCTGTGGGTACACAGCAGCACTGATCAGTAAGAACCTGACCTTCCCTCCTGGGCCAGTTTGAAGTCTTTGTGGAAGGAAAGGGCATCCTGCCGAGAACACGATTCTCACACAAGGAAACTAGCTCTGCAGCAAAAGACCCTCCCCAGAATACACAATCATCAAAAGTCATGAAGAAGTATAAATAACAGTTACTTTGTTCCTTCGCACAGACTCAAAACAGTCACCTTCCATCTACCACAGCAGGGGTCAGTATTGAATATACCAACATTTGATCAAAGGAGCTGGGGCGAAATCTCCGGGATGAAGCACTTCTGCAAGTGATATGAGCTGCGATGAAAGCTTTGGAGAGCGGATCAGTGAAAAAAGGAAGGGAACCAAACGGGACTGCTGGGAGCAGATTAAGTGTGTGGGGGGTCTGCCTATGCTGTGGGCTTCCCTGGTGGCTCAGTGGTAAAGAACCCACTTGCTAATGCAGGAGATGCAGGTTCAATCCCAGGGCCCAGAAGATCGCCTGGAGAAGGAAATAGCAACCCATTCCAGTATTTTTGCCTGGGAAATCCCATGGACAAGGATTCTAGGGGGCTACAGTCCATTTGGTCGCAAAAGATTCAGACACGACTTAGTGACTAAACAACAACTGTAGATGCTGTACTCGCTCTGAGGTGTTCACCAATGAGCCCTGAATTGGGCTCTCATTGGGCTATCTACTGCCAGATCACAGGCAACTCACAGAATGTCCATGGTCTCAGTATTCTCCCTTGTGAAATGGGAATGACAATATTACCTCTTGAGGCTTTTTATTAGGATTCAACTACAGAAGATCCATGAAGAGCCTTGCTTGGTGCCAATCTTTGTGTGCACTATTACTCCACAGTAGTCTCAACTTTCCTTCAACTAGTTCGTTACCTTCTTTTGCACTCACCATGTTTGATTATATGATTATCTTTTATTCTCAAAGATACAATTTTATGGAAAGAAAATATGTAAGTTACTGCATCTTCCGCACAGCTAAAGCAGAGTCTATTTAGATGACGAAGGCCTGAGTTCCAGATATGCCACCCTAAGTCAGGCTGGGTAGTAAGCCGAGTGCTAGCCTTCCACAGAAAATGAGTCAGACATCTGGCCGCACTGACTAGCAGACTTTGCCGGCGCTGATACGTCCACGGTTCTCACACAGATAGGAAGCCTACTGGAAGAACTGCAGTTTGGAAACAGAATCTTTTCTCTACTAGTGCCACTTTCACAAATTAATTCATTAATTCAGTGAATATTCAGTAGTGTCTCTCCAGCTGTATCAGAAAGTTTGCTGGACCGTAGACTGACAAAGACCCATGGTTTGACAAAGACAAACACGGCCCTTGCCCTCAAGGGTATCATAATGTATCAAGGGAGGCAGATAAACTCAGTACATAAACTGATATCATCTAGGTGACTACAGTGTGTTCTCATTAATGTTCTGGGCTGGTGGAGATTGACCAGTGAGCAAGAGAAAAAGATCTCCAACTCAAGGATCTTGCAGCTGGGAACTATGGGGGAGGACAGAGATAGGTACAAACGTTACAAAGAAGTAAATAACCGAGTCTGTCAGGTGATAAGTGTTGTAACTAAAGGACAATGTAGGCCAAGGTAAAGGGGACGAGGGATAGGGTGGGCGCTGGGAAAGGTGGGTGCACTTGCCAAGGACCTGGGTAGCCCTCACAGAGAAAGCAGGTGAGAACTGAGCAAGGGCTCCGTGGAAGTGAGGAAGTCAGCCAGGCAGATGTGGGTGAGGAGCGTGCAGGCAAAGGGAAGAGCTGGGACAAAGGCCCTGAGGAAGGAGCCTAGCTGACATGACCCAGAAACTGCAGAGCCCAGATGACCTGGAGCTGAGTGACTGAAGGGAGGCTGGTGGGGTACAGTCAGAGAGGAGACAGGGTCACATCCTATAGGACCTCAAACACCTCTCTTAGTGATTAGCATTTGACTCTGAGGCATGAATGAGACAGCACTAGCAAGGGTTTGGGTGCTGAATTTAGGTCGGTAGAGAGGACAGTATCAGTGAAAAAGGGGGACACTGCAGTCAGGGAACCAAAGGGAGTGACCAAAGAAGCAGGAGGAAATCAAGGAGTGCTCGCGGCCTCTTTGAGAGAGCGGAAACACCCACCTGGACTTGATCTCCATTGATCTTTGTGCTCACACCCTGGATTGTTCACACATGTGCTGTTACTCACAAAATCACAAACTTAAAAGTCTTGTTTTTATCCCCACGGTTCATTGATTAATCAAAGAGAAAAACTGGGGAGGCACTGTTTTGCTCTAATCACTTGGTGTTTGAGAAGTTTCTACTGAATGATCTACTATAGCCCCTCTCTGTGCTTGAGGGGAAAAAGAGATAATGCAAGGAACACGACGAAGCCTCCCCACATGAAAAGCCACGTATGGAGTTGCCTGTGTTCACTCATCTGTCATTTTATATTCGGAATAAACAACTATTAGGTGTAATGAGAACCATCCTTCATGATCCAAATAGCCTTTGTCACACTCTTTCATTCAATCAATATATTTCGAATCCCTGCTGGATGCCAAGTTCAGGTCACTGTGCTGACTTGGGGAACAGGTTATGTATCTGGATGGCCCCTAGCCTTTACATTTTTTTCAAACATGCAGACAGATCATCATAGCACTCCCTGATTAAAACCATGACAGAATTCAAGTCAAGCTGCTGCTGCTGCTAAGTCGCTTCAGTTGTGTCCGACTCTGTGCGAACCCATAGACGGCAGCCCACCAGGCTCTGCCGTCCCTGGGATTCTCCAGGCAAGAACACTGGAGTGGGTTGCCATTTCCTTCTCCAATGCATGAAAGTGAAAAGTGAAAGTGAAGTCACTCAGTCGTGCCCGACTCTGAGCGACCCCATGGACTGCAGCCTACCAGGCTCCTCCGTCCATGGGATTTTCCAGGCAAGAGTACTGGAGTGGGTTGCCATTGCCTTCTCCGATTCAAGTCAAGGGAGCCTGGCAAAAAGCAGGAGGGTAATTTAATCGCAGTATTAAGAGATGAGGGAGTAATGGTCAGGAAAGTCTGTGCGGGAGGGAGAAATTAATGAGATAGGTACTTTCATTATCCCCATTTTACAGATGAGAACTATCAAGGTCCAAGATATTCACTGATTTAAGACTACATAGCCAGTGAGAGAGCGAGATTTAAATTCTAGGGCATTTGGTTAACAAAACGCCAATTTTCCCCACTCACTGACTACTACTAAAATCACATTCCCTGACTCTGCTTCCCTTTAATATATCTAGAAATCCTCGCAGGTACGGGTGGTAACTCTCCTGAAAGCTGGAACTGGCTGTGAATACCATAAAGCTCTGAGAGGGTCTGAAATAGTCTCCATCTGAGCTGAAATCTGTTCTGGAGAACTCCTCCCTCTTAGAATTGCATTCCACTTACATTTAATCACAAAAGAGACAACTCTAGGTTGCATGCCCATCTCACCCAGAAAGGCCCCCAACTTTGCAGGATCATGTTTCTAATCTTGCTCTCACTTTCCAATCTGCCTGCTCCTTCCTAACTCAGAAAAAGTGCAGAAATATGTATTCCTGACCTGTTGCTCTCAGGGCAGATCTTCTCCGTTTTAGAACATTACATAGACGCTATGGCCTCCTGGGTGCCTGGATCTCCCAGGTAGGAAAAAAAAAATGAGAGCGGAGAAAGTCTGTACCATAAGGAACGACATGTACCGTGTGTGCATCTCAGCGGTCTCAGCACACGTGCAATCTGTCATAGTGAAGGGAAGATTACCTTTGGAGTCAGAGTCAAGGTCTGACTCAGTTCAATGTCAATCTCTTCAAAAGAGGTGGAATTCTACTAGGAAATATACATTCTCTCTTTAGTTTTGGTTGGAATTTGATGGATGGCAGTTAATAGTCGTGTCAGCTAGCTCTTGATGCAGCCCACCGTTTACACAACTGATTCTTTTGCTCACAATCCTGCAGCTCAATGAGTTCAGCTGGGCTCAGCTGAGCAGTCCTGCTGTTCTCAGAAGGCTTCCTTAGTGCATTCGTGGTCAGTGCTCTGTTAGCTAACTGGCTCTGCTGGGGGCTGGATGGTAGAGGATGGTCTCACCCACACTTCTGGTAAATGATTCTCTGGCAGCTAGGGTGAAGGCGATGCATGGACCATGGATCTCGCATCATTCACCTAGCCCAGGCTTCTTCACATTGCTATCATCTCGTCTCAAGAACAGCAAGAGAGGGCAAACCTCAGTGCACAAGCACTTTTCAACTCTCTGCTTGCTTCACACATGCTGTTGTCCCATCAGACAAAGCAAGCTCCATCGCCAAGGCTAAGACGATGTGGGAGGCATGCACATATCACAGCTGTCGCTGTAACAGTCTACTTCTGCAGTGGCTCAAAAATCAACCCTGCTCATCAGTGCAGTAGCGCTGAACTATAGAGAAACCACGCAGTGGAGCGCTAGTCTTTCAAAAAAGATTTCTACTCTTGTTTAGAAAAAGTCACAACTGTCTTGCCCTATTGTTTTAACAGGTGGGAAGTACAATTATTTTATGATAATCAGGGGAAAAACCTAATTTGTAAATATCCTTGGCATTGTACTAAACCTGCAACTTGTGGATCTCTTGATCCAGAAACATGCTATGACTTTGCCAGTAGGAATTCAGTCTCTATCTCCTTCCATATTATAATGTTGCCTCTCCTCTACCTTCCAATAACTATGCCCCACCCCCAGCACAGACATATTGCATGGGTGTAACCTGATGTGGGAATGGTGGAGTAGACTATAAAAGGGCACCTCTGGTAAGACAAGGAGATGGTACCTGGCAATTGTGAAGCAGACCTGTGATGTAGCTGCAGCCTGTTTGGTCCACACCTCCCTGCAGACAGGAGAAGGAAATGGCAACCCATTCCAGTATTCTCGCCTGGAGAATCCCATGGACAGAAGAGTTGGCAGGACACGACTGAGGGACTAACACTTTCAAGTCCTAAGCAGATAGTGAAGGACAGGGAAGCCTGGCGTACTGCAGTCCATGGGGTCCCAGAGAGTCATGACACGACTAAGTGACTGAAAACAAGAAAGTACTGAGCAAGAAATAAATAATAATAATCCCTGCAGCCACCAGCCCAATCTCCCAACTTTGCTAAAGTGCCTCTTGATTTACTCAAATATCTTTTAAAGCTGAGTATGAGTTTTATCATTTTCTACTACAATGTCCTAACCATGGTTTTAGGATTCCTTGGTGTTTCATTGACTTTGGAGTGGTTGATACTACTACTGTGATGTCATCATTTACCCATTCTATTTTCTATAGGATTATTGCTGGCATACATGAAAGCTCCTGGGATTTTAAATTTTAATATTTATTAATTTCTCCCATTTGAAGAAGTTTATTTTTACATCATTTCTCAGGTGTTTCCCAAGAATATATTCCTACTATCTGCAGAAAAAGAGAATTTTGTCTTCTTTACCAAAATGGCAGGCATTTTTCTCTTTACGATCTCATTATGTGGGAAAGAAATTTTAAAATGATATGTAATAACATGGGTGATAATTGATATATTTGCCTAGATTCTGATTAGGATGGACTTTGGGTTTGATTTTTTAATTGTGAGTATGAACACACTGAGGAATACATCTTGCTGAAATTTATATACTTTCCTAGTGTAGTTTTTTTTTGGGGGGGTGGGGCGGAAGTCCTACCATGCAGCATAGGAAACTTCCCTGAGCAGGCATCCAACTCGTGCCTCCTGCTTTGAAGCACAGAGTCCTAATCGCTGGATCTCCAGGGAAGCCCTCCTAGTTTGTTTTTGATCATGGTATGTTGCCTTCCACCAAATGTTCTTTGATCATCCATATATCATTGAAATATGGTCATTAGCAGTAGTATGGCTATTGGTTCCGGTGATTCTCTGTATCTATCTTTTTCTTCATACAGTTTTGTTCTATCATGTCCACATACTTTTGTCATATATTATGCTCAAGATATTGAGGGTAGTCTTGCCACCAGGAACAGAATCATTTTTATGTGCTATTTGGGTATACACGGAGTGGAACAGACCTGGGAAGCTGAACAAACTTGTCCTTTAAAAACCGGACTGTACGTTTCATAACCATTTTCCACATACCTTTCCGATTCCATTTCCCCTTGAGGAATGGATTATTTCCTTGGAGAAGTGAGTTGTCATGATCCGGCTTGCCTGATGCCAGCAGAGTGCCTGCAGGTAAAAGAGACAGAGATGCCTAAGTTGCAATAAGGTAAAATGTAGGGGGCATCAGAGGTCTTCTCCATAAGGTTACTGTGAGAGCAGGGAAACAAGAAGAAGAAATAAAATGGAGGGGGAAGGCTTTAGGTTGTTATATCTGGGGTTGTGGGGAGGCCACTTCTTGGCCAAGGGTATAGGATGGCTAGACAGAGGTGAGAGATCACCAAGTGGCCTTGCTGGAGTCCCAGGCCAGGAAGCTTCTGAAACTCAAAACGTAAAATATGAAGGGACTGCCAGAGGCATGTTTCCCAAAACCTCAAAGCAGTGCTTCCCAACGAGAAAGAGAGAGATGTGCGGAGTGTGTGAAGGGGAGAGATTCCCGGGATTGAATAAAGCACTGCTTTGGGTGGCTCTCCAGCTGTTGGGTGAATATGACCTCAAGTGCAAAGGTCTGAACCAAGTAGGTGAGGAGTTTACTGATGAGGAAACCAGGGACCAGAGGTTAGGTAAGATGTCAACAGGGGTAGGTTCAAGAAAGCTGTTCAGTCATGGATGCCAAGATGCCTGGCAAAGTGAAGAACCTGTTGAAAAAACAAAACTGCCCGAAATGACTCAGCAACGATTCGGTACTCTTTCGTCCAAGAATACCTAGGATCATCTCGACAAAACCGAGGCCTTCCTAAGAGTAAGCCGGTCCTCTTCATTGTGGGAGATGACTACGACCTTATGCACTTGACCATCCGCCTTGTGGTCCTGTGTGTAAAACGACTGCGTGTGTGTTTGCTGCGACCTGATGGGGAGGGTGAAGAGAAACGTCTGGCCGCGCCACAGCCACGTCTGGGTCAAAGGCACACGTGGAAACAAGCTGGCCCAAGCCACAGTGCGGTGCCTTTCACGCTGGGGGACGGACAGTCCCAGCCGGAGCAGTGCCAGGCGCCTGCGCTGTGCGCCAGAGGCCCCTGGCGCTGCGGGAGCCGCGAGACCCCCGCCCCCCGCCCTCCGACGGGAACGCGCACGTGCCTGGGGACGCGGACGCGCGCGCGAATGCGCATCACCTCGCTCAGCCTTGGTCCCGGCGGCTGAGGAGGGAAGGAGGGACGGACGGAAGCGCGCACCGGAGACGCGAGTGGGCTCCTCGCAGAGTGGCGGGCTCGGGGCGGAGGCGGGGACGGGGGCGGGGGCGGCGCCTCCTCCACTCTGGCGTCTGTGCTCGGGACCCCCGGCGGCGCAGGGGACGGACCGACTGACGTACCTCGCGCGCCCCCGCCCCCGCCCCCGCCCCCGTCCCCGCCCCGGCCTTATCTTCCCTGAGCTCCCGGGGCTCGTGGGCTGAGGCCCCTCTCTCTCTCACGCTGCCCCTCCCCGCGGCTCTTTTTCTCCCCAGCACCTTGGAGCCCCTCGACCCGGCGGCGGCGGCGGCGGCGGCGGCGGCGCGGCGGGGACCTGAGCGGCGGCAGACGGCCTCGAAGATGAAGTGCAAGCCGAACCAGACGCGGACCTACGACCCGGAGGGGTTCAAGAAGCGGGCGGCGTGCCTGTGCTTCCGGAGCGAGCGCGAGGACGAGGTGCTGTTAGTGAGTAGCAGTCGGTACCCGGACCGCTGGATCGTGCCGGGCGGGGGCATGGAGCCCGAGGAGGAGCCGGGCGGTGCGGCCGTCCGCGAGGTGTTTGAAGAGGCGGGAGTCAAGGGGAAGTTAGGCCGGCTCCTGGGCATTTTCGAGCAGAACCAAGATCGCAAGCACAGAACGTACGTGTATGTACTGACTGTCACTGAGATTCTGGAGGATTGGGAAGATTCGGTTAGCATTGGGAGGAAGCGAGAGTGGTTCAAAGTCGAAGATGCGATCAAGGTTCTCCAGTGCCACAAGCCCGTGCATGCCGAATATCTGCAAAAACTAAAGCTGGGCGGTTCCCCAACCAATGGAAACTCCGCGGCCCCGTCCCTGCCGGAGGGCGATCCCTAGTATGTACCGCTCGTGCACAGACTTCTGCTTTCCGCCTACCTGACAATAAGTAGTGCCCGGAGCACCTCTCTTGTTGCCGTGTGCGGTCTCACCGGGAGGAGGGAGGCTTCTTTTGTTTCCTTGGCAGACCTCTGAATCACGCTTGCAAACTGTCTCAGTTGCCAGGCACTGTTTTCAGGCACTTTGCACGTTTTTCAGATGCTTTCAGAATCGCTTCTTGGTAGCACTATAACACATTTCAGAAAGCCAAAGCCACGTGGGTTGTTGTTTTTTAAGTTGCCTTAACTGCTCACTCAGACGTTGAGGTTAATGTATGTGTGTGTGTAAACGCGTATGGGCGCTGTGGTTTGTTTTTTTTTTGTATTTCACACGTGTGTATGTGTGGGCCTTCATGTGTACTTTTGGTACCAGTCTTGTGGTTTGAATTGTATTGAAGCCTTTAAAATCTGATCACCTTGGTTGTGTGGCGTTTTCATTAGTTTTGTTTCTTAAGTTGTTTTCTCATTCACAGCATTAGTCCTTGTCAGCAAGCCCTTCTGTGAAGGGAATTGGTTTGAAGGACGAATTTTGAATTTCAAAAAGGTATTTAAGAAATTGTACAGCATGTGCTCTTTCTGCATTGAACAATAATTGTATGTTCAGATATGTGATCTAATTTGCCCTTTTGAGAAATTGCTTTATTCATTTGTAGATAATTCGAGTTTCAGAACATTTTCACAGCTGTTATTTTTTTACTTTTTACTTGAAATAGCCATTTCCCATTTAGCCTGAATGTAGCTTAGCAGAATATTTTATAGAGTAAACACACTCTTGGGGAGATATTGTTATGTACATGTCCTGATACATATTATGAAAACTGTATTCCGAGTGTGGTTTAGCATGCTCAACTCCAATTCATATTTCTCTTTTCTCAGTGCCCTAGAACAACTATGGTTCTCTCAGTATAAACTATTCTTTGAAAGAAGGTTTGCATATTTGAATTTGTGATAGTCCACTTAAACTTGTCTGAGTACCAGTAGTCAAAAGAATGGAATATTATATTGTAATTACAACCCAATTGAGGGAGTTAGCCTTCTTGATATTCAGCTGTTACACAATTCTCAAACTGTTAGGCTGCCTGAACAATCTCTCATAAAGTTTTAGGATAAAAATTTTGTGTCACATAATGAACTTTTTTGGGCACCAATTTAAAAATACTCAGATTATCTTCAATATTCACTTGAAATCAGGGATCCTATCTCGAGTATATAGGTCTGTCTTCTGGGACTAGCTTTATTCCTCTATCCATAGTAAATAGGTAGATATAAAGCCTACTTGGTGAAGTGGGTATTGGTAGGTAGAAAGATCTTACCTAATTTTTAGGGCAACCTGAATTGTCATATCTCTTAATCATTATTGATAGATATTTTGTGTCAGTCAACTCACTTTTGGAAGGTCACTATTAGCACTCCCTATTAAGAACTTTGAAAATTTGGAAACTTGGAACTCTTTGTGTTTTCTCAGGAACATTGAGGAAAAGCCTACTTTGTGAGGAGAGTATGAGTGGGGGATGTATTTTTATTTAACATCTTAAAAATATTCCACAAATAGATAATATAAGTGGTAATTACTGTAATTTAAACCCTTTTTTCTTCTACAAATTAACCTTTTAAAAAACACAGTCACTGGTAGAATTGAATATTCTACGTTTTCTTTTATTTATTTATTTTAATTTATTTTTTTACTTTACAATATTGTAGTGGTTATGCTATACATTGACATGAATCCACCATGGGTATACATGTTTTCCTCTTCCAGAACCCCCCTCCCACCTCCCTCCCCATCCCATCCCTCCGGGTCATCCTGGTGCACCAGCCCCGAGCACCCTGTATCATGCATTGAACCTGGACTGGCGATTCGTTTCACATATGATAATTTACATGCTTCAATGCCATTCTCCCATATCATCCCACCCTCGCCCTCTCCCATAGAGTCCAAAAGACTGTTCTATACATCTGTGTCTCTTTTGCTGTCTCGCATACAGGGTTATCTTTACCAACTTTCTAAATTGCATATATGTGCGTTTGTATACTGTATTGGTGTTTTTCTTTCTGGCTTACTTCACTCTGTATAATAGGCTCCAGTTTCATCCACCTCATTAGAACAGATTCAAATGTATTCTACGTTTTCTTTTAAAACTTTGGTGCCAATTTTTAAAATAAGATCTTTACCATACATAAATATGTCTAAATAAAAGTATGTATTGTAATTGACAAAACTAATGTCATAGAAGTGAGTAGAAAATGAGTAGCTTTTAAAAGACCAATTATACGATTTCATATTTTAAATTATGTAGGATTATCGAATATGTGTTTCAAAATTATGTTTTTTGTACAGAAAGATGTCTTATTTTAACAAACTCCAAATCCCACTAGTTGACATTTCCTTTTCTAACAGTCCAAATCAACTAATGATATTTGAAAATTTTCAAAATATACACTAACAGCAGAGAAATTGAATTTTTTTATGACCATTTCATATATAAAACTGCCGCCATCTAAAATGTTGCCACAGACACCTTGGAAGTTTTAACTTATACATGGCATCCTTAGAGATAATAATGCACAATCTTGTTTTGACTTTTCAACTACATATTTGACAAATGTGAAAAGTACACTGTTGATGTTCATCAGCTCTTGTTAGCCTGCAAATATTTGTTATATTTAATTCAGAAAAATTTGAATTGGGTTCTCTCACTTGCTAGGATTATCTTCAGTTCCCAGTTATCTTCACTTTATGCAGTCGGTAAAACTCTTTTCACTTCTAAATTGCAAAATAATATTTTATGGTTATCATACTTTAAGTTAAACATTCAAATTCAAAAGAGCAGTTCTTGTTATGCTTTTGGAGTTCAGTCAAGAAAATATAAAAAAAAAAAAACACCTAAAAATCCTTTCATTTTAAGAGAGAAATCCAAAGAATTCAGCTTAAAAAAGTTGACACAGAGGTAACAAACCAAATAGCATCTAGTTAACCTCCATCCTCCAAGAGCTTGATCCACAGTTGGGATTTTCTTCATGCAGAGTCATTATTATATTACACTAAAAGTGTACAAATGAGTCTTTCAACTCATTCCCCCCAAAGAAAACAGTACATTGATCAAAGATAATTAAGACTTTCAGACATGAGGTAGAATTTTGTTTTCAGCATGTTTTTTAAAGACTGGATTTTTTCCCCAAAACTGGACAAATGTCTTAACATTTTAAGAAGACATGTTGAAATAAAGATAATATTGATATGTAATGTATAGTTTCCCTGGACACCCAGTGTATTATATTTTCTAAGGAACTTGTTTTGTTGATCAGATCAGTTAAAAGAAGTAACTCTGAAAGGGATAGGAGGTGGCTATATCTATTTTGAGTTCTGTTCTATTGTTTAATTTGAAAGAACTGTAAATACTTCAACTTTTTTGTATTTAGAAACATCAGATAAATATTCGTGAATGTGTGTGCATCCCCACGTGTAAGCAACAGGAATAGACAGCTTCTGAAGTATTAGCATCATTAGAGGGCCTTTCTGGGACAGAAGGATAAAAAGGGCTCTGAAGCTTGAGCTGCTCCTCTCATTTCCATTTAAGTGGAATCCAATTGTAAGAAAGAGCAGTTCCTCCATCAATAGGTGTTAACTAGGAAAAGGAAGCTGAAAATGCTGCTTTAAAGCCTGTAGTACTAACAGCTGGACAAAATTTTCTTTTCTGGGTTCCTTTTGTGGAAGCACCAAGCAAAATAGGAAATATTTTCAGCATCATTCCAGTATTGTAATCATCTTTCTGAATGACGATTGGCCATTTAGACTGAACTCTTTGAGGACTAGGACCCAGCCTGAATCCTTACATATCCTCAAAGCCTTAGAACAGTGGCTAAAATATGGAGACATCTGTCATTGATCCACAGATTAGAAATATCTACTACTAGTGTTGTGTATTCTATCGGAGAAGGCAATGGCAACCCACTCCAGTGTTCTTGCCTGGAGAATCCCAGGGACAGAGGAGCCTGGTGGGCTGCCGTCTATGGGGTCGCACAGAGTCGGGCACGACTAAAGCGACTTAGCAGCAGCAGCAGCAGTGTATTCTATAACACTGTAATACTTGTGTGTTGATTTCTTGGCTTTATATTTTAACTAGGACAGTCTGTTATTCCTCACGCTCTCAAGTGGCTTCATAATGGAACTGCACTGAATAATTCACTGAAGGCTTTTCCAATACAAAGTGGTTGATGAGCCATACTTCAATAAATACTTGTTGACTAGAAGAATTGATGAACAAATACAACTATTAATTGTATATTTTTTTAGGTGAATGGCATAGATGTTCAGATTTACTTTGAAAGAATCAAGTATGTGAACCCAGTGATGAATGGAATTATGAAGACAGGTGAGCTCTTTCACACTCCCAAGGACACAGCTCGTCCTATCCTTTTGGACACTTCTCCCTGTTTATTGCAATGACTATTCTCCAGGTTGTTGCACTACTTCTGTATCTGTACAGACCTCTAATTTGGCGCCTATGGCCTTCTTTGTGCTCTTGTGATTATGTGTCTGTATTTCCCACCAGGTTATGTGACCTTGAGTGCAAAGACCTTATTTCCTTCATCTTTTTATAAATCTAGCATATAAGAAATCACTTGAAATATGGTAGACGTCACTGAAGATTTGTCTAAAAATTAATATTTTGTAATGACACTGAATGGTAAGGCATTTACCTTCTAATCTGGTGTTAGTACAGTAAATGCTGTCTATTTAGGTGATATGTGGCTTTTGTATATCAGGTGTGACACAGGTGTTTAAAGGCATCTGTGAGATATTAGCAAAAATTCTTCTTTGTATGTCTGTGTCATCCCAAATATTATGTGCCTGGTATGGCAGTATGCTCCACCACCTATGAAATATTTGCCAAAATTTTGAACCTAAATCTGACTGTGCCTCTAGACATAACTCTTTATCTGTAGAAAATACAGGGAACAGAGAAACATTACGTCACAGAGATGATATGAGCAGAATCCAGACTGCAGGAAACTCTACAGGACAAATGACCTAGTACCTTCAGTAAATGAATGGCCAGAATGAAAGAAATGAAGGATGAACCTGCTGATTAAAAGAGATTTAAGGGACTTAACAACCAATTGTAATACATGTATATTTTTTGGATCCTGATTTGACTGTACTATAAAATAAAAATATTTTGAGACAATCTGGATAATTTGAAAATTGGGCAACTTGATATTTTATATTAGTTGGAATAATAATATTGCTGTTATGATATATTCCCAACTATTTACAGTTGAAATGATGTCTGGAATTTGCTTCAAAATAATGTCTGTATGTTAAGTGTGTTGGAGGTATTGATGAAGCAAGATTGGCCTTGACCAGATAATTGTTAAAGTTGGGTGATGGTTAAATGATGATTCGTTATATTGAATATATGTTCCTCTCTACTTTTGTATGTTTGACATTTTCCAAAATAAAAAGTTATCAGAATTCTTATTAAAGCTAATATATGGGCATTGAGAAAAAAGAGGGAGAAAAATTTTATATTTTATATGGTTTAGAAAATGTTTGCTCTGGTGTGCCATTTCGGGCCAAATAGGTCAAATAGGTCCCCCAAAAAGAAAAGGGGGACATACCCTGGAATAGCTAGTGTTTCCATTGCTACAGACCATTGCTAGGAGTTGTATCTCTTAATTTGGCCCACTGAAATAGGAAAAATTAAATTTTTATTTAACAACTAACACACACACACACACAGTCCAGTTTATATCAATGAGAAAAACCAAAGGGGTGAAGTCTCCAAGGGAGCAATTTTATGAAATTATAAAAATCCACAAAATGTTTTTTAATAGTTTTATAGAAGAATAATGGCTATAGACGTGTTAGTTGCACATTCGTTAAAGTTATACTTGAAGGTAGGTGACACAGGAAAGTAAGTACTTGACATTCTTGACTTCAGTGAACCGTTTTGTGTTTCACAGATTGCAGATATTCCTGAAGTTTTGAACTGTGCTTAGAATTCTGTAAAGGCTAAAACCTAGGTCAGAGTCAATGAAGCTGTACTGAACTCATGAGGTCTGTCCTGACTTATTTTGTGGAGCAGCAGGCAGAAAGTGAGAACAACATTGGAGGTACCTTTTAGGGAAAATGCAGCAACAGCTCATTCATGTCTGACTCTCTGCAACCCCATGCACTGTAGCCTGCCAGGCTCCTCTGTTCATGGGATTCTCCAGGCAAGAATACTGGAGTGGGTTGCCATGCCCTCCTCCAGGGGATCTTCCTGACCCAGGGATAAAACCCGGGTCTCTTGCATCTCCTGCATGGTCAGATAGATTCTTTACCACTGTGCCACCTGGGAAGCCCCTAAACACCTGCATAAGTGTGAAGGGCTGTGAAGATGAAGCTGCCCTTTCTACTGCTTACTGCCTTCTAGGTTGTGTTCCAATCCTAAGAGCAAGCAGTTCCCCCAGGAAAAAAACTGTTCTTGGAAAAGAAGAGATGAAAAGTTTATCTCAGAGGCCTTTATTACACACAGCTGGGCAGAGCTTTCACTTTCAAGGTTCCCCTGTTAGAAACAATAGAAAATTCCATAAAATTTTTCATTTATAAACAACTTCCTGAAAGTTGTTTCCTAGCTTAAGTTTACTTTTAGCCAGTTTTTTTAAACTTTTAATTGAAGGATAATTGCTTTACAATACTGTGTTGTTTTCTGCCATACATCAGCATGAATCAGTCATAGTATACATATGTCCCCTCACTCTTGAACCTTAGTCCCACCTCCCACCCCTCTAGGTTGTCACAGAGCACCTGATTGGAGCTTCCTGCATCATCCAGCCAATTTTGGCTTTCTATTTTACATATGGTAATTTATGTTTCCATGCTACTCTCAGTTCATCCCACCTACTGTGTCCAAGTCTATTCTCTATGTCTGTGTCTCCGTTGCTGCCCTGCAGATAGGCTCATCAGTACTATCTTTCTAGATTCCATATTGTTGTTCAGTTGACAATCATGTCCCACTCTTTGCAACCCCATGGACTGCACCATGCCAGGCTTCCCTGTTCTCAACTATCTCCTGGAGTTTGCTCAAACTCGTGTCCATTGAGTTGATGATACCATCCAACCATCTCATCCTCTGTCACCCCCTTCTCCTCCTGCCTTCAGTCTTTCCCAGCATCAGGGTCTTTTCCAGTGAGTCAGCTCTTCACATCAGGTGGCCAAAGTATTGGAGCTTCAGCTTCAGCATCAGTCCTTCCAATGAATATTCAGGGTTGATTTCCTTTAGGATTGATTGGTTTGATCTCCTTGCAGTTCAAGGAACTCGCAAGAGTCTTCTCCAGCAACACAATTTGAAAGCATCAATTCTTTGGCATTCAGCCTTTATGGTCCAGCTCTCACATCCACACATGACAAGTGGAAAAACTGTCCCTTCGACTATATGGACCTTTGTCGGCAAAGTGATGTCTCTGCTTTTTGATACTCTATGTTTATCATAGCTTTTCTTCCACGAAGAAAAGAAATTAATTTTCTTTTAATTTCATGGCTGCAGTCACCATCTACAGTGATTTTGGAACCCAAGGAAATAACATCTGCCACTATTTCCATTTTTTCCACATCTGTTTGCCATGAAGAGATGGGAACAGATGCCATAATCTTAGTTTTTTGAATGTTGAGTTTTAAGCCAGCTTTTTCACTCTCGCACCTTCATCAGGAGGTTTTCAGTTCCTCTTTGCTTTCTGCCATAATGGTGGTGTTATCTGCATATCTGAGCTTGTTGATATTTCTCCCAGCAATCTTGATTCCAGCTTGCACTTCATCCAGCCTGGCATTTCGCATGATGTACTCTGCATATAAGTTAAATAAGCAGGGTGACAATATACAGCCTTGACGTACTCCTTTCCCAATTTCGAACGAGTCTGTTGTTCCATGTCCAGTTCTGTTACTTCTTCCAGTAACGAGCACTTATAACTTCTTAGCTTCATAAAGTACAATACTATGGGATATTTGCTCAGGTGCTGAACTGGCCACACAGCTGCACTTAATAACTTACTGAAGGCATCCCAAATACAAATGATTGAAAGAAACAACCCTCAGTATTCATTATGTTGAAGAACTGTTGATTAAATACATGTATACTAATTTTTTATGGATAAAAGATATAAATACCAATCAGGGTTATATGATAACAAATTCACACATATAAGTCAAGCCAAGGCTATGACCTGACTCATTGGACTGGTAAAGATACAATGAGCTACTTTTAGATTTAGATAGTTTATTACTTAAATATGCAGTGCAAAGATGAATGAGCCAAAGGTGCCAGCTCCCCAGATCCTCAACCCACATTCCCTAAAAGACAAGAAACAAAAGGGGCTGTGTGATGGTAATGCAAATTTTAGGATACACCATTACTAAACAGGCATACCTAGACTGCAGCAGAGTGGTTTTATGTTCTGTAACTCTGTTTTAAGGGGTGCAGGACAAAAAGCCCCATACCTCATCAGAAACTAGTATGTGATGAGAAACTGCCTCATAATATACTACCAGAGGAGATGAGGTGTGTGGTATATGGTCATGTAGCAGCTCCTTAACAGCGTTCCATCTCCTCATATTCTGGAAAGTCACCAAGCATTTAACCAAGATTGAGATTAGCTGCAAGTTCAAGCCTGTATAGATACATGCAAGGTTGCCAGGTCACCATGGAGGAGCCATTCCCCTACAACTCCAATTTCCCCTCCTATGTCCAGCTAGTAATTCTTTCTGTAAGCACAGACCAACAGTCATGGCCACTCTGAAGACACACAATGTACCTCCATCCAAAATTTGGTTCAGATGTTGAGGCTGATGATACCACTAACATGCCAATAGGATATTCAAAGATTTATTACTCACAAAAGAGGCTTTATGAGGAGAGCAGGACAGGCTTCGAAAGCTGTTTTGAAAATAACTTGAGAGAACAAAGAAAGGAGACTGACTTGGATTTTTATTGCAGATAAATGGTAGGGATAAAGTGAGTGTTGCAATGCACAGCTACATACACTTCTGAAGACTAGTGAGTCCCAAATTTGCAGTGTGGGCTGGCAGCTGAGAAATGAAAGAACCAATGGTGCAGTTTCTGTCCAAAGGCTGGCAGCCTGAAGACCCAGAAGAGCTGATGGTGCATTATGAAGTCTGAAGGTCACCTGCTGGAGAATTCTTTCTCGCTTGGGGGAGGTTGGTCTTTTTGTTCTATTCAGGCTTCAACTGAGTGGATGAGACCCACCCACATCATGGAGGGCAAGCTGTTCATGCAAAGTTCACTGATTTAAGTGTTAATCTCATCCAAAATACCCTCCAAGTTGACATATAAAATTAACTCTTGCAAATCTACCCCCCCATCAACTTGGCACTCATACACATCTCCTAAAGTCATACTTAATCTCCAAATGAAGATAACAACAAGGTCATCTTTCCACATAACATGATACAAGGATCCTGTGTACACCAAAAATAGACTCTTTCCCCAGAAGAGGAGGTAAAGTCCTTGAGTAATGTTTACTCTTCCTTCTTGGTATCTCGTAACTTAAATACTACAATGCAAAATTAATAACAATACTTAAGTGCTATGAAATAAAGTGAATACACCTTATGTTACACAAGGGGTTAATAGAGGGAAGAAAATGTATTATACACAGACAAACATACACATAACATACAACAAAATAAGAAATAATTCAGTTACAGTCCTCATTATTATAACAGGTCATGTGGTCATGGCTGGTATTCATAAATACCTTCTTCATCTATTCCATATTCCCTTAGCCTTCAAGAAACACCTAAAATGGTTGTGGCTCTTTACCTGGTAGGGTGACCCAAACCTTCATTCTCAAAAGGCCTGGGCCATTACTAATCCTGACTGGAATGAGTTGTTATAGCTTTCCATTTACTTTAATCACCAAACATACCATACTAAGAGATACTCTAGGGCATCTCCTGTATTGCAGACATGCTCTTCCTTCCCTGTTATATAGAGTTCAGTTCAGTTCAGTTGCTCAGTCGTGTCCGATTCTCTGCGACCCCATGAACCGCAGCACGCCAGGCCTCCCTGTCCATCACCAACTCCCGGAGTTCCAAAGTAGTCAGGATCAATTATCCCAGCCAAAACAGTAACTCTACTGACTGACTCAGAGGCATGAGGAGCCCAAAATGGGCAGATTGCAGTCTTAACTTCTAGTTCAATGGAATCGTTGTATCTCCTGGAGGAGCTAAGACCTCTAGGTGAGCAGAGCATAATGTGAGAACAGGAAGCAAAACTTTTGCTAATGGGTCACTAAGGGTAATAAGAGAGCCACTACCATTTCCATCCCTTGATTCCTGGACCTATAAATCCTAGCTATGGGAGAAACAGCATATGTTGATGCTGAATGAGAGGACATACAGCCTCCTGGAGAAGCTGCTTCTCAGGCCTACAAGATATTTACTCATTTCAAGATATTATTCCTCAAAGTGTCGTTCTATATTCCAAAGCTGGCCATTCCAAAGCAGACCAACTGCTTTAAGATTGTGGGGACCATGGCAAACCAGTGAATTCCATGGGTGTGGGCCCATTGCTGCACTTCATTTGTAATGAAGTGAATTCCTTGATCAGAAGCAATACCATATAGAATATCATGATGGTGGAAAGGCATTCTGTAAGTCCATGGGTAGTGGTTTTAGGAGAAGAACTAAGTGTAAGGAAGGTGAGCCCATATCCAGAGTAAGTGTCTATTCCAGTAAGGACAAAATGCTTCCCCTTCTGTGATGGGAGTGGTCCAGTGTAACCAACTGCCACCAAGGTGGCTGGCTGATCATGCTGCCATATAGGGGGCTCTGTGTTGGTCTCTGCTGCTGGCAGATGGGTCATTCAGCGGTGGCCATAGTCAGGTTAGCTTTAACGAATAGACATCCATGTTGTAGAGTCCATGCACAACCCTCATTGCTCCCACATTGGCCACTTTGTTCATGAGCCTGTTGGGCAGGGGTGGCTTGGGAAAGAGGCTGACTGGTGTCCATAGTGTGGGTCATACTACCCACTTGAATGTTAAACTCCTCTGTTAATGTCATGCTTTAGTGAACATTCACATGAAATACACTTATTTTCATGGTTTTTGCCCACTGAGAGAGGTCTATCCACATAACTCTTCCCCAAATTTCCTTGTCATCAGTTTTACAATCCATGTTCCTTCTAAGTGCCTATCCATCCAGTCAAGCCCATGGCCACAGCCCATGAATCAGTATGTCTGGCCATTTCTTCCAAGCAATGTGAACAACCAAGAGCACTGCCCAAAGTTCTACCCACTGGAAGGAATTTCCTTCACCACTACCCTTCAGGGATGGCCCAGAGAGGGGCTGTAGTGCTGTAGCAGTCCACTTTAGGGTGGTATCTGCATATTGTACAGAAACACCTATAAACCATGTCTGAGACTGTTCTTCCTCTGTCAACTGATAGTAGGGAACTCCACATGAGGCCAGAACTGCAGTCTGGGGAAGAGAATGCAGTGTAGAAGGAGGGGTACCATAGACATTTCAGCCACTTCTTTGTGTAACTTACTTGTGCCTTCAAGGTGTGCCTGGGACTTATCACATTTATACCGATTCCATTTGAGGATGGAGTGTTGCACACCCAACTTGGCTTGGTGCATCAATTCCACCATGAAAGTGACTTGGTGGCTATAGTTAAGCATTCAGTCTCTCCTAAGGCCTGGCAGCAAGCTAACAGCTGTTTCTCAAAAAGAGAGTAGTTATCTATGGATGATGGCAGGGCTTTACCCCCAAATCCTAAGAGCCTGTGCAGTAATTCACCTAGAGAAACCTGCCAAAAGCTCCAAACAGCACCCCAATCTGTCACTGACAATTCAAGCGCTCTTCAATTTACTAGATGATATGGCTTAAATGGTAGAGCAGCCTGGACTTCTTTCAGAGCCTGCTCTTATTCTGGGCACCATTCAAAACTAGTACTGTTTTTGTGTCATTCATAAAGTGGCCCAGAGTAACACACCCAAATGAGGAATATGTTGGCTCCAAAATCCCAAGAGGCCCAAGAAGCATTGTGCCTCTTTTTGGTTGTGGGAGAGCCAGATACAGCATCTTATCCTTCACCTTAGAAGGGTATCTCAACATTCCCCACTCCACTGGATTCCTGGAAATTTCACTGATGTAAAGTAATCTTTAATTTCTGTCAGATTTATTTCCTACTCCATGGCACATAAATGTCTTATCAATAAGTCTAGAGTAGTTGCTACTTCTTGCTCACTAGATCTAATCAGCAACAAAATACTACCAAACGGAATCCAACAACACATAAAAGGATCACACACCATGATGAAGTGGAGTATATCCCAGGGATGGAAAGATTCTTCAATATTCATGAATCAATCAATGTGATACCCTATAGTAACAAACTGAAAGATAAAAACCATAGAATTATCTCAATAGGAGCAGAAAAACCTTTTGATAAAATTCAATACTCACTTATGATTAAAAATTCTCCAGAGAGTGGGCATAGAAGAAACCTACTTTCACATGATAAAGGTCATATATCACAAACTGACAACAAACATTCTCAATGGTTAAAACCTAAATGCATTTCCTCTAAGATCATGAAGAATACAAGAATGTCCACTCTTGCCACTAATATTCGACATAGTTTTGGAAGTCCTAGCTACAGTAATCAGAGAAGAAATAAAAGGAATAAAAAACTGGAAAAAAAATTAAAACTGTCACTGTTTGCAGTTGACATGATACTATATATAGAGAATCCTAAAGATGCCACCAGAAAACTAGTAGAGCTAATCAATAAATTTAAGTAGAGTTGTAAGATACAAAATTAATACACAGAAATCTCTTGAATTTGTATACAGAAACAATGAAAAATCAGAAAGAGAAATTAAAGAGATAGTCCCATTAACTATTGCAACAAGAAGAATAAAATAACTAGTAATAAACTAACCTAAGTAGGCAAAAGACCTCTATGCAGAAAATTATAAGATACTGATGAAACAAATCAAAGAGGACACAAAGAAATGGAAACATATACCACGTTCTTGGATTGGAAGAATCAATATTGTGAAAATAACTATATTACTCAAAATGATATACGGATTCAATGCAAGTGCTATCAAAATATGAAGGGCAGTTTTCACAGAAACGAACAAAACATTTTACAATGGGCATGGAAACACAAAAGACCTGGAATAGCCAAAGCAAACTTAAGAAAGAAAAATGGACCTGGAGGAATCATGCTCCCCAACTTGACTATACCACAAAGGTACAGTAATCAAGACAGTATGGAAGGGGCTTCCCTGGTGGCTCTAGTGGTAAAGAACCCACCTGCCAATGCAGGAGACCTAAGAGACATGAGTTCGGTCCCTGGGTTGGGATGATCCCCTGGAGGAGAGCGTGGCAACCCACTCCAGTATTCTTGCCTGGAGAATACCCATGGACAGAGGAGCCTGGCAGGCTACAGTCCATGGGGTTGCAGAGTTAGACATGACTGAAGAGACCTAGCACACATGCACGCCAATGCAGGAGACACAGGTATGATCCCTGGTCTGGGAGGATCCCACATGCCACAGAGCAACTAAGCCCATGCACCACAACCATTAAGCCTGCACTCTAGAGCCCAGGAACTGAAACTGCTGAGCCCACACACTGCAACTACTGAAGCTTGTGCACCTAGAGCATGTGCTCTGTAAGAGAAGCCACCACGATGAGAAGCCCACACATGGCAACTACAGATTGGCCCCTGCTTGTCGCAACTAGAGAAAACCCCACATAGCAACAAAGACCCAGCGTAGCAAAAAGTAAATAAATAAAATTATATTTAAGAAAGACAGTGTGGTACTGGCACAAAAACAAAAATCTAGATCAATGGAACAGGATGGAAAGCCCAGAGATAAACACAAAGACCTATGTTCACCTAATCTTTGACAAAGGAAACAAGATTATACAATGGAGAAAAGACAGTCTCTTCAAGAAGTGGTGCTGGGAAAACTGGTCAGCTGGGTGTAAAAAAATGAAATTAGAACACTCTCTAACACCATACACAAAATTAAACTCAAAATGTATTCAAGACCTTAATGTAAGGCCAGACACTATAAACCTCTTGGAGGAAAACATAGGCAGAATACTCGATGTAAATTGCAACAAGATCATTTTTGACCTATCTCCTAGAGTAATGAAAATAAAAACAAGAATAAACAAATGGGATCTGATTAAACTTAAAAGTTTTTGGACAACAAAGGAAACCATAAGCAAGATGAAAAACAACCCTCAGAATGGGAGAAAATATTTGCAAATGAAGCAAGTGACAAGGGATTAATCTCCAAAATATACAAACAGCTCATGTACCTCAATATCAATAAAAGAACCAAATCAAAAAGTGGGAAGACCTACATAGACATTTTTCTAAAGAAGACATACCGCCAGCAAACACATGAAAAGATGCTCAACATGACTAATTATTAGAGAAATGCAAATCAAAACTACAATGAGGTATCACTTCACACTAGTCATAATGGCCATCATCAAAAAATCTACAAGCAATAAATGCTAGAGAGGGTATGGAGTAAAGGGAACCCTCTTACACTATTTCTGGGAATGTAAATTTACAGCCACTATGGAGAACAGTATGAAGATTCATTAGAAAACTTAAAGTAGAACTACCATATGACCCAGCAATCCCACTCCTGGGCATATGCCCAGAGAAAACCATATTTCAAAAAGATACATGTACCCCAATATTCACTGCAGCACTATTTACAATAGCCAGGACATGAAAGCAACCTATATGTTCATCAACAATCGAATGGATAAAGAAAAGTGAAAGTGTTAGTCGCTCAGTCATATCCAACTCATTGCAACCCCATGGATTGTAGCCTGCCAGGCTCCTGTCCATGGAATTCTCCAGGTAAGAATATTGGAATGGGTTGCCATTCCCATCTCCAGGGTTATCTTCCTAACCCAGGGATCAAACTCCAGTATCCTGCATTGCAGGCAGATTCTTTACTGGCTGAGCCACGAGGGAAGTCCATGGATAAAGATGTTCCACCCCCACCCTCCCCCTGGTATTCATACATTTGTTCCCTACATCTGTGTCTCTATTTCTGTGTTACAAATAAGATCATCTATATCATTTTTCTAGATTCCACATATATGCATTAATATACAATATTTGTTTTTCTCTTTTTCACTTACTTCACTCTGTATAGCAGTCTCTAGGTCCATCCATGTCTACAAATGACACAATTTTGTTCTTTTTCATGGCTGAGTAATATCCCATAAAAATTGTGTTGCATATATGTGGAATCTAGAAAAATGGTATAGATGATCTTATTTGCAAAACAGAAATAGAGACACAGATGAAGAGAAAAAATGGATACATTTCCCCCAGGGGAGGAGGCGGGGTGGAATGAACTGGGAGATCAAGACTGACAAATATTCACTACTATGTATAAAATAGATAACTAATGAGAACCTACTGTATATCACACGGAACTCTACTCAGTGGTCTGTGGTAACCTAAATGTGAAGGAGATCCAAAAAAGAGGGGATATGTGTATGTGTATGTCTGATTCACTTTGCTGGACAGCAGAAACTGACACACCAGTGTGAAGCAACTATATCCAGTAAAAATAAATTAAAAAATTCTGAATGGAAAAAGAAAAACCCTAAAACCTAGGATACTCTATCCAGCAAGATTATCATTTAGAATAGAAGGCAAGATAAAGAATTTCTCAGACAAGCAAAAGCTAGTAGTTAATCAATACTAAACTGACCCTAAAAATTTTAAAATGTCTTCTCTAAGTGGAAAAGAAAAAGGTGCAACAAGAAGTACTTGTATGAAAGGAAAAATCCCAGTAGTAAATGCAAATGTATAGCTGAGGCTGTGGATCAACCATTTAAATAAGCTAGTATGAAGACTGAAAGACAAAGAGTGTAAACTTAACTGTAATTACAATAAACAGCTAATGGATAAACATGAAGATGTAAAATATGACATTAAAAATAGTAAACATCAGGGAGGGAAATAAAAATGTAGATCTTAAACTGTGTTTTAACTTTGACTATCAGTTTAAAGCCAGTAGATGTAGATAGATATGGGTCAATATATATGAACCCCATGGTAACCACAAATCAAAATTCTACAATAAATGGACAAAATCTGGAGAGAAAGAAGCACAAGCATACAACTAAAGAAAATCATCAAACCAGAACGGAAGAAACAAAAACAAGAAAAGAACAAAGAACTACAAAAATAGCCAGAAAACACGTAACAAAATGACAGTAAGTACATACCTATCAATAATCCTTTTAAACATCAATAAACTAAATTCTCCAATCAAAAGAAATAGGGTGGTTGATTGGATAAAAACAAGAGACTTGATGACCCAGAGGGATGGGATGGGAAGGGAGGTAGGAGGGGGGTTCAGGATGGGAAACACATGTACACCCATGGCTGATTCATGTCAGTGTATGACAAAGCCACTACAATATTGTAAAGTAATTAGCCTCCAATTAAAATAAATAAATTTAAAAAAAAAACAAGAGACTTACTTCAGAGCTAAACACATGCACAGAAATTGAGGGGATGGGAAAAGATACTTCATGCAAATGGAAATGACAAGAAAGCTGGGGTGACAATATCCATATTGGACAATGTAGACTTTAAAACAAAGTTTATGACTAAAGGCAAAATGGGCATTATATAGTAACAAAAGGAACAATACAATAAGAGCATATAACATTTGTTAACATGCTGCTGCTGCTAAGTCGCTTCAGTTGTGTCCGACTCTGTGCGACCCCATAGATGGCAGCCCACCAGGCTCCGCTGTCCCTGGGATTCTCCAGGCAAGAATACTGGAGTGGGTTGCCATTTCCTTCTCCAGTGCATGAAAGGGAAAAGTGAAAGTGAAGTTGCTCAGTCATATATGCACCTAAATGTGCTTCCCAGGTGGCGCTAGTGATAAAGAACCCACCTGCCAATGCAGGAGACGTAAGAGATGCAAGTTTGATCCCACATACCCACAGGGTTCCATGAGGGATGGGGAGTACACTAATGGCCTCTGGATATGTCTCATCAAAGCTAACATTAACACAAAGGGATGGGGGGGTCCTCCCTGCTGGCTCAGTACCATCCCTCTTCTCTATAAAATAAAGGGTGCAATTTCCCATAATTCAGTACTCACTGCTGGCAACCAGGAAAACCCATCCCATGGTACTTGTTCTCCCTGGGGATGAGGCATGCTCCGCAGTTTCTTCACAACTTTTAGGATCAGGTGCTTTGTCTCCTCCATCTCTGGATCTGACTGGAAGGTGCTTTGTCTTCAGGTCCAATTAGTCACAGTCATAGGTTGAATGCACCAGGGAAGCCCCATGGCAGCCCCAACAGGGAGCTTGGTGTGGATCCAACATACCTACACATTTTGTACCATCGTATAGGTGTGTGCCCAGTCTACAATCATATTGGTCATGACACATCAATGGGCAGAAAGACAAAGAGGTCAAAGGTACTAACATAGACAATTTCTTTCCATCTAACAGAATTCATGCAAGTTTTGTGTCTTGGGAGAGAACTGTTCCCAGTACTGGAGGTTTACCCGGCTTTGTATACCATACTTTGTTTACCTGATTACTCACATCCTGTGGTTCTAGCATGACAAGAGAACTTGCAATGGACCACAGAGAGAGCACAAATGTACCTTTCAACATGGAGGTGGCCCCCTTTGGGCCTGGCCAGGTAACTTGCACACAAGGAGGCCAGACACTTGTCATCCAGGGTACTACCTGGAAGCTGTGTTGTAGTCCTTGCCCCCATGGGGATAAAAGAGCCACCCACCACATGCGGGGTGCCTTTATCTTCCATGATCAAGTCCAGTTCACTGTTTGTCCTTGTGAAATCCCCACTGGAGCCAGCAGCAGGATATTACCCTGGGTTCCACATCCAGGCTTTAACAAAATGTCTGTTGTTGTTACTTGCAATTGTATAGGTGTGGCAGCACGATGCAGGAGAGCCTCCACAGGGGCAACTCTACTCCTGCAGGGTTTCTCATTAAGGACCTGCAAAACACCCCCATAGGTGCTGGGCCCATCCCCTTTAGAGAGAGGGGATTAATAGACATCTGTAGGACCTGTTTTAGCAAGCCATTATATCGCTCAATCATACCTGCTGCCTGTGGGTTGTATAGGACAAGAAATATCCATTATATTCCCCATCTATGTGCCCATTCCTGAAACTCCTTTCCAGTGAAATGGTTACCTTGATCACTCTCTATGATTAGAGGACAGTTGTATGGGGCCATCAGGCAGTCAAGTGCCCTAAGTGTATAGCATTGATCTGTGGCCATAAATGCCCAGGCAAAAGAAAATCTGTGGCTGTGTCTATAGTTGTTAGTGCAAAGCTAGCATTGTCTGATGCTGGCATAGGCCGTGTGAAGTCCACTTGCCACTGAGTCAAAGGAAACCCTTCTCCTTACCACTTGTCCATCAGTTGCTGCCTGTCTAGGGGATAGAGGTCCTCTTGGGCACATATGGAGCAGTCGTGGCAGGCATCTGCTATCTCTCTCTATGAAATGGGAAGATCCCATCTTTTAGCAACTGCCCATATGGTTTTTGTCCCCACACTGGTGTAGCCAAGCTGCTACCTCATTGTGTGTGGCTTGATCCACCTATCAGACACACACAAGTTTGTCAGCTTCATCATTCCCTGGGCTCGCCATAAGGCAGATGCCCAGTCACATATATTACTGTTATGTCCTTCTCATGCCCTAAGTTCCATAAGTCCTGCCACATGGTTTTGGTCCCACAGGGGTCTGTGATTAACCGTTGCTTTGTCTTCCAGGAAGTAATCCACAGTGTCAAGCCTTTATAAACTGCACAACTATCTGTATAGATAGTGAGGGGAGCTGCTTCATTCTTGGCCACTATCCAGATAGCACGTAACTCATCCCACTGGCTGCTTTGATCGACTCTGGAATCAAACCACATGGTATCCGTGGCAGGCTGAATAGCAATGGTGGTCCAGGAGGAGGCCTGGCCTCTACTGGACCCATCAGTATACCAAGATTGAACATCTATTGGAGGTCTACCTTCTTTAAATGGTGAGGGTTCTGGCTCCATCATTGTCAGGGTATCTCCCAATATTTCACTGTAAATGTAACAGGTCCTAGAAAATGTTGCAACTCTTGTAACAATGGACTGGCATACAAGAAGCTCCTTTGTTCTAGGTATCAGTTCAGTTCAGTCGCTCAGTCGTGTCCAACTTTTTGCAGCCCCATGGACTGCAGCATGCCAGACTTCCCTATCTGTCACCAACTCCCAGAGCTTGCTCAAACTCATGTCCATTGAGTCAGTGATGCCATCCAACCATCTCATCCTCTGTCGTCCCCTTCTCCTTCTGCCTTCAATCTTTCCCAGCATCAGGGTCTTTTCTAAGGAGTTAGTTCTTTGCATCAGTTGGACAAAGTATTGGAGCTTCAGCTTCAGCATCAGTCCTTCCAATCAATTTTCAGGACTGATTTCCTTTAGGATGGACTGGTTTGATCTCCTTGCAGTCCAAGGGACTCTCAAGAGTCTTCTCCAACACTACAGTTCAAAAGCATCAATTCTTCGGTGCTCAACTTTCTTTATGGTCCAACTCTCACATCCATACATGACTACTGGAAAAACCATAGCTTTGACCAGATGGACCTTTGTTGGCAAAGTAATGTCTCTGCTTTTTAATATGCTGTCTAGGTTGGTCATAGCTTTTCTTACCCAAGAAATTGCTTACCCAAGTCGACCAACTCTGCCTGCGTATATGGTTGATAAGTCGTGTACTCAGTCACATTGGGGGACCCTTGGGGATGACCCCTCTGGGCCACTGGCTGCTCATGCCTTACCTTCTGCTGCGCAACGGGCCTGGCTAAGAAGCAGGGACCTACGGTCTCATATTGTTCATCGTCACCATCCCTTATTACCAGTCTGAGGGGCTGGGTTCATCAAGGCTATGCATCTCTTGCTTCAGCATACCCAGACACTGCTCTAGTTCTTTTTCCCATCTCTGAAATTTGCGCACTTGCACAGCATCAAGGAGGGCACTATCCATATTAGCCTCAGGGAAGTCAAGAATATCCACCCCATGGTGTCAGTCGCAGTAGGTGCCGCCTTGTCCGGCAGCCAGGAACTCACCACCTGTAACACCTTTTCAATACTATCCGGTGACCAATCCATTGCCTCACAATCTTCCACCAGGGCCCACGCTGAGAGGACCACAGCCACCGGGTATCACATGCTATACAGTGGTCACTGGCTTCCTCCATTCATCGGATCCTCAGGCTCTCCTACCTGCTGGATATCCTGCTGATTACACCAACTGTCTCACTGTTTGCTGAACCCAGGGTAGGCAAGGCATGAGCTGGGAAGCTAGAAGAAAACGTGGGGAGCCGGAGGAACTGTAGACATACTTTACTCGCTAATGGCTGACGCAGCTGCAAGGGATTTTTCAGGTGGTGCTTATATAAGTAACACGAACAAACGTGCACAGTGCTGTGGATGACCTCAGCTGTTACATAACCATGCAAAGTCATTGTTTACAGGATGTGGGGTGTGACCAAGAAGAAGTAGGGTGAGAGAGCCTGACCACTGCCATCTTGGCTAATTGTTATTCCCCTACACTATAAATTTCATAGAAGAACACATAGGCAGGAAACTCTTTAACATAAAGTATAGCAATAATTTGGGGGGGTCTGTCTCCTAAGGCAAAGGAAGCAAAAGCAAAAATATACAAATGGGACCTAACTTTTTTTTTAATGAGTATAATTGCTTTACAATATTGTGCTAGTTTCTGCTGTACAACGAAGTGAATCAGCTATATGTATACATGTATCACTTTCCTCTTGAATCTCCCTCTCACCCCTCACCCCCACCCTGGGACCTAATTAGACTTGAAAGTTTTTGTACAACAAAGGAAATCATCAACAAAAGAAAAAGACAACCTAATGAATGGGAGAAAATATTTGCAAAGGATATGACTGATAAGGGATTAATATTCAAACTATATAAATAGCTAACACAATGTCATACATAAAAAATTGATTGAAAAATGAGCAGAATATCTAAACAGACATCCTTCCAAAGAAGACATACAGATGGCCAACAGGCACATGAAAGATCCTCAGCATCACTAATCAGCAGTAATAGCTATTAGGTGTACCATAGAGGGTGCTATGAGAACAATAGGTGGAGCACCAATGCAAGATTCAGCTTGGGAACCACAGAATTTTTCCTAGAGGAAATGAAATCTAAGTTTAGACTTGAAAGTTGAGTAAGAGGTATAAAGCAAAGGGGGCACCCTAGAAAGAAGTTAGCAGGATTCTCTATACATGAGGGACAATCCTCCTGGGATGTTTCTCCTTTGTACTCTGCCTCTTGGTGGGACAGGATTTGTTAATATCTGGATGAGAGTAGCCTGCCACTCTCAGGTACAACCTAGACTGTTCAACTTATTTATCATACCAGGGTAAACCTCCCCTATTCTCATAAGCCCCATCTATCCCAATGGGTCAGTGTTTGGCTGTGGGAAGGCTTGGCAGGCAGAGGTCAGATCTCACACTGGCTGAGAGAATTAGAGTACCTTTGACAAACATGAGAGTGAAAATGCCTGGGGTTCCCTAGCCTCTGGGAAAGGAAATTATGGTAAATTGAAAAATACCCCTTCCCCCCAGTATCTACATCCTAATTCTAGACATTTGGATGTTTCCTTTATAACAAAAGGAACGGTGCAGATGTGATTAAGTTAATGACCTTGATATGAGAAGAGTATACTGGGTTAGCCAGGTGGGCACAATGTGATCACAAGGGTCCTTATAAGAAAGAAGGTCAGTGAAGAGATGTGACAATAGAAGGAGAGAGAGAAATACTATGCTATTGGCTTTGAAGTTGCAAGAAGGAGTAGGCAGTCTTTATAAGCTGCAAAAGGCAAGAAACAGCTTCTCCCCTAGAATATCCAAAAAAGAATCAGCCCTGTGGATCTATTTAGATTTCTGACCTCAATAAGTATAATACATTGGGGTTACTTGAAGACACTAAGATTGTGGCAACTTGTTACAGCAGCAATAGAAAACTATCTTAAAATCCCACTGCCCTTCTTGACCATGAGGCCCAACTCAGTCCTCAGTGAATGTTGTGAAGTTATCAACCACATGAAAACTAAGACACTCATCTGGAAAGAAATTAGTCTATAAAAATGGGTAGAGGGACTTCCCTGGTGGTCTAGTGGTTAAGACCCTAGGCTTCCATTGAGGGGCATGGGTTTCATTCCTGGTCAGGGAACTAAGATCCCGAATACCAAGTGGTGCAGCCAAAAAAACCCCACCAAAATGTAGGTAGAGTTCAAGTGTTCCTGTGGTAAAGCCCTTGAATAGCAGTTTTGCCTGTCCCACCTGTCTGTAAGACACCTGATGGCTACTGACTTCAATGACAGTTAGTGGGTATTGGAATAACAGTTGCTTCTGTTTTGCTTCCAAGGTCATGGCTCTCTTGAGAATCCTGTTTCCTTTTGGGCACTCATCTCCAGTCTATCCCAATATTCAGCCTTTTTCTTTGTGTCTCACAATACCCCTAAAATACTGCTAATTCTCAAAAGACTTTCGTGTAATTTGTGTGTATGTCTACCACAGTAGATTGTGATGCTTGAGGAAAAGATCAAGTTATGCTGGCTTTTACCCATCCAGCATCCAGAACACTTCCTGAATCTTGGCATTGAAGGAAACTAAAAATAAATCGAACAAAAGTTTTTAAAACTTAGGAAATTATTGGAAAATGAATTTAGAAATAATATAGACATAAATCCAATTCCCTTCTGCTATATTAAATAGTACTTCAAATATGTTCTTTAATTTACTACCCACCACTTCGGAATACCAGAATATTATTCCCCTTTTCTCATATGAGATTTCTGGGACTCAAGAATTTCAGGACCATTTCAGGGTCACAGGGAAGGTGTATAACAGAATGAGAATGGATAGAGCTAGTCTCCATTTGTCTGTGGCTGATCTAAAAAAATCTCTTTGGAGAAAGCGGCTACAATTCTCCAAAATGGTAACCAGTAAAGTTATTTTAGGTTCAGGGGGAAGGGTCTCTTGGCCTCATTTGCAACAAGTAGCCAATCTTGGTAGTGCAGATAAAGGGACGACCCTGTGAATTCTTAGAACCTGAGCACCTGGCCCCAGTACTCCCACCCCTCACCCTGTACTGCTGGGTGTTGACCTGGTCAAATTTGCCTTTATGGTTGAGAAAGTCATAGGCAGGGTAAGGAAGAAAACTTCAGCCCAATCGCAAAGCCAAGAGCAGCCCAGGGGTCCTAATCCCCCTGTTCTTGACTCCCAACCCTCATCCTCACCCTCCCTGCCCCCACCAGCGCAGCCACTTTGTTCTTGGAACCTGGCACCGGCTTGTCCAAGGTCGGGAGCCCAGCGGCTACAAAGAACACTACTGATATGAAGCCGGAAGGCTGGTGTAGCGGACTCCAAAGATCCATAGCCACATGCGCCGCCCTGGAGCCTGCCGTGTCCTGCAACGAGATACAACTGGGCACGCAGCCACCAGCTCTGGGAAACCTTGGGGGAAGCTATGAGGCCTCAGCTGCATGCATACAGCCAAATTTGCTCCACACCTTTGAGTCCACAGGTCTGGTGAACTACACCAGAGGCAGCTGGTGTAGCACAGTTAAATATGAAGCTCGCGACTGCAAACCTGTGAGTTCTGGTTTGTTTGCAGTTGCAGACTGTTCAGAAAGAAGCAGCTCAGACACTGCCTCCTCCCAATCTTGCCCTTAGTGCCTGCCCCCCCGGGCTCAAGAACATCACGTACTGATCCCACACCCACCAGGCGCTGCACAGCTTCTGCAGCAGGTGCGGGATGGAGTTTCCACGCATCCGTCTCTGACCTCTGGATTTATGGTTTTGCCTCACACTGCCTGGACGAGGGGAAATTTTCCAGAAGGTAAAGCCCACAGATACATGGAGGCTTCCTTACTTTCATACAATTCTACGCTCAGCTTTAAACAATTCAGCAAATTTACTATTTACACGTTGGATGTTTATGGTTCTAGAGACATCTGTTCCAGGTAAGCAGATATCCGCCGTGCCTCTCTGAATCTGCCTTTCGCGGTGGTGATTTGCGCTATAACCTCGGTTGGCCAATGATTATCTTTAAAATTTGATTCAGTTTTTCCAGAGTCTTCTTGTTGTAAGAAAGGGGGTGACGATTTCCAGCTTCTTTACGCGAGGGAGTTAGAACCAGAAGTCCTGACTTGTGTGGTCATCTTTGCGATATGTTATAATCAGTATGGGCTTCCCTGGTGGATCCGTGGTTAAAAACAAAACAACAAAAACAAAAACCTCCTGCCAATGCAGGGAGATGCGAGTTCTATCCCAGGGTCGGGAAGATCCCCTGGACAAGAAAATGGCAACTCCGGTATTCTTGCCTAGGAAATCCCATGGACAGAGGAGCCTGGCGGGCTACAATCTATGAGGTCGCCGCAAGAGTGGAACACGACTTAGAGACTGAGCAACAACAATTCAGTTTGCTGCACAATAGAAACTAACACAACATTGTAAAGCAACTACATTTCAATTGTTGTTATAGCCTGCCAGGCTCCTCTGTCCATGGGATTTCCCAGGCAAGAATACCGGAGTGGGTTGCCATTTCCTTCTCCAGGGGCTATAATTTAGAAATATCATAGTAAATCACAGAGAAACAGAAAAGAAGGTGAAAGTTGACTCAGGGAGCCAGCATAGGAATGGGTTGGGTATGTATGTGAGAGAGCATTTAGAATCAACTGATTTCTGATTTCATTAAAGTCTAGTGTTACTATTTAACTTTTAAGAGCATGCACGTGTGTTATTTTTAAAAAATTAAAGAATAGGTGATACAGAAATACTCTGTGTGTGGAAAATACATAGAAATGATAAGCGTAAGTTCAAGATTAATAAAAGTTCAGAAATACATACAATTTCCTTAAATAGTTACTACCTCTCACTTGTTGATGCTAATTGTGACTTTGTAAATCAACACACGTTTTTCTCTTGATCCCAGCAGGCTTACGCATTAACTGACGAGTAATGATGTAAAACTTGCCCTTTGCTAAATTTGGGGTAAACAATGCAAAAGAGGGGACCATTTCCCAGATGAAGAAACTCAGGGCTGAAAGATTAAGCAACTTGCTGAATGTCATACACTGAATAAGCGGTGGAACTAGAACAGTCACCCAAGTCCTTATGTAATCAGCATCTATGTTAGTGTATCCCTCTACCTTTCCTAGAATGCACTTTTGAATAGCTAGATCTTAATCAGAAAATGATGTTATTCTTCCACTAGGTTTTGGAATCAAAATTAATGTTGAATGCACAAGGAAAGTTGAGTACGGTCATCCCATTCTTTTAATGAATCAAAAATTCCTAAAACAATAAAAAAAATCTACCTAGAAGCTAGAAGAAAAGATAGCAAGCTTCTAAAATTACTTAATGAAGGGAGTCTAAACCCTGATTCTAAGACCTAGAAGAGATGGTATACCACACACACATACATACAGAAAGATATGACTCTACCTCTTTAATGAACATAGATTACATTTTTTATCAATAAAACTAGAGTGAATAAAATTCAACAGTATATACAAATCTACCACAACCTGGTAGTTTCCTAGTCATGAGAGCATGGTATAGTATTAGGAAATATTTGAAAATTTTAATAATCCACTATATCAATAAGTCAAAGGAGAAAAATTATATGATCATTTGAAGACTGAACAAAGAATTCAATAAATTCAATCAAATGATAAACTGCAGTTTTACTTAGTTTTTATTTACTCTGCTGACAGAATTATGTTAAAATCCTAAATTCTTGGAACTAAGTATTTCAGAATTCATACACCATACATTGCACAAGATCCATAGCAGAGTTTAGAGTAATACTACTGAATCTAGTAAAATATTTCTGCACTGAAACATATAAATATTCACTCCAAGATATATAAAAACTACAGATTGCTTCCTGTCACTTCAGGTCAAGTTTTATGGGCAAAGGCATCAGGAAAGTGAGCTCAGTTTTTGAAGTATTTCCATTTTGGTTAATTTTTTAAAATTTATTTTTATGTGTTTTTTAATTGAAGTATAGTTGATTTACAATATTATGTTAGTTTCAGGTACACAGCAAAATGATGCAGTTATATATATATATAATGTATGTGTGTGTTAGTTGCTCAGTCGTGTCCGACTCTGCAATCCCATGAACTGTAGCCCACCAAGCTCCTCTGTCCATGGAATTTTCTAGGCAAGAATACTGGAGTGGGTTGCCATGCCCTTCTCCAGAGGGTCTTCCCAACCTGGGGATCAAACTGGGTTCTTCCACATTGCAGGCAGATTCTTTACCTTCTGAGTCACCAGGAAAGCCTGTATATAATATATGTATATTTAGGAAGCTGTGGTGTATATATCAATCAATAGTCTCTTGATGGACACTTGGGTTGTTTGTCTGTCTTGGCTGTTGTAAATGGTGCTGCTGTGAACATTGAGGTGCATGTTTCTTTTCAATTAGAGTTTTTGTTTTGTTTTGTTTTGTTTTTTTTAATTTTCCCAGATATTTACCCAGGAATGGAATTGCTGGATCATATGGTAGCTCTATGTTTAGTTTTTTAAGGAACTCCATAATGTTTTCCACAGTGACTACAATAATTTACATTCCTACCAATAATATGTAAGGGTTCCCTGTTCCCCACATTCTCTCCCATATTTATTTTTTGTAGAATTTTTTTGATCATAGCCATTCTGACTGGTGAGAGGTGATACCTCATTGGGGTTTTTATTTGCATTTCTCTAATAATTAGTTATGTTTTCTAATTCTAAATAACAGCATCTTTTCATGTGCCTGTTACCCATGTGTATGTCTTCTTTGGAGAAATGTCTGTTTAGGTCTTCTGCTCATTTTTCGATTGATTGGGTTGCTTGTTTTTTCTATATTGATTTGTATGAGCTATTTGTATATTTTGGATATAAATCCCTTTTGGTCACACCATTTGCAGATATTTTCACCCATTCCATAAGTTATCATTCTGTTTTGGTGATTATTTCTATTGCTGTGCAAAAGCTTTTAAGTTTGATTAGGTCTCCTTTACTTTCTGCTTTTATTTATTTTGCCTTGGGAAACTGATTTAAGAAAATATGGCTATGATATATGGCTAAGAATGTTTTGCCTATGTTCTCTTCAGGAGTTTTATGATGTCATGTCTTTTTTAATTTTAAATTTATCTATTTTTCAATTGAAGGATAATTGCTTTACAGAATTGTGTTGGTTTCTGACAAGTAGCAACATGGCATAGGTATACCTATGTCCCCTCCCTCTTGAACCTCCCTTCAGTCTCCCTCCCCATCCCACCTCTCTAGGTTGTTACAGAGCCCCAGCTTAGGTTCTCTGAGTCATATAGCAAATTCCCATTAGCTATGTATTTTACATATGGTAGGGTATGTTTCCATGTTACTCTATCCATATATCCCACCCTCTCCTTCTTCCCCCCTCCCTGCTGTCTCCCTAAGTATGTTCTCTATGTCTGCGTCTTCATTGCTGCCCTGCAAATAATTTCATCAGTACCATCTTTCTAGATTCCATACATATGCATTAGTATATGATACTTGTTTTTCTCTTTCTGACATATTTCCCTCTGTATAATAGGTTCTAGATTCATCTACCTCATTAGAAATGACTCAAATGCATTCCTTTTTATGGCCGAGTAATATTCCATTGCATATATGCACCACAGCTCCTTTATCCAGTCATCTGTTGATGGACCTCTGGGTTGCATCCATGTTCTAGCTATTGTAAATAGTGCTGCAATGAACATTGGGGTACATGTGTCTTTTTCAATTTTGGTTTCCTCAGGGTAACTGCTACTATATGCTTGGTAGTGGGATTGCTGGGTCATATGGTGGTTTTATTCCTAGTTTTGAAGGAATCCCCATACTGTTCTCCATAGTGGCTATATCAGTTTACATTTCCACCAACAGTGCAAGAGGGTTCCCTTTTCTCCACACCATCTCTGGGAATTATTGTTTGTAGACTTTTTTTTTTTTTATTGACATAAATCAGCCATGGGTTTACATGTGTTCCCCTTCCTGGACCCCCCACCCACCTCCCTCCCCATCCCATCCCTCTGGGTCATCCCATTGCCCTGGCCCTGAGCCCTTGTCTCATGCATCGAACATGGAATGGTGTTCTGTTTCACATATGATAATATACATGTTTCAATGCTATTCTCCCAGAACGTCCCACCCTCACCTTCTCCCTCAGAGTCCATAAAATTGTTCTATGCATCTGTGTCTCTTATTCTGTCTCGCATATAGGGTTATCGTTACCATCTTTCAAATTCCATATATATGCATTAGTATACTGTATTGGTGTTTTCCTTTCTGGCTTACTTCACTCTGTATAATGGGCTCCAGTTTCATCCATCTCAGTAGAACCGATTCAAATGTATTTTTTTTAATGGCTGAGTAATATTCCATTGTGTATATGTACCACAGCTTCCTTATCCATTCGTCTGCTGATGGACATCTAGGTTGCTTCCATGTCTTGGCTATTGTAAACAGTGCTGTGATGAACATTGGGGTACACGCGTCTCTTTCAATTCTGGTTTCCTCGGTGTATATGCCCAGCAGTGGGATTGCTGGGTCATACGGCAGTTCTATTCCCAGTTTTTTAAGGAATCTCCACACTGTTCTCCATAGTGGCTGTACTAGTTTGCATTCCCACCAACAGTGTAAGAGGGTTCCCTTTTCTCCACACCCTCTCCAGCATTTATTGCTTGTAGACTTTTGGATAGCAGCCATTCTGACTGGTGTGAAATGATACCTCATTGTGGTTTTGATTTGCATTTCTCTAATAATGAGTGATGTTGAGCATCTTTTCATGTGTTTGTTAGTCATCTGTATGTCTTCTTTGGAGAAATGTCTGTTTAGTTCTTTGGCCCATTTTTTGATTGGGTCGTTTATTTTTCTGGAATTCAGCTGCAGAAATTGCTTGTATATTTTTGAGATTAATTGTTTGGTAATTATTGTTTGTAGACTTTTTGATGATGGTCATTCTGACTCATGTGAGGTGATATATCATTGTAGTTTTGATTTACATTTCTCTAATGATTAGCAGTGTTGAACATCTTTTCATGTGTTTGTTAACCATCTGTATGTCTTCTTTGAAGAAATGTCTGTTTAGGTCATTTTCCCACGGTTTGATTGGGTTGTTTGTTTTTCTGGTATTGACTTGTATGAGCTGCTTGTATATTTTGGAAATTAATCCTGTCAGTTGTTTCATTTGCTCTTATTTTCTCCCATTCTGAGGGTTGTCTTTTCACCTTGTTTATAGTTTCAAATGAGTCAGTGAAGAGCTGACTCATTTGAAAAGACCTTGATGCTGGGAAAGATTGAAGGCGGGAGGAGAAGGAGACAACAGAGGATGAGATGGTTGGATGGCATCACCGACTCAATGGACATAAGTTTGAGTAAACTCTAGGAGTTGGTGATGGACAGGGAGGCCTCGTGTGCTGCAGTCCATGGGGTCGCAAAGAGTTGGACATGACTGAGTGACTGAACTGAACTGAATAGTTTCCTTTGCTGTGCAAAAGCTTTTAAGTTTAATTAGGTCCCACTTCGGAGAAGGCAATGGCACCCGACTCCAGTACTCTTGCCTGGAAAATCCCATGGATGGAGGAGCCTGATAGGCTGCAGTCCGTGGGGTCGCTAAGAGTCGGACATAACTGAGCAACTTCACTTTCACACATTGTAGAAGGAAATGGCAACCCACTCCAGTATTCTTTCCTGGAGAATCCCAGGGACGGGGGAGCCTGGTGGGCTGCCGTCTATGGGGTCACACAGAGTCGGACACTTCTGAAGCGACTTAGCAGCAGCAGCAGCAGGTCCCACTTGTTTATTGTTGCTTTTATTTCCATTACTCTAGGAAGTGGGTCATAGAGAATCTTGCTGTGATTTTCATCATAGAGGGTTCTGCCTATGTTTTCCTCTAAGAGTTTTATAGTTTTTAGTCTTATATTTATGTCTTTAATCCATTTTGAGTTTATCTTTGTGTATGGTGTTAGGAAGTGTTCTAATTTCATTCTTTTACACATAGCTGTCCAGTTTTCCCAGCAGCACTTATTGAAGAGATTATCTTTGCCCCATTGCACATTCTTGCCTCCTGTGTCAAAAATAAGGTACCCATAGGTGCATGGGTTTATCTCTGGACTTTCTCTCTTGTTCCATTGGTCTATATTTCTGTTTTTGTGCCAGTACCATACTGTGTTGATGACAGCAGCTTTGTAGTATAATTTGAAATCAGGAAGGTTGATTCCTCCAGCTCCATTCTTCTCTGTCAAGATTGCTTTTGCTATTCAGGGTCTTTTGCATTTCCATATGAATTGTGCAATTTTTTTGTTCTAGTTCTGTGAAAAATGCCATTGGTAATTTAATGGGGATCACACTGAATCTGTAGATTGTGTTTGGTAATATAGTCATTTTCACAGTACTGTTTCTTCCAACCCAGGAATATGGAATGTCTCTCCATTTGTTTATGTCATCTTTGATTTCTTTCATCAGTGTCTTATAGTTTTCTGTATACAGTTCTTGATGTCACTTCTTATATTTAGGTTTTTAAACCATTTTTAATTCATTTTTGCATATGGTATAAGGAAGTATTCTAATTTCATCAGTTTACATGTAGCTACCCAAATTTTCCATCACCACTTGTTGAAGAGACTGTCTTTTCTCCACTATATGTTCTTACCTCCTTTGTCATAGATTAATTTACTGTAGGTGTCTGGGTTTATTTCTGGGTTCTTTATTCTGTTCTATTGATCCATATGTCTGTTTTTGTACCAATACCAAGCTATTTTGGTTACTGTAGCTTTATAATATAATCTGAAGTCTGGAAAGGTTAAAAGCATTTCCACTTTAAAATTGCCTATAAGGGATTGTGTTTCTGATGTATATTTCTGTCAATACTTCTTGCCTTTTATAAGTTTTTTTTTTCTTTTATGTTAGCTTTTTTTGTCATTGAAGTAGAAAAGAGAACAGTTCATAAAACATAAAGGGCAACAACTTGATGACATTTTACAGAGCAAACAGATGCATGTAAAACCAATACTAAGATATAGAACAGTACTGGTACCCAGAAACATATGACCTTATGACCTTCAGTAGTCATTACACCTGAAAGTTATTATGACCTTATGTAGCCATTACATCTGAAAGCTAACTACTCTTCTAACCTATGCCACTATATATTCATTTTGCCTGTTTTTTAAACTTCATACAAACAGAATTATCAATATTGTGCATTTTAATGCCCATTTCCTTTGTTCAGTACAGTGATTTTGCGATCTGTCCATAATTTGTTGAATGTAAGCATATTTTATAATTTCATGGCTGTATAGTATTCCATTATATGGATACTATACTTGCATTTATTCATTCAACTGTTGATCAACATTCAAACTTCTTCCAGTTTTTGACTATAATCGTGCTACTATGAACATCCTTACTCATGTATTTTGGAGAACAAGTTTATGCCTTTCTGTTACATATATACTTTGTACAGTAGGCAGAATTCAGGATCTTAACTTTGTATAATCTCTTCATTGAATGTGGACGGAACCTGTGGATATAATAAGATATAACTCCCATGATTGTATTCAATTGTATGGGGGGTGGATTTTGCAGATGTAATTGTTACAGTCAACCATAAGACAGGGAGATTACTTGGGGTGGGCCAGACATAATCAGGTGACCATTTACCAAGGTAAGGCCCTGGCTGAAAGAGAGGTTTGAAGCATGAGAGAGTATTTGAAGGGGGCTGCAGGGTGACGAGGGCTTCCCAAGTGGCACTGGTGGTAAAGAACCTGCCTACCAATGCAGGAGACATAGGAGATGCAGGTCTGAACCCTGGGTCAGGAAGATCCCCTGGAGGAGAGCATGGCAACCCACTCCAGTATTCTTGCCTGGAGAATCCCATGCACATAGGATCCTGCTGGGCTACAGCCCACGGGGTCACAAAGAATTGGACATGACTAAAGTGACTTAGCACACATGCACGCACAGAGGTTGAGGAAGTGCAGGCAGCCTCCAGGAGATGAGTGCTGCCCCAGGCTGACAGCCAGCAGTGGAATGAGGGGCCTCAGTCCTTTAGCAGTTGGAAAGTGAATTCAGCTAACAAGATGGAAGAATTTGGGAGGGACTCTTCCCCAGAGCCTCCATAAAGGAACACTATCATCTCACCCTATTATACCCTAGCAGGGAAGCTGGTCACACTGGGCACAGACTTCTGACCTGCACAACTGTGAGCTACTAAATAAGGGCTACTTTAAGCTGCTAAGAGTGTGGTCATTTTTTTCATATCAATAGAAAAATACAGGTTTTGATACCTGGATGTGGGGTACTGCCATTACAAACCCCTAAAGACATGTGTGTGGCTTTGGAACTGAGTATTGGGTGAAGGCTGGAAGAATTTTGAGGTCAAAATTCTAGAGAAAGACAGAGTTGCCTTAGAAAAAGACAATTGCCTTGGAGAGACTGTTACTAGGAATCAGATGAATTTCCAGACTGCTTTGGAATTCTAACTCCTTTCTACCTTCCACGTCTCCTCATATTAAAACAGAATTTTTATAGCTGTTAACCCATGCCAGTCCCATTATTGTGTGTTGCGGGAAGGTAGTTTGTCATTTTAGTGTTACCAGTACATAGTTGGAGAGGGATTGTGCCCCGGGAGTTGTACTGTTGGATTATACCCAGGAACCTCATGCATGCTTGATTTAGGTGATTGAAATGATAAGGTTTCTGTACTTTGAACCAATGAGATTTAGATGAGCTTTTAGAATTGATCTGATGCTATAATACCATGAGAAATTTGGAAACTGTGACATGAGGTTAATGAATATTCTATATGGGACAGATTGGATTGCTTGGGGTCAGAGGGAAGAATTCTAAAACGATGCCTAATGACACTTGACCTTGTATAATCTCCTCTGGTTAAGTGTGAGAAGAGCTTGGTATTATGATTGCTCCTGTGATTATGACACATTATATATGAAAAGAGATTTTTGGAGATGTATTGTCCCAAAGCAGTGGACTTTCAATAAGAAGGTACCCTGAGTGAGCCAGACCTAACCAACTGAGACCTTAAACTGGATTTTCTAAGAGACTCAAGTGTGAGACATTATATGGAGGGATCAATGTGGCAAGAAACTGTAGGAAGTCTCTAGGAGCTTTATTTTCTGGATTAATTTTTGTGTATAAGTTAGGAGCCAAAGTTACTTTTTTCACAAGGATGATATATAATTAGTCTAACTGCATTTACTTAAGTGACTCTCCTTCCTCCCAAGTACTACATTGGTACCTTTGTTGTAAATTAGGTGCAAATATGTGTGTGTGTGTGTGTGTGTGTGTGTGTGTGTGTGTGTGTTATATGGCCCTGTATGTATGTGTCTGCTTGTGAACTTTTTTCTTTGTTCCATTGGTCTATTTGTCTGTTCTTTTACACAAATCACACTATCTTAATGATTATGGCTTTGCAGTTGGCCTTGCAATCTGGCTTTGAAAGTCCTCTAAATTTGTTCTTCTGGATGACTTTGTCTGTTCTTGAATCTCTGATATCCATATATACTTTAGAATCAGTTTGCTAATTTCCATTTACAAAAAATCATCTGGGATTTCAACTGAAGTTAGATTGAATCCATAAATCATTTTGATGAGAATTTTAGAATTGCTTTTCATAATGCTGCCTTCTAATCGATGAAGATGATATTTCTCCAATTAGGTCTTCTTTAGTATATCTCAGAAATACATAGATTTCTGGACAGAGTTCTTGCAAATCTTTTCTTAGATTTCTTCATAGGTATTTAATGTTTTCTGATTTATAGTGAATGGCATTAAAATTTTTTCATTATAATTGTTGAAGCTAATATATAGAAATACAACTCAATTTTGTAATATTGACCTTATATCCAGCAATCATGCTCAATTCATTTATTAATTCTAATATTTGGTACATACATTCTTTATGTTATTTTTTGTGAATAATCTGTTGTGTCTCTTCTGTTTTTTAAGAGCTAAGAAACCATTCTCCAAAGACCCCAAAGCTACTTACATTTATATCTCATTAACCACAACTGAGAAATACGCATTCACAGTCACTGGAATAGTAATGAGGTTACTATGACCTATTAGTCAAACACACTGACCTTTATCTATCAAATACATTGCATCATGATTATGATGCCACAAATTTTCATTATTTTAGCCAAATATTAAAATATTTTGGCTAAATATATAAATATTTACATATTAATACTTTGATTTAGAAGTTTGAGAATCAGTAAATAGATGATGATGGATTTTTTTGTAGAATATCCCTCCATGTAAAATGAGTTGAAATTATGATTCTTAAGTTATACAGTTTCTTAAGCAATGACCAGTAAGCTTCATATGTGAAAAACATTTGTAGCTTTTTGAAGAATAAATTTTAAAATGAAAAAAAACTTAGTTCATTTCAAAAATACCCTTTTGCTATTTATTAAAGCACAAAATTATTTTAGAAAACTTAATGCATACACATATCAAACTTTAGCAATAGTTATCAATGACTGGTAGGATTGATCATCATTTAAATTTTCTTAAACTTTTCTGAATTATCTAAATGCTTTACCACAGGGTTTGTCAAACTGGACACTATTGGCATTTGGGGTCAGATAAGTCTATGTTGTCAGAGGCTCTCCTTTTCACTGAAGTGACTGAGACCATACCTAGCCTCTGCATACTGGATACCAGTACCTAGCACCTCTCTCTTCCCAATTGTGTCAGTCTACAGACATTTCCAGATGCCCACCCCACAACCACTGCACTGTAGTGAATGAAATTCTAATATATGTAGAAAGTTACTTAGATGTAAAAATAAATATACTGATGTAAATACAGATCAGTAGATAGAATAAATCATGCGGTTTTTTGTATGTAAATATTATAGTCATTTTTCCATGGTATTAAATTTTTTTCAAAAATATCCTATGAAAGCTGCATAGGTTTGTTCTATGGACATCCAGTATCCTATTGGAAACAGGATTTCAGATTATGGCACTAGTGGTAAAGAACCTGCCTGCTAATGCAGTAGATGTAAGAGATGCAGGTTTGATCACTGAGTCGGGAAGATCCCCTGGAGGAGGGCATTCTTGTCTGGAGAATCCCATGGACAAATGAGCCTGGCAGTTCATAGGGTTGCAAAGAATGGGACATGACTGAAGCAACTTAGCATGCATGCATGCATGCACGAGTATTTCTTCAGAGTTAATGCCTGGAAAAGAAATTGTAGTGTCAAATGAACATGTTCCATCTGGAAAGATGCTATGAATTTATAACTCCACTCAGTAGTATATGAGATAGCCTGGGTTTTTTTTGTTGTTGTTTTTTACATCAGTTTAAAATCTAATCAAACATTAAAATTGTTTTAAAATGCAAATAGCCCTATTTTTTCTGAGTATGAGTAAGGTATGCTCATTGAAAACATTCAGAAGATAAAATATGACAGAACAAAACTTACCCTTCCAGATTCTTTTTCTATAAGCACAAACGTACATAAACACTATCTCCTAAACAGGAGCACTGGGAAATAAAAAGGAGAGGGCACTTTAGCATACCAGTACAGTTAAACAGAGGAACTTCCTTAGCATAAAGTTTGAGATCTTAGAGAAGAGCAAATAAGTAAATGGGGAAAACTATGTATATAAATATATCTCTATAGATATTCATGAGCATAATGAAATGGACATTATCCCACAACACTATATTGTGGAATGTTGGATGACCAGAACACATTCTGTTCATTTATTTTTCATTTAAGTCCATCCTGTACTTCATCAATATTTGATTTTATTAATTCCATTTGCATTCAATTGCTGTTTCATCCTTCATAATCTTAGACTCTGTTTTCCATTCCAAGCTTCATTCCATTCTTTTATGTTACTTTTAAATCTATAGTTTTTGTTTCATGGTCCATTTAATTCAGGCCATTACAAAGTGTACTCCATACTCTGGTCATTCCTATTTTGATTTTCTTCTATTTTCTTTACTATTTTATTTCACACCATATTCCATTTCATTCCTTTTCTCATATAACATTTTTCTTTTAATCCATAGACCATTGAATATTTACATTTTGCATTCCATTCCATTTTTCCATTATATTCTATTAAACTTTCCATTCCATATCCTATTCAAGTCCATATTCCTTTTCCATTTTATTCTAATTTCCACTACAATCAGTCTCAATTTCATCACATTCTGCATTCCATTTCAAATCCATTTTCCATTCCATATTATTTAACAATCCAAATGCCATTCCATTCTATTTTTGTGTTGTGTTTCAGTCCATTTGTTCATCCATTCCACTAAATATCCCATTTCATTTGGCCAAAATCGCTGCAACAGCAACTTTCAGGAGAACCACTTAACCAAAATTCTTATCAAAGAATTACAAATGTATATGGCCCATATTCAGAATATCCTTTTCTGGGAATTTATCTACAATAAATTCACATTGGAGGATATGAACAATTTTTAGTAAAAAGGATATATCTTACACTGATGTGTTACAGAGAGTGAAAAGTTGTTAATAACATAAACATTGATCAATATAGCAATGTTTGAAAATTTAAGCTTCCTCCATAAAAGAAATATTTTGTAGTTATACAATGGCCTTGTGGAAATTTATTTACTGACATGGAAAGTGTGTTTTCTGGACACAAAAGGCAGGTTACAGAACAAGATGTATGCATGAAAAGTTCCATTTTCATAAAACAAAAGAACTATGAATTATTTACACATGGCCATTTGACAAAAAAATAATTAATTAAACATCCCTAGTACTAGCTTGCTGGTCTGTGCAAATCTAGAATCTAGCTTTCCTACATTTACTTTTGTTTTGGGTACTGAACATGCAGTAATAATGACTTTCATGACTAAAAATGTGTGCAGATATTGAACTTCAAGCCTTTGCATCACATCATGTTTATATTAACAGAAACTAGAGAGTAGGTCCGGAGAAGGCAATGGCAACCCACTCCACTACTCTTGCCTGGAAAATCCCATGGACGGAGGAGCCTGGTAGGGGGTCCATGGGGTCGCTAAGGGTCGGACATGACTGAGCGACTTCACTTTCACTTTTCACTTTTCACTTTCACGCATTGGAGAAGGAAATGGCAACCCACTCCAGTGTTCTTGCCTGGAGAATCCCAGGGACGGGGGAGCCTGGTGGGCTGCCGTTTGTGGGGTCGCACGGAGTCAGACACGACTGAAGTGACTTAGCAGCAGTAGCAGAGAGTAGGTCAAATAAATTAATGTACATTCATCAGTGGATTACTATACAGCCCATACAAATGATGACGTATCTTTAAGGACAATATCACCCTTAATCCCAGGCGATCTGTTTGGGTTCAGGAAGCAGGGCAGCGGCAAGCATCTTGCTAGAGAATTAACCATCCCTGCACCCTGGCCCCCCCATAGCATACTGAACATCCTGAGCCAAGACCTCGATGTAGGACCCATCCGTTTGCTCACTTTCAGGCTGCTCTCTGAGCAGACCTTCTTATGGGGTCATCCAGATGCTCGGAGCAGTTTCGGGGCCATCCTTTCCAGGGTCACTGATATGGGTCCAGTGTCCTGGACATATTCCAGGAGGGACGCCTAGCTAAGGATTGAGCCACCAGAGTAGTGCTGCAAGCTAAGCTGATTTGCGGGGGGTGGGGGTGGGGTGGGGTGAGGTGTGTGACTCGAATTGTTTATATATACAGCCTCCCCATCCTCAACCCCTCTTTGAAAACACATAATACACTCCTGGGGTTAGGATAGGGAATTCACCCCATTGACTCAGCGGGGGGCCTGCGGCCCAGCAAAGCAGACTCCAGAGGCGTGGAACAAACCCTACGGTTCCACGCTAGGTGGAGCCATATTTGCTTGTTGCCAGGGAGAGGAAGGTCACATGACATCTAGCCCACCAATCAGAAGTGAAGACTCCAGGGGATCCGCCCACTCTCCTCGTTCTTCGCACTCCGAGCTCGACTGAGGTAGCAGCGTCTGCAGCTCTGCTCTCCGCGTCTGAGGTGGAACCTAGCGTTATGGCCACCCGGTCGTGTTTGGAGAAGGAGCAGAAGCCACAGCAGGGTGAGATGCCCACAGGGCCAAAGAATGAGGTCACCTCTGCCCCTGGTGACGCCCGTGGGGCCGAGAACACCAGTCCTGGTGCCTTGGTCCCAGCGGTCTTGACCAACCCCCCTCTATTGGGTGGTGGTGCTGTGGGTGGTGGTGCCCCGCATGGTAGCACAGCAGGTTCCTCATCCTGTGACGTGGCTACCACCGCCATTTTGCTCACTGGGGAGGAGCCGGAGGAGTCCTCCGTGGAAGGTATGAAGGGGAGGGGGCGCCCCGACCTCCAGGGTGGTGAGAGTCCCCATGCAGAGCTGAGCTGCGTGGTGCCCCAGTCGGGCCAAGGCGTCCAGATGGCACCTGCTCGCAGTGGGGCTGCCATTGGGCAAGCCACGGGGGGCATTGACCAGCATTCCTCCAAGATTGCTAGCCCAGGGAAGTCCGTGGGAGGAAGCGGCTCAGCCGTGAGGAGGTTGCCACGGCTCAGAAGCCTCCTCAACGCTGTCTGTTTCCAGTGGCTGCTGTGCACCCGAGGTCTGTGTCTTCACCACCATCTTCTCCAAGGTCTCAGCCCAGCAGCGTCACCCCATCAGGTCCTGTTCTCCGCAGTCAGGTAGCCAGGCAAGGCCCTACTCTCCGTAGCCATACAGCCAGGTCTGGTGCAGCTAATAAGGGCCGTGCTTGCTTCTACTGCTGTGCTCCCGAGTCAGGCCCACCTCGTCACAGTCACCGTCTACCCGGGCAGAGCCCTGCTCTTGGGCGTCAAGCATCAGCACCAGGCCCTGTTCAACGCAGAAGCTGTGCACCCAAGCCAGGCCCTGCTTTCCGCCGCCGCAGTGCTTCCGCACCTGGCTCTGATGGTCGTGCCAGCCCTGCTGTGCCTGGCCCTGCTCGTCGCGGCCGCCCTGATCCCACGCCTGGCCCTGATCATGTGGGCCGTCGCGCTTTGGCGCCTGGCCCTGATCCTCGCCGCCGTGGCGGTTCCGCACCTGGCCCTGTTCGTCGCGGGCGCCCTGCTTTGGCGCCTGGCCCTTATCCTCGTGGCGGCCCTGCTTCCACGGCTGGCCCCGCTCGTCGCCGCCACGGTGGTTCCGCGCCTGGCCCTGCTCGTAGCGGCCGCGGTAGTTCCGCGCCTGGCCCTTTTCGTCAACGCCACGGTAATTCCGCGCCTGGCCCTGCTCTACACAGCCGCCCTGCTTTGGCGCCTGGTCCTGCTTCCGCGCCTGGCCCTTCTCGTCGCTGCCGCGGTGGTTCCGCACCTGGCCCTGCTCGTCGCGATCGCCCTGCTTCCACGCCTGGCCCTGATCCTCGTGGCGGCCCTGTTTCTGCGCCTGGCCCTGCTCGTCACGGGCGCCCTGCTTCGGCACCTGGCCCTTATCCTCGTGGCGGCCCTGCTTCCGCGGCTGATCCTGCTCGTCGCGGCCGCCCTGCTTTGGCGCCTGGCCGAGATCGTCGCAGGGGCTCTGCTTTGGTGCCTGGCCCTGATCGTCGCAGCGGCCCTGCTTCCGCCCCTGGCCGTGTTCGTCGTGGCCGCCCAGCTTCCACGCCTGGCCCGGATCTTCGCGGCTGCCCTGCATCCACGCCTGGCCCTGCTCGTCGCCGCCGCGACCTTGGTTCCACGCCTGGCCCTGATCGTCGCGGCCGCCCTGCTTCCACGCCTGGCCCAGCTCGTCGCCGCCGCCGCCTTGGTTCCCCGCCTGACCCTGGTCATCGCGGCCACCCTGCTTCCGTGTCTGGCCCTACTCGTCGCGGCTGCCCTGCTCCCACGCCTGGCTCGGATCTTCGCGGCCGCCCTGCTTCCGTGTCTGGCCCTACTCGTCGCCGCCGCCTTGGTTCCACGCCTGGCCCTGATCGTCGCGGCAGCCCTGCTTCCACGGCAGGCCCTGATCGTCGCCGCCGCCGCCTTGGTTCCACGCCTAGCCCTGATCATCGCGGCCGCCCTGCTTCCATGCCTGGCCCTGCTGGTGGCCGCCGCGGTGGTTCTGTGCCTGGCCGCAGTCGCCGCCGCCGCCGCCGCAGTGCTTCGCGCTGCCTTGCATGTGGGCCAGGCCCTGCCCTAAGTAGCAGCAGCCCTACTCCAGGCTCTGTCCCCCGGGGCCGGGCCACCCAGCGAGGATCACCACCTACTAGCTGCCCCTCTCCGATTGAGCCTAATGGTGAGAGTCCTGCTCGCCAGAGCAGCTCGAGTTCTCTTGAATCCGAGGCCCCAAGCTTTTCTCCCCCGCGAGTTTGGCATGCAGTTCGTATGCGTGCCTCCTCACCCTCACCTCCTGGTAGGTTCTTTACTCTCCCTAGGGAGAATGTTGAGAATTCATTCTCTTCCTCTTCCTCTAACTCCCCTGGGTCTTCTGACCAGAGCCCGCCCTCCTCCCCCAACGGGAGATCCCGTCCCTCTTCTGATATTTTTTGTGGTCTGGGTTCCACCTCCACTCCTAACCCTGCTAACGTTAGGCGTATCTTGCTGCCAGAGCTTAACGCCCTGACCCCTCTCTCCTCAGGAGAGCCGGCTGAAATAGGGAGCCAGCCTCCCTGTCCTCCATCTCCTTAGCTATGATTCTCATGAGCATCCTCATGAGGCCCGCGGAAGGAATCAACGTCTGCCCCACTGCCCTGAATGGGCTGCCTGGTCCGCAATTACCTGTGAGGTTTACAAATTCTAGCTATTAACCATGAGCAGTTTTGAAGCGCTTATTTGGAAAGGCAGTTTTGAAGCCTCTCCTTCCTGTAATGGCACTACTTAGCATTTATCTGCTGTTGGCACTTAATTCCAGCCCCTGTTTATCCCTGCGAAAGGCCTGCATTTGCCTCTAAGCTGAGCTTTCCCTTTTCCAAGTTGCCTTTATGCAATGAACTTTTTGAATAAATAAAAGGTTGATTTCATTTAAAAAATGTGACTTTTTTTTTTGTCCAAAAAACCACTGTTAATCCTATGACTTATTTAGAGGATTTAAGAAAGTTGTTGGCATACTAGCTGACTCATTGGAGGGGGGAGGGAATAAAATACTATACTAGCAGTCTTTTATTTCCACTGTCTAACATAGAATTCTTTCCAGGAAAATAGCATTTACATGTTATATATGCTCTTTGCATAGGTGATTTGCAGCTTGGACAAGAAAAGGGGGCAGGGTGGCTAGAGAAAAGGGGTGATGGAGATATCCAGGTTGAATAAGAGGCAGGGCATGTAGGGGGAATACTTCCTCCTCAGATGGGAGTAGGAGGTGCTGGAAGGAAGATGCAGGATCAGGAAGGAGGAGAATAGCAGGAGTCAGGAGCCCAAGGGGGAGGGTCTCAGTTTCCAGGGGAAAAAATGTATATGTTGGGAACAAGGGTTCCTGAGGTCTGTGAGGAGAGGGGAGGGGAATGTCTGGGAGAGTGAAAGTCGGTCAGTCCTGTTGGATTCTGTGTGACCCCATGAGTCCATGGAATTTTCTAGGCCAGGTTCAAGGTTAATAATGATTGATGTAAAAGTGGTCATATACTTGGTGAAAATTGTGTTAATGGATAATCCCATTTAAAATATTATTCTAAGTGTGAGGAGATATGTGAGGTGAGTATGTATGTGTGTGTTCGTGTGTGCATGTATAGACATTTGGAGAGAACTGGATGTACATATACCATGCTGCAAACAGGGCATATATCTCATCTTTGAAATAACTGGTGGTATGGTCTATGTTTTTGCATTTTCCACCTTGGCCATATTGCTGGTTTTGTAATGAAACTCAACTCAGCTTTTTTTTTTTTTTTTTTAAGAAGTTAAGTTGTGGAAACATGGTAGGAGACCACATTTTAAAAAACAGAGTGAAACAAAACTTAAACCAAACCAGTAAAATAAACTGCCTCTCCCTATTCTCTTGTACTCCAGTCACATATATCCAGCTACCTAATTGACTTTTCTACTTGGGATGTCTAAAAGACATCTCAAACTTCAGTAATAGGTAGTTCTGTTCAGTAGAAATATAATTCTAGCCACACGTGTAATAACATTTTCTAGTAGTCACATTTAAAAATGCCTAAAGAAATACATGACATTAATAATTTATTTAATTTCATCTATACAAAGTATTATTTCAACATGTAATCAATATAAAATTATTTATGAAATATTTTTAGATGAAAAAATATTTTTACTGAAGTATAGTTGATCTATAATGGTGTGTTTCTGGTGTATAGCAGTGATTCAGCCATGCATATATATATATATATATATATATATATATATACATATTCTTATGCATATATATATATGCATATATATATCTTATGCATATATATACATATGCATATATATATCTTATGCATATATGCTTATATCTTATGCATATATACATATATCTTATGCATATATACATTTATCTTATGCATATATACATATATCTTATCTTATGCATATATACATATATGCTTACTGAAGTATAGTTGATCTATAATGGTGTGTTTCTGGTGTATAGCAGTGATTCAGCCATGCATATATATATATATATACATATTCTTATGCATATATATATATGCATATATATCTTATGCATATATATATGCATATATATATATACATATGCATATATATATCTTATGCATATATACATATCTTATGCATATATATATATACATATTCTTCTTTTTCATATTATTTTCCATTATGGTTTATTATAGGATATTGAATATGGTTCCCTGTCCTATACAGTAGGGCCTTGTCTATTTTATACATGGTAGTTTGTATCCACTAATCCTAAACTCCCAATTTATCCCTTCCCTAACCCTTTTCCCCTTTGGTAACCATAAGTTTGTTTTCTATGTCTGTGGGTCTGTTTCATGAATCAGTTCATTTGTGTCATATTTTAAGTTCCACATATAAGTGATACCATGTGGTATTTGTCTTTTTCTTATTTCACCTAATATTATAATTAATGAGATATTTAAAATATTTTCCTATGAAGTTTTCAAACTCTGGTGTGTAATTTACATCTGCAGCATATCTCAATTCTGACTAGCCACATTTCAGGTACTCAGTAGCCACAAGTGTGGACATGTGTATACAGTACAGTTTTAGACCTTCTTACTTTCTTACTCATTTCCTACTGAATCATGATTCCAACTCCAGCAATTTCTCATACTGTGGGCTCCCATCCTAGAAGGGAGCCCTGACATGTCAGTTTTGGGACTTCACAAGGGCTATGATGCTTCCAGCACCTTTGGTGTCATTTGAGCTGGGCTCCTTGCACTTACCCGGTATTGAAAAGGGCAGAAACCTTGGCAGTTTCAGCTTCTCTTTCCAGTGAGTTGGTAGTTTGTGGTCTCCTATTATCAAGTTAGTAAAATGCTGTGCCAATACTTCTTTTTCTTTCTTCACAGACACTGATAACATGTAAGTAATGCAACTTTTAGTGGTTTGTCCTCATCTGCTTAAATTTTGGGGGGCTGAGAGGGTATCTTATAACCTACATTTATTGAAAGTATTATTCATGCATTTTGCTTTTGCTCATGTTTTTCTGTTTTTGTGTGAGTGTTTAGAGAGATCAAAAAGCTGTATAGGCACTGTTACCACCATCTTCCCAGAATCTGTACCACCAAGTGTCCTTACTCCTTCAAAAATGTGTCACCAAGTCAGCCCTTTGGTGTCTCTGAAGGATCACAGTGGGATGCATCATCTGTACTAAAATAGAAAAAAATAATTAAATTCAGGAATTGGAACAAAAACCTGTTGAGCATGCTACTAAAAATCTTTAGAACTAAAGAAGTTATTTTCAAGAACACATTTTAAAAGTATTTACTTTATCATGTTACTTTGTTGGTTCACAAACTGGATCCTGTACATGAACGGCAAGGAAAGATGGAAGAAAGAGGCAGACTACTCAAGATTGGTAGATGGCAGTTTTAATAAGCAAATAACTTACATTTTAAAAATATTTATTTATTTTGGCCGTACAGTGTGGCTTGTGAGATCTTAGTTCCCCGACTAGGGATTGAACCTGGGTCCTCAGCCATGAAACCAGGAGTCCTAACCATTGGACCACCAGGGAAGTTGCAAGAACTTACATTAAAAAAAAAATACTGGCCTTTCACATTTAAGTCTTTATTTTTTTTCATTTGGTCGTGCCACTTGGCCTGTGGGATCTCAGTTTCCCAACCAGGGATTGGACCCAGGCCCTCAGCAGTGAACGCACAGAGTCCTAACCACTGGACTGCCAGGTAATTCCCCACAAGGAACTTACATTTCAGGCTTCTCTTGGACAGCTGCGAGACAGTAGATCTCCATACCTGCCTGGCAGAATCTTGAAAGTTTACATAGTGGCCTTAATGGGGTTCAGTCATGCCTACCAATCACATGGTCTCAATATCACACTGCTATCTCAGGCTCTGTCCTTGAAAACGGCACCAGCTTTGGAAATGGTGGACTGAAGGTACCTTCCAAAGACTGTAGAGGGATTGAGGAGCCCCCAGTTGCTCAGGTCCAGCTTGAGAGTCAACTGTTGGTCACGTCCTGTTGATGAACTCTTCCAACATACTTATTATTGAGTAATTCTACAGATGACCAAAAACTAGAATGAAAAATACATAGTTTTAATGCAGCAAGTGTCACAACCTCAGGTCAGAGGGCCTATATTTAGTACCATTTTACCAATGTGGAAATTGAGGCTCAGAGAAATTTTGTGACTCTCTAGATATCATTGCTTGTTGGACCTGGCTCTAGAGTTAAAGGTGCCACTAGTGGTAAAGAATCCACCTGCCAGTGCAAGAGATGCAAAAGACATGGGTTCAATCCCTGGATCGGTAAGATCCCCTGCAGTAGGAAATGGCAACCCACTCCAGTATTCTTGCCTGGGAAATCCCATGGACAGAGGAGCCTGGCAGGCTACAGTCCGTGGGGTTGCAAAGAGTGGGATATGACTGACCATACATTGTCGTCATTGTCTAGAGTTAGAATTCCTAGTTTAAATTCTGGTTTTCCTATTGACTCACTGTGTGTTCCTTCACAAGTTAATGAAATTGGGATCCTAAATCTCATTTGTTAATGAAGCACAATAAAAGTCCATGCCTCCTAGATTGTTGTAAGCATTAAAATGGATGCTGCGCATTAAGTGCTTCCAAAGGCGTCTGGCATATAGTGAGTGCCCAGTAAAGATGTCTCTTATTCTAATTAGGATTATAATCATATACCCAGATATTTTTGACTCCAGCAGCTAGACTCTTAACATTTGACAGATCTTTCTCAAGCAATGATACTTTAAAATCAAATTAGATATTTCAAAAATGGAGAGGGCAACTCATTATTGTTGTTGTTCAGTCACTAAGTGGTGTCCAACTCTTTGCGACTACAAGGACTGCAGCAAGCCAGGCTCCTCTGTTTCCACTATCTCCCAGAATTTGTTCAAATTCATGTCCATTGAGTCAGTGACGCTATCAAACTATCACACACTCTGCTGCCCTCTTCTCCTTTTGCCTTCAATCTTTCCCAGCATAAGGGTCTTCTCCAGTGAGTTGGCTCTTTGTATCATGTGGTCAAAGTACTGGAGCTTCTCCAACAGTCCTTCCCATGAATAGTCAGAGTTGATTTCCTTTAGGATTGACTGGTTTGAACACCTTGCAGTCCAAGGCACTATCAAGGGTCTTCTCCAGCACAATTTGAAAGCATCAGTTCTTCAGCGCTCAGCCTTCTTTATGGTCCAACTCTCACATCCGTACATGACTACTGAAAAATACCATAGCTTTGACTATAAAGACCTTTGTCAGCAAAGTGATGTCTATTTTTAATATTCTGTCTAGGTTTGTCATAGCTTTTCTGTCAAGGAGCAAGCATCTTTTAATCTTGTGGCTGCAGTCAGCATGCACAGTGATTTTGAAGCCCAAGACAATAAAATCTGTCACTGTTTCCACTTTTTCCCCTTCTATTTGCCATGAAGTGATGGAACTGGATGCCATGATCTCAGTTCTTTTAATGCTGAGTTTCAAGCCAGCTTTTTCACTTTCCTCTTTTATCCTCATCAAGAAGCTCTTTAGTTCCTCTTCACTTTCTGCCATTAAGGTTGTATCATCTGCATATCTGAGGTTGTTGACATTGCTCCCAACAATCTTGATTCCAGCTTTTGATTCATCCAACCCAGCATTTCTGTGTTACACTCTGCATAAGCAGGGTGACCATGTACAGCCTTCTCGTATTCCTTTCCCAATTTTGAACCAGTCAGCTGCTCCATGTCTGGTTCTAACTGTTGCTTCTTGACCCGCATACAAGTTTCTCAGGAGGCAGGTAAGGTGGTCTGGTATTCCATCTCTTTAAGAATTTTCCGCAGTTTGTTGTGATCCACACAGTTAAAGGCATCAATGAAGCACAAGTTGATGTTTTCCTGGAACTCCCTTGCTTTATCTAGGATGCAATGAATGTTGGCAATTTGATCTCTTGCACCTCTTCCTTTTCTAAACTCAGCTTGTGCATCTGGAAGTTCTCTGTTCATGTACCTGCTGAGGCCTAGCTTGAAGGATCCATACCATGCTAGCATGTGAAATGAGCACAGTTTTAGGGTAGGTTGCTGGAGTAGTCGGAGAAGGCAATGGCATCCCACTCCAGTACTCTTGCCTGGAAAATCCGACGGACGGAGGAGCCTGGTAGGCTACAGTCCATGGGGTCTCTAAGAGTCGGATACGACTGAGCAACTTCACTTTCACTTTTCCCTTTCATGCACTGGAGAAGGCAATGGCAACCCACTCCAGTATTCTTGCCTGGAGAATCCCAGGGACCGTGGAGTCTGGTGGGCTGCTGTCTGTGGGATCGCACAGAGTCGGACACGACTGAAGCAACTTAGCAGCAGCAGCAGCAGCTGGAGTAGTAAAGGGAAACCCACTCCAGTATTCTTTCTGGGAAAATTACATGGACAGAGGAGCCTAGCAGGCTATGTCCATGAGGTCGCAAAGAGTTGGACATGACTGAGCACGCATGCATGTATGCATGTTGAACTTTCATTTGGCATTGCCCTCCTTTGGGACTAGAGTGAAAACTGACCTTTTCCAGTCCTGTGGCAATTGCTGAGTTTTCCAAGTTTGCAATTATTGAGTGCATCACTTTAATAGCATCAACTTCTAGGATTTTAAATAGCTCAGCTAGAATTCTGTTACCTCCACCAGCTTTGTTCCTAGTAATGCTTCCTAAGGCCCACTTGACTTCACACTCCAGGATGTTCAGGTGAGTAACCACACCATCATGGTTATCCAGGTCATTAAGACATGTCTCTAGTGGCTGGGTCGGAGGGTTCTAGGGGGCCGAGTTCCCCCCTCCCCACGCGCCTTCGCCTCTGGCGCCAGTCACGCCCCTGGTCGAAACCGCCCAGCGCTGAGCTTCCAGCGCGTCCTGGGATGTGTGGCGTGGTGGTGGCGGCTCCCAGCGGCGTAGTCATTCACCAGCCCATCTCCTCCTGCTTCCGGCCCTGGACCGGTTGCCCGGTCCTCTGTCCTCTGCTCCGAGCCCGCCACCCTCTCCCTGCCCTCTGAGCCTCGGGTCTCTCCTCCGTGCGTCTGGCTCTCTTCTTTCTCGCCTTCCCTGTGTGTGCCCCTGCCCGCTTGCGCTCCACTTCCCGTCGGAGCCTTCCTCAGCCCTCGGAGGAGAGAAGGGTGCCTGGGTCTTCAGTGCGCAGAGAGCCTCAGGGGTTGGGAAAGAGAACGGCCCTTCTCGGGCGCGGGAAAGGCGGTGTCTGCCCCGTTTCTGGGGGGATGGCAGCTGTCGTCAGGTGGCAGTGGAGATGAGGACTCGGGCAGCCGTCGGCCAGCACCAAGCGAGCTCCCCGTTATGGGCTGGTAGCACCTAAGCCTGCGTATAGCAGACGGCGGTGAACGGAGCAAGGTGGTCAGAGTCGGGTGGCGGCTGCGGGGCGCCACACCCCCGACTCGCTCGCCTATCCCTTTTCGGGTACTTAGCCCAACCCAGCCCGGCGGAGGTTTGCAGACCCTGGGGCGCCGCCACAGTCAGTAGAACTGTGAAAATAAAGTGATCGTTTCGTACACAGAGCCTGCTCTCTTGGTACCCCTCCTTCTTCCATGACCATTCATCTCCAATTTTCTTCTCCTGTACCCTTTATTTTCATGTCAGTATACTGTACCTGCAATGATTATCTAGTCCAGCTAATGATTCTGTGACCTTTATTGATCATGTGACTGCCTTCCTCCATAGAACATGATGCCCTGCTTCCTTGGTCATTGCCAGAGCCAGAAAATAGGCCAATACCTATTCAGTGGGGATCACTGAATAGTTGTCAAGTTAATTAATCTTTTGTTGTGACATTTATATGAAAAATATCTACCTTCCAGTCTGGAGATCATTCTATAGATACTATCTGTTTAGGCAATATATGTACATCTTTTGTAATTCCCCAGATGCACTCTGATACTCAGGTGTGAGTTGAGGGGGAATTACTCCTTTTTCTATATCGTTTTGTATAGTAAGTAGTATACATAGCTTAAATAACGGTAGCGTTTTACAGACCTCAGGCATTTGTAAGAAACCTTTAGTATTTTTTCTTTTCTGTCTTCTTTAAGAGTTTTTATCTTTCTTTTAATTTCATTCTTTGGCCCTTTCTCTTTTACTTGTTCTCTCTCTTTCCTCCCTTATTTGCTTTTCTTCCTTCCCTCATCCTTCCCTTTCCCCTTTCCATTTCCTTCCTCTACTTTCCCTTCCCTTTTTGTTTTTTAACAGCTTAATTGAAGTATGAGTGATATAAAATAAATGAACATATTTAAATGTATGATTTGATAAATTTGATCATATGTATATTCTCATTCTCATCACCATGTTAATAAACAAATACATTACCTCCAATAGTCCTTCATGTCCTTCCCCATCAGGGCCCATCCATGGGCAAGCAGACCTGCTTTCTTTATTACTGTGTTGAAGTTTTGAGAGAGTTTTATATAAATTGCTTTACACAATCTGTACTCCTTTTTGTCTTGTCTCTTTCACTTAGCATAAATATTTTGAGACTGATCCGAAATAGGACAGAGGAGCTTGGCGGGCTACAGTCCATGGGTTCACAAAAGAATCAGACATGACTTGGCGACTAAAGAACAACAATAACAATAGTTAATGTTTTTTATTGCTGAGTGGTATTTCATTGTATGGATATACCACAATTTTTATTCAAACATGTGTTGATGAGTATTTGTTTTATACTTTAGTATTACACATAAAATTTCTGTGAGATGGCCAACGAACACATGAAAAGATGCTTAATGTCGCTCATTATTAGAGAAATCAAACTACAATGAGGTATCACTTCACGCTGGTTAGAATGGCCATCATAAAAAAAAAAAAACTGCAAACAATAAATGCTGGAGAGGGTGTGGAGAAAAGGGAACCCTCTTGCACTGTTGGTGGGATGTAAATTGATATAGCCATTATGGAGCACAGTATGGAGATTCCTTAGAAACTAGAAATAGAACTACCATATGACCCAGCAGTCCCACTACTGGGCATATACCCTGCTGCTGCTGCTACTGCTGCTAAGTCGCTTCAGTCGTGTCTGACTCTGTGCGACCCCATGGACTGCAGCCTACCAGGCTCCTCCGTCCATGGGATTTTCCAGGCAAGAGTACTGGAGTGGGTTGCCATTGCCTTCTCCGGCAGATAGTGGAGTGCACTTTATTACACCGATGGGCCCAAGGCAGAGTCTCCTCTTAGCCAAGGACCCTGACCAGTTTTTGTGAAAACCTTATATAACCTAAGTGTACTTTCGTCTCGGGTTCAAAAGATTTGTTCACAAAATAAGTCACTTGCTATACACAAATAAATAATGCAAATATTTATAGAGAATTATCTAGCTTATTTTCAATACACTAACATTAAAAGAAATGAGAAATAGAAAGAGCAGAGGATACACCACCAAATTGGGTTTTGGCCAACATCCAGACTTAAAAAGTGCTGTGAATCCCCATGTCAAGTACATCTGGAGTCCCAATTGGGAAAATGTCCCAGACAGCAAGTCTGCTCCGTGGGTGAGACTTTAAAGATTGCAGTTTGTGTTCCTGTTTATAATCCCAGCACACAAACTGATACCATCATCAATCTGTGACCAAATTGCAAGCCTGGTTTCATGTTAATGCTGTTTGTTTTGTCTTGTAAGACTTGAAATGTTGTTAAGCCTGGGGCTTGGTTGGCCAGGCCCCTTCCAGGGGCTCAACAGTCTCAAAATTCTTCCCCCATCCTATCTGTCGTTCAGTCACTCAATCGTGTCTGACTCTTTGTGACCCCATGGACTGTAGCATGCCAGACTTCCCTGTCCTTCACCATCTCCTGGAGCTTGCTCAAACTCATGTCCGTTGAGTTGGTGATGCCATCCAACCGTCTTGTCCTCTATTTTCTGCTTCTCCTCCTGCTTTCAGTCTTTCCCAGCATCAGGGTCTTTCCTAATGAGTTGGCTCTTTGAATCAGGTGGCCAAAGTATTGGAGTTTCAGCTTCAACATCAGTCCTTCCAATGAATATTCAGGGTTGATTTCCTTTAGGATTGACTGGTTTGATCTCCACAAGTCTTGCATTCACAGCAGGCAGTCACTGCCAGTCACTCCCAGTCAGGGCAGTGTCCAGGCAAGTTAGAAGAAAGATCAGAGGCCTGCTCTGCTTTGTCTCTGAAGCCAAAACAAGACTATTTATTTAATTTCCCTAAAAGACATTAAAGGAACAAACACCCTTCTAGAGGGAACTTGTATTTCTCTCCCTCTGTCTTTGAGATGTAAATATTCTATCTGATCTACTTAGGCATTTTTTCCTGCGTTTAGAGATTGACCTCTTCCATCCAGAAGGTACACACAGGATGTACATTTGGCAGCCAATCAAATAGATTGTGGAGAATGAAATGGCAACCCACTCCAGTACTCTTGCCTGGAAAATCCCATGGACAGAGGAGCCTGATAGGCTACAGTCCATGGGGTCACTAAGAGTCGAACACGACTGAGCAATGTCACTTTCACTTTTCACTTTCATGCATTGGAGAAGGAAATGGCAACCCACTCCAGTGTTCTTGCCTGGAGAATCCCAGGGATGGAGGAGCCTGGTGGGCTGCCATCTATGGGGTCGCACCGAGTCGGACACGACTGAAGTGACTGAGCAGCAGCAGCAAATAGATTGGGATCCTGAGTAGTCTTTTCTGTTTGGCTGTGCCAACTCTCAGGGGCCTTTTTCATCCTAACCTTCAATGTGTCTACCTGTATGACAAAAGCCTTTACATTTGAAGAGGAAAAGTTAAAATTTTACATAACCTCCTGCTCCTTCTGCCTCTGTAACTCAGCTTGCTCCTTGCAAAGTCTGGATCATGTAGGTCACATAGTCTCAGAAAGTGGGGACTCACAATACTAGGAACTGGAGCTTATCTCCCTCACCCTTGTCCTTCTCTTTGCAATCGCCAAGCCCCTACAAACCTGCTTAATTATGCCTGTCCATGTGTAAAAACTCTGTAACCCCTTTGTTCGGGGCTCAGAGCTTAGAGTGTTAACTCCTTTGGGCCCGCCAGTGTAATAAACCTGAGTTCTCCAACTCTCCGAGTGTGGTGCTTGGTTTCTTGAGTACTGGTTTCTGCAAAATTTTTTCTTTTTCTTCTTTTGGCTACACAGCACAGTATATGGGGTCTCAGTTCCCTGACCAGAGATTGAACCCAGGCCACAGCAGTAAAAGCTTGGAATCCTAACCACTAGGCCACCAGGGAACTCCCAAAAGCTTAACTTTCATAGGCTATTTTGGGGAATAAACTATCAAGATATTTAAAAGCTACAGCTTTTGTACTTTCTTGTTGGGATTCCTCTTGCATCTTTTTGGTTCAAGTTGGCTATTTATATACTAATCATCAAAAGCCAGATAATGGATTGTTTATCTGGCCTTTAGTAAATTATAAATTAGAATAAAGTTTATTTATTAAAACAAGCCATCTGGCCTTTAATTTACTAAATTTGATTTAATTTAGAATTAACTTTATAAATTATTAAATTTTTAGGAAGCTCCTTTATAAACAGCTATTTTACTGGTGCCTACGGAAAAAAAAACAAATTAGAAGATGGACTTACCTAAGAACTTAGGTGACTAACCTAAGAACTCCCTTAATTTAAGCAAACTAACCTTAAAAAACTGATTTGGGAAACCTTGTTTGTAGTCTCAGCTTCACCTCAATGGGTCTAACATATACTAATAAAAGCATTAGGTAATTAATGTTAATTTGATTAAGTAATGGGAAAGAAAGAAAAAAAACTGAGGGAAAAGTCTAGGGACTTCTTCCCAACAAGGTGAAAAATTTTTTTTAATTAATTTATTTTTTATTGAAGGATAATTGCTTTACAGAATTTTGTTGCTTTCTGTCAAACCTCAACATGAATCAGCCATGGGTATACATATATCCCCTTTCTTTTGAACCTCCCTCCCATTTCCTTCTGCATCCCACCCCTCTAGGTTGATATTGAGCCCCTGTTTGAGTTTTCTGAGCCTTATAGCAAATTCCCTTTGGCTATCTATTTTACATATGGTAATATAAGTTTCCATGTTATTCTTTCGATACATCTCACCCTCTCCTTCCCTCTGCCCATGTCCATAAGTCTATTCTGTATGTCTGTTTCTCCATTGCTACCCTCTAAATAAATTCTTCAGTACCATTTTTCTAGATTCCATATATATGCATTAGAATATGATATTTATCTTTCTCTTTCTGACTTACTTCACTCTGTATAATAAGTTCTAGGTTCATCCACCTCATTGTGAGTGACTCAAATGTGTTCCTTTTTATGGCTGAGTAATAGTCCATTGTGTATATGTACCACAACTTCTTTATCCATTCATCTGTTGATGGACATCCAGGCTGCCTCCAAGTTCTAGCTATTGTAAATAGTGCTGCGGTGAACAGTGGGATACATGTGTGTTTTTCAGTTTTATTTTCCTCAGGGTATATGCCCAGGAGTGGGATTGCTGGGTCATATGGTGGTTCTATTCCCAGTTTTTTAGGGAATCTCCATCCTGTCTTCCATAGTGGCTGTATCAACTTACATTCCCACCAACAGTGCAAGAGTGTTCCCTTTTCTCCACACTCTCTCCAGCATTTATTGTTTGTAGACTTTTTGATGATGGCCATTCTGACTCATGTGTGGTGATATATCATTGTAGTTTTGATTTGCATTTCTCCAACAATAAGTGATGTTGAGCATCTTTTCATGTGTTAGCCATCTGTATGTCTTCTTTGGAGAAATGTTTGTTTAGGTCTTTTCCCCAGTTTTTGATTGGGTTGTTTGTTTTTCTGGTATTGAGTTGTATGAGCTGCTTGTATATTTTGGAAATTAATCCTTCGTCATTTGTTTCATTTGCTATTGTTTTCTCCCATTCTGACGGTTGTCTTTTCACCTTGCTTATAGTTTCCTTTGCTGTGCAAAAACTTTTAAGTTTAATCAGGTCCCACTTGTTTACTTTTGTTTTTATTTCCATTACTCTAGGAGGTGGGTCATAGAGGATCTTGCTTTGATTTATGTCATCAAGTGTTCTATATTTTCCTCTAATAAGAGTTTTAAGGTTTCTGGTCTTACATTTAGGTCTTTAATCCACTTTGAGTTTATCTTTTTGTATCTTTTTTCCTAACACCTTAGGAAGTGTTCTAATTTCATTCTTTTACATGTAGCCGTCCAGTTTTCCCAGCACCATTTATTGAAGAGGCTGTCTTTGCCCCATTGTATATTCTTGCCTCCTTTGTCAAAAATAAAGTACCCAAAAGTGCATGTGTTTATTTCTGGGCTTTTTATTTTGTTCCATTGGTCTATATTTCTGTTTTTGTGACAGTGCAATGCTGTCTTGATGACTGTAGCTTTGTGGTATAATCTGAAGTCAGGAAGGTTGACTCCTCCAGCTCCATTCTTCTTTCTCAAGACTGCTTTGGCTATTTGGAGTCTTTCGTGTTTCCATATGAATTGTGAAGTTTTTTGTTCTAGTTCTGTGAAAAATGTCATTGGAAATGTGATAGGGATTGTATTGAATCTGTAGATTGCATTTGGTAGAACACTCATTTTCACAATGTTGATTCTTCCAACACAGGAACATGGGATATCTCTCCATCTGTTTATGTCATCTTTGATTTCTTCCATTAGTGTCATAATTTTCTGTATACAGCTGTTTTGTCTCCTTAGACAAGTTTATTCCTAGATATTTTATTCTTTTTGTTGCAATGGTGAATGGGATTGATTTCTTAATTTCTCTTTCTGATTTTTCAGTTAGTATATAGAAATGCAAGTGATTTCTGTGTATTGATTTTGTATAATGCAACTTTGCTAAATTCACTGATTAGCTCTAGTAATTTTCTGATAGTATCTTTAGGGTTTCTATGTACAGTATCATGCCATCTTCAAACAATGAGAGCTTTACTTCTTTTCTGATATGGATTCCTTTTTTTGTGTTTTTCTTCTCTGATTGCTGTAGCTAAGACTTCCAGAGCTATGTTGAATAACAGTAGTGAAAGTGGACACCCTTGTCTCATTCCTGATCTTAGGGGGAATGCTTTCAGTTTTTCACCATTGAGAATAATGTTTGCTGTAGGCTTATCATATATGGCCTTTACTCTGTTGAGACAGGTTGCTTCTATGCCCATTTTTTGAAGAGTTTTAATCATAAATGGGTGCTGAATTTTGTCAAAGGCTTTTTCTGCATCTATTGAGATTATCATATGGTTTTTATCTTTCAATTTGTTAATATGGTTCCCAAGTAGGTGGAAATTTTAAAGATACTCATCTGAAAAGGATAAAAATGTTTATATGGTTATTAAGAAATGATATATACATTTTTAAAAATAGGATATAATTTTTTAAATGAGATAAAATGGACATTAATGAGATTAAAACAAAAGATTTTGATACACTACCTAAGGTTAGATGGGCCAAAGGGACCCTGTATTTGTTCCCACTATTAAAGGGCCCCCCAAAACTGGTCTATTTATCCCAGTTGAATATATATATACATATATATGTATGTTGTTGTTGTTTAGTTCCTAAATCGTGTCCAACTCTTTGTAACCCCATGGACTGCAGCACATCAGGCTCCCCCGTCCTTCACTATCTCCCGGACTTTGCTCAAACTCACGTCCATTAAGTTGGTGATGCCTTCCAACCATCTCATCTTCTGTCACCCACTTCTCCTCCTGCCCTCAATCTTTTGCAGCATCAAGGTCTTGTCCAATGAGTCAGTTGTTTGAATCAGGTGGCCAAAATATCAGAGTTTCAGCATCAGTCCTTCCAATGAATATTCAGGGTTGATTTTCTTTAAGATTGATTGGTTTGATCTCCATGCAGTCCAAGGGACTCTCAAGAGTCTTCTCCAGCACCACAATTCAAAAACATCAATTCTTTGGCATCCAGCCTTCTTTAAAGCTGGATGAAGATTACACTGAGGTACCTAAGCAACAATTACTTGAGGCAATTATTAGGCTAATTATTCACATTAAAAGATTGACAAAAGAGCCTGAGTCCTTTGGCTAAACACCTCACTGGGGATCCCAGAGCCTTTTATACAAAAGTAGATAAAATGGTTGTAAGATAAAAAGAAAGGAGGGTTTCTGAACCTCTTGTAAAACCAAGCTTTGTTGATGGAGTCCTAATGAAGGCTAAGTTAAAGGTATAAAAGTTGGCAGTTTTTTTTACATTGAAATATAGTTGATTAACCATGTTTTGTTAGTTTCAGGCATAGGGCAAAGTGAGTCAATTATATATATATTTCTTTTCAGATTCTTTTCCCTTATAGATTATTATAAAATATTGAGTATAATTCCTTCTGCTAGGCTTGTTTTTTTATCTATTTTATACACAGTAGTGTGTATATGTTAATCCCAAACTCTTAATTTATCCTTCCCCCACCTTCCCCTCTGGTAACCATAAGTTTGTTTTCTATGTCTGATCTATTTATTTTGTATCATGTTTTTAGATTCCACATATAAGTGATATCACAGGATATTTGTGTTTCTCTGGCTTACTTCACTTAGTATGGTAATCTCTAGGTCCATCCATGGTTGCTGTAAATGGCATTATTTTTTCTTTTTTATGGCTGAGTAATATTCCATTATATATATATATATATATATATATATATATAAAATCTCAGTTAAATATATATGTATATAATTTTAATATATATGTATGTTGTTTTTATTGTTGTTTTTCAGTCACTAAATCATGTCAGACTCTTTGCGACCCTGTGGACTGCAGCACACCAGGCTTACCTGTCCTTCATTTTCTCTCGTACTATATACCATATCTTCTTTATCCATTCCTCTGTCAATGAACATTTAAGTTGGTTTCATGTCTTGGCTATTGTAAATAGTGCTCCAATGAACAATGGGGTGCATGTAACTTTTTGAAATATGGTTTTCTCCAGATATATGCCAGGAATGGAATTGCAGAATCATGGTAGTTCTACTCTTAGTTTTTGAAGGAATGTCCATACAGTTCTCCATATTGGCTGTACCAATTTATATTCCCACCAGCATTGTAAGAGAGTTACCTTTCCTCCATATCCTCTCCAGCATTTGTTATTTGAAGACTTTTTGGTGATGGCCATTCTGATTGGTATGAGGTGATACCTTATTGTTTTGATTTTCATTTGTCTAATAATTAGTGATGTTGAATATGTTTTCATGTGTCTGTTGGCTATCTATTTGTATTCTTTAAATAAATGTCTACTTAGGTCTTCTGACCATTTATTCAAATGGTTTGTTTGATTTTTTTTGATAATGAGCTATATGAGCTTTTGTATATTATAAAGTAAGCCCTGGTTATTTGCATCATTTGCAAATATTTTCTCCCACTCTGTAGGTTGTCTTTTCATTTTGTTGATGGTTTTCTTTGCTGTGCAAAGCTTTTAAGTTTAATTAGATCCCATTTGTTTATTTTTGCTTTTATTTCCATTACTTTAGGAGACAAATAAAAAAAGATGTTGCTGCAGGTTATGCTGAAGAGTGTTCTATTTATGTTTTCCTCTAGAAGTTTTATAGTATCTAGTCTTGCATTTAGGTCTTTCATCCATTTTGAGTTTATTTTGTTGACAAAGTTGACATAATTGAGATGAAGTTGATAAAAATTGGTATATTTAAATGGGCTTTCTAAGATGGTTATATCTCTTTGGCCTAATTATATTGTGGAATAGCCATTATTTCACTGTGGAATGCTTCCCCTGCCTAATATTATAAGACAGGGCACATAAATCTTCCCCTCAGACAATATTAATTAAATATGCAAAAACATCACAATAGGGTTACCTGAGCCCACACAGTATAAGCTAATATTTAGAGACCAATAATAAGCAAATTAAAGGAAATATAATTAGACGAATCAATCTTTTAATATTTAGATGGCAGACCAGTTCTTTGGGCAGTTAAAAACAACTGTCTTTGTCTCGCAAATCTGTACAAATAAGGAATGGAAACACAGCCCATAATGACCTGAGGCTGAGTCTAACTAGACTAGTCAGGTAAAACCTTGAAACCAAAGAAAACAGGAAAAAGAGGCCTTTTTAAACTCAAACTGCTGGAAAGGCTCCCTCACCCAAAATCTAATTCACAGCCTCCTTAATAATTTAAAAGTCTTTTCCACAAATAGTAGAAAGCCTTAGCCATCTGAGAAAATAAATTTAACTTATTCCTACTATTGCTTATAAACTAATAAGTTTATGTTTTAACAGCTAAATTCATGACTAAGTTTTAAATGAAGCTATGAGATCTCTAGTTGTGTCTTTTTTTTATGTCTGTGTATACAATATATGGGGCTTCCCAGGTAGCGCTCGGAGAAGGCAATGGCACCCCACTCAGGTACTCTTGCCTGGAGAATCCCATGGACTGAGGAGCCTGGTAGGCTGCAGTCCATGGGGTCGCTACGAGTCGGACACGACTGAGCGATTTCACTTTCACTTTCCACTTTCATGCATTGGAGAAGGAAACGGCAACCCACTCCAGTGTTCTTGCCTGGAGAATCCCAAGGACGGGGGAGCCTGGTGGACTGCCGTCTATGGGGTCGCACAGAGTCGGACACGACTGAAGCGACTTAGCAGCAGCAGCAGCAGGTGGCGGTAGTGGTAAAGAACCCACCTGCCAATGCAGGAGACTTAAGAGATGCCGGTTGGATCCCTGGGTTGGGAAAAACCCCTGGAGGAGGGCACGGCAACCCATTCCAGTATTCTTGCCTGGAGAATCCCTTGGACAGAGGAAACTGACAAGGCTACAATCCATAGGGTTGCATAGAGTCGGACGCGACTGAAGCAACTTCGCATGGACACACGCATACAATATATACATGATATGCTTTTACCTTCGGATAGCATTATCAAAATTAAATTTATAAAAGAACTCTAATTGACTTAAAGGTGAAAGAAAAGAAAGTGTTACTCATTCAGTCCTGTCCAACTCTTTGTGACCCCATGGGTTGTAGCCCGCCAGGCTTCCCTGTCCATGGGATTCTGCAGGCAAGAATACTGGGATGGGTGGCCATTTCCTTCTCCAGGGGATCTTCCTGACCCAGGGATTGAACCCAGGTCTTCTGCTTCCAAATAAATATTTCTAATGGTAATAAGAACTAACCCAGATGAATCTCAAGTTCAGGTGATCTGGAAAATATTCAATCTGAAGTTAATATTCAGGTATTAAAAATTTGTTTATTGGTTTAATTAGTACAGACATGTCTTGATTCTATTGCACCTGTGTTTTACAAAAGTCAAGTAAGTTCACATTATCTCTGTTACAAAATTAGCCAACAAGAAAAATAGCTTAGGATGATGGCTGACTTAGTCTAGTGTCTCATAAAATTTTCGTGGGTAATCTAAATATAATTGTAATCCAGTAGATATAAATGAGGTAAGAGTTTTTAGGTGAACTCTTTAAGAATAATTATGTTTTATTGTATGTCTACTTAAGTTTCTCTAGATATTTTTGTTAACTTTAAACTTTTGCTAAAGTAAGTTAAATCATGGGAATTCACTGAATACCCAGGTCACTTCAAATAAGAAAAATACCGGAACATTAATTGCTAAATAGATCTAAGTTTACCTATTTTTTCTTTTTCTGAGAGGAAAACTAAAGATGTTTCAGTTAGTATACCAACAATGTACTAAGGTGCTCTTTCACCACATCCATGCTACTATTTGTTATTTGCAGACCTTTTGATGACAGCCATTCTGACAGCTGTGAGGTATATCTAATTGTAGTTTTGATGTGCATTTGTCTGATGATTAGGGATGTTGAGCATCTTTTCATGTGCCTGTTGGCTAAATGTATGTTTATTTTAAAATATTTATTTAGGCCTTCTGTCCATTTTTTAATCAGATTGTTCATTTTTTTTCATCTTGAGTTGTATGATGTGTTTCTGCATTTTGGATTGCTAAGTCGCTTAAATCGTGTCCGACTCTGTGTGACCCCACAGACAGCAGCCCACCAGGCTCCACCGTCCCTGGGATTCTCCAGGCAAGAATACTAGAGTGGGTTGCCATTTCCTTCTCCAGTGCATGAAAGGGAAAAGTGAAAGTGAAGTTGCTCAGTCGTGTCCGACTCTTTGTGACCTCATGGACTGTAGCCTACCTGGCTCCTCCGTCCATGGGATTTTCCAGGCAAGAGTACTGGAGTGGGGTGCCATTGCCTTCTCCGCATTTTGGATATTAATCTCCTATTGGTCATTTTGTTGATGTTCAGTTGCTAAGTCATGTCCGACTCCATGATCCCCATGGACTGCAGCATGCCAGGCTTCTCTGTCCTTCACTATCTCCTGGAGCATGCTCAAACTCATGTCCACTGAGTCGGTGTTGCCATCCAACCATCTCATCCTCTGTCATTCCCTTCTCCTCCTACCCTTAATCTTTCCCATCATCAGGGTCTTTTCTAAAGATTTGGCACTTTGCATCAGGTGACCAAAGTATTAGAGCTTCAGCTTCAGCATCAGTCCTTCCAATGAATATTCAGGGTTGATTTCCTTTAGGATTGACTGCTTTGATCTTCCTGCTGTCCAAGAGTCTTATCCAGCACCACAGTTTGAAAGCCTCAATTCTTTTGTGCTCAGCCTTCTTTATGGTCCAACTCTAACATCTGTTCATGACTACTGGAAAAACCATCGCTTTGATTATATGGACCTTTTTTGGCAAAGCAATGTCTCTGCTTTTAAATATGCTGTCTAGGTTTCTTATAGCTTTACTTCCAAGGAGCAAGTGTTATTTAATTTCATTGCTGCAGTCACCATCCTCAGTGATTTTGGAGCCCAAGAAAATAAAATCTGCCACTATTTCCATTTTTTCCCCATCTATTTGCCAAGAAGTGATGGGACTGTGTGCCATGATCTTAGTTTTTTGAATCTTGAGTTTTAGACCAGTTTTTTTCACTCTCTTCCTTTTTATTTTCATCACGAGGTTCTTTAGTTTCTCTTTACTTTCTGCCATTAGAGTAGTATCTGCATATCTGAGGTTGTTGATATTTCTCTGGCAATCTTGATTCCAGCTTGAGCTTCATCCAGCCTAGCATTTTGCATGATGTACTCTGCATACAAGTTTAATAAGTAAGGTGACAATATACAGCCTTGATGTACTCCTTACCCAATTTTGAATCTGTCCGTTGTTCCATGTCCAGTTCTAACTGTTCTTCTTGACTTGTATACAAGTTTCTCAGTAGGTGGGTAAGGTAGTCTGGAATTCCCATCTCTTTAAGAATTTTCCACAATTTGTTGTGATCTAAGCATAGTCAATGAAGCAGAAGTAGATGTTTTTCTGGAATTCCTTTGCTTTTTCTGTGATCCAACAGAGGATTGCGATTCAATCTCTGGTTCCTCTGCCTTTTCTAAACCCAGCTTGTACATCTGCAAGTTCTCAGTTCACATACTGTTGAAGCCTAGCTTGCAGGATTTTGAGCATTATCTCGCTAGCATGTAAAATGAGTGCATTTGTGCAGTATTTTGAACATTATTTGGTATTGCCCATCTTTGGGATTGGAATGAAAACTGACTTTTTCCAGTCCTGTGGCCATTACTAAGTTTTCCAAATTTGCTGGCATATTGAGTACAGCACTTTAGCAGCAGCATCTTTTAGGATTTTAAATAGCTCAGCTGGAATTTCTTCACCTCCACTAGCTTTGTTTATAGTAATGCTTCTTAAGGCCCACTTGACCCTGGTATCTCAGGTGGTAAACGATCTGCCTGCCATGCAGGAGACCTAGATTTGATCCTTAGGTTGGGAAGATCACCTGGAGTAAGAAATGGCAATCCACTCCACTATTCTTGTCTGAAGAATCCCATGTGCAGCAGAGCCTGGCAGGCTACAGTCCATGGGGTCACAAAGAATAGGACACAACTGAGTGACTAACACTTTCTTTTACTTGAGTTCACACTCCAGGATGTCTGGAGTATGACGAGTGATCACACCATTGTGGTTATCTGGGTCATTAATACCTTTTTTGTACAAGTTCTTCTGTGTATTCTTGTCATCTCTTCTTAATATCTTCTACTTCTGGTTAGATCCCTACTGTTTCTGTTCTTTATTGTGCCCATCGTTGCATGTAATATTCCTTGGCATCTCTAATTTTCTTGAACAGATCTCTAGTCTTTCCCATTCTATTGTTTTCCTCTATTTCTTTGCATTGTTCACTTAAGAAGGCTTTCTTATCTCTCCGTGCTATTCTTTGGAACTCTGCATTCAGATGTTTACATCTTTCCTTTTCTCCTTTGCATTTCGCTTCTCTTCTTTTCTCAGCTATTTGTAAGGCCTCCTCAGACAACCATTTTGCCACCTTGCATTTATTGGTCATATCATTTGAAATATTTTCTCCCATTCAGTAAGTTGTCTTTTTGTTTTGTCAAAGGATTCCTTGTCTCTGCAAAAAGCTTTTAAATTAAACTAGGTCCTATTTGTTTATTTTTCTCTTTTGTTTCTTTTCCCTTAGGAGACATCCAAAAATATATTGCTACAATTGATGTCAAAGAGCGTTCTGCCTATATTTTTTTCTAGAAGTTTTATGGTTTCTGGTCTTACATTTTAGTCTTTAATCCATTTTGAGGTTATTTTTTATATGTTATGAGAAAATGTTCTAATTTTATTCTTTTACATGTAGCTAGCCAGATTTCCCGGTGTCTCAGTGGTAAACAATCCACCTGCAATGCAGGAGACCATGGTGACATAGGTTTGATCCCTGGGTTGGGAATATCCACTGGAGAAGGAATTTGCAACCCACTCCAGTATTCTTGCCTGGAAAATCCCATGGACAGAGGAGCCTGGCAGGTTACAGTCAATGGGGTTGTAAAGAGTCAGACATTACTAAGCACGCACACTCTGCATCCAGATTTCCCAGCGCCGCTTATTGTATAGACTATCTTTTCTCCATTGTACAGTCTTGCCTCCTTTGTCATAGATTAGTTGATGATAACTACATGGTTTGGGCTTCTCAGGTGGAGCTAGTAGTAAAGAACCCGTCTACCAATGAAGGAGACATGAGATGTGGTTTTGATCCCTGGATGGGAAAGATCCCCTGGAGGAGAGCAGGGCAACCCACTCCAGTATTATTGCCTGAAGAATCACCATTGACAGAAGATCCTGGCAGGCTACAGTCCATAGAGTTGCATAGAGTTGAGCATGACTGAAGTGACATATCACGCCCGCTCACACATGGGTTTATTTATGGATCCTCTATTCTATTGGTCTGTGTGTCTTTTTGTGTCAGTACCATGGTGTTTTGATTACTTTAACTTTTTAGTATAGTCAGAAGTCAGGGAGTGTGATACCTCCAGCTTTGTTCTTTTACCTCAAGATTATTTTGGCAAATTGGGATATTTTGGGTTCTGTATAAATTTTAGGATTATTTCTTCTAGTTTTGTGAAAAATGTCATGGGAATTATGGTAGGGATTGCACAAATCTGTAGTTCCTTTGGGTAGTATGGACATTTTAACAATGTTAATTCCATGAACATGGAATGTCTTTCCATTTTTTGTATCATCTTCAACTTCCTTTATCAGTATTTCATATATTTTATAATATACATCTTTCATGTCCTTATTTAAATTTATTCACAGTATTTTATTCTTTGATGTAATTTTGAATGAGATTGTTTCTTTTCTTTCTCTTTCTGATAGTTTATTATTAGTGTATAGAAAAACAACAAGTTTCTCTATATTAATTTTGTACCCTGTAAATTTACTGATAAAACTAATAATATTTTGGTGGAGAATTTAAGATATTCTGTCACCTGATGCAAAGTGCTGACTCATTGGAAAAGACCGTGATGCCAGGAAAGATTGAATGCAGAAGGGGAAGGGGGTGACAGAGGATGAGATGGTTGGATGGCATCACTGACTCAGTGGACATGAGTTTGAGCAAACTCCAGGAGATAGTGAAGGACAGGAAAGCCTGGCGTGCTGCAGTCCATGGGGTCTCAAAGAGTCCGACACAACTTATTGACTGAACAATAACAATATATAGTATTATGCCATAGTGACATATTTACTTCTTCCCTGGAAATTAGGGACAGTTTTACTTCTTCACTGAAAATAATGACAGTTTTACTTCTTCCCTTCCAAGTTGGATGGATTTTTTTCTTCGCTTTTCTGATTGCAGTGGCTAGGATTTCCAATACTATGTTAAATAGAAGTGGCAAAGGTGGGCATTCTTTTCTTATTCTTGATTTTAGAGAAAAAGCTTTCATCTTTTTCTCTGTTGAGTATGATATTAGCTATGGGTTTGCCATAAATTACCTTTGTTATGTTGAGATATTTCCCTTTATACTAACTTTGATGAGCATTTTTGTCATGAATGGATGTTGAATTTTGTCAAATGCTTTTTCTGAGCCCATTGAGATGATTGTGTGATTTTCACCCTTCCTTTAAAAAAAATTTAAACAATTTTATGTTGTATAGTTGATTTACAATGCTGTTTTAGTTTCAGGTATACAGCAAAGTAAATCAGTTATACATATACATATATCCACTCTTTTTTAAGATTCTTTTCACATATAGGCCATTACAGAGTATTGAGTTCCCTGAGCTATACAATAGGTTCTTATTAGTTACTTATTTTATATATAGTAGTATATGTCAATCCCAATTTCTCATTTATCCCTCGCCTCGATCCATGGTAACCATACATTTGTTTTCTATATCTGTGATTCTGCCTCTGTTTTGTAAATAAGTTCATTTTGTACCTTTTTTATAACTACCACATGTAAGCAATATATATTTGTCTTTCTGTGTCTGGCTTACTTCACTCATTATGACAATCTCTAGGTCTATCCATGTTGCTACAAATGACATTATTTTCTTGTTTTTATGGATGAATAATATTCCATTGCATATATGTACTACATGTTTATCCATTCCTCTGTCTTTTGTTAATATTGTCTATCACATTGATTGTGAAGACTGAGCCATCCTTGCATCCCTGAAATAAATCACACTTGATCATGGTGTATGATCCCTTTTATATGTTGTTGAATTCAGTTTGCTATTATTTTGTTGTGGATTTTTGCATCTATATTCATCAGAGATATATTGGCCTATAATTTTTTTGTAGTGTCTTTGTCTGGTTTCGGTATTAGGGTAATGGTGGCTTTGTAGAATGAATTTTGAAATGTTCCCTCCTCTGCAGTTTTTTGGGATAATTTGAGAAGGATAAGTATTAGCTCTTTTTTCAATATATAATTTGTAGGATTCCTCTGTGAAGTGATTTGGTCCTGGGTTTTGATTACTAACTCAGTATCACCACTAGTGGTCAGTCTTTTCAGATTGTTTATTTCTTCCTGATTTAGCCTTGAAAGGTTGTATGTTTCTAGAAATTTGACCATTTTTTTAAGTTGTCCAGTTTGTTGCGATAAAGCTATTCATAGAATTCTCTTATAATATTTATACCTCTGTGGTATTGAGTGTTACTTCTCCTTTTTCTTATCTTTTTAATTCGGATTCTTGCTCTTTTTTTTTTTTTTTCTTGATCAGCCTGGCTAAAAGCATATCAATGGTGTTTATCTTTTCAAAAAATCAGCTCTTGGTTTCATTGATTTTTTTCTACTGTGTTTTTTGGTCTCTTATTTATTTCCTCTTTGATCATTATTATTTCCTTCCTCCTGCTGATTTTGGGATTTGCTTTTTCTTAGTTTTATAATTCCTCTAGATGGTAGCCTAGGTTGTTTGAGATTTTTCTTGTTTTTTGTACAGCTTTAAACTTCCCTCTTAGAACTGCTTTTGCTATATCCCATAGATTTTGGAAAGCTGTGTTTCCATTTCCATTCCCATTGGACACAGCAGCCCTCCCCCTAGTATCGAGTTGCATTATGAAGCAAGCAAGGTTGGAGAAGGAACCTGGATTAGGCTGGAGTGTACACCAGGGTGGTTATAGTAAACCGGCCAGAGTTCCATGCCATTTAAATCTGCTTTCTCCACTTTCTTTTGGGAATACATAAGTGTGCGTGCACTCTTAATGAACAGAGTCTAGGTTTCTTATAGCCTTGTGTTAGTCCCACTGGTTTTCTAACCACCTACGAATCTCATCTTCCTGGTCTTTGGCCCCAGGCCTGGAGCACCCAATATGCTGCTTCACCCAGTCTTAATAACAATTATAACTTACCTAATGACCTCTCAAGATCTAATCAAATAACAATATAATATGGATCTTTATAAAGATCCTAGAACTTCCTTCCCTGAAATTCATCCATTTGACTATTCACATCAGTGAAAACTGGACTTGGAGTATTATGAAAATCCTGCTCAAAAGCATATATTAAACTATTACCATTTACTATACAGTCAGCAAAAACAAGACCAGGAGCTGACTGTGGATCAGATCATGAACCCCTTATTGACAAATTCAGACTGAAATTGAAGAAAGTGGAGAAAACCACTAGACCATTCAGGTATGACCTAAACCAAATCCCTTATGACTATACAGTGGAAGTGAGAAATAGATTTAAAGGACTAGATCTGATAGACAGAATACTTGATGAACTATGGATGGAGGTTCGTGACATTGTACAGGAGATAGGAATCAAGACCATCCCCAAGAAAAAGAAATGCAAAAAAGCAAAATGGCTGTCTGAGGAGGCCTTACGAATAGCTGTGAAAAGATGGAAAGTGAAAAGCAAAGGAGAAAAGGAAAGATATAACTATTTGAATGCAGAGTTCCAAAGAATAGCAAGGAGAGACAAAAAAGCCTTCCTCAGTGATCAATGCAAAGAAATAGAGGAAAACAATAGAATGGGAAAGACTAGAGATCTCTTCAAGAAAATTAAAGATACCAAGGGAACATTTCATGTAAAGATGGGCTCAATAAAGAACAGAAATGGTAGGGACCTAACAGAAGCAGAAGATATTAAGAAGAGGTGGCAAGAATACACAGAAGAATTGTACAAAAAAGATCTTTATGACCCAGATAATCACAATGGTGTGATCACTCACCTAGAGCCAGACATCCTGGAATGTGAAGTCATGTGGGCCTTAGGAAACATCACTATGAACAAAGCTAGTGGAGGTGATGGAGTTCCAGTTGAGCTATTTCAAATCCTGAAAGATGATGCTGTTAAAGTGCTGCACTCAATATGCCAGCAAATTTGGAAAACTCAGCAGTGGCCACAGGACTGGAAAAGGTCAGCTTTCATTCCAATCCCAAAGAAAGGCAATGCCAAAGAATGCTCAAACTACCACACAATTGCACTCATCTCACATGCTAGTAAAGTAGTGCTTAAAATTCTCCAAGCCAGGCTTCAGCAATACGTGAACTGTGAACTTCCAGATGTCCAAGCTGGTTTTAGAAAAGGCAGAGGAACCAGAGATCAAATTGCCAACATCCGCTGGATCATCGAAAAAGCAAGAGAGTACCAGAAAAACATCTATTTCTGCTTTATTGACTATGCCAAAGCCTTTGACTGTGTGGATCACAATAAACTGTGGAAAATCCTGAAAGAGATGGGAATACCAGACCACCTGACCTGCCTCTTGAGAAACCTGTATACAGGTCAGGAAACAACAGTTAAAACTGGACATGGAACAACAGACTGGTTCCAAATAGGAAAAGGAGTGCGTCAAGGCTGTATATTGTCACCCTGCTTATTTAACTTATATGCAGAGTACATCATGAGAAACGCTGGGCTGGATGAAGCATAAGCTGGAATCAAGATTGCTGGGAGAAATATCAGTAACCTCAGATATGCAGATGACACCACCCTCATGGCAGAAAGCGAAGAAGAACTAAAGATCCTCTTGATGAAAGTGAAAGAGGAGAGTGAAAAATTTGGCTTAAAGCTCAACATTGAGAAAACTAAGATCATGGCATCTGGTCCCATCACTTCATGGCAGATAGATGGGGAAACAGTGGAAACAGTGGCTGACTTTATTTTTCTGGGCTCCAAAATCACTTCAGATGGTGATTGCAGCCATGAAATTAAAAGACGCTTACTCCTTGGAAGGAAAGTTATGACCAACCCAGATAGCATGTTAAAAAGCAGAGACATTACTTTGCTAACAAAGGCCATATACCTTACACTCACTCAATTCTGTGTCTTTATGTTCTCTCCATTTCCCTCTTATTTTGATAGCTACTCCTTTTTTTGATGATCCCTTTGTATGCACTTCTCTCTCTGCCCAACCCAGAAATTTTTGTTAACAGTTTTATTACAATGTAAATTACGTACCATAATCTTCACCTATTTAGTGTATAAGTCAACGGTTGTTAGTGCATTTATAAAGTTATAATCTAATTTTAAAATATCTTCATCATTTCAAAGAGAAACCTTGTACCCATTAGAGGTCAATCCCAATTCCCCTTTCCTTCGTGTTTTGATTCTATATGTTTACCCATACTAGGCATTATATAAATGAAGTCGTACAATATGTCATGTGTTATGTCTGGCCTATTGTTCATCCATGTAATAGCATAGTACTTCATTCCTTTTTATTGCTGAATAGTATTTCAGCAATTCCTTAACTTGTGATATCTGGTTTTCTTTAATTCACAAGAATACTTTCGATGTTTAGACTACCTGCCTTTTGCTGCAAATTTCTCTATAACCTGACTTTCCCCCTGCCTCTTTGGACCAGTTCGCTCAGGGTTACTTGAGATGCTGTCTCCCAGGCTTAAATTCCTAACAATTCCCACCAAATAAAATATAACTCTCAACTTTTAGGTTGCGACTATTTTTTAAGTTGACAATTTTCATGAACAAATCTTTTTTATGGAATATATTTTTATTTCTCTTAGGTGTATATCTAGCAGTAGAATCGTTGGGTGATGTGATAACTCTATTTAACATTTTAAAGAACTGCCAAATTATATTCCAAAATGGTAGTGATATTTTATACATATGAGGGCTTCAATTTCTCCACATCCTCAATAGGACTTGTTATTTTTAGTCTTTTTCATTATAGTCATTTCAGTGGGTGAGAAGTAGTGTCTCATTGTGATTCTGATTTGCATTTCCCTAATAGCTAATAACGTTGCACACGCTTATTGTCCCTTTGTGTATATCTTTGGAGAAGTCTATTCAAATCCTCTGGCCACCTTTTAATTGCAGTATTTGTTTTATTATTGACTTATACATATTCTTTAATATTCTGGATACACTACAGATCGCTGATCATTTCAAAGAGCCAGCATTTAGTGTTGTTGATTTTCACTATTGTTTACCTAATTTCACTATTGTTTTCTGTTGTTTACCTAATTTCATTCTATCCTTTTGTATTACTTTCTTTTTGCTTGTTTTGTGTTTACTTTGCTCATCTTTTCATAGGAATTTATACTTATGAATTACCCTTTAAAGTACTGCTTTAGCTGCATTTCAAGCTTTGGTGTTTTGATGTATCTATCTCAAAGTATTTTCTAATTTCCATCATGATTTCTTCTTTAACCCATTTGTTATTTAGGAATGTATTGTTTAATTTCCACATATTTGTGAGTTTCCCATATTTCTCTCTATTGTTGATTTCTAATTTAATTCTACTTTGATTAGAGAACATAATTTGTATGATTTCAGTCTTAAATCTTTTGAGCATGTTTATGGCCTAGCATACAGTCTTTTTTGGAGAAGGATCCATGTACATTTTGTTGTTGTTTGGAGTGGTCATTATATGTATATTGGTCTAATGTTTTATGTTGTTCCTCTGTTGCTGCTGATGTCCTGGAGCTACCAGGCCCTTCTTAACTGTTCACCATTAAGATCCTCATTGTTTTTCCAAAAATGCCCTTAGGCATAAATGTTTCCAGGTTCTTTTCCAAATAAATCCAATCCCTTCAGGCACAGCTGCTATGCTGCTTACAGCCTGCTTCTGTACCCAGGCAGAAACTTCAGACAACTATATATGTGTCTTTTTCAATTTTCGTTTCCTCAGGGTATATGCCTAGGAGTGGGATTGCTGGGCCATATAGTGGTTTTGTTCCTAGTTTTTTAAGGAATCTCCATACCATCTTCCATAGTGGCTGTATCAATTTATATTCCCACCAACAGTGCAAGAAGGTTCCCTTTTCTCGACACCCTCCCCAGCATTTATTGTTTGTAGCCTTTTTGATGATGTCCGTTCTAACTGGTATCTTATTGTAGTTTTGACCTGAACTGGTGGATATAGTAGGATACTTCTTCTATAGTAACATTCCACTGGGCATTCAAGGGAGATGGTAGCACCTGGTTATTTCACCTTTCCTATCTCCATGTAGAAACTTCACCCTACAAATGAACTTGGGCCAAGAAGATCAGTCCTTTAGCCCAGGCTTGCCTAGAGTAGTGATTTGGCAACATAGGGCTGTGATGGAATAAAAGACACTGGTGCCCTCTTCCAGGGGTGAAAGTGTAGCCCTAGACTAGGAACTGTGAGGATAATGAGCCACAATCTTCTTGGGCACACCCATACTTGGAGGAGAGCTTGTCACATAGAGTTCAGGGAGATTGGAACAGGTTATAGCTCAAATGCCAAATTCTATTTTTACAGAGATTTAGTAGATTTTTTTTGAACAAATGTTTATCCATTTGCTGTATGCCCTTGTGACAGTTTTTAGGGACTTTAAATATGTATGCATGTACATACATATTTGTCACCAATTAAATGTTATTTCAGTAGGGAGTGGGTCCACCAAGATCCTCATACAACTCTTTTGGAAGTCCTGCATCCACCCTTAAATGTTGATATTCTTCAGGGAGATTTTCATTGCCCTCTTTGTATACCCTTTCCTGTAGGACCTTTACTACCTCTACACTTATTGCCCATCTACTGATGATTCCAGGATCTACACTTCCAGCTCATTCTTCTTTCCTAAGCTGCATGTCTACGTATCTCTGGACTTTTGGATACATCTAAGTTAATGTCTCTTGGCTACCAGAAACTAACAGTTGTAAAACTACTCTTATTGCCTCAGTTTTCCATAACTAATGCTTTCCCTCTATTAGATTCCACCAAGGGAATGGTACCGTCATCTCAGTTGTTTTAGCCAGATATCTTTAAATATATCCATGATATCTACCTCTCTCTAATCCCCTACATCCAATCAATCAACTCATGCCCCATTGTCTGTTTGTCACTCAGTCACATCCGACTCTTTGTGACCATGCCCCATTAAATCCTATAAATTTCTAAAATGTGTCCACACCTATCAATATGGTCTGTACCCTAGTTCAGATCACCATCATTTCTCACCTGAACTACTATCACGATCTTCTCTCCCTTTACAAATAATTTTCCACTCTTTTGACAAGTTGATGTCATGTCTCCTCTCCTCAAATTCCTGAACAAGTCATATCAGACCCTCTATAATCTGGTTTTTTCTTACCCCATGACATTCACTTGGAAATCCTTTCTTCTTCTCTACATGCTCAAACTATGTTCCAGACATAATGAATAACTTCTTGTTCCTAAAATCATCCAGAACCTCACACTGGCTCTTCCCTTTCTGGAAGAATACCCTCCCACTACTTCTCCTGGCTAGGCCCTGTTCACCCTTCAGGTGCTAAGTTACATGGCACTTTCTCTGAGAATCTCTCATCCCTGCTAAACTAGGTTAGTTTACTACATGCTGGCAGAGCCCACTGAATCCCCACTATCACACACACACACAAAAAAACTACATTTTGTTGAGATTTCTTGTTTTATTATCTGTTTTCCCAACAGTGAGAGCTCTAATTGAAGGATAGAGGTACTAGATAAATGCAAATACTTCCCTATTTACCTACCAGGTTAAAGCTAGATGAAAGAACACAACTTAAAGACTCGAAATATTATTGACTGAGATGATAGAAGGTCTTTATTCATATATAATATATTAAGGTTTAATTCAGGATTAAGAAAAAGGTAATTGTAAATAGACTTGGACAGCAGAATGCTCTAGGGCAGCAAAGTATTCTTGGGAAGGGTTTTCCCTTGCTTTAAACAGGATGTGTCTGTTTAGATAGACCGGGCTAATCCCTAAAATGTCCACTAGGGAGCGTGATGCTATCACTGGTAATGCTACGAAGAATGATTTTGCAGTCAATTTATGTGTTTGTAATACCAAGAAATGAGGGCTAAGTTTGAGTGGTTAGACAAAGGGCAAAAAGAGAATTGATACGGACTCTGTTTCAAGTCCTCTATACCTTCAGCACTGGCCCTGGAGAGGTCTAAGGTTCCAGAGGTCCTAGACTGCTTTTTCACACTGCTGTGTAGGATTACACAGGGGTGGGGTGTTAAGTCTTCTTGGACCACGGATGGGCTTCTTGATTCCTTATGTTTACTATCCTGGGAAGAGGTGGAACACTGAGTTCACTGTAAGATACTGTCAGTCTTGTTCTTCTTCATCTTAACATAAATCATGAACTTTGGAGTAAAAGGAGACAATTTCTATATCCAACCCATCACATTTTAGTCCTTTGATCCACTCTATTAAGGTTCATATCTTTGATTCTAGGAATATAAATTTGAGACACTCTTAAGTACTTTTTAGAGATTGAGTCGTGGGAGCAGCTTTACCTTATCCATGGTGGGAATAATTTTATCCATTATTTGAAACTGCAAACTCAGGTTTTTGGTAGTGATGGGGAGCAGGGAATGGAGGGACTCTCCTAGGCCAATTTGGAGTCAGCCTGCATTAGGGAACTTTTCTAGCAATGGAACCTAGCAAAGATCTGAACCATACAGTAGTTGTAAATTGTGTTCTTTGCCTCACGTAATATCGTACTCTTCAATAAATGGCCTTGTCTCTGGGGCACTGTAGAAAATTGATAAGGGCACATTCTGGGGTAAAAAGATAGAAGGGGGATAACAGGTTTCCGTTTCCTGAGTCCAGAGTGGTGATGTCTTTGCTTACCAGTTGAAAAATCATTGTGCTCAGAAGAGCACATGAGAGTCGCACATGGCAGCTTAAAAAGGATCCAGAAAAAACAGGGAACTTTCTGAAAAACAAGGTAGTAGCAGGCCGGCCTACTTTTAGCCAATATATTGCAATTGTGTGACTTAACAAAGGTGAACCCCTCTGAATTGATTCTTCTCCCTCCCCTGCCAGCCTCAGTGCTTGGTGAGTAGAAAGTCTATGAGGGAATTAGGAGATGAAAAACCAAACCAACCAAAACAAGCCTGCATTCTTCCCTTCATCAACGCTTGGTAGAGAACTTGGTCTGGATTTGACACCCAAACTTTGTGCCACGCCCGTGCACTTGTGAAGGAAAGAAGTAGCAAAAATTCCCTAACAGCCCTGTGCAGTGTGCTGTACTTAGTCGCTCTGTTGTGTCTGACTCTTTGCAACCCCATGGGCTGCAGCCTGCCAGGTTCCTCTGTCCATGGGGATTCTCCAGACAAGAATACTAGACTGGGTTGCCATGCCCTCTTCCAGGGGATCTTCCCAACCCAGTGATCAAACCCAGGTCTCCTGCATTGCAGGAGGATTCTTCACTATCTGAGCCACCAGGGAAGCCCATGACAACCATGAGCAGTACCCTAAAACACTCTGAGGAACAGCAAGGTGCCTGTGTTGTGTGTGTAACAATAAAGGGGTCATGGATTTTGGGAACTATTCTGGGGGAAGGGGCCCATCTGTGTCATCTGTGTCTGGGTTACATATGTTTACATTTGAAAAGAAAAAAGGCTGGAATACACACACACACATATATTTTTTTCAAACATGGTTATTCTTGGTAGGGGGATCGTGTGTGATTTTTGATTCATTTATTTTGGGGGGAATTTTCCAAATTTTATGAAATTAAGATGAATTAACTTTGTAATGAGGAAAAAATTTTCAGCTTTTAAAACTCAATTATAGGATGGGGAGTGGAACCTCAGCTATGTCCACCAGTAGTGTTCAAAGCTTTCTGGTCATATTTGACATACTGATGCAGCTCAAAGTCTTTTTACATGTAGAACTGGGAGACCTCTGAGGAAAGAATTCACATTAAGGGAAGAGAAAGTCTGCCAACATGTTAGCTCAGGAACAAAACTTGGGTTTTTTGAGGGGAAGAGAGGTTCTGGCTGTATGGGCTGTTGACCGATCTTCCAACCAACCTTCTCAAGTCTTAGGGACAGAGGGAGGCCTACAAGTATACTCTGAAGAATTTTCTTTCAATTTTTATTATGGCAAATCTCAAACATATACAAAAGTACAGAGAATAGTATAACGAACTCCCAAATATCCATCACACAACTTCAAGAATTCTCAATTTACTGCCAATTTCACCTATATGCTCACTCACCCCATCTAAGTGAATATCAGTAGCATATCTTTTCATCTGTTAAATTTACAGTATATTTCCCTAAAAGATAAGGATTTAAAAAACATAACCACAGTACCATATCATACCTAAAAAAAATCCCAATACACCAGGGAGATGTGGTTTTATTTCAAATTCTATAAAAATTGGGGGAACAATTGATACGTTTTGCTGGTACCATGTGGGAGGGTGTGACACTCAAATGGAGCCCAGGCTTTTTTTCGATGTTACTGCTTTACAACGCAAAAGAAAGAAAACGACTGTATTAAGGCCAGTTTAGGGCCTCTGTAGGGAGATGGGGAAGAGTGCTGACATCACAAACCCCATGGCAGAACTCCATAAAATTTCCTCTAAACATCTCTGTCACTTTCTTCAAGTTGCTCTCTTGGAGGTAGCTGACCCAAGTCCCCTCTAAATCTTTTGTTTTTCAGCACCCTCCTAGAATTTCCCGCCCCCCAATGACTTTTCCAGGTGACAACAATGTAGCTGTCTTTCAGTCCTCTGCATTCTCACATACAGGATCCAGGTGGGATGAGGATTTGCTGCTGCTGCTGCTGCTGCTAAGTCACTGCAGTCGTGTCCAACTCTGTGCGACCCCATAGACATCAGCCTACCAGGCTCCGCCGTCCCTGGGATTCTCCAGGCAGGAACACTGGAGTGGGTTGCCATTTCCTTCTCCAACGCATGAAAGGGAAAAGTGAAAGTGAAGTCACTCAGTCGTGTCCAACTCTGAGCGACCCCATGGACTGCAGCCTACCAGGCTCCTCCGTCCATGGGATTTTCCAGGCAAGAGGACTGGAGTGGGGTGCCATCGCCTTCTCTGGAGGATCTAGCTGAGTGTATTGGAAAAGGGGATGAAAACAGTGGCCAACTGAACAAGTAAGACACAATAAAGAAACCTAGGCAAACTAAGTGGCATGATTAACTTTGGAAACTGCCTGTAGCAGTTTTTGTTGCCTCTGGCATCAAATAATACAGTATACTGAATCTGTAAAATTAGAAAAGCAATCTTTTCTTCAAAGAAATGTTAAGATTACATGAAAGAAGTGGTTAGGGCAGTGCAAAAACATTAACTTTATTATTTGTATATCTTAAAATTTTTACAAAAAGCACATCATCTTATTATGTTCATTGTATTTATTTTCATAATTAGTTTTACAGCAAGTGGTATTCTTGAATAGAATTTTAAGCAAATTAACAACAGTACAAAAACACTGAAGTTGTTACACAAAGGACTAATTCTATAAAATGTTGCCCTAAGTAATGTTAAAACTGTGCTAGCCACTGCGTGGTATGACATAGCAATAGGAGTAGTAATCCTTGTCCTTGAATATCCTACAACTGCCTTGAAAAGTTTCCAAAATGTCTTATTCAGAAAAGCCACACACTTGGTGCCTGGAGAGCATATAGCACCAGATTGGAAGGGGAATGTTTTACCATTATAATTATATGTAGTGATTATAAAATATTAATTGAATCAAAGAACCTTCAGTGATGTCAACCATATTTCAAGTAGTGTCTCAGGTGCAGAATATGCAAAGAATACGGAAACGTGGTTCTTGCTTTCAAGGATATCATAGTCTAATAAAGAAGGCAGACATAAAAAAAAAGCACAACAAAAGGCTACAGGTGCTGAATAAGAGTCTGTTCATGTACAACAGTACAATCACCACGGCAAGAGAAGTCAGCAAAACAGGGAAGGAGTGTCTCAAGATGCAGGAAGAAAACCAGATGAGCTGTCTCCTTGGAAGCATGGAAGTGCTCACCTATACTCGACAATTCCATTTATTAATGGCTCACATCAATGATTCTTTCAAACAATCCTGGACATCTTTGCTGTTCATCTGGAGAAACAAACCAACATACAATTAGAAGGCTTATACTAATTTAACAATTCTTCCAACTGATAAATTTACAAAGGCTTTATTATCTGCATCATACACTTCACATTTGGAAAGCCTTCAAAGAATTATGTAATGCAGCTGCAATGTGAGTCTGGTTGAGCAGCTGAGGAAGTTATAAGTCAATATATGTTACAAAACAAAAAGGTCTGGAAAGCAGTGATACCAGAAGTTTTGCAAAAAGGGGGAGTGGTCATCTAAGACATAAAAAAAAATTCTAAATTTCATGTTCTGGACTCTAGGCTTATGGGAATTATTCAGGTTGGTTCCTACCCATCAAAAAGTTTGTGAAGTTTGTGGTGTAGTGGCCACACAACCATGCAAATAGGTAAGTACAATAAATTGTAAAAACCATGACACACACAGGAGAGGGTATCTTGACCCAGGTGGTCAGGAAAGGCTTCTCACAGGAAAAGTTTATGAAGTAACTATTTTTATTATCTTCAATTTTATATTAAAAACCCTGAGCATCAGATAGATAACTTGGCTGAAGTTACAGAATTAGCAAAAACTGGAAGCAGTTGAAAACTGCTCATAAAAATATCAAGTTTTACTTCAGTTACCATGGTGACCTTTCTGATTCTCATAATGCTATTTGCCCATAAAATATTTAATATCTGTTAAATATAGTATAACAGTTTATCAGGAGACAACTACCAGGAAAATACTGATGCAACTCTGGTAGTGCCTGGTGGCTTCCCCATATGGAACACCTGGAAGTAAAAGATTCGCCCCCCAAATATATTTGTGTGTGTACATATACAGACACAATTTATTTAAAAATGTTTATACATTATAGTAATAGCACCAATTATTTTCAGTGTTTCTATGTATCTGTATTAATCTCTAATGTCTCTCTATAAACGAAAAGAATAAAATATTTGAGCAGCTTAAAGTATATGCTGTTTATAAAACATGCAGAAAATAAATTTGATTCACTGCTGCAAACCTTAATTATCTATGGAGAGTACTCTTTTTCCCTTTTTACCAAGGGGAAGGCTGAAAAACCAAAGAAACAACATATAAGTGACTTTTTAACACTCTTAGAAGGAAAAAAAATCAACTGTACATCAATCTTTGGAGCACTGAGGTGGTAGAAATTTTCTACATGATCTCTGCTCATCTATTTAGCTTGAAAGGCTTGGTCTTAAAGAGAAAAAGAGAAATCTCCTTGGAGCTTTAAACTATTTTGACTAGGCTAAGTTCCAGAGAATATTTCACAAAAGCTACTTAAATGAACCTAACAGTCAATCCTAAAATATAGCATGACATATTCTAAATGTTTCTGGCAAAAGCAAACAAACCTACAATGTATTTATATGCTAAATTCTTAACAACGGGTTAATATGAATACTGTATATTTTTGCCTTTGTCAGACACTTAATTTAAGAACCAAATAAGATGATGCATTATTACCTCTAAGAATAACAAGTTAAGGCTCCAAAGTATTTGTGACAGCATTTCAGATGGAAGGGGTTTTTATCTGCAAAAATATCTGTAAAATAAGAACCCAGTATATCTGCTGTGTTAATGTTAATGTAGAATTTAAGAACCCTCTTGAATAACTAGGTTACTGGGGGAAAATATCTTTGGGTCTATTTGAGATTGTATGAATAGTAAAGGTCAAGTTGTTTGGAATTAAACATATGTGCTCAAATATATATTTGATATAGATCACTTTTGCAGAGAAAAATTGAAAACTACACAATAACTATAATTAATCAAATGAAATAACTCAGATATTTTTAAAACTCACTCATTTTTTAGTTTACTTCGATAGCATTAGTACAGACAATGTTTTGTGAACTGAAACTTCCACTTTATCTGTATTTGAAAGTGTAATAAGATTTGTTTCCAAAATAGTAGTACCAAATTTCTTTAGAAAGTGGAACAGAACCCATTTTTTAGAAGCAATCATATAAGCATGTTACTAATTTATAGAATTGAAATGCAACCAAATCGAGAAAAATATTTGAGTATTTTGAGGAACAAAACACATACAGCACACAAGGGAGCAGCACAAAAGAGTATATGTTCTAAAATTCAATATAAAGTTTAAAAGCAGAACTACTCTATGGTTTTAAACGATAGAAGGGCAGAGTACTGATTAGGAAGAGGAATGCAATCCAGTTTTTAGTTACAGGTAATATTAGTAATAATTTCTGGATCTGAACTCTAGTTACATGTATTGCTCACTATATAAAGATTCATTAAGCTGTAAAGATTTGTCAACTGTTCTGCATGTATGTTGCATAACAGTAAAATATGAATTAATTTAACAAAGGATAACTTCCATTAAATCTTCAGCAGTAATTGTGTTTAAAAACAGGCTACTTTCAGGACTAACAAAATGTGTGAAATAACCATTACTGTCTACCTTATTATTTACTAGAAGGATGTTTTAAAAATTCTTAAGTACTATGTATGGAATGACTTTTCCAACCTGATACCCAATTTAGAAAGTAGATTTTCCCTCTACCTAACTGCTGACATGGCTAGAGGAATAAAGGTAGTTCCAAAAGACAGACCTATACATGTTAGATAGGATCCCTGATTTTAAACAAGTCCTGAAGCAAATGTAACTAAGTTTTTACTTAGACACCCAAAAAAGTTTGTCATGTGACACAGAGCCTTATCCAAAATCTTCACAAGAGATTGTTCAGGCATCTTAACAGATTGAGAAGTCAGTAGTAGCTGAATATCAAGAAAGCTAACTTCCTCAACTGGGATGAAATTGCCATATAATATTCCACTTCTTTGACTACTGATATTCAGACAAGTTTAACTTGACTATCACAAATTCAAATACACCAACTTTCTTTCAAAGACTAGTTTATACTGAGAGAACCATAGTAGTTGTTCCAGGGCACTGAGAAAAGAGCAATGGAAGTTGGAAGTTGAGCATGCTAAATCACACTCAGAATACAGTTTTCAGAATATGTACCTTATCAGGACAGTACATAACAACCTTCTCGAGAGGGTGTTTACTCTATAAAATGATATTTTGCTAAGCTACATTTGGGCTAAAAGGGTAATGGCTATGTCAAGTAAGAAGTAAAAAAAAAAATAGCGGTTCTGAAAATACTCTGAAACTCGAATTGCCTACATACGAATAAAGCAATTTCTGAAAAGGGCAAATTAGATCACATATCTGAACATACAATTATTGCTCAGTGCAGAAAGAGCAAATGATGTAAAATTTCTTAAATACTTTTTTGAAATTCAAAACTGGTCCGTGAAACCAATTCCCGTCACGGAAGGGCTTGCTGACAGGACTAACGCTGTGAATGAGAAAACAACTTAAAAAAAAATTAATGAAAATGCCACACAACCAAGGTGATCAGATTCTAAAGGCCCTCAATACAATACAAGCTACAAGACTGGTACCAAAAGTACACATGCACACAAGCGCGTGCATACACATACACACACATTCCAAACTCCGGGTGAGCAGTTAAGGCAACTTAAAAAACAACAACCCACGTGGCTTTGGCTTTCTGAAATGTGTTATAGTGCTACCAAGAAGCGATTCTGAAAGCATCTGAAAAACGTGCAAAGTGCCTGAAAACAGTGCCTGGCAACTGAGACAGTTTGCAAGCGTGATTCAGAGGTCTGCCAAGGAAACAAAAGAAGCCTCCCTCCTCCCGGTGAGACCGCACACGGCAACAAGAGAGGTGCTCCGGGCACTACTTATTGTCAGGTAGGCGGAAAGCAGAAGTCTGTGCACGAGCGGTACATACTAGGGATCGCCCTCCGGCAGGGACGGGGCCACGGAGTTTCCATTGGTTGGGGAACCGCCCAGCTTTAGTTTTTGCAGATATTCGGCATGCACGGGCTTGTGGCACTGGAGAACCTTGATCGCATCTTCGACTTTGAACCACTCTCGCTTCCTCCCAATGCTAACCGAATCTTCCCAATCCTCCAGAATCTCAGTGACAGTCAGTACATACACGTACGTTCTGTGCTTGCGATCTTGGTTCTGCTCGAAAATGCCCAGGAGCCGGCCTAACTTCCCCTTGACTCCCGCCTCTTCAAACACCTCGCGGACGGCCGCACCGCCCGGCTCCTCCTCGGGCTCCATGCCCCCGCCCGGCACGATCCAGCGGTCCGGGTACCGACTGCTACTCACTAACAGCACCTCGTCCTCGCGCTCGCTCCGGAAGCACAGGCACGCCGCCCGCTTCTTGAACCCCTCCGGGTCGTAGGTCCGCGTCTGGTTCGGCTTGCACTTCATCTTCGAGGCCGTCCGCCGCCGCTCAGGTCCCCGCCGCGCCGCCGCCGCCGCCGCCGCCGCCGGGTCGAGGGGCTCCAAGGTGCTGGGGAGAAAAAGAGCCGCGGGGAGGGGCAGCGTGAGAGAGAGAGGGGCCTCAGCCCACGAGCCCCGGGAGCTCAGGGAAGATAAGGCCGGGGCGGGGACGGGGGCGGGGGCGGGGGCGCGCGAGGTACGTCAGTCGGTCCGTCCCCTGCGCCGCCGGGGGTCCCGAGCACAGACGCCAGAGTGGAGGAGGCGCCGCCCCCGCCCCCGTCCCCGCCTCCGCCCCCGCCCCCGTCCCCGCCTCCGCCCCGAGCCCGCCACTCTGCGAGGAGCCCACTCGCGTCTCCGGTGCGCGCTTCCGTCCGTCCCTCCTTCCCTCCTCAGCCGCCGGGACCAAGGCTGAGCGAGGTGATGCGCATTCGCGCGCGCGTCCGCGTCCCCAGGCACGTGCGCGTTCCCGTCGGAGGGCGGGGGGCGGGGGTCTCGCGGCTCCCGCAGCGCCAGGGGCCTCTGGCGCACAGCGCAGGCGCCTGGCACTGCTCCGGCTGGGACTGTCCGTCCCCCAGCGTGAAAGGCACCGCACTGTGGCTTGGGCCAGCTTGTTTCCACGTGTGCCTTTGACCCAGACGTGGCTGTGGCGCGGCCAGACGTTTCTCTTCACCCTCCCCATCAGGTCGCAGCAAACACACACGCAGTCGTTTTACACACAGGACCACAAGGCGGATGGTCAAGTGCATAAGGTCGTAGTCATCTCCCACAATGAAGAGGACCGGCTTACTCTTAGGAAGGCCTCGGTTTTGTCGAGATGATCCTAGGTATTGTTGGGCGAAAGAGTACCGAATCGTTGCTGAGTCATTTCGGGCAGTTTTGTTTTTTCAACAGGTTCTTCACTTTGCCAGGCATCTTGGCATCCATGACTGAACAGCTTTCTTGAACCTACCCCTGTTGACATCTTACCTAACCTCTGGTCCCTGGTTTCCTCATCAGTAAACTCCTCACCTACTTGGTTCAGACCTTTGCACTTGAGGTCATATTCACCCAACAGCTGGAGAGCCACCCAAAGCAGTGCTTTATTCAATCCCGGGAATCTCTCCCCTTCACACACTCCGCACATCTCTCTCTTTCTCGTTGGGAAGCACTGCTTTGAGGTTTTGGGAAACATGCCTCTGGCAGTCCCTTCATATTTTACGTTTTGAGTTTCAGAAGCCTCCTGGCCTGGGACTCCAGCAAGGCCACTTGGTGATCTCTCACCTCTGTCTAGCCATCCTATACCCTTGGCCAAGAAGTGGCCTCCCCACAACCCCAGATATAACAACCTAAAGCCTTCCCCCTCCATTTTATTTCTTCTTCTTGTTTCCCTGCTCTCACAGTAACCTTATGGAGAAGACCTCTGATGCCCCCTACATTTTACCTTATTGCAACTTAGGCATCTCTGTCTCTTTTACCTGCAGGCACTCTGCTGGCATCAGGCAAGCCGGATCATGACAACTCACTTCTCCAAGGAAATAATCCATTCCTCAAGGGGAAATGGAATCGGAAAGGTATGTGGAAAATGGTTATGAAACGTACAGTCCGGTTTTTAAAGGACAAGTTTGTTCAGCTTCCCAGGTCTGTTCCACTCCGTGTATACCCAAATAGCACATAAAAATGATTCTGTTCCTGGTGGCAAGACTACCCTCAATACCTTGAGCATAATATATGACAAAAGTATGTGGACATGATAGAACAAAACTGTATGAAGAAAAAGATAGATACAGAGAATCACCGGAACCAATAGCCATACTACTGCTAATGACCATATTTCAATGATATATGGATGATCAAAGAACATTTGGTGGAAGGCAACATACCATGATCAAAAGCAAACTAGGAGGACTTCCCTGGAGATCCAGCGGTTAGGACTCTGCGCTTCACAGCAGGAGGCACGAGTTGGATGCCTGCTCAGGGAAGTTTCCTATGCTGCATGGTAGGACTTCCGCCCCCCCCCCCAAAAAAAAACTACACTAGGAAAGTATATAAATTTCAGCAAGATGTATTCCTCAGTGTGTTCATACTCACAATTAAAAAATCAAACCCAAAGTCCATCCTAATCAGAATCTAGGCAAATATATCAATTATCACCCATGTTATTACATATCATTTTAAAATTTCTTTCCCACATAATGAGATCGTAAAGAGAAAAATGCCTGCCATTTTGGTAAAGAAGACAAAATTCTCTTTTTCTGCAGATAGTAGGAATATATTCTTGGGAAACACCTGAGAAATGATGTAAAAATAAACTTCTTCAAGTGTGAGAAATTAATAAATATTAAAATTTAAAATCCCAGGAGCTTTCATGTATGCCAGCAATAATCCTATAGAAAATAGAATGGGTAAATGATGACATCACAGTAGTAGTATCAACCACTCCAAAGTCAATGAAACACCAAGGAATCCTAAAACCATGGTTAGGACATTGTAGTAGAAAATGATAAAACTCATACTCAGCTTTAAAAGATATTTGAGTAAATCAAGAGGCACTTTAGCAAAGTTGGGAGATTGGGCTGGTGGCTGCAGGGATTATTATTATTCATTTCTTGCTCAGTACTTTCTTGTTTTCAGTCACTTAGTCGTGTCATGACTCTCTGGGACCCCATGGACTGCAGTACGCCAGGCTTCCCTGTCCTTCACTATCTGCTTAGGACTTGAAAGTGTTAGTCCCTCAGTCGTGTCCTGCCAACTCTTCTGTCCATGGGATTCTCCAGGCGAGAATACTGGAATGGGTTGCCATTTCCTTCTCCTGTCTGCAGGGAGGTGTGGACCAAACAGGCTGCAGCTACATCACAGGTCTGCTTCACAATTGCCAGGTACCATCTCCTTGTCTTACCAGAGGTGCCCTTTTATAGTCTACTCCACCATTCCCACATCAGGTTACACCCATGCAATATGTCTGTGCTGGGGGTGGGGCATAGTTATTGGAAGGTAGAGGAGAGGCAACATTATAATATGGAAGGAGATAGAGACTGAATTCCTACTGGCAAAGTCATAGCATGTTTCTGGATCAAGAGATCCACAAGTTGCAGGTTTAGTACAATGCCAAGGATATTTACAAATTAGGTTTTTCCCCTGATTATCATAAAATAATTGTACTTCCCACCTGTTAAAACAATAGGGCAAGACAGTTGTGACTTTTTCTAAACAAGAGTAGAAATCTTTTTTGAAAGACTAGCGCTCCACTGCGTGGTTTCTCTATAGTTCAGCGCTACTGCACTGATGAGCAGGGTTGATTTTTGAGCCACTGCAGAAGTAGACTGTTACAGCGACAGCTGTGATATGTGCATGCCTCCCACATCGTCTTAGCCTTGGCGATGGAGCTTGCTTTGTCTGATGGGACAACAGCATGTGTGAAGCAAGCAGAGAGTTGAAAAGTGCTTGTGCACTGAGGTTTGCCCTCTCTTGCTGTTCTTGAGACGAGATGATAGCAATGTGAAGAAGCCTGGGCTAGGTGAATGATGCGAGATCCATGGTCCATGCATCGCCTTCACCCTAGCTGCCAGAGAATCATTTACCAGAAGTGTGGGTGAGACCATCCTCTACCATCCAGCCCCCAGCAGAGCCAGTTAGCTAACAGAGCACTGACCACGAATGCACTAAGGAAGCCTTCTGAAAACAGCAGGACTGCTCAGCCGAGCCCAGCTGAACTCATTGAGCTGCAGGATTGTGAGCAAAAGAATCAGTTGTGTAAACGGTGGGCTGCATCAAGAGCTAGCTGACACGACTATTAACTGCCATCCATCAAATTCCAACCAAAACTAAAGAGAGAATGTATATTTCCTAGTAGAATTCCACCTCTTTTGAAGAGATTGACATTGAACTGAGTCAGACCTTGACTCTGACTCCAAAGGTAATCTTCCCTTCACTATGACAGATTGCACGTGTGCTGAGACCGCTGAGATGCACATACGGTACATGTTGTTCCTTATGGTACAGACTTTCTCCGCTCTCATTTTTTTTTTTCCTACCTGGGAGATCCAGGCACCCAGGAGGCCATAGCGTCTATGTAATGTTCTAAAACGGAGAAGATCTGCCCTGAGAGCAACAGGTCAGGAATACATATTTCTGCACTTTTTCTGAGTTAGGAAGGAGCAGGCAGATTGGAAAGTGAGAGCAAGATTAGAAACATGATCCTGCAAAGTTGGGGGCCTTTCTGGGTGAGATGGGCATGCAACCTAGAGTTGTCTCTTTTGTGATTAAATGTAAGTGGAATGCAATTCTAAGAGGGAGGAGTTCTCCAGAACAGATTTCAGCTCAGATGGAGACTATTTCAGACCCTCTCAGAGCTTTATGGTATCCACAGCCAGTTCCAGCTTTCAGGAGAGTTACCACCCGTACCTGCGAGGATTTCTAGATACATTAAAGGGAAGCAGAGTCAGGGAATGTGATTTTAGTAGTAGTCAGTGAGTGGGGAAAATTGGCGTTTTGTTAACCAAATGCCCTAGAATTTAAATCTCGCTCTCTCACTAGCTATATAGTCCTAAATCAGTGAATATCTTGGACCTTGATAGTTCTCATCTGTAAAATGGGGATAATGAAAGTACCTATCTCATTAATTTCTCCCTCCCGCCAAGACTTTCCTGACCATTACTCCCTCATCTCTTAATACTGCGATTAAATTACCCTCCTGCTTTTTGCCAGGCTCCCTTGACTTGAATCGGAGAAGGCAATGGCAACCCACTCCAGTACTCTTGCCTGGAAAATCCCATGGACGGAGGAGCCTGGTAGGCTGCAGTCCATGGGGTCGCTCAGAGTCGGGCACGACTGAGTGACTTCACTTTCACTTTTCACTTTCATGCATTGGAGAAGGAAATGGCAACCCACTCCAGTGTTCTTGCCTGGAGAATCCCAGGGACGGCAGAGCCTGGTGGGCTGCCGTCTATGGGTTCGCACAGAGTCGGACACAACTGAAGCGACTTAGCAGCAGCAGCAGCTTGACTTGAATTCTGTCATGGTTTTAATCAGGGAGTGCTATGATGATCTGTCTGCATGTTTGAAAAAAATGTAAAGGCTAGGGGCCATCCAGATACATAACCTGTTCCCCGAGTCAGCACAGTGACCTGAACTTGGCATCCAGCAGGGATTCGAAATATATTGATTGAATGAAAGAGTGTGACAAAGGCTATTTGGATCATGAAGGATGGTTCTCATTACACCTAATAGTTGTTTATTCCGAATATAAAATGACAGATGAGTGAACACAGGCAACTCCATACGTGGCTTTTCATGTGGGGAGGCTTCGTCGTGTTCCTTGCATTATCTCTTTTTCCCCTCAAGCACAGAGAGGGGCTATAGTAGATCATTCAGTAGAAACTTCTCAAACACCAAGTGATTAGAGCAAAACAGTGCCTCCCCAGTTTTTCTCTTTGATTAATCAATGAACCGTGGGGATAAAAACAAGACTTTTAAGTTTGTGATTTTGTGAGTAACAGCACATGTGTGAACAATCCAGGGTGTGAGCACAAAGATCAATGGAGATCAAGTCCAGGTGGGTGTTTCCGCTCTCTCAAAGAGGCCGCGAGCACTCCTTGATTTCCTCCTGCTTCTTTGGTCACTCCCTTTGGTTCCCTGACTGCAGTGTCCCCCTTTTTCACTGATACTGTCCTCTCTACCGACCTAAATTCAGCACCCAAACCCTTGCTAGTGCTGTCTCATTCATGCCTCAGAGTCAAATGCTAATCACTAAGAGAGGTGTTTGAGGTCCTATAGGATGTGACCCTGTCTCCTCTCTGACTGTACCCCACCAGCCTCCCTTCAGTCACTCAGCTCCAGGTCATCTGGGCTCTGCAGTTTCTGGGTCATGTCAGCTAGGCTCCCTCCTCAGGGCCTTTGTCCCAGCTCTTCCCTTTGCCTGCACGCTCCTCACCCACATCTGCCTGGCTGACTTCCTCACTTCCACGGAGCCCTTGCTCAGTTCTCACCTGCTTTCTCTGTGAGGGCTACCCAGGTCCTTGGCAAGTGCACCCACCTTTCCCAGCACCCACCCTATCCCTCGTCCCCTTTACCTTGGCCTACATTGTCCTTTAGTTACAACACTTATCACCTGACAGACTCGGTTATTTACTTCTTTGTAACGTTTGTACCTATCTCTGTCCTCCCCCATAGTTCCCAGCTGCAAGATCCTTGATGTTGGAGATCTTTTTCTCTTGCTCACTGGTCAATCTCCACCAGCCCAGAACATTAATGAGAACATACTGTAGTCACCTAGATGATATCAGTTTATGTACTGAGTTTATCTGCCTCCCTTGATACATTATGATACCCTTGAGGGCAAGGGCCGTGTTTGTCTTTGTCAAACCATGGGTCTTTGTCAGTCTACGGTCCAGCAAACTTTCTGATACAGCTGGAGAGACACTACTGAATATTCACTGAATTAATGAATTAATTTGTGAAAGTGGCACTAGTAGAGAAAAGATTCTGTTTCCAAACTGCAGTTCTTCCAGTAGGCTTCCTATCTGTGTGAGAACCGTGGACGTATCAGCGCCGGCAAAGTCTGCTAGTCAGTGCGGCCAGATGTCTGACTCATTTTCTGTGGAAGGCTAGCACTCGGCTTACTACCCAGCCTGACTTAGGGTGGCATATCTGGAACTCAGGCCTTCGTCATCTAAATAGACTCTGCTTTAGCTGTGCGGAAGATGCAGTAACTTACATATTTTCTTTCCATAAAATTGTATCTTTGAGAATAAAAGATAATCATATAATCAAACATGGTGAGTGCAAAAGAAGGTAACGAACTAGTTGAAGGAAAGTTGAGACTACTGTGGAGTAACAGTGCACACAAAGATCGGCACCAAGCAAGGCTCTTCATGGATCTTCTGTAGTTTAATCCTAATAAAAAGCCTCAGGAGGTAATATTGTCATTCCCATTTCACAAGGGAGAATACTGAGACCATGGACATTCTGTGAGTTGCCTGTGATCTGGCAGTAGATAGCCCAATGAGAGCCCAATTCAGGGCTCATTGGTGAACACCTCAGAGCGAGTACAGCATTGACAGTTGTTGTTTAGTCACTAAGTCGTGTCTGAATCTTTTGCGACCAAATGGACTGTAGCCCCCTAGAATCCTTGTCCATGGGATTCCCCAGGCAAAAATACGGAATAGGTTGCCATTTCCTTCTCCAGGCGATCTTCTGGGCCCTGGGATTGAACCTGCATCTCCTGCATTAGCAAGTGGGTTCTTTACCACTGAGCCACCAGGGAAGCCCACAGCATAGGCAGACCCCCCCACACACTTAATCTGCTCCCAGCAGTCCCGTTTGGTTCCCTTCCTTTTTTCACTGATCCGCTCTCCAAAGCTTTCATCGCAGCTCATATCACTTGCAGAAGTGCTTCATCCCGGAGATTTCGCCCCAGCTCCTTTGATCAAATGTTGGTATATTCAATACTGACCCCTGCTGTGGTAGATGGAAGGTGACTGTTTTGAGTCCGTGCGAAGGAACAAAGTAACTGTTATTTATACTTCTTCATGACTTTTGATGATTGTGTATTCTGGGGAGGGTCTTTTGCTGCAGAGCTAGTTTCCTTGTGTGAGAATCGTGTTCTCGGCAGGATGCCCTTTCCTTCCACAAAGACTTCAAACTGGCCCAGGAGGGAAGGTCAGGTTCTTACTGATCAGTGCTGCTGTGTACCCACAGGCCCAAGCACCACACCACGAGACCAGTTCCCTCAGAAGCAACACAGATCTCTCAGGGTTACCAAGCTGTTCTGCACATTTCACAGGCTCCTCTGATAAAGACAACAAGTGAGATTTGGAATCAAAATTGGGATCAGGAAAACAGCCATAGTCTTCCAGGACCTCAGTAGAATCTGCCTGTTCTGGGACGATGCACATGAGTGAGCAGCATGGTAGAGGGGCTCTGACCGTGGGTGCTGAGCCAGGCATCATTCTCTGGAATTCGAGATTAGTAGACAATGGCTTCCCCTTTACTTTTTTCCCCATCTTCTTCTCGGGTATTTATTTCAGGGCACATTTGAAAATCAGTGGTTTTGTTAGCAGTTTTTATAAAATAGAAGATCTCCTAGCAGAGGACACCGATTAGACTCTTAGTTTCTAAACTTCGTTTTAACATTGATCAGATTGCTTTTAGTACCAGCCTGCACCTCACAGGAAAGCTCCTTGATTTGTTGCTTCAGATGAATCTTCTGATGTGTGTAATTCCCAGAGTTCTTGTAAAGGAATCCTATTTCTCTTGTTGCTGATTCCTAACTACATATCAGAAGAGATGATAGAATCTCTTTGGGGGCTACTGCGGGTCAGCTATTTTCATAACTCACTGACAATTTTCATAAAATCCCTGCAGCCTAAGTACCACGATTCCAGTGTCACAAATGAGGGAATTAAGGCCCGGGAGGATAGATGCCTTGCTCATCACAGAGTGAGCAAGTGGCAGAGCTGGGATTTAGAACTGCTGTTGCAATCCATTGTCTGCATATCTCCACAATTTAAAAAAAGTGTTTGAAGAACATTGTGTTTTTGAGAGTTACCAATGTTAGTTGAAACATTCTATACTGTTTCTCTATCTCATCATTCTGTTTATTTTTAGAGTCTTTCTCATGACAAATTGTACTTTCCTTTACAGAGAGTATTAAGCTTATAACATTATACTTGGGGGTGACAGATGTAGAAAGGCATATACATGACTCAGTTATTTTATTTTATTTTAATTTATTTATTTTAGTTGGGGGCTAATTATTTTACAGTATTGTGGTGGTTTTTGCCATACACTGACATGAATCAGCCATGGGTTTACATGTGTTCCCCATCCTGAACCCCCTCCCTCCTCCCTCCGCATTCCATCCCTCTGCGTCATCCCATTACCCCAACCCTGAGCATTTGTCTCATGCATCGAACCTGGAATGGTGTTCTGTTTCACATATGATAATATACATGTTTCAATGCTGTTCTCTCAGAACGTCCCACCCTCACCTTCTCCCTCAGAGTCCATAAGACTCTTCTAGGCATCTGTGTCTCTTATTCTGTCTCACTTATAGGGTTATCATTACCATCTTTGAAGTTCCATATATATGCATTAGTATACTGTATTGGTGTATTCCTTTCTGGATTATTTCACTCTGTCTAATGGGCTCAGGTTTCATCCATCTCAATAGAACTGATTAAAATGTATTCTTTTTAATGGCTGAGTAATATTCCATTGTGTATGTGTACCACAGCTTTCTTATCCATTTGTCTGCTGTTGGACATCTAGTTTGCTTCCGTGTTCTGGCTTTTATAAACAGTGCTGCAATGAACATTGGGGTACATGTGTCTCTTTCAATTCTGGTTTCCTCGGTGTGTATGCCCATCAGTGGGATTGCTGGGTCATGTGGCAGTTCTATTCCCAGTTTTTTCAGGAATCTCCACACTGTTCTCCATAGTGGCTTTACTAGTTTGCATTCCCACCAACAGTGTAAGCGGGTTCCCTTTTCTCCACACCCTCTACAGCATTTATTGCTTGTAGACTTTTGGATAGCAGCCATTCTGACTGGTGTGAAATTGTACCTCATTGTGGTTTTGATTTGCATTTCTCTAATAATGAGTAATGTTGAGCATTTTTTCATGTGTTTGTTAGCCATCTGTATGTCTTCTTTGGAGAAATGTCTGTTTAGTTCTTTGGCCCATTTTTTGGTTGGGTCGTTTATTTTTCTGGAATTCAGCTGCAGGAGTTGCTTGTATATTTTTGAGATTAATTGTTTTTCCGTTGCTTCGTTTGCTATTGTTTTCTCCCATTCCTAAGGCTGTCTTTTCACCTTGCTGATAGTTTCCTTTGTTGTGCAGAAGCTTTTAATTTTAATTAGGTCCCATTTGTTTATTTTTGCTTTTATTTCCAATATTCTGGGAGGTGGGTCATAGAGGATCCTGCTGTGGTTTATGTCGGAAAGTGTTTTGCCTATGTTTTCCCCTAGGAGTTTTATAGTTTCTGGTCTTACGTTTAGATCTTTAATCCATTTTGAGTTGATTTTTGTGTATGGTGTTGGAAAGTGTTCTAGTTTCATTCTTTTACAAGTGGTTGACCAGTTTTCCCAGCACCACTTGTTAAAGAGATTGTCTTTTCTCCATTGTATATTCTTGTCTCCTTTGTCAAAGATAAGGTGTCCTAGGTGCATGGAGTTATCATTGGGCTTTCTATTTTGTTCCATTGATCTATGTTTCTGTCTTTGTGCCCGTGCCATACTGTCTTGATGACTGTGGCTTTGTAGTAGAGCCTGAAGTCAGGCAGGTTGATTCCTCCAGTTCCATTCTTCTTCCTCAAGATTGCTTTGGCTATTCGAGGTTTCTTATATTTCCATACAAATTGTGAGATGATTTGTTCTAGTTCTGTGAAAAATACCATTGTTAGCTTGATAGGGATTCCATTGAATCTATAGATTGCTTTGGGTAGTATGCTCTTTTTCACTATATTAATTCTTCCAATCCATGAACATGGTATATTTCTCCATCTGTGTGTGTCCTCTTTGATTTCTTTCAGCAGTGTTTTATAGTTTTCTATATGTAAGTCTTTTGTTTCTTTAGGTAGATATATTCCTAAGTATTTTATTCTTTTTGTTGCACTGGTGAATGGCATTGTTTTCTTAATTTCTCTTTCTGTTTTTTCATTGTTAGTGTATAGGAATGCAAGGGATTTCTGTGTGTTAATTTTATATCCTGCAACTTTACTATATTCATTGATTAGCTCTAGTAATTTTCTGGTAGAATCTTTAGGGTTTTCTATGTAGAGGATCATGTCATCTGCAAACAGTGAGAGTTTTACTTCTTCTTTTCCTATCTGTATTCCTTTTATTTCTTTTTCAGCTCTGATCGCTGTGGCCAAAACTTCCATAACTATGTTGAATAGTAGTGGTGAGAGTGGACACCCTTGCCTTGTTCCTGACATTAGGGGAAATGCTTCCAATTTTTCACCATTGAGGATAATGTTTGCTGTGGGTTTATCATATATGGCTTTTATTATGTTGAGGTATGTTCTTTCTTTTCCTGCTTTCTGGAGGGTTTTTGTCATAAATGGATGTTGAATTTTGTCAAAGGCTTTCTCTGCATCTGTTGAGATAATCATATGGTTTTTATCTTTCAATTTGTTAATGTGGTGTATTACACTGATTGATTTGCAGATATTAAAGAAACCTTGCATTCCTGGGATAAAGCCCACTTGGTCATGATGTATGATCCTTTTAATATGTTGTTGGATTCTGTTTGCTAGAATTTTATTAAGGATTTTTGCATCTATGTTCATCAGTGATATTGGCCTGTAGTTTTCTTTTTTTGTGGCATCTTTGTCAGGTTTTGGAATTAGGGTGATGGTGGACTCATAGAATGAGTTTGGAAGTTTACCTTCTTCTGCAATTTCCTGGAAGAGTTTGAGTAAGATAGGTGTTAGCTCTTCTGTAAATTTTTGGTAGAGTTCAGTTGTGAAGCCATCTGGTCCTGGGCTTTTGTTTGCTGGAAGATTTCTAATTACAGTTTCGATTTCCATGATTGTGATGGGTCTGTAAAGATCTTCTATTTCTTTCTGGTTCAGTTGTGGAAAGTTGTACTTTTCTAAGAATTTGTCCATTTCTTCCAAGTTGTCCATTTTATTGGCATATAGCTGTCTCTTATGATCCTTTGTATTTCTGTGTAGTCTGTTGTGATCTCTCCATTTTCATTTCTAATTTTGTTGATTTGATTCTTCTCCCTTTGTTTCTTGATTTGTTTCTTTTCTTGATGAGTTTGGCTAATGGTTTCTCAATTTTGTTAATCTTCTCGAAAAACCAGCTTTTAGTTTTGTTGATTTTTGCTATGGTCTTTTTTGTTTCTTTTGCATTTATTTCTCCCCTAATTTTAAAGATTTCTTTCCTTCTACTAACCCTGGGGTTCTTCATTTCTTCCTTCTCTAGTTGCTTTAGCTGTAGAGTTAGGTTATTCATTTGATTTTTTTTTCTTGTTTCTGAGGTACGCCTGTATTGCTATCAACCTTCCCCTTAGCACTGCTTTTACAGTGTCCCATAGGTTTTGGGTTGTTGTGTTTTCATTTTCATTCGTTTCTATGCATATTTTTATTTCTTTTTTGATTTCTTCTGTGATTTGTTGGTTATTCAGAAGCGTGTTGTTTAGCCTCCATATCTTGGAATTTTTAATAGTTTTTTTTTTCCTGTAATTGTGGTCTAATCTTACTGCATTGTGGTCAGAGAAGATGATTGGGATGACTTCAGTTTTTTTGAATTTACCAAGGCTAGACTTATGGCCCAGGATGTGATCTATACTGGAGAAGGTTCCGTGTGGACTTGAGAAAAGGTGAAATTGATTGTTTTGGGGTGAAGTGTCCTGTAAATAGCAATTAAATCTAGCTGGTCTATTGCATCATTTCAAGTTTCTCTTTCCTTGTTAATTTTCTGTTTAGTTGATCTATCCATATGTGTGAGTGGAGTATTAAAGTCTCCCACTACTATTGTGTTATTGTTAATTTCCCCTTTCATACTTGTTAGCATTTGCCTTACATATTGTGGTACTCCTATGTTGGGTGCATATATATTTATAATTGTTATATCTTCTTCTTGGATTGATCCTTTGATCATTATGTAGTGTCCTTCTTTGTCTCTTTTCACAGCCTTTATTTTAAAGTCTATTTTATCTGAAATGAGTATTGCGACTCCTGCTTTCTTTTGGTCTCCATTTGCATGAAATATGTTTTTCCATCCCTTGACTTTCAGTCTGTATGTGTCCCTTGTTTTGAGGTGGGTCTCTTGTAGACAGCATATATAGGGGTCTTGTTTTTGTATCCATTCAGCCGGTCTTTGTCTTTTGGTTGGGGCATTCAACCCATTTACATTTAAGATAATTATTGATAAGTATGGTCCCATTGCCATTTACTTTGTTGTTTTGTATTCATGTTTAAGCATCCTTTCTGTGTTTCCTGCTTAGAGAAGATCCTTTAGCATTTATTGAAAAGCTCGTTTGGTGGTGCTGAATTCCCTCAGCTCTTGCTTGTTTGTAAAGCTTTTGAATTCTCCTTCATATCTGGATGAGATCCTTGCTGGGTACAGTAATCTTGGTGTAGATTATTCTCTTTCATTACTTTAAGTATGTCCTGCCATTCCCTTCTAGCCTGAAGGGTTTCTATTGAAAGATCAGCTGTTATCCTTATGGGAATCCCCTTGTGTGTTATTTGTTGTTTTTACCTTGCTACTTTTAATATTTGTTCTTTGTGTTTGATCTTTGTTAATTTGTTTAATATGTGTCTTGGGGTGTTTTGCCTTGGGTTTATCCTGTTTGGGACTCTCTGGGTTTCTTGGACTTCTGTGACTATTTTCTTCCCCATTTTAGGGAAATTTTCAACTATTATCTCCTCGAGTATTTTTTCATGGCCTTTCCTTTTGTCTTCTTCTTCTGGGACTCCTATGATTCGAATGTTGGGGCATTTCATATTTTCCCAGATGTCCCTGAGGGTTTCCTCATTTCTTTTGGTTCTTTTTTCTTTTTTCCTCTCTGCCTCATTTATTTCCACCATTCTATCTTCTATCTCACTTATCCTATCTTCTGCCTCCGTTATTCTACTGTTGGTTCCCTCCAGAGTGTTTTTGTTCTCATTTATTTAATTATTCATTATATATTGACTCTTTTTTATTTCTTCTATGTCCTTGTTAAACATTTCTTGCATCTTCTCAATCCTTGTCTCCAGGCTATTTATCTGTAACTCCATTTTGTTTTCAAGATTTTGGATCATTTTTATTATCATTATTCTAAATTCTTTTTCAGATAGATTTCCTATCTCCTCCTCTTTTGTTTGGTTTGGTGGGCATTTATCATTTTCCTTTACTTGCTGAGTATTTCTCTGCCTTTTCATCTTGTTTAGATTGCTGTGTTTGGGGTGGTCTTTCTGTGTTCTGGTAGTTTAAAGTTCCTCTTTATTGTGGAAGTTCCTCCCTGTGGGTGGGGTTGGACGATTGGGTTGTCAAGGTTTCCTGCTTGGGGGAGCTTGTTTCGGTGTCTGTTGGGTGGAGCTGGATTTCTTCTCTCTGGAGTGCAATGGAGTGTCCAGTAGTGAGTTTTGAGATGTCTGTGAGTTTGCTGTGACTTTGGGCAGCCTGTATAGTGATGCTCAGGGCTATGTTCCTGTGTTGCTGGAGAATTTGCGTGGTATGTCATGCTCTGGAACTTATTGGCTCTTGGGTGGGGCTTGGTTTCAGTGTATGTATTGAGGCTTTTGGATGATCTCTTATTAATTAATGTTTCCTGGAGTCAGGAGTTCTCTGGTGTTCTCAGGTTTTGGGCTTAAGCCTCCTGCCTCTGGTTTTCAGTCTTATTCTTGCAGTGGCCTCAAGACTTCTCCATCCATACAGCACTGATAATAAAACTTCTAGGTTAATGGTGAAAAGATTCCCCACAGTGAGAGATACCTAGAGAGGTTCACTGAATTACATGGAGAGGTGAAGTGGGAAGAGGGAAATAGAGGTGACCAGGAGAAGAGGGGGACTCAAACGTGGAGAGAGCAATCTAGCCAGTAAGCACTTCCCTATGTGCTCTCCACAGTCTGGAACCTTCAGAGAGGTTCACAGAGTTACATAGAGAGGAGGGTGGAAGGTGATAGAAATGAGCATGAGTAGAAATAGGGGAATCAAGAGGAGAGAGAGAGAGATCTGGGCAGTACTCTGTTCCCTAAGTGTTCTCCGGTGCCCAGAACACCCACAGAGATTCACAGAATTGGGTTGAGAAGAGAAGGAGGAAGAGGGGAGATAGAGGTGCCCTGGGGTGAAGAAGAAGAGTCAGTAGTGGGAGAGAGTAATCAAGCCAGTAATCACACTCCTGAGTAAAAATGGGTACTAAAGATTGGGTTCTTAAATGTACAAAATTGATATCAAATACTATAAAACAAAGATTAAAAATCTAGAGTAGAGGTTCGACTCTTAAAAAATACAATATTAACAAAAAACAAAATCACAAAAAGTATATGTATGCAGTTTGCTTTAAAAATAGGGTCTTTTTTTTTTGCAAGGTAATAGTGGGTTATAAAAATGAAAATTAAAGGTGTAATAGAGGACTTAAAGAAAAAAGAAAAATTTTTTTTACATTAAAAAAAGATGATAATAGTAAAAATATATCCAGGACTTTCTCTGGAGCTGTTGCGAGCAGTGTGGGGTCAGTTCAGTTTCAGATAGTTCCTTGTTCCTGCTTATACTTTTCAAGATCTATAGGTCCCTTTCAATGTAGTTGGTGTTAACTACAGGGATTTTAATCTGTTGACCTGTCACTTCCAAAGCAGTTCCCTCTGTTTATTTGGCTTCTGTTTGCAGGTCTCTTCAGTGTCTAATTTCTGCCCTGACACAAGGGGGTGGAAGTGGTTTCTTTAGGTTCCCTTGTTCAGTTGTGCGTGGGGAGGGAGGAACACTGCAAACCAATCTCACTGGCGTTTGTGTGGAGAACTCGCAGTGTCTTGGCCACACTGGATTTGCCCCTGCTCAAGGCGTGTGTGCTTTCCCAGTCTACCCTGCTCAGGCTTCAGGTTACTCTGCCGGCAAGTGGGCCCCGAGTTGCATGCACTTCCCAGGTCTGAGCTGCTCAGGTTCAGGTTCTCGGGTACTCCACAAAGGCGCAGACTCTTGGTTGGGCCCGCGGTTTGTGCCGATCCCCGGTCGGAACAGCTCAGGCAGCCAGGTGTTTGGCGAGTGCACTCTCCCCTGTTGGGGCGGTGCAACTTATCACCTCCCTGGTCCCAGCCTTGCTTTCTGGGTGCGCCCAGCTCCGGTGTGCTTTGTGTCACTTCTGGGTAGCTGGCCTCTGTCTGCGACCCTCCCGGCGGATGTCAACCCTCCGGAATCTCAAGAAGTCTTTGCTCTCTGGGGCAGAGTTTGCCCCTTTCGGGCTCTGGCTGGCCCCACCTGCCCGCTGCATCCAGCGGTGGGGATGGAGCAGTCTGCAGCCGGCTAGCTCTTTTCTGGTACTGCTCAGTCCTTTGTTCTGTGAGTGGGCTGGCAGTGCCTTAGATTTGGGCTTTTCACGGGATATTTCTCTCTCTCTCTGGCTATCCCACACTTTAGGTTGCTATCTCACGTTAGCTCCCTCAGATTGCCCTTGGGGCATTCAGGCCCGGTCCTTACCCTAAGCAGTGCCCCCCGCTCCTCTCCATTCAGCCCCCACTTGCTGGTGGTGGATGCGAGCGTCTGGAGTTGTTTGCTGGGAGTTGCCTTTAGGCACGTAATCTGTGGGTTTTATTTATTTATTTTTCCTCCCGGTTATGTTGCCCTCCGAGATTCGAAAACTTCCCCCAAACCCACCGGTGAGAGGGTTTCCTGGTGTTTGGAAACTTCTCCTCTTTTACGACTCCCTCCACGGGATGGGTCTCCGCCCCTAACTCTTTTGTCTCTCTTTTTATCTTTTATATTTTGTCCTACCTCCTTTCGAAGACAATGGGCTGTTTTTCTGGATGCCTGCTGTCCTCTGCCAGCATTCAGAAGTTGTTTTGTGAAGTTTGCTCAGCGTTCAGATGTTCTTTCGATGAATTTGTAGGGGAGAGAGTGGTCTCCCCGTCCTATTCTGCCATCTTAGCCCCCTCCCTCCATGACTCAGTTATTTTAATTGGCACCTTTGAGGTATGTGTGATTATTGCTGAGTCAGAAATGATTCCTTAACCTCCTCAGTAGATTGGATAATGCAGAGAATTACCTTATGCTCAACCTATTCAATACACCAATAACTTAAATACCTGTGATCAGTTTTTGATTGCTGCACAGCAAATTGCCTTGAATATGGCAGCTTAAACCAGCCCATATGTGTTATTTCCCAGTTCCCATAGATAATACATGCTGCATGGATCAAGTGAGTTCTCTGCTTAGGGTCTTAGGAGGCTGAAATCAAGGTGTCAGTGTGGCTGGAATCTTACCCGGAGGCTCTGTGGAAGAAGCAGCTTCCAAACTCATCCAGTTGATTGGCAGAATCCATCTCTTATGGTGGCGGTACTGAACTATGTCTTTGCAGGGTGTTGTCAAAGCTGCTCTCAGATCCTAGAGGCTGCCTGTTTTTCTCATCATTATGGTTCCCTCCATCTTCAAGCAAATGCTGCTGCTGCTGCTAAGTAGCTTTAGTCGTGTCCGACTCTGTGCGACCCCATCGATGGCAGCCCACCAGGCTCCGCTGTCCCTAGGATTCTCCAGGCAAGAATAGTGGAGTGGGTTGCCATTTCCTTCTCCAGTGCATGAAAGGGAAAAGTGAAAGTGAAGTCGCTCAGTCATGTCTGACTCTTAGCGACCCCATGGACTGTAGCCTACCAGGCTCCTCTGTCCATGGGATTTTCCAGGCAAGAGTACTGGAGTGGGGTGCCATTGCCTTCTCCTCAAGCAAATGATGGTATGCTAAAACCTTGTGCTTCAAATCTCTCTTGCTTTCCTCTGCTGCAAGCCAGGGAAAACTCTCTGCTTTTAAAGGACTGCTGTTATTATGTTAGGCCCCTTTGGGTAATCCAGGATAATCTCCCAATTTTGAGGTCAGTGGTTTAATAATCTCAGTTACTACTGCAAAATCCCATTAGCCATGCAAATATAACACAAATGTGCATGTGATTCCTTGTCTAATTCGCAGTACCTGGGATTATGGTGAGATATCTTGGGAGACCAGTTTTAGAATTCTGCCTACCATAGCCTTTAGTAACCATCAGATAATTATTTATTAAAACCCTGTTTTGTGACCCTGATGGAGTATCTGTAAATCTGTAAATCATACTGCAGGTCTTCACTGAGTTCTATCATGTCATCATGTAATTTTATTTGCACCAGTGACTAGTGCCTTCACAAGTGTATTGGTCAGGGTTCCAGAGAAAGAGAACCAATAGGATATTTAGAGAGAGAGAGAGGAGAGAAAGAGATTTTTCTATTAGGAATCGGCTCACGTATTTATAGAGGCTGACAAGACCCCAAGATATGCATTCAGCAAAGTGGAGACCTAGGAGAGCTGATGGTACATTTCGTCTGAGTCCAAAGGGCTGAGAACCAGGAGAGCCAGTGGTGTAAGTTCTAGTCCAAAAGTGCTGAGATCAAGCCTCAAGAAGATGTGCTTCTTCAGTTCAAGTCCACGTGCAGGAAAAGACCGGAGTCCCACCTCAAGCAGTCAGACTTGATTCCCTCCTCCTTGAAGGAAGCTCAGCTCTTTTGTTCTATTCAGGCTTTCAACTGTTTGGTATGGAACATCCCCATTAGAGGGTAACCTGGTTTACTCAGTCCACTTATTCCAATGCTGATCTTATCTAAAACTTCCTCACAGACACACTCACAATAATGGTTGACCTACTCTCTGGGCACTTTCTGTGGCCCAATCACGTTGACGCAAAATATTGCACAGCAGTCCAGGCATCTTGACACAGTCCATACGTTATTATTTATTTTAAAATTCCTATTCTTTGTTAATAAACTGCTTAGTTTCCCAGCTTCCTTGCCTATAAGAGGGAGCTGTTAGGAAGCAGTGTACATTCTATATGGTGAAGGAGAATATTGCATCATGTAGCATGCAGATTTAATAATACCTAATATTTATGAAGTAGTTACCATATAGCACATCCTTTTGTATGTTTTTAAAATGCTTTACCTCCTTTGTTCAGCAAAACCCCGTGAGATACATGCCATTGTTAGTCCCATTTCCATATGAAGAAACTGAGGCACAGAAGTAATTTGCTGCAGATGTCATCTGTTAAGTGGCCGGCCCAGGGTTGGAATCAATGGCTTCAGAACAAATGTCCATAACTAGTTAGTATGAGCATATAATATATCATCCACACCAGAGTGAGAGCACTATGAAAAATTATACCTCAGTGGGCATAAAACAGAAAAGACTTACACGTGTGAAGACACTGTTCACTCTATTAGTGAAAATCCTTTGGGTTGCAACGAGCAGAAAATTCTTTTCTAGGTTGGCTCAATGGAAAAGGAAGTTCATGACCTCAGAGCATTTGTAACATCAGCATCACTTTCCCTCCCTCTGGTAGATTACTCCTGTCAAAATAAAAATTGATTTATTATTATTATTTAAAAAACGAACAGAAAAAACCCTTCTTTTTGCCTCCCTCTTTCTTACTCCTTATGGGGACATTTCTCCTCCCCTTGGTAGCCTACCTCACATAGCGAGGATCTACACTCACTGTCTCCAGTTCCCTATCCTTCCATTCTGTCTTAATCTCACTGTGATTGAGTGAGGACATCTTCACCTGAACTGAAACTGTTCTAATCAATGTAATAACGACATCAATATTTCTAAGTCAGTGGCTATGTCACAGTTCCTTCTTCTGTATCCTGTCTATAATTTTGGGCCGAGTCAATCACTCCTTCCACCTGGAACTACTTTCTCCCCTGATGTATCATTTAGCATTCTCTGGAGACATGGAAACAATAGGATATATATATACAGGAAGAGATTATTTAAAGGAATTGGCTTATGCAGTTGTGAAGGCAGAGAAGTCCCCCAATCTGGTGTCTGCAAGCTGGAGTCCCAGAGAAGCTTGGTGGCTTAATTCATTTCAACTCCAGCAGCCTGAGAACCAAGAGAACCAACGAGGTAGATTCCAGTCAGGGTCTGAAGACCTGAGAAACTGTAGCACTGAGAACAGGAGAAGATCGATGTCCCAATTCATTCAGTCAGGCAGGAAAGGCCCAGATTTTCCTTCCTCCACCTTTTTGTTCTATTCAGGATTGTTTGCCCTCACACTGGGAAGGGCAAACTTCTTTTCTGAGTCCAGTCCAAATTAAATTCAGATGTTAATTTCATCTGGAAATAGCCTTGCAGACATACCCAGAAATGATGTTTAGCCAAATATTTGGATACCCGGTGATCCAGTCCGGTTGACACATACACACCTGGGTTCCAGGACAACACTTTTCTGGTTGTTCCCTGATGTTATGTAGCTGTAGCTGCTCAGTTTCCTTGGCTTGTTCTTCTCCTTTCCTTGTGTTTTCTCCATATTGGCAAACCTCAGAACTGAATCCTTATCCTCTTCTTCTCTACCTACACTCATTCCTTTTATGATCTCATCCAAGACTGTGGCTTTCTGTGTCATCTTTACCCTCTTCTCTCCCCAGCTTTGATATCCAACTTAGGCTTCAGGGTCTGTTGTCACTGTCCACCTGGAAGCACAAATGGATATCCAATAGACATTACATTTCAATCATGAAAAAAATGAACTTACTTCATTTCAGTCAATCAAATTCTGTTGGTTGTCATCTCAGTTTCAGCTTTCCAGATATTCACTTAAAAATATTGGGGTCAGGGGAATCCCTGGTTGTTCTGTGCTCCCAAAGCAGGGAGCCTGGCTTCAATTGCCTGATCAGGGAACTAGATTCCACATGCCACAACTAAAGATTCACATGCCCCAACTAAAAATCCCACATGTTGCACCAAAGATTGAAGATCCTGCATGCTCCAACTAAGTCCTGGCACAGCCAAATAAATAAATATTTAAAAATATTGGGATCAGTCTTCCTATTATATTCATCCAGAAATCCTGTTGCTTCTATAGTTTAAGTAGATTGGGAGTATGAAAAATTTTGCCTTCCCCACTCCTACCACTTGATTCTAAGCCACTACAACTTCTTGCCTCGATTAGTGCAACAACGCAACATCAAAATATTTACATGACCTACAAGTTTCTGCAGGGTTTGATGTGTTATTCCTCTGAAATCCAACTACACTACCACAAAATCCCTCCGTAGCTACCTTAAGTTAAGTAATCGCACTTTACCTGAAGGCTCTTCAACTGGCTGTTGTCTGTGTTTAAAATGTTCTTCCTCTACATATTTATTTATTTATTTATTTATTTATTTTTTTCCTCTACATATTTAATGGCTCATCCCATCAATTCCTTCAAATCTTTGCCTAAATATCACTGAGTGAGGCTTTTCCTGACTACTTAACAAAATTTCCAGTTTCTCAACATTCCAGATCTTTCTTTGTTGTTGTTATAGTTCAGTGGCTAAATCATGTCTATAAATATAGAAATATATATACTTTGTCTATAACTCATGCTTCCAGTTTTCATAATCTTCCAGTTGTTGTTCAGTTGCTCAGTTGTGTCTGACTCTTTGCAACCCCATGGATTGCAGCATGCCAGGCTTCCCTGTCATTCACCATCTCCTGGACTTTGCTCAAACTCATGTTCATTGAGTTGGTGATACCATCCAACCATCTCATCCTCTGTCATCCCTTCTCCTCCTGCCTTCAATATTTCCCAGCATCAGGGTCTTTTCCAGTTAATCAGCTCTTCACATCAGGTTGCCAAAGTATTGGAGCTTCAGCTTCAGCATCAGTCCTTCCAATGACTATTCAGCGTTGATTTCTTTTAGGATTGACTGGTTTGATCTCCTTGCAGTCCAAGGGACTCTCAAGAGTCTTTTTCAGCACCACAGTTAGAATGCATCAGTTCTTCAGTGCTCAGCCTTCTTTATTGTCCAGCTCTCACATCCATACATGACTACTGAAAAAACCATAGCTTTGATTATACAGACCTTTGTAGGGAAAGTGATGTATCTGCTTTTTAATATGCTGTCTATGTTTGTCGTAACTTTTCTTACAAGAAGCAAGCATCTTAATTTCATGGTTGCAATTACCAACAACAGTGATTTTGGAGCCTCCCAAAATAAAATGTCATTGTTTCCACTTTTTCCCCTTCTATTTGCCATGAAGTGGTGGAACTGGATGCCATGGTCTTATTTTTTTGAATGTTGCATATTAAGCCAGCTTTTTCACTCTTCTCTTTCACCTTCATCAAGAGGCTCTTTAGTTCCTCTTCACTTTCTGCCATTCGAGTGGTATCATCTGCATGCCTGAGGTTGTTTATATTTCTCCCATCAATCTTGATTCCAGCCTATGATTCATCTAGTTGGCATTTCATGTGATGTACTCTGCATATAAGTTAAATAAACAGGGTGACAATATAAAGACTTGTCTTACTCCTTTTCCAATTTTGAACCAGTCAGTTCTGGCATATAAAGTTCTAACTGTTGCTTCTTGACCCACATACAGGTTTCTCAGGAGATAGGTCAGGTGGTCTGGTATTCCCAACTCTTTAAGTAGTTTCCATAGTTTGTCGTGATCCACACAGTCAAAGGCTTTAGCGTAGCCAATGAAGTAGAAGTAGATGTTTTTCTGGAATTTCCTTGCTTTCTCTATGATCCAGCAAATGTTGTCAATTTGATCTCTGGTTCCTCTGCCTTTTCTAAACCCTTGCTTGTACATCTGAAAGTTTTCAGGTCACGTACTGCTGAAGACTAACTTGTAGGCTTTGAGCATTACCTTACTAGCATGGAAAATGAGTGCAGCTGTGCAGTAGTTTGAGTATTCTTTCTGCCCCCTTCTGATGTCTGTGTCAGAAACTTTCTCTATCTCTTTTATATTTTAATAAAACTTTATTACACAAAAGCTCTGAGCGATCAAGCCTCAACACTGGCCCCAGATTGAATTCTTCTCCTCTGGAGGCCAAGAATCCTGGCGTCTTTTGTGGTTTAGCAGCAACCTTTCATCTTGGGGGCTTGTCTGGGATTCTTCAGGACAAGTAAGGATGCTTGGAGCTCTAGTTCTTTGTTCTCCTAGTGAACATGCTTTCTGCTGTACTTTACTAACTCTACAGTGTACTTGTGTGAATGAATGACACGCCCTGCGTGAAGCAAGTGAGGAGCCCTGCTCTGCAGTTCTGCAGTTCCACAGTGACCTCATATGGCTTATGGCAGAAACCCTGTCAGGGGTTTATACCAACCTGCCAATGGACTTCCCTGGTGGCTCAGATGGTAAAGCATCTGCCTGCAATGTGGGAGACCTGGGTTCAATCCCTGGGTTGGGAAGATCTCCTAGAGAAGGAAATGGCAACCCACTCTAGTATTCTTGTCTGGAAAATACCATGGATGGAGGAGCCTGGTAGGCTACAGTTCATGGTGTCACAAAGAGTTGGACATGGCTGAGTGACTTCACTTTCACTTTCTTTCACTTTGAGTATTCTTTAGCACTGACCTTCTTTGAGATTGGAATGAAAACTGACATTTTCAGTCCTGCGGCCACTGCTGGGTTTTCCAAATTTCCTGGCATATTGAGTGCAGCATTTTATGAGCATCATCTTTTAGGATTTGAAATAGCTCAACTGGCATTCCATCACCTGCACTAGCTTTGTTTTTAGTGATGCTTCCTGAGGCCCACTTGACTTCACACTCCAGGATGTCTGGCTCTAGGTGAGTGACCACACCATCATTGAAAACCTGGTCATTAAGACCTTTTTCATATAGTTATTCTGTGTATTCTTGCCACCTCTTCTTAATCTCTTCTGCCTCTGTTAGGTTCTTACCATTTCTTTCCTTTATTGTGCCCATCCTTGCATGAAATCTTCCCTTGATATCTCCAATTTTCTTGAAGAAATCTCTAGTCTTTCCCACTCTATTCTTCTACTTCTTTGCATTCTTCATTTAAGAAGGCCTTATCTCCCCTCACTGTTCTCTAGAACTCTACATTCAGTTGGTTATCTTTCCCTTTATCCCTTGATTTTCACTTCTCTTCTTTCCTTGACAATTTATAAAGCCTGCTCAACTTGCTCTAATCTGCTTTCTATAGCAGTATAATATTCCTACTTACAGTGTAATTCAGTCATTTATTTTATTTATTGTTTATACAGGTACCCCAAAATATAGGTTCTGTGAAGGCAGAGACAGATGTCCATTTTGTTTACTTTAGTATCTTCAGGATCAATAGTAGTGCCTGGCAGGTAGCTGTCAGTCATTACATATTTGGTCTATTTCCCAAGTAGACTGGAAGTGCAAAGTAGGGTGGGTTCTAGACATGGAGAAGTCCCGTTCAGGGGTGTCATTAAGAGTTCAGATTATTTCCTTCTTTTCTCATCCACCTCAGTGTCCTCCATCATTCTGGCCCCCAGATATTTGTAGCAATACAGAGCTCATATCTAGAAATGGTAATATTTAGGGAAAATGGAATATGTCTTCCAGTGTTCCTTTTCCAAGAGCAAGAAAACTGTGACATAATACTTTCCACCTCCATCATCCCAAGAATATGAGACAGAATCTGGTCACATGACAAACCCCAAATCAGTGATTGTCAGTGATATTGGATGCATCATAACTGGCTTAGATGAACACGAGATGATGAGGAAGTTATCACAATGTCCCCTGAAAAACATCCATATACTGTTATGATGAATGAGAGAGAGAGTGTGTGTGTGTGTTTGTGTGTGTGTGATTGATAGGGGGGGCGGAATTCTGATATGCAGTGGTTTCAGATCATAAAGAAGCAGATTATGGTAATTCAGGAGGCAGGAGATGGGTGAAGAGTTGACATCTTGCATAGAAACTCCTGGTCTTCTAATGGCATGAGGCTAACATCATCTGATATGTCTATCTCACACTAGATACTATGTTGACAAAGGCACCAGGAATACTCACAGTCAAGTTAGTGGAGACATTTTTGCCCAAACAGTGGTTAGATTGGCATTAAAAGTTTTGTTTTATGAATGAGTAACCTACCCCTTCTGACTGATAACATCTTCTTCATGTAGCCATGTTAATGCATGTGTGCTCAGTCATGTCTGACTCTTGGTGACTTGATGGACTGTACCTACCAGGCTCCTCTGTCCATGGAATTTTCCAAGTAAGAATATTAGAGTGGGTTGCCATTAATACCTTTATTCAAATCTCAGCATTTGTGTCTTGGGACCTTCATATTCCCTTTTGTTGGGTTCAGTTTTGAAGTAATATATAACATACATAAGAAGCATGAAACATATACAGAGGTTAATAATGAATAATTATAATGTGAAAACCTATGTAACTACCACCCAAAACAGTGACTCAAATATTATTAAAACCCCAGAGCCCCCGCGCCTCCCCTCTCTGACCACAATGGTATGTCCTCAATAGAGAAATCTGCCATCCTGATCCTTGCTCAGTATCTCTTCCTTACAGCTTATTATAGCTTCACCTACCACCTATGTAAACTACACTAAACTATCTAGTTTCATTAAAAATAAACCTTGTGTCAACAGATATCACGTTTGATTTTTTTAGTGTACACTCAGAGAACCACCTCATGTAACTTGTTTCTAGAAGCTCTCTGAAATGTTGAAAGGAACCCCTCTTTCCAGGTTAAAGGGAGAAACCCTCTCCCCAAGTATGTGCTTGGGAGTGAATTCAGTGTGAGGGTATACATGAGAGCTAAACAGTATTTTTGACCTCCAGTGAGTCTACAGACCAGTTGGGAAGATGGTGTAGGCTGTAGGCTGCTAGAGCTAACAGTAGCCCAGGTTAGCAGTAAGGCCATGGGTGAGGCATTCCTTGTGCCACCTCTTACTGGTTTGTGATTTGTGGCAAATTTCTCTACCTCTCTGAGCCTGTGAACTTCTTTTTTAAAAACTTACTTATATTTAATTGAAGAATACTTGCTTTACAATATTGTGTTAGTTTCTGCCACACATCAACATGAATCAGCCATAGATATACATATGGCCCCTTCTACTTAAACCTCCCTCCAACTTCCCACCCCATCCCACCCCTCTAGGTTGTCACAGAGCCCTGGTTTGAGTTCCATGAGTCACACATGAAATTCTCACTGGCTATCTATTTCACATATGGTAGTGTATATGTTTCCATGCTGTTCTCCATTTGTCCCACCCTCTTCTTACCCCTCTGTGTCCACAAGTCTGTTCTCTATGTCTGCATCTTCATTGCTGCCCTGCAAATAGGTTCATCAGTACCATATTTCTAGATTCTATATGTATGCATTAATACATGATGTTTGTTTTACTCATTCTGACTTACTTCACTCTGTAAAATAAACTCTAGTTTCATCCATCTCATTAGAACTGACTCAAATGCATTTCATTTTATGACTGTGTAATGTTCCATTGTATATATATGTACCACTACTTCTTTATTCATTCATCTGTTGGTGAACATCAGGGTTGCTTCCATGTCTTAGCTATTGTAAATAGTGCTTCAGTGAACATTGGGGTACATGTGCTCTTTCAAATAATTTATGATTTCCTCAGGGTATATGCACGGTAGTGGGATTATCGTGTCATATGATAGTTTTCTTCCTCATTTTTTAAGTTTTCCATAGTGGCTATATCAGTATGCTTTCCTGCCAACAGTGCAAGAGGGTTCCTTTTTCTCCACATCCTCTCCAGCACTTTTTGTTTGTAAATTTCTTGATTATGGCCCTTCTGACTGGTGTGAGGTGATACTTCATTGTAGTTTTGATTTGCATTTCTCTAGTAATGAAGGATGTTGAATATCTATTCATGTGTTTATTAACCATCTATATGTCTTCATTGGAGAAATATCTGGTTAGGTCTTCTGCCCACTTTTTGACTGAATTGTTTTTTTTTTTTTTTCTGGTATTGAGCTGAATGAGCTGTTTGTATATCTTGGAGATTAATCCTTTGTCTGTTGTTTCATTTGCTGTTAATTTTCTCCAGCAAATTGAGGGTTGTTTTGCTGTGCAAAAGCTTTTATATTTAATTAGGTCCCATTTGTTTATTTTTGTTTTTATTTCCATTACTCAAGGAGGTAGACCATAGAGGATCTTGCTGTGATCTATGTCAAAGAGTGTTCTGCCTATCTTTTCCTCTAAGAGTTTTATAGTTTCTGGTCTTATATTAAGGTTTTTAATTCATTTTGAGTTTATCTTTGTATATGGTGTTAGGAAATGTTCTAATTTCATTGTTGTACTTAGTTGTCCAGTTTTCCCAGCACCTCTTACTGAAGAGACTACCTTTTCTCCATTGTATATTCATGTTTCCTTTGTCAAAGATAAGGTGCCCATAGATTGGTGGGTTTATCTCTTGACATTCTCTCTATTTCCATTGGGTTGTATTTCTATTTTTGTGCCAGTACCATACTGCCTTGATGACTGTAGCTTTTTGTATGTTATCTGAAATCAGGAAGGTTGATTCCTCCAGCTGCATTCTTCATTCTCAAGGTTGCTTTGGCTATTCAGGATCTTTTATGTTTCCATCTAAAATTGTGGAATTATTTCTTCTAGTTCTGTGAAAAATATCAGTGGTAGTTTGATAGGGGTTTCAGTGAATCCATAGATTGCTTTGGGTAGAGTAGTCATCTTCACAATATTGATTCTTCCAATCCAAGAGCATGGTATATAGCTCTTGATCTGTTTGTCACCTTGATTTCTTTCATCAGTGTCTTATAGTTTTCTGTATACAGTTCTTTTGTCCCTTTATGTAGGTTGATTCCTAGGTATTTAATTATTTTTGTTGGATTGGTGAATGGATTGTTTCCTTAATTTCTCTTTCTGAGTTTTCATTGTTAGGGTATAGCAGTGCAAGTGATTTCTGTATATTAATTTTGTATCTTGTGACTTTACTATAGTCACTGATTAGCTCTAGTATTTTCTGCTGGCTTTTTCTTTAGCATTTTATGTTTAGTATCATGTCATCTGCAAATAGTTAGAGTTTTACTTCTTTTCCAATCTGAATTCCTTTTATTTCTTTTTTCTTTTCAAATTACTGTGCCTGTTGCTGCTGCTGCTAAGTTGCTTCAGTCGTGTCCGACTCTGTGTGACCCCATAGACGGCAGCCCACCAGGCTCCGCCATCCCTGGGATTCTCCAGGCAAGAACACTGGAGTGGGTTGCCATTTCCTTCTCCAATACATGAAAGTAAAAAGTGAAAGTGAAGTCGCTCAGTCGTGTCCGACTCTTTAGCGACCCCATGGACTGCAGCCTACCAGGCTCCTCCATCCATGGGATTTTCCAGGCAAGAGTACTGGAGTGGGGTGCTATTGCCTTCTCCGATTACTGTGCCTAGGACATCCAAAACTATATTGAAGAATAGTAGTGAGAGTGGACATGCTTGTCTTACTCCTGGTCTTAGAGGAAATGCTTTCAGGTTTTCACCATTGATAATAATGTTTGCTGTGGGTTTGTTGTAGATGGCTTTTATTATGTTGTAGTATGTTCCTTCTGGGCTTCCCTGGTGGCTCAGATAGTAAAGAATCTGCCTGCAGTGCAGATTCAGCCTGGGTTCAGTCCCTGGGTCGGGAAGGTCACATGCAGAAGGGAATGGCTACCCACTCCAGTATTCTTGCCTGGAGAATTCCATGGACAGAGGAGCCTGGGGGGCTACAATCCATGGGATCACAAAGAGTCGGGCACAACTGAACAACTAACATTTTTACTTTCACATGTTCCCTCTGTGCCTACTTTCTGTAGAGCGTTTATCATAAATGGGTGTTGAATTTTGTGAAAAAACTTTCTCTGCATCAATTGAGATGATCATATTGTTTTTATCTTTCAATTTGTTAATATAATGTATCAAAATGATTGATTTGCATATATTGAAGAATCCTTGCATCCCTAGGATAAAGCACATTTGATCAGAATGTATGATCTTTTTAATTGTTGTTGGCTTCTGTTTGCTAGCATTTTGTTGAGGATTTTTACATCTATATTCATCAGAGATATTGGCCTATAATTTTCTTTTTGTGTGGTATTCTTGTCTAGTTTTGGTATCAGGGTGATGGTGATAGAATAATTTTCTATTTTAATAGAATTTTAAATTTTAGAATTTAAATTTTAATAATTTTCTATCCTCATAGAATAATTTTCAGAGTTTTCCTTCCCCTGCAATTTTCTGGAAGAGTTTGAGCAGGATAGGTATTAACTGTTTTCTAAACTTTTGGTAGAATTCCACTGTGAAGCCATCTGGTCCTGGGCTTTTGTTTGCTGGAAGGTTTTTTATTACAGTTTTGATTTCCATGCTTGTGATTGGTCTGTTCATATTTTCTATTTCTTCCTGGTTCAGTTTTAGAAGGTTATACTTTTCTAAGAATTGGTCCATTTCTTCGAGGTTGTTCATTGTCTTGGCATATAGTTGCTGATAATAATTTCTTATGATCCTTTGTATTTCTGTGTTGTCTGTTGTGATCTCTCCGTTTTAATTTATAATTTTCTTGATTTGATTCTTCTCCCTTTGTTTCTTGATGAGTCTGGCTAGTGGCTTGTCAATTTTATTTATCTTCTCAAAGAACCAGCTTTTGGCTTTGTTGATTTTTGCTATGGTCTCTTTGTTTCTTTTGCATTTGTTTCTGCCCTAATTTTTAAGATTTCTTTCCTTCTACTAACCCTGGGGTTCTTCATTTCTTCCTTTTCTAGTTGCTTTAGGTGTAGAGTTAGGTTATTTATTTGACTTTTTTCTTGTTTCTTGAGGTGAGCCTGTATTGCTATGAATCTTCCCCTTAGCACCGCTTTTACCGTGTCCCATAGGTTTAGGGTTGTTGTGTTTTCATTTTCGTTCATTTCTATGCATATTTTGATTTCTTTTTTGATTTCTTCTGTGATTTGTTGGTCATTCAGCAGTTCAGCCTCCATATGTTGGAGCTTTTAATTGCTTTTCTCCTGTTCAGTTCAGTCGCTCAGTCGTGTCCGACTCTTTGCGACCCCATGAATCGCAGCATGCCAGGCCTCCCTGTCCATCGCCAACTCCCGGAGTCCACCCAAACCCGTGTCCATCGAGTCAGTGATGCCATCCAACCATCTCATCCTCTGTTGTCCCCTTCTCCTTCCGCCCCCAATCCTACCCAGCATCAGGGTCTTTTCCAATGAGTCAACCCTTTGCATGAGGTGGCCAAAGTATTGGAGTTTCAGCTTTAACATCAAACCTTCCAATGAACACCCAGGATGATCCAGCAGATATTGGAAATTTGATCTTTGGTTCCTCTGCCTTTTCTAAAACCAGCTTGAACATCTGGAAGTTCACGGTTCACGTATTGCTGAAGCCTGGCTTGGAGAATTTTGAGCATTACCTTACTAGCGTGTGAGATGAGTGCAATTGTGTGGTAGTATGAGCATTCTTTGGCATTGCCTTTCTTTGGGATTCAGATGAAAACTGACCTTTTCCAGTCCTGTGGCCACTGCTGGGTTGGGGAATCAAAAGGGTAGAGATAGTTCCAGCCAGTAATCAGTTCTCTAAGTGTTCTCCACAGCCCGGAACACACAAAGAGATTCACAGAGTTGGGTAGAGAAGAAAAGGGGGAGTAGGGAGATGGAGGCGACCTGGTGGAGAAAAAGGAGAGTTAAAAGGGGGAGATAGCAATCAAGCCAGTGATCTCACTCCCAAGTAAAAGTGGGTGCTGAAGATTGGGTTCTTGAAGATACAAAGTTGATAACAAATACTAAAATGCGAAGATTTAAAATTTAGAGTAGAGGTTAGGTTCTCAAAAATACCATATTAAAAAAAGAGAAGAAAAAAAAGAAAAAAAACCCCACCAAAGTCACAAAAATTATAATATATATATACATATATATATATATATATATATATATATATATATATATATATGAAGTTTACTTTAAAAATAAGGTCTTAAAGAAAAAAATTAAAAAAAATAAAAATAGGGTCTTTTTTTTTTTGCAAGGTAATAGTAGGTTATAAAAATGAAAATTGAAGGAGTAATAGTGGACCTAAAAATAAAAATAAAACAAGAAAATAAAATTTTAAAAATTTTAAAAAATAATAAAATAATTTTAAAAATTTGAAAAATGATAACAGTAAAGATATATCTAGGACTTTCTCTGTAGCTGTTATGGACAATGTGGGGTCAGTTCATCTTCAGATAGTTTCTTGGTCCAGCTTGTACTTCTCAATGTCTCTAGGCCCCTTCCTATGTAGTTGGTGCTAATTCCAGGATTTTAATCTGTTGCATCTGTCACTTCCAAAGTGATTTCTTCTGTTTCTTTTAGCTTCTTCTGTTTTCTGGTCTCTTCAGTGTCTAATTTCCTCCCTGGCACAAGGTGGGCTGTGGTGGTCAGTTTTTTTTTTTTAGTCTCACTTGTTCAGTCCTGCTGTGGGGAGGGAGGAACACTGCAAACAAATCTCACTGGCATGTACTCACAATGTTTCAGCCACTCTGGGTTTGCCCCGATCACGGCCTGTGTGCTTTCCCAGTCTGCACTGCTTAGGCTCTAGGTTGCACTGCCGGAAACTGTCTGAAGTGGCCCCTGGGGTTGCCTGTACTTCCCAGGTCTAAGCCGCTCAGGTTCTGGTTCCTGGGTACTTCACAAAGGCGCAGACTTGGCTGAGCCTGGGTTTTGTGCCCTTCCCAGGTCCAAGCAGCTCTGGTGACCAGGTTTTGGCTAGCGCGGTCGGGGGCTGCGCCTTTTTCCCTTCCCTGGTCCCAGCCGCTCTATTTTCTGGGTGTACAATGGGCACAGCTTCCCAGGTGTGTCATGCTCTCCCCTGGGGAGCTGATCTCTGGCTGCGACCCTCTCGGCGGGTATTGAACCTCCAGAGTCCCAAGAAGTCCTGGTTAGCAGCGAGGTCTGTTTGCAGTTTGGTATAGAATGCCTCTCTGGGGCCACTTTTCCACCCTTCTGGCTCTCGCTGCCCTCGCCTGCCTGTCTCCTGCGGGGGATGGGCTGGTCCACGGCCTATTTACTCTGTTCAGTCCTTTGTTCTGTGAGAGGGCCTGGCGGTGTCTTAGGTTAAGGCTTTTCGCGGGAAAGCTATCCCACGGTCTAGGTTACTGTCTCAAGCTAGTTCCCTCAGATTGCCCTCGGGGCATTCAGGCTCAGTCCTTACCCAAAGCAATGCAGCCCGCCCCTCCCTGCTCCGCCCCCGCTTGCTAGTTGGGGATGCACGCATCTGTGCTGTGCGCCTGCTGGGAATTGCTGTTAGGTACGTAAACTGCGGGTTTTTATTATTTATTTATTTTTCCTCCCGGTTATTTTACCCTTTGCGATTCCAAGGCTCGCCACAGACCCGCCGGAGAAAGTGTTTCTTGGTGTTTGGAAACTTCTCTCTTTTTTAAGACTCCCTACCTGGGATGGATCTCCATCCCTACCTCTTTTGTCTCTCTTTTTATCTTTTGTATTTTGTCCTACCTCATTTGAAGACTATGAGCTGCCTTTCTGGGTGCCTGATGTCCTCTGCCAGCATTCACAAGTTGTTTTGTGGAATTTGCTCGACGTCTAAATGTTCTTTCGGTGAATTTGTGGGAGAGAAAGTCATCTCCCCGTCCTAGTCCTCAGCCATCTTAGGACTGCCCCCTCCTTTTATTTTTGAATGATAGTTTCACTAGATACAGAAATTTTGTTGACTTTTTTTTTCCTTTCAGTAATTTGAATACATTATTCTACTATTTTCTGGCTCCCGTGGCTTCTTTATTTTTGAGGTGCACATTTGGCTTGTTTTAAATTTCTATTTTAATTGGAAGATAATTGCTTTACAATGTTGTGTTAGTTTCTGCTGTACAACATGAATCAGCCATAAGTGTTTGTGTGTGTGTGTGTGTGTGTGTGTGTGTGTATGTATATTATTCCTTCCCTCTTGGGCCTCCCTTCCCCCTTCGATTTACCCCTCTGGGTCATCACAGAGTGGCAGCCTGGGCTCCCTGTGTTTTACAGCAGCTTCCTACTAGCTATCTATTTTACATGTGGTAATGTATATATGTTAGTGCTACTTTCTCAATTCATTCTACCCTCTTCTTTCCCTGCTGTGTCCACAAGTCCATTCTCTATGTCTGCATCTCCATTCCTTCCCTGCAAACAGGTTTATCACTAATATTTTTCCAGTTTCCTTAAATATGCATTAATTTACAAAATTAGTTTTTCTCATTCTACTCACTTCACTCTGTAAAGCAGGCTCTAGGTTCATCCTCCTCACTACAACTGATTCAAATTCATTCATTTTTATGACCAAGTAATACTCCATTGCCTATATTTACCACATCTTCTTTATCCATTCATCTGTTGATGGACATCTAGGTTGCTTTCATGTCCTGGTTATTGTAAATTTGCTGCTATGAACATTGGGGTACATGCTTTTTTTTTTTATTTTGAATTGTGGTTTTCTCAAGGTATATGCCCAGTAGAGGGATTCCTGGGTCATATGGTAGTTTTATGAATCCCCCTACTGCTCTCCATAATGGCTATATTAATTTATATTGGCAGCAACAGTGCAGGAAGGTTCCCTTTTCTCCACATCCTCTCCAAAATTTATTGTTTGTAGATTTTTTGATGATAGCCATTCTGGCTGGTGTGAGGTGATACCTCATTGTAGTTTTGACTTGCATTTATCTAATAATTAGCAATGTTGAGCATCTTTTCATGCGTTTATTGGCCATTTGTGTGTCTTCTTTGGAGAAATGTCTGTTTAAGTCCTCTGCCCACTTGTTGATTGGGTTATTTGTTTTTCTGATATTGAGCTGTGTGGGTTGCTTATATCTTTTGAAGATTAATTATTTGCCAGTTGCTTCATTGCAATTATTACCCTCCCTGCATTCTGAAGATTGTCTTTTCATCTTATTCAGAGTTTCCTTTGCTGTGTAAAAGGTTTTAAGTTTAATTAGGTCCCATTTGCTTATTTCTGTTCTTATTTCCATTACTCTAGGAGATGGGTCAGAGAGGAACTTGCTGTGGTTTATGTCAAAGAGTGTTCTTTCTTCTAAGAGCTTTATAGTTTGTGACCTGGCATTTAAGTCTTCAATCCATTTTGAGTTTATTTTTACATATGGTGTCAGGGAGTGTTCTAATTTCATTCTTTTACACATAGCTGTCCAGTTTTCCCAGCATCATTTATTGAAGTGACTGTCTTTTCTCCATTGTGTGTTCTTGCCTCCTTTTTCAAAGGTAAGGTGCCCATAGGTGTGTAGATTTATCTCTGGGCTTTTTATCTTATTCCATTGGTCTGTATTTCTGTTTTTGTGCCAATACCATACTGCTTTGATGACTGTAGCTTTGTAGTATAGTCTGAAGTCAGGAAGGTTGATTCCTCCGGCTCCATTTTTCTTTCTCAAGATTGCTTTGGCCATCTGGGGTCTTTTGTGTTTACATGCTGCTGCTGCTGCTGCTAAGTCGTTTCAGTCGTGTCTGATTCTGTGCGACCCCATAGACGGCAGCCCACCAGGCTCCGCCGTCCCTGGGATTCTCCAGGCAAGAACACTGGAGTGGGTTGCCATTTCCTTCTCGAATGCATGAAAATGAAAAGTGAAAGTGAAGTTGCTCAGTTGTGTCCGACTCTTCATGACCCCATGGACTGCAGCCTACCAGGCTCCTCCGTCCATGGGATTTTCCAGGCACGAGTACTGGAGTGGGTTGCCATTGCCTTCTCCATATTTGGGGTTGAGGTTGGGGCATCTAGGGTTTTGTATGTTCACTCTTTATGGGTGAACTTAAAAGAGGAGAGTAGGAATTAAAGTGTGGGAAGGGAAGCAGGATCACTCAAACGGTCAGTAATCTAGGTCAGCCAGAGATTTCTAAAATGGGTGGGGCAGCCTGGCTCCTTCTCTAGTTGTGTGTTGGGCAATGTGCTTGTTGAAGATGGATGTTGGAAATAGATGCTGTAACAATCAAAAGCTTAATGTCAGGCACTTACATTATGATCAGCAAAGCTAATTGTCTGGCACTTACTATGCTGCTTTTGACAACTTTTTCCAGCTTTATACTTGATTTTCACAGAGAGAATTAGCCAAACCCTCCAGCTATCATAACCAGAGTTTTCACTCTATCAAGTAGAATTATTCTCATTTTCTCACAACCAAACCTAAAAACTTTGCCACATTCACTCTTGTATCAGTTGGTTATTGCTGTATAATAAATAACACCTATACTTAGTGGCTTAAAATGACACCCATTTATTTAGCTCTTCTTACTCTGGTTGAGCAATTAAGGCTTAGCTCAAATAATCTAGTCTCAGTTGGACCCATTCATATTCCTGTGGTGAACTGTCAGATAAACCAGGGAATGGATTTCTTAAGATGGCCCCAGATGCCATGAGTTGTCTATTTCTGCTACTTGTGGTCTCTCATCCTTCAGTCAACTGGCCCAGGATCATTCACGTGGAAACTGAGCAGGGCTCCAAGAGTGAAAGCTGAAGTACACAAGAATTGCTGACCTGTGCCTCCACAGGAGACACTCAGATACTCAGAGGCAGGTCTAGCTCAGTCTCTTGTGGGGGTCACTGCTCCTTTCCCTGGATCCTCATGTGCACAAGGTTTTGTTTGCACCCTCCAGGCATCTCTGGTGGGTATAAGGTTTGATTCTAAATGCAATTGTGCCCCTCCTGCCATCTTGTTGGAGCTTCTCCTTTACCTTTGGACATGGGGTATCTTTTTTTGGTGGGATCCAACATTTTCCTGTTGATGGTTGTTCAGCAGCTAGTTGAGATTTTGGTGTTCTTGCCGGAGAAGATGAGTGCACATCCTCTACTCCACCATCTTGTATCACCTCCATTTCTTAAAGAGATGGGAATACCAGACCACCTTACCTTCCTCCTGAGAATCCTGTATGCAGGTCAAGAAGCAACAGTTAGAACTATACATGGAACAATGGACTAGTTCAAACTTGGGAAAGAAGTACATCCAGGCTGTATATTGTCACCCTGCTTATTTAACTTATATCCAGAGTACATCATGCGAAATGCTGGGTTGGATGAAGCACAAGCTACAATCAATATTTCTGGGGAAAATATCAGTAACCTCATATATGCAGATGACATCACCCTTATGGCAGAAAGTGAAGAGGAACTAAAGAGCCTCTTGATGAAAGTGGAAGAGGAGAGTGAAAAAGCTGGCTTAAAACTTAATATTCAAAAACGAAGATCATGGCATCTGGTCCCATCACTTCATGGCAAATAGATGGGGAAACAATGGAAACAGTGACAGACTTTATTTTCTTGGGCTCCAAAAATCACTGCAGATGGTGACTGCAGTCCTGAAATTAAACAGTGCTTGCTCCTTGGAAGAAAAGCTGTGACCCACCTAGATAGCCTATTAAAAAGCAGAGACAGTACTTTGCTGAGAAAGGTCCATATAGTCAAAGCTGTGTATTTTCTAGTAGTCATGTATGGATGTGAGAGTTGGACTATAAAGAAAGCAGAGTGCCAAAGAATTGATGCTTTTGAACTGTGGTATTGGAGAAGACTCTTGAGAGTCCCTTGGATTTCAGGGAGATCAAAGCAGTCAATCCTAAAGGAAATCAACCCTGAATATTCATTGGAAGGACTGATGCTGAAGCTGAAGCTCCAATACTTTGGCCACCTGTTGTGAAGAGCTGACTCATTAGAAAAGACCCTGATGCTGGAGAAGATTGAAGGCAGGAGGAGAAGGGGACAACAGAGGACAAGATGGTTGCATGACATCACCAACTCAATGGACATGAGTATGAGCAGGCTCTGGGAGAGAGATGGTGAAGGACAGGAGGCCTGGAGTGCTGTAGTCCATGGTGTTGCAAAGAGTCGGACACGACTGAGTGAGTGAACAACAACAATACTCAGAATTAGCATGATACCATTTATTCAGCACTTCATTAGTCAAACCCAGCCACAAGACCAGCCCTGATTCAAGTATGGAGAAAAACACTACACCTCTTGATGTGAGGAGCTTCAAAGTCACGTTGGAAAGGGATGTAACCGTTTCTGGAGGGGAGTGGGGTAAAGAATTCCATTTTGAAATTGATCACAACATCCATCCTTGTACTTGAAAGGAATTCAAGTACAGTGGAAGAGATTTCCTTTCTCCCACCTAAGACAATTCCCTCCACTTGTACTCTGTATGCTTACTTCTTCCACCTTTTAACTCTCTAGAGGGAAAGTATCATCCTTAGTTGTCTTTCCTTACATTCCCAGTATGAAATGGATCAGTGAGACAAAAAAAAAAAGATGATGATTTTATTTATGGTATTTCTGTGAGAGATCATGATAATAATGTATGTGTTTGTCCTTTATGTGTGAATTTCCAGTTACTATCTTGTTCATTTGTAAGTATGAAAATGATGTCCTTGCCAAATATGGATGTTTTCTGTTACTTGATATTTTCCTTCTATTCAAGAATAGTCAAGGGTAGTATTGATAAACAAGTATGCTCCCTAGGTCCTGATTACATTGTTTCTCTAATAATTATTATTGGCCCCATTTTACAGATGAAGAAGAAGAAAACGAGGCTCAGCAAGGCACTGCTCCAAGGTTAAGAAATGGGTAAGTACATATTTGAATCCATATATGCTCTTCCAGATTTGTGTTTTCTTCATCACACATTTCAAGTGATACACTGAGAGTTCTGAGAAAAACTATCACAGCTGAAGTCCGTTTTGAGGGATGGAGGTAAACAAATAGAAATGAAGACTTTGTCATATTCCTGTTCATGTTCTAGATTTCATTTACTGCTCATCACATACAGCTAGTAAAAGCCTGAAATTTCACTGACTGGAGCTTGATGGAGGTTCATTTTATAACTATCTAGAATGGACCAAGGTCTAATTCCTGTTCCAGTAAAGATCACTGGAAATAAAGTCTGTTAGCATGATTGATATATGTAGTCCAAAACATTACATGTTAGCTTTTTTCTGTTTCAGTCTGCCAGATTAATGAGTGGCAAAAGATAATTTTTATTTGTTTGACTAACTTTAGTAATATTATTTTAGTAGTATTTTTTAGTTGTGAGAATAGAAAGTCATTAATATATTTAGAAACAGAGAAAAAGCAACCATTCATAACATTTTCATATATTCCCATTCAATCATTTTTTCTGTTTATTTATAATGGGTGAATGTTTTTATATTTTACATTTTTAGCAAATATGCAATCTATAGTTTTTGTCTTGGATATTTTAGTTCATTTTTTAATTAAAACATATTAATTTTTAAAGCAAAACATAAGCAATGGAGATTTGGGGGGAAAAAAGGATGAACAGTCCATATAGGTTTCCCCACAAAATTAAAATATGTACTAACAAGCATAACACTGTTTAAGTTATTCATTATTTATAAGCAATTTGATGGTATACTGAGAAAAACGAGAGTTAATGGAGAAATAAATCTCTTAGTCAAAGTGCTTGGCAAATCATCTGTACACACGACTCCCAGATTGCTATTTCCCAATATACCATAAATAATGACGTAGTGACAACTAGCAATAAAAACAAAATATCTAAGAATAATGTAAAAGAGATGTGGGTCCTATATGAAAACAAATATTAAATGGAGTAAAAATAAAAGATGATTTGAACAAACTGAAATATTTATTGTACAACTACATTTGAAGACTGTATTATACAGATTTAAATTATTTTAAGTACACAATAGATTTTCCAAAGGCACTCAAAAATAATTCAGCACCTATTCGCATTTTTTAAAAAAAACACTGTGTACTTTAAAAGCAGATTTGTAGAGGGCTACATTGAGGTGAGGTGTTTTTTTTTTTTTTCCTGTAAAAAGACACAAAATGATTTTATAACCACCACTGGAGGAAATTCCATTAAAATTAGGACCAAGACAAATATGCTCATTATCCCCACTACCTAATATTGCTTTAGAAATTCTCTCCACCATGAAAAGATATTAAAAAGAAATGAAACCTATAACTTTCAGGATGGAGAAAAAATAATCATTGCTCATCCTTGATAATAATCATTGCTCATCCAATAATATACTCTTATTATTGGAAAACACATTAGAAACAACACAGAATGCCTTGGTACACATGTATTCTATAAAAGGCTAGAATAAACAGCAACTATTTAAACTATCAATAACTTTTATGTGTATTAGCAAGAACCACATACAAAACATAATGAGAAAAATGATGACATTCACAGTAGTCAAAGAGAAGTGATAAAATTGAGAGTTTTGAAACAAGGTTTGAATGATAAACAGAGAGACAGTTTATTGGTTTTGCAGAGCTAAGGATGATGGAGGTGGTGACTGGGGTGATAAGGAAAGAATCACAGATTATAATCTCAGATTATAAAGTCTCCAGGTTCTAGCCAAGGATCCCTCATAGTTATCAGGCAGGGTTCCCATGTCTCATCTATGTGTCCTTTTGTATAATTCATTATAATTGAAAAATTCAACACTTTCACAACCCATTATGCCCTTCCCATCTTTACAAATGTCTGTGCCAAAGACAAGGGAAAGAAACTAACACAACATTGTAAAGCAACTCTACTCCAGTAAAAGTTAATTTTAAAAAGGGAAGGGGAAGGAAGAGAAAGACATGCTAACACAGGAGGGGAGTTACGGGATAGGCGGGTCCTCTAATAATAATGGTAGACAAAACCTTATTTCCAGAGCACAAGGGTTATAAACTTCACAATAATCCCAATCAAAATGTCAATGGTATTTTATTTGCAAAACTCAATATAGCCATATTAATATTCACCTATTAGAATAGCGTTGAAGGAATGCATAATTTAAGAGTAAAATCATTTTTAAAACCTTGGCATTCCAATGTCTGGATTTGCAATAATTATTAAATAATTTGATAATGTTGCTTAAGTATTATTTGCCAACTGCTTTGAACTTTAACTCCCATCTTTTAGCTTCTCCACAAAGGAGAGAGACAAAAGTGACCACAAAATTTGCCTTTGTTGTAGAAATTAAATCTGTGGTCAAGGGGGTCAACACTTAACATTGGCTAGGTAGAAGGAAAGGGAAGAATTTAAGTCATCCAACATTGGTTGAAGACAATCTTATGTGCCAGGTCCTGTGCTAAGCACTTCATCATTAATTCTCATGACATTTTGCTATTACTGCTAATTATATAAAAGGAGACCAGAGATTAGAGGGTAGTTGGAATTTGATTTCAAATTTTTCTGGCTCCCTAGCCTGTGCTCCTTGCACCACCACCATGACTTATCTAAAGAATTATTTCATTGAGTAGTTTTTTTGCTATGATATTTTTGGTGGTGTATAGAGGTTTGCAACTTAAATAAGGCCCTCACCTCCTTAAAAACATTACATCCCTGGATGGTGTTGGCTATGTTGGTTTTTTTCTTCTTCCACAGGATATAATGAATGATCTTGAGTTTAATCATAATACTGATCTGCATTCCAGTTACATTCCTAGCAGTTAATAGCTGTGTAAATAGTTGGACAAACTGTTTAAACAGTTGGAGCCTCAGTTCCGTCAGCATGCATAAAACTTCATGTAATTACTCAGAAAAGAGGATAGTCTGTTTTGCCATCACCCCATGCAGCCATTTTGATAAAATCTTCACCTTCACAAGGGATTCTGTGACATTTTGGGGTATGATGATATTGTCATCATAGTTGCCTTTATATGCCTTAACTACTGGGTGTGTTTGTCACCCAGCCTAGTGTAGAATGGAAAGAGACAAATTTGGCCCACGTCTAGCAACACGTTAAAGCCTCAAGTAAAAACAACCAAGTTAAAAGTTTCCTGTTTGGTGGGTTAGTTAGTTAGTTTTCATAGAAGTGTTGGATACAAGCTTTGAAAAGAACTTTCTAATGGAATCATATTATCTTGCAGAGGAAGAGATTCTCTTTGTATTTGATCAACTAGAATACACTGACAGCAAGTACATATTAGGTGCTGTGCTAGGTGTGGGGGTGCAGATGTGAATTATATAGAAATCATTCCATCAAGATGTTAAGAGTAGTTGGGGGGGAAACATAAACAGATTAACAAATCGTAACATTTTTGATGATCTACTCTGTGCCATGCAAATTTGCATATCATTTATTATATATAATTATACATATATATCGGAGAAGGCAATGGCACCCCACTCCAGTACTCTTGCCTGGAAAACCCTATGGATGGAGGAGCCTGGTAGGCTGCAGTCCATGGGGTCGCTAGGAGTCGGAGACGACTGAGCGACTTCACTTTCACTTTTTACTTTCATGCATTGGAGAAGGAAATGGCAACCCACTCCAGTGTTCTTGCCTGGAGAATCCCAGGGACGGGGGAGCCTGGTGGGCTGCCGTCTATGGGGTCACGCAGAGTCGAACTCGACTGAAGCGACTTAGCAGTAGCAGTAGCATACATATATATATATATATATATATATATATATATATATATATATATATAGCATATACATATTTTTTTCTCAATGGGGTTTTCTCAGTGTTGCTGAGAGGGTAAATAACTAAATAGTGAATGGTGGAACTGAGACTTACCCTAAATATGTGGACACTAAAGGTGATCCTTTTCCCACTCATTATGGAAACAATTATTTCATATGTAGTGGCAGGTATAATTTCCCAATGAGACAGTCATCCTGTTTCCAAAAGGATTCATGTCTGTAAAAATCCAAGCATACAGCAAAGCTTAGTTTCTCCATAAAGAACCAGGTTACTCTTAGTCAAAACACAAATAGTAGTGTGTTTTATATTAGTGTCAACTTAAAGAAAAATGTACAATGTAGAAGTTGTGAGTTGAATTTTATTCAGGGACCTTACTGAGGACTATAGCCCCAGAGACAGCTTCTCAAATAGCTCTGAGGAGCTGCTCTGAAGAAGTAGGGGAGGAGCCAGGATATTTATGAATTTTTTTTGGCTGGGAAATGCCTGTAGTCAAGCATACATCTTGGTGGAAAATGACTTCTAATTACAAAGAACATACTTCAGGTTAATGCATCTAATGCTTTTCTATGTATGAAAAGATGCAAGAATGTGGGATCATTGAAATTCTTCCTTAGTTATGCATTTTAACTATGTGGGGCCCATATATGCAAATCACAGAATATTTCATCCTTTTTTTCCCATCCTGTATTCTTCTAAGTGTACATTATCAGTGGGCTACTGCAGTGGGTTGCAACTTAACCCTCTGCATAACGAGATGATGAGCAACACTCTTTGTTCTTTTTGTTTACAGTAGGAATGAGTGGAGAGCTTGGAAAGTGAGAGCTACAATAGTGGGCCCTTCTGTGGAAGGGGTTTTACCAAGTATCAAGGGCTATAAAACTCCAGTTGCCCCTTTGTTTCTGCCATCTCAGTGGGGTCCAATGCTAAAAGAACAGTTTCTCAGAAACAGTTGTTATTTTGTAAGGGTGCAATGAAAGGCCTGGCTCAGTGCCTTCAGCCACTCACAGCTGGCCCAATCTTTCATCTCCAGGGTTCCCCTGTGAGAGGTGCCAGGAAGTTTCTTTAGAGACATCAACAGATTTTAAGTAGAACCAAAAGAGCCATGGGACATCTTTTGGAGGCTAGAAATAAAAACATACTGCAGGTTGGAGTCAACAGACCCAGAATTGAAAATTGAATTTACCATTACCACTAGCTAACTAGCTGTGTGATAGTGATTATAGAATAGTTCCTGACATTGTATTCACTCAATAAATACTCATTGATTATAGGTGTTTGTTTCCCCTACTTGATTATGAGATCCTTGAGGGCAAGGGCAAAATTTAGTTGGTCTTTGTAAATCTAGCATCCAGTTCACTAAGTCCTGTTAAGCTCCACTAAATTTTGAACTAGTTATTTTTTTTTTTTAGTAACATCGATAAGAAAATCATTCACCCAGTAAGGACACAGTTCAGAAGTTCTTATGGATGTAGGCACCACATAGTTTACTCTTAAGTACAGGTATCAAGCAAATTATTCTTTCTAATCAGCTGTGAGTTTTTGAGAGCAAAGAAACGCTCGTTATCTTTGGCATTCCACACAGAAGCTGGTATTTATAGTACATGTAATGATTTACTTCAGCTTTTCTTTTATCTCAATCATTTAAGTGTCACTCTTAATGGTTTTTGCTTTATCTGTGCACAATCTGTACTTTTATTAAATGTTTTCATTTTTGAAATACAAAAATATCTTTTAAAGTGAAACATAACTCTAAGATTAAAGATTAAGAACACAAAATGACGTTATGAAATACTTTAAAGTGAAATTAAGATTCAGTACAAGTAATAGTAAGCTAGTGTGTGCATGCATGTGCATGTGTGCTCAGTCGTGTTCAACTCTTTGTGACCCTATAGAGTGTAGCCTGCCAGGTTTCTCTGTCCATGGGATTCTCCAGGCAAGAATACTGGAGTGGGTTGCCATTTCCTTCTCCAGGGGATCTTCCTGACCCAAGGACCAAACTTGCATCTCCTGCACTGACAGGTAGATTCTTTACCACTGAGCCACCTGGGAAGCCCAAGCTAGTATGTACATTATACTAACTATCTACCTTCTCTCTTTCAATAGTTATGATAGCTCTTCTAGAAAAATGTTCTTCCCATGACCACAGTTGAGATTAAGAGCCAGGGAAGTTAGGCAATAGCCCAGTGTCACACAGCTAGGGTAAGGGAGAATCTGAAGTCTAACTCAAGATTTTTAGATGCTAAGGCCCACATGGAGTGCACTGTCCCTAACTTTATTACAGTAAGTCCCCTACAGACGAATGAGTTCTGTTCCGAGAGCATGCTCATAAGTCCAGTTTGTTCGTAAATCCAACAAAGTTAGCCTAAATACTCAACTAACACAATCAGCTATACAGTACTGTACTATAGTGGGTTTATAATACTTTTCACACAAATAATATGTACATAAAAAACAAACACAAAAAATAAACATTTTTAATCTTATAGTACAGTGCCTTGAAAAGTACAATAGTAGTACAACAGCTGGCATACAGGGGCTGGCATCAAGTGAAGATTTACTGACTGGAGGAGGGAATTCTTTCCCTTTTTTCTCACTGATCCAGGCTTCCTTGGTTTTCAGGTCATCTCCTCTTTACATTTTCAGCAGCTCCTCATCCCACAGGTACTCCCCAGATCCTGTGGCCCACTGTCGATTCATTCAACACTGAGGCCTGCTGGAACAGAGGAAAAATGGATATTTTAAAGTCTTTCTGATAACATAAAATAGTTGTTATCTACACCTTCCTGAGAAGTATTAAGAAGTGAGCATCTGAGGACGGCTCTTTGTGATCTAGTTTCTTGGAGTGAGAATGCAGATAAGAGTTCTGAGGGAGAGATGGAAATTGTCTTCCTTGTGTAAAGGACTAGGGGAGGAGATAGAGTCTAGAAGATCTAGAGGCTGCTATGGAGGGAGGGAGTAGGGACAGTGAGTTGCTGATCTGCAGGAAATATAGGAGATAAGGAAGGGCACAAGACTCAGCTCATGGTGGGCACACAGTAAATGTTCATAGATTTTAACTGGAAAGAGATGTGGTAAATTGTGGGGAACCATATAATCAGGAAATTGCCTTCTAAACTGAAGCTGTGCCTTTGGGTTAACAAAAACCTTTCTTGGTGAGGGTGGGACGTTCTGGGAGAATAGCATTGAAACATGTATATTATCATATGTGAAACAGAACACCATTCCATGTTCAATGCATGAGACAAATGCTCAGGACTGGGGCAGTGGGATGACCCAGAGGGATGGGAGGGGGAGGGAGGTGTGGGGGGGGTTCAGGATGGGGAACACATGTAAACCCATGGCTGATTCATGTCAATGTATGGCAAAAACCACTACAATATTGTAAAGTAATTGGCCCCCAACTAAAATTTAAAAAAAAAGGAAAAAAAAAAAGAAAAAAAAATCTTTCTTCTGTTTTTAGAAACTTAGTAGCCAGATCAAGGAAACTTGAAGCAGCAGTGATTTGAGATGAGATAAGCTAAGAGTCAGACAACTGAGCGACTTCACTTTCACTTTTCCCTTTCATGCACTGGAGAAGGAAACGGCAACCCACTCCAGTATTCTTGCCTGGAGAATCCCAGGGATGGCGGAGCCTGGTGGGCTGCTGTCTATGGGGTCGCACAGAGTCGGACACGACTGAAGCGACTTAGCAGCAGTAACAAGCTTCAAAGAATAATGAATCTGAGCTCGTAGCTAAAGCCAAGGGATATAATATGCAGTAAGAGAAAGAGAATTGGGAATTCTGTTGTTTATTGGTACCCTTCCTCCACCATGTCAAATAATTTATGTATATTACTCCATGAAGTCTTCAGAACCAATCTGTAAGGCAGGTGTTCCCCCCACATGACAGATGAAGAAATAGGCTCAGAGTGATTGAATGTCTTGTTAAAGGTCACAGACATTGAAAACGTCAGAGCCTTGGGGTGTTACCTCTAGCTGTTTGTGACCCAAAGAAAAAGTTGATGAGAGCTCCTGGGTTCTAGAGTAGGAATGTGGGTTTGATAAAGGTTCTCTATTTCACTGGCAGAGAGCAGTCTGATTCCCTGGATCAGGCTCCAGAATAACCACAGGACTGACCCAGGATGTGTCTGGATTCCTTAGACTCACATAATTCTTAGGCTGTAGTTTTTGTTTTCAATTTTTATAGTTATAATGAACGCTGCAATAAATTCCTTCATCACAAAGGTTTTATTAAAACCCCTTTGCCAGCGAAACATCTAATATAATTCAGTTTATGTGTCAGTTTATATGTGTGTGTGTGTGTCTCCTTATGTGTATACATTCTAGTTATTCTATTTGAACATATCTGGATACATCAGAGATGCTTAATGAATACTTACACATTTATTTATTTAAAAAATAAAATTTATTTCCAAATCCTTAAGTGAATAAATGACATAGAAAATAAGAAAAATTTCAAAAATGAGGAAAAATTCTTAATTCTTTGCTGCTTTAGGCAGCCTCCAGTATACAACATTGTAATTAAAATGTAGGCCATAAAGTTATATTTCTGGAATTATGGCAGAGACCAGGTCCTATTGAAAAGAACTCAAAATGCTATGGTAAATAACACTGTGACTTATTTTGGAATATTTTGTCTGAAATTATTAATTGTCCTTATAAGAAAATAAGAATTGATATTTATTTTATTCTGATTCAATGGTCATTTAGATGGCCCCAAGTCATTCTAATATTTTGTGGAAAGGGGCACTTCGTTGGCTTTTCCTAGACCAACTCAGGAAGGAGGAGATTAGCAAGGTCCCTGGTGGCTCAGATGGTAAAGAATCTGCCTGCAGTGTGGGAGACCCAGCTTCGATCCCTGGGTCGGGAAGACCCCCTGGAGAAGGGAATGGCAACTTACTCCAGTATTCTTGCCTGGAGAATTCCAGGAACCAAGACTACATATAGTCCATGGGGTTGCAAAGAGTCAGACACAACTGAGCAACTAACACTTTCACATACTGTTAATATGCATATTAAAGAAAGTGGTTCTGACAGATATTTGGCAAATGAGTGCTTCAAGTGCTCCTCATCTATAGTATAGTCTCTTCCTGATGGTTTTAGCATGTTACATGCACTGAATGCACAAAGTCTTTTATCAAACTTTTTCATGGTAGATTTTTTCTGGAGAAAGTTGAAAAATGGCCATTTATAGGATGTTAACTATATTCGGGAACTGGCTTAATTTACTGCCAAATCCAAGGGAATACAAACTGTTAAATCCACATAACGACATAGATAATACAATTAATTACTGATTTGAAATATTAGGAAAGTGAAGCTCAGAGAGGATAAGCAATTTACCTGAGATCATATAGTTAATAGCTGAAAAAACTAAAGTTGGAACTTAACTTGGTCAGTGATATGCTGGTAAATGTTTAAAAACCAGCAAGCAAAGGAGAGGCCTGGGAGTATATGTTTTATAGTTTTCTGGTTTCTGTGGTGGAAATAGTCCACCAAAATAGCCAATTTCAAGGGAGAGATGCATACAATCAGCTCTCAAGAGCCAGTGTGAGCCAGCTCTGTCATACCACTACAATGTGGCAGGCCATTAAACAGTCAGCGTCATAATTTCCTCACTGTAAACTGAGAATGATAATCATTGCACTGAAAGAATGCTCCGAAGGCCTACTGGGATAACAATGGGAGAGTGCCTAACACTGGGGTTGGCAGGTGCTCAAAGAAAATTTTTTAGAGTAATAATAATGACAAAAATAACTGATTTCTGTGTAACAATAAAACAAGACCATTACCATTTTCCTCAACTCCTGAATTGAATCTACTCTTTACGAGCAATAACTAACATATTTATGAGAATATTCCTGTATGGGCCTTTCCCTAGAGACAAATTTAAAAATTAACATTTGAACAATAATTTATAACATGTAGCACAGAAAACCATAGACTGACCAGGTTCTGAGTGGCATGCCTTAACTAGTAGTTATCTGACCTTTCTGAGTCATAGCTCCTTATTTAAACAGCCATCATATGAGTTACACTTCAAGTCTGGTAGGATAGTGACCTAATTTGGTGGCACATCTGGCACAGAATCTGGTACATAGTGCAAACACTGTATATGGTACCTGCAGACTGACATAGTTTTTCACACTCTGAAGCTTTTTTTGATATAGTTCTTTTCACTCTGAAAGTAGGGAGGATGTTTTTCTTTCCCCCAGGGACACCAAACAAGACTAGGAGAAAAGAGTGTATTTCCCAGGGTCATCAGGCAGCTTCAGAAATCTCACAGAGTCCTGAAATTGAAAAAGAAAAGAAAGAAAAGCTCACACAAGTATCCTTATCCTTTTGGTCCCAGAATGTAAGGTCAGTAAGTAAAGTGGCTTGCATTCCCTGTTCATTTGTAAAAGCTTTTAAATGTCTCTCTGTACAATCAACCTATTCTGGAGTGATGCCTTTTTAGCAGGCACTAATGGTAGAGAGGTTATGACCACAGGCTTTGATTTAGGCATTATTTTTTTGGAATCTGTCTGGAGGAAAGCAGCTCATCCCTTTTTATTTCAGGCTGTGTATTTCAGGACCATTTTTTCCCAATAGGTAGCTGTGTTTTAGTCTTCCAAATTACAGCAATGTTCTGTAGGAGATGGTATTGAAACCATTCACCTCAGATTAGGACTTGAACCCATATTCTAGGACCCAGCAAAAACCCTGCTTGGGACTCAGAACACAATCTTTTAATTAGAATCACTCACCTAGCGTCTGGACTTACTGAGGTTCATGTTCTTTGTGTTTCAGTGCAGAAGGAATTCAGCGAGAGGCAAGAAATAGATTTTTTAATATAGGATGCTTTTAAGAGAAGCAAGCAGGCAGGTGAGAGCTCTGCCCAGAGGATTAAGTGGGCTATAGGTTTATAAGGAAAGGGGAAGGGGAAAATATCACCTTCTTCGAGTAGACATGAAGCTTACATCACTAATTCCTCATTTGTCATACCAGGCAGGAGAGTGTCTGATCCTATGAGGTCAGACTGGGATTATCATATCAGTGGAAGGGTAGTGACATTTTTCTTTCATTAATAGCCTTGGGAATATCTCATGCTTTTATTTATGGCTTTATAGTTAAGCAAGCCTGCTTCCTTCCACAACATTCCCATAGCTTTCTTGAGCCATCATTAATTTACAGTTCAGTTCAGATCAGTCACTCAGTCGTGTCTGACTCTTTGTGACCCCATGAACCACAGCACGCCAGGCCTCCCTGTCCATCACAAACTCCCGGAGTCCACCCAAACCCATGTCCACTGAGTCGGTGATGCCATCCAATGATCTCATCCTCTGTTGTCCCCTTCTCCTCCCGCCCTCAATCTTTCCCAGCATCAGGGTCTTTTCAAATGACTCAGCTCTTCACATCAGGTGGCCATAGTATTGGAGTTTCAGCTTCAACATCAGTCCTTCCAATGAACACCCAGGACTGATCTCCTTTAGGATGGACTGGTTGGATCTCCTTGCAGTCCAAGGGACCCTCAAAGAATCTTCTCCAACACCACAGTTCAAAAGCATCAATTCTTCGGTGCTCAGCTTTCTTTATAGTCCAACTCTCATATCCATACATGACTACTGGAGAAACCATAGTCTTGACTAGACAGACCTTTGTTGGTAAAGTACTGTTTCTGCTTTTTAATATGCTGTCTAGGTTGGACATAGCTTTCCTTCCAAGGAGTAAGCGTCTTTTAATTTCATGGCTGCAATCACCATCTGCAGTGATTTTGGAGCCCTCCAAAATAAAGTCAGCCACTGTTTCCACTGTTTCCCCATCTATTTGCCATGAAGTGACGGGACCAGATGCCATGATCTTAGTTTTCTGAATGTTGAGCTTTAAGCCAACTTTTTCACTCTCCTCTTTCACTTTCATCAAGAGGCTCTTTAGTTCTTCACTTTCTGCCATAAGGGTGGTGTCATCTGCATATCTGAGGTTATTGATATTTCTCCCGGCAATCTTGATTCCAGCTTGTGCTTCTTCCAGCCCAGCGTTTCTCATGATGTACTCTGCATATAAGTTAAATAAGCAGGATGACAATATACAGCCTTGACGTACTCCTTTCCCTATTTGGAACCAGTCTGTTGTTCCACATCCAGTTCTAATTGTTGCTTCCTGACCTGCACACAGGTTTCTCAAGAGGCAGGTCAGGTAGTCTGGTATTCCCATCTCTTTCAGAATTTTCCACAGTTTATTGAGATCCATACAGTCAAAGGCTTTGGCATAGTCAAAGCAGAAATAGATGTTTTTCTGGAACTCTCTTGCTTTTTCGATGATCCAGCAGATGTTGGCAATTTGATGTCTGGTTCTTCTGCCTTTTCTAAAACCAGCTTGAACATCTGGAAGTTTGTGGTTCACTTATTGCTGAAGCCTGGCTTGGAGAATTTTGAGCATTATTTTTCTAGTGTGTGAGATGAGTGCAATTGTGCCATAGTTTGAGCATTCTTTGGCATTGCCTTTCTTTGGGATTGGAATGAAAACTGACCTTTTCCAGTCCTGTGGCCACTGCTGAGTTTTCCAAATTTGTTGGCATATTGAGTGCAGCACTTTCACAGCATCATCTTTCAGGATTTGAAATAGCTGAACTGGAATTCCATCACCTTCACTGGCTTTGTTCATAGTGATGCTTTCTAAGGCCCACTTGACTTCACATTCCAGGATGTCTGGCTCTAGGAGTGATCACACCATCGTGATTATCTTGGTCATGAAGATCTTTTTTGTATAGTTCTTCTGTGTATTGTTGCCACCTCTTCTTAATATCTTCTGCTTCTGTTAGGTCCATACTATTTCTGTCCTTTATCGAGCCCATCTTTGCATGAAATATTCCCTTGGTACCTCTAATTTTCTTGATCTCCCAAAGTTTCCTAGGTTTCCCTCTCTATCTATATTACCCTGCTGGGGCTTCTACAACTACCTGTATAACTATCCTATTCTATCCCTATCAGTATCAATTAGATGTTTAGTTTATGAGCTTCTCTTTTGCTTTAATCTGATAGTTTTCAATATCAACCTACATCTCAGAAGGAATCACCCTCAACTTAAAACTTTTTTTTCTGTTTTTGTAATTATCAAGATGCCTTTTTAAAAATTCCAGCCATGTGACAGAAACTATGGATCTGTGATGTAATATCTAAAATTTAGCCTCAATATTATGTATTGCCTTGACATGTGGTGAAATTAGGAGGGCCTTGAATGACTGAACCATCTGTTCCCCTCCCCAGTTATCCCATGGATATGATCCCTTAGCCAAACAGCCTTCCTTATCAGAATGATACAGTTCCTGCTTATCCCTGAATAGCACGTTTCACTTCCATGAATGCCTGTAGAATTATTCAAACAAGCCAATCAAATCCTCTCATGGGAAATAGGCACTCTACCCTCTTATTACTACAAAACTTGCTTCACACAGCACTAGTTGTCTACTCTGTTCCTGGGTGCAAGCCCCATGTGAGCCTGCATGGCATGAGGTGTCCTCCTCCCCCAGGTTGTGAATATAGGCAACTGATAAACTACTGTTGATCTCATCTGGTCAGCGTTGGGTGTCATGCATTTGGCCATCTCCATAACCAAAGCACAAGATTCTCTCTCTCTCGGCAAGGTAGTGAATAGGAGGCAGTCTTACTGCTAAATATCACAAAAACCCTGTGACATGGCTGTTTTTTACTACAATTTTACTGATGTCAAGAAATTAAGATTCGGAAAAGAAAGATAACTTTCCCCAAGTCACACAGCTAGGAAGGTGCCACACTAAGGTTTAACTCAGTCCTTTCATACTTCAAAACCTGTGCTCATGTTAGCTAATATATCTCAAATGTCCAAAAAATTGAGAAAAAAAATCTGCTTATTTTAAATATCCAATGTAATAAACTTATTTTAAAGAGTCCATATTAAAACAAGGAAACATAACCTAGATACTAGGTGCATTCACTGTAGGGTAAGCTCTTGTCAAAATGAAACCATATTTGCATGTAACTATATTTCCCAAAACACTGTAAAAGAGATATTGTGTTTTCCTTGCAATGAACACTCATTCCCAGTCATTTCTTTTTTTTTTTTCCTCCCATGAATCTCAGTGGCTGGAGACCTAGAAAATGTATTTTTTCCCCTAGACTTCGACCTCCTTGTTAGCAGGAATGTCAATGTTTTTATATATTCAGCTAAAAAGATGACCTCATGTGAGGTTTGGAAGGTGCAAGGGAAGCAAAAGCCATTTTTTTCCCAGCTATCATGGCTTATATGTTGGTTTTGGTAAATACGGGTTTTGCAGGGGTTTCTATTTTCTCTTACCAGTCATCTGCCTCAGAGATGCAAAGGATTCATGGAGTTTGCTACAATTTTCTGATCTCTGAAAGATAACAAAAACTTCTGTTTTTTCATTTCTGGCAAAGAACCTAAAAACTAGAGATGACCTCTCTATCAACCTCACTCACCTAATTCCACATATTAAATCTCATCCACTGATAGCTTAATTCTTTTCCCTATGTCCACTGCATCTTCAGAATTTATATCTGTCTAAGCCCCATATTGCATGATCACTCCCCAAACTAGGTCTTCAACAAGTGATCCTTCTCAGAATCTTTACTTCTTATAGGAGGCACCTGGAAACATAGTTCTTACTCACTTTCACAAAAGTTGAAAACAAATTTCCCTGACACAACATAACTAAAACACTGATATAGGTCAGGTTGAAAACTGGTTTAATTTAACCAGACAGTTGCAGAAGATTCTGAGAAGTCTCTAGAATAAACAGCTGATAGAAACTCTTAAGGGGAAATTAGATCGCAAACTTTGGGTTATTTCTTAGTAAGGGAAGAGAAGGGAATCAAGGCTAATGTTGGGACAATAATCAAGTTGGGGACTGGCAGTGCAACTCTTGAGCACATAAGCAAAAAATGGTATTGAGTACTTTATCTGAGCCTAGAGTTGATTATAATATTTACTTATTACCCTATAAACTCTGTAGAGTCTGTAACAATAGCCCCTTATTTATTCCTATGCAATATTGCTCTTTACAGCATCGGACCTTGCTTCTATCACCAGTCACATCCACAACTGGGTGTTGTTTTTGCTTTGGCTCCATCCCTTCATTCTTTCTGGAGTTATTTCTCCACTGATCTCCAGTAGCATATTGGGCACCTACCAACCTGGGGAGTTCATCTTTCAGTGTCCTATCTTTTTGCCTTTTCATACTGTTCATGGGGTTCTCAAGGCAAGAATACTGAAGTGGTTTGCCATTCACTTCTCCAGGGGATCACATTCTGTGAGACCTCTCCACCATGACCCGTCCGTCTTGGGTGGCCCTACATGGCATGGCCTAGTTTCATTGAGTTAGACAAGGCTGTGGTCCATGTGATCAGATTGGCTAGCTTTCTATGTTTGTGGTTTCAGTCTGTCTGCCCTCTGATGCCCTCTCTCAGTGTCTACCATCTTACTTGGGTTTCTTTTACCTTGGACGTGGGGTATCTCTTCACGGCTGCTCCAGCAAAGTGCAGCCGCTGCTCTTTACCTTGGAGGAGCAGGCTAAAGGGAAAGTGGGAATCTCTGTGTGATGAGTGTAATGGCTTAATGGTTTCCATCCCACACAAAATATATACTACATCTTGAGATTCCCAAAATACTAGTTCCCTTGGCAACTGGACAGTGTCTGCACAGTGGAGGGCTGCCACTTCTAGAGTGGTGATTGGTGATGACAGGTGATTTATGAGGAAAAATTACTGGAGGAAAAAGCACTGGTCATGAAGTTACAGCAAAGGGACAGATTGGAGAACCTGCTTTTTTTTTTTTATTCTTTCCATGGCAGGCAGGAACTGGAGGCAGACAGGTGGAAGGATTGAAGGTGTTGGGCTTCTCTGTGTAATTGGCAATATATGTTATTTCTATTATAGTATGCTCATGTGGGAATAAATGATTCTTAATTTGAATTTTTATGGATTAAAAATATTTTATAGCATTCACTTGGTAAAGAATTTTGTAAATTTCCAAGGGAATTAAGTGTGTTGATCAATATATTCTTAATTCATTTTTACCTAAGTGATAGCACACTGTACACATTGTTGTGTACCTTGCTCTTTGGAATTAGCACTGTAACCGTAGACAATGAGAATAAAAGCTAAATGTTCATCATTGTGGGCAGTGATTACATGAATTATAACCATGAAATTGGATATCATGGAAACATTAAAAATGATGATGCAGGCATATATTACTTGATATAAAAATACTCATCTTCTAAAGCCTAATAAAAAAGCAGCTTTTGAAATAGATTAATGTGTGTGTGAGTGTGCATGCACATGGATAGTCAAAAGTTTGGAAAGATATATAAATACAGTCATGGCTGACTGTGGATGTCTCTAAATGATGGCATTATAGATGCTATATTTTGCCATTTTATGTGTATTTTGTTGTTTATGTTTGCTACCATGTGAACAAATTGCACATTTGATTGTTTTATTGCTGATTATAGGTTTTTCACAGAATTAAAACATCAGCAAATAACCAAAGATATGTGTTAAATTTCACATCCCACTCCAGGTCCCTAGTGCCCCCCACCCCCAGTTCTCATTCCTGCATTAGGGTATTTGAGATTTAAAACATCAAAATATAAGAGGAGTCTCATGATATGATATGCATGTGAGGAGGAATGGCTTCTCTGTAAGCCAACAATCTCAGTGTACTAATATCAGAGCTAGGAGAAAAATCTGATCCGTGTTCCAGCCAAGCTCTCTCTGACTTTCAGGGCCTCAGATATGCTGTCTGGAAAACTTGCCTCCTCCCAAACCTGCCTGTCTGTCTTTCACTGTTTCTTTAGGTCTCAGCTTATAAATCTCTTTAGGAGGCAACTCTACACTTGGAGGAATTTCCATCCCATGTGGTGTCACAGTATCCTGAATGTCTTGTATGTGAGAGAGCATTTATACTCTGTGACATAGTTTCTTCTTTGTTTTCTGTCTCTTTTAGCAGAAATCATGAACCCTATTTACCTTGCTCATTTCTGCATCCTAGAATCTAATGTTGTACCTGGCAAGCAGGTTTAGGAATCTCAAAAACCAATAGTAAAACTTTGTACCAATCATTTCCTCATCATTCAACACAGATTAGAGCTGTTTGAAAGGACACAAAAGCAAGAGTTGAATTTTTAGTGATGGAAGATGATAGAAGCTCATTACTAATATCCCAAATGGACCAAGATCTTATTCAGGCCTGTAAGAACGAAATTGGAAATAGAGTTTGGGATTTCTGGAAAGGGTTTTCTGGCTCCTCAGAAAAGACACCCAGGAAAGAGGAGCCTTCTTTTCCTGCTGAATGTGCCTAGACTTGATGCCTGGACCTCTTATTACAGAGGAAGGCATCCTGACTGAAGTATGTTTTAATATAAGAAGACTCAGTTCTTGGACCCTCTGAAGACAGACATTAGCTTTCTGCCAGCTCCAGGGAATCTTTCCAGACTTGCTGAAAAGGAGCCAACCCAAACTCTGGCTTCCCAAGGAACTGATCCAGGATTGTACAATTCTCTCCAATGTCCACTGGAGGTTGCTACACCACTGCTGCTATCATCTGCCATTTTGCAGTGAGAGTAAATGTGAAACATTTACACCCAATTTTTTTTCTTTTTTCTTTTTAATTGAAGGATAATTGCTTTACACTATTGTGTTGGTTTCTACCAAACATCAACATGAATCAGCCGTAGGTATACCTATGTCCCCTCCCTCTTGAACCTCCCTCCCCTACCCACCCCTCTAAGGTTGTTAGAGAGCCCCTCTTTGAGTTCCCTGAATCATTCAGTGAATTCCCACTGGCTATCTGTTTTACATGTGGTAAGGTATGTTTCCATGTTACTTTCTCCATACATCCCACCCTCTCCTTCCTCCCTGCCCCTCCCCCTCCGTGTCTGTAAGTCTGTTCGCTGTGTCTGTCTCCATTGCTACCCTGCAAATAACTTCATCAGTACCATCTTTCTAGATTCCATATAGTATAAAATTTTTGTTTTTCTCTTTCTGACTTACTTCACTCTGTATAATAGGCTCTAGGTTCATCCACCTCATTAGAACTGACTCAAATGCATTCCTTTTTGTGACTGAGTAATATTCCATTGTATATATGTAATACAGCTTCTTTATCCATTCATCTCTCAATGGACATCTAGGTTTCTTCCATACCTAGCTATTGTAAATAGTGCTGTAATGAAAATTGGGATACATTTGTCTTTTTCAGTTTTGGTTTCATCTGGGTATATGCCTAGGAGTGGGATTGCTGGGTCATATGGTGGTTTTATTCCTAATTTTTAAGGAATCTCCATACTGTCTTCCTTAGTGGCTATATCAATTTACATTCCCCTCAACAGTGCAAGAGGGTTCCCTTTTCTTCAAATCCTCTCTGGCATTTATTGTTTGTAGACTTTTTGATGATGGCCATTCTGACTGGTGTGAAGTGGTATATCATTGTAGTTTTGATTTGCATTTCTCTAATAATGAGCACTGTTGAGTGTCTTTTCATGTGTTTGTTAGCCATCTGTGTATCTTCTTTGGAGAAATGTCTGTTTAGGTCTTTTTCCCACTGTTTGGGTTGTTTGTTTTTCTGATATTGAGTTGTATGAGCTGCTTGTATGTTTTGGAAATTAATTCTTAGTCAGTTGTTTCCTTTGCTATTATTTTCTCCCATTCTGAGGGTTGTCTTTTCACCTTGTTTATAATTTCCTTTGCTGTGCAAAAGCTTTTAAGTTTAATTAGGTCCCAGTTGTTTATTGTTGTTGTTTTTATTTCCATTACTCTAGGAGATGGGTCATAGAGGATCTTGCTGTGATTTACATCATAGAGTGTTCTGCCTATGTTTTCCTCTACGAGTTTTATAGTTCCCGGTCTTACATTTAGGTCTTTAATCAATTTGGAGTTTATCTTTGTGTGTGGTGTTAGGAAGTGTTTTAATTTCATTCACTTACATGTAGCTGTCCAGTTTTCCCAGCAGCACTTATTGAAGAGGCTGTCTTTGCCCCATTGTATATTCTTTCCTCCTTTGTCAAAAATAAGGTACCCATAAGTGCGTGGGTTTATCTCTGGACTTTCTATCTTGTTCCATTGGTCTATATTTCTGTTTTTGTGCCAGTACCATACTATCTTGATAACAGCCGCTTTGTAGTATAGTCTGAAGTCAGAAAGGTTGATTCCTCCAGCTCCATTCTTCTTTGTCAAGATTGCTTTGGCTATTTTGGGTCTTTTGTGTTTCCATATGAATTGTGAAATTTTTTGTTCTATATCTGTGAAAAATGACATTGATAATTTGATAAAGATTGCATTGAATGTGTAAATTGCATTTGACAGTATATTCATTTTCACAATATTGATTCTTCCAACCCAAGAACATGGAATATCTCTCCATCTGTTTATGTCATCTTTGATTTCTTTCTTATAGTGTTCTGTATACAGCTCTCTTGTTTCCTTAGGTAGTTTATTCCTAGATATTTTATTCTTTTTGTTGCAATGATGAATGGGATGGATTCCTTAATTTCTCTTTCTGATTTTTCAGTGTTAGTATATAGGAATGCAAGTGATTTCGTGATTTCTGTGTATTGATTTCATATCCTGTGACTTTACTAAATTCGCTGTTTAGCTCTAGTAATTTTTTGATGGTATCTTTAGGGTTTTCTATGTATAGTATCCGGAGATGTATAGTATCATATCATCTGCAAAGAATGAGAGTTTTACCTCTTCCTTTACAGTCTGGATTCCTTTTATCTCTTTTTCTTCTGATTGCCATAGCTAGGACTTCCAATGCTATGTTGAATAATAGTGGTGAAAATGGGCACCCTTGTCTTTTTCCTGATCTTAGAGGGAATGCTTTCAGTTTTTTAACATTGAGAATAATTGCTCTGGATAATATTTACAGCCTATTATTTATTGTAAGTCTTCATAGCAAAGAGCACATAAATGAAAAATAGGTCCAGGATATAGTGTGGACAAAAAGATAAGAGAGAAATGGTAATGATCCTGCCCTGAAGACTCTTGGGGTCATTCATTGCATGCTTCCTTCCACACTCATGTGTGGCTGAGGCACAGTGTGAATGCTCTTCCTGGAATGGCATATAGTATTCAGCAACTCTAGGGAAAGGATGCCATAATCCAGGACCAAGGGATTATTTCATTGTGAAATGCAAAATAGCTCATTCTAGACAAGATTGTTAACTGTTTGCTCACCTCTTCCACCACATTCATGTGTAACTTTTCAATCCAGGCCTGTCTAACTTGCAAAGCTCTTTCTCTCCTGAAAATAAGAGGTCTGAAAAGTGTGGAACAAAGAAAACTGGTGTCAGTCAGAATAATTTTAGTGCTACTTGGACATTAAAAATTTAATAGTACAGCTTCCCTGGTGGTCCAGTGGTTAAGATTCTGTGCTTCCACTGCAGATGGGGCAGGTGAGGTGTGGCCAGAAATTTTAATAGTAACATATGTGTTTTATTTGGCAGTAAACATATAGCATACCACAGCTACTTCAAGGCCTTTGTGGGATGATAGGGAGTACATTGACATTGCACATGCCATGGAATGTCATCATGAATTTTTCTCTAAATATCTTCTCCCTTCTTCCCATATTTCTTCCTTTTTGACAATTGCCCAATTTCTCTCCCTGCTGCCAATCCTCCATCCCTTATCACACTTCTTGATTCTCCAAGAATAGAAGCTGTCTCTCCTTCCTTCCCTTCTATCATCTATTTTTCCAGAAGCCAACTCTAAGCTTCTGGTTTGCATTCTTTCTACCAGAAACCATTTCTACACTAAAGGTCTCTCCTTAGGATACAGTTTTTGGATGACAGCAGGACAGCTGTAAACAGAAATGACTTTTCCCTTTCAGAAAGTATTCAAATAAATTACCCTGTCCCCAAAAGACAGAAAACATAACTACATTTCAGGAAGGAAAATGTACGAATGTGAGAGCTGGACCATAAAGAAGGCTGAGCACCAAAGGATTGATGCTTTCTAACTGTGGTGCTGGAGAAGACTCTTGAGAGTCCCTTGGATGGCAAGGAGATCAAACCAGTCAATCCTAAGGGATATCAACCCTGAATCTTCATTAGAAGTACGGATATTGAAGCTGAAGCTCCAATACTTTGGTCACCTGACATGAAGAAGAGCCAACTCATTGGAAAAGACCCTGATGCTGCAAAAGATAGAAGGCAGAAGAAGGGGACAATAGAGGATGAGATGGTCGGATGGCATCACCGATTCAATGGACATGAGTTTGAGCACACTCTGGGAGATTGTGAAGGACAGGGAAGCTTGGCGTGCTGCAGTTCATGGGATCATGGAGTCAGACACGACTTAACGACCGAAAACCTCGTGGCTCAGTCAGTAAAGAATCCACTTGCTATGCAGGAGACTAAGAGATCTGGGTTTGATCCCTGGGTCGGGAAGGTCCCCTGGAGAAGGAAATGGCAATCCACTCCAGTATTCTTGCATGGAAAATTCTACGGACAGAGGAGCCTGGTGGGCTACAGTCTGTGGGGTCACAAGAGTTGGACACAACTGAGTGACTAAACCACCACCAACAACAACAATCCATATATATTAGGCATTTTTACTGATCTTCATTTTATGGTCAGATATGAGAATGGGAAGTAATTAAGTGCAATGTGATCCATGCACACAGGATAAACAGAAATCCCTCAATCAGGTAAAACATTGATCTAACACTCTGATGGTCGTATTAGCCCCAGGAAACTCAAGGTCTAGCAGCACAATAATTTGGTAAGGGGTTTGCCATGTGAGTCAGGATTAACCATAATAAGGATGAGAGGTTTATTTTTTGAGAGATAACTATGTTCCAGCATCTGTTTTAATCCTTGGAACAGCATTATGTGTTATGTACTGTTATTTTACTCCATTTTCAGGTTAAAAAAAAAAAAAACCCCTGAAACTCAGAGGTTACTGAACTTGCCCAGAAATGGTCAGTGAAGAAATTAGGTCAAGATTCAAATCTGGGCATCTGATTTCAGCACTTAACACATACCAGGAACTACTTTTCTAAGTGCTTCACATCTATTATCTGACCTAGTCCTCACAGTTACATAGTTCTTTATTAAAAAGTATAGAATGGCTATCATTATTTATTTTACAAATAATAAATCCTAGAGAGGATGTAGAGAAAAGAGAACCCTCTTACACTGCTGGTGGAAATGTAGATTGGTTCAGCCACTATGAAAAACAGTGTGGCAGTTCCTCAAAAAATGAAAAATAGAACTACCACATGATCCAGCAATCCTACTCCTGGGCATATATCCAGAAAATACTAACACTCTAATTTGAAAAGATTCATGCATCCCAAATAGCAGCACTATGTACATACAACAGCCAAGACATGGAAGCAACTGAAATGTCTATTAACAGATGAATAGATAAGGAAGGCGTAGTACACACACATACACGCATGCGTGTGCATGCATGCACAATGGAATATTACTCAGCCATAAAAAAGAGTGAAATAATGCCATGTGCAGCAACATGGATGGACCTAGAGATTATCATACTAAGTGAACTAAATCAGATGGAGAAAGACAAATATCATTACTTATATGCAGAATCTAAAAAATAATACAAATCAATCTATTTACAAAACAGAAACAAGACTCACTGACATAGAAAACAAATGTATGGTTACCAAAGAAGAAAGGGATTAGGAGAGGTATAATTTATGATTATGAGATTAACTACTGTACATAAAGTAGATAAGCCATAAATATTGTCTGTAACACAGAAAAATGTCCAATATCTTCTGATAACCTATAATGGAAAATAACCTAAATATGTATATTTATATTGGGTTGGCCAAAAATTTCCTTTGGTTTTTAAAGTAAAAAATACATTTGCACCAAGAACTGTATTGAACAATGTGTTCACCATTTTGTTCCACTACCTTCTGCGATTTTTCAGGCAGATTTATAATTCTGTCTTCCTAAAACTTTTCATCTTTTTGAGCAACAAAGTGTTCCAGGTGCCTTTTACATACAGTATTTCAGGGAATTGAAATTTTTTCCATTAAGGGAATTTTGTAAAGACTGAAATAAGTGGACATCTGAAGCTGCAATGTCTGGTGAACATGGCAGATGAATCAGAACTTCCCAGCCAAGCTGTAACAGTTTTTGCCTGGTCATCAAAGAAACATGTGGTTTTGCATTAATCTGATGGAAGATTATGTTTTCTGTTGACTAATTCTGGACAGTTTTCACTGGGTGCTGCTTTTAGGTGGTCTAATTGGTAGCAATACTTGTTGGAATTAATAGTTTGGTTTTCCAGAAGAAGCTCATAATAGAGGATGCCCTTGAAGTCCCACCGTCTACACAACATCATCTTCTTGGGATGAAGACCAGCCTTTGGTGTGATTGGTGGGAGTTCATTTCACTTGGCCTATGATTTCTTTCATTCCACATTATCATGTGGTATGCACTTTTCATCACATGTCACAGTTTGTTTTAAAAACAGAACATTTTGTTACATTTCAGTAGAGAATTTCATGCAGAAATATGGTCAAGAAGGTTTTTGTCGCTTATGTGGAACCCAGATATCAAAGTGATTAACATAACTAAACTGGTATAAATGGTTTTCAAAACTTGATTTGGATATTTTGAGTATGTTGGCTGTCTCACATGGTATAACATTCATTTTTTTCAGTCAATATCTTGATTTAATTGCTATCAACTTCAACTGGTCTTCCCAACTATGGAGCATCATCCAGTGAGAAATCTCCAGCAGAAAACTTTGCAAGCCACCTTTGATGCATTCAATCAATCAAAGCATTTTGTCCATACACTGCACAAATCTTTTTTTTTTTGGCCTTTCAGTTGTATTTTTTACCTTTCTTGAAATAATAAACCATAATAGGCCAAAAATGTAGCTGTTTTCTTCTGTCTTCGATATTAAAATGGCTAAACATCAAATTCACCAATTTTGAATAAGTTTTTTTTAAATGCACACAGATATTATAGCTGTCACAGTATAATCTTAACAAAATTGTTTTGAGTGAAATTAAAGACAACTGAGCATTACTAGAGCCATTTTATAGAAAAAACTGAATTAAATTTTTGGCAAACCCCATATAAACCTGAATTTTATATATATATATATAATTTACATGTATATAAATCAGTTTTCTGTATCCCTGAAACTAACAATATTGTAAATCAACTATACCTCAATTTTTAAAAGTACCTCACTGAAAAAGAAAGAAGGATCTGCGTACAATTTTTTTTCTAATGCAGAAATATTGACATTTCTGAAGTAATAACAAACATCCAACCTACTTTTAGCTTCTCTCTCTATCTCTCTCTCTAACTCTATCATCTCTATCTCTATCTCCTTCTCTTCCTCTCTATCTCCTATGCAAATCCTGGCAATAGAATGTTACTGAGAGCTCCTTCACCATCCTTTTGCTGTAAGGTAAAGGACTGCCCCTGCAAAGACAAGGGTTAAAACCATAGAGAACAGAACACCAAGGATAGTACGTTTTTTTTTTTTTTTTTTGCATTGGTCCAGTACACCCAAAGATGATGTTGCCTGCCTGGAGTAAGAGGGTCAAGACCAGTGGTATGCTGTAGGCATCTCATACCAACTCAGAACAGATGATTAAAAAATTGTTTGAACTTACAAAAAATTAATTATATACATAGGTGAAAATACTCAAAACATATTGCTTCCTAATTATTTTATTACAGTTTACTATTCTCTATGGTCTTGAAGTTATTTTTTTGTATTTGTATTGTGGAAATGTTATACAATGGTATGCAACTGCATACCTCTTCTTAGGTATGTTGTTGTTACTCAGTCGCTTAAGTCATGTCCAACTCTTTGTGATCCCATGAACTGCAGCACAGCAGGCTCCCCCGTTCTTTACTATATCCTGAAGTTGTCTCAGGTTCATGTCCATTGAGCCAGTGATGCTATCTAACCATCTTGTCCTCTGTCACCCCATTCTCCTCCTGTCCTCAGTCTTTCCCAGCATCAGGATCTTTTCCAATGAGTCAGCTCTTCACATCAGGTGGCCAAAGTATTGGAGCTTTAGCATCAGTTCTTCCAATGAGTATTCAGGGTTGATTTCCTTTAGGATTGACTGGTTTGATCTCCATGGTGTCCAAGGGACTCTCAAGAGTCTTTTCCAGCACCACAATTCAAAAGCATCAGTTCTTTTGTGCTCATTCTTCTAATGCTTCTGATCAAGTTACTAACTTCATAATGAATGAAGTGCAGCAGTGGCCCCATACTCGTGGAATTCATGGGTCTTACCATGTTTCACACCATGATGAAGCAGCTATTTTGATAGAACAGTAGAATGACCTTTCAAAGACTCAGTTACAACTCCAGCTAAGTGGCAATAATTTGGAGAGCTAACGCAAGGTTCTCTAGAGGCTGTATATACTTTGAATTAGACTCTGATATGTGGTACGGTTTCTCCATAGTCAAGATTCATGGATCCAGGAATGAGTGGGTGGGAATGGGAGAGGCAACACACATTGTTATCCCTAGTGACCCACTAAAATTTTGCTTCCTGTTCCTGTGACCTTATGCTCAGCTGGCCTAAATGCCTTACTTCCAAAGAGAAGAATGCTTCCACCAGGAGACACAACAATGATTCCTCTGAACTGGAAGTTAAGATCTACTACTCCACTGCTTTGGTATTTTTGTGCCTCTGAATCAGTAGGTAAAGAAGGGAATTACTGTGCTGACTGGGGTAACTGATCCTGACTACCAAAGGGAACTTGAACCCTTACTCCATAACAGAGGTAAGGAAAAGTACATCTGGAATACAGGTGATATCTTAGTATTTCCACACCCCGTGATTAAGAACAATCACAAAAACCCAATTCAGACAGGATTACTAATGGCCCAGACCCTTCAGGAACAAAAGTTTGGGTCACCAGGTAAAGAACCATGACCAGCTGAGGTGCCTTCCGAAGGCATAGGGAATATGGAATGGGTAGTAGAATGAGGAAGTTACAAATACCAACTACAATCTTGAAACAAGTTACAGAAATGAGGACTGTAATTATCATGAGTATTTTCTCCTTATTATGAATATGTTTGTGTGCATATGTACATAAAATAAGCATGTATCTTTCTTTCCCTTCTTACCGCCTTATCAAATAACATAAGATGTACTGACTTTGTGGTTGTTGTTCAGTCGCTAAGTCATGTCCGAATCTTTGCGACCCCATGGACTGCAGGATGCCAGGCTTCCCTGTCCTTCACCATCTCCCAGAGCTTGCTGAAACTCATGTCTATTGAGTCAGTGATGCCAGCCAACCATCTCATCCTCTACCACCTCTGTCTCCTTTTGCCTTCAATCTTTCCCAACATCAGGGTGTTTTCCAATGAGTCAACTGGTGGCCACAATATTGGAGCTTCAGCTTCAGCATCATTCCTTCCAATGAATATTCGGAGTTGATTTCCTTCAGGATTGACTGCTTTGATCTCCTTACTGTCCAAGTGACTTTCATGAGTTTTCTGACTTTATATGATAGTATTTAAATGTTTTAAATTATACATCATGGAATTTAAGTATGGGTGATCAAGGAGAAGAGTAATCATCACCCAAGGAGTTTGTGTTGTTTACTGAGGAAAGGGTTAGTGCATTTTCAGTTGTATGCAAGATAGGTGTATCATGTTAGGTGGAAGGATGACCTTGTTATTGTATTTATTTGGATATTAAGTATTATTTAAGGAGATACATACAGGTACCAAGTTGACATGGGGTGAACTTGTAATATTTAATTTTATGTGTCAACCTGGAGGGTGTTTTTGGATGAGATTACCATTTGAAAAGACCCTGATGCTGGGAAAGATTGAGGGCAGGAGGAGAAGGGGGCAACAGAGGATGAGACGGTTGGATGGCATCATCCATGGAATGAACATGAACTTGGGAAAACTCTGGGACATGAACTTGGGCAAACTCTGGGACATGAACTTGGGCAAACTCTGGTGAGGGACAGGGAAGCCTGGTGTTCTGCAGTCCATGGGGTCACAAAGAGCTGGACATGACTGAGCGACTGAACAACAACAGCAACCACCATTTAAATCAGTGAACTCTGAGTAAGCAAATTGTCCTCCATAATGTGGGTAAGATTCATCTAATCAGTTGAAAGCCTGAAAAAACAAAACAAACAAACAAAAACAAAAAACAAAAAGCCTCCCAGAGCAAGAGGAAATTCTGCATTATCTTTGAACCTCTTAAGCACCATTGGCTTTCCTGGGTCTCCACCTGCTGACTTCAGGCAGGAACTGCACCGTCAGCTCTCCTGTATTTCCAGCCTACCAGCCCACAGTGTCTTTTTTGAATTTGTCAGCCTCCGTAATCATGTGAGGCCATTATTTATAATAAGTACACACACACACCCTATTGGTTCCGTTTCTCTGGAGAACCCTGCCTAGTATAAATACTTTTCCAGCCCCACATCCTTTCTCCTCTCCTTCAGGGACATCAATTATATGAATATTAGATTTTTGTTATTAATAGACTCCAAGAATTCCTTGATACTCTGCTCATTTCCATTTTTCAGGCATGTAATTTGTGTTCATTAGATTCAATAAAATTTATTGATCTCTCCACAAGCTCACTGATTTTATTTTCTGTCATCTATACACTACTATTGAGCCCATCCAGTGAATTTTTTGTTCTGTTATTGTATTTTTCAGTTCTGTAATTTCTATTTGTCTCTTTCATATACTCGTGCTTTTGTATTTTGGGGCTGGAAAAGACCCTTGAGAGTCCGTTGGACAGAAAGATCCAACCAGTCAATCCTAAAGGAAATCAACCCTGAATATTCATTGGAAGGACTGATGCTGAAGTTGAAGTTTCAATACTTTGGCCACCTGATGTGAAAAGCCCACTCACTGGAAAAGACCCTGATGCTGGGAAAGATTGAAGGCAGGAGGTAGAAGGGGACGACAGAGGATGAGATGGCTGGATGACATCACCAACTCAATGGACATGAGTTTGAGCAAACTCCAGGAGATAGTGAAGGACAGAGAAGCCTGGCAGGCTGCAGTCCATGGGGTCTCAAAGAGTCGGACATAACTGTGCAATGGAACAACAACATATACTTGTACTTCTTTGCTTAGATTTTTTGTTTCCTTTTTTTAAACAATTTGTGATTACTTTTTAAAATTGATTTTTTATTGACTGTAACTTTCTGTTAGTTTCAGATGTGCAACAAAATATGATATTTGTATATATTGAGATATGATCACCACAATAAGTCTAGTTAACATCCATCACCTCATATATTTACATATTTTTTCTCATATTGAGAGCTTTTAAGATTTACTCTCTTAGCAACTTTCAAATATACATTATCAGTAACTGTAGTCACCATGCTATGAATTATATATCCTCAGGACTTATATCTGGAAGTTTGTACCTTTTGATTCCCTTCTTATCCTTCTTCCCCCACCTCTGGTGACCACCAATCTGTTTTCCTATTCTCTACATTTATGAGTTTATTGTTTTGTTTCAGGTTCCACATATAAGTGATATCATATGGTGTTTGTTGTTGTGAGACTTACTTCACTTAGTATAATAATCTCTAGGTCCATCTGTGTTGCTGCTATATGACAATATTTCATTCTTTTTTCCATTGTATGTATGTGCCACATCTTCTTTTTCCATTCCTCTGTTGATGGATGCTTAGGTTGTTTTAATATTTTGGCTATTTTAAATAACACTGCAATGAACATGGGAATGCAGGTATATTTTCAAATTACTGTTGTTTTTTCTTTTTTGGCTAAATAACCAGAAGTAGAATTGCTGGATCATATGTTAGCTCCATTTTTAATTTCTAAAGTGTTTCTGTAGTGTTTAGTGGTGGCACAAATTTACATTCCTACCAACAGTGTACTAATGTTCTCTTTTCTCCACATTCTTACCAACACTTGTTATTTCTTGACTTTTTGATAATAGCCATTCTACCGGGTATGAGATGGTATCTCAGTGTGGTTTTGACTTGCATTTTCCTTGTGATTAGTGATGTTGAGCATCTTTTCATGCACCTGTTGGCCATCTGTATGCCTTCTTTGGAAAAATGTCTATTTATATCTTCTGCCTGCTTTTTAATAAGATTGCTTGTCTCTTTGCTATTGAGTTGTGTGAGTTCTTCATATATTTTGGATATTAATTCCTTATTAGATATATGATTTGCAAGTATTTTCTCCCATTCAGTAGGTTACCTGTAATTACTTTTGCAGCAGTTTTATAATGACTAAAATCTTTATGAGATAGTTCCAACATCTAGTTCATTTCATTATTTGGTGTCATTTGATTGTTTTTTTTGCTGGACTCTATGGGAGAGGGCGAGGGCAGGATGATATGGGAGAATGGCATTGAAGCATGTAAATTAACATATGTGAAACGAATCACCAGTCCAGGTTCGATGCATGATACAGGGTGCTCGTGGCTGGTGCACTGGGATGACCCAAAGGGATGGGATGGGGAGGGAGGTGGGAGGGGGGTTCTGGAAGGGGAACACATGTACACCCGTGGTGGATTCATGTCAATGTATGGCAAAACTAATACAATATTGTAAAGTAAAAAATAGATAAATAAATAAATTTTAAAAAAGAACCAAAAATAAATAAATAAATATAATTTTAGTTATTTGTTTATTTTGGCTGTGCAGGGTCTCCATTGCTGTGTGGGCTTTTCTGTGGTTGTGGAGAGCAGGTGCTACTCTCTAGTTGTGGTACACGGGCTTCTCACTGTGGTTGTTTCTTTTGTTGTGGAGCATGGGTTCTAGGGCATGTGAGCTTCAGTAGTTGTGGCACATGGGCTCAGTAGTTACAGCTCCTGGGTTCTAGAACACAGACTCAATAGTTGTGGTGCATGGGCATAGTTGCTCTGTAACATGTAGAAGCTTCCTGGATCAGGGATCGAACCTGTGTCTCCTGCATTGGCAGGCAGATTCTTTACTGCTGAGCCACCAGAGAAGCCTGATTGTCTCTTCTTATTCAAGTTTTTATGTTTCAATTATTGGTGTAGTGAGTGTTTTGTCAATTATTTTCTGAACACTTATAACATTGAAAGACTCTTCATCCTTTTTTATATCTTCCATTTTATCAGGCAGCCACCCTGTTAGATTCAGAATAGGTTCTGGTCTACTATTGTGGACTGTAGTTCCAATGACAATTTAGTTTCCTGAGATTTTGCAATTCTATTTTGATCTGCTTTATTCTTCTGATTCTGCTTGAGCTTCTGTTGGTATTACATGCAGGGAAAGAGGTGCTTCCTTCATCTGCCAGTTAGTTAAAGTGAGTCGGGGGAAATCCAGGCTCATAGCATTTCTCATGACTTGTTCTCCAGCCACTCACTGCCAGGGGCTTCCCACTCTATCTCTGATAGTGCAGCCAGGGATGGGGTGCCCTTTGCCACTGTGTGGAAGGCCAGAGCCATGGGTCTGGATGGAGGGTCAGGAGATCCTGGCCCTGTTCACCTCCTGCCACTGAGTATAGACCCAGGAGGCACATGGCCTGGGCTGCCTTGAAGCCATTGGATGGAAGGCCAGGACCCACTGGACCTAGGTTGCTGGCTGCCGGTGAGTGTAAGATCAGGAAACATTGGCATTGGGCTGCATTCTCCATTTCAGTAGAGAACTGGGAAACACTAAGTCAACTGGCATTACCATTGTAGGTGGAAGGGCTCATCTGTTGCCTCTTGATATGGAGCTAAGAGTGTGTTGGTTTTCCCTAGTTCTGCTGTTACGCTTAGGATAGATCAGATTCTGCAGTTGCTGTTGGCATGCTTCTATGAAGCATGGGGATAGATGGTCTTCTCTCTCCCAGCTCAGCTGGAGAAGCTACCACAGGTAGATGAGCCAACTGCTGCTACTGGTAGGAGTCTCCCTGCTAAGCTTTCCTTTTCCCATATCTTTGTTTAGAGAGATAAAGCTTTGTTTTTCCTTTTCCTTTTTTTTTGGAGACTTTTTTTTGTTTGTACCTGTTGGCAGTTTGGGAGTTGCAGCCTACTCGGGCACACAGTCTGTGGTATGAGAGTGATATAAAGAAAACCCAGGGAATTCTCTGTGCTGTCATTCTTCAAGTCCTGAGTTCCCTATTCAGTCCATCTTTTTCTATCTTTTAGAGTCTCTTGAATTGTTTCCAGGATCTTTATACTTAGAAAGGAGGATCGGGGAAACTGAGCCCATGCCATTGTCCCAGAAACAGACTATAATGACTAATTTTGACGTACTACAATCTAAATATCATTGTTTTCTACTTTCTTGGCTCTAGCCAGGAAAGGTTTTCCTTTTTAGACAAAATAAACTCTCAGTCCCAAAGGGAAATTATTCCTAGAACGCAAGTGGATATCAGTGGTAAGTCATAAAAGTATCTAAAAATATTTTAGTTATGGCTGATTCATGTCAATGTATGGCAAAACCCACTACAATATTATAAAGTGATTAGCCTCCAATTAAAATAAAAAAAAATTCTTCAGGGTCTGCTCTATTCTAGCAAAAAAATGAAAACCAAAATCCTTAGTTCTCTTAAGTATTATCCTGGAGCTAGTTCATTTTTATTAAAACACCTACAGCTCCAGGACACAATTAAGTCAGGAAACATGAAATGATTGTTTCCCAATTGCATTGAGAACATTTAGCATCCAGTTTCTGAATGCCATTGTCTAATGAAAGGAATCACAGCTCCTTGAACAAATCATTGATTCCAGCAAAGGCATATGGAAAGTCTCAGATCAGTGTAGAACAGAAAATAAAGGAGTGCTCAAAAAAATTATGTGGGATTCTCAAAAGAGCACAGGAGCCAACTTGTATCAGGCTAACACTGCCTAAACCTGCACAATTGGAGAGTTAGAATAAATAGCGATTTGGAAGATTCTCTAGAATAAGTCATATATTGGGCCACAAAGCAAGCTTTAACAAACAAGATTGAAATCATATCTGCAATCCAAAATGATATGAAACTAGAAACAGGAAGAAAACTTAAAAATCCACAAATACCTGGAAACTAAACAATATACTGCTGAACAACCAATGTGTCAAAGAAAAAGTAAAAGAAACAAATTAGAAATTATGTTGAAACGAATGAAAATGAAACTACAACATACCAAAGCATGATGGATACAGCAAAAGCAGTTTTAAGAGGGACATTTATAGCAATAAATGCCTGTATAAGAAAAAATGTAAAGATATCAAATAAACAACATAACTTTATACCTTGAGGAATTAGAAAAGGAAGAATACAGTAAGTCTAAAGTAGAAGGAAAGAAATAAGGAGTAGAACAGAAATAAATTAAATAGAGACTAGAAGGATGATAGAAAAAATCAATGAAAATAAGAGTTATTTTGAAAGAGACAAAATTGAGAAAAGAGAGGGTTCATATAAACAAAATTATAAATGAAAGAGGAGACGTTACAACCAGCAGTATAAGAGTTACAAAGGATCATGTGTGCTCAGTCACTTAATTGTGTCTGACTCTGTGACCCCATGGACTGCAGCCCGACAGGCTCCCCTGTCCGTGGAATTTTCTAGGCAAGAATACTTGAGTTGGTTGCCCTTTCTTCCTCCAGGGGATCTTCCCAACCCAGGGGTGGAACCCACGTCTCCTGTGTCTTCTGCATTGACAGGCAGATTCTTTACCACTGAGCCACCAGGGAAGGATCATAAGAGGCTATATGAACAATTATGTACCAAAAAATTGGATAATCTAGAAGACATAAATAAATTCTTAGAAACACACAAATTACCAGGACTGAATCATGAAGATATAGAAAATCTGAACCAATAATGACTAAGGATTCTGAAGCAATAATCAGAACTTTGCCCCCAAATAAAAACCCTGGACCAGATGGTTTCACTGGTGAATTCCTTGTGGCTCAACTGGTAAAGAATCTGGCTGCAATGAGGGAGACCTGGGTTTGATCCCTGAGTTGGAAAGATCCCCTGGAGAAGGGAAAGGCTACCCACTCCAGTAATCTTGCCGGGAGAATTCCATGTACTGTATAGTCCATGGGGTCGCAAAGAGTCGGACACAATTGAGCGGCTTTCACTTTCACCAAACATTTAAAGACTAATTAATGCCAACCCTACTAAATTCTTCTGAAAAGTTGAAGAGGAGAGAACATTCTCAAGCTTATTTTGTGAGGCCAGCTTTACCATGATACCAAAGCCAGATACACTACATGAAAAGAAAACAACAGATCAATATCCCCTGATGAATATATTAATAGATGTAAAATACAAGGGTACATTGTACAATGCAGGGGTACTTTATAATAACTAAAAATGGAGTATTTGTGTGCTCAATTGTGTCCAACTCTTTGTGACCCCGTGGACTGTAGCCCACCAGGCTCCTCTGTCCATGGAATTTTCCAGGCAAAAATACTGGAGTGTGTTGCCATTTTCTATTTCAGGGCATCTTCCCAACCCAGGAATCAAACCCATATCTCCTGTATTGGCAGGTGGATTCTTTACCACTGTGCCACCTGGGAAGCTCGATAAAATGGAGTATAGCCTTTAAAAATTGTGAATAACTATGGTGTACACCTATAATTTATATAATATTGTACATCAGCTACATGTCAATAAAAATAAAATTATTTAAATGAAAAAAAATTCTCAACAAAATTCTAGCAAACCAAATTCAACAGCACATTAAAAGGATCATATACTATGACCAAGTGGTATTTATCCTTGGGATGGTTCAACACATGCAAATGAATAAATGTGATGTGTGATATTAATAGAATGAAGAATAAAAAAAATATGATCCTTTCAACAGATGCAGAAAAAATCATTTGACAAAATTCAACATCCTTTAATGATAAAATCTCTCAACAAATTTGTTATAGAAGGAATATTCCTCAATATAATAAAGGCCATATATGACAAGCCCACAGCTAACATCATACTCGGTGGTAAAAAGCTGAAAGCTTATCCTCTAAAATCAAAAGCAAGACAAGGGTGCCCACTCTTGCCATTTTTATTCAAAGTAGTATTGGAAGTCCTAGCCAGGGCAATTGGGCAAGAAAAAGAAATAAAAGGTATTCAAATCAGAAAAGAAAAATTCTCTTTTTTACAGACGGCATGGTCTGTAACACCACCAACAACTATTAGAAATAACAAATGAATTCATTAATATTTCAGGATACAAAATCAACCTTACAAAACTCAGTTGCATTTCCACACACTGACAATAATATATCTCAAAGAGAAATAAGGGAAACAATCCCACTTATGATCAAAACCAATAAAACACTTAGGAATAAATTTAACCAGGGAGGTAAAAGATCTCTACACTGAAAACTAGAATGCATTGATTCAAGAAACTGAAGAAGGGACAAATAGATGGATATATATCTCACGTTAGTGAATCAGGAGAATTAATATTTTTAAAATGTACTCACTACCCAAAGCCATCTATAGATGCTTTATTAAAATTCCAGGTTCTGCCTGACTTCAGACTATACTACAAAGCTACAGTCATCAAGATAGTATGGTACTGGCACAAAGGCAGAAATATAGATCAATGGAACAAAATAGAAAGCCCAGAAATGAATCCACTCACCTATGGACACCTTATCTTTGACAAAGGAGGCAAAAATATACAATGGGGAATAGACAATCTCTTTAAAATAGTGCTGCTGGGAAAACTGCTCAACCATGTGTAAAAGAATGAAACTAGAACACTTTCTAACACCATACACAAAAGTAAACTCAAAATGGATTAAAGATCTAAATGTAAGGCCAGAAACTATAACACTCCTAGAGGAAAACATAGGCAGAACACTCTCTGACATAAATCACAGCAAGATCTTCTATGACCCATCTCCCAGAGTAATGGAAATAAAAGCAAAAATAAACAAATGGAACCTAATTAAACATAAAAGCTTTTGCACAATGAAGGAAACTATCATTAAGGTGAAAAGGCACCCTCAGAATGGTAGAAAATAATAGCATATGAAGCAACTGACAAAGAATTAATCTCAAAAATATACAAGCAGCTCATGCAGCTCAATACCAGAAAAATAAATGACCCAATCAAAAAATGGGCCAAAGAACTAATCAGACATTTCTTCAAAGAAGACATACAGATGGCTAATAAACACATGAAAAGATGCTCAACATCACTCATTATCAGAGAAATGCAAATCAAAACCACAATGAGGTATCATCTCATGTTGGTCAGAATGGCTGCCATCAAAAAGTCTACAAACAATAAATACTGGAGAGGGTGTTAAGAAAAAGGAACCCTCTTACACTGTTGGTGGGAATGCAAACTTGTACAGACACTATGGAGAATGGTGTGGAGATTCCTTAAAAAACTGGAAATAGAACTCCCATACAACCCAGCAATCCCACTGCTGGACATACACACCAAGAAAAGCAGAATTGAAAGAAACACATGTTCCCCAATGTTCTGTTTACAATAGCTAGGACAAGGGAGCAACCTAGATGTTCATTGGCAAATGAATGGATAAGAAAGCTGAGGTGTATATACACAATGGAATATTACTCAGCTATTAAAAAGAATGCATTTGAGTCAGTTCTAATGAGGTGGATGAAACTGGAGCCTATTATACAGAGTGAAGTAAGTCAGAAAGAAAAACACTGTAATACAGTATATTAACACATATATATGGAATTTAAAAAGATGGTAACGATGACCCTATATCAGTTCAGTTCAGTCGCTCAGTCGTGTCCGACTCTTTGCGACCCCATGAATTGCAGCACGCCAGGCCTCTCTGTCCATCACCTGGAGTGTGATGGACACACTGGACAGAGAGGATTGGACATCCTCTCTGTCTAACTCCTGGAGTCTACCCAAACCCATGTCCATCGAGTCAGTGATGCCATCCAACCATCTCATCCTCTGTCGTCCCCTTCTCCTCCCGCCCCCAATCCTACCCAGCATTAGGGTCTTTTCCAATGAGTCAACCCTTCGCATGAGGTGGCCAAAGTATTGGAGTTTCAGCTTCAACATCAGACCTTCCAATGAACACCCAGGATTGATCTCTTTTAGGATGGATTGATTGGATCTCCTTGCAGTCCAAGGTACTCTCAAGAGTCTTCTCCAACACCACGGTTCAAAAGCATCAATTCTTCGGCGCTCAGCTTTCTTCACTGTCCAACTCTCACATCCATACCCTATATACAAGACAGCAAAAGAGACACAGATGTAAAGAATAAACTTGGGCTCTGTGGGAGAAGGCGAGGGTGGGATGATTTGAGAGAATAGCACTGAAACATGTATATTATCATATGTGAAATAGATGACCAGTGCAAGTTCAATGCATGAAACAGGGCACTCAAAGCTGGTGCATTGAGACAACCCAGAGGGATGGGGGGGAGTGGGGAGGGGGTTTAGGATGGGGGGACACATGTACACCCATGGCTCATTCATGTCAATATATGGCAAAAACCACCACAATATTGTAAAATAATTAGCCTCCAATTAAAATAAATAAATTTAAGAATATTCCAGGTTCATCTTTCTCAGAAATACAAAAGCCAATCTTAAATTTGCTTAAGACCATAAATGATCATAAGAAACTAAAACAGTCTTGAGAAAGAAGAACAATGATGAAGGCATCACACTTCCAGTTTCAAAGTATACTAAAAAGCTATATGGATTATTACTGTGCCATAAAAATGAGTTCCTGTCATCTGCATCAACATGAAAAGACTTGAGGGCGTTATGCTAAGTAAAATAAGCAATATAGCGAAAGCCAAATACTTATGATCTTATTTATATGTGGAATCCAATAAAAGCCAAACACATAGAAACAAAGTACAGAATGAAGGATGCCAAGGTTCGGGAAAGGGGGAAATGGGGAGATGTTGGTCAAAGGTTACAAACTTCCGATTATAAGATTAATAAGTCTGGGGATCTAATATTCATGATGGTGACTATAGTTAACAACATTGAATTAAATACTTGAAAGTTGCTAAGAGAATGGGTCTTAAGTGTTTGCACCACACACACAAAATGTAATTATACGAGGTGATAGATGTATTAATTAACTTTGAAATCATTTTAAAATAGATGTATGTGGCAAATTATCACACTGTGAATACTCCTTAAACTTATGGAATGTTATACATTATATATGAATATGTTATGAATATATATGAATATGTTATATATGAATGTTATATGTCAATTACATCTCAGTAAAGCTGGAGAAATAAAATCAAATGCAGGGAAAATCAAAACATAAAAGAGAATAAATAATAACAATTCCTCATAACTAACTGGATTAAACAAGAATCCATGAATCTGTAAAGGTTGTTGTTCAGTCATTCAGTCCTGTTTGACTCTTTGCGACCCCATGGACTGCAGCACGCCAGTCTTCCCTGTTCTTCACTATCTACCGGAGTTTGCTTATATCCATATCCATTGAGTCAATGATGGCATCCACCTATCTCATCCTCTGTTACCTCTTTCTCCTCTTGCCCTCAATATTTCCCAGCATCAAGGTCTTTTCCAGTGAGTCTGCTCTTCACATCAGGTGGCCAAAGTCTTGGAGTTTCAGCTTCAGCCTCAGTCCTTACAGTGAAGATTTAGGGTTGGTTTCCTTTAGGATTGACTGGTTTGATCTCCTTGCGGTCCAGGGGACTCTCAAGAGTCTTCTCCAGCAGTGCAGTTCAAAAGCATCAATTCTTCAGGGCTGAGCCTTCTTTAGGGTTCAACCCTCATATCCATACATGACTACTGGAAACATCATACTTTGACTATACAGACCTTTGCCAGAGAAGTGATGTCTCTGCTTTTTAATATGCTGTCTAGGTTGGTCATAGCTTTTCTTCCCAGGAGCAAGAGTCTTTAATTTCATGGCTGCAGTCACCATCTACAGTGATTTTGGAGCCCAAGAAAATAAAGTCTGTCGTTGTTTCCATTGTTTACTCATCTATTTGCCTTGAAGTGATGGGACCCGATGCCATGATCTTAGTTTTTTGAATGTTGAGTTTTTAGCCAGCTTTTTCACTCTCCTCTTTCACTTTCATCAGGAAGCTCTTCAGTTGCCCATTGCTTTCTGCCATAAATGTGGTGTCATCTGCATATCTGAGATTATTGATATTTCTCCTGGCAATCTTGATTCCAGCTTATGCTTTATCCAGCCTGGCATTTCGCATGATGTACTCTGCATATAAGTTAAACAGGCAGGGTGACAATATACAGCCTTGACATATTCCTTTCCCAAATTTGAACCATTTCATTGTTCCATATCTGGTTTTAACTGTTGCTTCTTTACCTGTATACAGATTTCTCAGGAAGCCAGTAATAAGGTGGTCTGGTATTCCCACCTCTTTAAGATTATTCTACAGTTTGTTGTGATCCACACAGTCAAAGGCGTTAATGTAGTCAATGAAGCAGAAATAGATGTTTTCTGGAATTCTCTTGCTTTTTCTATGATCCAATGGATGATCATAATTTATTCTCTGGTTCCTCTGCCTTTTCTAAATCCAGCTTGTACATCAGGAAGTTCTCGGTTCATTTTCTGTTACAGCCTAGCTTGAAGAATTTTGAGCATTACCTTACTAGCATGTGAAATGAGTGCAATTTGAACATTTCTTGACATTGCCCTTCTTTGGGATTGAAAAGAAAACTGACCTTTTCCAGTCCTGTGGCCACTGATGAGTTTTCCAAATTTGCTTGCATAATGAGTGCAGCAGTTTAACAACACTCTCTTTTCGGGTTTTCAAGAGCTCAGCTGGCATTGCATCACCTCCACTTGCTTTTTTCATTGTAATGCTTCCTAAGGCCCACTTGACTTCACACTCCAGGTTGTTTGGCTCTAGGTGAGTGATCACACCCTCGAGATTATCCAGATCATTAAGACCTTTTTTGTATAGTGCTTCTGTGTATTCTTGCCACTTCTTAGTATCTTCTGCTTCTGTTAGGCCTGTACCATTTCTGTCCTTTATAGTGCCCATCTTTGCATGACATGTTCTCTTCGTATCTCTAATTTTCTTGAAAAGATTTCTAGTCTTTCCCATTCTACTGTTTTCCTCTCTTTCTTTGCATAGTTCATTTAAGAAGGCCTTCTTATAACTCCTTGCTATTTTTCGGAACTCTGCATTCAGATGGGTATATCTTTCCTTTTCACCTTTGCTTTTCACTTCTTTTCTTTCTCAGCTATTTGTAAGGCCTTCTCAGACAACCATTTTGCCTTCTTGCACTTCTTTTTCTTTGGGATGGTTTTGATCATCACCTCCTGTACACTGTTACAAACCTCCATCCATAGTTCTTCAGGCACTCTGTCTAACAGATCAATCCCTTGAATCTATTTGTCATTTCCACTGTATAATAATAAGGGATTTGATTTAGGTCATACTTGAATGGCTTAGTGGCTTTCCCTACTTTCTTCAATTTAAGTCTGAATTTTGCAATAAGGAGTTCATGACCTGAGCCAGTCAGCTCCCAGCTTTTTTTTTTTTTTTTTTGCTCACTGTATAGAGCTTCTCCATCTTCAGCTACAAAGAATATAATCAATCTGATTTTGGTACTAACCATCTGTGTAGAGTCATCTCTTGTGTTGTTGGAAGAGGGAGTTTGCTATGACCAGTGTGTTCTCTTGGCAAAACTGTTAGTCTTTGCCCTGCTTCATTTTGTACTCCAAGGTGAAACTTGCCTGTTACTTTTGACTTCCTACTTTTGCATTCCAGTCCCCCTGGATGAAAAGGACATTTTTTGATGTTATTTCTAGAAAGTTTTGTAGGTCTTGACAGAACCGTTCAACTTCAGCAAGGCAAAGGCTAACAGAGTTTTGCCAAGAGAATGCACTGGCCATAGCAAACACTCTGCCAACACACAACAGACGACTCTACACGTGGATATTACCAGATGGTCAATGCCAAATTCAGACTTAATTTATCTATTTTAATTGAAGGACAATTACTTTTCAGTGTTGTGGTAGTTTTTGCCATACATCAACAGAAATCAGCCACGGGTACATGTGCCCCCCATCCTGAAACCCCCTACCACCTACGTCCTCACCCCATCCCTCTGGGTTGTCCCAGAACACCAGCTTTGAGTGTCCTGGTTCATGCACCGAACTTGCACTGGTCATCTGTTTTGCATATGGTAATATATATGTTTCAGTGCTATTCTCTTATATCATTCCACCCTCACCTTCTCCCACATATTCAAAAAATCTGTTCTTTATATCTGTATCTCTTAGGCTTCCTTGCATATAGGATCATCATTAGTGTCTTTCTAAATTCCATATGTGTGTGTTAATATACTATATTAGTGTTTCTCTTTCTGACTTACTTCACTCTGTATAATAGGCTCCAGTTTCATTCACCTCATTAGAACTGACTCAAATGCATTCTTTTTTATAGCTGGGTAGTATTCCATTGGGTATATGTACCACAACTTCCTTATCCATTCATCTGCCAATGGACATCTAGGTTGCTTCCCTGTTCTAGCTGTTGTAAACAGTGCTGCAATGAACATTGGGATACATGTGTTTCTTTCAGTTCTGGTTTCCTCTGTGTGTATGCCCAGCAGTGGGATTTCTGGGGGTCATTGCTTCTTTCCTTGGGTCATGGTGCACACATTGATTGATTTGCGAATATTGAAGAATACTTGCATCCCTGGGATAAAGCCCACTTGGTCATGATGTATGATCTTTTTAATATGTTGTTGGATTCTGTTTGTTAGAATTTTTTTAAGGATTTTTGCATCTATGTTCATCAGTGATATTGGCCTATAGTTCTCTTTTTGTGTGTCATCTTTGTCTGGTTTTAGTATTAGGGTGATGGTGGCCTCATAGAATGAGTATGGCCTTCTTAAATGAACTATGCAAAAAAATAGAGGAAAACAGTAGAATGGGAAAGACTAGAGATCTCTTCAAGAAAATTAGAGATATCAAGGGAACATTTCATGCAAAGATGGGCACAATAAAGCACAGAAACAGTATGGACCTAACATAAGCAAAAGATGTTAAGAAGAAGTGGCAAGAGTTCAGAAGATCTATACAAAAAAGGTCTTAATGACCCGGATAACCACGAGGGTGTGATCACTCACCTAGAGGCAGACATCCTGGAGTGTGAAGTCAAGTGGGCCTTAGGAAGCATCACTATGAACAAAGCTAGTGGAGGTAATGGAAATACAGTTGAGCTATTTCAAATCCTAAAAGATGATGCTGTGAAAGTGCTGCACTCAATATGCCAGCAAATCTGGGGGTCATTGCTTATTTCCCTGGGTCATGGTGCACACAAAGTTTTGTTTGTGCCCTCCAAGCATCTCTGGTGGGTATGAGGTTTGATTTTAAATGTGATTTCACCTCTCCTACCGTCTTGTTGTGGCTTCTCCTTTGCCCTTGAATGTGGAGTATCTTTTATTGGTAGGTTCCAACATTTTCCTGTTGTTCAGAAGCTAGTTGTGATTTTAGTTTTCTCACAGGGAAAGATGAGTGCACATCCTTCTACACAATGGAATATTACTCAGCTATAAAAAAGAATGCATTTGAGTCCGTTCTAATGAGGTGGATGAAACTGGAGCCTATTATACAGAGTAAGTCAGAAAGAGAAACACTGATACAGTATATTAATGCATATATATGATATTTAGAAAGACACTAATGATGATCCTATATGCAAGGAAGCCTAAGAGATACAGATATAAAGAACAGATTTTTTGAATATGTGGGAGAAGGTGAGGGTGGAATGATATAAGAGAATAGCACTGAAACATATATATTACCATATGCAAAACAGATGACCAGTGCAAGTTCGGTGCATGAACCAGGACACTCAAAGCTGGTGTTCTGGGACAACCCAGAGGGAGGTGGAAGGGGGTTTCAGGATGGCGGGACACATGTGCACCCATGACTGATTCATGTCAATGTATGGCAAAAAACCACCAAAATATTGTAAAGTAATTATCCTCCAATTAAAATAAATTAATTAGTTTTTTTTTTAAATGACTGGTTTGATCTCCATGCTGTCCAAGGGACTTTCAAGAATCTTCTCTAGCACCACAGTTTGAAGGCATCAATTCTTTGGTGCTCTGCCTTTTTTATAGTCCCACTCTCACAGCCACATGTGACCACTTTTGTCAAGCCTTGACCTTTGTCAGCAAAGTGGTATCTTTGCTTTTCAATGCACTGTCTAGGTTTGTCATAGTTTTTCTGCCAAGAAGCAGTAGTCTTCTGATTTCATAGCTGTCGTCACCATCCTCAGTGATTTTAGAGACCAATAAGAGGAAATCTATCACTACTTCCACCTCTTCCCTTTCTGTTTGCCATGAAGTGGTGGGACCAGATGCCATGATCTTAGTTTTTCTTTTTTTTAATTTAGTTTTAAGCTGGCTTTTTCACTCTTCTCTTTCACCCTCATCAAGAGGTCCTTTAGTTCCTCTTTGCTTTTTGCCATTAGAGTGGTATCATCTGCATATCTGAGATTGTTGATGTTTTTCCCACCAATCTTGATTCCAGCTTATAACTCTTCCAGCCCGGCAGTTCTCATGATGTGCTCAGCATATAAGTTAAATGAACAGGGTGACAGCAAACAACCTTGTCGTACTCCTTTCTCAATCCTGAACCAGTCAGCTGTTCCATACAGGGTTCTAACTGTTACTTCTTGACCTGCATACAGATTTCTCAGGAAACAGTTAAGATGGTCTGGAATTCCGATCTCTTTAAGTGTTTTCCACAGTTTGTTATGATCCACACAGTCAAAGGCTTTAGTGTAGTCAATGAAACAGAAGAGTGCCATCTAACAAATGTAGAAGAAATGATGAAGAAAGAACCATTTTGCATCTATTAATTATATAATAATTCTCAAAGACAAGAATCATCAATGAATACTAAAACTGGTACATAGAAGTTTTATTATCAATTCAAAGTATCTCCCTATAATACTTAATAATTTAAAGGAAAGTAGTAAATTTAAAGGAAAGTAGTAAACTTACTTTGGAGTAACCTATTGGGCACCACTCTAAAAAAAGTGATCAGAATCAATATTGGGGCAAACCTATATATCATATGCCTGCCTTTATGATGTAGTGAGAAAGACACGCTATCATTTTTGTGATGTTTCTGTCAGGTTTGCCAAACCTTTGTTGAATGATGAATCCTCAAATGAGGGACACTCAACAAAATAATTAGCCCAAAGTTTTGAAAATTGTCAAGGTGTGGAAGAGTAAGAAAGCATGAGAAACTGTTCCAGAGTGGAGTCTAAAATGACATGTCAATTAAATACAGTGCATGACTATGAAATGGATCATTGATCAGGAAAAACAGACTATAACAAGTTATTTGGAAAATTGATGAAGTTTCTATAAAATCTGTAGATTAAAAAATATTTTCATTAATGGACATTTCCTTATTTTGATAATTATTCTTGTTCTTGGGAACCATGATGAATATTTAGGCATAAAATGGCATGCAGTCTGCTACTTACTCTCCAGTGATTCAGAATGGTCACATGTGTGCGTATGTGTGCATGTGTGTGTGCATGTGCGTGTGTGTGTGTGTTGATGGGTGGGGTTGGGGGGAGAATGTTAAACCAAAGGTGGTCAAATATTAGTGAAGGGGTAAATGGGAATTCTTTGTCCTATTCTTGCAATATTTCTATAAGTTTGAAATTAACTAACATAAAAATGTTCCAAAAATCAGATGTGTATCTAATCCTGCATCACAGGCTGCCTGAATGGGAGCATACATGTATGCCTCCCCCAATCACATTCACTTAGAAAAAGAGTTTTACATAATATTAATGCTGGATCTGTTCCAATTTGGAGGTATATATCAAATAAACAATGATGTCTGAAGCTTTTGAATACAGCTTTCAAATCTATTAGCTTCCAACCTAATTACATGTGAATATTAATAATAACACCACTGTTTTGCCTAAAACAGTAGGCACTCTTTTAGGTGCCTGAATTAACTAATTTAATCCTCACAGCAGCATTATGAATCTATGACATAAGATAGGTGATATAGTTTTCCTAATTCCTTAGTAGAGAAAGATGAAGCACTTGCTGAGACATCTCAGATTATATGTTGAAGGTTACACTGCTAGTAAGGAGGGGGAGGGCATTTAAACCCATGTGATCTGGCCCTGTGCCCACACTCTAACTTTTTCACATTAATTAGGTGGGACTGTCATAGTTTTGAAGATCTGGGTAACCGAGTATTTTCTATGATCTGCTACTGGGATCAGGGATGAAGTCTGTTCTTTGAATACGTCATGCTCTTTCTGACCCCTGGGACCTCATGCATGCTGTTTCCTTGCTTTGACAACTCTACCCACTTCTTTTTGGGCTAACTCCTATGCATCCTTTATATCTGAACTTACTGGTCACTTAGGGGAGATGACACACCCTAAACAAGGTTTATAGTCCCCTGCCACATGCTTCCAGTGCCCACTGTTCTAGATTGAAGGAGAATTCTGCCTATTACACAGTACACTCATCACAGATGAAGAGTATTTACTTATTTATTTTCTGCCTTCCCCAGCTGACTGTGAATTCCCTAAAAGTAGGGTCAATATCTGCCTTTCTCAACTATGAAGTCCCAGATATCCACTGCACAGAAGTATGAGGTCTAAAGATCCAAGAGGTGAGATCAGGTAGTTATATTGGGAATACTAGAGCAATATAGGAGACATTCATCAACATCCTTTTCTTATTCACCTAGGTCTAGTTAAAACATGGATGTAGATGTATAGTGAAAGGATTTCCTGAAATGGAAAATGATAGAGGATAAGATTTATTATCCTGAATAAATCAAGATCACAAACAGGATTAGGGAAAGGTTAGCAGAATCTGAAATTGGGGACAAATGTTATAGAACACATTTCCTCATTCTTCAAAAACTATACCCAAGGGGAGGCTGCTATCCAAAAGACTACAAGCAATAAATGCTAAAGAGGGTGTGGAGAAAAGGGAACCCTCTTACACTGTTGGTGGGAATGCAAACTAGTACAGCCACTATGGAGAACAGTGTGGAGATTCCTCAAAAAACTGGAAATAGAACTGCCATATGACCCAGCAATCCCACCGCTGGGCATACACACTGAGGAAACCAGAATGGAAAGAGACACGTGTACCCCAATGTTCATTGCAGCACTGTTTATAATAGCCAGGACATGGAAGCAGCCTAGATGCCCATCAGCAGATGAATGGATAAGGAAGCTGTGGTACATATACACAATGGAATATTACTCAGCCATTAAAAAGAATACATTCAAATCAGTTCTAATGAGGTGGATGAAACTGGAGCCTATTATACAGAGTGAAGTAAGCCAGAAAGAAAAACACCAATACAGTATACTAACACATATATATGGTATTTAGTCAATCGGTAAAAATAACCCTGTATGCGAGACATCAAAAGAGACACAAAAAAATACAACAGTATTATGGACTCTATGGGAGAGGGCGAGGGTGGGATGATATGGGAGAATGGCGTTGAAGCATGTAAATTATCATATGTGAAACGAATCGCCAGTCCAGGTTCGATGCATGATACAGGGCGCTCGGGGCTGGTGCACCAGGATGACCCGGAGGGATGGGATGGGGAGGGAGGTGGGAGGGGGATTCTGGAAGGGGAAAACATGTATACCCATGGTGGATTCATGTCGATGTATGGCAAAACAAATACAATATTGTAAAGTTAAAAAATATATAAAGAAACTAATTTAAAATTAAAAAAAAAAAAACTATACCCAAGGGGAAAAAGCTCTTCTGTTTTTTCTGTTGCACTCTGCTTTACCTGGATGTGATGCCGAAACTGTTACTATAGATGAAATTAACATAACTGAAGTATTAACCAGATGCCAAGGAATTTCTTTCTGTATCACATGAAGACAAGAATCAGCTGCCTGCTGACTTCTGATGATGCTCCCAGAATTCTCTTCTGTGCACTTTGATGTCTACCAAAGATCATAACTACACAGAGTTTTGTCTATTCCTACAAGATCCACCAGAGGGTGCAATGTCACCACTATTACTATCTATTACAAAAAGAACTGTTAGAGCTAACTTGAATAATTTACAGCTTATTTTTTATATGTTTCCTTGCATAGACCACCTAAGAAAGAAAGCATATTTGTGCCTTGGATGAAAGGACAAAAAGGAAATGATAAAAATGGCAATTTTGCTTCTTCTCCCCAGGGGTTTTGGCTGGCTTCTCCATATTAGTGATGGCTTATACTAAGGATAGCACTAAAGGTTCTGCTGAACTTTGGATGTGCACATATTCCTTCCAAGGGAAAGCATGAAGAGTAGGCTTGGTTACAAAGCCTCATTCCGACAGAGCACCAATCTGATCATCATACTGAGTGAAGTAAGTCAGACAAAGACAAATATAATATCACATATGGAATCTAAAAAATGATACAAATGAACTTCTCTACAAACCAGAAATAGACTCACAGGCTGAGAAGACAAACTTATGGTTAACAAAGGGGAAAGGTGCAGGGAGGGATAAATAGGGAGTTTGGGATTAATAGATGCACACTACTGTGTATATAAAATAGATAATCAGCAAGGATCTACTGTATGGCACAGGGAACTATGACAATTATCTTGTAATAACATATAATGGAAAAAAAATGAAAAAGTATATATATATATATATATGAATCACTTTCCTATACACATTAAACTAACACAGTTTTGTAAATCAACTATACTTCAACTTAAAATAACCAAAAAAATAATTCAGAGGGCAAAGCCCCCTCCTGAGGCACAGAGCAGGGTACAAAATCATGGGGCATGGATCTGGAGTGGCAAGTGAAAAACATAACAGCAGAGGATGTTTAGGTGGTTTGGGTAAATTTACCTAGTTTTGTCCAAGTAGGATATGATCCAGTGATTCTCGCTTTTTTACCACCTCCTAAAGCAATCAATAATCTGCTTCTGTAAAACTTTGAGTTAGTGAAGTCGTTGACTCGTGTCCGACTCTTTGCAACCCCATGGACTATAGCCTACCAGGCTCCTCTGTCCATTGGATTTTCCAGGAAAGAATACTGGAGTTGGTTGCCATTTGACAGCATTTAAAACAAGAGTCTCAGAGCAAGTCTTAAATACAAACAGTTAAGGTAAGGAGAAAGGAAATAGGAAGGGGAAAAACCATTCCATTTATTATAGTGAAGCAATATAAAATATTCAGACATTGATTAAATAAGAAAAGCAGAATGAAAAGGAGAAAACTATAAAATCTGATTGAGAGACAGAAAACATAATCCCAGGTATTAAAAAGATAAACCATGTTCTTTGGTGAGAAGATTTAATATCACAAAGAATCATCTCTCCAAATTGAAACTAGAAAACACGGGATTTACTATGTTGGAATTTTATAAGATAATCAAAAGCTTGTTTGTAAAAATAAATTAACAACAATAGACAGGAACATTATGAAAAAGAATAGTGAGACGACTTGCCTTATTGGATGTCATTATATTATAGTGTTAATATCATTATATGTGTGTGTGTGTAATAACATAAAATAAAGGTGGTACTTGAATTCATAGTATAACCGACTATTAATAAAATTGTATTGCCTTCTTATATCATGTACAATACAGTACATCACAGGATCAAGATGAACTAAAGTTTTAAATAAACAAAATGAATGTTGCAAGAAGATCTAGGCAGCTTTATATGAATAATATAGGAGCAAGAGAAGTTTACATTGAAAACTCGGTAAGTAAAATAAATTAAAACTGACGCATTTGATTATATGCAATTTTAAACCAGAAAGAGAAACACCAATACAGTATATAACACATATATATGGTATTTAGTCAATCGGTAAAGATAACCCTGTGTGCGAGACATCAAAAGAGACACAGATAAATAGAACAGTATTATGGACTCTATGGGAGAGGGCGAGGGCGAGATGATATGGGAGAATGCCGTTGAAGCATGTAAATTATCATATGTGAAACAAATTGCCAGTCCAGGTCTGATGCATGATACAGGGCGCTCGGGGCTGGTGCAGTGGGATGACCCGGAGGGATGGGATGGGGAGGGAGGTGGGAGGGGGGTTCTGGAAGGGGAACACATGTACACCCATGGTGGATTCATGTCGATGTATGGCAAAACAAATACAATATTTTAAAGTTAAAAAATAGGTAAATAAACTAATTTAAAATTAAAAAAATAAACTTTTCAATGACAAATGATATCATTAATATACAAACAAAAACAAGTCAGGAAATGTTATTTAATACAAATGAAAGAAGTACAATACAGAAAGTACTCTTACAAATTGATTAGAAAAAAGGACAAGCAGCTAATTGTTTTTTTAATGGGAGGAGGATAAGGATCAGGAATTCAGAGTCACGAATCTAAATGACCAATAAATCAATAAATATTAGGAGGGGGAAGCTAAAATTCTAGAGTAGTCAGATAAATACCAATTTAAGAAATAATGAGATTACTACCTTCATTTCAGTTCAGTTCAGTCGCTCAGTCATGTTCGACTCTTTGCAACCCCATGTACTGCAGCAGGCCAGGCTTCCCTGTACATCGCCAACTCCCAGAGCCTGCTCAAACTCATGTCCATCATGTCGGTGGTGCCATCAAAACATCTCATACTCTGTCGTCCCCTTCTCCTCCCGCCTGCAATCTTTCCCAGCATCAGGGTCTTTTCCATTGAGTTGGCTCTTTGCATCAGGTGATCAAAGTATTGGAGCTTCAGCATCACTCCTTCCAATGAATATTCATGACTGATTTCCTTTAGGATTGACTGGCTGGATCTCCTTGCAGTCCAAGGGACTCTCAAGAGTCTTCTCCAACACCACAGTTCAAAAGCATCACTTCCTTGGCACTCAGCTTTCTTTATAGTTCAGCTCTCCCATCCATACGTGACTACTGGAAAAACCATAGCTTTGACTAGACAGACCTTTGTTGCTAAAGTAATGTCTCTGCTTTTTAATATGATGTCTAGGTTGTTCACAGCTTTTCTTCCAGTGAGCAAGTGTCTTTTAATTTCATGGCTGCAGTTACCATGTGCAGTGATTTTGGAGCACCCCAAAATAAAACCTCTCACTGTTTCCATTGTTTCCCCATCTATTTGCCATGAAGTGATGGAACCAGATGCCATGATCTTACTTTTCTGAATGTTGAGTTTTAAGCCAACATTTTCTCTCTCCTCTTTTCCCTTCATCAAGGGACTCTTTAGTTCTTCTTCAGTTCAGTTCAGTTCAGTCACTCAGTCATGTCCGACTCTCTGCGACCCCATGAATTGCAGCACGCCAGGCCTCCCTGTCCATCACCAACTCCTGGAGTCTATCCAAACCCATGTTCATCGAGTCGGTGATGCCATCCAACCATCTCATCCTCTGCCGTCCCCTTCTCCTCCCACCCCCAACCCTACCCAGCATCAGGGTCTTTTCCAATGAGTCAACCCTTCGCATGAGGTGCCCAAAGTATTGGAGTTTCAGCTTCAACATCAGACCTTCCAATGAACACCCAGGATTGACCTCTTTTAGGATGGATTGATTGGATCTCCTTGCAGTCCAAGGGACTCTCAAGAGTCTTCTCCAACACCACAGTTCAAAAGCATCAATTCTTCGGCGCTCAGCTTTCTTCACCGTCCAACTCTCACAACCATACATGACCACTGGAAAAACCATAGCCTTGACTAGACGGACTTTTGTTGGCAAAGTAATGTCTCTGCTTTTAAATATGCTATCTAGGTTGGCCATAACCTTCCTTCCAAGGAGTAAGCGTCTTTTAATTTCATGGCTGCAATCACCATCTGCAGTGATTTTGGAGCCCAAAAAAATAAAGTCTGACACTGTTTCCACTGTTTCCCTGTCTATTTCCTATGAAGTGATGGGACCAGATGCCATGATCTTAGTTTTCTGAAAGTTGAGCTTTAAGCCAACTTTTTCACTCTCCTCTTTCACCTTCATCAAGAGGCTCTTTAGTTCTTCTTCACTTTCTGCCATAAGGGTGGTGTCATCCGCATACCTGAGGTTATTGATATTTCTCCCGGCAATCTTGACTCCAGCTTGTGTTTCTTCCAGCCCAGCATTTCTCATGATGTACTCTGCATATAAGTTAAATAAGCAGGGTGACAATATACAGCCTTGACGGACTCCTTTTCCTATTTGGAACCAGTCTGTTGTTCCATGTCCGGTTCTAACTGTTGCTTCCTGACCTGCATACAGGTTTCTCAAGAGACAGGTCAGATGGTCTGGTATTCCCATCTCTTAAAGAATTTTCCACAGTTTGTTGTGATCCACACAGTCAAAGGCTTTGGCATAGTCAATAAAGCAGGAGTAGATGTTTTTCTGGAACTCTCTTGCTTTTTTGATGATCCAGCGAATGTTGGCAAATTGATCTCTGGTTCCTCTGCCTTTTCTAAAACCAGCTTGAACATCTGGAAGTTCATGGTTCATGTACTGTTGAAGCCTGGCTTGGAGAATTTTGAGCATTACTTTGCTAGCATGTGAGATGAGTGCAATTGTGCATTAGTTTGAACATTCTTTGGCATTACCTTTCTTTGGGATCGGAATGAAAATGACCTTTTCCAGTCCTGTGGTCACTGCTGAGTTTTCCAGATTTGCTGGCATATTGAGTGCAGCACTTTCATAGCATCATCTTTCAGGATTTGAAATAGCTCAACTGGAATTCCATCACCTCCACTAGCTTTGTTCGTAGGGATGCTTCATTAGGCCCTCTGACTTCACACTCCAGGATGTCTGGCTCTAGGTGAGTGATCATACCATCATGATTATCTGGGTTGTGAAGATCTTTTTTGTACAGTTCTTCTGTGTATTCTTGCCACTTCTTAATATCTTCTACTTCTGTTAGCTCCATACCATTTCTGTCCTTTATTGTGCCCGTCTTTGCATGAAATGTTCCCTTGGTATCTCTAATTTTCTTGAAGAGATCTCTAGTCTTTCCCATTCTATTTTTTTCCTCTATTTCTTTGCATTGATCACTGAGGATGGCTTTCTTATTTCTCCTTGCTATTCTTTGGAACTCTGCATTCAGATGGGTATATCTTTCCTTTTCTCCTTTGCTTTTAGCTTCTATTCTTTTCTCAACTATTTGTAAGGCCTCCTCAGACAACCATTTTGCCTTTTTGCATCTCTGTTTCTTGGGGATGTTATTGATCACCACCTCACAAACCTCTGTCCATAGTTCTTCAGGCACTCTATATATCAGACCTAATCCCTTGAATCTATTTCTCACTTCCACTGTATAATCATAAGCAATTTGATTTAGGTCATACCTGAATGTCTAGTGGTTTTCCCTACTTTCCTCAATTTCAGTCTGAATTTTGCAATACAGAGTTCATAATCTGAGCCACAGTCAGCTTGTGGTCTTGTTTTTGCTAACTGTATAGAGCTTCTCCATCTTTGGCTTCAAAAAATATAATAAATCTGATTTTGGTATTGACCATCTGGTGATGTCATGTGTAGAGTCTTCCCTTGTGTTGTTGGATGAGGGTGTTTGCTATGACCAGTGCGTTCTGTTGGCAAAATTCTGTTAGCCTTTGCCATGCTTCGTTTTGTACTCCAAAGCCAAATTTGCCCGTTACTCCAGGTAGCTCTTGACTTCCTACTTTTGCATTCCAGTCCCCTATAATGAAGAAGACCTCTTTTTTGGGTGTTAGTTCTAGAAGGTCTTGTAGGTCTTCATAGAACCATTCAACTTCAGCTTCTTCGGAGTTACTAGTTGGGGCATAGACTTGGATTACTGTGATACTGAATGGTTTGCCTTGGAAATGAACAGAGATCTTTCTGTCGTTTTTGAGATTGCATCCAAGTACTGCATTTTGGACTCTTTTGTTGACTATGATGGCTACTCCATTTCTTCTAAGGGATTCTTGCCCACAGTAGTAGATGTAATGGTCATCTGAGTTAAATTCACCCGTTCCAATCCATTTTAGCTCAGTGATTCCTAAAATGTCAATTCACTCTTGTCAGTTCACTCTTGCCATCTCCTGTTTGACCACTTCCCATTTGCCTTGATTCATGGACCTAACATTCCAGGTTCCTATGCATTATTGCTCTTTACAGCATCGGAGTCTACTTCCATCACCTGTCGCATCCACAACTGGGTTTTTTTTTTTTTTTCCTTTGGCTCCATCTCTTCATTCTTTCTGGAGTTATTTCTCCATTTTTCTCCAGTAGCATATCGGGCACCTACCGACGTGGGCATTTCATCTTTCAGTGTCATATCTTTTTGCCTTTTCATGTGTTCATGGGGTTCTCATGGCAAGAAAACTGAAGTGGTTTGCCATTCCCTTCTCCAGTGGACCAAGTTTCGTCAGAGCTCTCCACCATGACCCATCCATCTTGGGTGGCCCTACATGACATGGCTCATAACATGATAACCACTAAGAGTTATAATTTTAGTTATTGGCAAGGATGTGAGGAAACTTTTATTCATATACTTTACTGGTAATATTATGCAGTGTTAAAACTTATGGATTTAAGAAGGAAAAACTTGTGAAATCGTGTATTAAACACACACACACACATACATACTTTGACTCAGTAATCTGTCTGATGGGTATCTATTCCATAGAAATAGGAGGATAAATGTAAAAGTCACTTGTGTGCCTGCTCAGTTGCTTCAGTCATATCTGACTCTTTGTGACCCTCTGGACAGTAGCCCACCAGGCTTCTCTGTTCATGGGATTCTCCAGGCAAGAATACTGGAGTGGGTTGCCGTGCCCTCCTCCAGGGGATCTTCTCGACCCAGGGATCAAGCCCAGGCCTCTTATGTCTCCTGCATTGGCAGGCATGTTCTTTACCACCGCCACCACCGTGTGATACAAAAACCAGACAACTATGTCACAAAAAGGAAAACTACAGGCCAATATTACTGATGAACAAAGATGTGGAAATCCTCAACAAAATATTAGCAAACTGACTCTAACAGTACATAAAAAGATCATACACCATGATCAAGTGGGTTTTATCCCAGGAATATAAGAATTTTTCAATATCTGCAAATCAATATGTGTGATCATACATCAAGTCAACATGTTGAAGAATAAAAACCATATGATCATCTCAATAGATACAGAAAAAGACTATTGATAAAGTTCAGCATCCACTTATGATAAAAACTCTCCAAAAAGTGGGCATAGAGGGAATATATCTTAACATAATAAAGACCATATACAATAGATCCACAGCTAACATACTGCATGGTGAAAAAGATTTGGAGGCCTCACACTTACTTTTTAAAAACTTTTTATTTTACACTGGAGTATAGCCGATTAACAATATTGTGATAATTTCAGGTGGACAGCAAGGAGCCTCAGCCATATGTACACATGTATCCACTTTCCCCAAACTCTGCTCCCATCCAGGCTACCACATAACATTGAGCAGAGTTCCCTGTGCAGCTCACAGTTCCTAATTTCACACTACAAGTCCTCCTTAGAGAGGTTTATTCCTAGGTATTTTATTCTTTTTATATGATGGTATATGGGATCATTTCTTTAATATCTCTTTCTGATATTTCATTGTTAGTGTATAGAAATGCAACATATTTCTGTGTATTAATTTTGTAACTGGCAACTTTACTGGATTCATTAAGTTCTTTTGGTAGTGTCTTTGAGATTTTCTGTGTATAGTGCCATATTATCTGAAAATATTGACAGTTTTACTTCTTATTTTCCAATTTGGATTCCATTTATTGCTTTTTATTCTCTGATTGCCATGCTAGGACTTACAAAACTGTGTTGAATAAGAGTGGCATGAGTGGACATCCTTGTATTGTTCCTGATCATAGAGGAAATACTTTCAGTTTTTCACTACTGAGAATGATGTTTGCTGTGAGTTTGTCATATATGGCCTTTATTATGTTGAGGTATGTTCCCTCAATGGGATTCCTAGCTGGCACTAGTGGTAAAGAACCCACCTGCCAGTGAAGGAGATGTAAGAGTCCTGGGTTTGATCCCTGGGTTAGGAAGATCCCCTGGAAGAGGGCATTGCAACCCACTTCAGTATTCTTGCCTGGAGAATCACATGGACAGAGGAGCCTGGCAGGCTACAGTCCAGAGGGTCACAAAGAGTTGGACATGACTGAAGAGACTTAGCACACACACATGTTCCCTCTATGCCTATTTTCTGGAGTTTTCTTTTTTTTTTAATCATAAATGGAATTGAATTTTATCAAAAGCTTTTCCCACATCTATTGAGATGATCATATGGTTTTCATCTTCAACATGTTGATTTGATGTGTCAATCACACATATTGATTTGTGGATATTGAAAAATCCTTGCATCACTGGGATAAATCCCATTGATCATGGTGTATCATCATTTTAATGTGCTGTTGGATTTGGATTGCTAGTATTTTATGGAGGGTCATCAGTGATATTGACCTGTAGTTTTCCTTCTGTATGATATCTTTTTCTGGTTTTGATATTGAGTGATGGGGGCCTCATAGAGTAAGCTTGGCCAGTGTTCCTTCCTCTGCAAATTTTTGGAAGAATTTTAGAAGGGTAGATGTTAACTCTTCTCTAAGTGTTTGATAGAATTTGATTATGAAGCCATCTGGTCCCTGACTGTTGTTTGTTTAGAGTTTTTACTCACAGTTTTAATTTCAGTACTTGTGGTTGGTCTGTTCATATTTTCTGTTTCTTCCTAGTTGTCTTGGGAGCTTATACCTTTCTAATTATTTGTCCATTTATTCTGGGTTGTCTATATTGGCATATAGTTGCTTATAGTAGTCTCTTATGATCCTTTATATTTCTGTGATGTCAGCTGTAACTTTTCCCTTTTCATTTCTAATGTTATTGATATGAGCCCTCTCCTGTATCTTCTCAAAGAACCAGCTTTTAGTTTCATTAATGTTTTATATTGTTTTCTTCATCTCTATTTCAATTACTTCTGTTCTGATCTTTGTGATTTATTTCCTTTTGCTAACTTTGGATTTTGTTTCTCGCTCTCTAGTTGCTTTAGATGTCAGGTTAGGTTGTTTGAGATTTTTTTTTATTTCCTGAGTTGTTTTCTCAGGTCCTTCCTCCTCTCTTCTCCTTCTGGGACTCCTATAATGCAAATGTTTGTGCATTTAATGTCCCAGAAGTCTCTTAGACTGTCCTCATTTCATTCTTTTTCCTTTATTCTGTTTTGCAGCAGTGATTTCCACCATTCTGCCTTCCAGTTTGCTAATTTGTTCTTCTGCCTCAAGTTATTGTGCTATAGATTCCTTCTAGTGTATTTTTCATTTCAGTTATTGTATTGTTCATCTCAGTGTGTTTGTTCTTTAGTTCTTCTAAGTCTTTATTAAACATTTTTTTGTGATTTCTTGATCTGTGCCCCTACTGTTTGTCTGAGATCTTGGATCATCTATTAATATCATTACTGTGAATCCCTCTTCAAGTAGATTTCCTATCTCCACTTCACTGAGTTCTTCTCCTGGGGTTTTTATCTTCTTCCTCCATCTGGGATATATTCCTCTGCCATCTCATCTTGTCTAACTTTTTGTAATTGCAGTTTCTATTCCATAAGCTGCAGGGTTGTAGTTTTCCTTGCTTCCACTCTCTGACCCCTGGTGAATGAGACTATTTAAGAGGCATGTGCAAGCTTTTTGCTAGGAAGGACTGGTGCCTGCTCATTGGCTGATGGAGCTGGATCTACTCCCTCTGGTGAGCAGGGCCATGCCAAAGGGCATGCCTAGAAGGCTGTGGAAGGAAGGAAGATTTTACGCAGCCTGTCTGCTTTTGGATGGGACTGTGTTCCTGCCCTGTTGGTTATTTGGCCTGAGGCATCCCAGCACTGGAGCCAGCAGCCTGTTGGATGGGGACAGATCTTGGTAAGAAAATGGTGGCCTCCAGGAGGGCTCACACCAATAAGTGTTCCCAGAACTGCTGTTATCAGTCTTTTTTGCCACAGTAAATCACAGCTACCCCCCACCTTCACAAGAGATCTTCTAATACTTATGATGTCACTGCTCTTTTCCCTGGATTCTGGTACCCACAAGACCGTGTGTGCACCCTCCAAGAGTAGAGTTTCTTCCCCCACCCCATCCTGTGGAATTCCTGCAATCTAACCCTGCAGACCTTCAAAGCCAGATTCTCTGGGGGTTCTTCTTCTTGTTGCCAGACCCCCAGGCTGAGGGATTTGACATGGGACTCAGAACTTTCACTCCTGTAGGAGAACTTCTGTGGTAAAATTATTTTCTACTTTGTCAGTCTGGGAATTGATTTTATTGCAATTGCACCCCTCCTACCATCTTGTTGTGGCTTTCTCTTTGTCTTTGGGTATAGGGTATGCTTTTTGATAGATTCTAGCTTTTTTTTTTTTTTTTTTTGGTCGATGACTAACAGTTAGTTGTGATTTTGGTGTTTCCATAAGAAGTGGTCCTTTCATAAGTAGCTTGTCCTACTGCACCTACTGTCTCTATCTAGGATCATCCTTACAAGTGAATCAGTGCAGAAATATTCTGGAAGTGAAGCAGCCTATAGAAATATCTTGGAGAAGAATCATGGAGTCCCTCCAATCTGGTTTTCCTTTCTCTTCTGTCTTCTTTATGGTGCTCTGGCCAGTTTGCCCTGCCTTCCACTGGGTCCCTGTTTCTTAGCTCACTTCCTTTGCTTTTTCTGCTTGGTAGAGAAGCATTCACATCTTCTGGGGCTTATGTCAAATGGTCAACGTCTGCAACATTAAGGCTTCTCATACACATAGGTCCAGATTGTTTGGTTTTTGTTGCTATCATTATTATAGGAGTTCTAGGAGTTCTTTATGTATGCTGCATATTAACTCTTATCAGATACATGATTTGTTGTTGTTCAGTTGCTCAGTCATGTCTGACATTTTTCGACCCCATGGTTTGCAGAATGCCAGGCTTCCCTGTCCTTCACCATCTCCTGGAGCTAGCTCAAACTCATGTCCATTGAGTCGGTAATGCCATCCAGCCATCTCATCCTCTGTCATCCACTTCTCCTCTTGCCTTCAATATTTCCCAGTATCAGGGTCTTTTCCATTGAGTTGGCTCTTTGCATCAGGTGATCAAAGTATTGGAGCTTCAGCTTCAGCATCAGTCCTTCCAGTGAATATTTAGGATTGATTTCCTTTAGGATTGTCTGGTTTGATCTCCTTGCAGTCCAAGGGACTTAAAAGAGTCTTCTCCAACACCACAGTTCAAAAGCATCATTTCTTTGCTGCTCAGCCTTCTTTATGGTACAGCTCTCACATCCATATGTGACTACTGGAAAAATCATAGCTTTGACTATATGGACCTTTGTCAGCAAAGTAATGTCTCTGCTTTTTAATATGCTGTGTAGATTTGTCATAGCTTTTCTTCCAGTGAGCATGCATCTTTTAATTTCATGACCGCAGTCACCATCTACAGTGACTTTGGAGCCCAAGAATATAAAGTCTGTCGCTGTTTCCATTGTTTCTCCATCCATTTGCCCTGAAGTGATGGGACCAGATGCCATGATCTAAGTTTTTTGAATGTTGAGTTTTAAGCCAGCTTTTTCACTCTCCTCTTTTACCTTCATCAAGAGGCTGTTTAGTTCCTCTTCACTTTCTGCCATTAAAGTGGTGTCATCTACATATCTGAGGTTATTGATATTTCTCCCAGCAATCTTTTTTTTTTTCCTCCCAGCAATCTTGATTCCAGCCTGTGCTTCATCCAGCCTGCATTTTGCATGATGTACTCTGCTCTGCATATAAGTTAAATAAGCAGGGTGACAATATACAGCCTTGACGTACTCCTGTCCCGGTTTTGAACCAACCCATTGTTCCTTGTCTGGTTCTGTTATTTCTTGACCTGCATACAAGTTTCTCAGGAGGCAGATAAGATGGTCTGGTATTCCCATCTCTTTAAGAATTGTCCACAGTTTGCTGTGATCCACACAGTCAAAGGCTTTAGCATAGTCAATGAAGCAGAAGTAGATATTTTTCTGGAATCTGTTGTTTTTTCTATTATCCAACAGATGTTGATAATTGATCTCTGGATCCTCTGCCTTTTCTAAATCCAGCTTGAACATCTGGAAGTTCTTGGTTCACAGTACATGATTTAGAAATATTTTATTCCATTCTATAAATTAGTTTCTCACCTTGTTGGTTGTGTTCTATGATATATACAGAGATTTACAGTTTTGATGTAGCCCAATTTATCTATTTTTATTTTTGTTGCCTGTGCTTTTGGTCTCATATTCAGGAAATCATTGCCAAATCTGGTATCATGATTATTTCCCCCTATGTTTTCATTTAAGACTTTTATAGTTTTATCTTTTATGCTTAGGTCATTGACCTATTTTGAGTTAAATTTTGTGTAAAGTAAAGAGACGAACGTCATTCTTTTACATGGGAATATCGAACTTTTGAAGATCCAGTTGTGTAAAAGACTTCCTTTTCCTGATTGAATGTCTTCGAACACTTGCTGAAAGTGATTTGACCATATCAACACAGGTTCATCTCTGGACTCTCTGTTCTATTCCATTGGTCAATATGTCTGTCTTTATGCCAGTACCACACTAATTTGGCTGTTACAGCTTTGCAGTAAGCTTTGAAATCAGGTAGTGTAGTCCTTAAATTTCATTTTTTTAAAAAAAAAGATATTCCATATGAATTTTAGCATAGAGTTTTCTTTTTCTTTTAAAAAATGTCAATAGGATTTTGATAGCAATTGCATTGAAACTTTAGATCACATTAAGTAGTATTGATATCTTAACAATGTTGTCTTCTAATTCATGAACATGGAATGTCTTTCCATTTTGTGTGTGTGTGTGCTTCTTTAATTTCTTTCAGCACAATGCTTTGAGTTTTTGTTTTACATGTTTTTCACCTCCTTGGTAAGTTTTTTTCCTAAATATTTTATTTTATTCAATGCTATATTGTAAATGGAATTGTTTTCTTGATTTCTTTTTAGATTTTTCATTATTAATATATTAGAAACATAACTTTTTTGAATGTTTATTTTGTATCTTGCAATTTTGATACACTTATTGATTAGTTCTAATAATTTTTTGTGGTATCTTTAGAGTTTTGTGCATATAAGATCATGTTATCAACAGAGGTAATTTTACCTCTTCCTTTCTAATTTGCATACTTTTTTTTTCTTAGAAAAGTGCTCTGGTGATAAGTTCTAGTACTATGTTAAATAGAAGTGATGAAAATAGTCATCTTGATCTTGTTCCTGATCTTAGGGGGGCTAAGCTTTCAGTCTTTTATTAATGAGTATTATAGTAACTGTGAGCTTTTCACATATGACCTTTATTATGTTGAGTTAGTTTCTTTCTATTCCTAGTTTGTTGAGTGTTTTTATTATGAACTATTGATTTACTCAAGGACTTCCCTGGTAGCTCCACTGGTAAAGAATCTGCCTGCATGCAGGAGGCCCTGTTTTGATTCCTGGGTTGGGAATATACCCTGAAGAAGGGAATGGCTACCCACTCCAGTATTCTTGCCTAGAGAATTCCATGGACAGAGGAGCCTGGCTGGCTACAGTCCATGGGATCGCAAAGAGTCGGACACTGCTGAGCAACTAAGCATAGCACAGCATTGATTTATTCAAATGATTTTTCTGTGTAATTGAGATAATTATGTGGCAATTTTTTAATTCTCTCAATTTGGTGAATTACACTGATTTATTTTCCTGTATTGAAGAAACAGCTTTTCATTCCAGGAGTCTATCCTACCAGGTCCTGGTGTATAATTATTTTAATATGGTATTGAATTCTATTTGCTAGTATTTTATTCTAAATTTTTACATTAGTATTCATGAGGAATATTGGTCTGTCACTTTCTTTCCTTGTAATGTCTTTGCCTGTGGTATCAGGGTAGTGCAGGCCTCATATAATGAATTTGTAAGTGTTCCCTCCTCTTCAATGTTTTTGGCAAGTGTTTGAGGAGGACTTATGTTAATTCTTCTTTAAAAGTTTGGTAGAATTCAACAAAGTCATTAGTCCTGGGCTTTTCTGTGTTGGGAGATTTTTGATCACTGATTGAATCTCATTGCCAGTTTAGGTCTGTTCACATTTTTTATTTCTGCATAAATCAGTCTTGGTAGGTTGTTTATTTTTAAGAATTTGTCCATTCCATCCTGATTATCCAATTTGTTGGTGTACAATTATTTATAGTATTCTTTTATAGTCCTTTGTATTTCTGTAAAATAGGTTGCAATGTGCACTCTTTCATTTCTGATTTTAATTATATGAGTGCTCTTTTTGTCTTAATCCAGCTAAAAATCTGTCAATTGCATTGGTTTTTCCAAAGAACCAACACTTGGTTCTGTTGATTATCCAGACATTTCTCTGCTCACTAACCTTTGTTATTTCCTTCATTTGCTAGTTTTGGGTGTAGTTTGTCCTTATTTTTCTAGCTCCTTAAAGTATAAAAGTTAGGTTGTTGATTTGAGATCTTTCTTCTTTTTTAATGGATGCATTTATAACTATAAATTTCCCTCTATTTTATCTCAACCTGTGTTTTTCTATGCTGTGTTTTTGTTTTCATTTGTTTCAAGGTATTTTCTAATTTTCCTTGTGATTTCTTCTTTGACTCATTTGTTATTTAAGTGTGTATTATTAAATTTCCACATATTTTTGCATTTTCCTGTTTTCCTTCTGCTACTGACATAGTTTCATTCTATTGTGATTGGAACAGATACTTTTGTATGAGTTTAATCTTTTAAAATTTATTAAGACTTGTTTTGAAGCCTAACATAAACTCTATCCTAGAGAAATGTTCCAGTAAACTTGATAAAGATGTGTGCTCTGGTGTTCGTGGTGCAGTGTTCTGTAAATGACTGTTAGGTGCAATTGGTCTGTAGTTTTATTCAAGTTCTCTGTTTTCTTACTGATTGTTTTCTCTGTATTATCTATTATTGAAAGTGGGTTATTGAAATATCCTACTATTATTAAAAGACTACATATTTCTCACTTCAGTTCTGTTAGTATTTGCTTCATATATTAATAGTTCTGATCTTTGATACATGTATATTTTAAATTATTATATCTTCTTGGTGAAGTGACCCTTTTATCATTACATAATGTCTCTTTTTTGTCTTTTGTGACAGTTTTTGACATAACTTCTATTTTATCTGATATTAATATAGCCACCCATGCTCTCTTTGCTTTACTATTTGCATGGAATATCATTTTACTTTCTACCTGTACATATACTTAGAGATAAAATGAATTTCTTGTAGATAACGTACAGTTGAATCTGCTTCTAGACTCCATTCTGCCAGTCTGTGTCTTTTGATTGACAAGTTTAATCTATTAACATTTTAAGAATTACCAACAAGGAAGGGCTTAGAATTGCCATTTTGTTAACTGTTTTCTGTGCATCTTATAATTTCTGGCTTTATTGCCTTCCTCTATGTTTAATTGATTTTTTTGCAGTGACATATTTTCATTTTCTTCCCATTTCCTGTGTGTATTCTATAGATATATTTCTTGTGGTATCATGGACTTTCTAAGTTTGGCTAACCCAATGCTCATTTAATATTTACCTTAAGCACTGGTACTTGAGCATCTTTATCTATCTCTACTTTTTTCCATAGCCTTGAGTCATTCTAACATTCTATTTAGCACATGATTAATACTCAGTAAATATTTTTGGAATGGCTGAACACTTAGAACAGAATAAGGGTCATTCAGTGATATCATGACAAGGCAGTCCAATATGTCTGAGTAGTAATAGGTTAAACTTTTCTGATGGGATCAGAAATACTTATAGTCTTCTGAACAAGACTTTTTCTACCCTGGACTATTCTTATATGGGCATTTCCAAAGCTTCCTGTAGGCCTAACCAACCAGCCTCCTTCTGGCTGTCATATTCTCTCTGTAACTACAGTAATACATTTAGCCTGGTCTTGATCTTGGCCTGAGATTAGAGTCAGAATCACTCTTTTTTATATTGTGAATTAATCATATACTAATTGTACCTAAACTCTATGTGAACTGTTAAATATTTACACAGGAAACAGCTGAATAAAGCATAAACAGCTACATAAAAGCCCACTGTGAATGGCTATAGTTTCCAAAGATGGCAATAATGATATTTTCTACCTCTCATGCTCTTGTAAAAGTTGTCACCTCTCTGCCTTAAGTGATGAAGTCTAATTCTTCTACTTGAATCTGGAAGGACTTGTGACTAACTTGTAATTAATAGAGTATTACAGAAGTGATGTGACATGAATTTTGAGTCTTGGCCATACAAAGTGATGCTGCATCTACCTCATTTATGGAAACACTCTTCTTTGGAGCCTGAGTTACAAAATATGAAGCCTAACTACTGTGAAGCCTGTCATGCTGTGGGGGAGCCAAATTACACTGAGATGTAATATGTAAGCACTATTTGTCAGTCCTGGTTTTCCAGTGTTCTCAATACAAGTGCTGGCCATTTGACTGAATGAGCCTTCAGATGGTTTCAGCCCCCAGCCATTGTTTTTTTTCCCCCCCAGTGAGGGCACAGACATCAAGTGAAACAAGTTATATCCACTTTGTTTTTTCTGAATTCCTTACTCTGAAACTCCAAGCATATAATAAAATGGCTGTGGCTTTATGCACTAAGTTTGGGGTAGTTTGTTATACAGCAAGAGTAACAAAAACACATGACACATTTCCCCAATCAAGTCATAAAGCCATCCCTCCTGCATAGACTTAAGCCTAATCAGATCCTTGCTTAAATTATTTCCTTGCATTTCTTTAGAGTTTTTCTATCAAAAATACTCCTAAAGAATATAGTATAGTATTGCCTGTTTTCAAAAATCTTTTTATACATGCAATCACACTGTGAATATGTCTTATTTCTTAAAGAAAATCAGAATATCTTTGCTCTGATTTTTGTATGTCACATGTAGAGAAAAATCTTATTTCCTTTCAGTTTTTCTGCGAGTACCTCATTGTTGCCTTCTATATGATCTTTATGGAAACAATTGCTTCCTGCTGATTTCTATCTGGGTTTATTACCATGCTAATTACTTTCCCTTGATACCATTGTGCCTTCTAATGTATAGATTAACCCAGCATGAGATGGTGTAACTAGGACGGCTAAATCTCAGCTATCATGGAGATGCTGCTTTGTTACGAGGTGACTTGATATGAGGAAGTTTTGATAAATCAGTGGGAAAAAAGCATTCATTAATAACTTAGTAAGTACAAAGTGCTATGCTACCCTGAAGACAAAATTGTTAGTTGTTAACATTATTTAAAGAAGAAAAAGATGAAGAATACAGAGCAACTTGACATAAATTATTTAACTAGTAGGGAGCAGCACCTGGATTCAAACACAGGTAGTCTGCCCCAGAATCTGAATCTGTAAACATTCTGCTATTAATATTTCTCCTTGTCAAAAATTTAGAAAATCTGGACACCACCGTCTTCTCATAATCTGAGACCAAATACATCGACAACCAACCCTTCCCATATACAAGCCCTGTTGTGTTGAAATCAAAATACCTAATCTCATTTTTCAGGTATTTACTAATTTCTGAATACCTAACACACATATAAGATAGGGATTTCAGAACATCAAACAGAGCACACAGTGCACAGACATCTCTCACACTCTGTTGTCTCCCTGTCTCCGAATCCAGAAGCAGATTCCAAGACAAAATCAAACAAAATGACAGCATCATTTGAAAAAAAAGCACAATGAGGTATGTGACACTAATGAATCTTAAGCTTAGTATATAAAAATACATTAAATAAACAGTGTAGCTGAAAATAACACCTATGTCTAAGTAGCAAAAATATGAGTGCCTCCATAAAACACACACACACACGGATAATCAGTAGAAGATGTGCTAATAGATGTTTAGGAACCTGTTTAGATGCAGCTGTCCTACATACCAGATACAACTGCTAAAGACAATCCTTTTCACAATAGCGCCATAACCGTACAGGACATATGAATAAAGTGCAAGTGATTTGTGCAAACTCGGTGAGGTAAAAGACGACTTGAAAAAGTAGAGCTACTACTTGCTGATTGGATTGGACAAATGTCATTATTGTTGTACCCAGATAAATGTGTGCCCATATTTTTTTGTTTTTATAATTATTATGAACAAGTCCATTGAAAAACACTGGCGGAGAAGGGGTATAAGCTTGGAGCAACATCACGGGTTTACCAGTCCAGAGACTTCTTCTACACAGTAAGTCTTTGATAAGCACTAAAGTGTTTCAGGTGTGTTGCAGGCCCAGTGCCTACCCCTCCTCAGGAAGAGAGGCAGGGACTCTTTGATGGACCCACTCTGGATGGCCTTCTGCTCCTTGGTAGCCTCCTTCCCCCAGTCGCCACCTTAGACCTCCTCAACAATTATGCTGCACATAGTGCTCACATCCAGGCACTTCAGGGCAATATGGTAAACTCAGGGGTCAGAGACAGATGCCTGGAAACTGTACCTGCACCTGATACAGAAGCTGTGCAGTGATGGGTGTGAGGGAGCCATTCAAGTTGACGCTTTCTGCACCCAGGAGGAGGGTGAAGAATGAGACTGGGAGGAGGAAGTGTGAGTGCTGCTTCCTCCTGCACAGAAATATTACTCAACCATAGAAAAGAATGAAATATTGCCATTTGCAAGAATTTGAATGGACCTAGAGATTATCATAATGAGTGAAGTAAGAGAGACAAAGACGAATATTATATTTTATCACACGTGGGGTCAAAAATAATGCAAATGAGTTTATTTACAAAGGAGAAACAGACACACAGACATAGGAAACAAACTTATGGTTACCAAAGGGGAAAGGGAGGGAGGAATAAATCAGGAATATAGGATTTATAGATACTTACCATTTTACATAAAATAGATAAACAACAAGGATTTAGTGTATAGCAAAGGGAACTGTAATCAATATCTAATAGCTTATAATAGAAAAAAAATCTGAAAAAATATGTATATATGTATGTATACATATATATATAACTGAATAACTTTACATCTGAAACTAACAAAATATTGTAAATCAACTATACTTCAATTAAAAAAGAGAAAAACTCTTACTGGCCTGAATTTCAGTTGTAATGATTCCAGAAGTGAAATGGCTAGAAGAAGGACCTTGGTCATTGTCTTTTTTGAAGAAAAAATTCGGCAAAGAGACCAGGATTGGTAAACAGAGACAGTGCTTATTAGAAGCAAAGTACTTATGGAAGAGCACACAAGCAAACTTGGAATGAGGTGCATGTAATAGGAGTGGCTTAGGTTGCTCACGTGAAGGTAGTTTTCCAGGTTGTCTCTGGCCAATCTCATTTGTGCCCATATTGGGTCTGACTCAGGGCAGCAGGGAACCAGCTGCAGTTGCTCAGCCTGGGGCCTATCTATCTCCTAGATCATTAAAGCAATAACTTACTGATCACCTACTGCTGCTGCTGCTGCTGCTAAGTCGCTTCAGTCGTATCCGACTCTGTGCGACCCCATAGACGGCAGCCCACCAAGCTCCCCCGTCCCTGGGATTCTCCAGGCAAGAACACTGGAGTGGGTTGCCATTTCCTTCTCCAATGCATGAAAGTGAAAAGTGAAAATGAAGTCGCTCAGTCATGTCTGACTCTTAGCAACCCCATGGACTGCAACCTACCAGGCTCCTCCGTCCATGGGATTTTTCCAGGCAAGAGTACTGGAGTGGGGTGCCATTGCCTTCTCTGATCACCTACTAGGCACCAGGTAATATGCTGGCATCTAAAGACATGGAGATGGATCAGGTTTTCCAAAGCACTTACAAGTCTATTTTGTGTGTGCTCAGTCATGTCCAACTCTTTGCAACTCCTGTGGACCGTAGCCCACCAGGCTCCTCTGTCCATGGAATTCTCCAGGTGAGAATACTGGAGCAGGTTACCATTTCCTACTCCAGGGGATCTTCCTGACCAAGAGATTGAACCCTTGTCTCTTGCATCTCCTGCACTGGCAGGCAGACTCTTTACCAACTGTGCCACCTGGAAAGCCCCTACAACCTATTAGGGTTAGTTATAAAAAAATGTAATTACCAAAAATAGTGTGATGTTTGCTCTGACAGCAGTAAGGACAGATGGGTCTGGAACACAGAGGAAGATTCATACATACTAATAAGAGGAGTGGATAGAAAGGATTAGGAAAGACTACTTTTGAAAGATTGATTCTTTTATTATTATGTAATGTTTTGTTTTGATTTCTACTAATTCTTTTGTGATGAGGTCTACACTATGTAATTAATATAGATATTCCTGATATTTTTTGTTTTGTTTATGTGGCCAAAGTAGAAATTTGAGCAACCAAACAAAATAGTGTTGGATTATAGTAACTCAAGGTATAAAAATTCCATGAGTACATACTGTTAGAAATAATGACTAAATAAATTAATAAATGAAGAGAGACAAATCTCCTGTGTGTAAGAATTCCAAATATTTTAAGTGTATACTCTGGACTCAAGGTGGTGGAGCATAACTCTTCACTCCTTAAGTGTGAAGAGTAATTCTTCACACTATAGTCATTCTTCCCATAGTGTACAGTATAGAAAGGGGGAAGGTAATATTATAGTGGAGAAACCTGACAAACACACCTGCTATATAATTAATTGTTTCCATAACATTTTCTATCCTTTTTAGTTTAATTTACCTATATTATTTAAATTGAAATGATTTTCATATAAACATTGTATTATTAGGTTATATGTCTTACTGATACCACTAATATCTGCCTTTTAATCGATCAGTTCAGTTCAGTCACTCAGTTGTGTCCGACTCTTTGCGACCCCATGGACTGCAGCATGCCAGGCTTCCCTGTCCATCACTAACTCCCAGAGTTTGCTCAAACTCATGTCCATCGAATTGGTGATGCCATCCAACCATCTCATCCTCTGTCATCCCCTTCTCCTCCCACCTTCAATCTTTCACAGCATAAAGGTCTTTTCTAGTGAGTCAGTTCTTTGTATCAGGTGGCCAAAGTATTGGAGTTTCAGCTTCAGCATCAGTCCTTCCAATGAATATTCAGGACTGATTTCCTTTAGGATGGACTGGTTGGATCTCCTTGCAGTCCAAGAGACTCTCAAGGAGTCTAAATTGATACATTTAGTTAATTTACCTTATGGTAACTATTGGTATGCTAGGGTTTATGTCTGGCAATTTATTTGTTTTATTTTATTTTTTTGTTTCCCTTGTATCTCATTCAACTGTTTTATCTTTCTTACCTTTCTGTGCCCTACTTTGAACACAATTTCATCTTGATTTTTACATAGTGTTTTTGAGTGTTTTGCTTTGTAAAATTTTCTCATTGATTGCTCTGGGATTTACAGTATAGATATATGACTTACCAGAGTTCACTGGTATCCAATTTCATCACTCCAAGTGATGAAACTTCACTCCCTTTTAGATCTCTTGTCCTTTCCCACTTTTAAACAAAATAAGATAGATTATCAGTTTTTAATGGTTTTTGTTTTAATCCACTTTCACTACACTTTATTCCTTTATCATTCTCTCCAAGTCCTTCTTTTATCTTTTATCAAATTCATGAAGTATATTGATGCTGGATACAAAATTAATAGTTAACAGTACTTTTGCTGAACACCTAAAAAATGTCATGACACTTCCTAATGGCCCCTATTAGTCAGATGAGAAATTTGGTGTCGTTAAAATTGATGTTTCCCTCATAAATAATGTGTCATTTTGTTTTTTAAATAATGTGCTTTTTATTTTATTTTATTTTAGTTAGTTAGTTTTGATTGTTCTGGTCTCTGATGCTGCACAGACTTTTCTCTAGTTGTGACAAGAGGGGTCTACTCTCTGGCTGTAGTGTGCAGGCTTCTCATTGTGGTGGCTTCTCTTGTTGTGGAGCACAGGATCTAGATTGGGCAGGCTTCAGTAGCTGCAGCACATGGGCTCACTGCTTGTGGTTCCCAGGCTCTAGAGCACAGGTTCAATATTTGTGGCATGCAGACTTAGTTGTTCCATGGCATGTGGGATCTTCTCGGACCAGGGATCGAACCCATGTCTCCTACATTGGCAGGAGGATTCTTTACCACTGGGCCACAAGGCGGAGCCCCTTAATGTGTCATTTTGGTATCATGGCTTTCATTGTTTTAGTCTTTAGTTGTAAAAGATTGACTATGTTGTAGATTTGGTCTAGATTGGTATAGATTTATTTATGTCATATACATAGTTCACTCATTTTCTAGACACTCTTGGTTTATATTTTTTTACTATATTTTTGACATTTTGAGCAGTCATTTCTCAATTTTCAGCCCCACTCTTTTTTTTCTAGGACTCTGAACATATGGAATTTTGGAACTTTTGTTATTGTCTTAAAAATTTTGGAACTTTTGTTATTGTCTTAAAATTATTCTTTATGTATATATTTACCTCTGAGATGTAGATTTTTCGGCTGTTTCAAGATCATTTGTAATTGCTTATTAAAGCATTTTTATTATGGTTGCTCTAAAAATTTGTCAGATAGTTGCAACATCTGATTTATCTCTATGCTGGAGCTACTTGATTATCTTTTCTCATTCAAGTTGTGATTTTCCTGGTTCTTGCTATTATGGTCTTTTTTTTCTGTTGTATCCTGGATTCTTTGACCATTAGGATAGGAATCTCTGGAGCCTGTTTAAATATTTTATTTTAGAAAACTGGCACCTTGTTTAGGTTTAGCATACAAATTCTGGCCTCCTAAATAAATATAATTTTCAGAGCCTTTAAAGTGCTAATTGCCTGATTGGTTTATCTGGTGCTGCTGTGGCTCCAACTGTTTGCTGGTGGTACCTGAGAGGCAGAAAAAAACTAAAGTTCATATTCAGATTTTAAAATTCTTTATCTAATGTCTTTTTTCTGTTCCAGGATCCCATCCAGCCTACCATATTGCATTTAGTTGTCAGGTCACTTTAGGCTCCTCTTGGCTGTGATGTTTTATCGGATTTTCCTTGTTTTGGATGACCTTTCCAGTTTAGAGGGTTGCAGGTAAGATATTTTGTAGCATATCACTCATTTGGGATTTGTCTGTTGTTTTTCGCATGATTAGACTGGTGATATGATTTATGGGGCAAAAACCAAAGAGGTAAAATGCCATTTTCATTGAATCACATCGAGTACATAATATCAAAATAATTTTTGAGTGTTGAAGCTGATCCTAATCACCTGGCTGAAATAGTGTTTTTCAAGTTTCTCCAGTGTAAAGTGACTCTTATTACCCCTTTTCACATTTTACTGTTTGAAGGAAGTCATAAGAACAAATGGCACTTAACTGGTGTAGAGTTAATCATATTTCTATCAGGGCAGAGCATATATTTATATATATATATATATAATATAATATATATTTATATTTATATAAATTATTTGGAATTCTTCTGCATGAAATACTTACCTCTACTTCCTTATTAATTAATATCAGTGAATTTTTTAAAAATAGACCTAAATGACAATATTTTTCATTTCTTTTTCTTTTGTTTCGTTTTTGTTTGTTCCTTAAATCATTCCTTTTTTTTTTTTCATAGTGAAAACTTTTATATTTGGAATTAGCCAGGTGGACTCAGTTTAGATGATCACGGTTTTGTTGGCAACATCCAAAGCATCATAGTCAGGAGCCAGTCTAACATATGCCTTCTTCTCTCCATCAGGCCTAATCAGAGTATTGACCTTAGCCACGTCAATGTCATAGAGCTTCTTCACAGCCTGTTTAATTTGGTGCTTGTTGGCCTTGACATCCACAGTGAATACCAGTGTGTTGTTGTCTTCTGTTTTCTTCATGGCTGACTCAGTGGTGAGGGGGAATTTGATGGCATAGTGGTCAAGTTTGTTTCTCCTAGAGCCGCTCTTCCGAGGATATTTGGGCTGCCTCCTGAGCCGCAGTGTTTTGGGCCGCCGGAAGGTGGGTGACGTCTGGATCTTCTTTTTCTTGTGGCTGTGGACACCTTTCAACACTGCTTTCTTGGCCTTCAAAGCCTTTGCTTTGGCTTCAGCTTTAGGAGGGGCAGGGGCTTCCTTCTTCGCCTTCGGCACCATCTTCATGAAAAGGCAATCAATCCATTTTTGGTCATTGGAAACACTTCCAGTCGGCTCCTAAGTCCCTTTGGAGCCATATATTCCCATTATATAGGGTTTCTTTTTGGACAGTTCTTTGCTTTCTGACTCATCTTGCACATTTTCAAATTGTTTATGTTCTAGTCTCATCATCCAAATTTTCAGGCTCCTGGAATCAGTCAGTTCTCCAAGGAACACTATTTCCTTTTTTTAGGAAGTGATATTAGATATCAGTATCTATGCAACAGGTGTCATCATTGCTGGCAGGATGAAGTGGCTTGTAATCCTTCTCAGCTTATAAAACTAATAAATTTATGTGTGTATATTAACTCATGTATATGCACATGCCCATGAATATGTCTATATGTAAGCATTAATCTCTACATTAATTTGAATTCATACTAATGTCTCCAACTCTAATCTATTATTGAATGGATCATTCTTGCCTCTGCCCCTTTATTATCTGTAATCTCCCACTCCAGCAGTAAGATACCTGCCCCTCACCATCCACAATCCTTTTACTGAATTGTCCAGTTTCACTAAAAACACATAACAGTATCATTTTTAACCTATACAACCATAGGCATAAAACTTGTCCACTAGAGTATACTGCATATGTAAATTTTCTTTTCTCTTTAGATTTTCAGACTTCTTTCATTTCCTCTAATACTTATATCAGCACCATTTCCCTCTCCCCCTTAAGTGTAGTTCTTCTATATATTTGAATTATGATTAAATTATATTTTTACACTCTGCATTCCATGCTGATATCCCTTGATATCCTTAATAATATGTTTAAATTTTGCCCAATTAAGTTTCAATTTTTGTGCTAGAAATTACTATGGAATTTGACAAATGCATAGTGTCATGTAACCGTCATTTTATTATCACATGTAGTAGTATCACTGTGGGCTTCCCTGGTGGCTCAGATGTAAAGAATCCACCTGCAGTGCACTAGACCCGGGTTCAATCCCTGGGTCTGGAAGATCCCCTAGAGGAGGGCATGGCAACCCACTCCAGTATTCTTGCCTGGAGAATTCCATGGACAGAGGAGACTGGCGGGCTACATTCCATGGGGTTGCAAAGAGTTGGACACAACTGCATGACTAACACAATAGTATCACTGCACTAAAATATAAAATTAGAAATAAAGAAAATTAGAAAATACTTTGAGGGGGACACAATCAAGATGGTGGGATAGAAGGCTCCTATATTTCCCTCTTTTCATGGACATACTGAATATACCTACACATAGATCAATTCCCTCTGTGAGAAGTCCAGAAACTAGTTAGGTGACTCCTACACATTGAGTGACTGAAAATACTCATATAGAAATAGGTATGAAAGATTGAGACATACTCTCACCATAAACTCCACCTCAGCACAGCATCTTACAATTGGAAGGGAAGCTCCAATTTCCAGTTTCTCCCTGAGGAGCAGAGGAGTTGGACCACACAGCATCCCAACAAATGTTGTGATCTGAGGGATGGGCATGGAAATCACCTTGTTTTGAGACACAGCAGAGCTTGGCATTCATGAGTCCCACAGGACCATAGTAACAGACAGTTTTTAAGTAGGGACTTGAGCATTTCCGAGCATATCCCTGCAGCCCCAACCACATCAGGGCTCAGTGCAGAGAGAGCAGGCAAAAACGTCCATCTCTCACTTTCTCCCTGGAAGAGATTGGATTGCATCCTTTCCCAGCTAGTACCTGAGGACCTGGCTTCTAATCAGACTGCAAGTGAGAGCTGACTAGGATCCTCCTAAAAGAGCTGGTGGGCAGGTCCCCCACCTCCTCCCTCTGGCTCATTCACAGTAAAACCAAGCCTCTGGTAACTCCCAGGAAGGAACCTGTCTGCACATGTAGCACCCCACCTGTTATAGAAACCACCTGAGGGACTGGCTCTCAAATCACCTAGCTGGGGGAGCTGACAAGGATTTGCATTCAGGGGTTTACCAGGACCACCCAAAACAAAGAGGCAGCGCTACATGGGCACACAGGCACCACCCCTCCCCACTGCAGCACCTCTTCCCTCTGGCCCAGCAGAGAAGGCACAAACACTCAGCTCTGTTTTTCCCTGATATGGGCTAGACTACATGTCTAATGTCCTGGCCTTCCCAGCTGTACCCCGATGGTCAGCTTTTTAATTACCTTGCACTAGGCATCTGAAAGGGCAAAACTGTTAAAACTAGTAGACAAATTCAGTAAAGTTGTAGGATTCAAACTCAGCATACAAAAATCAGTTGTATTTCTATACACTAACAATGAACTATCATAGAAATTAACAATCCCATTTAACATATCATCAAAAACAGAAAAATACTCAGGAATAAATGTATACAGGAGTTAAAACAATCTGTGTACTAAAATATATAAAACATTTATTTATTTATTATTTTTAATTGAAGTATACTTGATTTATAATATTTCAGGTGTACAGCAAAGTGATTCAGTTATACACACACACACACACACATATTCTTTTTCAGATTCTTTCCCATTGTAGGTTATTACAATAGTTCCCTGTGCTATATAGTAAGTCCCTGAGTCCCTGTTGTTTATCTATTTTATATATAGTTTGTGCGTGCTAAGTCACTTCAGTCGTGTTCAACTCTTTGCAACCCTATGGACTGTAGACTGCCAGGCTCCTCTATCCATGGGATCCTCCAGGCAAGAATACTGGAGTGGCTTGCCATGCCCTCCTCCCGGGGTTCTTCCTAACCCAAGGATTGAACCTGCATCTCTTATGTCTCCTGCGATCAAATTGCCAACATCCGCTGGATCATCGAAAAAGCAAGAGAGTTCCAGGAAAACATCTATTTCTGCTTTATTGACTATGCCAAAGCCTTTGTGTGGATCACAACAAACTGTGGAAATTCTTAAAGAGATGGAAATACCAGACCACCTCACCTGCCTCTTGAGAAATCTGTATGCAGGTCAAGAAGCAACAGTTAGAACTAGACATGGAACAACAGATTGGTCCCAAATAGGAAAAGGAGTATGTCAAGGCTGTATATTGTCACCCTGCTTATTTAACTTCTATGCAGAGTACATCATGAGAAACGCTGGGCTGGAGGAAGCACAAGCTGGAATCAAGATTGCCGGGAGAAATATCAATAACCTCAGATACGCAGATGACACCACCCTTATGGCAGAAAGTGAAGAAGAACTAAAGAGCCTCTTGATGAAAGTGAAAGAGGAGAGTGAAAAAGTTGGCTTAAAGCTCAACATGCAGAAAACTAAGATCATGGCATGTGGTCCCATCACCTCATGGCAAATAGATGGGGAAACAGTGACAGACTTTATTTTGGGGGACTCCAAAATCACTGCAGATAGTGACTGCACCCATGAAATTAAAAGACGCTTACTCCTTGGGAAAAAAGTTATGACCCAGCTAGACAGCATATTAAAACGCAGAGACATTATTTTGCCAACAAAGGTCCGTCTAGTCAAGGCTATGGTTTTTCCAGTGGTCATGTATGGATGTGAGAGTTGGACTATAAAGAAAGCTGAGCACTGAAGAATTGATGCTTTTGAACTGTGGTGTTGGAGAAGACTCTTTAGGGTCTCTCGGACTGCAAGGAGTTCCAACCAGTCTATCCTAAAGGAAATCAGTCCTGAGTGTTCATTGGTAGGACTGATGTTGAAGCTGAAGCTCCAGTACTTTGGACACCTGATGCGAAGAGGTGATTCATTTGAAAAGACCTTGATGCCTGGAAAGTTTGAGGGCAGGAGGAGAAGGGGACAACAGAGGATGAGATGGTTGGATGGCATCGCCAGCCCAATGGATATGAGTTTGAATAAGCTCCGGGAGTTGGTGATGGACAGGGAGGCCTGGTGTGCCGCAGTCCATGGGGTCATGAAGAATCGGACAGGACTGAGTGACTGAACTGAACTGAACTGATAGAAGTGTATTTGATTATGTCCCTCAGCTTGACAGTCACACCTCAGGAGTCAGGTAGAGCAGCCAGAAAAAATCTCCAAGCATCTGTCCTCTCTGCTCCCCTCCCCACAACATACACTATCTCTGGACAAATAGCCATCCTCCACCCCTGGTGTTGAAAAAAAAATCGACTGCAGAGTGTGGCAGGTGACCATCCCAAGCCTGAAAGTGCAGAGACACCATCGAAAATGTTGCCCCCTCCTTCCCACTATCCTCAATTCAAAGAACTTTCATTGTCCCTCTAAGAAGTTGGTAGGTCTAGCTTTCTCTGTATTCCTTTGGTTACCTCAAACTTCTTATATAGCTAAAGTAAAGGAAGGATAGGCAGAATTGAAGGAATCAAGGAGGCACAGATGAAATTCAGTGGAAAAGATATGGATTATTACAGTGGTTAAGTGCATAGGATTTGGTTTCACACTGGCTTTAGCATCTTGCCTTGCCACTGAGATACAGTGTGGCTTTAGGCACTTAACATCTCCAAGCCTCTGCTTTTTCATTTGCAGAATGGAGATAGTAAGATTAAATTACCATTGCGTACATGCTAAGTCACTTCAGTCGTGTCTGACTCTTTGCGACCCTATGGACTGTGGCCTGCCAGGTGCCTCTGTCCATGGGATTCTCCAGGCAAGAATACTGGAGTGGGTTGCCATGTCCTTCTCCAGATAACCATTAGATTGTTGTAAATATTAAATATCATAAGGTACATAAAGCATTTAACGCAATGCCTGGCACCAGAGTAAACACTTAATAAAATGTTGAAATTTTAAGTTTGGCAAATTCTTTTATTCTAATCACCCTTCACTAAACTTATGAAACCCCTAAAATGTGCCTGTTCTCCCTCCTCCACAACCATATGTCTTGAAAGAAATGGGTCTGTTGTCATTATTACACCTACTTCTTACCTCTTAGCTCACATCTTTCACTCCGTCATTCCCTACAATAACTCTCACTACTTAATATAATCAGTCACCTCTGGGTTGTTAAGACAGTGAAAATTTTCCAATCTTCATTCAATTCCTTGTCTTTCCTCCCTCCTCTGATACCGTGGACCATTCTTTCCTCCTTAAAAACAATCTTTTCTTTTGATTTTAGTGTCTCTGATTTCCTGATATCCTTCTTACCTTTCTGGCCATTTATCTATCTGCTTTATAAGGTCACCCTCCTCCACTTAGCCATTAAATGTTTGAGTTTTGGGGGGCTTGGCTCTAAGGACTTTAATTGTCATTCCAAGCCCTCCCTAAGGTAATGCCAATCATACCCTCATCTTTAATCACCATCTATAAGCTACAAAGGACATTTATTTCTCATCCCACACTGCCAACAGACCACCAGACTAGAATAACCAACTTTCTATTTAATATACTAACTGAGTGTCTCAAAGGCACCTCAAACTCTACAAGACCACATGCGCTCTTCCTCCTAAGTTTGGTTTCCTTACAGGTGGTTTCCTCACCACTTTCAGTGTTATCATCTCACAGTCTATGATTTACATACATCAGAAACCTAGGCATCACCTTTGTCACCCTTTTTGCCCTTGCATTTCACATTAGGCTATACATTGCCAAGTCCTATACAGTTTATTCCTAAATATTTATCAAAGCTGTCCATGTTTTTCTACCTCCACTACACCATTCTTGTCCAAGTTCTCATCATGTCATTCTTTCACTATTTGAACTGCTTCCTAACTGCCACTATTCACATTGACACTGGATTCCTTCCAGTCCATATTTTTGGATTGGATATCCAAAATATCCAAATGATATTTTCAAAACAAACATTAGAGCATGTCACATACAGACCCTATTCACTCTACTTGGTTAAAACTCTGTAAAATCTTCCTAGCTCTTAGGAGGAAAACCAAAATATTTAACATGGTCTGAAAATGGTCTGAGCTATCTCTAAAGGCCAGGAATAAGTGGGATAAAACAGGCACCTAGAACACAAAATATAAAGGAATGCTCAAACTCAGAGTACTCCAAGTATAGGTTAGGGTACCTCTTTTAACTTTGCACTGATATTATCTCACCATAGTCCTAGCCCTGTCATTCTTACCTAATCACCATAGTCAAAATAATAACAGTTAACATTCACTGAATGTCATCTATAATTGGTTTTCATGGTCCTGTGTGTCTTACAGGCATTAGATCACTGAATTCTCATAAAAATCCTATAAGGGAGTTTTTAATCATGTGTCTAATACAGGTAAGGCACAGAGGGGTTCAGTAACTTACTGCCTGTTACACACTTAATGAGAAAGCTGAGGGCCAAATGCAAGGAGTCCTATTAAACAAACCACTATACTCAGCCATTACACTGCTTTTGCATCCTGATCTCACAATACTCTCCTACTTGTTCTCTGTACTCCAATTATATAAACCCTCTCCAGCTCCTTAAACCTGTTGCAATTACTCTGACCATAAGGTTTTCTACATGCTGTACCTGTAGTCAAGACTGTTAAGCCATTAATTAACATACTCTTTATCTTTCATATTTCAGCTTTACTGCAACTCAGTCATCCTCACCCACAACTCTAGATTAAGTTCCTATTATCTGAACCCACAAGAAATGTGCTTATCATCAGGGCAATTAAGTCATTTGAATTATACATTCATTACTATGATATTGAAATAAATTTTATCTTATCTGCTTAGTTGTAAGCAAAAGGAGATATAGGATATCTGGCTTTGCTCACCATTATATTCCTTGTAACTGACACATTGCTTGACACATTGCAAATGTTTGACACCTAGTTCTAAAATATGCTAAAATTGCAGAGGCATTACCAAGGATAAAGAGTTAGGAGAATAGTGTCCTAGGCAGATAGAACAGTACGTGCAAAGCGTCCATGACAGGAAAGAAATTGGCATGTTTGATAACTTGAAAGAACTACTGACATTGAAGTAGACAATGCCATCTAACCAAAGATACCAGGAATACGTAGGGTGTTAAATAAGTGGCATTTATCACTAACTGCAGTAAAGAAGTGAATGACTTGTGGAACCGTGAATGTGTGTCTGGAAGATCATGTTAGAAAAGATATATTATGGGATTTGAGTTTGGGTTGGGTGATCTGGTTGTTTATGTCCAACGGGAGAATAACAGGGTTTAACCATCAGTAGCAGGACCTGTTATCAGCAACACTGAGGCCTCTGTCTAACCATTAGACGAATGGCTCACATCAGCACCTGCTTTTTTCCTTCACGTGACTGAAGACCAGAGAGTTGTGGGGAAAGCGGCCAAGAACCTGGAGAGGTAGACAGGGGCAGGCCAGGCAGGGCCTAGAAGACCGTGTTGGCAAAGTTGGCCTTTAACTTAAAGCAAAGGGAAATGGAAGGGTGGTGTATTTCAATCTGTGTGTTCAGGACTGTGGAGGGTCTGAGATTTGATGCTACTTGCAAGTTCATGAGTTAGTTTGCTCCAGATTGACAGATCCTTACAGAAGACTCCTGGGTGAGCCAAAGAGCTTTCCACTGGCAGCAAAGGCAGAGCGTGAGGTTTGCACCCGTGCCGCACATGCCCAAAGTCCCCTGGGGGCAAGGAAAGTAGATGTGGATGCTTACACTGTGCAGAGGGCTGTGATACACAAATGGACCCCTGAGTTTGGGAGATTTCTGCTTTTGTAGTGAGCAGAAGTACTCCTGCTCCCTGAGGGAGGTGTTATCTCATCCCTCATATCCTGAGGACAAATAAAACCCAGAGAAATCTCCCTGGTTAAGAGCAGTTGGGGCTTTCTACTCTTGGCACACCCAGCAAAACCACAAAGGAACACTCAGGGCCCATAGGGGATTTCCATTCCCAACACTGTGTTGTTGAAAGGCCAACATTCGAAGAACCTGCTCATTACATGGAGAAAACTAACACTGAATCATGGACTTAGACCATATCTGATCATTCCCATCAGGCTACAAACCTGCTATAATTCCTCCTGTGTTGACCCCCACACTCCCCTGCAGCTATTGCCCCACCTGATCACCCTATTAATGGGGCCAGGTAATGTAACACACCCCAGGATAACTCCAGTGAGAGAGTATGTACAGAGACAGTGGCACCTTGTTGAGCGAAAAGGAGAAGCACCCAACCCCATGAAGAAGGAAGGACAGGTGGAGACAGGGAAGATGGTGTCCTGGGCTGGGGACACGGAAGATGCCTGAACCCCTGGGCACTGGTGCTCCATGAGGCATGCAACTGCACCCCAAGAGGTGTTTTTGAGGGCCTGGTGTAAAGTAGATGGGACCCAAAAGAGAGGCACCAAACCCTCCCAGCAACTTCCAGGCTTACTTCTTAGAGAAACCTCACCTTGCATTTTCCATGGGAGACAGAGTTCCTTGAGATCTTTGGTTGCCATGGGAACTCAGTTACTTGATCCAGCTTCTGTGAACCACATGTGTCATCACGACCAGTTTTCCCCAAATGGATTCATGATAGTTGGATGCCTTGTTCTGAGCTTGCTGATATTGTCTGCAGATGGGTGAATAGCTGACAGCTTCAGGGGGTGGAATGGGGCACATTACTCCAACCGAAACTGTAGGAGGAAACTCTGGTTTTATCTGCAGTGGTCAATGGTTCTATCTGGTGTGATGTTTGCATGTGCTTATTATATCATGTATATATTCCTTCTAATATTTTAATAAAGTATTTAACAATTAGAATTCTGATACCATACCTATTCATTGTTTATAATATAATACAACTTATAGTCTCATTAATACCCCATGGACAGAGGAGCCTGGCAGGCTACAGTCCATGGGGTCTCAAGAGTCGGACATGACTTGGCAACTAAACCAACCAACCAATAATGGAATAATTATATTCAACATGTAATGATTTGTGGTATGGTATCAGGTAATATGCTTTACACATAAAATCTCACTGAAGCTTCACAGAAATGTAAGCAGTTTTGTGTTTTTATTTTTAAACCTCCATTTTGCTGATGAAGAGATTGGTGCCCCGGAGAAGTTTTCTAATGACACACATGGTGGGTGTGGGTACAGGAAGGGCCAGGGTGGAGAGTGCCAGGTCCAGGGGTTGGAGAGACACAAGACACCTGTGAGGACCTTAACTGCATGACACAGCAAATGCAAAACACAATGGCAGGTCAAAAGAAAGACTTGGGAGAACGTGGGGGAAAGCTCTGCACTGCATTTTCAGTGAGAAGCCGTGAAGTTTTGTTTTGCACCAAGCCCCTCCTTAAATAGCTGGACCGGCGTGGTAGAGAAGGTCACAAATTCAGATTGCATAGCTCCAAATCTCATGTTATTACTTTTCTTTTCCTCCTGCCTTAAGGGGAAAACCAAAAACTAGGTGAAAACCAAAGACTAGGTGATACACACACATGATATAAAATTCAAAAGTTGCAAAATTCAGTTAAAAGTATGTCTCTCGCCCCAGTTGGAATATACAGCTCTCCTCCCCAAAGGCAACACTTTCCCAACAGGTTTTAAATAGCCTTCCTTTTAAGTGCAAGCATATAGGTTTATTTCAACCACTCCTCTTTATATACAAATGGTTAAATACCAAATAGTGAGTGTTCTGGGCCTACATTTTTCCATTTCCAATGTATCTTGGAGGTCTTTCTGGGTGACCATAATGAAGCAAAAGTTAGAGAGTGCCTGTCATGCCATTGTGTTAAGTGCTTTAAACCTGTTAGTTTAACCCTCACTATGCCCAGTGAGGTATTAAATATTATCCTCTTTTATAGATGAAGAAATTAAAGCATACAGAATGTGAACAACTTGTCACAGGTAATATGGCTACAAGTGGGGAGAACCAGGATTGGACCCATCGAGTGTAGTTCCAGATTGTACACTGAAGTAACATTCTTTTTTTATTAAATAGCTGCATGATATCCTTTTACATCGATATACTTTTATTTACAATTCTGCTACTGATGGACACTTCTGGTTTTTCCAATCTCATGTTGTCACAAAGCTGCATTGAATAAGCTTACATATGTTATCATGCCACACATGTGCAAGTGGCTAAATTCATAGGAGTAGGATTTCTGGACCAAAGGGTAAATGCACACATGATTTTGACTGATATTGCCCTCTCCAGGTGTTGTATCAATTCACACCAGCACTAACAATGCAGGAGTATTTCTGTTTCCCCGCATCCTCACCAAAACAGTGTGTTTCAAATACTTGTATATTGGGCAACATGATAAGTAATGAGTGATAGCTTATAGTAGTTAAAATACTCATTAACCTTATTATGAACAAGGCTGGGGATTATGTATTTCCCCTTCCATGAATATTTGTCACACCAGTAGCAGAACTGACTAGCTGTTCCCTAAACCTGTTCCTTTTCCTGCTGGAGTTTCCCAGCCCTACAGCACCTAACTTGGGCCCATGGACTGCGTCCTGGCCAAGGGAAAGTAGATCTAAGTGATGTACATTGACCAGATGACTCCTAAAAGCCTCCTTTGAATCCTCCTATTCTCCTTCTTTCCCCATGTGCTGGCAGAAGATTCAAAGCAGAGTGACCGATGCAGCCAAATGCTGATGCTGGCAGAGATTCTTCTGTGGGTTGATCCCTGAGTAAGTTCAGAAAGCAAAGCCAAGGCTCCCAAGCCTGCTTCCATTTGAATTTTACGTGGGAAAGAAACATTTCTAGAGTGCAAGGCCGTGATTTTGGGGAGTTCCTCTGTTATATTAGCTGTTGTTATCACAAACAATAGATTGGCCTTTGTTCCTTTATTTTTATTTTAATGGTTGAATGAAAGATTGTCTTATTTAGGAAATTAGTCCATCCATTGTCTGTGATATAGATAGCAAATAATATTTAAACTTGGTCTTTGAGTTTTAACTTGATATATAAATTCGTAATCTCTTTTCAGTCTTGTTGTACCAAAATTTATCAAGACAATCTTTTTCTGTTGTGAATTCTACTTTGTAACATGCCTAGAAAGACCCTGTTCACTGCAAAATTATACCAAAAAAATCTTTGGAGGGTCTCTTCTACATTTCTTTTTCTAACAGTTGTTTCAGCATGAACAAATGATGAATTTTAAGGAGATATGTTTCCGCATCTGTTGAGGAGATCATGTTTAGATTTCCCTTCTCCATCATTTGTTAATGTGATGGACTACCCTGACTTATTTTCAAATGTTAAATCAATCTTACTTTCCTGGAATAAAAGCAGCTTTGTCATGATATCATCTCTTTTCTATATATTGCTGGGCTTTTAATTTTTTTTTTCATTTGTCATCTATGTTTATGAAACAAGGTTTGTAATTTAAACTTCTGAAAGTACCTCATCTAGTTTTCGTACCAATGTAATGCTACAGAAAATGCAAGAGGGTCGTGTATCCTCTATCTCTATTCTCTAAAAAGTTTATGTAATATTGGAATTATCTCTTATTTAAATATTGACAGAACTCACTTATGAAGCTATTTGGGCTTAGAGGTCATCTGTGGAAATATTTTATTCCATCCATTTCATATTTTTATTTCAAATCATGTTTTTTAATATCTCCTGTAAGTTTTATTGTTATATTTTTGTTTTTGTTGCTGTTGTTTAGTCACTAAGTTGAGTTCAATCCTTTTGTGACACTCCCATAGACTGTAGCCTGCCAGGCCTCTCCGTCCATAGTATTTTCAAGACAAGAATACTGGAGTGGGTTGTCATTTCCTTCTCCAGGGGATCTTTCAGACCCAGGGATCAAACCCTTGTCTCCTGCATTGACAGGTGGATTCTTTACTGCTGAACCACCAGGGAAGCCCCCAAGTTGTATTTTACTGTGTGTAATATAAAGTTATATTTTATTAAGTTGTATTTCCCACTTCCGCTTCATTTCATATTTGGCATAAAGGTCTCTAGAAATGTCATCTTATTTGAATCCTGGTGTTAATAAATTTTGCCTTTATTCATTTTTCTCTTGAAGTCTGACCAGAGGCATGTCCACTTTAGTGGCTATACAATGTTGTGTTAAAATGCTCTCTTGTATGTGTGTTTCCCCTTTCATTATTTTGGTTTTAATGATTCTTTGATCTTTGCTTCTTTGATTCCCTTGGTATCTCTGATTTTCTTGAAGAGATCTCTAGTCTTTCCCATTCTATTCTTTTCCTCTATTTGCACTGATCACTGAAGAAGGCTTTCTTATCTCTCCTTGCTATTCTTTGGAAATTCTGCATTGAAATGGATATATCTTTCCTTTTCTCCTTTGCTTTTTGCTTCTCTTCTTTTCACAGCTATTTGTAAGGCCTCCTCAGACAGCCATTTTGCTTTTTTGCATTTCTTTTTCTTGGGGATGGTCTTGATCCCTGTCTCCTGTACAATGTCACGAACCTCCATCCTTAGTTCATCAGGCACTCTATCAGATCTAGTCCCTTAAATCTATTTGTCACTTCCACTGTATAATCGCAAGGGATTTGATTTAGGTCATACCTGAATGGTCTAGTGCTTTTCCCTACTTTCTGCAATTTAAGTCTGAATTTGGCAATAAGGAGTTCATGATGTGAGCCACAGTCAGCTCCCGGTCTTGTTTTTGCTGACTGTATAGAGCTTCTCCATCTTTGGCTGCAAAGCATATAATCTATCTGTTTTCAGTGTTTACCATCTGGTGATGTCCATGTGTAGAGTCTTCTCTTGTGTTGTTGGAAGAGGGTGTTTGCTATGACCAATGCGTTCTCTTGGCACAAGTCTATTAGCCTTTGCCCTGCTTCATTCTGTGCTCCAAGCCCAAATTTACCTGTTACTCCAGGTGTTTCTTGACTTCCTACTTTGGATTCCAGTCCCCTATAATGAAAAGGACATCTTTTTTGGGTGTTATTTCTAAAAAGTCTTGTAGGTCTTCATAGAACCATTCAATTTCACCTTCTTCAGCATCACTGGTCGGGACATAGACTTGGATTACTGTGATATTGAATGGTTTGCCTTGAAAATGAACAGAGATCATTCTGTTGTTTTTGAGATTGCATCCAAGTACTGCATTTCAGACTCTTTTGTTGACTATGATGGCTACTCCATTTCTTCTAAGGGATTCTTGCCCACAGTAGTAGATGTAATGGTCATCTGATTTAAATACACCCATTCCAGTCCATTTTAGTTTGCTGATTGCTAAAATGTTGACGTTCACTCTTGCTATCTCATGTTTGACTACTTGCAATTTGCCTTGATTCATGGACCTAACATTCCGGGTTTCTATGCAATATTGCTCTTCATAGCATTGGACCTTGCTTCCATCACCAGTCACATCCACAACTGGGTGTTGTTTTTGCTTTGGCTCCATCTCTTCATTCTTTCTGGAGTTATTTCTCCACTGATCTCCAGTAGCATATTGGGCACCTACCGACCTGTGGACTTCATCTTTCAGTGTCCTATCTTTTTGCCTTTTCATACTATTCATGGGGTTCTCAAGGCAAGAATACTGAAGTGGTTTGCCATTGCCTTCTCCAGTGGACCACATTTTGTCAGAGCTCTCCACCGTGACCCTACATGGTGGCCCTACAAGGCATGTCTCATAGTTTCATTGAGTTAAACAAGGCTGTGGTCCATGTGATTAGATTGATAGCCTTTTGTGGTTTTCAGTCTTCCTGCCCTCTGATGGAGAAGGATAAGAGGCTTATGGAAGCTTCCTGATGGGAGAGACTGACCCAGGGGGAAATTGGGTCTTGTTCTGATGGGCAAGGCCATGCTCAGTAAATCTTTAATCCAGTTTTCTGTTGATGGGTGGAGCTGTGTTCCCTCCCTGCTATTTACCTGGGGCCAAACTATGGTGGAAGTAATGAAGATAATGGTGAAAAAAAAGTGAAAGTGAAGTCACTCAGTGAGTGACTGACTCCCTGACACAGTCATGTCCGAACCTTTGTGACCCTGTGGACTGTAGCCTATCAGGCTCCTCCGTCCATGGGTTTTTCCAGGCAAGAATACTGGCGTGGGTTGCCATTTCCTTCTCCAGGAGATCTTCCCAACCCAGGGATTGAACCTGGGTCTCCTGCATTGTAGGCAGACACTTTACCATCTGAGCCACCAGGGAAGATAATGGTGACCTCCTTCAAAAGATCCCATGCATGTACTGCTACACTCAGTGCCCCCAACCCTACAGCAGGCCACCACCGACACATGCCTCTGCTGGAGACTCCTAGACACTCATAGGCAAGTCTGGGTCAGTCTCTTGTAGGGTCACTGCTCCTTTGTCCTGGGTCCTGGTACACAAGGTCCTGTTTGTGCCCTCTAAAAGTCTATTTCCCAGTCCTGTGTAAGTTCTGGCAGCTTAATGGTGGGATTAATGGCAACCTCCTCCAAGAGCGCTTATGCCATAACCAAGTCTGCTGCACCCAGAGCCCCTGTCCCTGTGGCAGTCCATTGCTGACCTGTACCTCCCCAGGAAATGCTCAAACACAGTTCTGGCTCAGTCTCTGTGGGGTCCCTGGGTCCTGGTGTGCACAAGGTTTGTTTGAGCCCTCTGAATGTCTGGCAGGAATGGGGTTTGATTGTAAACGTGAATTCACCCCTCCTACTGTCTTGCTGGGGCTTCTCCTTTGCCCTTGGACGTGGGGTATCTCCTCATAGCTGCTCCAGCACCTACCTTCTTACTGGGGTTTCTCTGACCTTGGACGTGGGGTATCTCCTCTCAGCCTCACCACTCCAGTGCCGCGCAGCTGCTTTCAGAAAGTGATTATTGAAATAGCTTCATTAAAATCAAATATGTTTGTAGCTGTTCTCTATCCATTATAAGAAGCTTCTTTTCCTGCCTTCTACAATTGTAATGGAATGTTTTATATTAAGCCAGTTCGTTTCTCAGGCGTCAGTGGTGGATTAATGATAAAGAATCAACCAACCAATGCAGGAGACGTCAGTTGGATCCCTAGATTGCAGAGATCCTCTGGAGAAGAAAATGCAACCCATTCCAGCATTCTTACCTGGGAAATCCCATGGACAGAGGAGCCTGATGGGCTACAGTCCATGGGGTTGCATAGAGTCAAACATGGCTGAGCAACTGAGTATGTAATATGTATGGAGCCCTTGCTGTATGCTGGTCACTCTGCCTAGGTTCTGCTAATATTATGCAGAGACAGACTTAAATTCCTCTTCCACATAAATCCATCTGGCCCTTGGGAGACACTTCTGGCTCCTGATCAAAAAGTCCTTAAGGATTTTAAGATATTTTTATTGTGGTAAATTTATACATAGCATAAAATTTGCTCTTTCAAACATTTCAAGTATATAATTCAATGGGATTAAATAGATTCACAATATTGTACAACTGTCACCACACTTTCCAAAATTTTTCATTCCTTTGCAAAGAAACTGTTCACACTGAACAATAATCCCCTCAACCATACCACCCAGTCCATGGTATCCTCTAACCTACTTTCAACTGTCTCTATGAATTTCCCTTTCTACACTTTTCATATCAATAGAATCATTCATTTGTCCTTTGCGTCCTGTTTATTTCACTCAACATATGTTTTCAAGGATAACCATCTTGTAGCATGCCTCCAGAAGACACTCTAAAGCATAGAAATAACAAGGTTTCCATGTTCTTTTGGGTTGATAAGAAAAATTTGGAAGCAGGCTTTGCTAGCCCACTGTAGGCATGTGCATAATTCACTGTATGTCTTTCCAGCCACATCTCCAATATTTTAGGAGAATGTTGCATTTCCCCTCCACCTGACAAGCCTGTGATGTTTCAAGAAATGAGTGAGTGAGAATGTTCTGAATCCTACCAGACAGAAGAGAATTAAAAATGCTTTTCATCACAGGCCATTTACTTTCTACACAGAATTAAATTAAGTGAAATAAGAAATTACCCACACTGATTTCTCAGACCTCTAATAGTACCTTTCTTTTCTCAGTGGGTGAATTACTTTAAGATTAGAGCATTGCAATTGTACACTCCCTTCCAAACCTCATCAAAGAAGCTCAGCATCTCAGATGGGAAAGAGAAAAAAAACAGATATTTCTAGGCTCAATCTCTGTAGAAACAAACTGTTCACCATTTCTCTCCCTTTAGGTCACTCTTTTCTGATTAATACCCAACATGATGAACAGCAATAGCACCAATCTACTACTTCTCCTTTCTCACTTCAGTATCTGAAGCCTTTGCTTCTTTTATTGCATAAGGAACAACATGGAACATGCTTGGAACAACAACATGCATGAAACAATTAATATCAACAAGATATAATAGAATTAATAAAGAAGGTGTCCCCCTACTGTCTGTTCTACTTCCTTGTTCTTTCTTACCTACAGAATCTACTGTGAGTAGAAATGCTTCCACCTTCCAGTGCCTTGATCTCCTCTCGCTTAGTAAGTCTGTAATAGGGTTTCAGAGGAAGGAGGAAATGTCATGTCAACTGGTAAGTCTGCAGTATTATAATGTCTCAATGGCTTTTCATGACATATGAAAAATTTGATTGAAATTTAATGTTATATCTCTAAAACATCCAAAGACTAGACTCTGAGTTTTCCCCACAATGATGGGAAAGTCCCTCTCTTCCCATGTTCTTCTGAACAGACTTATGGAGTGAGAACTGATCAGTCTACAAATGGTGTTGAGCCACAGGCACGTACTTAACTAGGGGATGGAGAGGGTTCAGTCAGCAGGATCTATATATTGCAAGACCCAAGTCTTAAAGGATGGAGGTTAAGGACAGAGGAGAATTGGGTCACAAGATTCTGGCATTGGGTCAAATATGGCAAGGGAACAAAGTTGACACAATAGCCACTCTGCCTCTGTGAGTGGCAATTTTCTACTGGCATGAAATGGCGTTATGAGGCACAAGAAAGATTTGTAGGAACTATACTTGCTGTTATGGCAGGAGCTCTGCTGAACTCAGCAGGTGCTCATGGGATGAATATACATCAAGCTCATGCCTTGTGAACAGGTGACCCGACCTGCTGTCCATGTGATCAGCTTGGCAGCACCTCTACCTATGGTCAGATCATCAAGCTTCACACTTCCTGAGTTAGGCCCTGAAGTCCTTCCTCAGCCTGTAACTGAGTTCCCATGTTCACACTTTTCACTTGTGACCTTGTGTGCAGAATGGCAATCGTGGGACAGGAGCAGTTATGAGCCACTGGGTGACCCCTAACTCTAGAAGCATCATTTACCATCACTGTAGGGCCAGAACCAAAGTAGCCCCCTTCCTGAATTGGAATATGCCCAGAACAGTGCTGAGCAAACTGGACTTCATTCTCTTGCCCTGTCAATATGTCCCACAGTGATTTTGGTGAGCCAGGGGGTGGCTGTTAGAACCCCTGGCAGAGGTGCAGAGTAATGTGTGGTGGAGCCACTCATAAGAATCCCAACATGCCACCTTGCCCTTCCTCTAGGAGGCTCTAGTCCCTCATCAAAACAAGGAGATAGGAGAACAAGGTGGTGGAGGAGTAGGTGGATGTGGAGTACATCTCTCTCCACAGATACGTCAAGAATACAGCTTCAGACACATAAGTGCATGCAGAACACCAGCTGACAGTGGATAGGAGTACCTGACCAACAGAAAAAAAATATATAGACCATGCAAAACTCGGTAGGATGAAGGAACTAGGGAGAAAACAAGAGTGTTAGTAGGACTGCACCTGACCTCGGCAGGTAGGGGAACTGAAGCAGAGGTCTGATCCCCACATGGGGCAACTGTCTGAGTCCGAAGGGAAACATTTAAGGCTGAGAGTGAAACAGCTGATCTGTTGCAGCCTAAATGGAATGAGAATCAGACAATCCTTGCCACAGCAGTACATTCCCTGGACAGGGACAGGGATTCCCTGGAAGGTGCACAGGCCCGGAGGTGGAGTTTAGGGATTGCACCACAATCCCAGGGCGAGGGCTGCTATTGACTGTGGAGAGACGGATCAAGGGGATGTGAGTTAGGAGACTGTGGTGGGAAATGTCTGTGGAGGAAAGCTGGGCAGCCATGGAAGCAAGGTGATACCGCTGAGTCATGCATAGGGGGTGGAGCCATCACCATAGCCTCTTTTTCCCCCACCCGCCAGCATTGGCAGCTGAACAACAGAGAGACTGACCCATCAAACACCTGATGCTCGGAACTACAGAGTAGGACCCCACCCAGGGTGTCCCTTTAAGTGCCTGATGCACCGATCTACAGAGTAGGACCACAGCAAGGGGGGCCCCTCTATGTGCCTGACATGCTGAACAACAGAGAAGAACCCCAGACAAGGGAGCCCTCTAAGTGCCTGAACGGGCGGTGCTATGGAGAAAGACTGGCCAAAGAGGCCTTCTGATCCCCAGCTACAAGAGGCTCGACAAAAGACTCTGATAGGGCCATAACTCTAGCGGCAGAGGCAGTCCATGTCCCTGCACACTTGGCGCCGCCAGGGTCCCCACAAGCCAAGCAGCTGCGCCACCTTCACGCTCAGCTCTCACTGGGGCAGAGCAACAGGCAAAAAGAAGTCTTGTGTCTATGCACACAGGGTCGCTTCAGTAGTGTTCGACTCTTTGCGACCCTGTAGACTGTGGAGGGGGCTTCTCCAGACAAGAATACTGGAATGTATTGGCCAATACTGGTTGCAATACCCTTCTAGAGCACTATATTTCCTGCTGCCCTAGCCGCCAACTCCCCTGAGTACCTAGTGCTGCCAGAACCCCTGCAACCCAAGCAGCTGCACCACCTCCACACCTGGCCCTCACAGGGGCAAACCCAAGTCCTCCAGGGCAGCCTCAGGAGCAAACCCCAGTGGACGACCCACATGCAGATGGAAATAAAACCATAATTGAAACCGAGGGGCAGTGTGACTAAGAAAGAAGACCCAAAACCTTCCCACAAGCTGTACAAGCTGCAGATTAAATCCACATGATCAACTAGGCAGACTGTGTGTCTGTGGAATATATAAAAGATCATAGAGAGCTCCCACAAAAGAAAATGCACTAGTTCTGATAGCTGTGGACATTGGAGGCAAGACCACAGAGAAGCAGGACCAGGTTAGAATTTGACCTGCCCCACAACAGGTCCAGAGATCAGCACAGTGTTGGAGGGCATCCTAGGGAGGTGAGGTGGACTGTGACTCCCAGCGAGGGAAAGTACTCTGACAACAGTGACTCAAGAAAAACATTTATTATTCTTATGTTTTGACTTGTTCTGCAGATTCTTTTGGATTTTATTTCTTTTTTTTTCCTTTTTGTTCCCCCTGTGCTGTAGTTGCCAATTTTATTGGCACTATGAAATCTAGTTAAACTTTTGAGCTTTTTTTTTTTTCTTTTTTTCCCTCTGTCACATTTTTTATCGTTGTTGTAAACCTCTGCCTCTACCTTGGGCTTTTGCAATTCTGAGGAGTTTTCCATTTTTTTTCTTTTCTCTTTTTTTAATTTTAATTTTTAAACCTATTACTATTTTTCTACTTTTATTCCTTTGTTTTCTTTTCCTACTGTTCTTTTCCCCTTGCAGTTAATCTTTAATGTATATAAATCTTCGTCATCTACCTATACTTAACTTTGCATATCTATTTTTCCTTTCCTTTCCTTTCAACATATTCGTTAGTTTTATTTTCACTGCTTTATTCCCCAGTTGGCACCTTGCTTTTGTTTTGTTTTCCAGTTCATGCTTTAGTTAGTTTTGTTCTGGTAGACATATTTTTTGGTTTTGTTTGTTCAACGGGTCAATAAAAATAAAGTACTGTTTTGATTTTGCTTATGGGTGTATATGTATATGTGTATATTCAGTCAGTTTTTATTGTTGTTATAAACCTCTGCCTCTATGTAGGCCTTTTGCAATTCTGTGGAGTTTTCCATTTTATTTCCCTTTTTTCTTTCTTCTTGCTTTTTTTTTCTTTTCTTACTCTTTTGTTCAATTTTAACTTTTAATTTTTTAAACCTATTATATTTTTTCTACATTTATTCCTTTGCTTGCCTTTCCTACTGTTCTTTTCCCCTTGCAGTTAATCTTTATTGTATATAAATCTTCTTCATCTAACTCTATTTAACTTTGCATATCTATTCCATCTTTTCTTTCTTTCTTTCCTCTCAACATATTTGTTAGTTTTGTTTTCATTGCTTTATTCCTCACTTGGCAGTTTGCTTTAGTTTTGTTTTCCACTTTGTGCTTTAGTTAATTTTGTCCTTAACTGATAAATATAATTTTTCATTTCCTTTGTTCACTGGGTCATTCTATTGTACTTTATTTCTGTAGCACTATTTTGACTTTCCTCATGGATAAATATGTATATGTGTATATTTCATTGTTTGAATTATTATTTGTCTGATTTTGTAACTGCCATTTGTCTGGGGTTCATCTCTGGTTTCTCATTTTGGGTATTTGTTTTAATCTCACTTAATGCCATAACAAACCACTTGTGGAATCTTCGTTCCTGACCAGAGATCAAGCCTTCAGCCTTTTGAGTGGGAGCACTGACTCCAAGACCCTAGACTATGAGAGAACTAACTGTAGGGAGTATCAAATAGTGAGAACTCCCACAAAGAAAACCACTTGAATACAACACCCAGCATCACCCAACCACCAGTAGTACCCTGTGCAGGATGCCTCATCTAAACAACAAACAAAACAAAAATACAAACCAAATCATCAGCAGACAGGATTAACACCTCACTCAGCCTTGCCCATCAGAGGAAAAAAAAAAAACAAATGACAAAAACTCAGCACAAATCTCACCCTATACAAACCTTACACAAACCACTGGACCAACCTTAGGAGGGCAAAAATCAAAAGGAAGAAAGAATTCAACCTTGTAGTCTTGGAAAAGGAGACCTCAAAAACAATAAGTTAAAAAAATAATGAAAAGACAGAGAAATACTACACAAATGAAAGAACAAACTAGAAAAACAGAAGTCCAAATAAATGAAGAGGAAATAGGCAAACTCCCTGAAAAATAATTCAGAATAATGATAGTAAAGATGATCAAAAACCTTGAAAACAAAATGGAGAAAATGCAAAAATCAATTAACAAAGACCTAAAAGAATTAAAGAATAAACATACAGAGACAAACAACACAATTACTGAAATTAAAAATACTCTAGAAGTAATCAATAGCAGAATAGAATATCTGAAGCAGAAGAACAAATTAGTGAGCTGGAAGATAAAATGGTGGAAATAACTTCTGAAGAGCAGAATAAAGTAAAAAGAATGAAAAGAACTGAGGATAGTCTCAGAGACTTCTGGGACCATATCAAACACAACAACATTTGAAATATAGGGGTCCCAGAAGAAGGAAAGGAAAAGAAAGGGTATGAGAAAAATTTTTAAGAGATTATAGTCGAATATTTCCCCAACATGGAAAAGGAAATAGTCAGTCAAGTCCAAGAGTCACAAAGAGTCCAATACAAAATAAACCCAAGGAGAAACACACCTAGACACATACTAATCAAACTAACAAAGACTAAACACAAAGAAAGAATATTAAAAGCAAAAAGTAGCATACAAGGGAAGCCCCATACGCTTAACAACTTGACAGGTAATCTTTCAGCAGAAACTCTTCAGGCAAGAAGGGAATGGCAGGATATATTTAAAGTACTGAAAGGGGAAAATGTACAACCAAGATTACTCTACCCAGCAGGGGTCTCATTCAAAATTGTTGGAGAAAGAAAAATCTTTTCAGACAAGCAAAAATTAAGACAATTCAGTACATCAAACCAGCTTTACAACAAATGTTAAAGGGATTTATGTAGTCAGGAAATAAAAGAGAAAAAAAGATCTACAAAAACAAACCCCAAATAATTAATATTTCATGCAAACGGAGACCAAAAGAAAGCAGGAGTCGCAATACTCATTTCAGATAAAATAGACTTTAAAATAAAGGCTGTGAAAAGAGACAAAGAAGGACATTACATAATGATCAAAGGATCAATCCAAGAAGAAGATATAACAATTATAAATATATATGCACCCAACATAGGAGCACCACAATATGTAAGGCAAATACTAACAAGTATGAAAGGGGAAATTAACAATAACACAGTAATAGTGGGAGACTTTCATACTTCACTCACACGTATGGATAGATCAACTAAACAGAAAATTAACAAGGAAACACAAACTTTAAATAATACAATAGACAAGTTAGATTTAACTGATATTTACAGGTCATTTCACCCCAAGACAATCAATTTCACCTTTTTCTCAAGTGCACATGGAACTTTCTCCAGGAGAGATCACATCCTGGGCCATAAGTCTAGCCTTGGTAAATTCAAAAAAATTGAAATCATCCCAATCATCTTCTCTGACCACAATGCAGTAAGATTAGACGTCAATTACAGGAAAAAACTATTAAAATTCCAACATATGGAGGCTAAACAACACGCTTCTGAATAACCAACAAATCACAGAAGAAATCAAAAAAGAAATCAAAATATGCATAGAAATGAATGAAAATGAAAACACAACAACCCAAAACCTATGGGACACTGTAAAAGCAGTGCTAAGGGGAAGATTCATAGCAATACAGGCTCACCTCAAGAAACAAGAAAAAAATCAAATAAATAACCTAACTCTACACCTAAAGCACCTAGAAAAGGAACAAGTGAAGAACCCCAGGGTTAGTAGAAGGAAAGAAATCTTAAAAATTAGGGCAGAAATAAATGCAAAAGAAAAAAAAGAGACCATAGCAAAAATCAACAAAACTAAAAGCTGGTTTTATGAGAAGATAAACAAAATTGACAAACCATTAGCCAGACTCATCAAGAAACAAAGGGAGAAGAATCAGATCAACAGCATTAGAAATGAAAATGGAGAGATCACAACAGACTACACAGAAATACAAAGGATCATAAGAGACTACTACCAACAGCTATATGCCAATAAAATGGACAACTTGGAAGAAATGGACAAATTCTTAGAAAAGTATAACTTTCCAAAACTGAACCAGGAAGAAATAGAAGATCTTAACAGACCCATCACAAGCACGGAAATTGAAACTGTAATCAGAAATCTTCCAGCAAACAAAAGCCCAGGACCAGACGGCTTCACAGCTGAATTCTACCAAAAATTTAGAGAAGAGCTAACACCTATCTTACTCAAACTCTTCCAGAAAATTGCAGAAGATGGTAAACTTCCAAACTCATTCTATGAGGCCACCATCACCCTAATTCCAAAACCAGACAAAGATGCCACAAAAAAAGAAAACTACAGGCCAATACCACTGATGAACATAGATGCAAAAATCCTTAATAAAATTCTAGCAAACAGAATCCAACATCATATTAAAAAGATCATACATCATGACCAAGTGGGCTTTATCCCAGGAATGCAAGGTTTCTTTAACATCCGCAAATCAATCAATGTAATACACCACATTAACAAATTGAAAGGTAAAAACCATATGATTATCTCAATAGATGCAGAAAAAGCCTTTGACAAAATTCAACATCCATTTATGATAAAAACCCTCCAGAAAGCAGGAATAGAAGGAACATACCTCAACATAATAAAAGCTATATATGACAAACCCACAGCAAACATTATCCTCAATGGTGAGAAATTGGAAGCATTTCCCTTAAAGTCAGGAACAAGGCAAGGGTGCCCACTTTCACCACTACTATTCAACATAGTTTTGGAAGTTTTGGCCACAGCAATCAGAGCATAAAAAGAAATAAAAGGAATCCAGATAGGAAAAGAAGAAGTAAAACTCTCACTGTTTGCAGATGACATGATCCTCTACATAGAAAACCCTAAAGATTCCACCACAAAATTACTAGAGCTAATCAATGAATAGAGTAAAGTTGTAGGATATAAAATTAACACACAGAAATCTCTTGCATTCCTATACACCAATAATGAGAAAACAGAAAGAGAAATTAAGGAAACAATATCATTCACCATTGCAACAAAAAGAATCAAATACTTAGGAATATATATACCTAAAGAAACAAAAGACTTATGTAGAGAAAACTATGAAACACTGATGAAAGAAATCAAAGAGGACACAAACAGATGGGGAAATATACCGTGTTCATGGATTGAAAGAATTAATACAGTGAACATGAGTATACTACCCAAAGCAATCTATAGATTCAATGCAATCCCTATCAAGCTACCAATGGTATTTTTCACAGAACTAGAACAAATCATCTCACAATTTGTATGGAAATATAAGAAACCTCGAATAGCCAAAGAAATCTTGAGAAAGACGAATGGAACTGGAGGAATCAACCTGCCTGACTTCAGGCTCTACTACAAAGCCACAGTCATCAAGACAGTATGGTACTGACACAAAGATAGAAATATAGATCAATGGAACAAAATAGAAAGCCCAGAGATAAACCCACACACCTATGGACACCTTATCTTCGACAAAGGAGGCAAGAATATACAATGGAGAAAAGACAATCTCTTTAACAAGTGGTGCTGGGAAAACTGGTCAACCACTTGTAAAAGAATGAAACTAGAACCCTTTCTAACACCATACACAAAAATAAACACAAAATTGATTAAAGATCTAAACATAAGACCAGAAGCTATAAAACTCCTAGAGGAAAACATAGGCAAAACACTCTCCGACATAAATCACAGCAGGATCCTCCATGACCCACCTCCCAGAATATTGGAAATAAAAGCAAAAATAAACAAATGGGACCTAATTAAAATTAAAAGCTTTTGCACAACAAAGGAAACTATAAGCAAGGTGAAAAGACAGCCTTCAGAATGGGAGAAAATAATAGCAAATGAAACAACAGACAAACAATTAATCTCAAAAATATAGAAGCAACTCCTGCAGCTGAATTATAGAAAAATAAACGACCCAATCAAAAAATGGGCCAAAGAACTAAACAGACATTTCTCCAAAGAAGACATACAGATGGCCAACAAACACATGAAAAGATGCTCAACATCACTCATTATTAGAGAAATGCAAATTACAACCACAATGAGGTACCATTTCACACCAGTCAGAATGGCTGCTATCCAAAAGTCTACAAGCAGTAAATGCTGGAGAGGGTGTGGGGAAAAGGGAACCCTCTTACACTGTTGGTGGGAATGCAAACTAGTACAGCCACTATGGAGAACCGTGTGGAGATTCCTTAAAACACTGGAAATAGAACTGCCATACAACCCAGCAATCCCACTGCTGGGCATACACACTGAGGAAACCAGAATTGAAAGAGACACGTGTACCCCAATGTTCATCGCAGCACTGTTTACAATAGCCAGGACATGGAAGCAACCTAGATGTCCATCAGCAGACGACTGGATAAGGAAGCTGTGGTACATATACACAATGGAATATTACTCAGCCATTAAAAAGAATACATTTGTATCAGTTCTATTGCGATGGATGAAACTGGAGCCCATTATACAGAGTGAAGTAAGCCAGAAAGAAAAACACCAATACAGTATACTAACGCATATATATGGAATTTGAAAGATGGTAACGATAATCCTATATGTGAGACAGAATAAGAGACACAGATGCATAAACAGTCTTATGGACTCTAAGGGAGAAGGTGAGGGTGGGACGTTCTGAGAGAATAGCATTGAAACATGTATATTATCATATGTGAAGCAGAACACCATTCCAGGTTCAGTGCATGAAACGGATGCTCAGGGCTGGGGCAGTAGGATGACCCAGAGGAATGGGATGGGATTGGGAGGGAGGTGGGAGGGGTTTTCAGGATGGGGAACACGTGTAAACTCATGGCTGATTCATGTCAATGTATGGCAAAAACCACTACAATATTGTAAAGTAAGCCCCCAACTAAAATAAATTTATTTTTTAAGAAAACCAAATAATTAAGAAAATGGCAATAGGAACATATAAATCAATAATTACTTTAAATGTAAATGGATTAAATGTTCCAACCAAAAGACACAGACTAGTTGAATGGATACAAAAACATGACCCATATATATGCTGTCTTCAAGAAACCCACTTCAGACCTCAAGACACATATAGACTGAAAATGAGAGGATGGAAAAATCAATTCCATGCAAACGGGAAGCAAAAGAAAGCTGGAGTAGCAATCCTCATATCAGACAAAATGGCCCGTAAAATAAAGAAGATTACAAGAGATAAGTAAGGACACTACATAATGATCAAGGGATCAATCCAAGAGGAAGACATGACAATTGTAAATATCTATGCATCCAACATAAGAGCACCTCAATATACAAGACAAACACTAACAGACACAAAAGGAGAAATTGACAGTAACACAATAATTGTAGGAGATTTTAACATCTCACTCATACCAATGGACAGATCATCAAAACAGAAAATTAATAAGGAAACACAAGTCTTAAATGATACATTAGATGAGATGGATCTCATTGATATCTTCAGGACATTTCATGAAAATGCAGAAGAATACACCTTCTTAAGTACACATGTACCATTCTCCAGCATAGACCACATCTTGAGTCACAAATCAAACCTCAGTAAATTTAAGAAAATTGAAACTGTATCAAACATATTCTCTGACCACAATGCTATGAGACTAGATATCAATTACAAGAAAAAAAAAAACTGAAAGAAATACAAGCACATGGAGGTTATACAACACATTTCTAAATAACCAACAGGTAACTGAAGAAATCAAAAGGAAAGTAAAAAAATTTCTAAACACAAGTGACAATGAAAACACGACAACTCAAAACCTATGGGATGCAGCAAAGGCAGTTCTAGGAGGGAAGTTTATAGCAATACAATCCTACCTCAAGCAATAAGAAAAACATCGAATAGACAATCTAACTTTACACCTAAAACAATTGGAAAAAGAAGAACAAAAAAATTCCAAAATTAGTAGAAGGAAAGAAATAAAGATCCAGGCAGAAATAAGTGAACAAGAAATGAAAGAAACAATAGTAAAGATTAATAAAACTAAAAGCTGGTTCTTTGTGAAGATAAACAAGATTGATAAACCTTTGGCCAGACTCATCAAGAAAAAAAAGAGAGAATAATCAAATCAACAAAATTAGAAACAAAAAAGGAGAGGTTGCAACAGACAATGAAGAAATACAAAGGATTAGAAGAGACTATTATGAACAACTATATGGCAATAAAATGGATAACCTGGAAGAAATGGACAGATTCTTAGAAAAGTTCAATCTCCCAAGACTGAACCAGGAAGAAATAGAAATTAAGAACAATCCAATTACAAGCACTGAAATTGAGGCTGTGACCAAAAATCTCCCAAAAACAAAAGCACAGGACCAGATGGCTTCACAGGAGAATTCTATCAAACATTTAGAGAAGAGCTAATGCCTAGCCTTCTAAAACGCTTTCAAACAATTGCAGAGGAAGGAACACTTCCAACCTCATTCTATGAGGCCACCATCTATGAGGCCTGATACCAATACCAGACAAAGACAACACAAAAAAGAAAACTACAGGTCAATATCACTGATGAACATAGATGCAAAAATCCTCAACAAAATTTTAGCAAACAGAATTCAGCAACACATCTAAAAGCTCATACACCATGATGAAGTTGGGTTTATTCCAGGAATGCAAGGATTCCTCAATATATGCAAACCAATCAATGTGATACACCATATTAACAAATTGAAAAGTAAAAACCATATGATCATCTCAAAAGGTGCAGAAAAAGCCTTTGACAAAATTCAGCACCCATTTATGATTAAAACTCTTCAAAAGATGAGCATAGAAGGAACCTACCTGAACATAGTAAAGGCCACCTATGATAAGCCTACAGCAAACATTATTCTCAATGGTGAAAAACTGAAAGCATTCCCCTTAAGATCAGGAACAAGACAAGGGTGTCCACTTTCACCACTATTTTACAACATAGTTCTGGAAGTCCTAGCTTCAGTAATCAAAGAAAGAGAAATAAAAGGAATCCTGATCAGAAAAGAAGTAATGCTCTCACTGTTTGCAGATGACATAATACTGTACATAGAAAACCCTAAGATAGTATCAGAAAATTACTAGAGCTAATCAGTGAATTCAGCAAAGTTGTAGGATACAAAAACAATACACAGAAATCACTTGCATTTCTATATAATAAAAATGAAAAATCAGAAAGAGAAATTGAGAAATCAATCCAATTCACCAGTACAACAAAAAGAATTAAATATCTAGGAATAAACTTGCCTAAGGAGACAAAAGAACTGTACACAGAAAATTATAAGACACTAAAAGAAATCAAAGATGACATAAACAGATGGAGAGATATTCCATTTTCCTGGGTGGGAAGAATCAATATTGCGAAAATGACTATACTACCAAATGAAGTCTACAGATTCAATGTGATCCATATCAAATTACCAATGGCATTTTTTACAGAACTAGAACAAAAAATTTCACAATTCATAAGGAAACACAAAAGACCCCGAATAGCCAAAGCAGTGTTGAGAAAGAAGAATGGAGCAGGATGAATCAAGCTTCCCGACTTCAGATTATACTACAAAGCGGCTGTCATCAAGACAGTGTGGTACTGGCACAAAAACAGAAATGTAGACCAATGGAACAAGATAGAAAGCTCAAAAATAAACCCATGCACCTATGAGTACCTTATTTTTGAAAAAAGGTGGCAAGAATATACAATGGGGCAAAGGCAGCCTCTTCAATAAATGGTGCTGGGAAAACTGGATAGCTACATGTAAAAGGATGAAATGAGAACACTTCCTAACACTATACACAAAGATAAACTCAAAATGGATTAAAGACCTAAATGTAAGATCAGACACTATAAAACTCTTAGAGGAAAACATAGGCAGAACACTCGATGACATAAATCAAAGCAAGATCCTCTACGACCCACCTCCTAGAGTAATAGAAATAAAAACAGAAGTAAAGAAGTGGGACCTGATTAAACTTAAAAGCGTTTGCACAGCAAAGGAAACTATAAGCAAGGTGAAAAGACAACCCTCAGAGTGGGAGAAAATAATAGCAACTGAAACAACTGACATAGGATTAATGTCCAAAATATACAAGCAGCTCATACAACTCAATGCCAGGAAAACAAACAACCCAATCAAAGTGGGAAAAAGACATAAACAGACATTTCTCCAACGAAGACGTACAGATGACTAACAAACACATGAAAAGATGCTCAGCATCACTCATTTTTAGAGAAATGCAAACCAAAACTACAATGAGATATCACCTCACACTGGTCAGAATGGCCATCACCAAAAAGGCTACAAACAATAAATGCTGGAAAGGTTGTGGAGAAAAGGGAACACTCTTGCACTGTTGGTGGGAATGTAAATTGATACAGCCACTATGGAAGACGGTATGGAGATTCCTTAAAAAACTAGGAATAAAACCACTATATGACCCAGCAATCCCACTCCTAGGCATAAACCCTGAGGAAACCAAAATTGAAAGAGACACATATATCTCATTGTTCATTGTAGCACTATTTACAATAGTTAGAACATGTAAGCAACCTAGATGTCCATTGACAGATGAATGGATAAAGAAGTTGTGGTACATGCTGGGCATACACACCGAGGAAACCAGAATTGAAAGAGACACGTGTACCCCAATGTTCATCGCAGCACTGTTTACAATAGCCAGGACATGGAAGCAGCCTAGGTGTCCATCAGCAGACGAATGGATAAGGAAGCTGTGGTACATATACACAATGGAATATTACTCAGCCATTAAAAAGAATACATTTGAATCAGTTCCGTTGAGATGGATGAAACTGGAGCCCACTATACAGAGTGAAGTAAGCCAGAAAGAAAAACACCAATACAGTATACTAATGCATATATATGGAATTTGAAAGATGGTAACGATAACCCTATATGCGAGACAGAATAAGAGACACAGATGCATAGAACAGTCTTATGGACTCTGAGGGAGAAGGTGAGGGTGGGACGTTCTGGGACAATAGCATTGAAACATGTATATTATCATATGTGAAACAGAACACCATTCCAGGTTCGATGCATGAGACAAATGCTCAGGGCTGGGGCAGTGGGATGACCCAGAGGGATGGGATGGGGAGGGAGGTGGGAGGGTGGTTCAGGATGGGGAACACATGTAAACCCATGGCTGATTCATGTCAATGTATGGCAAAAACCACTACAATATTGTAAAGTAATTAGCCCCCAACTAAAATAAATAAATTAATTTTAAAAAAAAGAAGTTATGGTACATATACGCAAGGGAATATTACTCAGGCATAAAAAGGAATGCATTTGAGTCAGTACTAATGAGGTGGATGAACCTAGAACCTATTATACAGAGTGAAGTGAGTCAGAAAGAGAAAGCTAAATATTGTATTCTAACACTCATACACGGAATCTTGAAAAATCATACTGAAGAATTTATTTACAGGGCAGCAATGGAGAAGCAGACATACAGAATAGACTTATGGACATGGGGAGAAGGGAGGAGAGGGTGAGATGTATGGAAAGAGTAACATGGAAGCTTACATTACCATAGATAAAATAGATAGCCAATGGGAATTTGCTTTATGGCTCAGGAAACTCAAACAGAGGCTCTGTATCAAACTGGAGAGGTGGGATGGGGAGGGAGATGGGAGGGAGTTTCAAAAGGGAGGGGATATATGTATAACTATGGCTGATTCATGTTGAGATTTGACAGAAAACAACAAAATTCTGTAAAGCAATTAGTTTTCAATTAAATAAAATGAAAAAGAAAAACAAGGAGATAATGTCACGTCCCTCCTTTGCACAATTGTTGTGAGGACTGAACAATACAGCAGGTGTGAAAATGCTTGGACAGTGTATGTAACTCAACCCTGTGAGTGTATTCCCTTCAGTGCATATTTATTCCTTACCCTTGACTTGATTTTTGGCTCTAGGAGCTCTGCTTCTCCTTTCTCACAGAATTTGTTCCTTTCTGACCCTCAGCATTTCCTACCAATACTCTATGGTAGGAAAAACTGATTTTGGTCAAAGCAGTAACATGTTTGGTCCCCAGGTGGGACTTGGGGTTTCTCCAATCAAGTCATGGCTACACCATTTCTCTTTGTCAGGTGATGATTTTTCCAACCTCTTCTGTAGCTAAAGGTGGCTCTATGATCCAGTCCTTCCCAGTGAGATATATGGGGAATGTGTTGGGGACTTCTGTGGTATTTGCCTTTTTTTACTGAGAAAGCCAGATGTGGCACAGGAAGGTAGTGGTACTTGGAATGCAATAGAGATGCCTGGAGCTCTTGCAAAGACAGCTGTGTGACTGCATGAGGTTGTCACCTTAACCTGCAGAAAACAGTGCAGCAGGGGAATGGAAGCAATGGAGACCTGTGGTGTCCTGGAGCAGATGAATCAGAAAACGGGTGCTTCCAGAATTCTTATAGCAAACAAAAACAAAAAGGAACAAACAAGAGTCCAATAAACAAAAAAAAAATAAGGCCCTATTTATTTTACCTTTAGTTCTAAACCTTCACTTAAATTGATCTGAAGTTAACTTTTACAAATTCTAATATGGCTCTATATCTAGAAATTTTTATTTCATTATTCTATTTTGTGGATTTGGATATTTTAAACAATTGTCTGTTATAAATATTGTCAAACCGATACATGATGAGTTAACTATTATAATGAACTCCCATGTTAGTCTCACCCAAATTCAACTTTCATGAGCATTTGGTCAATTTTATTTCATGTAAACCTATTAATTACCCCACCCCTCTAGGTTTTCTTCAGATGAATCTTAAATATTTAGTCAGGTAATCCATGTGTATTACATAATATAGCTCTCTAAGATAAAGATTCCTACAAAAGACTACTTTACTGCCACAACACATGCCATTTTTATAACTGAAATGTTAAAGTGTTAGTCGTTCAGTTGTGGTCTCTTCTTTGTGACTCCATGGACTGTAGCCAACCAGGCTCCTCTGTCCATGGGATTCTTCAGGCAAGAATACTGGAGTGGGTAGCCATTCCCTTCTCCATAGGATCTTCCCAGCCCAGAATGAACATAGGTCTCCTTCATTGCAGGTGGATTCTTTACAATCTGAGCCACCAGGGAAGCTCATTATCATGCCTAGACAAGTGTTAATGACTACTACTAAGTATCTTCAGTATTCATGGTAAAGTTTTCCTTGTGTGCTCTACTCAGTCGCTTCAGTCGTGTTGACTCGTTGCAACCCTATGGACTGTAGTTTGCCAGGTTCCTGTCCATGGGATTCTCCATAGAATAATACTGGAGTGAGTTCTTCTCAAGGGGATCTTCCCATTGTGGGTGGATTCCTTACCCACTGAGCTACGTGGGAAGTGCAAAGTTTCCCTTGTGAGCCAAAATATAATCAAATTTATGAGGCTAGTTGAGTCACTTGCCCCCCAAGTAAGGTGCTAAGGCCCAATGAAGGGTCTTATTCTTCAATCTTCTCATTCTTCAGTCTCCAAATGTAGTATGCATCACACCCAAAACAGCCAAGAGATAACGCCAGTTTCAAGCATCTGGTGGAGGGATGAGCACAGTAATATAACATTGTAATAAAACAGTTAAGTGTGATGTCAATACACTACACTCTGTCCTTTCCCCACATGACCATTAATCCTCGCTAACACTGTTTTCCCTTGCGTGGTGGTGTGTGTGGCTGCTCAGCTGTGTCCGACTCTTTGTGACCCCATGGACTGCATCCTACTAGGCTTCTTTGTCCATGGGATTCTCCAGGCAAGAATATTGGAGTGGGTTGGCATTTCCTCCTCCAGGGGATCTTCCTGACCCAGGGATTGAACCTGTGTCTTTATTCTCTCATAAATGTTAATGTTTTCACCAATTCTGGATCCCATTTAGTCTCAGGCACTGCAGTTTTTCAATATGCCTGCTAATTTTCTGTAAAATTCCCCCTCTCTCGCTCTCTCTGTTTCTCATGAGAAATGAATCCTTTGCTCTACAGAGTCATCCACATGCGGCATTTTGCTGATTTCATCTCATTGGCATCATTTAACACGCTCCTCTGTCCCCAGCTTTTCCTGCAAATTGGAGTTTAGATCTTGTCTTCTGGTTCAGTCTTCTAATTTGGCAAGAATGGCTCAGAGGCAGTGTGGCATTCATCCACTGGGAGGGGAATACTGTATGGTTGTCCCTATTTTTGTAGAGCAAGCAGATACTGGTGCTCATTGCCTACAGTGCTTGTGTCATTTGAGGATGAAAATGGAGGTATTTTCATTCTATTTATGCTTCTTCATTTATTAGATGAAATTCTTCTCTGATGAGACACTTCCCTCATCCATGGTTTGGTAACCAATGTTATAGTTCATGTGCCACACACAGGATAACTGTTTCATTATTTGCCTCTGCTTACCCAATTTCCAAATAATGAATCTATTTCCTGGCATTTAATCACAGTGACCATGAGGTTTTTGTTCCTTTAGAGCCACTATGAACCCCATATTTAATCACAGCTGATGTGTTTAAATCCATTTTATTTGTTGTTCTTTATTTCAGTTTAATTCAGTCACTCAGTCGTGTCCGAATCTTTGCGACCCCATGGACTGCAGCATGCCAGGCTTCCCTGTTCATCCCCAAATCCCAGAGCCTACTCAACCTCATGTCCATCAAGTTGGTGATGCCATCCAACCATCTCATCCTCTGTCGTCCTCTTCTCCTCTTGCCTTCAATCTTTCCCAGCATCAGGGTCTTTTGCAATGAGTCAGTTCTTCGCCTCAGGTGGCTAAAGTATTGGAGTTTCAGCTTCAGCATCACTTCTTCCAATGAATATTCAGGGCTGATTTCCTTTAGGATTGATTGGTTGGATCTCCTTGCCACCCAGGCAACTCTCAAGAGTCTTCTCCAACACTACAGTTCAGAAGCATCAATTCTTTGATGCTCAGCTTTCTTTATAGTCCAACTCTCACATCCATACGTAACTACTGGAAAAACCATAGCTTTGACTAGACATACCTTTGTCAGCAAAGTAATGTCTCTGCTTTTTAATATGCTGTCTAGGTTGGTCATAGCTTTTCTTCCAAGGAGCAAGCATCTTTTAATTTCATGGCTGCAGTCACCATCTGCAGTGATTTTGGAGCCCAAGGAAATGAAGTCTGTCACTGTTTACATTGTTTCCCCATCTATTTGCCATGAAGTGATGGAACTGGATGCCATGATCTTCATTTTTTGAATGTTGAGTTTTAAGCCAACTTTTTCACTCTCCTCGTTCACTTTCATTAAGAGGCTCTTTAGTTCTTCTTTGCTTTCTGCCATAAGGGTGGTGTCATCTGCATATCTGAAGTTATTGCTGTTTCTCCCAGAAATCTTGATTCCAGCTTGTGCTTCATTGAGCCCGGCATTTTCCATGATGTACTCTGCATATAAGTTAAATAAACAAGGCAACAGTATACAGCCTTGATATACTCCTTTCCCTATTTGTTGTTCCATGTCCAGTTCTAACTGTTGCTTCTTGACCTGCATACAGATTTCTCAGGAGTCAGGTAAAGTGGTCTGGTATTCCCATCTCTTTAAGCATTTTCCAGTTTGTTGTGATCCACACAGCCATCTTGTTCTTATTGGCACTCCATTTGTCCCTATGTGATGCAGTCTCATAGTGTGAATCTGCCCACACAGGGGCAAGTGGAACGCCGGTGCTCAGTTAGCATAGGTTGAAGTATGTCGAAGAACCGAGTGAGGTGTATTGACTTCACACTTGACTGTTTTATTACAACATTATATTACTGTGCTAATCCCTCCACCAGATGTTTGAAACTGGCATTATCCCCTTGGCTGTCTTGGGTGTGATGCATACTATATTTGGAGACTGAAGAATGAAGACTCCCTCTCCTTCCTTGGAATTAGTACCTTACTTGGGGGACAAGTGACTCAACTAGTCTCATGAATTTGATTATCTTTTTGGCTTACAAAAGTCCTTTCCCCACATGACCATTAATTCTCGCTCATAGTGTTTTTTCTGTGCTCATATGTGCCATCATCTGCTATTGCTCTACTTTCCGGAACCTTGCATGGCTCACATTTCCCCTTTCCCTGACACACTTCTCTTCTCCATATCATTGTACCAGCACCCTTGTGAAAGTCGTTTATCAGTAAATCTCCAATGGCTTCTTTACTCAGCTTCCTCCCCTCAATTGTTTTTCCAATCATGGCTGTGTACTTTGAGGACAGAGCATTTGGGCCTTGATCACATCAAAGACCCTTTAGTAGCTAGCCTCCTTTTCTCCAAAGTTTGGTTTTCTGATTGCTAACCTAGAGCAAAAGAGCTAGCTCTCCTGTGTCCTTGTGAAATGAGCTTCACAAGAGACCACCAGGGCATCATGAAGCATACAGAGTCTAGGATGTGTAAAACGTTTTTACCCATGGTTGCTTGACTATGGGCTGCTACCTGAGAAGTGCTGGATAAAATGTAGGGGGTTAGACAACCCCTTGAACTTATCTCATTACTCTGAGGGATCACAGTAATCTTTACATAGGAAGTGCTGGGACATATGCAGGAATTGGTTAGCCATCATGTTAATGCATAGGCTTCCCTGGTGACTCAGACAGTAAAGAGGCTGCATGCAGTGTGGGAGATCCAGCTCCAATCCCTGGGTCTGGAAGATCCCCAGGAGAAGGGAATGCCACCCATTCCAGTGTTCTTGCCTGGAGAATTCCACAGACAGAGGAGCCTGGCAGGCTACAGTCCATGATGTTGCAAAGAATTGGACACAACAGAGAGACTAAGCACACACACATGTTAAGTATAGAGATATTTTTTCCACTTTTTAACCTCCAAAGACTACTTTCTGGTTAGGCTACTCCAGCACTCAGCTATTGGACAGTTCAGTTCTAGTTGAGGATTTCTCATCAATATTTTCAGTATCAGTTTTGGGTAATGGTATAAAATGAACAAGGCTGAGTGAAATGATCCTTGTTTTTGGAGTTCTTCATATTCCCCATATAATTGTTTGCCAAAATGTCTGTTAGAGACAGGATTGCAAGTGTCTACTTTCATTTTGTAGCTCTTTATTTACCTAGCATTGGAAACGGTGAATGATCAACTCCCCAGAGTGCGATGTGAACAATGAGACTGCCTTAGAATGGAGATATGTTTTTTCCTGTTTAACTTTAAAATTAAGCTATTTTTGAGTTGGCTTCTCCCATGTTTGAATATCAAGCATTTCATCCCTGACTGACGTGGCTCTCCTACACTTTCTCTAATAATGGTGGGCAGTATGCCTGAAAATGTCAAAGCTGCTAAGTGACTTATAATTCCAGAGTCTGTGGTTTTTTGTGGCCTCCTTATATCCTTGAAACTTGCACCCCAGGATGTAGCTGTAGAAGTGGATTCAAACAAGGCCTGACAGCAAGAGAAAGCTTTTACTCAGATCAGACACAAGGCCCCTTCAATACTGTTGCTATGGGAGATGATGCATCCTGATTTTGTTGTTGCCATGGTAACTCATGCACTTGACCCAATCTTGTCAGACTTGATACACCAAAGGCAGCTTTTCCTCAGCTGCCAGTATCATCTCCTTTTTCAGTTCAGAATGAGAAAGTAGAGCCAATAGAATTATTTTCCTAAAGATATTCTCTGCCCTATAAGTTATTTGGTATAAAAATTGGGAAAGGATTCCTTCTAGAATTTTTATTTTTGTTAGCAGATGTGCTCATACACATCATTTGGTTAACGGCCATGTAGAGGATGGAGCATGCCAACTGCTCCGCAAACTTTTGAGGTGCATCCAGGTCATATATTATTCATGATTAGAAGGGACTGAAATAAAGATAGCTATTGCTTATTGAGTGCTTTCATTCTAGCGGGCTCTATTCATTGTAATTTATAGGTAGCTTGACTAGCACTAGCATATTATTCGATGTTTAATAAGCCTAAAATAATAAATGCCTGAGATAATGGTGCATGGATCACAACAGACAGGAATAGAGAACAGACAACCTGATAAGGAAGAAATGGTTTTTTGAAGTTATTTTAGTTTACATCTCTGTTACTAAGAGTAGGTTTAATCATCTTTTTATATATTTAAGGATCATTTGTTTGTCTTTTTCTAAAATATTTGTTCAGAGAGTGTACTGCCTATGTTTTCCTCTAAGAGCTTTACAGTTTTTGGCATTAAATTTAAGTCTGTAATCCATTTTGAGTTTATTTTTGTGCATGATGTTAGGAAGTGTTCTAGTTCCATTTGTTAACATGTCCAGTTTTCCCAGCACCACTTACTGAAGAGGCTGCTTTTTTCCATTGTTTATTCTTGCCTCCTTTGACACACCTCCTAGAATAATGAAAATAAAAACAAAAATAAACAAATGGAACCTCATTAAACATAAAAGCTTTTGCATAGCAAAGGAAACAATAAACAAGATTAAAAGACAACCCTCAGAATGGGAGAAAATAATTGTAAATGAATCAACTGACAAAGGTTTAATCTCCAAAATATACAGGCAGCTCATACAGCTAAAAATCAGAAAAATAAAGAGCCTGATTAAAAAATGGGCAGAAGACCTAAAAAGATATTTTTCCAAAGAAGACATACAGATGGACAATAAACACATGAAAAGATGCTCTGCATCACTCATCATTAGAGAAATGCAAATCAAAACTACAATGAGGTATCATCTCACACCAGTCACAGTGGCCATCATCAAACAAACTACGGACCATACATGCTGCAGAGGATGTGGAGAAAAGGGAACCCTAGTGCACTGTTGCTGGGAATGTAAATTGGTACAGCTACCATGGAGAATAGTATGGAGATTCTGTAACAAACTAAGAATAAAACTACCATGCATGTGCATGTGTGCTAAGTCACTTCAGTCTTGTCCAACTCTTTGTGACATTATGTACTGTAGCTCCTCAGGCTCCTCTGTCCATGGGATTCTCAAGGCAAGAATACTGGAGTGGGTTGCTATGCCCTCCTCCAGGGGATTTTCTTGACTCAGAAATCAAACCTGTGTCCCTTACATCTGTTGCATTAGCAGACAGGTTCTGTATCACTAGCATCAACTGGGAAGCCCTCAGACTACCATATGACCCAGCAGTCCTACTAATGGGAATATACACTGAGGAAACCACAATTCTAAAAGACACATGCACTCCAGTGTTCATTGCAGCACTATTTACAAGAGCTGGGACATGGAAGCAACCTAGATGTCCATCAGCAGATGAATGGATAAGGAAGTTGTGGTACATATACACAATGGAACATTACTCAGCTGTAAAAAGGAATGCATCTGAGTCAATTCTAATGAGGTAGATGAAACTGGAACCTATTATACAGAGCAAAGTAAATCAGAAAGAGGCAGACAAATACTGTATATTAACATATATATATGGAATTTAGAAAGACAGTAATGATGATCCTACATGCAGGGCCACAAAGGAGAAACAGATGTAAAGAACAGATTTTTGGACTCAGTTGGAGAAGGCAAGAGTGGGGTGATTTGAGAGAATAGCATTGAAACATGTACATTACTATATGTAAAACAGATGACCAGTGCAAGTTCAATGCATGAAGCAGGGCACTCAAAGCTGGTGCTCTGGGACAATCCAGATGAATAGAGTGGGGAGGAAGGTAGGAGGGAGATTCAGGATGGGGGGACACATGTATACCTGTGGCCTATTCATGTTGATATATGGCAAAAACCATCACAATATTGTAATGTAATTATCCTCCAATTAAAATAAATAAATTAAAAAAAAAGAAATGCCAGGCTGAATGAAGCTCAAGCTGAAACAACTGAGTGACTACACTTTCAAGATTGCCAGGAGAAACACCAAATATTAATAACTTCAGATATGCAGAGGACACCACTCTAATGGCAGAAAGCAAAGAGGAACTAAAGAATCTCTTGATGAAGGTGAAAGAGGAAAGTGAAGAAGCAGGCTTAAAACTCAGCATTCAAAAAGCTAAGATCTTTTTGAAAAACACCAATACAGTATACTAATGCATATATATGGAATTTGAAAGATGGTAATGATAACCCTATGTGCGAGACAGAATAAGAGACACAGATGCATAGAACAGTCTTATGGACTCTTAGGGAGAAGGTGAGGGTGGGACGTTCTGAGAGAATAGCATTGAAACATGTATATTATCATATGTGAAACAGAACACCATTCCAGTTTCGATGCATGAGACAAATGCTCAGGGCTGGGGCAATGGGGTGACCCAGAGGGATGGGATGGGGAGGGAGGTGGGAGGGGGGTTCAGGATGGGGAACACATGTAAACCCATGGCTGATTCATGTCAATGTATGGCAAAAACCACTACAATATTGTAAAGTAATTAGCCCCCAACTAAAATAAATAAATTTATTTAAAAAAAAAAAAAAAGCTAAGATCTTGGCATCGGGTCCCATCTCTTCATGGCAAATAGATGGGGAAACAATGAAAACTAAGACAGACTTTATTTCCTTGGGCTCCAAAATCACTGCAGATGGTGACTGCAGTCGTGAAATTAAAAGACACTTGCTCCTTGGAAGAAAAGCTATATTAAAAGGCAGAGGCATCACTTTGTTGACAAAGGTCTATCTAGTCAAAGCTATGGTTTTTCAATTAGTCATGTATGGATGTGAGAGTTGGACTGTAAAGAAGGCTGAAGTCTGAAGAATCGTTGCTTTCAAACGGTGGTGCTGGAGAAGACTCTTGGACTGCAAGGAGATCAAACCTGTCAATCCTAAAAGAAATCAACCCTGAATATTCATTGCAAGAACTGGTGCTGAAGCTGAAGTTCCAACACTTTGGCCACCTAATGTGAAGAGCTGACTCATTAGAAAAGACCTTGATGCTGGGAAAGCTTGAGGGCAGGAGAAGAAGGGGTGACAGGGGATGAAATGGTTGGATGGCATCATCGACTCAATGGACATGAGTTTGAGCAACCTCTGGAAGATAGTGAAGGACAGGGAAGCCTGTTGTGCTGAAGTCCACGGAGTTGCAAAGAGTCCGACATGACTGAGTGACTGAACAACAATGACTGATTCCTCTTGATGTATGGCAGGGATCACCACAGCATTGTAAAGCAATTATCCTCCAATAAAAAAATAAAAATTTTGCTCAGTTCTTTTGTCATTTTATGTAATGGAGTTATGGTCTTTTAAATTTGACCTTAAATAGTACATTTATTTAGTATATTATTTCTTAATTTTTAATATATTTTGAAAATATTTTCTCCATGTTGATCATTGAATTTTTATTTGTCTCTTTATTTTTGTTTTTTTGCTTTGCCAGACCAAAATGTTTCTTCTTTACTTGTAGGTAGGTCATTTATTAATTTTCTCCTTGATCCTGTTTGAATTTTGATTCTTTGATAGAGGTACTTTCCACATCTTTAGGTTTTTACAGAATCTACTTCTATTATTTTCTAATATTAAGAGTTTCCTTTTTTACATAGATCTCCAAATTTTTTAGAGATTATTCTTTTTATGATATGAATCATGGGTCAAATTTTATCTTTAATCAAATGGCTGTCCAGTTGTCCAAACAGCATTTATTAAATGTTTATCTTTCCCTGGTCATACATGATGTCAGTGTTACTATGTAGTAAGTTTCAGTATGTACATGGATGTGTTTCAAAACTTTCTATTCTATTTCACTAGTTTGTTCATTCAAGTGCCAGAACTATATGGTTTTAATTATTGAGAATTTATAGTATGTTTTATTTCTGATTAGGTTAGAATCCCCTAATTGCTATTTTTTCATAGTGTGTTGTAGCTATTCTTACATGTTTTCTTTTTCTCCAGAGGAAATTTTGGATCAATTTGTCTTTCTCTATGAAGAACAACAACCATAATTTTTTTGGTATTTTTAAAATTAAGAATGCATTACATTTGTGAACTAATAATTAGTTCCCATCTTCCCATCCAAGACCCAAAGTTGTTTTTCCTACTTTTTATAGCTTTCCTGGAGTCTTTAATCTTGTCCTTAAATAGTTTTTCCACATTATAAGTTTATTCCCAAGAACACTATTTTTTTTTTTGCTATTACAAATAAGAATCTCTTTCCCATTTTATCTTGTTTCTGGTTATTGTTTTTATATACATATAAATTCATTGATTTTGTACATTAATATACCAAAACTTTATTGTTTGTTTTAGTTTTATCACTAAACTTCTCAACTTGTCCAAATAAATATTATAATCTCCTGAGTTTCCTATTTTTTTTTCAGTTCTTATATGTATAATTGTGTTGGCTAATAGCTCCACTACAAGTTTGGATAATCAAGAGTGTGGATAACGTTTTTTTCTTGTTCTTGACTTTAGCAGGAATGCCTCTTGTGTTTCCCATTAGGAATTTTAATATTCATTTTCATATTGATTTATATATATAATGGACACTTGTTTTGTGTGTGTGTGTGCATCTAAATTTCTATATAGACTCACAAATACCATATACATAAAGTATATACGGGAAGTGGCCATGAGTTCTTATTTTGTTTTTTGTTTTGTTTTGATTTTTTTGTTTTGGAATGACTGTTGAATTTCACTGGATTCCTTTTCAGGCTATCTGGAGATTTTCATGTGATATATTGCCTTAGGTCTATCATAAGGTGTATTATATTAATGGATTTCCTAATTATTGAATCATCCCTGGTTGCCTACACTAAATCCTACTTGATCATGGTGTATTATTTTCCTAATATGGTGTTAGATTCTGTCCACTGATATTAAATTTAAGCAAATTGAATCAAGATGCATAATTGACATTGTTCTATAGCTTTCTGTTATTATAGTGTCTTTATCAGGTTTTGGTATCAATATTATACTCATTTCATAAAAAATAACTTGAATTTATCTTTATTGTCTCTATTTTGGAATATTTTGTGTAGCACTGTGAGTGCTTTTATACCCTTGTGTTTAAGTTGATGATTAAGTTTTGGTAAAATTCTTCGGTGAAAATTTTAAGGCTTAGTGTTTTACTGTGAGGTATCTGTTTACTACATCTCCATATTTCTTTTATGGAAATTGATTTCCTTAATGTCTCCATCACAATTGGAGTAATTTTGACAACTTATTGTTTTCCTAAGAAATAATATTTATCATTTAGGTTTTTAGCTTATTGTGCAAAGAAGTCATTGCTATTATGCTTAATATTTTTGTTTTAATACTTATTTTCATCTTTTGATTTCTTATTGTGTATATCTGTGTTTTCTACTTATATCTTATTACATTAACTTGTGGTTGATCCCTTATTGTTCATTTATTTTAAAAACAGTATTTTGATTTATTAACTTCTACTATTTTTCCATTTCTTTTATTTTTATCATTGTTTCCTTGTGTTTTCTTTTGGTTTATTTTGTTGTTTTTTGTTTAAATTTAAGAGTTGAAATTTTAACTCATTAATTTTATTTTAAAATTTTATTGATGTAATTTTTTGTAGTTAATACAAATATTAAATTTCCTCTAATAACTCTAAAATATATCCCACATATTATGATATGTGTGTTTCTAATATCATTATTGTTGTTATTTTTTTAGTGCTGCAATGTTGGTTTGTATTTTTGCTTTCTTTTTTTTTTTTTTGGCAGGGGAGGGGGTTTGCTATGCTATGTGGCTCACAGGATTTTTGTTCCCTACCAGGGAATGAACACCTGCTCTTGGCAGTGAAAGCACAGAGTCCTAACCACTGGACCACCAGGAAATTCCCTGTATTTCTCTTTCCACTCAAGAGCTTTTAAGAGAGTTTTATGGGCCCAGCATGCTTCCTTTGTACAACTCTGCCATCCTTAACAGATTTTTAAAATTTTCTGATATAAAGACTTTTAGAAAAATGTTTACTTTCATTGTACTATGATAAAAAAGAATGCCACCTGTATTATTTCTATTTTATTTAATTTGATGATACTTTCTTTCTGACCTGGCACAAAATAAAGTTTTAGTAATACTCGTCGTGTGCTAGAGAAGATACTTTTCTATTGTCTAACTGTAATGCTGTAATGCTACCCCACGTATGAGGTCAGGGGTGGCGGCTGGGAAGAGCAACCCCGCATCCAAGGAGCAGCAGCTGCACGGGTGCAGGAGGGCCAAGAGGAGCTACTCTACATTCAAGGTCAGGAGGGGCGACCATGAGGAGACACCCCTCGACCAAGGTAAGGAGCAGCAGCTGCACGTTGCTGGAACAGCTGTGAAGACATACCGCACGTCCAAGGTAAGAGAAACCAAAGTAAGATGGTAGGTGTTGCGAGAGGGCATCAGAGGGCAGACATACTGAAAACATAATCACAGAAAACTAGCCAATCTGATCAAACAGACCACAGCCTTGTCTAACTCAGTGAAACTAAGACATGCCATGTGGGGCCACCCAAGACAGATGGGTCATAGTGGAGAGATCTGACAGAATGTGGTCCGCTGGAGAAGGGAATGGCAAACCACTTCAGTATTCTTGCCTTGAGAACCCTATGAACAGTATGAAAAGGCAAAAAGGTATGACACTGAAAGATGAAATCCCCAGGTTAGTAGGTGCCCAATATGCTACTGGAGATCAGTGGAGAAATAACTCCAGAAAGAATGAAGGGATGGGGCCAAAGCAAAAACAATACCCAGTTGTGGATGTGACTGGTGATGGAAGCAAGGTCCAATGCTGTGAAGAGAAATACTGCATAGGAACCTGAAATGTTAGGTCCATGAATCAAGGCAAATTTGAAGTGGTCAAACAGGAGATTGCAAGAGTGAACATCAACATACTAGGAATCAGCGAACTAAAATGGACTGGAATGGGTGAATTTAACTCAGGTGACCATTATATCTACTACTGTGGGCAGGAATCCCTTAGAAGAAATGGAGTAGCCATCATGGTCAACAAAAGAGTCCAAAATGCAGTACTTGGATGCAATGTCAAAAACAACAGAATGATCTCTATTCGTTGCCAAGGCAAACCATTCAATATTACAGTAATCCAAGCCTATGCCCCAAAGAGTAATGCTGAAGAAGGCGAATTTGAATGGTTCTCTGAAGACCTACAAGACCTTTTAGAACAAACACCCCAAAAAAGATGTCCTTTTCATTATAGGGGACTGGAATGCAAAAGTAGGAAGTCAAGAGCTACCTGGAGTAACAGGCAAATTTGGCCTTGGAGTACAGAATGAAGCAGGGAAAAGGCTAATAGAGTCCTGCCAAGAGAATGCACTAGTCATCGCAAACACCCCTTTCCAACAACACAAGACTCTACACATGGACATCACCAGATGGTCAACACCAAAATCAGATTGATTATATTCTTTGCAGCCAAAGATGGAGAAGCTCTATAGTCAGCAAAAACAAGACTGGGAGCTGACTGTGGCTCACATCATGAACTCCTTATTGCCAAATTCAGACTTAAATTAAAGAAAGTGGGGAAAACCACTAGACCATTCAGGTATTACCTAAATCAAATCCCTTATGATTATACAGTGGAAGTGACAAATAGATTTAAGGGATTAGATCTGATAGACAGAGTGCCTGATGAACTATGGACAGAGGTTCATGACATTGTACAGGAGACGGGGATCAAGACCATCCCCAAGAAAAAGAAATGCAAAAAAGCAAAATGGCTGTCTGAGGAGGCCTTACAAATAGCTGTGAAAAGATGGGAAGTGAAAAGCAAAGGAGAAAAGGAAAGATATTCCCATTTGAATGCAGAGTTCCAAAGAATAACAAGGAGAGATAACAAAGCCTTCCTCAGCAATCAATGCAAAGAAATAGAGGAAAACAATAGAATAGGAAAGACTAGAGATCTCTTCAAGAAAATGAGAGATACCAAGGGAAAATTTCATGCAAAGATGGGCTCAATAAAGGACAGAAATGGTATGGACCTAACAGAAGCAGAAGATATTAAGAAGAGGTGGCAAGAATACACAGAAGAACTGTACAAAAAAGATCTTCATGACCCAGAGAATCACGATGGTGTGATCACTCACCTAGAGCCAGACATCCTGGAATGTGAAGTCAAGTGGGCCTTAGAAAGCATCATTATCAACAAAGCTAGTGGAGGTGATGGAATTCCAGTTAAGCTATTTCAAATCCTGAAAGATGATGCTGTGGAAGTGCTGCACTCAATATGCCAGCAAATTTGGAAAACTCAGCAGTGGCCACAGGACTGGAAAAGGTGAGTTTTCATTCCAATCCCAAATAAAGGCAGTGCCAAAGAATGCTCAAACTACGCACAGTTGCACTCATCTCACATGGTAGTAAAGTAATGCTCAAAATTCTCCAAGCCAGGCTTCAGCAATACGTGAACTGTGAACTTCCAGATGTTCAAGCTGGTTTTAGAAAAGGCAGAGGAATTGCCTTTTCTAATTTTTCAAATTGCCTTTTCAAATTGCCCACATCTGTTGGATCATCAAAAGAGCAAGAGAGTTCCAGGAAAACATCTATTTCTGCTTTATTGACTATACCAAAGCCTTTGACTGTGTGGATCACAACAAACTGTGGAAATTCTGAAAGAGATGGGAATACCAAATCACCTGACCTGCCTGTTGAGAAACCTGTATGCAGGTCAGGAAGCAACAGTTAGAACTGGACATGGAACAACAGACTGGTTCCAAATAGGAAAAGGAGTACGTCAAGGCTGTGTACTGTCACCCTGCTTATTTAACTTATATACAGAGTACATCATGAGAAATTCTGGGCTGTAGGAAGCACAAGCTGGAATCAAGATTGCCAGGAGAAATATCAATAAACTCAGATATGCAGATGACACCACCCTTATGGCAGAAAGTGACGAAGAACTAAAAAGCCTCTTGACGAAAGTGAAAGAGGAGAGTGAAAAAGTTGGCTTAAAGCTCAACATTCAGAAAACTAAGATCATGGCATCTGGCCCCATCACTTCATGACAAATACATGGGCAAAGAGTGGAAACAGTGATAGACTTTATTTTGGGGGGCTCCAAATTTACTGCAGATGGTGATTGCAGCCATGAAATTAAAAGACGCTTACTCCTTGGAAGGAAAGTTATGACCAACCTAGATAGTATATTAAAAAGCAGAGACATTACTTTGCCAACAAATGTTCATCTAGTCAAGGCTATGGTTTTTGCAGTAGTCATGTATGGATGTGAGAGTTGGACTGTGAAGAAAGCTGAGCGCCGAAGAATCGATGCTTTTGAACTGTGGTATTGGAGAAGACTCTTGAGAGTCCCTTAGACTGCAAGGAGTTCCAACGAGTCCATCCTAAAGGAGATCAGTCCTGAACATTCATTGGAAGGAGTGATGTTGAAGCTGAAAGTCCAATACTTTGGCCACTTCATGTGAATAGTTGACTCATTGGAAAAGACCCTGATGCTGGGAAGGATTGGGGGCAGGAGGAGAAGGGGACGACAGAGGATGAGATGGCTGGATGGCATCACTGACTCGATGGACATGAGCTTGGGTAAACTCCAGGAGTTGGTGATGGACAGGGAGGCCTGGCATCCTGCGGTTCATGGGGTTGCAAAGAGTCGGACACAACTGAATGACTGAACTGAACTGAATGCTTGATATATATCTAGATGATCTAACTTATTGATTATGTGTAATGAGGTCCAGTTTTTTCTAAGCAGGCTTTTTGTGGACCACCTTGGAGGATGGAAAGAGAAGCGTTAACACACAGGAATAGGGAAGGGTGCTTTGATCTGGACACTGGTACACAGCCAGAAACATAGATTCTGTTGACAATCATAAGCATTCATTTACTCAGTAAATACTCAAAATGCTCTCTGTGACAAGCCATTTTTCATTTAATTCGGGTTTCTGCTTAAAAGGCACACACAGGTCTAAACACAGCTGAAATCCCTGTCAGTCTCATTACACTGCTTTCAGCATCTTCTTAGCACTTAGTACTCTTCTGCTCACATTCAATTCTTATTTTCTTTAGTGCCTCCGTGCATGCTAAGTCATTTCAGTTGTCTCCAACTCTTTGTGACCCTATGGACAGTAGCTCGCCAGGCTCCTCTGTCCATGGGATTCTCCAGGCAAGAATACTGGAGTCGGTTGCCATGCCCTCTTCCAGGGAATCTTCCCAACCCAGGGATCCAACCCACGTCTCTTATGACTCCTGCATTCACAGGTGGGTTCTTTTACCACTAGCACCACCTGGGAAGCCCATTTTCTTTAATATCTCCCCACTAAAATATAAATTCTACAGGGGCACAGATTTTTGCCAATTTTTTTCTATTTTATCTATATTATCCAGAATCCTGCCAGTCATGTGGTACATTCTAAATAAACATTTGCTACATAATGTATGAATAATATGCACCCCATGACTTCAGAGAATAAAACATCTGGTGTAGGGCAGCACAGTAATATATATTGATAAGAAAATAAATAAATATGATGTCACCACACTTCATTACATCATTCAATATTCAACATGTATTTAATAAGCATGTGCTTGTTGGAGCCCCTATGCTAGCCACCATGAATGTATACATGAACGCAGTACAGTCCCTGATCTCTACTAGTATTGGATATAGTCAGAATATTTCCATTATGAACTGAGCATTAGATTGTTATGATTTAGCTTCAGTAACAACAGCAACAAATCCAAAACAAATCAAACAACAACAATAAAAAACAACTTAAACCAGTTGTTCTTAACTCTTGAAGAACCATAGAATCACTTGGGAAGTTTTTCAAAAAGACAAACTTCTTCCAAAATGGTAAAATCCTTATGGAGGGGAATTTGGGAACATCTAGCACATATGTAGATACTGAGAGCCAACTCATTGGAAAAGACCCTGAAGCTGGGAAAGGTTGAATGCAAAAGAAGAAGGGTGTGGCAGAGGATGAGCTGGTTAGAAAGCATCACTGACTCAATGGACATGAATTTGAGCAAATCCTGGGGATAGTGAAGGACAGGGGAGCCTGGCATGTTACAGTCCATGAGGCCGCAAAGAGTCAGACATGACTTAGTGACTGAACAGCAACAAAGCTGTTGCTGTTAACCCCATAAATCCCAATTCTCTGTTAACCCATAAATCCCAATTCTCCAAATCATGAAAACACTGGGAAAATATGAAAATGTTATTGATTGCAATAATATATGTTACAGTAAAAACTAGAATAATTCAATGTCCATGAATAGAGGACTTGAAAAACAAAGTAATTGAATATTATGAAGGTATAAAAAGCCATGATGGGAGGGACCTTCAAGATGGTGGAGGCATAAGATGTAGAGATCACATTCCACCCCACCAATATATCAAAAATATATCTGTGTGTGGAACAACTCCTACAGAACACCTACTACACACTGGCAGAAGACCTCAGACTTCAAAAAGGCAGGCTAATCTCCACATAACAGGGTAGGGCAAAAGAAATAAGAAAAAATAGAAGCCAAAGAATCAGAATGGGACCTGAGCCTCTGGGAGGGAGCTATGAAGGAGGAAAAGTTTCCACACACTGGGAAACTCCTCACTGGTTGGGACAGAGGGGAGCTTCGGAGCCGCAAAGGAGATCACAGCAACAGGTGTGCAGAGGGCAGAATGGAGAGAATTTTGCACAGAGATTGGTGCCAACCAGCACCTCACAGCCTGAAATGCTTGCCTATGTGCCCAACAGGCAGGTGGGGGCTGGATGATGAGGCTCAGGCTTCAGAGGTCAGATCCCAGGGAAAGGACTGAGTTTGACTGCTGTAAAGACAGGTTAGTGCAATGCGGCTGAAAGAGTCCAGAGGGAAGCCTGTGCTTGCCAGAGAGGCAAGAGACCACTATTGCAGGATGCACAAGGAGAAGGGGGTCTAGCCAAGATGTTTCTGACTCCAGTCACTGACAAAGGGCAGGGCACCACCTTTGTGAGCTCCAGGGGCTATATGAGCAGCGGCTGCCATCTCTAATCCCTGGGGTGGGTGCGATGGCTGCTGCCACAGCCAGCAAGCTGTGAGAAGGCCCAGGTTACTGCCCACACCTTCCTGGGAGCCTGTTCAACCTGGCATTGGAAAGGGTCCCGTGATCCAGGGCCAACTTCCCAGGAGAACACATGGGCTAATTCAGGCTGTAGCAACTTCCTGCCAACCTCTGCTGCCACAGGCACTCCCTAAACATCCCAATTGTGACTGCCATATCCCTCCTTCTCCATGGCCTGAGTAAGTGAACCTTAATCAGCCACTGCTTACACCCCTTCTTGTCTGGGCAGGGAACAGAAAGAGGGCAGAGACAGGGCTAGAGCTGGGTCCAAACCAAAGCTGAGCTCCAGGGACTATGTGACCAAAGAAGAGGAAGGGAATTCTCTTGTGCAGCTGCAGGAGCAGTGGATTGGTAAACCCTGCAATTGGCTTGGTAAACCCTGCATCTGTGGAATATCTGAATAAACAGTAAGTGTTCCCCCGTATTTGAGGATGTGGACTTTGGGGGCAATTGTGGACTTTGGAAGCAAGTACAAGCTGGAGTAAAACCAGATCAGAGTTTGAGCTGGCCCCACAGTGCCCAAAGCAGGTCCAGAGACCCTCCTAGAAATATTGGAAGGCTTCATGTGTAGGTAGATTGATTGGTGCTCACTGTGGGGGTAAGGACACAGGAATATATTCTTCTTACTACTACTCTCTCCCTATACATAACTTTTTCTTTTAATTTTTTGTTTTCTTATACTGCTGTTCTTTTTATTATTTTTCAAATTTTTATTCTTATTTACTTTTTCTTTTTATGCTTTATTTATAAGTATATTTTTTCTATTTTCCTATTTCTACTGTACTTTGTATTGCACTTTTTCCATGTTTTTGGTTTTTTCCTTCATTTTATTTTGTTTCTACCTTACGTTTAATTATATTTTATATTTTTACTTTACTTATTTGTTTTTTGTATTTTTCCCTTTGGTTTGCACCTCTCTTTTGTTTGTACATTTTTTTTTCCTTTTGATCATCTTTGTGTGTATGTTTTATACATTCTTTGCCTGTTTTTAGTTTGCTTTCTGCATTTGATTTGTTCATGGTTTTGTGTTTTTCCTAGTTTAGTTTTCAATGTTGATTTTCATTTATAATTTTGTTTATTCGTTTAATGGCTCTCTTCCTTTGCATTTCTTCTTTTTTCTCTTCTTACGTTTTTGTGAGTGTATGTGTTTCTTTTTGTGTTTTTGTCTGTTTCGTTCTCCTCTTACCATTTGTCTTGGGGTTTTGTCTGTCCACTTTTTTGTTGCTTGTTTTTCTATTTTCTTCTCTTTTCTCTTTCCTCTTTTTTAACTTTTCTTCTGTGCCGTGTGGCTTGGGAGGGTCTTGGTGCTCCAGCCAGGGATCGGGTCTGAGCCTAAGAGGTGGGACATCTGAGTCCAGGACATTAGACCACCACAGAGCCCTGATCCCAGAGAATATTAATAAGTGAGAGCTCTCCCAGAAACCACCATGTTAACATTAAAACCTAGCTCCACCCAATGGCCAGAAAGCTCCAGTCCTGCATGCCTTATACCCAACAACTAGCAAAACAGGAACACAACCCCAACCATTAGCACACAGGCTGCCTAAAGTCATACTAAGCTCACAGACAACCAGAAACCAACACCAAATGTGGCACTGCCCATCAGAGGGACAAGATCCAGTTCCACCCACAAGAACACAGGCACTAGTCCCTCCTACCAGGAAGCCTACACAAGGCACTCCTCCATACCGCCTACTGAGAGCAGACACCAAATGTAAGAGAAACTATGACCCTGTAGCCTGCAGAAAGGTGACTGTAAACATAGTGAGTTAAACAAAATGTGAAGACAGAAAAATATGTGGTAGATGAAGGAGTAAGGTAAAAATCCACAAAACCAAACAAATGAAGAGGAAATAGGCTATCTTACTGAAAAAGAATTGAGAATAATGATACTAAAGATAATCTTAAATCTCAGAAATAGAATGGAGGCATGGATCAAAAAGATACAAGCAATGTTTCAAAAGGACCTAGAGTAACTAAAGAACAGATAATCAGCAATGAATAACACAGTAGCTGAATAAAAAAGACACTAGAGGGGAACAATAGCAGAGTAATTGAGGCAGAACAGATAAGTGAGCTGGAAGATAGAATGGTGGAAATAACTGAAGCAGAGCAGAATAAAGAAAAAAACAATTAAATCAGGACAGTCTCAGAGACCTCAGGTACAACATTCCACACCAACATTTGAATTATAGGGGTCTCAGAGGAAGAAGAGAAAAAGAAAGGGCATGAAAATATATTTGAGGAGATTAGAGTCGAAAACTTCCCTAACAAGGGAAAGGAAATAGCCCCCAGGTCCAGGAAGCACAGAGTCCCATATAAAAAAACCTCAAGGAACATGCCAAGACAAATATTAATCAAACCAAAAAAAAAAAACAAAAAAAAAAAAATCAAAAGTAGTAAGGGAAAAGCAACAAATAACATAGAAGGGAGTCCTCATAAGATTAACAGCTGATTTTTCAGCAGAAATTTCGCAGGTGAGAAAGGAGTAGGAAGATGTATTTAAAGTAATGAAAGGAAAACACCTACAGCCAAGAAAGATTATGTTACCCAGCAAGGATCTCATTCAGATTCAACAAAGAAACTAACAGCTTTACATACAAGCAAAAGTTAAGAGAATTCAAGACCAACAAAACAGCCTTATAGCAAATGTTAAAGGAATTTCTTCAGGCAGAAAACACAAAGGATGGAAAAGACCTACAAAAAAACCCCCACACAATTAAATAAAGTAAATGGTAATATGATTATTTGTTGTTGCCATTGTTCAGTCACTCAGTCATGTCTGACTTTGTGACCCCATGGACTGCAGCACACCAGGCTTCCCTGTCCTTCATCATCTCCTGGAGTTTGATCAAATTCATGTCCATTGAGTCAGTGATGCCATCCAACTATTTCATCCTCTGTCGCCCCCTTCTCCTTCTTCCCTCAGTCTTTCCCAGCTTCAGGGTCTTTTCAAATGAGTCAGCTCTTTGTGTCAGGTGGCCAAAGTATTGGAGCTTCAGCTACATAATCAGTCCTTCCAATGATTATTCGGAGTTGATTTCATTCAGGATTGAATGGTTTGATCTCCTTGCAGTCCAAGGGACTCTCAAGAGTCTTCTCCAACACCACAGTTCAAAAGCATCAACTCTGGACCTCAGCCTTCTTTATGGTACAACTCTCACATCCATACATGACTACTGGAAAAACCATAGTATTGACTTTATGGACCTTTGTCAGCAAAGTTATGTCTCTGCTTTTTAATATGCTGTCTAGTTTGGTCATAGCTTTTCTTCCATAAAGCAAGCACCTTTTTATTTCATGGCTGTGGTCACCATCTGCAGTGATTTTGGAAACCAAGAAAATAAAGTCTGTCTCTGTTTCTATTGTTTCCCCATCTATTTGCCATGAAGTGATGGGACCAGATGCCATGATCTTCATTTTCTGAATGTTGAGTTTTAAGCCAAATTTTTCACTCTCCTCTTTCACTTCCATCAAGAGGCTCTTTAGTTCTTTGCTTTCTGCCATAGGGTGGTGTCATCTGCATATCTGAGGTGATTGGTATTTCTCCAGGCAATCTTGATTCCAGTTTGTGCTTCATCCAGCCTGGCATTTCACATGATGTACTCTGCATATAAGTTAAATAAGCAGGGTGACAGTATACAGCCTGATGTACTCCTTTCACAATTTGGAACCAGTCTGTTGTTTCATGTCCAGTTCTAACTGTTGCTTCTTGACCTGCATACAGGTTTCTCAGGACGCAGGTAAGGTGGTCTGGTATTGCCATCTCTTTAAGAATTTTCCAGGGGTGGTCCTAAGATGGTGGAGGAATAGGAAGGGGAGACCACTTTCTCCCCCACAAATTCATGGAAAGATCATTTGAACGCTGAGCAAATCCCACAAAACAACTTCTGAATGCTGGCAGAGGACACCAGGCACCCAGAAAGGCAACCCAGTCTCTTCAAAAGGAGGTAGGACAACATATAAAAGATAAAAAGAGAGACAAAAGAGTGAGGGACGGAGACCTGTCCCAGGGAGGAAGTCGCAAAGGAGTTGAAGTTTCCAAACACCAGAAAACCCTCTCACTGTGGGGAATTTTGGAATCTCAGAGGGCAACATAACCGAGAGGAAAAAACAAAAAACCCTCAGATTACGCACCTAACCGCAACTCCCAGTGGAGAAGTAGCCCAGACACTCACGTAGACCACCAGCAAGTGGGGGCTGAACAGGGAGGCGCAGGTGCATTGCTTAGGATAAGGACCTGGCCTGAATGCCCTGAGGAAAATCTGACAGGGCTAATGTGAGATAGAAACCCAAACTGTGGGATAGCCAGAGAGAGAGAGAGAGAAAAGAGAGAGAGAGAGAACTTTCCCACAAAAAGCTCTAAGGCACAACCTGGCCTGCTCACAGAACAAAGGACTGAGCGAATACCAGAGGAGAGCTAGCCGGCTGCGGACCGGCGCATCCCCCGCCAGAGGCAGAATAGAACTGGAGGAATCAACCTGCCTGAGTTCAGACTATACTACAAAGCTACAGTCATCCGGACAATATGGTACTGGCACAAAGACAGAAATGTAGATCAGTAGAACAAAATAGAAAGCCCAAAGAAAAATCCATGCACCTATGGACACATCATCTTTGACAATGGAGGCAAGAATATACAATGGAGAAAAGACAATCTCTTTAAGAAGTGGTGCTGGGAAAACTGGTCAACCACTTGTAAAGGAATGAAACTAGAACAATTTCTAATGCCATACACAAAAATAAACTCAAAATGGATTAAAGATCTAAATGTAAGACCAGAAACTATAAAACTCCTAGAGGAAAACATAGGCAAAACACTCTCTGACATAAATCACAACAGGATCCTCTATGACCCACCTCCCAGAGTAACAGAAATAAAGCAAAAATAAACAAATGGGACCTAATTAAACTTAAAAGCATTTGCACAATGAAGGAAACTATAGGCAAGGTGAAAAGACAGCCTTCAGAATGGGAGAAAATAATAGCAAATGAAGCAACTGACAAAGAATTAATCTCAAAAAATATACAAGCAGTTCCTGCAGCTCAATTCCAGACAAATAAACGACCCAATCAAGAAATGGGCCAAAGAGCTAAACAGACATTTCTCCAAAGAAGACATACAAATGGCTAATAAACACATAAAAAGATGCTCAACATCACTCATATCAGAGAAATGCAAATCAAAACCACAATGAGGTACCATCTCATGCCCGTCAGAATGGCTGCTATCCAAAAGTCTACAAACAATAAATGCTAAAGAGGGTGTGGAGAGAAGGGAACCTTCTTACACTGTTGGTGGGAATGCACACTGGTAGAGCCACTATGGAAAACAGTGTGGCGATTCCTTAAAAAACTGGAAATAGAACTGCCATATGACCCACCAATCCCACTGCTGGGCACACACACCGAGGAAACCAGAATTGAAAGAGACACGTGTACCCCAATGTTCATCGTGGCACTGTTTACAATAGCCAGGACATGGAAGCAACCTAGATGTCCATCAGCAGACGAATGGATAAGAAAGGTGTGGTACATATTCACAATGGAATATTACTCAGCCATTAAAAAGAATGTATTTGAATCAGTTCTAATGAGGTGGATGAAACTGGAGCCTATTATACAGAGTGAAGGCAGAATGAAAAACACCAATACAGTATATTAATGCATATATATGGAATTTAGAAAGATAGTAACAATGACCCTATATGCAAGACAGCAAAAGAGACAGATGTAAAGAACAGACTTTTGGACTCTGTGGGGGAAGGCGAGGGTGGGATGATTTGAAAGAATAGCATTGAAACATGTATATTATCATATGTGGACTAGATCGCCATTCCAGGTTTGATGAATGAGACAGGGTGCTCAGAGCTGGTGCACTTGGATGACCCTGAGGGATAGGATGGGGAGGGAGGTGGGAGGGGGTTCAGGATGGGGAACACATGTACACCCATGGCTTATTCATGTCAATGTATGGCAAAAACCACTACAATATTGTAAAGTAATTAGCCTCCAATTAAAATTAGTTAATTTTTAAATCCTAAAAAAAAAGAATTTTCCATAGTTTGTTGTGATCCACACAGCCAAAGGCTTTAGCGTAGTCAATGAAGCAGAAATAGATGCTTTTCTGGAATTCTATTGTTTTTTCCTATGATCCAGTGGATGTTGGCAATTTGATCTGATATGTATACTATGATGTGTATAATATAACATTATTATACATATCAATGATTTAAATATAAATGGGTTAAATGCTCTGAACAAAGACTGGCTGAATGGATACAAAAACAGGATCCATATATATGCTGTCTAGAAGAGTCCTACTTCAGACCTAGGGACTCTTACAGATTGAAAGTGAGAGGCTGGAAAAAGATATTCCATGCAAATTGAAATCAAAAGAAAGCTAAGTAGCAATATTCATATCAGATAAAATATACTTTAAAATAAAGACTATTACAAGAGACAAGGAAGGACACTACATAATGATCAAGGGATTAATCCAATAAGTTATATCAATTAAAAATATGTGTGCACCCAACATAGGAGCACCTCAATACATAAGGCAAATGCTAACAGCTATAAAAGAGGGGGACTTTAACACAGAACTCACACCAATGGAGAGATCATCCAGACAGAAAATTCATAAGGAAATGCAATTTTTAAATGACACATTATCCCAGATGAACCTAGGTGATATCTACAGAGTATTCTATCCAAAACCAGAATATACTTTTTTCCTCGAGTGCACATAGAACATTTGCCAAGACAGATAACATCCTGGATAATAAATCAAGTCTCTATAAGCTTAAGAAAATTGAAATTATATCAAGCATCTTTTCAGACCACAACACTATGAAATTACATATCAGTTACAGGGAAAAAACTGTAAAAACACAAGCACATGGAGGCTAAACAATACACTTCTAAGTACCCAAGAGGTCACTGAACAACTCAAAGAGGAAATTTAAAAAATACCTAGAAACAGGTGACAACAAAAACACCCAAATCCAAAACCTATGGGATGCAGCAGAAGAACTGCTAGGAGGGAAGACTATTGGGAAAAAAAAAAAAAGCCTACCTCAAGAAACAAGAAAAACCTCAAAAAAAAAAATCCTAACCTTACATCAAAAGCAAGTTAAAAAAGAAGAACAAAACTTCCCAAAGTTAGCAGAAGAAGAGCAGAAATAAATGTAAAAACAATGCAGAAAACAATAGCAAAGATCAATAAAACTAAAAGCTGGTTCTTTGAGTGGATAAACAAAATTGACAAACCATTAGCCAGGCTTATTAGGAAAAAACATGGAGAAAACGCAAAACAATAAAATTAGAAATGAAAAAGGAGAAGTTACAACAGACAATGCAGAAATGCAGATGATCATAAGAGACTACTACAAGCAACTATACACCAATAAAAAATGAACAACCTGGAAGAAATGGGTGAATTCTTTTTTTAATTAATTAATTAATTTTAATTGGAGGATAATTACTATACAATATTGTGGTGGTTTTTTTTATCATACATTGACATGAATCAGCCATGGGTGCATATGTGTCCCCCCATCCTGAAACCCCCTCCCACCTCCCTCCCCACTCCATCCCTCTGGGTTGTCCCAGAGCACCAGCTTTGAGTGCCCTGCTTCATGCATCGAACTTGTGCTGGTCATCTATTTCACATATGGTAATATACATGTTTTGATGCTATTCTCTCAAATCATTCCACCCTCACCTTCTCACCCATAGTCCAAGAGTCTGTTCTTTACTTCTGTGTCTCTTTTGCTGCCTTGCATATAGGATAGTCATTACCATCTTTCTAAATTCCATATGTATGCATTAATATACTGTATTGGTGTTTCTCTTTCTGACTTACTTCACTCTGTATAATAGGCTCCAGTTTCATCCACCTCATTAGAACGGACTCAAATGCATTCTTTTTTATACCTGAGTAATATTCCATTGGGTATATGTACCACACCTTCCTTATCCATTCATCTGCCAATGGACATCAAGGTTGCTTCCATGTCCTGGCTATTGTAAACAGTGCCACGATGAACATTGGGGTACATGTATCTCTTTCAATTCTGGTAACATTGGTATGCCCAGCAGTGGGATTGCTGGGTCATATGGCAGTTCTATTGCCAATTTTTAAAGGTATTTCCACACTGCTCTCCATAGTGGCTGTACCAGTGTGCATTCCCACCAACAGTGTAAGAGGGTTCCCTTTTCTCTACACCCTCTCTAGCATTTATTGTTTGTAGACTTTTTGATGGCAGCCATTCTGACCAGTGTGAGATGATCCCTTATTGTGGTTTTGATTTGCATTTCTCTAATAATGAGTGATGTTGAGCATTTTTTCATGTGTTTATTAGCCATCTGCATGTCTTCTTTGGATAATGTCTGTTTAGTTCTTGGTCCACTTTTTGATTTGGTTGTTTTTCTGGTATTGAGCTTCATGAGCTGTTTGTGTATTTTGGAGATTAATTCTTTGTCATTTGTTTCATTTGCTGTTATTTTCTCCCATTGTGAAGGCTGCATTTTCACCTTGCTTATAGTTTCCTTTGTTGTAAAAAAGCTTTTAAGTTTAATTAGGTCCCATTTGTTTATTTTCATTTTTATTTCCATTATTCTGGGAGGTGAGTCATAGAGGATCTTGCTGTGATTTATGTCAGAGAATGTTCGGCCTATGTTTTCCTCTAAGAGTTTTATAGTTTCTGGTCTTACATTTAGATCTTTAATCCATTTGGAGTTTAAGAAATGGACAAATTCATAGAAAAGTACAACCTTCTAAGACTGAACCAGGAAGAAATAGAAAATACGAACAGATCAATCACAAGCATGGAAATGGAAACTATGATAAATACTCTCCCAATGAACAAAAGCCCAGGGCCAGATGTTTCACAGGTGCTGCTGCTGCTGCTGCTGCTGCTGCTAAGTCACTTCAGTCGTGTCCGACTCTGGGCGACCCCATAGATGGCAGCCCACCAGGCTCCCCTGTCCCTGGAATTCTCCAGGCAAGAATACTGGAGTGGGTTGCCATTTCCTTCTCCAATGCATGAAAGTGAAAAGTGAAAGTGAAGTCACTCAGTTGTGTCCGACTCCTAGCGACCCCATGGACTGCAGCCTACCAGGCTCCTCCATCTATGGGATTTTCCAGGCAAGAGTACTGGAGTGGGGTGCCATTGCCTTCTCCATTCATAGGTGAATTCTATCAAATGTTTAGTGAAAAGCTAACACCTATCCTGCTGAAAGTCTCCCAAAGAAATTGCAGAGGAAGGAACACTTCCAAACTCATTCTACAAGGCCACTATCACCCTGATACCAAAACAAGACAAAAATGTCACAAAAAAGAAACTTACAGATCAACCACTGATTAACACGATGCAAATATCCTTAATAAAATCCTAGCAAAGAGAATCAAACAACACATTAAAAGGATCATACACCATGATCAAGTGGGGTTGATACTAGGTTTCCAAGGATTCTTCAATATATGCTAATCAAAAAATGTGATACACCCTATTAAGAAACTGAAAGATAAAAAGCATATGATCATCTCAATAGATGCAGAAAAAGCTTTCAACAAAATTCAACACCCATCATAATAAAAATTCTCCAGAAATTGGGCATAGAATGAACCTACCTCAACATAATAGAGGACATATATGACAAACCCACAGCAAACATTATTCTCAATGGTGAAAAACTGAAAGCATTTCTTCTAAGATAAGAAACAAGACAAGTGTACCCACTCTCACCACTATTAGTCAATATAGTTTTGGAAGTTCTAGCCATGACAATCAGAAAAGAAGAAGAAATTAGAAGGAATCCAGATTGGAAAAGAAGTAAATTCTCATTATTAACAGGTGACACAATACTATACATAGAAAACCCTAAAGATGCCACCAGAAAATTATTAGAGCTAATCAATGCATTTAGTAATGTTGTAGGTTACAAAATTAATACACGGAAATGCCTTACATTCCTATACACTAACAATGAAAAATCAGAAAGAAATTAAGGAAACAATTTCACTCACTATTGCAACAAAAAGAACAAAATACCTAAAAATAAACCTACCTAAAGAGACAAAAGGCCTGTATGCAGAAAACTGTAAGACACTGATGAAAGAAATCAAATACAATACAAACAGATGGAGAGATGGGCCATGATCTTGGATTGGAAGCATCAATATTGTGAAAATGACTATATAAACCAAAGAAATCTACAGATTCAATGTAATCCCTATCAAGTTACCAATGGCTTCAATGTAATCCCTATCAAATTAACAATGGCATTTTTCACAAAACTAGAACAAAACATTTTAGAATTTATATGGAAACATAAAAGACCCTGTAGCCAAAGAAATCTTGGGAAAGAAAAACAGAGCTGGGAATCAACCTTCCTGACTTCAGACTATACTACAAAGCTATAGTCGTCAAGGCAGTATGATACTGGCACAAAAACAGAAATATAGATCAATGGAACAAGCTAGAAAGGCCAGAGATAAACCCATGCACCTATGGGCACATTATCTTTGACAAAGAAGGCAAGAACTTACAATGGAGAAAAGACAGTCTCTTCAATAAGTAGTGCTGGAAAAATTGGACAGCTAAGTGTAAAAGAATGAAATTAGAACACTTGCTAACACTATACACAAAAATAAACTCAAAATGGATTAAAGACATAAATGTAAGTCCAGACACTATAAAACTCTTAGAGGAAAACATAGGCAGAACACTCTTTGACATAAAATGCAGCAAGAACTTCTTTGCCCCATCTCCTAGAGTAATGGAAATAAAAACAAAAATAAAGATATGAGACCTAATTAATCTTAAAAGCTTTTGCACAGCAAAGGAAACAATAAACAAGATGAGAAGATGATCCTCAAAATGGGAGAAAATAATTGCAAATGAAGCAACTGACAAAGGATTAATCTCCAGAATATACAAGCAGTTCGTGTAGCTCAATATCAGAAAAACAAGCCAATCAAAAAATGGACGGAAGACCTAAACAGACATTTCTCCAACGAAGACATAGAGATGACCAACAAACACATGAAAAGATGCTCAACATCCCTCATTATTGGAGAAATGCAAATCAAAACTACAATGAGGTATCACCTCACAAAGGTCAGAATGGCTATCATCAAAAAAATCTATAAACAATGCTGGAGAGGATGTGGAGAAAAGGGAACCCTCTTGCACTGGTGGTGGGAATGCAAATTGATAGAACCACTTTGAAGAACAGTATGAAGATTCCTTTCAAAACTCAGAATAAAAATACCAAATGACCCAGTGATCCCACTATTGGACATATCCCCTGAGAAAATCACAATTCAAAAGACACACATGTACCCCAATGTTCATAGGAGCACTATTTATAATTGCCAGGACACTGAAGCAACCTAGATGTCCATTAATACATGAATGGATAAAGAATTTGTGGTCCATACATACAATGGAATATTGTGTGCCTGCTCAGTTGCTCAGTTGTGTTGCTCTTTGCAACTCTATGGACTGTAGCTTACCAGGCTCCTCTGTCCATGGGATTTTCCAGACAAGAATACTGGAGTGGGTTGCCGTTTTCTCCTCCAGGGGATCTTCCCACTCCAGGGATCCAACCTGTGTCTCCTGCATCTCCTGCATTGGCAGGTGGATTTTTTACCACTAAGCCACCTGGGAAGCCCACAATGGAATGTTACTCAGCCCCAAAAAGGAAAAAAAAAATTGAATTAGTCGAAATGAGGTGGATGAACACAGAGCCCATTATATAGAGTGAAGTAAGTCAGAAAGTGAAAAACAAATATCTTATGTTAATACGTATATATAGGGCTTCCCATGTGGCTCGGTGGTAAAGAATCCATGTGCCAATGCAAGAGACTCAGATTGGATCCCTTGGGTGGGGATACCCCTGGAGAAGGAAATGGAAACCCATTTCAGTATTCTTGCCTGGGAAATCTCATGGATAGAGGAGCCTGGCAGGGTGCAGTCCATGGGGTCACAAAAGAGTCAGACATAACTTAGTGACTAAAACAACAACAAAGCATATATATGGAATCTAGAAAAATGGTACTGATGAACTTATTTGTAGTGCAGCAATAGAGACTCAGACTTAGAGAATGGTCTAATGGTCACAATGAACCAACTATACTTCATTGTGCATCCAATTGGTATCATTACCATAGAGAAACTATGTTTAATGATTTTAAAATATAGTCATTTGTTCTGCACATTCCTAGAGGATACAACGTGAGGACCAAAACAATCACATGAAAACTAAATTGTTTTCAGAATCAGTATTTTTTTGGTAGTGTTGGCATGAGTTTTTGGACACTGTTGGTTGTGAATTGTGGGAAAACATTAATGAGTAATTTTTAATTATTTGGTTTCATTGGGAGTCAAGACTTGTGGCTTCATAGAAAGGATATACTTATGAAAGATCAAAGTCATAAAGCAAATACCCTGGAGCCCTGAATTTGAATGGGTAGTATCAGTATAAACTCATGCTATATTTTGCTTTAAAAAGAATAGCTCTGCCACCTTACAAAGCAAGAAGAATTTTCCACTAAAAAATAAATCTAGATTGCATGATAAATTAACTGATTTCAAGAAAAGTATAAGGTGAGCCTTGAGCAACTTGATGTACCAGAAAAGAGGAAGGCCTACCAAGGTCATGTAAAAAGGATTCAAGAGCTAGTGTGAAGAGCCTAAATGCCTTAAAATGGTACAGATGAGCATCTATAAGAATGATAAGTAAATAGATTTGAACACATTAAGTGTGCTTTGATATTATATTCATGGTGATTCAAAAATTTACTCTGTGGTCACCTTTAAAAGTGCTAAGAAATAAATTCATAATTTGAAAACTCTTAAATAGAAGGAAAGAATCAAATAATTATCCTTCTGTCTATATATATACTGTTTAATCAAATAATTAATGAGGAATATATTCTCTTTAGAGAGGTATTCTAGTTAATAAATGAACAAAGATAAATAGAATATCTTCATACTATAAACTTCAATGAAATACTGGATCTAGGCACTAATCATCAGTGTCTGCTTCCATCATAAAACAAGAGATGACCAGATATTATGTATATCCAGATAGAAGTACATAGCACTACCTGTGAAATTGTTGTTGTTCAGTCACCCAGTTGTGTCTGACTCTTTGCAACCTCATGAACTGTAGTGTACCAGCCTCCCTGTCCTTCACAGAGCCCTGTGAAGTATTCTTGCTTTAAAAAAGGGGGAAGAAGAAAAACAAACTTGACTCCAATGAAGCTTCTATCTCTAACAACCAATTTACAGGGAAGTCAGGACACAGAGAGACTTGTTAAACAATGACAAAGGAAGGATGTCAGCAAAATCCAGATTGTGTGAAACTCTAGAGAAAAAAGGACCCAAAATTTTCAGTGTATAAATTATAAGAAAAAAAAAGAAGGGACAACCTATAGGTTGAAAGACACTTAAAAATCATGTTGCAATGGAATATTCAGTTCAGTTCAGTTCAGTCGCTCAGTCGTGTCCAACTCTTTGCGACCCCATGAATTGCAGCACGCCAGGCCTCTCTGTCCATCACCAACTTCCGGAGTCCACCCAAACCCATGTCCATCGAGTCGGTGATGCCATCCAACCATCTCATCCTCTGTCGTCCCCTTCTCCTCCCGCCCCCAATCCTGCCCAGCATTAGGGTCTTTTCCAATGAGTCAACCCTTCGCATGAGGTGGCCAAACTATTGGAGTTTCAGCTTCAACATCAGACCTTCCAATGAACACCCAGAATTGATCTCTTTTAGGATGGATTGATTGGATCTCCTTGCAGTCCAAGGGACTCTCAAGAGTCTTCTCCAACACCACAGTTCAAAAGCATCAATTCTTTGGTGCTCAGCTTTCTTCACCGTCCAACTCTCACAACCATACATGACCACTGGAAAAACCATAGCCTTGACTAGACGGACTTTTGTTGGCAAAGTAATGTCTCTGCTTTTAAATATGCTATCTAGTTTGGCCATAACCTTCCTTCCAAGGAGCAAGCGTCTTTTAATTTCATGGCTGCAGTCACCATCAGCAGTGATTCTGGAGCCCCAAAAAATAAAGTCTGACACTGTTTCCACTGTTTCCCCATCTATTTCCCATGAAGTGATGGGACCAGATGCCATGATCTTAGTTTTCTGAACGTTGAGCTTCAAGCCAACTTTTTCACTCTCCTCTTTCACCTTCATCAAGAGGCTCTTTAGTTCTTCTTCACTTTCTGCCATAAGGGTGGTGTCATCCGCATATCTGAGGTTATTGATATTTCTCCCGGCAATCTTGATTCCAGCTTGTGTTTCTTCTAGCCCAGCGTTTCTCATGATATACTCTGCATATAAGTTAAATAAGCAGGGTGACAATATACAGCCTTGACGTACTCCTTTTCCTATTTGGAACCAGTCTGTTGTTCCATGTCCTCAGCCACTAAAAAGACTATATTTGAATCAATTCTAATGAGGTGGATGAAACTGGAGCCTATTATACAGAGCGAAGTAAGCCAGAAAGAAAAACACCAATACAGTACACTAACACATATATATGCAGTTAAAAAGATGGTAACGATAACCCTGTATGCAAGACAGCAAAAGAGACACAGATGTATAGAACAGTCTTTTGGACTCTGTGGGAGAGGGTGAGGGTGGGATGGTTTGGGAGAATGACATTGAAACATGTATATTATCATATGTGAAATGAATCACCAGTCCAGGTTCGATGTATGATACAGGGTACTTGGGGCTGGTGCACTGGGATGACCCAGAGGGATGGGATGGGGAGGGAGGTGGGAGGAGGGTTCAGGATGGGGAACACATGTACACCCATGGCAGATTCATGTCAATGTATGGCAAAACCAATACAATATTGTAAAGTAATTAGCCTCCAATTAAAATAAATAAATTTATATTAAAAAAATAATCATGTTGACAAATTATAATGCATGGGCGTAAACTGGATCTTGATTTGGAAATCAAGTTTAAAAAAATAAATATTTATGACACAACTGGAACATTTAAACTAGGAATGAGTATTTGAAGATACTTAGGAATTACAACTTTATATGTTATAATGCTACTGTGCTTATATTTTTTAACTATGTCTTTTAGAAATACATACTGAAATAATCATTTATTAAGTGATATGATATTTAGGTTAATTTCAAAGTAATCTGCAGGTGAAGAGAAGTAGGTGGGAATGTAGATTAAATAAAATTAAAAAAGATTTCTTAACTGTTGGAGCTATGTGAGATCTACATGGGTTCTTTACAATGGTACATTTTGTCATGTATCTGACAGTATAACAAAGATTTTTTAAAAATGTCCACAGCCATAATATAGACTAATTAATCAGAATTTCTGGATATGAAGCAAGGGCATTAGTATTGTTAAAAGTTACTTTCAAATGAGTTTACTATGTGGCTAAAGTTTAGAGACAATGGTCTAAACAAGGCCTTACTCTTTTTCCCTCTCCTTATAAAAAATCCGGAAGTACACTTGCATTGGTTCAACTGTTCAAAGATGTCATAAGGACACCACAGCTTCCATCCTCCTGCTCAGCCATTTTTCAACAGGTTGACTCTATGACCATATGCTTGTCACAGGACGGTTGCAACTGCTCCAGTCATCTCTATCACATCCCAATTACCATCTTTTTCTATAAAAGTCCCCAACACATTCCTGTCTACATCATTGGGAAGAACTGGGCCACATGGCCATCCTTAAGTGTAGAGGAGGCTGGGAAAACCATCATCTGACAAAGGGGAATGAGAATAGCCATGACGGGACTAGAGAAATTCTGAGTCCCCCTTGCCCCACTCCTACCCCCTAGGGCTGGAGATATTGCTTCTTTTTGAAAAAATCAATTTTTCATACCATAGGGCATTGGTAGGATAGGCTATTGGGTCACTAATCAACAAATCTAGTGAGAAGGAAAAGCAGAGTTCCTAGGATCAAAAACACAGTCAAGGGTAAGGATTCACTAGGCACTGAAGGAAATTAACTCACAAAAATTGAGCCACATTTTCGTACCTGCTACCTTGTTCAGTCCAGTCCTCACAACAATCCTATAAACAAGGTGTTTGATCAGGCCACACAATATAGCTATTCCCTTACTTTCTGTACATGCCTTGCTCAACCAGTTTCTGCTTTACTTACACCATACTCACATGACTGACCTTCCCTTTTAATCATAGAACCTAATCAGTAAATGCTTACGCACTTGTCCCCAGCCCCAGCTAATGGCTGTTCTAATGTTAGAACAGAACATTAGATCAGAACATCTCCACTTGTTAGCTTAGCAAAAGTGTAGTGAAGGGTGTGCTCCTCTCCTGGTTTCCCTGGTGACTGATGAGCTGACCTGACCTCAATTCCCCCATAACTTGTAACCTCCCCCTACCCCTGGGAGCAAAGACAGCTACCACATCTCAAAGACTGCTGCCTTTCACCACACATTGTGGGGTGTTGCTCCAAGACCTTGCTTCAGACATGTAAGATCAGCCCCCCCACCCATTAAATCACTGATGTCTCTATCACTGACTCCAGGTTCTTTCTTCAGTCTTGAGGCTGGGCAAGTACAGGCCTTGCAGGTCTTGTTCCTTCTACGTCATGCATGAGGCACCAGAGATTCATAGAAGAGGGGTGAGGTGGCTTATTCAGGATTCTAATTCATGGTACACTACCCCTGTGCCATGGGTCAGAGTCCCTTCTCTGGGTTACCAAGATCACTGTCTAAAACATAAATGGGAAGAAAAAAGAGGTCCACTATTTCTTCAGCACCATGCTAGGTATATACTATGCCAGGAAGGGGATATATTTTGATTCTGGCCACTTCTCTGATAATAGGATCTTCTGGAAGAGGTGGGGACACCAAGGTGGCCGAGAGCAGAACTTGCCCTTCATTGTAGCTGTTATATCTGCAAACTCAGATCATACGTGTTGTTTTGTTTTGTTTCTATCAATGCCATTTATTTGAAACACCAGTTTTATGTAGGATAAAGTCAGTGTTGCATGCTTGTCAATAACAGTAGAAAAATAGAACCAGTGAAAACCTTTGTACAACTGTAATGATACTCAAAAGAGAAACGTATCATTTTACAATGCTTCACACAGATGAATTCAAGTTTGGAATTTCCTAAAGCGATCCTGGAGAAAAAAAAATACTATATATGTGTGTGTGTGTGTGTGTGTGTGTGTGTGTGTGTGTGTGTGTGTGTGTGTGTGTGTTTGTGTATTTCTTTAAAAAACAATATGTACAATTAAAGTGTACACAAGTTTTATAGAGTACTTGTTATGCAAGTTGTAGAAAATACTTGCACAGGACATGAAATCAGTTTAAGAAAACTTTCTGAGCCTTTAGCATTGCAGACACTTGACTTTGTACCAGTAACAACACAACCACAAAAAATGCAGTGTTATAGATAATACTACCTCTCTGAAGTAAAGATGTGGTACATAAACAGCAAGTAGAGTTCAGGAATCTTTATCTTTCAGCCACCCCACCTAAGAGCAGGGTTCCATCCTACCTGCCCATGGAACCCAGATACACATTCACATGCAAGTACGTGATGAAGCTTCCAGAGCTCATCTCAGCTGTTAGAACCCATGTAAACCAAACACAAGAGGTTATTTTCAAGACACACACCTGCAAGTAATCTTTCTATGGAAACGGCCACAGTATTAAAATATTCAGAATATGGAAGACTGACTCATGATCTGAAAGTTTTCTAGAGGAAAAAAATCAAAAGACTTGCCAATACAACAATTCAGTTCAGTTCAGTCACTCAGTCGTGTCCGACTCTTTGCGACCCCATGAATCGCAGCACGCCAGGCCTCCCTGTCCATCACCAACTCCCGGAGTTTACCCAAACCCATGTCCATCGAGTTGGTGATGCCATCCAATCATCTCATCCTCTGCTGTCCCCTTCTCCTCCTGCCTCCAATCCTTCCCAGCATCAGGGTCTTTTCCAATGAGTCAACTCTTCGCATGAGGTGGCCAAAGTATTGCAGTTTCAGCTTCAACATCAGTCCTTCCAATGAACAACCAGGACTGACATAACAGCTATCGCAATCTGTAGGACAAAAAGACAACATTTCATAAAAATATTGTTCATACAACAGCATTACTGGAAAATAGTACAATACCTTTAGAGTGTGATGGTAATTCTTTGAGTAAGGTTATCTGTAATGAGGTTTGAAAGTAAACTCCTTAGTAGACAGAGTAAACGATTGCAGAACAGGGAATAGCACCCATCACTGCTGCTTTAATAGTAACTTTCAACACTAAGTTGAAGTTCAATCGAATATTTTTTTTACAAATTCAAATAAACATTTCCCTTTGAGTTCAGTCCTAAGATAAAAAACATAAATGTCTTAAAATTGCAAAAAAGTATCTTACAAGTGCTTCACAAAACACATTTTCCCCTAAAAGGTGGATTTAAACATGAAAATACATATTTTGCTGAGTAGTTGCTGAGAAGTGTTCATCTGTCACCTCTAGAGACCGACACACAGAGGTCATCTTTGCACCCTCCTGCTGATATGCTGTTTCTCCTCCATTATCACCTAAATTCAAATGGACAAGTACTGTCCACTGCTACTAGGGCTTGAACAACAAATCCAAAGAAAACCCAATAAAGAACATTTTTTTAAGGAAGTATAAAGAATCTGCCGGCCAATGCAGGAGACACAGGTTCCATCCCTGGGTCGAGATGATTGCCTGGAGAAGGAAATGGCAACCCACTCCAGTATTCTTGCCTAGGAAATCTCATGGACAGTGGAGCCTAGTGGGCTACAGTCCATGGGGTCTCAAAGAGTAGGATACAACTTAGCAGCTAAACAACAACAGAAATAAGAGTTAGTTAAGTTTTCATAGAGGGTTCAACAGAAAACTCAAAAATAATTAATTTGAAATCTACCTGGTTACCAAAATTTCAGGAAAGTTTAGGTCCAGGGATGTGCCTAGGAAAAGCTAAAGGGGCATGTGAGAGAAGGTATGCATGGTACATGGAAAATTCAAACCAGTTTTTCAGGAATAATTTTTGCCTTTCATGCAGCTGTCTTTTCCTCTTAGGAGTCACAGGTGACTTTGAACTGAAATTATTAATCACAAAACTAAAACAAAAATATAAGAATGAGACCAACAGCATCTTGAAGAAACATGGATCTTCTCCTTCCATTCTAGGATCTAACTGGTATTCGTTAACCTCAATATAATGGGCACAAAAAGTGGAACTTGTCTAATGGCCCGATTGTCCATGGCTTCAAGAAGAAATCTGGTATCTTGAGATTTCATTCTCAAGAAATATCTACACTGAGTAAACTCTAGGTTCTCTGGCCTAAATTTTACATTATTTCTGAGAGCAATCTTACTCAGACTTCACATTTATCTTAGTACTACACTGAAAGATTAAGCATTAAAAAAGATTGAATTCTGATTTTGGTTGAAATTAGAACTGTTTAGATAAGAGCTCAAAGCTCACAAGGCTATTATTTCAGCACAGTCTCCATTTTTTCGAAATTTATTACAAAGGAGAATACGGACTGGTGAAGAAATCGGACTGAACTTTGAGGACTCCCACAAGAGTTATACCGACACAATATGCAAATATGACATTGTGGACCTCTCTGTTTTGCACTGTAGCGTCTCTGTGGGGAGTCTCAGTGAAGTTCAGGCTCTTGTCACAGAGAAGCCAAACATGACCAGGGTAGAAGAAGCCATGGAACTTTACCATATAGCACTGTTCTTGGAATTTAACATGCTTGCACAAGGCTGTGAGGATATCATCGCTGAAATCATCTTATTAGGTGCCTTAATTGCCATCCTCAAGTGGAGCTCTCATCCATATGGCTCTTAATGGGTGCACCAACAAGCTTTACGTTTTCTCAGTGAGGAATTTTCCCAGGTCATGACTTTGGATGTTTTTTATGAACTCAGCCAAGACTATCTGCTCACTGCTATCCAATTTGACTACCTACAGGCAAGTGAACAAAATATCCCTAAATACTGGATTAAATGGGGTGAGCATCAGTTAATGAAGAGACTAGCAGACAGAGAACCAAACTTATTGGGTGGCACTGCTCATACTGTGAACTAGAGAGGTGTAAATAGATGAGATGCTGCTAATTCAGCCAGGCATTGGTAGTGTGAGACTGAACACTGACACTTGGGGATCTGTGAGGCTTGATAATATCACCATCCTCAGAGCTGGCTACCGTGCTGCCAGTAGTGCCAGAGGTTTTAACTTCTTTGTCTCACAGAATGAATCTGATGTGCATCTGTCCCCTAGCCACCTGAAAGCCCAGCTCAGATTCTGCTGGGAAATCACCTTTCTCACGCCCTGAACTTCCCTCCAGGCCTGAATAGTGTGCCATCCATAGAGGCAAATGTTCTTGAATTATGTTCAATTTGGTCACAGCAACTTTTCACCCACCACCAGGATCTTGTGAAGCCACCACATATCTGTCCTGAATCACCATCCTTTAAGGGTAAAGCCTCCTTAGATGTATCTCCTTCCCTTTGAACCTCGATGTTCCCTTCTAAAATGTATAAAATGCATGCTTGAGGCTCATTTACCCTTTCAGAGTTCTTTTGGGTTCCGCATGCATTGAAGAACGCAGATGGGGATGGAGCATTCTGCCATTAGCATCACTCAAAGAGTTAACCCTTTAGATATTTTAAAATGTATTAATATATTTTATTTCACCTGTTCATTTACACCTTACAAAATTGACAAAAGAAGCTAAAGCAGTTTGGAAAGCTAAATAATATATGTCATGTGAGCATCAGTTAAAGCAAGGTGCAAGAAGAAATACAAAGGTGGAAATCAAACACTAACCTTTAATCAGATAGTGGAGACCAGAAGAAACCTGGTGCTGCAGTCCATAGGGTCACAAAGAGCCAGACACCACTTAATCACCGAACAACAACAGACCTTTAATCCAGGAAATGTCAGCTAAACCAGCAGAAATCATTGGGAGTCTTTCTTGCTCATCTGCTATGTAACAATGTGTTCTTCTGTAAATTTATTGCTGTGGCAAAAGGGCACTGAAAGACTGTGGTAGAGCTAGTAAAAGCAGTTTTGGGAGGAGATAATTCATCTAAGTCTCAGAGATTAGAGGAAGCCTTTTAATCAGAGCTCCAAATGTGAGGAAAGAGCTGTAATTTACTTATTGGATATATATCATATCAAGTGAGAGATACAACCCTTTTTATTTTTCCTTTTTGTCCTCTCATTCTAAAGCTGGGGGCAGGTCTCAATATTCTCTGAACTTTTTAAGTTCAACAGCGAAAGAGACAAATATCTTCCTTAGGGGGCTGAGAACTATCTGCAAATTATGTGTCCATGTAAATTCGGATTCTTTAATATTCATCTGAGTAGAAAATAAGGGGCTTTGCTGAAACCCCTTTTGATTGATGTTTGATTCTTAGAACTTGACTGAACTTTTCATCCACTGAGTTATAAAGAAACTGTATGATTTTTAAAGGGTAAGTGAAGGAAAAGAGAATCCTCCTAGAATTTAGACAAATTTCCTCTAAAACGATATGGCAGTGTTGAGTGCAAGATGGAACTGTAAGGGAAGCCTGCAGTCAATATTCCATAGGCTATAGTGTCAAACTGTATACTGTGCTCTCTTACATGTAAGCAAAGCTTTTTTTTTTTCTCTTGTTTTCTCATTCGTGGCATGTTCATACAGAAGGGTTTTATTTTCTCTTCTTTTTCCCTTGTTGATTTTGGTGATTGGTCCAACATGAACACACCCAGGGTGTTTTGAAGAAGCCTCTCCCAAATTATAAGGCAAGCCCACTTCCCCACCCTGTGGAAGTAGTCGTGTCCCTAGTGAGAAATCTGGGATCAAATTTTCCTTCCCCTCAGTGGCCAAACATGAGTAGATATTGTTAAATGAAAACTAGGACAAATGAAAAAATGTCAATACCCTCAACAGAAAATACAGAATCTCATGTTGATGTTTGACAGAAAACAATGAAATTCTGTAAAGCAATGATCCTTCAATTAATAAATTTTAAAAATTTACAAGAAAATACAGAATCATACTGAACATAGAAACAGGCATTGGATCAATGTGAACATGTCCAAATGCTCAGGTTTGGGCAGAATTTCTGTGGTTGCTGGATTAATTTCTTTTAAATGGCCATGAAACGGTAATAATTTTCCTGCCGCTAAATAGGCCATTTTAATTAGTGTGTGAGTTGAATATTTGCACTGCAAAATGTGCATAAGTAAACTTTGAAAAGAACAGGTTCTTGCATTGTAGTAAATCACAATCATGGTACTGTTAAAAGAGTGTCTGTTTTGAGAAAGGATTCATCTACTGGAGACAGGAATAGTAACCATAGTGGATATTAATAGCGCTGACAATTTGTCCTGGGTACCAGAGAAAGGTGCTCAAAGTGAGAAATGTGGAGATCTGCTAGCTTCTGCCCAGCCCAAACTTTCCACTTTCTTTCTTTCATGGGTCTTTGCTGAAGTACCAAATAAATTGGCCCCCTTTCCTAAATTTCCTATTTGTCCTATAATGACCAGAAGAATAAAAGGAAGAGCCTTGGCAGAAAAGTTGCCAAGAGTGAAATGGGTAGGCACATATTGAGAAATCCTGAAGCAGGAAGTTCATGATGTATTTACAGGATGCAGCCAGACTTGGGGAGTTTCTACATTGATCTTGCTTGTCAGGAATTTGAGATGCTCTTAGCACAGTTAAGTTAAATAGGTCTAAATTAGAGGCAACAGGGGACCTCTGAAGGGACACTGTTTTGTATGCCCTGGGGAAACAGTACTGTGCTTGTGAATGGCCTTAATTTGCAGTATTGGAGAACACTACCAAATATTAAGAACTATAAAGTTATTCATGAAGCTAGAAAAAAACTGTTACGAGTGTATATATTTTCCTAAAGAGTCTCCAACCACCTGTATCATCTCTGAAATGAAAGTTATTGGTGTCTAAAATCCACTCCCAAAGATTTATGTCCTGATTTCTGAATGTTGTTTTTTATATATAGTTCAGAGCTCCTGGTGGAGAAGTTTCTATACAACTGGCTAATGAGAAAGACATTTAGGAGACAGTTTTTGATGGGAGGTTATCCAAATTGGACGGAGAAAAAGAGTTCTGTTCTGCCTTGTGGCTTTGGCCTATTAGTGGATGCTATCTACAATGATCCTATTGGTAAATTACTAAAATTATAAAAATCAGTGAGATTGATGCACATCAGAAATAGATTTTTAAAAAGTGGCTGCCACAGTAAAACTTTCAGCAAACACTCCATTTTGTACAAAGTTCAGAGCACAGAGGCAAAAGAATGAACTCTAAAATAAGATGAAACTCTTGCCACTGATATTCTAATTATTAAAGGACTGGGTCCAAGACAACATGAGACACATCCCTGTGGGTTAGGTCAGCTGACATATGACAAAATAAAAAACCTCTTTTCCTTTGTGGGTGTCCTGAAGATCTATGGTTGGATGCTTCACAGAGCCATGCTACTGATGCTCTGAAAAGACCTGTGGCTATCTCTGATTCTGGAGGTACATGGGGACACAAAGGGACCATGGAGAAGGGTCCTGAGCATTGCCCAAGGTGTTCCAGCAGCAATCCCCACCCTGTTCAACCACCCCATGAGTGTGAGGAATTGGCTGTGCCCACCACTGGGTAGTGTTTACACTGGGCCACTATCCACTTACCAAGACAGAAAGTTCTTGCCATTGTTGAGTTACGCAGGTTATAAAGCCTCTCTCCTGGCAATAAAAGTAGTCACCTCAGGATCTACAGTTGGTGTTTTCCTCAATGTACTCTTCATGGACAAGTCCTGTTATCTCTGACCCCAAGAGTGGGTTGTGATCTGATTGTAAAAATGACCCCTCACCTTTCCTACTAACCCCAAGCAGTGAAGAATGGGAGAGTGGAATGGTCTCCCCATTTCTAAACTCAGGACTCTCACTAACCCTTGTCAGTGAATGACTGACTTACTATTGCAAGCATTTATCTTCTCAACAGTAACGCCCCTTATTGTGTTGTGCCCCACACCACAAGGTTCTCAGTGAATAAAATAAAGAGGTGTGTTAAGATGAAGCTGTGCTTAGTCACTCAGTCGTGTCCGACTCTTTGTGACCCCCTAGGGACTGTGGCCTGCCAGGCTCCTCTGTCCTTGGGGATTCTCCAGGCAAGAATATCAGAGTGGGTTGCCATGCCCTCCTCCAGGGGATCTTCCCAACCCAGGGATCAAACCCAGGTCTCCCACATTGCAGGCAGATTCTTTACTGTCTGAGCCACCAGCGAAGCCCAGGGAGTAGAGATAACAGTCTAGTCAACATACTATCTGAATCCCCAGGTATATTTGTAATCTGGCCATGTTCAACATTTGGGGACTTGGTAGATGGCATGAGCTTTTTTTTTTTTTCCAAATCCTAAGTAGGGAAGCAGAAGAGCTCCTTTATTGACTGTACCTGAACACAGAAAACAAAGTTCACTGGGAAGAGCTCTAAAATTTTTTTTCACCAAAATTAAAACCTTTAACACAAACCTGTGCATTGTTTGTAAATTCTTCATTTAAAGCAATGAGTACAGGATAGTTTTTAAAAACCCAGGTAATAAGATGTATTCAGTTATTTGAGAAAGTGAAAAAGCTAACTGAGAAGTATTACAAATTAAAAAAATATTCAAAAGCACTTCAAATACCAATAAGAGTTTCAAATGGAGTATTTTATTCACATGTTAGTTGTCTTTAACATGTACACACACACTGACACACTCTGATTGGTCTGATTGGAACAACGGTTGTCTAAGTATCCTAAAGGAAAATGAAAAATTAAAAATATTAATTTTTCATTGTTGTTATAGACAATTACATCCACATCAGTTACAAAGATTTTACTGATTCTGTTCAAGGAAGCAGAATGGAATAGGAGGAGGAAACTTGTGGATAATTCATCAGTGACATAACTGAGATCTCAACATGAGAGCTGACAAAACATGGATTTTTGCTGTGAAATTTTTCTTTGCAAAATGTGGAGAAAAGTTTGTCAATGTGCAGTAAATAAGAGAAGATGGTGAACTTTCATAGTCAATTCTCACAGTATTGTATAGGGGCATCAAGAAAACTGCTTAGTCCTTCTCTGGGACCAGTTTCAGAACTTTGCCAATTGCAATGGTCTTACCCTCATCTCTTAAAGTAAAACGACCCATCTGAGGAAAGTCTTTGAATGTCTCAAGGCAGATAGTTCCTGCTGTCCTTAAACGGGCAATGCACACTTGATCTTGCTTCACGAAGCGGGGCCGTGTCTTACTCTTTTCTCCTGATTTTTTATCTACCAAGGAGATTAAGGCTGTTATCTCAACTTCCTCAATACAAGTATGAATGTGCAGCACTGCATTATAACCTGGGCAGATGATGGACTTGTGCTCAATAATCACTATCTGAACGTCAAATGTGCGTCCAGAATGGCAAAGATTAGTAGGATCACAGAGTATGAATCCTGGAAGAATCTCTTCTTCTTCAATTCCCTTCAGTCTGATTTTAAGGTTTTCACCTGGGGCTACATAATCAGTTTCAGCATCATCAGAAAGTATTCCAAGAACTTCCACATTGTGCTTGTTTGGCATCATCACAAGCTGCTGGCCTTTAAAAATGGATCCTGATTCCAGCTTTCCCAGGACCACAGTGCCCATATCCTTGTATTTATCCACAATTGGCAGTCTAATTGGTCCATCAATGGATCTGTTGAAGTTTGGCATATTATCCAAATATGGAATGAATGGTAATCCAGTGTACCAAGGGCAGAAATCTGATTGTTCTTTAATATTTGCCCCGGTCAGCCCTGAGCAGGGCATAAAGTGAATGTCCTTTTTGGGACTAAAGCCGACTTTTTTCAAAAAGGGCACTAGCTTTTCTTTACATTCTTCATATCTCTCACTGCTCCAATTTACTGTGGGATCATCCATCTTATTAATAAGCACTATCAAATATTTCACCCCTGCCGTTTTTGCCAACATCGCATGTTCTCTTGTCTGTCCACCTTTTTCAAATCCAGTCTCAAACTCTCCTTTCCTGGCAGAGATTACCAGTACAGCCAAATCAGCTTGAGAAGCACCACCGATCATATTTGGGACAAAACTCTTATGGCCAGGGGCATCTAAAATTGTGAAATGTTTCTTTTCTGTTTCAAAATAGGCACGACCCACTTCTACTGTTTTACCCTTGTCTCGTTCTTCCTGGTTTGTATCTAAGGCCCAGGACAAATACCAAGTTTCTCTGTTTTTTTCTTTAGCTTCTCTTTCATATTTCTCAAGTGTTCTTTTGTCAACCATTCCTGTCAAAAACATGATCTGTCCTCCAATGGTCGACTTCCCAGCATCGACATGCCCAATGAATACCACATTTACGTGTTCTTTTTTAGGAGCACCTGAGGGTACGACCACAGATTTTGATTTTCTGATTTCCTCTTTCTCCATCATTTCCTGGCCACTTTCTTCTGGGGGCCCCGAATCTCCCAAGGAACTACCCCCTGGCTCAGCTTCACTTACTTCTTTATTGTGCTCCCATGACTCTTCTAAAACCATCTCCACCTCTCCATTTTCTACAACAGGTTCTGAAAGTTCCATGGTAACGGCTGAATTGGAACCTTCACGCCACAATAACTGTTCCTCTTTGGAATGTTCCACAGGTGCCCCCCGTCCCAGCCTTTTACCTTGAGGGTCGCCCGCGCCCGTACAGGTTTCATAGAAGCCGGGGGCGTCGTTCGGGGGGGTCTGCGGCTGGCTCGGGCCCCGCAGGAAGGCCGGCACGAACTCCGCGGCATGGACGTTAGGCACGAAGGGTTTGGCGTTGATGTTGAGCTGACGGCTGAAGGCCGAGCTGAGGGGCTCATGTTGGACCTCGGCGGCGGCCGCCGCCGACGCCGAGGAGGCTCGGTCCCCGCTCGGGGCCAAACCCAGTGCTTCCATGTCCACCTGGTCCCAGCAGTCGGGAGCCGAGTCGCTGCTGCTGCTGCTGCCCAGATCCATCGTCTTCAGCCCTGATAGATGCGGGGAGGGAACGGGTTTAATGGGGCAGAAAGAGCCGGCAGTGCCGCCGGGGGTGAGGCTGCAAGAGTGGGGAGTCGGGATGGGGAAGCGACACGAACCTTAGCGGCAGCGTGGAGGCAGCCGGGTGCCAACACTGCATTCGCAACTGCGGCGGCGGCAGCAGATATGGCGGCGCTGCCTCTCCTGTTGTGTGTGAGCGGATCTCCTCCCCCAAACCCCGACCACTTCCGACTCCTCCACGGCCGACCCGGTGCCGGGCGGGGATTGACCCCTAGCTGCCATCCGTATGCTCAGCCTCCCGCATCCTTAGTCCTGGCTGAGGTCCAAAAGCCTATTTTTTTTTTTTTAACGAAAATTTCCATTCATTTTTGTATACGCGCTCTGGGAGAGCGATTTGACCACAATGTAATGATTAAACCTCGACAGGCACACCTGATTTGCAATTCTACTCAGATTCTAGTGAAAATGAACATTCCTATTGAACAAATGGAGGTAGGATAGGGGTTAAAGGTTTACCCAGCAACTGAAAGAAGAAATTAGTGATTAGGGAGGTGCTCTTGAAATAGAGGAAGGTGAAGCTGAACCTTGGAAATGCGACTTTAGATCAGACATTAATTTGGAACCCTTTCCAGTGCGCTCCTCCCCCTCCCACCGCCCCCGCCCCCGCCCCCCAATAAATAAGCCTGTAACTTTGGCTGATGGCTTTCACGGTGTAAAGGTGGGCTTATAACCTATTTTCATGTAAAGCACTTGGGCTGTGTCTGCTTGGAAGAAATTCCCGATGAGACCCTTGTCCCAGTCTAGCTGCGCAACCTATAGCATTTGTGCAGGTGCCTGGACAATGGCTAGCCTGTGATGTGGTGGGTCAGATAGACAGGTACGGGACTCAGATCTCTTGTATTCTTCTAATCAACTGTATTCTGGTGTACCTTCCTCACTTACTTCCCTGGAGTACAGCCGAGGTCCACAGAATTAGGCTTCCCTCTAATTCTGGGGGCCTAGAACCTTCTTACTGCTGATACTGGGTTTGATCTTAAGAAAGAATCAGTGTCATATTGGAACCTTAGAGGTGTTGTGGGTATCAGCATAATTAAGCCAATTAAGACCTCTGAGATGGACAAAGTCCATAAGACCCTAAGCAATAGAATCTCACTCTTAGAGTTTGTAACACTTGTGCCAAAGCCTAGAAGAGCTGGTTTGTAAATTATCTTAATTTAGATCAAACTGAAATAGAAAAAAAGGTCCTGAGAAAATGTAATTTGCTAGTAGGAGATAAAGTCATATTAAGTCCAACAACAAGCCAGAATAAAAAATTCAGTTCAGTTCAGTCGCTCAGTCGTGTCCGACTCTTTGCGACCCCACGAATCGCAGCACGCCAGGCCTCCCTGTCCATCACCAACTCCCGGAGTCTACCCAAACCCATGTCCATCGAGTCAGTGATGCCATCCAGCCATCTCATCCTCTGTCATCCCCTTCTCCTCCTGCCCCCAATCCTTCCCAGCATTAGGGTCTTTTCCAATGAGTCAACTCTTCGCATCAGGTAGCCAAAGTATTGGAGTTTCAGCTTCAACATCAGCCCTTCCAATGAACACCCAGGACTGATCTCCTTTAGGATGGACTGGTTGGAACTCCTTGCAGTCAAAGGGACTCTCAAGAGTCTTCTCCAACACCACAGTTCAAAAGCATCAATTCTTCAATGCTCAGCTTTCTTCACCATCCAACTCTCACATCCATACATGACTACTGGAAAAACCATAGCCTTGACTAGACAGACCTTTGTTGGCAGAGTAATGTCTCTGCTTTTCAATATGTTGTCTAGGTTGGTCATAACCCTCCTTCCAAGGAATAAGCATAATTACATGGCTACAATCACCATCAATAGTGATTTCAAGCCCCTAAAAATAAAGTCTGACACTGTTTGCACTGTTTCCCCATCTATTTCCCATGAAGTTATGGGACCACATGCCATGATCTTAGTTTTCTGAATGTCGAGCTTTAAGCCGACTTTTTCACTCTCCTCTTTCACTTTCATCAAGAGGCTCTTTAGTTCTTCTTCATTTTCTGCCATAATGATGGTGTCATCTGCATATCTGAGGTTATTGACATTTCTCCCGGCAATCTTGATTCCAGCTTGTGTTTCTTCCAGCCCAGAGTTTCTCATGATGTACTCTGCATATAAGTTAAATAAGCAGGGTGACAATATACAGCCTTGATGTACTCCTTTTCCTATTTGGAACCAGTCTGTTATTCCATGTCCAGTTCTAACTGTTGCTTCCTGACCTGCATACAGGTTTCTCAAGAGACAGGTCAGATGGTCTGGTATTCCCATCTCTCTCAGAATTTTCCACAGTTTATTGTGATCCACACAGTCAAAGGCTTTGGCATAGTCAATGAAGCAGAAATAGATGTTTTTCTGGAACTCTCTTGCTTTTTCGATGATCCAGCAGATGTTGGCAATTTGATCTCTGGTTCCTCTGCCTTTTGTAAAACCAGCTTGAATATCTGGAAGTTCACGGTTCACATACTGCTGAAGCCTGGCTTGGAGAATTTTGAGCATTACCTTACTAGCATGTGAGATGAGTGCAATTATGCGGTAGTTTGAGCATTCTTTGGCATTGCCTTTTTTGGGATTGAAATGAAAACTGACCTTTTCCAGTCCTGTGGCCACTGCTGAGTTTTCCAGATTTGCTGGCATATTGAGTGCAGCACTTTCACAGCATCATCTTTCAGGATTTGAAAATTAGTAGCTGATTTAAAACAAAAATTTTGTTCTGAACATTTCAGGGGTAGAAAAAATTGTACTATGTCTAACACACTTGGTTGCTTGGTGGTTTCAGCCTGGTTGCCACTATTTTACTAGCTCTGTGCTGTTCCCAAGCCGCTAGATGTCAAACCCCTTCATTCTTTTTGCCTCGGGTAAAAAGACTTAATTATCTGCTGTCACTTAAAGAGAATGTGCATACCTATTCACAATGAATAGGAAGAAATACGAGGGTGAATGTGCAGAAGCAATGTGCTGGAGACTTTCTTGGGCATTCTGTGAACCTCGAATACGCTTACTAAAATGTCTTTGGGAGAACTTCTCAAGGTTTAGGGAATTATGTTCACACAAAGTTAGCAAAAGTAATGCTCAAAATTCTCCAAGCCAGGCTTCAGCAATATGTGAACCGTGAACTTCCAGATGTTCAAGCTGGTTTTACAAAAGGCCGAGGAACCAGAGATCAAATTGCCAACATCCGCTGGATCATCAAAAAAGCAAGGGAGTTCCAGAAAAACATCTATTTCTGCTTCATTGACTATGCCAAAGCCTTTGACTGTGTGGATCACAATAAACTGCAGAAAATCCGGAAAGAGATGGGAATACCAGACCATCTGACCTGTCCCTTGAGAAACCTGTATGCAGGTCAGGAAGCAACAGTTAGAACTGGAGATGGAATAACAGACTGGTTCCAAATAGGAGAAGGAGTACGTCAAGGCTGTATATTGTCACCCTGCTTATTTAACTTATATGCAGAGTACATTATGAGAAATTCTGGGCTGGAAGAAACACAAGCTGGAATCAAGATTGCCAGGAGAAATGTCAATAACCTCAAATATGCCGCTGACACCACCCTTATGGCAGAAAGCGAAGAAGACCTAAAGAGCCTCTTGATGAAAGTGAAAGAGGAGAGTGAAAAAGTCGGCTTAAAGCTCAACATTCAGAAAACTAAGATCATGGCATGTGGTCCCATCACTTCATGGGAAATAGATGGGGAAACAGTGGAAACAGTGGCAGACTTTATTTTTTGGGGCTCCAAAATCACTGCTGATGGTGATTGCAGCCATGAAATTAAAAGACGCTTACTCCTTGGAAGGAAGGTTATGACCAAACTAGATAGCATGTTTAAAAGCAGAGACATTACTTTGCCAACAAAGGTCCGTCTAGTCAATGCTATGGTTTTTCCAGTAGTCATGTATGGATGTGAGAGATGGACGGTGAAGAAAGCTGAGCACCAAAGAATTGATGCTTTTGAACTGTGGTGTTGGAGAAGACTCTCGAGAGTCCCTTGGACTGCAAGGAGTTCCAACTAGTCCATCCTAAAGGAGATCAGTCCTGAGTGTTTATTGGAAGGGCTGATGTTGAAGCTGAAACTCCAATACTTTGGCCACCTGATGCGAAGAGTTGACTCATTGTCAAAGACCCTAATGCTGGGAAGGATTAGGGGCAGGAGGAGAAGGGGACGACAGAGGATGAGATGGTTGGATGGCATCACCGACTCGATGGACATGGATTTGGGTAGACTTCGGCAGCTGGTGATGGACAGGGAGGCCTGGCATGCTGCGATTCATGGGGTCGCAAAGAGTCGGACACAACTGAGTGACTGAACTGAACTGAAAGTTAGCAATAGCAAGGAAGCAGGACAGACCAGGGACGTTTCCTTTACCTCGGTCATTTTTATTAATCATGAGAATATTAGCATAACTGCTACTTAGTATTATTTCTGTTAGAGAACAAAGGATGAATTACTTTTATAACCTTAAAGGAGAAATGAGAAATGGTGACTGGATGTCTTCACAAACCATCATCCTTGGGGTTCAGGAGAAGGCAGATATACCCGAGCAAGAAACACTGGCCAGGAATATACACAGAGACTAACCTTAGACAAAACTCTTTTGGTTTGTGTGATGGGGCAATTGTCTCTGGTGGATCTGCCTATAACTTTGAAATAGTTCATTAGTAAATGGGAGAAGTCTCATCAAAGGCTTTTTTTTTAAAAGAACGTGTAGGAAATATCTGGTCACTGCTTAATTAGTCATTTTCAACTTAATTTTTATTGCAAAATAGAGCACAAATACAGAAAATTTCATAACACAAAATTATAACTTATTGACTTAGAAGGAAAACACACTTGTAACCACCACTCAAATCAGCAATTAGAACTTTGCCAGTTAGTCCAGTAGGCCTCTCTCTACCCTGTCCAATCACAACTCACTCCTTCCACCCTTAAATGTAACCACTATCCTAACATTTATAGTAATTACCTTCATGATTTTCCATACAGTTTTATCACACAAATGTATACTCAAACACTGCAGTTCAATTTTGCCTAGCTTTTTGGATACTTTTTTTAAGTCTCTCAATCTACAGGTTCCCAATTTACCCTCCATTTTTTCACATCATTTATTCATTGGAGAAGGTAGACCATGTGACTTGTAGAGTTTTCTACATTCTTGACTTTACTGATTGTATCCCTATGGTATGGTTTAGAATATCCTTTTTTTCTGTGTATTTCCTGTATATCAATAATTTAATCTGTGACCTTGACTAGGTGTAATTTTTAAGCAAGAATACTTGAAGGGGAATTTTGAGTATTTCCATAAAGAGGCACATAATATCAAGTTGTGACTCGTTTTACAGTTAGCAAAAGTTAATGATGATTGTGTAGAGACATTACATCAATAGGGTTGTGCTTCTATCATTCTTCCTTTATTAATTGGGATACTCATTTAAAACAATTTCTTTTTATTGACAGTTTTGTTATTTTCAGGTACAAACTGTAAAAGAGAGTCAGGGAAGTGCCTGATTATTTTTCTTTGAGTGTTTTCAAAATGATAATTTGGTTGCCTACAATCCTTCACAGATGACAAGGATATTGCAAAGGGGTTTACATATATTTGATATGTTTTAAACAATTTTTCTTACTACACTTACTGAATTTAAGATGGCCCTTTATCAACCAGTGGAAGCCTCTTCAAGTTGAATTCTGAGTGGTTTTGAGACTATACTAGTAGTCCTTCATGGTTGTTTTATTATCTGGTAAGACAAAATGTACCAGACCAATTTTATATATTTCTGCCAAACCAGAAATACTGGTTCTCAATGATAAAAGGGGATGATAAAATTAGAAAATAAAATACTTATTCACTTGATTTTCCCCACCTACACGTGTATTAATAGAATTCTTAGTACTGCCATCACCAATATGATTAGAGAAAACAGATTTGTTTTTTTCCATAAGCTCTTCACATTCTCTGCTAGTGCATTATGGTTGAACTACACTTATCTGATAATAACTCACTTTTGTTGAGTGTTTCCTGGGTGCAGGTTGTATTTCAATTACTTTCTATGAATTTTCTTATTTCACTTTCCCTATCATTTTATGAATGAGGTAATCTTATCACCATATTTTACAGAGAAGAAATGGATGTTTAGAGAAGATGAGTGAATTACCCAAGATCATATAACTAGTAAGTAGTGGGGTTTGTGTTCAATCACAGACAGTACAATTCTAAGGCCATACTGGCTTGTAACATCTATTACATACTAAAAAAGGAATCAGGAGATTAGGTAGGTTTAAATCACAAAATGAGAAAAGATGGAAAAGTCTTAGATTATCTGGAGAAAATGGAAATATTGGTGAATTTTTGAGAGAAAGGATAATACAGTGAAGTTCTTTTATGAGGACATGTTTTCTTCCTGAAGTAGGAGATAACCCTGTGGAGACTGTTAAGGAAGAATGAAATAAAAAAAAAATGAGGAATGGGATAAGATTTATGATAGACTTTTGGGGGGAGGTGGCTGATTTGCGAGTGTAAAATTATTTTCTGAAGAATTCCATTTAAACAAAAGTAGTTTATACTGGGAAACATAATACGCTCAGGCTTTGAGATTTCTCTCTTTCTCCAGCATACATCTAACTGCATTAGGCAGCCTAGAGCACAAACTGAGTTTTAAGTTTCACTCAGGGTTTATGAATAGTAGCGCCAAGTGGACTGGAAGGAGAAGAAGAGGAATATATCAAGGGACTAGTGAGCACAGGATTAAGAACACAGTGTTGGATGCCTTATATTGGTTCTCTCAGCATTGGTTCTTCAAGTTCCATTCATAAATATCCCTCTCTATACTGAAGAGACTGGGAAGCAGCTTAATTCTCCATTTCCTAGAGTTTTTAACTTAGTAGGATTCCAGATGCATTTTACCTTCTGTCAGTCTGATGCACACTGATCAGATTTATTTTAGAGGCATTTTAAGCGTAGAGAGATGTAAGACGGGCATGCTGGAGTTGTGAATGTAGCTGGGGAGCTAACAATTCTGGTGGAATTTCCTGCTTCCAGGAAAGCAATTAAGATCTAACAATTCTGGTGGAATTTCCTGCTTCTAGGAAAGCAATTAAGACACCCTATGTCTAAAGCCAACACATGTACTGGAAACATCCTGATTCCCCACTCAACTGTGGCAGCTGCCCTTGGGGACCAACTTTGCTGAATGACTATAATAATCATTCTGAGAGGCCATGAATAGACCTGTATCTCCAGGCCCTAGAAAGACAGTATTTATATGCTCCTAACTCCTGAAATTAATTCCTGTGCTAATTAACATGGAATGCTTTCTGCTAACAGCAACCAGACACTGACTAGTACAAGTACCAAAAGACTGGGGTTCAAATTCAAGGCCTGCCATTTTAAACTATTTTCTTTCTTAGATATCCTTAACCACTCTGTGACTCATTTTCCTTATCTGATGAGTGGAGATGAACCCACATCCACACATACATCCTGAGGTGCTAGAGGCAAACATCATGGTGAGTATAAAGAGCCACAGGGGCTGGAATTCTAAGACACTTCAGTAACATCATCATTACTAAACACCAATATGGTAAACTGTGGGACATCATGAATGAAATGCCTGATAGCCAAACATGTGTGTAAACAGGAAGAAAATAGACTAATTTTGAGGTTAAATGGGGGGAAATATATCTCCATACTAAGGCAATCCTTAATGCTTGCAATGTCAACACCATACTCTATCCAATGTTTCTAGTCCTAGGTGAGAATGTAATCGCAAAAGAGGTTAAACTATCAAGTGGTTGTTTTCATATGAATTCACACAGACTTAATAAGGGAAATATGAAGATCTATGAAAACAGATAATTAGTCACTCAGAATTGTTCACTTTCCACCAGTGTACACAAGTGCCACAATAAAATTTAGAGAAACAGAAATAAAATGATAACTATGTGACATGATAGGGATGTTAACTAATGCTAGAGTGGTATTCATATTGCAATATATAATGTAAAAATCAACACACCATCCAACTTAAAAGTATAGAATATTGTATGTCAATTATATCTCAATAAAATATAAAATTTAATGAAGCACATTCAGCTAGAACGGAACTGCCTGATAGCTGAGTGCTGAGGTAGCCTAACCAGAAAGTAGAATTATTTGTGGGATAAAAAGTGGAAAAATATCTGTAGACATTAACATGATGGCCAACCATTTCTGCATAAGTCCCAGCATTTCCTATGTAAAGATTACTGTGATCTCTCAGAGTAATGAGATAAGGTCAAGGGGTTGTCTAATCCCCTACATTTTATTCAGCACTTCTCAGGTAGCAGCCTATACTCGAGCAACCATGGGTAGAAATAATTTACACATCCTAGACTCTGTATGCTTCATGACATCCTGGTGGTCTCTTGTGAAGCTCATTTCACAAGGACACAGGAAAGCTACCTCTTTTGCCCAAGGTTAGAAATCAGAAAACTAAAATTTGGAGAAAAGAAGGTTAGTTACCAAAGGGTCTTTGATGTGATCAAGGCCCAAATACTCTGTCCTCAAAGTACACAACCATGACTGGAAAAACCATTGAGGGGAGGAAGCTGAGTAAAGAAGCCATTGGAGATTTACTGATAAACGACTTTCACAAGAGTGCTGGTACAATGATATGGAGGAGAGAAGTGTGTCAGGGAAAGGGGAAATGTGAGCCATGCAAGGTTCCAGAAAGTAGAGCAATAGCAGATGATGGCACAGAGAAAACAGTGTGAGCAAGAATTTATGGTCATGTGGGGAAAGGACTTTTGTAAGCCAAAAAGGTAATCAAGTTCATGAGCCTAGTTGAGTCACTTGTCCCCCAAGTAAGGTACTAAATTCCAATGAAGGAGAGGGAGTCTTCATTCTTCAGTCTCCAAATGTAGTGTGCATCACACCCAAGACAGCCAAGGGAATAATGCCAGTTTCAAACATCTGGTGGAGGGATGAGCACAGTAATATAATGTTGTAATAAAACAGTCAAGTGTGGTGTCAATACACCTCACTCAGTTCTTCGACATACTTCAACCCATGTTAACTGAGCACCGGCGTTGCACTTGCCCCTGTGTGGGCAGATTCACACTATGAGTCTGCAGCATGTAGGGACAAGTTGAGTGCCAATAAGACTAACAACTAAAATGGATTAAAACACATCAGCTGTGATTAAATATGGGGTTCATAGTGGCTCAATATGTCAGCAAATCTGGAAAACTCAGCAGTGGCCACAGGACTGGAAAAGGTCAGTTTTCATTCCAATCCCAAAGAAAGGCAATGCCAAAGAAAGCTCAAACTACCGCACAATTGCACTCATCTCACACGCTAGTAAATTAACGCTCAAAATTCTCCAAGCCAGGCTTCAGCAGTGCGTGAACCGTGAACTTTCAGATGTTCAAGCTGGTTTTCGAAAAGGCAGAGGAACCAGAGATGAAATTGCCAACACCCGGTGGATTATTGAAAAAGCAAGAGAGTTCCAGAAAAACATCTATTTCTGCTTTATTGACTAAGCCAAAAGCTTTGACTGTGTGGATCACAACAAACTGTGGAAAATTCTGAAAGAGATGGGAATACCAGACCATCTGACCTGTCTCCTGAGAAACCTGTATGCAGGTCAGGAAGCAACAGTTAGAAATAGACATGGAATAACAGACTGGTTCCAAATAGGAAAAGGAGTACGTCAAGGCTGTATACTGTCACCCTACTTATTTAACTTATATGCAGAGTACATCATGAAAAACTCTGGGCTGGAAGAAACACAAGCTGGAATCAAGATTGCCGGGAGAAATATCAATAACCTCAGATATGCAGATGACACCACCATTATAGCAGAAAGTGAAGAAGAACTAAAGAGCCTCTTGATGAAAGTGAAAGAGGAGAGTGAAAGAGTTGGCCTAAAGCTCGACATTCAGAGAACTAAGATCATGGCACGTGGTCCCATCACTCCATGGGAAATAGATGGGGAAACAGTAGAAACAGTGTCAGACTTTATTTTTGGGGGCTCCAAAACCACTACTGATGGTGATTGCAGCCATGAAGTTAAAAGACGCTTACTCCTTAGAAGGAAGATTATGACCAACCTAGATAGCATGTTTAAAAGCAGAGACATTACTTTGCCAACAAAGGTCCTTCTGGTCAAAGCTATGGTTTTTCCAGTGTTCATGTATGGATGTGAGAGTTGGACAGTGAAGAAAGGTGAGTGACGAAGAATTGATGCTTTTGAACTGTGGTGTTGGAGAAGACTCTTGAGAGTCCCTTGGACTGCAAGAAGATCCAACCAGTCCATCCTAAAGGAGATCATTCCTGGGTGTTCACTGGAAGGGCTGATGTTGAAGCTGAAACTCCAATACTTTGGCCACCTGATGCGAAGAGTTGACTCATTGGAAAAGCCCCTAATGTTAGGAAGGACAGTGAGCAGGAGGAGAAGGGGACGTCAGAGGATGAGATGGTTGGATGGCATCACTGACTTGATGGACATGGGTTTGGGTAGACTCCAGGAGTTGGTGATGGACAGGGAGGCCTGGCGTGCTGCGATTCATGGGGTCACAAAGAGTCGGACACGACTGAGCGACTGAACTGAACTGAGTGGCTCTAAAGGAACAAAGACCTCTTGGTCGCTGTGATTAAGTGCTAGGAAATAGATTCATTATTTGGAAATTGAGTAAGCAGAGGCAAATAATGAAACAGTTATCCTGTGTGTGGCACATGAACTGTAACATTGGTTACCAAACCGTGGATGAGGGAAGTGTCTCATCAGAGAAGAATTTCATCTAATAAATGAAGAAGCATAAATAGAATGAAAATACCTCCATTTTCAACCTCAAATGACACAAGCACTGTAGGCAATGAGCACCGATATCTGCTCACTCTATAAAAAGAACAACCATACAGTATTCCCCTCCCAGTGGATGAATGCCACACTGCCTCCGAGCCGTTCTTGCCAAATTAGAAGACTGAACCAGAAGACAAGATCTAAACTCCAATTTGCAGGAAAATCTGGGGACAGAGGAGTGTGTTAAATGATGCCAATGGGATGAAATCAGCAAAATGCCGCATGTGGATGACTCTGTAGAGCAAAGGATTCATTTCTCGTGAGAAACAGAGAGAGCGAGAGAGGGGGAATTTTACAGAAAATTAGCAGGCATATTGAAAAACTGCAGTGCCTGAGACTAAATGGGATCCAGAATTGGTGAAAACATTAACATTTATGAGAGAGTAAAGAAGACGCGGGTTCAATCCCTGGGTCAGAAAGATTCTCTGGAAGAGGAAATGCCAACCCACTCCAATATTCTTGCCTGGTGAATCCCATGGACAAAGAAGCCTGGCAGGATGCAGTCCATGGGGTCACAAAGAGTCGGACATGACTGAACAGGCACACACACCACCACACAAGGGAAACTTTGGGCTTCCCACGTGGCTCAGTGGGGAAGGAATCCACCCGCAATGGGAGGATCTCCTGGAGAAGGGCATGATAACCCACTCCAGTATTATTCCATGGAGAATCCCATGGACAGGAACCTGTCAAGCTACAGCCCATAGGGTCCCAACGAGTCAACACGACTGAAGCGACTGAGTACAGCACACAAGGGAAACTTTACCATGAATGCTGAAGATACTAAGTGGCCATTAACTGTTGTCTAGGCATGATAAGGCTTCCCTGATGGCTCAGACTAAAGAATCCATCTGCAATGCAGGAGACCGATGTTCGTTCCCAGGTTGTGAAGATCCGCTGGAGAAGGGAATGGTTACCTATTCCAGTATTCTCCCCTGGAGAATCCCATGGACAGAAGAGCCTGATGGGCCACAGTCCATGGGGTCGCAAAAAGTAGACCATGACTGAGTGACTAACACTTTAACACTTCAGGCATGGTAATGGTATGCATTTTGTCACTAAAGTAGTCTTTTTAAGTTGTCTTTATCTTTGAGAGCTATATTATGAAATATCTGTGGATTAACTGATAAAATGTTTAAGATTTGTCTGAAGATAACCTAGAAGGGTGGGGAAATTAATAGGTTTACATGAAATAAAATTGACCAAGAGCTCATTACACTTGAAGTTGGGTAGACTTACATAGGAGTACATTATAATAGTTAACCTGTTGTGTATCAGTTTGAAAATATCTATAATAGACTGTTGTCTAAAATATCCAAATCTACAAAATTGACTAATGAAATCAGAATTTCTGGATATAGAGCCAGTATTAGAATTTGTAAAAGTTAACTTCAAATGAATTTAAGTGAAAGTTTAGAATTAAAGGTAAATAAATAGGGCCTTACTTTTTTGTTTGTTTTTTGGACATTTGTTTGTTCCTTTTTTTTTTTGTTTGCTATAAGAAGTCTGGAAGCACTTGTTTTCTGATTCATCTGCTCCAGGACATCACAGGTCTCCATGGCTTCCATTCCCCTGCTGCACTCTTTTTTGCTGGTTAAGGTGACAACCTCATGCAGTCACACAGCTGTCTTTGCAAGAGCTCCAGGCATCTCTATTGCATTCCAAGTACCACTAACTTCCTGTGCCACATCTGGCTTTCTCTGTAAAAAAAAAAAAAAAAAAAAAGCTAACACCAGAGAAGTCCCCAACACATTCTCCATATATCTCATTGGGCAGGACTTGATCACAGAGCCACCTTTAGCTGTAGAGGAGGCTGGAAAAATCATCACTTGACAAAGAGAAATGGTGTAGCCATGACTTGATTGGAGAAACCCCAAGACCCACCTGGGGACCAAACATGTTACTGCTTTGACAAAAATTAATTTTTCCTACCACAGAGCATTGGTATGAAATGCTGAGGGTAAGAAATGAACAAATCCAGTGAGAAAGGAGAAGTAGAGCTCCTAAAGCCAAAAATCAAGTCAAGGGTAAGGAATAAATATGCACTGAAGGGAATACAGTCACAGGGTTGAATCACATACACTATCCAAGCACTTTCACACTTGCTGTATTGTTCAATCCTCCCAACAATTGTGCAAAGGAGGGATGTGGCATTATTTCCTTGTTTTGATGAGGGACCAGAGCCTCCTAGAGGAAGGGAAAGATTTCTTGTTGGGGTTCTGATTGGTGGCTTCACCACACATTACTCTGCACCTCTGCCAGAGGTTCTAACAGCCACTCCCTAGCTCACCAAAATCTCTGTGGGAAATATTGACAGGGCAAGGGAATGAAGTCCACTGTTTGTTCAGCACTGTGCTGGGCATATTCCACTTCAGGAAGGGGGCATACTTTGGTTCTGGCCCTACTGTGATGGTAGATGATGCTCGCAGTTAGAGCTCACCTGGTGGCTCACAAATGCTCCTGTCCCACACTTGTCATTCTGCACACAAGGTCACAAGTGAAAAGTGTGAACATGGGAACTCAGTTACAGGCTGAGAAAGGACTTCAGGGCCTAACTCAGGAGATGTGAAGCTTGATGATCTGACCATAGGTAGAGGTGCTGCCAAGCTGATCACATGGACAGCAGGTCGGGTCACCTGTTCACAAGGCATGAGCTTGATGTATATTCATCCCATGAGCACCTGCTGAGTCCAGCCGAGCTCCTGCCATAACAGCAAGTATAGTTCCTACAAATCTTTCTTGTGCCTCATAATACCATTTCATGCCAGTAGAAAATTGCCACTCACAGAGGCAGAGTGGTTATTGTGTCAACTTTGTTCCCTTGCCATATTTGACCCAATGCCAGAATCTTGTGACCCAATTCTCCTCTGTCCTTAACCTCCATCCTTTAAGACTTGGGTCTTGCAAGATATAGATCCTGCTGACTGAACCCTCTCCTTCCCCTAGTTGAGTACGTGCCTGTGGCTCAACACCATTTGTAGACTGATCAGTTCTCACTCCATAAGTCTGTTCAGAAGAACATGGAAAGAGAGGGACTTTCCCATCATTGTGGGGAAAACTCAGAGTCTAGTCTTTGGATGTTTTAGAGATATAACATTAAATTTCAATCAAATTTTTCATATGGCATGAAAAGCCATTGAGACATTATAATACTGCAGACTTACCAGTTGACATGACATTTCCTCCTTCCTCTTAAACCCTATTACAGACTTACTAAACCCTTACTAGGAAATCAAGACACTGCAAGGTGGAAGCATTTCTGCCCACAGTAGATTCTGTAGGTAAGTAAGAACAAGGAAGTAGAACAGACAGTAGGGGGACACTTTCTTTATTAATTCTATTATATCTTGTTGATATTAATTGTTTCATGCATGTTGTTGTTCCAAGCATGTTCCATGTTGTTCCTTATGCAATAAAAGAAGCAAAGGCTTCAGATACTGAAGTGAGAAAGGAGAAGTAGTAGATTGGTGCTATTGCTGTTCATCATGTTGGGTATTTATCAGAAAAGAGTGACCTAAAAAGGGGAAAAATGGTGAACAGTTTGTTTCTACAGAGATTGAGCCTAGAAATATCTGGGGTTATTTTTCTGTCTTTCTCACCTGAGATGCTGAGCTTCTTTGATGAGGTTTGGAAGGGAGTGTACAACTGCACTGCTCTGATCTTAAAGTAATTCACCCACTGAGAAAAGAAAGGTACTATTAGAGGTCTGAGAAAGCAGTGTGGATAATTTATTTCACTTAATTTAATTCTGTGTAGAAAGTAAATGGCCTGTGATGAAAAGCCTTTTTAATTCTCTTCTGTCTGGTAGGATTCAGAACATTCTGACTCACTCATTTGTTGAAGCATCACATCCATTACTTATCAGGCTTGTCAGGAGGAGGGGAAATGCAAAATTTCCCTAAAATGTTGGAGATGTGGCTGGAAAGACATACAATGAATTATGCACATGCCTACAGTGGACTAGCAAAGGCTGCTTCTAAATTTTTCTTATCAACCCAAAAGAAAATGGAAACCTTGTTATTTCTATGCCCATGTGTCTTCTAGATGCATGCTACAAGATGATTAGCCTTGAAAACGTATGTTGAATCAAATAAACCAGACACAAAGGACAAATGTTGTATGATTCCACATATATGAAAAGTGTAGAATAGGCAAATTCATAGAGACAGTTGAAAGTAGATTAGAGGATACCATGGACTGGGTGGTAGGGTTGGGGAGATTATTGTTCAGTGTGAACAGTTCAGTTCAGTCGCTCAGTCGCTCAGTCGTGTCCGACTCCTTGCGACCCCATGAATTGCAGCACGCCAGGCCTCTCTGTCCATCACCAACTCCCGGGGTCTACCCAAACCCATGTCCATCGAGTCGGTGATGCCATCCAACCATCTCATCCTCTGTCGTCCCCTTCTCCTCCCGCCCCCAATCCTACCCAGCATTAGGGTCTTTTCCAATGAATCAACCCTTCGCATGAGGTGGCCAAACTATTGAAGTTTCAGCTTCAACATCAGACCTTCCAATGAACACCCAGGATTGATCTCTTTTAGGATGGATTGATTGGATCTCCTTGCAGTCCAAGGGACTCTCAAGAGTCTTCTCCAACACCACAGTTCAAAAGCATCAATTCTTCGGCGCTCAGCTTTCTTCACCGTCCAACTCTCACATCCATACATGACCACTGGAAAAACCATAGCCTTGACTAGATGGACTTTTGTTGGCAAAGTAATGTCTCTGCTTTTAAATATGCTATCTAGGTTGGCCATAACCTTCCTTCCAAGAAGTAAGCGTCTTTTAATTTCATGGCTGCAATCACCATCAGCAGTGATTTTGGAGCCCAAAAAAATAAAGTCTGACACTGTTTCCACTGTTTCCCCGTCTATTTCCCATGAAGTGATGGGACCAGATGCCATGATCTTAGTTTTCTGAACGTTGAGCTTTAAGGCAACTTTTTCACTCTCCTCTTTCACCTTCATCAAGAGGCTCTTTAGTTCTTCTTCACTTTCTGCCATAAGGGTGGTGTCATCTGCATATCTGAGGTTATTGATATTTATCCAGGCAATCTTGATTCCAGCTTGTGTTTCTTCCAGCCCAGCGTTTCTCATGATGTACTCTGCATATAAGTTAAATAAGCAGGGTGACAATATACAGCCTTGACGGACTCCTTTTCCTATTTGGAACCAGTCTGTTGTTCCATGTCCAGTTCTAACTGTTGCTTCCTGACCTGCATACAGGTTTCTCAAGAGACAGGTCAGGTGGTCTGGTATTCCCATCTCTTTCAGAATTTTCCACAGTTTATTGTGATCCACACAGTCAAAGGCTTTGGCATAGTCAATAAAGCAGAAATAGTGCTTTCTATTCACATCAGTGTGAACAGATGTTTTCAAAAGAATGAAAAATTTTGAAAAGAGTGGTGACAGTTCTACAATATCGTGAATCTAATTAATTCCATTGAATTGTACACTTGAAATGGTTAAAAGAGGAATGTCATGCTATGTATAAATTTACCACAATAAAAATGTTTTTAAATCTTTAAGACTTTTTGATTAGGAGCCAGAAGTGTCTCCCGAGGGCCAGATGGAGTCATTGGAAGGGGTATTTAAGTCTGTTTCTGCATAATATTGGCAGAACCCAGGCAGCGTGACCAATACACAGCAAGGGCTCCATAGAGATTACATAGTTTCTCAGCTGTGTTTGACTCTATGTGACCCCATGGACTGTAGCCCACCAGGCTCCTCTGCCTATGGGATTTCCCAGGTAAGAATACTGGAGTGGGTTGCAGTTTCTTCTCAAGGGGATCTCTCCAAGCTAGGGATCCAACCTGCATCTCCTACATTGGTAGGATGATTCTTTACCACTGATTCACCAAGGAAACCTGAGAAATGAATTGGCTTACTATAAAACATTCTGTTACAATTGTAGAAGGCAGGAAAAGAAGCTTCTTGTAATGGATAGAAAGTATCTACAAACATAAATGATTTTAATGCAACTATTTCAATAATCACTTTCTGAATGGTCTATAAATTCCAAATAAATGTCATAGTGGATTTTATCAATTTACAAGTAAGTATTGTCAACAGGAACATATTTAAATTTTTTTTTTATTTTCAATTGAAAGATACTTACAATATTGGGTTGGTTTCTGACATACATTCACATGGATCAGCCCAGATTATGTATGTCCCCATTTTATATTAATCCATTTTATATTAACTGTTTCTGATAGGGTAAAGTGATGGGAAAAAACATATCATTCTAACAGTAAGCAAGAGAACTTGGGAATAGCTATATTATTTTCAGATTGTCAGGAGCATTAAAAAATCACATCTACATAACTGTCATAACAACAAGAAGCCTAAAGAGTCATGACTACTAAATGTGAGTCAGTAACCTGGATGGGATCTTGGACATTAGAGAAAAGCTGAGAGAGTATGAATAAAGCATAGACTTTGTTTAATGATTATTATCAATATCAGTATATTAATGTGATAAATGTACCATACTAACATAAAGTGATAATATTAATGAGAACTGTCACTGTTTAGAGTAGTCTAAAAATCTAAAAACTGTTGCAAAATGTAAAGTTTATTTTTAATAAGCATATTGCTACCATGTTGCAGTACTTTCAGTTATCTTGGGGGTCTCCAGACAGATATTATTTAAGACATAAAATGTTATTTTCTTTAAAAGATTTATTTTAAAAATATTGTCTGAAAACTTCCCAAATTTAAGGAAAAGAAATGAAAAACCAAAAAACTACAGGCTCCAGGAAGTGAGAGAATTCAAAATCGGATAAACTCAAAATATTCTTTTCCAACACTTTGAATTACTGAAAGCTCAAGACCAAGAAAATAATCAAGAAATGAAACACTCAGAAGTGATACGTTATTTAGAGAGGAAAGCAGATTCTAGTAGATTTTTTTTTTGTCTCAAACCATGAAGGACATAAGGAAGTGGTATGTCATTTTTTCAAGTCCTGTTTGTTTTAGAGGTTGTACAATGTGATGATTGATTGACATATACATAAAGAAATGATAAACACAATCAAATTAATTAACATACCCATCACCTCATATACTTACCTTTTTTTGTGGTGACAGCACATACAAACTCATCCTTGCAATACCAAGTATTATTAAATCCAATCACAATGCTGTACATTAGATTACCAGAAATTATTCCTCTTGTACCTAAGAGACTGTGTCCTTGACCAGTACTTTTTGAGTTCTTTAGAAAAGAATCCATAACCTTACTTTAGGAATGAGGGGAAAGAAAAGACATACTCAAAACAAGGAAAGTTACAATAATTAGTCAATTACAGATATATCCCTAGAAAAATGGTTTAAGGAAGCTCTCCAAACACAAAGGAAGGATAATTAGAGAAAACTTAACAGCTTCAGAATGGAAAGAAGAAAGATGGAATGTTAAAGAGGTGTATATATATACCAGCCAGAATGGCCTTCATCAAAATGTTTACGAATAATAAATTGTAGAGAAATTGTGGAGAAAAGGGAACCCTCCTACACTTGTCGGTGGGAATGTAAATTGGTGCAGTCACTGTGCAGAACATTATGGATTTTCCTTAAAACACTAAAAATATAGTTGCCATATGATTCAGCAACCCAACTCCCAGATATCTATCCAGAAAAGAAGAAAACTATAATTCAAATGGATACATGCACCCCTATGTTCATAGCACCAAGTATATACAACAGTCACACATGGAAGCAACCTAAATATCCTTTGACAGATGAATGGGTAAAGATGTGCTGTATATATAGATATAGATACACACATTTGTTGCTCAGTCACTAAGTTGTGTCCAACCCTTTGCAACCCCATGAACACATGCAGCAAGCTGGGCTTCCCTGTCCTTCAGCATCTCCCAGAGTTTGCTCAAACACATGCCCATTGAGTCGGTGATGCTATTCAACCATCTCATCCTCTGCCAATCTTTCTCCTTTTGCCTTCGATCTTTCCCAACATCAGGGTCATTTCCAATGAGTCGGCTCTTCACATCAGGTGGCCAAAGTATTGGAGCTTCAGCTTCAGCATCAGTTCCTCCAGTGAATATTCAAGGTTGATTTCCTTTAGGATTGACTGGTTTGGTCTCCTTGTAGTTTAAGGAACTCCCAAGAGTCTTCTCCAGCACTACAATTCAAAAGCATCAATTCTTCAGCTCTCAGCCTTCTTTATGGTCCGACTCTCAAATCCATACAAAACTACTGGAAAAACAATATATTTGACTATATGGACCTTTGCTGGCAAAGTGAAATCTCTGCTATTTAATATTCTGTCTAGATTTGTCATAGCTTTTCTTCCAAGGAGCAAGCATCTTTTAATTTCATGGCTCCAGTCACCATTTGCAGTGATTATGGAGCCCAAGAAAAGAAAAACTGTCACTGTTTCCACTTTTCCCCCTTATATTTGCCACAAAAACATGGAACCGGATACCATGATCTTAGTTTTGTTTTTTTTTTCATGTTGAGTTTCAAGCCAGCTTTTTCACTCTCCTCTTTCACCCTCATCAAGAGGCTCTTTAGTTCATCTTCACTTTCTACCATTAGAGTGGTATCATCTGCATATCTGAAGTTGTTGATATTTCTCCCAGCCATCTTGATTCCAGCCTGTGTTTCATCCAGCTTGGCATTTCCCATGATGTACACTGCATACAACTTAAGTAAGCAAGGTGACAATATACAGCTTTGTCATATTCCTTTCCCAGTTTTGACTCAGTCAGTTGTTCCATGTAAGGTTCTAACTGTTGCTTCTTGATCTGCATACAGGCTTCTCAGGAGACAAGGAAGATGGTATGATACTCAGTTAATTTTGAGAATTTTCCAGTTTGTTGTGATCCACACAGTCAAAGGCTTTAGCATTGTCAATGAAGCAGAAATAGATGTCTTTTTTTTTTCTGGAATTTCCTTCCTTTCTCTATGATCAAATGAATGTTGGCAATTTGATGTCTGGTTCCTCTACCTTTTCTAAAACCAGCTTGTACATCTGGAAGTTCTGGATTTGCATACTATTAAAGCTTACTTTGATGAGCATAACTTGCTAGCATGTGAAGTGAGTGCAATTGTATGATAGTTTGAACATTCTTTGGCATTGCCCTGCTTTGGGATTGGAATGAAAACTGACTTTTTCCAGTCCTTTGGCCACTGCTGAGTTTTCCAAATTTGCTGACATAGTGAGGGCAGCACTTTAACAGCGTAATCTTTTAGGATTTCAGTAGCTCAGCTGGAATTCTGTCACTTCCACTAGCTTCATTCCTAGTAATGCTTGTTAAGGCCCAGTTGACTTCATACTCCAGGAAGTCCAGCTTTAGGTGAGTGACCATACCATTGTGTTTATCCAGGTCATTAAGACTTTTCTTACATAGTTCTTCTGTGTGTTCTTGCCACCTCTTCTTAATCTCTTCTGTTTCTGTTAGATTCTTACCATTTCTGTCCTTTTAGTGCCCATCCTTTCAGGAAATGTTCCCTTGATATCTCCATTTTTCTTGAATAAATCTCTATCTATTCTTTCCCATTTTATTTGTTTCCCTCTGTTTCTTTGCATTGTTCATTTAAGAAAGTCTTCTTCTCTCTCCTTGTAGAACTTTGCATTCAGTTGAGTATATTTTTCATTTTCTCCCTTGCCTTTTGCTTCTCTTCTTTCCTCAGTTATTTGTAAAGTTTCCTCAGAACACCACTTTGCCTTCTTACATTTCTTTTTCTTTGGGATGGCTTTGGTCACTGCCTCCTGTACAGTGTTATGAACCTCCATCCACAGTTCTTCAGCCACTCTATCTACCAGAACTATTTTCTTGAATCTATTTTTCACCTCACTGCCACTGTATAATCATGAGGGATTTGATTTAGGTCACACCTGAATGGCCCAGTGGTTGTCCCTATTTTCTTCAATTTAAGCCTGAAGTTTGCACTGAGGAGCTCATGAACTGAGCCACAGTCAGCTCTAAGTCTTATTTTTTACTGACTGTATAGAGCTTCTCCATTTTTGACTGCAAAGACATAATCATTCTGGTTTTGTTATTGAGCATCTGGTGATGTCCATGTAAAGAGTCATTTCTTGTGCTGTTGGAAAAGTGTTTTCTGTGACCATATTCTCTTGACAAAACTCTGTTAGGTTTTGCCCTGCTTCACTTTGTACTCCAAGTACAAATTACTTGCCTGTTATTCCAATATCTCTTGACTTTTGCATTCTAATCCTTTATGATGAAAAGGACATCTTTTTGGTGTTAGTTCTAGGTGTTGTAGATCTTCATAGAACCAGTCAACTTGAGCTTCTTCAGCATTAGTGGTTGGGGCATAGACTTGGATTACTATGATGTTGGTCTTCCCTGTGGCTCAGATGGTAAAGAATCTGCCCACAATGTGGGAGGCCAGGGTTTGATCCCTGGGTTGGGAAGATCCCCTGGAGAAAAGAATGTTAACACACTCCAGTATTCTTGCCTGGAGAATTCCATGGACAGAGGAGCCTGGCAGGCTACAGTCCATGGGGTCACAAAGAGTTGAACCTGACTGAGTGATTAACACTGCTGCTGCTGCTACTACTACTACTACTACTATGATGTTGAACAGTTTACCTTAGAAACAAACAGATCATTTTGTCATTTTTGAGGTTGACCCAAGTACTGTATTTTGGAAACTTTTGTTGACTATGAAGTCTACTGCATTGCTTCTAAGAGATTTTTGCCCACAGTAGTAGATATAATGGTCATCTGAATTAAATTCTCCCATTCTCATCCATTTTTGTTCACCGATTCCAAAGATGTCGAAGACCGATTTTGCATCTCCTGCTTTCTTTTTTTTTTTTAGTTGAAGGATGTTTGCTTGACCACATCCAGTTCGCCTTGATTCCTGGACCTAACATTCCAGGTTTCTATGCAACATTGTTTGTTACAGCATAGGGCTAATTTCACCACCAGACACATCCACAACTGAGTGTCATTTGTGCTTTGGCCCAGCTGCTTCATTCTTTCTGGAGCTATTAGTTATTGCCCTCCATTCTTCCCCAGTAGCATAATGGACACCTTCTGACCTGGGGCCTCATCTTTTAGGGTCATATCTTTTTACCTTTCCATACTGTTCATGGGGATCTCTCAGCAGGAATACTGAAGTGAATCACCATTTCCTCCTCCAGCGGACCACGTTTTTTTAGAACTCTTCACTATGACCCATCTGTCTAGGGTGGCCATGCATAGCATGGCTCATAACTTCATTGAGTTACAATGCCCCTTCTCCACAACAAGGCTGTGGTCCATGAAGGAGATAGCCTAGCATTGGCAAACTGATTTTCCAGACAAATGCAAATAACATGAAAGAAAGGAAGGAAGAAGAAATTAAATTTAAATCATACTTTAAAACAGGGAGAGAATGAATGGAGAAGAGATACAGTACACCAGACAAAAAAGGGTATATTTTATTGCAGAAGAATACAATTTCCTAGGATGATATAACACTTGTGATTCTGATAGACACAAATTAGCAGTATGAGACTTGCCATGTCCTCTCTCAGGGCATGATACAATAAGTGCACACAATTAATAACAACATAGAAGAACAAAATAAATAAAAAGATAGATCTAAGTGATGCATATGATACTCAGCACTTACACGAAGATAACAGACTTCATATTCTGATAAATGTGAAGTAAGTTGCAAGGACCAGTGGACCTGCTGGGAGTAATTAAAAAGCTCAGGGGATACATAAAGAAAAACATTAAATCAGCTTGGTTCAAAGAGGATGCTGAGGGATTACTTTGTGTAATTACTGGATCTCTTAGGAGAAGACAGGACCGGCAGAGCAAGCCTACACCTGAAAACAGCTTCTATCCAGAGTTGTCTACATAAAAGTAAACAGCTATAAAACTGAGCTGTGCTTTAAGTCTCAGAGCTAACCAAAAGTGGTGACCATCCCTAATTTTAGCTGAGACCCCAACAACTTACACCCTCTGAGCCAGGTGACTGAACCATAAGTAAATCAGTTCCCATTTCACTTTGTATTATCTATCGGGGTGTGGGGGTGGGGGGTGGGGGGCTTGCCTGGTGGCTCAGACAGTAAAGAATCTGCCTGTGATTCAGGAGACTGGGTTCGATTCCTGAGTTGGGAAGATCCCCTGGAGAAGGGAATGGGTACTCACTCCAGTATTCTTGCCTTGAAAATTCCATGGACAGAGAAGCCTAGTGGGCCACAGTCCATGGGGGCACAAAGAATAAGATATGACTGAGTGACTAACACTTTCACTTTCACATCTATCTGGGTGCAAATGATAAAGCACATTCAACTGGGTGAAAATGGAGATGTAACAGACCAAACTTGGGAAGATAGCTCAGTTAGGTGAAACTGATATCCTTAAATGCATATATTAGAAAAGAGGAAAGAAGACACAGAGTTGGCCAATAGGTACAAGAAAAGGTGCTCAACATCACTAATCATCAGGGAAATGGAAATCTAAACCACAGCGAGATATCAACTCACATCTGTCAGAAATGCTATTATCAAAAAGACAAGAAATAACAAGTGTTGGCAAAGATGTATAGAAAAGGGAGCACTTTTGCACTGTTGGTGGGAATATAAATTGGTGCAGCCACCATGGAGAACAGGATGGTAGGTCTTCAAAAAAAACAAAAAACAAAAATAGAACTACCCTCTGATCCAGCAATCCCACTTCTGGATATTTATCTGAAGAAAATGAAAATAGTAACTCAAAAAGCTATGCTATTTGCACACCAATTTTTATTGCAGTATTATTTACAATAGCTAAGATATGAAAGCAGCTTAAGTGTCCATAGACATATGTATGGATAAAGAAGATGTGATGTACAATGAGATATTAACACAATGGGCTATTATTCAGCCATAAAGGAGAAGGAGATCCAGTATCAGCAACCACATGAATGGACTTGGAGGGTATAATGCTAAATGAAATAAGTCAGATGTGCGTGCTAAGTCGCTTCAGTTGTGTCCGACTCTTTGTGACCCATGGACTGTAGCCTGCAAGGCTCTTCTGTCCATGGGATTCTTTAGGCAAGAATAATGGAGTGGGTTGTCATGCCCTCCCCCTGGGATCTTCCCATCCCAGGGATAGAATCCAGGTCTCCTATATCACTTGCATTAGCAGGCGGGTTCATTACCACTAGTGCCACTTGGGAAGCCCAATAAGTCAGCCAGAGAAAGACAAATACCACATTATCTCACTTATACGTGGATTTGAAAACAAAAGCAAAAAGCCAAACTGATAGATACAGAGAAGTGTTCGCTGGTTGTCAGAGAGATCAAAGGTACAAACTTTCAATTATAAAACAAATGTTATGGGGAAGTAATGTACAGTATGGTGACTGTAGTTAATAACACTGTATTGCATAGAGTAGTCCCCCCTTATCTTTGGTTTCATTCTCTGCAGTTTCAGTTACTTCCTTTGAGGTGCAGTCTGTAAAGTTTTTGGGAAAATCTAGAAACGATTGTTAAATTTGAAATTGTGTACTATTTTGGGTAGTGAAATGAAATCTCCTGCTGTCCTGCTATGTCCCACCTGAAAATGAACGTATCCCTTCCATTAATCATTTCATAGACATCTGGATGATGTGTGGCAGTATCACAGTGCTTGTGTTCAAGTAACTGTTATTTTACTTAATAATGGGCCCAAAGTACCCAAGCAGTGAGGCTGGCAACTTGGATATCTTCTTATTGTGCCTAATTTATAAATGAAATTTTGACATAGGTATTTATGTACAGGAAAAAACATTATATATAAATAGATATAGATATTGTTCAGTACTGTCTGCAGTTTCAGGCATCTACTGGGCTTGAAAATTGATAAGTGTACAATCAGGCCTCTCAAGATGGCTGTTGTCTTGCTCTCTGTCCATCCCCTGCTTGACCAGTTCCTGCTTCGCCTATACCCTACTCACATGACTGATCTTCCCACATACCTGCCCCCACAAAAGGGTCAAAAAAGGGTTGAAATCAACTTAGTGACTAAACAACAGCAACAAAAACAAAAATATAACTTAATAAAACTTAGAGGAGATATTAAAAAACATGATTTGAAATAAAAATATGAAATAGATGGAATAAAATATTTCCACAGATGACCTCTAAGCCCAAATAGCTTCATAAGTGAGTTCTGTCAATATTTAAATAACAGATAATTCCAATATTACATAAACTTTTTAGAGAATAGAGATAGAGGATACACGACCCTCTTGCATTTTCTGTAGCATTACATTGGTACAAAAACTAGACGGGGTACTTTCAGAAGTTTAAATTACAAACCTTGTTTCATAAACATAGATGACAATATCCTAAGAAACAAACAAACAAACAAACAAACAAAAAAAACCCAGCAATATATAGAAAAGATGTGTTATCATGACAAACTTGCTTTTATCCCAGGAAAGCAAGATTGATTTAACATTTGAAAATAAGTCAGGGTAGTCCATCACGTTAACAGATGAAGAAGGGAAATGTAAACATGATCTCCTCAATAGATGCAGAAACATATCTTCTTAAAACTCTTCATTCATTCATGCTGAAACAACTGTTAGAAAAAGAGATGTAGAAGAGAATATCCAAAGATTTTTTTTGGTATAATTTTGCAGTGAACAGGGTCTTTCTAGGCATGTTACAAAGTAGAATTCACAACAGAAAAAGATTGTCTTGAAAAATTTTAGTACAACAAGACTGAAAAGAGATTACAAGTTTATATATCAAGTTAAAACTCAAAGGCCAAGTTTAAAAAATATTTGCTATTTGTATCACAGACAATGGATAGACTAATTTCCCAAATAAGACAATCTTTCATTCAACCATTAAAAAAAAAAGAGGAAAAAAGGCCTCTCTGTTGTTTGTGATAAGACAAGCTAATGTAATAGAGGGACTCCCAAAACTCATGGCCTTGCACACTAGAAATGTTTCCCATGTAAAATTCAAATGGAAGCAGGCTTGGGAGCCTTGGCTTTGCTTTCTAAACTTACTCAGGGATCAACCCACAGAAGAATCTCTGCCAGCATCAGCATTTGGCTGCATTGGCCACTCTGCTTTGAATCTTCTGCCAGCACATGGGGAAAGAAGGAGAATACGAGGATTCAAAGGAGGCTTTTAGGAGTCATCTGGTCAATGTACATCACTTAGATCTACTTTCCCTTGGCCAGGACGCAGTCCATGGGCCCAAGTTAGGTGCTGTAGGGCTGGGAAACTCCAGCAGGAAAAGGAACAGGTTTAAGGAACAGCTAGTCAGTTCTGCTACTGGTGTGACAAATACATTTATGGAAGGGAAAATACATAATGCCTCTAAATGTGTTTTTAAAATCCCCAGCCAAGTTCATAATAAGGCTAATGGGTAATTTAACTACTATAACCTATCACTCATTACTTACCATGTTGCCCAATATACAAGTATTTGAAACACACTGTTTTGGTGAGGATGCGGGGAAACAGAAATACTCCTGCATTGTTAGTGCTGGTGTGAATTGATACAACACCTGGAGAGGGCAGTATCTGTCAAAATCGTGTGTGCATTTACCCTTTGGTCCAGAAATCCTACTCCTATGAATTTAGCCATTGGATGTACTTGCACATGTGTGGCATGATAACATATGTAGGCTTATTCAATGCAGCTTTGTCTGTGATGATATGAGATTGGAAAAACCAGAAGTGTCCATCAGTAGCAGAATTGTAAATAAAAGTAAGTATGTCGATGTAAAAGGATATCATGCAGCTATATAAGAAAAAAAGAATGCTACTTCAGTGCACAGACAAGTTATTCAAATTCTATATACGTTAAATTCTTCATCAATTAAAGGGGATAATATTTAATACCTCATTGGGCATAATGAGGGTTAAACCAACAGGTTTAAAGCACTTAACACAATGTCATGACAGGCACTCTCTAACTTTTGCTTCATTATGATCACCCAGAAAGCCTCCAAGATATGTTGGAAATGGAAAAATGTAGGCCCAGAACACTCACTATTTGGTATTTAACCATTTGTATATAAAGAGGAGTGGTTGAAATACACCTATACGCTTGCACGTAAAAGGAAGGCTATGTAAGAACCTGTTGGGAAAATGTTGCCTTTGGGGAGGAGAGCTGTATATTCCAACTGGGGCAAGAGACATACTTTTAACTGAATTTTGCAACTTTTGAATTTTATATCATGTGTGTGTATCACCTAGTCTTTGGTTTTCACCTAGTCTTTGATTTTCTCGTTAAGGCAGGAGGAAAAGAAAAGTAATAACATGAGATTTGGAGCTATGCAATCTGAATTTGTGACCTTCTTTACCACGCCGGTCCAGCTATTTAAGGAGGGGCTTGGTGCAAAACAAAACTTCACGGCTTCTCACTGAAAATGCAGTGCAGAGCTTTCCCCCACGTTCTCCCAAGTCTTTCTTTTGACCTGCCATTGTGTTTTGCATTTGCTGTGTCATGCAGTTAAGGTCCTCACAGGTGTCTTGTGTCTCTCCAACCCCTGGACCTGGCACTCTCCACCCTGGCCCTTCCTGTACCCACACCCACCATGTGTGTCATTAGAAAACTTCTCCGGGGCACCAATCTCTTCATCAGCAAAATGGAGGTTTAAAAATAAAAACACAAAACTGCTTACTTTTCTGTGAAGCTTCAGTGAGATTTTATGTGTAAAGCATATTACCTGATACCATACCACAAATCATTACATGTTGAATATAATTATTCCATTATTGGTTGGTTGGTTTAGTCGCCAAATCATGTCCGACTCTTGAGACCCCATGGACTGTAGCCTGCCAGGCTCCTCTGTCCATGGGGTATTAATGAGACTATAAGTTGTATTATATTATAAACAATGAATAGGTATGGTATCAGAATTCTAATTGTTAAATACTTTATTAAAATATTAGAAGGAATATATACATGATATAATAAGCACATGCAAACATCACGCCAGATAGAGCCATCGACCACTGCAGATTAAACCAGAGTTTCCTCCTACAGTTTCGGTTGGAGTAATGTGCCCCATTCCACCCCCTGCAGCTGTCAGCTATTCACCCATCTGCAGACAATATCAGCAAGCTCAGAACAAGCCATCAAACTATCATGAATCCATTTGGGGAAAACTGGTCATGATGACACATGTGGTTCACAGAAGCTGGATCAAGTAACTGAGTTCCCATGGCAACCAAAGATCTCAAGGAACTCTGTCTCCCATGGAAAATGCAAGGTGAGGTTTCTCTAAGAAGTAGGCTTGGAAGTTGCTGGGAGGGTTTGGTGCCTCCCTTCTGGGTCCCGTCTACTTTACACCAGGCCCTCAAAAACACCTCTTGGGGTGCAGTTGCATGCCTCATGGAGCACCAGTGCCCAGGGGTTCAGGCATCTTCCGTGTCCCCAGCCCAGGACACCATCTTCCTTGTCTCTACCTGTCCTTCCTTCTCCATGGGGTTGGGTGCTTCTCCTTTTCGCTCAACAAGGTGCCACTGTCTCTGTACATACTCTCTCACTGGAGTTATCCTGGGGTGTATTACATTACCCGGCCCCATTAATAGGGTGACCAGATGGGGCAATAGCTGCAGGGGAGTGTGGGGGTCAACACAGGAGGAATTATAGCAGGTTTGTAGCCTGATGGGAACGATCAGATATGGTCCAAGTCCATGATTCAGTGTTAGTTTTCTCCATGTAATGAGCAGGTTCTCCAAATGTTGGCCTTTCAACAACACAGTGTTGGGAATGGAAGTCCCCTATGGGCCCTGAGTGTTCCTTCATGGTTTTGCTGGGTATGCCAAGAGTAGAAAGCCCTAACTGCTCTTAACCAGGGAGATTTCTCTGGGTTTTATTTGCCCTGAGGATATGAGGGATGAGATAACACCTCCCTCAGGGAGCAGGAGTACTTCTGCTCACTACAATAGCAGGAAATCTCCCAAGCTCAGGGGTCCATTTGTGTATCACAGCCCTCTGCACGTGTGAGTGAGTGAGTGAAGTTGCTCAGTCATGTCCGACTCTTTGTGACCCCATGGACTGTAACCTACCAGTCCCCTCCGTCCATGGGATTTTCCAGGCAAGAATACTGGAGTGGGTTGCCATTTCTTTCTCCAGAAGATCTTCCTGACCCAGGGATTGAATCCAGGTCTCCCGTATTGTAGGCAGACGCTTTACCGTCTGAGCCACCAGGGAAGTCCTACAAGTGTAAGCATCCACATCTACTTTCCTTGCCCCCAGGGGACTTTGGGCATGTGCGGCACGGGTGCAAACCTCATGCTCTGCCTTTGCTGCCTTTGTCTCTTTGTCTCACTCAGGAGTCTTCTGTCAGGATCTGTCAATCTGTAGCAAATTAACTCATGAACTTGCAAGTAGCATCAAATCTCAGACCCTCCACAGTCCTGAACACACAGATTGAAATACACCACTCTTCCGTTTCCCTTTGCTTTAAGATAAAGGCCAACTTTGCCAACACGGTCTTCTAGGCCCTGCCTGGCCTGCCCCTGTCTACCTCTCCAGGTTCTTGGCCGCTTTCCCCACAACTCTCTGCTCTTTAGTCACGTGAAGGAAAAAAGCAGATGCTGATGTGAGCCACTCATCTAATGGTTAGACAGAGGCCTCAGTGTTGCTGATAACAGGTCCTGCTACTGATGGTTAAACCCTGTTATTCTCCCATTGGACATAAACAACCAGATCACCCAACCCAAACTCAAATCCCATAATATATCTTTTCTAACATGATCTTCCAGACACACATTCACGGTTCCACAAGTCATTCACTTCTTTACTGCAGTTAGTGATAAATGACACTTATTTAATACCCTACGTATTCCTGGTGTCTTTGGTTAGATGGCATTTACTACTTCAATGTCAGTAATTCTTTCAGCTTATCAAACATGCCAACTTCTTTCCTGCCATGGGGACTTTGGGCTTCCCCGATAGGTCAGTTGGTAAAGAATCCTCCTGCGATACAGTAGACTCCAGTTTGATTCCTGGGTCAGGAAGATCCACTGGAGAAGGAATACGCTACACCTTCCAGTATTCTTGGGCTTCCTGTGTGGCTCAGATGGTAAAGAATCCTCCTGCAATGTGGTAGACCTGGGTTCAATCCCTGGGTTGGGAATATTCCCTGGAGAAGGGAAAGGCTACCCACTCTAGTATTCTGGCCTGGAAAATTCCATGGACCGTATAGCCCATAGGGTCACAAAGAATCAGACACGACTGAGTGACTTTCACTTTTCACGGGGGCTTTCATACACTGTTCTGTCTGCCTAGAGTACAGTTCTAACCTCCTTTAGAATACAGTTCTAACCCCTTCATACGCTGAATTTGTTAGCATATATGTTGCTTTCTATAGAATGCTTTCCTTACTTTATAAGCAATGTTTGATTTTATATTCTGATAGCACTATGCATTTTCCTTTGTATATATGTGTCATATTTTATAGTATACATTTTTAAAATTTCTTTATATCTAAATGTAGTTACCACATCTACCTTGCTTATTACTATTATGATTTATCTATCAGTAGGCCTGGTACATTGTCACAACCCAATAGTTGTTATTTACTCATTCTACAAATAATTTTATACACCTATTATTTGCTAGTCACTATTTTATGACTTGCAAATCCAAAGCGGAAACAGATCAAATTCTCGCCCTGGTGTAGATTACATTCTCACCAGGGAAGGAAACAATATAAGAATTATAGAAATCCCTCAACATATATTTAGTGAGAAACTGAGAGAAATAACAAACTGTTCTCAAAGCTAGCAATGCAGCAGAGAAGAAAATGGATATAATTTGTGTCCTGAAGTCAGGTTACTTTGATAAGATTTGAGTCAGTTCAGTTCAGTTGCTCAGTTGTGTCCAACTCTTTGCCACGCAATGGACTGCAGCACGCAGTCCTAGGTCCATACCATTTCCCTGTCCATCACCAACTCCTGGAGCTTACTCAAACTCATGCCCATTGAGTCGGTAATGCCATCCAACCATCACATCCTCTGTCGTCCCCTTCTCCTCCTGCCCACAATCTTTCCCAGCATCAGGGTCTTTTCCAATGAGTCAACCCTTCGCATGAGGTGGCCAAACTATTGGAGTTTCAGCTTCAACATCAGACCTTCCAATGAACACCCAGAATTGATCTCCTTTAGGATGGACTGGTTGGATCTCCTTGCAGTCCAAGGGACTCTCAAAGTCTTCTCCAACACCACAGTTCAAAAGCATCAATTCTTTGGCACTCAGCTTTCTTTATAGTCCAACTCTCACATCCATACATGACCACTGGAAAAGCCATAGCCTTGACTAAACGGACTTTTGTTGACAAAGTAATGTCTCTGTTTTTCAATATCCTGTCTATGTTGGTCATAACTTTCCTTCCAAGGAGTAAACGTCTTTTAATTTCATGGCTGCAATCACCATCTGCAGTGATTTTGGAGCATCCCCCCCCAAAAAAAGTCTCTGACTGTTTCCATTGTTTCCCCATCTATTTGCCATGAAGAGATGGGACTGGATGTCATGATCTTACTTATCTGAATGTTGAGTTTTAAGCCAACATTTTCACTCTCCTCTTTCACTTTCATCAAGAGGCTCTTTAGTTTTTCTTCCCATTCTGCCATAAGGCTGGTGTCATCTGCATGTCTGAGGTTATTGATATTTCTCCCAGCAATCTTGATTCCAGCTTGTGCTTCATCCAGCCTGGCATTTCACATGAATTATTCTAGATATAAGTTAAATACACAGGGTAACAATATACAACCTTGATGTACTCCTTTCCCAATTTGGAACCAATCTGTTGTTTCATGCCCAGTTCTAACTGTTGCTTCTTGAACTACATACAGATTTGTCAGGAGGCAGGTCTGGTATTCCCATCTCTTAAAGAATTTTCCACAGTTTGTTGTGATCCATACAGTCAAAGGCTTTGGCATAGTCAAGAAAGCATAAGTAGATGTTTTTCTGGGATTCTCTTGCTCTTTTGATGATCCCACAGATGTTGGCAATTTGATCTCTGGTTCCTCTGCCTTTTCTAAATCCAGCTTGAACATCTGGAAGTTCATAGTTCACATACTGTTAAAGCTTGGCTTGGAGAATTTTGAGCATTACTCTGCTAGCATGTGAGATCAATGCAATTCTGCAATAGTTTGAACATTCTTTGTCATTGCCTTTCTTTGGGATTGGAATGAAAGCTGAATTTTCCCAGTCTTGAGGCCACTGCTGAGTTTTCCAAACTTGCTGGCATATTGAGTGCAGCACTTTCACAGCATCATCTTTCAGTATTTGAAGTAGCTCAACTGGAATTCCATCACCTCCACTAGCTTTGTTCGTAGTGATGCTTCCTAAGGCCCACTTGACTTCACATTCCAGGTTGTCTGGCTCTAGGTGAGCGATCACACCATCATGATTATCTGGGTCGTGAAGATCTTTTTTGTAGAGTTCTTCTGTGTATTCTTGCCACCTCTTCTTAATATCTTCTGCTTCTGTTAGGTCCATACCATTTCTGTCCTTTATTGTGCCCATCTTTGCACAATAGAAATTTTCACAAAGTGAAATTTTCCCTCTGTATCTCTAATTTTCTTGAAGAGATCTCTAGTCTTTCCTATTCTATTGTTTTCCTCTATTTCTTTGTATTCATCACTGAGAAAGGCTTTCTTATCTCTTCTTGCTGTTCTTTGGAACTCTGCATTCAAATGGGTATATCTTTCCTTTTCTCCTTTGCCTTTCTCTTCTCTTCTTTTCTCAGCTATTTGTAATGCCTCCTCAGACAAGTGTTTTGCCTTTTTGCATTTCTTTTTCTTGGGGATGGTCTTGATAACTGCCTCCTGTACAGTGTCATGAACCTCTGTCCATAGTTCTTCAGGCACTCTGTCTATCATGTGTAATCCCTTGAATCTATTTGTCACTTCCACTGTATAATCATAAGGGATTTCATTCAGATCATACTTGAATGGTTGAAATAAATAAAATGTGATCATTGAGAATGTAGGAATACTCTCTCCATCTGTTGTGGCAGATAAGAAAGTCTCTCTGAGAAGGTGATTATGTGCTCAGAGTACTATGAAATAAATAATAAATGCAGTGATTGATTATGTAAGCCTTTGTTGATCTTTGTATTAGCTTTTTATTTTCAGAGAAAATGGAGAGTATTAGGAATTTGTTGAGGTGAATAGGGGATTTAACTTACATTTTACTAGGATTTCTCAGGACTTTGTGAGGAGTACAGACACAGGAGTGAGAGGTGAGGGACAAGATTGATAATAAGAAAATACCTAAGAGGCCACTGAAATTATCCAAATGAGAAAAGATGGTGACTTAGGACCTGATGCTGTGGCACATATATCTGTGTTGCACCTCATGTATTCTTCTTCAAAATGAAACTTGACATCCAATTGAGAAGAATGTGTTTAACATTCTTCTGTTAGCTCCTTGAGCCTGCATTTGCTTTCCAAATGAAGTCCTAATCTTCTCTGATGTCCCCTACTTAATTACTGAACAAGATGATGGTAGCCAACTTCAAGATTTTTATTGGTGTTTCCTAGCCACAATCTGAGTAAGGTGGCTATACAAGGACATAACCATTTCTACCAAACACATGCTCCTCTAGCAAACAATATTTGCCCTAGAACTCTTCACTGTTCTGAGAGAAACTTTTCCAGCTCTGCATCATGGTTCAATGGCTGTGTCTGCTGAATCTTTCTTCTTCCTTTTCATTTCACAGTTGTTACTCCCTCTGGTGGTTAATTTTGTGTGCCCAGGGGTTCTCAGACATTTGGCAAAATATCATTTCTGGGTCTGTATGTGAGAATATTAATCTTTCTTTCATCTCTGAATGAGATTAACATTTGAATTGATGGACTAAGTGAAGGAGATTGCCCTGTCTAATGTTGGATGGCCTCGTCTAATCTGTTGAAGGCCTGGATAGAATAAATGGAGTAAGAAGGAACTCTTCCTGACTCTCCTAACTGAGCTGGGATATTAGTGTTTTCTAACTTTTCTACTTAACCTAAGAAATCAGCTTATTTCTGTTTACACGTGTGATAAATGGCAAAACTGAATTTCAGTTCAAGTCTATTTGACTCCAAACTGTATGCCACTGGCCACTACACTCTTTCAGTTTGGGCTTATGTGTTTGGATGATGGTGGCCTGTCTTTAACAAATACATTTATTCTTTCAATAAATATTGATTATTTGTAGTATTATTAGGTATATTCCTGACATTGTGCTGAGTGGGAAGTTCAGTTCAGTTCAGTTGCTCACTTGTGTCCGACTCGTTGCGACCCCATGAACTGCAGCACACCAGGCCTCCCTGTCCATCACCAGCTGCCAAAGTCTACCCAAACCCATATCCATTGAGTTGGTGATGCCATCCAACCATCTCATCCTCTGTCGTCCCCTTCTCCTCCTGCCCTCAATCCTTCCTATCATCAGGGTCTCTTCCAATGAGTCAACTCTTCGTGTGAGGTGGCCAACGTATAGGAGTTTCAGCTTCAACATCAGTCCTTCCAATGAACACCCAGGACTGATCTCCTTTAGGATGGACTGGTTGGATTTCCTTGCAGTCCAAGGGACTCTCAAGAGTCTTCTCCAACACCACAGTTCAAAAGCATCAATTCTTCGGTGCTCAGCTGTCTTTCTAGTCCAGCTCTTACATCCATACATGACTACTGGAAAAACCATTGCCTTGACTAGATGGACCTTTGTCGGCAAAGTAGTGTATCTGCTTTTCAATATGCTGTCTAGGTTGGTCATAACCTTCCTTCCAAGGAGTAAGCCTCTTTTAATTTCATGGCTGCAATCACCATCAATAGTGATTTCAAGCCCCTAAAAATAAAGTCTGACACTGTTTTCACTGTTTGCCCATCTATTTGCCATCAAGTGATGGGACCACATGCCATGATCTTAGTTTTCTGAATGTTGAGCTTTAAGCCAACTTTTTCACTCTCCTCTTTCATTTTCATCAAAAGGATCTTTAGTTCCTCTTTGCTTTCTGCCATAAGGGTGGTGTCATCTGCATATCTGAGGTTATTGATATTTCTCCTGGCAATCTTGATTCCAGCTTGTGCTTCCTCCAGCCCAGCATTTCTCATGATGTACTCTGCCTATAAGTTAAATAAGCAGGGTGACAATATACAGCCTTGACGTACTCCTTTTCCTATTTGGAACCAGTCTCTTGTTCCATGTCCAGTTCTAACTGTTGCTTCCTGACCTGCATACAGGTTTCTCAGGAGGCAGGTCAGGTGGTCTGGTATTCCCATCTCTTTAAGAATTTTCCACAGTTTATTGTGATCCACACAGTCAAAGGCTTTGACATAGTCAATAAAACAGAAATAGATGTTTTTCTGGAACTCTCTTGCTTTCTCGATGATCCAGCAGATGTTGGCAATTTGATCTCTGGTTCGTCTGCCTTTTCTAAAACCAACTTGAACATCTGGAAGTTCACGGTTCACATATTACTGAAGCCTGGCTTGGAGAATTTTAAGCGTTACTTTACTAGGGTGTGAGCAATTGTGCAGTAGTTTGAGCATTCTTTGGCATTGCTTTTCTTTGGGATTGGAATGAAAACTGACCTTTTCCAGTCCTGTGGCCACTGCTGAGTTTTCCAAATTTGCTGGCATATTGAGTGCAGCACTTTCACAGCATCATCTTTCAGGATTTGAAATAGTTCAACTGGAATTCCATCACCTCCACTAGCTCTGTTCATAGTGATGCTTCCTAAGGCCCACTTGACTTCACATTCCAGAATGTCTGGCTCTAGGTGAGTGATCATAGCATCGTGATTAACTGGGTCATGAAGATCTTTTTTGTACAGTTCTTCTGTGTATTCTTGGCACCTCTTCTTAGTATCTTCTGCTTCTGTCAGGTCCATACTATTTCTGTCCTTTATTGAGCCCATCTTTGCATGAAATGTTCCCTTAGTATCTTTACTTTTCTTGAAGAGATCTCTAGTCTTTCCCATTGTATTGTTTTCCTCTATTTCTTTGCTTTGATCGCTGAGGAAGGCTTTCTTATCTCTCCTTGCTATTCTTTGGAACTCTGCATTCAAATGGTTATATCTTTCTTTTTCTCCTTTGCTTTTCGCTTCTCTTCTATTCATAGCTATTTGCCTTCTTGAATTACTTTTAATAATGTTCTCTAACCTAAGAGTATACTTTTTAAACTTGTTTTTATTAAATTTACTCCTAATTATGTTTTCTAATTCTGTGGTAACTGGAATCACTTCCTTGATTTCATTTTTGGATCATTTAATGCTAATGTATAAAAATACAATTGAGTTTTATATATTGATCTTGTACTTTACAAATTTGTTAAACTCACTTATTAGTTCTACTAGGGTTTCTTTTGGAGATTCTTAGGATTTTCCCTAAATGAAATCATGTCTTCTGCAAATATTGGTAATTTTACCTATTCTTTTCAATCAAGATTTGCTTTTTTAATCTTGTTGCATAACTACCCTCTCTAGAACCTTTAGCACAATGCTCTAGTACAGTGTTTAAAAAATGTGGACGTGTTTATCATTGCCTTATTGTTTATCTTAGGGAGAAAGCATGCAATCTTTAATTATTAAGTATGATAATAGCTGTGCATTCCTCACAGAAGACCTTTATAAGATTGAGGAAGTTCTGCTCGATTTCTTGTTTGGCTTTAAAAAAAAAAATATTGAAGGAGGATTGGGTTTTCTCAAATGCTCTTTCTATGTCTGTTCAAATAAGTCATGGTTTTTGTCTTTTATTCTATTGATATGGTGACTTATTTTAATATATTTTATGATTTTTTACCAACTTTACATTTATAGGATATATTCTACTTGGTCATAATATGATCTCTTATATATGCTGGTAGGTTTGCTTTGGTAGCATATTTTTTGAGGATTTTTGTGTAAAAACCTTTAGTTTTCCTTTCTTGTCATTTTTTTATCTGCTTTTGTTAGTAGGAAAATATTGGCCTTGTAGAATTTGGGAAATATTTATTTCTCTTTTTCTATTTTCTGTAACTGTTTGAAAAGAATTGTTATTGATTCTAATTAATCATTTAAAAGTCTGGTAGAATTTATCAGTGAATCTGAATGTGTACTTTTTCTTGTAGGAAGTTTTTTTAAATTACAAATTCAATCTCTATAGTTTTTATAAGTTTATGTTGATTCTCCACTTCTTCTTGAATTAGTTTCAATAGTTTGATTCTTTCTAGGAATTTGTCCATTTCATCTAAGTATTATAATTTATTGGCAATAGTTGCTCATATCATTTTCTTATATACTTTCTTGTTTCTTTACTGTCAGTAGTAACACCCACTCTCTCATTCCTTACTTTAGTAATTTGAGTTTTCTGCCTTTTTTCTCTTTGTCCTTCTAGCTAAAGAGTTATGAATTTTGTTGGTCTTTTCAGAGAATTGATTTTTTTGTTCTCTTGATTTTCAATTTGTTGTTTTATGGCCTAGCATAATTGTCTAACCTGGAGAATGTTCCGTGTGTACTTGTCAAGAACATCTATTCTGTCTTTTTAAGTGGAGTGTTCTATAGATGTCTATTGAGTCTATGTTCTTTATAGTGTTGTTCAAGTCTTCTAAATCCTTGTTGATCTTCTGTTTTATTGTTCTGAATATCCTGAAAGTAGAGTGTTAAAGTTTCCAAAGATTATTGTTGAATTCTCCATCAGTTCAGTTCAGTCGATTAGTTGTGTATGACTCTTTCTGACCCCATGGACTGCAGCATGCCAGGCTTCCCTGTCTTTCTCCACAACTCTCTTCAATCCTGCAACTTTCTCCTTCTTTCATTTAATGCTCTGCTTTGGGGTGCATATATATTTACAAATTTAATATCTTATAGACATACTCTTTCATCGTTTTAAGTGTTTTTCTTCATGCATAGTGAACATTTTTGTTTTAAAGTCTATTTTTTTCTAATATTATTGTAGCCACTCCAGCTTTTATACTTAATAGGGAAAAACTGAATGCTTTCTCCCTAATTTCTGCAAAGAGGAAAAGAGGCTATTCTCACCACTTCTATTGAATATTGTATTGTAAGTCCTAAACAGTGCAATTACGTATGAAAAAGAAATAAAATTTACAGTAATTGAAAAGAGGAATAAAAAGATTCCTTATTTTCAGAAAACATAATTGTCTAGAAAAAATTGCCAGGAATCTACAAAAACAAAACCCCCAGAAATATCAAGTGAGTTTAACAAAAGCTCAGAATATAGGTCAGCACACAATAGTGAAATTTTTAAAAATTGTACTAGATCCAACATTTAAGCAAAATTGAAGAAACAATACAATTTATGATAACTCAAAAAGGAAAACAGTTAGATGTGAATTTAACAACAACAACAACAAAATAAACAGAATCTGGATCTGCAGGTTGAAAACTGTAGGACACTGATTCAAGGAAGCTAAGATATAAAGAAATGGAGATGATCTAGTGCTCATAGATTTGTAGAGTCCTATTAATAAGGTAACAATTATCCCAAGTTAATCTATAGATTTAAGGTAACGTCAATCAAATTCACAACAGGATTATTGGTAGTTATAGAAAAGCTGATTCCATAATTTATAGGGAAAGTCAAAGCAATTAGAATCATCAAACCAATTTTGAAAAAGAAAAATATATTTGGAGGAATCACACTACTTGAGATTAAGATTTACTTTAAAACTACAGTTATTAGGGAGACTTCCCAGGTGGCTCAGTGGTAAAGAATCTGCCCGCCAGTGCAGAAGATGCAGGAAACTTGGGTTCGATTCCTTGGTCGGAAAGATCCCCTGGAGGAGGAAATGGCAACCCACTCCAGTATTCTTGCCTGGAAAATCCCATGGACAAAGGAGCCTGGCAGGCTACAGCCCATGGGGTTGAAAAGAGTTGGATGAGAGACTAAGCACACATGCAGAGTTATCAGGACAGTATGATATGGTGAAGGAGGAACAGATCAGTGAAAAAGAATAGAGCATTCGGAAATAGACCAATACAAATACAATGAATTGATTTTAAAGCAAAGATATAGATTCAATGGAAAAATAATTGTCCTTTTAACAAATGATATGCATACTAAAATCACTAAGAGATTCTACTACATATCTGTTAGAATGGCTAACATAAAAGTAGTATAAACAATACCAAGTGCTGGCAAAGATGTAGAGCAATTATACCTCTCACACATTGCTGGTGGGAACACAAAATATTATAGTCACTTTGGAAAAAATTTTGGCAGTTTCTTATAAACATCTATACATCATAACCATTTATAAGCAATCCTATTCCTAGGCATTTCTTTTGAGAAATTAAAATTTATGTTCACCCTAAAGGCTGATATGAATATTACAGCTGCTTAATTCATCATCTTCAAAAGTGGGAACTACCCAAATATTTTTCAGTTGGTGAATAGGTAAACAATTTGCAATACATCCATATGATGAAATGCCCTTCATAAATAAAGACTAATGAATGGTTGATATATGCATGAACTTGGATGAATCTCAAAGATGTTATCTGAAGTAAAAAAAAAAAAAGCCTGTCTCAAAAGGTTACATATTCTATACTTCCATTTAGATGATATTTTAGAAAAGAATAAACTAGATTGAAAGAGAACATTAGGGGTGGGGAAGGCTGTGTGACTTAGGGTATCATAGGAACTTTTGGGGGATGTGCTATTATTCTGTATCCTGACTGTGCTTTGGTTACATGATCTATGCTGTACATACCATAAAAAGTAATTTACTGTATGTAATTAAAAAAAAACCTTTTTATTTTGTTTTGGAGTATAGCTGAATAACAAACAATGGTGTGATGGTTTCAGCAGAACAATGAAGGGACTCAGCCTACTGTATGTAATTTTTTCAAATGACAATTGTCTACGTACCAAGGTGAAATTAATGCCCATGGAATATAGTTAAGTGAACAAATCATGGTGCAAAATAATTTGTATCACACGTGTTGTTTGGTAAAAATGTAAATATATATGTGTGTGTGTGTGTGTGTGTTTATTTGCATATGTATAACATATTTTGGAAGCATAATTAAGAAATTCACTAGGTAGCTAGTTCAGTTCAGTCGCTCAGTCGTGTCCGACTCTTTGCGACCCCATGAATTGCAGCACGCCAGGCCTCTCTGTCCATCACCAACTCCCGGAGTCCACCCAAACCCATGTCCATCGAGTCAGTTATACCATCCAACCATCACATCCTCTGTCGTCCCCTTCTTCTTCCGCCCCCAATCCTACCCAGCATCAGGGTCTTTTCCAATGAGTCAACCCTTCGCATGAGGTGGCCAAACTATTGGAGTTTCAGCTTCAACATCAGACCTTCCAATGAACACCCAGGATTGATCTCTTTCAGGATGGATTGATTGGATCTCCTTGCAGTCCAAGGGACTCTCAAGAGTCTTCTCCAACACCACAGTTCAAAAGCATCAATTCTTCGTCACTCACCTTTCTTCACTGTCCAACTCTCACATCCATACATGAACACTGGAAAAACCATAGCTTTGACCAGAAAGACCTTTGTTGGCAAAGTAATGTCTCTGCTTTTAAATATGCTATCTAGGTTGGTCATAACCTTCCTTCCAAGGAGTAAGTGACTTATAATTTCATGGCTGCAATCACCATCAGCAGTGATTTTGGAGCCCCAAAAAATAAAGTCTGACACTGTTTCCAGTTTCCCCATCTATTTCCCATGAAGTGATGGGACCAGATGCCATGATCTTAGTTTTCTGAATGTCGAGCTTTAAGGCAACTTTTTCACTCTCCTCTTTCACCTTCATCAAGAGGCTCTTTAGTTCTTCTTCACTTTCTGCCATAAGGGGGGTGTCATCTGCATATCTGAGGTTATTGATATTTCTCCCAGCAATCTTGATTCCAGCTTGTGTTTCTTCCAGCCCAACATTTCTCATGATGTACTCTGCATATAAGTTAAATAAGCAGGGTGACAATATACAGCCTTGACGTACTCCTTTTCCTGTTTGGAACCAGTCTGTTGTTCCATGTCCAGTTCTAACTGTTGATTCCTGACCTGCATACAGGTTTCTCAAGAGACAGGTCAGATGGTCTGGTATTCCCATCTCTTTCTGAGTTTTCCACAGTTTATTGTGATCTGCACAGTCAAAGGCTTTAGCATAGTCAATAAAGCAGAAATAGATGTTTTTCTGGAACTCTCTTGCTTTCTCGATGATCCAGCGGATATTGGCAATTTGATCTCTGGTTCCTTTGCCCTTTCTAAAACCAGCTTGAACATCTGGAAGTTCACGGTTCACGTATTGCTGAAGCCTGGCTTGGAGAATTTTAAGCATTACTTTACTAGCATGTGAGATGAGTGCAATTGTGCGGTAGTTTGAGCATTCTTTGGCATTGCCTTTCTTTGGGATTGGAATGAAGACTGACCTCTTCCAGTCCTGTGGCCACTGCTTAGTTTTCCAAATTTGCTGGCATATCGAGTGCAGCACTTTCACAGCATCACCTTTGAGGATTGGAAATAGCTCAACTGGAATTCCATCACCTCCACTAGCTTTGTTCGTAGTGATGCTTTCTAAGGCCCACTTGATTTCACATTCCAGGATGTCTGGCTCTAGGTGAGTGATCACACCATCGTGATTATCTGGGTCATGAAGATCTTTTTTGTACAGTTCTTCTGTGTATTCTTGCCACCTCTTCTTAATATCTTCTGCTTCTGTTAGGCCCATACCATTTCCGTCCTTTATCGAGCCTATCTTTGCATGAAATGTTCCTTTGGTATCTCTAATTTTCTTGAAGAGATCTCTAGTCTTTCCCAATCTGTTGTTTTCCTCTATTTCTTTGCACTGATCGCGGAGGAAGGCTTTCTTATCTCTCCTTGCTATTCTTTGGAATTCTGCATTCAGATGGGAATATCTTTCCTTTTCTCCTTTGTTTTTTGTTTCTCTTCTCTTCCCAGCTATCTGTAAGGCCTCCTCAGACAGCCATTTTGCTTTTTTTACATTTCTTTTCCATGGGGAATTTCTTGATCCCTGTCTCCTGTACAATGTCACGAACCTCTGTCCATAGTTCATCAGGCACTCTGTCTATCCGGTCTAGTTCCTTAAATCTATTTGTCACTTCCACTGTATACTCATAAGGGATTTAATCTAGGTCATACCTGAATGGTCTAGTGGTTTTCCCTACTTTCTTCAATTTAAGTCTGAATTTGGCAATAAGCAGTTCATGATCCAAGCCACAGTCTGCTCCCGGTCTTGTTTTTGCTGACTGTATAGAGCTTCTCCATCTTTGGCTGCAAAGAATATAATCAATCTGATTTCGGTGTTGACCATCTGGCCAGGTATAAGATGGAGAGTTGAACTTCCCTGGTGGTTCAGTGGTAAGGAAACAGCCTACTGACACAGGGGACATGGGTTAGATTCCTGGTCTGGGAAGATGCCACATGCCACAGGGCAACAAGGCCCAACTGCCACAACCATGAGTCTACATGACTAGGACCCACAAGCCACAACTACTGAGTCCATGTGCTGCATCTACTGAAGCCCATGCTCCACAACATGAGGAGCCACCACAGTGAGAAGCCCACTGTGTACAATTAGAGAAAGCCCATGCACAACAATGAAGGCCTAGTGAAGTCAAATTTAAATAAATAAACAGAGAGTTTTTATCATATATCATTTTGTCTCTTTTATGGTAATCGAAAATTATTCTTTATATATTTATTAAAATATATGATATATAGAAAATAATACATCTAATATATTTCCCATTCCAAACAATAGAATGGAGAAGACTAGAGATCTCAAGAAACTTAGAGATAGCAAGGGAACATTTCATGCAAAGATAGGCACAATAAAGGACAGAAACAGTATGGACCTAACAGAAGCAGAAGATATTAAGAAAAGGTGGCAAGAATACACAGAAGAACTATGCAAAAAAGATCTTAATGACCCATATAACCACAATGGTGTGATCACACCTACAGCTAGACATCTTGGAGTGCAAAGTCAAGTGGGCCTTCGGAAGCATCACTACGAGCAAAGCTAGTGGAGATGATGGAATTGTGGATAAGCTATTTCAAATCCTCAAAGATGATGCTGTTAAAGTGTTGCACTCAATATGCCAGCAAATTTGGAAAATTCAGCAGTGGCCATGGGATTGGAAAATGTCAGTTTTCATTCCAATCCCTAAGAAAGGTAATGCCAAAAATGTTTCAAACTACTTCACAATTGCACTCATTTCACACACTAACAAAGTAATGCTCAAAATTCTCCAAGCTAGGCTTCAACAGTACATGGACCAAGAACTTCCAGATGTTCAAGCTGGATTTAGAAAAGGCAGAGGAACCAGAGATCAAATTGCCAACATCCACTGGATCATCGAAAAAACAAGAGAATTCCAGAAAAACATCTACTTCTGCTTCATTGACTAGGCTAAAGCCTTTGGCTGTGTGGATCACAACAAACTCTGGAAAATTCTTTAGGAGATGGGAATATCAGACCACCTGAGCTGGCTCCTGAGAAACCTGTATGCAAGTCAAGAAGCAACAGTTAGAACCAGACGTGGAATAACAGACTGGTTCCAAACTGGGGAAGGAGTACCTCAAGGCTGTATATTGTCACCCTGCTTATTTAACTTTTATGCAGAGTACATCACACGAAATGCCAGGCTGGATGAAGCACAAGCTGGAGTCAAGATTGCCAGGAGAAATATCAATAACCTCAGATACACAGATGACACCACTCTTATGTCAGGGAGTGAAGAGGAGCTAAAAAGCCTCTTGATGAAGGTGGAAGAGGAGAGTGAAAAAGTTGGATTAAAACTCAACACTCAAAAAGCTAAGATCATGGCATCTGGTCCCATCACTTCATGGTAAATAGATGGGGAAACAATGGAAACAGTGAGAGACTTTATTTTTGGGGGCTCCAAAATCACTGTAGATGGTGACTGCAGCCATGAAATTAAAAGACACTTGCTCTGTGGAAGAAGAGCTATGATAAATCTAGACAGAGTATTAAAAAGCAGAAACATTACTTTGCCCACAAAGGTCTGGATAGTCAAAGCTATGGTTTTTCCAGTAGTCATGTATGGATGTGAGAGTCAGACCATAAAGGAGACTGAGCGCCAAAGAATTGATGTTTTTGAGCTGTGGTGTTGGTAAAGACTCTTTTGAGAGTCCCTTGGACCGCAAGGAGATCAAACCAGTCCATCAATCCTAAATATTAATTGGAAGGACTGATGCTGAATCTCCAAAATTTTGGCCACCTGATGCAAAGAGTTGACTCATTAGAAAGGACCCTGATGCTGGGAAAGATTGAAGGCAGGAGGAGAAGGGGACAACAGAGGACAAGATGGTTGGGTGGCATCACCCACTCAATGGACATGAGTTTGAGCAAGCTCCAGGAGACGGTGAAGGACAGGGAAGCCTGGCAGGCTGCAGTCCATGGGGTCGCAAAGACTGAGCAACTGAACTAAATATTCCATTTTATTCCTCTACAAATTTAAATGTATGCATTTGTCCTTATTGTACTTTTTATGCTCATTGTGTTTCTGTTATTTTAGTGGTAACTTCGGAGTATTTCTTAATTATTTAACAATGTCTGAACTTCAAAAATATATTAACTTCTCTACCAAACAATTTTATTCTGATCTCTCTCTCTTCCTCAGTTGTATGATATTTTTGTTTAGAATCTTTGAATCACCATTTTTTTCAACCCACCGCTCAGTATGATTATGTTTTTAATACACACTATGTTTTTTTAAATTGACATACATTTTTATCATTTTATTTACTCTTAATTCCTTTTAGCTTTTTAGACTGTCCTTCTGGTATCATTTTCCATATTCTGAAGTGCGGTAGTTTTCTATCTTCTCTGTCCATCAGAAACACTTTAAGGAGCTTTTAAAATATACATGAATGCCTGACCTCACTCCTAAGTTTTAGATTAATATTAGCTGGGATGGGGATCAGGGATTTGCATTTAAAAAAGAAGAAAGATGGAAGCTCTCCTAATTATTTTAATGGGCATCCTGAGTTGAGAACTACTGCTTTATAAAGTCCATACTTATGTTGTTTATTGCTTGTCGTCCTCACTAAAATGTAAATTACAACAGTGAAAGGACTTTTTTTGACTCTTTTATTTATGCTTTTATCTCTACTGCCTGTAACAGTGGCAATCACACGAAAGTTGACCATCAAATGTTTGTTGAGTGAATGAAAGTACTAAGAATAGTATACATGGCAGAAGCAGAGAAGGGGAGCAGTTGTCTGGTTTTGTTTAAGGAGTGAAACAAAGCATCAGCAAGGTTTTGAGGTGACCTTTGAAAGATGCATATGAGTTAGCAGAGTGCAAAAGCACAGAGATCTGAGATCTTGGTGCACTTTCCAAATTATAAGCAGCTGCATGAGACTTGGATTTAGGGAGAAGCTGTGTGATGAGAGATGGAGAGAGAGAGAGACCGAGTTAGACTGTCAAGACTTTTGTATATCATGGCTGGCATTTGGGGGAGAAGGATGGAAGGTCTGAGCTAAGTGATCCTGATAAATGAGAAGTGGATGAAGTCTATAAATGTTCAATGAGTTCTCCTATAATGGCAACCTTCTCCCCCTTCACCACGTAATGTAATCCTGATAGTACATTTCTATCTCACTTTATTGTTGTTGAGTGTCTGTCTCTTTTGTGACCCCCATGAACTGTAGTCTTCCAGGCTCTTCTGTCCATGGGATTTCCCAGGAAAAAATACTGGAGAAGGTTGCCATTTCCTCCTCCAGGGGATCTTCCCAACCCAGGAATCAAACCCTCATCTCTTGCATTGGCAGGCAGGGTTCTTTACCACTGAGCCACCAGGGAAGCCCCACTATTCCACTTACTTGGTTTATTTCTACACAGTACTTGTCACCTTTTTGCATGTATTTTCTAAAATATTTTATTATTCGTGACACAAGAATGAAAGTTCTGTTAGAGCAGAAATTTTGCCCTTTTTAGTCACAGTTCTATCCTCAGGGCCTGGTGCATATTAATTAAATATTTTTTTGCATGAAATAATCAAAATTTGGATTGTGGAGGGCACCAAGGAAAATGCTCAGGTTTCACTGCCTCTGGATTTATAATAATCCATTGTTTTTTTTCCAGCTCAATTCCAAACACAATTAATTCTTAATATCATAAACCCCCTCGTTTTCTGTATTTGGTCACTGATCACCACAATAGCCTCTAACCCAATCTCTCTGCTTCGAGGTTGCACTTGTTGCTGTTCAGTCGCTCAGTCAAGTCCTACTCTTTGCAACCCATGTACTGCAGCATGCCAGGCTTCTCTGTCCTTCACTCTCTCCCAGAGTTTACTCAAACTCAGGTCCATTGAGTCAGTGATGCCATCCAACCATCTCATCCTCTGTCGTCCCCATCTCCTCATGCCTTCAATTTTTCCCAGCATCAGGGTCTTTTCCAGTGAGTTGGCTCTTTGCATCATGTGGCTGAATTATTGGAGCTTTAGCCTCAGCATCAGTCCTTGCAATGAATATTTAGGGTTGTCCTTTAGGATTGACTGGTTTGATCTCTTTGCTGTCCAAGGGACTCTCAAGAGTCTTCAGCACCAAAGCTTGAAAGCATCAATTCTTCAGTGCTCAGCCTTCTTTATGGTTCAACTCTCCCATCAATATATGACTACTGGAAAAACCAGACATGTTTTTGTCAGCAAAGTGATGTCTTTGCTTTTAATATGCTGTCTAGGTAAGTTATAGCTTTTCTTCCAAGGAGCAACTGTCTTAATTTCATGGTTGCATGTCACCAACTGCAGTGATTCTGGAGCCGAAGAAAATAAAGTCTGTCAGTGTTCCCATTTTTTCCCCCATCTATTTGCCATGAAGTTATGAGACCAGATGCCATGATCTTAGCTTTTTGAATGTAAAGTTTTAAGCCAGCTTTTTCACTCTCCTCTTTTACCTTCATCAAGAGGCTTTTTAGTTCCTCTTCACTTTCTGCCATTAGGGTGGTGTCATCTGCCTATCTGAGGTTATTGATATTTCTCCAGGCAATGTTGATCCAGCCTTGCATTTCCCATGATGTACTCTGCATATAAATTAAATAAACAGGGTGACAATATACAACCTTGACATACTCCTTTCCCTATTTTCAACAAGGTTGCACTGGTACAACCCATTTTCTATATTTTGATTTGAAACATTACTACATTTTTTATTGCTTAAAATTGTCTTTGATTTTCTGTTTTCCTCATAATTAAGCTCAAACTCCATAACACAGCATGCAAGGTTCTTCCTTATCTGGTATCTTACATTCAGCCTTCATCTCTCATCACTGCTTCTTTCACACTATACTTCAAATCCACTATCTTTCTTCCTTTCCATTCATCCAATAATTTATTCAACATTAAACAAGTCTTCATTGAGCACCCTCTAGGATATAAGGAGTATTTTAGATTTTAATTGTTCACCAGTCGAAGTAGCCATAGTTTCAACACTGTCTTCTCTTCATCTGTTATTAGTGTCACATTATAGTGCTACTAGTTGTTTATGTGTTGATTTCCCTCACTGGTTGGAGGGTCTTGAAATCCAAGATCATATCTTATTCTTCTTCATATGGACAATATCATGAACAGAATCTTACACTGAGTAGTTGTTCAAAATCTGTTGGTTGAATGACAAAACATGAGTCAAATGCTGAAATGAACTATACAAATATTAGGAAACGTAAAGACCTTGTGCTAGCCCTTGTCATAGCCCTGACCACATTTTGGTCATTTATTCATTTCACAAGCATCTATAATCACATATTTTATGCTAGACTCTTATGTATTTAAATGTTGCCCTAGTCCCTAGGATGTGGGCTTCTAGTGCCATATCTCTGGGTGTAGCATAGTATTTGGTACACTTGAGAACTGACTGAAAATAACCACAAAAGAGAAGAACTGGGGTACAGATTTTGGCCCTAGAGGAGTTTTCTGGAGGTAACAGCAATAGGTAACTCAATATTGAACTTTTAACCAAAGTAGGGCTTATTCTTATTATTGAAACTTTTTGTCAATTATCATTGTCTTCATTTGGGTGGGGGGTATACAAGTACACAAGAACGCTTTTTAAATGAGTTCACTTTCATTTGCACATTTGAGTATGGCATGTTACTCTCTGGACAGCATTCGAAGACAGAAATGATTCAGATTTAAGACTTTTTAAAGATCTTGAAATTTTGATACCAGTAATTAAAATGAACTTATTTTTTAATTCCAGAAAGCAGTTAATCAGTATGGTAAATATGTAACTGTAGACATCCAAGAGTTAAGGAAGTAACAGTACTTTAAAGTCTGAATCAGCAAGGCGAGGTGACAAATAGGATACATAGAGTTTGGCAAAGATGCTACAGTTCCTTGGATGACTAGGGCTAGTAGGATTTGTAAAAAGTTACTGATTCCTTCTTCCAGACATTCTACGTCACTATCCAGCTGCGCATCTGGTGAGAGAGCCATTGAGATACAGTATTTCAAAAGCTTGCTAGAGAGGCACAGGAAGTTGTCTCGAGTGAAGGCGGAGGTGGGGGCGGGGAGTGAAGGGGCGGGGGTGAGGGTGTGGCGGCCTGGGAAAAAGCTTCCGCCAAACAAAAGAAATTAGCACTTCCTGCCACGCCTTCATCTTGTCGCGGCGTTCTTCACCAAGGTGAGTGTAAAGAAAGGGACTGATAATTTTCACAAGTGAGTCCCCAAACACTTCAGGAACGCTTTCCTTTTTGCTTCACCACGAAGTGGAAAGAATTCATCTCCAGGGTACACTGAAGGATGTTTCTGACTCTTGTAGTTCTGATCTTTATCTCCTCTCTCTCACTCCTCGGGAGATGGCCGGCCGTCATCCCCTCCTCCTCCTGACTCTGATGGTCCTTTTATCTCTGATTATTCTTCACCTCTTTATTTCGAATCCTCTTCCCGGTCTTTCTGAACTTGGATCATTCCCTGTACCATCGATTTCTTTCCTACCTCTTACTCCCACCTTCCACCCCGCCCTCCTCTTAGCTTCAGAACTTTTGCTACCCTCTTCCCCCACTCTGGCTTCCCTGGTGGCTCAGATGGTAAAGCGTCTACCTGGATGCGGGAGACCTGGGTTTGATCCCTGATCCCCTGGAGAAGGAAATGGCAACCCACTCCAGTACTCTTGCCTGGAAAATCCCACGGACGGAGGAGCCTGGTAGGCTACAGTCCACAGGGTCGCAAAGAGTCGGACACGACTGAGAGACTTCTCTTTCTTTCTTTCTTTCCCCCAGTCTGAGCCTACATTCTTCCCTTTTTTTTTTTTCCTTTCGACCCCAGTATTTTACTCCCCCAGAAGACTTCTGACTGTCTTTGGTCCTACTTCTGCAGAGGACAGTGAATTATTTATTAATACTTTATAAAATCAGGTGTCACTTCAATTTCAAGGGCGAGGGTATTTTTGTTGTTTTTAAAAATAAGCAAAGGAGCAGAAATTTTTTAGAGCTCTCAGAGACGTAGGAACTTGTTCAGATTATGTACTTGTATTTAATTATTACCCTAGACGAAATCATATATCAGATATCGCACTGGTTTCAGCCCATGACATAAAAAAATTTTGGTATACAACTGAATCTCCAAATTTTGAGTGACAAACATAGTGAGATTTGCTTATAACTTGGTGTCAGCTTTAGAGGGTGGAAGCTTTCCCATCTCCTTTAGCATTTCTCACAGGGCAGAAATGGTTGACAGATATGACATCCAATCACAAATTCATTAATTCATATGAGTTGGGTTTATTATGTAAATCTTTTCCTGGTGTTCAGTAGCAACATTGAAGAGCAAGTTGACAGATTTTTCAGACAAAGATTTTTTTTTGGAGCTATGCATGTATAATCTATTTGGTGCAATATGAATTTTGTCTTTTTTCTTCATTTGTTGCAACGTGAAATTATGTTTTTGCACCATTTATCATGTGTAATCTGTCTTGCAAGAATATTCATTATCACAATTTATTATTTCAATTCCAAGAGAGAGAAAATTGAATTTATAATGAGGGTGAGGGGTATTTCAGGTTATAAAGAGGAATTTAGCAGTCTCCTTGAACAAGCAACTTATTCCCTCTTCTATAATGTGTTAGACTTGCCAAAATAAGGGATGATTAAGTATAGTTGAGAGACAGTGAGTGAATATATAAAAAATATATAATAGATTGTGATAGAGAGGGTTGTACTATGTTAGATAGGAAAGGCAGGAAGGCCTCCCTGGTATTGTGACATTTGAGCAGAAATCTAAAGGAAAAGAGGGCACAAACTATACAGATATGAGTGGGAAGCCGGGATATATTTATGACAGTGGCTTTGCATTTGTTGGTCACTTTGCTTCCAACATTTCCTCTTCTCCCCTCTGCCTGTGGTCACTATCCTGCATAGCATTAATGTACCACTTGGCCTCCTTGAAGGATCTAATCTGTCCATGTAAGTTCCCCATATTCTCTTTCTCGTGGCTAGCTTCTTGCTACCATTTAGGTGAATTGTCAGTTACCAGCCCCTCTGGGAAGACACATCTGCCTCTATCTTCACCTCTTCCTCAATCTGTTTATTTGTGGTGCATTGTATGCTATCCTACAGCATATTTGCTTTCCTCTCTCACTGCTTGTTTCACTGCATGTTCATAATGTTGCCCATGTTTGGTGTGGTAAATTGAAATGAATTTAGTGCTTGTCTTTTATATACAACCTTTTTAATGTAGTTGGCTCCCTAATTAATTTTCAGAACCACTGTTTAAAGTCAGTATCATCATTGTCATTTTCCTGATGACAAAACCCAGACTCAGGTGGGTAGTAACTTGCTAAATGGTAGTGGAGTTAATGGAGTTCAAGTCTGTCAGATACTCAGTCCTGGCCTGATCGTCTCTTTCTCTCTCTCTGTCTCTGTTTATTAATGAGAAGTAGAAAATACATGGAATATTTTATTAGACATAATCTGGATATAAAAATTTCATTTTATAAGCTTTCTTTCACAAGTCTGATTATATCAGGTACTTGATTTACTTCCTAGTTATAAATGTTAAGAGCTGAAAAGTGTAATGACTTTTTACTTGATTTTTTTCCCCATTTTCAAACTTTCCATTCTTTTTTTCCTTTTTGATTTTTATTGGGGTATGAATACATAAGGGTACAGCTGAAAGCGTTGTCACCACTGTGTAACCTACCACATGATCCAGCAATTCCACTCATGGTATATATCCAGAAAAAGTGAAAACACCAATTTGAAAAGATGTGTGCACTCCAATGTTCTTAGCAGCACTATTTACAATGGCCAAGATATGGAAACAACCCAAGTGTCCATCAGCAGATGAATGGATAAAGATATGGTGTGTATGTACAATGGAATATTGTTGTTTAGTCGCTAAGTCGTGTCCGACTCTTGCTACCCCCTGTACTGTAGCTCACCAGGCTCCTCAGTCTATGGGATTTCCCAGCAAGAATACTGGAGTAGGTTGCCATTTCCTTCTCAACGGGATCTTCCAGACCCAGGGATCCAACTCGCATCTCCTACATTGGCAGGCAGACTCTTTACCACTGAGCCAGCAAGGAAGCCTTGCAATTACTCAGCCATAAAAAAGAATGAAATTCTGCCATTTGTAACAGTGTTGTATGGACGTAGAGAATATTAAGCTTAGTGAAACAGAGAAATACAAATACTTTATGGTATCACTTATATTTGGAATCTAAAAAATAATACAAATAAATATATATAGCAAAACAGAAACAGACTTGGTGATATAGAAAACAAACTAGTGGTTACCAGCAGGGAGAGGGGCAAATAACAGGTATGGGATTAAGAGATACAAACTACTATGTATAAAACAGATAAGCAATAAGGATATATTGTATAGCACAGGGATTTATAGCCATTATCTTGTAATAATTTTTAATGGAGTATAATCTGTAAAAACACTGAGTCACCATGCTATACACCTAAAACTAATATAATATTGTAAATCAACTGTAAATTCATGTTAGGCTTCCCTGGTGGCTCATTGTTAAAGAATCTGCCTGCCAGTGCAGGAAACGCAGGTTCGATGCTTAGTCCTGGAAGATCCCCTGGAGAAGGAAATGGCACCTCACTTCAGTATTCTTGCCTGGAAAATCCCATGGATAGAGGAGATTGCACAAGAGTGGGACACGACTTAACGACTAAACAACAACATACTTCATTAAAAAAAAAATTATCAGTATCTGAAATCCCTTGAATATATTTCCCTACCAGTCACAATCTAAACCCCAAATTAACCACATCTTGGCTTCTATCACTGTGTAATAATTTTCCCATTTTGGGACTTTATAAAAATATAGTATAGTATGTTTTTGTGTGTGTTTGACTTTGGCTTAAGATTTTGTTTTTGATACTGAGCCAAGTTATCGAGTGTAGTAGTAATTCCTTCATTCTTATAGCTCTGTATTCCATTGTGTGAATATGCCACAACTGATAGGCATTTTGGTTGTTTACATCTTTGGTCTGCAAATAGTACTATAAACATTCTAGAACATGTCTTTTGGTGATATATACACAGATTTCTGTTGAACATATACCTAAGAGTAGAATTGATGAATTCCTAGGTTATGGATAAGATTAGCTTTAGTAAGTATTGCCAACCAGTTTTCCAAAGCAGTTGTACTGAAAAAACTCCTAATAGAAAATTTTAAGAGTTCCAGTGATCTAGAATATTGCCAACACTTACTGTGTTGTCTTTTTAAGGAAAAAATATGTAACCATTCTAGTGGTTATTAATGGTATCTTGTGGTTTTAGTTTGCATATCTCTGCTGATAAATGTGCATCTTTTCCTGTTTGTTGGCCTGGATATCTTTTTTGCAAGGGGCCTGTTCAAGTCTTTTGACCACTTTTTCTCCTGGACTATCCTTTTCTTATTGTTCTGTAGAAGATCTTTCTTTAGTAAGGATGTGAATACTTTGTTAGATCTGTTTATTGCAAATTTCAATTGCTTGCACTTTCAGACTCTTAGTGGTGTCTTTCGATGAACTGAATACAACCACATTTTGGAGATACTGCAGGTTTGCTTCTACCATTGCAATAAAGTGAGTATCACAATAAAACAAGTCATACAAATTTTTTGGTTTCCAAGTGCATTTAAAAGTTAATTTTGCACTATGCTGTAGTCAAGTAAGTGTGCAACGCATGTGTGCTCAGTTGTTAAGTCTTGTCCAACTCTTTGAGACCCCATGGACTGTAACCTGCCAGATTTCAGGCAAGACTACTGGAGTGGGTTGCCGTTTCCTCCTCCAGGGGATCTTCCCAACCCAAACCTGTGTCTCCTGCATTGGCCACCTGGGAAACTCCAAGTGTGCAATAGCACTGTCTAAAAAACAAAGTATATACCTTAATTAAAAAATACTTTATTACTAAAAAGTGTTAACCATCATCACACAGGGTTGCCACAGACCTTTAATTTGTAAAAAATGCAGTATTTGTGAAGCACAAAAAAAACAAGATATGCTTGTATCTCAATTTTAATAATGCTGAGTTCATAATTTTTCCTCTATATGGGTAGTGCTTGTTTGTCTTGTTTAAGAAAGCTTTGCCTTTCTCAAAGTCATGGAGATATTTTTCTATGTGATGTTATTGTTTAATCTCATTTATATTTCCAGTTTATTTGATACTGATTTTATTGTATGTTGCCAGTATGAGATATGGATAAAGGCCCATTGTTTTGTTGTTGTTGTTTTGAAACAGACATCCAGCAATTCAATACCATTTATTGAAAAGGCCATCCTTTCCCTCTAGTGTCATCATCTCTTTCATAAATCAGATGATTAGGTTATATATGTGGGTTTGTTTCTGGATTCTTTTCATTTTGGTTTTTCTATTCTTGTATGAGTACCACTGTCATAATTAATGTAACTTTGTAATGTATCTTATATATGGTCAGTAAGTCCTACAATTTTGCTCTTTTTCTTTAATAATGCTTTGGTTATTCTTGGCCTTTAGGATTCCCATATACATTTTTAAAAATTAATTAATATATTTATTTTAATTGGAGGCTAATTACAATATTGTGGTGGCTTTTGCCATACATTGATGTGAATCAGCCACAGGTGTACATGTGTCCCTCATCCCAAACCCCCTCCCACCTCCCTCCCCATCCCAGCCCTCTGGGTTGTCCCAGTGCACTGGCTTTGAGTGCCCTGTTTCATGCATTGAACTTGGACTGGTGATCTATTTAACGTATGGTAATATGCATGTTTTAGTGCTATTCTCTCAACTCATCCCACCCTCGCCTTCTACCACTGACTCCAAAAGTCTGTTCTTTATATCTGTGTCTCTTTTGCTGTCTCACATACAGCAATCTTTTCCATATATATGCATTAATATACTATATTGGTGTTTTTCTTTCTGACTTACCTCACTCTGTATAATAGGTTCCAGTTTCATTCACCTCATTAGAACTGATTCAAATGCATTCTTTTTAATACCTGAGTAATATTCCATTGTCTATATGTACCACAGCTTTCATATCCATTCGTCTGCCGATGGACATCTAGGTTGCTTACATGTCCTAGCTATTGTAAACACTGCTGCGATGAACATTGGGGTACATGTGTCTCTTTCAATTCTGGTTTCCTCGGTATGTATGCCCAGCAGTGGGATTGCTAGGTCATATGGCAATTCTGTTTCCAGTTTTTAAAGGAATCTCCACACTGTTCTCCATAGTGGCTGTACTAGTTTGCATTCCCACCAACAGTGTAAGAGTGTTCCCTTCTCTCCACACCCTCTCCAGCATTTATTGTTTGTAGACTTTTGGATAGCAGCCATTCTGACTGGCGTGAGATGGTACCTCATTCAGGTTTTGATTTGCATTTCTCTGATAATGAGTGATGTTGAGCATCTTTTCATGTGTTTGTTAGCCATCTGTATGTCTTCTTTGGAGAAATGTGTGTTTAGTTCTTTGGCCCATTTTTTGATTGGGTAATTTACTTTTCTGGAATTGAGCTGCAGGAGTTGCTTGTATATTTTTGAGATTAATTCTTTGTCCGTTGCTTCATTTGCTATTATTTTCTCCCATTCTGAAGGCTGTCTTTTCATCTTGCTTATAGTTTCCTTCATTGTGCAAATCCTTTTAATTTTAATTAGGTCCCATTTGTTTATTTATGCTTTTATTTCCATTACTCTGGGAGGTGGGTCATAGAGGATCCTGCTGTGATTTGTGTCAGAGAGTGTTTTGCCTGTTTTCCTCTAGGAGTTTTATAGTTTCTGGTCTTACATTTAGATCTTTTTTTTTAAAAGAGATTTAAATCTATGAACATGTCATCTTTTATTTTATTTTACTTTTTAAATAAATTTGTTCATTTTAATTGGAGGCTAATAACTTTACAGTATTGTAGTGGTTTTGCCATACATCGACATGAATCAGCCACGGGTGTACATGTGTTCCCTATCCTGAGAACCCCCACACCTCCCTCCCCATCCCATCCCTCTGTGTCATCCCAGTGCACCAGCCTTGAGCAACCTGTCTCATGCATTGACCAGGATCTGTGATCTGTTTAACACATGATAATATACATGTTTCAATGCCATTCTCCCAAATCATCCCTCCCTTGCCCTCTCCCACAACGGTATTTTTCACAGAACCAGAACAAATAATTTCATAATTTGTATGGAAATACAAAATACCTTGAATACCCAAAGCAATCTTGAGAAAGAAGAATGGAAGTGGAGGAATCAACCTGCCTGACGTCAGGCTATAATACAAAACTACAGTCATCATCTCACACGCTAGTGAAGTAATGCTCAAAATTCTCCAAGCCAGGCTTCAGCAATACGTGAACGTGAACTTCTAGATGTTCAAGCTGGTTTTAGAAAAGGCAGAGAACCAGAGATCAAATTGCCAACATCCGCTGGATCATTGAAAAAGCAAGAGAGTTCCAGAAAAACATCTATTTCTGCTTTATTAACTATGCCAAAGCCTTTGACTGTGTGGATCACAATAAACTGTGGAAAATTCTGAAAGAGATGAGAATACCAGACCACCTGACCTGCCTCTTGAGAAACCTGTATGCAGGTCAGGAAGAAACAGTTAGAACTGGACATGGAACAACAGACTGGTTCCAAATAGGAAAAAGAGTACGTCAAGGCTGTATATCGTCACCCTGCTTATTCAACTTATATGCAGGGTACATCATGAGAAACGCTGGGTTGGAAGAAACACAAGCTGGAATCAAGATTGCCGGGAGAAATATCAATAACCTCAGATATGCAGATGACACCACCCTTATGGCAGAAAGTGAAAGGAAAGGAAAGGGAAGTCGCTCAGTCGTGTCCGACTCTTTGTGACCCCGTGGACTGTAGCCTACCAGGCTCCTCTGTCCATGGGATTCTCTAGGCAAGAATACTGGAGTGGTTTGCCATTTCCTTCTCCAGGGGATCTTCCCTGACCCAGGGATCAAACCGAGGTCTCCCGCATTGGAGGCAGACGCTTTAACCTCCGAGCCACCAGGGAAGTCCAGAAAGTGAAGAGGAACTAAAAAGCCTTTTGATGAAAGTGAAAGAGGAGAGTGAAAAAGTTGGCTTAAAGCTCAACATTCAGAAAACTAAGATCATGGCATCTGGCCCCATCACTTCATGGGAAATAGATGGGGAAGCAGTGGAAGCAGTGTCAGACTGTATTTTTTGGGGCTCCAAAATCACTGCAGATGGTGATTGCAGCCATGAAATTAAAAGACGCGTACTCCTTGGAAGGAAAGTTATGGCCAACCTAGATAGCATATTAAAAAGCAGAGACATTACTTTGCCAACAAAGGTCCATCTAGTCAAGGCTATGGTTTTTCCAGTAGTCGTGTATGGATGTAAGAGTTGGACTAGAAAGACAGCTGAGCACCGAAGAATTGATGCTTTTGAACTGTGGTGTTGGAGAAGACTCTTGAGAGTCCCTTGGACTGCAAGGAAATCCAACCAGTCCATCCTAAAGGAGATCAGTCCTGGGTGTTCATTGGAAGGACTGATGTTGAAGCTGAAACTCCAATACTTTGGGCACCTCATGCAAAAAGTTGACTCATTGGAAAAGACCCTGATGCTGGGAAGGATTGGGGGCAGGAGGAGAAGGGGACGACAGAGGATGAGATGGCTGGAAGGCATCACCAACTCGATGGACATGAGTTTGGGTAAACTCTGGAAGTTGGTGATGGACAGGGAGGCCTGGCGTGCTGCAATTCATGGGGTCGCAAAGAGTCAGACACGACTGAGCGACTGAACTGAACAGTCATCAAGATGGTATGGTGCTGGCACAAAGACAGAAATATAGATCAATGGAACAAAATAGAAAACCCAGAGATAAATCCACGCACCTGTGGACACCTTATCTTTGACAAAGGAGGCCAGAATATACAATGGAGAAAAGACAATCTCTTTAACAAGTGGTGCTGGGATAACTGGTCAACCACTTGTAAAAGAATGAACCTAGAACACTTTCTAACACCATACACAGAAATAAATTCAAAATGGATTAAAGATCTAAATGTAAGATCAGAAACTATAAAACTCCTAGAGGAAAACATAGGCAAAACACTCTCTGACATAAATTACAGCAGGATCCTCTATGATCCACCTCCCAGAGTAATGGAAAAAAGCAAAAATAAACATGGGACCTAATTAAATTTAAAAGCGTTTGCACAACGAAGGAAACTATAAGCAAGATAAAAAGACAGCCTTCAGAATGGGAGAAAATAATAGCAAACGAAGCAACAGACAAAGAATTAATCTCAGAAATATACAAGCAACTCCTGCAGCTCAATTCCAGAAAAATAAATGACCCAATCAAAAAAAACGGGCCAAAGTACTAAACAGACATTTCTCAAAAGAAGACATACAGATGGCTAACAAACACATGAAAAGATGCTCAACATCACTCATTATCAGAGAAATGCAAATCAAAACCTGAATGAGGTACCATCTCACGCCAGTCAGAATGGCTGCTATCCAAAAGTCTACAAACAATAAATGCTGGAGAGGGTGTGGAGAAAAGGGAACCCTCTTACACTGTTGGTGGGAATGCAAACTAGTACAGCCACTATGGAGAACAGTGTGGAGATTCCTTAAAACACTGGAAATAGAACTGCCATATGACCTAACAATCCCACTGCTGGGCATACACACCGAGGAAAGCAGAATTGAAAGAGACATGTGTACCCCATAGTTTATAATAGCCAGAACATGGAAGCAATAGGTGTCCATCAGCAGATGAGCGGAAAAGAAAGCTGTGGTACATTTAGATCTTTAATCCATTTTGAGTTTATTTTTGTGTATGATGTTAGAAAGTGTTCTAGTTTCATTCTTTTACAAGTGGTTGACCAGTTTTCCCGGCACCACTGGTAAACAGGTTATCTTTTCTCCATTGTGTGTTTTTTGCCTTCTTTGTCAAAGATAAGGTGTCTATTGGTTCGTGTATTCATCTCTGGGCTTTCTATTTTGTTCCATTGATCTATATTTCTGTCTTTATGCCAGTACCATACTGTCTTGATGACTGTGGCTTTGTAGTAGAGCCTGAAGTCAGGCAGCTTGATTCCTCCAGTTCCATTCTTCTTTCTCAAGATTGCTTTGGCTCTTCGAGGTTTTTTGTATTTCCATACAAATTGTGAAATTATTTGTTCTAGTTCTGTGAAAAATACCATTGGTAGCTTGATAGGGATTGCATTGAATCTAGATTGCTTTGGGTATTATACTCATTTTCACCCATATACATTTTTTAGAGGGCTTCCCATGTGGCACTAGTGGTAAAGAACCCGCCTGCCAATGCAGGAGACTTAAGATGTGGGTTTGATCCGTCAGGAAGATCCACTGGAGGAGGGCATGGCAACCCACTTCAGTATTCATGCCTGGAGAATCCCATGGACAGAGGAGACTGGAGGGCTGTGGTCTGCAGGGTTTCCAAGAGTTGGACATGCCAGAAGTGACTTAGCATGCACACATTTTAGAATCAGCTTGTCAGTTTTCACAAAAATCCTTTTTGGCATTTTGATTCAGATAACCACTTCAATAGGTCAATTTGAAGAGCACATATGATACTTTCCCCATAATATCTCAGTGTTCATCTCTTAATGGCAATTAAATTATTTACTAAATGCTCCTAATATTAAGAGATGAACACTGAGCATTTTGTAAATAATTTAATTCCCATTATCTTACTAAGAAAACAACAGTAATTCCCTAATATCATATACCTACCTACTGCATTTTCAGATTTTTTTCAAACAAGTCTGTTATTTAAAACTGTTATCCAACCTAATGTGTTTTTATATTTCTTAAGATTTTATTGTTATTATATATATTGTATTGAGCTTGTTATATATTTAGTACTTTTCAAGTCATTACTTCTTCTGTTGCTCAAACTGTCTGGTTTGGAAGTAGCCATTTGAAACCCCTTCACATTGGCTTCTGTCTTTTTTCTTTTATTCCTGAAATTTTCAAATAGTGTTAAAGAAGAAAGTAGTAAACACACGCACACACACATAACCATGCATAAATCCTTTCCCAAGCTTCAATTAATACCATTTAACCAATTTCATTTGATTTTTTTCTCCTCACCCACTTTTCTCACTGGGGCATTTGAGAAAATGGCACTCAGCCATTGTGTCATTGCACAGATAAATAGCTCATTATGGATCCTTAAGTCATAGGTGTGTTAAATAAGGAACCACAAGGCCATTATACTTAATAACATTAACAGTAATTCTTTATATCATCTAATTGCTAAGTCGCTTCAGTCGTGTCCGACTCTGTGCGACCCCATGGACGGCAGCTCACCAGGCTCCTCCATCCATGGGATTTTCCAGGCAAGAGTACTGGAGTGGGGTGCCATTGCCTTCTAATACTCAGTTCATATTCAGATTTCCATGATTGTCTGAAAAATGTCTATTTACAGTAGCTTTGTTAAATTTATATCCAAACAAAGACCATTTATTGCTACTGGCTGTTTTTCTCTTGAGTCTCTTTTCCTGTAAATCCTCTAAAGCCCCCACCCCCATGCCCTGCCAATTTTAAAGACTGTTGATTTATTGGAGAACTAAGTCATTTGTCTGATTGACAAATGGATTTAGATGATTGCTTCTTTGAGGTGGTTTTTATTGTTTTCTCCTTCCCATATTTCCTCTTCACTGGAATTTAGAGCTAGAGGCTTGATTAGCTTCGCTTTAATTACTTTTTAAAGGTAAGAATCATCTCAGGCAGTGTAATGCACTTTTTATTGCATTACCTCATGGGTGATTTTATCTTTTTAAGATGCTGGGGTTGATTTGTGTTTTCAGGTGATCTCAGCCTGATCCCTCCATTGTAGCGTTTCCTCCCAGACTTTCTCCTGTTGATTTTCACAGCCATTGGAGATAACTGTCTAAATTCAGTATTTCAATAGTGGCTGTAAAGTAGTGGTAGAATTCTACCAGTTATTCTGCATTTATTAGCCGGGATTATTTGATAAAGTAGACCTTTTCCTTGCCAGCTATGTTTTTTTGTTCTAATTTATGTTTCATAAAAAGAAACTCAGGATTTATGAACAGAAATAAACTCACAGACATAGAAAACAAACTTACGTTTACCAAATGGGATAGTAGGATGGGGGGGAGGTAAATTAGAAGTTTGGGATTAAAATATACACTACTATTTATAAAACAGATAAACAGCAAGACCCTATTGTATAGTACAGGGAACTGTGCTCAATATCTCATAATAACCTATAATGGAAAAGAATGTGAAAAACTATATATACATACACATATGTGTGTATAACTGAGTCACTTTACCATACACTTGAAACTAACACATTATAAATTAACTGTATTTCAGTTAAAAACTGTTAACATTTAAAACAGAAAGGATAAATGCTTTTTTTTCATATATCAGTTTTCAGAATTGATTTCCTAGAGACCTTTATTGTTTAATATCATTAAGAATTCATGGATTTTTATGTATTTAATGTGTATCCATTGTGATTAAAATTTTTCACTGAGGTATAGTTGGTTTACAATGCTGTGTTAGTTTCAGGTATATAGCAAAGTGATTCAGTTACAGACATATATTTATTCCGATTATTTTCCATTAGAGGTTATTATAAAATATTGAATATAGTGTCCTATGCTTTACAGTAAATCCTTATTACTTATCCATTTTATATTTATAGTAGTGTGTATCTGTTAAACCCATCAGTTCAGTCCGGTTCAGTTGCTCATTCATGTCTGACTCTTTGAGACACCATGGACTGCAGCATGCCAGGCTTCCCGGTACATCACCAACTCCCGGAGCCTGCTCAAACTGATGTCTATCGAACTGGTGATGCCATCCAACCATCTCATCCTCTGTTGTCCCCTTCTTCTCCTGCCTTCAGTCTTTCCCAGCATCAGGGTCTTTTCCAGTGAGTCAGTTCTTCCCATCAAGTGGCCAAAGTATTGGAGCTTCAGCTTCAGCATCTGTCCTTCCAATGAATATTCAGGGTTGATTTCCTTTAGGATTGACTGGTTGGAATTTCTTGCAGTCCAAGGGACTCTCAAGAGTCTTCTCCAACACCACAGTTCAAAAGCATCAATTTTCGGCACTCAGCCTTCTTTATGGTTCAACTCTCACATCCATACATGACTACTGGAAAAACCATAGCTTTGACTAGACGGAACTTTCTCAGCAAGGAAATGTCTCTGCTTTTTAATATGCTGTATAGGTTGGTCATGGCTTTTCTTCCAAGGAGCAAGTGTCTTTTAATTTCACGACTTCAGTCATGGTCTCCAGTGATTTTGGAGACCAAGGAAATAAAGTTTGTCACTGTTTCCATTGTTTCCCCATCTATTTGCCATGAACTAACGGGACTGGATGCCATGATCTTAGTTTTTCGAATGTTGAGTTTTAAGCCAGGTTTTTCACTCTCCTCTTTCACTTTAATCAAGAGGGTCTTCAGTTCTTCTTTGCTTTCTGCCATAAGGGTGGTGTCATCTGCATATCTAAGGTAATTGATATTTCTCCCGGCAATCTTGATTCCAGCTTGTGCATCATCCAGCCCAGCATTTTGCATGATGTACTCTGTATACAAACTAAATAAGCAAGGTGACAATATACAACCTTGATTTACTCCTTTCCCAATTTGGAACCAGTCCGTTGTTCCATGTCCGGTTCTAACTGTTGCTTCTTGACTTACATACAGATTTCTCAGGAGGCAGGTAAGATGCTCTGGTATTCCCATCTCTTTGGGAATTTTCCACAGTTTGTTGTGATCCACCCAGTCAAAGGCTTTGGCATAGTCAATTAAGCAGAAGTAGATGTTTTTCTGGAACTCTCTTGCTTTTTTGATGATCCAACAGATGTGGGCAATTTGATCTGTGGTTCCTCTGCCTTTTATAAATCCAGCTTGAACATCTGGAAGTTCACAGTTCACATAATGTTGAAGCCTGGCTTGGAGAATTTTGAGCTTTACTTTGCTAGCATGTAAGATGAGTGTAGTTGTGTGGTAGTTTAAACATTCTTTGGCATTGCCTTTCTTTGGGATTGGAATGAAAACTGACCTTTTTCAGTCCTGTTGCCACTGTTGAGTTTTCCAAATTTGCTGTTGTTTTGAGGGCAGCACTTTTAACAGCATCATCCTTTAGGACTTGAAATAGCTCAACTGGAATTCCATTACCTCCACTAGCTTTGTTCATAGTGATGCTTCCTAAGGCCTACTTGACTTTGCTCTCTAGGATGTCTGGCTGTAGGTGAGCGATCACATCATCATGGTTATCTGGGTCATGAAGATCTTTTTTGCATACTTCTGTGTATTCTTGCCACCTCTTCTTAATATCTTCTGCTTCTGTTAGCTCCATACCATTTCTGTCCTTAATTGTGCCCCTCTTTGCATGAAATTTTCCCTTGGTATCTCTAATTTTCTTGAAGTGATCTCTAGTCTTTTGCATTCTATTGCTTTGCTCTATTTCTTTGCATTGATCACTTAGGAAGACTTTCTTATCTCTCCATACTGTTCTTTGGAACTCTGCATTCAGATGGGTATAATTATCCTTTTCTCCTTTGCCTATCTCTTCTCTTCTTTTCTGAGATTTTCTCTAAGGCCTCCTCAGACAACCATTTTGCCTTTTTGCATTTATTTTTCTTGTGGATGGTCTTGATCACTGCCTCCTGTACAGTGTCATGAACCTCTGTCCGTGGTTCTTCAGGCACTCTGTCTATGAGATCTAATCCCTTGAATGTATTTGTCACTTCCACTGTATAATCGTAATGGATTTGATTTAGGTCGTACCTGAATGGTCTAGTGGTTTTCCCTACTTTCTTCAATTTAAGTCTGAATTTGGCAATAAGGAGTTCATGATCTGAGCCACAATCAGCACCAGGTCTTGTTTTTGCTGACTATATAGACCTTCTCCATCTTCAGCTGCAAATAATGTAATCCGTCTGATTTCAGTTAATCAGTCTGATTTCAGTATTGACCATCTGTTGATGTCCATGTGTAGAGTTGTTGTGTCTTGGGTTGTTGGGTGTGGGTGTTTGCTATGACCAGTGCATCCTTTGGCAAAACTCTTAGCCTTTCAGTTCACTTCAGTCACTCAGTCATGTCTGACTCTTTGCGACCCCATGGACTGCAGCACACCAGGCCTCCCTGTCCATCACCAACTCCCTGAGCTTCCTCAAACTCATGTCTATCAAGTCGGTGATGCTATCCAACCATCTCACCCTCTGTCGTCCCGTTCTCCTGTCCCCTTCAATCTTTCCCAGCAACAGGGTCTTTTCCAATGAGTCAGTTCTTCACATCAGGTGGCCAAAATATTGTAGTTTCAGCTTCAGCATCAGTCCTTCCAATGAATACTTAGGACTGATTTCCTTTAGAATTGACTGGTTGGATCTCCTTGCAGTCCAAGGGACTCTCAAGAGTATTCTCCAACACCCCAGCTGAAAAGCATCAATTCTTCAGTGCTTAGCTTTCTTTATAGTCCAACTCTCACATCCATACATGACTACTGGAAAAACCATAGCTTTCACTAGACGGACCTTTGTTGGCAAAGTAATGTCTCTGGTTTTTAATATGCTGTCTAGGTTGGTCATAGCTTTTCTTCCAAGCAGCAAGTGTCTTTTAATTTCATTGCTGCAGTCTGCAGTGCAGTCTGCATTTGCAGTGATTTTCAAGCCCCCCAAAATAGTCTCTCACTTTTTCCATTGTTTCTCCATCTATTTGCCATGAAGTGATGAGACCAGATGCCATGAACTTAGTTTTCTGAATGTTGAGTTTTAAGCCAACTTTTTCACTCTCCTCTTTTACTTTCATCAAGAGGCTCTTCAGTTCTTTGCTTTCTGCCATAAGGGTGGTGCCATCTGCATATCTGTTAGTCTTTGCCCTGCTTCATTTAGTACTCCAAGACCAAACTTGCCTGTTACTCTAGGTATCTCTTGACTTCCTAGTTTTACATTCCAGTCCCCTATGACGGAAAGGACATCTTTTTTTTGGTGTTCTAGAAGGTCTTGTAGCTCATCATAGAACCATTCAACTTCAGCTTATTTGGCGTTAGTGGTTGGGGCATAGACTTGTATTACTGTGGTATTGAATGTTTTGCCTTGGAAACAAACAGATCACTCTGTCGTTTTTGACATTGTACCCAAGTACTGCATTTTGGACTCCTTTGTTGAATATGAGGGCTACTCCATTTCTTCTAAGGGATTCTTACCCACAGTAGTAGATACAATGGTCACCTGAATTAAATTTGCCCATTCCAGTCCATTTTAGTTCAGTGATTCCTAAAATGTCGATGTTCACTATTGCCATCTCCTGTTTGACCACTTCTAATTTACCTTGATTCATGGACCTAACATTCCAGGTTCCTATGCCATATTGTTCTTACAACATCAGACTTTATTTCCATCACCAGTCACATCTACACCTGGCCTTTGTTTGTGCTTTGGCTCCATGTCTTCATTCTTTCTGGAGTTACTTCTCCACTCTTCTCCAGTAGCATATTGGCCACCTACCGACCTGGGGAGTTCATCTTTCAGTGTCCTATCTTTTTGCCTTTTCATAATGTTCATGGGGTTCTCAAGGCAGGAATACTGAAGTGGTTTGCCATTGCCTTCTCCAGTGGACCACGTTTTGTCAGAACTCTCCACCATGACCTGTCTGTCTTGGGTGGCCCTACACGACATGGCTCATAGTTTCAATGAGTTAGACAAGGCTGTGGTCCATGTGATCAGTTTGTTTACTTTTCTGTGATTGTGGTTTTCATTCTCTCTGCCCTCTGATGAATGAAGATAGGAGGCTTATGGCCCCATGGCAGGCCACTGCTGACCCATTCCTCCTTAGGAGACATTCAAACACTCAAAGGCAGGTCTGGCTCAGTCTGTGTGGGGCCTCTGGGTCCTGGTGTACAGAAGGTTTTGTTTGATCCCTCTGAGCATCTCTGGCGGGTGTGGGGTGTGATTCTAAACGTGATTTTGACCCCCTACTGCCTTGTTTGGGTTTTTCCTTTGCCTTTGGATGTAGGGTATCTTTTTTGGTGGGATCCAATATTTTCCTGTCAATGGTTGTTCAGCAATGAGTTGCAGTTTTGGAGTTGTTGCGGGAGAAGATGTGCGCACATCCTTCAACTCCACCATCTTGAATAATCCCCATTAAACCCATATTCCCCCTTTGGTAACTATACATTTATTTTCTATATCTGTAAGTCTGTTTCTGTTTTGTAAATAGATTCATTTGTATTAGTTTTTAGATTCCACATATATGTGATATGTGATAATATTTGTCTTTCTCTGTCTTATTTCACCAAGGACAATATTCTCTAGGTCAATCCATATTGCTGCAAAGGCAATACTTGTTATTTTTTATGGCTGGGTAGTATTCCATTGTATATAAATACCATGTCTTTTTAGCCAGTAGTCTGTGGATGGGCACTTGGGTTGCCTCTATGTCTTGGCTATTGTAAATAGTGCTAATATGAACATTGGGATGCATATATTTTTTCAGATTAATTTTTGACTTCTGAATCTATGACCAGGAATGGGATTGCTCAATCTTAGCGTAGTCTATTTTTATTAATAGCTTTTACAGAAACCTCCATACTGTTCCATATTTCCTGTACCAGTTTACATTCCCACCCAATCATGTAGGAGGGTTCCCTTTTTTCCATACCCTATCTAGAATCTATTATTTGTAGTATTGTGATTTTTTGTTTTTTTGATGCTCAAATTATGCCATTTTAGAAATTAGAAGTAGTTTTCATTTGTTTCCTGTATCATTTGACAAGATTTCATTACATCTTGACTTCACTGCTCTCTGATACATTATAGGCTCATCATATACACTGTCTCCCCCAGTGCTGGAATCAGTCATTTTGCAAGGAATCGTGTATTCTTTCAGTAAGGATTGGTACTTAGAAGACAAGATGTGAATGCTCAGGAGATTTTTTTTTGTCATGCTACCTGACCTTTTATTGTGCTATTTGCATCTCTATTTTGAATATGTTTGAATGGCTTCATCAGCATTCTGTTGAAAATTTGCTGAGCATGGCTTTATTTATGTAGTCTTTCATTCATTCAGCAAAAAATTCACTTACAACGATATATATGGTGTTATGTTTGGTATAGGAGATGTGAAGGTAAATCTGACTAGTTTCCTGTCCTTGATGAAGGTTCGTTATAGTGGTAATATGAATAAAAAGGCAGTGACTAAAGAGTATGATCAGTACTCTGGTGGGCATAAGGAAGTGGGATTGACAGTCTGTGGCAGCACAGAATAGACATCTGAAAATGCCTTGGAAAGAGGAGATAATGCTTGATATTGGATGAGCAGAAGAAGTATGAAGGTAGAGGAGCTATGAAGGGTTTCAGTCAGAGTAAACTGAAAGAGGCAGAGGGATCTTGATGTATTCAAGGAAAGGTATGTATATAGTTGGTCATAACTGAAACATAAGCTTTATGTAGGGGAAGAGAGACAAAATTGGAGACATGGATGGGGTCCAGGATGTTGAGAGCCCCAAAAGTCAGGTCAGAGAACTGAGATTTCACTCTGAAGGCTATGAAGGAGAAGTAATGAAATTGTCTTAAGCAGATGAGATATATAATCACCCCTGTGATGTACTGATGATGCACTGGCTGGGTGGGGAGGAGTGGAGCAGTAGGAGAATAGTAAGGAGGAGAGACAGAAGACATGTTACAGTGCACCTCAGATATGTGTGTGGTATGTGGGAGAAGTGTGTTTGTGTGCATTACAATAGGTTATAATATATATACTATAGGTTTTATATATATATATATATATATATACACAACAGATTATATATTACATATAGAACTATATACAACAGGTATATACAAAATGTTTAACATATAATGTATATACATACACACACATGACTGTCCCACACACCACACATATATAGAATAATATATATAAAATAGATCTGTGCATACACACATGGATGTAGTGTTATGTGTTTATAATTCTGTATGTGCATGTATATCCAGGGGCTGTCTCATTGCCATGGATCTAGACTTTAGAATGTTTCGGTGGAGAAACATTTCCCAAGGAAGGCGGAGGGGTGGGAAACCACAATAAAGATTCTCCTTGACCTAACTTTAGTCGTGCTCCTTTGAGTCCTCTTTTCAACTAAACTTTATCTTTGGGCATTGTCTTGGCCTACTTAGCTCAGTTTTAGAAAGACTCCTGCCGAGTCAATTTAGCAAGAATCCCCCCACCCTTGCTTGATATTTTAGCACTTGGTCTGCCTTCAGCGAGAATCCCAAGTCAGTTTAGCAAGGATCAACTTAGTCTTGATGTCTCCTTTTAGTAATTTTCTATAGCTCCATGCCTGTAGATCCCCAGCTGTCTTTAACTGTATTCATAGTTGAGTCCAATCTCTCCCTTGTATTGCAGTAGTCTTGACACCTATCACAGTAGTCTTTTAATAAAGTCTTTCTTAACATTTTAACAAGTGTCAGAATGATTTTTTATTTATCAGGCCACACCAAAACTTTGGCTTATTGTGCTTTTCCTCTTCAAAGCTCCACCAGTTGTCACTGAGACCCAGTTGTGTATCCTTGAGTAATCTTGAGAATTCTTCTTCCTCCTCTCCTTGGGATTTCAGGGTATGGAGAGGGAGGGAGGGAGGTGATTTTTTTTTTTCAGCTTCTCCCAGAGGTTAGTATGTCGCTTTAACAGTTATCTCTGGGAGAGTGAAATGATGATTGAAGATGCTTATCTCCTTTTATATGTTTCTCTGTGCCAGGCATTGTTGTATACTAAAGAACGTGTATTTCACTTCTCTTTTAAAACTACTGTCTTAAACTTTTAAAAGTATATAATGTGAAATTCATCTACATAGATATATAAGATATAGACTTGAGACGGTTCTGTTAGGTTAAGGATTTAGGGGAAGCCAGGGCAGTGAGTGTGTATGGATTTGTGTTGGTGAAGGCAGAGAGGACCAGTAATGTAGGTGGCAAAGGTGTTGATGAAGTGAATGTAGACTATTGTCTATGAAAAGTAGAATAGATAACAAGTGGTATATGTATATTTTTAGGATGAGAAATTTGAGCATGTTTATATGTTCTGTAGTGGAGGAGCTAATAAAGTCAAAGAGGTTGTTGAAAATAGAGGAGAGCAATGGGATAACTGGAGAAACAGGTGTGGAAAAGATACGGTATAGTGAATATGTGGAAGAGTGGGCCATGAGCAAGAGAAGGGGCATCACTTCTAATATCAGAGTTAAAGAGGGTCAGAAAGGCTTGTTTGTGAGGTTGTGGAAAGGCAAGAGATTGAGAGTTTCTTTCTTGCCCTGATACGTTCTCTGTGACAAGGTGGTAAGGGCTTTCTGGAGTGTGAGAGGGGATGAACAGGGGCCAGAGGAAGGAAGAGTAAGGTTGCACTCTTCTCTGGGGAATGAGAAATTGATGGGCAGTAAGTAATAAATGCATATCTGAGCTAGAAATAAAGTGATTTTAGTTCTTTTCTTAGTTCTTTAGATTTTAGTTCTTTAGTTCTTGTTCTTTTCTCCAGGTGTATTCAGCTGCCAAGAAGTGGGAGCAAGGAAGGCAAACATTGGATTTGATTTTAAACTTGTGAATGTGTGATGATGATTTTGGGTGGTGGGAGGTTTGAAGGGCTAAGTGGGTTGTTGAGGTTACTGATGAGATTTGTTCAGGATATAAACCATGGGATCTAGTCTCATCAGGAAAGAGTGTATTCTCAATAGGATTCTGTAGAGAAGCTGGGTAGATAGGTGGGTGGCTGTCGGTGAAGCTGTATGGTGACTTCAAAGCTCAAAGAGTGGATGTTTAAAAGGTGGAATGGCAAATAAGAAATTGTGGTCATAGGAGGATATTGGAGTTTAAAATTTCATAGGAAAAGTAGTTCTGAATGATGAGAAGTTTCTGTGGGTGGGTGAATTGGAGTGGAGGAGGTCAAGGAACTGTGAAACTGGGGGATGAACAAGCTAGCCATGGGATCATCAAAGATGGGAAAAGATACAGGGTTTAAGAGTGGAGAGGAAGTTGAGAAAATGCTCTATTTTGTAGAAGAAGGGGGGAGTGTAGCTGAGAAGCACATGGTATGACAGTCAAAGGAATGGAGATTTTTACAGAAGGGAGGAGGAGTTAGGGAATGGAAGCAGCTTTGCACCAGATCCCTTGGATAGTCCTGGCTTTGTTTCAACTTTGTCTTTGCTTCACAAACTTTTATTTTTGGCCAAAAACCAGGACTAGGAAAGAACTGGTGGTAAAATCTTGAATGTAAGGGAAGCTAAGATAGCATTCTGTTCACTGATTCCTGTGCTTGGAGGGGCTTGAACAACTGCCCTTAGCAACTTTCAGGGAAATGGCACTGCTAGTAGGACCCTAGCCTGCCCAGGCTTCCCCTTCCAAGGATCCTATTATAAATGAATGTGGATAACCAGTGCCTATAGCTTTTACAAAGGGGTGGATGCTTTTTATATCATCCCTTATCTCAGAAGATTGAGAACACATGCTCTTAGGGGATGCTTTAAAGGAGTTCCATATGAAGGCCCTGGATTCTTTTTTTTTTAAATGTTTTTCAAATTGTGTAATATAATGAAAACACCAAAAGTTGCATAAAGTGTAAAAGTACACTGAAATGAATAATCATAAAGTAAACACCTGTAAAAGAACCTTCCAGCACCAAATACAGAACATTGCAAGTTATCTAGAAGCCTTGATTCTCTCCCAGAGGTAATGGTTCTCTCCCAGAGGTAACCATTTATCCTGACTTGCCTTTTATGGTAATCATTTCTTCACCTGTGTATACAGACACGTGTGCACATGCACACCTACTTGTACATTCTGCTATTTATGAACATTTGGATTCCTTTCAGGTTTTGGCTGTTGTGAACAGTGCTGCTCCTGTTCCGTATGTGCTTGAGATACATATCTGGGAGAGGGATTTGCTAGTAATAGTTTATGCATATCTTCAACCTTACTTTGTTGTTGTTCTTCAGTCGCTCAGTATGTCTGACTCTTTGTAACCCCATGGACTGCAGCAAGCCAGGCTTCCTGTCCTTCATTATCTCCCAGAGTTTGCTCAAACTCATGTCCATTGAATTGGTGATGCTATCTAACCATCTCATCTTTTTCCCCCTTCTCCTCCTGCCCTCAATCTTTCCCAGCATCAGGGTCTTTTCCAATGAGTTGGCTCTTTGCATCAGGTGGCCAAAGTACTGGAAATTCAGCTTCAGCGTCAGTCCTTCCAGTGAATATTCAGGGTTGATCTCCTTTAGGATTGACTGGTTTGATCTCCTTGCTGTCCAAGGGACTCTCAAGACTCTTCTCCAATACCACAGTTCAAAAGCATCAATTCTTCAGTGCTCAGCCTTCTTTATGGTCCAACTCTCACATCTGTACATGACTACTAGAAAAACCATAATATTGACTATATGGACCTTTGTTGGCAAAGTGATGTCGTTGCTTTTTAACTTTAAAAGATAACTTTAACAGAAAATTAAAAGATAATAGAAAGTTGATTTTCAAAAGGATTGCACCAGTTTTGACTCCCACTAAAAGTATATGAGGATTCATACTTTGGTTCTTTTCTCCCCTAGTTTTGAGGCCAGAATACTATGGCTTGGACGTGATCAGAGATAGCCAAGGACTCGTGATTTGCTGTGAATATGAGAGACTTGATTACAATCCCACCTTTCTCCTGGAACAGTTGTCCTTAACTGCTTCAATAGAGAACCTTGGTTTGGTCCTATGTTTCCCAGAATTTCTAGGCCCAAGAATTGGGCTCTAGAATTCAGTGTGATTGCTCAGCCTTTGAGGCCATTTGAGAATGAAGATAACCTGGGTTACCATCCTACAATGCTCCTCTTTCTTGGATGGTCCAAACAATGATCTTAGCAATTAGCCAGGGGTTCTGTGTGTGGACTCTGACTCAGTTAACTCTTCCTCATACTTATGGCTGAAGAACGGAAACCAGGAAGTGATCAGAGATAATTAGCATCTGTGGATGGCAGGATATAAAGACTTAGATGACCTTGTGTCTTTGGAGGATCCTTGAATAACCATCTTTAGCCAACTCCAAGGAGAGAGCTGGCTTGTTCCTTTCTTTCCCATAGTCTATCCCTTAGGGAATCTTTTCCTTAGGTAGGGCCATGGCTTGTTTGTTTCTTTCCCAAAGTCTCAACTATTGAGAACCTTGGTTGGTTTATTTTTGTGGCCAGTGTGAAGTGAAGCTGGCTGGGTAAACATTTAGATTGCTTACCAAAGTCTGCTTACCAGAGTCTCATTTTTTTTTTTCAGTTTCTTCTCTTATTTATTTGGGGCTTGATCTTTTCATACAGTCATGCTCAACAGAAACCAAACTCTCTGGAGGATGCATATTCAGCTTTAAAATGCTTTATATTTCTAATACTGGGGAAAGGCATTATCTTCCAAATTGTTTCAGGGTCTAGAAAGTTGCTTTTAAATTTTTATTTATTTTTAAAATTTATTATTTTTTAATTAATTTATTTTTTATTGAAGGATAATTGCTTTACAGAATTTTGCTGTCTTCTGTCAAACCTCAACATGAATCAGCCATAGGTATACATATATCCCCTCCCTTTTGAAGCTCCCTCTCATCACCCTCCCCATCCCACCCCTCTAGATTGATACAGAGCCCCTGTTTGAGTTTCCTGAGCCATACAGCAAATTCCTGTTGGCTATCTATTTTACATATGGTAATGTAAGTTTCCATGTTACTCTTTCCATACATCTCACCCTCTCCTCCCCTCTCCCCATGTCCATAAGTCAGTTCTCTATGTCTGTTTCTCCATTGTTGCCCTGTAAGTAAATTCTTCAGTTCCATTTTTCTAGATCCCATATATATGTGTTAGAATATGGTATGTATATTTCTCTTTCTGACTCACTTCACTCTGTATAATAGATTCTAGGTTCGTCCACCTCATTAGAACTGACTGAAATGCATTTCTTTTATGGCTGAGTGATATTGAAACTGAAACTCCAATATTTTGGCCACCTAATGCGAAGTGCTGACTCATTTGAAAAGACCCTGATGTTGGGAAAGATTGAAGGAAGGAGGAGAAGGGGACAACAGAGGATGAGATGGTTAGATGGCATCACCGACTCAATGGACATGAGTTTGGGTAAACTCCAGGAGTTGGTGATGGACAGGGAGGCCTGGTGTGCTGCGGTTGATGTGGTTGCAAAGAATGGGACATGACTGAGTGACTGAACTGAACTGAATATTCCATTGTGTATATATACCACAACTTCTTTATCCATTCATCTGTCGATGGGCATCTAGGTTGCTTCCATGTTCTAGCTATTGTAAATAGGGATTCAATGAACAGTGGGATACATATGTCTCTTTCAATTTTGGTTTCCTCAGGGTATATGCCTAGGAGTGGGATCCTGGGTTATATGGTGGTTTTCTTCCTAGTTTTTTAAGGAATCTCCATACCATCATCCATAGTGGCTGTATCAATTTACATTCCCACCAACAGTGCAAGAGTGTTCCCTTTTCTCCACACCCTTTCCAGCATTTATTGTTTGTAGACTTTTTGATGAGGGCCATTCTGACCGGTGTGAGGTGATATGTCATTGTAGTTTTGATTTGCATTTCTCTAATAATGAGTGATGCTGAGCATCTTTTCATGTGTTTGTTAGCCATCTGTATGTCTTCTTTGGAGAATTGTGTGTTTAGGTCTTTTTCCCACTTTTTCATTGGGTTGTTTGTTTTCCTGATATTGAGTTGTATGAGCTGCTTGTATATTTTGGAAATTAATCCTTTGTCAGTTGTTTCTTTTGCTATTATTTTCTCCCATTCTGAGGGTTGTCTTTTCACCTTGCTTATAGTTTCTTTTGCTGTGCAAGCACTTTTAAGTTTAATCAGGTCCCACTTGTTTACTTTTGTTTTTACTTTTGTTACTCTAGGAGGTGGGTCATAGAGGATCTTGCTTTGATTTATGTCATTGAGTGTTCTATGTTTTCCTCTAAGAGTTTAATAGTTTCTGATCTCACATTTAGGTCTTTAATCCATTTTGAGTTTATCTTTGTGTATGGTGTTAGGAAGTGTTCTAATTTCATTCTTTTACATGTAGCTGTCCAGTTTTCCCAGCACCATTTATTGAAGAGGCTGTCTTTGCCCCATTGTATATTCTTGCCTCCCTTTTCAAGAATAAATGCCGATAGGTGTATGAGTTTACTTCTGGGCTTTCTATCTTGTTCCATTGGTCTCTATTTCTGTGTTTGTGCCAGTACCATACTTTCTTGATGACTGTAGCTTTGTAGTATAACCTGATGTCAGGAAGCTTGATTCTTCCAGCTCCATCCTTCTTTCTTAACACTGCTTTGGCTATTCGGGGTCTTTTGTATTTCCATATGAATTGTGAAATTTTTTGTTCTAGTTCTGTGAAAAATGCCATTGATAATTTGATAGGGATTGCATTAAATCTGTAGATTGCATTTGGTAGTATAGTTATTTTCTCAATATTGATTCTTCCTACTCAGGAACATGGAATACCTCTCCATCTGTTTATGTCATCTTTGATTTCTTTCATTAGTGTCTTATAATTTTCTGTGTACAGTTCTTTTGTCTCCTTAGGTAAGTTTATTCCTAGATATTTAATTCTTTTTTGTTGCAATGGTGAATGGGATTGATTCCTTAATTTCTCTTTCTGATTTTTCGTTGTTAGTATATAGAAATGCAAGTGATGTCATCTGCAAACAGTGAGAGCTTTACTTCTTTTCTGATCTGGATTCCTTTTATTTCTTTTTCTTCTCTGAGTGCTGAAGCTAGGACTTCCAAAACTATGTTGAATAATAGTGGCAAAAGTGGACACCCTTGTCTTGTTCCTGATCTTATGGAGAATGCTTTCAGTTTTTCACCATTGAGAATAATATTTGCTGTAGGCTTATCATATATGGTCTTTACTATGTTGAGTTAGGTTCCTTCTATGCCCATTTTTTGAAGAGTTTTAATCATAAATGGGTGCTGAATTTTGTCAAAGGCTTTTTCTGCATCTACTGAGATGATCATATGGTTCTTATCTTTCAATTTGTTAATATGGTGTATCACATTGATTGATTTCCATATATTGAAGAATCCTTGCATCCCTGGAATAAACCCAACTTGATTATGGTGTATAAGCTTTTTGATGTGTTGCTGAATTCTGTTTTCTAAAATTTTGCTGAGGATTTTTGCATCTGTGTTCATCAGTGATATTGGCCTTTAGTTCTCTTTTTTTGTGTTGTCTTTGTCTGGTTTTGGTATCAGGGTGATGGTGGCCTCGTAGAATGAGTGTGGAAGTGATCCTTCCTCTGCCATTTTCTGAAAAAGTTTTAGAAGGATCGGCATTAGCCCTTCTCTAAATGTTTGATAGAATTCTCCTGTGAAGCCATCTGGTCCTGGGCTTTTGTTTTTGGGAGATTTTTGGTCACAGCCTCAATTTCAGTGCTTGTAATTGGGTTGTTCTTAATTTCTATTTCTTCCTGGTTCAGTCTGGGAAGATTGAACTTTTCTAAGAATCTGTCCATTTCTTCCAGGTTATCCATTTTATTGCCATATAGTTGTTCGTAATAGTCTCTTTTAGTCCTCTGTATCTCTGCATTGTCTGTTTTAACCTTTCCTTTTTCATTTCTAATTTTGTTGACTTGATTCTTCTCTCTTTCTTTCTTGATGAGTCTGGCTAAAGGTTTGTCAATTTTGTTTTATATTCTCAAAGAACCAGATTTTAGTTTTATTAATCTTTACTATTTTTTCTTTCATTTCTTTTTCATTTATTTGTGCTCGTATCTTTATGATTTCTTTCCTTCTACTAATTTTGGGTTCTTTTTCTTCTTTTTCCAGTTGCTTTAGGTGTAAAGTTAGGTTGTCTATTTGATGTATTTCTTGTTTCTTGAAGTAGGATTGTAGTGCTATAAACTTCCTTCTTAGAACTGCTTTTGTTGCATCCCATAGGTTTTGAGTTGTCATGTATTCATTGTCATTTGTTTCTAGAAATTTTTTGATTTCCCTTTTGATTTCTTCAGTAACCTGTTGGTTATTTAGAAACGTGTTGTTTAATCTCCACGTGTTTGGGTTTCCTACAGTTTTTTCTTGTAACTGATGTCTAGTTTCATAGCATTGTGGTCGGAGAAGATGACTGATACAATTTCAATTTTCTTAAATTTACTGAGCCTTGATTTGTGACCCAAGATGTAGTTTATCCTGGAGAATGTTCCATGTGCCCTTGAGAAGAAGGTATATTCTTCTGCATTTGGATGGAATGTCCTGAAGATATCAATGAGATCCATCTCATCTAATGTATCATTTAAGACTTGTGTTTCCTTATTAATTTTCTGTTTTTATGATCAGTCTATTGGTGTCAGTGGGGTGTTAAAGTGTCCTGTCATTATTGTGTTACTGTCAGTTTCTCCTTTTATGTCTGTTAGTGTTTGTCTTATGTATTGAGGTGCTCCTATGTTGGGTACATAGATATTTACAATTGTTGTGTCTTCCTCTTGGATTGATCCCTTGATTATTATGTACTGTCCTTCCTTATTTCTTGTAATCTTTATTTTAAGGCCTGTTTTGTCTGATATGAGGATTGCTGCTCCAGCTTTCTTTTGCTTCCCATTTGCATGGAATCTATTTTTCCATCCTCTCACTTTCAGTCTATATGTGTCTTGAGTTCTGAAGTAGATTTCTTGTAGACAGCATATATTGGGTCTTGTTTTTGTATCCATTCAGCCAGTCTGTGTCTTTTGGTCGGAACATTTAATCCATTTACATTTAAAGTAATTATTGACATATATGTTCCTGTTGCTATTTTCTAATTGTTGGGGGTTGATTTTGTAGATCTTTTTTCTTCTGTTGTATTTCTTGACTATATAAGTCCGTTTAACATTTGTTGTGAAGCCAGTTTGGTGGTACTGAGTTGTCTTAACTTTTGCTTGTCTGAAAAGCTTTTTATTTCTCCATCAGTTTTGAATGAGATCCTTGCTGGGTACAGTAATCTTGGTTGTAGATTTTTCTCTTTCAATACTTTAAGTATATCCTGCCATTCCCTTCTGGCCTGCAGAGTTTCTGCTGAAAGATCAGCTGTTCAGCATATGGGATTTCTCATGTATGTTACTTGTTGCTTGTCCGTTGCTGTTTTTAATACTCTTTCTTTGTGCTTAGTCTTTGTTAGTTTGATTAGTATGTGTCTTGGCCTGTTTCTCCTTGGATTTATCCTGTATGGGACTGTTTGTGCATCTTGGACTTGATTGACTATTTCCTTTTCCATGTTGGGGAAATTTTCAAGTATAATCTCTTCAAAAATTTTCTCATACCCTTTCTTTTCCTCTTCTTCTTCTGGGACCTGTATAATTCGTATGTTGGTTCGTTTGATATGGTCCCAGAGGTCTCTGAGACTATCCTTAGCTCTTTTCAGTCTTTTTCCTTTATTCTGCTCTTCAGAAGTTATTTCCACCGTTTTATCTTCCAGCTCACTGATTCATCCTTATGCTTCAGATATTCTGCTATTGATTCCTTCTAGAGTATTTTTAATTTCAGTAATTGTGTTGTTTGTCTCTGTATGCTTATTCTTTAATTCCTCTAGGTCTTTCTTAATTGATTCCTGCATTTTCTCCATTTTGTTTTCAAGGTTTTGGATCATCTTTACTATCATTATTCTGAATTATTTTTCAGGTACTTTTCCTATTTCCTTTTCATTTATTTGGACTTCTGTGTTTCTAGTTTGTTCCTTTATTTGTGCAGTATTTCTCTGCCTTTTCATTTTTTTTTTAAGTTATTGTGTTTGAGGTCTCTTTTTCCCAGGCTTTCCTTGAAGAAGGTTGAGTTCTTTGTTCCTTTTGGTTTCTGCCCTCCTCAGTTTGGTCCAGTGGTTTGTGTGAGCTTCGTATAGGGTGAGATTTGTGCTGAGTTTTTGTTTGTTTTTCCTCTGATGGGCAAGACTGTGTGAGGTGGTACTCCTGTCTGCTGATGATTGGGTTTGTATTTTTGTTTTGTTTGTTGTTTAGATAAGGCGTCTGCATAGGGTGCTACTGGTGGTTGGGTGATGCTGGGTCTTGTGTTCAAGTGGTTTCCTTTGTGTGAGTTCTCACTATTTGATATCCCCTAGGGTTAGTTCTCTGGTAGTCTAGGGTCTTGGAGTCAGTGCTCCCACTCTAGCGGCTCAGGGTTTGATCTCTGGTCAGGAACGAAGATTCCACAAGTGGTTTGTTATGGCATTAAGGGAGAGTAAAACAAATATCCAAAAATGAGAAACCAAAGATGAACCCCAGACAAATGGCAGTTACAAAATCAGGCAGATGATAATTAAAGTAATAGAATATACACATATACATATACACCCATGAGCAAAGTGAAAACAGTCCAACAAAAATACAGTACAGTAGATTGATCTGGACAACAAAGGAAATCAAAAATTATACTTACCAGTTAAGAACAAAACTAACTTAATCACAAACTGGAAAACAAAAGTAAAGCAAGGTGCCAAGTGGGGAATAAAGCAATGAAAACAAAACTAATAAATATGTTGAGAGGAAAGGAAAGAAAGAAAGAAAGAACAGATATGCTAAGTTAAATAGAGTTAGATGAAGAGGATTTATACATTAATACTTATGTATTAATACTTAAGTATTAATACTTAATACTTATACATTAAGTATTAAGAGGATTTAGGATACATTAGGATACATTAACTACATACATTAAGGATTAACTGCAAGGGGAAAAGAACAGTAGCAAAAGCAAAGAAAGGAATAAATGTAGAAAATATAAAAATAGGTTTTAAAAATTGAAATGAGAAAAAGGAAAACTCCACAGAACTGCAAAAGCCCAATGTAGAGGCAGAAGTTTATGACAACAATAAAAAATGTGACTGAGAAAAGAGAAAAAGCTCAAAAGTTTAATTGGATTTCTTAGTGCCAATAAAGTTGGCAACTACAACAGACCAGGGCGGGGGTGGCGGGGGGGAAGGGAAAAAAATGAAAAAGTCCAAAAGAATCTACAGAACAAGTCAAAAAATAAGAATAATAAATGTTTTTCTTGAATCTCTGCTGTCAGAGTCCTTTCCCGTGCTGGGAATCACAGTCCACCTTACCTCCCTAGGATGCCCTCCAACAGTGTACTGATCTCTGGACCTGCTGTCGGGGCTGTTCAGATTCTAATCTGGTCCTACTCCTGTGTGTTCTTGCCTCCAACGTCCACAGCTATCAGAGCTAGTGCATTTTCTTTTGTGGGAGCTCTCAGTGACCTTTTATATATTCCATAGACACAGAGTCTGCTTAGTTGATCATGTGGATTTAATCTGCAGCTTGTATAGCTGGTGGGAAGGTTTTGGGTCTTCTTCCTTAGCCACACTGCCCCTGGGTTTCAATTGTGGTTTTATTTCCACCTCTACATGTGGATCATCCACTGAGGTTTAGCTCCTGAGGCTGCCCTGGAGGGCTTGCGTATGCCCCTGTGAGGGCCAGGTGTGGAGGTGGTGCAGCTGCTTGGGTCGCAGGGGTTCTGGCAGCACCAGGTACTCAGGGGTGTTGGCGGCTAGGGCAGCAGGAAATACCATGCTCTAGAAGAGTATATCACCCAGTATTTGCCAATACACTCCAGTATTCTTGCCTGCAGAACCCCCCCCTTCCTGACAGAGAAGCCTGGCAGGCCACAGTCTACAGAGTCACAAAGAGCCAGACAGGACCGAAGCGACCCTGCACGCATAAACACAAGACTTTTTTTTGCCTGTGGCAGCTCTGCCCCATTGAGTGTTGAGCATGAGGGTGGTACAGCTGCTTGGCTTGCAGGGACCCTGGCGGAGCCTAGTGTTCAGGAACACAACTGCCTCCATGGCAGGAGTTATGGCCCTGTCAGAGTCTTTTTTCGAGCCTCTTGTAGCCGGCAATCAGAAGGCCTCTTTGGCCAGTCTTTCTCCGTAGCTCTGCCGGTTCAGGCACTTAGAGGGATCCCTTGCCAGGGGTCCTTCTCTGTTGCTCAGCTCATCAGGCACATAGAGGGGGCCCCCCTGACTGGGGTTGTACTCTGTAGTTCAGTGCATCAGTCACTTAAAGGATCACCCTGGGTGGGGTCCTACTCTGTAGTTCAGTGCGTCAGGTGTTTGATGGGCCAGCCTCTCTATTATTCAGCTTCCGATGCTGGCGTGTGGAGACAGAGAAGCTATGGTGATGGCTCCACCCCCTACACGTGACTCAGCAGTATCACCTTGCTTCCATGGCTGCCTCACTTTACTCCACAGGCATTTCCTACCGTGATCTCCTCCCTCACATCCCCTTGATCCTTCCAGCTGCAGTCAACAGCAGCCCTCGCCCTGGGATTGCTCCACAATCCCTAAACTCCAGCTCCCAGCCGCTGCCACTTTTAGGAGACCCGCGTTCCTGCTCAGCATATGTATGGCTGCGGCAAGGACTGTCTGATTCTCATTCCATTTGGGCTGCCACAGATCAGCTGTTTCACTCTCAGCCTTAAATGTTTCTCCTCTGACTCAGACAGTTGCCCTGCTGTGGGGATCGGATCCCTGCTTCAGTTCCCCCACCCGCCGAGGCTAGGTCCAGTCCTACTAATACTCCTGTTTTTCACCCTAGTTCCTTCGTTCTACTGAGTTTTGCATGGTTCTATATATTCTTTTCCATTGGTCAGGTCCTCCTGTCCAGTCTCATTTTTTATGCTTGTTTGTTCATGGCACACCTTTAATTACCTGAATTTAGTGGAAATACACTTAAAAAATTGTTTGAGTTTATCTACTTTCAGAAAATTGACAAAATGTTTTATATGAAGGTGTGAAATATTATGTATATGTGTTATTGATTTTTTATTTTAAAACTAATAATAGAATAATAAATAGTTCTAAACCTTAATTAGTATTTAATGTACTTCTTGGATCTGACTATATATAAGTTATTTCACTAATATTAGAGCATATTTAAAATTGGGCTTCCCAGGTTCCACTAGTGGTAAAGAACCCACTTGCCAGTGTAGGAGATGTAAGAGACAAAGGTTCAATCCCTGGGTCAGGAAGATCCTGAGAGCATATTTAAAATTAGAAGGTGCTTATTTCATATTTTAGTTCACTGTTTCTTTACTTTTTACTACTGTTATTATTTTTGTTTTCTCTATGCATGTTGAGAATTAGAGTTTTTAAGATATTGAAAGCAGTGACAATTTATTGTGGTTCTCCACTCGATGTCCTTTCATCCTTTGGCTTCTATTTGTGTCAGTCTGTTTAATGCTCTGGCTGCATTTTCATACATACTCACACAGAAAAGTTATTCTAGAATAACTTTTGTTATTCTATGTTCTAGAAAACGTCCTCTTTATTACCAGTTGGACATTACAGTGTAGTCGTCCTACATTACAGTTAGTGTAGGACCCTGTTATTTTTTACAACACATTGGGCTTTGCTCTGTATCACAGGGCAAGCCACCTGAGAATGTCCATCTGACAGATAGTGCTTGAGTAGTATGTTATGCCAAGGTTTCACATACCAGTGTGCGTGGTTTACCAGTTGGGAATTTTGGGACCAGGGATGTGGGAGATCCAGCAGGCTCAGGCTCCATTTATGGCTTGGAGGTAAAGGGTGTGTTCTACACGTCACTGAAGGGTGTTTTGAGCTTATTTTTCAAGGAGGAGGGGATCCTGGAGGTCACAAAGGAGAGATTTTAGGTGGGAAGGAGAATAGTGAACAGATAACTTCAGGAGGCAATGAGCATGCCTTTCTACTTTTCATTTCCTCTATTTGTTTTCTTGGTTATTAGAAAAATTTTTTCCCAAGGCCCTGGTAGACAAAAGTGTGAGTGAACAAAGAGGGAAGTCATAGTAGGTGAGAGAGGAAAACATACATAGTCTGAGAATCTCAGAAGTGCTAGGATACCAGTGGAGATCAGTTGATTGCAAACCTTAGAAAAGTTAGCCAGAAACCAGTAATTAATCAATAAAGAAAATAAGTAAAAATGTAGTGATATAGATAGACTCTTTGCTGCAAAATGAGCAGGTGTAGTTGAATTAGATGTATTTTCTACTGAGTCTGGTGGGTGAGATAGACACAGACATTGCAACAGGGAATGCTCTGATGGTGAGACTAGGGTGTGGTACTTTCAGTAGCAATATGGAGGAGGGTATCTCTAACCCATCCTGGGGAAAGGCTCAGAGGAGATCTCCTGAAAGGGCTCATGGGAAGAACTTAATTTTCTATAGAAGTAGCAGTTAACCTGGCAGTGGATGAGAATCCTCTGGGTGTTGGGACCAGAGAGCAGGTAGTCATTTAGAACATGTAGGTCATCTAGTCTTGAGCTTGGGAACTACCTGAAGAAATGGACAGTTGGAGGCTACTCTGGTTGAGAAGAGCTAGAAAAGGGGGGCAAATAGAAATAGTTTCATAAATGGTTCAATTTATGCTATAATATTGATCACCTTAAAAAGCAGACACATTACTTTGTCAACAAAGGTCCGTCTAGTCAAGGCTATGGTTTTTCCAGTAGTCATCTATGGATGTGAGAGTTGGACTATAAAGAAAGCTGAGCACCAAAGAATTGGTGCTTTTGAACTATGGTGTTGGAGAAGACTCTTGAGAGTCCCTTAGACTGCAAGGAGATCCAACCAGTCTATCCTAAAGGAGATCAGTCCTGGGTGTTCATTGGAAGGACTGATGTTGAAGCTGAAACTCCAATACTTTGGCCACCTGATGCGAAGAGCTGACCCATTTGAAAAGACCCTGATGCTGGGAAAGATTGAGAGCAGGAGAAGGAGATGGCAGAGGATGAGATGGTTGGATGGCATTACTGACTCAATGGACACGGGTTTGGGTAGACTCCGGTAGTTGGTGATGGATAGGGAGGCCTGGCGTGCTGCAGTTCATGGGGTTGCAAAGAGTCGAACATGACTGAGCGACTGAACTGAACTGATTGATCACCTTAGCCTTCATGGAAGAGCAGCCACTTCCATTTCTCTATGAAATTATCAGTTTCTCTATATGCCATGTTTTTTGCATCTTGTTGAAGGAATTCTTTCTCATCTTGATTTCATAAAGGTGTTCTAGTATATCTTCCTATAAAATTCTTGTAATCTTCAGAATTAGATTTATGACTCGCTTTGAATTCTTTTTACGTATTGTATTATGTAGAGATCTTAATTTTTTTCTAAATGATTAATCGATAGTTCAAGGACTGTTTACTGTGTTGTCTGTTCTTTCTCCACAGATTTATAATGCTGTCTGTATAATATACCAAGTTGTTATGTATGTATATATTTATGTATCTGTTTTTAGATTTTCTGTTCTATTCCACTGGTTTATTTGTCTCTTCTATACTAGTATTACAGAGAAGGCAATGGCACCCCACTCCAGTACTCTTGCCTGGAAAATCCCATGGACGGAGGAGCCTGGTAGGCTACAGCCCATGGGGTCGCTAAGAGTCAGACACGACTGAGCGACTTCACTTTCCCTTTTCCCTTTCATGCACTGGAGAAGGAAATGGCAACCCACTCCAGTATTCCTGCCTGGAGAATACCAGGGACAGTGGAGCCTGGTGGGCTGCCGTCTGTGGGGTCGCACAGAGTCGGACACAACTGAAGCGACTAAGCAGCAGCAGCAGCATACTAGTATTACACTGTTAATTACTGTAATTTTATAATGTATCTGATATTTGATAGGGAAAGACCCTTTCCTTATTCCTCTCCCTCAAAAGTATGTTCTTTGCTGTTTACTTTTTCATATGAATTTTGAGATAAGGTTTATATGGTCTCTAAGAAACTGAAATTTTGATTCGAACTACATTTTAGTTATAGATTATAGAAACAGAAATGGCATGTTTACAACAAACAATGTAGTTTATCTCTCCTTTTATCTAGGTATTTTTAATGTCTTTGAAAAAAGTTTTATAATTTTCTCTGCAAGGGTCTCATACCTGTTTTGTTTCTTTGCACTGATAGTTTTTGTTGCTCTAGTTAATATTTTAAATTATATTTTGTAATTTGTTGTGACTAGAGTATGGGAATGCTTGTTTCTGGTGTATGGTTTTTAGATCCATTCCCCTTAGATCCATTCTCCTTACTAAACTTTCTCCAGGCCCAGTTGTTCATTTGCAAATTTTATTGAGTTTTTATATAACATTCATGTAAAACATACTTAAAAGTGTGTTTTATACATGAATTATATAGTTCAGTGAATCATTACAAAGTGTTTTTGGTTTGTTAATGTAATTTGTGAATAACTGCAATTGTCTTTCCCATTCAGTCCTTATACCTCTGTAAGTTGATGTCATTGTATATAAAGTAAAATAGAATTCTCCTGTGAAACAGTTTCTCTTGAGCATCTCTGAGGCCTCCTGCTCTAATGAGCTGTGTTTGATGTGTAAATACTGCAAAATTCATCAAAGAAAGGAAATTACCTTTATTTGGAAATTTTACAAGTACTTAATAAAAAAAAACCCTGTTGTTGTTTAGTCGCTAAGTCATGTCTGACTCTGCGACCCCATGGACTGTAGCCTGCCAGGCTATTCTGACCATGGCATTTCCCAGGCAAGAATACTGGAGTGAGTTGCCATTTCCTTCTCCAGGGTATTTTCTCAACCCAGGGATCGAACCACATCTCCCACACTGCAGGTAAATTCTATACCACTGAGCCACCAGGTGGTGGTATTTCAGTTAAGTGACTACTATCTGGGTGGTGCTAGTGGTAAAGAACCCGCCTGCCAATGCAGGAGATGTAAGAGACCTGGGTTCAATACTTGGGTCAGGAAGATCCCCTGGAGGGAGGGCATGGCAACCCACTCAAGTATTCTTACCTGGAGAATCCCATGAACAGAGAAGCCTGGCAGGCTACAGTCCATGGAGTTGTGGAGTCAGACACGACTGAAGCGACTTAGCACGCATGCACGTCCAGGATTTGGTCTTTAGCATTTGTGAAATGCTAAAATGAAACTTGGTGATAAACAAATACAAATTAATTTACTGAGACTAAGATAGATACAGAGAGAAAAGCACACACGTCTTACACTAATATTTTCTTTCTGATAGCCAGAACACTCGGGTCCTCTCTCTAGGGCATGTCATTTGGGGTATTTGGAAAGTCAAACTAAGAAAACATCATGTTGCTCATTATAAGCATGGAATTAAAGAAAGTAGAGTATCTTACAAACATGGAGTTTTTTGTGCAGCTGTGGTTTGTCTGAGAAATACATTTAGATGTTCTACCCTCTCTTCATCACATCCCAAGTAGTTTGAGAGGCAGCAAGATGTAGTGAAAAAATATTGGACTTTGTAGCCAGTAGATAGGGATTTGAACCCTAGCTCTTTGTGTACTGACCTTAGATGTTTCATTTTTCTCACTGGTGAAATAGAAATCATTACAAATATATCCTCTCATAGTATTTCTTACATAGTGAATCCAGTGGAATCATGGGTTTATGTTTGTTTACTCATGCCTATGGGTAGAGAAGAAACTGCCAATGATCCTCACCCAGTTTGTCAGAATGATCTTAGAAGTATTAATCTGTTTTTAAATAGAGAGATGGCAATTTCAACTTTATCACCGGATGTATTAATTTCCTATCACTGCTGTAAAAAATTATGGCACAGATAATAAACACAAATAAATTTAATAAACACAAATTTACTGTCTTGCAGTTCTGGAGATCAGCAGTCCTAAAATCAATGTATTATCAGAGTTGAGCTCCTGCCCAAGGCTCTAAGGGGAAATCCGTTTCCTTGCTTTTTCCAGCTTCTTAGAGGCTGCCAGCATTCCCTTGGTTCATGGTCTTTTTCTCCATCTTCAGATCTACCTGTATATCATCTTCATCTCTCTGACTCTGACTTTCTACTTTCATGTTCATAGCTCCTTCTCTGACTCTGATCCTCCTGCTTCCTTCTTACAAAGACTCTAGTAATTACATTGAGTCCACCAGGATAATTCAGGATAATCTCTTCATCTCAAGATCCTTAATCACAAATGCAAAGTTCCATTTGCTATGTAAGGTGACAAATTCACAGCATCAGGATGTGGACGTCTTAGGAATGCCATTATTCTGTCTACCATACCAGGTTAATGAATTACCAAGTAAGAATTACACATTTCTTTTGTGGGTTATTTTCATAGAACAAAACATCAATTTCTAAAGTTGTAGAAGTCTTATCCCTTTCTTTAAATAATACTTTTAAGGAAAGATTTGTATTAACAGAGAATAGAATTAGTTGGTAGAAGTTATGAATATTCATAAGTTTCCATATTGTAAAAGAGCACAAGATTGACATCTTATTAAAATTCTCAATTTAACATCTTTCAAATTTAGAATATTTGAAATAATTGTGAAGCAAAATGATTTCCACCCCTCCAAGGCTGTAGGGGAGTGAGTACAGAGCCCACATCTCTTTTTGAGTTTCCTTTTGTTGATTGTGAACATTTGCATTTGTAAAATTAGGTTCTGGAATTTCACTAGCTATTTTTAAAGAAGGGACTTCCCTGGTGGCTCAGAGGTTAAAGCGTCTGCCTCCAATGCGGGAGACCTGGGTTCGATCCCTGGGTCGGGAAGATCCCCTGGAGAAGGAAATGGCAAACCACTCCAGTATTCTTGCCTGGAGAATCCCATGGACGGAGGAGCCTGGCAGGCTACAGTCCATGGGGTCGCAAAGAGGCGGACACGACTGAACGACTTTCCTTTCCCTTTCCCTTTTTTAAAGAAAAAGCAGGTCTGGAGTCCAATTTTGCTTTTAGAAATGGAAAAAGATATGAAAAGGATTTTATTTATTATCAATGAAATTCTGTATTTTGTGTCTCATAAAGTAGTTGTTAAGATTTAGTGTGATCACTTTTACAAAGTTCTTATACCTGCTTGGTGAGTAAGAACAATTTGAGTCTCTTACAGTCTTCTGGGGCTTTCTAGGTGGTGCTAGTGGTAAAGAACCCACCTGCCAATACAGGAGTCGTAAAAGATGCAGGTTCAATCCCTGGGTCAGGAAGATCCCCTGGAGAGGGAAATAGCAACCTACTCCAGTGTTCTTGCCGGAAAATTACATGGACAAAGGAGCCTGGCAGGCCACAATCCATAGGGTTGCACAGAATGGGACATGAGTGAAGCGATTTAGTATGCACACATCTATACCTACATTCTTTTGTACTTTCTACCTTTTGACTTTTATTAATTTCCTCTGACTTGTCTTAAATTTTCACAAATTATTTTCCTAGTCTCCCGACTGAAGCTATTCCTTGAGCTTTTCATTTGGGGTATTGTATTTTTTTTTTAAGTTATATTAGGTTTAATTATGATATACTAGTTATAATTTCCTGTTGCTTGGAAATATCTTGAAGTTTGTTATTTATCTGTGAAAAATATTTATTTTATGGCTTGTGTTCACTAATTCCAGTGTTTGAAATCTTTTCTGTTATCAGCTGATCCTGCTGATTTGCTTCTTTGTTTAATTCAAGGTTCAAGGATCCCAGGGCAAGTCCTGTAGTTCAACTTGAGCTGCAAAATGACCTGCTTCCCATCTATCCAGCTGGTTGTAGGGAGGGTCTCCTGATAGTTTTCCTACTCTAAGTAGTTCTGGGCTTTAATCTGTTTCCTTTGCCTTTCAAGACAACTGAAATGGAAGTTAAATTTGTGGGGATTGCCCTCAGGGCAGAAATTGCCTCTGCTTATATTTACTTCTCTGCTGCTGCTGCTAAGTCGCTTCAGTGGTGTCCGACTCTGTGCGACCCCAGAGATGGCCGCCCACCAGGCTCCCCCATCCCTGGGATTCTCCAGGCAAGAGTACAGGAGTGGGTTGCCATTTCCTTCTCCAATGCATGAAAGTGAAATCGCTCAGTCGTGTCCTACTCCCAGCGACCCCATGGACTGCAGCCTACCAGGCTCCTCCATCCATGGGATTTTCCAGGCAAGAGGACTGGAGTGGGTTGCCGTTGCCTTCTCCAATTTACTTCTCTAGGTTCCCCTTTTCTCATGGTGTTGCTCTGTTTCCATATTTTTATTGCCATTTTTGTTGTTTTCAGGTAGTTGTTACTTCTTTTTTTACCAAGATTTTTTTCAGTTGTTTTATTATGAGAGTTTGTCCACACAAGCTGGGGGGCAATTACCAGAACTAGAAAATTTTCCTCGAACTCTTTCCTACCTTTTTGTTGAGATAAGATTTAGGCTCAGGATGTTTCATTACCTGTTGGGTTTTATTCTCTTCATTTCAGAAAGGAAAGATCGGTTGGCTGAATTAAAATGTACAACCTAAAAGTTGGGAGTTAAGTTTGATTCGGGAACCTTACTGAGGGAGGAGACAGGATATATAGGAGTTTTTTTTTTTTTTTTCCCTGGGAAAAAAATGTACTCAAACATCAAAATATTATTGCTAATCACAAAGATATATATCTATAGTTAATGATTTTAGTGTTTATGTTTGGAAAGAAGCAAGAGGCTGGGATCAATTTATTTCTTACATATGCATCTTATGACTATCTAGAACCAGTATCCCCAGCATAGAATGCTTCCTGTTTTTCTCTATAGTGAATTTCCTTCAGAACGAACCTCGTGGAGGGGGCAGGGGGCGGCTCCAGTGGCTGTTGACTTGATGGTGGGCAACATTTGTTATTTACTGGAATGGCAGCAACATTCTGTTTCCACACATCCAGTGCTGAAAAAAGTCAAGGTACTTGCCCAAGGTCCAATAGCAAGGAAGAAACAACATTGGGATTTTAGCCTTGCTCTATTTAACCCTGAAGCCTATGTGCTTAACCAGTTCAGTGCACTCTAACCTTTGGATTCCAGTGTTTTTTGTTTGTGGATTATGGAACAAATCCATGAAGAGTAAATGACATGTTTTTTTTTTATCGGGTTTTCATCGATCAAGGTCAGTACCCTCTCCCTGGCCCTTGGAAACACAGCCGTTTCTATGCCTCTTTCATAAGACCTTTGCCTGGTTCTGAAACCTCCTAAGTAAGAAACCCCCTTCCACTGCCCTCCCTATACCTTTCAGAACTGAATTCAGGGACATGAAGTACTCCAGTTCTAACCACAAAGTTTTGTTTCCTTTTCAGCTGCAGGATTTTCCACATCAAAAGACCAAAATAAATTCTCAGCTGAATTTGGAAAGAGCTGAGGACAAAGAAACCCAGAAAGAAATCCTCTTAGGTGAGCACAGAAAGGAAACTGAGGCAGGAAGGGGCTTGTGAACTTATACCTTTATTAGATAGTGTTAAGGTAGTTTTGGAATTTTGGTTGGTGAATGCCCACAGGCCCCTTGTCATGGTGGGAAAACACAGGTTAAGAGCCTGGCATGCTTGAATTGGCTGTCAGTTCCCCTACTTACTAATTCTAAAATACTGAAGTCAGTTCCCCTCTCTGACCATCAGTTTCTTCATCTGTACATTTGAAATAATAATATCTATCCCTCAAGATTTTCCCTGTGAAGTACAGTCTTTCAGTGAAGTGCTTGTGCTTTTGTTATCTTTATAGTTGCAACTGTAGGGGTGGGAAATTTTTCCTTCTTCCTTTCTAGGTTCTTTGACTGGTCTAATAATTGACATACAACAGATTAACAGGAGAAAAACTAATTTAATTTTTTAAATTAATTATTTTAATTGGAAGATGATTACTTTACATATTGTGATGTTTTTGCCATATATCAACATGAATCAGCCATGGGTACACATGTGTTCCCCCATCCTGAATCCCCCTCCTACCTTCCCCCCAACCCAGAGCACCAGCTTTGAGTGCCCTGCTTCATGCATCGAACTTGCACTGGTCATGTATTTTACATATGGTGATGTACACGCTTCAATGCTATTTTCCCAAATCAGAAAAGCTAATTTAATTTTGTATGTACAGAAGTCCTACAAAAATGTGAAACTCAAGTGACCAGAGCAGAGCTGTTATACCTTTTAGACAAAACAAAATAAAACCCAGTAAATTTTTGAAGTATCAACAAGGCACAGAGGGTTTGGGGCTAGAAGTAATCAATAGTAAAGAATTACTAAGGTTTTTTGTCCAGCCTTCTTGGGCTCTAAATTACCTGTCTCTGGTGATAAGGATGCTTTCTACCCTTCTGGTACAGAGAAGATATCTTTCCCTTGAGAAACTTTTCTCCTGGTTTCAGGGAGACAAAGGAGGTCCAGAGTATCCTTGTACCAGCTGTTTCTCAAGTACCTTTAATTCAAAATAATCAGTATGCCAACATGGCATATTTTGGGGTGACATTCTGAACCCCTATACCACTCTCAAACTCTCCGTCTGGTGGGTGCCATAAGACCAGGCAAAGGATAATCTTTTCCTGTTTTCTTTGTGGCTACCATTTTGTTAGCATGCCCAGTTACTTCTTACTTCTCTATTGCTTCCCCTTTTTCAGTACCCTGAAAATGAATCTCTTGCTGTCTCCCTTCTTCCAAATCCTTGCTTTTCTCTCTTAGCACCTCCTTTGTTCAGGTCATCTTCTGATTTCTCTACTCAGTTGAATCTCCTTCACTACCCTCCAAACAAACCAGTCATCCTGACATTACTTTGCTTCTCCAAGCCTTCCGGAGTTGAGAGGCAGCCAAAAATGAGACAAAGCCAAGAAGTTCCTGGGTCTTACTTTTCTGACCAATTTTCTTTCTACCTCATTTTGGCAGCTTCATCAAGTAAAAGCTATATGATTTTTTTCTATTCTTTTTTAATTGTTTGCTTATGGATATCTTTACCTTTTTTAGCATATTTTGTATTATTAAGGTAGAAATATGCTCATCATGAGGATTTTTGGAGACTAATAAAACTTTATAAGAAAGGAAATAAACTTATTCGTTTCATTACCCAGCTATAAATCCTATTAATTAATTGATACATTTTATTTCAGTATATACAGTTTTGTATCCTGCTATATTAGTTTGCCAGTACTGCCGTAACAAAATACAAGGTGTTGATAGGGTTGGTTTCTTCTCAGTCCTCTATCCTTGGCTTGTAGATAGCTATCTTTTCCTCTGTGTCATGTCTTTACATGTTCTTCGCGCTATGTGTCTCTGTGTTCTAACTTCTTGTAAGGACACCAGTCATATTGGATAAAGCCCTACCCTAATGACCTCATTTTAACTAAATTACCTCTTTAAAGGTCCTATATCCAGATAGTCACATTCTGAGGTATTGGAGGTTAGGACTTCAACATAAGAATTTTGAAGGGATGCAATCAGCTCATGGTTTCTCCTCTAAAACCTGCTTTCTTTAAAAATTACCTCATGAGAATCTCCCTTGTCAGTAACAATTTTTGGCAACATTTTTGATGTGTGCATAATATCTCATCAGAAGAGTATACTGCAATTTGTTGAGTATACTGCAGTTTCCATGTTGTTGGATATTTTGTGTTTCCATTTTTTTTCACTAATATTAATGCTTCTATGAGTCATTTTGTACATGAATTTTTATTTGCATATCTGACCATTCTGTTGGATAGATTTTCTAAAGAGTGACTCAAAAGGTACAACTATTTTCTGACTCATAATTACACACTGGGAAGTTGTTTTCTAGAAATTGGTACCAGTTTACATTCTTACCAGCAAAGACAACAGTCAAACATGCACTCATATAAACTGTTTGGTGAGAATGAATGAGAAACAGTTAACCTCACATTGTTGTTTCAATTTACAGTTATTGATGACTAATAAGGTGAAATATTTCATGTGTTTATTATCTGTTTCTATTTCCTTTTTGTGAATGGTTTACACATATTTTTTACCCATTTCTGTTTGAGGATCTATTGTTTATGACTAAGAGTACGATCTACTTGAAAGAGGGAAATTTCAGAAAAAGCCAAATTTCAGAGAATATTATGGATCCAGAATCCAAGACCAATTGGTCAGAGTCTCTTTTGTGGAGAAGACTAGCATGTAATGACATAGGCTTCAAGAAAGCTTGGCAGGCGTTAAAAAGAATAAATTCGAATCAGTTCTAATGAGGTGGATGAAACTGGAGCCCATTATACAGAGTGAAGTAAGCCAGAAAGAAAAACACCAATACAGTATACTAACACACATATATGGTATTTAGTTAATTGGTAAAGATAATCCTGTATGCGAGACATCAAAAGAGACACAGACATATAGAACAGTATTATGGACTCTGTGGGAGAGGGCGAGGGCGGGATGATATGGGAGAATAGCATTGAAGCATGTAAATTATCATATGTGAAACGAATGGCCAGTCCAGGTTCGATACATGATACAGGGCACTCGGGGCTGGTGCACCAGGATGACCTGGAGGGATGGGATGGGGAGGGAGGTGGAGAGGGGTTCTGGAAGGGGAACACATGTACACCCATGGTGGATTCATGTCCATGTATGGAAAAACCAATACAATATTGTAAAGTTAAAAAATAGATAAATAAACTAATTTAAAAAAAAAAAAAGCTTGGCAGGAAAGAATCTAACATGTTCCCTTTTCCAGGGAGGTCTGTTGCAGGCACAACACTGCCTGCCACTTATACAGATAGTCCTACTGAATAGAAAGGCTGAGAGTGTGATGGCTGAGAATAGGCTGAGCCGAATGTCTGCTATATGAGGAAAACCTCTAGAAGAAAGAGCATAGAGTTACAGTTCCTAGGACTATCACTCTGCAAAATTTTTAGAATGTGTGAGACACTGGGAAATTTTTGATGCACGGAAATCCTACATGTATGATTTGTGTCTAAAAGCTTTTTGATGTTGTTAGTGTTCATGTTTGATGCCTCAGAATACTCTAGTATAGAGAAATCCTATGAAGGTAATGAATATAAAGTAATTTTTAGTCATTAAGGTTGGTTTTATTTGACATCAGAGGATTCACTCCTGAGAACTTATTCATTCATGTGACCGTGGGAAGGCCTTCAGGCATAGCTCAATTCTCTTTCAACACCAGAAATTTCATAGGGTGGGGAAACATTCCCAATGTGAAAGAAATTGCAGTGAATAATCAAGCTTTTTCCAGCATATGAAGAAGCATAGTGAAGAGAAACCCTGTGAATGTATTAACTGGAAAAGACTTTAGCACAAGCTCAGAGATTTTCTTTTTCTTTTTTTTAATTAGTTTATCTATTTTTTAACTTTACAATATTGTATTGGTTTTGCCATACATTGACATGAATCCACCATGGGTGTACATGTGTTCCTCTTCCAGAACCCTCTCCCACCTCCCTCCCCATCCCATCCCTCCAGGTCATCTTGGTGCACCAGCCCTGAGCACCCTGTATCATGCATCGAACCTGGACTGGTGATTCATTTCACATATGATAATTTACATGTTTCAATGCCATTCTCCCATATAATCCCACCCTCGCCCTCTCCCATAGAGTCCATAATACTGTTCTATATGTCTGTGTCTCTTTTGCTGTCTCGCATACAGGGTTATCTTTACCAATTTACTAAATTCCATGTATGTGTGTTAGTATACTGTATTGGTGTTTTTCTTTCTGGCTTACTTCACTCTGTATAATGGGCTGCAGTTTCATCCACCTCATTAGAACTAATTTTAATGTATTCTTTTTAATGGCTGAATAATATTCCATTGTGTATATGTACCACAGCTTCCTTATCCATTCGTCTGCTGACGGACATCTAGGCTGCTTCCATATCCTGGCTATTATAAACAGTGCTTTGATGAACATTGGGGTACACATGTCTCTTTCAATTCTGGTTTCCTCAGGGTGTATGCCCAGCAGTGGGATTGCTGGGTCACATGGCAGTTCTATTTCCATTATTTTGAGGAATCTCCACACTGTTCTCCGTAGTGGCTGTACTAGTTTGCATTCCCACCAACATTGTAAGATGGTTCCCTTTTTTCCATACCCTCTCCAGCATTTATTGCTTGTAGACTTTTGGATAGCAGCCATTCTGACTGGAGTGAAATGGTACCTCATTGTGGTTTTGATTTGCATTTCTCTGATAATGAGTGATCTTGAGCATCTTTTCATGTGTTTGTTAGCCATCTGTATGTCTTCTTTGGAGAAGGGTCTGTTTAGTTCTTTGGCCCACTTTTTGATTGGGTCGCTTATTTTTCTGGAATTGAGCTGCAGGAGTTGCTTGTATATTTTTGAGATTAATTGTTTGTCTGTTGCTTCATTTGCTATTATTTTCTCCCATTCTGAAGGCTGTCTTTCCACCTTGCTTATAGTTTCCTTTGTTGTGCAGAAGCTTTTAATTTTAATTAGATCCCATTTGTTTATTTTTGCTTTTATTTCCAATATTCTGGGAGGTGGGTCATAGAGGATCCTGCTGTGGTTTATCTCAGAGAGTGTTTTGCTTATGTTTTCCTCTAGGAGTTTTATAGTTTCTGGTCTTAACATTTAGATCTTTAATCCATTTTGAGTTTATTTTTGTGTATGGTGTTAGAAAGTGTTCTAGTTTCATTCTTTTACAAGTGGTTGACCAGTTTTCCCAGCACCACTTGTTAAAGAGACTGTCTTTTCTCCATTGTATATTCTTGCCTCCTTTGTCAAAGATAAGGTGTCCATAGGTGAGCGGATTTATCTCTGGGCTTTCTATTTTGTTCCATTGATCTATATTTCTGTCCTTGTGCCAGTACCATACTGTCACTGTGGCTTTGTAGTAGAGCCTGAAGTCAGGCAGGTTGATTCCTCCAGTTCCATTCTTCTTTCTCAAGATTGCTTTGGCTATTGGAGGTTTTTTGTATTTCCATACAAATTGTGAAATTATTTGTTCTAGTTCTCTGAAAAATACCGTTGGTAGCTTGATAGGGATTGCATTGAATCTATAGATTGCCTTGGGGAGTATACTCATCTTCACTATATTGATTCTTCTAATCCATGAACACGATATATTTCTCCATCTATTTGTGTCCTCTTTGATTTCTTTCACCAGTGTTTTATAGTTTTCTATATATAAGTCTTTTGTTTCTTTAGGTAGATATATTCCTAAGTATTTTATTCTTTTCGTTGCGATGGTGAATGGAATTGTTTCCTTAATTTCTCTTTCTGTTTTCTCATTGTTAGTGTATAGGAATGCAAGGGATTTCTGTGTGTTAATTTTATATCCTGCAACTTTACTATATTCATTGATTAGCTCTAGTAATTTTCTGGTGGGGTCTTTAGGGTTTTTGATGTAGAGGATCATGTCATCTGCAAACAGTGAGAGTTTTACTTCTTCTTTTCCAATCTGGATTCCTTTTATTTCTTTTTCTGTTCTGATTGCTGTGGCCAAAACTTCCAAAACTATGTTGAATAGTAGTGGTGAGAGTGGGCACCCTTGTCTTGTTCCTGACTTTAGGGGAAATGCTTTCAATTTTTCACCATTGAGGATAATGTTTGCTGTGGGTTTGTCATATATAGCTTTTATTATGTGGAGGTATGTTCCTTCTATGCCTGCTTTCTGGAGAGTTTTTATCATAAATGGATGTTGAATTTTGTCAAAGGCTTTCTCTGCATCTATTGAAATAATCATATGGTTTTTATCTTTCAATTTGTTGATGTGGTGTATTACATTGATTTGCGGATATTGAAGAATTCTTGCATCCCTGGGATAAAGCCCACTTGGTCATGATGTATGATCTTTTTAATATGTTGTTGGATTCTGTTTGCTAGGATTTCGTTAAGGATTTTTGCATCTATGTTCATCAGTGATATTGGCCTGCAGTTTTCTTTTTTTTGTGGCATCTTTGTCAGGTTTTGGTATTAGGGTGATGGTGGCCTCATAGAATGAGTTTGGAAGTTTACCTTCCTCTGCAATTTTCTGGAAGAGTTTGAGTCGGATAGGTGTTAGCTCTCTCTAAATTTTTGGTAGAATTCAGCTGTGAAGCCATCTGGTCCTGGGCTTTTGTTTGCTTGAAGATTTCTGATTACAGTTTCAATTTCAGTGCTTGTGATGGGTCTGCTGAGATTTTCTATTTCTTCCTGGTTCAGTTTTGGGAAGTCGTACTTTTCTAAGAATTTATCCATTTCTTCCAAGTTGTCCATTTTATTTGCATATAGTTGCTGATAATAGTCTCTTATGATCCTTTGTGTTTCTGTGTTGTCTGTTGTGATCTCTCTGTTTTCATTTCTAATTTTGTTGATTTGATTCTTCTCCCTTTGTTTCTTAATGAGTCTGGCTAATGGCTTGTCAATTTTATTTATCTTCTCAAAGAACCAGCTTTTGGCTTTGTTAATTTTTGCTATGGTCTCTTTTGTTTCTTTTGCATTTATTTCTGCCCTAATTTTTAAGATCTCTTCCTTCTACTAACCCTGGGATTCTTCATTTCTTCCTTTTCTAGTTGCTTTAGGTGCAGAGTTAGGTTATTTATTTGGCTTTTTCCTTGTTTCTTGAGGTGAGCCTGTATTGCTATGAATCTTCCCCTTAGCACTGCTTTTTCCGTGTCCCATAGGTTTTGGGTTGTTGTGTTTTCATTTTCTTTCGTTTCTATGCATATTTTGATTTCTTCTGTGCTTTGTTGGTTATTCAGCAGCGTTTTGTTCAGCCTGCATATGTTGAAGTTTTTAATAGTTCTTCTCCTGTAATTGACATCTAATCTTACTGCATTGTGGTCAGAAAAGATGCTTCCAATGATTTCAGTTTTTTTGAATTTACCAAGACTAGATTTATGGCCCAGGATGTGATCTATTCTGGAGAAGGTTCCGTGCGTGCTTGAGAAAAAAGGTGACATTCATTGTTTTGGGGTAAAATATCCTATAGATATCAATTAGCTCTAACTAGTCTATTGTATCATTTAAAGTTTGTGTTTCCTTGTTAATTTTCTGTTTAGTTGATCTGTCCATAGGTGTGAGTGCGGTATTAACGTCTCCCACTATTATTGTGTTATTGTTAATTTCCCCTTTCATACTTGTTAGCATTTGCCTTACATATTGTGGTGCTCCTATGTTGGATGCATATATATTTATAATTGTTTTATCTTCTTCTTGGATTGATCCTTTGATCATTATGTAGTGTCCATCTTTGTCTCTTTTCACAGCCTTTGTTTTTTTTTTTTTTTATAAATTTATTTATTTTATTTGGGGGCTAATTACTTTACAATATTGTAATAGTTTTTGCCATACATTGACATGAATCAGCCATGGGTTTACATGTGTTCCCCTTCCTGGACCCCCCACCCACCTCCCTCCCCATCCCACCCCTCTGGGTCATCCCATTACCCCGGCCCTGAGCCCCTGTCCCATGCATCGAACATGGAATGGTGTTCTGTTTCACATATGATAATATACATGTTTCAATGCTATTCTCCCAGAACGTCCCACCCTCACCTTCTCCCTCAGAGTCCACAAAATTGTTCTATGCATCTGTGTCTCTTATTCTGTCTCGCATATAGGGTTATCGTTACCATCTTTCAAATTCCATATATATGCATTAGTATACTGTATTGTTGTTTTTCTTTCTGGCTTACTTCACTCTGTATAATGGGCTCCAGTTTCATCCATCTCAGTAGAACCGATTGAAATGTATTTTTTTTAATGGCTGAGTAATATTCCATTGTGTATATGTACCACAGCTTCCTTATCCATTCGTCTGCTGATGGACATCTAGGTTGCTTCCATGTCCTGGCTATTGTAAACAGTGCTGCGATGAACATTGGGGTACACGCGTCTCTTTCAATTCTGGTTTCCTCGGTGTATATGCCCAGCAGTACTCTCCGACATAAATCACAGCAGGATCCTCCATGACCCACCTCCCAGAATATTGGAAATAAAAGCAAAAATAAACAAATGGGACCTAATTAAAATTAAAAGCTTCTGCACAACAAAGGAAACTATCAGCAAGGTGAAAAGACAGCCTTCAGAATGGGAGAAAATAATAGCAAACGAAGCAACAGACAAACAATTAATCTCAAAAATATACAAGCAACTTCTGCAGCTGAATTCCAGAAAAATAAACGACCCAATCAAAAAATGGGCCAAAGAACTAAACAGACATTTCTCCAAAGAAGAAACACAGATGGCTAACAAACACATGAAAAGATGCTCAACATCACTCATTATTAGAGAAATGCAAATCAAAACCACAATGAGGTATCATTTCACACCAGTCAGAATGGCTGCGATCCAAAAGTCTACAAGCAATAAATGCTGGAGAGGGTGTGGAGAAAAGGGAACCCTCTTACACTGTTGGTGGGAATGCAAACTAGTACAGCCACTATGGAGAACAGTGTGGAGATTCCTTAAAAAACTGGGAGTAGAACTGCCATATGACACAGCCTTTGTTTTAAAATCTATTTTATCTGATATGAGTATTGCCACTCCTGCTTTCTTTTGGTCTCTATTTGCATGAAATATCTTTTTCCAGCCCTTCCCTTTCAGTCTGTATGTTTCCCTTGTTTCGAGGTGGGTCTCTTTTAGACAACATATATAGTGGTCTTGTTTTTGTATCCATTCAGCCAGTCTTTGTCTTTTGGTTGGGGCATTCAACCCATTTACATTTAAGGTAATTATTGATAAGTATGATCCTGTTGCCATTTACTTTATCGTTTTGGGTTCGAGATTTTGCACCCTTTCTGTGTTTCCTATCTAGAGAAGATCCTTTAACATTTGTTGGAGAGCTGTTTTGGTGGTGCTGAATTCTCTGAGCTCTTGCTTGTCTGTAAAGCTTTTGATTTCTCCTTCATATTTGAATGAGATCTTTGCTGGATACAGTAATCTGGGCTGTAGATTATTTTCTTTCATCACTTTAAGTATGTCCTGCCATTCCCTTCTGGCCTGAAGAGTTTCTGTTGAAAGATCAGCCGTTATCCTTATGGGAATCCCCTTGTGTGTTATTTGTTGTTTTTCCCTTGCTGCTTTTAATATTTGTTCTTTGTGTTTGATCTTTGTTAATTTGATTACTATGTGTCTTGGGGTGTTTCGCCTTGGGTTTATCCTGTTTGGGTCTCTCTGGGTTTCTTGGACTTGAGTAATTATTTCCTTCCCCACTTTAGGGAAGTTTTCAACTATTATCTCCTCGAGTATTTTCTCATGGTTTTTCTTTTTGTCTTTTTCTTCTGGGACTCCTATGATTCGAATGTTTGTGCATTTAACATTGCCCCAGAGGTCTCTGTGGTTGTTCTCATTTCTTTTGATTCTTTTTTCTTTTTGCCTCTCTGCTTCACTTATTTCTATCATTCTATCTTCTACCTCACTTATCCTATCTTCTGCCTCCGTTATTCTACTGTTTGTTCCCTCCAGAGTGTTTTTTATCTCATTTAGTGCATTATTCATTATATATTGACTCTTTTTTTATTTTTTCTAAGTCCTTGTTAAACCTTTCTTGCATCTTCTCTATCCTTGTCTCCAGGCTATTTTTCTGTAACTCCAATTTGTTTTCCAGATTTTGGATCATTTTCACTATCATTATTCAGAATTCTTTATCAGGTAGATTCCTTATCTCTTCCTCTTTTGTTTGATTTGGAGGGCATTTATCCTGTTCCTTTACTTGCTGGGTATTTCTCTGCCTTTTCATCTTGTTTATATTGCTGTGTTTGGGGTGGCCTTTCTGTTTTCTTGCAGTTCGTGGTTCCTCTTTATTGTGGAGGTTCCTCACTGTGGGTGGGGTTAGACGGGTGGCTTGTCAAGGTTTCCGGGTTGGAGAAGCCTGTGTCGGTGTTCTGGTGGGTGGAGCTGGATTTCTTCTCTCTGCAGTGCAATGAAGTGTCCATTAATGAGTTTTGAGATGTCAGTGGGTTTTGTGTGACTTTGAGCAGCCTGTATATTGAAGCTCAGGGCTATGTTCCTGTGTTGCTGGAGAATTTGTGTGGTATATCTTACTCTGGAACTTGTTGGCCCTTGGGTGGTGCTTGGTTTCAGTGTAGGTATGGAGGCGTTTGATGAGCTCCTATCGGTTAATGCTTCCTGGATTCAGGAGTTCTCTGGTGTTCTCAAGATTTGGACTTAAGTCTCCTGTCTCTGGTTTTCAGTCTTATTCTTACAGTAGCCTCAAGACTTTTCCATCTATACAGCACCAATGATAAAACATCTAGGTTAATGATGAAAAGTTTCTCCCCAGTGAGGGACACCCGGAGAGGTTCACAGAGTTACATGGGGAAGAGAAGAGTGAGGAGGGAGATAGAGGTGACCAGGAGGAGAAGAGGGGAATCAAAAGGGGAGAGAGCAAGCTAGCTAGTAATCACTTCCATATGTGCTCTCCATAGTCTGGATCTCTCAGAGATGTTCACGGAGTTACTCAGGGAAAAAAAGAGGGAGGAAGGAGACAGAGGTGGCCAGGAGGAGTAAAGGGGGAATCGAAAGGGGAGAGACAAATCCAGCCAGTAATCAGTTCTCTAAGTGTTCTCCACAGCCCAGAACACACAAAGTAATTCACAGAGTTGGGTTGAGAAGAAAACGGGGAGTGGGGAGATGGAGGCGACCTGGTGGAGAAGAAGGAGAGTTAAAAGGGGGAGAGAGCAATCAAGCCAGTGATCTCACTCCCAAGTAAAAATGGGCGCTGAGGATTGGGTTCCTGAAAGATACAAAGTTGATAACAAATACTAAAAAGCAAAGATTAAAAATCTAGAGTAGAGGTTAGATTCTCAAAAATACAATATTAAAGCAAGAGAAAAAAAAAGGAAAGAAAAGAAAAAAAATGGAAAAAAAAAAAACCCACCAGAGTCACAAAAATTATAAATATATATATATATAAATATATATATATATATATATATGAAGTTTGCTTTAAAAATAGGGTCTTTTTTTTGCAAGGTAATAGTAGGTTATTAAAATGAAAATTGAAGGAGTAATAGGGAACTTAAAAATAAAATAAGAAAATAAAATAAAAAATGATAATAAAAAGTTTTTAAAATTTAAAAAATGATGATAGTAAAATATATCTAGGACTTTCTCTGGAGCTGTTATGGACAGTGTGGGGTCAGTTCATTTTCAGATAGTTCCTTGGTCCAGCTTGTACTTCTCAAGGTCTATAGGCCCCTTCCTATGTAGTCGGTGCTAACTACGGGGTTTTTATCTATTGCACCTGTCACTTCCAAAGCGGTTCCCTCTGTTTCTTTTAGCTTCTTCTGTTTGCTGGTCTCTTCAGTGTCTAATTTCTGCCCTGACATAAGGGGGGCAGTGGTGATCACTTTTTTTTAGTCTCACTTGTTTAGTCGTGCTGTGGGGAGGGAGGAAAACTGCAAACAATCTCACTGGCATGTACTCACAATGTTTCAGCCACTCTGGGTTTGCCCTGCTCACAGCATTTGTGTTTTCCCAGTCTACACTCCTCAGGCTCTAGGTTGCACTGCTGGGCACTGTCTGAAGCAGGCCCCTGGGGTTGCCTGTACTGCCCAGGTTTAAGGCGCTCAAGTTCAGGTTCCTGGGTACTTCACAAAGGCACAGACTTGGCTGAGCCTGGGTTGTGTGCCCTTCCCAGGTCCGAGCAGCTCAGGTGACCAGGTTTTTGGCTAGCGTGGTTGGGTGCTGCACCTTTTTCCCTTCCCCCATTCCAGCTGCTCGGTTTTCTGGGTGTACAATGGATGCAGCTTCCCAGGTGTGCCGTGTGTCTCCCCTGGGGAGCTGATCCCTGGCTGCAACCCTCTCGGCAGGTGTCGACCCTCCAGAGTCCCAAGAAGTCCTGGTTAGCAATGAGGTCTGCTTGCAGTTTGGTATAGGGTGCCTTTCTGGGGCCGCGATTCGGGCCTTCTGGCTCTGGCTGCCCTTGCCTGCCTGTCTCCTGTGGGGGATGGGCCAGTCTGCAGCTTTCTTGATCTGCTTAGTCCTTCGTTCTGTGAGCGGGCCTGGCGGTGTCTTATGTTAAGACTTTTAGCGGGAAAGCTATCCCACGGTCTAGGTTGCTGTCTCAAGCTAGTTCCCTCAGATTGTCTTCGGGGTGTTCAGGCCCAGTCCTTACCCAAAGCAATGCAGCCCACCCATCCCTGGCCAGCCCCTGCTTGCTAGTTGGGGATGCGTGTGTCTGGGCTGCGGTTCTGCTGGGAGTTGCTGTTAGGTACGTAAACCATGGGTTTTAATTATTTATTTATTTTTCCTCCCAGTTATTTTGCCCTCTGAGATTCCAAGGCTCACCACAGACCCACCAGAGAGAGTGTTTCCTGGTGTTTAGAAACCTCTCTTTTTTAAGACTCCCTTCCCGGGACGGATCTCCATCCCTACCTCTTTTGTCTCTCTTTTTATCTTTTATATTTTGTCCTACCTCCTTTCGAAGACTATGGGCTGCCTTTCTGGGTGCCTGATATCCTCTGCCAGCATTCAGAAGTTGTTTTGTGGAATTTGCTCAGCGTCTAAATATTCTTTTGGTGAATTTGTGGGGGAGAAAGTCGTCTCCCCCTCCTATTCCTCTGCCATCTTAGGATCGCCCCCAGAGATTTTCTTTTGAAACATGAGAGAGTGAAGAGAAAATCTGAGGGGAAAAAAAATCCCCCATGCTTGCAGTGCCTGTGTGGAAAGCTTTTCAGATCCAGGTCAGACCTTACTAAGCATGGAAGAATTCATGGTGCAAAGAAACCTTATGCATGTAATGAATGTGGAAAAGAGATTTTGCTGATATCAGCCCTATAGAACATCAGAAGATTCATAGTGGAGATGGAAAAAGATCCTTCTTTATCATCGGCAAATTCATGGTGAAAAGAAACTACTAGAATGAAGAAGCCTTAAATTAGAGGCTGTCTTATCTATCATTAAATGATTCATAAAGGTAAGACCTTCTGTGTAAATAAAAATTATAAGTATGCTTTCAGCAGGATTTAGCCTTATTTGATATCAGTGAGTAAATGTAGAAAGGCCTTCAGTTTGAAGTGTAATTTTACTCAGCATTAGACAGTACAGGAATCGTATTAATGTAATGCTGTGGAAAGGTCTTTGTGAGAAAAATCGGATTTTGGTAGAAATGAAAAGAAAGTTTATAGTAAAAGTTAATTAAAATACTTTCCACTTATTGCATATAATTATGCACCTACCACGTGTGAGAGTTGGACCATGTAAAGAAGACTGAGCACCAAAGAATTGATACTTTCTAATTGTGGTGCTGGAGAAGACTCTTGAGAATCCCTTGGACCGCAGAGAGATCAAACCAGTCAATCCTAAAGGCATTCAACCCTGAATATTCATTGGAAGGACTGATGCTGACTGATGCTGAAGCTGAAGCCCCAGTACTTTGGCCACTTAACGTGAAGAGCCAACTCATTGGAAAAGACCCTGATGCTGGGAAAGATTGAGGGCAGAGGAGGAGGGGGCGACAGAGGATGAGATGGTTGGATGGCATCACTGACTCAATGGACATGAGTTTGAGAAACTCTGGGAGATGGTGAAGTACAGGGAAGCCTGGCTTGCTGCCGTCCATGAGGTCATAAAGAGTTGGATATGACTTAGCAACTGAACAACAACAGCCACGTGCTAAGCACTATAAGAACTTTACATTGTTTGTTTAATCATTTAATTCTTGCAACAGTCATAATATAGGAACTCTCATTCTTTTTTTTCACATGAAGAAACTGAGAAAAAGAGATGGAAGAATTTCCCCAAGGTCACAGAGCTATCACTGGAAGAGCTAGGAGTTGATTCCCAGAGAGTTTAATTCTTCTGAGTTTATAATGGCAATGTGTAAATCTTCAGAGATGTGTTAGCCTTTATTTATCATTAAGGGATTCATTCCAGAAATCACAGTTCATTCTTCAGTGCAGTGAGTTTTTGTAGCATTTAGTCAGTTTTGGGATCTGGTAAATACTCCCAGAAACGGCACATCAGCCTCCAAAAAATGGAGTAAAGGTTATAAAGAGTTTATCCTATAACTCCCTTTGAATAGGGATCACCTCCAATTTTGAAAGATTTCATTAATAACCTGATTCTCTTCTCAACTGTTCTCCATAACCACTTCTCATGGTGTAGACTCTGAAATTGGCAAAGACAGTTTTGTTGTTTTTCAGTTGCTAAGTCATGTCTGACTCTGTGACCCCCATGGGCTGCAGGGAGGAAAGAAGATACTAAGTTGCTGGCTTTGATAATGAATAAAGGGGTCATGAACTAAGAAATGTAGACTCTCTGGAAGCTGGAAAAGGCAAGAAAATGGATTCTCCCCTAGAACTTCCAGAATTATAAAAGAATAAACGTAACGCTGCTTTAAGCCACTAAGTTTGTGGTAATTTGTACTGACGATAGGAAACTAACACACTGTACACGTAGCCCAGTTTGCCTGGAGTTTCCAGGGCAGTTACTTCTGGCCATGAAAAGTCTTGTCCAGTATAGTCCCATGTCTGTACATGTCATCATTTTATATATGTGTTATGGTTTTAAGATTTGGAAACAGTGCTCCAATAAATTGTTATTCCGTTTAAGAAAAGAGCTTTTACCCTTTTCTGTACTTTTCCCAGGGGTTCTGGATGCAGAAGGAATGAAGATATGTTGATCTATTGTTTCTCCAGGTGTGATATGCCTGTTAGCTCAGGGGCAGCACTTTGCTTGTTACCAGATTTCTTATCCTTAGTCAGAGAGGAATATTTTCTGAATCAATTGAGACAAAATTGAAATATAAATCAGAATACCAATATATGGGGTTTTTTTGTTTCTTCTGATGACAAGGTGTTTCTTCAGTGGGCAGTGTTGGATGCACATGGACAGAATTTACCTCCCAATGCCAATTTTTGCTACAACATACTGTTGAAAGAGTGTTTAGGAGATACTCTGCCATTAGTTATGTTACTTCTCCATGTTAGTTCTCTTAGATCAACTCCACTTATTACTTAGGCACTCCATTGTGACAGCCTACATTCCAAGATAAGAAATAAATGTCTTGTGCCTATTACAACTGATTGAAATAGGTTTTCATACTATGCTGTCTTGACAGTGATTCTGAGGTGCAAGGGGGCAATTGTTTGGTAGATTACTGATATTTGCCAGAGATCGGAGCCTGGCATCAGGCTGGCCTCATACACTACATCCTGATGATGATTTTTTAAAGAAATATTTGTTTTTTTCTCTATACCAGGCACTCTGATATATAGTTTGATAGAGATAAGAAAAAGATATGTTCCTGGTCATAGAGAAACTGATATTAGTAACAAGAGACATGTAAACAAATCTACACAGCAACATATCACAGATGCTTTATAAAAAGTCTATATAGAATACATTAGAGACACAAAGGAAGAAATAGTTAATTCTGCTGGGTGGGAGAGGGGTCAGAAAAAAATTAATGCATACATCTTGAAAGGTGTGTTGTCAGTTTTAACTGTTGGATCCGAGAAATAGTCATTTCAAGCAGTGGTCGTATGAGAAAAGACACATTATATGAAATAATTCAGTGTTTACAGTATGTTTATGATATGTTCAAGATCATTAGTATACTTGGAACATAGAGAGTGAAAGGGTATTTATTGAGAAGAAGATAGTGGCTGGATCGTGGAGAGCCTTGAATGCTATATTAAGAACAGTGGGAAGATATTTGGGGATTTCAGTCAAAGAATTAACAGGATAAGATTTGCATTTTAGAAATATTGAGTGGATGAGATTATGATGGATACACTGAAGAAGACAGGACTGGGTACAGGGAGACCATTTCAGAGGCTATTACAAAAGAGGAGAGATGTTGATGCCTGCGTTAAGGCAGTGAGAATGAAATTAGAATACATGTATATAAGGAATTAAGAACTTGGTGCCTGACTGGAGGATATATGAAGGCTGATGAGAAGAAGGAATCTAGGATGATCCTCAGTTTTCTTGCTGCTTTGGGTGGTTGAGATTTAAAAGCCATTCCCTGAGCTGGAGAACTCAGAATGAGAAACAGGTTTGAGGGGGAAAATGATGAGTTCAATTTTGAACAGTTGAAATCTGAAGCACCTTTGGAATGTCCAAGAGGAATTACTCAATAAGCAACCAGCAATTTTATTCTGCTGCTGTGAAGAAAGTAGGGTTAGATAGTTTTGGAGGTCATCAAGTGCGAGGTGGTGGTTTTAATTAAGGTATGAATGAGACTGCCCCAGGAGAATATGTGGAGTGAGAAGGAGGAGCAGGACAGAATCTCATAAATACACACATGTGAGGGTGAATGGTGGGGGCAAAAAAGATGAGAATGAGCAGCAGGAAAGATGCAGGGGAACCAGGGGAATTACTGCATTCTTGTTGTGCCCTCTTGTGGCAGTCTGAGTTTCTCTCCCAGAATAAATTTTCCCTCTCCTGTGTTCAGTCTCCTCTGTCCCTGACTGTTTTAGACCAGTAATCTCCAATTCCACTCTATCTGTGACTGGGACTACCAAGTCGTGTGGTGGTGGTTCACCTTGTGATTCATCTAGCCTGGCATTTCACATGATGTACTCTGCATAGAAGTTAAATAAGCAGGGTGACAGTATACAGCCTTGACGTACTCCTTTCCCAATTTGGAACCAGTCTGTTGTTCCGTGTCCAGTTCTAACTTATGCTACCTGACCCGTGTACAGGTTTCTCAGGAGACAGGAAAGGTGGTCTGGTACTCCTATCTCTAAGAATTTTCCACACTTTGTTGTGATCCACACTGTCAAAGGCTTTCAAGTAGTCAGTGAAGCAGAAGTAAATGTTTTTCTGGAACTCCCTTGCTTTCTCCATGGTCCAACAAATGTTGGCAATTTGATCTCTGGTTCCTCTGCCTCTTCAAAACCCAGCTTGTACATCTGGAAGTTCTTGGTTCACGTACTGCTGAAACCTATCTTGAAGTATTTTGAGCATAACTTGCTAACATGTGAAATGAGTGCAATTTTACAGTAGTTTAAACATTTTTTGACATTGTCCTTCTTTGGGATTGGAATGAAAACTGACTTTTTCCTGTCCTGTGGCCACTGCTGAGTTTTCCGAATTTATTAATATATTGAGAGTAGCACTTTAACAGCATCATCTTTTAGGAAATAGCTCAGCTGTCAACTCCACTAGCTTTGTTTGTAGTTATGCTTCCTAAGGCCCACTTCACACTCCAGGATGTCTACTGTCCAGTTCTAGATGAGTGACCACACCATCGTGGTTATCCAGGTCATTAAGACTTTTCTTGTATAGTTCTTCTGTGTATTCTTGCCTCTTCTTAATCTCTTCTGCTTCTGTTAGGTCCTTACCATTTCTGTCCTTTATCATGCCCATCCCTTGCATGAGATATCACTTGATATCTCCAAATTTCTTGAAGAAATATCTATTCTTTCCTGTTCTGTTTTCATCTCTTTCTTTCTATTGTTCATGTAAGAAAGCCTTCTTATCTCTCCTTGCTGTTGTCTGGAACTCTGCATTCAGTAGGGTATACCTTTCCACCTTTTCTCCCTTGCATATTGCTTCTCTTCTTTCCCCAGCTATTTGTAAAGCCTCCTCAAACAACCATTTTGCCTTCTTTCATTTCTTGCTTTGGGATGGTTTTGGTCACTGTCTCCTGTACAATGTTATGAGCCTCCATATAGTTCTTCAGGCACTCTCTCTACCAGATCTAATCCCTTGTATCTATTTGTCACCTCCACCATATAATCATAAGGAATTTGGTTTAGGTCATACCTGAATAGCCTAATGGTTTTCCCTAAATTCTTCAATTTAAGCCTGAATAATAAGGAACCCATGAACTGAGCCACAGTCAGCTCCAGGTCTTGTTTTTGCTGACTGTATAGAGCTTCTCCATTTCAACTGAATATAACATACTCAATCTGATTTCAGTGTTGACCATCTGGTGATGTCCATGTATAGAGTCATCTCTTGGAAAAGTGTTGTTGGAAAAGTCTTTGCTGTGACCAGCATATTCTCCTGACAAAACTCTGTTACCCTTTGCCCTGATTCATTTTTCACTCCAAGGCCAAACTTGCTTGTTATTCTGGGTATATCTTGACTTCTTACTGCTGCATTCCAATCCCTTATGGTGAAAAGGGTATCTTTTTTGTGTTAGTTCTAGAAGGTGTTGTAGGTCTTCATAGAACTGGTCAGCTTCAGCTTCTTCAGCATCAGTGGTTGGGGCATAGTTACTATGATGTTGAATGGTTTGCCTTAGAAACAAACCGAGATCATTCTGTCATTTTTGAACTTGTACCCAAGTACTGTATTTCAGACTTTTGTTGACTATGAAGCTACTCCATTTCTTTTAAGGGATTCTTGCCCACAGTAGTAGATATAATGGTCATCTGAATTAAATTTTCCCATTCTTGTCCATTTTAGTTCACTGATTCCTAAGATGTTTAGTCTTGCCATCTGCTGCTTGACTGTGTCCAAGTTATGTTGATTCATGGACCTAACATTCCAGGGTCCTATGCAATATTATTCTTAACAGCATTGGACTTTACTTTCACCACCAGATGCAGCTCACAGCTAAGCATTGTTCCCACTCTGGCCCAGCCACTTTATCCTTACTGGAGCTATTAGTAATTGCCCTCTGCTCTTCCCCAGTAGGATATTGGTCACCTTCTGATCTGGGGGTAGCTCATCTTCCAGCATCATATCCTCTTGCCTTTTCATACTGTCCATGTGGTTCTTCAGGCAAGGATACTGGAGTGGGTTGCCATTTCCTCCTCCAGAGAACCAAGTTTTGTCAGAACTCTTCACTATGATCTGTCCATCTTGAGCCCAGTATGGCTCTTAGCTTTATTGAGTTATGCAAGCCCCTTCACCTCTACAAGGCTTGATCCATGATAGTAAATAGTGATTTGCAGTATATTGATTCACAATTTTTAAAAGTTATATTCCATTTGTAGTTGTTATAAAATATTGGCTATATCCCCTGTGTTTTACAATATATCCTTGTAGCTTATTCACTTTAGGGTTAGTTTCAACCTCTCGAATTCCTATTTCTATCTTGCCCCTCGCCTTTCCCTCTCCCCACCAGTAATCGCTGGTTGGTTCTCTATATCTGTGAGTTTGTTTCTTTTTTGCTACAGTCACAAGTTTGTTTTATCTTTTAGATTCCATGTATAAGTGATATCATAGAGTATTTGTCTTTCTAACTTCACTTAGCACAGTACACTCCAAGTCCATCCATGTTGCTGCAAATGGCAAGATTTCATGCTTTTCTTTGACTGAGTAGTATTCCATTGAATATATATGTGTGTGTGTGTGTGTGTGTGTGTGTGTGTATGACTTCTTTTGTCTGTTTATGGACACTTAGTTTGCTTCCATATCTTGGTAATTGTAAATAATACTGCTATTATATATAGAATGAATAACAACAAGATCCTACTGTATACCACAGGGAACTATGTTCAATATCTTTTGATAAACCATTATGGAAGAAAACATTTTTAAAAGAATGTTTATATTTGTATAACTGAATCACTTTTTGTACAGCAGAAATTAACATTGTAAATTAACTATACTTCAATAAAAAATGAATTTAAAAAATTAATAAAAATAAATAGTTCTGCTATGAACATTAAGGTCCATGTATCTTTTTAAATGAAAGTTTCCATTTTCTTTGGATATGTACACAGGAGTAGAGTTGCTGAATCACATGGTAGTTCTTAGGTTTAGTTTTTTTGAGGAGCTTCCATAGTGTTTTCCATAGTTACTGCACCAATATACATTCCCACCAACAGTGTGAGAAGCTTCCCTTTTCTCTACATCCTCACCAACATTTGTTACTTGTGTTCTTTTTGATGATAGCCGTTCTGACAGGTGTGAGGTGATAGACCTCATTGTGGTATCTCATTGTGGTTTTGATTTGCATTTCTCTGGTGATTAGCAGTGCTGAACATATTTTCATGTGCCTGTTGGCCACCTGTATGTCTTCATCGGAAGAATGTCTGTTCAGGTCTTCAGCCCATTTCTTATTGAGTTGTTTGTTTTTGATACTGAATTGTATGAGCTTTTTATATTTTGGATATTAACACCTTGTTGGTTGAGTCATTTGCAAATATTTTCTCTGGTTCCGTAGGTTTTCTTTTGGTTTCATTTATGGTTTCCTTTGCTGTGCAAAAGCTCTTAAGTTAATTAGGTCCCATTTGTTTATTTTTGCTTTTTCTTTTTTCTTTAGGAGACAGATCCAAGAAAACATTGTTATGATTCATATCAAAGAAGGTTCTATGTTCTCTTCCAGGAGTTTTTTGGTTTCAGGTCTTACTTTTAGGTTTTTAATCCATTTTGAGTTTACTTTTGTGTATGGTGTGAGAAGATGTTCTGATCTCATTATTTTACATGTAGGTGTCCAGTGTTCCCAATACTACTTGTTGATGAGACTATCTATTCTCCAATGTATATTCCGGTCTCTTTTGTCATAGATTAATTGATCAGAGATGCTTGGGTTTGTTTCTGGGCTTTCTATTCTGTTCCATTGATCCATGCCAGTACCATACTGTTTTGATTACTATAGATTTGTAGTATAGTCTGAAGTCTTGGAGGATAATACCTCCAGTACTCTTTTTTCTCAAGATTTGCTTGACAGTTTGGGGTCTTTTGTGGTTCCATTGTGAAATTTAGGATTGTTTGTTCCAGTAGTATGAAATAATGTCATGGGTATTTTGATAGGAATTGCATTAAATCTATAAATTGCTTTGGATAGAATGGTGATTTCAACAGATTAATTCTTCTAATCCAAAAGCATGGAATATCTTTCCCTTTTTTGGTATCATCTCCAATTTCTTTCATTAGTGTTGCATAGTTTTTATTTTTTTAACATAATTAGTATTTATACAATTTTCACACAACAGTAGGATACAAATTCTTTTCAAGTTCCCATAGACTATAAGTTAGGAGACACTGGAACATATCCAGGGATAAAACAAGGTGCAAAAGTTTCATGCTCTAAATGTATGGAAGTCCTACAGAGTCTGTGCCCTTATCACTATGGAATTATTTTAGAAACCAATATCAAAAGATATTTGAAAATAGCCCGCATATTTTCAAGTGCAATGTGACATTTACCAAGAGAGATCTTTGACTTAGCCACTGAAAGCCTCAATAAAATTAGAAGACTGAAAACACACAGAGGGTGATTGCAGAGAGGAAAGCATTTAAATGAGAAATTAATATCAGAGATCTTTTTTAAAACCTTGTGTATTTTGAAATTAAATATCCGCTTTTAAATGATGGGTGTGAAGAAGCCATAACAAGGAAAATTAGAAAATACTTGTAACAGAATAAAAATGAAGAGAGAATTAACTAGAATTTGTTGCAGGCAGCTGAAGCTGCTCAATGCGACTAAATACAATGTGGTATCTGGAATGAGATATGAAAGAAAATAGTGGACACTAGCATAAAATTTTGGGAAGTTTGAACAAAATCTGCACTTTAGTTAATAATATGGTATCACATGTTAATTGTTTGTTTTTTTAAAACAATATAGTATTCCTTTGTATTATCAGAATTGAATTAGAAATTTCAAGCCTCAGTAACAAATTGTTTTTAATCACTAAGATTATATACTTTCTAGACTTTTAGCCATAATACTAGATGCCAAAGTACATGGAACTATATCAAAGTTTTGAGTGAATATAAATTAGAAATTTAGCATTCTATTCATATTAATTCAAACAAGTGGAATCAAGATGTCATAAACTTTTTAGCTAGGCAAAAATTCATGAGTTTTCTAAAGTATATATTATGCATGCTATATATATATATATGTATATGTATGTATACAAAAGCTTTTCTACTATGCTTTAAAAGGGCTTGAGAAGCAGCTTCTGTAGCTCAATTCCAGAAAAATAAACAACCCAATCAAAAAATGGGCCAAAGAACTAAACAGACATTTCTCCAAAGAAGACATACAGATGGCTAACACATGAAAAGATGCTCAACATCAGTCATTATCAAAGAAATGCAAATCAAAACCACAATGAGGTACCATCTCACGCCCGTCAGAATGGCTGTTATCAAAAAATTTACAAACAATAAATGCTGGAGAGGGCGTGGAGAAAAGGGAACCCTCTTACACTGCTGGTGGGAATGCAAACTAGTACAGCCACTATGGAGAACAGTGTGGCGATTCCTTAAAAAACTGGAAATAGAACTGCCATACGACCCAGCAATCCCACTGCTGGGCATACACACCAAGGAAACCAGAATTGAAAGAGACACATGTACCCCAATATTCATCACAGCACTGTTTACAATAGCTAGGACATGGAAGCAGCCTAGATGTCCATTGGTAGATGAATGGATAAGAAAGCTGTGGTATATATACATAATGGAATGTTGCTGCTGCTGCTGCTCAGTCGCTTCAGTCGTGTCCGACTCTGTGTGACCCCATAGACGGCAGCCCACCAGGCTCCCCCATACTCAGTTATTAAAAAGAATGCATTTGAACCAGTTCTAATGAGATGGGTGAAACTGGAACCTATTATACAGAGTGAAGTAAGTCAGAAAGAAAAACACCAATACAGTATATTAACGCATATATATGGAATTTAGAAAGATGGCAACGATGACCCTGTATGCGAGACAGCAGAAGAGACACAGGTGTAAAGAACAGACTTTTGGACTCTGTGGGAGAAGGCAAGGGTGGGATGATTTGAGAGAATAGCATTAAAACATGTATATTATCATATGTAAAATAGATCGCCAGTCCAGGTTTGATGCATGAGACAGGGTGCTCAGGGCTGGTGCACTGGGATGACCTGGAGGGATGGGATGGGGAGGGAGGTGGGAGGGGGGTTCAGGATGGGGAACACATGTATACCCATGGTTGATTCATGTCAATGTATGACAAAACCACTACAATATTGTAAAGTAATTAGCCTCCAATTAAAATAAATAAATTAATTTTGAAACTGGAAAACATAAACTAAATGAAATGGGAGCACTGAATATGAAATAGAAAAAGTTAAAAAATTAGAAGTAAAAGATCATCAGATAGACTTAATTGATTTTAAACATGGCTGCTCATTAAAAGCACATTTGGAGCTTTGGAGAAAAAAGCAATACCTGGGCATTTGTATTTTTCAGAAAATTCCAAGATGATTTTGATATACATCTGGAATTTAAAAAGTGATTATGGGCTTTTGTATTAAATGATGGTTTAAGTGATATAGAATTACATTATTTTCTGTTGACCAATCATGATACAATGGTATTTAGCAAATAATAGTTACATAATTACAATAGTAAAAGATGTTTATCAATTTTCATAATCAATAGCCAGACAAAAAATAAAAGATAATTACAATTGCAAGCCATAATGGAAATATGATTAAACTAACATCCCATGCATAGAGGAATCTGGCAGGCTACAGTCCATAGGATCACACAGTCAGTCACGACTGAAGCAACTTAGCATGCATGAATATAAAATAATTATATACAATTTGGTGGGTTAAGTAAAGTGATGTGATAAGTGGAAGTACATACATGCACCTGTTTTCATCTACTCAGCCTGTCTGTGTCTTTTGGTTGATGCATTAATCCATGTACATTTAAGGTAACGCATGATTCTATTGCCACTTTCTTATTTTGGGTTTATTTTGTGTTGGTCTTTTCCTTCTCTTGTGTTTCCTACCTAGAGAAGTTCCTTTAGCACTTGTTCTAAAGCTCGTTTGGTGATGCTGAATTTTCTTAACTTTTGCTTGTCTGGAAAGCTTTTGATTTCTCTGTCGAATCTGAAGGAGAGTCTTGCTGAGTAGAGTATTCTTGGTTGTAGGTTCTTCCCTTTCATCACTTTAAATATATCATGCCTTTCCCTTCTGTATAGTTTCTGTTGAGAAATCAGCTGATAACCTTATGGACGTTTCCTTGTAGGTTATTTGTTGTTTTTCCCTTGTTGCTTTTAGTGTTTAATTTTTGTCTTTGCTTTTCATTAGTTTGATTACTACATGTCTTGGTGTGTTCCTCCTTGGATTTATCCTGTCTGGGACTCTGTGCCTCCTGGACTTGGTTGACCATCTCCTTTCCCATGTTAGGGAAGTTTTCAGCTATTATCTCTTCAAATATTTTCTTGAGTCCTTTCTCTCTTTCTTCTCCTTCTGGGACCCCTAAAATGTGTTGTTGGTGTAATAATGTTGTACCAGGGTATCTTAGGTTGTCTTCATTTTCTTTCATTCTTTTTTCTATATTCTGTTCTAAAGCAGTGATTTCTACCATTATGTCTTCCAGGCTGTGATTTCCACCATTCCGTCTTCCAGGTCACTTATCCATTCTTCTGCCTTAGTTATTCTGCTATTGATTCCTTCTGATGTGTTGCTCATCTCTGTTTGCTTGTTCTTTTGTTCTTCTAGGTCTTTGGTAAACGTTTCTTGTATTTTCTCCATTCTTTTTCCAAGATCCTGGATCATCTTCACTATCATTATTCTGAATCATTTTTCTGGAAGGTTGCCTCTCTTCACTTCATTTAGTTGTTTTTCTGGGGCTTTATCTTGTCCCTTGTGCTGGGACATAACCCTCTGCTTTTTCATTCTGATTAGCTTTCTTTGATGTGGTTTTCATTCTAACAGCTGCAGAAATATAGTTCTTGCTTCTTCTGTCTGCGTTCTGGTGGATGAGGCTAAGAGTCTTGTGCAATCTTAATGGGAGAGACTGGCAGTGGGAAAAACTGGGTCTTGCTCTGGTGGCATGCTCAGTATAACTTTAATCCAATTATTTGATGATGGATAGAGTTGTGTTCCCTCCCTGTTAGTTGTTTGGCTTAAGGTGACCGAGCCCTGGGTCTAGGGCTCTATGGTTGGGTTAATGGTGACCTCCAAGAGGGGTTACACCAAGGGACAGCTTCCAGGACTGCTGCTGCCAGTTTTCCCATCCCCACAGTGAGCCACTACCGACCAATGCATCCACAGAAGACCCTCCAACACTAGCAGGTAAGTCTGGTTCAGTCCCCTGTGGGGTCATTGCTCCTTTCCCTTGGGTCTTGGTGCACACAAGATTTTGTTTGTGCCCTCCAAGAGTGGAGTCTCTTATTCTCCCAATCCTGTGGAAGTCCTGTAATCAAATCCCACTGGCCTTCAAAGTCAGATTCCCTGGGAATTCCCAGCCCCTTGTCTGTATTGCCAGTCTGGGAAGCCTGACTTGGGGCTCAGAACTTTCACAACAATGGGAGAACTACTTTGGTATTATTATTCTCCAATTTGTGGGTTGCCCACCTGGTGGGTATAGAATTTGATTATATCATGATTGCGCCCCTCCTACCATCTTGTTGCGGCTTCTCCTTTGTCTTTGGACGTGGGGTATCTTTTTGGTGGGTTCCATTGTCTTCTCATTGATGATTGTTCAACAGCTAGTTGAGATTTTGGTGCTTTCACAGAAGATAAGCACACATTCTTCTACTCCACCATCTGAAACCCATAGTGTTTTATATTTTAGAGTATAGGTCTTTCACTTTCATAGTTATGTTTATTCCTAGGTATTTTACTCATTTCAGGGCTCATGAATGACTGTCATTTTATTATATAATTGGAATTTTTTTAAGCTTTGAGCTTCAAAAAGGTTTTGGTATGTGTGCTGTGCTTGACTTTCCTTAGGTATTCTTATTACTCTTCAGTTAGGTTTTCACATATCTTGTTCAGCAGTTTTGTTTTATTGTTCTTTGTTTGCTGAGACTTATTTTGTATGTGTATTTGTTTTTATGATCACTGTTGGCTCCAATGTAGGCTGTAGAAGGTATATTTAGGTCAATAACACTAGAGCACCCAACTATGTACAAGTATGAAAAGTGTTCCTATGCAAAAGAGGTCACATGTAAAGTCCATTCTTTATTTCCAGAGAACAGTTCTTTACAACACAAATTGTCCTAGGGCAAAAACTGTGAAAATTCCACTCTTTGGCCCTACTTACCTTGGACACAAATTGTACTCTGAAATGGTGTTATTTCAGTAATAGCAGACAAGCACAGTATTTAAGTTTGTATGCAAGGGCTTGAAAGCTAACACAAAGCAAGCTAGCAAAAGGAAAAAAACAGCCAAAATGACTGTTAGATCTGAATTTCCAGAAAACTTGTTAACAAGAACATCCTATCAGAGTAAATTCTAGTTTTTTTTATTGAAAGGTTTTTTTATGCCTTAAGAAATGATTCACTGATGTACAATCTGTCTTACTTTAACAAGGCTTCCATACATTTAGATGGATATCTAACTTCCTTTCTAATATTTCACATAAAGGTTTGTCATCCTATCCCAGGAAAGAGTTACTTTGGTTATGCTCTAGTAAGACTTATCAGTGTGGCCAAGGAAGATAGATCCAGTTGGTGCTTAATCCCCACCATCCTGATTAATTAAGTAGCACCTACTGTACTATAGTATCTCTATCCCTTAAGAATTTGAACTCCCTAATCCAGGGCAATTGGGAGTCTAGTGGTGGAGGACATTAAGTTTCATGTTTAGATTTAATCTAAATTGCTGCCAAGTATTTGTCTTAAGTGCTAATCAAAAACAAACTGCACCTAGAAACTTGTTTATGTTAAAAGATGGATAAAGCCGGTGAAGACAATTTACATGATTTCAGTGATCTGCATCATGTAGGAGGTGTAAGGGATCAGTACATGGCATCCGATCCCATCACTTCATGGCAAATAGATGGAGAAACAGTGGAAACAGTGGCAGACTTTTTTTTTGAGGGGGCTCCAAAATCACTGCAGATGGTGACTGCAGCCATGAAATTTAAAGACGCTTACTCCTTGGAAGGAAAGTTATGACCAACTTAGACAGCATATTAAAAAGCAGAGACGTCACTTTGCCAAAAAAGGTCTGTCTAGTCAAGGCTATGGTTTTTCCAGTAGTCATGTATGGATGTAAGAGTTGGACTATAAAGAAAGTTGAGCGCTGAAGAATTGATGCTTTTGAACTATGGTGTTGGAGAAGACTCTTGAGAGTCCCCTGGACTGCAAGGAGATCCAACCAGTCCATCCTAAAGGAAATCAGTCCTGAATATTCATTGGAAGGACTGATGCTGAAGCTGAAACTCCAATACTTTGGCCACCTGATGTGAAGAGCTGACTCATTTGAAAAGACTCTGATGCTGGGAAAGATTGAAGGTGGGAGGAGAAGGGGATGACAGAGGCTGAGATGGTTGGATGGCATCCGTGACTTGATGGACATGAGTTTGAGTAAACTCTGTGAGTTGGTGATGGACAGGGAGGCCTGGTGTGCTGCAGTCCATGGAGTCGCAAAGAGTTGGACACGACTGAGCGACCGAACTGAACTGAACTGAAGTAAATAACACTTGTATTCCTTGCCCAGGTTCAGAATCAATTGAAATATAAATGTAAGAATCAGATAGATGGAGAACAAAACATTATCTTCATTACTAATAAAGCTGCTTGGAGAAGATGGTTTTAGTGTGAACTTCCAGTTAGTGTGGACCCCAGAGTTAGGCAGACTTAGACAACTGCAAAACCACAAGACTCCAGGCCAGAAGTAATACCCTTCTTGCATGGCAAGGAGCCAGTCAGAATGCGTGTTCACTGTAGACACACAGATTACTGAAAGGGAAGCAGAGAACAAGGGCCAGAGCCAAATCTACTCAGATATTTCTCCTAAACATACTAGGCATATTAACTCATTTCTTCTCCCATGGGCAGAAAAGCAGGAGTGTTAGTCTAGTTGAAGTTCTTCCACATGGAAACATGAGAAGTAAAGATTAAGTGTCCCATCTAACATAGCTTAGTGATATATTCAGTATTGTCATTTACTTGAACCTGTCTATCCTCGTCAGTACCAAAAATATCACAATTTTGCTTTTAGCTTCATACAAAAAATTGCTATTGGGATATTCTGGGAAGACTAAAGTATACTGCAAATAATTGCATAGTATCATATTAAAGTCATATCAATGGAATATTTCAAAAAGTCATCTAAATGCAATAACAAAATATGAAGAAATGCTTCTTAAAGGCAAATGTACTGAAAGAAATCCATTCACAACTATCAAGTGGATACTCTAAATATTGTAACTTTTGAGCAAGATATGTTCTTCTAGTTACCAAAGCTCTGAAATGAGGCTTCAAGTAAGAAATTCCCCTATTATATTTGCATTCATGTAATATCCTCATATTGGGAGAGTTGTGGTATGGGGGCAGGAGAGAAGAGAAAGGAAGGGGGAAAAGGAAGAAATGAGAAAGATTGCAGTGGGTTGGCACCATGTACAAAATTGTGGATGATCTGAGCTATGTATTTGATGCAGAAATGGGAAGAGTATTGAGTGACAGTGGGATAGTGTGGTGGTGAAGTGCCAGGGTTTGTGTGATCATGGTGGCAATGGGGACAGTGTAAATAATAGTGGTGGATGGTATGAAATCACTGGAAATGAAGTTGGGCAATGTGAATGATAGTGACAGGACAAGATCAGAATGTATGTGATAATGATAGTTAGGGACACAGTGTATGTCATACTGTGGAAGATGAGAATTGTGCATGTGAATGGATGTGTGAAAGAGTAGGGTGGGAGAGACAATAGTGAGAAAGGACATGAAGTTAATGAGACACTGGGATCTTTGTGTGTTTGAAAATGTGGATGGGGCATTTCAAGCAATAATAAGAGGATGTAGACAGTGGGTGGAATGGGGAAAATGTAGTGTGATGGTAGAAGATAGAGTGGAAGTGATAGGGTTAGGGCATTTGTATGCTTGTATGTGATGCTGGGGGCAGTGAGAAGTGTAACCAATTTGTGGGGGCAGATAGGTACAGTGAGCATGCCTGACAGTGGAGAATGATAACATGATCATCTGGAGCATGGAAATCATGAGTGTCTGAGTGGGGTTGTTGAATAAAGTGTATGTTGGGAAAATGCAGTTTCTGAGTGTTAGTGAGGAATAACACAAGTATGTGTGTGAGGACGGAGGTGATGTGGATATTCATTGTGAGTGTGTATGATATGGAGATGACAGGAGCATGTGGGAAAGGAATTTTGGAGGATGATGAAGGTTTTATAGTGGAGATGTGGACTGTATGTGTGATAGTGGGTGTAGATAGGCACTGTGTGATAGTGTAGGGATTGAGTAATGGTAGATGTGACTGTGAGTGATGGAGATGGTGTGTGTGATAATGGAAGTTGATTAGAGATATTTGTATTTGACAGTGGGTACTGTGATACTGTGTGGACTCTTGTGTGTATGATAATACAGGATAGAACAATGTATGTGCAGAAATGGGAGTAATAATGACAGTTGTGTGTTAGTGTGAGAGTTTAGAGAATTGGGATAGTATATGGAGATCATAAATTACAGTCATTATCATATAAGTCATAGAAAGAACCATGTATGAATGAGATAGTACGTTAAAGACTGTGTATGTTTGTCAGGGAGAGATATCTCATGTTTTGTGATGGGCATTTGAAATTGCATTTGGATATGAGTAACAGTGATCTGAAAAATAAGTTGCTTATGGGGATAGCTTTATCTTACCCCAAACAAATCCGATGGTATAAAATTTTCATCAATATCTTAGCTGCCACATATTTTATTGTTTGTTGTTCCATGACATGTTGTTCCAATCATAGTTGCCCAATGGCTGCTGCAACACTATGTTCCAGGTAGGAAGGAAGATGAGGAAGAGGAGAAGGCAAAATATCCTGTCAGTAGAGTTATTCTCCTTTATACAAAGCTTTTCCCCAAATCCTACCCAACAGTTTCCACCTACATCCAGTGTCCAGTGGACAGATCTGTGACACAAGACCACCATTATCTGCAAGGCTGTCTGAGAAATATAAGTTTAGCATTGGGAACATTATCACCCATCATAAAAAAGGTTTATCTAAATAAGAAAAGATGTTGGGTAGGATACAGCCGGTAGACAAAGAGAGGTTGAAGATAAGGAAGAGAGAGTATAATTAATAGATTAAAATATCAGATGTGAGAGATACAGGATTCAGGGTACAGGGACACTATATAATTGGCATAATTTGAGATGCTGGGGATGATGTTGTGGTAGACAAAAATAAACATGTTTTCTCTGTCATCACTGAACTTTACTATCTTGTGAAGAAGGCAGACATTAATCACGAACCAAATTTTTGTGAAGTTGATACTGCTGTGGAGGGGAAGTACGGGGTTCTGTGAATAGCATTAAAGAGAGGTTGATCTACTCAGGGAGGTCGAATACAGAGGAAATGATGATTGAGCCAAGATCTGAAGGCAGAGTCAGAGTTAACTGGATGAAGGATGATGGATGGTTGGGATGGGGGAAAAGTGTTCCCAAAAGAGGAAACAGTGTAAGCAAGGGCATTTGTGCACTATTTTTTTTTAAATTTTAACTTTTATTTAATTTAGAATATTTGCTATTGTTATGTCTTCAAGTTCACTAATCTTTTTCTAGTTAATTCCATCCAGTGTATTTTTAAATTTCAGTTATCATGGTTTTAATCACTAAACCTGTGATTTGCATCTTATTAATTATATAACATTTCTCTAATTAACATGACCATTGTTTTCTCTAGCCTTTTGGTCATATGGAACAAATATATGTTATCTGCTATATATGGCATCTATATAAGTTCTGCATCAGTTTGGATTGATTGATTTTTTTCTTTTCTTCTCATGATGGGTCATCATATTTTGTTTCTTTTTTTTTAAATTGGATGCCAGGCATAAACAACTTCACTTTTTGGTAAAATTTTGGTATAAATGTTTACCTTTGGGTGCTATTTTTGTATTATTATACATCTTCTTGAGCTTTATTATCTCTGCTTTTTAATATGATGACTAGGTTGATCATAGCTTTCCATCCAAGGAGTAAGCGTCTTTTAATTCATGGCTGCAGTCACCATCTGCAGTGATTTTGGAGCCCCAAAAAATAGTTTCTCACTGTGTACATTGTTTCCCCATCCATTTGCCCTGAAGTGACTGGACCAGATGCCACGATCTTAGCTTTCTGAATGTTGAGTTTTAAGCCAACTTTTTCACTCTCCTCTTTCACTTTCATCAAGAGGCTCTTTAGTTCTTCCCTTTCTGTGATAAGGGTGGTGTCATCTGCATATCTGAGGTTACTGGTATTTATCCCGGCAATCTTGATTCCAGCTTGTGCTTCATCCAGCCTGGCATTTCATATGATGTACTGTCATATAAGTTAAATAAGCAGGGTGACAATATGCAGGCTTGACATAGTCCTTTCCCAGTTTGGAACCAGTCTGTTGTTCCATGTCCAGTTCTAACTGTTGCTTCTTCACCTGCATACAGATTTCTCAGGAGTCGGGTCAGGTGGTCTGGTATTCTCATCTCTTACAGAATTTTTCAGAGTTTGTTGTGATCCACACAGTCAAAGGCTTTGGCATAGTCAGTAGAGCAGAAGTAGATGTTTTTCTGGTATTCTCCTGCTTTTTTTTTTTTTTTTAATAAATTTATTTATTTTAGTTGGGGGCTAATTACTTTACAATATTGTAGTGGTTTTTGCCGTACATTGACATGAATCAGCCATGGGTTTACATGTGTTCCCCATCCTGAACCTCCCTCCCACCTCCCTCCCCATCCCATCCCTCTGGGTCATCCCATTGCCCCAGCCCTGAGCATTTGTCTCATGCATTGAACCTGGAATGGTGTTCTGTTTCACATATGATAATATACATGTTTCAATGCTATTGTCCCAGAACGTCCCACCCTCACCTTCCCCCTCAGAGTCCATAAGACTGTTCTATGCATCTGTGTCTCTTATTCTGTCTCGCATATAGGGTTATCATTACCATCTTTCAAATTCCATATATATGCATTAGTATACTGTATTGGTGTTTTTCTTTCTGGCTTACTTCACTCTGTATAATGGGTTCCAGTTTCATCCATCTCAATAGAACTGATTCAAATGTATTTTTTAATGGCTGAGTAATATTCCATTGTGTATATGTACCACAGCTTCCTTACCCATTCGCCTGCTGATGGACATCTAGGTTGCTTCCATGTCCTGGCTATTGTAAACACTGCTGCGATGAACATTGGGGTACACGCGTCTCTTTCAGTTCTGGTGTCCTCGGTGTGTATGCCCAGCAGTGGGATTGCTGGGTCATATGGCAGTTCTATTTCCAGTGTTTTAAGGAATCTCCACACGGTTCTCCATAGTGGCTGTACTAGTTTGCATTCCCACCAACAGTGTAAGAGGGATCCCTTTTCTCCACACCCTCTCCAGCATTTATTGCTTGTAGACTTTTGGATAGCAGCCATTCTGACTGGTGTGAAATGGTACCTCATTGTGGTTTTGATTTGCATTTCTCTAATAATGAGTGATGTTGAGCATCTTTTCATGTGTTTGTTAGCCATCTGTATGTCTTCTTTGGAGAAATGTCTGTTTAGTTCTTTGGCCCATTTTTTGATTGGGTCGTTTATTTTTCTGGAATTGAGCTGCAGGAGTTGCTTGCATATTTTTGAGATTAATTGTTTGTTGCTTCATTTGCTATTATTTTCTCCCATTCTGAAGGCTGTCTTTTCACCTTGCTTATAGTTTCCTTTGTTGTGCAAAAGCTTTTAATTTTAATTAGGTCCCATTTGTTTATTTTTGCTTTTATTTCCAATATTCTGGGAGGTGGGTCATGGAGGATCCTGCTGTGATTTATGTCGGAGAGTGTTTTGCCAATGAAAACTACAGGCCAATATCACTGATGAACATAGATGCAAAAATCCTTAATAAAATTCTAGCAAACAGAATCCAACATCATATTAAAAAGATCATACATCATGACCAAGTGGGCTTTTTCCCGGGAATGTAAGGTTTCTTTAGCATCTGCAAATCAATCAATGTAATGCACCACATTAACAAATTGAAAGATAAAAACCATATGATTATCTCAATAGATGCAGAAAAAGCCTTTGACAAAATTCAACATCCATTTATGATAAAAACCCTCCAGAAAGCAGGAATAGAAGGAACTTACCTCAACATAATAAAAGCTATATATGACAAACCCACAGCAAACATTATCCTCAATGGTGAAAAATTGAAAGCATTTCCCCTAAAGTCAGGAACAAGGCAAGGATGCCCACTTTCACCACTACTATTCAACATAGTTTTGGAAGTTTTGGCCACAGCAGTCAGAGCTGAAAAATAAATAAAAGGAATCCAGATAGGAAAAGAAGAAGTAAAACTCTCACTGTTTGCAGATGACATGATCCTCTACATAGAAAACCCTAAAGATTCTACCAGAAAATTACTAGAGCTAATCAATGGATATAGTAATGTTGCAGGATATAAAATTAACACACAGAAATCCCTTTCATTCTTATACACCAATAATGAGAAAACAGAAAGAGAAATTAAGGAAACAATACCATTAAGGAAACAATACCATTCACCATTGCAACAAAAAGAATAAAATACTTAGGAATATATCTACCTAAAGAAACAAAAGACTTATATAGAGAAAACTATAAAACACTGATGAAAGAAATCAAAGAGGACACAAACAGATGGAGAAATATACTGTGTTCATGGATTGGAAGAATTAATATAGTGAAAATGAGTATACTACCCAAAGCAATCTATAGATTCAATGCAATCCCTATCAAGCTACCAATGGTATTTTTCACAGAACTAGAACAAATCATTTCACAATTTGTATGGAAATACAAGAAACCTCGAATAGCCAAAGCAATCTTGAGAAAGAAGAATGGAACTGGAGGAATCAACCTGCCTGACTTCAGGCTCTACTACAAAGCCACAGTCATCAAGACAGTATGGTACTGGCACAAAGATAGAAATATAGATCAATGGAGCAAATAGAAAGCCCAGAGATAAATCCATGCACCTATGGACACCTTATCTTCAACAAAGGAGGCAAGAATATACAATGGAGAAAAGACAGTCTCTTTAACAAGTGGTGCTGGGAAAACTGGTCAACCACTTGTAAAAGAATGAAACTAGAACACTTTCTAACACCATACACAAAAATAAACTCAAAATGGATTAAAGATCTAAACGTATGACCAGAAACTATAAATCTCCTGGTTTTTTGATGCTCTAACGAATGTTCGCAGTTTGATCTCTGGTTCCTCTGCCTTTTCTAAATACAGCTTGAACATCTGGAAGTTCATGGTTCACGTACTGTTGAAGCCTGGCTTGGAGAATTTTGAGCATTACTTTACTAGCATGTGAGATGAGTGCAAGCATGCGGTAGTTTGAACCTTTTTTGACATTGCCTTTCTTTGGGATTGGAATGAAAACTATCCATTTCCAGGCCTGTGGTCACTGATGAGTTTTCCAAATTTGCTGGCATATTGAGTGCAGCACTTTCACAGCATCATCTTTGAGGATTTGAAATAGCTCAACTGGAATTCTATTACCTCCACTAGCTTTGTTTGTAGTGATGCTTCCTAAGGCCCAGTTAATTTTGCACTCCAGGATGTCTGGCTCTAGGTGAGTGATCACACCATCATGGTTATCTGGGTCATGAAGATCTTTTTTGTATAGTTCTTTTGTGTATTCTTGCCACCTATTCTTAATATCTTCTGCTTCTGTTAGCTCCATACCATTTCTGTCCTTTATTTTGCCCATCTTTGCATGAAATGTTCCCTTGGTATCTTTGATTTTCTTGAAGAGATCGCTAGTCTTTGCCATTCTATTGTTTTCCTCTATTTGCATTGACCACTGAGGAAAGCTTTTTTTTTATCTTTCCTTGCTATTCTTTGGAACTCTGCATTGAAATAGGTATATCTTTCCTTTTCTCCTTTGCCTTTTGCTTCTCTTCTTTTCTCAGCTATTTGTAAGGCCTCCTCAGACAACCGTTTTGTCTTTTTGCATTTCTTTTTCTTGGAGATGGTCTTAATCACTGCCTCCTGTACAATGTCACAAACCTCCATCCATAGTTCTTCGGGCACTCTGTCTATCAGATCTAATTAATCCCTTGAATCTATTTGTCACTTCCACTGTATAATGGTAATGAATTTGATTTCTGTCATACCTGAATGGTCTAGTGGGTTTTCCTACTTTCTTCAATTTAAGTCTGAATTTGGCAATGAAGAGTTCATGATGTGAGCCACAGTCAGCTCTCAGTCTTGTTTTTGCTGACTGTATAGAGCTTCTCCATCTTTGGCTGCAAAGAATATAATCAGTCTGATTTTGGTATTGACCATCTGGTGATGTTCATGTGTAGAGTCTTTTGTTGAGTCATTGGAAGAGGGTGTTTGTTATGACCAGTATGTTCTCTTGGCAAAACTCTTTATCCTTTGCCCTGCTTCATTTTGTACTCCAAGGCCAAACTTGCCTGTTACTCCAGGTATCTCTTGACTTCCTACTTTCGCATTCTTTCCCCTATGATGAAAAGGACATCATTTTTCATGTTAGTTCTAGAAGGTCTTGTAGGTCTTGATTGAACCGTTCAACTTCAGCTTCTTCAGCATTACTGGCTGGGTCATAGACTTGGATTACTGTGATATTGAATGGCTTGCCTTGGAAATGAACAGAGATCATGCTGTCGTTTTTGAGATTACACCCAAGTAATGCATTTTGGACTCTTGTTGCCTATGAGGGCTACTCCATTTCTTTTAAGTGATTCTTTGCCCACAGTAGTAGATGTAATGGTCCTCTGAATTAAATTCACCCATTCCAGTCCAGTTTAGTTCACTGATTCCTAATATGTTGGTGTTCACTCTTGCCATCTCCTGTTTGACCCCTTCTGATATATCTTTATTTATGGACTCCAGGTTCCTATGCAATATTGCTCTTTACAACATTGGACTTTACTTCCTCACCAGTGACATCAACACCTGGGCATTGTTTTTGCTTTGGCTCCATCTCTTCATTCTTTCTGGAGTTATTGCTCCACTCATCTCCAGTAGCATATTGGGCACCTACCAACCTGGGGAGTTCATCTTTCAGTGTCGCATCTTTTGCCTTTTCATACTGTTCGTGGGGTTCTCAAGGCAAGAATACTGAAGTGGTTTGCCAGTCTCTTCTCCAGTGGACCACGTTTTGTCAGAACTCTCCACCATGACCCGTCTGTCTTGGGTGTCCCTACAAGGTATGGTTCATAGTTTCACTGAGTTAGACAAGGCTGAATCGATAAATGAGTTAGACAAGGATGAATGCATAAAGATGTAGTATACAAAGAAATATTAACCATAGAAACAAATGAAAATCTGCCATTTGCAACAACATAAATGGACCTAGACAAGTACTATATGTTATCATTTATATGTGGAATCTAAAAAATAAGACAGATGAATGAATATAAAGAAACAGAAACAGACTCTGAGATGTAGAGAACAAGCTAGTGATTACCAGTGGGCAGAGGGAAGGAGAGAGGGGCAATGTAGGGGTAGGGGATTAAGAGGTATGAACTACTATCTATAAAATAAATAAACCCCAAAGATATATTCTGCAGCACAGGGAAATTCAGGCATTATTTTATAATACCTTTAAATAGAATATAATCTATAAATGTATTGAATAGTATTGAATAATTTATAAAAGTATTGAATACTGTAAATATTGTATACTTTAAACGAATATAATATTGTAAATTAACTAAATTTCAATATAAAAAAGTTACTAACTGGAGTTCAATGCATGGTGATAAGAAGCCATAAGCATGCACTCAAAATTCTTTAGGAACAAGTCAAACCTTAATAATCATCAGAAATTTCAAACTGGAGGGAAACTGTTGACTATCCAAAATGTAATGCAAAACTCCCCTCTCTTCATTTTAAAAAACAATTTTTTGGAGTATAGTTACTTTACAATGTTGTGTTATTTGCTGCTGTATAGCAAAGTGAATCAGCTATATGTATACATATATCCCCTCTTCTTTGGATTTCCTTCCCATTTAGGTCACCAAAGAGCACTGGGTAGAGTTCCCTGTGCTATACAGTAGGTTCTCATTTGTTACCTATTTCATACATAGCAGTATATATGTGTCAGTCCCAGGATCTCCCAATTCATCACTCCCACTTTCCCTTTTGGTGTCCATACATTTGTTCTCTACATCTTGGCCTGTATTTCTGCTTAGGAAATAGGTTCATCCATACAGTTTTTCTAGATTCCACGTATATGTGTTGATATATGATATTTGTTTGTCTCTTTTTGACTTACTTCACTCTGTATGATAGTCTCTGAGTTTATCCACATCTCTGCAAATGGCACAGTTTTGTTCCTTTTTATGGTTAAATAGTTTTCTAGTGTATGTATGTGCCACATCTTCTTTATCCATTCCTCTGTTGATGGACATTTAGGTTGCTTCCATGTCCTGGCTATAGTAAATAGTGCTACAATGAACTGTTGGTGGGAATGTGGATAGGTGCAGCCACTATGGAGAACAATGGGGATGTTCCTTAAAAAACCAAAAATAGAGCTATGACCCAGTAATCACACTCCAGGGCGTACACACACACACAGACACACACACACACAGAGAAAACCATAATTCCAAAAGATAACATGCATCCCTTCTCTTCTTACCTCATGCAGATACCCCCTAATCTCTGTAAGTGGTTCTTTGGATTCCTTGTCACATGGCTCTGGGCTTCCCTGGTAGCTCAGATGGTAAGGAGCCTGCCTGCAATGTGGGAGACCCGGGTTCTATCCCTGGGTTGAGAAGATCCCCTGGAGGAGGAAATGGCAACCCACTCCAGTATTCTGGCTTGGAGAATTCCATGGACCAAGGAGCCTGGTGGGCTATTGGTCCATGGGGTCACAAAGAGTCGTACACAACTGAGCAGCTAACACTCACATGGCTTTGGCAAGGGAGTCACATGCCCTTCCCTTCTTCAAGAGAGGGAAAGACACTACCAAGCCAAGGACTCACAACACTGTAAATTGTTCTCTGATTCTTTCTAGTCTCTATGTACATTTGATTTGAGCTGAAAAGGAATGGAATAAGTATCAATAGCATGACTAGTCAGCCACCCCTGCCTAAGCCCTATAGGATTGTGTTCAGGACTGTTTGGTGGCTCTTTTTAGAATATGGGGATACTTGACATCATTTTTTTTGCTTGTTTTAGCAATGCAACTTTAACCAAAATTCTGAGGCAACTGTCAGTTCAGTTCAGTCAGTTCAGTCGCTCAGTCATGTCCGACTCTTTGCGACCCCATGAATTGCAGCACGCCAGGCCTCCCTGTCCATCACCAACTCCCGGAGTTTACCCACACCCATGTCCATTGAGTCGGTGATGCCATCCAACCATCTCATCTTCTGTTGTCCCCTTCTCCTCCCGCCCCCAATCCTTCCCAGCATTAGGGTCTTTTCCAATGAGTCAACTCTTCGCATGAGGTGGCCAAAGTATTGGAGTTTCAGCTTCAACATCAGTCCTTCCAGTGAACACCCAGGACTGATCTCCTTTAGGATGGATTGGTTGGATCTTTTAGCAGTCCAAGGGACTCTCAAGAGTCTTCAACACCACAGTTCAAAAGCATCAATTGCTCTTTACAGCATCGGACTTTGCTTCTATCACCAGTCACATCCACAGCTGGGTATGGTTTTTGCTTTGGCTCCATCCCATCATTCTTTCTGGAGTTATTTCTCCACTCATCTCCAGTAGCATATTGGGCACCTACCAACCTGAGGAGTTCATCTTTCAATGTCCTATCTTTTTGCCTTTTCATACTGTTTGTGGGGTTCTCAAGGCAAGAATACTGAAGTGATTTGCCATGCCCTTCTCCAGTGGACCACATTCTGTCAGACCTCTCCACCATGACCCATCCGTCTTGGGTGGCCCCACACAGCATGGCTTAGTTTCATTGAGATAGACAAGGCTGTGATCCGTGTGATCAGACTGGCTAGTTTTCTGTGATTATAGTTTCAGTGTGTCTGCCCTCTGATGCCCTCTCGCAACACCTACCGTCTTACTTGGGTTTCTCTTACCTTGGAAGTGGGGTATCTCTTCACGGCTGCTCCAGCAAAGTGCAGCCGTTGCTCCTTACCTTGGACAAGGGCTATCTACTCACAATGGCCCCTCCTGACCTTGAATGTGGAGTAACTCCTCTCAGCCCTCCTGTGCCCACGCAGCCGCCACTCCTTGGGCCTGGGGTAACTCCTCTGGGCCGCCCCCAGCCTCGGGGCACGGGGTAGCTCCTCTCAGTTGCTGCCCGAGGCAACTGTAGAAGTCCCATTAAATGTCCTGCTGAATTTGTATTGTGTTTTCATACTTCATACTTCTGTAGAAGCATGCTTCTGTCATGAAAATCATCAAAATAATTCAGAATTTTATCATTTCCACTTAGAACATAGTCTTGAAAGGTAAATTACTAAGAAAGCATTTTTAAGCCCCAAATCCACATTTCCAAATTAACTTCCAGAAAAATGAATGTCTATTTGACTTTTGCAGAGTAAATAACAATGGAAAAGAAAGTAATGGTTTACCTTTTTTCCTAGACCAAGCATTCATAAACAAAATTAAAAGGCAAGCTACAAACTAAAAAAATGCAACAAATGTGCTAGGTGTAAGGTTAATATCTTTAATTTTTAAAGAACTCTCAGGCAGAAGTACACATGACTAATAAACACTGAAAGTGTGTTGCGCTTCATTAATCATGAAAGAAATACAATTTAAATCAATTAAGTATCAATTGTCTATCAAACTGGAAATATTTTTAAAGCAAACACTCAATACTAACACTTTCAGAGTACATGAGACCTCTTGTACATTACTAGTATTGATTAAAAATTCTTCCTGGAACACATTTTGGTAAGAGTTCATATACCTTTGCCTAGTAATTCCATTTCTAATAATATACCATAAGGAAATAATTTGAGATATGCACTTAAGTTTGTGGCAGAAAAGTCACCATAATGATAATCTAATGAACAAAAATAAATAGAAATAATACTTTTGTTAATTAGTCATAGGTAAATTTATATCCCTGGATAGTGCATAGTTATTATAAAGGAAGTTTGCAAGGCTTTTTAATGTCATGGAAAATGTTTTGTGAAAATAATTGTGATGTAACATCATGTACTGAAAGCAGTCTCAGATGGAGTACATCAATTACTATTGTGCATGTGAGTGTGGTGTACAATGTTGGCATTGGTATGGTATCCCAGTGCTTTTCAGATGATCCTTGTTTCATAAAATGAAATCAGGAAATGTCATAAAGCTAAAGTATGTGATGTCTTGTCTAAGCCCAGATCCCTATCTTTTAGAGTTGTTGTTAATGCTTAATGATTCTCAAATTACATATTATATTGATACTGAACATTAAGACACACTGGAGCTAAATCATATTGCAGGTATCTGAGAACATTCAGATATATGTCTGGATTTGCCAGTGCAAATGATAGAGGGCCAGTATGTCACAAGATACCAAGAGCCTATGTGGCATGATCATCTGATAAAATATCAAAGAAACATTCTCAGACTGTGTGGAAGTTCTACTAGTAGGCTTCTTCCTCTTGTCTCTTCTGGTAACCTTCTGCCTATTAATGGAATGTTAATTGCTAGGTGATGGGAAGGAGGAATTAACTGGAAGGGAAGTGTGGGGAGTGAAGGAAGGTGTGTATGTAACCTATTTAAGTTTATAACAAAATCCTTTGATGTAATCACAAGATGTCAGTTTGATGGCTCCCATGATGCAAATTGGCAAGAAAAACGCAGTAAAATTAAAATTGTGTGTGATTGGGCTCAGTTGTTTATGTTAGACTGAGATCCATTAGTCCTTGAAAGCAGTTAATAGATGTGTTTTTGCTCATCATTATATCCCCTATACTTATTGCAATACATAGCATCATATGAGTATACAGTACTTTAAAATTTCTTTCTACATTCTTTCACATGTGTAAATGAAAGAGATGAAATCAAGTTACCTCCATTTCAGAAAACATGGAAGAGGGGTTTAAGAATTCCATAATGCCCATTTTGAGGCACCATGGTGTTTTATGTTTGGGCTTTGATGTATAGTATCTTTGTAAGAATTTCAAGAATCATATTTGTTTATTTTTAATCTTAGTTTGGCTGCTCCTTGTGGCATGCAGGATCTTAGTTCCCTGATCAGGGATCAAACCCATGCCCCCTGCAGTGGAAGCACAGTCTTAACCACTGGACCACCAGAGAAATCCCTCAGAATCATATTTTGAATGATTAGTTTATCATTTACTTAGAAAGCGATGTTATAATCACATGCTATGATTTGGGTTTTATTATTCCTTGCATATCTATCAAATTGTGTTTTGTATATTATTCTGTTTACACTATGCAATAAACTTAATCTAAAATAATTTTTGCCTTAAAATACTATGTCTAATATTAATACATCTTCTTTTGTTTATTGATTATGTGCTGTAACTTATTTCATCCTTTTATTTTATCCTTGCTGTATGTTTGTGGTTGAGATATTTCTTTTGTGAGTTTCATGTGATTGTTTAATAATGTAAAAGGTATTGCATGAATTTCCTTTTATTAAAGCATCCCCAGATACCTATAATTGTAGTTTTGGATTTCCTCTTTGAAGGAAAGCTTCATTTAGTCCCTCTCTAATGCTCTTCCTGTCTTTATATAATTCTATATTTCTGCCCTGTATCATTTTCCTTGTGTCTGATAAATCTTTTAACACTTCTTGTAGGGTGGATCTTCTGGTGATAAATTCCTTCAGTTTTTGTTTGTCTGAGAAAGTCTTTTTATCTCCTTCACTTTTAAAGAATACTTTAACTAGACACAGAAATCTAGGCCACTGGGTTTTATTCTGTTAACATTTTAAAGATTTCACTTCACCTTCTTCTTGCCTACATAGTTTCTGATGAAGTCTTCTGTAATTCTTATCCTTATTCTGCTACAAGTACACTTAGATTTATTTCTCCCTTGGCTTCTTCTAGTATTTTTTTCTTTGCTTTTGGTTTTCTGCAGTTTGAAGATGATGTTCCTCAATGTAAATTTCTTAGTGTTTTTCTGCTGGGTGTTCTCTGAGTTTCTTGGATCTGTGATTTGTTGTCTGCATTAATTTTGGAAAAGTCTTAGCCATTATTATTTGCAATATAATGTTCCATTCCATTCTTCTGTTCCATTCTCTCTTTTTTATTCTTTTTTTTGTTCCAGTTGTGGCATATGTTGAATCCTTTGAAATTGTCTCACAATAATTGGATGTTCTGGTTTTTTTTTTTTTCTTTCTTCTGTTTATATTAGTTTGGGAAGTATCTCTGGTTGTACCTTCCAAGTTTACAAATTCTCTCAGCCATGTCTAGTCTACTAATGACCCCATCAAATGCAATCTTTATTTCTGTTATGAGATTTCTGTATTTCTAGCATTCCCCTTGGCATGTGGGATCTTAGTTCCTGGTCAGCAATTGAACATATGCCCCCTGCAGTGAAAGCATGGATTCTTAGCAGTGAGCTGCTAGGGAAGTCCTTCTGGCATTTCCTTTTGATTGTTTCTGAGGATTTCAATCTCTTTTCTTACATTACCCATTTGTTCTTGCATATTGTCTGCTTTTTTATTAGAGTCTTTGACATATTAATTATAATGTATTAAATTCCCTAATAATTCCAATAGTTCTATCATATTTGAGTCTGATGCTTGCTTTGTCTCTTCAGACTTTTTCTTCTTGCCTTTTGGTGTGCCTTGTAATTTTTTTTGAAAGCTGGACAAGTAATAGGAACTGAGAGACAGGGGCCTCTATTGTGAAGATTTATGTTCCTCTTACTAGGAATTGAGCTTTGTTTAAATTTTAGTTCAGCAATAGGTGGCAGAGGCTTCATATTCCTTTAGTGTCCTTGATTTTGTCTCCTGTCTTGACTTTGGGCTCCTTAAAAAGTCTCTGCTTGCAGCTCATTCAGATATAATCCATTATAATATACTGGAGCCTGTTGGTATGGTGGTAAGTGCTCTCTTGCTCAGTTGTGTCCAACTCTTTACAGCCCCATGAACTGTAGCCCACCAGGGTCCTCTGCCCATGGAATTTTCCAGGCAAGAATACTGGAGTGGGGTGCCATTTCCTACTCCAGGGGATCTTCCCAACCCAAGGATCAAACCCACATCTCTTAAATCCCCTGCATTGGTAGGTGGATTCTCTACTACTGAGCCACCTGTAAAGCCCAAGGTATGGTATGGTATGGGGGAAAGGGAGTGTTTTGTAATATTCTAATTCTATTTCAGTGTTTTATTGGGCCTGTGACTCTGGCCTATGGCCTTTACAAGTATTTCTTCTTGTTTAGTCCTCCCCTGCCCCTGCCACCCCTCCTCTGCCACACACACACCTTAGATGAGACAAGAAAGGTATAGAGGGGCTGGGACAAGGCTCTGGTAGTCTTTCCTCTTGAAAAGTAGGACTTTGTTACGGAGAAGGCTCTGGGCATATTTCACAAGTATAATCACAAAGACTCTTCCCCTGCTTCTGCTGGGGCCATAGTGGGGGTTCTTTCTCAGATCTTGACTGTGAGAACCTGGTGAGATTCCTGAAATAAAGGCCATGAAAGTGTGCTTCCCCAACAGGACTACCACGCCCAAGAGTTTCTCACTCTCGTTTTAGTCCACATTCAGCCTCTAGGAGTTTGTCACATTTTCATTTAAGAGTTCCTACAAGTTTATGACTCTAGTGTCTTCTGCCTTAGGTAAGCAGATCTTATTTGTGACCCTTGATTTGCCTGTCCTTCAATATTTCAGGATGGTGATTTGCTCTGAAACCTCATTTTTCTGTTGAGTACAAGAAAAGTCATTGACTGTTAGTTTGTTCAGCTTTTTTGTTGTTAGCACTTCTTTTCAAGACTGTCTCTAGCCTCATATTCATTGTTTTGTGAAGAAACACAAAAATAGAGTCAGTTGATATTGTGGGTCTCTGAAAAAAAAGGAGAAACCTAGACCCTGTATTCTAACGATGGGAAGAAACCCCACATAGGTTTGTAAGATTCTCTAGCAGTGTGGCCTTGCGTCTCACTTCCTGGGAAAGGCCAGGAAGAGGATGAGAACAAGACTACAAAATAGAAATGTTTGTGTGGTGTCTGTGGGCATTCTGAGCTTTGGGTCTCCTCACATAATTTCTCTCAGCTCAGGATATCATGGAAGTATAAGAAGAGTATGTTCATCAAAGACAGCCTCACAGAGGTGAACAAGCCTCAGCATATGGTAGGAGTAGCAGGGTATTTCCCATGTATATGAGTGGAATATGACACCCTCAGAGAGAATGAGACCCCATCAGGACTTTGTGGTAGAAATTGAGGCTCAACTCAACAGCTACCTGCTTGGACAAACAATGGTAAACCAAATACAAAATCATATCATGCCGGCATGTATATATGATACCCAACATATATCACCTATCGTGATGTTTTGACACTGAGATACCATAATTTAGACACAACCCCAATAAATGGAGTGAGGAGAACTTCACCCTGCTGGAGTTGAGTTTCAGCCACTCAGTAGATTGGGAACTTGACAGAATTCAAGCTAAGTTGCAGAGAAAAAGAGAACTTGCATTTCCTGCATACCTAAATTTGTCAGATGATATCCATACCTGATGAAGAACCTGCAGCAGAAAATATGTGATAAATGCTGAGTGTGTGCGTGCTAAGTCACTTCAGTTGTGTCCAATTTTTTGTGACCCTGTGGACTATATAGCCTGCCAGGCTCCTCTATCCAAAGCATTCTCTAGGCAAGAATACTGGATTAGGTTGCCATGCCCTCCTCCAGGGGATCTTCCCAACCCAGGAATCAATCCCATATCTCTCTATGTCTCCTGCATTGGCAGGCGGATACTTTATCACTAGCGCCAGCTGGGAAGCCCTATAAATGCTGAGTATCATGGACAAATTTATCTATTCAAAACATGGGCCACGTGGCTCTTATTGATTGAAAACCACAGTGGTCTTACCTCCAGGCAAGAGTGACATCATGTGAGAAATGACCCCTGGCACTTTCAGTTAAGTTCAGTTCAGTCACTCAGTCGTGTCTGACTCTTTGCGACCCCATGAACCGCAGCACGCCAGGCCTCCCTGTCCATCACAAATTCCCAGAGTTTACCCAAACCCATGTCCACTGAGGCGGTGATGCCATCCAACCATCTCATCTTCTGCCGTCCCCTTCTCCTCCTGCCTTCAATCTTTCCCAACATCAGGATCTTTTCAAATGAGTCGGCTCTTCGCATCAGGTAACCAAAGTATTGGAGTTTCAGCTTCAACATCAGTCCTTCCAATGAATACCCAGGACTGATTTCCTTTAGGATGGACTGGTTGGATCTCCTTGCAGTCCAAGGGACTTCAAGAGTCTTCTCCAACACCGCAGTTCAAAAGCATTGATTCTTCGGCGCTCAGCTTTCTTTATAGTCCAACTCTCACATCCATAGATGACTACTGGAAAAACCATAGCCTTGACTAGATGGACCTTTGTTGACAAGGTAATGTCTCTGCTTTTTAATATGCTGTCTAGGTTGGTCATAACTTTCCTTCCAAGGAGTAAGCATCTTTTAATTTCATGGCTGCAACCACCATCTGCAGTGATTTTGGAACCCAAAAAAATAAAGTCAGCCACTGTCTCCACTGTTTGCCCATCAAGTGATGGGACCAGATGCCATGATCTTAGTTTTCTGAATGTTGAGCTTTAAGCCAACTTTTTCACTCTCCTCTTTCACTTTCATCAAGAGGCTCTTTAGTTCTAATTCACTTTCTGCACTTTGAAGAGTACCAAATATAAAGGGAACTAGGTATTTGAGGAGCAAAAATAAAGAACTTCTAACATTAAGCATTCTTTCTGCATAGTGAAGGCTGCCATTAATGAGGTGTGATTCCACATCACTCCTCCTCCACCTTTTCCCTCTTACTTCAGACACTTCTCTTTTCTCCCTAGTTATTTTCTCTACATTCTTCTTCTTTGTCTTCCTTCCCCTTGTTTATTTTCCTTTCTTTTTCATTTACCCCTAACCTGTTTTTTCTCCTTCCACTTCCTTTACACACTCTTCCATCCTATGTCCCTTCTCCCTTCTGCATTCTACTTCTTTATTCTCTTCCTGCTTTTTCCATTTCAACTTAATATCCATTGTATCTCCATTCTCTTATTTCTCATTATCTTAATAATTCCATTTACTTGCAGTTGCCATTGTCATTAATTCTTTCTTTTATTACTGTTTTCCTTTTTCCTTCCTCCCTTTTCTTCCTCTTATACCCTCTCTTTTCAACTTTTCTCTCTTCATCTCTCCCTCTCATCATGCTTCTAACAACAAAGTGATAAAAAGTAGGAGAATAGAGTGGAACTAAGGTGTACTTAAAATGGTACAATAAACAGGGATAGGATTTGGGAACAAGGCAGAAAGAAACATGAAAAACTGTAAGTAAAATAAGAGAAATAAACTACTAAATATGTTTAAAAACTACTTATAAAAAAGCAACAAACATTCTAAATGGTGAAATGGTAAAGTCATTTCAAGAAAAAGAAAGGGATATTACTTATTTAGATTATTACTTAATATCTTTTTTGATGTTTCACCAATTCATCAGAATAACTGTAATATATAATGTAAATTCAATTCAGTCTCTCAGTCATGTCGGACTCTTTGCGACCCCATGGACTGCAGCATGCCGGGCCTCCCTGTCCATCACCAACTCCCAGAGTTGACTCAAACTCATGTCCATTGAGTCAGTGATGCCATCCAGCCATCTCATCCTCTGTCATCCCCTTCTCCTCCCACCTTAAGTCTTTCCCAGCATCAAGGTCTTTTCAAATGAGTCAGTTCTTCACATCAGGTGGCCAAAGAATTGGAGTTTCAGCTTCAGCATCAGTCCTTCTAATGAATATTCAGGACTGATTTCCTTTAAGGAAAATGTAGTTTAATTTTTAATGTAAATTAAGTGATCAAATTTTTTTTATAGTATGATTTTACATTAGAGATCTCAGTCGTTATAATTTTTTTAAAAAATACTTGAATTGGGGACTTAGACTTCCAGCAAGAAGGAATAAATGGTGTAGATATACTCTTCTATGTTTGTCCCTGGCTTCATTCGATATAATCTAAATGTGAAATCACCCTGAAAATAGAAGATAAGATGGTGGGTTTTCTAGAAAGCTTAGATCCCAAACAATGACGTGGTGTGAGTTCTCTGGCTATGTAATTAGGCGCCCAGGTCTCTTCCAGTCAGAGCAGTATTCCTACAAGCTTAATATGGAGCTGAAACTCTCATTTAGCCCTCAGTAACAAGGAGCCCCTCTCTCCCAGGTGTCAATGGAGGCTGAGTGGGAATATGGACTTCCACTCACATGTGATAAACCAGAAGATTAAATAAGATTCAGATCCTTATAAGATGCAAAATATCTTGGATACAATTGAAAATCACTTGTCATATCAAGAAATATGATAATCACACTTTGAATGAGAGAAGACAGTCAACACACACCAACATCAAGATGACACAGATATTAGAACCATCTACAAGGGTTTTTAAACAGTCACGATAAAGATGTTTCAATAAGCAACTGTTCATAGAATACAGAAAGTCTTAGCAAAGAGGTAGAAAATCTCCAAAATAAATAGAAGGTATAAGGAGCACTCAAAAAGAAATTTAAGAACTGAAAAATCCAAAATCCAATAAACGAACTTAACTAATAATAGATGAACTCAGAAGTAGAATAAATAGAAAAATTAATTAGTGAACTTAAGGTAGAATGACAGAAAGTATCATATCTAACAGAGAAAAATAGACTGAAAACCAAAAATAAACAGAGCTTCAAGTATTTGTTGGACTACTGCAAAAGATCTAACATAAGCGTCATCATAGTCACAGAAAGAGAGGAGGAGGGGCTGAAAAGTGTCTGAAAACTTCCCATGTTTGGAAAAAAGCATAATTGGATAGACCCAACATCATCAACCAACAGGATCTAATCGATATTTATAGAACATTCCCCACAACAATGGCAGAATATGAAAAACTCTGATGCAGAAATCAAAGAAAATCAAAATAAAAGGAGAGAATGCCCACAGGTTGAATGCAGTTGCTATCAAAATTACAGTAAGATGCTCTGTGTGTGCCCAGTCATGTCCTACTCTTTGTGACCCCCATGGACTGTAGCCCACCAGGCCCCTCTGCGCATGGGATTTCCCAGGCAAGAATACTGGAGCAAGTGCCATTTCCTTCTCCAGGGAATCTTTCCAACCCAGGGATTGAACCTAAGATACTTTGTAGATATAAATTATTCCAAAATGTATGGGAAAGCAGAAGAACTAGAATAACAGATAAAATAATTCTGAAAAAGAACAAAATTCTATTCAACTTCAGGACTATTGTATAGCCACAATAATCAAGACCATTGCAGTACTGATGGAGGAGTAGACACAGACCAATGGAACAGAATAGAGAACTTGAGAAATAGCCTTACACAAGAATGGCCAACTGAGCTTTTACAAAGGTGCAAAAATAACTCAATGGGAGGATTACCTTTTCAAAAAATTGTGCTAGAATGATAAGATGGATTTTTGTAGCTCTGCCTCTCCCATCCCCCCAAATAAAACTCAACCTATACCTCACATCTCATTCAAAATTTAAATCCAAATGGACGATAGACTTCCATACAAAAGTTAAAACCACAAGACTTCTGGAATATAATACAGGATAAAATCTTCAGATCTTTAGGGCTTGTTGAAGAGTTCTTAGAAATGACACAGATCTTTAGAAGGAGAAAAAATCAATAAATTGGACTTTCTAAAAAATATGCCATGTGACTCTCTTAAAGAGTATGAAGACAAAAGTTACAAACTGAGAGAAACCAGTTTGCAAACCATATATCTGACAGGGGACTTATACATAAGATATATAAATTCTCAAGGCTCATCACTTTAAAAAAAACACAAGCAATTAAATTAGAAAACTGGACAAAAGACATGAAGAAACATTGCACCAGAGAGGATATATTGATGGCAAATAGGCGTGTTAAAAATATTCAACATCATTAACCATTAGGAAAATGTAAATTATAACCACAATGAGTTATTATTTCACATCTATCAGAATGCCTAAAAAAATACAACGGGTGCTGGCAAGGATTTGGAGAAAATAGATCCACTCACACATTGTTGCTGGGAATGTAAAATGATACAATCACTGGGAAAGTTTGGCAAGTTTCTTATAAACCTACATGCTCTTATTACACAATCCAACAATTGCCCTCTTGGGCATTTATCCCAGAGAAATAAGAACTTATGTTCACAGAAGAAATTGTACACAAATGTTTACAGCAGCTTTACTCTAATAGCCCACACTGGAAACCACCTAGATGTACCTAAGTGGGTGAATGGTTAAACCAACTGCAGCACATCTATACCATTGAATCGTGCATACATGCATGCTAAGTAGCTTCAGTCTGATTTTTTTCAACCCTATGAATTGTAGTTCTCCAGGCTCCTCTGTCCACGAGGATTCTCCAGGCAAGAATACTGGGGTGGGTTGCCATACCCTCCTCCAGGGTATCTTCCCAGCCCAGGGATCAAACCTGGATCTCTTATGTCTCCTGTATTGGCAGGCAGGTTCTTTACCACTAGCACCACCTGGGAAGCCCCACCAAATAGTACTCAGTAATAAAAAGGAAAAAACACACAACTTGGATATATCTCACAGGCATCACGCTGAGTCAAAGAAGTCACTCAAAATGTGATATACTGTATGATTTCAATTTTATAACCTCCCTAAAATGGTAAAATTATAGAAATGGAGAAAGAACATATTAATGGCTTCCAAGGGTTAGGGATAGTGGAAGGAATGGGGGTAAGTGTGACTATAAAGGGATATAGTACAGGGAAATCTTTGTGGTGACAGAATAGTTCTGTATCTTGATGGTTGTGGTGATTACTGTGGAAACCTCCACATGTGATAAAGTAACATAAAGTGATACACACGCGATACCAATGTCAGTTTCCTGGTTTTGATACTGTATTATAGTCGCATAAATGTGCCCACTGGGGGAAGTAGCTGAAGGGTGCAAAAGGCCTCTCTCTACTATCTTTGCCATTTTCTGTGTATCTATAATTTAATTTTTTTAATTCTTAAATATGTTAAAATAGTAGAATTAAATAAAGTAATTTGCTAAAAGCAGCTGGCCCAGCTGTATTTCAAAAATCATGCCATAAAAATTAGCTGGTTGGATACCATTACTGCCACCACTGAACATGGGATTTTAGATGCTGCCTTGGCCCTACTACCTAATGGTGCACCTAGAAACTGGATTTTCTTGCAGTTCCTGCTCCCAGCATCACGGATATGGCATTGAATTCCATCTTTGAATCACTCCTTTTAGGTTCAAATGTTAGGTTGGAATTATGACTGTTTGTGCAATAGAAGACTTGACTCGGCAGGTCTGAGGTGTTCAGACCCTGAGCATTCCAAAAAACTGTCTGCACATTCCAAAGAAAGGTCCAGCTCTTGACAAGCTCCTGGGAGATAACCTCTAAACCTTTGGCTTATTATGCCTGATTAGAATCTTTTTGTTCAGCCGGGGCTTTGGGCCAACAGATGGTTTATGTTAAGAGTATGATTTATAGTGGGGCCTCGAGCCTTGTGGCATTAGTTTGACCTCGACACAGGCTGGAGACTGAGTAGCTAAGGTTAGCCACCTAGGTGTTCCATGCCTACGTGACTAACCTCCAGTAAATCCCAGGCACCAGGGATCAGGCTTGTCACACATCTTTCTGGGAGAATTAAGCACTGGCCATACAATTCCACTGAAAGGGAACAAATGGAAGCTCACCCCTGTTCTCTCCTGGACTTGTGAGTTATGCACCTTTTAGCTTTGTGGATTTAAATTGGTATCCTTGCATTGTAATAAACTATAGCCTTGAATGTAACACCTATCCTGAGTTCTGTGCGTGCTTCTAGTGAATCATTGAATGCAGGGGTGGTCTTCAGGACCCTACCACTGGTAAATCCTAGGTCACATTCTTTTAGCTGCTAAGGTGGCTCTTGCAGTTGGAACTGTTATGTAATATAGAGTATACACACTGTAGTACCTTACTAAAATGTGAAAAAAAATATTTGCAATACATCTAGCCCTACGGGATTTCAATTAGCATCTGTAAGACTGTTCAAAGAAATCTCCAAAATAATTAAGACAAAGACAACACAAGAAAAATAGGCAAAAGACTTGCACAAGCACTTTACAAAAGAAATCCAGTAGGTCCATTGACATATGAATATGTATTCCACTACTTACTTATCAGAAATGTAAATTAAAACCACAAGGAGATACCAATAAAACATCAAGTTGGAAAAAAAATTGGAAAAGGCTTATGATATCAAACACTGTAGAGTGTATTGATCTTACTCCTGGGCATCTGATGTCACAGGAATAAATACTAAGCATTAAAAGTAAGAATATATGTATAAGTATTTTATTGCAATATTGTCAGTATGTGCTCCCTCCCCACACCAAAACACCTGAAACCAAAATGAATTACCATCAATGAGGAAATGATTTAATATATTGTGGTCAATCCCTATCATGGAATAGTATGCAGCAATGCAAAAGAATGAATCAGAAGTAGATTAACATTAACTGAGATAAATCAGATAGATTAAAATGTATATAATATGATCTTCATTTTTGTAAAACAATAAAAAAGGGCTTTTTGAACATGATAGAATATAAAAAATGGTTTTTAAAATGCATGTCTCAGATGAGGGTAGAGGTAAAAGAAAGTGGGAGGCAGTAAGTATTAATAAAAGAATGCAATTCAAAGTATCGCACATATAATGTAATCCTATTTATGTAAGAATATATGTACATAAAGTGTTGTATGAGAAGTTAGCAACAAAACCTTAACAGTTACCTCAAAGTGGTGAAATTTGGAGTGATGGCTACTTAATTCTGAAATACTTAGGTAATGTTTGAATTTTTAATGACAAATATGCATTTGTGTAATGAGGAAAAGTAAGTGAATTCATCACAGGAAGGAAACAAGAAGGCCTCTGAGGTTTCTTGTGTAAGCAACAGAATGGATGGTGGTATTCATTCATTCATTAAACGAGTACTTTTTGAGCATATAAAATACACTAGGCATCATTTTATGTTCTAAGGATACAGTAATGAATCAAACAAAAATCCAACTCCCTAAAAGGATTCTAATGGAGAGAGAAGGGCATGACAGGACAAACACAGTGTTGGTGAGGAGGAGGAGGATATATGGGACCTGTTAATTGTGAAAATACAGAGACAATTGCAAGAGTGGGGTAGGTTGTCAGATTACAGATCTAGAATTCATAAGTCAAGACTGGAGATAATAGATATGGGGGGCAGAAAGCATATAAAATGGTGTTTTAGGCCTCCTTTCCTGAGTCTGATCACGTCCCACTGCAGACACTTTCCAGAGGAAGTGCTGAGAAAAAACAGGCAGCTGACAGAGGAGGTTGCTATGCAACAGATGGGGAAAGTTATCCAGCCAGGCAGAATTGATGTTGGCCCTTGGGGACCAAATGCTGCAGTACTTCCCAGCATTAGCTTCCTTTTGTATGTTGGCTCCTGGCAGGAGCTGATGCCAGAATAAATGTGAAATATACAAAGATGTACCTTGGATTTTTGGAAGTATCAGTTCAGTTTGAATCATTTCACATCTTTATAACATTTTCTGCCTTTTTGAGCCTCTCCATTCTGGAAGCACAGTTTGTGTCATTGCATAGGACCCCAGTGCTACTTGTCTTTCCCATTTTGCATGTTGAGAAGCCAGACTCAGAGAATTCCAGTGGCCTGAGTGGGCTCACACAGCTAGTGACAAACTGGCCCAGCACTCCATCCCAGGAACTGAGGCCCAGCCCTGGAAGGAACCAGGGCAAACATTTACTCTCAGTCAAGGCTTGCCATGATTCAGACACACAAGTGCCTGAGTGTCCTGGCCACTCTGGAGGGCACCAAGAAGGCCTCAGGGACATTTGTGCCACTCCGAGCAAAAGAGGCCTGACAGATCATGGAATGAACGCCAAAGAACAATTCGCACACCTGGGTGGACCCACATAGAGCAGGCAGGGGAGGGGGGTTGCTGGGGCCTCTACCTGTGTTCTCCAGGATGCAGAGCGTGAGCTCAAGTTTGGGACAGACGTTGACAGAGCAGGGGAGGTTGGGTAAATCTGCTGCTCAAACTGAAGAAGTGAGGGTGCCTCAGTCCCTGAGCCAGCAATGGTGCAACATGGGTTTTAGGGTCTGGAAAATCAGTCCCACATTTTGCATTTTCCGTTTACTGACTGTCCTTGTCTAGTTCATGCAATATGTCTCTACCTCATTATCTTGTTCTGTAAAATGGAGATGCTGATATCCACTTCTCAGGGCTTCTGTGAGAGGAAAACAAGCCCCAGAATAGATCCTGCTGTGAAGTACAAGCTGTGCCCATCCCTCCCCCCCTCCTCACACAAAATAAATAGCTGTAGCTGCACAAAGGGCAGGAAAGTAGCTAATGTTTGAGTTCTGAAGCTGTTGAGTGGGGAGATCTTAGGATCACGTGGAAGTCACGCACAGACTTTTTCTACCTCCATTAAGGTATCCCTCTCTGGCCATTTTCCTAGGTCCCTAAATGGATGAGATTATTTTTAGCAGGAGCCTAGCACTTGTTGCAATTAGAGACCCCACACAGAGACCTCTTTAATAGTGACCTAAATGTTGCTAGACAAGCGGGTGGTTGATGTACGCTGACTGACAGGAGGGGCTACAAGAGGGGAGGGAAAGAACAGAGACGCATTGCGGAAAAGGTAGGGGGGGGCGATGCGTGGGGCAAGGGGTGGGATCTAGAGGCACAGCGCATCTGTTTGGGGGAGGGGCCGCTGCATACTGTCAACCTGGTTGGTGATGGGGTGGTGTGTTGGCAAAGGGGCGGGACTGCCTCCCACTGCACATGCTCAGCATAGCCTTCAGGGCGAAGCTTTTGTTGGGGAAGCGGGCGGGACTCTTATTTGGGCGATCAGTTCTTGCGCATGCGTACAACCATCTGAGGTGGTGGGTGGTATATTAGGCGAAGAGGCGGGGTCGTCTTAGCTGCCGCGCTGGCATTTTCTCCTGGACAAGGAGAGGGTGCGGCTGCTGAGAGCCGAAAACTGCAATCCCGATCCTCTGAGTCGTGAAGAAGGGAGGCTACGAGGGGGTTGGGGTTGGGGCCTGAGGCAAGGTGAGAATTAGCCCCCAGATAGGGCATCTTGCCCCCTGGTGCGGGCCCCCTATTTTTCATCCCGATCCCTTTATCCTGGATTCTTATCCCTCTTCCACTCCCCAAGCCCCGATTCACACCCCTCACCCGATTCTCCCTTATTCAGAATCCCTGTTCGCTCTCTAAACCCCTCCCATCGTTCAAAACCTCTACAGATTTCTCGACTTCGGTCTGTACTGTTAAACGATTCTCCTTATTCGAAAACCATTCAATTTCCCAGATGCGAATCCCACCGCAATCTGCCTGGATTCAGAATTCTTATCTGAAATCCCGATTTGAAGCTTCTCTTCGTAGCTTCTCAGGATTCAGAACCTCCATCCGGTCACCCATTCACTTTTCCCACTCCAATCTGGCCCGTTCCTCTCATATTCAGCACCTCATCCGCCCCCACAATCAAACCTAAAACACCACCATCTCCCCAAATTCGTTCCTTCCCGTTTGCCCTCTGTAGTATAACGCCCAACTCCTCCTCCACACCCCCCAGGCTCTGCTCTTGCCAGAGGGACAAGAATCATGTCTCAGAAAATGGACTGTGGTGCGGGCCTCCTCGGCTTCCAGGTGAGATCTCCACTCCCCACCCCACTGTTTCCCTAGCCGACAGTTCCCCCGGGGCTCCTTTGGCTGTCCAGACGCTTGGATCTGATGTTGCCTTCTTGATGCCTAGATTTCGTCATTTTTCAAATTCTCATGGTTTAAGGTGTGTGTGTTGGCGGGGGGAGGGGGTGGCATCCCTTTTCAGCCATCAATCCCCCTTAAGATAAAGGGGAGACCCTGTTAATAGTAAGGGCAATCTGCCCAGAGAATGCCGGTTGAGTAAGGAACCTTCCCCCCCCCCCCCGCCCTCCATAGTCTTGACGCTTATTGAGCTCTCTGCCGCCCCCTCCCCCAACCTCCTGCCTCCACCTTCCCTTTCTCCTGCATTCCCCACCCCCTGCGACCCCCTTGTTTTCCTCAACTCCTCAAGGCGGCACTCTTGCTCCACCTCCTCCTGAGCTCCTACCCCAGGCTGCATTGCTCTGCTCTAAGCTTACTCCTAGATCAGCAATCCCCCTCCACACTTGTCCCCTCTCTTCATTTGGCCCCACTCCCTGTTTAGCCCCTGCCTCACTCAGCCCCTATCACATGTTTTGTTACCCCTTCATGCCACTCAGGCCTCTAGATGTCTTCCTCAACCTTCTCTTTTTGCACCAACCAGCCTCACCTCCCCTACACATTCTGCCCCCCACCTCACCCTGCCAACCCCACTTCAGAAGTCCAGAGATTTAATTTTTACCCCTTATTTGCAGGCTGAGGCCTCTGTAGAAGACAGCACCTTGCTTATGCAGACCCTGATGGAGGCCATCCAGATCTCGGAGGCTCCACCTACCAACCAGGCCACAGCAGCTGCCAGTGCACCGAATGCTAGTCCTCAGAGTTCACAGCCCCCAACAGTCAGTGAGATGGCTGATATGCAGGCTTTAGCAACTGCCACTAAGCCTAAGACAGCCTTTAAGGTCCAGAATACCACCACAAAAGGTCCAAATGCTGCCTATGATTTCTCTCAGGCGTTTAATGCCAAGGAGACTCCCAACACGCTGCCTACAGCACCCTTTAAGTCCCAGAATGCCCCCCCAAAGGGCCAAAATGCTGCCTATGATTTTTCCCAGGCAGCCCCTACTGGTGAATTAACTGCCAACAAGTCGGAGATGGCCTTTAAGGCCCAGAATACCACTACCAAAGTGGTCCCAAATGCGGCCTACAATTTCTCTCAGTCTCTCAATGCCAGTGAGATGGTCAACACTCAGCCCAAGACAGCCTTCAAGGCTTGGAATGACACCACTACGGCCCCAACTCCTGATACCCAGACTCAAAATGTTAACCAAGCCAAGATGGACACTTCCCACGCTGACATAGAAGCTGACCCAAGCCCAGGTATCTGTGAATCTGATGGTGCAGCTGCACAGACATCAGCGGATGGTTCCCAGGCTCAGAATGTGGAGTCCAGGACTATAATTCGGGGCAAGAGGACCCGTAAGGTGAGATCCCTGCTAGTTCTGCTTTGCTTTGGGCTCTCCCCTTTCTTCTCTAAGGTCGTTCATTTGTTCTAAACAAGACAAAACTAAATATATATAATTGTCTGTATTCAGCTAGGTTGTAGGGGATGATAAGGTAAATATGATGATTCTTGTTAGTCCACAGACTAATGGGGAGATGAGACATGGACACGTAATATATACAGTCTGTATGTAATTCATTTTACGTTTTAAAAGTAGCCATGTGTTAGATTTTGGCCTAGGCACATTCATACAGGTTATCTCACTCACTAAATCTTCAAGGTACCTCATACTAGCTAGGGATCATAGTTTCAGTTTTACAGAGAAAGAAACTAAGTCCCAGAGAGGTGAAGTGACTTGAGTGATTTGTCCAGGGTGGTACAAGCAGAGCCAGTGATGGACATAGGAAGAGGAGAAGCCTCAGGCCCCACCCTTGGGTTGCTCCTGGCCTGGTTCAGAGATGAAACTCCTGCCTGGAAGACAGTGAAAGACAAGCCCAGGACTCAGGGTGACCATTGGCTAGTAGGTCAGGCTGTCACTACAGGTGAGGGTTTTAGGGGGCCTTCCTGAAATAGATATGGTGAGGACATAGAAACACTCAGTAACCCTGACCTTCCTTTTCTTTGATGATGCAGATTAATAACTTGAATGTGGAAGAGAGTAGCAGTGGGGATCAGAGGCGGGCCCCACTGGCTCCAGGGACCTGGAGGTCTGCACCAGTTCCAGTTACCACTCAAAGCCCACCTGGCGCACCCCCCAATGTGCTCTGGCAGACCCCATTGGCCTGGCAGAATCCATCAGGCTGGCAAAATCAGCCAACCAGGCAGACCCCACCAGCACGTCAGAGTCCCCCAGCTAGGCAGACCCCACCAGCCTGGCAAAACCCAGTTGCTTGGCAGAACCCAGTGATCTGGCCAAACCCAGTGATCTGGCAGAACCCAGTGATCTGGCCAAATCCCATTGTCTGGCCTGGTCCGGTTGTCTGGCCAAACCCACTGGCCTGGCAGAATCCACCTGGGTGGCAGACCCCACCTGGATGGCAGACTCCACCAGGCTGGCAAGGTCCTCCAGATTGGCAAGGCCCTCCCGACTGGCCACTACCCCCTGACTGGCCACTGCCACCCGACTGGCCGCTCCCCACTGACTGGCCGCTCCCACCTGACTGGATCCCCACTGATTGGCCAGTTCCACCTGACTGGCAAAACCTGCGCCCCTCACCGAACCTGCGCCCCTCTCCTAATTCGCGTGCCTCACAGAACCTGGGTGCCTCACAGCCCCGAGATGTGGCCCTTCTTCAGGAAAGAGTAAGAACTGTAACTCCCCAGTTGCTTCTCCCCACCCACCCCCGCTTCTTTTCTTTGTTGTACTTCCATCTATAATTCAACCAAGTGTTCTGTCAATATCTTATAACTTTAATGATTTCCTTTCTCCCTCTCAGGCAAATAAGTTGGTTAAGTACCTGATGCTTAAAGATTACACAAAGGTGCCCATCAAGCGCTCAGGTAGGCATCCAGTACCCTATCCCAGAGATCTGCCCTTCTCCTCACCCCGTTCTCTGTGGATATCTCTGTGCTTATATGTCCCCTCCCCTTCAATCCCCTTCTTCCATGGTTGAGTCTTCCTTTCTCACTGTGCTCCCCTGGGCAGGGCTGGCAAAGATGTCACAGCTCTGTGGTCCTTGCTCAGCTCAGATGCTCCCTCCTCTCATCTGCAGAAATGCTGAGGGATATCATCCGTGAATACACTGATGTGTATCCAGAAATCATTGAACGTGCGTGCTTTGTCCTGGAGAAGGTGAGCAGGCAACCCTGAAGGACAGAATGATGGGGAAAGTTTTGTGGGGAGGAGTTTTGATAGATATTATGAGAAAGTCTTGATTTAAAAGATTCATGGGATTCCTATTGGGAGTTTGGTGCAAATCACAGGGAATGAATGTGGGTACACTTATGCTAGATTTTGTAATTTCATAGTCTGTTTTCTTGCCCCTGTAGAAATTTGGAATTCAACTGAAAGAAATTGACAAGGAAGAACACCTGTATATTCTCATCAGCACCCCTGAGTCCCTGGCTGGCATACTGGGAACGTAAGATGGGAAAGGAGGGGAAACATTGCCATTCTCAGTGGTGGTTTTTTCCTGGGAGTTTCAAGTAGATCAGGGTTCAGGATTCAGGGTCACATAGCAGGTCATGGGCAGAATTGGGGTAGAGTTGTCTCCTAGCTGAGGAATACTAGGAAAGCTGGATGGGTAAACTGCCTGGGGTGCCTCGTGTAAATGACTGCTGAAAATATATTCTTTTTTTTTTTTTTTTTACTTCTTTAGGACCAAAGACACACCGAAACTGGGTCTCCTTTTAGTGATATTGGGTGTCATCTTCATGAATGGCAACCGTGCCAGTGAAGGTGAGTGGCTGGGCCAGCAGCTGGGGGTTGGCTACCTCCTGATTTCCTGCTCATTTTCCATCCCTTGTCTCCCCTTGCCTCCCATTGCAGCTGTCCTCTGGGAGGCACTACGCAAGATGGGACTGCGTCCTGGGTATGATTGGGCTCTCTCATCTCTTCCCTGTTATATGATCCTTTGGCAACAGAGGATGGTTCCAGGATTGCATCAACCTGGTAGTTTAAGGGAATTGGTTTGGGGAGGTACAGAGCCCAAGGATGTGACCTGGGTGGATGGGGAAATAGTCCTGATCTCTGCCTCTTCTCTTATCTCTGACTTCTGTGCTGGAAAACTCTTTTCTTTCCTTTGGGCAATGTCATAGTCTCTAATTATGAATTCCTCCTCCTTCTTTTTTTTTTTTTGCTATCAGAGTAAGACATCCCCTCCTTGGAGATCTGAGGAAGCTTCTCACTTACGAATTTGTAAAACAAAAGTAAGTGATGCCTAAGCGACTTTGTCTTGTCCTCATGAGTTCTGTGTGCTGGTCAGCCTCAGAAAGCCCTTCCCATGCTACTTATTTCTTATATTAACTATACCTATGCATATGCACACATATATACTCAGGAGTATTTACTGAGTATATTCCTTGTGGCTGAATTTTCCTGCAGTATAGTTATCTTTCAAGTGGAGCTTGTCCACCATGCCCACAGTAGATATTCCCAAGGCTGGCTTAGCAGGGGCTTTGCAATGGGCCTTTCTGTGGTTCAGTAACAAGATTGTAAGAACCTGGAGTTAGAACTGTGGCAGAGGGGGTGAAAAAGTGTTGTCCTTTCTATGACTCTACATAAGTCATCCTCCAGTCCTAGGTGACTGTTTGGTGTAGAAGCACAGGAATTCGAAGGCCTGATTATTAGAGGGTAAATAATCTGTGTTTAGGAATGAGACTGGAGGGAGTTGCTACCTGAAATCTGAGGTGTCAGAATCTCAGATTATTATGCATTGATGGACTCTCATTTTGGCTGGGTAGAAACAAAGGCCTTTCTCCTCTTTCTAAGGTACCTAGACTACAGACGAGTACCCAACAGCAACCCTCCTGAGTATGAGTTCCTCTGGGGCCTCCGATCCTACCATGAGACTAGCAAGATGAAAGTGCTGCGATTCATTGCAGAGGTAATAGAGGAACAGCTCTAGACTAAATAGGTTAAGGGATGAAGTATGACTGGCTGGGAAAAGTCTAGAGCAGGAATGAGATCTTTCTTAGGTATTGCACATGGTAGGTGCCACATTATTGGTGGTATTTGTTGTTGTTACTATGTAAACAGTAGCACAAAGTAGGGTGCTAAATATATAGTTGGTGCTTCATAAATATTAACTAATACTATCATGGGCTTTATTTTCTACTCCTCATCTCAGGTTCAGAAGAGAGACCCTCGTGACTGGACTGCACAGTTCATGGAGGCCGCAGATGAGGCCTTGGATGCTTTGGATGCTGCTGCAGCCGAGGCTGAGGCACGGGCTGAGGCGAGAACCCGCATGGGGATTGGAGATGAGGCCGTATCTGGGCCCTGGAGCTGGGATGACATTGAGTTTGAGCTGCTGACGTGGGATGAGGAAGGAGATTTTGGAGATCCCTGGTCCAGAATCCCATTTACCTTCTGGGCCAGATACCACCAGAATGCTCGCTCCAGATTTCCTCAGACCTTTGCCGGCCCCATTATTGGCCCTGGTGGTACAGCCAGTGCCAACTTTGCTGCCAACTTTGGTGCCATCGGTTTCTTCTGGGTTGAGTGAGATTTTGGGTAGGTATATCACTTTGGATTGGGCACTTAGGGTCACTGGGAGTTATAGAGTTCATGGGAATGTATTTATGTGCTCTAGCTGGGAGTTCTAGGAAACCCATGGTGATGAGATGAAGGAAGTATGGGGAAGCAGTATTTGTTATTTATATTCCTTACTATTTGGTATATGCATTGATTTTTAATTTTTTTTCTTTTTTATGTTCACAGATATTGCTAATCCGTTGCAACTATCTTTCCCTTGAGTGAGGATGAAGCCTCAGAATCCTTCTAAACGCAGCTAATCTAGAGAGCCACATCCTGTTGACTGAAAGTGGCATGCAGGAAAAAATTATTTGCTGTTCCTTGTCTATTGCTTACCCCCTCCCTTGTGTGCTGTCAAGTTTTGGTATCAGAAATAAACGTTGAAACTGCAAAGTAAATTAGATGTGTTCCTTATTTTTCTGTGTTTAATGAGAAATCACCATGTTTGTATGGGAGAGATGGGGCCTCAGTACTAGCCTGAAGGGCAGATGAGCTTTCTAGCTAATGGATAGGGAAACAAAAGAGTGATTGATCAACATGAATGTTAAAGAGGTCTAAAAAAAGGTATGGTATTAAATATCACTTAAGTCAATCATGTGATAGATATGCTGCTAGGTGTTTTGGAGTGACACTGGAAGATGAAATAATGAGAGAGGGTGTAGGTGGTCAGACAGTTGCATTTAAGAAGACAAGAGGAGGTAGAACTCCAGGTAATAATAATAAAGTTCAGAAAGTGGGTGGTTAAAGGGAAGGGAATATAGCTGTTCCTGGAGATAATGTTCTGGGGACTCAAGGGTGTTGGTTATATTATCCATGTGGAAATTGAAATAACTCCATGATGGGGGCAAGAATAGGAGCAGAGAACATGATGAACCAGCTGCCAAAGTTTGCTGTGTGAGAAGAAAAGTCTCATACCTAGTCACATTGCCTGTAAACGAGTGGCCCTACTGACCCCCCCAACCCCATCCCCCGCTGCTATCTCTGGAAATGCTGCCCAGAAATTTGCCTCTAGAAAGCCTTTGCAATTCCCCACCTGCACAGGAACAGGCCCTCATCACAGAGACGTCTTATGCATAGTGAAGGAGGCCTCACAATGGCTGCTTCTCCCCTCCTGCAAGGAGAAAAAGGAAACTATTGCTTATGCATGCATGCTAAGTCACTTCAGTTGTGTCTGATTCTGACCCTACAGACTGTAGCCTGCCAGGCTCCTCTGTCCAAGGAATTCTTCAGGCAAAAATACTGGAGTGGGTTGCCATGCCCTCCGTCAGGGGGTCTTCTCAACCAGGGACTCAACCCTGGTCTCTTATATCTCCTGCATTGACTGGCGGGTTCTTTACCACTAGCACCACCTGGGAAGCCCCCTTTATTGCTTAGGGAACAAGAATTGAGAAAGTAAGACAAAGTTCCATGCAGAGCCAGTCAGCCTTTTGGCTGTTGAATGGGAATGGCTTGAACTGCTGAGGTCCTGCTGGAAGTAGAGTTCTCTTGCTGAGGATCAAGTTAGGTTGAGGCCATAACTTCCTCAAAGGCTTAGTGGTACCCAAGCATGCGGGCAAGAGCAGATGTAGGAGCTCCTGGGGCTGAAGAAAGCAAGAGCAAAGAGTTTAGCTTCCTGCGAAGGGCTCAGCAGCGTCCAAGGCTTCTTTCAGGTTCCTAGATAATGTCCACATTCTGAAAGGAAGAACCCAGTGTTAGTAGGAAGGAGCCAGTAGTCTGGAGCCCCCACTCCTCCCTGCCTTTTGTCCTCACTGCCAGGCTTCCCTCTTTTAGCCAGGCCTGGTTCCTGACCATTTTCTTAGGCAAGCCTGGGGGAACTGTTGAATACTGCCCCAGTCCCCTTTTACCAAGGCCACAGAAGCAGAGCCCAGAACCAAGGACACCTCCAAAGCTAATTGAACCCGTTTGTAATGTTGCCAAAAGCCCCTGATCATCATTAACAAGCTTCCTGATTCCAACTTAGCCAAAATTGCCCACTCCAGTAAACACCTATACCACCCCAACCAATCACCTAATGCCAACCTTCCAGGAGGATTTTTCTTTGACTTGAGGCTATAAAAATTGGCTATTAACTCATGAAAAGTGTTGACTCTTCCTGGCCTGTCAGGAGTTGTCAGCCTGCTGCGCTCACAGTGCCCACTTTATCTCTGATCTTTGTTCTTGATAAACTTACTCCTATCTGTGGTACTATGTGTTTGGAAATTCTTTTACAACTCATGGTCGGACTGGCCCAACATTTGGTGGCCTGTACAGGGACTACTCTCAGGGAGCTCTACCCCGCTCTCCTTTCCTTTCTCTTTTATTTTTTTCTCAAACCCTCTGTGAACAGGCAAGTGGCCGTGGAAGCAATTGAGGAACTCTGGCCAGGGTTACTCTCTGGCATGTTCCAAAGGCTCTACTGCCCACTGTGCCCCAGTACCTGCCACCCAAGTGAATGAGGGCTCTCCTTTTCTCTTTCTCCTCCTTCTCCCTTAAGCTGAGGACCAGGTCAATTAAAATTGTGTGGGCATGGGTCAGGCACTTAAAAACTATTAGGGCACCTTCTGCTTGAAGACTCCTGTGACAGGATAAGGGGAATCACAGAACAGACCAGGCTATCAGAGCATCTGCCCCCAGCAAGACAACTTCGTGCATTGTCTCAGGCACATATTGCTTCAAGCAAAACAGCCCACTCCCCAGGTCGCTGCCTTCCCAGCAGGGCTACAAGGCAGATTCCTCAGCCTGTCTTCTCTGCTACTTTCACTTTTCCTCCCTCTGTCCAGATTAATTTACAGGAGCCTAAAAGCAGCCTCTGAGTCATCCCAAAGAGTGCCTTCCACATTTCAGGGAATCGTCAAAAAGCATTCACAGTTGGTTCCAGGAAACTCTTTTCTGTTGTTACTGGCCTTAGCCACCAGGTGCATTTTCGCAGTTTGTGCCTAGGCTTGGGCCTAACTGCATGGTTTTGTGCCACTCTCTGTCAAACACTCATGAGTCACCTCTCACTGTCAGATGTGGTTGTTGGGACAGTTGTCCATTTGTGCCATTAGCCACCTGTGGTGCCTTGTCACATGGAGGATTCACTGGGAAAGTTGGGCTGCCTTTTGTGGCTGGTGAACTCTCAGTACTCTCATTCTAAGAATGGACTCAGGTACATCTTGAGAACCTCCCTTAGACCCACCTCTAGGCTGTGTTCTCAGTAACTGGAAAAATTGGACCCTGAAAATCTTAAAAAGGCTCATATTCTTTTGCAACAAAACTTGGATCTGGTACAAATTGGGGAACCAAGAAGAGTGGCCTCTTAATGGCACGTTAAATTATAACACAATCCTCAACTTGATCTCTTTTGCCATTCCTTATGCTGAAACCTTAATGGTACTTGGTCAGAATGTGGACTTGAGGGACTCATGCCACATATGTCTTTCTGTTGCCACCCCATCTCCTCAACTCCTTCTCTCTCCCTTTCCATCAGATCTCCTAACCCAGGACTTTCTCCTATAATCAAAAGCCTGGAAAAAACTCTTCTAACATTCTACAGAATCCCCTTCTAACTCCTCCTATCTCTTGGGGCAGCAGAAGGTGGGGGGAGGAGAAGAAAATGGGAAAAGAACCAAGGTTCCCCTACTCCTTCAGATTCTTCTTATCAAACTAAGACCCCACCTCCCCAGATAAACAATGCTTGGTGGGACAACATCTTTTTAGTCAGCCTGCCTCTGTCATCAGAGTCAATCTGAACACTTTCTGGTTTAAAATTTTTAGCTATGAGACCATGACCACAGAAAAGAAAAAGACAATATAGCCAGGATATTGTTAGACTCTGGAGAAAACGGATTAAAATGAATTTTTTTTGGAAACTGAAAAACTGGTTTTTTCGCATGTGCAATTAGAAAAAGCTGGCTTGTTAAAACACTTTTTTGGAGCTCTGATCCTAATATGACAGAAACACGCCTGGGTGAAAAGCCTGAAGTTAACTTTTCCCATGTCCTTGAGATACGCAACCGACTCTGCTTGAAAATTCAGCACTTGGGCAAATTAGTATAGCTTCAAGCCAACAACAAAAAAAAAGACAAAGAGACTTTAAAGGTCAAGCAGAAAACTGTGAAATCTCTGTCTTGATATATACATATGTGTCACTGTGTGTCTTTGTCTTTGGGTAATATTGCTGAGGTTAATTTGCAGATAAGCTCTAACTTAACTGGCCTAAAGAAAAGTAAGTGCTTACAAACCAAACAATCCTAAATTCAAAAGAAATTAAACTAAATGAATTTCAGATTCACATGAACTGGAGAATATTTACTATTAAACTAATACCTGATATTAATCTTTATTTGTTATCTAATTAACATAGACATTGTAAAGAAACTTTTAAGAAAGAAAATACAAATGAGATAAGAGCTTTGGTGGTTTATGTTTACCAATCTACAGAATGCTGATATAAAGGACAGTTCATGGTTGCTGAAGGAAAATAACATGTGTGTTTTTATAAAAAGTTACAAGGAATGGGAACGAAGGGATGGAGCCAAAGCAAAAACAACTCCCAGTTGTGGATGTGACTGGTGATAGAAGCAAGGTCCGATGCTGTAAAGGGGCAATATTGCATAAGAACCTAGAATGTTAGGTCCATGAATCAAGGCAAATTGGAAGTGGTCAAACAGGAGATGGCAAGAGTGAACATCGACATTCTAGGAATCAACGAACTAAGATGGACTGGAATGGGTGAATTTAACTCAGATGACCATTATATCTACTACTGTGGGCAGGAATCCCTTAGAAGAAATGGAGTAGCCATCATAATCAACAAAAGAGTCCAAAATGCAGTACTTGGATGCAATTTCAAAAACAACAGAATGATCTCTGTTCATTTCCAAGGCAAACCATTCAAAATCACGGTAATCCAAGTCTATGCCCCAACCAGTAACGCTGAAGAAGCTGATGTTGAACGGTTCTATGAAGACCTACAAGACCTTTTAGAACTAATACCCCTAAAAGATGTCCTTTTCATTATAGGGGACTGGAATGCAAAAGTAGGAAGTCAAGAAACCCCTGGAGTAACAGGCAAATTTGGCCTTGGAGTACAGAATGAAGCAGGGCAAAGGCTAATAGAGTTTTGCCAAGAGAATGCACTGGTCATAGCAAACACCCTCTTCCAACAACACAAGAGAAGACTCTATACATGGACATCACCAGATGGTCAACACCGAAATCAGATTGATTATATTCTTTGCAGCCAAAGATGGAGAAGCTCTATACAGTCAGCAAAAACAAGACCAGGAGCTGACTGTGGCTCATATCATGAACCACATTGCCAAATTCAGACTTAAATTGAAGAAAGTGGGAAAAACACTAGACCATTCAGGTATGACCTAAATCAAATCCCTTATGATTATACAGTGGAAGTGAGAAATCGATTTAAGGGACTGGATCTGATAGACAGAGTGCCTGATGAACTACAGACGGAGGTTCATGACATTGTACAGGAGACAGGGGTCAAGACCATCCCCAAGAAAAAGAAATGCAAAAAAGCAAAATGGCTGTCTGAGGAGGCCTTACAAATAGCTGGGAAAAGAAGAGAAGTGAAAAGCACAGGAGTAAAGGAAAGATAACCCATTTGAATGCAGAGTTCCAAAGAATAGCAAGGAGAGATTAAAAAAAAAAAAAGCCTTCCTCAGCAATCAATGCAAAAAAATAGAGGAAAACAATAAAATGGGAAAGACTAGAGATTTCTTCAAGAAAATCAGAGATACCAAGGAAACATTTCATGCAAAGATGGGCTCAATAAAGGACAGAAATGGTATGGATCTAACAGAAACAGAAGATATTAAGAAGAAGTGGAAAGAATACACTGAAAACTGTACAAAAAAGATCTTCATAACCCAGATACTCACGATGGTGTGATCACTCACCTAGAGACAGAAATCCTGGAATTTGAAGTCAAGTGAGCCTTAGGAAGCATCACTACGAACAAAGCTAGTGGAGGTGATGGAATTCCAATTGAGCTATTTCAAATCCTAAAAGATGATGCTGTGAAAGTGCTGCACTCAATATGCCAGCAAATTTGGAAAACTCAGCAGTGGCCACAGGACTGGAAGAGGTCAGTCTTCGTTCCAATCCCAAAGAAAGGCAATGCCAAAGAATGCTCAAACTACTGCACAATTGCACTCATCTCACACGCTAGTTAAGTAATGCTCAAAATTCTCCAAGCTGGGCTTCAGCAATATGTGAACCATGAACTTCCAGATGTTCAAGATGGTTTTAGAAAAGGCAGAGGAACCAGAAATCAAATTGCCAACATCCACTGGATCATCGAAAAAGCAAGAGAGTTCCAGAAAAAACATCTATTTCTGCTTTATTGACTATGCCAAAGCCTTTGACTGTGTGGATCACAATAAACTGGGGAATATTCTTAAAGAGATGGGAATACCAGACCACCTGACCTGCGTCTTGAGAAACCTATATGCAGGTCAGGAAGCAACAGTTAGATTTGGACATGGAACAACAGACTGGTTCCAAATAGGAAAAGGAGTACATCAAGGCTGTATACTGTCACCCTGCTTATTTAACTTATATGCAGAGTACATCATGAGAAACACTGGGCTGGAAGAAGCACAAGCTGGAATCAAGGTTGCTGGGAGAAATATCAGTAACCTCAGATATGCAGATGACACCACCCTTATGGCAGAAAGTGAAGAACTGAAGAGCCTCTTGATGAGAGTGAAAGAGGAGCGTGAAAAAGTTGGCTTAAAACTCAACATTCAGAAAACTAAGATCATGGCATCTGGTCCCATCACTTGATGACAAATAGATGGGGAAACAGTAGAAACAGTGGTTGACTTTATTTTGGGGGGCTCTAAAATCACTGCAGATGGTGATTGCAGCCGTGAAATTAAAAGACGCTTACTCCTTGGAAGGAAAGTTATGACCAACCTAGACAGCATATTAAAAAGCAGAGACATTACCTTGTCAACAAAGGTCCATCTAGTCAAGGCTATTGTTTTTCCAGTGGTCATGTATGGATGTGAGAGTTGGACTATAAAGGAAGCTGAACACCAAAGAATTGATGCTTTTGAACAGTGGTGTTGGAGAAGACTCTGAAAGTCCCTTGGACTGCAAGGAGATCCAACCAGTCCATCCTAAAGGAGATCAGTCCTGAATACTCATTGGAAGGACTGATGCTGAAGCTGAAACTCCAATACTTTGGCCACCTTATGCAAAGCAATGACTCATTTGAAAAGACCCTAATTCTGGGAAGGATTGGGGGCAGGAGGAGAAGGGAACGACAGAGAATGAGATGGCTGGATGGCATCAATGACTCAATGGACATGAGTTTGGGTAAACTCAGACAGTTGGTGATGGACAGGCAGGCCTGGCGTGCTGTGGTTCATGGGGTCGCAAAGAGTCAGACAAGACTAAGTGACTGAACTGAACTGAACAGCGAATGGAGTTACACTTTATTAAGTTAAAAGGCAGTAAGTCTGATTTTACAGGTGGTTGTTCTCTGAGTGGGCAAATAAGTGATGAATACAGAAAGTGAAAAAAGGTTTGTGCGAACTGGACCCTGGGAAGAGAGTTTTGTGTGTGGTACAAGTTTCTTAAGACATTAATTTGCGTTTGAAATCTTTTACTATTACTTTGGCTAAGCAAATAACTTTGGTTTCACAGTAAATATAAGCGGTACCAAACTGGGATTTGGTTTCCTCTCCCTGTTAAAAGAACAGGGTTTTCTTGGAATGTAGCTTTTGATAAAAGACTATGTAGATTTCTTCACCTTTAAGAACTATATTTGTTTTTAAAACTTACTGTTGCTATGATAAAATAAATATTATTTCACAATGATCTATGAAGTCTGTGGCACACATAGACAAAGTTCATTCTGCTTCTACAAAAATTAACCCCTCATCTACTCCTAAATCAAGCAATTTCAAGTGGGTAAACAATGGCTGTAAATCAAACAGTCAGGGCTATGGAAAATATAAGATGGCCACTTGGCTTTTCCTGGCTCCCTGACAAACCTCACTTTCATTTGATGGGATAAAGCCTTTCCTGGCTGCAGCGGTGATGCTCTCACAATAGAGAAAAATGGTTAAAAGTGTGTCTTCCACTTGGGTGTAGGTTCTACAATCCCCAGTGATCAAGGTACCCACTTTACTTGACAAATCATACATGCCTTAACAAAAAATTGTCAAACTTCTTAAAACTATCGCTGTCACTTTCATCCTCAATCATCAGGCAAGGACACAGGGCAAAGATTAATTACATGAAATTAAATAAATGGCTAAATATGGATATAACTTTCATGACTTTTTGTCTGATGTATTACTAGCTTCCAGTCTTTGTTTCCAGATATAAAGAAGCTCTTCTCCTCAAGCTATTTATGGTTCAAAGCAACTTTGTAATTTATACATGTAGATAAATTTAAAACTTTTTTCTTTTCTCTCTGCTTAGGTCCTCCAGAAATTGGAGACACGTGGGTTCTGAACAGCCTTATCAGGTAAATAAGACTGTATCCTGACATGTACAGGAATCTCAAAGTATTTTGAGGACCTCTACAAGAAAAAAATACACACCAAGGCAAAATCTAAGGGCAGGCCTAGGGCATCTATAGTCAGTGGACCCAACTTATTTTAAAAACAAATTAGTCTTCGCTGTGTTTAATAAAAATGGGGGTAATGTCAAAAAATTATGTTTCACTAAATGTTAAATTCTAGTTTCGTTAATTAAGGTCTACGTTGATCAAGACTCACTTCCCAGTTAGTTCCTTGCTGTTATGTTATACAGTTACACGATTTAATTGAGTTAATAAGAGGACATCCAAAGTTTGTTTCTGAAGCCTAACTTCAAAATCAATCTTTGGATAAGGATGAGATGCTCCATGATCTACAACAAGGAGAGTCACACCAGGCTACAGTCATTTAACAAATTAAGTCAGATCATCTGGGATATACTGTGCTGCACCTAATCAGTTCAGTTCAGTTGCTTAGTCGCGTCCAAATGTTTGTGACCCCATGGACTGAAGCACACCAAGCTTCTCTATCACCAACTCCCGGAGCTTGTTCACACTCATGTCCATTGAGTCAGTGATGCCATCCAACCATATCATCCTCTGTCATCCCCTTCTCCTCCTGCCTTCAATCTTTCCCAGCATCAGGGTCTTTTCCAATGAGTCAGTTCTTCACATCAGGTGGCCAAAGGATTGGAGTTTCAGCTTCAACATCAGTCCTTCCAATGAATATTCAGGACTGATTTCCTTTAGAATTGACTGGTTGGATCTCCTTGAAGTCCAAGGGACTCTCAAGAGTCTTCTGCAACACCACAGTTCAAAAGTGTCAATTCTTTAGCACTCAGCTTTCTTTATACTCCGGCTCTCACATCCATACATGACTACTGGAAAAACCATAGCCTTGACTAGACAGACCTTTGTCGGCAAAGTAATGTCTCTCCTTTTTAACATGATGTCTAGGTTGGTCATAGCTTTTCTTCCAAGGAGCAAGAGTCTTTTAACTTCATGGCTGAAGTCACCATCTGCAGTGATTTTGGAGCCCCCCAAAATAAAGTCTTTCACTATTTCCTTTGTTTCTCCATCTATTTGCCATGAAGTAGTGGGATGCCATGATCTTAGTTTTCTGAATGTTGAGTTTGAAGCCAACTTTTTCATTCTCCTCTTTCACTTGATCAAGAGGCTCTTTAGTTCTTCTTTGCTTTCTCCCATAAGGCAGGTGTCATTTGTATATCTGAGGTTATTGATATTTATCCAAGAAATCTTTATTCTACCTTGTGCTTCATCCAGCCCAGCATTTCACATGATGTACTATGCAAGTTAAATAAGCAGGGTGACAATATACAGTGTTGACATATTCCTTTCCCAATTTGGCACCAGTCTGTTGTTCCATGTCCGGTTCTAACTGTTGCTTCTTGACCTGCATACAGATTTCTCAGGAGGCAGGTCACGTGGTCTGGTATTCCCATTTCCTTCAGAATTTTCCAGTTTATTGTGATCCACACAGTCAAAGGCATTGGCGTAGTCAACAAAGCAGAAATAGATGTTTTTCTGGAACTCTCTTGCTTTTTCAATGATCCAATAGATGTTGGCAATTTGATCTCTGGTCTCTGCATTTTCAATATCCAACTTGAACGTCTGGAAGTTCAGCATTCACATAATGTTGAAGCCTAGCTTGGAGAATTTGAGCATTGCTTTGCTAGTGTGTGAGATAAGTGCAGTTGTGTGGTAGTTTGAACATTCTTTGGCATTGCCTTTCTTTGGGATTGGAATGAAAACTGACCTTTTCCAGTCCTGTGGCCACTGCTGAGTTTTCCAAGTTTGCTGACATATTGAGTGCAGCACTTTCACAGCATCATCTTTCAGGATTTGAAATAGCTCAACTGGAATTCCATCACCTCCACTAGCTTTGCTCATAGTGATGCTTCCTAAGGCCCACTTGACTTCACGCTCCAGGAAGTCTGGCTCTATGAGTGACCACACCATTGTGGTTATCTGGGTCATGCGGATCTTTTTTGTATAGTTCTTCTGTGTATTCTAACCACCTCTTCTTAATATCTTCTGCTTCTGTTAGGTCCGTACCATTTCTGTCCTTTATTGTGCCCATCTTTGCATGAAATGTTCCCTTGGGATCTCTAATTTTCTTGAAGAGATCTCTAGTCTTTCCCATTCTATTGTTTTCCTCTTTCTTTGCACTGATCACTGAGGAAGGATTTTTTTTTAAATCTCTCCTTGCTATTATTTGGAACTCTGCATTCAAATGGGTATATCTTTATTTTTCTCCTTTGCCTTTCATGTCTCTTCTTTTCTCAGCTATTTGTAAGGCCTCCTCAGACAACCATTTTGCCTTTTTGCATTTCTCTTTCCTGGGGATGGTCTTGATCACTGCCTCCTATACAATGTCATGAACCTCCATCCATAGTTCTTCAGGCACTCTGTCTGTCAGATCTAATCCCTTGAATCTAATTGTCACTTCCACTGTATAAATGTAAGGGATTTGATTTAGGTCATACCTGAATGGTCTAGTGATTTTCCCCATTTTCTTCAATTTAAGTCTGATTTTGTCAATAAGGATTTCATGATGTGAGCCACAGTCAGCTCCCAGTCTTATTTTTGCTGACTGTATAGAGCTTCTCCATCTTTGGCTGCACAGAATAAAATCACTCTGATTTTGATATTGACCATCTGGTGATATCCATGTGTAGAGTCTCCTCTTGTGTTGTTTGAGGAGGGTGTTTGCTATGACCTGTGCATTCTCTTGGGAAAACTCTATTAGCCTTTGCCCTGCTTCATTTTGTACTCCAAGGCTGAACTTGCCTGTTACTCCAGGTATCTCTTGACTTCCTACTTTTGCATTTCATTCCCCTATGATGAAAAGGACTTCTTTTCTGTTGTTAGTTCTAGTAGGTCTTGATAGAACCATTCAACTTCAGCTTCTTCAGCATTATTGGTTGGAGCACAGGCTTGGATTACTCTGTTATTGAATGGTTTGCCTTGGAAATGAACAGAGATCATTGTTCATTTTTGAGAATGCACCCAAGTACTGCATTTAGGACTCTTTTGTTGAGTATGACGGATACTCTAAGGGATTCTTGCCCACAGTAGTAAATATAATCAAGATGGCGAAGTAGTAGGATGTGCACTCATCTTCTCCTGTTGGAACTCCAAAATTACAACTCACTGCTGTACAACCATCTATAAGAGAATGTTGTATTCCACCAAAAAACAATACCCCATGTCTAAGGGCAAAGGAGAATCCCCAGCAAGATGGTTGGAGGGGTGAAATCACATTTAGAATCAAGCCCCATACCCACCAGAGACGCTTGAGGGCTCAAACAACACCTTGTGTGCACCAGGACCAAGAAACCCCACAGAGACTGAGCCAGACCTGCGTTTGAGTGTTTGAGTGTCTCCTGTGGAGGTACGAGTCATCAGTGGCCTGCCGCAGGGGCAGGGACTTTGTGTGCAGCAGACCTGTATCACACAGCTTGTGCTATATGCCCTCTTGGAGGAGGTCACCATTAAACCCACCATAGAGCCACCGAACAGACAACCCACAAACTGCAGAACAATTATACCAAATAAATTCTCACACAGTTAAGAAAGTTCTAGGACCCACAGCAGATTTCCCAACCTGGGGATCTGGCAAAGGGACTGAGAACCCCCAGGTAATTTGACTTTGGAAGCCAGTGGGATTTGATTACAGAACTTACACAGGACTGGGGAAACAGACTCTTGGAGGACACAAACAAAACCTTGTGCACACCAGAACCCAGCAAAAAGGAGCCATGACCCCACAAGAGACTGACCCAGACTTGCCAGTGAGTGTCCAGGAGTCTCCAGTGGAGGTGTGGGTTGGCTGTGGCCTGCTTCAGGGTCGAGGGCACTGAGTGTGGCAGTGTGTGCATGGGACCTTTTGAAGGAGGTTGCCATTATCTTCATTACCTCCACCTACTTTGGTCTTAGGTCAAGCAACAGTCCTGACCATCAACAGAAAATTGGATTAAACATTTGCTGAGCATGGCCCTGCCCATCAAAACAAGATCCAGTTTCCCCCACAGTCAGTCTCTCACATCAGGAAGCATCCATAAGCCACTTATCCTTATCTGCCAGAGGGCAGATAGAATGAGAACCACAGTCACAGAAAACTAATCAAACTGATCACTTGGACCACAGCCTTGTTTAACTCAATGAAACTATGAGCCATGCCATGTAGAGCCACCCAAGACAGACAGGTCATGGTGGAGAGTTATGACAAAACGTTGTCCACTGGAGAAGGGAATGGAAAACCACTTCAGTATTCTTGCCTTGAGAACACCATGAACAGTATGAAAAGGCAAAAAGATATGACACTGGCAAGATAAACTCCCCAGGTCGGTAGGTGCCAAATATACTACAGGAGAAGAGTGGAGAAATAACTCCAGAAAGAATGAAGAGATGGAGCCAAAGTAAAAACAACTCCCAGTTGTGGATGTGACTGGTGATGGAAGTAAAGTCCAATGCTGTAAAGAACAGTATTGCATAGGAACATGGAATGCTAGGTCCATGATTCAAGGTAAATTAGAAGTGATCGAACAGGAGGTGGCAAGTGTGAATATCGACATTTTAGGAACCGGTGAACTAAAATGGATTGGAATGGGTGAATTTAATTCAGATGACCATTATATCTACTACTGTGGGCAAGAATCCCTTGGAAGAAATGGAGTAGCCCTCATAGTCAACAAAAGATTCTGAAATGCAGTACTTGGGTGCTATCTCAAAAACGATAGAATGATCTCTGTTCATTTCCAAGGCTGCACCCAATGAAAGTTCTTAAATTCTTACTTATGACCTTTCTATAACTGCTAGCTATATTGTTTTCTGTATTGCCTGTTTTACAGAACTGTTGTCTCTCACCTTACTAAATGTGTGACTGAGTTTCTAATGAAATGATATGTATAGTTCCATATGAGATCAATGATTGTAATAATGTAACTCTATATATGGGAAGAAGCCACAAGAGGGAATATTTTTCTGGACTATGAGACTACTAGTTAAACAGATATGGCCCAGGACTTTTTCTACTTTCGTGGCCTAGTCCAGTAACAACATATTGAGTGACCTTTCAGAAAAATCTTCACCAGACCTGGGAATGAGCGTTCATAGCACTATAGAACAAAATGGTCATAAAATACCCACCAGATCATGGTCAAATTAATGGCCATGAAGAGGCCCTGACAACCGGAAACTGGCACTTGCTATCTGCCTCTGCAAAGATTAAATTAGGAGCTGCTGCAACTGCTGACCTTGAACATCCCCTGAAAAGAGTTCATGGTAGAAATCAGGAATGAGGTACTCTGTGCTCTGGGAAAAACTGGCAAGACAGGCCTTCAGATAGTTAGATATTTTCAAGTAAAGGTTGTCATGAGCCCCAATTCTTGCATATTCCTCATACCCAGAGAAACACTTACATCACGAGCCAATGTCTGGTCCTGACTCTCCTGACTAGCCCCTTTTCTAGGCCCCTTGGCAGCTTTTCTGCTTCTGTTAATCTTTGGGCCATGTATCTCTAACCTTCTTGTTGAGTTTGTTTCGTCTAGAATGTGATAAATAAACCTCCAGTTGTTGCTACAACAAGGATAGCAGCCAGTTAGTACACAGACTACACTATAACAAGTCACTTTATCATTCCGCAGACTCTCATCTCCCTCCACAAGTGCACCCTGGTAGAGAGCGGGCATTGGGACCCAGGACCACGCAATGCCTCTTTCCAGAAGGAAGAAGCCAGAGTGGTCTCTGCCCCTTTCCCAATGACCTGAGTCCTCATGACCTAAGATGAGGATAAGCAGGTAGACATGAGCAGGGTGTTAAAGGGCCAAAGATTTGGCACATTGATAAGAAGAGAGGAGAATGTTGAGTCTTGCCCAAGGCCACAGGTGTGAAGCCTTGTACCAAGGCCACAGAAGCAGAGCCCAGAACCAAGGACACCTCCAAAGCTAACTGAGCCCCTTTGTAACATTGCCAAAAACCCCCGATCCTCACCTACAAGCTTCCTGGCTCCAAATTAGGCAAAGATACCCATTCCAGTAAACACCCTATAGCGCCCCAACCAATCACCTAATGCCAACCTTTCAGCAGAAATTTTCTTTGTCTTGAGGCTATAAAAATCGGCTATTAACTCACAAAAACTGTCCCTGGTCTGTCAGGAGTTGTCAGCCTGCTGCGCTCACAGTGCTCTTTATCTCCACTATTTGTTCTTGATAAACTCACTTCTATCTGCCATATTCTATATCTGGAAATTCTTTTCCAACCTCTTTTAGGACTGCCACAACAGGAACCTCACCCAGAAGCCTTTCAGGCAGGGTTGCTCTAGCCCTGCATCTTATGGTACCTTGGGTCTGGACTGATGTTCTTACATTTTGGGGTGTTGGTTATTCTATGTGTTGGTGGAAACACCCAAGCTCTGTTGGACTGGGGCTGCCTTTCTGCAGGGGAAGGTGCTTTCACCATGTCCCAGCTTGGGCCACAGAGTCCCTGACCTACCCCAGGCTTCTCCTGATGCGTGTCTATAGCATCCATGTTCAGGTAGATGGACTCTACTTTGCAGCCTCAGAAAAGAACAACCTGTCCATCCACAAGCCACCTGGGTAAGCACAGGTCTCCCCTGAGCTGTCATTCCCTCTCCCCTTCAACACCCACACCCCCAGCTCCAATTTGTGTGCAGATTATAGCTGACCTTTAGGGAGGGGAGCTGTAGGGGCTTTGGAATACAAAACTTCTCTTTAGACCAGCTGTGTGATGTCTGGGGATGACACCAGAGCTAAGAGACAGACTCCTCCCCTAATAGTCTCAGAGTTCTTTGAGCCTCCCTTGCCCAGTTGTCAATGGAAATGAGAGATGAGAAGAGATGATCTCTTCCCCCCTCCCCAGCTCTTGTCTGTGAGACAGAAACCTAATCTGTGTAATAAGGATGGAGCTCTGTGGATCCTCCCAGCTGTGTTATGTGCTGAAGTGCTGGAAGAGTCTTGGGGTCACTGCCTTGGGACAACTAATCCCAGGTAAATTATATTTCGAGAACTATGTGATTACTGCAGCAAGGAGAGCAGCACTGTGCAGATGGCTCTGAACTTTCTCCACCTCTGAGGGCACTTGGGGAACATTTTGTTCTTCTCTTACCTTGCCCACACTCTCCTTTGGGAAATAAATATGTTTAAATGTGCAGCAGAAAGATCCCTGGCTTTGGTGTGAGATCTGAATTTGAATCCAGCCTTCACTTGTTCTTAGTGTAATACTGGTCAAGATATTCAGTCTCGAGTCAGTTTTCCTACCTGTAATATAGAGGCAGAGAGTTTGGCTGGTGGTGGGTCATGCAGGCAGCAGATTGGCCCTGGGGCAGCCAGAAGCAGCAGTGAGGTCAGGGAGCTCTCCACTTCTGAATGTCCTCCAACCTTGACTCCAGCCTTCCCCAGACCTCCCAGTGACTCTAGCAGGGTCTTTGCCCAGGCACCCAGGTGGCATGCTGACTGACACCTGGTGGCTGGTGTAGGTTTACATGGTCAATGAGGACCAGCAGTGGGACAACCAAGGCACCCTACATGTCATCCAGCTACATGGAGCAGCTGAAGGGCATGTCCTTGCTAGACAGGGCCTGACAAATCATGGTCCACTGGAGAAGGGAATGGCAAACCACTTCAGTATTCTTGCCTTCAGAACCCCATTAACTCAATGAAAAGACAGAAAGCGTGACACCGGAAGATGAGCCCCACAGGCCAGTAGGCCTCCAACATGCTACTGCTACTGCTAAGTCGCTTCAGTCGTGTCCGACTCTGTGCGACCCCAGAGATGGCAGCCCACCAGGCTCCACTGTCCTCGGGATTCTCCAGGCAAGAATACTGGAGTGGGTTGCCATTTCCTTCTCCACAACATGCTACTAGGGAAGAGCAAAGAAACAACTTCATAAAAAATGAACAGGCTGGGCCAAAGGGGAAACTTGGCTCAGTTATAAATGTGTCTGGTTGTGAAAGTAAAGTCCAGTGCTGTAAACAGGTTCTCATTGCATAGGAACCTGGAATGTTAGGTCCATGTATCAAGGTAAATTGGAAGTGGTCAACCAGGAGATTGCAAGAGTGAACACCAACATTTTAGTAATCAATGAACTGAAATGGACAGGAATGGGTGAATTTAATTCAGATGACCATTTTATCTACTACTGGAGGGGGGCAAGAATGCCTTAGAAGAAATAGAGTAGCCATCAAAGTCAACAAAAGAGTTTGAAATGTAGTACTTTGGTGCAACCTCCAAAACGACAGAATGATCTCGGTTTGTTTCCAAGGCAAACCATTCAACATCAGAGTAATCCAAGACTATGCCACAACCACTAATGGCGAAGAAGCCATAGTTGAACAATTCTATCAAGACCTATAAGATCTTCTAGAACTAACACCCCAAAAAGATGTCCTTTTCATCAGAGGGGACTGGAATGCAAAGTAGGAAGTCAAGAGATACCTGGAGCAACAGGCAAGTTTAGCCTTGGAGTACAAAATGAAGCAGGGCAAAGGCTAACAGAGTTTTGCCAAGAGAACACATTGGTCATAGCAAACACCCTGTTCCAACAACCCAAGAAATGACTCTACACAAGGACATCACCAAATAGTGAATACTGAAATCACACTCATTATGTTCTTTGCAGCTGAAGATAGAGAAACTCTATACAGTCAGCAAAAACAAGATGTGGAGCTGACTGGGGCAAAGATCATCAGTTCCTTATTGCAAAACTCAGGCTCAAACTGAAGAAAGTAGGGAAAACCACTAGGTCATGCAGGTATGACTAAATCACTTCCCTTATGATTATACATTGGAAGTGATGAATAGATTCAAGGGATTGATCTGGTATACAGAGTGCCTGAAGAACTATGGATGGAGGTCTTAATATTGTACAGGAGGCAGTCCCCAAAACCATCTCCAAGAAAACAGAAACACAAGAAGGAAAAGTGGTTGTCTGAGGAGGTACTACAAATAGCTGAGAAAAGAAGAGAAGTGAAAGGCAAAGGAGAAAGGGAAAGATATACCCAACTGAATGCAGAATTCCAAAGACTAGCAAGAAGAGATGAGAAAGCCTTCTTAAGTGAATAATGCAAAGAAATAGAGGAAAAAAATAGAATGGGAAAGACTAGAGATCTCTTCAAAAACATTGGAGATACTAAGGGAACATTTCATGCAAAGATGGGCACAATAAAGCACAGAAATGACAAGGATCTAACAGAAGCAGAGAGAAGAGGTGGTAAGAATACACAGAAGAACTGTGGAAAAAAGATCTTAATGACCCAGATAACCACTATGCTATGATCACTCACCTAGAACCAGACATCCTGGAGTGTGAAGTCAAGTGGCCCTAGGAAGCATCCCTACGAACAAAGCTAATGAAGGTGATGGAATTCCAGCTGAGCTATTTCAAATCCTAAAGGGGGATGATGCTGCTAAAGTGTTGCACTCAATATGCCAGCAAATTTGGAAAACTCAGCAGTGGCCACAAGACTGGAAAAGGTCAGTTTCCATTCCAATCACAAAGAAAGACAATGAAAAGATTGTGCAAACTACCACACAATTGCACTCATTTCACATGCTTGCAAGATTATGCTCAAAATCCTTCAAGCTAGGCTTCAGCAGTATGTGAACTGACAATTTTCAGATGTATAAGCTGGATTTAGAAAATGCAGAGACCAGAGATCAAATTGCCAACATCCCCTGGATCATAGAAAAAGCAAGGGAATTTTAAAAAAATTTCTTCATTGACTATGCTAAAGCCTTTGACTGTGTCAGTTCAGTTCAGTCACACAGTGATGTCCAACTCTTTGTGACCCCATGGACTGCAGCACAGCAGGCTTCCCTGCCCATCGGCAACTCCTGGAGCTTGCTCAAACTCATGTCCATTGAGTCAGTGATGCCATCAAACCATTTTACCCTCTGTTGTCCCCTTCTCCTCCTGCCTTCAATCTTTCCCAGCATCAGGGTCTTTTCCAATGAGTCACCTCTTCCCATCAGTTGGTCAAAGTGCAGGAGTTTCAGCTTCAGCATCAGTCCTTCCAGTGAATATCCAGGACTGATTTCCTTTTGGATGGACTGGGTTGATCTCCTTGCAGTCCAAGAGACTCTCAAGAGTCTTCTCCAACACCACAGTTCAAAAGCATCAATTCTTCAGCACTCAGCTTTCTTTATGGTCCAAATCTCACATCCGTACATGACTACCAGAAAAACCATAGCTTTGACTAGATGGACCTTTGTTGGCAAAGTAACGTCTCTGCTTTTTAATATGCTGTCTATGTTGGTCATAGCTTTTCTTCCAAGGAGCAAGCATCTTTTAATTTCATGGCTGCAGTCAGCATCTGCATTGATTTTTGAGCCCCCCAAAATAATGTCTGTCACTGTTTCCATTGTTTCCCCATCTATTAGCCATGAAGCAATGGGTCAGTTTTCACTCCAACCCCAAAGAAAGGCAACGTCAAAGAATGCTCAAACTACCACACAATTGCACTCATCTCACATGCTAACAAATTAATGCTCGAAATTCTCCAAGCCAGGCTTCAACAATACATGAACCATGAACTTCCAGATGTTCAAGCTGGTTTTAGAAAAGGCAGAGGAACCAGAGATCAAATTGCCAACATCCACTGGATCATCAAAAAAGCAAAAGAGTTTCAGAAAAACATCTATTTCTGCTTTATTGACTATGCCAAAGCCTTTGACTGTGTGGATCACAATAAACTGTGGAAAATTCTGAAGGAGATGGGAATATCAGACCACCTGACCGGCCTCTTGAGAAACCTATATGCAGGTCAGGAAGCAACAGTTATGGAGAAGGAAATGGCAACCCACTCCAGTATTCTTGCCTGGAGAATCCCAGGGATGGCGGAGCCTGGTGGGCTGCCGTCTATGGGGTCACACAGAGTCAGACACGACTGAAGCGACTTAGCAGCAGCAGCAGCAGCTCAGTCCCACTCTCAGAGGTGATTTGACCAGTGTGAGTGCAGCCTGGACTTGGGGAAATTTCAAAGGTCCTTGGGAATTCTGTGCAGCCAAGGTTAACAGCCCCTGTTAATAGATCCTTGCTACTTGCAGTGGGGCTTCCCTTGTGGCTCAGGTGGTAAAGAATCCGTCTGCAATGCAGGAGACCTGGGTTCGATCCCTTGGTTGGGAAGATCCCTTAAAGAAGGGAAAGGCTACCCACTCCAGTATGCTAGCCTGGAGAATCCCATGGACTATATAGTCAACGGGGTCAAAAAGAGTCAGACACAACTGAGCGACTTTCATTCACTTGTGGTGTAGTCCACAGGCCAGCAGCTTTGGCTTCCCTTGGGACCCTACCCCAGACCCATTGAATCTCATGCTGCTTTAAACAAGACCACCCCCACTTCCAGGTAACCAGATTAGCCTCAACCTCTAAACCAACCACTTCTGCAGCTGGATTCTTCGGTAGCACTTGGCTGAGGCCTGTGCTAAGTTATAGTCTTTGTCTTCTTCGAGCACAAGCCTGGTGACCAGGGGTAACGTGGGTGAGTGGCCTCCAGGCTGTGGAGAGGAGCTAGGCTGGGCAAATGTTTGCTGTGACTAAGCCAGGATCAGAGAATTGACTGTTTGCATACATTGGCCATTGAACTTGCAACTCTGTAAACTGTGCTTCATTCCACTGTATGGGTGTGTGCTTTGGCGTCTGTTACTGACTGCCTCCTCCAAGAGCGGCCCTCTGGGTGTTGACCACCCCCACCCCCACCAGCTTCCTTAAGCTGGGGTGCAGGAAGGCACAATGCTAGTCTTGTGGCCACTTGCAGGAGAGGGTGCTGGAGTGCCCTTCCCTACCTTGTCCTGTTATGTTATGGGGTCTGTGTATACCCCCTGCTTTGAGCCTGGTCTCAGCTGTTCCTTTCCTTTCCTCTGTCTGACAGTCCCTGTGCCAAATCTAAAATAAAAGCTTATCAGCCAAAAAAAAAAAGGAAGCAACAGTTAGAACTGGACATGGAACAACAGACTGGTTCCAAATAGGAAAAGGAGTACATCAAGGCTGTATATTGTTACCTTGCTTATTTAACTTATATGCAGAGTACATCATAAGAAATCCTGGGCTGGAGGAAGCACAAGATGGAATCAAGATTGCTGGGAGAAATATCAATAACCTCAAATATGCAGATGATACCACCCTTATGGCAGAAAGTGAAGAAGAACTAAAGAGCCTCTTAATGAAAGTGAAAGAGGAGCATGAAAAAGTTGGCTGAAAGCTCAACATTCAGAAAACAAAGATCATAGCATCTGGTCCCATCACTTGATGTCAAATATATGGGTAAACAGTAGCTGACTTTATTTTTCTGGGCTCTAAAATCACTGCAGATGGTGATTGCAGCCATGAAATTAAAAAATGCTTACTCTTTGGAAGGAAAGTTATGACCAACCTAGATAGCATATTGAAAAGCAGAGACATTACCTTGTCAACAAAGGTCCTTCTAGTCAAGGCTATGGTTTTTCCAGTGGTCATGTATGGATGTGAGAGTTGGACGGTGAAGAAAGCTGAGCACCGAAGAATTGATGTTTTTGAACTGTGGTGTTGGAGAAGACTCTTGAGAGTCCCTTGGACTGCAAGGAGATCCAACCAGTCCATCCTAAAGGAGATCAGTCCTGGGTGTTCACTGGAAGGACTGATGTTGAAGCTGAAACTCCAATATTTGGCCACCTGATGCGAAGAGCTGACTCATTTGAAAAGACCCTGATGCTGGGAAAGATTGAAGGCAGGAGGAGAAGGGGACAACAGAGGATGAGATAGTTGGATGGCATCACTGACTCGATGGACATGGGTTTGGGTGGACTCAGGGAGTTGGTGATGGAGGCCTGGCATGCTGTGGTTTATGGGGTCACAAAGAGTCGGACACGACTGAGCGACTGAACTAAATTGAACTGAATGGGACTGGATGCCAGGATCTCAAGTTTTTTGAATGTTGAGTTTTAAGCCAACTTTTTCACTCTCCTCTTTCACTTTCATCAAGAGGCTCTTTAGTTCCTCTTCACTTTCTGCCATAAGGGTGGTGTCATCTGCATATCTGAGGTTATTGATATTTCTCCCTGCAATCTTGATTCCAGTTTTTGCTTCATCCAGCTCGGCATTTCACATGATGTACTCTGCATAGAAGTTAAATAAGCAGGATGACAGTATACAGTGTTGACGTATTCCTTTCCCAATTTGAAACCTGTCCATTGTTCCATGTCTGGTTCTACCTGCTGCTTCTTGACATGCCTGCAGATTTCTCATCACAACAATCTGTGGAAAATTCTTAAAGAGATGGGACTACCAGACCACCTTACCTGCTTCCTGAGAAACCTGTATGCAGTCAATGAAGCAACCATTAGAATAGGACATGGAGCAACAGACTGGTTCAAAATTGGGACAAGAGTACATCAAGGCTGTATATTTTCACCCTGCTTATTTGAGTTATATGCAGAGTATATGGTGCAAAATGCCAAGCTGGGTGAATCACAACCTGGAATCAAGACTGCCAGGAGAAATCTCAAGAACCTCAGATATGCAGATGATACCACTCTAGTGGCAGACAGCAAAGAAGAAGTAAAAATCCTTGGAATGAGGGTGAAAAAGGAGCATCATAGCACCCAGTCTCCTCAAAAAATGAAGTCTTGGTACCCGATTCCATCTCTTCATGGCAAATAGAAGGGGGAGAAATTGGAAACAGTGACAAGTTTTATATTCTTGGGCTCTAATATCACTGTAGATGATGACTGTAGCCACGGAATTAAAAGATGTTTGCTCCTTGGAGAAAGAACTATGACAAACCTAGACAGTGTATTAAAAAGCAAAGACATTACTTTGCCAACAAAGGCCTGTATGGTCAAAGCTATGATTTTTCCAGTAGTCATGTATGGATGTGAGAGTTGGACCATAAAGAAAGCTGATCACCAAAGAATTGATGCTTTTGAACTGTGGTGTTGGAGAAGACTCTTGACAGTCCCTTGGACAGCAAGGAGATCAAACCTGTCAATTCTAAAGGAAATCCACCCTGAATATTCATTGGAAGGACTGATACTGAAGCTGAAGGCCTAATACTTTGGCCACCTGATGTGAAGAACTGACTCATAGAAAAAGACCCTGATGCTGGGAAAGATCGAGAGCAAGAAGAGAAGGGGGTGACATCAGAGGATGAGATGGTTGGCTGGCATCACTGACTCAAATGATATGAGTTTGAGCAAACTCCTGGAGATAGCAAAGGACAGGGAAACCTGGTTTGCTGCAGTTCATGGGGTCAAAAGAGTAGGACATGACTTAACAACTAAACAAAACAATGTGATTACTGCAAGATCATAGGTGTGGAAGGCCACAAGGTAGTTCTTGGGAGCCTGAAGTAAGAAGAAAGGTGGTGCCATTGGGGCCTGGAGCTGGCAGAGGGGGCTCAATGCCTGTGGAAGCCCCTTTGGCTCCATCTCTGTGGATTTCACCCTACTCCTGGCTTCAGTATACCATCTGTCCTGTTCACACCTCAGAAGAGATTCTATACTTTCCCTTCTCTGCTCACAAAATTCTGGACAATTTGGACAGCTGACAAAATCCAAATAAGGTCTATTAATATCAATGTTAGTGGTCTGGGTTTGATTATTTTACTGTTTTCTGTAAGAGAATGTCTGCAACTTACTCTCAAAATATTTTAAGATTTGTGTCCTCGTGTGTGTGTGTGTGTAGAGAGTGAGAGATAGAGGAAGATAATACAAATATAGTAAAATATTAACATTGGAGGATCTAGGCTAAATGTATATGGTAATTCTTTTTATTATTCTTGCAACTTTTTTGTAAGTCTTAAATTATACAAAATAAAAATTTTAAATTTATTTTATTTTAACAAATATTACTCAAGTTCACTTATCCAACATCTAAACACACTTCTTGCCATTACACTCTTTGAGGTTATATATGGCCTCAGGAACATGATTTCCCTTTTCAAAGGCTGATACCCAACTTGTCAACACTATACTGAATTCCTAGTACATATTAATCTCAAGGGGACCAGTCAGTCAGGTACCGAGAGCATAAATTAATTAATTTGAACCCATTATATCATGGAAGAGTTAGTTGGCTTTATAATTTCTTTGGAATAAGTGAGTATTCTAGATATGGATTTACCTTCACTGCCTGCAGTACTTCTGTCAATACCACCATCTGTGATTTTACAGAACATTTCATTCATATTACAGAACTTTCATCCATGTGAAATTTCATGAAGAATTGCTTCTGATCAACGGATTATTTTAAACCCAAACAGTGTGGTGATTGGTTTATACTTGCAGAATTCACTGCTTTTATCATGCACTCCATCACTCAGAAATAAAAAAAGTTGTCCTTATCCAATGTAATAATGACTGTATTGAAGACAGTTATGCCACAAGTTGAGAAACAACACCTCGTGTGTTAGAGGTGCTGCCCTACAATATATGCTATATGTCTTGCTGCTACTGCTAAGTCGCGGCAGTCGTGTCCAACTCTGTGCGACCCCATAGACGGCAGCCCACCAGGCTGCCCCGTCCCTGGGATTCTCCAGGCAAGAATACAGGAGTGGGTTGCCATTTCCTCCTCCAGTGCATGAAAGTGAAGTCGCTCAGTCATGTCCGACTCTTCACGACCCCTTGGGCTGCAGCCTACCAGGCTCCTCCATCCATGGGGTTTCCCAGGCAAGAGTACTGGAGTGGGGTGCCATTGCCTTCTCCGATATGTCTTGAAGTAGCCACAAATATATATGAGGTCATCTAGTGGCTCAGTGGTAAAGTATCTACCTGCAACTCAGGAGACGAAGATGTGGATTTGATCCCCGAGTCAGGAAGATCCCCTGGAGGAGGAAATGCCAACCCATTCCAGTATTCTTGCCTGGAGAATTCCATGGACAGAGGAGCCTGGTGAGCTACGCTCCATGGGGTAGCAAAGAGTCGGACAGGACTGAGCATGCATGCATGTGATCAACAACCAGAATTCCTATGTCTAAGAATGAAAGAATGCAAGTTAGAGTTGCTCTTAAAGACCTATTCTGTTCCCTGAAACTTTGGACTCTACTGGGTTAGAAGTTTTTAGTATCTAAGGAAGGCATAGTCCTATCAGATTAGTCAACAATGTCTCCATTGATTTGGAAGTTTAGATGGCCACCTGGTGATTTTGGAATCTCCATGCCAGTAGACAAATGGGCAAAAATTGGGTCTTTTGAACTGGCTAGAGAACTGATTTATTTTCTTTTTCTTTTCAGAGTGTTAAGATTTTATTTAAAATAAGAGGTTTGGAGTTCCCTGTAGAAAGTAAAGGAAAAGATTCCCCTCCCTTCTTTTTTCATGTACTTTAGAAACCCTAAAGTTGTTAGTAATTTCTTTATATTTCTTTGAAATGTAGATAAATCCTTTCAAGAACTAGATAGGTCTTTTGTTAGCTTTACAACCCAGAAATGTCTTTCTCAAAGACTAGAATCCATGTCTTTAAAATGCAAATTTCAAGGCAGATAGCACCCCTAACTCCCATTTTCTGGGAAGTAGGGGTAGGAGTCTAACATCTGTGGGCACCTGGATCCAAGCTGTACAGCTACCTTCAGTCATAAAGAGATTAGAAGTTTGTTTTCCCTCTATATAAAATCAATTAGCTAACCTATATTATCACCCCAAGTACTGGATAAAATTAGTGACAAATGGCGTTGTCAAGTGCTAAGATGACTGATTTCAATCTTCAAGGGGAAGTAAGGTTGATCCTACATAATGGGGGCAGAAAGAAGTGTGTCTGGAGACCAGGAGATCTTCTAGGGTAACTTATCATGTCCCATCATGGTTAAAGTTATTATACAACTACAGCAGCTCCATAGAGACAAGGCTACCAATCTCTCAGATGCCACATAAATAAATGTTTGAATGTTTCCCTGGTGACTCAGATGATAAAGAATCTTTCTGCGATGCAGGAGATCCAGGTTCAATCCCGGTTCGTGAAGATCCCCTGGAGAAGGAAATGGTAACCCACTCCAGTATTCTTGCCTGGGGAATTCCATGGACAGAGGAGCCTGGTGGGCTGCAGTCCATGGGGTCACAAAGAGTCGGACATGGCTGAGTGACTAACACTTATATATGATGAATTAGTGGTAGATTTATTTTTTATTTATCCATTTTATTACAGAATAGATTCAATATTCGTATTGAACCAGAAGAAGAATTGATACCATCTGAAGATCCTGAACTTAGACCTGGATACTATGATTGGTAACACTTCAGGTTTGGCTCCCTTTGGGGATGAGTGAATACATTTCTGCTTGTATGAAGAATAGATTCATGTTGTCATTTTCCCAATGTACAAGATGGCAAAAGTATGTGTAGATATTGGACAGATGGACTGTAAGAAATATCTGCCTTGTTGGTATCCATTCATCTTCCTAACGGCACTCAATTTCCTTTTAGAATATTATAGTTCTTCCATTTTTGTAGTAGACAAAACTATGGTAGTTAGGATTCTAGGATGAATCACAGGATTCCCACCTCTGGTGTACATATGCTTCTCACAGTTATTCAATAAAGCACCAATCTAGACACTGATGTGAAGAGATTTTCCACATGTAATAAAGGTCTCAAATCAGTTGACCTAAAATTGGGAAGATCATCCTGGGTGGGCCTGCCCTAATAAGGTGAGGTCTTAGGGGGACCTGTACTCTTCCTGTTAAGAGATATTTGAAGAGTGAGAAGGATTTAGTGCATGGAGCTTATCCATTCCTGGATTTAAAGATTGAGGGGCTATATGGCAAAGAATATGGGTGGCCCCTCTGAACTAAATGAAGACTTCGGCTGATAGGAAAGAAACAAGGACTGCAGACCAACAACTGCAAAGACAGGAGTTCTGCCAATAGTCTGAATGTACATGGAATTGGATTCTTTCCCCAGAGGCGCCATAAAGGAATGTGGGCCTACTAATACTTTGATTTCAGGCTTGCCTGAACAGAGAACCCAGTCAAGTTGTGCCTGGACTTGTGACCTACAATTACTATGAGATAATAAATGGATGTTATTTTCAACTCAAATTGTAGTCGGTTGTTTTTCATTAATAGAAAACATACATAGTCTTTGTGGGATAACATGTTCAGATATGTGCCTCATCCTATGGAAATGTCATAAGCCAAATTCTTCCTCTCCCTGTCCTGCTATTGTAAAGTGGCACGCATGCAATCTACTCTGCTCAGTCACATGTCTTTCCCTTGGACTTTGAAGCGTAACTTGTTGACACAAGAGTGAAAAGCTGGTTTATGTGATTTTTACCTCCAGAGCAGCATCCTGATCAAACTATTCCTGTTTTTCTGCTTTGTGCTCCCTATCCAGTTCTCAGATTCCTTTTTCCAGTCTTCCTCCAGTTCTGTGAGTCTCTGCCATCTTTCTAATAAAGTCAACTTCCTATTGCTTATGACCAATAATGTGCTGGGGCCAGCTTTCCCCTGTGTGTACTTCATCCTGTCTTTACATTCAGTGAAACTGGTAACTTGAAATTGGTCATGGTGGGATTATGTACTCTATGAAAAGTGGCAAGGACTACCAATCAGGCATATTGTTTGTTTCATTTTGAGAACCAATTGTTAACCATTACCAGCATACCATGCTTATAATAAAAATCTTAGATGGTGAAACGTGTGAGTGCATGGAAAGGGGCTAGGATACTGTGAGCTTTAGGAGGGCAGAGATAGTAAGATGTTGTAGAAAGAACTTAGATTTTGCCATCAGAGAGCCCTAGCCTCTAATTCTGCTTCCACCAATAGTGTGATTTGAGGCAAGTGTTTTCTCCTTTCTGTGTTTTAGTTTACTCATCTATGAAAGTTTATGAGAAAGGCTATCTATGGCAAACCCACAGCAAACATCATTTTCAATGGTGAAAAAATGAAAGTACTTTCTCTAAGGTCAGGAATAAGACAAGGATGTACACTCTTGCCACTTATTATTTGTTTCTTGGCTTTCTTTTCTTTTTTTAAAATTTATTTTTTGATCGGAAGAAAATTGCTTTATAATAATGTGATAGTTTCTGCTGTGAAAGTTGCTCAGCCATGTCCAACTTTTTGCACCCCATGGACTATACAGTCCTTGGAATTCTCTAGGCCAGAATACTGGAGAGGGTAGCCTTTCCCTTCTCTACGGGATCTTCCCAACCCAGGGATTGAACCCAGGTCTCCCACATTGCAGGTGGATTCTTTAGCAACTGAGCTATCAGGGAAGCCCGTAAGACACTGCAAATTAGCCATAATTATACATATATCACTTCTCTCTTGAGCCTCCCTCTGCTCCCCCATTCCTATCCCTTTAGATCATGACAGAGCTTATGTTTGGGCTCCCTGTGTTAAACAGCCACTTCTCACCAGCTCTCTGTTTCACACTGGTAGTGTATATATGTCAATGCTACTTTCTCCATTCATCCCACTCTCTCCTTCCCCCACTGTGTCCAGAAATCCATTCTCTATATTTGTCTGTCCATTCCTTCCTGGCAAATAGGTTCATTATACCATATTTTTAGATTCCATATATATGCGTTAATATACTATATTTATTTTTCTCTTTCTACTCACTTCATTCTGTATAAAAGGCTCTAGGTTCATCCACCTCACTAGAACTAACTTGAATTTATTCTCTTTTTTATGGCTGAGTAACATTCTATTGTAATATGTACCACACCTTCTCTATCTATTCATTTGTCAATGGACATTTAGGTTGCTTCCATGCCCTAGCTATTGAAAATAGTGCTGCTATAAATATTGGGGTACATGTGTCTTTTTCAATTATGGTTTTCTCAGGGTATATGCCCAGTATTGGGATTGCTGTGCCATATGGGAGTTTTATTCCTAGTTTCATAAGGAGTCTCGATACTGTTCTCCATAGTGACTATATCAATTTACATTCCCACCAACAGTGCAAGAAGGCTCTCTTTTCTCCACATTCTCTCTACCATTTATTGTTTGTAGATTTTTTGATGATGGCCATTCTGACCAGTTTTGATTAGCATTTATTTAATAGTTAGTGATATTGAGCACCTTTTCATGTTATTAGCCATCTGTATATCTGCTTTGGAGAAAGATCTGTTTAGGCCTTCTGCCCATTTTTTTGATTGGGCTGTTTGTTTTTCTAATATTGACCTGTATCAGCTGCTTACATATTTTAGAGATTAATTCTTTGTCAGTTGTTTCAGATGCAATTACTTTCTCCCATTCTGAAGGTTATCTTTTAATCTTGTTTACTGTTTCCTTTGCTGTGTAAAAGCTTTTAAGTTTCATTAGGTCCTAGTTCTTTATTTTTATTTCCACTGTGCTAGGAGATCACTCAAAGAGGATATTGCTGTCATTTATGTCAAAGAGTGTACTGTCTATGATTTCCTCTAAGAACTTCATAGTTTCTGGCCTTATGTCTTTAATCCATTTGAGTTCTTTTCGTGTATGGTGTTAGGAATTGTTCTAGTTTCATTCTTTTACATGTAGCTGTCCAATTTTCCCAGCACCACTTATTGAAGAGGCTGTCTTTTTCCACTGTATATTCTTGCCTACTTTGTCAAAGGTAAGATTCCCATAGGTGCATGGGTTTTTCTCTGGGCTTCTATCTTGTTCAGTTGGTCTATATTTCTGTTTTTGTGCCAGTCCCATACTATTTTGATGATTGTAGCTTTGTAGTATAGTCTGAAGTCACGAAGGTTAATTGTTCCAGTTCTGTTTCTCTTTGTCAAGATTACTTTGGCTATTCAAGTTCTTTTGTGTTTCCATACAAATTGTTAAATTTTTTGCCCTAGTTCTGTGAAAAATACTATTGGTATTTTGATAGGTATTGCACTGAATCTGTAGATTGCTTTGGGTGTGTGTGTACGTTAGTCATTCAGTCATGTCTGACTCTTTGGAACCCATGGACTGTAGCCTGCCAGGCTCCTCTGTCCATGGAATTCTTAAAGCAATACTGGAGTGGGTAACAATTCCCTTAACAAGGGGATCTTCCTGACCCAGGGGTTGAACTTGGCTCTTCCCCATTACAAGCAGATTCTTTACCATCTGAGTCACCAGAGAAGCACAGATTCCTTTGGGTTGTTGTTCAGTTGCTCAGTTGTGTCTGACTCTTTGCAACCTCATGGACTACAGCACACCAGGCTTCCTTGTCCATCACCATCTCCAGGAGCTTGCTCAAACTCATGCCCATAGAGTTAGTGATGGCATCCATATATCTCATTCTCTGTCATCCCTTCACATCCTGCCTTCAATCTTTCCCAGCATCAGGGTCTTTTCTAATGAGTTGGTTCTTTTCATCAGGTGGCCAAAGTTTTGGAGCTTCAGCTTCAGTATCAGTCCGTCCAATGAATACTTAGGACTGATTTCCTTAGGATTGACTGGTTTGATGTCCTTGCAGTCCAAGGGATTCTCAAGAGTCTTCTCCAACAAACAGTTCAAAAGCATCAATTCTTCAGCACTCAGCTTTCTTTATGGTCCAACTCTCACATCCATACATGACCACTGGAAAAACCATAGCTTTGACTAGGTGTACCTTTGTTGGCAAAGTAATGTCTCTACTTTTTATATACTGTCTAGGTTGATCATAGCTTTTCTTCCAAGGAACAAGCATCTTTTAATTTCATGGCTGCAGCCACAATCTGCAGTGATTTTGGAGCCCAAGAAAATAAAGTCTGTCATGGTTTCCATTGTTTCCCCATCTATTGCCCGTGAAGTGATGGGATCGGATGCAATGATCTTAGTTTTTTGAATGTTGAGTTTTAAGTCAGCTTTTTCATTCTCCTTTTCACCTTCATCAAGAGGCTCTTTAGTTCCTCTTCACTTTCTGCCATAAGGTTGATGTCATTTGCATATCTGAGATTTTTGACATTTCTCCCAGCAATCTTGATTCCAGCTTGTGCTTCATCCAGCCCAGCATTTTGCATGATATACTCTGCATATAAGTTAAATAAGCAAGGTGACAATATACAGCATTGATGTACTCCTTTCCTGATTTGGAACCAGTCCATTTATACAGCATTGGTGTACTCCTTTCCTGATTTGGAACCAGTCCATTGTTTCATGTCTGATTCTAACTGTTGCTTCTTGACCTGCATATAGGTTTTTCAGGAGGCAGGTAAGGTGGTCTGGTATTTCCATCTCTTTAAGAATTTTCCATGTAGTGGACTAGGGCATAGTCAAAGAAGCAGAAGTAGATGTTTTTTTCTGAAATTCTTTGGCTTTTTTGATGATCCAACGGCTGTTGGCAATTTGATCTCTGGTTCCTCTGCCTTTTCTAAAACCAGCTTGAACATCTGGAAGTTCACGGTTCACATATTGCTGAAGCCTGGCTTGGAGAATTTTGAGCATTACTTTACTAGCATGTAAGATGAGTGCAATTGTGCGGTAGTTTGAGCATTCTTTGGCATTGCCTTTCTTTGGAATTGGAACGAAGACTGACCTCTTCCAGTCCTGTGGCCACTGCTGAGTTTTCCAAATTTGCTGGCATATTGAGTGCAGCACTTTCACAGCATTGCCTTTTAGGATTTGAAATAGCTCAACTGGAATCCCATCACCTCCACTAGCTTTGTTCACAGTGATGTTTCCTAAGGCACACTTGACTTCACATTCCAGGATGTCTGGCTCTAGGTGAGTGATCAGATCATCGTGGTTATCTGGGTTATTAAGATCTTTTTTGGTACAGTTCTTCTGTGTATTCTTGCCACCTCTTCTTAATATCTTCTGCTTCTGTTAGGTCCATACTATTTCTGTCCTTCATTTTGCCCATCTTTGCATGAAATGTTCCCTTGGCATGTCTCAATTTTCTTGAAGAGATCTCTAGTCTTTCCCATTCTATTGTCTTCCTCTATTTCTGCATTGTTCACTTAGGTAGGCTTTCTTACCCCCCCTTATAGTCTTTGGAACTCTGCATTCAGATGTGTATATCTTTCCTTTTTTCTTTGCCTTTTGCTTCTCTTCTTTTCTCAGCTATTTTGTAAGGTCTCCTCAGACAACCATTTGCCTTCTTGTACTTTTTTTTCCTTGGGGATGGTTTTGATCACCACCTCCTGTACAATGTTACAAATCTCCGTCCATAGTTCTTAAATGACTATCAGATCTAATCCCTTGAATCTATTTGTCACTTCCACTGTATAATCATAAGGGATTTGATTTTGGTTGTACCTGAATCGCCTAGTAGTTTTCCCTACTTTCTTCAATTTAAGTCTTAATTTTGCAACAAAGATGTCATTATCTGAGCAACATTCAGCTCCCAGTCTAGTTTTTGCTGTCTGTAAAGAGCTTCTCCATCTTCACCTGCAAAGAATGTAATCAGTGTGATTTCAACATTGACCATTTGGTGATATCCATGTGTAGAGTCATCTCTTATGTTGTTAGAAGAGGGTATTTGCTCTTACCAGTGGATTCTCTTGGCAAAATTCTGTTAGCCTTTGTCCTGTGTAGTATAGTCATTTTCACAGTATTGATTCTTCCAGTCCAAGAATATTATCTCTCCATCTCTTCGTGTCATCTTTGATTTCTTTCATCAGTTTCTTATGGCTTTGTGCATACAGGTCTTTTGTCACTTTAGGTAGGTTTATTCCTAGGTATTTTATTCTCTTTGTTGCAATGGTGAATGGGATTGTTTCCTTAATTTCTCTGATTTTTTTCATTGTTGGTGTATAGGAACACAAGGGATTTCTCTGTATTAATTTTATATTCTCTGACATTACTATATTCATTGATTACCTCTAGTAATTTTCTGTGGCATCTTTAGGGTTTTCTATGTATAGTATCATGTCATCTGCAAGCAGTGAGAGTTTTACTTCTTTTCCAATCCGAATTCTTTTTATTTCTGTTTTCTTTTCTGATTGCTGTGGCTAGGACTTCCAAAACTATGTTCAATAGTAGTGAGAGTGGGCGCTGTTGGTTGTCTTGTTCCTGATCTTAGAGGAAATGCTTTCAGTTTTTCTCCATTGAGAATAATGTTTGTTGTGGATTTGTCATGTATGGCCTTTATTGTATTGAGGTAGATTCCTTCTATGTCTACTTTATAGAGAGATTTTATCATAAATGGGTATTGAATTTTGACAAAAGCTTTCTCTGTATCTTTGAAGTGATCATATGGTTTTTATCTTTAAATTCATTAATATGGTGTATCACATTGATTGACTTTCATATATTGAAGAATCCTTGCATCCCTGAGATAAACCCCACTTGATCATGGTAGATGATCCTTTTAATGTGTTGCTGGATTCTGTTAGCTGGAATTTTGTTGAGGATTTTTGCATCTATGTTCATCAGTGATGTTGGCCTGTAATTTTCTGGGGTTTTTTTTTGGCATCTTTGTTTGATTTTGGTATCAGGGTGATGTTGGCCTTGTAGAATGAGATTGAGAATCACTCTCACCAGTTTTATTCAACATAATTTTGGGGCTCTTAGCCACAGCAATCAGAGAAGAAAAAGAAATGAAAGGAATCCAGGCTGGAAAAGAAGAAATGAAACTGTCACTGACATGATATCACATATAGAAAATTCTAAAGATCCTACTAGAAAACACCAGAGCTCATCAATGAATTTGGCAACGTTGCAGGATACAAAATTAATGCACACAAATCTCTTTCATTTATATGCACTAACAATGAAAAATCAAAAAGAGAAATTTAGGAAATAATCACATTTATCGTCATATAAGCAGAATAAAATACCAAGGAATAAACCTATCTAAAAGAGGCAAAAGACCTGTACTTGGAAAACTATAAGATACCAATGAGAGAAATCAAAGATGGCACAAACAGATGGAGAGATATATCATGTTCTTGGATTGGAAGAATTAATATTGTGAAAATAACTATACTACCCAAAGTAATCTACAGATTCAGTGCAATCCCTATCAAATTACCAATGGCATTTTTTTTTCACAGAATTAGAGCAAAAGAAAAATAATTTGTATGGAAATACAAAAGATCCCAATTAGCCAAAGCAATCTTGAGAAAGAAAAACAGAGCTGGAGGAATCAGGCTCCCAACTTCACACTATACTACAAAGCTAGTCATCTAGACAATATGGTACTGGCACAAAAAGAGAAATATAGATCAATAGAATAGGATAGAAGGCCCAGAGATAAACACACACACCTTTGGTCACCTAATCTCTTGACAAAGAGGAAAGAACATACAATGGAACAAAAATAGCCTCTTCAATAAGTGGTGCTGGGAAAACTGGGCAGCTACATGTAAAGAAATAAAATTAGAACATTCTCTTACAGCATACACAAAAGTAAACTCAAAATAGATTAAAGACCTAAATGTAAGATCAGATACTATAAAACTTTTAAAGGAAACCATAGGCAAAACATTCTTAACATTAATCACAGCAAGATCTTTTTTGATACACCTCTGAGAATAATGAATATACAAATGAAAGTAAATAAATGGGATCTAATTAAACTTAAAAGCTTTTGAATATCAAAAGAAACCATAAAAAATGAAAATGAAACTCACAGAATGAGGGAAAATGAAGCCATCAACAAGGGGTTGATCTCCAAAATATACAAACAGTTCATGTAGCTCAATACAAAAAAAAAAAAAAAACATACAGGTCAAAAAAGTGGACAGAAGCTCTATATAGACATTTCTCCAAAGAAGACATACAGATGGTCAAGGAGAACATGAAAAGATGCTCAACATCCTCATTATTAGAGAATTGCAAATCAAAACTAAAATGAAGTATCACCTTACACTGGTCAGAATGACTGTTATTAAAAAATTTACAAACAATAAATGCTAGAGAGAGTTTGGAGAAAAGGAAACCTTCCTACACAGTTGGTGGGAATGTATATTGGTATAGCCACAATGTAGAACAGTGTGGAGATTCCTCTGTTGTTGTTCTGTCACTGTCATGTCTGACTCTTTGGGATCCCAGGGACTGCACCATGCCAGGCTTCCTTATCCTTCATTATTTCCTGGAGTTTGCTCAAACTCATGTCCATTGAGTCAGTGATGCCATATAATCATCTCATCCTCTGTCACCCATTTCTGCTTCTGCCTTCAATCTTTCCCAGCATCAGGGTCTTTTCCAAAGAGTCAGCTCTTCGCCATCAGGTGGCCACAGTATGGAGCTTCAGCTTCAGCATCAAACCTTCCAATGAATAGTCAAGGTTGATTTCCTTTAGGATTGACTGGCTTGATCCCCTTGCTGTCCAAGGGACTCGCAAGAGTCTTCTCCAGCGCCATACTTTGAAAGCATCAATTCTTTGGTGCTCAGCCTTCTTTATGGTCCACCTCTCACATCCGTGCATGACTTTTGCAAAAATCACAGCTTTGACTATATGGACCTTTGTTGGCAAAGGGTATTCCTTAAAAAACTAAAAATAGAGCAACTGTATGATCCAGCAATCCCACTCCTAGGCATATGCCCAGAGAAAATAATAAATTGAAAGGATACATGTGTCTCAATGTTCATTGCAGCACTATTAACAATACCCCAGAAATGGAATCAACCTAAATGCCCATTAAAAGAGGAATGGATAAAGAATATATGGTATACATATACAATGGGATATTACTCAGCCATAAAAAAGAATAAAATAATACCATTTACAGCAATGTAGATGAACATAGAGTTTGCAATACTAAGTGAAGTAAGTCAGGCAGAGAAAGACAAATATATGATATCACTTATTTATGGAATCTTAAAAAATGGTACAAATGAGCTTATTTACAAAACAGAAATTGAGTCATAGATGTAGAAAATAAACTTATGGTTATCAAGGGGGAAAGAGGGGAATAAATTGGGAGATTGAGATCGACATATACACACTTCTATATATAAAAGATGACTAATAAGAATCTACTGCATAGCACATGGAATTCTATTCGGAGTTCTGTAATGACCTATATGGAAATGGAGTTCTAGAGTCACTTTGCTGTACAGCATAAACTAACACAACATTGTATGTCAACTGTGTTTCAATAAAAATTAATTAAAAAGAAAAACTATATGAGGAAAATTCAGTATTTGGCAAAAAAATAAAAATAAAAGAGTAAAAAACACCAAAACCACTTAGTCTTATGTTTCTCAGCCACCTTTGCAATTTTGTTGGGATCATATGACTATTTCTAGCCAGTTGATAGAAGTAACATGTGCACTTCCAGGACAATACCTAAGGGTCTATATATCTTTGAAGTAAAGTGTGCCCTGCAGTCTCCTGGGGGAGGGTCCTTGGATGGGTATTTGGGTGTTGTGGTGGAAGTGGGACTGGTAGTAGTAGGATGAGAACATGGAAGGACTGGAGTGGCCTCTAAACCCGGAGTCTGGCCTCAACTTTCTCTGTCTCTGCCAGAGCACTGAGCTACAGAAAGTTCCACACACAGAAGTAGTTGATTTTAGTCATTTGCTTTGTTATGGAGAAGGGAAAGTGAATGACATAGATGGACTGAAGTAGGGGTCCCAATCCAAAGGGAAACAGGAACTAGTGTAGGTTGGGGTCATATTGAAGAAAAGCCTCAAGGACCAGCCTGGGCAGCTTAGACTCTCTCCTGGGGTATTAATAAGCCTCATACATGATGTCAATTTTTTCACCCACTAATTTTAGTATCCATTGATGAGTCTTGCTTCATTTGATTATTACCATGTTTATTGTCCAAAAATCACTTTCTACTTTCATCACTTTTTCTATTTTTTAAAAGTTGAATTTCTACTATTGAATTTTCTTCTATAAAAAAATTTCTTTCCCTTCTCATGTGTTATAAGAATGTATGTATGCATCAAACTTGGACTGGTGATCTATTTCACATATGGTAATATACATGTTTCAATGCTATTCTCTCAAATCATCCCACCCTCTCCTTCTCCCACAGAGTCCAAAAGTCTGTTCTTTATATCTGTGTCTCTTTTGCTGTCTTGCATATGGTTCAACGTATGAAGCAGGGCACTCAAAACCGGTGCACTGGGACAACCCAGAGGGATGGGATGGGGAGGGAGGTGGGGGGGGGTTCGGGATGGGGGACAGTGTACACCCATGGCTGATTCATGTCAATGTGTGGCAAAAACCACCACAATATTGTAAAGTAATTAGCCTCCAATTAAAATAAATAAATTAAAAAAATTTTTTTAATTAGTTTATTTATCTATTTTTTAACTTTACAATATTGTATTTGTTTTGTCATACATTGACATGAATCCACCATGGGTGCACATGTTTTCCCCTTCCAGAACCCCCCTCCCACCTCCCTCCCCACCCCACCCCTCCGGGTCATCCCGGTGCACCAGCCCTGAGTGTCCTGTATCATGCATCGAACCTGGACTGGCAATTCGTTTCACATGATAATTTACATGTTTCAATGCCATTCTCCCATATCATCCCGCCCTCGCCCTCTCCCATAGAGTCCATAATACTGTTCTATTTATCTGTGTCTCTTTTGATGTCTCGCGTACACGGTTGTCTTTACCGGTTTATTTTTTAAAAAAAGAATGTATGTATGTATGTGTGTATATGTATATTAGTGTTGACTCATTGATTATTATTCTAGCCAATGTGGTATAATCCTTTACTAAGATTATTTATTTATATATGCAAATATTTATACATTTGATCAGTAGGAACCCCTTTTAGTTGACATTTGAGTTTATCTGATGCATTCCCATAATTTTTTGAGCATTTCTTACGTTTGGCACAGCAACATAACACAGACTTATTTTGTATGTTTCTGGCCTCAGCCATCATACATTCCATCATGGAGCTCTTGCTTTTTTTTTTCCCAGTGGGTGTTTATAAACCAAGACCTGGGTTTTAAGTGTGCTCACTGCTATTGAGGTATCATTGTTACTAGGCCATCTCAGAAGACAGATATAGGAGATGTGTATATCTCCACATTTTAATCTATTTTAGATCCATTTTTAAAAATGTGAGTTCATACTGCAGTGTACACCAATCCTCACCCCCAGTGAAGGTCAAATGGAGAGTCTAGATTTCTACCCTTGCATGCGTGTAAACAGGCACTCTAGACTCTGACCCTGCCAGGATGGTGTCAGAGAAAGGTGAGTGGGGATCTAGGACTTCCATCCTCTCTGGGTGGCAACTAATTCCGCCCCTCACCTCAGATGTCAAGACCACATGCAGCAGTAATGAGTTCTTCCCCTTCCTGACTCTGGTGATGTCAGAGAATATCTAAGTGGAGAGTCAGAAATTTCACCACCTCTAGGGTAAGGAGTCCACTTTTGTACCTGGCAGTGTCAGTGAAGACAATGCAGAGTCTGGACATCTACACCTACTCAGAAATAGTGAAGCACTCCTCCATCCCCAGTAGGGTGGTGTCATAGAAAGTCCGTAGAGAGCCAGGACTATCACCACCCCTAATCCTTAACAAGGCTTTGTCAGTAGAGACCACATGGGGTACACTAACAAGGCACTTCTGCCTCTACTGGCCAGGGTGATATCAGCAGAAACCTAAGGAGGATCCTGAACTCCTGACCCTGCACAGTGATATTAAGAAGTCCCTCTTGCACTCTGGGTATCAACAGAAGTGAGGTGGAAAACCTGCACTTCCATTCTTACCTAACAGGAATAAGGCAATGACAGCTTACAACAGCTGGAGCAGTGTCAGAGGATGCCTGCTAAAACATAGACTTTAAATAAATAAGATTTTGACACCCATCACAAAATACCCCAAATTTCCAAATTTCAATATGAAATCACTTATCAGAGTGAAAACTTAATTTGTGTTTTAAATATTTTAGTTCAATTATTTTTTATTATGGCAAAATACAAGTAACATAAAACTTAGTATCTTAAGCGTTTTAAAGTATATAGTTCAGTGATATTACATACATTCATATTGTGAAAGTACCACCATCATTCATCTCCAGAATTCTTCATCTTGCATAACTGTAACTCTGCACTCATTAAATAATAACTAACTCCTCATGACTCAGCCTCTAGTAAACACCACTCTACTCTTTGTTACTACAAGATCAGGTTTTTGTTTGTTTTTGTTATTATATGTTCCACATATAAGTGAGATAATGTAGTATTTTTCTTTCTCTATCTGATTTATTTCACTTAGCATAATGTCCTTAAGGTCTACTAATATCGTCACAAATGGCGGGATTACCTTTTTGTGACTGAGTAATATTCTATTACACATAATTAGCTACTATGAATAATGCTGTAATGGTCATGGGGTGCTGATCTCTTTGAGATAGTTGATTGCATTTTCTACATATGTAGGCGAGGGATTGCTGAATCATGTTTTCCATTCTGTTTTCCAAAGAGGCTGTACTTGTTTATTTTCCTACCTAGAGTACATAAATGTTTCCTTTTTTCACAGTCTCTCCAACAGTTGTTTCTTGTCTTTTTGATAATAGCCATTCTAACAGGTGTGAGATGATAGCACATTGTAGTTTTGATTTGAATTTCCTTGATGATTAGTGAAGTTGAACATCTTTTCATGTGCCTGTGGGCCATTTGTATGTCTTTGGGGAAATGTCTGATCAATTCCCTTGCCTGTTTTTTTTTTTTTTAATAGGATTGTTTATTTTTTTGTACAAATAATTTCTTTGATAGTTATATATCTCTTTTTTCTTAATTGAATTTTGACATCTTGTAGTTTTGAGGAATTGGTCCGTTTCTTCTAAGTTGTGGATTTTATGAGTGTTAAGTTGTCATGTTCCCTGTTATCCTTATAAAGCTTGCAGAATTTATAGTGTTATCCCTTATTTTATTATTAATATAGATAATTCATATCTTCTCTTTGTATCTTTGTCAGTTTTGCTAAAGTTTTGTCAATTTTATTGATATTCTCAATGAATCAACTTCTTATTGCATTGATTTTCTCTATGCTTTCTCTCTTTTCACTGTTGTTGTTTTCTACTTTCTTTATTATTTCCTTCCTTCTACTTTTTTTGTGTTAACTTTCTTTTCCTGGTTTCTTGAGACAGAAATTTTAGGTAATTGATTTTAGACCTTTACTCTGTTTAATGTAAACATTTAGTGCTATGAACTTCCCTCTCATCATCACTTTAATTGTATCCCAAATAATGTTTCATTTTTATTTTCTTTCAGTTCTTTGTATTTAAAAATTTTCCTTTGAGACTTCTTTGATCCATGGATTATGTAGAAGTATCAACATATTGTTTTATTTTTAAGTATATGTACATTTTCTGTTGTTTTTCTTTTATTGATTATTAATTTGCTTGCTTTATGGTTGGTGAACATATTCTGTATAATGTCAATTTTTTAATGTTGTTGAGATTTGTCTCCAAGGTATGAGTTATCTTGTTGAAAATTCCATGGGTACTTGAAAAGAATGTATTTTCTGTCGTTGATGTTGTCTGCAAATACATCAGTTACACTATTTTGGCTGATTGTATCGAAGAGGAAAAGTTAACATTTTTCATAACCTCCTGCTCCTTCTGCCTCTGTAACTTAGCTTGCTCCTTGCAAAGTATGGATCACATAGGTCACATACCGGTTTCTGCAACATTTCTGGAGGCCCCAGAGAGATTCCAACCACGCTGGCTCCTTGAGCTGCCGGACTGGTGGCTCCTCCAGGCTGGAGCGAAGGAACCCTGAGACGAACGAGGAGGTGCACCACCTGACAGCATTCTGGGTTCTCTTTCAGACCAGTGTTCCGACTCTCTGGACAGCCACGCCCCAACTGGAATCATTGGAGGGACGGACCAACTCACCAGGAATGGCCACAGGATCAGGTAAGGCCCCAGGGCCAGTCCCCAGTCAGGTCCTACCCCAATGGGTGGAAGAGGAGACTGATCACCTCCTTGGAGCTCCAAGGAAGGGAGCAACAGTTAAGGAAACCTAGGGACTCAGGAGAAGGAGGGCATTGTGATAGCCTCTGAATGATTGTGAGTGTGTGATTGCTGATTGAACAGAGGAAAAAAAATTATTTTTGGAAACTGCAAAATTAATTCTTTTTTGCATATGCAATTAAAAACAACTAGCTTGTTAAAAGGCCTGCCTAGGAAAAAGCTTGAAGTTAACCTTTTCCATGTCCTTGAAATACACAGCCCACTTTGCCTGAGACCTCAGCCCTGGGCAAGTTAGAACTTCAAGCAAAGAAAGAAAAAGGGGTCAAAGAGATATTTTGAATCTCAAACAGAAACCTATAAAATCTCTGTTAACCTGTCTGTCTGGATTTATGTATATCTCAGTGTATGTCTTTTGTTTTTTTCTGATAATATTGTTGAAGTTGTAAATGAGTTCTAATTTAACTGACCTAAAGAAAAGTAAGTGCTTACAAATCAAACAATTCTAAATACAGGAAAATTAACCTAAATAAATTTCAGATTCATGTAAACTGGGAAATATTCAATATTAAATATCTAGTATTAATGTTTGTTTGCTAATTTAATGAGGAAGTAGGATGTATATTTTAAATAAAGCAGATATAAAAAATAAAATTACATTTTATAAAGGGAAAAGAAAGTAGGTCTGACTTACAGGTGGCTGTTATAGAAAGTGATTTAAAAGTTTGTGGAAAGTGGACCCTGAAAAAAGTTTTGTGCATGGTTAGGACTAAGTTTAAAAATAAATTTAAGTAAGTTTACCTAAATGAGTTTAAAGTAAGCTGGTGCAAAACTTGAATTTGGCCTTTCTCTCTGTTAAGAGGACATACTTTCTTCAGATGTTGAACTGCTTTTAATAATAGATTTAAGTTTCTTTACCTCTTAATTGATCTGTCCTATATTTACCTTTGAAATCTTTTGTTACCTTTGGCTAAGTAAATACTATTATTTCACAGTGACTTATATGATCCTACCTGACTGAGTGTTATAAACCCTTTTGATATTTATTGACAAAACTTCCTAAATAACTTGACTTCTAGCTAACTTTGGGGTGCTTCAGAGGGCCCCTGAGACATCCCAAAGAGCTATCAAGCTACCTGGATTCATCTGACATGTTAAATTACATGAGAAGTACTGTTGAAGGGGTGATAAATCTTTTCAGGTTATACTGTATGGTTATGTTACTAATATAGATATCCTAAGATTGTGTGAAATTCATATAGATCTGATATGTCCTGATAAAATATGGTCAATTATAATTCTAGTTATCATATTAAAGTGTTATGACCAGGTTTCTTTGTCAATTGCAATAGAATCAGATTTTAAACATGCCTTCTATGGTTTTACTCTCATGCCTTTAGAAGAATACTGCTAGTTCTTAAAAATTTATGGAAAAGACTTTCTAAGATAAGCAGATAAACAAATTTTGTTATTAACAGTAAGCTGGTACCAGACTGGAATTTGGTCTTCTCTCTGTTTAGAGAAAAAAGTTTTCTCAGAATGCAGCTTTTGATAACAGATTATGAGTTTCTTTGACTTTAAGTTATTTACACTTGTTTTAAAATCTTTTTGTTACTTCAATAAAGTAAATAAACATTATTTAAGATTATGGTACATGTAGACAAAGCTCATTCTGCTTCTACAAAAAATAGCCCCTTATGGTTAGACTTTTGATATCTTGATGTCCTTAAAACATGGCAATAGTCTGCTCCTAAATCAGGAAATTGAAAATGGATAGAAAGCTAAAGATCAAAGAGGGAGAGCTATGGGAAATCCAAGATGGCCACTTGGCTTTTCCAGGCTCCCTGACAGACTTCATTTCTATTTGATAGGTTAAAGCCTTACATGGCTACAGTGTTAATGCCCTCACAATGAGTTCTCCAAAAAGAAAAAAAAAATATGTTTCACTGAATATTAAGTTCTAGTTTTGTTAATTAAGGTCTGTGCTTACTAAGACTCACTTCTGAGATCGCTCCTTGTTATGTTATATTGCTAAAAGGTTTAATTAAGTTATTAAAAGAACACTCTAAGATTATTTCTAAAGGTTATCTCAGTAACCAATCTTTGGATAAAGGTCAGATGCTCCATGACGTACAACCAGGAGATTAACACTTGGCTATAACCATTTAACTGAGTCAGATGACCTGGGGTATACCGGGCTATACCCAATGAAAGTTCTTGACTTAAATTCTTGCTTGTGACCTTATTAATAACTGCTGGCTATATTATTTTTTATGTAGCTTGCTTCAGAAGATTATTTCTTATGTTATATTGTGTGACTGAACCTGTGATAAAATGCTGATATGCAGTTCCATATGAGATCAATAATTGTAATAATGTAACTCTAGATATGGGAAGAAGCAACAAGAGGAAATATTTTCCTGGACCAAGAGGCTAGTAAGACAGGTATGGCCCAGAGGCTTTTGCTAATTACAAGGCCTGGTCTAGTGACAACACATTAAGTGGCCTGTCAATGGAATCTTTGTTAGACCTGGGAATGAGCCTTCCCAGCCCTGTGGGACACAATGATCATGAAATACCCCCCAAACATGGTCAAATATGAGGCTATGATGGGGCCCTGCTGACTGGAAGTTTGCCAGCTGCCTCTACAAAGGTTAAATCATGACCACTACAAGATGCTGACCTTCAACACCCCCTTGAAAGGAGTTCAGGGTGGAGACAAAAAAGAAGGCATTCTGTGCTCTGGGAAAAATCCAGAAAAACAGGCCTTCAGATAGTCAGATGCTTTCAGGTAAAGATTTTTTTTTTTTTTTTTAATAAATTTATTTATTTTACTTGGGGGCTAATTACTTTACAATATTGTAATAGTTTTTGCCATACATTGACATGAATCAGCCATGGGTTTACATGTGTTCCCCTTCCCGGAACCCCCACCCACCTCCCTCCCCATCCCATCCTTCTGGATCATCCCATTGCCCCGGCCCTGAGCCCTTGTCACATGCATCGAACATGGAATGGTGCTCTGTTTCACATATGACAATACACATGTCTCAATGCCATTCTCCCAGAACGTCCCACCCTCACCTTCTCCCTCAGAGTCCATAAAATTGTTCCATGCATCTGTGTCTCTTATTCTGTCTCGCATATAGGGTTATCGTTACCATCTTTCAAATTCCATATATATGCATTAGTATACTGTATTGTTGTTTTTCTTTCTGGCTTACTTCACTCTGTATAATGGGCTCCAGTTTCATCCATCTCAGTAGAACCGATTGAAATGTATTTTTTTTAATGGCTGAGTAATATTCCATTGTGTATATGTACCACAGCTTCCTTATCCATTCGTCTGCTGATGGACATCTAGGTTGCTTCCATGTCCTGGCTATTGTAAACAGTGCTGCGATGAACATTGGGGTACACGCGTCTCTTTCAATTCTGGTTTCCTCGGTGTATATGCCCAGCAGTGGGATTGCTGGGTCATATGGCAGTTCTATTCCCAGTTTTTTAAGGAATCTCCACACTGTTCTCCATAGTGGCTGTACTAGTTTGCATTCCCACCAACAGTGTAAGAGGGTTCCCTTTTCTCCACACCCTCTCCAGCATTTATTGCTTGTAGACTTTTGGATAGCAGCCATTCTGACTGGTGTGAAATGATACCTCATTGTGGTTTTGATTTGCATTTCTCTAATAATGAGTGATGTTGAGCATCTTTTCATGTGTTTGTTAGCCATCTGTATGTCTTCTTTGGAGAAATGTCTGTTTAGTTCTTTGGCCCATTTTTTGATCGGGTCGTTTACTTTTCTGGAATTCAGCTGCAGAAGTTGTTTGTATATTTTTGAGATTAATTGTTTGTCTGTTGCTTCATTTGCTATTATTTTCTCCCATTCTGAAGGCTGTCTTTTCACCTTGTTTATAGTTTCCTTTGTTGTGCAAAAGCTTTTAATTTTAATTAGGTCCCATTTGTTTATTTTTGCTTTTATTTCCAATATTCTGGGAGGTGGGTCATGGAGGATCCTGCTGTGATTTATGTCAGAGAGTGTTTTGCCTATGTTTTCCTCTAGGAGTTTTATTGTTTCTGGTCTTACGTTTAGATCTTTAATCCATTTTGAGTTTATTTTTGTGTACGGTGTTAGGAAGTGTTCTAGTTTCATTCTTTTACAAGTGGTTGACCAGTTTTCCCAGCACCACTTGTTAAAGAGATTGTCTTTTCTCCATTGTATATTCTTGCCTCCTTTGTCGAAGATAAGGTGTCCATATGTGCGTGGGTTTATCTCTGGGCTTTCTATTTTGTTCCATTGATCTATATTTCTATCTTTGTGCCAATACCATACTGTCTTGATGACTGTGGCTTTGTAGTAGAGCCTGAAGTCAGGCAGGTTGATTCCTCCAGTTCCATTCTTCTTCCTCAAGATTGCTTTGGCTATTCGAGGTTTCTTATATTTCCATACAAATTGTGAGATGATTTGTTCTAGTTCTGTGAAAAATACCATTGGTAGCTTGATAGGGATTGCATTGAATCTGTAGATTGCTTTGGGTAGAATACTCATTTTCACTATATTAATTCTTCCAATCCATGAACACGGTATATTTCTCCATCTGCTTGTGTCCTCTTTGATTTCTTTCATCAGTGTTTTATAGTTTTCTATATATAAGTCTTTTGTTTCTTTAGGTAGATATATTCCTAAGTATTTAATTCTTTTTGATGCAATGGTGAATGGTATTGTTTCCTTAATTTCTCTTTCTGTTTTCTCATTATTGGAGTATAGGAATGCAAGGGATTTCTGTGTGTTAATTTTATATCCTGCAACTTTACTATATTCATTGATCAACTCTAGTAATTTTCTAGTAGAGTCTTTAGGGTTTTCTATGTAGAGGATCATGTCATCTGCAAACAGTGAGAGTTTTACTTCTTCTTTTCCTATCTGTATTCCTTTTATTTCTTTTTCAGCTCTGATTGCTGTGGCCAAAACTTCCAAAACTATGTTGAATAGTAGTGGTGAAAGTGGGCATCCTTGCCTTGTTCCTGACTTTAGGGGAAATGCTTTCAATTTTTCACCATTGAGGATAATGTTTGCTGTGGGTTTGTCATATATAGCTTTTATTATGTTGAGATATGTTCCTTCTATTCCTGCTTTCTGGAGGGTTTTAATCATAAATGGATGCTGAATTTTGTCAAAGGCTTTTTCTGCATCTATTGAGATAACCATATGGTTTTTTTCTTTCAATTTGTTAATGTGGTGTATTACATTGATTGATTTGCGGATGTTAAAAAAACCTTGCATTCCTGGGATAAAGCCCACTTGGTCATGATGTATGATCTTTTTAATATGATGTTGGATTCTGTTTGCTAGAATTTTATTAAGGATTTTTGCATCTATGTTCATCAGTGATATTGGCCTGTAGTTTTCCTTTTTTGTGACATCTTTGTCTGGTTTTGGAATTAGGGTGATGGTGGCCTCATAGAATGAGTTTGGAAGTTTACCATCTTCTGCAATTTTCTGGAAGAGTTTGAGTAGGATAGGTGTTAGCTCTTCTCTAAATTTTTGGTAGAATTCCGCTGTGAAGCCGTCTGGTCCTGGGCTTTTGTTTGCTGGAAGATTTCTGATTACAGTTTCGATTTCCGTGCTTGTGATGGGTCTGTTAAGATCTTCTATTTCTTCCTGGTTCAGTTTTGGAAAGTTATATTTTTCTAAGAATTTGTCCATTTCTTCCAAGTTGTCCGTTTTATTGGCATATAGCTGTTGGTAGTAGTCTCTTATGATCCTTTGTATTTCTGTGGAGTCTGTTGTGATCTCTCCATTTTCATTTCTAATTTTGTTGATCTGATTCTTCTCCCTTTGTTTCTTGATGAGTCTGGCTAATGGCTTATCAATTTTGTTTATCTTCTCGAAAAACCAGCTTTTAGTTTTGTTGATTTTTGCTATGGTCTCTTTTGTTTCTTTTGCATTTATTTCTGCCCTAATTTTTAAGATTTCTTTCCTTCTACTGACCCTGGGGTTTTTCATTTCTTCCTTCTCTAGTTGCTTTAGGTGTAGAGTTAGTTGATTTATTTGATTTTTTTCTTGTTTCTTGAGGTACGCCTGTATTGCTATGAACCTTCCCCTTAGTATTGCTTTTACAGTGTCCCATAGGTTTTGGGTTGTTGTGTTTTCATTTTCATTTGTTTCTATGCATAATTTTATTTCTTTTTTGATTTCTTCTGTGATTTGTTGGTTATTCAGAAGCGTGTTGTTTAGCCTCCATATGTTGGAACTTTTAATAGTTTTTTTCCTGTAATTGAGGTCTAATCTTACTGCATTGTGGTCAGAGAAGATGGCTGGGATGATTTCAATTTTTTTGAATTTACCAAGGCTAGATTTATGGCCCAGGATGTGATCTATCCTGGAGAAAGTTCCATGTGCACTTGAGAAAAAGGTAAAATTGATTGTTTTGGGGTGGAAAGTCCTGTAAATATCAATTAAATCTAATTTGTCTATTGTATCATTTAAAGTTTGTGTTTCCTTGTTAATTTTCTGTTTAGTTGATCTATCCATATGCGTGAGTGGAGTATTAAAGTCTCCCACTATTATTGTGTTAGTGTTAATTTCCCCTTTCATACTTGTTAGTATTTGCCTTATATATTGTGGTGCTCCTATGTTGGGTGCATATATATTTATGATTGTTACGTCTTCTTCTTGAATTGATCCTTTGATCTTTATGTAGTGTCCTTCTTTGTCCCTTTTCACATCCTTTTTTTTAAAGTCTATTTTATCTGAAATGAGTATTGCGACTCCTGCTTTCTTTTGGTCTCCGTTTGCATGGAATATGTTTTTCCATCCTTTCACTTTCAGCCTGTGTGTGTCCCTAGTTTTGAGGTGGGTCTCTTGTAGACAGCATATATAGGGGTCTTGTTTTTGTATCCATTCAGCAACCCTTTGTCTTTTGGTTGGGGCATTCAACCCATTTACATTTAAGGTAATTATTGATAAGTATGATCCCGTTGCCATTTACTTTGTTGTTTTGAGTTCGTGTTGAAACATCCTTTCTGTGTTTCCTGTTTAGAGAAGATCCTTTAGCATTTGCTGGAGAGCTGGTTTGGTGGTGCTGAATTCCCTCAGCTCTTGCTTGTCTGTAAAGCTTTTGAATTCTCCTTCATATCTGAATGAGATCCTTGCTGGGTACAGTAATCTGGGTTGTAGATTATTCTCTTTCATTACTTTAAGTATGTCCTGCCATTCCCTTCTAGCCTGAAGGGTTTCTATTGAAAGATCAGCTGTTATCCTTATGGGGATCCCCTTGTGTGTTATTTGTTGTTTTTCCCTTGCTGCTTTTAATATTTGTTCTTTGTGTTTGATCTTTGTTAATTTGATTAATATGTGTCTTGGGGTGTTTCGCCTTGGGTTTATCCTGTTTGGAACTCTCTGGGTTTCTTGGACTTCTGTGACTATTTCTTTCCTCAATTTAGGGAAATTCTCAACTATTATCTCCTCGAGTATTTTTTCATGGCCTTTCCTTTTATCTTCTTCTTCTGGGACTCCTATGATTCGAATGTTGGGGCGTTTCATATTGTCCCAGAGGTCCCGGAGGTTTTCCTCATTTCTTTTGATTCTTTTTTCTTTTTTCCTCTCTGCTTCGTTTATTTCCATCATTCTATCTTCTACCTCACTTATCCTATCTTCTGCCTCCGTTATTCTACTGTTGGTTCCCTCCAGAGTGTCTTTTATCTCCTTTATTTCATTATTCATTCTATATTGATTCCTTTTTATTTCTTCTAAGTCCTTGATAAACATTTCTTGCATCTTCTCAATCTTTGTCTCCAGGCTATTTATCTGTAACTCCATTTTGCTTTCAAGATTTTGGATCATTTTTATTATCCTTATTCTAAATTCTTTTTCAGATAGATTCCCTATCTCCTCCTCTTTTGTTTGGCTTTGTGGGCATTTCTCATTTTCCTTTACTTGCTGAGTATTTCTCTGCCTTTTCATCTTGTTTAGATTGCTGTGTTAGGCGTGGCCCTTCTGTATTCTGGTAGTATGAAGTTCCTCTTTGTTGTGGAGGTTCCTCACTGCGGTTGGGGTTGGACAGGTGGCTTGTCAAGGGTTCCTGGTTGGGGGAGCTTGTGTCGGTGTTCTGGTGGGTGGAGCTGGATTTCTGCACTCTAGAGTGTAATGGAGTGACCAGTATTAATTTTTGAGATGTCTATGGATTTGGTGTGCCTCTGGGCAGCCTGTATATTGGTGCTCAGGTCTATGTTCCTGCGTTGCTGGAGAATTTGCGTGGTATGTCTTGCTCTGGAACTTATTGTCTCTTGGGTGGAGCTTGGTTTCAGTGAATTTATGGAGGCTATTGGATGGTCTCTTATTAATTAATGTTTCCCCTGGCTTTCAGTCTTATTCTTGCAGTAGCCTCAAGACTTCTCCTTCCATACAGCCTCAATAATAAAACTTTTAGGTTAATGGTGAAAAGATTCTCCACAGTGAGGGATACCCAGAAAGGTTCACTGAGTTACATGGAGAGATGAGGTGGGGGGGGGGGGTTGAGGTGACCAGGAGGGGAAGAGGGGAATTCAAATGTGGAGAGAGCAATCTAGCCAGTAAGCACTTCCCTCTGTGCTTTCCACAGTTTGGAACCCTCAGAGTGATTCACAGAGATACATAGAGAGGGGGGAGGGAGGTAACAGAGGTGAGCATGAGTAGAAAGGGAGGAATTAAGAGGGGAGAGAGAGATCTGGGCAGTATCCTGTTCCTGAAGTGTTCTCCGGTACCCAGAACACCCTCAGAGATTCACAGAATTGGGTTGAGAAGAGAAGGAGGAGGGTGGGAGATAGAGGTTCCCTGGGGGAGAAGAAAGAGCATCAATAGGGGGAGAGAGTGATCAGGCGAGTGATCACACTCCTGAGTAAAAATGGGTCCTAAAGATTGGGTTCTTAAATGTACAAAGTTGATATCAAATATGTAAAACAAAGATTAAAAATCTAGAGTAGAGGTTAGACTCTTATAAAACTTACAATCTAAAAAAAAAAAAAGAAAAAAGGAAACAGTGTAAAAAGAAAAAAAACAGTAAAACAGTAAAAAAAGAAACAGTAAAAAAATGTAGAACAGGAAAAAAACATTAAAAAAAAAGAAAACACAAAAGGTATAAGATATATGTATGTAGTTTGCTTCAAAAATAGGGTTTTTTTTTTTTTTTGCAAGTTAATAGTGGGTTATGAAAATGTAAGTTAAAGGTGTAATAGAGGACTTGAAGAAAAAGGAAAGAAGAGAAAAAAAAATTTTTTTTTAATTAAAAAAAAATTAAAAAAAAAAAATAATAATAATAGTAAAAAATATATATATCCCGGACTTTCTCTGGAGCTGTTGTGAGCAGTGTGGGATCTGCTCAGTTTTAGATAGATCCTTATTCCTGCTTATACTTTTCAAGATCTATAGGTCCTTTTTAATGCAGTCGGTATTAACTACAGGGATCTTAATCTGTTGGCCTGTCCCTTCTAAAGCGCTTCCCTCTGTTTATTTGGCTTCTGTTTGGAGATCTCTTCAGTATCTAATTTCCGCCCTGCAACAAAGCGGTGAAGGTGATCTCTTTAGGTTCGCTTGTTCAATCGTGCTGTCGGGAGGAAGGAACACTGCAATTCTGGCGTGTGTGTGGTAAGCTCGCAGTGTCTCGGCCGCACTGGGTTCGCCCCCGCTCACGGCGTGTGTGCTTTCCCCGTCTACCCTGCTCAGGCTTCAGGTTACTCGGCCGGGGAGCGGGCCCTGAGCTGCGTGCACTTCCCAGGTCTAAGCCGCTCAGGTTCAGGCTCCCGGTTACTCCACAAAGGCGCAGACTCGGTTTCGCCCGCGGCTTGTGCCGTTCCCGGTCGGAGCTGCCCAGGCGGCCAGGAGTTTGGCAAGGGCGCTGTCCCCTGTTGGGGCGGTGCGGCTTATCACCTCCCTGGTCCCCGCCTCGGTTTACGGGCGCGCCCGGCTCCGGTGTGCTTTGTGTCGGTTCTGGGGAGCTGGTCTCTGGCTGCGACCCTCCCGGCGGCTGTCGACCCTCCGGGATCTCAGGCAGTCTTTGCTTAGAAACTGGGAGCCTGTTTGCAGTTTGGTAGGGGGTGCCCTCTCTGGAGCCGAGTTTGCCCCTTTCCGGCTCTGGCGGGCCCCGCCTACCCGCTGTGTCCCGCGGGGGATGGGGCGGTCCGCAGCCGGCTAGCTCTCCTCTGGTATCGCTCAGTCCTTTGTTCTGTGAGCGGGCCGGCAGTGCCTTAGAGTTGGGCTTTTCGCGGGATAGTTCTCTCTCTCTCGCTGTCCCACAGTTCAGGTTACTATCTCACGTTAGCTCCCTCAGATTGCCCTCGGGGCACTCGGGCCCGGTCCTTACCCTAGGCAATGCCGCCCGCTCCTCGCCGTTCAGCCCCCACTTGCTGGTGGCGGATGATGCGAGCGTCTGGGGTTCTTTGCTGGGAGTTGCTTTAGGCACGTAATCTGTGGATTTTATTTATTTTTTCCTCCCAGTTACGTTGCCCTCCGAGATAAAAAATCCTCCCCCACACCCGCCGGTGAGAGGGTTTCCTGGTGTTTGGAAATTCCTCCTCTTTTACGACTCCCTCCCCGGGACGGGTCTCCGTCCCTAACTCTTTTGTCTCTCTTTTTATCTTTTATAATTTCTCCTACCTCTTTTGAAGATAATGCGCAGTTTTTGTGAAAGCCTGACGTCCTCAGCCAGCCTTCAGAAGTAGTTTTGTGAGGTTTGGTCAGCGTTCAGATGTTCTTTCGATAAATTTGTGGAGGAGAGAGTGGTCTCCCCGTCCTATTCCTCCGCCATCTTAGCCCCGCCCCCCGCTTTCAGGTAAAGATTTTTATGAGTCCAAATTCTTGCATCTTCTCATACCTAGAGAAATACTAATGTCACAAACCAATGTCTGGACCTGGTTCTCCTGGCTAGCCCCACAACAGCTTTCCTATTTCTATTAATCTTTGGGCCATGTGTCTTTAACTTTCTTGTTAAGTTTGCTTCTCCAAGTAGTAGTATGACAAGAATATCCCCTGGCCAACACCCAGACAATGCTGGAACAGCTGCCTTATCATTCTGTGGACTCTCATCTCCCTCTGTGAATACACCCTGAGGTCCTCAGGCTGTTCTGCCTTTGAGATCTTATATGGGAGTCCATCCCTAGTGATAGAAAAGCTCAACAGAGACCACCAGCAACTAGCTGACCTGGAGATATCCCAACACCTCCATGCCCTGGGATAAGTCTTCCACCATATCACCCAATAAATCTTAGAGAGGACACCCATTCCTTTGGGCAACTGGGTTCATCCCTATCATCCAGGAGATGAGGTATGGGTTAAAGGTCAAAAAAAAACAAAAAACACTTCAGCCAGTTTGGACAGGCCCTCACACTGTCATCCTGGCAACCCCTACAGCTGTTAGAGTTATAGGTGTCATCCCTTGGATCCACCACGCCAGAGTTAAGAAGGCAGCGACTTCCTGTGATGAGGACACTTTGAAAACAGTTTGGGACCCCCGAAAATCCCCTCAAGTTCTGGTTCCAGAAACAACGACCCTAACCCATGAAGGACTCTGAGCCCTGCTCTAGTCACTCTGGAAGCTGACTAGTCAACATACGGCAGAAGCTTGAGCAACACATAGCTTTGCTCCAGCCACACTTCAGCAGCTGGCTGGTCAACGCACGGCAGAAGCTTCAGGGTCTGGCTATCAAAATATCAATGGATTTTCATTGTCAACCCTGGACTCTATCCCTGATTGGTATTATTGCTGTGCTCTTCACTATAGGACTAGCTTCAGTCGCACCCCAGGACTGGGATTTGGATCAGAAGCTGCAGTTAGCTGTCTGTTATCTCACTGTAGTGGGAAGCCTCATTCTTATTAGATGTCTCTTGTGATCGATTCTCCCTACTAACTAAATTGCTCACAGTATAGCTGACCCCCCTTCACAATAGGGTCAGTTGCTATAGCCATGACAACCCAAAGATGGGAAGAAAACCTTTTGCTAGTGTTCAGTTATCTGTTATGTGCAGGCTGATTTGCAGCCTTTTGGTGTCCCTTGCTGTAACAGATGGTGCCGTTCCTTATCCATCACGCACCTGTCAACATTACAGTCAGTCCTTAGAAAATCGCTTACTTAACCATCAGCTAGAACAATGTATAGATAGCCAATCCTATAGGCCGATCACCTACTGCCTTCATAACCATGCGATGTATATCCAGGGGCCTGGTGCCAAAAATGTTTTCCAGTTATGCCCCCCACTGCCGCTAACTCTCCCCCACCAGAGGATCCAAACCCCACGTGGTATCCTGACACCATGACATTGGCATCATGCCCCTGTTCCTCCATCTACCCCTGAATGCCACACAGATGTTACAACCCAGAACAGGTGTCTGTCTGCCAAATAAATGGGAAAACCTACTGGACAGGAACAATAATGCAGACAAATGAAATCATGGACCAACTTTGCCCTAAAAAATAAGACTCTGCCTGTTGGCAGTATGACCCACGTTACAGAGTTAACTCCCCCTGAGACTCTCGTCTGTATTAGGTTCTCAACACAAGTCATTGCCTTCTTAATGACACCAACCTCCAGCTGGCCAGGGACTGCCGGCTCTGCCTATCCTTAGGAGCTCCATGGTACTTAGCTACACCAGTACCATTGAATAATGCAACAGCCACGGGAATTCCTACAGATCCACCCTTATAAGGCCAGTCTTAAGGACAATTGAGTTAACTCAAAAGGCTCCGAAATGCTTTACAAATGGTGGAAGAACTGAACTTGTAGGCAATTTAGCCAGGGATGAATGTAATCAAACGTTAAAAGGTGAGTGGCCCACTCATCTTCCCACAAACACAATATGGTGCCACCCCCATTAACACCTTTTCTTTGTTTGTGGGACAGATGCTTACTTATGTCTACCAATCAATTGGATGGGCATCTGCATCTTAGCTTTCCTCACTCCCCAGATGAATATTGTCCCTAACAGGCAGACTCTCATCATACTTCTGACAGCACATACATGGTCAAAAAGAGCCATCCAGTTTATACCTCTACTAGTTGGTCTGCTTATTTAACTTATATGCAGAGTACATCATGAGAAACACTCGGCTGGATGAAGCACAAGCTGGAATCAAGATTGCCAGGAGAAATATCAATAACCTCAGATATGCAGATGACGCCACCCTTATGGCAGAAAGTGAAGAAGAACTAAAGAGCCTCTTGATGAAAATGAAAGAGGAGAGTGAAAAAGTTGGCTTAAAGCTCAACATTCAGAAAACTAAGATCATGGCATCTGGTCCCATCACTTCATGGCAAATAGATGGGAAAATAGTGGAAACAGTGTCAGACTTTATTTTTGGGGGCTCCAAAATCAATGCAGATGGTGACTGCAGCCATGAAATTAAAAGACGCTTACTCCTTGGAAAGAAAGTTATGACCAACCTAGGTAGCATATTAAAAAGCAGAGACATTACTTTGCCAACAAAGGTCCATCTAGTCAAGGCTATGGTTTTTCCAGTAGTCATGTATGGATGTGAGAGTTGCACTGTGAAGAAAGCTGAGCGCCGAAGAATTGATGCTTTTGAACTGTGGTGTTGGAGAAGACTCTTGAGAGTCCCTTGGACTGCAAGGAGATCCAACCAGTCTATCCTAAAGGAGATCAGTCCTGGCTGTTCATTGGAAGGACTGATGTTGAAGCTGAAACTCCAGTACTTTGGCCACCTCATGAGAAGAGTTGACTCATTGGAAAAGACCCTGATGCTGGGAAGGATTGGGGGCAGGTGGAGAAGGGGACGACAGAGGATGAGAGGGTTGGATGGCATCACCGACTCGATGGACATGAGTTTGGGTAAACTCCGGGAGTTGGTGGTGGACAGGGAGGCCTGGCGTGCTGTTATTCATGGGGTCGCAAAGAGTCGGACATGACTGAGTGGCTGAACTGAACTGAGTTGGTCTGGGAATTATGGCTAAGATAGGTATGGGAATAGGAGAAATTGCTTTATCAACCATCTTCTACCGTACACTATCCAAGGACTTCACAGACGACGTTGAGAGAATAGCCAAATCTTTAGTGGCCTTACAGGACGAACCAGATTCCCTGGTTGAAGTGGTTTTACACAATAGGAGAGGGCTAGACCTACTGACAGCTGAAAAGAGAGGACTCTGCCTCTTCTTAAATGAAGCATCCTTACAAGCTTCTTAAGATAAATAGGGGAGGGTTTAAGAGTGGTAAAAGGATTGGTGGATTTTGGATTATTTTTGGACCCACAGAAATCATCCTATAGAGACTAGATTTATTAAAAAAGGACAGTCGCCTATTTTCTTGAAGAACTGGGTGACCACCTCAGTGACATCAAAGGACTGACATACCCATTTACCTATGTTGGAACACTTTGCTTTCCCTCATTTAGCTTGGAACAGACGCACCCTCACCCCCGCGATAGTCCTGTGCTGTGCTGTACGTAGTAACTCAGTTGTGTCTGACTCTTTGCAACCCCATGAACTGTAGCCTGCCAGGCTCCTCTGTCCATGGAGATTCTCCAGGCAAGAATACTTGAGTGGGTTGCTATGCCCTCCTACAGGGGATCTTCCCAACCCAGGGATCGAATCCAGGTCTCCCACACTGCAAGTGGATTCTTTACCATCTGAGCCACCAGGGAAGCCCATGAATACTGGAGTGGGTAGCCTATCCCTTCTCCAGGGGGTCTTCCTGACCCAGGAATCAAACCGGGGTCTCCTGTGTTGAAGGTGGATTCTTTACCAGCTGAGCTATCAGAGAAGCCCCCCAATATTTCTATCAGGCTCCACATATCAGCTATGGCAGGTTTAATCAGACCAATGGTCTCCCATCTTGGTAATCCATTTACAAATACTTCTGTGGATCCTCCTGGGTTTAAGAAATTGTTTAACCATGATCCTCAGTTTTGACTTTTGTATAAAGAGGCTCGTCTACAGCTTCAGGTGGTCCTATTTCTAAAGATAATCATCTAATAATGTCTTTGAAATGGAAAGGCAATTCAGGCAGATTACTAGAATGAGTACTCAAATAAACTAGGATAGAGGGGGTACATTTTACGTGATTAATCTTTAATTAACTTTCTATAACAAATCTTGCAATGAAGTTATTTTGGAAATTTTGAAGACTTTTGGGGCTTCTGCACATCAATTAAAGTAGATACAATATTTTCAGATGAGACATCTGTAAAATTTAAACAATTTAAAGTTTTTCCAATTCAAAAAATCCAAGGAGCTAGCCCTACAAATAAAAGCTAATCTAATTTTAGAAAAGAGGAAAACTCTTACCACTGTTATTTCCAATAGACACTGCAGGCACAGATTCAGAAGACTGCTGACTTAACTATGTACAAAAAATCAGTTTTGGAGAGCCAAAAGGACACCATCTTGACCATTTCAGGTCCTGATTTCCTTGAATTCCCAATTAGGTAATTGCAAGTATTCAAAAACCCAGCTGGTTTTCCTACAGGTTGCTGTTTGCCTAGGAGTTGTTTGGTCTTTGAGGAAAAACTTTCCATTATTAATTTCACAGCCTAATTCAAATATGAGATATGATCAAAACAACGTTTGAAGACAGTATGATGGGTCAAATGTGTGTTGCTACTGAGTCTAGCACCCCAAAGTGTTATCACTGGGTTGGTTCAACTCTTTTTTGTGTCTTGGTTTTTCCCTGCAACAATCTAAAACCACCATGGGTGCTCAGGGCACTAGGTTATCAATCTCTGTTGTGCTCACTAGATGAGCACTAGTTACCTAATGGTTGTAGTGGGTATCCATTATTTTTCAAAGCTGAATAATTTAATCTGTCATTTCACTAGCAAAAACTTTGTTCAGACCATATATCAACTCTTTTTTCTCAATTTAAGCCAAATTTAACAAAATCCCAGCCACCTATGTTTCCTCTATCCCTCTAGTCCGCTGACTAGAAATGCACTGGTGCCCCTTAAGACTCCAAGTCTTAAGTAAAGCAGCTCAAATAAAATTTTCAGGATCATCACCCAAACAATGAGATCTGGATATCAGGAGAACTCACCAGAACACCTGAGGAATACGGAGAAGCCAGTAGCTCAATGGGCCCACACTTGGTACCTAGCACTGGCTCCAGGCAGACTTCAGGTGTGTTCCGGTGAGTGTCTCTGATATCCTGCCAGCTGTGTCAAGTTTGTGTCAATGAAAACTTAATCAATCTAAGAAAGAAATGGAAATTTTATTTGAATCAAATTGAGGATTATAACCCAGGAAAGCTCAGAAAGCTTGGAAAACTGTTCTGTCCATTAGAAGGCAAAGAACAATGATATGTTTTTTGTTTTTTGAGACACACAGGTACACATCAAATGACATCTTACTGACAGTTTACACAATCCAGATCTGCAAGTACAAAGTGGTAAGTCATCGTGATCCCTTACAAGATCAAGAAGGAATGTTATCTTTTAAGGAGTTGACTTGTTGGTGCCTGGAGAATGTTGGTATTTCTGCCGATGGGAAAAGTTTGGTCAGTGGACAATGCAGATTCACAACACACAATAGAGAGGGGAGAGGAAGCCAAAAGGTAGAGCAAATTTTTTATGTTTTTATTTCTCTTTAAAAATTTATCTAATTGGAGGATAATTGCTTTACAATATTGTGATGGTTTTTACCATACATCAATATGAAATGGCCATAGGTATACATGTGTTGCCCCCACCTCCCTCCCCACCCTGTCCTTTCAGGTTGTCACAGAGCACCGACTTTGGGTGCCTTGCTTCATACATCAAACTCTCACTGGTTTATTTTACATATGGCAATATACATGTTTCAATGCTATTCTCTCAAATCATCTCACCCTCTCCTTCTCCCACTGAGTCCAAAATCTGTTCTTTACATCTGTGTTTCCTTTGCTGCCTTGTACATAGGATCATCAGTAATTTTTTTCTTACCTTGCCATAAAATATTAATTTTATTTCATAGCAATAGAACTTTTCCATACTTTATTGTGTAAGTAAGCCCTCTCTTCAGAAACATTATATCTCTTGTCTTAAATATTCTCAATTTGGGGAAACTATACATTGGAACACCCTCAACCTGGAAGACTTTATCAGGAACTTCCAAGATAAAAGCCTCCCAGGCTAATTCTTCTGTTCTATACACTAAAGAAAACCCACAATCTAAAATCTAGGAGTTAAGTTTTATTCAGGGACCTTACTGAGGACTACAGCTGGGGGAGGCAGCTTCTTAGATTTCTCTGAGGAAGTGCCCCAAAGAGGTAAGGGAGGAATCAGGATATATAGGAGATTTCGCTAAAAACAAAACAAAAAACTGTCGGGTTGAACATCAAGATTATTGCTAATCACAAAAACAGATATCTCAAGTTAATTATTTTAGCACATTTTTATGTATGAGAAGCTACAAAAATCTGGGCTCATTGAAATTATTGTTTAGATATGCATCTTGAATATCTAGGACCACATCCTGAATTCCTCTCAAGGCCTACAGTCAGGGGTGAGGAGGCAGCTGCAGTGGCTGATGGCTTGATCCTTATAGAATAGAAATGATGGACAACATCCTTTGTTTACTGAAATGGCAGGCAACATTCCCTTTTTATATGTTCTTCTGCCCTTGCTGTGTTTCTACTCCTTTGTGTTTCCTTGAGGTTCCTAAATTCTGTGTGAGTATTGTTGGCATACAAAAATAAGTCAAGATATGAGGTAGGTGGGGCTTCTCAGGTGGCTTAACTGGTAAAGAATCTGCCTGCAATGCAGGAGACACAGGTTCAATTCCTGGGTTAGGAAGATCTCCTGGAGAAGGGAATGGCAACCTACTCCAGTATTATTGCTTGGAGAATCCCATGGATAGAGGAGCCTAGCAGGCTACAGTCCATGGAGTCACAAAGAGTTGGACACGACTGATTGACTAAACACACACACACACAAGGCAGGTAGCATCAATTCCCTGTAGTACAATATATGTAATAGATGTAGGGTGAGTCCACATTCTCATCCCTTTCCATCACTAATGCACCTGGCTCTTGGAAAATCTAAGCTACTTTTCTTTTTTTTTTTTTTTTTTTTATTTTATTTTATTTTATTTTTTTTTTAATAAATTTATTTATTTTACTTGGGGGCTAATTACTTTACAATATTGTAATAGTTTTTGCCATACATTGACAAGAATCAGCCATGGGTTTACATGTGTTCCCCTTCCCGAACCCCCCACCCACCTCCCTCCCCCTCCCATCCCTCTGGATCATCCCACTGCCCCGGCCCCGAGCCCTTGTCACATGCATCGAACATGGAATGGTGCTCTGTTTCACATATGACAATACACATGCTACTTTTCAATTTTAATCGAATGACAAGAGAGACCCCAAGGCTGCCACAGGGTTACTTAAACCTCTAGTTTTGGGTGACCTATTGTTCCACATCTGAAAACCACTAATGATTCAGTTTTTAATCCCAGCAAGACTATCTTTTATTTTCCCAAAGTCATAAAAAGAACTATTTAAAGCAAAAAATAATGAGTTTTATAAAAATTGTTGAAATAAAATATATGATCATGATCACACAATGGAGAAGGGTAAGTAGAATTATAATATTTTCAAATTTATTAAGTTTATGAGAAGTAGTAAATATTAACTCTAACAAATTGTGATAAGTTAAAGATGCATATTGTAACTCTTGAGCAACTACTAAAAGTCATGCAAAATTTGTAGATTTATATATATATATTTAAACAAAATAGAAGTATTAAACATAATACAAAAATATTATTATCCTTAATGAATTAAGAATGTGAAATAGAGGAATAATATACAAATAGGACAAAGAGAAAACAAATAGCAAATGAGTCAACCACGTGCAAAATTATATTAAATGAAAATAGACTAAATACTCCAATAAAAAACAGGGTTTGTTAGACAGGATAATAAATCAAGTCCCAACCACTCACAAAAAGATGCACTTTAATGTAAATACTCATATAGGTTGAAAATAAAAAGACGGAAAGTGATATATCATGCAAAATGTAAAACTAAGAACAATGTTGTGGCTATATAAGTGAGGACTTCTAGTAATATAATAATATCGTATGAAATAAAGTGAGAAATTTCAGAAAGACAGTTGGTTAATACACAATAATGCTAAATACATGTGCACCTAAAAACAGAACTTTAAAATTCATGAGACAAATATAGATAGCTCTAAAGGAAGAAACCTGTATGCAGGAAGCAACAGTTAGAACTGGATATGGAACAACAGACTGGTTCCAAATAGGAAAAGGAGTACGTCAAGGCTGTTTATTGTCACCCTGCCTATTTAACTTATATGCAGAGTACATCATGAGAAACGCTGGGCTGGAAGAAGCACAAGCTGGAACCAAGATTGCCAGGAGAAATATCAATAACCTCAGATATGCAGATGACGCCACCCTTATGGCAGAAAGTAAAGAGGAACTAAAAAGCCTCTTGATGAAAGTGCGAGAGGAGAGTGAAAAAGTTGGCTTAAAGCTCAACATTCAGAAAACTCAGATCACGGCATCCGGTCCCATCACTTCATGGGAAATAGATGGGGAAACAGTGGAAACAGTGTCAGACTTTATTTTTTGGGGCTCCAAAAATCACTGCAAATGGTGATTGCAGCCATGAAATTAAAAGACGCTTACTCCTTGGAAGGAAAGTTATGACCAACCTAGATAGCATATTGAAAAGCAGAGACATTACCTTGTCAACAAAGGTCCATCTAGTCAAGGCTATGGTTTTTCCAGTAGTCATGTATGGATGTGAGAGTTGGACTGTGAAGAAAGCTGAGTGCCGAAGAACTGATGATTTTGATGCTGTCGGAGAAGACTCTTGAGAGTCCCTTGGACTGCAAGGAGATCCAACCAGTCCATCCTAAAGGCGATCAGTCCTGGGTGTTCATTGGAAGGACTGATGTTGAAACTGAAACTCCAATATTTTGGCCACCTCATGCAAAGAGTTGACTCATTTGAAAAGACCCTGATGCTGGGAAGGATTGGGGGCAGGGGGAGAAGGGGATGACAGAGGATGAGATGGCTGGATGCCATCACCGACTCAATAGACATGAGTTTGGGTAAACTCCAGGAGTTGGTGATGGACAGGGAGGCCTGTCGTGCTGGGATTCGTGGGGTCGCAAAGAGTCAGACATGACTGAGCGACTGAACTGAACTGAAAGGAAGAAATAGATATATTCACATTTGTAACTGTTAACTTTTAAAACTCTTCTCTCAGTAATTAATAGGAACTACATTAAAAATACAGTAAGAATTTAGAAGATTTCAAAAATAGTGTCATCCAAATTAATGTAATTGACATTTCATAGAAAACCACATTCAGTAACTACAGAATTCCTGCTATTTTCAAGGACACATGAATTACTCACCAAGCTAGACTATATTCTGGGCCACAGATTATCCATGTGTATTTTGGATATTTACATATATTATCTATATTTGTCAAAAAATACAAAGTAAATGTAAGTTTGAGATCTTACTGAGTATGTTCTCAGGTTACAACACAACTATTATATTAGAAATAAATAGCCAAGAAATAGCTAGAGGATATCTAGAAACAGGCCCAAATATTTATAAATGAAACCACACACTTCTAAATAAATATTAATCAGAGATAAAATCATAAAGAGAATTAGAAGATATTTTGAATTGAATATTCTGTAATCACAACATACCACAATGCTTAGGATACAGTTAGAGCAATACATAAGTGGAAATTTACAGTTTTAAATGCTTGTATTGGAAAAACAGAGTCTTAAAAAATTAGTCACCTAAATTTTCATCTTTAAAAGCTGACAAAAGATGAGCAAATTAAATCCAAAGTAAGTGGAAGCGAAAATATAGTAAAGAGAGCAGAGATAATAAGAATAGAAAACAGACCAACAATAGAGAAAATTAATAAATTCAAAAGTTTGTTCTTTGAGGGCCTCCCTGGTAGCTCAGTCAATCCTAAAGGAAATCAACCCTGAATATTCATTGGAAGGACCGATGCTGAATCTGAAGCTCCAAACTTTGCCCACCTGTTGCAAAGAGCCAGCTCATTGGAAAAGACCCTGATTCTGGGGAAGATTGAAGGCAAAAGGAGAAGGGGGCTGCAGAGGATGAAATGGTTAGATAGTATCACTGACTCAATGGACATGAATTTAAGCAAACTCTGGGAGATAATGGAGAACAGCGGAGCCTGGCATGCTGCAGTCCATGGGGTCACAAGAGTGAGACACTATTTAGCAACTGAACAACAACAACTGGTGGCTCAGTGGTGAAAAATCTGCAGGCCAGTGCAGGAGACACATGGGTTCAATCCTTGGACAAGGAAGATCGCACACGTTGTGGGGCAACCAAGCCCGTGTGCCACACTACTGAGCCCGTGCTCTACAGCCCAGGAACCACAACTATTGAGCCCACATATGGCAGCTACTGAAGCCTGTATGCCCTAGAGCTCATGCTACACAACAAGAGAAGCTATTGCAATGAGAAGCCCATGTACCACAACTAGAGAGTAGTCCCTACTCATAGCAACTAGAAAAAAAAGTCCATGCAACAAGGAAGACCCAGCAGAGCCAAAAATAAATAAATAAATAAGTTTGGTTGTTTGAAAAAAATGAAGAAAGGTGTAAATTCCTAATGAGACTGATCAAGGAGCAAAGAGAGTGGAAACTCAAAACATCAATATCAAGAATGAAAGTGTATATCACTACAGATTGTACGAATATAAAAGCTTAATAAAAGTATGTTCTCTGGCCATATAAAATTAAATTAAACATCAATATTATTAGTATTAATTAGGATTTCATCTAAGAATGTGAGATATACTTTCTTCCTCAGTTGTATGTCTGATTAGCCTATGTACTTTTGATCAGGTCCCATATTACTTGAGTAGTGGCAAAGAAAGCTAGAGAAAGATAGCATTATGGGAATTGTCTAGTAGAAAGTGTTTAGTATTGTCATAGCACTGGTGAGTAAGAGAAGCTGAGATTGAAGACTATTGTCTTTCTAGTGATGCCACATATGTAGGTGGGTAGCCAAAAGGCACAAATAATAGAGGAAAGCTATATGAAACTCACCAATTCGAGGTCAATGGGAAGTGGTAACAAAATTTTCCAAAGAACTTTTAGTACTTTAGGAGAGCTGCATTGGAGTCAGCTCCTTGTCAATAGGCATTCATATCATTTCAATCCATTCTCATTAAGCTTGTGAAATGAGTAATATCAATCATAGAGTGGGACTGAAAAAGCCAGCTGAGTAGAGTTGCTTGTCCTTTCTCTCTCTTTCTATTTTCCTACCACTTCATGGCGAAGAAGGTGAGTGCCTTGAAAGGAGGATGATAAGGGGAGAGAATGTGCATCCTTTGACTTCTCCACTTATATACTACAAATGAGGTTAAAATAACATTTTGGTGTAGCATGATCTGGGGTAGGCAAAGAGCTCTGAGATTTGAGTTCAAAAATCAAATTGCGGGTGTCCCTGGTGGCTCAATGGTAAAGAACCTACCTGCCAATGCAGGAGACACGGGTTCAATCTCTGGTGTGGGAAGATCCCACATGCTTCAGAGCAACTAAGCCTGTGCATCACAGCTATTGAGCCTGTACTCTAAAGCACAGGAACCGCAACTACAGAGCCCATGCACCACACATACTGAAGCTTCCATACCCTAGAGCCCAAGCTCTGCAGCAAGAGAAGCCACTGCAATGAGAAGCCCCTACACCACAACAAAGAGTAGCACCTGCTCACCACAACTAGAGAAGAGTTCATGCAACAATGAAGATCCAGCACAGTCAAAAATAAATAAAGAAAATAATTTTAAAAATTGAATTGTAAAATAAATGAGACTATGTCATAAATATCAATATGAGATCATTCTAATAATCTAATATCATCAGCAAGTTATGGAATTTGGCCAAGCCACTCAAGTGTGAAGGGAATGTTTTCAATTTTGCTATATGAGGAGCAGTTACTAGAAAAGTAGGATAATTTCATGGTTGCACACCAATGATTGAGAATTAATATACCTACTTAGCGTTGAGACATAACTTTACCTCAGCCATTATTCCTCTTCTTTTTCCTATACTTTGCCTGTTCTTCAGTTTGTCTGTTTCTCTTTTCTTTGTGTTTAGTCCTTCACCCTTCTTTCTCAGTCTTCCATAATCTCATCTCCTCTCTCTTTATATATCCATCCAATATTTTTACTCTTAAAATTTTATTCCAAGCTCCTATCATTCCCTTCTCTCTTCTTCTTGCCTTATTCTGACCTCTTCTTGTAGTATAGGAACTCTGCCTAGAGTTTACTAAATATTTAATGAAATTGTGTCATTTTTGAGAGCAAATGAGGTGCCAATTATCATTTTTATAAGGCAACAGGCATAAACCAGTACTGTCTTAGGTAAATTGGGATTATGATCTCACTATCTGTAACAAACTCCAAATTAGAAAAGTCAACATGGTCATGGAAGGCCACAATAAGAAAATATTAAGTTGATTTCAGTAAGATGAACAAGAGGTAGATAAAGTGTGGGGAGTATCTTACTGACAAAACAATTGAGGGTTCAGAGGTCCTGAGGTAAGAATGAAGAAGTTTAGAATAACTGTGGAATGAAAAGAATGGCATAGACTGAGGTTGCAGTGAGAAGTCATATCAGGAGAGGGATTGAACAAAGGGGTTTCCAGAATTCCTCCATTTGTGGGGACTTAAATGAGGCTTTCTGGATGTAATGAGTGAGTGATACTAGATTACTTGTCACCAAGTTACATTTTTATAGCAAGCATAGGGATTTTGTTTAGAATTGTGTGTAAAATAGCAGTGTTTTTCCAAAGATGCTTTTAATTACAAATTACATGAAACAAAGAAACATGAATTTTTGTTGAAGGATGTTATTAGTATTTGGATAAAGTGACTGGGAATGTAGATGAAGAAAAACAAATGGGGAGAAGATTAAAGCCCTGCACAAGGCACTACTTGACCAGGGTAGGGAGTTTGATTTTTATTCTAATTGCAGTGGAAATATAGCAAGAGATTTAAGCAGAAAATAGCATAATATAGTTTATATTTTGAGAAGATTACTTTAGTAATTGTGTAGAGGACTGATTACAGCAGGAAAAAGATGAAGAAAGGAGGTCAGTTATGAGACTCCTTCAATAGGTCAGCCTAGACAGATAATAGTGGCCTAGTTTAGGATGATGGAAAGTTAGAGAAGGTGGTATATATTTGAGGTAGAATATTCAGGATTTAGTGGTTGTTCTAATATGGGAAAGAGAACAGGAGAAAGGAAATGGTGAGGAAAGACTCGTAAGTTTCTGGATTGAGAATCTGAATTCATGTTGCTGGTACTTACTGATATGGAGGAGTCAAGTGAATGAATACATGATGATTGAGAGAAGAAAGATATATACAACAAGTCAGTTTGGGACGTGTTAATTTTGAGAATACCAAGAAATATCTATTGGAGAAGAAAAGTATACAATTGGATTATGGGTCTAAAAGTCATAGGCCAAGTTAACACTGAAAATACAGATATAGGAACATAAAGCATATAAAAAGGTGTTTCAGACCTCCTTCCCTGAGTCTGATCTTGTCCCACTGCAGAAACTTTCCAGAGGAAGTGCTGGGGAAAAACAGGCAGCTGACAGAGGATGTTGCTATGCAACAGATGGGAAAGTCATCCAGCCAGACAGAACTGATGTTGGCCCTTGGGGACCAAATGCTGCAGTTCCTCTCAGCATTAGTTTCCTTTCATATGTTAGCTCCTGGCAAGAGCTGATGCCAGAACAAATGTGAACTGTACAAAGATGTAGCTTGGATTTTTGGAGAGTATCAGTTCAATTTGAGTTATTTCACACCTATGTAACACTTTTTGCCTTTTTAGTCTCTCCAATCACTCTGGAAGCACAGTAGCACATGTGTCATTGGATAAGACCCCAAAAAATACCCTTTATACTTTCCATTTTGCATCCTGATAATCTAGGCTCAGAGATGTCCAGTGACCTGAGTGGGCTCACACAACTAGCGACAGATTGACCCAGCACTCCGTCCCTGGAATTCAGAAGTCCAGCCAAGCTTCTACCCACAAGACCACAATTGCTCCAGGCCCCAGTCGTGGAAGGAACCAGGCCAAATATTTTCTCTGAGTCAGGGCTTGCCATGGCTCAGACACAAAAGTATCTGATTGTCCTGGCTGCTCCAGCAGGCACCAGGAAGGCCTCAGGGGCAGCCCATTTGTGCCACTCACAGCCAAGGGGCCTGACAGAGCAGGGAGTGGACCCCAAGGAGCAATTTGCACACCTGGATGGACCCACATAGAGCAGGCAAGGGGTGGGCTTGGGGCCCCTACCTGTTCCCCCTGGGATGCAGTGCATGGGCTTAGGTCTCAGAGAACAGAAACCTGATTTGTTGGGACAGATGTTGACAGGGCAGGGAAGGTGGAGTGGATCTGCTGCTCAAATTGAAGAGGGGAGGGTGCCTCGGTCCCGGGGGCCAGTGCTAGTGAAACAGGGGTTTTGGAGTCAGGAAGATCCGAGCCCAAATGCTGCATTTTCACCTCACTGGCTCTGTGGCCTTGTCTAGTTCACAGCAATGTATCTGTCTGTGCCTTAGCTTCCTGATCTGTAAAATGGGGATGCTGACATCCACCTCCCAGGGCTGCTGTGAGAGGAAGACAAATGTCAGCACAGATTCCACTACAATATCCAAGCTGTGCCCTTCCTTGACCCCCTTTCTCAAGACACACAAAATGAGTCCATGGCTGGAGCAGCACAAAGAGCAGGGAATAATGATATAGACAATTCATGAGTAATGGGCTCATATGGAACAAAGTGGTAGTCATTGAAGTAACTGCTAGCCCCATTAGTGTATTTTCCCTAAGCGCTTCCTTTTCCTTAGCCCTAGAGCTGAAAAGATACTCAGCAAGTATTTGGTGTAGCACTTGTTTCCTCACAGAGATCTATTTCAGAGAGGAAAATGACTTCTTGGACTGGCTACCCGTATTGCCAGTCCTGTTGGTCACTATGATTCAAGTGTGGACACTCTGCAAAGATTCAGCCTGGGAAAGCTGACCCATGACAATCAGACTCGCAGGAGACTAATGTATAATAAAAGGAAATACATTTACATCAATTCATTTTGACTGACTGGTGCTCCCTGTCGTATACCCTCTCTCTTGATAAAGGAAAATAGTCACAGGCAGCTTGAAGTCTTCAGCATCAGAGTACGGGAAGTTGGTTGGTCATCTCAGTGGCTGGAATTCTTAAATTAGGATTCTTTATGTATACATAGCTTGTATAAGGAGTTTCTGGTCACAAGTTCCAGTGTTCCTGTCAGCAACCAGGCCACTCTCTCATAGGTAGACTGTTTCAAACAAAGGGACATGTCTCTTCTGCTGCTTGGATAACCCTACCACAGATTCCATGCAGCCCATTCTGCTTTTGCCTACACAGTCCTTCTTAACTCAGGATGCAATGTCACTATTAGATATTAACATCAATGTGGCCTTGCCATCTCCACATGACACTCTGGCTCAGGCTTCTCACTTCTAACAGATTCTCTCTAGGGTCAACCCTAAGGAGGCTCATGTCATTACCTAAATGGTGATTTTTCTCACCATTTCTTTTTTTTTTTTTCTTTTTTTTTTTTTTTTTTTTTTATAAATTTATTTATTTTACTTGGGGGCTAATTACTTTACAATATTGTAATAGTTTTTGCCATACATTGACAAGAATCAGCCATGGGTTTACATGTGTTCCCCTTCCCGAACCCCCCACCCACCTCCCTCCCCCTCCCATCCCTCTGGATCATCCCACTGCCCCGGCCCCGAGCCCTTGTCACATGCATCGAACATGGAATGGTGCTCTGTTTCACATATGACAATACACATGTCTCAATGCCATTCTCCCAGAACGTCCCACCCTCACCTTCTCCCTCAGAGTCCATAAAATTGTTCCATGCATCTGTGTCTCTCATTCTGTCCCGCATATAGGGTTATCGTTACCATCTTTCAGATTCCATATATATGCATTAGTATACTGTATTGTTGTTTTTCTTTCTGGCTTACTTCACTCTGTATAATGGGCTCCAGTTTCATCCATCTCAGTAGAACCGGTTCAAATGTATTTTTTTTAATGGCTGAGTAATATTCCATTGTGTATATGTACCACAGCTTCCTTATCCATTCATCTGCTGATGGACATCTAGGTTGCTTCCATGTCCTGGCTATTGTAAACAGTGCTGCGATGAACATTGGGGTACACGCGTCTCTTTCAATTCTGGTTTCCTCGGTGTATATGCCTAGCAGTGGGATTGCTGGGTCATATGGCAGTTCTATTCCCAGTTTTTTAAGGAATCTCCACACTGTTCTCCATAGTGGCTGTACTAGTTTGCATTCCCACCAACAGTGTAAGAGGGTTCCCTTTTCTCCACACCCTCTCCAGCATTTATTGCTTGTAGACTTTTGGATAGCAGCCATTCTGACTGGTGTGAAATGATACCTCATTGTGGTTTTGATTTGCATTTCTCTAATAATGAGTGATGTTGAGCATCTTTTCATGTGTTTGTTAGCCATCTGTATGTCTTCTTTGGAGAAATGTCTGTTTAGTTCTTTGGCCCATTTTTTGATTGGGTCGTTTATTTTTCGGGAATTCAGCTGCAGAAGTTGCTTGTATATTTTTGAGATTAATTGTTTGTCTGTTGCTTCATTTGCTATTATTTTCTCCCATTCTGAAGGCTGTCTTTTCACCTTGTTTATAGTTTCCTTTGTTGTGCAAAAGCTTTTAATTTTAATTAGGTCCCATTTGTTTATTTTTGCTTTTATTTCCAATATTCTGGGAGGTGGGTCATGGAGGATCCTGCTGTGATTTATGTCGGAGAGTGTTTTGCCTATGTTTTCCTCTAGGAGTTTTATTGTTTCTGGTCTTACGTTTAGATCTTTAATCCATTTTGAGTTTATTTTTGTGTACGGTGTTAGGAAGTGTTCTAGTTTCATTCTTTTACAAGTGGTTGACCAGTTTTCCCAGCACCACTTGTTAAAGAGGTTGTCTTTTCTCCATTGTATATTCTTGCCTCCTTTGTCGAAGATAAGGTGTCCATATGTGCGTGGGTTTATCTCTGGGCTTTCTATTTTGTTCCATTGATCTATATTTCTATCTTTGTGCCAGTACCATACTGTCTTGATGACTGTGGCTTTGTAGTAGAGTCTGAAGTCAGGCAGGTTGATTCCTCCAGTTCCATTCTTCTTCCTCAAGATTGCTTTGGCTATTCGAGGTTTCTTATATTTCCATACAAATTGTGAGATGATTTGTTCTAGTTCTGTGAAAAATACCATTGGTAGCTTGATAGGGATTGCATTGAATCTGTAGATTGCTTTGGGTAGAATACTCATTTTCACTATATTAATTCTTCCAATCCATGAACACGGTATATTTCTCCATCTGTTTGTGTCCTCTTTGATTTCTTTCATCAGTGTTTTATAGTTTTCCATATATAAGTCTTTTGTTTCTTTAGGTAGATATATTCCTAAGTATTTTATTCTTTTTGATGCAATGGTGAATGGTATTGTTTCCTTAATTTCTCTTTCTGTTTTCTCATTATTGGAGTATAGGAATGCAAGGGATTTCTGTGTGTTAATTTTATATCCTGCAACTTTACTATATTCATTGATCAACTCTAGTAATTTTCTAGTAGAGTCTTTAGGGTTTTCTATGTAGAGGATCATGTCATCTGCAAACAGTGAGAGTTTTACTTCTTCTTTTCCTATCTGTATTCCTTTTATTTCTTTTTCAGCTCTGATTGCTGTGGCCAAAACTTCCAAAACTATGTTGAATAGTAGTGGTGAAAGTGGGCATCCTTGCCTTGTTCCTGACTTTAGGGGAAATGCTTTCAATTTTTCACCATTGAGGATAATGTTTGCTGTGGGTTTGTCATATATAGCTTTTATTATGTTGAGATATGTTCCTTCTATTCCTGCTTTCTGGAGGGTTTTAATCATAAATGGATGCTGAATTTTGTCAAAGGCTTTTTCTGCATCTATTGAGATAACCATATGGTTTTTTTCTTTCAATTTGTTAATGTGGTGTATTACATTGATTGATTTGCGGATGTTAAAAAAACCTTGCATTCCTGGGATAAAGCCCACTTGGTCATGATGTATGATCTTTTTAATATGATGTTGGATTCTGTTTGCTAGAATTTTATTAAGGATTTTTGCATCTATGTTCATCAGTGATATTGGCCTGTAGTTTTCCTTTTTTGTGACATCTTTGTCTAGTTTTGGAATTAGGGTGATGGTGGCCTCATAGAATGAGTTTGGAAGTTTACCATCTTCTGCAATTTTCTGGAAGAGTTTGAGCAGGATAGGTGTTAGCTCTTCTCTAAATTTTTGGTAGAATTCCGCTGTGAAGCCGTCTGGTCCTGGGCTTTTGTTTGCTGGAAGATTTCTGATTACACTTTCGATTTCCGTGCTTGTGATGGGTCTGTTAAGATCTTCTATTTCTTCCTGGTTCAGTTTTGGAAAGTTATACTTTTCTAAGAATTTGTCCATTTCTTCCAAGTTGTCCATTTTATTGGCATATAGCTGTTGGTAGTAGTCTCTTATGATCCTTTGTATTTCTGTGGAATCTGTTGTGATCTCTCCATTTTCATTTCTAATTTTGTTGATCTGATTCTTCTCCCTTTGTTTCTTGATGAGTCTGGCTAATGGCTTATCAATTTTGTTTATCTTCTCGAAAAACCAGCTTTTAGTTTTGTTGATTTTTGCTATGGTCTCTTTTGTTTCTTTTGCATTTATTTCTGCCCTATCACCATTTCTTAAGGCCATGAAAATGCTATTCAAAAAAAAAAAAAACAAACATAAAAGTATTCTAACTATGGGTTCACATCATAGGTAAAGTAGTTTTTAAATCTCGTAAGTTTGAACAATTAGTTGTTTTCTAATTTTCACTGCTGCTGCTGCTTAGTCGCTTAAGGTGTGTCTGACTCTGTGCGACCCCATGGACTATAGCCCTGCCAGGCTCCTCTGTCCATGGGATTCTCCAGGCAAGAGTACTGGAGTGGATCACCATGCCTCTTTCAGGAGATTTTCCTCAACCCAGGGATCAAACCTGAATATCCTGCATTGCAGGCAGATTCTTTACCTCTGAGCCACCAGGGAAGTCCCCAATTTTCACTATTGTGTATGAAAAATGACTGATTCTGCTCCTAAATATTAAAATAAATATCTGATTATTTTATTTAAGTTACTTCCTAAAACTAGAATCAATAAGTAAAAATATGGAGTTTTCTAAGGCTTTCATGTATATGTTTTCTCCCGAATGGTTATACTAATTTATAGTGCCATAGCTACATGTGAATGCGAGTTTTATTGCATTATTATCAACACTAGCCACTTTTCTTTTAAAAATCTGCCAATCCCTTTTTTGAAAAATAAGTGATTAACATTATTTTATTTTAAAAACTTACCTTTTCTGATTATAGATGCAATTCATAATCTATGTTGGAAATTGAAAAATACAGAAAGAAATTAAAAACAAAATTTAAGTGGTACATAATTTCACACCAATATAACCACTGTAAAATTTAGAAAATTTTCTTTACACTTATTTATTTATTCCTGAGTTCCTTCTTTCTCTCCACATAGCACATCCAACAAATCTGTCAGGAAAATATTTTGGTTCTAGCTTCAAAATATATACTAGTGATTTGACTACTTCTTGCCAATTCTATAGTTACCACTTTGGTTCAAACCACCACCATTCTTCATATGGACCTTTACCATAGCACCCTCACTTGTCTCTCTACTTCCCAACATGTCCTGTATAGTCTATTTTCCATGTAGTACTCAGAAGGATCCTGCTAAAACCTCATGTCCTTCCTCTCCTCACAATCTTTCCATATATCTAAAGTCCTTAGGGTGATCTATAAAGTCCAACATGTTTCATTCCTCACTTCTCTGATTGAATTGCTTCACCCCCTCACATGTTCTACTTATGCTGTATTGACTGCCTTCTGGATCCTTAAATATACCTTACTTGCTATTTTAGGTGTTCACTTAACTGTTTCCATTGCCAGGAATACCCTTTTTCAATATAGTTGCATGACTAATTTCTTCATAGGGAAGAATTTTTCACGTAGGCAACTCAAGACCATTCAGATCCTCATCACTGTTCTATTTTTTCTTGTTCCCATAACTCCTATTTTGGAGTTTCCACATACTTGTTTCCATAACTCTTATTGTAATGCATTATGTAATTTAGTTATATTTCATGTTTATTGTTTATAATCTGCTTCCTCCACTAGAAAATAAGACCCAAAAGGGTAGAGATAATCATGTGTTTTTCTTTGTTTCCAAAGAAGATTGAACAAGGACTTGGAACAAAGAAAGCACTCAATAAACATTTGCTGAATCTATCTACACATCTTTCTGTTTATCTTAATAAATTCTTGGTGTAAGTAATGAGCCTGAGTGGGCATAGGCAAGAGGAAGTTTATTTTGTTGCTCCACGAAGGTGGAGTTACTGAGGGATTAAAAAAAGATCAACTAGAAGCCAAGGAGTGATGGAAACTTGTCTAAGTACTTGATGTAACTCCTTTTATTCAACTGCCATATCTTTAATAAATTTCACAAAATCTCATGCACTGTTTGACTTGAGTGAATATTTTGGAGGTTGGGGTTGGGATGTGTGAAAGGCAGAGTTGTGAGTTCAAGAGACATGAAGCAAAACAGAAGTAGTAAGCAAGATAACAGACTAAAAAGTTCCAGGTCTTAATTTCCCCACAGAGAAACACAATAAATATCAATAGATGGACTAGGGTATCTATATGAGAATTCCACAGACCAGACTAGAAGTACCCAGGCCAATGTAAAGGCAGGAAGGGATCCCAGCAAAAGGGGTAGGAAAATTCACAGCATTTTGTGTGTCAATCTGTGCCTCTTCCCCTACCTGACATAGTGAGGCAAAATCAAGAGAAAACCTTCTGTACTGGGGTTCTTCCTTCGGGATGGAAACAAAACAGTAGACTATATGTCAAACATTCTGCCTTGACTGGGGGCTCACTATGGGATAAATTTCTCTCTTGTTTTACTCAGCGCACTGACAGGACTGGTGGCATAGTTTGTAAACCACTGAAAATGAGATGAGCAGTAGACTCGCAGTTCAATGGGCAGATAACTAGGGGAAACAAAAGATTATGGGCTTCTGGGAAGAAACCTAGACAATCTGCTTAGGGAATTTGAGACGTGGTCAAGAGAAGACACATCCCCAGAAAAGGCCTGAGAGGTCTTTGAACCTACAGCTTGCCTGATGGGTAAGGGTAATATCCTGCATGCACACACACACACACATACACAAAACAGTACACAGGGATAGGGAGATGTGGTTGGTTACTCAATTGCCCAAAGATCACAATGCATAGCCCCAAAAGGGAAACACAGACCAATCAAATGAACAAAGTAAAACTTAAGACACCAACCCTAAAGAAACAGAGATCTATGAACTGCCTGATCAAAAAAAAAAGTTTCAAAACTGTCTTAAATGAGCTAAAAGAAATATAGAATGACAACTAAATAAAGCAGGACAGTGATACATGGACACAGTGAGAATATCAACAAAGCAATAGAAAGCATAACAATAACAAGAAAACAAATTCTGGAGATGAAAAATACAATAAGTGAACTGAAAAATATTACTAATAGTTTTATGTTATCTGAATCTCAGTAAAAAGTATATGATAGCACATTATGTGTTGGTGGGACTATAAGAAACAGGCAGTTTCTCACAAATTGCTTAGGAAGCATAATTACAAATGAAGCTAGTGGAGGTGATGGAATTCCAGCTAAGCTATTTTAAATCCTAATAGATGATGCTGTTAAAGTGCAGCACTCAATATGTCAGCAAATTTGGAAAACTCAGCAGTGGCCACAGGGCCGGAAAAGGTCAATCTTTGTCCTAATTCCCAAGAAGGGCAGTGTTAAAGAATGTTCATACTACTGAACAATTGCACTCACTTCCCATGCTAGTACGGTTATGCTCAAAATCCTTCAAGCTAAGCTTCAGCAGTATTTGAATTGAGAACTTTCAGATGTACAAGCTGGGTTTAGAAAAGGCAGAGGAACCAGAGACCAAATTGCCAACATTCGTTGCATCACAGAGAAGGCAAGGAAATTCCAGAAAAACATCTACTTCTGCTTCATTGACTACACTAAAGCCTTTGACTGTGTGGATCACAACAAACTGTGGAAAATTCTTAGAAAGAAGGGAATACCAGACCACCTTACCTGTCTCCTGAGAAACCTCTATGCAGATCAAGAAGCAACAGTTAGAGCCTTATATGGAAAAACTGACTGGTTCAAAACTGGGAAAGGAGGGAAAGGAGTACGTCAAGGCTGTATATTGTCACTCTGCTTATTTAACTTATATGTAGAGTACATCATGCAAAATGCTGGGCTGATTGACTTACAAGATAGAATCAAGATTGCCAGGTGAAATATCAACAATTTCAGATATGCAGATGATACTACTCTAATGGCAGAAAGTAAAGAGGAAATAAAGAGACTGTTGATGAGAGTGAAAAAGGAGAGTGAAAAAGCTGGCTTAAAACTCAATATTGAAAAAAACTAAGATCACCACATCCAGTCCCATCACTTACTGGCAAGCAGAAGAAGAAAAAGTGGAAGCAGTGACAGATATTCTCTTCTTGGGCTCCAAAATCACTGCAGATGGAGAATGCAGCCATGAAATCAAAAGACACTTGCTTATTGGAAGGAAAGCTATAACAAACCTAGGCAGTGTATTAAAAAATAAAGACATCACTTTGTCAACAAAGGTCTGTATAGTCAAAGCTATAGTCTTCCCAGTAGTTATGTGTGGATGTAAGAGTTGGACCATAAAGAAAGCAGAGAGTGCCCAAGAACTAATGCTTTCAAATTGTGGTGCTGGAGAAGATTCTTGAGAGTCCCTTGGACAGCAAGGAGATAAAACTAGTCAATCCTAAAGGAAATCAACTCTGAATACACATTGGAAGGACTAATGCTGAAGCTGAAGCTCCAAAACTTCAGCCACCTGATGCAAACAGCCAACTCACTGGAAAAGACCCTGATGCTGGGAAAGATTGAAGGCAAAAGAATAAGACAGCGGCAGAGGATGAGATGGTTAAATAGCATCATTGACTCATTGGACATGAACTTGAGCAGTCCATGGAGTAGCAATGAGTGGGAAACAACTTCGCAACTGAACAACAACAACAAGATCACATTGTCTGTGGATAAAAAGTTTTCCGTCTTTCTTTTCAATCAGGATATCATTTAAATCTTTTTCTTTTCTGCTTGCATTGGCTAGAATTTCCAACACAATGTTGAACAGAACAGTTGAAAACATATATCCTCATCTTGTTCCCAATCTTGTGGGGAAAGCATGCAATCTTTCCTTTCTAAGTACAATGTCCCTTTAAGATTTTCTATAAAGTTCTTTTTTCTTTCTTTCAGATTGGGCAAGTTAACCTTCTACTTTGAATTTTCTAGGACTTTTTTAAGAATTCTGAATGGGTGTTATGTTTCCCAAGTACTTTCTCCATGTCAGTTGATGCCACCATTTTGTTTTTGTCCTTTATTCTATTAACATGGACTGTATATCAATAGATTTGGGATTGTAAACCTATCTTGAATTCCTAAGTTAAATCTTACAATGGAAATAATCAACAAACCAATGTATAATAGGAATAGAATATAATTTCATTTGAGCCAAACTGGAGGGATATAGACCAGGAGACACAAGTCCAAGAAGCACTTGAATTGTTTTCCACCTGACTACAAAATGGGGGAGGCTTATAAAAGCAAAACCCAAAAAATCACGTTTGTCAAGTATTATAATTGGAGCTGGCAAGAAGTAATAGTGCTTGTTAAGCAAGGATTGTTTGGAGTCTGAAATGGTTGCATATTTACAAGGGTAGACCTTGACACTATAAGGTTGCAGTTGGCAACTAGCATACATTTTTTTGAGAATAGTTGGTGGTACCCTTCAGTCCATAAAATTCAAGTTCTTGATAATACAGGAACATGTCTGAAACTACATCTACAATGGCCACCCAGTTCTATTTTGAATGCCTGATTTTTGATAGTTACTTCATTTTGATTTTTAAATGAATTTCCCTTAATGATTAAAGCAGAGGTACGATGAATGTTTGATAGGACACAAACAGCTGTTTTGGTTAGCCTCAAGTACAATTTAAATCATGTATAAGCCATAATGACTTCCCTGTACCTTAATATGTGAAAATTTCTTCCTTCAATATGTCATAGAATTCACACTGCTAATATTTTATTGAGGAAACTTTCACCTACATTCATGAGTGTTGCTCCTTTTGTTAGTTTAATTTTATTGAAATATATTTTAATTACAATGCTGTATTAGTTTCAGGTGTACAGTAAAGTGATTCAGTTATATATATTCTTCTTTTACATTCTCTTCCATTATAGGTTATTACAAGATATTGACTACAGTTTCTTGTACTATACAGTAAGTTTTTGTTGGTTATCTACTTTATGTACAGTAGTGTGTATATTTTAATCCCAAATTCCTAATTTATCCTTCTCTCCCCTCCTTTTTGGTAATCATAAACTTGTTTTCTATGTGTGTGAATCTTTTTGTGTTTTATAAATAAGTTCATTCATATCCTTTTAAAGCTCACCAATGAATTCAGTAAAGCTGAAGGATACAAAATTAATACACACAAATCTGTTGTAATTTTACACACTAACAACAAAAAATCAGAAAGATAAATTGAGGAAACAATCCCATTTACCACTGCATCAAAAAGAATATAATACCTAGGAATGAACCTACATAAGGAGGCAAAAGACCTGTACTCTGACAACTATAAGAAGAATAAAAGAAATCAAAGATGACGCAAACAGAGAGATACACCATGTTCTTGGATTGGAAGAATCAATATTATGAAAATGACTATTCTACCCAAAGTAATATACAGATTCAATGCAATCCCTATCAAATTACCAATGACATTTTCCTCAAAATTAGAATAAAAATTTTTAATTTTTTATGGAAACACAGAAGACCCAAAATAGTAATCATCATTCTTTGTTTGTTCTTTAGTTCTTCTAGGTCCTTGTTAAACATTTATTGCATATTCTCAATCCATGCCTCCATTCTTATTCTGAGATCCTGAAACATTTTCAGTATCATTATTCTGAATTCTTTTTCTAGAAGGTTGCCTATCTCCACTTCCCTTAGTTGTTTTTCTGGGGTGTCATTTTGTTTCTTCACCTGGGACGTAATTTTCTCTGTTTCATTTTATCTAACTTTCTGTGACTGTGTTTTCTGTTCTGCACGCTACAGGATTGTAGTTCTTGCTTCAACTGTCTGTCATCTGGTAGATGAGCCTGTCTAAGAGACTTGTGCAAGGGACTGGTGGTGGATAGAACTGGCCTTGTCCCTCTTGTGGGCAGGGCCATGCTAAGTAAAACTTTAAACTGCTTTTCTGCTGATGAGTGAGGCTGTTTTCCCTCCTTGTTGATTGTTTGGCCTGAGGTAACCCAGCACTGGGGCCTACAAGCTATTTAGTGGGGCTAATGGCAGCCCCTAGGAGGGCTCACACCAATGGATACTTCCCAGAATTGCTGCTTTCAATGTCTTTGTCCCCACAGTGAGCCACAGCCAAACCCCATCTCTGCAGGAGACCTTCCAATACTAGCAGGTAGGTTTGATCCAGTCTCTTATGGGGTCACTGCTTTTTTCCCGTGGGTCCTGGTCCACATAGGACTTTTTGCGTGTGCTCCAAAAGTGGAGTTTCTGTTTTCCCCAGTCCTATGGCATGCATGCTAAATTGCTTCAGTTGTATCTTACTCTCTGCGACCCTATGGACCATAGCCTGCCAGGCTCCTCTGTTCATGGGATTCTCCAGGCAAGAATACCGGAGTGCATTGCCATGTCCTCCTCCAGGGGATCTTCCCAACATTGGCAAATGGGTTTCTTTACCACTAGTGCCACCTGGGAAGCCCAGTCCAATGAAAGTCCTGCAATTAAATCACTCAGGCCTTCAAAGCTAGAATTCTGGAGAATCTTCCTTCTTTTGCCAGACTCCCAGTCTGGGAAGCCTGAAGTGGAGCTCAGAACTTTCACTCCTGTGGGAGGGAGAGCTTCTGTGGTATAATCGCTTTGCAGGTTGTGGAATGGTGGCTCAGTTGGTAAATAACCTGCCTGCAATATAATGCAAAGCAATGAATCTAATGAAACAAGTGCAAGATTTCTGCACACTAATATACAAAATATTATTCAGAAAAATATAAGAATTTCCAAATAAAAGTCATGTTCTTGGATTGGAAGTTTCGATCATAAAGATGTAAATAGTCTCCAGATTCTCCCTACAAATTCTATACAATTCCAATAAAAATTCTGGCAGTTATTTTTTTCCTAGTGAAAATTGGCAAGATGATGCTAAAATGGACTTAGAAATACTAAGGGAAAAGAAAAGCCAAGACCAACTTTAAGAATAATAACAAAGCTGAGAGAGTCACACTACTACAGATAAACAAGAGATATAGATAAAAGGTATCCATATCAAAAGATTATATCATACTACTAAATGTAACAAAACTTACTATAAAATTCTAGCTATTAGAAAACTAATTGTGTTACTCTTGAAAGGATAAAAACAGACCAAATGAACAGACAAGGAGTACAGAATTACATGTGCACATATATGGTCACTTGATTTATGACAAGGTGAGAAATATCAATAACCTCAGATATGCAGATGATACCACCCTTATGGCAGAAGGTGAAGAAGAACTAAAGAGCCTCTTGATGAAAGTGAAAGAGGAGAGTGAAAAACTTGGCTTAAAGCTCAACATTCAGAAAACTAAGATAATGGCATCCGGTTCCATCACTTCATGGCAAATAGATGGGGAAACAATAGAAACAGTGACAGACTTTATTTGGGGGGGTTCCAAAATCAATGCAGATGCTGACTGCAGTCATGAAATTGAAAGACACTTGCCCCTTGAAAGAAAAGCTATGACAAACCTAGACAGCATGCTAAAAAGCAGAGGCATTACTTTTGCCAACAAAGGTCCACCTAGTCAAAGCTATGGTTTTTCCAGTAGTCATGTATGGATGTGAGAGTTGGACGGTGAAGAAAGCTGAGCGCCAAAGAATTGATGCTTTTGAACTGTGGTGTTGGAGAAGACTCTCGAGAGTCCCTTGGACTGCAAGGAGTTCCAACTAGTCCATCCTAAAGGAGATCAGTCCTGAGTGTTCATTGGAAGGGCTGATGTTGAAGCTGAAACTCCAATACTTTGGCCACCTGATGTGAAGAGCTGACTCATTGGAAAAGACCCTGATGCTGGGAAAGATTGAAGGCAGGAAGAGAAGGGGATGACAGAGGATGAGATGGTTGGATGGCATCACTGACTCGATGGACGTGAGTTTGAGTAAGTTCCGGGAGTTGGTGATGGACAGGGAAGCCTGGCGTGCTGCAGTCCATGGGGTTGCAAAGAGTTGGACACGACTGAATGACTGAACTAAACTGAACCACGCACTGCAGTGGGTAAGAGATGGTCTTTCTAATAGTACTTTGTCAATTGAATAGAAAAAAAATCTTAACTCCTTCAATAAAAAATATCATAAAAGTAATCAGTTTCAGAACTATTTTTGGTCCAAATGTGAAAGGTAAAACAATAAATATTTTAGAAGAAAACAGACAAGAATTTTCATGACTTCAGGATATCAAATTTTTAAATAATTCTCTATTTATTTTTGGCTGTGTTGGCCCTTGCTGTGCAGGTTTTTCTCTACTTGCAGCTAGCAGGGGCTACTCTCTAGTTGCAGTGCAGGGGCTTCTCATTGCAGTGGCTTCTCTTGTTGTACAGTATGGGCCCTAGGGCACTCAGGCTTTAGTAGCTTTGGCACGTGGGCTCAGTAGTTTCAGCTCCTGGGCTCTAGAGCACAGGCCCAGTAGTTGTGGTGCACTGGCTTTATTGCTCTACAGCATGTGATATCATCCCAATTCAGGGATTGAACCCACGTCTCCCACATTGGCAGGCGGGTTCTTTACCACTGAGCCTCAGAGTCTCCAGCCCTGAAATATTTTAAAATAATTTTTATTTGTTTTATTTTGGCATAATTTGGTATACAGAGAAGTTGTAAAAACAAAACAAAGAATTCCTATGTACAATACTTGCCTTTCAGGTTCTTTTCTGTATTCTCTCTCTTTAATTATATTTCCATTGCATAATTATTTTCTAAAACCTTTGAGCATACATTGCAGAAATGATGGTTTTCCTTTTTTTAACACCTAAATATTTTGTACCTTAAAAACAAGGAAACTGTGTCACATAATCACAAACTAACAAATTCCAGCAGCTAATGTTGATATAATATCTCATCTATGGGACTTGTGTTCTGTATATTTAAATTAATCAATTTTCTATAGTCTCTGGGTTTCAAGTCATAGTTAGAAATCCTTTCATTACAAGTTAAAGAGGAATGTACTCGTGTTCTGGTATTTGTATGGTTTCATTTTTTACTGAAATAACTTTTGTTGTATTTAGAATCTGTTCTTGGGTATAGCTTCAGGTATGGATCTCATTGTCAGTTTTTCCAAATGGCATAACCATTTGTCCCAGCACAGTTTTGTTAAAATGTTTATATTTTATCGAGGCATTTGAAGTGCCAACTTCACTACATATTAAAGTTCTACACATACTTTTATTTATTTCTGTATTTGCTCTTCTACAGATCTATCTATTTATATTTTAGTACTTCTATTCTACTGATCTATTGTAGCACTACAGTTTTAATCATATAAGCTTATACTATGTTTTAATATCTTAAGAATCTTAAAGTACTTGTTTGCATTAGAAGCTTTTTTTTTAGTGCTTTCTTGTATGTTCACTTTTCAATACGATATTCGTTTAAAGTTGTCTGCTACTGCTAAGTCACTTCAGTCATGTCCGACTCTGTGCGACTCCATAGACGGCAGCCCACCAGGCTCCGCCGTCCCTAGGATTCTCCAGGCAAGAATACTGGAGTGGGTTGCCATTTCCTTCTCCAGTGCATGAAAGGGAAAAGTGAAAGTGAAGTCGCTCAGTCGTGTCCAACTCTTAGCGACCCCGTGGACTGTAGCCTACCAGGCTCCTCCGTCCACGGGATTTTCCAGGCAAGAGTACTGGAGTGGGGTGCCATTGCCTTCTCCATCAAGTTGTCTAGCTTTATAAAAATTCTTCTTAACATTTTTGTTGAGATTGATTGAAATCTATTAATTTAGAGAAAAAGTTTTATAATGAATAGTTTTTAAAAAAAACAAATGGAGTCTTAACATTTGTTCAAGTTTTTTAAATTTCCTCAATAGATTTTAAATACATTGAGTGTCTTGCTGTCCTTTTCTATTTTAATTGGATTTTCTACACCATTATAATGTCTGGCTATTTTTTTATGTGAAGGTTATTAAGTTCTATAAAGTAATTTTTAAAGAATGTTTTATTAAATTCCATTCTTTTAAAAGTAATCTTTATTATTGATTTCCCTGAGTCTTCCAGATACATGATCATATCATGTGCAAATAAAGGTGGTTTTAATTTTTTCCTTCCCAGTTTCTGTGCCTCTGTTTGATTTCTTTTATCTAATTACATTGATTAATACGTCTAGAACAATGATGAGTGCTGGTGAAGACAGTGGGAATCTTGTCATTGTACTGATGTCTTAGCGCTTTAATGTGAAATGCATTTAGTATATCACCATTAAAACAGATGCTGAATTGTGACTCAACTATACTTCAATTTTTAAAAAAAGGTGCTGGATTTAGTACCAAGATTGTGTATATGCTGTGTAGGTATGAGTGTATATATATAATGTTGTCATAGCTTTGTCACTAAGTTGTGTCCAACACTTTTGCAACTCCATGGACTGTAGCCCGTGACACTTCTCTATCCCTGGGATTTCTCAGGCAAGAATACTGAAGTGGGCTGCCATTTCCTTCTACAGGGGATCTTCTCAACTCAGGAATTGAACCCACATCTTCTTCATTGGCAAGCAGACCTTTACCACTGTGCCATGTGTTTATATATATATATATATCAGTTCAGTTCAATCACTCAGTCGTGTCCTACTTTTTGCAACCCCAATGGACTGAAGCACGCCAGGCTTCCCTGTCCACCACCAACTTCCAAAGCCTGCTCAAACACATGCCCATGGAGTTGGTGATTCCATCTAACCATCTCATCCTCTGCAGTCCCCTTCTCCCCCTGCCTTCAATCTTTCCCAGCAGCAGGGCCTTTTCCAATGAGTAATTCTTCACATCAGGTTGCCAAAGTATTGGACTTTCAGCTTCAGCATCACTCCTTCCAATGAATATTGAGGACTGATTTACTTTAGGATTGACTAGTTTGATATCCTTGCTGTCCAAGGGACTCTCACTTCCTAACACCGTACACAAAAATAAACTCAAAATGGATTAAAGATCTAAACGTAAGACCAGAAACAATAAAACTCCTAGAGGAAAACATAGGCAAAACACTCTCTGACATAAATCACAGCAGGATCCTCCATGACCCACCTCCCAGAATATTGGAAATAAAAGCAAAAATAAACAAATGGGACCTAATTAAAATTAAAAGCTTTTGCACAACAAAGGAAACTATAAACAAGGTGAAAAGACAGCCTTCAGAATGGGAGAAAATAATAGCAAATGAAGCAACAGACAAACAATTAATCTCAAAAATATACAAGCAACTTCTGCAGCTGAATTCCCGAAAAATAAATGACCCAATCAAAAAATGGGCCAAAGAACTAAACAGACATTTCTCCAAAGAAGACATACAGATGGCTAACAAACACATGAAAAGATGCTCAACATCACTCATTATTAGAGAAATGCAAATCAAAACCACAATGAGGTATCATTTCACACCAGTCAGAATGGCTGCTATCCAAAAGTCTACAAGCAATAAATGCTGGAGAGGGTGTGGAGAAAAGGGAACCCTCTTACACTGTTGGTGGGAATGCAAACTAGTACAGCCACTATGGAGAACAGTGTGGAGATTCCTTAAAAAACTGGGAATAGAACTGCCATATGACCCAGCAATCCCACTGCTGGGCATATACACCGAGGAAACCAGAATTGAAAGAGACGCGTGTACCCCAATGTTCATCGCAGCACTGTTTACAATAGCCAGGACATGGAAGCAACCTAGATGTCCATCAGCAGATGAATGGATAAGGAAGCTGTGGTACATATACACAATGGAATATTACTCAGCCATTAAAAAAAATACATTTGAACCGGTTCTACTGAGATGGATGAAACTGGAGCCCATTATACAGAGTGAAGTAAGCCAGAAAGAAAAACAACAATACAGTATACTAATGCATATATATGGAATCTGAAAGATGGTAACGATAACCCTATATGCGGGACAGAATGAGAGACACAGATGCATGGAACAATTTTATGGACTCTGAGGGAGAAGGTGAGGGTGGGTCGTTCTGGGAGAATGGCATTGAGACATGTGTATTGTCATATGTGAAACAGAGCACCATTCCATGTTCGATGCATGTGACAAGGGCTCGGGGCCGGGGCAGTGGGATGATCCAGAGGGATGGGAGGGGGAGGGAGGTGGGTGGGGGGTTCGGGAAGGGGAACACATGTAAACCCATGGCTGATTCTTGTCAATGTATGGCAAAAACTATTACAATATTGTAAAGTAATTAGCCCCCAAGTAAAATAAATAAATTTATAAAAAAAAAAAAAAAAAAAAAAGAAGCATATATTGGATATGAAAAAAAAAAAAAATAAAAACACTTGGTCACAAAAAAAAAAAAAAAAAAAAAAAAAAAAAAAAAACCATCAATTCTTTGGTGCTCAACTTTCTTCATGGTCCAACTCTCACATCCATATATGACTACTGGAAAAACCATAGCTTTGACTAGACTGACCTTATCGGCAAAGTAATGTCTCTGCTTTTTAATATGCTGTCTAGGTTGGTCACTGGAGAAGGCAATGGCACCCCGCTCCAGTACTCTTGCCTGGAAAATCCCATGGATGGAGGAGCCTGGTAGGCTGCAGGCCATGGGGTCGCTAAGGGTCAGACACAACTGAGCGACTTCACTTTCACTTTTCACTTTCACGCATTGGAGAAGGAAATGGCAACGCACTCCAGTGTTCTTGCCTGGAGAATCCCAGGGACGGGGGAGCCTGGTGGGCTGCCATCTATGGGGTAGCACAGAGTCAGACACAAATGAAGCGACTTAGCTGCAGCAGCAGCAGGTTGATCACAGTTTTTTTTTCCAAGAAGCAAACCTCTTTTCATTTCATGGCTGCGGTCACCAAATGCAGTGATTTTGGAGCCCAAGAAAATAAAGTCTGTCATGGTTTCCATTGTTTCCCCATCTATCTGCCGTGAAGTGATGGGACCAGATGCCATGATCTTAGTTTTCTGAATGTTGAGTTTTAAGCCGACTTTTTCACTCTTCTCTTTCACTTTTATCAAGAGATTTTTCAGTTCTTCTTTGCTTTCTGCCATAAGGGTGCTATCATCTGCGTATCTGAGGTTATTGATATTTCTCCCAGCAATCTTGATTCCAGCTTGTGCTTCATCCAGCTTGGCATTTTGCATGATGTGCTCTGCATATAAATTAAATAAGCAGGCTGACAATATACAAGCCTTGCCTTACTCCTTTCCCAGTTTGGAACTAGTCTGTTGTTCCATGTCTGGTTCTAACTGTTGCTTCTTTTTTTTTTTTTTTTATATTTCAATTTCTTGCAATTTTATATGTCAATTATACCTCAATAACTGTTGCTTCTTGATCTGCATACAGATTTTTCAGGAGGCAGGTAACGTGGTCTGGTATCCCAACCTCTTGAAGAATTGTCCACAGTTTGTTGCGATCCACATGGTCAAAGGCATTGGCATAATCAATAAAGCAGAAGTAGATGTTTTTCTGGAACTCTTTTGATTTTTCCCTTATCATTTTATATATTAGTGATTTATGTGTTTTTATTGATTATTAGCTAGTAAGTTGTCTATTTCATTTATTCTAACATTTTTCTCTCTAGTTCAATATTTTCTCATTTATTTTTACTATTTAATTCCTCATGCTTTCTTTAGGTTCAATTACTTTCTTTCTCCAGCTTTTATTTTAGTCATTTTATTTTTATTTATGAAAGTTTTTGGCTATCAAAATTTTAACTGTGTTCCACAGACTTCCATGTGCATGTTTTTGTTATTTATTTCAGAAATTTTATCATTTTGGTTTGTAATTCCTATTTTCCCAAAACTTTTTAAGTAGATTTTTTAAAATTTCTGGTTGAAGACCATGTGTGCATTCTTATTTTGTTAATAAGTCTTTTTTATCCTGCTCTGTTTGTGACATTACTACTGTATAGAATGCAACTAAATACAAAATGATTTTGAGTAATATTGAAAGAGTAAAAATTATTTTAAGACATATAAATTTAATTGCATATTAGCAAATTATAATAGATAAAATATTCACTGTATTCTTTAAGTTTCTTTTGAACTTTTATCCATCAAAAATACTATTAAGAGTAAAAGGCAAGGCACAGAAAGGAAGATAATATTTGCAGTTATATATCCAAAAGAGTTATCTTACTTAGAATGTGAAAAGAAAACTAAAGATCAATATGAACAAAGCATACAAATCAATAGAAAAATTGATGAAAGTGTGGAACAAACACTACACAAAAGATTACAAATTACTGAAAAATAGAAGAGAAGACGAGAAGGTGCTAAACATAGGAAATTATACCTACAATGACATCCAATGGCTAGAAACAAAAATGAAACAACAATGCCAAATTTTGGTTAGAATGTGGAGAAACACAAACTGTCATACATAGCAAATGGGAATATAAATTCGTATGACCATGCAGCTCAATACCAGAAAAATAAACGACCCAATCAAAAAATGGGCCAAAGAACTAAACAGACATTTCTCCAAAGAAGACATACAGATGTCTAACAAACACATGAAAAGATGCTCAACATCACTCATTATCAGAGAAATGCCAATCAAAACCACAATGAGGTACCATCTCACGCCCACCAGAATGGCTGCTATCAAAAAGTTACAAACAATAAATGCTGAAGAGGGTGTGGAGAAAAGGGAACCCTCTTACACTGTTGCAAACTAGTACACCCACTATGGAGAACAGTGTGGAGATTCCTTAAAAAACTGGAAATAGAACTGCCTTACGACCCAGCAATCCCACTGCTGGGCATACACACTGAAGAAGCCAGAATTGAAAGAAAAACGTGTACCCCAGTGTTCATTACAGCACTGTTTACAATAGCTAGGGCATGGAAGCAGCCTAGATGTCCATTGGCAGACGAATGGATAAGAAAGCTGTGGTACATATACACAATGGAATGTCACTCAGTTATTAAAAAGAATGCATTTGAACCAGTTCTAATGAGGTGGATGAAACTGGAGCCTATTATACAGAGTGAATTAAGTCAGAAAGAAAAACACCAATACAGTACATTAACACATATATATGGAATTTAGAAAGATGGTAACGATGACCCTATATGTAAGACAGCAAAAGAGACACAGATATAAAGAACAGACTTTTGAACTCTGTGGGAGAAGGCGAGGGTGGGATGATTTGACAGAATAGCATTGAAACATGTATATTACCATATGTGAAATAGATCACCAATCCAAGTTTGAAGCATGAAACAAGGCACTCAAAGCACTGGGACAACCCAGCAGGATGGGATGGGGAGGAAGGTGGGAGGGGGGTTCAGGATGGGGAACACATGTACACCCATGGCTGATTCACGTCAATGTATGGCAAAAACCACCACAATATTGTAAAGTAATTAGCCTCCAATTAGAATAAATAAATGAATTTTTAAAAAACTACAATGAGGTATCACCTCACACAGATCAGAATGGCCATCATCAAAAAGTCTACAAACAATAAATGTTGGAGAGAATGTGGAGAAAGGGAATCCTCCCACAGTTTGGTGGGAATGAAAATTGGTGCAGCCACTATGGAGAACAGGATGGAGGTTCCTTAAAAAATCTAAAAATAGAGCTATAGTATGATCCAGCAATCCCAGCCCTGGCCATATATCTGAAGAAAAATATACTTTGAAAAGTCATGTACCCCAGTGTTCACTGCTGCACTATTTACAATAGCCAAGACATGGATGCAACCCAAATGAGCATAAACAGACAAATAGATAAAGAAAATGGAAATTATCCATTAAAAAGAATAAAATAATAACACTTGTAGCAGCATGGATGGTCCTAGAGATTATCATATTAAATGAAGTAAGTCAGAGAAATATATGATGTCAGTTATATGTAGAATCTAAAAAATTGATAGAAATAAATTTTTTTATAAAATGTACACAAACTCACAGATGTAGAAAACAAATTTTGGTTACCAAAGGGGAAAGGTTACAGAGGGATAAATTAGAAGTTTGAGATTCACTGATACACACCACTATATACAAAATTTTATAATCAACAATGACCTACTGTATAGCACAGGGAACTCTACTTGATATTCTGAATTAATCTATATAGGAAAAGAATTTGAAAAAGAATGGATACATGTATATGGAAAACTGAATCACTTTGCTGTAACATCTGAAACTAACACAACACTATAAATCAACTATGCTCCAATATAAAATAAAAATTTTAACATATCAAAAAAAATTCACATGACCATTTTGGAAATCTCTTTGGTAGCATATAATACATCTGAATATATGCAATGTCCTATGACCTAGCACTTCCACTGCTGGGCAAATACTTAGAGAAATATACATATGAATACATTTATTATCAAAAGTGCGCACAAGGTTGTGCTGAAGCATAATATGTAATATTCCAGATGAAAAACTACCCAAATGTCCATAATAAATAGAAATAATGAATAAAACTTTCTACATTCATATGATAGAACCATGTCACTAATTGTCATTCCAAATGGAGATTCAGACATAGAGAACGAACTTGTGGCCACAGTGGGGAAGGGGAGGGTAGGATGAATTGAGAAGGTAGCATTGACATATATACACTATCCTGTGTAAAATAGATAGCTAGTGGAAAGCTGCTATATAACACAGGGAGCCCAGCCTGGTGATCTGTGAAGACCTAGAGGGGTGGAATAGGAGAGGGGAGGGAGGGTCAAGAGGGAAGGGATATATACATATATTTTTTAGATCACTCTAAAATAATGGGAAGGGGAATGAGAAAGAGGTGAATCTTTGTTAAAGGTTTTTTTTCAATGAAGAGATACTCTTGGAAGATTCCTCCAAGATTAAAGAAATAGACTTTCAAAAACAATACTGGTTTGGAAGGACAATATTTTAAATTTTTTAATTGGAAGATAATTCCTTTACAATGTTTTGCCGGTTTCTGTTGTACAGCAATGCACATCAGTTTTATATATACATATAAGTGAAAGTGTTAGTGAGATACATATATATATTCCCTGATGGCTCAGATGGTAAAGAATCTGCTTGAAGTGTTGGAGACCCAGGTTGGATCCCTGGGTAGGGAAGATACCCTGGAGAAGGAAATGGCAACCCACTCAAGTACCCTTGCCTGGAGAATCCCATGGACAAAGGACCCTGAAGGGCTACAGTCCGTAGGGTCACACAGAGTCAGACACGACTGAGCGACTAACACTTTCATATATATACGAATGCACAGTTCAACGTTAGTGATGTGTGTTTGGTAGCCTACAGTCCTTGGGGTCGCAAAGAGTCGGACACGACTGAGTGACTTCACTTCACTTTCACTAAAATATAACCTAATATATTTTTATTTTGAATAGCATGTGTAGTACAGGCTGATCATTGTAAAAATTCATTTCTGTAGAGCTATCTCTCTCTCTTTTTTTTTTTGGCTTTTCACTTACTAACCTATCCTCTCATTTCATACGTGAATAGAGAGATGTTTGTAGTTATTATGACCCAGTGTTAGAACTAGCTGAATGTTTCAACTTCTCATGATTTATTGAATTCGCCTCCACATTTTCATATATGCTGTGCAGTGCTTAGTTGCTCAGTCATGTCCGACTTTTTGCCACCCCATGGACTGTAGCCCATCAGGCTCCTCTGTCCATGGGGATTCTCCAGGCAAGAATACTGGAGTGGGTTGTCATGCCCTCCTCCAGGGGACCTTCCCAACCCAGGGATCGAACCCAGGTCTCCCACACTGCAGTCAGATTCTTTACCATCTGAGCCACCAGGGAAGCTCAAGAATACTGGAGTGGGTGGTCTATCCCTTTTCCAGGGGATCTTCCCAACTCAGAAATTGAACCAGGGTCTCCTGCATTGCAGGCGGATTCTTTACCAGCTGAGCTACCAGGGAAGCCCTTGATTTTTTAACCATGAACTTAATATGATAAAATATGAAGTAGCTAACCTTTTTTTTTAATTTACATATACTTCACACTGTTATATTTTATAAATGTATCTATATGTTGTCATTCAAACCATAGGGTCAATTAGCACTGCGATTAAAAACTTTAAAATACTTAGAATTTCTATGTCACATTTTTACATTTTTTAGTGAAAATTTATTTTTTCAAAATTCACATTTGTTTTTGTAAACAGGTCTACATTTTAGCAGCTTCCAGATTTGGTACATTGGAGAATTGTTTTGTTTTTTATTTTGAATTAATTAATTTATTTTAATTGGAGGCTAGTTACTTTACAATATTGTAGTGGTTTTCACCATACATCAACATGAATCAGCCACGGGTATACAGGTATCCCTCAATCCTGAGCCTCCCACCCTCCTCCCTCCCCACCCCATCCCTCTGGGTTGTCCCAGAGCACCATCTTTGGGTGCCCTGCTTCATACATCAAACTTGCACTGGTCACCTATTTTACATATGGTAATATACATGTTTCAATGCTATTCTCTCATATCACCCCACCCTCACCTTCTCCCACATAGTCCAAAAGTCTCTTCTTTACATCTGTGTCTCTTTTGCTGTCTTGCATATAAGGTCATCGTTTCCATCTTTCTAAATTCCATATGTATGCATTAATATACTGTATTGGTGTTTCTCTTTCTGACTTACTTCACTCTGTATAATAGGCTCCAGTTTTGTCCACTTCATTAGAACTGACTCAAATGCATTCTTTTTTATAGCTGAGTAACACTCCATTGTGTGTATGTACCACAACTTCCTTATCCATTCATCTGCCAGTGGACATTAGGTTGCTTGATACATTGGAGAATTTTAACAGCAAAATCAATTTTTACACATGACCTACTTTTTCTATGATCAAATCAGTTTCTATCCACAGTTCTAGATCCCTGGAGGTGGAACCAGGCTTCTCTTTCCACTACCTACTGTAGAGAAAGCCCCCTTCTCCCAAGCCCTTTCCTCACTCTTTCCTTAGAGAGAAGACTGGTGTGATGGGCCAGATCCTGGAGCACTGTAAGCAGTACCACTGTGCACTGGAATGGGACACTCATTCATCAAGAACATGTCCACACCCTTCTCTCTCTTACAATACCAAGAGGTAGGTAAGCACAGCCAGTGCCTACTTGTGAAGGCTAGGTAATACCACATCACTCTCTATTCCTTCCTTCTTACTGGAGATTTGGGTTCAGTCATCCTTGTACATTAGGTATCAGCTGGTAGTAAGAGATAGAATTAGGGTCAAAGATATACTGCTTCATTCTTGAGCCCAAGCCTGTGTTTCATCCCAACTCCAACAGAAGGCACTACACTGAGGGGCACTGGGAACTGGCCTAGTGAAGGATATTTCAGATTCCTGTGTGTCTGTCTCCTTTAGAGAAGGCCCTGGGAGAGGGCAGAGTGGCTGTGTCTGGTAGGAGGAGGGTGTTGTTGTGTGCTCAGAACAAATACTGGCCCCATACTGTCAGATTCTCACCAGTAACTCTATATCGTCACATCTCTCACTCTACAGATGGTGAACACACCAACCCAAATGTCATAACCCACACTGAAAGGTCACAGGTACCCATTCAAATAGACATGCCCTCAGGTGTTGCCAAGCTCTCAGCCAGAGGCCAGCACTTGGTGTTTGCAGACATGGTAGTGGAGTCAACTCATGAAATGATAAGGCAGTTGTCTGTTGACAGGTTAAGGTCTCCTGAATTCCAGTGGTTCCCCCATACCTGCTTTCCATCAGGGCCTCATACATCAGTGTCAGGTACTGTGAAGCCAGTGTTCTTGTTCCTAAACTGGGCTCACTGTAGCATGTTGTCCTTATTTAGACCTCATGTTATCTCTCAGCACTTTGTCTTGACCTTTGGACTATCCAAAGTTTAAACACGTTTCATGGCCAACTCACTGCTTTCTGATATTTTTCATTTAAAATCAGACATTCCAAGTCATCTTCAGTAACTATTCCCACATATATAACAAATTATTTTCTTTGCACACAATGTTAAGTATGTATCTTACATTTAACAATTGCCTTGAAACAGCACTTATCACTCTTTCCCTTCTAGAAATATGGTTCAGCCATCACTAAGCTATATACTCATTGGAAGGACTGATGCTGAAACTGAAGCTCCAATACTTTGGCCACCTGATGCGAAGAACTGACTCATTGGAAAAGACTCTGATGCTGGGAAAGATTAAAGACAGGAGGAGAAGTGGACAACAGAGGATGAGATGGCTGGATGGCATCACTGACTCGATGTACATGAGTTTGAGCAAGCTCCAGGAGTTGGTGATGGACAGGGAAGCCTGGTGTGCTGCAGTCCATGGAGTCGCAAAAAGTCAGACATGACTGAGCAACTGAACTGAATTGAACTATATTCATAATTTAAGTTTTTTACAGGTAACCCAGATGTCCTACAGAATCACTACCAATTAACAATATACGCTATTTCACTTGTACAGAAATTTTCAGGCTCACAGGCGCATGTCAGTTGTTAATATATGCAGAGTCAAAGTAGGATAAGTTTATCTTTGGTGGTCAGTTTCCAAATATATCTCCACAGGAGCAGGTGGTGTCTATTCTATAGCCTCTATAATCCATCCTAAAGTGCTTGTTCCACAACTTTTCCTCCAACAGTGGAAAATCAATTCTCTGCTCCCATAGGCTTTAGTAAAGTTGCATTCCTCTGTGTCCCAAAATAAACCCACTTACTAAGATCACACCCTTATCACATGGTGCCATCACTCAAATTGAGCCCTAGTGGAATCATCATCAACTAAGTATTTCCTAACACATGCTCAGGAAAAGAGAAAGGAAGACCTTATGGAAAAATTAAGATTGATGAGGTAAAGTAGTTTCAGGATTGGGGAATGCTTTTTCCATTTGTGTTCATCTGAATACTAATACCTTGGCTAAAAAATCTCCATATCAACCATATCAACCTATGTTAAAAATGTTTGCTCATGGGGAATTATTATCATTATGTGTGAATTATTATATAGCATAACTTGAGAAACATTAACAATATAACTTTTTGCAAAACTTACCTTAGTGTTTAATGGTCATAGTTGATAATATTTGAGTATGAAGTAAATAAAAGATCATTTATCTTCTGAAATATAAATTCCCTATTTAGTAGATTTATTTTTATTTAACAAATTAAAAATACCAGCATGAGTAATTTTTCTAAGAGAGAGGATTAGTGTCCAAGTGTCCTAGACAGAGACATGGGTACTTCATTGTGAAATATTTAAAGAATTCCCAAGAGAAACTGTTTTAACAATGACAAATTCAGGAGTTCATTACTTGCTATGTGAGAAAGGAAGCTTCTACCACTCTCGTCTGTCCCTTACAGTACTGCTTTAGGAATTCAATAAAAATTCACTACTGTTAAAATTCTTTCAACTATCACTTACAGGATAAAGTTAAGACTTTGGACCATATTACATTTATAGATTTTCTATATTTGTACCAATCTGCCATAGCAGGCCCACCTCTCACCCTATTCCACTGAGACTTACTCCTCCTCTTTTAACTGGTACCCACAGAGCTAAAGAACTCTCTATTCTTTTCTAAGTCACTGATGCATTCTTTGAAAAAGATCCTGAACTGTGTCATATTTTTTGTGAATTGTTTTGTCTTCCTTGAAGCCTCTACAGTTTAGTGATTGCCTGTCCTAACTTTTCAGTACTTTATGATTGTTCCTCCTGTATCCTATGGGGAAGAATGGTCTTGTATTTGTGTCAGAAAAGAAAGGAAGCCCTTTGGCTCACTGGTGCAGCTCTGGGCAGGATTGAGAGCTGACCACTAGACTTTCCCTTATTTCCCTGTTGTCAGAAACATTATACATATATCCTCCAAATTTACTACCTTAGGGAATCTGGATACTCTCCAATTATAGAGGAATTCATCAGGAACTTCCTAAGCTGAAAACTTTCCCAGTCTGCTGCTTATGTTTTAATAAGAATTCCCCCTGGACCTGGGGGTTTGATGTTGTGTTTCTAATTTTTCATGCATTCTCTGAGGTTCTTCAATCTTCTGTGAAAGGTGTTGGAGTACAAAGATTATGTCATGGTATCAGGCAGGTGATGGCATTTCCCTGAGAACGATGTATGTAATGGATAAAAGGTGAGTCCACTTCTCCATCCTTTACACTGTCCATGCCCACTGTCTCCTGGATAATATAAGCTACTTTCTTATCTCATAGATTAGAATATTTCTATGTTACTAACATGCACAAAACAGTACTGCTGACTTGCTTTTCTTTTTTTTACTATTTCCACAGAAGAGAGGACTGACATATTTGATTCCATTTCTGAGGTCAACGTGAGCAATATAACTCTCCAAATAAACCAGGGGAAGCTATAACAATACTGCAGTGTTTGTGTGGGATGCAGGTGGACAACCTTAACCAAGTTGTTAAGCTTGTGGTTGAAATTTTTACATAATCTCCTCAACCTCCAGCCAATTCCATGCTAGAGGAGGAGCCTGTCTTTGCCGTTGTGAAGGTCATTGGCCTTTGGTGCGACCAGATTCTTATCAATGTCCAGTAGGTCCTTTCAAATGATTAACATTTCATGGCCAGTACTAACTAGGCAATCCCGGGTCAGGCAGAAGAGTAAATGTTTAGTTCCAGTTTATGAACTGTGCAAGGTACATAAGGAACTTTACAACTTGAAGCAGGGCCATATTTTGCAATATTAACTGAATTTTCCTTCCATATTTCCTTATACTCTTATGTATTTGCATTATAAAACCAGTCATCCATTTGCTGCCTCAAGGAAGACAGAAATGATAGCTACTCCCACCTCCTTCACATTAGAAGGTTGATCATGTGCTATTGAGAGGCCTCAGTATGGACACTACCTTAACACAATTCTACTCTATGGACTCAAAGATTCTTTCCCTTACAGCAGAGACTTACTTCTTTATCGTAGATTTCGTGTTTTTTTTTTTTTTTCTAAATCAACCTATATTCTACAAAAAGCAATTTAAAATGTCTCAACTCTAGTTGGACATTCAATTCTTGCTTCTCAATAGAATGGTGACAGAGGGACTTCCCTAGTAGTCCAGTCATTCCCTGGTTGGGGAGCTAAGCTCCCACATCCCTTACGGCCAAAAATTCAGCACAGAAAACAGAAAAAAATATTGTAACAAACTCAATAAAGACTTTAAAAAGAGAATGGTCACTGAGATTTGAGAAACTATGGTAATAGCTGTCTATAATATAGCAATTGCCCTGACATGCACTTAAAGTATAAATAACTATCAACCTGCTTAAAATTTATGAGGAGACTTTATGAGGAAATTTATGTTGCCCCTATTGGACAATAGGGAGTGCAGAATTGTGACCTTTGAGAGAGGGGCATTGATGAAATGAAACCAATGTTTGCCACAAATATGCTGCCAGGGACCACATTCCAGAGGGTGGCACAATAAGGTAGAACCTAAACAATATGCAGCCATTTGGATGAGATGAAAGATTGGCATTTCCAGCTGCTGAAGCACTTGAAGCTTGTAGGTCTCATGTGGAGAGGAGAGAGCTGTTTTTGTCAGAGGCTGAGGGCAAGACTTCAAGAAGTTCATGACAGAGCAGGTGCAGTGGAGTTGAGTGCAGAGATATTGCTGAACATTGTGAGCACTCAGTTCAGATGACAGATAAGCTAGATATTAGAAATAAAATACTCTGCCCTACAACCGAGTTCAAAACTGATACATGCCCACCTTAACAAAGAAAATAAGCAAGCCTGACAAGCCATAAAGGACCCAATAGTAACTTAAATACTTGCCAGAACAAAACTGAACAAACTTTATAGACTATGACACAGTCCAGATTTCAAACAATGCACAAATCTTCTGCATCAAACAAAGGTCCTACACATACCAAGAAGCAGGAAAAAGTGAATCAGCATCAGCAAAAACAGCGATGAATAGAAACTGACCTCAAGAGATCTGAACTGTTGGAATTAGCAGAAAAACTGAAAAAAAAAAAAACAAAAACATACCCAAGTCTCTCTTCTCTGACCCTCACCATTACATCTATCACCAGTGACCCATGTGAATCTTCAAGGTTTGTTTAATAACTTGCTCAAGGTCACACAGTCAGTGGTAAAGAGAGGGTTTTCAAAATTTTCCGACTACACTGATATTAGTGATCATTCCTGATGCACAAACCTTTTATATATTTAAAAGTTTTGAAAATAGTTTCCTCAATTTGCATGGCATTAAATGAAGTGATAATAGACTCAAATTTCTTTTACATCAAATATCTTATCAATTCATTTCTAATGCAATATGAGAGAGAGAAAGAGAAAGAGAACGAATGGATATGTGCTTTATCCCCCACCCACACCTCACCTCTCACAGTGTTGTTTGTCCCTCTGCCTCTCCTGTTTGTCCCAGTGTGATGGGAAGGTGATGTCAAATCCAGACTCCTATCTCATGAGGGGGCTTTTGGGCTTTCTGGCATGAAGAATACTGCCTTCAAACTGCCGCCATGACCTGGTGAAGGTTGGCACTGTAGTCCACATATCACCCCACGTGTGGACCTCGATGCTGTTTTATAGGTCTTTATCAAGTGGAAGCAGTCCCAAAGTACACAGGGACAAGATGGGCCAGTGCCAGGTGGCCAACTCTAGTGTGAGAAATAAACAGGGTTTACACCTGGATCACCCCTCTTGACACACATCACCTTCATTCCCAGCAAAATCTGCTCTCCCTGTCACCAGGCAGTGACTTGGCAGTACCTACAATGCCATAGTAATGAAGCTTAAAATATCAGGAGCCTTCACGAAATACCTAAGTGCAACAACTCCTGAAAATTAATGACACTTCAGGATAACATTATGAAGAAAGTAGTGGGTACATCATGATACCTCAAAGGGAATTTATAAGGCTAATGCCTTCCCCAACAGTCCTTACAAGAAATGAATGGGAAACATGGCAAGGAAACCATGAGAATCTAGACCAGCCTCACCACCCTGTGACACCTCCCACTTAATAACAACCCCTTCCTCCAAGGTCTTCCTGGAATCTGGGTTACTATGACAAAAGAGGGAACACTGATCTGAGAAGAGATGGTTACTAGAAGCAATAAATAATGGCAGTAATAATAACTAACACTTAATGATCGCTTCCTATGTGTCAGGAATTTTGGTAAGTGTTTTACATGGATCCTCTCCTTTAATTCTCCCAACAACACTGTGAGTGAGATTATTATTGAAATTTCACAGAGAAAGCCTCTGGAATTGAAAAGACTGATGCAGTTCTCTTAAGGTCACGTGGCAGAAAGTGGGTCATTTAGGGTTTGGACTCAGTTCTGTTCCCAGCACCCTCTTTTTTTTGTTGTTGTTGTTGTTGTTGTTAAATAATTTATTTATTTTATTTTTGGCTGTGTTGGATCTTCATTGCTGTGAGGGCTTTCTCTAGTTGCAGCGAGCAGGGGCTACTATCTAGTTGTGATGCACAGACTTCTCATTGCAGTGACTTCTCCTGTTGCAGCACAGAGGCTCTAGGGTGTGCTGGCTTCTGTAGTTTTGGCTCCTTGACGCTACAGCACTGCCTCAATAGTTGTGGTGCATGGGCTTAGTTACTCCAAGGCATGTGGGATCTTCCTGGATCCAGGATCAAACCCATGTCTTTGCATTGGCAGGAAAATTCCTTACCACCAAGCCACCAGGGAAGCCACCCTCTTTTGAAGTATAATTGATTTATCATGTTTCAGGTGTACAGTAAAGTAATTCAGTTATACATATCTATAGATAGATAGATAGATATCCTATTTTCCTCTAGGAGCTTTGGTCCCAGTCTTACTTTAGGTCTTTAATTCATTTAGAGATTATTTTTGTATATGGTGGTAGTTGTTGTTGTTGTTCAGTCACTCAGTCATGTCCGACTCTGCAAGCCCATTAACTGCAGTATGCCAGGCTTTCTTGTCCTTCACCATCACCCTGAGTTTGCTCAAACTCATGTCCATTGAGTCAGCGATGCCATCCAACCATTTCATTCTCTGTCGTCCCCTTCTCCTCCTGCCTTCAATCTTTCCCAGCATCGGGGTGTTTTATAATGAGTCAGCTCTTCACATCAAGTGGCCTAAGTATAGGAGCTTCAGCTTCATCATCAGTCTTTGCAATGAATATTCAGGATTGATTTCCTTTAGGATTGACTGGCTTGATCTCCTTGCAGTCCAAGGAACTCTCAAGAGTCTTCTCCAACACCGCAGTTCAAAAGCATGAATTCTTTGGTGCTCAGCCTTCTTTATGGTCCAACTCTCACATTCATACATGATGACTGAGAAAACCATACCTTTGACGAGACAGACTTTTGTCAGCAAAGTGATGTCTCTGCTTTTAATACACTGTCTAGGTTTGTCAAAGCTTTTTTTTGCAAGCAGCAAGCATCTTTTAATTTTGTGGCGTGGTCACCATCTGCAGTGATTTTGGAGCTCCCCAAAATAAAGTCTGTCACTGTCTTCATTGTTTCCTCATCTATTTGCCATGAAGTGATGGGACTGGATGCCATGATCTTAGTTTTCTGAATGTTGAATTTTAAGTCAGCTTTTTACTGTCCTCTTTCATCTTCATCAAGAGGCTCTTTAGTTCCTCTTTGCTTTCTACCATAAGGGTGGTGTCATCTGCATATCTGAGATTATTGATATTACTCCCAGAAATCTTGATTCCAGCTTGTTCTTCATCCAGCCTGGTATTTCACATGATGTACTCTGCATATAAGTTAAATAAGCAGGGTGACAATATACAGTCTTGACGTACTCCTTTCCCAATTTTGAACCAGTTTGTTGTTTCATGTTCAGTTCTAATTGTTGCTTCTTGACCTGCATACAGGTTTCTCAGGAGACAGGTAAGGTGGTCTGGTATTCCCATCTCTTTGAGAATTTTCCGCAGTTTGTTGTGATCCACACAGTCAAAGGCTTTAGCCTAGTCAATAAAGCAGAAGCAGATGTTTTGGAATTCTGTTGCTTTTTCTATGATCCAAAGGATGTTGACAATTTGATCTCTGGTTCCTCTGCATTTTCTAAATCCAGCTTGAACATCTGGAGGTTCTCCATTCATGTACTGTTGAAGCCTGGCTTGGAGAATTTTGAGCTTTACTTGCTAGCATGTGAAATGAGTGCAATTGTGTGGTAGTTTGAGCATTTTTTGGCATTGCCCTTCTTTGGGTTTGGAAAGAAAACTGACCCTTTCCAGTCCTGTGGTTACTGTTGAGTTTCCCAAATTTCCTGGCATATTGAGTGTAGCAGTTTCACAGCATCATCATCTAGGATTTGAAATAGCTCAGCTAGAATTCCATCACCTTCACTAGCTTTGTTCATAGTGATAATTCCTAAGGCCCACTTGACTTCACACTCCAGGATGTCTGGCTCTAGGTGAATGACCACACTATTGTGGTTATCTGGGTCATTATGATCTTTTCTATATAGTTCTTCTGTGTATTTTTGCCACCTCTTCTTAATATTTTCTGTTTCTTTTAGATCCATACCATTTCTGTCCTTTATTGTGCCCATCTTTGCATGAAGGGTTCCCTTGGTATCTCTAATATTCTTTTAGAGATCGAGATCTCTAGTCTTTCCTATTCTGTATGGTGTTAGAGAATGTTCCAATTTCATTCTTTTATATGTAACTGTCCAGTTTTCCAATCACCTCTTATTGAAGAGACTGTCGTTCTCTATTGTATGTTCTCACCTTTGTCATAGATTTATTGATCATAGGTGCATTAGTCTATTTCTGGATGTCCTATCTAGTTCCGTTGATCTATGTGTCTGCTTTTGTGCCAATATTATACCTTTTCAATTACTGTAATTTTGTTGTGTGTTCTGAAGTCAGGTAGCCTGATTCCTCCAGCTCTGTTTTTCTTTTTCATGATTATTTTGGCTATTTGGGATCTTTTGTGTTTCCATACAAACTTTAAATTCTTTTTGTTCTAGTTCTGACAGCAGCTTCACTCATAACGACTAGGCCAGTGTTTCCTGAACTTCAGTAATCATCTGTTTGCCAACTTTCCTTGTTTGTCATATTTGATAATGGTAAATGCTATTCTAATGCTGAATACTTCCAATCTACATAAATATTGCACTTGCATGTACTCTATCTTTGCTAAGAATTTTAATTTGATGTGTTTAGAAGGCTTAATATTTTCCTTTGATAAATAATTATACATCAGTAAGTGTATTTTTGAATGAAACTTTCTGTCACTACCATGGTGGAAATCCCATATCATTTGTCAAAAATGGCAAGTGGCCATAAAAACAAAATTTTAGTGAAGTAAAAGGAATAATTTGCTTTAAAATGATTCAATATGTGTTAAATTTTTTCAATGGTTCATTCAAATGTACCTCTGATCACCCAGGTGAAAGTTTGGTAGATTTTATCAGTGTGAGGGATTCATCTGTAACCCAATTTCTTTTGACTATATGGATAAAACTTAATTTCCAGGCATATGAAGCTGTGAATGATGGTGAATATACCAAGGTATTAACTTCCCCTATGAAGAACTGACTGGGTGAGAAGATGGCCTTCCTCATGTGTCCTTTGACTCGTGTGCTTTTAAATGATGAGAACTGATTTGTGACTTTTCCTTCCCAGAGCAGGGTGCATAAATTCACTAATGATCTGGATAGATGTCATATTAACTCCCCCTATAGCCTCAGAGTCTTGAATAGTATTTAGAAAACACAGAGTTCTCAATAAACATTTGGCAAATAAATTCTCCTGCATCTTTGCAAATCCTATTCCTTCTTCGAATGTTATTCCCACAGCTTTGATACTGATAAGCTCCAAGTCATCCTTACAAACAAGCTGCCAGTACTCCTGACTCCTTCAGGAAGTTGCTTTCTCCTCTCTGGTCCCATTAATTATTGTCTATACCTATATCAGAGAAGTATTGTGGTATTGCTCTGAAGCCAGTTTACTCAACCAGACTCTGAATTTTTCATAGCAGTAATTATTTCAAGTTCATCTTTGTGAAAGTGCTTTAACTTCTATAGTATTCTTTTTTCCTTTAATAATGTCATGAGTTTGATCTTATTTTTTAAACCAAATTGAGAGTTCCTGTAGTATGAGGGAGCTTGATCATCCACTTTGTGTTCCATGTGATTCTTTAGCTATCAGTCCTGCTCCTGGAGCCCCAACAAGCCCTTCTACTATCACTCAGTTCTGGAGATCACCACAGTGCTTGAACCTCAGTTAAGCCTCTTCCTTCCCACAGGTTCCAGTCTCGAGACTCAAAGACTCATTATCTACTTTAAAGACTAAATACCACTTTTTACTGGGCAGGAGCCGAATATAACCTTATATAACATTGTTACTAAATCAAACCATATCCTCTAAAAATATTTGAGTTTCAGAAATCATCTTATAGGGCTTGTTATCAAATCCACTTTCAGAAAAATTTCATCTAAAATTTCTCAAACATCTTTGAGTTCATTGTGGTAGATGTAAACTTTGATAGAGACAGAATAGATAGAAAGGTGAAGGGAGAAGTTGTGAGATAATAGATTTGTAAGGTGATGTCTGATTCTCATTATTCATTCATCCCTTATTCTACTGATAGCTGATGTCACCATATCATTATCATGTGAGAAGATAGCCTAGAGAAAGAAAATTTACACATCTCAGCCCAAAAATATCACCATTGGTCTTTGGGGCTTAGAAAACATAAGTAACGTACTGAAGCTCACTTACACTCATTTTGTAAGACTAGTGTTTATTACTCAGTTACTGAAATAAAAAAAAATACCATATGAAAGGCATTCTTGTTGTTCAGTCACTAAGTCATGTCCAACTCTTTGCAACTCCATGGACTGTAGCACTCCAGGCTTCCCTGTCCTTCACTATCTCCTGGTGTTTGCCCAGACTCATGTCCATTGAGTTAGTGATGCTATCCAACCACCTCATCTTCTGCCACCCTCTTCTCCTTTTGCCTTCAATCTTTCCCAGCATCAGAGTCTTTTCCAATGAGTTAGCTCTTTGCATCAGGTGGTCACATGAGTCAGGTCATCACAAGTACTGGAGCTTCAGCTTCGGCATCAGTCCTTCCAATGAATACTCTGAATTGATTTCCTTTAAAATATCCTGGCTTGATCTCCTTGCCTTCCAAAGGACTCTCAAGAGTCTTCTCCAGCACCACAATTTGAAAGCATAAATTCTTCAGTGCTCAGCCTTCTTTATGGTCCAGTTCTCAAATTCATACATGACTACTGGAAAAACTATAACTTTGACTATACAGACCTTTGTTGGCAAAGTGATGTTTCTGCTTTTCAATATGCTATCTAGATTTGTCATAGTTTCCCTTCCAAAGAGCAAGCATCTTTTAATTTCATGGCTGCTGTCACTGTCACCATTGATTTTGGAGCCCAAGAAAAGAAAATCTGTCACTGTTTCTGTTTCTCTTCTCTTTGCCATGAAGTGATGGGACTGGATGCCATGATCTTGGTTTTTTTAAATGTTGAGTTTCAAGCCAGCTTTTTCACTCTCCTCTTTCTTCCTACTGAGAAGCTTTTTATTTCCTCTTAGCTTTCTGCCATTAGAGTGGTATCATTTGCATATCTGAGGCTGTTGAGATTTCTCCTGGCAATCTTGATACCAGCTTGTGATTCATCCAGCCTGATATTTCACATGATGTACTCTGCATATAAGTTAAATAAGCAGAGTGACAATCTACAACATTGATGTAGTCCTTGCCTGATTTGGAACCAGTCTGTTGTTCCATGTACAGTTCTAACTGTTGCTTCTTGACCTGCATACAGATTTCCCAGGAGGCAGGTAAGATGGTCTGATATTCCCATCTCTAAGAATTTTCCACAGTTTGTTGTGGTCCACACAGTCAAAGGCTTTGGTGTAGTCAATAAAGCAAAAGTAGATGTTTTTCTGGAACTCTTGCTTTTTTGATGATTCAACAGATGTTGGCAATTTGATGTCTGGTTCCTCTGCCTGTTCTAAAATCAGCTTGAACATTTGGAATCTCATGGTTCATGTACTGTTGAAGCCTGGCTTTGAGAATTTTGAGCATTACTTTACTAGCATGTGAGATGAGTGCAATTGTGTGGTGATTTGAACATTCTTTGGCATTGCCTTTCTTTGGGATTGGAATGAAAACTGACCTTTTCCAATCGTATGGCCACTGCTGAGTTTTCCAAATTTGCTGACATATTGAGTCCAGCACTTTCACAGCATTATCTTTTAGGATTTGAAATAGCTCAACTGGAATTCCATCACCTCCACTAACTTTGTTTGTAGTGATGCTTCCTAAAGCCCACTTGACTTCACATTCCACGAGAAGCATAGATGAAAATGTCCTCAATAAAATCAAAAGCAGAGATTGGAAGAACAGATTTTTTAAAATGCTTCAATTATATGCTGTCTAGAGGAGACACACTTTGCATTTTATGATATAAGTACGTTGAAAACAAAAAGATGAAAAAGTATATTATGCAAACAGGAATGAAAAGAGAGCTGGAGCATCTGTATGAATATGCCTTAGGACAAAAATATTGCTAGATCAAACATACTTTAAGATAAAAGTTGTAGTTAGATACAAATTGGGTCATTTTTATCATGATAAAATGCTTGATCTATCAAGAAGATATAATAATTTAATACATATATATATATCATGACAGTGTCTCATAACACAAGAAGCAAAAACAGACAGAATTGAAAGAATAAACAGATATTTCAAAAATAAAAATTAGAGAATTCAATACCTCCGTTTCAGTAATATTAGAATAAGTGGGCAGAAGATAGCAGGTAATAGAACACAATATCAAAACAACAGTATCAAAAAAAATCTATAACTAACAGGTATCTGTAAAACACTCCACCAAATAACAGTAAAGAGCAGAATACACAATCATCTAAAGTATATTCCAGAATAGACTGTATTTTATGCTGTTACAGAGCCTCAATAAATTTTGAAAATATTGAAATCATGCAAGTTTGATCTCTGACTACAATGGTATGGAGTTAGAAATAAATAATAAAAGGGAGTTGAATAATTTAAAAGTATGTGGAAGCTAACAGATAACCAGTGGGTAAAAGAAGTCACAAGGAAAATCAGAAAACACTTTGAGATGAATGAAATGAAAAACATGAGATCCCAAACCTTACAGGATGTAGTTAAAGCAGTTATTCTAATTAAATGTCATTACTAACAAAAAAGAAACAATTATTTTAAATTTTCTCAAAAATATCATCTGAAATAATTATTCTAAAAATTTAGTATAAGACAGGGAAATGAAGAGTAAACTAAACCAAAGTGAGCATAAGGAAGGAAATAATGAATATTAGAATGGGTATAAATGAAAAGAAAATAGAAAATAAAAAGAGGAAGTCAATAAAACCAAAAATCAATTTTTGGAAAAGATTCAACAAAATTGAAAAGCTTTTAGTTAGACTGAGATAAAATAACCAAGACTCAAATTGCAAAAATCAGAAATGAAAGAACATTAACACAAACATATAGAAATAAAAAGATTATGAAGAATGATATGAAAAATTGCATGCTATAACAAATTAGATAATTTAGAAGAAATGGACAAATCTTCTAAAAGACACAAACTACTGAAACTGACACAAGGAGAAATGAAAAAATCCGAATAGACTTACAAGTAAAAGGATGGAATTAATAGCAAATATATTCCCACAAACAAAAGCAGAATCAGAGAGCTTACATGAAGAATTATGTCAAATATATATAAAGAAGAAGTAACATCAAACTCACAAGAGACAAATGGAGAGAGTAGCATGGAAACATATACACTACCATATGTAAAATAGAGAGTTAACAGAAATTTGTTGTATGAGTCAGGAAACTCAAACCACGGTGCTGTAACAACCTAGAGGGATGGGAAAGTGTGGGAGGTGAGAGGGAGTTTCAAGAGGGAGGGGACATATATATAACTATGGCTAATTCATATTGATGTATGGCAGAAATCAAATCAATATTGTAAAGCAATTATCTTTCATTAAAAATAAAATTTTTAAAAAATGAAAAACAAAATAAGAAAACTTTCACAGGATGATCAAACAAATAGAAGAAGAAGGGGGGATTGAGGCTAAGATGGCAGAGGAATAGGACGGGAAGACCACTTTCCCCCCAACAAATTCATCGAAAGATCATTTGAACGCTGAGCAAGTACTACAAAACAACTTCTGAACACTGGTGGAGGACACCAGGCACCCAGAAAGGCCGCCCATTATCTTCAAAAGGAGGTAGGACAAAACATAAAAGATAAAAGGAGAGACAAAAGAGTTAGATACCGAGACCCGTCCCGGGAAGGAAGTCTTAAAAGAGAAGTTTCCAAACACCAGGAGATCCTCTCACCAGCGGGTCTGTGGGGAGTTTTGGAATCTCAGAGGGCAACATGACTGGGAGGAAAAAATAAATAAATAAAACCAATACAAGCCTACCTCAAGAAACAGTAGCGAAATCAAATAAATAACCTAACTCTACACCTAAAACAACTAGAAAAGGAAGAAATGAAGAACCCCAGGGTTAGTAGAAGGAAAGAAATCACAAAAATTAGGGCAGAAATAAATGCAAAAGAAACAAAAGAGACCATAGCAAAAATCAACAAAGCCAAAAGCTGGTTATTCGAGAGGATAAATAAAATAGACAAACCATTAGCCAGACTCATCAAGAAAAAAAGGGAGAAGAAGCAAATCAATCAAAACGAAAATGGAGAAATCACAACAGACAACACAGAAATACAAAGGATTATAAGAGACTACTATCAGCAACTATATGCCAATAAAATGGACAACTTGGAAGAAATGGACAAATGCTTAGGCAAGTATAACTTTCCGAAACTGAACCAGGAAGAAATAGAAAATCTTAACAGACCCATCACAAGCATGGAAATTGAAACTGTAATCAGAAATCTTCCAACAAACAAAAGCCCAGGACCAGATGGCTTCACAGCTGAATTCTACCAAAGTTTAGAGAAGACCTAACACCTATCCTACTCAAACTCTTCCAGAAAATTGCAGAGGAAGGTAAACTTCCAAACTCATTCTATGAGGCCACCATCACCCTAATACCAAAACCAGACAAAGATGCCACACAAAAAAGAAAACTACAGGCCAATATCACTGATGAACATAGAGGCAAAAATCCTTAACAAAATTCTAGCAAACAGAATCCAACAACATATTAAAAAGATCATACATCATGACCAAGTGGGCTTGATCCCAGGGATGCAAGGATTCTTCAATATTCGCAAATCAATCAATGTGATGCACCACATTAACAAAAGATAAAAACCATATGAATATCTCAGTAGATGCAGAGAAAGCCTTTGACAAAATTCAACATCCATTCATGATAAAAACCCTCCAGAAAGAAGGCATAGAAGGAACATACCTCAACATAATAAAAGCCATATATGATAAACCCACAGCAAACCTTATCCTCAATGGTGAAAAATTGAAAGCATTTCCTCTAAAGTCAGGAACAAGACAAGGATGCCCACTGTCACCACTACTATTCAACATAGTTTTGGACGTTTTGGCCACAGCAACCAGAGCAGAAAATGAAATAAAAGGAATCCAGATTGGAAAAGAAGAAATAAAACTCTCACTGTTTGCAGATGACATGATCCTCTACCTAGAAAACCCTAAAGACTCCACCAGAAAATTACTAGAGCTAATTAATGAATACAGTAAAGTTGCAGGATATAAAATTAACACACAGAAATCCCTTGCATTCCTACACAATAACAATGAGAAAACAGAAAGTAATTAAGGAAACAATTCCATTCACCATTGCAAAGAAAAGAATAAAGTACTTATGAATAAATCTACCTAAAGAAACAAAAGACCTACAAATAGAAAACTATAAAACACGATGAAAGAAATCAAAGAGGACACAAATAGATGGAGAAATAGTCCATGTTCATAGATAGGAAGAATCAATATAGTGAAAATGAGTATACTACCCAAAGCAATCTATAGATTCAATGCAATCCCTATCAAGCTACCAATGGTATTTTTCAGAGAATTAGAACAAATAATTTCACAATTTGTATGGAATAACAAAAAACCTCGAACAGCCAAAGCAATCTTGAGAAAGAAGAATGGAACTGGAGGAATCAACCTGCCTGACTTCAGGCTATACTACATAGCAACAGTCATCAAGACAGTATGGTACTGGCACAAAGACTGAAACATAGATCAATGGAACAAAATAGAAAGCCCAGAGATAAATCCATGCACCTATGGACACCTTATCTTTGACAAAGGAGGCAAGAATATACAATGGAGAAAAGACAATCTCTTTAACAAGTGGTGCTGGGAAAACTGGTCAACCACTTGTAAAAGAATGAAACTAGAACACGTTCTAACACCATATACAGAAATAAACTCAAAATGGATTAAAGATCTAAATGTAAGACCAGAAACCATAAAACTCCTAGAGGAAAACATAGGCAAAACACTCTCTGACATAAATCACAGCAGATCCTCTATGATCCACCTCCCAGAGTAATGGAAATAAAAGCAAAAATAAACAAGTGGGACCTAATTAAACTTAAAAGCTTTTGCACGATGAAGGAAACTATAAGCAAGGTGAAAAGACAGCCTTCAGAATGGGAGAAAATAATAGCAAACGAAGCAACTGACAAAGAATTAATCTCAAAAACACACAAGCAGCTCCTGCAGCTCAATTCCAGAAAAATAAAAGACCCAATCAAAAGATAGGCCAAAGAACTAAACAAACATTTCTCGAAAAAAGATATAGAAATGGCTAACAAACACACGAAAAGATGCTCAACATCGCTTATTATCAGAGAAATGGAAATCAAAACCACAATGAGGTACCATCTCATGCCTGTCAGAATGGCTGCTATCAAAAAGTCTACAAACAATAAATGCTGGAGAGGGTGTGGAGAAAAGGGAACTCTCTTATACTGTTGGTGGGAATGCAAACTAGTACAGCCACTATGGAGAACAGTGTGGAGATTCCTTAAAAAGCTGGAGATAGAACTGCCATATGACCTAGCAATCCCACTGCTGGGCATACACACTGAGGAAACCAGAATTGAAAGAGACACGTGTACCCCAATGTTCATCACAACACTGTTTACAATAGTCAGGACATGGAAGCAACCTAGATGTCCATCAGCAGACGAATGGATAAGAAAGCTGTGGTACATATACACAATGGAATATTACTCAGTTATTAAAAAGAATGTATTTGAATCAGTTCTAATGAGGTGGATGAAACTGGAGCCCATTGTACAGAGTGAAGTAAGTCAAAAAGAAAAACACCAATACAGTATATTAACACATATATATGGAATTTAGAAAGATGGTAACGATGACCCTATATGCGAGACAGCAAAAGAGGCACAGATGTAAAGAACAGACTTTTGGACTCCGTGGGAGAAGGCGAGGGTGCGATGATTTGAGAGAATAGCATTGAAACATGTATATTAACATATGTGAAATAGATTGTCAGTCCAGGTTCGATGCATGAGGCAGGGTGCTCAAGGCTGGTGCACTGGGATGACCCTGAGAGATAAGATGGGGAGGGAGGTGGGAGGGAGGGTCAGGGTGGGGAACACATGTATACCCATGGCTGATTCATGTGAATGTATGGCAAAACTACCACAATATTGTAAAAATTAGCCTCCCATTAAAACTTTAAAAAGTTAAAAAAAGAAGGGATACTTCTTAACTAATTTTATGAACCTAGCTTTAAACCTAGTTTCAAAATTGGACAAGGCATCAGAAAGAAAAAGTAAAATCAATACTAATATCCCTTATAAATAGTGGCACAAAAAACTTCACAAATTACACACATACTGAACCCAGCAATACACACAAAAAGATTAAACACAAAGATCAAGTGAGATTTATTCCAGAGATGTAAAGTTGACCCAACATGCAAAAACCAATCAATGTAATATGCCATCTTGATTGAATAAAAGGAAAAATCTTATTTCAATAGACAAACGCAAGTGACAAATGCAAAATCATTTTTGATAAAAACAATGAAGAAACTGGGAAAAGGAAGTCACATTCTCAGCTTGATAAAAGCAATCTACTGAAACCAAACAACTACTGTAATACTTAAGTATGAAAGACTGAAAACTGTTGCCCTAAAATAAGGAATAAAACAACAATGTTCACTCTCATTTCTATCCAACATCACACTGGAGCTTCTAGCATAACATTTAGGCAAGAAAAATAAACAAAAGACCTCTTATTTAGAAAGAAAGAAAGAAAACTATTTCACAGCTTATATGACCTTGTGTATAGAAACTAACGAAGGCAAAAAAGAAAATATTGGAACTGTTCATCCCGTTTAGCAAGATTACAAAATATAAGATCAATATAAAAAGTCAATTATATTTCTGTACACTAGTGGTGAAATATTTTTAAGAGAAATTAAGAAAAGAATTCCATGTATAACAGCATCAACAGAAATAAAATACTAAGAAATAAATTTAACAAAAGAAGTACAAGATATATATTGAAAACTAAAAAATATTGTTGAAAGAAACTAAAGAGGACCTAAATAAATGGAAAAGCATCCCTTACCCACTGATTGGAAGACTTTATATTGCTAAAATGGTAATATTTCACAACGTGATCTACAGATATTGTGTGAAGGGCTTTTTGTGTAATCCCTATTAAAAATCTCAGCAGACTTTTTCTGCCAGAATTGACAACTGATCCTAAAATTCCCAAGGAAATTCAAGGTACCTAGAAGAGCCAATAACAATCTTGAAAAAGACAAAAGGTGGAAAGTTCACACTTCCTGATTTGAAACTGACTACAGAACAACAGTACTCAAGATGTGGTTTTGGAATAAATAAAGGTATAAATATATATTAATCTAATAAAATTTTAAATTTCAGAAATAAACTTATGCATTTAAGGTTAGTTGATTTTTCAAGACAGTTCAAAGGGGGAAAGAATAGTATTTTTAACAAATGGTACTGGGAAAACTAGATATGCACATATGGTTGTGGGCTGAGAATAAGGTTGGACTGCCATTTCACACCATACAAAAAAATGAACTCAAATGGATAATAGACATAAATACAAGAGGTAAACTATAAAATACTTAGGAGAACATTTTAGGGTAATTCTTTAGCACCTTGAAATAGGCAATGGTTTCTTAGATATAAAACTCAAATCACAACTGAAAAAAGAAAACACAGATAAATTAGACTTCATCAAAAATAAAAACTTTGTGATTCAAAGCCCATCATCAAATATAAGTAAGACAATCTATCAGATACAGAAAATATTTCTAAATCATATCTCTGATATGGAGCTTTTATTTATAATATGTAAATAACAACTGAATAATAGAAGGAGAACACAAATAAAACTATGCAAAGGATTCTAAGGAACATTTCTCCAAATAAGATATACCAACGGCTAATAAGCATAAGAAAAGATGTTCAAGATCATTATTCATTGAAAGTGAAAGTTGCTCAGTCATGTCCCACTTTGCGATCCCATGGACTGCAGCCTGACAGGCTCCTCTGTCCATGGAATTCTCCAGGCCAGAATACTGGAGTGGGTACCCATTCCCGTCTCCAACGGAACTTCCCAACCCAGGGATTGATCTCAGGTCTCCCACATTGCAGGCAGATTCTTTACGAAGGAGTGAAAATCAAAACCACATTGAGATAGCCCAGGGATTAACCCACACAACTATGGGCACCTTATCTTTGACAAAGGAGGCAAGAATACACAACGCAGAAAAGACAGCCTCTTCAATAAGTGGTGCTGAGAAAATGGGACAAATACCTGAAAAAGAATGAAACGAGAACACCTCCTAATACGATACACAAAAATAAACTCAAAATGGATTAAAGACTTAAATGTAAGGCCAGGTACTATAAAGCTCTTAAAGGAAAACATAGGCAGTACACTCATTGACACACATCCCAGCAAGATCCTCTTTGATTCACCTCCTAGAGAAATGAAAATTTAAAAAAACCAACAAATAGGGCCAAATGAAACAGAAGCTTTTGCAAAGCAAAGGAGACAATAAACAAGATTAAAAGACAACATATATACACTATCATGTGTAAAATAGATAGCTGATGAGAAGTTACTATTTAAAACAGAGAGCTCAGTCTGGTGCTCTGTGATGACCCAGAGAGACGGGATTGGGGGAGGGGCAGGAGAGTCAAGAGGTAGAGGATGTATATATAATTATGGCTGATTCACATTGTTTACAGCAGAAACCAACACAACATCATAAGGCAATTCTCCTCCAATTAAAAAATCACATTGAGATATCACTTCATACTCACTAGGATGGCTAAAAACAAAAATAAACAATAACAAATACTGGCAGTGATGTGGAGAAATTGGAATCTTAATACATCTCTAATGGGATTGTAGCAGATTCAGTTACTTTAGGGAAGAGTTTAGCAGTTCCTTAAAAACTTGACATACAATTGCTTTCTTCTTTTTTAAAAAACATTCTATTTTTTTTTAATTAGAGGAAAAGTGCTTTATAATGTTTTGTTGGTTTCTGCCATTTTATACATGATAGCATATATATGTCAATGCTACTTTCTCAATTTGTTGGACTCTCTCCTCCCCCTTCTGTGTCCACAAGTCAGTTCTCTAAATCTGTCTCCCTTCCTTCCCTGCAAATAGGTTCATCAGTACCATTTTTCTAGATTCTGTATATATGCCTTAATATATGATATTTGTGTTTCTTTTTCTGACTTACTTCACTCTGTATAACAGGCTGTAGGTTCATCCACCTCACTACAACTGTCTCAGATTCATTCCTTTAATGGCTGAGTAATATTCTGTTGAATAAATGCACCATAAATTCTTTACCCATTCATCTGTCAATGGACATCTAGATTGCTCCCATGTACTAGCTATTGTAAATAGTGCTGAAATGAACAATGCAGTACATGTGCTTTTTTTAGAATTGTGGTTTTCTCAGGATATATGCCAAGTAGTGGGATTGCTGTGTCATATGGTACATTTCTAGCTTCCCAGATAGCGCTAGTGGTAAAGAACCTGCCTGCCAATCCAGTAGACATACAAGACGTGGATTCAATCCCTGGATCAGGTAGATCCCCTGGAGGAGGGCATGCAACCCACACCAGTATTCTTGCCTGGAGAAACCCATGGGCAGAGGAGCCTTGAGCACTACAGTCCATAGGGTCACATAGAGTCAGACATGACTGAAGCGACTTAGTATGCACACATGGTACATTTATTCTGTTTTTACAGGAATCTCCATACTGTTTTCAATAATGGCTGTATCAGTTTATACTCCCACCAAGAGTGCAGGGGGTTTCCTTTTTCTCCACATCCTCTCCAGAATTTATTGTTTGTAGATTTTTTTATGATGGCCACTCTGACAGGTGTGGCATGATACCTCACTGTAGTTTTGATTTGCATTTCTCTAATAATGAGCAACTTTGAGCATCTTTTCATGTGTTTGTTGGCCATATGCATGTCTTCTTTGGAGAAATGTCTGTTTAGGTCTTCTGACCTTTTTATTTATTGGGTTGTTTGTGTTTCTGATATTGAGCTATATGAGCTGTTTATGTATTTTGGAGATTAATTTTTGTTAGTTACTTCATTTGTAATTATTTTCTCCCATCCTGGTGGTTGTTTTCTCATTTGCTTTTAGTTTGCTTTGCTGTACAAAAGCTTTTAAGTTTTACTAGGTCCCATTTGTTTATATCTGTTTTTATTTCCATTAATCTAGGAGGTGGGTCAGAGAGAATCTAGCTGTGATTTACGTCAGAGTGTATTGCCTCTGTTTTCCTCTAAGAGCTTTATAGTTTCTGGTCTTACATCTAAGTCTTTAATCCCTTTTGAATTTATTTTGGGTACAGTGTTAGAAAGTGATCTAATTTCATTTTTTTACATATAGCTCTTGAGTTTTCTCAGCACCACTTGTTGAAGAGGCTGTCTTTTCTGCATTGTGTATTATTCCTTCCTTTGTCAAAGATAAGGTGCTCATATGTGCATGATGTTAACTCTGGGTTTTCTTTCTTGTTTCACTGGTCGGTATTTCTGTTTTTGTGCCAGTACCATACTGTCTTGATTACTATAGCTTTATAGCATGGTCTGATGTCAGGGAGGTTGATTCCTCTAGCTCTGTTTTTCTATCTCAAGATTGCTTTGGGTATTTGGGGCCTTTTGTGTTTCCATATAAATTAACACATTTTCCTCTAGTTTTGTGAAAAATGCCATTAGTAATTTAATATGGATTGCATTGAATCTGTAGATTGCTTTGGATAGGATAGTCATTTTCACAATATTGATTCTTCCAATCCAAGAACATGGTATATCTCTCCATCTGTTTCTGTTGTCTTTGATTTCTTTCATTGTTGTTGTTGTTCAGTTGCTAAGTCATGTCTGACTCTTTGCAACCCCATAGACTGTAGTACGCCAGGCTTCCCTGCCTTTCACTATCTCCCGGAGTTTGCTCAACTTCACATCCGTTGAGTTGGCAATGCTATCTAACCATCTCATCCTCTGCTGCTTCCTTCTTTAACCTTCAATCTTTCCCAGCATCAGAGTCTTTTCCAATGAGTTGACCCTTCAAGTCAGGTGGCCAAAATATTAAAGCTTCAACTTCAGCATCAGTCTTTCCAATAAATATTCAGGGTGAATTTCTTTTAGGATTGACTAGTCTGATCTCCTTGCAGTCCAAAGGACTCTCAAGAGTCTTCTCCAGCACCGTAATTTGAAAAAGTGTTAAGTTCTTCTGTGCTTAGCCTTCTTTATGGTGCAACTCTCACATCCATAATTGGCTACTGGAAAAACAGTAGCTTAGACTATACAGACCTTTTACAGCCAATTAATGTCTCTGCTTTTTAATACATTATCTATGTTTGTCATAGCTTTTCTTCCAAGGAGCAAGAGTCTTTTAATTTCATGGCCTCAGTCACTGTCCAGAGTGATTACTTGGATTATTGTGATGTTAAATCATCAGTGGAAGCGATTATACAGTGGAAGTGAGAAATAGATTTAAGGGACTAGATCTGAAAGACAGAGTGCCTGATGAACTATGGGCAGAGGTTCATGACATTGTACAGGAGACAGGGATCAAGACCACCTCCAAGAAAAAGAAATGCAAAAAAGCAAAATGGCTGTCTGAGGAGGCCTTAGAAATAGCTGTGAAAAGAAGAGAAATGAAAAGCAAAGGAGAAAAGAAAGATATTCCCATTTGAATGCAGAGTTCCAAAGAATAGCAAGGAGAGATAAGAAAGCCGTCCTCAGCGATCAATGCAAAGAAATAGAGGAAAACAATAAAATGGGAAAGACTAGAGATCTCTTGAAGAAAATTAGAGATACCAAGGGAACATTTCATGCAAAGATGGGCTCAATAAGGGACAGAAATGGTATGGACCTAACAGAAGCAGAAGATATTAAGAAGAGGTGGCAAGAATACACAGAAGACCTGTACAAAAAAGATCTTCATGACCCAGATAATCATGATGGTGTGATCACTCACCTAGAGCCAGACATCCTGGAATGTGAAGTCAAGTAGGCCTTAGAAAGCATCACTATGAACAAAGCTAGTGGAGGTGATGGAATTCCAGTTGAGCTACTTCAAATCCTAAAAGATGATGCTGTGAAAGTTCTGCACTCAATATGCCAGCAAATCTGGAAAATTCAGCAGTGGCCACAGGACTGGAAAAGGTCAGTTTTCATCCCAATCCCAAAGAAAGGCAAGGCCAAAGAATGCTCAAACTACTGCACAATTGCACTCATCTCACATGCTAGTAAAGTAATGCTCAAAATTCTCCAAGCCAGGCTTCAGCAATACATGAACCGTGAACTTCCAGATGTTCAAGCTGGTTTTAGAAAAGGCAGGGGAACCAGAGATCAAATTGCCAACATCCGATGGATCATCAAAAAGGCAAGAGAGTTCCAGAAAAGCATCTATTTCTGTTTTATTGACTATGGCAAAGCCTTTGACTGTGTAGATCACAATAAACTGTGGAAAATTCTTAAAAAGATGGGAATACCAGACCACCTGACCTGCCTCTTGAGAAACCTGTATGCAGGTCAGGAAGAAACAGTTAGAACTGGACATGAAACAACAGACTGGTTCCAAATAGGAAAAGGAGTACCGCAAGGCTGTATGTTGTCATCCTGATTATTTAACTTATATGTAGAGTACATCATGAGAAACATTGGGCTTGAAGAAGCACAAGCTGGAATCAAGACTGCTGGGAGAAATATCAATAACCTCAGATATGCAGATGACACCACCCTTATGGCAGAAAGTAAAGAGGAACTAAAGAGTCTCCTGGTGAAAGTGAAGGAGGAGAGCGGAAAAGTTGGCTTAAAGCTCAACATTCAGGAAACTAAGATCATGGCATCTGGTCCCATCACTTCATGGCAAATGGATGGGGAAACAGTGGAAAAAGCGGCAGACTTTATTTTGAGAGGTTCCAAAATCACTGCAGATGGTGACTGCAGCCATGAAATTAAAAGACGCTTACTCCTTGGAAGAGAAGTTATGACCAACCTAGACAGCATATTAAAAAGCAGAGACTTTATTTTGCCAACAAAGGTCCATGTAGTCAAGGCTGTTGTTTTTCCAGTGGTCATGTATGGATGTGAGAGTTGGACTATAAAGAAAGCTGAATGCCAAAGAATTGAAGCTTTAGAACTGTGGTGTTGGAGAAGACTCTTGAGAGTCCCTTGGACTGCAAGGAGATTCAACCAGTCAATCCTAAAGGAAATCAGTCCTGAATATTCATTGGATGGACCAATGCTGAAGCTGAAATTCAAGTACTTTGGCCACCTGATGCAAAGAACTGACTCATTTGAAAAGACCCTGATGCTGGGAAAGTTTGAAGGCCGGAGGAGAAGGGGACAACAGAGGATGAGATGGTTGGATGGCCTCACCGACTCAATGGACATGAGTTTGAGTAAATTCCAGGAGTTGGTGATGGACAAGGAGGCCTGGCATGCTGCCACCATGGGGTTGCAAAGAGTTGGCCATGACTGAGAGACTGAACTGAACTGATATGGTAGTTAAAGTAATTAAGTATTGATACATGAAACAACACTGATTAATCTAGAAAACATAATGTGTAATGAAAGAAGCCAGGTAAAAAGGAAAAATGTACTGTATGATTCCCTATATTGGAATGTTAACTGTATGCAAAATCCGAGAAAGAAAATAGAGATTCCCAGGGACTGGAGAAAGGGGAGAAATAGGAAGTGACTTTAATAAATATTGAGTTTCTTGTTGAAAGAAAAGTTCTTGAATTACATTATGGTGATAGTTGCAAAGCTCCTTGAATATACTAACAACCACAGCATTGTACACCTTAAAGGATGAGGTTTATGGTATTTGAGTATACCACACTGTATTTTAGAAAATGATAATAAAAGTTCTAAAGGCAACCCTAGTATTCATAACATATTGCTAGATCTACATAGATATATGTATGCATATGTATCAGTATAAAAGTATAGGTATTATTTGTTATCTATGAAACAAATACATTTAAAAGTTTCTAACAGGAAAAAATAAAGGACAGATAGCCCCCAATGCAAACTTTCTGCCAGAGTAGTAATGCTGCAAACAGATGTATCAAAACTAGGCTATTCCTCAGGCATGAGTTTCATGATTGGTTCTACCTCTCAGACTCGCCTAGATTCTGCTTGCTTTCCAATCCTGGCTCTCCAGCTCTCTATGGACAACACAAGCAACCTGATATCCTTGGGTAAGATTTATTTTTGGTTAAGCTATCCTGAGGTTTGCTCTGTTGGTCATAATCACACACTCTGATTCACACAGAGATTGGCAGATGTAGATATTATTTATAGTCATAAGGGGAAAGAAATATTTTATTTATTAGACTGCTTTATTGAGGGATTATTGACATAAAAATAGCTATACCTATTTAATGTATACAAATTGGTTATAAAAAATTTCTAAGACAGAAAATGTACAAAAGAAGAAAAGAAAGCCCAAAGCCACAACCTAGAGGGTGTCAACCTGTAGACAACTTTAGAGAAAGAGGAAAAAAAAAACACAAACAAAAAAATGAATAGAATCCACGCTGGAAGGAAGAACACCAGGAGAGAGCCATTTCATGAAATTCAGAAGATTTCAAGGAAGAGGAAGTAGGCAGCAAGTTCAAAGTACTAGTAAGTTAAACAGGGGTGAAGGAATGATACTTTGATTTGACATCGTGCTGGCTATTGGAGAACAAGAGAAAAAGGCAGTTTAGAGGATAGAAGGGCATGCAAGACTTGTCAGGGGGTAGTGTGAAAGTGGAGACAATTTATAATGCAAGTTTTGCTGTGAAAGGCAGCAGAGGTACCCAACAAGAATTGAGAGAGAAGTGTCACCAAGGGAAGGTATTGTTTAAAATGGAGGACAATGGAGCTTGATTGTATGCTGGTGGGAATAATTGCTAGAGCAGGAGAAGATAGAGATGCAAGAGAAAGAGTGGTTATATGCAGGGGTTAAATCATTTAAAAGATGAGGGTAAAGATTGGATCACCTGGAGACACTGACTTTGTTAAAACTATGACCCACATGCCCCATGATTTGTACTCTTACTTAAACATGTGCTGATACTTACATCCCCAAGGAAGGCCAAATTGAGAATGAGAGATTAGTGTACCAGGAATGGCCAGAAGATGAGGAAATGAGGTTTGAAGTCCAAGAGATCCAGACTGAGTTCTGACGGTTAATCTAGATCGACAAATTTCAATTCTGAGAAATGTATGAGTTAGGGATTATTGTGCACCACTGATAGTTCTATGGCATGTGTCTGTGTGTGCATACTCAGAGGAGGGTGAAAGGTGGACAGATCCCACTGCTTGGAGAATGAGAAATCGTTACAATGAAGGATATTAATGGAGGTGACTTTCTCCTTTTTAAGGGGGAGAAAAGGGCAGTCTTCAAGAAAAGCTAGAAACAGAGATCAACCCAGAAAGGAATCTTCCCCAAAGGCTTTAACTTTTGGGAAGAAATGGGAGATGTGTGATTTTCACTGGACTTTATGAACATTTATGTTTAGCCATGATTTCCTAGTAGCTTTGGTCCAAATTATCTTTCCCTTTGTCACCTTTCACCTGTTATTAAAATCTGCTTGTATCGTACAGTCCAGAGTGGTGTTTAGAGGGATTGAAGGAAAAGGACATCCCAGGAAAACACTACTTGTTTGCATTACTGTTTCTCTTTGGTCCATCTCCAAGGGACTCTCCTCCCAGACATCCAGGCAGACCAGCATCCAGGCAGATCTGGGATCCTCTGAAAGAGATGTGACACAGAGAAGTGGCTGGCAAGTGGATACTGAGAGTGAATATGAGGCAAAAGTTCCCTCTCCAAAAACAAATAGACATCTGAAAAACTCCCTGAGGTCAGGAGCATGGGCAAGCCTTTGGGTTCTGTAAAGTGTGGGTTGTTCAACAGGAGTGGAAATGAGATTCCTTAGACATTGGACTCTTCTTGTTGTTCTGTCGCTCAGCCACGTCTGACTCTTTGCAGCCCCATGGACACCAGATTTCCCTGTCCTTCACCATTTCCCAGAGCTTGGTCAAACTCATGTTCATTGAGTTGGTGATGCTATCCAACCATCTATCTCATCCTCTGTCATGCCCTTCTCCTCCTGCCTTCAGTCTTTCCCAGCATCAGCCTCTTTTCCAATGAGTTAGCTCTCGGCATCAGGTGGCCAATGTATTGGAGCTTCAGCTTCAGCATCAAGACTTAAAATGTATATTCAGGATTGATTTCATTTGAAATGGACTGGTTTGATCTCCTTGCTGTCCAAGGGACTTTGAAAAGTCTTCTCCAGCATTACAGTTCAAAAGCATCAGTTCTTTGGTGCTCACTCTTCTTTATGGTCTAACTCTCACATTCATACATGACTACTAGAAAAACCATAGCTTTGACTATATGGGTTTTTGTCAGTAAAGTAATGTCTCTGCTTTTTAATACACTGTCTGTGTTTGTCATTGCTTTTCTTCCAAGGAGCAAGTGTCTTTTAATTTCATGGCTGCAGTCACCATCCACAGTGATTTTGGAGCCCAAGAAAATAAAGTCTTTGTTTCCTCATCTATTTGCCTTGAAGTGATGGGACTGAATGCCATTATCATTATTGTTTGAATGCTGAGTTTTAAGCCAGATTTTTCACTCTCTTCTTTCAACTTCATCAAGAAGCTATTGACTGCCTCTTCACTTTCTGCCATAAAGCTAGTGTCATCAGCATATCTGAGGTTACTGATATTTCTCCCAGCAATCTTGATTCCAGCTTGTGCTTCATCCAGCCTGGCATTTTGCATGATGTACTCAGCATATAAGTTAAATGAGAAGGGTGGCAATATACAGCCTTGATGTACTCCTTTCCAAATTTTGAACCAGTCCATTGTTTCATGTCCCATTCTAATTGTTGCTTCTTGACCAGCATACAGGTTTCTAAGGAGGGAGGTAAGATGGTCTGGTATTCCCATCGCTTTAAGAATTTTCCACAGTTTGTTGTGATCCACACAGTCCAAGGATTTAGCATAGTCAATGAAGCAGAAGAAGATGTTTTTTCTGGAATTCTATTGCTTTTTGTATGATTCAATGGATGATGGCAATTTGATCTCTGGTTCCTCTGCCTTTTCTATATCCAGCTTGTACATCTAGAAATTCTTGGTTCACCTAACATTGAAGCCTAGCTTGAAGGATTTGGAGCACTACCTTGCTAGCATGTGAAATGAGGGCAAATGTGTAGTAGTTTGAACATTCTTTGTTATTGCCCTTCTTTGGGATTGGAATGAAAGTTGACCTTTTCCAGTCCTGTGGCCACTGCTGAGTTTTCCAAATTTGTTGGTGTATTGAGTGCAAGGCTTTAACAGCATCATCTTTTAAGATTTGAAATAGCTCATTTGAATTTCATCACCTCCACTAGCTTTGTTTCCAGTGATGCTTCCTAAGGCCCACTCAACTTCACACTCGAGGATGTCTGGCTCTAGGTGAATGATCACTCAATCATGGTTGTCTGCGTCATTCAGATATTTTTTGTATAGTTCTTCTGTGTATTCTTGCCACCCTCTTCTTAATAACTACTGCTTCTGTCAGGTCCATACCGTTTCTGTCCTTTATTGGCCCATCTTTGCAAGAAATGTTCCCTTGGTATCTCTAATTTTCTTGAAGAGATCTCTAGTCTTTCCTATTCTATTGTTTTTCTCTATTTCTTTGCATTGTTCAGTTAGGAAGGCTTTCTTATCTCTCCTTGCTATTCTTTGCAACTCTGCATTCAGATGGGTGTATCTTTTCTTTTCTCCTTTGCTTTTACATTTCTCTTCTTCTATCCACTATTGGTAAAGCTGAGAACTCCTCAGACAGCCATTTTGCCTTTTTGCATTTCTTTTTCTTCAGGATGATTTTTAACAACACCTCCTGTACAATGTTATGAACCTCTGCCCATAGTTCTTCAGGCACTCTATCAGGTCTATCAGGTCTAATCACCTGAATCTATTTGTCACTTCCAAAATAATTGTAAGGGATTTGATTTAGGCCATACCTGAATGGTCTAGTGGTTTTCCCTACTTTCTTTAATTAAAGTCTGAATTTTTGCAATCAAGAGTTCATGATCTGAGTCACAGTCAGCTCTCTGTCTTGTTTTTGGTGACTGTATAGAGCTTCTCCATCTTTGGCTGCAAAGAATATAATCAATCTGATTTCGGTGTTGGCCATCTGGTGATGTCCATGTGTAGAGTCATCTCTTGTGTTGTTGGAAGAGGGTGTTTGCTATGACCAGTGCATTCTCTTGGCAAAACTCTGTTAGCCTTTGCTCTATTCTGCACTCCAAGGCCAAACTTGTCTGTTACTCCAAGTATCTCTCGACTTCCTACTTTTGCATTCCAATCCCCCACGATGAAAAGGACATCTGTTTTTTGTATCAGTTCTAGAAGGTCTTGTAGGTCTTCATAGAACCATTCAACTTCAGCTTCTTCAGCATTAGTGGTAGGGGCATAGACATGGATTACTGTGATATTGAATGGTTTGCCTTGGAAAAGAACAGAGATTATTCTGTTGTTTTTGAGATTCCACCCAAGTACTGCATTTCAGACTCTTTGTTGACTATGAGGGTTACTCCATTTCTTCTAAGGGATTCTTGCACAAAGTAGTAGATATAATGGTCATATGAATTAAATTCACCATTCCGATCCATTTTAGTTCACTGATTCCTAAAATATCGATGTTCATTCACTCTTGCCATCTTCTTTTTGACCACTTCCAAATTACCTTGATTCATGGATCTAACACTCCAGGTTCATAGGCAATATTGTTCTTTATAGCATCAGACTTTATTTTCACCACCAGACACAGCCACACCTGTTTTTTGTTTTCAGTTTGGCTCAGCTTCTTCATTCCTTCTGGAGCAGTTTCTCTGCTCTTCTCCAGTAGCATATCAGGCACCTACCAACCTGGGTAATTCATTTGCAGTGTCTTATCTTTTTGTCTTTTCAAACTGTTCATGGGGTTCTCAAGGCAAGAATGCTGAAGTGGTTAGCCATTCCCTTCTCCAGTGGATGACATTAGACTGAGTTGTTGTAAAACACAGGAAGTGGTGGGTAGCTGGGACCCTGGAAAGGATAGTAGGGCTGTACAAATGGACTTGTAGAGACATCCTACAACACAGTGAGAGAAAGGAGGGGTAGATGGGGACATATCCCAGATTTTGTGCTCTCTTTCTTCCCAAACCGGTGCCCTGAAACATCCCACATCCTGGGTGGGACCCTGGTTGTCCAGTCTCTGAAATGAGAAAATGCAAAGCAAATAATAGGCTACTTGGGATAAGTGGGTAGGGAAGAAATGCTTGCTTAGTTCTGCTGCTTTCCAAATTGAGAAGGCTGGCAGAGACCCCCATCCTCTTAGTCTCCCCAAAGCCCTGGTGGAACAGGGCTGGGGCAGGAAGTGGGAGCTCAATCAACTAGTCTCTTGGTCTGGATAGCAGTCTCCCAGAATAAAGAGGAGAGGAGGGAGTCATCTGCCCTGAGTGACTTCCCTACTGGGGATCATAGAACTTTTCTGGGAGTAGTATTTCTGAATTCTGGCTAGAAGCAAGTTCTCTGCTAGAAAATTGGGGCTACTGGAAACCTATATCATGAAATAGAGGCTACAAGGTGAGAACAGGGAGAGTGAGTTGGGTAGTAGGAGTCCTGGAATCTGTGGGCATGGATTGGAGGTAACAAAAACTTGTTGACAAGAAGGTGGTTAAAGGCCAAGGAAGCCTTTGTCTGCCAACTATGTAAGTACATTATGGAGAGGTAGAATTCCTAGATTCATATTGCACTGCTCTAAAATTTCTATCTCCCTCCCCAGGAAGTGGGGGCAGGGCAAGGTAGAATGTAATACCATGTGCATTTTTAATCCTTAAATAGTAGCTTGTGTACCTCAGAGGAAGAGAAAGTGCACACATTTCTCTGCCTTTCTCTTTGTCTCATGCTTAGTCCCTAGACATGACAGGAAACAATACCTTGGTTACCATGGAAACTGAAGCTGAGTGATGCATTACAGTGTGGGTGGAAAGCAAAGGTGGTCTTGATATAAAGGCTCTTGGGAGTAGAGATTTGAGCAAATTCTTTCAATATGAGCAAAGCAATTCCAATTTCCACAGGCATGAGGATCCCTGCAACTATTACATACAAAAAACACAAAGGTGCATGCACACACACGCACATGCACATGAATACAGATATCATTCCCCTCATCATGCTGGCTGGTCCAAGAATTCCTGTGGGTGGATCTGGGCTATGACCCCTTCAACATACATCATCTCCCTCTCATCCCTCCTCTCCTGCCTCTCTCTCTCCTACTTGATTGTCTTTCAGTTTCTTCCCACTCTGTCTTCCCCACCCCTCGTCTCTTCTTCCCCTCCTTAGTTTTTCATTCTGGTATTCCACTGTGCCTTGCTCTTTGTCCTTCTCTCTATATTTTGCTCTTCCTCTCATCCCCACTCCCCTGCCCCCATGTATGAAGTGACAAATAATTCATTCACTCAATAATGATTGGCCTAATATGGGCCATGTAGTTTGAGCTTCCAAACTCATTGGACTGACTTCATTGTTTCACTGCAAATTAGGATAAGTAATATGTAATTAAAGAACAGGAAGCTATAAATGTGAACAATAGGGGACCTAATTTCCCTGGGGAGCTCAGTGAAGGAAATGCCATCGACATTTGCCACCGAGCATCACCTTATTGCCTCTATAGGTTACTGCCTTCTGTTTCACGTTGGGGGCACTACCCTCCTTTGCAGCATGGTGGGACCCTCACATAAGGTGTCCAGCACACTCTTGAAGGTGTAAACATTAAATCTAATGGGATGCCCGCTTCTTCGAATCTGACTAACAGACAGACCAAAAAAGGCAAGGAGCTGTTTCATCTTGTCACTGCATCCTTGTTCCTGCTTCCAAGTTCCCCAGAGGCACCTTTGTTCATGCCCTTCATCCATTCTCTTGCTCATTCTTTCTTCTTCCATCTCTTCCTTCTTCCTCTGGCCTGGCCAGATCTTTTTTCTTAGAGGCCTAACCCCACAAGGACAAAAAGGATGGGCAAGGAGACAATAATAATTATAAAGTATTAGAAGGTGGAAACCAGACAGTTGAATGCTATCTGACTTGGCAGATTTAGAGCCTAGCAGTGAGGAAAGCCCCAAGCAACATTCTTTAATCCCCCTCACCAGACCTTCCAACTGTCTGTGAGATTGGCAGTGGCCTGTACCCCTACAATTTAGGGGTAGTGGTGGGAGTTGTAAATTGCATGATTGTTCTTAGGTTAGTTAAGAAACATTTAGACACCAGAGCCCCTTTCAACAAATTAATTTCTCCAAACACCAGGGAGTTTGAGAAGAGATTTAACAATCTAGAGGGAGTGAATCAGCAGATTTATGGACGTGGGACCTCAGGATCAGGTGAAAGCATGCATCCAAATCCAACACAGGAATTTAAGTAGAAAATGTACTGTACATAAAATTTCAGTCCTCAATCTCATACCCAATTTGCGAGACAGAGCGCTGGCACCTTGCCTTTTCCCCATGGATGCAGGAGGTTCTTCCTGGATAATCTAACCATCCCAAGAGTAGAGATTTCATAATTAGAGTGAACAATGGTCTCCAAGTTTTCCATATTAGCTCAAAATAATTTCTAATTTCAATGCTTCTTTCTTCAAGCCATAGGTTATTTTGTAGGCACATCTTTGTTTACAGTCATATCTGTTACCAATTTATACTTTAAATGGCATTTTATGGTTGATAGTGGTCAAAATCACCAAAGAATCTATTCTTTATGTATCCTCCTACAAGTCTACTTATATGAATATCTTTATTAACTTTTCCATGGCATACAACAAAATAAAATGGAATTGCACAAAACATAAATGTTCTGATCTGTAAATTCTTACATCACAAATGACTGGGAAACTGCACCCAGGTCAGGAGATGTGGCATTGCCGGCAAATTGAAGCCTCTACTTGCTCACTACCATCTTCCACCTCAGCAAATATAACCAGTATTTGGTTTTTAACACCTTAATTTTGACTGTTTGTGAAATATTGCACAAAATAAATGGGCTTCCCTGGTGGCTCAGGGGTACAGTAACTGCTTTCAATGCAAGAGCCACAGGAGAAGCAGTTTGGACCCCTGGGTCAGGAAGATCCCCTGGAAGAGGGCATGGCAACCCACTCCAGTATTCTTGCCTGGAGAATCCCATGGACAGAGGTGCCTGCTGGGCTACAGTCAAGGGTTTCAAAGAGTCAGACACGACTGAAGTGACTACGCATGCATGAACACATCCATAATAAATATTTATCCTTTTAAAAAAATTTTGTTGAAATACAGCTGATTTATAATGTTGGGTTAGTTTCTACTGTACAGCAAAGTGATTCAATCTACATGTATATATATGTATGTATATATACGTTTCATATTCTTTTCCATTATGGCTTATTAAAGGACACTGAAAAGAGCTCCCTGTGCTATACATTATGACCTTGTTGCTTATCTATTATATATGGAGACATTTGTATCTGGAAATCCTGAACTGCTAATTTATCCCTCCAACACTTGCTAAATACATATTCTTATAATCTACCTGATTTTGACAACATTATATTTTTATACGTTCAGTTCAGTTCAGTTCAGTCACTCAGTCACGTCTGACCTTTTCTGACCCCATGGATTGCAGCACACTAAGCTTCCCTGTCCAACACCCACTCCCAGACATTGCTCAAACTCATGTCCATCGAGTCAGTGATGCCATCCAACCATCTCATCCTCTGTTGTCCACTTCTCCTCCTGCCTTCAATCTTTCCCAGCATCAGGATCTTTTCTCATGAGTCAGTTCTTTGCCTCAGGTGGCCAAAGTATTGGAGCTTCAGCTTCAGCATCAGTCTTTCCAATGAATATCAGAATTGATTTCCTCTGGAGAAGGCAATGGCACCCCACTCCAGTACTCTTGCCTGGAAAATCCCATGGACGGAGGAGCCTGGTAGGCTACAGTCCATGGGGTCGCTAAGAGTCGGACACGACTGAGCGACTTCACTTTCACTTTTCCCGTTCGTGCGCTGGAGAAGGAAATGGCAACTCACTCCAATATTCTTGCCTGGAGAATCCCAGGGATGGCAGAGCCTGATGGGCTGCCGTCTATGGGGTCGCACAGAGTCGGACACGACTGAAGCGGCCTAGCAGCAGCAGCAGCAGCAGGACTCTCCAGAGTTTTCTCCAACACTACAGTTCAAAAGCATCGATTCTTTGGTGTTCAGCTTTCTTTACGGTCCAACTCTCACATCCATACATGACTACTGGAAAACCACAGATTCGACTAGACGGACCTTTGTCAGCAAAGTAATGCCTCTGCTTTTTAATATATTTTTATATATTGCTATTCACTTTTTCATGGTGTTAGTATACCAGGTGGCACTAGTGGTAAAGAATCTGCCTGCCCATCCAGGAGACGTAAGAGACGTGGTTTCAATCCCTGGGTCAGGAAGATCCCCTGGAGAAAGGAATGGCAACCCACTCCAGTATTCTTGCCTGGAGAATTCTGTGGACAGAGGAGCCTGGGGGACTATGGTCCATAGGGTCGCAAAGAGTCGAACATGACTGAAGAGCCTTAGCATGCATGCATAATTGTGGTTCATTGATTTCCATTATTGAATAGTATAAATATGTATGACCATACCACAACTTGGTAATGCCTTCTATTTCTTTTTTGTTATAAATTTTATTGAGTTATTTTTGGATGGGTTGAGTCTTCATTGTTGTGTGGGCTTTTCTCTAGTTGTGGCAAGTGACGCTACTCTCTAGCTGCAGTGCCGGGCTTCTTCTTGTGGTGGCTTCTCTTGTCATGGAGCATGGGATCTAGGGCGCAGAGGCTTCAGTAGTTTTGGCACCTGGACTCAGTGGCTGCAGCTCCTGGGCTCTGAAGCACATGCTCAGTAGTTGTGGCACATGGGCTTAGTTGTTCTGCAGAATGTGGGATCTTCCCAGATCAAGGATCCAACCTGAGTCTCCTGCATTGGCAGTTGGAATCTTTACCACTGAGTCACCAGGGAAGCCCAATACCTTCTATTTCTAATGGACATTTCAGTAGTTTGCAGTCCTGAAGTATTGAAAATGTTACTGTAGTGAACATTCATGTCTATGTCCTCTGATTCCTTAAAGGCAAGATCACTTCTATTGCAAGATCACTTCTATTGCTTCTGTGGCAATGTCTGTATGATAATGGATAGCCTGGTCTTTTTCATGATCTCAGAGGGGAAGTTTTCAACATTTCATCACTAAGTGAGGTGGATTTTGTAGGCCTTTAAAAGATATTCTGTCTTCTCAGCAATCACCCTCAGTTTTTTCAGTCTAACTTCATTGAGGCTTTCAATGGCTAAGTCGAAGATCTCTCTTGGTAAATGTCACATTGCACTTGAAAATACTTGGGTTATTTTCAAATATCTTTTCACATTTATTTCTAACGTAATCCACAGTATGTGAATAATAAGAGAACAGACTGTATGATTTTTGAGAGTTTGATATTGAAACACCAACTGAAAATCCTAATAAATCTACTCTAAAAAAGTAATTGCAATATATTGTGGAACTATATGTAACCTTGATCTGTATTTTCCAAGTCTCTGGTACATGTGTTATCATATTTTCATAATTTAAAAAAATGAAAATTAGAAAAAGGTATTCCTGTTGGATTAAGACAGTTCCCTCTTATTCCTAATTTCCTGAGTATTTTTATCATAGATGGATGTTTATGTTTATATTGCATTTTAAAATTATTTACCAGTTTACTGATACATTATAGACATATAACACTGTGTAAGCTTCAGGGATACAACATGATGATTTCATACATGTATGTACTGTGAAGTGATTACCACCATAAGGTCAGCTAACACCTCCATTTTATGTATGCACAATGTGTGTGTGTGTGTTGAGATCATTTAAGATTTACTCTCTTACAACTAAGAGAATGTGATACAGTATTGTTAAATACCATCACAAGGTTGTGTATTAGAACCAGAGAATTTTTCTTCTTTTAACTAGAAGTCTGTAGCATTTGACAAGCACCATCAATTTCCCCCCACTCTCTAGCTTCTGTACCTTTGCGTTAATTTGAAAAGTTAGCCAATGTGAGCATTCCAAATATGTAATTCTCTATCTGTGTTGTTTGGACTATTCCAATACTTTGTATGTCAGTAAAAGTTGTAAAATTATCTTGTTGCTTTCCAGTCATTTGATGTGTTCTGTATCAATAGATCAACTATGGGACAATTTACTTCTTAACACTATTGAGTATGAAAATGCAAACACATGCTCCATCTCTCCATTTGTTTACTTTGTTGTGATTTACTCTCTGCAATTCTTACTGGGTATCATATTGCATTTTACTCCATTGTGTTCAATTCACCTGTAAGTCATTCATGTTTTGCATAAATTATGAATGATAATTTTGTTTCAAATTCTAATTATTTATTCTTACATTAGATAACTGTAATTGATTTTCCTTTGCTGACCCCATATCCTGAAAAGTTACTTATCTTAGCGGTAGTAATTCTAGAAAGTTTTAGAAAGCTAGTTAAAGATTTTCCATGCACTGATTATTTCTTCTACGAATAAAAACAGTTTTACTCCTCCCTTTCCACTTTGTATGCTTTACAGTATATTTTTAAAATCTTGCCTTAATGCCCTACTTAGGACCACCAGTCCAGTGCCCATCAGGAGTGATGAGAGATCTTAGGGGGAAAGTCTTCAGCTTTTTAACCATGAAGTGTGTTTTTGGTGACATTTATCAGGTTAGGGACTCTCTCCTGTTTCTAGTTTTCAGAGAATTCTGAATCTGGGCAGATTACTGGAAAAGTGAAAGTGTTAGTCGCTCAGTCATGTCCATCTCTTTGCTGCCACATGGACTGTAGTCCACCAGGCTCCTCTGTCCATGGAATTCTCTAGGCAAGAATACAGGGCTGGGTTGCCAGGCCATTCTCCAGGGTATCTTCCCCACCCAGGGATTGAACCCAGCTCTCCTGCAATGCAGGTAGATTCTTTACCATCTGAGCCACTAAGGAAGCCCGAGTAGAATGTTACATTCTGTTAAGTGCTTTTTCTGAATTATATTAGTATTCTCCTGCAGCTATAACAAATTACCATATGCTTGGCTTAGTACAACACAACTTTGTTATCTTACCATTCTGGAGGACAGAAGTGTGAAATGCGCTTTAACAGGGCCAAAGTCAATGTGTCCACAGTGTTATGTTCCTTTGAGGCTACTAGGGAAGAATCTGTACCATGCCTTTCCTATGTTAGAGGGCACCTCTACTCCTTGGATCCTGCCCCTTCCTCTATATTCAAAGGCAGCAGCCTAGCATCTTCCAGCTTCTTTCCTCTCTGACTTCTGCTTCTGACATCATATCTCCTACTCTTCAGTCTCATTTTCCTGGCACCCCTTATAAATAGGACCTTTGTGATTACATTGGTCCACCCAGATCATCCAGGATAATCTCCGCATCTCAAGATCCTCAACTTAATGACATCTGCAGAGTATCTTCTGCCATGTAAAGTAACATATTCACAGGCTACAGAGATTAATGCATTTGGGTGCCATTGTTCCGCCTAGGATGTGCATCATCTGAGATGATGGTATGGCTCTCTTTTGGAGAGATTAATATGATTGATTTCATATATTGATTTCCAAATGTTCAAGAGGACTTTCTCTTTGAGAGTTACCCCGTTTGGTCAGAAAAATTGCTTTTGCGCCTGTTGTTTTTTATTTACTAACCTTTTGTTACAAATTTTTGTGTCTATCTTCTTGAGGAATATTGGTTTGCAGTTATATTTTCCTGTAATGTCTTGGTCTGGTTTTGGTATACGGATAGTTTGGCATAAGAATCGTAGCTTTGGAGAGAGAATTGCCAAGGGTCACATTCTCTTCATTTTTCTGACAGGATTGTATAAATTGGTGCTATTTCTTCCTGAAATGGTCCATAGACCAGACCAGTGAGGCCAACTGTGCCTGGAGTTTCCTTTGTGGGAAGATTTTAGCCAAAAATTCTATTTCTTTAAGAGATATAAGGATACTCGAGTATTCTCTATTTTCTTGAGTGTGCTTTGAAAAACTGTGTCTTTCTAACGATTGATTCCTTTTTTTCTATGTTGTCTTTTTTTTTTAATAGATATGTGGAAATTTTTTTTTTAACGAATTTATTTATTTTAGTTGGGGGCTAATTACTTTACAATATTGTAGTAGTTTTTGTCATACATTGACATGAATCAGCCATGGGTTTACATGTGTTCCCCTTCCTGGACCCCCCTCCCACCTCCCTCCCCGTCCCATCCCTCTGGGTCATCTCATTGCCCCAGCCCTGAGCATTTGTCTCATGCATCGAACCTGGAATGGTGTTCTGTTTCACATATGATGATATACATGTTTCAATGCTATTGTCCCAGAACGTCCCACCCTCACCTTCTCCCTCAGAGTCCATAAGACTGTTCTATGCATCTGTGTCTCTTATTCTGTCTCGCATATAGGGTTATCGTTACCATCTTTCAAATTCCATATATATGCATTAGTATACTGTGTTGGTGTTTTTCTTTCTGGCTTACTTCACTCTGTATAATGGACTCCAGTTTCATCCATCTCAATAGAACCAATTCAAATGTATTTTTTTTAATGGCTGAGTAATATTCCATTGTGTATATGTACCACAGCTTCCTTATCCATTCGTCTGCTGATGGACATCTAGGCTGCTACCATGTCCTGGCTATTGTAAACAGTGCTGCGGTGAACATTGGGGTACACGCGTCTCTTTCAATTCTGGTTTCCTCGGTGTGTATGCCCAGCAGTGGGATTGCTGGGTCATATGGCAGTTCTATTCCCAGTTTTTTAAGGAATCGCCACACGGTTCTCCATAGTGGCTGTACTAGTTTGCATTCCCACCAACAGTGTAAGAGGGTTCCCTTTTCTCCACACCCTCTCCAGCATTTATTGCTTGTAGACTTTTGGATAGCAGCCATTCTGACTGGAGTGAAATGGTACCTCATTGTGGTTTTGATTTGCATTTCTCTAATAATGAGTGATGTTGAGCACCTTTTCATGTGTTTGTTAGCCATCTGTATGTCTTCTTTGGAGAAATGTCTGTTTAGTTCCTTGACCCATTTTTTGATTGGGTCATTTATTTTTCTGTAATTCAGCTGCAGGAGTTGCTTGTATATTTTTGAGATTAATTGTTTGTCTGTTGCTTCGTTTGCTATTATTTTCTCCCATTCTGAAGGCTGTCTTTTCACCTTGCTTATAGTTTCCTTTGTTGTGCAAAAGCTTTTAATTTTAATTAGGTCCCATTTGTTTATTTTTGCTTTTATTTCCAATATGTTGTGTTTTTATTAAAGTTTTTCTATTTATTCCCTTACTGTCATTTTACAATTTTTGGACTCTGAAGTCACATCCCTTCTGTGGCTCCTTATACTGGCCACTTGTGTCTTAGTGACTTTCTTTTCTTGATTAGTCGACATCCAGTTGACACATTGTATAAATGTTTTGAATGCATCAGCTATGGACTCCATTGTATTTTCTATGTTACTTCTTTATTTTCCATTTCATTGCTTTCTTTATTGTTTCCTTCTACTTCCTCTCAGATTAATTTTGACTTCTTTTGGTGGCATCTCAGGTTTGTAGTTCCTTGATGTTAGCCGTTTCTTCTTTCTAAATCTAATCACGCAAAGAGCAAATTTCTCTCTAACCAAGGCTTTAACTTAATCACACCAAAGTTGATATGGTGTGTTTACATTTCCCTTTAGTTGATAATACTTTCAGATTTCCCTAGTGTCTCTTTGATCGTGTGTTATTTTGAAATCTTTGTTAAATTCCAAAGTCTGGGGATTCTCTAGAAATCTTCTTGCCATGAATTTCTTGATTTAGTCCACTGTGCCGAGAGGACATCCTCTACATGACTTTAATCTTTCTTAATTGAAGGAGTATTGTTTTCTAATCCGGTGAGAGTCTCTTTCTTGGTGCATGTCCCATGTGCCTTTGAAGAGGATGTGTTTTCTGCTGCTATTGAAAGGCATGTACTAAAATTAGGTCTAAGTAGTTGAGAATGTTGCTAAAGTTCTCTTTATAACTACTGGCCTTCTGTCTACTTACTATATCAAAATCTCAGAAACAATGTTTGAATTTTCCAAATGTTAAATGCATTTGTCTATCTAGATCTCTTTTAAGTTCAGTCTGTTTTCCCTTTATGTAATTTAAAGTTCAATTGTTCAGTGCATTGAGGACTGTTGTGTTTTCCTGAGTAATTAGCCCTTTTCCCCCCATTATGAAATATGCTTGTTTATCACTGATTAATACTCCTGACCCTACAATCGACCTTATCCTTTATCACACCTTCTCATTTTGTCTTACAATTTACCTTCACATGGCCTATTTTTTCCAATCCTTTTCCATTAACCTGCCTCTTTCTCTAAACTAAAATGAGTTTCTTTTTAACAACAAATTATGGACTCTTGTACCTATTCTATCTAGAAATCTCAACCTTTTACTTGGAAACTTCAGGATATTTACATATCGTTTAAGTAGAAATAGTTTTGGCTTTAAATCCGTCATCTTATTTGAAGTCAACTTCTTTCCCTCTTTTCTTTCTTTCCTTCATTCCTTCTTTTCTTTCTTTCTCTTTCTTCTACCCTTCTTTCTTTCCATATTTCCTTAAGTCTTTCCATTTTTCCTTTCACCTAATTCCTTTGCCATCTCCTGTACTGCTGATGTAGTTCTCAGTATTCCATTTTGATGTATATATTTATTACTTATTCATTTTGTTTTATATGTAAGTGGTTCCTGTAGAGAATATACTATATATATTTAAATTTAGACTTTTCACCTTCAAACAATAAGATTCTTTACCCACACCAACACCTTTGTTTTTATAATCCTATCCATTTGCTTTTGTTTCCATACAATTCTTAAAACATACATTACATCCCAGATAATGCATTGTTATAGCTCTTGGAAACATTCAGTTACCTTAATCTTTTAGAAACCATTCCCCTCCCAGTCTCCCACATATTTAGCATTTGTATAGATGTTTGCTCCTTTGTGTTGATCTGTGCACTATTTGACCGGGTTTTCATTTATCCTAAAGAAATGCATTCAGTATTTGCTAGTGTGCAGGCCACTGCTGGAGAATTCTGATAGCTTTCTGATTGTTTGTTTGTTCGTTTGAAGTACTATTTTATCATTATTTCTTTACCTTTATTTTTAAATTAATGTGTGGTAGCATCATCATCTTCTGGACATCCAATTTTAGGAATTTCGACACTTCTGCAGCTTCTTGTAACCACCATCACAATCAGTATGTAGAACATTTCTGCAACACCCAAGACACCCCGAGTGCTATCCTTCTGCAGTCATGCTCTACCCCCACACTTAACCAAGGCACCACCAATTTGCTGTCTGTGACAATACAGATCTGTCTTTGCAAGACCACCCTACATATCAAGCCATTTAAAAGTAACTTGAGGCTGGCTTCTATCACTCAGCATAATGTTACTGAGTTTCATCCACGTTGTTGACTGTATCAATAGTTCTTTCCTTTCTAGGGCTGAAGACTATTCAATAATATGAAAACGATACACTTTGCTGAAGGACATTTGTTTGGGTTGTTGCTCTGTTTTGTTGATTATGAACACAACTGTTGCTATAACATTCCTGAACAGGTTTGTGTGTGAACTCATATTAAACTTCTCTAGGGGAAATACTTTGGGGTGAAGTTGTTGGTCACGTGGCTAAACGTAAGTTAAACTTCATAAGAAGCAATAAATCTCTTTCCACAGTGCCTGTGCCACCCTGCATTCCCACCAGTAACCTGTGGCCAGTCCACTCGCTCCCCATCCGTAGCATCATTTGGTATTGTCCAACGAGTCCTTGTTTGTTTGTTTCTTTGCTTGCTTCTTTGTTCGTTTTGCTTAGTTTTGTTGTGTTTTGGCAATTTTAAGATAGGAAGACGGCTATTTCACCTTAGTTTTAATTTGCGTTTGCCTGAGAGCCCGGGAAGTTGAACATCCATTCATGTGCTCACTTGCCCTCTATGTATTCTTTTCATTGAAGTGTCTCTTCAAATATTTTTTCCACTATTTTCTTTCTGTTGACTTTTGACAGTTCTTTATATATTCTGGATACAAGACCTTTGTTGGCTATGTAATTTTAAACTACATTCTTCCAGCCTGCGATTTGTCTTCTCAAACTCCTGACATTATCTTTCACAGAGGAAGGGGGCTTTTTTGGAGTCATAGCTAAAACGTTGCTGCCAAACTCGAGGCTGAAGATTTTGTGTTATTTTCTTTGAAATGTCTTACAGTTTCATGTTCCTGGTTTATATCTAAGATTCATTTTTAGTGGGTTTTAGGATAAGGTATGAGGCTCTCTTTCAGATGGACATCCAATTCTTCACACACATGTGCTGATAAGACAATATTTTCTTCATTCAATCGCTTTTGCAACTTTGTCCAGAACGAATTGGCTATATTTGAAGAAGCTAGTTCTGGAGTCTTCCCTCTGATTTATTTATTTATGTGTCTGTTGTTCACCACTGTCACACTGACTTTTGTTTACTGTAGTTTTATAAAGATTATTACTATTTTTGCTTGGAGTCCCCTTTATAAGATTTTTTAGTAATTGTTATGGGAGGATGGTTGTTTTGCAATTTTTGTGTTAGAGTTTGCTGTATAGCAAAGGGAATATGCCATATGTATATATGTATCCCCTCTTTTTTTTTTTGGATTTCCTTCACATTTATGCCACCAGAGAGAATTAAGTAGAGTTCCCTGTGTGATATAGTAGGTTCTCATTAGTTATCTGCCTTATGCAGTGTAGAGTATGTGTGTTAACCCCAATCTTCCAATTCATCCTTTGGATATCTATATGTTTGTTCTCTACCTCTGTATCTCTATTTCTGCTTTGCAAATAAGTTCATCTGGGTCATGTCTCTAGGTTCCACATATAAGTGATATTATAAGATAATCTGTTTTTCTCTTTCTGACTTTCTTCACTCAGTATGACAGTCTCTAGGTCCATCCACGTCTCTGACAGGGGCCCAATTATGTTCATTTTACGGCTGAGTAATACTTCATTGTATGTATGGGTCACATCTTCCCTATCCATTCCTCTGTCCATAGACATTTAGGTTGCTATTGTAAATACTGTGGCAATGAACACTGGGGTGCATGCATCTTTTCGAATCATGGTTTTCTCGGGGGGTGGGGGGGATATATGCCCAGGAATGGGATTGCTGGGTCTCGTAGTAGTTCTACTTTTAGTTTTTAAGGAACATCCCTATTGTTCTCCATGTGACTGCACCAATTTACATTCCCATCAACAGGGTAGGAGAGTGTCCTTTTCTCCCCAGTACTACAGCGTTTATCATTGGTAGGTTTTTAGATGTTGGCCATTCTGACCAGTGTGAAGCGATACCTGATTGTTGTTTTGAAGGGCTTTCCTGGTGGCACAGTGGTAAAGAATCCGTCTGCCAAAGCATGAGACACGGGTTTGATCCCTGGGTTGGGAAGCTCCCCTGGAGAAGGAAAAGGCAATGTACTATGGCACGCTTGCCTCGGAAATCCTGTGGACAGGGGAGCCTGGCGGGCTACGGTCCATGGGGTCGCAGTGTTAGACATGACTGAGTGATTGAAGAACAACAGATATTTTGATAATGGTCATTCTGTTTGGTATGAGGTTATACACCCATTGTTGTTTTGATTTGCATTTCTCTACTAATTAGTGAAGTTCAGCATCTCTTCCTGTGTTTGTTGGCCATCTGTATGTCTTCTTTGGAGAAATGCTTATTTAGGTATTTGGCCCATTTTTGGACTGAATTGTTTGTTTCTCTTTTTTTTTATGTTGAGCTACATGAGCTGTTTGTGTATTTTAAAGAAGAATCCCTCATCAGTTGCTACGTTTACCCATATTTTCTCCCATTCTGTGGGTTGTCTCTTTGTCTTGTTTATGATTGCCTTTGCCTTTTGATTTAATTAGGTCCCATTTGTTCATTTTTGGTTTTGTTGTCATTACTCTGGGTGGTGGGTCCAAAAAGATCCTCCTGTGATATGTCAGAGAGTGTTCTGCCTCTGTTTTCTTCTAAGAGTCTTTTTATAATTTACTTAAAAAAATATTGCTTTATTTTTCTTTGCTCAGGGCCTTAGTTGTGGCATGTGGGAACTTAGCTGTGGAATGTGAGATCTAGTTCCCTTACCAGGGAACAAACCCTGGTCCACTGCAATGGGAGCATGGAGTCTTAGCCCCTGGACCACTATGGAAGTGCTTCCTCTAAGAGTTTATAGTGTCTGAGCTTACATTTAAGTCTTTAATCCATTTTGAGTTTATTTTTGTGTATGGTTTTAGGGAGTGTTCTAATTTCATTCTTTATTTTACTTAATTTATTTTTTATTGAAGGATAATTGCTTTACAGAATTTTGCTGTTTTCACATGTAGCTGTCCGGTTATCCCGAGCACCACTTATTGAAGAGACTGTCTTTTCTCCATTGTGTATTTCCACCTCTTTGTCATAGATTAGGTGACCATAGGTGCGTGGGTTTATCTCTGGGCTTTCTATCCTGTTCCACTGATCTTTATTTCTGTTTAAGTGCCAGTACCATACTTTCTTGGTAACTGTCGCTTTGTAGTGTAGTCTGAAGTCAGGAAGGTTGATTGCTCTAGCTCTATTTTTTCTCTCTAAAGATTCTGTTGGCTATGTGGGAACTTTCGTGTTTTTGTGCAAAATGTAAAATTTTTTCTTCTAATCTGTGAAAAATAGCACTGGTAATTAGATAGGGATTTCATTGAATCAGTAACCTGCTTTGAGTTATATAGTCATTTTCACAATACTGATTCTTCCAGTCCAAGAACATAGTATGTGTGTGTGTATATATATATATATATGAAAAAGTGAAGTTGCTCAGTTGTGTCCGATTCTTTGTGACCCCATGGACTCCAGCCTACCAGGCTTCTCTGTCCGTGGCGTTTTCCAGGCAAGAATACTGGGATGGGTTGCCATGTTCTCTCTAGGAGGTCTTCCCGACCCAGGGATTGAACCTGGGTCTCCAGCATTGTAGGCAGACGCTTTACTGTCTGGCTACATCACTCCATCTGATTGTGTCCTCTTTGACTTCTTTCATCAGTATCTTACAGTTTCATGAGTACAGGTCTTTTGACTTTTTAGGCAGGTTTATTCCTAGGTTTATATCCTTTCCGTTGCAGTGGAAAAAGAGGTTGTATCCCTGATTTATATTTCTCATCTTTCATTGTTAATGTGTAGGAATGCAAGGAATTTCTGTGTGGGTTAATATGTTTTAAATGAGATAATAATATGACTCCTCCCATTTTATTCTTCCTTTCACAATGTTTGAGCTAGCTTAGTTTCTTTTGCTTTTTTAATAAGCTTTAGAATCAACTTGTCTACACCTGCTAAACTTGCTGCCGGGGTTTTTTATTAGACTTCCATTAAATCTATAGATAAATGGAGGGGAGAACATTCATCTTTTCTGTGGTAAACATTCCAATCCCTGATCGTGGTATATTCTTCTATTTACTTAGGCTATTTTTGATTTCTTTGTTCCCTGTTTTGCAGTTTACAGCATGCAAATACTGTGTGTCATTTGTTAGACTCCCGACACAGAATCGCCGGTATTTGTGAGTGGTACGTGGTAGCACTCTCTTCAGTTTCATTTTCCGACACTTCTTTGCTAGGATAGAGAAACGTGGTTGATTTTGTTCTAATCTTGTATCTTGCACTCTAGGTAAATTCACTTAGTAGTTCTGGGAGATTGTGTTATATCTGTGTCATTTCAACAGAGATACTCAGCTTGTGAACTGGAACAATTTTAATTTAGTCTGCTGATTTGTGCCACAGCATGGATGAATTTCCAAACCACTGAAGCAGAGAGGAAAGTGGGCAGACCGAGAAGGTTACATGTTGCACACTGATGTGTATTACAGGCTCTAGTGAAGAGCGTTCTAACCTATAAGCGAAATAGAAAGGAGATCAGCGGTTGCCTAAGGCTGCATGTGGATGGTAGGGATTCACTGGGAGGGAGCAGAAGGGAACTTTATTAGGTGATGGAAATGTTCTCTTTCTTGATTGAGGTGCTAGTTACATGGTAGATTTATCAAAGGCCTTGGACCTGTACACTTAAACGGACACGTGTTTTGGCTGGACAATGAAACCCCAGCACAACTGATGAGGAGAATTTTGAGTATTAGTTTCATTTGGAGAAATTCGGGTTGCAAATAAGCAACATCCAAACCGTGGACCTCTGATAATGAAAATTTTCAGGGCTTTATCAGTCACGCAATGTTCTCTTTGTGGACAGCAAGCAGGGGACTCTGGCCAGGCTCTGCAGTCTTCCGAAACCCGCCCCCACACAGAAGAGCACCGTGTACTTTGGGCAAGAATGTGAAACTACAGCTGAGGTTGGACACCATTTCCTGGGAACACCCTTCTGCACTGATTCTTGCCCTTGCTGCCCTCGTCCCTCCTGCAGTCCGAACCTTGGGCCTAGGGCCCATTTCTTCCCCCGTGTTGGGGAAGGAAGGAAGAAGAGGTTTGCCAGGGTGGCCTGATTCTAGGACTCCTCCTCTGCCTCCCCACTCTGGGTGCCAGGACACCACAGTGTCCTAGAGAGCTTCCGAGAGAAGCTAACTTGTAGATGTTGCCTTCCTGAAAGGTACACGATTGTCAGGATCTCAGCTCACTCAGATTCCTGGCTAAAAGCAGTGCACTGCTCATAGTGAAGCTTCATCTTCCGACGTCTTCTTTCCTTGCTTTTAGAAGGCTCACTTTGACCTAGACCTGATCTCTCATGCCTCCTCCATCCAGGTGGCCTCAAGGAGCCTCAAGCTTTCAGTTCAGTTCAGTTCAGTCGCTCAGGCGTGTCCCACTCATTGAGACCCCATGGACTGCAGCTCACCAGGCCTCCCCGTCCATCACCAACTCCCCATTGAGTGGACATGATGGTGATGGTGTCCATCCAACCATCTCATCCTCTGCCATCCCCTTCTCCTCCCGCTTTCAATCTTTCCCAGCATCAGGGTCTTTTCAAATGAGTCAGTTATTCGCATCAGGTGGCCAGAGGATTGAAGTTTCAGCTTCAGCATTAGTCCTCCCAATGAATATTCAGGACTGATTTCCTTTAGGATGGAATAGTTGAATCTCTTTGCAGTCCAAGGGACTCTCAAGAATCTTCTGAAACACCACAGTCCAAAAGCATCAGTTCTTCGGCTCTCAGCTTTCTTTATACTCCAACCCTCACGTCCATACATGACTACTGGAAGAACCATAGCCTTGACTAGACAGACCTTTGTTGGCAAAGTAATGTCTCTGCTTTTTAATATGCTGTCTAGGTTGGTCATAACTTTCCTTCCAAGGAGTAAGCGTCTTTTAATTTCATGGCTGCAGTCACCATCTGCAGTGATTTTGGAGCCCAGAAAAATAAAGTCTGTCGCTGTTTCCACCTGTTTCCCCATCTGTTCGCCATGCAGTGATGGGACCAGATGCCATGATCTTAGTTTTCTGAACGTTGAGCTTTAAGCCAACATTTTCACGCTCCTCTTTCACTTTTATCAGGAGGCTCTTTAGTTCTTCTTCGCTTTCTGCCATAAGGGTGGTGTCATCTGCATATCTGAGGTTACTGATAATTCTCCCGGCAATCTTGATTCCAGCTTGTGCTTCTTCCAGCCCAGCGTTTCCACGATGTACTCTGCATATAAGTTAAATAAGCAGAGTGACAACATACAAGCCTTGACATACTCTTTTCCCTATTTGGAACCAGTCTGTTGTTCCATGTCCGGTTCTAACAGTTGCTTCCTGACCTATATACAGATTTCTCACGAGGCAGGTCAGGTAGTCTGGTATTCCCATCACATTAAGAATTTTCCTCAGTTTGTGGTGATCCACACAGTCAAAGGCTTTGGCATAGTCAATAAAGCAGAAAGAGATGTTTTTCTGGAACTCTCTTGCTTTTTCGATAAACCATCGGAATATCCCTCCTGTTTCCCAGGGGCCTAATACAAATGAAGACTTCTCTGCACAGTGTACGGGAGTTCATTTGCTCCACACTCTCATCAGCTCTTAGCATCCACCGACTTTTCCATTTTCACCTTTCATGTGTTCACTGGGAACATACACCCCATTTCACTTCTGGAAATCTGTAACCCCTGGAAAGTCAACTGTCTCAAAATAAATAGAATGTGTTTGCTTAACCCTGCACTCGGGCAACTAGCCTGGAAAGGGCCTCTTGTGTCCCCCTCAGGTGTGAAAGTCCATTTCTGACCAGGATGTTGAAGTGCTGGCCTCTCCAGGCCACAGGAGTGAGGATGTGCCAGGAGGTTGGGTGGGTAGTGGTAGGCCTGAAAAGCCTAGGGTGACCCTCAGGGGCAGGGAGGCCATGAGGGGTGGGGTTCTGGCTCAGTGAAGGGAGATGGAAAGCTGTATATGTTTGCTGGGTGATCAGGAGGGTGGGTGTTTGCAGAGAAGAGTGAGAGGTGGGGGTGTCACCGCATGGCACTGTGAGTCCCCCAAAGGCAGTGGCACCAGACTGCAGTGGTCAGAGCACACATTTGGGCTCAAAGCAGTTCCAGTCCCAGCACTGCCACTTCCTGGCTGTGGGACTCAGGGCAAGCGTCTTCCCTCTCAGAGCCTCAGGGTCCTCATCCATGGAATGTGCCTGGTCATCTGCTCCCTTGAGGCTATCTGGGGATTGACGTCAAGGCCATGTGAGCCATTGCATGCGAATCGTCAGGAACTGGACACAAGTGAATCGGTGAACGCTTTGTCCATCAACAAGAGGCTGAGGAGTCAGAGGGCACAGGCCTGGGCTGGGGAGAAAGCTGCGGGAGCTGCCAAGGTGCATGCACACCTCAGCCAAGGCCCTGGCACACAGTAGGGCCTCAGAAAACACTGGCTGAGACCTGTGTGGTGGGGGACCCCGTGGAAGGGCTGAGGCTGGGGGCGGGAGGGAGGCCTGCCTCGGTCTCTTGTCCGCCCTGCGGTTGAATGTCGGCCACCTCCGCGGTGCCAATTGTCAGTTTCTGGGGGACCCAGGGTCTGTCCCTGATCCCTGGGACCCGCCTTCCTCCTCGCTCCTGAGGCTGCCTCTCTGCTCACTTCCTCACCCCGCACCGGGCTCTCAGCACTGCCCCCTGCACGGTGTGGAGGGGCAGGAGCCAGGTGAAGATATCCATGGGGGCGGGGGTGGAAGGGGAGAGAGCTGCAAGCCTGGAGGCCCGGAGAGGTGGTGACTTCCCCAGCATCCTGCCTCTGAGAGCTGCTCTCGCCTCCTTTCCAGGTGAGCTGCCTTGTCCCAGGTGCCCGCGGCGCACAGTGCTCCCGCTGACACCTGCGGCTTGTGGTGAGTGCCCCGACCTCGTCCATGGGAAGGCAGGTACCTACTGAGTGCACACTAGGGTCCTGGGAGGTCCCAGGTTGAGGGAGCCAGAAATAGTCCAGTGTCACTCATCACGCCAGAGAGGGGTTCCCCAAACCCGGACCGTCAACCTGGATACCTGCACCTGGCAGGGGACTGAATCTCTGTCAGAATCACAGTGTCCACGGGGCGAGGCATCAACCCAGCAGCCAGGGAGGCAGACAGCAAAGCACCAACAAATAAGGCAGAAACCCACGTGGAGCCTGCCTTTAAGGGAGGGGTCCACACAGAGCTTGCCTCCTGCGGGTACGGCCCAGGCCATCGCTCAGAAGGGTCGCACTAGTGGTGGGCTCCTGCCGCTTGCTTGGAATTCTTACTAATTTTTGAGCCAAGTGATGGGTGCTTTTGCTTTCCACTGGGTCTGGAACATGTTGCAGCTGGGTCTGGGTCAGGGCCCAGGTCTGCTTGAGGGCGTGGAACCTGTTCTTGGGGCAAAGAGGCAAGCAATAGGTGGCTGGGCAGGTGGGCTGCGGTCTTTATACTACTCTCTCCTTCCTCTTAACCTGGAGCCTTGTCCTCCAAGCTGCGGACATCACTGAGATACCCAGAAAAGCCCCAGATGGCCCCTTCCTGCTACGGAGTCCTTCCCAGAGTTCCAAAGTGTCTCTGCCCTCACTGTCGTCTGCCTGGGGCATGAAAGTTGAGCCTCAGCCCCCCTCAGGGATCACACAGCCCTTGAAGACACAGGGACCTAGGCTGGCCTTGGCCTCAGTGGGAGAGCCCTGCTCCCATGGAGAAGTACCCTGGAGCCTCCCGAAGGGCCTCGGGTCATGGTCGTGGGCAATGGGCTGTCCAGGTCTGCCTGTAACTTCCTCCCATGAAATAGGCTGTCTTGCCTATGATGGTTTCTGTTCTACCTGCTGGAGGTGTGAGGATGTCACTGTAAGGCCTACCTCACTGTCCTTAGGACTCGGGAAGAGGGATGAGGTCCTAAAATTGTGTGGCTGATGAGGGAAGGAATCCTGGACTGACTCCAGAGATGGGGCGGGGCAGGTAGGTGCTGGGGGATGTCTGTGGAGCCTGTCCCTCGGTGGGAGGGACAGTGGCACCAGCTCACAGCCCTCCACCCCACCCTTGCTCCTGTGAACCGCCACTGTATTTGACCTGGGGCGCACAGTGTAGGAGATCATGAAGCTGTGGACTGGAGCCCCTGGAAACTCATGGGCGCCCCCCCTCAGCTGGCATCTCTGCCCTGCCCGGCGCCGGACCCACTCACACCTGCCTGTCCCCGAGGGCCTGATCCCAGGCCACTCAGAGCCACACCTGCCCAGGAAAAGGAGGAAACATCCCACTGATTTTGCAACTTTAATGTAACACAGATACCCAAAACACGACAGCACGAGGAAAGCACACAATGAAAGCAGGAAGGGCATAGAGCGCGTCATCTTGCATGCCATCTTCCATGGATGGGGAGAAGCGGGCCTAGAGTGCCCTGTCGGGGACCGGGCAGCGGAGGCACTCTGGCTCGGCGGGGGACTGCCGCAGCTCCTCGGGGCTGCCTGGAACCAGGAGACACAAAAGCCGGAGTAGAGGTGTCAATGCATGTGACACCTCAACAGCAAGGACAGACTGAGTGTCTTGTCAGGCTCTCCTTGTTCCCCCAGGACACCCCAGGCCTGCCCCTGACACCTCCCAGCCCCTCCCCACCCCAGCCTCCAGAGTCCCGTGTAGTGACCTCCAATTTTACTGAATCCAGGAGAAGAAGCTGGCACTGGTTCTGGCAGCGTTTCTGGTCCGGATGGTGGAGCTGGTGCTGGGGCCGTCGAGCATGCTGGCGCTGGCCGCGCCATTGGTGCCACTGCTGACACCAGCCCTCCAGGTACCTCTCCTGTTGGCACGGTTGCTATTCAGAATGTACTGATGGTATCTGGCCCAGAAAGCGAAGGGGATCCTGGACCAGGCGTCGCCAAAATCTCCGTCCTCATCCCAGGTCAGGAGCTCCACCTGGATATCGTCCCAGCTCCACCGTCCAATCAGAGCTTCCTCCCCGATGTTCATCTGGGCCCTCATCTGGGCCCTGGCATGCTCCTCGGCCATATCCACATCCATCGTCTTGAAAGCATCATCCACAGCCTCCAAGAAATGAGCCCTCCATTCCCGGGGGTCTCGGTTCTGATACTGCGATGGAAACACAGCAACCCCACCTCGCTCAGCACCCGCTTCCTGCCTTTCACTCACTTAAGCGCTTTGTGAAAGCATGTTAAAGACCCACACGATTGAAATCGGGCTCCCGTCATTCCGAGCCAGACCTGGGATTGCCCCCCGTCGACTCCCTACAGCCTGTGAACTGGTTTCAGTGACTTGGGAACCTTGCTGGGCCTCGGCGTCCTCACTGGACAAACGGCGTCAGGAGGCCGGGACCAAGACACAAACCTGGTAGGGGAAGGTGCAGGCAGAACACAGGCTCTGCCTTACCTGGGCGATGAATCTCAGCACCCTCATCTTGCTGGTCTCATGGCAGGCGCGCAGACCCCAGAGGAACTCATACTCGGGTGGGCTGCTATTGGGGACCTTCTTGTACTCCAGGTACCTGTGTGAGAGAGGACAACGAACCTCTGCTCCCAGACAGGCACACCTGTGGCTGCCCCAGGGGCTCCCAGGTAGCCCCTTCCCAGCCCCGAGGCTGCAGCTCGGCTGCTGCAGGAGGCCTGCCCTGGCCCCGCAGCCCCTGTCCCCCCCCTTCCACACCGGCTCCCAGGGTGTCTGCCTCCTAAATGGAGGGGCTCACACCCCTAGGCCACTGGTCCTGCCCAGCAGCCATGGGGAGGTGCAGGGGGCACGGGTAGGGTACTTGTTCAGAGGAAGGCCACAAGTTTTGTGCCCCTTGTCACAATAACCCAGATTCCTGCTGGGTCTGGTGTAAGCAGGAGCCATTTCTTCAGGCTCCATGCTCTGAGCACAACCCACCATGGGGCTTGTCCGTGACCTGACTGAACCCTGGGAGAATCCATCATAGAAAACGACTGTACGGGAAGAAAGCAGTCAACCAAGAGTAGGGGACTCCACGCATACTCCCAGACATCCATGAACGTGTGTTTGTGGGGCGGCGGGGGTGGGGGGGGGTGGGTGACCATGCACACGGGGTCTTCGTGAGGGCACAAGAGATCTCCAAGCACTGACGATGGGGTGACCCTGGGCTAGAGAATCAGCAGGGCCAGGCTCCAGGCCCAGATGGGCCTTACTCCAGTCAGGGCCATGATCAGGTTTCCACTCTCTGAGTCCCAGGCCCCTGAGATGTAAAGCCGGGACACTGCCTACAGGGCAGGTGCTGAAGGAGGTGGAGGCTGTACCGTCCCACCCAGGGTTTGCAGACCGCAAGTGCTCCCTTTCCCCAGGCCTCCCTGGAATTGTCCCCTCGGCCTCCACACTCGCATCCTCCCACCCCACACTCACACCAGACACCCATCCCTCTGGTGTTAAGACATGGGCCGGGGAATGGCGTCCTCAGCCAGAGCAGCACACGAGGGAGGCCTGAGTGGGAGGCAAAGATACTCACTTCTGCTTCACAAAGTCCTCTGTAATGAGTTTCCTCAGATCGCCAAGGAATGGGTGCCTCACCCTGAGTGCAAGGAAAGGAATGCGTGACTAGAGAGAGTGGCAGTGCCTGGGTTGGGCAGGAGCGCTCCCGGCAGGACTGAGGGCCTCCTAGCCTGTGAGGCGTCCCCATGGACGCCTGGGCTGGCAGCAGAGGCCAGGCAGCCACTTGTCAGCAGGGCCCCAGGGAGGGGCTGGATGGAGCCCTCAGGTCCGATGGTGTCTCTGAGTTCTCATGTGGGAACAGAGAGGGCACACGGGGCAGAAGAGGGCTCGGGGTTCAGGACCATTTCCCCGCGCACCCTGGCGGACCCTTGGCGCTCCACCTAGTCCAGGATGCCACGCCCCACAGAGACTGCGAGGCCACTGCAATCCCGGGGCCTCCTGTGCCCAAGGACACACTGAGGAGCGGGAGCCGCGAGACCCCAATCATACCCGGGGCGCAGTCCCATCTTGCGGAGTGCCTCCCAGAGGACAGCTGTGAGGAGAGATGAGGTACAAGAGTTTAGCAGACGGAGGGAGGTGAGACGACGGGCAACCCCCCAGCTGCCTGTCCAGCCACTCACCCTCGCTGGCGCGGTTGCCGTTCATGAAGATGACACCCAGAATCACCAAGAGGAGACTCAGCCTGGGAGTGTCCTTGGTCCTGAAGGCGTAGAAAGAGGGATCCTGTCCAGCAGCCATTTGCACAAATGACCACCGCCAGCTCACCCAACTAGCCTCTCCCACACTGCTGGGCTACAGGGCGGTTCCTCCCACTCTGTATGGCTTGCTATACCTGGTCTAGACAATTCCTTCCTCGGCCTGAGACTGAGGCCCTTCATCCATCAAATGTGGATGCTAACACCTCTTCCCAGGGCTCTGTCGAGGATGGGGTTAGGCAGGGAGCGGACGATTGGCAACCCTGGGTCCAGAGGCACACCCTGCCCTTCCCTGCCCTTTGCCCACTGCATCTGGAGCACGACTCCACTGGAGACCCCCGTCCCCCACTCTCCCCTTTCCCTGCCCCCTGCCCGAGGCCCTCTCTGCCAAGCCCTGGCCGGGACCTTGGCAGAGAGAGGCCATCAAGAAGCTCGCTTTCCTGGCAAGACAGGGGCGGGGAAGGGTGGGCAGGGCTGAAACCCGGAGAGCCACAAAGCCTCGCCCCAGGCTATTTGGCCCTGCCTGCCCTTAGCTGCTCAGCACTGCTAACTCTGGGTGGGAGCCGTGCTAGGCCCCCCAGCCCTACTTTCCCGTTTCTCGAGAGGAGGGGGCAGGCACCACCAAGGAAGACCACCGGCCTCCTGTGCTTTCTCACTTTCCCAGGAGGCGGGCTGACGAATCCCGTGTGCAGACGAGAATGTACAGGTGTTCTTCCTTGTCGATTTCCTTCAGGTGGATCCCGAACTTCTACAGCGGGGAGAAAACGGAATGTGAGATCAAACATCCATGCTGGGTGTCCTGCAGACGGTCATTCAATTCCCTGTTAGAACTCTTTCTTGGCGGGGAACCCCAAGCCCTGGGGGAGGAGGGAGAGGAGAGGCCACGGAGGAAGTGCCCTGTGGGAGCATCAACACTGGCTGAGACGACGGGAGCGACCTCAGGAGACCACAGGCGGGAGCCACCTCAGGAGACCACAGGCGCTCAGAGAGCACGAGCGGGAGGAAGGAGGGGAGGAGGCTTGCAGAGGCAGCTCCCAGGTGCAGAGGCCGGGGAGGGCTTCCCTCCAGAGCACGCAGTCCGGCCCCTGGGCCTCGAGGGGATGCAAAGGGGGAAGGCGGGCAAGGGTTCCCTGCTGCTCCTGCTCCACAGAGCTGCCCCCGGCCCCGCACCCACCTTTTCCAGAGTGTACGTTGCTCGTTCAATGATCTCAGGGAAGTGTTCATCATATTCTCGGATGACATCCTTCAGCATGTCTGCAGGAGGGGAGGGGTGGGCAAAGCACCAGGGCTGAGCAGCAGCCACAGAGCTACAGCCTTTCCGTCAGCCCTGCTGAGGGGAGCACACTCAGGACCCCACACCGTGCCAATGGAGCCATCGGCCAGGCCTGATCTGTGTGTGTGGTGGGGAGAGGGCATCTGGTGGGAGGCCCACAGGGCAGGGTGGTGGGAGCGGGGAAGGGCAGAGTGCAGGGAGGGGGCAGAGGCTGCCCACCTGAGCGCTTGATGGGGATCTTCTTGTAGTCTTTAATCATCAGATACTTCACCAACTTATTTGCCTGGAGAAGGAAGAGCGCACGGGGAGATCAAGGGGTGGGTGACCTCAAAGACCTGGCCCACAAGGGAGGAGAGGAGGGAGATAGGGGGAAGGGCAGGCATCTTACCCTCTCTTGCAGAAGGGTCACATTGCGGGGTGGCAAGCACAGCACGTGCCTGGAGGGTACCTGGGACCTCAGGGCCATGGGGGGCCGAGGGGCCATCTGAGGCCGCGCGGTCGTCAGCAGGGGCTGCGACGCCCTCCAGGTCGGTGGGACCGCAGGAGGCTCTCTCTCCTCCTCGCTGCTCTCATATTCGTCATCCAGGTGCTTGGACTGTACCATTAGACAGAGGAGAGACTCAGGGCGACCAGGCTCCCTGTGCAAAAGCGCTTGGCACACATCTTAGCCAGAGCAGGTACTTGGAAATAAGGGAAGTAGACGACACGCGGATGACACGTGCCCAGTGCTTATTAAGTGCCAGGCACTGAGCCAACCGCTTCTCCCTCCAGGCCCGAGGGTAGGGACTACATGGAGTAAAAACATGCTGGCAAACTTGGCTTGGAGAAACAAGCTGAGAGAAGAGGGAGGGGGAAGAAGAGGGAGAGGGAGGGAGGAGAGCAGGCAGAGAGTGAGAGGGCAGAGAAAGCAGGGGAGCAAGGGAGGGGGGAGACAGCAGGGAGGGCTCACCTTCTTTGTCCTCTTGCCTCCCATTCTGGCCCAGGGCTCCGCACTCTGCTGAGAGGTGGCAGCTGCACTCTCAGGCTCAGGGATGCTCGTGGCCATCTTGGCCTTGGCGGCAGCTGCCGCCACAACATTCTGAGGCTCCACCCAGCGAGTCTTGGCGAGAGCCTTCCCGGACTTGGTCGTCTTGGGCCGGGTGGCCGCCCCCTCCCCGGCAGAGGCTGCCTGGGTGCCCCTGGAGGCAACACTGGGGCCCTCTGTGGCAGCCTCTTGGGCCGGGGCAGGTCTCTTGGGGCGTGGGAAGGCCATGCCACTGACACCTGCCGGCTGGCTGAAATCAAAGGCGTCGTTCTGACCCAGGAAGGCTGTCTTGGGCCGGGTGGCATCCATCTCACCTGCACGCGAGGCCTGGGGGAAAGCACAGGCCGTACTAGGGCCCTCGGCAGCAGCCTCCTGGGCCTGGGAGGATGTCTGCGGCTGTGGGGACCTTGCTGGAGCCCCGGGGGCAGCCATCTCGCTATTGACTAGCATCTGGGAGCTGTGCGGAGAAGTGATGCTTGTCTCAGGGGTGGCTGCCGGAGCCTGGGCAGCAGATGTCATGGGCTGGGTATCGCCTCCTGACGCCTGGTGTGTGGCCACCGGGTGGTGGTTAGTGACCACCTGATTGTAGGTGGCACGGGCAGCAGTGGCAGCGGCCCGAGCAGCTTGGTTAGAGGCGGCGGCCCGGGCTACGTTGGCAGCACGGGCAGCCGTCTCATTGGCAAGTGTTTCTGGATCCATCCGAAATGCCTCCAGCAGAGTTCTGGCCAGCACAGGGTTTTCCAGTTCCCAGGGCTCGTTCTGCAAGAACAGGGAGGGGAAGGGAGGGCAGGGCAGGGGAGGACAGGGGAGGGGAAGGCAGATAGCTCTACACAGATAGCTCCCCCTGTGTTGGCCAGCCTCCGACCAGCCCCCAGGCCCTCCAAACAACCCTCCCCAACTCTTCTCCCAGTAGGAGGGGGAAGGTTTGGGTAAGCTGGGCAGTCCTTCCCCCTTCAACTCCAGCCCTCATCGGCCCCCTCCTCCCCTCCTCCCTGACGTCACAAGAGAGAAGGCCCAGGGCTAGCAGGTGGCCGAGGAGGGGCCTCACCGCTAGGATGCGAAAGCCTGGACCCAAGCTCCCAAAGGCTCTCAGGATGCGGATGTCAAAGCTGGTGAGGGCTCCGTAGCCTCCAAAAGCACCAAATTCTTCATAGTCGTTGCCTTCAACCATGTCTTCCTCCCCGACTTCATCACTACCTTCGTCCATGTCTTCAACGTTGTACCCTTCAGATTCCTTGCGGTAGCTTCCCTCTGCCATGCTGGGGGTTCCAAGGAGAAGAGAGCTCAGCCTGAGAGGGACGAGGAGGCCCCTTCAGGGGGAGGGGGCGGGATCCAGCAGGAGGCGGGATCTCTCAGGAGGTGGAGGGCTGCAGTCACCGGGTTCCCAGGCAGTGTAAGGTTGGGGCGGGGGTGAGGGCTGCTGGGGTGGATTCCCTCAGAGACAGGAGCCCTAGGAGAAGGACAGAGGAGGTCGGAGGAGACCCTGCACTGAAAGGGGAGTTTAGGTCACACAGGCTCCCCAGACCAGCGGCTGGATTGGAACAAGGGGTGGACTGGCGGGCTTGGGTCCAGAGAGTCCCATAAGAGATGCTTCGACAGAGGGGAAATAAAGCGCCTCGATTGAATGGCTGGAGCGGGGGGCCAGGGTGCTGGGGAGGAGAAGACATGAGAAGGCTCAGACAACGGGGACCGCTGGAAGCTCTGGGAAAATGAATCCCAGGGACCCTCTAACTCGCGGGGGGGGGATTCAGCTGATTCAGGTCTAGGCTGGGCTCATACAGGAGCGCTCAAGATGGATGGAGTCGGGGGCGGGGGGGGGGGCGGTCCTCGGACTAGGTGAGGCTCGAACTGGAAGCGCTGGAGGTCTCAAAGGCCAGGATCGCAACTCGGGGAAGGGGGCAAAGCGGTCAGTTGGGTTGCAGCGATCTCAGAATGGTTGGGGTGGGGGTGGGGCCTCCGCGCTAAGGCAGCTCAGCACGGAGCACACGCGTCTGTTAAAGGTGTTCGGATGGTGGGTTCCGGTGTTAAGCAGGGCTCGAATCCGGGAGCCTGGGTCTGGTGGCCGTGGTGGGGGGCGGCTCCTTTGTTGACCACGGGTCTAATGGGGTTCAAGTTCTGCGTGCTTGGGCTTTGTTCACATCCGGGGGCGGGGGTGGGGTGGGGAGGAAGGGCACAGCGCGCCCGGTTCCACTTGCCCTCTCCCGGTCCTGTTTGGGGCTGGATCCTTACCTTCCCTGGGGCTCCAATGGCGTCCGTCCTCAGCACCAGGAACCCCGCAGCCGCGCCCTCGCCTACTGCTGCCAGCACAGCAGCTCCCACCACCCCGCCCCTTTTCTCCGCGCACCCCCCCACCCCCCGCGGCTGGGCAGCCTGCGCATGCGCGGACCCCTCCAGCCCGCCCGCTCTCCCAACAAAAGCCTTTTCCACCAGGTCCCCTGTGCGCATGCGGTTCCGCCAGTGGGTGGGCGGGGTGGGGTGGGGGCGTTTTCTCCCTCCCGCCAGATTCCCCTCACCGTCAACCCCTCCGCCCCCGCGACACCGACCGGGGACGCGGGCATGCACGCCCTGTATTGCGGTTCCAACCCATCCATCATATACCCTCAGTCCCCCCACTTTTGCACAATGCTTCTCAGCCCTGCCCTCCCCCTCGCCTCTAAGCTCCTCCGGTGTGGTCTGGAACACACTGAGCCCTGCTTCCTCAGCATGAATGACCCCTAGGTCACCAACACAGAGCTCTCCAGCCCGGTCGGTAACTGCAACAGGAGAAATGGAAATGGCAAGAGGACACCAGTTCCCTATGTGTTCTCCTCCACTATCCATCTCTAGGGCCCCCACACACACTGGGAACATCTGCTTCCCCAACCACTCTTCGTGCAGCTTGCGTGTGCTGGGCATTATCTTCCTCTCACAGCAGCCCTGGGAGGTGGATGTCAGCATGCCCATTTTACAGATCAGGAAGCTGAGGCACAGACAGACGCACTGCCGTGAACTCGACAAGGCCACAGAGCCAGTGAGGTGAAAATGCAGCATTTGGGCTCGGATCTTCCTGACTCCAAAACCCGTGTTCCATCAGCACTGGCCCCCGGGACCGAGGCACCCTCCCCTCTTCAGTTTGAGCAGCAGATCCACTCCACCTCCCCTGCCCTGTCAACATCTGTGCCAACAAACCGGGTTTCTGTTCTCTGAGACCTAAGCTCATGCTCTGCATCCCAGGGGGAACAGGTAGGGGGCCCCAGGCCCACCCCTTGCCTGCTCTATGTGGGTCCATCCAGGTGTGCCAATTGCTCCTTGGGGTCCACTCCCTGCTCTGAGTGTCAGGCCCCTTGGCTGTGAGTGGCACACATGGGCTGTCCCTGAGGCCTTCCTGGTGCCCGCTGGAGCGGCCTGGACAATCAGGCACTTGTGTGTCTGAGTCATGGCAAGCCCTGATTCAGAGTAAATGTTTGGCCTGGTTCCTTCCACGGCTGGGGCCTGGGGCAGCTGTGGTCTTGTGGATAGAAGCTCTCGGCTGGACTTCCAAATTCCAGGGACGGAATGCTGGGTCAGTCTGTTGCTAGCCGTGTGAACCCACTCGGGTCACTGGACATCTCTGAGCCTGGTTTCTCTACATGCAAGATGGGAAGCAAAAGGAGAACTTACCGGTGTCCCACCCAAGGGCGCACATGCTCCAGAATGACTGAAGAAAATGCTATGCTCCCATTTCAAATTGCACCTCCTTTTTTTAAAAACAAACAAACAAACAAACATAGTGGACTTTTATATTTGTTTTTATATCAGCCTCTCCAGGACCCCTGTGTCTGAATGGAAGCTATTGCTGGGACCAGAGCTTTTACCCTCCAGTGACCAACATCTATTCTGCCTGGCTGGATGGCTTTCCTCAGCTGTTGCATAGCAACCTTCCCTGTCAGCTAGCTGCTTGTGTCTCTCAGCCCTTCTTGTGTAACACGTTTCTGTACGACGTGACCAGACCTTAGAAGTGAAAGTCTTGACGAGCCACTGTGTGCTAATAGAAAATGCTATGTTCCCTCCTCATTTTGAAACTGTGCTTTTTTTTTTTTTTTTTTTTTAACAAAATCCATAGTGGACTTTTATACTTGCTTTATTTTATTTTTATTCTTATTTTTTCTCTTTCTTTTTTTTATGGAGATGTAATTGACGTTGAACATTATACTACTTGACATCTCCACGTGGGTGTCTCAAGGGCTCCTCACAGTGAGTCTGTCTCACTGTGGTATTGGGATAGCCACCCCTCCCACATGCTCACATCCCCCATCTCTCTTGTTTTTAAAACTCCTATCTTCACAATCTCAGTACATGGCACCATGATGCACACAGCTACTCACTCCAGAAAAGGAAAGTCAACTACCACCACTGCCCTTTTGTCATACACTGCACCCAGGCGGGAGACCTCTGCAGCTCTCCAGCACTACCTCTCTGTGCAGCTCTCACCCCTCCATTACTCCCAGAATATTCTAGTCACATTGGCCTCTTGGAATTCTCAACTCTGTCTCCTTCACTCATTGAGCTCTGTTTGTGTTCAGTCTCCCTGTGCTTCAGCCTGGAAACTCTATCCAGGCAAGAACTCGATCCGGGGGTTGGGGGGAATTGGACAACCCAGGGGATCACCTTGTTAATTTCCCTTATGTTGGGGACCCCTTATCCTGTGTGGCTCACGGCGCCATGATGTAAAGCTTTATAACATTTTTGATTTATAGATGTTTAGGTGGCAGAGCAAATCAGATTCCTGTTAATTCATCGTGGCTGGAAGCATGATAAGTTTTTCTTACATTCAAATGTTTTAACTGTGAACTACGCTTTTAAGATGTATCCACTCTGCTATGCATAGTCTAATTCTGTCTACGTGACCCGCAGGAATAACACATAGTGTGCATGCGTGACATTTTACTTATCTGTTCCCCCAGGGACAGACAATCGTATTTCTCATCTAAGGTGATAAACATCCATTCAAGATTTCTCAGCAGGGGTTTGTCATATTGGGTTTCAATGGTCGCTTTTTAAGAAAGAATTTTTTGAAGAAAAGTGGAGAGAATAGTAGAGGGGCAAGAATAGAAACATCTAGAAACCAGAGTGTCTGTCGTTCCATCATACTGATGAGAAATAATTATGAGTTGTACAAGGGTTACCAGGGAGATGACGATGCTTGTTCCCCATTTGTTTTGCAGTGGAGTTTTTTTCTAATTGGTCTTACAGTATCTGTTCTTCTTTTCTGAGTTTATATCAGTATGACAGTGCTCTTCTGCATTTCTAGCGCTAACAGTGATGCAAAAGACTGTCTAATGGCATCCAGAATATCTTCTGATAACAGGGTTGTTTAAGGCCTCCTGAATTCCAGTGGTTCCTCATGTCTGTTTTCTCCTCAGTGGTTCATGCACTAACCTCATATAACATCAAGCGAGTTTGTGATTCTTAAGCTGTTTCTTACAGTAAACAGATTGTCCTCCTTTTGGCCCCATTTTATCTCTCAGTACTTTGACCTTAGTATTCAGGATGCCCAAACGGGCAAACATCCCTTTGCCCAGTTCACTGGCTTCTGCTATCCCAGCTTTATCACTAACAGGTAAAGTTGGACTTTACAGGTCGTCTTCACAACTATTTCCATATATCTAACTCTTGTCTTTCAGTGCACAGAATATTATTTGATGTACTTCACTTTTTACAATTGCTGTGAAATAGTCAACACATAGCACTTCTGCTATTTTTGGAAAAAAGCCTTTCAGCTCTTATTAAATTGTATATTCATAATGTTATGTGCTATCCTTTCTGGTTTCTCACCACTCACCACCTTCATCCCTGAAAAAAAGGATAAAAAATATTTATCTAATAATAATTTCCCTTGATGACCAGTCCCTAAATAAGCCTCACAAGTGTGCTGATTGATCAGCCTCTTGCTTAGGCCTGTGTTAGCTGTCCTAGGACTGCTGTCAACTATTGGGAAACTAATGTTGCACTTTCATTGACTCTCATCCTGTTTGCTTCTCTCTGTCTTCCCTAAATATTTCATTGAGACGCCATACCCATGCTGCATACACCATCACACAAAGGTGCCCACTTGGGCTCACTGCAAACTTTAGTCATTTTCTCAGGGGGAGGGAGGGAAGATCTTATGGCAGAACTAAGATCGGTGTGTCCAGTGGAATCAGTGTGGCTAGCCCTTCTCTGTTTAAGTCCACGCAAGTCCTCAGGATGTTGCCTGTAAGCCTCTATCAGCTTAGGAAACAATTCAGGCCCATGGTGAATTACAATAAAACATGAAAGTGTTAGTCACTCAGTCATGTCTGACCCTTTGCCAGCCAGGCTTCTCTACCCGTGGGTTTTTCCAGGCAAGAATACTGGAGTGGGTTGTCATTTCCTCCTCCAGGGGATCTTCCCAACTCAGGGATCAAACCTGGGTCTCCTGAATTGCAGGCAGATCCTTTATTGTCTGAGCCACCAGGGAAGCTCATACAGCTTGGGAAATATTGGCATTTAAATGTCAAAATATGGCTGTTTTATTTCCACTGAGTCTCATTACTCTAACACCACATGCAAGAATGTCCTTGGGATTGAGTGATCATGGTTACAACCTTTTCATGGCTTGTGATATTTAATTCTCTATTTCATTTTAGATATTTGATATAATAAATTCCCAATACAGCAGCAGGGCAAATCCCACCTGGAATGCTTGTTTTGCTCCTGAGAGGATTCAATTTCTTGCCAGTGCCCCCACGATGGGGAATTTTCCATGGTATATATACAAAGGACTTCATATTTCCATTTTCCTTACTACAAAACCATTGCATACATCAGTCTATTACCTTCCCTGGATGTGCTTCCAACACAGCCTCCTGAATGGAGCTTGCTTCAAAATGAGGAGTGTCTACTTGTCCCTGTCCCTTTCCCTGTAGCCTTATCACTGGTAAGACCTCAGACACTAGGCTTTCACCAGAAGCAATGAATGGAGTCGGACCTTTGTTGCCCTGATTTTTTACAAACAGCTCTAATTTTTCATGGCTGATGTTAAGAGTTGGTGGTGCTAGAATGAAAAGGAGGAATGTATGAAATTCATTATTTCAATCACTATCCAGTAAGGTGTATTATTGGGGAGACATGGTCCTTTACTTTCTGCCTGCTTTCTGCCTGTCACCTTATGGTCCCACTTGCTGTCTCTCTCCTCCATCTCTCCTGAGCTCCCCTGCATCCTCCCTCCCTCTCTGCTGCTATCTGTCTGTCTCCCTCTTTCCTATGTCTTTTCAGTCCTCTAACTGGTTTTTCTACTCAGTACCCCCTTCTCCTTCCATTCTGTACCCCCGTTCCACATCTATGTATCTTCCATTTCCTGGCTCTCCCTGGCATATCTCTGTCTCTTTTCTCATTGCTGGGTCCATGTGCAACCGCATGTGGGAAAACCATGGATATACATTTAATACTTTCATACCCAATCCCTCTATGGATTCTTCCATCCTTTTCATTCTGTTTCTCAATTCATTGATTCCTCTGTTCATTCATTTATTCCTCCCACAAGCATATTTGAGAGCCTGTAAGGGAACAAGTGTTGGACTAGATCCTCAAGATATACAGTGGAGAACAAAACAGACAATGGCAAATTTCACCATTGGACTTTCACTGGAATGGGCAGCAGGGGTTTCAAAAAGTGTTTCAAACAAATATACACAAATACAGTAATTATGACAAATACTGATAAGTGCTATGGAGGAAGTTTTCAACGTGCTAAGAAAAAAGAGAAGAGGAAAAGTAATTTATTAATTTTATTTATTCATTTATTTTTAATCATTATTTTTTATTGGATTATAGTTGACTTACAATGTTTCAAGTGTACAGAAAAGTGATTCAGTAACACACACATATATATTTTTCAGATTATTTTGCATTATAGATTATTACAAGATATTGCATATAGTTCCTTGGGCTATACATTAGGATTTTGTTGTTTATTTATTTTATATATAGTAGTGTATCTGGTAATTAAAAATTTACCCCTACCCTCCATTTTCCCATTGGCAACCATAAGTTTGTTTTCTATGTCTGTAAGTCTAGTTCCGTTTGGCAAATAAGTTCATTAATATCATTTTTTAGATTCCACAAATGAATGATATCATATGATATTTGTCTTTCTCTCTCTGATTTACTTCACATAGCATGATTATCTCTAGATAATCTACATTTTGCCGCAAATGGCAATATTTTATTCTTTTTTATGGCTAAGTAGTATTCCATAATAAATTTATAACATGTCTTCTTTATTCATCTGTTGATGGACATTTAGGTTGGTTCCATGTCTTAGTTATTTAAATAGTGCTGCAATGAACATTGGAGTGTATGTATCTTTTCAAATTATGGTTTTCTCCAGATATATGTGCAGGAGTGGGATTGTAGGGTCACATGATAATTCTATTTTTAGTATTTCAAGGAACCTCCATACTGTTCTCCATACTGGCTATATCAATTTACATTCCCACCAACAATATTGAAGGGTTCCCTTTTCTCCACTTCATCTCCAGCATTTATTATTTGTAGACATTTTGATGATGGCTTTTCTGACAGGTGTGAGGTGATACTTTATTATAGTTTTGATTTGTATTTCTCTAATAAATAGCAATGTTGAACATCTTTTCATGTGCCTTTTGGCCATCTGTATGTCTTCTTTGGAGAAATGTCTATTTAGGTCTTCTGCCAATTTTTTTGATTGTGTTGTTTGTTTCCTGTTATTGATTTATATACACTGTTGTATATTTTGGAAATTAGTCCCTTGTCAGTGCATCATTTGAAAATATTTCTTCTCAGTCCATCAGTTGTCTTTTTGTTTTGTTGATGGTTCCCTCTGTTGTGCAAAAGATTTTAAGTTTTATTAGTTCCCATTTGGTCATCTTTGCTCTTATATCTTTTGCCTTGGGATATTGATCTAAGGAAATATCACTATGAATTATGCCAAAGAATGTCTTGTCTATATTCTCTCCTAGGAGTATTATGGTGTCAGGTCTTACATTTAGGTCATTAAACCATTTCGAGTTTATTTTTGTGTATGGTGTTAGAGTCTTCTAATTTCATTCTTTTACATGTACCTGCCCACTTTTTTCAGCACCACTTATTGAAGAGACTGCCTTTTCTCCATTGTATTTTCTTGTCCCCTTTGTCATAGATTAATGGATCATAAGTGTGTGAGTTGATTTCTGGGCTTTCTATACTGTTTCATTGATCTATGTGTCTGTTTTTTTGTCAGTACCATACTGTTCTGATGACTGTAGCTTTGTAGTATAGTCTGAAGTCAGGGAACATGATTGCTCCAGCTCCATTCTTCTAGCCTAGTATTGTTTTGGCTATTCAAGGTCCTTTGTGTTTCTGTACAAGTTTTAAATTTTTTTGTTCTAATCTGTGAAAAACACCATTGGTAACTGATAAAGATTGCATTGAATCTGTAGATTGCTTTGGGTAATTCATTCATTTTAATATTTTGATTCTTCCAATTGGATGAGTAATTTAAATTGAGGATGAAATGGTTTCTGGCCAGGAAAGACCTTCAGGAAGAAGTGATATTTAAGTTGAGACCTCAGAAATAAGTATGAATAGACAGGTGAACAGGAGAAGATGAAGAGATATCACTTCAGATTTCCCAGGAGCAGCACCATAGAGTCTCTAAGGAAGTAAGAAGTATGGCTCCTGAAGGGACTAAGAGAGTGCCATACTAGTTCAAGCAAAGGGAAGATGGGAATACTTTAGGGTCAGACAGTTGAGAAAACCTTATTCCAGTTCATATCTATGATCTCAAGGAGACAAGGTATTCTAGTTTGTTTAATGAAGTGAAAGTGAAAGTTGCTCAGTTGTGTCCAACTCACTGCGACCCCATGGAATGTAGCTCACCAGGCTCCTCTGTCCGTGGAATTCTCCAGGCAAGAATATATTGTAGGCATATTCTTTACTGTCTGAACCACCAGGGAAGCCCTACTTGGTTTAATATACATCCTTTTTCTATTTTTATTCCAGTTTTTTTCCAGATATTATTGACATACATCACCGTATAAGTTTAAGATACACAGTATAATAATTTAACCTGGATATGGCAGAAACCGAAATCAGATTGATTGTATTCTTTGGAGCCAAAGATGGAGAAGCTCTATACAATCAGCAAAAACAAGACCGGGAGTGGACTGTGGCTCAGATCATGATCTCCTTATTGCCAAATTCAGACTTAAATTGAAGAAAATAGGGAAAACCACTAGACCATTCAGGTATGACCTAAATCAAATCCCTTATGATTATAGAGTGGAAGTGATAAATAGATTTAAGGGACTAGATCTGATAGACAGAGCGCCTGATGAACTATGAACAGAGGTTCATGACATTGTACAGGAGACACGGATGAAGACCATCCCCATGGAAAAGAAATGCAAAAAAGCAAAATGACTGTCTGAAGAGGCCTTACAAATAGCTGTGAAAAGACAGGAAGTGAAAAGCAAAGGAGAAAAGGAAAGATATTCCCATCTGAATGCAGAGTTCCAAAGAATAGCAAGGAGAGATAAGAAGCCTTCCTCAGCGATCAATGCAAACGAATAGAGGAAAACAACAGAATGGGAAAGACTGGAGATCTCTTGAAGAAAATTAGAGATACCAAGGGAATATTTCATGCAAAGATGGGCTCAATAAAGGACAGAAACGGTATGGACCTAACAGAAGCAGAAGATATTAAGAAGAGGTGGCAAGAATACACAGAAGACCTGTACAAAAAAGATCTTCACAACCCAGATAATCACGATGGTGCGATCACTCACCTAGAGCCAGACATCCTGGAATGTGAAGTCAAATGGTCCTTAGAAAGCATCACTACGAACAAAGCTAGTGGAGGTGATGGAATTCCAGTTGAGCCATTTCAAATCCTGAAAGATGATGCTGTGAAAGTGCTGCACTCAATATGCCAGCAAATTTGGAAAACACAGCAGTGGCCACAGGACTGGAAAAGGTCAGTTTTCATTCCAATCCCAAAGAAAGGTAATGCCAAAGAATGCTCAAACTACCACACAATTGCACTCATCTCACATGCTAGTAAAGTAATGCTCAAAATTCTCCTAGCCAGGCTTCAGCAATATGTGAACCGTGAACTTCCAGATGTTCAAGCTGGTTTTAGAAAAGGCAGAGAAACCAGAGATCAAATTGCCAACCTCTGCTGGATCATCAAAAAAGCAAGAGAGTTCCAGAAGAACATCTATTTCTGCTTTATTGACTATGCCAAAGCCTTTGACTGTGTGGATCACAATAAACTGTGGAAAATTCTGAAAGAGATGGGAATACCAGACCACCTGACCTGCCTCTTGAGAAACCTGTATGCAGGTCAGGAAGCAACAGTTAGAACTGGACATGAAAAAACAGACTGGTTCCAAATAGGAAAAGGAGTGCGTCAAGGCTGTATATTGTCACCCTGCTTATTTAACTTATATGCAGAGTACATCATAAGAAACGCTGGGCTGGAAGAAGCACAAGCTGGAATCAACACTGCTGGGAGAAATATCAATAACCTCAGATATGCAGATGACACCACGCTTATGGCAGAAAGTGAAGAAGAACTAAAGAACCTCTTGATGAAAGTGAAAGAGGAGAGTGAAAAAGTTGGCTTAAAGCTCAACATTCAGAAAACTAAGGTCATGGCATGTGGTCCCATCACCTCATGGGAAATAGATGAGGAAACAGTGCAAACAGTGTCAGACTTTATTTTTGGGGGCTCCAAAATCACTGCTGATGGTGATTGCAGCCATGAAATTAAAAGACATTTACTCCTTGGAAAGAATGTTATGACCAACCTAGATAGCATACTGAAAAGCAGAGACATTACTCTGCCAACGAAGGTCCATCTAGGCAAGGCTATGGTTTTTCCAGTAGTCATGTATGGATGAGTTGGACGGTGAAGAAAGCTGAGCACTGAAGAATTGATGCTTTTGAACTGTGATGTTGGAGGAGACTCTTGAGAGTCCCTTGGACTGCAAGGAGATCCAACCAGTCCATCCTAAAGGAGATCAGTCCTGGGTGTTCATTGGAAGGACTAATGTTGAAGCTGAAACTCCAATACTTTGGCCACCTCATGCAAAGAGTTGACTCATTGGAAAAGACCCTAATGCTGGGAAGGATTGGGGGCAGGAGGAGAATGGGATGACAGAGGATGAGATGGCTGGATGGCATCACCGACTCGATGGACATGGGTTTGGGTAGACTCCGGGAGTTGGTGATGGACAGAGAGGCCTGGCATGCTGCGATTCATGGGGTCGCAAAGAGTCGGACACAACTGAGCAACTGAACTGAACTGAACTGAAGAAGAACTAAACAGCCTCTTGATGAAAGTGAAAGAGGAGAGTGAAAAAGCTGGCTTAAAGCTCAACATTCAGAAAACTAAGATCATGGCATCTGGTCCCATCACTTCATGGCAGATAGACGGGGAAACAGTGGAAACAGTGGCGGACTTTATTTTTCTAGGCTCCAAAATCACTGCAGATGGTGATTGCAGCCATGAAATTAAAAGACACTTACTCCTTGGAAGAAAAGTTATGACCAACCTAGATAGCATATTAAAAAGCAGAGACATTACTTTGCCAACAAAGGTCCATCTAGTCAAGGCTATGGTTTTTCCAGTGGTCATGTACGGATGTGAGAGTTGGACTATAAAGAAAGCTGAGCGCCAAAGAATTAATGCTTTTGAACTGTGGTGTTGGAGAAGACTCTTGAGAGTCCCTTGGACTACAAGGAGTTCCAACCAGTCCATCCTAAAGCAGATCAGTCCTGGGTGTTCATTGGAAGAACTGATGTTGAAGCTGAAACTCCAATACTTTGGCCACCTGTTGCGAAGAGCTGACTCATTGGAAAAGACCCTGATGCTGGGAAGGATTGGGGGCAGAAGGAGAAAGGGACGATAGAGGATGAGATGGCTGGATGGCATCACTGACTCGATGGGCATGGGTTTGGGTGGACTCAGGGAGTTGGTGATGGACAGGGAGGCCTGGCGTGCTGCAGTTCATGGGGTCACAAATAGTTGGACACGACTGAGCAACTGAACTGAACTGAACTGATATCATGAAACAATTACCACAATAAGTTTAGTGAACATCCATCATACCATAAAGATACAAAGGTAAAGAAACAGAAGAAGCTTTTTTCCTTGTGATGATAACTCTGAGGATTTACTCTTTCATAACTTTCATATAAAATATACAGCAGTGTTAATCATATTTATGATGTTGTATATTACATCATTAGTACTAGTTTATCTTGTCACTGGAAGTTTGTACCTTTTGACTCAATTCATTTCACTTCAGGAGCTCAGTCATGTGTGACTCTTTGCCACCCCATGGATGCCAGGCATTCCTGTCCATCACCAAGTCCTGGAGCTTATTCAAATTCATGTCCATCAAGTCAGTGATGCCATCCAACCATCTTATCCTCTGTCATCCCCTTCTCCTCCTGCCTTCAATCTTTCCCAGCATCAGGGTCATTTCAAATTAGTCAGTTTTTGCATAAGGTGGCCAAAGTATTGGAGCTTCAGCTTCAGCATCAGTCCTTCCAATGAATATTCAGGACTGATTTCCTTTAGGATTCACTGGTTTAAACTCCTTGCTATCCAAGGAACTCTCAAGAGTCCTCTCCAACACCACATTCAAAAGCATCAGTTCTTCAGAGGTCAGCTTTCTTCATGGTTCAACTCTGACATCCACACATGACTACTGGAAAAACCATAGTTTTGACTAGATGGACCTTTTTCAGTAAAGTAATGTCTCTGCGTTTTAATAAGCTGTCTAGGTTAGTCATAGCTTTTCTACCAAGGAGCAAGCATCTTTTAATTTCATAGCCATAGTCACCATCTGCAGTGATTTTGGATCCCAAGAAAATTAAGTCTGTCACTGTTTCCATTGTTTTCTCATCTATTTGCCATGAAGTGATGGGACCGGATGCCATGATCTTAGCTTTCTGAATGTTGACTTTTAACCCAGCTTTTTCACTCTCTTCTTTCACTTTTATCAAGAGGCTCTTTAGTTCCTCTTCACTTTCTGCCATAAGGGTTGTGTCATCTGCATATCTGAGGTTATTAATACTTCTCCCTGCAATCTTGATTCTAGCTTGTGCTTTATCCAGTCTGGCATTTTCATGATGTACTCCGCATATAAGTTAAATAAACAAGGTGACAATATACAGCCTTGACATACTCCTTTCCCAATTTGGATGCAGTCCATTCTTCCATGTCCTGTTCTAACTATTGCTTCTTGATCTGCATACAGATTTCTCAAGAAGTGAAAGGCAAAAGAGAAAAGGAAAGATATATCCGTTTGAATGCAGAGTTCCAAAGAATAGCAAGGAGAGATAATGAAGCCTTCCTAAGTGATCAGTGCAAAGAAATAGAGAAATACAATACAATGGGAAAGACTAGAGATCTCTTCAAGAAAATTAGAGACACCAAGGGAACATTTTATGCAAAGATAGGCACAATAAAGGACAGAAATGGTATGGACCTAACAGAAGCCAAAGATATTAAGAAGAGGTGGCAAGAATACACAGAAGAACTATACGAAAAAGATCTGAATGACCTGGATAACCATGATGGTGTGATCACTCACCTAGAGCCAAACATCGTGGAATGTGAAGTCAAGTGGGACTTAGGAGGCATTACTATGAACAAAGCTAGTGGAGGTGATGGAAATTCAGTTGAGCTATTTCAACTCCTAAAAGATGATGCTGTGAATGTGCTGCACTCAATATGCCAGTAAATTTGGAAAACTCAGCAGTGGCCACAGGACTGGAAAATGTCAGTTTTCACTCTAATCCCAAAGAAAGGCAATGCCAAAGAATGCTCAAACAATCACACAATTGCACTCATCTCAGTTCAGTTCAGTTCAGTCTCTCAGTCGTGTCCAACTCTTTGCAACCCCATGGACTGCAGCATGCCAGGCCACCCTATCCATCACCAACTCACGGAGTTTACTCAAACTCATGTCCATTTAGTCGGTGATGCCATCCAACCATCTCATCCTCTGTTGTCCCCTTCTCCTATCCCCTTCAATCTTTCCCAGCATCAGGTCTTTTCAAATGAGTCAGCTCTTCACATCAGGTGGCCAAGTATTGTAGTTTCAGCTTCAACATCAGTCCTTCCAATGAACCTTCAGAACTGGTTTCCTTTAAGATGGACTGGTTGGATCTCCTTACTGTCCAAGGGACTCTCAAGAGTCTTCTCCAACACCACAGTTTAAAAGCATCAATTCTTTGCTGCTCAGCTTTCGTTATAGTCCAACTCTCACATCCATACATGACCACTGGAAAAACCATAGCCTTGACTAGACGGACCTCTGTTGGCAGAGTAATGTCTCTGCTTTTCAATATGCTGTCTAGGTTGATCATAACTTTTTTTCCAAGGAGCAAACGTCTTTTTATTTCATGGCTGCAGTCTCCATCTGCAGTGATTTTTGAACCTCCCAAAATAAAATCTGCCTCTGTTTCCACTGTTTCCCCATCTATTTGCTATGAAGTGATGGGACCAGATGCCATGATCTTAGTTTTCTGAATGTTGAGCTTTAAGCCAGCTTTTTCACTCTCCTCTTTCATTTTCATCAAGAGGCTCTTTAGGTCTTCTTCACTTTCTCTCATAAAGAGTGGTGTCATCTGAATATCTGAGGTTATTGATATTTCCCCGGCAACCTTGTTTCCAGCTTGTGCTTCATCCAGCCCAGCATTTCTTATGATGTACTCTGCATATAAGTTAAATAAACAGGGTGATAATAAATAAACTGATAATAAATAAATAAACTTTACCTTTACCTTTATTAAAGAAAGTTTAATAAATAAACTTTCTTTACCTTTGGTGATAATAAATAAACTGGTACAGCCTTGACGTACTCCTTTCCTTATTTGGAACCAGTCTGTTGTTCCATGTCCGGTTCTAACTGTTGCTTCCTGACCTGCACACAGGTTTCTCAAGAGGCAGGTCAGGTGGGCTGGTATTGCCATCTCTTTCAGAATTTTCCACAGTTTGTTGTGATTTCCAGTCAAAGACTTTGGTACAGTCAATAAAGCAGAAATGGATGTTTTTTTGGAATCCTCTTGCTTTTTGGATGATCCACCGGATGTTGATCTCTGGCAATTGGTCACCGGCAATTTGATCTCTGGTTCCTCTGCCTTTTCTAAAACCAGCCTGAACATCTGGAATTTCATGGTTCACGTATTGCTGAAGCCTGGCTTGGAGAATTTTGAGCATTACTTTGCTAGCATGTGAGATGAGTGCAATTGTGTGGTAGTTTGAGCATTGCCTTTCTTTCGGATTGCAATGAAAACTGACATTTTCCAGGCCTGTGGCTACTGCTGGGTTTTCCAAATGTGCTGACATATTGAGTGCAACACTTTCACAGCATCATCTTTTAGGATTTGAAATAGCTCAACTGGAATTCCATCACCTCCATTAGCTTTGTTCATAGTGATGGTTCGTAAGGCCCACTTGACTTCACATTCCAGGATGTCTGGCTCTAGGTGAGTGATCACACCATTGTGATTATCTGGGTCATGAAGATGTTTTTTGTACAGGTCTTCTGTGTATTCTTGCCACCTCTTCTTAATATCTTCTGCTTCTGTTATGTTCATACTATTTCTGTACATGCTAGCACCTGCATATCTCACATGCTAGCAAAGTAATGCTGAAAATTCTCCAAGCCAGGCTTCAACAGTACGAGAACCGTGAGCTCCCAGATGTTCAAGCTGGATTTAGAAAAGGCAGAGGAACTAGAGATCAAATTGCCAATATCTGTGGCAATTTTTAGTGGCTAAATATTCCATTTAAATATACCACATCTACTTTATCCATTCGTCTGTTGATGAGCATCTAGGTTGTTACCATATCTTTGCTATTGTAAATAATGCTCTGATGGACCTAGGGATCTTTTCAAATTAGTTTTTCTGTTTTCTCTGGAAAAATACCCAGAAATGTGATTACTGGATGATATGGTAGTTTTATTTTTAATTTTTTTGAGGAAACTTTGTACTGCATTGGCTGCACCAGTTTACATTTCCACCCAAGTCCACAAGTAGCCCTTTCTTTTCTCCATATCCCTGCCAACACTTGTTATTTGTTGTCTTTTGATGATTATCATTCTGACAAGTCTGAGGTCATATCTCATCATCTTTGTGACTTGTATTTCCCTGATTCTTAGTGACATTGAGCATCTTTTCATGTTTATTGGTCATCTTTGAAAAATATCTATTCACTTCCTCTGCCTATTTTTAATTGAGTTGTTAGGGTTTTCTTTTTTCATTTTTTTTTTTATGTTTAGTTGTATCAGTCCTTTCTGTCTATCAGATATAGCCCTTTAGATCTATTTCTAACTTCCACTGTATAGTCATAAGGGATTTGATTTAGGTCATACCTGAATGGTCTAGTGGTTTTCTCCACTTTCTTCAATTTGAGTCTGAATTTGGCAATAAGGAGATCATGATCTGAGCCACAGTCAGATCCTGGTCTTGTTTTTGCTGACTCTATAGAGCTTCTCTATCTTTGGCTACAAAGAATATAATCAATTCAATTTTGGTTTCAACCATCTGGTGATGTCCATGTGTAGAGTCTTCTCTTGTGTTGTTGGAAGAGGGTGTTTGCTATGACCAGTGCGTTCTCTTGGCAGAACTCTATTAGCCTTTGCCCTGCTTCATTCTGTACTCCAAGGCCAAATTTGCCTGTTACTCCAGGGGTTTCTTGACTTCCTACTTTTGCATTCCAGTCCCCTATAATGAAAAAGACATTTTTTGGGGGGTGTTAGTTCTAGAAGGTCTTGTAGGTCTTCATAGAACTGTTCAACTTCAGCTTTAAAGGACTAGATCTGATAGACAGAATGTCTGATGAACTATGGATGGAGGTTTGTGACATTGTACAGGAGACAGGAATGAAGACCATCCCCAAGAAAAAGAAATGCAAAAAAGCAAAATGGCTGTCTGAAGAGGCCTTACAAATAGCTGTGAAAAGACAGGAAGTGAAAAGCAAAGGAGAAAAGGAAAGATATTCCCATCTGAATGCAGAGTTCCAAAGAATAGCAAGGAGAGATAAGAAAGCCTTCCTCAGCGATCAATGCAAACGAATAGAGGAAAACAACAGAATGGGAAAGACTGGAGATCTCTTCAAGAAAATTAGAGATACCAAGGGAACATTTCATGCAAAGATGGGCTCAATGAAGGACAGAAACGGTATGGACCTAACAGAAGCAGAAGATATTAAGAAGAGGTGGCAAGAATACACAGAAGACCTGTACAAAAAAGATCTTCACAACCCAGATAATCACGATGGTGCGATCACTCACCTAGAGCCAGACATCCTGGAATGTGAAGTCAAATGGTCCTTAGAAAGCATCACTACGAACAAAGCTAGTGGAGGTGATGGAATTCCAGTTGAGCCATTTCAAATCCTGAAAGATGATGCTGTGAAAGTGCTGCACTCAATATGCCAGCAAATCTGGAAAACTCAGCAGTGGCCACGGGACTGGAAAAGGTCAGTTTTCATTCCAATCTCAAATAAAGGCAATGCCAAAGAATTCTCAAACTACTGCACAATAGCACTCATCTCACACGCTAGTAGAGTAATGCTTAAAATTCTCCAAGCCAGGCTTCAGTAATACACGAACCGTGAACTTCCAGATGTTCAAGCTGGTTTTAGAAAAGGCAGAGGAACCAGAGATCAAATTGCCAATATCGGCTGGATCATCGAAAAAGCAAGCAAGCCAGAAAAACATCTATTTCTGTTTTATTGACTATGCCAAAGCCTTTGACTGTGTGGATCACAATAAACTGGAAAATTCTGAATGAGATGGCAATACCATCCCACCTGACCTCCCTCTTGAGAAACCTGTATGCAGGTCAGGAAGCAACAGTTAGAACTGGACATGGAATGACAGACTGGTTCCAAATAGGAAAAGGAGTAAGTCAATGCTGTATATTGTCACCCTGCTTATTTAACTTATATGCAGAGTACATCATGAGAAACGCTGGGCTGGAGGAAGTACAAGCTGGAATCAAGATTGCTGGGAGAAATATCAATAACCTCAGATATGCAGATGACACCACCCTTATGGGAGACAGTGAAGAAGACCTAAAGAGCCTCTTGATGAAAGTGAAAGAGGAGGGTGAAAATGTTGGCTTAAAGCTCAACATTCAGAAAACTATCATGGCATCCGGTCCCATCACTTCATGGCAGATAGATGGGGAAACAGTGGAAACACTGTCAGACTTTATTTTTCTGGGCTCCAACATCACTGCAGATGATGATTGCAGCCATGAAATTAAAAGACACTTACTCCTTGGAAGAAAAGTTATGACCAACCTAGATAGCATATTGAAAAGCAGAGACATTACTTTGCCAACAAAGGTCCGTCTAGTAAAGGCTATGGTTTTTCCGGCGGTCATGTATGGATGTGAGCGTTGGACTATAAAGAAAGCTGAGCGGCAAAGAATTGATGCTTTTGGACTGTGGTGTTGGAGAAGACTCTTGAGAGTCCCTTGGACTGCAAGGAGTTCCAACCAGTCCATCCTAAAGCAGATCAGTCCTGGGTGTTCATTGGAAGGACTGATGTTGAAGCTGAAACTCCAATACTTTGGCCACCTGATGCGAAGAGGTGACTTATTGGAAAAGTCCCTGATGCTGGGAAAGATTGAGGGCAGGAGGAGAAGGGGACGACAGAGGATGAGATGGCTGGATGGCATCATTGACTCGATCGACATGGGTTTGGGTGGACTCAGGGAGTTGGTGATGGACAAGGAGGCCTGGCGTGCTGCAGTTCATGGGGTCGCAAAGAGTCGGACACGACTGAGCGACTGAACTGAACTGTATCAGTTCTTTATTATTTTTGTATATTAACTCCTTATCCAATATATTATTTGCAAATATATCCTCCCTCCAGTTGAGCAGGCTTACTTTTCATTCGTTGATAGTTTCCTTCACCGTGCAAAACCTTTCTAGTGTCATGTGGTTCCAAATGTTTGCTTTTGCTTTTGTTTCCTTTGCCTCAAGTGACGTATTCAAAGAAATATTGCTAAGAATGACATTAAAAAGTGTACTGCCAATGTTTTTCTTTTAACTTTTATGGTTTCAGGTCTTACATTTAAGTCTTTAATCCATTTTGACTTTTTTTTTGTATATGGTGTGAGAAAATTAACCAGTTTGATTCTTTCACATGTAATTCTCCAGTTTTCTCAACACCATTTATTGAAAAGGCTGACTTTTCCCCATCATATATTCTTACCTCCTTTGTCATAGTTTGATTGCCCGTATAACTGTGGCTTTATTTCTTGGCTCTCTATTCTGTTCCATTTATCTATATGTCTGCTTTTGTGCCAGTACTGTAGTATTTTGATGAATTCAGTTTTGTAGTATTGTTTGAAATCAGAACCTGTGATACCTTCAGTTTCATTTTTCTTTCTTAAAATTGCTTGGCTATTTGAAAATTTTTTGTATTTCCATATAAATGTACAATTATATATTCCATTTATCTAGGTCCTCTTTAATTGTTCTCAGCAGTGTCTTAATGTTTCCAAGTAAAGCGTTGCTCAATTTTTGTCACATCTAACTTATGTAATTCTTCTTTTTATGCTCTAGTAAGTGGTATCTTTGCTATTGGAAATGGTATTTAAAATTCCATTTTCTTGATTATTTCTGTTTCATAAATGCCCTTTGACTAGAATAAAGTTATTGCATAATGACATAAATTTTTAATGTTCATGATATAATTAACAGTAATTTTCTCTTTCCTAATATTGATAATTCATGCATTCTCTTTTTTATTCCTCTAATTATTTTAGATAGGGGTTTATCAATTGTATTGATATTCTTAAAGATCAGATTTGATCTCTTTAATTTCCTGTCCTTTTTGTTGTTTTTGTTGTCTACTTCATTGACTTCTACACTTTCTCTTATTTACTTTCTTCTGCTATTTCAGTTTTAATTGTATTTGGATTTGCTCTTATTAATATGTATTAAACCTGATTTAATTCTGACTTTAAAAACTATAAGCATTTTGTGCTATAAATTGGCTTTTAAAGACTGCTTTAGATGCATCCTACAAATTTTAGTAAGTTGCATTTACTTTTCATTAAGTTCTAATTACTTTCTAAACTTATTTTTTATTTCTTTCACCCACATGTTATTGAAGAGTATGTTATGTCATTTGCAAATATTTGGGGAATTTTGCAGATACATTCCTGTTATTTACATCTAATTTAATTTCATTGTCCTTCAGGAAAACCCTTTAGGTGATATTAATCCTTTTATTTGTAAGATGTATTTATGGCCCAGAATATTGTCTATCATGGTAAATTTTCATGTACATATGAAAACAATATTTTGTTGTTGTTGTTGGGGATTGTGTCCTTAAAATGGGGAACAGTATGGAGGTTCCTTAAAAAATAAAACTGAACTACCATACGATCCAGCAATCCAAGTTATAGACATAAATTCAGAGAAAAGCATAATTTGAAAAGAAATATGCACCCCAGTGTTCACTGCAGCACTATTTACAATAGCCAGGACATGAAAACAACCTAAATGTCCATCACCAGAGAAATGGATAAAGAAGATGTGGTACACACATACAATGGAATGTTATTTAGCCTTTAAAAAAGAACAAAATAATGCCATTTACAGCAACATGGATGAACCTAGAAATTATCATACTGAGTGAAGTAAGAAAAAGACAAATATCATGATATTGCTTATATGTGGAGTCTATAAAAAGGTAAGACAATGAATTTATCTACAAAACTGAATAGAGTTACATACGTATAAAATAAACCTATAATTACTGGGGGGAGGTAAGGAGAAGAGGGATAAATTGACAGATTGGGATTGACACATACACATTACTATATATAAAATAGATAGCTAATAAGGACCTATTGTATAGCACAGGAAAGTCTACTCAATACTCTACAGTGGCCTAATGTGGAAAGAATCTAGTAGATATATGTATTTGTATAACAGAGTCACTTTGCTGTTCACCTGAAACTAACACAACATTGTAAATCAATTACACCCCAATAAAATTCAAAAATATATATTAATTAGATTAATTTGAGTGACAGCATTTTCAAGTATTCTATACACTTACTGATATTTTTGTCAACTTGTTCAACTAGGGAGAGAAAAGACTTAAAGTCTCTGACCCTAATTGTGGATTTTCCTTTCTTTCATACATTTCTAAATTCCATTCATAGATGTATAAGCATCTAGAACTTTTATGCCCTCTTGATGAATTGGCCTTATGGTAAAGCATCCGCCTGCAATGCGGGAGACTTGGGTTCAATCCTTGGGTTGGGAAGATCCCCTGGAGGAAGGCATGGCAACCCACTCCAGTATTCTTGCCTGGAGAATTCCCATGGACAGAGGAGCCTGGCGGGCTACATTCCATGGGGTCACAGAGTTGGACATGACTGGGTGACTAAGAACAGCACAGGCAATCATAAATATAGACGATCTTCTTATAAATTTTCTTATTCTTGGCAATATATTTTATTATGAAATCTGCTTTATCTGATATTAATATATCCATTACAACCCTGTTTTGATTTTTAGTAGCCTGATACATCTTTTCCTATACTTTTATTTTTAACCTATATGTACCTGTACACATATTTAAAATGGGATTCATGTAATAGCATATAGCTGGATCTTTTTAAAATCCAATTTTTCATGCTCCATATTGTATGTTATTAGAGAAATACAAATTTAAAAAATGAGATACCACTACACACCTATCAGGATGGCCAAAATCCAGAACACTGGCAATACCAAATGCCTGCAAAGATGTGTATCAACAGGAACTCTCCTTTCACTGTTGGTGGGAATTCAAAACCGTACAACCACTTTGGAAGACGGTTTGAGAGTTTCTTACAAAGTTAAACCTATTCTAACCTTGTAATCCAGCAGTCATGCTCCTTGGTATTTACCCAAATGAGCTGAAACTTTGTGTCCACACAAAAACCTGCATATGAATGTTTACAGCACTTTTATTAATAATTGCCATAACTTCAGAAGCAACCAGGATGTACTTCAGTAGGCAAACGGATGAACAAACTGTGACACATCCAGATAATAGAATATAATTCAGCACTAAAAAGAAATGAGCTATCAAGCCCTAAAAAGACATTCAAGAAGCTTAAATATATATTACCCAGTGAAAGAAACCAATCTGAAAATGGTACATACTGCATGATTCCAACTATATGACACTCTGGAAAAGGCAAACCTATGCAGATAGTTTTTAAAAAGAAGTGGTTGCTAGCACTTAGGAGAGAGTGGGGGATAACTATGTGGAGCAGAGAGGATTTGGGAGGCAGTGAAATTAATCTGTATGATACTGTAATGGTGGCTACATATTGTTCAAACCCATGGTAAGTATAATAGCGATTCCTAATGTAAACTGTGGACTTTGGGTGATAATGATATGTCAATATAGATTCATTGATTGTAAGAAGTACACCCCTCCGGTGCAGGATGTTGATAGTGGGGGAGGCTCTGTCTCTGTTGGGGCAGGAGGTATATGGGATGGCTCTGTAACTCCTGCTCAATTTTGATACGAACCTAAAACTGCTTTTAAAAATAAAGTCAATTAAAAGAAAAAGGAATCCAATTTCTCAACCTCTAAATTTAATTGGCATATTTAGACAATTTGTATTTTGTTATCGATATGGTTGGATTTGCCATGTTTTTTTTTCTATTTGGTCATCTGTTGTTTCATTTTATCTCTTTAAAACATTTTTAAATTAAATGAGCATTTCATGATTTCATTATCTCCCACATAGACTCAGTAGCCATAATTCTTTCAATATGTTAGTGTTTACATTTGATGCTTCTTTAGTATATCACAATCTGCATTCAAATAATATTATACCACTTCACAAGTAGATTTAGAATCTTATGTATACTTATATTCCACCCCACCCCAGTCCTTTTGCTATTATTTCCCAAGAAGTTAATTTCGCATGACTTATTATAAGAGTCTGACGGCAATGCACGAGACCTGGGTTTGATCCCTGGGTCGGGAAGATCCCCTGGAGAAGGAAATGGTAACCCACTCCAGTATTCTTGCTTGGAGAATCCCATGGACACAGGAGCCTGGAAGGCTACAGCCTATGGGGTTGCAAGAGTCAGACACAACTGAGCGACTAAGCACATATATACAAAGTAATAATGTATTGTTATGAATTTTTGCTTTACATCATCAATAATAGAATATTCTTAAATTTAAAAATTAATTGATTACATCTACTTTCATATCTACCATTTCAGTATTGTTTACTCATTTGTGTAGACCATATTTCCATTTATAGTCATTTTTCTTGTGCATGAAGGACATCCTGTAACATTTCCTGTAGGGCAAATCTATTGGTGATGAATTATTTCAGCTTGAGTATGTATAAAACCTTTTATTTCAACATCATTTTTAAACAGATATTCATTGAGTATAAAATTCTGAGTGGATGTTTATTGTTTAATTGTTTTAAAAATGGTATGCCACTTTCTTCCGACTTACGTTGTTCCTTATGAAGTGTCCTCTAATTCTTGTCTTTGGTCCTCTTAATGAGTCTATACTTTTCTCATTTTATACTTGTCTAGGAATAAAAGTAAAACCTAAACCCTAGGGTAAGGAGATTGAAAAATATCATGAATGCTTATCATGCATTAACTGTACATAGTGTTGACTTTAAAAAATTGCACAATGCAAGAGTTGTACATTAACTTTTATTTGGGGCAAGTTTTATTTGAGGGTCATAGCCCAGGAGATAGCACCTCAGATAACTCTAAGAAACTGCTCCAAAGAGATAGGGGAAGAAGGTCAATATGTATGATTTTGGTGAAAGGGGACTTCATACAATCAAGTACTTATCTTTGCAAAAGTTTTCTGCTGGTCATGAGGAGCTGATGTCAGATGAAGAGATTTAGTGCTTTTCTAGATATGAGAAGATTCAAGGACTGGGCTCATAAAATCAACTTGTGAAAATGCCTAACTATCTGAAGACCTGTTCTAGGAGCTTTCCCAAAGTACAGAGGGCCTCAGTTCTGATCGCCAACCTGAACTTACTTTGGGACGTGTTGAAGGTCAACAGCTGCAGAAACACGTGATTTAATCCTTGTAGAAGTAGATGGCAAAAAAAAAAAAAAGAAGTCGATGGCAAGTTCTCACAGCAAGTGACGATTTACAGTTGACAATAGCAATTTGGATACAATATTAAAAGCATAACAATCACTGAAAAAAATTAAAAGCCAGGATGGATACTTATACTGCCAGATATTACAATGTTAACAAGAATCTGATTTGCTCTGTAACATAAATATCTATAAATCAAAAATATTATAAAGCTTACATCATGGCTTCATGTACCACACAGAATAAGGGGTCCCCAAGATAATGGAAATTAACAAAGTGATACCAAGGAATGAATGGGGAACAAGCATCGTCATCTCCCTGGTAACCCTTGTACAACTCATAATTATTTCTCATCAGTATGATGGAACGACAGACACTCTGGTTTCTAGATGTTTCTATTCTTGCCCCTCTACTATTCTCTCCACTTTTCTTCAAAAAATTCTTTCTTAAAAAGCGACCATTGAAACCCAATATGACAAACCCCTGCTGAGAAATCTTGAATGGATGTTTATCACCTTAGATGAGAAATACGATTGTCTGTCCCTGGGGGAACAGATAAGTAAAATGTCACGCATGCACACTATGTGTTATTCCTGCGGGTCACGTAGACAGAATTAGACTATGCATAGCAGAGTGGATACATCTTAAAAGCGTAGTTCACAGTTAAAACATTTGAATGTAAGAAAAACTTATCATGCTTCCAGCCACGATGAATTAACAGGAATCTGATTTGCTCTGCCACCTAAACATCTATAAATCAAAAATGTTATAAAGCTTTACATCATGGCGCCGTGAGCCACACAGGATAAGGGGTCCCCAACATAAGGGAAATTAACAAGGTGATCCCCTGGGTTGTCCAATTCCCCCCAACCCCCGGATCGAGTTCTTGCCTGGATAGAGTTTCCAGGCTGCAGCACAGGGAGACTGAACACAAACAGAGCTCAATGAGTGAAGGAGACAGAGTTGAGAATTCCAAGAGGCCAATGTGACTAGAATATTCTGGGAGTAATGGAGGGGTGAGAGCTGCACAGAGAGGTAGTGCTGGAGAGCTGCAGAGGTCTCCCGCCTGGGTGCAGTGTATGACAAAAGGGCAGTGGTGGTAGTTGACTTTCCTTTTCTGGAGTGAGTAGCTGTGTGCATCATGGTGCCATGTACTGAGATTGTGAAGATAGGAGTTTTAAAAACAAGAGAGATGGGGGATGTGAGCATGTGGGAGGGGTGGCTATCCCAATACCACAGTGAGACAGACTCACTGTGAGGAGCCCTTGAGACACCCACGTGGAGATGTCAAGTAGTATAATGTTCAACGTCAATTACATCTCCATAAAAAAAAGAAAGAGAAAAAATAAGAATAAAAATAAAATAAAGCAAGTATAAAAGTCCACTATGGATTTTGTTAAAAAAAAAAAAAAAAAAAAAGCACAGTTTCAAAATGAGGAGGGAACATAGCATTTTCTATTAGCACACAGTGGCTCGTCAAGACTTTCACTTCTAAGGTCTGGTCACGTCGTACAGAAACGTGTTACACAAGAAGGGCTGAGAGACACAAGCAGCTAGCTGACAGGGAAGGTTGCTATGCAACAGCTGAGGAAAGCCATCCAGCCAGGCAGAATAGATGTTGGTCACTGGAGGGTAAAAGCTCTGGTCCCAGCAATAGCTTCCATTCAGACACAGGGGTCCTGGAGAGGCTGATATAAAAACAAATATAAAAGTCCACTATGTTTGTTTGTTTGTTTGTTTTTAAAAAAAGGAGGTGCAATTTGAAATGGGAGCATAGCATTTTCTTCAGTCATTCTGGAGCATGTGCGCCCTTGGGTGGGACACCGGTAAGTTCTCCTTTTGCTTCCCATCTTGCATGTAGAGAAACCAGGCTCAGAGATGTCCAGTGACCCGAGTGGGTTCACACGGCTAGCAACAGACTGACCCAGCATTCCGTCCCTGGAATTTGGAAGTCCAGCCGAGAGCTTCTATCCACAAGACCACAGCTGCCCCAGGCCCCAGCCGTGGAAGGAACCAGGCCAAACATTTACTCTGAATCAGGGCTTGCCATGACTCAGACACACAAGTGCCTGATTGTCCAGGCCGCTCCAGCGGGCACCAGGAAGGCCTCAGGGACAGCCCATGTGTGCCACTCACAGCCAAGGGGCCTGACACTCAGAGCAGGGAGTGGACCCCAAGGAGCAATTGGCACACCTGGATGGACCCACATAGAGCAGGCAAGGGGTGGGCCTGGGGCCCCCTACCTGTTCCCCCTGGGATGCAGAGCATGAGCTTAGGTCTCAGAGAACAGAAACCCGGTTTGTTGGCACAGATGTTGACAGGGCAGGGGAGGTGGAGTGGATCTGCTGCTCAAACTGAAGAGGGGAGGGTGCCTCGGTCCCGGGGGCCAGTGCTGATGGAACACGGGTTTTGGAGTCAGGAAGATCCGAGCCCAAATGCTGCATTTTCACCTCACTGGCTCTGTGGCCTTGTCGAGTTCACGGCAGTGCGTCTGTCTGTGCCTCAGCTTCCTGATCTGTAAAATGGGCATGCTGACATCCACCTCCCAGGGCTGCTGTGAGAGGAAGATAATGCCCAGCACACGCAAGCTGCACGAAGAGTGGTTGGGGAAGCAGATGTTCCCAGTGTGTGTGGGGGCCCTAGAGATGGATAGTGGAGGAGAACACATAGGGAACTGGTGTCCTCTTGCCATTTCCATTTCTCCTGTTGCAGTTACCGACCGGGCTGGAGAGCTCTGTGTTGGTGACCTAGGGGTCATTCATGCTGAGGAAGCAGGGCTCAGTGTGTTCCAGACCACACCGGAGGAGCTTAGAGGCGAGGGGGAGGGCAGGGCTGAGAAGCATTGTGCAAAAGTGGGGGGACTGAGGGTATATGATGGATGGGTTGGAACCGCAATACAGGGCGTGCATGCCCGCGTCCCCGGTCGGTGTCGCGGGGGCGGAGGGGTTGACGGTGAGGGGAATCTGGCGGGAGGGAGAAAACGCCCCCACCCCACCCCGCCCACCCACTGGCGGAACCGCATGCGCACAGGGGACCTGGTGGAAAAGGCTTTTGTTGGGAGAGCGGGCGGGCTGGAGGGGTCCGCGCATGCGCAGGCTGCCCAGCCGCGGGGGGTGGGGGGGTGCGCGGAGAAAAGGGGCGGGGTGGTGGGAGCTGCTGTGCTGGCAGCAGTAGGCGAGGGCGCGGCTGCGGGGTTCCTGGTGCTGAGGACGGACGCCATTGGAGCCCCAGGGAAGGTAAGGATCCAGCCCCAAACAGGACCGGGAGAGGGCAAGTGGAACCGGGCGCGCTGTGCCCTTCCTCCCCACCCCACCCCCGCCCCCGGATGTGAACAAAGCCCAAGCACGCAGAACTTGAACCCCATTAGACCCGTGGTCAACAAAGGAGCCGCCCCCCACCACGGCCACCAGACCCAGGCTCCCGGATTCGAGCCCTGCTTAACACCGGAACCCACCATCCGAACACCTTTAACAGACGCGTGTGCTCCGTGCTGAGCTGCCTTAGCGCGGAGGCCCCACCCCCACCCCAACCATTCTGAGATCGCTGCAACCCAACTGACCGCTTTGCCCCCTTCCCCGAGTTGCGATCCTGGCCTTTGAGACCTCCAGCGCTTCCAGTTCGAGCCTCACCTAGTCCGAGGACCGCCCCCCCCCCCGCCCCCGACTCCATCCATCTTGAGCGCTCCTGTATGAGCCCAGCCTAGACCTGAATCAGCTGAATCCCCCCCCCGCGAGTTAGAGGGTCCCTGGGATTCATTTTCCCAGAGCTTCCAGCGGTCCCCGTTGTCTGAGCCTTCTCATGTCTTCTCCTCCCCAGCACCCTGGCCCCCCGCTCCAGCCATTCAATCGAGGCGCTTTATTTCCCCTCTGTCGAAGCATCTCTTATGGGACTCTCTGGACCCAAGCCCGCCAGTCCACCCCTTGTTCCAATCCAGCCGCTGGTCTGGGGAGCCTGTGTGACCTAAACTCCCCTTTCAGTGCAGGGTCTCCTCCGACCTCCTCTGTCCTTCTCCTAGGGCTCCTGTCTCTGAGGGAATCCACCCCAGCAGCCCTCACCCCCGCCCCAACCTTACACTGCCTGGGAACCCGGTGACTGCAGCCCTCCACCTCCTGAGAGATCCCGCCTCCTGCTGGATCCCGCCCCCTCCCCCTGAAGGGGCCTCCTCGTCCCTCTCAGGCTGAGCTCTCTTCTCCTTGGAACCCCCAGCATGGCAGAGGGAAGCTACCGCAAGGAATCTGAAGGGTACAACGTTGAAGACATGGACGAAGGTAGTGATGAAGTCGGGGAGGAAGACATGGTTGAAGGCAACGACTATGAAGAATTTGGTGCTTTTGGAGGCTACGGAGCCCTCACCAGCTTTGACATCCGCATCCTGAGAGCCTTTGGGAGCTTGGGTCCAGGCTTTCGCATCCTAGCGGTGAGGCCCCTCCTCGGCCACCTGCTAGCCCTGGGCCTTCTCTCTTGTGACGTCAGGGAGGAGGGGAGGAGGGGGCCGATGAGGGCTGGAGTTGAAGGGGGAAGGACTGCCCAGCTTACCCAAACCTTCCCCCTCCTACTGGGAGAAGAGTTGGGGAGGGTTGTTTGGAGGGCCTGGGGGCTGGTCGGAGGCTGGCCAACACAGGGGGAGCTATCTGTGTAGAGCTATCTGCCTTCCCCTCCCCTGTCCTCCCCTGCCCTGCCCTCCCTTCCCCTCCCTGTTCTTGCAGAACGAGCCCTGGGAACTGGAAAACCCTGTGCTGGCCAGAACTCTGCTGGAGGCATTTCGGATGGATCCAGAAACACTTGCCAATGAGACGGCTGCCCGTGCTGCCAACGTAGCCCGGGCCGCCGCCTCTAACCAAGCTGCTCGGGCCGCTGCCACTGCTGCCCGTGCCACCTACAATCAGGTGGTCACTAACCACCACCCGGTGGCCACACACCAGGCGTCAGGAGGCGATACCCAGCCCATGACATCTGCTGCCCAGGCTCCGGCAGCCACCCCTGAGACAAGCATCACTTCTCCGCACAGCTCCCAGATGCTAGTCAATAGCGAGATGGCTGCCCCCGGGGCTCCAGCAAGGTCCCCACAGCCGCAGACATCCTCCCAGGCCCAGGAGGCTGCTGCCGAGGGCCCTAGTACGGCCTGTGCTTTCCCCCAGGCCTCGCGTGCAGGTGAGATGGATGCCACCCGGCCCAAGACAGCCTTCCTGGGTCAGAACGACGCCTTTGATTTCAGCCAGCCGGCAGGTGTCAGTGGCATGGCCTTCCCACGCCCCAAGAGACCTGCCCCGGCCCAAGAGGCTGCCACAGAGGGCCCCAGTGTTGCCTCCAGGGGCACCCAGGCAGCCTCTGCCGGGGAGGGGGCGGCCACCCGGCCCAAGACGACCAAGTCCGGGAAGGCTCTCGCCAAGACTCGCTGGGTGGAGCCTCAGAATGTTGTGGCGGCAGCTGCCGCCAAGGCCAAGATGGCCACGAGCATCCCTGAGCCTGAGAGTGCAGCTGCCACCTCTCAGCAGAGTGCGGAGCCCTGGGCCAGAATGGGAGGCAAGAGGACAAAGAAGGTGAGCCCTCCCTGCTGTCTCCCCCCTCCCTTGCTCCCCTGCTTTCTCTGCCCTCTCACTCTCTGCCTGCTCTCCTCCCTCCCTCTCCCTCTTCTTCCCCCTCCCTCTTCTCTCAGCTTGTTTCTCCAAGCCAAGTTTGCCAGCATGTTTTTACTCCATGTAGTCCCTACCCTCGGGCCTGGAGGGAGAAGCGGTTGGCTCAGTGCCTGGCACTTAATAAGCACTGGGCACGTGTCATCCGCGTGTCGTCTACTTCCCTTATTTCCAAGTACCTGCTCTGGCTAAGATGTGTGCCAAGCGCTTTTGCACAGGGAGCCTGGTCGCCCTGAGTCTCTCCTCTGTCTAATGGTACAGTCCAAGCACCTGGATGACGAATATGAGAGCAGCGAGGAGGAGAGAGAGCCTCCTGCGGTCCCACCGACCTGGAGGGCGTCGCAGCCCCTGCTGACGACCGCGCGGCCTCAGATGGCCCCTCGGCCCCCCATGGCCCTGAGGTCCCAGGTACCCTCCAGGCACGTGCTGTGCTTGCCACCCCGCAATGTGACCCTTCTGCAAGAGAGGGTAAGATGCCTGCCCTTCCCCCTATCTCCCTCCTCTCCTCCCTTGTGGGCCAGGTCTTTGAGGTCACCCACCCCTTGATCTCCCCGTGCGCTCTTCCTTCTCCAGGCAAATAAGTTGGTGAAGTATCTGATGATTAAAGACTACAAGAAGATCCCCATCAAGCGCTCAGGTGGGCAGCCTCTGCCCCCTCCCTGCACTCTGCCCTTCCCCGCTCCCACCACCCTGCCCTGTGGGCCTCCCACCAGATGCCCTCTCCCCACCACACACACAGATCAGGCCTGGCCGATGGCTCCATTGGCACGGTGTGGGGTCCTGAGTGTGCTCCCCTCAGCAGGGCTGACGGAAAGGCTGTAGCTCTGTGGCTGCTGCTCAGCCCTGGTGCTTTGCCCACCCCTCCCCTCCTGCAGACATGCTGAAGGATGTCATCCGAGAATATGATGAACACTTCCCTGAGATCATTGAACGAGCAACGTACACTCTGGAAAAGGTGGGTGCGGGGCCGGGGGCAGCTCTGTGGAGCAGGAGCAGCAGGGAACCCTTGCCCGCCTTCCCCCTTTGCATCCCCTCGAGGCCCAGGGGCCGGACTGCGTGCTCTGGAGGGAAGCCCTCCCCGGCCTCTGCACCTGGGAGCTGCCTCTGCAAGCCTCCTCCCCTCCTTCCTCCCGCTCGTGCTCTCTGAGCGCCTGTGGTCTCCTGAGGTGGCTCCCGCCTGTGGTCTCCTGAGGTCGCTCCCGTCGTCTCAGCCAGTGTTGATGCTCCCACAGGGCACTTCCTCCGTGGCCTCTCCTCTCCCTCCTCCCCCAGGGCTTGGGGTTCCCCGCCAAGAAAGAGTTCTAACAGGGAATTGAATGACCGTCTGCAGGACACCCAGCATGGATGTTTGATCTCACATTCCGTTTTCTCCCCGCTGTAGAAGTTCGGGATCCACCTGAAGGAAATCGACAAGGAAGAACACCTGTACATTCTCGTCTGCACACGGGATTCGTCAGCCCGCCTCCTGGGAAAGTGAGAAAGCACAGGAGGCCGGTGGTCTTCCTTGGTGGTGCCTGCCCCCTCCTCTCGAGAAACGGGAAAGTAGGGCTGGGGGGCCTAGCACGGCTCCCACCCAGAGTTAGCAGTGCTGAGCAGCTAAGGGCAGGCAGGGCCAAATAGCCTGGGGCGAGGCTTTGTGGCTCTCCGGGTTTCAGCCCTGCCCACCCTTCCCCGCCCCTGTCTTGCCAGGAAAGCGAGCTTCTTGATGGCCTCTCTCTGCCAAGGTCCCGGCCAGGGCTTGGCAGAGAGGGCCTCGGGCAGGGGGCAGGGAAAGGGGAGAGTGGGGGACGGGGGTCTCCAGTGGAGTCGTGCTCCAGATGCAGTGGGCAAAGGGCAGGGAAGGGCAGGGTGTGCCTCTGGACCCAGGGTTGCCAATCGTCCGCTCCCTGCCTAACCCCATCCTCGACAGAGCCCTGGGAAGAGGTGTTAGCATCCACATTTGATGGATGAAGGGCCTCAGTCTCAGGCCGAGGAAGGAATTGTCTAGACCAGGTATAGCAAGCCATACAGAGTGGGAGGAACCGCCCTGTAGCCCAGCAGTGTGGGAGAGGCTAGTTGGGTGAGCTGGCGGTGGTCATTTGTGCAAATGGCTGCTGGACAGGATCCCTCTTTCTACGCCTTCAGGACCAAGGACACTCCCAGGCTGAGTCTCCTCTTGGTGATTCTGGGTGTCATCTTCATGAACGGCAACCGCGCCAGCGAGGGTGAGTGGCTGGACAGGCAGCTGGGGGGTTGCCCGTCGTCTCACCTCCCTCCGTCTGCTAAACTCTTGTACCTCATCTCTCCTCACAGCTGTCCTCTGGGAGGCACTCCGCAAGATGGGACTGCGCCCCGGGTATGATTGGGGTCTCGCGGCTCCCGCTCCTCAGTGTGTCCTTGGGCACAGGAGGCCCCGGGATTGCAGTGGCCTCGCAGTCTCTGTGGGGCGTGGCATCCTGGACTAGGTGGAGCGCCAAGGGTCCGCCAGGGTGCGCGGGGAAATGGTCCTGAACCCCGAGCCCTCTTCTGCCCCGTGTGCCCTCTCTGTTCCCACATGAGAACTCAGAGACACCATCGGACCTGAGGGCTCCATCCAGCCCCTCCCTGGGGCCCTGCTGACAAGTGGCTGCCTGGCCTCTGCTGCCAGCCCAGGCGTCCATGGGGACGCCTCACAGGCTAGGAGGCCCTCAGTCCTGCCGGGAGCGCTCCTGCCCAACCCAGGCACTGCCACTCTCTCTAGTCACGCATTCCTTTCCTTGCACTCAGGGTGAGGCACCCATTCCTTGGCGATCTGAGGAAACTCATTACAGAGGACTTTGTGAAGCAGAAGTGAGTATCTTTGCCTCCCACTCAGGCCTCCCTCGTGTGCTGCTCTGGCTGAGGACGCCATTCCCCGGCCCATGTCTTAACACCAGAGGGATGGGTGTCTGGTGTGAGTGTGGGGTGGGAGGATGCGAGTGTGGAGGCCGAGGGGACAATTCCAGGGAGGCCTGGGGAAAGGGAGCACTTGCGGTCTGCAAACCCTGGGTGGGACGGTACAGCCTCCACCTCCTTCAGCACCTGCCCTGTAGGCAGTGTCCCGGCTTTACATCTCAGGGGCCTGGGACTCAGAGAGTGGAAACCTGATCATGGCCCTGACTGGAGTAAGGCCCATCTGGGCCTGGAGCCTGGCCCTGCTGATTCTCTAGCCCAGGGTCACCCCATCGTCAGTGCTTGGAGATCTCTTGTGCCCTCACGAAGACCCCGTGTGCATGGTCACCCACCCCCCCCCACCCCCGCCGCCCCACAAACACACGTTCATGGATGTCTGGGAGTATGCGTGGAGTCCCCTACTCTTGGTTGACTGCTTTCTTCCCGTACAGTCGTTTTCTATGATGGATTCTCCCAGGGTTCAGTCAGGTCACGGACAAGCCCCATGGTGGGTTGTGCTCAGAGCATGGAGCCTGAAGAAATGGCTCCTGCTTACACCAGACCCAGCAGGAATCTGGGTTATTGTGACAAGGGGCACAAAACTTGTGGCCTTCCTCTGAACAAGTACCCTACCCGTGCCCCCTGCACCTCCCCATGGCTGCTGGGCAGGACCAGTGGCCTAGGGGTGTGAGCCCCTCCATTTAGGAGGCAGACACCCTGGGAGCCGGTGTGGAAGGGGGGGGACAGGGGCTGCGGGGCCAGGGCAGGCCTCCTGCAGCAGCCGAGCTGCAGCCTCGGGGCTGGGAAGGGGCTACCTGGGAGCCCCTGGGGCAGCCACAGGTGTGCCTGTCTGGGAGCAGAGGTTCGTTGTCCTCTCTCACACAGGTACCTGGAGTACAAGAAGGTCCCCAATAGCAGCCCACCCGAGTATGAGTTCCTCTGGGGTCTGCGCGCCTGCCATGAGACCAGCAAGATGAGGGTGCTGAGATTCATCGCCCAGGTAAGGCAGAGCCTGTGTTCTGCCTGCACCTTCCCCTACCAGGTTTGTGTCTTGGTCCCGGCCTCCTGACGCCGTTTGTCCAGTGAGGACGCCGAGGCCCAGCAAGGTTCCCAAGTCACTGAAACCAGTTCACAGGCTGTAGGGAGTCGACGGGGGGCAATCCCAGGTCTGGCTCGGAATGACGGGAGCCCGATTTCAATCGTGTGGGTCTTTAACATGCTTTCACAAAGCGCTTAAGTGAGTGAAAGGCAGGAAGCGGGTGCTGAGCGAGGTGGGGTTGCTGTGTTTCCATCGCAGTATCAGAACCGAGACCCCCGGGAATGGAGGGCTCATTTCTTGGAGGCTGTGGATGATGCTTTCAAGACGATGGATGTGGATATGGCCGAGGAGCATGCCAGGGCCCAGATGAGGGCCCAGATGAACATCGGGGAGGAAGCTCTGATTGGACGGTGGAGCTGGGACGATATCCAGGTGGAGCTCCTGACCTGGGATGAGGACGGAGATTTTGGCGACGCCTGGTCCAGGATCCCCTTCGCTTTCTGGGCCAGATACCATCAGTACATTCTGAATAGCAACCGTGCCAACAGGAGAGGTACCTGGAGGGCTGGTGTCAGCAGTGGCACCAATGGCGCGGCCAGCGCCAGCATGCTCGACGGCCCCAGCACCAGCTCCACCATCCGGACCAGAAACGCTGCCAGAACCAGTGCCAGCTTCTTCTCCTGGATTCAGTAAAATTGGAGGTCACTACACGGGACTCTGGAGGCTGGGGTGGGGAGGGGCTGGGAGGTGTCAGGGGCAGGCCTGGGGTGTCCTGGGGGAACAAGGAGAGCCTGACAAGACACTCAGTCTGTCCTTGCTGTTGAGGTGTCACATGCATTGACACCTCTACTCCGGCTTTTGTGTCTCCTGGTTCCAGGCAGCCCCGAGGAGCTGCGGCAGTCCCCCGCCGAGCCAGAGTGCCTCCGCTGCCCGGTCCCCGACAGGGCACTCTAGGCCCGCTTCTCCCCATCCATGGAAGATGGCATGCAAGATGACGCGCTCTATGCCCTTCCTGCTTTCATTGTGTGCTTTCCTCGTGCTGTCGTGTTTTGGGTATCTGTGTTACATTAAAGTTGCAAAATCAGTGGGATGTTTCCTCCTTTTCCTGGGCAGGTGTGGCTCTGAGTGGCCTGGGATCAGGCCCTCGGGGACAGGCAGGTGTGAGTGGGTCCGGCGCCGGGCAGGGCAGAGATGCCAGCTGAGGGGGGGCGCCCATGAGTTTCCAGGGGCTCCAGTCCACAGCTTCATGATCTCCTACACTGTGCGCCCCAGGTCAAATACAGTGGCGGTTCACAGGAGCAAGGGTGGGGTGGAGGGCTGTGAGCTGGTGCCACTGTCCCTCCCACCGAGGGACAGGCTCCACAGACATCCCCCAGCACCTACCTGCCCCGCCCCATCTCTGGAGTCAGTCCAGGATTCCTTCCCTCATCAGCCACACAATTTTAGGACCTCATCCCTCTTCCCGAGTCCTAAGGACAGTGAGGTAGGCCTTACAGTGACATCCTCACACCTCCAGCAGGTAGAACAGAAACCATCATAGGCAAGACAGCCTATTTCATGGGAGGAAGTTACAGGCAGACCTGGACAGCCCATTGCCCACGACCATGACCCGAGGCCCTTCGGGAGGCTCCAGGGTACTTCTCCATGGGAGCAGGGCTCTCCCACTGAGGCCAAGGCCAGCCTAGGTCCCTGTGTCTTCAAGGGCTGTGTGATCCCTGAGGGGGGCTGAGGCTCAACTTTCATGCCCCAGGCAGACGACAGTGAGGGCAGAGACACTTTGGAACTCTGGGAAGGACTCCGTAGCAGGAAGGGGCCATCTGGGGCTTTTCTGGGTATCTCAGTGATGTCCGCAGCTTGGAGGACAAGGCTCCAGGTTAAGAGGAAGGAGAGAGTAGTATAAAGACCGCAGCCCACCTGCCCAGCCACCTATTGCTTGCCTCTTTGCCCCAAGAACAGGTTCCACGCCCTCAAGCAGACCTGGGCCCTGACCCAGACCCAGCTGCAACATGTTCCAGACCCAGTGGAAAGCAAAAGCACCCATCACTTGGCTCAAAAATTAGTAAGAATTCCAAGCAAGCGGCAGGAGCCCACCACTAGTGCGACCCTTCTGAGCGATGGCCTGGGCCGTACCCGCAGGAGGCAAGCTCTGTGTGGACCCCTCCCTTAAAGGCAGGCTCCACGTGGGTTTCTGCCTTATTTGTTGGTGCTTTGCTGTCTGCCTCCCTGGCTGCTGGGTTGATGCCTCGCCCCGTGGACACTGTGATTCTGACAGAGATTCAGTCCCCTGCCAGGTGCAGGTATCCAGGTTGACGGTCCGGGTTTGGGGAACCCCTCTCTGGCGTGATGAGTGACACTGGACTATTTCTGGCTCCCTCAACCTGGGACCTCCCAGGACCCTAGTGTGCACTCAGTAGGTACCTGCCTTCCCATGGACGAGGTCGGGGCACTCACCACAAGCCGCAGGTGTCAGCGGGAGCACTGTGCGCCGCGGGCACCTGGGACAAGGCAGCTCACCTGGAAAGGAGGCGAGAGCAGCTCTCAGAGGCAGGATGCTGGGGAAGTCACCACCTCTCCGGGCCTCCAGGCTTGCAGCTCTCTCCCCTTCCACCCCCGCCCCCATGGATATCTTCACCTGGCTCCTGCCCCTCCACACCGTGCAGGGGGCAGTGCTGAGAGCCCGGTGCGGGGTGAGGAAGTGAGCAGAGAGGCAGCCTCAGGAGCGAGGAGGAAGGCGGGTCCCAGGGATCAGGGACAGACCCTGGGTCCCCCAGAAACTGACAATTGGCACCGCGGAGGTGGCCGACATTCAACCGCAGGGCGGACAAGAGACCGAGGCAGGCCTCCCTCCCGCCCCCAGCCTCAGCCCTTCCACGGGGTCCCCCACCACACAGGTCTCAGCCAGTGTTTTCTGAGGCCCTACTGTGTGCCAGGGCCTTGGCTGAGGTGTGCATGCACCTTGGCAGCTCCCGCAGCTTTCTCCCCAGCCCAGGCCTGTGCCCTCTGACTCCTCAGCCTCTTGTTGATGGACAAAGCGTTCACCGATTCACTTGTGTCCAGTTCCTGACGATTCGCATGCAATGGCTCACATGGCCTTGACGTCAATCCCCAGATAGCCTCAAGGGAGCAGATGACCAGGCACATTCCATGGATGAGGACCCTGAGGCTCTGAGAGGGAAGACGCTTGCCCTGAGTCCCACAGCCAGGAAGTGGCAGTGCTGGGACTGGAACTGCTTTGAGCCCAAATGTGTGCTCTGACCACTGCAGTCTGGTGCCACTGCCTTTGGGGGACTCACAGTGCCATGCGGTGACACCCCCACCTCTCACTCTTCTCTGCAAACACCCACCCTCCTGATCACCCAGCAAACATATACAGCTTTCCATCTCCCTTCACTGAGCCAGAACCCCACCCCTCATGGCCTCCCTGCCCCTGAGGGTCACCCTAGGCTTTTCAGGCCTACCACTACCCACCCAACCTCCTGGCACATCCTCACTCCTGTGGCCTGGAGAGGCCAGCACTTCAACATCCTGGTCAGAAATGGACTTTCACACCTGAGGGGGACACAAGAGGCCCTTTCCAGGCTAGTTGCCCGAGTGCAGGGTTAAGCAAACACATTCTATTTATTTTGAGACAGTTGACTTTCCAGGGGTTACAGATTTCCAGAAGTGAAATGGGGTGTATGTTCCCAGTGAACACATGAAAGGTGAAAATGGAAAAGTCGGTGGATGCTAAGAGCTGATGAGAGTGTGGAGCAAATGAACTCCCGTACACTGTGCAGAGAAGTCTTCATTTGTATTAGGCCCCTGGGAAACAGGAGGGATATTCCGATGGTTTATCGAAAAAGCAAGAGAGTTCCAGAAAAACATCTCTTTCTGCTTTATTGACTATGCCAAAGCCTTTGACTGTGTGGATCACCACAAACTGAGGAAAATTCTTAATGTGATGGGAATACCAGACTACCTGACCTGCCTCGTGAGAAATCTGTATATAGGTCAGGAAGCAACTGTTAGAACCGGACATGGAACAACAGACTGGTTCCAAATAGGGAAAAGAGTATGTCAAGGCTTGTATGTTGTCACTCTGCTTATTTAACTTATATGCAGAGTACATCGTGGAAACGCTGGGCTGGAAGAAGCACAAGCTGGAATCAAGATTGCCGGGAGAATTATCAGTAACCTCAGATATGCAGATGACACCACCCTTATGGCAGAAAGCGAAGAAGAACTAAAGAGCCTCCTGATAAAAGTGAAAGAGGAGCGTGAAAATGTTGGCTTAAAGCTCAACGTTCAGAAAACTAAGATCATGGCATCTGGTCCCATCACTGCATGGCGAACAGATGGGGAAACAGGTGGAAACAGCGACAGACTTTATTTTTCTGGGCTCCAAAATCACTGCAGATGGTGACTGCAGCCATGAAATTAAAAGACGCTTACTCCTTGGAAGGAAAGTTATGACCAACCTAGACAGCATATTAAAAAGCAGAGACATTACTTTGCCAACAAAGGTCTGTCTAGTCAAGGCTATGGTTCTTCCAGTAGTCATGTATGGACGTGAGGGTTGGAGTATAAAGAAAGCTGAGAGCCGAAGAACTGATGCTTTTGGACTGTGGTGTTTCAGAAGATTCTTGAGAGTCCCTTGGACTGCAAAGAGATTCAACTATTCCATCCTAAAGGAAATCAGTCCTGAATATTCATTGGGAGGACTAATGCTGAAGCTGAAACTTCAATCCTCTGGCCACCTGATGCGAATAACTGACTCATTTGAAAAGACCCTGATGCTGGGAAAGATTGAAAGCGGGAGGAGAAGGGGATGGCAGAGGATGAGATGGTTGGATGGACACCATCACCATCATGTCCACTCAATGGGGAGTTGGTGATGGACGGGGAGGCCTGGTGAGCTGCAGTCCATGGGGTCTCAATGAGTGGGACACGCCTGAGCGACTGAACTGAACTGAACTGAAAGCTTGAGGCTCCTTGAGGCCACCTGGATGGAGGAGGCATGAGAGATCAGGTCTAGGTCAAAGTGAGCCTTCTAAAAGCAAGGAAAGAAGACGTCGGAAGATGAAGCTTCACTATGAGCAGTGCACTGCTTTTAGCCAGGAATCTGAGTGAGCTGAGATCCTGACAATCGTGTACCTTTCAGGAAGGCAACATCTACAAGTTAGCTTCTCTCGGAAGCTCTCTAGGACACTGTGGTGTCCTGGCACCCAGAGTGGGGAGGCAGAGGAGGAGTCCTAGAATCAGGCCACCCTGGCAAACCTCTTCTTCCTTCCTTCCCCAACACGGGGGAAGAAATGGGCCCTAGGCCCAAGGTTCGGACTGCAGGAGGGACGAGGGCAGCAAGGGCAAGAATCAGTGCAGAAGGGTGTTCCCAGGAAATGGTGTCCAACCTCAGCTGTAGTTTCACATTCTTGCCCAAAGTACACGGTGCTCTTCTGTGTGGGGGCGGGTTTCGGAAGACTGCAGAGCCTGGCCAGAGTCCCCTGCTTGCTGTCCACAAAGAGAACATTGCGTGACTGATAAAGCCCTGAAAATTTTCATTATCAGAGGTCCACGGTTTGGATGTTGCTTATTTGCAACCCGAATTTCTCCAAATGAAACTAATACTCAAAATTCTCCTCATCAGTTGTGCTGGGGTTTCATTGTCCAGCCAAAACACGTGTCCGTTTAAGTGTACAGGTCCAAGGCCTTTGATAAATCTACCATGTAACTAGCACCTCAATCAAGAAAGAGAACATTTCCATCACCTAATAAAGTTCCCTTCTGCTCCCTCCCAGTGAATCCCTACCATCCACATGCAGCCTTAGGCAACCGCTGATCTCCTTTCTATTTCGCTTATAGGTTAGAACGCTCTTCACTAGAGCCTGTAATACACATCAGTGTGCAACATGTAACCTTCTCGGTCTGCCCACTTTCCTCTCTGCTTCAGTGGTTTGGAAATTCATCCATGCTGTGGCACAAATCAGCAGACTAAATTAAAATTGTTCCAGTTCACAAGCTGAGTATCTCTGTTGAAATGACACAGATATAACACAATCTCCCAGAACTACTAAGTGAATTTACCTAGAGTGCAAGATACAAGATTAGAACAAAATCAACCACGTTTCTCTATCCTAGCAAAGAAGTGTCGGAAAATGAAACTGAAGAGAGTGCTACCACGTACCACTCACAAATACCGGCGATTCTGTGTCGGGAGTCTAACAAATGACACACAGTATTTGCATGCTGTAAACTGCAAAACAGGGAACAAAGAAATCAAAAATAGCCTAAGTAAATAGAAGAATATACCACGATCAGGGATTGGAATGTTTACCACAGAAAAGATGAATGTTCTCCCCTCCATTTATCTATAGATTTAATGGAAGTCTAATAAAAAACCCCGGCAGCAAGTTTAGCAGGTGTAGACAAGTTGATTCTAAAGCTTATTAAAAAAGCAAAAGAAACTAAGCTAGCTCAAACATTGTGAAAGGAAGAATAAAATGGGAGGAGTCATATTATTATCTCATTTAAAACATATTAACCCACACAGAAATTCCTTGCATTCCTACACATTAACAATGAAAGATGAGAAATATAAATCAGGGATACAACCTCTTTTTCCACTGCAACGGAAAGGATATAAACCTAGGAATAAACCTGCCTAAAAAGTCAAAAGACCTGTACTCATGAAACTGTAAGATACTGATGAAAGAAGTCAAAGAGGACACAATCAGATGGAGTGATGTAGCCAGACAGTAAAGCGTCTGCCTACAATGCTGGAGACCCAGGTTCAATCCCTGGGTCGGGAAGACCTCCTAGAGAGAACATGGCAACCCATCCCAGTATTCTTGCCTGGAAAACGCCACGGACAGAGAAGCCTGGTAGGCTGGAGTCCATGGGGTCACAAAGAATCGGACACAACTGAGCAACTTCACTTTTTCATATATATATATATATACACACACACATACTATGTTCTTGGACTGGAAGAATCAGTATTGTGAAAATGACTATATAACTCAAAGCAGGTTACTGATTCAATGAAATCCCTATCTAATTACCAGTGCTATTTTTCACAGATTAGAAGAAAAAATTTTACATTTTGCACAAAAACACGAAAGTTCCCACATAGCCAACAGAATCTTTAGAGAGAAAAAATAGAGCTAGAGCAATCAACCTTCCTGACTTCAGACTACACTACAAAGCGACAGTTACCAAGAAAGTATGGTACTGGCACTTAAACAGAAATAAAGATCAGTGGAACAGGATAGAAAGCCCAGAGATAAACCCACGCACCTATGGTCACCTAATCTATGACAAAGAGGTGGAAATACACAATGGAGAAAAGACAGTCTCTTCAATAAGTGGTGCTCGGGATAACCGGACAGCTACATGTGAAAACAGCAAAATTCTGTAAAGCAATTATCCTTCAATAAAAAATAAATTAAGTAAAATAAAGAATGAAATTAGAACACTCCCTAAAACCATACACAAAAATAAACTCAAAATGGATTAAAGACTTAAATGTAAGCTCAGACACTATAAACTCTTAGAGGAAGCACTTCCATAGTGGTCCAGGGGCTAAGACTCCATGCTCCCATTGCAGTGGACCAGGGTTTGTTCCCTGGTAAGGGAACTAGATCTCACATTCCACAGCTAAGTTCCCACATGCCACAACTAAGGCCCTGAGCAAAGAAAAATAAAGCAATATTTTTTTAAGTAAATTATAAAAAGACTCTTAGAAGAAAACAGAGGCAGAACACTCTCTGACATATCACAGGAGGATCTTTTTGGACCCACCACCCAGAGTAATGACAACAAAACCAAAAATGAACAAATGGGACCTAATTAAATCAAAAGGCAAAGGCAATCATAAACAAGACAAAGAGACAACCCACAGAATGGGAGAAAATATGGGTAAACGTAGCAACTGATGAGGGATTCTTCTTTAAAATACACAAACAGCTCATGTAGCTCAACATAAAAAAAAAGAGAAACAAACAATTCAGTCCAAAAATGGGCCAAATACCTAAATAAGCATTTCTCCAAAGAAGACATACAGATGGCCAACAAACACAGGAAGAGATGCTGAACTTCACTAATTAGTAGAGAAATGCAAATCAAAACAACAATGGGTGTATAACCTCATACCAAACAGAATGACCATTATCAAAATATCTGTTGTTCTTCAATCACTCAGTCATGTCTAACACTGCGACCCCATGGACCGTAGCCCGCCAGGCTCCCCTGTCCACAGGATTTCCGAGGCAAGCGTGCCATAGTACATTGCCTTTTCCTTCTCCAGGGGAGCTTCCCAACCCAGGGATCAAACCCGTGTCTCATGCTTTGGCAGACGGATTCTTTACCACTGTGCCACCAGGAAAGCCCTTCAAAACAACAATCAGGTATCGCTTCACACTGGTCAGAATGGCCAACATCTAAAAACCTACCAATGATAAACGCTGTAGTACTGGGGAGAAAAGGACACTCTCCTACCCTGTTGATGGGAATGTAAATTGGTGCAGTCACATGGAGAACAATAGGGATGTTCCTTAAAAACTAAAAGTAGAACTACTACGAGACCCAGCAATCCCATTCCTGGGCATATATCCCCCCCACCCCCCGAGAAAACCATGATTCGAAAAGATGCATGCACCCCAGTGTTCATTGCCACAGTATTTACAATAGCAACCTAAATGTCTATGGACAGAGGAATGGATAGGGAAGATGTGACCCATACATACAATGAAGTATTACTCAGCCGTAAAATGAACATAATTGGGCCCCTGTCAGAGACGTGGATGGACCTAGAGACTGTCATACTGAGTGAAGAAAGTCAGAAAGAGAAAAACAGATTATCTTATAATATCACTTATATGTGGAACCTAGAGACATGACCCAGATGAACTTATTTGCAAAGCAGAAATAGAGATACAGAGGTAGAGAACAAACATATAGATATCCAAAGGATGAATTGGAAGATTGGGGTTAACACACATACTCTACACTGCATAAGGCAGATAACTAATGAGAACCTACTATATCACACAGGGAACTCTACTTAATTCTCTCTGGTGGCATAAATGTGAAGGAAATCCAAAAAAAAAAAGAGGGGATACATATATACATATGGCATATTCCCTTTGCTATACAGCAAACTCTAACACAAAAATTGCAAAACAACCATCCTCCCATAACAATTACTAAAAAATCTTATAAAGGGGACTCCAAGCAAAAATAGTAATAATCTTTATAAAACTACAGTAAACAAAAGTCAGTGTGACAGTGGTGAACAACAGACACATAAATAAATAAATCAGAGGGAAGACTCCAGAACTAGCTTCTTCAAATATAGCCAATTCGTTCTGGACAAAGTTGCAAAAGCGATTGAATGAAGAAAATATTGTCTTATCAGCACATGTGTGTGAAGAATTGGATGTCCATCTGAAAGAGAGCCTCATACCTTATCCTAAAACCCACTAAAAATGAATCTTAGATATAAACCAGGAACATGAAACTGTAAGACATTTCAAAGAAAATAACACAAAATCTTCAGCCTCGAGTTTGGCAGCAACGTTTTAGCTATGACTCCAAAAAAGCCCCCTTCCTCTGTGAAAGATAATGTCAGGAGTTTGAGAAGACAAATCGCAGGCTGGAAGAATGTAGTTTAAAATTACATAGCCAACAAAGGTCTTGTATCCAGAATATATAAAGAACTGTCAAAAGTCAACAGAAAGAAAATAGTGGAAAAAATATTTGAAGAGACACTTCAATGAAAAGAATACATAGAGGGCAAGTGAGCACATGAATGGATGTTCAACTTCCCGGGCTCTCAGGCAAACGCAAATTAAAACTAAGGTGAAATAGCCGTCTTCCTATCTTAAAATTGCCAAAACACAACAAAACTAAGCAAAACGAACAAAGAAGCAAGCAAAGAAACAAACAAACAAGGACTCGTTGGACAATACCAAATGATGCTACGGATGGGGAGCGAGTGGACTGGCCACAGGTTACTGGTGGGAATGCAGGGTGGCACAGGCACTGTGGAAAGAGATTTATTGCTTCTTATGAAGTTTAACTTACGTTTAGCCACGTGACCAACAACTTCACCCCAAAGTATTTCCCCTAGAGAAGTTTAATATGAGTTCACACACAAACCTGTTCAGGAATGTTATAGCAACAGTTGTGTTCATAATCAACAAAACAGAGCAACAACCCAAACAAATGTCCTTCAGCAAAGTGTATCGTTTTCATATTATTGAATAGTCTTCAGCCCTAGAAAGGAAAGAACTATTGATACAGTCAACAACGTGGATGAAACTCAGTAACATTATGCTGAGTGATAGAAGCCAGCCTCAAGTTACTTTTAAATGGCTTGATATGTAGGGTGGTCTTGCAAAGACAGATCTGTATTGTCACAGACAGCAAATTGGTGGTGCCTTGGTTAAGTGTGGGGGTAGAGCATGACTGCAGAAGGATAGCACTCGGGGTGTCTTGGGTGTTGCAGAAATGTTCTACATACTGATTGTGATGGTGGTTACAAGAAGCTGCAGAAGTGTCGAAATTCCTAAAATTGGATGTCCAGAAGATGATGATGCTACCACACATTAATTTAAAAATAAAGGTAAAGAAATAATGATAAAATAGTACTTCAAACGAACAAACAAACAATCAGAAAGCTATCAGAATTCTCCAGCAGTGGCCTGCACACTAGCAAATACTGAATGCATTTCTTTAGGATAAATGAAAACCCGGTCAAATAGTGCACAGATCAACACAAAGGAGCAAACATCTATACAAATGCTAAATATGTGGGAGACTGGGAGGGGAATGGTTTCTAAAAGATTAAGGTAACTGAATGTTTCCAAGAGCTATAACAATGCATTATCTGGGATGTAATGTATGTTTTAAGAATTGTATGGAAACAAAAGCAAATGGATAGGATTATAAAAACAAAGGTGTTGGTGTGGGTAAAGAATCTTATTGTTTGAAGGTGAAAAGTCTAAATTTAAATATATATAGTATATTCTCTACAGGAACCACTTACATATAAAACAAAATGAATAAGTAATAAATATATACATCAAAATGGAATACTGAGAACTACATCAGCAGTACAGGAGATGGCAAAGGAATTAGGTGAAAGGAAAAATGGAAAGACTTAAGGAAATATGGAAAGAAAGAAGGGTAGAAGAAAGAGAAAGAAAGAAAAGAAGGAATGAAGGAAAGAAAGAAAAGAGGGAAAGAAGTTGACTTCAAATAAGATGACGGATTTAAAGCCAAAACTATTTCTACTTAAACGATATGTAAATATCCTGAAGTTTCCAAGTAAAAGGTTGAGATTTCTAGATAGAATAGGTACAAGAGTCCATAATTTGTTGTTAAAAAGAAACTCATTTTAGTTTAGAGAAAGAGGCAGGTTAATGGAAAAGGATTGGAAAAAATAGGCCATGTGAAGGTAAATTGTAAGACAAAATGAGAAGGTGTGATAAAGGATAAGGTCGATTGTAGGGTCAGGAGTATTAATCAGTGATAAACAAGCATATTTCATAATGGGGGGAAAAGGGCTAATTACTCAGGAAAACACAACAGTCCTCAATGCACTGAACAATTGAACTTTAAATTACATAAAGGGAAAACAGACTGAACTTAAAAGAGATCTAGATAGACAAATGCATTTAACATTTGGAAAATTCAAACATTGTTTCTGAGATTTTGATATAGTAAGTAGACAGAAGGCCAGTAGTTATAAAGAGAACTTTAGCAACATTCTCAACTACTTAGACCTAATTTTAGTACATGCCTTTCAATAGCAGCAGAAAACACATCCTCTTCAAAGGCACATGGGACATGCACCAAGAAAGAGACTCTCACCGGATTAGAAAACAATACTCCTTCAATTAAGAAAGATTAAAGTCATGTAGAGGATGTCCTCTCGGCACAGTGGACTAAATCAAGAAATTCATGGCAAGAAGATTTCTAGAGAATCCCCAGACTTTGGAATTTAACAAAGATTTCAAAATAACACACGATCAAAGAGACACTAGGGAAATCTGAAAGTATTATCAACTAAAGGGAAATGTAAACACACCATATCAACTTTGGTGTGATTAAGTTAAAGCCTTGGTTAGAGAGAAATTTGCTCTTTGCGTGATTAGATTTAGAAAGAAGAAACGGCTAACATCAAGGAACTACAAACCTGAGATGCCACCAAAAGAAGTCAAAATTAATCTGAGAGGAAGTAGAAGGAAACAATAAAGAAAGCAATGAAATGGAAAATAAAGAAGTAACATAGAAAATACAATGGAGTCCATAGCTGATGCATTCAAAACATTTATACAATGTGTCAACTGGATGTCGACTAATCAAGAAAAGAAAGTCACTAAGACACAAGTGGCCAGTATAAGGAGCCACAGAAGGGATGTGACTTCAGAGTCCAAAAATTGTAAAATGACAGTAAGGGAATAAATAGAAAAACTTTAATAAAAACACAACATATTGGAAATAAAAGCAAAAATAAACAAATGGGACCTAATTAAAATTAAAAGCTTTTGCACAACAAAGGAAACTATAAGCAAGGTGAAAAGACAGCCTTCAGAATGGGAGAAAATAATAGCAAACGAAGCAACAGACAAACAATTAATCTCAAAAATATACAAGCAACTCCTGCAGCTGAATTACAGAAAAATAAATGACCCAATCAAAAAATGGGTCAAGGAACTAAACAGACATTTCTCCAAAGAAGACATACAGATGGCTAACAAACACATGAAAAGGTGCTCAACATCACTCATTATTAGAGAAATGCAAATCAAAACCACAATGAGGTACCATTTCACTCCAGTCAGAATGGCTGCTATCCAAAAGTCTACAAGCAATAAATGCTGGAGAGGGTGTGGAGAAAAGGGAACCCTCTTACACTGTTGGTGGGAATGCAAACTAGTACAGCCACTATGGAGAACCGTGTGGCGATTCCTTAAAAAACTGGGAATAGAACTGCCATATGACCCAGCAATCCCACTGCTGGGCATACACACCGAGGAAACCAGAATTGAAAGAGACGCGTGTACCCCAATGTTCACCGCAGCACTGTTTACAATAGCCAGGACATGGTAGCAGCCTAGATGTCCATCAGCAGACGAATGGATAAGGAAGCTGTGGTACATATACACAATGGAATATTACTCAGCCATTAAAAAAAATACATTTGAATTGGTTCTATTGAGATGGATGAAACTGGAGTCCATTATACAGAGTGAAGTAAGCCAGAAAGAAAAACACCAACACAGTATACTAATGCATATATATGGAATTTGAAAGATGGTAACGATAACCCTATATGCGAGACAGAATAAGAGACACAGATGCATAGAACAGTCTTATGGACTCTGAGGGAGAAGGTGAGGGTGGGACGTTCTGGGACAATAGCATTGAAACATGTATATCATCATATGTGAAACAGAACACCATTCCAGGTTCGATGCATGAGACAAATGCTCAGGGCTGGGGCAATGAGATGACCCAGAGGGATGGGACGGGGAGGGAGGTGGGAGGGGGGTCCAGGAAGGGGAACACATGTAAACCCATGGCTGATTCATGTCAATGTATGACAAAAACTACTACAATATTGTAAAGTAATTAGCCCCCAACTAAAATAAATAAATTCGTTAAAAAAAAAATTTCCACATATCTATTAAAAAAAAAAGACAACATAGAAAAAAAGGAATCAATCGTTAGAAAGACACAGTTTTTCAAAGCACACTCAAGAAAATAGAGAATACTCGAGTATCCTTATATCTCTTAAAGAAATAGAATTTTTGGCTAAAATCTTCCCACAAAGGAAACTCCAGGCACAGTTGGCCTCACTGGTCTGGTCTATGGACCATTTCAGGAAGAAATAGCACCAATTTATACAATCCTGTCAGAAAAATGAAGAGAATGTGACCCTTGGCAATTCTCTCTCCAAAGCTACGATTCTTATGCCAAACTATCCGTATACCAAAACCAGACCAAGACATTACAGGAAAATATAACTGCAAACCAATATTCCTCAAGAAGATAGACACAAAAATTTGTAACAAAAGGTTAGTAAATAAAAAACAACAGGCGCAAAAGCAATTTTTCTGACCAAACGGGGTAACTCTCAAAGAGAAAGTCCTCTTGAACATTTGGAAATCAATATATGAAATCAATCATATTAATCTCTCCAAAAGAGAGCCATACCATCATCTCAGATGATGCACATCCTAGGCGGAACAATGGCACCCAAATGCATTAATCTCTGTAGCCTGTGAATATGTTACTTTACATGGCAGAAGATACTCTGCAGATGTCATTAAGTTGAGGATCTTGAGATGCGGAGATTATCCTGGATGATCTGGGTGGACCAATGTAATCACAAAGGTCCTATTTATAAGGGGTGCCAGGAAAATGAGACTGAAGAGTAGGAGATATGATGTCAGAAGCAGAAGTCAGAGAGGAAAGAAGCTGGAAGATGCTAGGCTGCTGCCTTTGAATATAGAGGAAGGGGCAGGATCCAAGGAGTAGAGGTGCCCTCTAACATAGGAAAGGCATGGTACAGATTCTTCCCTAGTAGCCTCAAAGGAACATAACACTGTGGACACATTGACTTTGGCCCTGTTAAAGCGCATTTCACACTTCTGTCCTCCAGAATGGTAAGATAACAAAGTTGTGTTGTACTAAGCCAAGCATATGGTAATTTGTTATAGCTGCAGGAGAATACTAATATAATTCAGAAAAAGCACTTAACAGAATGTAACATTCTACTCGGGCTTCCTTAGTGGCTCAGATGGTAAAGAATCTACCTGCAATGCAGGAGAGCTGGGTTCAATCCCTGGGTGGGGAAGATACCCTGGAGAATGGCCTGGCAACCCAGCCCTGTATTCTTGCCTAGAGAATTCCATGGACAGAGGAGCCTGGTGGACTACAGTCCATGTGGCAGCAAAGAGATGGACATGACTGAGCGACTAACACTTTCACTTTTCCAGTAATCTGCCCAGATTCAGAATTCTCTGAAAACTAGAAACAGGAGAGAGTCCCTAACCTGATAAATGTCACCAAAAACACACTTCATGGTTAAAAAGCTGAAGACTTTCCCCCTAAGATCTCTCATCACTCCTGATGGGCACTGGACTGGTGGTCCTAAGTAGGGCATTAAGGCAAGATTTTAAAAATATACTGTAAAGCATACAAAGTGGAAAGGGAGGAGTAAAACTGTTTTTATTCGTAGAAGAAATAATCAGTGCATGGAAAATCTTTAACTAGCTTTCTAAAACTTTCTAGAATTACTACCGCTAAGATAAGTAACTTTTCAGGATATGGGGTCAGCAAAGGAAAATCAATTACAGTTATCTAATGTAAGAATAAATAATTAGAATTTGAAACAAAATTATCATTCATAATTTATGCAAAACATGAATGACTTACAGGTGAATTGAACACAATGGAGTAAAATGCAATATGATACCCAGTAAGAATTGCAGAGAGTAAATCACAACAAAGTAAACAAATGGAGAGATGGAGCATGTGTTTGCATTTTCATACTCAATAGTGTTAAGAAGTAAATTGTCCCATAGTTGATCTATTGATACAGAACACATCAAATGACTGGAAAGCAACAAGATAATTTTACAACTTTTACTGACATACAAAGTATTGGAATAGTCCAAACAACACAGATAGAGAATTACATATTTGGAATGCTCACATTGGCTAACTTTTCAAATTAACGCAAAGGTACAGAAGCTAGAGAGTGGGGGGAAATTGATGGTGCTTGTCAAATGCTACAGACTTCTAGTTAAAAGAAGAAAAATTCTCTGGTTCTAATACACAACCTTGTGATGGTATTTAACAATACTGTATCACATTCTCTTAGTTGTAAGAGAGTAAATCTTAAATGATCTCAACACACACACACACATTGTGCATACATAAAATGGAGGTGTTAGCTGACCTTATGGTGGTAATCACTTCACAGTACATACATGTATGAAATCATCATGTTGTATCCCTGAAGCTTACACAGTGTTATATGTCTATAATGTATCAGTAAACTGGTAAATAATTTTAAAATGCAATATAAACATAAACATCCATCTATGATAAAAATACTCAGGAAATTAGGAATAAGAGGGAACTGTCTTAATCCAACAGGAATACCTTTTTCTAATTTTCATTTTTTTAAATTATGAAAATATGATAACACATGTACCAGAGACTTGGAAAATACAGATCAAGGTTACATATAGTTCCACAATATATTGCAATTACTTTTTTAGAGTAGATTTATTAGGATTTTCAGTTGGTGTTTCAATATCAAACTCTCAAAAATCATACAGTCTGTTCTCTTATTATTCACATACTGTGGATTACGTTAGAAATAAATGTGAAAAGATATTTGAAAATAACCCAAGTATTTTCAAGTGCAATGTGACATTTACCAAGAGAGATCTTCGACTTAGCCATTGAAAGCCTCAATGAAGTTAGACTGAAAAAACTGAGGGTGATTGCTGAGAAGACAGAATATCTTTTAAAGGCCTACAAAATCCACCTCACTTAGTGATGAAATGTTGAAAACTTCCCCTCTGAGATCATGAAAAAGACCAGGCTATCCATTATCATACAGACATTGCCACAGAAGCAATAGAAGTGATCTTGCAATAGAAGTGATCTTGCCTTTAAGGAATCAGAGGACATAGACATGAATGTTCACTACAGTAACATTTTCAATACTTCAGGACTGCAAACTACTGAAATGTCCATTAGAAATAGAAGGTATTGGGCTTCCCTGGTGACTCAGTGGTAAAGATTCCAACTGCCAATGCAGGAGACTCAGGTTGGATCCTTGATCTGGGAAGATCCCACATTCTGCAGAACAACTAAGCCCATGTGCCACAACTACTGAGCATGTGCTTCAGAGCCCAGGAGCTGCAGCCACTGAGTCCAGGTGCCAAAACTACTGAAGCCTCTGCGCCCTAGATCCCATGCTCCATGACAAGAGAAGCCACCACAAGAAGAAGCCCGGCACTGCAGCTAGAGAGTAGCGTCACTTGCCACAACTAGAGAAAAGCCCACACAACAATGAAGACTCAACCCATCCAAAAATAACTCAATAAAATTTATAACAAAAAAGAAATAGAAGGCATTACCAAGTTGTGGTATGGTCATACATATTTATACTATTCAATAATGGAAATCAATGAACCACAATTATGCATGCATGCTAAGGCTCTTCAGTCATGTTCGACTCTTTGCGACCCTATGGACCATAGTCCCCCAGGCTCCTCTGTCCACAGAATTCTCCAGGCAAGAATACTGGAGTGGGTTGCCATTCCTTTCTCCAGGGGATCTTCCTGACCCAGGGATTGAAACCACGTCTCTTACGTCTCCTGGATGGGCAGGCAGATTCTTTACCACTAGTGCCACCTGGTATACTAACACCATGAAAAAGTGAATAGCAATATATAAAAATATATTAAAAAGCAGAGGCATTACTTTGCTGACAAAGGTCCGTCTAGTCGAATCTGTGGTTTTCCAGTAGTCATGTATGGATGTGAGAGTTGGACCGTAAAGAAAGCTGAACACCAAAGAATCGATGCTTTTGAACTGTAGTGTTGGAGAAAACTCTGGAGAGTCCTGCTGCTGCTGCTGCTGCTAGGCCGCTTCAGTCGTGTCCGACTCTGTGCGACCCCATAGACGGCAGCCCATCAGGCTCTGCCATCCCTGGGATTCTCCAGGCAAGAATATTGGAGTGAGTTGCCATTTCCTTCTCCAGCGCACGAACGGGAAAAGTGAAAGTGAAGTCGCTCAGTCGTGTCCGACTCTTAGCGACCCCATGGACTGTAGCCTACCAGGCTCCTCCGTCCATGGGATTTTCCAGGCAAGAGTACTGGAGTGGGGTGCCATTGCCTTCTCCAGAGGAAATCAATTCTGATATTCATTGGAAAGACTGATGCTGAAGCTGAAGCTCCAATACTTTGGCCACCTGAGGCAAAGAACTGACTCATGAGAAAAGATCCTGATGCTGGGAAAGATTGAAGGCAGGAGGAGAAGTGGACAACAGAGGATGAGATGGTTGGATGGCATCACTGACTCGATGGACATGAGTTTGAGCAATGTCTGGGAGTTGGTGTTGGACAGGGAAGCTTAGTGTGCTGCAATCCATGGGGTCAGAAAAGGTCAGACGTGACTGAGTGACTGAACTGAACTGAACTGAACGTATAAAAATATAATGTTGTCAAAATCAGGTAGATTATAAGAATATGTATTTAGCAAGTGTTGGAGGGATAAATTAGCAGTTCAGGATTTCCAGATACAAATGTCTCCATATATAATAGATAAGCAACAAGGTCATAATGTATAGCACAGGGAGCTCTTTTCAGTGTCCTTTAATAAGCCATAATGGAAAAGACTATGAAACGTATATATACATACATATATATACATGTAGATTGAATCACTTTGCTGTACAGTAGAAACTAACCCAACATTATAAATCAGCTGTATTTCAACAAAATTTTTTTTAAAAGGATAAATATTTATTATGGATGTGTTCATGCATGCGTAGTCACTTCAGTCGTGTCTGACTCTTTGAAACCCTTGACTGTAGCCCAGCAGGCACCTCTGTCCATGGGATTCTCCAGGCAAGAATACTGGAGTGGGTTGCCATGCCCTCTTCCAGGGGATCTTCCTGACCCAGGGGTCCAAACTGCTTCTCCTGTGGCTCTTGCATTGAAAGCAGTTACTGTACCCCTGAGCCACCAGGGAAGCCCATTTATTTTGTGCAATATTTCACAAACAGTCAAAATTAAGGTGTTAAAACCCAAATACTGGTTATATTTGCTGAGGTGGAAGATGGTAGTGAGCAAGTAGAGGCTTCAATTTGCCGGCAATGCCACATCTCCTGACCTGGGTGCAGTTTCCCAGTCATTTGTGATGTAAGAATTTACAGATCAGAACATTTATGTTTTGTGCAATTCCATTTTATTTTGTTGTATGACATGGAAAAGTTAATAAAGATATTCATATAAGTAGACTTGTAGGAGGATACATAAAGAATAGATTCTTTGGTGATTTTGACCACTATCAACCATAAAATGCCATTTAAAGTATAAATTGGTAACAGATATGATTGTAAACAAAGATGTGCCTACAAAATAACCTATGGCTTGAAGAAAGAAGCATTGAAATTAGAAATTATTTTGAGCTAATATGGAAAACTTGGAGACCATTGTTCACTCTAATTATGAAATCTCTACTCTTGGGATGGTTAGATTATCCAGGAAGAACCTCCTGCATCCATGGGGAAAAGGCAAGGTGCCAGCGCTCTGTCTCGCAAATTGGGTATGAGATTGAGGACTGAAACTTTATGTACAGTACATTTTCTACTTAAATTCCTGTGTTGGATTTGGATGCATGCTTTCACCTGATCCTGAGGTCCCACGTCCATAAATCTGCTGATTCACTCCCTCTAGATTGTTAAATCTCTTCTCAAACTCCCTGGTGTCTGGAGAAATTAATTTGTTGAAAGGGGCTCTGGTGTCTAAATGTTTCTTAACTAACCTAAGAACAATCATGCAATTTACAACTCCCACCACTACCCCTAAATTGTAGGGGTACAGGCCACTGCCAATCTCACAGACAGTTGGAAGGTCTGGTGAGGGGGATTAAAGAATGTTGCTTGGGGCTTTCCTCACTGCTAGGCTCTAAATCTGCCAAGTCAGATAGCATTCAACTGTCTGGTTTCCACCTTCTAATACTTTATAATTATTATTGTCTCCTTGCCCATCCTTTTTGTCCTTGTGGGGTTAGGCCTCTAAGAAAAAAGATCTGGCCAGGCCAGAGGAAGAAGGAAGAGATGGAAGAAGAAAGAATGAGCAAGAGAATGGATGAAGGGCATGAACAAAGGTGCCTCTGGGGAACTTGGAAGCAGGAACAAGGATGCAGTGACAAGATGAAACAGCTCCTTGCCTTTTTTGGTCTGTCTGTTAGTCAGATTCGAAGAAGCAGGTATCCCATTAGATTTAATGTTTACACCTTCAGGAGTGTGCTGGACACCTTATGTGAGGGTCCCACCATGCTGCAAAGGAGGGTAGTGCCCCCAACGTGAAACAGAAGGCAGTAACCTATAGAGGCAATAAGGTGATGCTCGGTGGCAAATGTCGATGGCATTTCCTTCACTGAGCCCACCAGGGAAATTGGGCCCCCTATTGTTCACATTTATAGCTCCCTGTTCTTTAATTCCATATCACTTATCCTGATTTGCAGTGGAACAATGATGTCTGTCTTATGAGGCTGGAAGTTCAAACTACATGGCCCATATTAGGCCAATCATTATTGAGTGAATGAACTATTAGTCACTTCATACATAGGGGCAGGGGAGAAGGGTGGGAGGTGAACAAACTATAGAGAGAAGGAGGAAGGACAAATAGCAAGGCACAATGGACAACCAGAACGAAAAACTAAGGAGGGGGCAAAGAGGTGAGGGAAGACAGAGGGGAGAAACTGAATGACAGTGCAGGTAGGAGAGAGAGAAACAGGAGAGGAGAGATGAGAGGGAGATGATGTATGCTCAAGCCCAGATTCACCCACAAGAATCCCTGACAAGCCAGCATGATGTGGAGAGTGACATCTGTATTCATGTGCGTCAGCATCTGTATGTGTGAATACAGGCATGCAGCTTTGCATTTTCTGTGTAATAATAGTTGCAGGGATCAACATCCCTGTGGAAATTGACATTGCTTTGCTCATATTTAAAGAATTTGCTCAAATCTCTATTCCCAAGAGCCTTCACGTCAAGACAACCTTTGCTTTCTGCCCACAGTTCAATGCATCACTCAGCTTCAGTTTCCATGTTAACCAAGGCATTGTTTCCTGTCATGTCTAGGGACTAAGCATGAGACAAAGAGAAAGGCAGAGAAATGTGTGCACTCTCTCTTCCGCTGAGGTACACAAGCTACTATTTAGGGATTAAAAAAAAGCACATGGTATTTAATTCTACCTTGCCCTGTGCCCACTTGCTGGAGGAATAAGATAGAAATTGTAGAGCAGCCCAATATGAGTGTAGAACTTCTACCTCTCCACAATGTACTTACATAGCTGGCAGATGTAGACACTCTTGGCCTTTAGCCAACTTACCAGCAATTTTTTCTTACCTCCAAACCACGCCTATGGATTCTAAGACTCCTGGGATGCAACGCACTTCCCCTCTTTCCACCTTGTAGCCTCTATCTCATGGGATGGGATTCCAGTAGCCTCAATTTTGTAGCACAGACCTCAGATCTAGTCAGAGTTCAGAAGTACTACTCCCAGAAAAGTTCCATGACCCCCAGTAGGGAAGTCACTCGGGACAGATGACTCCCTCCTCTCCTCTTTGTTCTGGGAGACTGCTAACCAGACCATGAGGCCAGTTGATAGGGATCCCACATCCTGTCCCAGCCCTGTTCTACCAGGCCCTTGGGGAGACTCAGAAGACAGAGGTCTCTGCCAGCCTCTTGAATTTGGAAAGCAGCAGAACTAAGCAAGCATCTCTTCCCTTCCCAGTTACCCCAAGTACCCTATTACCTCTTTCACATTTTCTCCTCATTTCAGAGACTGGACAACCAGAGTCCCAGGCAGGATGTGAGATGTCTCAGGGCACCAGTTCGGGAAGAAAGATAGCACAAAATCTGGGGTATGTCCCCATCTACCCCTCCCTTGTCTCATAGTGTTGTAGGATGTCTCTAGAAATCCATTTGTACAGTGTTACTATGCTTTCCAGGGTCCCAACTGCCCACCAGTTCCTGTGTTTTGCAACAGTTCAGTCCAATATATCTAATGCATCTTATTTCCATTCCAATTGAACAACTCATACTGTACAGAACACAAAGACTTGCCCATGCTCCTGACCTCAGGATATTTTTCAGATGTCCATTTGTTTTTGGAAAGGCTGTTTACCTCAAATTCACTCTCAGAAAGCCAGACATCCTGGAATGCAAAGTCAAGTGGGCCTTAGGAAGCATCACTATGAACAAAGCTAGTGGAGGTGATGGAATTTCAGTTGAGCTATTTCAAATCCTAAAAGATGATGCTGTGAAAGTGCTGCACTCAATATGCCAGCAAATTTGGAAAACTCAGCAGTGGCCACAGGACTGGAAAAGGTCAGTTTTCATTCCAATCCCAAAGAAAGGCAATGCCAAAGAATGTGCAAACTACCACACAATTGTATTCTTCTCACACGCTAGTAAAGTAATGCTCAAAATTCTCCAAGGAAGGCTTCAACAATACGTGAACTGTGAACTCCCAGATGTTCAATCTGGATTTAGAAAAGGCAGAGGGACCAGAGATGAAATTGCCAAAATCCACTGGATCATCAAAAAAGCACGAGACTTCCAGAAAAACATCTATCTCTGCTTTATTGACTATGCCAAAGCCTTTGACTGTGTGGATCACAACAAACTATGGAAAAGTCTTAAAGAGATGGGAATACCAGACCACCTGACTTGCCTCTTGAGAAATCTATATGCAGGTCAAGAAGCAACAGTTAGAACTGGACATGAAACAACAGACTGGTTCCAAATTGGGAAAGGAGTATGTCAAGGCTTGTATATTGTTACCCTGATTATTTAACTTATATGCAGAGTACATCATGAGAAACGCTGGGCTGGATGAAGCACAAGCTGGAATCAAGATTGCCAGGAGAAATATCAATAACCTCAGATATGCAGATGACATCACCCTTATGGCAGAAAGTGAAGAACTAAAGAGCCTCTTGATGAAAGTGAAAGAAAAGAGTGGAAAAAGTTGGCTTAAAGCTCAACATTCAGAAAACTAAGATCATGGCATCTGGTCCTATCACTTCATGGCAAATAGATGGGGAAACAAAGACAGTCTTTATTTTGGGGGCTCCAAAATCACTGCTGATGGTGATTGTAGCCATGAAATTAAAAGATGCTTGCTCCTTGGAAGAAAAGTTATGACCAACCTAGACAGCATACTGAAAAGCAAAGACACTACTTTGCCAGCAAAGGTCCGTCTAGTCAAAGCTATGGTTTTTCCAGTAGTCATGTATGGGTGTGAGTGGTGGACTATAAAGAAAGCTGAGCACCGAAGAATTTATGCTTTTGAACTGTGGTGTTGCAGAAGACTCTTGAGAGTCCCTTGAACTGCAAGGAGATCCAACTGGTCCATCCTAAAGGAAATCAGTCCTGAATGTTCATTGGAAGGACTGATGCTAAAGCTGAAACTCCAATCCTTTGGCCACCTGATGCGAAGAACTGACTCATTGGAAAAGACCCTGATGCTGGAAAGATTGAACACTGGAGGGGAATGGGGCGACAGAGGATGAGATGGTTGGATGGCATCAGCAACTCAATGGACATGAGTTTGAGTAAACTCTGGGAGTTGGTGATGGACAGGGAGACCTGGCGTGCTGCAGTCCATGGGGTCGCAAAGAGTTGGACATTACTGAGCGACTGAACTGACTGACTGAAAGGGATAAATCTGACAAGAAGATACAATAATTGTAAATACATATGCACCTCAAATAGGAGGATATATATACACAAAGCAAATATTAACAAACATAAAGAGAGAAATGAATAGTAATACAATGGTAGAGGACTTTAACACCACACTAACATCAATGGACAGATCATACAGACTGAAAAGTGATAAGGAAACACTTCCCTTAAATGACACATTATACCAAATAGATTACTAGAAATGTACAGAATACTTCATCTGAAAATAGCAGAATATACATTATTTTCAAGTGAATATGGAACATTCTTTAGAATAGATACATACTAGGCTACAAAGCAAGTTTCAGTAAACTTAATAAGATTGAAATCATATCAAGCACCTTTTCTGACCACAATGGTGTGAGACTAAAAATCAACTACAAGGGAAAAAAAACTGCAAAATCCACAAATGTGTAGATGTAAAACAATATTCCACTAAATAAAAAATGGGCCACTGAAGAAAATAAACCGAAAAAGAATACCTCAAGACTAATGAAAACAGAAACACAACAATTCAAAACCTATGGGATGCAGCATAAGCAGTCCTAAAGGGAAAATTTGGAACAATGCAAGCCTACCTCAGAAAATAAGAAAAATCTCAAATAAATGATCTAAAAGTAAATTTAAAGGAACTAGTAAAAAGAACAAACAAAACTCAAAGAAGGAAAGATACAATAATGATCAGATCAGAAATACATCAAATAGAGACTAAAAAATATAAAGACAAATGAAATGAAGAGCAGGTTCTTTGAAAAGATAAACAAAATTTATAAAATTTATCCAGATTCACCAAGAAAAAAGGTAGAGTGTCCAAATCAATAAAATCAGAAACAACATAGAAAAAGTAAGAAGTGACACCACAGTAATACAAAAGATCATAAGAAACTACTGCAGTCATATTCCCATAAAATAGACAACCTAGAAGAAATGGATAAATTCCTTAAAAAATACAGTCTCCCAAGACTGAATCAGGAAGAAATAGAAAACATGAGCAATCAAATTGCCAGTAATAAACAAACTCCCAACAAACTAAATCCATGACTAGATAGCTCCACAGGTGATTTCTATAAAACATATAAAGATCAGTTAATACTGATCCTTCTCAAACTGTTCCAAAAAATTGAAGAGTAAGGAATGCTTCCAAACTCATTTTATGACATTAGCATCATCCTGATACCAAAACCAAAATCATCAGAAGAAAAGCAATTACAGGCCAATATCCCTGATGAACATAGATGAAAACATCCTCAACAAAATATTAGCAAACCAAATGCAACATATTAAACATATCATACACACAATCAAGTGGGATTTATCCCAGGGACACAAGGATGGTTCAATATCTGCAAATCAGGCAATGTGATATACACACTAACAAACTAAAGAATATAAATCTTATGATCATTTCAATAGATGCAGAAAAATTGACAAAATTCAACATCCATTTAGGATAAAAACTCTCAACAAAGTGGGTATAAAGGGAACATATTTCAGTTTTATATGACAAACCTACAGCCAACATCATACTCAATGGTGAAAAGCTGAAAGCATGTCCTCTAAGATCAGGAACAAGACAAAGGTGCCCACTCACCACTTTTATTCAATATAGTATTTGATGTCCTAGCCAAAGTAGTTAGGGAAGAGATGGCATGAAACTATATGTAAAAGTTCCTGAACACACTAACAAAAAAATATTAGAACTAATAAATAAATTCAGTAAAATTTTAAAATATAAAATTGAAATATCGAACTCTGTTGTTTCTATACAGTAACAATGAACAAGAAAGAAAAATTAAGAAATCAATTCCAATTACAAGCACATCAAAAAGAATATAATATCTAGAAATAAATCTAATCAAAGAGTAAAATACCTGTACTCTGAAAACAACAAGGCATTGATGAAAGAAATTGAAGCTGGTACAAGGAAATGGAAAGATATATCATGCTCATGGATTGCAAGAATTAAAATAGCTAAAATGACCATACCCCCCCAAGGCAATATATATATATATTCAGTGCAATCTGTATCAAAATAACAATAGTATTTTTCACAGAACTAGAACAAATAATTATAAAACTTGCATGAAAACACAAAAGACCATAAATAGTCAAAGCAATCTTGAGAAAGAAGAACAAAGCTAGAAGTATCTTGCTGCCTAATTTCAAACTATACTACAAAGTAATAGTAATCAAAACTGTATGGTACTAGCACAAAAACAAACTTGTGGATCAATGGAACAGAATAGAGAGCCCAGAGATAAATCTATGAACTTATGGTCAACTAATCTACAACAAAGGAAGCAAGTATAAACAATGGGGAAAGGACAGCATCTTCAATAAATGGTGTTGAGAAATCTGGACAAATACATGCACAAAAAATCAAACTGCACTACTTTCTCATATCATTTACAAAAATAACTCAAAATTGACTAAGAAGTTAAATGTAAGACCCGAAACCATAAAACTTCTAGAAGAAAATATAGGCAGTTCATTCTTTTACATTAATCCCAGCAATATTTTTTGGATCTGTCTTCTCAGGTAAGGGAAACAAAAATAAGCAAATGGGACTACAATGAACTAAAAAGCTTTTGCATAGTGAAGGAAATTATCAACAAATAGATAAGGCAGTCAACTGAATGGGAGAAGATATTTGCAAACCACATATCTGATAAGGGGTTAATATCCAAAATATATACAGAACTCAAACAACTCAATATAAAAAACAACCCAGTTTAAAAATGGGCAGAGGATCTGAATAGACATTTTCCCAAAGAAGACATAAAGATGCCCAACAAACACACCAAAAAGGCTAAACGTCACTAATCATTGGAGAAATGAAAACATAAAACTACAATGAGATATCACCTCACATCTATTAGAATGGCTATTATCAAAAAGACAACAAATAACAAGTGTTGGCAAGGATGTGGAGAAAAGGGATGTCTCCTGCACCATTGGTGGGAATGTAAATTGATACAGCCACTAGAGAAAACATTTCAGAGGTTCCTCAAAACATTAAAAGTAGAACTGCCATATGATCTGTCAATTTTCTTCTGGGCATTTATCTGAAGTAAAAAAAACTCATTAGAAAAGATATATGCACACTAATGTTCACTGTTGCATTATTTACAGTAGCTAAGATATGGGAAGCCCAAAAAGCAAAGACGTCACTTTGCCAACAAAGGTCTGTATATTCAAGGCTATGGTCTTTCCAGTAGTCATGTAGAGATGTGAGAGGTGGGCCATAAAGAAGGTTGAGCACTGAAGAATTGATGCTTTCGAACTGTGATGCTGGAGAAGACTCTTGTGGGTCCCTTAGACTGCAAGGAGATCAAACCAGTTAGTCTTAAAGGAAATCAACACTGAATATTCATTGAAAGGACTGATGCTGAAGCTGAAACTCCAATACTTTGGCCACCTGATGCAGAGAGCCGATTCATTGGAAAAGACCCTGATGCTGGGAAAGGTTGAAGGCAGAAGGAGGAGAGGGCAACAGAGGATTTGATGGTTGGATGGCATCAAAGATTCAATGGACATGAACCTGGGCAAACTGGGAGATGGTGAGGGACAGGGAAGCATGGTAATGCTGCAGTCCACGAGGTCACAAAGAGTCGGACACGACTTGGTGACTGAACAACAACAACAACAAGATGGGGGAAAACCCAAGTCTCCATTACTAGATGAATGGTTATAGAAGATGTGGTTAAAGAAAATACACATTATTCAGGTATAATAATAATAATGAAATTTTGCCATTTGCAACAACATGGATGGATCTAGAGGATATTACTAAGTACAATAAGTCAGATACAGAAAAACAAATATTGCATGATATCATTTATGTGGAATCTGAGAAACAAAAGATACAAAACAAGCTCATAGATAAAGAGGAAAAAAGATCATTGCCAGATGGGAGGGGGGTGAGGGGTCACAAGGAGTATGTGAAGGGGATTAAGAGGTACAAACCTCCAGTTAGAAAATAAGTAGGTCATGGGAGTGTAATATATCACATATGGAATATTGTTAACAATATCAAAATAAGTTTGTTAAGGGACAGATAGTTACTTGACTTTCATGGTGATCATTTTGCAATGTGTGCAAATGTCAAATCTCTGTGTAGTGCACCCAAAACTAACATAGTATTGTACATCAATTATATTTTAACACAAGTTTTTAATTTAAAAATTCACTACAGCCCTAAAAAAGAAAACTAAGTTTTTTCCTGATTTCATAACTTTGATATATACCACATCTATGAATTCTGAATATCAGTACTTTCCTTAGACTCAGGCACCAGAAGCCTGCGTTTGCCTTGTCACTCACCATGGAATGAGGAATCTGGGGTGAGAGGGTATTGCCCACACAGAGTCCACGCTCCCCTTTTATGCCATGTTTCAGGTACCTGAAACCTTGAAATTTCTTGCCCAAATGATTATTCCAAGCCAGCCTTCAGGGCCTTTTTCCACATCTGTCTTCCTGAAGATATACCATGATGTAACTGTGTGCGCCCCCAGGCCTGGGAGATGGTGCAGGGCAAGTATTTATGTTAGAAGAGGTAACTGTGTTTATATCTTGGACCTGGAGGGCTAGAGTGTCTATGATGTCTACATGCATGCACATAAGAACACTTGTGCTGAGAAACAGAGTTTGAAATGGGGAGGTAAAAGGCATAGTTCAGGGATCTCTAATTTTTCTGATGTTCTATACCCTACAAATATTAGGAGCAGACTTGTTGCCGAAGAATTGATGCTTTTAAACTGTGGTGTTGGAGAAGACTCTTGAGAGTCCCTTGGACTGCAAGGAGATCCAACCAGTCCATCCTAAAGGAGATCAGTCCTGGGTGTTCATTGGAAGGACTGATGTTGAAGCTGAAACTCCAATACTTTGGCCACCTGATGTGAAGAGCTGACTCATTGGAAAAGACCCTGATGCTGGGAAAGATTGAGGGCAGGAGGAGAAGGGGACGACAGAGGGTGAGATGGCTGGATAGCATCACCGACTTGATGGACATGGGTTTGGGTGGACTCAGGGAGTTGGTGATGGACAAGGAGGCCTGGCATGCTGCGGTTCATGGGGTCACAAAGAGTTGGACATGACTGAGCGACTGAACTGAACTGTTGATTTATGTCAAAATTCTCTTTTATACCTACCCATAAATGAATGTAATTTCTGTGTAACCCGTGCTCTCAGCAACTTCAATAAAAATAAACAATATATGTATCTTTTCCACACTATTCATCCTGTAAGTTTAATATCATATAGAGCATTCATTTTTATGAGTTAGATTTGTATTTGTAAATAGTTGCTTCTATTTAGAGTACATTTTATGTTAGCCATATTTGTCACTTCTGAAGGGTTTTGATGTCAAGATTTATGTTATTCATTTAATAGTAGAAAGGACATTTGGCTCACTCAATCTCCATTGCATCCACTTTCTAGTGTATCTTCTTACAAATTCTCTTGCAACCAGATTTCTGAATGAAAGTTGTTCTTCCAATTAAATACATTCACACAATATTTAGAAGGCAGAAGTTGTTGGAGGCCATTTTACTGTATCTTTTTGTTGTCATCTGCTCAAAAGTAATGTGAATATGTTAGTGTCCAATCTCTAGTTTTGTGATGTCAAGAAGTTATTGATAGTTTCACTGCAAGGGGACAGATTCTGGGAGCAATTTCTAGAAATTCATGCTACAGTACATTCTTCCAGCTTTTCCAATAATTTTGATAACTTCTAATTGTCGTAGTCAATCCTCTTCTGCAAAGCTGGTTGGAAAAACAAAATTTTAATGTCAGCTGTCTGCTTCTTGCTGCATTTGGCAAAGTCTTGCAAGAAAAATGAACTCTTAAAAAGTGGCTATTGTAATAAGGTGGCAGCCTTAGAAAGAGACAAGTCTGTGGCCCTAAAATTTTCTTAAGTACCACCTGGAATGCCATCTCTGTAAGACAATAAGCATCAATCCAGAGGCAAAATTCAGACAGACTTCCCAGCCAAGTCTATCATTTTCAAATAACCTCAAGTTATCCTCCACTAAGAGGAGGGAGTAAAATGGGCAAAGCACAAAAACCAGTAAATAAAAATTGGAATTTTTCAGCACTAAAATCATGACTAGGAGAAACACTTACAGAAGAGTGGACTGCGGATCTTCAAAAATCTACTCCTCTATAAAAAACAGTGAATTTGTGCCAAAATTTGTCACAATAAACTTTCCCAAAACTCTAGAAATGAGCCAAAGGCATGCAAAAATCTGAGGAGGGTTTATGCAAGTAACATGGTCAAATCTCATTAAAAGTGGATTAGAATATAAATTTTATAAAAATTATATGAAAAAACCATCAGCAAACATCAAACTTAATGGGGAAAGAGTGAATTCTTTTCTCTTAAGATCAGGAACAAGGCAAGCATGCCCATTCTTGCCACTTCTGTTCAAAATTGTAATAGAGGTTCTAGCCAGGGCAAATAGGCAATACAATTAAATGTATCCAGATTGGAAAGGAAGAGGCAGAACTATTCACAGATAACATGGTCTTGTACATAGAAAACATTGGGGGCGGGGTCAAGATGGAAGAATAGGAGGATGTGGAATTTGTCTGTCCTCACAAGTGCATCAAGAATACATCTACAAAAGGAACAGTTCTTACAGAGCACCTGCTGAACATTAGTGGAAGACTTTGGACACCTAAAAAAACAAGAAAACTACCATCACAACAAGGTAGGACAAAAGAAAGGAAAGGGGAATCAAAAAGGATCAGCAACCCTAATGGGAAGCTGAATGTGAGAAGAGTTTCCCACACTCAGAAAAATCCCCTCACAGTGGGGAAATCAGCTGGGACAGAAAGAGATATTCATGGGATTAAAGGAGAATGCAGCAGATAGTCTGTGTAAGGCAGGGCAAAGTAAGAACTGTGTGCATGGCCCATGCTGCAGCCCTGCAAACCCTAGCTTGAGTTGTGTGTCTCTTGTTGCCAAGTGAGGGCTGGTGCTGAAAAGTGGGGTTTGCAGTGCAGACCAAGAGAGGGGACAGCTGTTAGCTGTGAAAAGACAGCCTGAAGGAATAAGAGTAAAGCACTCCACTACTAGGAAAGTTTGCAGAAAAAGCCCAGCACATCATAAAAGCAAAGTATCACTGATGAGTGGTGCACAAGGGGCAGGGCTGCAATTGTAACTCCCATCCCCTTCCACTGGCTTCAACCTCTGTGGGCACTGGGAGGGGTGCCCATCTGAGCAGGCTTGTCTGCCTCTCAAGCCAAAGCCTCCTCTTCCCATGGAAGCTCCAGGGTCCTGAGCACCACCCATCCCACATCCTTCTCAGGAATCAGCTCTGGGCATCCCTGCTTGAGATGAGAATCTGCCAATGCAGGTGGGTGCTGAGCGGTAAAGTGTGGGATTAAGAAAACGGATTCAGGGAGAAGACTGCTGTCACCTGTACAGACTTAACAGATGGTATGGGAGTGAGGGGGCTCCAAGGCCAGGAATTCCCTTAGAGGAAGCATGGTCTGCCTAGGAAATGAGATGCCATTGTTGAGTGGTTCACAAGGGACAGGGCCACCACTGCCTCCACATGCCCGCTCCTGCCCCTGCAGACATTGGGAAGGACTCCCACCCGAGTGAAGTCCCAGTCTGCTGTAACTCCTTGCAAGTCACTGCCACCACAGGCACTTGGTGCACACCCCATCTCTGGCCACCACATCCCTCACTGGCCTGAGTAAGATATCCCAATAAGCTGATGCTTTTGATCCCTCTCACCTCGGTGGGGAACAGATGCCTGAGGGTGGCCCACATGTAGAGCTGGGGCCAAAATGAAAGCCCAAATGAAAGGCCAAAGGCCAAAATGAAAGCCTTGAGCCCCAAGGGCAGTGCAACTAAGTAAGAAGAATGGAAATCTCTCCCTGCAGCTGAACAAGCTGTGGATTAAATCTTTGAGATCAGCTTGGTATATTCTTTGTCTGTGGAATATCTGAATAGACAACAGGTGTTCCCACAACTAAGACCAGTCTAGCTTTAGCAGCAATCAACTTTGGGAGCAAGTACACACAGGAGTTGGGCCACGTCAGAGTCTGAGCTGGCCCCACAGTGCCCACAGCAGATCCAGAGACCTACCTAGAGGTACTGAGTGCCTCCTGGGGAGGCAGGGGTAGGCTGTGGCTCACTGCGGGAGCAAGGACACTGACAGAGGAGGCCCCAGGAAAATATTCTTATTAATATTATTATTTTTTGTTTGTTTCATTTTGTTCAATTGTTGATATTGTTTTATTATTTGTTATTTGTGATTCTTATTTTCGTTAATATACTTTTTATGTTTCTATTTTACTTTACTTTTTCCCATTTTGTGATTTTTTTCTTGTTTTTGTTCTTTGGGTTTTTTTAAATCATTTTTATGTGTTTGTTTTATGTTTGCTTTTTTTAGTTTGCTTTCTGCTTTTGTGTTGTTTTTCATAGTTTAGTCCTTATTGATTCTTTTCATTTTTGAGCTCTTTTCTTTGTTTGTTCTTTTGCTTTGCTTTGATTTTCTTTGGTTTTTTTTTCTTGTCAGAGTCTTTGTTTCTGTTTGTTTGGTTTTGTTTTTAATCATTTGTCTTGGGTTTGGTTTGTCTATTTTATTTCTTCTTTTTGTATGTGGAATGTTGTTTGTTGCTGTTCCTATTTGTTTTGTTTTTGTTACTTGTCTTGGGGTTAGTTTGTTTTCTTTTCATTTTTTTCTTTACTTTTACTCTGCCCACACTTGCATCTCGCAGGATTTTAATTCCCCAACCACAGGTCAGGCCTGGGCCTCCAGGGTGGTAGTGTCAAGTCCAAGAAACTGGACTACCAGAGAATTCCTGGGCCTAGAAAATGTTAATCAGTGTGCACTCTCCCATAAGTATCCATCTCAACACAAAGATCCAGCTCCACACAACTTCCTGCAGGCCCCAGTGCTGGACACCTCATACCAAGCATCTAGCAAGACAGGAACAAAGACTTACCTGTCAGCAAATAGACTGTGTAAGGTTGTGCTAAACTCACAGACACCCCAAAACACACCATTTGATGTGGCTCTGCCTATCAGAGGGAAAAGATTCTGCTCCACCCACCAGAGTGCAGGCACCAGTCCCTCCCAACAGGAGGCTACACAAGTGCCTAGATCAACCTCAGTTATCAGGGGGCAGACAACAAAAGTAAGAGGAGCGATGACCCTGCAGCCTGTGAAAAGGAGACCATAAACATAAAGTAAGTAAGATAAAATGAGACAAAAAACAAATATGTTGCAGACAAACTAGCAAGGTCAAAACCCACAAAATCAAATAAATGAAGAGGAAATAGGCAATCTACCTGAAAAAATATTCAGTTATGATAGTAAAGATGACTCAAGATCTCGGAAATAGAATGGAGGCACAAATTCAGAAGATACAAGAAAGTTTTAACAAAGGCCTAGAAGAAGTAAAGAACAAATAAACAGTGGCTTGAACAACATGGTAACTGGTAACCATGGTAACAACATGGTAACTGAAGTGAAAAATACACTAGAGGAAACCAATAGCATAATAACTGAGGAAGAAAATAGGATAAGTGAGCTGGAAGACAGAATGATGGAAACAAGTGCTGTTGAACATAATAAAGAAAAAAGAATGAAAAGAAATAAGGAGAGTCTCACAGACTTCTGGGACAAAATTAAATGCATCACCATTCAAATTATACTGGTCCCAAAAGAAGACAAACAAAAAGGGTCTGAGAAAATATTTGAAGAGATTATAGTCGAAAACCTCACTAACATGGGAAAGGAAATAGTCACCCAAATGCAGGAAGTGCAGAGAGTACATACAGGATAAACCCAGGGAGAAACATGCTGAGACACATATTAATCAAATTAATAAACGTAAAATACAAAGAAAAATATTGAAAGCAGCAAGCGAAAAGCAACAGATAACATACAAGGGAATCACCATAAGGTTATCAGCTGATTTTTCAGCAGAAACTCTGCAGGCCAGAAGTGAGTGGCAGGATATATTTAAAGTGCTGAAAGGAAAAAAAAAAAAAACTACAACCAATATTACTCTATCAAGCAAGGATCTCATTCAAATTCAACAGAGAAATCAAGCGTTACAGACAATTCAGCACCACCTAACCAGCTTTACAAATGCTAAAGGAACTTCTCTATGTGGGAAACAGAAGAGAAGAAAAAGACCTATAAAAACAAACTTAAAACAATTAAGAAAACAGTAATAAGAACATATATATTGGTAATTACCTTAAGTATAAACGGATTAAATGCTCCAACCAAAAGACCCAGACTGGTTGAATGGATATGAAAATGAGACCTGTATATATGCTGTTTACGACTGACCCATTTCAGACCCAGGGACACACACAGCATGAAAGTGAGGAGATGGGAAAAGATATTCCATGCAAATGGAAATTGAAAGAAAGCTGGGGCAGCAATACTCATGTCAGACAAAAGAGACTTTAAAATAAAGACTATTACAATAGACAACGAAGGACACTACATAATGAACAAGCAATCAATCCAAAAAGATATAACAATTGAAAATATTTATGAACCTAATATAGGAGTACCTCAATACATAAGGCAAATGTTAACAGCCATAAAAGGGAAAATCAACAGTAACACAATGATAGTGGAGAGCAGTAACACTCCACTTATATCAATGGATAGATCATTCAGACAGAAAATTAATAAGAAAACAAAAACTGTAAATGACACATTTGTCCAAAAAGATATTAATTGATATTTATAGGCTATCCCAAACACATCAAAATATACTTTCAACTCAAGTGCACATGGAACATTCTCCAGGCTAGATCACATCTTGGGTGACAAATCAAGCCTTAGTAAGTTTAAGAAAACTGAAATCATATCAAGCATCTATTTCCGACCACATCACTATGAGATTAGACATCAATACCAGGAAAAAAAAGTATAAAAAATACAAACATCTGGAAGCTAAATAATATGCTACTAAATAACCAAGAGATCAAAGGGAAAATCAAAACATACCATAAACAAATGACAATGAAAACATGATGACCCAAAACATATGGGATGAAGCAAGAGTAATTCTAAGAGGGAAGTTCATAGCAATAAAATCCTACCTCAAGAAACAAGAGAACTAGAGAGAGAAGAAGAACAACAACAACAACAAAAACAAAACCCAAAGTTAGTATAAGGAAATAAATCATAAAGATCAGAGCAGAAATAAATCAAAAAGAAGAAAGCAATAACAAAGATCAATGAAACTGGTTCTTTGAGATGATAAACAAAATTGATAACTTTTAACACATCAAGAAAAAAAGGAAGGGACTCAAATCAATAAAATTAGAAATGAAAATGTAGAAGTTACAACTGAAAATGCAGAAATATGAAAGATTATAAGAGACTATTCAAGCAACTATATGTGAATAAAGTGGACAACCTGAAAGAAATGGACAAACGATTAGAAAAATACAACTTTCTGAGACGCGTGTATCCCAATGTTCATCGCAGCACTGTTTACAATAGCCAGGACATGGAAGCAGCCTAGATGTCCATCAGCAGACGAATGGATAAGGAAGCTGTGGTACATATACATAATGGAATATTACTCAGCCATTCAAAAAAATACATTTGAATCAGTTCTATTGAGATGGATCAAACTGGAGCCCATTATACAGAGTGAAGTAAGCCAGAAAGAAAAACACCAATACAGTATACTAATGCATATATATGGAATTTGAAAGATGGTAATGATAACCCTATATGCGAGACAGAATAAGAGACACAGATGCATAGAACAGTCTTATGGACTCTGAGGGAGAAGGTGAGGGTGGGACGTTCTGGGACAACAGCATTGAAACATGTATATTATCATATGTGAAACAGAACACCATTCCAGGTTCGATGCATGAGACAAATGCTCAGGGCTGGGGCAATGGGATGACCCAGAAGGATGGGATGAGGAGGGAGGTGGGAGGGGGGTCCAGGATGGGGAACACATGTAAACCCATGGCTGATTCATGTCAATGTATGGCAAAAACCACTACAATATTGTAAAGTAATTAGCCCCCAACTAAAATAAATAAATTTATTAAAAATAAAAATTAAAAAAAAATACAACTTTCTTTCAGTCTCAACAAGGAAGAAATAACTATATGAACAAACCAATCAAAAGCAATGAAATTGAATCTATGATTAAAAATCTTCCAACAAATAAAGGTCCAGGATCAAATGGCTTCACAGGTAACTTCTATCAAACATTTAGAGAAGAGCTAACACCTATCCTTCTGAAAATGTTCCAAAAACTTGCAGTGGGAAGAACACTCCCAAGCTCATTTTATGATATTACTATCACTCTGATACCAAAAATAGACAAAGATATTACAAAAAAAAGAAAATTATAGGCCAATATTATTGATGAACTTAAATGCAAAAATCCCCAACAATATACTAACAAACAGAATGAAACAACACATTAAAAGGATCGGATCATACACTATGGTCAAGTGGGATTTATCCAAGAGATACAAAGATTCTTTTATATATGCAAATCAATCAATGTTGTACACCATAATAATAAATTGACCAATGAAAATCATATGGTCATCTCAATAGATGCAGAAATTTTTTTTGATAAAATTCAGCACCCATTTATGATTAAAAAAAACCTCTCCAGAAAGTGGGAACAGAGGGAACTTACCTCAGGGTAATAAAGGCCATATATGAAAACCCACCACAAACATCATTCTCAATGGTGAAAAACTGAAACCACTTCCTCTAAGATCAGGAACAAGACAAGTATGTTCACTCTCACTACTATTATTCAATATAGTTTTGGAAGTCCTAGCCATGGCAATCAGAGAAGAAAAAGAAATAAAAGGAATCCAAATCGGAAAAGAAGAAGTATGACTGTCCCGTTTGCTGACGACATGATACCATACATGGAAAATCCTAAAGATGCCATCAGAAAACTACTAGAGCTCATTAATGAATTTAGTAACAAAAATAATACACAGAAGAAATCTCTTACATTACTATACACTAATAATGAAAGATCAGAAAGAAAAATTAAGGAAACAATCACATTTACCACTGTAAGAAAAAGAATAAAACACCTAGGAATAAACCTACAAAATGAGGCAAAAGACCTGTACACAGAAAACTATAAGATACTGATGAAGAAATCAAAGATGACACAAACAGATGGAAAAATATACCATGTTCTTATATTGGAAGAATTAATATTGTGAAAATGACTATACTACCCAAAGCAATGTAAAACTTCAATACAATCCCTATTAATTTACCAATGGCATTTTTTTACCAAATTAGAGCACAAACTTTTACAATATATGGAAACACAAATGATCTCAAATAGCCAAAGCAATCTTAAGAAAGAAAAATGGAGCTGGAGGAATCAGGTTCCCCGACTTCAGACTATACTACAAAGCTACAGTCATTAACACAATATGGTACTGAAACAAAAACAGAAATATAGATCAATGGAACAGGATAGAAAGCCCCAAGATAAACCCATGCACACATGGTCACCTAATATGTGACAAAGGAGGCAAGAATATACAAAGGAGAATTGACAGTGTCTTCAATAACAGGTGCTGGGAAAACTGGACAGCTGCATATTAAAATTGAAATTAGAACACCATACACAAAAATAAACTCAATATGGAATAAGACCTAAATGTAAGGCCAGATATGATTAAACTCTTAGAAGAAAACATAGGCAGAACACTCTTTGACATAAAACACAGCAAGATCCTCTTTGACTCATCTCCTCGAGTAATGAAAATAAAAACAAAAATAAACAAATGGGATCTAATGAAACTTAAAAGCTTTTGCACAGCACAGGCAATCATAAACAAGATGAAAAGACAACCCTCAGAACAAGAGAAAATATTTTCAAACAAAGCAATTGACAAAGGGTTGATCTTCAAAATATACAAACAGCCCATACAGCTCAATATTAAAAAACAAACAACACAATAAAAAAAAATGAGCAGAAGACCTAATTAGACATTTCTGCAAAGAAGACACACAGATGGCCAACAAAAACATGAAAAGATGTCCAACATCACTAATTATTAGAGAAATACAAATCGAAACCACAGCAGTCAGAATGGCCAGCATCAAAAAAGCCTATAAACAATAAATGCTGGAGAGGGTGTGGAGAAAAGGGAACCCCCTTACACTGTTCGTGGGAATGCAAACAGCCACTGTGGATAACAGTGTGGAGATTCCTTAAAAAACTGGAAATAGAACTGCCATATGAGCCAGCAATCCCACTGCTGGACATGCACACCAAGGAAACCAGAATTGAAAGAGACACATGTACCCCAATGTTCATTGCAGCACTGTTTACAATAGCTAGGACATGGAAGCAACCTAGATGTCCATCAGCAGACGAATGGATAAAGAAGTTGTGGTACATATACACAATGGAATATTACTCAGCTGTAAAAAGGAACACATTTGAGTCAGTTCTAATGAGGTGGATGAAACCGGAGCCTATTATAGAGTGAAGTAAGTCAGAAAGAGAAACACCAATACAGTATATTAATGCATATATATGGAATTTAGAAAGATGGTAACAATGACCCTATATGCAAGGCAGCAAAAGAGACACGGTTGTAAAGAACAGACTTTTGGAATATGTGGGAGAAGGCGAGGGTGGGGCGATATGAGAGAATAGCATTGAAACATGTGCATTACTGTATATAAAAATAGATGAACAGAGCAAGTTCAAAACACGAAGCAGCGCACTCAAAGCTGGTGCTCTGGGACAACCCAGAGGGATGGGGTGGGGAGGGAGGTGGGAGGAGGGTTCAGGATGGGGGGACACATATACTGTGTGGCTGATTAATGTCGATGTATGGCAAAAACCACCACAATAATGTAAAGTAATTAGCCTCCAATTAAAATAAATTAATTTTTAAAAAACTGAAAAGAGAACTACCGTATGACACAGCAATCCTACTCCTGGGTATATGCCTGGAGAAAACCATAATTCAAAAAGACACATGCACCCCAGTGCTCATCTCAGCACTATTTACAATAGCCAGGACATGGAAGCAAACCTAAATATCCATCAATGGAAGAAACTATTGAGAAGATGTGATGTATTTATACAATATAAGTGCTATATCCCAAGGGGAAGGCGGGGGTGGATGAATTGGGAGATCAGAACTGACATATATTCAATACCATGCATGAAATACGTAACTAATGAGAACCTGGGATTCCCAAGTGGCTCAGTGGTAAAGAATTTGCCTGCCAATGCAGGAGACGTGAGTTTGATCCCTGGGTCAGAAAGCTCCCTAGAGTAGGAAATGGCAACCCATTTCAGTAGTCTTGCCTGGGAAATCCCATTGATGAGGAACCTGGTGGGCTACAGTCCATGGGGTTGCAAAACAATCAGTTACGACTTAACGACTAAACAACAACAGTGAGAACCTACCGTATAGCACAAGGAACTTTACTAGGTGCACTATGGTGACCTAAATGGGAAGAAAATCCAAAAATGAGGGGATATATGTATACATATGACTGATTCACTTTGCTGTACAGCAAAAACTGACTATTCCCTGCAGAGACAACAGCACAGCTATTCTGTGCTTGCATCTGCATGCTCAGTCTCTTCAGTTGCGTCCGACTCTTTGAGACACTATGGACTGTAGCCCACCAGGCTTCCTCTGTCTGTGGGATTCTCCAGGCAAGAATACTGGAGTGGGTTGCCATGCCCTACTACAGGGGATCTTCCCGACCCAGTGATCAAACCCCAGGTCTCCTGCATTACACGAGCCACCTGGGAAGAACACCAGAAAGTGACACAGCAGAGTAAAGCAAATATATGCCAATAAAATAAAAAAGGAACGAAAATGCGAAAGAATCTACATACCAAAAAAAAAAGCTTTGACAATAAAGTTATTCCAAAGGCTTTAAGACATAGACAAGAACTAAATTTCTATACAATAACAATGAAAAATCCCCAAATGAAATTAATTGCAAAACTCCATTTAAACAGCATAAAAATAATATATTTTGGATTTAATTAAAAAAAATAAATGCAAGACATACACTAAAACTAAAAGCAGGGCTGACTGTGAAAGAAATTCCCCTACCAATTTTCTTCATTTTCTGTAAGAGTAGAAATTTTAGCTGGGCACATGGTTATATGATGAAAATTCACATTTTTCATCTTTATTTGCAGCTAGATGTGACCGTGTGACTAAGGTCTGTTCACTGGATCATGAATAGTCATGTTGTAAACAATCTCTAGATCATGCCATTAAAGCAAATGGTTTAACCTCCTCTTTTTGTCCTTTTCCCCTTTCCTGCTAGCTGAAATAAGCATATGTGCTAATGCGTCTTCAACCATACGGAGGAGGGTAACACCCTAATGATGGTTTTTTAGAATATTATTTCTATCTATTCTTATTCTCTGTTTAGTAAGACATAGTTGTCATAGTTTACTTTTTTATACATGATTTCTTCTAGTTTTTTGAACATATTTAAAATTTAGTGATATTGGCCTATAGTTTTCTTTTTTTGTGGCATCTTTGTCTGGTTTTGGAATTAGGGTGATGGTGGCCTCATAGAATGAGTTTGGAAGTTTACCATCTTCTGCAATTTTCTGGAAAAGTTTGAGTAGGATAGGTGGTAGTTCTTCTCTAAATTTTTGGTAGAATTCAGCTGTGAAGCCATCTGGTCCTGGGCTTTTGTTTGCTGGAAGATTTCTGATTACAGTTTTGATTTCCGTGCTTGTGATGGGTCTGTTAAGATCTTCTATTTCTTCCTGGTTCAGTTTTGGAAAGTTATACTTTTCTAAGAGTTTGTCCATTTCTTCCAAGTTGTCCATTTTATTGGCATATGGCTGTTGGTAGCAGTCTCTTATGATCCTTTGTATTTCTGTGGAGTCTGTTGTGATCTCTCCATTTTCATTTCTAATTTTGTTGATCTGATTCTTCTCCCTTTGTTTCTTGATGAGTCTGGCTAATGGCTTGTCAATTTTGTTTATCTTCTCGAAAAACCAGCTTTCAGTTTTGTTGATTTTTGCTATGGCCTCTTTTGTTTCTTTTGCATTTATTTCTGCCCTAATTTTTAAGATTTCTTTCCTTCTACTAACCCTGGGGTTATTCATTTCTTCCTTCTCTAGTTGCTTTAGGTATAGAGATAGTTTATTTATTTGATTTTTTTCTTGTTTCTTGAGGTACGCCTGTATTGCTATGACCCTTCCTCTTAGCATTGCTTTTACAGTGTCCCATAGGTTTTGGGTTGTTGTGTTTTCATTTTCATTCGTTTCTATGCATATTTTGATTTCTTTTTTGATTTCTTCTGTGATTTGTTGGTTATTCAGAAGCGTGTTGTTTAGCCTCCATATGTTGGGATTTTTAATAGTTTTTTTCCTGTAATTGAGGTCTAATATTACTGCATTGTGGTCAAAGAAGATGGCTGGGATGATTTCAATTTTTTTGAATTTACCAAGGCTAGATTTATGGCCCAGGATGTGATCTATCCTGGAGAAAGTTCCGTGTGCACTTGAGAAAAAGGTGAAATTGATTGTTTTGGGGTGGAAAGTCCTGTAAATATCAATTAAATCTAACTTGTCTAATGTATCATTTAAAGTTTGTGTTTCCTTGTTAATTTTCTGTTTAGTTGATCTATCCATATGTGTGAGTGGAGTATTAAAGTCTCCCACTATTATTGTGTTATTGTTAATTTCCCCTTTCATACTTGTTAATATTTGCCTTATATATTGTGGTGCTCCTATGTTGGGTGCATATATATTTATAATTGTTACATCTTCTTCTTGGATTGAAGTCTACAAGCAATAAATGCTGGAGAGGGTGTGGAGAAAAGGGAACCCTCTTACACTGTTGGTGGGAATGCAAACTAGTACAGCCACTATGGAGAACAGTGTGGAGATTCCTTAAAAAACTGGGAATAGAACTGCCATATGACCCAGCAATCCCACTGCTGGGCATACACACTGAGGAAACCAGAATTGAAAGAGACGCGTGTACCCCAATGTTCATCGCAGCACTGTTTACAATAGCCAGGACATGGAAGCAGCCTAGATGCCCATCAGCAGAAGAATGGATAAGGAAGCTGTGGTACATATACACAATGGAATATTACTCGGCCATTGAAAAGAATACATTTGAATCGGTTCTATTGAGATGGGTGAAACTGGAGCGCATTATACAGAGTGAAGTAAGCCAGAAAGAAAAACACCAATACAGTATACTAATGCATATATATGGAATTTGAAAGATGGTAATGATAACCCTATATGTGAGACAGAATAAGAGACACAGATGCATAGAACAGTCTTATGGACTCTGAGGGAGAAGGTGAGGGTGGGACGTTGTGGGACAATAGCATTGAAACATGTATATTATCATATGTGAAACAGAACACCATTCCAGGTTCAGTGCATGAGACAAATGCTCAGGGCTGCGGCAATGGGATGACCCAGAGGGATGGGATGGGGGTTCAGGATGGGGAACACATGTAAACCCATGGCTGATTCATGTCAATGTATGGCAAAAATCACTACAATATTGTAAAGTAATTAGCCCCCAACTAAAATAAATAAATTTATTTAAAAAAAATAAAATAAAATAATTAAAAAAAAATTTAGGACTTTAGATCTTTGCTACTAAAGACATCATCTGGATCACCTCAGGGATAGTTTCAATTGGCTTCTTCTTTTTGGGTATATGAGCCATGCTTTCTTGTTCTTTGTACGTCTCGTAACATTTCATTGAAAACAGGACATTGTAGATAGTATGTGGTAGTAATTAGAAATTAATAATTTAGTAATTTCTAATGTTCTGTAATTAGAAAGCTCCTGCACCTCTAATTTGTTGTTGTGGTTTTTACGGCTCCTTATTTGTTTAGCAACTTTCCTAGGCTGGTTATATGGATTCTGTATTCCTTACAGAATGGGGACATTGAGCTCTCTGCTCACATTTTTTAAAAATTGTGTTGCTTTTATTTATAAGCTTGGCTTCCTTGGGGTCATCTCTTGTCAGTATAGTTAGTGGTCAGTTGATAATAATCAGAATATTTTCTTAAATGCCATGAGCTAGCAGGTCTTCCATGCATTTAATCAAAGGGATCTGTGTGTGAAAGCACACCTCGAAACTTCAGGCAGTTTACAAGCATCATCTTTTACTTCCTGCTTGTTCAGAGCCTTGAGGTCAATCAGAAGTTGAGTTGATGGGGCTTTCTTGGCCCTTTATTGGGTGCACACGCAACTCTGCACATATAAGTAGGCTCCTAGATTCCAAAAATACACTGGTACTTCACAAAGTACCCTGTGCTATGTGCTAAGTCGCTTCAGTCATGTCTAACTCTTTGCAACCCTATGGACCGTAGCCCACCAGGCTCCTCTGTCCAAGGGATTCTCCATACAAGAATACTGGAGTGGGTAGCCATTTGCTTCTCCAGGGGATCTTCCTGACCCAGGTTTTGAACCTACTTCTCTTACATCTCTTGCATTGGCAGATGGATTCTTTACCACTAGCACCACCTAAGGAGCCCCAACCAAGTACCCTGCAGCTGTCTAATTCTTCAGGTCTAAATTTAAAATTTTGAGCCACAGTTGGATTTTAAATTTTGAGGCCCCAAAATTTGTTTGCCCCAACTGAAATCACAGGCTTGTGCATCTGTGGTATTACCAATTCCAGATAATTGCTATTGCTTTCAGCATGAGATTTTTTTTTTCCTGCAAAACTGGGCTCTAAGACTGAATAAAAACAACACCATGGGTATAAAACTTTTGCAAGGATCTAAGAATCTGCTTAAAATATTGACTGTGCTCTGAGGAAGGGGTTTTCACAGACCTCTAAAAAAGGTCATTCCTTCTCATTGGCTGCAAGGTTGAAGCAAGGAAAACTGGTGTCTACTGTATAGTTGTCCCTCAGTATCTGCAGGGGATTGGTTTCAGGATCTGTCTTGAATACCAAAATTCAAGGATGCTCAAGTCCCATGGTCAGTCTGTATCCATGGTTCCACATGCATAGCTTCAACCAACTGCAGATCATGTGGTACTGTAGTATTTATTGAAAAAAATACGGCATTTAAGTGAATCCATGCAGTTCAGCGGAGAAGGCAATGGCACCCCACTCCAGTACTCTTGCCTGGAAAATCCCATGGATGGAGGAGCCTGGTAGGCTACAGTCCATGGGGTCGCTAAGAGTCGGACATGACTGAGCGACTTCACTTTCACTTTTCCCTTTCATGCACTGGAGAAGGAAATGGCAATCCACTCCAGTATTCTTGCCTGGAGAATCCCAGGGACGGCGGAGCCTGATGGGCTGCTGTCTATGGGGTCGCACAGAGTCGGACACGACTGAAGCGACTTAGCAGCAGCAGCAGCAGCATGCAGTTCAAACCCCTGTTGTTCAAGGATCAACTGTAATTATTTTGCAGTCTCTCCTCTTAGACAAGATGAACTGCTTTCGTGACTAGCCAAATCTTTTCAGAGATAAAATAAAATTACAGGGGTGTACAAGCTTCAGGAATTGGGTCAAGAAGGCCCTCACCATGGGTTGGAGGAGCAGTTTGCACTTTCATTTTCTGTTCCTTAAACATAACTTGGATCATCTGTTTTGACAGTGAGGATGGTTCTGATTAGATGTGTGCTATAAATTTGAATGTCTGTGTACCCCTCCTCCCAAATCCATATGCCAAATCTTAACCCCTAATGTGATGGTATTTAGAGCTGAGGCCTTTGGGGATGACTAGGTCATGAAGGCAGAGTCCTCCTGAATGGGATTAAGGCCCTTATAAAAGAGATTCCAGGCAGCTCTCTTATCTCTTTCATCAGGTAAATATACAAGAAGAAGAAGACTATCTATGAATGAGGAAGCAGGCCTTCAACAGACATAAAATCTATGACTGCCTTGATCTTGGACTTTTCAACCTCCATATCTATGAGAAATAAATGTTCAAGCCACTCACTCTATGGTACTTCATTATAGCAGCCCAAATAGACTAAGGCAAAGTGATTGCATGCATTTTGTTGAAGATTTTTGTGTCTATATTAATGTCTTATTAGCATTTGCTTTTCTTTACCTGTAAGGTCTGTCTGGTTTTGGCATCAGGGTAATACTGGCCCCATAAAAAAGAGTTTGAAAGTATTATCTCTTGTTCTATTTCTTGGAAAAATTTGTAAAATTTTGCTATTAATATTTGTTCTTTCAGTATTTGGTAGGTTTTACCAGTAAAGTCAGCCATGAAATTAAAAGATACTTGATCCTTGGAAGGAAAGCTATGACAAATCAAGACAGCATATTAAAAAGCAGAGACATCACTTTGCTAGCAAAGGTCCATCTAGTCAAAGCTATAGTTTTTCCAGTAGACATGTATGGATGTGAGAGTTGGACCATAAAGAAGGGTAACCACTGAAGAATTGATGCTTTCGAATTGTGGTGCTGGAGAAGACTCTTGAGAGTCCCTTGGACAGCAAGGAGACCAAACCAATCAATCCTAAAGGAAATCAACCCTGAATATTCATTGGAAGGACAATGCTGAAGCTGAAGCTTCAATACCTTGGCCACCTGATGGGAAGAGTTGACTCATTGAAAAAGACCCTGATGCTGGGAAAGATTGAGGGCAGAAGGAGAAGGGGTCAGCAGAGGACTAGATAGTTAGCATCACAGACTCAGTGGGCATGAATCTGAGTAAACTCCAGGAGATAGTGAAGGACAGGGAAGCCTGGTGTGCTGCAGTCTATGGAGTCGCAAAGAGTTGCACATGATTTAGCAAATGAACAACAACAATGGATGGATAAGGGCTACCAGTCAATTTTCTGTTTCTGAACAGCAGCTGATATTTCAGGCTTTACACCATTAGCCAAAAAAGAGTACAGATATCTGCACTTGTGTTAACATTAATGCCCACACTGCAGCATTCCTGAAAGTAGGAGCTTATCAGTCTCTATAATTAGAGATGGATTCACCTCAACATGTCAACAGGATTGGATTATTCCCCAGGAAATGCTGTGGGGAATGGGAGTGATAAAGTTCAAGGATATCATTTAAAAATTTAAAAGCTGTTCTCTTTTCTCTATGACTCCAGAATGTGTGTGTGTGTGGGGGGGTATTATTTCTATCATGGTTAGACAAATTCTCATTTATGGTTATACATATGGCCTTAGTCCTACTAAAAGATGTGCTGAGATGGATTAGAGAGTCATTTCACTCAGCCCTTTAGTTGGTAGGAAATCTCAGATTTTGCCAGATAGTTTGGGGTAAATTCTAACTACCTATGGTTACTGTGAATTTTCATTTGTTTTGTGTCTTAAAGGCATTTTAGTGGCGGGGGTGGGGTGGTTAGTCAGGGGACTAGAAGCACAGAGAAAAATAGGGATGAAAGTAAGTAAAAGAACAGGTGGATTAGGAAGAATTTTACCAGCTTTGTATTAAAGAGTGAAGCTATGTATGAAACATTAATGGAATTAACTACATAAAAATAAAACTATCTATGCATCTGGAAACCACAAATAATTAAAAAGTGAAATCCAAGAAAAGTATCTGCAATGTATGTGCCTGAATGTGAGTCAGGGTCTTCACATATAACTGCTAAAATCAATGAACTACGTATTTTTAAAAATTAATACATGCTGATGCGAGTATGAAAAACCAAGAATTCTCATAGAAAGTCAGGGACAATACAAATGGGTATTATATTTCTTGCAACATGCATCAAGAGTGTTAAGTGTTCACATCTTTCAGTTCAGTAAATTTACCCCCTGGAAATCTATTATAAACAGAGATGGTGAAAAATATTCTTTTCATTTTATGTTCTTCCTACACATCTCCTAGACTGAATTGCTCTACAAATTACTACAAATTCCCTGCAAATTATGAGTTTTTCCACCAGAAAGCAGAAATGGGTAGTAGAAGAACAGATATCAGCTATAAGTTTAAAGAGAACATTTTTAATACACTGACTCTTGTGGCTTGAAAAACTCTACCCACTACACATTATAGCAAATATTGATGATAGCATCAACAATAATTACATGACAGCGACAAGTGCCAAGCTAAGATACTGTTGGATAATTGATGCTGGATACCACCCATGAAGCAGATGCTATTACTGCCCTCATTTTATGCCTTTGGGACCTGTGGCACACAGAGGAAGAGTCAGCTGTCCAGGTTCTCAGGGTTCCTCCAAGAGTGTCCCTGTGTTCAGGTCCCAAGTCTGTCAGACTGTAGTTTGCACACTGGTTTGCAGGATGTTTTCCTGCCCCCAACACAAGAATGAAAATACTCACTGGGGAAGAGGGTAAAACAACCTGCAAAACTTTTTAAAAAGTGTAATATGATAATCATTGCCCACAATAAAGTGAAAGGAAATAAAATCAATGTAGGAAATTCTTCATAGAGTATCATTCCAGTATTATAAAAAGATGTTATATTTACAAAGAAAAGCATAGGGAAGAAATCATTTAATCAACAAATATATTTTGAGAACATACTGCTAAGCACTGTTTTGTTAATGTGCTGCAATTAATATGGTGAGCAAAAACAAAGCAAAAAATACAGCTCCTGTCAGAAAGGTTACATAATGATACTTTCCTTTGAGAGGGAGGTCACAGAGTATTTCTGCTTTCCATGTCAAGTGTTAATTTTTGTCAGTCTTTTAAAGACTAAGTATTCTTTTAGGAAGAAAAACGAATAAAAATTTTAAAAGCCTTTCTCAAATGATTTTTACAACTTGGGGAACATGTTAAAATCCTGAATTAAAAAAGCGAGATATTCAAGTCATGATGTAATATGATTTTCATGTTTAAAGTTCACATTTATGAATGAAAACATGAAATATTAACGGTCATCACCAGGTAATGGGATTGTGAATAAGATTAGCCTTCTTTATTACACTTTATCTGTATTCCAAATTTCCTATATTGAAGTTCACTGACTTTAATAATGAGAGAATATAAACCCCAGGAAAACCCAGGGTAAACCCATAACAAGACCATTCAGAGAAGCAGAAGGACAAGTTGCTAAGGAACCTAGGCAGCTCCACAGGAGAAAGGTCAACTTGAAAAGCAAAAGGGTTTTGTCTATGGGTGGTGAGTTTTCAAAAGGGACCCCACTAAAAGGAGTAGACCTAGCCTAAAGATCTCCCTAGCCTGCATAGACTAAAAAGAAGCCGACTTTTTTGAGTTTTTTTAAAGCACGAAGGGAGGGACCGGAGGCGGGCAAGGCTGCTGTACAATGCAATGCTACCATCTAGAGTCATAGGAGACCAATTGCCACCAATACTAGAAAAATTCATCTTTTCCGCTGGTTTTCCGCGTAGAGCCCCGAAAGTCGTGGATGCAAAAGCCAAGCGGGATGCTAGTAATGACCACAAAAGTGAAGTGAACCTGCCAAACCCCACGGCGCCTAAGCCTTCTCTAGTCCCGCCCACCGAGCCATAGCAACATTGCCCTGCCTGGGCGCCGGCGCCCAGGAGGGACGCAAGCCCAGGGAACGGGGTTACCATCCCACTGGCGACTTCAGGATCTTCGTGTAGAAGCCCAGTGAGGCCGCTGCCAGTCTCCCAGCCCAGGTCCACTAGTTTTCTCCCTAACTCTGTTTGGAACTCTCCACTGAGGAACCTGACCGGTGACGTCCATGTCCTGTCGCCTACTACCCAGCCCCCTGCGTGCGGGACTGGTACAAATCCCCTGGCCATTCTCTTCCCGCCCACTCCAGGCCTGCGAACGGGCTCCTGTGGTGGCACACTCACTGTTCTCCTCTCAGCCCTCACTCTTCTCCTCTCGGCCCTCACTCTTCTCATCCGTCTTCAGTGCCTACGAGGCTCACCCAGTTACCCCGGAGCCTCTCCGTCCTCAGCGATGTTCCCCTTCCCCCCACCGGAGCATGCCCCTGCCCACGGTCCCGCCCTGGGCATCAGGAAAGACTGTGCCCCTCATGGTGTCCGTTTCTAGCATTCCTGCCTCTCATCACCCTCAATATGATATCCTGTCCTCCAGCTCCCTCGCTCTAATGCATTGATAGCCTCAACCTCCTGGAGACCTCCAGCTCACCGACCACACGTCGTTCCACACCATCAGCCATGCCTCTTCTCACTCTGCTGAGCCAGGGCTGGAAGCTACCCCCTACAAACACACCTCTTGTGCTCCTTGCACCCTTCTGCCTACTCACTCCCTGCCTGTGTCTAAGCACCTGAGCATTGAGGAGAAAACTTTACAGCTTTACAGAAGTGTTTTATCTTAAATCCATGGCTGGAGGAGAACTGCTGTTCATTGTCACTCTTAGCTACCTACACTACAGGCTAGTAACCTTCCTCCATCCTAATGACCACCAGCCCCATCCGCCAATAATTCGTGGAGAAGACAGAATCAATCCCATGGGATTTCTCAAGTTTCCCAATCGCAATCTGCTTGTTTCCACCCTGGCACACTGCTGCCCCTATGGAGGAGGTGACCAGATCCCATTTGAGGCCTTCACCTGGATCCCATATCCTTCCTCCTTCTCAAGGAGTGAGCTTTTGCAATGCTCATTCTGGTTTCCTGAATCGTCAGGTTCTCCATTTCTTTTGGATCATTCCATCATCTACAAAGTGGACAGAACAATGGTTGGATTTTAAGAATTTAGCCTTCTGGAGATGATTGTGGTTCCTGCTGTGGTGGTCAGACCCCTAGGGACTTCATTCCCTGTAGCAGAAATGTGGAAATCGGCTAAGTTCAGACCCAAGGGTTCTACCATGAAGGAAGCCTAACCTGTCTAGGGCTGGAGCGAGCAGCTGTGAGGAGATAACCCACATCCAAGGTCAGGAGTGGCGCCTGCACTTTGCTGGAGCAGCCATGAAGAGATACCTAACGTCCAAGGTCAGAGAAACCCCAGTAAGATGGTACGCACAGGAGCAGCTGTGAGGAGATACCCCATGTCCAAGGGCAAAGGAGAAGCCCCACCAAGATAGTAGATGGGACGAATTCACGTTTAGAATCAAACCCCATTCCTGCCAGACATGCTCAGAGGGCTCAAACCAACCTTGTGCGTACCAGGACCTAGGGACCCCACAAAGACTGAGACAGAACTGTGTTTGAGTGTCTCCTGTGGAGGTACGGGTCAACAGTGGACTGCCACAGGGGCAGGGGCTCTGGGTGCAACAGACTTGGGTATAGCATAAGCCTTCTTGGAGGAGGTCACCATTAATCCCACCATAGAGCTGCCAGAACTTACACAGGACTGGGAAATAAACTCTTGGAGGGCACAAACAGAACCTTGCATGGACCAGGACCCAAGAGAAAGGAGCAGTGGCTCCACAAGAGACTGATCCAGACTTGCCTGGGAATGTCCAGGAGTCTCCAGCAGAGGCATGGGTCAGTGGTGGCCTGCTGCAGAGTTGGGGGCAATGAGTGTAGCAGTACATGCATGGGATCTTTTGAAGGAGGTCACCATTATCTTCATTACCTCCACCATAGTTTGGCCCCAGGTAAATAGCAGGGAGGGATCACAGCTCCACCCATCAACAGAAAACTGGATTAAAGATTTACCGAGTATGGCTGAGCCCATCAGAACAAGACCAGTTTCCCCCTCAGTCAGTCTCTCCCATCAGGAAGCTCCCATAAGCTTCTTATCCTTCTCCATCAGAGGGCAGACAGACTGAAAACCACAATCACAGAAAACTAACCAATCTAATCACATGGACCACAGCCTTGTCTAACTCAGTGGAACTATGAGCCATGCTGTGTAGGGCCACCCAAGACAGACGGGTCATGGTGGAAAGTTCTGACAAAATGTGGTCCACTGGAGAAGGGAATGGCAAACCACTTCAGTATTCTTGCCTTGAAACTCCATGAGCAGTACGAAAAGGCAAAATGTTAGGACACTGAAAGATGAACTCCCCAGGTCGATAGGTGCCCAATATGCTACTGGAGATCAGTGGAGAAATAACTCCAGAAAGAATGATGGGATGGAGCCAAAGCAAAAACAACACCCAGTTGTGGGTGTGACTGGTGGTGGAAGCAAGCTCCAATGTTGTCAAGAGCAATACTGATAGGAACCTGGAATGTTAGGTCCATGAATCAAGGCAAATTGGAAGTGGTCAAACAGGAGATGGCAAGAGTGAACATCGACATTTTAAGCATCAGCGAACTAAAATGGACTGCAATGGGTGAATTAAACTCAGATGACCATTATATCTACTACTGTGGGCAAGAATACCTTAGAAGAAATGGAGCTGCCATCATAGTCAACAAAAGAGTCCGAAATGCAGTACTTGGATGCAATCTCAAAAATGACAGAATGATCTCTGTTTGTTTCCAAGGCAAACCATTCAATATCATGGTCATCCAAGACTATACCCCGACCAGTAATGCTGAAGAAGCTTAAGTTGAATGGTTCTACGAAGACCTACAAGACCTTTTAGAACTAACACCCAAAAAGATGTCCTTTTCATTATAGGAGACTGGAATGAAAAAGTAGGAAGTCAAGAAACACCTGGTGTAACAGGCAAATTTGGCCTTGGAGTACAGAATGAAGCAGAGCAAAAGCTAATAGAGTTTTGCCAAGAGAACGCACTGGTCATAGCAAACACCCTCTTCCAACAACACAAGAGAAGACTCTACACGTGGACATCACCAGATGGTCAACACTGAAATCAGATTGATTATGTTCTTTGCAGCCAAAGATGGAGAAGCTCTATACAGTCAGCAGAAACAAGACAGGGAGCTGACTGTGGCTCAGATCATGAACTCCTTATTGCCAAATTCAGTCTTAAATTGAAGAAAGTGGGGAAACCACCAGAACATTCAGGTATGACAAAATCAAATCCCTTACAATTATACAGTGGAAGTGACAAATAGATTCAAGGGATTAGATCTGATAGACAGTGTGCCCAAAGAACCATGGACAGAGGTTCATGACATTGTACAGGAGGCAATGATCAAGACCATCCCCAAGAAAAATAATTGCAAAAAGGCAAAATGGTTGTCTGAGAAGGTCTTACAAATAGCTGAGAAAACAAGAGAAGCTAAAGGCAAAGGAGAAGAGGAAAGATATACTCATTTGATGCAGAGTTCCAAAGAACAGCAAGGAGAGATAAGAAAGCCTTCCTCAGTGATCAGTGCAAAGAAATAGAGCAAAACAATAGAATGCGTAAGACTAGAGATCTCTTCAAGAAAATTCGAGATACCAAGGGAATATTTCATGTGAAGATGGGCACAATAAAGGACAGAAATGGTATGGACCTAACAGAAGCAGAAGATACTAAGAAGAGGTGGCAAGAATACTCAGAAGAACTGTACACAAAAGATCTTCAAGATCCAGATAACCACAGTGGTGTGATCATTAATCTAGAGCCAGACACCCTGGAATGTGAAGTCAAATGGGCATTAGGAAGCATCTCTACAAACAAAGCTAGTGGAGGCGATGGAATTCCAGCTGAGCTATTTCAACTCCTAAAAGATAATGCTGTGAAAGTGTTGCACTCAATATGTCAGCAAATTTGGAAAACTCAGCAATGGCCACAGGATTGCAAAAGGTCAGTTTTCATTCCAATTGCAAAGAAAGGCAATGCCAAAGAATATTCAAACTACTGCACTTTTGAACTCATCTTACATGCTAGCAAAGTAAAGCTCAAAATTCTCCAAGCTAGGCTTCTACAGTACATGAACCATGAACTTCCAGATGTTCAAGCTGGATTTAGAAAAGGCAGAGGAACCAGAGGTCACATTGCCAACATCTGTTGGATCATCTAAAAAGCAAGGGAGTTCCAGAAAAAAAAAATCTACATCTGCTTTATTGACTATGCCAAAGCCTTTGACTGTGTGGATCACAACAAACTGTGGAATATTCTTAAATAGATGGGAGAATCATACCACCTTACCTGCCTCCTGAGAAACCTGTGTACAGATCAAGAAGCAACAGTTAAAACTGGACATGCAAAAACAGACTGGTTCCAAATCAGGAAAGGAGTATGTCAAGGTTGTATATTGTCACCCTGCTTATTTAGCTTATATATAGAGTATATCACGTGAAATGCCAGGCTGAATGAAGCACAAGCTGGAATCAAGATTGCTGGGAGAAATATCAATAACCGCAGATATGCAGATGACACCATCCTTATGGCAGAAAGTGAAGAAGAACTAAAGAGCTTCTTGATGAAAGTGAAAGAGGAGAGTGAAAAGCTGGCTTAAAGCTCAACATTCAAAAAACTAAGATCATGCCACCTGGTCCCATCACTTTATGGCAAGTAGATGGGGAAACAATGGAAACCAAGACAGACTTTATTTTGGGGGGCTCCAAAATCACTGAAGATGGTGACTGCAGCCACGAAATTAAAAGATGCTTGCTCCTTGGAAGAAAAGCTATGACCCACCTAGTACAGCATATTAAAAAGCAGAGACATTACTTTGCCGACAAAGGTCTGTCTAGTCAAAGCTATGGTTTTTCCGGTTTTCATGTATGGATGTGAAAGTTGGACCATAAAGAAAGCTGAGCTCTGAAGAATTGGTGCTTTTGAACTGTCGTGTTGGAGAAGACTCTTGAGAGTCTCTTGGACAGCAAGGAGATCCAACCATTCAATCCCAAAGGAAATCAACCCTGAATATTCACTGGAAGGACTGATGCTGAAGCTGAAACTCCAATACTTTGGCCACTTGATGTGAAGAGCTGACTCATTTGAAAAGACCCTGATGCTGAAAAAGATTGAAGGCAGGAGGAGAAGGGGATGACAGAGGATGAGGTGGTTGGATGGCATCATTGACTCGATGGATGTGAGTTTGAGCAAGCTCTGCCAGTTGGTGAAGGATTCGGAAGCCTAGTGTGCAGAAATCCATGGGGTCACAAAAAGTTGGACATGACTGAGTGACTGAACTGAACTGATACATGTGGAATATCTCAGTTCACATACTGCTGAAGCCTAGCTTGAAGGATTTGAGCATAACCTTGCTAGCATGTGACATGAGCACAGTTGTATGGTAGTTTGAGCATTCTTTATCATTGCCCTTCCTTTGGATTGGAATGAAAACTGATGTTCTCCAGTCTTGCGGCCTCTGCTGAGTTTTCCAAATTTGCTGGTATATTGAGTATAGCACTTCAACAGCATCATCTTTTCGAATTTGAAATAGCTCAGCTGAAACTGGAGAAGGCAATGGCAACCCACTCCAGAACTCTTGCCTGGGAAATCCCATGGACAGAGGAGCCTGGTAGGCTACAGTCCATGGGGTCACGAGGAGTCGAGCATGACTAAGCGACTTCACTTTCACTTTTCACTTTCATGCACTGGAGAAGAAAATGGCAACCCACTCCAGTGTTCTTGCCTGGAGAATCCCAGGGACGGAGGAGCCTGGTGGGCTGCCGTCTATGGGGTCACACAGATTCGGACATGACTGAAGCGACTTAGCAGCAGCAGCAGGTGAAACTCCATCACCTTCACTAGCTTTGTTCATAGTAATGCTTCCTAAGTCCCACTGACTGCACACTCCAGGATATCTCACTCTAGGTGAGTGCCACACCACTGTAGTTATGGAGCTCATTAAGACCTTTTTTATGCCGTTTGTCTGTGTATTCTTGTCACCTGTTCTCCATCTCTTCTATTTTTGTTAGGTCCTTACCATTTATGTCTTTATCATGCCCATCTTTGCAAGAACTCTTCCCTTGATATCACCAATTTTTTAAAAGAGACTCTAGTCTTTCCAATTCTATTGTTTTCCTCTATTTCTTCACACTGTTCGTTTAAGCAGGCTTTCTTATCTCTCCTTGCTATTATCTGGAACTCTACATTCAGTTTGGTATATCTTTCCCTTTCTCTCTTGCTGTCCATTTCTTTCCTCAGCTGTTTGTAAAGTCTCCTCAGACAACCACTTTGCCTTCTTGCATTTCTTTTTCTTGGGGTGATTCTGTTCACTGCCTCCTGTACAATGATGTGAATTTCCACTAATAGTTCTTCAGGCACTCTGTCTGCCAGATCTAGCCCCTTGAATCTGTTCATCACCTCCACTGTATAATCATAAGGGATTTGATTTAGGTCATACCTGAGTAGCCTAGTGGTTTTCCCTACTTTCTTCCATTTAAGCCTGAATTTTGCAATAAGGAGCTCATGATCTGAGCCACAGTCAGTTCCAAGTCTTGTTTTTGCTGACTGCATAGAGCTTCTCTCCTTCATGGATCACAGCCTTATTGTAGCAAAGGGGTATGCAGAATTCAATGATGCTAGGAACCGTACTGTGCAAGGTCACCCAAGACAGATGGGTAATAATGAAGAGTTCTGACAAAACGTGGTCCACTGGAGGAAGGAATTGGAAATCCCTCCAGTAATCTTGCCACAAGAACCCCATGAACAGTATGAAAAGGCAAAAAGATATGACACTGGAAGATGAGACCCCCAGGTTGGAAGATGTCCCATATCCTACTGGGGATGAGTGGAGGGCAATTACTAATAGCTCCAGAAAGAAAGAAGCGGCTGAGTCAAAGCAGAAATGTTGCTCAGTGGTGGATGTGTCTGGTAGTGAATGTAAAGTCCAATGCTGTAAAGAACAATATTGCATAGTAACCTGGAATGTTAGGTCCATGAATCAAGGTAAATTGGACATGGTCAAGCAAGAGATGGCAAGAGTGAACACTGGCATCTTAAAAATAAGTGAACTAAAATGGATGAGAATGGGTGAATTTATTAATAATTCAGATAACCATTGCATCTACTACTGTGGGTAAGAATCCCTTAGAAGAAATGAAGTAGCCCTCATAGTCAACCAAAGAGTCTGAAATGCAGTACTTGGGTGCAATCTCAAAAACAACAGAATGATCTCGATTTATTACCAAGGCAAAACCATTCAACATCATAGTAATCTAAGTCTATGCCCCCATCACTCACTCTGAAGAAGCTGAAGTTGACCAGTTCTATGAAGACCTTCTAGAACTAACACCCAAAAAAGATGTCCTTTTCATCACAGGGGATTGAAATGCAAAAGTAGGAAGTCAAGAGATATCTAGAGTAACAAGTTTGGCCTTGGAGTACAAAATGATGCAGGGCAAAGGCTAACAGAGTTTTATCATGAGAACACACTGGTCATAGCAAACACCCTCTTCCAACAACGCAGGACATGACTCTACACATGGACATCACCAGATGGTCAGTACTGAAATCAGACTGATTATATTGTGTGAAGCCGAAGAGTACAAAAATAACTGACTATAAATGACAAAAGACTTAAAAGGCATAGTTAAACATTTGATTAGAGTGTAATGAATAAAGAAGTGACACAAAATTTAAGATAACTAGAACTATAGTATTATGGAATGATGTTGCAGGAAAGAGAGTGTGGCACAAGAAAACGGTCATGTCCCAAGTCTCAGGCATGTTTGTGCCCTGCCCCTTTCCTATCTTATCTGGTCCCCTCAGTTGGAAGATACTGAAGGAATCAGGTTGAAAGACAGTGGAATTTGCTCAGTTGAAAGACACTGAGATGTCTGGGCTGAATGGTTGTGAAAGAGGCTGACCTGGCTAGTTTCCTCAATTTGGCTGCCTTAACAGAATTTGTCAGGATGAAAGAGAAGATATTACATGTGAACTTTTTGGTTTTCTCAGGCAACTGAGAAATTTACAGGAGTGATGGAGGCAGAGTCTTCATATCATTCAGTGGTCCCACAGAGAAACTCACTCATTAATTAAAAACTTGCTCATCCATGGATCATGTATAAAAATTGGCCCATTCAATGATCCAAGGACCCATGGTGGTTTTAGATGGCCTGAAGGAGAAATCAAGACATGTTAAAGAGCTGAAATTACTCTAGGGTGACACTTAGCAGAGTTAAGCTCACAAGGATCAGATCGGCCCACCACACAATTTCATAAATAAATTTTATACCCAACAAATTCAATTTTAAAATGGAAAACAGCCTCTTTAAAATGGAATATAGAGAAATGAACAGTGTCAGAAAGCCAGCCTCCAATGAACACCCCAGCCAGGTTTATGTACTTACAAAACATATAATTACAAGTACTTACTTAACTTGGGAATTAAAGGAAATCTAGACCTGAAAATGGCTAAAATGGGACTCTTTTATTGCACATGTTATTAAGTTTGAGAAAGCTGGCTTGATAAACATCTTTTTGAATTCTGACCCTAAAGGAATGAGCCCTTCTTGAAGAACTTGCTTTTCTCTCTGTGTGCCTTGAGATTTAAATGTTCTGCCAAGGCTCCCAGGAATGCTTATCTAGACCATCTCTAATTCCTGAGACTGAGTGGGGAGAGGGAGAGGGAAGGGAAGAAGCCCTTTTAAATTTAACTTATTCCAACTGTTATTTATAAACTAGTGAATTTTATATTGTAATGCTTGATTCATGACTAAGCTTTAAAATGAATCTATGAGATCTCTGGTTGTGTCTGTCACCTATTTCTCTATGTGTACATCATAAATATATGTCTTTATCTTTGGGGGGTATTATCAAAGTTAAATTGTAGATGAGTGGTGCTTTATTGGCTTAAAGGAAATTAAGTGCTTATATAAACTTTCAGAAATATAAAAGAAATTAATCCAAATGAATTTCAGGTTCACATGAACTGCAAATATTCTGTATTTTTTTTCTTTCTTTCCCCTAGCCTAATGCTATATCACAATGCCTATGTCACTCACCTCACTTCATTTCATCAGATTGGCATTTTGTCATCTCATACCATAATGAAAGGTGATTACAGTACAATATTTTGAGAGAGAGAGATCATGTTCATATTACTTTTTAATTATAGCATAATATTCAGTATTAGATTAACATTTGGTATTAGAGTTAGTTTAAGTTTGTTGGTTTAGTTAATACAGACATGTCTTTAGAGTCATCAATATTGTGTTGATATATTTTTATTGTATTGTCAAACAAGATGTTTTTATACTTGCTGCAAATTTGTCAGCAGGATAAATAACTTGGCATGATGAAATTCTTTATATGTAAATTAAATGTAAATTTGATAAGACCTTTTAGGTAAACTCTTTAGGAATAATTATGTTTTAAGAATGTCTGCTTGAGGATTCCCTGGCAGTCCAGTGGTTAGGACTCAGCACTCTCACTGCCAGGGCTCAGGTTCAATCCCAGGTAGAGGCACTAATAACCTGCAAGCTGTGTGGTGTGGCCAAAAAAAAAGTCTACTTAAAAATAGTCTCTCCAGATATTTGATAATTTCAAACTGTAGCGTCTTGCTAAATTAAGTTAAATAATGAAAGTTTATTGAATATCTAGTTTATTCCAAAATAAAAAGATACTGAAACATTAATTACTGAACAGTGACTTCATTTTAGAGAAAACTAAAGATGTTTAGGATTATTAATAAATATGTTTGGTACCATGATAAGAGATTTTCTATAAGAAAGCACGTGTTTTTAGAATATATTGGTATTTATAAGTTTGCCAATCTACAGAATGCTAATGTAAAAGACTATTCATAATTGATTACTTCTTAGTTTTCACTGAAAATTAAGATTTCTAAGAGGAGGATTTTAATTTAAATATGTTATTAAAGTTACTAGAAATAATAAGGAAAACATTTAAATAAACAAGGAAAGTATGATGTGTGTGTTTTTTTTTTTCAGTAAAAGAAGATCTGAGGAATAAAAAAAACATTTTGTTACAGGAAAAGGAAGTAATTTTGTCTTAAACCTGGTTATTTCTGAATAGGAAAGTAAATAAGGAACAAATTAATATGAATATTGAAAGCTGTAGAAGACTCTAGGGAAAGAAAAAAATCTTTACAAAGATATTCTGCATGTGGCCAGAACTAAAATTAGAATAAATTTAATTGAGTTTTAACATTAAAAATAAAATGGTGGAAACTTGAATTTAGTTTCTTCCTCTATTAAGAGGACAAAATTTCCTTAAAATATTGATCAAATTTGATAACAGATTGTAAAGCTTTTTTATCTTTAACTGTTAATCTGCTTTAACTTTCTGGATTAGCCTTTGAAACCTTTATTGTCACTTTGGTTAAGTGACTAAGCATAGTTTTATAGTGACCTATGATCCTCTTTGACCCAATCTTTTCAATATTTTTGAAACATTTCCCAAATCATATTCTAGTGAAATTCCTTTGATCTCTAGCTAACGTTGGGATGCTTCAAAGGGCCCCTGAAATATCCCAAAGAGAGATATTAAACTAATTAAGTTCATTTGGCTTGATAAATTATATGGGAAGCATTGTCAAATGGGTAATAAATCTTCTTAGAATAGTATTGTATGGGTAAATGTTATTAACATAGATATTCTAGAAATTATATAGAATTCCTAAAAATCTGGTATGTCCTGGTAAAATGTTACCAGTCATAACTCTAGTTGTTATCTTAAAATGTTATATGTAACAGCAGTAATGAAGTTTCTTTGTCAATTGCATTGCAATTGCATTGCAAACCATGCCATAAGTCTTTTGTCCTTCATAGACTGTTACTGTTACTGTTTTCAAAAATGCTTCCTCTTCAAGAAAATTCATAACAAGGACATTCTGACAAGTACATGTTTCTAATAACTTTCAGATCATATTGCTGAACTGGGAAAATAATTCTAATGGAAAAACCTGATGGCTTCATATAACTGTTAACAAGAGATCAAGGACTAATCATATATGACTGAGTGAACTGTTGAATATTGTTATAATTTTATGATTTCTGTCTGAAATATTACTGGCTTTTAATCTATATTTCCAGATAAAAGGAAACCCTTCACCTCAAGCCAATCATAACTTATAGCAAAATTATAAAATTATACCTTTGTGAGCAGAATTAAAATATTTATGTTTTTTCTCTACCTGATCCCACCAGAGATTGGAAATTCTTGGGTTCATAGAAACCTTATTAGATGAAAAGACCACTTCCTGACAGGTGGTGGAATATAAATATTTGAAGAATCCTAATAAGATTCATCCAAATCTATAGATATCTCAGGAGGAATCTGATGGCAAGCCTTTGATGTGACTTTCCTAGACTTCAAAGGCCTTTTACAAATTCAAGCAGAGGTTCCTCATAAAACGTTCCAGCAAAGTCAATTTTAAAACAGTCTTTATCAATTACACTTACATAAATAATCAGGCCAAATATATTGAAGCCAGAATTATTTGGCAAACAAATTAGTCTTAATTTGGCTATATTTGGTAAAAATTAGAGTAATTAGAAATTAGAGAAAAAATGTATTTCATCAATATTTTCTGTTGTTGGTGTTTAGTCGCTAAGTCAAATCCAACTCTTTGTTATCCTACGGAGCATGTCAGGCTCCCCTGTCCTTCACTATCTCCTAGAGTTTGCTCAACTTCATGTTCATTGAGTTGGTGATGCTATCTAACCGTCTCATCCTCAGCCACCCCCGTCTTTTACCTTCAATCTTTCCCAGCATCAGGGTCTTTATTAATGAATCGGCTATTCACATCAGGTGGCCAAATTATTGGAGCTTCAGCAACAATTCAATCAATGAGTATTCAGGGTTGATTTCATTTAAGATTGACTGGTTTGATGTCCTCCCAGTCCAAGAGATTCTCAAGAGTCTTCTCCAGCACCAGAGTTTCAAAGTATCAATTCTTCAGCACTCAATTTTCCTTATGGTCCAACTCTCACATCCCTACATGAACTACTGGAAAAACTACAGCTTTGACTATACAGACTCCAGTCAACAAAGTGATGTCTCTGATTTTAATACCCTGTCTAGGTTTGTCATAGCTTTCCTTCCAAGGAGCAAGCGTCTTTTAATTTCACAGCTTCAGTCACCATCCACAATGACTTTGGAGTCCAAGAAAAGAAAATCGTTCACTGTTTCCACATTTTTCTCCTTCTATTTGCCATGAAGTGATGGGATCAGATGCTATGATCTTGGTTTTTTTAATGTTGTGTTCCAAGCCACCTTTTTCACTCTTCTCTTTCAGCCTCATCAAGAGGCTCTTTAGTTCCTCTTCACTTTCTGCCATTAGAGTGGTATCATCTGCATATCTGAGGCTGTTGAGATTTCTCCCAGCAATCTTGATACCCCCATGTGATTCATCCAGTCCAGCATTTCGCATGATGTGCTCTGCTTATAAGTTAAATAAGCAGGGTGACAATATGCGGTAGTGTCATACTCCTTCCCCAATTTTGAACCAGTCCATTGTTCCATGTCCGGTTCTAACAGGTGCTTCTTGGCCTGCATATAGGTTTCTCAGGAGACAGGTAAGGTGGTCTGGTTCTCCCATCTCTTTAAGAATTTTCCACAGTTTGTTGTGATCCACACATCCAAAGGCTTTAGCATAGTCAATGAAGAGGAAGTAGATGTTTTTCTGGAGTTCCCTTGTTTTCTCTATGATCCAACAAATGTTGGCAATTTGATCTCTGGTTCCTCTGCCTTTTCTAAACCCAGCTTGTACATCTGGAAGTTTCTGGTTCACATACTGCTGAAGCCTATCTTGAAGTATTTTGAGTATAACTTTACCAGTACGTGAAATGAGTGCAATTGTACAGTAGTTTCAACATTCTCTGGCCCTGGAACGAAAACTGACCTTTTCCAGTACTGTGGCCATTGCTGAGTTTTCCAAATTTGTTGGCATATTGAGTATAGCACTTTAACAGCATTATCTTTTACAGTTTGAAATAGCTCAGCTGGAATTCCATCACCTCCACTAGCTTTGCTCGTAGTGATGTTTCATAAGACCCACTTGACTTCACAGTTCAGGATGTTTGGCTCTAGGTGAGTGACCACACCATCATGGTTATCCAGGTCATTAAGACCTTTACTGTATAGTTCTTCTGTGTATTCTTGCCACCTCTTCTTCATCTCTTCTGCTTCTGTTATGGCCTTACCATTTCTGCCCATTATCCTGCCATCCTTGCATGAAATGCTCCCTTGATAGCCCCAATTTTCTTAAAGAGGTCTCTAGTCTTTCCCATTCTATTGCTTTCCTCTATTTCTTTGCATTGTTCACTTAAGAAATCTTCCATATTTTTCCTTGCTATTTCTCTGGAATTCTGCATTTAGTTGGGTGTATCTTTCCCTTGACTTTTACTTCTCTTCTTTCCTCAGCTATTTCTAAAGCCTATTCATACAACTACTTTCCCTTCTTGCATTTCTTTCTCTTTGGGATGGTTTGGTCACTGCCTCCTGTACAATGTCACGAACCTCTATCCACCATTCTTCGAGTACTGTGTCTACCAGATCTAGCCCCTGGAACCTATTCATTGCTTCCATTGTATAATCATAAGGGATTTGATCTAGGTCATACCTAAGTGGCCTAGTGGTTTCCCCTACTTTCTTCCATTTAAGCATGAATTTTGCAATAAGGAGTTCATGATCTGAGCCACAGTCAGCTCCCAGTCTTGTTTTTGCTGACTATATAGAGCTTCTCCATCTTTGGCTGCAAAGAATATAATCAATCTGATTTCAGTATTGACCATCTGGTCATGTCCATGTGTTGAGGCGTCTCTTGTGTTGTTGGAAGAAGGTGTTTGCTATGACCAGTGTGATCTTGTGACAAAACTCTGTTAGCCTTTATCCTGCTTCATTTTGTACTACAAGGCCAAACTTGCCTGTTACTCCAGACATCTCTTGATTTCCTACTTTTGCATTCCAATCCCCTATGATGAAAAGGACATCTTTTTTTGGTGTTACTTCTAGAAGGTCTTGTATGTCTTCATAGAACTGGTCAACTTCAGCTTCTTTGGCATTAGTCATTGGAACATAGACTTGTATTACCGTGATGTTGAATGGTTTTGCCTTGGAAACGAACCGAGATCATTCTGTTGTTTCTGAGATTTCATCCACATACTGCATTTCAGACTCTTTTGTTGACTCTGAGGACTACTCCACTCATTCTGAGGGATTTTATACATAGTAGTGTATATGTGTCAGTCCCAATCCCCCAAATCATTACATCCTCTTTCCCCCCTCAATATCCTTAAGTTTGTCTTCTACATCTGTGCTGTATTTCTCTGCTTTACAAATAAGTTAATCTGTCCTATTTTTCTAGATTGTACATATAAGTAATATTATACGATATTTTCCTCTTTCTGACTTACTTCACTCTGTATTACAGTCTCTAAGTCTACCCAAGTCCCTGGAAATGACACTATTTAGTGCCCTTTTATGGCTGAGTAATATTCCATTGTATATATGTACCACAGCTTCTTTATCCATTCCTCTGTTGATGAACATTTAGGTTGCTTCCATGTCCTGGCTATGGTAAATAGCGTGGGAATGAACACTGGGGTTCATGTCTTTTTAATTATCATTATGTCCAGGTATATGCCCAGGAGTGGGATTGATGGGTCATATGATAGTTCTATTTTTAGTTTTTTGAAGAACCTCCATACTGTTCTCCATAGTGGTTGTATTAATTTACATTCCCAACAATAGTGTAGGTGGCTTCTTTTTTCTCCACACCCTATCCAACATTTATTGTTTTTAGATTTTTTGATGATGATCAAAAAAATAAAAAATACCTCACTGTATTTTTTTTTACTTGAAAACCCCAAGTATTTGGAAGTTAAACGTCCACTTTTAAATGATGGGTGTATCTATGAAATCATAAAAAGTAAAATTAGAAAACATTTGTAACAATAAAAATGAAAAGAGTATTTATCGTAATTTATTGCTTACAGCTGCAGCTGCTCAATGCAACTAAATACAATGTGAAGGGACTTCCCTGGTGGTCCAGTGGCTAAGACTCCTCGCTCCCAATGCAGGAGGCCAAGGTTCGATCCCTGGTCAGGGAACTAGATCCCACAAGCCTCAACTAAGAGTTTGAATGCCACAACTAAGACTCAGTGTAGCCAATAAATAAATAAGCTTTAAAAAAAATATATGATGTGGAATCTTGAATGATGTATGAAAACAAATAATGAACACTAGAGTAAAATTTTGTGAAATTTGAACAAAATCTGTACTTTAGGTAATAATACTGTTTCACATATTAATTTCCTATTTTTTACAACATAGTATTTCTTTATATTCTCAGAATTGGATTAGAAATTTCAAGCCTCATTCAAATTTTTTTAACCACTAAGATAATAAGCTTTCAGACTTTTAGTAGTAATACTAGATGCTAGAACAAATGGAACTATATCAAAGTTTTGAGTGAATATAAATTAGAAATCTAGCTTTCTGTTCACATGTAGTAAAACAACTGGAACCAAGATGTCATAAATGTTTTAGCTATGCCAAAAATTAAGTTCTCTAAAATACATATTATACACGCTATATATCAGTTCAGTCACTCAGTCATGTCTGACTCTTTGAGACCACATGGACTGCAGCACACCCAGGCTTCCCTGTCCATCACCAACTCCCAGAGCTTACTCAAACTCATGTCCATAGAGTCGGTGATGCCATCCAACCATCTCATCCTCTGTCATCCCCTTCTCCACCCGTGTTCAATCTTTTCCAGCATCAGGGTCTTTTCAAATGAATCAGTTCTTTGCATCAGGTGACCAAAGGATTGGAGTTTCATCTTCAGCATTAGTCCTTCCAATGAATATTCAGGACTGATTTCCTTTAGGATGGACTGGTTGGATCTCCTTGCAGTCCAAGGGACTCTCAAGAGTCTTCTCCAATATCACAGTTCAAAATCATCAATTCTTCAGCACTCAGCCTTCTTTATAGTCCAACTCTCACATCCATACATGACTACTAGAAAAACCATAGCTTTGACTAGACGGACTTTTGTTGGCAAAGTAATGTCTCTGCTTTTTAATATACTGTCTCGGTTGCTCATAGCTTTTCTTCCAAGGAGCAAGCGTCTTTTAATTTCATGGCTGCAGTCACCATCTGCAGTGATTTTGGAGCCCCAAAAAATAAAGTATGTCACTGTTTCCATTCTTTCCCCATCTATTTGCCATGAAGTGATGGGACCGGATGCCATGATCTTAGTTTTTTGAATGTTGAGCTTTAAGCACCACAGTTCAAAGGCATCAATTCTTCAGCATTCTGCCTTCTTTACAGTCCAGCTCTCATGACCATACATGATCACTGGAGACGATTGCCTTGACTATACGGACCTTTGTTGGCAGAGTAATGTCTCTGCTTTTCAGCACACTGCCTAGGTTTGTCATAGCTTTCCTGCCAAGAAGCAAACGTTCTTCTGATTTCATGGCTGCAGTCACCATCTGCAGTGATTTTTGACCCCAAGAAGAGGAAATGTGATACTACTTCCACTTTCTCCCCCTCTATTTGCCATGAAGTGATGGGGCTGGATGCTATGATCTTAGTTTTTTAAATATTTAGCTTTAAGCTGGCTCTTTCACTCTCCTCCTTCAACCTCATCAAGAGGCTCTTTAGTTCCTCTTAACTTTCTGCCATTAGGATGGTATCATCACATATATGTATACACAGACATAAATGTATACAAAAGCTTTTCTACTATACTTGATAAAGGCTTGATAAAGAAAAACAACAAAAAGAGTTGGAGAAATTGGAAATCGTAAACTAAATGAAATGGGAGTGTTAGGGGAAACATTGACTGAGACTGCTCACTCTGACCAGGCACCATAGTAACCATTTGCATGAGTTATTTTATGACAGGAGGTTCTGGTAAGGAATATGGAACTATCAAGCCACCACCAACTGGAAGAATTTGGGAAAGGTCAAAAAGAGATGCCAGATGTCCTACCAATCTTCCAGAATCCTCCTCGTTGGAATCCATCTTGGTTGAGCAGTGCATGTGCCACCAGGAAGGACCCTGAGTCAGAATGATTGGCCAGAGACATCCCAGAAACTAATCCCATCACCATAAAATCCAGGACTGTGAGCCACATGGCAGAGCAGTCCTCTTGGTTTCCCTTACCCTGCTACTCTCCACCTGGGTGCTCCTTTCCAACAAAGTCTCTTGCTTTGTCAGCACGTGTGTCTCTTCAGGCAATTCATTTCTGTGTATAGACAAGAGCTCACTCTCAGATCCTGGAAGTAGGTCCTTCTTCCTGCAATAGGAGTACTGAATATGAAATAGAAAAAATGAAACTAATTAGATAAAAGTAAAATATAGTCATACTGTCCAGTTGTTTTAAATATGTCTGCTCATTAGTATCATATCTAGAGCTCTGGAGAAAATAACTATATCTGGACATTTGCCTCTTTTCAAAAAATTCCAAGATAATTCTAATGTGCATCTGAATTTTAAAAAAATTGTTACAGGTTTTTCTATTAAACGTTAGTTTTAGTAATATAGAATTCTATTATTTTCTGTTGATCCATCATGATAAAATGGTATTAAAACAAATAATAGTTACATAATCACAATAGTAAAAGATGATTATCAGTTTTCCCAATCAATAGCCAGACAAAAAATAAAAGTAATTACAATTGCAAGCCATAACGGAAACATGATTAATCTAACAATATAAAATAAGTACATACAATTCGAGAGGTTAAGTTGAGTGATGTGGTAAGTGGAAGTGCATACTTACACATGTTTTCATCCATCCAGTCAGTCTATGTATTTTGGTTGGTGCATTTAACCCATTTACTTTTAAGGTAATCATTGATATGTATGATCCTATTACCATTTTCTTAATTGTTTTGGTTTATTTTGTGTAGGTCTTTTTCTTCTCTTGTGTTTCCTGCCTAGTGTAGTTCCTTTAGCATTTGTTGTTAAGCTGGTATAGTGATGCTGAAATCTCTTAACGTTTGCTGGTCTGTAAAGCTTTTGATTTCTCCATCAAATTTGAATGAGAGTCTTCCTAGGTAGAGTATTCTTGGTTGTAGTTTTTTCCCTTTCATCAGTTTAAATATATCGTGTCATTCCCTTCTGGCTTGTAGTTTCTATTGAGAACTCAACTGATAATCTTATGGGAGTTCCCTTATATGTTATTAGCCATTTTCCCTTGTTGCTTTTAACATTTATCTTTCTCTTTAATTTTTGTCAGTTTGATTATTATGTGTCTCAGTGTGCTCCTCCTTGGTTTATCCTGTCTGGGACTCTGTGCTCCCTGGACTTGGTTGACTATTTCCTTTCCCATGTTAGGGAAGTTTTCAGATATTGTCTCTTCAAATATTTCCTCTGGACTTTTCTCTCTCTTGGCCTTCCAGGTGGTGCTACTGGTAAATAACCCACCTGTCAATGCAGGAGACATAAGAGATGCGGGTTCAATGCATAGGTAGGGAAGATCCCCTAGAGGAGGGCATAGCAACCCATTCCAGTATTCTTGCCTGGAGAATCCCATGGACAGGGGAGCCTGGTCCATAGGGTCACAAAGAGTCAGACACAACTGTAGTGACTTAGCACACACACATTCTCTCTCTCTTCTCCTACTGGGACCCCTACAATGAGAATGTTGGTGTGTTTAATGTTGTCCAGAAGTCTCTTAGGCTGTCATAATTTCTTTTCATTCTTTTTTCTATATTCTCTTTTATGGTAGTCATTTCCATCATTCTGTCTTCCAGGTCACTTATCTGTTCTTCTGCCTCAGTTATTCTACTATTGATTCCATCTAGTGTATTGTTCATCTCTGTTTGTTTGTACTTTAGTTCTTCTAGGTCTTTGGTAAACATTTCTTGCATCTTCTCCATTCTTTTTCTGATATCCTGGATCATTTTCACCATCATTATTCTGAATTCTTTTTCTGGAAGGTTCCTTATCTCTGGGGTTTTATCTTGTCCCTTCATCTGGAACATAACCTTCTGCCTTTTCATTTTGATTAATTTTCTGTGCTGTGATTTTCATTCTGGGGCTGTGGTATTGTAGTTCTTCTTACTTTTTCTGTCTGCCCTCTGGTGGATAAGGCTAAGACGCTTGTGTAAGCTTCCTGATAGCAGGGACTTGCGATGGGAAAAACTGGGTCTTGCTTTGGTGGGCAGGGCCATGCTCAGTAAAACTTTAACCTAATTGTCTGCTGATGGCTGGGGCTATGCTCCATTCCTGTTAGTTGTTTGGTCTGAAGAAACCCAGTCCTGGAGTCTACAGGCTCTATGGTAGGGTTAATAGTGACCTCCAAGAAGGCTCACACAAAGGGGCATCTCCCAGAACTGCTGCTGCCAGTGCCCCCATTCCCATGGTGAACCACTGCCAACCCATGCTTCCACAGGAGACCCTTCAACACTAACAGGTAAGTCTGGTTCAGTCTCCTGCCCCTATTCCCCTGGGTCCTGGTGCACAGAAGATTTTGTTTGTGCCCTCCAAGAGTGGAGTCTCTGTTTACCCCAGTCCTGTGGAAGTTTTTCAGTCAAATCCCACTGGCCCTCAAAGTCAGATTCCCTGGGGATTCCTAGTCCCTTTGCCAGAGCCCCAGGCTGGGAAGCCTGATGTGGGGCTCAGAATCTTCACAACAGTTTGAGAATTCTTTGGTATTATTCTTCTCCAGTTTGTGGGTTGCCCACCTGGCGGGTATGGGATTTGATTTTATCATGCTTGCACCCCTCTCTTATTGTCTCGTTGCAGCTTCTCCTTTGTCTCTGGACATGGGGTATCTTTTGGTGGGTTCCAGCATCCTCCTGTCGATGGCTGTTCAACAGCTAGTTGCAATTTAGGTGCTGTCATGGGAGGAGATAAGCACATGTATTTCTACTGCACCATCTTGAACTTCCTTCATGCATTTCTCTAATAATTAGTGATGTTTAGCATCTTTGCACATGTTTGTTAGCCATCTTTTCATGTGTATGTCTTGCTTGGAAAAATGTCTATTTAGATCTTGCCCCCATGTTTTGACTGGGTTATTTGTTTTTTGACATTGAGCTGCATGAGCTGCTTGTACATTTTGGAGATTAATTCCTTCTGGGTTGCTTCATTTGCAAATATTTTCTCCTGTTGACTTGAAAAATATTCACAACCTAAAAGTTGAGAGTTATGTTTTATTTGGTGGGAATTTTTAGGACTTAAGCCAGGGAGGCAGCATCTCAAGTAACCCTGAGAGAACTTCTCTGAGGAGGCAAGGGGACAAGTCAGGCTATATAGAAGCTTTGCAACAAAGTACAAGGTAGTTGGAACAACAAAAGTTATTGTTAATTAAAGACAACCAGATATTCCAAGTTAAGGAATTGAGCAGTTTTCTATGTATGGGAAAATGCAAGAGTCTGATCTCACTGAAATCATTCCTTTCATACGCTCCTCACCTATCTGGGGCCAGGATCCTATTTTTTCACATCCTGAGTTTCCTTTCCTTGGAACTCACCATAGGAAGTGGCTTTAGGTCTGACTGCTGCTAGATAGCATGTATTAGTCTTCTTGCTAAGTTCCCTTAAGGCTCACCAGCTCATGTTGGAGGGCTGCGATCACTGATGGCTGTGACTTCCTCGTTTACAGATATGGTAGGAAATATTCTATTTCTCACTCCCATTCTGAGGGTTATTATTTTTGTTTTGTTTATGGTTTCCTTTGCTGGGCAAAAGCTTTTAAGTTTAATTTCATAATTTCCCACCAGAGAAAACTGAAAACAAAACATGTTAATGGGTTACAATTTCCTTACTTTTTGCCTCTGATGAGTGAATTTAAATTCAAACTCTTTGAACATTAAAAAGAAAAGAAGTCATCATAACTGATTTTTTGTTGTTTTTATTATGGCCTCTGGGGAAAAAAGATGGAAATGGCTGTTTGAGGATACACTTTGGGGGGTGGTTTAAAAGCAGCTTTTAGTTGCCAATAAGTACTGGTAAAATCAGGCAGATGGCCCTTAAAGGCTGGTGATTTTTCAGCCTGATATGTATATTTTTGAGTGGTTCAACTTGGACTCTAAGACTGATGAGATAAATAGAACTTAAGATAGCCTTGCTTGTCACTTGGACTTTGATCAAGGCTGTTTAGTCTTGGAGCTTCCTTCCTTTCCTGCTGGCAAAGAAAAACCTCTGACTTCTTTGAAAGCTTATATTCACAGATCCTAATTGCCTGACCTGATTCTAAGCTAAACGCTGACCTTCCTGGTATGTGCCATTTCAGCCTCAGCAAGGGTTGCATTGAACTGGATTCAGGCACAAGCTTAGTGAACAGAACTGAGACTCTGGGACTGTTGCAGATTTAAGACACCCCTCGGTGAGCCCATAAACTAGGAAAACATCATGGATGCTGCTTGGACCATCTTGTTCACTTGCAGATGTCCCCAAAATAGAGCTTGTTTTTCTTTTCTTTTTTAAAAAATTTATTTAATTGGAGGATAACTACTTTACAGTATTGTGATGGTTTTTGCCACACATCAATATGAATTAGCCATAGATATACATATGTCTTCTCTCTCCTGAACCCCCTCCCACCTCCCTCCCCACCCCATTCCTTCAGGTTGTCACAGAGCCCCAGGTTGCAGTGACCTCTAATGGAACTATCTAAAATTGAGCTGTGAATTGGCTCTATATTTCTGATGCAGAGGATAGTTGTATTCCTAATTTGAGATCCTGCCAGAAGCAGCAAGTTGGGGAAGTACACAGAACAGAGAGTGTGACCCCTCCATCCACTCCTGACAGAGCGTATTCTTCACTCTTCTCTCAGGGATATCTCCCTGTTGTTGGCTTGTGTTAGAATTTCTAGATTAATTGAATAATATTCTTGCTGAATGTAGAATTCTGGGCTGACGATTGTTTTCTTGCAGCACATTAAACATTTCAAGATACTCCCTTCTGACCTCCACAGTTTCTGATGAGAAATTCACACTCATTTGAATCACGGTTCTCATACAGGTAATGCATCATTTTCCTCTGGTTGTTTTGGGATTTTTCTCTATTTTTATTTTTTGGCAATTTGACTTTTATATGCCTGGGAATGGGCTCTGCTGGGTCTATTCCACTTGGGGATTGCTAAGCTTCTTGAATATTGGGTTTATATATTTTGCCAAATTTGGAAAGTTTCTAGCCATTGTTATTTCAAAAATTGTTTTCCATCACTGCATTTGTTCTCCACTCTTTCTGGAATTCTGATGACACAACTGTTAAATGTTTTGGTATTTTCCCATAGGTCTTTGACTTTCTGTTCATTCCTCTTTTAATCTCATTTTCATTCTGTTCTTCAGATGGGATAATGTTTTTTGACCTATCTTCAAGTTTATTGACGCTTTTCTTGCCTCCACTCTACTATTGAGAGAGTACTTGCCTCCCCCTTTTATGATTTTAATTTTGGTGATTACAGTTTTCACTCATAAAAATTTCTATTTGGTTCTTCTTTAAAATCTTTCAATCTTTGTGGAAGCTGAGATTTCCTATTTTTATATTTGTTAGACAGTATATTTCATTTGTTGGAGTATTTTTAAAACAACAACTTTAACGACTTTTTCAGATAATTCCAACATCTGTCTTCTCAGCATTGTTGTCTGTTGATTGTCTTCTTCCATGAGAATTAAGATGTTTCTGCTACTTTATGTTACAGGGAAGAACTGACTCCAAGTCAGATCTGTTTCTTTAACTTTTGCTTCCCGTTGTTTTTGTTCACTAAAAGGATACTGTCCATACATAATTGGGAACCCTGTCCCTCTGCCTGAATGTTAACCCAAAGTGCCTTTGTTCAGGACTCTATCAGCCTGTGGATGGCTACAGGATGGAAGAAATTAACACATTTCCTGTCCAAGGATGGCCATTCCAAGAGATATTTGCAAGACTTATGACCTTTTTACTTTAGTTCCTCACCTCTCCCAATTTCTGTTCTATAAAAGAACTTGGCATCCAGCCTCCGATAAGATGGTTATTTTGAGACATTAGTTTGCCATTTTTTTGGTTCAGCCGGCTTTCTGAATAAACTATTCCTTGCCTCAACACCTTGCCTGTAGACTTTTTGGCCTATCATGTAGCAAGCAGAGCAAGCTTGGATTTGGTAACACTTATATTTCAAGTAATTTTTAATTGCATTCAGGATGCTTTAACTATTTGATTATGAGACTCTTAGTCTGTGTAAATCCTATTTATATTTTTGTATACCAGGTGATTTATCTGCTTAGGTTCAAGCAGCAAGTTCCAACATGCTTTCTGCGTGCCCGGTTTTAAAGACAACTCTTTCAATTCTGGTTTCCTCGGTGTGTATGCCCAGCAGTGGGATTGCTGGGTCATATGTATTAAAGAAGACAGTACCTATGTTTCTGTAAATGCCTCCAGTTTTCCACTGCCTAATTTTATTTAATTTGCCGAGGAAACCAGAATTGAAAGAGACGCGTGTACCCCAATGTTCATCGCAGCACTGTTTACAATAGCCAGGACATGGAAGCAACCTAGATGTCCATCAGCAGGCGAATGGGTAAGGAAGCTGTGGTACATATACACAATGGAATATTACTCAGCCATTAAAAAAATACATTTGAATCGGTTCTATTGAGATGGATGAAACTGGAGCCCATTATACAAAGTGAAGTAAGCCAGAAAGAAAAACACCAATACAGTATACTAATGCATATATATGAAATTTGAAAGATGGTAACGATAACCCTATATGCGAGACAGAATAAGAGACACAGATGCATAGAACAGTCTTATGGACTCTGAGGGAGAAGGTGAGGGTGGGACGTTCTGGGAGAATAGCACTGAAACATGTATATTATCATATGTGAAACAGAACACCATTCCATGTTCGATGCATGAGACAAATGCTCAGGGCCAGGGCAATGGGATGACCCAGAGGGATGGGATGGGGAGGGAGGTGGGTGGGGGGTCCAGGAAGGGGAACACATGTAAACCCATGGCTGATTCATGTCAATGTATGGCAAAAACTATTACAATATTGTAAAGTAATTAGCCCCCAACTAAAATAAATAAATTTATTTAAAAAAAAATAAATAAAAAAGAAAAAGAAAAAAAAATAAAAAAGAAAAAGAAAAAAAAAATAAAGACAACTCTTTACAAAGTACTTCTCTGTTGTGCCATCTAGTGGCCAATCTGGTACCATTCGTAATCTATCTGTAGGTGTTAGTATGCGCTACTTAGGGTGAGCTTAGGGCTTAGTAACAAACTTTGGGGTTCAGTTTTGCATGTTCCTCTCTCTATTGATCTCGTCAATATTTCTTGGTCCATGAAGTGTGCTTCTACAGTTCTCTGGCAAGAATCTAGGATTTTAGTTCCTCTGTGCCTGTGCCCATTGCCAAGTGCTGGGTAGACTAGAGGAAATAAAAATGGTAAAAAGGGTCACTTTTTTAGTGGTAGTTTACATTTTGGTCTTTCTTCCAAATTTCTTGCTATGATTCAAGTTTTGGAGTCCTCAAATACCTTCTCCATGCATTCTGTCAAGATTTTATAGCTGCATTATAAAATGATGAGAAAAGTGAGAGAGGTTAAATATGCTTGCTGCACCTTATCTGAAAAAGGAATCTCCAATTCAAGTCCTTTTGAGAGCAAACTGGAAAAGGTCAGTTTTCATTCCAATCCCAAAGAAAGGCAATGCCAAAGAATGCTCAAACTACCACATAATTGCACTCATCTCACACGCTAGTAAAGTAATGCTTAAAATTCTCCAAGCCAGGCTTCAGCAATACGTGAACCATGAACTTCCAGATGTTCAAGCTGGTTTTAGAAAAAGCAGAGGAACCAGAGATCAAATTGCCAGCATCCAAAGGATCATCGAAAAAGCAAGAGAGTACCAGAAAAACATCTATTTCTGCTTCATTGACTATGCCAAAGCCTTTGACTGTGTGGATCACAATAAACTGTGGAAAATTCTGAAAGAGATGGGAATACCAGACCACCTGACTGGCCTCTTGGGAAACCTGTATGCAGGTCAGGAAGCAACAGTTAGAACTGGACATGGAACAACAGACTGGTTCCAAATAGGAAAAGGAGTATGTCAAGGCTGTATATTATCACCCTGCTAATTTAACTTATATGCAGAGTACATCAAGAGAAACGCTGGGCTGGAGGAAGCACAAGCTGGAATCAAGATTACTAGGAGAAATATCAATAACCTCAGATATGCAGATGACACCACACTTAGAGCAGAAAGTGAAGAACTAAAGAGCCTCCTGATGAAAGTGAGAGAGTGAAAAAGTTGGCTTAAAACTCAACATTCATAAAACTAAGATCATGGCATCTGGTCCCATCACTTCATGGCAGATAGATGGGGAAACAGTGGAAACAGTGGCTGACTTTATTTTTTTGGGCTCCAAAATCACTGCAGATGGTGACTGCAGCCATGAAATTAAAAGACGCTTACTCCTTGGAAGGAAAGTTATGACCAACCTAGATAGCATATTAAAAAGCAGAGACATTACTTTGCCAACAAAGGTCCGTCTAGTCAAGGCTATGGTTTTTCCAGTGGTCATGTATGGATGTGAGAGTTGGACTATAAAGAAAGCTGAGCACCGAAGAACTGATGCTTTTGAACTGTGGTGTTGGAGAAGACTCTTGAGAGTCCCTTGGACTGCAAGGAGATCCAACCAGTCCATCCTAAAGGAGATCAGTCCTGGGTGTTCATTGGAAGCACTGATGTTGAAGCTGAAACTCCAATCCTTTGGCCACCTGATGTGAAGAGCTGACTCATTGGAAAAGACCCTGATGCTGGGAAAGATTGAAGGCAGGAGGAGAAGGGGACGACAGAGGATGAGACGGCTGGATGGCATCATCGACTCGATGGACATGGGTTTGGGTGGACTTAGGGAGTTAGTGATGGACAGGGAGGGCTTCTGTGCTGCGGTTCATGGGGTCGCAAAGAGTCGGACACGACTGAGTGACTGAACTGAACTGAACTGAACTGATTCTGGCTACTTCTTTATCAGGATATAGTCCAAGGACTGGAACAATTCAAAAGAAATTGTTTTGTATAATTAATAAGCAAATATGTTAATATTTTTAGAATAATGATTTTCACTTTAAGAGAAGAGATAAAAATATTAAATAAAAGAAGGTAAGGAAAATGTTTACTGTTATTTTGAATTTGAATTATCTGTGTATGTGTATATATAGAAGAAGGAAATGGCAATCCACTCCAGTGTTCTTGCCTTGAGAATTCCATGGACAGAAGAGCCTGGAGGGCTACAGTCCATGGTGTCACAAAGAGTTGGACATAACTGAGTGACTAACACTTTCACTGCTCCATCCTGAGGACACAGTATGTTTCCAATATATCAGGAAAGGTCAGATGGCTCTGGAAAAGGAGATAGATATGGAAACAAAACTCCAGTGCAGTAACAGCAGTGGGTGTTGCTGAATTTGATCAGAAGTTTTTAAAGGATCACACCGTGAACAGCTCCCACTTAATTTTCCCCATCCATTAACACTATATTATGGAGAAAATTTCTGTCATCAGTTCAGTTGAATTCCCCTCATGCTGTTTACTCCCATTATGCACAATGACAAAGGTAAACTGATGCTGTATTAGATTCAAATAAAAGAATAGTATTGCCTTCTGTGGTGTGTTTTCCAAAACATTCAAATATTTTTTTCTGAGTTGCCAAACCAAACAAGATAAAGCTTCCTGCAATTTACAGGAACATATGGGCATAGAGGGAACATACCTCAACATAATAGAGGCCATATATGATAAACCTATAGCTAATATCATACTCAATGGTGAAAAGCTGAAAGCATTTCCTCTAAAATCAGAAACAATATAAGGATGCCCACTCTCACCACTATTATTCAACATAGTTTTGGAATTTCTAGCCATGGCAATTAGACAAGAGAAGTAAAGGGAATCCAAATTGGAAAAGAAGTAAAACTGTCACTCTTGGCAGATGACATGATACTATTCATAGAAAATCCAAAAGAGGCCACTAGAAAATTACTAGAGGTGATCAATGAATTTGGTAAATTTGAAGGATACAAAATTAATATACAGAAATTTATTTCATTTCTATACACTATTAGTGAAAGAATAGGAAGGGAAATTAAAGAAATTCCCATTTACCATTACACCAAGAAAAATAAAATACATACCAATAAATATACCTAAGGAGGCAAAAGATCTGTATGCAGAAAACTATAAGGTGCCAATGAAAGAAATCAAAGATGATACAGACATATGGAAATATATACCATGTTCTTGGACTGGAAGAGTCAATATTGTGAATATGACTATATCACCCAAGGCAATCTACAAATTCAATGCAAGCACATGCTAAGTCCCTTCAGTCATGTCTGACTCTTTATGACCCCATGGACTGTAGCCCACCAGGCTCTTCTATGAAATTCTCCAGGCAAGAATACTGGAGTGGGTTGCCATTTCCTTCTCCAGGGGATCTTCCCGACCCAAGGATGGAACCTGCATCTCTTATGTCTCCTGCATTGGCAGGCAGGTTCTTTACCACTAGCACCACCTGGGAAGCCAGTGACTAAATTTCCAACGGCATTTTCCACCAAACTAGAGCAAAAAGTCTTAAAATGTGTACTAAACACAAAAGACCCTGAATAGCCAAAGCAATCTCAAGAAAGAAAAATGGATCTAGAAGAATCAGTTTCCCTGACTTCAGGCTATACTACAAAGCTACAGTCATCAAAACAGTATGGTACTGGCACAAAAACATAATATAGATAAATGGAACAGAATAGAAAGCCCAGAAAGAAATCCATGTATCTAAGGTCAACTAATCTATGAAAAATGAGGCAAGGCTATAAAATGGAGAAAATATAGTCACTTTAATAAGGGATGCTGGGAAAACTGGACAGCTACATGTTAAAAACAACAATTAGAAGATTCTTTTATACTATACACAAAACAAACTCAAAATGGATTAAAGACCTAAATGTCAGACTGGATATTTATAAAACCCTTAAAGGAAAATATAGGCAGAACATACTTTGAAATAAATTGCAGCAATATCTTTTTCAATCCATCTCCTACAGTAATGAAAATAAAAATAAACAAATGAGAACTAATTAAACTCAAAACATTTTGCACAGCAAAAAAAAAAAAAAACATAAAAAGTGAAAAGACAACCCTCAGAATGGGAGAAAATATTTACAAATGATGTGACCGACAGGGATTAATGTCCAAAGTTTACAAACAGCTTATGTGGCTCAATATAAAACAAACAAACAACAACAACAAAAAAATAAAACTGGCACACCTAAATAGGCATTTCTCCAAAGAAGACATATAGATGGCCAAGAGGCACATGAAAAATGCTCTATATATGTAATTATTAGAGAAATGAGAATCAAAACTACAATGAGAGATCACCTTACACCAGCCAGAATAGCCATCATCAGAAAGTCTACAATCAACGCTGAAGAAGGTAAGGAGAAAAAGGAACCCTCCTACACTGTTGGTGGGGATGTAAATTTGTACAGCCACTATGGAGAACAATATGGAGGTTCCTTAAGAATCTAAAAATAGAGCTATCGTATGATCCAGGAATCCCACTTCTGAGAATATATCAGAGAAAAATATGGTACAAAGGATCCATGCACCCCAATGTTCATTGCAGTATTATATACAATAGCCAAGATATGGAAACAACCTGAATGTCCACCAACAGATGAATGGATAAAGAACATGTGGAATATACATACAATGGAATATTACTCAGCCTTTAAAAAGAATGAAATAATGCCATTTGCAGCAACATGGATGAATCTGGAGATTATCATATTAAGTGAAGTAAGTCAGACAAAGACATATAACATATATAATCACTTATATGCAGAATACAAAAAATGATACAAATAAACTTATCACAAAACAGAAATAGACTCACAGATTTAGAGATCAAATTTATGGTTATTGTGGGGGGAGGGATATACTGGGAGTTGCGATTGACATGTATACGCTGTTATAAAAATATGTTTTTAAAATTTTTATTAGAGTATAGTTGATTTACAGTGTTACTTTACTTTCTGCTGCACAGCAAAGTGTATCAGTCATACATACATACACATACATGCTATACAGTAGGTCCTTATTACTTACCAATTTTATATATACAAGTGTGCATATGTCACACTTCTTTAATATAAAATAGATAACCAGCAAAGACCTACTGTATAGCACACAGAACTCTGCTCAATATTCTGTAATAACCTGAATGGGAAAAGAATTCAGTAAAGAATAAATACATATATATGTATAACTGAATCACTCTGCTGCACACCTGAAACTAACACAACATTGTTAATCAACTATACTCCAATATAAAATAAAACTATAAGTAAACAGACAAACTTCAGTACCTTACCAATAATGGGTTTATCTGGTTTTGTTCAGCAATTCATGGCAGATTACACTATGAACATTTCCCACATAACTTCTCCCCCACCTACATTAACAGCATAACATGAAGATCCGTCTAGTCAGTCCAGTTGGATTTCCCTCATTCTGTTTCCTCTAGGTATGCACAGTGTCACCCATCAAGCAATACTGGTGTATTGTATCAAACTCAAAACCAATAACATAATTGCCTTCATTATGTTTACTAAACATTCATGGATTCTTTGTAAGTTTCCATAGAGAGCAACATTCAAGCTTCCCTTAATTTACAGGGAAATTACATTTCTGGAAAATCCACTTTAATTCTTTGCTTTAAAAGGTTTGCATTACTGTAACCCTAAACCTACAAATGCCAGTAGCTCCTTTCAGTCATTTCAACATCCAAACCTGCCCTCTGAAATATTATGTCAGCTTCCACTTACTTACCAGATGCATCATTGTGATCATTAACCATATAATATACTGTTTATAAACCACAAGAATAGGACTTCTTGGCTATACCTCAGATCTCTGATTCATAAAGCATAGGAAAGACATGATCCCTGTCAGGATTTGGTTTGGGGAAATAGCATGGCAGCGTGGAGTCCGACACGAGACTACCCCCTACCCCAACCTGTGAGAAGGATTCTAGGCACCTTTATCCTGTCTCACTTTGTCTGATAAGATAGTGGTTCATGGACAGGTTGGGTGTGAGGTAAAGCTTTCTTTCCATGGTCAACTACTGCTCAGGTGTAAAAGTTAAGGATGGTTCTGTGGTTGTCACGGCTCTTGGCTCCTGGTTCTGGGTCCTTGTGGGGAAATGACAAGATGGTGCCAGTTAGGCTCTCTCGCCCCATGCTCTCATGCCCTCTTGCCCCATGTTCTGTAAACAATGACTTTGCATAGTTATGTAACAGCTGAGATCACTTATAGCACTGCGCATGCACATCACGAGGTACTCATTTGGCCACGGGCTACTTTTGTTCTGTTAAGTATGTGTAAGCTTCACCTGAAAAAGCCCAGAAGATTGTGTGTAGTTATATTGTATTATGTTATGTCTGCTGCACCAGCCAGGAGAGAAGAAACATGTCTGCAGTTCCTATGACTCCTTGCATTTTCTTTGAGGCTTTTAGCTTGCGCCTTGCCTACCATGGGTCCAGCGAACAGTGCACACTTTGAGATATAGCAATACCACTGCCGTCAGGAACAGGGTCAGCAACACAGTCCTCCTCCTCAAGGAAGGCAAGCCCGCTCCAGGCTCGGTCACCAGAGTCAGGGACCAGGTTATGGCTTTAAGCTACTAGGGAAGGCTGTCTGCTTTGGGACAGCAGGTGAGATCAGAAGAGAACAGCTGAGAGGAGAAGGGAGACGACCTCTTCAGATCGGGGCCAATCAAATCTGATTGGTGAAGGGAAGACATTTGCCCTAAGTTCTAGCTGCTCTGGGCTTGTGTGGGATGGAGGGACTGAGGGTAAAAAGAGAATCATAGGTTGAAAGGAGGTGGGGAGAATATCACATAACCCCACATTGTCTGTGTCACATGGTCCCTGAGAAAAGCCCAGGCCATGCGGGATTTCACAGGTCATCTCTCAACACCTGCATCCAACAGCCATGAAGAGAATGAATTTGAGGTAAACTGAAGTCTCAGAGAGACAGGCCAGCAGGGGCAGTGACGTCCTCTCAGAAGATCCACTGCCTTGCCCTTGGTTTGACTCTCGTGTGTTCATTACGTTCTGTCTTCCTGGTGCTCTCAGGTTGGTCTTCACAAGTGTGTGTTTGTCCCAGGAAGAATCAGTAGGTTGGAGACAGTCTTGCTAACAAAGGGGTTTAATAAAGTCCCTGAGAGTTGCCCAAGCAGAGTGAAAACTCACAGATTCTAGGGCACTGTTGTAGCCACACTGAGTGAGATTCACTGAGTGCAGATCACAGAATCTGCATTTTTAAGAAAATTTTTTTACAACTCCTCAGTTCTGACTTGGAGAAGGCAATGGCACCCCACTCCAGTACTCTTGCCTGGAAAATCCCATGGACGGAGAAGCCTGGTAGGCTGCAGTCCATGGGGTCGTTAAGAGTTGGACACGACTGAGCGACTTCACTTTCACTTTTCCCTTTCATGCACTGGAGAAGGAAATGGCAACCCACTCCAGTATTCTTGCCTGGAGAATCCCAGGGACGGCGGAGCCTGGTGGGCTGCCGTCTATGAGGTTGCACAGAGTCGGACATGACTGAAGCAACTTAGCAGCAGCAGCAGCAGTTCTGACTGACATGGACAACTTGTCTAGGCACTACCAGGGGAGAGGAATGGTCTTATTTTGCCTACTGCCAGGCTCTGTCTCCACTGGAGCACGTGTAGGTGACAGGGGTTTGCTGCCTTCTCTGATGCACAATCCCAAGATCTCCAGTCTAGAAGACTCACTGACATGCTGTCTGCTGTTCTGAGGAGGCTCTCAGACCATCGTTTCTACAAAACATCCTGATTCCAGTCTTGCCAAGGCTCCATCTGAAAGATTTATGAAGAAATCAGATTTCTATTTAGTGTGCATTTCCATGATGTTAAGATCAATTTGTGTTACGTGGTAGCTGCTATTTATGTAATTTGCCATAGCCATTGCATCTTATCCTTGACTGAATAAATACAGAATACACCGAGTTTTCCACAGTGCATCCAGACCTGTGGCTCCCTTACTGCTGGGCAACACTGGGCAAGTTACATAGCATCTGTGCCTCATTCCTCCATTAGCCACATGGAAACACTAGCTTGGAGTAAATTTAACTACTTCATGGGGCAGTGTAGACCACTGACCGTGTTAAGACACGGGAAATTGTCAGGACAGTATGTGCCATATGGTATGTTCCCAGTCAATTCTAGCTGTTGTCATTACTGTTGTTAATACTATTGCTGTTCCACATTTCCCTGGAGAGTGTTCCAGGGACACATGTCAAGACCACCTTTGACTCACTGCATGGACCTTGCACTATCACTACAGCCCTTCAAGGCCTCAAGAATGGAGTGTATGAGGTATATGGGAGGGTTTTTTTTTTTTTTTTAGTATAATGAGTACTCATCTCTTCTTATGGGAATATTGTGAAGCCTAAATGAAATATTGAGGTTTCATCATGTGCTCAAATGAAAAAGTTTAGTGAATAGTCTCTATGAAGTTAGAAGTCTAATGATTGCTTTGTATGATTTGTGTAATGACATGAAAGCAAGTGATCACTGGAGAATTATAGAACATAAGTATTGTTGTTGTTCAGTCACTCATTCATGTCCAACTCTTTGCGACCCCATGGACTGCAGCACACCAGGCTTCCCTGCCCTTCAGTATCTTCCAGAACTTGCTCAAACTCATGTCCATTGGATCATTGATGCCATCCAACCATCCTGTCCTCTGTCGTCCCTTTATCCTCCTGCCTTCAATCTTTGCCAGCATCAGGATCTTTTCTAATGAGTCGTCTCTTCGCATCAGGTGGCCAAATTATTGGAGCTTCAGTTTCAACATCAGTCCTTCCAATGAATATTCAGGATTGATTTCCTTTAAGATGGGCTGCTTGGATCTCCTTGCAGTCCAAGGGACTCTCAAGAGTTTTCTCCATCACCACAGTTCAAAAGCATCAATTCTTGGGTGCTCTGCCTTCTTTTAACTTATATGCAGAGTACATCATGAGAAACGCTGGGCTGGAAGAAACACAAGCTGGAATCAAGATTACCGGGAGAAATATCAATAACCTCAGATATGCAGATGACACCACCCTTATGGCAGAAAGTGAAGAAGAACTAAAGAGCCTCTTGATGAAAGTGAAAGAGGAGAGTGAAAACGTTGGCTTAAAGCTCAACGTTCAGAAAACTAAGATCATGGCATCTGGTCCCATCACTTCATGGGAAATAGATGGGGAAACAGTGGAAACAATGCCAGACTTTGTTTTTTTGGGCTCCAAAATCACTGCTGATGGTGACTGCAGCCATGAAATTAAAAGACACTTACTCCTTGGAAGGAAGGTTATGGCCAACCTAGATAGCATATTTAAAAGCAGAGACATTACTTTGCCAACAAAAGTCCGTCTAGTCAAGGCTATGGTTTTTCCAGTGGTCATGTATGGATGTGAGAGTTGGATGGTGAAGAAAGCTGAGTGCCACAGAATTGATGCTTTTGAATTGTGGTGTTGGAGAAGACTGTTGAAAGTCCCTTGGACTGCAAGGAGATCCAATCAATCCATCCTAAAGATCAATCCTGGGTGTTCATTGGAAGGACTGATGTTGAAGCTGAAACTCCAATATGTCGGCCACCTCATGCGAAGAGTTGACTCATTGGAAAAGACCCTAATGCTGGGTAGGATTGGGGGCAGGAGGAGAAGGGGACGACAGAGGATGAGATGGTTGGATGGCATCACTGACTCGATGGACATGGGTTTGGGTAGACTCCGGGAGTTGGTGATGGACAGAGAGGCCTGGCGTGCTGCAATTCATAGGGTCGCAAAGAGTCAGACATGACTGAGCGACTGAACTGACCTGAACTGAACTACCTTCTTTATGGTCCAACTCTCACATCTGTACATGACTATTGAAAATAGTTTTGACTGGATTAAAGATCTAAACGTAAGAACAGAAACTATAAAACTATGGATAAGGAAGCTGTGGTACATATACACAATGGAATATTACTCAGCCATTAAAAAGAATACATTTGAATCAGTTCTATTGAGATGGATGAAACTGGAGCCCATTATACAAAGTGAAGTAAGCCAGAAAGAAAAACACCAATACAGTATACTAATGCATATATATGGAATTTGAAAGATGGTAACGATAACCCTATATGCGAGACAGAATAAGAGACACAGATGCATAGAACAGTCTTATGGACTCTGAGGGAGAAGGTGAGGGTGGGACGTTCTGAGAGAATAGCATTGAAACATGTATATTATCATATGTGAAACAGAACACCATTCCAGGTTCGATGCATGAGACAAATGCTCAGGGCTGGGACAATGGGATGACCCAGAGGGATGGGATGGGGAGGGAGGTGGGAGGGGGGTTCAGGATGGGGAACACATGTAAACCCATGGCTGATTCATGTCAATGTATGGCAAAAACCACTACAATATTGTAAAGTAATTAGCCCCCAACTAAAATAAATTTATTTAAAAAAAAAAGAAAGAAAGAAAATAGTTTTGACTGTAAAGTCAGCAAAGTGATGTCTTTGCTTGTTAATATACTGTCTAGGTTTGGCATAGCTTTTCTTCCAAGGAGCAAACATCTTTTAATTTCATGGAGGCAGTCACCATCCACAGTGATTTTGGAGTCCAAGAAAATAAAGTCTGTCACTGTTTCCATTTTTCCCCATCTATCTGCCATGAAGTGATGGGACCAGATCTTAGTTTTTTGAATGTTGAGTTTTAAGCCAATTTTTGACTCTCTTTTTTCACCCTCATCAGGAGCCTCTTTAGTTCCTCTTTGCTTTCTGCCATAAGGGTAGTGTCATCTGCATATCTGAGGTTCCTGATATTTCTCCCTGCATCTTGATTCCAGCTTGCGCTTCATCCAGCTCAGCAATTTTCATGATGTACTTTGTGTATAAGTTAAATAAGCAGGGTGACACTATACACCCTTGATGTATTCCTTTCCAAATTTTGAACTAGTATACCTGTTTGTTTTTCTTGAATCTGTATACCAGTTGTTGAATATTTGGGTTGTTTCTAGGTTTGGCTATTAGGCATACTTGTGAGGAATATTTAAGTACAGGTCTTTGTGTGAGCATATTTTCATTTCTCTTGGGTAAAATTTTCCAGGTGTAGAATGGCTGAGTCATATTAGGCTTCACAGGTGGTGCTAGTTATAAAGAATCCACCTGCCAACACAGGAGATGCAAGAGATGCTGGTTCAATCCTGGGTGGGGAAGATCCCCTGGAGTTCTAAATGGCAACCCACTCCAGTAGTCTTGCCTGGAAAATTCCATGGACAGAGGGACCTGGTGGGCTACAGTCTATGGGGCCGCAAAGAGTTGGACATGACTGAGCAACTGAACACACACACATACACACGGTAAATTTATGTATCTTTGAATCTAAACTGTGTCCTCTGTAGACAACATACAGTTGCATCCTGTTGTTTTTCTTTAATCCAGTCTGTCAACGTCTGCCTTTTGGTTGGATTGTTTTATCTATTCACATTTAATGTTGATACAGACTTACATGTGCCAATACTTTTTCCTGTCTCATGTCGTTTTCTTCTATACTCCTCATTTCACTGCTTTCTTTTGCATTAAATGGGTATTTTCTAATGTATTTCTAATTTTAAATTCTTTACTGATTTTTCCACTACTTTTAAGTTATTTCCTTAGTAGCTGCTACAGGCTACCATAAACTTACGTTATCACAATCAGCTTGAAATTTCTACTAATTCTAATGAGATATAGAAACTTTACTCCCATAACGCTCTATTATGGTTTCCCTCTATTCCTCATATTGTCACATAAAGTAAATCTATAAAGGGTACACCCTATTGATACACTCTAATCATTATTATATTATACATAATGTCATGTTTATGAAAAGCTGATATAAGGCAGAATATTAGATATATATTTATAGCTACTGGTATATAGCTATATATATTAATATATATTATATATATTAATAAACCTTCTTTGTCATCATTTCTGATTCTTTGCATATGTTTGTGTGGATCTGACACCATCCAGACTTGTTTCCTTACCTAATACAGCTTTGCTCCCAACCACCCCCTTTGTGTTGCTGTTGGCAAATATCTTACATATTACATGTTATTGCCCCAACAGTAATTTACATGATGCTGTTTTATACAATTGCTTTTTAAACACAGGAAGAAAGAAGTGAAAATGTATATTCATAAAGTATTTTGTGTTCGTATAACTACCTTTACCTGTGCTCTTTTCATGTGGGTTCTAATTAACATCTGAAGTCATTTATTGCAGCCTGAAGAAATTCCTTTAGCTTTTCTTGTAAGCCATTTCTTCTACCAACAAATTCCCTGACTCTTTTAAAATTTAGGATGCCTTTATTTTTTCACTTCTGTTTTTTAAACCACTTTAGTGTGGTATATTTAACAGGTAAAAAGCTGAACATATTTAATGTGTACTTCTCCACAAATTTGGGAGTGTGTATACACGCATGAAATCATCACCAGCTTCAATGTACAAAACTCAACTGTATTTCTATACTAGCAGTGAATACTCCTAGTAAGTAAGAAAATTCCAGTTAGAATAAAAAGAACAATATACTTAGGAATTAATTTGACCAAAGAGGTGGAAGATTTGTACACTGAAAATGACAAAAAAGACTTGAAATAAATTGAAGAAAACTTAACTAAATGGAGGGCTTCCCCAGTGGCTCAGTGATAAAGAACCGCCTGAAATGCAGGAGATGCAGAAGATGAGGGTTCAATCCCTGGGTAGGGAAGATCTTTTTGAGGAGGGCATGGCAAACTGACTTCAGTATTCTTGTCTGGAGAATCCCATGAACTGAGGGGCATGGCAGGCTACAGTCCATAGGGTCAAAAAGAGTTGGATATGGCTGAAGCGACTGAGCACGTATCCACATAAATAAACGGAAAGATATTCTGTGTTCATAGATTAGAAGACAATATTGTCATGATTGCAGTATTCCCCAAACTGATCCAGACATTTAGTGTAATCCCTATTAATATTCTAACTGTATACTTTTTAGACATTGAGAGGCTGATCAGGGACACAGAATACCTTAACTTCACAAAAGAAAAACAAACTTGGAAGACTCATATATTCCAATTTCAAACATTATAACAAAGCTATAATGACCAAGATGGTATGGAACTGGCCTAAGGATAAATATGTAGATCAATGGTACAGAATCAAGAGTCTAGAAGTAAATCCACATATCTGTAGTACATTAATTTTTGACAACAGTGCCAAGATAATTGAAGAAAAAGAATGTTGTTTTAGCAAATGGTGCTAGGACAACAAGGCATCCACAGGCAAAAGAATGAATTTGAATTTCAGCCTTATACCACAGAGAGAATTAAGTCAAAATGGATCGAAATCCAAATGTAAGTGCTATTATAATAAAACTCCCATAAGAGAGCATAGGTGTCTTAATGACTTTGGGTTAGGCAATGGATTCCTCCATGTGACACCAAAAGCACAGGTAATATATGAAAACTTAGGTTAAAATGACTTCATCAAAAAAGTGTGCTTTATAGAACATCATAAAAAAGTGAAAAAATAACTCAAAGAATAGGGCAAAATATTGGTACCTCATGTATCTTTTAGGGTCCATGTTATAATATGGAATCTTCATCTCTCAATTATCCATCCAGTGGTCACTATCAATGGGCACTATTTTCCTCTAGAAATTTTCTGTACTTGTACACACATCTCTGTGCATGTGTGAATATTTCCTTAAGACACATTCATAACTGTGAATCTGGTTGAGACATAACCGGGGGTGGGAGTTGGTTGCAAAGCCTCTCTGGTATGCCAAAGTGCCTTCCCACAGAGGAAGTTAAAGTCCTGCTTGGCTGTTGCCTCTGGGGCAAGCCTTTCCCACCAGTGGACTCCAGTTTCTTGGCTGCAAGGCAGCTCCTCCTAAGGCACACACAAAGGGGCTTAGAACTTGCAGGGTGGCTTTGCCCTCCTGGGTACCTGCGTTTCACAAGCGGACAGGGGATTGGGACAGTGATGGCTCTCCTCTCATGGAACAACATTTGCATCTCGGTAACTGAAACACAAGCCATGCATGTTGTTGTGAATGTAAAGAAGACTGGCTTTGCAGAGATGTTACTTTGCTGACAAAGGTCCATCTAGTCAAAGCTATGGTTTTTCCAGTAGTCATGTAGGGATGGGAGAGTTGGACCATAAAGAAGGCTGAGCGCCGAAGAATTGATGTTTTTGAACTGCGGTGTTGGAGAAGGCTCTTGAGAGTCCCTTGGACTGCAAGGAGATCCAAGCAGCCCATCTTAAAGGAAATCAGTCCTGAATATTCATTGGAAGGACTGATGCTGAAGCTCTAGTACTTTGGCCACCTGATGCAAAGAACTGACTCATTTGAAAAGACCCTGATGCTGGGAAAGATTGAAGGTGGGAGAAGAAGGGGATGACAGAGGATGAGATAGTTGGATGGCATCACCGACTCGATGGACATGAGCTTGAGCAAGCTCCTGGAGTTGGTGATAGACAGGGAAGCCTGGTGAGCTGCAGTCCATGGGGTCGCAAAGAATCGGACCCGACTGAGCAACTGTCCTGAACTGAACTGAAGCCTTTGTATTCTCCGCCCCCCCCGCTCCTGTCAGGGGTCCTTTGGCATCAAAACCCATGAAATGCAGATCAGCAGTAGGTCCAAGTATCAGTCAGCCAACCATGTGAAGTGCATGCTAGACTACACAGCAGCTGCACGTCCTAATACTGATGCTTTCAATCAGAAGTGAAAGTGAAGTCGCTCAGTCATGTCCGACTCTTTGCGACCCCATGGACTGTAGCCTACCAGGCTTCTGGTCCATGGGATTTTCCAGGCAAGAATACTGGAGTGGGTTGCCATTTCCTTTTCCAAGAGATCTTCCCGACCCAGGGATTGAACCTGGGTCTCCCGCATTGTAGGCAGACGCTTTACCATCTGAGCCACCACGGAAGCTTTCAATTAGAACCCTCTAGTAAATAGACCTCTATCACTTCATCGACTGGCCCAGCTCATCTACTGAGTCGAACTCCCTGAGAAGCTCCTACCACAAATGTCCAAATAAAGTTAAACTGGTAGATAGCAAAAAAAAAAAAGACTGGCTCTGAACTCAAGAGGAACTAGGGTGTGACTCCCACATCCAGTCTTTACTGAATCAGCCACCTAAGCTCATTCAGCTTGTTTCCTTGTCTGTGAGAAGGCTGGGGATGATCTTTACCTCTCTGGATCTGTGGGGAATAAAATTCCATATGCCCGGCTCCCACAAGCTCCATAACTAGGCTCCAGGTGAGTCATTTACACTGCACCCCGTGTTAGCGAAGCATCAGTGGGGAGGGAGGCATGCCAGAGCCCCTGGGAATCTACTCCATCCTCTGGATGGGGTGGGGATAGAGGTGGTGGTGGAACTGGTGCTGTGTCCAACTTTTTAATTGGCTTTACATACCACAGGCACACACTTCATTTCATATTTAGGTGTGCTCTGCTCAGAGGAGTTGTAGTGAATGAAGTCAGTCATCACAGTTGAATCTGTAGCAGGTAGAAGCAGCAGTGGGGTCGCTCCCTCCACTGGCCATCAGAAGAACTGGCAGTTCCCTCCATGGGTTGATGGCACTGGGTGGAGACACCTGAGGAGTTGCAAGAAGGTGCTGTGACATTCCCTAGGAGGGTCCCCATTCTGAGCTGGCAGCTCACCCTCTCCTCCCCGATGACCACAGGGACTAGTAAATAAAACCCCTGCATAGGGAGGACGTGTTAATATACTTCCTCTTGTCCTAACAGAAGTTTGGACTATAGAGTGAAAAATAGTGAAAATCTCATCAAAACACAGTGTATGGGTAGGACAGTTCAAGTCCTGTTCCGTGTACTGAGTCACAGACACCATAAAGTGGCATTTTGAAATTTCTATGCATCAGTTTATTGCTCCTCACTGTGAAGCAGGTTGTCATCCTGGATGCCTTTATGCTTCCAACACTGTGACCAAATTCCAAAGGCCATATTCAAACACAACAATCGGCCCATATAAAACAAGAGGAGAGCTTTTCTGTCTGTATCCTATTCTTAGCAAGGAAGCCTTTCCCAGAAAAACTCTGCCATCAGATTGCATTTCGCAACAGCACATCATGCAGCAGGGTAAAATGTGTGACCATTAGGGGGATTCATAGTGAAATCGCCAACACTTTCCATTTGGTAAAAATATCCACTCTGTGAATTGTGCCTTTTCATCCAGGTACTCCCCAGGAAAAATAGAAATTGCTCTACTCAGCCTGACAGCTGAACCTGAGAAGGAATCAGGCAGATGGGGAGGGAAGAAGGGCATGTAAAATGGAGGCAAAAGCAGGAGTGACATTGTGAAATATGTGGTTGGGGAGGGAGCAAGAGGGGGCGCCGGGGGCTACAGAGTACGAGTGTGAGCACACTGGCCATCTGATGAGCAGAGAGAGGTCTGGGTGGCTGGAGTGTCAAATGGGGCGTGAAGTAGAAGGAGGGGGTCTGGTGAAGATCAGGTATTTGGGGGCAGAGAAGACCTGCTGCGCCTAGTCCAGGAGGATGGACAGTATCCTAAGACCAGCAGGCAGCCCGTGCAGAGTTTTAAGCAGGGGTGTCATGCCCAGATTGCACTGAAGAAAGCTTCCCTTCCTCAGGCAGCAGGACAGACCATGTGTTGGAAAGCATCAGGATTGCTGGTGCTTGTCAAGGAGAGAGACGAGGGTGACCTGGCCTAGGGAACTCACTGTGCTGATGGAGAGAAGGAACAGAATCTTACTTAGACTTAGGAGGCGGGGAGGTGAGGCTTGATGATTGAGAGTGTGGTGAGAGAGAGGCAGCAGGCAAGGATGGCTTTAAGCATCTCTGGCCTAAGCAGCTGGGGAGAAGGCTGCCTTGCACTGAGTCAGGCAATAGTAAAGGAGGTGTAGCTGTGTGGGGAGTGGGGGTGACGGGTGCATTTTGGACACATTGAATATTCCTTGCCTGTGGGACTCAAACATGTACTATCAGAATAACTTGGGGGAAGTGACCTACCTTCTCTGGGCCTTTCTGTGATGGGGGGAATGAGACGAATAATTAAGAAAAAGACCAATTTCCTCTTTCATTGCTTTAGCCTAGGAGAATGTTCTCCTTTTACAAAGAAGTGCTGTTTTACTGTCACTTAATCCCAGGTAACATGGGAATGTATCACTTATCCATATACCTGCTTGGTTTTACATAGCTGCTTTGTGTATTTCCACTATGTAGTATGTATTGCCAACCAAAAAAGAAAAATAAATTCAAATGAACAAGTGTTTCTTGTCACATGCATGTAGAACGGCAGCCCATCAATCTGTCTCTCAGAGAAACTTTAGACCCCCCTTTAGACCCTCAAATCTTCCTCCTGTAGCTCCTGACTCCCTCCAGGGGGTGAGTAGAGGCCTTTGGAACCACTTTGGGAAGAGAAGTCTAACATTTCTCTTCCCTGTGAAGGCATCTCCGGTGTCCCAGAGGTTGCCTAGCACTTGTTGAGTGCAGTCTCCCTGCAGACCTGTCAGTTGACTAGGGAAGTCTGTAGTTAGGAAGAGAGTGCTGAGGCTGATGTGTGGATCTGGAAACCATCACTATGTGGCTGCCTAGCTGGGAGGTGATGAAGCCACAGATGCCTAGATTTGAATCAAGGTCCCACCACTTATTCCTTCGGTGACCTTGGGCAGGTTACTTACACTCTCTGTGACTCAGTTTCTCAGCTGAAAATGATGATGGTCCTATTCTGTGATAATGATTCCTTTTTGCTTCCTTCATTTAGATTACAAAAAAAAAAAAACCTTTTCATAACTATACAGGGATGTCCAAGTGTTGATTACTTCCAGAGTAAAAACAGAACCTGTCAAGAAACATGAAAAAATGCTCAACATCGCTCATCATGAGAGAAATGCAAATCAGAACCACAATTACGTATCACCTCACACCCGTCAGAATGGCCATCATCAGAAATCTACAAACAATAAATGTTGGAGCAGATGTGGAGAAAAGGGAATTCTCCTATACTGTTTTTGAGAATGAAAATTGATACAGCCACTATGGAGAACAGTATGGAGATTTCTTTTTAAATTATGAATAAAACTACCATATGACCCAGCAATCTCACTATTGGGCATATACCCTGAGAAAATCATAATTCAGAAAGACACATGTACCCCAATGTACACTTCGACACTATTTACAATATCCAGGATATGGAAGAAACCTAGATGTCCGTCAATAGGTGGATAAAGAATTTGTGGTCCATATATACAATGGAATATTACTCAGCCATAAAAAGGAGTTAATTTTAGTCAGTTATAGTGAATTGGATGAAGCTAGAGCCTGTTCTACAAGGGGAAGTAAGTCAGAAAGAGAAAAACATATATTAATACATAAATTAGAAATTTAGAGAAATGGTACCAACGAACCTATTTGCATGGCAAGAATAGAGACTCAGACAAGGACAACAGAATTATGGACACAGCAGGGGAGGAGAGGGTGGGACGAATTGAGAGAGTAGCACTGAAATTTACAGATTACCATGTGTAAAATAGATACCTAGTGGGAAGATGCTGTATAGCACAGGAAGCTTAGCTCAGTGTGCTGTAATGACCTAGAGGGGTGGGGTTGGGGGAGGGAGGTTGGTGAGGTTGGAGGGAGGTTCAAGAGTTCAGCCATGTATACTTATAGCTGATTCACCATTGTCCTACAGCAGAAATTAGCACACACTATAAGGCAAATACAATCCAATTTTAATATGGGGGGGGGTTCGAACCTCTCTGTCTATAGAATTTACTGGGACAGGCATTAAAAATGCTCATATTTTTGGCGCTAAGTTCAACTTCACCTGAGCCCTAAAAAAAGTCACAAGAAAATCTCTGCAGCCTTTCATGTTCCCCAAATGACAATGCAAAGCACCACCCTTCCCCCTCTGACTTGATAAGACTTAATCCTTGTCATTAAAGGGCAGAAATAGACCATCCAACTCCTTGTTTTTTGTCTCGTGACTAGTAACAGAGATTAAAAGTCATTTCTCCTGAAACTAGCTATTCACAAAGATAATCATTTCCTGTTCTATTAACGAGACTTCCCACTAGATGTTTTCTCACCTGCAAAGGTCCCCACTGTAACTTCTCTACTACTCTCTATGGAATGAAGTACAATGCAAAACCACCTTGCTGACAGTCTGATCTTCAGATCTGTGGTGCTCTCCCAATTGCAATCGGTAGAATAAAGTCAGTGTTTTTATTAGTTTGTTTTTAGTCTTTCTCAGTGTGTTACTGGAGAAGGCAATGGCAACCCAGTCCAGTACTCTTGCCTGGAAAATCCCATGGACAGAGGAGCCTGGTAGGCTGCGGCCCATCGGGTTGCTAAGAGTCGGACACGACTGAGCGACTTCACTTTCCCTTTTCACTTTCATGCATTGGAGAAGGAAATGGCAACCCACTCCAGTGTTCTTGCCTGGAGAATCCCAGGGACGGGGGAGCCTGATGGGCTGCTGTCTATGGGGTCGCAGAGTCGGACACGACTGAGGCGACTTAGCAGCAGCAGTGTGTTACTAGTAACAATAGGTAAGAAAAAAAATCCAAGTAACAGGAGCTGCTCCTCACGTAGACAGGCGACAACACAAATTACCAGGCAGTCAGGGAGAAGCCCGCACATTCAACCCCAAGAGGTGACCATCACCAGGTGTCATCTGTGAGGTCATCTCCAGTACCCAGAAATGCTTCCTGTGACTTTGGAAGCGATTGTCCCTTCTAGCCTCCAAACTGCGGGAGAGGTACTCCAGGCACGTGGCCGAGAAGGCCGGGCATTCTCTTCCCCGAATATCTCCGCCCTACTGCCGCCGTCCCCGGGGAGGAACTTACTTTTCTTTAAGCCACTCTCGGCTTCCTCTCAATCCACTAAAACACAGGGAATACCCAGGAAGGTCCTTCTCTAAGGCGGGGAGGGGTAAATGTCGCATCTTTGTGACGTCAACCCAGGCCCACAGACTCCTCCCCGCCGAAGGGCGGGTAGGCTGTATAGGACGCTGGAGGACTCCTCCTCTCGGTGGTCTTTACCCTTCCATTCCACACACACTGAGGATGGGAGGCCGACCCCCACCCGCCTCCCGCCTCCCGCCTCCCGCCTCCCGCCTCCCGCCTCTCGCCACTCCAGGCTCCTTGCCTGGGCTGAGGACCTGAGGCCCTGCATTGGCGTCCTGCTGGTGAGAACCTGATCCTAAGAAAGAACGTGTGAGAGCAAGGGTTAGAGAGAGGGACAGACACCCAGAGGGAGACATCTATCTCTCTAGGACCGACCAGGTGTGCGTTAGGATCACAGAACCAGAATCCTCTTTAGCCAAGTGGGATCCATGCTCTCAGAACAGTTATTTTCCGCAGATGCCCCACCTCTTCAGTATCAGATTGCGGGTGGACAGTCTGTATATGACTTATTTCTCTTTCTCTCGTTGGGGGTTGCCATTTTTAAGCCGATATTGAAATGTCCTGTGGTCATTGGTCCATGTCCGGGATAATTGGGCTCAAATCGGTGTTCACCAGATTCAGAAGTCGACTCTTTCCTTGGCACCCCCTCCCTCAGATTCAGAAGTCGATTCTTTCCTTGGCATCCCCTCCCTCCTCACCTCATGCCCCATTTCACAAACTGAGACAAAAGAATGAAGTATTTTCAGGGGAAATGCATTTTCCGTATTGAAATCTTCGCAGGCATTCTTTCTCAAGAGTGTGTGAGTTAGGCCCTGATGTGACATAGGAATAAGTACATACTTTTAATAGGCTCCTTGAGTCCTGCCTTGGTGTGCAATGCTTTTGAAAACTTTTATCTCCTGAATCGACAAGAGGTAATGTATAGTAGTTTAAAACGGAGAGTATCTTTGGTTGTCTGGTTTTCTGGAGTACAGCTGATCCTGGACAGTAGATCTCTGCTGTGGTCAGAAATGTGGATATATGATTAGTTAGGGGTTTCCATTTGTATTTCAATTATTGTTGATTAGTCCCTAAGTCGTGTCCCACTCTTTTGCGACCCCATGGACTGTACCCACCAGGTTTCTCTGTCCACGGGATTTCCCAGGCCAGAATACTGGAGTGGGTTGCCATTTCCTTTTCAAGGGGAACTTCATGACCCAGGGATCAAACCCCAGTCTCCTGCATTAACAGGTGGATTCTTTACCACTGAGCCACAGGGAAGGCCTTGTATTTCCAATACCATTGCCTTATATTTGACATACCTCTATTGGTTGGATTACATTTGTCTGTGTGCCTGTGTGTTAGGGTTGCTTTGCTTGTTTGTTTTGTCAGAAACAGAAAAGCGAAGGGTTTTGCTTGCTGGAGTCTCTCAGGGAAACAGCAACAGAGAAAATGTATAAAGAGAAAGGGTTTCCTTAAAGGAAAGAATTTCTACAACTCCCTGTGAAAGGGGTTTACTCTCCTGCCTAGAATGAATTGACATTCAATGAACTCTTTCGTGAGTGGTCATTTTAGGAAAGCAGTTGTTCTACTGTTATTACTTGAATATTGGCTACATTTAAAATTATACTTGAGATTGTGTGAAATAAGTAAGTAAAACTACAGATCCCAGTGATCCATTTTCTTTACCCTGCATATGGGTGCAGTACAAACTAAGTGTAAACCATCAGTTTGGGTGGGGCCAATGTGCCCTGCAAGGAAATTTTATCTATACAGTGGAGAGACTGCATATGGTAACAGGAAATCTATACTTTGTTCAGCAGATTATTTATCTAATAAAGGAGGACGTAGAGCCAAGGGAATGTATAAGGTGGTGATTGTGAGTTAAAATAGGTGACATTAGGAGAGAGAGAGAAAGATCGGTGTAATGAATAGTGCAGAGACCATTACATTTTAACAGACGTAAATGAAAAATGGTTAGGACCACTACCAAGCAGTGTGACCTTGAGTAAGATGGTCACCCTCTCTGATATTTGGTTCCCTTGTCTGCAAATGGGAACAATAATATTACATGTTATCCCACCCCCAGGTGAAGCCATTCCTCACAACCTGACCCCAGCCTCCACTGGCTCTTGAGGCCAAGGCTCTCATCACACTTGTTTCACCATGGTCTTCAGTCTGGCTTCCTGCCCACCCCACCGTGAGCTCCTTGAAGACCTTTTACCACAGGTGCTCAAAACATGATTACCGTCTTATGAGTGACGATAAGGTGAGGTACACAGAGAAGTACAGCTGTTCTTTTGCTGTCAATTTGTTTGTTGCACACAACATATAAGAAACGAGTGGCTAGAGCAAACCTCTGGGGTCAGTTTTCTGTTGCTCCAGGGCTGTTTGTGTTTTTTATCCCCACATTGTCCAGAACCTTATCGTATGAGAGAAACACCCTCCTTTCCCCTTCCTAGTGCGTAATCATTACAGCAGCTGTTTCTCAACTGAATTGTCAGTGAGTGAACCCTGAAAATCCTCGGTTCAAATTTCTGTTCCTTTGAGTGGGTGAGGGGCATCCTGTCTTCTATCCCCACTCTGGCAGGAGTGTCTAGTGTCCGTCTCTTCCCTCTTGGCTTCCCCTTTATCCTGTATCTTGGACCCTCCTTTACCTCCTGAGACTGAGGTCTGTCCTAGGTTATGGCTGCTTTCAGCACTGTGCTGAGGGCATTGATGACCAGGTGGGCGCTGGGGGGATACTGGTTGGATGAATACAGCTCAGAGAGCTGGACTACTTTATTTCACAGGTGAGAGGTGTAGCTTCCTCTCAGACTGCCATCAGCAGGATGGACGGTTTGAACCCGCTGATCTGTGTCCTTGGGCAAGTCCACAGGAGCTCTGTCCCGCTGCTCTCCTCTCTTCCTCTTGCTTCCTTAGCTGCTTCTACTCCTTACCCTCCCCCGTGCCCTCCTGTGTGCTCCCACTGCTCTCCATGTACATGTGCACTGTGCCCGAGCCCGCCCGGTCTCCTGACTTCACGTTGTGTGATTGTCAGTTACCTTTCTGATGAATTTATTCTCCCAGTCACCTCCCTGCCCTTAGGTAGGCGACTTCAATAGGACCAGCTGGTGTTAATGCCTTATGTATAGGCTCACTAGTAATGACGTCATGTGTGTGGTAAGAGAAACTTGGTGGGCAAATCAGATAGCATGGCCAAATATTCATTTCTCAGAGTGGATGGAGGGAGAAGCAGCAAGAAAAGAATGATGAACAATGGGTTAGTTGTGAGTCAATTTCTAAAATCTCAGTGTTTTTTCACGAGGGGTGTGTGTGTGTCAATTTTTTCTGAGAATTGGCTTTCTACATGAAGAAATACCATTGTGAGAGACTCCTTGTGACATGTAAAAAGTGGTTGGGAGTGAATTGGGTTAAGGGCATTTTCCAAATGTTTCACACAAAGTGTTTTTTTAAGGGGACAGCAGTGGCCCTAAAGAACTGAACTAAGTGGTTGAAATACAGGTTTCAGTTACTGAAATATGAAGAGGCTTTTTCTGGGATGTGTGTTCATCCTAGCCTGTGGTCACAGGCAGCTCATAGGATTTGAACCGTGTCTTCCTAACGTGTTATGTTTTCTGCCCTTGAATGTCCTGGTGGCCGTAATTCCGGTTACTAAAGTTGCTAAGTAACAGTTATCTGAGAAAAGTAGCTCTCTAGAAAAGAGAAGTGCCTAGAAAGCTGCTCTAAAGTTTTAATAGAGCCTGTGATGTAATTTTTGTTAGCTTCACCCAAGATATGATTATTCAAAGAACATAGAAAGAGGTACCTATTTCAATATCTACCATTGGATTTTTCAAATGAACATACAGTGAGATCGGCCCACTTTTCTTTCTTATTATTTATTTATTTATTGTTGGCTGCACTGAGTCTTTGTTGCTGTGCCAGAGCTTTCTCTAGCTGTGGAGAAGGAGGACTACTCTCTAGTGGCAGTGCACGGGCTTCTCACTGCAGAGACTTCTCTTGTTGTGGAGCACGGGCTCTAGGCTCATGGGCTTCAGTAGTTGCAGCAGGCGTATTCAGTAGTTGTGACACACAGGATTAGTTGCCCTGCGGCACATGGAATCTTCCTGGACTAGGAATCAAATGCCTGCCCGTTACATTGGCAGATGGATTCTTTTTTTTTTTGAATCATTAGTTTATTTTAATTGGAGAATAATTACTTTACAATAATATGATGGTTTTTGCCATACATCAATATGAATCGGCCACAGCTATACATATGTCCCTCCCATTCCTGAACCGGGGGTCCCACCTCCCACCCTACCCTATGCCTCTGGGTTGTCCCAGAGCACCAGCTTTCACTGCCATGCTTCATGCATGGAACTTGAACTGGTCATCTGTTTTACATAGTATATGTTTCAATGCTGTTCTGTCAAATCATCCCACTCTTGCCTTCTCCCGCCAGGTGGAAAAGTCTGTTCTTTACGTCTCTGTCACCTTTGCTGCCCTGCATGTATGATCGTTGCTACCGTCTTCCTAAATTCCATATATATTCGTTAATATACAGTATTTGTTTTTCTCTTTCTGACTTACCTCACTCTGTTTAACAGGCTCCAGGTTCATCCACCTCATTAGAACTGATTCAAATGTGTTCCTTTTCATAGCTGAGTAATATTCCATTGTGTATATGTACCACAGCTTCCTTATCCATTCATCTACCAATGGACATCTAGGTTGCTTCCATGTCCTAGCTATTATAAACAGGGCTGCAGTGAACATTGAGGTACATGTGTCTCTTTCGATTCTTGTTTCCTCGGGGTGTATACCCAACAGTGGGATTGCTGGGTCATATGGCAGTTCTGTTCCCAGTTTTTTAAGAAATCTCCATACTGTTCTCCATAAGTGGCTGTACCAGTTTGCATTCCCACCAACAGTGGAAGAACGTTCTCTTTTTTCCACACCTTCTCCAGCATTTATTTTTTGTAGACAATTTGATGATGGCCATTCTGACCTGTGTGACATGATACCTAATTGTGGTTTTGTTTTACATTTTTCTAAAAATGAGTGATGTTGAACATCTTTTGATGTGTTTATTAGCCATCTGTATGTCTTTGGAGTAATGTCTGTTTAGGTCTTTGCCCACTTTTTCTTGGATTGTTCGTTTTTCTGGTATTGAGCTGCATGAGCTGCTTGTATACTTTGGAGGTTAATTCTTTGTCAGTTGTTTCATTTGCTATTATTTTCTGCCATTCTGTGTGCTGTCTTTTCACCTTGCTTATAGTTTCCTTCATTGTGCAAAGGCTTTCAAGTTTAATTAGTTCTCATTTTTTAATTTTTGTTTTTATTTCCATTACTCTGGGAGGTGAATCATAGAGGCTCTTGCTGTGATTTATGTCAGAGAGTGCTCTGCCTATGTTTTCCTCTTAAGAGTTTTGTAGTTTCTGCCCTTACATTTAAGTCTTTAATCCATTTTGAGTTTATTTTTGTGTATGGTGTTAGAAAGTGTTCAATTTCATTCTTTTACACGTAGTTGACCAGTTTTCCCAGCATCATGTGTTGAAGAGACTGTGTTTTTTCTATTGTGTATTTGTGCCTCCTTTGTCAAATATAAGGTGTCCATAAGTGCAAGGATTTATCACTGAACTTTCTGTTTTGTTTCATTGATCTATATTTCTGTCTTTGTGCCAGTACCATTCCATCTTGATGACTGTGGCTTTGTAGTATAGTCTGAAGTCAGGAAGGTTGATTCCTGTACTTCCATTCTTTCTCAAGATTGCTTGGGGTATTCGGGGTCTTTTTTTGTTTCCATACAAACTGTGAAATTATTTGTTGTAGCTCTGTGAAAAATACCATTGGTAGTTCGATCGGGATTGTGTTGAATCTATAGATTGCTTTGGGTAGTAGAGCCATTTTCACTTTATTGATTCCTCCAATCCAAGAACATGGTACATTTCTCCATCTATTTGTGTCATCTTTGATTTCTTTCATCAGTTTTTTATAGTTTTCTGTATAGAGGTCTTTTGTTTCTGTAGGTAAATTTATTCCTAAGTATTTTATTCTTTTCATTGCAATGGTAAATGGGATTGTTTCCTTAATTTCTCTTTCTGATTTTTCATTGTCAGTGTATAGGAATGCAAGGGCTTTCTGTGAACAGGTCAATTTTTTGGAGTATGAACTTGTTATCTCATCAGAGAGCTTCAGAGCCCAACTGATCTTGGAAGACTTGTCTCCCAGCTCCAAGGGAGCAGGTAAGTCAAGCAGGACCTGTCTTCTTGAAACTCAGGGGGCTAAATTTAGTTACTGTGGGTACGTTTAGCAGGGATAACATGGCATTTCAAGTTTGTTTATCTTTTACCAGGTATCAGACCACATCAAGTATATTTCTTTCTGTCACCTTATTTAATCCTCCTTCACAGACCCATCATTTTCGAAGATTTCAATCCTAATTGATGAGGTGAGAAAGCAGAGGACAGAGAAGTTAGGGGGATTGCTCTGAGTCAATATAGGCCGCCAGAGGAAACGTGACCCACAAACCTCAGCCTCCTGCATTCAGAGCCCCCACTCTTTATTTCTTCAGTAAAGTTGCCATGCGTGCGTGCATGCTAAGTCACTTCAGACATGTCCAACTCTTTGCGACCACATGACTGTAACCTCCCAGGCTCCTCCAAAATGCGATAGCATTTTGCCTAATGTATATTCTTGGCTCCTTTGTCATAGACTAATAGGCCATATGAGCGCAGGTTTATTTCTGACAGAGCATCTCCAACTGTACCCTCCGTAAAGGCTGGGGTGAGGTGAGAAGACCTGGTGACCTCAGTGTCTGTCCACAGCTGGTGGCACCCCAAGTCTGGATAAGATACGTCACTGATGCTAGCCACAATGCACTGGGGCAGGGATGGTCATCCCCACCCGGCACAAGTTCCCCAGGGTGGGGATGCGATGGGCTCACTCCAGGAGCAAACCCAGGTCGATCCCGCCAACCACAGTCCCTCATTTAGCCAATCATGAAGGTTTTCACTGTATATGTTACATCCCCTCCATGCCGTGCCAGGCTGGCTGTTGAGATGGGGAGGTGAGGAGGAATTGCATGGCCAGTCCCTGCCCTCGAGAGTTGAGTCATTAAACAGAGAGGAGATCTGACACCCTTAGATGTGGTGGCGAGTGTGTCACTGATCCCCTGTGAGGCTGCATTCCTAGGAGACGAGAGGAGTGACAAGGATCAGGGTAGGGTGAAGTGGACATGGCGGGGGAAGGGACAGGGTACTCTGGGTCCTTGCTGTGCCAGTCCCAACTGCAGGATTACCCAGAGCCTGCATGAGGATGCCCGGAGGATGGATGGGCGGCTGTAAATGAGGATATCAGCAGTGCCACCCCTTCCCCACCTCAGAGTCTGTCTCCCCAATCTGCCTATTAGGTGTTGGTGATCTGGGGGTCACTTCTGAGACAGCATACTCTCCCCAGTTACAGAGTAGGAGGCAGAATCCTGTGATGTGCAGAGATGTCCAGCATGTCAAATTCTAGGCCAGAGACCAAGCCATAGGAACCAACAGGCCAGAGAATACTGGATGGGAGTTGGCTTAAATGCAGTGGCCAAATAACAAATCTGAATGTACCTGTAGCAAGCAACAATACTGAACCATTCATTTAAAGACCTTCCCACAAAGGGACGTCCTGGGCCTCCTGGTTTCATTAGTGAAATATATCAAATATTTAAAGAGGAAATAACACCCATGCTTCAAAGATTCTTCCTGAGTAGGCAGAAAGGAGGCAGGAACATTTCCTAACTCATCCTATAAGAACAATATTACCCCAGTACCAAAGCCAAACTTGACATCACCAGAAAGATACAGACCCACATACATCATGAATACCAATGCATACACCCTCAACATAGTATTAGCAAACCAGATCAAGAAGCATTTGCAAAGGGCTGTGCAAGATTTATCCTGGGATTGCAGTATTGGACCAACACTCAACTTCAGTTATGGGAAACAGTGTATTAATATAATGAAGGACAGAAACCACCTGTCATCTTGACAGAAAAAGAAGAAGCATTTGACGCAATTCAAGACCCATTCATGATGAATAAGTAAATAACTAAATCAATAAACACGGTCAACCAACTCGGGATAGAAGGGATCGTCGTCACTGTGCTAAAGAACATCCTCGAGAAACTTCCAGCTCTCCTCACATCACATCTAGTAGTGTCTGAGTGAATGCTTGCCTCTTGAGATCCAGACCAAGGATAGGAGGTCTGCTTCAACCACCTCTATTCCACACTGACTGAAGGATCTAGCCTCTGCTCCATGCAAAACAAGAAATAAAATAATGGAGAAATGAGAAACGAAACCTACATCCACACAAATACTTGTCCTTACATGTCTTTCACAGCAGCACTGTTTGTAATCTCCAAATAGTGGAACAGCCTAAAAGTCTGTCAGCTGGAGAGGGGTAAACAAAGTATTCTGTAGCCATACAGTGGAATAGCACAGATGGATGAAAAGTGATGAACTTCTGCTTTCTGCTGCCACATGGGTGAGCCTCCTAAGCCTTATGCTAAGAGAAAGAACCCAGACACAAGAGGCCACTTCCTGCAGGAGTCTGTTGATATGAAATGCCCAGAAAGGGCACGTCTACAGAGACAGAAATTAGATGAGAGGATGCCTGAGTCTGCAGGTCCTATTGGGAACTGACTGCTGATGGGTTACATGGACCCTTTTTGTGGCGCTGGCAGTGTTCCACGACTGCACTGTGGTGGTGGTTGCACCACTGTGTGAAGTTACTAAATGTCACTGCCCTGGAAGCATCGAATGGGTGTGATTTGTGCTATGTAATTCTACCTCAGTAAAGCAGTTCAGGAAGGTAATGCAGATGTCCAAGTGAGACATGTGGGAAAAGATATGCCATTGCATTTGTAACAAGGAGGAGTGCCCCTGCTCCTTCCATGTTCTGGGTCCGGCCTCCTCCACATGTGCTAGATGCTCCCTCCAGAGACAGTTGCTGTGCACGTCAGGACAGAATCCCCAGTGAGCACACACGACCAGTGTGTCTCTGTGTTTATGCACAGGCGCCCGTTGTGTGACCACAAGTCAATGGCTCGGGACAGGCTCCCAGAACCCACCTTGCATCTGAAATTCTACTTAGTTGTTTCCCATTCTTCTCAGATCACGTGGACCCAGCTTCCATTTCCCTGGTAACAGATCTCAGCCCTTAGCTCCAACCTGTGGTCACAGGAATACCTGTAGCCTGGTGTGAGGCCCCCTGCCTGAGCTCAGCAACCCAGGAGGGATGCTCAGCAGAGCAGTAACCAAGACAACGGAGCTCCATCCATCCTCCTTCTGCTGCCAGGACTGAGGTGCGTTCCCTCCCCTCCATCTGCCTGAGTGTCTGGTAAGGAAGGGGACCTGGGGGCATAACACACCACCGAGTCATTGAAATTGTTCTAAACATGGCTGTGAATAAATACGTCAAAATACCTCTCAGAAGGGAAGACACTTAATAATTTTTTTTAATTTCATTAGTAGCAAACATGGCTCCTCAGTTCAGGATTCTGTGTAAAACCAGGACGGGTGAATCATCATGCGATATGCTTCTCAACCTAAACTGTGCATCAGATGCCCCCTGGAGAGGCTATAGAAGAGCTGATGCTGGCAGGACATCCCCAGAGAGTCTGAAGTAGTAGCTCTGGAAGGTGGCCCTGGCCTGAGCATTATCTGAAAAAGTTCTCTTATGAAAGCCAAGATTGCAGCTGTGAAAACAGAACCCATTCTTACAGAAGGAAATCGAAGATCGAAAATTTGCGACTCCTCTTGACAAGGAAAGCAGGCTTTCCCCATGACCCGCGATGCTTGACAGATATCTGAGGCTGAGGAAAGGGACAACTTGCCCAAATTAATACTCGTTTGAAAACTGACCTTGTGCTTGCTCTGCTGCGTGTTCCTGAATCCAAAGTTTTACAGTTAAAACCCTGCTGTTGTTAGTGAAACTCAGTATGTTTTAGTTCTTGTCAGGATCCCTTGTGCCTAATTAGCTGAATACATTTCTAAAACACTGTGGAGATAACTTCATGTGACAGATCAGAATACTACTTCGAAGATTAAAGATGGCTGAGAATTGTAGCTGTTGATGTTGATGTAGAAGGATTGGCTCTAAGCATATCTGCTGCCTGAACTCAGTTGCAGTTTTAAACTGTTTCCTGTGTTATCAAATTAACTCCTGTGCTCAGATGAAGACGAAATAGGAACAGGATGTTTATTGGGAAAAATACAGTTAAGGAATCCCTTGTTTGGTGCACACCCATGAAGACCCACCTCTGGAAAGGTTCTCCTTTAGGGATCTCTTCTGGATATTCTTTGGCACGTTCCCCAATGGTGGGCTTACACTGCTGTGTCCTGACTCGTCGTCTTGTTAAAGAGAGGGCTTTTGATCTCTCAAGTGTATTACAGTGCCTGGGTAATCTCGGAGATCCAAGACAGGGTGATGGCCTGTGCTCGGGACACCTTCAGAGTGTGTCTGGAGGAACAAGTCCTCTCAGAGGAACGGATCCCCACCTGTGGCAACAGGAAGATCTCGGGTCAGGCTTTTCCAGATCAGCTCCAGGGGAGTCGTGGCACAGTAAAGATCACACCCAGCAGCATGCCTGGGATTGTGATTTAAGGAATCGGGTGGATGGCAGTGCCCATCCATGAGAAGGGAACGTTTGCCTGGGGGCTAACACCAGGGTGCAGGGCTTATGGGCCATCTGAGTGCAGATGCCCCATACGTCTTGGCCTGTGGGGGATCCAGGGATCAGTTGAGATATCCTTTGTAGATTTGGTGATAGGAAAAACCACCAGCATACAGCGGAATACTGATGAAAACAAGTCAGATGATTAAAAGCTCTGGGGGGTGAAGTGGTCACCAAAGATCATGTATAGAATGGAAGAACACGGAGCATAGGTTGGAAACCAGAGGAAAACAAAACCAAGATTTAGGAAGGGATCAAAGTAAATGGACAGACAAGGAGACTTAGAAGTAATGGACTGAAAGGTAAGGGGAAAGCCATGATGGGCTGCTTTCCCAGACTCCGACCAAGGAAACTGATTTTGAAAACAGCATGTGTCTGTGGCACAATACATCACTGGGTACTATGGTTTGTCCCCTGGAGCTGTTGGGAGATGTTGGCAAGGGGATGTTTGGTGAATGGGCACATGGAGGAGGAATCGAGAGGTAACCAGGTGAGGATGCTCCTGGGGTCTACACTTTCAAGAAGCATGGCTTGAATGGAAGCAAAGATGCAAGGCGCAGGGTATTGGAAGTAGAGGGCTGTGTGCTTGCAGGGTATGCTATTTTCTGTTTCCCAAACCAAAAAGACCAGGATGCAAGTTCGAAAAATTCCTAAAAATCATCAGGACTGTTGACTAGAAGACAGAGTGGAGAATTGGAATGATCCTCACAGATGAGTCTTCAAATTAAGGAGGGGGGAGTGTGGTGGTTTCAAAGTGCCAGTGGAGTTCCACGAAGACTTCCTTCCTCTCCCTCCCGGCCCACTTTGCCTCTGCGACCCATGGTCACAGGAAGACCTGGGGTGGGGGTAGGGGCGCGGGTTGCTGAGATCACAGTCTCAATGTTTGCTCCTCAGACTCCGTGGGCACTTTGGTGTATTCGTTCTCCTGGCTGATCTGATCTTCCTCATGAGTGTTCACCCTTCATACTGTTAATAAGGGGGAAACCCCCACTGAATTCACTTCTAACCTGAATGCAACCAACTGAATGTCCACAGATACAAATGCTCAGTCTGTACTGGTGAAATGCTCTCTGCTTCTTCCGGTGATGGAGCAGGGGTATGAGTCACTTACCAGATTCAAAGTAATGTGGGACTGTAATTCTATAACATGGCACACCTTTGTTCCTCACGATGGCTGCAGTGGTCCCTGAGGGAAGGATGACTCTCCTCTCCTGGCCCCAGCTGGAGATGCTGACCTCCACCACCCACAGATTGGGGTGGTGAAACTTGCATTTTTTTCTCCCTCCTCTTGCTGTGGACCCGATGCTTCCTGGCTGACTGAGCCTCAGCCACCCTGCTGGCATCTGCAGACCCCTCTGAATCTGGGTCTCATCGTCCTGGCCATCCCTGGGCAGGGATGTCCACTCCTCAGCCTCAGCTACAAGGTCCCCTAGCCCATTGCCTGCTTAGGCTTTGTCTGGATTCAGTCCCTTTCCACATTTCTCCCTCAGGTGATGCAGATCCCCCCTTGGATCTCACCTGCACCACAGCAGGAACCAAGATCAGTTCCAGAAAACGAAATTCCTAAACTGCAGCCACCCTTCTGTCCAAAGACGCCACTGGGTCACTGCACAGTGTGCCCCTGTGAGTCCAAGTGTGAATGGGGTGGAATCCTCCTTTCCCTGGTGTTCCTCTTCATTTCTTATCGCACATCCCTCGTCTGAGCTCTCTCACCTCTGCCTGCCACTGCCTCTGTGGGCCATTCCCCACTGTGACTGGGATGCTCTTTTCTTTGGCTTGTCTTTCGTTTGACACAAGACTTCCCATACAATATCCAGATCAAAAGGGGGCATAGTGTAGAATGTGTACCTTGTTGAATACAGTTCAGAGATGCTGTTATCACATAAGCCCCACGCCCCTGAAATATAAAAACAGAGGGATAAAGAACACAAAAGTCAAATATGCCAGAGGTGCCTGAGATGTTGGCTAAGATGAGCACTGAAGAGTGTCTGTGGGATCAGGAAGTATGGATATTAGTGATGGCCTTGACGAGCCCAGTTACAGTGGAGTGACTGCGACAAAAGCTCCATGGAAGGGGGCTGAGGAGAGAATATCTCAGCAGAAATTGAAGCAGTTTTGCTTTGAAGGGCAACCGGTAATGTGCCAGTAGCTGCAGAATAGGGTGGTGGAAGATGGTGGGTTTCCCCCTTTGCTGAGGAATTCTGCGATGGAGAGGGAGCAGGTGCTGGTTCAGGAGAGAGGAGTGATAACTGCAGGTGCAAAGTCCCTGAGAAGGTGCAAGGCATGGGATCCCCAGTAGAGGTGAGGGGCATGCGTGCAGAGGGGTGGTAGAGTGCCAGGGCAGAAACACGCAGATTGGTACTGGGAAACTTGAGAAATCCCACGGGATTGCTTCTGTATTCTCCACGAATTATTGGCGGGTGGGGCTGGTGGTCATTAGGATGGAGGGAGGTTACTACTGTGTAGTGTAGGAGTGTAGGTAAGTGACAGTGAAAATGAACAGCAGTTCTCCTCCGGTCATGGATCTAAGATAGAACACTTCTGTAAAGTTGTAAAAGTTTTCTCCTCAAGGCTCAGGTACTCAGACACAGGCAGGGAGTGAGTAGGCAGGAGGGTGCAAGCAGGTGTGTTTGTGGGGGAGAGGTGTGTTTGCGGGGGACAACGTACAGCCCTGGCTCAGCCGATCGAGGAGGGGCCTGGCGCACGGTGGGGGAGGACGCGTGGTCGGTGAGCTGGGGTCTCCAGGAGGTTGTGGTATCAGCGCACTGGCAATAGAGCGAGGGGGCTGGAGGACAGGACGTCATGCTGAGGGCGCTGAGAGGGGGGCAGGCCAGAAACAGGACACCACGAGGGGCGCGGTCTTTCCTGATGCCCGGAGCGGGACCGTGGGCAGAGGGATGCTCAGGTGGGGCGGAGGGGAGCATCGCTAAGGACGGAGAGCCTCCGGGGTGACCGGGTGAGCCTCGTGGGCACTGAGGACGGATCAGAAGCGTGAGGGCTGAGAGAACAGTGAGTGTACCACGGGAGGAAGGCGTTTACTGGGCGGGAGGAGAATGGACAGGGGACTTGTACCAGTCCCGCACGTGGGGGTTTGGGGCAGTGAGCGGCAGGACTCGGATTACCGGTCGGGCTCCTCAGAGGAGAGTTCAAAACTGTCCGGGGAAAAAACGACCAGCCAACCGGAGCCAGAAGACTGGCACGGGCCTCTCCTGGTTCCTGCGCATAGGCCCAGAACCAGCCAATCGGAGTGCAGCCCCGCCCACCAAGCTCCGAATCTTTCCGGACTCCCTGACTTCCTGCTGGTGTTGCTTTGGTTCCGCGGACGGCTCCAGTAGAGCCCGCGGTTAAAGGGGGCTTGGCCGGCTTTTTCCGAGAGCTTCCATTCCTTCCGCTGGTCGTCAGCGGTATTCACCCTGTACAGTCCCGCGCGCGAAAACCCATCAGAAACGATGCATTTTCTTGCGGGCTTGCAACCTTTTGATTTCTGTGGCCTGCAGGCGGCAGTGTTACACTCCGGAGTTGCTCGTCCGGTTTTTCCCCCGCCCGTGGCGCTTGAAAAAAACGTCGCGAAGCTTTTTGCGGCAAAAAGCGGCCTTTTTTTTTTTTTTTTTTTTTTGCTGTGCTTCAGCCAGTTAGCTGGTTCAAACTGCATCTGAGCCCCTCTGAGGGCCCTTGGTGAACACTTCGACCAAATACATTGCCAGTTAAAATTACAATAAAATAAGCTGATATACTGAATAATCGTGGAGGCAGTGGCCACCCTTGCCTTGCCCTTGATTATAGAGGAAATGCTGTATTGTTGAAGGAGAATTGTACTGTGACATTGAGTTTTGACTTGAAAATCTTTACCTGAAGTGTAAGTGAAAGTCGTTCAGTCGTGTTCTATTCTTTAGGACCCCTTGCACTGTAGCCTGCCAGGATCTTCTGTCCGTGGGATTCTCCAGGCAAGAATATTAGAGTGGGTTGCCATTTCCTTCTCCAGGGGATCTTCCCTAACCAGGGATGGAACCCCGGGCTCCCGCATTGCAGGCTCACTCCTTACCATCCGAGCCACCTACAATAACAACAAGACAGGGACAGTTGCCAAGCTAAGGTGCTATGGGTAATTGATCCTGGACACCACCCATGAAACAGATGCTATTATGGCCCTTCTTTTATGCTTTTGGGAATTGTGTCACAGAGGAAGTCAGCTGTTCAGGTTCTCAGGGTTCCTCTGAGAGTGTCCCTATATGCAGGTCTCAAGTCTGTCAGATTGTAGTTTGCATACTGGTTTGCAGAATGCTTTCCTATTCCCAATAGAAGAATGAAATACTGTGAATGAGGGGAAAGTGGAAGTGTTAGTCGCTCAGTTCTGCCCCACTCTTTGAGAACCCCTGAACTGTAGCCGGCCAGGCTCCTCTCTCCATGGATTCTCCAGGCAAGAAGATTGGAGTGGGTTGACATTTCCTTCTCCAGTGGATCTTCCTGACCTAGGGATCGAATCCGGGTCTCCTGCATTGCAGGCTCACTCCTTACCATCTGAGCCACCTACAATAATAACGTGACAGGGACAATTGCCAAGCTAATATGCTGCTGAGTAATTGATGCTGGACACCAGCCGTAAAACAGATGCTATTACTGCCCTTATTTTATGCTTTGGGGAACTGTGTCACACAGAGGAAGAGTCAGCTGTCCAGGTTCACAGGGTTCCTCTGAGAGTGTACCTATGTTCAGGTCTAAAGTCTGTCAGATTGTAGTTTGCACACTGTTTTCCAGGATAGAGGAATGAAATACTGGGGATGAGGGGAAAGTGAAAGTGTTGGTTGCTCAGTCCTGTTGGACTCTTTGTGAACCCCTGGGGAACCCCTGGAGCTCACCAGGCTCCCCTCTCCGTGGAGATTCTCCAGGAAAAAATATTGGAGTGGATTGCCATTCCCTTCTCCAGGGGATCTTCCCGACCCTGGGACTGACCCTGGGTCTCACAGGGATTGCACCCAGGTCTCCCACAATACAGGCAGGTTCTTTACTGTTTGAGCCACTAGGGAAGCCCAAATGAGGGTAAAATAGCCTGTGAAACTTTTTAAAATGTGTAATAGCATAATTATTACAATAAGATGCTAAATGAAAAGAGGTTTTCCACATAGAAAACGATTCATCCACTATACCAGTATAAAGTAAAGCACCTGGAATAAATTAGGTACTTTTTCATTTGGTCCACAGATATATATTGAGAACAGACTGCTGGTCATTTTTTGGTTGATACTGCATTTCAGAGGCTAGCAAGGTCATTCTCAAAATCCATCAAGCTAGGATTCAACAGTTCATGGATGGAGAAGTACCAGATGTACAACATGAATTTGGAAAAGGCAGAGGAACCAGAGATCAAATTGCCAAAATCTGTTGGATCATAGAAAAAGCAAGGGAATTCCAGAAAAACATCTACTTCTGCTTCACTGACTACGCTAAAGCCTTTGACTGTGTGGATCACAACAAACTGTGGAAAATTCTTAAAGAGATGGGACTACCAGATCATCTTACCTGCCTCCTGAGAGCTGTATGCAGGTCAAGAAGCATCACTTAGAACCAGACATGGAACTACAGACTGGTTCAAAATTTGAAAAGGAGTACATATTGTCACCCTGCTTATTTAACTTATATGCAGAGTATATCATGCAAAATGCCGGGCTGGATGAAGCTCAATCTGCAATCAAGATTGCTTTTAGAAATATCAGTAACCTCAGATATGCAGATAACACCACACTTATGGCAGAAAGTGAAGAGGATCTAAAGAGCCTCTCCATGCAGGTAAAAGAGGAGAGTGAAAAAGCTGGCTTAAAACTTAACATTCAAATAGTAAATCATGGAATCCGGTCCCATCACTTCATGGCAATTAGATGGGGAAACAACCAAAACAGGGACAGACTTTATTTTCTTGGGCTCCAAAATCACTGCAGACGGTGACTGCATCCATGAAATTAAAAGATGCTTTCTCCTTGGAAGAAAAGCTATGATAAACCTGGACAGCAGATTAAAAAGTAGAGATATTACTTTGTCAACAAAGGGCCATCTAGTCAAAGCTATGATTTTTCCAGTAGTCAAGTATGGATATGAGAGTTGGACCATAAAGAAAGCCGAGCACCAAAGAATTGATTCTTTTGAACTGTGATATTGAAGAAGACTCTTGAGAGTCCCTTGGCCTTCAAGGAATCAAACCTGTCAATCCTAAAGGAACTCAGTCCTGAATATTTATTTGAAGGACTGATGCTGAAACTGAAGCGGCAATACTTTGGCCACCTGATTCGAAGAACTGACTCCTTGGAAAAGACCCTGATGCTGGGAAAGATTGAAGGCAGGAGGAGAAGGGGACGACAGAGGATGAGATGGTTGGATGGCATCACTGACTCAATGGACATGAGTTTGAGTAAGCTCCAGGAGTTGGTGATGGACAGGAAAGCCTGGCGTGCTGCAGTCCATGGAGTTGCAAATAGTAGGACACGACTGAGTGACTGAACTGAACTGAAGATGTTTATGGTAGCCTATATCTAAGGAAATAACTTAAAAATAGTCTAAAAATCAGTAAAGAATTAAAAATGCTACATTAGAAAATACTCATTCAATGCAAAAGAAAGCAGTGAAATGAGGACCATAGAACAAAATGACATGAGACAGAAAAATATACTGGCAGATGTTAAGTCACTTTAAATGTGAATAGATAAAACAACACAACCAAAAGGCAGACATTGAGAGACCAGTTTAAAAATGAAAACAAGCTCCAACTGTATGTTGTCTTCAGAGGACACAGTATAGATTCTAAGATACATAAATTACCATGTGTGTGTGTGTGTTCAGTTGCTTGGTCGTATCCAACTTTTTGGGACCCCATGGAATTTACCCACCAGGACCCCTGTCCATGGAATTTTCCAGATGAGAGTACCTGACCAGGTTGCCATTTCCTATTCAAGGGGATCTTTCGGACCCAGGGATCCTTCCTGAATCTGCTGCATTGGCATGGGGGTTCTTTACCATTAGTGCCACCTAAGAAGCCTTATCAGTTCAGTTCAGTTGCTCAGTTGTGTCCGACTCTTTGCAAACCCATGGACTGCAGCACGCCAGGCCTCCCTGTCCATCACCAACTCCTGGAGTTTACTCAAACTCATGTTCATTGAGTCGGTGATGCCATCCAACCATCTCATCCTCTGTCGTCTCCCTCTCCTCCAGCCTTCAATCTTTCCCAGCATCAGAGTCTTTTCAAATAAGTCAGTTCTTCACAAGTGACAAAGTATTGGAGTTTCAGCTTCAGCATCAGTTCTTCCAATGAATATTCAGGACTGATTTCCTTTAGGATGGACTGGTTGGATCTCCTTGCTGTCCTAGGGACTTTTAAGAGTCTTCTCCAACACCACAGTCCAAAAGCATCAATTCTTTGGTGCTCAGCTTTCCTTATAGTCCTAGTCTCAAATCTATACATGATTACTGGAAAAACCATAGGTTTAACTAGACGGACCTTTGTTGGCAAAGTAATGGCTCTGCTTTTTAATAAGCTGTCTAGGTTGGTCATCGCTTTTCTTCCAAGGAGCAAGCATCTTTTAATTTCATGACTATGGCCACCATCTTCAGTGATTTCGGAGCTCCCAAAAATAAAGTATATAACCCAGCAATTCTACTGCTAGACAGTTTTACCCAAGAGAAATGAAAACATGCTCACACAGTGACCTGTACTCAAATATTCTACGCATGTTTTCCTAATAGCCAAACCTAGACACAACCCTACTATTCAACAACTGGTATACAGATGAAAGTAAAACAAAAGAGTATAACAGCATAAAGGAATACTACATGGTAATAAACAAAAAGGGACTACTAATGTATGTAACAGCAAGGATGCATCTCAACTGTGCAAGAGAGAAAGCAGACACAGAAAGCTACATATTATATGACTTCATGTCAATGGATTTCTGGAAAAGGTACAACTATTCGCAGAGATATATCTGTGGTTGCCAGGGTATAGGAGTGGAGGAAAGAGTCTGATGGCAAACAACCCAAGGGAGCATTTTCAAACAATTGGAATTTTTCTACATTTTTATTGTGGTAGCATTTATACAATGGTATACATTTGTAAAAACTCTAAAACTGTAATGCTTTAAGTGTTGGCTTTTATTGTATATAAATTATACCTCAACACTTTTTCTTAAAGGAAAAGGAATTTTTAAGTATTTAAATATTGGTTATTGTATCCATCTGGACGATGAACTCAAAAACATAAAAATGTTATTTTGCAATTCTTCCCAGACCTGGCCAACGTGCAGGATTCCCCATGACACCTTTGTACTCTTATAACAGGAAACAGAAAGTTGGTCTAAACCATGTTTACAATTCCCTCTCCTTCACCTACAGTACCAAATACTTGCTGAGGTCTGTCCATTTTACTTCGTAAACATCTAATGCGTGTATTTTTCCCATGTCCACCACATCTGCTCTAGTCCAAAGCCTCCCTCTGTTTGTCAATCCCCCTTCCTACGGGTCTCTCACATCCGCTCAGGGTGTCTGTCTCCCACTTCCTACCCTCTCGCTCTCTCTCTTACAGTTGCAAAACTGTCTATGACTTTCTAGATAATGGCTACTCTCCTACACAAGGACTTGAAGGCATGGTCTAGCCCCTGACCATCTTGCTAGCAACAATGAAAGTAGATCTTCCTTTTCTTGTCTCTCTTATCAGACTTCCTTCACACCATCCAATTTCCTAACCTTCTCCACTTAGTTTGTCCCCAATTTCAGAAGCCTCCTGGTTAGTAAACTCCTTTAAGATAGGCTTCAACAGTATGTGAACCAAGAACTTCCAGATATACAACTTAGGTTTTGAAGAGGCAGAGGAATCAAAGATCAAATTGCCAACATCCGTTAGATCTTGGGGAAAGCAAGGGAATTCCAGAAAAAAACATCTTTCTGCTTCATTGACTAAGCTAAGACCTCTGACTACGTGGATCACAACAAACTGTAGAAAATTCACAAACAGAGGGGAGTAGCAGACTACCTGACCTGTCTCTGAGAAACCTGTATTTGGGTCAAGAAGCAAGTTAGAACCAGAGATGGAAGGGGCGACTGCTTTAAAATTGGGAAAGGCTATATGTTATCGGGTAACAGTGGCCTCATAAAATGAAGCAAAGGAATTAACCTCCTTGGGCATTGTCCGGTGGCACAACAGGTGAAGAACCTTCCTGCCAATGCATGAGAGAGGTGGGTTCAATCCCTGGGTCAGGAAGATCCCCTGGAGGAGGCCCTGGCAACCCACTCCAGTATTCTTACCTGGAGAATGCCACGGACAGAAGAGCCTGCCGCTGTGATCTATAGGATCGCAAAGAGTCAGACACGATGGAAGTGACTTAGCATGCACACACATTAACTTACTTAATAGTGATATAAAGATATTCAGCTTTATTACTTTTTGAGTGAAGTTTGCTCTCAGTATTTTTTAAAGAAATGTTCTCATTTTATCTGAGTGTACTAACAGACATGTGTCCTGCAGAATGCAGGGAACAAGCAGGGTCTTGAGGGGAACTTCTGAGGGGAGCATAGGTGCTGGGTGAGAGGACAGAAATGGGGTGAGGCCCTGTGAGTAGGGCTGGGGGAGGGGCTAAAGAGGCCCCTGAGCGGGGAGGGCAGGCCTGGTGGAAGGGGAGGGGAGAGGTGGGAATTGGGGGAGAGAGAGGAACTGTGGCAGCTGTCACCAGGAGAGGGACTCTGGAAAACGACAGAGGTGATTAGAGGGATGTAAGGGAGTTGTCATAGGCACAGTGAGGGGGAAACTCCTATCCCCAAAATTCAGTAGCCCAGAGTGGGTTCTGCGATAGAGAGGACCAGGTCCCCGGGGCATCTTCTGTGGATCTGGCATTCACTCTGAACCTCCCACGGGGCAGGATACAAAGTTACCACGAGCAGAGTTGACCAGGGTGGGGTTAGGGCCATTCTCAGGACCCAGACATGGGAAATCAGTTTCAGAACCCCTCAGCCCTAAGGCAATCCCCACCCCTGGAATGAACCTGCCTTCCTCAGAATGACAGGCTGGTGACTGTGGGCTGCAGGAATTGCAAAACTGGAGGCCTCTCTCCCTTGCAGTTGGCTGAACAGAGACTCAGTGCAAATGCCCACACAGCAGCCCGCAGGGAAAGATGTGGGGCTCTGCATCCCAGGTTGCAGACTGTAGGCTCTGGCTGAGGGGTGTGAAGCCTCTGAGCTAAAGGGGAGCTGTTAGCTAGGGTAGTAGCTATTTAAAGAAAAACATACAATAGAAGAGATGTGAGTTTAAGTTGGATTTGGGGTCTTCTGGAGACTAGAGCCCGGGACACAGTTATTCCGTTAGCTCTGAGAAAACTGCTCTGAGGAGGCAGCAGTGAAGTCAATATGATTTTTGCCTAGGAAATACATGGAGTCAAGCATGAATACTGGTAAAAGATTACTGTGAAACGCAGAGATCAGATATTGCAAGTTAATCATGTTCATGCTTTTCTGTGTGTGGGAGGATGCAAGAATCTGGGGTCACTGAACCTTTTCCTGAGGTAGGTGTGTGACTAAATTAAAGGCCAGTTAGTCCAAAGAACAGCGGGCCTCTTCCTGTTTTTCACCTTGAATCGCTTCAGAATGCAGTGTCATTCAGCAACCACAGAGGTTATAAATTAACCATGTAGAATGGGCTGTGAGCAACGCTGTTTGTCTTAGGGATCCTAATTCATCTGAGGGCACCGCTGGAGTTTCTGCCTGGCTGGAGTCTTGTCCTCAGGTGTGACCTATTAGAACTGTTTGGGTTGGTGTCCAGGATGAGCAGTTTGAATTGTTTGCAGATCTCTGTCCCAGGGCATGAAGTCTCTGAACTATTTGGGGAGTGTTTGTCCAGAGTGTTGGGCCTCTCAGCTGTTCATATATCTGCATATGAGAACAGTCTTAAGAGGAAGGCTGGATGGACCCCACTCTCACGGGTCTTAGAAGTAGGCCTGTGATTTCACATGTGCTAAGATTTCTACCATGCCTCCCTACAGAGATAAAATCTAGGGGCCCCGTCCTAAGAGAGGGGAATAATGGGCCGTTCACAGAAGCCCAAGGTAATAATCCTGTTAAGAACAATACTTGCTCTTGCTGACATGACTACCACCCTTGAAAGGGGCCCTGTGAAAAATCTGTGTACACATACTCACTCAGTCAATCTGCCCAACCCACAACAAAGAGGGCACCATTTGAGATGGGAGCCCAAGGCCCAGTGCAGATGGAAGGTCTCAGCTCATGAGGAGGGGAGGAACTGGATGTAAGCTTGGGCTCCTTGGAGGAGGCGGGAAAGACTCAGCGCAACACTGGCCAGGGAGTGGGGGAGGGGGCGTTTGCACAGGGCCACAAGGCTGCTGTGACGGACTCACTGTCAGGATACATCTCTGTGTCTCCCCGTCACACACCTAGCTTGTTACCTCATGTATGGAAAGTAATCTTCACATTCCCTGGGGAGGTGGTGGTGGAAGGTGCAGGGGTGGGCCTCCAAGCAGGTGTGTAGATACCTCACATTCACCAATTTGCATGAGGCTCCACCACAAATGCAGAGATCCCTGCCTCTCTTTCCCCCATTAAAGCACTCATTGGCACTGAGGTCAGCAGGAGGGCAGTCTGGGCAGGATAGGTTTTGAGGGACTCTGTGTACAGCCTGAGCCTCGCCATGATTGGAACATATCCTTGTCTTGATGGGCAGAGGCCCCCGCTGTGTGTCAAGGGAGTGTTATTAAGTCTCAGGCCATGGCAACTGAGTCATTCCCTAGACACGGTCCCTGGTGAGAGGCTTCATTTCTCCTGTAGACAAAATATACCGTACATCATCCAGGAGCAGGGCTGGGGGCCCGTAGGTGGGTGCTAACTAAGTGGGGACACTTTGCTGCCACAAGTAGTCTCTCCATCCCTGTCTAGTGCTCTTTGTCTTTCTCCCTGCCATCTCTGTGCCTGTTACATCGTCCCTCCTTGCCTTTGTAAGACTGAATGTGACCTCACTCACACCAAGAGGGTCCTTGCTCTGTCTCTCCTGAGGGTATCATCGGTTGACATGGATGTTCACTGGGAGCAGTAGGGGGCATTCCCCTTGAGTGTAGGGGTTTCCAGGAAAGGCATGCTCAGCTGCAGAAGGGGTGGGGAAGGGTTTTCCTTGAAATAAACCAAGAGCTCCTCAACAATCATGTGAGATCTGGGCCTCTGAAAGAAGCCTGGGGTCTTCTCTGATACGAACCCTCCTGTGGTTCAAGTCAAAATCCTCCCAACGGCCAGAAGGCCCAAGGGACCTGGCCTGCATCACTTCTGGCACCCAATCTCCGCGCTCTCCCTCCATCGTGCTGTGCCTGTCACGTTGCCCTCCTCACTGGTTTCACACACACGACACAGGGTTCTACTCCCCAGTTTTTCCACCGGCCTTACTTCTGTCTAGGATCCTTTTCTCCCAGATAGGTATCTCCTCTAGCTTTTGCTCAAATGTCACAATCTTAGAACTTCCCTGACCACTCTTTCTAGGTATCATCCCCTCTCTCTATTTCACTATCCCGATTTAATTTTCATCACGGCAGTTACAAACGCCTGATAAATTACTTGTATTTGGGGACCACATGATCCCAACAGAATGTAAGCTCCATGAGGAAAAGGTTGATCTTTGTCTTTCTCCCTGCCGTCTCTGTGCCTGTTACATCCTCCCTCTTTGCCTTTACGAGACTGAATGTGACCTCACTCACACCGCGAGGGTCCTTGCTCTGTCTCTCCTGAGGGTATCATCAATTGACATGGATGTTCACTGGGAACAGCAGGGGGGGGGGATTCCCCTTGAGTGTAGGGGATTCCGGGAAAGGCATGTCCACATGCAGAGGGCCCGTGGTTTTCCTGGGGTAAATCAAGAGCTCGTCAACAATCATTGTGTTATCTGGGCCTCTGAAAGAAGGCCCTATCGGACCTGCCCCTTCATTACCTCTCTTATCGGATCTCCTGGCTCTCCCTCCATCAAGCTGTGACAGTCACATAGCCCTCCTCACTGTGGTCATACACACTACACCGAGTACCACTCCCCGATTTTTCTACCGGCTTTACCTCTGTCTGGGATACTTTTCTCCCAGATAGGCATCCCCTCTAGGCTTTTGCTCAAATGTCACAAACTTCGAAAGAACGTCCCTGACCACTCTTTCTAGATATGATTCCCGTTCTCTATTTCACTATCCCAGTTAAATATTAATCACAGCAGTTACGAACACCTGATAAATTACTTATCTTTGGGGGTTGTATGATCCCAGTACAATGTAAGTTCCATGAAGCCGAGGTTGATTTTCTCTTTCCTAACACACAGAGTTGTGCTTGACACATACTTTGGAGAGAAAGAATGAATGATGGAATGAATAAACAACTTTAAACTTGTTGAGGCATAGCTAGACAGGCTGAGGATTCTGCTAGGGAACATATTCGGGGTTGACAAGATGGTGACAAAGTCATGGTCTTTATCTCACCTACGCGGTGTCCCTGGGTCCCCTCTGACATGACACCTTTCCGAACAGAATGGAAGGTCTCGTTGTCCTTTTCACATATTACTCGCAGTCAACGACAGAGGCCTTCCCCATGCCGGGCGTTCAGATCCCAGTCCGAAGCTTTGTCTCTCCTGCCCCTTGGGGGACTGTGGCTGGCTTTCATATGAGACCTATTCTGTATTAAACAGGAAAGCACAAACAAGCACAATGCCCAGCACAGAGAAAATGCGTTCAATGCTCCCTGTTACGACAGTGGCCACTACAGAGAAGCAATCTTCAGTTTATGAACACTTTTCTGAGTCCAAGACTGCAGAAATCGATAGGGTTCTCATCCTAACTTTGCCCCTCCACCCTTTGCTATCATCCTGGAATGGGCCACCGGCATCTACATTTGCTGTTCCCCATTCTCACCACCACGGGGCGCGCGAGATGAAACAGTTCTGTCCTGGGCTGTACCACGCCGGGGTAGCGGTAAAACCCACCCACTCTGGAAGGTACCATTGGGAGAGGGAGCGTGACAACACAGAGAGTCCCTCTACACCGCGTCGGGCATCGACCACAGTTTCCCGCTGAGGCACTCATGGTGCCACGGGATCCATCCCCATTCGCTGCACTCCGTCTTCCCACCGCACGCGAGCCTGAGTGGGCACCGGTATGCAGTTGCAAATGTCTTCGTCTCTTTTCCAACTCCACCCCTTGGTTTCTTCATGGTTACATCCAGGTGGGGATGGCTACGGAGCGCGAGATGGGCTGCCAGTTTGGAGTGTGGCGTCAGGGAAGCGTTCTGGTCACTGACTGGTCACCGCGTGATCGCCGGAATTAGCTCTTCCGGGGCGCGAATCGGCGCCCGTATTCCGCTACCGTGGCCCGCCTTCGTCTTCCGCGCAGTTCCGATAGGCTGGCTGTCTGAGACAGGCACTGCGATCGCCTAGCTGGAAATGAGGACTAGAGGCCTGTGTATAGGAGTATGCCTGGGTTGGCTTGCGTGGCTTTTCAGAGCATGCTATCGTTCTCCGTGTTTTATTGCTTTCCCCGAAGGGGCCGAGTAGCTGCCTTTGGTTCGTGGCGAGGTTCGGCGCAGTCGCCGGCTGTGCATGATGACGGCATTTCGCTCTTGTTTAGCTCCCGCTCAGTCTGGATCTTGTGGAAGCGCACGTTCATTCGCATAAATGCATGCAATTCATGTCCAGGGAGAGGTCTCTGAGTTTGGTGTGTCTCCGTGTGTGAGGGAGCCTGGGGTTGTGTAACGCTACGTGTGGTATCACAGGCGCTGTTGGGGTACACTTGATCTCCTTGAGCCTTTGGGCAGAATTGTGAGTGCCGGGATATTTGATCTGAGTGGATTATGTGAGTGGACTTTGTACAGAACCTCTAGGATCTATGTGCCTGTATACCGGGGTGTGCATTTTTGGAGCTTTCTGGCATTTCAGTCCCTGGGTGTGAGACGTCTATGTAGGCATCTGCACCCCAGAAATGAGAACTCTGAGCTTTTGATTCTGGGTCCCAAGTTGTGATGTCTCTGAGCTGCTTTAGGGATGGGTGTGTCCTAAGGTGTAGCTCTGAGCTCCTTGGGAGTCTGTGCACAGGGTGCAGGTTCTCCGTTTCTCTGGGGACTTGATCTTAAGATGATACGATGTTCTTTTATTAAAACTTCTGTCTTTCCCTTCAGGGGTTTTGTATTAGGTCGGTAAGTGTCCGACTGGTTTGGGAGTCAGTCTCCATGATGTGAGGTATCTGTGCCGTTCTCATTTGTTTCTGTCTGGAAGACTAGGGGCTGTTTGCAGGGTCTCTGTCACAGCGTGTATGGTTATGGTCTCTGTTGTGTTTGAGCGTCTGAGGCTCGAGTTGTGAGCTCTCTGTGCAGAGATGCAGTGCGCTCTTTTTGGTGTCTCCGGGTATCCGAGCTGTTTGGAGTCTTTGCGTTCGAAACAAATCCTCTTATGTTCTTGGCTGTGAGGTCTCTGTCCGGGAACTGAGGATGTGGAAGCTGGCAGATACGATTCCGAAGCCGGGAACCTCCCATGCTGACTGTGTGTTGTTGAGTGTATCACTTGTCTCCTGAAATCTCAGTATGTATCATAGCTAATACAATGGGGCCAGTGCCCATCTTGGAGGGTACCTGTGCATGTTAGCAATGTGTGTAAAGGGCCTGCCTCCAGACTGTCCTTCAGCAAATGTTTTCTGAGCACCTGCCATAGACCTGGGCACTACTTGAGGAGTTTGTGACAGGACAAAACTGACCAAGTGTCTCCTTTCATAGACTTGGTGGTCAGTAAAGAAATCAAGGGTGGCAGACACGATGAGGAAAGATAATGCTAGAGCTGGGGAAAGGGTATATGTAGGTATGATGTTATTATTTTATTCAAGATAGTGAGGGAAAGTCTCCCTGAATGATGGCAAGTAAGAAGACATCTGGAGGAAGTGAGGGAGCAGGTCGTGGGGTTACCTAAGGGAAGAGCATTCCAGGCAGAAGGAACAACAAATGCAACGGTCCTGGCATGGAAATCTACTTGGCGTGCCCCTGAATGTCAAGGAGTCCTGTGACGCACCGGGTTTGGCACGTAGCGCTCTTTGAAAGGGGTCTGGTGCGGCTGTCTCTGTTTCTCCCACAATCTGTGGTCATCCGCATGTCACAGATGAAGGACTCAAGGCTCCAACACGTGCCCTGCACCTTCTCTCCTACCTATCCCTGAAGTTAGGAGTAAAGCCTTTTGGTCCATCGTGAGAGACAGAGAGCTTGAGTGTCCCAGCAGCAGAGATAATTGCATCCATGCTGAATGTCAGCCAAGCAGCAGAGATCAGTTGTAATGTGGGAATCATGGCTCTTAACATTGCTACTCTAGATGGAGGGCAGGACTTAAGAAGATGAAAGGAACTGGGGCAAAGGAGAGAGGCAGGAAGGGGAAGCTGGAGGACAATGAAGAGAAAGAAAAAAAAAAACAAAAAACAGCGACTGGCTTCATCACATTGCTTGGATTTGGCCCAGTTCACGTTGATTAGCTGACTGTATTAGGTTATATTCACCTTTTCCTGTCCCTATCCTTTCTTTCCCTTCCCTTCCTTGTTGTGCCTGGGCAAGTCAGTCCTAAAGCCATTAGGTGTTGCCAGGCAAGGCATATGTATGCGTGCAGGGGCATCCCTGCCCGGGGAGTCAGAGCCCAAGGTGGAAAGGAGGGTATCCCTGCAGATTGGCTGGGAAGGAGGCTAACCAGATTCAGGATTCAAGCTTGAGTGAGGTGTGGAAGTCAAGGGCAAGGGATGGTTCAGCATAGCTTCTGAGGAGGACCTTGTTGTGGAGGAGGGATCACTTCTATGCATTGGGATTCATCAACTCAGCAAATACGTAAGGATGCTGAGAGCCGCATCTTTCATTTCTGGAAAAGGGAATTTCCAATATGGAAAGGAAGTAAACTAGAGCAAATTCTGGGGAATTCTACTGGAATTAAAGGTCTCCATGCAAACTCGTAGTTTTCAATCGGTGTGCATATGTGGCTAGATTGCTATACAACTATAGATGTGTGTAATATGTGTGAGTGTGTGTGTGATTGTGTACACGAATATATTCCCAAGTTCCCGAAAACAGCAACATTCCAAAGGCCATAATTACACCTATCCCTAGATCCTAGCTTCTGAATGCCATTCTCAGTAAATGATGGGTTCCCAGGCTGAGGAGGGAAAGGATAAATGAGCCTGGTTCACCTCGTCATGTCACTGATAAGGGAAAGTTCAAGAACGATGGGGAGGTATCAGAGGGACACAATATAGCTTGAGGGCTCTCTCACTGGAAACACTCAAGACTCTTATTTTTTCCACCTTTTTTGAGGTACTATTGACAGATAACCCCATAACCTTACATCTTAAACATGCAAGTTTAAGATGTCAGTGCAATACAATGTAATGCATGTAATACATGCATATTTGGAAAAAGGATTACAACAACAGGGTTAGTTTAGCACTCTATCCCCTTACATAATCCTTTTTAAAAATTGCTGAGGAAATAGCATTTCAGATCTACCCTCTTAGCTTTCACTATATTATAAACTTTTGTTAATTGTAGTCACCGTGCTATACGTTGGATCCCCGTAGCTTATTCATCTCATACCTAGACGTGTGTACCTTTTACCCAACATTTTCTCCAGGCCTTGGAAACCAACATTCTAAACTGAATTTCTGTGAGGCTTACTTTTTTAGATTCCGCATATAAGTGAGAACATACAATATACGTCTTTCTCTCTTTCACTTATTTCACTTAGCGTAAAGACTTCAAAGTGCATTCATGTTGTTGCACAAAGCAGAATTTTCTTTGTGACTGAATAGCATTCCATTATATATGTCACCACATTTTTATTAATTTATTTTAATTGGAAGATAATTACTTTACAATATTGTGATGTCTTTGTCATACATCAGCATGAATCGCCCATAGGAATACATGTGTTCCCCCATCCTGAACCCCCCCTCCAACCTCCCTCCTCACCCTATCCCTCTGGGTTGTCCCAGAGCACGGGCTTTGGGTGCCCTGCTCCACGCATGGAACTTGTACTGGGCATCTATTTTACGTATGGTGATATACATGTTTCAATGCTATTCTCTCAAATCAACCCACCCTTGCCGTCTGCCACTGAGTCCGAGAGTCTGTTCTTTACATCTCTGTCTCCTTTGCTGTCCTGCATGTAGGATCGTCATCAAAAAACAGCTCTCAGAAGGGAAGACGCGTAATTACAATTTTTTTTTAATTTCATTAGTAGCAAACATGGCTCTTCAGTTCAGGATTCTACGTAAAACCAGGACGGGTGAAGCATCATGCGATCGTGTTCTCAACCTAAACTGTGCATCAAATCTCCCCTGGAGAAGCTTTAGAAGAGCCGATGCTGGCAAGACATCCCCAGAGAGTCTGAAGTAGTAGGTCTGGAAGGTGGCCCTGGCCTGAGCATTATCTGAAAATGTTCTCTTACGAAAGCCGAGATTGCAGCTGTGAAAACAGAACCCATTCTTACAGGAGGAAATCAAAAATCGAAAATTTGCGACTCCTCTCGACAAGGAAAGCAGGCTTTCATCGTGACCCGCTATGCTTGACAGATATCTGAGGCTGAGGAAAGGGACAACTTGCCCAAATTAACACTTGTTTGAAAACTGACCTTGTGCTTGCTCTGCTGCGTGTTCCTGAATCCAAAGTTTTACAGTTAAAACCCTGCTGTTGTTAGTGAAACTCAGTATATTTTCATTCTTGTCAGGATCCCTTGTGCCTGGTTAGTTGAATACATTTCTAAAACCCTGTGGCGATAACTTCATTCGACAGTTCAGAATAGTGCTTCAAAGATTAAAGATGGCCGAGAATTGTAGCTGTTGATGTTGATGTAGAAGGATCGGCTGTCAGCGTATCTGCTGCCTGTGCTCAGTTGCAGTTTCAAACTGTTTCCTGTGTTATCAAATTAACTCCCGTGCTCAGATGAAGACCAAATAGGGACAGGATGCCTATTGGGAAAAATACAGTTAAGGAATCCCTTGTTTGGTGCACACCCATGAAAACCCACCTCTCGAAAAGTTCTCCTTTAGGGATCTCTTCTGGATATTCTTTGGCACGTTCCCCAGTGATGGGCTCGCACTGCTGTGTCCTGACTCATCGTCTTGTTAAAGACAGGGCTTTCAACCTCTCAGGTGCATTACAGTGCCCGGGTTCTCTTGGAGACCCAAAAGAGGGTGACGGCCCGTGTTCAGGGCATCTTCAGAGCGTGTGTGCAGGAACGGGGCCTCTCAGAGGAGCGGATCCCCACCTGTGGCAACAGGAAGATCTCGGGTCAGCCCTTCGCAGAGCAGCTCCCGGGGAGTCTTCGCACGGTGAAGATCACACCCAGCAGCATGCCCGGGGATTGGGGGTTAAGGAATCGGGTGGATGGTAGTGCCCATCCACGAGACAGGGAACGTTGGCCTGGGGCTGCTAGCAGGTCTGCAGGGCTTATGGGACATCTGAGTAGAGATGGCACATACGTTTCGGCCTGTGGGTGATCTGGGGCCCAGCTGAGACGTCTTAGGTAGATTTGGTGATAGGAAAAGCCATCAGCCTACAGGGGGATACTGATGAAAACAAGTCAGTTGGGTAAAAGCTCTGGAGGCAGAGGTGGTCACCCAAGGATCATGTATAGAATGGAAGAGCACCGGAGAGAGGTTGGAAACCAGAGGAAAACAAAACCAAGATTTAGGAGGGGATCAAAGTAAATGGACAGACAAGGAGACTTAGGAGTAATGGACTGAGACGTAGGGGGAAAGCCAGAGTGGGCTGCTGTCAGACTCTGACCAAGGAAAAGTGTTTTTGAAAACGGAATGTGTCTGTGGCCAATACAGCACTGGGTACTATGGTTTGGCCCATGCAGCTCTTGGGAGACATTAGCAAGGGGATGTTCTGTGGATGGGCACATGGAGGAGGAATTGAGAGAGGTAACCAGGTAAGGATGCTCCTGGAGTCTACACTTTCAAGAAGCGTGGTTTGAGAGGAATCAAAGAGGCAGGAGATTGGAAGTAGAGGGCTGTGTGCTTGCAGGGTATGCTATTTTCTGTTCCCCAAACCAAAGAGACCAGGATGCAAGTTCCAAAATTTCCTAAGAATCATCAGGACAGTTGACTGGAAGACAGAGTGGAGAATTGGAATGATCCTCACAGGTGAGTCTTCAAGTTGAGGAGGGGGGAGTGTGGTGGTTTCAAAGCAGCAGTGGAGTTCCACGAAGACTTCCTCCCTCTCCCTCCGGGCCCCACGCTACCTCTGCGACCCATGGTCACAGGAAGAGCCAGGGTGGGGGGTGGGGGTGGCGGGGGCACAGGTTGCTGAGATCACAGTCTCAAAGTATACTCCTCAGACTCCACGCGCACTTTGCCATATTTGTTCTCCCTGGCTGATGTGATCTTCGTCATGAGTGTTCACCCTTCATACTGGTGAATAAGGGGAAAAGCCCCAATGACTTTCTTCTAACCTGGGAAGTGTGGTTGCATACAACCAACTGAATGACCACAGATACAGATGCTCAGTTTGTTCTGGTGAAAATGTTCTCTACTTCCTTCAGCAATGGGGCAGGGGTATGTGTCACTTGCAAGGGTCTCGGTGATGCGGCAGGGGGAGTCTATAACACAGCACACCTTTGTTCCTCACAGTGGCCTCAGCGGTCCCTGAGGGAAAGATGACTCCCTCTCCTGGCTCCAGCTGGTGAGGCTGACCTGCACCGCCCATGGGTAGGGGTGGTGCAACTTGCACTTTTGTCTCCCTCCTCTTGCTGTGGACACGGTGCTCCCTGGCTGGCTGAGCCTCTGCCGCCCTGCTGGCATCTGCAGACCCCTCTGAATCTGGGTCTCATCGTCCAGCCCATCCCCGGGCAGGGACGTCCACTCCTCAGCCTCAGCTGCAAGGTCCCCTAGCCCATTGTCTGCTTAAGCTTCTTCTGGACTCAGTCCCTTTCCACATTTCTCCCTCAGGTGATGCAGAGCCCTCCCTTGGATCTCACCTGCACCACAGCAGGAACCATGATCAGCTCCAGAAAACGAAATTCCTAAACGGCTAACACGGTTCTGCCCAAAGACTCCGTTGCGTCATTGCACAGCGTGCTCCTGTGAGTCCCACGTGTGAATGGGGTGGAATCCTCCTGTCCCTGGTGTTCCTCTTCATTTCTTGTCACACCTCCCTCGTCTGAGCTCTCTCACCTCTGCCTGCCACTGCCTCTGTGGGCCATTCCCCCCTGTGACTGGGACGCTCTTTGCTTTGGCTTGTCTTTCATTTGACACAAGACTTCCCATACAATATCCAGGTCAAAAGAGGCATACTGTAGAATGTGTACCTTGTCAAGTACATCTAGGAGACGCTGTTGTCACATAAGCCCCACGCCCCTGAAATATAAAAAACAGAGGGAGAAAGAACACAAGAGTCAAATATGCCAAAGGTGCCTGAGATGTTGGCTAAGATGAGCACTGAAGAGTGTCTGTGGGATCAGGAAGTATGGATATTAGTGATGGCCATGACGAGCCCAGTTACAGTGGAGTGACTGCGACAAAAGCTGCATGGAAGGGGGCCGAGGAGAGAACATCTCAGCAGAATTGGAAGCAGTTTCGCTTTGAAGGGCAACCGGTAATGTGTCAGTAGCTGCAGAATAGGGTGGTGGAAGACGGTGGGTTTCCCCCTTTGCTGTGGAGTGCTCCGATACAGAGGGAGCAGGTGCTGGTTCAGGAGAGAGGAGTGATAACTGCAGGTGCAAAGTCCCTGAGAAGGTGCAAGGCATGGGATCCGGGGCAGAGGTGAGGGGCCGGGTGCAGTCAGGAGCACGCGTGGAGAGGGGCAGCAGAGTGCCAGGGCAGAAACATGCAGATTGGGACTGGGAAACGAGATCTCCCTCGGGACTGCTTCTGTATTCTCCAGGAATTCTTGGCGGGTGGGGCTGGCGGTCATTAGCATGGGGGAAGGTTACTAGTGTGTAGTGTAGGAGTGTAGGTAGGTGACCGTGAAAATGAACAGCGGCCTACTCCGGCCATGGGCTTAAGATAAGACACTTCTGTAAAGTTGTAAAGTTTTCTCCTCGGTGCTCAGGTGCTCAGACACAGGCAGGGAGTGGGTAGGCAGGAGGGTGCAAGCCGCACAAGAGGTGTGTTTGTAGGGCCCGGCGGATGGTGTGGCAGGATATGTGGTCGGTGAGCTGGGTCTCCAGGAGGTTGTGGTATCAGCGCACTGGCACTAGAGCGAGGGTGCTGGAGGACAGGACGTCATGCTGAGGGCGCTGAGAGGGAGGCAGGCCAGAAACAGGACACCACGAGGGGCGCGGTCTTTCCTGATGCCCGGTGCGGGACCGTGGGCAGAGGGATGCTCGGGTGGGGCGGAGGGGAGCATCGCTGAGGACGGAGAGTCTCCGGGGTGACCGGGTGGGCCTCGTGGGCACTGAGGACGGATCAGAAGCGTGAGGGCTGACAGGAGAACAGTGCGTGTACCACGGGAGGAAGGCGTTCACAGGCCGGGGGTGGGCGGGAGGAGAATGGACAGGGGACTTGTAACGTTCCCGCTCGTGAGGGGCTTCGGCAGTGGGCGACGAGACCCGGACGTCACCGGTCAGGTTCCTCAGTAGCGAGTTCAAAACACGGTCCGGGAGAAATCGGCCAGCCAACCGGGGCCAGGAGACTGGCACGGGCCTCACTGGGCTCCGGCGCGCCGGCCCAGAACCAGCCAATCGGCGCGCAGCCCCGCCCACCAAGCCCCGGATCGTCCCTGACGCCCCACCTTCCTGCCCGTGTTGCTCCGGTTCTGCGGGCCGCTTGAGGGGAGCCTGCCGTGCACGGGTGGTTTAGCCGAGCCTCTTCGAGAGGTTCCCTTCCTTTCTCTGGTCCTCAGGGGCATCCCCCTTGACTTTCGCATCGGCGCTGTCCAGTTCCCTGCTCGAAAACCCAGCAGAAAGTATGGATTTTCTTCCGGGCTTGCGCCGTTTTAGTTTCTGTGGTCTGCAGGTGGCGGTGTTGCTCCTCAGAGTCGCTCGGCAGTTTCTCCCCCGCCCTTTGCGCTTGAAAAAACTACAGGAAGCTTTTTGCCACAAGAAGCGGCAGGTTTTCCCCTCCGCTTTCGCAAGTTGGCTGCTTCAAACTGCATCTGAGCCCTTCAGAGGGCCCTTTGTGAAAACTTTGACCAAGCACACTGGCACTTAAAATTACAATAAAATAATATAAGCTGATATATTGAATAATAGTAGACGGAGTGGTCACCCTTGTCTTGCTTCCGATCGTAGAGGAAATCCTGTATGCTTAAAGAACTTTATTATGACAGTGAGTTTTGACTTGAAATTGTTTACTACGTGAAGTGCAAGTGAAAGTTGATCGGTTGTGTCCGATTCTTTAGGATCCCTTGGACTGTAGCCTGCCTGGCTCCTCTGCCCATGGGATTCTCCAGCTAATATTGGAGTGGGTTGCCATTTCCTTCTCCAGAGGATCTTCCCAACCCAGGGGTTGAATCTGGGTATCCTGCATTTCAGGCTGACTCCTTACCATCTGAGCCAGCTACAGTAATAACACGACAGGGACAAGTGCCAAGCTAAGAGCCTGCTGGGTAATTGATGCTGGACACCACCCAAGAAGCAGATGCTACTACTGCCCTCATTTTATGCCTTTGGGACCTGTGGCACACAGAGGAAGAGTCAGCTGTCCAGGTTCTCAGGGTTCCTCAGAGAGTGTCCCTATGTTCAGGTCTCAAGTCTGTCAGATTGTAGTTTGCACACTGGTTTGCAGGATACATTCCCCTCCCCAGTAGAAGAGTGAAATAAAACGCTCACTGGGATCGAGGGTAAAACAGCCTGCAATGCGGCGAAAGATGGACGGCAGGAGGAGAAGGGGATGACAGAGGACAAAATGGTTGGATGGCATCAGTGCCTCAATGGACATGAGTTTGAGCAAGCTCCGGGAGATGGTGAAGGCCAGGGAAGCCTGGCGTGCTGCAGTCCCTGGGGGTCCCATAGAGTCCAACATGGCCCATCCACTGAAAAACAACAATAACGTATTTATTACAATGAGATACTAAATGAAAGGGGAGAAGGGAGGGAAACCACATAGAAAACGACTCATCCACTCTATCAGGATTATGACATGATAACACATTTACAGTGTAAAGCACCTGGAAGTAATCAGCTGTTATGGAGTACAAGCTTGCTCAGCTCACTGCAAAGTCAGGAAGGGACTTGAATCCAGAGTGGACTACCAAGAAGATGGCAGAGCAGGCTAGTGACTCAAAACAACCATCTTGTTTGGGCCAAGTTGGACAGGACCCAGGGATCAGGGATCAGGTCCCTCACTGGAGAGTTCCAAACAGGGTCGGGGAGAAAACTCGCAGCGGACGCAGCCTGGGAGACTGGCACTGACCTCACTCACCTCGCTGTGCTTGGGGTGCGGGGGGAGGAGACCGAGATCCAGCCAATCGGGTCCCAGCCTCACTCAGCAACACCGGATCTTCCTGGATGCCCCGACTTCTTGCCCGCCAGCTGTGGTTCTCTGAGCGAGTCAAGGGGAACTCGCGGTCCCGGGGGCCCCTTCGAGAGGTTCCCTTAGTTTCTCGGATCCTCACGGGCATCCCCCTTAAGTTTCGCATCTACGTCGTCCAGGTCCTCTGCCGGAAAAACCGAGCAGAAAGGATCGATTTTCTTCGGGGCTTGGGCATTTTGGTTTCTGCGATCTGCAGGGGGCAGTGTTGCTCCGCGGAGCCGCTCGTCCTGTTTCTCCCCCGCCCTTCGCTCTTGAAAAAAGGTCTGGAAGCCTTTTGCTGCGATAAACGCCGGATTTCTTTCTTCACTTGAGCGCTTTGGCTGGTTCAAACTGTATCTGAAAACTTCAGTGAGCCCTTTGTGAAAACTTTGACCAAACCCGTTAACACTTAAAATTACAATAAAGTAATATAAGCTGATATATTGACTCAGCTGGATCAGTGGAGGGAGTGGGCACCCTTGCCTTGCCCCTGATCATAGAGGAGAATGCTGTATGTCGAAAGAGAACTGTATTGTGACACTGAGTTTTGACTTGAAAATCTGTACCTGAAGTGGAAGTGAAAGTCGCTCAGTCTTGTCTGATTATTTAAGACCCCTTGGACTGTAGCCTGCTAGGCTCCTCTGTCCAAGGGGATTCTCCAGGCGGGAATATTGGAGTGGGTTGCCATTTCCTTCTCCAGGGGATCTTCCTGACACAGGGATTGACTCCAGGCTCACAGGGATTGCATCCAGGTCTCAGTATTGCAGGCTGACTCTTTACTATTTGAGCCACTACGGAAGCCGATATGAAGGTAAAATAGCTTGTGAAACTTTCTAAAATAATTATAATAACACTGAATAAAACCACCTGGAACAAATCAGGAACTTTTTCATTTGGTCCACAGTGGTTAGCTTTCTTTACAGTCCAACTCTCTCATCCATCCATGACTACTGGAGCTAATAGCCACCCACAAAGCTCAGGATGTGGAAAACACAGGATACTGGCCCCAAGATAACTGAGATGCATATGAAAGGAATGATTCAGTGAGCCCAGACTCTGCATCTTCCCATATGTAGAAATGTGCTAAATTCCTTCACTTGGGATATCCGCTTTTCTTTAATTAACAGTAACTTTTGATGTTCAGACCACCTGCCATTTTTTTGCAAAAAGAATGCAAATATAACTGCCTCCTCCCCCACCCACCTCATCTTGCCCAGTTTTCTGGGGTTTACTTGAGATGCTGTCTCCTGGGCCTGAAGTCCTAAAAATTCCACCGAATAAAGCTAACTCGCAACTTTTAGTTTGTAACTAGTTTTTAAGTCAACACTTAGTGTAAAGTAAAGTTAAAATAGCTTGTGAAACTTTCTAAAATAACTATGTTATTACACATTTACATGCTAAATGAAAGGGGGGAGGTGCCACATAGAAAGTGATTCATCACTTAGTGGTGATAGACAAAGGGACCAGAGCAGATTCCTCTCCTCCGCCTGAACTCGAGGAGGATCTGGAGTCTTCCTATAATACCAGCAGAGACCCCTTGTGCCCCTCAGCCTCCTCGGGGTATGCAGACAAATAGGTGTGAGCCTTGTTTGGTTCTCATATCTGTATTGGTTGATGATCCTCGGTTTTATTCAGTGAGGGAAAAGGTTTTATTCAGTGAGGGTCAAGTTGCCACATGACCCAACAATTCCACTGCTAGATATAGACCCAGAAGAAATATTAATAAAAATATATTCAACAGGCAGCATCTCAAGAAACGCAAAGAGAACTATTCCATTTCTCACCCGGATCCCCAAAGGGAAATTTAATGAGACTGTCTAAGGATGGGTGCTATACCTTTTTGCTTTGTTTTTCCTCACCCTTGTATTTGCAGTAAGTATCAACCAAAAAATGACCAGCAGTCTTTTCTCAATATACATCTGATTTGTTGCAGGTGGTTAACTTTATAAATGTATTGTGGCATAATACTGATAGAGTGGATGAATCACTTTCTATGTGGCACCTCCCCCCTTTCATTTAGCATGTAAATGTGTAATAACATAGTTATTTTAGAAAGTTTCACAAGCTATTTTAACTTTACTTTACACTAAGTGTTGACTTAAAAACTAGTTACAAACTAAAAGTTGCGAGTTAGCTTTATTCGGTGGAATTTTTAGGACTTCAGGCCCAGGAGACAGCATCTCAAGTAAACCCCAGAAAACTGGGCAAGATGAGGTGGGTGGGGGAGGAGGCAGTTATATTTGCATTCTTTTTGCAAAAAAATGGCAGGTGGTCTGAACATCAAAAGTTACTGTTAATTAAAGAAAAGCGGATATCCCAAGTGAAGGAATTTAGCACATTTCTACATATGGGAAGATGCAGAGTCTGGGCTCACTGAATCATTCCTTTCATATGCATCTCAGTTATCTTGGGGCCAGTATCCTGTGTTTTCCACATCCTGAGCTTTGTGGGTGGCTATTAGCTCCAGTAGTCATGGATGGATGAGAGAGTTGGACTGTAAAGAAAGCTAACCACTGTGGACCAAATGAAAAAGTTCCTGATTTGTTCCAGGTGGTTTTATTCAGTGTTATTATAATTATTTTAGAAAGTTTCACAAGCTATTTTACCTTCATATCGGCTTCCGTAGTGGCTCAAATAGTAAAGAGTCAGCCTGCAATACTGAGACCTGGATGCAATCCCTGTGAGCCTGGAGTCAATCCCTGTGTCAGGAAGATCCCCTGGAGAAGGAAATGGCAACCCACTCCAATATTCCCGCCTGGAGAATCCCCTTGGACAGAGGAGCCTAGCAGGCTACAGTCCAAGGGGTCTTAAATAATCAGACAAGACTGAGCGACTTTCACTTCCACTTCAGGTACAGATTTTCAAGTCAAAACTCAGTGTCACAATACAGTTCTCTTTCGACATACAGCATTCTCCTCTATGATCAGGGGCAAGGCAAGGGTGCCCACTCCCTCCACTGATCCAGCTGAGTCAATATATCAGCTTATATTACTTTATTGTAATTTTAAGTGTTAACGGGTTTGGTCAAAGTTTTCACAAAGGGCTCACTGAAGTTTTCAGATACAGTTTGAACCAGCCAAAGCGCTCAAGTGAAGAAAGAAATCCGGCGTTTATCGCAGCAAAAGGCTTCCAGACCTTTTTTCAAGAGCGAAGGGCGGGGGAGAAACAGGACGAGCGGCTCCGCGGAGCAACACTGCCCCCTGCAGATCGCAGAAACCAAAATGCCCAAGCCCCGAAGAAAATCGATCCTTTCTGCTCGGTTTTTCCGGCAGAGGACCTGGACGACGTAGATGCGAAACTTAAGGGGGATGCCCGTGAGGATCCGAGAAACTAAGGGAACCTCTCGAAGGGGCCCCCGGGACCGCGAGTTCCCCTTGACTCGCTCAGAGAACCACAGCTGGCGGGCAAGAAGTCGGGGCATCCAGGAAGATCCGGTGTTGCTGAGTGAGGCTGGGACCCGATTGGCTGGATCTCGGTCTCCTCCCCCCGCACCCCAAGCACAGCGAGGTGAGTGAGGTCAGTGCCAGTCTCCCAGGCTGCGTCCGCTGCGAGTTTTCTCCCCGACCCTGTTTGGAACTCTCCAGTGAGGGACCTGATCCCTGATCCCTGGGTCCTGTCCAACTTGGCCCAAACAAGATGGTTGTTTTGAGTCACTAGCCTGCTCTGCCATCTTCTTGGTAGTCCACTCTGGATTCAAGTCCCTTCCTGACTTTGCAGTGAGCTGAGCAAGCTTGTACTCCATAACAGCTGATTACTTCCAGGTGCTTTACACTGTAAATGTGTTATCATGTCATAATCCTGATAGAGTGGATGAGTCGTTTTCTATGTGGTTTCCCTCCCTTCTCCCCTTTCATTTAGTATCTCATTGTAATAAATACGTTATTGTTGTTTTTCAGTGGATGGGCCATGTTGGACTCTATGGGACCCCCAGGGACTGCAGCACGCCAGGCTTCCCTGGCCTTCACCATCTCCCGGAGCTTGCTCAAACTCATGTCCATTGAGGCACTGATGCCATCCAACCATTTTGTCCTCTGTCATCCCCTTCTCCTCCTGCCGTCCATCTTTCGCCGCATTGCAGGCTGTTTTACCCTCGATCCCAGTGAGCGTTTTATTTCACTCTTCTACTGGGGAGGGGAATGTATCCTGCAAACCAGTGTGCAAACTACAATCTGACAGACTTGAGACCTGAACATAGGGACACTCTCTGAGGAACCCTGAGAACCTGGACAGCTGACTCTTCCTCTGTGTGCCACAGGTCCCAAAGGCATAAAATGAGGGCAGTAGTAGCATCTGCTTCTTGGGTGGTGTCCAGCATCAATTACCCAGCAGGCTCTTAGCTTGGCACTTGTCCCTGTCGTGTTATTACTGTAGCTGGCTCAGATGGTAAGGAGTCAGCCTGAAATGCAGGATACCCAGATTCAACCCCTGGGTTGGGAAGATCCTCTGGAGAAGGAAATGGCAACCCACTCCAATATTAGCTGGAGAATCCCATGGGCAGAGGAGCCAGGCAGGCTACAGTCCAAGGGATCCTAAAGAATCGGACACAACCGATCAACTTTCACTTGCACTTCACGTAGTAAACAATTTCAAGTCAAAACTCACTGTCATAATAAAGTTCTTTAAGCATACAGGATTTCCTCTACGATCGGAAGCAAGACAAGGGTGACCACTCCGTCTACTATTATTCAATATATCAGCTTATATTATTTTATTGTAATTTTAAGTGCCAGTGTGCTTGGTCAAAGTTTTCACAAAGGGCCCTCTGAAGGGCTCAGATGCAGTTTGAAGCAGCCAACTTGCGAAAGCGGAGGGGAAAACCTGCCGCTTCTTGTGGCAAAAAGCTTCCTGTAGTTTTTTCAAGCGCAAAGGGCGGGGGAGAAACTGCCGAGCGACTCTGAGGAGCAACACCGCCACCTGCAGACCACAGAAACTAAAACGGCGCAAGCCCGGAAGAAAATCCATACTTTCTGCTGGGTTTTCGAGCAGGGAACTGGACAGCGCCGATGCGAAAGTCAAGGGGGATGCCCCTGAGGACCAGAGAAAGGAAGGGAACCTCTCGAAGAGGCTCGGCTAAACCACCCGTGCACGGCAGGCTCCCCTCAAGCGGCCCGCAGAACCGGAGCAACACGGGCAGGAAGGTGGGGCGTCAGGGACGATCCGGGGCTTGGTGGGCGGGGCTGCGCGCCGATTGGCTGGTTCTGGGCCGGCGCGCCGGAGCCCAGTGAGGCCCGTGCCAGTCTCCTGGCCCCGGTTGGCTGGCCGATTTCTCCCGGACCGTGTTTTGAACTCGCTACTGAGGAACCTGACCGGTGACGTCCGGGTCTCGTCGCCCACTGCCGAAGCCCCTCACGAGCGGGAACGTTACAAGTCCCCTGTCCATTCTCCTCCCGCCCACCCCCGGCCTGTGAACGCCTTCCTCCCGTGGTACACGCACTGTTCTCCTGTCAGCCCTCACGCTTCTGATCCGTCCTCAGTGCCCACGAGGCCCACCCGGTCACCCCGGAGACTCTCCGTCCTCAGCGATGCTCCCCTCCGCCCCACCCGAGCATCCCTCTGCCCACGGTCCCGCACCGGGCATCAGGAAAGACCGCGCCCCTCGTGGTGTCCTGTTTCTGGCCTGCCTCCCTCTCAGCGCCCTCAGCATGACGTCCTGTCCTCCAGCACCCTCGCTCTAGTGCCAGTGCGCTGATACCACAACCTCCTGGAGACCCAGCTCACCGACCACATATCCTGCCACACCATCCGCCGGGCCCTACAAACACACCTCTTGTGCGGCTTGCACCCTCCTGCCTACCCACTCCCTGCCTGTGTCTGAGCACCTGAGCACCGAGGAGAAAACTTTACAACTTTACAGAAGTGTCTTATCTTAAGCCCATGGCCGGAGTAGGCCGCTGTTCATTTTCACGGTCACCTACCTACACTCCTACACTACACACTAGTAACCTTCCCCCATGCTAATGACCGCCAGCCCCACCCGCCAAGAATTCCTGGAGAATACAGAAGCAGTCCCGAGGGAGATCTCGTTTCCCAGTCCCAATCTGCATGTTTCTGCCCTGGCACTCTGCTGCCCCTCTCCACGCGTGCTCCTGACTGCACCCGGCCCCTCACCTCTGCCCCGGATCCCATGCCTTGCACCTTCTCAGGGACTTTGCACCTGCAGTTATCACTCCTCTCTCCTGAACCAGCACCTGCTCCCTCTGTATCGGAGCACTCCACAGCAAAGGGGGAAACCCACCGTCTTCCACCACCCTATTCTGCAGCTACTGACACATTACCGGTTGCCCTTCAAAGCGAAACTGCTTCCAATTCTGCTGAGATGTTCTCTCCTCGGCCCCCTTCCATGCAGCTTTTGTCGCAGTCACTCCACTGTAACTGGGCTCGTCATGGCCATCACTAATATCCATACTTCCTGATCCCACAGACACTCTTCAGTGCTCATCTTAGCCAACATCTCAGGCACCTTTGGCATATTTGACTCTTGTGTTCTTTCTCCCTCTGTTTTTTATATTTCAGGGGCGTGGGGCTTATGTGACAACAGCGTCTCCTAGATGTACTTGACAAGGTACACATTCTACAGTATGCCTCTTTTGACCTGGATATTGTATGGGAAGTCTTGTGTCAAATGAAAGACAAGCCAAAGCAAAGAGCGTCCCAGTCACAGGGGGGAATGGCCCACAGAGGCAGTGGCAGGCAGAGGTGAGAGAGCTCAGACGAGGGAGGTGTGACAAGAAATGAAGAGGAACACCAGGGACAGGAGGATTCCACCCCATTCACACGTGGGACTCACAGGAGCACGCTGTGCAATGACGCAACGGAGTCTTTGGGCAGAACCGTGTTAGCCGTTTAGGAATTTCGTTTTCTGGAGCTGATCATGGTTCCTGCTGTGGTGCAGGTGAGATCCAAGGGAGGGCTCTGCATCACCTGAGGGAGAAATGTGGAAAGGGACTGAGTCCAGAAGAAGCTTAAGCAGACAATGGGCTAGGGGACCTTGCAGCTGAGGCTGAGGAGTGGACGTCCCTGCCCGGGGATGGGCTGGACGATGAGACCCAGATTCAGAGGGGTCTGCAGATGCCAGCAGGGCGGCAGAGGCTCAGCCAGCCAGGGAGCACCGTGTCCACAGCAAGAGGAGGGAGACAAAAGTGCAAGTTGCACCACCCCTACCCATGGGCGGTGCAGGTCAGCCTCACCAGCTGGAGCCAGGAGAGGGAGTCATCTTTCCCTCAGGGACCGCTGAGGCCACTGTGAGGAACAAAGGTGTGCTGTGTTATAGACTCCCCCTGCCGCATCACCGAGACCCTTGCAAGTGACACATACCCCTGCCCCATTGCTGAAGGAAGTAGAGAACATTTTCACCAGAACAAACTGAGCATCTGTATCTGTGGTCATTCAGTTGGTTGTATGCAACCACACTTCCCAGGTTAGAAGAAAGTCATTGGGGCTTTTCCCCTTATTCACCAGTATGAAGGGTGAACACTCATGACGAAGATCACATCAGCCAGGGAGAACAAATATGGCAAAGTGCGCGTGGAGTCTGAGGAGTATACTTTGAGACTGTGATCTCAGCAACCTGTGCCCCCGCCACCCCCACCCCCCACCCTGGCTCTTCCTGTGACCATGGGTCGCAGAGGTAGCGTGGGGCCCGGAGGGAGAGGGAGGAAGTCTTCGTGGAACTCCACTGCTGCTTTGAAACCACCACACTCCCCCCTCCTCAACTTGAAGACTCACCTGTGAGGATCATTCCAATTCTCCACTCTGTCTTCCAGTCAACTGTCCTGATGATTCTTAGGAAATTTTGGAACTTGCATCCTGGTCTCTTTGGTTTGGGGAACAGAAAATAGCATACCCTGCAAGCACACAGCCCTCTACTTCCAATCTCCTGCCTCTTTGATTCCTCTCAAACCACGCTTCTTGAAAGTGTAGACTCCAGGAGCATCCTTACCTGGTTACCTCTCTCAATTCCTCCTCCATGTGCCCATCCACAGAACATCCCCTTGCTAATGTCTCCCAAGAGCTGCATGGGCCAAACCATAGTACCCAGTGCTGTATTGGCCACAGACACATTCCGTTTTCAAAAACACTTTTCCTTGGTCAGAGTCTGACAGCAGCCCACTCTGGCTTTCCCCCTACGTCTCAGTCCATTACTCCTAAGTCTCCTTGTCTGTCCATTTACTTTGATCCCCTCCTAAATCTTGGTTTTGTTTTCCTCTGGTTTCCAACCTCTCTCCGGTGCTCTTCCATTCTATACATGATCCTTGGGTGACCACCTCTGCCTCCAGAGCTTTTACCCAACTGACTTGTTTTCATCAGTATCCCCCTGTAGGCTGATGGCTTTTCCTATCACCAAATCTACCTAAGACGTCTCAGCTGGGCCCCAGATCACCCACAGGCCGAAACGTATGTGCCATCTCTACTCAGATGTCCCATAAGCCCTGCAGACCTGCTAGCAGCCCCAGGCCAACGTTCCCTGTCTCGTGGATGGGCACTACCATCCACCCGATTCCTTAACCCCCAATCCCCGGGCATGCTGCTGGGTGTGATCTTCACCGTGCGAAGACTCCCCGGGAGCTGCTCTGCGAAGGGCTGACCCGAGATCTTCCTGTTGCCACAGGTGGGGATCCGCTCCTCTGAGAGGCCCCGTTCCTGCACACACGCTCTGAAGATGCCCTGAACACGGGCCGTCACCCTCTTTTGGGTCTCCAAGAGAACCCGGGCACTGTAATGCACCTGAGAGGTTGAAAGCCCTGTCTTTAACAAGACGATGAGTCAGGACACAGCAGTGCGAGCCCATCACTGGGGAACGTGCCAAAGAATATCCAGAAGAGATCCCTAAAGGAGAACTTTTCGAGAGGTGGGTTTTCATGGGTGTGCACCAAACAAGGGATTCCTTAACTGTATTTTTCCCAATAGGCATCCTGTCCCTATTTGGTCTTCATCTGAGCACGGGAGTTAATTTGATAACACAGGAAACAGTTTGAAACTGCAACTGAGCACAGGCAGCAGATACGCTGACAGCCGATCCTTCTACATCAACATCAACAGCTACAATTCTCGGCCATCTTTAATCTTTGAAGCACTATTCTGAACTGTCGAATGAAGTTATCGCCACAGGGTTTTAGAAATGTATTCAACTAACCAGGCACAAGGGATCCTGACAAGAATGAAAATATACTGAGTTTCACTAACAACAGCAGGGTTTTAACTGTAAAACTTTGGATTCAGGAACACGCAGCAGAGCAAGCACAAGGTCAGTTTTCAAACAAGTGTTAATTTGGGCAAGTTGTCCCTTTCCTCAGCCTCAGATATCTGTCAAGCATAGCGGGTCACGATGAAAGCCTGCTTTCCTTGTCGAGAGGAGTCGCAAATTTTCGATTTTTGATTTCCTCCTGTAAGAATGGGTTCTGTTTTCACAGCTGCAATCTCGGCTTTCGTAAGAGAACATTTTCAGATAATGCTCAGGCCAGGGCCACCTTCCAGACCTACTACTTCAGACTCTCTGGGGATGTCTTGCCAGCATCGGCTCTTCTAAAGCTTCTCCAGGGGAGATTTGATGCACAGTTTAGGTTGAGAACACGATCGCATGATGCTTCACCCGTCCTGGTTTTACGTAGAATCCTGAACTGAAGAGCCATGTTTGCTACTAATGAAATTAAAAAAAAATTGTAATTACGCGTCTTCCCTTCTGAGAGCTGTTTTTTGATGACGATCCTACATGCAGGACAGCAAAGGAGACAGAGATGTAAAGAACAGACTCTCGGACTCAGTGGCAGACGGCAAGGGTGGGTTGATTTGAGAGAATAGCATTGAAACATGTATATCACCATACGTAAAATAGATGCCCAGTACAAGTTCCATGCGTGGAGCAGGGCACCCAAAGCCCGTGCTCTGGGACAACCCAGAGGGATAGGGTGAGGAGGGAGGTTGGAGGGGGGGTTCAGGATGGGGGAACACATGTATTCCTATGGGCGATTCATGCTGATGTATGACAAAGACATCACAATATTGTAAAGTAATTATCTTCCAATTAAAATAAATTAATAAAAATGTGGTGACATATATAATGGAATGCTATTCAGTCACAAAGAAAATTCTGCTTTGTGCAACAACATGAATGCACTTTGAAGTCTTTACGCTAAGTGAAATAAGTGAAAGAGAGAAAGACGTATATTGTATGTTCTCACTTATATGCGGAATCTAAAAAAGTAAGCCTCACAGAAATTCAGTTTAGAATGTTGGTTTCCAAGGCCTGGAGAAAATGTTGGGTAAAAGGTACACACGTCTAGGTATGAGATGAATAAGCTACGGGGATCCAACGTATAGCACGGTGACTACAATTAACAAAAGTTTATAATATAGTGAAAGCTAAGAGGGTAGATCTGAAATGCTATTTCCTCAGCAATTTTTAAAAAGGATTATGTAAGGGGATAGAGTGCTAAACTAACCCTGTTGTTGTAATCCTTTTTCCAAATATGCATGTATTACATGCATTACATTGTATTGCACTGACATCTTAAACTTGCATGTTTAAGATGTAAGGTTATGGGGTTATCTGTCAATAGTACCTCAAAAAAGGTGGAAAAAATAAGAGTCTTGAGTGTTTCCAGTGAGAGAGCCCTCAAGCTATATTGTGTCCCTCTGATACCTCCCCATCGTTCTTGAACTTTCCCTTATCAGTGACATGACGAGGTGAACCAGGCTCATTTATCCTTTCCCTCCTCAGCCTGGGAACCCATCATTTACTGAGAATGGCATTCAGAAGCTAGGATCTAGGGATAGGTGTAATTATGGCCTTTGGAATGTTGCTGTTTTCGGGAACTTGGGAATATATTCGTGTACACAATCACACACACACTCACACATATTACACACATCTATAGTTGTATAGCAATCTAGCCACATATGCACACCGATTGAAAACTACGAGTTTGCATGGAGACCTTTAATTCCAGTAGAATTCCCCAGAATTTGCTCTAGTTTACTTCCTTTCCATATTGGAAATTCCCTTTTCCAGAAATGAAAGATGCGGCTCTCAGCATCCTTACGTATTTGCTGAGTTGATGAATCCCAATGCATAGAAGTGATCCCTCCTCCACAACAAGGTCCTCCTCAGAAGCTATGCTGAACCATCCCTTGCCCTTGACTTCCACACCTCACTCAAGCTTGAATCCTGAATCTGGTTAGCCTCCTTCCCAGCCAATCTGCAGGGATACCCTCCTTTCCACCTTGGGCTCTGACTCCCCGGGCAGGGATGCCCCTGCACGCATACATATGCCTTGCCTGGCAACACCTAATGGCTTTAGGACTGACTTGCCCAGGCACAACAAGGAAGGGAAGGGAAAGAAAGGATAGGGACAGGAAAAGGTGAATATAACCTAATACAGTCAGCTAATCAACGTGAACTGGGCCAAATCCAAGCAATGTGATGAAGCCAGTCGCTGTTTTTTGTTTTTTTTTTTCTTTCTCTTCATTGTCCTCCAGCTTCCCCTTCCTGCCTCTCTCCTTTGCCCCAGTTCCTTTCATCTTCTTAAGTCCTGCCCTCCATCTAGAGTAGCAATGTTAAGAGCCATGATTCCCACATTACAACTGATCTCTGCTGCTTGGCTGACATTCAGCATGGATGCAATTATCTCTGCTGCTGGGACACTCAAGCTCTCTGTCTCTCACGATGGACCAAAAGGCTTTACTCCTAACTTCAGGGATAGGTAGGAGAGAAGGTGCAGGGCACGTGTTGGAGCCTTGAGTCCTTCATCTGTGACATGCGGATGACCACAGATTGTGGGAGAAACAGAGACAGCCGCACCAGACCCCTTTCAAAGAGCGCTACGTGCCAAACCCGGTGCGTCACAGGACTCCTTGACATTCAGGGGCATGCCAAGTAGATTTCCATGCCAGGACCGTTGCATTTGTTGTTCCTTCTGCCTGGAATGCTCTTCCCTTAGGTAACCCCACGACCTGCTCCCTCACTTCCTCCAGATGTCTTCTTACTTGCCATCATTCAGGGAGACTTTCCCTCACTATCTTGAATAAAATAATAACATCATACCTACATATACCCTTTCCCCAGCTCTAGCATTATCTTTCCTCATCGTGTCTGCCACCCTTGATTTCTTTACTGACCACCAAGTCTATGAAAGGAGACACTTGGTCAGTTTTGTCCTGTCACAAACTCCTCAAGTAGTGCCCAGGTCTATGGCAGGTGCTCAGAAAACATTTGCTGAAGGACAGTCTGGAGGCAGGCCCTTTACACACATTGCTAACATGCACAGGTACCCTCCAAGATGGGCACTGGCCCCATTGTATTAGCTATGATACATACTGAGATTTCAGGAGACAAGTGATACACTCAACAACACACAGTCAGCATGGGAGGTTCCCGGCTTCGGAATCGTATCTGCCAGCTTCCACATCCTCAGTTCCCGGACAGAGACCTCACAGCCAAGAACATAAGAGGATTTGTTTCGAACGCAAAGACTCCAAACAGCTCGGATACCCGGAGACACCAAAAAGAGCGCACTGCATCTCTGCACAGAGAGCTCACAACTCGAGCCTCAGACGCTCAAACACAACAGAGACCATAACCATACACGCTGTGACAGAGACCCTGCAAACAGCCCCTAGTCTTCCAGACAGAAACAAATGAGAACGGCACAGATACCTCACATCATGGAGACTGACTCCCAAACCAGTCGGACACTTACCGACCTAATACAAAACCCCTGAAGGGAAAGACAGAAGTTTTAATAAAAGAACATCGTATCATCTTAAGATCAAGTCCCCAGAGAAACGGAGAACCTGCACCCTGTGCACAGACTCCCAAGGAGCTCAGAGCTACACCTTAGGACACACCCATCCCTAAAGCAGCTCAGAGACATCACAACTTGGGACCCAGAATCAAAAGCTCAGAGTTCTCATTTCTGGGGTGCAGATGCCTACATAGACGTCTCACACCCAGGGACTGAAATGCCAGAAAGCTCCAAAAATGCACACCCCGGTATACAGGCACATAGATCCTAGAGGTTCTGTACAAAGTCCACTCACATAATCCACTCAGATCAAATATCCCGGCACTCACAATTCTGCCCAAAGGCTCAAGGAGATCAAGTGTACCCCAACAGCGCCTGTGATACCACACGTAGCGTTACACAACCCCAGGCTCCCTCACACACGGAGACACACCAAACTCAGAGACCTCTCCCTGGACATGAATTGCATGCATTTATGCGAATGAACGTGCGCTTCCACAAGATCCAGACTGAGCGGGAGCTAAACAAGAGCGAAATGCCGTCATCATGCACAGCCGGCGACTGCGCCGAACCTCGCCACGAACCAAAGGCAGCTACTCGGCCCCTTCGGGGAAAGCAATAAAACACGGAGAACGATAGCATGCTCTGAAAAGCCACGCAAGCCAACCCAGGCATACTCCTATACACAGGCCTCTAGTCCTCATTTCCAGCTAGGCGATCGCAGTGCCTGTCTCAGACAGCCAGCCTATCGGAACTGCGCGGAAGACGAAGGCGGGCCACGGTAGCGGAATACGGGCGCCGATTCGCGCCCCGGAAGAGCTAATTCCGGCGATCACGCGGTGACCAGTCAGTGACCAGAACGCTTCCCTGACGCCACACTCCAAACTGGCAGCCCATCTCGCGCTCCGTAGCCATCCCCACCTGGATGTAACCATGAAGAAACCAAGGGGTGGAGTTGGAAAAGAGACGAAGACATTTGCAACTGCATACCGGTGCCCACTCAGGCTCGCGTGCGGTGGGAAGACGGAGTGCAGCGAATGGGGATGGATCCCGTGGCACCATGAGTGCCTCAGCGGGAAACTGTGGTCGATGCCCGACGCGGTGTAGAGGGACTCTCTGTGTTGTCACGCTCCCTCTCCCAATGGTACCTTCCAGAGTGGGTGGGTTTTACCGCTACCCCGGCGTGGTACAGCCCAGGACAGAACTGTTTCATCTCGCGCGCCCCGTGGTGGTGAGAATGGGGAACAGCAAATGTAGATGCCGGTGGCCCATTCCAGGATGATAGCAAAGGGTGGAGGGGCAAAGTTAGGATGAGAACCCTATCGATTTCTGCAGTCTTGGACTCAGAAAAGTGTTCATAAACTGAAGATTGCTTCTCTGTAGTGGCCACTGTCGTAACAGGGAGCATTGAACGCATTTTCTCTGTGCTGGGCATTGTGCTTGTTTGTGCTTTCCTGTTTAATACAGAATAGGTCTCATATGAAAGCCAGCCACAGTCCCCCAAGGGGCAGGAGAGACAAAGCTTCGGACTGGGATCTGAACGCCCGGCATGGGGAAGGCCTCTGTCGTTGACTGCGAGTAATATGTGAAAAGGACAACGAGACCTTCCATTCTGTTCGGAAAGGTGTCATGTCAGAGGGGACCCAGGGACACCGCGTAGGTGAGATAAAGACCATGACTTTGTCACCATCTTGTCAACCCCGAATATGTTCCCTAGCAGAATCCTCAGCCTGTCTAGCTATGCCTCAACAAGTTTAAAGTTGTTTATTCATTCCATCATTCATTCTTTCTCTCCAAAGTATGTGTCAAGCACAACTCTGTGTGTTAGGAAAGAGAAAATCAACCTCGGCTTCATGGAACTTACATTGTACTGGGATCATACAACCCCCAAAGATAAGTAATTTATCAGGTGTTCGTAACTGCTGTGATTAATATTTAACTGGGATAGTGAAATAGAGAACGGGAATCATATCTAGAAAGAGTGGTCAGGGACGTTCTTTCGAAGTTTGTGACATTTGAGCAAAAGCCTAGAGGGGATGCCTATCTGGGAGAAAAGTATCCCAGACAGAGGTAAAGCCGGTAGAAAAATCGGGGAGTGGTACTCGGTGTAGTGTGTATGACCACAGTGAGGAGGGCTATGTGACTGTCACAGCTTGATGGAGGGAGAGCCAGGAGATCCGATAAGAGAGGTAATGAAGGGGCAGGTCCGATAGGGCCTTCTTTCAGAGGCCCAGATAACACAATGATTGTTGACGAGCTCTTGATTTACCCCAGGAAAACCACGGGCCCTCTGCATGTGGACATGCCTTTCCCGGAATCCCCTACACTCAAGGGGAATCCCCCCCCCCTGCTGTTCCCAGTGAACATCCATGTCAATTGATGATACCCTCAGGAGAGACAGAGCAAGGACCCTCGCGGTGTGAGTGAGGTCACATTCAGTCTCGTAAAGGCAAAGAGGGAGGATGTAACAGGCACAGAGACGGCAGGGAGAAAGACAAAGATCAACCTTTTCCTCATGGAGCTTACATTCTGTTGGGATCATGTGGTCCCCAAATACAAGTAATTTATCAGGCGTTTGTAACTGCCGTGATGAAAATTAAATCGGGATAGTGAAATAGAGAGAGGGGATGATACCTAGAAAGAGTGGTCAGGGAAGTTCTAAGATTGTGACATTTGAGCAAAAGCTAGAGGAGATACCTATCTGGGAGAAAAGGATCCTAGACAGAAGTAAGGCCGGTGGAAAAACTGGGGAGTAGAACCCTGTGTCGTGTGTGTGAAACCAGTGAGGAGGGCAACGTGACAGGCACAGCACGATGGAGGGAGAGCGCGGAGATTGGGTGCCAGAAGTGATGCAGGCCAGGTCCCTTGGGCCTTCTGGCCGTTGGGAGGATTTTGACTTGAACCACAGGAGGGTTCGTATCAGAGAAGACCCCAGGCTTCTTTCAGAGGCCCAGATCTCACATGATTGTTGAGGAGCTCTTGGTTTATTTCAAGGAAAACCCTTCCCCACCCCTTCTGCAGCTGAGCATGCCTTTCCTGGAAACCCCTACACTCAAGGGGAATGCCCCCTACTGCTCCCAGTGAACATCCATGTCAACCGATGATACCCTCAGGAGAGACAGAGCAAGGACCCTCTTGGTGTGAGTGAGGTCACATTCAGTCTTACAAAGGCAAGGAGGGACGATGTAACAGGCACAGAGATGGCAGGGAGAAAGACAAAGAGCACTAGACAGGGATGGAGAGACTACTTGTGGCAGCAAAGTGTCCCCACTTAGTTAGCACCCACCTACGGGCCCCCAGCCCTGCTCCTGGATGATGTACGGTATATTTTGTCTACAGGAGAAATGAAGCCTCTCACCAGGGACCGTGTCTAGGGAATGACTCAGTTGCCATGGCCTGAGACTTAATAACACTCCCTTGACACACAGCGGGGGCCTCTGCCCATCAAGACAAGGATATGTTCCAATCATGGCGAGGCTCAGGCTGTACACAGAGTCCCTCAAAACCTATCCTGCCCAGACTGCCCTCCTGCTGACCTCAGTGCCAATGAGTGCTTTAATGGGGGAAAGAGAGGCAGGGATCTCTGCATTTGTGGTGGAGCCTCATGCAAATTGGTGAATGTGAGGTATCTACACACCTGCTTGGAGGCCCACCCCTGCACCTTCCACCACCACCTCCCCAGGGAATGTGAAGATTACTTTCCATACATGAGGTAACAAGCTAGGTGTGTGACGGGGAGACACAGAGATGTATCCTGACAGTGAGTCCGTCACAGCAGCCTTGTGGCCCTGTGCAAACGCCCCCTCCCCCACTCCCTGGCCAGTGTTGCGCTGAGTCTTTCCCGCCTCCTCCAAGGAGCCCAAGCTTACATCCAGTTCCTCCCCTCCTCATGAGCTGAGACCTTCCATCTGCACTGGGCCTTGGGCTCCCATCTCAAATGGTGCCCTCTTTGTTGTGGGTTGGGCAGATTGACTGAGTGAGTATGTGTACACAGATTTTTCACAGGGCCCCTTTCAAGGGTGGTAGTCATGTCAGCAAGAGCAAGTATTGTTCTTAACAGGATTATTACCTTGGGCTTCTGTGAACGGCCCATTATTCCCCTCTCTTAGGACGGGGCCCCTAGATTTTATCTCTGTAGGGAGGCATGGTAGAAATCTTAGCACATGTGAAATCACAGGCCTACTTCTAAGACCCGTGAGAGTGGGGTCCATCCAGCCTTCCTCTTAAGACTGTTCTCATATGCAGATATATGAACAGCTGAGAGGCCCAACACTCTGGACAAACACTCCCCAAATAGTTCAGAGACTTCATGCCCTGGGACAGAGATCTGCAAACAATTCAAACTGCTCATCCTGGACACCAACCCAAACAGTTCTAATAGGTCACACCTGAGGACAAGACTCCAGCCAGGCAGAAACTCCAGCGGTGCCCTCAGATGAATTAGGATCCCTAAGACAAACAGCGTTGCTCACAGCCCATTCTACATGGTTAATTTATAACCTCTGTGGTTGCTGAATGACACTGCATTCTGAAGCGATTCAAGGTGAAAAACAGGAAGAGGCCCGCTGTTCTTTGGACTAACTGGCCTTTAATTTAGTCACACACCTACCTCAGGAAAAGGTTCAGTGACCCCAGATTCTTGCATCCTCCCACACACAGAAAAGCATGAACATGATTAACTTGCAATATCTGATCTCTGCGTTTCACAGTAATCTTTTACCAGTATTCATGCTTGACTCCATGTATTTCCTAGGCAAAAATCATATTGACTTCACTGCTGCCTCCTCAGAGCAGTTTTCTCAGAGCTAACGGAATAACTGTGTCCCGGGCTCTAGTCTCCAGAAGACCCCAAATCCAACTTAAACTCACATCTCTTCTATTGTATGTTTTTCTTTAAATAGCTACTACCCTAGCTAACAGCTCCCCTTTAGCTCAGAGGCTTCACACCCCTCAGCCAGAGCCTACAGTCTGCAACCTGGGATGCAGAGCCCCACATCTTTCCCTGCGGGCTGCTGTGTGGGCATTTGCACTGAGTCTCTGTTCAGCCAACTGCAAGGGAGAGAGGCCTCCAGTTTTGCAATTCCTGCAGCCCACAGTCACCAGCCTGTCATTCTGAGGAAGGCAGGTTCATTCCAGGGGTGGGGATTGCCTTAGGGCTGAGGGGTTCTGAAACTGATTTCCCATGTCTGGGTCCTGAGAATGGCCCTAACCCCACCCTGGTCAACTCTGCTCGTGGTAACTTTGTATCCTGCCCCGTGGGAGGTTCAGAGTGAATGCCAGATCCACAGAAGATGCCCCGGGGACCTGGTCCTCTCTATCGCAGAACCCACTCTGGGCTACTGAATTTTGGGGATAGGAGTTTCCCCCTCACTGTGCCTATGACAACTCCCTTACATCCCTCTAATCACCTCTGTCGTTTTCCAGAGTCCCTCTCCTGGTGACAGCTGCCACAGTTCCTCTCTCTCCCCCAATTCCCACCTCTCCCCTCCCCTTCCACCAGGCCTGCCCTCCCCGCTCAGGGGCCTCTTTAGCCCCTCCCCCAGCCCTACTCACAGGGCCTCACCCCATTTCTGTCCTCTCACCCAGCACCAACACTACCTCAGAAGATCCCCTCAAGACGCCGCCTGCTCCCTGCATTCTGCAGGACACATGTCTCCTGCCCACACACAGGGTCTGTCATAAAGTCCCTGTGAGGGCCGAACTGAAAAATCTCTTCAGGATCCAGAGAAAACCCAGACCCAGACCAGGAGTCCAGGGTAGTTCCTGCGGGGCTGGAAGGAAAGGGAGAGGGTCTCTGAGAGGAGAATCTGGTCTCAGAGTCCTGCACGGGTGAAAGGGTTTTCGTCAAGGGTCCTAGTGAGGATGAAGTGAAATGACACCTTATAAGTGCTTATGGATGCATGCCAAGTGTGTGCCAAGTCACCTGAGTCTTGTGAGCCAGGCTCCTCTGTCCATGGGATTCTCCAGTAAGCATACTGGAATGGGTTGCCATTTCCTCCTCCAGGGGATCTTCCCGATCCAGGGATCAAACCCCTGTTTCCTGCATCTCTTGCATTGGAAGGTGAGTTGCTTACCACTGAGCTGCCTGGGTAGCCCCAAAATTTGTTGAGAGTTAAACTAATATTGTGTTCTCACTACACACACACACACACACACACACACACACACACACACAGAGTCTAAATAAAAACAAAGCTAAAGGGACACTGGGAAATTTTAGGAGGTGTTGGATATGTCTGTTACTTTGATTGTGGTGATGATAGTATCATTGTTTGCATATGTCAAAACTCATCAAATTGTACACATTAAATATATACAATTTGTTGTATATAAATTCTATTTCAATAAATGCATTTTAAAAAGGGGAGCAGAATAATGTTATCCAAAAAGATTGATACTTACAGAAAATGAGAACATTTCTTGAAAAATACTGACTAGTAAAGTTCACTCAAAAAGTAATAAAGATGAATACTCATATCTATTAAGTAAATTCATGTGTGTGCATGCTAAGTCACTTCCATCATGTCTGACTCTTTGCTATCCTATGGACCATAGCCCGCGAGGCTCTTCTGTCTGTGGTAATCTGCGGGTTAGAACACTGGACTGGGTTACCAGGGCCTTCTGCAAGGGATCTTCCTGACCCAGGGATTGAACCCGCCTGTCTTATGCATTGGCAGGATGGTTCTTCACCTCTAGCACCACCTGGAGAGCCCCAAGGAGGTTAATACCTTTGCCTCATTTTATGAGGCCACTGTTACCCAATAACATGCAGCCTTTTTGTACTCCTTTCCCAATGTTAAAGCAGTCACCACTTCCATCTCTGGTTCTAACTTGCTTCTTGACCTGAATACAGGTTTCTCAGGAGACAGGTCAGGGAGTCTGGTACTCTCCTCTGTGTAAGAATTTTCTGTAGTTTGTTGTGATCCACGTAGTCAGAAGTCTTACCTTAGTCAGTGAAGCAGAAGTAGATGTTTTTCTGGAATTCCCTTGGTTTCCCCAAGATCTAGCAGAGGTTGGCAATTTGATTTTTGGTTCCTCTGCCTCTTCAAAACCTAAGTTGTGTACCTGGATGTTCTCGGTTCACATACTGTCGAAGCCTAGCTTGAACAAGTTTACTAACCAGGAGGCTTCAGAAATTGGGGACAATCTAAGTGGAGACGCTTAGGAAATTGGAGGATGTGAAGGAAGCCTGATAAGAGAGACAAGAAAAGGAAGATCTACTTTCAATGTTGCTAGCAAGATGGGCAGGGGCTAGACCATGGCTTCAAGTCCTTGTGTAGGAGAGTAGCCTTTATCTAGGAAGTCATAGACAGTTCTGCAAATGTAAGAGAGAGAGGGAGAGGGCAGGAAGAGGGAGACAGACACCATGAGTGGATGTGAGTGACCAGTTAGAAGACTGGTTGACAATTAAATGGGGGGAGGCTTTGGACCAGAGCAGATGTGGTGGACACAGGAAAAAGTAGATGCATTAGATGTTTAGGAAGCAAAATGGACAGAACTGGGCGAGAATTTGGACTTGAGCTGAGGAGAGAGAATTTGAAACATGGTTAAGACCATGTTTGTGTGTCCTGTCATAAGAGTACGAAACTGTCATGGGGAATCCTGGAAGTTGGCCAGGTCTGGGAAGAATTCCAAAATAAGATTTTTATGTTTTTGTGTTCATGGTCTAGATTGAAACAATAACCAATATTTAAATACTTCCAAGTTCCTTTTCTTGTAAAAAAAAGTTTTGATATATAATTTATATACAATAAAAGCCAACACTTTCAAGCATCACAGTTTGTAGAGTTTTTACAAATGTATACCATGGTTTAAATACTACCACAATAAAAATGTAGAAAACGTCCCATTGTTCAAAAATGCTCCCTTGGGCTATTTGCATTCGGACACCTTTTTAAACTCCCATACCATGGCAGCCACAGATATATTTCTCTGGAATAGTTGTGCCTTTTCCAGAAATCCATTGACATGAAATCATATAATATGTAGCCTTCTCTGTCTCATTTCTCTCATTTGTACAGTTGAGATGCATCCTTGCTGTTATATGCATTAGTAGTTCCTTTTTTATAACTGTGTAGTATTCTTGTGTACATGTATCCTCTTTCGTTTTTCTTTCATCTGTATACCAGTTGTTGAATAGTTGGGTTGTTTCTATGTTTGGCTATTAGGAATACATGTGTGGAATATTTGAGTACAGGTCTTTGTGTGAGCATGTTTTCATTTCTCTTGGGTAAAATTGTCTAGGAGTAGATTTGCTGGGTCACAAAAGGCTTCCCAGGTGGTGCTAATGGTAAAGAACCCACATGCCAATGCAGGAGACTCAGGTAGGATCCCTGGGTCTGAAACATTCCCTGGAGTAGGAAATGGCAACCTGCTCCATTATTCTCACCTGAAAAATTCCATGGACAGGGCTCCTGGCTGGTATAGTCCTTGGAGCCCCAAGAGTTGGATACAACAGGGCAACTGAACACACACACACATACATGGTAATTTGTGTATTTTTGAATCTAAACTGTGTTGACAGTAGACAACATACAGTTGGATATTCTTTTTATTTTTAAACTGGTCTCTTAATATCTGCCTTTTGGTTGTATTATCTGTTCACATTGATACAACTTACACCTGCCAATATCTTTTTCTGTCTCATTTCGTTTTTTCTATCGTCCTCATTTTGCTACTGTTTTTGCATTAAATGTGTATTAGGAAGCAATACTACGAACAAAGCTAGTAAAGGTGATGTAATTCCAGTTGAGCTACTTCAAATCCTAAAAGATGATGCTATTAAAGTGCTGCACTCAATATGCCAGCAAATTTGGAAAACTCAGCAGTGGCCACAAGACTGGAAAAGGTCAGTTTTCTTTCCAATACCAAAGAAGGCAATGCCAAAGAATGCTCAAACTTCCGCACAATTTCACTCATCTCACACACTAGCCAAGAAATGCTCAAAATTCTCCAAGCCAGGCTTAAACAGTACATGAACCATGAACTTCCAAATGTTCAAGTTGTATTTAGAAAAGGCAGAAAAACCAGAGATCAAATTGTCAACATCCATTGGATCATTGAAAAAGCAATAGAGTTCCAGAAAAACATGTACTTCTGCTTTATTGAATACGCCAAAGCCTTTAACTGTGTGGATCAAAATAAACTGTGGAAAATTCTTAAAGAGGTGGGAGTACCAGACCACCTTACCTGCCTCCTGAGAAATCTGTATGCAGGTCAAGAAGCAACAGTTAGAACTGGCTATGGAACAACAGACTGGTTCCAAATTGGGAAAGGAATATGTCAAGGCTGTATATTGTCCCCCTGCTTATTTAAGTTATATGCAGAGTACACCACATGAAATGCCAGGCTGGATGAACCTGGAATCAAGTTTGCAGGGAAAAATAGCGATAACCTCAGATACACATATGACACCACCCTTATGGCAGAAAGTGAAGAAAAATTAAAAAGCCTCTTGATGAAAGTGAAAGAGGAGAGTGAAAAAGTTGGCTTGAAACTCAACATTCAGAAAACTAAGATCATGGCATCCAGTCCCACCACTTCATGGCAAATAGGTGGGCAAATATGGAAACAGTGACAGACTTCATTTTGGGGGGCTCCAAAATCACTGCAGATGGTGACTGCAGCCATGAAATTAAAAGACGCTAGCACCTTAGAAGAAAGCTATGACCAACCTAGACAGCATATTAAAAAGCAGAGACATTACCTTGCCAGCAAGGTCCATCTCGTCAAGTCTATGGTTTTTCTAGTAGTCATGTATAGATGTGAGAGTTGGACTATCAAGAAAGCTGAGCACTGAAGAACTGATGCTTTTGAACTGTGGTGTTGAAGACTCTTGAGAGTCCCTTGGACTGCAAGGAGATCCAACCAGTCCATCCTAAAGGAAATCAGTCCTGAACATGCATTGGAGAGACTGATGCTGAAGCTGAAACTCCAATACTTTGACCACCTGATGCGAAGCACTGACTCATTTGAAAAGACCCTGATGCTGGGAAACACTGAAGGCTGGAGGAGAAGGGGACGACAGAGGATGAGATGGTTGGATAGCATCACCAGCTTGATGGACATGAGTCTGAGCAAGCTCCGTGAGTTAGTGATGGACAGGGAAGTGTAGCATGTTGCAGTCTATAGGGTAGCAAAGAGTCAGACACGACTGAGCGACAGAACTGAACAGTACTGAACTACCAAGCAGTGTGACCTTGAGTAAGATGCTCACCCTCTCTGATCCTTGATTCCTTTGTCTTACATGGGGACAATAATATTATATATTTCCCCACCCCCAGATGAAGCCATTCCTCACAACCTGTTCCCAACCTCCGCTGGATTCCAAGGCCAAGTCTCTCATCACACTTGTTTCACCACTGTCTTCAGTCTAGCTGCCTGCCCGCCCCACCATGAGCTCCTTGAGGACCTTTTTCTCGAATGAAACTTTCCTGTAGGTCCAAAGTCTGGAAGGCACCGGTCTGGGAGTCTGGTGCCTCACAGGTGCTCAGAACATGTTTACCATCTTATGAGTGATGATAAGGTGATGTACACAGAGCAGTGCAGCTGTTGATATGCTGTCAATTTGTTTGTTGCAAATAACATATACAAAATGAGGGGATAGAGCAAACCTTTTGGGTCAGTTTTCTGTTGCTCCAGGGCTGTTTGTGTTTTTTATCCCCACATTGTCCAGAACCTTATCGTATGAGAGAAACACCCTCCTTTCCCCTTCCTAGTCCGTAATCATTACAGCAGCCGTTTTTCAACTGAATTGTCAGTGAGTGAACCCTGAAAATCCTCGGTTCAAATTTCTGTTCCTTTGAGTGGGTGAGGGGCATCCTGTCTTCTATCCCCACTCTGGCAGGAGTGTCTAGTGTCCATCTCTTCCCTTTTGGCTTCCCCTTTATCCTGTATCTTGGACACTCCTTTACCTCCTGAGACTGAGGTCTGTCCTAGGTTATGGCTGCTTTCAGCACTGTGCTGAGGGCATTGATGACCAGGTGGGCGCTGGGGGGATACTGGTTGGATGAATACAGCTCAGAGAGCTGGACTACTTTATTTCACAGGTGAGAGGTGTAGCTTCCTCTCAGTCTGCCATCAGCAGGATGGACGGTTTGAACCCGCTGATCTGTGTCCTTGGGCAAGTCCACAGGAGCTCTGTCCCGCTGCTCTCCTCTCTTCCTCTTGCTTCCTTAGCTGCTTCTACTCCTTACCCTCCCCCGTGCCCTCCTGTGTGCTCCCACTGCTCTCCATGTACATGTGCACTGTGCCCGAGCCCGCCCGGTCTCCTGACTTCACGTTGTGTGATTGTCAGTTACCTTTCTGATTAGGCCTCTTTGAGGAGTTTTCTCTTCGCTCACAGTCCATGGTGGATGCCCCAATACAGTAAGCATTGTGGGTCTCCTTTTATTCTTTTTCCTTTGCTTTATCCATTTTTCCCCCTTTTTCCCTTTTATGAGGAAAAAATATGGTGTTGTGGGTAAGGACACTAGCTCTGATTCAGACAACCTTCCTTTCAACCCAATTCTGACACTTGTTATCATATCATCTTGAGATTGGCTCACTGTGCCATACTACCTTCACCTGAAAATGGGTGAATTATTCTTAATAACGACATGAAATGAGCAGATTTTATTTGTGAGTTTTGATTGAGGTTCATAGAAATGTGCTGGCATGTTCCCTGTTGTAAAAACAACTGAGTTACCACGGGGCAGATTGCAGGTCAGGCTTTACCCTCAAGCTTCAAGAAGCACTTCAAGGTCACATTAGACATCTGTGTTCAGCCCTAGAATCTCCTTCCTTCTCAGCCACAGTCCTCAAGCTTCTCCCTCACAGCTAGACGAACCCTCACAGGAGGCTGGCTTTTCTGTTACACGTCTCCCACCTGGGAACCACTCACAGACTTCATCTTCTATTGCGTGCATGATTCAGTTCCTGGCAGTTTTGTCCTCAGATGGATTGGGGCTGCTCCTATTGCAAGGGCATGCCCAGGACTGATAACAAGGATGTGATGTTTCCCTGCTCCCCCATGGCACGGAAACTCTCTGGGCCTGTGTCCAAACTCCTCTCCCCATGTTGTCTCCCTCCATCCCACAGCTCACAGTTTACACTCAAGCTGGGTTCCAGTGCAGGCCCTACCAGCCCAGTCACTCTCCCTCAGCCTCAAATTCCTCATCTGTAAAATGACAATAACTCTACCTGTTGGTGAGGTTTATTGGGAGACCTACTGGAGATAACAGATGTAAAACACCTAGCGGGCATGACCTGGCAGGGGGAAGGCACTAAATAAACGGCTGTGTCCTCTATCTATCAGCTTCTTTAATGCACAGCATCTGGTGTGGGATACTACAGTGACTCAGTCAGTGTCTTTGGATTGGACTGAGAAAGATGTGACATACTGGGGGTGTATTAGTCAGGCTTCTAAAGAGACACACAGCCAATAGAGAGAGACTTATTTTAGGGAGTTGGATCATGGACTCGAGGGTGCTGGCAGTCCTGCTATCTTTAGGGCAGGTCAGCTGGCTGGAAATCCAGGTTGCAGTCAAGAACCCCAAATCTGAAGAGCAGGCCAGCAACTTTGAGTCTCATGCAGGGTTTCTCAGGCTGTACTCTTGAGCCTAAATTGTTTCATCATCAGGAAGTGTCAGTCCGTGCTTTTCAACTTTTTCAACTGATTGGGTGAAGAAACCGCCCCCCCCCCATTTTGCATGGTAATGCAATTCCCTTAAAGTCTACTGATTACAATGTGAATCACAGATAGAAGTATCTTCCTAGCCAGTCATCTAGTGGCTAACATCTGAACAATGGGGCATCAGAGCCAAGCCAAGATGACTTTTACTTTATTCATCTCAGTAGGGAAGCAGTATACTGAGAGACATCACCTCTCAAACAGAAAGTCTGTCCAACAGGCTGTCTTTCTAGCTTTACTCATCTCAAGTAAAATCTGTTGCATATCCTCAGAAGCCACGTGAGGTAACGAAGGAAACGTCAGGCAGTGGTGATTCAAGCAGAGATTTGGTGCAAGATCTTTAGTCATTTGGGCCAGGTGACTGAATGAAATGGGTGGCGTGATGGAGGAAATGAGATGATGAATTTATTGACCCAGCCACCTCCCTGCTTCCAGGTAGCTGACCTAAGTAGGGCCGGCTGGTGATAATGCCTTGTGTATAGGCTCACTAGCAACAACATCATGTGTGTGGTATGAGAAACTTGGTGGGCAAATCAGATAGCATGGCCAAATATTCATTTCTCAGAGTGGATGAAGGGAGAAGAAAAGAGAAAAGAATGATGAACCATGGGTTAGTTGTGAGTCAGTTTCTAAAATCTCAGTATTTTTTCACAAGTTGTGTGTGTGAATTTTTATCTGAGAACCGCCTTTCTATGTCAAGAAATATCATTGTGAGAGACTCCTTGTGACATGTGAAAAGTGGTTGGGAGTGAATTGGGTTAAGGTCATTTTCCGAATGTTTCACACTAAATGTTTTTTTTAAGGGGACAGCAGTGGCCCTAAAGAACTAAACTAAGTGGTTGAAATACAGGTTTCAGTTTCTGAAATGTGAAGAGGCACTTTCTGGGATGTGTGTTCATCCTAGCCTCTGGTCACAGGCAACTCATAGGATTTGAACCGTGTCTTCCTAATGTGTTTTGTTTCCTGCCCTTGAATGTCCTGGTGGCCGTAATTCCGGTTACTAAAATTGCTAAGTAACAGTTCTCTGAGAAAAGTGGCTCTCTAGAAAAGAGTCCGGGAAGCTGCTCTAATGTTTTAATAGAGCCTGTGATATAATTTTTGTTAGCTTCACCCAAGATATGATTATTTAAAGAATATAGAGAGATGTACCTACCTCAATATCTACCATTGGATTTTTCAAATGAACATACAGTGAGATCGGCCCACGTTTCTTTCTTATTATTTATTTATTTATTGTTGGCTACACTGAGTCTTTGTTGCTGTGCCAGAGCTTTCTCTAGTTGTGGAGAAGGAGGACTATTCTCTAGTGGTGGAGCACGTACTTCTCACTGCAGAGACTTCTCTTGTTGTGGAGCACGGGCTCTAGGCTCGTGGGCTTCAGTAGTTGCAGCAGGCGGGTTCAGTAGTTGTGACACACAGTCTCAGTTGCCCTGCCGCATGTGGAATCTTCCTGGACTAAGGATTGAATGCCTACCTGTTGCATTGGCCGGTGGATTCTGTTTTTTCTTTTAATCATTATTTTAATTGGGGAATAATTCTTTACAACATTCCAATGGTTTTTGCCATACATCAACATGAACCAGCCACAGCTATACATGTGTCCTCCCAATCCTGAACCCGCCCCCTGCATCCCCTCTGAGTTGCCCCAGAGCACCAGCTTTGGGTGTTCTGCTTCATGCACTAAACTTGCACTGGTCATATACTTTACATATGAAAATGTATATGTTTCAAAGCTATTCTCGCAAATCATCCCACCCTCTCGTTCTCCCACAGAGTCCAAAAGTCTGTTTCTACATCTGTGTCTCCCCTGTTATCATGAATATAGGGTTGTTACCATCTTTCTAAATTCCATATATGTGCATTAATACACTGTTTTGGTGTTTCTCTTTATGCTTACTTCACACTGTAAAATAGGCTCCAGTTTCATCCACCTCATTAGAACTGACCCAAATGTGTTCTTTTTTTATAACTGAGTAATATTCCATTTATATATGTACCACATCTCCCGTATCCATTCGTCTGTTGGTGGACATCTAGGTTGTTTCAATCTCCAAGCTATTGTAAACAGTGCTGCAATGAACATTCATGTGCTGTTGGCCATCACTGTCTCTTCTTTGGAGAAATGAATATTCAGTGCTTGGGCCCATTTTTAAATCAGGTTTGGGTGTTTTTCCTAATACATCCTATGAGTTCTTTAGCTATTCTGGATATCTACCTCGTTTTGGGTATATATTACCTGCTCATATTTTCTCCCAAACAGCAGGTTGCCTTTTTGTTTGTTGACAGTTTCCCTTGCTGTGTAAAAGCTTTTTAGTTTGATGAACTCCCATTTGTTTATTTTTGCTTTTGTTGCTCTTGCCTGAGGAGACATGTCAAAAAAAACTATTCCTAAGACAGATGTCAAAGAGGATACTGGCTATGACTTCTGGGAGATTTATGGTTTAAGGTCTAACAATTTCATCTTTAATCTTTTGTTGTAGTTGTTTATTTTTGAATGCTGTGTAAGAAAGGGGTCCAGTTTTCGTGTAACCATTTATTGAAGAGACAGCATTTTCCCTGATGGATGTTCTTGGCTCCTTTGTCATAGACTAACAGACCATGTGAGCACAGGTTTATTTCTGACCGAGCATCCCGAACTGTACTCTCCGTAAAGGCTGGGGTGAAGTGAGAAGGCCCGGTGACTTCAGTGTCCGTCCACAGCTGGTGGCACCCCAAGTCTGGATAAGGTACGTCATTGATGCTAGCCACAATGCACTGGGGCAGGGATGGTCATCCCCACCCGGCACAAGTTCCCAGGGTGGGATGCGATGGGCTCACTCCAGCAGCCAACCCAGGTCGATCCTGCCAACCACAGTCCTTCATTTAGCGAATCATGAAGATTTTCACTGTATCTGTTACATTACCGCCATGCTGTGTCAGGCTGGCTATGACACAGGGAGGTGACGAGGAATTGCATGGCCAGTCCCTGCCTTCGAGAGTTGAGTCATTAAGCAGAGAGGAGATCTGACACCCTTAGATGTGGTGAGGAGTGCGTCACTGATCCCCTGCTAGGGGCTGCGTTGCTAGCAGATGAGAGGAGTGACAAGGATCAGGGTAGGGTGAAGTGGACATGGCAGGGAAAAGGACAGGGTACTCCGGGTCCTTCCTGTTCCAGTCCCAACTGAAGAATTACCCAGAGCCTGCATGAGAGTGCCCAGAGGATGGATGGGCGGCTGTATATGAAGGTATCAGCAGTGTCACCCCCTCCCCACCTCAAAGTCTGTATCCCCCACCTGCCTATTGGGTGTTGCTGATCTGGGGGTCACTCCTGAGACAGCATGCGCTCCCCAGTTACAGAGTAGGAGCCAGAATTCTGTGATGTGGAAAGTGTCTAGCACGTCAAATTGTAGGCCAGAGACTGAGCCATAGGAACCAACAGGCCAGAGAATACTGGATGGGAGTTGGCTTAAATGCAGTGGCCAAATAACAAATCTGAATGTACCTGTAGCAAGCAACAATACTGAACCATTCATTTAAAGACCTTCCCACAAAGGGAAGTCCTGGGGCCCCTGGTTTCATTAGTGAAACCTATCAAATGTTTAAAGAAGAAATAACACCCATCCTTCACAGATTCTTCCTGAATAGACAGGAGGGAGGAGGGAACATTTCCTAACTCATCCTATAAGAACAATATCACCCCAGTACCAAAGCCAGACTTGACATCACCAGAAAGCTACAGACCCATACCTATCAGGAACAGCAGTGCACACACCGTCAACACAGTATCAGCAAGCCAAATCGAGAAACATTTGAAAAGGGCCGTGCAAGATTTTTCCTAGGACTGCAGTATTGGATCAACACTCAACTTCAGTTATGGGAAAGAACATATTAATATAATGAAGGACAGAAACAACCTGTCATCTTGACAGACAAAGAAAAAGCATTTGACACACTTCAAGACCTGTTTGTGATAAATAAGTAAATAACTAAATCAATAAACACTGCCAACCAACTCGGGATAGAAGGGATCGTCGTCGTCGTGCTGAAGAACATCCCCAAGAAACATCCAGCTCTCGTCACATCACATCTAGTAGTGTCTGAGTGACTGTTTTCCTCTTGAGATCCAGAGCAAGGATAGGAAGTCTGCTTCAGCCATCTCTATTCCACACTGACTGAAAGGTCTAGCCTGTGCAAGGGGCAAAACAAGAAATGAAATTGTGGAGAAATAAGAAAGAAATGAAACCTACATCCACACAAATACTTGTCCTTACATGTCTTTCACAGCAGCACTGTTTCTAATCTCCAAATAGTGGAGCAGCCTAAAAGTCTGTCACCTGGAGAGGGGTAAACAAAGTATTCTGTAGCCATACAGTGGAATAACATAGATGGATGAAAAGTGATGACCTTCTGCTTTCTGCTGCCACATGGGTGAGCCTCCAAAGCATTATGCTAAGAGAAAGAACCCAGACACAAAAGGCCACTTCCTGTAGGAGTCTGTTTATATGAAATGCCCAGAAGGGGCACATCTACAGAGACAGAAATTAGATGAGAGGTTACCTGGGCCTGCAGGTCCTATTGGGTATTGACTGCTGATGGATACATGGACCCTTTTTGTGGCGCTGGCAGTGTTCCACGACTGCACTGTGGTGGTGGTTGCACCACTGTGTGAAGTTACTAAATGTCACTGCCCTGGAAGTATCGAATGGGTGTGATTTGTGCTATGTAATTCTACCTCAGTAAAGCAGTTTAGGAAGGTAATGCAGATGTCCAAGTGAGACATGTGGGAAAAGATATGCCATTGCATTTGTAACAATGAGGAGTGCCCCTGCTCCTTCCACGTTCTGGGTCCGGCCTCCTCCACATGTGCTAGATGCTCCCTCCAGAGACAGTTGCTGTGCACGTCAGGACAGAATCCTCAGTGAGCACACACGACCTGTGTGTCTCTGTGTTTACCCGCAGGCGCCCGTTTTGTGACCACAATTCAATGGCTCTGGACGGGCTCCCAGAACCCACCCTGCATCTGAAATTCTACTTAGTTGTTTTCCCATTCTTCTCAGATCACGTGGACCCAGCTTACATTTCCCTGGTACCGGATCTCAGCCCTTGGCTCCAACCTCTGGTCACAGGAATACATGTAGCCTGGTGTGAGGCCCCCTGCCTGAGCTCAGCAACCCAGGAAGAATGCTCAGCAGAGCAGTAACCAAGACAACGGAACTCCATCCATCCTCCTTCTGCCGCCAGGACCAAGGTATGATCCCTCCCCTCCATCTGCCTGAGTGTCTGGTAATGAAGGGGACCTGGGGGCATAACACACCATTGAGTCATTGAAATTGTTCTAAACATGGCTGTGAATAAATATGTCAAAATACCTCTCAGAAGGGAAGACACGAAATTACAATTTTTAAAAAATTTCATTAGTAGGTCTTCAGTTCAGGATTCCATGTATAACCAGGACGGGTGAAGCATCATGCAATTGTGCTTCTCAATCTTAACTGTGCATCAAATCTCCCCTGGAGAGGCTTTAGAAGAGCTGATGCTGGCAGGACATCCTCAGAAAGCCTGAAGTAGCAGGTCTGGAAGGTGGCCCTGGCCTGAGCATCATCTGAGAAAGATCTCTTATGAAAGCCGAGATTGCAGCTGTGCCATTCTAACAGAAAGAAATCAAACATCGAAAATTTGCGACTCTTCTTGACAAGGAAAGCAGGCTTTTATCATAACCCGCGATGCTTGACAGATATCTGAGGCTGAGGAAAGGGACAACTTGCCCAAATCAATACTAGTTTGAAAACTGACCTTGTGCTTGCTCTGCTGCGTGTTCCTGAACCCAAAGTTTTACAGTTAAAACTCTGCTGTTGTTAGTGAAACTCAGTACGTTTCAGTTCTTGTCAGGATCCCTTGTGTCTGGTTAGTTGAATACATTTCTAAAACACCGTGGCGATAACTTCATTCGACAGATCAGAATAGTGCTTCCAAGATTAAAGATGGCCGAGAATTGTAGCTGTTGATGTTGATGTAGAAGGATCGGCTGTCAGCATATCTGCTGCCTGTGCTCAGTTGCAGTTTTAAACTGTTTCCTGTGTTATCAAATTAACTCCCGTGCTCAGATGAAGACCAAATAGGAACAAGATGCTTATTGGGAGAAATACAGTTAAGGAATCCCTTGTTTGGTGCACACCCATGAAAACCCACCTCTCGAAAAGTTCTCCTTTAGGGATCTCTTCTGGATATTCTTTGGCACGTTTCCCAACGATGGGCTTGCACTGCTGTGTCCTGACTCGTCGTCTTGGTAAAGACAGGGCTTTCAACCTCTCAGGTGTATTACAGTGACCAGGTTCTCTCAGAGACCCAAAAGAGGGTGATGGCTTGTGCTCAGGACGCCTTCAGAGCGTGTGTGTAGGAATAGGGCCTCTGAGAGGAAAGGATCCCTATCTGTGGCAACAGGAAGATCTCGGGTCAGCCTTTTCCAGAACAGCTCCAGGGGAGTCATGGCATAGTGAAGATCACACCCAGCAGCATGCCCGGGATTGTGGTTTAAGGAACGGGGTGGATGACAGTGCCCATTCATGAGACACCCCAGGGAACATTCGCCTGGGGCTACAAGCAGGTCTGCAGTGCTTATGGGACATCTGAGTGCAGATGGCCCATATGTCACTGCCTGTCGGGGATCTGGGGCCCAGTTGAGATATCCTAGGTAGACTTGGTGATAGGAAAAGCCATCAGCATACAGGGGGATACTGATGAAAACAAATCAGATGGATAAAAGCTCTGGAGGGTGACGTGGTCACCCAAGGATCATGTATGGAGTGGAAGAGCACCCGACAGAGGTTGGAAACCAGAGGAAAACAAAACCAAGATTTAGGAAGGGATCAAAGTAAATGAACAGACAGGGAGATTAGAAGTAAGGGACTGAGAGGTAGGCGGAAAGCCAGGATGGGATGCTGTCACAGACTCTGCCCAAGGAAAGTGTCTTTGAAAACAGAATATGTCTGTGGCCAATACAGCACTGGGTACTATGGTTTGGACCATGGAGCTCTTGGGAGACGTTAGCAAGGGGATGTTCTGTGGATGGGCAAATAGAGGAGGAATTGAGAGGTAACCTGGTAAGGATGCTCCTGGAGTCTACACTTTCAAGAAGCGTGGCTTGAAAGGAATCAAAGAGGCAGGAGATTGGAAGTAGAGGGCTGTGTGCTTGCAGGGTATGCTATTTTCTGTTCCCCAAACCAAAAAGCCCAGGTTGCAAGTTCCAAAATTTCCTAAGAATCATCAGGACTGTTGACTAGAAGACAGAGTGTTGAATTGGAATGATCCTCACAGGTGAGTCCTCAAGTTGAGGAGAGGGGAGTGTGCTGGTTTCAAAGCAGCAGTGGAGTTCCACGAAGACTTCCTCCCTCTCCCTCCGGGCCCCACGCTACCTCTGCGACCCATGGTCACAGGAAGAGCCGGGTTGGTGGGAAGGGGCGCGGGTTCCTGCGATCAGTCTCAATTTATGTTCCTCAGACTCCACGGGCACTTTGGTGTATTTGTTCTCCCTGGCTGATCTGATCTTCCTCATGAGTGTTCACCCTTCATACTGGTTAATAAGGGGAAAACCGCCAATGAATTCACTTCTAACCTGAAAAGTGTGGTTGCATGCAACCAACTGAATGTCCACAAATACGAATGCTCAGTCTGTACCGGTGAAAATGTTCTCTACTTCTTTCAGCCATGGGGCAGGGGTATGTGTCACTTACAAGGCTCGCAGTAATGTGGGTGGGGGATTCTATAACATAGTACACCTTTGTCCCTCACAGTGGCCTCAGGGGTCCCTGAGGGATACATGACTCCCTCTCCTGGCTCCAGCTGGTGAAGCTGACCTGCACCGCCCATGGGTGGGGGTGGTGAAACTTGCATTTTTGTCTCCGTCCTCTTGCTGTGGACATGGTGCTCCCTGGCTGACTGAGCCTCAGCCACCCTGCTGGCATCTGCAGACCCCTCTGAATCTGGGTCTCATCGTCCAGCCCATCCCCGGGCAGGGACGTCCACTCCTCAACCTCAGCTACAAGGTCCCCTAGCCCATTGCCTGCGTAGGCTTCATCTGGATTCAGTCCCTTCTTTCCACATTTCTCCCTCAGGTGATGCAGAGCCCTCCCTTGGATCTCACCTGCAGCAAAGCAGGAACCATGATCAGCTCCAGGAAACGAAATTCCTAAACTGCAGCCACCCTTCTGCCCAAAGACTCTGTTGGGTCATTGCACAGTGTGCCCCTGGAGTCCCAAGTGTGAATGGGGTGGAATACTCCTGTCCCTGGTGTTCCTCTTAATTTCTTGTCACACCTCCCTTGTCTGAGCTCTCTCACCTCTCCCTGCCACTGGCTGTCTGGGCCGTTCCACCACTGTGACTGGGATGCTCTTTTCTTTGGCTTGTCTTTCATGTGACCCAAGACTTCCCATACAATATCCAGGTCAAAGGGGGCATAGTGTAGAATGTGTACCTTGTTGAGTACATCTAGGAGACGCTGTTGTCACATAAGCCCCACGCCCCTGAAATATAAAAAACAGAGGGATAAAGAACACAAGAGTCAAATATGCCAAAGGTGCCTGAGATGTCGGCTAAGATGAGGACTGAAGATTGTCTGTGGGATCAGGAAGTATGGCTGTTAATGATGGCCATGACGAGCCCAGTTACAGTGGAGTGACTGCGACAAAAGCTCCATGGAAGGGGGCTGAGGAGAGAATATCTCAGCAGAATTTGAAGCAGGTTTGCTTTGAAGGGCAACCGGTAATGTGCCAGTAGCTGCAGAATAAGGTGGTGGAAGACGATGGGTTTCCCCCTTTGCTGAGGAGTGCTGCGATGGAGAGGGAGCAGGTGCTGGTTCAGGAGAGGAGTGATAACTGCAGGTGCAAAGTCCCTGAGAAGGTGCAAGGCATGGGATCCGGGGCAGAGGCGAGGGCCTGGGTGCAGTCAGGATCACACATGCACAGAGGCGGCAGAGTGCCAGGGCAGAAACATGCAGATAGGGAAATCCCATGGATTGCTTCTGTATTCTCCAGGAATTCTTGGCGGGTGGGGCTGGTGGTCATTAGCATGGGGGAAGGTTACTACTGTGTAGTGTAGGAGTGTAGGTAGGTGACAGTGAAAATGAACAGCGGTCTACTCCTGCCATGGATTTAAGATAAAAGACTTCTGTAAAGTTGTAAAGTTTTCTCAATGCTCAGGTGCTCAGACACAGGCAGGGAGTGGGTAGGCAGGAGGGTGCACGGAGCGCAAGAGTTGTGTTTGTGGGGGAGAGGTGTGTTTGTGGGGGACAGCTTCCAGCCCTGGTTTAGCCTAGTGAGGAGGGGTCTGGCTGATGGTGTGGAAGGACGCGTGGTCGGTGAGCTGGAGGTCTCCAGGAGGTTGTGGTATCAGTGCACTGGCACTAGTGCGAGAGAGGTTGAGGTTGATGAGAGGGAGGAAGGCTAGGACACCATGAGGGGCGCGGTCTTTCTTCATGCCCAGGGCGGGACCGTGGGCAGGGGCATGCTCCGGTGGGGAGGAGGGGAACATCGCTGAGGACGTAGAGGCTCCAGGGAGACCGGATGAGCCTCGTGGGCACTGAGGGCAGATCAGGAGAACAGTGAGTGTTCCACGGGAAGAGCGCGTTCACAGGCCGGGGGTGGGCGGGAAGAGAATGGACAGGGGACTTGTACCAGTCCCGCACGTGGGGGATTGGGGCGGTGGGCGACAGGACCCTGGTCAGGTCCACCAGTGAGGATTTCCAAACTGGATCAGGGAGAAAACTTCCAGCCGGCCCGGACCAGGGTACTGGCACTTGCCTCACTGGGTTTCTGCGCGCAGGCCCAGAACTAGCCAATCGGAGCGCAGCCCCGCCCACCTAGCTCCGGATCAACCCGGACTCCCTGACTTCCTGTCCGTGTTGCTTTGGTTCCGCGGGCGGCTCGAGCGAACACCGTGGTTTGGGGGGTTTTGACCGTGCCCCTTTCGAGAGGTTCCCTTCCATCCGCTGATCGTCAGGGGTATCCCCCTTAACTTTCACATCCACGCTGTACAGTCTCCTGCGGAAACACCCGGCGGAAACATTGGGTTTTCTTCCCGGCTTGCGGCGTTTCGGTTTCTGGGCCTGCGGGTGGCAGTGCTGCTCCCCGGTGTTGGTAGTCCCATTTCTCCCTTGCCCTTGGCGCTTGAAGACATGCCAGGAAGACTTTTGCCACAAGAAGCTCTGCGTTTTTTTCTCAGCTTGTGCTAGTTGGCTGGTTCATACTGCACCTGAACCCCTCAGAGTGCCCTTTGTGAAAACTTCGACCAAGCACATTGGCAACTAAAATTACGATCAAATAATATAAACTGATATATTGAGTAATAGTTGAGGGAGTAGCCACCCTTGTCTTGCCCCTGATCTAGAGGAAAGAGAACTATGTGTAAAGAGAACTATATGTATATATCTATGTGTATAGATAACTATACACAGTATACATAGATACTATATGTATCTATGTGTAAAGAGAACTATATACTGACACGGAGTTTTTGTGGTAACCCAAGGACGAAAGAGCAGATACAAGTTCTGTAAGGGCAACTTGTGATCTGTTCCCCACCTACTCGCTTCTCCTTTTTCATATGGATCCTCTGGGAACAGGCAAGTGCTGTGGAAGCAACTGAGGCACTCTGGCCAGGGTTACCCTCTGGTGTATTCCAAAGGCCCCACTGCTCACTGCACCCCAGTAGCTGCCGCCCGAATGGATGGGGGTCTCTCCTTTGTCTTCTTTCCAACTGAGGACCAGGCCAACCAATATTGTGTGGGCACGGGTCAGGCACTTAAAAGCCTGCCATGAAGCGTCCCGTGTGAGGATAAGGGGCACACGGAATGGATCAGGCCACAGGGGCATCTGCCCCCAGCAAGACAACTTCCCTGCACCATGTCAGGCACGTAGTGGTTGAAGCAAAACAGAGACGATTGTCCCCTGGCCACCGCCTCCGTGATAGTATTGCAAGGCAGATTCCTCAGCCTTCTCCCCTGTCACTTTCAGTTCTTTTCCCTTGGGTCTGGATTGATTTACAGGAGCCTAGGTGTTGCCTCTGAGCCATCCCAAGAGTGCCTTCCACGTTTCTGGGAATCGCCAAAAGGTGAGCTACCGGGGTGGTCCTAGGAATCTCTTTCTCTGCCCAGGTCACATGGTGCCTCAGCTGCACGGTTCTCAGGGGTCACCTCTCACTGTGGGACCCAACTGTTGGTATGGTAGGCCATTCTGTGCCCTTAGTCTCACGGAGAGATCACTGGGATAAAAGGGACCTCTTTCTGTCAGCCGGTGATTCTCAGTACCCCCATTCGACGGAGGTAGGCTGGGAGGCTGTCACTGACTTCATTGTGCTCCCAGAGGCAGGCTCAGAACCAGACAATCGGATCTCAGCCCCTTCCACCAAGCTCCAGGTCCTCTGGGACGCCCTGATTTCTTGCCTGTGTCGCTGTGCAATCCGTGGGCGGGTCAAGGGGAGCTCGCGGTCCAGGAGTGTTTTGGTCGGGCCCCTTCGAGAAGTTCCCGTCCTTTTTCTGGTCCTCAGGGGCATCCCCCTCAACTGTTGCACCTACTTTGTCCAATCCTCTGCCCGAAAACCCAACAAAAAGGATGGATTTTTCTCCGGGCTTGAGGCATTTGCTTTCTGTGGTCTGCAGGTGGCAGTGTTGCGCCGAGGAGCCGCAAGGCCCGTTTCCCCCCCCCCCCCCCCGCCTTTCGCGCCTGAAAAAAACGTCTCAAAACCTTAACAAGCAGGATTTTTTTCTGTGCTTGTGCTGGTTGGCTGGGTGAACCTGCGCCCGAGCCATTCAGGGATCCTTTGTAAAAACTTTGATCAAACCAATTGACGCTTGAAAATGGAATAAAATAATATAAGCTGATATACTGAGTAATAGTGGAGGGAGTGGGTCCTTTGTCTTGCTGCGGTTCATAGAGGAAATGCTGTGTGTTTTAAGAGAAATGTACTGTGATACTGAGTTTTGACTGGAAAATCTTCATCTGGAAGTGGAAAAGAAAGTCACTCAGTGGTGTCCAACTCTTTAGGACCCCTTGGACTGTAGCCTGCCAGGCTCCTCTGTCCATGGAATTCTCCAGGCAAGAATATTGGAGTGGGTTGCCATTTCCTCCTCCAGCGGGATCTTCCCGACCCAGGGATCAAACCCACAGGGATCAACCCGGGTCTCCTGGCTTGCAGGCCCACTCTTTACCATCTGAGCCACCTACAATAATAACATGACAGGGACAATTGCCAAGCTAAGATACTGTTGAGTAACTGATGCTGGACACCAGCCAAGAAGCAGATGCTATTACTGCCCTCATGTTATGCCTTTGGGACCTGTGGCACACAGAGGAAGAGCCAGCTGTCCAGGTTCTCAGGGTTCCTCAGAGAGTGTCCCTACGTTCAGGTCTCAAGTCTGTCAGATTGTAGTTTGCACACTGGTTTGCAGGATGCATTCCTTTCCCCAATAGCTGCTGCTGCTAAGTCGCTTCAGTCGTGTCCAACTCTGTGCGACCCCATAGACGGCAGCCCACCAGGATCCCCCTGTCCCTGGAATTCTCCAGGCAAGAACACTGGAGTGGGTTGCCATTTCCTTCTCCAATGCATGAAAGTGAAAAGTGAAAGTGAAGTCACTCAGTCATGTCTGACTCCTAGCGACCCCATGGATTGCAGCCTACCAGGCTCCTCCACCCATGGGATTTTCCAGGCAAGAGTACTGGAGTAGGTTGCCATTGCCTTCTCCGCTATTCCCAATAGAAGAATGAAATAAAATACTGTGAATGAGGGGAAAGTGAAAGTGTTAGTCGCTCAGTCCTGTCTGACTCCCTGCGACCCCCTGGACTGTACCCCCTAGGCTCCTCTGTCCATGGGGATTCTCCAGGCAAGAATATTGGAGTGGGTTGCCATTCCCTTCTCCAGAGGATCTTCCCAACCCAGAATTTTCCCGGGGTCTCACAGGGATTCCATCCAAGTCTCCCACATTACACGCAGATTCTTTACCATTTGAGCCATGAGGGAAACCCAACTGAGGGGAAAATAGCCTGCGAAAGAAACTTCTTTAAATGTGTAATAACATAGTTATTACAATAAGATGCTAAATGAAAAGAGGCGGTGCCGCATAGAAAACAATTCATCCACTATATCAGTATAAAGCAAAGCATCTGGAACAAATTAGGTACTTTTTCATTTGGTCCACACTTATGTATTGAGAACAGACTGCTGGTCATTTTTTCTTTGATACTGCAAATACAAGGGTGAGGATAAACAAAGCAAAAAATATAGCACCTATCCTTAGACAGTTCTTTTATATTTCCCATTTAGGTAGGGGATCAGCGGTGAGAAATTGTGCATTTCCTGCCATATTAGTAAACAGGTATGTTGCAGACTTCAGCGATTCCAGCTCGCCATCCTGAGTCTAAGGGCAGTCAAGAAGGAGTAGAATATCTGGGATCTAATAGCCACTCCCTAAATTGAGCCCACAAAGCTCAGGATGTGAAAAACACAGGATACTGGCCCCAGGATAACTGAGATGCATATGAAAGGAATGATTTCAGTGAGCCCAGACTGCATCTTCCCATATATAGAAATGCGCTAAATTCCCTAACTTGGGATATCTGGTTTTCTTTAATTAACAACGATCTTTTGATGTTCAGACCACCTGCCATTTTTTGCAAAACTTCTATAGAACCTGCCTCCTCCCCCGCCCACCTTCTCATGGCAGTTTTCTTGGTTTACTTGAGATGCTGTCTTCTGGGCCTGAAGTCCTAAGAATTCCCACCGAATAAAACTAACTCTCAACTTTTAGGTTGTGATTATTTTTTAAGTAGACACTTAGTGGTGATAAACAAAGGGACCAAAGCAGATTCCTCTCCTCTGCCTGAACTCTACAAGGATCTGGAGTCTTGGTATAATACCAGCAGAAGCCTCTTGTGCCCCTCAGCCTCCTTGGGGTGTGCAGCCGAATAGGAGTGAGCCTCGTTTGGTTCTCAGATCTCCTGTATTGGTTGATGATCCTGGGTTTTATTTGGTGAGGGAAAAGGTAATCCTCGAAACTTGGTTTCGGGAAGAGGAGCCTGGCTTTCTCTACTTAGACACTAGGCAGAATATTCTCGGTGTTAATGAAATAACAAGTGCTGTCGAGAATGTGCAGAAATTGAAACACTCATACGTATAAAATATCACTACCAGTTTGGAAGATAGTTTGGGAATTCTTTAATGTTAAACAAAGTTACCACATGACCCAACAATTGCACTGCTAGATATACACCCAAAAGAAATATTAATAAAAATATATTCAACAGACAGCATCTCAAGAAACCCTGAGAGAACCACTCCATTTCTCACCCCTGATCTCCTGCCTAAGGATGGGTGCTGTATTTTTTGCTTTGTTTTTCCTCACCCTTATATTTGCAGTATCAACCAAACAATGACCAGCAGTTTGTTCTCAATACATTTCTGGGGACCAAATGAAAAAAAGTACCTGATTTGTTCCAGGTGCTTTACTTTATACTGATATAGTGGATAAACTGTTTTCTATGTGGCACCCCCCCTTTTCATTTAGCATCTTATTGTAATAATTATGTTATTACATATTTTAAAAAGTTTCTCAGGCTATTTTCCCCTCATTTGTGTTTCCCTCATGGCTCAAATGATAAAGAATCAGCCTGCAATGCAGGAGACCTAGGTGCAATCCCTGTGAGGCCTGGGGTCAATCCCGGGGTCGGGAAGATCCCCTGGAGAAGGGAATGGAAAGCCACTCCAATATTCTTTCCCGGAAAATCTCCATGGACAGAACAGCCTGGCAGGCTACAGTTCAGGGATTCAAATACAGTCAGAGACTACTGAGCAACTAACCCTTTCACTTTCCCTTCATTCACAGTACTTTATTTCATTCTTCTATTGGGGATAGGAAAGCATCATGGTAACCAGTGTGCAAACTACAGTCTGACAGACTTGAGACCTGAACTCTCGGGGGAACCCTGAGAACCTTCCTCTGTCACACAGAGGAAGTCTGTGTGACAGAGTTCCCAAAAGCATAAAATAAGGGCAGTGATAGCATCTGTTTCACGGCTGGTGTCCAGCAGCAATTACTCAGCAGGATCTTAGCTTGGCACTTGTCCCTGTCATGTTATTACTGTAGGTGGTTCAGATGGTAAGGAGTGAGCCTGCAATGCAGGAGACCTGGGTTCGATCCCCGGGTCAGGAAGATCCAATGGCGAAAGAAATGTCAACCCACTCCAATGTTCCTGCCTGGAGAATTCCATGGACAGAGGAGCCTGGCAGGCTACAGTCCAAGGGGTCATAAAGAATGGGACCAGACTGAGACTTTCACTTCCACTTCACCTAAAGATTTTCAAGTCAAAACTCAATGTTACAATACAGTTCTCTTCCAACATACAGCATGTCCTCTACGATCAGCTGCAAGACAAGGGTGCCCATTCCCTCCACTATTATTCAATATATCAGCTTATATTATTTTATTGTAATTTTAACTGTCATTCGGTTTGGTCAAAGTTTTCACAATGGGCCCTCTGCAGGGCTCAGATGCAGTTTGAAGCAGCTGACAGGCTCAAGTACAGAAAAAAATCCGCTGCCTGTTAAAGCAAGAGGCTTCCAGACCTTTTTTCAAGGGTGAAGGGCAGGGGACAACCAGGCCAAACAGCTCCACATAGCAACACTACCACCTGCACACCAGAGAAACGGAAACGACGCAAGCCCAGAAAAAAATGCACCATTTCTGCTAGGATTTCGGGCAGAGGACTGCACAACTTACATGCGAAAGTTAAGGGTGATGCTCGTGAGGACCACAAAAAAGAAGGGAACCTCCCGAATAAGCCCGGCCAAACCACCGCTGGACCGCCGGCTACCCTCGATTCGTCAGGGGAACCAAAGCAACGCGGGCCGGATGTCCGGGCGTTGGGGAAGATCCGGAGTTGTTGAGCAAGGCTGGAATCCGATTGGCTGGTTCTGGGCCTGCGCGCAGGAACCTAGTGAGGCCCCTGCCAGTTTCCCAACCTGAGTCAGCTAGGAGTTTTCTCCTGGAGCCAATTTCAAACTCTACACTGAGGGACCTGATCCCTAATGTCCGGGTCCCATCCAACCAGGCCCCAACAAGATGGTTATTTTGAGTCACTGGCATGCCATCTTCTCAATCACCCAACTCTCCATTAAAGTCCCTTCCTGACTTATCTTGCAGTGAGCTGAGCTAGTTTATATTCCCTAACATGTGATTACTTTCAGGTGCTTTTCATCGTAAATGTGTTATCATGTCATAATCCTGATAGCCTGGATGAGCCGTTTTCTCTGATTAACATTCCCGCCCCCCTTTCATTTAGTATCTTATGGTACTAAATATGTTATTATTGTCGTTCAGTCGCTCTGTCGTGTCCGACTCTTTGGGACCTCATCGACTGCAGCATGTCAGGCTTCTCTGGCCTTCACCATCTCCAGGAGCTTGCTCAAACTCAAGTCCATTGAGTCCGTGATGCCATCCAACCATCTTGTCCTCTGTCATCCCCTTCTCCTCCATTCAATCTTTCGCAGCTTTGCAGGCTGTTTTACCCTCAATCCCTATATTTTATTTCACTCTTCTACTGGGGAGGTGAAGGTATCCTGCCAAAGGATTCCTGGCGTTTTTTCAAGCGACCAGGGCGTGGAAGAAACCGGCCGAGCGACTCCGAAGAGCAACACTGCAACCGCGGTTTTTGGGGTTTAGACCATGCACCTTTCGAGAGGTTCCTTTCCATCCGCTGGGCCTGAGGGCTATCCCCCTTAAGTTTTACATCCAAGCTGTACAGTACCCTGCGGACAAACCCGAAGGAAACATTTTTCTCCCCGGCTTGCGGCGTTTTGGTTTCTGTGGCCTCCAGGGGGCAGTGTAGCACCTCGGAATCGCTCGGCCGGTTTCTCCCCCTCCCTTGGCACTTGAAAAAACTGCAGGAAGCCTTTTGCGGCAAAAAGCGGCGGATATTTTTTTCGGTGCTTTTGCCAGTTGGTTGGTTCTAACTGCACCTGAGAGTGCCCTTTGTGAAAACTCTAACCAAACACATTGAGAGTTAAAATTACTATAAAATAATATAAGCTGATGTATTCAACAATAGTGGAGAGGGTGGCCACCGTTGTCTCGCCCCTGACCATAGAGGACATGCTGAGAGGTAACATACAGGTTACCTCTCTCAATTCCTCCTCCCTATGCCCATCCACAGAACATCCCCTTGCTAATCTCTTCCAAGAGCTCCATGGGCCAAACCATTGTACCCAGTGCTGTATTGGCCACAGACACATTCCGTTTTCAAAAACACTTTCCTTGGTCAGAGTATATGACAGCAGCCCATCCTGGCTTTCCCCTTACCTCTAAGTCCATTACCTCTAATCTCCCTGTCTGTCCATTTTACTTTGATCCCCTCCTAAATCTTGGTTTTGTTTTCTTCTGGTTTCCAACCTCTATCCTTGGGTGACCACGTCACCCTCCAGAGCTTTTAGCCATCTGACTTGTTTTCATCACTATCCCCTTGTATGCTGATGGCTTTTCCTATCACCAAGTCTACCTAGGACATCTCAACTGGGTCCCTGATCCCCCACAGGCCGAGACGTATTGGCCATCTGCACTCAGACGTCCCATAAGCCCTGAAGACCTGCTAGTAGCCCCAGGCCAACGTTCCCTGTCTCATGGATGGGTACTGCCATCCACCTGATTCCTTAAACCACAATCCTGGGCATGCTGCTGGGTGTGATCTTCACTGTGCCATGACTCCCCTGGAGCTTCTCTGGAAAAGGCTGACCCGAAATCTTCCTCTTACCACAGGTGGGGATGCGTTCCTCTCAGAGGCCCTGTTCCTACAGACCCGCTCTGAAGGTGTCCTGAGCACAGGCCATCACCCTCTTTTGGGTCTCCAAGAGAACCTGGGCACTGTAATACACCTGAGGTTGAAAGCCCTGTCTTTACCAAGACGACGAGTCAGGACACAGCAGTGTAAGCCCATCCTTGGGAAACGTGCAAAAGAATATCCAGAAGAGATCCCTAAAGAACTTTTCGAGGAGTGGGTCTTCATGGGTGTGCACCAAACAAGGGATTCCTTAACTGTATTTTTCCCAATAAGCATCCTGCTCTTATTTGGTCTTCATCTGAGCACGGGAGTTAATTTGATAACGCAGGAAACAGTTTAAAACTGCAACTGAGCGCAGGCAGCGGATACGCTGACAGCCGATCCTTGTACATCCACAGCAACAGCTACAATTCTCAGCCATCTTTAATCTTCAAAGTACTATTTTGATCTGTCGCTTGAAGTTATCTCCACAGCATTTTAGAAATGTATTCAGCTAACTAGGTACAAGGGATCCTGACAAGAACTAAAACGTACTGAGTTTCATTAATAACAGCAGGGTTTTAACTGTAAAACTTTGGGTTCAGGAACACGCAGCAGAGCAAGCACAAGGTCAGTTTTCAAACTAGTATTAATTTGGGCAAGTTGTCCCTTTCCTCAGCCTCAGATATCTGTCAAGCATAGCGGGTCATGATGAAAACCTGCTTTCGCTGTAGAGAGGAGTCGCAAATTTTTGATCTTCGATTTCCTCCTGTAAGAGTGGGCTCTGTTTCCACAGCTGCAAGCTCGGCTTTCATAAGAGAACTTTCTTCAGATAATGCTCACGCCAGGGCCACATTCCAGACCTACTACTTCAGACTCTCTGGGGATGTCTTGCCAGCATCGGCTCTTCTAAAGCCTCTCCAGGGGAGATTTGATGCACAGTTAAGATTGAGAAGCACAATCGCATGATGCTTCACCCGTCCTGGTTATACATGGAATCCTGAACTGAAGACCTACTAATGAAATTTTTTAAAAATTGTAATTTCGTGTCTTCCCTTCTGAGAGGTATTTTGACATATTTATTCACAGCCATGTTTAGAACAATTTCAATGACTCAATGGTGTGTTATGCCCCCAGGTCCCCTTCATTACCAGACACTCAGGCAGATGGAGGGGAGGGATCATATCTCAGTCCTGGCGGTAGAAGGAGGATGGATGGAGTTCCAGAAGGAGGATGGATGGCATTCCGTTGTCTTGGTTACTGCTCTGCTGAGCATCCCTCCTGGGTTGCTGAGCTCAGGCAGGGAGCCTCACACCAGGCTACATGTATTCCTGTGATCAGAGGTTGGAGCCAAGGGCTGAGATCCGTTACCAGGGAAACGGAAGCTGGGTCCACGTGATCTGAGAAGAATGGGAAAACAACTAAGTAGAATTTCAGATGCAGGGTGGGTTCTGCGGGCCTGTCCAGAGCCATTGACTTGTGGTCACACAACAGGCGCCTGTGCGGAAACAGAGACACACTGGTCATGTGTGCTCACTGGGGATTCTGTCCTGATGTGCACAGCAACTGTCTCTGGAGGGAGCATCTAGCACATGTGGAGGAGGCCGGACCCAGAACGTGGAAGGAGCAGGGGCACTCCTCGTTGTTACAAATGCAATGGCATATCTTTTCCCACATGTCTCACTTGGACATCTGCATTACCTTCCTGAACTGCTTTACTGAGGTAGAATTACATAGCACAAATCACACCCATTCGATGCTTCCAGGGCAGTGATGTTTAGTAACTTCACACAGTGGTGCAACCACCACCACAGTGCAGTCGTGGAACACTGCCAGCGCCACAAAAAGGGTCCATGTAACCCATCAGCAGTCAATCCCCAATACAACTTGCAAGCCCAGGCATCCTCTCATCTAATTTCTGTCTCTGTAGATGTGCCCTTTCTGGGCATTTCTTGTGTCTGGGTTCTTTCACTTAGCATAATGCTTTGGAGGCTCACCCATGTGGCAGCAGAAAGCAGAAGTTCATCAGTTTTCATCCATCTGTGCTATTCCACTGTATGGCTACAGAATACTTTGTTTACCCCTCTCCAGCTGACAGACTTTTAGGCTGCTCCACTATTTGGAGATTAGAAACAGTGCTGCTGTGAAAGACATGTAAGGACAAGTATTTGTGTGGATGTAGGTTTCATTTTCTTTCTTATTTCTCCACGATTTCATTTCTTGATTTGCCCCTTGCACAGGGTAGTCCCTGCAATCAGTGTGGAATACAGATGGTAGAAACAGACCTCATATCCTTGGTCTGGATCTCAAGGGGAAAACATTCACTCAGACACTACTAGATGTTATATGACGAGAGCTGGATGTCTCTTGGGGATGTATTTTAGCACCACGACAACAATCCCTTCTATCCCGAGTTGGTTTGCCATGCTTATTGATTTAGTTATTTACTTATTTATCACAAACGGGTCTTGAATCAAATGCTTTTTCTTTGTATGTCAAGATGACTGGTGGTTTATGTCCTTCATTATATTAATACGTTCTTTCCCATAACAAGTTGAGTGTTGATCCAATACTGCAGTCCTGGGAAAAATCTTACACAGCCCTTTTCAAATGTTTCTCGATTTGGCTTGCTGATACTGTGTTGACGGTGTGTGCACTGCTGTTCCTGATAGGTATGGGTCTGTACCTTTCTGGTGATGTCAAGTCTGGCTTTGGTAATGGGGTGATATTGTTCTTATAGGATGAGTTAGGAAATGTTCCCTCCTCCCTCCTGTCTATTCAGGAAGAATCTGTGAAGGATGGGTGTTATTTCTTCTTTAAACATTTGATAGGTTTCACTAATGAAACCAGGGGCCCCAGGACTTCCCTTTGTGGGAAGGTCTTTAAATGAATGGTTCAGTATTGTTGCTTGCTACAGGTACATTCAGATTTGTTATTTGGCCACTGCATTTAAGCCAACTCCCATCCAGTATTCTCTGGCCTGTTGTTCCTGTGGCTCGGTCTCTGGCCTACAATTTGACATGCTGAACATCTATGCACATCACAGAATTCTGGCTCCTACTCTGTTACTGGGGAGAGTATGCTGTCTCAGGAGTGACCCCGAGATCAGCAACACCCAATAGGCAGGTGGGGGATACAGACTTTGAGGTGGGGAGGGGGTGACACTGCTGATACCCTCATATACAGTTGCCCATCCATCCTCTGGGCACTCTCATGCAGGCTGTGGGTAATTCTGCAGTTGGGACTGGAACAGGATGGACCCGGAGTACTCTGTCCCTTTCCCTGCCATGTCCACTTCACCCTACCCTGATCCTTGTCACTCCTCTCATCTGCTAGCAACGCAGCCCCTAGCAGGGGATCAGTGACGCACTCCTCACCACATCTAAGGGTGTCAGATCTCCTCTCTGCTTAATGACTCAACTCTCGAAGGCAGGGACTGGCCATGCAATTCCTCGTCACCTCCCTGTGTCATAGCCAGCCTGGCACAGCATGGCGGTAATATAACAGATACAGTGAAAATCTTCGTGATTCGCTAAATGAAGGACTGTGGTTGGCAGGATCGACCTGGGTTGGCTGCTGGAGTGAGCCCATCGCATCCCACCCTGGGAACTTGTGCCGGGTGGGGATGACCATCCCTGCCCCAGTGCATTGTGGCTAGCATCAATGACGTACCTTATCCAGACTTGGGGTGCCACCAGCTGTGGACGGACACTGAAGTCACCGGGCCTTCTCACTTCACCCCAGCCTTTACGGAGAGTACAGTTCGGGACGCTCGGTCAGAAATAAACCTGTGCTCATATGGCCTGTTAGTCTATGACAAAGGAGCCAAGAACATCCATCAGGGAGAATGCTGTCTCTTCAATAAATGGTTATGGGAAAACTGGACCCCTTTCTTACACAGCATTCAAAAATAAACAACTACAACAAAATTTTAAAGATGAAATTGTTAGACCTTAAACCATGAAACTCCTAGAAGTCATAGCCAGTATGCTCTTTGACGTCGGTCTTAGCAATAGTTTTTGTTGACATGTCTCCTCAGACATGAGCAACAAAAGCAAAAATAAACAAATGGGAGTTCATCAAACTAAAAAGCTTTTATACAGCAAGAGAAACTGTCAACAAAACAAAAAGGCAACCTGCTATTTGGGAGAAGATATGAGCAAGTGATACAAACCCAAAAAGAGGTAGATATCCAAAATAGCTAAAGGACTCATAGGATGTATTAGGAAAAACATCCCAAACCCGATTTAAAAATGGGCCCAAGCACTGAATAGACATTTCTCCAAAGAAGAGATAGAGATGGCGAACAGCACATGAAAAGATGCTCAACTTCTCCTCATCAGGGATTAGAAAATCAAGACCACAAAGAACTACTTCCTTATACCTGTCAAGTAGCTATTATCAAAAAGACAACATAAGAAATGTTAGCGAGGATGTAGAGAAAAGGAAACCGTCATGCGGTATTGGTGGCAATGTACATTGGTGCAGCCATGATGCAGACAATGAAGGTTTCTTCAAAACTGAAAACTAGAACTACCATGTGCAGTAAAGTCGCTCAGTCGTGTCCGACTCTTTGCGACCCCATGGACTGTAGCCTAAAAGGCTCCTCCATCCATGGGATTTTCCAAGCAAGAATACTGGAGTGGGTTGCCATTTCCTTCTCCAGGAGATCTTCCCAACCCAGGGATTGAACCTGGGTCTCCCATGTTGTAGGCAGACACTTTACCGTCTGAGCCACCAGGGAAGTCCAGAACTACCAAATGATCCAGCAATTCCACTTCTTGGTATTTTTCTGAAGAATGGAAGAAATAATAGTCACAAAACTATATGTGCTCCTCTGTTTACTGCAGCATTATTTACAACAGCCAACATATGGAGGGAACCCAAGTGCTGATCGATAGATGAATCAAAAAGGAAGAAATGGTACATACACACACACAAACACACATGTGCACCATGGAATATTACTCAGCAATAAAAAAAGAATGAAATCTTGTCATTGTTGACAACATGGATGGACCTAGAGGGTGTTATGCCAAGTGAAACTAGCAAACAGAGAAAGACAAATACCACACCATTTTATTTATATGTGGAACCTCAGAAATAAAATAAGAGAACACGGAAAACAAAACAGAAATAGAGCCAGAGACCCAGAGAACAAACTGGTGGTTACCAGAGGAGGAAGGCATAGGGAGATGTGTAAAACAGGGAAGAGTTTAGGAGATACAAACTTCCAGTTGTAAAATAAGTCATGGGAATGGAATGTACATACATACAGGGAATGTAGTCAATAATCTCATAATAAATCTCTATGGTGACAGATGGTAACCAAACTTGTTGTAGTAATTCATTTCACAGTGTTTAAAAATATGGAGCCAGTTTGTTGTGTACTTGAAATGAATGTAATATCATATGTCAACTTTGGGCTTCCCCAGTGGCTCAGTGGTAAAGAATCTTCCTGCAATGCTGGAGGTGCAGTAGGCCTGGGTTTGATTGCTGGGCCGGGAAGATCCCAAGGAGGAAGGCATGGCAACCCACTCCAGTATTCTTGCCTGGAGAATCCCATGGACAGAGGAGCCTGGCGGGCTACAGTCATGTGGTTGCAAAGAATTGGACATGACTGAAGTGACTTAGCATGCACACACTCATGGCAACTTTACTGAAGAAATAGAGTGTGGGCTCTGATTGGAGGATGCCGAAGTTTGTGGGTCACTTTTTCTTTGACGGCCTATATGACTGAGCAATCTGCCTAACTTCTCTATCCTCTGCTTTCTCACGTCACCAATTAGGATTGAAATCTTCCAAAATGATGGGTCTGTGAAGGAGGATTAAATAAGGTGAAAGAAAGAAATATATAGAATGCTGTCTGATACTTGGTAAAGGATGAACAAACTTGAACGCCATGTTACCCCTGCTAAACCTACCCACAGTGAATAAATTCAGGCCTCTGAGTTTCAGGAAGAAAAGTACTGCTTGACTTATCTTCTCCCTTGGAGCTGGGAGACAAGTCTTGCAAGATTGGTTGGGCTCTGAAGCTCTCTGATGAGATCACAAGTTCAGACTCCAATAAATTCACATGTTCTCAAGCTCCTCTGTGCAGATGATTCATGGATTTCTGTAGAAATATAGCTCTGGGGACTAGCTGAGAGCACAGAATGACAGACAGCAGAATTCATTTGCACTTCTGAAGAATCTCATGAGCACTAGCTGGGTACACAACATTGGGTTCTGAGTGTGGGGAGGAAAAGTAGATTTCATCACTCATGTCTCCTGTAATGAAACGGAAGCTATTTGTTATTAGGGGAAAGATGTGTGTGAATCACAGATCTGAGAGAGAGGTCTTATATTCAGAATACGTAATGAATTTTAAAATTACCAATGATAAAATGTAGTGAAGGAGGACAGATCCTTTTGCCAGGGATTGGGGTGTGGAAAGGGAAACCAGAAAGGGGCAGCACCTGGGTGTATTCAGGGTGATGGATATGGCCTGTGTCCATGGTGGTGGTCCCTGTATTCTCTCTGTGTGTCAGAGCTCAAAGAGCTGCACACCCAAAGACAACCAGGCCACGACTTCCTTGGTGGTCCAGTAGTTAAGTATATGCCTGCCATATAAAACTGATACACAGAAATCCCTTGCATTCCTGTATAATAACAATGAAAAATCAGAAAGAGAAATTAAGGAAACGATCCCACTCACCATTGCAATGAAAAGAATAAAATGCTTAAGAATAAATTTACCTATAGAAACAAAAGACCTGTATATAGATAACTATAAAGAACTGATGAAAGAAATCTAAGATCACACAAATAGATGGAGAAATGTACCATTTTCTTGGATTGGAGGACTCAATATAGTGAAAATGACTCTGCTACCCAAAGCAATCTCTAGATTCAACAGAATCCCAATCAAACTACCAATGGTATTTTTCACAGAACTAGAACAAATAATTTCACAATTTGTATAGAAACTTAAAAGATCCAGAATACTGAAAGCAATCTTGAGAAAGAAGAATGGAACTGGAGGAATCAACCTTCCTGACATCAGAGTATACTACAAAGCTACAGTCATCGAGACAGTATAGTACTGGCACAAAGACAGGAATATCAATCAATGGAACAAAATAGAAAGCCCAGAGATAATTCCATGCACATGTGCACATGTTATATTTGACAAAGGAGGGACAAATATACAGTGGAGAAAACAATCTCTTCAACACATGATGCTAGGAAAACTGGTCAACTACATGTAAAAGAATGAAACTGGAACATTTTCTAACACCATACAGAAAAGTAAACTGAAAATGGACTAAAGACATAAATGTAAGACTAGAAACTATAAAACTCTTAAGAGAAAAACATAGGCAGAACACTCTCTGACATAAATCACAGCAAGATGCTCTATGACACAGCACATAGAGTAATGGAAATAAAAACAAAAATAAACAAGTGGGACCTAATTAAACTTAAAAGCTTTGGCACAACAAAGGAAACTATAAGCAAGGTGAAAAGACAGCCATCAGAATGGGAGAAAATAATAGCAAATGAAACAACTGACAAAGAATTAATCTCCAAAATATATAAGGAGCTCATGCAGCTCAATACCAGGAAAACGAAAACCCCAATAAAAAGTGAGCAAAAGACCTAAACAGACATTTCTCCAAAGACACGCAGTTAGCTAATAAACACATGAAAAGATGCTCGACATCACTCATTATTAGAAAAATGCAAATTAAAACCACAATGAGGGATTATAACACACTGCTCAGAATAGCCATCATCAAACTGTCTACAAACAACAAATGCTAGAGATTGTGGGGAGAAAAAGGAAACTTCTTCCACTCTTTCTGAGAATGCAAACTGGTACAGCTACTATGGAGAACAGTGTGGAGATTCCTTAAAAAACTAGGAATAGAACTGCTATATGACCCAGCAGTCCCACTGCTGGGCATACACCCCGAGGAAACCAGACTTGAAAGAGACACATGTACCCCAATGTTCATTGCAGCACTATTTACAATAGCAAGGACACAGATTCAACCTAGATGTCCATCGATAGATGAATGGATAAGGAAGTCTTGGTACATATATACAATGGAATATTACTCAAGTATAAAAAGGAACACATTTGAATCACTTCTAATGAGGTGGATGACCCTGGAGCCTGGTTTACAGAGTGAGGTAAGTCAGAAAGAAAAGGATAAATACTGTATATTTTAACACATATAATGAATGGAATCTGGAAAGACGGTAGCAACTCTCCTACATGTTGGGCAGCAAAGGAGAAAGAGACGTAAAGAACAGACTTTTCCACTTGGCGGGAGAAGGCAAGGGTGGGATGATTTGAGAGAATAGCACTGAAACATATACATTACTATATGTAAAATAGATGAACAGTGCAAGTTCCATGCATGAAGCAGGGCACCCAAAGCCGGTGCTCTGGGACAACCCAGAGGGATAGGGTGGGGAGGGAGGTGGGAGAGGGGTTCAGGATTGGGAGGACATGTGTATAGCTGTGGCCGATTCATGTTGATGTATGGCAAAAACCATCACATTATTGTAAAGTAATTATTCTCCAATTAAAATAAACTAATGATTAAAAAAGAAAGAATTCACCTGCCAATGCAATGGAAAGGTGTTTGATTCCTAGTCCAGGAAGATTCCACGTGCCTCAGGGCAACTAAGCCTGTGTGTCACAACTACTGAACCTGCCTGCTACAACTACTGAAGCCCACGAGCCTAGAGTCCGTGCTCCACAACAAGAGAAGTCTCTGCAGTGAGAAGCCTGTGCACTGCCACTAGAGAGCAGTCCTCCTTCTCCACAACTAGAGAAAGCTCTGGCACAGCAACAAAGACTCAGTGTAGCCAACAATAAATAAATAAATAATAAAGAAAACCAGGCCAATCTTCCTGTATGCGCATTTGAAAAATCCAATTAGATACTAAGGTAGGTACATCTCTCAATATTCTTTGAATAATCATATCTTGGGTGAAGCTAACAAAAATTACATCACAGGCTATATCAAAACTTTAGATCAGCTTCCCAGGCACTGCTCTTTTCTAGAGAGCTACCTTTTTCAGAGGACTGTTACTTAGCAACTGTAGTAGCTGGAACTGTGGCCTCCACCACATTCAAGGGCAGGAAACAAGAGACATTAGGAAGACACGGTTCAAATCCTATGAGTTGCCTGTGACCACAGGCTAGGATGAACACACATCCCAGAAAGAGTCTCTTCACATTTCAGTAACTGAAACATGTATTTCAACCACTTAGTTCAGTTCTTTCAGGCCACTGCTGTCCCTTTAGACAAACACTTAGTGTGAAACATTTGGAAAATGACCTTAACCCAATTCACTCCCAACCACTTTTCACATGTCACAAGGAGTCTCTCACAATGATACTTCTTCACATAGAAACCCAGTTCTCAGATAAAGAAAAGAATTCACACACACCTTGTGAAGAAATACTGAGATTTTAGAAACTGTCTCACAACTAACCTGTGGTCTATCATTCTTTTCTCTCTTCTTCTCCCTCCATCCACTCTGAGAAATGAATATTCGGCCATACTATCTGATTTGCCCACTAAGTTTCTCATACCACACACGTGATGTTAATAGTGAGCCTATACACAAAGGCTAGCCAGCCCTATTGAAGTCAGCTACCTGGGGGCAGGGAGGTGGCTGGGGCAATAAATTCATCATGTCATTTCCTTCATCACCCCACTCCATTTCATTCCCTGCAGTCACCTGGCCCAAATGAATAAAGATCTCGCATCAAATCTCTGCTTAAATCACCACTGCCTCAAGTTTCCTTCGTTACCTCACATGGCTCTGAGGCCAGGGAACAGATTTTACTTGAGGTGACTAAAGCTAGAGACAGCCCATCAGCTAGATATTCTGTTTGGGAGGTGATGTCTCTCAACACACTCCTTCCCCACTGTGATGAAGAAAGTAAAAGTCATCTTGGCTTGGCTCTGTTGCCCTGTTGTTCAGATGTTAGCCAGTGGACAGCGGGCTAGGAAGGTACTTGGATCCGTGATTCACATGTCATCAGTAGATTTTAACTGAAATGGATCACCCTGCATAATGGGGGTGGGGGAGGCAGTTTCTTCATCCAATTAGCTGAAAAAGCTTAAGAGCAGGGACTGAGGCTTCCTTAGGATGAAACAATTTAAGGTCAAGACTACAGCCTGAGAAACCCTGCATGAGACTCAGTTGCTGGCCTGCTCTTCAGATTTGGGCCTCTGGATTTCTAGGCAGCCGACCTGCCCTAAGGATATTAGAACTGTCAGCACCCACGAGCCCATGATCCAATTCCCTAAAATAAGTCTCTTTCTATTGGCTGTGTGTCTCTTTAGAAGCCTGACTAATACACCCCCAGTATGTCACATCTTTCTCAGTCCAATCCAAAGCCGTTGGCTGAGTCACCATATTATCCTGCACTAGATGCTGTTCCTTAAAGAAGCTGATAGATAGAGGACACAGCCGTTTATTTAGTGCCTTCCCCCTGCCAGGTCATGCCCGCTAGGTGTTTTACATCTGTTATCTCCAGTAGGTCTCCCAATAAACCTCACCAACAGGTAGAGTTATTGTCATTTTACAGATAAGGAATTTGAGGCTGAGGGAGAGTGACTGGGCTGGTAGGGCCTGCACTGGAACCCAGCTTGAGTGTAAACTGTGAGCTGTGGGATGGAGGGAGACAACATGGGGAGAGGACTTTGGACACAGGCCCAGAGAGTTTCCGTGCCATGGGGGAGCAGGGAAACATCACATCCTTGTTATCAGTCCTGGGCATGCCCTTGCAATAGGAGCAGCCCCAATCCATCTGAGGACAAAACTGCCAGGAACTGAATCATGCACGCAATAGAAGATGAAGTCTGTGAGTGGTTCCCAGGTGGGAGACGTGTAACAGAAAAGCCAGCCTCCTGTGAGGGTTCGTCTAGCTGTGAGGGAAAAGCTCAAGGACTGTGGCTGAGAAAGAAGGAGCCTCTAGGGCTAGACACAGATGTCTAATGTGACCTTGAAGTGCTTTGTGAAGCATGAGGGTAAGGCCTGACCTGCAACCTGCTGAAAGCAGCCATAGCCTTGGACAGACCTCAGTCTCAGGAGGTAAAGGAGGGTCCAAGATACAGAATAAAGGGGAAGCCAAGAGGGAAGAGATGGACATTAGACACTCCTGTCAGAGTGGGGATAGACGACAGGATGCCCCTCACCCGCTCAAAGGAACCAAAATTTGAGCCGAGGATTTTCAGGGTTCACTCACTGACAGTTCAGTTGAGAAATGGCTGCTATAATGATTAAGCACAAGGAAGGGGAAAGGAGGTGTTTCTCTCATACAATAAGCTTCTGGACAATGTGGGGATAAAAATACAAACAGCCCTGGAGCAACAGAAAACTGAGTGGAGAGGTTTGCTCTAGCCACTCGTTTCCTATATGTTGTTTGCAGCAAATTGACAGCAAAAGAACAGCTGCACTGCTCTGTGTACCTCACTTTATCATCACTCATAAGACGGTAAACGTGTTCGGAGCCCCTGTGGTAAAAGGGTTCTAAAGGAGCTCACGGTGGGTGGGCAGGAAGCCAGACTGAAGACCATGGTGAAACAAGTGTGATGAGAGCCTTGGCCTCAAGAGCCGGCAGAGGCTGGGGTCAGGTTGTGAGGAATGGCTTCACCTGGGGGTGGGATAACATATAATATTATTGTCCCCATTTGCAGACAAGGGAACCGAGGATCAGAGAGGGTGAGCATCTTACTCAAGGTCACACTGTTTGGTAGTGGTCCTGACAATTTTTCATCTGTGTGGGTTAAAATGTGAAGGTCTCTGCACTATTCATTACACCACTCTCTGTCTCTCTCAATATTGTCACCTATTTTCACTCACAATCACCACCTTATACATTCCCTTGGCTCTATGTCATCTTTTATTAGATAAATAATCTGCTGAACAAAGTATAGATTTCCTGTTAGCACACACAGTCTCTCCACTTTATAAGCCAAATTTCCTTGCAGGGCACATTGTACTCACCCAAACTGATGGTTTACACTGAGTTTGTACTGCACCCATATGCAGGGTAAAGAAAATGGATCACTGGGATCTGTAGTTTTACTTACCTATTTCATACAATCTCAAGCATAATTTTAAATGCAGCCAATATTCAAGTAAAAACAGTAGAACCATTGCTTTCCTATAATGAGCACTCACAAAAGATTTCATTGAATATTAATATATTCTAGGCAGGAGACTAAACCCCTTTCATAGGGAGTTGTGGAAATTCTTTTCCTTAAGTTAAGGTAACCCTTTCTCCTTACACATTTTCTCTGTTGCTGGTTCCCTGAGAGACTTAAGCAAGCAAAGCCACTTCACTTTTCTGTTTTTGACAAAACAAGCAAGTAAAGCAAGCCTAACACACAGGCACAGACATATGTAATACACCCAATAGAGGTCAAATATAAGGCAATGATATTGGAAATACAAGGGCTTCCCTGGTGGCTCCGTGGTAAAGAATCCACCTGTTAATGCAAGAGACTGGGGTTTGATCCCTAGGTCATGAAGTTCCCCTTGAAAAGGAAATGGCAACCCACTCCAGTATTCTGGCCTGGGAAATCCTATGGACAGAGAAGCCTGGTGGGTACAGTCCATGGGGTTGCAAAAGAGTAGGACATGACTTAGGGACTAATCAACAATAATTGAAATACAAATGGAAACCCCTAACTAATCATATATTGAAATTTCATACCACAGCAGACGTCTAACTGTCCAGGATCAGCTGTACTCCAGAAAACCAGACAACCAAAGATACCTTCCTTTTAAAATTACTATACACTGCCTCTTGTCAATTCAGGAGATAAAAGTTTTCAAAAGCATTGCACACCAAGGCAGGACTCAAGGAGCCTATTAAAAGTATGTACTTATTCCTATGTCACATCAGGGCCTAACTCACACACTCTTGAGAAAGAATGCCTGCGAAGATTTCAATACAGGAAATGCATTTCCCCTGAAAATACTTCATTATTTTGTCTCATTTTGTGAAGTGGGGCATGAGGTGGGAAGGGAGGTGATACCAAGGAAAGAGCCTACTTCTGAACTTGGTGAACACAGATTCGTGCCCAATTATCCCAGATCGACCAATCTCCATAGGAAGATTCAGTATAAGCTTAAAAATGGCAATCCCCATTGAGAAAGAGAAATAAGTCATATATAGACTGTCCAACAGCCATCTGATACTGAAGAGGTGGGCCATCTGAGGAAAAGAACTGTTCTGAGAGAGCAGGGATCCCACTTGGCTAAAGAGGATTCTGGTCCTGTGACACTAAGGCACACCTGGTCGGTCCTAGAGAGATAGATGTCTCCCTCTGTCTGCATGTCTGTCCCTCTCTTTACCCCTTGCTCTCACACGTTCTTTCTCAGGATCAGATTCTCACCAGCAAGACTCCAATGCAGTGCTTCCCATCCTCAGCTATGCCGAGGAGCCCACAGTGGGGGGTTGGCCTCCCATCCTCAGTGTGTGTGGAAGAGAAGGGTAAAGACCACCAAGAGGAGGAGTCGTCCAGGGTCCTATAACAGCTCCCTGCCCTTCACATGGGAGGAGCCTGTGGGCCTGGCTTTGATGTCACAAAGATGGGACATTTACCCCTCCCCTCCTTATACCAGAACCTTCCTGCATATTCCCTTGGTTGTGGTGGATTGAGAGGGAACCGGGAGTGGCCTGAAGACAAGTAGTTTGTACCCAGGGACGGTGGCAGAAGGGCGTGTGTGGGGGGGGATTCAGAGGAGATAAGGTAGTGCCGGGCCCTCTCAGCCGTGTGCCTGGAGCATCTCTCCCAGCAGCTTGGAGGTTAGAAGAGACAATCGCTTCTGAAGTTGCAAGAAGAGTTGTTGGGTACTGGAGATGCTCTCACAGATGACACCTGGTGATGGTCTGCTCTTGGGGTTGGAAGGCAGGTGCTTCTCCGTGTCTGCCTGGTAATTTGTGTTGTCGCCTGTCTACGTGAGGAGCAGCTGGTGTTATGTGATTTTTTTTTCTACCAATTGTTAAAGGTAAGACACTGAGAAAGAGTAAAAGCAAACTAATAAAGACACTGACTTTATTCTACCGATTTCAATTGGGAGAGCACCAGAGACCTGAAGATCAGACTGTCAGCAAGGTGGTTTTGCATGGTACTTCATTCCATAGAGAGTAGTACAGAAGTTTCAGTGGGGACATTTGCAGGTGGGAAAACATTTAGGGGGAAGTAGCCTCGACAGAAGAGGAAATGATTATCTTTGTGTCTAGCTAGTTTCAGGAGAACTGACTTTTAACCTCTGTTACTAGTCATGAGACAAAAACAAGAAGTTGGATGGTCTGTGTCTGCCCTTTAATGACAAGGAAGCAGGTCTGTACTTGACCTTGTAGTAGGTAAACATAGTAGTCACTGGAGACTTAGGATATGACTTACTGAAGTCAGAAGGGGAAGGATGGTGCTTTGCATTAAGTCATTTTGGGAACACATTTTTTTTATAGCTCAAGTGAAGTTGAACGTTGTCAGCACTGTAAATATGAGCATCTTTCATGCCTGCCTCAGTAGATAAGTCTATAGGTAGAGAGGTTCGATCACCGCCCCACCCCCGTTTTAAAAATTGGATTATAATTGCTTTACAATGCTGTGCTAATTTCTACTGTAGGACAAGGGTGAATGAGCTATAAGTAAACATATATCCCCTCAACTCTTGAACCTCCCTTCGACCCCTCAACCCCATCCCTCTAGGTCATTCCAGAGCACGGAGCTAAGCTTCCTGTGCTATATAGCAGCTTGCCACTAGTTATCTATTTTATACATGGTAATGTGTATATTTTAGTGATATTCTCTCAATTCATTCCACCCTCTCCTTCCCCTGCTGTGTCCATAATTATATTGCTCATGTATGAGAATATTCTTGCTGTACAAATAGATTCATCAGTACCATTTTTTTTTATAAATTTCACATATATGTGTTAATGTACAATACTTGTTTTTCTCTTTCTGATTTATTTCACTATGTATAACCAGCTCTAGCTTCATCCAATTCACTAGAAATGACTCAAATTCATTCCCTTTTAAAACGGATTAATATTCCATTGTATCTATGTACCACAACATCTTTATCCATTCATTGACAGACATCTACGTTTCTTCCATGTCGTGGACATTGTAGATAGTGCTTCAGGAACACTTGGGTACATGTGTCTTTCTGAATTATAGTTTTCTCAGAGTGTATGCCCAATAGTGGGATTTCTGAGTTGTATGGTAGTTTTATGGGCTTCCCTGGTAGCTCAGCTGGTAAAGAATCCATGTGCAATGTGGCAGAACCGGGTTCAAATCCTGGATCATGAAGAACTCCTTGAGAAGGGATAGGCTAGCCACTCCAGTGTTTATGGGCTTCCCTGGTGGCTCAGACAATAACGGATCTGCCTGCAATGCGGGAGACCTGTTTCGATCCCTGGGTTGGCAAGATCCTCTGGAGGAGGGCATGAGAACCCACCTCGGTATTCTTGCCTGGAGAATCCCCATGGGCAAAGTAGCCTGGTGGACTACAGTCTGTGGGGTCACAAAGAGTTGGACACAGTTGAGCACAGCACAGCACTGCACATGGTAGTTTTATTCCCAGTTTTAAAAGAAATGTCCATAATGCTCTCCATAGTGGCTGTATCAATTTTCATTCTCACAAACAGTATAGGAGGATTCCCTTTTCTCCACATCCACTCCAACATGTATTGTGTGTAGATTTCTGAAAATGGCCATTCTGACCGGTGTGATGTGATACCTAATTGTGGTTCTGATTTGCATTTCTCTCATGATGAGCGAGGGTGAGCATCTTTTCATGTCTTTGTTGACAGGCTCCGTTTTTACTCTGGAAGTAATCAACACTTGAACATCACTGTATAGTTCTCAAAAGGTTGTATGGTTTGGGTTTTTTTTTTTTTTTGGTAATTTAAATGAAGGCAGCAAAAAGGAGTTATTATCACAGAACAGGACCATCATCCTCTTCAGTTGAGGAAACTGAGTAACAGAGAGTGTAAGTAACCTGCCCAAGTTCACAGAAGGAATAAGTGGTGGGACCTTGATTCAAATCTAGGCATCTGTGGCTTCATCACCTCCCAGCTAGGCAGCCACACAGGGATGGTTTCCAGATCCACACATCAGGCTCAGCACTCTCTTCCTAACTACAGACTTGCCTAGTCAACTGACAGGTCTGCAGGGAGCCTACACTCAACTAGTGCTAGGCAACTCCTGGGACAGCAGAGATGCCTTCACAGGGAAGAGAAGTGTAAGACACACTGGGTCCCACAGGCCTCTACCCACCCCTGGAGGGAGTGAGGAGCTACAGGAGGAAGATTGGAGGGTCTAAAAGGGGCTGATTCTCTGAGAGACAGGTTGACAGACTGCCATTCTGCATGCATGTGACAAGAAACACTTGTTCCATTGAATTTATTTTTCTTTTACGGTTGGCAATACTTGCCACATGGTGAAAATACACAAAGCAGCTACGTAAAACCAAGCGGATAAATGGATAACTAGATACACTCCCATTTTACCTGGGTGTGCCTGACAGTGAAACAGCACTTGTTTGTAAAAGGAGAGCATTCTCCCAGGCTAAAACAATGAAACAGGAAATTATTAGTTTCATTTCCCCCTATCACACATGAGGCATCATGGGCACAGAGAAGTTAGGTCAGCTCCCCCACACCATTCTGATAGTATGTGTTTGAGTCCCACAGGCAAAGAATATTCAACATGTCTAAACTGCATGCATCTCCCCCACTCCCCACACAGCTGCACCTCCTTTACTGTTACCTGACTTAGTGCAAGGCAGCCTTCTCCCCAGCTGCTTAGGCCAGATATGCTTAAAACCATCCTTGCCTGCTGCCTCTCTCTCACCACACTCTCAATCATCAAGTCTCACCTCTCTGCTTCCCAAGTCTAAGTAAGATTCTGTTCCTTCTCTCCATCAGCACAGTGAGTTCCCTAGGCCAGGTCACCCTCGTCTCTCTCCTTGACAAGCACCAGCAATCCTGATGCTTTCCAACACATGGTCTGTCCTGCTGCCTGAGGAAGGGAAGCTTTCCTCAGTGCAATCTGGGCATGACACCCCTGCTTAAAACTCTGCACAGGCTGCCTTCTGCTTTTAGGATACTGTCCAGCCTCCTGGACTAGGTGCAGCAGGTCTTGTCTGCCCCCAAATGCCTGATTTCATCAGATGCCCTCCTTCTGCTCCACGCCCCACTTGATAGTCCAGCCACCCAGACCTCTCTCTGCTCATCATATGGCTAGTGTGCTCACTCCTGTGCCCCCCCACTCCCTCTTGTCCCCTCCCCACCCACAGATTTCACAATATCACTCCTGCTTTTGCCTCCATCTTACATGCCCTTCCTCCCTCTGCATCAGCCTGATTCCTTCTTAGGTTCAGCTGTCAGGCCGGGTAGAGCAATTTCCATTTTTACTGCAGAGTACCTGGATGAAAAGGCACAGTTCACAGATTTGATATTTTTGCCAAATGGAAGGGGATGGAGAGTTCACTATGAATTCCCCAAATGGACACATCTTTTAGCTGCTGCCCGAGGAGCTGATGCAAAATGCAATCTGATGGCAGAGTTTGTCTGGGAAATGCTTCCTTGTTGAGAATAGGATACAGACAGAAAAGCTCTCCTCTCGCTTTATATGGGCCCATTGTTGTGTTTGAATATGGCCTTTGGAATTTGGTCACAGTGTTGGAAGTGTAAAGGGATCCAGGGTGACCACCTGCTTCACAGTGAGGAGGGATAAGCCGAAGCATGGAAATGACAAAAGGTCACTTTACGGTGTCTGTGACCCAGTACAAGGAACAGAACTTGAACTGCCCTATCCACGCACTGTGTTTTGATGAGATTTTCACTATATTTCACTCTATACTCTGAATTTCTGTTAGGATAGGAGGAAGTATATTAACCAATCCTCCCTATGCAGGGGTTCGATTTACTAGACCCTGTGGTCATCAGGAAACCAGGATGAGCTGCTAGCTCAGTATGGGGACCCTCCTACGGAATGTCACATCACCTTCTTGCAACTCCTCAGGTGTCTCCACCCAGTGCCATTAACCCCTGGAGGCAACTGCCAGTTTCTGTGATTTCCAGCGGAGGGAGCGAACCCTCTGCTGCTTCTACCTGCTACAGATTCAACTGTGATGGCTGACTTCATTCACTACAACTTCTCTGAGCAGAGCACACCTAAATATGAAATAAAGTGTATGTGTGTGTGTGTGTCTGTGGTATGTAAAGATAATTAAATAGTTGGACATAGCACCAGGTCTGTGCTCTTCTGCCCATGTGTGTGTAACCTGTGAATGATCCGAGTGCCACCTCCAGAACCCCCACCCCCCACGCTGAGAAAGTGTCCTGATCAGAGACCCATACCACATCCCACTCCTGGACAGTATGGCAGGGGTCAGATGCTCTCTTCTGTGTTCCCAGCGTTCTATAATTTAAATCCTCCTGTCACTTTTCTCACACAGCACCTGGCAGTCATCTGCTTGTAGGTTACAGCTCCCATAATCCCTAAGCAAACTACCACAGTAGGAGGAGACTTAGTGTCTGGTCCCTGCTTAGAACTACTTCCTCAGTGAATGAAGGACTGGGACTCAAGGTAAGTACTTGGCCATTAAAGGGTAGCCCTTCTTGGACCAGTTACTTTTGTGTTAATAATGACACAGGAGAATGGAGTAAGCAGGACATCTGTGGAATCAGGTTCTTTTCCCTTTGGGGGCGGGGGGAGGACCACATGTTTCATATGACCCCTAATTCTCGAAACTCCTGATCAAAGAGGCTGCAAGCTTCATTACACACGTGTGGGTCACTCTGTTGCCCCATCAGCCACAGTTGTAGCCTCACAGTGGAACTGGAGTCAAGATCCTGAGAGCACCAGTCAGATCACTGAACGTTTCCCAAGGACCAAGGGGCAATGTAGGCCCTGCAACTATGAGTCCAGACGATGGAGTGTTGAATGAACTCAGGCTGCTAGTGGAGTTTGTGACACTGCGCCCGGAGCACAGGTGTTTATGGAGTCGGGGACACAAGCACAGGTAGGAAGGGCGTGTCGAGTCCAGGGGAGGCCGTCAGCCTCACTCAGAGCTGACCCTCGTGTGTCCCCCTTGCTCCTTGCTTGCCCCTCCTCAACTGTGTCTGTTCTTTCCCCCTGTCCTGCCTCTGCCTCCCTCAAAGGCCTGGCACGGGCCTGTCCATCAGCACCTATGATTCCTGCTTGTCCCTGTTGGATCGCTGACAGAGCAGACGCTTACCCAGTGCCGCGGGATCTAGTCCTCACTTTCTGTTCAACTTTCACTCCTTGCTCCCATCTGCCCTAGCCCACTGTTCCCTCTTCTGCAATATGCTGACTCCAGATATCTGCCATGCTGACTCCTTTCCCCCTTTAAGTCTTTGTTAAAATATCACCTCCTCAATGAAGCCCACCCTGGTTGCTCTGTTCAATACTGTGACTTGCAGCTCTCCCCCTTTCTGCCCACAGTGCCAGTCCCTTACATGACTTACATTTATCTGATCACAGTACCATCACCTTCTAATACCACACCTCCAGCCCAGCAGATTTGTGACCTGGGACTCAGGAGTCACCTGGCTTAACTTCAAACTGTAAATCCCTGTTTTTAAAGGAATGCAGGTATTTTCAATGTTTAGACTTTACTTTGGGCCTCAAGGTTTTTGGCACCCACATTGAGTACCAATTGTTGCAGTTTCTGAAACACAAGTTCAAAATTTTTGATGAATTTGGTTGTGCCAAAGAGAAACAATATGAAACCTATCGGAGTGTGAAGTCAAGTGGGCCTTAGGAAGCATTACTAGGAACAAAGCTAGTGGAGTTGATGGAATCTCGGCTATTTCAAATTCTAAAGGATGGTGCTGTTAAAGTGCTGCACTCAATATGCCAGGAAAGTTGGAAAACTCCAGTGGCCACAGGACTGGAAAAAGTCAGTTTTCATTCCAATCCCAAAGAAGGGCGATGCCAAGGAATGTGCAAACTACTGCACAACTGCACCCATTTCAGACGCTAGCAAGATCATTCTCAAAATCCATCAAGCTAGGATTCAACAGCATGTGAATGGAGAAGTACCAGATGTACAACGTGGATTTAAAAAAGGCAGAGGAACTGGAGATCCAATTGCCAACATCCACTGGATCATAGAAAAGCAAGGGAATTCCAGAAAAACATCTACTTCTGCTTCACTGACTATGCTAAAGCCTTTCACTGTGTGGATCACAAGAAACTGTGGAAAATTCTTCAGGAGATGGGACTACCAGACCACCTTACCTGCTTCCTGAGAAAATGTATGCAGGTCAAGAAGCATCAGCTAGAACCAGACATGGAACAACAGACTGATTCAAACTTCAGAAAAGAGTACCTCAAGGCTATATATTGTCACCCTGTTTATTTAACTTATATGCAGATTACATCATGCAAAATGCTGGGCTGGATGAAACTCAATGTGGAATCAAGGTTGCTTTTAGAAATATCAATAACCTCAGATACACAGAGGACACCACCCTTATGGCAGAAATCGAAGAGGATCTAAAGAGCCTCTCGATGCAGGTGAAAGAGGAGAGTAAAAAAAGCTGTCTTAAAACTCAGCATTCAAAAAGCAAGATCACGGTATCTGGTTCCATCACTTCATAGCAAATAGATGGAGAAAAAAAATGGAAACACTGACAGACTTTATTTTCTCAGGCTCCAAAACCACTGCAGACCATGACTGCAGCCATGAAATTAATAGACACTTGCTCCTTGGAAGCAAAGCAATGAGAAACCTAGACAGCATGTTAAAAAGCAGAGACATTACATTACCAACAAAGGACTCTATCGTCAAAGCTACGGTTTTTCCAGTAGTCCTGTATGGATGTGAGAGTTAGACCTAAAGAAGGCTGCATGCCAAAGATTGAACCTTTGAAACGGTGATACTGGAGAAGACTCTTAAGAGTCTCTCGGACAGAAGGAAATCAAATAAGTCAATCCTAAAGAAAATCAACCTTCAATATTCATTGGAAGGACTGATGCTGAGGCTGAAGCTCCAATATTTTGGCTACCTGATGTGAAGAGCTGACTCACTGGAAAAGACCCTGATGCTGGGGAAGATTGAGGGCAGGAGGAGAAGGGGGCGACAGAGGAGGAGATGGTTGGATGGCATTATTGCCTAAATGGACATGGGTTTGAGCAAACTCTAGGATATAGTGAAGGACAGGGAAGCCTGGAGTGCTGCAGTCCACGAGGTTGTAAAGAGTCAGACACCACTGAGCTCCTGAACAGCAACAATGTGAAATGTTTCCCTCCCTGATAGCTCAGCTGTTAAAGAATCTACCTGCAATGTAGGAGACCCTGGTTCAATTCCTGGGTTGGGAAGATCCTCTGGAGAAGGGATAGGCTACCCACTCCAGTAATCTTGGGCTTCCCTTGTGGCTCACCTGGTAAAGAATCCACCTGCAATGCAGGAGACCTGGGTCTGATGCCTGGGTTGGGAAGATTCCCCTGGAGAAAGGAAAGGCTAGGGAAGGGAAAAGAAGGGACCTCACACTATGGGTCACAAAACCCAAATATCAACGATACACTTCACCAGATATGGACCAAGGAAATAGCAGCTGGAAGTAGCACAGGACACCCAACACCAAACAATCCACCAAACTGAAACTTGTAGAGACTCAGTGAATGAGGCAAGACACACGAAATCAGCCGAGATGAAATTTGAATGCAGGCCGATATGCATTTTAGCAACTTCATAAGCTGCCATGGAGAAACTTGACAGCTCAGAGACCTCACACCCTGGACACAGAAGTTGCAATCACACAGCTCACACCATAGGACACAATCACACCAATTGCACAGAGCACTGGTATGGTGAGTGCATACAGCTCTTTCACAATGCTTCATGCAGCCACCACAAAGAGACCTCAGACCTTGATATCCCACATCCTAGAAACCCCAAAGTTCACAGCCCAAGACATAGTAAACCCTTCAAGGTTTCAGCACCCTCAATCCCTGGCTCACAGACTTATCTCCAGGTCAGAGATGGCACACTCAGGGTGCAGAGTCACCAAAGGGTCAGATACCTCCCAGGCTTTGTCAAAGACACTCTGTGATGTCACAACCTAGGGTATGGACACCTAGGGTATTCACGGTCCCTGAAATCCCTACGTGGATCATTCCTAGTTGTGGACTTGAAGCTCTTCTACGGAACTGGACATAAGGAGTCCAGCCTCCTGCCTAGACGTCCCACCCTACAAATGGTGCTAAGATGCCAGTAAAGGCACATTCACTCCCCTGCCCCACTGAGGCCAGTGTAAACCGGTGAAACACCTTTGCAGGGCTCTGTGGCAGCACCCATTAGAATTTACATTCCATCCTGCCCTCACCCTCAGCAGCATTTCCCTTCATGAAAGAGGGACATGTATAAATCCTATTCTGTGATACCTCCTTGGCATTTAGATCAGTGTCAGGTACATGCACATAGTAGGTACTCTATCGAGATGTCTCTTTAGCAAAGGAAGTCTTTGATCCAGCAGTCTCACTGCTATGAATGTGCCTTAAAGAAATATTCCCACATGCTCAGAGATGTGTGTACAATGACACAAATTTCTAGGGAAAACTCTAGTGCCCATTGATAGTTAGTGATCATTTGTTTAAATTTTCATTAATTTCTTTCAACTGGGTTTGTCATTTTCAATGTACAAATCTTACACCTCCTTGGTTAAATGAATTCCTAAGTATATTGTTCTTTTTTACTGTATTCTAACTGGAATTTTCTTACTTAATAGGAGTATTGACCACCAGTATAGAAATACAGTAGAGTTTTGCATGTTGAAGCTGGTGATGATTTCACAGCTTTTTACATCTCAAACATACCGCAATAAAGTGGTTTAAGAAAATACAGAAGAAAGAAAAATAAAGGTATGCCCAAATTAAAGAAAACAATTCAGGGACTTTGTTGGTAGAACTGGCTGACAAGAAAAACTAAAGGAAGTTCTTCAGGCTGCAATAAGTGAATTCAGATGTTAATTAGAATCCATGTGAAAAAGCAAAGAGCACAGGTAATGGTAATTATATGAACAAAAGTACTTTATGAATACATATTTCACTCTTTTCTTCCTGTATTTAAAAAGCAACCGTCTAAAACAGTATCATATGAATTATTGTTGTGAAAGTGGTAGTTGCTCAGTTGTGTCTGACTCTTGGCGACCCCATTACTGTAGCCCGCCAGGCTCCTCTGTCCATGGGATCCTTCAGGCAAGAATACTGGAGTGGTTAGTCATTCCCTTCCTCAGGGGCTCTTCCAGGGTTTGAAACTGGGTCTCCTGCATTGCAGGCAGAGTCTTTACCATCTGAGCCACCAGAGAAGCCCAATTATTGTTGGGCCAATAACGCATGGAATGTAATATATTCGCTGTAACAGCACAAAGGAGGTGGTTGGGAGCAAAGCTGTATTAGGTAAGGAAACAAGTCTGGATGGTGTCAAATTCATACAAACGTATGCAAAGAATCAGAAATCATGACAAATAAGGTGAATATAACGGAAGCTATAAATAGATACCTGATATCCTGCCTTATAACAGCTTTTCATCACATAACATGATATATAATAATGATCAGAGTGTATTAATGGGATTACCCTTTGTAAATTTACTATATATGTGACAATATGAGGAAAAGAGGGAAACCAGATTAGAGCGATATAGGAGGAATGTTTCTGTATCTCATTAGAATTAGTGTAAATTTCAAGCTGATTGTGAGAAAGTAAGATGTTTACAGCGGCATACAGCTAAGGAAATAACTTTAAAGTAGTAGAAAAATCAGTAAACAGTTTAAACTGCTGCATTAGAAAATATCCATTGAATTCAAAAGAAAGCAGTAAAATGAGGACCATAGAACAAAATGACATGAGACAGAAATATATATTAGCAGATGTAAGTCTGTATCAACATTAAATGTGAATAGATAAAAGAATCCAACCAGAAGGCAGACATTGAGAGACCAGTTTAAAAAAAAAATCCAACTGTGTGTTGACTTAAGAGGACACAGTTTAGATTAAAACAATTACATAAATTACCATGTATGTGTGTGTGTGTTCAGTCGCTCAGTCGTGTTCAACTCCCTGGGGCCCCATGGACTGTAACCCGCCAGGACTCCTGTTCATGGAATTTTCCAGGCAAGAATACTGGATCGGCTTGTTATTTCCTACTCCAGGGGATCTTCCAGAGCGAGGGATCGAACCTGAGTCTCCTGCATTGGCAGAAGGATTCTTTACCACTAGCACCACCTGGGAAGCCTTATATGACTCAGCAATTCTACTCCTAGACAATTTCACCCAAGAGAAATGAAAACATGCTCACACAAACACCTGTACTCAAATATTACACACATGTATTTCTAATAGCCAAAGCCAGAAACAATCCAACTATTCAACAACTGGTATACACATGAGAGAAAACCCAAAGAGTATACCTGTATACAAAGGAACACTACACGGTAATAAAAAAAAAAAAAAAGGAACTACTAATGCATGTAACAGCAAGGATGCATCTCAACTGTGCAAATGAGAGAAACCAGACTCACAAGGCTACATATTATATGATTTCATCTCAATGGATTTCTGGAAAAGGCACAACTGTTGGCACAGAAATGTATCTGTGGTTGCCAGGGTGTAGAGGTGGAGGAAGGAGTCTGATGGCAAATAGCCCAAGGGAGCATTTCTGACAGATGAGACATTTTCTACATTTTTATTGTGGTAGCATTTAAACCACAGTATACATTTATCAAAAATCTACAAACGTTTATACGTTAAAGTGTTGGCTTTTATTGTATATAAATTATACCTGAATACATTTTTTAAAGTAAAAGGAAATTTTAAGTATTTAAGTATTGGTTATTATATACATCTAGACCATGAGCTCTAAAACATAAACATCATATTTTGGAGTTCTTCCCAGACCTGGCCAACTTCCAGGATTCCCCATCACACCTTTGTACTCTTATGACAGGACACAGAAACTTGGTCTGAATCATGTTTACAATTCCCTCTCCTTCACCTCAAGTCAAAATTCTTGCTGAGTTCTGTCCATTTTACTTCGTAAACATCTAGAGTGTCTCCTTTTTCCCATGTCCACCACATCTACTCTAGTTCAAAGCCTCCCTCCATTTGTCAACCCCCTTCTAACGGGTCTCTCACATCCACTCAGGGTGTCTGTTTCTCTCTTCCAGCTTTTTCTGTCTCTCTCTTACAGTTGCAAAACTGTCTATGACTTTCTAGATAAAGGCTACTCCCCTATACAAGGACTTGAAGGCATGGTCTAGCCTCTGCCCACTTTGCTAGCAACATCGAAAGGAGAGCTTCCTTTTCTTGTCTGTCTTATCAGGCTTCCTTCACACCATCCAATTTCCTAAGCTTCTTCACTTAGATTGTCCCCAATTTCTGAAGCCTCCTGGTTAGTAAAATCCTCCAAGCCAGGCTTCAACAGTACATGAACCAAGAACTTCCAGATATACAACCTAGGTTTCTACAATGCAGAACAACCAATGATCAAATTGCCAACATCTGTTAGATCATGGGGAAAGCAAGGGAATTTCAGAAAAACATCTAATTCTTTGTCATCTAATTCTTAGTGTACTAAGACCTCTGACTGCATGGATCACAACGAACCACAGAAAATTCTTAAACAGAGGGCAGTACCAGACTACTCGACCTGTCTCCTGAGAAACCTGTATGTGGGGCAAGAAGCAACCGTTAGAAGCAGAGTTGGAACAAATGACTGCTTTATAATTGGGAAAGGAGTTCGACAAGACTGTATATTGCCATGCTGCTTATTTAACTTATACGCAGAGTACATCATGCGAAATGCCAGACTCACAAGCTGGAATCAAGATTGCTGGCAGAAATATCGACAAGCTCAGATACACAGATGATACCACGCTAATGGCAGAAAATGAAGAGCAACTAAAGAACCTTTGATAAGGGTGAAAGAGGAGAGTGAAAAAAACTGGCTTAAAACTCAACTATGAAAAAACGAAGATCATGGCATCTGGTCCTATCACTTCATGGCAAATAGAAGGGGATTAAGTGGAAGCAGTCCATCCTAAAGGAAATCAGTCCTGGGTGTTCATTGGAAGGGCTGATGTTGAAGCTGAAACTCCAATACTTTGGCCACCTGATGCGAAGAGCTGACTCATTTGACACGACCCTGATGCTGGGAAAGATTGAGGGCAGGAGGAGAAGGTGACGACAGAGGATGAGATGGTTGGGTGGCATCACCGACTCAATGGACATGGGTTTGGGTGGACTCCGGGAGTTGGTGATGGACAGGGAGGCCTGGAGTGCTGTGGTTCATGGGATCGCTAAGACTTGGACACGACTGAGCAACTGAACTGAAATGAAGTGGAAGCAGTGACAGATTTCATTTTCTTGGACTCCAATATCACTGCAGATGGTGACTGCAGCCTTGAAATTAAAAGACGTTTGCTCCTTGGAAGCAAAGCTATGACAGACCTAGCTTGCACGCATTCTCAGGCACTTCAGTAGTGTCCGATTCTTTATGACCCCATGGACCGAGGCCCACCAGGCTCCTCTGTCCAGGGGATTCTCCAGACGAGAATTCTGGAGTGGGTTGCCATCCCCTCCTCCAAGGGATCTTCCTGATCCAGGGATTGAACCCGTATCTCCTAAGTGTGCTGCATTACAGACAGATTCTTTACCGCTGAGCCCCTGGGGAAGCCCATGACAAACCTAGACAACATATTAAAAAGCAGAGCCATCACTTTGCTGACAAAGGTCTGTAGAGTCAAAACTACGGTTTTTCCAGTAGTGATGTACAGATGTGTGAGTTGGATCATTAAGAAGGCTGAGTGCCAAAGAATTGATGCTTTCAAATTGTGGTGCTAGAGAGGAGCCTAGAGAATCCCTTGGACAGCAAGAACAAACCCGCCAATCCTAAAGGAAATGAACTCTGACTATTCACTGGAAGGACTGATGCTGAAGCTGCAATACTTTGGCCTCCTGATGCGAATAGCAGACTCATTGGAAAAGACCCTGATGCAAAAAGATCGAAGGCAGGAGGAGAGAGGGGCAATAGCAGGTGAGATGATTAGACAGCATCAGCAATGGACATTAATTTGATCAAACTCAGGGAGATAGTGTAGTACAGAGGAGCCTGACGTGCTGCAGGCCATGGGGTCAGAAATTGTCAGACACGACTGAGCGACTGAACAACCACCACCTCCACCTTACCTTTGAGCATCCCTAAGGCGCCACCGACCCAGTCTCACCAGGGCTAAGAAGCTTTCTGTGTCTGTCAGTGGTAAAGGCTGAGACTTACGTCTTCACACTCTCAGTGCCCCCTGCTTAGGGCTGGTGGTGGGTCCTTAGAATGCTCATCACTCCCTCCCAGAGCTCAGACCAGGGAGCCTCTCACAACAGTAATGGAGCCCTCTACCCTGGTACAGAACTGGGAGTTGGAGCTGTTTACCCCTCTCAATGTGTTTTCGCCCTTTACATTCATTTGCACATTTCTTCTTGAGTCACCGATTCCAATTCTGCTGATCCCCAACGGGCTACTGTAACAAGCTGCACCTGCATCTCTATCAGGGCGGGTGCATGCATCCCGTGCACTATCTATTTTCTTTCTCTCCCTTCAGACTCTGTAGACTCCCAGACATCACCCTCAAAAGGGGCAGTGATGCAGGGGAGGTTGTGACTCTCATCCACAGCCTGGGTCAAAGCACGACTGTGTTATATATAACCTCGTTCACTCTTACAATGAACCTTATCTTCTAGCTTGCCTCCTGCAACTTGGCCACCCCACTCATTGCTTTTTCCCCCCTTAGGTCCATTCCCTGTGTTTCTCCCTTGCACTTCTTTTCTGTTTGTGTGTCTGTCTGGTCCACCAGTGTGATATTTCCGTCCCCAACCTCACATCACTGGTCTTTTTTCAAGCATTGCAGATGCACCCTGAAACATGCTAGTAATCAATGTGTGTGTACTCAATGAAGGAATATTTTTAATGACTGACAGGAAAAGCATCTCCTCCATGTAGGAGTCAGTATATAGGTGTTATATTTGTAGCACCATACATAAAGCCTTGTGTCTTGTTCCAGACACTGTAGGGGTGTGGCTCTGTCTTGGTGCCTTGGTGACCTTACATGTCCCCCCTTAGGCTATGTAGGCAAGGCTAAACTGCAGGCTGACTTGAATCTTGGCAGAGAACGTCCTGATTGCTCTTGGAGCAAGAGGAGATAAGCAGCCTGGCGGAGACCTGTTATGAGGCAATTTCTCACCTGCCTCCTTATCCAGCTGGAGGCTGACACAAAGTTGTTACTCATCCACCTCTGGTTTCAGTTGAACACAGGATGGTCTCCCTAGCCCCAGCTGAGAGTACAGCTGTGGACGATAGAGCTGCTCATTGCCATAAGGCACAACTGTGGGCTCCTTCCTGGCAGAGACCCACCACCTCTAGTGCCTGTTACTGAGGCCTTCCAATTCAGCGTCAAACTGTGGGACTAGGGACGAGGCAACTGACACCAGGGTCACATTGCTTCTGCACTGTCTGTAAATTAGAATCTGAATCCATTTGGGTTCATTGTCTCCTTACTGGCCAAGCCCGTAGAAGGTGACAAGCCAAACTAACAACTGCAGTGGGACACTGTGTGGCCCTGTAGCTCCTGCAGTGTTGCTTAGGGACTGGCTGCCTGACTACGTGACAGAGTCTGGTGTTGAGTTGTATGATGTTGCATGACCAGAATATTGGCTTATTTTGTCATCACACACAGCAAGGAGCACAGTTTTCACTACGTACTATGACTTAGGGTAGCTTTGTGAGTCCTCATTAACCAACCAACCTTAGAATGGATACCATGTCTGATACCAGCTACACTGCAATTCAATCAATGTATTTAGACAACATATGTTTCTGAAGTCCAATTCATTTTAAAAGTTAGCCTTATAGTCTACTTGGAATTCAAAATCCATTATCACTTGAGAGAATTGTAATTGTAAATGAAATTAAAAATTTTGAAAGTTTAAATGAAAAAATGGAGAACAAGCCAAATCTATTTGCAATGTTATGCCTACTTCACTTTATCTTGTTTATTCTTCATAACAAATATTTAGTGTAAAATTGTAATTTCCATTTTAGAAATGGGGAAACAGATCCAAAGGATATACCTTTCTCACCTTCATACAGTATGTGTCAGAGCCAGTACTGACACTCTTAGTTGTTTCACATGCTGTGCTTAGTTGCTCAGTCGTGTCCGACTCTTTGCAACCCATGGACTGTAGCCCGTCAGGCACCTCTATCCATGGGGATTGTTCAGGCAAGGACACTGGAGTGTGTTGCCATGGCTTCCTCCAGGGGATCTTCCCAACCCAGGGACTGAACCAGGTCTCCAGCACTGCAGGTGGATTCTTTCCCATCTGAGCCACCAGGCAAGCCCAGTTACGTCATGTCATAGCCAATAAGGAGACAGTCAAGTCATTTTGTCTCAGGAAGTTCCCCCTCGTTCCTTTCCCTTTTCTTCTAGCTAGGCTCTATTCTTGTCAGGCAGCTCCATGACCTAGGGGCTTTTTCACACACTTTTTGGGAAGATAGAATACTCCAACTTAAGTCTCGTGGTAGATTTGAACCTCCCATTTTCAGTCCTTTTGGACCTGGATTTTCATAAATGTGTAAGGGCACAACAGCTGCTATGTATAATCCCCTGTTATTCCTTAAGCAGAGTGAATTCTGAATAGGTCCTCTGTTGCAGAAATATATGTTTTTGGTGCATGAGGATGCAGATGGGGGCTCAGAGATGTAAGCGTTTTGTTATTATGTAATACTAAGGATATAAGGGAGGACTCAGACAGCTGGAGGACTTCCCTGTAGCTGAAACGGTAAAGAATCTGCAGGAGACCAGGGTTCGATCCCTGGGCTGGGAAGATCTTCTGGACAAGGGAATGGCAATCCACTCTAGTATTCTTGCCTGGAGAATTCCATGGACAGAGAAGTCTGGCGGGCTATAGTTCGTGGGGTAGCAAAGAGTTGGACACGACTGAGTGATTAACATACACACACACAGACAGGTTGGGGGGCTTCTGAGATCTGGTGAGTATCAAGCCAATGGAGGACGTCATGGAGAAGAAAAGACGTTTGTGGCTGCTCTCTCCCTGCATCCAAAAACACTTGGAAGGCAAGTCAGAAGTGTGTGAAAGATATGTTGTGGCATTTGCCATGGAATTTGACAGCAGTTTTTTTCCTGTCTCCCTACAACCTTTAACAATGGCTTTGGCATTCCATTTCTCTATAGGACAATATTAAGTTTTAAAAAACGTTTCTCTGTCAGTGATTTCATCAGCGACAGCATATGAGATTTGGGTGACACATTTTGTAAACCCATTTATTCAAAAGAAGACCAAAGGCTTCTATGAATTTTTTATGTGTGTGTATATATACATGTATGTATAGGTATCAACATGTAGATTACACCTAAAGAATGTGTTATGACCAAATTTTTTTAACCCTAGAAGTGCAAAGGTGGTTGAAATGTGTAAGGTTACCAATTCAATTCACCACATTAATGGAAAAATGGAGGGAAAACAATTCTATGATAATCACAATTGATGCATTATAAGTGTTTGATGAAAATTAATCTATATTCAAGACAACAAACTAGGAATAGAATGGAACTTACTCTGATAAGGTATATCTACAAAAAAGCAATGTAAACAGGTCGAAATGGAGATTTTTCATTTCCTATCGGGAAAAATGCAGATTATGACCTGCTTTAGTCAAGACTATTCTGGCTAGGTTTGTTCAATGCTGCAAAATGAGGAAAGGTTTAAGGTTTAAGCCAGTAGAAACTGTTGATATTCAAATATAATAGTATACTTTGAAAAGCAAAAATAATCTAGATCTAAATTTGTGGAAGTAATATGCACATTTAGAGGAATTGTTGAACAGAAAATCGATCCACAAACATTCTATCTCTACATACATCCTCAACTAGACCATAAAAATCACGAACCATGAATTTTCAATAACATTAAATACTCGGGGATAAATGTAACAAAAAATCTCCAAGTAGAAAATGAAACTTTATTGACAGAACTTTAACAGTCAAATATACAACATAAGAACAGCACAGATGGTTTCAGTTTATCTTCTTTCAAGCAAATCATCGCCCTTCACCTATAATATATACATTAAAAAAGTTACTTAGCATAACTTTATTTCGATGATACAAGAGGTGTACAAAGTTCATCGCAGTTGTAGTTTTATAAAGTGGACTAAAACAAGAACACTACGGGTGACCCTTTGGTTACCTTCAGTTAATCCTCTCTAGAGATTTTATAGACTTTTCAAGCGTATTACCAGTATTTTTAAAAACACACTACCCTTCCTAGTTATACAAGAAAATAAGGACACTGAGTTCAGAACAAATGAAATCAATTGAACCTATCAGAAGGTAGTTTTCAGTAGAGGGCAAAACTGTGTACACATTCAGTAAAATATCTAACAACAACAACAAAAAAAACCCTAAGAAAAACAAAATACACAAAAACTAAAACAAAAAATCCCCCAAAAGTATCATTGAACTGTGTTGGTTTGAAATAATATTCCGAATATAGGATAGCTCAACAGTTGTTATCTCTGTTACTGCTTAAGTGAAGTAAAGAAAAAGGCCAGTAGTACATTTGTTTCTTCTCTACTGTGGAAAAGTATAGAAATTTTCGTTTGTTCTATTTATCCCTGATGTGGTTGTTTTAAGTCAGTTAAACATTTATCCCCCTTTTTACTTGTGGCCCTCTTGTAATTCTAAATGTTTCTTGTCACCTTGGAAAGCATTCCAGTTGGTATAATAAATTATATGGGGACACTAATTTTCAATCATTACTATCACTGGCGACATCAACATGTGAAGCAGAAATAGGACTTTCTCACAGCCACACCAAAAGAAGAAAGAGAAAAAGGAGAGAAGAAAAGAAACGGGAGAGCTAGAGGGAGTATGAGTGAGAGAGAAAAGCAAGTAGGAAGAGAGAAGAAAATCTGGAAAAGGAGATTTTTTGGTTTGTTTCTGAATGACAATGGCTTTTGCAACTCTGACCAATTTCAAAAGTTCATCCACGGTATCTGTGATGTTTACTTATTTAGTTACTGTGGGCTATGTTAAATAATATTTTTTTTCTACCCTATTAGACACATTCCATCAATATTCTAAAAATATGTGAGTTCCAGATTATACTCTGTTTTAATTTTGTAATATACTGTTAGTGTCTTGTTCATATTTCTTATTAGGTATACGTGGGTTTGTCCATTTTCTTAACAATCATGTAAACGGAGAGGAATGGACTGGCAATTTGGGTTTGGCAGATACAAACTATTACATTCAGAATGGATGAACAACAAAGTCCTACTATACAGCACAGGAAACTATGTCCAATCTGCTGTGATAAATCACAACGGAAAACAATATTAAAAAATGTGTGTGTGTATATATATATATATATATGTTACAAAATTATGTAAATTACCACATTGTCTTTCTTTATTAGTTGAGTTTATCTTCCTCTTCCTAACGATTCATACCTGTCTTTTATTAAGTATCTTTTTCTTTTTCCCTTAGGTTTATTCTATTGCTCTTTTTTTTACCTGTTTGTTGGAGGTAGGATTTTATATTTATGTATTTTGTAATTTATGTATTTTTCTTTTTAAATACCACACATATTTAGGGCTAAGATGTTTCTAAGAGAACATTTTAATCATGTTCTGTAGTTACTTGCAAGTAGTCTGAAAGTTGTCTTTTCGTCTACATGTTCTAATGGAATGCAACAAAAAGGTAAAGTGAAACTGCTTAGAAGGCTAATACACAGTAAATTCTTCCCTAACCATGAATTTCTTTCTGTAAAATTAGAACCATGCAATTAATTGTCAGCAATTTGGAAAACACCTATGTGAAAGATACTAAGTTGATTATGTGGGAAGAACTAGAGTTACAGACTTTGACCTTCAAAACTTTTTAAACTCATGTATCAAAGAGGAAAAATAACATATTTGATAGGGTTAGAGACGATTATATCGGGAGGCTCAGATTTTTCTTAGTTCTTTAAGAGTGAGAGTTGGGTGTATGGCAAAAACCATCAGAGTAGTGTAAAGTAATGATTCTCCAATTAAAATAAGGAAAATAACGCCCCCAGAAACAGACCAAACATGGGGGCAGGTAGTGTGCTTAGCATATGTATCTTACTCACTCCTGCCTTGAATATCACTGACTAAATGCACTCTCTGAACTTGATCAGCCACAGAAACAGGAAACTAGACTACTTTTGGCCATTTTATTATTCAGTCATATCATGCTTCACTGGGGAAAGGATTTAAAATGCAACTGATTTTCTTAAGAGCTAGAGAATTCAGAATTTGAGAGAATTTAACAAACATCAAGCAGAATGTTGGCTCATTTTCTTTTTAAAAAAATTAATTTTTTAATTTTAATTGGAGGCTAATTACTTTACAATAGTGTGGTGTTTTTTGCCATACATTGATATGAATCAGCCACGGGTGTACATGTGTCCCCCATCAGAAAATAAAATCTCAATTCCCTCGTTAAAATTTGACTCTAGATGATATTTTATGATAAATCAATCATGAAAAACAGAGTACTCTTGTATGAATTTCATCGAAGAGAATCAGAGAAATCAAAAATCAGCATGGAAAAATTGGCATTTTAGTGTATCTGTTCTGAATTCAAAACTTATAAGAATAAAGTTGAGTTTAGAAGTTAAGGGATTTCACTGAATCACACACATTGTTAAAGCTGGTACTAGAACCTACTGAGCATATTTCATGTAAACTGATATTTATTACAAATGCATTCTGTATTTGTTACAAGCAGAAATTAGAAAAGAACCTGAAAATGATTAGCTGTTGCTTAAAGCACTTATACTCAAGGGAAGTAAACAGTTTCCTCTTTTCAGTTCGATATGGCTTTGATCCTGTCTATTTCTTTATTGGAAAGTCTGTAAGTCAGGCACTCAGGCATCTGGGGTCTGAACTATCTTTCAAAGAATATGTAAATTCTATTATTAAAATAATGGTAATGTTCCCTCTATATTATTAAAGATATAATATTCTGAAAAACAGAAACCACATAAATTACTTTCTGAATGGATGACATACCTGCTTCTGGCATTTCAACAGGCTCTGTATTTGACACAATCTCCTCCTAGACATCAGGACCATCTCCACCTTGATCCCCACTCTTTGTCACAGCCAATTCCGGGAGATCAGTTTCCATGTCAGAATCATTAAAAAAATGTATCAATTCAGCTGTAAAGCCTACAATATAAACAAGGGAATGATGATATTCATTTCCTCAGTGTTATGAATTAAAAGCCTTAGGTTAGTATGGTAAAATAGTGATGAGTAAGAAACTCAGGAGCATTATTCCAGGAATGTTTTGCTGGAGAAAAAGGAAAGCAGAATTTTCCGAAAGTAATTACCATTTTCCTTTTCCAGGGTTGTCCTCAGACAACTTAGATGCCTCCTCCCTCCATGTCTTGAAAAAAAGGGAAAATTTCACCAACCACACGAACCTGCAAACTATACTCTCCTCAGTTTTTTAGGAACTGTCTGAAGTCCTTTTCTAATGTTTCCTTTCCTCCACTCACTGGGTATGTCTTAAGGCAGGATGCACTGATACACTTTACCTTGACAGGCATCCTTCTTCTCTTCATCATGATTCATTGGATCCTCTTCATTTATTTCCTCCTTTGCTGGTGTGATATCATGAATTTCAGCTGGTGGTTCCCCTTGTTGAGGTTGCTCAACACTGGGCTGCTGGTCCTAGTAGAGTGGGCATGCAAATAAAAACCTTTTGTTGCTAATACATCTAATAGCATAAATATACATAAGACACAGATGTATCTGATCATAAGTAAACCTAACAACATTTTCCCAACACAATTCTATGTACTTACTTTTAATAAAGTTTCTCTTCCCACAGAGAAAAGTTAACTCCCATAAGAGTTACTCAGAAAGACTTTGGAAGCTATTTAACTCTATGTTGGGATGGAAGTATGTAATCTGTTGTTAATAAGCAGGAGGAGGGAGTCACTGGGCACATTTCCAGGGAATTTAACAGTATACTCATCCAGGCAACGCCAGACTGTAATATATCTGGATCAATGTTCCTTCCTAAGACACACTGTCACCCTTTATCAGCATGAAAGACCTTTATCACTGCATCTGTACTACTTAACATCATTTTCTCAAAAATAAACTTCTGCTAATAGAAAACACCAAATGGTAAGGTACTCACAACCACAGGTGCATCCAGCTGGGAGGACTCTTGATCTATAGGTCCCAGTGTTGATGCCACTTGCCCACTCATATTTCTCCCTGAAAGTAGAATATTGTGATTTAGAAAATGTATTTAAGAGTACAGCTATATTCGATCACTTTTGTGACCAATGTTGATTTACTATTTTTTAAAAATGTGAAAATAATTTCAAAAGAAAACTCTCGTTAAGTATGAGTGTACATGCATTCCAATTACACCAAATATAGTTTCTTGCAAAGCCATTTGTGTCTTTGCTAAGTTGGCAGAGAAATCACCTTAAGGTACACAGGAAGACAGAAAATTTTTGTGAGGAAGTTTGATTTCACAACAGAATTCTCCATCATGAAGATATTTAGTGAAATACTGCTAGGAACTTAAAAATTCAGGACTATTGCTCTTGTCACACTCCTATTCACCAGACCTATTTTCCCCAACTCCCTTTGAATTCATTTGGAACACGAAGAAAGCCTCAGTCTTTACAGCCTGACTACGGCGGTTTTCTCAGAGTCTGTGGCTGAGGTGAGTCTGCGTACAGAGCGACCGGTCCACGTCTCTCTTGGCCCCTCACCACAAAACTCGCGATACAGTCACAACCCCCCCACCCCCGCGGTCCGGTTTCTGGGCCTTTCCTTAATCGCCCACCCCGCCCCCTGCCCAGGTCCCACTGCCGGCCCCAGATTCTGTGCTCTGTCGTCAGTTCCAGGGCCCCAGTGAACCAGATATTTCAAATAGCACTCCCAAGTCTCCCCCCCACCATCACCCGACCCCTGCCCTCTTCTGCCCACCGCCCTTCCTCTCCAGCCACCAGGGCAAGAACTATGGCGTCGCGACACCTCTGAGGAGAAAGATGACCACCTCGAGGGCTTTCCTCCTCAAAGGCCCCAGATCGCACTGCCCGACCCGCCCGAAACTCGCTGGCTCCCCCTCACACACTCGCGCACTTCAACTCCAGACAGGACAGATCTGTGGACCTACCTGGTGACTCGCAAGCAGTGAGAAGGAACCGGGACTGAGTAAACCCAACCGCCTCAGGCCCAACGCTCCTCACAGAACGCTCAGGATGTATGTGCACCAAGGCGCATGCGCAGCAACGGGTGCACGTGCACACACTGCGCATGCTCCCGGAGTTCGGCGTGTGCCGTGCACGTTGAGGTTTTCTCGCCACTGAGGTGGAGTCCTGGAACGGCAGGGTCTCTGGAGGATGAGAAAGGGGCTTGAAGACTATATATTTTTCCTTCCAGGGCAGTCTTTCTTATGCATCCACAAACTGGTGATAGGTAGTCCCAGGTTACCCTTAGTGGAGAATGTGTCTCAGAAAGACATTCATAACAGGAATAGACGTTATGGTTTTTAATACATATTTTTATACATGCTTTGATGAACCATTTCTTTCTCTGCTTCTGGGTTTTCCATCACGCTTGCAATGGCTTTACTCACTTCCATGGAATAGACACAGAAATACATACCTCTGTTTCCATCTGTTGCTTGCAGCACTGCACATTTATATCTCTTAACTGGTAACTGATTTCTCAGAATATACCTCTGGTTCCTGTACAATATTGTTCTTTTAGCATCGGACTTTACTTTCACCACCAGACACATCCACAGCTAGGGGTTGTTTCCACTTTGGCTTAGCCTTTTCATTCTTTCTGCAGCTATTTCTTCACTCTTCTACAGTAGCACATTCTTCTTATTCTCAGGAATTTTTGTACTTACTAGGAGTTTTAATTTTACCCAGGAGAAATGAAAACATATTCACAAAAGGACCTTTACTAAAATATCCTACTCATGTACTCCTAATAGCCAAAACCAGAAACAGCCCAACTATTCAACAACTGGCATATAGATGAAAGAAAACCAAAAGCGTATAGTCGTGCAGAAGAATACTACACAGTCATTTCAAAAGGAACTCCTAATGCATGTAACAGCAAGGATGCATCTCAGCTGTGCCACTGAGAGATGTCAGACACAGAAGGCTATGTAGTATATGATTCCATGTCAATGGATTCCTGGAAAAGGCACAACTATAGGCACAGAAATATATCTGCGGTGGCCAGGGTATAGGAATGGAGGAAGGAGTCTCAATGCAAATAGCCCAAAGGAGCGTTTTCAAACGAATGGGGCGTTTTCTACATTTTTGCTGTGGTAGCATTTACGCAATGGTATGCATATGTGAAAACTCGACAAACGGTAATGCTTTAAAGCATTGACTTCTATTGTATATAAATTATATCTCAATACCTCTCACTTTTTTTTAAAAGGAAAAGGAACTTTTAAGTATGTAAATACTGGTTATTGTATCCATCTAGACCATGAGCTCATAAACATAAAAATCTTATTTGGAATTCTTTCCAGACCTGGCCAACTTCCAGGATTTCCCATGACACCTTTGTACCCTTATGACAGGACACAGAAACTTGGTCTTAACCATGTTTACAATTCCCTCTGCTTCACTTCAAGTCCATATTCTTGCTTAGTTCTCTCCCTTTTACTTGAAAAATGTCTAATGCATTTACTTTTTCCAAAATCCACCGCATCTGCTGTAGTCCAAAGCCTCCCTCCATTTAATTGTCAACCCCCTTGAGTTTGTGTCATACCCCTTGGGTTTGTGCATCAGGGAAAGCAGAAAACCCTGTCACATGCTCTCAGTGAAGACAGCCTGGCAGTAGGGAAAATAAGACCATGCCTCTGCTCCAGTAGTGCCTAGACACGTTGTCCATGTCAATCAGAACTGAGGAATTCTTGTAAAAAGTGCAGATGCCATGATCTACATTCAGTGGATCTCACTCAGTGCGGCTACAACAGTGCCCTAGAATCTGTGAGATTACACTATACTTGGGAAACTTTCAGGGACTTTATTAAACCCCTTTGGTAGCGAGACTCAGCAAAATAAGGGAAATAGAGATCGGAACAGATATTAGAAAAATATACAGATAATCAACAAAACCCAAAGCTGGCTCTTTCAAAAGGCAATACGAATTCACAAATTGCCAACCAGAAGAATAAAACAAAAGCAAAATAACTATAGACAAAACTTACCAATAACAGGAAAGTAACAGGTTACAGATCCCACAGATATTAAAAGAAATCTGTGAATAAGTTTATATTCATAGAATAACTACATCTGGCGATTAAGGTGAAGTGGAACAAACTATCAAAGTTCAGTGAAAAAGAAACAGATAATCTATTCTAAAACCAAGCTTGTGGTAGAATAATTTACAGAAAAGAAATATCCAGCCCCAGGTGGTATCCCAGGCACAAAAGACAAGGGGAGGGAAAGAAATGGTAGGGACAGGGACAAAGTAAAAAAACAAAATACATATATATATATATATATATATATATATATATATATATATATATATATACTATGTATATATATCTCACTCCAATCATTTAATCAAGGTGATTTGGGCCAAATCCAGGAAATGTGATGAAACCATTCATTTTTTTTCCTCATATCCCTGCAGCTTCCCCTTCCTGCCTCTCTCCTTTGCCCCAGTTCCCTTTCTCCTTCTTAAATCCTGCCCTCCATTAAGGGCAGGCAATGTTATGAGGCATGATTCCCACATTATAACTGATGTGCAGTGCTCAGCTGACATTCAACGTCGATGCTATCATCCCTGCAGCTGGTACCCTCAAACTCTCTGTCTCTCCTGACGGACCAGAAGGTTTCACTCCTAATTTCAGGTATAGGTAGGAGAGAAGGTGCAGGGCACATGTTGGAGCCTTGAGTCCTTCATCTGTGAAATGCAGATGACCACAAACTGGGGGAGAAACTGACACAGCAGCACCAGGCCCCTTTCAATGAGAGCTACGTGCCAAACCCAGTGCATCACAGGACTCCTTGACATTCAGGAGCACGCCAAGTAGATTTCCATGCCAGGACTGTTGTATTTGTTGTTCCTTCTGCCTGGAATGCTCTTCCCTTAGGTAACCCCACGACCTGCTCCCTCACTTCCTCCAGATCTCTGCTTACTTGGCATCTTTCAGGGAGACTTTCCCTCATTATCTTGAAGAAAATCATAATATCATACCCACATACACCTTTTCCCCTGATCTAGCAATATCTTTCTTCATAGTGCCTGCCACCCTTGATTTACTTACTGACCACCAAGTCTATGCAATGAGAGACTTGGTTAGTTTTGCCCTGTCCCAAGCTCCTCCAATAGTGCTCAGGTCTATGGCAGGTGCTCAGAAAACATTTGCTGAAGGACAGTCTGGAGGCAGGCCCTTTAAACACATTGCTAACATGCACAGGTACCCTCCAAGATGGGCACTGGCCCCACTGTATTAATTATGATACATACTGAGATTTCACGAGACAAGTGATACACTCAACAACACACAGTCAGCATGTCAGGTTCCCGGCTTCAGAATCATACCTGCCAGCTTCCGAATCCTCAGTTCCTGGACAGAGACTTCACCGCCAAGAACATAAGAGGTTTTATTTCTAACACGAAGACTTCCAACAGCTCATAGACAGCCAGAGACACCAAAAAGAGCTCACTGAATCTCTGCACAGAGAGCACACAACTCGAGTCTCAGACGCTCAAACACAACAGAGACCATAACCATACACACTGTGACAGAGACCCTGCAAACAGCCCATAGACTTCCAGACAGAAACAAATGAGAACGGCACAGATACTTCACATCATGGAGACTGACTCCGAAACCACGCGGACACTTACGGACCTAATACAAACCCCTGAAGAGAAAGACAGAAGTTTTAATAACTCAAGAACATCATAGAATCTTAAGACAAAGTTCCCAGACAAAGGAAAGACTTGCAACCTGTGCATAGATCCCCAAGCAGCTGATACTTTACACCTTTAGACTAACCCATCCTTAAAGCAGCACAGAGGCATCCCAACTTGGAACCCAGAATCAAATGCTCAGTGATCTCACATTCTGGGATGCAGACCCCTACACAGAGATCTCACACACAGGGACTGAGAGGCAAGAAACCTCCAAAGATGCACATCCCGGTATACAGGCACACATCCTAGAGGCTTTGTATTATGGCTCACAAAATCCACTCACATCAAATGTCCCATCACTCACAATTCCGCCCAAAGGCTCAAGGAGATCAAATGTAGCCAAACAGCACCTGTGTTGTCACACGTAGCAACACACAATCCCAAGCTGCCAGATACAGTTTACTCTCCAGGGAGAGACACCAAACTCAGAGACCTCTCCCTGGACATGAATTGCGTGCATTTGTGTGAAGACCGTGCGCTGCCACAGGATCCAGACTGAGCGAGAGCTAAACAAGACTGAAACGCAGTCACCATGCACGGCCAGTGACTGCGCCAAACCTCGCCACTAACCAGAGCAGCTATTCGACCCCTTTGGGAAAAGCAATAAAACTCGGAGGAAAATTGTATGCTCTGCATCGTCGCGCACGCCAACGCAGGCGCACGCGTATACACGCGCCTCTCGCCCTCAGTTTCGGTTCCGCGCCCACAGTGCCTGCAATCACGCGGTGACCAATCAATACCCAGAAAGCTTCTCTGACGCCATACCCAAACCGACAGCAGGTCTCTCGCTCCGTAGTCGTCCCACCAACGAAGGGGTGGAGCTGGAAAAGAGACGAAGAAATTTTCCGCTTAATGCCGGTGTCCACTCGGATTCGAAAGCAGCGGGAAGACGAAGAGGAGCGAATCGGGATATACCCAGAGGCGCTCAGGGTTGAGCGCGGCCGCTGGGAACTGTGGTCCATGCCTGACGCGGTGTAACGGTGCCCTCCCTGCTGTGACACGCCCTCTCCAAATGGTACCTTCCAGAGTGGGGTGGGGTCTTATCGCTTCCGCTCAGTGGTACATCCCAGGAGAGAACTGTTTCATCTCGCGCGCCCCTTGCTGGTGGGATTGGGGAACAGCAGATATAGATGCCTGGGGACCATTCCAGGATGATCCGCAAAGGGCGGAAGGGCAAGGTTAGGGTGAAAACCCCACAGATTGCTGCCATCTTGGACTCAGAAAGAAGTCTTCATAAACTGAAGATTACTCGTCTATAGTGACCACTGTCGTAACAAAGAGCATTGAAAGCATTTTATCTACGTTGGGCATCGTGGTTGTTTGAGCTTTCGTCTTTAATGCAGAAATATCCAGCCACAGTCCCCCAGTGGGCAGGATAAGTAAAGCTTCCGACTGGAATCTGAGGTCCTGGCATGGGGAAGGCCTCTGTCGTTGACTGCGAGTAATTTGTGAAAAAGACAACAGGACCTTCCATTCTGTTAGGAAAGGGGTCAATTCCGAGGGGACCGAAGGGCACCACCTCGTAGGTGAGATAAAGATCACAGCTTTGTCACCATTTTGTCATCCCTGAATATATTCTCTAGTAGAATCCTCAGCCTGTCTAGCTGTGCTTCTCTCAACAAGTTTAACTTTGTTTATTCATTCCGTCGTTCATGCATTCTCTCCAAAGTATGTGTCAAGCACAAATTTGTGTGTTTGGAAAGAGAAAATCGACCTTTTCCTCATGGAGCTTACATTCTGTTGGGATCATGTGGTCCCCAAATACAAGTAATTTATCAGGTGTTTGTAACTGCCATGATTAACATTAAATTGGGATAGTGAAATAGAGAGAGGGGATGATATCTAGCAAGAGTGGTCAGGGAAGTTCTAAGATTGTGACATTTGAGCAACAGCCTAGAGGAGATACCTATCTGGGAGAAAAGTATCCTAGATCCTAGTGGAAAAACTGGGGAGTAAAATCCTGTGTAGTGTGTATGAAAACAGTGAGGAGGGCAATGTGACAGGCACAGCATGATGGAGGGTGAGCGAGGAGATTGGGTGACAGAAGTGATGCAGGCCAGGTGCCTTGGGCCTTCTGGACACTTGGAGGATTTTGACTTGAATCACAGGAGGGTTCTCACCAAAGAAGTCCCCTGGCTTCTTTCAGAGGCCCAGATCACACGTGATTGTTAAGGAGCTCTTGGTTTATTTGAAGAAAACCCTTCCCCACTCCTTCTGCAGATAACCATGCCTTTCCTGAAATCCCTTACACTCAATGGGAATGCCCCCTACTGCTCCCAGTGAACATCCATGTCAACCGATGATACCCTCAGGAGAGACAGGGCAAGGACCCTCTTGGTGTGAGTGAGGTCACATTGAGGCTTGCAAAGGCAAAGAGGGACGATATAACAGGCACAGAGATGGCAGGGAGAAAGACAAAGATAGAGCATTAGACAGGGATGGAGAGACTACTTCTGGCAGCAAACTGTCCTCACTTAGTTGGCACCCACCTATGGGCTCCCAGTCCTGCTACTGGATGATGTACAATACATTTTCTCCATAGGAGAAAAGAAGCCCCTCCCCAGGGACTTTCTCTAGAGAATGACTCAGTTGCCCATGGCCTGGGCCTTAATCACGCCCCCTTCATCCACATCAGGGTCCTCTGCCCATCAAGACAAGGACATTCTCCATTCCTGGGGAGGCTCATGCTGCACACAGGGTCCCTCACAACCTATGCTGCCCAGAGTGCCCTCCTGCTGATCTCCCTGCCAATGACTGCTTTAATGGGGGAAAGAGAGGCAGGGACCTCTGCATTTGTGGTGGAGCCTCATGGAAATTGGTAAATGTGAGATTTCTCCCCAGTTGCTTGGAAGCTCACCTCTGTACCTTCCATGATCACGTCCCCAGGGAATGTGAAGATTCCACTCCATCCATCAGGTAAGAAGTTGGGTGTGTGATGGGGAGACACAGAAACATATCCTGACAGTGAGTCCGTCATAGGGTCCTTGTGGCCCTGTGCCAACGCCCCCCTCCCCCACTCCCTGGCCAGGGTTGTGCTGAGTCTTTCTTGCCTCCTCCAAGGAGCCCAAGCTTACATCCAGTTCCTCCCCACCTCATGAGCTGAGACCTTCCATCTGCACTGGGCTTTGGGCGCCCATCTGCAAACGGTGCCCTCCTTGTTGTGGGTTGGGCAGATGGACTGAGAGAGTGTGTGTACACAGTTTTTGTCACAGGGCCCCTATCAAGGGTGGTAGTCATATCAGCAAGTATTGTTCTTAACAGGATTATTGCCTGGGCTTCTGTAAACTGTGCATTATTACCCTCTCTGAGGATGGGGCCCCAAGCTTTTCTCTCTGTAGGGAGGCATGGTAGAAGTCGTAGCAAATGTGACATCACAGGCCTGCTTCTAAGGCCCGTGAGAGTGGGGTCCATGCAGCCTTCCTATTGAGAGACTGTTCTCATGTGCACATACATGAACAGCCGACAGGCCGAACCCTCTGGAGAAAGACCCCCCCAAACAGTTCTGAGATTTCATACCCTGGGACAGAGATCTGCAAACAGTTCAGACTGCTCATCCTGGACACCAACCCAAAACAGCTCTAATAGGTCACACCTGAGGACACAGGTGCACTCCAGCTCAGAAATTCCATCTGTGGCTTCAGATAAATTAGGATCCCTAACAGAAACAACGTTGCTCACAGCCAGTTCTACAGGGGTAAGTTGTAACCTCTGCCATCCCTGAATGACACTGCGTCATGAAGGAATTCTGGGTGAAAAACAGGAAGAGGCACACAGTGCGTTGGACAAACTGGCCCTTATTTAGTCACACGCCATATCCTCAGATATGCAGGTGACACCACCCATATGGCAGAAAGTGAAGAACTAAAGAGCCTCCTGATGAAAGAGAAAGAGGAGAGTGAAAAAGGTGGCTTAAAACTCAACATTCAGAAAACTAAGATCATGGCATCTGGTCCCATCACTTCATGGCAATAGATGGGGAAAGAGTGGCAACAGTGGCTGACTGCATTTTTCTGGTCTCCAAAATCACTGCAGATGGTGACTGCAGCCATGAATTTAAAAGACGCTTACTCCTTGGAAGGAAAGTTATGACCACCCTAGATAGCATATTAAAAAGCAGAGACATTACTTTGCCAACAAAGGTCCGTCTAGTCAAGGCTATGGTTTTTCCAGTGGTCATGTACGGATGTGAGTGTTGGATTATAAAGAAAGCTGAGCACCGAAGAATGGATGCTTTTGAAATGTGGTGTTGGAGAAGACTCTTGAGAGTCCCTTGGACTGCAAGGAGATCCAACCAGTCCATCCTAAAGGAGATCAGCCCTGGGTGTTCACTGGAAGGAGTGATGTTGAAGCTGAAACTCCAATACTTTGGCCACCTGATGCGAAGTGCTGACTCATTGGAAAAGACCCTGATGCTGGGAAAGTTTGAGGGCAGGAGTGGAAGGGGACGAAAGAGGATGAAATGGCTGGATGGCATCATCGATTCGATGTACGTGGGTTTGGGTGGACTCCGGGAGTTGGTGATCGACAGGAGGCCTGGTGTGCTGCGATTCATGGGGTCGCAAAGCGTCGGATACGACTGAGCGACTAAACTGAAGTGCTTATGCATACATGCCAAGTGTGTGCCAATTCTCTTGAATCATGTCAGCCAGGCTCCTCTGTCGATGGGATTCTCCAGGCAAGAATACTGGAATGGGTTGCCATTCCCTCCTCCAGGGGATATTCCCGATCCAGGGATCAAACCCCCATTTCCTGCATCTCCTGCATTAGCAGGTGAATACTTTCCTGCTGAGCCACCTGGGTAGCCACAACATTTGTTGAGAGTTAATCTAATATTGTGTTCTCACTACACACACACACTCACACACACACACACACACAGTCTAACATAGAACTAAAGGGACACAAGGAAATTTTAGGAGGTGTTGGATATGTCTATTACGTTGATTGTGGTGATGATAGTATCATTGTTTGCGTATGTCCAAACTCATCAAATTGTACACATTAAATATATACAATTTGCTGTATATCAATTCTATTTCAATAAATGTGTTTAAAAAAGGAGAGCAGAAAAATGTTCTCCAAAACATTGCTACTTACATAAAATGAGAACATTTTTGAAAAATATTGAGGAGCAAAGTTCACTCTAAAAGTAATGAAGATGAATAATACCTTTCTATCTATTAAGTTCATGTGTGTGCATGCTAAGTCACTTCCACCTTGTCTGACTCTTTACAATCCTATGGACCATGGCCCGCAAGGCTCTTCTGTCCCTGGGATTCTCCAGGTAAGAATACTGGAGTGGGTTGCCAGTGCCTCCTCCAGGGGATCTTCCTGACCCAGGGATTGAACCAGACTCTCTCCTGCATTGGCAGGCAGGTTCTTCACCTCTAGGGCCACCTGGGAAGTCCCAAGGAAGTTAATTCCTTTGTCTCATATTATGAGGCTGTTGCTACCAGATAACATACAGCCTTGTCATACTCTTTCCCAATTTTAAAGCAGTCACCTCTTCCAACTTTGGTTCTAACTTGCTTCTAGACCTGCATACAGGTTTCTCAGGAGACAGGTCAGGTAGTCTGGTGTTCCGCTCTGGTTAAGAATTTTCTACAGTTTGTTGTGATCCACACAGTCAGAGGTCTTAGTGTAGTCAATGACACAGAAGCAGATATTTTGTGGTATTTCCCTTGCTTTCCCCATGATTTACCAAATGTTGGCAATTTGATCTTTGGTTCCTCTGCCTCCTCAAAACCTACATTGTTTATCTGGAAGTTCTGGGTTCTTGTACTGTTGAAGCCTAGCTTGAAGGAGTTTACTAACCAGGAGGCTTCAGAAATTGGGGACAATCTAAGTGAAGAAGCTTAGGAAATTGGATGGTGTGAAGGAAGCCTGATAAGAGAGAAAAGAAAAGGAAGCTCTCCTTTCGATGTTGCTAGCAAAGTGGGCAGAGGCTAGACCATGCCTTCAAGTCCTTGTATAGGGGAGTAGCCTTTATCTAGAAAGTCATAGACAGTTTTGCAACTGTAAGAGAGGGAGGGAGAAGGCGGGAAGAGAGAGACAGACACCCTGAGTGGATGTGAGAGACCCGTTAGAAGGGGGTTGACAATTAAGTGGAGGGAGGCTTTGGACTATAGCAGATGTGTATGTGGGTAAAAGGAGACACATTAGATGTTTACGAAGTTAAATGCGCACAACTCAGCAAGAATTTGGACTTGAGGAGAAGGAGAGGGACTTGTAAACATGGTTAAGAATACGTTTGTGTGTCCTGTCATAAGAGTATGAAACTGCGATGGGGAATCCGAGAAGTTGGCCAGTCCTGGGAAGAATTCCGAAAGAAGATTTTTATGTTTTTGAGCTCATGGTCTAGATGGATACAATAACCAATATTTAAATACTTAAATGTTCTTTTTCCTTTTAAAAAAAAGTATTGAGGTATAATTTGTATACAATAAAAGCCAACACTTTAAAGCATTATAGTTTGTATAGTTTTGACAAATATATACCATGGTGTAAATGCTACCACAATAAAAATGTAGAAAATGGCCCATCATTCAAAAACACTCCCTTAGGGTGTTTGCCATCAGACTCCTTCCTCCACTCCTATACCCTGGCAAACACAGATACATTTCTGTGTCAATAGTTGTGCCTTTTCCAGAAATCCATTGACATGAAATCATATAATATGTAGGCTTCTGTGTCTGGTTTCTCTCATTTGCACAGTTGAGACACATCCTTGCTCTTACATGCATTAGTAGTTCCTTTTTTTTTTTAATTACTGTGTAGTATTCCTTTGAACAGGTATACTCTTTCATTTTTCTTTCATCTGTATACCAGTTGTTGAATAACTGGGTTGTTTCTATGTTTGGCTATTAGGAATACATGTGTGGGACATTTGAGTGCAGGCCACTGTGTCAGCATGTTTTCATTTCTCTTGGGTAAAATTGTCTAGCAATAGAATTGCTGGGTCATATAAGGCTTCCCAGGTGGCACTAGTGGTAAAGAACCCATCTGCCAATGCAGGAGACTCAGGTAGGATCCCTGGGTCTCAATTATTCCCTGCAGTTGGAAATGGCAACCTGCTCCAGTATTCTCATCTGGAATATTCCAAGGACAGGGGTCCTGACAGGTACAGTCCATGGGGCCCCAAAGAGTTGGATATGACTGAGAGATTCAACAGACACACACACATACACACACACACACACACACACACACACACACGGTAATTTATGTATCTTAAAGTCTAAACTGTGTCCTCTGTAGAGAACATACAGTTGGATCTTGTTTTTATTTGTAAACTGGTCTTTCAATGTCTGCCTTTTGTTTATATTGTTTTATCTATTCACATTTAATGTTGATACAGACTTACATCTGCCAATATAGTTTTCTCTTCCATGCCGTTGTATTCTATGGTCCTCACGTTACTGCTTTCTTTTGCATTAAATGGGTATTTTCTAGTGTAGCATTTTAAATTCTTTACTGATTTTTCCACTATTTTTATTTCCTTAGCTATAGGCTACCATAAACAACTCCAGTTCAGTTCAGTCACTAAGACGTGTCCCACTCTTTGTGAGCCCAGGGAATGCAGCACGCCAGGGCTCCCTGCCCATCACCAACTCCCAGGGCTCACTCAAACTCATGTCTATCAGTCAATGAAAAAGCTACTCCACTAGCTTTGTTCATAGTGATGCTTCCTAAAGGCCCACTTGACTTCACATTCCAGGATGTCTGACTCTAGGTGAGTGATCACACCATAGTGTGTATCTGGGTCATTAAGATCTTTTTATGTATAGTTCTTCTGTGTATTCTAGCCACCTCTTCTTAATATCTTCTGCTTCTGTTAGGTCCATACCATTTCTGTCCCTTATTGTGCCCATCTTTGCATGAAATGTTCCCTTGGAATCTCCAATTTTCTTGAAGAGACCTTTCTAGTCTTTCCCATTCTATTGTTTTCCTCTATTTCTCTGCAGTGATCACTGAGGAAGGCTTTCTTATCTCTCCTTGATATTCTTTGGAACTCTGCATTCAGATGGGTACATCTGTGCTTTTCTAACATAAGAGGTTTATTACTAATGCCACTAGTAAACATCTTACTGTATCACAACCAGCTTGAAATTTATACTAATCATAATGAGATATAGAAACATTACTCCTGTATTCCTCTATTCCAATTTCCCTCTTTCCCTCATATTGTCACAAATAGTAGATCTCTAAAGGGTACATACCATTAATTCATGCATATCATTATTATATTACTATAATGTTATGTCTATGAAAAGCTGATATAAGGCAGGATATCAGGTATGTATTTACAACCTCTGTTCTATTAACCTTCTTTGTCATGATTTATGATGCTTTGCATATGTTCCTGTGGATCTGATACCATCCTGACTTGTTTCCTTACCTAATACAGCTTTGCTCCCAACAACCTCCTTTGTGCTGTTACAGTGAATATATTACATTCCATATGTTATTAGCCCAACAATAATTGGGCTTCTGTGGTGGCTCAGACAGTAAAGAATCTGCCTGCAATGCAAGAGACCCGAGTTCAATCCCTCGGTCAGGAAGATCCTCTGGAGCAGGGAATGGCTAACCTCTCCAGTATTCTCACCTGGAGAATCCCACGGACAGAGGACCCTACAGAGGTGGGCTACAGTAAAGGGCTTGCCAAGAGTGAGACACGACTGAGCAACTACCACATTCACAACATTAATTTATGTCAAACTGTTTTAGACAGTTGCTTTTTAAATACAGCAAGAAAGGAATGAAATGTGAACTGATAAAGTATTTTTGTTCACATAATTACCTTTACCTGTGCTCTTTGCTTTTTCACATGCATTCTGAGGAACATCTGAACACACTTATTGCAGTCTGAAGAACTTCGTTTAGATTGTCTTGTCAGCCAGTTCTACCAACAAATTCCCTGAGGTTTTTTTTTTTTTTTTAATTTGGGAATGCCTTTATTTTTCTTTCATTTCTGTTTTTTTAAACCACTTTATTGTGGTATGTTTGACGTGTAAACAGCTGTGTACACACTGGTGAAATCATCACCAGCTTTAATATACAAAACTCAACTGTATTTCTATACTAGTAGTGAAAACACTTATTAAATAAGAAAATTCCAGTTATAATAGAACAAAAAGAACAAGATACTTAGGAATTAATTTAACCAAGGAGGTATAAGATTTGTACACTGAAAATGACAAACCCAGTTGAAAGAAATCAATGACAATTTAAACAAATGGTCACTGACTATCAATGGGCACTAGAGTTTCCCCTAGAAATTGGCTGTCATTGTACACACATCTCTGAGCATGTGGGAATATTTCCTTAAGGCACATTCATAGCAGTGAGACTGCTGGATCAAAGACTTCCTTGGCCAAACACACATCTCTGGAGTACCTACTATGTGCATGTGCCTGACACTGTTCTAAACGCCAAGGAGGCACCACAGAATAGGGCTGACACATGTCCTTCTTTCATGAAGGCAAATGCTGCTGAGGGTGAGGGCAGGATGGAATGTAAATTCTAATGGGTGCTGCCACAGAGCCCTGCAAAGGTGTTTCACCGGTTTACACTGGCCTCAGTGGGGCAGGGGAGTGAATGTGCCTTTACTGGCATATTGGCACCATTTGTAAGGTGGGATGTCTAGGCATGAGGCTGGACTCCTTATGTCCAGTTCCCTAGAAGAGCTTCAAGTCCACAACTAGGAATGATCCACGTAGGGATTTCAGGGGACGTGAATACCCTAGGTGTCCATACCCTTGATTGTAACATCACAGAGTGTATTTAACAAAGCCTGGGAGGTATCTGACCCTTTGGTGGCTCTGCACCCTGAGTGTGCCATCTCTGACCTGGAGATAAGTCTGTGAGCCAGGGATTGAGGGTGCTGAAACCTTGACAGGTTTACTATGTCGTGGGCTGTGAACTTTGGGGTTTCTAGGAGGCGGGATACCATGGTCTGAGGTCTCTTTGTGGTGGCTGCATGAAGCATTGTGAAAGAGCTGTATGCGTTCACCATACCAGTGCTCTGTGCAGTTGGTGTGATTGTGTCCTATGGTGTGAGCTGTGTGATTGTAACTTCTGTGTCCAGGGTGTGAACTCTCTGAGCTGTTGGGTTTCTCCCTGGCAGCTTATGAAGTTGCTAAAATGCATGTCGGCCTGTATTCGAATTTCATCTCAGCTGATTTCGTGTGTCTTGCCTCATTTACTGACTCTCTACAAGTTTCAGTTTGGTGGATTGTTTGGTGTTGGGTATCCAGTGCAGTGAGGCCTGCTAGCTGCTGTTTCCTTGGTCCGTATCTGCTCGAGTGTATCACTGAAATTTGGTTTTTTTTACCCGTAGTGCCTGGGGTATTTATGAGTCTGGACCCAGGCTCTGATGCTGCACAGCTGGGGGGAGACCAGGTCCCAGAGGGAGGTTGCTCTGTCTTTGGTCCTGTGCTGCAGGGATTGAAAAGTCTGAGCCAATTGGGCATTTATTTCTTGTTTGAGACACTTTGTCACTTGCCAGGCTTTAGACATGAGGTGTTTGTGACCTCCTGATGTCTCCATCTGATAGCTGTATTGTATTGAATTGAATTGAAAATAGCTGTAGCCAGAAAACAACTGAAGGCCAGCTCAACAGCTGAGAAGATTGACTCAAACATCAGCAGTGTTTCTGATGTGACATGAGCAGTGGCAGAAAGAGAAACAAAAAGACACATTACATACACAGGAACAAAATTAAGAAAGGCAGAAAAATTCTCACCGGAATTTATGCCACCCAGAATTGTCTAATTTGTAGAAATGCTTTTTTCTTTATTTTTTTCTGGAGTTCTTTTTTTTTAATTTTAAAAAATTAAAATTTTTTAATTTTTAAAATTTTTAGTATTTTAATTTTTCCTGTGACGGGCATGAAATGGTACCTCATTGTGGTTTTGATTTGCATATCTCTGATAATGAGTGATGTTGAGCATCTTTTCGTGTGTTTGTTAGCCATCTGTATGTCTTCTTTGGAGAAGTGTCTGTTTAGTTCTTTGGCCCACTTTTTGATTGGGTCGTTTATTTTTCTGGAATTCAGCTGCAGGAGTTGCTTGTATATTTTTGAGATTAATTGTTTGTCTGTTGCTTAGTTTATTTACATATTTTTTTAACTTGACAATATTGTATTTGTTTTGCCATACACTGACATGAATCCACCATGGGTGTACATGTTTTCCCCTTCCAGAACCCCCCCACACCTCCCTCCCCATCCTATCTCTCTGGGTCATCCCGGTGCACAGGCCCCGAGCACCCTGTATCATGCATTGAACCTGTACTGGCAATTCATTTCACGTATGATAATTTACATGCTTCCATGCCAAACTCCCGTATCATCCTGACCTCGCCGTCTAGCATAGAGTCAGTAATACTCTTCTATATATCTGTGTCTCTTTTGGTGTCTCGCATACAGGGTTATCTTTACCGATTAACTAAATACCATATATATGTGTTAGTATACTGTATGGGTGTTTTTCTTTCTGGCTTACTTCACTCTGTATAATAGGCTCCAGTTTCATCCACCTCATTAGAACTGATTTGAATGAATTCTTTTTAATGGCTGAGTAATATTCCATTGTATATATGTACCACTGCTTCCTTATCCATTCGTCTGCTGATGGGCATCTAGGCTGCTTCCATGTCCTGGCTATTATCAACAGTGCCGCGATAAACATTGGGGTACACGTGTCTCTTTCCATTCTGGTTTCCTCAGTGTGTATGCCCAGCAGTGGGTTTGCTGGGTCATATGGCAGTTCTATGTCCAGTTTTTTGAGGAATCGCCACATTGTTCTCCATAGTGGCTGTACTAGTTTGCATTCCCACCAACAGTGTAAGAGGGTTCCCTTTTCTCCACACCCTCTCCAGCATTTGTTGCTTGTAGACTTTTGGATAGCGGCCATTCTGACGGGTGTGAAATGGTACCTCATGGTGGTTTTGCTTTGCGTTTCTCTGATAATGAGTGATGTTGAGCATCTTTTCATGTGTTTGTTAGCCATCTGTATGTCTTCTTTGGAGAAATGTCTCCTTACTTCTTTGGCTCACTTTTTGATTGGATCGTTTATTTTTCTGGAATTCAGCTGCAGGAGTTGCTTGTATATTTTTGAGATTAATTGTTTGTCCGTTGCTTCGTTTGCTATTATTTTCTCCCATTCTGAAGGCTGTCTTTTAACCTTGCTTATAGTTTCCTTTGTTGTGCAAAAGCTTTTGATTTTAATTAGGTCCCATTTGTTTATTTTTGCTTTTATTTCCAATATTCTGGGAGGTGGGTCCTAGAGGATCCTGCTGTGGTTTATGTCGGAGAGTGTTTTGCCTATGTTTTCCTCTAGGAGTTTTATAGTTTCTGGTCTTACGTTTAGATCTTTAATCTATTTGGAGTTTATTTTTGTGTATGGTGTTAGAAAGTGTTCTAGTTTCATTCTTTTACATTCTTTTACAAGTGGTTGACCAGTTTTCCCAGCACCACTTGTTAAAGAGGTTGTCTTTTCTCCATTGTATATTCTTGCCTCCTTTGTCAAAGATAAGGTGTCCATAGGTGGGCGGATTTATCTCTGGGCTTTCTACTTTGTTCCACTGATCTATATTTCTGTCCTCGTGCCAGTACCATACTGTCTGGATGACTGTGGCTTTGTAGTAGAGCCTGAAGTCACGCAGCTTGATTCCTCCAGTTCCATTCTTCTCTCTCAAGATTGCTTTGGCTATTCGAAGTTTTTTGTATTTCCATACAAATTGTGAAATTATTTGTTCTAGTTCTGTGAAAAATACCGTTGGTAGCTTGATAGGGGTTGCATTGAATCTATCGATTGCTTTGGGTAGTATACTCATTTTCACTATATTGATTCTTCCGATCCATGAATACGGTATATTTCTGCATCTATTTGTGTCCTCTTTGATTTCTTTCACCAGTGTTTTATAGTTTTCTATATATAGGTCTTTTGTTTCTTTAGGTAGATATATTCCTAAATATTTTATTCTTTTCATTGCGATGGTGAATGGAACTGTTTCCTTAATTTCTCTTTCTGTTTTCTTGTTGTTAGTGTATAGGAAAAATATGGAACGCTTCATGAATTTGCGTGTCTTCCTTGCGCAGAGGCCATGCTAATCTTCTCTGTATCGTTCCAATTTTAGTATATGTGATGCCCAAGCGAGCACCCTCTTCATTCCTTCTCACACCTCCCTTGTCTGAGCTCTCTCACCTCTGCCTGCCACTGCCTCTCTGGGCCACTCCCTCGCTGTGACTGGGACACTCTTTTCTTTGGCTTGTCTTTCATGTGACCCAAGACTTCCCATACAATATCCAGGTCAAAGGGGGCATAGTGTAGAATGTGTACCTTGTCGAGTACATGTAGGAGATGCTGTTGTCACATAAGCCCCCACGGCCCTGAAATATAAAAAACAGAGGGATAAAGAACAGGAGAGTCAAATATGCCAAAGGTGCCTGAGATGAAGACTGTCTGTGGGATCAGGAAGTATGGCTATTAATGATGGCCTTGACGAGCCCAGTTACAGTGGAGTGACTGGGACAAAAGCTCCATGGAAGGGGCTGAGGAGAGAATATCTCAGCAGAATTTGAAGCAGTTGTGGTTTGAAGGGCAACCGGTAATGTGCCAGTAGCTGCAGAATAGGGTGGGGGAAGACGGTGGGTTTCCCCCTTTGCTGTGGAATGCTCCGATGTAGAGCGAGCAGGTGCTGGTTCAGGAGAGGAGTGATAACTGCAGGTGCAAAGTCCCTGAGAAGGTGCAAGGCATGGGATCCGGGGGCAGAGGTGAGGGGCCGGGTGCAGTCAGGAGCATGCGTGGAGAGGGGCAGCAGAGTGCCAGGGCAGAAACATGCAGATTGGGACTGGGAAACGAGAACTCCCACGGGATTGCTTCTGTATTCTCCAGGAATTCTTGGCGGGTGGGGCTGGTGGTCGTTAGCATGGGGGAAGGTTATTAGTGTGTAGTGTAGGAGTGTGGGTAGGTGACCATGAAATGGATTTAAGATAAAACACTTCTGTAAAGTTGTAAAGTTTTCTCCTCGGTGCTCAGACACAGGCAGGGAGTGGGTAGGCAGGAGGGTGCAAGGAGCACAAGAGGTGTGTTTGCAGGGGACAGCGTCCAGCCCTGGCTCAGCCGATGGAGGAGGGGCCTGGCGCAAGGTGGGAGAGGACGCGTGGTCGGTGAGCTGGGGTGTCCAGGAGGTTGTGGTATCAGCGCACTGGCACTAGAGCGAGGGGGCTGGAGGACAGGACGTCATGCTGAGGGCGCTGAGAGGGAGGCAGGCTAGAAACAGGACACCACGAGGGGCGAGGTCTTTCCTGATGCCCGGGGCGGGACCGTGGGCAGAGGGATGCTCGGGTGGGGTGGAGGGGAGCATCGCCAAGGACGGAGAGTGTCCGGAATGACCGGGTGAGCCTCGTGGGCACGGAGGACGGATCAGAAGAGTGAGGGCTGACAGGAGAACAGTGAGTGAACCACGCGAGAAACGCGTTCACAGGTCGAGGTTGGCGGGAGGAGAATGGACAGGGGACTTGTAACGTTCCCGCTCATGGGGGGCTTCGTCAGTGGGCAACGGGACCGGGATGTCACCGGCCAGGTACTTCAGTGGAGAGTTCGAAACTGGGTCCCGGAGAAAACTCCCAGCCGACCAGGGCCAGGAGACTGGCACGGGCCTCACTGGGTTGCTGTGCGCAGGCCCAGAGCCAGCCAATCGGAGTGCAGCACCGCCCACCAAGCCCCGGATATTCCCGGACTCCCTGACTTCTTTCCCCTGTTGCTATGCTTCCGCGGACGGCTCGCGGGGCGGCTCGCTGTCCAGGGCTGGTTTGGCCGGACCCCTTCTAGAGATTCCCTTCCTTTCTCTGGTCCTTACGGGCACCCCCTTAACTTTCGCATCCACGCTGTCGAGTCCTCTGCGCGAAAACCCAGCAGAAACGATGAATTTTCTCCCGGGCTTGCGGCGTTTTGGTTTCTGTGGCCTGCAGGTGGCGGTGTTGCCCCACAGTGTTGTCGGGCAGGTTTTTTTTTTTTTTTTTTTCTTCCCCCTCCGCCCTTCGCGCTTTAAAAAAATGACAGGAAGCCTTTTGCCACAAGAAGCGGCTGATTTTTTTTTTTTTGCTTCGCTTCTGCCGGTTGGCTGATTCAAACTGCTTCTGAGCCCTTCAGAGAGCCGGTTGTGAGAACTTTCACCGGACCCATTGACACTTAACATTACAATAAAATAACATAAGCTGATACATTGAATAATAGTGGACGGAGTGGTCACCCTTGTCTTGCTTCCGCTCGTTGAGGAATTCCTGTATGTTTAAAGAGAACTTTATTATGACAGTGAGTTTTGACGTGAAAATCGTTACGTGAAGTAGAAGTGAAAGTGGCTCAGTCGTGTCAGATCCTTTAAGACCCCTTGAACTATAGCCTGCCAGGCCCCTCTGCCCTTGGGATTCTCCAGGCAAAAATAATGGAGTCGGTTGCCATTTCCTTCTCCAGAGGATCTTCCCAACCCAGCGATTGAATCTGGCTATCCTGCACTGCAGGCTGACTCCTTACCATCTGAGCCACCTACAATAATAACACGACAGGGACAAGTGCCAAGCTAAGAGCCTGCTGGGTAATTGATGCTGGACACCACCCAAGAAGCAGATGCTATTACTGCCCTCATTTTATGCCTTTGGGACCTGTGGCACACAGAGGAAGAGTCAGCTGTCCAGGTTCTCAGGGTTCCTCAGAGAGTGTCCCTATGTTCAGGTCTCAAGTCTGTCAGATTGTAGTTTGCACACTGGTTTGCAGGATACATTCCCCTCCCCAGTAGAAGAGAGAAATAAAACGCTCACTGGGATCGAGGGTAAAACAGCCTGCAATGCGGCGAAAGATGGACGGCAGGAGGAGAAGGGGATGACAGAGGACAAGATGGTTGGATGGCATCACTGACTCAATGGACATGAGTTTGAGAAGCTCCGGGAGATGGTGAAGGCCAGGGAAACCTCCTGACGTGCTGCATGCAGTCCACGGAGTCGCAAAGAGTCGGACACGACCGACGGACTGAAAAACAACAGTAACATTTATTACAGTGAGATACTAAATGAAAGGGGGCGGGGAGGGAAACTACAGAGAAAAGGACTCATCCACTCTATCAAGATTATGACATGATAACACATTTATAATGCAAAGCACCTGGAAGTAATCAGCTGTTACGGAGTACAAGTCGCTCAGCTCACTGCAAGGTGAGTCAGGAAGGGACTTGAATCCAGAGTCGACTGACAGAGAAGAGGGCAGGGTAGTGACTCAAAATAGCCATCTTGTTGGGGCCAGGTTGGACAGGACGCGGACATCACGGATCAGGTCCCTCAGTGGAGAGTTCCAAACAGTTTCGGGGAGAAATCTCCCAGCGGACGCAGGCTGGGAGGCTGGCACTGACCTCACTGCTCCCCAGGGCAGGCCCAGAACCAGCCCTCAGCAACTCCGGATCTTCCTGGATGCCCTGACTTCTTGCCTGCCTCGCTGTGGTTCTGTGGGCGGGCCGAGCGGAACTCGCGCCGTCCAGGGGTGGTTTGCCCGGGCCCCTTCGAGAGGTTCTTGTCTTTCTCTGGTCCTCAGGGGCATCCCGCATAATTTCCCATCTGCGTTGTCCAGTCCTCTGCCCGAAAACTGAGCAGGAAGGATCGATGTACTTCCGGGCTTGCTGGCATTTTGGTTTCTGTGGTCTGCAGGGGGCAGTGTTGCTCCGCGCAGCCGCTTGCCCGTTTCTCCCCCGCCCGTCTGGGTTGAAAGAAGGCCTCACAGCCTTTTGCGGTAATAAGCGACGAACTTTTTTCTGCGCTTGCGCTGGTTGGCTGCTTCGAAGTGCTGAGGAAAATGCTGAGACACACATTAAGCAAACTGAAAAATTAACAACAAAGAGAAAATATTAAGCAGGTCAAGGGAAAAGTAGCAAATAACATAAGAGGGAATCCCCGTAAGATTATCAGCTGATTTCTCAGCAGAAACTCTGCAGGCCAGAAGGGAATGAATGGCATGACATATTTAAAGTGGTGAAAGGGAAAAACCTACAACCAAAATTACTCTACCAAGCAAGGCTCTGCTTTCAGATTCAACAGAGAAATCAAAAGACAAGCAAAGGTTCAGAGAATTCAACAGTACCACACCAGCTCTACAACAAAGACTAATGTAATATCTCGAGGCAGAAACAAAAAGGCCACGACTAGAAAGAAGAAAATTATGAATGGGAAAGCTCACCAGTAAAGACACACAGTAAACATAGGAAATCATCCACACACAAATATGATGTCAAAACCAGCAGTTGTGAGAGGATGGGATGATATGGAAAATGTATTTGAAATTAAGACACCAGTAAACAAGTATATGTATGTAACACACACATGTATATATATATACTCTTTTACTCAGGCATGTCTGCCTCTTTGCAACTCCGTGGACTATAGCTCTCCAGGCTCCTCTGTCCATGGAATGTTTCCAAACAAGAATACTGGAGTGGTTTCCATTTCCTCCTCCAGGGGATCTTCCCAACCCAGGAATCAAACCAAAAGCTTCTGCATCTCCTGCATTGGTAGGGGGATTCTTTAGCACTGAACCACCTTGGAAGATATATATATTTATGTATATACGTGTGTATGTGGTGTGTGTATAGACAGCTATAACAAAAAACTCATGATAACCAAACATCTACAATAGACACAAATAGAAAAAGGGATCCAAACACAACACTAAAGATAGTCATCAAATCACCTTGAAAAACAACCCCAAAGCAATTTTTAAAATGGCAATAAGAACATACCTGTCAGTAATTAACTTAAATGTGAATGGATGAAATGGAGGAAACATCGTCATGTTCTATGTGCACATGAGAAGAAAGTGTATTCTGCTGCTTTTGGATGGAATGGCCTAGAAATAGCAATTAAGTACATCTGGTGTAATGTGTCATTTAGGGGCTGTGCTTCCTTCTTGATTTTCTGTCTGGATGAGCTCTTCATGGATGAAAGTGGAGTGCTAAGGTCCCCCACTATTATTGTGTTGCTGATGCTTCCTCCTTTTATGGCTGTTTCTATATTGAGGTGCTCCTATGTTGGGTGCATATTTATTTACAATTGTTCTGTCTTCTTCTTGGGATAATCCGTTGATCATTATGTGGTGTCCTTGAATCTTGCAACAGTCTTTAAAGTCTATTTTGTCTGATGTGAGTATTGCTAATCCAGGTTTCTTTAGATTTCCATTTGCATTGAATATCTTTTTCCATCCCTTCACTTTCAGTCTGTATGTGTACCTAGATTTGAAATGGGTCTCTCGTAGACAGTATTATGTGTGCTGGGCTGTGCTTTGTCGCTCAGTCGTGTCTGCCTCTTTGCGACCCCATGGATTGCACCCCGCCAGGCTCTCCTCTGTCTATGGGGATTCTCCAGGTAAGAATACTGAAGTGGCTTGCCATGCCCTCCTCCAGGTGACCTTCCCAACCCAGGGATCAAATCCAAGTCTCCTGCATTGCAGGCAGATTCTTCACCGACTGAGCCACCAGGGAAGCCCAAGAATACTGTAATGGGTAGCCTATCCCTTCTCCAGGGGATCTTCCCAATGCAGAAATCAAACTGGGGTCTCATGCATTGTAGGCAGATGCCGGAGTCCAGCTCCAGCAGCCAGGGAAATGCCCTGAAGGGATGAACGGGATGGGCAAATGAAAATGATACAGTCTCTCGCTCAAAGCACTGGACTGCATGTTTATTTTAAGCATCAGGTTTTCTTTTATACTTTTACAAAAGCATTAGGTCAGAGGTATGACATCTTCAGTTTCCCCTCACCCATATTTACTGTCTCCATAAATCATTGTTGTCCTTCAGAGTTCCCTCTTAAGTGTCTTTGTGATAACATTGTAACTGAAGTTTTTCTCAGGGCTGTATATTACATTCCTCAGTTTATTTCTTATCTCTTTAAATCCTGTTATCCCCTAGTAACTTAAGCTCATCATCTCCTAAAAAGGCTTTTAGCTATTAGTATCTCTAAAATTCCTAGTTTCTATAAGCTATAGTAAAATATGCCAACACTGCAACATACCTTAAACTTTTAGCTTCTAACTATTCTTAATTATTCCTAACCCCTAAACTCAGCAAACTTCTTTTGCCATAAACATTCCCCTTACAGGCGGGTTTCAGATAACAATGTTTCCCATGGTCTCAGGCTGCAGCCAATGTGCTCATTCTGGAGCATTCTTTGTAAAGATCTTTGAACAAATGTCAATAGTTAACTTTATGGATTCTAACATTGTTTCCAGCCAACTCAACCGGAGGAAGGAAAGGACAAGTCAGAATCACAAGACCTAACTCCTTCATCCCGGGACCGTGCCTGCGGGATGAGGAGAGGGGGTTGGGGTCGTGCCTCCATTTTGTCAGTAATGCCTATCGCAGCTCCCGACATCCAGATCCTTTACCAGCTGAGCTACCAGGGAAGCCCAGACAGTATTACACATGGGTCTTAATTTTTTTTTTAATCCCTTATCTTTTTCTTTTTCTTTCAGTTCAGTTCAGCCGCTCAGTCGTGTCTGACTCTTTGCGACCCCATGAACCGCAGCACACCAGACCTCCCAGTCTATCAACAACTCCCGGAGTTGCAGCATTTCATTCATTTATATTTAAGTTAATTACCTCCAGATATACAACTTAGGTTTCAAGGAGGCAGAGGAACCAAAGATCAAATTGCCAACATTTGTTAAATCATGGGGAAAGCAAAGGAAATCATGCAAAACATCTGCTTCTGTGTCATTGACTACACTAAGACCTCTGACTGTGTGGATCACAACAAACTGTAGAAAATTCTTAACCAGAGCGGAACACCAGACTACCTGACCTGTCTCCTGAGAAACCTGTATGCAGGTCTAGAAGCAAGTTAGAACCAAAGTTGGAAGAGGTGACTGCTTTAAAATTGGGAAAGAGTATGACAAGGCTGTATGTTATCTGGTAGCAACAGCCTCATAATATGAGACAAAGGAATTAACTTCCTTGGGACTTCCCAGGTGGCCCTAGAGGTGAAGAACCTGCCTGCCAATGCAGGAGAGAGTCTGGTTCAATCCCTGGGTCAGGAAGATCCCCTGGAGGAGGCACTGGCAACCCACTCCAGTATTCTTACCTGGAGAATCCCAGGGACAGAAGAGCCTTGCAGGCCATGGTCCATAGGATCATAAAGAGTCAGACACGGTGGAAGTGACTTAGCATGCACACACATGAACTTAATAGATAGAAAGGTATTATTCATCTTCATTACTTTTAGAGTGAACTTTGCTCCTGAATATTTTTCAAGAAATGTTCTCATTTTATGTAAGTAGCAATGTTTTGGAGAACATTTTTCTGCTCTCCTTTTTTAAACACATTTATTGAAATAGAATTGATATACAGCAAATTGTATATATTTAATGTGTACAATTTGATGAGTTTCGACATATGCAAACAATGATACTATCACCACCACAATCAACGTAATAGACATATCCAACACCTCCTAAAATTTCCTTGTGTCCCTTTAGATTTGTTCTATGTTAGACTCTGTGTGTGTGTGTGTGTGTGTGAGTGTGTGTGTGTGTAGTGAAAACATAATATTAGATTAACTCTCAACAAATGTGGCTACCCAGGTGGCTCAGTGGGAAAGTATTCACCTGCCAATGCAGGAGATGCAGGAAATGGGGGTTTCATCGCTGGATCGGGAATATCCCCTGGAGGAGGGAATGCAACCCATTCCAGTATTCTTGCCTGGAGAATCCCATCGACAGAGGAGCCTGGCTGACATGATTCACGAGAATTGGCAAACACTTGGCATGTATGCATAAGCACTTCAGTTTAGTCGCTCAGTCGTGTCCGACGCTTTGCGACCCCATGAACCTCAGCACACCAGGCCTCCCTGTCGATCACCAACTCCCAGAGTCCACCCAAACCCACGTACATTGAATCGTTCAGGCCATCCAGCCATCTCACCCTCTGTCGTCCCCTTCTCCTCCTGCCCTCAACCTTTCCCAGCATCAGGGACTTTTCCAATGAGTCAGATCTTCGCATCAGGTGGCCAAAGTATTGGAGTTTCAGCTTCAACATCACTCCTTCCAGTGAACACTCAGGGCTGATCTCCTTTAGGATGGACTGGTTGGATCTCCTTGCAGTCCAAGGGACTCTCAAGAGTCTTCTCCAACACCACATTTCAAAAGCATCCATTCTTCGTTGCTCAGCTTTCTTTATAGTCCAACTCTCACATCCATACATGACCACTGGAAAAACCATAGCCTTGACTAGACGGACCTTTGTTGGCAAAGTAATGTCTCTGCTTTTTAATATGCTATCTAGGGTGGTCATAACTTTCCTTCCAAGGAGTAAGCGTCTTTTAATTTCATGGCTGCAGTCACCATCTGCAGTGATTTTGGAGACCAGAAAAATGCAGTCAGCCACTGTTGCCACTCTTTCCCCATCTATTTGCCATGAAGTGATGGCACCGGATGCCATGATCTCAGTTTTCTGAATGTTGAGTTTTAAGCCAACTTTTTCACTCTCCTCTTTCACTTTCCTCAGGAGGCTCTTTAGTTCTTCTTCACTTTCTGCTATAAGGGTGGTGTCACCTGCATATCTGAGGTAAGCGTGTGACTAAATAAGGGCCAGTTTGTCCACAGCACAGTGTGCCTCTTCCTGTTTTATACCCAGAATTCCTTCACGACGCAGTGTCATTCAGGGATGGCAGAGGTTGCAACTTAACCCTGTACAACTGGCTGTTTCTGTTAGGGATCCTAATTCATCTGAAGCCAGAGATGGAATTTCTGAGCTGGAGTGCACCTGTGTCTTCAGGTGTGACCTATTAGAGCTGTCTTCGGTTGGTGTCCAGGATGAGCAGTCTGAACTGTTTGCAGATCTCTGTCCCAGGGCATCAAATCTTAGAACTGTGTGGAGGGTCTGTGTCCAGAGGCTTGGGCCTCTCAGCTGTTCATGTATATGCACATGAGAACAGTCTTAAGAGGAAGGCTGCATCGACCCCACTCTCACGGGCTTTAGAAGCACGCCTGTGATGTCACAGTTGCTAGGATTTCTACCATGCCTCCCTACAGAGAGAAAAGCATGGGGCCCCATCCAAAGAGAGGGCAATAATGCGAAGTTCACAGAAGCCCAGGCAATAATCCTGTTAAGAAAAATACTTGCTGATATGACTGCCACCCTTGATAGGGGCCCTGTGACAAAAACTGTGTACACACACTCTCTCAGTCCATCTGCCCAACCCACAACAGGGAGGGCACCGTATGAAGATGGGCGCCCAAAGCCCAGGACAGAAGAAAGGTCTCAGCTCATGAGGAGGGGAGGAGCTGGATGTAAGCTTGGGCTCCTTGGAGGAGGCAGGAAAGAGTCAGCACAACCCTGGCCAGGGAGTTGGGGAAGGGGGCGTTGGCAAACGGCCACAAGGACCCTATGCCGGACTCACTGTCAAGATATGTTTCTCTGTCTACCCATCACACAGCCAGCTTCTTACCTGATGGATGGAATGGAATCTTCACATTCCCTGGGGACATGATCATGTCTCACGTACAGAGGTGAGCCTCCAAGCAGCTGGGTAGAAATCTGACATTCACCAATTTGCATGAGGCTCCACCACAAATGCAGAGATCCCTGCCTCTCTTTCCCCCATTAGAGCAGTCATTGGCAGGGAGATCAGCAAGAGGGCAGTCTGGGCAGGATAGGTTGTGAGGGACCCTGTGTGCAGCATGAGCCTCCCCAGGAATGGAGAATGTCCTTTTCTTGATGGGCAGAGGCCCCTGATGTGTGTGAAGGGAGCGTGATTAAGGCGCAGGCCATGGGCAACTGAGTCATTCTCTAGAGAAAGAGAGGATTTTACTCCCCAGGAGTAAAATGGAGACATCAGGATTTTACTCCCCAGTTTTTCCACTAGGATCTAGGATACTTTTCTCCCAGATAGGTATCTCCTCTAGGCTGTTGCTCAAATGTCACAATCTTAGAACTTCCCTGACCACTCTTTCTAGATATCATCCCCTCTCTCTATTTCATTATCCCAATTTAATGTTAATCATGGCAGTTACAAACACCTGATAAATTACTTGTATTTGGGGACCACATGATCCCAAGAGAAGGTAAGCTCCATGAGGAAAAGGTCGATTTTCTCTTTCCAAACACACAAATTTGTGCTTGACACATACTTTGGAGAGAATGCATGAACAACGGAATGAACAAACAAAGTTAAACCTGTTGAGAGAAGCATAGCTAGACAGGCTGAGGATTCTGCTAGAGAACATATTCAGGGATGATAAGATGATGACAAAGCTGTGATCTTTATCTCACCTACGAGGTGGTGTCCTTGGGTCCCCTCGAAATTGACCCCTTTCCTAACAGAATGGAAGGTCCTGTTGTCTTTTTCACATATTACTCGCAGTCAACGTCAGAGGCCTTCCCCACGCCAGGACCTCAGATTCCAGTCGGAAGCTTTACTTATCCTGCCCACTGGGGGACTGTGGCTGGATATTTCTGCATTAAACAGGAAAGCTCAAACAACTGCGATGCGCAGCATAGATAAAATGCTTTCAATCCTCTTTGTTACGACAGTGGTCACTATAGACAAGTAATCTTCAGTTTATGAAGACTTCTTTTTGAGTCCAAGATGGCAGCAATCTGTGGGGTTTTCACCCTAACCTTGCCCTTCCGCCCTTTGCGGATCATCCTGGAATGGTCCCCGGGCATCTATATCTGCTGTTCCCCAATCCCACCAGCAAGGGGCGCGCGAGATGAAACAGTTCTGTCCCGGGATATACCACTGAGGGGAAGCGGTAAGACCCCCCCCACTCTGGAAGGTACCATTGGGAGAGGGCGTTCCACAGCAGGGAGGGCCCCCTTACACCGCGTCAGGCATGGACCACAGTTCCCAGGCGCGGCGCTCAGGGCGCCTCTGGGTCTATCCCGATTCGCTCCTCTTCGTCTTCCCGCTGCTTTCGAATCCGAGTGGACACTGGTATTCAGCGGAAACTTTCTTCGTCTCTTTTCCAACTCCACCCCTTCGTTGGTGGGACGACTACGGAGCGAGAGACCTGCTGTCGGTTTGGGTATGGCGTCAGAGAAGCTTTCTGGGTAGTGACTGGTCACCGCGTGATTGCGGGCGCTGTGGGCACAGAACTGGAACTGAGGGCGAGAGGCGCGTGTATACGCGTGCGCCTGCGTTAGCGTGCGCAACGATGCAGAGCATGCAATTTTCCTCCGAGTTTTATTGCTTTTCCCAAAGGGGTCGAATAGCTGCTCTGGATAGTGGCGAGGTTTGGCGCGGTCACTGGCCGTGCATGGTGACTGCGTTTCAGTCTTGTTTAGCTCTCGCTCAGTCTGGATCCTGTGGCAGCGCACGGTCTTCACACAAATGCACGCAATTCATGTCCAGGGAGAGGTCTCTGAGTTTGGTGTCTCTCCCTGGAGAGTATACTGTATCTGGCACCTTGGGATTGTGTGTTGCTAGGTGTGACAACACGGGTGCTGTTTGGCTACATTTGATCTTGAGCCTTTGGGCGGAATTGTGAGTGATGGGACATTTGATCTGAGTGGATTTTGTGAGCCATAATACAAAGCCTCTAGGATGTGTGCCTGTATACCGGGATGTGCATCTTTGGAGGTTTCTTGCCTCTCAGTCCCTGTGTGTGAGATCTCTGTGTTAGGGGTCTGCACCCCAGAATGTGAGATCACTGAGCTTTTTGATTCTGGGTTCCAAGTTGTGATGCCTCTGTGCTGCTTTAAGGATGGGTTAGTCTAAAGGTGTAAAGGATCAGCTGCCTGGGGCTCTATGCAGAGGTTGCAAATTTTTCCTTTGTCTGGGAACTTTGTCTTAAGATTATATGATATTCTTGAGTTATTAAAACTTCTGCCTTTCCGTTTAGGAGGGTTTGTATTAGGTCGGTAAGTGTCCGCGTGGTTTGGGAGTCAGTCTCCATGATGTGAAGCATCTGTGCAGTTCTCATTTGTTTCTGTCTGGAAGACTTTGGACTGTTTGCAGGGTCTCTGTCACAGCGTGTATGGTTATGGTCTCTGTTGTGTTTGAGCGTCTGAGACTCGAGTTGTGTGCTCTCTGTGCAGAGATTCAGTGAGCTCTTTTTGGTGTCTCTGGCTGTCTATGAGCTGTTGGAAGTCTTCGTGTTAGAAATAAAACCTCTTACGTTCTTGGCTGTGAGGTCTCTGTCCAGGAAGTGAGGATTTGGTAGCTGGCAGATATGATTCTGAAGCCGGGAACCTGACATGCTGACTGTGTGTTGTTGAGTGTATCACTTGTCTCGTGAAATCTCAGTATGTATCATAATTAATACAGTGGGGCCAGTGCCCATCTTGGAGGGTACCTGTGCATGTTAGCAATGTGTTTAAAGGGCCTGCCTCCAGACTGTCCTTCAGCAAATGTTTTCTGAGCACCTGCCATAGACCTGAGCACTATTGGAGGAGTTTGGGACAGGGCAAAACTAACCAAGTCTCTCATTGCATAGACTTGGTGGTCAGTAAGTAAATCAAGGGTGGCAGGCACTATGAAGAAAGATATTGCTAGATCAGGGGAAAAGGTGTATGTGGGTATGATATTATGATTTTCTTCAAGATAATGAGGGAAAGTCTCCCTGAAAGATGCCAAGTAAGCAGAGATCTGGAGGAAGTGAGGGAGCAGGTCGTGGGGTTACCTAAGGGAAGAGCATTCCAGGCAGAAGGAACAACAAATGCAACAGTCCTGGCATGGAAATCTACTTGGCGTGCTCCTGAATGTCAAGGAGTCCTGTGATGCACTGGGTTTGGCACGTAGCTCTCATTGAAAGGGGCCTGGTGCTGCTGTGTCAGTTTCTCCCCCAGTTTGTGGTCATCTGCATTTCACAGATGAAGGACTCAAGGCTCCAACATGTGCCCTGCACCTTCTCTCCTACCTATACCTGAAATTAGGAGTGAAACCTTCTGGTCCGTCAGGAGAGACAGAGAACTTGAGTGTACCAGCTGCAGGGATGATAGCATCCACGTTGAATGTCAGCCGAGCAGCGTACCTCAGTTTTAATGTGGGAATCATGCCTCATATCGTTGCCTGCCCTTGATGGAGGGCAGGACTTAAGAAGGAGAAAGGGAACTGGGGCAAAGGAGAGAGGCAGGAAGGGGAAGCTGGAGGACAATGAGAAAAAAAAATGAATGGTCTCATCACATTGCTTGGATTTGGCCCAAATCACCTTGATTAAATGATTGGAGTGATATATAGATATATAGATATATAGATATATATTTTTTACTTTGTCCCTGTCCCTACTCTTTCTTTCCCTCCCCTTCTCTTTTGTGCCTGGGATACCACCTGGGGCTGGAGATTTCTTTTCTGTGAATTTTTCAACTACAAGCTTGCTTTTAAAATAGGTTATCTGTTCCTTTTTCACTGAAATTTGATAGTTTGTTCCGCTTCACCTAAATTGCCAGATGTAGTTATTCTATGACTATAAACTTATTCATAGAATCCTTTTAATTTCTGTGGAATCTGTAACCTATTTCTTTCCTGATATTGGTAAGTTTTGTCTATAGTTATCTTGCTTTTGTTTTATTCTTCTGGGTGGAAATTTATGAATTCGTAGTGACCTTTTGAAAGAGCCAGCTTTGGGTTTTGTCGATTATCTGTATATTTTTTCTAATATCTGTTCCGATCTCTATTTCCCTTATTTTGCTGAGTCTCGCTACCAAAGGGGTTTAATAAAGTCCCTGAAAGTTTCCCAAGTATAGTGTAATCTCACAGATTCTAGGGCACTGTTGTAGCCGCACTGAGTGAGATCCACTGAATGTAGATCATGGCATCTGCACTTTTTGCAAGAATTCCTCAGTTCTGATTGACATGGACAACGTGTCTAGGCACTACTGGAGCAGAGGCATGGTCTTATTTTCCCTACTGCCAGGCTGTCTTCACTGAGAGCATGTGACAGGGTTGTCTGTTTTCTCTGATGCACAAACCCAAGGGGTATGACACAAACTCAAGGGCGTTGACAATTAAATGGAGGGAGGCTTTGGACTAGAGCAGATGCGGTGGACTTTGGAAAAAGTAGATGCATTAGAGATTTTCGAAGTAAAAGTGACAGAACTCAGCAAGAATATGGACTTTAAGTGAAGGAGAGGGAATTGTAAACATGGTTAAGACCAAGTTTCTGTGTCCTGTCATAAGGGTACAAAGGTGTCATGGGAAATCCTGGAAGTTGGCCAGGTCTGGAAAGAATTCCAAATAAGATTTTTATGTTTATGAGCTCATGGTCTAGATGGATACAATAACCAGTATTTACATACTTAAAAGTTCCTTTTCCTTTTAAAAAAAAGTGAGAGGTATTGAGATATAATTTATATACAATAGAAGTCAATGCTTTAAAGCATTACCGTTTGTCGAGTTTTCACATATGCATACCATTGCGTAAATGCTACCACAGCAAAAATGTAGAAAACGCCCCATTCGTTTGAAAACGCTCCTTTGGGCTATTTGCATTGAGACTCCTTCCTCCATTCCTATACCCTGGCCACCGCAGATATATTTCTGTGCCTATAGTTGTGCCTTTTCCAGGAATCCATTGACATGGAATCATATAACACATAGCCTTCTGTGTCTGACATCTCTCAGTGGCACAGCTGAGATGCATCCTTGCTGTTACATGCATTAGGAGTTCCTTTTGAAATGACTGTGTAGTATTCTCCTGCACGAGTATACACTTTTGTTTCTCTTTCATCTCTATGCCAGTTGTTGAATAGTTGGGCTGTTTCTGGTTTTGGCTATTAGGAGTACATGAGTAGGATATTTTAGTAATGGTCCTTGTGTGAATATGTTTTCCTTTGTCTTTGGTAAAATTAAAACTCCTAGTAAGTACGAAAATTCCTGAGAATAAGAAGAATGTGCTACTGGAGAAGAGTGAAGAAATAGCTACAGAAGGAATGAAAAGGCTAAGCCAAAGTGGAAACAACCCCCGGCTGTGGTTGTGTCTGGTGGTGAAAGTCAAGTCCGATGCTAAAAGAACAATATTGTACAGGAACCAGAGGTATATTCTGAGAAATCAGTTACCAGTTCAGAGATATAAAGGTGCAGTGCTGCAAGCAACAGATGGAAACAGAGGTATGTATTTCTGTGTCTATTCCATGGAAGTGAGTAAAGCCATCGCAAGCGTGATGGAAAACCCAGAAGCAGAGAAGGAAATGGTTCATCAAAGCATGTATAAAAATAGGTATTAAAAACCGTAATGTCTGTTTCTGTCACGAATGTCTTTCTGAGACACATTCTCCACTAAGGGTAACCTGGGACTACCTATCACCAGTTTGTGGATGCATAAGAAAGACTGCCCTGGAAGGAAAAATATATAGTCTTCAAGCCCCTTTCTCATCCTCCAGAGACCCTGCCGTTCCAGGACTCCACCTCAGTGGCGAGAAAACCTCAACGTGCACGGCACACGCCGAACTCCGGGAGCATGCGCAGTGTGTGCACGTGCACCCGTTGCTGCGCATGCGCCTTGGTGCACATACATCCTGAGCGTTCTGTGAGGAGCGTTGGGCCTGAGGCGGTTGGGTTTACTCAGTCCCGGTTCCTTCTCACTGCTTGCGAGTCACCAGGTAGGTCCACAGATCTGTCCTGTCTGGAGTTGAAGTGCGCGAGTGTGTGAGGGGGAGCCAGCGAGTTTCGGGCGGGTCGGGCAGTGCGATCTGGGGCCTTTGAGGAGGAAAGCCCTCGAGGTGGTCATCTTTCTCCTCAGAGGTGTCGCGACGCCATAGTTCTTGCCCTGGTGGCTGGAGAGGAAGGGCGGTGGGCAGAAGAGGGCAGGGGTCGGGTGATGGTGGGGGGGAGACTTGGGAGTGCTATTTGAAATATCTGGTTCACTGGGGCCCTGGAACTGACGACAGAGCACAGAATCTGGGGCCGGCAGTGGGACCTGGGCAGGGGGCGGGGTGGGCGATTAAGGAAAGGCCTAGAAACCGGACCGCGGGGGGGTTGTGACTGTATTGTTATAGCCACGCGTTTTGGGGAACAAACTCACTCAGAAGGACAATGCAGGTAATGGAGGGCAGTTTATTACACCGGCGGGCCCAAGGCAGAGTCTCCTCTTAGCCAAGGACCCCGACCAGCATTTGTGAAAATCTTTTATACCCCATGTGTACGTGTCCGAACTCACCACCCCAAATTCCTGGAGACTTACATAAACAAAGGAAGGGTAAATACAATCACAGTAATCTCATCATTTAGGTGTTATGTGTTCAAACAGTTAAACAGTTGGCCAATAATCAATAAGCCGGAGGTTACACTCCGATAGGTACAGAAACATTTACGGCCTGTCCAGAGACAGGGGTGATTAGTGTATGTTTTCTCTTAGGCGATGAGTAACCTGGATAGGATCTTCAAGGTTCCCCTGTCCGGAGGGGGTCTTATCCTTCTATTGTCGTTTTCACAGGCACTAGGCACAGAGTTCAGAGTCCATTAGAGAGGTGGCCGAGCATGATCAGCACCAACAGGCCTAAGATGGAGTCCAGGCCCCAGGAATTCCTTCTTCATTATCCCGGGTTTTGTGATAAGGTGTCAAGGGAGACGTGGACCAGTTGCTCTGCATGCACTCACCTCAGCCCCAGACCCTGAGAAAATCAGGCTGTAAAGACGGAGCCTTTCTTCTTGTTCCAGCTGAATTCCAAGGGAGTTGGGGGAGATATGCCTGGTGAAAAGGAGTGTGACAAAAGGAATAGTCCTGGATTTTTAATTCCTAGCAGCGTTTCACTAAATATCTTCATGATGGAGAATTCTGTTGTGAAATCACACTTCCTCACAAAAATTCAGCCTTCCTGTGTACCTTAAGGTGATTTCTCTGCCAGCTTAGCAAAGACAAATATGGCTTTTCTAGCAACTGTATTTGGTGTACTTGGAATGCATGTACACTCGTACTTAACCAGAGTTTTCTTTTGAAAGTATTTTCACATTTTTAAAAAAATAATAAGTCAACGTATGGTCATAAAAGTGATCAAATATAGCTGTACTCTTAAATACATTTTCTAAATCACAATATTCTACTTTCAGGGAGAAATATGAGTTTGCAAGTGGCATCAACATTGGGACCTATAGATCAAGAGTCCTCCCAGCCGGGTGAACCTGTGGTTGTGAGTACCTTACCATTTGATGTTTTCTATTAGCACAAGTTTATTTTGGAGAAAATATTGTTAAGTAGTGAGGTCGTTGCTGAGCCGCAGAAAGACGGCCGGGATTCTTGGCCTCTGGAGGAGAAGAATTCAATCCGGGGCCAGAGACGAGGCTGGATCGCCCAGAGCTTTGGTGTGATAAAGTTTTATTAAAGTGTAAACGAGATAGAGAAAGCTTCTGACATAGGCATCGGAAGGGGGTAGAAAGAGTACCCCCCTGCTAGTCTTCAGCTGGATGATATATAGTCACTAGCAGTTTGTTAATGAAAGAAAGGAATGTCTTAAACTCAGAAGGGCACCAGGCCCCTCATCCATAAGATGTATTTTGGAATAATCTGGGCACCAGACATCCCGGGTCATAAAACGATTGACTTGAATTTTGCAGAAAGGCAGATCATGCAAATAGTTTCATCTACATAGATTAGGGGAACAGTGTCTGAGTATAACATACTGGTTTGTCAAGTAGGTTCTGAGCCATTAGGCGGAAGACAGCGCTTGGGGTAAATGCAGAGTACAGTAACATAGCTTAAGACAAACATTTCCATAAGAAAAATGCATTGGTTAACTCAAAGTTTGAGAATAGTTAACTTCAGGTGAAACCAGGTGTCATGGCCACACAGTATTTTAAGAGAAACCTCTTTTAAATTTGTATAGAGAAGGGAAAAAATATCCCTAGTTTGTTTCATCCTGCCGCTTAAGAGAGAGAGAAAATGTCTGACACTTGCAGCCTATTTCCTCCGTTTGGAGACTCCTGGCCTTCCTGCCGGTTGCCCTCTCAGTAGTACAGATGCAGCGATAAAGGTCTTTCATGCTGATAAAGGGTGACAGTTTGTCTTAGGAAGGAACATTGATCCAGATATATTACAGTCTGGTGTTGCCTGGATGAGTATACCGTTAAATTCCCTGGAAATGTGCCCAGTGACTCCCTCCTCCTGCTTATTAACAACAGATTGCATACTTCCATCCCAACATAGATTTAAATAGCTTCCAAAGTCTTCCTGGGTAACTCTTAGGGGAGCTAACTTTTCTCTGTGGGAAGAGTAACTTTATTAAAAGTAAGTACATAGAATTGTGTTGGGAAAATGTTGTTAGGTTAACTTATGATCAGATATATCTGTGTCTTATGTATATTTATGCTATTAGATGTATTAACAACAAAAGGTTTTTATTTGCATGCCCACTCTACTAGGACCAGTAGCCCAGTGTTGAGCAACCTCAACAAGGGGAACCACCAGCTGAAATGCAGGATATCACACCGGCAAAGGAGGAAATAAATGAAGAGGATCCAGTGGATCGTGGTGAAGAGAAGCTTGAGACATAATTTATATACAAGAGAAGTCAATGCTTTAAAGCATTCCTGTTTGTCGAGTTTTGACATATGCATACCATTGCGTAAATGCTACCACAACAAAAAGGTAGAAAACGTCCCGTTGGTTTGAAAATGCTCCCTCGGGTGAGAATGCAAACTAGTACAGCCACTATGGAGAACAGTGTGGAGATTCCTTAAAAAACTGGGAATAGAACTGCCATACGACACAGCAATCCCTCTGCTGGGCATACACACCAAGGAAACCAGAATTGAAAGAGACACGTGTAGCCCAGTGTTCATCACAGCACTGTTTACAATAGGCAGGACATGGAAGCAACCTAGATGTCCATCAGCAGACGAATGAATAAGGAAGCATTGGTACATATACCCAATGGAATATTACTCAGCCATTAGAAAGAATACATTTGAATCATTTCTATTGAGATGGATGAAACCGGAGCCCATTATTCAGAGTGAAGTAAGCCAGAAAGAAAAACACCAATAGAGTATACTAATGCATATATATGGAATATGAAAGACGGTAACCATAACCCTATTGCGAGACAGAATAAGAGACACAGATGCATAGAACAGTCTTATGGACTCTGAGGGAGAAGGTGAGGGTGGGACGTTCTGAGAGAATAGCACTGAAACATGTATATTATCATATGTGAAACAGAACACCATTCCAGGTTCGATGCATGAGACAAATGCTCAGGGCTGGGGCAATGGGATGACCCAGAGGGATGGGATGGGGAGTGGGTGGGAGGGGGGTTCAGGATGGGGAACACATGTAAACCCATAGCTGATTCATGTCAATGTATGGCAAAAGCCACTACAATATTGTAAAGTAATTAGCCCCCAACTAAAATAAATAAATTTATTAAAAAAAAAAAAAAAGCAAATGCTCCCTCCGGCTATTTGCATTCAGATTCCTTCCTCCATTCCTATACCCTGGCAACCACAGATATATTTCTGTGCCTATAGTTGTGCGTTTTCCAGAAACCCATTGACATGAAATCATATAACACATAGCTTTCTGTGTCTGACATCTCTCAGTGGCACAGCTGAGATGCCTCCTTGCTGTTACATGCATTAGTAGTTCCTTTTGAAATGACTGTGTAGTATTCTTATGCATGAGTATACTCTTTTTTCTTTCATCTACATACCAGTTGTTGAATAGTTTGGTTGTTTCTAGTTTTGGCTATTAGGAGTACATGAGTAGGATATTTTAGTAATGGTCCTTGTGTGAATATGTTTTCCTTTCTCTTGGGTAAAATTGGCTAAAATTAAAACTCCTAGGAAGTACCGAAATTCTTGAGAATAAGAAGAATATGCTACCGGAGAAGAGTGAAGAAATAGCTACAAAAGGAATGAAAAGGCTAAGCTAAAGTGGAAACAGCCCCCAGCTGTGGATGTGTCTGGTGGTGAAAGTCAAGTCCGATGCTAAAAGAACAATATTGTACAGGAACCAGAGGTATATTCTGAGAAATCAGTTACCAGTTCAGAGATATAAATGTGCAATGCTCCAAGCAACAGATGGAAACGGAGGTACATATTTCTGTGTCTATTCTATGGAAGTGAGTAAAGCCATTGCAAGCATGATGGAAAACCCAGAAGCAGAGAAGGAAATGGTTCATCAAAGCATGTATAAAAATAGGTATTCAAACCAGTAATGTCTATTCCTGTCATAAATGTCTTCCTGAGACACATTCTCCACTAAGGGTAACCTGGGACTACCTATCACCACAGTTTGTGGATGCGTAAGAAAGACTGCACTGGAAGGAAAAAAAGATAGTCTTCAACCCCCTTTCTCATCCTCCAGAGACCCTGCGGTTCCAGGACTCTACCTCAGTAGCGAGAAAAGCTCAACGTGCTCGGCACACGCCGAACTCAGGGAGCATGCGCAGTGTGTGCAGGTACACCCGCTACTGCGCATGCGCCTTGGTGCGCATAAGTAGCGCGCATTCTGTGAGGAGCGTTGGGCCTGAGGCGGTTGTGTTTACTCAGTCCCGGTTCCTTCTCACTGCTTGCGAGTCACCAGGTAGGTCCACAGATCTGTCCTGTCTGGAGTTGATGTGTGCGAGCGTGTGAGGGGGAGCCAGCGAGTTTCGGGCGGGTCGGGCAGCGCGTTTTCGGGCCTTTGAGGAGGAAGGCCCTCGAGGTCGTCATCTTGCTCTTCAGAGGTGTCGTGACGCCATAGTTCTTGCCCTGGTGGCTGGAGAGGAAGCTCGGTGGGCAGAAGAGGGAGGGGTCGGGTGATGGTGGGCGGGGGGGAGACTTGGGAGTGCTATTTGAAATATCTGGTTCACTGGGGCCCTGGAACTGACGACAGAGCACAGAATCTGGGGCCGGCAGTGGGACCTGGGCAGGGGGCGGGGTGGGCGATTAAGGAAAGGCCTAGAAACCGGACCGCGGGGGTGGGGGTGGGTGGGTTGTGACTGTCTCCCGGGTTTTGTGATAAGGTGTCAAGGGAGACGTGGACCGGTTGCTCTGCATGCAGACTCACTTCAGCCCCAGACACTGAGAAAATCGCCATAGTCAGGCTGTAAAGACTGAGCCTTCTTGTTCCAACTGAATTCCAAGGGAGCTGGGGAGATACGTCTGGTGAATAGGGGTGTGACAAAAGGAATAGTCCTGAATTTTTAACTCTTAGCAGTATTTCACTAAATATCTTCATAATGGAGAATTCTGTTGTGAAATCAAACTTCCTCACAAAAATTGAGCCTTCCTGTGTACCTTAAGGTAATTTCTCTGCCAGCTTAGCAAAGACAAAAATGGCTTTTCTAGTAACTGTATTTAGTGTGATTGGAATGCATGTACACTCATACTTAACCATCGTTTTCTTTTGAAAGTATTTTCACATTTTTTAAAAAAGTAATAAGTCAACATATGGCCATAAAAGTGATCAAATATAGCTCTAGTCATAAATACATTTTCTAAATCACAACATTCTACTTTCAGGGAGAAATATGAGTGGGCAAGTGGCATCAACACTGGGACCTATAGATCAAGAGTCCTCCCAGCTGGATGCACCTGTGGTTGTGAGTACCTTACCATTTGGTGTTTTCTATTAGCAGAAGTTTATTTTTGAGAAAATGATGTTAAGTAGTACAGATGCAGTGATAAAGGTCTTTCATGCTGATAAAGGGTGACAGTGTGTCTTAGGAAGGAACATTGATCCAGATATATTACAGTCTGGCGTTGCCTGGATGAGTATACTGTTAAATTCCCTGGAAATGTGCCCAGTGACTCCCTCCTCCTGCTTATTAACAACAGATTGCATACTTCCATCCCAACATAGAGTTAAATAGCTTCCAAAGTCTTTCTGAGTAACTCTTATGGGAGTTAACTTTTCTCTGTGGGAAGAGAAACTTTATTAAAAGTAAGTACATAGAATTGTGTTGGGAAAATGTTGTTAGGTTTACTTATGATCAGATACATCTGTGTCTTGTGTATAGTTATGCTATTAGATGTATTAACAACAAAAAGTTTTTATTTGCATGCCCACTCTACTAGGACCAGCAGCCCAGTGTTGAGCAACCTCAACAAGGGGAACCACCAGCTGAAATTCATGATATCACACCTGCAAAGGAGGAAGTACATGAAGAGCATCCAGTGGATCGTGGTGAAGAGAAGCTGCCGCGTGCCTGTCAAGGTAAAGTGTATCAGTGCATCCTGCCTTAAGACATACCCAGTGAGTGGAGGAAAGGAAACATTAGAAAAGGACTTCAGACAGTTCCTGAAAAACTGAGGAGAGTATAGTTTGCAGGTTCGTGTGGTTGGTGAAATTTTCCCTTGTTTTCAAGACAAAGAAGTCGGGGGAGCATCTAAGTTGTCTGAGGACAACCCTGGAAAAGGAAAATGGTAATGACTTTCGGGAAATTCTGCTTTCCTTTTTCTCCAGCAACACATTCCTGGAATAATGCTCCTGAGTTTCTTACTCATCACATTTTTACCATACTAACCTAAGGCTTTTAATTCATAACACTGAGGGAATGAATATCATCATTCCCTTGTTTATATTGTAGGTTTTACAGCTAAATTGATGCGTTTTTTTAATGATCCTTACCTGGAAATTGATCTCCCGGAATTGGCTGTGGCAAAGACTGGGGGTCAAGGTGGAGATGGTCCTGATGTCTAGGAGGAGATTGCGTCAAATATAGAGCCTGTTGAAATGCCAGAAGCAGGTATGTCATCCATTCAGAAAGTAATTTATGTGGTTTCTGTTTTTCAGAATATTATATCTTTAATAATATAGAGGGAACATTACTATTATTTTAATAATAGAATTCACATATTCTTTGAAAGATAGTTCACATCCCAGATGCCTGAGTGCCTGACTTACAGACTTTCCAATAAAGAGACAGGATCAAAGCCATATCGAACTGAAAATAGGAAACCGTTTTCCTTTTTTTTTTTATTTTTAAATAAATTTATTTATTTTAGTTGGAGGCTAATTACTTTACAATATTGTAGTGGTTTTTGCCATACATTGACATGAATCAGCCATGGGTTTACATGTGTTCCCCATCCTGAACCCCCCCACACCTCCCTCCCCCTCCCATCCCTCCGGGTCATCCCACTGCCCCAGCCCTGAGCATTTGTCTCATGCATCGAACCTGGAATGATGTTCTGTTTCACTTATGATAATATACATGTTTCAATGCTATTCTCTCAGAACGTCCCACCCTCACCTTCTCCCTCAGAGTCCATAAGACTGTTCTATGCATCTGTGTCTCTTATTCTGTCTCGCATATAGGGTTATGGTTACCGTCTTTCAAATTCCATATATATGCATTAGTATACTGTATTGGTGTTTTTCCGTCTGGCTTACTTCACTCTGTATAATGGGCTCCAGTTTCATCCTTCTCAATAGAACTGATTCAAAAGGAAACCGTTTTCTTTCCTTGAGTATAAGTACTTTAAGCAACAGCTAATAATTTTCAGGTTCTTTTCTAATTTCTGCTTGTAACAAATACGGAATGCATTTGTAATAAATATCAGTTTACATGAAATATGCTCAGTAGGTTCTAGTACCAGCTTTAACATAATGTGTGTGATTCAGGTAAATCCCTTAACTTCTAAACTGAACTTTATTTATTTAAGTTGTGAATTCAGAACAGATACACTAAAATGCCAATTTTTCCATGCTGATTTTTGCACTCTCTGATTCCCTTCGATGGAATGCATACAAGAATACTCTGTTTTTCTTGATTGATTTATCATAAAATATCATCTAGAGTCAAATTATAACAGGGGAATTGAGATTTCATTTTCTGATGGGGGACCCATGTACACCCGTGGCTGATTCATATCAATGTATTGCAAAAAACACCACACTATTGTAAAGTAATTAGCCTCCAATTAAAATTAAAAAATTAATTTTTTTAAAAAAGAAAATGAGCCAACATTCCGCTTGATGTTTGTTAAATTCTCTCAAATTCTGAATTCTCTAGCTCTTAGGAAAATTAGTTGCATTTTAAATCCTTTCCCCATTGAAGCATGATGTGACTGAATAATAAAATGGCAAAAGGTAGTCTAGTTTCCTGTTTCTGTGGCTGATCAAGTTGAGAGAGTGCATTTAGTCAGTGATATCCCAGGCAGGTGTGAGTGAGATACATATGCTAAGCACACTACCTGCCCCCATGTTTGGTCTGTTTTGGGGGGCGTTTTTTTGCTTATTTTAAGTGGAGGATCATTACTTTACACTACTCTGATGGTTTTTGCCATACACCCAACTCTCACTCTTAAGGAACTAGTAAAAATCTGAGCCTCACGATATAATCATCTCTCACTATATCAAATATGTTATTTTTCCTCTTTGATACGTGAGTTTAAAAAGTTTTGAAGGTTAAAGTCTGTAACTCTAGTTCTTCCCACGTAATCAGCGTAGTATCTTTCACATAGGTGTTCTCCAGATTGCTGACAATTAATTGCATGGTTCTAATTTTACAGGAAGAACTTCATGGTTAGGGAAGATTTTACTGTGTATTAGCCTTCTAAATATTTTCACTTTACCTTTTTGTTCCATTCCATTAGAACATGTAGATGAAAAGACAACTTTCAGACTACTTTCAAGTAACTACAGAACATGATTAAAATGTTCTCTTAGAAACATCTTAGCCCTAAATATGTGTGGTATTTAAAAAGAAAAATACATTAATTATAAAGTACATAAATATAAAATCCTACCCCCAACAAACAGGTAAGAAAAAGAGCGACAGAATAAACCTAACGGAAAAAGCAAAAGATACTTAATAAAAGACAGGTATGAATCGTCAGGAAGAGGAAAATAAACTCAACTAATAGATAAACACAATGTGGTAATTTACATAATTTTGTAACACACATATATATACACACACATTTTTTAATATTCTTTTCTGTTGTGATTTATCACAGGAGGTTGGACATAGTTCCCTGTGCTGTATAGTAGGACCTTGTTGTTTATCCATTCTGAATGTGATAGTTTGTATCTGCCAACCCCAAATTGCCAGTCCATTCCTCTCAGTTTACATGATTGTGAAGAAAATGGACAAAGCCCAAGTATACCTAATAAGAAATATGAACAAGACACTAACAGTAGATTACAGAATTAAAACAGAGTATAATCTGGAACTCACATATTTTTAGAATATTGATGGGATGTGTCTAATAGGGTAGAAAAAGAAATATTATTTAACATAGCCCAGAGTAACTAAATAAGTAAACATCACAAGATACCGTGGATGAACTTTTGAAATTGGTCAGAGTTGTCTCTCAAAAGCCATTGTCATTCAGAAACAAACCAAAAAATCTCCTTTTCCAGATTTTCTTCTCTCTTCCTACTTGCTTTTCTCTCTCACTCATACTCCCTCTAGCTCTCCCGTTTCTTTTCTTCTCTCCTTTTTCTCTTTCTTCTTTTGGTGTGGCTGTGAGAAAGTCCTATTTCTGCTTCACATGTTGATGTCGCCAGTGATAGTAATGACTGAAAATTAGTGTCCCCATATAATTTATTATACCAACTGGAATGCTTTCCAAGGTGACAAGAAACATTTAGAATTACAAGAGGGCCACAAGTAAAAAGGGGGATAAATGTTTAACTGACTTAAAACAACCACATCAGGGATGAATTAGAACAAATGAAAATTTCTACACTCTTCCACAGTAGAGAAGAAACAAATGTACTACTGGCCTTTTTCTTTACTTCACTTAAGCAGTAACAGAGATAACAACTGTTGAGCTGTCCTATATTCGGAATATTATTTCAAACCAACACAGTTCAATGATACTTTTGGGGGATTTTTTGGTTTTAGTTTTTGTGTATTTTGTTTGTCTTAGGGTGTTTTTTGTTGTTAGATATTTTACTGAATGTGTACACAGTTTTGCCCTCTACTGAAAACGACCTTCTGATAGGTTCAATTGATTTCATTTGTTCTGAACTCAGTGTCCTTATTTTCTTGTATAACTAGGAAGGGTAGTGTGTTTTTAAAAATACTGGTAATAGGCTTGAAAAGTCGATAAAATCTCTAGAGAGGATTAACTGAAGGTAAGCCAGAGGGTCGCCCGTAGTGTTCTTGTTTTAGTCCACTTTATAAAACTACAACTGCGATGAACTTTGTACACCTCTCCTATCAACGAAATTTCTGCTAAGTAACTTTTTTAATGTATATATTATAGGTGAAGGGCGACGATTTGCTTGAAAGAAGATAGACTGAAGCCATCTGTGCTGTTCTTATGTTGTATATTTGACTGTTAAAGTTCTGTCAATAAAGTTTCATTTTCTCCTTGCACATTTTTTGTTACATTTATCCCCGAGGATTTAATGGTATTGAAAATTCATGGTTTGTGATTTTTATGGCCTAGTTGAGGATGTATGTAGAGATAGAATGTTTGTATATAGATTTTCTGTTCCACAGTTCCTCTCAATATGCATATTAATTCCACAAATTTAGATCTAGATTATTTTTGCTTTTCAAAATATACTATAATATTTGAATATCAACAGTTTCTACTGGCTTAAACCTTAAACCTTTCCTCATTTTGCAGGATTGAACAAACCAGCCAGAATACTCTTGACTAAAGCAGGTGATAATCGGCATTTTTCCCGATAGGAAATGAGTAATCTTCTGCATTTCGACCTGTTTACGTTGCTTTTTTGTAGATATACTTTATCAGAGTAAGTTCCATTCTATTCCTAGCTTGCTGTCTTGAATATAGATTCAGTTCAGTTCCGTTCAGTCGCTCAGTCGTGTCCGACTCTCTGCGACCCCATGAATTGCAGCACGCCAGGCCTCTCTGTCCATCACCAACTCCTGGAGTCCACCCAAACCCATGTCCATCGAGTCGGTTATGCCATCCAACCATCTCAGCCTGTCGTCCCCTTCTCCTTCCGCCCCCAATCCTACCCAGCATTAGGGTCTTTTCCAATGAGTCAGCCCTTCGCATGAGGTGGCCCAAGTATTGGAGTTTCAGCTTCAACATCAGACCTTCCAGTGAACACCCAGGATTGATCTCTTTTAGGATGGATTGGTTGGATCTCCTTGCAGTCCAAGGGACTCTCAAGAGTCTTCTCCAACACCACAGTCCAAAAGCATCAATTCTTCGGTGCTCAGCTTTCTTCACCGTCCAACTCTCACATCCATACATGACCACTGGAAAAACCATAGCCTTGACTAGACGGACTTTTGTTGGCAAAGTAATGTCTCTGCTTTTAAATATGCTATCTAGGTTGGCCATAACCTTCCTTCCAAGGAGTAAGCGTCTTTTAAGTTCATGGCTGCAATCACCATCAGCAGTGATTTTGGAGCCCAAAAAAATAAAGTCTGACACTGTTTCCAGTGTTTCCCCATCTATTCGCCATGAAGTGATGGGACCGGATGCCATGATCTTAGTTTTCTGAATGTTGAGTTTTAAGCCACCTTTTTCACTCTCCTCTTTCTCTTTCATCAGGAGGCTCTTTAGTTCTTCACTTTCTGCCATAAGGGTGGTGTCACCTGCATATCTGAGGATATGGCGTGTGACTAAATAAGGGCCAGTTTGTCCAAAGCACTGTGTGCCTCTTCCTGTTTTTCACCCAGAATTCCTTCATGACGCAGTGACATTCAGGGATCGCAGAGGTTACAACTTACCCCTGTAGAACTGGCTGTGAGCAACGCTGTTTCTGTTAGGGATCCTAATTCATCTGAAGCCAGAGATGGAATTTCTGAGCTGGAGTGCATCTGTGTCCTCAGGTGTGACCTATTAGAGCTGTTTTGGGTTGGCATCCAGGATGAGCACTCTAAACTGTTTGCAGATCTCTGTCCCAGGGCATGAAATCTCAGAACTGTTTGGGGGGGGGGGTCTGTGTCCAGAGGGTTGGGCCTCTCAGCTGTTCATATATCTGCACACGAGAACAGTCTGAAGAGAGAGGCTGGATGGACCCCACTCTCACGGGCCTTAGAAGCAGGCCTGTGATGTCACATTTGCTACGATTTCTACCATGCCTCCCTACAGAGAGAAAAGCTTGGGGCCCCATCCTCAGAGAGGGTAATAATGCACAGTTCACAGAAGCCCAGGTAATAATCCTGTTAAGAAAAATACTTGCTGATATGACTGCCACCCTTGATAGGGGCCCTGTGACAAAAACTGTGTACACACACTCTCTCAGTCCATCTGCCCAACCCACAACAAGGAGGGCACCGTTAGCAGATGGGCGCCCAAGGCCCAGTGCAGAGGGAAGGTCTCAGCTCATGAGGAGGGGAGGAACTGGATGGAAGCTTGGGCTCCTTGGAGGAGGCGGGAAAGACTCAGCACAACCCTGGCCAGGGAGTGTGGGAGGGGGGCGTTGGCACAGGGCCACAGGGACCCTATGGCTGACTCACTGTCAGGGTATGTCTCTGTGTCTCCCCATCACACACCCAGCTTCTTATCTGATGGATGGAATGGACTGGTCACATTCCCTGGGGACGTGATCATGGAAGGTACAGAGTTGAGCCTCCAAGCAGCTGGGGGGAAATCTCACATTCACCAGTTTGCATGAGGCTCCACCACAAATGCAGAGATCCCTGCCTCTCTTTCCCCCATTAGAGCAGTCATTGGCAGGGAGATCAGCAAGAGGGCAGTCTGGGCAGGATAGGTTGTGAGGGACCCTGTGTGCAGCATGAGCCTCCCCAGGAATGGAGAATGTCCTTTTCCTGATGGGCAGAGGCCCCTGATGTGTGTGAAGGGAGCGTGATTAAGGCCCAGGCCATGGGCAACTGAGTCATTCTCTAGAGAAAGAGAGGATTTTACTCCCCAGGAGTAAAATGGAGACATCAGGATTTCACTCCCCAGTTTTTCCACTAGGATCTAGGATACTTTTCTCCCAGATAGGTATCTCCTCTAGGCTGTTGCTCAAATGTCACAATCTTAGAACTTCCCTGACCACTCTTTCTAGATATCATCCCCTCTCTCTATTTCACTATCCCAATTTAATGTTAATTATGGCAGTTACAAACACCTGATAAATTACTTGTATTTGGGGACCACATGATCCCAAGAGAAGGTAAGCTCCATGAGGAAAAGGTCGATTTTCTCTTTCCAAACACACAAATTTGTGCTTGACACATACTTTGGAGAGAATGCATGAACAACGGAATGAATAAACAAAGTTAAACCTGTTGAGAGAAGCATAGCTAGACAGGCTGAGGATTCTGCTAGAGAACATATTCAGGGATGATAAGATGATGACAAAGCTGTGACCTTTATCTCACCTACGAGGTGGTGTCCTTGGGTCCCCTCGAAATTGACCCCTTTCCTAACAGAATGGAAGGTCCTGTTGTCTTTTTCACATATTACTCGCGGTCAACGTCAGAGGCCTTCCCCACGCCAGGACCTCAGATTCCAGTCGGAAGCTTTACTTACCCTGCCCACTGGGGGACTGTGGCTGGATATTTCTGCCTTAAACAGGAAAGCTCAAACAACTACGATGCGCAGCATAGATAAAATGCTTTCAATGCTCTTTGTTACGACAGTGGTCACTATAGACAAGTAATCTTCAGTTTATGAAGACTTCTTTTTGAGTCCAAGATGGCAGCAATCTGTGGGGTTTTCACCCTAACCTTGCCCTTCCGCCCTTGGCGGATCATCCTGGAATGGTCCCCGGGCATCTATATCTGCTGTTCCCCAATCCCACCAGCAAGGGGCGCGCGAGATGAAACAGTTCTGTCCTGGGATATACCACTGAGGGGAAGCGGTAAGACCCCCCCCACTCTGGAAGGTACCATTGGGAGAGGGCGTTCCACAGCAGGGAGGGCCCCCTTACACCGCGTCAGGCATGGACCACAGTTCCCAGGCGCGGCGCTCAGGGCGCCTCTGGGTCTATCCCGATTCGCTCCTCTTCGTCTTCCCGCTGCTTTCGAATCCGAGTGGACACTGGTATTCAGCGGAAACTTTCTTCGTCTCTTTTCCAACTCCACCCCTTCGTTGGTGGGACGACTACGGAGCGAGAGACCTGCTGTCGGTTTGGGTATGGCGTCAGAGAAGCTTTCTGGGTAGTGACTGGTCACCGCGTGATTGCGGGCACTGTGGGCACAGAACTGGAACTGAGGGCGAGAGGCGCGTGTATACGCGTGCGCCTGCGTTAGCGTGCGCAACGATGCAGAGCATGCAATTTTCCTCCGAGTTTTATTGCTTTTCCCAAAGGGGTCGAATAGCTGCTCTGGTTAGTGGCGAGGTTTGGCGCGGTCACTGGCCGTGCATGGTGACTGCGTTTCAGTCTTGTTTAGCTCTCGCTCAGTCTGGATCCTGTGGCAGCGCACGGTCTTCACACAAATGCACGCAATTCATGTCCAGGGAGAGGTCTCTGAGTTTGGTGTCTCTCCCTGGAGAGTATACTGTATCTGGCACCTTGGGATTGTGTGTTGCTACGTGTGACAACACGGGTGCTGTTTGGCTACATTTGATCTCCTTGAGCCTTTGGGCGGAATTGTGAGTGATGGGACATTTGATGTGAGTGGATTTTGTGAGCCATAATACAAAGCCTCTAGGATGTGTGCCTGTATACCGGGATGTGCATCTTTGGAGGTTTCTTGCCTCTCAGTCCCTGTGTGTGAGATCTCTGTGTTAGGAGTCTGCACCCCAGAATGTGAGATCACTGAGCTTTTTGATTCTGGGTTCCAAGTTGTGATGCCTCTGTGCTGCTTTAAGGATGGGTTAGTCTAAAGGTGTAAAGGATCAGCTGCCTGGGGCTCTATGCAGAGGTTGCAAATTTTTCCTTTGTCTGGGAACTTTGTCTTAAGATTATATGATATTCTTGAGTTATTAAAACTTCTGCCTTTCCGTTTAGGAGGGTTTGTATTAGGTCGGTAAGTGTCCGCATGGTTTGGGAGTCAGTCTCCATGATGTGAAGCATCTGTGCAGTTCTCATTTGTTTCTGTCTGGAAGACTTTGGACTGTTTGCAGGGTCTCTGTCACAGCGTGTATGGTTATGGTCTCTGTTGTGTTTGAGCGTCTGAGACTCGAGTTGTGTGCTCTCTGTGCAGAGATTCAGTGAGCTCTTTTTGGTGTCTCTGGCTGTCTATGAGCTGTTGGAAGTCTTCGTGTTAGAAATAAAACCTCTTACGTTCTTGGCTGTGAGGTCTCTGTCCAGGAAGTGAGGATTTGGTAGCTGGCAGATATGATTCTGAAGCCGGGAACCTGACATGCTGACTGTGTGTTGTTGAGTGTATCACTTGTCTCGTGAAATCTCAGTATGTATCATAATTAATACAGTGGGGCCAGTGCCCATCTTGGAGGGTACCTGTGCATGTTAGCAATGTGTTTAAAGGGCCTGCCTCCAGACTGTCCTTCAGCAAATGTTTTCTGAGCACCTGCCATAGACCTGAGCACTATTGGAGGAGTTTGGGACAGGGCAAAACTAACCAAGTCTCTCATTGCATAGACTTGGTGGTCAGTAAGTAAATCAAGGGTGGCAGGCACTATGAAGAAAGATATTGCTAGATCAGGGGAAAAGGTGTATGTGGGTATGATATTATGATTTTCTTCAAGATAATGAGGGAAAGTCTCCCTGAAAGATGCCAAGTAAGCAGAGATCTGGAGGAAGTGAGGGAGCAGGTCGTGGGGTTACCTAAGGGAAGAGCATTCCAGGCAGAAGGAACAACAAATGCAACAGTCCTCGCATGGAAATCTACTTGGCGTGCTCCTGAACGTCAAGGAGTCCTGTGATGCACTGGGTTTGGCACGTAGCTCTCATTGAAAGGGGCCTGGTGCTGCTATTTCTGTTTGTCCCCCAGTTTGTGGTCATCTGCATTTCACAGATGAAGGACTCAAGGCTCCAACATGTGCCCTGCACCTTCTCTCCTACCTATACCTGAAATTAGGAGTGAAACCTTCTGGTCCGTCAGGAGAGACAGAGAACTTGAGTGTACCAGCTGCAGGGATGATAGTATCCACGTTGAATGTCAGCCGAGCAGCGTACCTCAGTTTTAATGTGGGAATCATGCCTCATATCGTTGCCTGCCCTTGATGGAGGGCAGGACTTAAGAAGGAGAAAGGGAACTGGGGCAAAGGAGAGAGGCAGGAAGGGGAAGCTGGAGGACAATGAGAAAAAAAAATGAATGGTCTCATCACATTGCTTGGATTTGGCCCAAATCACCTTGATTAAATGATTGGAGTGATATATAGATATATAGATATATAGATATATATTTTTTACTTTGTCCCTGTCCCTACCCTTTCTTTCCCTCCCCTTCTCTTTTGTGCCTGGGATACCACCTGGGGCTGGAGATTTCTTTTCTGTGAATTTTTCAACTACAAGCTTGCTTTTAAAATAGGTTATCTGTTCCTTTTTCACTGAAATTTGATAGTTTGTTCCGCTTCACCTAAATTGCCAGATGTAGTTATTCTATGACTATAAACTTATTCATAGAATCCTTTTAATTTCTGTGGAATCTGTAACCTATTTCTTTCCTGATATTGGTAAGTTTTGTCTATAGTTATCTTGCTTTTGTTTTATTCTTCTGGGTGGAAATTTATGAATTCGTAGTGACCTTTTGAAAGAGCCAGCTTTGGGTTTTGTCGATTATCTATATATTTTTTCTAATATCTGTTCCGATCTCTTTTTCCCTTATTTTGCTGAGTCTCGCTACCAAAGGGGTTTAATAAAGTCCCTGAAAGTTTCCCAAGTATAGTGTAATCTCACAGATTCTAGGGCACTGTTGTAGCCGCACTGAGTGAGATCCACTGAATGTAGATCATGGCATCTGCACTTTTTACAAGAATTCCTCAGTTCTGATTGACATGGACAACGTGTCTAGGCACTACTGGACCAGAGACATGGTCTTATTTTCCCTACTGCCAGGCTGTCTTCACTGACAGCATGTGACAGGGTTGTCTGTTTTCTCTGATGCACAAACCCAAGGGGTATGACACAAACTCAAGGGGGTTGACAATTAAATGGAGGGAGGCTTTGGACTAGAGCAGATGCGGTGGACTTTGGAAAAAGTAGATGCATTAGAGATTTTCGAAGTAAAAGTGACAGAACTCAGCAAGAATATGGACTTGAAGTGAAGGAGAGGGAATTGTAAACATGGTTAAGACCAAGTTTCTGTGTCCTGTCATAAGGGTACAAAGGTGTCATGGGAAATCCTGGAAGTTGGCCAGGTCTGGAAAGAATTCCAAATAAGATTTTTATGTTTATGAGCTCATGGTCTAGATGGATACAATAACCAGTATTTACATACTTAAAAGTTCCTTTTCCTTTTAAAAAAAAGTGAGAGGTATTGAGATATAATTTATATACAATAGAAGTCAATGCTTTAAAGCATTACCGTTTGTCAAGTTTTCACATATGCATACCATTGCGTAAATGCTACCACAGCAAAAATGTAGAAAACGCCCCATTCGTTTGAAAACGCTCCTTTGGGCTATTTGCATTGAGACTCCTTCCTCCATTCCTATACCCTGGCCACCGCAGATATATTTCTGTGCCTATAGTTGTGCCTTTTCCAGGAATCCATTGACATGGAATCATATAACACATAGCCTTCTGTGTCTGACATCTCTCAGTGGCACAGCTGAGATGCATCCTTGCTGTTACATGCATTAGGAGTTCCTTTTGAAATGACTGTGTAGTATTCTTATGCATGAGTATATTCTTTTTTCTTTCATCTACATACCAGTTGTTGAATAGTTTGGTTGTTTCTGGTTTTGGCTATTAGGAGTACATGAGTAGGATATTTTAGTAATGGTCCTTGTGTGAATATGTTTTCCTTTCTCTTGGGTAAAATTGGCTAAAATTAAAACTCCTAGGAAGTACCGAAATTCTTGAGAATAAGAAGAATATGCTACCGGAGAAGAGTGAAGAAATAGCTACAAAAGGAATGAAAAGGCTAAGCTAAAGTGGAAACAGCCCCCAGCTGTGGATGTGTCTGGTGGTGAAAGTCAAGTCCGATGCTAAAAGAACAATATTGTACAGGAACCAGAGGTATATTCTGAGAAATCAGTTACCAGTTCAGAGATATAAATGTGCAATGCTCCAAGCAACAGATGGAAACGGAGGTACATATTTCTGTGTCTATTCTATGGAAGTGAGTAAAGCCATTGCAAGCATGATGGAAAACCCAGAAGCAGAGAAGGAAATGGTTCATCAAAGCATGTATAAAAATAGGTATTCAAACCAGTAATGTCTATTCCTGTCATAAATGTCTTCCTGAGACACATTCTCCACTAAGGGTAACCTGGGACTACCTATCACCACAGTTTGTGGATGCGTAAGAAAGACTGCACTGGAAGGAAAAAAAGATAGTCTTCAACCCCCTTTCTCATCCTCCAGAGACCCTGCGGTTCCAGGACTCTACCTCAGTAGCGAGAAAAGCTCAACGTGCTCGGCACACGCCGAACTCAGGGAGCATGCGCAGTGTGTGCAGGTACACCCGCTACTGCGCATGCGCCTTGGTGCGCATAAGTAGCGCGCATTCTGTGAGGAGCGTTGGGCCTGAGGCGGTTGTGTTTACTCAGTCCCGGTTCCTTCTCACTGCTTGCGAGTCACCAGGTAGGTCCACAGATCTGTCCTGTCTGGAGTTGATGTGTGCGAGCGTGTGAGGGGGAGCCAGCGAGTTTCGGGCGGGTCGGGCAGCGCGTTTTCGGGCCTTTGAGGAGGAAGGCCCTCGAGGTCGTCATCTTGCTCTTCAGAGGTGTCGTGACGCCATAGTTCTTGCCCTGGTGGCTGGAGAGGAAGCTCGGTGGGCAGAAGAGGGAGGGATCGGGTGATGGTGGGCGGGGGGGAGACTTGGGAGTGCTATTTGAAATATCTGGTTCACTGGGGCCCTGGAACTGACGACAGAGCACAGAATCTGGGGCCGGCAGTGGGACCTGGGCAGGGGGCGGGGTGGGCGATTAAGGAAAGGCCTAGAAACCGGACCGCGGGGGTGGGGGGGGTGGGTTGTGACTGTCTCCCGGGTTTTGTGATAAGGTGTCAAGGGAGACGTGGACCGGTTGCTCTGCATGCAGACTCACTTCAGCCCCAGACACTGAGAAAATCGCCATAGTCAGGCTGTAAAGACTGAGCCTTCTTGTTCCAACTGAATTCCAAGGGAGCTGGGGAGATACGTCTGGTGAATAGGGGTGTGACAAAAGGAATAGTCCTGAATTTTTAACTCTTAGCAGTATTTCACTAAATATCTTCATAATGGAGAATTCTGTTGTGAAATCAAACTTCCTCACAAAAATTGAGCCTTCCTGTGTACCTTAAGGTAATTTCTCTGCCAGCTTAGCAAAGACAAAAATGGCTTTTCTAGTAACTGTATTTAGTGTGATTGGAATGCATGTACACTCATACTTAACCATCGTTTTCTTTTGAAAGTATTTTCACATTTTTTAAAAAAGTAATAAGTCAACATATGGCCATAAAAGTGATCAAATATAGCTCTAGTCATAAATACATTTTCTAAATCACAACATTCTACTTTCAGGGAGAAATATGAGTGGGCAAGTGGCATCAACACTGGGACCTATAGATCAAGAGTCCTCCCAGCTGGATGCACCTGTGGTTGTGAGTACCTTACCATTTGGTGTTTTCTATTAGCAGAAGTTTATTTTTGAGAAAATGATGTTAAGTAGTACAGATGCAGTGATAAAGGTCTTTCATGCTGATAAAGGGTGACAGTGTGTCTTAGGAAGGAACATTGATCCAGATATATTACAGTCTGGCGTTGCCTGGATGAGTATACTGTTAAATTCCCTGGAAATGTGCCCAGTGACTCCCTCCTCCTGCTTATTAACAACAGATTGCATACTTCCATCCCAACATAGAGTTAAATAGCTTCCAAAGTCTTTCTGAGTAACTCTTATGGGAGTTAACTTTTCTCTGTGGGAAGAGAAACTTTATTAAAAGTAAGTACATAGAATTGTGTTGGGAAAATGTTGTTAGGTTTACTTATGATCAGATACATCTGTGTCTTATGTATAGTTATGCTATTAGATGTATTAACAACAAAAAGTTTTTATTTGCATGCCCACTCTACTAGGACCAGCAGCCCAGTGTTGAGCAACCTCAACAAGGGGAACCACCAGCTGAAATTCATGATATCACACCTGCAAAGGAGGAAGTACATGAAGAGCATCCAGTGGATCGTGGTGAAGAGAAGCTGCCGCGTGCCTGTCAAGGTAAAGTGTATCAGTGCATCCTGCCTTAAGACATACCCAGTGAGTGGAGGAAAGGAAACATTAGAAAAGGACTTCAGACAGTTCCTGAAAAACTGAGGAGAGTATAGTTTGCAGGTTCGTGTGGTTGGTGAAATTTTCCCTTGTTTTCAAGACAAAGAAGTCGGGGGAGCATCTAAGTTGTCTGAGGACAACCCTGGAAAAGGAAAATGGTAATGACTTTCGGGAAATTCTGCTTTCCTTTTTCTCCAGCAAAACATTCCTGGAATAATGCTCCTGAGTTTCTTACTCATCACATTTTTACCATACTAACCTAAGGCTTTTAATTCATAACACTGAGGGAATGAATATCATCATTCCCTTGTTTATATTGTAGGTTTTACACCTAAATTGATGCGTTTTTTTAATGATCCTTACCTGGAAATTGATCTCCCGGAATTGGCTGTGGCAAAGACTGGGGGTCAAGGTGGAGATGGTCCTGATGTCTAGGAGGAGATTGCGTCAAATATACAGCCTGTTGAAATGCCAGAAGCAGGTATGTCATCCATTCAGAAAGTAATTTATGTGGTTTCTGTTTTTCAGAATATTATATCTTTAATAATATAGAGGGAACATTACTATTATTTTAATAATAGAATTCACATATTCTTTGAAAGATAGTTCACATCCCAGATGCCTGAGTGCCTGACTTACAGACTTTCCAATAAAGAGACAGGATCAAAGCCATATCGAACTGAAAATAGGAAACCGTTTTCCTTTTTTTTTTTTTTTTTAAATAAATTTATTTATTTTAGTTGGAGGCTAATTACTTTACAATATTGTAGTGGTTTTTGCCATACATTGACATGAATCAGCCATGGGTTTACATGTGTTCCCCATCCTGAACCCCCCCACACCTCCCTCCCCCTCCCATCCCTCCGGGTCATCCCACTGCCCCAGCCCTGAGCATTTGTCTCATGCATCGAACCTGGAATGATGTTCTGTTTCACATATGATAATATACATGTTTCAATGCTATTCTCTCAGAACGTCCCACCCTCACCTTCTCCCTCAGAGTCCATAAGACTGTTCTATGCATCTGTGTCTCTTATTCTGTCTCGCATATAGGGTTATCGTTACCATCTTTCAAATTCCATATATATGCATTAGTATACTGTATTGGTGTTTTTCTGTCTGGCTTACTTCACTCTGTATAATGGGCTCCAGTTTCATCCTTCTCAATAGAACTGATTCAAAAGGAAACCGTTTTCTTTCCTTGAGTATAAGTACTTTAAGCAACAGCTAATAATTTTCAGGTTCTTTTCTAATTTCTGCTTGTAACAAATACGGAATGCATTTGTAATAAATATCAGTTTACATGAAATATGCTCAGTAGGTTCTAGTACCAGCTTTAACATAATGTGTGTGATTCAGGTAAATCCCTTAACTTCTAAACTGAACTTTATTCATTTAAGTTGTGAATTCAGAACAGATACACTAAAATGCCAATTTTTCCATGCTGATTTTTGCACTCTCTGATTCCCTTCGATGGAATGCATACAAGAATACTCTGTTTTTCTTGATTGATTTATCATAAAATATCATCTAGAGTCAAATTATAACAGGGGAATTGAGATTTCATTTTCTGATGGGGGACCCATGTACACCCGTGGCTGATTCATATCAATGTATTGCAAAAAACACCACACTATTGTAAAGTAATTAGCCTCCAATTAAAATTAAAAAATTAATTTTTTAAAAAAGAAAATGAGCCAACATTCTGCTTGATGTTTGTTAAATTCTCTCAAATTCTGAATTCTCTAGCTCTTAGGAAACTTAGTTGCATTTTAAATCCTTTCCCCATTGAAGCATGATATGACTGAATAATAAAATGGCAAAAGGTAGTCTAGTTTCCTGTTTCTGTGGCTGATCAAGTTGAGAGAGTGCATTTAGTCAGTGATATTCCAGGCAGGTGTGAGTGAGATACATATGCTAAGCACACTACCTGCCCCCATGTTTGGTCTGTTTTGGGGGGCGTTTTTTTGCTTATTTTAAGTGGAGGATCATTACTTTACACTACTCTGATGGTTTTTGCCATACACCCAACTCTCACTCTTAAGGAACTAGTAAAAATCTGAGCCTCACGATATAATCGTCTCTCACTATATCAAATATGTTATTTTTCCTCTTTGATACGTGAGTTTAAAAAGTTTTGAAGGTTAAAGTCTGTAACTCTAGTTCTTCCCACGTAATCAGCGTAGTATCTTTCACATAGGTGTTCTCCAGATTGCTGACAATTAATTGCATGGTTCTAATTTTACAGGAAGAACTTCATGGTTAGGGAAGATTTTACTGTGTATTAGCCTTCTAAATATTTTCACTTTACCTTTTTGTTCCATTCCATTAGAACATGTAGATGAAAGGACAACTTTCAGACTACTTTCAAGTAACTACAGAACATGATTAAAATGTTCTCTTAGAAACATCTTAGCCCTAAATATGTGTGGTATTTAAAAAGAAAAATACATTAATTATAAAGTACATAAATATAAAATCCTACCCCCAACAAACAGGTAAGAAAAAGAGCGACAGAATAAACCTAACGGAAAAAGCAAAAGATACTTAATAAAAGACAGGTATGAATCGTCAGGAAGAGGAAAATAAACTCAACTAATAGATAAACACAATGTGGTAATTTACATAATTTTGTAACACACATATATATACACACACATTTTTTAATATTCTTTTCTGTTGTGATTTATCACAGGAGGTTGGACATAGTTCCCTGTGCTGTATAGTAGGACCTTGTTGTTTATCCATTCTGAATGTGATAGTTTGTATCTGCCAACCCCAAATTGCCAGTCCATTCCTCTCAGTTTACATGATTGTGAAGAAAATGGACAAAGCCCAAGTATACCTAATAAGAAATATGAACAAGACACTAACAGTAGATTACAGAATTAAAACAGAGTATAATCTGGAACTCACATATTTTTAGAATATTGATGGGATGTGTCTAATAGGGTAGAAAAAGAAATATTATTTAACATAGCCCAGAGTAACTAAATAAGTAAACATCACAAGATACCGTGGATGAACTTTTGAAATTGGTCAGAGTTGTCTCTCAAAAGCCATTGTCATTCAGAAACAAACCAAAAAATCTCCTTTTCCAGATTTTCTTCTCTCTTCCTACTTGCTTTTCTCTCTCACTCATACTCCCTCTAGCTCTCCCGTTTCTTTTCTTCTCTCCTTTTTCTCTTTCTTCTTTTGGTGTGGCTGTGAGAAAGTCCTATTTCTGCTTCACATGTTGATGTCGCCAGTGATAGTAATGACTGAAAATTAGTGTCCCCGTATAATTTATTATACCAACTGGAATGCTTTCCAAGGTGACAAGAAACATTTAGAATTACAAGAGGGCCACAAGTAAAAAGGGGGATAAATGTTTAACTGACTTAAAACAACCACATCAGGGATAAATTAGAACAAATGAAAATTTCTACACTCTTCCACAGTAGAGAAGAAACAAATGTACTACTGGCCTTTTTCTTTACTTCACTTAAGCAGTAACAGAGATAACAACTGTTGAGCTGTCCTATATTCGGAATATTATTTCAAACCAACACAGTTCAATGATACTTTTGGGGGATTTTTTGGTTTTAGTTTTTGTGTATTTTGTTTTTCTTAGGGTGTTTTTTGTTGTTAGATATTTTACTGAATGTGTACACAGTTTTGCCCTCTACTGAAAACGACCTTCTGATAGGTTCAATTGATTTCATTTGTTCTGAACTCAGTGTCCTTATTTTCTTGTATAACTAGGAAGGGTAGTGTGTTTTTAAAAATACTGGTAATACGCTTGAAAAGCCTATAAAATCTCTAGAGAGGATTAACTGAAGGTAAGCCAAAGGGTCGCCCGTAGTGTTCTTGTTTTAGTCCACTTTATAAAACTACAACTGCGATGAACTCTGTACACCTCTCCTGTCATCGAAATTTCTGCTAAGTAACTTTTTAAATGTATATATTATAGGTGAAGGGCGACGATTTGCTTGAAAGAAGATAGACTGAAGCCATCTGTGCTGTTCTTATGTTGTATATTTGACTGTTAAAGTTCTGTCAATAAAGTTTCATTTTCTCCTTGCACATTTTTTGTTACATTTATCCCCGAGGATTTAATGGTATTGAAAATCCATGGTTTGTGATTTTTATGGCCTAGTTGAGGATGTATGTAGAGATAGAATGTTTGTATATAGATTTTCTGTTCCACAGTTCCTCTAAATATGCATATTAATTCCACAAATTTAGATCTAGATTATTTTTGCTTTTCAAAATATACTATAATATTTGAATATCAACAGTTTCTACTGGCTTAAACCTTAAACCTTTCCTCATTTTGCAGGATTGAACAAACCAGCCAGAATACTCTTGACTAAAGCAGGTGATAATCGGCATTTTTCCCGATAGGAAATGAGTAATCTTCTCCATTTCGACCTGTTTACGTTGCTTTTTTGTAGATACACTTTATCAGAGTAAGTTCCATTCTATTCCTAGCTTGCTGTCTTGAATATAGATTCAGTTCAGTTCCGTTCAGTCGCTCAGTCGTGTCCGACTCTCTGCGACCCCATGAATTGCAGCACGCCAGGCCTCTCTGTCCATCACCAACTCCTGGAGTCCACCCAAACCCATGTCCATCGAGTCGGTTATGCCATCCAACCATCTCAGCCTCTGTCGTCCCCTTCTCCTTCCGCCCCCAATCCTACCCAGCGTTAGGGTCTTTTCCAATGAGTCAGCCCTTCGCATGAGGTGGCCCAAGTATTGGAGTTTCAGCTTCAACATCAGACCTTCCGGTGAACACCCAGGATTGATCTCTTTTAGGATGGATTGGTTGGATCTCCTTGCAGTCCAAGTGACTCTCAAGAGTCTTCTCCAACACCACAGTCCAAAAGCATCAATTCTTCGGTGCTCAGCTTTCTTCACCGTCCAACTCTCACATCCATACATGACCACTGGAAAAACCATAGCCTTGACTAGACGGACTTTTGTTGGCAAAGTAATGTCTCTGCTTTTAAATATGCTATCTAGGTTGGCCATAACCTTCCTTCCAAGGAGTAAGCGTCTTTTAAGTTCATGGCTGCAATCACCATCAGCAGTGGTTTTGGAGCCCCCAAAAATAAAGTCTGACACTGTTTCCAGTGTTTCCCCATCTATTCGCCATGAAGTGATGGAACCGGATGCCGTGATCTTAGTTTTCTGAATGTTGAGTTTTAAGCCACCTTTTTCACTCTCCTCTTTCTCTTTCATCAGGAGGCTCTTTAGTTCTTCACTTTCTGCCATAAGGGTGGTGTCACCTGCATATCTGAGGATATGGCGTGTGACTAAATAAGGGCCAGTTTGTCCAAAGCACTGTGTGCCTCTTCCTGTTTTTCACCCAGAATTCCTTCATGACGCAGTGACATTCAGGGATCGCAGAGGTTACAACTTACCCCTGTAGAACTGGCTGTGAGCAACGCTGTTTCTGTTAGGGATCCTAATTCATCTGAAGCCAGAGATGGAATTTCTGAGCTGGAGTGCATCTGTGTCCTCAGGTGTGACCTATTAGAGCTGTTTTGGGTTGGCATCCAGGATGAGCACTCTAAACTGTTTGCAGATCTCTGTCCCAGGGCATGAAATCTCAGAACTGTTTGGGGGGGGGGGGTCTGTGTCCAGAGGGTTGGGCCTCTCAGCTGTTCATATATCTGCACACGAGAACAGTCTGAAGAGAGAGGCTGGATGGACCCCACTCTCACGGGCCTTAGAAGCAGGCCTGTGATGTCACATTTGCTACGATTTCTACCATGCCTCCCTACAGAGAGAAAAGCTTGGGGCCCCATCCTCAGAGAGGGTAATAATGCACAGTTCACAGAAGCCCAGGTAATAATCCTGTTAAGAAAAATACTTGCTGATATGACTGCCACCCTTGATAGGGGCCCTGTGACAAAAACTGTGTACACACACTCTCTCAGTCCATCTGCCCAACCCACAACAAGGAGGGCACCGTTAGCAGATGGGCGCCCAAGGCCCAGTGCAGAGGGAAGGTCTCAGCTCATGAGGAGGGGAGGAACTGGATGGAAGCTTGGGCTCCTTGGAGGAGGCGGGATAGACTCAGCACAACCCTGGCCAGGGAGTGTGGGAGGGGGGCGTTGGCACAGGGCCACAGGGACCCTATGGCTGACTCACTGTCAGGGTATGTCTCTGTGTCTCCCCATCACACACCCAGCTTCTTATCTGATGGATGGAATGGACTGGTCACATTCCCTGGGGACGTGATCATGGAAGGTACAGAGTTGAGCCTCCAAGCAGCTGGGGGGAAATCTCACATTCACCAGTTTGCATGAGGCTCCACCACAAATGCAGAGATCCCTGCCTCTCTTTCCCCCATTAGAGCAGTCATTGGCAGGGAGATCAGCAAGAGGGCAGTCTGGGCAGGATAGGTTGTGAGGGACCCTGTGTGCAGCATGAGCCTCCCCAGGAATGGAGAATGTCCTTTTCCTGATGGGCAGAGGCCCCTGATGTGTGTGAAGGGAGCGTGATTAAGGCCCAGGCCATGGGCAACTGAGTCATTCTCTAGAGAAAGAGAGGATTTTACTCCCCAGGAGTAAAATGGAGACATCAGGATTTCACTCCCCAGTTTTTCCACTAGGATCTAGGATACTTTTCTCCCAGATAGGTATCTCCTCTAGGCTGTTGCTCAAATGTCACAATCTTAGAACTTCCCTGACCACTCTTTCTAGATATCATCCCCTCTCTCTATTTCACTATCCCAATTTAATGTTAATTATGGCAGTTACAAACACCTGATAAATTACTTGTATTTGGGGACCACATGATCCCAAGAGAAGGTAAGCTCCATGAGGAAAAGGTCGATTTTCTCTTTCCAAACACACAAATTTGTGCTTGACACATACTTTGGAGAGAATGCATGAACAACGGAATGAATAAACAAAGTTAAACCTGTTGAGAGAAGCATAGCTAGACAGGCTGAGGATTCTGCTAGAGAACATATTCAGGGATGATAAGATGATGACAAAGCTGTGACCTTTATCTCACCTACGAGGTGGTGTCCTTGGGTCCCCTCGAAATTGACCCCTTTCCTAACAGAATGGAAGGTCCTGTTGTCTTTTTCACATATTACTCGCGGTCAACGTCAGAGGCCTTCCCCACGCCAGGACCTCAGATTCCAGTCGGAAGCTTTACTTACCCTGCCCACTGGGGGACTGTGGCTGGATATTTCTGCCTTAAACAGGAAAGCTCAAACAACTACGATGCGCAGCATAGATAAAATGCTTTCAATGCTCTTTGTTACGACAGTGGTCACTATAGACAAGTAATCTTCAGTTTATGAAGACTTCTTTTTGAGTCCAAGATGGCAGCAATCTGTGGGGTTTTCACCCTAACCTTGCCCTTCCGCCCTTGGCGGATCATCCTGGAATGGTCCCCGGGCATCTATATCTGCTGTTCCCCAATCCCACCAGCAAGGGGCGCGCGAGATGAAACAGTTCTGTCCTGGGATATACCACTGAGGGGAAGCGGTAAGACCCCCCCCACTCTGGAAGGTACCATTGGGAGAGGGCGTTCCACAGCAGGGAGGGCCCCCTTACACCGCGTCAGGCATGGACCACAGTTCCCAGGCGCGGCGCTCAGGGCGCCTCTGGGTCTATCCCGATTCGCTCCTCTTCGTCTTCCCGCTGCTTTCGAATCCGAGTGGACACTGGTATTCAGCGGAAACTTTCTTCGTCTCTTTTCCAACTCCACCCCTTCGTTGGTGGGACGACTACGGAGCGAGAGACCTGCTGTCGGTTTGGGTATGGCGTCAGAGAAGCTTTCTGGGTAGTGACTGGTCACCGCGTGATTGCGGGCACTGTGGGCACAGAACTGGAACTGAGGGCGAGAGGCGCGTGTATACGCGTGCGCCTGCGTTAGCGTGCGCAACGATGCAGAGCATGCAATTTTCCTCCGAGTTTTATTGCTTTTCCCAAAGGGGTCGAATAGCTGCTCTGGTTAGTGGCGAGGTTTGGCGCGGTCACTGGCCGTGCATGGTGACTGCGTTTCAGTCTTGTTTAGCTCTCGCTCAGTCTGGATCCTGTGGCAGCGCACGGTCTTCACACAAATGCACGCAATTCATGTCCAGGGAGAGGTCTCTGAGTTTGGTGTCTCTCCCTGGAGAGTATACTGTATCTGGCACCTTGGGATTGTGTGTTGCTACGTGTGACAACACGGGTGCTGTTTGGCTACATTTGATCTCCTTGAGCCTTTGGGCGGAATTGTGAGTGATGGGACATTTGATGTGAGTGGATTTTGTGAGCCATAATACAAAGCCTCTAGGATGTGTGCCTGTATACCGGGATGTGCATCTTTGGAGGTTTCTTGCCTCTCAGTCCCTGTGTGTGAGATCTCTGTGTTAGGAGTCTGCACCCCAGAATGTGAGATCACTGAGCTTTTTGATTCTGGGTTCCAAGTTGTGATGCCTCTGTGCTGCTTTAAGGATGGGTTAGTCTAAAGGTGTAAAGGATCAGCTGCCTGGGGCTCTATGCAGAGGTTGCAAATTTTTCCTTTGTCTGGGAACTTTGTCTTAAGATTATATGATATTCTTGAGTTATTAAAACTTCTGCCTTTCCGTTTAGGAGGGTTTGTATTAGGTCGGTAAGTGTCCGCATGGTTTGGGAGTCAGTCTCCATGATGTGAAGCATCTGTGCAGTTCTCATTTGTTTCTGTCTGGAAGACTTTGGACTGTTTGCAGGGTCTCTGTCACAGCGTGTATGGTTATGGTCTCTGTTGTGTTTGAGCGTCTGAGACTCGAGTTGTGTGCTCTCTGTGCAGAGATTCAGTGAGCTCTTTTTGGTGTCTCTGGCTGTCTATGAGCTGTTGGAAGTCTTCGTGTTAGAAATAAAACCTCTTACGTTCTTGGCTGTGAGGTCTCTGTCCAGGAAGTGAGGATTTGGTAGCTGGCAGATATGATTCTGAAGCCGGGAACCTGACATGCTGACTGTGTGTTGTTGAGTGTATCACTTGTCTCGTGAAATCTCAGTATGTATCATAATTAATACAGTGGGGCCAGTGCCCATCTTGGAGGGTACCTGTGCATGTTAGCAATGTGTTTAAAGGGCCTGCCTCCAGACTGTCCTTCAGCAAATGTTTTCTGAGCACCTGCCATAGACCTGAGCACTATTGGAGGAGTTTGGGACAGGGCAAAACTAACCAAGTCTCTCATTGCATAGACTTGGTGGTCAGTAAGTAAATCAAGGGTGGCAGGCACTATGAAGAAAGATATTGCTAGATCAGGGGAAAAGGTGTATGTGGGTATGATATTATGATTTTCTTCAAGATAATGAGGGAAAGTCTCCCTGAAAGATGCCAAGTAAGCAGAGATCTGGAGGAAGTGAGGGAGCAGGTCGTGGGGTTACCTAAGGGAAGAGCATTCCAGGCAGAAGGAACAACAAATGCAACAGTCCTCGCATGGAAATCTACTTGGCGTGCTCCTGAACGTCAAGGAGTCCTGTGATGCACTGGGTTTGGCACGTAGCTCTCATTGAAAGGGGCCTGGTGCTGCTATTTCTGTTTGTCCCCCAGTTTGTGGTCATCTGCATTTCACAGATGAAGGACTCAAGGCTCCAACATGTGCCCTGCACCTTCTCTCCTACCTATACCTGAAATTAGGAGTGAAACCTTCTGGTCCGTCAGGAGAGACAGAGAACTTGAGTGTACCAGCTGCAGGGATGATAGCATCCACGTTGAATGTCAGCCGAGCAGCGTACCTCAGTTTTAATGTGGGAATCATGCCTCATATCGTTGCCTGCCCTTGATGGAGGGCAGGACTTAAGAAGGAGAAAGGGAACTGGGGCAAAGGAGAGAGGCAGGAAGGGGAAGCTGGAGGACAATGAGAAAAAAAAATGAATGGTCTCATCACATTGCTTGGATTTGGCCCAAATCACCTTGATTAAATGATTGGAGTGATATATAGATATATAGATATATAGATATATATTTTTTACTTTGTCCCTGTCCCTACCCTTTCTTTCCCTCCCCTTCTCTTTTGTGCCTGGGATACCACCTGGGGCTGGAGATTTCTTTTCTGTGAATTTTTCAACTACAAGCTTGCTTTTAAAATAGGTTATCTGTTCCTTTTTCACTGAAATTTGATAGTTTGTTCCGCTTCACCTAAATTGCCAGATGTAGTTATTCTATGACTATAAACTTATTCATAGAATCCTTTTAATTTCTGTGGAATCTGTAACCTATTTCTTTCCTGATATTGGTAAGTTTTGTCTATAGTTATCTTGCTTTTGTTTTATTCTTCTGGGTGGAAATTTATGAATTCGTAGTGACCTTTTGAAAGAGCCAGCTTTGGGTTTTGTCGATTATCTATATATTTTTTCTAATATCTGTTCCGATCTCTTTTTCCCTTATTTTGCTGAGTCTCGCTACCAAAGGGGTTTAATAAAGTCCCTGAAAGTTTCCCAAGTATAGTGTAATCTCACAGATTCTAGGGCACTGTTGTAGCCGCACTGAGTGAGATCCACTGAATGTAGATCATGGCATCTGCACTTTTTACAAGAATTCCTCAGTTCTGATTGACATGGACAACGTGTCTAGGCACTACTGGACCAGAGACATGGTCTTATTTTCCCTACTGCCAGGCTGTCTTCACTGACAGCATGTGACAGGGTTGTCTGTTTTCTCTGATGCACAAACCCAAGGGGTATGACACAAACTCAAGGGGGTTGACAATTAAATGGAGGGAGGCTTTGGACTAGAGCAGATGCGGTGGACTTTGGAAAAAGTAGATGCATTAGAGATTTTCGAAGTAAAAGTGACAGAACTCAGCAAGAATATGGACTTGAAGTGAAGGAGAGGGAATTGTAAACATGGTTAAGACCAAGTTTCTGTGTCCTGTCATAAGGGTACAAAGGTGTCATGGGAAATCCTGGAAGTTGGCCAGGTCTGGAAAGAATTCCAAATAAGATTTTTATGTTTATGAGCTCATGGTCTAGATGGATACAATAACCAGTATTTACATACTTAAAAGTTCCTTTTCCTTTTAAAAAAAAGTGAGAGGTATTGAGATATAATTTATATACAATAGAAGTCAATGCTTTAAAGCATTACCGTTTGTCAAGTTTTCACATATGCATACCATTGCGTAAATGCTACCACAGCAAAAATGTAGAAAACGCCCCATTCGTTTGAAAACGCTCCTTTGGGCTATTTGCATTGAGACTCCTTCCTCCATTCCTATACCCTGGCCACCGCAGATATATTTCTGTGCCTATAGTTGTGCCTTTTCCAGGAATCCATTGACATGGAATCATATAACACATAGCCTTCTGTGTCTGACATCTCTCAGTGGCACAGCTGAGATGCATCCTTGCTGTTACATGCATTAGGAGTTCCTTTTGAAATGACTGTGTAGTATTCTTATGCATGAGTATATTCTTTTTTCTTTCATCTACATACCAGTTGTTGAATAGTTTGGTTGTTTCTGGTTTTGGCTATTAGGAGTACATGAGTAGGATATTTTAGTAATGGTCCTTGTGTGAATATGTTTTCCTTTCTCTTGGGTAAAATTGGCTAAAATTAAAACTCCTAGGAAGTACCGAAATTCTTGAGAATAAGAAGAATATGCTACCGGAGAAGAGTGAAGAAATAGCTACAAAAGGAATGAAAAGGCTAAGCTAAAGTGGAAACAGCCCCCAGCTGTGGATGTGTCTGGTGGTGAAAGTCAAGTCCGATGCTAAAAGAACAATATTGTACAGGAACCAGAGGTATATTCTGAGAAATCAGTTACCAGTTCAGAGATATAAATGTGCAATGCTCCAAGCAACAGATGGAAACGGAGGTACATATTTCTGTGTCTATTCTATGGAAGTGAGTAAAGCCATTGCAAGCATGATGGAAAACCCAGAAGCAGAGAAGGAAATGGTTCATCAAAGCATGTATAAAAATAGGTATTCAAACCAGTAATGTCTATTCCTGTCATAAATGTCTTCCTGAGACACATTCTCCACTAAGGGTAACCTGGGACTACCTATCACCACAGTTTGTGGATGCGTAAGAAAGACTGCACTGGAAGGAAAAAAAGATAGTCTTCAACCCCCTTTCTCATCCTCCAGAGACCCTGCGGTTCCAGGACTCTACCTCAGTAGCGAGAAAAGCTCAACGTGCTCGGCACACGCCGAACTCAGGGAGCATGCGCAGTGTGTGCAGGTACACCCGCTACTGCGCATGCGCCTTGGTGCGCATAAGTAGCGCGCATTCTGTGAGGAGCGTTGGGCCTGAGGCGGTTGTGTTTACTCAGTCCCGGTTCCTTCTCACTGCTTGCGAGTCACCAGGTAGGTCCACAGATCTGTCCTGTCTGGAGTTGATGTGTGCGAGCGTGTGAGGGGGAGCCAGCGAGTTTCGGGCGGGTCGGGCAGCGCGTTTTCGGGCCTTTGAGGAGGAAGGCCCTCGAGGTCGTCATCTTGCTCTTCAGAGGTGTCGTGACGCCATAGTTCTTGCCCTGGTGGCTGGAGAGGAAGCTCGGTGGGCAGAAGAGGGAGGGATCGGGTGATGGTGGGCGGGGGGGAGACTTGGGAGTGCTATTTGAAATATCTGGTTCACTGGGGCCCTGGAACTGACGACAGAGCACAGAATCTGGGGCCGGCAGTGGGACCTGGGCAGGGGGCGGGGTGGGCGATTAAGGAAAGGCCTAGAAACCGGACCGCGGGGGTGGGGGGGGGTGGGTTGTGACTGTCTCCCGGGTTTTGTGATAAGGTGTCAAGGGAGACGTGGACCGGTTGCTCTGCATGCAGACTCACTTCAGCCCCAGACACTGAGAAAATCGCCATAGTCAGGCTGTAAAGACTGAGCCTTCTTGTTCCAACTGAATTCCAAGGGAGCTGGGGAGATACGTCTGGTGAATAGGGGTGTGACAAAAGGAATAGTCCTGAATTTTTAACTCTTAGCAGTATTTCACTAAATATCTTCATAATGGAGAATTCTGTTGTGAAATCAAACTTCCTCACAAAAATTGAGCCTTCCTGTGTACCTTAAGGTAATTTCTCTGCCAGCTTAGCAAAGACAAAAATGGCTTTTCTAGTAACTGTATTTAGTGTGATTGGAATGCATGTACACTCATACTTAACCATCGTTTTCTTTTGAAAGTATTTTCACATTTTTTAAAAAAGTAATAAGTCAACATATGGCCATAAAAGTGATCAAATATAGCTCTAGTCATAAATACATTTTCTAAATCACAACATTCTACTTTCAGGGAGAAATATGAGTGGGCAAGTGGCATCAACACTGGGACCTATAGATCAAGAGTCCTCCCAGCTGGATGCACCTGTGGTTGTGAGTACCTTACCATTTGGTGTTTTCTATTAGCAGAAGTTTATTTTTGAGAAAATGATGTTAAGTAGTACAGATGCAGTGATAAAGGTCTTTCATGCTGATAAAGGGTGACAGTGTGTCTTAGGAAGGAACATTGATCCAGATATATTACAGTCTGGCGTTGCCTGGATGAGTATACTGTTAAATTCCCTGGAAATGTGCCCAGTGACTCCCTCCTCCTGCTTATTAACAACAGATTGCATACTTCCATCCCAACATAGAGTTAAATAGCTTCCAAAGTCTTTCTGAGTAACTCTTATGGGAGTTAACTTTTCTCTGTGGGAAGAGAAACTTTATTAAAAGTAAGTACATAGAATTGTGTTGGGAAAATGTTGTTAGGTTTACTTATGATCAGATACATCTGTGTCTTATGTATAGTTATGCTATTAGATGTATTAACAACAAAAAGTTTTTATTTGCATGCCCACTCTACTAGGACCAGCAGCCCAGTGTTGAGCAACCTCAACAAGGGGAACCACCAGCTGAAATTCATGATATCACACCTGCAAAGGAGGAAGTACATGAAGAGCATCCAGTGGATCGTGGTGAAGAGAAGCTGCCGCGTGCCTGTCAAGGTAAAGTGTATCAGTGCATCCTGCCTTAAGACATACCCAGTGAGTGGAGGAAAGGAAACATTAGAAAAGGACTTCAGACAGTTCCTGAAAAACTGAGGAGAGTATAGTTTGCAGGTTCGTGTGGTTGGTGAAATTTTCCCTTGTTTTCAAGACAAAGAAGTCGGGGGAGCATCTAAGTTGTCTGAGGACAACCCTGGAAAAGGAAAATGGTAATGACTTTCGGGAAATTCTGCTTTCCTTTTTCTCCAGCAAAACATTCCTGGAATAATGCTCCTGAGTTTCTTACTCATCACATTTTTACCATACTAACCTAAGGCTTTTAATTCATAACACTGAGGGAATGAATATCATCATTCCCTTGTTTATATTGTAGGTTTTACACCTAAATTGATGCGTTTTTTTAATGATCCTTACCTGGAAATTGATCTCCCGGAATTGGCTGTGGCAAAGACTGGGGGTCAAGGTGGAGATGGTCCTGATGTCTAGGAGGAGATTGCGTCAAATATACAGCCTGTTGAAATGCCAGAAGCAGGTATGTCATCCATTCAGAAAGTAATTTATGTGGTTTCTGTTTTTCAGAATATTATATCTTTAATAATATAGAGGGAACATTACTATTATTTTAATAATAGAATTCACATATTCTTTGAAAGATAGTTCACATCCCAGATGCCTGAGTGCCTGACTTACAGACTTTCCAATAAAGAGACAGGATCAAAGCCATATCGAACTGAAAATAGGAAACCGTTTTCCTTTTTTTTTTTTTTTTTAAATAAATTTATTTATTTTAGTTGGAGGCTAATTACTTTACAATATTGTAGTGGTTTTTGCCATACATTGACATGAATCAGCCATGGGTTTACATGTGTTCCCCATCCTGAACCCCCCCACACCTCCCTCCCCCTCCCATCCCTCCGGGTCATCCCACTGCCCCAGCCCTGAGCATTTGTCTCATGCATCGAACCTGGAATGATGTTCTGTTTCACATATGATAATATACATGTTTCAATGCTATTCTCTCAGAACGTCCCACCCTCACCTTCTCCCTCAGAGTCCATAAGACTGTTCTATGCATCTGTGTCTCTTATTCTGTCTCGCATATAGGGTTATCGTTACCATCTTTCAAATTCCATATATATGCATTAGTATACTGTATTGGTGTTTTTCTGTCTGGCTTACTTCACTCTGTATAATGGGCTCCAGTTTCATCCTTCTCAATAGAACTGATTCAAAAGGAAACCGTTTTCTTTCCTTGAGTATAAGTACTTTAAGCAACAGCTAATAATTTTCAGGTTCTTTTCTAATTTCTGCTTGTAACAAATACGGAATGCATTTGTAATAAATATCAGTTTACATGAAATATGCTCAGTAGGTTCTAGTACCAGCTTTAACATAATGTGTGTGATTCAGGTAAATCCCTTAACTTCTAAACTGAACTTTATTCATTTAAGTTGTGAATTCAGAACAGATACACTAAAATGCCAATTTTTCCATGCTGATTTTTGCACTCTCTGATTCCCTTCGATGGAATGCATACAAGAATACTCTGTTTTTCTTGATTGATTTATCATAAAATATCATCTAGAGTCAAATTATAACAGGGGAATTGAGATTTCATTTTCTGATGGGGGACCCATGTACACCCGTGGCTGATTCATATCAATGTATTGCAAAAAACACCACACTATTGTAAAGTAATTAGCCTCCAATTAAAATTAAAAAATTAATTTTTTAAAAAAGAAAATGAGCCAACATTCTGCTTGATGTTTGTTAAATTCTCTCAAATTCTGAATTCTCTAGCTCTTAGGAAACTTAGTTGCATTTTAAATCCTTTCCCCATTGAAGCATGATATGACTGAATAATAAAATGGCAAAAGGTAGTCTAGTTTCCTGTTTCTGTGGCTGATCAAGTTGAGAGAGTGCATTTAGTCAGTGATATTCCAGGCAGGTGTGAGTGAGATACATATGCTAAGCACACTACCTGCCCCCATGTTTGGTCTGTTTTGGGGGGCGTTTTTTTGCTTATTTTAAGTGGAGGATCATTACTTTACACTACTCTGATGGTTTTTGCCATACACCCAACTCTCACTCTTAAGGAACTAGTAAAAATCTGAGCCTCACGATATAATCGTCTCTCACTATATCAAATATGTTATTTTTCCTCTTTGATACGTGAGTTTAAAAAGTTTTGAAGGTTAAAGTCTGTAACTCTAGTTCTTCCCACGTAATCAGCGTAGTATCTTTCACATAGGTGTTCTCCAGATTGCTGACAATTAATTGCATGGTTCTAATTTTACAGGAAGAACTTCATGGTTAGGGAAGATTTTACTGTGTATTAGCCTTCTAAATATTTTCACTTTACCTTTTTGTTCCATTCCATTAGAACATGTAGATGAAAGGACAACTTTCAGACTACTTGCAAGTAACTACAGAACATGATTAAAATGTTCTCTTAGAAACATCTTAGCCCTAAATATGTGTGGTATTTAAAAAGAAAAATACATTAATTATAAAGTACATAAATATAAAATCCTACCCCCAACAAACAGGTAAGAAAAAGAGCGACAGAATAAACCTAACGGAAAAAGAAAAAGATACTTAATAAAAGACAGGTATGAATCGTCAGGAAGAGGAAAATAAACTCAACTAATAGATAAACACAATGTGGTAATTTACATAATTTTGTAACACACATATATATACACACACATTTTTTAATATTCTTTTCTGTTGTGATTTATCACAGGAGGTTGGACATAGTTCCCTGTGCTGTATAGTAGGACCTTGTTGTTTATCCATTCTGAATGTGATAGTTTGTATCTGCCAACCCCAAATTGCCAGTCCATTCCTCTCAGTTTACATGATTGTGAAGAAAATGGACAAAGCCCAAGTATACCTAATAAGAAATATGAACAAGACACTAACAGTAGATTACAGAATTAAAACAGAGTATAATCTGGAACTCACATATTTTTAGAATATTGATGGGATGTGTCTAATAGGGTAGAAAAAGAAATATTATTTAACATAGCCCAGAGTAACTAAATAAGTAAACATCACAAGATACCGTGGATGAACTTTTGAAATTGGTCAGAGTTGTCTCTCAAAAGCCATTGTCATTCAGAAACAAACCAAAAAATCTCCTTTTCCAGATTTTCTTCTCTCTTCCTACTTGCTTTTCTCTCTCACTCATACTCCCTCTAGCTCTCCCGTTTCTTTTCTTCTCTCCTTTTTCTCTTTCTTCTTTTGGTGTGGCTGTGAGAAAGTCCTATTTCTGCTTCACATGTTGATGTCGCCAGTGATAGTAATGACTGAAAATTAGTGTCCCCATATAATTTATTATACCAACTGGAATGCTTTCCAAGGTGACAAGAAACATTTAGAATTACAAGAGGGCCACAAGTAAAAAGGGGGATAAATGTTTAACTGACTTAAAACAACCACATCAGGGATGAATTAGAACAAATGAAAATTTCTACACTCTTCCACAGTAGAGAAGAAACAAATGTACTACTGGCCTTTTTCTTTACTTCACTTAAGCAGTAACAGAGATAACAACTGTTGAGCTGTCCTATATTCGGAATATTATTTCAAACCAACACAGTTCAATGATACTTTTGGGGGATTTTTTGGTTTTAGTTTTTGTGTATTTTGTTTTTCTTAGGGTGTTTTTTGTTGTTAGATATTTTACTGAATGTGTACACAGTTTTGCCCTCTACTGAAAACGACCTTCTGATAGGTTCAATTGATTTCATTTGTTCTGAACTCAGTGTCCTTATTTTCTTGTATAACTAGGAAGGGTAGTGTGTTTTTAAAAATACTGGTAATACGCTTGAAAAGCCTATAAAATCTCTAGAGAGGATTAACTGAAGGTAAGCCAAAGGGTCGCCCGTAGTGTTCTTGTTTTAGTCCACTTTATAAAACTACAACTGCGATGAACTCTGTACACCTCTCCTGTCATCGAAATTTCTGCTAAGTAACTTTTTTAATGTATATATTATAGGTGAAGGGCGACGATTTGCTTGAAAGAAGATAGACTGAAGCCATCTGTGCTGTTCTTATGTTGTATATTTGACTGTTAAAGTTCTGTCAATAAAGTTTCATTTTCTCCTTGCACATTTTTTGTTACATTTATCCCCGAGGATTTAATGGTATTGAAAATCCATGGTTTGTGATTTTTATGGCCTAGTTGAGGATGTATGTAGAGATAGAATGTTTGTATATAGATTTTCTGTTCCACAGTTCCTCTAAATATGCATATTAATTCCACAAATTTAGATCTAGATTATTTTTGCTTTTCAAAATATACTATAATATTTGAATATCAACAGTTTCTACTGGCTTAAACCTTAAACCTTTCCTCATTTTGCAGGATTGAACAAACCAGCCAGAATACTCTTGACTAAAGCAGGTGATAATCGGCATTTTTCCCGATAGGAAATGAGTAATCTTCTGCATTTCGACCTGTTTACGTTGCTTTTTTGTAGATACACTTTATCAGAGTAAGTTCCATTCTATTCCTAGCTTGCTGTCTTGAATATAGATTCAGTTCAGTTCCGTTCAGTCGCTCAGTCGTGTCCGACTCTCTGCGACCCCATGAATTGCAGCACGCCAGGCCTCTCTGTCCATCACCAACTCCTGGAGTCCACCCAAACCCATGTCCATCGAGTCGGTTATGCCATCCAACCATCTCAGCCTCTGTCGTCCCCTTCTCCTTCCGCCCCCAATCCTACCCAGCGTTAGGGTCTTTTCCAATGAGTCAGCCCTTCGCATGAGGTGGCCCAAGTATTGGAGTTTCAGCTTCAACATCAGACCTTCCGGTGAACACCCAGGATTGATCTCTTTTAGGATGGATTGGTTGGATCTCCTTGCAGTCCAAGTGACTCTCAAGAGTCTTCTCCAACACCACAGTCCAAAAGCATCAATTCTTCGGTGCTCAGCTTTCTTCACCGTCCAACTCTCACATCCATACATGACCACTGGAAAAACCATAGCCTTGACTAGACGGACTTTTGTTGGCAAAGTAATGTCTCTGCTTTTAAATATGCTATCTAGGTTGGCCATAACCTTCCTTCCAAGGAGTAAGCGTCTTTTAAGTTCATGGCTGCAATCACCATCAGCAGTGGTTTTGGAGCCCCCAAAAATAAAGTCTGACACTGTTTCCAGTGTTTCCCCATCTATTCGCCATGAAGTGATGGAACCGGATGCCGTGATCTTAGTTTTCTGAATGTTGAGTTTTAAGCCACCTTTTTCACTCTCCTCTTTCTCTTTCATCAGGAGGCTCTTTAGTTCTTCACTTTCTGCCATAAGGGTGGTGTCACCTGCATATCTGAGGATATGGCGTGTGACTAAATAAGGGCCAGTTTGTCCAAAGCACTGTGTGCCTCTTCCTGTTTTTCACCCAGAATTCCTTCATGACGCAGTGTCATTCAGGGATCGCAGAGGTTACAACTTACCCCTGTAGAACTGGCTGTGAGCAACGCTGTTTCTGTTAGGGATCCTAATTCATCTGAAGCCAGAGATGGAATTTCTGAGCTGGAGTGCATCTGTGTCCTCAGGTGTGACCTATTAGAGCTGTTTTGGGTTGGCATCCAGGATGAGCACTCTAAACTGTTTGCAGATCTCTGTCCCAGGGCATGAAATCTCAGAACTGTTTGGGGGGGGGGGTCTGTGTCCAGAGGGTTGGGCCTCTCAGCTGTTCATATATCTGCACACGAGAACAGTCTGAAGAGAGAGGCTGGATGGACCCCACTCTCACGGGCCTTAGAAGCAGGCCTGTGATGTCACATTTGCTACGATTTCTACCATGCCTCCCTACAGAGAGAAAAGCTTGGGGCCCCATCCTCAGAGAGGGTAATAATGCACAGTTCACAGAAGCCCAGGTAATAATCCTGTTAAGAAAAATACTTGCTGATATGACTGCCACCCTTGATAGGGGCCCTGTGACAAAAACTGTGTACACACACTCTCTCAGTCCATCTGCCCAACCCACAACAAGGAGGGCACCGTTAGCAGATGGGCGCCCAAGGCCCAGTGCAGAGGGAAGGTCTCAGCTCATGAGGAGGGGAGGAACTGGATGGAAGCTTGGGCTCCTTGGAGGAGGCGGGAAAGACTCAGCACAACCCTGGCCAGGGAGTGTGGGAGGGGGGCGTTGGCACAGGGCCACAGGGACCCTATGGCTGACTCACTGTCAGGGTATGTCTCTGTGTCTCCCCATCACACACCCAGCTTCTTATCTGATGGATGGAATGGACTGGTCACATTCCCTGGGGACGTGATCATGGAAGGTACAGAGTTGAGCCTCCAAGCAGCTGGGGGGAAATCTCACATTCACCAGTTTGCATGAGGCTCCACCACAAATGCAGAGATCCCTGCCTCTCTTTCCCCCATTAGAGCAGTCATTGGCAGGGAGATCAGCAAGAGGGCAGTCTGGGCAGGATAGGTTGTGAGGGACCCTGTGTGCAGCATGAGCCTCCCCAGGAATGGAGAATGTCCTTTTCCTGATGGGCAGAGGCCCCTGATGTGTGTGAAGGGAGCGTGATTAAGGCCCAGGCCATGGGCAACTGAGTCATTCTCTAGAGAAAGAGAGGATTTTACTCCCCAGGAGTAAAATGGAGACATCAGGATTTCACTCCCCAGTTTTTCCACTAGGATCTAGGATACTTTTCTCCCAGATAGGTATCTCCTCTAGGCTGTTGCTCAAATGTCACAATCTTAGAACTTCCCTGACCACTCTTTCTAGATATCATCCCCTCTCTCTATTTCACTATCCCAATTTAATGTTAATTATGGCAGTTACAAACACCTGATAAATTACTTGTATTTGGGGACCACATGATCCCAAGAGAAGGTAAGCTCCATGAGGAAAAGGTCGATTTTCTCTTTCCAAACACACAAATTTGTGCTTGACACATACTTTGGAGAGAATGCATGAACAACGGAATGAATAAACAAAGTTAAACCTGTTGAGAGAAGCATAGCTAGACAGGCTGAGGATTCTGCTAGAGAACATATTCAGGGATGATAAGATGATGACAAAGCTGTGACCTTTATCTCACCTACGAGGTGGTGTCCTTGGGTCCCCTCGAAATTGACCCCTTTCCTAACAGAATGGAAGGTCCTGTTGTCTTTTTCACATATTACTCGCGGTCAACGTCAGAGGCCTTCCCCACGCCAGGACCTCAGATTCCAGTCGGAAGCTTTACTTACCCTGCCCACTGGGGGACTGTGGCTGGATATTTCTGCCTTAAACAGGAAAGCTCAAACAACTACGATGCGCAGCATAGATAAAATGCTTTCAATGCTCTTTGTTACGACAGTGGTCACTATAGACAAGTAATCTTCAGTTTATGAAGACTTCTTTTTGAGTCCAAGATGGCAGCAATCTGTGGGGTTTTCACCCTAACCTTGCCCTTCCGCCCTTTGCGGATCATCCTGGAATGGTCCCCAGGCATCTATATCTGCTGTTCCCCAATCCCACCAGCAAGGGGCGCGCGAGATGAAACAGTTCTGTCCTGGGATATACCACTGAGGGGAAGCGGTAAGACCCCCCCCACTCTGGAAGGTACCATTGGGAGAGGGCGTTCCACAGCAGGGAGGGCCCCCTTACACCGCGTCAGGCATGGACCACAGTTCCCAGGCGCGGCGCTCAGGGCGCCTCTGGGTCTATCCCGATTCGCTCCTCTTCGTCTTCCCGCTGCTTTCGAATCCGAGTGGACACTGGTATTCAGCGGAAACTTTCTTCGTCTCTTTTCCAACTCCACCCCTTCGTTGGTGGGACGACTACGGAGCGAGAGACCTGCTGTCGGTTTGGGTATGGCGTCAGAGAAGCTTTCTGGGTAGTGACTGGTCACCGCGTGATTGCGGGCACTGTGGGCACAGAACTGGAACTGAGGGCGAGAGGCGCGTGTATACGCGTGCGCCTGCGTTAGCGTGCGCAACGATGCAGAGCATGCAATTTTCCTCCGAGTTTTATTGCTTTTCCCAAAGGGGTCGAATAGCTGCTCTGGTTAGTGGCGAGGTTTGGCGCGGTCACTGGCCGTGCATGGTGACTGCGTTTCAGTCTTGTTTAGCTCTCGCTCAGTCTGGATCCTGTGGCAGCGCACGGTCTTCACACAAATGCACGCAATTCATGTCCAGGGAGAGGTCTCTGAGTTTGGTGTCTCTCCCTGGAGAGTATACTGTATCTGGCACCTTGGGATTGTGTGTTGCTACGTGTGACAACACAGGTGGTGTTTGGCTACATTTGATCTCCTTGAGCCTTTGGGCGGAATTGTGAGTGATGGGACATTTGATCTGAGTGGATTTTGTGAGCCATAATACAAAGCCTCTAGGATGTGTGCCTGTATACCGGGATGTGCATCTTTGGAGGTTTCTTGCCTCTCAGTCCCTGTGTGTGAGATCTCTGTGTTAGGAGTCTGCACCCCAGAATGTGAGATCACTGAGCTTTTTGATTCTGGGTTCCAAGTTGTGATGCCTCTGTGCTGCTTTAAGGATGGGTTAGTCTAAAGGTGTAAAGGATCAGCTGCCTGGGGCTCTATGCAGAGGTTGCAAATTTTTCCTTTGTCTGGGAACTTTGTCTTAAGATTATATGATATTCTTGAGTTATTAAAACTTCTGCCTTTCCGTTTAGGAGGGTTTGTATTAGGTCGGTAAGTGTCCGCGTGGTTTGGGAGTCAGTCTCCATGATGTGAAGCATCTGTGCAGTTCTCATTTGTTTCTGTCTGGAAGACTTTGGACTGTTTGCAGGGTCTCTGTCACAGCGTGTATGGTTATGGTCTCTGTTGTGTTTGAGCGTCTGAGACTCGAGTTGTGTGCTCTCTGTGCAGAGATTCAGTGAGCTCTTTTTGGTGTCTCTGGCTGTCTATGAGCTGTTGGAAGTCTTCGTGTTAGAAATAAAACCTCTTACGTTCTTGGCTGTGAGGTCTCTGTCCAGGAAGTGAGGATTTGGTAGCTGGCAGATATGATTCTGAAGCCGGGAACCTGACATGCTGACTGTGTGTTGTTGAGTGTATCACTTGTCTCGTGAAATCTCAGTATGTATCATAATTAATACAGTGGGGCCAGTGCCCATCTTGGAGGGTACCTGTGCATGTTAGCAATGTGTTTAAAGGGCCTGCCTCCAGACTGTCCTTCAGCAAATGTTTTCTGAGCACCTGCCATAGACCTGAGCACTATTGGAGGAGTTTGGGACAGGGCAAAACTAACCAAGTCTCTCATTGCATAGACTTGGTGGTCAGTAAGTAAATCAAGGGTGGCAGGCACTATGAAGAAAGATATTGCTAGATCAGGGGAAAAGGTGTATGTGGGTATGATATTATGATTTTCTTCAAGATAATGAGGGAAAGTCTCCCTGAAAGATGCCAAGTAAGCAGAGATCTGGAGGAAGTGAGGGAGCAGGTCGTGGGGTTACCTAAGGGAAGAGCATTCCAGGCAGAAGGAACAACAAATGCAACAGTCCTGGCATGGAAATCTACTTGGCGTGCTCCTGAACATCAAGGAGTCCTGTGATGCACTGGGTTTGGCACGTAGCTCTCATTGAAAGGGGCCTGGTGCTGCTATTTCTGTTTGTCCCCCAGTTTGTGGTCATCTGCATTTCACAGATGAAGGACTCAAGGCTCCAACATGTGCCCTGCACCTTCTCTCCTACCTATACCTGAAATTAGGAGTGAAACCTTCTGGTCCGTCAGGAGAGACAGAGAACTTGAGTGTACCAGCTGCAGGGATGATAGCATCCACGTTGAATGTCAGCCGAGCAGCGTACCTCAGTTTTAATGTGGGAATCATGCCTCATATCGTTGCCTGCCCTTGATGGAGGGCAGGACTTAAGAAGGAGAAAGGGAACTGGGGCAAAGGAGAGAGGCAGGAAGGGGAAGCTGGAGGACAATGAGAAAAAAAAATGCATGGTCTCATCACATTGCTTGGATTTGGCCCAAATCACCTTGATTAAATGATTGGAGTGATATATATATATATATATATATATATATATATATATATATAAAAATATATTTTTTTTTTTTACTTTGTCCCTGTCCCTACCCTTTCTTTCCCTCCCCTTCTCTTTTGTGCCTGGGATACCACCTGGGGCTGGAGATTTCTTTTCTGTGAATTTTTCAACTACAAGCTTGCTTTTAAAATAGGTTATCTGTTCCTTTTTCACTGAAATTTGATAGTTTGTTCCGCTTCACCTAAATTGCCAGATGTAGTTATTCTATGACTATAAACTTATTCATAGAATCCTTTTAATTTCTGTGGAATCTGTAACCTATTTCTTTCCTGATATTGGTAAGTTTTGTCTATAGTTATCTTGCTTTTGTTTTATTCTTCTGGGTGGAAATTTATGAATTCGTAGTGACCTTTTGAAAGAGCCAGCTTTGGGTTTTGTCGATTATCTATATATTTTTTCTAATATCTGTTCCGATCTCTTTTTCCCTTATTTTGCTGAGTCTCGCTACCAAAGGGGTTTAATAAAGTCCCTGAAAGTTTCCCAAGTATAGTGTAATCTCACAGATTCTAGGGCACTGTTGTAGCCGCACTGAGTGAGATCCACTGAATGTAGATCATGGCATCTGCACTTTTTACAAGAATTCCTCAGTTCTGATTGACATGGACAACGTGTCTAGGCACTACTGGACCAGAGGCATGGTCTTATTTTCCCTACTGCCAGGCTGTCTTCACTGAGAGCATGTGACAGGGTTGTCTGTTTTCTCTGATGCACAAACCCAAGGGGTATGACACAAACTCAAGGGCGTTGACAATTAAATGGAGGGAGGCTTTGGACTAGAGCAGATGCGGTGGACTTTGGAAAAAGTAGATGCATTAGAGATTTTCGAAGTAAAAGTGACAGAACTCAGCAAGAATATGGACTTGAAGTGAAGGAGAGGGAATTGTAAACATGGTTAAGACCAAGTTTCTGTGTCCTGTCATAAGGGTACAAAGGTGTCATGGGAAATCCTGGAAGTTGGCCAGGTCTGGAAAGAATTCCAAATAAGATTTTTATGTTTATGAGCTCATGGTCTAGATGGATACAATAACCAGTATTTACATACTTAAAAGTTCCTTTTCCTTTTAAAAAAAAGTGAGAGGTATTGAGATATAATTTATATACAATAGAAGTCAATGCTTTAAAGCATTACCGTTTGTCGAGTTTTCACATATGCATACCATTGCGTAAATGCTACCACAACAAAAATGTAGAAAACGCCCCATTCGTTTGAAAACGCTCCTTTGGGCTATTTGCATTGAGACTCCTTCCTCCATTCCTATACCCTGGCCACCGCAGATATATTTCTGTGCCTATAGTTGTGCCTTTTCCAGGAATCCATTGACATGGAATCATATAACACATAGCCTTCTGTGTCTGACATCTCTCAGTGGCACAGCTGAGATGCATCCTTGCTGTTACATGCATTAGGAGTTCCTTTTGAAATGACTGTGTAGTATTCTTATGCATGAGTATATTCTTTTTTCTTTCATCTACATACCAGTTGTTGAATAGTTTGGTTGTTTCTGGTTTTGGCTATTAGGAGTACATGAGTAGGATATTTTAGTAATGGTCCTTGTGTGAATATGTTTTCCTTTCTCTTGGGTAAAATTGGCTAAAATTAAAACTCCTAGGAAGTACCGAAATTCTTGAGAATAAGAAGAATATGCTACCGGAGAAGAGTGAAGAAATAGCTACAAAAGGAATGAAAAGGCTAAGCTAAAGTGGAAACAGCCCCCAGCTGTGGATGTGTCTGGTGGTGAAAGTCAAGTCCGATGCTAAAAGAACAATATTGTACAGGAACCAGAGGTATATTCTGAGAAATCAGTTACCAGTTCAGAGATATAAATGTGCAATGCTCCAAGCAACAGATGGAAACGGAGGTACATATTTCTGTGTCTATTCTATGGAAGTGAGTAAAGCCATTGCAAGCATGATGGAAAACCCAGAAGCAGAGAAGGAAATGGTTCATCAAAGCATGTATAAAAATAGGTATTCAAACCAGTAATGTCTATTCCTGTCATAAATGTCTTCCTGAGACACATTCTCCACTAAGGGTAACCTGGGACTACCTATCACCACAGTTTGTGGATGCGTAAGAAAGACTGCACTGGAAGGAAAAAAAGATAGTCTTCAACCCCCTTTCTCATCCTCCAGAGACCCTGCGGTTCCAGGACTCTACCTCAGTAGCGAGAAAAGCTCAACGTGCTCGGCACACGCCGAACTCAGGGAGCATGCGCAGTGTGTGCAGGTACACCCGCTACTGCGCATGCGCCTTGGTGCGCATAAGTAGCGCGCATTCTGTGAGGAGCGTTGGGCCTGAGGCGGTTGTGTTTACTCAGTCCCGGTTCCTTCTCACTGCTTGCGAGTCACCGGGTAGGTCCACAGATCTGTCCTGTCTGGAGTTGATGTGTGCGAGCGTGTGAGGGGGAGCCAGCGAGTTTCGGGCGGGTCGGGCAGCGCGTTTTCGGGCCTTTGAGGAGGAAGGCCCTCGAGGTCGTCATCTTGCTCTTCAGAGGTGTCGTGACGCCATAGTTCTTGCCCTGGTGGCTGGAGAGGAAGCTCGGTGGGCAGAAGAGGGAGGGGTCGGGTGATGGTGGGCGGGGGGGAGACTTGGGAGTGCTATTTGAAATATCTGGTTCACTGGGGCCCTGGAACTGACGACAGAGCACAGAATCTGGGGCCGGCAGTGGGACCTGGGCAGGGGGCGGGGTGGGCGATTAAGGAAAGGCCTAGAAACCGGACCGCGGGGGTGGGGGGGGTGGGTTGTGACTGTCTCCCGGGTTTTGTGATAAGGTGTCAAGGGAGACGTGGACCGGTTGCTCTGCATGCAGACTCACTTCAGCCCCAGACACTGAGAAAATCGCCATAGTCAGGCTGTAAAGACTGAGCCTTCTTGTTCCAACTGAATTCCAAGGGAGCTGGGGAGATACGTCTGGTGAATAGGGGTGTGACAAAAGGAATAGTCCTGAATTTTTAACTCTTAGCAGTATTTCACTAAATATCTTCATAATGGAGAATTCTGTTGTGAAATCAAACTTCCTCACAAAAATTGAGCCTTCCTGTGTACCTTAAGGTAATTTCTCTGCCAGCTTAGCAAAGACAAAAATGGCTTTTCTAGTAACTGTATTTAGTGTGATTGGAATGCATGTACACTCATACTTAACCATCGTTTTCTTTTGAAAGTATTTTCACATTTTTTAAAAAAGTAATAAGTCAACATATGGCCATAAAAGTGATCAAATATAGCTCTAGTCATAAATACATTTTCTAAATCACAACATTCTACTTTCAGGGAGAAATATGAGTGGGCAAGTGGCATCAACACTGGGACCTATAGATCAAGAGTCCTCCCAGCTGGATGCACCTGTGGTTGTGAGTACCTTACCATTTGGTGTTTTCTATTAGCAGAAGTTTATTTTTGAGAAAATGATGTTAAGTAGTACAGATGCAGTGATAAAGGTCTTTCATGCTGATAAAGGGTGACAGTGTGTCTTAGGAAGGAACATTGATCCAGATATATTACAGTCTGGCGTTGCCTGGATGAGTATACTGTTAAATTCCCTGGAAATGTGCCCAGTGACTCCCTCCTCCTGCTTATTAACAACAGATTGCATACTTCCATCCCAACATAGAGTTAAATAGCTTCCAAAGTCTTTCTGAGTAACTCTTATGGGAGTTAACTTTTCTCTGTGGGAAGAGAAACTTTATTAAAAGTAAGTACATAGAATTGTGTTGGGAAAATGTTGTTAGGTTTACTTATGATCAGATACATCTGTGTCTTGTGTATAGTTATGCTATTAGATGTATTAACAACAAAAAGTTTTTATTTGCATGCCCACTCTACTAGGACCAGCAGCCCAGTGTTGAGCAACCTCAACAAGGGGAACCACCAGCTGAAATTCATGATATCACACCTGCAAAGGAGGAAGTACATGAAGAGCATCCAGTGGATCGTGGTGAAGAGAAGCTGCCGCGTGCCTGTCAAGGTAAAGTGTATCAGTGCATCCTGCCTTAAGACATACCCAGTGAGTGGAGGAAAGGAAACATTAGAAAAGGACTTCAGACAGTTCCTGAAAAACTGAGGAGAGTATAGTTTGCAGGTTCGTGTGGTTGGTGAAATTTTCCCTTGTTTTCAAGACAAAGAAGTCGGGGGAGCATCTAAGTTGTCTGAGGACAACCCTGGAAAAGGAAAATGGTAATGACTTTCGGGAAATTCTGCTTTCCTTTTTCTCCAGCAAAACATTCCTGGAATAATGCTCCTGAGTTTCTTACTCATCACATTTTTACCATACTAACCTAAGGCTTTTAATTCATAACACTGAGGGAATGAATATCATCATTCCCTTGTTTATATTGTAGGTTTTACACCTAAATTGATGCGTTTTTTTAATGATCCTTACCTGGAAATTGATCTCCCGGAATTGGCTGTGGCAAAGACTGGGGGTCAAGGTGGAGATGGTCCTGATGTCTAGGAGGAGATTGCGTCAAATATAGAGCCTGTTGAAATGCCAGAAGCAGGTATGTCATCCATTCAGAAAGTAATTTATGTGGTTTCTGTTTTTCAGAATATTATATCTTTAATAATATAGAGGGAACATTACTATTATTTTAATAATAGAATTCACATATTCTTTGAAAGATAGTTCACATCCCAGATGCCTGAGTGCCTGACTTACAGACTTTCCAATAAAGAGACAGGATCAAAGCCATATCGAACTGAAAATAGGAAACCGTTTTCCTTTTTTTTTTTTATTTTTAAATAAATTTATTTATTTTAGTTGGAGGCTAATTACTTTACAATATTGTAGTGGTTTTTGCCATACATTGACATGAATCAGCCATGGGTTTACATGTGTTCCCCATCCTGAACCCCCCCACACCTCCCTCCCCCTCCCATCCCTCCGGGTCATCCCACTGCCCCAGCCCTGAGCATTTGTCTCATGCATCGAACCTGGAATGATGTTCTGTTTCACATATGATAATATACATGTTTCAATGCTATTCTCTCAGAACGTCCCACCCTCACCTTCTCCCTCAGAGTCCATAAGACTGTTCTATGCATCTGTGTCTCTTATTCTGTCTCGCATATAGGGTTATCGTTACCATCTTTCAAATTCCATATATATATGCATTAGTATACTGTATTGGTGTTTTTCTGTCTGGCTTACTTCACTCTGTATAATGGGCTCCAGTTTCATCCTTCTCAATAGAACTGATTCAAAAGGAAACCGTTTTCTTTCCTTGAGTATAAGTACTTTAAGCAACAGCTAATAATTTTCAGGTTCTTTTCTAATTTCTGCTTGTAACAAATACGGAATGCATTTGTAATAAATATCAGTTTACATGAAATATGCTCAGAAGGTTCTAGTACCAGCTTTAACATAATGTGTGTGATTCAGGTAAATCCCTTAACTTCTAAACTGAACTTTATTCATTTAAGTTGTGAATTCAGAACAGATACACTAAAATGCCAATTTTTCCATGCTGATTTTTGCACTCTCTGATTCCCTTCGATGGAATGCATACAAGAATACTCTGTTTTTCTTGATTGATTTATCATAAAATATCATCTAGAGTCAAATTATAACAGGGGAATTGAGATTTCATTTTCTGATGGGGGACCCATGTACACCCGTGGCTGATTCATATCAATGTATTGCAAAAAACACCACACTATTGTAAAGTAATTAGCCTCCAATTAAAATTAAAAAATTAATTTTTTTAAAAAAGAAAATGAGCCAACATTCCGCTTGATGTTTGTTAAATTCTCTCAAATTCTGAATTCTCTAGCTCTTAGGAAACTTAGTTGCATTTTAAATCCTTTCCCCATTGAAGCATGATATGACTGAATAATAAAATGGCAAAAGGTAGTCTAGTTTCCTGTTTCTGTGGCTGATCAAGTTGAGAGAGTGCATTTAGTCAGTGATATTCCAGGCAGGTGTGAGTGAGATACATATGCTAAGCACACTACCTGCCCCCATGTTTGGTCTGTTTTGGGGGGCGTTTTTTTGCTTATTTTAAGTGGAGGATCATTACTTTACACTACTCTGATGGTTTTTGCCATACACCCAACTCTCACTCTTAAGGAACTAGTAAAAATCTGAGCCTCACGATATAATCGTCTCTCACTATATCAAATATGTTATTTTTCCTCTTTGATACGTGAGTTTAAAAAGTTTTGAAGGTTAAAGTCTGTAACTCTAGTTCTTCCCACGTAATCAGCGTAGTATCTTTCACATAGGTGTTCTCCAGATTGCTGACAATTAATTGCATGGTTCTAATTTTACAGGAAGAACTTCATGGTTAGGGAAGATTTTACTGTGTATTAGCCTTCTAAATATTTTCACTTTACCTTTTTGTTCCATTCCATTAGAACATGTAGATGAAAAGACAACTTTCAGACTACTTTCAAGTAACTACAGAACATGATTAAAATGTTCTCTTAGAAACATCTTAGCCCTAAATATGTGTGGTATTTAAAAAGAAAAATACATTAATTATAAAGTACATAAATATAAAATCCTACCCCCAACAAACAGGTAAGAAAAAGAGCGACAGAATAAACCTAACGGAAAAAGAAAAAGATACTTAATAAAAGACAGGTATGAATCGTCAGGAAGAGGAAAATAAACTCAACGAATAGATAAACACAATGTGGTAATTTACATAATTTTGTAACACACATATATATACACACACATTTTTTAATATTCTTTTCTGTTGTGATTTATCACAGGAGGTTGGACATAGTTCCCTGTGCTGTATAGTAGGACCTTGTTGTTTATCCATTCTGAATGTGATAGTTTGTATCTGCCAACCCCAAATTGCCAGTCCATTCCTCTCAGTTTACATGATTGTGAAGAAAATGGACAAAGCCCAAGTATACCTAATAAGAAATATGAACAAGACACTAACAGTAGATTACAGAATTAAAACAGAGTGTAATCTGGAACTCACATATTTTTAGAATATTGATGGGATGTGTCTAATAGGGTAGAAAAAGAAATATTATTTAACATAGCCCAGAGTAACTAAATAAGTAAACATCACAAGATACCGTGGATGAACTTTTGAAATTGGTCAGAGTTGTCTCTCAAAAGCCATTGTCATTCAGAAACAAACCAAAAAATCTCCTTTTCCAGATTTTCTTCTCTCTTCCTACTTGCTTTTCTCTCTCACTCATACTCCCTCTAGCTCTCCCGTTTCTTTTCTTCTCTCCTTTTTCTCTTTCTTCTTTTGGTGTGGCTGTGAGAAAGTCCTATTTCTGCTTCACATGTTGATGTCGCCAGTGATAGTAATGACTGAAAATTAGTGTCCCCATATAATTTATTATACCAACTGGAATGCTTTCCAAGGTGACAAGAAACATTTAGAATTACAAGAGGGCCACAAGTAAAAAGGGGGATAAATGTTTAACTGACTTAAAACAACCACATCAGGGATGAATTAGAACAAATGAAAATTTCTACACTCTTCCACAGTAGAGAAGAAACAAATGTACTACTGGCCTTTTTCTTTACTTCACTTAAGCAGTAACAGAGATAACAACTGTTGAGCTGTCCTATATTCGGAATATTATTTCAAACCAACACAGTTCAATGATACTTTTGGGGGATTTTTTGGTTTTAGTTTTTGTGTATTTTGTTTTTCTTAGGGTGTTTTTTGTTGTTAGATATTTTACTGAATGTGTACACAGTTTTGCCCTCTACTGAAAACGACCTTCTGATAGGTCCAATTGATTTCATTTGTTCTGAACTCAGTGTCCTTATTTTCTTGTATAACTAGGAAGGGTAGTGTGTTTTTAAAAATACTGGTAATACGCTTGAAAAGCCTATAAAATCTCTAGAGAGGATTAACTGAAGGTAAGCCAAAGGGTCGCCCGTAGTGTTCTTGTTTTAGTCCACTTTATAAAACTACAACTGCGATGAACTCTGTACACCTCTCCTGTCATCGAAATTTCTGCTAAGTAACTTTTTTAATGTATATATTATAGGTGAAGGGCGACGATTTGCTTGAAAGAAGATAGACTGAAGCCATCTGTGCTGTTCTTATGTTGTATATTTGACTGTTAAAGTTCTGTCAATAAAGTTTCATTTTCTCCTTGCACATTTTTTGTTACATTTATCCCCGAGGATTTAATGGTATTGAAAATCCATGGTTTGTGATTTTTATGGCCTAGTTGAGGATGTATGTAGAGATAGAATGTTTGTATATAGATTTTCTGTTCCACAGTTCCTCTAAATATGCATATTAATTCCACAAATTTAGATCTAGATTATTTTTGCTTTTCAAAATATACTATAATATTTGAATATCAACAGTTTCTACTGGCTTAAACCTTAAACCTTTCCTCATTTTGCAGGATTGAACAAACCAGCCAGAATACTCTTGACTAAAGCAGGTGATAATCGGCATTTTTCCCGATAGGAAATGAGTAATCTTCTCCATTTCGACCTGTTTACGTTGCTTTTTTGTAGATACACTTTATCAGAGTAAGTTCCATTCTATTCCTAGCTTGCTGTCTTGAATATAGATTCAGTTCAGTTCCGTTCAGTCGCTCAGTCGTGTCCGACTCTCTGCGACCCCATGAATTGCAGCACGCCAGGCCTCTCTGTCCATCACCAACTCCTGGAGTCCACCCAAACCCATGTCCATCGAGTCGGTTATGCCATCCAACCATCTCAGCCTCTGTCGTCCCCTTCTCCTTCCGCCCCCAATCCTACCCAGCGTTAGGGTCTTTTCCAATGAGTCAGCCCTTCGCATGAGGTGGCCCAAGTATTGGAGTTTCAGCTTCAACATCAGACCTTCTGGTGAACACCCAGGATTGATCTCTTTTAGGATGGATTGGTTGGATCTCCTTGCAGTCCAAGTGACTCTCAAGAGTCTTCTCCAACACCACAGTCCAAAAGCATCAATTCTTCGGTGCTCAGCTTTCTTCACCGTCCAACTCTCACATCCATACATGACCACTGGAAAAACCATAGCCTTGACTAGACGGACTTTTGTTGGCAAAGTAATGTCTCTGCTTTTAAATATGCTATCTAGGTTGGCCATAACCTTCCTTCCAAGGAGTAAGCGTCTTTTAAGTTCATGGCTGCAATCACCATCAGCAGTGGTTTTGGAGCCCCCAAAAATAAAGTCTGACACTGTTTCCAGTGTTTCCCCATCTATTCGCCATGAAGTGATGGAACCGGATGCCGTGATCTTAGTTTTCTGAATGTTGAGTTTTAAGCCACCTTTTTCACTCTCCTCTTTCTCTTTCATCAGGAGGCTCTTTAGTTCTTCACTTTCTGCCATAAGGGTGGTGTCACCTGCATATCTGAGGATATGGCGTGTGACTAAATAAGGGCCAGTTTGTCCAAAGCACTGTGTGCCTCTTCCTGTTTTTCACCCAGAATTCCTTCATGACGCAGTGACATTCAGGGATCGCAGAGGTTACAACTTACCCCTGTAGAACTGGCTGTGAGCAACGCTGTTTCTGTTAGGGATCCTAATTCATCTGAAGCCAGAGATGGAATTTCTGAGCTGGAGTGCATCTGTGTCCTCAGGTGTGACCTATTAGAGCTGTTTTGGGTTGGCATCCAGGATGAGCACTCTAAACTGTTTGCAGATCTCTGTCCCAGGGCATGAAATCTCAGAACTGTTTGGGGGGGGGGGGTCTGTGTCCAGAGGGTTGGGCCTCTCAGCTGTTCATATATCTGCACACGAGAACAGTCTGAAGAGAGAGGCTGGATGGACCCCACTCTCACGGGCCTTAGAAGCAGGCCTGTGATGTCACATTTGCTACGATTTCTACCATGCCTCCCTACAGAGAGAAAAGCTTGGGGCCCCATCCTCAGAGAGGGTAATAATGCACAGTTCACAGAAGCCCAGGTAATAATCCTGTTAAGAAAAATACTTGCTGATATGACTGCCACCCTTGATAGGGGCCCTGTGACAAAAACTGTGTACACACACTCTCTCAGTCCATCTGCCCAACCCACAACAAGGAGGGCACCGTTAGCAGATGGGCGCCCAAGGCCCAGTGCAGAGGGAAGGTCTCAGCTCATGAGGAGGGGAGGAACTGGATGGAAGCTTGGGCTCCTTGGAGGAGGCGGGAAAGACTCAGCACAACCCTGGCCAGGGAGTGGGGGAGGGGGGCGTTGGCACAGGGCCACAGGGACCCTATGGCTGACTCACTGTCAGGGTATGTCTCTGTGTCTCCCCATCACACACCCAGCTTTTTATCTGATGGATGGAATGGACTCGTCACATTCCCTGGGGATGTGATCATGGAAGGTACAGAGTTGAGCCTCCAAGCAGCTGGGGGGAAATCTCACATTCACCAGTTTGCATGAGGCTCCACCACAAATGCAGAGATCCCTGCCTCTCTTTCCCCCATTAGAGCAGTCATTGGCAGGGAGATCAGCAAGAGGGCAGTCTGGGCAGGATAGGTTGTGAGGGACCCTGTGTGCAGCATGAGCCTCCCCAGGAATGGAGAATGTCCTTTTCCTGATGGGCAGAGGCCCCTGATGTGTGTGAAGGGAGCGTGATTAAGGCCCAGGCCATGGGCAACTGAGTCATTCTCTAGAGAAAGAGAGGATTTTACTCCCCAGGAGTAAAATGGAGACATCAGGATTTCACTCCCCAGTTTTTCCACTAGGATCTAGGATACTTTTCTCCCAGATAGGTATCTCCTCTAGGCTGTTGCTCAAATGTCACAATCTTAGAACTTCCCTGACCACTCTTTCTAGATATCATCCCCTCTCTCTATTTCACTATCCCAATTTAATGTTAATTATGGCAGTTACAAACACCTGATAAATTACTTGTATTTGGGGACCACATGATCCCAAGAGAAGGTAAGCTCCATGAGGAAAAGGTCGATTTTCTCTTTCCAAACACACAAATTTGTGCTTGACACATACTTTGGAGAGAATGCATGAACAACGGAATGAATAAACAAAGTTAAACCTGTTGAGAGAAGCATAGCTAGACAGGCTGAGGATTCTGCTAGAGAACATATTCAGGGATGATAAGATGATGACAAAGCTGTGACCTTTATCTCACCTACGAGGTGGTGTCCTTGGGTCCCCTCGAAATTGACCCCTTTCCTAACAGAATGGAAGGTCCTGTTGTCTTTTTCACATATTACTCGCGGTCAACGTCAGAGGCCTTCCCCACGCCAGGACCTCAGATTCCAGTCGGAAGCTTTACTTACCCTGCCCACTGGGGGACTGTGGCTGGATATTTCTGCCTTAAACAGGAAAGCTCAAACAACTACGATGCGCAGCATAGATAAAATGCTTTCAATGCTCTTTGTTACGACAGTGGTCACTATAGACAAGTAATCTTCAGTTTATGAAGACTTCTTTTTGAGTCCAAGATGGCAGCAATCTGTGGGGTTTTCACCCTAACCTTGCCCTTCCGCCCTTGGCGGATCATCCTGGAATGGTCCCCGGGCATCTATATCTGCTGTTCCCCAATCCCACCAGCAAGGGGCGCGCGAGATGAAACAGTTCTGTCCTGGGATATACCACTGAGGGGAAGCGGTAAGACCCCCCCCACTCTGGAAGGTACCATTGGGAGAGGGCGTTCCACAGCAGGGAGGGCCCCCTTACACCGCGTCAGGCATGGACCACAGTTCCCAGGCGCGGCGCTCAGGGCGCCTCTGGGTCTATCCCGATTCGCTCCTCTTCGTCTTCCCGCTGCTTTCGAATCCGAGTGGACACTGGTATTCAGCGGAAACTTTCTTCGTCTCTTTTCCAACTCCACCCCTTCGTTGGTGGGACGACTACGGAGCGAGAGACCTGCTGTCGGTTTGGGTATGGCGTCAGAGAAGCTTTCTGGGTAGTGACTGGTCACCGCGTGATTGCGGGCACTGTGGGCACAGAACTGGAACTGAGGGCGAGAGGCGCGAGTATACGCGTGCGCCTGCGTTAGCGTGCGCAACGATGCAGAGCATGCAATTTTCCTCCGAGGTTTATTGCTTTTCCCAAAGGGGTCGAATAGCTGCTCTGGTTAGTGGCGAGGTTTGGCGCGGTCACTGGCCGTGCATGGTGACTGCGTTTCAGTCTTGTTTAGCTCTCGCTCAGTCTGGATCCTGTGGCAGCGCACGGTCTTCACACAAATGCACGCAATTCATGTCCAGGGAGAGGTCTCTGAGTTTGGTGTCTCTCCCTGGAGAGTATACTGTATCTGGCACCTTGGGATTGTGTGTTGCTACGTGTGACAACACGGGTGCTGTTTGGCTACATTTGATCTCCTTGAGCCTTTGGGCGGAATTGTGAGTGATGGGACATTTGATGTGAGTGGATTTTGTGAGCCATAATACAAAGCCTCTAGGATGTGTGCCTGTATACCGGGATGTGCATCTTTGGAGGTTTCTTGCCTCTCAGTCCCTGTGTGTGAGATCTCTGTGTTAGGAGTCTGCACCCCAGAATGTGAGATCACTGAGCTTTTTGATTCTGGGTTCCAAGTTGTGATGCCTCTGTGCTGCTTTAAGGATGGGTTAGTCTAAAGGTGTAAAGGATCAGCTGCCTGGGGCTCTATGCAGAGGTTGCAAATTTTTCCTTTGTCTGGGAACTTTGTCTTAAGATTATATGATATTCTTGAGTTATTAAAACTTCTGCCTTTCCGTTTAGGAGGGTTTGTATTAGGTCGGTAAGTGTCCGCGTGGTTTGGGAGTCAGTCTCCATGATGTGAAGCATCTGTGCAGTTCTCATTTGTTTCTGTCTGGAAGACTTTGGACTGTTTGCAGGGTCTCTGTCACAGCGTGTATGGTTATGGTCTCTGTTGTGTTTGAGCGTCTGAGACTCGAGTTGTGTGCTCTCTGTGCAGAGATTCAGTGAGCTCTTTTTGGTGTCTCTGGCTGTCTATGAGCTGTTGGAAGTCTTCGTGTTAGAAATAAAACCTCTTACGTTCTTGGCTGTGAGGTCTCTGTCCAGGAAGTGAGGATTTGGTAGCTGGCAGATATGATTCTGAAGCCGGGAACCTGACATGCTGACTGTGTGTTGTTGAGTGTATCACTTGTCTCGTGAAATCTCAGTATGTATCATAATTAATACAGTGGGGCCAGTGCCCATCTTGGAGGGTACCTGTGCATGTTAGCAATGTGTTTAAAGGGCCTGCCTCCAGACTGTCCTTCAGCAAATGTTTTCTGAGCACCTGCCATAGACCTGAGCACTATTGGAGGAGTTTGGGACAGGGCAAAACTAACCAAGTCTCTCATTGCATAGACTTGGTGGTCAGTAAGTAAATCAAGGGTGGCAGGCACTATGAAGAAAGATATTGCTAGATCAGGGGAAAAGGTGTATGTGGGTATGATATTATGATTTTCTTCAAGATAATGAGGGAAAGTCTCCCTGAAAGATGCCAAGTAAGCAGAGATCTGGAGGAAGTGAGGGAGCAGGTCGTGGGGTTACCTAAGGGAAGAGCATTCCAGGCAGAAGGAACAACAAATGCAACAGTCCTCGCATGGAAATCTACTTGGCGTGCTCCTGAACGTCAAGGAGTCCTGTGATGCACTGGGTTTGGCACGTAGCTCTCATTGAAAGGGGCCTGGTGCTGCTATTTCTGTTTGTCCCCCAGTTTGTGGTCATCTGCATTTCACAGATGAAGGACTCAAGGCTCCAACATGTGCCCTGCACCTTCTCTCCTACCTATACCTGAAATTAGGAGTGAAACCTTCTGGTCCGTCAGGAGAGACAGAGAACTTGAGTGTACCAGCTGCAGGGATGATAGCATCCACGTTGAATGTCAGCCGAGCAGCGTACCTCAGTTTTAATGTGGGAATCATGCCTCATATCGTTGCCTGCCCTTGATGGAGGGCAGGACTTAAGAAGGAGAAAGGGAACTGGGGCAAAGGAGAGAGGCAGGAAGGGGAAGCTGGAGGACAATGAGAAAAAAAAATGAATGGTCTCATCACATTGCTTGGATTTGGCCCAAATCACCTTGATTAAATGATTGGAGTGATATATATATATATATATATATTTTTTTTTTTTACTTTGTCCCTGTCCCTACCCTTTCTTTCCCTCCCCTTCTCTTTTGTGCCTGGGATACCACCTGGGGCTGGAGATTTCTTTTCTGTGAATTTTTCAACTACAAGCTTGCTTTTAAAATAGGTTATCTGTTCCTTTTTCACTGAAATTTGATAGTTTGTTCCGCTTCACCTAAATTGCCAGATGTAGTTATTCTATGACTATAAACTTATTCATAGAATCCTTTTAATTTCTGTGGAATCTGTAACCTATTTCTTTCCTGATATTGGTAAGTTTTGTCTATAGTTATCTTGCTTTTGTTTTATTCTTCTGGGTGGAAATTTATGAATTCGTAGTGACCTTTTGAAAGAGCCAGCTTTGGGTTTTGTCGATTATCTATATATTTTTTCTAATATCTGTTCCGATCTCTTTTTCCCTTATTTTGCTGAGTCTCGCTACCAAAGGGGTTTAATAAAGTCTCTGAAAGTTTCCCAAGTATAGTGTAATCTCACAGATTCTAGGGCACTGTTGTAGCCGCACTGAGTGAGATCCACTGAATGTAGATCATGGCATCTGCACTTTTTACAAGAATTCCTCAGTTCTGATTGACATGGACAACGTGTCTAGGCACTACTGGACCAGAGGCATGGTCTTATTTTCCCTACTGCCAGGCTGTCTTCACTGAGAGCATGTGACAGGGTTGTCTGTTTTCTCTGATGCACAAACCCAAGGGGTATGACACAAACTCAAGGGGGTTGACAATTAAATGGAGGGAGGCTTTGGACTAGAGCAGATGCGGTGGACTTTGGAAAAAGTAGATGCATTAGAGATTTTCGAAGTAAAAGTGACAGAACTCAGCAAGAATATGGACTTGAAGTGAAGGAGAGGGAATTGTAAACATGGTTAAGACCAAGTTTCTGTGTCCTGTCATAAGGGTACAAAGGTGTCATGGGAAATCCTGGAAGTTGGCCAGGTCTGGAAAGAATTCCAAATAAGATTTTTATGTTTATGAGCTCATGGTCTAGATGGATACAATAACCAGTATTTACATACTTAAAAGTTCCTTTTCCTTTTAAAAAAAAGTGAGAGGTATTGAGATATAATTTATATACAATAGAAGTCAATGCTTTAAAGCATTACCGTTTGTCAAGTTTTCACATATGCATACCATTGCGTAAATGCTACCACAGCAAAAATGTAGAAAACGCCCCATTCGTTTGAAAACGCTCCTTTGGGCTATTTGCATTGAGACTCCTTCCTCCATTCCTATACCCTGGCCACCGCAGATATATTTCTGTGCCTATAGTTGTGCCTTTTCCAGGAATCCATTGACATGGAATCATATAACACATAGCCTTCTGTGTCTGACATCTCTCAGTGGCACAGCTGAGATGCATCCTTGCTGTTACATGCATTAGGAGTTCCTTTTGAAATGACTGTGTAGTATTCTTATGCATGAGTATATTCTTTTTTCTTTCATCTACATACCAGTTGTTGAATAGTTTGGTTGTTTCTGGTTTTGGCTATTAGGAGTACATGAGTAGGATATTTTAGTAATGGTCCTTGTGTGAATATGTTTTCCTTTCTCTTGGGTAAAATTGGCTAAAATTAAAACTCCTAGGAAGTACCGAAATTCTTGAGAATAAGAAGAATATGCTACCGGAGAAGAGTGAAGAAATAGCTACAAAAGGAATGAAAAGGCTAAGCTAAAGTGGAAACAGCCCCCAGCTGTGGATGTGTCTGGTGGTGAAAGTCAAGTCCGATGCTAAAAGAACAATATTGTACAGGAACCAGAGGTATATTCTGAGAAATCAGTTACCAGTTCAGAGATATAAATGTGCAATGCTCCAAGCAACAGATGGAAACGGAGGTACATATTTCTGTGTCTATTCTATGGAAGTGAGTAAAGCCATTGCAAGCATGATGGAAAACCCAGAAGCAGAGAAGGAAATGGTTCATCAAAGCATGTATAAAAATAGGTATTCAAACCAGTAATGTCTATTCCTGTCATAAATGTCTTCCTGAGACACATTCTCCACTAAGGGTAACCTGGGACTACCTATCACCACAGTTTGTGGATGCGTAAGAAAGACTGCACTGGAAGGAAAAAAAGATAGTCTTCAACCCCCTTTCTCATCCTCCAGAGACCCTGCGGTTCCAGGACTCTACCTCAGTAGCGAGAAAAGCTCAACGTGCTCGGCACACGCCGAACTCAGGGAGCATGCGCAGTGTGTGCAGGTACACCCGCTACTGCGCATGCGCCTTGGTGCGCATAAGTAGCGCGCATTCTGTGAGGAGCGTTGGGCCTGAGGCGGTTGTGTTTACTCAGTCCCGGTTCCTTCTCACTGCTTGCGAGTCACCAGGTAGGTCCACAGATCTGTCCTGTCTGGAGTTGATGTGTGCGAGCGTGTGAGGGGGAGCCAGCGAGTTTCGGGCGGGTCGGGCAGCGCGTTTTCGGGCCTTTGAGGAGGAAGGCCCTCGAGGTCGTCATCTTGCTCTTCAGAGGTGTCGTGACGCCATAGTTCTTGCCCTGGTGGCTGGAGAGGAAGCTCGGTGGGCAGAAGAGGGAGGGGTCGGGTGATGGTGGGCGGGGGGGAGACTTGGGAGTGCTATTTGAAATATCTGGTTCACTGGGGCCCTGGAACTGACGACAGAGCACAGAATCTGGGCCCGGCAGTGGGACCTGGGCAGGGGGCGGGGTGGGCGATTAAGGAAAGGCCTAGAAACCGGACCGCGGGGGTGGGGGGGGTGGGTTGTGACTGTCTCCCGGGTTTTGTGATAAGGTGTCAAGGGAGACGTGGACCGGTTGCTCTGCATGCAGACTCACTTCAGCCCCAGACACTGAGAAAATCGCCATAGTCAGGCTGTAAAGACTGAGCCTTCTTGTTCCAACTGAATTCCAAGGGAGCTGGGGAGATACGTCTGGTGAATAGGGGTGTGACAAAAGGAATAGTCCTGAATTTTTAACTCTTAGCAGTATTTCACTAAATATCTTCATAATGGAGAATTCTGTTGTGAAATCAAACTTCCTCACAAAAATTGAGCCTTCCTGTGTACCTTAAGGTAATTTCTCTGCCAGCTTAGCAAAGACAAAAATGGCTTTTCTAGTAACTGTATTTAGTGTGATTGGAATGCATGTACACTCATACTTAACCATCGTTTTCTTTTGAAAGTATTTTCACATTTTTTAAAAAAGTAATAAGTCAACATATGGCCATAAAAGTGATCAAATATAGCTCTAGTCATAAATACATTTTCTAAATCACAACATTCTACTTTCAGGGAGAAATATGAGTGGGCAAGTGGCATCAACACTGGGACCTATAGATCAAGAGTCCTCCCAGCTGGATGCACCTGTGGTTGTGAGTACCTTACCATTTGGTGTTTTCTATTAGCAGAAGTTTATTTTTGAGAAAATGATGTTAAGTAGTACAGATGCAGTGATAAAGGTCTTTCATGCTGATAAAGGGTGACAGTGTGTCTTAGGAAGGAACATTGATCCAGATATATTACAGTCTGGCGTTGCCTGGATGAGTATACTGTTAAATTCCCTGGAAATGTGCCCAGTGACTCCCTCCTCCTGCTTATTAACAACAGATTGCATACTTCCATCCCAACATAGAGTTAAATAGCTTCCAAAGTCTTTCTGAGTAACTCTTATGGGAGTTAACTTTTCTCTGTGGGAAGAGAAACTTTATTAAAAGTAAGTACATAGAATTGTGTTGGGAAAATGTTGTTAGGTTTACTTATGATCAGATACATCTGTGTCTTGTGTATAGTTATGCTATTAGATGTATTAACAACAAAAAGTTTTTATTTGCATGCCCACTCTACTAGGACCAGCAGCCCAGTGTTGAGCAACCTCAACAAGGGGAACCACCAGCTGAAATTCATGATATCACACCTGCAAAGGAGGAAGTACATGAAGAGCATCCAGTGGATCGTGGTGAAGAGAAGCTGCCGCGTGCCTGTCAAGGTAAAGTGTATCAGTGCATCCTGCCTTAAGACATACCCAGTGAGTGGAGGAAAGGAAACATTAGAAAAGGACTTCAGACAGTTCCTGAAAAACTGAGGAGAGTATAGTTTGCAGGTTCGTGTGGTTGGTGAAATTTTCCCTTGTTTTCAAGACAAAGAAGTCGGGGGAGCATCTAAGTTGTCTGAGGACAACCCTGGAAAAGGAAAATGGTAATGACTTTCGGGAAATTCTGCTTTCCTTTTTCTCCAGCAAAACATTCCTGGAATAATGCTCCTGAGTTTCTTACTCATCACATTTTTACCATACTAACCTAAGGCTTTTAATTCATAACACTGAGGGAATGAATATCATCATTCCCTTGTTTATATTGTAGGTTTTACACCTAAATTGATGCGTTTTTTTAATGATCCTTACCTGGAAATTGATCTCCCGGAATTGGCTGTGGCAAAGACTGGGGGTCAAGGTGGAGATGGTCCTGATGTCTAGGAGGAGATTGCGTCAAATATACAGCCTGTTGAAATGCCAGAAGCAGGTATGTCATCCATTCAGAAAGTAATTTATGTGGTTTCTGTTTTTCAGAATATTATATCTTTAATAATATAGAGGGAACATTACTATTATTTTAATAATAGAATTCACATATTCTTTGAAAGATAGTTCACATCCCAGATGCCTGAGTGCCTGACTTACAGACTTTCCAATAAAGAGACAGGATCAAAGCCATATCGAACTGAAAATAGGAAACCGTTTTCCTTTTTTTTTTTTATTTTTAAATAAATTTATTTATTTTAGTTGGAGGCTAATTACTTTACAATATTGTAGTGGTTTTTGCCATACATTGACATGAATCAGCCATGGGTTTACATGTGTTCCCCATCCTGAACCCCCCCACACCTCCCTCCCCCTCCCATCCCTCCGGGTCATCCCACTGCCCCAGCCCTGAGCATTTGTCTCATGCATCGAACCTGGAATGATGTTCTGTTTCACATATGATAATATACATGTTTCAATGCTATTCTCTCAGAACGTCCCACCCTCACCTTCTCCCTCAGAGTCCATAAGACTGTTCTATGCATCTGTGTCTCTTATTCTGTCTCGCATATAGGGTTATCGTTACCATCTTTCAAATTCCATATATATATGCATTAGTATACTGTATTGGTGTTTTTCTGTCTGGCTTACTTCACTCTGTATAATGGGCTCCAGTTTCATCCTTCTCAATAGAACTGATTCAAAAGGAAACCGTTTTCTTTCCTTGAGTATAAGTACTTTAAGCAACAGCTAATAATTTTCAGGTTCTTTTCTAATTTCTGCTTGTAACAAATACGGAATGCATTTGTAATAAATATCAGTTTACATGAAATATGCTCAGAAGGTTCTAGTACCAGCTTTAACATAATGTGTGTGATTCAGGTAAATCCCTTAACTTCTAAACTGAACTTTATTCATTTAAGTTGTGAATTCAGAACAGATACACTAAAATGCCAATTTTTCCATGCTGATTTTTGCACTCTCTGATTCCCTTCGATGGAATGCATACAAGAATACTCTGTTTTTCTTGATTGATTTATCATAAAATATCATCTAGAGTCAAATTATAACAGGGGAATTGAGATTTCATTTTCTGATGGGGGACCCATGTACACCCGTGGCTGATTCATATCAATGTATTGCAAAAAACACCACACTATTGTAAAGTAATTAGCCTCCAATTAAAATTAAAAAATTAATTTTTTTAAAAAAGAAAATGAGCCAACATTCCGCTTGATGTTTGTTAAATTCTCTCAAATTCTGAATTCTCTAGCTCTTAGGAAACTTAGTTGCATTTTAAATCCTTTCCCCATTGAAGCATGATATGACTGAATAATAAAATGGCAAAAGGTAGTCTAGTTTCCTGTTTCTGTGGCTGATCAAGTTGAGAGAGTGCATTTAGTCAGTGATATTCCAGGCAGGTGTGAGTGAGATACATATGCTAAGCACACTACCTGCCCCCATGTTTGGTCTGTTTTGGGGGGCGTTTTTTTGCTTATTTTAAGTGGAGGATCATTACTTTACACTACTCTGATGGTTTTTGCCATACACCCAACTCTCACTCTTAAGGAACTAGTAAAAATCTGAGCCTCACGATATAATCGTCTCTCACTATATCAAATATGTTATTTTTCCTCTTTGATACGTGAGTTTAAAAAGTTTTGAAGGTTAAAGTCTGTAACTCTAGTTCTTCCCACGTAATCAGCGTAGTATCTTTCACATAGGTGTTCTCCAGATTGCTGACAATTAATTGCATGGTTCTAATTTTACAGGAAGAACTTCATGGTTAGGGAAGATTTTACTGTGTATTAGCCTTCTAAATATTTTCACTTTACCTTTTTGTTCCATTCCATTAGAACATGTAGATGAAAGGACAACTTTCAGACTACTTGCAAGTAACTACAGAACATGATTAAAATGTTCTCTTAGAAACATCTTAGCCCTAAATATGTGTGGTATTTAAAAAGAAAAATACATTAATTATAAAGTACATAAATATAAAATCCTACCCCCAACAAACAGGTAAGAAAAAGAGCGACAGAATAAACCTAACGGAAAAAGAAAAAGATACTTAATAAAAGACAGGTATGAATCGTCAGGAAGAGGAAAATAAACTCAACGAATAGATAAACACAATGTGGTAATTTACATAATTTTGTAACACACATATATATACACACACATTTTTTAATATTCTTTTCTGTTGTGATTTATCACAGGAGGTTGGACATAGTTCCCTGTGCTGTATAGTAGGACCTTGTTGTTTATCCATTCTGAATGTGATAGTTTGTATCTGCCAACCCCAAATTGCCAGTCCATTCCTCTCAGTTTACATGATTGTGAAGAAAATGGACAAAGCCCAAGTATACCTAATAAGAAATATGAACAAGACACTAACAGTAGATTACAGAATTAAAACAGAGTATAATCTGGAACTCACATATTTTTAGAATATTGATGGGATGTGTCTAATAGGGTAGAAAAAGAAATATTATTTAACATAGCCCAGAGTAACTAAATAAGTAAACATCACAAGATACCGTGGATGAACTTTTGAAATTGGTCAGAGTTGTCTCTCAAAAGCCATTGTCATTCAGAAACAAACCAAAAAATCTCCTTTTCCAGATTTTCTTCTCTCTTCCTACTTGCTTTTCTCTCTCACTCATACTCCCTCTAGCTCTCCCGTTTCTTTTCTTCTCTCCTTTTTCTCTTTCTTCTTTTGGTGTGGCTGTGAGAAAGTCCTATTTCTGCTTCACATGTTGATGTCGCCAGTGATAGTAATGACTGAAAATTAGTGTCCCCATATAATTTATTATACCAACTGGAATGCTTTCCAAGGTGACAAGAAACATTTAGAATTACAAGAGGGCCACAAGTAAAAAGGGGGATAAATGTTTAACTGACTTAAAACAACCACATCAGGGATGAATTAGAACAAATGAAAATTTCTACACTCTTCCACAGTAGAGAAGAAACAAATGTACTACTGGCCTTTTTCTTTACTTCACTTAAGCAGTAACAGAGATAACAACTGTTGAGCTGTCCTATATTCGGAATATTATTTCAAACCAACACAGTTCAATGATACTTTTGGGGGATTTTTTGGTTTTAGTTTTTGTGTATTTTGTTTTTCTTAGGGTGTTTTTTGTTGTTAGATATTTTACTGAATGTGTACACAGTTTTGCCCTCTACTGAAAACGACCTTCTGATAGGTTCAATTGATTTCATTTGTTCTGAACTCAGTGTCCTTATTTTCTTGTATAACTAGGAAGGGTAGTGTGTTTTTAAAAATACTGGTAATACGCTTGAAAAGCCTATAAAATCTCTAGAGAGGATTAACTGAAGGTAAGCCAAAGGGTCGCCCGTAGTGTTCTTGTTTTAGTCCACTTTATAAAACTACAACTGCGATGAACTCTGTACACCTCTCCTGTCATCGAAATTTCTGCTAAGTAACTTTTTTAATGTATATATTATAGGTGAAGGGCGACGATTTGCTTGAAAGAAGATAGACTGAAGCCATCTGTGCTGTTCTTATGTTGTATATTTGACTGTTAAAGTTCTGTCAATAAAGTTTCATTTTCTCCTTGCACATTTTTTGTTACATTTATCCCCGAGGATTTAATGGTATTGAAAATCCATGGTTTGTGATTTTTATGGCCTAGTTGAGGATGTATGTAGAGATAGAATGTTTGTATATAGATTTTCTGTTCCACAGTTCCTCTAAATATGCATATTAATTCCACAAATTTAGATCTAGATTATTTTGCTTTTCAAAATATACTATAATATTTGAATATCAACAGTTTCTACTGGCTTAAACCTTAAACCTTTCCTCATTTTGCAGGATTGAACAAACCAGCCAGAATACTCTTGACTAAAGCAGGTGATAATCGGCATTTTTCCCGATAGGAAATGAGTAATCTTCTCCATTTCGACCTGTTTACGTTGCTTTTTTGTAGATACACTTTATCAGAGTAAGTTCCATTCTATTCCTAGCTTGCTGTCTTGAATATAGATTCAGTTCAGTTCCGTTCAGTCGCTCAGTCGTGTCCGACTCTCTGCGACCCCATGAATTGCAGCACGCCAGGCCTCTCTGTCCATCACCAACTCCTGGAGTCCACCCAAACCCATGTCCATCGAGTCGGTTATGCCATCCAACCATCTCAGCCTCTGTCGTCCCCTTCTCCTTCCGCCCCCAATCCTACCCAGCGTTAGGGTCTTTTCCAATGAGTCAGCCCTTCGCATGAGGTGGCCCAAGTATTGGAGTTTCAGCTTCAACATCAGACCTTCCGGTGAACACCCAGGATTGATCTCTTTTAGGATGGATTGGTTGGATCTCCTTGCAGTCCAAGTGACTCTCAAGAGTCTTCTCCAACACCACAGTCCAAAAGCATCAATTCTTCGGTGCTCAGCTTTCTTCACCGTCCAACTCTCACATCCATACATGACCACTGGAAAAACCATAGCCTTGACTAGACGGACTTTTGTTGGCAAAGTAATGTCTCTGCTTTTAAATATGCTATCTAGGTTGGCCATAACCTTCCTTCCAAGGAGTAAGCGTCTTTTAAGTTCATGGCTGCAATCACCATCAGCAGTGGTTTTGGAGCCCCCAAAAATAAAGTCTGACACTGTTTCCAGTGTTTCCCCATCTATTCGCCATGAAGTGATGGAACCGGATGCCGTGATCTTAGTTTTCTGAATGTTGAGTTTTAAGCCACCTTTTTCACTCTCCTCTTTCTCTTTCATCAGGAGGCTCTTTAGTTCTTCACTTTCTGCCATAAGGGTGGTGTCACCTGCATATCTGAGGATATGGCGTGTGACTAAATAAGGGCCAGTTTGTCCAAAGCACTGTGTGCCTCTTCCTGTTTTTCACCCAGAATTCCTTCATGACGCAGTGTCATTCAGGGATCGCAGAGGTTACAACTTACCCCTGTAGAACTGGCTGTGAGCAACGCTGTTTCTGTTAGGGATCCTAATTCATCTGAAGCCAGAGATGGAATTTCTGAGCTGGAGTGCATCTGTGTCCTCAGGTGTGACCTATTAGAGCTGTTTTGGGTTGGCATCCAGGATGAGCACTCTAAACTGTTTGCAGATCTCTGTCCCAGGGCATGAAATCTCAGAACTGTTTGGGGGGGGGGGTCTGTGTCCAGAGGGTTGGGCCTCTCAGCTGTTCATATATCTGCACACGAGAACAGTCTGAAGAGAGAGGCTGGATGGACCCCACTCTCACGGGCCTTAGAAGCAGGCCTGTGATGTCACATTTGCTACGATTTCTACCATGCCTCCCTACAGAGAGAAAAGCTTGGGGCCCCATCCTCAGAGAGGGTAATAATGCACAGTTCACAGAAGCCCAGGTAATAATCCTGTTAAGAAAAATACTTGCTGATATGACTGCCACCCTTGATAGGGGCCCTGTGACAAAAACTGTGTACACACACTCTCTCAGTCCATCTGCCCAACCCACAACAAGGAGGGCACCGTTAGCAGATGGGCGCCCAAGGCCCAGTGCAGAGGGAAGGTCTCAGCTCATGAGGAGGGGAGGAACTGGATGGAAGCTTGGGCTCCTTGGAGGAGGCGGGAAAGACTCAGCACAACCCTGGCCAGGGAGTGGGGGAGGGGGGCGTTGGCACAGGGCCACAGGGACCCTATGGCTGACTCACTGTCAGGGTATGTCTCTGTGTCTCCCCATCACACACCCAGCTTCTTATCTGATGGATGGAATGGACTCGTCACATTCCCTGGGGACGTGATCATGGAAGGTACAGAGTTGAGCCTCCAAGCAGCTGGGGGGAAATCTCACATTCACCAGTTTGCATGAGGCTCCACCACAAATGCAGAGATCCCTGCCTCTCTTTCCCCCATTAGAGCAGTCATTGGCAGGGAGATCAGCAAGAGGGCAGTCTGGGCAGGATAGGTTGTGAGGGACCCTGTGTGCAGCATGAGCCTCCCCAGGAATGGAGAATGTCCTTTTCCTGATGGGCAGAGGCCCCTGATGTGTGTGAAGGGAGCGTGATTAAGGCCCAGGCCATGGGCAACTGAGTCATTCTCTAGAGAAAGAGAGGATTTTACTCCCCAGGAGTAAAATGGAGACATCAGGATTTCACTCCCCAGTTTTTCCACTAGGATCTAGGATACTTTTCTCCCAGATAGGTATCTCCTCTAGGCTGTTGCTCAAATGTCACAATCTTAGAACTTCCCTGACCACTCTTTCTAGATATCATCCCCTCTCTCTATTTCACTATCCCAATTTAATGTTAATTATGGCAGTTACAAACACCTGATAAATTACTTGTATTTGGGGACCACATGATCCCAAGAGAAGGTAAGCTCCATGAGGAAAAGGTCGATTTTCTCTTTCCAAACACACAAATTTGTGCTTGACACATACTTTGGAGAGAATGCATGAACAACGGAATGAATAAACAAAGTTAAACCTGTTGAGAGAAGCATAGCTAGACAGGCTGAGGATTCTGCTAGAGAACATATTCAGGGATGATAAGATGATGACAAAGCTGTGACCTTTATCTCACCTACGAGGTGGTGTCCTTGGGTCCCCTCGAAATTGACCCCTTTCCTAACAGAATGGAAGGTCCTGTTGTCTTTTTCACATATTACTCGCGGTCAACGTCAGAGGCCTTCCCCACGCCAGGACCTCAGATTCCAGTCGGAAGCTTTACTTACCCTGCCCACTGGGGGACTGTGGCTGGATATTTCTGCCTTAAACAGGAAAGCTCAAACAACTACGATGCGCAGCATAGATAAAATGCTTTCAATGCTCTTTGTTACGACAGTGGTCACTATAGACAAGTAATCTTCAGTTTACGAAGACTTCTTTTTGAGTCCAAGATGGCAGCAATCTGTGGGGTTTTCACCCTAACCTTGCCCTTCCGCCCTTTGCGGATCATCCTGGAATGGTCCCCAGGCATCTATATCTGCTGTTCCCCAATCCCACCAGCAAGGGGCGCGCGAGATGAAACAGTTCTGTCCTGGGATATACCACTGAGGGGAAGCGGTAAGACCCCCCCCCACTCTGGAAGGTACCATTGGGAGAGGGCGTTCCACAGCAGGGAGGGCCCCCTTACACCGCGTCAGGCATGGACCACAGTTCCCAGGCGCGGCGCTCAGGGCGCCTCTGGGTCTATCCCGATTCGCTCCTCTTCGTCTTCCCGCTGCTTTCGAATCCGAGTGGACACTGGTATTCAGCGGAAACTTTCTTCGTCTCTTTTCCAACTCCACCCCTTCGTTGGTGGGACGACTACGGAGCGAGAGACCTGCTGTCGGTTTGGGTATGGCGTCAGAGAAGCTTTCTGGGTAGTGACTGGTCACCGCGTGATTGCGGGCACTGTGGGCACAGAACTGGAACTGAGGGCGAGAGGCGCGTGTATACGCGTGCGCCTGCGTTAGCGTGCGCAACGATGCAGAGCATGCAATTTTCCTCCGAGTTTTATTGCTTTTCCCAAAGGGGTCGAATAGCTGCTCTGGTTAGTGGCGAGGTTTGGCGCGGTCACTGGCCGTGCATGGTGACTGCGTTTCAGTCTTGTTTAGCTCTCGCTCAGTCTGGATCCTGTGGCAGCGCACGGTCTTCACACAAATGCACGCAATTCATGTCCAGGGAGAGGTCTCTGAGTTTGGTGTCTCTCCCTGGAGAGTATACTGTATCTGGCACCTTGGGATTGTGTGTTGCTACGTGTGACAACACAGGTGCTGTTTGGCTACATTTGATCTCCTTGAGCCTTTGGGCGGAATTGTGAGTGATGGGACATTTGATGTGAGTGGATTTTGTGAGCCATAATACAAAGCCTCTAGGATGTGTGCCTGTATACCGGGATGTGCATCTTTGGAGGTTTCTTGCCTCTCAGTCCCTGTGTGTGAGATCTCTGTGTTAGGAGTCTGCACCCCAGAATGTGAGATCACTGAGCTTTTTGATTCTGGGTTCCAAGTTGTGATGCCTCTGTGCTGCTTTAAGGATGGGTTAGTCTAAAGGTGTAAAGGATCAGCTGCCTGGGGCTCTATGCAGAGGTTGCAAATTTTTCCTTTGTCTGGGAACTTTGTCTTAAGATTATATGATATTCTTGAGTTATTAAAACTTCTGCCTTTCCGTTTAGGAGGGTTTGTATTAGGTCGGTAAGTGTCCGCGTGGTTTGGGAGTCAGTCTCCATGATGTGAAGCATCTGTGCAGTTCTCATTTGTTTCTGTCTGGAAGACTTTGGACTGTTTGCAGGGTCTCTGTCACAGCGTGTATGGTTATGGTCTCTGTTGTGTTTGAGCGTCTGAGACTCGAGTTGTGTGCTCTCTGTGCAGAGATTCAGTGAGCTCTTTTTGGTGTCTCTGGCTGTCTATGAGCTGTTGGAAGTCTTCGTGTTAGAAATAAAACCTCTTACGTTCTTGGCTGTGAGGTCTCTGTCCAGGAAGTGAGGATTTGGTAGCTGGCAGATATGATTCTGAAGCCGGGAACCTGACATGCTGACTGTGTGTTGTTGAGTGTATCACTTGTCTCGTGAAATCTCAGTATGTATCATAATTAATACAGTGGGGCCAGTGCCCATCTTGGAGGGTACCTGTGCATGTTAGCAATGTGTTTAAAGGGCCTGCCTCCAGACTGTCCTTCAGCAAATGTTTTCTGAGCACCTGCCATAGACCTGAGCACTATTGGAGGAGTTTGGGACAGGGCAAAACTAACCAAGTCTCTCATTGCATAGACTTGGTGGTCAGTAAGTAAATCAAGGGTGGCAGGCACTATGAAGAAAGATATTGCTAGATCAGGGGAAAAGGTGTATGTGGGTATGATATTATGATTTTCTTCAAGATAATGAGGGAAAGTCTCCCTGAAAGATGCCAAGTAAGCAGAGATCTGGAGGAAGTGAGGGAGCAGGTCGTGGGGTTACCTAAGGGAAGAGCATTCCAGGCAGAAGGAACAACAAATGCAACAGTCCTCGCATGGAAATCTACTTGGCGTGCTCCTGAACGTCAAGGAGTCCTGTGATGCACTGGGTTTGGCACGTAGCTCTCATTGAAAGGGGCCTGGTGCTGCTATTTCTGTTTGTCCCCCAGTTTGTGGTCATCTGCATTTCACAGATGAAGGACTCAAGGCTCCAACATGTGCCCTGCACCTTCTCTCCTACCTATACCTGAAATTAGGAGTGAAACCTTCTGGTCCGTCAGGAGAGACAGAGAACTTGAGTGTACCAGCTGCAGGGATGATAGCATCCACGTTGAATGTCAGCCGAGCAGCGTACCTCAGTTTTAATGTGGGAATCATGCCTCATATCGTTGCCTGCCCTTGATGGAGGGCAGGACTTAAGAAGGAGAAAGGGAACTGGGGCAAAGGAGAGAGGCAGGAAGGGGAAGCTGGAGGACAATGAGAAAAAAAAATGAATGGTCTCATCACATTGCTTGGATTTGGCCCAAATCACCTTGATTAAATGATTGGAGTGATATATATATATATATATATTTTTTTTTTTTTTACTTTGTCCCTGTCCCTACCCTTTCTTTCCCTCCCCTTCTCTTTTGTGCCTGGGATACCACCTGGGGCTGGAGATTTCTTTTCTGTGAATTTTTCAACTACAAGCTTGCTTTTAAAATAGGTTATCTGTTCCTTTTTCACTGAAATTTGATAGTTTGTTCCGCTTCACCTAAATTGCCAGATGTAGTTATTCTATGACTATAAACTTATTCATAGAATCCTTTTAATTTCTGTGGAATCTGTAACCTATTTCTTTCCTGATATTGGTAAGTTTTGTCTATAGTTATCTTGCTTTTGTTTTATTCTTCTGGGTGGAAATTTATGAATTCGTAGTGACCTTTTGAAAGAGCCAGCTTTGGGTTTTGTCGATTATCTATATATTTTTTCTAATATCTGTTCCGATCTCTTTTTCCCTTATTTTGCTGAGTCTCGCTACCAAAGGGGTTTAATAAAGTCTCTGAAAGTTTCCCAAGTATAGTGTAATCTCACAGATTCTAGGGCACTGTTGTAGCCGCACTGAGTGAGATCCACTGAATGTAGATCATGGCATCTGCACTTTTTACAAGAATTCCTCAGTTCTGATTGACATGGACAACGTGTCTAGGCACTACTGGACCAGAGGCATGGTCTTATTTTCCCTACTGCCAGGCTGTCTTCACTGAGAGCATGTGACAGGGTTGTCTGTTTTCTCTGATGCACAAACCCAAGGGGTATGACACAAACTCAAGGGGGTTGACAATTAAATGGAGGGAGGCTTTGGACTAGAGCAGATGCGGTGGACTTTGGAAAAAGTAGATGCATTAGAGATTTTCGAAGTAAAAGTGACAGAACTCAGCAAGAATATGGACTTGAAGTGAAGGAGAGGGAATTGTAAACATGGTTAAGACCAAGTTTCTGTGTCCTGTCATAAGGGTACAAAGGTGTCATGAGAAATCCTGGAAGTTGGCCAGGTCTGGAAAGAATTCCAAATAAGATTTTTATGTTTATGAGCTCATGGTCTAGATGGATACAATAACCAGTATTTACATACTTAAAAGTTCCTTTTCCTTTTAAAAAAAAGTGAGAGGTATTGAGATATAATTTATATACAATAGAAGTCGATGCTTTAAAGCATTACCGTTTGTCAAGTTTTCACATATGCATACCATTGCGTAAATGCTACCACAGCAAAAATGTAGAAAACGCCCCATTCGTTTGAAAACGCTCCTTTGGGCTATTTGCATTGAGACTCCTTCCTCCATTCCTATACCCTGGCCACCGCAGATATATTTCTGTGCCTATAGTTGTGCCTTTTCCAGGAATCCATTGACATGGAATCATATAACACATAGCCTTCTGTGTCTGACATCTCTCAGTGGCACAGCTGAGATGCATCCTTGCTGTTACATGCATTAGGAGTTCCTTTTGAAATGACTGTGTAGTATTCTTATGCATGAGTATATTCTTTTTTCTTTCATCTACATACCAGTTGTTGAATAGTTTGGTTGTTTCTGGTTTTGGCTATTAGGAGTACATGAGTAGGATATTTTAGTAATGGTCCTTGTGTGAATATGTTTTCCTTTCTCTTGGGTAAAATTGGCTAAAATTAAAACTCCTAGGAAGTACCGAAATTCTTGAGAATAAGAAGAATATGCTACCGGAGAAGAGTGAAGAAATAGCTACAAAAGGAATGAAAAGGCTAAGCTAAAGTGGAAACAGCCCCCAGCTGTGGATGTGTCTGGTGGTGAAAGTCAAGTCCGATGCTAAAAGAACAATATTGTACAGGAACCAGAGGTATATTCTGAGAAATCAGTTACCAGTTCAGAGATATAAATGTGCAATGCTCCAAGCAACAGATGGAAACGGAGGTACATATTTCTGTGTCTATTCTATGGAAGTGAGTAAAGCCATTGCAAGCATGATGGAAAACCCAGAAGCAGAGAAGGAAATGGTTCATCAAAGCATGTATAAAAATAGGTATTCAAACCAGTAATGTCTATTCCTGTCATAAATGTCTTCCTGAGACACATTCTCCACTAAGGGTAACCTGGGACTACCTATCACCACAGTTTGTGGATGCGTAAGAAAGACTGCACTGGAAGGAAAAAAAGATAGTCTTCAACCCCCTTTCTCATCCTCCAGAGACCCTGCGGTTCCAGGACTCTACCTCAGTAGCGAGAAAAGCTCAACGTGCTCGGCACACGCCGAACTCAGGGAGCATGCGCAGTGTGTGCAGGTACACCCGCTACTGCGCATGCGCCTTGGTGCGCATAAGTAGCGCGCATTCTGTGAGGAGCGTTGGGCCTGAGGCGGTTGTGTTTACTCAGTCCCGGTTCCTTCTCACTGCTTGCGAGTCACCAGGTAGGTCCACAGATCTGTCCTGTCTGGAGTTGATGTGTGCGAGCGTGTGAGGGGGAGCCAGCGAGTTTCGGGCGGGTCGGGCAGCGCGTTTTCGGGCCTTTGAGGAGGAAGGCCCTCGAGGTCGTCATCTTGCTCTTCAGAGGTGTCGTGACGCCATAGTTCTTGCCCTGGTGGCTGGAGAGGAAGCTCGGTGGGCAGAAGAGGGAGGGGTCGGGTGATGGTGGGCGGGGGGGAGACTTGGGAGTGCTATTTGAAATATCTGGTTCACTGGGGCCCTGGAACTGACGACAGAGCACAGAATCTGGGGCCGGCAGTGGGACCTGGGCAGGGGGCGGGGTGGGCGATTAAGGAAAGGCCTAGAAACCGGACCGCGGGGGTGGGGGGGGTGGGTTGTGACTGTCTCCCGGGTTTTGTGATAAGGTGTCAAGGGAGACGTGGACCGGTTGCTCTGCATGCAGACTCACTTCAGCCCCAGACACTGAGAAAATCGCCATAGTCAGGCTGTAAAGACTGAGCCTTCTTGTTCCAACTGAATTCCAAGGGAGCTGGGGAGATACGTCTGGTGAATAGGGGTGTGACAAAAGGAATAGTCCTGAATTTTTAACTCTTAGCAGTATTTCACTAAATATCTTCATAATGGAGAATTCTGTTGTGAAATCAAACTTCCTCACAAAAATTGAGCCTTCCTGTGTACCTTAAGGTAATTTCTCTGCCAGCTTAGCAAAGACAAAAATGGCTTTTCTAGTAACTGTATTTAGTGTGATTGGAATGCATGTACACTCATACTTAACCATCGTTTTCTTTTGAAAGTATTTTCACATTTTTTAAAAAAGTAATAAGTCAACATATGGCCATAAAAGTGATCAAATATAGCTCTAGTCATAAATACATTTTCTAAATCACAACATTCTACTTTCAGGGAGAAATATGAGTGGGCAAGTGGCATCAACACTGGGACCTATAGATCAAGAGTCCTCCCAGCTGGATGCACCTGTGGTTGTGAGTACCTTACCATTTGGTGTTTTCTATTAGCAGAAGTTTATTTTTGAGAAAATGATGTTAAGTAGTACAGATGCAGTGATAAAGGTCTTTCATGCTGATAAAGGGTGACAGTGTGTCTTAGGAAGGAACATTGATCCAGATATATTACAGTCTGGCGTTGCCTGGATGAGTATACTGTTAAATTCCCTGGAAATGTGCCCAGTGACTCCCTCCTCCTGCTTATTAACAACAGATTGCATACTTCCATCCCAACATAGAGTTAAATAGCTTCCAAAGTCTTTCTGAGTAACTCTTATGGGAGTTAACTTTTCTCTGTGGGAAGAGAAACTTTATTAAAAGTAAGTACATAGAATTGTGTTGGGAAAATGTTGTTAGGTTTACTTATGATCAGATACATCTGTGTCTTGTGTATAGTTATGCTATTAGATGTATTAACAACAAAAAGTTTTTATTTGCATGCCCACTCTACTAGGACCAGCAGCCCAGTGTTGAGCAACCTCAACAAGGGGAACCACCAGCTGAAATTCATGATATCACACCTGCAAAGGAGGAAGTACATGAAGAGCATCCAGTGGATCGTGGTGAAGAGAAGCTGCCGCGTGCCTGTCAAGGTAAAGTGTATCAGTGCATCCTGCCTTAAGACATACCCAGTGAGTGGAGGAAAGGAAACATTAGAAAAGGACTTCAGACAGTTCCTGAAAAACTGAGGAGAGTATAGTTTGCAGGTTCGTGTGGTTGGTGAAATTTTCCCTTGTTTTCAAGACAAAGAAGTCGGGGGAGCATCTAAGTTGTCTGAGGACAACCCTGGAAAAGGAAAATGGTAATGACTTTCGGGAAATTCTGCTTTCCTTTTTCTCCAGCAAAACATTCCTGGAATAATGCTCCTGAGTTTCTTACTCATCACATTTTTACCATACTAACCTAAGGCTTTTAATTCATAACACTGAGGGAATGAATATCATCATTCCCTTGTTTATATTGTAGGTTTTACACCTAAATTGATGCGTTTTTTTAATGATCCTTACCTGGAAATTGATCTCCCGGAATTGGCTGTGGCAAAGACTGGGGGTCAAGGTGGAGATGGTCCTGATGTCTAGGAGGAGATTGCGTCAAATATACAGCCTGTTGAAATGCCAGAAGCAGGTATGTCATCCATTCAGAAAGTAATTTATGTGGTTTCTGTTTTTCAGAATATTATATCTTTAATAATATAGAGGGAACATTACTATTATTTTAATAATAGAATTCACATATTCTTTGAAAGATAGTTCACATCCCAGATGCCTGAGTGCCTGACTTACAGACTTTCCAATAAAGAGACAGGATCAAAGCCATATCGAACTGAAAATAGGAAACCGTTTTCCTTTTTTTTTTTATTTTTAAATAAATTTATTTATTTTAGTTGGAGGCTAATTACTTTACAATATTGTAGTGGTTTTTGCCATACATTGACATGAATCAGCCATGGGGTTACATGTGTTCCCCATCCTGAACCCCCCCACACCTCCCTCCCCCTCCCATCCCTCCGGGTCATCCCACTGCCCCAGCCCTGAGCATTTGTCTCATGCATCGAACCTGGAATGATGTTCTGTTTCACATATGATAATATACATGTTTCAATGCTATTCTCTCAGAACGTCCCACCCTCACCTTCTCCCTCAGAGTCCATAAGACTGTTCTATGCATCTGTGTCTCTTATTCTGTCTCGCATATAGGGTTATCGTTACCATCTTTCAAATTCCATATATATATGCATTAGTATACTGTATTGGTGTTTTTCTGTCTGGCTTACTTCACTCTGTATAATGGGCTCCAGTTTCATCCTTCTCAATAGAACTGATTCAAAAGGAAACCGTTTTCTTTCCTTGAGTATAAGTACTTTAAGCAACAGCTAATAATTTTCAGGTTCTTTTCTAATTTCTGCTTGTAACAAATACGGAATGCATTTGTAATAAATATCAGTTTACATGAAATATGCTCAGAAGGTTCTAGTACCAGCTTTAACATAATGTGTGTGATTCAGGTAAATCCCTTAACTTCTAAACTGAACTTTATTCATTTAAGTTGTGAATTCAGAACAGATACACTAAAATGCCAATTTTTCCATGCTGATTTTTGCACTCTCTGATTCCCTTCGATGGAATGCATACAAGAATACTCTGTTTTTCTTGATTGATTTATCATAAAATATCATCTAGAGTCAAATTATAACAGGGGAATTGAGATTTCATTTTCTGATGGGGGACCCATGTACACCCGTGGCTGATTCATATCAATGTATTGCAAAAAACACCACACTATTGTAAAGTAATTAGCCTCCAATTAAAATTAAAAAATTAATTTTTTTAAAAAAGAAAATGAGCCAACATTCCGCTTGATGTTTGTTAAATTCTCTCAAATTCTGAATTCTCTAGCTCTTAGGAAACTTAGTTGCATTTTAAATCCTTTCCCCATTGAAGCATGATATGACTGAATAATAAAATGGCAAAAGGTAGTCTAGTTTCCTGTTTCTGTGGCTGATCAAGTTGAGAGAGTGCATTTAGTCAGTGATATTCCAGGCAGGTGTGAGTGAGATACATATGCTAAGCACACTACCTGCCCCCATGTTTGGTCTGTTTTGGGGGGCGTTTTTTTGCTTATTTTAAGTGGAGGATCATTACTTTACACTACTCTGATGGTTTTTTCCATACACCCAACTCTCACTCTTAAGGAACTAGTAAAAATCTGAGCCTCACGATATAATCGTCTCTCACTATATCAAATATGTTATTTTTCCTCTTTGATACGTGAGTTTAAAAAGTTTTGAAGGTTAAAGTCTGTAACTCTAGTTCTTCCCACGTAATCAGCGTAGTATCTTTCACATAGGTGTTCTCCAGATTGCTGACAATTAATTGCATGGTTCTAATTTTACAGGAAGAACTTCATGGTTAGGGAAGATTTTACTGTGTATTAGCCTTCTAAATATTTTCACTTTACCTTTTTGTTCCATTCCATTAGAACATGTAGATGAAAAGACAACTTTCAGACTACTTTCAAGTAACTACAGAACATGATTAAAATGTTCTCTTAGAAACATCTTAGCCCTAAATATGTGTGGTATTTAAAAAGAAAAATACATTAATTATAAAGTACATAAATATAAAATCCTACCCCCAACAAACAGGTAAGAAAAAGAGCGACAGAATAAAGCTAACGGAAAAAGAAAAAGATACTTAATAAAAGACAGGTATGAATCGTCAGGAAGAGGAAAATAAACTCAATGAATAGATAAACACAATGTGGTAATTTACATAATTTTGTAACACACATATATATACACACACATTTTTTAATATTCTTTTCTGTTGTGATTTATCACAGGAGGTTGGACATAGTTCCCTGTGCTGTATAGTAGGACCTTGTTGTTTATCCATTCTGAATGTGATAGTTTGTATCTGCCAACCCCAAATTGCCAGTCCATTCCTCTCAGTTTACATGATTGTGAAGAAAATGGACAAAGCCCAAGTATACCTAATAAGAAATATGAACAAGACACTAACAGTAGATTACAGAATTAAAACAGAGTATAATCTGGAACTCACATATTTTTAGAATATTGATGGGATGTGTCTAATAGGGTAGAAAAAGAAATATTATTTAACATAGCCCAGAGTAACTAAATAAGTAAACATCACAAGATACCGTGGATGAACTTTTGAAATTGGTCAGAGTTGTCTCTCAAAAGCCATTGTCATTCAGAAACAAACCAAAAAATCTCCTTTTCCAGATTTTCTTCTCTCTTCCTACTTGCTTTTCTCTCTCACTCATACTCCCTCTAGCTCTCCCGTTTCTTTTCTTCTCTCCTTTTTCTCTTTCTTCTTTTGGTGTGGCTGTGAGAAAGTCCTATTTCTGCTTCACATGTTGATGTCGCCAGTGATAGTAATGACTGAAAATTAGTGTCCCCATATAATTTATTATACCAACTGGAATGCTTTCCAAGGTGACAAGAAACATTTAGAATTACAAGAGGGCCACAAGTAAAAAGGGGGATAAATGTTTAACTGACTTAAAACAACCACATCAGGGATGAATTAGAACAAATGAAAATTTCTACACTCTTCCACAGTAGAGAAGAAACAAATGTACTACTGGCCTTTTTCTTTACTTCACTTAAGCAGTAACAGAGATAACAACTGTTGAGCTGTCCTATATTCGGAATATTATTTCAAACCAACACAGTTCAATGATACTTTTGGGGGATTTTTTGGTTTTAGTTTTTGTGTATTTTGTTTTTCTTAGGGTGTTTTTTGTTGTTAGATATTTTACTGAATGTGTACACAGTTTTGCCCTCTACTGAAAACGACCTTCTGATAGGTTCAATTGATTTCATTTGTTCTGAACTCAGTGTCCTTATTTTCTTGTATAACTAGGAAGGGTAGTGTGTTTTTAAAAATACTGGTAATACGCTTGAAAAGCCTATAAAATCTCTAGAGAGGATTAACTGAAGGTAAGCCAAAGGGTCGCCCGTAGTGTTCTTGTTTTAGTCCACTTTATAAAACTACAACTGCGATGAACTCTGTACACCTCTCCTGTCATCGAAATTTCTGCTAAGTAACTTTTTTAATGTATATATTATAGGTGAAGGGCGACGATTTGCTTGAAAGAAGATAGACTGAAGCCATCTGTGCTGTTCTTATGTTGTATATTTGACTGTTAAAGTTCTGTCAATAAAGTTTCATTTTCTCCTTGCACATTTTTTGTTACATTTATCCCCGAGGATTTAATGGTATTGAAAATCCATGGTTTGTGATTTTTATGGCCTAGTTGAGGATGTATGTAGAGATAGAATGTTTGTATATAGATTTTCTGTTCCACAGTTCCTCTAAATATGCATATTAATTCCACAAATTTAGATCTAGATTATTTTGCTTTTCAAAATATACTATAATATTTGAATATCAACAGTTTCTACTGGCTTAAACCTTAAAACTTTCCTCATTTTGCAGGATTGAACAAACCAGCCAGAATACTCTTGACTAAAGCAGGTGATAATCGGCATTTTTCCCGATAGGAAATGAGTAATCTTCTCCATTTCGACCTGTTTACGTTGCTTTTTTGTAGATACACTTTATCAGAGTAAGTTCCATTCTATTCCTAGCTTGCTGTCTTGAATATAGATTCAGTTCAGTTCCGTTCAGTCGCTCAGTCGTGTCCGACTCTCTGCGACCCCATGAATTGCAGCACGCCAGGCCTCTCTGTCCATCACCAACTCCTGGAGTCCACCCAAACCCATGTCCATCGAGTCGGTTATGCCATCCAACCATCTCAGCCTCTGTCGTCCCCTTCTCCTTCCGCCCCCAATCCTACCCAGCGTTAGGGTCTTTTCCAATGAGTCAGCCCTTCGCATGAGGTGGCCCAAGTATTGGAGTTTCAGCTTCAACATCAGACCTTCCGGTGAACACCCAGGATTGATCTCTTTTAGGATGGATTGGTTGGATCTCCTTGCAGTCCAAGTGACTCTCAAGAGTCTTCTCCAACACCACAGTCCAAAAGCATCAATTCTTCGGTGCTCAGCTTTCTTCACCGTCCAACTCTCACATCCATACATGACCACTGGAAAAACCATAGCCTTGACTAGACGGACTTTTGTTGGCAAAGTAATGTCTCTGCTTTTAAATATGCTATCTAGGTTGGCCATAACCTTCCTTCCAAGGAGTAAGCGTCTTTTAAGTTCATGGCTGCAATCACCATCAGCAGTGGTTTTGGAGCCCCCAAAAATAAAGTCTGACACTGTTTCCAGTGTTTCCCCATCTATTCGCCATGAAGTGATGGAACCGGATGCCATGATCTTAGTTTTCTGAATGTTGAGTTTTAAGCCACCTTTTTCACTCTCCTCTTTCTCTTTCATCAGGAGGCTCTTTAGTTCTTCACTTTCTGCCATAAGGGTGGTGTCACCTGCATATCTGAGGATATGGCGTGTGACTAAATAAGGGCCAGTTTGTCCAAAGCACTGTGTGCCTCTTCCTGTTTTTCACCCAGAATTCCTTCATGACGCAGTGACATTCAGGGATCGCAGAGGTTACAACTTACCCCTGTAGAACTGGCTGTGAGCAACGCTGTTTCTGTTAGGGATCCTAATTCATCTGAAGCCAGAGATGGAATTTCTGAGCTGGAGTGCATCTGTGTCCTCAGGTGTGACCTATTAGAGCTGTTTTGGGTTGGCATCCAGGATGAGCACTCTAAACTGTTTGCAGATCTCTGTCCCAGGGCATGAAATCTCAGAACTGTTTGGGGGGGGGGGTCTGTGTCCAGAGGGTTGGGCCTCTCAGCTGTTCATATATCTGCACACGAGAACAGTCTGAAGAGAGAGGCTGGATGGACCCCACTCTCACGGGCCTTAGAAGCAGGCCTGTGATGTCACATTTGCTACGATTTCTACCATGCCTCCCTACAGAGAGAAAAGCTTGGGGCCCCATCCTCAGAGAGGGTAATAATGCACAGTTCACAGAAGCCCAGGTAATAATCCTGTTAAGAAAAATACTTGCTGATATGACTGCCACCCTTGATAGGGGCCCTGTGACAAAAACTGTGTACACACACTCTCTCAGTCCATCTGCCCAACCCACAACAAGGAGGGCACCGTTAGCAGATGGGCGCCCAAGGCCCAGTGCAGAGGGAAGGTCTCAGCTCATGAGGAGGGGAGGAACTGGATGGAAGCTTGGGCTCCTTGGAGGAGGCGGGAAAGACTCAGCACAACCCTGGCCAGGGAGTGGGGGAGGGGGGCGTTGGCACAGGGCCACAGGGACCCTATGGCTGACTCACTGTCAGGGTATGTCTCTGTGTCTCCCCATCACACACCCAGCTTCTTATCTGATGGATGGAATGGACTCGTCACATTCCCTGGGGACGTGATCATGGAAGGTACAGAGTTGAGCCTCCAAGCAGCTGGGGGGAAATCTCACATTCACCAGTTTGCATGAGGCTCCACCACAAATGCAGAGATCCCTGCCTCTCTTTCCCCCATTAGAGCAGTCATTGGCAGGGAGATCAGCAAGAGGGCAGTCTGGGCAGGATAGGTTGTGAGGGACCCTGTGTGCAGCATGAGCCTCCCCAGGAATGGAGAATGTCCTTTTCCTGATGGGCAGAGGCCCCTGATGTGTGTGAAGGGAGCGTGATTAAGGCCCAGGCCATGGGCAACTGAGTCATTCTCTAGAGAAAGAGAGGATTTTACTCCCCAGGAGTAAAATGGAGACATCAGGATTTCACTCCCCAGTTTTTCCACTAGGATCTAGGATACTTTTCTCCCAGATAGGTATCTCCTCTAGGCTGTTGCTCAAATGTCACAATCTTAGAACTTCCCTGACCACTCTTTCTAGATATCATCCCCTCTCTCTATTTCACTATCCCAATTTAATGTTAATTATGGCAGTTACAAACACCTGATAAATTACTTGTATTTGGGGACCACATGATCCCAAGAGAAGGTAAGCTCCATGAGGAAAAGGTCGATTTTCTCTTTCCAAACACACAAATTTGTGCTTGACACATACTTTGGAGAGAATGCATGAACAACGGAATGAATAAACAAAGTTAAACCTGTTGAGAGAAGCATAGCTAGACAGGCTGAGGATTCTGCTAGAGAACATATTCAGGGATGATAAGATGATGACAAAGCTGTGACCTTTATCTCACCTACGAGGTGGTGTCCTTGGGTCCCCTCGAAATTGACCCCTTTCCTAACAGAATGGAAGGTCCTGTTGTCTTTTTCACATATTACTCGCGGTCAACGTCAGAGGCCTTCCCCACGCCAGGACCTCAGATTCCAGTCGGAAGCTTTACTTACCCTGCCCACTGGGGGACTGTGGCTGGATATTTCTGCCTTAAACAGGAAAGCTCAAACAACTACGATGCGCAGCATAGATAAAATGCTTTCAATGCTCTTTGTTACGACAGTGGTCACTATAGACAAGTAATCTTCAGTTTACGAAGACTTCTTTTTGAGTCCAAGATGGCAGCAATCTGTGGGGTTTTCACCCTAACCTTGCCCTTCCGCCCTTTGCGGATCATCCTGGAATGGTCCCCAGGCATCTATATCTGCTGTTCCCCAATCCCACCAGCAAGGGGCGCGCGAGATGAAACAGTTCTGTCCTGGGATATACCACTGAGGGGAAGCGGTAAGACCCCCCCCCACTCTGGAAGGTACCATTGGGAGAGGGCGTTCCACAGCAGGGAGGGCCCCCTTACACCGCGTCAGGCATGGACCACAGTTCCCAGGCGCGGCGCTCAGGGCGCCTCTGGGTCTATCCCGATTCGCTCCTCTTCGTCTTCCCGCTGCTTTCGAATCCGAGTGGACACTGGTATTCAGCGGAAACTTTCTTCGTCTCTTTTCCAACTCCACCCCTTCGTTGGTGGGACGACTACGGAGCGAGAGACCTGCTGTCGGTTTGGGTATGGCGTCAGAGAAGCTTTCTGGGTAGTGACTGGTCACCGCGTGATTGCGGGCACTGTGGGCACAGAACTGGAACTGAGGGCGAGAGGCGCGTGTATACGCGTGCGCCTGCGTTAGCGTGCGCAACGATGCAGAGCATGCAATTTTCCTCCGAGTTTTATTGCTTTTCCCAAAGGGGTCGAATAGCTGCTCTGGTTAGTGGCGAGGTTTGGCGCGGTCACTGGCCGTGCATGGTGACTGCGTTTCAGTCTTGTTTAGCTCTCGCTCAGTCTGGATCCTGTGGCAGCGCACGGTCTTCACACAAATGCACGCAATTCATGTCCAGGGAGAGGTCTCTGAGTTTGGTGTCTCTCCCTGGAGAGTATACTGTATCTGGCACCTTGGGATTGTGTGTTGCTACGTGTGACAACACAGGTGCTGTTTGGCTACATTTGATCTCCTTGAGCCTTTGGGCGGAATTGTGAGTGATGGGACATTTGATGTGAGTGGATTTTGTGAGCCATAATACAAAGCCTCTAGGATGTGTGCCTGTATACCGGGATGTGCATCTTTGGAGGTTTCTTGCCTCTCAGTCCCTGTGTGTGAGATCTCTGTGTTAGGAGTCTGCACCCCAGAATGTGAGATCACTGAGCTTTTTGATTCTGGGTTCCAAGTTGTGATGCCTCTGTGCTGCTTTAAGGATGGGTTAGTCTAAAGGTGTAAAGGATCAGCTGCCTGGGGCTCTATGCAGAGGTTGCAAATTTTTCCTTTGTCTGGGAACTTTGTCTTAAGATTATATGATATTCTTGAGTTATTAAAACTTCTGCCTTTCCGTTTAGGAGGGTTTGTATTAGGTCGGTAAGTGTCCGCGTGGTTTGGGAGTCAGTCTCCATGATGTGAAGCATCTGTGCAGTTCTCATTTGTTTCTGTCTGGAAGACTTTGGACTGTTTGCAGGGTCTCTGTCACAGCGTGTATGGTTATGGTCTCTGTTGTGTTTGAGCGTCTGAGACTCGAGTTGTGTGCTCTCTGTGCAGAGATTCAGTGAGCTCTTTTTGGTGTCTCTGGCTGTCTATGAGCTGTTGGAAGTCTTCGTGTTAGAAATAAAACCTCTTACGTTCTTGGCTGTGAGGTCTCTGTCCAGGAAGTGAGGATTTGGTAGCTGGCAGATATGATTCTGAAGCCGGGAACCTGACATGCTGACTGTGTGTTGTTGAGTGTATCACTTGTCTCGTGAAATCTCAGTATGTATCATAATTAATACAGTGGGGCCAGTGCCCATCTTGGAGGGTACCTGTGCATGTTAGCAATGTGTTTAAAGGGCCTGCCTCCAGACTGTCCTTCAGCAAATGTTTTCTGAGCACCTGCCATAGACCTGAGCACTATTGGAGGAGTTTGGGACAGGGCAAAACTAACCAAGTCTCTCATTGCATAGACTTGGTGGTCAGTAAGTAAATCAAGGGTGGCAGGCACTATGAAGAAAGATATTGCTAGATCAGGGGAAAAGGTGTATGTGGGTATGATATTATGATTTTCTTCAAGATAATGAGGGAAAGTCTCCCTGAAAGATGCCAAGTAAGCAGAGATCTGGAGGAAGTGAGGGAGCAGGTCGTGGGGTTACCTAAGGGAAGAGCATTCCAGGCAGAAGGAACAACAAATGCAACAGTCCTCGCATGGAAATCTACTTGGCGTGCTCCTGAACGTCAAGGAGTCCTGTGATGCACTGGGTTTGGCACGTAGCTCTCATTGAAAGGGGCCTGGTGCTGCTATTTCTGTTTGTCCCCCAGTTTGTGGTCATCTGCATTTCACAGATGAAGGACTCAAGGCTCCAACATGTGCCCTGCACCTTCTCTCCTACCTATACCTGAAATTAGGAGTGAAACCTTCTGGTCCGTCAGGAGAGACAGAGAACTTGAGTGTACCAGCTGCAGGGATGATAGCATCCACGTTGAATGTCAGCCGAGCAGCGTACCTCAGTTTTAATGTGGGAATCATGCCTCATATCGTTGCCTGCCCTTGATGGAGGGCAGGACTTAAGAAGGAGAAAGGGAACTGGGGCAAAGGAGAGAGGCAGGAAGGGGAAGCTGGAGGACAATGAGAAAAAAAAATGAATGGTCTCATCACATTGCTTGGATTTGGCCCAAATCACCTTGATTAAATGATTGGAGTGATATATATATATATATATATATTTTTTTTTTTACTTTGTCCCTGTCCCTACCCTTTCTTTCCCTCCCCTTCTCTTTTGTGCCTGGGATACCACCTGGGGCTGGAGATTTCTTTTCTGTGAATTTTTCAACTACAAGCTTGCTTTTAAAATAGGTTATCTGTTCCTTTTTCACTGAAATTTGATAGTTTGTTCCGCTTCACCTAAATTGCCAGATGTAGTTATTCTATGACTATAAACTTATTCATAGAATCCTTTTAATTTCTGTGGAATCTGTAACCTATTTCTTTCCTGATATTGGTAAGTTTTGTCTATAGTTATCTTGCTTTTGTTTTATTCTTCTGGGTGGAAATTTATGAATTCGTAGTGACCTTTTGAAAGAGCCAGCTTTGGGTTTTGTCGATTATCTATATATTTTTTCTAATATCTGTTCCGATCTCTTTTTCCCTTATTTTGCTGAGTCTCGCTACCAAAGGGGTTTAATAAAGTCTCTGAAAGTTTCCCAAGTATAGTGTAATCTCACAGATTCTAGGGCACTGTTGTAGCCGCACTGAGTGAGATCCACTGAATGTAGATCATGGCATCTGCACTTTTTACAAGAATTCCTCAGTTCTGATTGACATGGACAACGTGTCTAGGCACTACTGGACCAGAGGCATGGTCTTATTTTCCCTACTGCCAGGCTGTCTTCACTGACAGCATGTGACAGGGTTGTCTGTTTTCTCTGATGCACAAACCCAAGGGGTATGACACAAACTCAAGGGGGTTGACAATTAAATGGAGGGAGGCTTTGGACTAGAGCAGATGCGGTGGACTTTGGAAAAAGTAGATGCATTAGAGATTTTCGAAGTAAAAGTGACAGAACTCAGCAAGAATATGGACTTGAAGTGAAGGAGAGGGAATTGTAAACATGGTTAAGACCAAGTTTCTGTGTCCTGTCATAAGGGTACAAAGGTGTCATGAGAAATCCTGGAAGTTGGCCAGGTCTGGAAAGAATTCCAAATAAGATTTTTATGTTTATGAGCTCATGGTCTAGATGGATACAATAACCAGTATTTACATACTTAAAAGTTCCTTTTCCTTTTAAAAAAAAGTGAGAGGTATTGAGATATAATTTATATACAATAGAAGTCGATGCTTTAAAGCATTACCGTTTGTCAAGTTTTCACATATGCATACCATTGCGTAAATGCTACCACAGCAAAAATGTAGAAAACGCCCCATTCGTTTGAAAACGCTCCTTTGGGCTATTTGCATTGAGACTCCTTCCTCCATTCCTATACCCTGGCCACCGCAGATATATTTCTGTGCCTATAGTTGTGCCTTTTCCAGGAATCCATTGACATGGAATCATATAACACATAGCCTTCTGTGTCTGACATCTCTCAGTGGCACAGCTGAGATGCATCCTTGCTGTTACATGCATTAGGAGTTCCTTTTGAAATGACTGTGTAGTATTCTTATGCATGAGTATATTCTTTTTTCTTTCATCTACATACCAGTTGTTGAATAGTTTGGTTGTTTCTGGTTTTGGCTATTAGGAGTACATGAGTAGGATATTTTAGTAATGGTCCTTGTGTGAATATGTTTTCCTTTCTCTTGGGTAAAATTGGCTAAAATTAAAACTCCTAGGAAGTACCGAAATTCTTGAGAATAAGAAGAATATGCTACCGGAGAAGAGTGAAGAAATAGCTACAAAAGGAATGAAAAGGCTAAGCTAAAGTGGAAACAGCCCCCAGCTGTGGATGTGTCTGGTGGTGAAAGTCAAGTCCGATGCTAAAAGAACAATATTGTACAGGAACCAGAGGTATATTCTGAGAAATCAGTTACCAGTTCAGAGATATAAATGTGCAATGCTCCAAGCAACAGATGGAAACGGAGGTACATATTTCTGTGTCTATTCTATGGAAGTGAGTAAAGCCATTGCAAGCATGATGGAAAACCCAGAAGCAGAGAAGGAAATGGTTCATCAAAGCATGTATAAAAATAGGTATTCAAACCAGTAATGTCTATTCCTGTCATAAATGTCTTCCTGAGACACATTCTCCACTAAGGGTAACCTGGGACTACCTATCACCACAGTTTGTGGATGCGTAAGAAAGACTGCACTGGAAGGAAAAAAAGATAGTCTTCAACCCCCTTTCTCATCCTCCAGAGACCCTGCGGTTCCAGGACTCTACCTCAGTAGCGAGAAAAGCTCAACGTGCTCGGCACACGCCGAACTCAGGGAGCATGCGCAGTGTGTGCAGGTACACCCGCTACTGCGCATGCGCCTTGGTGCGCATAAGTAGCGCGCATTCTGTGAGGAGCGTTGGGCCTGAGGCGGTTGTGTTTACTCAGTCCCGGTTCCTTCTCACTGCTTGCGAGTCACCAGGTAGGTCCACAGATCTGTCCTGTCTGGAGTTGATGTGTGCGAGCGTGTGAGGGGGAGCCAGCGAGTTTCGGGCGGGTCGGGCAGCGCGTTTTCGGGCCTTTGAGGAGGAAGGCCCTCGAGGTCGTCATCTTGCTCTTCAGAGGTGTCGTGACGCCATAGTTCTTGCCCTGGTGGCTGGAGAGGAAGCTCGGTGGGCAGAAGAGGGAGGGGTCGGGTGATGGTGGGCGGGGGGGAGACTTGGGAGTGCTATTTGAAATATCTGGTTCACTGGGGCCCTGGAACTGACGACAGAGCACAGAATCTGGGGCCGGCAGTGGGACCTGGGCAGGGGGCGGGGTGGGCGATTAAGGAAAGGCCTAGAAACCGGACCGCGGGGGTGGGGGGGGTGGGTTGTGACTGTCTCCCGGGTTTTGTGATAAGGTGTCAAGGGAGACGTGGACCGGTTGCTCTGCATGCAGACTCACTTCAGCCCCAGACACTGAGAAAATCGCCATAGTCAGGCTGTAAAGACTGAGCCTTCTTGTTCCAACTGAATTCCAAGGGAGCTGGGGAGATACGTCTGGTGAATAGGGGTGTGACAAAAGGAATAGTCCTGAATTTTTAACTCTTAGCAGTATTTCACTAAATATCTTCATAATGGAGAATTCTGTTGTGAAATCAAACTTCCTCACAAAAATTGAGCCTTCCTGTGTACCTTAAGGTAATTTCTCTGCCAGCTTAGCAAAGACAAAAATGGCTTTTCTAGTAACTGTATTTAGTGTGATTGGAATGCATGTACACTCATACTTAACCATCGTTTTCTTTTGAAAGTATTTTCACATTTTTTAAAAAAGTAATAAGTCAACATATGGCCATAAAAGTGATCAAATATAGCTCTAGTCATAAATACATTTTCTAAATCACAACATTCTACTTTCAGGGAGAAATATGAGTGGGCAAGTGGCATCAACACTGGGACCTATAGATCAAGAGTCCTCCCAGCTGGATGCACCTGTGGTTGTGAGTACCTTACCATTTGGTGTTTTCTATTAGCAGAAGTTTATTTTTGAGAAAATGATGTTAAGTAGTACAGATGCAGTGATAAAGGTCTTTCATGCTGATAAAGGGTGACAGTGTGTCTTAGGAAGGAACATTGATCCAGATATATTACAGTCTGGCGTTGCCTGGATGAGTATACTGTTAAATTCCCTGGAAATGTGCCCAGTGACTCCCTCCTCCTGCTTATTAACAACAGATTGCATACTTCCATCCCAACATAGAGTTAAATAGCTTCCAAAGTCTTTCTGAGTAACTCTTATGGGAGTTAACTTTTCTCTGTGGGAAGAGAAACTTTATTAAAAGTAAGTACATAGAATTGTGTTGGGAAAATGTTGTTAGGTTTACTTATGATCAGATACATCTGTGTCTTGTGTATAGTTATGCTATTAGATGTATTAACAACAAAAAGTTTTTATTTGCATGCCCACTCTACTAGGACCAGCAGCCCAGTGTTGAGCAACCTCAACAAGGGGAACCACCAGCTGAAATTCATGATATCACACCTGCAAAGGAGGAAGTACATGAAGAGCATCCAGTGGATCGTGGTGAAGAGAAGCTGCCGCGTGCCTGTCAAGGTAAAGTGTATCAGTGCATCCTGCCTTAAGACATACCCAGTGAGTGGAGGAAAGGAAACATTAGAAAAGGACTTCAGACAGTTCCTGAAAAACTGAGGAGAGTATAGTTTGCAGGTTCGTGTGGTTGGTGAAATTTTCCCTTGTTTTCAAGACAAAGAAGTCGGGGGAGCATCTAAGTTGTCTGAGGACAACCCTGGAAAAGGAAAATGGTAATGACTTTCGGGAAATTCTGCTTTCCTTTTTCTCCAGCAAAACATTCCTGGAATAATGCTCCTGAGTTTCTTACTCATCACATTTTTACCATACTAACCTAAGGCTTTTAATTCATAACACTGAGGGAATGAATATCATCATTCCCTTGTTTATATTGTAGGTTTTACACCTAAATTGATGCGTTTTTTTAATGATCCTTACCTGGAAATTGATCTCCCGGAATTGGCTGTGGCAAAGACTGGGGGTCAAGGTGGAGATGGTCCTGATGTCTAGGAGGAGATTGCGTCAAATATACAGCCTGTTGAAATGCCAGAAGCAGGTATGTCATCCATTCAGAAAGTAATTTATGTGGTTTCTGTTTTTCAGAATATTATATCTTTAATAATATAGAGGGAACATTACTATTATTTTAATAATAGAATTCACATATTCTTTGAAAGATAGTTCACATCCCAGATGCCTGAGTGCCTGACTTACAGACTTTCCAATAAAGAGACAGGATCAAAGCCATATCGAACTGAAAATAGGAAACCGTTTTCCTTTTTTTTTTTATTTTTAAATAAATTTATTTATTTTAGTTGGAGGCTAATTACTTTACAATATTGTAGTGGTTTTTGCCATACATTGACATGAATCAGCCATGGGGTTACATGTGTTCCCCATCCTGAACCCCCCCACACCTCCCTCCCCCTCCCATCCCTCCGGGTCATCCCACTGCCCCAGCCCTGAGCATTTGTCTCATGCATCGAACCTGGAATGATGTTCTGTTTCACATATGATAATATACATGTTTCAATGCTATTCTCTCAGAACGTCCCACCCTCACCTTCTCCCTCAGAGTCCATAAGACTGTTCTATGCATCTGTGTCTCTTATTCTGTCTCGCATATAGGGTTATCGTTACCATCTTTCAAATTCCATATATATATGCATTAGTATACTGTATTGGTGTTTTTCTGTCTGGCTTACTTCACTCTGTATAATGGGCTCCAGTTTCATCCTTCTCAATAGAACTGATTCAAAAGGAAACCGTTTTCTTTCCTTGAGTATAAGTACTTTAAGCAACAGCTAATAATTTTCAGGTTCTTTTCTAATTTCTGCTTGTAACAAATACGGAATGCATTTGTAATAAATATCAGTTTACATGAAATATGCTCAGAAGGTTCTAGTACCAGCTTTAACATAATGTGTGTGATTCAGGTAAATCCCTTAACTTCTAAACTGAACTTTATTCATTTAAGTTGTGAATTCAGAACAGATACACTAAAATGCCAATTTTTCCATGCTGATTTTTGCACTCTCTGATTCCCTTCGATGGAATGCATACAAGAATACTCTGTTTTTCTTGATTGATTTATCATAAAATATCATCTAGAGTCAAATTATAACAGGGGAATTGAGATTTCATTTTCTGATGGGGGACCCATGTACACCCGTGGCTGATTCATATCAATGTATTGCAAAAAACACCACACTATTGTAAAGTAATTAGCCTCCAATTAAAATTAAAAAATTAATTTTTTTAAAAAAGAAAATGAGCCAACATTCCGCTTGATGTTTGTTAAATTCTCTCAAATTCTGAATTCTCTAGCTCTTAGGAAACTTAGTTGCATTTTAAATCCTTTCCCCATTGAAGCATGATATGACTGAATAATAAAATGGCAAAAGGTAGTCTAGTTTCCTGTTTCTGTGGCTGATCAAGTTGAGAGAGTGCATTTAGTCAGTGATATTCCAGGCAGGTGTGAGTGAGATACATATGCTAAGCACACTACCTGCCCCCATGTTTGGTCTGTTTTGGGGGGCGTTTTTTTGCTTATTTTAAGTGGAGGATCATTACTTTACACTACTCTGATGGTTTTTGCCATACACCCAACTCTCACTCTTAAGGAACTAGTAAAAATCTGAGCCTCACGATATAATCGTCTCTCACTATATCAAATATGTTATTTTTCCTCTTTGATACGTGAGTTTAAAAAGTTTTGAAGGTTAAAGTCTGTAACTCTAGTTCTTCCCACGTAATCAGCGTAGTATCTTTCACATAGGTGTTCTCCAGATTGCTGACAATTAATTGCATGGTTCTAATTTTACAGGAAGAACTTCATGGTTAGGGAAGATTTTACTGTGTATTAGCCTTCTAAATATTTTCACTTTACCTTTTTGTTCCATTCCATTAGAACATGTAGATGAAAAGACAACTTTCAGACTACTTTCAAGTAACTACAGAACATGATTAAAATGTTCTCTTAGAAACATCTTAGCCCTAAATATGTGTGGTATTTAAAAAGAAAAATACATTAATTATAAAGTACATAAATATAAAATCCTACCCCCAACAAACAGGTAAGAAAAAGAGCGACAGAATAAAGCTAACGGAAAAAGAAAAAGATACTTAATAAAAGACAGGTATGAATCGTCAGGAAGAGGAAAATAAACTCAATGAATAGATAAACACAATGTGGTAATTTACATAATTTTGTAACACACATATATATACACACACATTTTTTAATATTCTTTTCTGTTGTGATTTATCACAGGAGGTTGGACATAGTTCCCTGTGCTGTATAGTAGGACCTTGTTGTTTATCCATTCTGAATGTGATAGTTTGTATCTGCCAACCCCAAATTGCCAGTCCATTCCTCTCAGTTTACATGATTGTGAAGAAAATGGACAAAGCCCAAGTATACCTAATAAGAAATATGAACAAGACACTAACAGTAGATTACAGAATTAAAACAGAGTATAATCTGGAACTCACATATTTTTAGAATATTGATGGGATGTGTCTAATAGGGTAGAAAAAGAAATATTATTTAACATAGCCCAGAGTAACTAAATAAGTAAACATCACAAGATACCGTGGATGAACTTTTGAAATTGGTCAGAGTTGTCTCTCAAAAGCCATTGTCATTCAGAAACAAACCAAAAAATCTCCTTTTCCAGATTTTCTTCTCTCTTCCTACTTGCTTTTCTCTCTCACTCATACTCCCTCTAGCTCTCCCGTTTCTTTTCTTCTCTCCTTTTTCTCTTTCTTCTTTTGGTGTGGCTGTGAGAAAGTCCTATTTCTGCTTCACATGTTGATGTCGCCAGTGATAGTAATGACTGAAAATTAGTGTCCCCATATAATTTATTATACCAACTGGAATGCTTTCCAAGGTGACAAGAAACATTTAGAATTACAAGAGGGCCACAAGTAAAAAGGGGGATAAATGTTTAACTGACTTAAAACAACCACATCAGGGATGAATTAGAACAAATGAAAATTTCTACACTCTTCCACAGTAGAGAAGAAACAAATGTACTACTGGCCTTTTTCTTTACTTCACTTAAGCAGTAACAGAGATAACAACTGTTGAGCTGTCCTATATTCGGAATATTATTTCAAACCAACACAGTTCAATGATACTTTTGGGGGATTTTTTGGTTTTAGTTTTTGTGTATTTTGTTTTTCTTAGGGTGTTTTTTGTTGTTAGATATTTTACTGAATGTGTACACAGTTTTGCCCTCTACTGAAAACGACCTTCTGATAGGTTCAATTGATTTCATTTGTTCTGAACTCAGTGTCCTTATTTTCTTGTATAACTAGGAAGGGTAGTGTGTTTTTAAAAATACTGGTAATACGCTTGAAAAGCCTATAAAATCTCTAGAGAGGATTAACTGAAGGTAAGCCAAAGGGTCGCCCGTAGTGTTCTTGTTTTAGTCCACTTTATAAAACTACAACTGCGATGAACTCTGTACACCTCTCCTGTCATCGAAATTTCTGCTAAGTAACTTTTTTAATGTATATATTATAGGTGAAGGGCGACGATTTGCTTGAAAGAAGATAGACTGAAGCCATCTGTGCTGTTCTTATGTTGTATATTTGACTGTTAAAGTTCTGTCAATAAAGTTTCATTTTCTCCTTGCACATTTTTTGTTACATTTATCCCCGAGGATTTAATGGTATTGAAAATCCATGGTTTGTGATTTTTATGGCCTAGTTGAGGATGTATGTAGAGATAGAATGTTTGTATATAGATTTTCTGTTCCACAGTTCCTCTAAATATGCATATTAATTCCACAAATTTAGATCTAGATTATTTTGCTTTTCAAAATATACTATAATATTTGAATATCAACAGTTTCTACTGGCTTAAACCTTAAACCTTTCCTCATTTTGCAGGATTGAACAAACCAGCCAGAATACTCTTGACTAAAGCAGGTGATAATCGGCATTTTTCCCGATAGGAAATGAGTAATCTTCTCCATTTCGACCTGTTTACGTTGCTTTTTTGTAGATACACTTTATCAGAGTAAGTTCCATTCTATTCCTAGCTTGCTGTCTTGAATATAGATTCAGTTCAGTTCCGTTCAGTCGCTCAGTCGTGTCCGACTCTCTGCGACCCCATGAATTGCAGCACGCCAGGCCTCTCTGTCCATCACCAACTCCTGGAGTCCACCCAAACCCATGTCCATCGAGTCGGTTATGCCATCCAACCATCTCAGCCTCTGTCGTCCCCTTCTCCTTCCGCCCCCAATCCTACCCAGCGTTAGGGTCTTTTCCAATGAGTCAGCCCTTCGCATGAGGTGGCCCAAGTATTGGAGTTTCAGCTTCAACATCAGACCTTCCGGTGAACACCCAGGATTGATCTCTTTTAGGATGGATTGGTTGGATCTCCTTGCAGTCCAAGTGACTCTCAAGAGTCTTCTCCAACACCACAGTCCAAAAGCATCAATTCTTCGGTGCTCAGCTTTCTTCACCGTCCAACTCTCACATCCATACATGACCACTGGAAAAACCATAGCCTTGACTAGACGGACTTTTGTTGGCAAAGTAATGTCTCTGCTTTTAAATATGCTATCTAGGTTGGCCATAACCTTCCTTCCAAGGAGTAAGCGTCTTTTAAGTTCATGGCTGCAATCACCATCAGCAGTGGTTTTGGAGCCCCCAAAAATAAAGTCTGACACTGTTTCCAGTGTTTCCCCATCTATTCGCCATGAAGTGATGGAACCGGATGCCATGATCTTAGTTTTCTGAATGTTGAGTTTTAAGCCACCTTTTTCACTCTCCTCTTTCTCTTTCATCAGGAGGCTCTTTAGTTCTTCACTTTCTGCCATAAGGGTGGTGTCACCTGCATATCTGAGGATATGGCGTGTGACTAAATAAGGGCCAGTTTGTCCAAAGCACTGTGTGCCTCTTCCTGTTTTTCACCCAGAATTCCTTCATGACGCAGTGACATTCAGGGATCGCAGAGGTTACAACTTACCCCTGTAGAACTGGCTGTGAGCAACGCTGTTTCTGTTAGGGATCCTAATTCATCTGAAGCCAGAGATGGAATTTCTGAGCTGGAGTGCATCTGTGTCCTCAGGTGTGACCTATTAGAGCTGTTTTGGGTTGGCATCCAGGATGAGCACTCTAAACTGTTTGCAGATCTCTGTCCCAGGGCATGAAATCTCAGAACTGTTTGGGGGGGGGGTCTGTGTCCAGAGGGTTGGGCCTCTCAGCTGTTCATATATCTGCACACGAGAACAGTCTGAAGAGAGAGGCTGGATGGACCCCACTCTCACGGGCCTTAGAAGCAGGCCTGTGATGTCACATTTGCTACGATTTCTACCATGCCTCCCTACAGAGAGAAAAGCTTGGGGCCCCATCCTCAGAGAGGGTAATAATGCACAGTTCACAGAAGCCCAGGTAATAATCCTGTTAAGAAAAATACTTGCTGATATGACTGCCACCCTTGATAGGGGCCCTGTGACAAAAACTGTGTACACACACTCTCTCAGTCCATCTGCCCAACCCACAACAAGGAGGGCACCGTTAGCAGATGGGCGCCCAAGGCCCAGTGCAGAGGGAAGGTCTCAGCTCATGAGGAGGGGAGGAACTGGATGGAAGCTTGGGCTCCTTGGAGGAGGCGGGAAAGACTCAGCACAACCCTGGCCAGGGAGTGGGGGAGGGGGGCGTTGGCACAGGGCCACAGGGACCCTATGGCTGACTCACTGTCAGGGTATGTCTCTGTGTCTCCCCATCACACACCCAGCTTCTTATCTGATGGATGGAATGGACTCGTCACATTCCCTGGGGACGTGATCATGGAAGGTACAGAGTTGAGCCTCCAAGCAGCTGGGGGGAAATCTCACATTCACCAGTTTGCATGAGGCTCCACCACAAATGCAGAGATCCCTGCCTCTCTTTCCCCCATTAGAGCAGTCATTGGCAGGGAGATCAGCAAGAGGGCAGTCTGGGCAGGATAGGTTGTGAGGGACCCTGTGTGCAGCATGAGCCTCCCCAGGAATGGAGAATGTCCTTTTCCTGATGGGCAGAGGCCCCTGATGTGTGTGAAGGGAGCGTGATTAAGGCCCAGGCCATGGGCAACTGAGTCATTCTCTAGAGAAAGAGAGGATTTTACTCCCCAGGAGTAAAATGGAGACATCAGGATTTCACTCCCCAGTTTTTCCACTAGGATCTAGGATACTTTTCTCCCAGATAGGTATCTCCTCTAGGCTGTTGCTCAAATGTCACAATCTTAGAACTTCCCTGACCACTCTTTCTAGATATCATCCCCTCTCTCTATTTCACTATCCCAATTTAATGTTAATTATGGCAGTTACAAACACCTGATAAATTACTTGTATTTGGGGACCACATGATCCCAAGAGAAGGTAAGCTCCATGAGGAAAAGGTCGATTTTCTCTTTCCAAACACACAAATTTGTGCTTGACACATACTTTGGAGAGAATGCATGAACAACGGAATGAATAAACAAAGTTAAACCTGTTGAGAGAAGCATAGCTAGACAGGCTGAGGATTCTGCTAGAGAACATATTCAGGGATGATAAGATGATGACAAAGCTGTGACCTTTATCTCACCTACGAGGTGGTGTCCTTGGGTCCCCTCGAAATTGACCCCTTTCCTAACAGAATGGAAGGTCCTGTTGTCTTTTTCACATATTACTCGCGGTCAACGTCAGAGGCCTTCCCCACGCCAGGACCTCAGATTCCAGTCGGAAGCTTTACTTACCCTGCCCACTGGGGGACTGTGGCTGGATATTTCTGCCTTAAACAGGAAAGCTCAAACAACTACGATGCGCAGCATAGATAAAATGCTTTCAATGCTCTTTGTTACGACAGTGGTCACTATAGACAAGTAATCTTCAGTTTACGAAGACTTCTTTTTGAGTCCAAGATGGCAGCAATCTGTGGGGTTTTCACCCTAACCTTGCCCTTCCGCCCTTTGCGGATCATCCTGGAATGGTCCCCAGGCATCTATATCTGCTGTTCCCCAATCCCACCAGCAAGGGGCGCGCGAGATGAAACAGTTCTGTCCTGGGATATACCACTGAGGGGAAGCGGTAAGACCCCCCCCCACTCTGGAAGGTACCATTGGGAGAGGGCGTTCCACAGCAGGGAGGGCCCCCTTACACCGCGTCAGGCATGGACCACAGTTCCCAGGCGCGGCGCTCAGGGCGCCTCTGGGTCTATCCCGATTCGCTCCTCTTCGTCTTCCCGCTGCTTTCGAATCCGAGTGGACACTGGTATTCAGCGGAAACTTTCTTCGTCTCTTTTCCAACTCCACCCCTTCGTTGGTGGGACGACTACGGAGCGAGAGACCTGCTGTCGGTTTGGGTATGGCGTCAGAGAAGCTTTCTGGGTAGTGACTGGTCACCGCGTGATTGCGGGCACTGTGGGCACAGAACTGGAACTGAGGGCGAGAGGCGCGTGTATACGCGTGCGCCTGCGTTAGCGTGCGCAACGATGCAGAGCATGCAATTTTCCTCCGAGTTTTATTGCTTTTCCCAAAGGGGTCGAATAGCTGCTCTGGTTAGTGGCGAGGTTTGGCGCGGTCACTGGCCGTGCATGGTGACTGCGTTTCAGTCTTGTTTAGCTCTCGCTCAGTCTGGATCCTGTGGCAGCGCACGGTCTTCACACAAATGCACGCAATTCATGTCCAGGGAGAGGTCTCTGAGTTTGGTGTCTCTCCCTGGAGAGTATACTGTATCTGGCACCTTGGGATTGTGTGTTGCTACGTGTGACAACACAGGTGCTGTTTGGCTACATTTGATCTCCTTGAGCCTTTGGGCGGAATTGTGAGTGATGGGACATTTGATGTGAGTGGATTTTGTGAGCCATAATACAAAGCCTCTAGGATGTGTGCCTGTATACCGGGATGTGCATCTTTGGAGGTTTCTTGCCTCTCAGTCCCTGTGTGTGAGATCTCTGTGTTAGGAGTCTGCACCCCAGAATGTGAGATCACTGAGCTTTTTGATTCTGGGTTCCAAGTTGTGATGCCTCTGTGCTGCTTTAAGGATGGGTTAGTCTAAAGGTGTAAAGGATCAGCTGCCTGGGGCTCTATGCAGAGGTTGCAAATTTTTCCTTTGTCTGGGAACTTTGTCTTAAGATTATATGATATTCTTGAGTTATTAAAACTTCTGCCTTTCCGTTTAGGAGGGTTTGTATTAGGTCGGTAAGTGTCCGCGTGGTTTGGGAGTCAGTCTCCATGATGTGAAGCATCTGTGCAGTTCTCATTTGTTTCTGTCTGGAAGACTTTGGACTGTTTGCAGGGTCTCTGTCACAGCGTGTATGGTTATGGTCTCTGTTGTGTTTGAGCGTCTGAGACTCGAGTTGTGTGCTCTCTGTGCAGAGATTCAGTGAGCTCTTTTTGGTGTCTCTGGCTGTCTATGAGCTGTTGGAAGTCTTCGTGTTAGAAATAAAACCTCTTACGTTCTTGGCTGTGAGGTCTCTGTCCAGGAAGTGAGGATTTGGTAGCTGGCAGATATGATTCTGAAGCCGGGAACCTGACATGCTGACTGTGTGTTGTTGAGTGTATCACTTGTCTCGTGAAATCTCAGTATGTATCATAATTAATACAGTGGGGCCAGTGCCCATCTTGGAGGGTACCTGTGCATGTTAGCAATGTGTTTAAAGGGCCTGCCTCCAGACTGTCCTTCAGCAAATGTTTTCTGAGCACCTGCCATAGACCTGAGCACTATTGGAGGAGTTTGGGACAGGGCAAAACTAACCAAGTCTCTCATTGCATAGACTTGGTGGTCAGTAAGTAAATCAAGGGTGGCAGGCACTATGAAGAAAGATATTGCTAGATCAGGGGAAAAGGTGTATGTGGGTATGATATTATGATTTTCTTCAAGATAATGAGGGAAAGTCTCCCTGAAAGATGCCAAGTAAGCAGAGATCTGGAGGAAGTGAGGGAGCAGGTCGTGGGGTTACCTAAGGGAAGAGCATTCCAGGCAGAAGGAACAACAAATGCAACAGTCCTCGCATGGAAATCTACTTGGCGTGCTCCTGAACGTCAAGGAGTCCTGTGATGCACTGGGTTTGGCACGTAGCTCTCATTGAAAGGGGCCTGGTGCTGCTATTTCTGTTTGTCCCCCAGTTTGTGGTCATCTGCATTTCACAGATGAAGGACTCAAGGCTCCAACATGTGCCCTGCACCTTCTCTCCTACCTATACCTGAAATTAGGAGTGAAACCTTCTGGTCCGTCAGGAGAGACAGAGAACTTGAGTGTACCAGCTGCAGGGATGATAGCATCCACGTTGAATGTCAGCCGAGCAGCGTACCTCAGTTTTAATGTGGGAATCATGCCTCATATCGTTGCCTGCCCTTGATGGAGGGCAGGACTTAAGAAGGAGAAAGGGAACTGGGGCAAAGGAGAGAGGCAGGAAGGGGAAGCTGGAGGACAATGAGAAAAAAAAATGAATGGTCTCATCACATTGCTTGGATTTGGCCCAAATCACCTTGATTAAATGATTGGAGTGATATATATATATATATATATTTTTTTTTTTTTTACTTTGTCCCTGTCCCTACCCTTTCTTTCCCTCCCCTTCTCTTTTGTGCCTGGGATACCACCTGGGGCTGGAGATTTCTTTTCTGTGAATTTTTCAACTACAAGCTTGCTTTTAAAATAGGTTATCTGTTCCTTTTTCACTGAAATTTGATAGTTTGTTCCGCTTCACCTAAATTGCCAGATGTAGTTATTCTATGACTATAAACTTATTCATAGAATCCTTTTAATTTCTGTGGAATCTGTAACCTATTTCTTTCCTGATATTGGTAAGTTTTGTCTATAGTTATCTTGCTTTTGTTTTATTCTTCTGGGTGGAAATTTATGAATTCGTAGTGACCTTTTGAAAGAGCCAGCTTTGGGTTTTGTCGATTATCTATATATTTTTTCTAATATCTGTTCCGATCTCTTTTTCCCTTATTTTGCTGAGTCTCGCTACCAAAGGGGTTTAATAAAGTCTCTGAAAGTTTCCCAAGTATAGTGTAATCTCACAGATTCTAGGGCACTGTTGTAGCCGCACTGAGTGAGATCCACTGAATGTAGATCATGGCATCTGCACTTTTTACAAGAATTCCTCAGTTCTGATTGACATGGACAACGTGTCTAGGCACTACTGGACCAGAGGCATGGTCTTATTTTCCCTACTGCCAGGCTGTCTTCACTGACAGCATGTGACAGGGTTGTCTGTTTTCTCTGATGCACAAACCCAAGGGGTATGACACAAACTCAAGGGGGTTGACAATTAAATGGAGGGAGGCTTTGGACTAGAGCAGATGCGGTGGACTTTGGAAAAAGTAGATGCATTAGAGATTTTCGAAGTAAAAGTGACAGAACTCAGCAAGAATATGGACTTGAAGTGAAGGAGAGGGAATTGTAAACATGGTTAAGACCAAGTTTCTGTGTCCTGTCATAAGGGTACAAAGGTGTCATGAGAAATCCTGGAAGTTGGCCAGGTCTGGAAAGAATTCCAAATAAGATTTTTATGTTTATGAGCTCATGGTCTAGATGGATACAATAACCAGTATTTACATACTTAAAAGTTCCTTTTCCTTTTAAAAAAAAGTGAGAGGTATTGAGATATAATTTATATACAATAGAAGTCGATGCTTTAAAGCATTACCGTTTGTCAAGTTTTCACATATGCATACCATTGCGTAAATGCTACCACAGCAAAAATGTAGAAAACGCCCCATTCGTTTGAAAACGCTCCTTTGGGCTATTTGCATTGAGACTCCTTCCTCCATTCCTATACCCTGGCCACCGCAGATATATTTCTGTGCCTATAGTTGTGCCTTTTCCAGGAATCCATTGACATGGAATCATATAACACATAGCCTTCTGTGTCTGACATCTCTCAGTGGCACAGCTGAGATGCATCCTTGCTGTTACATGCATTAGGAGTTCCTTTTGAAATGACTGTGTAGTATTCTTATGCATGAGTATATTCTTTTTTCTTTCATCTACATACCAGTTGTTGAATAGTTTGGTTGTTTCTGGTTTTGGCTATTAGGAGTACATGAGTAGGATATTTTAGTAATGGTCCTTGTGTGAATATGTTTTCCTTTCTCTTGGGTAAAATTGGCTAAAATTAAAACTCCTAGGAAGTACCGAAATTCTTGAGAATAAGAAGAATATGCTACCGGAGAAGAGTGAAGAAATAGCTACAAAAGGAATGAAAAGGCTAAGCTAAAGTGGAAACAGCCCCCAGCTGTGGATGTGTCTGGTGGTGAAAGTCAAGTCCGATGCTAAAAGAACAATATTGTACAGGAACCAGAGGTATATTCTGAGAAATCAGTTACCAGTTCAGAGATATAAATGTGCAATGCTCCAAGCAACAGATGGAAACGGAGGTACATATTTCTGTGTCTATTCTATGGAAGTGAGTAAAGCCATTGCAAGCATGATGGAAAACCCAGAAGCAGAGAAGGAAATGGTTCATCAAAGCATGTATAAAAATAGGTATTCAAACCAGTAATGTCTATTCCTGTCATAAATGTCTTCCTGAGACACATTCTCCACTAAGGGTAACCTGGGACTACCTATCACCACAGTTTGTGGATGCGTAAGAAAGACTGCACTGGAAGGAAAAAAAGATAGTCTTCAACCCCCTTTCTCATCCTCCAGAGACCCTGCGGTTCCAGGACTCTACCTCAGTAGCGAGAAAAGCTCAACGTGCTCGGCACACGCCGAACTCAGGGAGCATGCGCAGTGTGTGCAGGTACACCCGCTACTGCGCATGCGCCTTGGTGCGCATAAGTAGCGCGCATTCTGTGAGGAGCGTTGGGCCTGAGGCGGTTGTGTTTACTCAGTCCCGGTTCCTTCTCACTGCTTGCGAGTCACCGGGTAGGTCCACAGATCTGTCCTGTCTGGAGTTGATGTGTGCGAGCGTGTGAGGGGGAGCCAGCGAGTTTCGGGCGGGTCGGGCAGCGCGTTTTCGGGCCTTTGAGGAGGAAGGCCCTCGAGGTCGTCATCTTGCTCTTCAGAGGTGTCGTGACGCCATAGTTCTTGCCCTGGTGGCTGGAGAGGAAGCTCGGTGGGCAGAAGAGGGAGGGGTCGGGTGATGGTGGGCGGGGGGGAGACTTGGGAGTGCTATTTGAAATATCTGGTTCACTGGGGCCCTGGAACTGACGACAGAGCACAGAATCTGGGGCCGGCAGTGGGACCTGGGCAGGGGGCGGGGTGGGCGATTAAGGAAAGGCCTAGAAACCGGACCGCGGGGGTGGGGGGGGTGGGTTGTGACTGTCTCCCGGGTTTTGTGATAAGGTGTCAAGGGAGACGTGGACCGGTTGCTCTGCATGCAGACTCACTTCAGCCCCAGACACTGAGAAAATCGCCATAGTCAGGCTGTAAAGACTGAGCCTTCTTGTTCCAACTGAATTCCAAGGGAGCTGGGGAGATACGTCTGGTGAATAGGGGTGTGACAAAAGGAATAGTCCTGAATTTTTAACTCTTAGCAGTATTTCACTAAATATCTTCATAATGGAGAATTCTGTTGTGAAATCAAACTTCCTCACAAAAATTGAGCCTTCCTGTGTACCTTAAGGTAATTTCTCTGCCAGCTTAGCAAAGACAAAAATGGCTTTTCTAGTAACTGTATTTAGTGTGATTGGAATGCATGTACACTCATACTTAACCATCGTTTTCTTTTGAAAGTATTTTCACATTTTTAAAAAAAGTAATAAGTCAACATATGGCCATAAAAGTGATCAAATATAGCTCTAGTCATAAATACATTTTCTAAATCACAACATTCTACTTTCAGGGAGAAATATGAGTGGGCAAGTGGCATCAACACTGGGACCTATAGATCAAGAGTCCTCCCAGCTGGATGCACCTGTGGTTGTGAGTACCTTACCATTTGGTGTTTTCTATTAGCAGAAGTTTATTTTTGAGAAAATGATGTTAAGTAGTACAGATGCAGTGATAAAGGTCTTTCATGCTGATAAAGGGTGACAGTGTGTCTTAGGAAGGAACATTGATCCAGATATATTACAGTCTGGCGTTGCCTGGATGAGTATACTGTTAAATTCCCTGGAAATGTGCCCAGTGACTCCCTCCTCCTGCTTATAACAACAGATTGCATACTTCCATCCCAACATAGAGTTAAATAGCTTCCAAAGTCTTTCTGAGTAACTCTTATGGGAGTTAACTTTTCTCTGTGGGAAGAGAAACTTTATTAAAAGTAAGTACATAGAATTGTGTTGGGAAAATGTTGTTAGGTTTACTTATGATCAGATACATCTGTGTCTTGTGTATAGTTATGCTATTAGATGTATTAACAACAAAAAGTTTTTATTTGCATGCCCACTCTACTAGGACCAGCAGCCCAGTGTTGAGCAACCTCAACAAGGGGAACCACCAGCTGAAATTCATGATATCACACCTGCAAAGGAGGAAGTACATGAAGAGCATCCAGTGGATCGTGGTGAAGAGAAGCTGCCGCGTGCCTGTCAAGGTAAAGTGTATCAGTGCATCCTGCCTTAAGACATACCCAGTGAGTGGAGGAAAGGAAACATTAGAAAAGGACTTCAGACAGTTCCTGAAAAACTGAGGAGAGTATAGTTTGCAGGTTCGTGTGGTTGGTGAAATTTTCCCTTGTTTTCAAGACAGAGAAGTCGGGGGAGCATCTAAGTTGTCTGAGGACAACCCTGGAAAAGGAAAATGGTAATGACTTTCGGGAAATTCTGCTTTCCTTTTTCTCCAGCAACACATTCCTGGAATAATGCTCCTGAGTTTCTTACTCATCACATTTTTACCATACTAACCTAAGGCTTTTAATTCATAACACTGAGGGAATGAATATCATCATTCCCTTGTTTATATTGTAGGTTTTACAGCTAAATTGATGCGTTTTTTTAATGATCCTTACCTGGAAATTGATCTCCCGGAATTGGCTGTGGCAAAGACTGGGGGTCAAGGTGGAGATGGTCCTGATGTCTAGGAGGAGATTGCGTCAAATATAGAGCCTGTTGAAATGCCAGAAGCAGGTATGTCATCCATTCAGAAAGTAATTTATGTGGTTTCTGTTTTTCAGAATATTATATCTTTAATAATATAGAGGGAACATTACTATTATTTTAATAATAGAATTCACATATTCTTTGAAAGATAGTTCACATCCCAGATGCCTGAGTGCCTGACTTACAGACTTTCCAATAAAGAGACAGGATCAAAGCCATATCGAACTGAAAATAGGAAACCGTTTTCCTTTTTTTTTTTTATTTTTAAATAAATTTATTTATTTTAGTTGGAGGCTAATTACTTTACAATATTGTAGTGGTTTTTGCCATACATTGACATGAATCAGCCATGGGGTTACATGTGTTCCCCATCCTGAACCCCCCACACCTCCCTCCCCCTCCCATCCCTCCGGGTCATCCCACTGCCCCAGCCCTGAGCATTTGTCTCATGCATCGAACCTGGAATGATGTTCTGTTTCACATATGATAATATACATGTTTCAATGCTATTCTCTCAGAACGTCCCACCCTCACCTTCTCCCTCAGAGTCCATAAGACTGTTCTATGCATCTGTGTCTCTTATTCTGTCTCGCATATAGGGTTATCGTTACCATCTTTCAAATTCCATATATATGCATTAGTATACTGTATTGGTGTTTTTCCGTCTGGCTTACTTCACTCTGTATAATGGGCTCCAGTTTCATCCTTCTCAATAGAACTGATTCAAAAGGAAACCGTTTTCTTTCCTTGAGTATAAGTACTTTAAGCAACAGCTAATAATTTTCAGGTTCTTTTCTAATTTCTGCTTGTAACAAATACGGAATGCATTTGTAATAAATATCAGTTTACATGAAATATGCTCAGTAGGTTCTAGTACCAGCTTTAACATAATGTGTGTGATTCAGGTAAATCCCTTAACTTCTAAACTGAACTTTATTCATTTAAGTTGTGAATTCAGAACAGATACACTAAAATGCCAATTTTTCCATGCTGATTTTTGCACTCTCTGATTCCCTTCGATGGAATGCATACAAGAATACTCTGTTTTTCTTGATTGATTTATCATAAAATATCATCTAGAGTCAAATTATAACAGGGGAATTGAGATTTCATTTTCTGATGGGGGCCCATGTACACCCGTGGCTGATTCATATCAATGTATTGCAAAAAACACCACACTATTGTAAAGTAATTAGCCTCCAATTAAGATTAAAAAATTAATTTTTTTAAAAAAGAAAATGAGCCAACATTCTGCTTGACGTTTGTTAAATTCTCTCAAATTCTGAATTCTCTAGCTCTTAAGAAAATTAGTTGCATTTTAAATCCTTTCTCCATTGAAGCATGATGTGACTAAATAATAAAATGGCAAAAGGTAGTCTAGTTTCCTGTTTCTGTGGCTGATCAAGTTGAGAGAGTGCATTTAGTCAGTGATATTCCAGGCAGGTGTGAGTGAGATACATATGCTAAGCACACTACCTGCCCCCATGTTTGGTCTGTTTTGGGGGGCGTTTTTTTGCTTATTTTAAGTGGAGGATCATTACTTTACACTATTCTGATGGTTTTTGCCATAAACCCAGCTCTCACTCTTAAGGAACTAGTAAAAATCTGAGCCTCACGATATAATCGTCTCTCACTATATCAAATATGTTATTTTTCCTCTTTGATACGTGAGTTTAAAAAGTTTTGAAGGTTAAAGTCTGTAACTCTAGTTCTTCCCACGTAATCAGCGTAGTATCTTTCACACAGGTGTTCTCCAGATTGCTGACAATTAATTGCATGGTTCTAATTTTACAGGAAGAACTTCATGGTTAGGGAAGATTTTACTGTGTATTAGCCTTCTAAATATTTTCACTTTACCTTTTTGTTCCATCCCATTAGAACATGTAGATGAAAAGACAACTTTCAGAGTACTTTCAAGTAACTACAGAACATGATTAAAATGTGCTCTTAGAAACATCTTAGCCCTAAATATGTGTGGTATTTAAAAAGAAAAATACATTAATTATAAAGTACATAAATATAAAATCCTACCCCCAACAAACAGGTATGAAAAAGAGCGACAGAATAAACCTAACGGAAAACGAAAAAGATACTTAATAAAAGACAGGTATGAATCGTCAGGAAGAGGAAAATAAACTCAACTAAGAAATAAACACAATGTGGTAATTTACATAATTTTGTAACACACATATATATACACACACATTTTTTAATATTCTTTTCTGTTGTGATTTATCACAGGAGGTTGGACATAGTTCCCTGTGCTGTATAGTAGGACTTTGTTGTTTATCCATTCTGAATGTGATAGTTTGTATCTGCCAACCCCAAATTGCCAGTCCATTCCTCTCAGTTTACATGATTGTGAAGAAAATGGACAAAGCCCAAGTATACCTAATAAGAAATATGAACAAGACACTAACAGTAGATTACAGAATTAAAACAGAGTATAATCTGGAACTCACATATTTTTAGAATATTGATGGGATGTGTCTAATAGGGTAGAAAAAGAAATATTATTTAACATAGCCCAGAGTAACTAAATAAGTAAACATCACAAGATACCGTGGATGAACTTTTGAAATTGGTCAGAGTTGTCTCTCAAAAGCCATTGTCATTCAGAAACAAACCAAAAAATCTCCTTTTCCAGATTTTCTTCTCTCTTCCTACTTGCTTTTCTCTCTCACTCATACTCCCTCTAGCTCTCCCGTTTCTTTTCTTCTCTCCTTTTTCTCTTTCTTCTTTTGGTGTGGCTGTGAGAAAGTCCTATTTCTGCTTCACATGTTGATGTCGCCAGTGATAGTAATGACTGAAAATTAGTGTCCCCACATAATTTATTATACCAACTGGAATGCTTTCCAAGGTGACAAGAAACATTTAGAATTACAAGAGGGCCACAAGTAAAAAGGGGGATAAATGTTTAACTGACTTAAAAACAACCACATCAGGGATGAATTAGAACAAATGAAAATTTCTACACTTTTCCACAGTAGAGAAGAAACAAATGTACTACTGGCCTTTTCCTTTACTTCACTTAAGCAGTAACAGAGATAACAACTGTTGAGCTGTCCTATATTCGGAATATTATTTCAAACCAACACAGTTCAATGATACTTTTGGGGGATTTTTTGGTTTTAGTGTTTGTGTGTTTTGTTTGTCTTAGGGTGTTTTTTGTTGTTAGATATTTTACTGAATGTGTACACAGTTTTGCCCTCTACTGAAAACGACCTTCTGATAGGTTCAATTGATTTCATTTGTTCTGAACTCAGTGTCCTTATTTTCTTGTATAACTAGGAAGGGTAGTGTGTTTTTAAAAATACTGGTAATACGCTTGAAAAGTCGATAAAATCTCTAGAGAGGATTAACTGAAGGTAATCCAAAGGGTCGCCCGTAGTGTTCTTGTTTTAGTCCACTTTATAAAACTACAACTGCGATGAACTCTGTACACCTCTCCTGTCATCGAAATTTCTGCTAAGTAACCTTTTTAATGTATATATTATAGGTGAAGGGCGACGGTTTGCTTGAAAGAAGATAGACTGAAACCATCTGTGCTGTTCTTATGTTGTATATTTGACTGTTAAAGTTCTGTCAATAAAGTTTCATTTTCTCCTTGCACATTTTTTGTTACATTTATCCCCGAGGATTTAATGGTATTGAAAATTCATGGTTTGTGATTTTTTTGGTCTAGTTGAGGATGTATGTAGAGATAGAATGTTTGTATATAGATTTTCTGTTCCACAGTTCCTCTAAATATGCATATTAATTCCACAAATTTAGATCTAGATTATTTTTGCTTTTCAAAATATACTATAATATTTGAATATCAGCAGTTTCTACTGGCTTAAACCTTAAACCTTTCCTCATTTGGCAGGATTGAACAAACCAGCCAGAATACTCTTGACTAAAGCAGGTGATAAGCGGCACTTTTCCCGATAGGAAATGAGTAATCTTCTCCATTTCGACCTGTTTACGTTGCTTTTTTGTAGATATACTTTATCAGAGTAAGTTCTATTCTATTCCTAGCTTGCTGTCTTGAATATAGATTCAGTTCAGTTCAGTTCAGTTCACTCGCTCAGTCGTGTCCGACTCTCTGCGACCCCATGAATTGCAGCACGCCAGGCCTCTCTGTCCATCACCAACTCCTGGAGTCCACCCAAACTCATGTCCATCGAGTCGGTTATGCCATCCACCCATCTCAGCCTCTGTCGTCCCCTTCTCCTTCCGCCCCCAATCCTACCCAGCATTAGGGTCTTTTCCAATGAGTCAGCCCTTCGCATGAGGTGGCCAAAGTATTGGAGTTTTAGCTTCAGCATCAGACCTTCCAATGTACACCCAGGATTGATCTCTTTTAGGATGGATTGATTGGATCTTCTTGCAGTCCAAGTGACTCTCAAGAGTCTTCTCCAACACCACAGTCCAAAAGCATCAATTCTTCGGTGCTCAGCTTTCTTCACCGTCCAACTCTCACATCCATACATCACCACTGGAGAAACCATAGCCTTGACTAGACGGACTTTTGTTGGCAAAGTAATGTCTCTCCTTTTAAATATGCTATCTAGGTTGGCCATAACCTTCCTTCCAAGGAGTAAGTGTCTTTTAATTTCATGGCTACAATCACCATCAGCAGTGATTTTGGAGCTCAAAAAAATAAAGTCTGACACTGTTTCCACTGTTTCCCCATCTATTTCCCATGAAGTGATGGGACCAGATGCCTTGATCTTAGTTTTCTGAACGTGGAGCTTTAAGCCAACTTTTTCACTCTCCTCTTTCACCTTCATCAAGAGGCTCTTTAGTTCTTCTTCACTTTCTGCCACAAGGGTGGTGTCATCCGCATATCTGAGGTTATTGATATTTCTCCCGGCAATCTTGATTCCAGCTTGTGTTTCTTCCAGCCCAGCGTTTCTCATGATGTACTCTGCATATAAGTTAAATAAGCAGGGTGACAATATACAGCCTTGATGTACTCCTTTTCCTATTTGGAACCAGTCTGTTGTTCCATGTCCGGTTCTAACTGTTGCTTCCTGACCTGAATACAGGTTTCTCAAGAGACAGGTCAGATGGTCTGGTATTCCCATCTCTTTCAGAATTTTCCACAGTTTATTGTGATCCACACAGTCAAAGGCTTTGGCATAGTCAATAAAGCAGAAATAGATGTTTTTGTGGAACTCTCTTGCTTTTTCAATGATCCAGCGGATATTGGCAATTTGATCTCTGGTTCCTCTGCCTTTTCTAAAACCAGCTTGAACATCTGGAAGTTCACGGTTTACGTATTGCTGAAGCCTGGCTTGCAGAATTTTGAGCATTACTTTACTAGCATGTGAGATGAGTGCAATTGTGCGGTAGTTTGAGCATTCTTTGGCATTGCCTTTCTTTGGGATTGGAACGAAGACTGACCTCTTCCAGTCCTGTGGCCACTGCTGAGTTTTCCATATTTGCTGGCATATCGAGTGCAGCACTTTCACAGCATCACCTTTGAGGATTTGAAATAGCTCAACTGGAATTCCATCACCTCCACTAGCTTTGCTCGTAGTGATGCTTTCTAAGGCCCACTTGACTTCACATTCCAGGATGTCTGGCTCTAGGTGAGTGATCTCACCATCGTGATTATCTGGGTCATGAAGATCTTTTTTGTACAGTTCTTCTGTGTATTCTTGCCACCTCTTGTTAATATCTTCTGCTTCTTTTAGGTCCATACCATTTCTGTCCTTTACCGAGCCTATCTTTGCATGAAATGTTCCTTTGGTATCTCTAATTTTCTTGAAGAGATCTCTAGTCTTTCCCATTTTGTTGTTTTCCTCTATTTCTTTGCACTGATCCCTGAGGAAGGCTTTCTTATCTCTCCTTGCTATTCTTTGGAACTCTGCATTCAGATGGGAATATCTTTCCTTTTCTCCTTTGCTTTTCGCTTCTCTTCTCTTCCCAGCTATCTGTAAGGCCTCCTCAGACAGCCATTTTGCTTTTTTGCATTTCTTTTCCATATAGATTAATATAGATTAATTTTCATCAAACACTTATAATGCATCAATCGCGATTATCATAGCATTGTTTTCCCTCCATTTTTCCATTAATGTGGTGAATATAATTGGTAACCTTACACATTTCAACCACCCTTGCACTTCTAGGGTTAAAAAAATTTTTTGGTCATAACACATTCTTTAGGTGTAATCTACATGTTGATACATATACACACATATATATACCCACACATGAAAAATGCATAAAAGCCTTTGGTCTTCTCTTGAATAAATGGGTTTACAAAATGTGTCACCCAAATCTCATATGGTGTCTCTGATGAAATCAATGACAGAGAAACATTTTTTAAAGCTTAATATATTTGTATTGTCCTATAGAGAAATGGAATGCCAAAGCCATTGTTAAAGGTTGTAGGGAGACAGGAAAAAAACTGATGTCAAGTTCCACGGCAAATGCCACAACGTATCTTTCACACATTTCTGACTTGCCTTCCAAGTTTTTTTGGGTGCAGGGAGACAGGCCTCCCTGTTCATCACCAACTCCTGGAGTCCACCCAAACCCACGTCCATCGAATCGATGATGCCATCCAGCCATCTCGTCCTGGGTCATCCCCTTCTCCTCCTGCCCTCAACCTTTCCCAGCATCAGGGTCTTTTCAAATGAGTCAGCTCTTCGCATCTGGTGGCCAAAGTATTGGAGTTTCAGCTTCAACATCAGCCCTTCCAATGAACACCCAGGACTGATCTCCTTTAGGATGGACTGCTTCCACTCCCCCCGCCCCCCTCTATTTGCCATGAAGTGATAGGACCAGATGCCATGGTCTTAGTTTTTGCATAGTTGAGTTTTAAGCCAGTTTTTTCACTCTCCTCTTTCACCCTTATCAAAAGGTTCTTTAGTTGCTCTTCATTTTCTGCCATAAGCCTGGTATCATCTGTGTATCTGATTTTGTCGATATTTCTGGCAGCAATCTTGATTCCAGCTTGTGAGTCGGGCATTTCGCATGATGTACTCTGTGTATAAGTTAAATAAGCAGCATGGCAATATACAGTCTTGTCGTACTCCTTTCCCAATTATACAGCAGTCATTTGTTCCAACTCTGGTTCTAACGGTTGCTTCTTGCCCCGCATACAGGTTTCTCAGGAGACAGGTCGAGTAGTCTGGTACTGCCCTCTGTTTAAGAATTTTCTGTAGTTGGTTGTGATCCACGCAGTCAGAGGTCTTAGTGTAGTCAATGACAAAGAATTAGATGTTTTTCTGGAATTCCCTTGCTTTCCCCATGATCTAACGGATGTTGGCAATTTGATCTTTGGTTGTTCTGCCTTCTCCAAACCTAAGTTGTATATCTGGAAGTTCTTGGTTCTTGTACTGTTGAAGCCTAGCTTGAAGGAGTTTACTAACCAGGAGGCTTCAGAAATTGGGGACAATCTAAGTGAAGAAGCTTAGGAAATTGGATGGTGTGAAGGAAGCCTGATAAGAGAGAAAAGAAAAGGAAGCTCTCCTTTCGATGTTGCTAGCAAAGTGGGCAGAGGCTAGACCATGCCTTCAAGTCCTTGTATAGGGGAGTAGCCTTTATCTAGAAACTCATAGACAGTTTTGCAACTGTAAGAGAGGGAGGGAGAAGGCGGGAAGAGAGAGACAGACACCCTGAGTGGATGTGAGAGACCCGTTAGAAGGGGGTTGACAATTAAATGGAGGGAGGCTTTGGACTAGAGCAGATGTGTATGTGGGTAAAAGGAGACACATTAGACGTTTACGAAATAAAATGCGCAGAACTCAGCAAGAATTTGAACTTGAGGAGAAGGAGAGGGACTTGTAAACGTGGTTAAGAACACGTTTGTGTGTCCTGTCATAAGAGTACGAAACTGCCATGGGGAATCCTAGAAGTTGGCCAGGTCTCGGAAGAATTCCAAAAGAAGATTTTTATATTTTTGAGCTCATGGTCTAGATGGATACAATAACCAATATTTAAATACTTAAATGTTCTTTCTCCTTTTAAAAAAAGTATTGAGGTATAATTTGTATACAATAAAAGCCAACACTTTGAAGCATTATAGTTTGCAGAGTTTTGAAAAATGTATGCCGTGGTGTAAATGCTACCACAATAAAAATGTAGAAAATGTCTCATTTTTCTTGCTCCCTTGGGCTATTTGCCATCAGACTCCTTCCTCCACCTCTATACCCTGGCAACCACAGATACATTTCTGTGCCAAGAGTTGTGCCTTTTCCAGAAATCCATTGACATGAAATCATATGATATGTAGCCTTGTGGGTCTAGTTTCTCTCATTTGCACAGTTGAGATGCATCCTTGCTGTTACATGCATTAGTAGTTCCTTTTTTTTTTTTTTTATTACCGTGTAGTGTTCCTTTGTATACGGGTATACGCTTTGGGTTTTCTCTCATGTGTATATCAGTTGTTGAATAGTTGGATTGTTTCTGGCTTTGGCTGTTAGGAATACATGCGTGGAATATTTGAGTACAGGTGTTTGAGTGAGCATGTTTTCATTTCTCTTGGGTAAAATTGTCTAGGAGTAGAATTTCTGGGTCATATAAGGCTTTGCAGGTGGTGCTAGTGGTACAGAATCCATCTGCCAATGCAGGAGACTCAGGTTCGATCCCTCGCTCTGGAAGATCCCCTGGAGTAGGAAACAACAAGCCGCTCCAGTATTCTTGCCTGGAAAATTCCATGAACAGGAGTCCTGGCGGGTTACAGTCCATGGGGCCCAAAAGAGTTGAACATGACTGAGCGACTGAACACACACACACACACACGGTAATTTATGTATCTTAGAATCTAAACTGTGTCCTCTTTAGTCAACACACAGTTGGATTTATTTTTTAAACTGGTCTCTCAATGTCTGCCTTCTGGTTGGATTCTTTTATGTATTCACATTTAATGTTGATACAGACTTATATCTGCCAGTATATATTTCTGTCTCATGTCATTTTGTTCTTTGGTCCTGATTTTACTGCTTTCTTTTGCATTCAATGGATATTTTCTAATGCAGCAGTTTAAACTCTTTCCTGATTTTTCCACTACTTTTATTTTTTTTTATTTTTTATTTTTTTTATTTATTTTATTTTATTTTATAAATTTATTTATTTTAGTTGGGGGCTAATTACTTTACAATATTGTAATAGTTTTTGCCATACATTGACATGAATCAGCCATGGGTTTACATGTGTTCCCCTTCCTGGACCCCCCACCCACCTCCCTCCCCATCCCATCCCTCTGGGTCATCCCATTGCCCCGGCCCTGAGCCCTTGTCTCATGCATCGAACATGGAATGGTGTTCTGTTTCACATACGATAATATACATGTTTCAATGCTATTCTCCCAGAACGTCCCACCCTCACCTTCTCCCTCAGGGTGCATAAAATTGTTCCATGCATCTGTGTCTCTTATTCTGTCTCGCATATAGGGTTATCGTTACCATCTTTCAAATTCCATATATATGCATTAGTATACTGTATTGTTGTTTTTCTTTCTGGCTTACTTCACTCTGTATAATGGGCTCCAGTTTCATCCATCTCAGTAGAACCGATTCAAATGTATTTTTTTTAATGGCTGAGTAATATTCCATTGTGTATATGTACCACAGCTTCCTTATCCATTCGTCTGCTGATGGACATCTAGGTTGCTTCCATGTCCTGGCTATTGTAAACAGTGCTGCGATGAACATTGGGGTACACGTGTCTCTTTCAATTCTGGTTTCCTCGGTGTATATGCCCAGCAGTGGGATTGCTGGGTCATATGGCAGTTCTATTCCCAGTTTTTTAAGGAATCTCCACACTGTTCTCCATAGTGGCTGTACTAGTTTGCATTCCCACCAGCAGTGTAAGAGGGTTCCCTTTTCTCCACACCCTCTCCAGCATTTATTGCTTGTAGACTTTTGGATAGCAGCCATTCTGACTGGTGTGAAATGATACCTCATTGTGGGTTTGATTTGCATTTCTCTAATAATGAGTGATGTTGAGCATCTTTTCATGTGTTTGTTAGCCATCTGTATGTCTTCTTTGGAGAAATGTCTGTTTAGTTCTTTGGCCCATTTTTTGATTGGGTCGTTTATTTTTCTGGAATTCAGCTGCAGAAGTTGCTTGTATATTTTTGAGATTAATTGTTTGTCTGTTGCTTCATTTGCTATTATTTTCTCCCATTCTGAAGGCTGTCTTTTCACCTTGCTTATAGTTTCCTTTGTTGTGCAAAAGCTTTTAATTTTAATTAGGTCCCAATTGTTTATTTTTGCTTTTATTTCCAATATTCTGGGAGGTGGGTCATGGAGGATCCTGCTGTGATTTATGTCGGAGAGTGTTTTGCCTATGTTTTCCTCTAGGAGTTTTATAGTTTCTGGTCTTACGTTTAGATCTTTAATCCATTTTGAGTTTATTTTTGTGTACGGTGTTAGGAAGTGTTCTAGTTTCATTCTTTTACAAGTGGTTGACCAGTTTTCCCAGCACCACTTGTTAAAGAGATTGTCTTTTCTCCATTGTATATTCTTGCCTCCTTTGTCGAAGATAAGGTGTCCATATGTGCGTGGGTTTATCTCTGGGCTTTCTATTTTGTTCCATTGATCTATATTTCTATCTTTGTGCCAGTACCATACTGTCTTGATGACTGTGGCTTTGTAGTAGAGCCTGAAGTCAGGCAGGTTGATTCCTCCAGTTCCATTCTTCTTCCTCAAGATTGCTTTGGCTATTCGAGGTTTCTTATATTTCCATACAAATTGTGAGATGATTTGTTCTAGTTCTGTGAAAAATACCATTGGTAGCTTGATAGGGATTGCATTGAATCTATAGATTGCTTTGGGTAGTATACTCATTTTCACTATATTAATTCTTCCAATCCATGAACACGGTATATTTCTCCATCTGTTTGTGTCCTCTTTGATTTCTTTCATCAGTGTTTTATACTTTTCTATATATAAGTCTTTTGTTTCTTTAGGTAGATATATTCCTAAGTATTTTATTCTTTTTGTTGCAATGGTGAATGGTATTGTTTCCTTAATTTCTCTTTCTGTTTTCTCATTCTTGGAGTATAGGAATGCAAGGGATTTCTGTGTGTTAATTTTATATCCTGCAACTTTACTATATTCATTGATCAACTCTAGTAATTTTCTAGTAGAGTCATTAGGGTTTTCTATGTAGAGGATCATGTCATCTGCAAACAGTGAGAGTTTTACTTCTTCTTTTCCTATCTGTATTCCTTTTATTTCTTTTTCAGCTCTGATTGCTGTGGCCAAAACTTCCAAAACTATGTTGAATAGTAGTGGTGAGAGTGGGCATCCTTGCCTTGTTCCTGACTTTAGGGGAAATGCTTTCAATTTTTCACCATTGAGGATAATGTTTGCTGTGGGTTTGTCATATATAGCTTTTATTATGTTGAGATATGTTCCTTCTATTCCTGCTTTCTGGAGGGTTTTTATCATAAATGGATGCTGAATTTTGTCAAAGGCTTTTTCTGCATCTATTGAGATAACCATATGGTTTTTTTCTTTCAATTTGTTAATGTGGTGTATTACATTGATTGATTTGCGGATGTTAAAAAAACCTTGCATTCCTGGGGTAAAACCCACTTGGTCATGATGTATGATCTTTTTAATATGATGTTGGATTCTGTTTGCTAGAATTTTATTAAGGATTTTTGCATCTATGTTCATCAGTGATATTGGCCTGTAGTTTTCCTTTTTTGTGACATCTTTGTCTGGTTTTGGAATTAGGGTGATGGTGGCCTCATAGAATGAGTTTGGGAGTTTACCATCTTCTGCAATTTTCTGGAAGAGTTTGAGTAGGATAGGTGTTAGCTCTTCTCTAAATTTTTGGTAGAATTCCGCTGTGAAGCCGTCTGGTCCTGGGCTTTTGTTTGCTGGAAGATTTCTGATTACAGTTTCGATTTCCGTGCTTGTGATGGGTCTGTTAAGATCTTCTATTTCTTCCTGGTTCAGTTTTGGAAAGTTATACTTTTCTAAGAATTTGTCCATTTCTTCCAAGTTGTCCATTTTATTGGCATATAGTTGTTGGTAGTAGTCTCTTATGATCCTTTGTATTTCTGTGGAGTCTGTTGTGATCTCTCCATTTTCATTTCTAATTTTGTTGATCTGATTCTTCTCCCGTTGTTTCTTGATGAGTCTGGCTAATGGCTTGTCAATTTTGTTTATCTTCTCGAAAAACCAGCTTTTAGTTTTGTTGATTTTTGCTATGGTCTCTTTTGTTTCTTTTGCATTTATTTCTGCCCTAATTTTTAAGATTTCTTTCCTTCTACTGACCCTGGGGTTTTTCATTTCTTCCTTCTCTAGTTGCTTTAGGTGTAGAGTTAGTTGATTTATTTGATTTTTTTCTTGTTTCTTGAGGTACGCCTGTATTGCTATGAACCTTCCCCTTAGTATTGCTTTTACAGTGTCCCATAGGTTTTGGGTTGTTGTGTTTTCATTTTCATTCGTTTCTATGCATAATTTGATTTCTTTTTTGATTTCTTCTGTGATTTGTTGGTTATTCAGAAGCGTGTTGTTTAGCCTCCATATGTTGGAATTTTTAATAGTTTTTTTCCTGTAATTGAGGTCTAATCTTACTGCATTGTGGTCAGAGAAGATGGCTGGGATGATTTCAACTTTTTTGAATTTACCAAGGCTAGATTTATGGCCCAGGATGTGATCTATCCTGGAGAAAGTTCCATGTGCACTTGAGAAAAAGGTAAAATTGATTGTTTTGGGGTGGAAAGTCCTGTAAATATCAATTAAATCTAATTTGTCTATTGTATCATTTAAAGTTTGTGTTTCCTTATTAATTTTCTGTTTAGTTGATCTATCCATATGCGTGAGTGGAGTATTAAAGTCTCCCACTATTATTGTGTTATTGTTAATTTCCCCTTTCATACTTGTTAGTATTTGCCTTATATATTGTGGTGCTCCTATGTTGGGTGCATATATATTTACGATTGTTACGTCTTCTTCTTGGATTGAACCTTTGATCTTTATGTAGTGTCCTTCTTTGTCCCTTTTCACATCCTTTATTTTAAAGTCTATTTTATCTGAAATGAGTATTGCGACTCCTGCTTTCTTTTGGTCTCCGTTTGCATGAAATATGTTTTTCCATCCCTTCACTTTCAGCCTGTGTGTGTCCCTAGTTTTGAGGTGGGTCTCTTGTTGACAGCATATATAGGGGTCTTGTTTTTGTATCCATTCAGCAAGCCTTTGTCTTTTGGTTGGGGCATTCAACCCATTTACATTTAAGGTAATTATTGATAAGTATGATCCCGTTGCCATTTACTTTGTTGTTTTGAGTTCGTGTTGAAACATCCTTTCTGTGTTTCCTGTTTAGAGAAGATCCTTTAGCATTTGTTGGAGAGCTGGTTTGGTGGTGCTGAATTCCCTCAGCTCTTGCTTGTCTGTAAAGCTTTTGAATTCTCCTTCATATCTGAATGAGATCCTTGCTGGGTACAGTAATCTGGGTTGTAGATTATTCTCTTTCATTACTTTAAGTATGTCCTGCCATTCCCTTCTAGCCTGAAGGGTTTCTATTGAAAGATCAGCTGTTATCCTTATGGGGATCCCCTTGTGTGTTATTTGTTGTTTTTCCCTTGCTGCTTTTAATATTTGTTCTTTGTGTTTGATCTTTGTTAATTTGATTAATATGTGTCTTGGGGTGTTTCGCCTTGGGTTTATCCTGTTTGGAACTCTCTGGGTTTCTTGGATTTCTGTGACTATTTCTTTCCTCATTTTAGGGAAATTTTCAACTATTATCTCCTCGAGTATTTTTTCATGGCCTTTCCTTTTATCTTCTTCTTCTGGGACTCCTATGATTCGAATGTTGCGGCGTTTCATATTGTCCCAGAGGTCCCGGAGGTTTTCCTCATTTCTTTTGATTCTTTTTTCTTTTTTCCTCTCTGCTTCGTTTATTTCCATCATTCTATCTTCTACCTCACTTATCCTATCTTCTGCCTCCGTTATTCTACTGTTGGTTCCCTCCAGAGTGTCTTTTATCTCCTTTATTTCATTATTCATTCTATATTGACTCCTCTTTATTTCTTCTACGTCCTTGATAAACATTTCTTGCATCTTCTCAATCTTTGTCTCCAGGCTATTTATCTGTAACTCCATTTTGCTTTCAAGATTTTGGATCATTTTTATTATCATTATTCTAAATTCTTTTTCAGATAGATTCCCTATCTCCTCCTCTTTTGTTTGGCTTTGTGGGCATTTCTCATTTTCCTTTACTTGCTGAGTATATCTCTGCCTTTTCATCTTGTTTAGATTGCTGTGTTAGGCGTGGCCCTTCTGTATTCTGGTAGTATGAAGTTCCTCTTTATTGTGGAGGTTTCTCACTGCGGTTGGGGTTGGACAGGTGGCTTGTCAAGGCTTCCTGGTTGGGGGAGCTTGTGTCGGTGTTCTGGTGGGTGGAGCTGGAATTCTGCTCTCTAGAGTGCAATGGAGTGACCAGTATTAATTTTTGAGATGTCTATGGATTTGGTGTGCCTCTGGGCAGCCTGTATACTGATGCTCAGGTCTATGTTCCTGCGTTGCTGGATAATTTGCGTGGTATGTCTTGCTCTGGAACTTACTGGCTCTTGGGTGGAGTTTGGTTTCAGTGTATATATGGAGGCTATTGGATGGTCTCTTATTAATTAATGTTTCCCCTGGCTTTCAGTCTTATTCTTGCAGTAGCCTCTAGACTTCTCCTTCCATACAGCCTCAATAATAAAACTTTTAGGTTAATGGTGAAAAGATTCACCACAGTGAGGGATACCCAGAAAGGTTCTCTGAGTTACATGGAGAGATGAGGTGGGGGGGGCGGTTTGGGGTGACCAGGAGGGGAAGAGGGGAATTCAAATGTGGAGAGAGCAATCTAGCCAGTAAGCACTTCCCTCTGTGCTTTCCACAGTTTGGAACCCTCAGAGTGGTTCACAGAGATACATAGAGAAGGGGGAGGAAGGTAATAGAGGTGAGCATGAGTAGAAAGGGAGGAATCAAGAGGGGAGAGAGAGATCTGGGCAGTATCCTGTTCCTGAAGTGTTCTCCGGTACCCAGAACACCCTCAGAGATTCACAGAATTGGGTTGAGAAGAGAAGGAGGAGGGTGGGAGATAGAGGTTCCCTGGGGGAGAAGAAAGAGCATCAATAGGGGGAGAGAGTGATCAGGCCAGTGATCACACTCCTGACTAAAAATGGGTCCTAAAGATTGGGTTCTTAAATGTACAAAATTGATATCAAATATGTAAAACAAAGATTAAAAATCTATAGTAGAGGTTAGACTCTTAGAAAACTTACAATATAAAAAAAAAGAAAAAAGGAAACAGTGTAAAAAGAAAAAAAACAGTAAAACAGTAAAAAAAGAAACAGTAAAAAAAAGTAAAACAGGAAAAAAAACATTAAAAAAAGAAAACACAAAAGGTATAAGATATATGTATGTAGTTTGCTTCAAAAATAGGGTGGTTTTTTTTTGCAAGTTAATAGTGGGTTATGAAAATGAAATTTAAAGGTGTAACAGAGGACTTGAAGAAAAAGGAAAGAAGAGGAAAAAAAAATTTTTTTTTAATTAAAAAAAAAATTAAAAAAAAAAATAATAATAGTAAAAAAAAATATATATATCCCGGACTTTCTCTGGAGCTGTTGTGAGCAGTGTGGGATCTGCTCAGTTTCAGATAGATCCTTATTCCTGCTTATACTTTTCAAGATCTATAGGTCCTTTTCAATGCAGTCGGTATTAACTACAGGGATTTTAATCTGTTTGCCTGTCCCTTCCAAAGCGCTTCCCTCTGTTTATTTGGCTTCTGTTTGGAGATCTCTTCAGTATCTAATTTCCGCCCTGCAACAAAGCGGTGGAGGTGATCTCTTTAGGTTCGCTTGTTCAATCGTGCTGTGGGGAGGAAGGAACACTGCAAATCTGGCGTGTGTGTGGTAAGCTCGCAGTGTCTCGGCCGCACTGGGTTCGCCCCCGCTCACGGCGTGTGTGCTTTCCCCGTCTACCCTGCTCAGGCTTCAGGTTACTCGGCCGGGGAGCGGGCCCTGAGCTGCGTGCACTTCCCAGGTCTAAGCCGCTCAGGTTCAGGCTCCCGGTTACTCCACAAAGGCGCAGACTCGGTTTCGCCCGCGGCTTGTGCCGTTCCCGGTCGGAGCTGCCCCGGCGACCAGGAATTTGGCGAGCGCGCTCCCCCCCCGTTGGGGCGGTGCGGCTTATCACCTCCCTGGTCCCCGCCTCGGTTTACGGGCGCGCCCGGCTCCGGTGTGCTTTGTGTCGGTTCTGGGGAGCTGGTCTCTGGCTGCGACCCTCCCGGCGGCTGTCGACCCTCCGGGATCTCAGGCAGCCTTTGCTTAGAAACTGGGAGCCTGTTTGCAGTTTGGTAGGGGGTGCCCTCTCTGGAGCCGAGTTTGCCCCTTTCCGGCTCTGGCGGGCCCCGCCTGCCCGCTGTGTCCGGCGGGGGATGGGGCGGTCCGCAGCCGGCTAGCTCTCCTCTGGTATCGCTCAGTCCTTTTTCTGTGAGCGGCCGGCAGTGCCTTAGAGTTGGGCTTTTCGCGGGATAGTTCTCTCTCTCTCTCTCTCTCTCTCTCTCTCTCTCTCTCTCTCTCTCTCTCTCGCTGTCCCACAGTTTAGGTTACTATCTCACCTTAGCTCCCTCAGATTGCCCTCGGGGCACTCGGGCCCGGTCCTTACCCTAGGCAATGCCGCCCGCTCCTCTACGTTCAGCCCCCACTTGCTGGTGGCGGATGATGCGAGCGTCTGGGGTTCTTTGCTGGGAGTTGCTTTAGGCACGTAATCTGTGGATTTTATTTATTTTTTCCTCCCAGTTACGTTGCTCTCCGAGATAAGAAATCCTCCCCCACACCCGCCGGTGAGAGGGTTTCCTGGTGCTTGGAAATTCCTCCTCTTTTACGACTCCCTCCCCGGGACGGGTCTCCGTCCCTAACTCTTTTGTCTCTCTTTTTATCTTTTTTTTTTTTTTTTTTTCCTTCCTTTGTATCTTTTATAATTTCTCCTACCTATTTTGAAGATAATGCGCTGTTTTTGTGGAAGCCTGACGTCCTCAGCCAGCCTTCAGAAGTAGTTTTGTGAAGTTTGGTCAGCGTTCAGATGTTCTTTCGATAAATTTGTGGAGGAGAGAGTGGTCTCCCCGTCCTATTCCTCCGCCATCTTAGCCCCGCCTCTCCACTACTTTTAAGTTATTTCCTTAGCTGTATGCCACCGTAAAAACACTTTACTTGCTCACAATCAGCTTGAAATTTACACTAATTCTAATGAGATACAGAAACATTCCTCCTATATCGCTCTATTCTGGTTTCCCTCTTAACCTCATATTGTCACATATATAGTAAATCTACAAAGGGTAACCCCATTAATACACTCTGATCATTATTATATTATATATCATGTTATGTGATGAAAAGCTGATATAAGGCAGGATATCAGGTATCTATTTATAGCTTCTGTTATATTCACCTTATTTGTCATGATTTCTGATTCTTTGCATACGTTTGTATGGATTTGACACCATCCAGACTTGTTTCCTTACCTGATACAGCTTTGCTCCCAACCACCTCCTTTGTGCTGTTACAGCGAATATATTACATCCCATGCGTTATTGGCCCAACAATAATTGGGCTTCTCTGGTGGCTCAGATGGTAAAGACTCTGCCTGCAATGCAGGAGACCCAGTTTCAAACCCTGGAAGAGCCCCTGAGGAAGGGAATGACTAACCACTCCAGTACTCTTGCCTGGAGAATCCCATGGACAGAGGAGCCTGGCGGGCTACAGTAATGGGGTCGCCAAGAGTCAGACACAACTGAGCAACCACCACTTTCACAACAATAATTTATGTGATACTGTTTTAGACAGTTGCTTTTTAAATACAGGAAGAAAAGAGTGAAATATGTATTCATAAAGTACTTTTGTTCATATAATTACCATTACTTGCGCTCTTTGCTTTTTCACATGGATTTTGAATAACGTCTGAATTCACTTGTTGCAGCCTGAAGAACTTCCTTTAGTTTTTCTTGTAAGCCAGTTCTACCAACAAATTCCCTGAATTGTTTTTTCTTTAATTTGGGCATACCTTTATTTTGCTTTCTTCTGTATTTTCTTAAACCACTTTATTGCGGTATGTTTGAGATGTAAAAAGCTGTGTACACACCGGTGAAATCATCACCAGCTTCAAGATACAAAACTCTACTGTATTTCTATATTGGTGGTGAATACTCCTATTAAGTAAGAAAATTCCAGTTACAATACAGTAAAAAGGAACAATGTACTTAGGAATTTATTTAACCAAGGATGTGTAAGATTTGTACATTGAAAGTGACAAACCTAGTTGAAAGAAATTAATGAAAATATAAACAAGTGATCACTGACTATCAATGGGCACTAGAGTTTTCCCTAGAAATTGGCTGTCATTGTACACACATCTCTGAGCATGTGGGAATATTTCCTTAAGGCACATTCATAGCAGTGAGACTGCTGGATCAAAGACTTCCTTGGCTAAAGAGACATCTCTATAGAGTACGTACTATGTGCATGTGCCTGACACTGTTCTGAACACTAAGGAGGCATCACAGAATAGGACTTACACATGTCCCTTTTTCATGAAGGGAAATGCTGCTGAGGGTGAGGGCAGGATGGAATGTAAATTCTGATGGGTGCTGCCACAGACCCCTGCAAAGGTGTTTCACCAGTTTACACTGGCCTCAGTGGGGCAGGGGAGTGCATGTGCCTTTTCTGGCATCTTGGCACCATTTGTAGGGTGGGACGTCTAGGCAGGAGGCTGGACTCCTTATGTCCAGTTCAGTAGAAGAGCTTCAAGTCCACAACTAGGAATGATCCGCGTAGAGATTTCAGGGACCGTGAATACCCTAGGTGTCCATACCCTAGGTTGTGACATCACAGAGTGTATTTGACAAAGCCTGGGAGGTATCTGACCCTTTGGCGGCTCTGCACCCTGAGTGTGCCATCTCTGACCTGGAGATAAGTCTGTGAGCCAGGGATTGAGGGTGCTGAAACCTTGAGGGGTTTACTATGTCTTGGGCTGTGAACTTTGGGGTGTGTAGGATGCAGGGTATCAAGGTCTGAGGTCTCTTTGTGGTGGCTGCATGAAGCATTGTGAAAGAGCTGTATGCGTTCTCCATACCAGTGCTCTCTGCAGTTGGTGTGGTTGAGTCCTATGGTGTGAGCTGTGTCATTGCGACTTCTACGTCCAGGGTGTGAGGTTTCTGAGCTGACGGGTTTCTCCATGACAGTTTATGAAGTTGCTAAAATGCATGTTGGCCTGTATTAGAATTTCATCTCACTTGATTTCGTGTGTCTTGCCTCATTTACTGAGTCTCTAGGAGTTTCAGTTTGGTGGATTGTTTGGTGTTGGGTGTCCAGTGCTATTTCCAGCTGCTATTTCCTTGGTCCGTATCTGGTCGAGTGTATCATTGATATTTGGGTTTTGTGACCCATAGTGTGAGGTCCCTTCTGTTCCCGTCCCTAGCCTTTCCCTTCTCCAGGGGAATCTTCCCAACCCAGGCATCAGACCCAGGTCTCCTGCATTGCAGGTGGATTCTTTACCAGGTGAGCCACAAGGGAAGCCCAGGAATACTGGAGTGGGTAGCCTATCCCTTCTCCAGAGGATCGTCCCAACCCAAGAATTGAACCAGGGTCTCCTGCATTGCAGGCAGATTCTTTAACAGCTGAGCTATCAGGGAGGGAAACATTTCACATTGTTGCTGTTCAGGAGCTCAGTGGTGTCTGACTCTTTACAACTTCGTGGACTGTAGCACGCCAGGCTTCCCTGTCCTTCACTGTATCCCGGAGTTTGCTCAAACCCATGTCCATTGAGGCAATAATGCCATCCAACCATCTCCTCCTCTGTCGCCCCCTTCTCCTCCTGCCCTCAATCTTCCCCAGCATCAGGGTCCTTTCCAATGAGTCGGCTCTTCACATCAGGTAGCCAAACTATTGGAGCTTCAGCTTCAGCATCAGTCCTTCCAATGAATACTGAAGGTTGATTGTTTTAGGATTGACTTATTTGATCTCCTTCCGTCCAAGAGACTCTTAAGAGTCTTGTCCAGTATCACCGTTTCAAAGGTTCAATCCTTTGGCATGCAGCCTTCTTTAGGTCTAACTCTCACATCCATACAAGACTACTGGAAAAACCATAGCTTTGACGATAGAGTCCTTTGTTGGCAATGTAATGTCTCTGCTTTTTAACATGCTATCTAGGTTTCTCATTGCTTTGCTTCCAAGGAGCAAGTGTCTGTTAATTTCATGGCTGCAGTCATGGTCTGCAGTGGTTTTGGAGCCTGAGAAAATAAAGTCTGTCAGTGTTTCCATTTTTTTTTCTCCCATCTATTTGCCATGAAGTGATGGAACCAGATACCACGATCTTGCTTTTTGAATGTTGAATTTTAAGACAGCTTTTTTACTCTCCTCTTTCACCTGCAACGAGAGGCTCTTTAGATCCTCTTCGATTTCTGCCATAAGGGTGATGTCCTCTGTGTATCTGAGGTTATTGATATTTCTAAAAGCAACCTTGATTCCACATTGAGTTTCATCCAGCCCAGCATTTTGCATGATGTAATCTGCATATAAGTTAAATAAGCAGGGTGACAATAGATAGCCTTGAGCTACTCTTTTCTGAAGATTGAATCAGTCTGTTGTTCCATGTCCGGTTCTAGCTGATGCTTCTTGACCTGCATACACCTTTTCTCAGGAAGCAGGTAAGGTGGTCTGGTAGTCCCATCTCTTGAAGAATTTTCCACAGTTTGTTGTGATCCACACAGTGAAAGACTTTAGCATAGTCAGTGAAGCAGAAGTAGATGTTTTTCTGGAATTCCCTTGCTTTTCTATGATCCAGCGGATGTTGGAAATTGGATCTCCGGTTCCTCTACCTTTTCGAAATCCACATTGTACATCTGGTACTTCTCCGTTCACATACTGTTGAATCCTAGCTTGATGGATTTTGAGAATGATCTTGCTAGCATCTGAAATGGGTGCAGTTGTGCAGTAGTTTGCACATTCCTTGGCATCGCCCTTCTTTGGGATTGGAATGAAAACTGACCTTTTCCAGTCCTGTGGCCACTGGAGTTTTCCAAATTTCCTGGCATATTGAATGCAGCACTTTAACAGCACCGTCCTTTAGCATTTGAAATAGCCGAGATTCCATCAACTCCACTAGCTTTGTTCGTAGTAATGCTTCCTAAGGCCCACTTGACTTCACACCTCAGTATGTTTTATATTGTTTCTCATTGGCACAACCAAATTCATCAAAAATTTTGAACTTGTTTTTCAGAAGCTGCAACAATTGGTACTCAATGTGGGTGCCAAAAACCTTGAGGCCCATAGTAAAGTCTAAACATTGAAAATACCTACATTCCTTTAAAGACAGGCATTTCCAGTTTGAAGTGAAGCCAGGTGACTCCTGAGTCCCAGGTCACGGAGCTGCTGGGCTGGAGGTGTGGCTGAAACTGAGGCAGCCACAACTTGAGGCCCTCTCCCTGCGTGGAGGGAGGGCCTGCCCCAAGGACGAGAAGAACAGGACCCTCAGGGGTCTCACAGTCTAGCAGGGAGGCAGGCACATTGCTTCAGGCAGCAAATATTCATCGAGGCTTTCCTTGGCTCCTCGTGCTGGATACAAGTGACCAGCCCACAGAAATCCCTGCGCTGGACTTGACTCTCCCCGAAGGGGAAGGAAAGGGGAAGGGCTAGGCGGCACCAAGTAAACCCTACCCATAACAACCCAGGACATTATACAATGTGTTAGAAGGTGGTGCTGCTGTGATCAGATAAATGTAAGTCCTGTAAGGGACTGGCACTGTGGGCAGCAAGGGGGAAAGCTGCAAGTCACAGTATTGAACAGAGCAACCAGGGTGGGCTTCGTTGAGGAGCTTATATTTTAACAAAGACTTGAAGGGGGAAAGGAGTCAGCACAGCAGACATCTGGGGTCAGAATATTGCAGAAGAGGGAACAGTGGGCCAGGGCAGATGGGAGCAGGGAGTGAGAGTTGAACAGGAAGTGGGGACTAGATCCCGCGGCACTGGGTAAGCGTCTGCTCTGTCAGCGAACCGACAGGGACAAGCATAGGTGCTGATGAACATGCCTGTGCCAGGCCTGTGAGGGAGGCAGAGGCAGGACAGGGGGGAGAGCAGAGACAGCTGAGTTGGGAGAAGCAAGGAGTGAGGAGGATGCACGAGGGGCCGCTCCGAGTGAGGCTGACCGCCTGCCCTGGACTCGACACGCCCTTCCTACCTGTGCTTGTGTCCCCGACTCCATAGACGCCTGTGCTCCGGGCGCAGTGTCACAGACCCCCCTGGCAGCCTGAGTTCATTCAACAGTCCATCGTCTGGACACAAAGTTGCAGGGCCTACATTGCCACTTGGTCCTTGGGAAACGTTCAGTGACCTGACCGGTGCTCTCAGGATCTTGACCCTAGTTCCACTCTGAGTCTTCAACTGTGGCTGATGGGGCAACAGAGTGACCCACACGTGTGTAATGAAGCTTGCAGCCTCTTTGATCAGGAGTTTCGAGAATTAGGGGTCATATGAAACATGCGGTCCTCCCCCCGCCCCCAAAGGGAAAAGAATCTGATTCCACAGATGTCCTGCTTACTCCATTCTCCTGTGTCATTATTAACACAAAAGTAACAGGTCTACGAAGAGCTACGCTTTATTGACCGAGTATGTACCTTGAGTCCCGGTCCTTCATTGACTGAGGAAGCCGTTCTAAGCAGGGACCAGACACTATGTCTCCTCCTACTGTGGCTGGATTGGTTAGGGATGATGGGGACTGTCACCTGCAAGCGGATGACTGCCACGTGCTGTGTGGGAAAAGTGCCGGCAGGATTTAAATTATAGAACTCTGGGAACACAGAACAGGGGATCTGACCCCTGCCATATGTCCAGGGGTGGGATGTGGTGTACGTCCCTGGTCAGGACACATTCTCGGGGCGGGGGGGGGGTTTCTGGAGGTGGCACTTTGACCATCCACAGTTTACACACACCCGAGCAGAAGAGCACAGACCTGAACGCACATGGAGCCAGACAGACTTTCATTCCCAGTTGTCTCCAGACCATCATGGCAGCTGGGTCATCTCCAGAGCTGTCTTGCAGCCACTAAAGACACTTCCTGTGCTTTGGCGTGCCTCCCAATTCCTAATATCTGATAAAGAGAGTGAGACTGGTGGAGCCATAACTGGGGTGGGGGCTCGTTGCAAACCCTCTCTGATACGGCGGAGTGCCTCCCCGCAGGGGAAGTTAAAGTCCTGCTTGGTGTTGCCTCTGGAGCAACCCTTTCCTACCAGGGGACTCCGGTTTCTTGGCTGCAAGGCAGCTCCTCCTAAGGAGCACACACAAAGAGGCTTCGAACCTTTCAGGGTGGCTTTGCCCTCCTGGGTACCTGCGTTTCACAAGTGGACAGGGGATTGGGACAGTGATGGCTCTCCTCTCATGGAACAACATCTGCATCTCGGTAACTGAAACACAAGCCACGCGTGTTGTGACTGCAGAGAAGACTGGCTTTGCACTCAAGAGAAACTAGGGCATGACTCCCAGATCTGGCCATTATTGCATCAGCCACCTAGGTTCTTTTAGCTTGCTTCCTTGTCTGTGAGAAGGCTGGGGTTCATCCTTACCCCTCTGGGTGTGTGGGGAATAAAACCCCACATGCCCGGCTCCCACAAGCTGCATAAGTAGGCTCCAGGTGAGTCATTTACACTGCGCCCCATGTTACGGACACGTCAGCGGGGAGGGAGGCATGCCAGAGCCCCTGAGAGTCTACTCCATCCTCTGGCTGGCGTGGGGGTTGGGGTGGGGGTGGTGGAACTGGTGCTGTGACCAACTATTTAATTGGCTTTACATACCACAGGCACACACTTCATTTCATATTTAGGTGTGCTCTGCTCAGAGGAGTTGTAGTGAATGAAGTCAGTCATCACAGTTGAATCTGTAGCAGGTAGAAGCAGCAGTGGGGTCACTCCCTCCACTGGCCATCAGAGGAACTGGCAGTTCCCTCCATGGGTTGATGGCACTGGGTGGAGACACCTGAGGAGTTGCAAGAAGGTGCTGTGACATTCCCTAGGAGGGTCCCCATATTGAGCTGGCAGCTCATCCTTGCCTCCCTGATGACCACAGGGACTAGTAAATCAAACCCCTGCATAGAGAGGGAGGATGTGTTAATATACTTCATATTGTCCTAACAGGAACTCAGACTAAAGAGTGAAAAATAGTGAAAATCTCAGCAAAACATGGTGCGTGCGTAGGGCAGTTCAAGTCTCCTTCTGTTTACTGTGTCACAGACACCGGAAAGTGACCTTTTGAAATTTCCATGCTTCGGCTTATCCCTCCTCACTGTGAAGCAGGTGGTCACCCTGGATCCCTTTATGCTTCCAACACTGTGACCAAATTCCAAAGGCCATATTCAAACACAACAATGGGCCCATATAAAGCAAGAGGAGATCTTTTCTGTGTGTATGCTATTCTTAGCAAGGAAGCCTTTCCCAGACAAACTCTGCCATCAGATTGTATTTCGCATCAGCTCATCGTGCAGCAGCGATTCATAGTGAAATCTCCACCACCTTCCATTTGGTATAAACATCAAATCTGTTAACTGTGACTTTTCACCCAGGTACTTCCCAGGAAAAATGGAAATTTCTCTACCCAGCCTGACAGCTGAACCTAAGAAGGAATCAGACAGGTGGGGAGGGAGGAAGGGTATGTAAGATGGAGGCTAAGGTAGGAGTGAGATTGTGAAATTGGTGGGTTGGAAGGGGGCGGGGGGGATGCTAGGGAGTATGACTGTGAGCCCACTGGCCATCTGATGAACAGAGAGAGGTCTTGGTGGGCTGGAATATCAAGTGGGTAATGGAGCATGAGGAGGGCGTCTGGTGAAGATCGGGCATTTGGGGGCAGAGAAGACCTGCTGCGCCTAATCGAGGAGGCTGGATGGTATCCTACGACCAGCAGGCAGCCCGTGCAGAGTGTTAAGCAGGGGTGTCGTGCCCAGATTGCACTGAAGAAAGCTTTCCTTCCTCAGGCCGCAGGACAGAACATGTGTTGGAAAGCATCAGTTATGCTGGTGCTTGTCAAGGAAAGAGACGAGGGTGACCTGGCCTAGGGAACTCACTGTGCTGATGGAGAGAAGGAACAGAATCTTACTTAGACTTAGGAGGCGGGGAGGTGAGGCTTGATGATTGAGAGTGTGGTGAGAGAGAGGCAGCAGGCAAGGATGGCTTTAAGCATCTCTGGCCTAAGCGGCTGGGGAGAAGGCTGCCTTGCACTGAGTCAGGTAACAGTAAAGGAGGTGCAGTTGCGGGAGGCGCGGAGGTGGGGGGGATGGGCGCAGTTTGGACATGTTGAATATTCCTTGCCTGTGGGACTCAAACATGTACTATCAGAACGACTTGGGGGAGCTGACCTAACTTCTCTATGCCCATGATGCCTCATCTGTGATAGGGGGAATGAGACTAATAATTAAGAAAAAGACTAATTTCCTGTTTCATTGCTTTAGTCTAGGAGAATGTTCTCCTTTTACAAAGAAGTGCTGTCTTACTGTCAGGTACTCCGTCGGTAAAATGGGAATGGATCTACTTATCCATATATCTGCTTGATAATCATACATATCTGCTTTGTGTATTTTCACCATGTGGTATGTATTGTCAACCGTAAAGAAAAATAAACTCAAAGGAATAAATGTTTCTTGTCACATGCATGCAGACCGGCAGTCCATCAACCTGTCTCTCAGAGAATCAGCCCCTTTTAGACCCTCCAATCTTCCTCCTGTAGCTCCTCACTCCCTCCAGGGGTGGGTAGAGGCCTGTGGGACCCAGTGTGTCTTACACTTCTCTTCCCTGTGAAGGCATCTCTCGTGTCCCAGGAGTTGCCCAGCACTAGTTGAGTGTAGGCTCCCTGCAGACCTGTCAGTTGACTAGGCAAGTCTGTAGTTAGGAAGAGAGTGCTGAGCCTGATGTGTGGATCTGGAAACCATCCCTGTGTGGTGCCGAGCTGGGAGGTGATGAAGCCACAGATGCCTAGATTTGAATCAAGGTCCCACCACTTATTCCTTCGGTGACCTTGGGCAGGTGACTTACACTCTCTGTGATTCCGTTTCCTCAACTGAAGAGGATGATGATCCTGTTCTGCGATAATGACTCCTTTTTGCTGCCTTCATTTAGATTACCAAAAAAAACAAACCTTTTGAGAACTATACAGTGATGTTCAAGTGTCGGTTACTTCCAGAGTAAAAACGGAGCCTGTCAGCAAAGATATGAAAAGATGCTCGAACTTGCTCATCATGAGAGAAATGCAAATCAGAACCACAATTAGGTATCTTGTCACAGTGGTCAGAATGGTCATCATCAGAAATCGACACACAACAAATGCTGGAGTGGATGTGGAGAAAAGGGAATCCTCCTATAGAGTTTGTGAAAATGAAAACTGACACAGCCACTACGGAGAACAGTATGGAGATTTCTTTAAAAACTGGGAATAAAACTACCACCTGCTGTGCTGTGCTTCGTTGCTCAGTTGTGTCCGACTCTTGGCAACCCCATGGACTGTAGCCCACCAGGCTACCCTGCCCATCGGGATTCCCCAGGCAAGAATACCGAGGTGGGTTATCATGCCCTCCTCCAGGGGATCTTCCCAACCCAGGGATCGAATCCGGTCTCCCGCATTGCAGGCGGATCCGTTATTGTCTGAGCCACCAGGGAAGCCCATAAATACTGGAGTGGCTAGCCTATCCCTTCTCCAGGGGGTCTTCCCGACCCAGGATTTGAACCGGGTTCTCCCACATCGCACATGGATTGTTTACCAGCTGAGCTACCAGGGAAGCCCATAAAACTACCATATGACCCAGAAATCACACTATTGGGCATACGCCCTGAGGAAACTATAATTCAGAAAGACACATGTACCCAAGTGTTCCTTGCAGCACTATCTGCAATGTCCATGACATGGAAGAAACGTAGATGTCTGCCAATGAATGGATAAAGATGTTGTGGTACAGAGATACAATGGAATATTAATCCGTTTTAAAAGGGAATGAATTTGTCATTTCTAGTGAATTGGATGAAGCTAGAACCTGTTATACAGAGTGAAATAAATCAGAAAGAGAAAAACAAATATCATACATCAACACATATATGTGAAATGTATAAAAACGGTACTGACGAATCTATTTGCAGGGCAAGATTAGAGTCTCAGACATGGGCAAGAGAATTATGGACACAGCAGGCAAGGAGAGGATGGATTGAATTGAGAGAGTAGCACTGAAATATACAGATTACCATGTGTAAAATGGCTAGCTAGTGGCAAGCTTCTGTATAGCACAGGAAGCTTAGTTTGGTGCACTGTAATGACCTAGAGGGGTGGGGTTGAGGGGTGGAAGAGAGGTTCAAGAGGGAGGGGATATATGTATATACTTATAGCTGATTCACCCTTGTCCTACAGCAAAAATTAGCACAACATTTGAAGCAATTATAATACAATTTTTAAAGGTGGTGGTGGGGTGTTCGAGCCTCCCTGCCTTTATACTTATCTACTGGGACCGACATGAAATATGCTCATATTTACCTTGCTGACAAAGTTCAACTTCACCTGAGCTGTTAAAAAGCCACAGTAAAGAAATCTCTGCAGACTTTCGTGTCCCCACAATGACTTAATGCGAAGCACCACCCTTCGCCATCTGACTTTGATAAGACTCGTCGAAAGTATCCACTGACTCCTGGGTTTACCTACTACAAAGTCAAGTACAGACCTTCCTCCTTGTCATTAAGGGCAGACACAGACCACCCAACTCCTTGTTTTTCTGTCTCATGACTAGGAACGGAGATTAAAAGTCAGTTCACCTGAAACTAGCTAGTCACAAAGATCATCATTTCCTCTTTTCTCGATGAGATTTCCCCCTAAATGTTTTCCCACCTGCAAAGATCCCCACTGTAACTTCTCTACTACTCTCTGTGGAATGAAGTACAATGCAAAACCTTGCTGACAGTCTGATCTTCAGGTCTCTGGTGCTCTCCCAATTGCATTCGGTAGAAATACAGTCATTGTCTCTATTAGTTTGCTTTTACTCTTTCCTAGTGTGTTACTAGTAACAATTGGTAGAAAAACATTCAAGTAACAGGATCTCCTTCTCATGTTGACAGGCGACAACACAAATTACCAAGCATCAGGGAGAAGCCTCCGCCTTTCAAACCCAAGAGCCGACCATCACAAGCTGTCATCTGTGTGGAAGGAAACTTCCTGCGACTCTGGCAGCGATGGTCCCTTCTAGCCTCCACGAGTTGGGAGAGGCGCTCCCGGCACGCGGTCGAGAGGGCCCCACAGAAACTCCTCTTCTCCGAATCCCCCCCCGCCGCCCCCGCCCTATTGCCGCCGTTCCGGGGAAGAACCTACTTTTCTTCATGCCATTCCAGGCTCCCTCTCAATCCCTTACAACCCAGGGAATACGCAGGAAGGTGCTTCTATAAGGAGGGGAGGGGTAAAAGTCCCATCTTTGTGACGTCAAAACCAGGCCCTCAGACTCCTCACCCCTGAAGGGCGGGTAGACTCTCTAGGACGCTGGAGGACTCCTCTCGGTGGTCTTTAATCCTTCTATTCCACACACACTAAGGATGGGAGGCCGACCCGCAGCCACTGCCGGCTCCTCTCAGAGGCTGAGAATGGGAGGCACTACGTTGGCGTCCTGCTGGTGAGAACCTGATGCTGAGAAAGAACCTGTGAGAGCGAGGGGTAGAGAGAGGGACAGACACCCAGAGGGAGACGTGTATCTCTCTAGGACCGACCATGTGTGCCTTAGTGTCACAGGACCAGAATCCTCTTTAGCCAAGTGGGGTCCATGTTCTCTCAGAACAGTTATTTTCCACAGATGCCCCACCTCTTCAGTATTAGATGGCGGTTGGACAGTCTTCAGTTCAGTTCAGTCGCTCAGTCGTGTCCTCAAATTCCTTATCTGTAAAATGGCAATAACTCTACCTGTTGGTGAGGTTTATTGGGAGACCTACCGGAGATAACAGATGTAAAACACCTAGCGCCCACGACCTGGCAGAGCTGCTGCTGCTGCTAAGTCGCTTCAGTCGTGTCCGACTCTGTGCGACCCCATAGACGGCAGCCCACCAGGCTCCGCCGTCCCTGGGATTCTCCAGGCAAGAACACTGGAGTGGGTTGCCGTTTCCTTCTCCAATGCATGACAGTGAAAAGTGAGAGTGAAGTCGCTCAGTCGTGTCCGACTCTTTGCGACCCCGTGGACTGCAGCCTACCAGGCTCCTCTGTCCATGGGATTTTCCAGACAAGAGTACTGGAGTGGGGTGCCATTGCCTTCTCCGACCTGGCAGGGGGAAGGCACTAAATAAATGGCTGTGTCCTCTATCAGCTTCTTTAATCCACAGCACCTGGTCTGGGATACTACAGTGACTCAGTCAATGTCTTTGGATTGGACTGAAAGATGTGACATACTGGGGGTGTATTAGTCAGGCTTCTCCAGAGACACACAGCCAATAGAGAGAGACCTGTTTTAGGGAACTGGATCATGGGCTTGTGGGTGCTGACAGTTCTGATGTCCTTTGGGCAAGTCAGCTGGCTGGAAATCTACGTTGCAGTCTAGAGGCCCAAATCTGCAGAGCAGGCCAGCAACTGTGAGTCTCATGCAGAGTTTCTCAGGCTGTATGTAGTCTTGAAGCTAAATTGTTTCATCCTCAGGAAGCCTCAGTCCCTGCTCTTAAGCTTTTTCAATGAATTGGATGAAGAAACTGCACACCTCCCCCCCATCCCCGTTATGCCAGGTAATACAATTCCCTTAAAGTCTACTGAGAGAAAAATTATGACCAACCTAGACCGCATATTAAAAAGCAGAGACATTACTTTGCCAACAAAGGCCTGTCAAGTCAAAGCTGTGGCTTTTCCAGTGATTATGTATGGATGTGAGAGTTGGACTATAAAGAAAGCTGATCGCCAAAGAATTGATGCTTTTAAACTGTGGTGTTGGAGAAGACTCTTGAGAGTCCCTTGGACAGCAAGGAGATCCAACCAGTCCATCCTAAAGGAAATCAGTCCTGAATATTCATTAGAAGGAGTGATACTGAAGCTGAAACTCCAATAGTTTGAACACCTGATGCGAAGAACTGACTCATTTGAAAAGCCCCTGATGCTGGGAAAGATTGAAGGCAGGAGGAGAAGGCATCGACAGAGGATGAGATGGTTGGATGGCAGCACCTACTCAATGGACATGAGTTTGAGTAAGCTCCTGGAGGTGGTGATGGACAGGGAGGCCCAGCGTGCCGCAGTCCATGGAGTCACAAAGAGTCGGACACAACTGAGCGACTGAACTGAACTGAAAGTCTACTGATGACGTGAATCAAGTATCCAGGTACCTTGCTAGCCCGCCATCTAGTGGCTAACATCTGAAAAACGGGGCACCAGAGCCAAACTGAGATGACTTTTACTTTATTCGTCACAGTGGGGAAGCAGTACACTGAGAGACATCACCTCCCAAACAGAATCTCTGACCAATAGGCTGTCTCTCTAGCTTTACTCATCTGAGGTAAAATCTGTTCCCTGGCCTCAGAAGCCACGTGAGATAACGAAGGAAACTTGAGGCAGTGGTGAGTTAAGGAGAGATTTGGTATGATATCTTTTTTTCATTTGGGCCCAGGGACTGGAGGGAATGAAATGGGGGGGGAGTGATGAAGGAAATGAGATGATGAATTTATTGCCCCAGCCACCTGCCTGCCCCTAGGTAGCCGACTTCAATAGGTCTAACTGGTATTAATGCCTTTGTGTATAGGCTCACTGTTAACACCATGTGTGTGGTGTGAGAAATTTGGTGGGCAAAGCAGATAGCATGGCCAAATATTCATTTCTCAGAGTGGATGGAGGGAGAAGAAGAGAGAAAAGAATGATGAACCATGGGTTAGTTGTGAGTCAGTTTCTAAAATCTCAGTATTCCTTCACAAGGTGTGTGTGTGAATTTTTTTCTTTATCTGAGAATTGGCTTTCTATGTGAAGAAATATCATTGTGAGAGACTCCTTGTGACATGTGAAAAGTGGTTGGGAGTGAATTGGGTTAAGGTCATTTTCCGAATGTTTCATACTAAGTGTTTTTTGTAAGGGGACAGCAGTGGCCCTAAAGAACTGAACTAAGTAGTTGAAATACAGGTTTCAGTTACTGAAATGTGAAGAGACTCTTTCTGGGATGTGTGTTCATCCTAGCTTGTGGTCACAGGCGACTCATAGGATTTGAACCATGTCTTCCTAATGTGTTTTGTTTTCTGCCCTTGAATGTGCTGGCGGCCACAGTTCCGGTTACTAAAGTTCCGATGTAAGTTCTCTGAAAAAAGTAGTTTCTAGAAAAGAGCAGTGCCTGGGAAGCCGATCTAAAGTTGTAATATAGCCTGTGATGGAAATTTTGTTAGCTTCACCCAAGATATGATCATTCAAAGAATATAGAGGGATGCACCTACTTCAGTATCTGCTGCTGCTGCTAAGTCGCCTCAGTCGTGTCTGACTCTGTGCGGCCCCATAGACGGCTGTCCACCAGGCTCCTCCATCCCTGGGATTCTCCAGGCAAGAACACTGGAGTGGGTTGCCATTTCCTTCTCCAATGCATGAAAGGGGAAAGTGAAAGTGAAGTCCCTCAGTCGTGTCCGACTCTTAGCGACCCCATGGACTGTAGCCTACCAGGCTCTTCTGTCCATGGGATTTTCCAGGCAAGAGTACTGGAGTGGGGTGCCATTGCCTTCTCCGATTTCAGTATCTACCACTGGATTTTTCAAATGAACATACAGTAAGATCATCCTGGTTTTCTTTCTTCTTCATTTCTTTATTGTTGGCTGCACTGAGTCTTTGTTGCTGCATGAGGGCTTTCTCTAGCTGTGGAGAAGGAGGACTACTCTCTAGCAGTGGTGCACGGGCTTCTCATTGCAGAGACTTCTCTTGTTGCAGAGCATGAGCTCTAGGCTCCTGGCTGCAGTAGTTGGAGCAGGCATGTTCAGGAGTTGTGACACCCAGTCTTAGTTGCTCTGTGGCACGTGGAATCTGCCTGGACTAGGGACTGAATTCCTGCTCATTTCATTGGCAGGTGGATTCTTTTGTGCTTTTAATCATGAATTTATTTTAATTGGAAAATAATTCTTTACAATATTCTGATGGTTTTTGCCATATATCAACATGAATCAGCCATGGTTATATATGTGTCCCCCCATTCCTGAACTGGGGGTCCCACTTCCCTCCCCACCCTATCCTTCTGGGTTGTCCCAAAGCACCAGCTTTCGGTGCCCTGCTTCATGCAGTGAACTTGCACTGGTCATCTAGTTTACATATGGTAATGTATATGGTTCAATGCTATTCACTCGAATCATCTCACCCTCCCCTTCCCCCACGGAGTTGAAAAGTCTGTTGTATAGGTCTCTGTCTTCTTTGCTACCCTGCATGTAGAATCGTTGCTGCCACCTTTCTAAATTCCATATATATATATGCATTAATATAAGTATTTGTCTTTCTCTTTCTGACTTACTTCTCTCTGTGTAACAGGCTCCAGGTTCATCCATCTCATTAGACCTGATTCAGGTGTGTTCCTTTTTAATAGCAGAGTAATATTGCATTGTGTTTATGTACCACTACTTCCTTATCCATTCATCTGCTGATAGACATCTAGGTTGCTTCAATGTCCTAACTATTGTAAATAGTGCTGCAGTGAACATTGGGGTACATGTGTCTCTTTCAAATCTGATTTCCTCGGGGCGTATGCCCAGCAGTTGGTTGTATGGCAGTTCTATTCCCAGTTTTTTTAAGGAATCTGCACACTGTTCTCCATAGTAGCTATACCAGTTTGCATTCCCACCAACCGTGGAAGAAGGTTCCCTTTTCTCCCCACCCTCTCCAGCATTTATTTTTGTAGACATTTTGATGATGGCCATTCTGACTTGTGTGAGATGATACCTCATTGCGGTTTTGATTTGCAGTTTTCTAATAATCTGTGACACTGAGCATCTTTTCATGTGTTTCTTAGCCATCTGTATGTCTTTGGAGAAACGTATGTTTAGGTCATTTGCCCACTTTTTATTGGGTTGATCATTTTTTTGGTATCAAGCTGCATGAGCTGCTTGTATATTTTGGAGATTCATTCTTTGTCAGTTGTTTCATTTGCTATTATTTTCTCCTGTTCTGAGGGCTGTCTTTTCACCTTATTTATAGTTTCCTTAACTGTTCCTAGGCTTTTAAGTTTAATTAGGTCCCTTTTGTTTATTTTTGTTTTTATTTCCATTACTCTGGGAGGTGGATCCTAGAGGATTTTGCTGTGATTTATGTCAGAGAGTGTTCTGCCTTTTTTTTCCTCTTAAGAGTTTTATAGTTTCTGGTCTTACGTTTAGGTCTTTAATCCATTTTGAGTTTATTTTTGTGTATGGTGTTGGCAAGTGTTCCAGTTGCATTCTTTTACACATAGCTGACCACTTTTCCCATCGTCACGTGTTGAACAGACTGTGTTTTATCTATTGCATATTTGTGCCTCCTTTGTCAAAGATAAGGTGTTCATAGCTGCAGGGATTTATCATTGAACTTTCTGTTTTGTTCCATTGATCTATATTTCTGTCTTTGTGCCAGTACCATACCATCTTGATGACTGTGGCTTTGTAATATAGTCTGAGTCAAGAAGGTTGATTCCTGCAGTTTCACTCTTCTCTCTCAAGACTGCGTTGGGAATTCAGGGTATTTGGTGTTTCCACACAAACTGTGAAATTATTTGTTCTAGTTCTGTGAAAAGTACCACTGGTAGTTTGGGATTGTGATGAATCTGTAGGTTGCTTTGGGTAGTAGAGTCATTTTCACTATATTGATTCTTTAATCCAAGAACATGGTACATTTCTCCATCTATTTGTGTTATCTTTGATTTCTTTCATCAGTTTTTTTAATACTTTTCTGTATACAGGTCTTTTGTTTCTTTAGGTAAATTTAGTCCTAAGTATTTTATTGTTTTTGTTGCAATGGTGAATGGGATTGTTTCCTTAATTTCTCTTTCTGATTTTTCATTGTTAGTGAATAGGAATGCAAGGGATTTCTGTGTATTAATTTTTATGGCAGGCGGATTCTTAACCACTGGACCACCAGGGAAGTCCTGGCCTGCTTGTCTTTGGGTGTGTAGCTCTCTGAGCTCTAACACATGGCGAATTCCAGTGATCACCACCATGACCAGGAACAGGCCACATCTGTCACCCTGAAAATGCCCAGGTGCTGCCCCTTTCTGGTTTCTCCTTCCACACCTGAATCCCTGGTGAAAGGATCTGTCCTCCTTCACTACATTTTGTCCTTTGCAATTCTAAAATTCCTTATGTATTCTGATTATAAGACCTTTCTCATACCTGTGATTCAGAAACATCTTTCCCCTGATAACAAATAGCTTCCCTTTTCATTACAGGAGACATGAGTGATGAAATGGACTTTTCTTCCCCACACTCAGAGCCCAATGTTGTGTAGCCAGCAACTGCCCATGAGATTCTTCAGAAGTGAAAATGAATTCTGCTGTCTGTCCATCTGTGCTCTCAGGTGCTCTCAGGTGTGCCCCCAGAGCTATATTTCTCATCTCTGATCCCCTACCTGATTGGGAAATATAATAGAACTGTCTAAGGACAGGTGCTGTATTTTTTGCTGTGTTCTTCCTCACACTAGTATTTGCATTATCAACCAAGAAATGACCAGCAGTCTGTTCTCAATATAAATCTGTAGACCAAATGAAAAGTACCTGATTTGTTCCAGGTGCTTTACTTTATAATTGTGTTGTGTCATGATACTGATACAGTGGATGAATCTTTTTGTATGTGGCACCCTCCCTTTTCGTTTAGCATCTTATTGTAATAACTATGCTATTATACATTTTAAAACGTTTCCCAGGCTATTTTACATTCATTTGGGCTTCCCTGGAGGCTCAAATGGTAAAGAATCTGCCAGCAATGCGGGAGACCTCCGTGCAATCCCTGTGAGACCCACGGTCAATCCCTGGGTCGGGAAGATCCCCTGGAGAAGGGAATGGCAACCCACTCCAATCTTCTTGCCTGGAGATTCCCCATGGACAGAGGAGCCTGGCGGGCTACAGTCCAGGGGGTCTCAAAGAGTCTGACAGGGTTGAGCGACTAACACTTTCACTTTACCCTCATTCCCATTATTTTATTCCATTCTTCTATTGGGGATAGGAAAGCATCCTGCAAACCAGTGTGCAAACTACAATTTGATAGACTTGAGACCTGAACAGTAGGGACACTCTCTGAGGAACCCGGAGAACCTGGACAGCTGACTCTTCCTCTGTCTGCCACAGGTCTCAAAGGCAAAAAATGAGGGCAGTAATAGCATCTGCTTCTTGGGTGGTGTCCAGCATCAATTACCCAGCAAGATCTTAGCTTGGCACTTATCCATGTCATGTTATTACTGTAGGTGGCTCGGATGGTAAGGAGTCAGCCTGCAATGCAGGAGACCAATGTTCAGTCCCTGTGTTGGGAAGTTCCGCTGGAGAAGGAAATGGCAACCCACTCCAATATTCTTGAATGGAGAATCCCATGGGCAGAGGAGCCTGGCAGCCTACATAGTTCAAGGGGGCTTAAACAATCTGACAGGACTGAGAAATTTCATTTCCACTTAAACATTTTCAAGTCAAAACTCACTGTCATAATAAAGTTCTCTTTAAATACAGCATTTCCTCTAGGATCAGAAGCAAGACAAAGGAGCTCTCTCCATCCACCATTATTCAATATATCAGCTTATATTATTTTATTGTAATTTTAAGTGTCAACGCGTTTGTTCAAAGTTTTCACAAAGGACTCTCTGAAGGGCTCAGATACAGTTTGAACCAGCCAACCGGCGCAAGCTGAGAAAAAATCCGCCGCTTCTTGTGGCAAAGGGCTTCGTGGCGTTTTTTCAATCGCGAAGGGCAGGGAGAAACGGGATGGGTACACTTGGAGCACCACTGCCACCTGCAGACCACAGAAACCAAAACGCCACAAAACCGGAAGAAAGTCCATAGACTTTGTTCCGTTTTCGCACAGAGGACTTGGCAGCGTGGATGCGGAAGTTAACGGGGATGCCCATGAGTACCAGAGAATGGAAGGGAACCTCTCGAAGGGGCCCGGCCAAACTACCCGTGGACCACCTGCTCCTCACAAGCCGTCCGCGGAACCAAGGCAACAAGGGCGGAAGTCAAGGAGTCCCGGAAATCCGGATCTTGGTGGGCGGGGCTGCGCTCCGATTGGTTGCTTCTGGGCCTGCTCGCAGGAACCCAGTGAGACCCGCGCCAGTCTCCTGGCCCGGATGGGTTGAGGGTTTTCTCCTGGACCCTGTTTCAAAGTCTTCACTGAGGACCCTGACCGGGTATGTCCGGGTCCTGTCGCCCACTGCCGAAGGCCCCCACATGCGTGACCGGTACAGTTCAGTTCAGTCGCTCAGTTGTGTCCAACTCTTTGCGACCCCATGAACCGCAGCACACCAGGCCTCCCTGTCCGTCACCAACTCCCTGAGTCCACCCAAACCCATGTCCATCGAGTCGGTGATGCCATCCAGCCATCGCATCCTCTCTCGTCCCCTTCCCCTCCTGCCCTCAATCTTTCCCAGCATCAGGGTCTTTTCCAATGAGTCAGCTCTTCGCATGAGGTGGCCAAAGTATTGGAGTTTCAGCTTCAACATCAGTCCATCCAATGAACACCCAGGACTGATCTCCTTTAGGATGGACTGGTTGGATCTCCTTGCAGTCCAAGGAACTCTCAAGAGTCTTCTCCAACACCACAGTCCAAAAGCATCAATTCTTTGGCGCTCAGCTTTCTTTATAGTCCAACTCTCACATCCATACATGACCACAGGAAAAATCATAGCCTTGACTATACGGCTTCCCTGTGGCTTAGATAGTAAAGCGTGTGTCTGCAATGCGGGATACCCAGGTTCGATCCCTGGGTTAGGAAGATCCCCTGGAGAAGGAAATGGCAACCCACTCCAGTACTCTTGCCTGAAAAACTCCATGGACTGTCTCCTGAGGAGCCACGGTAGGCGACAGTCCATGGAGTCACAAAGAGTCAGACACGACTGAGCAATTTCACTTTCACTTTCACTTTACTAGACGGATTTTGTTAGCAAAGTAATGTCTCTGCTTTTTAATATGCTGTCTAGGTTGGTCATAACTTTCCTTCCAAGGAGTAAGCGTCTTTTAATTTCATTGCTGCAATCACCATCTGCAGTGATTTTGGAGCCCAGAAAAATAAAGTCAGCCACTGTTGCCACTGTTTGCCCATCAATGTTCCATGAAGCGATGGGACCGGATGCCACGATCTTAGTTTTCTAAGACCCTCCCGCCCATCCCAGGCTTGTGAACGTGTTCCTCCCATGGTACACTCACTGTTCTCTCAGCCCTCACTCTTCTGATCCATCCTCAGTGCCCACGAGGCTCACCCGGTCACCCCAGAGACTCTCCGTCCTTAGCGATGTTCCCCTCCACCTCACATGAGCATCCCCCTGCCCACGGTCCCGCCCTGGGGATCAGGAAAACCGCACCCCCCATGGTGCCTGTTTCTAGCCTGCCTCCCTCTCATCGCCCTCAGCATGACGTCCTGTCTTCCAGCTCCCTCGCTCTAGTGCCAGTGCGCTGATACCACAACCTCCTGGAGACCCCAGCTCACCGACCACACCTCTTTCAACACTATCAGCCAGGCCCATCCTCAATCGGCTGAGCCAGGGCTGGAAGCTGTCCCCCATAAACACACCTCCTTGCACCCTCCTGCCTACCCACTCCCTGCCTGTGTCTGAGCACCTGAGACTTGAGGAGCAAACTTTACATTACAGTGTTTGATCTTAAATCCATGGCCAGAGTAGAACTGCTGTTGATTTCCACTCTCACCTACCTACACTACTACACTACACAGTAGTAACCTTCCTCCATCCTAATGATCACCAGCCCCACTCGGCAATAATTCCTGGAGAAGCAACCTTCCTCCATCCCAATGACCAGCAACACCACAGGCCAATAATTCGTGGAGAAGGAACAAGCAATCCTGTGGGACTTCTCAAGTTTCCCAAACCCATACTGCATGTTTCTGCCCTGGCAGTCTTCTGCCCCTCTCCACGCGTGCTCCTGACGGCACCCAGCCCCTCACCTCTGCCCGGGATCCCATGCCTTGCACCTTCCCAGGGACTTTGCACCTGCTTTTGTCACTCCTCTCTCCTGAACCAGCACCTGCTCCCTCTGTATCAGAGCATTCCACAGCACAGGGGGAAACTCACCGTCTTCCACCACCCTATTCTGCAGCTACTGGCACATTACCGGTTGCCCTTCAAAGCAAAACTGCTTCAAATTCTGCTGAGATATTCTCTCCTCAGCCCCCTTCCATGGAGCTTTTGTCCCAGTCACTCCACTGTAACTGGGCTCGTCATGGCCATCACTAATATCCATACTTCCTGATCCCACAGACACTCTTCAGTGTTCATCTAAGCCAACATCTCAGGCATCTTTGGCATATTTGACTCCTGTGTTCTTTATTCCTCTGTTTTTATATTTCAGGGGTGTGGGGCTTATGTGACACCAAAGTATCCTAACTGTATTCAGCAAGGTACACATTCTACACTATGCCCCCTTTGACCTTGATATTGTATGGGAAGTCTTGGGTAAAATGAAAGACAAGCCAAAGAAAAGAGCGTCCCAGTCACACTGGGAAATGGCCCAGAGAGGCAGTGGCAGGCAGAGGTGAGAGAGCTCAGACAAGGGAGGTGTGACAAGAAATGAACACCAGGGACAGGAGGATTCCACCCCATTCACACTTGGGACTCCAGGGGCACACTGTGCAATGACCCAACGGAGTCTTTGGGCAGAAGGGTGGCTGCAGTTTAGGAATTTCATTTTCTGGAGCTGATCTTGTTTCCTGCTTTGCTGCAGGCAAGATCCAAGGGAGGGCTCTGCATCACCTGAGGGAGAAATGTGGAAAGGGACTGAATCCAGATGAAGCCTAAGCAGGCAATGGGCTAGGGGACCTTGCAGCTGAGGCTGAGGAGTGGACGTCCCTACCCAGGGATGGGCTGGACAATGAGACCCAGATTCAGAGGGGTCTGCAGATGCCAGCAGGGTGGCTGAGGCTCAGTCAGCCAGGGAGCACTGGGCCCGCAGCAAGAGGAGAGAGACAAAAATGCAAGTTTCACCACCCCCACCCATGGGCAGTAGGTCAGCATTACCAGCGGGAGCCAGGAGAGAACACTGATTTTTCCCTCAGGGACCACTGAAGCCACTGTGGGGAACAAACATATGCCATGTTATAGACTCCCTCTTCCACATTACCGCGAGCCTTGTAAGTGACACATAGCCCTGCTCCATCGCTGAAAGAAGTAGAGAGCGTTTTCCCCAAAATAGACTGAGCATTTGTATCTGTAGATTTTCAGTTGGTTGCATGCAGCCACACTTTCCAAGTTAGAAGCAACTTCAGTAGGAGTTCCCCCTTTACTAACCAGTATGAAGGGTGAACACTCATGAGGAAGATCAGATCAGCCAGTGAGAAGAAATACACTAAAGTGTCCGTGGAGTCTGAGGAGACTGCGATCTCAGCAACCCACGCCCCCCACCAACACCCTGGCTCTTCCTATGAGCATGGGTCGCAGAGGCAGAGTGGGGCCCAGAGGGAGAGGAAGGAGGTATTCCCGGAACTACACTGCTGCTTTGAAAATACCACACTCCCCTCACCTCAACGTGAATACTCACCTGTGAAGATCATTCCAATTTTCCACTCCGTCTTCTAGTCAACAGTCCTGATGATTCTTTTAGAACTGGCATCCTGGTCTCTTTGGTTTGGGGAACAGAAAATAGCATACCTTGCAGGCAACAGGCCTCTACTTCCAATACCCCACATCTTTGATTCCTTTCAAACCATGCTTCTTGAAAGTATAGACTCCAGGAGCATCCTTATCTGGTTACCTCTTGATACCTCGTCTGAGTGCCCATCCAGAGAACATCCCCTTGCTAAGAGCTCCACGGGCCAAACAATAGTACCCAGTGCTGTATTGGTCACAGACACATTCCATCTTCAAAAACACTTTCCTTGGTCAGAGTCTGTGATAGCAGCCCATACTGGCTTTCCTCTTCCCTCTCAGTCCATTACTTCTAAGACTCCTTATCTTCCCATTTACTTTGATCCCCTCCTAAATCTTGGTTTTGTTTTCCTCTGGTTTCCAACATCTGCCCTGTGCTCTTCCATTCTACACATGATCCTTGGGTGCCCACGTCACCCCCCAGAGCTTTTACCTATCTGACTTGTTTTCATCTGTATCCCTCTGTATGCTGATGGCTTTTCCTATCACTAAATCTACCTAAGACGTCTCAACTGGGCCCCACTTCCCCCACAGGCTGAGATGTAGAGGCCATCTGCACTCGGATGTCCCATAAGCACTGCAGACCTGCTAGTAGCCCCAGGCGAATGTTCCCTGGGGTGTCTCATGAATGGGCAATGCCATCCACCCAGTTCCTTAAATCACAATCCTGGGCATGCTGCTGGGTGTGATCACTGTGCCATGACTCCCCTGAAGCTGCTCTGGAAAAGGCTGACCCGAGATCTTCCTGTTGCCACAGGTGGGGATCCATTCCTCTGAGAGGCCCTGTTCCTGCAGACACGCTCTAAAGGTGTCCTGAGCACAGGCCATCACCCTCTTTTGGATCTCCGAGAGAACCCGTGCACTGTAATGCACCTGAGAGGTTGAAAGCCCTGTCTTTAACAAGACGATGAGTCAGGAAACAGCAGTGCAAGCCCATCATTGATGAATGTGCCAAAGAATATCCAGAAGAGATCCCTGAAGAACGTTTAGGGAGGTGGGTCTTCATGGGTGTGCACCAAACAAGGGATTGCTTAACTGTATTTTCCCCAATAAGCATCCTGTTCCTATTTGGTCTGCATCTGAGCACGGGAGTTAATTTGATAACACAGGAAACAGTTTGAAACTGCAACTGAGCACAGGCAGCAGATAAGGTGACAGCTGATCCTTCGACATCAACATCAACAGCTACAATTCTCCGCCATCATTAATCTTTGAAGCACTATTTTGAACTGTCGGATGAAGTTATCGCCACAGTGTTTTAGAAATGTATTCAACTAACCAGGCACGAGGGATCCTGACAAGAATGAAAATATATTGAGTTTCACTAACAACAGCAGGGTTTTAACTGTAAAACTTTGGATTCAGGAACACGCAGCAGAGCAAGCACAAGGTCAGTTTTCAAACTAGTATTGATTTGGGCAAGTTGTCCCTTTCCTCAGCCTCAGATATCTGTCAAGCATAGCGGGTCATGATGAAAACCTGCTTTCACTGTAGAGAGGAGTCGCAAATTTTCGATCATCGATTTCCTCCTGTAAGAATGGGTTCTGTTTCCACAGCTGCAAGCTCGGCTTTCATAAGAGAACTTTCTTCAGATAATGCTCACGCCAGGGCCACATTCCAGACCTACTACTTCAGACTCTCTGGGGATGTCCTGCCAGCATCGGCTCTTCTAAAGCCTCTCCAGGGGAGATTTGATGCACAGTTTAGGTTGAGAAGCACAATCGCATGATGCTTCACCCGTCCTGGTTTAACATAGAATCCTGAACTGAAGAGCCATGTTTGCTACTAAAGACGTTAAAAAAATTTTTTTAATTACGTGTCTTCCCTTCTGAGAGCTATTTTTTTTTCTTTTTTTTTCTTTTTTTTCTTTCGCGGCCGCCGGCGGGGCGGCGGGACGGGGAGGGGGGTGGAACCCCCGGGCCCCGCCCGCGCGCCGCCGCCGACGGCCGGCGACGCGCATGCGCCGCACGCGCCCCGGCCCCCACCCCTGAGAGCTATTTTTTGACATATTTTTCACAGCCATGTTTAGAACAATTTCAATGACTCGGTGGTGTGTCATGCCCCCAGGTCCCCTTCCTTACCAGACACTCAGGCAGATGGAGGGGAGGGAACGCACCTCAGTCCTGGCGGCAGAAGGATGGATGGAGTTCCGTTGTCTTGGTTACTGCTCTGCTGAGCATCCCTCTTGGGTTGCTGAGCTCAGTTAGGGGGCCTCACACCAGGCTACAGGTATTCCTGTGACCACAGGTTGGAGCTAAGGGCTGAGATTCGTTACCAGGGAAACGGAAGCTGGGTCCACGTGATCTGAAAAGAATGGGACAACAACTAAGTAGAATTTCAGATGCAGGCTGGGTTCTGGGAGCCCGTCCTGAGCCATTGGCTTGTGGTCATACAGCGGGCACCTGGACGTAAACACAGAGACACACTCACAGTTGACACCTGCTGATGGTAGGCTCATGGGGTTAGAGGTTGGTGGCTTCTCCCTGATTGCCTGGTAATTTGTGTTGTCGTCTGTCTACGTGAGGAACAGCTGGTGATACTTGAAATTTTTTTTAATTCATTGATTTTAATTGGAGGCTAATTAATTTACAGTATTGTGGTGGTTTTTGCCATATAGTCACATGAATCAGCCACGGGTGTACATGTGTCCCCCATCTCAGATCCCCTCCTACTTCCCTTCCATCCCATCCCTCTGTGTTGTCCCAGCTCACCGGCTTTGAGTGCCCTGTTTCATGCATGGAACTTGGACAGGTGATCTATTTCACATATGGTAATATACATGTTTCAGTGCTGTTCTCTCAGATCATCCCACCCTCACCTTCTCCCACAGAGTCCAAAAGCCTGTCTTTATATCTGTGTCTCTTTTGCTGCCTCGAATATATGGTGGTCGTTACCATCTTTCTAAATTCCATGTATGTAGCTTAATATACTGTATTGGTGTTTTTCTGTCTAACTTACTTCACTCTGTATAAAAGGCTCCAGATTCATCTACCGAATTAGAACTGATTCAGTATTAATCCTTTCCTTACATAATAGAAAAACTTCCTCCCTACTCTGTTTGTTTCTTTTGTTGCACAGAAATTTAAAATTGATTTGATTAAACCTGTAAATCTTATGAATTTGGGGTTTGGAGTCTTGCTAAGGAAGGCTCTCCCAATTGAAGATTATGTAAAAATATTCTACTGTATTTTATTCTACTACATAATTTTTCTTTTGTGTTTGCTTTCTTTTTTCTTTTTTATTATTACTTAAATATTTAAACTATTAAATAGAGGGATGGGATGGGGAGGGAGGTGGGAGGGGGTTCAGGATGGGGAACACATGTAAACCCATGGCTGATTCATGTCAATGTATGGCAAAAACCACTACAATATTGTAAAGTAATTAGCCCCCAACTAAAATAAATAAATTTATTAAAAAAAAAAAACAACTGATTCAAATGCATTCTTTTTAATAGCTGAGTAATATTCCACTGTGTATATGTACCATGGCTTTCTTATCCATTTGTCTGTCGATGGACATCTAGGTTGCTTCCATGTCCTAGCTATTGTAAACAGTGCGGCGATGAACATTGGGGTACATGAGTCTCTTTCAATTCTGGTTTCCTCAGTGTGTATACCCAGCAATGGGATTTCTGGGTCATATGGCAGTTTTATTTCCAGTTTTTTAAGGAATCGCCACACTGTTCTCCATAGTGGCTGTACTAGTCTGCATTCCTACCAACAGTGTAAGAGAGTTCCTTTTACTCTACACCCTCTCCAGAATTTATTGTTTGTAGACTTTCTGATAGCAGCCATTCTGACCAGCGTGAGATAATACGTCATTGTGGTTTTGGCTTCCATTTCTCTGATAATGAGTGATGTTGAGCATCTTTTCATGTGTTTTTTAGGGATCTGTATGTTTTCTTTGGAGAAATATCCATTACGTTCTTTGGCCCATTGTTTGACTGGGTCGTTTATTGTTTTGTTATTGAGCTGCATGAGCTGTTTGTATATTTTTGAGATTAATTCTTTGTGATTTCTTTTCTACCAATTGTTACCAGTAAGACACTGGGAAAGAGTAAAAGCAAACTAATGAAGACAGTGACTTTATTCTACTGATTACAATTGGGAGAGCATCACAGACCTGAAGATCACACTGCCGGAGTCCCACTCCAGCTGGTCCAGGGGTCCCCAAGGGATGAACGGTATCAGCGAAAGGAAAAGAAAGGAGAAGAGAGTTTTTTGATGGCCCAAAGACCATAATCTTTATTGCTTTAGTCTCTATTTATATAGCACATGTTCTTCTAATTAATGATTCTTACAATATTTTTCCATTCAGATCAACATCCCCTAATTCTAAGATGTGTTAAAAGTTTTTTCCTAGTATATTGTCACATTTTGGTTACATGTTTACCCCAAAACCTATTTTTATTTTACTAAAACATAATCTATAAATCATATTATTCCATCTGCTTATTTTGTACAGCCTGCTACTACAGCGAGAACAGCGTCTTGCTTCAATGACTAAAAACTATAGCGGTGGCTAAGGGCAAAGTTTTTCATAGTACAGCCATTGTCAGTGGTGTCCTGTTTACCATCTACCCACATACCACAAGACTATTTCTGGCAGAGGGAAGTCTTTAGCAGTTTACCTAGAAACTATTTACAATACAATTTATATATATCTGTTCCGTTTATGCTTCGATTCTGAGGGGAAAAGGCAATTGGCTTAATTTCTGTAATTTTCCCTGATAAATGACCCAAGTTATCCAGTCATCAATAACAATTTCCTCATGAGGCCAGGTCACAATAGGCTTAGGGCTTGTTTTCCAAATGATCATGGCCTTATTCCCTGGCTGAATGTTAGGGACCCACCAGTCAGGGGCCTCAGTAGGTTTAATTATTTTTGGAATGTTTCTCTGGGGCAAGGGATCATTTTTCTTTTTACTGGACTCTCATGATCTCATCATGGAAGCTCCTACAACTCCAGCCAACAAAGAATGAAACAGAGTTAGCCACAACAAAAGCATAGAAACAGGAAGGAGGGAAGGTTCCGATCCTGGAGAGAAACTGCTTTGCAGTTACTTCTTGAGTGGTGCTGTGAATTTGTCATCCGGCACTAGATCCAGAACGGCACCCAACATCAGACTGTCAGCAAAGAGGTTTTCCATTGTACTTCATTCCACAGAGAGTAGTAGAGAAGTTACAGTGGGGACGTTTGCAGGTGGGAAAACATTTTGGCGGAAATCTCATTGAGAGAAGAGGAAATGATGATCTTTGTGACTAGCTAGTTTCAGGTGAACTGACTTTTAATCTCCGTTCCTAGTCATGAGACAGAAAAACAAGGAGTTGGGTGGTCTGTGTCTGCCCTTAATGACAAGGAGGAAGGTCTGTACTTGACTTTGTAGTAGGTAAACCCAGGAGTCAGTGGATACTTTCGACGAGTCTTATCAAAGTCAGATGGCGAAGGGTGGTGCTTCGCATTAAGTCATTGTGGGGACACGAAAGTCTGCAGAGATTTCTTTACTGTGGCTTTTTAACAGCTCAGGTGAAGTTGAACTTTGTCAGCAAGGTAAATATGAGCATATTTCATGTCGGTCCCAGTAGATAAGTATAAAGGCAGGGAGGCTCGAACACCCCACCACCACCTTTAAAAATTGTATTATAATTGCTTCAAATGTTGTGCTAATTTTTGCTGTAGGACAAGGGTGAATCAGCTATAAGTATATACATATATCCCCTCCCTCTTGAACCTCTCTTCCACCCCTCAACCCCACCCCTCTAGGTCATTACAGTGCACCAAACTAAGCTTCCTGTGCTATACAGAAGCTTGCCACTAGCTAGCCATTTTACACATGGTAATCTGTATATTTCAGTGCTACTCTCTCAATTCAATCCATCCTCTCCTTGCCTGCTGTGTCCATAATTCTCTTGCCCATGTCTGAGACTCTAATCTTGCCCTGCAAATAGATTCGTCAGTACCGTTTTTATACATTTCACATATATGTGTTGATGTATGATATTTGTTTTTCTCTTTCTGATTTATTTCACTCTGTATAACAGGTTCTAGCTTCATCCAATTCACTAGAAATGACAAATTCATTCCCTTTTAAAACGGATTAATATTCCATTGTATCTCTGTACCACAACATCTTTATCCATTCATTGGCAGACATCTACGTTTCTTCCATGTCATGGACATTGCAGATAGTGCTGCAAGGAACACTTGGGTACATGTGTCTTTCTGAATTATAGTTTCCTCAGGGCGTATGCCCAATAGTGTGATTTCTGGGTCATATGGTAGTTTTATGGGCTTCCCTGGTAGCTCAGCTGGTAAACAATCCATGTGCGATGTGGGAGAACCCGGTTCAAATCCTGGGTCGGGAAGACCCCCTGGAGAAGGGATAGGCTAGCCACTCCAGTATTTATGGGCTTCCCTGGTGGCTCAGACAATAACGGATCCGCCTGCAATGCGGGAGACCGGATTCGATCCCTGGGTTGGGAAGATCCCCTGGAGGAGGGCATGATAACCCACCTCGGTATTCTTGCCTGGGGAATCCCGATGGGCAGGGTAGCCTGGTGGGCTACAGTCCATGGGGTTGCCAAGAGTCGGACACAACTGAGCAACGAAGCACAGCACAGCAGGTGGTAGTTTTATTCCCAGTTTTTAAAGAAATCTCCATACTGTTCTCCGTAGTGGCTGTGTCAGTTTTCATTTTCACAAACTCTATAGGAGGATTCCCTTTTCTCCACATCCACTCCAGCATTTGTTGTGTGTCGATTTCTGATGATGACCATTCTGACCACTGTGACAAGATACCTAATTGTGGTTCTGATTTGCATTTCTCTCATGATGAGCAAGTTCGAGCATCTTTTCATATCTTTGCTGACAGGCTCCGTTTTTACTCTGGAAGTAACCGACACTTGAACATCACTGTATAGTTCTCAAAAGGTTTGTTTTTTTTGGTAATCTAAATGAAGGCAGCAAAAAGGAGTCATTATCGCAGAACAGGATCATCATCCTCTTCAGTTGAGGAAACGGAATCACAGAGAGTGTAAGTCACCTGCCCAAGGTCACCGAAGGAATAAGTGGTGGGACCTTGATTCAAATCTAGGCATCTGTGGCTTCATCACCTCCCAGCTCGGCACCACACAGGGATGGTTTCCAGATCCACACATCAGGCTCAGCACTCTCTTCCTAACTACAGACTTGCCTAGTCAACTGACAGGTCTGCAGGGAGCCTACACTCAACTAGTGCTAGGCAACTCCTGGGACACGAGAGATGCCTTCACAGGGAAGAGAAGTGTAAGACACACTGGGTCCCACAGGCCTCTACCCACCCCTGGAGGGAGTGAGGAGCTACAGGAGGAAGATTGGAGGGTCTAAAAGGGGCTGATTCTCTGAGAGACAGGTTGATGGACTGCCGGTCTGCATGCATGTGACAAGAAACATTTATTCCTTTGAGTTTATTTTTCTTTACGGTTGACAATACATACCACATGGTGAAAATACACAAAGCAGATATGTATGATTATCAAGCAGATATATGGATAAGTAGATCCATTCCCATTTTACCGACGGAGTACCTGACAGTAAGACAGCACTTCTTTGTAAAAGGAGAACATTCTCCTAGACTAAAGCAATGAAACAGGAAATTAGTCTTTTTCTTAATTATTAGTCTCATTCCCCCTATCACAGATGAGGCATCATGGGCATAGAGAAGTTAGGTCAGCTCCCCCAAGTCGTTCTGATAGTACATGTTTGAGTCCCACAGGCAAGGAATATTCAACATGTCCAAACTGCGCCCATCCCCCCCACCTCCGCGCCTCCCGCAACTGCACCTCCTTTACTGTTACCTGACTCAGTGCAAGGCAGCCTTCTCCCCAGCCGCTTAGGCCAGAGATGCTTAAAGCCATCCTTGCCTGCTGCCTCTCTCTCACCACACTCTCAATCATCAAGCCTCACCTCCCCGCCTCCTAAGTCTAAGTAAGATTCTGTTCCTTCTCTCCATCAGCACAGTGAGTTCCCTAGGCCAGGTCACCCTCGTCTCTTTCCTTGACAAGCACCAGCATAACTGATGCTTTCCAACACATGTTCTGTCCTGCGGCCTGAGGAAGGAAAGCTTTCTTCAGTGCAATCTGGGCACGACACCCCTGCTTAACACTCTGCACGGGCTGCCTGCTGGTCGTAGGATACCATCCAGCCTCCTCGATTAGGCGCAGCAGGTCTTCTCTGCCCCCAAATGCCCGATCTTCACCAGACGCCCTCCTCATGCTCCATTACCCACTTGATATTCCAGCCCACCAAGACCTCTCTCTGTTCATCAGATGGCCAGTGGGCTCACAGTCATACTCCCTAGCATCCCCCCCGCCCCCTTCCAACCCACCAATTTCACAATCTCACTCCTACCTTAGCCTCCATCTTACATACCCTTCCTCCCTCCCCACCTGTCTGATTCCTTCTTAGGTTCAGCTGTCAGGCTGGGTAGAGAAATTTCCATTTTTCCTGGGAAGTACCTGGGTGAAAAGTCACAGTTAACAGATTTGATGTTTATACCAAATGGAAGGTGGTGGAGATTTCACTATGAATCGCTGCTGCACGATGAGCTGATGCGAAATACAATCTGATGGCAGAGTTTGTCTGGGAAAGGCTTCCTTGCTAAGAATAGCATACACACAGAAAAGATCTCCTCTTGCTTTATATGGGCCCATTGTTGTGTTTGAATATGGCCTTTGGAATTTGGTCACAGTGTTGGAAGCATAAAGGGATCCAGGGTGACCACCTGCTTCACAGTGAGGAGGGATAAGCCGAAGCATGGAAATTTCAAAAGGTCACTTTCCGGTGTCTGTGACACAGTAAACAGAAGGAGACTTGAACTGCCCTACGCACGCACCATGTTTTGCTGAGATTTTCACTATTTTTCACTCTTTAGTCTGAGTTCCTGTTAGGACAATATGAAGTATATTAACACATCCTCCCTCTCTATGCAGGGGTTTGATTTACTAGTCCCTGTGGTCATCAGGGAGGCAAGGATGAGCTGCCAGCTCAATATGGGGACCCTCCTAGGGAATGTCACAGCACCTTCTTGCAACTCCTCAGGTGTCTCCACCCAGTGCCATCAACCCATGGAGGGAACTGCCAGTTCCTCTGATGGCCAGTGGAGGGAGTGACCCCACTGCTGCTTCTACCTGCTACAGATTCAACTGTGATGACTGACTTCATTCACTACAACTCCTCTGAGCAGAGCACACCTAAATATGAAATGAAGTGTGTGCCTGTGGTATGTAAAGCCAATTAAATAGTTGGTCACAGCACCAGTTCCACCACCCCCACCCCAACCCCCACGCCAGCCAGAGGATGGAGTAGACTCTCAGGGGCTCTGGCATGCCTCCCTCCCCGCTGACGTGTCCGTAACATGGGGCGCAGTGTAAATGACTCACCTGGAGCCTACTTATGCAGCTTGTGGGAGCCGGGCATGTGGGGTTTTATTCCCCACACACCCAGAGGGGTAAGGATGAACCCCAGCCTTCTCACAGACAAGGAAGCAAGCTAAAAGAACCTAGGTGGCTGATGCAATAATGGCCAGATCTGGGAGTCATGCCCTAGTTTCTCTTGAGTGCAAAGCCAGTCTTCTCTGCAGTCACAACACGCGTGGCTTGTGTTTCAGTTACCGAGATGCAGATGTTGTTCCATGAGAGGAGAGCCATCACTGTCCCAATCCCCTGTCCACTTGTGAAACGCAGGTACCCAGGAGGGCAAAGCCACCCTGAAAGGTTCGAAGCCTCTTTGTGTGTGCTCCTTAGGAGGAGCTGCCTTGCAGCCAAGAAACCGGAGTCCCCTGGTAGGAAAGGGTTGCTCCAGAGGCAACACCAAGCAGGACTTTAACTTCCCCTGCGGGGAGGCACTCCGCCGTATCAGAGAGGGTTTGCAACGAGCCCCCACCCCAGTTATGGCTCCACCAGTCTCACTCTCTTTATCAGATATTAGGAATTGGGAGGCACGCCAAAGCACAGGAAGTGTCTTTAGTGGCTGCAAGACAGCTCTGGAGATGACCCAGCTGCCATGATGGTCTGGAGACAACTGGGAATGAAAGTCTGTCTGGCTCCATGTGCGTTCAGGTCTGTGCTCTTCTGCTCGGGTGTGTGTAAACTGTGGATGGTCAAAGTGCCACCTCCAGAAACCCCCCCCCCCGCCCCGAGAATGTGTCCTGACCAGGGACGTACACCACATCCCACCCCTGGACATATGGCAGGGGTCAGATCCCCTGTTCTGTGTTCCCAGAGTTCTATAATTTAAATCCTGCCGGCACTTTTCCCACACAGCACGTGGCAGTCATCCGCTTGCAGGTGACAGTCCCCATCATCCCTAACCAATCCAGCCACAGTAGGAGGAGACATAGTGTCTGGTCCCTGCTTAGAACGGCTTCCTCAGTCAATGAAGGACCGGGACTCAAGGTACATACTCGGTCAATAAAGCGTAGCTCTTCGTAGACCTGTTACTTTTGTGTTAATAATGACACAGGAGAATGGAGTAAGCAGGACATCTGTGGAATCAGATTCTTTTCCCTTTGGGGGCGGGGGGAGGACCGCATGTTTCATATGACCCCTAATTCTCGAAACTCCTGATCAAAGAGGCTGCAAGCTTCATTACACACGTGTGGGTCACTCTGTTGCCCCATCAGCCACAGTTGAAGACTCAGAGTGGAACTAGGGTCAAGATCCTGAGAGCACCGGTCAGGTCACTGAACGTTTCCCAAGGACCAAGTGGCAATGTAGGCCCTGCAACTTTGTGTCCAGACGATGGACTGTTGAATGAACTCAGGCTGCCAGGGGGGTCTGTGACACTGCGCCCGGAGCACAGGCGTCTATGGAGTCGGGGACACAAGCACAGGTAGGAAGGGCGTGTCGAGTCCAGGGCAGGCGGTCAGCCTCACTCAGAGCGGCCCCTCGTGCATCCTCCTCACTCCTTGCTTCTCCCAACTCAGCTGTCTCTGCTCTCCCCCCTGTCCTGCCTCTGCCTCCCTCACAGGCCTGGCACAGGCATGTTCATCAGCACCTATGCTTGTCCCTGTCGGTTCGCTGACAGAGCAGACGCTTACCCAGTGCCGCGGGATCTAGTCCCCACTTCCTGTTCAACTCTCACTCCCTGCTCCCATCTGCCCTGGCCCACTGTTCCCTCTTCTGCAATATTCTGACCCCAGATGTCTGCTGTGCTGACTCCTTTCCCCCTTCAAGTCTTTGTTAAAATATAAGCTCCTCAACGAAGCCCACCCTGGTTGCTCTGTTCAATACTGTGACTTGCAGCTTTCCCCCTTGCTGCCCACAGTGCCAGTCCCTTACAGGACTTACATTTATCTGATCACAGCAGCACCACCTTCTAACACATTGTATAATGTCCTGGGTTGTTATGGGTAGGGTTTACTTGGTGCCGCCTAGCCCTTCCCCTTTCCTTCCCCTTCGGGGAGAGTCAAGTCCAGCGCAGGGATTTCTGTGGGCTGGTCACTTGTATCCAGCACGAGGAGCCAAGGAAAGCCTCGATGAATATTTGCTGCCTGAAGCAATGTGCCTGCCTCCCTGCTAGACTGTGAGACCCCTGAGGGTCCTGTTCTTCTCGTCCTTGGGGCAGGCCCTCCCTCCACGCAGGGAGAGGGCCTCAAGTTGTGGCTGCCTCAGTTTCAGCCACACCTCCAGCCCAGCAGCTCCGTGACCTGGGACTCAGGAGTCACCTGGCTTCACTTCAAACTGGAAATGCCTGTCTTTAAAGGAATGTAGGTATTTTCAATGTTTAGACTTTACTATGGGCCTCAAGGTTTTTGGCACCCACATTGAGTACCAATTGTTGCAGCTTCTGAAAAACAAGTTCAAAATTTTTGATGAATTTGGTTGTGCCAATGAGAAACAATATAAAACATACTGAGGTGTGAAGTCAAGTGGGCCTTAGGAAGCATTACTACGAACAAAGCTAGTGGAGTTGATGGAATCTCGGCTATTTCAAATGCTAAAGGGCGGTGCTGTTAAAGTGCTGCATTCAATATGCCAGGAAATTTGGAAAACTCCAGTGGCCACAGGACTGGAAAAGGTCAGTTTTCATTCCAATCCCAAAGAAGGGCGATGCCAAGGAATGTGCAAACTACTGCACAACTGCACCCATTTCAGATGCTAGCAAGATCATTCTCAAAATCCATCAAGCTAGGATTCAACAGTATGTGAACGGAGAAGTACCAGATGTACAATGTGGATTTCGAAAAGGTAGAGGAACCGGAGATCCAATTTCCAACATCCGCTGGATCATAGAAAAGCAAGGGAATTCCAGAAAAACATCTACTTCTGCTTCACTGACTATGCTAAAGTCTTTCACTGTGTGGATCACAACAAACTGTGGAAAATTCTTCAAGAGATGGGACTACCAGACCACCTTACCTGCTTCCTGAGAAAAGGTGTATGCAGGTCAAGAAGCATCAGCTAGAACCGGACATGGAACAACAGACTGATTCAATCTTCAGAAAAGAGTAGCTCAAGGCTATCTATTGTCACCCTGCTTATTTAACTTATATGCAGATTACATCATGCAAAATGCTGGGCTGGATGAAACTCAATGTGGAATCAAGGTTGCTTTTAGAAATATCAATAACCTCAGATACACAGAGGACATCACCCTTATGGCAGAAATCGAAGAGGATCTAAAGAGCCTCTCGTTGCAGGTGAAAGAGGAGAGTAAAAAAGCTGTCTTAAAATTCAACATTCAAAAAGCAAGATCGTGGTATCTGGTTCCATCACTTCATGGCAAATAGATGGGAGAAAAAAAAATGGAAACACTGACAGACTTTATTTTCTCAGGCTCCAAAACCACTGCAGACCATGACTGCAGCCATGAAATTAACAGACACTTGCTCCTTGGAAGCAAAGCAATGAGAAACCTAGATAGCATGTTAAAAAGCAGAGACATTACATTGCCAACAAAGGACTCTATCGTCAAAGCTATGGTTTTTCCAGTAGTCTTGTATGGATGTGAGAGTTAGACCTAAAGAAGGCTGCATGCCAAAGGATTGAACCTTTGAAACGGTGATACTGGACAAGACTCTTAAGAGTCTCTTGGACGGAAGGAGATCAAATAAGTCAATCCTAAAACAATCAACCTTCAGTATTCATTGGAAGGACTGATGCTGAAGCTGAAGCTCCAATAGTTTGGCTACCTGATGTGAAGAGCCGACTCATTGGAAAGGACCCTGATGCTGGGGAAGATTGAGGGCAGGAGGAGAAGGGGGCGACAGAGGAGGAGATGGTTGGATGGCATTATTGCCTCAATGGACATGGGTTTGAGCAAACTCCGGGATACAGTGAAGGACAGGGAAGCCTGGCGTGCTACAGTCCACGAAGTTGTAAAGAGTCAGACACCACTGAGCTCCTGAACAGCAACAATGTGAAATGTTTCCCTCCCTGATAGCTCAGCTGTTAAAGAATCTGCCTGCAATGCAGGAGACCCTGGTTCAATTCTTGGGTTGGGACGATCCTCTGGAGAAGGGATAGGCTACCCACTCCAGTATTCCTGGGCTTCCCTTGTGGCTCACCTGGTAAAGAATCCACCTGCAATGCAGGAGACCTGGGTCTGATGCCTGGGTTGGGAAGATTCCCCTGGAGAAGGGAAAGGCTAGGGACGGGAACAGAAGGGACCTCACACTATGGGTCACAAAACCCAAATATCAATGATACACTCGACCAGATACGGACCAAGGAAATAGCAGCTGGAAATAGCACTGGACACCCAACACCAAACAATCCACCAAACTGAAACTCCTAGAGACTCAGTAAATGAGGCAAGACACACGAAATCAAGTGAGATGAAATTCTAATACAGGCCAACATGCATTTTAGCAACTTCATAAACTGTCATGGAGAAACCTGTCAGCTCAGAAACCTCACACCCTGGACGTAGAAGTCGCAATGACACAGCTCACACCATAGGACTCAACCACACCAACTGCAGAGAGCACTGGTATGGAGAACGCATACAGCTCTTTCACAATGCTTCATGCAGCCACCACAAAGAGACCTCAGACCTTGATACCCTGCATCCTACACACCCCAAAGTTCACAGCCCAAGACATAGTAAACCCCTCAAGGTTTCAGCACCCTCAATCCCTGGCTCACAGACTTATCTCCAGGTCAGAGATGGCACACTCAGGGTGCAGAGCCGCCAAAGGGTCAGATACCTCCCAGGCTTTGTCAAATACACTCTGTGATGTCACAACCTAGGGTATGGACACCTAGGGTATTCACGGTCCCTGAAATCTCTACGCGGATCATTCCTAGTTGTGGACTTGAAGCTCTTCTACTGAACTGGACATAAGGAGTCCAGCCTCCTGCCTAGACGTCCCACCCTACAAATGGTGCCAAGATGCCAGAAAAGGCACATGCACTCCCCTGCCCCACTGAGGCCAGTGTAAACTGGTGAAACACCTTTGCAGGGGTCTGTGGCAGCACCCATCAGAATTTACATTCCATCCTGCCCTCACCCTCAGCAGCATTTCCCTTCATGAAAAAGGGACATGTGTAAGTCCTATTCTGTGATGCCTCCTTAGTGTTCAGAACAGTGTCAGGCACATGCACATAGTACGTACTCTATAGAGATGTCTCTTTAGCCAAGGAAGTCTTTGATCCAGCAGTCTCACTGCTATGAATGTGCCTTAAGGAAATATTCCCACATGCTCAGAGATGTGTGTACAATGACAGCCAATTTCTAGGGAAAACTCTAGTGCCCATTGATAGTCAGTGATCACTTGTTTATATTTTCATTAATTTCTTTCAACTAGGTTTGTCACTTTCAATGTACAAATCTTACACATCCTTGGTTAAATAAATTCCTAAGTACATTGTTCCTTTTTACTGTATTGTAACTGGAATTTTCTTACTTAATAGGAGTATTCACCACCAATATAGAAATACAGTAGAGTTTTGTATCTTGAAGCTGGTGATGATTTCACCGGTGTGTACACAGCTTTTTACATCTCAAACATACCGCAATAAAGTGGTTTAAGAAAATACAGAAGAAAGCAAAATAAAGGTATGCCCAAATTAAAGAAAAAACAATTCAGGGAATTTGTTGGTAGAACTGGCTTACAAGAAAAACTAAAGGAAGTTCTTCAGGCTGCAACAAGTGAATTCAGACGTTATTCAAAATCCATGTGAAAAAGCAAAGAGCGCAAGTAATGGTAATTATATGAACAAAAGTACTTTATGAATACATATTTCACTCTTTTCTTCCTGTATTTAAAAAGCAACTGTCTAAAACAGTATCACATAAATTATTGTTGTGAAAGTGGTGGTTGCTCAGTTGTGTCTGACTCTTGGCGACCCCATTACTGTAGCCCGCCAGGCTCCTCTGTCCATGGGATTCTCCAGGCAAGAGTACTGGAGTGGTTAGTCATTCCCTTCCTCAGGGGCTCTTCCAGGGTTTGAAACTGGGTCTCCTGCATTGCAGGCAGAGTCTTTACCATCTGAGCCACCAGAGAAGCCCAATTATTGTTGGGCCAATAACGCATGGGATGTAATATATTCGCTGTAACAGCACAAAGGAGGTGGTTGGGAGCAAAGCTGTATCAGGTAAGGAAACAAGTCTGGATGGTGTCAAATCCATACAAACGTATGCAAAGAATCAGAAATCATGACAAATAAGGTGAATATAACAGAAGCTATAAATAGATACCTGATATCCTGCCTTATATCAGCTTTTCATCACATAACATGATATATAATATAATAATGATCAGAGTGTATTAATGGGGTTACCCTTTGTAGATTTACTATATATGTGACAATATGAGGTTAAGAGGGAAACCAGAATAGAGCGATATAGGAGGAATGTTTCTGTATCTCATTAGAATTAGTGTAAATTTCAAGCTGATTGTGAGCAAGTAAAGTGTTTTTACGGTGGCATACAGCTAAGGAAATAACTTAAAAGTAGTGGAGAGGCGGGGCTAAGATGGCGGAGGAATAGGACGGGGAGACCACTCTCTCCTCCACAAATTTATCGAAAGAACATCTGAACGCTGACCAAACTTCACAAAACTACTTCTGAAGGCTGGCTGAGGACGTCAGGCTTCCACAAAAACAGCGCATTATCTTCAAAATAGGTAGGAGAAATTATAAAAGATACAAAGGAAGGAAAAAAAAAAAAAAAAAAAGATAAAAAGAGAGACAAAAGAGTTAGGGACGGAGACCCGTCCCGGGGAGGGAGTCGTAAAAGAGGAGGAATTTCCAAGCACCAGGAAACCCTCTCACCGGCGGGTGTGGGGGAGGATTTCTTATCTCGGAGAGCAACGTAACTGGGAGGAAAAAATAAATAAAATCCACAGATTACGTGCCTAAAGCAACTCCCAGCAAAGAACCCCAGACGCTCGCATCATCCGCCACCAGCAAGTGGGGGCTGAACGTAGAGGAGCGGGCGGCATTGCCTAGGGTAAGGACCGGGCCCGAGTGCCCCGAGGGCAATCTGAGGGAGCTAAGGTGAGATAGTAACCTAAACTGTGGGACAGCGAGAGAGAGAGAGAGAGAGAGAGAGAGAGAGAGAGAGAGAGAGAGAGAACTATCCCGCGAAAAGCCCAACTCTAAGGCACTGCCGGCCGCTCACAGAAAAAGGACTGAGCGATACCAGAGGAGAGCTAGCCGGCTGCGGACCGCCCCATCCCCCGCCGGACACAGCGGGCAGGCGGGGCCCGCCAGAGCCGGAAAGGGGCAAACTCGGCTCCAGAGAGGGCACCCCCTACCAAACTGCAAACAGGCTCCCAGTTTCTAAGCAAAGGCTGCCTGAGATCCCGGAGGGTCGACAGCCGCCGGGAGGGTCGCAGCCAGAGACCAGCTCCCCAGAACCGACACAAAGCACACCGGAGCCGGGCGCGCCCGTAAACCGAGGCGGGGACCAGGGAGGTGATAAGCCGCACCGCCCCAACGGGGGGGGAGCGCGCTCGCCAAATTCCTGGTCGCCGGGGCAGCTCCGACCGGGAACGGCACAAGCCGCGGGCGAAACCGAGTCTGCGCCTTTGTGGAGTAACCGGGAGCCTGAACCTGAGCGGCTTAGACCTGGGAAGTGCACGCAGCTCAGGGCCCGCTCCCCGGCCGAGTAACCTGAAGCCTGAGCAGGGTAGACGGGGAAAGCACACACGCCGTGAGCGGGGGCGAACCCAGTGCGGCCGAGACACTGCGAGCTTACCACACACACGCCAGATTTGCAGTGTTCCTTCCTCCCCACAGCACGATTGAACAAGCGAACCTAAAGAGATCACCTCCACCGCTTTGTTGCAGGGCGGAAATTAGATACTGAAGAGATCTCCAAACAGAAGCCAAATAAACAGAGGGAAGCGCTTTGGAAGGGACAGGCAAACAGATTAAAATCCCTGTAGTTAATACCGACTGCATTGAAAAGGACCTATAGATCTTGAAAAGTATAAGCAGGAATAAGGATCTATCTGAAACTGAGCAGATCCCACACTGCTCACAACAGCTCCAGAGAAAGTCCGGGATATATATATTTTTTTTTACTATTATTATTTTTTTTTTTAATTTTTTTTTTAATTAAAAAAAAATTTTTTTTTCCTCTTCTTTCCTTTTTCTTCAAGTCCTCTGTTACACCTTTAAATTTCATTTTCATAACCCACTATTAACTTGCAAAAAAAAACCACCCTATTTTTGAAGCAAACTACATACATATATCTTATACCTTTTGTGTTTTCTTTTTTTAATGTTTTTTTTCCTGTTTTACTTTTTTTTACTGTTTCTTTTTTTACTGTTTTACTGTTTTTTTTCTTTTTACACTGTTTCCTTTTTTCTTTTTTTTTATATTGTAAGTTTTCTAAGAGTCTAACCTCTACTATAGATTTTTAATCTTTGTTTTACATATTTGATATCAATTTTGTACATTTAAGAACCCAATCTTTAGGACCCATTTTTAGTCAGGAGTGTGATCACTGGCCTGATCACTCTCTCCCCCTATTGATGCTCTTTCTTCTCCCCCAGGGAACCTCTATCTCCCACCCTCCTCCTTCTCTTCTCAACCCAATTCTGTGAATCTCTGAGGGTGTTCTGGGTACCGGAGAACACTTCAGGAACAGGATACTGCCCAGATCTCTCTCTCCCCTCTTGATTCCTCCCTTTCTACTCATGCTCACCTCTATTACCTTCCTCCCCCTTCTCTATGTATCTCTGTGAACCACTCTGAGGGTTCCAAACTGTGGAAAGCACAGAGGGAAGTGCTTACTGGCTAGATTGCTCTCTCCACATTTGAATTCCCCTCTTCCCCTCCTGGTCACCCCAAACCGCCCCCCCCACCTCATCTCTCCATGTAACTCAGAGAACCTTTCTGGGTATCCCTCACTGTGGTGAATCTTTTCACCATTAACCTAAAAGTTTTATTATTGAGGCTGTATGGAAGGAGAAGTCTAGAGGCTACTGCAAGAATAAGACTGAAAGCCAGGGGAAACATTAATTAATAAGAGACCATCCAATAGCCTCCATATATACACTGAAACCAAACTCCACCCAAGAGCCAGTAAGTTCCAGAGCAAGACATACCACGCAAATTATCCAGCAACGCAGGAACATAGACCTGAGCATCAGTATACAGGCTGCCCAGAGGCACACCAAATCCATAGACATCTCAAAAATTAATACTGGTCACTCCATTGCACTCTAGAGAGCAGAATTCCAGCTCCACCCACCAGAACACCGACACAAGCTCCCCCAACCAGGAAGCCTTGACAAGCCACCTGTCCAACCCCAACCGCAGTGAGAAACCTCCACAATAAAGAGGAACTTCATACTACCAGAATACAGAAGGGCCACGCCTAACACAGCAATCTAAACAAGATGAAAAGGCAGAGATATACTCAGCAAGTAAAGGAAAATGAGAAATGCCCACAAAGCCAAACAAAAGAGGAGGAGATAGGGAATCTATCTGAAAAAGAATTTAGAATAATGATAATAAAAATGATCCAAAATCTTGAAAGCAAAATGGAGTTACAGATAAATAGCCTGGAGACAAAGATTGAGAAGATGCAAGAAATGTTTATCAAGGACGTAGAAGAAATAAAGAGGAGTCAATATAGAATGAATAATGAAATAAAGGAGATAAAAGACACTCTGGAGGGAACCAACAGTAGAATAACGGAGGCAGAAGATAGGATAAGTGAGGTAGAAGATAGAATGATGGAAATAAACGAAGCAGAGAGGAAAAAAGAAAAAAGAATCAAAAGAAATGAGGAAAACCTCCGGGACCTCTGGGACAATATGAAACGCCGCAACATTCGAATCATAGGAGTCCCAGAAGAAGAAGATAAAAGGAAAGGCCATGAAAAAATACTCGAGGAGATAATAGTTGAAAATTTCCCTAAAATGAGGAAAGAAATAGTCACAGAAATCCAAGAAACCCAGAGAGTTCCAAACAGGATAAACCCAAGGCGAAACACCCCAAGACACATATTAATCAAATTAACAAAGATCAAACACAAAGAACAAATATTAAAAGCAGCAAGGGAAAAACAACAAATAACACACAAGGGGATCCCCATAAGGATAACAGCTGATCTTTCAATAGAAACCCTTCAGGCTAGAAGGGAATGGCAGGACATACTTAAAGTAATGAAAGAGAATAATCTACAACCCAGATTACTGTACCCAGCAAGGATCTCATTCAGATATGAAGGAGAATTCAAAAGCTTTACAGACAAGCAAGAGCTGAGGGAATTCAGCACCACCAAACCAGCTCTCCAACAAATGCTAAAGGATCTTCTCTAAACAGGAAACACAGAAAGGATGTTTCAACACGAACTCAAAACAACAAAGTAAATGGCAACGGGATCATACTTATCAATAATTACCTTAAATGTAAATGGGTTGAATGCCCCAACCAAAAGACAAAGGCTTGCTGAATGGATACAAAAACAAGACCCCTATATATGCTGTCAACAAGAGACCCACCTCAAAACTAGGGACACACACAGGCTGAAAGTGAAGGGATGGAAAAACATATTTCATGCAAACGGAGACCAAAAGAAAGCAGGAGTCGCAATACTCATTTCAGATAAAATAGACTTTAAAATAAAGGATGTGAAAAGGGACAAAGAAGGACACTACATAAAGATCAAAGGTTCAATCCAAGAAGAAGACGTAACAATCGTAAATATATATGCACCCAACATAGGAGCACCACAATATATAAGGCAAATACTAACAAGTATGAAAGGGGAAATTAACAATAACACAATAATAGTGGGAGACTTTAATACTCCACTCACGCATATGGATAGATCAACTAAACAGAAAATTAATAAGGAAACACAAACTTTAAATGATACAATAGACAAATTAGATTTAATTGATATTTACAGGACTTTCCACCCCAAAACAATCAATTTTACCTTTTTCTCAAGTGCACATGGAACTTTCTCCAGGATAGATCACATCCTGGGCCATAAATCTAGCCTTGGTAAATTCAAAAAAGTTGAAATCATCCCAGCCATCTTCTCTGACCACAATGCAGTAAGATTAGACCTCAATTACAGGAAAAAAACTATTAAAAATTCCAACATATGGAGGCTAAACAACACGCTTCTGAATAACCAACAAATCACAGAAGAAATCAAAAAAGAAATCAAATTATGCATAGAAACGAATGAAAATGAAAACACAACAACCCAAAACCTATGGGACACTGTAAAAGCAATACTAAGGGGAAGGTTCATAGCAATACAGGCGTACCTCAAGAAACAAGAAAAAAATCAAATAAATCAACTAACTCTACACCTAAAGCAACTAGAGAAGGAAGAAATGAAAAACCCCAGGGTCAGTAGAAGGAAAGAAATCTTAAAAATTAGGGCAGAAATAAATGCAAAAGAAACAAAAGAGACCATAGCAAAAATCAACAAAACTAAAAGCTGGTTTTTCGAGAAGATAAACAAAATTGACAAGCCATTAGCCAGACTCATCAAGAAACAACGGGAGAAGAATCAGATCAACAAAATTAGAAATGAAAATGGAGAGATCACAACAGACTCCACAGAAATACAAAGGATCATAAGAGACTACTACCAACAACTATATGCCAATAAAATGGACAACTTGGAAGAAATGGACAAATTCTTAGAAAAGTATAACTTTCCAAAACTGAACCAGGAAGAAATAGAAGATCTTAACAGACCCATCACAAGCACGGAAATCGAAACTGTAATCAGAAATCTTCCAGCAAACAAAAGCCCAGGACCAGACGGCTTCACAGCGGAATTCTACCAAAAATTTAGAGAAGAGCTAACACCTATCCTACTCAAACTCTTCCAGAAAATTGCAGAAGATGGTAAACTCCCAAACTCATTCTATGAGGCCACCATCACCCTAATTCCAAAACCAGACAAAGATGTCACAAAAAAGGAAAACTACAGGCCAATATCACTGATGAACATAGATGCAAAAATCCTTAATAAAATTCTAGCAAACAGAATCCAACATCATATTAAAAAGATCATACATCATGACCAAGTGGGTTTTACCCCAGGAATGCAAGGTTTTTTTAACATCCGCAAATCAATCAATGTAATACACCACATTAACAAATTGAAAGAAAAAAACCATATGGTTATCTCAATAGATGCAGAAAAAGCCTTTGACAAAATTCAGCATCCATTTATGATAAAAACCCTCCAGAAAGCAGGAATAGAAGGAACATATCTCAACATAATAAAAGCTATATATGACAAACCCACAGCAAACATTATCCTCAATGGTGAAAAATTGAAAGCATTTCCCCTAAAGTCAGGAACAAGGCAAGGATGCCCACTCTCACCACTACTATTCAACATAGTTTTGGAAGTTTTGGCCACAGCAATCAGAGCTGAAAAAGAAATAAAAGGAATACAGATAGGAAAAGAAGAAGTAAAACTCTCACTGTTTGCAGATGACATGATCCTCTACATAGAAAACCCTAATGACTCTACTAGAAAATTACTAGAGTTGATCAATGAATATAGTAAAGTTGCAGGATATAAAATTAACACACAGAAATCCCTTGCATTCCTATACTCCAAGAATGAGAAAACAGAAAGAGAAATTAAGGAAACAATACCATTCACCATTGCAACAAAAAGAATAAAATACTTAGGAATATATCTACCTAAAGAAACAAAAGACTTATATATAGAAAAGTATAAAACACTGATGAAAGAAATCAAAGAGGACACAAACAGATGGAGAAATATACCGTGTTCATGGATTGGAAGAATTAATATAGTGAAAATGAGTATACTACCCAAAGCAATCTATAGATTCAATGCAATCCCTATCAAGCTACCAATGGTATTTTTCACAGAACTAGAACAAATCATCTCACAATTTGTATGGAAATATAAGAAACCTCGAATAGCCAAAGCAATCTTGAGGAAGAAGAATGGAACTGGAGGAATCAACCTGCCTGACTTCAGGCTCTACTACAAAGCCACAGTCATCAAGACAGTATGGTACTGGCACAAAGATAGAAATATAGATCAATGGAACAAAATAGAAAGCCCAGAGATAAACCCACGCACATATGGACACCTTATCTTCGACAAAGGAGGCAAGAATATACAATGGAGAAAAGACAATCTCTTTAACAAGTGGTGCTGGGAAAACTGGTCAACCACTTGTAAAAGAATGAAACTAGAACACTTCCTAACACCGTACACAAAAATAAACTCAAAATGGATTAAAGATCTAAACGTAAGACCAGAAACTATAAAACTCCTAGAGGAAAACATAGGCAAAACACTCTCCGACATAAATCACAGCAGGATCCTCCATGACCCACCTCCCAGAATATTGGAAATAAAAGCAAAAATAAACAATTGGGACCTAATTAAAATTAAAAGCTTTTGCACAACAAAGGAAACTATAAGCAAGGTGAAAAGACAGCCTTCAGAATGGGAGAAAATAATAGCAAATGAAGCAACAGACAAACAATTAATCTCAAAAATATACAAGCAACTTCTGCAGCTGAATTCCAGAAAAATAAACGACCCAATCAAAAAATGGGCCAAAGAACTAAACAGACATTTCTCCAAAGAAGACATACAGATGGCTAACAAACACATGAAAAGATGCTCAACATCACTCATTATTAGAGAAATGCAAATCAAACCCACAATGAGGTATCATTTCACACCAGTCAGAATGGCTGCTATCCAAAAGTCTACAAGCAATAAATGCTGGAGAGGGTGTGGAGAAAAGGGAACCCTCTTACACTGCTGGTGGGAATGCAAACTAGTACAGCCACTATGGAGAACAGTGTGGAGATTCCTTAAAAAACTGGGAATAGAACTGCCATATGACCCAGCAATCCCACTGCTGGGCATATACACCGAGGAAACCAGAATTGAAAGAGACACGTGTACCCCAATGTTCATCGCAGCACTGTTTACAATAGCCAGGACATGGAAGCAACCTAGATGTCCATCAGCAGACGAATGGATAAGGAAGCTGTGGTACATATACACAATGGAATATTACTCAGCCATTAAAAAAAATACATTTGAATCGGTTCTACTGAGATGGATGAAACTGGAGCCCATTATACAGAGTGAAGTAAGCCAGAAAGAAAAACAACAATACAGTATACTAATGCATATATATGGAATTTGAAAGATGGTAACGATAACCCTATATGCGAGACAGAATAAGAGACACAGATGCATGGAACAATTTTATGCACCCTGAGGGAGAAGGTGAGGGTGGGACGTTCTGGGAGAATAGCATTGAAACATGTATATTATCGTATGTGAAACAGAACACCATTCCATGTTCGATGCATGAGACAAGGGCTCAGGGCCGGGGCAATGGGATGACCCAGAGGGATGGGATGGGGAGGGAGGTGGGTGGGGGGTCCAGGAAGGGGAACACATGTAAACCCATGGCTGATTCATGTCAATGTATGGCAAAAACTATTACAATATTGTAAAGTAATTAGCCCCCAACTAAAATAAATAAATTTATAAAATAAAATAAAATAAATAAAAAAAATAAAAAATAAAAAAAAATAAAAGTAGTGGAAAAATCAGGAAAGAGTTTAAACTGCTGCATTAGAAAATATCCATTGAATGCAAAAGAAAGCAGTAAAATCAGGACCAAAGAACAAAATGACATGAGACAGAAATATATACTGGCAGATATAAGTCTGTATCAACATTAAATGTGAATACATAAAAGAATCCAACCAGAAGGCAGACATTGAGAGACCAGTTTAAAAAATAAATCCAACTGTGTGTTGACTAAAGAGGACACAGTTTAGATTCTAAGATACATAAATTACCGTGTGTGTGTGTGTGTGTTCAGTCGCTCAGTCATGTTCAACTCTTTTGGGCCCCATGGACTGTAACCCGCCAGGACTCCTGTTCATGGAATTTTCCAGGCAAGAATACTGGAGCGGCTTGTTGTTTCCTACTCCAGGGGATCTTCCAGAGCGAGGGATCGAACCTGAGTCTCCTGCATTGGCAGATGGATTCTGTACCACTAGCACCACCTGCAAAGCCTTATATGACCCAGAAATTCTACTCCTAGACAATTTTACCCAAGAGAAATGAAAACATGCTCACTCAAACACCTGTACTCAAATATTCCACGCATGTATTCCTAACAGCCAAAGCCAGAAACAATCCAACTATTCAACAACTGATATACACATGAGAGAAAACCCAAAGCGTATACCCGTATACAAAGGAACACTACACGGTAATAAAAAAAAAAAAAAAAGGAACTACTAATGCATGTAACAGCAAGGATGCATCTCAACTGTGCAAATGAGAGAAACTAGACCCACAAGGCTACATATCATATGATTTCATGTCAATGGATTTCTGGAAAAGGCACAACTCTTGGCACAGAAATGTATCTGTGGTTGCCAGGGTATAGAGGTGGAGGAAGGAGTCTGATGGCAAATAGCCCAAGGGAGCAAGAAAAATGAGACATTTTCTACATTTTTATTGTGGTAGCATTTACACCACGGCATACATTTTTCAAAACTCTGCAAACTATAATGCTTCAAAGTGTTGGCTTTTATTGTATACAAATTATACCTCAATACTTTTTTTAAAAGGAGAAAGAACATTTAAGTATTTAAATATTGGTTATTGTATCCATCTAGACCATGAGCTCAAAAATATAAAAATCTTCTTTTGGAATTCTTCCGAGACCTGGCCAACTTCTAGGATTCCCCATGGCAGTTTCGTACTCTTATGACAGGACACACAAACGTGTTCTTAACCACGTTTACAAGTCCCTCTCCTTCTCCTCAAGTTCAAATTCTTGCTGAGTTCTGCGCATTTTATTTCGTAAACGTCTAATGTGTCTCCTTTTACCCACATACACATCTGCTCTAGTCCAAAGCCTCCCTCCATTTAATTGTCAACCCCCTTCTAACGGGTCTCTCACATCCACTCAGGGTGTCTGTCTCTCTCTTCCCGCCTTCTCCCTCCCTCTCTTACAGTTGCAAAACTGTCTATGAGTTTCTAGATAAAGGCTACTCCCCTATACAAGGACTTGAAGGCATGGTCTAGCCTCTGCCCACTTTGCTAGCAACATCGAAAGGAGAGCTTCCTTTTCTTTTCTCTCTTATCAGGCTTCCTTCACACCATCCAATTTCCTAAGCTTCTTCACTTAGATTGTCCCCAATTTCTGAAGCCTCCTGGTTAGTAAACTCCTTCAAGCTAGGCTTCAACAGTACAAGAACCAAGAACTTCCAGATATACAACTTAGGTTTGGAGAAGGCAGAACAACCAAAGATCAAATTGCCAACATCCGTTAGATCATGGGGAAAGCAAGGGAATTCCAGAAAAACATCTAATTCTTTGTCATTGACTACACTAAGACCTCTGACTGCGTGGATCACAACCAACTACAGAAAATTCTTAAACAGAGGGCAGTACCAGACTACTCGACCTGTCTCCTGAGAAACCTGTATGCGGGGCAAGAAGCAACCGTTAGAACCAGAGTTGGAACAAATGACTGCTGTATAATTGGGAAAGGAGTACGACAAGACTGTATATTGCCATGCTGCTTATTTAACTTATACACAGAGTACATCATGCGAAATGCCCGACTCACAAGCTGGAATCAAGATTGCTGCCAGAAATATCGACAAAATCAGATACACAGATGATACCAGGCTTATGGCAGAAAATGAAGAGCAACTAAAGAACCTTTTGATAAGGGTGAAAGAGGAGAGTGAAAAAACTGGCTTAAAACTCAACTATGCAAAAACTAAGACCATGGCATCTGGTCCTATCACTTCATGGCAAATAGAGGGGGGCGGGGGGAGTGGAAGCAGTCCATCCTAAAGGAGATCAGTCCTGGGTGTTCATTGGAAGGGCTGATGTTGAAGCTGAAACTCCAATACTTTGGCCACCAGATGCGAAGAGCTGACTCATTTGAAAAGACCCTGATGCTGGGAAAGGTTGAGGGCAGGAGGAGAAGGGGATGACCCAGGACGAGATGGCTGGATGGCATCATCGATTCGATGGACGTGGGTTTGGGTGGACTCCAGGAGTTGGTGATGAACAGGGAGGCCTGTCTCCCTGCACCCAAAAAAACTTGGAAGGCAAGTCAGAAATGTGTGAAAGATACGTTGTGGCATTTGCCGTGGAACTTGACATCAGTTTTTTTCCTGTCTCCCTACAACCTTTAACAATGGCTTTGGCGTTCCATTTCTCTATAGGACAATACAAATATATTAAGCTTTAAAAAATGTTTCTCTGTCATTGATTTCATCAGAGACACCATATGAGATTTGGGTGACACATTTTGTAAACCCATTTATTCAAGAGAAGACCAAAGGCTTTTATGCATTTTTCATGTGTGGGTATATATATGTGTGTATATGTATCAACATGTAGATTACACCTAAAGAATGTGTTATGACCAAAAAATTTTTTTAACCCTAGAAGTGCAAGGGTGGTTGAAATGTGTAAGGTTACCAATTATATTCACCACATTAATGGAAAAATGGAGGGAAAACAATGCTATGATAATCGCGATTGATGCATTATAAGTGTTTGATGAAAATTAATCTATATTAATCTATATGGAAAAGAAATGCAAAAAAGCAAAATGGCTGTCTGAGGAGGCCTTACAGATAGCTGGGAAGAGAAGAGAAGCGAAAAGCAAAGGAGAAAAGGAAAGATATTCCCATCTGAATGCAGAGTTCCAAAGAATAGCAAGGAGAGATAAGAAAGCCTTCCTCAGGGATCAGTGCAAAGAAATAGAGGAAAACAACAAAATGGGAAAGACTAGAGATCTCTTCAAGAAAATTAGAGATACCAAAGGAACATTTCATGCAAAGATAGGCTCGGTAAAGGACAGAAATGGTATGGACCTAAAAGAAGCAGAAGATATTAACAAGAGGTGGCAAGAATACACAGAAGAACTGTACAAAAAAGATCTTCATGACCCAGATAATCACGATGGTGAGATCACTCACCTAGAGCCAGACATCCTGGAATGTGAAGTCAAGTGGGCCTTAGAAAGCATCACTACGAGCAAAGCTAGTGGAGGTGATGGAATTCCAGTTGAGCTATTTCAAATCCTCAAAGGTGATGCTGTGAAAGTGCTGCACTCGATATGCCAGCAAATATGGAAAACTCAGCAGTGGCCACAGGACTGGAAGAGGTCAGTCTTCGTTCCAATCCCAAAGAAAGGCAATGCCAAAGAATGCTCAAACTACCGCACAATTGCACTCATCTCACATGCTAGTAAAGTAATGCTCAAAATTCTGCAAGCCAGGCTTCAGCAATACGTAAACCGTGAACTTCCAGATGTTCAAGCTGGTTTTAGAAAAGGCAGAGGAACCAGAGATCAAATTGCCAATATCCGCTGGATCATTGAAAAAGCAAGAGAGTTCCACAAAAACATCTATTTCTGCTTTATTGACTATGCCAAAGCCTTTGACTGTGTGGATCACAATAAACTGTGGAAAATTCTGAAAGAGATGGGAATACCAGACCATCTGACCTGTCTCTTGAGAAACCTGTATTCAGGTCAGGAAGCAACAGTTAGAACCGGACATGGAACAACAGACTGGTTCCAAATAGGAAAAGGAGTACATCAAGGCTGTATATTGTCACCCTGCTTATTTAACTTATATGCAGAGTACATCATGAGAAACGCTGGGCTGGAAGAAACACAAGCTGGAATCAAGATTGCCGGGAGAAATATCAATAACCTCAGATATGCGGATGACACCACCCTTGTGGCAGAAAGTGAAGAAGAACTAAAGAGCCTCTTGATGAAGGTGAAAGAGGAGAGTGAAAAAGTTGGCTTAAAGCTCCACGTTCAGAAAACTAAGATCAAGGCATCTGGTCCCATCACTTCATGGGAAATAGATGGGGAAACAGTGGAAACAGTGTCAGACTTTATTTTTTTGAGCTCCAAAATCACTGCTGATGGTGATTGTAGCCATGAAATTAAAAGACACTTACTCCTTGGAAGGAAGGTTATGGCCAACCTAGATAGCATATTTAAAAGGAGAGACATTACTTTGCCAACAAAAGTCCGTCTAGTCAAGGCTATGGTTTCTCCAGTGGTGATGTATGGATGTGAGAGTTGGACGGTGAAGAAAGCTGAGCACCGAAGAATTGATGCTTTTGGACTGTGGTGTTGGAGAAGACTCTTGAGAGTCACTTGGACTGCAAGAAGATCCAATCAATCCATCCTAAAAGAGATCAATCCTGGGTGTACATTGGAAGGTCTGATGCTGAAGCTAAAACTCCAATACTTTGGCCACCTCATGCGAAGGGCTGACTCATTGGAAAAGACCCTAATGCTGGGTAGGATTGGGGGCGGAAGGAGAAGGGGACGACAGAGGCTGAGATGGGTGGATGGCATAACCGACTCGATGGACATGAGTTTGGGTGGACTCCAGGAGTTGGTGATGGACAGAGAGGCCTGGCGTGCTGCAATTCATGGGGTCGCAGAGAGTCGGACACGACTGAGCGAGTGAACTGAACTGAACTGAACTGAATCTATATTCAAGACAGCAAGCTAGGAATAGAATAGAACTTACTCTGATAAAGTATATCTACAAAAAAGCAACGTAAACAGGTCGAAATGGAGAAGATTACTCATTTCCTATCGGGAAAAGTGCCGCTTATCACCTGCTTTAGTCAAGAGTATTCTGGCTGGTTTGTTCAATCCTGCCAAATGAGGAAAGGTTTAAGGTTTAAGCCAGTAGAAACTGCTGATATTCAAATATTATAGTATATTTTGAAAAGCAAAAATAATCTAGATCTAAATTTGTGGAATTAATATGCATATTTAGAGGAACTGTGGAACAGAAAATCTATATACAAACATTCTATCTCTACATACATCCTCAACTAGACCAAAAAAATCACAAACCATGAATTTTCAATACCATTAAATCCTCGGGGATAAATGTAACAAAAAATGTGCAAGGAGAAAATGAAACTTTATTGACAGAACTTTAACAGTCAAATATACAACATAAGAACAGCACAGATGGTTTCAGTCTATCTTCTTTCAAGCAAACCGTCGCCCTTCACCTATAATATATACATTAAAAAGGTTACTTAGCAGAAATTTCGATGACAGGAGAGGTGTACAGAGTTCATCGCAGTTGTAGTTTTATAAAGTGGACTAAAACAAGAACACTACGGGCGACCCTTTGGATTACCTTCAGTTAATCCTCTCTAGAGATTTTATCGACTTTTCAAGCGTATTACCAGTATTTTTAAAAACACACTACCCTTCCTAGTTATACAAGAAAATAAGGACACTGAGTTCAGAACAAATGAAATCAATTGAACCTATCAGAAGGTCGTTTTCAGTAGAGGGCAAAACTGTGTACACATTCAGTAAAATATCTAACAACAAAAAACACCCTAAGACAAACAAAACACACAAACACTAAAACCAAAAAATCCCCCAAAAGTATCATTGAACTGTGTTGGTTTGAAATAATATTCCGAATATAGGACAGCTCAACAGTTGTTATCTCTGTTACTGCTTAAGTGAAGTAAAGGAAAAGGCCAGTAGTACATTTGTTTCTTCTCTACTGTGGAAAAGTGTAGAAATTTTCATTTGTTCTAATTCATCCCTGATGTGGTTGTTTTTAAGTCAGTTAAACATTTATCCCCCTTTTTACTTGTGGCCCTCTTGTAATTCTAAATGTTTCTTGTCACCTTGGAAAGCATTCCAGTTGGTATAATAAATTATGTGGGGACACTAATTTTCAGTCATTACTATCACTGGCGACATCAACATGTGAAGCAGAAATAGGACTTTCTCACAGCCACACCAAAAGAAGAAAGAGAAAAAGGAGAGAAGAAAAGAAACGGGAGAGCTAGAGGGAGTATGAGTGAGAGAGAAAAGCAAGTAGGAAGAGAGAAGAAAATCTGGAAAAGGAGATTTTTTGGTTTGTTTCTGAATGACAATGGCTTTTGAGAGACAACTCTGACCAATTTCAAAAGTTCATCCACGGTATCTTGTGATGTTTACTTATTTAGTTACTCTGGGCTATGTTAAATAATATTTCTTTTTCTACCCTATTAGACACATCCCATCAATATTCTAAAAATATGTGAGTTCCAGATTATACTCTGTTTTAATTCTGTAATCTACTGTTAGTGTCTTGTTCATATTTCTTATTAGGTATACTTGGGCTTTGTCCATTTTCTTCACAATCATGTAAACTGAGAGGAATGGACTGGCAATTTGGGGTTGGCAGATACAAACTATCACATTCAGAATGGATAAACAACAAAGTCCTACTATACAGCACAGGGAACTATGTCCAACCTCCTGTGATAAATCACAACAGAAAAGAATATTAAAAAATGTGTGTGTATATATATGTGTGTTACAAAATTATGTAAATTACCACATTGTGTTTATTTCTTAGTTGAGTTTATTTTCCTCTTCCTGACGATTCATACCTGTCTTTTATTAAGTATCTTTTTCGTTTTCCGTTAGGTTTATTCTGTCGCTCTTTTTCATACCTGTTTGTTGGGGGTAGGATTTTATATTTATGTACTTTATAATTAATGTATTTTTCTTTTTAAATACCACACATATTTAGGGCTAAGATGTTTCTAAGAGCACATTTTAATCATGTTCTGTAGTTACTTGAAAGTACTCTGAAAGTTGTCTTTTCATCTACATGTTCTAATGGGATGGAACAAAAAGGTAAAGTGAAAATATTTAGAAGGCTAATACACAGTAAAATCTTCCCTAACCATGAAGTTCTTCCTGTAAAATTAGAACCATGCAATTAATTGTCAGCAATCTGGAGAACACCTGTGTGAAAGATACTACGCTGATTACGTGGGAAGAACTAGAGTTACAGACTTTAACCTTCAAAACTTTTTAAACTCACGTATCAAAGAGGAAAAATAACATATTTGATATAGTGAGAGACGATTATATCGTGAGGCTCAGATTTTTACTAGTTCCTTAAGAGTGAGAGCTGGGTTTATGGCAAAAACCATCAGAATAGTGTAAAGTAATGATCCTCCACTTAAAATAAGCAAAAAAACGCCCCCCAAAACAGACCAAACATGGGGGCAGGTAGTGTGCTTAGCATATGTATCTCACTCACACCTGCCTGGAATATCACTGACTAAATGCACTCTCTCAACTTGATCAGCCACAGAAACAGGAAACTAGACTACCTTTTGCCATTTTATTATTTAGTCACATCATGCTTCAATGGAGAAAGGATTTAAAATGCAACTAATTTTCTTAAGAGCTAGAGAATTCAGAATTTGAGAGAATTTAACAAACGTCAAGCAGAATGTTGGCTCATTTTCTTTTTTAAAAAAATTAATTTTTTAATCTTAATTGGAGGCTAATTACTTTACAATAGTGTGGTGTTTTTTGCAATACATTGATATGAATCAGCCACGGGTGTACATGGGCCCCCATCAGAAAATGAAATCTCAATTCCCCTGTTATAATTTGACTCTAGATGATATTTTATGATAAATCAATCAAGAAAAACAGAGTATTCTTGTATGCATTCCATCGAAGGGAATCAGAGAGTGCAAAAATCAGCATGGAAAAATTGGCATTTTAGTGTATCTGTTCTGAATTCACAACTTAAATGAATAAAGTTCAGTTTAGAAGTTAAGGGATTTACCTGAATCACACACATTATGTTAAAGCTGGTACTAGAACCTACTGAGCATATTTCATGTAAACTGATATTTATTACAAATGCATTCCGTATTTGTTACAAGCAGAAATTAGAAAAGAACCTGAAAATTATTAGCTGTTGCTTAAAGTACTTATACTCAAGGAAAGAAAACGGTTTCCTTTTGAATCAGTTCTATTGAGAAGGATGAAACTGGAGCCCATTATACAGAGTGAAGTAAGCCAGACGGAAAAACACCAATACAGTATACTAATGCATATATATGGAATTTGAAAGATGGTAACGATAACCCTATATGCGAGACAGAATAAGAGACACAGATGCATAGAACAGTCTTATGGACTCTGAGGGAGAAGGTGAGGGTGGGACGTTCTGAGAGAATAGCATTGAAACATGTATATTATCATATGTGAAACAGAACATCATTCCAGGTTCGATGCATGAGACAAATGCTCAGGGCTGGGGCAGTGGGATGACCCGGAGGGATGGGAGGGGGAGGGAGGTGTGGGGGGTTCAGGATGGGGAACACATGTAACCCCATGGCTGATTCATGTCAATGTATGGCAAAAACCACTACAATATTGTAAAGTAATTAGCCTCCAACTAAAATAAATAAATTTATTTAAAAATAAAAAAAAAAAAGGAAAACGGTTTCCTATTTTCAGTTCGATATGGCTTTGATCCTGTCTCTTTATTGGAAAGTCTGTAAGTCAGGCACTCAGGCATCTGGGATGTGAACTATCTTTCAAAGAATATGTGAATTCTATTATTAAAATAATAGTAATGTTCCCTCTATATTATTAAAGATATAATATTCTGAAAAACAGAAACCACATAAATTACTTTCTGAATGGATGACATACCTGCTTCTGGCATTTCAACAGGCTCTATATTTGACGCAATCTCCTCCTAGACATCAGGACCATCTCCACCTTGACCCCCAGTCTTTGCCACAGCCAATTCCGGGAGATCAATTTCCAGGTAAGGATCATTAAAAAAACGCATCAATTTAGCTGTAAAACCTACAATATAAACAAGGGAATGATGATATTCATTCCCTCAGTGTTATGAATTAAAAGCCTTAGGTTAGTATGGTAAAAATGTGATGAGTAAGAAACTCAGGAGCATTATTCCAGGAATGTGTTGCTGGAGAAAAAGGAAAGCAGAATTTCCCGAAAGTCATTACCATTTTCCTTTTCCAGGGTTGTCCTCAGACAACTTAGATGCTCCCCCGACTTCTCTGTCTTGAAAACAAGGGAAAATTTCACCAACCACACGAACCTGCAAACTATACTCTCCTCAGTTTTTCAGGAACTGTCTGAAGTCCTTTTCTAATGTTTCCTTTCCTCCACTCACTGGGTATGTCTTAAGGCAGGATGCACTGATACACTTTACCTTGACAGGCACGCGGCAGCTTCTCTTCACCACGATCCACTGGATGCTCTTCATGTACTTCCTCCTTTGCAGGTGTGATATCATGAATTTCAGCTGGTGGTTCCCCTTGTTGAGGTTGCTCAACACTGGGCTGCTGGTCCTAGTAGAGTGGGCATGCAAATAAAAACTTTTTGTTGTTAATACATCTAATAGCATAACTATACACAAGACACAGATGTATCTGATCATAAGTAAACCTAACAACATTTTCCCAACACAATTCTATGTACTTACTTTTAATAAAGTTTCTCTTCCCACAGAGAAAAGTTAACTCCCATAAGAGTTACTCAGAAAGACTTTGGAAGCTATTTAACTCTATGTTGGGATGGAAGTATGCAATCTGTTGTTATAAGCAGGAGGAGGGAGTCACTGGGCACATTTCCAGGGAATTTAACAGTATACTCATCCAGGCAACGCCAGACTGTAATATATCTGGATCAATGTTCCTTCCTAAGACACACTGTCACCCTTTATCAGCATGAAAGACCTTTATCACTGCATCTGTACTACTTAACATCATTTTCTCAAAAATAAACTTCTGCTAATAGAAAACACCAAATGGTAAGGTACTCACAACCACAGGTGCATCCAGCTGGGAGGACTCTTGATCTATAGGTCCCAGTGTTGATGCCACTTGCCCACTCATATTTCTCCCTGAAAGTAGAATGTTGTGATTTAGAAAATGTATTTATGACTAGAGCTATATTTGATCACTTTTATGGCCATATGTTGACTTATTACTTTTTTTAAAAATGTGAAAATACTTTCAAAAGAAAACGATGGTTAAGTATGAGTGTACATGCATTCCAATCACACTAAATACAGTTACTAGAAAAGCCATTTTTGTCTTTGCTAAGCTGGCAGAGAAATTACCTTAAGGTACACAGGAAGGCTCAATTTTTGTGAGGAAGTTTGATTTCACAACAGAATTCTCCATTATGAAGATATTTAGTGAAATACTGCTAAGAGTTAAAAATTCAGGACTATTCCTTTTGTCACACCCCTATTCACCAGACGTATCTCCCCAGCTCCCTTGGAATTCAGTTGGAACAAGAAGGCTCAGTCTTTACAGCCTGACTATGGCGATTTTCTCAGTGTCTGGGGCTGAAGTGAGTCTGCATGCAGAGCAACCGGTCCACGTCTCCCTTGACACCTTATCACAAAACCCGGGAGACAGTCACAACCCACCCCCCCCACCCCCGCGGTCCGGTTTCTAGGCCTTTCCTTAATCGCCCACCCCGCCCCCTGCCCAGGTCCCACTGCCGGCCCCAGATTCTGTGCTCTGTCGTCAGTTCCAGGGCCCCAGTGAACCAGATATTTCAAATAGCACTCCCAAGTCTCCCCCCCGCCCACCATCACCCGACCCCTCCCTCTTCTGCCCACCGAGCTTCCTCTCCAGCCACCAGGGCAAGAACTATGGCGTCACGACACCTCTGAAGAGCAAGATGACGACCTCGAGGGCCTTCCTCCTCAAAGGCCCGAAAACGCGCTGCCCGACCCGCCCGAAACTCGCTGGCTCCCCCTCACACGCTCGCACACATCAACTCCAGACAGGACAGATCTGTGGACCTACCCGGTGACTCGCAAGCAGTGAGAAGGAACCGGGACTGAGTAAACACAACCGCCTCAGGCCCAACGCTCCTCACAGAATGCGCGCTACTTATGCGCACCAAGGCGCATGCGCAGTAGCGGGTGTACCTGCACACACTGCGCATGCTCCCTGAGTTCGGCGTGTGCCGAGCACGTTGAGCTTTTCTCGCTACTGAGGTAGAGTCCTGGAACCGCAGGGTCTCTGGAGGATGAGAAAGGGGGTTGAAGACTATCTTTTTTTCCTTCCAGTGCAGTCTTTCTTACGCATCCACAAACTGTGGTGATAGGTAGTCCCAGGTTACCCTTAGTGGAGAATGTGTCTCAGGAAGACATTTATGACAGGAATAGACATTACTGGTTTGAATACCTATTTTTATACATGCTTTGATGAACCATTTCCTTCTCTGCTTCTGGGTTTTCCATCATGCTTGCAATGGCTTTACTCACTTCCATAGAATAGACACAGAAATATGTACCTCCGTTTCCATCTGTTGCTTGGAGCATTGCACATTTATATCTCTGAACTGGTAACTGATTTCTCAGAATATACCTCTGGTTCCTGTACAATATTGTTCTTTTAGCATCGGACTTGACTTTCACCACCAGACACATCCACAGCTGGGGGCTGTTTCCACTTTAGCTTAGCCTTTTCATTCCTTTTGTAGCTATTTCTTCACTCTTCTCCGGTAGCATATTCTTCTTATTCTCAAGAATTTCGGTACTTCCTAGGAGTTTTAATTTTAGCCAATTTTACCCAAGAGAAAGGAAAACATATTCACACAAGGACCATTACTAAAATATCCTACTCATGTACTCCTAATAGCCAAAACCAGAAACAACCAAACTATTCAACAACTGGTATGTAGATGAAAGAAAAAAGAATATACTCATGCATAAGAATACTACACAGTCATTTCAAAAGGAACTCCTAATGCATGTAACAGCAAGGATGCATCTCAGCTGTGCCACTGAGAGATGTCAGACACAGAAGGCTATGTGTTATATGATTCCATGTCAATGGATTCCTGGAAAAGGCACAACTATAGGCACAGAAATATATCTGCGGTGGCCAGGGTATAGGAATGGAGGAAGGAGTCTCAATGCAAATAGCCCAAAGGAGCGTTTTCAAACGAATGGGGCGTTTTCTACATTTTTGCTGTGGTAGCATTTACGCAATGGTATGCATATGTGAAAACTTGACAAACGGTAATGCTTTAAAGCATCGACTTCTATTGTATATAAATTATATCTCAATACCTCTCACTTTTTTTTAAAAGGAAAAGGAACTTTTAAGTATGTAAATACTGGTTATTGTATCCATCTAGACCATGAGCTCATAAACATAAAAATCTTATTTGGAATTCTTTCCAGACCTGGCCAACTTCCAGGATTTCTCATGACACCTTTGTACCCTTATGACAGGACACAGAAACTTGGTCTTAACCATGTTTACAATTCCCTCTCCTTCACTTCAAGTCCATATTCTTGCTGAGTTCTGTCACTTTTACTTCGAAAATCTCTAATGCATCTACTTTTTCCAAAGTCCACCGCATCTGCTCTAGTCCAAAGCCTCCCTCCATTTAATTGTCAACCCCCTTGAGTTTGTGTCATACCCCTTGGGTTTGTGCATCAGAGAAAACAGACAACCCTGTCACATGCTGTCAGTGAAGACAGCCTGGCAGTAGGGAAAATAAGACCATGCCTCTGGTCCAGTAGTGCCTAGACACGTTGTCCATGTCAATCAGAACTGAGGAATTCTTGTAAAAAGTGCAGATGCCATGATCTACATTCAGTGGATCTCACTCAGTGCGGCTACAACAGTGCCCTAGAATCTGTGAGATTACACTATACTTGGGAAACTTTCAGAGACTTTATTAAACCCCTTTGGTAGCGAGACTCAGCAAAATAAGGGAAAAAGAGATCGGAACAGATATTAGAAAAAATATATAGATAATCGACAAAACCCAAAGCTGGCTCTTTCAAAAGGTCACTACGAATTCATAAATTTCCACCCAGAAGAATAAAACAAAAGCAAGATAACTATAGACAAAACTTACCAATATCAGGAAAGAAATAGGTTACAGATTCCACAGAAATTAAAAGGATTCTATGAATAAGTTTATAGTCATAGAATAACTACATCTGGCAATTTAGGTGAAGCGGAACAAACTATCAAATTTCAGTGAAAAAGGAACAGATAACCTATTTTAAAAGCAAGCTTGTAGTTGAAAAATTCACAGAAAAGAAATCTCCAGCCCCAGGTGGTATCCCAGGCACAAAAGAGAAGGGGAGGGAAAGAAAGGGTAGGGACAGGGACAAAGTAAAAAAAAAAAAAATATATATATATATATATATCACTCCAATCATTTAATCAAGGTGATTTGGGCCAAATCCAAGCAATGTGATGAGACCATTCATTTTTTTTTCTCATTGTCCTCCAGCTTCCCCTTCCTGCCTCTCTCCTTTGCCCCAGTTCCCTTTCTCCTTCTTAAGTCCTGCCCTCCATCAAGGGCAGGCAACGATATGAGGCATGATTCCCACATTAAAACTGAGGTACGCTGCTCGGCTGACATTCAACGTGGATGCTATCATCCCTGCAGCTGGTACACTCAAGTTCTCTGTCTCTCCTGACGGACCAGAAGGTTTCACTCCTAATTTCAGGTATAGGTAGGAGAGAAGGTGCAGGGCACATGTTGGAGCCTTGAGTCCTTCATCTGTGAAATGCAGATGACCACAAACTGGGGGACAAACAGAAATAGCAGCACCAGGCCCCTTTCAATGAGAGCTACGTGCCAAACCCAGTGCATCACAGGACTCCTTGACGTTCAGGAGCACGCCAAGTAGATTTCCATGCGAGGACTGTTGCATTTGTTGTTCCTTCTGCCTGGAATGCTCTTCCCTTAGGTAACCCCACGACCTGCTCCCTCACTTCCTCCAGATCTCTGCTTACTTGGCATCTTTCAGGGAGACTTTCCCTCATTATCTTGAAGAAAATCATAATATCATACCCACATACACCTTTTCCCCTGATCTAGCAATATCTTTCTTCATAGTGCCTGCCACCCTTGATTTACTTACTGACCACCAAGTCTATGCAATGAGAGACTTGGTTAGTTTTGCCCTGTCCCAAACTCCTCCAATAGTGCTCAGGTCTATGGCAGGTGCTCAGAAAACATTTGCTGAAGGACAGTCTGGAGGCAGGCCCTTTAAACACATTGCTAACATGCACAGGTACCCTCCAAGATGGGCACTGGCCCCACTGTATTAATTATGATACATACTGAGATTTCACGAGACAAGTGATACACTCAACAACACACAGTCAGCATGTCAGGTTCCCGGCTTCAGAATCATATCTGCCAGCTACCAAATCCTCACTTCCTGGACAGAGACCTCACAGCCAAGAACGTAAGAGGTTTTATTTCTAACACGAAGACTTCCAACAGCTCATAGACAGCCAGAGACACCAAAAAGAGCTCACTGAATCTCTGCACAGAGAGCACACAACTCGAGTCTCAGACGCTCAAACACAACAGAGACCATAACCATACACGCTGTGACAGAGACCCTGCAAACAGTCCAAAGTCTTCCAGACAGAAACAAATGAGAACTGCACAGATGCTTCACATCATGGAGACTGACTCCCAAACCACGCGGACACTTACCGACCTAATACAAACCCTCCTAAACGGAAAGGCAGAAGTTTTAATAACTCAAGAATATCATATAATCTTAAGACAAAGTTCCCAGACAAAGGAAAAATTTGCAACCTCTGCATAGAGCCCCAGGCAGCTGATCCTTTACACCTTTAGACTAACCCATCCTTAAAGCAGCACAGAGGCATCACAACTTGGAACCCAGAATCAAAAAGCTCAGTGATCTCACATTCTGGGGTGCAGACTCCTAACACAGAGATCTCACACACAGGGACTGAGAGGCAAGAAACCTCCAAAGATGCACATCCCGGTATACAGGCACACATCCTAGAGGCTTTGTATTATGGCTCACAAAATCCACTCACATCAAATGTCCCATCACTCACAATTCCGCCCAAAGGCTCAAGGAGATCAAATGTAGCCAAACAGCACCTGTGTTGTCACACGTAGCAACACACAATCCCAAGGTGCCAGATACAGTATACTCTCCAGGGAGAGACACCAAACTCAGAGACCTCTCCCTGGACATGAATTGCGTGCATTTGTGTGAAGACCGTGCGCTGCCACAGGATCCAGACTGAGCGAGAGCTAAACAAGACTGAAACGCAGTCACCATGCACGGCCAGTGACCGCGCCAAACCTCGCCACTAACCAGAGCAGCTATTCGACCCCTTTGGGAAAAGCAATAAAACTCGGAGGAAAATTGCATGCTCTGCATCGTTGCGCACGCTAACGCAGGCGCACGCGTATACACGCGCCTCTCGCCCTCAGTTCCAGTTCTGTGCCCACAGTGCCCGCAATCACGCGGTGACCAGTCACTACCCAGAAAGCTTCTCTGACGCCATACCCAAACCGACAGCAGGTCTCTCGCTCCGTAGTCGTCCCACCAACGAAGGGGTGGAGTTGGAAAAGAGACGAAGAAAGTTTCCGCTGAATACCAGTGTCCACTCGGATTCGAAAGCAGCGGGAAGACGAAGAGGAGCGAATCGGGATAGACCCAGAGGCGCCCTGAGCGCCGCGCCTGGGAACTGTGGTCCATGCCTGACGCGGTGTAAGGGGGCCCTCCCTGCTGTGGAACGCCCTCTCCCAATGGTACCTTCCAGAGTGGGGGGGGGTCTTACCGCTTCCCCTCAGTGGTATATCCCAGGACAGAACTGTTTCATCTCGCGCGCCCCTTGCTGGTGGGATTGGGGAACAGCAGATATAGATGCCTGGGGACCATTCCAGGATGATCCGCAAAGGGCGGAAGGGCAAGGTTAGGGTGAAAACCCCACAGATTGCTGCCATCTTGGACTCAAAAAGAAGTCTTCGTAAACTGAAGATTACTTGTCTATAGTGACCACTGTCGTAACAAAGAGCATTGAAAGCATTTTATCTATGCTGCGCATCGTAGTTGTTTGAGCTTTCCTGTTTAAGGCAGAAATATCCAGCCACAGTCCCCCAGTGGGCAGGGTAAGTAAAGCTTCCGACTGGAATCTGAGGTCCTGGCGTGGGGAAGGCCTCTGACGTTGACCGCGAGTAATATGTGAAAAAGACAACAGGACCTTCCATTCTGTTAGGAAAGGGGTCAATTTCGAGGGGACCCAAGGACACCACCTCGTAGGTGAGATAAAGGTCACAGCTTTGTCATCATCTTATCATCCCTGAATATGTTCTCTAGCAGAATCCTCAGCCTGTCTAGCTATGCTTCTCTCAACAGGTTTAACTTTGTTTATTCATTCCGTTGTTCATGCATTCTCTCCAAAGTATGTGTCAAGCACAAATTTGTGTGTTTGGAAAGAGAAAATCGACCTTTTCCTCATGGAGCTTACCTTCTCTTGGGATCATGTGGTCCCCAAATACAAGTAATTTATCAGGTGTTTGTAACTGCCATAATTAACATTAAATTGGGATAGTGAAATAGAGAGAGGGGATGATATCTAGAAAGAGTGGTCAGGGAAGTTCTAAGATTGTGACATTTGAGCAACAGCCTAGAGGAGATACCTATCTGGGAGAAAAGTATCCTAGATCCTAGTGGAAAAACTGGGGAGTGAAATCCTGATGTCTCCATTTTACTCCTGGGGAGTAAAATCCTCTCTTTCTCTAGAGAATGACTCAGTTGCCCATGGCCTGGGCCTTAATCACGCTCCCTTCACACACATCAGGGGCCTCTGCCCATCAGGAAAAGGACATTCTCCATTCCTGGGGAGGCTCATGCTGCACACAGGGTCCCTCACAACCTATCCTGCCCAGACTGCCCTCTTGCTGATCTCCCTGCCAATGACTGCTCTAATGGGGGAAAGAGAGGCAGGGATCTCTGCATTTGTGGTGGAGCCTCATGCAAACTGGTGAATGTGAGATTTCCCCCCAGCTGCTTGGAGGCTCAACTCTGTACCTTCCATGATCACGTCCCCAGGGAATGTGACGAGTCCATTCCATCCATCAGATAAGAAGCTGGGTGTGTGATGGGGAGACACAGAGACATACCCTGACAGTGAGTCAGCCATAGGGTCCCTGTGGCCCTGTGCCAACGCCCCCCTCCCCCACTCCCTGGCCAGGGTTGTGCTGAGTCTTTCCCGCCTCCTCCAAGGAGCCCAAGCTTCCATCCAGTTCCTCCCCTCCTCATGAGCTGAGACCTTCCCTCTGCACTGGGCCTTGGGCGCCCATCTGCTAACGGTGCCCTCCTTGTTGTGGGTTGGGCAGATGGACTGAGAGAGTGTGTGTACACAGTTTTTGTCACAGGGCCCCTATCAAGGGTGGCAGTCATATCAGCAAGTATTTTTCTTAACAGGATTATTACCTGGGCTTCTGTGAACTGTGCATTATTACCCTCTCTGAGGATGGGGCCCCAAGCTTTTCTCTCTGTAGGGAGGCATGGTAGAAATCGTAGCAAATGTGACATCACAGGCCTGCTTCTAAGGCCCGTGAGAGTGGGGTCCATCCAGCCTCTCTCTTCAGACTGTTCTCGTGTGCAGATATATGAACAGCTGAGAGGCCCAACCCTCTGGACACAGACCCCCCCCCCAAACAGTTCTGAGATTTCATGCCCTGGGACAGAGATCTGCAAACAGTTTAGAGTGCTCATCCTGGATGCCAACCCAAAACAGCTCTAATAGGTCACACCTGAGGACACAGATGCACTCCAGCTCAGAAATTCCATCTCTGGCTTCAGATGAATTAGGATCCCTAACAGAAACAGCGTTGCTCACAGCCAGTTCTACAGGGGTAAGTTGTAACCTCTGCGATCCCTGAATGTCACTGCGTCATGAAGGAATTCTGGGTGAAAAACAGGAAGAGGCACACAGTGCTTTGGACAAACTGGCCCTTATTTAGTCACACGCCATATCCTCAGATATGCAGGTGACACCACCCTTATGGCAGAAAGTGAAGAACTAAAGAGCCTCCTGATGAAAGAGAAAGAGGAGAGTGAAAAAGGTGGCTTAAAACTCAACATTCAGAAAACTAAGATCATGGCATCCGGTTCCATCACTTCATGGCGAATAGATGGGGAAACACTGGAAACAGTGTCAGACTTTATTTTTGGGGGCTCCAAAACCACTGCTGATGGTGATTGCAGCCATGAACTTAAAAGACGCTTACTCCTTGGAAGGAAGGTTATGGCCAACCTAGATAGCATATTTAAAAGCAGAGACATTACTTTGCCAACAAAAGTCCGTCTAGTCAAGGCTATGGTTTTTCCAGTGGTCATGTATGGATGTGAGAGTTGGACGGTGAAGAAAGCTGAGCACCGAAGAATTGATGCTTTTGGACTGTGGTGTTGGAGAAGACTCTTGAGAGTCACTTGGACTGCAAGGAGATCCAACCAATCCATCCTAAAAGAGATCAATCCTGGGTGTTCACCGGAAGGTCTGATGTTGAAGCTGAAACTCCAATACTTGGGCCACCTCATGCGAAGGGCTGACTCATTGGAAAAGACCCTAACGCTGGGTAGGATTGGGGGCGGAAGGAGAAGGGGACGACAGAGGCTGAGATGGTTGGATGGCATAACCGACTCGATGGACATGGGTTTGGGTGGACTCCAGGAGTTGGTGATGGACAGAGAGGCCTGGCGTGCTGCAATTCATGGGGTCGCAGAGAGTCGGACACGACTGAGCGACTGAACGGAACTGAACTGAATCTATATTCAAGACAGCAAGCTAGGAATAGAATGGAACTTACTCTGATAAAGTGTATCTACAAAAAAGCAACGTAAACAGGTCGAAATGGAGAAGATTACTCATTTCCTATCGGGAAAAATGCCGATTATCACCTGCTTTAGTCAAGAGTATTCTGGCTGGTTTGTTCAATCCTGCAAAATGAGGAAAGGTTTAAGGTTTAAGCCAGTAGAAACTGTTGATATTCAAATATTATAGTATATTTTGAAAAGCAAAATAATCTAGATCTAAATTTGTGGAATTAATATGCATATTTAGAGGAACTGTGGAACAGAAAATCTATATACAAACATTCTATCTCTACATACATCCTCAACTAGGCCATAAAAATCACAAACCATGGATTTTCAATACCATTAAATCCTCGGGGATAAATGTAACAAAAAATGTGCAAGGAGAAAATGAAACTTTATTGACAGAACTTTAACAGTCAAATATACAACATAAGAACAGCACAGATGGCTTCAGTCTATCTTCTTTCAAGCAAATCGTCGCCCTTCACCTATAATATATACATTAAAAAAGTTACTTAGCAGAAATTTCGATGACAGGAGAGGTGTACAGAGTTCATCGCAGTTGTAGTTTTATAAAGTGGACTAAAACAAGAACACTACGGGCGACCCTTTGGCTTACCTTCAGTTAATCCTCTCTAGAGATTTTATAGGCTTTTCAAGCGTATTACCAGTATTTTTAAAAACACACTACCCTTCCTAGTTATACAAGAAAATAAGGACACTGAGTTCAGAACAAATGAAATCAATTGAACCTATCAGAAGGTCGTTTTCAGTAGAGGGCAAAACTGTGTACACATTCAGTAAAATATCTAACAACAAAAAACACCCTAAGAAAAACAAAATACACAAAAACTAAAACCAAAAAATCCCCCAAAAGTATCATTGAACTGTGTTGGTTTGAAATAATATTCCGAATATAGGACAGCTCAACAGTTGTTATCTCTGTTACTGCTTAAGTGAAGTAAAGAAAAAGGCCAGTAGTACATTTGTTTCTTCTCTACTGTGGAAGAGTGTAGAAATTTTCATTTGTTCTAATTCATCCCTGATGTGGTTGTTTTAAGTCAGTTAAACATTTATCCCCCTTTTTACTTGTGGCCCTCTTGTAATTCTAAATGTTTCTTGTCACCTTGGAAAGCATTCCAGTTGGTATAATAAATTATATGGGGACACTAATTTTCAGTCATTACTATCACTGGCGACATCAACATGTGAAGCAGAAATAGGACTTTCTCACAGCCACACCAAAAGAAGAAAGAGAAAAAGGAGAGAAGAAAAGAAACGGGAGAGCTAGAGGGAGTATGAGTGAGAGAGAAAAGCAAGTAGGAAGAGAGAAGAAAATCTGGAAAAGGAGATTTTTTGGTTTGTTTCTGAATGACAATGGCTTTTGAGAGACAACTCTGACCAATTTCAAAAGTTCATCCACGGTATCTTGTGATGTTTACTTATTTAGTTACTCTGGGCTATGTTAAATAATATTTCTTTTTCTACCCTATTAGACACATCCCATCAATATTCTAAAAATATGTGAGTTCCAGATTATACTCTGTTTTAATTCTGTAATCTACTGTTAGTGTCTTGTTCATATTTCTTATTAGGTATACTTGGGCTTTGTCCATTTTCTTCACAATCATGTAAACTGAGAGGAATGGACTGGCAATTTGGGGTTGGCAGATACAAACTATCACATTCAGAATGGATAAACAACAAGGTCCTACTATACAGCACAGGGAACTATGTCCAACCTCCTGTGATAAATCACAACAGAAAAGAATATTAAAAAATGTGTGTGTATATATATGTGTGTTACAAAATTATGTAAATTACCACATTGTGTTTATCTATTCATTGAGTTTATTTTCCTCTTCCTGACGATTCATACCTGTCTTTTATTAAGTATCTTTTTCTTTTTCCGTTAGCTTTATTCTGTCGCTCTTTTTCTTACCTGTTTGTTGGGGGTAGGATTTTATATTTATGTACTTTATAATTAATGTATTTTTCTTTTTAAATACCACACATATTTAGGGCTAAGATGTTTCTAAGAGAACATTTTAATCATGTTCTGTAGTTACTTGAAAGTAGTCTGAAAGTTGTCTTTTCATCTACATGTTCTAATGGAATGGAACAAAAAGGTAAAGTGAAAATATTTAGAAGGCTAATACACAGTAAAATCTTCCCTAACCATGAAGTTCTTCCTGTAAAATTAGAACCATGCAATTAATTGTCAGCAATCTGGAGAACACCTATGTGAAAGATACTACGCTGATTACGTGGGAAGAACTAGAGTTACAGACTTTAACCTTCAAAACTTTTTAAACTCACGTATCAAAGAGGAAAAATAACATATTTGATATAGTGAGAGACGATTATATCGTGAGGCTCAGATTTTTACTAGTTCCTTAAGAGTGAGAGTTGGGTGTATGGCAAAAACCATCAGAGTAGTGTAAAGTAATGATCCTCCACTTAAAATAAGCAAAAAAACGCCCCCCAAAACAGACCAAACATGGGGGCAGGTAGTGTGCTTAGCATATGTATCTCACTCACACCTGCCTGGAATATCACTGACTAAATGCACTCTCTCAACTTGATCAGCCACAGAAACAGGAAACTAGACTACCTTTTGCCATTTTATTATTCAGTCATATCATGCTTCAATGGGGAAAGGATTTAAAATGCAACTAAGTTTCCTAAGAGCTAGAGAATTCAGAATTTGAGAGAATTTAACAAACATCAAGCGGAATGTTGGCTCATTTTCTTTTTTAAAAAAATTAATTTTTTAATTTTAATTGGAGGCTAATTACTTTACAATAGTGTGGTGTTTTTTGCAATACATTGATATGAATCAGCCACGGGTGTACATGGGTCCCCCATCAGAAAATGAAATCTCAATTCCCCTGTTATAATTTGACTCTAGATGATATTTTATGATAAATCAATCAAGAAAAACAGAGTATTCTTGTATGCATTCCATCGAAGGGAATCAGAGAGTGCAAAAATCAGCATGGAAAAATTGGCATTTTAGTGTATCTGTTCTGAATTCACAACTTAAATGAATAAAGTTCAGTTTAGAAGTTAAGGGATTTACCTGAATCACACACATTATGTTAAAGCTGGTACTAGAACCTTCTGAGCATATTTCATGTAAACTGATATTTATTACAAATGCATTCCGTATTTGTTACAAGCAGAAATTAGAAAAGAACCTGAAAATTATTAGCTGTTGCTTAAAGTACTTATACTCAAGGAAAGAAAACGGTTTCCTTTTGAATCAGTTCTATTGAGAAGGATGAAACTGGAGCCCATTATACAGAGTGAAGTAAGCCAGACAGAAAAACACCAATACAGTATACTAATGCATATATATATGGAATTTGAAAGATGGTAACGATAACCCTATATGCGAGACAGAATAAGAGACACAGATGCATAGAACAGTCTTATGGACTCTGAGGGAGAAGGTGAGGGTGGGACGTTCTGAGAGAATAGCATTGAAACATGTATATTATCATATGTGAAACAGAACATCATTCCAGGTTCGATGCATGAGACAAATGCTCAGGGCTGGGGCAGTGGGATGACCCGGAGGGATGGGAGGGGGAGGGAGGTGTGGGGGGGTTCAGGATGGGGAACACATGTAACCCCATGGCTGATTCATGTCAATGTATGGCAAAAACCACTACAATATTGTAAAGTAATTAGCCTCCAACTAAAATAAATAAATTTATTTAAAAATAAAAAAAAAAAGGAAAACGGTTTCCTATTTTCAGTTCGATATGGCTTTGATCCTGTCTCTTTATTGGAAAGTCTGTAAGTCAGGCACTCAGGCATCTGGGATGTGAACTATCTTTCAAAGAATATGTGAATTCTATTATTAAAATAATAGTAATGTTCCCTCTATATTATTAAAGATATAATATTCTGAAAAACAGAAACCACATAAATTACTTTCTGAATGGATGACATACCTGCTTCTGGCATTTCAACAGGCTGTATATTTGACGCAATCTCCTCCTAGACATCAGGACCATCTCCACCTTGACCCCCAGTCTTTGCCACAGCCAATTCCGGGAGATCAATTTCCAGGTAAGGATCATTAAAAAAACGCATCAATTTAGGTGTAAAACCTACAATATAAACAAGGGAATGATGATATTCATTCCCTCAGTGTTATGAATTAAAAGCCTTAGGTTAGTATGGTAAAAATGTGATGAGTAAGAAACTCAGGAGCATTATTCCAGGAATGTTTTGCTGGAGAAAAAGGAAAGCAGAATTTCCCGAAAGTCATTACCATTTTCCTTTTCCAGGGTTGTCCTCAGACAACTTAGATGCTCCCCCGACTTCTTTGTCTTGAAAACAAGGGAAAATTTCACCAACCACACGAACCTGCAAACTATACTCTCCTCAGTTTTTCAGGAACTGTCTGAAGTCCTTTTCTAATGTTTCCTTTCCTCCACTCACTGGGTATGTCTTAAGGCAGGATGCACTGATACACTTTACCTTGACAGGCACGCGGCAGCTTCTCTTCACCACGATCCACTGGATGCTCTTCATGTACTTCCTCCTTTGCAGGTGTGATATCATGAATTTCAGCTGGTGGTTCCCCTTGTTGAGGTTGCTCAACACTGGGCTGCTGGTCCTAGTAGAGTGGGCATGCAAATAAAAACTTTTTGTTGTTAATACATCTAATAGCATAACTATACACAAGACACAGATGTATCTGATCATAAGTAAACCTAACAACATTTTCCCAACACAATTCTATGTACTTACTTTTAATAAAGTTTCTCTTCCCACAGAGAAAAGTTAACTCCCATAAGAGTTACTCAGAAAGACTTTGGAAGCTATTTAACTCTATGTTGGGATGGAAGTATGCAATCTGTTGTTAATAAGCAGGAGGAGGGAGTCACTGGGCACATTTCCAGGGAATTTAACAGTATACTCATCCAGGCAACGCCAGACTGTAATATATCTGGATCAATGTTCCTTCCTAAGACACACTGTCACCCTTTATCAGCATGAAAGACCTTTATCACTGCATCTGTACTACTTAACATCATTTTCTCAAAAATAAACTTCTGCTAATAGAAAACACCAAATGGTAAGGTACTCACAACCACAGGTGCATCCAGCTGGGAGGACTCTTGATCTATAGGTCCCAGTGTTGATGCCACTTGCCCACTCATATTTCTCCCTGAAAGTAGAATGTTGTGATTTAGAAAATGTATTTATGACTAGAGCTATATTTGATCACTTTTATGGCCATATGTTGACTTATTACTTTTTTAAAAAATGTGAAAATACTTTCAAAAGAAAACGATGGTTAAGTATGAGTGTACATGCATTCCAATCACACTAAATACAGTTACTAGAAAAGCCATTTTTGTCTTTGCTAAGCTGGCAGAGAAATTACCTTAAGGTACACAGGAAGGCTCAATTTTTGTGAGGAAGTTTGATTTCACAACAGAATTCTCCATTATGAAGATATTTAGTGAAATACTGCTAAGAGTTAAAAATTCAGGACTATTCCTTTTGTCACACCCCTATTCACCAGACGTATCTCCCCAGCTCCCTTGGAATTCAGTTGGAACAAGAAGGCTCAGTCTTTACAGCCTGACTATGGCGATTTTCTCAGTGTCTGGGGCTGAAGTGAGTCTGCATGCAGAGCAACCGGTCCACGTCTCCCTTGACACCTTATCACAAAACCCGGGAGACAGTCACAACCCACCCCCCCCACCCCCGCGGTCCGGTTTCTAGGCCTTTCCTTAATCGCCCACCCCGCCCCCTGCCCAGGTCCCACTGCCGGCCCCAGATTCTGTGCTCTGTCGTCAGTTCCAGGGCCCCAGTGAACCAGATATTTCAAATAGCACTCCCAAGTCTCCCCCCCGCCCACCATCACCCGACCCCTCCCTCTTCTGCCCACCGAGCTTCCTCTCCAGCCACCAGGGCAAGAACTATGGCGTCACGACACCTCTGAAGAGCAAGATGACGACCTCGAGGGCCTTCCTCCTCAAAGGCCCGAAAACGCGCTGCCCGACCCGCCCGAAACTCGCTGGCTCCCCCTCACACGCTCGCACACATCAACTCCAGACAGGACAGATCTGTGGACCTACCTGGTGACTCGCAAGCAGTGAGAAGGAACCGGGACTGAGTAAACACAACCGCCTCAGGCCCAACGCTCCTCACAGAATGCGCGCTACTTATGCGCACCAAGGCGCATGCGCAGTAGCGGGTGTACCTGCACACACTGCGCATGCTCCCTGAGTTCGGCGTGTGCCGAGCACGTTGAGCTTTTCTCGCTACTGAGGTAGAGTCCTGGAACCGCAGGGTCTCTGGAGGATGAGAAAGGGGGTTGAAGACTATCTTTTTTTCCTTCCAGTGCAGTCTTTCTTACGCATCCACAAACTGTGGTGATAGGTAGTCCCAGGTTACCCTTAGTGGAGAATGTGTCTCAGGAAGACATTTATGACAGGAATAGACATTACTGGTTTGAATACCTATTTTTATACATGCTTTGATGAACCATTTCCTTCTCTGCTTCTGGGTTTTCCATCATGCTTGCAATGGCTTTACTCACTTCCATAGAATAGACACAGAAATATGTACCTCCGTTTCCATCTGTTGCTTGGAGCATTGCACATTTATATCTCTGAACTGGTAACTGATTTCTCAGAATATACCTCTGGTTCCTGTACAATATTGTTCTTTTAGCATCGGACTTGACTTTCACCACCAGACACATCCACAGCTGGGGGCTGTTTCCACTTTAGCTTAGCCTTTTCATTCCTTTTGTAGCTATTTCTTCACTCTTCTCCGGTAGCATATTCTTCTTATTCTCAAGAATTTCGGTACTTCCTAGGAGTTTTAATTTTAGCCAATTTTACCCAAGAGAAAGGAAAACATATTCACACAAGGACCATTACTAAAATATCCTACTCATGTACTCCTAATAGCCAAAACCAGAAACAACCAAACTATTCAACAACTGGTATGTAGATGAAAGAAAAAAGAATATACTCATGCATAAGAATACTACACAGTCATTTCAAAAGGAACTCCTAATGCATGTAACAGCAAGGATGCATCTCAGCTGTGCCACTGAGAGATGTCAGACACAGAAGGCTATGTGTTATATGATTCCATGTCAATGGATTCCTGGAAAAGGCACAACTATAGGCACAGAAATATATCTGCGGTGGCCAGGGTATAGGAATGGAGGAAGGAGTCTCAATGCAAATAGCCCAAAGGAGCGTTTTCAAACGAATGGGGCGTTTTCTACATTTTTGCTGTGGTAGCATTTACGCAATGGTATGCATATGTGAAAACTTGACAAACGGTAATGCTTTAAAGCATCGACTTCTATTGTATATAAATTATATCTCAATACCTCTCACTTTTTTTTAAAAGGAAAAGGAACTTTTAAGTATGTAAATACTGGTTATTGTATCCATCTAGACCATGAGCTCATAAACATAAAAATCTTATTTGGAATTCTTTCCAGACCTGGCCAACTTCCAGGATTTCTCATGACACCTTTGTACCCTTATGACAGGACACAGAAACTTGGTCTTAACCATGTTTACAATTCCCTCTCCTTCACTTCAAGTCCATATTCTTGCTGAGTTCTGTCACTTTTACTTCGAAAATCTCTAATGCATCTACTTTTTCCAAAGTCCACCGCATCTGCTCTAGTCCAAAGCCTCCCTCCATTTAATTGTCAACCCCCTTGAGTTTGTGTCATACCCCTTGGGTTTGTGCATCAGAGAAAACAGACAACCCTGTCACATGCTGTCAGTGAAGACAGCCTGGCAGTAGGGAAAATAAGACCATGCCTCTGGTCCAGTAGTGCCTAGACACGTTGTCCATGTCAATCAGAACTGAGGAATTCTTGTAAAAAGTGCAGATGCCATGATCTACATTCAGTGGATCTCACTCAGTGCGGCTACAACAGTGCCCTAGAATCTGTGAGATTACACTATACTTGGGAAACTTTCAGAGACTTTATTAAACCCCTTTGGTAGCGAGACTCAGCAAAATAAGGGAAAAAGAGATCGGAACAGATATTAGAAAAAATATATAGATAATCGACAAAACCCAAAGCTGGCTCTTTCAAAAGGTCACTACGAATTCATAAATTTCCACCCAGAAGAATAAAACAAAAGCAAGATAACTATAGACAAAACTTACCAATATCAGGAAAGAAATAGGTTACAGATTCCACAGAAATTAAAAGGATTCTATGAATAAGTTTATAGTCATAGAATAACTACATCTGGCAATTTAGGTGAAGCGGAACAAACTATCAAATTTCAGTGAAAAAGGAACAGATAACCTATTTTAAAAGCAAGCTTGTAGTTGAAAAATTCACAGAAAAGAAATCTCCAGCCCCAGGTGGTATCCCAGGCACAAAAGAGAAGGGGAGGGAAAGAAAGGGTAGGGACAGGGACAAAGTAAAAAAAAAAATATATATATATATATATATATCACTCCAATCATTTAATCAAGGTGATTTGGGCCAAATCCAAGCAATGTGATGAGACCATTCATTTTTTTTTCTCATTGTCCTCCAGCTTCCCCTTCCTGCCTCTCTCCTTTGCCCCAGTTCCCTTTCTCCTTCTTAAGTCCTGCCCTCCATCAAGGGCAGGCAACGATATGAGGCATGATTCCCACATTAAAACTGAGGTACGCTGCTCGGCTGACATTCAACGTGGATGCTATCATCCCTGCAGCTGGTACACTCAAGTTCTCTGTCTCTCCTGACGGACCAGAAGGTTTCACTCCTAATTTCAGGTATAGGTAGGAGAGAAGGTGCAGGGCACATGTTGGAGCCTTGAGTCCTTCATCTGTGAAATGCAGATGACCACAAACTGGGGGACAAACAGAAATAGCAGCACCAGGCCCCTTTCAATGAGAGCTACGTGCCAAACCCAGTGCATCACAGGACTCCTTGACGTTCAGGAGCACGCCAAGTAGATTTCCATGCGAGGACTGTTGCATTTGTTGTTCCTTCTGCCTGGAATGCTCTTCCCTTAGGTAACCCCACGACCTGCTCCCTCACTTCCTCCAGATCTCTGCTTACTTGGCATCTTTCAGGGAGACTTTCCCTCATTATCTTGAAGAAAATCATAATATCATACCCACATACACCTTTTCCCCTGATCTAGCAATATCTTTCTTCATAGTGCCTGCCACCCTTGATTTACTTACTGACCACCAAGTCTATGCAATGAGAGACTTGGTTAGTTTTGCCCTGTCCCAAACTCCTCCAATAGTGCTCAGGTCTATGGCAGGTGCTCAGAAAACATTTGCTGAAGGACAGTCTGGAGGCAGGCCCTTTAAACACATTGCTAACATGCACAGGTACCCTCCAAGATGGGCACTGGCCCCACTGTATTAATTATGATACATACTGAGATTTCACGAGACAAGTGATACACTCAACAACACACAGTCAGCATGTCAGGTTCCCGGCTTCAGAATCATATCTGCCAGCTACCAAATCCTCACTTCCTGGACAGAGACCTCACAGCCAAGAACGTAAGAGGTTTTATTTCTAACACGAAGACTTCCAACAGCTCATAGACAGCCAGAGACACCAAAAAGAGCTCACTGAATCTCTGCACAGAGAGCACACAACTCGAGTCTCAGACGCTCAAACACAACAGAGACCATAACCATACACGCTGTGACAGAGACCCTGCAAACAGTCCAAAGTCTTCCAGACAGAAACAAATGAGAACTGCACAGATGCTTCACATCATGGAGACTGACTCCCAAACCACGCGGACACTTACCGACCTAATACAAACCCTCCTAAACGGAAAGGCAGAAGTTTTAATAACTCAAGAATATCATATAATCTTAAGACAAAGTTCCCAGACAAAGGAAAAATTTGCAACCTCTGCATAGAGCCCCAGGCAGCTGATCCTTTACACCTTTAGACTAACCCATCCTTAAAGCAGCACAGAGGCATCACAACTTGGAACCCAGAATCAAAAAGCTCAGTGATCTCACATTCTGGGGTGCAGACCCCTAACACAGAGATCTCACACACAGGGACTGAGAGGCAAGAAACCTCCAAAGATGCACATCCCGGTATACAGGCACACATCCTAGAGGCTTTGTATTATGGCTCACAAAATCCACTCACATCAAATGTCCCATCACTCACAATTCCGCCCAAAGGCTCAAGGAGATCAAATGTAGCCAAACACCACCTGTGTTGTCACACGTAGCAACACACAATCCCAAGGTGCCAGATACAGTATACTCTCCAGGGAGAGACACCAAACTCAGAGACCTCTCCCTGGACATGAATTGCGTGCATTTGTGTGAAGACCGTGCGCTGCCACAGGATCCAGACTGAGCGAGAGCTAAACAAGACTGAAACGCAGTCACCATGCACGGCCAGTGACCGCGCCAAACCTCGCCACTAACCAGAGCAGCTATTCGACCCCTTTGGGAAAAGCAATAAAACTCGGAGGAAAATTGCATGCTCTGCATCGTTGCGCACGCTAACGCAGGCGCACGCGTATACACGCGCCTCTCGCCCTCAGTTCCAGTTCTGTGCCCACAGTGCCCGCAATCACGCGGTGACCAGTCACTACCCAGAAAGCTTCTCTGACGCCATACCCAAACCGACAGCAGGTCTCTCGCTCCGTAGTCGTCCCACCAACGAAGGGGTGGAGTTGGAAAAGAGACGAAGAAAGTTTCCGCTGAATACCAGTGTCCACTCGGATTCGAAAGCAGCGGGAAGACGAAGAGGAGCGAATCGGGATAGACCCAGAGGCGCCCTGAGCGCCGCGCCTGGGAACTGTGGTCCATGCCTGACGCGGTGTAAGGGGGCCCTCCCTGCTGTGGAACGCCCTCTCCCAATGGTACCTTCCAGAGTGGGGGGGGTCTTACCGCTTCCCCTCAGTGGTATATCCCAGGACAGAACTGTTTCATCTCGCGCGCCCCTTGCTGGTGGGATTGGGGAACAGCAGATATAGATGCCTGGGGACCATTCCAGGATGATCCGCAAAGGGCGGAAGGGCAAGGTTAGGGTGAAAACCCCACAGATTGCTGCCATCTTGGACTCAAAAAGAAGTCTTCATAAACTGAAGATTACTTGTCTATAGTGACCACTGTCGTAACAAAGAGCATTGAAAGCATTTTATCTATGCTGCGCATCGTAGTTGTTTGAGCTTTCCAGTTTAAGGCAGAAATATCCAGCCACAGTCCCCCAGTGGGCAGGGTAAGTAAAGCTTCCGACTGGAATCTGAGGTCCTGGCGTGGGGAAGGCCTCTGACGTTGACCGCGAGTAATATGTGAAAAAGACAACAGGACCTTCCATTCTGTTAGGAAAGGGGTCAATTTCGAGGAGACCCAAGGACACCACCTCGTAGGTGCGATAAAGATCACAGCTTTGTCATCATCTTATCATCCCTGAATATGTTCTCTAGCAGAATCCTCAGCCTGTCTAGCTATGCTTCTCTCAACAGGTTTAACTTTGTTTATTCATTCCGTTGTTCATGCATTCTCTCCAAAGTATGTGTCAAGCACAAATTTGTGTGCTTGGAAAGAGAAAATCGACCTTTTCCTCATGGAGCTTACCTTCTCTTGGGATCATGTGGTCCCCAAATACAAGTAATTTATCAGGTGTTTGTAACTGCCATGATTAACATTAAATTGGGATAGTGAAATAGAGAGAGGGGATGATATCTAGAAAGAGTGGTCAGGGAAGTTCTAAGATTGTGACATTTGAGCAACAGCCTAGAGGAGATACCTATCTGGGAGAAAAGTATCCTAGATCCTAGTGGAAAAACTGGGGAGTGAAATCCTGATGTCTCCATTTTACTCCTGGGGAGTAAAATCCTCTCTTTCTCTAGAGAATGACTCAGTTGCCCATGGCCTGGGCCTTAATCACGCTCCCTTCACACACATCAGGGGCCTCTGCCCATCAGGAAAAGGACATTCTCCATTCCTGGGGAGGCTCATGCTGCACACAGGGTCCCTCACAACCTATCCTGCCCAGACTGCCCTCTTGCTGATCTCCCTGCCAATGACTGCTCTAACGGGGGAAAGAGAGGCAGGGATCTCTGCATTTGTGGTGGAGCCTCATGCAAACTGGTGAATGTGAGATTTCCCCCCAGCTGCTTGGAGGCTCAACTCTGTACCTTCCATGATCACGTCCCCAGGGAATGTGACGAGTCCATTCCATCCATCAGATAAGAAGCTGGGTGTGTGATGGGGAGACACAGAGACATACCCTGACAGTGAGTCAGCCATAGGGTCCCTGTGGCCCTGTGCCAACGCCCCCCTCCCCCACTCCCTGGCCAGGGTTGTGCTGAGTCTTTCCCGCCTCCTCCAACGAGCCCAAGCTTCCATCCAGTTCCTCCCCTCCTCATGAGCTGAGACCTTCCCTCTGCACTGGGCCTTGGGCGCCCATCTGCTAACGGTGCCCTCCTTGTTGTGGGTTGGGCAGATGGACTGAGAGAGTGTGTGTACACAGTTTTTGTCACAGGGCCCCTATCAAGGGTGGCAGTCATATCAGCAAGTATTTTTCTTATCAGGATTATTACCTGGGCTTCTGTGAACTGTGCATTATTACCCTCTCTGAGGATGGGGCCCCAAGCTTTTCTCTCTGTAGGGAGGCATGGTAGAAATCGTAGCAAATGTGACATCACAGGCCTGCTTCTAAGGCCCGTGAGAGTGGGGTCCATCCAGCCTCTCTCTTCAGACTGTTCTCGTGTGCAGATATATGAACAGCTGAGAGGCCCAACCCTCTGGACACAGACCCCCCCCCAAACAGTTCTGAGATTTCATGCCCTGGGACAGAGATCTGCAAACAGTTTAGAGTGCTCATCCTGGATGCCAACCCAAAACAGCTCTAATAGGTCACACCTGAGGACACAGATGCACTCCAGCTCAGAAATTCCATCTCTGGCTTCAGATGAATTAGGATCCCTAACAGAAACAGCGTTGCTCACAGCCAGTTCTACAGGGGTAAGTTGTAACCTCTGCGATCCCTGAATGACACTGCGTCATGAAGGAATTCTGGGTGAAAAACAGGAAGAGGCACACAGTGCTTTGGACAAACTGGCCCTTATTTAGTCACACGCCATATCCTCAGATATGCAGGTGACACCACCCTTATGGCAGAAAGTGAAGAACTAAAGAGCCTCCTGATGAAAGAGAAAGAGGAGAGTGAAAAAGGTGGCTTAAAACTCAACATTCAGAAAACTAAGATCATGGCATCCGGTCCCATCACTTCATGGCGAATAGATGGGGAAACACTGGAAACAGTGTCAGACTTTATTTTTTTTGGGCTCCAAAATCACTGCTGATGGTGATTGCAGCCATGAACTTAAAAGACGCTTACTCCTTGGAAGGAAGGTTATGGCCAACCTAGATAGCATATTTAAAAGCAGAGACATTACTTTGCCAACAAAAGTCCGTCTAGTCAAGGCTATGGTTTTTCCAGTGGTCATGTATGGATGTGAGAGTTGGACGGTGAAGAAAGCTGAGCACCGAAGAATTGATGCTTTTGGACTGTGGTGTTGGAGAAGACTCTTGAGAGTCCCTTGGACTGCAAGGAGATCCAACCAATCCATCCTAAAAGAGATCAATCCTGGGTGTTCACTGGAAGGTCTGATGTTGAAGCTGAAACTCCAATACTTGGGCCACCTCATGCGAAGGGCTGACTCATTGGAAAAGACCCTAACGCTGGGTAGGATTGGGGGCGGAAGGAGAAGGGGACGACAGAGGCTGAGATGGTTGGATGGCATAACCGACTCGATGGACATGGGTTTGGGTGGACTCCAGGAGTTGGTGATGGACAGAGAGGCCTGGCGTGCTGCAATTCATGGGGTCGCAGAGAGTCGGACACGACTGAGCGACTGAACGGAACTGAACTGAATCTATATTCAAGACAGCAAGCTAGGAATAGAATGGAACTTACTCTGATAAAGTATATCTACAAAAAAGCAACGTAAACAGGTCGAAATGCAGAAGATTACTCATTTCCTATCGGGAAAAATGCCGATTATCACCTGCTTTAGTCAAGAGTATTCTGGCTGGTTTGTTCAATCCTGCAAAATGAGGAAAGGTTTAAGGTTTAAGCCAGTAGAAACTGTTGATATTCAAATATTATAGTATATTTTGAAAAGCAAAAATAATCTAGATCTAAATTTGTGGAATTAATATGCATATTGAGAGGAACTGTGGAACAGAAAATCTATATACAAACATTCTATCTCTACATACATCCTCAACTAGGCCATAAAAATCACAAACCATGAATTTTCAATACCATTAAATCCTCGGGGATAAATGTAACAAAAAATGTGCAAGGAGAAAATGAAACTTTATTGACAGAACTTTAACAGTCAAATATACAACATAAGAACAGCACAGATGGCTTCAGTCTATCTTCTTTCAAGCAAATCGTCGCCCTTCACCTATAATATATACATTAAAAAAGTTACTTAGCAGAAATTTCGTTGATAGGAGAGGTGTACAAAGTTCATCGCAGTTGTAGTTTTATAAAGTGGACTAAAACAAGAACACTACGGGCGACCCTCTGGCTTACCTTCAGTTAATCCTCTCTAGAGATTTTATCGACTTTTCAAGCCTATTACCAGTATTTTTAAAAACACACTACCCTTCCTAGTTATACAAGAAAATAAGGACACTGAGTTCAGAACAAATGAAATCAATTGAACCTATCAGAAGGTCGTTTTCAGTAGAGGGCAAAACTGTGTACACATTCAGTAAAATATCTAACAACAAAAAACACCCTAAGACAAACAAAATACACAAAAACTAAAACCAAAAAATCCCCCAAAAGTATCATTGAACTGTGTTGGTTTGAAATAATATTCCGAATATAGGACAGCTCAACAGTTGTTATCTCTGTTACTGCTTAAGTGAAGTAAAGAAAAAGGCCAGTAGTACATTTGTTTCTTCTCTACTGTGGAAGAGTGTAGAAATTTTCATTTGTTCTAATTCATCCCTGATGTGGTTGTTTTAAGTCAGTTAAACATTTATCCCCCTTTTTACTTGTGGCCCTCTTGTAATTCTAAATGTTTCTTGTCACCTTGGAAAGCATTCCAGTTGGTATAATAAATTATATGGGGACACTAATTTTCAGTCATTACTATCACTGGCGACATCAACATGTGAAGCAGAAATAGGACTTTCTCACAGCCACACCAAAAGAAGAAAGAGAAAAAGGAGAGAAGAAAAGAAACGGGAGAGCTAGAGGGAGTATGAGTGAGAGAGAAAAGCAAGTAGGAAGAGAGAAGAAAATCTGGAAAAGGAGATTTTTTGGTTTGTTTCTGAATGACAATGGCTTTTGAGAGACAACTCTGACCAATTTCAAAAGTTCATCCACGGTATCTTGTGATGTTTACTTATTTAGTTACTCTGGGCTATGTTAAATAATATTTCTTTTTCTACCCTATTAGACACATCCCATCAATATTCTAAAAATATGTGAGTTCCAGATTATACTCTGTTTTAATTCTGTAATCTACTGTTAGTGTCTTGTTCATATTTCTTATTAGGTATACTTGGGCTTTGTCCATTTTCTTCACAATCATGTAAACTGAGAGGAATGGACTGGCAATTTGGGGTTGGCAGATACAAACTATCACATTCAGAATGGATAAACAACAAGGTCCTACTATACAGCACAGGGAACTATGTCCAACCTCCTGTGATAAATCACAACAGAAAAGAATATTAAAAAATGTGTGTGTATATATATGTGTGTTACAAAATTATGTAAATTACCACATTGTGTTTATCTATTAGTTGAGTTTATTTTCCTCTTCCTGACGATTCATACCTGTCTTTTATTAAGTATCTTTTGCTTTTTCCGTTAGGTTTATTCTGTCGCTCTTTTTCTTACCTGTTTGTTGGGGGTAGGATTTTATATTTATGTACTTTATAATTAATGTATTTTTCTTTTTAAATACCACACATATTTAGGGCTAAGATGTTTCTAAGAGAACATTTTAATCATGTTCTGTAGTTACTTGAAAGTAGTCTGAAAGTTGTCTTTTCATCTACATGTTCTAATGGAATGGAACAAAAAGGTAAAGTGAAAATATTTAGAAGGCTAATACACAGTAAAATCTTCCCTAACCATGAAGTTCTTCCTGTAAAATTAGAACCATGCAATTAATTGTCAGCAATCTGGAGAACACCTATGTGAAAGATACTACGCTGACTACGTGGGAAGAACTAGAGTTACAGACTTTAACCTTCAAAACTTTTTAAACTCACGTATCAAAGAGGAAAAATAACATATTTGATATAGTGAGAGACGATTATATCGTGAGGCTCAGATTTTTACTAGTTCCTTAAGAGTGAGAGCTGGGTTTATGGCAAAAACCATCAGAATAGTGTAAAGTAATGATCCTCCACTTAAAATAAGCAAAAAAACGCCCCCCAAAACAGACCAAACATGGGGGCAGGTAGTGTGCTTAGCATATGTATCTCACTCACACCTGCCTGGAATATCACTGACTAAATGCACTCTCTCAACTTGATCAGCCACAGAAACAGGAAACTAGACTACCTTTTGCCATTTTATTATTTAGTCACATCATGCTTCAATGGAGAAAGGATTTAAAATGCAACTAATTTTCCTAAGAGCTAGAGAATTCAGAATTTGAGAGAATTTAACAAACGTCAAGCAGAATGTTGGCTCATTTTCTTTTTTAAAAAAATTAATTTTTTAATCTTAATTGGAGGCTAATTACTTTACAATAGTGTGGTGTTTTTTGCAATACATTGATATGAATCAGCCACGGGTGTACATGGGCCCCCATCAGAAAATGAAATCTCAATTCCCCTGTTATAATTTGACTCTAGATGATATTTTATGATAAATCAATCAAGAAAAACAGAGTATTCTTGTATGCATTCCATCGAAGGGAATCAGAGAGTGCAAAAATCAGCATGGAAAAATTGGCATTTTAGTGTATCTGTTCTGAATTCACAACTTAAATGAATAAAGTTCAGTTTAGAAGTTAAGGGATTTACCTGAATCACACACATTATGTTAAAGCTGGTACTAGAACCTACTGAGCATATTTCATGTAAACTGATATTTATTACAAATGCATTCCATATTTGTTACAAGCAGAAATTAGAAAAGAACCTGAAAATTATTAGCTGTTGCTTAAAGTACTTATACTCAAGGAAAGAAAACGGTTTCCTTTTGAATCAGTTCTATTGAGAAGGATGAAACTGGAGCCCATTATACAGAGTGAAGTAAGCCAGACGGAAAAACACCAATACAGTATACTAATGCATATATATGGAATTTGAAAGATGGTAACGATAACCCTATATGCGAGACAGAATAAGAGACACAGATGCATAGAACAGTCTTATGGACTCTGAGGGAGAAGGTGAGGGTGGGACGTTCTGAGAGAATAGCATTGAAACATGTATATTATCATATGTGAAACAGAACATCATTCCAGGTTCGATGCATGAGACAAATGCTCAGGGCTGGGGCAGTGGGATGACCCGGAGGGATGGGAGGGGGAGGGAGGTGTGGGGGGTTCAGGATGGGGAACACATGTAACCCCATGGCTGATTCATGTCAATGTATGGCAAAAACCACTACAATATTGTAAAGTAATTAGCCTCCAACTAAAATAAATAAATTTATTTAAAAATAAAAAAAAAAAAGGAAAACGGTTTCCTATTTTCAGTTCGATATGGCTTTGATCCTGTCTCTTTATTGGAAAGTCTGTAAGTCAGGCACTCAGGCATCTGGGATGTGAACTATCTTTCAAAGAATATGTGAATTCTATTATTAAAATAATAGTAATGTTCCCTCTATATTATTAAAGATATAATATTCTGAAAAACAGAAACCACATAAATTACTTTCTGAATGGATGACATACCTGCTTCTGGCATTTCAACAGGCTCTATATTTGACGCAATCTCCTCCTAGACATCAGGACCATCTCCACCTTGACCCCCAGTCTTTGCCACAGCCAATTCCGGGAGATCAATTTCCAGGTAAGGATCATTAAAAAAACGCATCAATTTAGCTGTAAAACCTACAATATAAACAAGGGAATGATGATATTCATTCCCTCAGTGTTATGAATTAAAAGCCTTAGGTTAGTATGGTAAAAATGTGATGAGTAAGAAACTCAGGAGCATTATTCCAGGAATGTGTTGCTGGAGAAAAAGGAAAGCAGAATTTCCCGAAAGTCATTACCATTTTCCTTTTCCAGGGTTGTCCTCAGACAACTTAGATGCTCCCCCGACTTCTCTGTCTTGAAAACAAGGGAAAATTTCACCAACCACACGAACCTGCAAACTATACTCTCCTCAGTTTTTCAGGAACTGTCTGAAGTCCTTTTCTAATGTTTCCTTTCCTCCACTCACTGGGTATGTCTTAAGGCAGGATGCACTGATACACTTTACCTTGACAGGCACGCGGCAGCTTCTCTTCACCACGATCCACTGGATGCTCTTCATGTACTTCCTCCTTTGCAGGTGTGATATCATGAATTTCAGCTGGTGGTTCCCCTTGTTGAGGTTGCTCAACACTGGGCTGCTGGTCCTAGTAGAGTGGGCATGCAAATAAAAACTTTTTGTTGTTAATACATCTAATAGCATAACTATACACAAGACACAGATGTATCTGATCATAAGTAAACCTAACAACATTTTCCCAACACAATTCTATGTACTTACTTTTAATAAAGTTTCTCTTCCCACAGAGAAAAGTTAACTCCCATAAGAGTTACTCAGAAAGACTTTGGAAGCTATTTAACTCTATGTTGGGATGGAAGTATGCAATCTGTTGTTAATAAGCAGGAGGAGGGAGTCACTGGGCACATTTCCAGGGAATTTAACAGTATACTCATCCAGGCAACGCCAGACTGTAATATATCTGGATCAATGTTCCTTCCTAAGACACACTGTCACCCTTTATCAGCATGAAAGACCTTTATCACTGCATCTGTACTACTTAACATCATTTTCTCAAAAATAAACTTCTGCTAATAGAAAACACCAAATGGTAAGGTACTCACAACCACAGGTGCATCCAGCTGGGAGGACTCTTGATCTATAGGTCCCAGTGTTGATGCCACTTGCCCACTCATATTTCTCCCTGAAAGTAGAATGTTGTGATTTAGAAAATGTATTTATGACTAGAGCTATATTTGATCACTTTTATGGCCATATGTTGACTTATTACTTTTTTAAAAAATGTGAAAATACTTTCAAAAGAAAACGATGGTTAAGTATGAGTGTACATGCATTCCAATCACACTAAATACAGTTACTAGAAAAGCCATTTTTGTCTTTGCTAAGCTGGCAGAGAAATTACCTTAAGGTACACAGGAAGGCTCAATTTTTGTGAGGAAGTTTGATTTCACAACAGAATTCTCCATTATGAAGATATTTAGTGAAATACTGCTAAGAGTTAAAAATTCAGGACTATTCCTTTTGTCACACCCCTATTCACCAGACGTATCTCCCCAACTCCCTTGGAATTCAGTTGGAACAAGAAGGCTCAGTCTTTACAGCCTGACTATGGCGATTTTCTCAGTGTCTGGGGCTGAAGTGAGTCTGCATGCAGAGCAACCGGTCCACGTCTCCCTTGACACCTTATCACAAAACCCGGGAGACAGTCACAACCCACCCCCCCCACCCCCGCGGTCCGGTTTCTAGGCCTTTCCTTAATCGCCCACCCCGCCCCCTGCCCAGGTCCCACTGTCGGCCCCAGATTCTGTGCTCTGTCGTCAGTTCCAGGGCCCCAGTGAACCAGATATTTCAAATAGCACTCCCAAGTCTCCCCCCCGCCCACCATCACCCGACCCCTCCCTCTTCTGCCCACCGAGCTTCCTCTCCAGCCACCAGGGCAAGAACTATGGCGTCACGACACCTCTGAAGAGCAAGATGACGACCTCGAGGGCCTTCCTCCTCAAAGGCCCGAAAACGCGCTGCCCGACCCGCCCGAAACTCGCTGGCTCCCCCTCACACGCTCGCACACATCAACTCCAGACAGGACAGATCTGTGGACCTACCTGGTGACTCGCAAGCAGTGAGAAGGAACCGGGACTGAGTAAACCCAACCGCCTCAGGCCCAACGCTCCTCACAGAATGCGCGCTACTTATGCGCACCAAGGCGCATGCGCAGTAGCGGGTGTACCTGCACACACTGCGCATGCTCCCTGAGTTCGGCGTGTGCCGAGCACGTTGAGCTTTTCTCGCTACTGAGGTAGAGTCCTGGAACCGCAGGGTCTCTGGAGGATGAGAAAGGGGGTTGAAGACTATCTTTTTTTCCTTCCAGTGCAGTCTTTCTTACGCATCCACAAACTGTGGTGATAGGTAGTCCCAGGTTACCCTTAGTGGAGAATGTGTCTCAGGAAGACATTTATGACAGGAATAGACATTACTGGTTTGAATACCTATTTTTATACATGCTTTGATGAACCATTTCCTTCTCTGCTTCTGGGTTTTCCATCATGCTTGCAATGGCTTTACTCACTTCCATAGAATAGACACAGAAATATGTACCTCCGTTTCCATCTGTTGCTTGGAGCATTGCACATTTATATCTCTGAACTGGTAACTGATTTCTCAGAATATACCTCTGGTTCCTGTACAATATTGTTCTTTTAGCATCGGACTTGACTTTCACCACCAGACACATCCACAGCTGGGGGCTGTTTCCACTTTAGCTTAGCCTTTTCATTCCTTTTGTAGCTATTTCTTCACTCTTCTCCGGTAGCATATTCTTCTTATTCTCAAGAATTTCGGTACTTCCTAGGAGTTTTAATTTTAGCCAATTTTACCCAAGAGAAAGGAAAACATATTCACACAAGGACCATTACTAAAATATCCTACTCATGTACTCCTAATAGCCAAAACTAGAAACAACCAAACTATTCAACAACTGGTATGTAGATGAAAGAAAAAAGAGTATACTCATGCATAAGAATACTACACAGTCATTTCAAAAGGAACTACTAATGCATGTAACAGCAAGGAGGCATCTCAGCTGTGCCACTGAGAGATGTCAGACACAGAAAGCTATGTGTTATATGATTTCATGTCAATGGGTTTCTGGAAAACGCACAACTATAGGCACAGAAATATATCTGTGGTTGCCAGGGTATAGGAATGGAGGAAGGAATCTGAATGCAAATAGCCGGAGGGAGCATTTGCTTTTTTTTTTTTTTTAATAAATTTATTTATTTTAGTTGGGGGCTAATTACTTTACAATATTGTAGTGGCTTTTGCCATACATTGACATGAATCAGCTATGGGTTTACATGTGTTCCCCATCCTGAACCCCCCTCCCACCCACTCCCCATCCCATCCCTCTGGGTCATCCCATTGCCCCAGCCCTGAGCATTTGTCTCATGCATCGAACCTGGAATGGTGTTCTGTTTCACATATGATAATATACATGTTTCAGTGCTATTCTCTCAGAACGTCCCACCCTCACCTTCTCCCTCAGAGTCCATAAGACTGTTCTATGCATCTGTGTCTCTTATTCTGTCTCGCAATAGGGTTATGGTTACCGTCTTTCAAATTCCATATATATGCATTAGTATACTCTATTGGTGTTTTTCTTTCTGGCTTACTTCACTCTGAATAATGGGCTCCGGTTTCATCCATCTCAATAGAAATGATTCAAATGTATTCTTTCTAATGGCTGAGTAATATTCCATTGGGTATATGTACCAATGCTTCCTTATTCATTCGTCTGCTGATGGACATCTAGGTTGCTTCCATGTCCTGCCTATTGTAAACAGTGCTGTGATGAACACTGGGCTACACGTGTCTCTTTCAATTCTGGTTTCCTTGGTGTGTATGCCCAGCAGAGGGATTGCTGTGTCGTATGGCAGTTCTATTCCCAGTTTTTTAAGGAATCTCCACACTGTTCTCCATAGTGGCTGTACTAGTTTGCATTCTCACCCGAGGGAGCATTTTCAAACCAACGGGACGTTTTCTACCTTTTTGTTGTGGTAGCATTTACGCAATGGTATGCATATGTCAAAACTCGACAAACAGGAATGCTTTAAAGCATTGACTTCTCTTGTATATAAATTATGTCTCAAGCTTCTCTTCACCACGATCCACTGGATCCTCTTCATTTATTTCCTCCTTTGCCGGTGTGATATCCTGCATTTCAGCTGGTGGTTCCCCTTGTTGAGGTTGCTCAACACTGGGCTACTGGTCCTAGTAGAGTGGGCATGCAAATAAAAACCTTTTGTTGTTAATACATCTAATAGCATAAATATACATAAGACACAGATATATCTGATCATAAGTTAACCTAACAACATTTTCCCAACACAATTCTATGTACTTACTTTTAATAAAGTTACTCTTCCCACAGAGAAAAGTTAGCTCCCCTAAGAGTTACCCAGGAAGACTTTGGAAGCTATTTAAATCTATGTTGGGATGGAAGTATGCAATCTGTTGTTAATAAGCAGGAGGAGGGAGTCACTGGGCACATTTCCAGGGAATTTAACGGTATACTCATCCAGGCAACACCAGACTGTAATATATCTGGATCAATGTTCCTTCCTAAGACAAACTGTCACCCTTTATCAGCATGAAAGACCTTTATCGCTGCATCTGTACTACTGAGAGGGCAACCGGCAGGAAGGCCAGGAGTCTCCAAACGGAGGAAATAGGCTGCAAGTGTCAGACATTTTCTCTCTCTCTTAAGCGGCAGGATGAAACAAACTAGGGATATTTTTTCCCTTCTCTATACAAATTTAAAAGAGGTTTCTCTTAAAATACTGTGTGGCCATGACACCTGGTTTCACCTGAAGTTAACTATTCTCAAACTTTGAGTTAACCAATGCATTTTTCTTATGGAAATGTTTGTCTTAAGCTATGTTACTGTACTCTGCATTTACCCCAAGCGCTGTCTTCCGCCTAATGGCTCAGAACCTACTTGACAAACCAGTATGTTATACTCAGACACTGTTCCCCTAATCTATGTAGATGAAACTATTTGCATGATCTGCCTTTCTGCAAAATTCAAGTCAATCGTTTTATGACCCGGGATGTCTGGTGCCCAGATTATTCCAAAATACATCTTATGGATGAGGGGCCTGGTGCCCTTCTGAGTTTAAGACATTCCTTTCTTTCATTAACAAACTGCTAGTGACTATATATCATCCAGCTGAAGACTAGCAGGGGGGTACTCTTTCTACCCCCTTCCGATGCCTATGTCAGAAGCTTTCTCTATCTCGTTTACACTTTAATAAAACTTTATCACACCAAAGCTCTGGGCGATCCAGCCTCGTCTCTGGCCCCGGATTGAATTCTTCTCCTCCAGAGGCCAAGAATCCCGGCCGTCTTTCTGCGGCTCAGCAACGACCTCACTACTTAACAATATTTTCTCCAAAATAAACTTGTGCTAATAGAAAACATCAAATGGTAAGGTACTCACAACCACAGGTTCACCCGGCTGGGAGGACTCTTGATCTATAGGTCCCAATGTTGATGCCACTTGCAAACTCATATTTCTCCCTGAAAGTAGAATATTGTGATTTAGAAAATGTATTTAAGAGTACAGCTATATTTGATCACTTTTATGACCATACGTTGACTTATTATTTTTTTAAAAATGTGAAAATACTTTCAAAAGAAAACTCTGGTTAAGTACGAGTGTACATGCATTCCAAGTACACCAAATACAGTTGCTAGAAAAGCCATATTTGTCTTTGCTAAGCTGGCAGAGAAATCACCTTAAGGTACACAGGAAGGCTGAATTTTTGTGAGGAAGTTTGATTTCACAACAGAATTCTCCATCATGAAGATATTTAGTGAAACGCTGCTAGGAATTAAAAATCCAGGACTATTCCTTTTGTCACACTCCTTTTCACCAGGCATATCTCCCCCAACTCCCTTGGAATTCAGCTGGAACAAGAAGAAAGGCTCCGTCTTTACAGCCTGATTTTCTCAGGGTCTGGGGCTGAGGTGAGTGCATGCAGAGCAACTGGTCCACGTCTCCCTTGACACCTTATCACAAAACCCGGGATAATGAAGAAGGAATTCCTGGGGCCTGGACTCCATCTTAGGCCTGTTGGTGCTGATCATGCTCGGCCACCTCTCTAATGGACTCTGAACTCTGTGCCTAGTGCCTGTGAAAACGACAATAGAAGGATAAGACCCCCTCCGGACAGGGGAACCTTGAAGATCCTATCCAGGTTACTCATCGCCTAAGAGAAAACATACACTAATCACCCCTGTCTCTGGACAGGCCGTAAATGTTTCTGTACCTATCGGAGTGTAACCTCCGGCTTATTGATTATTGGCCAACTGTTTAACTGTTTGAACACATAACACCTAAATGATGAGATTACTGTGATTGTATTTACCCTTCCTTTGTTTATGTAAGTCTCCAGGAATTTGGGGTGGTGAGTTCGGACACGTACACATGGGGTATAAAAGATTTTCACAAATGCTGGTCGGGGTCCTTGGCTAAGAGGAGACTCTGCCTTGGGCCCGCCGGTGTAATAAACTGCCCTCCATTACCTGCATTGTCCTTCTGAGTGAGTTTGTTCCCCAAAACGCGTGGCTATAACAATACAGTCACAACCCCCCCGCGGTCCGGTTTCTAGGCCTTTCCTTAATCGCCCACCCCGCCCCCTGCCCAGGTCCCACTGCCGGCCCCAGATTCTGTGCTCTGTCGTCAGTTCCAGGGCCCCAGTGAACCAGATATTTCAAATAGCACTCCCAAGTCTCCCCCCCACCATCACCCGACCCCTGCCCTCTTCTGCCCACCGCCCTTCCTCTCCAGCCACCAGGGCAAGAACTATGGCGTCGCGACACCTCTGAGGAGAAAGATGACCACCTCGAGGGCTTTCCTCCTCAAAGGCCCCAGATCGCACTGCCCGACCCGCCCGAAACTCGCTGGCTCCCCCTCACACACTCGCGCACTTCAACTCCAGACAGGACAGATCTGTGGACCTACCTGGTGACTCGCAAGCAGTGAGAAGGAACCGGGACTGAGTAAACCCAACCGCCTCAGGCCCAACGCTCCTCACAGAACGCTCAGGATGTATGTGCACCAAGGCGCATGCGCAGCAACGGGTGCACGTGCACACACTGCGCATGCTCCCGGAGTTCGGCGTGTGCCGTGCACGTTGAGGTTTTCTCGCCACTGAGGTGGAGTCCTGGAACGGCAGGGTCTCTGGAGGATGAGAAAGGGGCTTGAAGACTATATATTTTTCCTTCCAGGGCAGTCTTTCTTATGCATCCACAAACTGGTGATAGGTAGTCCCAGGTTACCCTTAGTGGAGAATGTGTCTCAGAAAGACATTCGTGACAGAAACAGACATTACGGTTTTTAATACCTATTTTTATACATGCTTTGATGAACCATTTCCTTCTCTGCTTCTGGGTTTTCCATCACGCTTGCGATGGCTTTACTCACTTCCATGGAATAGACACAGAAATACATACCTCTGTTTCCATCTGTTGCTTGCAGCACTGCACCTTTATATCTCTGAACTGGTAACTGATTTCTCAGAATATACCTCTGGTTCCTGTACAATATTGTTCTTTTAGCATCGGACTTGACTTTCACCACCAGACACAACCACAGCCGGGGGTTGTTTCCACTTTGGCTTAGCCTTTTCATTCCTTCTGTAGCTATTTCTTCACTCTTCTCCAGTAGCACATTCTTCTTATTCTCAGGAATTTTCGTACTTACTAGGAGTTTTAATTTTACCAAAGACAAAGGAAAACATATTCACACAAGGACCATTACTAAAATATCCTACTCATGTACTCCTAATAGCCAAAACCAGAAACAGCCCAACTATTCAACAACTGGCATAGAGATGAAAGAGAAACAAAAGTGTATACTCGTGCAGGAGAATACTACACAGTCATTTCAAAAGGAACTCCTAATGCATGTAACAGCAAGGATGCATCTCAGCTGTGCCACTGAGAGATGTCAGACACAGAAGGCTATGTGTTATATGATTCCATGTCAATGGATTCCTGGAAAAGGCACAACTATAGGCACAGAAATATATCTGCGGTGGCCAGGGTATAGGAATGGAGGAAGGAGTCTCAATGCAAATAGCCCAAAGGAGCGTTTTCAAACGAATGGGGCGTTTTCTACATTTTTGCTGTGGTAGCATTTACGCAATGGTATGCATATGTGAAAACTCGATAAACGGTAATGCTTTAAAGCATTGACTTCTATTGTATATAAATTATATCTCAATACCTCTCACTTTTTTTTAAAAGGAAAAGGAACTTTAAGTATGTAAATACTGGTTATTGTATCCATCTAGACCATGAGCTCATAAACATAAAAATCTTATTTGGAATTCTTTCCAGACCTGGCCAACTTCCAGGATTTCCCATGACACCTTTGTACCCTTATGACAGGACACAGAAACTTGGTCTTAACCATGTTTACAATTCCCTCTCCTTCACTTCAAGTCCATATTCTTGCTGAGTTCTGTCACTTTTACTTCGAAAATCTCTAATGCATCTACTTTTTCCAAAGTCCACCGCATCTGCTCTAGTCCAAAGCCTCCCTCCATTTAATTGTCAACGCCCTTGAGTTTGTGTCATACCCCTTGGGTTTGTGCATCAGAGAAAACAGACAACCCTGTCACATGCTCTCAGTGAAGACAGCCTGGCAGTAGGGAAAATAAGACCATGCCTCTGCTCCAGTAGTGCCTAGACACGTTGTCCACGTCAATCAGAACTGAGGAATTCTTGTAAAAAGTGCAGATGCCATGATCTACATTCAGTGGATCTCACTCAGTGCGGCTACAACAGTGCCCTAGAATCTGTGAGATTACACTATACTTGGGAAACTTTCAGGGACTTTATTAAACCCCTTTGGTAGCGAGACTCAGCAAAATAAGGGAAATAGAGATCGGAACAGATATTAGAAAAAATATACAGATAATCGACAAAACCCAAAGCTGGCTCTTTCAAAAGGTCACTACGAATTCATAAATTTCCACCCAGAAGAATAAAACAAAAGCAAGATAACTATAGACAAAACTTACCAATATCAGGAAAGAAATAGGTTACAGATTCCACAGAAATTAAAAGGATTCTATGAATAAGTTTATAGTCATAGAATAACTACATCTGGCAATTTAGGTGAAGCGGGACAAACTATCAAATTTCAGTGAAAAAGGAACAGATAACCTATTTTAAAAGCAAGCTTGTAGTTGAAAAATTCACAGAAAAGAAATCTCCAGCCCCAGGTGGTATCCCAGGCACAAAAGAGAAGGGGAGGGAAAGAAAGGGTAGGGACAGGGACAAAGTAAAAAATATATATCTATATATCTATATATCTATATATCACTCCAATCATTTAATCAAGGTGATTTGGGCCAAATCCAAGCAATGTGATGAGACCATTCATTTTTTTTTCTCATTGTCCTCCAGCTTCCCCTTCCTGCCTCTCTCCTTTGCCCCAGTTCCCTTTCTCCTTCTTAAGTCCTGCCCTCCATCAAGGGCAGGCAACGATATGAGGCATGATTCCCACATTAAAACTGAGGTACGCTGCTCGGCTGACATTCAACGTGGATGCTATCATCCCTGCAGCTGGTACACTCAAGTTCTCTGTCTCTCCTGACGGACCAGAAGGTTTCACTCCTAATTTCAGGTATAGGTAGGAGAGAAGGTGCAGGGCACATGTTGGAGCCTTGAGTCCTTCATCTGTGAAATGCAGATGACCACAAACTGGGGGACAAACAGAAATAGCAGCACCAGGCCCCTTTCAATGAGAGCTACGTGCCAAACCCAGTGCATCACAGGACTCCTTGACATTCAGGAGCACGCCAAGTAGATTTCCATGCGAGGACTGTTGCATTTGTTGTTCCTTCTGCCTGGAATGCTCTTCCCTTAGGTAACCCCACGACCTGCTCCCTCACTTCCTCCAGATCTCTGCTTACTTGGCATCGTTCAGGGAGACTTTCCCTCATTATCTTGAAGAAAATCATAATATCATACCCACATACACCTTTTCCCCTGATCTAGCAATATCTTTCTTCATAGTGCCTGCCACCCTTGATTTACTTACTGACCACCAAGTCTATGCAATGAGAGACTTGGTTAGTTTTGCCCTGTCCCAAACTCCTCCAATAGTGCTCAGGTCTATGGCAGGTGCTCAGAAAACATTTGCTGAAGGACAGTCTGGAGGCAGGCCCTTTAAACACATTGCTAACATGCACAGGTACCCTCCAAGATGGGCACTGGCCCCACTGTATTAATTATGATACATACTGAGATTTCACGAGACAAGTGATACACTCAACAACACACAGTCAGCATGTCAGGTTCCCGGCTTCAGAATCATATCTGCCAGCTACCAAATCCTCACTTCCTGGACAGAGACCTCACAGCCAAGAACGTAAGAGGTTTTATTTCTAACACGAAGACTTCCAACAGCTCATAGACAGCCAGAGACACCAAAAAGAGCTCACTGAATCTCTGCACAGAGAGCACACAACTCGAGTCTCAGACGCTCAAACACAACAGAGACCATAACCATACACGCTGTGACAGAGACCCTGCAAACAGTCCAAAGTCTTCCAGACAGAAACAAATGAGAACTGCACAGATGCTTCACATCATGGAGACTGACTCCCAAACCACGCGGACACTTACCGACCTAATACAAACCCTCCTAAACGGAAAGGCAGAAGTTTTAATAACTCAAGAATATCATATAATCTTAAGACAAAGTTCCCAGACAAAGGAAAAATTTGCAACCTCTGCATAGAGCCCCAGGCAGCTGATCCTTTACACCTTTAGACTAACCCATCCTTAAAGCAGCACAGAGGCATCACAACTTGGAACCCAGAATCAAAAAGCTCAGTGATCTCACATTCTGGGGTGCAGACCCCTAACACAGAGATCTCACACACAGGGACTGAGAGGCAAGAAACCTCCAAAGATGCACATCCCGGTATACAGGCACACATCCTAGAGGCTTTGTATTATGGCTCACAAAATCCACTCACATCAAATGTCCCATCACTCACAATTCCGCCCAAAGGCTCAAGGAGATCAAATGTAGCCAAACACCACCTGTGTTGTCACACGTAGCAACACACAATCCCAAGGTGCCAGATACAGTATACTCTCCAGGGAGAGACACCAAACTCAGAGACCTCTCCCTGGACATGAATTGCGTGCATTTGTGTGAAGACCGTGCGCTGCCACAGGATCCAGACTGAGCGAGAGCTAAACAAGACTGAAACGCAGTCACCATGCACGGCCAGTGACCGCGCCAAACCTCGCCACTAACCAGAGCAGCTATTCGACCCCTTTGGGAAAAGCAATAAAACTCGGAGGAAAATTGCATGCTCTGCATCGTTGCGCACGCTAACGCAGGCGCACGCGTATACACGCGCCTCTCGCCCTCAGTTCCAGTTCTGTGCCCACAGTGCCCGCAATCACGCGGTGACCAGTCACTACCCAGAAAGCTTCTCTGACGCCATACCCAAACCGACAGCAGGTCTCTCGCTCCGTAGTCGTCCCACCAACGAAGGGGTGGAGTTGGAAAAGAGACGAAGAAAGTTTCCGCTGAATACCAGTGTCCACTCGGATTCGAAAGCAGCGGGAAGACGAAGAGGAGCGAATCGGGATAGACCCAGAGGCGCCCTGAGCGCCGCGCCTGGGAACTGTGGTCCATGCCTGACGCGGTGTAAGGGGGCCCTCCCTGCTGTGGAACGCCCTCTCCCAATGGTACCTTCCAGAGTGGGGGGGGTCTTACCGCTTCCCCTCAGTGGTATATCCCAGGACAGAACTGTTTCATCTCGCGCGCCCCTTGCTGGTGGGATTGGGGAACAGCAGATATAGATGCCTGGGGACCATTCCAGGATGATCCGCAAAGGGCGGAAGGGCAAGGTTAGGGTGAAAACCCCACAGATTGCTGCCATCTTGGACTCAAAAAGAAGTCTTCATAAACTGAAGATTACTTGTCTATAGTGACCACTGTCGTAACAAAGAGCATTGAAAGCATTTTATCTATGCTGCGCATCGTAGTTGTTTGAGCTTTCCAGTTTAAGGCAGAAATATCCAGCCACAGTCCCCCAGTGGGCAGGGTAAGTAAAGCTTCCGACTGGAATCTGAGGTCCTGGCGTGGGGAAGGCCTCTGACGTTGACCGCGAGTAATATGTGAAAAAGACAACAGGACCTTCCATTCTGTTAGGAAAGGGGTCAATTTCGAGGAGACCCAAGGACACCACCTCGTAGGTGCGATAAAGATCACAGCTTTGTCATCATCTTATCATCCCTGAATATGTTCTCTAGCAGAATCCTCAGCCTGTCTAGCTATGCTTCTCTCAACAGGTTTAACTTTGTTTATTCATTCCGTTGTTCATGCATTCTCTCCAAAGTATGTGTCAAGCACAAATTTGTGTGTTTGGAAAGAGAAAATCGACCTTTTCCTCATGGAGCTTACCTTCTCTTGGGATCATGTGGTCCCCAAATACAAGTAATTTATCAGGTGTTTGTAACTGCCATGATTAACATTAAATTGGGATAGTGAAATAGAGAGAGGGGATGATATCTAGAAAGAGTGGTCAGGGAAGTTCTAAGATTGTGACATTTGAGCAACAGCCTAGAGGAGATACCTATCTGGGAGAAAAGTATCCTAGATCCTAGTGGAAAAACTGGGGAGTGAAATCCTGATGTCTCCATTTTACTCCTGGGGAGTAAAATCCTCTCTTTCTCTAGAGAATGACTCAGTTGCCCATGGCCTGGGCCTTAATCACGCTCCCTTCACACACATCAGGGGCCTCTGCCCATCAGGAAAAGGACATTCTCCATTCCTGGGGAGGCTCATGCTGCACACAGGGTCCCTCACAACCTATCCTGCCCAGACTGCCCTCTTGCTGATCTCCCTGCCAATGACTGCTCTAACGGGGGAAAGAGAGGCAGGGATCTCTGCATTTGTGGTGGAGCCTCATGCAAACTGGTGAATGTGAGATTTCCCCCCAGCTGCTTGGAGGCTCAACTCTGTACCTTCCATGATCACGTCCCCAGGGAATGTGACGAGTCCATTCCATCCATCAGATAAGAAGCTGGGTGTGTGATGGGGAGACACAGAGACATACCCTGACAGTGAGTCAGCCATAGGGTCCCTGTGGCCCTGTGCCAACGCCCCCCTCCCCCACTCCCTGGCCAGGGTTGTGCTGAGTCTTTCCCGCCTCCTCCAACGAGCCCAAGCTTCCATCCAGTTCCTCCCCTCCTCATGAGCTGAGACCTTCCCTCTGCACTGGGCCTTGGGCGCCCATCTGCTAACGGTGCCCTCCTTGTTGTGGGTTGGGCAGATGGACTGAGAGAGTGTGTGTACACAGTTTTTGTCACAGGGCCCCTATCAAGGGTGGCAGTCATATCAGCAAGTATTTTTCTTATCAGGATTATTACCTGGGCTTCTGTGAACTGTGCATTATTACCCTCTCTGAGGATGGGGCCCCAAGCTTTTCTCTCTGTAGGGAGGCATGGTAGAAATCGTAGCAAATGTGACATCACAGGCCTGCTTCTAAGGCCCGTGAGAGTGGGGTCCATCCAGCCTCTCTCTTCAGACTGTTCTCGTGTGCAGATATATGAACAGCTGAGAGGCCCAACCCTCTGGACACAGACCCCCCCCCCAAACAGTTCTGAGATTTCATGCCCTGGGACAGAGATCTGCAAACAGTTTAGAGTGCTCATCCTGGATGCCAACCCAAAACAGCTCTAATAGGTCACACCTGAGGACACAGATGCACTCCAGCTCAGAAATTCCATCTCTGGCTTCAGATGAATTAGGATCCCTAACAGAAACAGCGTTGCTCACAGCCAGTTCTACAGGGGTAAGTTGTAACCTCTGCGATCCCTGAATGACACTGCGTCATGAAGGAATTCTGGGTGAAAAACAGGAAGAGGCACACAGTGCTTTGGACAAACTGGCCCTTATTTAGTCACACGCCATATCCTCAGATATGCAGGTGACACCACCCTTATGGCAGAAAGTGAAGAACTAAAGAGCCTCCTGATGAAAGAGAAAGAGGAGAGTGAAAAAGGTGGCTTAAAACTCAACATTCAGAAAACTAAGATCATGGCATCCGGTCCCATCACTTCATGGCGAATAGATGGGGAAACACTGGAAACAGTGTCAGACTTTATTTTTTTTGGGCTCCAAAATCACTGCTGATGGTGATTGCAGCCATGAACTTAAAAGACGCTTACTCCTTGGAAGGAAGGTTATGGCCAACCTAGATAGCATATTTAAAAGCAGAGACATTACTTTGCCAACAAAAGTCCGTCTAGTCAAGGCTATGGTTTTTCCAGTGGTCATGTATGGATGTGAGAGTTGGACGGTGAAGAAAGCTGAGCACCGAAGAATTGATGCTTTTGGACTGTGGTGTTGGAGAAGACTCTTGAGAGTCCCTTGGACTGCAAGGAGATCCAACCAATCCATCCTAAAAGAGATCAATCCTGGGTGTTCACTGGAAGGTCTGATGTTGAAGCTGAAACTCCAATACTTGGGCCACCTCATGCGAAGGGCTGACTCATTGGAAAAGACCCTAATGCTGGGTAGGATTGGGGGCGGAAGGAGAAGGGGACGACAGAGGCTGAGATGGTTGGATGGCATAACCGACTCGATGGACATGGGTTTGGGTGGACTCCAGGAGTTGGTGATGGACAGAGAGGCCTGGCGTGCTGCAATTCATGGGGTCGCAGAGAGTCGGACACGACTGAGCGACTGAACGGAACTGAACTGAATCTATATTCAAGACAGCAAGCTAGGAATAGAATGGAACTTACTCTGATAAAGTATATCTACAAAAAAGCAACGTAAACAGGTCGAAATGCAGAAGATTACTCATTTCCTATCGGGAAAAATGCCGATTATCACCTGCTTTAGTCAAGAGTATTCTGGCTGGTTTGTTCAATCCTGCAAAATGAGGAAAGGTTTAAGGTTTAAGCCAGTAGAAACTGTTGATATTCAAATATTATAGTATATTTTGAAAAGCAAAAATAATCTAGATCTAAATTTGTGGAATTAATATGCATATTGAGAGGAACTGTGGAACAGAAAATCTATATACAAACATTCTATCTCTACATACATCCTCAACTAGGCCATAAAAATCACAAACCATGAATTTTCAATACCATTAAATCCTCGGGGATAAATGTAACAAAAAATGTGCAAGGAGAAAATGAAACTTTATTGACAGAACTTTAACAGTCAAATATACAACATAAGAACAGCACAGACGGCTTCAGTCTATCTTCTTTCAAGCAAATCGTCGCCCTTCACCTATAATATATACATTAAAAAAGTTACTTAGCAGAAATTTCGTTGATAGGAGAGGTGTACAAAGTTCATCGCAGTTGTAGTTTTATAAAGTGGACTAAAACAAGAACACTACGGGCGACCCTCTGGCTTACCTTCAGTTAATCCTCTCTAGAGATTTTATCGACTTTTCAAGCCTATTACCAGTATTTTTAAAAACACACTACCCTTCCTAGTTATACAAGAAAATAAGGACACTGAGTTCAGAACAAATGAAATCAATTGAACCTATCAGAAGGTCGTTTTCAGTAGAGGGCAAAACTGTGTACACATTCAGTAAAATATCTAACAACAAAAAACACCCTAAGACAAACAAAATACACAAAAACTAAAACCAAAAAATCCCCCAAAAGTATCATTGAACTGTGTTGGTTTGAAATAATATTCCGAATATAGGACAGCTCAACAGTTGTTATCTCTGTTACTGCTTAAGTGAAGTAAAGAAAAAGGCCAGTAGTACATTTGTTTCTTCTCTACTGTGGAAGAGTGTAGAAATTTTCATTTGTTCTAATTCATCCCTGATGTGGTTGTTTTAAGTCAGTTAAACATTTATCCCCCTTTTTACTTGTGGCCCTCTTGTAATTCTAAATGTTTCTTGTCACCTTGGAAAGCATTCCAGTTGGTATAATAAATTATATGGGGACACTAATTTTCAGTCATTACTATCACTGGCGACATCAACATGTGAAGCAGAAATAGGACTTTCTCACAGCCACACCAAAAGAAGAAAGAGAAAAAGGAGAGAAGAAAAGAAACGGGAGAGCTAGAGGGAGTATGAGTGAGAGAGAAAAGCAAGTAGGAAGAGAGAAGAAAATCTGGAAAAGGAGATTTTTTGGTTTGTTTCTGAATGACAATGGCTTTTGAGAGACAACTCTGACCAATTTCAAAAGTTCATCCACGGTATCTTGTGATGTTTACTTATTTAGTTACTCTGGGCTATGTTAAATAATATTTCTTTTTCTACCCTATTAGACACATCCCATCAATATTCTAAAAATATGTGAGTTCCAGATTATACTCTGTTTTAATTCTGTAATCTACTGTTAGTGTCTTGTTCATATTTCTTATTAGGTATACTTGGGCTTTGTCCATTTTCTTCACAATCATGTAAACTGAGAGGAATGGACTGGCAATTTGGGGTTGGCAGATACAAACTATCACATTCAGAATGGATAAACAACAAGGTCCTACTATACAGCACAGGGAACTATGTCCAACCTCCTGTGATAAATCACAACAGAAAAGAATATTAAAAAATGTGTGTGTATATATATGTGTGTTACAAAATTATGTAAATTACCACATTGTGTTTATCTATTAGTTGAGTTTATTTTCCTCTTCCTGACGATTCATACCTGTCTTTTATTAAGTATCTTTTGCTTTTTCCGTTAGGTTTATTCTGTCGCTCTTTTTCTTACCTGTTTGTTGGGGGTAGGATTTTATATTTATGTACTTTATAATTAATGTATTTTTCTTTTTAAATACCACACATATTTAGGGCTAAGATGTTTCTAAGAGAACATTTTAATCATGTTCTGTAGTTACTTGAAAGTAGTCTGAAAGTTGTCTTTTCATCTACATGTTCTAATGGAATGGAACAAAAAGGTAAAGTGAAAATATTTAGAAGGCTAATACACAGTAAAATCTTCCCTAACCATGAAGTTCTTCCTGTAAAATTAGAACCATGCAATTAATTGTCAGCAATCTGGAGAACACCTATGTGAAAGATACTACGCTGATTACGTGGGAAGAACTAGAGTTACAGACTTTAACCTTCAAAACTTTTTAAACTCACGTATCAAAGAGGAAAAATAACATATTTGATATAGTGAGAGATGATTATATCGTGAGGCTCAGATTTTTACTAGTTCCTTAAGAGTGAGAGTTGGGTGTATGGCAAAAACCATCAGAGTAGTGTAAAGTAATGATCCTCCACTTAAAATAAGCAAAAAAACGCCCCCCAAAACAGACCAAACATGGGGGCAGGTAGTGTGCTTAGCATATGTATCTCACTCACACCTGCCTGGGATATCACTGACTAAATGCACTCTCTCAACTTGATCAGCCACAGAAACAGGAAACTAGACTACCTTTTGCCATTTTATTATTCAGTCACATCATGCTTCAATGGGGAAAGGATTTAAAATGCAACTAATTTTCCTAAGAGCTAGAGAATTCAGAATTTGAGAGAATTTAACAAACATCAAGCGGAATGTTGGCTCATTTTCTTTTTTAAAAAAATTAATTTTTTAATTTTAATTGGAGGCTAATTACTTTACAATAGTGTGGTGTTTTTTGCAATACATTGATATGAATCAGCCACGGGTGTACATGGGTCCCCCATCAGAAAATGAAATCTCAATTCCCCTGTTATAATTTGACTCTAGATGATATTTTATGATAAATCAATCAAGAAAAACAGAGTATTCTTGTATGCATTCCATCGAAGGGAATCAGAGAGTGCAAAAATCAGCATGGAAAAATTGGCATTTTAGTGTATCTGTTCTGAATTCACAACTTAAATGAATAAAGTTCAGTTTAGAAGTTAAGGGATTTACCTGAATCACACACATTATGTTAAAGCTGGTACTAGAACCTACTGAGCATATTTCATGTAAACTGATATTTATTACAAATGCATTCCGTATTTGTTACAAGCAGAAATTAGAAAAGAACCTGAAAATTATTAGCTGTTGCTTAAAGTACTTATACTCAAGGAAAGAAAACGGTTTCCTTTTGAATCAGTTCTATTGAGAAGGATGAAACTGGAGCCCATTATACAGAGTGAAGTAAGCCAGACGGAAAAACACCAATACAGTATACTAATGCATATATATGGAATTTGAAAGACGGTAACCATAACCCTATATGCGAGACAGAATAAGAGACACAGATGCATAGAACAGTCTTATGGACTCTGAGGGAGAAGGTGAGGGTGGGACGTTCTGAGAGAATAGCATTGAAACATGTATATTATCATAAGTGAAACAGAACATCATTCCAGGTTCGATGCATGAGACAAATGCTCAGGGCTGGGGCAGTGGGATGACCCGGAGGGATGGGAGGGGGAGGGAGGTGTGGGGGGGTTCAGGATGGGGAACACATGTAAACCCATGGCTGATTCATGTCAATGTATGGCAAAAACCACTACAATATTGTAAAGTAATTAGCCTCCAACTAAAATAAATAAATTTATTTAAAAATAAAAAAAAAAAGGAAAACGGTTTCCTATTTTCAGTTCGATATGGCTTTGATCCTGTCTCTTTATTGGAAAGTCTGTAAGTCAGGCACTCAGGCATCTGGGATGTGAACTATCTTTCAAAGAATATGTGAATTCTATTATTAAAATAATAGTAATGTTCCCTCTATATTATTAAAGATATAATATTCTGAAAAACAGAAACCACATAAATTACTTTCTGAATGGATGACATACCTGCTTCTGGCATTTCAACAGGCTCTATATTTGACGCAATCTCCTCCTAGACATCAGGACCATCTCCACCTTGACCCCCAGTCTTTGCCACAGCCAATTCCGGGAGATCAATTTCCAGGTAAGGATCATTAAAAAAACGCATCAATTTAGCTGTAAAACCTACAATATAAACAAGGGAATGATGATATTCATTCCCTCAGTGTTATGAATTAAAAGCCTTAGGTTAGTATGGTAAAAATGTGATGAGTAAGAAACTCAGGAGCATTATTCCAGGAATGTGTTGCTGGAGAAAAAGGAAAGCAGAATTTCCCGAAAGTCATTACCATTTTCCTTTTCCAGGGTTGTCCTCAGACAACTTAGATGCTCCCCCGACTTCTCTGTCTTGAAAACAAGGGAAAATTTCACCAACCACACGAACCTGCAAACTATACTCTCCTCAGTTTTTCAGGAACTGTCTGAAGTCCTTTTCTAATGTTTCCTTTCCTCCACTCACTGGGTATGTCTTAAGGCAGGATGCACTGATACACTTTACCTTGACAGGCACGCGGCAGCTTCTCTTCACCACGATCCACTGGATGCTCTTCATGTACTTCCTCCTTTGCAGGTGTGATATCATGAATTTCAGCTGGTGGTTCCCCTTGTTGAGGTTGCTCAACACTGGGCTGCTGGTCCTAGTAGAGTGGGCATGCAAATAAAAACTTTTTGTTGTTAATACATCTAATAGCATAACTATACACAAGACACAGATGTATCTGATCATAAGTAAACCTAACAACATTTTCCCAACACAATTCTATGTACTTACTTTTAATAAAGTTTCTCTTCCCACAGAGAAAAGTTAACTCCCATAAGAGTTACTCAGAAAGACTTTGGAAGCTATTTAACTCTATGTTGGGATGGAAGTATGCAATCTGTTGTTAATAAGCAGGAGGAGGGAGTCACTGGGCACATTTCCAGGGAATTTAACAGTATACTCATCCAGGCAACGCCAGACTGTAATATATCTGGATCAATGTTCCTTCCTAAGACACACTGTCACCCTTTATCAGCATGAAAGACCTTTATCACTGCATCTGTACTACTTAACATCATTTTCTCAAAAATAAACTTCTGCTAATAGAAAACACCAAATGGTAAGGTACTCACAACCACAGGTGCATCCAGCTGGGAGGACTCTTGATCTATAGGTCCCAGTGTTGATGCCACTTGCCCACTCATATTTCTCCCTGAAAGTAGAATGTTGTGATTTAGAAAATGTATTTATGACTAGAGCTATATTTGATCACTTTTATGGCCATATGTTGACTTATTACTTTTTTAAAAAATGTGAAAATACTTTCAAAAGAAAACGATGGTTAAGTATGAGTGTACATGCATTCCAATCACACTAAATACAGTTACTAGAAAAGCCATTTTTGTCTTTGCTAAGCTGGCAGAGAAATTACCTTAAGGTACACAGGAAGGCTCAATTTTTGTGAGGAAGTTTGATTTCACAACAGAATTCTCCATTATGAAGATATTTAGTGAAATACTGCTAAGAGTTAAAAATTCAGGACTATTCCTTTTGTCACACCCCTATTCACCAGACGTATCTCCCCAGCTCCCTTGGAATTCAGTTGGAACAAGAAGGCTCAGTCTTTACAGCCTGACTATGGCGATTTTCTCAGTGTCTGGGGCTGAAGTGAGTCTGCATGCAGAGCAACCGGTCCACGTCTCCCTTGACACCTTATCACAAAACCCGGGAGACAGTCACAACCCACCCACCCCCACCCCCGCGGTCCGGTTTCTAGGCCTTTCCTTAATCGCCCACCCCGCCCCCTGCCCAGGTCCCACTGCCGGCCCCAGATTCTGTGCTCTGTCGTCAGTTCCAGGGCCCCAGTGAACCAGATATTTCAAATAGCACTCCCAAGTCTCCCCCCCGCCCACCATCACCCGACCCCTCCCTCTTCTGCCCACCGAGCTTCCTCTCCAGCCACCAGGGCAAGAACTATGGCGTCACGACACCTCTGAAGAGCAAGATGACGACCTCGAGGGCCTTCCTCCTCAAAGGCCCGAAAACGCGCTGCCCGACCCGCCCGAAACTCGCTGGCTCCCCCTCACACGCTCGCACACATCAACTCCAGACAGGACAGATCTGTGGACCTACCTGGTGACTCGCAAGCAGTGAGAAGGAACCGGGACTGAGTAAACACAACCGCCTCAGGCCCAATGCTCCTCACAGAATGCGCGCTACTTATGCGCACCAAGGCGCATGCGCAGTAGCGGGTGTACCTGCACACACTGCGCATGCTCCCTGAGTTCGGCGTGTGCCGAGCACGTTGAGCTTTTCTCGCTACTGAGGTAGAGTCCTGGAACCGCAGGGTCTCTGGAGGATGAGAAAGGGGGTTGAAGACTATCTTTTTTTCCTTCCAGTGCAGTCTTTCTTACGCATCCACAAACTGTGGTGATAGGTAGTCCCAGGTTACCCTTAGTGGAGAATGTGTCTCAGGAAGACATTTATGACAGGAATAGACATTACTGGTTTGAATACCTATTTTTATACATGCTTTGATGAACCATTTCCTTCTCTGCTTCTGGGTTTTCCATCATGCTTGCAATGGCTTTACTCACTTCCATAGAATAGACACAGAAATATGTACCTCCGTTTCCATCTGTTGCTTGGAGCATTGCACATTTATATCTCTGAACTGGTAACTGATTTCTCAGAATATACCTCTGGTTCCTGTACAATATTGTTCTTTTAGCATCGGACTTGACTTTCACCACCAGACACATCCACAGCTGGGGGCTGTTTCCACTTTAGCTTAGCCTTTTCATTCCTTTTGTAGCTATTTCTTCACTCTTCTCCGGTAGCATATTCTTCTTATTCTCAAGAATTTCGGTACTTCCTAGGAGTTTTAATTTTAGCCAATTTTACCCAAGAGAAAGGAAAACATATTCACACAAGGACCATTACTAAAACATCCTACTCATGTACTCCTAATAGCCAAAACTAGAAACAACCAAACTATTCAACAACTGGTATGTAGATGAAAGAAAAAAGAGTATACTCATGCATAAGAATACTACACAGTCATTTCAAAAGGAACTACTAATGCATGTAACAGCAAGGAGGCATCTCAGCTGTGCCACTGAGAGATGTCAGACACAGAAAGCTATGTGTTATATGATTTCATGTCAATGGGTTTCTGGAAAACGCACAACTATAGGCACAGAAATATATCTGTGGTTGCCAGGGTATAGGAATGGAGGAAGGAATCTGAATGCAAATAGCCGGAGGGAGCATTTGCTTTTTTTTTTTTTTAATAAATTTATTTATTTTAGTTGGGGGCTAATTACTTTACAATATTGTAGTGGCTTTTGCCATACATTGACATGAATCAGCTATGGGTTTACATGTGTTCCCCATCCTGAACCCCCCTCCCACCCACTCCCCATCCCATCCCTCTGGGTCATCCCATTGCCCCAGCCCTGAGCATTTGTCTCATGCATCGAACCTGGAATGGTGTTCTGTTTCACATATGATAATATACATGTTTCAGTGCTATTCTCTCAGAACGTCCCACCCTCACCTTCTCCCTCAGAGTCCATAAGACTGTTCTATGCATCTGTGTCTCTTATTCTGTCTCGCAATAGGGTTATGGTTACCGTCTTTCAAATTCCATATATATGCATTAGTATACTCTATTGGTGTTTTTCTTTCTGGCTTACTTCACTCTGAATAATGGGCTCCGGTTTCATCCATCTCAATAGAAATGATTCAAATGTATTCTTTCTAATGGCTGAGTAATATTCCATTGGGTATATGTACCAATGCTTCCTTATTCATTCGTCTGCTGATGGACATCTAGGTTGCTTCCATGTCCTGCCTATTGTAAACAGTGCTGTGATGAACACTGGGCTACACGTGTCTCTTTCAATTCTGGTTTCCTTGGTGTGTATGCCCAGCAGAGGGATTGCTGTGTCGTATGGCAGTTCTATTCCCAGTTTTTTAAGGAATCTCCACACTGTTCTCCATAGTGGCTGTACTAGTTTGCATTCTCACCCGAGGGAGCATTTTCAAACCAACGGGACGTTTTCTACCTTTTTGTTGTGGTAGCATTTACGCAATGGTATGCATATGTCAAAACTCGACAAACAGGAATGCTTTAAAGCATTGACTTCTCTTGTATATAAATTATGTCTCAAGCTTCTCTTCACCACGATCCACTGGATCCTCTTCATTTATTTCCTCCTTTGCCGGTGTGATATCCTGCATTTCAGCTGGTGGTTCCCCTTGTTGAGGTTGCTCAACACTGGGCTACTGGTCCTAGTAGAGTGGGCATGCAAATAAAAACCTTTTGTTGTTAATACATCTAATAGCATAAATATACATAAGACACAGATATATCTGATCATAAGTTAACCTAACAACATTTTCCCAACACAATTCTATGTACTTACTTTTAATAAAGTTACTCTTCCCACAGAGAAAAGTTAGCTCCCCTAAGAGTTACCCAGGAAGACTTTGGAAGCTATTTAAATCTATGTTGGGATGGAAGTATGCAATCTGTTGTTAATAAGCAGGAGGAGGGAGTCACTGGGCACATTTCCAGGGAATTTAACGGTATACTCATCCAGGCAACACCAGACTGTAATATATCTGGATCAATGTTCCTTCCTAAGACAAACTGTCACCCTTTATCAGCATGAAAGACCTTTATCGCTGCATCTGTACTACTGAGAGGGCAACCGGCAGGAAGGCCAGGAGTCTCCAAACGGAGGAAATAGGCTGCAAGTGTCAGACATTTTCTCTCTCTCTTAAGCGGCAGGATGAAACAAACTAGGGATATTTTTTCCCTTCTCTATACAAATTTAAAAGAGGTTTCTCTTAAAATACTGTGTGGCCATGACACCTGGTTTCACCTGAAGTTAACTATTCTCAAACTTTGAGTTAACCAATGCATTTTTCTTATGGAAATGTTTGTCTTAAGCTATGTTACTGTACTCTGCATTTACCCCAAGCGCTGTCTTCCGCCTAATGGCTCAGAACCTACTTGACAAACCAGTATGTTATACTCAGACACTGTTCCCCTAATCTATGTAGATGAAACTATTTGCATGATCTGCCTTTCTGCAAAATTCAAGTCAATCGTTTTATGACCCGGGATGTCTGGTGCCCAGATTATTCCAAAATACATCTTATGGATGAGGGGCCTGGTGCCCTTCTGAGTTTAAGACATTCCTTTCTTTCATTAACAAACTGCTAGTGACTATATATCATCCAGCTGAAGACTAGCAGGGGGGTACTCTTTCTACCCCCTTCCGATGCCTATGTCAGAAGCTTTCTCTATCTCGTTTACACTTTAATAAAACTTTATCACACCAAAGCTCTGGGCGATCCAGCCTCGTCTCTGGCCCCGGATTGAATTCTTCTCCTCCAGAGGCCAAGAATCCCGGCCGTCTTTCTGCGGCTCAGCAACGACCTCACTACTTAACAATATTTTCTCCAAAATAAACTTGTGCTAATAGAAAACATCAAATGGTAAGGTACTCACAACCACAGGTTCACCCGGCTGGGAGGACTCTTGATCTATAGGTCCCAATGTTGATGCCACTTGCAAACTCATATTTCTCCCTGAAAGTAGAATATTGTGATTTAGAAAATGTATTTAAGAGTACAGCTATATTTGATCACTTTTATGACCATACGTTGACTTATTATTTTTTTAAAAATGTGAAAATACTTTCAAAAGAAAACTCTGGTTAAGTACGAGTGTACATGCATTCCAAGTACACCAAATACAGTTGCTAGAAAAGCCATATTTGTCTTTGCTAAGCTGGCAGAGAAATCACCTTAAGGTACACAGGAAGGCTGAATTTTTGTGAGGAAGTTTGATTTCACAACAGAATTCTCCATCATGAAGATATTTAGTGAAACGCTGCTAGGAATTAAAAATCCAGGACTATTCCTTTTGTCACACTCCTTTTCACCAGGCATATCTCCCCCAACTCCCTTGGAATTCAGCTGGAACAAGAAGAAAGGCTCCGTCTTTACAGCCTGATTTTCTCAGGGTCTGGGGCTGAGGTGAGTGCATGCAGAGCAACTGGTCCACGTCTCCCTTGACACCTTATCACAAAACCCGGGATAATGAAGAAGGAATTCCTGGGGCCTGGACTCCATCTTAGGCCTGTTGGTGCTGATCATGCTCGGCCACCTCTCTAATGGACTCTGAACTCTGTGCCTAGTGCCTGTGAAAACGACAATAGAAGGATAAGACCCCCTCCGGACAGGGGAACCTTGAAGATCCTATCCAGGTTACTCATCGCCTAAGAGAAAACATACACTAATCACCCCTGTCTCTGGACAGGCCGTAAATGTTTCTGTACCTATCGGAGTGTAACCTCCGGCTTATTGATTATTGGCCAACTGTTTAACTGTTTGAACACATAACACCTAAATGATGAGATTACTGTGATTGTATTTACCCTTCCTTTGTTTATGTAAGTCTCCAGGAATTTGGGGTGGTGAGTTCGGACACGTACACATGGGGTATAAAAGATTTTCACAAATGCTGGTCGGGGTCCTTGGCTAAGAGGAGACTCTGCCTTGGGCCCGCCGGTGTAATAAACTGCCCTCCATTACCTGCATTGTCCTTCTGAGTGAGTTTGTTCCCCAAAACGCGTGGCTATAACAATACAGTCACAACCCCCCCGCGGTCCGGTTTCTAGGCCTTTCCTTAATCGCCCACCCCGCCCCCTGCCCAGGTCCCACTGCCGGCCCCAGATTCTGTGCTCTGTCGTCAGTTCCAGGGCCCCAGTGAACCAGATATTTCAAATAGCACTCCCAAGTCTCCCCCCCACCATCACCCGACCCCTGCCCTCTTCTGCCCACCGCCCTTCCTCTCCAGCCACCAGGGCAAGAACTATGGCGTCGCGACACCTCTGAGGAGAAAGATGACCACCTCGAGGGCTTTCCTCCTCAAAGGCCCCAGATCGCACTGCCCGACCCGCCCGAAACTCGCTGGCTCCCCCTCACACACTCGCGCACTTCAGCTCCAGACAGGACAGATCTGTGGACCTACCTGGTGACTCGCAAGCAGTGAGAAGGAACCGGGACTGAGTAAACCCAACCGCCTCAGGCCCAACGCTCCTCACAGAACGCTCAGGATGTATGTGCACCAAGGCGCATGCGCAGCAACGGGTGCACGTGCACACACTGCGCATGCTCCCGGAGTTCGGCGTGTGCCGTGCACGTTGAGGTTTTCTCGCCACTGAGGTGGAGTCCTGGAACGGCAGGGTCTCTGGAGGATGAGAAAGGGGCTTGAAGACTATATATTTTTCCTTCCAGGGCAGTCTTTCTTATGCATCCACAAACTGGTGATAGGTAGTCCCAGGTTACCCTTAGTGGAGAATGTGTCTCAGAAAGACATTCGTGACAGAAACAGACATTACGGTTTTTAATACCTATTTTTATACATGCTTTGATGAACCATTTCCTTCTCTGCTTCTGGGTTTTCCATCACGCTTGCGATGGCTTTACTCACTTCCATGGAATAGACACAGAAATACATACCTCTGTTTCCATCTGTTGCTTGCAGCACTGCACCTTTATATCTCTGAACTGGTAACTGATTTCTCAGAATATACCTCTGGTTCCTGTACAATATTGTTCTTTTAGCATCGGACTTGACTTTCACCACCAGACACAACCACAGCCGGGGGTTGTTTCCACTTTGGCTTAGCCTTTTCATTCCTTCTGTAGCTATTTCTTCACTCTTCTCCAGTAGCACATTCTTCTTATTCTCAGGAATTTTCGTACTTACTAGGAGTTTTAATTTTACCAAAGACAAAGGAAAACATATTCACACAAGGACCATTACTAAAATATCCTACTCATGTACTCCTAATAGCCAAAACCAGAAACAGCCCAACTATTCAACAACTGGCATAGAGATGAAAGAGAAACAAAAGTGTATACTCGTGCAGGAGAATACTACACAGTCATTTCAAAAGGAACTCCTAATGCATGTAACAGCAAGGATGCATCTCAGCTGTGCCACTGAGAGATGTCAGACACAGAAGGCTATGTGTTATATGATTCCATGTCAATGGATTCCTGGAAAAGGCACAACTATAGGCACAGAAATATATCTGCGGTGGCCAGGGTATAGGAATGGAGGAAGGAGTCTCAATGCAAATAGCCCAAAGGAGCGTTTTCAAACGAATGGGGCGTTTTCTACATTTTTGCTGTGGTAGCATTTACGCAATGGTATGCATATGTGAAAACTCGATAAACGGTAATGCTTTAAAGCATTGACTTCTATTGTATATAAATTATATCTCAATACCTCTCACTTTTTTTTAAAAGGAAAAGGAACTTTAAGTATGTAAATACTGGTTATTGTATCCATCTAGACCATGAGCTCATAAACATAAAAATCTTATTTGGAATTCTTTCCAGACCTGGCCAACTTCCAGGATTTCCCATGACACCTTTGTACCCTTATGACAGGACACAGAAACTTGGTCTTAACCATGTTTACAATTCCCTCTCCTTCACTTCAAGTCCATATTCTTGCTGAGTTCTGTCACTTTTACTTCGAAAATCTCTAATGCATCTACTTTTTCCAAAGTCCACCGCATCTGCTCTAGTCCAAAGCCTCCCTCCATTTAATTGTCAACGCCCTTGAGTTTGTGTCATACCCCTTGGGTTTGTGCATCAGAGAAAACAGACAACCCTGTCACATGCTCTCAGTGAAGACAGCCTGGCAGTAGGGAAAATAAGACCATGCCTCTGCTCCAGTAGTGCCTAGACACGTTGTCCATGTCAATCAGAACTGAGGAATTCTTGTAAAAAGTGCAGATGCCATGATCTACATTCAGTGGATCTCACTCAGTGCGGCTACAACAGTGCCCTAGAATCTGTGAGATTACACTATACTTGGGAAACTTTCAGGGACTTTATTAAACCCCTTTGGTAGCGAGACTCAGCAAAATAAGGGAAATAGAGATCGGAACAGATATTAGAAAAAATATACAGATAATCGACAAAACCCAAAGCTGGCTCTTTCAAAAGGTCACTACGAATTCATAAATTTCCACCCAGAAGAATAAAACAAAAGCAAGATAACTATAGACAAAACTTACCAATATCAGGAAAGAAATAGGTTACAGATTCCACAGAAATTAAAAGGATTCTATGAATAAGTTTATAGTCATAGAATAACTACATCTGGCAATTTAGGTGAAGCGGGACAAACTATCAAATTTCAGTGAAAAAGGAACAGATAACCTATTTTAAAAGCAAGCTTGTAGTTGAAAAATTCACAGAAAAGAAATCTCCAGCCCCAGGTGGTATCCCAGGCACAAAAGAGAAGGGGAGGGAAAGAAAGGGTAGGGACAGGGACAAAGTAAAAAATATATATCTATATATCTATATATCTATATATCACTCCAATCATTTAATCAAGGTGATTTGGGCCAAATCCAAGCAATGTGATGAGACCATTCATTTTTTTTTCTCATTGTCCTCCAGCTTCCCCTTCCTGCCTCTCTCCTTTGCCCCAGTTCCCTTTCTCCTTCTTAAGTCCTGCCCTCCATCAAGGGCAGGCAACGATATGAGGCATGATTCCCACATTAAAACTGAGGTACGCTGCTCGGCTGACATTCAACGTGGATGCTATCATCCCTGCAGCTGGTACACTCAAGTTCTCTGTCTCTCCTGACGGACCAGAAGGTTTCACTCCTAATTTCAGGTATAGGTAGGAGAGAAGGTGCAGGGCACATGTTGGAGCCTTGAGTCCTTCATCTGTGAAATGCAGATGACCACAAACTGGGGGACAAACAGAAATAGCAGCACCAGGCCCCTTTCAATGAGAGCTACGTGCCAAACCCAGTGCATCACAGGACTCCTTGACATTCAGGAGCACGCCAAGTAGATTTCCATGCGAGGACTGTTGCATTTGTTGTTCCTTCTGCCTGGAATGCTCTTCCCTTAGGTAACCCCACGACCTGCTCCCTCACTTCCTCCAGATCTCTGCTTACTTGGCATCGTTCAGGGAGACTTTCCCTCATTATCTTGAAGAAAATCATAATATCATACCCACATACACCTTTTCCCCTGATCTAGCAATATCTTTCTTCATAGTGCCTGCCACCCTTGATTTACTTACTGACCACCAAGTCTATGCAATGAGAGACTTGGTTAGTTTTGCCCTGTCCCAAACTCCTCCAATAGTGCTCAGGTCTATGGCAGGTGCTCAGAAAACATTTGCTGAAGGACAGTCTGGAGGCAGGCCCTTTAAACACATTGCTAACATGCACAGGTACCCTCCAAGATGGGCACTGGCCCCACTGTATTAATTATGATACATACTGAGATTTCACGAGACAAGTGATACACTCAACAACACACAGTCAGCATGTCAGGTTCCCGGCTTCAGAATCATATCTGCCAGCTACCAAATCCTCACTTCCTGGACAGAGACCTCACAGCCAAGAACGTAAGAGGTTTTATTTCTAACACGAAGACTTCCAACAGCTCATAGACAGCCAGAGACACCAAAAAGAGCTCACTGAATCTCTGCACAGAGAGCACACAACTCGAGTCTCAGACGCTCAAACACAACAGAGACCATAACCATACACGCTGTGACAGAGACCCTGCAAACAGTCCAAAGTCTTCCAGACAGAAACAAATGAGAACTGCACAGATGCTTCACATCATGGAGACTGACTCCCAAACCACGCGGACACTTACCGACCTAATACAAACCCTCCTAAACGGAAAGGCAGAAGTTTTAATAACTCAAGAATATCATATAATCTTAAGACAAAGTTCCCAGACAAAGGAAAAATTTGCAACCTCTGCATAGAGCCCCAGGCAGCTGATCCTTTACACCTTTAGACTAACCCATCCTTAAAGCAGCACAGAGGCATCACAACTTGGAACCCAGAATCAAAAAGCTCAGTGATCTCACATTCTGGGGTGCAGACCCCTAACACAGAGATCTCACACACAGGGACTGAGAGGCAAGAAACCTCCAAAGATGCACATCCCGGTATACAGGCACACATCCTAGAGGCTTTGTATTATGGCTCACAAAATCCACTCACATCAAATGTCCCATCACTCACAATTCCGCCCAAAGGCTCAAGGAGATCAAATGTAGCCAAACACCACCTGTGTTGTCACACGTAGCAACACACAATCCCAAGGTGCCAGATACAGTATACTCTCCAGGGAGAGACACCAAACTCAGAGACCTCTCCCTGGACATGAATTGCGTGCATTTGTGTGAAGACCGTGCGCTGCCACAGGATCCAGACTGAGCGAGAGCTAAACAAGACTGAAACGCAGTCACCATGCACGGCCAGTGACCGCGCCAAACCTCGCCACTAACCAGAGCAGCTATTCGACCCCTTTGGGAAAAGCAATAAAACTCGGAGGAAAATTGCATGCTCTGCATCGTTGCGCACGCTAACGCAGGCGCACGCGTATACACGCGCCTCTCGCCCTCAGTTCCAGTTCTGTGCCCACAGTGCCCGCAATCACGCGGTGACCAGTCACTACCCAGAAAGCTTCTCTGACGCCATACCCAAACCGACAGCAGGTCTCTCGCTCCGTAGTCGTCCCACCAACGAAGGGGTGGAGTTGGAAAAGAGACGAAGAAAGTTTCCGCTGAATACCAGTGTCCACTCGGATTCGAAAGCAGCGGGAAGACGAAGAGGAGCGAATCGGGATAGACCCAGAGGCGCCCTGAGCGCCGCGCCTGGGAACTGTGGTCCATGCCTGACGCGGTGTAAGGGGGCCCTCCCTGCTGTGGAACGCCCTCTCCCAATGGTACCTTCCAGAGTGGGGGGGGTCTTACCGCTTCCCCTCAGTGGTATATCCCAGGACAGAACTGTTTCATCTCGCGCGCCCCTTGCTGGTGGGATTGGGGAACAGCAGATATAGATGCCTGGGGACCATTCCAGGATGATCCGCAAAGGGCGGAAGGGCAAGGTTAGGGTGAAAACCCCACAGATTGCTGCCATCTTGGACTCAAAAAGAAGTCTTCATAAACTGAAGATTACTTGTCTATAGTGACCACTGTCGTAACAAAGAGCATTGAAAGCATTTTATCTATGCTGCGCATCGTAGTTGTTTGAGCTTTCCAGTTTAAGGCAGAAATATCCAGCCACAGTCCCCCAGTGGGCAGGGTAAGTAAAGCTTCCGACTGGAATCTGAGGTCCTGGCGTGGGGAAGGCCTCTGACGTTGACCGCGAGTAATATGTGAAAAAGACAACAGGACCTTCCATTCTGTTAGGAAAGGGGTCAATTTCGAGGAGACCCAAGGACACCACCTCGTAGGTGCGATAAAGATCACAGCTTTGTCATCATCTTATCATCCCTGAATATGTTCTCTAGCAGAATCCTCAGCCTGTCTAGCTATGCTTCTCTCAACAGGTTTAACTTTGTTTATTCATTCCGTTGTTCATGCATTCTCTCCAAAGTATGTGTCAAGCACAAATTTGTGTGTTTGGAAAGAGAAAATCGACCTTTTCCTCATGGAGCTTACCTTCTCTTGGGATCATGTGGTCCCCAAATACAAGTAATTTATCAGGTGTTTGTAACTGCCATGATTAACATTAAATTGGGATAGTGAAATAGAGAGAGGGGATGATATCTAGAAAGAGTGGTCAGGGAAGTTCTAAGATTGTGACATTTGAGCAACAGCCTAGAGGAGATACCTATCTGGGAGAAAAGTATCCTAGATCCTAGTGGAAAAACTGGGGAGTGAAATCCTGATGTCTCCATTTTACTCCTGGGGAGTAAAATCCTCTCTTTCTCTAGAGAATGACTCAGTTGCCCATGGCCTGGGCCTTAATCACGCTCCCTTCACACACATCAGGGGCCTCTGCCCATCAGGAAAAGGACATTCTCCATTCCTGGGGAGGCTCATGCTGCACACAGGGTCCCTCACAACCTATCCTGCCCAGACTGCCCTCTTGCTGATCTCCCTGCCAATGACTGCTCTAATGGGGGAAAGAGAGGCAGGGATCTCTGCATTTGTGGTGGAGCCTCATGCAAACTGGTGAATGTGAGATTTCCCCCCAGCTGCTTGGAGGCTCAACTCTGTACCTTCCATGATCACGTCCCCAGGGAATGTGACGAGTCCATTCCATCCATCAGATAAGAAGCTGGGTGTGTGATGGGGAGACACAGAGACATACCCTGACAGTGAGTCAGCCATAGGGTCCCTGTGGCCCTGTGCCAACGCCCCCCTCCCCCACTCCCTGGCCAGGGTTGTGCTGAGTCTTTCCCGCCTCCTCCAACGAGCCCAAGCTTCCATCCAGTTCCTCCCCTCCTCATGAGCTGAGACCTTCCCTCTGCACTGGGCCTTGGGCGCCCATCTGCTAACGGTGCCCTCCTTGTTGTGGGTTGGGCAGATGGACTGAGAGAGTGTGTGTACACAGTTTTTGTCACAGGGCCCCTATCAAGGGTGGCAGTCATATCAGCAAGTATTTTTCTTATCAGGATTATTACCTGGGCTTCTGTGAACTGTGCATTATTACCCTCTCTGAGGATGGGGCCCCAAGCTTTTCTCTCTGTAGGGAGGCATGGTAGAAATCGTAGCAAATGTGACATCACAGGCCTGCTTCTAAGGCCCGTGAGAGTGGGGTCCATCCAGCCTCTCTCTTCAGACTGTTCTCGTGTGCAGATATATGAACAGCTGAGAGGCCCAACCCTCTGGACACAGACCCCCCCCCAAACAGTTCTGAGATTTCATGCCCTGGGACAGAGATCTGCAAACAGTTTAGAGTGCTCATCCTGGATGCCAACCCAAAACAGCTCTAATAGGTCACACCTGAGGACACAGATGCACTCCAGCTCAGAAATTCCATCTCTGGCTTCAGATGAATTAGGATCCCTAACAGAAACAGCGTTGCTCACAGCCAGTTCTACAGGGGTAAGTTGTAACCTCTGCGATCCCTGAATGACACTGCGTCATGAAGGAATTCTGGGTGAAAAACAGGAAGAGGCACACAGTGCTTTGGACAAACTGGCCCTTATTTAGTCACACGCCATATCCTCAGATATGCAGGTGACACCACCCTTATGGCAGAAAGTGAAGAACTAAAGAGCCTCCTGATGAAAGAGAAAGAGGAGAGTGAAAAAGGTGGCTTAAAACTCAACATTCAGAAAACTAAGATCATGGCATCCGGTCCCATCACTTCATGGCGAATAGATGGGGAAACACTGGAAACAGTGTCAGACTTTATTTTTTTTGGGCTCCAAAATCACTGCTGATGGTGATTGCAGCCATGAACTTAAAAGACGCTTACTCCTTGGAAGGAAGGTTATGGCCAACCTAGATAGCATATTTAAAAGCAGAGACATTACTTTGCCAACAAAAGTCCGTCTAGTCAAGGCTATGGTTTTTCCAGTGGTCATGTATGGATGTGAGAGTTGGACGGTGAAGAAAGCTGAGCACCGAAGAATTGATGCTTTTGGACTGTGGTGTTGGAGAAGACTCTTGAGAGTCCCTTGGACTGCAAGGAGATCCAACCAATCCATCCTAAAAGAGATCAATCCTGGGTGTTCACTGGAAGGTCTGATGTTGAAGCTGAAACTCCAATACTTGGGCCACCTCATGCGAAGGGCTGACTCATTGGAAAAGACCCTAATGCTGGGTAGGATTGGGGGCGGAAGGAGAAGGGGACGACAGAGGCTGAGATGGTTGGATGGCATAACCGACTCGATGGACATGGGTTTGGGTGGACTCCAGGAGTTGGTGATGGACAGAGAGGCCTGGCGTGCTGCAATTCATGGGGTCGCAGAGTCGGACACGACTGAGCGACTGAACGGAACTGAACTGAATCTATATTCAAGACAGCAAGCTAGGAATAGAATGGAACTTACTCTGATAAAGTATATCTACAAAAAAGCAACGTAAACAGGTCGAAATGCAGAAGATTACTCATTTCCTATCGGGAAAAATGCCGATTATCACCTGCTTTAGTCAAGAGTATTCTGGCTGGTTTGTTCAATCCTGCAAAATGAGGAAAGGTTTAAGGTTTAAGCCAGTAGAAACTGTTGATATTCAAATATTATAGTATATTTTGAAAAGCAAAAATAATCTAGATCTAAATTTGTGGAATTAATATGCATATTGAGAGGAACTGTGGAACAGAAAATCTATATACAAACATTCTATCTCTACATACATCCTCAACTAGGCCATAAAAATCACAAACCATGAATTTTCAATACCATTAAATCCTCGGGGATAAATGTAACAAAAAATGTGCAAGGAGAAAATGAAACTTTATTGACAGAACTTTAACAGTCAAATATACAACATAAGAACAGCACAGACGGCTTCAGTCTATCTTCTTTCAAGCAAATCGTCGCCCTTCACCTATAATATATACATTAAAAAAGTTACTTAGCAGAAATTTCGTTGATAGGAGAGGTGTACAAAGTTCATCGCAGTTGTAGTTTTATAAAGTGGACTAAAACAAGAACACTACGGGCGACCCTCTGGCTTACCTTCAGTTAATCCTCTCTAGAGATTTTATCGACTTTTCAAGCCTATTACCAGTATTTTTAAAAACACACTACCCTTCCTAGTTATACAAGAAAATAAGGACACTGAGTTCAGAACAAATGAAATCAATTGAACCTATCAGAAGGTCGTTTTCAGTAGAGGGCAAAACTGTGTACACATTCAGTAAAATATCTAACAACAAAAAACACCCTAAGACAAACAAAATACACAAAAACTAAAACCAAAAAATCCCCCAAAAGTATCATTGAACTGTGTTGGTTTGAAATAATATTCCGAATATAGGACAGCTCAACAGTTGTTATCTCTGTTACTGCTTAAGTGAAGTAAAGAAAAAGGCCAGTAGTACATTTGTTTCTTCTCTACTGTGGAAGAGTGTAGAAATTTTCATTTGTTCTAATTCATCCCTGATGTGGTTGTTTTAAGTCAGTTAAACATTTATCCCCCTTTTTACTTGTGGCCCTCTTGTAATTCTAAATGTTTCTTGTCACCTTGGAAAGCATTCCAGTTGGTATAATAAATTATATGGGGACACTAATTTTCAGTCATTACTATCACTGGCGACATCAACATGTGAAGCAGAAATAGGACTTTCTCACAGCCACACCAAAAGAAGAAAGAGAAAAAGGAGAGAAGAAAAGAAACGGGAGAGCTAGAGGGAGTATGAGTGAGAGAGAAAAGCAAGTAGGAAGAGAGAAGAAAATCTGGAAAAGGAGATTTTTTGGTTTGTTTCTGAATGACAATGGCTTTTGAGAGACAACTCTGACCAATTTCAAAAGTTCATCCACGGTATCTTGTGATGTTTACTTATTTAGTTACTCTGGGCTATGTTAAATAATATTTCTTTTTCTACCCTATTAGACACATCCCATCAATATTCTAAAAATATGTGAGTTCCAGATTATACTCTGTTTTAATTCTGTAATCTACTGTTAGTGTCTTGTTCATATTTCTTATTAGGTATACTTGGGCTTTGTCCATTTTCTTCACAATCATGTAAACTGAGAGGAATGGACTGGCAATTTGGGGTTGGCAGATACAAACTATCACATTCAGAATGGATAAACAACAAGGTCCTACTATACAGCACAGGGAACTATGTCCAACCTCCTGTGATAAATCACAACAGAAAAGAATATTAAAAAATGTGTGTGTATATATATGTGTGTTACAAAATTATGTAAATTACCACATTGTGTTTATCTATTAGTTGAGTTTATTTTCCTCTTCCTGACGATTCATACCTGTCTTTTATTAAGTATCTTTTGCTTTTTCCGTTAGGTTTATTCTGTCGCTCTTTTTCTTACCTGTTTGTTGGGGGTAGGATTTTATATTTATGTACTTTATAATTAATGTATTTTTCTTTTTAAATACCACACATATTTAGGGCTAAGATGTTTCTAAGAGAACATTTTAATCATGTTCTGTAGTTACTTGAAAGTAGTCTGAAAGTTGTCTTTTCATCTACATGTTCTAATGGAATGGAACAAAAAGGTAAAGTGAAAATATTTAGAAGGCTAATACACAGTAAAATCTTCCCTAACCATGAAGTTCTTCCTGTAAAATTAGAACCATGCAATTAATTGTCAGCAATCTGGAGAACACCTATGTGAAAGATACTACGCTGATTACGTGGGAAGAACTAGAGTTACAGACTTTAACCTTCAAAACTTTTTAAACTCACGTATCAAAGAGGAAAAATAACATATTTGATATAGTGAGAGATGATTATATCGTGAGGCTCAGATTTTTACTAGTTCCTTAAGAGTGAGAGTTGGGTGTATGGCAAAAACCATCAGAGTAGTGTAAAGTAATGATCCTCCACTTAAAATAAGCAAAAAAACGCCCCCCAAAACAGACCAAACATGGGGGCAGGTAGTGTGCTTAGCATATGTATCTCACTCACACCTGCCTGGGATATCACTGACTAAATGCACTCTCTCAACTTGATCAGCCACAGAAACAGGAAACTAGACTACCTTTTGCCATTTTATTATTCAGTCACATCATGCTTCAATGGGGAAAGGATTTAAAATGCAACTAATTTTCCTAAGAGCTAGAGAATTCAGAATTTGAGAGAATTTAACAAACATCAAGCGGAATGTTGGCTCATTTTCTTTTTTAAAAAAATTAATTTTTTAATTTTAATTGGAGGCTAATTACTTTACAATAGTGTGGTGTTTTTTGCAATACATTGATATGAATCAGCCACGGGTGTACATGGGTCCCCCATCAGAAAATGAAATCTCAATTCCCCTGTTATAATTTGACTCTAGATGATATTTTATGATAAATCAATCAAGAAAAACAGAGTATTCTTGTATGCATTCCATCGAAGGGAATCAGAGAGTGCAAAAATCAGCATGGAAAAATTGGCATTTTAGTGTATCTGTTCTGAATTCACAACTTAAATGAATAAAGTTCAGTTTAGAAGTTAAGGGATTTACCTGAATCACACACATTATGTTAAAGCTGGTACTAGAACCTACTGAGCATATTTCATGTAAACTGATATTTATTACAAATGCATTCCGTATTTGTTACAAGCAGAAATTAGAAAAGAACCTGAAAATTATTAGCTGTTGCTTAAAGTACTTATACTCAAGGAAAGAAAACGGTTTCCTTTTGAATCAGTTCTATTGAGAAGGATGAAACTGGAGCCCATTATACAGAGTGAAGTAAGCCAGACGGAAAAACACCAATACAGTATACTAATGCATATATATGGAATTTGAAAGACGGTAACCATAACCCTATATGCGAGACAGAATAAGAGACACAGATGCATAGAACAGTCTTATGGACTCTGAGGGAGAAGGTGAGGGTGGGACGTTCTGAGAGAATAGCATTGAAACATGTATATTATCATAAGTGAAACAGAACATCATTCCAGGTTCGATGCATGAGACAAATGCTCAGGGCTGGGGCAGTGGGATGACCCGGAGGGATGGGAGGGGGAGGGAGGTGTGGGGGGGTTCAGGATGGGGAACACATGTAAACCCATGGCTGATTCATGTCAATGTATGGCAAAAACCACTACAATATTGTAAAGTAATTAGCCTCCAACTAAAATAAATAAATTTATTTAAAAATAAAAAAAAAAAGGAAAACGGTTTCCTATTTTCAGTTCGATATGGCTTTGATCCTGTCTCTTTATTGGAAAGTCTGTAAGTCAGGCACTCAGGCATCTGGGATGTGAACTATCTTTCAAAGAATATGTGAATTCTATTATTAAAATAATAGTAATGTTCCCTCTATATTATTAAAGATATAATATTCTGAAAAACAGAAACCACATAAATTACTTTCTGAATGGATGACATACCTGCTTCTGGCATTTCAACAGGCTCTATATTTGACGCAATCTCCTCCTAGACATCAGGACCATCTCCACCTTGACCCCCAGTCTTTGCCACAGCCAATTCCGGGAGATCAATTTCCAGGTAAGGATCATTAAAAAAACGCATCAATTTAGCTGTAAAACCTACAATATAAACAAGGGAATGATGATATTCATTCCCTCAGTGTTATGAATTAAAAGCCTTAGGTTAGTATGGTAAAAATGTGATGAGTAAGAAACTCAGGAGCATTATTCCAGGAATGTGTTGCTGGAGAAAAAGGAAAGCAGAATTTCCCGAAAGTCATTACCATTTTCCTTTTCCAGGGTTGTCCTCAGACAACTTAGATGCTCCCCCGACTTCTCTGTCTTGAAAACAAGGGAAAATTTCACCAACCACACGAACCTGCAAACTATACTCTCCTCAGTTTTTCAGGAACTGTCTGAAGTCCTTTTCTAATGTTTCCTTTCCTCCACTCACTGGGTATGTCTTAAGGCAGGATGCACTGATACACTTTACCTTGACAGGCACGCGGCAGCTTCTCTTCACCACGATCCACTGGATGCTCTTCATGTACTTCCTCCTTTGCAGGTGTGATATCATGAATTTCAGCTGGTGGTTCCCCTTGTTGAGGTTGCTCAACACTGGGCTGCTGGTCCTAGTAGAGTGGGCATGCAAATAAAAACTTTTTGTTGTTAATACATCTAATAGCATAACTATACACAAGACACAGATGTATCTGATCATAAGTAAACCTAACAACATTTTCCCAACACAATTCTATGTACTTACTTTTAATAAAGTTTCTCTTCCCACAGAGAAAAGTTAACTCCCATAAGAGTTACTCAGAAAGACTTTGGAAGCTATTTAACTCTATGTTGGGATGGAAGTATGCAATCTGTTGTTAATAAGCAGGAGGAGGGAGTCACTGGGCACATTTCCAGGGAATTTAACAGTATACTCATCCAGGCAACGCCAGACTGTAATATATCTGGATCAATGTTCCTTCCTAAGACACACTGTCACCCTTTATCAGCATGAAAGACCTTTATCACTGCATCTGTACTACTTAACATCATTTTCTCAAAAATAAACTTCTGCTAATAGAAAACACCAAATGGTAAGGTACTCACAACCACAGGTGCATCCAGCTGGGAGGACTCTTGATCTATAGGTCCCAGTGTTGATGCCACTTGCCCACTCATATTTCTCCCTGAAAGTAGAATGTTGTGATTTAGAAAATGTATTTATGACTAGAGCTATATTTGATCACTTTTATGGCCATATGTTGACTTATTACTTTTTTAAAAAATGTGAAAATACTTTCAAAAGAAAACGATGGTTAAGTATGAGTGTACATGCATTCCAATCACACTAAATACAGTTACTAGAAAAGCCATTTTTGTCTTTGCTAAGCTGGCAGAGAAATTACCTTAAGGTACACAGGAAGGCTCAATTTTTGTGAGGAAGTTTGATTTCACAACAGAATTCTCCATTATGAAGATATTTAGTGAAATACTGCTAAGAGTTAAAAATTCAGGACTATTCCTTTTGTCACACCCCTATTCACCAGACGTATCTCCCCAGCTCCCTTGGAATTCAGTTGGAACAAGAAGGCTCAGTCTTTACAGCCTGACTATGGCGATTTTCTCAGTGTCTGGGGCTGAAGTGAGTCTGCATGCAGAGCAACCGGTCCACGTCTCCCTTGACACCTTATCACAAAACCCGGGAGACAGTCACAACCCACCCACCCCCACCCCCGCGGTCCGGTTTCTAGGCCTTTCCTTAATCGCCCACCCCGCCCCCTGCCCAGGTCCCACTGCCGGCCCCAGATTCTGTGCTCTGTCGTCAGTTCCAGGGCCCCAGTGAACCAGATATTTCAAATAGCACTCCCAAGTCTCCCCCCCGCCCACCATCACCCGACCCCTCCCTCTTCTGCCCACCGAGCTTCCTCTCCAGCCACCAGGGCAAGAACTATGGCGTCACGACACCTCTGAAGAGCAAGATGACGACCTCGAGGGCCTTCCTCCTCAAAGGCCCGAAAACGCGCTGCCCGACCCGCCCGAAACTCGCTGGCTCCCCCTCACACGCTCGCACACATCAACTCCAGACAGGACAGATCTGTGGACCTACCTGGTGACTCGCAAGCAGTGAGAAGGAACCGGGACTGAGTAAACACAACCGCCTCAGGCCCAATGCTCCTCACAGAATGCGCGCTACTTATGCGCACCAAGGCGCATGCGCAGTAGCGGGTGTACCTGCACACACTGCGCATGCTCCCTGAGTTCGGCGTGTGCCGAGCACGTTGAGCTTTTCTCGCTACTGAGGTAGAGTCCTGGAACCGCAGGGTCTCTGGAGGATGAGAAAGGGGGTTGAAGACTATCTTTTTTTCCTTCCAGTGCAGTCTTTCTTACGCATCCACAAACTGTGGTGATAGGTAGTCCCAGGTTACCCTTAGTGGAGAATGTGTCTCAGGAAGACATTTATGACAGGAATAGACATTACTGGTTTGAATACCTATTTTTATACATGCTTTGATGAACCATTTCCTTCTCTGCTTCTGGGTTTTCCATCATGCTTGCAATGGCTTTACTCACTTCCATAGAATAGACACAGAAATATGTACCTCCGTTTCCATCTGTTGCTTGGAGCATTGCACATTTATATCTCTGAACTGGTAACTGATTTCTCAGAATATACCTCTGGTTCCTGTACAATATTGTTCTTTTAGCATCGGACTTGACTTTCACCACCAGACACATCCACAGCTGGGGGCTGTTTCCACTTTAGCTTAGCCTTTTCATTCCTTTTGTAGCTATTTCTTCACTCTTCTCCGGTAGCATATTCTTCTTATTCTCAAGAATTTCGGTACTTCCTAGGAGTTTTAATTTTAGCCAATTTTACCCAAGAGAAAGGAAAACATATTCACACAAGGACCATTACTAAAACATCCTACTCATGTACTCCTAATAGCCAAAACTAGAAACAACCAAACTATTCAACAACTGGTATGTAGATGAAAGAAAAAAGAGTATACTCATGCATAAGAATACTACACAGTCATTTCAAAAGGAACTACTAATGCATGTAACAGCAAGGAGGCATCTCAGCTGTGCCACTGAGAGATGTCAGACACAGAAAGCTATGTGTTATATGATTTCATGTCAATGGGTTTCTGGAAAACGCACAACTATAGGCACAGAAATATATCTGTGGTTGCCAGGGTATAGGAATGGAGGAAGGAATCTGAATGCAAATAGCCGGAGGGAGCATTTGCTTTTTTTTTTTTTTAATAAATTTATTTATTTTAGTTGGGGGCTAATTACTTTACAATATTGTAGTGGCTTTTGCCATACATTGACATGAATCAGCTATGGGTTTACATGTGTTCCCCATCCTGAACCCCCCTCCCACCCACTCCCCATCCCATCCCTCTGGGTCATCCCATTGCCCCAGCCCTGAGCATTTGTCTCATGCATCGAACCTGGAATGGTGTTCTGTTTCACATATGATAATATACATGTTTCAGTGCTATTCTCTCAGAACGTCCCACCCTCACCTTCTCCCTCAGAGTCCATAAGACTGTTCTATGCATCTGTGTCTCTTATTCTGTCTCGCAATAGGGTTATGGTTACCGTCTTTCAAATTCCATATATATGCATTAGTATACTCTATTGGTGTTTTTCTTTCTGGCTTACTTCACTCTGAATAATGGGCTCCGGTTTCATCCATCTCAATAGAAATGATTCAAATGTATTCTTTCTAATGGCTGAGTAATATTCCATTGGGTATATGTACCAATGCTTCCTTATTCATTCGTCTGCTGATGGACATCTAGGTTGCTTCCATGTCCTGCCTATTGTAAACAGTGCTGTGATGAACACTGGGCTACACGTGTCTCTTTCAATTCTGGTTTCCTTGGTGTGTATGCCCAGCAGAGGGATTGCTGTGTCGTATGGCAGTTCTATTCCCAGTTTTTTAAGGAATCTCCACACTGTTCTCCATAGTGGCTGTACTAGTTTGCATTCTCACCCGAGGGAGCATTTTCAAACCAACGGGACGTTTTCTACCTTTTTGTTGTGGTAGCATTTACGCAATGGTATGCATATGTCAAAACTCGACAAACAGGAATGCTTTAAAGCATTGACTTCTCTTGTATATAAATTATGTCTCAAGCTTCTCTTCACCACGATCCACTGGATCCTCTTCATTTATTTCCTCCTTTGCCGGTGTGATATCCTGCATTTCAGCTGGTGGTTCCCCTTGTTGAGGTTGCTCAACACTGGGCTACTGGTCCTAGTAGAGTGGGCATGCAAATAAAAACCTTTTGTTGTTAATACATCTAATAGCATAAATATACATAAGACACAGATATATCTGATCATAAGTTAACCTAACAACATTTTCCCAACACAATTCTATGTACTTACTTTTAATAAAGTTACTCTTCCCACAGAGAAAAGTTAGCTCCCCTAAGAGTTACCCAGGAAGACTTTGGAAGCTATTTAAATCTATGTTGGGATGGAAGTATGCAATCTGTTGTTAATAAGCAGGAGGAGGGAGTCACTGGGCACATTTCCAGGGAATTTAACGGTATACTCATCCAGGCAACACCAGACTGTAATATATCTGGATCAATGTTCCTTCCTAAGACAAACTGTCACCCTTTATCAGCATGAAAGACCTTTATCGCTGCATCTGTACTACTGAGAGGGCAACCGGCAGGAAGGCCAGGAGTCTCCAAACGGAGGAAATAGGCTGCAAGTGTCAGACATTTTCTCTCTCTCTTAAGCGGCAGGATGAAACAAACTAGGGATATTTTTTCCCTTCTCTATACAAATTTAAAAGAGGTTTCTCTTAAAATACTGTGTGGCCATGACACCTGGTTTCACCTGAAGTTAACTATTCTCAAACTTTGAGTTAACCAATGCATTTTTCTTATGGAAATGTTTGTCTTAAGCTATGTTACTGTACTCTGCATTTACCCCAAGCGCTGTCTTCCGCCTAATGGCTCAGAACCTACTTGACAAACCAGTATGTTATACTCAGACACTGTTCCCCTAATCTATGTAGATGAAACTATTTGCATGATCTGCCTTTCTGCAAAATTCAAGTCAATCGTTTTATGACCCGGGATGTCTGGTGCCCAGATTATTCCAAAATACATCTTATGGATGAGGGGCCTGGTGCCCTTCTGAGTTTAAGACATTCCTTTCTTTCATTAACAAACTGCTAGTGACTATATATCATCCAGCTGAAGACTAGCAGGGGGGTACTCTTTCTACCCCCTTCCGATGCCTATGTCAGAAGCTTTCTCTATCTCGTTTACACTTTAATAAAACTTTATCACACCAAAGCTCTGGGCGATCCAGCCTCGTCTCTGGCCCCGGATTGAATTCTTCTCCTCCAGAGGCCAAGAATCCCGGCCGTCTTTCTGCGGCTCAGCAACGACCTCACTACTTAACAATATTTTCTCCAAAATAAACTTGTGCTAATAGAAAACATCAAATGGTAAGGTACTCACAACCACAGGTTCACCCGGCTGGGAGGACTCTTGATCTATAGGTCCCAATGTTGATGCCACTTGCAAACTCATATTTCTCCCTGAAAGTAGAATATTGTGATTTAGAAAATGTATTTAAGAGTACAGCTATATTTGATCACTTTTATGACCATACGTTGACTTATTATTTTTTTAAAAATGTGAAAATACTTTCAAAAGAAAACTCTGGTTAAGTACGAGTGTACATGCATTCCAAGTACACCAAATACAGTTGCTAGAAAAGCCATATTTGTCTTTGCTAAGCTGGCAGAGAAATCACCTTAAGGTACACAGGAAGGCTGAATTTTTGTGAGGAAGTTTGATTTCACAACAGAATTCTCCATCATGAAGATATTTAGTGAAACGCTGCTAGGAATTAAAAATCCAGGACTATTCCTTTTGTCACACTCCTTTTCACCAGGCATATCTCCCCCAACTCCCTTGGAATTCAGCTGGAACAAGAAGAAAGGCTCCGTCTTTACAGCCTGATTTTCTCAGGGTCTGGGGCTGAGGTGAGTGCATGCAGAGCAACTGGTCCACGTCTCCCTTGACACCTTATCACAAAACCCGGGATAATGAAGAAGGAATTCCTGGGGCCTGGACTCCATCTTAGGCCTGTTGGTGCTGATCATGCTCGGCCACCTCTCTAATGGACTCTGAACTCTGTGCCTAGTGCCTGTGAAAACGACAATAGAAGGATAAGACCCCCTCCGGACAGGGGAACCTTGAAGATCCTATCCAGGTTACTCATCGCCTAAGAGAAAACATACACTAATCACCCCTGTCTCTGGACAGGCCGTAAATGTTTCTGTACCTATCGGAGTGTAACCTCCGGCTTATTGATTATTGGCCAACTGTTTAACTGTTTGAACACATAACACCTAAATGATGAGACTACTGTGATTGTATTTACCCTTCCTTTGTTTATGTAAGTCTCCAGGAATTTGGGGTGGTGAGTTCGGACACGTACACATGGGGTATAAAAGATTTTCACAAATGCTGGTCGGGGTCCTTGGCTAAGAGGAGACTCTGCCTTGGGCCCGCCGGTGTAATAAACTGCCCTCCATTACCTGCATTGTCCTTCTGAGTGAGTTTGTTCCCCAAAACGCGTGGCTATAACAATACAGTCACAACCCCCCCGCGGTCCGGTTTCTAGGCCTTTCCTTAATCGCCCACCCCGCCCCCTGCCCAGGTCCCACTGCCGGCCCCAGATTCTGTGCTCTGTCGTCAGTTCCAGGGCCCCAGTGAACCAGATATTTCAAATAGCACTCCCAAGTCTCCCCCCCACCATCACCCGACCCCTGCCCTCTTCTGCCCACCGCCCTTCCTCTCCAGCCACCAGGGCAAGAACTATGGCGTCGCGACACCTCTGAGGAGAAAGATGACCACCTCGAGGGCTTTCCTCCTCAAAGGCCCCAGATCGCACTGCCCGACCCGCCCGAAACTCGCTGGCTCCCCCTCACACACTCGCGCACTTCAACTCCAGACAGGACAGATCTGTGGACCTACCTGGTGACTCGCAAGCAGTGAGAAGGAACCGGGACTGAGTAAACCCAACCGCCTCAGGCCCAACGCTCCTCACAGAACGCTCAGGATGTATGTGCACCAAGGCGCATGCGCAGCAACGGGTGCACGTGCACACACTGCGCATGCTCCCGGAGTTCGGCGTGTGCCGTGCACGTTGAGGTTTTCTCGCCACTGAGGTGGAGTCCTGGAACGGCAGGGTCTCTGGAGGATGAGAAAGGGGCTTGAAGACTATATATTTTTCCTTCCAGGGCAGTCTTTCTTATGCATCCACAAACTGGTGATAGGTAGTCCCAGGTTACCCTTAGTGGAGAATGTGTCTCAGAAAGACATTCGTGACAGAAACAGACATTACGGTTTTTAATACCTATTTTTATACATGCTTTGATGAACCATTTCCTTCTCTGCTTCTGGGTTTTCCATCACGCTTGCGATGGCTTTACTCACTTCCATGGAATAGACACAGAAATACATACCTCTGTTTCCATCTGTTGCTTGCAGCACTGCACCTTTATATCTCTGAACTGGTAACTGATTTCTCAGAATATACCTCTGGTTCCTGTACAATATTGTTCTTTTAGCATCGGACTTGACTTTCACCACCAGACACAACCACAGCCGGGGGTTGTTTCCACTTTGGCTTAGCCTTTTCATTCCTTCTGTAGCTATTTCTTCACTCTTCTCCAGTAGCACATTCTTCTTATTCTCAGGAATTTTCGTACTTACTAGGAGTTTTAATTTTACCAAAGACAAAGGAAAACATATTCACACAAGGACCATTACTAAAATATCCTACTCATGTACTCCTAATAGCCAAAACCAGAAACAGCCCAACTATTCAACAACTGGCATAGAGATGAAAGAGAAACAAAAGTGTATACTCGTGCAGGAGAATACTACACAGTCATTTCAAAAGGAACTCCTAATGCATGTAACAGCAAGGATGCATCTCAGCTGTGCCACTGAGAGATGTCAGACACAGAAGGCTATGTGTTATATGATTCCATGTCAATGGATTCCTGGAAAAGGCACAACTATAGGCACAGAAATATATCTGCGGTGGCCAGGGTATAGGAATGGAGGAAGGAGTCTCAATGCAAATAGCCCAAAGGAGCGTTTTCAAACGAATGGGGCGTTTTCTACATTTTTGCTGTGGTAGCATTTACGCAATGGTATGCATATGTGAAAACTCGATAAACGGTAATGCTTTAAAGCATTGACTTCTATTGTATATAAATTATATCTCAATACCTCTCACTTTTTTTTAAAAGGAAAAGGAACTTTAAGTATGTAAATACTGGTTATTGTATCCATCTAGACCATGAGCTCATAAACATAAAAATCTTATTTGGAATTCTTTCCAGACCTGGCCAACTTCCAGGATTTCCCATGACACCTTTGTACCCTTATGACAGGACACAGAAACTTGGTCTTAACCATGTTTACAATTCCCTCTCCTTCACTTCAAGTCCATATTCTTGCTGAGTTCTGTCACTTTTACTTCGAAAATCTCTAATGCATCTACTTTTTCCAAAGTCCACCGCATCTGCTCTAGTCCAAAGCCTCCCTCCATTTAATTGTCAACGCCCTTGAGTTTGTGTCATACCCCTTGGGTTTGTGCATCAGAGAAAACAGACAACCCTGTCACATGCTCTCAGTGAAGACAGCCTGGCAGTAGGGAAAATAAGACCATGCCTCTGCTCCAGTAGTGCCTAGACACGTTGTCCATGTCAATCAGAACTGAGGAATTCTTGTAAAAAGTGCAGATGCCATGATCTACATTCAGTGGATCTCACTCAGTGCGGCTACAACAGTGCCCTAGAATCTGTGAGATTACACTATACTTGGGAAACTTTCAGGGACTTTATTAAACCCCTTTGGTAGCGAGACTCAGCAAAATAAGGGAAATAGAGATCGGAACAGATATTAGAAAAAATATACAGATAATCGACAAAACCCAAAGCTGGCTCTTTCAAAAGGTCACTACGAATTCATAAATTTCCACCCAGAAGAATAAAACAAAAGCAAGATAACTATAGACAAAACTTACCAATATCAGGAAAGAAATAGGTTACAGATTCCACAGAAATTAAAAGGATTCTATGAATAAGTTTATAGTCATAGAATAACTACATCTGGCAATTTAGGTGAAGCGGGACAAACTATCAAATTTCAGTGAAAAAGGAACAGATAACCTATTTTAAAAGCAAGCTTGTAGTTGAAAAATTCACAGAAAAGAAATCTCCAGCCCCAGGTGGTATCCCAGGCACAAAAGAGAAGGGGAGGGAAAGAAAGGGTAGGGACAGGGACAAAGTAAAAAATATATATCTATATATCTATATATCTATATATCACTCCAATCATTTAATCAAGGTGATTTGGGCCAAATCCAAGCAATGTGATGAGACCATTCATTTTTTTTTCTCATTGTCCTCCAGCTTCCCCTTCCTGCCTCTCTCCTTTGCCCCAGTTCCCTTTCTCCTTCTTAAGTCCTGCCCTCCATCAAGGGCAGGCAACGATATGAGGCATGATTCCCACATTAAAACTGAGGTACGCTGCTCGGCTGACATTCAACGTGGATGCTATCATCCCTGCAGCTGGTACACTCAAGTTCTCTGTCTCTCCTGACGGACCAGAAGGTTTCACTCCTAATTTCAGGTATAGGTAGGAGAGAAGGTGCAGGGCACATGTTGGAGCCTTGAGTCCTTCATCTGTGAAATGCAGATGACCACAAACTGGGGGACAAACAGAAATAGCAGCACCAGGCCCCTTTCAATGAGAGCTACGTGCCAAACCCAGTGCATCACAGGACTCCTTGACATTCAGGAGCACGCCAAGTAGATTTCCATGCGAGGACTGTTGCATTTGTTGTTCCTTCTGCCTGGAATGCTCTTCCCTTAGGTAACCCCACGACCTGCTCCCTCACTTCCTCCAGATCTCTGCTTACTTGGCATCGTTCAGGGAGACTTTCCCTCATTATCTTGAAGAAAATCATAATATCATACCCACATACACCTTTTCCCCTGATCTAGCAATATCTTTCTTCATAGTGCCTGCCACCCTTGATTTACTTACTGACCACCAAGTCTATGCAATGAGAGACTTGGTTAGTTTTGCCCTGTCCCAAACTCCTCCAATAGTGCTCAGGTCTATGGCAGGTGCTCAGAAAACATTTGCTGAAGGACAGTCTGGAGGCAGGCCCTTTAAACACATTGCTAACATGCACAGGTACCCTCCAAGATGGGCACTGGCCCCACTGTATTAATTATGATACATACTGAGATTTCACGAGACAAGTGATACACTCAACAACACACAGTCAGCATGTCAGGTTCCCGGCTTCAGAATCATATCTGCCAGCTACCAAATCCTCACTTCCTGGACAGAGACCTCACAGCCAAGAACGTAAGAGGTTTTATTTCTAACACGAAGACTTCCAACAGCTCATAGACAGCCAGAGACACCAAAAAGAGCTCACTGAATCTCTGCACAGAGAGCACACAACTCGAGTCTCAGACGCTCAAACACAACAGAGACCATAACCATACACGCTGTGACAGAGACCCTGCAAACAGTCCAAAGTCTTCCAGACAGAAACAAATGAGAACTGCACAGATGCTTCACATCATGGAGACTGACTCCCAAACCACGCGGACACTTACCGACCTAATACAAACCCTCCTAAACGGAAAGGCAGAAGTTTTAATAACTCAAGAATATCATATAATCTTAAGACAAAGTTCCCAGACAAAGGAAAAATTTGCAACCTCTGCATAGAGCCCCAGGCAGCTGATCCTTTACACCTTTAGACTAACCCATCCTTAAAGCAGCACAGAGGCATCACAACTTGGAACCCAGAATCAAAAAGCTCAGTGATCTCACATTCTGGGGTGCAGACCCCTAACACAGAGATCTCACACACAGGGACTGAGAGGCAAGAAACCTCCAAAGATGCACATCCCGGTATACAGGCACACATCCTAGAGGCTTTGTATTATGGCTCACAAAATCCACTCACATCAAATGTCCCATCACTCACAATTCCGCCCAAAGGCTCAAGGAGATCAAATGTAGCCAAACACCACCTGTGTTGTCACACGTAGCAACACACAATCCCAAGGTGCCAGATACAGTATACTCTCCAGGGAGAGACACCAAACTCAGAGACCTCTCCCTGGACATGAATTGCGTGCATTTGTGTGAAGACCGTGCGCTGCCACAGGATCCAGACTGAGCGAGAGCTAAACAAGACTGAAACGCAGTCACCATGCACGGCCAGTGACCGCGCCAAACCTCGCCACTAACCAGAGCAGCTATTCGACCCCTTTGGGAAAAGCAATAAAACTCGGAGGAAAATTGCATGCTCTGCATCGTTGCGCACGCTAACGCAGGCGCACGCGTATACACGCGCCTCTCGCCCTCAGTTCCAGTTCTGTGCCCACAGTGCCCGCAATCACGCGGTGACCAGTCACTACCCAGAAAGCTTCTCTGACGCCATACCCAAACCGACAGCAGGTCTCTCGCTCCGTAGTCGTCCCACCAACGAAGGGGTGGAGTTGGAAAAGAGACGAAGAAAGTTTCCGCTGAATACCAGTGTCCACTCGGATTCGAAAGCAGCGGGAAGACGAAGAGGAGCGAATCGGGATAGACCCAGAGGCGCCCTGAGCGCCGCGCCTGGGAACTGTGGTCCATGCCTGACGCGGTGTAAGGGGGCCCTCCCTGCTGTGGAACGCCCTCTCCCAATGGTACCTTCCAGAGTGGGGGGGGTCTTACCGCTTCCCCTCAGTGGTATATCCCAGGACAGAACTGTTTCATCTCGCGCGCCCCTTGCTGGTGGGATTGGGGAACAGCAGATATAGATGCCTGGGGACCATTCCAGGATGATCCGCAAAGGGCGGAAGGGCAAGGTTAGGGTGAAAACCCCACAGATTGCTGCCATCTTGGACTCAAAAAGAAGTCTTCATAAACTGAAGATTACTTGTCTATAGTGACCACTGTCGTAACAAAGAGCATTGAAAGCATTTTATCTATGCTGCGCATCGTAGTTGTTTGAGCTTTCCAGTTTAAGGCAGAAATATCCAGCCACAGTCCCCCAGTGGGCAGGGTAAGTAAAGCTTCCGACTGGAATCTGAGGTCCTGGCGTGGGGAAGGCCTCTGACGTTGACCGCGAGTAATATGTGAAAAAGACAACAGGACCTTCCATTCTGTTAGGAAAGGGGTCAATTTCGAGGAGACCCAAGGACACCACCTCGTAGGTGCGATAAAGATCACAGCTTTGTCATCATCTTATCATCCCTGAATATGTTCTCTAGCAGAATCCTCAGCCTGTCTAGCTATGCTTCTCTCAACAGGTTTAACTTTGTTTATTCATTCCGTTGTTCATGCATTCTCTCCAAAGTATGTGTCAAGCACAAATTTGTGTGTTTGGAAAGAGAAAATCGACCTTTTCCTCATGGAGCTTACCTTCTCTTGGGATCATGTGGTCCCCAAATACAAGTAATTTATCAGGTGTTTGTAACTGCCATGATTAACATTAAATTGGGATAGTGAAATAGAGAGAGGGGATGATATCTAGAAAGAGTGGTCAGGGAAGTTCTAAGATTGTGACATTTGAGCAACAGCCTAGAGGAGATACCTATCTGGGAGAAAAGTATCCTAGATCCTAGTGGAAAAACTGGGGAGTGAAATCCTGATGTCTCCATTTTACTCCTGGGGAGTAAAATCCTCTCTTTCTCTAGAGAATGACTCAGTTGCCCATGGCCTGGGCCTTAATCACGCTCCCTTCACACACATCAGGGGCCTCTGCCCATCAGGAAAAGGACATTCTCCATTCCTGGGGAGGCTCATGCTGCACACAGGGTCCCTCACAACCTATCCTGCCCAGACTGCCCTCTTGCTGATCTCCCTGCCAATGACTGCTCTAATGGGGGAAAGAGAGGCAGGGATCTCTGCATTTGTGGTGGAGCCTCATGCAAACTGGTGAATGTGAGATTTCCCCCCAGCTGCTTGGAGGCTCAACTCTGTACCTTCCATGATCACGTCCCCAGGGAATGTGACGAGTCCATTCCATCCATCAGATAAGAAGCTGGGTGTGTGATGGGGAGACACAGAGACATACCCTGACAGTGAGTCAGCCATAGGGTCCCTGTGGCCCTGTGCCAACGCCCCCCTCCCCCACTCCCTGGCCAGGGTTGTGCTGAGTCTTTCCCGCCTCCTCCAACGAGCCCAAGCTTCCATCCAGTTCCTCCCCTCCTCATGAGCTGAGACCTTCCCTCTGCACTGGGCCTTGGGCGCCCATCTGCTAACGGTGCCCTCCTTGTTGTGGGTTGGGCAGATGGACTGAGAGAGTGTGTGTACACAGTTTTTGTCACAGGGCCCCTATCAAGGGTGGCAGTCATATCAGCAAGTATTTTTCTTATCAGGATTATTACCTGGGCTTCTGTGAACTGTGCATTATTACCCTCTCTGAGGATGGGGCCCCAAGCTTTTCTCTCTGTAGGGAGGCATGGTAGAAATCGTAGCAAATGTGACATCACAGGCCTGCTTCTAAGGCCCGTGAGAGTGGGGTCCATCCAGCCTCTCTCTTCAGACTGTTCTCGTGTGCAGATATATGAACAGCTGAGAGGCCCAACCCTCTGGACACAGACCCCCCCCCAAACAGTTCTGAGATTTCATGCCCTGGGACAGAGATCTGCAAACAGTTTAGAGTGCTCATCCTGGATGCCAACCCAAAACAGCTCTAATAGGTCACACCTGAGGACACAGATGCACTCCAGCTCAGAAATTCCATCTCTGGCTTCAGATGAATTAGGATCCCTAACAGAAACAGCGTTGCTCACAGCCAGTTCTACAGGGGTAAGTTGTAACCTCTGCGATCCCTGAATGACACTGCGTCATGAAGGAATTCTGGGTGAAAAACAGGAAGAGGCACACAGTGCTTTGGACAAACTGGCCCTTATTTAGTCACACGCCATATCCTCAGATATGCAGGTGACACCACCCTTATGGCAGAAAGTGAAGAACTAAAGAGCCTCCTGATGAAAGAGAAAGAGGAGAGTGAAAAAGGTGGCTTAAAACTCAACATTCAGAAAACTAAGATCATGGCATCCGGTCCCATCACTTCATGGCGAATAGATGGGGAAACACTGGAAACAGTGTCAGACTTTATTTTTTTTGGGCTCCAAAATCACTGCTGATGGTGATTGCAGCCATGAACTTAAAAGACGCTTACTCCTTGGAAGGAAGGTTATGGCCAACCTAGATAGCATATTTAAAAGCAGAGACATTACTTTGCCAACAAAAGTCCGTCTAGTCAAGGCTATGGTTTTTCCAGTGGTCATGTATGGATGTGAGAGTTGGACGGTGAAGAAAGCTGAGCACCGAAGAATTGATGCTTTTGGACTGTGGTGTTGGAGAAGACTCTTGAGAGTCCCTTGGACTGCAAGGAGATCCAACCAATCCATCCTAAAAGAGATCAATCCTGGGTGTTCACTGGAAGGTCTGATGTTGAAGCTGAAACTCCAATACTTGGGCCACCTCATGCGAAGGGCTGACTCATTGGAAAAGACCCTAATGCTGGGTAGGATTGGGGGCGGAAGGAGAAGGGGACGACAGAGGCTGAGATGGTTGGATGGCATAACCGACTCGATGGACATGGGTTTGGGTGGACTCCAGGAGTTGGTGATGGACAGAGAGGCCTGGCGTGCTGCAATTCATGGGGTCGCAGAGAGTCGGACACGACTGAGCGACTGAACGGAACTGAACTGAATCTATATTCAAGACAGCAAGCTAGGAATAGAATGGAACTTACTCTGATAAAGTATATCTACAAAAAAGCAACGTAAACAGGTCGAAATGCAGAAGATTACTCATTTCCTATCGGGAAAAATGCCGATTATCACCTGCTTTAGTCAAGAGTATTCTGGCTGGTTTGTTCAATCCTGCAAAATGAGGAAAGGTTTAAGGTTTAAGCCAGTAGAAACTGTTGATATTCAAATATTATAGTATATTTTGAAAAGCAAAAATAATCTAGATCTAAATTTGTGGAATTAATATGCATATTGAGAGGAACTGTGGAACAGAAAATCTATATACAAACATTCTATCTCTACATACATCCTCAACTAGGCCATAAAAATCACAAACCATGAATTTTCAATACCATTAAATCCTCGGGGATAAATGTAACAAAAAATGTGCAAGGAGAAAATGAAACTTTATTGACAGAACTTTAACAGTCAAATATACAACATAAGAACAGCACAGATGGCTTCAGTCTATCTTCTTTCAAGCAAATCGTCGCCCTTCACCTATAATATATACATTAAAAAAGTTACTTAGCAGAAATTTCGTTGATAGGAGAGGTGTACAAAGTTCATCGCAGTTGTAGTTTTATAAAGTGGACTAAAACAAGAACACTACGGGCGACCCTCTGGCTTACCTTCAGTTAATCCTCTCTAGAGATTTTATCGACTTTTCAAGCCTATTACCAGTATTTTTAAAAACACACTACCCTTCCTAGTTATACAAGAAAATAAGGACACTGAGTTCAGAACAAATGAAATCAATTGAACCTATCAGAAGGTCGTTTTCAGTAGAGGGCAAAACTGTGTACACATTCAGTAAAATATCTAACAACAAAAAACACCCTAAGACAAACAAAATACACAAAAACTAAAACCAAAAAATCCCCCAAAAGTATCATTGAACTGTGTTGGTTTGAAATAATATTCCGAATATAGGACAGCTCAACAGTTGTTATCTCTGTTACTGCTTAAGTGAAGTAAAGAAAAAGGCCAGTAGTACATTTGTTTCTTCTCTACTGTGGAAGAGTGTAGAAATTTTCATTTGTTCTAATTCATCCCTGATGTGGTTGTTTTAAGTCAGTTAAACATTTATCCCCCTTTTTACTTGTGGCCCTCTTGTAATTCTAAATGTTTCTTGTCACCTTGGAAAGCATTCCAGTTGGTATAATAAATTATATGGGGACACTAATTTTCAGTCATTACTATCACTGGCGACATCAACATGTGAAGCAGAAATAGGACTTTCTCACAGCCACACCAAAAGAAGAAAGAGAAAAAGGAGAGAAGAAAAGAAACGGGAGAGCTAGAGGGAGTATGAGTGAGAGAGAAAAGCAAGTAGGAAGAGAGAAGAAAATCTGGAAAAGGAGATTTTTTGGTTTGTTTCTGAATGACAATGGCTTTTGAGAGACAACTCTGACCAATTTCAAAAGTTCATCCACGGTATCTTGTGATGTTTACTTATTTAGTTACTCTGGGCTATGTTAAATAATATTTCTTTTTCTACCCTATTAGACACATCCCATCAATATTCTAAAAATATGTGAGTTCCAGATTATACTCTGTTTTAATTCTGTAATCTACTGTTAGTGTCTTGTTCATATTTCTTATTAGGTATACTTGGGCTTTGTCCATTTTCTTCACAATCATGTAAACTGAGAGGAATGGACTGGCAATTTGGGGTTGGCAGATACAAACTATCACATTCAGAATGGATAAACAACAAGGTCCTACTATACAGCACAGGGAACTATGTCCAACCTCCTGTGATAAATCACAACAGAAAAGAATATTAAAAAATGTGTGTGTATATATATGTGTGTTACAAAATTATGTAAATTACCACATTGTGTTTATCTATTAGTTGAGTTTATTTTCCTCTTCCTGACGATTCATACCTGTCTTTTATTAAGTATCTTTTGCTTTTTCCGTTAGGTTTATTCTGTCGCTCTTTTTCTTACCTGTTTGTTGGGGGTAGGATTTTATATTTATGTACTTTATAATTAATGTATTTTTCTTTTTAAATACCACACATATTTAGGGCTAAGATGTTTCTAAGAGAACATTTTAATCATGTTCTGTAGTTACTTGAAAGTAGTCTGAAAGTTGTCTTTTCATCTACATGTTCTAATGGAATGGAACAAAAAGGTAAAGTGAAAATATTTAGAAGGCTAATACACAGTAAAATCTTCCCTAACCATGAAGTTCTTCCTGTAAAATTAGAACCATGCAATTAATTGTCAGCAATCTGGAGAACACCTATGTGAAAGATACTACGCTGATTACGTGGGAAGAACTAGAGTTACAGACTTTAACCTTCAAAACTTTTTAAACTCACGTATCAAAGAGGAAAAATAACATATTTGATATAGTGAGAGACGATTATATCGTGAGGCTCAGATTTTTACTAGTTCCTTAAGAGTGAGAGTTGGGTGTATGGCAAAAACCATCAGAGTAGTGTAAAGTAATGATCCTCCACTTAAAATAAGCAAAAAAACGCCCCCCAAAACAGACCAAACATGGGGGCAGGTAGTGTGCTTAGCATATGTATCTCACTCACACCTGCCTGGGATATCACTGACTAAATGCACTCTCTCAACTTGATCAGCCACAGAAACAGGAAACTAGACTACCTTTTGCCATTTTATTATTCAGTCACATCATGCTTCAATGGGGAAAGGATTTAAAATGCAACTAATTTTCCTAAGAGCTAGAGAATTCAGAATTTGAGAGAATTTAACAAACATCAAGCGGAATGTTGGCTCATTTTCTTTTTTAAAAAAATTAATTTTTTAATTTTAATTGGAGGCTAATTACTTTACAATAGTGTGGTGTTTTTTGCAATACATTGATATGAATCAGCCACGGGTGTACATGGGTCCCCCATCAGAAAATGAAATCTCAATTCCCCTGTTATAATTTGACTCTAGATGATATTTTATGATAAATCAATCAAGAAAAACAGAGTATTCTTGTATGCATTCCATCGAAGGGAATCAGAGAGTGCAAAAATCAGCATGGAAAAATTGGCATTTTAGTGTATCTGTTCTGAATTCACAACTTAAATGAATAAAGTTCAGTTTAGAAGTTAAGGGATTTACCTGAATCACACACATTATGTTAAAGCTGGTACTAGAACCTACTGAGCATATTTCATGTAAACTGATATTTATTACAAATGCATTCCGTATTTGTTACAAGCAGAAATTAGAAAAGAACCTGAAAATTATTAGCTGTTGCTTAAAGTACTTATACTCAAGGAAAGAAAACGGTTTCCTTTTGAATCAGTTCTATTGAGAAGGATGAAACTGGAGCCCATTATACAGAGTGAAGTAAGCCAGACGGAAAAACACCAATACAGTATACTAATGCATATATATGGAATTTGAAAGACGGTAACCATAACCCTATATGCGAGACAGAATAAGAGACACAGATGCATAGAACAGTCTTATGGACTCTGAGGGAGAAGGTGAGGGTGGGACGTTCTGAGAGAATAGCATTGAAACATGTATATTATCATAAGTGAAACAGAACATCATTCCAGGTTCGATGCATGAGACAAATGCTCAGGGCTGGGGCAGTGGGATGACCCGGAGGGATGGGAGGGGGAGGGAGGTGTGGGGGGGTTCAGGATGGGGAACACATGTAAACCCATGGCTGATTCATGTCAATGTATGGCAAAAACCACTACAATATTGTAAAGTAATTAGCCTCCAACTAAAATAAATAAATTTATTTAAAAATAAAAAAAAAAAGGAAAACGGTTTCCTATTTTCAGTTCGATATGGCTTTGATCCTGTCTCTTTATTGGAAAGTCTGTAAGTCAGGCACTCAGGCATCTGGGATGTGAACTATCTTTCAAAGAATATGTGAATTCTATTATTAAAATAATAGTAATGTTCCCTCTATATTATTAAAGATATAATATTCTGAAAAACAGAAACCACATAAATTACTTTCTGAATGGATGACATACCTGCTTCTGGCATTTCAACAGGCTCTATATTTGACGCAATCTCCTCCTAGACATCAGGACCATCTCCACCTTGACCCCCAGTCTTTGCCACAGCCAATTCCGGGAGATCAATTTCCAGGTAAGGATCATTAAAAAAACGCATCAATTTAGCTGTAAAACCTACAATATAAACAAGGGAATGATGATATTCATTCCCTCAGTGTTATGAATTAAAAGCCTTAGGTTAGTATGGTAAAAATGTGATGAGTAAGAAACTCAGGAGCATTATTCCAGGAATGTGTTGCTGGAGAAAAAGGAAAGCAGAATTTCCCGAAAGTCATTACCATTTTCCTTTTCCAGGGTTGTCCTCAGACAACTTAGATGCTCCCCCGACTTCTTTGTCTTGAAAACAAGGGAAAATTTCACCAACCACACGAACCTGCAAACTATACTCTCCTCAGTTTTTCAGGAACTGTCTGAAGTCCTTTTCTAATGTTTCCTTTCCTCCACTCACTGGGTATGTCTTAAGGCAGGATGCACTGATACACTTTACCTTGACAGGCACGCGGCAGCTTCTCTTCACCACGATCCACTGGATGCTCTTCATGTACTTCCTCCTTTGCAGGTGTGATATCATGAATTTCAGCTGGTGGTTCCCCTTGTTGAGGTTGCTCAACACTGGGCTGCTGGTCCTAGTAGAGTGGGCATGCAAATAAAAACTTTTTGTTGTTAATACATCTAATAGCATAACTATACACAAGACACAGATGTATCTGATCATAAGTAAACCTAACAACATTTTCCCAACACAATTCTATGTACTTACTTTTAATAAAGTTTCTCTTCCCACAGAGAAAAGTTAACTCCCATAAGAGTTACTCAGAAAGACTTTGGAAGCTATTTAACTCTATGTTGGGATGGAAGTATGCAATCTGTTGTTAATAAGCAGGAGGAGGGAGTCACTGGGCACATTTCCAGGGAATTTAACAGTATACTCATCCAGGCAACGCCAGACTGTAATATATCTGGATCAATGTTCCTTCCTAAGACACACTGTCACCCTTTATCAGCATGAAAGACCTTTATCACTGCATCTGTACTACTTAACATCATTTTCTCAAAAATAAACTTCTGCTAATAGAAAACACCAAATGGTAAGGTACTCACAACCACAGGTGCATCCAGCTGGGAGGACTCTTGATCTATAGGTCCCAGTGTTGATGCCACTTGCCCACTCATATTTCTCCCTGAAAGTAGAATGTTGTGATTTAGAAAATGTCCGGGGCAGTGGGATGATCCAGAGGGATGGGAGGGGGAGGGAGGTGGGTGGGGGTTCGGGAAGGGGAATACATGTAAACCCATGGCTGATTCTTGTCAATGTATGGCAAAAACTATTACAATATTGTAAAGTAATTAGCCCCCAAGTAAAATAAATAAATTTATTAAAAAAAAAAAATGTATTTATGACTAGAGCTATATTTGATCACTTTTATGGCCATATGTTGACTTATTACTTTTTTAAAAAATGTGAAAATACTTTCAAAAGAAAACGATGGTTAAGTATGAGTGTACATGCATTCCAATCACACTAAATACAGTTACTAGAAAAGCCATTTTTGTCTTTGCTAAGCTGGCAGAGAAATTACCTTAAGGTACACAGGAAGGCTCAATTTTTGTGAGGAAGTTTGATTTCACAACAGAATTCTCCATTATGAAGATATTTAGTGAAATACTGCTAAGAGTTAAAAATTCAGGACTATTCCTTTTGTCACACCCCTATTCACCAGACGTATCTCCCCAACTCCCTTGGAATTCAGTTGGAACAAGAAGGCTCAGTCTTTACAGCCTGACTATGGCGATTTTCTCAGTGTCTGGGGCTGAAGTGAGTCTGCATGCAGAGCAACCGGTCCACGTCTCCCTTGACACCTTATCACAAAACCCGGGAGACAGTCACAACCCACCCCCCCACCCCCGCGGTCCGGTTTCTAGGCCTTTCCTTAATCGCCCACCCCGCCCCCTGCCCAGGTCCCACTGTCGGCCCCAGATTCTGTGCTCTGTCGTCAGTTCCAGGGCCCCAGTGAACCAGATATTTCAAATAGCACTCCCAAGTCTCCCCCCCGCCCACCATCACCCGACCCCTCCCTCTTCTGCCCACCGAGCTTCCTCTCCAGCCACCAGGGCAAGAACTATGGCGTCACGACACCTCTGAAGAGCAAGATGACGACCTCGAGGGCCTTCCTCCTCAAAGGCCCGAAAACGCGCTGCCCGACCCGCCCGAAACTCGCTGGCTCCCCCTCACACGCTCGCACACATCAACTCCAGACAGGACAGATCTGTGGACCTACCTGGTGACTCGCAAGCAGTGAGAAGGAACCGGGACTGAGTAAACACAACCGCCTCAGGCCCAACGCTCCTCACAGAATGCGCGCTACTTATGCGCACCAAGGCGCATGCGCAGTAGCGGGTGTACCTGCACACACTGCGCATGCTCCCTGAGTTCGGCGTGTGCCGAGCACGTTGAGCTTTTCTCGCTACTGAGGTAGAGTCCTGGAACCGCAGGGTCTCTGGAGGATGAGAAAGGGGGTTGAAGACTATCTTTTTTTCCTTCCAGTGCAGTCTTTCTTACGCATCCACAAACTGTGGTGATAGGTAGTCCCAGGTTACCCTTAGTGGAGAATGTGTCTCAGGAAGACATTTATGACAGGAATAGACATTACTGGTTTGAATACCTATTTTTATACATGCTTTGATGAACCATTTCCTTCTCTGCTTCTGGGTTTTCCATCATGCTTGCAATGGCTTTACTCACTTCCATAGAATAGACACAGAAATATGTACCTCCGTTTCCATCTGTTGCTTGGAGCATTGCACATTTATATCTCTGAACTGGTAACTGATTTCTCAGAATATACCTCTGGTTCCTGTACAATATTGTTCTTTTAGCATCGGACTTGACTTTCACCACCAGACACATCCACAGCTGGGGGCTGTTTCCACTTTAGCTTAGCCTTTTCATTCCTTTTGTAGCTATTTCTTCACTCTTCTCCGGTAGCATATTCTTCTTATTCTCAAGAATTTCGGTACTTCCTAGGAGTTTTAATTTTAGCCAATTTTACCCAAGAGAAAGGAAAACATATTCACACAAGGACCATTACTAAAACATCCTACTCATGTACTCCTAATAGCCAAAACTAGAAACAACCAAACTATTCAACAACTGGTATGTAGATGAAAGAAAAAAGAGTATACTCATGCATAAGAATACTACACAGTCATTTCAAAAGGAACTACTAATGCATGTAACAGCAAGGAGGCATCTCAGCTGTGCCACTGAGAGATGTCAGACACAGAAAGCTATGTGTTATATGATTTCATGTCAATGGGTTTCTGGAAAACGCACAACTATAGGCACAGAAATATATCTGTGGTTGCCAGGGTATAGGAATGGAGGAAGGAATCTGAATGCAAATAGCCGGAGGGAGCATTTGCTTTTTTTTTTTTTTAATAAATTTATTTATTTTAGTTGGGGGCTAATTACTTTACAATATTGTAGTGGCTTTTGCCATACATTGACATGAATCAGCTATGGGTTTACATGTGTTCCCCATCCTGAACCCCCCTCCCACCCACTCCCCATCCCATCCCTCTGGGTCATCCCATTGCCCCAGCCCTGAGCATTTGTCTCATGCATCGAACCTGGAATGGTGTTCTGTTTCACATATGATAATATACATGTTTCAGTGCTATTCTCTCAGAACGTCCCACCCTCACCTTCTCCCTCAGAGTCCATAAGACTGTTCTATGCATCTGTGTCTCTTATTCTGTCTCGCAATAGGGTTATGGTTACCGTCTTTCAAATTCCATATATATGCATTAGTATACTCTATTGGTGTTTTTCTTTCTGGCTTACTTCACTCTGAATAATGGGCTCCGGTTTCATCCATCTCAATAGAAATGATTCAAATGTATTCTTTCTAATGGCTGAGTAATATTCCATTGGGTATATGTACCAATGCTTCCTTATTCATTCGTCTGCTGATGGACATCTAGGTTGCTTCCATGTCCTGCCTATTGTAAACAGTGCTGTGATGAACACTGGGCTACACGTGTCTCTTTCAATTCTGGTTTCCTTGGTGTGTATGCCCAGCAGAGGGATTGCTGTGTCGTATGGCAGTTCTATTCCCAGTTTTTTAAGGAATCTCCACACTGTTCTCCATAGTGGCTGTACTAGTTTGCATTCTCACCCGAGGGAGCATTTTCAAACCAACGGGACGTTTTCTACCTTTTTGTTGTGGTAGCATTTACGCAATGGTATGCATATGTCAAAACTCGACAAACAGGAATGCTTTAAAGCATTGACTTCTCTTGTATATAAATTATGTCTCAAGCTTCTCTTCACCACGATCCACTGGATCCTCTTCATTTATTTCCTCCTTTGCCGGTGTGATATCCTGCATTTCAGCTGGTGGTTCCCCTTGTTGAGGTTGCTCAACACTGGGCTACTGGTCCTAGTAGAGTGGGCATGCAAATAAAAACCTTTTGTTGTTAATACATCTAATAGCATAAATATACATAAGACACAGATATATCTGATCATAAGTTAACCTAACAACATTTTCCCAACACAATTCTATGTACTTACTTTTAATAAAGTTACTCTTCCCACAGAGAAAAGTTAGCTCCCCTAAGAGTTACCCAGGAAGACTTTGGAAGCTATTTAAATCTATGTTGGGATGGAAGTATGCAATCTGTTGTTAATAAGCAGGAGGAGGGAGTCACTGGGCACATTTCCAGGGAATTTAACGGTATACTCATCCAGGCAACACCAGACTGTAATATATCTGGATCAATGTTCCTTCCTAAGACAAACTGTCACCCTTTATCAGCATGAAAGACCTTTATCGCTGCATCTGTACTACTGAGAGGGCAACCGGCAGGAAGGCCAGGAGTCTCCAAACGGAGGAAATAGGCTGCAAGTGTCAGACATTTTCTCTCTCTCTTAAGCGGCAGGATGAAACAAACTAGGGATATTTTTTCCCTTCTCTATACAAATTTAAAAGAGGTTTCTCTTAAAATACTGTGTGGCCATGACACCTGGTTTCACCTGAAGTTAACTATTCTCAAACTTTGAGTTAACCAATGCATTTTTCTTATGGAAATGTTTGTCTTAAGCTATGTTACTGTACTCTGCATTTACCCCAAGCGCTGTCTTCCGCCTAATGGCTCAGAACCTACTTGACAAACCAGTATGTTATACTCAGACACTGTTCCCCTAATCTATGTAGATGAAACTATTTGCATGATCTGCCTTTCTGCAAAATTCAAGTCAATCGTTTTATGACCCGGGATGTCTGGTGCCCAGATTATTCCAAAATACATCTTATGGATGAGGGGCCTGGTGCCCTTCTGAGTTTAAGACATTCCTTTCTTTCATTAACAAACTGCTAGTGACTATATATCATCCAGCTGAAGACTAGCAGGGGGGTACTCTTTCTACCCCCTTCCGATGCCTATGTCAGAAGCTTTCTCTATCTCGTTTACACTTTAATAAAACTTTATCACACCAAAGCTCTGGGCGATCCAGCCTCGTCTCTGGCCCCGGATTGAATTCTTCTCCTCCAGAGGCCAAGAATCCCGGCCGTCTTTCTGCGGCTCAGCAACGACCTCACTACTTAACAATATTTTCTCCAAAATAAACTTGTGCTAATAGAAAACATCAAATGGTAAGGTACTCACAACCACAGGTTCACCCGGCTGGGAGGACTCTTGATCTATAGGTCCCAATGTTGATGCCACTTGCAAACTCATATTTCTCCCTGAAAGTAGAATATTGTGATTTAGAAAATGTATTTAAGAGTACAGCTATATTTGATCACTTTTATGACCATACGTTGACTTATTATTTTTTTAAAAATGTGAAAATACTTTCAAAAGAAAACTCTGGTTAAGTACGAGTGTACATGCATTCCAAGTACACCAAATACAGTTGCTAGAAAAGCCATATTTGTCTTTGCTAAGCTGGCAGAGAAATCACCTTAAGGTACACAGGAAGGCTGAATTTTTGTGAGGAAGTTTGATTTCACAACAGAATTCTCCATCATGAAGATATTTAGTGAAACGCTGCTAGGAATTAAAAATCCAGGACTATTCCTTTTGTCACACTCCTTTTCACCAGGCATATCTCCCCCAACTCCCTTGGAATTCAGCTGGAACAAGAAGAAAGGCTCCGTCTTTACAGCCTGATTTTCTCAGGGTCTGGGGCTGAGGTGAGTGCATGCAGAGCAACTGGTCCACGTCTCCCTTGACACCTTATCACAAAACCCGGGATAATGAAGAAGGAATTCCTGGGGCCTGGACTCCATCTTAGGCCTGTTGGTGCTGATCATGCTCGGCCACCTCTCTAATGGACTCTGAACTCTGTGCCTAGTGCCTGTGAAAACGACAATAGAAGGATAAGACCCCCTCCGGACAGGGGAACCTTGAAGATCCTATCCAGGTTACTCATCGCCTAAGAGAAAACATACACTAATCACCCCTGTCTCTGGACAGGCCGTAAATGTTTCTGTACCTATCGGAGTGTAACCTCCGGCTTATTGATTATTGGCCAACTGTTTAACTGTTTGAACACATAACACCTAAATGATGAGACTACTGTGATTGTATTTACCCTTCCTTTGTTTATGTAAGTCTCCAGGAATTTGGGGTGGTGAGTTCGGACACGTACACATGGGGTATAAAAGATTTTCACAAATGCTGGTCGGGGTCCTTGGCTAAGAGGAGACTCTGCCTTGGGCCCGCCGGTGTAATAAACTGCCCTCCATTACCTGCATTGTCCTTCTGAGTGAGTTTGTTCCCCAAAACGCGTGGCTATAACAATACAGTCACAACCCCCCCGCGGTCCGGTTTCTAGGCCTTTCCTTAATCGCCCACCCCGCCCCCTGCCCAGGTCCCACTGCCGGCCCCAGATTCTGTGCTCTGTCGTCAGTTCCAGGGCCCCAGTGAACCAGATATTTCAAATAGCACTCCCAAGTCTCCCCCCCACCATCACCCGACCCCTGCCCTCTTCTGCCCACCGCCCTTCCTCTCCAGCCACCAGGGCAAGAACTATGGCGTCGCGACACCTCTGAGGAGAAAGATGACCACCTCGAGGGCTTTCCTCCTCAAAGGCCCCAGATCGCACTGCCCGACCCGCCCGAAACTCGCTGGCTCCCCCTCACACACTCGCGCACTTCAACTCCAGACAGGACAGATCTGTGGACCTACCTGGTGACTCGCAAGCAGTGAGAAGGAACCGGGACTGAGTAAACCCAACCGCCTCAGGCCCAACGCTCCTCACAGAACGCTCAGGATGTATGTGCACCAAGGCGCATGCGCAGCAACGGGTGCACGTGCACACACTGCGCATGCTCCCGGAGTTCGGCGTGTGCCGTGCACGTTGAGGTTTTCTCGCCACTGAGGTGGAGTCCTGGAACGGCAGGGTCTCTGGAGGATGAGAAAGGGGCTTGAAGACTATATATTTTTCCTTCCAGGGCAGTCTTTCTTATGCATCCACAAACTGGTGATAGGTAGTCCCAGGTTACCCTTAGTGGAGAATGTGTCTCAGAAAGACATTCGTGACAGAAACAGACATTACGGTTTTTAATACCTATTTTTATACATGCTTTGATGAACCATTTCCTTCTCTGCTTCTGGGTTTTCCATCACGCTTGCGATGGCTTTACTCACTTCCATGGAATAGACACAGAAATACATACCTCTGTTTCCATCTGTTGCTTGCAGCACTGCACCTTTATATCTCTGAACTGGTAACTGATTTCTCAGAATATACCTCTGGTTCCTGTACAATATTGTTCTTTTAGCATCGGACTTGACTTTCACCACCAGACACAACCACAGCCGGGGGTTGTTTCCACTTTGGCTTAGCCTTTTCATTCCTTCTGTAGCTATTTCTTCACTCTTCTCCAGTAGCACATTCTTCTTATTCTCAGGAATTTTCGTACTTACTAGGAGTTTTAATTTTACCAAAGACAAAGGAAAACATATTCACACAAGGACCATTACTAAAATATCCTACTCATGTACTCCTAATAGCCAAAACCAGAAACAGCCCAACTATTCAACAACTGGCATAGAGATGAAAGAGAAACAAAAGTGTATACTCGTGCAGGAGAATACTACACAGTCATTTCAAAAGGAACTCCTAATGCATGTAACAGCAAGGATGCATCTCAGCTGTGCCACTGAGAGATGTCAGACACAGAAGGCTATGTGTTATATGATTCCATGTCAATGGATTCCTGGAAAAGGCACAACTATAGGCACAGAAATATATCTGCGGTGGCCAGGGTATAGGAATGGAGGAAGGAGTCTCAATGCAAATAGCCCAAAGGAGCGTTTTCAAACGAATGGGGCGTTTTCTACATTTTTGCTGTGGTAGCATTTACGCAATGGTATGCATATGTGAAAACTCGATAAACGGTAATGCTTTAAAGCATTGACTTCTATTGTATATAAATTATATCTCAATACCTCTCACTTTTTTTTAAAAGGAAAAGGAACTTTAAGTATGTAAATACTGGTTATTGTATCCATCTAGACCATGAGCTCATAAACATAAAAATCTTATTTGGAATTCTTTCCAGACCTGGCCAACTTCCAGGATTTCCCATGACACCTTTGTACCCTTATGACAGGACACAGAAACTTGGTCTTAACCATGTTTACAATTCCCTCTCCTTCACTTCAAGTCCATATTCTTGCTGAGTTCTGTCACTTTTACTTCGAAAATCTCTAATGCATCTACTTTTTCCAAAGTCCACCGCATCTGCTCTAGTCCAAAGCCTCCCTCCATTTAATTGTCAACGCCCTTGAGTTTGTGTCATACCCCTTGGGTTTGTGCATCAGAGAAAACAGACAACCCTGTCACATGCTCTCAGTGAAGACAGCCTGGCAGTAGGGAAAATAAGACCATGCCTCTGCTCCAGTAGTGCCTAGACACGTTGTCCATGTCAATCAGAACTGAGGAATTCTTGTAAAAAGTGCAGATGCCATGATCTACATTCAGTGGATCTCACTCAGTGCGGCTACAACAGTGCCCTAGAATCTGTGAGATTACACTATACTTGGGAAACTTTCAGGGACTTTATTAAACCCCTTTGGTAGCGAGACTCAGCAAAATAAGGGAAATAGAGATCGGAACAGATATTAGAAAAAATATACAGATAATCGACAAAACCCAAAGCTGGCTCTTTCAAAAGGTCACTACGAATTCATAAATTTCCACCCAGAAGAATAAAACAAAAGCAAGATAACTATAGACAAAACTTACCAATATCAGGAAAGAAATAGGTTACAGATTCCACAGAAATTAAAAGGATTCTATGAATAAGTTTATAGTCATAGAATAACTACATCTGGCAATTTAGGTGAAGCGGGACAAACTATCAAATTTCAGTGAAAAAGGAACAGATAACCTATTTTAAAAGCAAGCTTGTAGTTGAAAAATTCACAGAAAAGAAATCTCCAGCCCCAGGTGGTATCCCAGGCACAAAAGAGAAGGGGAGGGAAAGAAAGGGTAGGGACAGGGACAAAGTAAAAAATATATATCTATATATCTATATATCTATATATCACTCCAATCATTTAATCAAGGTGATTTGGGCCAAATCCAAGCAATGTGATGAGACCATTCATTTTTTTTTCTCATTGTCCTCCAGCTTCCCCTTCCTGCCTCTCTCCTTTGCCCCAGTTCCCTTTCTCCTTCTTAAGTCCTGCCCTCCATCAAGGGCAGGCAACGATATGAGGCATGATTCCCACATTAAAACTGAGGTACGCTGCTCGGCTGACATTCAACGTGGATGCTATCATCCCTGCAGCTGGTACACTCAAGTTCTCTGTCTCTCCTGACGGACCAGAAGGTTTCACTCCTAATTTCAGGTATAGGTAGGAGAGAAGGTGCAGGGCACATGTTGGAGCCTTGAGTCCTTCATCTGTGAAATGCAGATGACCACAAACTGGGGGACAAACAGAAATAGCAGCACCAGGCCCCTTTCAATGAGAGCTACGTGCCAAACCCAGTGCATCACAGGACTCCTTGACATTCAGGAGCACGCCAAGTAGATTTCCATGCGAGGACTGTTGCATTTGTTGTTCCTTCTGCCTGGAATGCTCTTCCCTTAGGTAACCCCACGACCTGCTCCCTCACTTCCTCCAGATCTCTGCTTACTTGGCATCGTTCAGGGAGACTTTCCCTCATTATCTTGAAGAAAATCATAATATCATACCCACATACACCTTTTCCCCTGATCTAGCAATATCTTTCTTCATAGTGCCTGCCACCCTTGATTTACTTACTGACCACCAAGTCTATGCAATGAGAGACTTGGTTAGTTTTGCCCTGTCCCAAACTCCTCCAATAGTGCTCAGGTCTATGGCAGGTGCTCAGAAAACATTTGCTGAAGGACAGTCTGGAGGCAGGCCCTTTAAACACATTGCTAACATGCACAGGTACCCTCCAAGATGGGCACTGGCCCCACTGTATTAATTATGATACATACTGAGATTTCACGAGACAAGTGATACACTCAACAACACACAGTCAGCATGTCAGGTTCCCGGCTTCAGAATCATATCTGCCAGCTACCAAATCCTCACTTCCTGGACAGAGACCTCACAGCCAAGAACGTAAGAGGTTTTATTTCTAACACGAAGACTTCCAACAGCTCATAGACAGCCAGAGACACCAAAAAGAGCTCACTGAATCTCTGCACAGAGAGCACACAACTCGAGTCTCAGACGCTCAAACACAACAGAGACCATAACCATACACGCTGTGACAGAGACCCTGCAAACAGTCCAAAGTCTTCCAGACAGAAACAAATGAGAACTGCACAGATGCTTCACATCATGGAGACTGACTCCCAAACCACGCGGACACTTACCGACCTAATACAAACCCTCCTAAACGGAAAGGCAGAAGTTTTAATAACTCAAGAATATCATATAATCTTAAGACAAAGTTCCCAGACAAAGGAAAAATTTGCAACCTCTGCATAGAGCCCCAGGCAGCTGATCCTTTACACCTTTAGACTAACCCATCCTTAAAGCAGCACAGAGGCATCACAACTTGGAACCCAGAATCAAAAAGCTCAGTGATCTCACATTCTGGGGTGCAGACCCCTAACACAGAGATCTCACACACAGGGACTGAGAGGCAAGAAACCTCCAAAGATGCACATCCCGGTATACAGGCACACATCCTAGAGGCTTTGTATTATGGCTCACAAAATCCACTCACATCAAATGTCCCATCACTCACAATTCCGCCCAAAGGCTCAAGGAGATCAAATGTAGCCAAACACCACCTGTGTTGTCACACGTAGCAACACACAATCCCAAGGTGCCAGATACAGTATACTCTCCAGGGAGAGACACCAAACTCAGAGACCTCTCCCTGGACATGAATTGCGTGCATTTGTGTGAAGACCGTGCGCTGCCACAGGATCCAGACTGAGCGAGAGCTAAACAAGACTGAAACGCAGTCACCATGCACGGCCAGTGACCGCGCCAAACCTCGCCACTAACCAGAGCAGCTATTCGACCCCTTTGGGAAAAGCAATAAAACTCGGAGGAAAATTGCATGCTCTGCATCGTTGCGCACGCTAACGCAGGCGCACGCGTATACACGCGCCTCTCGCCCTCAGTTCCAGTTCTGTGCCCACAGTGCCCGCAATCACGCGGTGACCAGTCACTACCCAGAAAGCTTCTCTGACGCCATACCCAAACCGACAGCAGGTCTCTCGCTCCGTAGTCGTCCCACCAACGAAGGGGTGGAGTTGGAAAAGAGACGAAGAAAGTTTCCGCTGAATACCAGTGTCCACTCGGATTCGAAAGCAGCGGGAAGACGAAGAGGAGCGAATCGGGATAGACCCAGAGGCGCCCTGAGCGCCGCGCCTGGGAACTGTGGTCCATGCCTGACGCGGTGTAAGGGGGCCCTCCCTGCTGTGGAACGCCCTCTCCCAATGGTACCTTCCAGAGTGGGGGGGGTCTTACCGCTTCCCCTCAGTGGTATATCCCAGGACAGAACTGTTTCATCTCGCGCGCCCCTTGCTGGTGGGATTGGGGAACAGCAGATATAGATGCCTGGGGACCATTCCAGGATGATCCGCAAAGGGCGGAAGGGCAAGGTTAGGGTGAAAACCCCACAGATTGCTGCCATCTTGGACTCAAAAAGAAGTCTTCATAAACTGAAGATTACTTGTCTATAGTGACCACTGTCGTAACAAAGAGCATTGAAAGCATTTTATCTATGCTGCGCATCGTAGTTGTTTGAGCTTTCCAGTTTAAGGCAGAAATATCCAGCCACAGTCCCCCAGTGGGCAGGGTAAGTAAAGCTTCCGACTGGAATCTGAGGTCCTGGCGTGGGGAAGGCCTCTGACGTTGACCGCGAGTAATATGTGAAAAAGACAACAGGACCTTCCATTCTGTTAGGAAAGGGGTCAATTTCGAGGAGACCCAAGGACACCACCTCGTAGGTGCGATAAAGATCACAGCTTTGTCATCATCTTATCATCCCTGAATATGTTCTCTAGCAGAATCCTCAGCCTGTCTAGCTATGCTTCTCTCAACAGGTTTAACTTTGTTTATTCATTCCGTTGTTCATGCATTCTCTCCAAAGTATGTGTCAAGCACAAATTTGTGTGTTTGGAAAGAGAAAATCGACCTTTTCCTCATGGAGCTTACCTTCTCTTGGGATCATGTGGTCCCCAAATACAAGTAATTTATCAGGTGTTTGTAACTGCCATGATTAACATTAAATTGGGATAGTGAAATAGAGAGAGGGGATGATATCTAGAAAGAGTGGTCAGGGAAGTTCTAAGATTGTGACATTTGAGCAACAGCCTAGAGGAGATACCTATCTGGGAGAAAAGTATCCTAGATCCTAGTGGAAAAACTGGGGAGTGAAATCCTGATGTCTCCATTTTACTCCTGGGGAGTAAAATCCTCTCTTTCTCTAGAGAATGACTCAGTTGCCCATGGCCTGGGCCTTAATCACGCTCCCTTCACACACATCAGGGGCCTCTGCCCATCAGGAAAAGGACATTCTCCATTCCTGGGGAGGCTCATGCTGCACACAGGGTCCCTCACAACCTATCCTGCCCAGACTGCCCTCTTGCTGATCTCCCTGCCAATGACTGCTCTAATGGGGGAAAGAGAGGCAGGGATCTCTGCATTTGTGGTGGAGCCTCATGCAAACTGGTGAATGTGAGATTTCCCCCCAGCTGCTTGGAGGCTCAACTCTGTACCTTCCATGATCACGTCCCCAGGGAATGTGACGAGTCCATTCCATCCATCAGATAAGAAGCTGGGTGTGTGATGGGGAGACACAGAGACATACCCTGACAGTGAGTCAGCCATAGGGTCCCTGTGGCCCTGTGCCAACGCCCCCCTCCCCCACTCCCTGGCCAGGGTTGTGCTGAGTCTTTCCCGCCTCCTCCAACGAGCCCAAGCTTCCATCCAGTTCCTCCCCTCCTCATGAGCTGAGACCTTCCCTCTGCACTGGGCCTTGGGCGCCCATCTGCTAACGGTGCCCTCCTTGTTGTGGGTTGGGCAGATGGACTGAGAGAGTGTGTGTACACAGTTTTTGTCACAGGGCCCCTATCAAGGGTGGCAGTCATATCAGCAAGTATTTTTCTTATCAGGATTATTACCTGGGCTTCTGTGAACTGTGCATTATTACCCTCTCTGAGGATGGGGCCCCAAGCTTTTCTCTCTGTAGGGAGGCATGGTAGAAATCGTAGCAAATGTGACATCACAGGCCTGCTTCTAAGGCCCGTGAGAGTGGGGTCCATCCAGCCTCTCTCTTCAGACTGTTCTCGTGTGCAGATATATGAACAGCTGAGAGGCCCAACCCTCTGGACACAGACCCCCCCCCAAACAGTTCTGAGATTTCATGCCCTGGGACAGAGATCTGCAAACAGTTTAGAGTGCTCATCCTGGATGCCAACCCAAAACAGCTCTAATAGGTCACACCTGAGGACACAGATGCACTCCAGCTCAGAAATTCCATCTCTGGCTTCAGATGAATTAGGATCCCTAACAGAAACAGCGTTGCTCACAGCCAGTTCTACAGGGGTAAGTTGTAACCTCTGCGATCCCTGAATGACACTGCGTCATGAAGGAATTCTGGGTGAAAAACAGGAAGAGGCACACAGTGCTTTGGACAAACTGGCCCTTATTTAGTCACACGCCATATCCTCAGATATGCAGGTGACACCACCCTTATGGCAGAAAGTGAAGAACTAAAGAGCCTCCTGATGAAAGAGAAAGAGGAGAGTGAAAAAGGTGGCTTAAAACTCAACATTCAGAAAACTAAGATCACGGCATCCGGTTCCATCACTTCATGGCGAATAGATGGGGAAACACTGGAAACAGTGTCAGACTTTATTTTTGGGGGCTCCAAAACCACTGCTGATGGTGATTGCAGCCATGAACTTAAAAGACGCTTACTCCTTGGAAGGAAGGTTATGGCCAACCTAGATAGCATATTTAAAAGCAGAGACATTACTTTGCCAACAAAAGTCCGTCTAGTCAAGGCTATGGTTTTTCCAGTGGTCATGTATGGATGTGAGAGTTGGACGGTGAAGAAAGCTGAGCACCGAAGAATTGATGCTTTTGGACTGTGGTGTTGGAGAAGACTCTTGAGAGTCACTTGGACTGCAAGGAGATCCAACCAATCCATCCTAAAAGAGATCAATCCTGGGTGTTCACCGGAAGGTCTGATGTTGAAGCTGAAACTCCAATACTTGGGCCACCTCATGCGAAGGGCTGACTCATTGGAAAAGACCCTAACGCTGGGTAGGATTGGGGGCGGAAGGAGAAGGGGACGACAGAGGCTGAGATGGTTGGATGGCATAACCGACTCGATGGACATGGGTTTGGGTGGACTCCAGGAGTTGGTGATGGACAGAGAGGCCTGGCGTGCTGCAATTCATGGGGTCGCAGAGAGTCGGACACGACTGAGCGACTGAACGGAACTGAACTGAATCTATATTCAAGACAGCAAGCTAGGAATAGAATGGAACTTACTCTGATAAAGTGTATCTACAAAAAAGCAACGTAAACAGGTCGAAATGGAGAAGATTACTCATTTCCTATCGGGAAAAATGCCGATTATCACCTGCTTTAGTCAAGAGTATTCTGGCTGGTTTGTTCAATCCTGCAAAATGAGGAAAGGTTTAAGGTTTAAGCCAGTAGAAACTGTTGATATTCAAATATTATAGTATATTTTGAAAAGCAAAAATAATCTAGATCTAAATTTGTGGAATTAATATGCATATTTAGAGGAACTGTGGAACAGAAAATCTATATACAAACATTCTATCTCTACATACATCCTCAACTAGGCCATAAAAATCACAAACCATGGATTTTCAATACCATTAAATCCTCGGGGATAAATGTAACAAAAAATGTGCAAGGAGAAAATGAAACTTTATTGACAGAACTTTAACAGTCAAATATACAACATAAGAACAGCACAGATGGCTTCAGTCTATCTTCTTTCAAGCAAATCGTCGCCCTTCACCTATAATATATACATTTAAAAAGTTACTTAGCAGAAATTTCGATGACAGGAGAGGTGTACAGAGTTCATCGCAGTTGTAGTTTTATAAAGTGGACTAAAACAAGAACACTACGGGCGACCCTTTGGCTTACCTTCAGTTAATCCTCTCTAGAGATTTTATAGGCTTTTCAAGCGTATTACCAGTATTTTTAAAAACACACTACCCTTCCTAGTTATACAAGAAAATAAGGACACTGAGTTCAGAACAAATGAAATCAATTGAACCTATCAGAAGGTCGTTTTCAGTAGAGGGCAAAACTGTGTACACATTCAGTAAAATATCTAACAACAAAAAACACCCTAAGAAAAACAAAATACACCAAAACTAAAACCAAAAAATCCCCCAAAAGTATCATTGAACTGTGTTGGTTTGAAATAATATTCCGAATATAGGACAGCTCAACAGTTGTTATCTCTGTTACTGCTTAAGTGAAGTAAAGAAAAAGGCCAGTAGTACATTTGTTTCTTCTCTACTGTGGAAGAGTGTAGAAATTTTCATTTGTTCTAATTTATCCCTGATGTGGTTGTTTTAAGTCAGTTAAACATTTATCCCCCTTTTTACTTGTGGCCCTCTTGTAATTCTAAATGTTTCTTGTCACCTTGGAAAGCATTCCAGTTGGTATAATAAATTATACGGGGACACTAATTTTCAGTCATTACTATCACTGGCGACATCAACATGTGAAGCAGAAATAGGACTTTCTCACAGCCACACCAAAAGAAGAAAGAGAAAAAGGAGAGAAGAAAAGAAACGGGAGAGCTAGAGGGAGTATGAGTGAGAGAGAAAAGCAAGTAGGAAGAGAGAAGAAAATCTGGAAAAGGAGATTTTTTGGTTTGTTTCTGAATGACAATGGCTTTTGAGAGACAACTCTGACCAATTTCAAAAGTTCATCCACGGTATCTTGTGATGTTTACTTATTTAGTTACTCTGGGCTATGTTAAATAATATTTCTTTTTCTACCCTATTAGACACATCCCATCAATATTCTAAAAATATGTGAGTTCCAGATTATACTCTGTTTTAATTCTGTAATCTACTGTTAGTGTCTTGTTCATATTTCTTATTAGGTATACTTGGGCTTTGTCCATTTTCTTCACAATCATGTAAACTGAGAGGAATGGACTGGCAATTTGGGGTTGGCAGATACAAACTATCACATTCAGAATGGATAAACAACAAGGTCCTACTATACAGCACAGGGAACTATGTCCAACCTCCTGTGATAAATCACAACAGAAAAGAATATTAAAAAATGTGTGTGTATATATATGTGTGTTACAAAATTATGTAAATTACCACATTGTGTTTATCTATTAGTTGAGTTTATTTTCCTCTTCCTGACGATTCATACCTGTCTTTTATTAAGTATCTTTTTCTTTTTCCGTTAGGTTTATTCTGTCGCTCTTTTTCTTACCTGTTTGTTGGGGGTAGGATTTTATATTTATGTACTTTATAATTAATGTATTTTTCTTTTTAAATACCACACATATTTAGGGCTAAGATGTTTCTAAGAGAACATTTTAATCATGTTCTGTAGTTACTTGCAAGTAGTCTGAAAGTTGTCCTTTCATCTACATGTTCTAATGGAATGGAACAAAAAGGTAAAGTGAAAATATTTAGAAGGCTAATACACAGTAAAATCTTCCCTAACCATGAAGTTCTTCCTGTAAAATTAGAACCATGCAATTAATTGTCAGCAATCTGGAGAACACCTATGTGAAAGATACTACGCTGATTACGTGGGAAGAACTAGAGTTACAGACTTTAACCTTCAAAACTTTTTAAACTCACGTATCAAAGAGGAAAAATAACATATTTGATATAGTGAGAGACGATTATATCGTGAGGCTCAGATTTTTACTAGTTCCTTAAGAGTGAGAGTTGGGTGTATGGCAAAAACCATCAGAGTAGTGTAAAGTAATGATCCTCCACTTAAAATAAGCAAAAAAACGCCCCCCAAAACAGACCAAACATGGGGGCAGGTAGTGTGCTTAGCATATGTATCTCACTCACACCTGCCTGGAATATCACTGACTAAATGCACTCTCTCAACTTGATCAGCCACAGAAACAGGAAACTAGACTACCTTTTGCCATTTTATTATTCAGTCATATCATGCTTCAATGGGGAAAGGATTTAAAATGCAACTAAGTTTCCTAAGAGCTAGAGAATTCAGAATTTGAGAGAATTTAACAAACATCAAGCAGAATGTTGGCTCATTTTCTTTTTTAAAAAATTAATTTTTTAATTTTAATTGGAGGCTAATTACTTTACAATAGTGTGGTGTTTTTTGCAATACATTGATATGAATCAGCCACGGGTGTACATGGGTCCCCCATCAGAAAATGAAATCTCAATTCCCCTGTTATAATTTGACTCTAGATGATATTTTATGATAAATCAATCAAGAAAAACAGAGTATTCTTGTATGCATTCCATCGAAGGGAATCAGAGAGTGCAAAAATCAGCATGGAAAAATTGGCATTTTAGTGTATCTGTTCTGAATTCACAACTTAAATGAATAAAGTTCAGTTTAGAAGTTAAGGGATTTACCTGAATCACACACATTATGTTAAAGCTGGTACTAGAACCTACTGAGCATATTTCATGTAAACTGATATTTATTACAAATGCATTCTGTATTTGTTACAAGCAGAAATTAGAAAAGAACCTGAAAATTATTAGCTGTTGCTTAAAGTACTTATACTCAAGGAAAGAAAACGGTTTCCTTTTGAATCAGTTCTATTGAGAAGGATGAAACTGGAGCCCATTATACAGAGTGAAGTAAGCCAGACAGAAAAACACCAATACAGTATACTAATGCATATATATGGAATTTGAAAGATGGTAACGATAACCCTATATGCGAGACAGAATAAGAGACACAGATGCATAGAACAGTCTTATGGACTCTGAGGGAGAAGGTGAGGGTGGGACGTTCTGAGAGAATAGCATTGAAACATGTATATTATCATATGTGAAACAGAACATCATTCCAGGTTCGATGCATGAGACAAATGCTCAGGGCTGGGGCAGTGGGATGACCCGGAGGGATGGGAGGGGGAGGGAGGTGTGGGGGGGTTCAGGATGGGGAACACATGTAAACCCATGGCTGATTCATGTCAATGTATGGCAAAAACCACTACAATATTGTAAAGTAATTAGCCTCCAACTAAAATAAATAAATTTATTTAAAAATAAAAAAAAAAAAGGAAAACGGTTTCCTATTTTCAGTTCGATATGGCTTTGATCCTGTCTCTTTATTGGAAAGTCTGTAAGTCAGGCACTCAGGCATCTGGGATGTGAACTATCTTTCAAAGAATATGTGAATTCTATTATTAAAATAATAGTAATGTTCCCTCTATATTATTAAAGATATAATATTCTGAAAAACAGAAACCACATAAATTACTTTCTGAATGGATGACATACCTGCTTCTGGCATTTCAACAGGCTGTATATTTGACGCAATCTCCTCCTAGACATCAGGACCATCTCCACCTTGACCCCCAGTCTTTGCCACAGCCAATTCCGGGAGATCAATTTCCAGGTAAGGATCATTAAAAAAACGCATCAATTTAGGTGTAAAACCTACAATATAAACAAGGGAATGATGATATTCATTCCCTCAGTGTTATGAATTAAAAGCCTTAGGTTAGTATGGTAAAAATGTGATGAGTAAGAAAATCAGGAGCATTATTCCAGGAATGTTTTGCTGGAGAAAAAGGAAAGCAGAATTTTCCGAAAGTCATTACCATTTTCCTTTTCCAGGGTTGTCCTCAGACAACTTAGATGCTCCCCCGACTTCTTTGTCTTGAAAACAAGGGAAAATTTCACCAACCACACGAACCTGCAAACTATACTCTCCTCAGTTTTTCAGGAACTGTCTGAAGTCCTTTTCTAATGTTTCCTTTCCTCCACTCACTGGGTATGTCTTAAGGCAGGATGCACTGATACACTTTACCTTGACAGGCACGCGGCAGCTTCTCTTCACCACGATCCACTGGATGCTCTTCATGTACTTCCTCCTTTGCAGGTGTGATATCATGAATTTCAGCTGGTGGTTCCCCTTGTTGAGGTTGCTCAACACTGGGCTGCTGGTCCTAGTAGAGTGGGCATGCAAATAAAAACTTTTTGTTGTTAATACATCTAATAGCATAACTATACACAAGACACAGATGTATCTGATCATAAGTAAACCTAACAACATTTTCCCAACACAATTCTATGTACTTACTTTTAATAAAGTTTCTCTTCCCACAGAGAAAAGTTAACTCCCATAAGAGTTACTCAGAAAGACTTTGGAAGCTATTTAACTCTATGTTGGGATGGAAGTATGCAATCTGTTGTTAATAAGCAGGAGGAGGGAGTCACTGGGCACATTTCCAGGGAATTTAACAGTATACTCATCCAGGCAACGCCAGACTGTAATATATCTGGATCAATGTTCCTTCCTAAGACACACTGTCACCCTTTATCAGCATGAAAGACCTTTATCACTGCATCTGTACTACTTAACATCATTTTCTCAAAAATAAACTTCTGCTAATAGAAAACACCAAATGGTAAGGTACTCACAACCACAGGTGCATCCAGCTGGGAGGACTCTTGATCTATAGGTCCCAGTGTTGATGCCACTTGCCCACTCATATTTCTCCCTGAAAGTAGAATGTTGTGATTTAGAAAATGTATTTATGACTAGAGCTATATTTGATCACTTTTATGGCCATATGTTGACTTATTACTTTTTTTAAAAATGTGAAAATACTTTCAAAAGAAAACGATGGTTAAGTATGAGTGTACATGCATTCCAATCACACTAAATACAGTTACTAGAAAAGCCATTTTTGTCTTTGCTAAGCTGGCAGAGAAATTACCTTAAGGTACACAGGAAGGCTCAATTTTTGTGAGGAAGTTTGATTTCACAACAGAATTCTCCATTATGAAGATATTTAGTGAAATACTGCTAAGAGTTAAAAATTCAGGACTATTCCTTTTGTCACACTCCTATTCACCAGACATATCTCCCCCAACTCCCTTGGAATTCAGCTGGAACAAGAAGGCTCAGTCTTTACAGCCTGACTATGGCGATTTTCTCAGTGTCTGGGGCTGAAGTGAGTCTGCATGCAGAGCAACCGGACCACGTCTCCCTTGACACCTTATCACAAAACCCGGGAGACAGTCACAACCCCCCCCCCACCCGCGGTCCGGTTTCTAGGCCTTTCCTTAATCGCCCACCCCGCCCCCTGCCCAGGTCCCACTGCCGGCCCCAGATTCTGTGCTCTGTCATCAGTTCCAGGGCCCCAGTGAACCAGATATTTCAAATAGCACTCCCAAGTCTCACCCCCACCATCACCCGACCCCTGCCCTCTTCTGCCCACCGAGCTTCCTCTCCAGCCACCAGGGCAAGAACTATGGCATCACGACACCTCTGAAGAGCCAGATGACGACCTCGAGGGCCTTCCTCCTCAAAGGCCCGAAAACGCATTGCCCGACCCGCCCGAAACTCGCTGGCTCCCCCTCACACGCTCGCACACATCAACTCCAGACAGGACAGATCTGTGGACCTACCCGGTGACTCGAAAGCAGCGAGAAGGAACCGGGACTGAGTAAACACAACCGCCTCAGGCCCAACGCTCCTCACAGAATCTGCGCTACTTATGCGCACCAAGGCGCATGCGCAGTAGCGGGTGTACGGGCACACACTGCGCATGCTCCCTGAGTTCGGCGTGTGCCGAGCACGTTGAGCTTTTCTCGCTACTGAGGTAAGAGTCCTGGAACCGCAGGGTCTCTGGAGGATGAGAAAGGGGGTTGAAGACTGTATTTTTTTCCTTCCAGTGCAGTCTTTCTTACGCATCCACAAACTGTGGTGATAGGTAGTCCCAGGTTACCCTTAGTGGAGAATGTGTCTCAGGAAGACATTTATGACAGGAATAGACATTACTGGTTTGAATACCTATTTTTATACATGCTTTGATGAACCATTTCCTTCTCTGCTTCTGGGTTTTCCATCATGCTTGCAATGGCTTTACTCACTTCCATAGAACAGACACAGAAATATGTACCTCCGTTTCCATCTGTTGCTTGGAGCATTGCACATTTATATCTCTGAACTGGTAACTGATTTCTCAGAATATACCTCTGGTTCCTGTACAATATTCTTCTTTTAGCATCGGACTTGACTTTCACCACCAGACACATCCACAGCTGGGGGCTGTTTCCACTTTAGCTTAGCCTTTTCATTCCTTTTGTAGCTATTTCTTCACTCTTCTCCGGTAGCATATTCTTCTTATTCTCAAGAATTTCGGTACTTCCTAGGAGTTTTAATTTTAGCCAATTTTACCCAAGAGAAAGGAAAACATATTCACACAAGGACCATTACTAAAATATCCTACTCATGTACTCTTAATAGCCAAAACTAGAAACAACCAAACTATTCAACAACTGGTATGTAGATGAAAGAAAAAAGAGTATACTCATGCATAAGAATACTACACAGTCATTTCAAAAGGAACTACTAATGCATGTAACAGCAAGGAGGCATCTCAGCTGTGCCACTGAGAGATGTCAGACACAGAAAGCTATGTGTTATATGATTTCATGTCAATGGATTTCTGGAAAACGCACAACTATAGGCACAGAAATGTATCTGTGGTTGCCAGGGTATAGGAATGGAGGAAGGAATCTGAATGCAAATAGCCAGAGGGAGCATTTGCTTTTTTTTTTTTAATAAATTTATTTATTTTAGTTGGGGGCTAATTACTTTACAATATTGTAGTGGCTTTTGCCATACATTGACATGAATCAGCTATGGGTTTACATGTGTTCCCCATCCTGAACCCCCCTCCCACCCACTCTCCATCCCATCCCTCTGGGTCATCCCATTGCCCCAGCCCTGAGCATTTGTCTCATGCATCGAACCTGGAATGGTGTTCTGTTTCACATATGATAATATACATGTTTCAATGCTATTCTCTCAGAACGTCCCACCCTCACCTTCTCCCTCAGAGTCCATACGACTGTTCTATGCATCTCTGTCTCTTATTCTGTCTCGCAATAGGGTTATGGTTACCGTCTTTCAAATTCCATATATATGCATTAGTATACTGTATTGGTGTTTTCCTTTCTGGCTTACTTCACTCTGAATAATGGGCTCCAGTTTCATCCATCTCAATAGAAATGATTCAAATGTATTCTTTCTAATGGCTGAGTAATATTCCATTGGGTATATGTACCAATGCTTCCTTATTCATTCGTCTGCTGATGGACATCTAGGTTGCTTCCATGTCCTGGCTATTGTAAACAGTGCTGTGATGAACACTGGGCTACACGTGTCTCTTTCAGTTCTGGTGTCCTTGGTGTGTATGCCCAGCAGAGGGATTGCTGTGTCGTATGGCAGTTCTATTCCCAGTTTTTTAAGGAATCTCCACACTGTTCTCCATAGTGGCTGTACTAGTTTGCATTCTCACCCGAGGGAGCATTTTCAAACCAACGGGACGTTTTCTACCTTTTTGTTGTGGTAGCATTTACGCAATGGTATGCATATGTCAAAACTCGACACACAGGAATGCTTTAAAGCATTGACTTCTCTTGTATATAAATTATGTCTCAAGCTTCTCTTCACCACGATCCACTGGATCCTCTTCATTTATTTCCTCCTTTGCCGGTGTGATATCCTGCATTTCAGCTGGTGGTTCCCCTTGTTGAGGTTGCTCAACACTGGGCTACTGGTCCTAGTAGAGTGGGCATGCAAATAAAAACCTTTTGTTGTTAATACATCTAATAGCATAAATATACATAAGACACAGATATATCTGATCATAAGTTAACCTAACAACATTTTCCCAACACAATTCTATGTACTTACTTTTAATAAAGTTACTCTTCCCACAGAGAAAAGTTAGCTCCCCTAAGAGTTACCCAGAAAGACTTTGGAAGCTATTTAAATCTATGTTGGGATGGAAGTATGCAATCTGTTGTTAATAAGCAGGAGGAAGGGAGTCACTGGGCACATTTCCAGGGAATTTAACGGTATACTCATCCAGGCAACACCAGACTGTAATATATCTGGATCAATGTTCCTTCCTAAGACAAACTGTCACCCTTTATCAGCATGAAAGACCTTTATCGCTGCATCTGTACTACTTACTGAGAGGGCAACCGGCAGGAAGGCCAGGAGTCTCCAAACGGAGGAAATAGGCTGCAAGTGTCAGACATTTTCTCTCTCTCTTAAGCGGCAGGATGAAACAAACTAGGGATATTGTTTCCCTTCTCTATACAAATTTAAAAGAGGTTTCTCTGAAAATACTGTGTTGCCATGACACCTGGTTTCACCTGAAGTTAACTATTCTCAAACTTTGAGTTAACCAATCCTTTTTTCTTATGGAAATGTTTGTCTTAAGCTATGTTATTGTACTCTGCATTTACCCCAAGCGCTGTCTTCCGCCTAATGGCTCAGAACTTACTTGACAAACCAGTATGTTATACTCAGACATTGTTCCCCTAATCTATGTAAATGAAACTATTTGCATGATCTGCCTTTCTGCAAAATTCAAGTCAATCGTTTTATGACCCGGGATGTCTGGTGCCCAGATTATTCCAAAATACATCTTATGGATGAGGGGCCTGGTGCCATTCTGAGTTTAAGACATTCCTTTCTTTCATTAACAAACTGCTAGTGACTATGTATCATCCAGCTGAAGACTAGCAGGGGAGTACTCTTTCTACCCCCTTCCGATGCCTATGTCAGAAGCTTTCTCTATCTCGTTTACACTTTAATAAAACTTGATCACACCAAAGCTCTGGGCGATCCAGCCTCGTCTCTGGCCCCGGATTGAATTCTTCTCCTCCAGAGGCCAAGAATCCCGGCCGTCTTTCTGCGGCTCAGCAACGACCTCACTACTTAACAATATTTTCTCCAAAATAAACTTGTGCTAATAGAAAACATCAAATGGTAAGGTACTCACAACCACAGGTTCACCCAGCTGGGAGCACTCTTGATCTACAGGTCCCAATGTTGATGCCACTTGCAAACTCATATTTCTCCCTGAAAGTAGAATATTGTGATTTAGAAAATGTATTTAAGAGTACAGCTATATTTGATCACTTTTATGACCATACGTTGACTTATTATTTTTTAAAAAATGTGAAAATACTTTCAAAAGAAAACTCTGGTTAAGTACGAGTGTACATGCATTCCAAGTACACCAAATACAGTTGCTAGAAAAGCCATATTTGTCTTTGCTAAGCTGGCAGAGAAATCACCTTAAGGTACACAGGAAGGCTGAACTTTTGTGAGGAAGTTTGATTTCACAACAGAATTCTCCATCATGAAGATATTTAGTGAAACGCTGCTAGGAATTAAAAATCCAGGACTGTTCCTTTTGTCACACTCCTTTTCACCAGACATATCTCCCCCAACTCCCTTGGAATTCAGCTGGAACAAGAAGAAAGGCTCAGTCTTTACAGCCTGATTTTCTCAGGGTCTGGGGCTGAGGTGAGTGCATGCAGAGCAACTGGTCCACGTCTCCCTTGACACCTTATCACAAAACCCGGGATAATGAAGAAGGAATTCCTGGGGCCTGGACTCCATCTTAGGCCTGTTGGTGCTGATCATGCTCGGCCACCTCTCTAATGGACTCTGAACTCTGTGCCTAGTGCCTGTGAAAACGACAATAGAAGGATAAGACCCCCTCCGGACAGGGGAACCTTGAAGATCCTATCCAGGTTACTCATCGCCTAAGAGAAAACATACACTAATCACCCCTGTCTCTGGACAGGCCGTAAATGTTTCTGTACCTATCGGAGTGTAACCTCCGGCTTATTGATTATTGGCCAACTGTTTAACTGTTTGAACACATAACACCTAAATGATGAGATTACTGTGATTGTATTTACCCTTCCTTTGTTTATGTAAGTCTCGAGGAATTTGGGGTGGTGAGTTCGGACACGTACACATGGGGTATAAAAGATTTTCACAAATGCTGGTCGGGGTCCTTGGCTAAGAGGAGACTCTGCCTTGGGCCCGCCGGTGTAATAAACTGCCCTCCATTACCTGCATTGTCCCTCTGAGTGAGTTTGTTCCCCAAAACGCGTGGCTATAACAATACAGTCACAACCCCCCCGCGGTCCGGTTTCTAGGCCTTTCCTTAATCGCCCACCCCGCCCCCTGCCCAGGTCCCACTGCCGGCCCCAGATTCTGTGCTCTGTCGTCAGTTCCAGGGCCCCAGTGAACCAGATATTTCAAATAGCACTCCCAAGTCTCCCCCCCACCATCACCCGACCCCTGCCCTCTTCTGCCCACCGCCCTTCCCCTCCAGCCACCAGGGCAAGAACTATGGCGTCGCGACACCTCTGAGGAGAAAGATGACGACCTCGAGGGCTTTCCTCCTCAAAGGCCCCAGATCGCACTGCCCGACCCGCCCGAAACTCGCTGGCTCCCCCTCACACACTCGCACACTTCAACTCCAGACAGGACAGATCTGTGGACCTACCTGGTGACTCGCAAGCAGTGAGAAGGAACCGGGACTGAATAAACCCAACCGCCTCAGGCCCAACGCTCCTCACAGAACGCTCAGGATGTATGTGCACCAAGGCGCATGCGCAGCAACGGGTGCACGTGCACACACTGCGCATGCTCCCGGAGTTCGGCGTGTGCCGTGCACGTTGAGGTTTTCTCGCCACTGAGGTGGAGTCCTGGAACGGCAGGGTCTCTGGAGGATGAGAAAGGGGCTTGAAGACTATATATTTTTCCTTCCAGGGCAGTCTTTCTTATGCATCCACAAACTGGTGATAGGTAGTCCCAGGTTACCCTTAGTGGAGAATGTGTCTCAGAAAGACATTCGTGACAGAAACAGACATTACGGTTTTTAATACCTATTTTTATACATGCTTTGATGAACCATTTCCTTCTCTGCTTCTGGGTTTTCCATCACGCTTGCGATGGCTTTACTCACTTCCATGGAAGAGACACAGAAATACATACCTCTGTTTCCATCTGTTGCTTGCAGCACTGCACCTTTATATCTCTGAACTGGTAACTGATTTCTCAGAATATACCTCTGGTTCCTGTACAATATTGTTCTTTTAGCATCGGACTTTACTTTCACCACCAGACACATCCACAGCTGGGGGTTGTTTCCACTTTGGCTTAGCCTTGTCATTCCTTCTGTAGCTATTTCTTCACTCGTCTCCAGTAGCACATTCTTCTTATTCTCAGGAATTTTCGTACTTACTAGGAGTTTTAATTTTACCCAAGACAAAGGAAAACATATTCACACAAGGACCATTACTAAAATATCCTACTCATGTACTCCTAATAGCCAAAAACCAGAAACAGCCCAACTATTCAACAACTGGCATATAGATGAAAGAGAAACAAAAGTGTATACTCGTGCAGGAGAATACTACACAGTCATTTCAAAAGGAACTCCTAATGCATGTAACAGCAAGGATGCATCTCAGCTGTGCCACTGAGAGATGTCAGACACAGAAGGCTATGTGTTATATGATTTCATGTCAATGGATTCCTGGAAAAGGCACAACTATAGGCACAGAAATATATCTGCGGTGGCCAGGGTATAGGAATGGAGGAAGGAGTCTGAATGCAAATAGCCCAAAGGAGCATTTTCAAACGAATGGGGCGTTTTCTACATTTTTGTTGTGGTAGCATTTACGCAATGGTATGCATATGTGAAAACTCGACAAACGGTAATGCTTTAAAGCATTGACTTCTATTGTATATAAATTATATCTCAATACCTCTCACTTTTTTTTAAAAGGAAAAGGAACTTTTAAGTATGTAAATACTGGTTATTGTATCCATCTAGACCATGAGCTCATAAACATAAAAATCTTATTTGGAATTCTTTCCAGACCTGGCCAACTTCCAGGATTTCCCATGACACCTTTGTACCCTTATGACAGGACACAGAAACTTGGTCTTAACCATGTTTACAATTCCCTCTCCTTCACTTCAAGTCCATATTCTTGCTGAGTTCTGTCACTTTTACTTCGAAAATCTCTAATGCATCTACTTTTTCCAAAGTCCACCGCATCTGCTCTAGTCCAAAGCCTCCCTCCATTTAATTGTCAACCCCCTTGAGTTTGTGTCATACCCCTTGGGTTTGTGCATCAGAGAAAACAGACAACCCTGTCACATGCTCTCAGTGAAGACAGCCTGGCAGTAGGGAAAATAAGACCATGCCTCTGCTCCAGTAGTGCCTAGACACGTTGTCCACGTCAATCAGAACTGAGGACTTCTTGTAAAAAGTGCAGATGCCATGATCTACATTCAGTGGATCTCACTCAGTGCGGCTACAACAGTGCCCTAGAATCTGTGAGATTACACTATACTTGGGAAACTTTCAGGGACTTTATTAAACCCCTTTGGTAGCGAGACTCAGCAAAATAAGGGAAATAGAGATCGGGACAGATATTAGAAAAAATATATAGATAATCGACAAAACCCAAAGCTGGCTCTTTCAAAAGGTCACTACGAATTCATAAATTTCCACCCAGAAGAATAAAACAAAAGCAAGATAACTATAGACAAAACTTGCCAATATCAGGAAAGAAATAGGTTACAGATTCCACAGAAATTAAAAGGATTCTATGAATAAGTTTATAGTCATAGAATAACTACATCTGGCAATTTAGGTGAAGCGGAACAAACTATCAAATTTCAGTGAAAAAGAAACAGATAACCTATTTTAAAAGCAAGCTTGTAGTTGAAAAATTTACAGAAAAGAAATCTCCAGCCCCAGGTGGTATCCCAGGCACAAAAGAGAAGGGGAGGGAAAGAAAGGGTAGGGACAGGGACAAAGTAAAACATATATATATATATATATATATATATATATATATATATATATATACATCTATATATCACTCCAATCATTTAATCAAGGTGATTTGGGCCAAATCCAAGCAATGTGATGAGACCATTCATTTTTTTTTCTCATTGTCCTCCAGCTTCCCCTTCCTGCCTCTCTCCTTTGCCCCAGTTCCCTTTCTCCTTCTTAAGTCCTGCCCTCCATCAAGGGCAGGCAACGATATGAGGCATGATTCCCACATTAAAACTGAGGTACGCTGCTCGGCTGACATTCAACGCGGATGCTATCATCCCTGCAGCTGGTACACTCAAGTTCTCTGTCTCTCCTGACGGACCAGAAGGTTTCACTCCTAATTTCAGGTATAGGTAGGAGAGAAGGTGCAGGGCACATGTTGGAGCCTTGAGTCCTTCATCTGTGAAATGCAGATGACCACAAACTGGGGGACAAACAGAAATAGCAGCACCAGGCCCCTTTCAATGAGAGCTACGAGCCAAACCCAGTGCATCACAGGACTCCTTGACATTCAGGAGCACGCCAAGTAGATTTCCATGCCAGGACTGTTGCATTTGTTGTTCCTTCTGCCTGGAATGCTCTTCCCTTAGGTAACCCCACGACCTGCTCCCTCACTTCCTCCAGATCTCTGCTTACTTGGCATCTTTCAGGGAGACTTTCCCTCATTATCTTGAAGAAAATCATAATATCATACCCACATACACCTTTTCCCCTGATCTAGCAATATCTTTCTTCACAGTGCCTGCCACCCTTGATTTACTTACTGACCACCAAGTCTATGCAATGAGAGACTTGGTTAGTTTTGCCCTGTCACAAGCTCCTCCAATAGTGCTCAGGTCTATGGCAGGTGCTCAGAAAACATTTGCTGAAGGACAGTCTGGAGGCAGGCCCTTTAAACACATTGCTAACATGCACAGGTACCCTCCAAGATGGGCACTGGCCCCACTGTATTAATTATGATACATACTGAGATTTCACGAGGCAAGTGATACACTCAACAACACACAGTCAGCATGTCAGGTTCCCGGCTTCAGAATCATATCTGCCAGCTACCAAATCCTCACTTCCTGGACAGAGACCTCACAGCCAAGAACGTAAGAGGTTTTATTTCTAACACGAAGACTTCCAACAGCTCATAGACAGCCAGAGACACCAAAAAGAGCTCACTGAATCTCTGCACAGAGAGCACACAACTCGAGTCTCAGACGCTCAAACACAACAGAGACCATAACCATACACGCTGTGACAGAGACCCTGCAAACAGTCCAAAGTCTTCCAGACAGAAACAAATGAGAACTGCACAGATGCTTCACATCATGGAGACTGACTCCCAAACCACGCGGACACTTACCGACCTAATACAAACCCTCCTAAACGGAAAGGCAGAAGTTTTAATAACTCAAGAACATCATATAATCTTAAGACAAAGTTCCCAGACAAAGGAAAAATTTGCAACCTCTGCATAGAGCCCCAGGCAGCTGATCCTTTACACCTTTAGACTAACCCATCCTTAAAGCAGCACAGAGGCATCACAACTTGGAACCCAGAATCAAAAAGCTCAGTGATCTCACATTCTGGGGTGCAGACCCCTAACACAGAGATCTCACACACAGGGACTGAAAGGCAAGAAACCTCCAAAGATGCACATCCCGGTATACAGGCACACATCCTAGAGGCTTTGTATTATGGCTCACAAAATCCACTCACATCAAATGTCCCATCACTCACAATTCCGCCCAAAGGCTCAAGATCAAATGTAGCCAAACAGCACCCGTGTTGTCACACGTAGCAACACACAATCCCAAGGTGCCAGATACAGTATACTCTCCAGGGAGAGACACCAAACTCAGAGACCTCTCCCTGGACATGAATTGCGTGCATTTGTGTGAAGACCGTGCGCTGCCACAGGATCCAGACTGAGCGAGAGCTAAACAAGACTGAAACGCAGTCACCATGCACGGCCAGTGACCGCGCCAAACCTCGCCACTAACCAGAGCAGCTATTCGACCCCTTTGGGAAAAGCAATAAAACTCGGAGGAAAATTGCATGCTCTGCATCGTTGCGCACGCTAACGCAGGCGCACGCGTATACTCGCGCCTCTCGCCCTCAGTTCCAGTTCTGTGCCCACAGCGCCCGCAATCACGCGGTGACCAGTCACTACCCAGAAAGCTTCTCTGACGCCATACCCAAACCGACAGCAGGTCTCTCGCTCCGTAGTCGTCCCACCAACGAAGGGGTGGAGTTGGAAAAGAGACGAAGAAAGTTTCCGCTGAATACCAGTGTCCACTCGGATTCGAAAGCAGCGGGAAGACGAAGAGGAGCGAATCGGGATAGACCCAGAGGCGCCCTGAGCGCCGCGCCTGGGAACTGTGGTCCATGCCTGACGCGGTGTAAGGGGGCCCTCCCTGCTGTGGAACGCCCTCTCCCAATGGTACCTTCCAGAGTGGGGGGGGGGTCTTACCGCTTCCCCTCAGTGGTATATCCCAGGACAGAACTGTTTCATCTCGCGCGCCCCTTGCTGGTGGGATTGGGGAACAGCAGATATAGATGCCCGGGGACCATTCCAGGATGATCCGCCAAGGGCGGAAGGGCAAGGTTAGGGTGAAAACCCCACAGATTGCTGCCATCTTGGACTCAAAAAGAAGTCTTCATAAACTGAAGATTACTTGTCTATAGTGACCACTGTCGTAACAAAGAGCATTGAAAGCATTTTATCTATGCTGCGCATCGTAGTTGTTTGAGCTTTCCGGTTTAAGGCAGAAATATCCAGCCACAGTCCCCCAGTGGGCAGGATAAGTAAAGCTTCCGACTGGAATCTGAGGTCCTGGCGTGGGGAAGGCCTCTGACGTTGACCGCGAGTAATATGTGAAAAAGACAACAGGACCTTCCATTCTGTTAGGAAAGGGGTCAATTTCGAGGGGACCCAAGGACACCACCTCGTAGGTGAGATAAAGATCACAGCTTTGTCATCATCTTATCATCCCTGAATATGTTCTCTAGCAGAATCCTCAGCCTGTCTAGCTAAGCTTCTCTCAACAGGTTTAACTGTCTGTTCATTCCGTTGTTCATGCATTCTCTCCAAAGTATGTGTCAAGCACAAATTTGTGTGCTTGGAAAGAGAAAATCGACCTTTTCCTCATGGAGCTTACATTCTGTTGGGATCATGTGGTCCCCAAATACAAGTAATTTATCAGGTGTTTGTAACTGCCATGATTAACATTAAATTGGGATAGTGAAATAGAGAGAGGGGATGATATCTAGAAAGAGTGGTCAGGGAAGTTCTAAGATTGTGACATTTGAGCAACAGCCTAGAGGAGATACCTATCTGGGAGAAAAGTATCCTAGATCCTAGTGGAAAAACTGGGGAGTAAAATCCTGATGTCTCCATTTTACTCCTGGGGAGTAAAATCCTCTCTTTCTCTAGAGAATGACTCAGTTGCCCATGGCCTGGGCCTTAATCACGCTCCCTTCACACACATCAGGGGCCTCTGCCCATCAAGAAAAGGACATTCTCCATTCCTGGGGAGGCTCATGCTGCACACAGGGTCCCTCACAACCTATCCTGCCCAGACTGCCCTCTTGCTGATCTCCCTGCCAATGACTGCTCTAATGGGGGAAAGAGAGGCAGGGATCTCTGCATTTGTGGTGGAGCCTCATGCAAATTGGTGAATGTGAGATTTCCCCCCAGCTGCTTGGAGGCTCAACTCTGTACCTTCCATGATCACATCCCCAGGGAATGTGACGAGTCCATTCCATCCATCAGATAAGAAGCTGGGTGTGTGATGGGGAGACACAGAGACATACCCTGACAGTGAGTCAGCCATAGGGTCCTTGTGGCCCTGTGCCAACGCCCCCCTCCCCCACTCCCTGGCCAGGGTTGTGCTGAGTCTTTCCCGCCTCCTCCAAGGAGCCCAAGCTTCCATCCAGTTCCTCCCCTCCTCATGAGCTGAGACCTTCCCTCTGCACTGGGCCTTGGGCGCCCATCTGCTAACGGTGCCCTCCTTGTTGTGGGTTGGGCAGATGGACTGAGAGAGTGTGTGTACACAGTTTTTGTCACAGGGCCCCTATCAAGGGTGGCAGTCATATCAGCAAGTATTTTTCTTAACAGGATTATTACCTGGGCTTCTGTGAACTGTGCATTATTACCCTCTCTGAGGATGGGGCCCCAAGCTTTTCTCTCTGTAGGGAGGCATGGTAGAAATCGTAGCAAATGTGACATCACAGGCCTGCTTCTAAGGCCCGTGAGAGTGGGGTCCATCCAGCCTCTCTCTTCAGACTGTTCTCGTGTGCAGATGTATGAATAGCTGAGAGGCCCAACCCTCTGGACACAGACCCCCCCCCCCCAAACAGTTCTGAGATTTCATGCCCTGGGACAGAGATCTGCAAACAGTTCAGAGTGCTCATCCTGGATGCCAACCCAAAACAGCTCTAATAGGTCACACCTGAGGACACTGATGCACTCCAGCTCAGAAATTCCATCTCTGGCTTCAGATGAATTAGCATCCCTAACAGAAACAGCGTTGCTCACAGCCAGTTCTACAGGGGTAAGTTGTAACCTCTGCGATCCCTGAATGACACTGCGTCGTGAAGGAATTCTGGGTGAAAAACAGGAAGAGGCACACAGTGCTTTGGACAAACTGGCCCTTATTTAGTCACACGCCATATCCTCAGATATGCAGGTGACACCACCCTTATGGCAGAAAGTGAAGAACTAAAGAGCCTCCTGATGAAAGAGAAAGAGGAGAGTGAAAAAGGTGGCTTAAAACTCAACATTCAGAAATCTAAGATCATGGCATCCGGTCCCATCACTTCATGGCGAACAGATGGGGAAACACTGGAAACAGTGTCAGACTTTATTTTTGGGGGCTCCAAAATCACTGCTGATGGTGATTGCAGCCATGAACTTAAAAGACGCTTACTCCTTGGAAGGAAGGTTATGGCCAACCTAGATAGCATATTTAAAAGCAGAGACATTACTTTGCCAACAAAAGTCCGTCTAGTCAAGGCTATGGTTTTTCCAGTGGTCATGTATGGATGTGAGAGTTGGACGGTGAAGAAAGCTGAGCACCGAAGAATTGATGCTTTTGGACTGTGGTGTTGGAGAAGACTCTTGAGAGTCCCTTGGACTGCAAGGAGATCCAACCAATCCATCCTAAAAGAGATCTATCCTGGGTGTTCACTGGAAGGTCTGATGTTGAAGCTGAAACTCCAATACTTGGGCCACCTCATGCGAAGGGCTGACTCATTGGAAAAGACCCTAATGCTGGGTAGGATTGGGGGCGGAAGGAGAAGGGGACGACAGAGGCTGAGATGGTTGGATGGCATAACCGACTCGATGGACATGGGTTTGGGTGGACTCCAGGAGTTGGTGATGGACAGAGAGGCCTGGCGTGCTGCAATTCATGGGGTCGCAGAGAGTCGGACACGACTGAGCGACTGAACGGAACTGAACTGAATCTATATTCAAGACAGCAAGCTAGGAATAGAATGGAACTTACTCTGATAAAGTGTATCTACAAAAAAGCAACGTAAACAGGTCGAAATGGAGAAGATTGCTCATTTCCTATCGGGAAAAATGCCGATTATCACCTGCTTTAGTCAAGAGTATTCTGGCTGGTTTGTTCAATCCTGCAAAATGAGGAAAGGTTTAAGGTTTAAGCCAGTAGAAACTGTTGATATTCAAATATTATAGTATATTTTGAAAAGCAAAAATAATCTAGATCTAAATTTGTGGAATTAATATGCATATTTAGAGGAACTGTGGAACAGAAAATCTATATACAAACATTCTATCTCTACATACATCCTCAACTAGGCCATAAAAATCACAAACCATGGATTTTCAATACCATTAAATCCTCGGGGATAAATGTAACAAAAAATGTGCAAGGAGAAAATGAAACTTTATTGACAGAACTTTAACAGTCAAATATACAACATAAGAACAGCACAGTCGGCTTCAGTCTATGTTCTTTCAAGCAAGTCGTCGCCCTTCACCTATAATATATACATTAAAAAAGTTACTTAGCAGAAATTTCGATGACAGGAGAGGTGTACAGAGTTCATCGCAGTTGTAGTTTTATAAAGTGGACTAAAACAAGAACACTACGGGCGACCCTTTGGCTTACCTTCAGTTAATCCTCTCTAGAGATTTTATAGGCTTTTCAAGCGTATTACCAGTATTTTTAAAAACACACTACCCTTCCTAGTTATACAAGAAAATAAGGACACTGAGTTCAGAACAAATGAAATCAATTGAACCTATCAGAAGGTCGTTTTCAGTAGAGGGCAAAACTGTGTACACATTCAGTAAAATATCTAACAACAAAAAACACCCTAAGACAAACAAAATACACCAAAACTAAAACCAAAAAATCCCCCAAAAGTATCATTGAACTGTGTTGGTTTGAAATAATATTCCGAATATAGGACAGCTCAACAGTTGTTATCTCTGTTACTGCTTAAGTGAAGTAAAGAAAAAGGCCAGTAGTACATTTGTTTCTTCTCTACTGTGGAAGAGTGTAGAAATTTTCATTTGTTCTAATTTATCCCTGATGTGGTTGTTTTAAGTCAGTTAAACATTTATCCCCCTTTTTACTTGTGGCCCTCTTGTAATTCTAAATGTTTCTTGTCACCTTGGAAAGCATTCCAGTTGGTATAATAAATTATATGGGGACACTAATTTTCAGTCATTACTATCACTGGCGACATCAACATGTGAAGCAGAAATAGGACTTTCTCACAGCCACACCAAAAGAAGAAAGAGAAAAAGGAGAGAAGAAAAGAAACGGGAGAGCTAGAGGGAGTATGAGTGAGAGAGAAAAGCAAGTAGGAAGAGAGAAGAAAATCTGGAAAAGGAGATTTTTTGGTTTGTTTCTGAATGACAATGGCTTTTGAGAGACAACTCTGACCAATTTCAAAAGTTCATCCATGGTATCTTGTGATGTTTACTTATTTAGTTACTGTGGGCTATGTTAAATAATATTTCTTTTTCTACCCTATTAGACACATCCCATCAATATTCTAAAAATATGTGAGTTCCAGATTATACTCTGTTTTAATTCTGTAATCTACTGTTAGTGTCTTGTTCATATTTCTTATTAGGTATACTTGGGCTTTGTCCATTTTCTTCACAATCATGTAAACTGAGAGGAATGGACTGGCAATTTGGGGTTGGCAGATACAAACTATCACATTCAGAATGGATAAACAACAAGGTCCTACTATACAGCACAGGGAACTATGTCCAATCTCCTGTGATAAATCACAACAGAAAAGAATATTAAAAAATGTGTGTGTATATATATGTGTGTTACAAAATTATGTAAATTACCACATTGTGTTTATTTATTAGTTGAGTTTATTTTCCTCTTCCTGACGATTCATACCTGTCTTTTATTAAGTATCTTTTTCTTTTTCCGTTAGGTTTATTCTGTTGCTCTTTTTCTTACCTGTTTGTTGGGGGTAGGATTTTATATTTATGTACTTTATAATTAATGTATTTTTCTTTTTAAATACCATACATATTTAGGGCTAAGATGTTTCTAAGAGAACATTTTAATCATGTTCTGTAGTTACTTGCAAGTAGTCTGAAAGTTGTCCTTTCATCTACATGTTCTAATGGAATGGAACAAAAAGGTAAAGTGAAAATATTTAGAAGGCTAATACACAGTAAAATCTTCCCTAACCATGAAGTTCTTCCTGTAAAAGTAGAACCATGCAATTAATTGTCAGCAATCTGGAGAACACCTATGTGAAAGATACTACGCTGATTACGTGGGAAGAACTAGAGTTACAGACTTTAACCTTCAAAACTTTTTAAACTCACGTATCAAAGAGGAAAAATAACATATTTGATATAGTGAGAGACGATTATATCGTGAGGCTCAGATTTTTACTAGTTCCTTAAGAGTGAGAGTTGGGTGTATGGCAAAAACCATCAGAGTAGTGTAAAGTAATGATCCTCCACTTAAAATAAGCAAAAAAACGCCCCCCAAAACAGACCAAACATGGGGGCAGGTAGTGTGCTTAGCATGTGTATCTCACTCACACCTGCCTGGAATATCACTGACTAAATGCACTCTCTCAACTTGATCAGCCACAGAAACAGGAAACTAGACTACCTTTTGCCATTTTATTATTCAGTCATATCATGCTTCAATGGGGAAAGGATTTAAAATGCAACTAATTTTCTTAAGAGCTAGAGAATTCAGAATTTGAGAGAATTTAACAAACATCAAGCAGAATGTTGGCTCATTTTCTTTTTTAAAAAAATTAATTTTTTAATTTTAATTGGAGGCTAATTACTTTACAATAGTGTGGTGTTTTTTGCAATACATTGATATGAATCAGCCACGGGTGTACATGGGTCCCCCATCAGAAAATGAAATCGCAATTCCCCTGTTATAATTTGACTCTAGATGATATTTTATGATAAATCAATCAAGAAAAACAGAGTACTCTTGTATGCATTCCATCGAAGGGAATCAGAGAGTGCAAAAATCAGCATGGAAAAATTGGCATTTTAGTGTATCTGTTCTGAATTCACAACTTATATGAATAAAGTTCAGTTTAGAAGTTAAGGGATTTACCTGAATCACACACATTATGTTAAAGCTGGTACTAGAACCTACTGAGCATATTTCATGTAAACTGATATTTATTACAAATGCATTCCGTATTTGTTACAAGCAGAAATTAGAAAAGAACCTGAAAATTATTAGCTGTTGCTTAAAGTACTTATACTCAAGGAAAGAAAACGGTTTCCTTTTGAATCAGTTCTATTGAGAAGGATGAAACTGGAGCCCATTATACAGAGTGAAGTAAGCCAGACAGAAAAACACCAATACAGTATACTAATGCATATATATGGAATTTGAAAGATGGTAACAATAACCCTATATGCGAGACAGAATAAGAGACACAGATGCATAGAACAGTCTTATGGACTCTGAGGGAGAAGGTGAGGGTGGGACGTTCTGAGAGAATAGCATTGAAACATGTATATTATCATATGTGAAACAGAACATCATTCCAGGTTCGATGCATGAGACAAATGCTCAGGGCTGGGGCAGTGGGATGACCCGGAGGGATGGGAGGGGGAGGGAGGTGTGGGGGGGGTTCAGGATGGGGAACACATGTAAACCCATGGCTGATTCATGTCAATGTATGGCAAAAACCACTACAATATTGTAAAGTAATTAGCCTCCAACTAAAATAAATAAATTTATTTAAAAATAAAAAAAAAAGGAAAACGGTTTCCTATTTTCAGTTCGATATGGCTTTGATCCTGTCTCTTTATTGGAAAGTCTGTAAGTCAGGCACTCAGGCATCTGGGATGTGAACTGTCTTTCAAAGAATATGTGAATTCTATTATTAAAATAATAGTAATGTTCCCTCTATATTATTAAAGATACAATATTCTGAAAAACAGAAACCACATAAATTACTTTCTGAATGGATGACATACCTGCTTCTGGCATTTCAACAGGCTCTATATTTGACGCAATCTCCTCCTAGACATCAGGACCATCTCCACCTTGACCCCCAGTCTTTGCCACAGCCAATTCCGGGAGATCAAGTTCCAGGTCAGAATCATTAAAAAAATACATCAATTCAGCTGTAAAACCTACAATATAAACAAGGGAATGATGATATTCATTCCCTCAGTGTTATGAATTAAAAGCCTTAGGTTAGGATGGTAAAAATGTGATGAGTAAGAAATTCAGGAGCATTATTCCAGGAATGTTTTGCTGGAGAAAAAGAAAGCAGAATTTTCCGAAAGTCATTACCATTTTCCTTTTCCAGGGTTGTCCTCAGACAACTTAGATGCTCCCCCGACTTGTCTTGAAAACAAGGGAAAACTTCACCAACCACACGAACCTGCAAACTATACTCTCCTCAGTTTTTTAGGAACTGTCTGAAGTCCTTTTCTAATGTTTCCTTTCCTCCACTCACTGGGTATGTCTTAAGGCAGGATGCACTGATACACTTTACCTTGACAGGCATGCTGCAGCTTCTCTTCACCACGATCCACTGGATGCTCTTCATTTACTTCCTCCTTTGCAGGTGTGATATCATGAATTTCAGCTGGTGGTTCCCCTTGTTGAGGTTGCTCAACACTGGGCTGCTGGTCCTAGTAGAGTGGGCATGCAAATAAAAACCTTTTGTTGTTAATACATCTAATAGCATAAATATACATAAGACACAGATGTATCTGATCATAAGTAAACCTAACAACATTTTCCCAACACAATTCTATGTACTTACTTTTAATAAAGTTTCTCTTCCCACAGAGAAAAGTTAACTCCCAAAAGAGTTACTCAGAAAGACTTTGGAAGCTATTTAACTCTATGTTGGGATGGAAGTATGCAATCTGTTGTTAATAAGCAGGAGGAGGGAGTCACTGGGCACATTTCCAGGGAATTTAACAGTATACTCATCCAGGCAACGCCAGACTGTAATATATCTGGATCAATGTTCCTTCCTAAGACACACTGTCACCCTTTATCAGCATGAAAGACCTTTATCACTGCATCTGTACTACTTAACATCATTTTCTCAAAAATAAACTTCTGCTAATAGAAAACACCAAATGGTAAGGTACTCACAACCACAGGTGCATCCAGCTGGGAGGACTCTTGATCTATAGGTCCCAGTGTTGATGCCACTTGCCCACTCATATTTCTCCCTGAAAGTAGAATGTTGTGATTTAGAAAATGTATTTATGACTAGAGCTATATTTGATCACTTTTATGGCCATATGTTGACTTATTACTTTTTTTAAAAATGTGAAAATACTTTCAAAAGAAAACGATGGTTAAGTATGAGTGTACATGCATTCCAATCACACTAAATACAGTTACTAGAAAAGCCATTTTTGTCTTTGCTAAGCTGGCAGAGAAATTACCTTAAGGTACACAGGAAGGCTCAATTTTTGTGAGGAAGTTTGATTTCACAACAGAATTCTCCATTATGAAGATATTTAGTGAAATACTGCTAAGAGTTAAAAATTCAGGACTATTCCTTTTGTCACACTCCTATTCACCAGACATATCTCCCCCAACTCCCTTGGAATTCAGCTGGAACTAGAAGGCTCAGTCTTTACAGCCTGACTATGGCGATTTTCTCAGTGTCTGGGGCTGAAGTGAGTCTGCATGCAGAGCAACCGGTCCACGTCTCCCTTGACACCTTATCACAAAACCCGGGAGACAGTCACAACCCACCCCCCCACCCGCGGTCCGGTTTCTAGGCCTTTCCTTAATCGCCCACCCCGCCCCCTGCCCAGGTCCCACTGCCGGCCCCAGATTCTGTGCTCTGTCATCAGTTCCAGGGCCCCAGTGGACCAGATATTTCAAATAGCACTCCCAAGTCTCACCCCCACCATCACCCGACCCCTGCCCTCTTCTGCCCACCGAGCTTCCTCTCCAGCCACCAGGGCAAGAACTATGGCATCACGACACCTCTGAAGAGCAAGATGACGACCTCGAGGGCCTTCCTCCTCAAAGGCCCGAAAACGCGCTGCCCGACCCGCCCGAAACTCGCTGGCTCCCCCTCACACGCTCGCACACATCAACTCCAGACAGGACAGATCTGTGGACCTACCCGGTGACTCGAAAGCAGCGAGAAGGAACCGGGACTGAGTAAACACAACCGCCTCAGGCCCAACGCTCCTCACAGAATCTGCGCTACTTATGCGCACCAAGGCGCATGCGCAGTAGCGGGTGTACGGGCACACACTGCGCATGCTCCCTGAGTTCCGCGTGTGCCGAGCACGTTGAGCTTTTCTCGCTACTGAGGTAAGAGTCCTGGAACCGCAGGGTCTCTGGAGGATGAGAAAGGGGGTTGAAGACTGTATTTTTTTCCTTCCAGTGCAGTCTTTCTTACGCATCCACAAACTGTGGTGATAGGTAGTCCCAGGTTACCCTTAGTGGAGAATGTGTCTCAGGAAGACATTTATGACAGGAATAGACATTACTGGTTTGAATACCTATTTTTATACATGCTTTGATGAACCATTTCCTTCTCTGCTTCTGGGTTTTCCATCATGCTTGCAATGGCTTTACTCACTTCCATAGAACAGACACAGAAATATGTACCTCCGTTTCCATCTGTTGCTTGGAGCATTGCACATTTATATCTCTGAACTGGTAACTGATTTCTCAGAATATACCTCTGGTTCCTGTACAATATTCTTCTTTTAGCATCGGACTTGACTTTCACCACCAGACACATCCACAGCTGGGGGCTGTTTCCACTTTAGCTTAGCCTTTTCATTCCTTTTGTAGCTATTTCTTCACTCTTCTCCGGTAGCATATTCTTCTTATTCTCAAGAATTTCGGTACTTCCTAGGCGTTTTAATTTTAGCCAATTTTACCCAAGAGAAAGGAAAACATATTCACACAAGGACCATTACTAAAATATCCTACTCATGTACTCTTAATAGCCAAAACTAGAAACAACCAAACTATTCAACAACTGGTATGTAGATGAAAGAAAAAAAGAGTATACTCATGCATAAGAATACTACACAGTCATTTCAAAAGGAACTACTAATGCATGTAACAGCAAGGAGGCATCTCAGCTGTGCCACTGAGAGATGTCAGACACAGAAAGCTATGTGTTATATGATTTCATGTCAATGGATTTCTGGAAAACGCACAACTATAGGCACAGAAATGTATCTGTGGTTGCCAGGGTATAGGAATGGAGGAAGGAATCTGAATGCAAATAGCCGGAGGGAGCATTTGCTTTTTTTTTTTTTTTTTTTAATAAATTTATTTATTTTAGTTGGGGGCTAATTACTTTACAATATTGTAGTGGCTTTTGCCATACATTGACATGAATCAGCTATGGGTTTACATGTGTTCCCCATCCTGAACCCCCCTCCCACCCACTCTCCATCCCATCCCTCTGGGTCATCCCATTGCCCCAGCCCTGAGCATTTGTCTCATGCATCGAACCTGGAATGGTGTTCTGTTTCACATATGATAATATACATGTTTCAATGCTATTCTCTCAGAACGTCCCACCCTCACCTTCTCCCTCAGAGTCCATACGACTGTTCTATGCATCTCTGTCTCTTATTCTGTCTCGCAATAGGGTTATGGTTACCGTCTTTCAAATTCCATATATATGCATTAGTATACCGTATTGGTGTTTTCCTTTCTGGCTTACTTCACTCTGAATAATGGGCTCCAGTTTCATCCATCTCAATAGAAATGATTCAAATGTATTCTTTCTAATGGCTGAGTAATATTCCATTGGGTATATGTACCAATGCTTCCTTATTCATTCGTCTGCTGATGGACATCTAGGTTGCTTCCATGTCCTGGCTATTGTAAACAGTGCTGTGATGAACACTGGGCTACACGTGTCTCTTTCAATTCTGGTTTCCTTGGTGTGTATGCCCAGCAGAGGGATTGCTGTGTCGTATGGCAGTTCTATTCCCAGTTTTTTAAGGAATCTCCACACTGTTCTCCATAGTGGCTGTACTAGTTTGCATTCTCACCCGAGGGAGCATTTTCAAACCAACGGGACGTTTTCTACCTTTTTGTTGTGGTAGCATTTACGCAATGGTATGCATATGTCAAAACTCGACACACAGGAATGCTTTAAAGCATTGACTTCTCTTGTATATAAATTATGTCTCAAGCTTCTCTTCACCACGATCCACTGGATCCTCTTCATTTATTTCCTCCTTTGCCGGTGTGATATCCTGCATTTCAGCTGGTGGTTCCCCTTGTTGAGGTTGCTCAACACTGGGCTACTGGTCCTAGTAGAGTGGGCATGCAAATAAAAACCTTTTGTTGTTAATACATCTAATAGCATAAATATACATAAGACACAGATATATCTGATCATAAGTTAACCTAACAACATTTTCCCAACACAATTCTATGTACTTACTTTTAATAAAGTTACTCTTCCCACAGAGAAAAGTTAGCTCCCCTAAGAGTTACCCAGAAAGACTTTGGAAGCTATTTAAATCTATGTTGGGATGGAAGTATGCAATCTGTTGTTAATAAGCAGGAGGAAGGGAGTCACTGGGCACATTTCCAGGGAATTTAACGGTATACTCATCCAGGCAACACCAGACTGTAATATATCTGGATCAATGTTCCTTCCTAAGACAAACTGTCACCCTTTATCAGCATGAAAGACCTTTATCGCTGCATCTGTACTACTTACTGAGAGGGCAACCGGCAGGAAGGCCAGGAGTCTCCAAACGGAGGAAATAGGCTGCAAGTGTCAGACATTTTCTCTCTCTCTTAAGCGGCAGGATGAAACAAACTAGGGATATTGTTTCCCTTCTCTATACAAATTTAAAAGAGGTTTCTCTGAAAATACTGTGTTGCCATGACACCTGGTTTCACCTGAAGTTAACTATTCTCAAACTTTGAGTTAACCAATCCTTTTTTCTTATGGAAATGTTTGTCTTAAGCTATGTTATTGTACTCTGCATTTACCCCAAGCGCTGTCTTCCGCCTAATGGCTCAGAACTTACTTGACAAACCAGTATGTTATACTCAGACATTGTTCCCCTAATCTATGTAAATGAAACTATTTGCATGATCTGCCTTTCTGCAAAATTCAAGTCAATCGTTTTATGACCCGGGATGTCTGGTGCCCAGATTATTCCAAAATACATCTTATGGATGAGGGGCCTGGTGCCATTCTGAGTTTAAGACATTCCTTTCTTTCATTAACAAACTGCTAGTGACTATGTATCATCCAGCTGAAGACTAGCAGGGGAGTACTCTTTCTACCCCCTTCCGATGCCTATGTCAGAAGCTTTCTCTATCTCGTTTACACTTTAATAAAACTTGATCACACCAAAGCTCTGGGCGATCCAGCCTCGTCTCTGGCCCCGGATTGAATTCTTCTCCTCCAGAGGCCAAGAATCCCGGCCGTCTTTCTGCGGCTCAGCAACGACCTCACTACTTAACAATATTTTCTCCAAAATAAACTTGTGCTAATAGAAAACATCAAATGGTAAGGTACTCACAACCACAGGTTCACCCAGCTGGGAGCACTCTTGATCTACAGGTCCCAATGTTGATGCCACTTGCAAACTCATATTTCTCCCTGAAAGTAGAATATTGTGATTTAGAAAATGTATTTAAGAGTACAGCTATATTTGATCACTTTTATGACCATACGTTGACTTATTATTTTTTAAAAAATGTGAAAATACTTTCAAAAGAAAACTCTGGTTAAGTACGAGTGTACATGCATTCCAAGTACACCAAATACAGTTGCTAGAAAAGCCATATTTGTCTTTGCTAAGCTGGCAGAGAAATCACCTTAAGGTACACAGGAAGGCTGAACTTTTGTGAGGAAGTTTGATTTCACAACAGAATTCTCCATCATGAAGATATTTAGTGAAACGCTGCTAGGAATTAAAAATCCAGGACTGTTCCTTTTGTCACACTCCTTTTCACCAGACATATCTCCCCCAACTCCCTTGGAATTCAGCTGGAACAAGAAGAAAGGCTCAGTCTTTACAGCCTGATTTTCTCAGGGTCTGGGGCTGAGGTGAGTGCATGCAGAGCAACTGGTCCACGTCTCCCTTGACACCTTATCACAAAACCCGGGATAATGAAGAAGGAATTCCTGGGGCCTGGACTCCATCTTAGGCCTGTTGGTGCTGATCATGCTCGGCCACCTCTCTAATGGACTCTGAACTCTGTGCCTAGTGCCTGTGAAAACGACAATAGAAGGATAAGACCCCCTCCGGACAGGGGAACCTTGAAGATCCTATCCAGGTTACTCATCGCCTAAGAGAAAACATACACTAATCACCCCTGTCTCTGGACAGGCCGTAAATGTTTCTGTACCTATCGGAGTGTAACCTCCGGCTTATTGATTATTGGCCAACTGTTTAACTGTTTGAACACATAACACCTAAATGATGAGATTACTGTGATTGTATTTACCCTTCCTTTGTTTATGTAAGTCTCGAGGAATTTGGGGTGGTGAGTTCGGACACGTACACATGGGGTATAAAAGATTTTCACAAATGCTGGTCGGGGTCCTTGGCTAAGAGGAGACTCTGCCTTGGGCCCGCCGGTGTAATAAACTGCCCTCCATTACCTGCATTGTCCCTCTGAGTGAGTTTGTTCCCCAAAACGCGTGGCTATAACAATACAGTCACAACCCCCCCGCGGTCCGGTTTCTAGGCCTTTCCTTAATCGCCCACCCCGCCCCCTGCCCAGGTCCCACTGCCGGCCCCAGATTCTGTGCTCTGTCGTCAGTTCCAGGGCCCCAGTGAACCAGATATTTCAAATAGCACTCCCAAGTCTCCCCCCCACCATCACCCGACCCCTGCCCTCTTCTGCCCACCGCCCTTCCCCTCCAGCCACCAGGGCAAGAACTATGGCGTTGCGACACCTCTGAGGAGAAAGATGACGACCTCGAGGGCTTTCCTCCTCAAAGGCCCCAGATCGCACTGCCCGACCCGCCCGAAACTCGCTGGCTCCCCCTCACACACTCGCACACTTCAACTCCAGACAGGACAGATCTGTGGACCTACCTGGTGACTCGCAAGCAGTGAGAAGGAACCGGGACTGAATAAACCCAACCGCCTCAGGCCCAACGCTCCTCACAGAACGCTCAGGATGTATGTGCACCAAGGCGCATGCGCAGCAACGGGTGCACGTGCACACACTGCGCATGCTCCCGGAGTTCGGCGTGTGCCGTGCACGTTGAGGTTTTCTCGCCACTGAGGTGGAGTCCTGGAACGGCAGGGTCTCTGGAGGATGAGAAAGGGGCTTGAAGACTATATATTTTTCCTTCCAGGGCAGTCTTTCTTATGCATCCACAAACTGGTGATAGGTAGTCCCAGGTTACCCTTAGTGGAGAATGTGTCTCAGAAAGACATTCGTGACAGAAACAGACATTACGGTTTTTAATACCTATTTTTATACATGCTTTGATGAACCATTTCCTTCTCTGCTTCTGGGTTTTCCATCACGCTTGCGATGGCTTTACTCACTTCCATGGAAGAGACACAGAAATACATACCTCTGTTTCCATCTGTTGCTTGCAGCACTGCACCTTTATATCTCTGAACTGGTAACTGATTTCTCAGAATATACCTCTGGTTCCTGTACAATATTGTTCTTTTAGCATCGGACTTGACTTTCACCACCAGACACATCCACAGCTGGGGGTTGTTTCCACTTTGGCTTAGCCTTGTCATTCCTTCTGTAGCTATTTCTTCACTCGTCTCCAGTAGCACATTCTTCTTATTCTCAGGAATTTTCGTACTTACTAGGAGTTTTAATTTTACCCAAGACAAAGGAAAACATATTCACACAAGGACCATTACTAAAATATCCTACTCATGTACTCCTAATAGCCAAAAACCAGAAACAGCCCAACTATTCAACAACTGGCATATAGATGAAAGAGAAACAAAAGTGTATACTCGTGCAGGAGAATACTACACAGTCATTTCAAAAGGAACTCCTAATGCATGTAACAGCAAGGATGCATCTCAGCTGTGCCACTGAGAGATGTCAGACACAGAAGGCTATGTGTTATATGATTTCATGTCAATGGATTCCTGGAAAAGGCACAACTATAGGCACAGAAATATATCTGCGGTGGCCAGGGTATAGGAATGGAGGAAGGAGTCTGAATGCAAATAGCCCAAAGGAGCATTTTCAAACGAATGGGGCGTTTTCTACATTTTTGTTGTGGTAGCATTTACGCAATGGTATGCATATGTGAAAACTCGACAAACGGTAATGCTTTAAAGCATTGACTTCTATTGTATATAAATTATATCTCAATACCTCTCACTTTTTTTTAAAAGGAAAAGGAACTTTTAAGTATGTAAATACTGGTTATTGTATCCATCTAGACCATGAGCTCATAAACATAAAAATCTTATTTGGAATTCTTTCCAGACCTGGCCAACTTCCAGGATTTCCCATGACACCTTTGTACCCTTATGACAGGACACAGAAACTTGGTCTTAACCATGTTTACAATTCCCTCTCCTTCACTTCAAGTCCATATTCTTGCTGAGTTCTGTCACTTTTACTTCGAAAATCTCTAATGCATCTACTTTTTCCAAAGTCCACCGCATCTGCTCTAGTCCAAAGCCTCCCTCCATTTAATTGTCAACCCCCTTGAGTTTGTGTCATACCCCTTGGGTTTGTGCATCAGAGAAAACAGACAACCCTGTCACATGCTCTCAGTGAAGACAGCCTGGCAGTAGGGAAAATAAGACCATGCCTCTGCTCCAGTAGTGCCTAGACACGTTGTCCACGTCAATCAGAACTGAGGACTTCTTGTAAAAAGTGCAGATGCCATGATCTACATTCAGTGGATCTCACTCAGTGCGGCTACAACAGTGCCCTAGAATCTGTGAGATTACACTATACTTGGGAAACTTTCAGGGACTTTATTAAACCCCTTTGGTAGCGAGACTCAGCAAAATAAGGGAAATAGAGATCGGGACAGATATTAGAAAAAATATATAGATAATCGACAAAACCCAAAGCTGGCTCTTTCAAAAGGTCACTACGAATTCATAAATTTCCACCCAGAAGAATAAAACAAAAGCAAGATAACTATAGACAAAACTTGCCAATATCAGGAAAGAAATAGGTTACAGATTCCACAGAAATTAAAAGGATTCTATGAATAAGTTTATAGTCATAGAATAACTACATCTGGCAATTTAGGTGAAGCGGAACAAACTATCAAATTTCAGTGAAAAAGAAACAGATAACCTATTTTAAAAGCAAGCTTGTAGTTGAAAAATTTACAGAAAAGAAATCTCCAGCCCCAGGTGGTATCCCAGGCACAAAAGAGAAGGGGAGGGAAAGAAAGGGTAGGGACAGGGACAAAGTAAAACATATATATATATATATATATATATATATATATATATATATACATCTATATATCACTCCAATCATTTAATCAAGGTGATTTGGGCCAAATCCAAGCAATGTGATGAGACCATTCATTTTTTTTTCTCATTGTCCTCCAGCTTCCCCTTCCTGCCTCTCTCCTTTGCCCCAGTTCCCTTTCTCCTTCTTAAGTCCTGCCCTCCATCAAGGGCAGGCAACGATATGAGGCATGATTCCCACATTAAAACTGAGGTACGCTGCTCGGCTGACATTCAACGCGGATGCTATCATCCCTGCAGCTGGTACACTCAAGTTCTCTGTCTCTCCTGACGGACCAGAAGGTTTCACTCCTAATTTCAGGTATAGGTAGGAGAGAAGGTGCAGGGCACATGTTGGAGCCTTGAGTCCTTCATCTGTGAAATGCAGATGACCACAAACTGGGGGACAAACAGAAATAGCAGCACCAGGCCCCTTTCAATGAGAGCTACGAGCCAAACCCAGTGCATCACAGGACTCCTTGACATTCAGGAGCACGCCAAGTAGATTTCCATGCCAGGACTGTTGCATTTGTTGTTCCTTCTGCCTGGAATGCTCTTCCCTTAGGTAACCCCACGACCTGCTCCCTCACTTCCTCCAGATCTCTGCTTACTTGGCATCTTTCAGGGAGACTTTCCCTCATTATCTTGAAGAAAATCATAATATCATACCCACATACACCTTTTCCCCTGATCTAGCAATATCTTTCTTCATAGTGCCTGCCACCCTTGATTTACTTACTGACCACCAAGTCTATGCAATGAGAGACTTGGTTAGTTTTGCCCTGTCCCAAGCTCCTCCAATAGTGCTCAGGTCTATGGCAGGTGCTCAGAAAACATTTGCTGAAGGACAGTCTGGAGGCAGGCCCTTTAAACACATTGCTAACATGCACAGGTACCCTCCAAGATGGGCACTGGCCCCACTGTATTAATTATGATACATACTGAGATTTCACGAGGCAAGTGATACACTCAACAACACACAGTCAGCATGTCAGGTTCCCGGCTTCAGAATCATATCTGCCAGCTACCAAATCCTCACTTCCTGGACAGAGACCTCACAGCCAAGAACGTAAGAGGTTTTATTTCTAACACGAAGACTTCCAACAGCTCATAGACAGCCAGAGACACCAAAAAGAGCTCACTGAATCTCTGCACAGAGAGCACACAACTCGAGTCTCAGACGCTCAAACACAACAGAGACCATAACCATACACGCTGTGACAGAGACCCTGCAAACAGTCCAAAGTCTTCCAGACAGAAACAAATGAGAACTGCACAGATGCTTCACATCATGGAGACTGACTCCCAAACCACGCGGACACTTACCGACCTAATACAAACCCTCCTAAACGGAAAGGCAGAAGTTTTAATAACTCAAGAATATCATATAATCTTAAGACAAAGTTCCCAGACAAAGGAAAAATTTGCAACCTCTGCATAGAGCCCCAGGCAGCTGATCCTTTACACCTTTAGACTAACCCATCCTTAAAGCAGCACAGAGGCATCACAACTTGGAACCCAGAATCAAAAAGCTCAGTGATCTCACATTCTGGGGTGCAGACCCCTAACACAGAGATCTCACACACAGGGACTGAAAGGCAAGAAACCTCCAAAGATGCACATCCCGGTATACAGGCACACATCCTAGAGGCTTTGTATTATGGCTCACAAAATCCACTCACATCAAATGTCCCATCACTCACAATTCCGCCCAAAGGCTCAAGATCAAATGTAGCCAAACAGCACCCGTGTTGTCACACGTAGCAACACACAATCCCAAGGTGCCAGATACAGTATACTCTCCAGGGAGAGACACCAAACTCAGAGACCTCTCCCTGGACATGAATTGCGTGCATTTGTGTGAAGACCGTGCGCTGCCACAGGATCCAGACTGAGCGAGAGCTAAACAAGACTGAAACGCAGTCACCATGCACGGCCAGTGACCGCGCCAAACCTCGCCACTAACCAGAGCAGCTATTCGACCCCTTTGGGAAAAGCAATAAAACTCGGAGGAAAATTGCATGCTCTGCATCGTTGCGCACGCTAACGCAGGCGCACGCGTATACACGCGCCTCTCGCCCTCAGTTCCAGTTCTGTGCCCACAGCGCCCGCAATCACGCGGTGACCAGTCACTACCCAGAAAGCTTCTCTGACGCCATACCCAAACCGACAGCAGGTCTCTCGCTCCGTAGTCGTCCCACCAACGAAGGGGTGGAGTTGGAAAAGAGACGAAGAAAGTTTCCGCTGAATACCAGTGTCCACTCGGATTCGAAAGCAGCGGGAAGACGAAGAGGAGCGAATCGGGATAGACCCAGAGGCGCCCTGAGCGCCGCGCCTGGGAACTGTGGTCCATGCCTGACGCGGTGTAAGGGGGCCCTCCCTGCTGTGGAACGCCCTCTCCCAATGGTACCTTCCAGAGTGGGGGGGGGGTCTTACCGCTTCCCCTCAGTGGTATATCCCAGGACAGAACTGTTTCATCTCGCGCGCCCCTTGCTGGTGGAATTGGGGAACAGCAGATATAGATGCCCGGGGACCATTCCAGGATGATCCGCCAAGGGCGGAAGGGCAAGGTTAGGGTGAAAACCCCACAGATTGCTGCCATCTTGGACTCAAAAAGAAGTCTTCATAAACTGAAGATTACTTGTCTATAGTGACCACTGTCGTAACAAAGAGCATTGAAAGCATTTTATCTATGCTGCGCATCGTAGTTGTTTGAGCTTTCCGGTTTAAGGCAGAAATATCCAGCCACAGTCCCCCAGTGGGCAGGATAAGTAAAGCTTCCGACTGGAATCTGAGGTCCTGGCGTGGGGAAGGCCTCTGACGTTGACCGCGAGTAATATGTGAAAAAGACAACAGGACCTTCCATTCTGTTAGGAAAGGGGTCAATTTCGAGGGGACCCAAGGACACCACCTCGTAGGTGAGATAAAGATCACAGCTTTGTCATCATCTTATCATCCCTGAATATGTTCTCTAGCAGAATCCTCAGCCTGTCTAGCTAAGCTTCTCTCAACAGGCTTAACTGTCTGTTCATTCCGTTGTTCATGCATTCTCTCCAAAGTATGTGTCAAGCACAAATTTGTGTGCTTGGAAAGAGAAAATCGACCTTTTCCTCATGGAGCTTACATTCTGTTGGGATCATGTGGTCCCCAAATACAAGTAATTTATCAGGTGTTTGTAACTGCCATGATTAACATTAAATTGGGATAGTGAAATAGAGAGAGGGGATGATATCTAGAAAGAGTGGTCAGGGAAGTTCTAAGATTGTGACATTTGAGCAACAGCCTAGAGGAGATACCTATCTGGGAGAAAAGTATCCTAGATCCTAGTGGAAAAACTGGGGAGTAAAATCCTGATGTCTCCATTTTACTCCTGGGGAGTAAAATCCTCTCTTTCTCTAGAGAATGACTCAGTTGCCCATGGCCTGGGCCTTAATCACGCTCCCTTCACACACATCAGGGGCCTCTGCCCATCAAGAAAAGGACATTCTCCATTCCTGGGGAGGCTCATGCTGCACACAGGGTCCCTCACAACCTATCCTGCCCAGACTGCCCTCTTGCTGATCTCCCTGCCAATGACTGCTCTAATGGGGGAAAGAGAGGCAGGGATCTCTGCATTTGTGGTGGAGCCTCATGCAAATTGGTGAATGTGAGATTTCCCCCCAGCTGCTTGGAGGCTCAACTCTGTACCTTCCATGATCACATCCCCAGGGAATGTGACGAGTCCATTCCATCCATCAGATAAGAAGCTGGGTGTGTGATGGGGAGACACAGAGACATACCCTGACAGTGAGTCAGCCATAGGGTCCTTGTGGCCCTGTGCCAACGCCCCCCTCCCCCACTCCCTGGCCAGGGTTGTGCTGAGTCTTTCCCGCCTCCTCCAAGGAGCCCAAGCTTCCATCCAGTTCCTCCCCTCCTCATGAGCTGAGACCTTCCCTCTGCACTGGGCCTTGGGCGCCCATCTGCTAACGGTGCCCTCCTTGTTGTGGGTTGGGCAGATGGACTGAGAGAGTGTGTGTACACAGTTTTTGTCACAGGGCCCCTATCAAGGGTGGCAGTCATATCAGCAAGTATTTTTCTTAACAGGATTATTACCTGGGCTTCTGTGAACTGTGCATTATTACCCTCTCTGAGGATGGGGCCCCAAGCTTTTCTCTCTGTAGGGAGGCATGGTAGAAATCGTAGCAAATGTGACATCACAGGCCTGCTTCTAAGGCCCGTGAGAGTGGGGTCCATCCAGCCTCTCTCTTCAGACTGTTCTCGTGTGCAGATGTATGAATAGCTGAGAGGCCCAACCCTCTGGACACAGACCCCCCCCCCCCAAACAGTTCTGAGATTTCATGCCCTGGGACAGAGATCTGCAAACAGTTCAGAGTGCTCATCCTGGATGCCAACCCAAAACAGCTCTAATAGGTCACACCTGAGGACACTGATGCACTCCAGCTCAGAAATTCCATCTCTGGCTTCAGATGAATTAGGATCCCTAACAGAAACAGCGTTGCTCACAGCCAGTTCTACAGGGGTAAGTTGTAACCTCTGCGATCCCTGAATGACACTGCGTCGTGAAGGAATTCTGGGTGAAAAACAGGAAGAGGCACACAGTGCTTTGGACAAACTGGCCCTTATTTAGTCACACGCCATATCCTCAGATATGCAGGTGACACCACCCTTATGGCAGAAAGTGAAGAACTAAAGAGCCTCCTGATGAAAGAGAAAGAGGAGAGTGAAAAAGGTGGCTTAAAACTCAACATTCAGAAATCTAAGATCATGGCATCCGGTCCCATCACTTCATGGCGAACAGATGGGGAAACACTGGAAACAGTGTCAGACTTTATTTTTGGGGGCTCCAAAATCACTGCTGATGGTGATTGCAGCCATGAACTTAAAAGACGCTTACTCCTTGGAAGGAAGGTTATGGCCAACCTAGATAGCATATTTAAAAGCAGAGACATTACTTTGCCAACAAAAGTCCGTCTAGTCAAGGCTATGGTTTTTCCAGTGGTCATGTATGGATGTGAGAGTTGGACGGTGAAGAAAGCTGAGCACCGAAGAATTGATGCTTTTGGACTGTGGTGTTGGAGAAGACTCTTGAGAGTCCCTTGGACTGCAAGGAGATCCAACCAATCCATCCTAAAAGAGATCAATCCTGGGTGTTCACTGGAAGGTCTGATGTTGAAGCTGAAACTCCAATACTTGGGCCACCTCATGCGAAGGGCTGACTCATTGGAAAAGACCCTAATGCTGGGTAGGATTGGGGGCGGAAGGAGAAGGGGACGACAGAGGCTGAGATGGTTGGATGGCATAACCGACTCGATGGACATGGGTTTGGGTGGACTCCAGGAGTTGGTGATGGACAGAGAGGCCTGGCGTGCTGCAATTCATGGGGTCGCAGAGAGTCGGACACGACTGAGCGACTGAACTGAACTGAACTGAATCTATATTCAAGACAGCAAGCTAGGAATAGAATGGAACTTACTCTGATAAAGTGTATCTACAAAAAAGCAACGTAAACAGGTCGAAATGGAGAAGATTACTCATTTCCTATCGGGAAAAATGCCGATTATCACCTGCTTTAGTCAAGAGTATTCTGGCTGGTTTGTTCAATCCTGCAAAATGAGGAAAGGTTTAAGGTTTAAGCCAGTAGAAACTGTTGATATTCAAATATTATAGTATATTTTGAAAAGCAAAAATAATCTAGATCTAAATTTGTGGAATTAATATGCATATTTAGAGGAACTGTGGAACAGAAAATCTATATACAAACATTCTATCTCTACATACATCCTCAACTAGGCCATAAAAATCACAAACCATGGATTTTCAATACCATTAAATCCTCGGGGATAAATGTAACAAAAAATGTGCAAGGAGAAAATGAAACTTTATTGACAGAACTTTAACAGTCAAATATACAACATAAGAACAGCACAGACGGCTTCAGTCTATCTTCTTTCAAGCAAATCGTCGCCCTTCACCTATAATATATACATTAAAAAAGTTACTTAGCAGAAATTTCGATGACAGGAGAGGTGTACAGAGTTCATCGCAGTTGTAGTTTTATAAAGTGGACTAAAACAAGAACACTACGGGCGACCCTTTGGCTTACCTTCAGTTAATCCTCTCTAGAGATTTTATAGGCTTTTCAAGCGTATTACCAGTATTTTTAAAAACACACTACCCTTCCTAGTTATACAAGAAAATAAGGACACTGAGTTCAGAACAAATGAAATCAATTGAACCTATCAGAAGGTCGTTTTCAGTAGAGGGCAAAACTGTGTACACATTCAGTAAAATATCTAACAACAAAAAACACCCTAAGACAAACAAAATACACCAAAACTAAAACCAAAAAATCCCCCAAAAGTATCATTGAACTGTGTTGGTTTGAAATAATATTCCGAATATAGGACAGCTCAACAGTTGTTATCTCTGTTACTGCTTAAGTGAAGTAAAGAAAAAGGCCAGTAGTACATTTGTTTCTTCTCTACTGTGGAAGAGTGTAGAAATTTTCATTTGTTCTAATTTATCCCTGATGTGGTTGTTTTAAGTCAGTTAAACATTTATCCCCCTTTTTACTTGTGGCCCTCTTGTAATTCTAAATGTTTCTTGTCACCTTGGAAAGCATTCCAGTTGGTATAATAAATTATATGGGGACACTAATTTTCAGTCATTACTATCACTGGCGACATCAACATGTGAAGCAGAAATAGGACTTTCTCACAGCCACACCAAAAGAAGAAAGAGAAAAAGGAGAGAAGAAAAGAAACGGGAGAGCTAGAGGGAGTATGAGTGAGAGAGAAAAGCAAGTAGGAAGAGAGAAGAAAATCTGGAAAAGGAGATTTTTTGGTTTGTTTCTGAATGACAATGGCTTTTGAGAGACAACTCTGACCAATTTCAAAAGTTCATCCACGGTATCTTGTGATGTTTACTTATTTAGTTACTCTGGGCTATGTTAAATAATATTTCTTTTTCTACCCTATTAGACACATCCCATCAATATTCTAAAAATATGTGAGTTCCAGATTATACTCTGTTTTAATTCTGTAATCTACTGTTAGTGTCTTGTTCATATTTCTTATTAGGTATACTTGGGCTTTGTCCATTTTCTTCACAATCATGTAAACTGAGAGGAATGGACTGGCAATTTGGGGTTGGCAGATACAAACTATCACATTCAGAATGGATAAACAACAAGGTCCTACTATACAGCACAGGGAACTATGTCCAACCTCCTGTGATAAATCACAACAGAAAAGAATATTAAAAAATGTGTGTGTATATATATGTGTGTTACAAAATTATGTAAATTACCACATTGTGTTTATCTATTAGTTGAGTTTATTTTCCTCTTCCTGACGATTCATACCTGTCTTTTATTAAGTATCTTTTTCTTTTTCCGTTAGGTTTATTCTGTCGCTCTTTTTCTTACCTGTTTGTTGGGGGTAGGATTTTATATTTATGTACTTTATAATTAATGTATTTTTCTTTTTAAATACCACACATATTTAGGGCTAAGATGTTTCTAAGAGAACATTTTAATCATGTTCTGTAGTTACTTGCAAGTAGTCTGAAAGTTGTCCTTTCATCTACATGTTCTAATGGAATGGAACAAAAAGGTAAAGTGAAAATATTTAGAAGGCTAATACACAGTAAAATCTTCCCTAACCATGAAGTTCTTCCTGTAAAATTAGAACCATGCAATTAATTGTCAGCAATCTGGAGAACACCTATGTGAAAGATACTACGCTGATTACGTGGGAAGAACTAGAGTTACAGACTTTAACCTTCAAAACTTTTTAAACTCACGTATCAAAGAGGAAAAATAACATATTTGATATAGTGAGAGACGATTATATCGTGAGGCTCAGATTTTTACTAGTTCCTTAAGAGTGAGAGTTGGGTGTATGGCAAAAACCATCAGAGTAGTGTAAAGTAATGATCCTCCACTTAAAATAAGCAAAAAAACGCCCCCCAAAACAGACCAAACATGGGGGCAGGTAGTGTGCTTAGCATATGTATCTCACTCACACCTGCCTGGAATATCACTGACTAAATGCACTCTCTCAACTTGATCAGCCACAGAAACAGGAAACTAGACTACCTTTTGCCATTTTATTATTCAGTCATATCATGCTTCAATGGGGAAAGGATTTAAAATGCAACTAAGTTTCCTAAGAGCTAGAGAATTCAGAATTTGAGAGAATTTAACAAACATCAAGCAGAATGTTGGCTCATTTTCTTTTTTAAAAAATTAATTTTTTAATTTTAATTGGAGGCTAATTACTTTACAATAGTGTGGTGTTTTTTGCAATACATTGATATGAATCAGCCACGGGTGTACATGGGTCCCCCATCAGAAAATGAAATCTCAATTCCCCTGTTATAATTTGACTCTAGATGATATTTTATGATAAATCAATCAAGAAAAACAGAGTATTCTTGTATGCATTCCATCGAAGGGAATCAGAGAGTGCAAAAATCAGCATGGAAAAATTGGCATTTTAGTGTATCTGTTCTGAATTCACAACTTAAATGAATAAAGTTCAGTTTAGAAGTTAAGGGATTTACCTGAATCACACACATTATGTTAAAGCTGGTACTAGAACCTACTGAGCATATTTCATGTAAACTGATATTTATTACAAATGCATTCCGTATTTGTTACAAGCAGAAATTAGAAAAGAACCTGAAAATTATTAGCTGTTGCTTAAAGTACTTATACTCAAGGAAAGAAAACGGTTTCCTTTTGAATCAGTTCTATTGAGAAGGATGAAACTGGAGCCCATTATACAGAGTGAAGTAAGCCAGACAGAAAAACACCAATACAGTATACTAATGCATATATATGGAATTTGAAAGATGGTAACGATAACCCTATATGCGAGACAGAATAAGAGACACAGATGCATAGAACAGTCTTATGGACTCTGAGGGAGAAGGTGAGGGTGGGACGTTCTGAGAGAATAGCATTGAAACATGTATATTATCATATGTGAAACAGAACATCATTCCAGGTTCGATGCATGAGACAAATGCTCAGGGCTGGGGCAGTGGGATGACCCGGAGGGATGGGAGGGGGAGGGAGGTGTGGGGGGGTTCAGTATGGGGAACACATGTAAACCCATGGCTGATTCATGTCAATGTATGGCAAAAACCACTACAATATTGTAAAGTAATTAGCCTCCAACTAAAATAAATAAATTTATTTAAAAAAAAAAAAAAAAAGGAAAACGGTTTCCTATTTTCAGTTCGATATGGCTTTGATCCTGTCTCTTTATTGGAAAGTCTGTAAGTCAGGCACTCAGGCATCTGGGATGTGAACTATCTTTCAAAGAATATGTGAATTCTATTATTAAAATAATAGTAATGTTCCCTCTATATTATTAAAGATATAATATTCTGAAAAACAGAAACCACATAAATTACTTTCTGAATGGATGACATACCTGCTTCTGGCATTTCAACAGGCTGTATATTTGACGCAATCTCCTCCTAGACATCAGGACCATCTCCACCTTGACCCCCAGTCTTTGCCACAGCCAATTCCGGGAGATCAATTTCCAGGTAAGGATCATTAAAAAAACGCATCAATTTAGGTGTAAAACCTACAATATAAACAAGGGAATGATGATATTCATTCCCTCAGTGTTATGAATTAAAAGCCTTAGGTTAGTATGGTAAAAATGTGATGAGTAAGAAACTCAGGAGCATTATTCCAGGAATGTTTTGCTGGAGAAAAAGGAAAGCAGAATTTCCCGAAAGTCATTACCATTTTCCTTTTCCAGGGTTGTCCTCAGACAACTTAGATGCTCCCCCGACTTCTTTGTCTTGAAAACAAGGGAAAATTTCACCAACCACACGAACCTGCAAACTATACTCTCCTCAGTTTTTCAGGAACTGTCTGAAGTCCTTTTCTAATGTTTCCTTTCCTCCACTCACTGGGTATGTCTTAAGGCAGGATGCACTGATACACTTTACCTTGACAGGCACGCGGCAGTTTCTCTTCACCACGATCCACTGGATGCTCTTCATGTACTTCCTCCTTTGCAGGTGTGATATCATGAATTTCAGCTGGTGGTTCCCCTTGTTGAGGTTGCTCAACACTGGGCTGCTGGTCCTAGTAGAGTGGGCATGCAAATAAAAACTTTTTGTTGTTAATACATCTAATAGCATAACTATACACAAGACACAGATGTATCTGATCATAAGTAAACCTAACAACATTTTCCCAACACAATTCTATGTACTTACTTTTAATAAAGTTTCTCTTCCCACAGAGAAAAGTTAACTCCCATAAGAGTTACTCAGAAAGACTTTGGAAGCTATTTAACTCTATGTTGGGATGGAAGTATGCAATCTGTTGTTAATAAGCAGGAGGAGGGAGTCACTGGGCACATTTCCAGGGAATTTAACAGTATACTCATCCAGGCAACGCCAGACTGTAATATATCTGGATCAATGTTCCTTCCTAAGACACACTGTCACCCTTTATCAGCATGAAAGACCTTTATCACTGCATCTGTACTACTTAACATCATTTTCTCAAAAATAAACTTCTGCTAATAGAAAACACCAAATGGTAAGGTACTCACAACCACAGGTGCATCCAGCTGGGAGGACTCTTGATCTATAGGTCCCAGTGTTGATGCCACTTGCCCACTCATATTTCTCCCTGAAAGTAGAATGTTGTGATTTAGAAAATGTATTTATGACTAGAGCTATATTTGATCACTTTTATGGCCATATGTTGACTTATTACTTTTTTAAAAAATGTGAAAATACTTTCAAAAGAAAACGATGGTTAAGTATGAGTGTACATGCATTCCAATCACACTAAATACAGTTACTAGAAAAGCCATTTTTGTCTTTGCTAAGCTGGCAGAGAAATTACCTTAAGGTACACAGGAAGGCTCAATTTTTGTGAGGAAGTTTGATTTCACAACAGAATTCTCCATTATGAAGATATTTAGTGAAATACTGCTAAGAGTTAAAAATTCAGGACTATTCCTTTTGTCACACCCCTATTCACCAGACGTATCTCCCCAGCTCCCTTGGAATTCAGTTGGAACAAGAAGGCTCAGTCTTTACAGCCTGACTATGGCGATTTTCTCAGTGTCTGGGGCTGAAGTGAGTCTGCATGCAGAGCAACCGGTCCACGTCTCCCTTGACACCTTATCACAAAACCCGGGAGACAGTCACAACCCACCCCCCCCACCCCCGCGGTCCGGTTTCTAGGCCTTTCCTTAATCGCCCACCCCGCCCCCTGCCCAGGTCCCACTGCCGGCCCCAGATTCTGTGCTCTGTCGTCAGTTCCAGGGCCCCAGTGAACCAGATATTTCAAATAGCACTCCCAAGTCTCCCCCCCGCCCACCATCACCCGATCCCTCCCTCTTCTGCCCACCGAGCTTCCTCTCCAGCCACCAGGGCAAGAACTATGGCGTCACGACACCTCTGAAGAGCAAGATGACGACCTCGAGGGCCTTCCTCCTCAAAGGCCCGAAAACGCGCTGCCCGACCCGCCCGAAACTCGCTGGCTCCCCCTCACACGCTCGCACACATCAACTCCAGACAGGACAGATCTGTGGACCTACCTGGTGACTCGCAAGCAGTGAGAAGGAACCGGGACTGAGTAAACACAACCGCCTCAGGCCCAACGCTCCTCACAGAATGCGCGCTACTTATGCGCACCAAGGCGCATGCGCAGTAGCGGGTGTACCTGCACACACTGCGCATGCTCCCTGAGTTCGGCGTGTGCCGAGCACGTTGAGCTTTTCTCGCTACTGAGGTAGAGTCCTGGAACCGCAGGGTCTCTGGAGGATGAGAAAGGGGGTTGAAGACTATCTTTTTTTCCTTCCAGTGCAGTCTTTCTTACGCATCCACAAACTGTGGTGATAGGTAGTCCCAGGTTACCCTTAGTGGAGAATGTGTCTCAGGAAGACATTTATGACAGGAATAGACATTACTGGTTTGAATACCTATTTTTATACATGCTTTGATGAACCATTTCCTTCTCTGCTTCTGGGTTTTCCATCATGCTTGCAATGGCTTTACTCACTTCCATAGAATAGACACAGAAATATGTACCTCCGTTTCCATCTGTTGCTTGGAGCATTGCACATTTATATCTCTGAACTGGTAACTGATTTCTCAGAATATACCTCTGGTTCCTGTACAATATTGTTCTTTTAGCATCGGACTTGACTTTCACCACCAGACACATCCACAGCTGGGGGCTGTTTCCACTTTAGCTTAGCCTTTTCATTCCTTTTGTAGCTATTTCTTCACTCTTCTCCGGTAGCATATTCTTCTTATTCTCAAGAATTTCGGTACTTCCTAGGAGTTTTAATTTTAGCCAATTTTACCCAAGAGAAAGGAAAACATATTCACACAAGGACCATTACTAAAATATCCTACTCATGTACTCCTAATAGCCAAAACCAGAAACAACCAAACTATTCAACAACTGGTATGTAGATGAAAGAAAAAAGAATATACTCATGCATAAGAATACTACACAGTCATTTCAAAAGGAACTCCTAATGCATGTAACAGCAAGGATGCATCTCAGCTGTGCCACTGAGAGATGTCAGACACAGAAGGCTATGTGTTATATGATTCCATGTCAATGGATTCCTGGAAAAGGCACAACTATAGGCACAGAAATATATCTGCGGTGGCCAGGGTATAGGAATGGAGGAAGGAGTCTCAATGCAAATAGCCCAAAGGAGCGTTTTCAAACGAATGGGGCGTTTTCTACATTTTTGCTGTGGTAGCATTTACGCAATGGTATGCATATGTGAAAACTTGACAAACGGTAATGCTTTAAAGCATTGACTTCTATTGTATATAAATTATATCTCAATACCTCTCACTTTTTTTTAAAAGGAAAAGGAACTTTTAAGTATGTAAATACTGGTTATTGTATCCATCTAGACCATGAGCTCATAAACATAAAAATCTTATTTGGAATTCTTTCCAGACCTGGCCAACTTCCAGGATTTCCCATGACACCTTTGTACCCTTATGACAGGACACAGAAACTTGGTCTTAACCATGTTTACAATTCCCTCTCCTTCACTTCAAGTCCATATTCTTGCTGAGTTCTGTCACTTTTACTTCGAAAATCTCTAATGCATCTACTTTTTCCAAAGTCCACCGCATCTGCTCTAGTCCAAAGCCTCCCTCCATTTAATTGTCAACCCCCTTGAGTTTGTGTCATACCCCTTGGGTTTGTGCATCAGAGAAAACAGACAACCCTGTCACATGCTGTCAGTGAAGACAGCCTGGCAGTAGGGAAAATAAGACCATGTCTCTGGTCCAGTAGTGCCTAGACACGTTGTCCATGTCAATCAGAACTGAGGAATTCTTGTAAAAAGTGCAGATGCCATGATCTACATTCAGTGGATCTCACTCAGTGCGGCTACAACAGTGCCCTAGAATCTGTGAGATTACACTATACTTGGGAAACTTTCAGGGACTTTATTAAACCCCTTTGGTAGCGAGACTCAGCAAAATAAGGGAAAAAGAGATCGGAACAGATATTAGAAAAAATATATAGATAATCGACAAAACCCAAAGCTGGCTCTTTCAAAAGGTCACTACGAATTCATAAATTTCCACCCAGAAGAATAAAACAAAAGCAAGATAACTATAGACAAAACTTACCAATATCAGGAAAGAAATAGGTTACAGATTCCACAGAAATTAAAAGGATTCTATGAATAAGTTTATAGTCATAGAATAACTACATCTGGCAATTTAGGTGAAGCGGAACAAACTATCAAATTTCAGTGAAAAAGGAACAGATAACCTATTTTAAAAGCAAGCTTGTAGTTGAAAAATTCACAGAAAAGAAATCTCCAGCCCCAGGTGGTATCCCAGGCACAAAAGAGAAGGGGAGGGAAAGAAAGGGTAGGGACAGGGACAAAGTAAAACATATATATCTATATATCTATATATCTATATATCACTCCAATCATTTAATCAAGGTGATTTGGGCCAAATCCAAGCAATGTGATGAGACCATTCATTTTTTTTTCTCATTGTCCTCCAGCTTCCCCTTCCTGCCTCTCTCCTTTGCCCCAGTTCCCTTTCTCCTTCTTAAGTCCTGCCCTCCATCAAGGGCAGGCAACGATATGAGGCATGATTCCCACATTAAAACTGAGGTACGCTGCTCGGCTGACATTCAACGTGGATACTATCATCCCTGCAGCTGGTACACTCAAGTTCTCTGTCTCTCCTGACGGACCAGAAGGTTTCACTCCTAATTTCAGGTATAGGTAGGAGAGAAGGTGCAGGGCACATGTTGGAGCCTTGAGTCCTTCATCTGTGAAATGCAGATGACCACAAACTGGGGGACAAACAGAAATAGCAGCACCAGGCCCCTTTCAATGAGAGCTACGTGCCAAACCCAGTGCATCACAGGACTCCCTGACGTTCAGGAGCACGCCAAGTAGATTTCCATGCGAGGACTGTTGCATTTGTTGTTCCTTCTGCCTGGAATGCTCTTCCCTTAGGTAACCCCACGACCTGCTCCCTCACTTCCTCCAGATCTCTGCTTACTTGGCATCTTTCAGGGAGACTTTCCCTCATTATCTTGAAGAAAATCATAATATCATACCCACATACACCTTTTCCCCTGATCTAGCAATATCTTTCTTCATAGTGCCTGCCACCCTTGATTTACTTACTGACCACCAAGTCTATGCAATGAGAGACTTGGTTAGTTTTGCCCTGTCCCAAACTCCTCCAATAGTGCTCAGGTCTATGGCAGGTGCTCAGAAAACATTTGCTGAAGGACAGTCTGGAGGCAGGCCCTTTAAACACATTGCTAACATGCACAGGTACCCTCCAAGATGGGCACTGGCCCCACTGTATTAATTATGATACATACTGAGATTTCACGAGACAAGTGATACACTCAACAACACACAGTCAGCATGTCAGGTTCCCGGCTTCAGAATCATATCTGCCAGCTACCAAATCCTCACTTCCTGGACAGAGACCTCACAGCCAAGAACGTAAGAGGTTTTATTTCTAACACGAAGACTTCCAACAGCTCATAGACAGCCAGAGACACCAAAAAGAGCTCACTGAATCTCTGCACAGAGAGCACACAACTCGAGTCTCAGACGCTCAAACACAACAGAGACCATAACCATACACGCTGTGACAGAGACCCTGCAAACAGTCCAAAGTCTTCCAGACAGAAACAAATGAGAACTGCACAGATGCTTCACATCATGGAGACTGACTCCCAAACCATGCGGACACTTACCGACCTAATACAAACCCTCCTAAACGGAAAGGCAGAAGTTTTAATAACTCAAGAATATCATATAATCTTAAGACAAAGTTCCCAGACAAAGGAAAAATTTGCAACCTCTGCATAGAGCCCCAGGCAGCTGATCCTTTACACCTTTAGACTAACCCATCCTTAAAGCAGCACAGAGGCATCACAACTTGGAACCCAGAATCAAAAAGCTCAGTGATCTCACATTCTGGGGTGCAGACTCCTAACACAGAGATCTCACACACAGGGACTGAGAGGCAAGAAACCTCCAAAGATGCACATCCCGGTATACAGGCACACATCCTAGAGGCTTTGTATTATGGCTCACAAAATCCACTCACATCAAATGTCCCATCACTCACAATTCCGCCCAAAGGCTCAAGGAGATCAAATGTAGCCAAACAGCACCCGTGTTGTCACACGTAGCAACACACAATCCCAAGGTGCCAGATACAGTATACTCTCCAGGGAGAGACACCAAACTCAGAGACCTCTCCCTGGACATGAATTGCGTGCATTTGTGTGAAGACCGTGCGCTGCCACAGGATCCAGACTGAGCGAGAGCTAAACAAGACTGAAACGCAGTCACCATGCACGGCCAGTGACCGCGCCAAACCTCGCCACTAACCAGAGCAGCTATTCGACCCCTTTGGGAAAAGCAATAAAACTCGGAGGAAAATTGCATGCTCTGCATCGTTGCGCACGCTAACGCAGGCGCACGCGTATACACGCGCCTCTCGCCCTCAGTTCCAGTTCTGTGCCCACAGTGCCCGCAATCACGCGGTGACCAGTCACTACCCAGAAAGCTTCTCTGACGCCATACCCAAACCGACAGCAGGTCTCTCGCTCCGTAGTCGTCCCACCAACGAAGGGGTGGAGTTGGAAAAGAGACGAAGAAAGTTTCCGCTGAATACCAGTGTCCACTCGGATTCGAAAGCAGCGGGAAGACGAAGAGGAGCGAATCGGGATAGACCCAGAGGCGCCCTGAGCGCCGCGCCTGGGAACTGTGGTCCATGCCTGACGCGGTGTAAGGGGGCCCTCCCTGCTGTGGAACGCCCTCTCCCAATGGTACCTTCCAGAGTGGGGGGGGTCTTACCGCTTCCCCTCAGTGGTATATCCCAGGACAGAACTGTTTCATCTCGCGCGCCCCTTGCTGGTGGGATTGGGGAACAGCAGATATAGATGCCCGGGGACCATTCCAGGATGATCCGCCAAGGGCGGAAGGGCAAGGTTAGGGTGAAAACCCCACAGATTGCTGCCATCTTGGACTCAAAAAGAAGTCTTCATAAACTGAAGATTACTTGTCTATAGTGACCACTGTCCTAACAAAGAGCATTGAAAGCATTTTATCTATGCTGCGCATCGTAGTTGTTTGAGCTTTCCTGTTTAAGGCAGAAATATCCAGCCACAGTCCCCCAGTGGGCAGGGTAAGTAAAGCTTCCGACTGGAATCTGAGCTCCTGGCGTGGGGAAGGCCTCTGACGTTGACCGCGAGTAATATGTGAAAAAGACAACAGGACCTTCCATTCTGTTAGGAAAGGGGTCAATTTCGAGGGGACCCAAGGACACCACCTCGTAGGTGAGATAAAGGTCACAGCTTTGTCATCATCTTATCATCCCTGAATATGTTCTCTAGCAGAATCCTCAGCCTGTCTAGCTATGCTTCTCTCAACAGGTTTAACTTTGTTTATTCATTCCGTTGTTCATGCATTCTCTCCAAAGTATGTGTCAAGCACAAATTTGTGTGTTTGGAAAGAGAAAATCGACCTTTTCCTCATGGAGCTTACCTTCTCTTGGGATCATGTGGTCCCCAAATACAAGTAATTTATCAGGTGTTTGTAACTGCCATAATTAACATTAAATTGGGATAGTGAAATAGAGAGAGGGGATGATATCTAGAAAGAGTGGTCAGGGAAGTTCTAAGATTGTGACATTTGAGCAACAGCCTAGAGGAGATACCTATCTGGGAGAAAAGTATCCTAGATCCTAGTGGAAAAACTGGGGAGTGAAATCCTGATGTCTCCATTTTACTCCTGGGGAGTAAAATCCTCTCTTTCTCTAGAGAATGACTCAGTTGCCCATGGCCTGGGCCTTAATCACGCTCCCTTCACACACATCAGGGGCCTCTGCCCATCAGGAAAAGGACATTCTCCATTCCTGGGGAGGCTCATGCTGCACACAGGGTCCCTCACAACCTATCCTGCCCAGACTGCCCTCTTGCTGATCTCCCTGCCAATGACTGCTCTAATGGGGGAAAGAGAGGCAGGGATCTCTGCATTTGTGGTGGAGCCTCATGCAAACTGGTGAATGTGAGATTTCCCCCCAGCTGCTTGGAGGCTCAACTCTGTACCTTCCATGATCACGTCCCCAGGGAATGTGACCAGTCCATTCCATCCATCAGATAAGAAGCTGGGTGTGTGATGGGGAGACACAGAGACATACCCTGACAGTGAGTCAGCCATAGGGTCCCTGTGGCCCTGTGCCAACGCCCCCCTCCCACACTCCCTGGCCAGGGTTGTGCTGAGTCTTTCCCGCCTCCTCCAAGGAGCCCAAGCTTCCATCCAGTTCCTCCCCTCCTCATGAGCTGAGACCTTCCCTCTGCACTGGGCCTTGGGCGCCCATCTGCTAACGGTGCCCTCCTTGTTGTGGGTTGGGCAGATGGACTGAGAGAGTGTGTGTACACAGTTTTTGTCACAGGGCCCCTATCAAGGGTGGCAGTCATATCAGCAAGTATTTTTCTTAACAGGATTATTACCTGGGCTTCTGTGAACTGTGCATTATTACCCTCTCTGAGGATGGGGCCCCAAGCTTTTCTCTCTGTAGGGAGGCATGGTAGAAATCGTAGCAAATGTGACATCACAGGCCTGCTTCTAAGGCCCGTGAGAGTGGGGTCCATCCAGCCTCTCTCTTCAGACTGTTCTCGTGTGCAGATATATGAACAGCTGAGAGGCCCAACCCTCTGGACACAGACCCCCCCCCCCCAAACAGTTCTGAGATTTCATGCCCTGGGACAGAGATCTGCAAACAGTTTAGAGTGCTCATCCTGGATGCCAACCCAAAACAGCTCTAATAGGTCACACCTGAGGACACAGATGCACTCCAGCTCAGAAATTCCATCTCTGGCTTCAGATGAATTAGGATCCCTAACAGAAACAGCGTTGCTCACAGCCAGTTCTACAGGGGTAAGTTGTAACCTCTGCGATCCCTGAATGTCACTGCGTCATGAAGGAATTCTGGGTGAAAAACAGGAAGAGGCACACAGTGCTTTGGACAAACTGGCCCTTATTTAGTCACACGCCATATCCTCAGATATGCAGGTGACACCACCCTTATGGCAGAAAGTGAAGAACTAAAGAGCCTCCTGATGAAAGAGAAAGAGGAGAGTGAAAAAGGTGGCTTAAAACTCAACATTCAGAAAACTAAGATCACGGCATCCGGTTCCATCACTTCATGGCGAATAGATGGGGAAACACTGGAAACAGTGTCAGACTTTATTTTTGGGGGCTCCAAAACCACTGCTGATGGTGATTGCAGCCATGAACTTAAAAGACGCTTACTCCTTGGAAGGAAGGTTATGGCCAACCTAGATAGCATATTTAAAAGCAGAGACATTACTTTGCCAACAAAAGTCCGTCTAGTCAAGGCTATGGTTTTTCCAGTGGTCATGTATGGATGTGAGAGTTGGACGGTGAAGAAAGCTGAGCACCGAAGAATTGATGCTTTTGGACTGTGGTGTTGGAGAAGACTCTTGAGAGTCACTTGGACTGCAAGGAGATCCAACCAATCCATCCTAAAAGAGATCAATCCTGGGTGTTCACCGGAAGGTCTGATGTTGAAGCTGAAACTCCAATACTTGGGCCACCTCATGCGAAGGGCTGACTCATTGGAAAAGACCCTAACGCTGGGTAGGATTGGGGGCGGAAGGAGAAGGGGACGACAGAGGCTGAGATGGTTGGATGGCATAACCGACTCGATGGACATGGGTTTGGGTGGACTCCAGGAGTTGGTGATGGACAGAGAGGCCTGGCGTGCTGCAATTCATGGGGTCGCAGAGAGTCGGACACGACTGAGCGACTGAACGGAACTGAACTGAATCTATATTCAAGACAGCAAGCTAGGAATAGAATGGAACTTACTCTGATAAAGTGTATCTACAAAAAAGCAACGTAAACAGGTCGAAATGGAGAAGATTACTCATTTCCTATCGGGAAAAATGCCGATTATCACCTGCTTTAGTCAAGAGTATTCTGGCTGGTTTGTTCAATCCTGCAAAATGAGGAAAGGTTTAAGGTTTAAGCCAGTAGAAACTGTTGATATTCAAATATTATAGTATATTTTGAAAAGCAAAAATAATCTAGATCTAAATTTGTGGAATTAATATGCATATTTAGAGGAACTGTGGAACAGAAAATCTATATACAAACATTCTATCTCTACATACATCCTCAACTAGGCCATAAAAATCACAAACCATGGATTTTCAATACCATTAAATCCTCGGGGATAAATGTAACAAAAAATGTGCAAGGAGAAAATGAAACTTTATTGACAGAACTTTAACAGTCAAATATACAACATAAGAACAGCACAGATGGCTTCAGTCTATCTTCTTTCAAGCAAATCGTCGCCCTTCACCTATAATATATACATTTAAAAAGTTACTTAGCAGAAATTTCGATGACAGGAGAGGTGTACAGAGTTCATCGCAGTTGTAGTTTTATAAAGTGGACTAAAACAAGAACACTACGGGCGACCCTTTGGCTTACCTTCAGTTAATCCTCTCTAGAGATTTTATAGGCTTTTCAAGCGTATTACCAGTATTTTTAAAAACACACTACCCTTCCTAGTTATACAAGAAAATAAGGACACTGAGTTCAGAACAAATGAAATCAATTGAACCTATCAGAAGGTCGTTTTCAGTAGAGGGCAAAACTGTGTACACATTCAGTAAAATATCTAACAACAAAAAACACCCTAAGAAAAACAAAATACACCAAAACTAAAACCAAAAAATCCCCCAAAAGTATCATTGAACTGTGTTGGTTTGAAATAATATTCCGAATATAGGACAGCTCAACAGTTGTTATCTCTGTTACTGCTTAAGTGAAGTAAAGAAAAAGGCCAGTAGTACATTTGTTTCTTCTCTACTGTGGAAGAGTGTAGAAATTTTCATTTGTTCTAATTTATCCCTGATGTGGTTGTTTTAAGTCAGTTAAACATTTATCCCCCTTTTTACTTGTGGCCCTCTTGTAATTCTAAATGTTTCTTGTCACCTTGGAAAGCATTCCAGTTGGTATAATAAATTATACGGGGACACTAATTTTCAGTCATTACTATCACTGGCGACATCAACATGTGAAGCAGAAATAGGACTTTCTCACAGCCACACCAAAAGAAGAAAGAGAAAAAGGAGAGAAGAAAAGAAACGGGAGAGCTAGAGGGAGTATGAGTGAGAGAGAAAAGCAAGTAGGAAGAGAGAAGAAAATCTGGAAAAGGAGATTTTTTGGTTTGTTTCTGAATGACAATGGCTTTTGAGAGACAACTCTGACCAATTTCAAAAGTTCATCCACGGTATCTTGTGATGTTTACTTATTTAGTTACTCTGGGCTATGTTAAATAATATTTCTTTTTCTACCCTATTAGACACATCCCATCAATATTCTAAAAATATGTGAGTTCCAGATTATACTCTGTTTTAATTCTGTAATCTACTGTTAGTGTCTTGTTCATATTTCTTATTAGGTATACTTGGGCTTTGTCCATTTTCTTCACAATCATGTAAACTGAGAGGAATGGACTGGCAATTTGGGGTTGGCAGATACAAACTATCACATTCAGAATGGATAAACAACAAGGTCCTACTATACAGCACAGGGAACTATGTCCAACCTCCTGTGATAAATCACAACAGAAAAGAATATTAAAAAATGTGTGTGTATATATATGTGTGTTACAAAATTATGTAAATTACCACATTGTGTTTATCTATTAGTTGAGTTTATTTTCCTCTTCCTGACGATTCATACCTGTCTTTTATTAAGTATCTTTTTCTTTTTCCGTTAGGTTTATTCTGTCGCTCTTTTTCTTACCTGTTTGTTGGGGGTAGGATTTTATATTTATGTACTTTATAATTAATGTATTTTTCTTTTTAAATACCACACATATTTAGGGCTAAGATGTTTCTAAGAGAACATTTTAATCATGTTCTGTAGTTACTTGCAAGTAGTCTGAAAGTTGTCCTTTCATCTACATGTTCTAATGGAATGGAACAAAAAGGTAAAGTGAAAATATTTAGAAGGCTAATACACAGTAAAATCTTCCCTAACCATGAAGTTCTTCCTGTAAAATTAGAACCATGCAATTAATTGTCAGCAATCTGGAGAACACCTATGTGAAAGATACTACGCTGATTACGTGGGAAGAACTAGAGTTACAGACTTTAACCTTCAAAACTTTTTAAACTCACGTATCAAAGAGGAAAAATAACATATTTGATATAGTGAGAGACGATTATATCGTGAGGCTCAGATTTTTACTAGTTCCTTAAGAGTGAGAGTTGGGTGTATGGCAAAAACCATCAGAGTAGTGTAAAGTAATGATCCTCCACTTAAAATAAGCAAAAAAACGCCCCCCAAAACAGACCAAACATGGGGGCAGGTAGTGTGCTTAGCATGTGTATCTCACTCACACCTGCCTGGAATATCACTGACTAAATGCACTCTCTCAACTTGATCAGCCACAGAAACAGGAAACTAGACTACCTTTTGCCATTTTATTATTCAGTCATATCATGCTTCAATGGGGAAAGGATTTAAAATGCAACTAATTTTCTTAAGAGCTAGAGAATTCAGAATTTGAGAGAATTTAACAAACATCAAGCAGAATGTTGGCTCATTTTCTTTTTTAAAAAAATTAATTTTTTAATTTTAATTGGAGGCTAATTACTTTACAATAGTGTGGTGTTTTTTGCAATACATTGATATGAATCAGCCACGGGTGTACATGGGTCCCCCATCAGAAAATGAAATCGCAATTCCCCTGTTATAATTTGACTCTAGATGATATTTTATGATAAATCAATCAAGAAAAACAGAGTACTCTTGTATGCATTCCATCGAAGGGAATCAGAGAGTGCAAAAATCAGCATGGAAAAATTGGCATTTTAGTGTATCTGTTCTGAATTCACAACTTATATGAATAAAGTTCAGTTTAGAAGTTAAGGGATTTACCTGAATCACACACATTATGTTAAAGCTGGTACTAGAACCTACTGAGCATATTTCATGTAAACTGATATTTATTACAAATGCATTCCGTATTTGTTACAAGCAGAAATTAGAAAAGAACCTGAAAATTATTAGCTGTTGCTTAAAGTACTTATACTCAAGGAAAGAAAACGGTTTCCTTTTGAATCAGTTCTATTGAGAAGGATGAAACTGGAGCCCATTATACAGAGTGAAGTAAGCCAGACAGAAAAACACCAATACAGTATACTAATGCATATATATGGAATTTGAAAGATGGTAACGATAACCCTATATGCGAGACAGAATAAGAGACACAGATGCATAGAACAGTCTTATGGACTCTGAGGGAGAAGGTGAGGGTGGGACGTTCTGAGAGAATAGCATTGAAACATGTATATTATCATATGTGAAACAGAACATCATTCCAGGTTCGATGCATGAGACAAATGCTCAGGGCTGGGGCAGTGGGATGACCCGGAGGGATGGGAGGGGGAGGGAGGTGTGGGGGGGGTTCAGGATGGGGAACACATGTAAACCCATGGCTGATTCATGTCAATGTATGGCAAAAACCACTACAATATTGTAAAGTAATTAGCCTCCAACTAAAATAAATAAATTTATTTAAAAATAAAAAAAAAAGGAAAACGGTTTCCTATTTTCAGTTCGATATGGCTTTGATCCTGTCTCTTTATTGGAAAGTCTGTAAGTCAGGCACTCAGGCATCTGGGATGTGAACTGTCTTTCAAAGAATATGTGAATTCTATTATTAAAATAATAGTAATGTTCCCTCTATATTATTAAAGATACAATATTCTGAAAAACAGAAACCACATAAATTACTTTCTGAATGGATGACATACCTGCTTCTGGCATTTCAACAGGCTCTATATTTGACGCAATCTCCTCCTAGACATCAGGACCATCTCCACCTTGACCCCCAGTCTTTGCCACAGCCAATTCCGGGAGATCAAGTTCCAGGTCAGAATCATTAAAAAAATACATCAATTCAGCTGTAAAACCTACAATATAAACAAGGGAATGATGATATTCATTCCCTCAGTGTTATGAATTAAAAGCCTTAGGTTAGGATGGTAAAAATGTGATGAGTAAGAAATTCAGGAGCATTATTCCAGGAATGTTTTGCTGGAGAAAAAGAAAGCAGAATTTTCCGAAAGTCATTACCATTTTCCTTTTCCAGGGTTGTCCTCAGACAACTTAGATGCTCCCCCGACTTGTCTTGAAAACAAGGGAAAACTTCACCAACCACACGAACCTGCAAACTATACTCTCCTCAGTTTTTTAGGAACTGTCTGAAGTCCTTTTCTAATGTTTCCTTTCCTCCACTCACTGGGTATGTCTTAAGGCAGGATGCACTGATACACTTTACCTTGACAGGCATGCTGCAGCTTCTCTTCACCACGATCCACTGGATGCTCTTCATTTACTTCCTCCTTTGCAGGTGTGATATCATGAATTTCAGCTGGTGGTTCCCCTTGTTGAGGTTGCTCAACACTGGGCTGCTGGTCCTAGTAGAGTGGGCATGCAAATAAAAACCTTTTGTTGTTAATACATCTAATAGCATAAATATACATAAGACACAGATGTATCTGATCATAAGTAAACCTAACAACATTTTCCCAACACAATTCTATGTACTTACTTTTAATAAAGTTTCTCTTCCCACAGAGAAAAGTTAACTCCCAAAAGAGTTACTCAGAAAGACTTTGGAAGCTATTTAACTCTATGTTGGGATGGAAGTATGCAATCTGTTGTTAATAAGCAGGAGGAGGGAGTCACTGGGCACATTTCCAGGGAATTTAACAGTATACTCATCCAGGCAACGCCAGACTGTAATATATCTGGATCAATGTTCCTTCCTAAGACACACTGTCACCCTTTATCAGCATGAAAGACCTTTATCACTGCATCTGTACTACTTAACATCATTTTCTCAAAAATAAACTTCTGCTAATAGAAAACACCAAATGGTAAGGTACTCACAACCACAGGTGCATCCAGCTGGGAGGACTCTTGATCTATAGGTCCCAGTGTTGATGCCACTTGCCCACTCATATTTCTCCCTGAAAGTAGAATGTTGTGATTTAGAAAATGTATTTATGACTAGAGCTATATTTGATCACTTTTATGGCCATATGTTGACTTATTACTTTTTTTAAAAATGTGAAAATACTTTCAAAAGAAAACGATGGTTAAGTATGAGTGTACATGCATTCCAATCACACTAAATACAGTTACTAGAAAAGCCATTTTTGTCTTTGCTAAGCTGGCAGAGAAATTACCTTAAGGTACACAGGAAGGCTCAATTTTTGTGAGGAAGTTTGATTTCACAACAGAATTCTCCATTATGAAGATATTTAGTGAAATACTGCTAAGAGTTAAAAATTCAGGACTATTCCTTTTGTCACACTCCTATTCACCAGACATATCTCCCCCAACTCCCTTGGAATTCAGCTGGAACTAGAAGGCTCAGTCTTTACAGCCTGACTATGGCGATTTTCTCAGTGTCTGGGGCTGAAGTGAGTCTGCATGCAGAGCAACCGGTCCACGTCTCCCTTGACACCTTATCACAAAACCCGGGAGACAGTCACAACCCACCCCCCCACCCGCGGTCCGGTTTCTAGGCCTTTCCTTAATCGCCCACCCCGCCCCCTGCCCAGGTCCCACTGCCGGCCCCAGATTCTGTGCTCTGTCATCAGTTCCAGGGCCCCAGTGGACCAGATATTTCAAATAGCACTCCCAAGTCTCACCCCCACCATCACCCGACCCCTGCCCTCTTCTGCCCACCGAGCTTCCTCTCCAGCCACCAGGGCAAGAACTATGGCATCACGACACCTCTGAAGAGCAAGATGACGACCTCGAGGGCCTTCCTCCTCAAAGGCCCGAAAACGCACTGCCCGACCCGCCCGAAACTCGCTGGCTCCCCCTCACACGCTCGCACACATCAACTCCAGACAGGACAGATCTGTGGACCTACCCGGTGACTCGAAAGCAGCGAGAAGGAACCGGGACTGAGTAAACACAACCGCCTCAGGCCCAACGCTCCTCACAGAATCTGCGCTACTTATGCGCACCAAGGCGCATGCGCAGTAGCGGGTGTACGGGCACACACTGCGCATGCTCCCTGAGTTCCGCGTGTGCCGAGCACGTTGAGCTTTTCTCGCTACTGAGGTAAGAGTCCTGGAACCGCAGGGTCTCTGGAGGATGAGAAAGGGGGTTGAAGACTGTATTTTTTTCCTTCCAGTGCAGTCTTTCTTACGCATCCACAAACTGTGGTGATAGGTAGTCCCAGGTTACCCTTAGTGGAGAATGTGTCTCAGGAAGACATTTATGACAGGAATAGACATTACTGGTTTGAATACCTATTTTTATACATGCTTTGATGAACCATTTCCTTCTCTGCTTCTGGGTTTTCCATCATGCTTGCAATGGCTTTACTCACTTCCATAGAACAGACACAGAAATATGTACCTCCGTTTCCATCTGTTGCTTGGAGCATTGCACATTTATATCTCTGAACTGGTAACTGATTTCTCAGAATATACCTCTGGTTCCTGTACAATATTCTTCTTTTAGCATCGGACTTGACTTTCACCACCAGACACATCCACAGCTGGGGGCTGTTTCCACTTTAGCTTAGCCTTTTCATTCCTTTTGTAGCTATTTCTTCACTCTTCTCCGGTAGCATATTCTTCTTATTCTCAAGAATTTCGGTACTTCCTAGGCGTTTTAATTTTAGCCAATTTTACCCAAGAGAAAGGAAAACATATTCACACAAGGACCATTACTAAAATATCCTACTCATGTACTCTTAATAGCCAAAACTAGAAACAACCAAACTATTCAACAACTGGTATGTAGATGAAAGAAAAAAAGAGTATACTCATGCATAAGAATACTACACAGTCATTTCAAAAGGAACTACTAATGCATGTAACAGCAAGGAGGCATCTCAGCTGTGCCACTGAGAGATGTCAGACACAGAAAGCTATGTGTTATATGATTTCATGTCAATGGATTTCTGGAAAACGCACAACTATAGGCACAGAAATGTATCTGTGGTTGCCAGGGTATAGGAATGGAGGAAGGAATCTGAATGCAAATAGCCGGAGGGAGCATTTGCTTTTTTTTTTTTTTTTTTAATAAATTTATTTATTTTAGTTGGGGGCTAATTACTTTACAATATTGTAGTGGCTTTTGCCATACATTGACATGAATCAGCTATGGGTTTACATGTGTTCCCCATCCTGAACCCCCCTCCCACCCACTCTCCATCCCATCCCTCTGGGTCATCCCATTGCCCCAGCCCTGAGCATTTGTCTCATGCATCGAACCTGGAATGGTGTTCTGTTTCACATATGATAATATACATGTTTCAATGCTATTCTCTCAGAACGTCCCACCCTCACCTTCTCCCTCAGAGTCCATACGACTGTTCTATGCATCTCTGTCTCTTATTCTGTCTCGCAATAGGGTTATGGTTACCGTCTTTCAAATTCCATATATATGCATTAGTATACCGTATTGGTGTTTTCCTTTCTGGCTTACTTCACTCTGAATAATGGGCTCCGGTTTCATCCATCTCAATAGAAATGATTCAAATGTATTCTTTCTAATGGCTGAGTAATATTCCATTGGGTATATGTACCAATGCTTCCTTATTCATTCGTCTGCTGATGGACATCTAGGTTGCTTCCATGTCCTGGCTATTGTAAACAGTGCTGTGATGAACACTGGGCTACACGTGTCTCTTTCAATTCTGGTTTCCTTGGTGTGTATGCCCAGCAGAGGGATTGCTGTGTCGTATGGCAGTTCTATTCCCAGTTTTTTAAGGAATCTCCACACTGTTCTCCATAGTGGCTGTACTAGTTTGCATTCTCACCCGAGGGAGCATTTTCAAACCAACGGGACGTTTTCTACCTTTTTGTTGTGGTAGCATTTACGCAATGGTATGCATATGTCAAAACTCGACAAACAGGAATGCTTTAAAGCATTGACTTCTCTTGTATATAAATTATGTCTCAAGCTTCTCTTCACCACGATCCACTGGATCCTCTTCATTTATTTCCTCCTTTGCCGGTGTGATATCCTGCATTTCAGCTGGTGGTTCCCCTTGTTGAGGTTGCTCAACACTGGGCTACTGGTCCTAGTAGAGTGGGCATGCAAATAAAAACCTTTTGTTGTTAATACATCTAATAGCATAAATATACATAAGACACAGATATATCTGATCATAAGTTAACCTAACAACATTTTCCCAACACAATTCTATGTACTTACTTTTAATAAAGTTACTCTTCCCACAGAGAAAAGTTAGCTCCCCTAAGAGTTACCCAGAAAGACTTTGGAAGCTATTTAAATCTATGTTGGGATGGAAGTATGCAATCTGTTGTTAATAAGCAGGAGGAAGGGAGTCACTGGGCACATTTCCAGGGAATTTAACGGTATACTCATCCAGGCAACACCAGACTGTAATATATCTGGATCAATGTTCCTTCCTAAGACAAACTGTCACCCTTTATCAGCATGAAAGACCTTTATCGCTGCATCTGTACTACTTACTGAGAGGGCAACCGGCAGGAAGGCCAGGAGTCTCCAAACGGAGGAAATAGGCTGCAAGTGTCAGACATTTTCTCTCTCTCTTAAGCGGCAGGATGAAACAAACTACGGATATTGTTTCCCTTCTCTATACAAATTTAAAAGAGGTTTCTCTGAAAATACTGTGTTGCCATGACACCTGGTTTCACCTGAAGTTAACTATTCTCAAACTTTGAGTTAACCAATCCTTTTTTCTTATGGAAATGTTTGTCTTAAGCTATGTTATTGTACTCTGCATTTACCCCAAGCGCTGTCTTCCGCCTAATGGCTCAGAACTTACTTGACAAACCAGTATGTTATACTCAGACATTGTTCCCCTAATCTATGTAAATGAAACTATTTGCATGATCTGCCTTTCTGCAAAATTCAAGTCAATCGTTTTATGACCCGGGATGTCTGGTGCCCAGATTATTCCAAAATACATCTTATGGATGAGGGGCCTGGTGCCATTCTGAGTTTAAGACATTCCTTTCTTTCATTAACAAACTGCTAGTGACTATGTATCATCCAGCTGAAGACTAGCAGGGGAGTACTCTTTCTACCCCCTTCCGATGCCTATGTCAGAAGCTTTCTCTATCTCGTTTACACTTTAATAAAACTTGATCACACCAAAGCTCTGGGCGATCCAGCCTCGTCTCTGGCCCCGGATTGAATTCTTCTCCTCCAGAGGCCAAGAATCCCGGCCGTCTTTCTGCGGCTCAGCAACGACCTCACTACTTAACAATATTTTCTCCAAAATAAACTTGTGCTAATAGAAAACATCAAATGGTAAGGTACTCACAACCACAGGTTCACCCAGCTGGGAGCACTCTTGATCTACAGGTCCCAATGTTGATGCCACTTGCAAACTCATATTTCTCCCTGAAAGTAGAATATTGTGATTTAGAAAATGTATTTAAGAGTACAGCTATATTTGATCACTTTTATGACCATACGTTGACTTATTATTTTTTAAAAAATGTGAAAATACTTTCAAAAGAAAACTCTGGTTAAGTACGAGTGTACATGCATTCCAAGTACACCAAATACAGTTGCTAGAAAAGCCATATTTGTCTTTGCTAAGCTGGCAGAGAAATCACCTTAAGGTACACAGGAAGGCTGAACTTTTGTGAGGAAGTTTGATTTCACAACAGAATTCTCCATCATGAAGATATTTAGTGAAACGCTGCTAGGAATTAAAAATCCAGGACTGTTCCTTTTGTCACACTCCTTTTCACCAGACATATCTCCCCCAACTCCCTTGGAATTCAGCTGGAACAAGAAGAAAGGCTCAGTCTTTACAGCCTGATTTTCTCAGGGTCTGGGGCTGAGGTGAGTGCATGCAGAGCAACTGGTCCACGTCTCCCTTGACACCTTATCACAAAACCCGGGATAATGAAGAAGGAATTCCTGGGGCCTGGACTCCATCTTAGGCCTGTTGGTGCTGATCATGCTCGGCCACCTCTCTAATGGACTCTGAACTCTGTGCCTAGTGCCTGTGAAAACGACAATAGAAGGATAAGACCCCCTCCGGACAGGGGAACCTTGAAGATCCTATCCAGGTTACTCATCGCCTAAGAGAAAACATACACTAATCACCCCTGTCTCTGGACAGGCCGTAAATGTTTCTGTACCTATCGGAGTGTAACCTCCGGCTTATTGATTATTGGCCAACTGTTTAACTGTTTGAACACATAACACCTAAATGATGAGATTACTGTGATTGTATTTACCCTTCCTTTGTTTATGTAAGTCTCGAGGAATTTGGGGTGGTGAGTTCGGACACGTACACATGGGGTATAAAAGATTTTCACAAATGCTGGTCGGGGTCCTTGGCTAAGAGGAGACTCTGCCTTGGGCCCGCCGGTGTAATAAACTGCCCTCCATTACCTGCATTGTCCCTCTGAGTGAGTTTGTTCCCCAAAACGCGTGGCTATAACAATACAGTCACAACCCCCCCGCGGTCCGGTTTCTAGGCCTTTCCTTAATCGCCCACCCCGCCCCCTGCCCAGGTCCCACTGCCGGCCCCAGATTCTGTGCTCTGTCGTCAGTTCCAGGGCCCCAGTGAACCAGATATTTCAAATAGCACTCCCAAGTCTCCCCCCCACCATCACCCGACCCCTGCCCTCTTCTGCCCACCGCCCTTCCCCTCCAGCCACCAGGGCAAGAACTATGGCGTCGCGACACCTCTGAGGAGAAAGATGACGACCTCGAGGGCTTTCCTCCTCAAAGGCCCCAGATCGCACTGCCCGACCCGCCCGAAACTCGCTGGCTCCCCCTCACACACTCGCACACTTCAACTCCAGACAGGACAGATCTGTGGACCTACCTGGTGACTCGCAAGCAGTGAGAAGGAACCGGGACTGAATAAACCCAACCGCCTCAGGCCCAACGCTCCTCACAGAACGCTCAGGATGTATGTGCACCAAGGCGCATGCGCAGCAACGGGTGCACGTGCACACACTGCGCATGCTCCCGGAGTTCGGCGTGTGCCGTGCACGTTGAGGTTTTCTCGCCACTGAGGTGGAGTCCTGGAACGGCAGGGTCTCTGGAGGATGAGAAAGGGGCTTGAAGACTATATATTTTTCCTTCCAGGGCAGTCTTTCTTATGCATCCACAAACTGGTGATAGGTAGTCCCAGGTTACCCTTAGTGGAGAATGTGTCTCAGAAAGACATTCGTGACAGAAACAGACATTACGGTTTTTAATACCTATTTTTATACATGCTTTGATGAACCATTTCCTTCTCTGCTTCTGGGTTTTCCATCACGCTTGCGATGGCTTTACTCACTTCCATGGAAGAGACACAGAAATACATACCTCTGTTTCCATCTGTTGCTTGCAGCACTGCACCTTTATATCTCTGAACTGGTAACTGATTTCTCAGAATATACCTCTGGTTCCTGTACAATATTGTTCTTTTAGCATCGGACTTTACTTTCACCACCAGACACATCCACAGCTGGGGGTTGTTTCCACTTTGGCTTAGCCTTGTCATTCCTTCTGTAGCTATTTCTTCACTCGTCTCCAGTAGCACATTCTTCTTATTCTCAGGAATTTTCGTACTTACTAGGAGTTTTAATTTTACCCAAGACAAAGGAAAACATATTCACACAAGGACCATTACTAAAATATCCTACTCATGTACTCCTAATAGCCAAAAACCAGAAACAGCCCAACTATTCAACAACTGGCATATAGATGAAAGAGAAACAAAAGTGTATACTCGTGCAGGAGAATACTACACAGTCATTTCAAAAGGAACTCCTAATGCATGTAACAGCAAGGATGCATCTCAGCTGTGCCACTGAGAGATGTCAGACACAGAAGGCTATGTGTTATATGATTTCATGTCAATGGATTCCTGGAAAAGGCACAACTATAGGCACAGAAATATATCTGCGGTGGCCAGGGTATAGGAATGGAGGAAGGAGTCTGAATGCAAATAGCCCAAAGGAGCATTTTCAAACGAATGGGGCGTTTTCTACATTTTTGTTGTGGTAGCATTTACGCAATGGTATGCATATGTGAAAACTCGACAAACGGTAATGCTTTAAAGCATTGACTTCTATTGTATATAAATTATATCTCAATACCTCTCACTTTTTTTTAAAAGGAAAAGGAACTTTTAAGTATGTAAATACTGGTTATTGTATCCATCTAGACCATGAGCTCATAAACATAAAAATCTTATTTGGAATTCTTTCCAGACCTGGCCAACTTCCAGGATTTCCCATGACACCTTTGTACCCTTATGACAGGACACAGAAACTTGGTCTTAACCATGTTTACAATTCCCTCTCCTTCACTTCAAGTCCATATTCTTGCTGAGTTCTGTCACTTTTACTTCGAAAATCTCTAATGCATCTACTTTTTCCAAAGTCCACCGCATCTGCTCTAGTCCAAAGCCTCCCTCCATTTAATTGTCAACCCCCTTGAGTTTGTGTCATACCCCTTGGGTTTGTGCATCAGAGAAAACAGACAACCCTGTCACATGCTCTCAGTGAAGACAGCCTGGCAGTAGGGAAAATAAGACCATGCCTCTGCTCCAGTAGTGCCTAGACACGTTGTCCACGTCAATCAGAACTGAGGACTTCTTGTAAAAAGTGCAGATGCCATGATCTACATTCAGTGGATCTCACTCAGTGCGGCTACAACAGTGCCCTAGAATCTGTGAGATTACACTATACTTGGGAAACTTTCAGGGACTTTATTAAACCCCTTTGGTAGCGAGACTCAGCAAAATAAGGGAAATAGAGATCGGGACAGATATTAGAAAAAATATATAGATAATCGACAAAACCCAAAGCTGGCTCTTTCAAAAGGTCACTACGAATTCATAAATTTCCACCCAGAAGAATAAAACAAAAGCAAGATAACTATAGACAAAACTTGCCAATATCAGGAAAGAAATAGGTTACAGATTCCACAGAAATTAAAAGGATTCTATGAATAAGTTTATAGTCATAGAATAACTACATCTGGCAATTTAGGTGAAGCGGAACAAACTATCAAATTTCAGTGAAAAAGAAACAGATAACCTATTTTAAAAGCAAGCTTGTAGTTGAAAAATTTACAGAAAAGAAATCTCCAGCCCCAGGTGGTATCCCAGGCACAAAAGAGAAGGGGAGGGAAAGAAAGGGTAGGGACAGGGACAAAGTAAAACATATATATATATATATATATATATATATATATATATATACATCTATATATCACTCCAATCATTTAATCAAGGTGATTTGGGCCAAATCCAAGCAATGTGATGAGACCATTCATTTTTTTTTCTCATTGTCCTCCAGCTTCCCCTTCCTGCCTCTCTCCTTTGCCCCAGTTCCCTTTCTCCTTCTTAAGTCCTGCCCTCCATCAAGGGCAGGCAACGATATGAGGCATGATTCCCACATTAAAACTGAGGTACGCTGCTCGGCTGACATTCAACGCGGATGCTATCATCCCTGCAGCTGGTACACTCAAGTTCTCTGTCTCTCCTGACGGACCAGAAGGTTTCACTCCTAATTTCAGGTATAGGTAGGAGAGAAGGTGCAGGGCACATGTTGGAGCCTTGAGTCCTTCATCTGTGAAATGCAGATGACCACAAACTGGGGGACAAACAGAAATAGCAGCACCAGGCCCCTTTCAATGAGAGCTACGAGCCAAACCCAGTGCATCACAGGACTCCTTGACATTCAGGAGCACGCCAAGTAGATTTCCATGCCAGGACTGTTGCATTTGTTGTTCCTTCTGCCTGGAATGCTCTTCCCTTAGGTAACCCCACGACCTGCTCCCTCACTTCCTCCAGATCTCTGCTTACTTGGCATCTTTCAGGGAGACTTTCCCTCATTATCTTGAAGAAAATCATAATATCATACCCACATACACCTTTTCCCCTGATCTAGCAATATCTTTCTTCACAGTGCCTGCCACCCTTGATTTACTTACTGACCACCAAGTCTATGCAATGAGAGACTTGGTTAGTTTTGCCCTGTCACAAGCTCCTCCAATAGTGCTCAGGTCTATGGCAGGTGCTCAGAAAACATTTGCTGAAGGACAGTCTGGAGGCAGGCCCTTTAAACACATTGCTAACATGCACAGGTACCCTCCAAGATGGGCACTGGCCCCACTGTATTAATTATGATACATACTGAGATTTCACGAGGCAAGTGATACACTCAACAACACACAGTCAGCATGTCAGGTTCCCGGCTTCAGAATCATATCTGCCAGCTACCAAATCCTCACTTCCTGGACAGAGACCTCACAGCCAAGAACGTAAGAGGTTTTATTTCTAACACGAAGACTTCCAACAGCTCATAGACAGCCAGAGACACCAAAAAGAGCTCACTGAATCTCTGCACAGAGAGCACACAACTCGAGTCTCAGACGCTCAAACACAACAGAGACCATAACCATACACGCTGTGACAGAGACCCTGCAAACAGTCCAAAGTCTTCCAGACAGAAACAAATGAGAACTGCACAGATGCTTCACATCATGGAGACTGACTCCCAAACCACGCGGACACTTACCGACCTAATACAAACCCTCCTAAACGGAAAGGCAGAAGTTTTAATAACTCAAGAACATCATATAATCTTAAGACAAAGTTCCCAGACAAAGGAAAAATTTGCAACCTCTGCATAGAGCCCCAGGCAGCTGATCCTTTACACCTTTAGACTAACCCATCCTTAAAGCAGCACAGAGGCATCACAACTTGGAACCCAGAATCAAAAAGCTCAGTGATCTCACATTCTGGGGTGCAGACCCCTAACACAGAGATCTCACACACAGGGACTGAAAGGCAAGAAACCTCCAAAGATGCACATCCCGGTATACAGGCACACATCCTAGAGGCTTTGTATTATGGCTCACAAAATCCACTCACATCAAATGTCCCATCACTCACAATTCCGCCCAAAGGCTCAAGATCAAATGTAGCCAAACAGCACCCGTGTTGTCACACGTAGCAACACACAATCCCAAGGTGCCAGATACAGTATACTCTCCAGGGAGAGACACCAAACTCAGAGACCTCTCCCTGGACATGAATTGCGTGCATTTGTGTGAAGACCGTGCGCTGCCACAGGATCCAGACTGAGCGAGAGCTAAACAAGACTGAAACGCAGTCACCATGCACGGCCAGTGACCGCGCCAAACCTCGCCACTAACCAGAGCAGCTATTCGACCCCTTTGGGAAAAGCAATAAAACTCGGAGGAAAATTGCATGCTCTGCATCGTTGCGCACGCTAACGCAGGCGCACGCGTATACTCGCGCCTCTCGCCCTCAGTTCCAGTTCTGTGCCCACAGCGCCCGCAATCACGCGGTGACCAGTCACTACCCAGAAAGCTTCTCTGACGCCATACCCAAACCGACAGCAGGTCTCTCGCTCCGTAGTCGTCCCACCAACGAAGGGGTGGAGTTGGAAAAGAGACGAAGAAAGTTTCCGCTGAATACCAGTGTCCACTCGGATTCGAAAGCAGCGGGAAGACGAAGAGGAGCGAATCGGGATAGACCCAGAGGCGCCCTGAGCGCCGCGCCTGGGAACTGTGGTCCATGCCTGACGCGGTGTAAGGGGGCCCTCCCTGCTGTGGAACGCCCTCTCCCAATGGTACCTTCCAGAGTGGGGGGGGGGTCTTACCGCTTCCCCTCAGTGGTATATCCCAGGACAGAACTGTTTCATCTCGCGCGCCCCTTGCTGGTGGGATTGGGGAACAGCAGATATAGATGCCCGGGGACCATTCCAGGATGATCCGCCAAGGGCGGAAGGGCAAGGTTAGGGTGAAAACCCCACAGATTGCTGCCATCTTGGACTCAAAAAGAAGTCTTCATAAACTGAAGATTACTTGTCTATAGTGACCACTGTCGTAACAAAGAGCATTGAAAGCATTTTATCTATGCTGCGCATCGTAGTTGTTTGAGCTTTCCGGTTTAAGGCAGAAATATCCAGCCACAGTCCCCCAGTGGGCAGGATAAGTAAAGCTTCCGACTGGAATCTGAGGTCCTGGCGTGGGGAAGGCCTCTGACGTTGACCGCGAGTAATATGTGAAAAAGACAACAGGACCTTCCATTCTGTTAGGAAAGGGGTCAATTTCGAGGGGACCCAAGGACACCACCTCGTAGGTGAGATAAAGATCACAGCTTTGTCATCATCTTATCATCCCTGAATATGTTCTCTAGCAGAATCCTCAGCCTGTCTAGCTAAGCTTCTCTCAACAGGTTTAACTGTCTGTTCATTCCGTTGTTCATGCATTCTCTCCAAAGTATGTGTCAAGCACAAATTTGTGTGCTTGGAAAGAGAAAATCGACCTTTTCCTCATGGAGCTTACATTCTGTTGGGATCATGTGGTCCCCAAATACAAGTAATTTATCAGGTGTTTGTAACTGCCATGATTAACATTAAATTGGGATAGTGAAATAGAGAGAGGGGATGATATCTAGAAAGAGTGGTCAGGGAAGTTCTAAGATTGTGACATTTGAGCAACAGCCTAGAGGAGATACCTATCTGGGAGAAAAGTATCCTAGATCCTAGTGGAAAAACTGGGGAGTAAAATCCTGATGTCTCCATTTTACTCCTGGGGAGTAAAATCCTCTCTTTCTCTAGAGAATGACTCAGTTGCCCATGGCCTGGGCCTTAATCACGCTCCCTTCACACACATCAGGGGCCTCTGCCCATCAAGAAAAGGACATTCTCCATTCCTGGGGAGGCTCATGCTGCACACAGGGTCCCTCACAACCTATCCTGCCCAGACTGCCCTCTTGCTGATCTCCCTGCCAATGACTGCTCTAATGGGGGAAAGAGAGGCAGGGATCTCTGCATTTGTGGTGGAGCCTCATGCAAATTGGTGAATGTGAGATTTCCCCCCAGCTGCTTGGAGGCTCAACTCTGTACCTTCCATGATCACATCCCCAGGGAATGTGACGAGTCCATTCCATCCATCAGATAAGAAGCTGGGTGTGTGATGGGGAGACACAGAGACATACCCTGACAGTGAGTCAGCCATAGGGTCCTTGTGGCCCTGTGCCAACGCCCCCCTCCCCCACTCCCTGGCCAGGGTTGTGCTGAGTCTTTCCCGCCTCCTCCAAGGAGCCCAAGCTTCCATCCAGTTCCTCCCCTCCTCATGAGCTGAGACCTTCCCTCTGCACTGGGCCTTGGGCGCCCATCTGCTAACGGTGCCCTCCTTGTTGTGGGTTGGGCAGATGGACTGAGAGAGTGTGTGTACACAGTTTTTGTCACAGGGCCCCTATCAAGGGTGGCAGTCATATCAGCAAGTATTTTTCTTAACAGGATTATTACCTGGGCTTCTGTGAACTGTGCATTATTACCCTCTCTGAGGATGGGGCCCCAAGCTTTTCTCTCTGTAGGGAGGCATGGTAGAAATCGTAGCAAATGTGACATCACAGGCCTGCTTCTAAGGCCCGTGAGAGTGGGGTCCATCCAGCCTCTCTCTTCAGACTGTTCTCGTGTGCAGATGTATGAATAGCTGAGAGGCCCAACCCTCTGGACACAGACCCCCCCCCCCAAACAGTTCTGAGATTTCATGCCCTGGGACAGAGATCTGCAAACAGTTCAGAGTGCTCATCCTGGATGCCAACCCAAAACAGCTCTAATAGGTCACACCTGAGGACACTGATGCACTCCAGCTCAGAAATTCCATCTCTGGCTTCAGATGAATTAGCATCCCTAACAGAAACAGCGTTGCTCACAGCCAGTTCTACAGGGGTAAGTTGTAACCTCTGCGATCCCTGAATGACACTGCGTCGTGAAGGAATTCTGGGTGAAAAACAGGAAGAGGCACACAGTGCTTTGGACAAACTGGCCCTTATTTAGTCACACGCCATATCCTCAGATATGCAGGTGACACCACCCTTATGGCAGAAAGTGAAGAACTAAAGAGCCTCCTGATGAAAGAGAAAGAGGAGAGTGAAAAAGGTGGCTTAAAACTCAACATTCAGAAATCTAAGATCATGGCATCCGGTCCCATCACTTCATGGCGAACAGATGGGGAAACACTGGAAACAGTGTCAGACTTTATTTTTGGGGGCTCCAAAATCACTGCTGATGGTGATTGCAGCCATGAACTTAAAAGACGCTTACTCCTTGGAAGGAAGGTTATGGCCAACCTAGATAGCATATTTAAAAGCAGAGACATTACTTTGCCAACAAAAGTCCGTCTAGTCAAGGCTATGGTTTTTCCAGTGGTCATGTATGGATGTGAGAGTTGGACGGTGAAGAAAGCTGAGCACCGAAGAATTGATGCTTTTGGACTGTGGTGTTGGAGAAGACTCTTGAGAGTCCCTTGGACTGCAAGGAGATCCAACCAATCCATCCTAAAAGAGATCTATCCTGGGTGTTCACTGGAAGGTCTGATGTTGAAGCTGAAACTCCAATACTTGGGCCACCTCATGCGAAGGGCTGACTCATTGGAAAAGACCCTAATGCTGGGTAGGATTGGGGGCGGAAGGAGAAGGGGACGACAGAGGCTGAGATGGTTGGATGGCATAACCGACTCGATGGACATGGGTTTGGGTGGACTCCAGGAGTTGGTGATGGACAGAGAGGCCTGGCGTGCTGCAATTCATGGGGTCGCAGAGAGTCGGACACGACTGAGCGACTGAACGGAACTGAACTGAATCTATATTCAAGACAGCAAGCTAGGAATAGAATGGAACTTACTCTGATAAAGTGTATCTACAAAAAAGCAACGTAAACAGGTCGAAATGGAGAAGATTGCTCATTTCCTATCGGGAAAAATGCCGATTATCACCTGCTTTAGTCAAGAGTATTCTGGCTGGTTTGTTCAATCCTGCAAAATGAGGAAAGGTTTAAGGTTTAAGCCAGTAGAAACTGTTGATATTCAAATATTATAGTATATTTTGAAAAGCAAAAATAATCTAGATCTAAATTTGTGGAATTAATATGCATATTTAGAGGAACTGTGGAACAGAAAATCTATATACAAACATTCTATCTCTACATACATCCTCAACTAGGCCATAAAAATCACAAACCATGGATTTTCAATACCATTAAATCCTCGGGGATAAATGTAACAAAAAATGTGCAAGGAGAAAATGAAACTTTATTGACAGAACTTTAACAGTCAAATATACAACATAAGAACAGCACAGTCGGCTTCAGTCTATCTTCTTTCAAGCAAGTCGTCGCCCTTCACCTATAATATATACATTAAAAAAGTTACTTAGCAGAAATTTCGATGACAGGAGAGGTGTACAGAGTTCATCGCAGTTGTAGTTTTATAAAGTGGACTAAAACAAGAACACTACGGGCGACCCTTTGGCTTACCTTCAGTTAATCCTCTCTAGAGATTTTATAGGCTTTTCAAGCGTATTACCAGTATTTTTAAAAACACACTACCCTTCCTAGTTATACAAGAAAATAAGGACACTGAGTTCAGAACAAATGAAATCAATTGAACCTATCAGAAGGTCGTTTTCAGTAGAGGGCAAAACTGTGTACACATTCAGTAAAATATCTAACAACAAAAAACACCCTAAGACAAACAAAATACACCAAAACTAAAACCAAAAAATCCCCCAAAAGTATCATTGAACTGTGTTGGTTTGAAATAATATTCCGAATATAGGACAGCTCAACAGTTGTTATCTCTGTTACTGCTTAAGTGAAGTAAAGAAAAAGGCCAGTAGTACATTTGTTTCTTCTCTACTGTGGAAGAGTGTAGAAATTTTCATTTGTTCTAATTTATCCCTGATGTGGTTGTTTTAAGTCAGTTAAACATTTATCCCCCTTTTTACTTGTGGCCCTCTTGTAATTCTAAATGTTTCTTGTCACCTTGGAAAGCATTCCAGTTGGTATAATAAATTATATGGGGACACTAATTTTCAGTCATTACTATCACTGGCGACATCAACATGTGAAGCAGAAATAGGACTTTCTCACAGCCACACCAAAAGAAGAAAGAGAAAAAGGAGAGAAGAAAAGAAACGGGAGAGCTAGAGGGAGTATGAGTGAGAGAGAAAAGCAAGTAGGAAGAGAGAAGAAAATCTGGAAAAGGAGATTTTTTGGTTTGTTTCTGAATGACAATGGCTTTTGAGAGACAACTCTGACCAATTTCAAAAGTTCATCCACGGTATCTTGTGATGTTTACTTATTTAGTTACTGTGGGCTATGTTAAATAATATTTCTTTTTCTACCCTATTAGACACATCCCATCAATATTCTAAAAATATGTGAGTTCCAGATTATACTCTGTTTTAATTCTGTAATCTACTGTTAGTGTCTTGTTCATATTTCTTATTAGGTATACTTGGGCTTTGTCCATTTTCTTCACAATCATGTAAACTGAGAGGAATGGACTGGCAATTTGGGGTTGGCAGATACAAACTATCACATTCAGAATGGATAAACAACAAGGTCCTACTATACAGCACAGGGAACTATGTCCAATCTCCTGTGATAAATCACAACAGAAAAGAATATTAAAAAATGTGTGTGTATATATATGTGTGTTACAAAATTATGTAAATTACCACATTGTGTTTATTTATTAGTTGAGTTTATTTTCCTCTTCCTGACGATTCATACCTGTCTTTTATTAAGTATCTTTTTCTTTTTCCGTTAGGTTTATTCTGTTGCTCTTTTTCTTACCTGTTTGTTGGGGGTAGGATTTTATATTTATGTACTTTATAATTAATGTATTTTTCTTTTTAAATACCATACATATTTAGGGCTAAGATGTTTCTAAGAGAACATTTTAATCATGTTCTGTAGTTACTTGCAAGTAGTCTGAAAGTTGTCCTTTCATCTACATGTTCTAATGGAATGGAACAAAAAGGTAAAGTGAAAATATTTAGAAGGCTAATACACAGTAAAATCTTCCCTAACCATGAAGTTCTTCCTGTAAAAGTAGAACCATGCAATTAATTGTCAGCAATCTGGAGAACACCTATGTGAAAGATACTACGCTGATTACGTGGGAAGAACTAGAGTTACAGACTTTAACCTTCAAAACTTTTTAAACTCACGTATCAAAGAGGAAAAATAACATATTTGATATAGTGAGAGACGATTATATCGTGAGGCTCAGATTTTTACTAGTTCCTTAAGAGTGAGAGTTGGGTGTATGGCAAAAACCATCAGAGTAGTGTAAAGTAATGATCCTCCACTTAAAATAAGCAAAAAAACGCCCCCCAAAACAGACCAAACATGGGGGCAGGTAGTGTGCTTAGCATGTGTATCTCACTCACACCTGCCTGGAATATCACTGACTAAATGCACTCTCTCAACTTGATCAGCCACAGAAACAGGAAACTAGACTACCTTTTGCCATTTTATTATTCAGTCATATCATGCTTCAATGGGGAAAGGATTTAAAATGCAACTAATTTTCTTAAGAGCTAGAGAATTCAGAATTTGAGAGAATTTAACAAACATCAAGCAGAATGTTGGCTCATTTTCTTTTTTAAAAAAATTAATTTTTTAATTTTAATTGGAGGCTAATTACTTTACAATAGTGTGGTGTTTTTTGCAATACATTGATATGAATCAGCCACGGGTGTACATGGGTCCCCCATCAGAAAATGAAATCGCAATTCCCCTGTTATAATTTGACTCTAGATGATATTTTATGATAAATCAATCAAGAAAAACAGAGTACTCTTGTATGCATTCCATCGAAGGGAATCAGAGAGTGCAAAAATCAGCATGGAAAAATTGGCATTTTAGTGTATCTGTTCTGAATTCACAACTTATATGAATAAAGTTCAGTTTAGAAGTTAAGGGATTTACCTGAATCACACACATTATGTTAAAGCTGGTACTAGAACCTACTGAGCATATTTCATGTAAACTGATATTTATTACAAATGCATTCCGTATTTGTTACAAGCAGAAATTAGAAAAGAACCTGAAAATTATTAGCTGTTGCTTAAAGTACTTATACTCAAGGAAAGAAAACGGTTTCCTTTTGAATCAGTTCTATTGAGAAGGATGAAACTGGAGCCCATTATACAGAGTGAAGTAAGCCAGACAGAAAAACACCAATACAGTATACTAATGCATATATATGGAATTTGAAAGATGGTAACGATAACCCTATATGCGAGACAGAATAAGAGACACAGATGCATAGAACAGTCTTATGGACTCTGAGGGAGAAGGTGAGGGTGGGACGTTCTGAGAGAATAGCATTGAAACATGTATATTATCATATGTGAAACAGAACATCATTCCAGGTTCGATGCATGAGACAAATGCTCAGGGCTGGGGCAGTGGGATGACCCGGAGGGATGGGAGGGGGAGGGAGGTGTGGGGGGGGTTCAGGATGGGGAACACATGTAAACCCATGGCTGATTCATGTCAATGTATGGCAAAAACCACTACAATATTGTAAAGTAATTAGCCTCCAACTAAAATAAATAAATTTATTTAAAAATAAAAAAAAAAGGAAAACGGTTTCCTATTTTCAGTTCGATATGGCTTTGATCCTGTCTCTTTATTGGAAAGTCTGTAAGTCAGGCACTCAGGCATCTGGGATGTGAACTGTCTTTCAAAGAATATGTGAATTCTATTATTAAAATAATAGTAATGTTCCCTCTATATTATTAAAGATACAATATTCTGAAAAACAGAAACCACATAAATTACTTTCTGAATGGATGACATACCTGCTTCTGGCATTTCAACAGGCTCTATATTTGACGCAATCTCCTCCTAGACATCAGGACCATCTCCACCTTGACCCCCAGTCTTTGCCACAGCCAATTCCGGGAGATCAAGTTCCAGGTCAGAATCATTAAAAAAATACATCAATTCAGCTGTAAAACCTACAATATAAACAAGGGAATGATGATATTCATTCCCTCAGTGTTATGAATTAAAAGCCTTAGGTTAGGATGGTAAAAATGTGATGAGTAAGAAATTCAGGAGCATTATTCCAGGAATGTTTTGCTGGAGAAAAAGAAAGCAGAATTTTCCGAAAGTCATTACCATTTTCCTTTTCCAGGGTTGTCCTCAGACAACTTAGATGCTCCCCCGACTTGTCTTGAAAACAAGGGAAAACTTCACCAACCACACGAACCTGCAAACTATACTCTCCTCAGTTTTTTAGGAACTGTCTGAAGTCCTTTTCTAATGTTTCCTTTCCTCCACTCACTGGGTATGTCTTAAGGCAGGATGCACTGATACACTTTACCTTGACAGGCATGCTGCAGCTTCTCTTCACCACGATCCACTGGATGCTCTTCATTTACTTCCTCCTTTGCAGGTGTGATATCATGAATTTCAGCTGGTGGTTCCCCTTGTTGAGGTTGCTCAACACTGGGCTGCTGGTCCTAGTAGAGTGGGCATGCAAATAAAAACCTTTTGTTGTTAATACATCTAATAGCATAAATATACATAAGACACAGATGTATCTGATCATAAGTAAACCTAACAACATTTTCCCAACACAATTCTATGTACTTACTTTTAATAAAGTTTCTCTTCCCACAGAGAAAAGTTAACTCCCAAAAGAGTTACTCAGAAAGACTTTGGAAGCTATTTAACTCTATGTTGGGATGGAAGTATGCAATCTGTTGTTAATAAGCAGGAGGAGGGAGTCACTGGGCACATTTCCAGGGAATTTAACAGTATACTCATCCAGGCAACGCCAGACTGTAATATATCTGGATCAATGTTCCTTCCTAAGACACACTGTCACCCTTTATCAGCATGAAAGACCTTTATCACTGCATCTGTACTACTTAACATCATTTTCTCAAAAATAAACTTCTGCTAATAGAAAACACCAAATGGTAAGGTACTCACAACCACAGGTGCATCCAGCTGGGAGGACTCTTGATCTATAGGTCCCAGTGTTGATGCCACTTGCCCACTCATATTTCTCCCTGAAAGTAGAATGTTGTGATTTAGAAAATGTATTTATGACTAGAGCTATATTTGATCACTTTTATGGCCATATGTTGACTTATTACTTTTTTTAAAAATGTGAAAATACTTTCAAAAGAAAACGATGGTTAAGTATGAGTGTACATGCATTCCAATCACACTAAATACAGTTACTAGAAAAGCCATTTTTGTCTTTGCTAAGCTGGCAGAGAAATTACCTTAAGGTACACAGGAAGGCTCAATTTTTGTGAGGAAGTTTGATTTCACAACAGAATTCTCCATTATGAAGATATTTAGTGAAATACTGCTAAGAGTTAAAAATTCAGGACTATTCCTTTTGTCACACTCCTATTCACCAGACATATCTCCCCCAACTCCCTTGGAATTCAGCTGGAACTAGAAGGCTCAGTCTTTACAGCCTGACTATGGCGATTTTCTCAGTGTCTGGGGCTGAAGTGAGTCTGCATGCAGAGCAACCGGTCCACGTCTCCCTTGACACCTTATCACAAAACCCGGGAGACAGTCACAACCCACCCCCCCACCCGCGGTCCGGTTTCTAGGCCTTTCCTTAATCGCCCACCCCGCCCCCTGCCCAGGTCCCACTGCCGGCCCCAGATTCTGTGCTCTGTCATCAGTTCCAGGGCCCCAGTGGACCAGATATTTCAAATAGCACTCCCAAGTCTCACCCCCACCATCACCCGACCCCTGCCCTCTTCTGCCCACCGAGCTTCCTCTCCAGCCACCAGGGCAAGAACTATGGCATCACGACACCTCTGAAGAGCAAGATGACGACCTCGAGGGCCTTCCTCCTCAAAGGCCCGAAAACGCACTGCCCGACCCGCCCGAAACTCGCTGGCTCCCCCTCACACGCTCGCACACATCAACTCCAGACAGGACAGATCTGTGGACCTACCCGGTGACTCGAAAGCAGCGAGAAGGAACCGGGACTGAGTAAACACAACCGCCTCAGGCCCAACGCTCCTCACAGAATCTGCGCTACTTATGCGCACCAAGGCGCATGCGCAGTAGCGGGTGTACGGGCACACACTGCGCATGCTCCCTGAGTTCCGCGTGTGCCGAGCACGTTGAGCTTTTCTCGCTACTGAGGTAAGAGTCCTGGAACCGCAGGGTCTCTGGAGGATGAGAAAGGGGGTTGAAGACTGTATTTTTTTCCTTCCAGTGCAGTCTTTCTTACGCATCCACAAACTGTGGTGATAGGTAGTCCCAGGTTACCCTTAGTGGAGAATGTGTCTCAGGAAGACATTTATGACAGGAATAGACATTACTGGTTTGAATACCTATTTTTATACATGCTTTGATGAACCATTTCCTTCTCTGCTTCTGGGTTTTCCATCATGCTTGCAATGGCTTTACTCACTTCCATAGAACAGACACAGAAATATGTACCTCCGTTTCCATCTGTTGCTTGGAGCATTGCACATTTATATCTCTGAACTGGTAACTGATTTCTCAGAATATACCTCTGGTTCCTGTACAATATTCTTCTTTTAGCATCGGACTTGACTTTCACCACCAGACACATCCACAGCTGGGGGCTGTTTCCACTTTAGCTTAGCCTTTTCATTCCTTTTGTAGCTATTTCTTCACTCTTCTCCGGTAGCATATTCTTCTTATTCTCAAGAATTTCGGTACTTCCTAGGCGTTTTAATTTTAGCCAATTTTACCCAAGAGAAAGGAAAACATATTCACACAAGGACCATTACTAAAATATCCTACTCATGTACTCTTAATAGCCAAAACTAGAAACAACCAAACTATTCAACAACTGGTATGTAGATGAAAGAAAAAAAGAGTATACTCATGCATAAGAATACTACACAGTCATTTCAAAAGGAACTACTAATGCATGTAACAGCAAGGAGGCATCTCAGCTGTGCCACTGAGAGATGTCAGACACAGAAAGCTATGTGTTATATGATTTCATGTCAATGGATTTCTGGAAAACGCACAACTATAGGCACAGAAATGTATCTGTGGTTGCCAGGGTATAGGAATGGAGGAAGGAATCTGAATGCAAATAGCCGGAGGGAGCATTTGCTTTTTTTTTTTTTTTTTTAATAAATTTATTTATTTTAGTTGGGGGCTAATTACTTTACAATATTGTAGTGGCTTTTGCCATACATTGACATGAATCAGCTATGGGTTTACATGTGTTCCCCATCCTGAACCCCCCTCCCACCCACTCTCCATCCCATCCCTCTGGGTCATCCCATTGCCCCAGCCCTGAGCATTTGTCTCATGCATCGAACCTGGAATGGTGTTCTGTTTCACATATGATAATATACATGTTTCAATGCTATTCTCTCAGAACGTCCCACCCTCACCTTCTCCCTCAGAGTCCATACGACTGTTCTATGCATCTCTGTCTCTTATTCTGTCTCGCAATAGGGTTATGGTTACCGTCTTTCAAATTCCATATATATGCATTAGTATACTGTATTGGTGTTTTCCTTTCTGGCTTACTTCACTCTGAATAATGGGCTCCAGTTTCATCCATCTCAATAGAAATGATTCAAATGTATTCTTTCTAATGGCTGAGTAATATTCCATTGGGTATATGTACCAATGCTTCCTTATTCATTCGTCTGCTGATGGACATCTAGGTTGCTTCCATGTCCTGGCTATTGTAAACAGTGCTGTGATGAACACTGGGCTACACGTGTCTCTTTCAATTCTGGTTTCCTTGGTGTGTATGCCCAGCAGAGGGATTGCTGTGTCGTATGGCAGTTCTATTCCCAGTTTTTTAAGGAATCTCCACACTGTTCTCCATAGTGGCTGTACTAGTTTGCATTCTCACCCGAGGGAGCATTTTCAAACCAACGGGACGTTTTCTACCTTTTTGTTGTGGTAGCATTTACGCAATGGTATGCATATGTCAAAACTCGACACACAGGAATGCTTTAAAGCATTGACTTCTCTTGTATATAAATTATGTCTCAAGCTTCTCTTCACCACGATCCACTGGATCCTCTTCATTTATTTCCTCCTTTGCCGGTGTGATATCCTGCATTTCAGCTGGTGGTTCCCCTTGTTGAGGTTGCTCAACACTGGGCTACTGGTCCTAGTAGAGTGGGCATGCAAATAAAAACCTTTTGTTGTTAATACATCTAATAGCATAAATATACATAAGACACAGATATATCTGATCATAAGTTAACCTAACAACATTTTCCCAACACAATTCTATGTACTTACTTTTAATAAAGTTACTCTTCCCACAGAGAAAAGTTAGCTCCCCTAAGAGTTACCCAGAAAGACTTTGGAAGCTATTTAAATCTATGTTGGGATGGAAGTATGCAATCTGTTGTTAATAAGCAGGAGGAAGGGAGTCACTGGGCACATTTCCAGGGAATTTAACGGTATACTCATCCAGGCAACACCAGACTGTAATATATCTGGATCAATGTTCCTTCCTAAGACAAACTGTCACCCTTTATCAGCATGAAAGACCTTTATCGCTGCATCTGTACTACTTACTGAGAGGGCAACCGGCAGGAAGGCCAGGAGTCTCCAAACGGAGGAAATAGGCTGCAAGTGTCAGACATTTTCTCTCTCTCTTAAGCGGCAGGATGAAACAAACTAGGGATATTGTTTCCCTTCTCTATACAAATTTAAAAGAGGTTTCTCTGAAAATACTGTGTTGCCATGACACCTGGTTTCACCTGAAGTTAACTATTCTCAAACTTTGAGTTAACCAATCCTTTTTTCTTATGGAAATGTTTGTCTTAAGCTATGTTATTGTACTCTGCATTTACCCCAAGCGCTGTCTTCCGCCTAATGGCTCAGAACTTACTTGACAAACCAGTATGTTATACTCAGACATTGTTCCCCTAATCTATGTAAATGAAACTATTTGCATGATCTGCCTTTCTGCAAAATTCAAGTCAATCGTTTTATGACCCGGGATGTCTGGTGCCCAGATTATTCCAAAATACATCTTATGGATGAGGGGCCTGGTGCCATTCTGAGTTTAAGACATTCCTTTCTTTCATTAACAAACTGCTAGTGACTATGTATCATCCAGCTGAAGACTAGCAGGGGAGTACTCTTTCTACCCCCTTCCGATGCCTATGTCAGAAGCTTTCTCTATCTCGTTTACACTTTAATAAAACTTGATCACACCAAAGCTCTGGGCGATCCAGCCTCGTCTCTGGCCCCGGATTGAATTCTTCTCCTCCAGAGGCCAAGAATCCCGGCCGTCTTTCTGCGGCTCAGCAACGACCTCACTACTTAACAATATTTTCTCCAAAATAAACTTGTGCTAATAGAAAACATCAAATGGTAAGGTACTCACAACCACAGGTTCACCCAGCTGGGAGCACTCTTGATCTACAGGTCCCAATGTTGATGCCACTTGCAAACTCATATTTCTCCCTGAAAGTAGAATATTGTGATTTAGAAAATGTATTTAAGAGTACAGCTATATTTGATCACTTTTATGACCATACGTTGACTTATTATTTTTTAAAAAATGTGAAAATACTTTCAAAAGAAAACTCTGGTTAAGTACGAGTGTACATGCATTCCAAGTACACCAAATACAGTTGCTAGAAAAGCCATATTTGTCTTTGCTAAGCTGGCAGAGAAATCACCTTAAGGTACACAGGAAGGCTGAACTTTTGTGAGGAAGTTTGATTTCACAACAGAATTCTCCATCATGAAGATATTTAGTGAAACGCTGCTAGGAATTAAAAATCCAGGACTGTTCCTTTTGTCACACTCCTTTTCACCAGACATATCTCCCCCAACTCCCTTGGAATTCAGCTGGAACAAGAAGAAAGGCTCAGTCTTTACAGCCTGATTTTCTCAGGGTCTGGGGCTGAGGTGAGTGCATGCAGAGCAACTGGTCCACGTCTCCCTTGACACCTTATCACAAAACCCGGGATAATGAAGAAGGAATTCCTGGGGCCTGGACTCCATCTTAGGCCTGTTGGTGCTGATCATGCTCGGCCACCTCTCTAATGGACTCTGAACTCTGTGCCTAGTGCCTGTGAAAACGACAATAGAAGGATAAGACCCCCTCCGGACAGGGGAACCTTGAAGATCCTATCCAGGTTACTCATCGCCTAAGAGAAAACATACACTAATCACCCCTGTCTCTGGACAGGCCGTAAATGTTTCTGTACCTATCGGAGTGTAACCTCCGGCTTATTGATTATTGGCCAACTGTTTAACTGTTTGAACACATAACACCTAAATGATGAGATTACTGTGATTGTATTTACCCTTCCTTTGTTTATGTAAGTCTCGAGGAATTTGGGGTGGTGAGTTCGGACACGTACACATGGGGTATAAAAGATTTTCACAAATGCTGGTCGGGGTCCTTGGCTAAGAGGAGACTCTGCCTTGGGCCCGCCGGTGTAATAAACTGCCCTCCATTACCTGCATTGTCCCTCTGAGTGAGTTTGTTCCCCAAAACGCGTGGCTATAACAATACAGTCACAACCCCCCCGCGGTCCGGTTTCTAGGCCTTTCCTTAATCGCCCACCCCGCCCCCTGCCCAGGTCCCACTGCCGGCCCCAGATTCTGTGCTCTGTCGTCAGTTCCAGGGCCCCAGTGAACCAGATATTTCAAATAGCACTCCCAAGTCTCCCCCCCACCATCACCCGACCCCTGCCCTCTTCTGCCCACCGCCCTTCCCCTCCAGCCACCAGGGCAAGAACTATGGCGTCGCGACACCTCTGAGGAGAAAGATGACGACCTCGAGGGCTTTCCTCCTCAAAGGCCCCAGATCGCACTGCCCGACCCGCCCGAAACTCGCTGGCTCCCCCTCACACACTCGCACACTTCAACTCCAGACAGGACAGATCTGTGGACCTACCTGGTGACTCGCAAGCAGTGAGAAGGAACCGGGACTGAATAAACCCAACCGCCTCAGGCCCAACGCTCCTCACAGAACGCTCAGGATGTATGTGCACCAAGGCGCATGCGCAGCAACGGGTGCACGTGCACACACTGCGCATGCTCCCGGAGTTCGGCGTGTGCCGTGCACGTTGAGGTTTTCTCGCCACTGAGGTGGAGTCCTGGAACGGCAGGGTCTCTGGAGGATGAGAAAGGGGCTTGAAGACTATATATTTTTCCTTCCAGGGCAGTCTTTCTTATGCATCCACAAACTGGTGATAGGTAGTCCCAGGTTACCCTTAGTGGAGAATGTGTCTCAGAAAGACATTCGTGACAGAAACAGACATTACGGTTTTTAATACCTATTTTTATACATGCTTTGATGAACCATTTCCTTCTCTGCTTCTGGGTTTTCCATCACGCTTGCGATGGCTTTACTCACTTCCATGGAAGAGACACAGAAATACATACCTCTGTTTCCATCTGTTGCTTGCAGCACTGCACCTTTATATCTCTGAACTGGTAACTGATTTCTCAGAATATACCTCTGGTTCCTGTACAATATTGTTCTTTTAGCATCGGACTTGACTTTCACCACCAGACACATCCACAGCTGGGGGTTGTTTCCACTTTGGCTTAGCCTTGTCATTCCTTCTGTAGCTATTTCTTCACTCGTCTCCAGTAGCACATTCTTCTTATTCTCAGGAATTTTCGTACTTACTAGGAGTTTTAATTTTACCCAAGACAAAGGAAAACATATTCACACAAGGACCATTACTAAAATATCCTACTCATGTACTCCTAATAGCCAAAAACCAGAAACAGCCCAACTATTCAACAACTGGCATATAGATGAAAGAGAAACAAAAGTGTATACTCGTGCAGGAGAATACTACACAGTCATTTCAAAAGGAACTCCTAATGCATGTAACAGCAAGGATGCATCTCAGCTGTGCCACTGAGAGATGTCAGACACAGAAGGCTATGTGTTATATGATTTCATGTCAATGGATTCCTGGAAAAGGCACAACTATAGGCACAGAAATATATCTGCGGTGGCCAGGGTATAGGAATGGAGGAAGGAGTCTGAATGCAAATAGCCCAAAGGAGCATTTTCAAACGAATGGGGCGTTTTCTACATTTTTGTTGTGGTAGCATTTACGCAATGGTATGCATATGTGAAAACTCGACAAACGGTAATGCTTTAAAGCATTGACTTCTATTGTATATAAATTATATCTCAATACCTCTCACTTTTTTTTAAAAGGAAAAGGAACTTTTAAGTATGTAAATACTGGTTATTGTATCCATCTAGACCATGAGCTCATAAACATAAAAATCTTATTTGGAATTCTTTCCAGACCTGGCCAACTTCCAGGATTTCCCATGACACCTTTGTACCCTTATGACAGGACACAGAAACTTGGTCTTAACCATGTTTACAATTCCCTCTCCTTCACTTCAAGTCCATATTCTTGCTGAGTTCTGTCACTTTTACTTCGAAAATCTCTAATGCATCTACTTTTTCCAAAGTCCACCGCATCTGCTCTAGTCCAAAGCCTCCCTCCATTTAATTGTCAACCCCCTTGAGTTTGTGTCATACCCCTTGGGTTTGTGCATCAGAGAAAACAGACAACCCTGTCACATGCTCTCAGTGAAGACAGCCTGGCAGTAGGGAAAATAAGACCATGCCTCTGCTCCAGTAGTGCCTAGACACGTTGTCCACGTCAATCAGAACTGAGGACTTCTTGTAAAAAGTGCAGATGCCATGATCTACATTCAGTGGATCTCACTCAGTGCGGCTACAACAGTGCCCTAGAATCTGTGAGATTACACTATACTTGGGAAACTTTCAGGGACTTTATTAAACCCCTTTGGTAGCGAGACTCAGCAAAATAAGGGAAATAGAGATCGGGACAGATATTAGAAAAAATATATAGATAATCGACAAAACCCAAAGCTGGCTCTTTCAAAAGGTCACTACGAATTCATAAATTTCCACCCAGAAGAATAAAACAAAAGCAAGATAACTATAGACAAAACTTGCCAATATCAGGAAAGAAATAGGTTACAGATTCCACAGAAATTAAAAGGCTTCTATGAATAAGTTTATAGTCATAGAATAACTACATCTGGCAATTTAGGTGAAGCGGAACAAACTATCAAATTTCAGTGAAAAAGAAACAGATAACCTATTTTAAAAGCAAGCTTGTAGTTGAAAAATTTACAGAAAAGAAATCTCCAGCCCCAGGTGGTATCCCAGGCACAAAAGAGAAGGGGAGGGAAAGAAAGGGTAGGGACAGGGACAAAGTAAAACATATATATATATATATATATATATATATATATATACATCTATATATCACTCCAATCATTTAATCAAGGTGATTTGGGCCAAATCCAAGCAATGTGATGAGACCATTCATTTTTTTTTCTCATTGTCCTCCAGCTTCCCCTTCCTGCCTCTCTCCTTTGCCCCAGTTCCCTTTCTCCTTCTTAAGTCCTGCCCTCCATCAAGGGCAGGCAACGATATGAGGCATGATTCCCACATTAAAACTGAGGTACGCTGCTCGGCTGACATTCAACGCGGATGCTATCATCCCTGCAGCTGGTACACTCAAGTTCTCTGTCTCTCCTGACGGACCAGAAGGTTTCACTCCTAATTTCAGGTATAGGTAGGAGAGAAGGTGCAGGGCACATGTTGGAGCCTTGAGTCCTTCATCTGTGAAATGCAGATGACCACAAACTGGGGGACAAACAGAAATAGCAGCACCAGGCCCCTTTCAATGAGAGCTACGAGCCAAACCCAGTGCATCACAGGACTCCTTGACATTCAGGAGCACGCCAAGTAGATTTCCATGCCAGGACTGTTGCATTTGTTGTTCCTTCTGCCTGGAATGCTCTTCCCTTAGGTAACCCCACGACCTGCTCCCTCACTTCCTCCAGATCTCTGCTTACTTGGCATCTTTCAGGGAGACTTTCCCTCATTATCTTGAAGAAAATCATAATATCATACCCACATACACCTTTTCCCCTGATCTAGCAATATCTTTCTTCACAGTGCCTGCCACCCTTGATTTACTTACTGACCACCAAGTCTATGCAATGAGAGACTTGGTTAGTTTTGCCCTGTCACAAGCTCCTCCAATAGTGCTCAGGTCTATGGCAGGTGCTCAGAAAACATTTGCTGAAGGACAGTCTGGAGGCAGGCCCTTTAAACACATTGCTAACATGCACAGGTACCCTCCAAGATGGGCACTGGCCCCACTGTATTAATTATGATACATACTGAGATTTCACGAGGCAAGTGATACACTCAACAACACACAGTCAGCATGTCAGGTTCCCGGCTTCAGAATCATATCTGCCAGCTACCAAATCCTCACTTCCTGGACAGAGACCTCACAGCCAAGAACGTAAGAGGTTTTATTTCTAACACGAAGACTTCCAACAGCTCATAGACAGCCAGAGACACCAAAAAGAGCTCACTGAATCTCTGCACAGAGAGCACACAACTCGAGTCTCAGACGCTCAAACACAACAGAGACCATAACCATACACGCTGTGACAGAGACCCTGCAAACAGTCCAAAGTCTTCCAGACAGAAACAAATGAGAACTGCACAGATGCTTCACATCATGGAGACTGACTCCCAAACCACGCGGACACTTACCGACCTAATACAAACCCTCCTAAACGGAAAGGCAGAAGTTTTAATAACTCAAGAACATCATATAATCTTAAGACAAAGTTCCCAGACAAAGGAAAAATTTGCAACCTCTGCATAGAGCCCCAGGCAGCTGATCCTTTACACCTTTAGACTAACCCATCCTTAAAGCAGCACAGAGGCATCACAACTTGGAACCCAGAATCAAAAAGCTCAGTGATCTCACATTCTGGGGTGCAGACCCCTAACACAGAGATCTCACACACAGGGACTGAAAGGCAAGAAACCTCCAAAGATGCACATCCCGGTATACAGGCACACATCCTAGAGGCTTTGTATTATGGCTCACAAAATCCACTCACATCAAATGTCCCATCACTCACAATTCCGCCCAAAGGCTCAAGATCAAATGTAGCCAAACAGCACCCGTGTTGTCACACGTAGCAACACACAATCCCAAGGTGCCAGATACAGTATACTCTCCAGGGAGAGACACCAAACTCAGAGACCTCTCCCTGGACATGAATTGCGTGCATTTGTGTGAAGACCGTGCGCTGCCACAGGATCCAGACTGAGCGAGAGCTAAACAAGACTGAAACGCAGTCACCATGCACGGCCAGTGACCGCGCCAAACCTCGCCACTAACCAGAGCAGCTATTCGACCCCTTTGGGAAAAGCAATAAAACTCGGAGGAAAATTGCATGCTCTGCATCGTTGCGCACGCTAACGCAGGCGCACGCGTATACTCGCGCCTCTCGCCCTCAGTTCCAGTTCTGTGCCCACAGCGCCCGCAATCACGCGGTGACCAGTCACTACCCAGAAAGCTTCTCTGACGCCATACCCAAACCGACAGCAGGTCTCTCGCTCCGTAGTCGTCCCACCAACGAAGGGGTGGAGTTGGAAAAGAGACGAAGAAAGTTTCCGCTGAATACCAGTGTCCACTCGGATTCGAAAGCAGCGGGAAGACGAAGAGGAGCGAATCGGGATAGACCCAGAGGCGCCCTGAGCGCCGCGCCTGGGAACTGTGGTCCATGCCTGACGCGGTGTAAGGGGGCCCTCCCTGCTGTGGAACGCCCTCTCCCAATGGTACCTTCCAGAGTGGGGGGGGGTCTTACCGCTTCCCCTCAGTGGTATATCCCAGGACAGAACTGTTTCATCTCGCGCGCCCCTTGCTGGTGGGATTGGGGAACAGCAGATATAGATGCCCGGGGACCATTCCAGGATGATCCGCCAAGGGCGGAAGGGCAAGGTTAGGGTGAAAACCCCACAGATTGCTGCCATCTTGGACTCAAAAAGAAGTCTTCATAAACTGAAGATTACTTGTCTATAGTGACCACTGTCGTAACAAAGAGCATTGAAAGCATTTTATCTATGCTGCGCATCGTAGTTGTTTGAGCTTTCCGGTTTAAGGCAGAAATATCCAGCCACAGTCCCCCAGTGGGCAGGATAAGTAAAGCTTCCGACTGGAATCTGAGGTCCTGGCGTGGGGAAGGCCTCTGACGTTGACCGCGAGTAATATGTGAAAAAGACAACAGGACCTTCCATTCTGTTAGGAAAGGGGTCAATTTCGAGGGGACCCAAGGACACCACCTCGTAGGTGAGATAAAGATCACAGCTTTGTCATCATCTTATCATCCCTGAATATGTTCTCTAGCAGAATCCTCAGCCTGTCTAGCTAAGCTTCTCTCAACAGGTTTAACTGTCTGTTCATTCCGTTGTTCATGCATTCTCTCCAAAGTATGTGTCAAGCACAAATTTGTGTGCTTGGAAAGAGAAAATCGACCTTTTCCTCATGGAGCTTACATTCTGTTGGGATCATGTGGTCCCCAAATACAAGTAATTTATCAGGTGTTTGTAACTGCCATGATTAACATTAAATTGGGATAGTGAAATAGAGAGAGGGGATGATATCTAGAAAGAGTGGTCAGGGAAGTTCTAAGATTGTGACATTTGAGCAACAGCCTAGAGGAGATACCTATCTGGGAGAAAAGTATCCTAGATCCTAGTGGAAAAACTGGGGAGTAAAATCCTGATGTCTCCATTTTACTCCTGGGGAGTAAAATCCTCTCTTTCTCTAGAGAATGACTCAGTTGCCCATGGCCTGGGCCTTAATCACGCTCCCTTCACACACATCAGGGGCCTCTGCCCATCAAGAAAAGGACATTCTCCATTCCTGGGGAGGCTCATGCTGCACACAGGGTCCCTCACAACCTATCCTGCCCAGACTGCCCTCTTGCTGATCTCCCTGCCAATGACTGCTCTAATGGGGGAAAGAGAGGCAGGGATCTCTGCATTTGTGGTGGAGCCTCATGCAAATTGGTGAATGTGAGATTTCCCCCCAGCTGCTTGGAGGCTCAACTCTGTACCTTCCATGATCACATCCCCAGGGAATGTGACGAGTCCATTCCATCCATCAGATAAGAAGCTGGGTGTGTGATGGGGAGACACAGAGACATACCCTGACAGTGAGTCAGCCATAGGGTCCTTGTGGCCCTGTGCCAACGCCCCCCTCCCCCACTCCCTGGCCAGGGTTGTGCTGAGTCTTTCCCGCCTCCTCCAAGGAGCCCAAGCTTCCATCCAGTTCCTCCCCTCCTCATGAGCTGAGACCTTCCCTCTGCACTGGGCCTTGGGCGCCCATCTGCTAACGGTGCCCTCCTTGTTGTGGGTTGGGCAGATGGACTGAGAGAGTGTGTGTACACAGTTTTTGTCACAGGGCCCCTATCAAGGGTGGCAGTCATATCAGCAAGTATTTTTCTTAACAGGATTATTACCTGGGCTTCTGTGAACTGTGCATTATTACCCTCTCTGAGGATGGGGCCCCAAGCTTTTCTCTCTGTAGGGAGGCATGGTAGAAATCGTAGCAAATGTGACATCACAGGCCTGCTTCTAAGGCCCGTGAGAGTGGGGTCCATCCAGCCTCTCTCTTCAGACTGTTCTCGTGTGCAGATGTATGAATAGCTGAGAGGCCCAACCCTCTGGACACAGACCCCCCCCCCCAAACAGTTCTGAGATTTCATGCCCTGGGACAGAGATCTGCAAACAGTTCAGAGTGCTCATCCTGGATGCCAACCCAAAACAGCTCTAATAGGTCACACCTGAGGACACTGATGCACTCCAGCTCAGAAATTCCATCTCTGGCTTCAGATGAATTAGCATCCCTAACAGAAACAGCGTTGCTCACAGCCAGTTCTACAGGGGTAAGTTGTAACCTCTGCGATCCCTGAATGACACTGCGTCGTGAAGGAATTCTGGGTGAAAAACAGGAAGAGGCACACAGTGCTTTGGACAAACTGGCCCTTATTTAGTCACACGCCATATCCTCAGATATGCAGGTGACACCACCCTTATGGCAGAAAGTGAAGAACTAAAGAGCCTCCTGATGAAAGAGAAAGAGGAGAGTGAAAAAGGTGGCTTAAAACTCAACATTCAGAAATCTAAGATCATGGCATCCGGTCCCATCACTTCATGGCGAACAGATGGGGAAACACTGGAAACAGTGTCAGACTTTATTTTTGGGGGCTCCAAAATCACTGCTGATGGTGATTGCAGCCATGAACTTAAAAGACGCTTACTCCTTGGAAGGAAGGTTATGGCCAACCTAGATAGCATATTTAAAAGCAGAGACATTACTTTGCCAACAAAAGTCCGTCTAGTCAAGGCTATGGTTTTTCCAGTGGTCATGTATGGATGTGAGAGTTGGACGGTGAAGAAAGCTGAGCACCGAAGAATTGATGCTTTTGGACTGTGGTGTTGGAGAAGACTCTTGAGAGTCCCTTGGACTGCAAGGAGATCCAACCAATCCATCCTAAAAGAGATCTATCCTGGGTGTTCACTGGAAGGTCTGATGTTGAAGCTGAAACTCCAATACTTGGGCCACCTCATGCGAAGGGCTGACTCATTGGAAAAGACCCTAATGCTGGGTAGGATTGGGGGCGGAAGGAGAAGGGGACGACAGAGGCTGAGATGGTTGGATGGCATAACCGACTCGATGGACATGGGTTTGGGTGGACTCCAGGAGTTGGTGATGGACAGAGAGGCCTGGCGTGCTGCAATTCATGGGGTCGCAGAGAGTCGGACACGACTGAGCGACTGAACGGAACTGAACTGAATCTATATTCAAGACAGCAAGCTAGGAATAGAATGGAACTTACTCTGATAAAGTGTATCTACAAAAAAGCAACGTAAACAGGTCGAAATGGAGAAGATTGCTCATTTCCTATCGGGAAAAATGCCGATTATCACCTGCTTTAGTCAAGAGTATTCTGGCTGGTTTGTTCAATCCTGCAAAATGAGGAAAGGTTTAAGGTTTAAGCCAGTAGAAACTGTTGATATTCAAATATTATAGTATATTTTGAAAAGCAAAAATAATCTAGATCTAAATTTGTGGAATTAATATGCATATTTAGAGGAACTGTGGAACAGAAAATCTATATACAAACATTCTATCTCTACATACATCCTCAACTAGGCCATAAAAATCACAAACCATGGATTTTCAATACCATTAAATCCTCGGGGATAAATGTAACAAAAAATGTGCAAGGAGAAAATGAAACTTTATTGACAGAACTTTAACAGTCAAATATACAACATAAGAACAGCACAGTCGGCTTCAGTCTATCTTCTTTCAAGCAAGTCGTCGCCCTTCACCTATAATATATACATTAAAAAAGTTACTTAGCAGAAATTTCGATGACAGGAGAGGTGTACAGAGTTCATCGCAGTTGTAGTTTTATAAAGTGGACTAAAACAAGAACACTACGGGCGACCCTTTGGCTTACCTTCAGTTAATCCTCTCTAGAGATTTTATAGGCTTTTCAAGCGTATTACCAGTATTTTTAAAAACACACTACCCTTCCTAGTTATACAAGAAAATAAGGACACTGAGTTCAGAACAAATGAAATCAATTGAACCTATCAGAAGGTCGTTTTCAGTAGAGGGCAAAACTGTGTACACATTCAGTAAAATATCTAACAACAAAAAACACCCTAAGACAAACAAAATACACCAAAACTAAAACCAAAAAATCCCCCAAAAGTATCATTGAACTGTGTTGGTTTGAAATAATATTCCGAATATAGGACAGCTCAACAGTTGTTATCTCTGTTACTGCTTAAGTGAAGTAAAGAAAAAGGCCAGTAGTACATTTGTTTCTTCTCTACTGTGGAAGAGTGTAGAAATTTTCATTTGTTCTAATTTATCCCTGATGTGGTTGTTTTAAGTCAGTTAAACATTTATCCCCCTTTTTACTTGTGGCCCTCTTGTAATTCTAAATGTTTCTTGTCACCTTGGAAAGCATTCCAGTTGGTATAATAAATTATATGGGGACACTAATTTTCAGTCATTACTATCACTGGCGACATCAACATGTGAAGCAGAAATAGGACTTTCTCACAGCCACACCAAAAGAAGAAAGAGAAAAAGGAGAGAAGAAAAGAAACGGGAGAGCTAGAGGGAGTATGAGTGAGAGAGAAAAGCAAGTAGGAAGAGAGAAGAAAATCTGGAAAAGGAGATTTTTTGGTTTGTTTCTGAATGACAATGGCTTTTGAGAGACAACTCTGACCAATTTCAAAAGTTCATCCATGGTATCTTGTGATGTTTACTTATTTAGTTACTGTGGGCTATGTTAAATAATATTTCTTTTTCTACCCTATTAGACACATCCCATCAATATTCTAAAAATATGTGAGTTCCAGATTATACTCTGTTTTAATTCTGTAATCTACTGTTAGTGTCTTGTTCATATTTCTTATTAGGTATACTTGGGCTTTGTCCATTTTCTTCACAATCATGTAAACTGAGAGGAATGGACTGGCAATTTGGGGTTGGCAGATACAAACTATCACATTCAGAATGGATAAACAACAAGGTCCTACTATACAGCACAGGGAACTATGTCCAATCTCCTGTGATAAATCACAACAGAAAAGAATATTAAAAAATGTGTGTGTATATATATGTGTGTTACAAAATTATGTAAATTACCACATTGTGTTTATTTATTAGTTGAGTTTATTTTCCTCTTCCTGACGATTCATACCTGTCTTTTATTAAGTATCTTTTTCTTTTTCCGTTAGGTTTATTCTGTTGCTCTTTTTCTTACCTGTTTGTTGGGGGTAGGATTTTATATTTATGTACTTTATAATTAATGTATTTTTCTTTTTAAATACCATACATATTTAGGGCTAAGATGTTTCTAAGAGAACATTTTAATCATGTTCTGTAGTTACTTGCAAGTAGTCTGAAAGTTGTCCTTTCATCTACATGTTCTAATGGAATGGAACAAAAAGGTAAAGTGAAAATATTTAGAAGGCTAATACACAGTAAAATCTTCCCTAACCATGAAGTTCTTCCTGTAAAAGTAGAACCATGCAATTAATTGTCAGCAATCTGGAGAACACCTATGTGAAAGATACTACGCTGATTACGTGGGAAGAACTAGAGTTACAGACTTTAACCTTCAAAACTTTTTAAACTCACGTATCAAAGAGGAAAAATAACATATTTGATATAGTGAGAGACGATTATATCGTGAGGCTCAGATTTTTACTAGTTCCTTAAGAGTGAGAGTTGGGTGTATGGCAAAAACCATCAGAGTAGTGTAAAGTAATGATCCTCCACTTAAAATAAGCAAAAAAACGCCCCCCAAAACAGACCAAACATGGGGGCAGGTAGTGTGCTTAGCATGTGTATCTCACTCACACCTGCCTGGAATATCACTGACTAAATGCACTCTCTCAACTTGATCAGCCACAGAAACAGGAAACTAGACTACCTTTTGCCATTTTATTATTCAGTCATATCATGCTTCAATGGGGAAAGGATTTAAAATGCAACTAATTTTCTTAAGAGCTAGAGAATTCAGAATTTGAGAGAATTTAACAAACATCAAGCAGAATGTTGGCTCATTTTCTTTTTTAAAAAAATTAATTTTTTAATTTTAATTGGAGGCTAATTACTTTACAATAGTGTGGTGTTTTTTGCAATACATTGATATGAATCAGCCACGGGTGTACATGGGTCCCCCATCAGAAAATGAAATCGCAATTCCCCTGTTATAATTTGACTCTAGATGATATTTTATGATAAATCAATCAAGAAAAACAGAGTACTCTTGTATGCATTCCATCGAAGGGAATCAGAGAGTGCAAAAATCAGCATGGAAAAATTGGCATTTTAGTGTATCTGTTCTGAATTCACAACTTATATGAATAAAGTTCAGTTTAGAAGTTAAGGGATTTACCTGAATCACACACATTATGTTAAAGCTGGTACTAGAACCTACTGAGCATATTTCATGTAAACTGATATTTATTACAAATGCATTCCGTATTTGTTACAAGCAGAAATTAGAAAAGAACCTGAAAATTATTAGCTGTTGCTTAAAGTACTTATACTCAAGGAAAGAAAACGGTTTCCTTTTGAATCAGTTCTATTGAGAAGGATGAAACTGGAGCCCATTATACAGAGTGAAGTAAGCCAGACAGAAAAACACCAATACAGTATACTAATGCATATATATGGAATTTGAAAGATGGTAACAATAACCCTATATGCGAGACAGAATAAGAGACACAGATGCATAGAACAGTCTTATGGACTCTGAGGGAGAAGGTGAGGGTGGGACGTTCTGAGAGAATAGCATTGAAACATGTATATTATCATATGTGAAACAGAACATCATTCCAGGTTCGATGCATGAGACAAATGCTCAGGGCTGGGGCAGTGGGATGACCCGGAGGGATGGGAGGGGGAGGGAGGTGTGGGGGGGGTTCAGGATGGGGAACACATGTAAACCCATGGCTGATTCATGTCAATGTATGGCAAAAACCACTACAATATTGTAAAGTAATTAGCCTCCAACTAAAATAAATAAATTTATTTAAAAATAAAAAAAAAAGGAAAACGGTTTCCTATTTTCAGTTCGATATGGCTTTGATCCTGTCTCTTTATTGGAAAGTCTGTAAGTCAGGCACTCAGGCATCTGGGATGTGAACTGTCTTTCAAAGAATATGTGAATTCTATTATTAAAATAATAGTAATGTTCCCTCTATATTATTAAAGATACAATATTCTGAAAAACAGAAACCACATAAATTACTTTCTGAATGGATGACATACCTGCTTCTGGCATTTCAACAGGCTCTATATTTGACGCAATCTCCTCCTAGACATCAGGACCATCTCCACCTTGACCCCCAGTCTTTGCCACAGCCAATTCCGGGAGATCAAGTTCCAGGTCAGAATCATTAAAAAAATACATCAATTCAGCTGTAAAACCTACAATATAAACAAGGGAATGATGATATTCATTCCCTCAGTGTTATGAATTAAAAGCCTTAGGTTAGGATGGTAAAAATGTGATGAGTAAGAAATTCAGGAGCATTATTCCAGGAATGTTTTGCTGGAGAAAAAGAAAGCAGAATTTTCCGAAAGTCATTACCATTTTCCTTTTCCAGGGTTGTCCTCAGACAACTTAGATGCTCCCCCGACTTGTCTTGAAAACAAGGGAAAACTTCACCAACCACACGAACCTGCAAACTATACTCTCCTCAGTTTTTTAGGAACTGTCTGAAGTCCTTTTCTAATGTTTCCTTTCCTCCACTCACTGGGTATGTCTTAAGGCAGGATGCACTGATACACTTTACCTTGACAGGCATGCTGCAGCTTCTCTTCACCACGATCCACTGGATGCTCTTCATTTACTTCCTCCTTTGCAGGTGTGATATCATGAATTTCAGCTGGTGGTTCCCCTTGTTGAGGTTGCTCAACACTGGGCTGCTGGTCCTAGTAGAGTGGGCATGCAAATAAAAACCTTTTGTTGTTAATACATCTAATAGCATAAATATACATAAGACACAGATGTATCTGATCATAAGTAAACCTAACAACATTTTCCCAACACAATTCTATGTACTTACTTTTAATAAAGTTTCTCTTCCCACAGAGAAAAGTTAACTCCCAAAAGAGTTACTCAGAAAGACTTTGGAAGCTATTTAACTCTATGTTGGGATGGAAGTATGCAATCTGTTGTTAATAAGCAGGAGGAGGGAGTCACTGGGCACATTTCCAGGGAATTTAACAGTATACTCATCCAGGCAACGCCAGACTGTAATATATCTGGATCAATGTTCCTTCCTAAGACACACTGTCACCCTTTATCAGCATGAAAGACCTTTATCACTGCATCTGTACTACTTAACATCATTTTCTCAAAAATAAACTTCTGCTAATAGAAAACACCAAATGGTAAGGTACTCACAACCACAGGTGCATCCAGCTGGGAGGACTCTTGATCTATAGGTCCCAGTGTTGATGCCACTTGCCCACTCATATTTCTCCCTGAAAGTAGAATGTTGTGATTTAGAAAATGTATTTATGACTAGAGCTATATTTGATCACTTTTATGGCCATATGTTGACTTATTACTTTTTTTAAAAATGTGAAAATACTTTCAAAAGAAAACGATGGTTAAGTATGAGTGTACATGCATTCCAATCACACTAAATACAGTTACTAGAAAAGCCATTTTTGTCTTTGCTAAGCTGGCAGAGAAATTACCTTAAGGTACACAGGAAGGCTCAATTTTTGTGAGGAAGTTTGATTTCACAACAGAATTCTCCATTATGAAGATATTTAGTGAAATACTGCTAAGAGTTAAAAATTCAGGACTATTCCTTTTGTCACACTCCTATTCACCAGACATATCTCCCCCAACTCCCTTGGAATTCAGCTGGAACTAGAAGGCTCAGTCTTTACAGCCTGACTATGGCGATTTTCTCAGTGTCTGGGGCTGAAGTGAGTCTGCATGCAGAGCAACCGGTCCACGTCTCCCTTGACACCTTATCACAAAACCCGGGAGACAGTCACAACCCACCCCCCCACCCGCGGTCCGGTTTCTAGGCCTTTCCTTAATCGCCCACCCCGCCCCCTGCCCAGGTCCCACTGCCGGCCCCAGATTCTGTGCTCTGTCATCAGTTCCAGGGCCCCAGTGGACCAGATATTTCAAATAGCACTCCCAAGTCTCACCCCCACCATCACCCGACCCCTGCCCTCTTCTGCCCACCGAGCTTCCTCTCCAGCCACCAGGGCAAGAACTATGGCATCACGACACCTCTGAAGAGCAAGATGACGACCTCGAGGGCCTTCCTCCTCAAAGGCCCGAAAACGCACTGCCCGACCCGCCCGAAACTCGCTGGCTCCCCCTCACACGCTCGCACACATCAACTCCAGACAGGACAGATCTGTGGACCTACCCGGTGACTCGAAAGCAGCGAGAAGGAACCGGGACTGAGTAAACACAACCGCCTCAGGCCCAACGCTCCTCACAGAATCTGCGCTACTTATGCGCACCAAGGCGCATGCGCAGTAGCGGGTGTACGGGCACACACTGCGCATGCTCCCTGAGTTCCGCGTGTGCCGAGCACGTTGAGCTTTTCTCGCTACTGAGGTAAGAGTCCTGGAACCGCAGGGTCTCTGGAGGATGAGAAAGGGGGTTGAAGACTGTATTTTTTTCCTTCCAGTGCAGTCTTTCTTACGCATCCACAAACTGTGGTGATAGGTAGTCCCAGGTTACCCTTAGTGGAGAATGTGTCTCAGGAAGACATTTATGACAGGAATAGACATTACTGGTTTGAATACCTATTTTTATACATGCTTTGATGAACCATTTCCTTCTCTGCTTCTGGGTTTTCCATCATGCTTGCAATGGCTTTACTCACTTCCATAGAACAGACACAGAAATATGTACCTCCGTTTCCATCTGTTGCTTGGAGCATTGCACATTTATATCTCTGAACTGGTAACTGATTTCTCAGAATATACCTCTGGTTCCTGTACAATATTCTTCTTTTAGCATCGGACTTGACTTTCACCACCAGACACATCCACAGCTGGGGGCTGTTTCCACTTTAGCTTAGCCTTTTCATTCCTTTTGTAGCTATTTCTTCACTCTTCTCCGGTAGCATATTCTTCTTATTCTCAAGAATTTCGGTACTTCCTAGGCGTTTTAATTTTAGCCAATTTTACCCAAGAGAAAGGAAAACATATTCACACAAGGACCATTACTAAAATATCCTACTCATGTACTCTTAATAGCCAAAACTAGAAACAACCAAACTATTCAACAACTGGTATGTAGATGAAAGAAAAAAAGAGTATACTCATGCATAAGAATACTACACAGTCATTTCAAAAGGAACTACTAATGCATGTAACAGCAAGGAGGCATCTCAGCTGTGCCACTGAGAGATGTCAGACACAGAAAGCTATGTGTTATATGATTTCATGTCAATGGATTTCTGGAAAACGCACAACTATAGGCACAGAAATGTATCTGTGGTTGCCAGGGTATAGGAATGGAGGAAGGAATCTGAATGCAAATAGCCGGAGGGAGCATTTGCTTTTTTTTTTTTTTTTTTTAATAAATTTATTTATTTTAGTTGGGGGCTAATTACTTTACAATATTGTAGTGGCTTTTGCCATACATTGACATGAATCAGCTATGGGTTTACATGTGTTCCCCATCCTGAACCCCCCTCCCACCCACTCTCCATCCCATCCCTCTGGGTCATCCCATTGCCCCAGCCCTGAGCATTTGTCTCATGCATCGAACCTGGAATGGTGTTCTGTTTCACATATGATAATATACATGTTTCAATGCTATTCTCTCAGAACGTCCCACCCTCACCTTCTCCCTCAGAGTCCATACGACTGTTCTATGCATCTCTGTCTCTTATTCTGTCTCGCAATAGGGTTATGGTTACCGTCTTTCAAATTCCATATATATGCATTAGTATACTGTATTGGTGTTTTCCTTTCTGGCTTACTTCACTCTGAATAATGGGCTCCAGTTTCATCCATCTCAATAGAAATGATTCAAATGTATTCTTTCTAATGGCTGAGTAATATTCCATTGGGTATATGTACCAATGCTTCCTTATTCATTCGTCTGCTGATGGACATCTAGGTTGCTTCCATGTCCTGGCTATTGTAAACAGTGCTGTGATGAACACTGGGCTACACGTGTCTCTTTCAATTCTGGTTTCCTTGGTGTGTATGCCCAGCAGAGGGATTGCTGTGTCGTATGGCAGTTCTATTCCCAGTTTTTTAAGGAATCTCCACACTGTTCTCCATAGTGGCTGTACTAGTTTGCATTCTCACCCGAGGGAGCATTTTCAAACCAACGGGACGTTTTCTACCTTTTTGTTGTGGTAGCATTTACGCAATGGTATGCATATGTCAAAACTCGACACACAGGAATGCTTTAAAGCATTGACTTCTCTTGTATATAAATTATGTCTCAAGCTTCTCTTCACCACGATCCACTGGATCCTCTTCATTTATTTCCTCCTTTGCCGGTGTGATATCCTGCATTTCAGCTGGTGGTTCCCCTTGTTGAGGTTGCTCAACACTGGGCTACTGGTCCTAGTAGAGTGGGCATGCAAATAAAAACCTTTTGTTGTTAATACATCTAATAGCATAAATATACATAAGACACAGATATATCTGATCATAAGTTAACCTAACAACATTTTCCCAACACAATTCTATGTACTTACTTTTAATAAAGTTACTCTTCCCACAGAGAAAAGTTAGCTCCCCTAAGAGTTACCCAGAAAGACTTTGGAAGCTATTTAAATCTATGTTGGGATGGAAGTATGCAATCTGTTGTTAATAAGCAGGAGGAAGGGAGTCACTGGGCACATTTCCAGGGAATTTAACGGTATACTCATCCAGGCAACACCAGACTGTAATATATCTGGATCAATGTTCCTTCCTAAGACAAACTGTCACCCTTTATCAGCATGAAAGACCTTTATCGCTGCATCTGTACTACTTACTGAGAGGGCAACCGGCAGGAAGGCCAGGAGTCTCCAAACGGAGGAAATAGGCTGCAAGTGTCAGACATTTTCTCTCTCTCTTAAGCGGCAGGATGAAACAAACTAGGGATATTGTTTCCCTTCTCTATACAAATTTAAAAGAGGTTTCTCTGAAAATACTGTGTTGCCATGACACCTGGTTTCACCTGAAGTTAACTATTCTCAAACTTTGAGTTAACCAATCCTTTTTTCTTATGGAAATGTTTGTCTTAAGCTATGTTATTGTACTCTGCATTTACCCCAAGCGCTGTCTTCCGCCTAATGGCTCAGAACTTACTTGACAAACCAGTATGTTATACTCAGACATTGTTCCCCTAATCTATGTAAATGAAACTATTTGCATGATCTGCCTTTCTGCAAAATTCAAGTCAATCGTTTTATGACCCGGGATGTCTGGTGCCCAGATTATTCCAAAATACATCTTATGGATGAGGGGCCTGGTGCCATTCTGAGTTTAAGACATTCCTTTCTTTCATTAACAAACTGCTAGTGACTATGTATCATCCAGCTGAAGACTAGCAGGGGAGTACTCTTTCTACCCCCTTCCGATGCCTATGTCAGAAGCTTTCTCTATCTCGTTTACACTTTAATAAAACTTTATCACACCAAAGCTCTGGGCGATCCAGCCTCGTCTCTGGCCCCGGATTGAATTCTTCTCCTCCAGAGGCCAAGAATCCCGGCCGTCTTTCTGCGGCTCAGCAACGACCTCACTACTTAACAATATTTTCTCCAAAATAAACTTGTGCTAATAGAAAACATCAAATGGTAAGGTACTCACAACCACAGGTTCACCCAGCTGGGAGCACTCTTGATCTACAGGTCCCAATGTTGATGCCACTTGCAAACTCATATTTCTCCCTGAAAGTAGAATATTGTGATTTAGAAAATGTATTTAAGAGTACAGCTATATTTGATCACTTTTATGACCATACGTTGACTTATTATTTTTTAAAAAATGTGAAAATACTTTCAAAAGAAAACTCTGGTTAAGTACGAGTGTACATGCATTCCAAGTACACCAAATACAGTTGCTAGAAAAGCCATATTTGTCTTTGCTAAGCTGGCAGAGAAATCACCTTAAGGTACACAGGAAGGCTGAACTTTTGTGAGGAAGTTTGATTTCACAACAGAATTCTCCATCATGAAGATATTTAGTGAAACGCTGCTAGGAATTAAAAATCCAGGACTGTTCCTTTTGTCACACTCCTTTTCACCAGACATATCTCCCCCAACTCCCTTGGAATTCAGCTGGAACAAGAAGAAAGGCTCAGTCTTTACAGCCTGATTTTCTCAGGGTCTGGGGCTGAGGTGAGTGCATGCAGAGCAACTGGTCCACGTCTCCCTTGACACCTTATCACAAAACCCGGGATAATGAAGAAGGAATTCCTGGGGCCTGGACTCCATCTTAGGCCTGTTGGTGCTGATCATGCTCGGCCACCTCTCTAATGGACTCTGAACTCTGTGCCTAGTGCCTGTGAAAACGACAATAGAAGGATAAGACCCCCTCCGGACAGGGGAACCTTGAAGATCCTATCCAGGTTACTCATCGCCTAAGAGAAAACATACACTAATCACCCCTGTCTCTGGACAGGCCGTAAATGTTTCTGTACCTATCGGAGTGTAACCTCCGGCTTATTGATTATTGGCCAACTGTTTAACTGTTTGAACACATAACACCTAAATGATGAGATTACTGTGATTGTATTTACCCTTCCTTTGTTTATGTAAGTCTCGAGGAATTTGGGGTGGTGAGTTCGGACACGTACACATGGGGTATAAAAGATTTTCACAAATGCTGGTCGGGGTCCTTGGCTAAGAGGAGACTCTGCCTTGGGCCCGCCGGTGTAATAAACTGCCCTCCATTACCTGCATTGTCCCTCTGAGTGAGTTTGTTCCCCAAAACGCGTGGCTATAACAATACAGTCACAACCCCCCCGCGGTCCGGTTTCTAGGCCTTTCCTTAATCGCCCACCCCGCCCCCTGCCCAGGTCCCACTGCCGGCCCCAGATTCTGTGCTCTGTCGTCAGTTCCAGGGCCCCAGTGAACCAGATATTTCAAATAGCACTCCCAAGTCTCCCCCCCACCATCACCCGACCCCTGCCCTCTTCTGCCCACCGCCCTTCCCCTCCAGCCACCAGGGCAAGAACTATGGCGTTGCGACACCTCTGAGGAGAAAGATGACGACCTCGAGGGCTTTCCTCCTCAAAGGCCCCAGATCGCACTGCCCGACCCGCCCGAAACTCGCTGGCTCCCCCTCACACACTCGCACACTTCAACTCCAGACAGGACAGATCTGTGGACCTACCTGGTGACTCGCAAGCAGTGAGAAGGAACCGGGACTGAATAAACCCAACCGCCTCAGGCCCAACGCTCCTCACAGAACGCTCAGGATGTATGTGCACCAAGGCGCATGCGCAGCAACGGGTGCACGTGCACACACTGCGCATGCTCCCGGAGTTCGGCGTGTGCCGTGCACGTTGAGGTTTTCTCGCCACTGAGGTGGAGTCCTGGAACGGCAGGGTCTCTGGAGGATGAGAAAGGGGCTTGAAGACTATATATTTTTCCTTCCAGGGCAGTCTTTCTTATGCATCCACAAACTGGTGATAGGTAGTCCCAGGTTACCCTTAGTGGAGAATGTGTCTCAGAAAGACATTCGTGACAGAAACAGACATTACGGTTTTTAATACCTATTTTTATACATGCTTTGATGAACCATTTCCTTCTCTGCTTCTGGGTTTTCCATCACGCTTGCGATGGCTTTACTCACTTCCATGGAAGAGACACAGAAATACATACCTCTGTTTCCATCTGTTGCTTGCAGCACTGCACCTTTATATCTCTGAACTGGTAACTGATTTCTCAGAATATACCTCTGGTTCCTGTACAATATTGTTCTTTTAGCATCGGACTTGACTTTCACCACCAGACACATCCACAGCTGGGGGTTGTTTCCACTTTGGCTTAGCCTTGTCATTCCTTCTGTAGCTATTTCTTCACTCGTCTCCAGTAGCACATTCTTCTTATTCTCAGGAATTTTCGTACTTACTAGGAGTTTTAATTTTACCCAAGACAAAGGAAAACATATTCACACAAGGACCATTACTAAAATATCCTACTCATGTACTCCTAATAGCCAAAAACCAGAAACAGCCCAACTATTCAACAACTGGCATATAGATGAAAGAGAAACAAAAGTGTATACTCGTGCAGGAGAATACTACACAGTCATTTCAAAAGGAACTCCTAATGCATGTAACAGCAAGGATGCATCTCAGCTGTGCCACTGAGAGATGTCAGACACAGAAGGCTATGTGTTATATGATTTCATGTCAATGGATTCCTGGAAAAGGCACAACTATAGGCACAGAAATATATCTGCGGTGGCCAGGGTATAGGAATGGAGGAAGGAGTCTGAATGCAAATAGCCCAAAGGAGCATTTTCAAACGAATGGGGCGTTTTCTACATTTTTGTTGTGGTAGCATTTACGCAATGGTATGCATATGTGAAAACTCGACAAACGGTAATGCTTTAAAGCATTGACTTCTATTGTATATAAATTATATCTCAATACCTCTCACTTTTTTTTAAAAGGAAAAGGAACTTTTAAGTATGTAAATACTGGTTATTGTATCCATCTAGACCATGAGCTCATAAACATAAAAATCTTATTTGGAATTCTTTCCAGACCTGGCCAACTTCCAGGATTTCCCATGACACCTTTGTACCCTTATGACAGGACACAGAAACTTGGTCTTAACCATGTTTACAATTCCCTCTCCTTCACTTCAAGTCCATATTCTTGCTGAGTTCTGTCACTTTTACTTCGAAAATCTCTAATGCATCTACTTTTTCCAAAGTCCACCGCATCTGCTCTAGTCCAAAGCCTCCCTCCATTTAATTGTCAACCCCCTTGAGTTTGTGTCATACCCCTTGGGTTTGTGCATCAGAGAAAACAGACAACCCTGTCACATGCTCTCAGTGAAGACAGCCTGGCAGTAGGGAAAATAAGACCATGCCTCTGGTCCAGTAGTGCCTAGACACGTTGTCCACGTCAATCAGAACTGAGGACTTCTTGTAAAAAGTGCAGATGCCATGATCTACATTCAGTGGATCTCACTCAGTGCGGCTACAACAGTGCCCTAGAATCTGTGAGATTACACTATACTTGGGAAACTTTCAGGGACTTTATTAAACCCCTTTGGTAGCGAGACTCAGCAAAATAAGGGAAATAGAGATCGGAACAGATATTAGAAAAAATATATAGATAATCGACAAAACCCAAAGCTGGCTCTTTCAAAAGGTCACTACGAATTCATAAATTTCCACCCAGAAGAATAAAACAAAAGCAAGATAACTATAGACAAAACTTGCCAATATCAGGAAAGAAATAGGTTACAGATTCCACAGAAATTAAAAGGCTTCTATGAATAAGTTTATAGTCATAGAATAACTACATCTGGCAATTTAGGTGAAGCGGAACAAACTATCAAATTTCAGTGAAAAAGAAACAGATAACCTATTTTAAAAGCAAGCTTGTAGTTGAAAAATTTACAGAAAAGAAATCTCCAGCCCCAGGTGGTATCCCAGGCACAAAAGAGAAGGGGAGGGAAAGAAAGGGTAGGGACAGGGACAAAGTAAAAAAAAAAAAAATATATATATATATATATATATATATATATATATATATATATATATATATCACTCCAATCATTTAATCAAGGTGATTTGGGCCAAATCCAAGCAATGTGATGAGACCATTCATTTTTTTTTCTCATTGTCCTCCAGCTTCCCCTTCCTGCCTCTCTCCTTTGCCCCAGTTCCCTTTCTCCTTCTTAAGTCCTGCCCTCCATCAAGGGCAGGCAACGATATGAGGCATGATTCCCACATTAAAACTGAGGTACGCTGCTCGGCTGACATTCAACGCGGATGCTATCATCCCTGCAGCTGGTACACTCAAGTTCTCTGTCTCTCCTGACGGACCAGAAGGTTTCACTCCTAATTTCAGGTATAGGTAGGAGAGAAGGTGCAGGGCACATGTTGGAGCCTTGAGTCCTTCATCTGTGAAATGCAGATGACCACAAACTGGGGGACAAACAGAAATAGCAGCACCAGGCCCCTTTCAATGAGAGCTACGAGCCAAACCCAGTGCATCACAGGACTCCTTGACATTCAGGAGCACGCCAAGTAGATTTCCATGCCAGGACTGTTGCATTTGTTGTTCCTTCTGCCTGGAATGCTCTTCCCTTAGGTAACCCCACGACCTGCTCCCTCACTTCCTCCAGATCTCTGCTTACTTGGCATCTTTCAGGGAGACTTTCCCTCATTATCTTGAAGAAAATCATAATATCATACCCACATACACCTTTTCCCCTGATCTAGCAATATCTTTCTTCACAGTGCCTGCCACCCTTGATTTACTTACTGACCACCAAGTCTATGCAATGAGAGACTTGGTTAGTTTTGCCCTGTCCCAAGCTCCTCCAATAGTGCTCAGGTCTATGGCAGGTGCTCAGAAAACATTTGCTGAAGGACAGTCTGGAGGCAGGCCCTTTAAACACATTGCTAACATGCACAGGTACCCTCCAAGATGGGCACTGGCCCCACTGTATTAATTATGATACATACTGAGATTTCACGAGGCAAGTGATACACTCAACAACACACAGTCAGCATGTCAGGTTCCCGGCTTCAGAATCATATCTGCCAGCTACCAAATCCTCACTTCCTGGACAGAGACCTCACAGCCAAGAACGTAAGAGGTTTTATTTCTAACACGAAGACTTCCAACAGCTCATAGACAGCCAGAGACACCAAAAAGAGCTCACTGAATCTCTGCACAGAGAGCACACAACTCGAGTCTCAGACGCTCAAACACAACAGAGACCATAACCATACACGCTGTGACAGAGACCCTGCAAACAGTCCAAAGTCTTCCAGACAGAAACAAATGAGAACTGCACAGATGCTTCACATCATGGAGACTGACTCCCAAACCACGCGGACACTTACCGACCTAATACAAACCCTCCTAAACGGAAAGGCAGAAGTTTTAATAACTCAAGAATATCATATAATCTTAAGACAAAGTTCCCAGACAAAGGAAAAATTTGCAACCTCTGCATAGAGCCCCAGGCAGCTGATCCTTTACACCTTTAGACTAACCCATCCTTAAAGCAGCACAGAGGCATCACAACTTGGAACCCAGAATCAAAAAGCTCAGTGATCTCACATTCTGGGGTGCAGACCCCTAACACAGAGATCTCACACACAGGGACTGAAAGGCAAGAAACCTCCAAAGATGCACATCCCGGTATACAGGCACACATCCTAGAGGCTTTGTATTATGGCTCACAAAATCCACTCACATCAAATGTCCCATCACTCACAATTCCGCCCAAAGGCTCAAGATCAAATGTAGCCAAACAGCACCCGTGTTGTCACACGTAGCAACACACAATCCCAAGGTGCCAGATACAGTATACTCTCCAGGGAGAGACACCAAACTCAGAGACCTCTCCCTGGACATGAATTGCGTGCATTTGTGTGAAGACCGTGCGCTGCCACAGGATCCAGACTGAGCGAGAGCTAAACAAGACTGAAACGCAGTCACCATGCACGGCCAGTGACCGCGCCAAACCTCGCCACTAACCAGAGCAGCTATTCGACCCCTTTGGGAAAAGCAATAAAACTCGGAGGAAAATTGCATGCTCTGCATCGTTGCGCACGCTAACGCAGGCGCACGCGTATACACGCGCCTCTCGCCCTCAGTTCCAGTTCTGTGCCCACAGCGCCCGCAATCACGCGGTGACCAGTCACTACCCAGAAAGCTTCTCTGACGCCATACCCAAACCGACAGCAGGTCTCTCGCTCCGTAGTCGTCCCACCAACGAAGGGGTGGAGTTGGAAAAGAGACGAAGAAAGTTTCCGCTGAATACCAGTGTCCACTCGGATTCGAAAGCAGCGGGAAGACGAAGAGGAGCGAATCGGGATAGACCCAGAGGCGCCCTGAGCGCCGCGCCTGGGAACTGTGGTCCATGCCTGACGCGGTGTAAGGGGGCCCTCCCTGCTGTGGAACGCCCTCTCCCAATGGTACCTTCCAGAGTGGGGGGGGGGTCTTACCGCTTCCCCTCAGTGGTATATCCCAGGACAGAACTGTTTCATCTCGCGCGCCCCTTGCTGGTGGAATTGGGGAACAGCAGATATAGATGCCCGGGGACCATTCCAGGATGATCCGCCAAGGGCGGAAGGGCAAGGTTAGGGTGAAAACCCCACAGATTGCTGCCATCTTGGACTCAAAAAGAAGTCTTCATAAACTGAAGATTACTTGTCTATAGTGACCACTGTCGTAACAAAGAGCATTGAAAGCATTTTATCTATGCTGCGCATCGTAGTTGTTTGAGCTTTCCGGTTTAAGGCAGAAATATCCAGCCACAGTCCCCCAGTGGGCAGGATAAGTAAAGCTTCCGACTGGAATCTGAGGTCCTGGCGTGGGGAAGGCCTCTGACGTTGACCGCGAGTAATATGTGAAAAAGACAACAGGACCTTCCATTCTGTTAGGAAAGGGGTCAATTTCGAGGGGACCCAAGGACACCACCTCGTAGGTGAGATAAAGATCACAGCTTTGTCATCATCTTATCATCCCTGAATATGTTCTCTAGCAGAATCCTCAGCCTGTCTAGCTAAGCTTCTCTCAACAGGCTTAACTGTCTGTTCATTCCGTTGTTCATGCATTCTCTCCAAAGTATGTGTCAAGCACAAATTTGTGTGCTTGGAAAGAGAAAATCGACCTTTTCCTCATGGAGCTTACATTCTGTTGGGATCATGTGGTCCCCAAATACAAGTAATTTATCAGGTGTTTGTAACTGCCATGATTAACATTAAATTGGGATAGTGAAATAGAGAGAGGGGATGATATCTAGAAAGAGTGGTCAGGGAAGTTCTAAGATTGTGACATTTGAGCAACAGCCTAGAGGAGATACCTATCTGGGAGAAAAGTATCCTAGATCCTAGTGGAAAAACTGGGGAGTAAAATCCTGATGTCTCCATTTTACTCCTGGGGAGTAAAATCCTCTCTTTCTCTAGAGAATGACTCAGTTGCCCATGGCCTGGGCCTTAATCACGCTCCCTTCACACACATCAGGGGCCTCTGCCCATCAAGAAAAGGACATTCTCCATTCCTGGGGAGGCTCATGCTGCACACAGGGTCCCTCACAACCTATCCTGCCCAGACTGCCCTCTTGCTGATCTCCCTGCCAATGACTGCTCTAATGGGGGAAAGAGAGGCAGGGATCTCTGCATTTGTGGTGGAGCCTCATGCAAATTGGTGAATGTGAGATTTCCCCCCAGCTGCTTGGAGGCTCAACTCTGTACCTTCCATGATCACATCCCCAGGGAATGTGACGAGTCCATTCCATCCATCAGATAAGAAGCTGGGTGTGTGATGGGGAGACACAGAGACATACCCTGACAGTGAGTCAGCCATAGGGTCCTTGTGGCCCTGTGCCAACGCCCCCCTCCCCCACTCCCTGGCCAGGGTTGTGCTGAGTCTTTCCCGCCTCCTCCAAGGAGCCCAAGCTTCCATCCAGTTCCTCCCCTCCTCATGAGCTGAGACCTTCCCTCTGCACTGGGCCTTGGGCGCCCATCTGCTAACGGTGCCCTCCTTGTTGTGGGTTGGGCAGATGGACTGAGAGAGTGTGTGTACACAGTTTTTGTCACAGGGCCCCTATCAAGGGTGGCAGTCATATCAGCAAGTATTTTTCTTAACAGGATTATTACCTGGGCTTCTGTGAACTGTGCATTATTACCCTCTCTGAGGATGGGGCCCCAAGCTTTTCTCTCTGTAGGGAGGCATGGTAGAAATCGTAGCAAATGTGACATCACAGGCCTGCTTCTAAGGCCCGTGAGAGTGGGGTCCATCCAGCCTCTCTCTTCAGACTGTTCTCGTGTGCAGATGTATGAATAGCTGAGAGGCCCAACCCTCTGGACACAGACCCCCCCCCCCCAAACAGTTCTGAGATTTCATGCCCTGGGACAGAGATCTGCAAACAGTTCAGAGTGCTCATCCTGGATGCCAACCCAAAACAGCTCTAATAGGTCACACCTGAGGACACTGATGCACTCCAGCTCAGAAATTCCATCTCTGGCTTCAGATGAATTAGGATCCCTAACAGAAACAGCGTTGCTCACAGCCAGTTCTACAGGGGTAAGTTGTAACCTCTGCGATCCCTGAATGACACTGCGTCGTGAAGGAATTCTGGGTGAAAAACAGGAAGAGGCACACAGTGCTTTGGACAAACTGGCCCTTATTTAGTCACACGCCATATCCTCAGATATGCAGGTGACACCACCCTTATGGCAGAAAGTGAAGAACTAAAGAGCCTCCTGATGAAAGAGAAAGAGGAGAGTGAAAAAGGTGGCTTAAAACTCAACATTCAGAAATCTAAGATCATGGCATCCGGTCCCATCACTTCATGGCGAACAGATGGGGAAACACTGGAAACAGTGTCAGACTTTATTTTTGGGGGCTCCAAAATCACTGCTGATGGTGATTGCAGCCATGAACTTAAAAGACGCTTACTCCTTGGAAGGAAGGTTATGGCCAACCTAGATAGCATATTTAAAAGCAGAGACATTACTTTGCCAACAAAAGTCCGTCTAGTCAAGGCTATGGTTTTTCCAGTGGTCATGTATGGATGTGAGAGTTGGACGGTGAAGAAAGCTGAGCACCGAAGAATTGATGCTTTTGGACTGTGGTGTTGGAGAAGACTCTTGAGAGTCCCTTGGACTGCAAGGAGATCCAACCAATCCATCCTAAAAGAGATCAATCCTGGGTGTTCACTGGAAGGTCTGATGTTGAAGCTGAAACTCCAATACTTGGGCCACCTCATGCGAAGGGCTGACTCATTGGAAAAGACCCTAATGCTGGGTAGGATTGGGGGCGGAAGGAGAAGGGGACGACAGAGGCTGAGATGGTTGGATGGCATAACCGACTCGATGGACATGGGTTTGGGTGGACTCCAGGAGTTGGTGATGGACAGAGAGGCCTGGCGTGCTGCAATTCATGGGGTCGCAGAGAGTCGGACACGACTGAGCGACTGAACTGAACTGAACTGAATCTATATTCAAGACAGCAAGCTAGGAATAGAATGGAACTTACTCTGATAAAGTGTATCTACAAAAAAGCAACGTAAACAGGTCGAAATGGAGAAGATTACTCATTTCCTATCGGGAAAAATGCCGATTATCACCTGCTTTAGTCAAGAGTATTCTGGCTGGTTTGTTCAATCCTGCAAAATGAGGAAAGGTTTAAGGTTTAAGCCAGTAGAAACTGTTGATATTCAAATATTATAGTATATTTTGAAAAGCAAAAATAATCTAGATCTAAATTTGTGGAATTAATATGCATATTTAGAGGAACTGTGGAACAGAAAATCTATATACAAACATTCTATCTCTACATACATCCTCAACTAGGCCATAAAAATCACAAACCATGGATTTTCAATACCATTAAATCCTCGGGGATAAATGTAACAAAAAATGTGCAAGGAGAAAATGAAACTTTATTGACAGAACTTTAACAGTCAAATATACAACATAAGAACAGCACAGACGGCTTCAGTCTATCTTCTTTCAAGCAAATCGTCGCCCTTCACCTATAATATATACATTAAAAAAGTTACTTAGCAGAAATTTCGATGACAGGAGAGGTGTACAGAGTTCATCGCAGTTGTAGTTTTATAAAGTGGACTAAAACAAGAACACTACGGGCGACCCTTTGGCTTACCTTCAGTTAATCCTCTCTAGAGATTTTATAGGCTTTTCAAGCGTATTACCAGTATTTTTAAAAACACACTACCCTTCCTAGTTATACAAGAAAATAAGGACACTGAGTTCAGAACAAATGAAATCAATTGAACCTATCAGAAGGTCGTTTTCAGTAGAGGGCAAAACTGTGTACACATTCAGTAAAATATCTAACAACAAAAAACACCCTAAGAAAAACAAAATACACCAAAACTAAAACCAAAAAATCCCCCAAAAGTATCATTGAACTGTGTTGGTTTGAAATAATATTCCGAATATAGGACAGCTCAACAGTTGTTATCTCTGTTACTGCTTAAGTGAAGTAAAGAAAAAGGCCAGTAGTACATTTGTTTCTTCTCTACTGTGGAAGAGTGTAGAAATTTTCATTTGTTCTAATTTATCCCTGATGTGGTTGTTTTAAGTCAGTTAAACATTTATCCCCCTTTTTACTTGTGGCCCTCTTGTAATTCTAAATGTTTCTTGTCACCTTGGAAAGCATTCCAGTTGGTATAATAAATTATATGGGGACACTAATTTTCAGTCATTACTATCACTGGCGACATCAACATGTGAAGCAGAAATAGGACTTTCTCACAGCCACACCAAAAGAAGAAAGAGAAAAAGGAGAGAAGAAAAGAAACGGGAGAGCTAGAGGGAGTATGAGTGAGAGAGAAAAGCAAGTAGGAAGAGAGAAGAAAATCTGGAAAAGGAGATTTTTTGGTTTGTTTCTGAATGACAATGGCTTTTGAGAGACAACTCTGACCAATTTCAAAAGTTCATCCACGGTATCTTGTGATGTTTACTTATTTAGTTACTCTGGGCTATGTTAAATAATATTTCTTTTTCTACCCTATTAGACACATCCCATCAATATTCTAAAAATATGTGAGTTCCAGATTATACTCTGTTTTAATTCTGTAATCTACTGTTAGTGTCTTGTTCATATTTCTTATTAGGTATACTTGGGCTTTGTCCATTTTCTTCACAATCATGTAAACTGAGAGGAATGGACTGGCAATTTGGGGTTGGCAGATACAAACTATCACATTCAGAATGGATAAACAACAAGGTCCTACTATACAGCACAGGGAACTATGTCCAATCTCCTGTGATAAATCACAACAGAAAAGAATATTAAAAAATATGTGTGTATATATATGTGTGTTACAAAATTATGTAAATTACCACATTGTGTTTATTTATTAGTTGAGTTTATTTTCCTCTTCCTGACGATTCATACCTGTCTTTTATTAAGTATCTTTTTCTTTTTCCATTAGGTTTATTCTGTTGCTCTTTTTCTTACCTGTTTGTTGGGGGTAGGATTTTATATTTATGTACTTTATAATTAATGTATTTTTCTTTTTAAATACCATACATATTTAGGGCTAAGATGTTTCTAAGAGAACATTTTAATCATGTTCTGTAGTTACTTGCAAGTAGTCTGAAAGTTGTCTTTTCATCTACATGTTCTAATGGAATGGAACAAAAAGGTAAAGTGAAAATATTTAGAAGGCTAATACACAGTAAAATCTTCCCTAACCATGAAGTTCTTCCTGTAAAATTAGAACCATGCAATTAATTGTCAGCAATCTGGAGAACACCTATGTGAAAGATACTACGCTGATTACGTGGGAAGAACTAGAGTTACAGACTTTAACCTTCAAAACTTTTTAAACTCACGTATCAAAGAGGAAAAATAACATATTTGATATAGTGAGAGACGATTATATCGTGAGGCTCAGATTTTTACTAGTTCCTTAAGAGTGAGAGTTGGGTGTATGGCAAAAACCATCAGAGTAGTGTAAAGTAATGATCCTCCACTTAAAATAAGCAAAAAAACGCCCCCCAAAACAGACCAAACATGGGGGCAGGTAGTGTGCTTAGCATGTGTATCTCACTCACACCTGCCTGGAATATCACTGACTAAATGCACTCTCTCAACTTGATCAGCCACAGAAACAGGAAACTAGACTACGTTTTGCCATTTTATTATTCAGTCATATCATGCTTCAATGGGGAAAGGATTTAAAATGCAACTAATTTTCTTAAGAGCTAGAGAATTCAGAATTTGAGAGAATTTAACAAACATCAAGCAGAATGTTGGCTCATTTTCTTTTTTAAAAAAATTAATTTTTTAATTTTAATTGGAGGCTAATTACTTTACAATAGTGTGGTGTTTTTTGCAATACATTGATATGAATCAGCCACGGGTGTACATGGGTCCCCCATCAGAAAATGAAATCTCAATTCCCCTGTTATAATTTGACTCTAGATGATATTTTATGATAAATCAATCAAGAAAAACAGAGTACTCTTGTATGCATTCCATCGAAGGGAATCAGAGAGTGCAAAAATCAGCATGGAAAAATTGGCATTTTAGTGTATCTGTTCTGAATTCACAACTTATATGAATAAAGTTCAGTTTAGAAGTTAAGGGATTTACCTGAATCACACACATTATGTTAAAGCTGGTACTAGAACCTACTGAGCATATTTCATGTAAACTGATATTTATTACAAATGCATTCCGTATTTGTTACAAGCAGAAATTAGAAAAGAACCTGAAAATTATTAGCTGTTGCTTAAAGTACTTATACTCAAGGAAAGAAAACGGTTTCCTTTTGAATCAGTTCTATTGAGAAGGATGAAACTGGAGCCCATTATACAGAGTGAAGTAAGCCAGACAGAAAAACACCAATACAGTATACTAATGCATATATATGGAATTTGAAAGATGGTAACGATAACCCTATATGCGAGACAGAATAAGAGACACAGATGCATAGAACAGTCTTATGGACTCTGAGGGAGAAGGTGAGGGTGGGACGTTCTGAGAGAATAGCATTGAAACATGTATATTATCATATGTGAAACAGAACATCATTCCAGGTTCGATGCATGAGACAAATGCTCAGGGCTGGGGCAGTGGGATGACCCGGAGGGATGGGAGGGGGAGGGAGGTGTGGGGGGGGTTCAGGATGGGGAACACATGTAAACCCATGGCTGATTCATGTCAATGTATGGCAAAAACCACTACAATATTGTAAAGTAATTAGCCTCCAACTAAAATAAATAAATTTATTTAAAAATAAAAAAAAAAGGAAAACGGTTTCCTATTTTCAGTTCGATATGGCTTTGATCCTGTCTCTTTATTGGAAAGTCTGTAAGTCAGGCACTCAGGCATCTGGGATGTGAACTGTCTTTCAAAGAATATGTGAATTCTATTATTAAAATAATAGTAATGTTCCCTCTATATTATTAAAGATACAATATTCTGAAAAACAGAAACCACATAAATTACTTTCTGAATGGATGACATACCTGCTTCTGGCATTTCAACAGGCTCTATATTTGACGCAATCTCCTCCTAGACATCAGGACCATCTCCACCTTGACCCCCAGTCTTTGCCACAGCCAATTCCGGGAGATCAAGTTCCAGGTCAGAATCATTAAAAAAATACATCAATTCAGCTGTAAAACCTACAATATAAACAAGGGAATGATGATATTCATTCCCTCAGTGTTATGAATTAAAAGCCTTAGGTTAGGATGGTAAAAATGTGATGAGTAAGAAATTCAGGAGCATTATTCCAGGAATGTTTTGCTGGAGAAAAAGAAAGCAGAATTTTCCGAAAGTCATTACCATTTTCCTTTTCCAGGGTTGTCCTCAGACAACTTAGATGCTCCCCCGACTTGTCTTGAAAACAAGGGAAAACTTCACCAACCACACGAACCTGCAAACTATACTCTCCTCAGTTTTTTAGGAACTGTCTGAAGTCCTTTTCTAATGTTTCCTTTCCTCCACTCACTGGGTATGTCTTAAGGCAGGATGCACTGATACACTTTACCTTGACAGGCATGCTGCAGCTTCTCTTCACCACGATCCACTGGATGCTCTTCATTTACTTCCTCCTTTGCAGGTGTGATATCATGAATTTCAGCTGGTGGTTCCCCTTGTTGAGGTTGCTCAACACTGGGCTGCTGGTCCTAGTAGAGTGGGCATGCAAATAAAAACCTTTTGTTGTTAATACATCTAATAGCATAAATATACATAAGACACAGATGTATCTGATCATAAGTAAACCTAACAACATTTTCCCAACACAATTCTATGTACTTACTTTTAATAAAGTTTCTCTTCCCACAGAGAAAAGTTAACTCCCAAAAGAGTTACTCAGAAAGACTTTGGAAGCTATTTAACTCTATGTTGGGATGGAAGTATGCAATCTGTTGTTAATAAGCAGGAGGAGGGAGTCACTGGGCACATTTCCAGGGAATTTAACAGTATACTCATCCAGGCAACGCCAGACTGTAATATATCTGGATCAATGTTCCTTCCTAAGACACACTGTCACCCTTTATCAGCATGAAAGACCTTTATCACTGCATCTGTACTACTTAACATCATTTTCTCAAAAATAAACTTCTGCTAATAGAAAACACCAAATGGTAAGGTACTCACAACCACAGGTGCATCCAGCTGGGAGGACTCTTGATCTATAGGTCCCAGTGTTGATGCCACTTGCCCACTCATATTTCTCCCTGAAAGTAGAATGTTGTGATTTAGAAAATGTATTTATGACTAGAGCTATATTTGATCACTTTTATGGCCATATGTTGACTTATTACTTTTTTTAAAAATGTGAAAATACTTTCAAAAGAAAACGATGGTTAAGTATGAGTGTACATGCATTCCAATCACACTAAATACAGTTACTAGAAAAGCCATTTTTGTCTTTGCTAAGCTGGCAGAGAAATTACCTTAAGGTACACAGGAAGGCTCAATTTTTGTGAGGAAGTTTGATTTCACAACAGAATTCTCCATTATGAAGATATTTAGTGAAATACTGCTAAGAGTTAAAAATTCAGGACTATTCCTTTTGTCACACTCCTATTCACCAGACATATCTCCCCCAACTCCCTTGGAATTCAGCTGGAACTAGAAGGCTCAGTCTTTACAGCCTGACTATGGCGATTTTCTCAGTGTCTGGGGCTGAAGTGAGTCTGCATGCAGAGCAACCGGTCCACGTCTCCCTTGACACCTTATCACAAAACCCGGGAGACAGTCACAACCCACCCCCCCACCCGCGGTCCGGTTTCTAGGCCTTTCCTTAATCGCCCACCCCGCCCCCTGCCCAGGTCCCACTGCCGGCCCCAGATTCTGTGCTCTGTCATCAGTTCCAGGGCCCCAGTGGACCAGATATTTCAAATAGCACTCCCAAGTCTCACCCCCACCATCACCCGACCCCTGCCCTCTTCTGCCCACCGAGCTTCCTCTCCAGCCACCAGGGCAAGAACTATGGCATCACGACACCTCTGAAGAGCAAGATGACGACCTCGAGGGCCTTCCTCCTCAAAGGCCCGAAAACGCACTGCCCGACCCGCCCGAAACTCGCTGGCTCCCCCTCACACGCTCGCACACATCAACTCCAGACAGGACAGATCTGTGGACCTACCCGGTGACTCGAAAGCAGCGAGAAGGAACCGGGACTGAGTAAACACAACCGCCTCAGGCCCAACGCTCCTCACAGAATCTGCGCTACTTATGCGCACCAAGGCGCATGCGCAGTAGCGGGTGTACGGGCACACACTGCGCATGCTCCCTGAGTTCCGCGTGTGCCGAGCACGTTGAGCTTTTCTCGCTACTGAGGTAAGAGTCCTGGAACCGCAGGGTCTCTGGAGGATGAGAAAGGGGGTTGAAGACTGTATTTTTTTCCTTCCAGTGCAGTCTTTCTTACGCATCCACAAACTGTGGTGATAGGTAGTCCCAGGTTACCCTTAGTGGAGAATGTGTCTCAGGAAGACATTTATGACAGGAATAGACATTACTGGTTTGAATACCTATTTTTATACATGCTTTGATGAACCATTTCCTTCTCTGCTTCTGGGTTTTCCATCATGCTTGCAATGGCTTTACTCACTTCCATAGAACAGACACAGAAATATGTACCTCCGTTTCCATCTGTTGCTTGGAGCATTGCACATTTATATCTCTGAACTGGTAACTGATTTCTCAGAATATACCTCTGGTTCCTGTACAATATTCTTCTTTTAGCATCGGACTTGACTTTCACCACCAGACACATCCACAGCTGGGGGCTGTTTCCACTTTAGCTTAGCCTTTTCATTCCTTTTGTAGCTATTTCTTCACTCTTCTCCGGTAGCATATTCTTCTTATTCTCAAGAATTTCGGTACTTCCTAGGCGTTTTAATTTTAGCCAATTTTACCCAAGAGAAAGGAAAACATATTCACACAAGGACCATTACTAAAATATCCTACTCATGTACTCTTAATAGCCAAAACTAGAAACAACCAAACTATTCAACAACTGGTATGTAGATGAAAGAAAAAAAGAGTATACTCATGCATAAGAATACTACACAGTCATTTCAAAAGGAACTACTAATGCATGTAACAGCAAGGAGGCATCTCAGCTGTGCCACTGAGAGATGTCAGACACAGAAAGCTATGTGTTATATGATTTCATGTCAATGGATTTCTGGAAAACGCACAACTATAGGCACAGAAATGTATCTGTGGTTGCCAGGGTATAGGAATGGAGGAAGGAATCTGAATGCAAATAGCCGGAGGGAGCATTTGCTTTTTTTTTTTTTTTTTTAATAAATTTATTTATTTTAGTTGGGGGCTAATTACTTTACAATATTGTAGTGGCTTTTGCCATACATTGACATGAATCAGCTATGGGTTTACATGTGTTCCCCATCCTGAACCCCCCTCCCACCCACTCTCCATCCCATCCCTCTGGGTCATCCCATTGCCCCAGCCCTGAGCATTTGTCTCATGCATCGAACCTGGAATGGTGTTCTGTTTCACATATGATAATATACATGTTTCAATGCTATTCTCTCAGAACGTCCCACCCTCACCTTCTCCCTCAGAGTCCATACGACTGTTCTATGCATCTCTGTCTCTTATTCTGTCTCGCAATAGGGTTATGGTTACCGTCTTTCAAATTCCATATATATGCATTAGTATACCGTATTGGTGTTTTCCTTTCTGGCTTACTTCACTCTGAATAATGGGCTCCGGTTTCATCCATCTCAATAGAAATGATTCAAATGTATTCTTTCTAATGGCTGAGTAATATTCCATTGGGTATATGTACCAATGCTTCCTTATTCATTCGTCTGCTGATGGACATCTAGGTTGCTTCCATGTCCTGGCTATTGTAAACAGTGCTGTGATGAACACTGGGCTACACGTGTCTCTTTCAATTCTGGTTTCCTTGGTGTGTATGCCCAGCAGAGGGATTGCTGTGTCGTATGGCAGTTCTATTCCCAGTTTTTTAAGGAATCTCCACACTGTTCTCCATAGTGGCTGTACTAGTTTGCATTCTCACCCGAGGGAGCATTTTCAAACCAACGGGACGTTTTCTACCTTTTTGTTGTGGTAGCATTTACGCAATGGTATGCATATGTCAAAACTCGACAAACAGGAATGCTTTAAAGCATTGACTTCTCTTGTATATAAATTATGTCTCAAGCTTCTCTTCACCACGATCCACTGGATCCTCTTCATTTATTTCCTCCTTTGCCGGTGTGATATCCTGCATTTCAGCTGGTGGTTCCCCTTGTTGAGGTTGCTCAACACTGGGCTACTGGTCCTAGTAGAGTGGGCATGCAAATAAAAACCTTTTGTTGTTAATACATCTAATAGCATAAATATACATAAGACACAGATATATCTGATCATAAGTTAACCTAACAACATTTTCCCAACACAATTCTATGTACTTACTTTTAATAAAGTTACTCTTCCCACAGAGAAAAGTTAGCTCCCCTAAGAGTTACCCAGAAAGACTTTGGAAGCTATTTAAATCTATGTTGGGATGGAAGTATGCAATCTGTTGTTAATAAGCAGGAGGAAGGGAGTCACTGGGCACATTTCCAGGGAATTTAACGGTATACTCATCCAGGCAACACCAGACTGTAATATATCTGGATCAATGTTCCTTCCTAAGACAAACTGTCACCCTTTATCAGCATGAAAGACCTTTATCGCTGCATCTGTACTACTTACTGAGAGGGCAACCGGCAGGAAGGCCAGGAGTCTCCAAACGGAGGAAATAGGCTGCAAGTGTCAGACATTTTCTCTCTCTCTTAAGCGGCAGGATGAAACAAACTAGGGATATTGTTTCCCTTCTCTATACAAATTTAAAAGAGGTTTCTCTGAAAATACTGTGTTGCCATGACACCTGGTTTCACCTGAAGTTAACTATTCTCAAACTTTGAGTTAACCAATCCTTTTTTCTTATGGAAATGTTTGTCTTAAGCTATGTTATTGTACTCTGCATTTACCCCAAGCGCTGTCTTCCGCCTAATGGCTCAGAACTTACTTGACAAACCAGTATGTTATACTCAGACATTGTTCCCCTAATCTATGTAAATGAAACTATTTGCATGATCTGCCTTTCTGCAAAATTCAAGTCAATCGTTTTATGACCCGGGATGTCTGGTGCCCAGATTATTCCAAAATACATCTTATGGATGAGGGGCCTGGTGCCATTCTGAGTTTAAGACATTCCTTTCTTTCATTAACAAACTGCTAGTGACTATGTATCATCCAGCTGAAGACTAGCAGGGGAGTACTCTTTCTACCCCCTTCCGATGCCTATGTCAGAAGCTTTCTCTATCTCGTTTACACTTTAATAAAACTTTATCACACCAAAGCTCTGGGCGATCCAGCCTCGTCTCTGGCCCCGGATTGAATTCTTCTCCTCCAGAGGCCAAGAATCCCGGCCGTCTTTCTGCGGCTCAGCAACGACCTCACTACTTAACAATATTTTCTCCAAAATAAACTTGTGCTAATAGAAAACATCAAATGGTAAGGTACTCACAACCACAGGTTCACCCAGCTGGGAGCACTCTTGATCTACAGGTCCCAATGTTGATGCCACTTGCAAACTCATATTTCTCCCTGAAAGTAGAATATTGTGATTTAGAAAATGTATTTAAGAGTACAGCTATATTTGATCACTTTTATGACCATACGTTGACTTATTATTTTTTAAAAAATGTGAAAATACTTTCAAAAGAAAACTCTGGTTAAGTACGAGTGTACATGCATTCCAAGTACACCAAATACAGTTGCTAGAAAAGCCATATTTGTCTTTGCTAAGCTGGCAGAGAAATCACCTTAAGGTACACAGGAAGGCTGAACTTTTGTGAGGAAGTTTGATTTCACAACAGAATTCTCCATCATGAAGATATTTAGTGAAACGCTGCTAGGAATTAAAAATCCAGGACTGTTCCTTTTGTCACACTCCTTTTCACCAGACATATCTCCCCCAACTCCCTTGGAATTCAGCTGGAACAAGAAGAAAGGCTCAGTCTTTACAGCCTGATTTTCTCAGGGTCTGGGGCTGAGGTGAGTGCATGCAGAGCAACTGGTCCACGTCTCCCTTGACACCTTATCACAAAACCCGGGATAATGAAGAAGGAATTCCTGGGGCCTGGACTCCATCTTAGGCCTGTTGGTGCTGATCATGCTCGGCCACCTCTCTAATGGACTCTGAACTCTGTGCCTAGTGCCTGTGAAAACGACAATAGAAGGATAAGACCCCCTCCGGACAGGGGAACCTTGAAGATCCTATCCAGGTTACTCATCGCCTAAGAGAAAACATACACTAATCACCCCTGTCTCTGGACAGGCCGTAAATGTTTCTGTACCTATCGGAGTGTAACCTCCGGCTTATTGATTATTGGCCAACTGTTTAACTGTTTGAACACATAACACCTAAATGATGAGATTACTGTGATTGTATTTACCCTTCCTTTGTTTATGTAAGTCTCGAGGAATTTGGGGTGGTGAGTTCGGACACGTACACATGGGGTATAAAAGATTTTCACAAATGCTGGTCGGGGTCCTTGGCTAAGAGGAGACTCTGCCTTGGGCCCGCCGGTGTAATAAACTGCCCTCCATTACCTGCATTGTCCCTCTGAGTGAGTTTGTTCCCCAAAACGCGTGGCTATAACAATACAGTCACAACCCCCCCGCGGTCCGGTTTCTAGGCCTTTCCTTAATCGCCCACCCCGCCCCCTGCCCAGGTCCCACTGCCGGCCCCAGATTCTGTGCTCTGTCGTCAGTTCCAGGGCCCCAGTGAACCAGATATTTCAAATAGCACTCCCAAGTCTCCCCCCCACCATCACCCGACCCCTGCCCTCTTCTGCCCACCGCCCTTCCCCTCCAGCCACCAGGGCAAGAACTATGGCGTCGCGACACCTCTGAGGAGAAAGATGACGACCTCGAGGGCTTTCCTCCTCAAAGGCCCCAGATCGCACTGCCCGACCCGCCCGAAACTCGCTGGCTCCCCCTCACACACTCGCACACTTCAACTCCAGACAGGACAGATCTGTGGACCTACCTGGTGACTCGCAAGCAGTGAGAAGGAACCGGGACTGAATAAACCCAACCGCCTCAGGCCCAACGCTCCTCACAGAACGCTCAGGATGTATGTGCACCAAGGCGCATGCGCAGCAACGGGTGCACGTGCACACACTGCGCATGCTCCCGGAGTTCGGCGTGTGCCGTGCACGTTGAGGTTTTCTCGCCACTGAGGTGGAGTCCTGGAACGGCAGGGTCTCTGGAGGATGAGAAAGGGGCTTGAAGACTATATATTTTTCCTTCCAGGGCAGTCTTTCTTATGCATCCACAAACTGGTGATAGGTAGTCCCAGGTTACCCTTAGTGGAGAATGTGTCTCAGAAAGACATTCGTGACAGAAACAGACATTACGGTTTTTAATACCTATTTTTATACATGCTTTGATGAACCATTTCCTTCTCTGCTTCTGGGTTTTCCATCACGCTTGCGATGGCTTTACTCACTTCCATGGAAGAGACACAGAAATACATACCTCTGTTTCCATCTGTTGCTTGCAGCACTGCACCTTTATATCTCTGAACTGGTAACTGATTTCTCAGAATATACCTCTGGTTCCTGTACAATATTGTTCTTTTAGCATCGGACTTGACTTTCACCACCAGACACATCCACAGCTGGGGGTTGTTTCCACTTTGGCTTAGCCTTGTCATTCCTTCTGTAGCTATTTCTTCACTCGTCTCCAGTAGCACATTCTTCTTATTCTCAGGAATTTTCGTACTTACTAGGAGTTTTAATTTTACCCAAGACAAAGGAAAACATATTCACACAAGGACCATTACTAAAATATCCTACTCATGTACTCCTAATAGCCAAAAACCAGAAACAGCCCAACTATTCAACAACTGGCATATAGATGAAAGAGAAACAAAAGTGTATACTCGTGCAGGAGAATACTACACAGTCATTTCAAAAGGAACTCCTAATGCATGTAACAGCAAGGATGCATCTCAGCTGTGCCACTGAGAGATGTCAGACACAGAAGGCTATGTGTTATATGATTTCATGTCAATGGATTCCTGGAAAAGGCACAACTATAGGCACAGAAATATATCTGCGGTGGCCAGGGTATAGGAATGGAGGAAGGAGTCTGAATGCAAATAGCCCAAAGGAGCATTTTCAAACGAATGGGGCGTTTTCTACATTTTTGTTGTGGTAGCATTTACGCAATGGTATGCATATGTGAAAACTCAACAAACGGTAATGCTTTAAAGCATTGACTTCTATTGTATATAAATTATATCTCAATACCTCTCACTTTTTTTTAAAAGGAAAAGGAACTTTTAAGTATGTAAATACTGGTTATTGTATCCATCTAGACCATGAGCTCATAAACATAAAAATCTTATTTGGAATTCTTTCCAGACCTGGCCAACTTCCAGGATTTCCCATGACACCTTTGTACCCTTATGACAGGACACAGAAACTTGGTCTTAACCATGTTTACAATTCCCTCTCCTTCACTTCAAGTCCATATTCTTGCTGAGTTCTGTCACTTTTACTTCGAAAATCTCTAATGCATCTACTTTTTCCAAAGTCCACCGCATCTGCTCTAGTCCAAAGCCTCCCTCCATTTAATTGTCAACCCCCTTGAGTTTGTGTCATACCCCTTGGGTTTGTGCATCAGAGAAAACAGACAACCCTGTCACATGCTCTCAGTGAAGACAGCCTGGCAGTAGGGAAAATAAGACCATGCCTCTGCTCCAGTAGTGCCTAGACACGTTGTCCACGTCAATCAGAACTGAGGACTTCTTGTAAAAAGTGCAGATGCCATGATCTACATTCAGTGGATCTCACTCAGTGCGGCTACAACAGTGCCCTAGAATCTGTGAGATTACACTATACTTGGGAAACTTTCAGGGACTTTATTAAACCCCTTTGGTAGCGAGACTCAGCAAAATAAGGGAAATAGAGATCGGAACAGATATTAGAAAAAATATATAGATAATCGACAAAACCCAAAGCTGGCTCTTTCAAAAGGTCACTACGAATTCATAAATTTCCACCCAGAAGAATAAAACAAAAGCAAGATAACTATAGACAAAACTTGCCAATATCAGGAAAGAAATAGGTTACAGATTCCACAGAAATTAAAAGGCTTCTATGAATAAGTTTATAGTCATAGAATAACTACATCTGGCAATTTAGGTGAAGCGGAACAAACTATCAAATTTCAGTGAAAAAGAAACAGATAACCTATTTTAAAAGCAAGCTTGTAGTTGAAAAATTTACAGAAAAGAAATCTCCAGCCCCAGGTGGTATCCCAGGCACAAAAGAGAAGGGGAGGGAAAGAAAGGGTAGGGACAGGGACAAAGTAAAAAAAAAAAAAAAATATATATATATATATATATATATATATATATATATATATATATATATATCACTCCAATCATTTAATCAAGGTGATTTGGGCCAAATCCAAGCAATGTGATGAGACCATTCATTTTTTTTTCTCATTGTCCTCCAGCTTCCCCTTCCTGCCTCTCTCCTTTGCCCCAGTTCCCTTTCTCCTTCTTAAGTCCTGCCCTCCATCAAGGGCAGGCAACGATATGAGGCATGATTCCCACATTAAAACTGAGGTACGCTGCTCGGCTGACATTCAACGCAGATGCTATCATCCCTGCAGCTGGTACACTCAAGTTCTCTGTCTCTCCTGACGGACCAGAAGGTTTCACTCCTAATTTCAGGTATAGGTAGGAGAGAAGGTGCAGGGCACATGTTGGAGCCTTGAGTCCTTCATCTGTGAAATGCAGATGACCACAAACTGGGGGACAAACAGAAATAGCAGCACCAGGCCCCTTTCAATGAGAGCTACGAGCCAAACCCAGTGCATCACAGGACTCCTTGACATTCAGGAGCACGCCAAGTAGATTTCCATGCCAGGACTGTTGCATTTGTTGTTCCTTCTGCCTGGAATGCTCTTCCCTTAGGTAACCCCACGACCTGCTCCCTCACTTCCTCCAGATCTCTGCTTACTTGGCATCTTTCAGGGAGACTTTCCCTCATTATCTTGAAGAAAATCATAATATCATACCCACATACACCTTTTCCCCTGATCTAGCAATATCTTTCTTCATAGTGCCTGCCACCCTTGATTTACTTACTGACCACCAAGTCTATGCAATGAGAGACTTGGTTAGTTTTGCCCTGTCCCAAGCTCCTCCAATAGTGCTCAGGTCTATGGCAGGTGCTCAGAAAACATTTGCTGAAGGACAGTCTGGAGGCAGGCCCTTTAAACACATTGCTAACATGCACAGGTACCCTCCAAGATGGGCACTGGCCCCACTGTATTAATTATGATACATACTGAGATTTCACGAGGCAAGTGATACACTCAACAACACACAGTCAGCATGTCAGGTTCCCGGCTTCAGAATCATATCTGCCAGCTACCAAATCCTCACTTCCTGGACAGAGACCTCACAGCCAAGAACGTAAGAGGTTTTATTTCTAACACGAAGACTTCCAACAGCTCATAGACAGCCAGAGACACCAAAAAGAGCTCACTGAATCTCTGCACAGAGAGCACACAACTCGAGTCTCAGACGCTCAAACACAACAGAGACCATAACCATACACGCTGTGACAGAGACCCTGCAAACAGTCCAAAGTCTTCCAGACAGAAACAAATGAGAACTGCACAGATGCTTCACATCATGGAGACTGACTCCCAAACCACGCGGACACTTACCGACCTAATACAAACCCTCCTAAACGGAAAGGCAGAAGTTTTAATAACTCAAGAATATCATATAATCTTAAGACAAAGTTCCCAGACAAAGGAAAAATTTGCAACCTCTGCATAGAGCCCCAGGCAGCTGATCCTTTACACCTTTAGACTAACCCATCCTTAAAGCAGCACAGAGGCATCACAACTTGGAACCCAGAATCAAAAAGCTCAGTGATCTCACATTCTGGGGTGCAGACCCCTAACACAGAGATCTCACACACAGGGACTGAAAGGCAAGAAACCTCCAAAGATGCACATCCCGGTATACAGGCACACATCCTAGAGGCTTTGTATTATGGCTCACAAAATCCACTCACATCAAATGTCCCATCACTCACAATTCCGCCCAAAGGCTCAAGATCAAATGTAGCCAAACAGCACCCGTGTTGTCACACGTAGCAACACACAATCCCAAGGTGCCAGATACAGTATACTCTCCAGGGAGAGACACCAAACTCAGAGACCTCTCCCTGGACATGAATTGCGTGCATTTGTGTGAAGACCGTGCGCTGCCACAGGATCCAGACTGAGCGAGAGCTAAACAAGACTGAAACGCAGTCACCATGCACGGCCAGTGACCGCGCCAAACCTCGCCACTAACCAGAGCAGCTATTCGACCCCTTTGGGAAAAGCAATAAAACTCGGAGGAAAATTGCATGCTCTGCATCGTTGCGCACGCTAACGCAGGCGCACGCGTATACACGCGCCTCTCGCCCTCAGTTCCAGTTCTGTGCCCACAGCGCCCGCAATCACGCGGTGACCAGTCACTACCCAGAAAGCTTCTCTGACGCCATACCCAAACCGACAGCAGGTCTCTCGCTCCGTAGTCGTCCCACCAACGAAGGGGTGGAGTTGGAAAAGAGACGAAGAAAGTTTCCGCTGAATACCAGTGTCCACTCGGATTCGAAAGCAGCGGGAAGACGAAGAGGAGCGAATCGGGATAGACCCAGAGGCGCCCTGAGCGCCGCGCCTGGGAACTGTGGTCCATGCCTGACGCGGTGTAAGGGGGCCCTCCCTGCTGTGGAACGCCCTCTCCCAATGGTACCTTCCAGAGTGGGGGGGGGGGTCTTACCGCTTCCCCTCAGTGGTATATCCCAGGACAGAACTGTTTCATCTCGCGCGCCCCTTGCTGGTGGAATTGGGGAACAGCAGATATAGATGCCCGGGGACCATTCCAGGATGATCCGCCAAGGGCGGAAGGGCAAGGTTAGGGTGAAAACCCCACAGATTGCTGCCATCTTGGACTCAAAAAGAAGTCTTCATAAACTGAAGATTACTTGTCTATAGTGACCACTGTCGTAACAAAGAGCATTGAAAGCATTTTATCTATGCTGCGCATCGTAGTTGTTTGAGCTTTCCGGTTTAAGGCAGAAATATCCAGCCACAGTCCCCCAGTGGGCAGGATAAGTAAAGCTTCCGACTGGAATCTGAGGTCCTGGCGTGGGGAAGGCCTCTGACGTTGACCGCGAGTAATATGTGAAAAAGACAACAGGACCTTCCATTCTGTTAGGAAAGGGGTCAATTTCGAGGGGACCCAAGGACACCACCTCGTAGGTGAGATAAAGATCACAGCTTTGTCATCATCTTATCATCCCTGAATATGTTCTCTAGCAGAATCCTCAGCCTGTCTAGCTAAGCTTCTCTCAACAGGCTTAACTGTCTGTTCATTCCGTTGTTCATGCATTCTCTCCAAAGTATGTGTCAAGCACAAATTTGTGTGCTTGGAAAGAGAAAATCGACCTTTTCCTCATGGAGCTTACATTCTGTTGGGATCATGTGGTCCCCAAATACAAGTAATTTATCAGGTGTTTGTAACTGCCATGATTAACATTAAATTGGGATAGTGAAATAGAGAGAGGGGATGATATCTAGAAAGAGTGGTCAGGGAAGTTCTAAGATTGTGACATTTGAGCAACAGCCTAGAGGAGATACCTATCTGGGAGAAAAGTATCCTAGATCCTAGTGGAAAAACTGGGGAGTAAAATCCTGATGTCTCCATTTTACTCCTGGGGAGTAAAATCCTCTCTTTCTCTAGAGAATGACTCAGTTGCCCATGGCCTGGGCCTTAATCACGCTCCCTTCACACACATCAGGGGCCTCTGCCCATCAAGAAAAGGACATTCTCCATTCCTGGGGAGGCTCATGCTGCACACAGGGTCCCTCACAACCTATCCTGCCCAGACTGCCCTCTTGCTGATCTCCCTGCCAATGACTGCTCTAACGGGGGAAAGAGAGGCAGGGATCTCTGCATTTGTGGTGGAGCCTCATGCAAATTGGTGAATGTGAGATTTCCCCCCAGCTGCTTGGAGGCTCAACTCTGTACCTTCCATGATCACATCCCCAGGGAATGTGACGAGTCCATTCCATCCATCAGATAAGAAGCTGGGTGTGTGATGGGGAGACACAGAGACATACCCTGACAGTGAGTCAGCCATAGGGTCCTTGTGGCCCTGTGCCAACGCCCCCCTCCCCCACTCCCTGGCCAGGGTTGTGCTGAGTCTTTCCCGCCTCCTCCAAGGAGCCCAAGCTTCCATCCAGTTCCTCCCCTCCTCATGAGCTGAGACCTTCCCTCTGCACTGGGCCTTGGGCGCCCATCTGCTAACGGTGCCCTCCTTGTTGTGGGTTGGGCAGATGGACTGAGAGAGTGTGTGTACACAGTTTTTGTCACAGGGCCCCTATCAAGGGTGGCAGTCATATCAGCAAGTATTTTTCTTAACAGGATTATTACCTGGGCTTCTGTGAACTGTGCATTATTACCCTCTCTGAGGATGGGGCCCCAAGCTTTTCTCTCTGTAGGGAGGCATGGTAGAAATCGTAGCAAATGTGACATCACAGGCCTGCTTCTAAGGCCCGTGAGAGTGGGGTCCATCCAGCCTCTCTCTTCAGACTGTTCTCGTGTGCAGATGTATGAATAGCTGAGAGGCCCAACCCTCTGGACACAGACCCCCCCCCCCAAACAGTTCTGAGATTTCATGCCCTGGGACAGAGATCTGCAAACAGTTCAGAGTGCTCATCCTGGATGCCAACCCAAAACAGCTCTAATAGGTCACACCTGAGGACACTGATGCACTCCAGCTCAGAAATTCCATCTCTGGCTTCAGATGAATTAGGATCCCTAACAGAAACAGCGTTGCTCACAGCCAGTTCTACAGGGGTAAGTTGTAACCTCTGCGATCCCTGAATGACACTGCGTCGTGAAGGAATTCTGGGTGAAAAACAGGAAGAGGCACACAGTGCTTTGGACAAACTGGCCCTTATTTAGTCACACGCCATATCCTCAGATATGCAGGTGACACCACCCTTATGGCAGAAAGTGAAGAACTAAAGAGCCTCCTGATGAAAGAGAAAGAGGAGAGTGAAAAAGGTGGCTTAAAACTCAACATTCAGAAATCTAAGATCATGGCATCCGGTCCCATCACTTCATGGCGAACAGATGGGGAAACACTGGAAACAGTGTCAGACTTTATTTTTGGGGGCTCCAAAATCACTGCTGATGGTGATTGCAGCCATGAACTTAAAAGACGCTTACTCCTTGGAAGGAAGGTTATGGCCAACCTAGATAGCATATTTAAAAGCAGAGACATTACTTTGCCAACAAAAGTCCGTCTAGTCAAGGCTATGGTTTTTCCAGTGGTCATGTATGGATGTGAGAGTTGGACGGTGAAGAAAGCTGAGCACCGAAGAATTGATGCTTTTGGACTGTGGTGTTGGAGAAGACTCTTGAGAGTCCCTTGGACTGCAAGGAGATCCAACCAATCCATCCTAAAAGAGATCAATCCTGGGTGTTCACTGGAAGGTCTGATGTTGAAGCTGAAACTCCAATACTTGGGCCACCTCATGCGAAGGGCTGACTCATTGGAAAAGACCCTAATGCTGGGTAGGATTGGGGGCGGAAGGAGAAGGGGACGACAGAGGCTGAGATGGTTGGATGGCATAACCGACTCGATGGACATGGGTTTGGGTGGACTCCAGGAGTTGGTGATGGACAGAGAGGCCTGGCGTGCTGCAATTCATGGGGTCGCAGAGAGTCGGACACGACTGAGCGACTGAACTGAACTGAACTGAATCTATATTCAAGACAGCAAGCTAGGAATAGAATGGAACTTACTCTGATAAAGTGTATCTACAAAAAAGCAACGTAAACAGGTCGAAATGGAGAAGATTACTCATTTCCTATCGGGAAAAATGCCGATTATCACCTGCTTTAGTCAAGAGTATTCTGGCTGGTTTGTTCAATCCTGCAAAATGAGGAAAGGTTTAAGGTTTAAGCCAGTAGAAACTGTTGATATTCAAATATTATAGTATATTTTGAAAAGCAAAAATAATCTAGATCTAAATTTGTGGAATTAATATGCATATTTAGAGGAACTGTGGAACAGAAAATCTATATACAAACATTCTATCTCTACATACATCCTCAACTAGGCCATAAAAATCACAAACCATGGATTTTCAATACCATTAAATCCTCGGGGATAAATGTAACAAAAAATGTGCAAGGAGAAAATGAAACTTTATTGACAGAACTTTAACAGTCAAATATACAACATAAGAACAGCACAGACGGCTTCAGTCTATCTTCTTTCAAGCAAATCGTCGCCCTTCACCTATAATATATACATTAAAAAAGTTACTTAGCAGAAATTTCGATGACAGGAGAGGTGTACAGAGTTCATCGCAGTTGTAGTTTTATAAAGTGGACTAAAACAAGAACACTACGGGCGACCCTTTGGCTTACCTTCAGTTAATCCTCTCTAGAGATTTTATAGGCTTTTCAAGCGTATTACCAGTATTTTTAAAAACACACTACCCTTCCTAGTTATACAAGAAAATAAGGACACTGAGTTCAGAACAAATGAAATCAATTGAACCTATCAGAAGGTCGTTTTCAGTAGAGGGCAAAACTGTGTACACATTCAGTAAAATATCTAACAACAAAAAACACCCTAAGACAAACAAAATACACCAAAACTAAAACCAAAAAATCCCCCAAAAGTATCATTGAACTGTGTTGGTTTGAAATAATATTCCGAATATAGGACAGCTCAACAGTTGTTATCTCTGTTACTGCTTAAGTGAAGTAAAGAAAAAGGCCAGTAGTACATTTGTTTCTTCTCTACTGTGGAAGAGTGTAGAAATTTTCATTTGTTCTAATTTATCCCTGATGTGGTTGTTTTAAGTCAGTTAAACATTTATCCCCCTTTTTACTTGTGGCCCTCTTGTAATTCTAAATGTTTCTTGTCACCTTGGAAAGCATTCCAGTTGGTATAATAAATTATATGGGGACACTAATTTTCAGTCATTACTATCACTGGCGACATCAACATGTGAAGCAGAAATAGGACTTTCTCACAGCCACACCAAAAGAAGAAAGAGAAAAAGGAGAGAAGAAAAGAAACGGGAGAGCTAGAGGGAGTATGAGTGAGAGAGAAAAGCAAGTAGGAAGAGAGAAGAAAATCTGGAAAAGGAGATTTTTTGGTTTGTTTCTGAATGACAATGGCTTTTGAGAGACAACTCTGACCAATTTCAAAAGTTCATCCACGGTATCTTGTGATGTTTACTTATTTAGTTACTCTGGGCTATGTTAAATAATATTTCTTTTTCTACCCTATTAGACACATCCCATCAATATTCTAAAAATATGTGAGTTCCAGATTATACTCTGTTTTAATTCTGTAATCTACTGTTAGTGTCTTGTTCATATTTCTTATTAGGTATACTTGGGCTTTGTCCATTTTCTTCACAATCATGTAAACTGAGAGGAATGGACTGGCAATTTGGGGTTGGCAGATACAAACTATCACATTCAGAATGGATAAACAACAAGGTCCTACTATACAGCACAGGGAACTATGTCCAATCTCCTGTGATAAATCACAACAGAAAAGAATATTAAAAAATGTGTGTGTATATATATGTGTGTTACAAAATTATGTAAATTACCACATTGTGTTTATTTATTAGTTGAGTTTATTTTCCTCTTCCTGACGATTCATACCTGTCTTTTATTAAGTATCTTTTTCTTTTTCCGTTAGGTTTATTCTGTTGCTCTTTTTCTTACCTGTTTGTTGGGGGTAGGATTTTATATTTATGTACTTTATAATTAATGTATTTTTCTTTTTAAATACCATACATATTTAGGGCTAAGATGTTTCTAAGAGAACATTTTAATCATGTTCTGTAGTTACTTGCAAGTAGTCTGAAAGTTGTCCTTTCATCTACATGTTCTAATGGAATGGAACAAAAAGGTAAAGTGAAAATATTTAGAAGGCTAATACACAGTAAAATCTTCCCTAACCATGAAGTTCTTCCTGTAAAATTAGAACCATGCAATTAATTGTCAGCAATCTGGAGAACACCTATGTGAAAGATACTACGCTGATTACGTGGGAAGAACTAGAGTTACAGACTTTAACCTTCAAAACTTTTTAAACTCACGTATCAAAGAGGAAAAATAACATATTTGATATAGTGAGAGACGATTATATCGTGAGGCTCAGATTTTTACTAGTTCCTTAAGAGTGAGAGTTGGGTGTATGGCAAAAACCATCAGAGTAGTGTAAAGTAATGATCCTCCACTTAAAATAAGCAAAAAAACGCCCCCCAAAACAGACCAAACATGGGGGCAGGTAGTGTGCTTAGCATGTGTATCTCACTCACACCTGCCTGGAATATCACTGACTAAATGCACTCTCTCAACTTGATCAGCCACAGAAACAGGAAACTAGACTACCTTTTGCCATTTTATTATTCAGTCATATCATGCTTCAATGGGGAAAGGATTTAAAATGCAACTAATTTTCTTAAGAGCTAGAGAATTCAGAATTTGAGAGAATTTAACAAACATCAAGCAGAATGTTGGCTCATTTTCTTTTTTAAAAAAATTAATTTTTTAATTTTAATTGGAGGCTAATTACTTTACAATAGTGTGGTGTTTTTTGCAATACATTGATATGAATCAGCCACGGGTGTACATGGGTCCCCCATCAGAAAATGAAATCGCAATTCCCCTGTTATAATTTGACTCTAGATGATATTTTATGATAAATCAATCAAGAAAAACAGAGTACTCTTGTATGCATTCCATCGAAGGGAATCAGAGAGTGCAAAAATCAGCATGGAAAAATTGGCATTTTAGTGTATCTGTTCTGAATTCACAACTTATATGAATAAAGTTCAGTTTAGAAGTTAAGGGATTTACCTGAATCACACACATTATGTTAAAGCTGGTACTAGAACCTACTGAGCATATTTCATGTAAACTGATATTTATTACAAATGCATTCCGTATTTGTTACAAGCAGAAATTAGAAAAGAACCTGAAAATTATTAGCTGTTGCTTAAAGTACTTATACTCAAGGAAAGAAAACGGTTTCCTTTTGAATCAGTTCTATTGAGAAGGATGAAACTGGAGCCCATTATACAGAGTGAAGTAAGCCAGACAGAAAAACACCAATACAGTATACTAATGCATATATATGGAATTTGAAAGATGGTAACGATAACCCTATATGCGAGACAGAATAAGAGACACAGATGCATAGAACAGTCTTATGGACTCTGAGGGAGAAGGTGAGGGTGGGACGTTCTGAGAGAATAGCATTGAAACATGTATATTATCATATGTGAAACAGAACATCATTCCAGGTTCGATGCATGAGACAAATGCTCAGGGCTGGGGCAGTGGGATGACCCGGAGGGATGGGAGGGGGAGGGAGGTGTGGGGGGGGTTCAGGATGGGGAACACATGTAAACCCATGGCTGATTCATGTCAATGTATGGCAAAAACCACTACAATATTGTAAAGTAATTAGCCTCCAACTAAAATAAATAAATTTATTTAAAAATAAAAAAAAAAGGAAAACGGTTTCCTATTTTCAGTTCGATATGGCTTTGATCCTGTCTCTTTATTGGAAAGTCTGTAAGTCAGGCACTCAGGCATCTGGGATGTGAACTGTCTTTCAAAGAATATGTGAATTCTATTATTAAAATAATAGTAATGTTCCCTCTATATTATTAAAGATACAATATTCTGAAAAACAGAAACCACATAAATTACTTTCTGAATGGATGACATACCTGCTTCTGGCATTTCAACAGGCTCTATATTTGACGCAATCTCCTCCTAGACATCAGGACCATCTCCACCTTGACCCCCAGTCTTTGCCACAGCCAATTCCGGGAGATCAAGTTCCAGGTCAGAATCATTAAAAAAATACATCAATTCAGCTGTAAAACCTACAATATAAACAAGGGAATGATGATATTCATTCCCTCAGTGTTATGAATTAAAAGCCTTAGGTTAGGATGGTAAAAATGTGATGAGTAAGAAATTCAGGAGCATTATTCCAGGAATGTTTTGCTGGAGAAAAAGAAAGCAGAATTTTCCGAAAGTCATTACCATTTTCCTTTTCCAGGGTTGTCCTCAGACAACTTAGATGCTCCCCCGACTTGTCTTGAAAACAAGGGAAAACTTCACCAACCACACGAACCTGCAAACTATACTCTCCTCAGTTTTTTAGGAACTGTCTGAAGTCCTTTTCTAATGTTTCCTTTCCTCCACTCACTGGGTATGTCTTAAGGCAGGATGCACTGATACACTTTACCTTGACAGGCATGCTGCAGCTTCTCTTCACCACGATCCACTGGATGCTCTTCATTTACTTCCTCCTTTGCAGGTGTGATATCATGAATTTCAGCTGGTGGTTCCCCTTGTTGAGGTTGCTCAACACTGGGCTGCTGGTCCTAGTAGAGTGGGCATGCAAATAAAAACCTTTTGTTGTTAATACATCTAATAGCATAAATATACATAAGACACAGATGTATCTGATCATAAGTTAACCTAACAACATTTTCCCAACACAATTCTATGTACTTACTTTTAATAAAGTTTCTCTTCCCACAGAGAAAAGTTAACTCCCAAAAGAGTTACTCAGAAAGACTTTGGAAGCTATTTAACTCTATGTTGGGATGGAAGTATGCAATCTGTTGTTAATAAGCAGGAGGAGGGAGTCACTGGGCACATTTCCAGGGAATTTAACAGTATACTCATCCAGGCAACGCCAGACTGTAATATATCTGGATCAATGTTCCTTCCTAAGACACACTGTCACCCTTTATCAGCATGAAAGACCTTTATCACTGCATCTGTACTACTTAACATCATTTTCTCAAAAATAAACTTCTGCTAATAGAAAACACCAAATGGTAAGGTACTCACAACCACAGGTGCATCCAGCTGGGAGGACTCTTGATCTATAGGTCCCAGTGTTGATGCCACTTGCCCACTCATATTTCTCCCTGAAAGTAGAATGTTGTGATTTAGAAAATGTATTTATGACTAGAGCTATATTTGATCACTTTTATGGCCATATGTTGACTTATTACTTTTTTTAAAAATGTGAAAATACTTTCAAAAGAAAACGATGGTTAAGTATGAGTGTACATGCATTCCAATCACACTAAATACAGTTACTAGAAAAGCCATTTTTGTCTTTGCTAAGCTGGCAGAGAAATTACCTTAAGGTACACAGGAAGGCTCAATTTTTGTGAGGAAGTTTGATTTCACAACAGAATTCTCCATTATGAAGATATTTAGTGAAATACTGCTAAGAGTTAAAAATTCAGGACTATTCCTTTTGTCACACTCCTATTCACCAGACATATCTCCCCCAACTCCCTTGGAATTCAGCTGGAACTAGAAGGCTCAGTCTTTACAGCCTGACTATGGCGATTTTCTCAGTGTCTGGGGCTGAAGTGAGTCTGCATGCAGAGCAACCGGTCCACGTCTCCCTTGACACCTTATCACAAAACCCGGGAGACAGTCACAACCCACCCCCCCACCCGCGGTCCGGTTTCTAGGCCTTTCCTTAATCGCCCACCCCGCCCCCTGCCCAGGTCCCACTGCCGGCCCCAGATTCTGTGCTCTGTCATCAGTTCCAGGGCCCCAGTGGACCAGATATTTCAAATAGCACTCCCAAGTCTCACCCCCACCATCACCCGACCCCTGCCCTCTTCTGCCCACCGAGCTTCCTCTCCAGCCACCAGGGCAAGAACTATGGCATCACGACACCTCTGAAGAGCAAGATGACGACCTCGAGGGCCTTCCTCCTCAAAGGCCCGAAAACGCACTGCCCGACCCGCCCGAAACTCGCTGGCTCCCCCTCACACGCTCGCACACATCAACTCCAGACAGGACAGATCTGTGGACCTACCCGGTGACTCGAAAGCAGCGAGAAGGAACCGGGACTGAGTAAACACAACCGCCTCAGGCCCAACGCTCCTCACAGAATCTGCGCTACTTATGCGCACCAAGGCGCATGCGCAGTAGCGGGTGTACGGGCACACACTGCGCATGCTCCCTGAGTTCCGCGTGTGCCGAGCACGTTGAGCTTTTCTCGCTACTGAGGTAAGAGTCCTGGAACCGCAGGGTCTCTGGAGGATGAGAAAGGGGGTTGAAGACTGTATTTTTTTCCTTCCAGTGCAGTCTTTCTTACGCATCCACAAACTGTGGTGATAGGTAGTCCCAGGTTACCCTTAGTGGAGAATGTGTCTCAGGAAGACATTTATGACAGGAATAGACATTACTGGTTTGAATACCTATTTTTATACATGCTTTGATGAACCATTTCCTTCTCTGCTTCTGGGTTTTCCATCATGCTTGCAATGGCTTTACTCACTTCCATAGAACAGACACAGAAATATGTACCTCCGTTTCCATCTGTTGCTTGGAGCATTGCACATTTATATCTCTGAACTGGTAACTGATTTCTCAGAATATACCTCTGGTTCCTGTACAATATTCTTCTTTTAGCATCGGACTTGACTTTCACCACCAGACACATCCACAGCTGGGGGCTGTTTCCACTTTAGCTTAGCCTTTTCATTCCTTTTGTAGCTATTTCTTCACTCTTCTCCGGTAGCATATTCTTCTTATTCTCAAGAATTTCGGTACTTCCTAGGCGTTTTAATTTTAGCCAATTTTACCCAAGAGAAAGGAAAACATATTCACACAAGGACCATTACTAAAATATCCTACTCATGTACTCTTAATAGCCAAAACTAGAAACAACCAAACTATTCAACAACTGGTATGTAGATGAAAGAAAAAAAGAGTATACTCATGCATAAGAATACTACACAGTCATTTCAAAAGGAACTACTAATGCATGTAACAGCAAGGAGGCATCTCAGCTGTGCCACTGAGAGATGTCAGACACAGAAAGCTATGTGTTATATGATTTCATGTCAATGGATTTCTGGAAAACGCACAACTATAGGCACAGAAATGTATCTGTGGTTGCCAGGGTATAGGAATGGAGGAAGGAATCTGAATGCAAATAGCCGGAGGGAGCATTTGCTTTTTTTTTTTTTTTTTTTAATAAATTTATTTATTTTAGTTGGGGGCTAATTACTTTACAATATTGTAGTGGCTTTTGCCATACATTGACATGAATCAGCTATGGGTTTACATGTGTTCCCCATCCTGAACCCCCCTCCCACCCACTCTCCATCCCATCCCTCTGGGTCATCCCATTGCCCCAGCCCTGAGCATTTGTCTCATGCATCGAACCTGGAATGGTGTTCTGTTTCACATATGATAATATACATGTTTCAATGCTATTCTCTCAGAACGTCCCACCCTCACCTTCTCCCTCAGAGTCCATACGACTGTTCTATGCATCTCTGTCTCTTATTCTGTCTCGCAATAGGGTTATGGTTACCGTCTTTCAAATTCCATATATATGCATTAGTATACCGTATTGGTGTTTTCCTTTCTGGCTTACTTCACTCTGAATAATGGGCTCCAGTTTCATCCATCTCAATAGAAATGATTCAAATGTATTCTTTCTAATGGCTGAGTAATATTCCATTGGGTATATGTACCAATGCTTCCTTATTCATTCGTCTGCTGATGGACATCTAGGTTGCTTCCATGTCCTGGCTATTGTAAACAGTGCTGTGATGAACACTGGGCTACACGTGTCTCTTTCAATTCTGGTTTCCTTGGTGTGTATGCCCAGCAGAGGGATTGCTGTGTCGTATGGCAGTTCTATTCCCAGTTTTTTAAGGAATCTCCACACTGTTCTCCATAGTGGCTGTACTAGTTTGCATTCTCACCCGAGGGAGCATTTTCAAACCAACGGGACGTTTTCTACCTTTTTGTTGTGGTAGCATTTACGCAATGGTATGCATATGTCAAAACTCGACAAACAGGAATGCTTTAAAGCATTGACTTCTCTTGTATATAAATTATGTCTCAAGCTTCTCTTCACCACGATCCACTGGATCCTCTTCATTTATTTCCTCCTTTGCCGGTGTGATATCCTGCATTTCAGCTGGTGGTTCCCCTTGTTGAGGTTGCTCAACACTGGGCTACTGGTCCTAGTAGAGTGGGCATGCAAATAAAAACCTTTTGTTGTTAATACATCTAATAGCATAAATATACATAAGACACAGATATATCTGATCATAAGTTAACCTAACAACATTTTCCCAACACAATTCTATGTACTTACTTTTAATAAAGTTACTCTTCCCACAGAGAAAAGTTAGCTCCCCTAAGAGTTACCCAGAAAGACTTTGGAAGCTATTTAAATCTATGTTGGGATGGAAGTATGCAATCTGTTGTTAATAAGCAGGAGGAAGGGAGTCACTGGGCACATTTCCAGGGAATTTAACGGTATACTCATCCAGGCAACACCAGACTGTAATATATCTGGATCAATGTTCCTTCCTAAGACAAACTGTCACCCTTTATCAGCATGAAAGACCTTTATCGCTGCATCTGTACTACTTACTGAGAGGGCAACCGGCAGGAAGGCCAGGAGTCTCCAAACGGAGGAAATAGGCTGCAAGTGTCAGACATTTTCTCTCTCTCTTAAGCGGCAGGATGAAACAAACTAGGGATATTGTTTCCCTTCTCTATACAAATTTAAAAGAGGTTTCTCTGAAAATACTGTGTTGCCATGACACCTGGTTTCACCTGAAGTTAACTATTCTCAAACTTTGAGTTAACCAATCCTTTTTTCTTATGGAAATGTTTGTCTTAAGCTATGTTATTGTACTCTGCATTTACCCCAAGCGCTGTCTTCCGCCTAATGGCTCAGAACTTACTTGACAAACCAGTATGTTATACTCAGACATTGTTCCCCTAATCTATGTAAATGAAACTATTTGCATGATCTGCCTTTCTGCAAAATTCAAGTCAATCGTTTTATGACCCGGGATGTCTGGTGCCCAGATTATTCCAAAATACATCTTATGGATGAGGGGCCTGGTGCCATTCTGAGTTTAAGACATTCCTTTCTTTCATTAACAAACTGCTAGTGACTATGTATCATCCAGCTGAAGACTAGCAGGGGAGTACTCTTTCTACCCCCTTCCGATGCCTATGTCAGAAGCTTTCTCTATCTCGTTTACACTTTAATAAAACTTGATCACACCAAAGCTCTGGGCGATCCAGCCTCGTCTCTGGCCCCGGATTGAATTCTTCTCCTCCAGAGGCCAAGAATCCCGGCCGTCTTTCTGCGGCTCAGCAACGACCTCACTACTTAACAATATTTTCTCCAAAATAAACTTGTGCTAATAGAAAACATCAAATGGTAAGGTACTCACAACCACAGGTTCACCCAGCTGGGAGCACTCTTGATCTACAGGTCCCAATGTTGATGCCACTTGCAAACTCATATTTCTCCCTGAAAGTAGAATATTGTGATTTAGAAAATGTATTTAAGAGTACAGCTATATTTGATCACTTTTATGACCATACGTTGACTTATTATTTTTTAAAAAATGTGAAAATACTTTCAAAAGAAAACTCTGGTTAAGTACGAGTGTACATGCATTCCAAGTACACCAAATACAGTTGCTAGAAAAGCCATATTTGTCTTTGCTAAGCTGGCAGAGAAATCACCTTAAGGTACACAGGAAGGCTGAACTTTTGTGAGGAAGTTTGATTTCACAACAGAATTCTCCATCATGAAGATATTTAGTGAAACGCTGCTAGGAATTAAAAATCCAGGACTGTTCCTTTTGTCACACTCCTTTTCACCAGACATATCTCCCCCAACTCCCTTGGAATTCAGCTGGAACAAGAAGAAAGGCTCAGTCTTTACAGCCTGATTTTCTCAGGGTCTGGGGCTGAGGTGAGTGCATGCAGAGCAACTGGTCCACGTCTCCCTTGACACCTTATCACAAAACCCGGGATAATGAAGAAGGAATTCCTGGGGCCTGGACTCCATCTTAGGCCTGTTGGTGCTGATCATGCTCGGCCACCTCTCTAATGGACTCTGAACTCTGTGCCTAGTGCCTGTGAAAACGACAATAGAAGGATAAGACCCCCTCCGGACAGGGGAACCTTGAAGATCCTATCCAGGTTACTCATCGCCTAAGAGAAAACATACACTAATCACCCCTGTCTCTGGACAGGCCGTAAATGTTTCTGTACCTATCGGAGTGTAACCTCCGGCTTATTGATTATTGGCCAACTGTTTAACTGTTTGAACACATAACACCTAAATGATGAGATTACTGTGATTGTATTTACCCTTCCTTTGTTTATGTAAGTCTCGAGGAATTTGGGGTGGTGAGTTCGGACACGTACACATGGGGTATAAAAGATTTTCACAAATGCTGGTCGGGGTCCTTGGCTAAGAGGAGACTCTGCCTTGGGCCCGCCGGTGTAATAAACTGCCCTCCATTACCTGCATTGTCCCTCTGAGTGAGTTTGTTCCCCAAAACGCGTGGCTATAACAATACAGTCACAACCCCCCCGCGGTCCGGTTTCTAGGCCTTTCCTTAATCGCCCACCCCGCCCCCTGCCCAGGTCCCACTGCCGGCCCCAGATTCTGTGCTCTGTCGTCAGTTCCAGGGCCCCAGTGAACCAGATATTTCAAATAGCACTCCCAAGTCTCCCCCCCACCATCACCCGACCCCTGCCCTCTTCTGCCCACCGCCCTTCCCCTCCAGCCACCAGGGCAAGAACTATGGCGTCGCGACACCTCTGAGGAGAAAGATGACGACCTCGAGGGCTTTCCTCCTCAAAGGCCCCAGATCGCACTGCCCGACCCGCCCGAAACTCGCTGGCTCCCCCTCACACACTCGCACACTTCAACTCCAGACAGGACAGATCTGTGGACCTACCTGGTGACTCGCAAGCAGTGAGAAGGAACCGGGACTGAATAAACCCAACCGCCTCAGGCCCAACGCTCCTCACAGAACGCTCAGGATGTATGTGCACCAAGGCGCATGCGCAGCAACGGGTGCACGTGCACACACTGCGCATGCTCCCGGAGTTCGGCGTGTGCCGTGCACGTTGAGGTTTTCTCGCCACTGAGGTGGAGTCCTGGAACGGCAGGGTCTCTGGAGGATGAGAAAGGGGCTTGAAGACTATATATTTTTCCTTCCAGGGCAGTCTTTCTTATGCATCCACAAACTGGTGATAGGTAGTCCCAGGTTACCCTTAGTGGAGAATGTGTCTCAGAAAGACATTCGTGACAGAAACAGACATTACGGTTTTTAATACCTATTTTTATACATGCTTTGATGAACCATTTCCTTCTCTGCTTCTGGGTTTTCCATCACGCTTGCGATGGCTTTACTCACTTCCATGGAAGAGACACAGAAATACATACCTCTGTTTCCATCTGTTGCTTGCAGCACTGCACCTTTATATCTCTGAACTGGTAACTGATTTCTCAGAATATACCTCTGGTTCCTGTACAATATTGTTCTTTTAGCATCGGACTTGACTTTCACCACCAGACACATCCACAGCTGGGGGTTGTTTCCACTTTGGCTTAGCCTTGTCATTCCTTCTGTAGCTATTTCTTCACTCGTCTCCAGTAGCACATTCTTCTTATTCTCAGGAATTTTCGTACTTACTAGGAGTTTTAATTTTACCCAAGACAAAGGAAAACATATTCACACAAGGACCATTACTAAAATATCCTACTCATGTACTCCTAATAGCCAAAAACCAGAAACAGCCCAACTATTCAACAACTGGCATATAGATGAAAGAGAAACAAAAGTGTATACTCGTGCAGGAGAATACTACACAGTCATTTCAAAAGGAACTCCTAATGCATGTAACAGCAAGGATGCATCTCAGCTGTGCCACTGAGAGATGTCAGACACAGAAGGCTATGTGTTATATGATTTCATGTCAATGGATTCCTGGAAAAGGCACAACTATAGGCACAGAAATATATCTGCGGTGGCCAGGGTATAGGAATGGAGGAAGGAGTCTGAATGCAAATAGCCCAAAGGAGCATTTTCAAACGAATGGGGCGTTTTCTACATTTTTGTTGTGGTAGCATTTACGCAATGGTATGCATATGTGAAAACTCGACAAACGGTAATGCTTTAAAGCATTGACTTCTATTGTATATAAATTATATCTCAATACCTCTCACTTTTTTTTAAAAGGAAAAGGAACTTTTAAGTATGTAAATACTGGTTATTGTATCCATCTAGACCATGAGCTCATAAACATAAAAATCTTATTTGGAATTCTTTCCAGACCTGGCCAACTTCCAGGATTTCCCATGACACCTTTGTACCCTTATGACAGGACACAGAAACTTGGTCTTAACCATGTTTACAATTCCCTCTCCTTCACTTCAAGTCCATATTCTTGCTGAGTTCTGTCACTTTTACTTCGAAAATCTCTAATGCATCTACTTTTTCCAAAGTCCACCGCATCTGCTCTAGTCCAAAGCCTCCCTCCATTTAATTGTCAACCCCCTTGAGTTTGTGTCATACCCCTTGGGTTTGTGCATCAGAGAAAACAGACAACCCTGTCACATGCTCTCAGTGAAGACAGCCTGGCAGTAGGGAAAATAAGACCATGCCTCTGCTCCAGTAGTGCCTAGACACGTTGTCCACGTCAATCAGAACTGAGGACTTCTTGTAAAAAGTGCAGATGCCATGATCTACATTCAGTGGATCTCACTCAGTGCGGCTACAACAGTGCCCTAGAATCTGTGAGATTACACTATACTTGGGAAACTTTCAGGGACTTTATTAAACCCCTTTGGTAGCGAGACTCAGCAAAATAAGGGAAATAGAGATCGGAACAGATATTAGAAAAAATATATAGATAATCGACAAAACCCAAAGCTGGCTCTTTCAAAAGGTCACTACGAATTCATAAATTTCCACCCAGAAGAATAAAACAAAAGCAAGATAACTATAGACAAAACTTGCCAATATCAGGAAAGAAATAGGTTACAGATTCCACAGAAATTAAAAGGCTTCTATGAATAAGTTTATAGTCATAGAATAACTACATCTGGCAATTTAGGTGAAGCGGAACAAACTATCAAATTTCAGTGAAAAAGAAACAGATAACCTATTTTAAAAGCAAGCTTGTAGTTGAAAAATTTACAGAAAAGAAATCTCCAGCCCCAGGTGGTATCCCAGGCACAAAAGAGAAGGGGAGGGAAAGAAAGGGTAGGGACAGGGACAAAGTAAAAAAAAATATATATATATATATATATATATATATATATATATATATATATATATATATATCACTCCAATCATTTAATCAAGGTGATTTGGGCCAAATCCAAGCAATGTGATGAGACCATTCATTTTTTTTTCTCATTGTCCTCCAGCTTCCCCTTCCTGCCTCTCTCCTTTGCCCCAGTTCCCTTTCTCCTTCTTAAGTCCTGCCCTCCATCAAGGGCAGGCAACGATATGAGGCATGATTCCCACATTAAAACTGAGGTACGCTGCTCGGCTGACATTCAACGCGGATGCTATCATCCCTGCAGCTGGTACACTCAAGTTCTCTGTCTCTCCTGATGGACCAGAAGGTTTCACTCCTAATTTCAGGTATAGGTAGGAGAGAAGGTGCAGGGCACATGTTGGAGCCTTGAGTCCTTCATCTGTGAAATGCAGATGACCACAAACTGGGGGACAAACAGAAATAGCAGCACCAGGCCCCTTTCAATGAGAGCTACGAGCCAAACCCAGTGCATCACAGGACTCCTTGACATTCAGGAGCACGCCAAGTAGATTTCCATGCCAGGACTGTTGCATTTGTTGTTCCTTCTGCCTGGAATGCTCTTCCCTTAGGTAACCCCACGACCTGCTCCCTCACTTCCTCCAGATCTCTGCTTACTTGGCATCTTTCAGGGAGACTTTCCCTCATTATCTTGAAGAAAATCATAATATCATACCCACATACACCTTTTCCCCTGATCTAGCAATATCTTTCTTCATAGTGCCTGCCACCCTTGATTTACTTACTGACCACCAAGTCTATGCAATGAGAGACTTGGTTAGTTTTGCCCTGTCCCAAGCTCCTCCAATAGTGCTCAGGTCTATGGCAGGTGCTCAGAAAACATTTGCTGAAGGACAGTCTGGAGGCAGGCCCTTTAAACACATTGCTAACATGCACAGGTACCCTCCAAGATGGGCACTGGCCCCACTGTATTAATTATGATACATACTGAGATTTCACGAGGCAAGTGATACACTCAACAACACACAGTCAGCATGTCAGGTTCCCGGCTTCAGAATCATATCTGCCAGCTACCAAATCCTCACTTCCTGGACAGAGACCTCACAGCCAAGAACGTAAGAGGTTTTATTTCTAACACGAAGACTTCCAACAGCTCATAGACAGCCAGAGACACCAAAAAGAGCTCACTGAATCTCTGCACAGAGAGCACACAACTCGAGTCTCAGACGCTCAAACACAACAGAGACCATAACCATACACGCTGTGACAGAGACCCTGCAAACAGTCCAAAGTCTTCCAGACAGAAACAAATGCGAACTGCACAGATGCTTCACATCATGGAGACTGACTCCCAAACCACGCGGACACTTACCGACCTAATACAAACCCTCCTAAACGGAAAGGCAGAAGTTTTAATAACTCAAGAATATCATATAATCTTAAGACAAAGTTCCCAGACAAAGGAAAAATTTGCAACCTCTGCATAGAGCCCCAGGCAGCTGATCCTTTACACCTTTAGACTAACCCATCCTTAAAGCAGCACAGAGGCATCACAACTTGGAACCCAGAATCAAAAAGCTCAGTGATCTCACATTCTGGGGTGCAGACCCCTAACACAGAGATCTCACACACAGGGACTGAAAGGCAAGAAACCTCCAAAGATGCACATCCCGGTATACAGGCACACATCCTAGAGGCTTTGTATTATGGCTCACAAAATCCACTCACATCAAATGTCCCATCACTCACAATTCCGCCCAAAGGCTCAAGATCAAATGTAGCCAAACAGCACCCGTGTTGTCACACGTAGCAACACACAATCCCAAGGTGCCAGATACAGTATACTCTCCAGGGAGAGACACCAAACTCAGAGACCTCTCCCTGGACATGAATTGCGTGCATTTGTGTGAAGACCGTGCGCTGCCACAGGATCCAGACTGAGCGAGAGCTAAACAAGACTGAAACGCAGTCACCATGCACGGCCAGTGACCGCGCCAAACCTCGCCACTAACCAGAGCAGCTATTCGACCCCTTTGGGAAAAGCAATAAAACTCGGAGGAAAATTGCATGCTCTGCATCGTTGCGCACGCTAACGCAGGCGCACGCGTATACACGCGCCTCTCGCCCTCAGTTCCAGTTCTGTGCCCACAGCGCCCGCAATCACGCGGTGACCAGTCACTACCCAGAAAGCTTCTCTGACGCCATACCCAAACCGACAGCAGGTCTCTCGCTCCGTAGTCGTCCCACCAACGAAGGGGTGGAGTTGGAAAAGAGACGAAGAAAGTTTCCGCTGAATACCAGTGTCCACTCGGATTCGAAAGCAGCGGGAAGACGAAGAGGAGCGAATCGGGATAGACCCAGAGGCGCCCTGAGCGCCGCGCCTGGGAACTGTGGTCCATGCCTGACGCGGTGTAAGGGGGCCCTCCCTGCTGTGGAACGCCCTCTCCCAATGGTACCTTCCAGAGTGGGGGGGGGGTCTTACCGCTTCCCCTCAGTGGTATATCCCAGGACAGAACTGTTTCATCTCGCGCGCCCCTTGCTGGTGGAATTGGGGAACAGCAGATATAGATGCCCGGGGACCATTCCAGGATGATCCGCCAAGGGCGGAAGGGCAAGGTTAGGGTGAAAACCCCACAGATTGCTGCCATCTTGGACTCAAAAAGAAGTCTTCATAAACTGAAGATTACTTGTCTATAGTGACCACTGTCGTAACAAAGAGCATTGAAAGCATTTTATCTATGCTGCGCATCGTAGTTGTTTGAGCTTTCCGGTTTAAGGCAGAAATATCCAGCCACAGTCCCCCAGTGGGCAGGATAAGTAAAGCTTCCGACTGGAATCTGAGGTCCTGGCGTGGGGAAGGCCTCTGACGTTGACCGCGAGTAATATGTGAAAAAGACAACAGGACCTTCCATTCTGTTAGGAAAGGGGTCAATTTCGAGGGGACCCAAGGACACCACCTCGTAGGTGAGATAAAGATCACAGCTTTGTCATCATCTTATCATCCCTGAATATGTTCTCTAGCAGAATCCTCAGCCTGTCTAGCTAAGCTTCTCTCAACAGGCTTAACTGTCTGTTCATTCCGTTGTTCATGCATTCTCTCCAAAGTATGTGTCAAGCACAAATTTGTGTGCTTGGAAAGAGAAAATCGACCTTTTCCTCATGGAGCTTACATTCTGTTGGGATCATGTGGTCCCCAAATACAAGTAATTTATCAGGTGTTTGTAACTGCCATGATTAACATTAAATTGGGATAGTGAAATAGAGAGAGGGGATGATATCTAGAAAGAGTGGTCAGGGAAGTTCTAAGATTGTGACATTTGAGCAACAGCCTAGAGGAGATACCTATCTGGGAGAAAAGTATCCTAGATCCTAGTGGAAAAACTGGGGAGTAAAATCCTGATGTCTCCATTTTACTCCTGGGGAGTAAAATCCTCTCTTTCTCTAGAGAATGACTCAGTTGCCCATGGCCTGGGCCTTAATCACGCTCCCTTCACACACATCAGGGGCCTCTGCCCATCAAGAAAAGGACATTCTCCATTCCTGGGGAGGCTCATGCTGCACACAGGGTCCCTCACAACCTATCCTGCCCAGACTGCCCTCTTGCTGATCTCCCTGCCAATGACTGCTCTAACGGGGGAAAGAGAGGCAGGGATCTCTGCATTTGTGGTGGAGCCTCATGCAAATTGGTGAATGTGAGATTTCCCCCCAGCTGCTTGGAGGCTCAACTCTGTACCTTCCATGATCACATCCCCAGGGAATGTGACGAGTCCATTCCATCCATCAGATAAGAAGCTGGGTGTGTGATGGGGAGACACAGAGACATACCCTGACAGTGAGTCAGCCATAGGGTCCTTGTGGCCCTGTGCCAACGCCCCCCTCCCCCACTCCCTGGCCAGGGTTGTGCTGAGTCTTTCCCGCCTCCTCCAAGGAGCCCAAGCTTCCATCCAGTTCCTCCCCTCCTCATGAGCTGAGACCTTCCCTCTGCACTGGGCCTTGGGCGCCCATCTGCTAACGGTGCCCTCCTTGTTGTGGGTTGGGCAGATGGACTGAGAGAGTGTGTGTACACAGTTTTTGTCACAGGGCCCCTATCAAGGGTGGCAGTCATATCAGCAAGTATTTTTCTTAACAGGATTATTACCTGGGCTTCTGTGAACTGTGCATTATTACCCTCTCTGAGGATGGGGCCCCAAGCTTTTCTCTCTGTAGGGAGGCATGGTAGAAATCGTAGCAAATGTGACATCACAGGCCTGCTTCTAAGGCCCGTGAGAGTGGGGTCCATCCAGCCTCTCTCTTCAGACTGTTCTCGTGTGCAGATGTATGAATAGCTGAGAGGCCCAACCCTCTGGACACAGACCCCCCCCCCCAAACAGTTCTGAGATTTCATGCCCTGGGACAGAGATCTGCAAACAGTTCAGAGTGCTCATCCTGGATGCCAACCCAAAACAGCTCTAATAGGTCACACCTGAGGACACTGATGCACTCCAGCTCAGAAATTCCATCTCTGGCTTCAGATGAATTAGGATCCCTAACAGAAACAGCGTTGCTCACAGCCAGTTCTACAGGGGTAAGTTGTAACCTCTGCGATCCCTGAATGACACTGCGTCGTGAAGGAATTCTGGGTGAAAAACAGGAAGAGGCACACAGTGCTTTGGACAAACTGGCCCTTATTTAGTCACACGCCATATCCTCAGATATGCAGGTGACACCACCCTTATGGCAGAAAGTGAAGAACTAAAGAGCCTCCTGATGAAAGAGAAAGAGGAGAGTGAAAAAGGTGGCTTAAAACTCAACATTCAGAAATCTAAGATCATGGCATCCGGTCCCATCACTTCATGGCGAACAGATGGGGAAACACTGGAAACAGTGTCAGACTTTATTTTTGGGGGCTCCAAAATCACTGCTGATGGTGATTGCAGCCATGAACTTAAAAGACGCTTACTCCTTGGAAGGAAGGTTATGGCCAACCTAGATAGCATATTTAAAAGCAGAGACATTACTTTGCCAACAAAAGTCCGTCTAGTCAAGGCTATGGTTTTTCCAGTGGTCATGTATGGATGTGAGAGTTGGACGGTGAAGAAAGCTGAGCACCGAAGAATTGATGCTTTTGGACTGTGGTGTTGGAGAAGACTCTTGAGAGTCCCTTGGACTGCAAGGAGATCCAACCAATCCATCCTAAAAGAGATCAATCCTGGGTGTTCACTGGAAGGTCTGATGTTGAAGCTGAAACTCCAATACTTGGGCCACCTCATGCGAAGGGCTGACTCATTGGAAAAGACCCTAATGCTGGGTAGGATTGGGGGCGGAAGGAGAAGGGGACGACAGAGGCTGAGATGGTTGGATGGCATAACCGACTCGATGGACATGGGTTTGGGTGGACTCCAGGAGTTGGTGATGGACAGAGAGGCCTGGCGTGCTGCAATTCATGGGGTCGCAGAGAGTCGGACACGACTGAGCGACTGAACTGAACTGAACTGAATCTATATTCAAGACAGCAAGCTAGGAATAGAATGGAACTTACTCTGATAAAGTGTATCTACAAAAAAGCAACGTAAACAGGTCGAAATGGAGAAGATTACTCATTTCCTATCGGGAAAAATGCCGATTATCACCTGCTTTAGTCAAGAGTATTCTGGCTGGTTTGTTCAATCCTGCAAAATGAGGAAAGGTTTAAGGTTTAAGCCAGTAGAAACTGTTGATATTCAAATATTATAGTATATTTTGAAAAGCAAAAATAATCTAGATCTAAATTTGTGGAATTAATATGCATATTTAGAGGAACTGTGGAACAGAAAATCTATATACAAACATTCTATCTCTACATACATCCTCAACTAGGCCATAAAAATCACAAACCATGGATTTTCAATACCATTAAATCCTCGGGGATAAATGTAACAAAAAATGTGCAAGGAGAAAATGAAACTTTATTGACAGAACTTTAACAGTCAAATATACAACATAAGAACAGCACAGACGGCTTCAGTCTATCTTCTTTCAAGCAAATCGTCGCCCTTCACCTATAATATATACATTAAAAAAGTTACTTAGCAGAAATTTCGATGACAGGAGAGGTGTACAGAGTTCATCGCAGTTGTAGTTTTATAAAGTGGACTAAAACAAGAACACTACGGGCGACCCTTTGGCTTACCTTCAGTTAATCCTCTCTAGAGATTTTATAGGCTTTTCAAGCGTATTACCAGTATTTTTAAAAACACACTACCCTTCCTAGTTATACAAGAAAATAAGGACACTGAGTTCAGAACAAATGAAATCAATTGAACCTATCAGAAGGTCGTTTTCAGTAGAGGGCAAAACTGTGTACACATTCAGTAAAATATCTAACAACAAAAAACACCCTAAGAAAAACAAAATACACCAAAACTAAAACCAAAAAATCCCCCAAAAGTATCATTGAACTGTGTTGGTTTGAAATAATATTCCGAATATAGGACAGCTCAACAGTTGTTATCTCTGTTACTGCTTAAGTGAAGTAAAGAAAAAGGCCAGTAGTACATTTGTTTCTTCTCTACTGTGGAAGAGTGTAGAAATTTTCATTTGTTCTAATTTATCCCTGATGTGGTTGTTTTAAGTCAGTTAAACATTTATCCCCCTTTTTACTTGTGGCCCTCTTGTAATTCTAAATGTTTCTTGTCACCTTGGAAAGCATTCCAGTTGGTATAATAAATTATATGGGGACACTAATTTTCAGTCATTACTATCACTGGCGACATCAACATGTGAAGCAGAAATAGGACTTTCTCACAGCCACACCAAAAGAAGAAAGAGAAAAAGGAGAGAAGAAAAGAAACGGGAGAGCTAGAGGGAGTATGAGTGAGAGAGAAAAGCAAGTAGGAAGAGAGAAGAAAATCTGGAAAAGGAGATTTTTTGGTTTGTTTCTGAATGACAATGGCTTTTGAGAGACAACTCTGACCAATTTCAAAAGTTCATCCACGGTATCTTGTGATGTTTACTTATTTAGTTACTCTGGGCTATGTTAAATAATATTTCTTTTTCTACCCTATTAGACACATCCCATCAATATTCTAAAAATATGTGAGTTCCAGATTATACTCTGTTTTAATTCTGTAATCTACTGTTAGTGTCTTGTTCATATTTCTTATTAGGTATACTTGGGCTTTGTCCATTTTCTTCACAATCATGTAAACTGAGAGGAATGGACTGGCAATTTGGGGTTGGCAGATACAAACTATCACATTCAGAATGGATAAACAACAAGGTCCTACTATACAGCACAGGGAACTATGTCCAATCTCCTGTGATAAATCACAACAGAAAAGAATATTAAAAAATATGTGTGTATATATATGTGTGTTACAAAATTATGTAAATTACCACATTGTGTTTATTTATTAGTTGAGTTTATTTTCCTCTTCCTGACGATTCATACCTGTCTTTTATTAAGTATCTTTTTCTTTTTCCGTTAGGTTTATTCTGTTGCTCTTTTTCTTACCTGTTTGTTGGGGGTAGGATTTTATATTTATGTACTTTATAATTAATGTATTTTTCTTTTTAAATACCATACATATTTAGGGCTAAGATGTTTCTAAGAGAACATTTTAATCATGTTCTGTAGTTACTTGCAAGTAGTCTGAAAGTTGTCCTTTCATCTACATGTTCTAATGGAATGGAACAAAAAGGTAAAGTGAAAATATTTAGAAGGCTAATACACAGTAAAATCTTCCCTAACCATGAAGTTCTTCCTGTAAAATTAGAACCATGCAATTAATTGTCAGCAATCTGGAGAACACCTATGTGAAAGATACTACGCTGATTACGTGGGAAGAACTAGAGTTACAGACTTTAACCTTCAAAACTTTTTAAACTCACGTATCAAAGAGGAAAAATAACATATTTGATATAGTGAGAGACGATTATATCGTGAGGCTCAGATTTTTACTAGTTCCTTAAGAGTGAGAGTTGGGTGTATGGCAAAAACCATCAGAGTAGTGTAAAGTAATGATCCTCCACTTAAAATAAGCAAAAAAACGCCCCCCAAAACAGACCAAACATGGGGGCAGGTAGTGTGCTTAGCATGTGTATCTCACTCACACCTGCCTGGAATATCACTGACTAAATGCACTCTCTCAACTTGATCAGCCACAGAAACAGGAAACTAGACTACCTTTTGCCATTTTATTATTCAGTCATATCATGCTTCAATGGGGAAAGGATTTAAAATGCAACTAATTTTCTTAAGAGCTAGAGAATTCAGAATTTGAGAGAATTTAACAAACATCAAGCAGAATGTTGGCTCATTTTCTTTTTTAAAAAAATTAATTTTTTAATTTTAATTGGAGGCTAATTACTTTACAATAGTGTGGTGTTTTTTGCAATACATTGATATGAATCAGCCACGGGTGTACATGGGTCCCCCATCAGAAAATGAAATCTCAATTCCCCTGTTATAATTTGACTCTAGATGATATTTTATGATAAATCAATCAAGAAAAACAGAGTACTCTTGTATGCATTCCATCGAAGGGAATCAGAGAGTGCAAAAATCAGCATGGAAAAATTGGCATTTTAGTGTATCTGTTCTGAATTCACAACTTATATGAATAAAGTTCAGTTTAGAAGTTAAGGGATTTACCTGAATCACACACATTATGTTAAAGCTGGTACTAGAACCTACTGAGCATATTTCATGTAAACTGATATTTATTACAAATGCATTCCGTATTTGTTACAAGCAGAAATTAGAAAAGAACCTGAAAATTATTAGCTGTTGCTTAAAGTACTTATACTCAAGGAAAGAAAACGGTTTCCTTTTGAATCAGTTCTATTGAGAAGGATGAAACTGGAGCCCATTATACAGAGTGAAGTAAGCCAGACAGAAAAACACCAATACAGTATACTAATGCATATATATGGAATTTGAAAGATGGTAACGATAACCCTATATGCGAGACAGAATAAGAGACACAGATGCATAGAACAGTCTTATGGACTCTGAGGGAGAAGGTGAGGGTGGGACGTTCTGAGAGAATAGCATTGAAACATGTATATTATCATATGTGAAACAGAACATCATTCCAGGTTCGATGCATGAGACAAATGCTCAGGGCTGGGGCAGTGGGATGACCCGGAGGGATGGGAGGGGGAGGGAGGTGTGGGGGGGGTTCAGGATGGGGAACACATGTAAACCCATGGCTGATTCATGTCAATGTATGGCAAAAACCACTACAATATTGTAAAGTAATTAGCCTCCAACTAAAATAAATAAATTTATTTAAAAATAAAAAAAAAAGGAAAACGGTTTCCTATTTTCAGTTCGATATGGCTTTGATCCTGTCTCTTTATTGGAAAGTCTGTAAGTCAGGCACTCAGGCATCTGGGATGTGAACTGTCTTTCAAAGAATATGTGAATTCTATTATTAAAATAATAGTAATGTTCCCTCTATATTATTAAAGATACAATATTCTGAAAAACAGAAACCACATAAATTACTTTCTGAATGGATGACATACCTGCTTCTGGCATTTCAACAGGCTCTATATTTGACGCAATCTCCTCCTAGACATCAGGACCATCTCCACCTTGACCCCCAGTCTTTGCCACAGCCAATTCCGGGAGATCAAGTTCCAGGTCAGAATCATTAAAAAAATACATCAATTCAGCTGTAAAACCTACAATATAAACAAGGGAATGATGATATTCATTCCCTCAGTGTTATGAATTAAAAGCCTTAGGTTAGGATGGTAAAAATGTGATGAGTAAGAAATTCAGGAGCATTATTCCAGGAATGTTTTGCTGGAGAAAAAGAAAGCAGAATTTTCCGAAAGTCATTACCATTTTCCTTTTCCAGGGTTGTCCTCAGACAACTTAGATGCTCCCCCGACTTGTCTTGAAAACAAGGGAAAACTTCACCAACCACACGAACCTGCAAACTATACTCTCCTCAGTTTTTTAGGAACTGTCTGAAGTCCTTTTCTAATGTTTCCTTTCCTCCACTCACTGGGTATGTCTTAAGGCAAGATGCACTGATACACTTTACCTTGACAGGCATGCTGCAGCTTCTCTTCACCACGATCCACTGGATGCTCTTCATGTACTTCCTCCTTTGCAGGTGTGATATCATGAATTTCAGCTGGTGGTTCCCCTTGTTGAGGTTGCTCAACACTGGGCTGCTGGTCCTAGTAGAGTGGGCATGCAAATAAAAACCTTTTGTTGTTAATACATCTAATAGCATAAATATACATAAGACACAGATGTATCTGATCATAAGTAAACCTAACAACATTTTCCCAACACAATTCTATGTACTTACTTTTAATAAAGTTTCTCTTCCCACAGAGAAAAGTTAACTCCCAAAAGAGTTACTCAGAAAGACTTTGGAAGCTATTTAACTCTATGTTGGGATGGAAGTATGCAATCTGTTGTTAATAAGCAGGAGGAGGGAGTCACTGGGCACATTTCCAGGGAATTTAACAGTATACTCATCCAGGCAACGCCAGACTGTAATATATCTGGATCAATGTTCCTTCCTAAGACACACTGTCACCCTTTATCAGCATGAAAGACCTTTATCACTGCATCTGTACTACTTAACATCATTTTCTCAAAAATAAACTTCTGCTAATAGAAAACACCAAATGGTAAGGTACTCACAACCACAGGTGCATCCAGCTGGGAGGACTCTTGATCTATAGGTCCCAGTGTTGATGCCACTTGCCCACTCATATTTCTCCCTGAAAGTAGAATGTTGTGATTTAGAAAATGTATTTATGACTAGAGCTATATTTGATCACTTTTATGGCCATATGTTGACTTATTACTTTTTTTAAAAATGTGAAAATACTTTCAAAAGAAAACGATGGTTAAGTATGAGTGTACATGCATTCCAATCACACTAAATACAGTTACTAGAAAAGCCATTTTTGTCTTTGCTAAGCTGGCAGAGAAATTACCTTAAGGTACACAGGAAGGCTCAATTTTTGTGAGGAAGTTTGATTTCACAACAGAATTCTCCATTATGAAGATATTTAGTGAAATACTGCTAAGAGTTAAAAATTCAGGACTATTCCTTTTGTCACACTCCTATTCACCAGACATATCTCCCCCAACTCCCTTGGAATTCAGCTGGAACTAGAAGGCTCAGTCTTTACAGCCTGACTATGGCGATTTTCTCAGTGTCTGGGGCTGAAGTGAGTCTGCATGCAGAGCAACCGGTCCACGTCTCCCTTGACACCTTATCACAAAACCCGGGAGACAGTCACAACCCACCCCCCCACCCGCGGTCCGGTTTCTAGGCCTTTCCTTAATCGCCCACCCCGCCCCCTGCCCAGGTCCCACTGCCGGCCCCAGATTCTGTGCTCTGTCATCAGTTCCAGGGCCCCAGTGGACCAGATATTTCAAATAGCACTCCCAAGTCTCACCCCCACCATCACCCGACCCCTGCCCTCTTCTGCCCACCGAGCTTCCTCTCCAGCCACCAGGGCAAGAACTATGGCATCACGACACCTCTGAAGAGCAAGATGACGACCTCGAGGGCCTTCCTCCTCAAAGGCCCGAAAACGCACTGCCCGACCCGCCCGAAACTCGCTGGCTCCCCCTCACACGCTCGCACACATCAACTCCAGACAGGACAGATCTGTGGACCTACCCGGTGACTCGAAAGCAGCGAGAAGGAACCGGGACTGAGTAAACACAACCGCCTCAGGCCCAACGCTCCTCACAGAATCTGCGCTACTTATGCGCACCAAGGCGCATGCGCAGTAGCGGGTGTACGGGCACACACTGCGCATGCTCCCTGAGTTCCGCGTGTGCCGAGCACGTTGAGCTTTTCTCGCTACTGAGGTAAGAGTCCTGGAACCGCAGGGTCTCTGGAGGATGAGAAAGGGGGTTGAAGACTGTATTTTTTTCCTTCCAGTGCAGTCTTTCTTACGCATCCACAAACTGTGGTGATAGGTAGTCCCAGGTTACCCTTAGTGGAGAATGTGTCTCAGGAAGACATTTATGACAGGAATAGACATTACTGGTTTGAATACCTATTTTTATACATGCTTTGATGAACCATTTCCTTCTCTGCTTCTGGGTTTTCCATCATGCTTGCAATGGCTTTACTCACTTCCATAGAACAGACACAGAAATATGTACCTCCGTTTCCATCTGTTGCTTGGAGCATTGCACATTTATATCTCTGAACTGGTAACTGATTTCTCAGAATATACCTCTGGTTCCTGTACAATATTCTTCTTTTAGCATCGGACTTGACTTTCACCACCAGACACATCCACAGCTGGGGGCTGTTTCCACTTTAGCTTAGCCTTTTCATTCCTTTTGTAGCTATTTCTTCACTCTTCTCCGGTAGCATATTCTTCTTATTCTCAAGAATTTCGGTACTTCCTAGGCGTTTTAATTTTAGCCAATTTTACCCAAGAGAAAGGAAAACATATTCACACAAGGACCATTACTAAAATATCCTACTCATGTACTCTTAATAGCCAAAACTAGAAACAACCAAACTATTCAACAACTGGTATGTAGATGAAAGAAAAAAAGAGTATACTCATGCATAAGAATACTACACAGTCATTTCAAAAGGAACTACTAATGCATGTAACAGCAAGGAGGCATCTCAGCTGTGCCACTGAGAGATGTCAGACACAGAAAGCTATGTGTTATATGATTTCATGTCAATGGATTTCTGGAAAACGCACAACTATAGGCACAGAAATGTATCTGTGGTTGCCAGGGTATAGGAATGGAGGAAGGAATCTGAATGCAAATAGCCGGAGGGAGCATTTGCTTTTTTTTTTTTTTTTTTTTTAATAAATTTATTTATTTTAGTTGGGGGCTAATTACTTTACAATATTGTAGTGGCTTTTGCCATACATTGACATGAATCAGCTATGGGTTTACATGTGTTCCCCATCCTGAACCCCCCTCCCACCCACTCTCCATCCCATCCCTCTGGGTCATCCCATTGCCCCAGCCCTGAGCATTTGTCTCATGCATCGAACCTGGAATGGTGTTCTGTTTCACATATGATAATATACATGTTTCAATGCTATTCTCTCAGAACGTCCCACCCTCACCTTCTCCCTCAGAGTCCATACGACTGTTCTATGCATCTCTGTCTCTTATTCTGTCTCGCAATAGGGTTATGGTTACCGTCTTTCAAATTCCATATATATGCATTAGTATACCGTATTGGTGTTTTCCTTTCTGGCTTACTTCACTCTGAATAATGGGCTCCAGTTTCATCCATCTCAATAGAAATGATTCAAATGTATTCTTTCTAATGGCTGAGTAATATTCCATTGGGTATATGTACCAATGCTTCCTTATTCATTCGTCTGCTGATGGACATCTAGGTTGCTTCCATGTCCTGGCTATTGTAAACAGTGCTGTGATGAACACTGGGCTACACGTGTCTCTTTCAATTCTGGTTTCCTTGGTGTGTATGCCCAGCAGAGGGATTGCTGTGTCGTATGGCAGTTCTATTCCCAGTTTTTTAAGGAATCTCCACACTGTTCTCCATAGTGGCTGTACTAGTTTGCATTCTCACCCGAGGGAGCATTTTCAAACCAACGGGACGTTTTCTACCTTTTTGTTGTGGTAGCATTTACGCAATGGTATGCATATGTCAAAACTCGACAAACAGGAATGCTTTAAAGCATTGACTTCTCTTGTATATAAATTATGTCTCAAGCTTCTCTTCACCACGATCCACTGGATCCTCTTCATTTATTTCCTCCTTTGCCGGTGTGATATCCTGCATTTCAGCTGGTGGTTCCCCTTGTTGAGGTTGCTCAACACTGGGCTACTGGTCCTAGTAGAGTGGGCATGCAAATAAAAACCTTTTGTTGTTAATACATCTAATAGCATAAATATACATAAGACACAGATATATCTGATCATAAGTTAACCTAACAACATTTTCCCAACACAATTCTATGTACTTACTTTTAATAAAGTTACTCTTCCCACAGAGAAAAGTTAGCTCCCCTAAGAGTTACCCAGAAAGACTTTGGAAGCTATTTAAATCTATGTTGGGATGGAAGTATGCAATCTGTTGTTAATAAGCAGGAGGAAGGGAGTCACTGGGCACATTTCCAGGGAATTTAACGGTATACTCATCCAGGCAACACCAGACTGTAATATATCTGGATCAATGTTCCTTCCTAAGACAAACTGTCACCCTTTATCAGCATGAAAGACCTTTATCGCTGCATCTGTACTACTTACTGAGAGGGCAACCGGCAGGAAGGCCAGGAGTCTCCAAACGGAGGAAATAGGCTGCAAGTGTCAGACATTTTCTCTCTCTCTTAAGCGGCAGGATGAAACAAACTAGGGATATTGTTTCCCTTCTCTATACAAATTTAAAAGAGGTTTCTCTGAAAATACTGTGTTGCCATGACACCTGGTTTCACCTGAAGTTAACTATTCTCAAACTTTGAGTTAACCAATCCTTTTTTCTTATGGAAATGTTTGTCTTAAGCTATGTTATTGTACTCTGCATTTACCCCAAGCGCTGTCTTCCGCCTAATGGCTCAGAACTTACTTGACAAACCAGTATGTTATACTCAGACATTGTTCCCCTAATCTATGTAAATGAAACTATTTGCATGATCTGCCTTTCTGCAAAATTCAAGTCAATCGTTTTATGACCCGGGATGTCTGGTGCCCAGATTATTCCAAAATACATCTTATGGATGAGGGGCCTGGTGCCATTCTGAGTTTAAGACATTCCTTTCTTTCATTAACAAACTGCTAGTGACTATGTATCATCCAGCTGAAGACTAGCAGGGGAGTACTCTTTCTACCCCCTTCCGATGCCTATGTCAGAAGCTTTCTCTATCTCGTTTACACTTTAATAAAACTTGATCACACCAAAGCTCTGGGCGATCCAGCCTCGTCTCTGGCCCCGGATTGAATTCTTCTCCTCCAGAGGCCAAGAATCCCGGCCGTCTTTCTGCGGCTCAGCAACGACCTCACTACTTAACAATATTTTCTCCAAAATAAACTTGTGCTAATAGAAAACATCAAATGGTAAGGTACTCACAACCACAGGTTCACCCAGCTGGGAGCACTCTTGATCTACAGGTCCCAATGTTGATGCCACTTGCAAACTCATATTTCTCCCTGAAAGTAGAATATTGTGATTTAGAAAATGTATTTAAGAGTACAGCTATATTTGATCACTTTTATGACCATACGTTGACTTATTATTTTTTAAAAAATGTGAAAATACTTTCAAAAGAAAACTCTGGTTAAGTACGAGTGTACATGCATTCCAAGTACACCAAATACAGTTGCTAGAAAAGCCATATTTGTCTTTGCTAAGCTGGCAGAGAAATCACCTTAAGGTACACAGGAAGGCTGAACTTTTGTGAGGAAGTTTGATTTCACAACAGAATTCTCCATCATGAAGATATTTAGTGAAACGCTGCTAGGAATTAAAAATCCAGGACTGTTCCTTTTGTCACACTCCTTTTCACCAGACATATCTCCCCCAACTCCCTTGGAATTCAGCTGGAACAAGAAGAAAGGCTCAGTCTTTACAGCCTGATTTTCTCAGGGTCTGGGGCTGAGGTGAGTGCATGCAGAGCAACTGGTCCACGTCTCCCTTGACACCTTATCACAAAACCCGGGATAATGAAGAAGGAATTCCTGGGGCCTGGACTCCATCTTAGGCCTGTTGGTGCTGATCATGCTCGGCCACCTCTCTAATGGACTCTGAACTCTGTGCCTAGTGCCTGTGAAAACGACAATAGAAGGATAAGACCCCCTCCGGACAGGGGAACCTTGAAGATCCTATCCAGGTTACTCATCGCCTAAGAGAAAACATACACTAATCACCCCTGTCTCTGGACAGGCCGTAAATGTTTCTGTACCTATCGGAGTGTAACCTCCGGCTTATTGATTATTGGCCAACTGTTTAACTGTTTGAACACATAACACCTAAATGATGAGATTACTGTGATTGTATTTACCCTTCCTTTGTTTATGTAAGTCTCCAGGAATTTGGGGTGGTGAGTTCGGACACGTACACATGGGGTATAAAAGATTTTCACAAATGCTGGTCGGGGTCCTTGGCTAAGAGGAGACTCTGCCTTGGGCCCGCCGGTGTAATAAACTGCCCTCCATTACCTGCATTGTCCCTCTGAGTGAGTTTGTTCCCCAAAACGCGTGGCTATAACAATACAGTCACAACCCCCCCGCGGTCCGGTTTCTAGGCCTTTCCTTAATCGCCCACCCCGCCCCCTGCCCAGGTCCCACTGCCGGCCCCAGATTCTGTGCTCTGTCGTCAGTTCCAGGGCCCCAGTGAACCAGATATTTCAAATAGCACTCCCAAGTCTCCCCCCCACCATCACCCGACCCCTGCCCTCTTCTGCCCACCGCCCTTCCCCTCCAGCCACCAGGGCAAGAACTATGGCGTCGCGACACCTCTGAGGAGAAAGATGACGACCTCGAGGGCTTTCCTCCTCAAAGGCCCCAGATCGCACTGCCCGACCCGCCCGAAACTCGCTGGCTCCCCCTCACACACTCGCACACTTCAACTCCAGACAGGACAGATCTGTGGACCTACCTGGTGACTCGCAAGCAGTGAGAAGGAACCGGGACTGAATAAACCCAACCGCCTCAGGCCCAACGCTCCTCACAGAACGCTCAGGATGTATGTGCACCAAGGCGCATGCGCAGCAACGGGTGCACGTGCACACACTGCGCATGCTCCCGGAGTTCGGCGTGTGCCGTGCACGTTGAGGTTTTCTCGCCACTGAGGTGGAGTCCTGGAACGGCAGGGTCTCTGGAGGATGAGAAAGGGGCTTGAAGACTATATATTTTTCCTTCCAGGGCAGTCTTTCTTATGCATCCACAAACTGGTGATAGGTAGTCCCAGGTTACCCTTAGTGGAGAATGTGTCTCAGAAAGACATTCGTGACAGAAACAGACATTACGGTTTTTAATACCTATTTTTATACATGCTTTGATGAACCATTTCCTTCTCTGCTTCTGGGTTTTCCATCACGCTTGCGATGGCTTTACTCACTTCCATGGAAGAGACACAGAAATACATACCTCTGTTTCCATCTGTTGCTTGCAGCACTGCACCTTTATATCTCTGAACTGGTAACTGATTTCTCAGAATATACCTCTGGTTCCTGTACAATATTGTTCTTTTAGCATCGGACTTGACTTTCACCACCAGACACATCCACAGCTGGGGGTTGTTTCCACTTTGGCTTAGCCTTGTCATTCCTTCTGTAGCTATTTCTTCACTCGTCTCCAGTAGCACATTCTTCTTATTCTCAGGAATTTTCGTACTTACTAGGAGTTTTAATTTTACCCAAGACAAAGGAAAACATATTCACACAAGGACCATTACTAAAATATCCTACTCATGTACTCCTAATAGCCAAAAACCAGAAACAGCCCAACTATTCAACAACTGGCATATAGATGAAAGAGAAACAAAAGTGTATACTCGTGCAGGAGAATACTACACAGTCATTTCAAAAGGAACTCCTAATGCATGTAACAGCAAGGATGCATCTCAGCTGTGCCACTGAGAGATGTCAGACACAGAAGGCTATGTGTTATATGATTTCATGTCAATGGATTCCTGGAAAAGGCACAACTATAGGCACAGAAATATATCTGCGGTGGCCAGGGTATAGGAATGGAGGAAGGAGTCTGAATGCAAATAGCCCAAAGGAGCATTTTCAAACGAATGGGGCGTTTTCTACATTTTTGTTGTGGTAGCATTTACGCAATGGTATGCATATGTGAAAACTCGACAAACGGTAATGCTTTAAAGCATTGACTTCTATTGTATATAAATTATATCTCAATACCTCTCACTTTTTTTTAAAAGGAAAAGGAACTTTTAAGTATGTAAATACTGGTTATTGTATCCATCTAGACCATGAGCTCATAAACATAAAAATCTTATTTGGAATTCTTTCCAGACCTGGCCAACTTCCAGGATTTCCCATGACACCTTTGTACCCTTATGACAGGACACAGAAACTTGGTCTTAACCATGTTTACAATTCCCTCTCCTTCACTTCAAGTCCATATTCTTGCTGAGTTCTGTCACTTTTACTTCGAAAATCTCTAATGCATCTACTTTTTCCAAAGTCCACCGCATCTGCTCTAGTCCAAAGCCTCCCTCCATTTAATTGTCAACCCCCTTGAGTTTGTGTCATACCCCTTGGGTTTGTGCATCAGAGAAAACAGACAACCCTGTCACATGCTCTCAGTGAAGACAGCCTGGCAGTAGGGAAAATAAGACCATGCCTCTGCTCCAGTAGTGCCTAGACACGTTGTCCACGTCAATCAGAACTGAGGACTTCTTGTAAAAAGTGCAGATGCCATGATCTACATTCAGTGGATCTCACTCAGTGCGGCTACAACAGTGCCCTAGAATCTGTGAGATTACACTATACTTGGGAAACTTTCAGGGACTTTATTAAACCCCTTTGGTAGCGAGACTCAGCAAAATAAGGGAAATAGAGATCGGAACAGATATTAGAAAAAATATATAGATAATCGACAAAACCCAAAGCTGGCTCTTTCAAAAGGTCACTACGAATTCATAAATTTCCAACCAGAAGAATAAAACAAAAGCAAGATAACTATAGACAAAACTTGCCAATATCAGGAAAGAAATAGGTTACAGATTCCACAGAAATTAAAAGGCTTCTATGAATAAGTTTATAGTCATAGAATAACTACATCTGGCAATTTAGGTGAAGCGGAACAAACTATCAAATTTCAGTGAAAAAGAAACAGATAACCTATTTTAAAAGCAAGCTTGTAGTTGAAAAATTTACAGAAAAGAAATCTCCAGCCCCAGGTGGTATCCCAGGCACAAAAGAGAAGGGGAGGGAAAGAAAGGGTAGGGACAGGGACAAAGTAAAAAAAAAAAAAAAAAAAAATATATATATATATATATATATATATATATATATATATATATCACTCCAATCATTTAATCAAGGTGATTTGGGCCAAATCCAAGCAATGTGATGAGACCATTCATTTTTTTTTCTCATTGTCCTCCAGCTTCCCCTTCCTGCCTCTCTCCTTTGCCCCAGTTCCCTTTCTCCTTCTTAAGTCCTGCCCTCCATCAAGGGCAGGCAACGATATGAGGCATGATTCCCACATTAAAACTGAGGTACGCTGCTCGGCTGACATTCAACGCGGATGCTATCATCCCTGCAGCTGGTACACTCAAGTTCTCTGTCTCTCCTGATGGACCAGAAGGTTTCACTCCTAATTTCAGGTATAGGTAGGAGAGAAGGTGCAGGGCACATGTTGGAGCCTTGAGTCCTTCATCTGTGAAATGCAGATGACCACAAACTGGGGGACAAACAGAAATAGCAGCACCAGGCCCCTTTCAATGAGAGCTACGAGCCAAACCCAGTGCATCACAGGACTCCTTGACATTCAGGAGCACGCCAAGTAGATTTCTATGCCAGGACTGTTGCATTTGTTGTTCCTTCTGCCTGGAATGCTCTTCCCTTAGGTAACCCCACGACCTGCTCCCTCACTTCCTCCAGATCTCTGCTTACTTGGCATCTTTCAGGGAGACTTTCCCTCATTATCTTGAAGAAAATCATAATATCATACCCACATACACCTTTTCCCCTGATCTAGCAATATCTTTCTTCATAGTGCCTGCCACCCTTGATTTACTTACTGACCACCAAGTCTATGCAATGAGAGACTTGGTTAGTTTTGCCCTGTCCCAAGCTCCTCCAATAGTGCTCAGGTCTATGGCAGGTGCTCAGAAAACATTTGCTGAAGGACAGTCTGGAGGCAGGCCCTTTAAACACATTGCTAACATGCACAGGTACCCTCCAAGATGGGCACTGGCCCCACTGTATTAATTATGATACATACTGAGATTTCACGAGGCAAGTGATACACTCAACAACACACAGTCAGCATGTCAGGTTCCCGGCTTCAGAATCATATCTGCCAGCTACCAAATCCTCACTTCCTGGACAGAGACCTCACAGCCAAGAACGTAAGAGGTTTTATTTCTAACACGAAGACTTCCAACAGCTCATAGACAGCCAGAGACACCAAAAAGAGCTCACTGAATCTCTGCACAGAGAGCACACAACTCGAGTCTCAGACGCTCAAACACAACAGAGACCATAACCATACACGCTGTGACAGAGACCCTGCAAACAGTCCAAAGTCTTCCAGACAGAAACAAATGCGAACTGCACAGATGCTTCACATCATGGAGACTGACTCCCAAACCACGCGGACACTTACCGACCTAATACAAACCCTCCTAAACGGAAAGGCAGAAGTTTTAATAACTCAAGAATATCATATAATCTTAAGACAAAGTTCCCAGACAAAGGAAAAATTTGCAACCTCTGCATAGAGCCCCAGGCAGCTGATCCTTTACACCTTTAGACTAACCCATCCTTAAAGCAGCACAGAGGCATCACAACTTGGAACCCAGAATCAAAAAGCTCAGTGATCTCACATTCTGGGGTGCAGACCCCTAACACAGAGATCTCACACACAGGGACTGAAAGGCAAGAAACCTCCAAAGATGCACATCCCGGTATACAGGCACACATCCTAGAGGCTTTGTATTATGGCTCACAAAATCCACTCACATCAAATGTCCCATCACTCACAATTCCGCCCAAAGGCTCAAGATCAAATGTAGCCAAACAGCACCCGTGTTGTCACACGTAGCAACACACAATCCCAAGGTGCCAGATACAGTATACTCTCCAGGGAGAGACACCAAACTCAGAGACCTCTCCCTGGACATGAATTGCGTGCATTTGTGTGAAGACCGTGCGCTGCCACAGGATCCAGACTGAGCGAGAGCTAAACAAGACTGAAACGCAGTCACCATGCACGGCCAGTGACCGCGCCAAACCTCGCCACTAACCAGAGCAGCTATTCGACCCCTTTGGGAAAAGCAATAAAACTCGGAGGAAAATTGCATGCTCTGCATCGTTGCGCACGCTAACGCAGGCGCACGCGTATACACGCGCCTCTCGCCCTCAGTTCCAGTTCTGTGCCCACAGCGCCCGCAATCACGCGGTGACCAGTCACTACCCAGAAAGCTTCTCTGACGCCATACCCAAACCGACAGCAGGTCTCTCGCTCCGTAGTCGTCCCACCAACGAAGGGGTGGAGTTGGAAAAGAGACGAAGAAAGTTTCCGCTGAATACCAGTGTCCACTCGGATTCGAAAGCAGCGGGAAGACGAAGAGGAGCGAATCGGGATAGACCCAGAGGCGCCCTGAGCGCCGCGCCTGGGAACTGTGGTCCATGCCTGACGCGGTGTAAGGGGGCCCTCCCTGCTGTGGAACGCCCTCTCCCAATGGTACCTTCCAGAGTGGGGGGGGGGTCTTACCGCTTCCCCTCAGTGGTATATCCCAGGACAGAACTGTTTCATCTCGCGCGCCCCTTGCTGGTGGAATTGGGGAACAGCAGATATAGATGCCCGGGGACCATTCCAGGATGATCCGCCAAGGGCGGAAGGGCAAGGTTAGGGTGAAAACCCCACAGATTGCTGCCATCTTGGACTCAAAAAGAAGTCTTCATAAACTGAAGATTACTTGTCTATAGTGACCACTGTCGTAACAAAGAGCATTGAAAGCATTTTATCTATGCTGCGCATCGTAGTTGTTTGAGCTTTCCGGTTTAAGGCAGAAATATCCAGCCACAGTCCCCCAGTGGGCAGGATAAGTAAAGCTTCCGACTGGAATCTGAGGTCCTGGCGTGGGGAAGGCCTCTGACGTTGACCGCGAGTAATATGTGAAAAAGACAACAGGACCTTCCATTCTGTTAGGAAAGGGGTCAATTTCGAGGGGACCCAAGGACACCACCTCGTAGGTGAGATAAAGATCACAGCTTTGTCATCATCTTATCATCCCTGAATATGTTCTCTAGCAGAATCCTCAGCCTGTCTAGCTAAGCTTCTCTCAACAGGCTTAACTGTCTGTTCATTCCGTTGTTCATGCATTCTCTCCAAAGTATGTGTCAAGCACAAATTTGTGTGCTTGGAAAGAGAAAATCGACCTTTTCCTCATGGAGCTTACATTCTGTTGGGATCATGTGGTCCCCAAATACAAGTAATTTATCAGGTGTTTGTAACTGCCATGATTAACATTAAATTGGGATAGTGAAATAGAGAGAGGGGATGATATCTAGAAAGAGTGGTCAGGGAAGTTCTAAGATTGTGACATTTGAGCAACAGCCTAGAGGAGATACCTATCTGGGAGAAAAGTATCCTAGATCCTAGTGGAAAAACTGGGGAGTAAAATCCTGATGTCTCCATTTTACTCCTGGGGAGTAAAATCCTCTCTTTCTCTAGAGAATGACTCAGTTGCCCATGGCCTGGGCCTTAATCACGCTCCCTTCACACACATCAGGGGCCTCTGCCCATCAAGAAAAGGACATTCTCCATTCCTGGGGAGGCTCATGCTGCACACAGGGTCCCTCACAACCTATCCTGCCCAGACTGCCCTCTTGCTGATCTCCCTGCCAATGACTGCTCTAACGGGGGAAAGAGAGGCAGGGATCTCTGCATTTGTGGTGGAGCCTCATGCAAATTGGTGAATGTGAGATTTCCCCCCAGCTGCTTGGAGGCTCAACTCTGTACCTTCCATGATCACATCCCCAGGGAATGTGACGAGTCCATTCCATCCATCAGATAAGAAGCTGGGTGTGTGATGGGGAGACACAGAGACATACCCTGACAGTGAGTCAGCCATAGGGTCCTTGTGGCCCTGTGCCAACGCCCCCCTCCCCCACTCCCTGGCCAGGGTTGTGCTGAGTCTTTCCCGCCTCCTCCAAGGAGCCCAAGCTTCCATCCAGTTCCTCCCCTCCTCATGAGCTGAGACCTTCCCTCTGCACTGGGCCTTGGGCGCCCATCTGCTAACGGTGCCCTCCTTGTTGTGGGTTGGGCAGATGGACTGAGAGAGTGTGTGTACACAGTTTTTGTCACAGGGCCCCTATCAAGGGTGGCAGTCATATCAGCAAGTATTTTTCTTAACAGGATTATTACCTGGGCTTCTGTGAACTGTGCATTATTACCCTCTCTGAGGATGGGGCCCCAAGCTTTTCTCTCTGTAGGGAGGCATGGTAGAAATCGTAGCAAATGTGACATCACAGGCCTGCTTCTAAGGCCCGTGAGAGTGGGGTCCATCCAGCCTCTCTCTTCAGACTGTTCTCGTGTGCAGATGTATGAATAGCTGAGAGGCCCAACCCTCTGGACACAGACCCCCCCCCCCAAACAGTTCTGAGATTTCATGCCCTGGGACAGAGATCTGCAAACAGTTCAGAGTGCTCATCCTGGATGCCAACCCAAAACAGCTCTAATAGGTCACACCTGAGGACACTGATGCACTCCAGCTCAGAAATTCCATCTCTGGCTTCAGATGAATTAGGATCCCTAACAGAAACAGCGTTGCTCACAGCCAGTTCTACAGGGGTAAGTTGTAACCTCTGCGATCCCTGAATGACACTGCGTCGTGAAGGAATTCTGGGTGAAAAACAGGAAGAGGCACACAGTGCTTTGGACAAACTGGCCCTTATTTAGTCACACGCCATATCCTCAGATATGCAGGTGACACCACCCTTATGGCAGAAAGTGAAGAACTAAAGAGCCTCCTGATGAAAGAGAAAGAGGAGAGTGAAAAAGGTGGCTTAAAACTCAACATTCAGAAATCTAAGATCATGGCATCCGGTCCCATCACTTCATGGCGAACAGATGGGGAAACACTGGAAACAGTGTCAGACTTTATTTTGGGGGGCTCCAAAATCACTGCTGATGGTGATTGCAGCCATGAACTTAAAAGACGCTTACTCCTTGGAAGGAAGGTTATGGCCAACCTAGATAGCATATTTAAAAGCAGAGACATTACTTTGCCAACAAAAGTCCGTCTAGTCAAGGCTATGGTTTTTCCAGTGGTCATGTATGGATGTGAGAGTTGGACGGTGAAGAAAGCTGAGCACCGAAGAATTGATGCTTTTGGACTGTGGTGTTGGAGAAGACTCTTGAGAGTCCCTTGGACTGCAAGGAGATCCAACCAATCCATCCTAAAAGAGATCAATCCTGGGTGTTCACTGGAAGGTCTGATGTTGAAGCTGAAACTCCAATACTTGGGCCACCTCATGCGAAGGGCTGACTCATTGGAAAAGACCCTAATGCTGGGTAGGATTGGGGGCGGAAGGAGAAGGGGACGACAGAGGCTGAGATGGTTGGATGGCATAACCGACTCGATGGACATGGGTTTGGGTGGACTCCAGGAGTTGGTGATGGACAGAGAGGCCTGGCGTGCTGCAATTCATGGGGTCGCAGAGAGTCGGACACGACTGAGCGACTGAACTGAACTGAACTGAATCTATATTCAAGACAGCAAGCTAGGAATAGAATGGAACTTACTCTGATAAAGTGTATCTACAAAAAAGCAACGTAAACAGGTCGAAATGGAGAAGATTACTCATTTCCTATCGGGAAAAATGCCGATTATCACCTGCTTTAGTCAAGAGTATTCTGGCTGGTTTGTTCAATCCTGCAAAATGAGGAAAGGTTTAAGGTTTAAGCCAGTAGAAACTGTTGATATTCAAATATTATAGTATATTTTGAAAAGCAAAAATAATCTAGATCTAAATTTGTGGAATTAATATGCATATTTAGAGGAACTGTGGAACAGAAAATCTATATACAAACATTCTATCTCTACATACATCCTCAACTAGGCCATAAAAATCACAAACCATGGATTTTCAATACCATTAAATCCTCGGGGATAAATGTAACAAAAAATGTGCAAGGAGAAAATGAAACTTTATTGACAGAACTTTAACAGTCAAATATACAACATAAGAACAGCACAGACGGCTTCAGTCTATCTTCTTTCAAGCAAATCGTCGCCCTTCACCTATAATATATACATTAAAAAAGTTACTTAGCAGAAATTTCGATGACAGGAGAGGTGTACAGAGTTCATCGCAGTTGTAGTTTTATAAAGTGGACTAAAACAAGAACACTACGGGCGACCCTTTGGCTTACCTTCAGTTAATCCTCTCTAGAGATTTTATAGGCTTTTCAAGCGTATTACCAGTATTTTTAAAAACACACTACCCTTCCTAGTTATACAAGAAAATAAGGACACTGAGTTCAGAACAAATGAAATCAATTGAACCTATCAGAAGGTCGTTTTCAGTAGAGGGCAAAACTGTGTACACATTCAGTAAAATATCTAACAACAAAAAACACCCTAAGAAAAACAAAATACACCAAAACTAAAACCAAAAAATCCCCCAAAAGTATCATTGAACTGTGTTGGTTTGAAATAATATTCCGAATATAGGACAGCTCAACAGTTGTTATCTCTGTTACTGCTTAAGTGAAGTAAAGAAAAAGGCCAGTAGTACATTTGTTTCTTCTCTACTGTGGAAGAGTGTAGAAATTTTCATTTGTTCTAATTTATCCCTGATGTGGTTGTTTTAAGTCAGTTAAACATTTATCCCCCTTTTTACTTGTGGCCCTCTTGTAATTCTAAATGTTTCTTGTCACCTTGGAAAGCATTCCAGTTGGTATAATAAATTATATGGGGACACTAATTTTCAGTCATTACTATCACTGGCGACATCAACATGTGAAGCAGAAATAGGACTTTCTCACAGCCACACCAAAAGAAGAAAGAGAAAAAGGAGAGAAGAAAAGAAACGGGAGAGCTAGAGGGAGTATGAGTGAGAGAGAAAAGCAAGTAGGAAGAGAGAAGAAAATCTGGAAAAGGAGATTTTTTGGTTTGTTTCTGAATGACAATGGCTTTTGAGAGACAACTCTGACCAATTTCAAAAGTTCATCCACGGTATCTTGTGATGTTTACTTATTTAGTTACTCTGGGCTATGTTAAATAATATTTCTTTTTCTACCCTATTAGACACATCCCATCAATATTCTAAAAATATGTGAGTTCCAGATTATACTCTGTTTTAATTCTGTAATCTACTGTTAGTGTCTTGTTCATATTTCTTATTAGGTATACTTGGGCTTTGTCCATTTTCTTCACAATCATGTAAACTGAGAGGAATGGACTGGCAATTTGGGGTTGGCAGATACAAACTATCACATTCAGAATGGATAAACAACAAGGTCCTACTATACAGCACAGGGAACTATGTCCAATCTCCTGTGATAAATCACAACAGAAAAGAATATTAAAAAATATGTGTGTATATATATGTGTGTTACAAAATTATGTAAATTACCACATTGTGTTTATTTATTAGTTGAGTTTATTTTCCTCTTCCTGACGATTCATACCTGTCTTTTATTAAGTATCTTTTTCTTTTTCCGTTAGGTTTATTCTGTTGCTCTTTTTCTTACCTGTTTGTTGGGGGTAGGATTTTATATTTATGTACTTTATAATTAATGTATTTTTCTTTTTAAATACCATACATATTTAGGGCTAAGATGTTTCTAAGAGAACATTTTAATCATGTTCTGTAGTTACTTGCAAGTAGTCTGAAAGTTGTCCTTTCATCTACATGTTCTAATGGAATGGAACAAAAAGGTAAAGTGAAAATATTTAGAAGGCTAATACACAGTAAAATCTTCCCTAACCATGAAGTTCTTCCTGTAAAATTAGAACCATGCAATTAATTGTCAGCAATCTGGAGAACACCTATGTGAAAGATACTACGCTGATTACGTGGGAAGAACTAGAGTTACAGACTTTAACCTTCAAAACTTTTTAAACTCACGTATCAAAGAGGAAAAATAACATATTTGATATAGTGAGAGACGATTATATCGTGAGGCTCAGATTTTTACTAGTTCCTTAAGAGTGAGAGTTGGGTGTATGGCAAAAACCATCAGAGTAGTGTAAAGTAATGATCCTCCACTTAAAATAAGCAAAAAAACGCCCCCCAAAACAGACCAAACATGGGGGCAGGTAGTGTGCTTAGCATGTGTATCTCACTCACACCTGCCTGGAATATCACTGACTAAATGCACTCTCTCAACTTGATCAGCCACAGAAACAGGAAACTAGACTACCTTTTGCCATTTTATTATTCAGTCATATCATGCTTCAATGGGGAAAGGATTTAAAATGCAACTAATTTTCTTAAGAGCTAGAGAATTCAGAATTTGAGAGAATTTAACAAACATCAAGCAGAATGTTGGCTCATTTTCTTTTTTAAAAAAATTAATTTTTTAATTTTAATTGGAGGCTAATTACTTTACAATAGTGTGGTGTTTTTTGCAATACATTGATATGAATCAGCCACGGGTGTACATGGGTCCCCCATCAGAAAATGAAATCGCAATTCCCCTGTTATAATTTGACTCTAGATGATATTTTATGATAAATCAATCAAGAAAAACAGAGTACTCTTGTATGCATTCCATCGAAGGGAATCAGAGAGTGCAAAAATCAGCATGGAAAAATTGGCATTTTAGTGTATCTGTTCTGAATTCACAACTTATATGAATAAAGTTCAGTTTAGAAGTTAAGGGATTTACCTGAATCACACACATTATGTTAAAGCTGGTACTAGAACCTACTGAGCATATTTCATGTAAACTGATATTTATTACAAATGCATTCCGTATTTGTTACAAGCAGAAATTAGAAAAGAACCTGAAAATTATTAGCTGTTGCTTAAAGTACTTATACTCAAGGAAAGAAAACGGTTTCCTTTTGAATCAGTTCTATTGAGAAGGATGAAACTGGAGCCCATTATACAGAGTGAAGTAAGCCAGACAGAAAAACACCAATACAGTATACTAATGCATATATATGGAATTTGAAAGATGGTAACGATAACCCTATATGCGAGACAGAATAAGAGACACAGATGCATAGAACAGTCTTATGGACTCTGAGGGAGAAGGTGAGGGTGGGACGTTCTGAGAGAATAGCATTGAAACATGTATATTATCATATGTGAAACAGAACATCATTCCAGGTTCGATGCATGAGACAAATGCTCAGGGCTGGGGCAGTGGGATGACCCGGAGGGATGGGAGGGGGAGGGAGGTGTGGGGGGGGTTCAGGATGGGGAACACATGTAAACCCATGGCTGATTCATGTCAATGTATGGCAAAAACCACTACAATATTGTAAAGTAATTAGCCTCCAACTAAAATAAATAAATTTATTTAAAAATAAAAAAAAAAGGAAAACGGTTTCCTATTTTCAGTTCGATATGGCTTTGATCCTGTCTCTTTATTGGAAAGTCTGTAAGTCAGGCACTCAGGCATCTGGGATGTGAACTGTCTTTCAAAGAATATGTGAATTCTATTATTAAAATAATAGTAATGTTCCCTCTATATTATTAAAGATACAATATTCTGAAAAACAGAAACCACATAAATTACTTTCTGAATGGATGACATACCTGCTTCTGGCATTTCAACAGGCTCTATATTTGACGCAATCTCCTCCTAGACATCAGGACCATCTCCACCTTGACCCCCAGTCTTTGCCACAGCCAATTCCGGGAGATCAAGTTCCAGGTCAGAATCATTAAAAAAATACATCAATTCAGCTGTAAAACCTACAATATAAACAAGGGAATGATGATATTCATTCCCTCAGTGTTATGAATTAAAAGCCTTAGGTTAGGATGGTAAAAATGTGATGAGTAAGAAATTCAGGAGCATTATTCCAGGAATGTTTTGCTGGAGAAAAAGAAAGCAGAATTTTCCGAAAGTCATTACCATTTTCCTTTTCCAGGGTTGTCCTCAGACAACTTAGATGCTCCCCCGACTTGTCTTGAAAACAAGGGAAAACTTCACCAACCACACGAACCTGCAAACTATACTCTCCTCAGTTTTTTAGGAACTGTCTGAAGTCCTTTTCTAATGTTTCCTTTCCTCCACTCACTGGGTATGTCTTAAGGCAGGATGCACTGATACACTTTACCTTGACAGGCATGCTGCAGCTTCTCTTCACCACGATCCACTGGATGCTCTTCATTTACTTCCTCCTTTGCAGGTGTGATATCATGAATTTCAGCTGGTGGTTCCCCTTGTTGAGGTTGCTCAACACTGGGCTGCTGGTCCTAGTAGAGTGGGCATGCAAATAAAAACCTTTTGTTGTTAATACATCTAATAGCATAAATATACATAAGACACAGATGTATCTGATCATAAGTAAACCTAACAACATTTTCCCAACACAATTCTATGTACTTACTTTTAATAAAGTTTCTCTTCCCACAGAGAAAAGTTAACTCCCAAAAGAGTTACTCAGAAAGACTTTGGAAGCTATTTAACTCTATGTTGGGATGGAAGTATGCAATCTGTTGTTAATAAGCAGGAGGAGGGAGTCACTGGGCACATTTCCAGGGAATTTAACAGTATACTCATCCAGGCAACGCCAGACTGTAATATATCTGGATCAATGTTCCTTCCTAAGACACACTGTCACCCTTTATCAGCATGAAAGACCTTTATCACTGCATCTGTACTACTTAACATCATTTTCTCAAAAATAAACTTCTGCTAATAGAAAACACCAAATGGTAAGGTACTCACAACCACAGGTGCATCCAGCTGGGAGGACTCTTGATCTATAGGTCCCAGTGTTGATGCCACTTGCCCACTCATATTTCTCCCTGAAAGTAGAATGTTGTGATTTAGAAAATGTATTTATGACTAGAGCTATATTTGATCACTTTTATGGCCATATGTTGACTTATTACTTTTTTTAAAAATGTGAAAATACTTTCAAAAGAAAACGATGGTTAAGTATGAGTGTACATGCATTCCAATCACACTAAATACAGTTACTAGAAAAGCCATTTTTGTCTTTGCTAAGCTGGCAGAGAAATTACCTTAAGGTACACAGGAAGGCTCAATTTTTGTGAGGAAGTTTGATTTCACAACAGAATTCTCCATTATGAAGATATTTAGTGAAATACTGCTAAGAGTTAAAAATTCAGGACTATTCCTTTTGTCACACTCCTATTCACCAGACATATCTCCCCCAACTCCCTTGGAATTCAGCTGGAACTAGAAGGCTCAGTCTTTACAGCCTGACTATGGCGATTTTCTCAGTGTCTGGGGCTGAAGTGAGTCTGCATGCAGAGCAACCGGTCCACGTCTCCCTTGACACCTTATCACAAAACCCGGGAGACAGTCACAACCCACCCCCCCACCCGCGGTCCGGTTTCTAGGCCTTTCCTTAATCGCCCACCCCGCCCCCTGCCCAGGTCCCACTGCCGGCCCCAGATTCTGTGCTCTGTCATCAGTTCCAGGGCCCCAGTGGACCAGATATTTCAAATAGCACTCCCAAGTCTCACCCCCACCATCACCCGACCCCTGCCCTCTTCTGCCCACCGAGCTTCCTCTCCAGCCACCAGGGCAAGAACTATGGCATCACGACACCTCTGAAGAGCAAGATGACGACCTCGAGGGCCTTCCTCCTCAAAGGCCCGAAAACGCACTGCCCGACCCGCCCGAAACTCGCTGGCTCCCCCTCACACGCTCGCACACATCAACTCCAGACAGGACAGATCTGTGGACCTACCCGGTGACTCGAAAGCAGCGAGAAGGAACCGGGACTGAGTAAACACAACCGCCTCAGGCCCAACGCTCCTCACAGAATCTGCGCTACTTATGCGCACCAAGGCGCATGCGCAGTAGCGGGTGTACGGGCACACACTGCGCATGCTCCCTGAGTTCCGCGTGTGCCGAGCACGTTGAGCTTTTCTCGCTACTGAGGTAAGAGTCCTGGAACCGCAGGGTCTCTGGAGGATGAGAAAGGGGGTTGAAGACTGTATTTTTTTCCTTCCAGTGCAGTCTTTCTTACGCATCCACAAACTGTGGTGATAGGTAGTCCCAGGTTACCCTTAGTGGAGAATGTGTCTCAGGAAGACATTTATGACAGGAATAGACATTACTGGTTTGAATACCTATTTTTATACATGCTTTGATGAACCATTTCCTTCTCTGCTTCTGGGTTTTCCATCATGCTTGCAATGGCTTTACTCACTTCCATAGAACAGACACAGAAATATGTACCTCCGTTTCCATCTGTTGCTTGGAGCATTGCACATTTATATCTCTGAACTGGTAACTGATTTCTCAGAATATACCTCTGGTTCCTGTACAATATTCTTCTTTTAGCATCGGACTTGACTTTCACCACCAGACACATCCACAGCTGGGGGCTGTTTCCACTTTAGCTTAGCCTTTTCATTCCTTTTGTAGCTATTTCTTCACTCTTCTCCGGTAGCATATTCTTCTTATTCTCAAGAATTTCGGTACTTCCTAGGCGTTTTAATTTTAGCCAATTTTACCCAAGAGAAAGGAAAACATATTCACACAAGGACCATTACTAAAATATCCTACTCATGTACTCTTAATAGCCAAAACTAGAAACAACCAAACTATTCAACAACTGGTATGTAGATGAAAGAAAAAAAGAGTATACTCATGCATAAGAATACTACACAGTCATTTCAAAAGGAACTACTAATGCATGTAACAGCAAGGAGGCATCTCAGCTGTGCCACTGAGAGATGTCAGACACAGAAAGCTATGTGTTATATGATTTCATGTCAATGGATTTCTGGAAAACGCACAACTATAGGCACAGAAATGTATCTGTGGTTGCCAGGGTATAGGAATGGAGGAAGGAATCTGAATGCAAATAGCCGGAGGGAGCATTTGCTTTTTTTTTTTTTTTTTTTAATAAATTTATTTATTTTAGTTGGGGGCTAATTACTTTACAATATTGTAGTGGCTTTTGCCATACATTGACATGAATCAGCTATGGGTTTACATGTGTTCCCCATCCTGAACCCCCCTCCCACCCACTCTCCATCCCATCCCTCTGGGTCATCCCATTGCCCCAGCCCTGAGCATTTGTCTCATGCATCGAACCTGGAATGGTGTTCTGTTTCACATATGATAATATACATGTTTCAATGCTATTCTCTCAGAACGTCCCACCCTCACCTTCTCCCTCAGAGTCCATACGACTGTTCTATGCATCTCTGTCTCTTATTCTGTCTCGCAATAGGGTTATGGTTACCGTCTTTCAAATTCCATATATATGCATTAGTATACCGTATTGGTGTTTTCCTTTCTGGCTTACTTCACTCTGAATAATGGGCTCCGGTTTCATCCATCTCAATAGAAATGATTCAAATGTATTCTTTCTAATGGCTGAGTAATATTCCATTGGGTATATGTACCAATGCTTCCTTATTCATTCGTCTGCTGATGGACATCTAGGTTGCTTCCATGTCCTGGCTATTGTAAACAGTGCTGTGATGAACACTGGGCTACACGTGTCTCTTTCAATTCTGGTTTCCTTGGTGTGTATGCCCAGCAGAGGGATTGCTGTGTCGTATGGCAGTTCTATTCCCAGTTTTTTAAGGAATCTCCACACTGTTCTCCATAGTGGCTGTACTAGTTTGCATTCTCACCCGAGGGAGCATTTTCAAACCAACGGGACGTTTTCTACCTTTTTGTTGTGGTAGCATTTACGCAATGGTATGCATATGTCAAAACTCGACAAACAGGAATGCTTTAAAGCATTGACTTCTCTTGTATATAAATTATGTCTCAAGCTTCTCTTCACCACGATCCACTGGATCCTCTTCATTTATTTCCTCCTTTGCCGGTGTGATATCCTGCATTTCAGCTGGTGGTTCCCCTTGTTGAGGTTGCTCAACACTGGGCTACTGGTCCTAGTAGAGTGGGCATGCAAATAAAAACCTTTTGTTGTTAATACATCTAATAGCATAAATATACATAAGACACAGATATATCTGATCATAAGTTAACCTAACAACATTTTCCCAACACAATTCTATGTACTTACTTTTAATAAAGTTACTCTTCCCACAGAGAAAAGTTAGCTCCCCTAAGAGTTACCCAGAAAGACTTTGGAAGCTATTTAAATCTATGTTGGGATGGAAGTATGCAATCTGTTGTTAATAAGCAGGAGGAAGGGAGTCACTGGGCACATTTCCAGGGAATTTAACGGTATACTCATCCAGGCAACACCAGACTGTAATATATCTGGATCAATGTTCCTTCCTAAGACAAACTGTCACCCTTTATCAGCATGAAAGACCTTTATCGCTGCATCTGTACTACTTACTGAGAGGGCAACCGGCAGGAAGGCCAGGAGTCTCCAAACGGAGGAAATAGGCTGCAAGTGTCAGACATTTTCTCTCTCTCTTAAGCGGCAGGATGAAACAAACTAGGGATATTGTTTCCCTTCTCTATACAAATTTAAAAGAGGTTTCTCTGAAAATACTGTGTTGCCATGACACCTGGTTTCACCTGAAGTTAACTATTCTCAAACTTTGAGTTAACCAATCCTTTTTTCTTATGGAAATGTTTGTCTTAAGCTATGTTATTGTACTCTGCATTTACCCCAAGCGCTGTCTTCCGCCTAATGGCTCAGAACTTACTTGACAAACCAGTATGTTATACTCAGACATTGTTCCCCTAATCTATGTAAATGAAACTATTTGCATGATCTGCCTTTCTGCAAAATTCAAGTCAATCGTTTTATGACCCGGGATGTCTGGTGCCCAGATTATTCCAAAATACATCTTATGGATGAGGGGCCTGGTGCCATTCTGAGTTTAAGACATTCCTTTCTTTCATTAACAAACTGCTAGTGACTATGTATCATCCAGCTGAAGACTAGCAGGGGAGTACTCTTTCTACCCCCTTCCGATGCCTATGTCAGAAGCTTTCTCTATCTCGTTTACACTTTAATAAAACTTGATCACACCAAAGCTCTGGGCGATCCAGCCTCGTCTCTGGCCCCGGATTGAATTCTTCTCCTCCAGAGGCCAAGAATCCCGGCCGTCTTTCTGCGGCTCAGCAACGACCTCACTACTTAACAATATTTTCTCCAAAATAAACTTGTGCTAATAGAAAACATCAAATGGTAAGGTACTCACAACCACAGGTTCACCCAGCTGGGAGCACTCTTGATCTACAGGTCCCAATGTTGATGCCACTTGCAAACTCATATTTCTCCCTGAAAGTAGAATATTGTGATTTAGAAAATGTATTTAAGAGTACAGCTATATTTGATCACTTTTATGACCATACGTTGACTTATTATTTTTTAAAAAATGTGAAAATACTTTCAAAAGAAAACTCTGGTTAAGTACGAGTGTACATGCATTCCAAGTACACCAAATACAGTTGCTAGAAAAGCCATATTTGTCTTTGCTAAGCTGGCAGAGAAATCACCTTAAGGTACACAGGAAGGCTGAACTTTTGTGAGGAAGTTTGATTTCACAACAGAATTCTCCATCATGAAGATATTTAGTGAAACGCTGCTAGGAATTAAAAATCCAGGACTGTTCCTTTTGTCACACTCCTTTTCACCAGACATATCTCCCCCAACTCCCTTGGAATTCAGCTGGAACAAGAAGAAAGGCTCAGTCTTTACAGCCTGATTTTCTCAGGGTCTGGGGCTGAGGTGAGTGCATGCAGAGCAACTGGTCCACGTCTCCCTTGACACCTTATCACAAAACCCGGGATAATGAAGAAGGAATTCCTGGGGCCTGGACTCCATCTTAGGCCTGTTGGTGCTGATCATGCTCGGCCACCTCTCTAATGGACTCTGAACTCTGTGCCTAGTGCCTGTGAAAACGACAATAGAAGGATAAGACCCCCTCCGGACAGGGGAACCTTGAAGATCCTATCCAGGTTACTCATCGCCTAAGAGAAAACATACACTAATCACCCCTGTCTCTGGACAGGCCGTAAATGTTTCTGTACCTATCGGAGTGTAACCTCCGGCTTATTGATTATTGGCCAACTGTTTAACTGTTTGAACACATAACACCTAAATGATGAGATTACTGTGATTGTATTTACCCTTCCTTTGTTTATGTAAGTCTCCAGGAATTTGGGGTGGTGAGTTCGGACACGTACACATGGGGTATAAAAGATTTTCACAAATGCTGGTCGGGGTCCTTGGCTAAGAGGAGACTCTGCCTTGGGCCCGCCGGTGTAATAAACTGCCCTCCATTACCTGCATTGTCCCTCTGAGTGAGTTTGTTCCCCAAAACGCGTGGCTATAACAATACAGTCACAACCCCCCCGCGGTCCGGTTTCTAGGCCTTTCCTTAATCGCCCACCCCGCCCCCTGCCCAGGTCCCACTGCCGGCCCCAGATTCTGTGCTCTGTCGTCAGTTCCAGGGCCCCAGTGAACCAGATATTTCAAATAGCACTCCCAAGTCTCCCCCCCACCATCACCCGACCCCTGCCCTCTTCTGCCCACCGCCCTTCCCCTCCAGCCACCAGGGCAAGAACTATGGCGTCGCGACACCTCTGAGGAGAAAGATGACGACCTCGAGGGCTTTCCTCCTCAAAGGCCCCAGATCGCACTGCCCGACCCGCCCGAAACTCGCTGGCTCCCCCTCACACACTCGCACACTTCAACTCCAGACAGGACAGATCTGTGGACCTACCTGGTGACTCGCAAGCAGTGAGAAGGAACCGGGACTGAATAAACCCAACCGCCTCAGGCCCAACGCTCCTCACAGAACGCTCAGGATGTATGTGCACCAAGGCGCATGCGCAGCAACGGGTGCACGTGCACACACTGCGCATGCTCCCGGAGTTCGGCGTGTGCCGTGCACGTTGAGGTTTTCTCGCCACTGAGGTGGAGTCCTGGAACGGCAGGGTCTCTGGAGGATGAGAAAGGGGCTTGAAGACTATATATTTTTCCTTCCAGGGCAGTCTTTCTTATGCATCCACAAACTGGTGATAGGTAGTCCCAGGTTACCCTTAGTGGAGAATGTGTCTCAGAAAGACATTCGTGACAGAAACAGACATTACGGTTTTTAATACCTATTTTTATACATGCTTTGATGAACCATTTCCTTCTCTGCTTCTGGGTTTTCCATCACGCTTGCGATGGCTTTACTCACTTCCATGGAAGAGACACAGAAATACATACCTCTGTTTCCATCTGTTGCTTGCAGCACTGCACCTTTATATCTCTGAACTGGTAACTGATTTCTCAGAATATACCTCTGGTTCCTGTACAATATTGTTCTTTTAGCATCGGACTTGACTTTCACCACCAGACACATCCACAGCTGGGGGTTGTTTCCACTTTGGCTTAGCCTTGTCATTCCTTCTGTAGCTATTTCTTCACTCGTCTCCAGTAGCACATTCTTCTTATTCTCAGGAATTTTCGTACTTACTAGGAGTTTTAATTTTACCCAAGACAAAGGAAAACATATTCACACAAGGACCATTACTAAAATATCCTACTCATGTACTCCTAATAGCCAAAAACCAGAAACAGCCCAACTATTCAACAACTGGCATATAGATGAAAGAGAAACAAAAGTGTATACTCGTGCAGGAGAATACTACACAGTCATTTCAAAAGGAACTCCTAATGCATGTAACAGCAAGGATGCATCTCAGCTGTGCCACTGAGAGATGTCAGACACAGAAGGCTATGTGTTATATGATTTCATGTCAATGGATTCCTGGAAAAGGCACAACTATAGGCACAGAAATATATCTGCGGTGGCCAGGGTATAGGAATGGAGGAAGGAGTCTGAATGCAAATAGCCCAAAGGAGCATTTTCAAACGAATGGGGCGTTTTCTACATTTTTGTTGTGGTAGCATTTACGCAATGGTATGCATATGTGAAAACTCGACAAACGGTAATGCTTTAAAGCATTGACTTCTATTGTATATAAATTATATCTCAATACCTCTCACTTTTTTTTAAAAGGAAAAGGAACTTTTAAGTATGTAAATACTGGTTATTGTATCCATATAGACCATGAGCTCATAAACATAAAAATCTTATTTGGAATTCTTTCCAGACCTGGCCAACTTCCAGGATTTCCCATGACACCTTTGTACCCTTATGACAGGACACAGAAACTTGGTCTTAACCATGTTTACAATTCCCTCTCCTTCACTTCAAGTCCATATTCTTGCTGAGTTCTGTCACTTTTACTTCGAAAATCTCTAATGCATCTACTTTTTCCAAAGTCCACCGCATCTGCTCTAGTCCAAAGCCTCCCTCCATTTAATTGTCAACCCCCTTGAGTTTGTGTCATACCCCTTGGGTTTGTGCATCAGAGAAAACAGACAACCCTGTCACATGCTCTCAGTGAAGACAGCCTGGCAGTAGGGAAAATAAGACCATGCCTCTGCTCCAGTAGTGCCTAGACACGTTGTCCACGTCAATCAGAACTGAGGACTTCTTGTAAAAAGTGCAGATGCCATGATCTACATTCAGTGGATCTCACTCAGTGCGGCTACAACAGTGCCCTAGAATCTGTGAGATTACACTATACTTGGGAAACTTTCAGGGACTTTATTAAACCCCTTTGGTAGCGAGACTCAGCAAAATAAGGGAAATAGAGATCGGAACAGATATTAGAAAAAATATATAGATAATCGACAAAACCCAAAGCTGGCTCTTTCAAAAGGTCACTACGAATTCATAAATTTCCAACCAGAAGAATAAAACAAAAGCAAGATAACTATAGACAAAACTTGCCAATATCAGGAAAGAAATAGGTTACAGATTCCACAGAAATTAAAAGGCTTCTATGAATAAGTTTATAGTCATAGAATAACTACATCTGGCAATTTAGGTGAAGCGGAACAAACTATCAAATTTCAGTGAAAAAGAAACAGATAACCTATTTTAAAAGCAAGCTTGTAGTTGAAAAATTTACAGAAAAGAAATCTCCAGCCCCAGGTGGTATCCCAGGCACAAAAGAGAAGGGGAGGGAAAGAAAGGGTAGGGACAGGGACAAAGTAAAAAAAAAAAAAAAAAAAAAAAATATATATATATATATATATATATATATATATATATATATATCACTCCAATCATTTAATCAAGGTGATTTGGGCCAAATCCAAGCAATGTGATGAGACCATTCATTTTTTTTTCTCATTGTCCTCCAGCTTCCCCTTCCTGCCTCTCTCCTTTGCCCCAGTTCCCTTTCTCCTTCTTAAGTCCTGCCCTCCATCAAGGGCAGGCAACGATATGAGGCATGATTCCCACATTAAAACTGAGGTACGCTGCTCGGCTGACATTCAACGCGGATGCTATCATCCCTGCAGCTGGTACACTCAAGTTCTCTGTCTCTCCTGATGGACCAGAAGGTTTCACTCCTAATTTCAGGTATAGGTAGGAGAGAAGGTGCAGGGCACATGTTGGAGCCTTGAGTCCTTCATCTGTGAAATGCAGATGACCACAAACTGGGGGACAAACAGAAATAGCAGCACCAGGCCCCTTTCAATGAGAGCTACGAGCCAAACCCAGTGCATCACAGGACTCCTTGACATTCAGGAGCACGCCAAGTAGATTTCCATGCCAGGACTGTTGCATTTGTTGTTCCTTCTGCCTGGAATGCTCTTCCCTTAGGTAACCCCACGACCTGCTCCCTCACTTCCTCCAGATCTCTGCTTACTTGGCATCTTTCAGGGAGACTTTCCCTCATTATCTTGAAGAAAATCATAATATCATACCCACATACACCTTTTCCCCTGATCTAGCAATATCTTTCTTCATAGTGCCTGCCACCCTTGATTTACTTACTGACCACCAAGTCTATGCAATGAGAGACTTGGTTAGTTTTGCCCTGTCCCAAGCTCCTCCAATAGTGCTCAGGTCTATGGCAGGTGCTCAGAAAACATTTGCTGAAGGACAGTCTGGAGGCAGGCCCTTTAAACACATTGCTAACATGCACAGGTACCCTCCAAGATGGGCACTGGCCCCACTGTATTAATTATGATACATACTGAGATTTCACGAGGCAAGTGATACACTCAACAACACACAGTCAGCATGTCAGGTTCCCGGCTTCAGAATCATATCTGCCAGCTACCAAATCCTCACTTCCTGGACAGAGACCTCACAGCCAAGAACGTAAGAGGTTTTATTTCTAACACGAAGACTTCCAACAGCTCATAGACAGCCAGAGACACCAAAAAGAGCTCACTGAATCTCTGCACAGAGAGCACACAACTCGAGTCTCAGACGCTCAAACACAACAGAGACCATAACCATACACGCTGTGACAGAGACCCTGCAAACAGTCCAAAGTCTTCCAGACAGAAACAAATGCGAACTGCACAGATGCTTCACATCATGGAGACTGACTCCCAAACCACGCGGACACTTACCGACCTAATACAAACCCTCCTAAACGGAAAGGCAGAAGTTTTAATAACTCAAGAATATCATATAATCTTAAGACAAAGTTCCCAGACAAAGGAAAAATTTGCAACCTCTGCATAGAGCCCCAGGCAGCTGATCCTTTACACCTTTAGACTAACCCATCCTTAAAGCAGCACAGAGGCATCACAACTTGGAACCCAGAATCAAAAAGCTCAGTGATCTCACATTCTGGGGTGCAGACCCCTAACACAGAGATCTCACACACAGGGACTGAAAGGCAAGAAACCTCCAAAGATGCACATCCCGGTATACAGGCACACATCCTAGAGGCTTTGTATTATGGCTCACAAAATCCACTCACATCAAATGTCCCATCACTCACAATTCCGCCCAAAGGCTCAAGATCAAATGTAGCCAAACAGCACCCGTGTTGTCACACGTAGCAACACACAATCCCAAGGTGCCAGATACAGTATACTCTCCAGGGAGAGACACCAAACTCAGAGACCTCTCCCTGGACATGAATTGCGTGCATTTGTGTGAAGACCGTGCGCTGCCACAGGATCCAGACTGAGCGAGAGCTAAACAAGACTGAAACGCAGTCACCATGCACGGCCAGTGACCGCGCCAAACCTCGCCACTAACCAGAGCAGCTATTCGACCCCTTTGGGAAAAGCAATAAAACTCGGAGGAAAATTGCATGCTCTGCATCGTTGCGCACGCTAACGCAGGCGCACGCGTATACACGCGCCTCTCGCCCTCAGTTCCAGTTCTGTGCCCACAGCGCCCGCAATCACGCGGTGACCAGTCACTACCCAGAAAGCTTCTCTGACGCCATACCCAAACCGACAGCAGGTCTCTCGCTCCGTAGTCGTCCCACCAACGAAGGGGTGGAGTTGGAAAAGAGACGAAGAAAGTTTCCGCTGAATACCAGTGTCCACTCGGATTCGAAAGCAGCGGGAAGACGAAGAGGAGCGAATCGGGATAGACCCAGAGGCGCCCTGAGCGCCGCGCCTGGGAACTGTGGTCCATGCCTGACGCGGTGTAAGGGGGCCCTCCCTGCTGTGGAACGCCCTCTCCCAATGGTACCTTCCAGAGTGGGGGGGGGGGTCTTACCGCTTCCCCTCAGTGGTATATCCCAGGACAGAACTGTTTCATCTCGCGCGCCCCTTGCTGGTGGAATTGGGGAACAGCAGATATAGATGCCCGGGGACCATTCCAGGATGATCCGCCAAGGGCGGAAGGGCAAGGTTAGGGTGAAAACCCCACAGATTGCTGCCATCTTGGACTCAAAAAGAAGTCTTCATAAACTGAAGATTACTTGTCTATAGTGACCACTGTCGTAACAAAGAGCATTGAAAGCATTTTATCTATGCTGCGCATCGTAGTTGTTTGAGCTTTCCGGTTTAAGGCAGAAATATCCAGCCACAGTCCCCCAGTGGGCAGGATAAGTAAAGCTTCCGACTGGAATCTGAGGTCCTGGCGTGGGGAAGGCCTCTGACGTTGACCGCGAGTAATATGTGAAAAAGACAACAGGACCTTCCATTCTGTTAGGAAAGGGGTCAATTTCGAGGGGACCCAAGGACACCACCTCGTAGGTGAGATAAAGATCACAGCTTTGTCATCATCTTATCATCCCTGAATATGTTCTCTAGCAGAATCCTCAGCCTGTCTAGCTAAGCTTCTCTCAACAGGCTTAACTGTCTGTTCATTCCGTTGTTCATGCATTCTCTCCAAAGTATGTGTCAAGCACAAATTTGTGTGCTTGGAAAGAGAAAATCGACCTTTTCCTCATGGAGCTTACATTCTGTTGGGATCATGTGGTCCCCAAATACAAGTAATTTATCAGGTGTTTGTAACTGCCATGATTAACATTAAATTGGGATAGTGAAATAGAGAGAGGGGATGATATCTAGAAAGAGTGGTCAGGGAAGTTCTAAGATTGTGACATTTGAGCAACAGCCTAGAGGAGATACCTATCTGGGAGAAAAGTATCCTAGATCCTAGTGGAAAAACTGGGGAGTAAAATCCTGATGTCTCCATTTTACTCCTGGGGAGTAAAATCCTCTCTTTCTCTAGAGAATGACTCAGTTGCCCATGGCCTGGGCCTTAATCACGCTCCCTTCACACACATCAGGGGCCTCTGCCCATCAAGAAAAGGACATTCTCCATTCCTGGGGAGGCTCATGCTGCACACAGGGTCCCTCACAACCTATCCTGCCCAGACTGCCCTCTTGCTGATCTCCCTGCCAATGACTGCTCTAACGGGGGAAAGAGAGGCAGGGATCTCTGCATTTGTGGTGGAGCCTCATGCAAATTGGTGAATGTGAGATTTCCCCCCAGCTGCTTGGAGGCTCAACTCTGTACCTTCCATGATCACATCCCCAGGGAATGTGACGAGTCCATTCCATCCATCAGATAAGAAGCTGGGTGTGTGATGGGGAGACACAGAGACATACCCTGACAGTGAGTCAGCCATAGGGTCCTTGTGGCCCTGTGCCAACGCCCCCCTCCCCCACTCCCTGGCCAGGGTTGTGCTGAGTCTTTCCCGCCTCCTCCAAGGAGCCCAAGCTTCCATCCAGTTCCTCCCCTCCTCATGAGCTGAGACCTTCCCTCTGCACTGGGCCTTGGGCGCCCATCTGCTAACGGTGCCCTCCTTGTTGTGGGTTGGGCAGATGGACTGAGAGAGTGTGTGTACACAGTTTTTGTCACAGGGCCCCTATCAAGGGTGGCAGTCATATCAGCAAGTATTTTTCTTAACAGGATTATTACCTGGGCTTCTGTGAACTGTGCATTATTACCCTCTCTGAGGATGGGGCCCCAAGCTTTTCTCTCTGTAGGGAGGCATGGTAGAAATCGTAGCAAATGTGACATCACAGGCCTGCTTCTAAGGCCCGTGAGAGTGGGGTCCATCCAGCCTCTCTCTTCAGACTGTTCTCGTGTGCAGATGTATGAATAGCTGAGAGGCCCAACCCTCTGGACACAGACCCCCCCCCCCCAAACAGTTCTGAGATTTCATGCCCTGGGACAGAGATCTGCAAACAGTTCAGAGTGCTCATCCTGGATGCCAACCCAAAACAGCTCTAATAGGTCACACCTGAGGACACTGATGCACTCCAGCTCAGAAATTCCATCTCTGGCTTCAGATGAATTAGGATCCCTAACAGAAACAGCGTTGCTCACAGCCAGTTCTACAGGGGTAAGTTGTAACCTCTGCGATCCCTGAATGACACTGCGTCGTGAAGGAATTCTGGGTGAAAAACAGGAAGAGGCACACAGTGCTTTGGACAAACTGGCCCTTATTTAGTCACACGCCATATCCTCAGATATGCAGGTGACACCACCCTTATGGCAGAAAGTGAAGAACTAAAGAGCCTCCTGATGAAAGAGAAAGAGGAGAGTGAAAAAGGTGGCTTAAAACTCAACATTCAGAAATCTAAGATCATGGCATCCGGTCCCATCACTTCATGGCGAACAGATGGGGAAACACTGGAAACAGTGTCAGACTTTATTTTTGGGGGCTCCAAAATCACTGCTGATGGTGATTGCAGCCATGAACTTAAAAGACGCTTACTCCTTGGAAGGAAGGTTATGGCCAACCTAGATAGCATATTTAAAAGCAGAGACATTACTTTGCCAACAAAAGTCCGTCTAGTCAAGGCTATGGTTTTTCCAGTGGTCATGTATGGATGTGAGAGTTGGACGGTGAAGAAAGCTGAGCACCGAAGAATTGATGCTTTTGGACTGTGGTGTTGGAGAAGACTCTTGAGAGTCCCTTGGACTGCAAGGAGATCCAACCAATCCATCCTAAAAGAGATCAATCCTGGGTGTTCACTGGAAGGTCTGATGTTGAAGCTGAAACTCCAATACTTGGGCCACCTCATGCGAAGGGCTGACTCATTGGAAAAGACCCTAATGCTGGGTAGGATTGGGGGCGGAAGGAGAAGGGGACGACAGAGGCTGAGATGGTTGGATGGCATAACCGACTCGATGGACATGGGTTTGGGTGGACTCCAGGAGTTGGTGATGGACAGAGAGGCCTGGCGTGCTGCAATTCATGGGGTCGCAGAGAGTCGGACACGACTGAGCGACTGAACTGAACTGAACTGAATCTATATTCAAGACAGCAAGCTAGGAATAGAATGGAACTTACTCTGATAAAGTGTATCTACAAAAAAGCAACGTAAACAGGTCGAAATGGAGAAGATTACTCATTTCCTATCGGGAAAAATGCCGATTATCACCTGCTTTAGTCAAGAGTATTCTGGCTGGTTTGTTCAATCCTGCAAAATGAGGAAAGGTTTAAGGTTTAAGCCAGTAGAAACTGTTGATATTCAAATATTATAGTATATTTTGAAAAGCAAAAATAATCTAGATCTAAATTTGTGGAATTAATATGCATATTTAGAGGAACTGTGGAACAGAAAATCTATATACAAACATTCTATCTCTACATACATCCTCAACTAGGCCATAAAAATCACAAACCATGGATTTTCAATACCATTAAATCCTCGGGGATAAATGTAACAAAAAATGTGCAAGGAGAAAATGAAACTTTATTGACAGAACTTTAACAGTCAAATATACAACATAAGAACAGCACAGACGGCTTCAGTCTATCTTCTTTCAAGCAAATCGTCGCCCTTCACCTATAATATATACATTAAAAAAGTTACTTAGCAGAAATTTCGATGACAGGAGAGGTGTACAGAGTTCATCGCAGTTGTAGTTTTATAAAGTGGACTAAAACAAGAACACTACGGGCGACCCTTTGGCTTACCTTCAGTTAATCCTCTCTAGAGATTTTATAGGCTTTTCAAGCGTATTACCAGTATTTTTAAAAACACACTACCCTTCCTAGTTATACAAGAAAATAAGGACACTGAGTTCAGAACAAATGAAATCAATTGAACCTATCAGAAGGTCGTTTTCAGTAGAGGGCAAAACTGTGTACACATTCAGTAAAATATCTAACAACAAAAAACACCCTAAGAAAAACAAAATACACCAAAACTAAAACCAAAAAATCCCCCAAAAGTATCATTGAACTGTGTTGGTTTGAAATAATATTCCGAATATAGGACAGCTCAACAGTTGTTATCTCTGTTACTGCTTAAGTGAAGTAAAGAAAAAGGCCAGTAGTACATTTGTTTCTTCTCTACTGTGGAAGAGTGTAGAAATTTTCATTTGTTCTAATTTATCCCTGATGTGGTTGTTTTAAGTCAGTTAAACATTTATCCCCCTTTTTACTTGTGGCCCTCTTGTAATTCTAAATGTTTCTTGTCACCTTGGAAAGCATTCCAGTTGGTATAATAAATTATATGGGGACACTAATTTTCAGTCATTACTATCACTGGCGACATCAACATGTGAAGCAGAAATAGGACTTTCTCACAGCCACACCAAAAGAAGAAAGAGAAAAAGGAGAGAAGAAAAGAAACGGGAGAGCTAGAGGGAGTATGAGTGAGAGAGAAAAGCAAGTAGGAAGAGAGAAGAAAATCTGGAAAAGGAGATTTTTTGGTTTGTTTCTGAATGACAATGGCTTTTGAGAGACAACTCTGACCAATTTCAAAAGTTCATCCACGGCATCTTGTGATGTTTACTTATTTAGTTACTCTGGGCTATGTTAAATAATATTTCTTTTTCTACCCTATTAGACACATCCCATCAATATTCTAAAAATATGTGAGTTCCAGATTATACTCTGTTTTAATTCTGTAATCTACTGTTAGTGTCTTGTTCATATTTCTTATTAGGTATACTTGGGCTTTGTCCATTTTCTTCACAATCATGTAAACTGAGAGGAATGGACTGGCAATTTGGGGTTGGCAGATACAAACTATCACATTCAGAATGGATAAACAACAAGGTCCTACTATACAGCACAGGGAACTATGTCCAATCTCCTGTGATAAATCACAACAGAAAAGAATATTAAAAAATGTGTGTGTATATATATGTGTGTTACAAAATTATGTAAATTACCACATTGTGTTTATTTATTAGTTGAGTTTATTTTCCTCTTCCTGACGATTCATACCTGTCTTTTATTAAGTATCTTTTTCTTTTTCCGTTAGGTTTATTCTGTTGCTCTTTTTCTTACCTGTTTGTTGGGGGTAGGATTTTATATTTATGTACTTTATAATTAATGTATTTTTCTTTTTAAATACCATACATATTTAGGGCTAAGATGTTTCTAAGAGAACATTTTAATCATGTTCTGTAGTTACTTGCAAGTAGTCTGAAAGTTGTCCTTTCATCTACATGTTCTAATGGAATGGAACAAAAAGGTAAAGTGAAAATATTTAGAAGGCTAATACACAGTAAAATCTTCCCTAACCATGAAGTTCTTCCTGTAAAATTAGAACCATGCAATTAATTGTCAGCAATCTGGAGAACACCTATGTGAAAGATACTACGCTGATTACGTGGGAAGAACTAGAGTTACAGACTTTAACCTTCAAAACTTTTTAAACTCACGTATCAAAGAGGAAAAATAACATATTTGATATAGTGAGAGACGATTATATCGTGAGGCTCAGATTTTTACTAGTTCCTTAAGAGTGAGAGTTGGGTGTATGGCAAAAACCATCAGAGTAGTGTAAAGTAATGATCCTCCACTTAAAATAAGCAAAAAAACGCCCCCCAAAACAGACCAAACATGGGGGCAGGTAGTGTGCTTAGCATGTGTATCTCACTCACACCTGCCTGGAATATCACTGACTAAATGCACTCTCTCAACTTGATCAGCCACAGAAACAGGAAACTAGACTACCTTTTGCCATTTTATTATTCAGTCATATCATGCTTCAATGGGGAAAGGATTTAAAATGCAACTAATTTTCTTAAGAGCTAGAGAATTCAGAATTTGAGAGAATTTAACAAACATCAAGCAGAATGTTGGCTCATTTTCTTTTTTAAAAAAATTAATTTTTTAATTTTAATTGGAGGCTAATTACTTTACAATAGTGTGGTGTTTTTTGCAATACATTGATATGAATCAGCCACGGGTGTACATGGGTCCCCCATCAGAAAATGAAATCTCAATTCCCCTGTTATAATTTGACTCTAGATGATATTTTATGATAAATCAATCAAGAAAAACAGAGTACTCTTGTATGCATTCCATCGAAGGGAATCAGAGAGTGCAAAAATCAGCATGGAAAAATTGGCATTTTAGTGTATCTGTTCTGAATTCACAACTTATATGAATAAAGTTCAGTTTAGAAGTTAAGGGATTTACCTGAATCACACACATTATGTTAAAGCTGGTACTAGAACCTACTGAGCATATTTCATGTAAACTGATATTTATTACAAATGCATTCCGTATTTGTTACAAGCAGAAATTAGAAAAGAACCTGAAAATTATTAGCTGTTGCTTAAAGTACTTATACTCAAGGAAAGAAAACGGTTTCCTTTTGAATCAGTTCTATTGAGAAGGATGAAACTGGAGCCCATTATACAGAGTGAAGTAAGCCAGACAGAAAAACACCAATACAGTATACTAATGCATATATATGGAATTTGAAAGATGGTAACGATAACCCTATATGCGAGACAGAATAAGAGACACAGATGCATAGAACAGTCTTATGGACTCTGAGGGAGAAGGTGAGGGTGGGACGTTCTGAGAGAATAGCATTGAAACATGTATATTATCATATGTGAAACAGAACATCATTCCAGGTTCGATGCATGAGACAAATGCTCAGGGCTGGGGCAGTGGGATGACCCGGAGGGATGGGAGGGGGAGGGAGGTGTGGGGGGGGTTCAGGATGGGGAACACATGTAAACCCATGGCTGATTCATGTCAATGTATGGCAAAAACCACTACAATATTGTAAAGTAATTAGCCTCCAACTAAAATAAATAAATTTATTTAAAAATAAAAAAAAAAGGAAAACGGTTTCCTATTTTCAGTTCGATATGGCTTTGATCCTGTCTCTTTATTGGAAAGTCTGTAAGTCAGGCACTCAGGCATCTGGGATGTGAACTGTCTTTCAAAGAATATGTGAATTCTATTATTAAAATAATAGTAATGTTCCCTCTATATTATTAAAGATACAATATTCTGAAAAACAGAAACCACATAAATTACTTTCTGAATGGATGACATACCTGCTTCTGGCATTTCAACAGGCTCTATATTTGACGCAATCTCCTCCTAGACATCAGGACCATCTCCACCTTGACCCCCAGTCTTTGCCACAGCCAATTCCGGGAGATCAAGTTCCAGGTCAGAATCATTAAAAAAATACATCAATTCAGCTGTAAAACCTACAATATAAACAAGGGAATGATGATATTCATTCCCTCAGTGTTATGAATTAAAAGCCTTAGGTTAGGATGGTAAAAATGTGATGAGTAAGAAATTCAGGAGCATTATTCCAGGAATGTTTTGCTGGAGAAAAAGAAAGCAGAATTTTCCGAAAGTCATTACCATTTTCCTTTTCCAGGGTTGTCCTCAGACAACTTAGATGCTCCCCCGACTTGTCTTGAAAACAAGGGAAAACTTCACCAACCACACGAACCTGCAAACTATACTCTCCTCAGTTTTTTAGGAACTGTCTGAAGTCCTTTTCTAATGTTTCCTTTCCTCCACTCACTGGGTATGTCTTAAGGCAGGATGCACTGATACACTTTACCTTGACAGGCATGCTGCAGCTTCTCTTCACCACGATCCACTGGATGCTCTTCATTTACTTCCTCCTTTGCAGGTGTGATATCATGAATTTCAGCTGGTGGTTCCCCTTGTTGAGGTTGCTCAACACTGGGCTGCTGGTCCTAGTAGAGTGGGCATGCAAATAAAAACCTTTTGTTGTTAATACATCTAATAGCATAAATATACATAAGACACAGATGTATCTGATCATAAGTAAACCTAACAACATTTTCCCAACACAATTCTATGTACTTACTTTTAATAAAGTTTCTCTTCCCACAGAGAAAAGTTAACTCCCAAAAGAGTTACTCAGAAAGACTTTGGAAGCTATTTAACTCTATGTTGGGATGGAAGTATGCAATCTGTTGTTAATAAGCAGGAGGAGGGAGTCACTGGGCACATTTCCAGGGAATTTAACAGTATACTCATCCAGGCAACGCCAGACTGTAATATATCTGGATCAATGTTCCTTCCTAAGACACACTGTCACCCTTTATCAGCATGAAAGACCTTTATCACTGCATCTGTACTACTTAACATCATTTTCTCAAAAATAAACTTCTGCTAATAGAAAACACCAAATGGTAAGGTACTCACAACCACAGGTGCATCCAGCTGGGAGGACTCTTGATCTATAGGTCCCAGTGTTGATGCCACTTGCCCACTCATATTTCTCCCTGAAAGTAGAATGTTGTGATTTAGAAAATGTATTTATGACTAGAGCTATATTTGATCACTTTTATGGCCATATGTTGACTTATTACTTTTTTTAAAAATGTGAAAATACTTTCAAAAGAAAACGATGGTTAAGTATGAGTGTACATGCATTCCAATCACACTAAATACAGTTACTAGAAAAGCCATTTTTGTCTTTGCTAAGCTGGCAGAGAAATTACCTTAAGGTACACAGGAAGGCTCAATTTTTGTGAGGAAGTTTGATTTCACAACAGAATTCTCCATTATGAAGATATTTAGTGAAATACTGCTAAGAGTTAAAAATTCAGGACTATTCCTTTTGTCACACTCCTATTCACCAGACATATCTCCCCCAACTCCCTTGGAATTCAGCTGGAACTAGAAGGCTCAGTCTTTACAGCCTGACTATGGCGATTTTCTCAGTGTCTGGGGCTGAAGTGAGTCTGCATGCAGAGCAACCGGTCCACGTCTCCCTTGACACCTTATCACAAAACCCGGGAGACAGTCACAACCCACCCCCCCACCCGCGGTCCGGTTTCTAGGCCTTTCCTTAATCGCCCACCCCGCCCCCTGCCCAGGTCCCACTGCCGGCCCCAGATTCTGTGCTCTGTCATCAGTTCCAGGGCCCCAGTGGACCAGATATTTCAAATAGCACTCCCAAGTCTCACCCCCACCATCACCCGACCCCTGCCCTCTTCTGCCCACCGAGCTTCCTCTCCAGCCACCAGGGCAAGAACTATGGCATCACGACACCTCTGAAGAGCAAGATGACGACCTCGAGGGCCTTCCTCCTCAAAGGCCCGAAAACGCACTGCCCGACCCGCCCGAAACTCGCTGGCTCCCCCTCACACGCTCGCACACATCAACTCCAGACAGGACAGATCTGTGGACCTACCCGGTGACTCGAAAGCAGCGAGAAGGAACCGGGACTGAGTAAACACAACCGCCTCAGGCCCAACGCTCCTCACAGAATCTGCGCTACTTATGCGCACCAAGGCGCATGCGCAGTAGCGGGTGTACGGGCACACACTGCGCATGCTCCCTGAGTTCCGCGTGTGCCGAGCACGTTGAGCTTTTCTCGCTACTGAGGTAAGAGTCCTGGAACCGCAGGGTCTCTGGAGGATGAGAAAGGGGGTTGAAGACTGTATTTTTTTCCTTCCAGTGCAGTCTTTCTTACGCATCCACAAACTGTGGTGATAGGTAGTCCCAGGTTACCCTTAGTGGAGAATGTGTCTCAGGAAGACATTTATGACAGGAATAGACATTACTGGTTTGAATACCTATTTTTATACATGCTTTGATGAACCATTTCCTTCTCTGCTTCTGGGTTTTCCATCATGCTTGCAATGGCTTTACTCACTTCCATAGAACAGACACAGAAATATGTACCTCCGTTTCCATCTGTTGCTTGGAGCATTGCACATTTATATCTCTGAACTGGTAACTGATTTCTCAGAATATACCTCTGGTTCCTGTACAATATTCTTCTTTTAGCATCGGACTTGACTTTCACCACCAGACACATCCACAGCTGGGGGCTGTTTCCACTTTAGCTTAGCCTTTTCATTCCTTTTGTAGCTATTTCTTCACTCTTCTCCGGTAGCATATTCTTCTTATTCTCAAGAATTTCGGTACTTCCTAGGCGTTTTAATTTTAGCCAATTTTACCCAAGAGAAAGGAAAACATATTCACACAAGGACCATTACTAAAATATCCTACTCATGTACTCTTAATAGCCAAAACTAGAAACAACCAAACTATTCAACAACTGGTATGTAGATGAAAGAAAAAAAGAGTATACTCATGCATAAGAATACTACACAGTCATTTCAAAAGGAACTACTAATGCATGTAACAGCAAGGAGGCATCTCAGCTGTGCCACTGAGAGATGTCAGACACAGAAAGCTATGTGTTATATGATTTCATGTCAATGGATTTCTGGAAAACGCACAACTATAGGCACAGAAATGTATCTGTGGTTGCCAGGGTATAGGAATGGAGGAAGGAATCTGAATGCAAATAGCCGGAGGGAGCATTTGCTTTTTTTTTTTTTTTTTTTAATAAATTTATTTATTTTAGTTGGGGGCTAATTACTTTACAATATTGTAGTGGCTTTTGCCATACATTGACATGAATCAGCTATGGGTTTACATGTGTTCCCCATCCTGAACCCCCCTCCCACCCACTCTCCATCCCATCCCTCTGGGTCATCCCATTGCCCCAGCCCTGAGCATTTGTCTCATGCATCGAACCTGGAATGGTGTTCTGTTTCACATATGATAATATACATGTTTCAATGCTATTCTCTCAGAACGTCCCACCCTCACCTTCTCCCTCAGAGTCCATACGACTGTTCTATGCATCTCTGTCTCTTATTCTGTCTCGCAATAGGGTTATGGTTACCGTCTTTCAAATTCCATATATATGCATTAGTATACCGTATTGGTGTTTTCCTTTCTGGCTTACTTCACTCTGAATAATGGGCTCCGGTTTCATCCATCTCAATAGAAATGATTCAAATGTATTCTTTCTAATGGCTGAGTAATATTCCATTGGGTATATGTACCAATGCTTCCTTATTCATTCGTCTGCTGATGGACATCTAGGTTGCTTCCATGTCCTGGCTATTGTAAACAGTGCTGTGATGAACACTGGGCTACACGTGTCTCTTTCAATTCTGGTTTCCTTGGTGTGTATGCCCAGCAGAGGGATTGCTGTGTCGTATGGCAGTTCTATTCCCAGTTTTTTAAGGAATCTCCACACTGTTCTCCATAGTGGCTGTACTAGTTTGCATTCTCACCCGAGGGAGCATTTTCAAACCAACGGGACGTTTTCTACCTTTTTGTTGTGGTAGCATTTACGCAATGGTATGCATATGTCAAAACTCGACAAACAGGAATGCTTTAAAGCATTGACTTCTCTTGTATATAAATTATGTCTCAAGCTTCTCTTCACCACGATCCACTGGATCCTCTTCATTTATTTCCTCCTTTGCCGGTGTGATATCCTGCATTTCAGCTGGTGGTTCCCCTTGTTGAGGTTGCTCAACACTGGGCTACTGGTCCTAGTAGAGTGGGCATGCAAATAAAAACCTTTTGTTGTTAATACATCTAATAGCATAAATATACATAAGACACAGATATATCTGATCATAAGTTAACCTAACAACATTTTCCCAACACAATTCTATGTACTTACTTTTAATAAAGTTACTCTTCCCACAGAGAAAAGTTAGCTCCCCTAAGAGTTACCCAGAAAGACTTTGGAAGCTATTTAAATCTATGTTGGGATGGAAGTATGCAATCTGTTGTTAATAAGCAGGAGGAAGGGAGTCACTGGGCACATTTCCAGGGAATTTAACGGTATACTCATCCAGGCAACACCAGACTGTAATATATCTGGATCAATGTTCCTTCCTAAGACAAACTGTCACCCTTTATCAGCATGAAAGACCTTTATCGCTGCATCTGTACTACTTACTGAGAGGGCAACCGGCAGGAAGGCCAGGAGTCTCCAAACGGAGGAAATAGGCTGCAAGTGTCAGACATTTTCTCTCTCTCTTAAGCGGCAGGATGAAACAAACTAGGGATATTGTTTCCCTTCTCTATACAAATTTAAAAGAGGTTTCTCTGAAAATACTGTGTTGCCATGACACCTGGTTTCACCTGAAGTTAACTATTCTCAAACTTTGAGTTAACCAATCCTTTTTTCTTATGGAAATGTTTGTCTTAAGCTATGTTATTGTACTCTGCATTTACCCCAAGCGCTGTCTTCCGCCTAATGGCTCAGAACTTACTTGACAAACCAGTATGTTATACTCAGACATTGTTCCCCTAATCTATGTAAATGAAACTATTTGCATGATCTGCCTTTCTGCAAAATTCAAGTCAATCGTTTTATGACCCGGGATGTCTGGTGCCCAGATTATTCCAAAATACATCTTATGGATGAGGGGCCTGGTGCCATTCTGAGTTTAAGACATTCCTTTCTTTCATTAACAAACTGCTAGTGACTATGTATCATCCAGCTGAAGACTAGCAGGGGAGTACTCTTTCTACCCCCTTCCGATGCCTATGTCAGAAGCTTTCTCTATCTCGTTTACACTTTAATAAAACTTGATCACACCAAAGCTCTGGGCGATCCAGCCTCGTCTCTGGCCCCGGATTGAATTCTTCTCCTCCAGAGGCCAAGAATCCCGGCCGTCTTTCTGCGGCTCAGCAACGACCTCACTACTTAACAATATTTTCTCCAAAATAAACTTGTGCTAATAGAAAACATCAAATGGTAAGGTACTCACAACCACAGGTTCACCCAGCTGGGAGCACTCTTGATCTACAGGTCCCAATGTTGATGCCACTTGCAAACTCATATTTCTCCCTGAAAGTAGAATATTGTGATTTAGAAAATGTATTTAAGAGTACAGCTATATTTGATCACTTTTATGACCATACGTTGACTTATTATTTTTTAAAAAATGTGAAAATACTTTCAAAAGAAAACTCTGGTTAAGTACGAGTGTACATGCATTCCAAGTACACCAAATACAGTTGCTAGAAAAGCCATATTTGTCTTTGCTAAGCTGGCAGAGAAATCACCTTAAGGTACACAGGAAGGCTGAACTTTTGTGAGGAAGTTTGATTTCACAACAGAATTCTCCATCATGAAGATATTTAGTGAAACGCTGCTAGGAATTAAAAATCCAGGACTGTTCCTTTTGTCACACTCCTTTTCACCAGACATATCTCCCCCAACTCCCTTGGAATTCAGCTGGAACAAGAAGAAAGGCTCAGTCTTTACAGCCTGATTTTCTCAGGGTCTGGGGCTGAGGTGAGTGCATGCAGAGCAACTGGTCCACGTCTCCCTTGACACCTTATCACAAAACCCGGGATAATGAAGAAGGAATTCCTGGGGCCTGGACTCCATCTTAGGCCTGTTGGTGCTGATCATGCTCGGCCACCTCTCTAATGGACTCTGAACTCTGTGCCTAGTGCCTGTGAAAACGACAATAGAAGGATAAGACCCCCTCCGGACAGGGGAACCTTGAAGATCCTATCCAGGTTACTCATCGCCTAAGAGAAAACATACACTAATCACCCCTGTCTCTGGACAGGCCGTAAATGTTTCTGTACCTATCGGAGTGTAACCTCCGGCTTATTGATTATTGGCCAACTGTTTAACTGTTTGAACACATAACACCTAAATGATGAGATTACTGTGATTGTATTTACCCTTCCTTTGTTTATGTAAGTCTCGAGGATTTTGGGGTGGTGAGTTCGGACACGTACACATGGGGTATAAAAGATTTTCACAAATGCTGGTCGGGGTCCTTGGCTAAGAGGAGACTCTGCCTTGGGCCCGCCGGTGTAATAAACTGCCCTCCATTACCTGCATTGTCCCTCTGAGTGAGTTTGTTCCCCAAAACGCGTGGCTATAACAATACAGTCACAACCCCCCCGCGGTCCGGTTTCTAGGCCTTTCCTTAATCGCCCACCCCGCCCCCTGCCCAGGTCCCACTGCCGGCCCCAGATTCTGTGCTCTGTCGTCAGTTCCAGGGCCCCAGTGAACCAGATATTTCAAATAGCACTCCCAAGTCTCCCCCCCACCATCACCCGACCCCTGCCCTCTTCTGCCCACCGCCCTTCCCCTCCAGCCACCAGGGCAAGAACTATGGCGTCGCGACACCTCTGAGGAGAAAGATGACGACCTCGAGGGCTTTCCTCCTCAAAGGCCCCAGATCGCACTGCCCGACCCGCCCGAAACTCGCTGGCTCCCCCTCACACACTCGCACACTTCAACTCCAGACAGGACAGATCTGTGGACCTACCTGGTGACTCGCAAGCAGTGAGAAGGAACCGGGACTGAATAAACCCAACCGCCTCAGGCCCAACGCTCCTCACAGAACGCTCAGGATGTATGTGCACCAAGGCGCATGCGCAGCAACGGGTGCACGTGCACACACTGCGCATGCTCCCGGAGTTCGGCGTGTGCCGTGCACGTTGAGGTTTTCTCGCCACTGAGGTGGAGTCCTGGAACGGCAGGGTCTCTGGAGGATGAGAAAGGGGCTTGAAGACTATATATTTTTCCTTCCAGGGCAGTCTTTCTTATGCATCCACAAACTGGTGATAGGTAGTCCCAGGTTACCCTTAGTGGAGAATGTGTCTCAGAAAGACATTCGTGACAGAAACAGACATTACGGTTTTTAATACCTATTTTTATACATGCTTTGATGAACCATTTCCTTCTCTGCTTCTGGGTTTTCCATCACGCTTGCGATGGCTTTACTCACTTCCATGGAAGAGACACAGAAATACATACCTCTGTTTCCATCTGTTGCTTGCAGCACTGCACCTTTATATCTCTGAACTGGTAACTGATTTCTCAGAATATACCTCTGGTTCCTGTACAATATTGTTCTTTTAGCATCGGACTTTACTTTCACCACCAGACACATCCACAGCTGGGGGTTGTTTCCACTTTGGCTTAGCCTTGTCATTCCTTCTGTAGCTATTTCTTCACTCGTCTCCAGTAGCACATTCTTCTTATTCTCAGGAATTTTCGTACTTACTAGGAGTTTTAATTTTACCCAAGACAAAGGAAAACATATTCACACAAGGACCATTACTAAAATATCCTACTCATGTACTCCTAATAGCCAAAAACCAGAAACAGCCCAACTATTCAACAACTGGCATATAGATGAAAGAGAAACAAAAGTGTATACTCGTGCAGGAGAATACTACACAGTCATTTCAAAAGGAACTCCTAATGCATGTAACAGCAAGGATGCATCTCAGCTGTGCCACTGAGAGATGTCAGACACAGAAGGCTATGTGTTATATGATTTCATGTCAATGGATTCCTGGAAAAGGCACAACTATAGGCACAGAAATATATCTGCGGTGGCCAGGGTATAGGAATGGAGGAAGGAGTCTGAATGCAAATAGCCCAAAGGAGCATTTTCAAACGAATGGGGCGTTTTCTACATTTTTGTTGTGGTAGCATTTACGCAATGGTATGCATATGTGAAAACTCGACAAACGGTAATGCTTTAAAGCATTGACTTCTATTGTATATAAATTATATCTCAATACCTCTCACTTTTTTTTAAAAGGAAAAGGAACTTTTAAGTATGTAAATACTGGTTATTGTATCCATCTAGACCATGAGCTCATAAACATAAAAATCTTATTTGGAATTCTTTCCAGACCTGGCCAACTTCCAGGATTTCCCATGACACCTTTGTACCCTTATGACAGGACACAGAAACTTGGTCTTAACCATGTTTACAATTCCCTCTCCTTCACTTCAAGTCCATATTCTTGCTGAGTTCTGTCACTTTTACTTCGAAAATCTCTAATGCATCTACTTTTTCCAAAGTCCACCGCATCTGCTCTAGTCCAAAGCCTCCCTCCATTTAATTGTCAACCCCCTTGAGTTTGTGTCATACCCCTTGGGTTTGTGCATCAGAGAAAACAGACAACCCTGTCACATGCTCTCAGTGAAGACAGCCTGGCAGTAGGGAAAATAAGACCATGCCTCTGCTCCAGTAGTGCCTAGACACGTTGTCCACGTCAATCAGAACTGAGGACTTCTTGTAAAAAGTGCAGATGCCATGATCTACATTCAGTGGATCTCACTCAGTGCGGCTACAACAGTGCCCTAGAATCTGTGAGATTACACTATACTTGGGAAACTTTCAGGGACTTTCTTAAACCCCTTTGGTAGCGAGACTCAGCAAAATAAGGGAAATAGAGATCGGAACAGATATTAGAAAAAATATATAGATAATCGACAAAACCCAAAGCTGGCTCTTTCAAAAGGTCACTACGAATTCATAAATTTCCACCCAGAAGAATAAAACAAAAGCAAGATAACTATAGACAAAACTTGCCAATATCAGGAAAGAAATAGGTTACAGATTCCACAGAAATTAAAAGGCTTCTATGAATAAGTTTATAGTCATAGAATAACTACATCTGGCAATTTAGGTGAAGCGGAACAAACTATCAAATTTCAGTGAAAAAGAAACAGATAACCTATTTTAAAAGCAAGCTTGTAGTTGAAAAATTTACAGAAAAGAAATCTCCAGCCCCAGGTGGTATCCCAGGCACAAAAGAGAAGGGGAGGGAAAGAAAGGGTAGGGACAGGGACAAAGTAAAACATATATATATATATATATATATATATATATATATATATATATATATATATACATCTATATATCACTCCAATCATTTAATCAAGGTGATTTGGGCCAAATCCAAGCAATGTGATGAGACCATTCATTTTTTTTTCTCATTGTCCTCCAGCTTCCCCTTCCTGCCTCTCTCCTTTGCCCCAGTTCCCTTTCTCCTTCTTAAGTCCTGCCCTCCATCAAGGGCAGGCAACGATATGAGGCATGATTCCCACATTAAAACTGAGGTACGCTGCTCGGCTGACATTCAACGCGGATGCTATCATCCCTGCAGCTGGTACACTCAAGTTCTCTGTCTCTCCTGACGGACCAGAAGGTTTCACTCCTAATTTCAGGTATAGGTAGGAGAGAAGGTGCAGGGCACATGCTGGAGCCTTGAGTCCTTCATCTGTGAAATGCAGATGACCACAAACTGGGGGACAAACAGAAATAGCAGCACCAGGCCCCTTTCAATGAGAGCTACGAGCCAAACCCAGTGCATCACAGGACTCCTTGACATTCAGGAGCACGCCAAGTAGATTTCCATGCCAGGACTGTTGCATTTGTTGTTCCTTCTGCCTGGAATGCTCTTCCCTTAGGTAACCCCACGACCTGCTCCCTCACTTCCTCCAGATCTCTGCTTACTTGGCATCTTTCAGGGAGACTTTCCCTCATTATCTTGAAGAAAATCATAATATCATACCCACATACACCTTTTCCCCTGATCTAGCAATATCTTTCTTCATAGTGCCTGCCACCCTTGATTTACTTACTGACCACCAAGTCTATGCAATGAGAGACTTGGTTAGTTTTGCCCTGTCCCAAGCTCCTCCAATAGTGCTCAGGTCTATGGCAGGTGCTCAGAAAACATTTGCTGAAGGACAGTCTGGAGGCAGGCCCTTTAAACACATTGCTAACATGCACAGGTACCCTCCAAGATGGGCACTGGCCCCACTGTATTAATTATGATACATACTGAGATTTCACGAGGCAAGTGATACACTCAACAACACACAGTCAGCATGTCAGGTTCCCGGCTTCAGAATCATATCTGCCAGCTACCAAATCCTCACTTCCTGGACAGAGACCTCACAGCCAAGAACGTAAGAGGTTTTATTTCTAACACGAAGACTTCCAACAGCTCATAGACAGCCAGAGACACCAAAAAGAGCTCACTGAATCTCTGCACAGAGAGCACACAACTCGAGTCTCAGACGCTCAAACACAACAGAGACCATAACCATACACGCTGTGACAGAGACCCTGCAAACAGTCCAAAGTCTTCCAGACAGAAACAAATGAGAACTGCACAGATGCTTCACATCATGGAGACTGACTCCCAAACCACGCGGACACTTACCGACCTAATACAAACCCTCCTAAACGGAAAGGCAGAAGTTTTAATAACTCAAGAATATCATATAATCTTAAGACAAAGTTCCCAGACAAAGGAAAAATTTGCAACCTCTGCATAGAGCCCCAGGCAGCTGATCCTTTACACCTTTAGACTAACCCATCCTTAAAGCAGCACAGAGGCATCACAACTTGGAACCCAGAATCAAAAAGCTCAGTGATCTCACATTCTGGGGTGCAGACCCCTAACACAGAGATCTCACACACAGGGACTGAAAGGCAAGAAACCTCCAAAGATGCACATCCCGGTATACAGGCACACATCCTAGAGGCTTTGTATTATGGCTCACAAAATCCACTCACATCAAATGTCCCATCACTCACAATTCCGCCCAAAGGCTCAAGATCAAATGTAGCCAAACAGCACCCGTGTTGTCACACGTAGCAACACACAATCCCAAGGTGCCAGATACAGTATACTCTCCAGGGAGAGACACCAAACTCAGAGACCTCTCCCTGGACATGAATTGCGTGCATTTGTGTGAAGACCGTGCGCTGCCACAGGATCCAGACTGAGCGAGAGCTAAACAAGACTGAAACGCAGTCACCATGCACGGCCAGTGACCGCGCCAAACCTCGCCACTAACCAGAGCAGCTATTCGACCCCTTTGGGAAAAGCAATAAAACTCGGAGGAAAATTGCATGCTCTGCATCGTTGCGCACGCTAACGCAGGCGCACGCGTATACACGCGCCTCTCGCCCTCAGTTCCAGTTCTGTGCCCACAGCTCCCGCAATCACGCGGTGACCAGTCACTACCCAGAAAGCTTCTCTGACGCCATACCCAAACCGACAGCAGGTCTCTCGCTCCGTAGTCGTCCCACCAACGAAGGGGTGGAGTTGGAAAAGAGACGAAGAAAGTTTCCGCTGAATACCAGTGTCCACTCGGATTCGAAAGCAGCGGGAAGACGAAGAGGAGCGAATCGGGATAGACCCAGAGGCGCCCTGAGCGCCGCGCCTGGGAACTGTGGTCCATGCCTGACGCGGTGTAAGGGGGCCCTCCCTGCTGTGGAACGCCCTCTCCCAATGGTACCTTCCAGAGTGGGGGGGGTCTTACCGCTTCCCCTCAGTGGTATATCCCAGGACAGAACTGTTTCATCTCGCGCGCCCCTTGCTGGTGGAATTGGGGAACAGCAGATATAGATGCCCGGGGACCATTCCAGGATGATCCGCCAAGGGCGGAAGGGCAAGGTTAGGGTGAAAACCCCACAGATTGCTGCCATCTTGGACTCAAAAAGAAGTCTTCATAAACTGAAGATTACTTGTCTATAGTGACCACTGTCGTAACAAAGAGCATTGAAAGCATTTTATCTATGCTGCGCATCGTAGTTGTTTGAGCTTTCCGGTTTAAGGCAGAAATATCCAGCCACAGTCCCCCAGTGGGCAGGATAAGTAAAGCTTCCGACTGGAATCTGAGGTCCTGGCGTGGGGAAGGCCTCTGACGTTGACCGCGAGTAATATGTGAAAAAGACAACAGGACCTTCCATTCTGTTAGGAAAGGGGTCAATTTCGAGGGGACCCAAGGACACCACCTCGTAGGTGAGATAAAGATCACAGCTTTGTCATCATCTTATCATCCCTGAATATGTTCTCTAGCAGAATCCTCAGCCTGTCTAGCTAAGCTTCTCTCAACAGGCTTAACTGTCTGTTCATTCCGTTGTTCATGCATTCTCTCCAAAGTATGTGTCAAGCACAAATTTGTGTGCTTGGAAAGAGAAAATCGACCTTTTCCTCATGGAGCTTACATTCTGTTGGGATCATGTGGTCCCCAAATACAAGTAATTTATCAGGTGTTTGTAACTGCCATGATTAACATTAAATTGGGATAGTGAAATAGAGAGAGGGGATGATATCTAGAAAGAGTGGTCAGGGAAGTTCTAAGATTGTGACATTTGAGCAACAGCCTAGAGGAGATACCTATCTGGGAGAAAAGTATCCTAGATCCTAGTGGAAAAACTGGGGAGTAAAATCCTGATGTCTCCATTTTACTCCTGGGGAGTAAAATCCTCTCTTTCTCTAGAGAATGACTCAGTTGCCCATGGCCTGGGCCTTAATCACGCTCCCTTCACACACATCAGGGGCCTCTGCCCATCAAGAAAAGGACATTCTCCATTCCTGGGGAGGCTCATGCTGCACACAGGGTCCCTCACAACCTATCCTGCCCAGACTGCCCTCTTGCTGATCTCCCTGCCAATGACTGCTCTAATGGGGGAAAGAGAGGCAGGGATCTCTGCATTTGTGGTGGAGCCTCATGCAAATTGGTGAATGTGAGATTTCCCCCCAGCTGCTTGGAGGCTCAACTCTGTACCTTCCATGATCACATCCCCAGGGAATGTGACGAGTCCATTCCATCCATCAGATAAGAAGCTGGGTGTGTGATGGGGAAACACAGAGACATACCCTGACAGTGAGTCAGCCATAGGGTCCTTGTGGCCCTGTGCCAACGCCCCCCTCCCCCACTCCCTGGCCAGGGTTGTGCTGAGTCTTTCCCGCCTCCTCCAAGGAGCCCAAGCTTCCATCCAGTTCCTCCCCTCCTCATGAGCTGAGACCTTCCCTCTGCACTGGGCCTTGGGCGCCCATCTGCTAACGGTGCCCTCCTTGTTGTGGGTTGGGCAGATGGACTGAGAGAGTGTGTGTACACAGTTTTTGTCACAGGGCCCCTATCAAGGGTGGCAGTCATATCAGCAAGTATTTTTCTTAACAGGATTATTACCTGGGCTTCTGTGAACTGTGCATTATTACCCTCTCTGAGGATGGGGCCCCAAGCTTTTCTCTCTGTAGGGAGGCATGGTAGAAATCGTAGCAAATGTGACATCACAGGCCTGCTTCTAAGGCCCGTGAGAGTGGGGTCCATCCAGCCTCTCTCTTCAGACTGTTCTCGTGTGCAGATGTATGAACAGCTGAGAGGCCCAACCCTCTGGACACAGACCCCCCCCCCCCAAACAGTTCTGAGATTTCATGCCCTGGGACAGAGATCTGCAAACAGTTCAGAGTGCTCATCCTGGATGCCAACCCAAAACAGCTCTAATAGGTCACACCTGAGGACACTGATGCACTCCAGCTCAGAAATTCCATCTCTGGCTTCAGATGAATTAGGATCCCTAACAGAAACAGCGTTGCTCACAGCCAGTTCTACAGGGGTAAGTTGTAACCTCTGCGATCCCTGAATGACACTGCGTCGTGAAGGAATTCTGGGTGAAAAACAGGAAGAGGCACACAGTGCTTTGGACAAACTGGCCCTTATTTAGTCACACGCCATATCCTCAGATATGCAGGTGACACCACCCTTATGGCAGAAAGTGAAGAACTAAAGAGCCTCCTGATGAAAGAGAAAGAGGAGAGTGAAAAAGGTGGCTTAAAACTCAACATTCAGAAATCTAAGATCATGGCATCCGGTCCCATCACTTCATGGCGAACAGATGGGGAAACACTGGAAACAGTGTCAGACTTTATTTTTGGGGGCTCCAAAATCAGTGCTGATGGTGATTGCAGCCATGAACTTAAAAGACGCTTACTCCTTGGAAGGAAGGTTATGGCCAACCTAGATAGCATATTTAAAAGCAGAGACATTACTTTGCCAACAAAAGTCCGTCTAGTCAAGGCTATGGTTTTTCCAGTGGTCATGTATGGATGTGAGAGTTGGACGGTGAAGAAAGCTGAGCACCGAAGAATTGATGCTTTTGGACTGTGGTGTTGGAGAAGACTCTTGAGAGTCCCTTGGACTGCAAGGAGATCCAACCAATCCATCCTAAAAGAGATCAATCCTGGGTGTTCACTGGAAGGTCTGATGTTGAAGCTGAAACTCCAATACTTGGGCCACCTCATGCGAAGGGCTGACTCATTGGAAAAGACCCTAATGCTGGGTAGGATTGGGGGCGGAAGGAGAAGGGGACGACAGAGGCTGAGATGGTTGGATGGCATAACCGACTCGATGGACATGGGTTTGGGTGGACTCCAGGAGTTGGTGATGGACAGAGAGGCCTGGCGTGCTGCAATTCATGGGGTCGCAGAGAGTCGGACACGACTGAGCGACTGAACTGAACTGAACTGAATCTATATTCAAGACAGCAAGCTAGGAATAGAATGGAACTTACTCTGATAAAGTGTATCTACAAAAAAGCAACGTAAACAGGTCGAAATGGAGAAGATTACTCATTTCCTATCGGGAAAAATGCCGATTATCACCTGCTTTAGTCAAGAGTATTCTGGCTGGTTTGTTCAATCCTGCAAAATGAGGAAAGGTTTAAGGTTTAAGCCAGTAGAAACTGTTGATATTCAAATATTATAGTATATTTTGAAAAGCAAAAATAATCTAGATCTAAATTTGTGGAATTAATATGCATATTTAGAGGAACTGTGGAACAGAAAATCTATATACAAACATTCTATCTCTACATACATCCTCAACTAGGCCATAAAAATCACAAACCATGGATTTTCAATACCATTAAATCCTCGGGGATAAATGTAACAAAAAATGTGCAAGGAGAAAATGAAACTTTATTGACAGAACTTTAACAGTCAAATATACAACATAAGAACAGCACAGACGGCTTCAGTCTATCTTCTTTCAAGCAAATCGTCGCCCTTCACCTATAATATATACATTAAAAAAGTTACTTAGCAGAAATTTCGATGACAGGAGAGGTGTACAGAGTTCATCACAGTTGTAGTTTTATAAAGTGGACTAAAACAAGAACACTACGGGCGACCCTTTGGCTTACCTTCAGTTAATCCTCTCTAGAGATTTTATAGGCTTTTCAAGCGTATTACCAGTATTTTTAAAAACACACTACCCTTCCTAGTTATACAAGAAAATAAGGACACTGAGTTCAGAACAAATGAAATCAATTGAACCTATCAGAAGGTCGTTTTCAGTAGAGGGCAAAACTGTGTACACATTCAGTAAAATATCTAACAACAAAAAACACCCTAAGAAAAACAAAATACACAAAAACTAAAACCAAAAAATCCCCCAAAAGTATCATTGAACTGTGTTGGTTTGAAATAATATTCCGAATATAGGACAGCTCAACAGTTGTTATCTCTGTTACTGCTTAAGTGAAGTAAAGAAAAAGGCCAGTAGTACATTTGTTTCTTCTCTACTGTGGAAGAGTGTAGAAATTTTCATTTGTTCTAATTTATCCCTGATGTGGTTGTTTTAAGTCAGTTAAACATTTATCCCCCTTTTTACTTGTGGCCCTCTTGTAATTCTAAATGTTTCTTGTCACCTTGGAAAGCATTCCAGTTGGTATAATAAATTATATGGGGACACTAATTTTCAGTCATTACTATCACCGGCGACATCAACATGTGAAGCAGAAATAGGACTTTCTCACAGCCACACCAAAAGAAGAAAGAGAAAAAGGAGAGAAGAAAAGAAACGGGAGAGCTAGAGGGAGTATGAGTGAGAGAGAAAAGCAAGTAGGAAGAGAGAAGAAAATCTGGAAAAGGAGATTTTTTGGTTTGTTTCTGAATGACAATGGCTTTTGAGAGACAACTCTGACCAATTTCAAAAGTTCATCCACGGTATCTTGTGATGTTTACTTATTTAGTTACTGTGGGCTATGTTAAATAATATTTCTTTTTCTACCCTATTAGACACATCCCATCAATATTCTAAAAATATGTGAGTTCCAGATTATACTGTTTTAATTCTGTAATCTACTGTTAGTGTCTTGTTCATATTTCTTATTAGGTATACTTGGGCTTTGTCCATTTTCTTCACAATCATGTAAACTGAGAGGAATGGACTGGCAATTTGGGGTTGGCAGATACAAACTATCACATTCAGAATGGATAAACAACAAGGTCCTACTATACAGCACAGGGAACTATGTCCAATCTCCTGTGATAAATCACAACAGAAAAGAATATTAAAAAATGTGTGTGTATATATATGTGTGTTACAAAATTATGTAAATTACCACATTGTGTTTATTTATTAGTTGAGTTTATTTTCCTCTTCCTGACGATTCATACCTGTCTTTTATTAAGTATCTTTTTCTTTTTCCGTTAGGATTATTCTGTTGCTCTTTTTCTTACCTGTTTGTTGGGGGTAGGATTTTATATTTATGTACTTTATAATTAATGTATTTTTCTTTTTAAATACCATACATATTTAGGGCTAAGATGTTTCTAAGAGAACATTTTAATCATGTTCTGTAGTTACTTGCAAGTAGTCTGAAAGTTGTCCTTTCATCTACATGTTCTAATGGAATGGAACAAAAAGGTAAAGTGAAAATATTTAGAAGGCTAATACACAGTAAAATCTTCCCTAACCATGAAGTTCTTCCTGTAAAATTAGAACCATGCAATTAATTGTCAGCAATCTGGAGAACACCTATGTGAAAGATACTACGCTGATTACGTGGGAAGAACTAGAGTTACAGACTTTAACCTTCAAAACTTTTTAAACTCACGTATCAAAGAGGAAAAATAACATATTTGATATAGTGAGAGACGATTATATCGTGAGGCTCAGATTTTTACTAGTTCCTTAAGAGTGAGAGTTGGGTGTATGGCAAAAACCATCAGAGTAGTGTAAAGTAATGATCCTCCACTTAAAATAAGCAAAAAAACGCCCCCCAAAACAGACCAAACATGGGGGCAGGTAGTGTGCTTAGCATGTGTATCTCACTCACACCTGCCTGGAATATCACTGACTAAATGCACTCTCTCAACTTGATCAGCCACAGAAACAGGAAACTAGACTACCTTTTGCCATTTTATTATTCAGTCATATCATGCTTCAATGGGGAAAGGATTTAAAATGCAACTAATTTTCTTAAGAGCTAGAGAATTCAGAATTTGAGAGAATTTAACAAACATCAAGCAGAATGTTGGCTCATTTTCTTTTTTAAAAAAATTAATTTTTTAATTTTAATTGGAGGCTAATTACTTTACAATAGTGTGGTGTTTTTTGCAATACATTGATATGAATCAGCCACGGGTGTACATGGGTCCCCCATCAGAAAATGAAATCTCAATTCCCCTGTTATAATTTGACTCTAGATGATATTTTATGATAAATCAATCAAGAAAAACAGAGTACTCTTGTATGCATTCCATCGAAGGGAATCAGAGAGTGCAAAAATCAGCATGGAAAAATTGGCATTTTAGTGTATCTGTTCTGAATTCACAACTTATATGAATAAAGTTCAGTTTAGAAGTTAAGGGATTTACCTGAATCACACACATTATGTTAAAGCTGGTACTAGAACCTACTGAGCATATTTCATGTAAACTGATATTTATTACAAATGCATTCCGTATTTGTTACAAGCAGAAATTAGAAAAGAACCTGAAAATTATTAGCTGTTGCTTAAAGTACTTATACTCAAGGAAAGAAAACGGTTTCCTTTTGAATCAGTTCTATTGAGAAGGATGAAACTGGAGCCCATTATACAGAGTGAAGTAAGCCAGACAGAAAAACACCAATACAGTATACTAATGCATATATATGGAATTTGAAAGATGGTAACGATAACCCTATATGCGAGACAGAATAAGAGACACAGATGCATAGAACAGTCTTATGGACTCTGAGGGAGAAGGTGAGGGTGGGACGTTCTGAGAGAATAGCATTGAAACATGTATATTATCATATGTGAAACAGAACATCATTCCAGGTTCGATGCATGAGACAAATGCTCAGGGCTGGGGCAGTGGGATGACCCGGAGGGATGGGAGGGGGAGGGAGGTGTGGGGGGGGTTCAGGATGGGGAACACATGTAAACCCATGGCTGATTCATGTCAATGTATGGCAAAAACCACTACAATATTGTAAAGTAATTAGCCTCCAACTAAAATAAATAAATTTATTTAAAAATAAAAAAAAAAAGGAAAACGGTTTCCTATTTTCAGTTCGATATGGCTTTGATCCTGTCTCTTTATTGGAAAGTCTGTAAGTCAGGCACTCAGGCATCTGGGATGTGAACTGTCTTTCAAAGAATATGTGAATTCTATTATTAAAATAATAGTAATGTTCCCTCTATATTATTAAAGATACAATATTCTGAAAAACAGAAACCACATAAATTACTTTCTGAATGGATGACATACCTGCTTCTGGCATTTCAACAGGCTCTATATTTGACGCAATCTCCTCCTAGACATCAGGACCATCTCCACCTTGACCCCCAGTCTTTGCCACAGCCAATTCCGGGAGATCAAGTTCCAGGTCAGAATCATTAAAAAAATACATCAATTCAGCTGTAAAACCTACAATATAAACAAGGGAATGATGATATTCATTCCCTCAGTGTTATGAATTAAAAGCCTTAGGTTAGGATGGTAAAAATGTGATGAGTAAGAAATTCAGGAGCATTATTCCAGGAATGTTTTGCTGGAGAAAAAGAAAGCAGAATTTTCCGAAAGTCATTACCATTTTCCTTTTCCAGGGTTGTCCTCAGACAACTTAGATGCTCCCCCGACTTGTCTTGAAAACAAGGGAAAACTTCACCAACCACACGAACCTGCAAACTATACTCTCCTCAGTTTTTTAGGAACTGTCTGAAGTCCTTTTCTAATGTTTCCTTTCCTCCACTCACTGGGTATGTCTTAAGGCAGGATGCACTGATACACTTTACCTTGACAGGCACGCTGCAGCTTCTCTTCACCACGATCCACTGGATGCTCTTCATTTACTTCCTCCTTTGCAGGTGTGATATCATGAATTTCAGCTGGTGGTTCCCCTTGTTGAGGTTGCTCAACACTGGGCTGCTGGTCCTAGTAGAGTGGGCATGCAAATAAAAACCTTTTGTTGTTAATACATCTAATAGCATAAATATACATAAGACACAGATGTATCTGATCATAAGTAAACCTAACAACATTTTCCCAACACAATTCTATGTACTTACTTTTAATAAAGTTTCTCTTCCCACAGAGAAAAGTTAACTCCCAAAAGAGTTACTCAGAAAGACTTTGGAAGCTATTTAACTCTATGTTGGGATGGAAGTATGCAATCTGTTGTTAATAAGCAGGAGGAGGGAGTCACTGGGCACATTTCCAGGGAATTTAACAGTATACTCATCCAGGCAACGCCAGACTGTAATATATCTGGATCAATGTTCCTTCCTAAGACACACTGTCACCCTTTATCAGCATGAAAGACCTTTATCACTGCATCTGTACTACTTAACATCATTTTCTCAAAAATAAACTTCTGCTAATAGAAAACACCAAATGGTAAGGTACTCACAACCACAGGTGCATCCAGCTGGGAGGACTCTTGATCTATAGGTCCCAGTGTTGATGCCACTTGCCCACTCATATTTCTCCCTGAAAGTAGAATGTTGTGATTTAGAAAATGTATTTATGACTAGAGCTATATTTGATCACTTTTATGGCCATATGTTGACTTATTACTTTTTTTAAAAATGTGAAAATACTTTCAAAAGAAAACGATGGTTAAGTATGAGTGTACATGCATTCCAATCACACTAAATACAGTTACTAGAAAAGCCATTTTTGTCTTTGCTAAGCTGGCAGAGAAATTACCTTAAGGTACACAGGAAGGCTCAATTTTTGTGAGGAAGTTTGATTTCACAACAGAATTCTCCATTATGAAGATATTTAGTGAAATACTGCTAAGAGTTAAAAATTCAGGACTATTCCTTTTGTCACACTCCTATTCACCAGACATATCTCCCCCAACTCCCTTGGAATTCAGCTGGAACAAGAAGGCTCAGTCTTTACAGCCTGACTATGGCGATTTTCTCAGTGTCTGGGGCTGAAGTGAGTCTGCATGCAGAGCAACCGGTCCACGTCTCCCTTGACACCTTATCACAAAACCCGGGAGACAGTCACAACCCACCCCCCCACCCGCGGTCCGGTTTCTAGGCCTTTCCTTAATCGCCCACCCCGCCCCCTGCCCAGGTCCCACTGCCGGCCCCAGATTCTGTGCTCTGTCATCAGTTCCAGGGCCCCAGTGAACCAGATATTTCAAATAGCACTCCCAAGTCTCACCCCCACCATCACCCGACCCCTGCCCTCTTCTGCCCACCGAGCTTCCTCTCCAGCCACCAGGGCAAGAACTATGGCATCACGACACCTCTGAAGAGCCAGATGACGACCTCGAGGGCCTTCCTCCTCAAAGGCCCGAAAACGCACTGCCCGACCCGCCCGAAACTCGCTGGCTCCCCCTCACACGCTCGCACACATCAACTCCAGACAGGACAGATCTGTGGACCTACCCGGTGACTCGAAAGCAGCGAGAAGGAACCGGGACTGAGTAAACACAACCGCCTCAGGCCCAACGCTCCTCACAGAATCTGCGCTACTTATGCGCACCAAGGCGCATGCGCAGTAGCGGGTGTACGGGCACACACTGCGCATGCTCCCTGAGTTCGGCGTGTGCCGAGCACGTTGAGCTTTTCTCGCTACTGAGGTAAGAGTCCTGGAACCGCAGGGTCTCTGGAGGATGAGAAAGGGGGTTGAAGACTGTATTTTTTTCCTTCCAGTGCAGTCTTTCTTACGCATCCACAAACTGTGGTGATAGGTAGTCCCAGGTTACCCTTAGTGGAGAATGTGTCTCAGGAAGACATTTATGACAGGAATAGACATTACTGGTTTGAATACCTATTTTTATACATGCTTTGATGAACCATTTCCTTCTCTGCTTCTGGGTTTTCCATCATGCTTGCAATGGCTTTACTCACTTCCATAGAACAGACACAGAAATATGTACCTCCGTTTCCATCTGTTGCTTGGAGCATTGCACATTTATATCTCTGAACTGGTAACTGATTTCTCAGAATATACCTCTGGTTCCTGTACAATATTCTTCTTTTAGCATCGGACTTGACTTTCACCACCAGACACATCCACAGCTGGGGGCTGTTTCCACTTTAGCTTAGCCTTTTCATTCCTTTTGTAGCTATTTCTTCACTCTTCTCCGGTAGCATATTCTTCTTATTCTCAAGAATTTCGGTACTTCCTAGGAGTTTTAATTTTAGCCAATTTTACCCAAGAGAAAGGAAAACATATTCACACAAGGACCATTACTAAAATATCCTACTCATGTACTCTTAATAGCCAAAACTAGAAACAACCAAACTATTCAACAACTGGTATGTAGATGAAAGAAAAAAGAGTATACTCATGCATAAGAATACTACACAGTCATTTCAAAAGGAACTACTAATGCATGTAACAGCAAGGAGGCATCTCAGCTGTGCCACTGAGAGATGTCAGACACAGAAAGCTATGTGTTATATGATTTCATGTCAATGGATTTCTGGAAAACGCACAACTATAGGCACAGAAATGTATCTGTGGTTGCCAGGGTATAGGAATGGAGGAAGGAATCTGAATGCAAATAGCCGGAGGGAGCATTTGCTTTTTTTTTTTTTTTTTTTTAATAAATTTATTTATTTTAGTTGGGGGCTAATTGCTTTACAATATTGTAGTGGCTTTTGCCATACATTGACATGAATCAGCTATGGGTTTACATGTGTTCCCCATCCTGAACCCCCCTCCCACCCACTCTCCATCCCATCCCTCTGGGTCATCCCATTGCCCCAGCCCTGAGCATTTGTCTCATGCATCGAACCTGGAATGGTGTTCTGTTTCACATATGATAATATACATGTTTCAATGCTATTCTCTCAGAACGTCCCACCCTCACCTTCTCCCTCAGAGTCCATACGACTGTTCTATGCATCTCTGTCTCTTATTCTGTCTCGCAATAGGGTTATGGTTACCGTCTTTCAAATTCCATATATATGCATTAGTATACTGTATTGGTGTTTTCCTTTCTGGCTTACTTCACTCTGAATAATGGGCTCCAGTTTCATCCATCTCAATAGAAATGATTCAAATGTATTCTTTCTAATGGCTGAGTAATATTCCATTGGGTATATGTACCAATGCTTCCTTATTCATTCGTCTGCTGATGGACATCTAGGTTGCTTCCATGTCCTGGCTATTGTAAACAGTGCTGTGATGAACACTGGGCTACACGTGTCTCTTTCAATTCTGGTTTCCTTGGTGTGTATGCCCAGCAGAGGGATTGCTGTGTCGTATGGCAGTTCTATTCCCAGTTTTTTAAGGAATCTCCACACTGTTCTCCATAGTGGCTGTACTAGTTTGCATTCTCACCCGAGGGAGCATTTTCAAACCAACGGGACGTTTTCTACCTTTTTGTTGTGGTAGCATTTACGCAATGGTATGCATATGTCAAAACTCGACAAACAGGAATGCTTCAAAGCATTGACTTCTCTTGTATATAAATTATGTCTCAAGCTTCTCTTCACCACGATCCACTGGATCCTCTTCATTTATTTCCTCCTTTGCCGGTGTGATATCCTGCATTTCAGCTGGTGGTTCCCCTTGTTGAGGTTGCTCAACACTGGGCTACTGGTCCTAGTAGAGTGGGCATGCAAATAAAAACCTTTTGTTGTTAATACATCTAATAGCATAAATATACATAAGACACAGATATATCTGATCATAAGTTAACCTAACAACATTTTCCCAACACAATTCTATGTACTTACTTTTAATAAAGTTACTCTTCCCACAGAGAAAAGTTAGCTCCCCTAAGAGTTACCCAGAAAGACTTTGGAAGCTATTTAAATCTATGTTGGGATGGAAGTATGCAATCTGTTGTTAATAAGCAGGAGGAAGGGAGTCACTGGGCACATTTCCAGGGAATTTAACGGTATACTCATCCAGGCAACACCAGACTGTAATATATCTGGATCAATGTTCCTTCCTAAGACAAACTGTCACCCTTTATCAGCATGAAAGACCTTTATCGCTGCATCTGTACTACCTACTGAGAGGGCAACCGGCAGGAAGGCCAGGAGTCTCCAAACGGAGGAAATAGGCTGCAAGTGTCAGACATTTTCTCTCTCTCTTAAGCGGCAGGATGAAACAAACTAGGGATATTGTTTCCCTTCTCTATACAAATTTAAAAGAGGTTTCTCTGAAAATACTGTGTGGCCATGACACCTGGTTTCACCTGAAGTTAACTATTCTCAAACTTTGAGTTAACCAATCCTTTTTTCTTATGGAAATGTTTGTCTTAAGCTATGTTATTGTACTCTGCATTTACCCCAAGCGCTGTCTTCCGCCTAATGGCTCAGAACTTACTTGACAAACCAGTATGTTATACTCAGACATTGTTCCCCTAATCTATGTAAATGAAACTATTTGCATGATCTGCCTTTCTGCAAAATTCAAGTCAATCGTTTTATGACCCGGGATGTCTGGTGCCCAGATTATTCCAAAATACATCTTATGGATGAGGGGCCTGGTGCCATTCTGAGTTTAAGACATTCCTTTCTTTCATTAACAAACTGCTAGTGACTATATATCATCCAGCTGAAGACTAGCAGGGGAGTACTCTTTCTACCCCCTTCCGATGCCTATGTCAGAAGCTTTCTCTATCTCGTTTACACTTTAATAAAACTTTATCACACCAAAGCTCTGGGCGATCCAGCCTCGTCTCTGGCCCCGGATTGAATTCTTCTCCTCCAGAGGCCAAGAATCCCGGCCGTCTTTCTGCGGCTCAGCAACGACCTCACTACTTAACAATATTTTCTCCAAAATAAACTTGTGCTAATAGAAAACATCAAATGGTAAGGTACTCACAACCACAGGTTCACCCAGCTGGGAGCACTCTTGATCTACAGGTCCCAATGTTGATGCCACTTGCAAACTCATATTTCTCCCTGAAAGTAGAATATTGTGATTTAGAAAATGTATTTAAGAGTACAGCTATATTTGATCACTTTTATGACCATACGTTGACTTATTATTTTTTAAAAAATGTGAAAATACTTTCAAAAGAAAACTCTGGTTAAGTACGAGTGTACATGCATTCCAAGTACACCAAATACAGTTGCTAGAAAAGCCATATTTGTCTTTGCTAAGCTGGCAGAGAAATCACCTTAAGGTACACAGGAAGGCTGAATTTTTGTGAGGAAGTTTGATTTCACAACAGAATTCTCCATCATGAAGATATTTAGTGAAACGCTGCTAGGAATTAAAAATCCAGGACTATTCCTTTTGTCACACTCCTTTTCACCAGACATATCTCCCCCAACTCCCTTGGAATTCAGCTGGAACAAGAAGAAAGGCTCAGTCTTTACAGCCTGATTTTCTCAGGGTCTGGGGCTGAGGTGAGTGCATGCAGAGCAACTGGTCCACGTCTCCCTTGACACCTTATCACAAAACCCGGGATAATGAAGAAGGAATTCCTGGGGCCTGGACTCCATCTTAGGCCTGTTGGTGCTGATCATGCTCGGCCACCTCTCTAATGGACTCTGAACTCTGTGCCTAGTGCCTGTGAAAACGACAATAGAAGGATAAGACCCCCTCCGGACAGGGGAACCTTGAAGATCCTATCCAGGTTACTCATCGCCTAAGAGAAAACATACACTAATCACCCCTGTCTCTGGACAGGCCGTAAATGTTTCTGTACCTATCGGAGTGTAACCTCCGGCTTATTGATTATTGGCCAACTGTTTAACTGTTTGAACACATAACACCTAAATGATGAGATTACTGTGATTGTATTTACCCTTCCTTTGTTTATGTAAGTCTCCAGGAATTTGGGGTGGTGAGTTCGGACACGTACACATGGGGTATAAAAGATTTTCACAAATGCTGGTCGGGGTCCTTGGCTAAGAGGAGACTCTGCCTTGGGCCCGCCGGTGTAATAAACTGCCCTCCATTACCTGCATTGTCCCTCTGAGTGAGTTTGTTCCCCAAAACGCGTGGCTATAACAATACAGTCACAACCCCCCCGCGGTCCGGTTTCTAGGCCTTTCCTTAATCGCCCACCCCGCCCCCTGCCCAGGTCCCACTGCCGGCCCCAGATTCTGTGCTCTGTCGTCAGTTCCAGGGCCCCAGTGAACCAGATATTTCAAATAGCACTCCCAAGTCTCCCCCCCACCATCACCCGACCCCTGCCCTCTTCTGCCCACCGCCCTTCCCCTCCAGCCACCAGGGCAAGAACTATGGCGTCGCGACACCTCTGAGGAGAAAGATGACGACCTCGAGGGCTTTCCTCCTCAAAGGCCCCAGATCGCACTGCCCGACCCGCCCGAAACTCGCTGGCTCCCCCTCACACACTCGCACACTTCAACTCCAGACAGGACAGATCTGTGGACCTACCTGGTGACTCGCAAGCAGTGAGAAGGAACCGGGACTGAATAAACCCAACCGCCTCAGGCCCAACGCTCCTCACAGAACGCTCAGGATGTATGTGCACCAAGGCGCATGCGCAGCAACGGGTGCACGTGCACACACTGCGCATGCTCCCGGAGTTCGGCGTGTGCCGTGCACGTTGAGGTTTTCTCGCCACTGAGGTGGAGTCCTGGAACGGCAGGGTCTCTGGAGGATGAGAAAGGGGCTTGAAGACTATATATTTTTCCTTCCAGGGCAGTCTTTCTTATGCATCCACAAACTGGTGATAGGTAGTCCCAGGTTACCCTTAGTGGAGAATGTGTCTCAGAAAGACATTCGTGACAGAAACAGACATTACGGTTTTTAATACCTATTTTTATACATGCTTTGATGAACCATTTCCTTCTCTGCTTCTGGGTTTTCCATCACGCTTGCGATGGCTTTACTCACTTCCATGGAAGAGACACAGAAATACATACCTCTGTTTCCATCTGTTGCTTGCAGCACTGCACCTTTATATCTCTGAACTGGTAACTGATTTCTCAGAATATACCTCTGGTTCCTGTACAATATTGTTCTTTTAGCATCGGACTTTACTTTCACCACCAGACACATCCACAGCTGGGGGTTGTTTCCACTTTGGCTTAGCCTTGTCATTCCTTCTGTAGCTATTTCTTCACTCGTCTCCAGTAGCACATTCTTCTTATTCTCAGGAATTTTCGTACTTACTAGGAGTTTTAATTTTACCCAAGACAAAGGAAAACATATTCACACAAGGACCATTACTAAAATATCCTACTCATGTACTCCTAATAGCCAAAAACCAGAAACAGCCCAACTATTCAACAACTGGCATATAGATGAAAGAGAAACAAAAGTGTATACTCGTGCAGGAGAATACTACACAGTCATTTCAAAAGGAACTCCTAATGCATGTAACAGCAAGGATGCATCTCAGCTGTGCCACTGAGAGATGTCAGACACAGAAGGCTATGTGTTATATGATTTCATGTCAATGGATTCCTGGAAAAGGCACAACTATAGGCACAGAAATATATCTGCGGTGGCCAGGGTATAGGAATGGAGGAAGGAGTCTGAATGCAAATAGCCCAAAGGAGCATTTTCAAACGAATGGGGCGTTTTCTACATTTTTGTTGTGGTAGCATTTACGCAATGGTATGCATATGTGAAAACTCGACAAACGGTAATGCTTTAAAGCATTGACTTCTATTGTATATAAATTATATCTCAATACCTCTCACTTTTTTTTAAAAGGAAAAGGAACTTTTAAATATGTAAATACTGGTTATTGTATCCATCTAGACCATGAGCTCATAAACATAAAAATCTTATTTGGAATTCTTTCCAGACCTGGCCAACTTCCAGGATTTCCCATGACACCTTTGTACCCTTATGACAGGACACAGAAACTTGGTCTTAACCATGTTTACAATTCCCTCTCCTTCACTTCAAGTCCATATTCTTGCTGAGTTCTGTCACTTTTACTTCGAAAATCTCTAATGCATCTACTTTTTCCAAAGTCCACCGCATCTGCTCTAGTCCAAAGCCTCCCTCCATTTAATTGTCAACCCCCTTGAGTTTGTGTCATACCCCTTGGATTTGTGCATCAGAGAAAACAGACAACCCTGTCACATGCTCTCAATGGAGACAGCCTGGCAGTAGGGAAAATAAGACCATGCCTCTGCTCCAGTAGTGCCTAGACACGTTGTCCACGTCAATCAGAACTGAGGAATTCTTGTAAAAAGTGCAGATGCCATGATCTACATTCAGTGGATCTCACTCAGTGCGGCTACAACAGTGCCCTAGAATCTGTGAGATTACACTATACTTGGGAAACTTTCAGGGACTTTATTAAACCCCTTTGGTAGCGAGACTCAGCAAAATAAGGGAAATAGAGATCGGAACAGATATTAGAAAAAATATATAGATAATCGACAAAACCCAAAGCTGGCTCTTTCAAAAGGTCACTACGAATTCATAAATTTCCACCCAGAAGAATAAAACAAAAGCAAGATAACTATAGACAAAACTTGCCAATATCAGGAAAGAAATAGGTTACAGATTCCACAGAAATTAAAAGGATTCTATGAATAAGTTTATAGTCATAGAATAACTACATCTGGCAATTTAGGTGAAGCGGAACAAACTATCAAATTTCAGTGAAAAAGAAACAGATAACCTATTTTAAAAGCAAGCTTGTAGTTGAAAAATTTACAGAAAAGGAATCTCCAGCCCCAGGTGGTATCCCAGGCACAAAAGAGAAGGGGAGGGAAAGAAAGGGTAGGGACAGGGACAAAGTAAAACATATATATATATATATATATATATCTATACATCTATATATCACTCCAATCATTTAATCAAGGTGATTTGGGCCAAATCCAAGCAATGTGATGAGACCATTCATTTTTTTTTCTCATTGTCCTCCAGCTTCCCCTTCCTGCCTCTCTCCTTTGCCCCAGTTCCCTTTCTCCTTCTTAAGTCCTGCCCTCCATCAAGGGCAGGCAACGATATGAGGCATGATTCCCACATTAAAACTGAGGTACGCTGCTCGGCTGACATTCAACGTGGATGCTATCATCCCTGCAGCTGGTACACTCAAGTTCTCTGTCTCTCCTGACGGACCAGAAGGTTTCACTCCTAATTTCAGGTATAGGTAGGAGAGAAGGTGCAGGGCACATGTTGGAGCCTTGAGTCCTTCATCTGTGAAATGCAGATGACCACAAACTGGGGGACAAACAGAAATAGCAGCACCAGGCCCCTTTCAATGAGAGCTACGAGCCAAACCCAGTGCATCACAGGACTCCTTGACATTCAGGAGCACGCCAAGTAGATTTCCATGCCAGGACTGTTGCATTTGTTGTTCCTTCTGCCTGGAATGCTCTTCCCTTAGGTAACCCCACGACCTGCTCCCTCACTTCCTCCAGATCTCTGCTTACTTGGCATCTTTCAGGGAGACTTTCCCTCATTATCTTGAAGAAAATTATAATATCATACCCACATACACCTTTTCCCCTGATCTAGCAATGTCTTTCTTCACAGTGCCTGCCACCCTTGATTTACTTACTGACCACCAAGTCTATGCAATGAGAGACTTGGTTAGTTTTGCCCTGTCCCAAGCTCCTCCAATAGTGCTCAGGTCTATGGCAGGTGCTCAGAAAACATTTGCTGAAGGACAGTCTGGAGGCAGGCCCTTTAAACACATTGCTAACATGCACAGGTACCCTCCAAGATGGGCACTGGCCCCACTGTATTAATTATGATACATACTGAGATTTCACGAGGCAAGTGATACACTCAACAACACACAGTCAGCATGTCAGGTTCCCGGCTTCAGAATCATATCTGCCAGCTACCAAATCCTCACTTCCTGGACAGAGACCTCACAGCCAAGAACGTAAGAGGTTTTATTTCTAACACGAAGACTTCCAACAGCTCATAGACAGCCAGAGACACCAAAAAGAGCTCACTGAATCTCTGCACAGAGAGCACACAACTCGAGTCTCAGACGCTCAAACACAACAGAGACCATAACCATACACGCTGTGACAGAGACCCTGCAAACAGTCCAAAGTCTTCCAGACAGAAACAAATGAGAACTGCACAGATGCTTCACATCATGGAGACTGACTCCCAAACCACGCGGACACTTACCGACCTAATACAAACCCTCCTAAACGGAAAGGCAGAAGTTTTAATAACTCAAGAATATCATATAATCTTAAGACAAAGTTCCCAGACAAAGGAAAAATTTGCAAACTCTGCATAGAGCCCCAGGCAGCTGATCCTTTACACCTTTAGACTAACCCATCCTTAAAGCAGCACAGAGGCATCACAACTTGGAACCCAGAATCAAAAAGCTCAGTGATCTCACATTCTGGGGTGCAGACCCCTAACACAGAGATCTCACACACAGGGACTGAAAGGCAAGAAACCTCCAAAGATGCACATCCCGGTATACAGGCACACATCCTAGAGGCTTTGTATTATGGCTCACAAAATCCACTCACATCAAATGTCCCATCACTCACAATTCCGCCCAAAGGCTCAAGATCAAATGTAGCCAAACAGCACCCGTGTTGTCACACGTAGCAACACACAATCCCAAGGTGCCAGATACAGTATACTCTCCAGGGAGAGACACCAAACTCAGAGACCTCTCCCTGGACATGAATTGCGTGCATTTGTGTGAAGACCGTGCGCTGCCACAGGATCCAGACTGAGCGAGAGCTAAACAAGACTGAAACGCAGTCACCATGCACGGCCAGTGACCGCGCCAAACCTCGCCACTAACCAGAGCAGCTATTCGACCCCTTTGGGAAAAGCAATAAAACTCGGAGGAAAATTGCATGCTCTGCATCGTTGCGCACGCTAACGCAGGCGCACGCGTATACTCGCGCCTCTCGCCCTCAGTTCCAGTTCTGTGCCCACAGCGCCCGCAATCACGCGGTGACCAGTCACTACCCAGAAAGCTTCTCTGACGCCATACCCAAACCGACAGCAGGTCTCTCGCTCCGTAGTCGTCCCACCAACGAAGGGGTGGAGTTGGAAAAGAGACGAAGAAAGTTTCCGCTGAATACCAGTGTCCACTCGGATTCGAAAGCAGCGGGAAGACGAAGAGGAGCGAATCGGGATAGACCCAGAGGCGCCCTGAGCGCCGCGCCTGGGAACTGTGGTCCATGCCTGACGCGGTGTAAGGGGGCCCTCCCTGCTGTGGAACGCCCTCTCCCAATGGTACCTTCCAGAGTGGGGGGGGGGGTCTTACCGCTTCCCCTCAGTGGTATATCCCAGGACAGAACTGTTTCATCTCGCGCGCCCCTTGCTGGTGGGATTGGGGAACAGCAGATATAGATGCCCGGGGACCATTCCAGGATGATCCGCCAAGGGCGGAAGGGCAAGGTTAGGGTGAAAACCCCACAGATTGCTGCCATCTTGGACTCAAAAAGAAGTCTTCATAAACTGAAGATTACTTGTCTATAGTGACCACTGTCGTAACAAAGAGCATTGAAAGCATTTTATCTATGCTGCGCATCGTAGTTGTTTGAGCTTTCCGGTTTAAGGCAGAAATATCCAGCCACAGTCCCCCAGTGGGCAGGATAAGTAAAGCTTCCGACTGGAATCTGAGGTCCTGGCGTGGGGAAGGCCTCTGACGTTGACCGCGAGTAATATGTGAAAAAGACAACAGGACCTTCCATTCTGTTAGGAAAGGGGTCAATTTCGAGGGGACCCAAGGACACCACCTCGTAGGTGAGTTAAAGATCACAGCTTTGTCATCATCTTATCATCCCTGAATATGTTCTCTAGCAGAATCCTCAGCCTGTCTAGCTAAGCTTCTCTCAACAGGTTTAACTGTCTGTTCATTCCGTTGTTCATGCATTCTCTCCAAAGTATGTGTCAAGCACAAATTTGTGTGCTTGGAAAGAGAAAATCGACCTTTTCCTCATGGAGCTTACATTCTGTTGGGATCATGTGGTCCCCAAATACAAGTAATTTATCAGGTGTTTGTAACTGCCATGATTAACATTAAATTGGGATAGTGAAATAGAGAGAGGGGATGATATCTAGAAAGAGTGGTCAGGGAAGTTCTAAGATTGTGACATTTGAGCAACAGCCTAGAGGAGATACCTATCTGGGAGAAAAGTATCCTAGATCCTAGTGGAAAAACTGGGGAGTAAAATCCTGATGTCTCCATTTTACTCCTGGGGAGTAAAATCCTCTCTTTCTCTAGAGAATGACTCAGTTGCCCATGGCCTGGGCCTTAATCACGCTCCCTTCACACACATCAGGGGCCTCTGCCCATCAAGAAAAGGACATTCTCCATTCCTGGGGAGGCTCATGCTGCACACAGGGTCCCTCACAACCTATCCTGCCCAGACTGCCCTCTTGCTGATCTCCCTGCCAATGACTGCTCTAACGGGGGAAAGAGAGGCAGGGATCTCTGCATTTGTGGTGGAGCCTCATGCAAATTGGTGAATGTGAGATTTCCCCCCAGCTGCTTGGAGGCTCAACTCTGTACCTTCCATGATCACATCCCCAGGGAATGTGACGAGTCCATTCCATCCATCAGATAAGAAGCTGGGTGTGTGATGGGGAGACACAGAGACATACCCTGACAGTGAGTCAGCCATAGGGTCCTTGTGGCCCTGTGCCAACGCCCCCCTCCCCCACTCCCTGGCCAGGGTTGTGCTGAGTCTTTCCCGCCTCCTCCAAGGAGCCCAAGCTTCCATCCAGTTCCTCCCCTCCTCATGAGCTGAGACCTTCCCTCTGCACTGGGCCTTGGGCGCCCATCTGCTAACGGTGCCCTCCTTGTTGTGGGTTGGGCAGATGGACTGAGAGAGTGTGTGTACACAGTTTTTGTCACAGGGCCCCTATCAAGGGTGGCAGTCATATCAGCAAGTATTTTTCTTAACAGGATTATTACCTGGGCTTCTGTGAACTGTGCATTATTACCCTCTCTGAGGATGGGGCCCCCAAGCTTTTCTCTCTGTAGGGAGGCATGGTAGAAATCGTAGCAAATGTGACATCACAGGCCTGCTTCTAAGGCCCGTGAGAGTGGGGTCCATCCAGCCTCTCTCTTCAGACTGTTCTCGTGTGCAGATGTATGAACAGCTGAGAGGCCCAACCCTCTGGACACAGACCCCCCCCCCCAAACAGTTCTGAGATTTCATGCCCTGGGACAGAGATCTGCAAACAGTTCAGAGTGCTCATCCTGGATGCCAACCCAAAACAGCTCTAATAGGTCACACCTGAGGACACTGATGCACTCCAGCTCAGAAATTCCATCTCTGGCTTCAGATGAATTAGGATCCCTAACAGAAACAGCGTTGCTCACAGCCAGTTCTACAGGGGTAAGTTGTAACCTCTGCGATCCCTGAATGACACTGCGTCGTGAAGGAATTCTGGGTGAAAAACAGGAAGAGGCACACAGTGCTTTGGACAAACTGGCCCTTATTTAGTCACACGCCATATCCTCAGATATGCAGGTGACACCACCCTTATGGCAGAAAGTGAAGAACTAAAGAGCCTCCTGATGAAAGAGAAAGAGGAGAGTGAAAAAGGTGGCTTAAAACTCAACATTCAGAAATCTAAGATCATGGCATCCGGTCCCATCACTTCATGGCGAACAGATGGGGAAACACTGGAAACAGTGTCAGACTTTATTTTTGGGGGCTCCAAAATCAGTGCTGATGGTGATTGCAGCCATGAACTTAAAAGACGCTTACTCCTTGGAAGGAAGGTTATGGCCAACCTAGATAGCATATTTAAAAGCAGAGACATTACTTTGCCAACAAAAGTCCGTCTAGTCAAGGCTATGGTTTTTCCAGTGGTCATGTATGGATGTGAGAGTTGGACGGTGAAGAAAGCTGAGCACCGAAGAATTGATGCTTTTGGACTGTGGTGTTGGAGAAGACTCTTGAGAGTCCCTTGGACTGCAAGGAGATCCAACCAATCCATCCTAAAAGAGATCAATCCTGGGTGTTCACTGGAAGGTCTGATGTTGAAGCTGAAACTCCAATACTTGGGCCACCTCATGCGAAGGGCTGACTCATTGGAAAAGACCCTAATGCTGGGTAGGATTGGGGGCGGAAGGAGAAGGGGACGACAGAGGCTGAGATGGTTGGATGGCATAACCGACTCGATGGACATGGGTTTGGGTGGACTCCAGGAGTTGGTGATGGACAGAGAGGCCTGGCGTGCTGCAATTCATGGGGTCGCAGAGAGTCGGACACGACTGAGCGACTGAACTGAACTGAACTGAATCTATATTCAAGACAGCAAGCTAGGAATAGAATGGAACTTACTCTGATAAAGTGTATCTACAAAAAAGCAACGTAAACAGGTCGAAATGGAGAAGATTACTCATTTCCTATCGGGAAAAATGCCGATTATCACCTGCTTTAGTCAAGAGTATTCTGGCTGGTTTGTTCAATCCTGCAAAATGAGGAAAGGTTTAAGGTTTAAGCCAGTAGAAACTGTTGATATTCAAATATTATAGTATATTTTGAAAAGCAAAAATAATCTAGATCTAAATTTGTGGAATTAATATGCATATTTAGAGGAACTGTGGAACAGAAAATCTATATACAAACATTCTATCTCTACATACATCCTCAACTAGGCCATAAAAGTCACAAACCATGGATTTTCAATACCATTAAATCCTCGGGGATAAATGTAACAAAAAATGTGCAAGGAGAAAATGAAACTTTATTGACAGAACTTTAACAGTCAAATATACAACATAAGAACAGCACAGATGGCTTCAGTCTATCTTCTTTCAAGCAAATCGTCGCCCTTCACCTATAATATATACATTAAAAAAGTTACTTAGCAGAAATTTCGATGACAGGAGAGGTGTACAGAGTTCATCGCAGTTGTAGTTTTATAAAGTGGACTAAAACAAGAACACTACGGGCGACCCTTTGGCTTACCTTCAGTTAATCCTCTCTAGAGATTTTATAGGCTTTTCAAGCGTATTACCAGTATTTTTAAAAACACACTACCCTTCCTAGTTATACAAGAAAATAAGGACACTGAGTTCAGAACAAATGAAATCAATTGAACCTATCAGAAGGTCGTTTTCAGTAGAGGGCAAAACTGTGTACACATTCAGTAAAATATCTAACAACAAAAAACACCCTAAGACAAACAAAATACACCAAAACTAAAACCAAAAAATCCCCCAAAAGTATCATTGAACTGTGTTGGTTTGAAATAATATTCCGAATATAGGACAGCTCAACAGTTGTTATCTCTGTTACTGCTTAAGTGAAGTAAAGAAAAAGGCCAGTAGTACATTTGTTTCTTCTCTACTGTGGAAGAGTGTAGAAATTTTCATTTGTTCTAATTTATCCCTGATGTGGTTGTTTTAAGTCAGTTAAACATTTATCCCCCTTTTTACTTGTGGCCCTCTTGTAATTCTAAATGTTTCTTGTCACCTTGGAAAGCATTCCAGTTGGTATAATAAATTATATGGGGACACTAATTTTCAGTCATTACTATCACCGGCGACATCAACATGTGAAGCAGAAATAGGACTTTCTCACAGCCACACCAAAAGAAGAAAGAGAAAAAGGAGAGAAGAAAAGAAACGGGAGAGCTAGAGGGAGTATGAGTGAGAGAGAAAAGCAAGTAGGAAGAGAGAAGAAAATCTGGAAAAGGAGATTTTTTGGTTTGTTTCTGAATGACAATGGCTTTTGAGAGACAACTCTGACCAATTTCAAAAGTTCATCCACGGTATCTTGTGATGTTTACTTATTTAGTTACTGTGGGCTATGTTAAATAATATTTCTTTTTCTACCCTATTAGACACATCCCATCAATATTCTAAAAATATGTGAGTTCCAGATTATACTCTGTTTTAATTCTGTAATCTACTGTTAGTGTCTTGTTCATATTTCTTATTAGGTATACTTGGGCTTTGTCCATTTTCTTCACAATCATGTAAACTGAGAGGAATGGACTGGCAATTTGGGGTTGGCAGATACAAACTATCACATTCAGAATGGATAAACAACAAGGTCCTACTATACAGCACAGGGAACTATGTCCAATCTCCTGTGATAAATCACAACAGAAAAGAATATTAAAAAATGTGTGTGTATATATATGTGTGTTACAAAATTATGTAAATTACCACATTGTGTTTATCTATTAGTTGAGTTTATTTTCCTCTTCCTGACGATTCATACCTGTCTTTTATTAAGTATCTTTTTCTTTTTCCGTTAGGTTTATTCTGTTGCTCTTTTTCTTACCTGTTTGTTGGGGGTAGGATTTTATATTTATGTACTTTATAATTAATGTATTTTTCTTTTTAAATACCACACATATTTAGGGCTAAGATGTTTCTAAGAGAACATTTTAATCATGTTCTGTAGTTACTTGCAAGTAGTCTGAAAGTTGTCCTTTCATCTACATGTTCTAATGGAATGGAACAAAAAGGTAAAGTGAAAATATTTAGAAGGCTAATACACAGTAAAATCTTCCCTAACCATGAAGTTCTTCCTGTAAAATTAGAACCATGCAATTAATTGTCAGCAATCTGGAGAACACCTATGTGAAAGATACTACGCTGATTACGTGGGAAGAACTAGAGTTACAGACTTTAACCTTCAAAACTTTTTAAACTCACGTATCAAAGAGGAAAAATAACATATTTGATATAGTGAGAGACGATTATATCGTGAGGCTCAGATTTTTACTAGTTCCTTAAGAGTGAGAGTTGGGTGTATGGCAAAAACCATCAGAGTAGTGTAAAGTAATGATCCTCCACTTAAAATAAGCAAAAAAACGCCCCCCAAAACAGACCAAACATGGGGGCAGGTAGTGTGCTTAGCATGTGTATCTCACTCACACCTGCCTGGAATATCACTGACTAAATGCACTCTCTCAACTTGATCAGCCACAGAAACAGGAAACTAGACTACCTTTTGCCATTTTATTATTCAGTCATATCATGCTTCAATGGGGAAAGGATTTAAAATGCAACTAATTTTCTTAAGAGCTAGAGAATTCAGAATTTGAGAGAATTTAACAAACATCAAGCAGAATGTTGGCTCATTTTCTTTTTTAAAAAAATTAATTTTTTAATTTTAATTGGAGGCTAATTACTTTACAATAGTGTGGTGTTTTTTGCAATACATTGATATGAATCAGCCACGGGTGTACATGGGTCCCCCATCAGAAAATGAAATCTCAATTCCCCTGTTATAATTTGACTCTAGATGATATTTTATGATAAATCAATCAAGAAAAACAGAGTACTCTTGTATGCATTCCATCGAAGGGAATCAGAGAGTGCAAAAATCAGCATGGAAAAATTGGCATTTTAGTGTATCTGTTCTGAATTCACAACTTAAATGAATAAAGTTCAGTTTAGAAGTTAAGGGATTTACCTGAATCACACACATTATGTTAAAGCTGGTACTAGAACCTACTGAGCATATTTCATGTAAACTGATATTTATTACAAATGCATTCCGTATTTGTTACAAGCAGAAATTAGAAAAGAACCTGAAAATTATTAGCTGTTGCTTAAAGTACTTATACTCAAGGAAAGAAAACGGTTTCCTTTTGAATCAGTTCTATTGAGAAGGATGAAACTGGAGCCCATTATACAGAGTGAAGTAAGCCAGACAGAAAAACACCAATACAGTATACTAATGCATATATATATGGAATTTGAAAGATGGTAACGATAACCCTATATGCGAGACAGAATAAGAGACACAGATGCATAGAACAGTCTTATGGACTCTGAGGGAGAAGGTGAGGGTGGGACGTTCTGAGAGAATAGCATTGAAACATGTATATTATCATATGTGAAACAGAACATCATTCCAGGTTCGATGCATGAGACAAATGCTCAGGGCTGGGGCAGTGGGATGACCCGGAGGGATGGGAGGGGGAGGGAGGTGTGGGGGGGGTTCAGGATGGGGAACACATGTAAACCCATGGCTGATTCATGTCAATGTATGGCAAAAACCACTACAATATTGTAAAGTAATTAGCCTCCAACTAAAATAAATAAATTTATTTAAAAATTAAAAAAAAAGGAAAACGGTTTCCTATTTTCAGTCCGATATGGCTTTGATCCTGTCTCTTTATTGGAAAGTCTGTAAGTCAGGCACTCAGGCATCTGGGATGTGAACTGTCTTTCAAAGAATATGTGAATTCTATTATTAAAATAATAGTAATGTTCCCTCTATATTATTAAAGATACAATATTCTGAAAAACAGAAACCACATAAATTACTTTCTGAATGGATGACATACCTGCTTCTGGCATTTCAACAGGCTCTATATTTGACGCAATCTCCTCCTAGACATCAGGACCATCTCCACCTTGACCCCCAGTCTTTGCCACAGCCAATTCCGGGAGATCAAGTTCCAGGTCAGAATCATTAAAAAAATACATCAATTCAGCTGTAAAACCTACAATATAAACAAGGGAATGATGATATTCATTCCCTCAGTGTTATGAATTAAAAGCCTTAGGTTAGGATGGTAAAAATGTGATGAGTAAGAAATTCAGGAGCATTATTCCAGGAATGTTTTGCTGGAGAAAAAGAAAGCAGAATTTTCCGAAAGTCATTACCATTTTCCTTTTCCAGGGTTGTCCTCAGACAACTTAGATGCTCCCCCGACTTGTCTTGAAAACAAGGGAAAACTTCACCAACCACACGAACCTGCAAACTATACTCTCCTCAGTTTTTTAGGAACTGTCTGAAGTCCTTTTCTAATGTTTCCTTTCCTCCACTCACTGGGTATGTCTTAAGGCAGGATGCACTGATACACTTTACCTTGACAGGCACGCTGCAGCTTCTCTTCACCACGATCCACTGGATGCTCTTCATTTACTTCCTCCTTTGCAGGTGTGATATCATGAATTTCAGCTGGTGGTTCCCCTTGTTGAGGTTGCTCAACACTGGGCTGCTGGTCCTAGTAGAGTGGGCATGCAAATAAAAACCTTTTGTTGTTAATACATCTAATAGCATAAATATACATAAGACACAGATGTATCTGATCATAAGTAAACCTAACAACATTTTCCCAACACAATTCTATGTACTTACTTTTAATAAAGTTTCTCTTCCCACAGAGAAAAGTTAACTCCCAAAAGAGTTACTCAGAAAGACTTTGGAAGCTATTTAACTCTATGTTGGGATGGAAGTATGCAATCTGTTGTTAATAAGCAGGAGGAGGGAGTCACTGGGCACATTTCCAGGGAATTTAACAGTATACTCATCCAGGCAACGCCAGACTGTAATATATCTGGATCAATGTTCCTTCCTAAGACACACTGTCACCCTTTATCAGCATGAAAGACCTTTATCACTGCATCTGTACTACTTAACATCATTTTCTCAAAAATAAACTTCTGCTAATAGAAAACACCAAATGGTAAGGTACTCACAACCACAGGTGCATCCAGCTGGGAGGACTCTTGATCTATAGGTCCCAGTGTTGATGCCACTTGCCCACTCATATTTCTCCCTGAAAGTAGAATGTTGTGATTTAGAAAATGTATTTATGACTAGAGCTATATTTGATCACTTTTATGGCCATATGTTGACTTATTACTTTTTTTAAAAATGTGAAAATACTTTCAAAAGAAAACGATGGTTAAGTATGAGTGTACATGCATTCCAATCACACTAAATACAGTTACTAGAAAAGCCATTTTTGTCTTTGCTAAGCTGGCAGAGAAATTACCTTAAGGTACACAGGAAGGCTCAATTTTTGTGAGGAAGTTTGATTTCACAACAGAATTCTCCATTATGAAGATATTTAGTGAAATACTGCTAAGAGTTAAAAATTCAGGACTATTCCTTTTGTCACACTCCTATTCACCAGACATATCTCCCCCAACTCCCTTGGAATTCAGCTGGAACAAGAAGGCTCAGTCTTTACAGCCTGACTATGGCGATTTTCTCAGTGTCTGGGGCTGAAGTGAGTCTGCATGCAGAGCAACCGGTCCACGTCTCCCTTGACACCTTATCACAAAACCCGGGAGACAGTCACAACCCACCCCCCCACCCGCGGTCCGGTTTCTAGGCCTTTCCTTAATCGCCCACCCCGCCCCCTGCCCAGGTCCCACTGCCGGCCCCAGATTCTGTGCTCTGTCATCAGTTCCAGGGCCCCAGTGAACCAGATATTTCAAATAGCACTCCCAAGTCTCACCCCCACCATCACCCGACCCCTGCCCTCTTCTGCCCACCGAGCTTCCTCTCCAGCCACCAGGGCAAGAACTATGGCATCACGACACCTCTGAAGAGCCAGATGACGACCTCGAGGGCCTTCCTCCTCAAAGGCCCGAAAACGCACTGCCCGACCCGCCCGAAACTCGCTGGCTCCCCCTCACACGCTCGCACACATCAACTCCAGACAGGACAGATCTGTGGACCTACCCGGTGACCCGAAAGCAGCGAGAAGGAACCGGGACTGAGTAAACACAACCGCCTCAGGCCCAACGCTCCTCACAGAATCTGCGCTACTTATGCGCACCAAGGCGCATGCGCAGTAGCGGGTGTACGGGCACACACTGCGCATGCTCCCTGAGTTCGGCGTGTGCCGAGCACGTTGAGCTTTTCTCGCTACTGAGGTAAGAGTCCTGGAACCGCAGGGTCTCTGGAGGATGAGAAAGGGGGTTGAAGACTGTATTTTTTTCCTTCCAGTGCAGTCTTTCTTACGCATCCACAAACTGTGGTGATAGGTAGTCCCAGGTTACCCTTAGTGGAGAATGTGTCTCAGGAAGACATTTATGACAGGAATAGACATTACTGGTTTGAATACCTATTTTTATACATGCTTTGATGAACCATTTCCTTCTCTGCTTCTGGGTTTTCCATCATGCTTGCAATGGCTTTACTCACTTCCATAGAACAGACACAGAAATATGTACCTCCGTTTCCATCTGTTGCTTGGAGCATTGCACATTTATATCTCTGAACTGGTAACTGATTTCTCAGAATATACCTCTGGTTCCTGTACAATATTCTTCTTTTAGCATCGGACTTGACTTTCACCACCAGACACATCCACAGCTGGGGGCTGTTTCCACTTTAGCTTAGCCTTTTCATTCCTTTTGTAGCTATTTCTTCACTCTTCTCCGGTAGCATATTCTTCTTATTCTCAAGAATTTCGGTACTTCCTAGGAGTTTTAATTTTAGCCAATTTTACCCAAGAGAAAGGAAAACATATTCACACAAGGACCATTACTAAAATATCCTACTCATGTACTCTTAATAGCCAAAACTAGAAACAACCAAACTATTCAACAACTGGTATGTAGATGAAAGAAAAAAAGAGTATACTCATGCATAAGAATACTACACAGTCATTTCAAAAGGAACTACTAATGCATGTAACAGCAAGGAGGCATCTCAGCTGTGCCACTGAGAGATGTCAGACACAGAAAGCTATGTGTTATATGATTTCATGTCAATGGATTTCTGGAAAACGCACAACTATAGGCACAGAAATGTATCTGTGGTTGCCAGGGTATAGGAATGGAGGAAGGAATCTGAATGCAAATAGCCGGAGGGAGCATTTGCTTTTTTTTTTTTTTAATAAATTTATTTATTTTAGTTGGGGGCTAATTACTTTACAATATTGTAGTGGCTTTTGCCATACATTGACATGAATCAGCTATGGGTTTACATGTGTTCCCCATCCTGAACCCCCCTCCCACCCACTCTCCATCCCATCCCTCTGGGTCATCCCATTGCCCCAGCCCTGAGCATTTGTCTCATGCATCGAACCTGGAATGGTGTTCTGTTTCACATATGATAATATACATGTTTCAATGCTATTCTCTCAGAACGTCCCACCCTCACCTTCTCCCTCAGAGTCCATACGACTGTTCTATGCATCTCTGTCTCTTATTCTGTCTCGCAATAGGGTTATGGTTACCGTCTTTCAAATTCCATATATATGCATTAGTATACTGTATTGGTGTTTTCCTTTCTGGCTTACTTCACTCTGAATAATGGGCTCCAGTTTCATCCATCTCAATAGAAATGATTCAAATGTATTCTTTCTAATGGCTGAGTAATATTCCATTGGGTATATGTACCAATGCTTCCTTATTCATTCGTCTGCTGATGGACATCTAGGTTGCTTCCATGTCCTGGCTATTGTAAACAGTGCTGTGATGAACACTGGGCTACACGTGTCTCTTTCAATTCTGGTTTCCTTGGTGTGTATGCCCAGCAGAGGGATTGCTGTGTCGTATGGCAGTTCTATTCCCAGTTTTTTAAGGAATCTCCACACTGTTCTCCATAGTGGCTGTACTAGTTTGCATTCTCACCCGAGGGAGCATTTTCAAACCAACGGGACGTTTTCTACCTTTTTGTTGTGGTAGCATTTACGCAATGGTATGCATATGTCAAAACTCGACAAACAGGAATGCTTCAAAGCATTGACTTCTCTTGTATATAAATTATGTCTCAAGCTTCTCTTCACCACGATCCACTGGATCCTCTTCATTTATTTCCTCCTTTGCCGGTGTGATATCCTGCATTTCAGCTGGTGGTTCCCCTTGTTGAGGTTGCTCAACACTGGGCTACTGGTCCTAGTAGAGTGGGCATGCAAATAAAAACCTTTTGTTGTTAATACATCTAATAGCATAAATATACATAAGACACAGATATATCTGATCATAAGTTAACCTAACAACATTTTCCCAACACAATTCTATGTACTTACTTTTAATAAAGTTACTCTTCCCACAGAGAAAAGTTAGCTCCCCTAAGAGTTACCCAGAAAGACTTTGGAAGCTATTTAAATCTATGTTGGGATGGAAGTATGCAATCTGTTGTTAATAAGCAGGAGGAAGGGAGTCACTGGGCACATTTCCAGGGAATTTAACGGTATACTCATCCAGGCAACACCAGACTGTAATATATCTGGATCAATGTTCCTTCCTAAGACAAACTGTCACCCTTTATCAGCATGAAAGACCTTTATCGCTGCATCTGTACTACCTACTGAGAGGGCAACCGGCAGGAAGGCCAGGAGTCTCCAAACGGAGGAAATAGGCTGCAAGTGTCAGACATTTTCTCTCTCTCTTAAGCGGCAGGATGAAACAAACTAGGGATATTGTTTCCCTTCTCTATACAAATTTAAAAGAGGTTTCTCTGAAAATACTGTGTGGCCATGACACCTGGTTTCACCTGAAGTTAACTATTCTCAAACTTTGAGTTAACCAATCCTTTTTTCTTATGGAAATGTTTGTCTTAAGCTATGTTATTGTACTCTGCATTTACCCCAAGCGCTGTCTTCCGCCTAATGGCTCAGAACTTACTTGACAAACCAGTATGTTATACTCAGACATTGTTCCCCTAATCTATGTAAATGAAACTATTTGCATGATCTGCCTTTCTGCAAAATTCAAGTCAATCGTTTTATGACCCGGGATGTCTGGTGCCCAGATTATTCCAAAATACATCTTATGGATGAGGGGCCTGGTGCCATTCTGAGTTTAAGACATTCCTTTCTTTCATTAACAAACTGCTAGTGACTATATATCATCCAGCTGAAGACTAGCAGGGGAGTACTCTTTCTACCCCCTTCCGATGCCTATGTCAGAAGCTTTCTCTATCTCGTTTACACTTTAATAAAACTTGATCACACCAAAGCTCTGGGCGATCCAGCCTCGTCTCTGGCCCCGGATTGAATTCTTCTCCTCCAGAGGCCAAGAATCCCGGCCGTCTTTCTGCGGCTCAGCAACGACCTCACTACTTAACAATATTTTCTCCAAAATAAACTTGTGCTAATAGAAAACATCAAATGGTAAGGTACTCACAACCACAGGTTCACCCAGCTGGGAGCACTCTTGATCTACAGGTCCCAATGTTGATGCCACTTGCAAACTCATATTTCTCCCTGAAAGTAGAATATTGTGATTTAGAAAATGTATTTAAGAGTACAGCTATATTTGATCACTTTTATGACCATACGTTGACTTATTATTTTTTAAAAAATGTGAAAATACTTTCAAAAGAAAACTCTGGTTAAGTACGAGTGTACATGCATTCCAAGTACACCAAATACAGTTGCTAGAAAAGCCATATTTGTCTTTGCTAAGCTGGCAGAGAAATCACCTTAAGGTACACAGGAAGGCTGAATTTTTGTGAGGAAGTTTGATTTCACAACAGAATTCTCCATCATGAAGATATTTAGTGAAACGCTGCTAGGAATTAAAAATCTAGGACTATTCCTTTTGTCACACTCCTTTTCACCAGACATATCTCCCCCAACTCCCTTGGAATTCAGCTGGAACAAGAAGAAAGGCTCAGTCTTTACAGCCTGATTTTCTCAGGGTCTGGGGCTGAGGTGAGTGCATGCAGAGCAACTGGTCCACGTCTCCCTTGACACCTTATCACAAAACCCGGGATAATGAAGAAGGAATTCCTGGGGCCTGGACTCCATCTTAGGCCTGTTGGTGCTGATCATGCTCGGCCACCTCTCTAATGGACTCTGAACTCTGTGCCTAGTGCCTGTGAAAACGACAATAGAAGGATAAGACCCCCTCCGGACAGGGGAACCTTGAAGATCCTATCCAGGTTACTCATCGCCTAAGAGAAAACATACACTAATCACCCCTGTCTCTGGACAGGCCGTAAATGTTTCTGTACCTATCGGAGTGTAACCTCCGGCTTATTGATTATTGGCCAACTGTTTAACTGTTTGAACACATAACACCTAAATGATGAGATTACTGTGATTGTATTTACCCTTCCTTTGTTTATGTAAGTCTCCAGGAATTTGGGGTGGTGAGTTCGGACACGTACACATGGGGTATAAAAGATTTTCACAAATGCTGGTCGGGGTCCTTGGCTAAGAGGAGACTCTGCCTTGGGCCCGCCGGTGTAATAAACTGCCCTCCATTACCTGCATTGTCCCTCTGAGTGAGTTTGTTCCCCAAAACGCGTGGCTATAACAATACAGTCACAACCCCCCCGCGGTCCGGTTTCTAGGCCTTTCCTTAATCGCCCACCCCGCCCCCTGCCCAGGTCCCACTGCCGGCCCCAGATTCTGTGCTCTGTCGTCAGTTCCAGGGCCCCAGTGAACCAGATATTTCAAATAGCACTCCCAAGTCTCCCCCCCACCATCACCCGACCCCTGCCCTCTTCTGCCCACCGCCCTTCCCCTCCAGCCACCAGGGCAAGAACTATGGCGTCGCGACACCTCTGAGGAGAAAGATGACGACCTCGAGGGCTTTCCTCCTCAAAGGCCCCAGATCGCACTGCCCGACCCGCCCGAAACTCGCTGGCTCCCCCTCACACACTCGCACACTTCAACTCCAGACAGGACAGATCTGTGGACCTACCTGGTGACTCGCAAGCAGTGAGAAGGAACCGGGACTGAATAAACCCAACCGCCCCAGGCCCAACGCTCCTCACAGAACGCTCAGGATGTATGTGCACCAAGGCGCATGCGCAGCAACGGGTGCACGTGCACACACTGCGCATGCTCCCGGAGTTCGGCGTGTGCCGTGCACGTTGAGGTTTTCTCGCCACTGAGGTGGAGTCCTGGAACGGCAGGGTCTCTGGAGGATGAGAAAGGGGCTTGAAGACTATATATTTTTCCTTCCAGGGCAGTCTTTCTTATGCATCCACAAACTGGTGATAGGTAGTCCCAGGTTACCCTTAGTGGAGAATGTGTCTCAGAAAGACATTCGTGACAGAAACAGACATTACGGTTTTTAATACCTATTTTTATACATGCTTTGATGAACCATTTCCTTCTCTGCTTCTGGGTTTTCCATCACGCTTGCGATGGCTTTACTCACTTCCATGGAAGAGACACAGAAATACATACCTCTGTTTCCATCTGTTGCTTGCAGCACTGCACCTTTATATCTCTGAACTGGTAACTGATTTCTCAGAATATACCTCTGGTTCCTGTACAATATTGTTCTTTTAGCATCGGACTTTACTTTCACCACCAGACACATCCACAGCTGGGGGTTGTTTCCACTTTGGCTTAGCCTTGTCATTCCTTCTGTAGCTATTTCTTCACTCGTCTCCAGTAGCACATTCTTCTTATTCTCAGGAATTTTCGTACTTACTAGGAGTTTTAATTTTACCCAAGACAAAGGAAAACATATTCACACAAGGACCATTACTAAAATATCCTACTCATGTACTCCTAATAGCCAAAAACCAGAAACAGCCCAACTATTCAACAACTGGCATATAGATGAAAGAGAAACAAAAGTGTATACTCGTGCAGGAGAATACTACACAGTCATTTCAAAAGGAACTCCTAATGCATGTAACAGCAAGGATGCATCTCAGCTGTGCCACTGAGAGATGTCAGACACAGAAGGCTATGTGTTATATGATTTCATGTCAATGGATTCCTGGAAAAGGCACAACTATAGGCACAGAAATATATCTGCGGTGGCCAGGGTATAGGAATGGAGGAAGGAGTCTGAATGCAAATAGCCCAAAGGAGCATTTTCAAACGAATGGGGCGTTTTCTACATTTTTGTTGTGGTAGCATTTACGCAATGGTATGCATATGTGAAAACTCGACAAACGGTAATGCTTTAAAGCATTGACTTCTATTGTATATAAATTATATCTCAATACCTCTCACTTTTTTTTAAAAGGAAAAGGAACTTTTAAGTATGTAAATACTGGTTATTGTATCCATCTAGACCATGAGCTCATAAACATAAAAATCTTATTTGGAATTCTTTCCAGACCTGGCCAACTTCCAGGATTTCCCATGACACCTTTGTACCCTTATGACAGGACACAGAAACTTGGTCTTAACCATGTTTACAATTCCCTCTCCTTCACTTCAAGTCCATATTCTTGCTGAGTTCTGTCACTTTTACTTCGAAAATCTCTAATGCATCTACTTTTTCCAAAGTCCACCGCATCTGCTCTAGTCCAAAGCCTCCCTCCATTTAATTGTCAACCCCCTTGAGTTTGTGTCATACCCCTTGGGTTTGTGCATCAGAGAAAACAGACAACCCTGTCACATGCTCTCAGTGAAGACAGCCTGGCAGTAGGGAAAATAAGACCATGCCTCTGCTCCAGTAGTGCCTAGACACGTTGTCCACGTCAATCAGAACTGAGGACTTCTTGTAAAAAGTGCAGATGCCATGATCTACATTCAGTGGATCTCACTCAGTGCGGCTACAACAGTGCCCTAGAATCTGTGAGATTACACTATACTTGGGAAACTTTCAGGGACTTTATTAAACCCCTTTGGTAGCGAGACTCAGCAAAATAAGGGAAATAGAGATCGGAACAGATATTAGAAAAAATATATAGATAATCGACAAAACCCAAAGCTGGCTCTTTCAAAAGGTCACTACGAATTCATAAATTTCCACCCAGAAGAATAAAACAAAAGCAAGATAACTATAGACAAAACTTGCCAATATCAGGAAAGAAATAGGTTACAGATTCCACAGAAATTAAAAGGATTCTATGAATAAGTTTATAGTCATAGAATAACTACATCTGGCAATTTAGGTGAAGCGGAACAAACTATCAAATTTCAGTGAAAAAGAAACAGATAACCTATTTTAAAAGCAAGCTTGTAGTTGAAAAATTTACAGAAAAGGAATCTCCAGCCCCAGGTGGTATCCCAGGCACAAAAGAGAAGGGGAGGGAAAGAAAGGGTAGGGACAGGGACAAAGTAAAACATATATATATATATATATATATATATATATATATACATCTATATATCACTCCAATCATTTAATCAAGGTGATTTGGGCCCAATCCAAGCAATGTGATGAGACCATTCATTTTTTTTTCTCATTGTCCTCCAGCTTCCCCTTCCTGCCTCTCTCCTTTGCCCCAGTTCCCTTTCTCCTTCTTAAGTCCTGCCCTCCATCAAGGGCAGGCAACGATATGAGGCATGATTCCCACATTAAAACTGAGGTACGCTGCTCGGCTGACATTCAACGTGGATGCTATCATCCCTGCAGCTGGTACACTCAAGTTCTCTGTCTCTCCTGACGGACCAGAAGGTTTCACTCCTAATTTCAGGTATAGGTAGGAGAGAAGGTGCAGGGCACATGTTGGAGCCTTGAGTCCTTCATCTGTGAAATGCAGATGACCACAAACTGGGGGACAAACAGAAATAGCAGCACCAGGCCCCTTTCAATGAGAGCTACGAGCCAAACCCAGTGCATCACAGGACTCCTTGACATTCAGGAGCACGCCAAGTAGATTTCCATGCCAGGACTGTTGCATTTGTTGTTCCTTCTGCCTGGAATGCTCTTCCCTTAGGTAACCCCACGACCTGCTCCCTCACTTCCTCCAGATCTCTGCTTACTTGGCATCTTTCAGGGAGACTTTCCCTCATTATCTTGAAGAAAATCATAATATCATACCCACATACACCTTTTCCCCTGATCTAGCAATATCTTTCTTCACAGTGCCTGCCACCCTTGATTTACTTACTGACCACCAAGTCTATGCAATGAGAGACTTGGTTAGTTTTGCCCTGTCCCAAGCTCCTCCAATATTGCTCAGGTCTATGGCAGGTGCTCAGAAAACATTTGCTGAAGGACAGTCTGGAGGCAGGCCCTTTAAACACATTGCTAACATGCACAGGTACCCTCCAAGATGGGCACTGGCCCCACTGTATTAATTATGATACATACTGAGATTTCACGAGGCAAGTGATACACTCAACAACACACAGTCAGCATGTCAGGTTCCCGGCTTCAGAATCATATCTGCCAGCTACCAAATCCTCACTTCCTGGACAGAGACCTCACAGCCAAGAACGTAAGAGGTTTTATTTCTAACACGAAGACTTCCAACAGCTCATAGACAGCCAGAGACACCAAAAAGAGCTCACTGAATCTCTGCACAGAGAGCACACAACTCGAGTCTCAGACGCTCAAACACAACAGAGACCATAACCATACACGCTGTGACAGAGACCCTGCAAACAGTCCAAAGTCTTCCAGACAGAAACAAATGAGAACTGCACAGATGCTTCACATCATGGAGACTGACTCCCAAACCACGCGGACACTTACCGACCTAATACAAACCCTCCTAAACGGAAAGGCAGAAGTTTTAATAACTCAAGAATATCATATAATCTTAAGACAAAGTTCCCAGACAAAGGAAAAATTTGCAACCTCTGCATAGAGCCCCAGGCAGCTGATCCTTTACACCTTTAGACTAACCCATCCTTAAAGCAGCACAGAGGCATCACAACTTGGAACCCAGAATCAAAAAGCTCAGTGATCTCACATTCTGGGGTGCAGACCCCTAACACAGAGATCTCACACACAGGGACTGAAAGGCAAGAAACCTCCAAAGATGCACATCCCGGTATACAGGCACACATCCTAGAGGCTTTGTATTATGGCTCACAAAATCCACTCACATCAAATGTCCCATCACTCACAATTCCGCCCAAAGGCTCAAGATCAAATGTAGCCAAACAGCACCCGTGTTGTCACACGTAGCAACACACAATCCCAAGGTGCCAGATACAGTATACTCTCCAGGGAGAGACACCAAACTCAGAGACCTCTCCCTGGACATGAATTGCGTGCATTTGTGTGAAGACCGTGCGCTGCCACAGGATCCAGACTGAGCGAGAGCTAAACAAGACTGAAACGCAGTCACCATGCACGGCCAGTGACCGCGCCAAACCTCGCCACTAACCAGAGCAGCTATTCGACCCCTTTGGGAAAAGCAATAAAACTCGGAGGAAAATTGCATGCTCTGCATCGTTGCGCACGCTAACGCAGGCGCACGCGTATACTCGCGCCTCTCGCCCTCAGTTCCAGTTCTGTGCCCACAGCGCCCGCAATCACGCGGTGACCAGTCACTACCCAGAAAGCTTCTCTGACGCCATACCCAAACCGACAGCAGGTCTCTCGCTCCGTAGTCGTCCCACCAACGAAGGGGTGGAGTTGGAAAAGAGACGAAGAAAGTTTCCGCTGAATACCAGTGTCCACTCGGATTCGAAAGCAGCGGGAAGACGAAGAGGAGCGAATCGGGATAGACCCAGAGGCGCCCTGAGCGCCGCGCCTGGGAACTGTGGTCCATGCCTGACGCGGTGTAAGGGGGCCCTCCCTGCTGTGGAACGCCCACTCCCAATGGTACCTTCCAGAGTGGGGGGGGGGTCTTACCGCTTCCCCTCAGTGGTATATCCCAGGACAGAACTGTTTCATCTCGCGCGCCCCTTGCTGGTGGGATTGGGGAACAGCAGATATAGATGCCCGGGGACCATTCCAGGATGATCCGCCAAGGGCGGAAGGGCAAGGTTAGGGTGAAAACCCCACAGATTGCTGCCATCTTGGACTCAAAAAGAAGTCTTCATAAACTGAAGATTACTTGTCTATAGTGACCACTGTCGTAACAAAGAGCATTGAAAGCATTTTATCTATGCTGTGCATCGTAGTTGTTTGAGCTTTCCGGTTTAAGGCAGAAATATCCAGCCACAGTCCCCCAGTGGGCAGGATAAGTAAAGCTTCCGACTGGAATCTGAGGTCCTGGCGTGGGGAAGGCCTCTGACGTTGACCGCGAGTAATATGTGAAAAAGACAACAGGACCTTCCATTCTGTTAGGAAAGGGGTCAATTTCGAGGGGACCCAAGGACACCACCTCGTAGGTGAGATAAAGATCACAGCTTTGTCATCATCTTATCATCCCTGAATATGTTCTCTAGCAGAATCCTCAGCCTGTCTAGCTAAGCTTCTCTCAACAGGTTTAACTGTCTGTTCATTCCGTTGTTCATGCATTCTCTCCAAAGTATGTGTCAAGCACAAATTTGTGTGCTTGGAAAGAGAAAATCGACCTTTTCCTCATGGAGCTTACATTCTGTTGGGATCATGTGGTCCCCAAATACAAGTAATTTATCAGGTGTTTGTAACTGCCATGATTAACATTAAATTGGGATAGTGAAATAGAGAGAGGGGATGATATCTAGAAAGAGTGGTCAGGGAAGTTCTAAGATTGTGACATTTGAGCAACAGCCTAGAGGAGATACCTATCTGGGAGAAAAGTATCCTAGATCCTAGTGGAAAAACTGGGGAGTAAAATCCTGATGTCTCCATTTTACTCCTGGGGAGTAAAATCCTCTCTTTCTCTAGAGAATGACTCAGTTGCCCATGGCCTGGGCCTTAATCACGCTCCCTTCACACACATCAGGGGCCTCTGCCCATCAAGAAAAGGACATTCTCCATTCCTGGGGAGGCTCATGCTGCACACAGGGTCCCTCACAACCTATCCTGCCCAGACTGCCCTCTTGCTGATCTCCCTGCCAATGACTGCTCTAATGGGGGAAAGAGAGGCAGGGATCTCTGCATTTGTGGTGGTCCCTCATGCAAATTGGTGAATGTGAGATTTCCCCCCAGCTGCTTGGAGGCTCAACTCTGTACCTTCCATGATCACATCCCCAGGGAATGTGACGAGTCCATTCCATCCATCAGATAAGAAGCTGGGTGTGTGATGGGGAGACACAGAGACATACCCTGACAGTGAGTCAGCCATAGGGTCCTTGTGGCCCTGTGCCAACGCCCCCCTCCCCCACTCCCTGGCCAGGGTTGTGCTGAGTCTTTCCCGCCTCCTCCAAGGAGCCCAAGCTTCCATCCAGTTCCTCCCCTCCTCATGAGCTGAGACCTTCCCTCTGCACTGGGCCTTGGGCGCCCATCTGCTAACGGTGCCCTCCTTGTTGTGGGTTGGGCAGATGGACTGAGAGAGTGTGTGTACACAGTTTTTGTCACAGGGCCCCTATCAAGGGTGGCAGTCATATCAGCAAGTATTTTTCTTAACAGGATTATTACCTGGGCTTCTGTGAACTGTGCATTATTACCCTCTCTGAGGATGGGGCCCCAAGCTTTTCTCTCTGTAGGGAGGCATGGTAGAAATCGTAGCAAATGTGACATCACAGGCCTGCTTCTAAGGCCCGTGAGAGTGGGGTCCATCCAGCCTCTCTCTTCAGACTGTTCTCGTGTGCAGATGTATGAACAGCTGAGAGGCCCAACCCTCTGGACACAGACCCCCCCCCCCAAACAGTTCTGAGATTTCATGCCCTGGGACAGAGATCTGCAAACAGTTCAGAGTGCTCATCCTGGATGCCAACCCAAAACAGCTCTAATAGGTCACACCTGAGGACACTGATGCACTCCAGCTCAGAAATTCCATCTCTGGCTTCAGATGAATTAGGATCCCTAACAGAAACAGCGTTGCTCACAGCCAGTTCTACAGGGGTAAGTTGTAACCTCTGCGATCCCTGAATGACACTGCGTCGTGAAGGAATTCTGGGTGAAAAACAGGAAGAGGCACACAGTGCTTTGGACAAACTGGCCCTTATTTAGTCACACGCCATATCCTCAGATATGCAGGTGACACCACCCTTATGGCAGAAAGTGAAGAACTAAAGAGCCTCCTGATGAAAGAGAAAGAGGAGAGTGAAAAAGGTGGCTTAAAACTCAACATTCAGAAATCTAAGATCATGGCATCCGGTCCCATCACTTCATGGCGAACAGATGGGGAAACACTGGAAACAGTGTCAGACTTTATTTTTGGGGGCTCCAAAATCAGTGCTGATGGTGATTGCAGCCATGAACTTAAAAGACGCTTACTCCTTGGAAGGAAGGTTATGGCCAACCTAGATAGCATATTTAAAAGCAGAGACATTACTTTGCCAACAAAAGTCCGTCTAGTCAAGGCTATGGTTTTTCCAGTGGTCATGTATGGATGTGAGAGTTGGACGGTGAAGAAAGCTGAGCACCGAAGAATTGATGCTTTTGGACTGTGGTGTTGGAGAAGACTCTTGAGAGTCCCTTGGACTGCAAGGAGATCCAACCAATCCATCCTAAAAGAGATCAATCCTGGGTGTTCACTGGAAGGTCTGATGTTGAAGCTGAAACTCCAATACTTGGGCCACCTCATGCGAAGGGCTGACTCATTGGAAAAGACCCTAATGCTGGGTAGGATTGGGGGCGGAAGGAGAAGGGGACGACAGAGGCTGAGATGGTTGGATGGCATAACCGACTCGATGGACATGGGTTTGGGTGGACTCCAGGAGTTGGTGATGGACAGAGAGGCCTGGCGTGCTGCAATTCATGGGGTCGCAGAGAGTCGGACACGACTGAGCGACTGAACTGAACTGAACTGAATCTATATTCAAGACAGCAAGCTAGGAATAGAATGGAACTTACTCTGATAAAGTGTATCTACAAAAAAGCAACGTAAACAGGTCGAAATGGAGAAGATTACTCATTTCCTATCGGGAAAAATGCCGATTATCACCTGCTTTAGTCAAGAGTATTCTGGCTGGTTTGTTCAATCCTGCAAAATGAGGAAAGGTTTAAGGTTTAAGCCAGTAGAAACTGTTGATATTCAAATATTATAGTATATTTTGAAAAGCAAAAATAATCTAGATCTAAATTTGTGGAATTAATATGCATATTTAGAGGAACTGTGGAACAGAAAATCTATATACAAACATTCTATCTCTACATACATCCTCAACTAGGCCATAAAAATCACAAACCATGGATTTTCAATACCATTAAATCCTCGGGGATAAATGTAACAAAAAATGTGCAAGGAGAAAATGAAACTTTATTGACAGAACTTTAACAGTCAAATATACAACATAAGAACAGCACAGATGGCTTCAGTCTATCTTCTTTCAAGCAAATCGTCGCCCTTCACCTATAATATATACATTAAAAAAGTTACTTAGCAGAAATTTCGATGACAGGAGAGGTGTACAGAGTTCATCGCAGTTGTAGTTTTATAAAGTGGACTAAAACAAGAACACTACGGGCGACCCTTTGGCTTACCTTCAGTTAATCCTCTCTAGAGATTTTATAGGCTTTTCAAGCGTATTACCAGTATTTTTAAAAACACACTACCCTTCCTAGTTATACAAGAAAATAAGGACACTGAGTTCAGAACAAATGAAATCAATTGAACCTATCAGAAGGTCGTTTTCAGTAGAGGGCAAAACTGTGTACACATTCAGTAAAATATCTAACAACAAAAAACACCCTAAGACAAACAAAATACACCAAAACTAAAACCAAAAAATCCCCCAAAAGTATCATTGAACTGTGTTGGTTTGAAATAATATTCCGAATATAGGACAGCTCAACAGTTGTTATCTCTGTTACTGCTTAAGTGAAGTAAAGAAAAAGGCCAGTAGTACATTTGTTTCTTCTCTACTGTGGAAGAGTGTAGAAATTTTCATTTGTTCTAATTTATCCCTGATGTGGTTGTTTTAAGTCAGTTAAACATTTATCCCCCTTTTTACTTGTGGCCCTCTTGTAATTCTAAATGTTTCTTGTCACCTTGGAAAGCATTCCAGTTGGTATAATAAATTATATGGGGACACTAATTTTCAGTCATTACTATCACCGGCGACATCAACATGTGAAGCAGAAATAGGACTTTCTCACAGCCACACCAAAAGAAGAAAGAGAAAAAGGAGAGAAGAAAAGAAACGGGAGAGCTAGAGGGAGTATGAGTGAGAGAGAAAAGCAAGTAGGAAGAGAGAAGAAAATCTGGAAAAGGAGATTTTTTGGTTTGTTTCTGAATGACAATGGCTTTTGAGAGACAACTCTGACCAATTTCAAAAGTTCATCCACGGTATCTTGTGATGTTTACTTATTTAGTTACTGTGGGCTATGTTAAATAATATTTCTTTTTCTACCCTATTAGACACATCCCATCAATATTCTAAAAATATGTGAGTTCCAGATTATACTCTGTTTTAATTCTGTAATCTACTGTTAGTGTCTTGTTCATATTTCTTATTAGGTATACTTGGGCTTTGTCCATTTTCTTCACAATCATGTAAACTGAGAGGAATGGACTGGCAATTTGGGGTTGGCAGATACAAACTATCACATTCAGAATGGATAAACAACAAGGTCCTACTATACAGCACAGGGAACTATGTCCAATCTCCTGTGATAAATCACAACAGAAAAGAATATTAAAAAATGTGTGTGTATATATATGTGTGTTACAAAATTATGTAAATTACCACATTGTGTTTATCTATTAGTTGAGTTTATTTTCCTCTTCCTGACGATTCATACCTGTCTTTTATTAAGTATCTTTTTCTTTTTCCGTTAGGTTTATTCTGTTGCTCTTTTTCTTACCTGTTTGTTGGGGGTAGGATTTTATATTTATGTACTTTATAATTAATGTATTTTTCTTTTTAAATACCACACATATTTAGGGCTAAGATGTTTCTAAGAGAACATTTTAATCATGTTCTGTAGTTACTTGCAAGTAGTCTGAAAGTTGTCCTTTCATCTACATGTTCTAATGGAATGGAACAAAAAGGTAAAGTGAAAATATTTAGAAGGCTAATACACAGTAAAATCTTCCCTAACCATGAAGTTCTTCCTGTAAAATTAGAACCATGCAATTAATTGTCAGCAATCTGGAGAACACCTATGTGAAAGATACTACGCTGATTACGTGGGAAGAACTAGAGTTACAGACTTTAACCTTCAAAACTTTTTAAACTCACGTATCAAAGAGGAAAAATAACATATTTGATATAGTGAGAGACGATTATATCGTGAGGCTCAGATTTTTACTAGTTCCTTAAGAGTGAGAGTTGGGTGTATGGCAAAAACCATCAGAGTAGTGTAAAGTAATGATCCTCCACTTAAAATAAGCAAAAAAACGCCCCCCAAAACAGACCAAACATGGGGGCAGGTAGTGTGCTTAGCATGTGTATCTCACTCACACCTGCCTGGAATATCACTGACTAAATGCACTCTCTCAACTTGATCAGCCACAGAAACAGGAAACTAGACTACCTTTTGCCATTTTATTATTCAGTCATATCATGCTTCAATGGGGAAAGGATTTAAAATGCAACTAATTTTCTTAAGAGCTAGAGAATTCAGAATTTGAGAGAATTTAACAAACATCAAGCAGAATGTTGGCTCATTTTCTTTTTTAAAAAAATTAATTTTTTAATTTTAATTGGAGGCTAATTACTTTACAATAGTGTGGTGTTTTTTGCAATACATTGATATGAATCAGCCACGGGTGTACATGGGTCCCCCATCAGAAAATGAAATCTCAATTCCCCTGTTATAATTTGACTCTAGATGATATTTTATGATAAATCAATCAAGAAAAACAGAGTACTCTTGTATGCATTCCATCGAAGGGAATCAGAGAGTGCAAAAATCAGCATGGAAAAATTGGCATTTTAGTGTATCTGTTCTGAATTCACAACTTAAATGAATAAAGTTCAGTTTAGAAGTTAAGGGATTTACCTGAATCACACACATTATGTTAAAGCTGGTACTAGAACCTACTGAGCATATTTCATGTAAACTGATATTTATTACAAATGCATTCCGTATTTGTTACAAGCAGAAATTAGAAAAGAACCTGAAAATTATTAGCTGTTGCTTAAAGTACTTATACTCAAGGAAAGAAAACGGTTTCCTTTTGAATCAGTTCTATTGAGAAGGATGAAACTGGAGCCCATTATACAGAGTGAAGTAAGCCAGACAGAAAAACACCAATACAGTATACTAATGCATATATATATGGAATTTGAAAGATGGTAACGATAACCCTATATGCGAGACAGAATAAGAGACACAGATGCATAGAACAGTCTTATGGACTCTGAGGGAGAAGGTGAGGGTGGGACGTTCTGAGAGAATAGCATTGAAACATGTATATTATCATATGTGAAACAGAACATCATTCCAGGTTCGATGCATGAGACAAATGCTCAGGGCTGGGGCAGTGGGATGACCCGGAGGGATGGGAGGGGGAGGGAGGTGTGGGGGGGGTTCAGGATGGGGAACACATGTAAACCCATGGCTGATTCATGTCAATGTATGGCAAAAACCACTACAATATTGTAAAGTAATTAGCCTCCAACTAAAATAAATAAATTTATTTAAAAATTAAAAAAAAAGGAAAACGGTTTCCTATTTTCAGTCCGATATGGCTTTGATCCTGTCTCTTTATTGGAAAGTCTGTAAGTCAGGCACTCAGGCATCTGGGATGTGAACTGTCTTTCAAAGAATATGTGAATTCTATTATTAAAATAATAGTAATGTTCCCTCTATATTATTAAAGATACAATATTCTGAAAAACAGAAACCACATAAATTACTTTCTGAATGGATGACATACCTGCTTCTGGCATTTCAACAGGCTCTATATTTGACGCAATCTCCTCCTAGACATCAGGACCATCTCCACCTTGACCCCCAGTCTTTGCCACAGCCAATTCCGGGAGATCAAGTTCCAGGTCAGAATCATTAAAAAAATACATCAATTCAGCTGTAAAACCTACAATATAAACAAGGGAATGATGATATTCATTCCCTCAGTGTTATGAATTAAAAGCCTTAGGTTAGGATGGTAAAAATGTGATGAGTAAGAAATTCAGGAGCATTATTCCAGGAATGTTTTGCTGGAGAAAAAGAAAGCAGAATTTTCCGAAAGTCATTACCATTTTCCTTTTCCAGGGTTGTCCTCAGACAACTTAGATGCTCCCCCGACTTGTCTTGAAAACAAGGGAAAACTTCACCAACCACACGAACCTGCAAACTATACTCTCCTCAGTTTTTTAGGAACTGTCTGAAGTCCTTTTCTAATGTTTCCTTTCCTCCACTCACTGGGTATGTCTTAAGGCAGGATGCACTGATACACTTTACCTTGACAGGCACGCTGCAGCTTCTCTTCACCACGATCCACTGGATGCTCTTCATTTACTTCCTCCTTTGCAGGTGTGATATCATGAATTTCAGCTGGTGGTTCCCCTTGTTGAGGTTGCTCAACACTGGGCTGCTGGTCCTAGTAGAGTGGGCATGCAAATAAAAACCTTTTGTTGTTAATACATCTAATAGCATAAATATACATAAGACACAGATGTATCTGATCATAAGTAAACCTAACAACATTTTCCCAACACAATTCTATGTACTTACTTTTAATAAAGTTTCTCTTCCCACAGAGAAAAGTTAACTCCCAAAAGAGTTACTCAGAAAGACTTTGGAAGCTATTTAACTCTATGTTGGGATGGAAGTATGCAATCTGTTGTTAATAAGCAGGAGGAGGGAGTCACTGGGCACATTTCCAGGGAATTTAACAGTATACTCATCCAGGCAACGCCAGACTGTAATATATCTGGATCAATGTTCCTTCCTAAGACACACTGTCACCCTTTATCAGCATGAAAGACCTTTATCACTGCATCTGTACTACTTAACATCATTTTCTCAAAAATAAACTTCTGCTAATAGAAAACACCAAATGGTAAGGTACTCACAACCACAGGTGCATCCAGCTGGGAGGACTCTTGATCTATAGGTCCCAGTGTTGATGCCACTTGCCCACTCATATTTCTCCCTGAAAGTAGAATGTTGTGATTTAGAAAATGTATTTATGACTAGAGCTATATTTGATCACTTTTATGGCCATATGTTGACTTATTACTTTTTTTAAAAATGTGAAAATACTTTCAAAAGAAAACGATGGTTAAGTATGAGTGTACATGCATTCCAATCACACTAAATACAGTTACTAGAAAAGCCATTTTTCTCTTTGCTAAGCTGGCAGAGAAATTACCTTAAGGTACACAGGAAGGCTCAATTTTTGTGAGGAAGTTTGATTTCACAACAGAATTCTCCATTATGAAGATATTTAGTGAAATACTGCTAAGAGTTAAAAATTCAGGACTATTCCTTTTGTCACACTCCTATTCACCAGACATATCTCCCCCAACTCCCTTGGAATTCAGCTGGAACAAGAAGGCTCAGTCTTTACAGCCTGACTATGGCGATTTTCTCAGTGTCTGGGGCTGAAGTGAGTCTGCATGCAGAGCAACCGGTCCACGTCTCCCTTGACACCTTATCACAAAACCCGGGAGACAGTCACAACCCACCCCCCCACCCGCGGTCCGGTTTCTAGGCCTTTCCTTAATCGCCCACCCCGCCCCCTGCCCAGGTCCCACTGCCGGCCCCAGATTCTGTGCTCTGTCATCAGTTCCAGGGCCCCAGTGAACCAGATATTTCAAATAGCACTCCCAAGTCTCACCCCCACCATCACCCGACCCCTGCCCTCTTCTGCCCACCGAGCTTCCTCTCCAGCCACCAGGGCAAGAACTATGGCATCACGACACCTCTGAAGAGCCAGATGACGACCTCGAGGGCCTTCCTCCTCAAAGGCCCGAAAACGCACTGCCCGACCCGCCCGAAACTCGCTGGCTCCCCCTCACACGCTCGCACACATCAACTCCAGACAGGACAGATCTGTGGACCTACCCGGTGACCCGAAAGCAGCGAGAAGGAACCGGGACTGAGTAAACACAACCGCCTCAGGCCCAACGCTCCTCACAGAATCTGCGCTACTTATGCGCACCAAGGCGCATGCGCAGTAGCGGGTGTACGGGCACACACTGCGCATGCTCCCTGAGTTCGGCGTGTGCCGAGCACGTTGAGCTTTTCTCGCTACTGAGGTAAGAGTCCTGGAACCGCAGGGTCTCTGGAGGATGAGAAAGGGGGTTGAAGACTGTATTTTTTTCCTTCCAGTGCAGTCTTTCTTACGCATCCACAAACTGTGGTGATAGGTAGTCCCAGGTTACCCTTAGTGGAGAATGTGTCTCAGGAAGACATTTATGACAGGAATAGACATTACTGGTTTGAATACCTATTTTTATACATGCTTTGATGAACCATTTCCTTCTCTGCTTCTGGGTTTTCCATCATGCTTGCAATGGCTTTACTCACTTCCATAGAACAGACACAGAAATATGTACCTCCGTTTCCATCTGTTGCTTGGAGCATTGCACATTTATATCTCTGAACTGGTAACTGATTTCTCAGAATATACCTCTGGTTCCTGTACAATATTCTTCTTTTAGCATCGGACTTGACTTTCACCACCAGACACATCCACAGCTGGGGGCTGTTTCCACTTTAGCTTAGCCTTTTCATTCCTTTTGTAGCTATTTCTTCACTCTTCTCCGGTAGCATATTCTTCTTATTCTCAAGAATTTCGGTACTTCCTAGGAGTTTTAATTTTAGCCAATTTTACCCAAGAGAAAGGAAAACATATTCACACAAGGACCATTACTAAAATATCCTACTCATGTACTCTTAATAGCCAAAACTAGAAACAACCAAACTATTCAACAACTGGTATGTAGATGAAAGAAAAAAAGAGTATACTCATGCATAAGAATACTACACAGTCATTTCAAAAGGAACTACTAATGCATGTAACAGCAAGGAGGCATCTCAGCTGTGCCACTGAGAGATGTCAGACACAGAAAGCTATGTGTTATATGATTTCATGTCAATGGATTTCTGGAAAACGCACAACTATAGGCACAGAAATGTATCTGTGGTTGCCAGGGTATAGGAATGGAGGAAGGAATCTGAATGCAAATAGCCGGAGGGAGCATTTGCTTTTTTTTTTTTTTTTAATAAATTTATTTATTTTAGTTGGGGGCTAATTACTTTACAATATTGTAGTGGCTTTTGCCATACATTGACATGAATCAGCTATGGGTTTACATGTGTTCCCCATCCTGAACCCCCCTCCCACCCACTCTCCATCCCATCCCTCTGGGTCATCCCATTGCCCCAGCCCTGAGCATTTGTCTCATGCATCGAACCTGGAATGGTGTTCTGTTTCACATATGATAATATACATGTTTCAATGCTATTCTCTCAGAACGTCCCACCCTCACCTTCTCCCTCAGAGTCCATACGACTGTTCTATGCATCTCTGTCTCTTATTCTGTCTCGCAATAGGGTTATGGTTACCGTCTTTCAAATTCCATATATATGCATTAGTATACTGTATTGGTGTTTTCCTTTCTGGCTTACTTCACTCTGAATAATGGGCTCCAGTTTCATCCATCTCAATAGAAATGATTCAAATGTATTCTTTCTAATGGCTGAGTAATATTCCATTGGGTATATGTACCAATGCTTCCTTATTCATTCGTCTGCTGATGGACATCTAGGTTGCTTCCATGTCCTGGCTATTGTAAACAGTGCTGTGATGAACACTGGGCTACACGTGTCTCTTTCAATTCTGGTTTCCTTGGTGTGTATGCCCAGCAGAGGGATTGCTGTGTCGTATGGCAGTTCTATTCCCAGTTTTTTAAGGAATCTCCACACTGTTCTCCATAGTGGCTGTACTAGTTTGCATTCTCACCCGAGGGAGCATTTTCAAACCAACGGGACGTTTTCTACCTTTTTGTTGTGGTAGCATTTACGCAATGGTATGCATATGTCAAAACTCGACAAACAGGAATGCTTTAAAGCATTGACTTCTCTTGTATATAAATTATGTCTCAAGCTTCTCTTCACCACGATCCACTGGATCCTCTTCATTTATTTCCTCCTTTGCCGGTGTGATATCCTGCATTTCAGCTGGTGGTTCCCCTTGTTGAGGTTGCTCAACACTGGGCTACTGGTCCTAGTAGAGTGGGCATGCAAATAAAAACCTTTTGTTGTTAATACATCTAATAGCATAAATATACATAAGACACAGATATATCTGATCATAAGTTAACCTAACAACATTTTCCCAACACAATTCTATGTACTTACTTTTAATAAAGTTACTCTTCCCACAGAGAAAAGTTAGCTCCCCTAAGAGTTACCCAGAAAGACTTTGGAAGCTATTTAAATCTATGTTGGGATGGAAGTATGCAATCTGTTGTTAATAAGCAGGAGGAAGGGAGTCACTGGGCACATTTCCAGGGAATTTAACGGTATACTCATCCAGGCAACACCAGACTGTAATATATCTGGATCAATGTTCCTTCCTAAGACAAACTGTCACCCTTTATCAGCATGAAAGACCTTTATCGCTGCATCTGTACTACTTACTGAGAGGGCAACCGGCAGGAAGGCCAGGAGTCTCCAAACGGAGGAAATAGGCTGCAAGTGTCAGACATTTTCTCTCTCTCTTAAGCGGCAGGATGAAACAAACTAGGGATATTGTTTCCCTTCTCTATACAAATTTAAAAGAGGTTTCTCTGAAAATACTGTGTGGCCATGACACCTGGTTTCACCTGAAGTTAACTATTCACAAACTTTGAGTTAACCAATGCATTTTTCTTATGGAAATGTTTGTCTTAAGCTATGTTATTGTTCTCTGCATTTACCCCAAGCGCTGTCTTCCGCCTAATGGCTCAGAACCTACTTGACAAACCAGTATGTTATACTCAGACACTGTTCCCCTAATCTATGTAGATGAAACTATTTGCATGATCTGCCTTTCTGCAAAATTCAAGTCAATCGTTTTATGACCCGGGATGTCTGGTGCCCAGATTATTCCAAAATACATCTTATGGATGAGGGGCCTGGTGCCATTCTGAGTTTAAGACATTCCTTTCTTTCATTAACAAACTGCTAGTGACTATATATCATCCAGCTGAAGACTAGCAGGGGGGTACTCTTTCTACCCCCTTCCGATGCCTATGTCAGAAGCTTTCTCTATCTCGTTTACACTTTAATAAAACTTTATCACACCAAAGCTCTGGGCGATCCAGCCTCGTCTCTGGCCCCGGATTGAATTCTTCTCCTCCAGAGGCCAAGAATCCCGGCCGTCTTTCTGCGGCTCAGCAACGACCTCACTACTTAACAATATTTTCTCCAAAATAAACTTGTGCTAATAGAAAACATCAAATGGTAAGGTACTCACAACCACAGGTTCACCCAGCTGGGAGGACTCTTGATCTATAGGTCCCAATGTTGATGCCACTTGCAAACTCATATTTCTCCCTGAAAGTAGAATATTGTGATTTAGAAAATGTATTTAAGAGTACAGCTATATTTGATCACTTTTATGACCATACGTTGACTTATTATTTTTTAAAAAATGTGAAAATACTTTCAAAAGAAAACTCCGGTTAAGTACGAGTGTACATGCATTCCAAGTACACCAAATACAGTTGCTAGAAAAGCCATATTTGTCTTTGCTAAGCTGGCAGAGAAATCACCTTAAGGTACACAGGAAGGCTGAATTTTTGTGAGGAAGTGTGATTTCACAACAGAATTCTCCATCATGAAGATATTTAGTGAAACGCTGCTAGGAATTAAAAATCTAGGACTATTCCTTTTGTCACACTCCTTTTCACCAGACATATCTCCCCCAACTCCCTTGGAATTCAGCTGGAACAAGAAGAAAGGCTCAGTCTTTACAGCCTGATTTTCTCAGGGTCTGGGGCTGAGGTGAGTGCATGCAGAGCAACTGGTCCACGTCTCCCTTGACACCTTATCACAAAACCCGGGATAATGAAGAAGGAATTCCTGGGGCCTGGACTCCATCTTAGGCCTGTTGGTGCTGATCATGCTCGGCCACCTCTCTAATGGACTCTGAACTCTGTGCCTAGTGCCTGTGAAAACGACAATAGAAGGATAAGACCCCCTCCGGACAGGGGAACCTTGAAGATCCTATCCAGGTTACTCATCGCCTAAGAGAAAACATACACTAATCACCCCTGTCTCTGGACAGGCCGTAAATGTTTCTGTACCTATCGGGGTGTAACCTCCGGCTTATTGATTATTGGCCAACTGTTTAACTGTTTGAACACATAACACCTAAATGATGAGATTACTGTGATTGTATTTACCCTTCCTTTGTTTATGTAAGTCTCGAGGAATTTGGGGTGGTGAGTTCGGACACGTACACATGCGGTATAAAAAATTTTCACAAATGCTGGTCGGGGTCCTTGGCTAAGAGGAGACTCTGCCTTGGGCCCGCCGGTGTAATAAACTGCCCTCCATTACCTCCATTGTCCTTCTGAGTGAGTTTGTTCCCCAAAACGCGTGGCTATAACAATACAGTCACAACCCCCCCGCGGTCCGGTTTCTAGGCCTTTCCTTAATCGCCCACCCCGCCCCCTGCCCAGGTCCCACTGCCGGCCCCAGATTCTGTGCTCTGTCGTCAGTTCCAGGGCCCCAGTGAACCAGATATTTCAAATAGCACTCCCAAGTCTCCCCCCCACCATCACCCGACCCCTGCCCTCTTCTGCCCACCGCCCTTCCTCTCCAGCCACCAGGGCAAGAACTATGGCGTCGCGACACCTCTGAGGAGAAAGATGACGACCTCGAGGGCTTTCCTCCTCAAAGGCCCCAGATCGCACTGCCCGACCCGCCCGAAACTCGCTGGCTCCCCCTCACACACTCGCACACTTCAACTCCAGACAGGACAGATCTGTGGACCTACCTGGTGACTCGCAAGCAGTGAGAAGGAACCGGGACTGAGTAAACCCAACCGCCTCAGGCCCAACGCTCCTCACAGAACGCTCAGGATGTATGTGCACCAAGGCGCATGCGCAGCAACGGGTGCACGTGCACACACTGCGCATGCTCCCGGAGTTCGGCGTGTGCCGTGCACGTTGAGGTTTTCTCGCCACTGAGGTGGAGTCCTGGAACGGCAGGGTCTCTGGAGGATGAGAAAGGGGCTTGAAGACTATATATTTTTCCTTCCAGGGCAGTCTTTCTTATGCATCCACAAACTGGTGATAGGTAGTCCCAGGTTACCCTTAGTGGAGAATGTGTCTCAGAAAGACATTCGTGACAGAAACAGACATTACGGTTTTTAATACCTATTTTTATACATGCTTTGATGAACCATTTCCTTCTCTGCTTCTGGGTTTTCCATCACGCTTGCGATGGCTTTACTCACTTCCATGGAATAGACACAGAAATACATACCTCTGTTTCCATCTGTTGCTTGCAGCAGTGCACCTTTATATCTCTGAACTGGTAACTGATTTCTCAGAATATACCTCTGGTTCCTGTACAATATTGTTCTTTTAGCATCGGACTTGACTTTCACCACAAGACACAACCACAGCTGGGGGTTGTTTCCCCTTTGGCTTAGCCTTTTCATTCCTTCTGTAGCTATTTCTTCACTCTTCTCCAGTAGCACATTCTTCTTATTCTCAGGAATTTTCGTACTTACTAGGAGTTTTAATTTTACCAAAGACAAAGGAAAACATATTCACACAAGGACCATTACTAAAATATCCTACTCATGTACTCCTAATAGCCAAAACCAGAAACAGCCCAACTATTCAACAACTGGCATATAGATGAAAGAGAAACAAAAGTGTATACTCGTGCAGGAGAACACTACACAGTCATTTCAAAAGGAACTCCTAATGCATGTAACAGCAAGGATGCATCTCAGCTGTGCCACTGAGAGATGTCAGACACAGAAGGCTGTGTGTTATATGATTCCATGTCAATGGATTCCTGGAAAAGGCACAACTATAGGTACAGAAATATATCTGCGGTGGCCAGGGTATAGGAATGGAGGAAGGAGTCTGAATGCAAATAGCCCAAAGGAGCGTTTTCAAACGAATGGGGCGTTTTCTACATTTTTGTTGTGGTAGCATTTACGCAATGGTATGCATATGTGAAAACTCGACAAACGGTAATGCTTTAAAGCATTGACTTCTATTGTATATAAATTATATCTCAATACCTCTCACTTTTTTTTAAAAGGAAAAGGAACTTTTAAGTATGTAAATACTGGTTATTGTATCCATCTAGACCATGAGCTCATAAACATAAAAATCTTATTTGGAATTCTTTCCAGACCTGGCCAACTTCCAGGATTTCCCATGACACCTTTGTACCCTTATGACAGGACACAGAAACTTGGTCTTAACCATGTTTACAATTCCCTCTCCTTCACTTCAAGTCCATATTCTTGCTGAGTTCTGTCACTTTTACTTCGAAAATCTCTAATGCATCTACTTTTTCCAAAGTCCACCGCATCTGCTCTAGTCCAAAGCCTCCCTCCATTTAATTGTCAACCCCCTTGAGTTTGTGTCATACCCCTTGGGTTTGTGCATCAGAGAAAACAGACAACCCTGTCACATGCTCTCAGTGAAGACAGCCTGGCAGTAGGGAAAATAAGACCATGCCTCTGCTCCAGTAGTGCCTAGACACGTTGTCCATGTCAATCAGAACTGAGGAATTCTTGTAAAAAGTGCAGATGCCATGATCTACATTCAGTGGACCTCACTCAGTGCGGCTACAACAGTGCCCTAGAATCTGTGAGATTACACTATACTTGGGAAACTTTCAGGAACTTTATTGAACCCCTTTGGTAGCGAGACTCAGCAAAATAAGGGAAATAGAGATCGGAACAGATATTAGAAAAAATATATAGATAATCAACAAAACCCAAAGCTGGCTCTTTCAAAAGGTCACTACGAATTCATAAATTTCCGCCCAGAAGAATAAAACAAAAGCAAGATAACTATAGACAAAACTTACCAATATCAGGAAAGAAATAGGTTACAGATTCCACAGAAATTAAAAGGATTCTATGAATAAGTTTATAGTCATAGAATAACTACATCTGGCAATTTAGGTGAAGCGGAACAAACTATCAAATTTCAGTGAAAAAGGAACAGATAACCTATTTTAAAAGCAAGCTTGTAGTTGAAAAATTCACAGAAAAGAAATCTCCAGCCCCAGGTGGTATCCTAGGCACAAAAGAGAAGGGGAGGGAAAGAAAGGGTAGGGACAGGGACAAAGTAAAAAAAAAAAATATATATATATATATATATATATATATATCACTCCAATCATTTAATCAAGGTGATTTGGGCCAAATCCAAGCAATGTGATGAGACCATTCATTTTTTTTTCTCATTGTCCTCCAGCTTCCCCTTCCTGCCTCTCTCCTTTGCCCCAGTTCCCTTTCTCCTTCTTAAGTCCTGCCCTCCATCAAGGGCAGGCAACGATATGAGGCATGATTCCCACATTAAAACTGAGGTACGCTGCTCGGCTGACATTCAACGTGGATGCTATCATCCCTGCAGCTGGTACACTCAAGTTCTCTGTCTCTCCTGACGGACCAGAAGGTTTCACTCCTAATTTCAGGTATAGGTAGGAGAGAAGGTGCAGGGCACATGTTGGAGCCTTGAGTCCTTCATCTGTGAAATGCAGATGACCACAAACTGGGGGACAAACAGAAATAGCAGCACCAGGCCCCTTTCAATGAGAGCTACGTGCCAAACCCAGTGCATCACAGGACTCCTTGACATTCAGGAGCACGCCAAGTAGATTTCCATGCCAGGACTGTTGCATTTGTTGTTCCTTCTGCCTGGAATGCTCTTCCCTTAGGTAACCCCACGACCTGCTCCCTCACTTCCTCCAGATCTCTGCTTACTTGGCATCTTTCAGGGAGACTTTCCCTCATTATCTTGAAGAAAATCATAATATCATACCCACATACACCTTTTCCCCTGATCTAGCAATATCTTTCTTCATAGTGCCTGCCACCCTTGATTTACTTACTGACCACCAAGTCTATGCAATGAGAGACTTGGTTAGTTTTGCCCTGTCCCAAACTCCTCCAATAGTGCTCAGGTCTATGGCAGGTGCTCAGAAAACATTTGCTGAAGGACAGTCTGGAGGCAGGCCCTTTAAACACATTGCTAACATGCACAGGTACCCTCCAAGATGGGCACTGGCCCCACTGTATTAATTATGATACATACTGAGATTTCACGAGACAAGTGATACACTCAACAACACACAGTCAGCATGTCAGGTTCCCGGCTTCAGAATCATATCTGCCAGCTACCAAATCCTCACTTCCTGGACAGAGATCTCACAGCCAAGAACGTAAGAGGTTTTATTTCTAACACGAAGACTTCCAACAGCTCATAGACAGCCAGAGACACCAAAAAGAGCTCACTGAATCTCTGCACAGAGAGCACACAACTCGAGTCTCAGACGCTCAAACACAACAGAGACCATAACCATACACGCTGTGACAGAGACCCTGCAAACAGCCCAAAGTCTTCCAGACAGAAACAAATGAGAACTGCACAGATGCTTCACATCATGGAGACTGACTCCCAAACCACGCGGACACTTACCGACCTAATACAAACCCTCCTAAACGGAAAGGCAGAAGTTTTAATAACTCAAGAATATCATATAATCTTAAGACAAAGTTCCCAGACAAAGGAAAAATTTGCAACCTCTGCATAGAGCCCCAGGCACCTGATACTTTACACCTTTAGACTAACCCATCCTTAAAGCAGCACAGAGGCATCACAACTTGGAACCCAGAATCAAAAAGCTCAGTGATCTCACATTCTGGGGTGCAGACCCCTAACACAGAGATCTCACACACAGGGACTGAGAGGCAAGAAACCTCCAAAGATGCACATCCCGGTATACAGGCACACATCCTAGAGGCTTTGTATTATGGCTCACAAAATCCACTCAGATCAAATGTCCCATCACTCACAATTCCGCCCAAAGGCTCAAGGAGATCAAATGTAGCCAAACAGCACCTGTGTTGTCACACGTAGCAACACACAATCCCAAGGTGCCAGATACAGTATACTCTCCAGGGAGAGACACCAAACTCAGAGACCTCTCCCTGGACATGAATTGCGTGCATTTGTGTGAAGACCGTGCGCTGCCACAGGATCCAGACTGAGCGAGAGCTAAACAAGACTGAAACGCAGTCACCATGCACGGCCAGTGACCGCGCCAAACCTCGCCACTAACCAGAGCAGCTATTCGACCCCTTTGGGAAAAGCAATAAAACTCGGAGGAAAATTGCATGCTCTGCATCGTTGCCCACGCTAACGCAGGCGCACGCGTATACACGCGCCTCTCGCCCTCAGTTCCAGTTCTGTGCCCACAGTGCCCGCAATCACGCGGTGACCAGTCACTACCCAGAAAGCTTCTCTGACGCCATACCCAAACCGACAGCAGGTCTCTCGCTGCGTAGTCGTCCCACCAACGAAGGGGTGGAGTTGGAAAAGAGACGAAGAAAGTTTCCGCTGAATACCAGTGTCCACTCGGATTCGAAAGCAGCGGGAAGACGAAGAGGAGCGAATCGGGATATACCCAGAGGCACCCTGAGCGCCGCGCCTGGGAACTGTGGTCCATGCCTGACGCGGTGTAAGGGGGCCCTCCCTGCTGTGGAACGCCCTCTCCCAATGGTACCTTCCAGAGTGGGGGGGTCTTACCGCTTCCCCTCAGTGGTATATCCCAGGACAGAACTGTTTCATCTCGCGCGCCCCTTGCTGGTGGGATTGGGGAACAGCAGATATAGATGCCTGGGGACCATTCCAGGATGATCCGCAAAGGGCGGAAGGGCAAGGTTAGGGTGAAAACCCCACAGATTGCTGCCATCTTGGACTCAAAAAGAAGTCTTCATAAACTGAAGATTACTTGTCTATAGTGACCACTGTCGTAACAAAGAGCATTGAAAGCATTTTATCTATGCTACGCATCGTAGTTGTTTGAGCTTTCCTGTTTAATGCAGAAATATCCAGCCACAGTCCCCCAGTGGGCAGGGTAAGTAAAGCTTCCGACTGGAATCTGAGGTCCTGGCGTGGGGAAGGCCTCTGACGTTGACCGCGAGTAATATGTGAAAAAGACAACAGGACCTTCCATTCTGTTAGGAAAAGGGTCAATTTCGAGGGGACCCAAGGACTCGACCTCGTAGGTGAGATAAAGATCACAGCTTTGTCATCATCTTATCATCCCTGAATATGTTCTCTAGCAGAATCCTCAGCCTGTCTAGCTATGCTTCTCTCAACAGGTTTAACTTTGTTTATTCATTCCGTTGTTCATGCATTCTCTCCAAAGTATGTGTCAAGCACAAATTTGTGTGTTTGGAAAGAGAAAATCGATCTTTTCCTCATGGAGCTTACCTTCTCTTGGGATCATGTGGTCCCCAAATACAAGTAATTTATCAGGTGTTTGTAACTGCCATGATTAACATTAAATTGGGATAGTGAAATAGAGAGAGGGGATGATATCTAGAAAGAGTGGTCAGGGAAGTTCTAAGATTGTGACATTTGAGCAACAGCCTAGAGGAGATACCTATCTGGGAGAAAAGTATCCTAGATCCTAGTGGAAAAACTGGGGAGTAAAATCCTGATGTCTCCATTTTACTCCTGGGGAGTAAAATCCTCTCTTTCTCTAGAGAATGACTCAGTTGCCCATGGCCTGGGCCTTAATCACGCTCCCTTCACACACATCAGGGGCCTCTGCCCATCAAGAAAAGGACATTCTCCATTCCTGGGGAGGCTCATACTGCACACAGGGTCCCTCACAACCTATCCTGCCCAGACTGCCCTCTTGCTGATCTCCCTGCCAATGACTGCTCTAATGGGGGAAAGAGAGGCAGAGATCTCTGCATTTGTGGTGGAGCCTCATGCAAACTGGTGAATGTGAGATTTCCCCCCAGCAGCTTGGAGGCTCAACTCTGTACCTTCCATGATCACGTCCCCAGGGAATGTGACGAGTCCATTCCATCCATCAGATAAGAAGCTGGGTGTGTGATGGGGAGACACAGAGACATACCCTGACAGTGAGTCAGCCATAGGGTCCTTGTGGCCCTGTGCCAACACCCCCCTCCCCCACTCCCTGGCCAGGGTTGTGCTGAGTCTTTCCCGCCTCCTCCAAGGAGCCCAAGCTTCCATCCAGTTCCTCCCCTCCTCATGAGCTGAGACGTTCCCTCTGCACTGGGCCTTGGGCGCCCATCTGCTAACGGTGCCCTCCTTGTTGTGGGTTGGGCAGATGGAGTGAGAGAGTATGTGTACACAGTTTTTGTCACAGGGCCCCTATCAAGGGTGGCAGTCATATCAGCAAGTATTTTTCTTATCAGTATTATTACCTGGGCTTCTGTGAACTGTGCATTATTACCCTCTCTGAGGATGGGGCCCTAAGTTTTTATCTCTGTAGGGAGGCATGGTAGAAATCGTAGCAAATGTGACATCACAGGCCTGCTTCTAAGGCCCGTGAGAGTGAGGTCCATCCAGCCTTTCTCTTCAGACTGTTCTCGTGTGCAGATATATGAACAGCTGAGAGGCCCAATCCTCTGGACACAGACCCCCCAAACAGTTCTGAGATTTCATGCCCTGGGACAGAGATCTGCAAACAGTTTAGAGTGCTCACCCTGGATGCCAACCCAAAACAGCTCTAATAGGTCACACCTGAGGACACAGATGCACTCCAGCTCAGAAATTCCATCTCTGGCTTCAGATGAATTAGGATCCCTAACAGAAACACCGTTGCTCACAGCCAGTTCTACAGGGGTAAGTTGTAACCTCTGCGATCCCTGAATGACACTGCGTCATGAAAGAATTCTGGGTGAAAAACAGGAAGAGGCACACAGTGCTTTGGACAAACTGGCCCTTATTTAGTCACATGCCATATCCTCAGTTATGCAGGTGACACCACCCATATGGCAGAAAGTGAAGAAGAACTAAAGAGCCTCCTGATGAAAGTGAAAGAGGAGAGTGAAAAAGGTGGCTTAAAACTCAACAGTCAGAAAACTAAGATCACGGCATCCGGTCCCATCACTTGATGGCGAATAGATGGGGAAACAGTGGCAACAGTGGCGGACTGTATTTTTCTGGTCTCCAAAATCACTGCAGATGGTGACTGCAGCCATGAAATTAAAAGACGCTTATTCCTTGGAAGGAAAGTTATGACCAACCTAGGTAGTATATTAAAAAGCAGAGACATTACTTTGCCAACAAAGGTCCGTCTAGTCAAGGCTATGCTTTTTCCAGTGGTAATGAATGGATATGAGAGTTGGACTACAAAGAAAGCTGAGCGCTGAAGAACTGAACTTTTGAACTGTGGCATCGGAGAAGACTCTTGAGAGTCCCTTGGACTGCAAGGAGATCCAACCAGTCCATCCTAAAGGAGATCAGTCCTGGGTGTTCACTGGAAGGAGTGATGTTGAAGCTGAACCTTCAGTATTTGGCCACCTATGCGAAGAGCTGACTTATTGGAAAAGACCCTGATGCTGGGAAAGATTGAGGGAAGGAGGAGAAGGGGATGACAGCGGATTAGATGGCTGGATCGCACCATCGACTAGATGCACATGGGTTTGGGTGGACTCCGGGAGTTGGTGATGGACAGGGAGACCTGGTGTGCTGCGGTTCATGGGGCCGCAGAGTCGGACGCGACTGAGGGACTAAAGTCAAGTGCTTATGCATATATGCCAAGTGTCTGCCAATTCTCTTGAATCATGTCAGCCAGGCTCCTCTGTCGATGGGATTCTCCAGGCAAGAATACTGGAATGGGTTGCCATTCCCTCCTCCAGGGGATATTCCCGATCCAGGGATCAAACCCCCATTTCCTGCATCTCCTGCATTGGCAGGTGAATACTTTCCCACTGAGCCACCTGGGTAGCCACAACATTTGTTGAGAGTTAATCTAATATTGGGTTCTCACTACAAACACACACACACACACACACATACACACACACACACACACACAGTCTAACATAAAGCGAAACTAAAGGGACACAAGGAAATTTTAGGAGGTGTTGGATATGTGTGTAACATTGATTGTGGTGATGATAGTATCATTGTTTGCATATGTCCAAACTCATCAAATTGTACACATTAAATATATACAATTTGCTGTATATCAATTCTATTTCAATAAATGTGTTTACAAAAGGAGAGCAGAAAAATGTTCTCCAAAACATTGATACTTACATAAAATGAGAACATTTCTTGAAAAATATTGAGGAGCAAAGTTCACTCTAAAAGTAATGAAGATGAATAATACCTTTCTATCTATTAAGCTCATGTGTGTGCATGCTGAGTCACTTCCACCGTGTCTGACTCTTTACGATCCTATGGACCATGGCCCGCAAGGCTCTTCTGTCCCTGGGATTCTCCAGGTAAGAATACTGGAGTGGGTTGCCAGTGCCTCCTCCAGGGGATCTTCCTGACCCAGGGATTGAACCAGACTCTCTCCTGCATTGGCAGGCAGGTTCTTCACCTCTAGGGCCACCTGGGAAGTCCCAAGGAAGTTAATTCCTTTGTCTCATATTATGAGGCTGTTGCTACCAGATAACATACAGCCTTGTCATACTCTTTCCCAATTTTAAAGCACTCACCTCTTCCAACTTTGGTTCTAACTTGCTTCTTGACCTGCATACAGGTTTCTCAGGAGACAGGTCAGGTAGTCTGGTATTCCGCTCTGGTTAAGAATTTTCTACAGTTTGTTGTGATCCACACAGTCAGAGGTCTTAGTGTAGTCAATGACGCAGAAGCAGATGTTTTGTGGGATATCCGTTGCTTTTCCCATGATTTAACAAATGTTGGCAATTTGATCTTTGGTTCCTCTGCCTCCTCGAAACTGAAGTTGTATATCTGGAAGTTCTCGGTTCACGTATTGTTGAAGCCTAGCTTGAAGGAGTTTACCAGGAGGCTTCAGAAATTGGGAAAATCTAAGTGGAGGAGCTTAGGAAATTGGCAGATGTGAAGGAAGTCTGATAAGAGAGACAAGAAAATGAAGCTCTACTTTTGATGTTGCTAGCAGGGTAGACAGGGGCTAGACCATGCCTTCAAGTCCTTGTATAGGAGAGTAGCCTTTATCTAGAAACACATAGATAGTTCTGCAACTGTAAGAGAAGGAGGGAGAGGGCGGGAATAGGGAGACAGACACCCTCAGTGGATGTAAGAGACCAGTTAGCAGGGTGGTTGACAACTGAATGGAGGGAGGCTTTGGACCAGAGCAGATGTGTATGTGGGTAAAAAGAGACACATTAGACGTTTATGAGATAAAATGGACAGAACTCAACAAGAATTTGGACTTGAGGTGAAGGAGAGGGACTTGTAAGCATGGTTAAGAACACATTTCTGTGTCCTGTCATAAGAGTACGAAACTGCCATGGGGAATCCTGGAAGTTGGCCAGGTCTGCGAAGAATTCAAAAGATTTTTATGTTTTTGAGCTCATGGTCTAGATGGATACAATAACCAATATTTAAATACTTAAATGTTCTTTTTCCCTTTAAAAATCGTATTGAGGTATAATTTGTATACAATAAAAGCCAACACTTTAAAGCATTATAGTTTGTAGAGTTTTGACAAATGTATGCCGTGGTGTAAATGCTACCACAATAAAAATGTAGAAAATGGCCCAACATTCAAAAATGCTCCCTTGAGGTGTCTGCCATCAGACTCCTTCCTCCACTCCTATACCCTGGCACAGATACATTTCTGTGTGAATAGTTGTGCCTTTTCCAGAAATCCATTGACATGAAATCATGTAATATGTAGGCTTCTGTGTCTGGTTTCTCTCATTTGCACAGTTGAGACACATCCTTGCTCTTACATGCATTAGTAGTTCCTTTTTTTTAAATTACCGTGTAGTATTCCTTTGTACAGGTATATTCTTTCATTTTTCTTCATCTGTATACCAGTTGTTGAATAACTGGGTTGTTTCTATGTTTGGCTATTAGGAATACATGTGTGGGACATTTGAGTGCAGACCACTGTGTCAGCATGTTTTCATTTCTCTTGGGTAAAATTGTCTAGGAATAGAATTGCTGGGTCAGATAAGGCTTCCCAGGTGGCACTAGTGGTAAAGAACCCAACTGCCAATGCAGGAGACTCAGGTAGGATCCCTGGGTCTGAAAGATTCCCCGCAGTAGGAAATGGCAACCCGCTACAGTATTCTCATCTGGAATATTCCAAGGACAGGGGTCCTGACAGCTACAGTCCCTGGGGCCCCAAAGACTTGGATATGACTGAGAGACTGAACAGACACACACACACACACGCACGGTAATTTATGTATCTTAAAGTCTAAACTGTGTCCTCTGTAGAGAACATACAGTTGGATCTTGTTTTTATTTGTAAACTGGTCTTTCAATGTCTGCCTTTTGTTTATATTGTTTTATCTATTCACATTTAATGTTGATACAGACTTACATCTGCCAATATAGTTTTCTCTTCGATGCCGTTGTATTCTATGGTCCTCACGTTACTGCTTTCTTTTCCATTAAATGGGTATTTTCTAGTGTAGCATTTTAAATTCTTTACTGATTTTTCTACTATTTTTATTTCCTTAGCTATAGGCTACCATAAACAACTTCAGTTCAGTTCAGTCGCTAAGTCGTCTCCCAGTCTTTGTGAGCCCAGGGAATGCAGCACGCCAGGGCTACCTGCCCATCACCAACTCCCGGGGCTCACTCAAACTCATGTCCATCAGTCAGTCAAAAAGCTACTCCACTAGCTTTGTTCATAGTGATGCTTCCTAAAGGCCCACTTGACTTCACATTCCAGGATGTCTGGCTCTAGGTGAGTGATCACACCATCGTGGATATCTGGGTCATTAAGATCTTTTTATGTATAGTTCTTCTGTGTATTCTTGCCACCTCTTCTTAATATCTTCTGCTTCTGTTAGGTCCATACCATTTCTGTCGTTTATTGTGCCCATCTTTGAATGAAATGTTCCCTTGGAATCTCTAATTTTCTTGAAGAGACCTTTCTAGTCTTTCCCATTCTATTGTTTTCCTCTATTTCTCTGCAATGATCACTGAGGAAGGCTTTCTTATCTCTCCTTGATATTCTTTGGAACTCTGCATTCAGATGGGTACATCTTTGCTTTTCTAACATAAGAGGTTTATTACTAATGCCACTAATAAACATCTTACTGTATCACAACCAGCTTGAAATTTATACTAATCACAATGACATATAGAAACATTACTCCTTTATTGCTCTATTCCAATTTCCCTCTTTCCCTCATATTGTCACAAATAGTAGATCTATAAAGGGTACATCCCATTAATTCACGCTTATCATTATTATATTACTATAATGTTATGTCTATGAAAAGCTGATACAAGGCAGGATATCAGGTATATATTTACAACTTCTGTTCTATTAACCTTCGTTGTCATGATTTCTGATGCTTTGCATATGTTCCTGTGGATCTGACACCATCCTGACTTGTTTCCTTACCTAATACAGCTTTGCTCCCAACAACCTCCTTTGTGCTGTTACAGTGAATATATTACGTTCCATATGTTATTGGCCCAACAATAATTGGGCTTCTGTGATGGCTCAGACAGTAAAGAATCTGCCTGCAATGCAGGAGACCCAAGTTCAATCCCTCTGTTAGGAAGATCCTCTGGAGTAGGGAATGGCTAACCACTCCAGTATTCTCACCTGGAGAATCCCATGGACAGAGGAGCCTACAGAAGCGGGCTACAGTAAAGGGCTTGCCAAGAGTCAGACGCGACTGAGCAACTACCACATTCACAACAATAATTTATGTGAAACTGTTTTAGACAGTTGCTTTTTAAATACAGGAAGAAAGGAGTGAAATGTGAACTCATAAAGTATTTTTGTTCACATAATTACCTTTACCTGTGCTCTTTGCTTTTTCACATGCATTCTGAGGAACATCTAAACTCACTTATTGCAGCCTGAAGAACTTCCTTTAGATTTTCTTGACAGCCAGTTCTACCAACAAATTCCCTGAGGTTTTTTTTCTTTTTTTAATTTGGTAATGCCTTTATTTTGCTTTCATTTCTATTTTTTTAAACCACTTTATTGTGGTATGTTTGACGTGTAAACAGCTGTGTACACACTGGTGAAATCATCACCACCTTTCATATACAAAACTCAACTAGTAGTGAATACTCCTATTAAGTAAGAAAATTGCAGTTATACTAGAACAAAAAGAACAATATACATAGGAATTAATTTAACCAAGGAGGTATAAGATTTGTAAACTGAAAATGACAAAATGCAGTTGAAAGAAATCAATGAAAATTTAAACAAATGGTCACTGACTATCAATGGGCACTAGAGTTTTCCCTAGAAATTGGCTGTCATTGTACACACATCTCTGAGCATGTGGGAATATTTCCTTAAGGCACATTCATAGCAGTGATACTGCTGGATCAAAGACTTCCTTAGCCAAACACACATCTCTGGAGTACCTACTATGTGCATGTGCCTGACACTGTTCTAAATGCCAAGGAGGCACCACAGAATAGGACTTACACATGTCCCTCTTTCATGAAGGCAAATGCTGCTGAGGGTGAGGGCAGGATGGAATGTAAATTCTAATGGGTGCTGCCACAGAGCCCTGCAAAGGTGTTTCACCAGTTTACACTGGCCTCAGTGGGGCAGGGGAGTGAATGTGCCTTTACTGGCATCTTGGCACCATTTGTAGGGTGGGAAGTCTAGGCAAGAGGCTGGACTCCTTATGTCCAGTTCCCTAGAAGAGCTTCAAGTCCACAACTAGGAATGATCCACGTAGGGATTTCAGGGACCGTGAATACCCTTGGTATCCATACCCTTGATTGTGACATCACAGAGTGTATTTGACAAAGCCTGGGAGGTATCTGACCCTTCGGTGCCTCTCCACCCTGAGTGTGCCATCTCTGACCTGGAGATAAGTCTGTGAGCCAGGGATTGAGGGTGCTGAAACCTTGAGGGGGTTACTATGTCTTGGGCTGTGAACTTTGGGGTGTGTAGGATGCGGGATACCATGGTCTGAGGTCTCTTTGTGGTGGCTGCATGAAGCATTGTGAAAGGGCTGTATGCGTTCACCATACCAGTGCTCTGTGCAGTTGGTGTGATGTGTCCCATGGTGTGAGCTGTGTGATTGCGACTTCTGTGTCCAGGGTGCGAGGTCTCTGAGCTGTTGGGTTTCTCCCTGGCAGCTTATGAAGTTGCTAAAATGGATGTCGGCCTGTATTCGAATTTCATCTCAGCTGATTTCGTGTGTCTTGCCTCATTTACTGAGTCTCTAGGAGTTTCAGTTTGGTGGATTGTTTGGTGTTGAGTGTCCAGTGCAGTGAGGCCTGCCAGCTCCTGTTTCCTTGGTCCGTATCTGCTCGAGTGTATCATTGAAATTTGGTTCTTTTGACCCTAGTGTGAGGTCCCTGGGGTATTTGTGAGTCTGGACCCAGGCTCTGATGCTGCACAGCTGGGGGGAGACCAGGCCCCAGAGGGAGGTTGCTCTGTCTTTGGTCCTGTGCTGCAGGGATTGAAACGTCTGAGCCACTTGGGCATTTATTTCTCGTTTGAGACACTTTGTCACTTGCCAGGATTCAGACATGAGGTGTTTGTGACCTCCTGATGTCTCCATCTGACAGCTGTATTGTACTGAATTGAACTGAAAATAGCTGTAGCCAGGAAACAACTGAAGGCCAGCTCAACAACTGAGAAGATTGATTGAAACATCAGCAGTGTTTCTGATGTGACATTAGCAGTGGCAGAAAGAGAAACAAAAAGACACATTTCATACGCAGGAACAAAATTAAGAAAGGCAGAAAAATTCTCATCAGAATTTATGCCACCCAGAATTGTCTAATTAGTGGAAATGCTTTTTTATTTTTTTATTTTTTTGGAGCTGTTTTGTTTTAATTTTAAAAAATTAAAAATTTTTAATTTTTAAAATTTTTAATTTTTTAATTTTTCCTCTGTCAGGCGTGAAATGGTACCTCATTGTGGTTTTGATTTGCATATCTCTGATATGAGACCCATGAGTGATGTTGAGGATCTTTTCATGTGTTTGTTAGCCATCTGTATGTCCTCTTTGGAGAAGTGTCTGTTTAGTTCTTTGGCCCACTTTTTGACTGGGTCGTTTATTTTTCTGGAATTGAGCTGCAGGAGTTGCTTCTATATTTTTGAGATTAATTGTTTGTCCGTTGCTTTGTTTGCTAATATTTTCTCCCATTCTGAAGGCTGTCTTTTCACCTTGCTTATAGTTTCCTTTGTTGTGCAAAAGCTTTTAATTTTAATTAGGTCCCATTTGTTTATTTTTGCTTTTATGGAAATGCTTTTTTTAAAATGAAAATTCAGTGAAAATATTTAAACCAATGATTATCAAACTAAACATCTGAGAATATTCATTGCTAACAGACCTGCCCCACTATGTTTGTTAATAAAGTTTTTAAGGGAGAAGGAAGATATCATGAAGCAAATTTGTATCTATACAAAGAAATGAATAATACTGGAAATGGCCAAAACCTTTGAATAAATACATATTTAAAAATATTTAATCTCTTTACATGATAATCATCTAAAGCAAAATATTAATAGCATAATGTGGTGTTTGTTACAGATGCAAAAATAAAATGTGAGAAAACAATAGCACAAAGGATAGCAGGATGGAAAGGGAAATACACAGTTGTAAGGTTCTTATATATGAAGTAGGTATAATACTAATTGAAGGCATATTGTAAGAAATATAAAATGCATATTGTAAACTCTAGAGCCACCCCTAGAAAGAATTTTTTGGCTATGCATGCAGCTCATGGGATCTTAGTTCCCTGGCTAGGGACTGGACCTGGGGCCATGGCAATGAAAGCATCAAATCCTAATCATTGGACTGCAAGGAAATTCCCTAGGAAGATTTTTAATAAGATGTATATCTAGAAAGCCAATAGTGGCAATAAAATAGACTAATAAAGAAATAACCAATCTAAATGAAGAGAAGAAATGGGAAACTGGTCACTAAAAAACATATGTGATATAAAGAAAAGCATATCCAGATGGTAGATTTAAAACTGAACTATTTACCCTCTAATTGCAAGTTGCCTACACACGTCAATTAAAAGAACTACTTTGGGGGACTCCCCTGGCTGTCCAGTGGTTAAGGATCTGCTGTCCAATGCAGGGGACACAGATTTGATCCTTGGTCTGGGAGCTAAGACTCCCACATGTTGCGAGGCAACTAAGCCCTTGCGCTACAACAAGAGAAGCCCACACACTGCAACTAGAGAGAAGCCCGAGTGCAGCAGCCAAGACCCATGAAGCCAGATTAATAAATAAAGTCCTTGTTTGTCAGATCACATTATGTATAGTAAAAAATAATCTCACCTTAAATAAGCTAATAATTTAAAATTAAATGTGTGGAAATGCTTATACCTCCAAATCCCAAATCACACGAAAGCTGGAGAGGCTGAATTAACATTATAAAAGTATACTTCTGAATGAGGATTTTTACCGAAGATAAAGAAGGACAGTACATAATGACAGAGAATTCAATTCACTGAGAAGATATAAAAATCATGAACATGTACGCAATTTCAGAATACAGGAGCCAATATCTGATAGAATGGAAAGGAAAAACAGACAATCCACAGTTGCAGTTGAAGACTTTCACTGTCATGCTCAGCCATTATTACCGTAAGAGAGCAACATAATGAGAAAATATATAGAAGATTGAATAATACTATTAACCAAATTGACCTAATTGATATTTACAGAATGTGCGCAGTTGCTCAGTTGTGTCCAACTGTTTGAGACCCCATGGACTGTAGCCCGCTAGGCTCCTCTGTCCATGGAATTTTTCAGGGAAGAATACTGGAGCGGGTTGCCATTTCTTACTCCAGGGGACTTTCCAGACCTAGAAATTGAACCTGTGTCTCTTTCCTCTCTTGCATTTGCAGGCAGATTCTTTACCACTGCCACCACCTGGGAAGCCCATTTATTGAACAACAGCAACTGAATACATATTCTTCTAAAGTGAATATGGAAGTTCAACAAAATATGCCATTTAAAAAATGTAATTAGTTCAAAAGGACTGAAATCATACAAAATATATTTCTTGACCAAAATATAATTCAAATCAAGATTAACTATGGAAAGTTAGCTGGAAAATCACAAACTATTTGTAAATTGAACAAAACATCAAATTAATGCAAGGATCAAAGGAGAAATAGAAAATACAGTATATCAAAGTATATGAGGTGATGCCAAAGCTTCACAGAGGGATATTTATAGCACTCAACGTTTGTATTAGAAAAGGGAACAGGCCAATTGTCATTTGAAGATCAATAATCTTCTTTAAGAAACTAGAATACAGCAAAATTTAACCCAAATCCAACAAAAGAAAAGAATAACAAACATCTGGGCAGAAATCAATTAAATAGAAACCAGAAAATCAGTACTACCAAAAACTTCAGTGAAACCAGTGGTTGATACTGTGAATAGATTAATATAATAATAAACCTAAAGACTGATGGATTAAAAAAAGAGAGAGAAAGAAGGAGGAGTGACACTAATTACCAATTTCAGAAATACCATAGGGGATATCTGATTTCGGTGTTGACCATCTGGTGATGTCCACGTGTAGAGTCTTCTCTTGTGTTGTTGGAATAGGGTGTTTGCTATTACCAGTGTGTTCTCGTGGCAAATCTCTATTAGCCTTTGCCCTGCTTCATTCTGTACTCCAAAGCCAAACTTGCCTGTTACACCAGGTGTTTCTTGACTTCCTACTTTTGCATTCCAGTCCCCTATAATGAAAAGGACATCTTTTTTGGGTGTTGGTTCTAGAAGGTCGTGTAGGTCTTCATAGGACCATTCAACTTCAGCTTCTTCGGTGTCACTGGTCGGGGCATAGACTTGGATTACCGTGATATTGAATGGTTTGCCTTGGAAATGAACAGAGATCATTCTGTCATTTTTGAGATTTCATCCAAGTACTGCATTTCAGACTCTTTTGTTGACCATGATGGCTACTCCATTTCTTCTAAGGGATTCTTGCCCACAGTAGTAGATATAATGGTCATCTGAGTTAAATTCACCCATTCCAGTCCATCTTAGTTCGCTGATTCCTAGAATGTCGACATTCACTCTTGCCATCTCCTGCTTGACCACTTCCAATTTGCCTTGATTCATGGACCTAACATTCCAGGTTCCTATGCAATATTGCTCTTTACAGCATCGGACTTTCTGTCTATCACCAGTCACATCCACAGTTGGGTATCATTTTTGCTTTGGCTCCATCCCATCATTCTTTCTGGAGTTATTTCTCCACTGATCTCCATTAGCATATTGGGCACCTACTGACCTGGGGAGTTCATCTTTCAGTGTCCTATCTTTTTGCCTTTTCATACTGTTCATGGGGTTCTCAAGGCAAGAATACTGAAGTGGTTTGCCATGCCCTTCTCCAGTGGACCGCATTCTGTCAGATCTCTCCACCATGACCCATCCGTCTTGGGTGGCCCCACACGGCATGGCTTAGTTTCATTGAGACAGACAAGGCTGTGGTCCGTGTGATCAGATTAGCTAGTTTTCTGTAATTTTAGTTTCAGTGTGTCTGCCCTCTGATGCCCTCTCGCAACAGTTACCATCTTAGTTGGGTTTCTCTTACCTTGGGCCTTGGGTAATTCTTCTCACCGCCGCCACTGGCCCCCAGCCCCCGGCCCGGCCTAACCCCTGTTGGCCGCCGCTCCGGGCAGCTCTATACAGTCAGCAAAAACAAGACCAGGAGTAGACTGTGGCTCAGATCATGAACTGCTTATTGCCAAATTCAGACTTAAATTGAAGAAAGTAGGGAAAACCACTAGTCCATTCAGGTATGACCTAGATCAAATCCCTTATGAGTATACAGTGGAAGTGACAAATAGATTTAAGGGACTAGTCCTGATAGAGTGCCTGATGAACTATGGACAGAGGTTCGTGACATTGTACAGGAGACAGGGATCAAGAAAATCCCCATGGAAAAGAAATGCAAAAAAGCAAAATGGCTGTCTGAGGAGGCCTTACAGATAGCTGGGAAGAGAAGAGAAGTGAAAAGCAAAGGAGAAAAGGAAAGATATACCCATCTGAATGCAGAGTTCCAAAGAAGAGCAAGGAGAGATAAGAAAGCCTTCCTCAGCGATCAGTGCAAAGAAATAGAGGAAAACAACAGATTGGGAAAGACTAGAGATCTCTTCAAGAAAATTGGAGATACCAAGGGAACATTTCATGCAAAGATAGGCTCGATAAAGGACAGAAATGGTATGGACCTAACAGAAGCAGAAGATATTAACAAGAGGTGGCAAGAATACACAGAAGAACTGTACAAAAAAGATCTTCACGACCCAGATAATCATGATGGTGTGATCACTCACCTAGAGCCAGACATCCTGGAATGTGAAGTCAAGTGGGCCTTAGAAAGCATCACTATGAACAAAGCTAGTGGAGTTGATGGAATTCCAGTTGAGCTATTTCAAATCCTCAAAGGTGATGCTGTGAAAGTGCTGCACTCGATATGCCAGCAAATTTGGAAAACTCAGCAGTGGCCACAGGACTGGAAAAGGTCAGTTTTCGTTCCAATCCCAAAGAAAGGCAATGCCAAAGAATGCTCAAACTACCGCACAATTGCACTCATCTCACATGCTAGTAAAGTAATGCTCAAAATTCTCCAAGCCAGGCTTCAGCAATACATGAACCGTGAACTTCCAGATGTTCAAGCTGGTTTTAGAAAAGGCAGAGGAACCAGAGATCAAAATGCCAATATCCACTGGCTCATAGAAAAAGCGAGAGAGTTCCAGAAAAACATCTATTTCTGCTTTATTGACTATTCCAAAGCCTTTGACTGTGTGGATCACAATAAACTGTGGAAAATTCTGAAAGAGATGGGAATACCAGACCATCTGACCTGTCTCTTGAGAAACCTGTATGCAGGTCAGGAAGCAACAGTTAGAACTGGACATGGAACAACAGACTGGTTCCAAATAGGAAAAGGAGTCCGTCAAGGCTGTATATTGTCACCCTGCTTATTTAACTTATATGCAGAGTACATCATGAGAAACGCAGGGCTGGAAGAAACACAAGCTGGAATCAAGATTGCCGGGAGAAATATCAATAACCTCAGATATGCAGATGATACCACCCTTGCGGCAGAAAGTGAAGAAGAACTAAAGAGCCTCTTGATGAAGGTGAAAGAGGAGAGTGGAAAAGTTAGCATAAAGCTCAACGTTCAGAAAACTAAGATCATGGCATCTGGTCCCATCACTTCATGGGAAATAGATGGGGAAACATTGGAAACAGTGTCAGACTTTATTTTTTTTTCGGCTCCAGAATCACTGCTGATGATGACTGCAGCCATGAAATTAAAAGACGCTTACTCCTTGGAAGGAATGTTATGGCCAACCTAGATAACATATTTAAAATCAGAGACATTACTTTGCCAACAAAAGTCCATCTAGTCAAGGCTATTGTTTTTCCAGTGGTCATGTATAGATGTGAGAGTTGGACGGTGAAGAAAGCTCAGCGCCAAAGAATTGATGCTTTTGAACTGTGGTGTTGGAGAAGACTCTTGAGAGTCCCTTGGACTGCAAGGAGATCCAATCAATCCATCCTAAAAGAGATCAATCCTGGGTGTTCATTGGAAGGTCTGATGTTGAAGCTGAAACTCCAATACTTTGGCCACCTCACGCGAAGGGTTGACTCATTGGAAAAGACCCTAATGCTGGGTAGGATTGGGGGCGGGAGGAGAAGGGGACGACAGAGGATGAGATGGTTGGATGGCATCACCGACTCGATGGACATGGGATTGGGTAGACTCTGGGAGTTGGTGATGGACAGAGAGGCCTGGCGTGCTGCAATTCATGGGGTCGCAAAGAGTAGGACATGACTGAGCGACTGAACTGAACTGAACTGATAGGGGATATCAATATAGAGCTCTCAGATATTAAATGCATAATGAAGGAAGATTTTAAAAATATTATTCAAAATTTGTTGCATAGTTAGTCGTATCAGACTCTTTGTGACCCTAGGGACTGTAGCCTGCCAGGCTCCTCTCTCCATGGGATTTTCCAGGCAAGAATACTGAAATGGGTTGCCATTTCCTCTTCCAGGGGATCTCCTGATCCAGGGAACAAATCTGCATCTTTTGTGTCTCCTGAATTGGCAGGTGGATTCTTTACCACTGAGCCATCTGGGAAGCCCCCAGATTTGTTGAATGTAAATCTAATATTGTGTTCTCACTGTGACACACACACCTACACACACACACACACACACACACACACACACACACACACAATTTAACAAAAAACAAACAAAAAAAGAGACACAAAGAAATTTAGAAGGTGTTGGATGTGTCTATTATCTTGATTCTGGTGATGATATTATCATTGTTTGCATATGCCCAAATTCATCAAATTGTACACATTAAATATATAAAATCTGTTGTATATCGATTATGCTTCAATGAAGCTATTTAAGAAAGGAGAACAGAAAAATGGTATACAAAAAATTAATACTTAGATAAAATGAGAACATTTCTTGAAAAATACTAACCAAGGTCACTCAAAAAGAAATAAGGATGAATAACTTTATTAAGGAAGTTAATGTGCATGCGTGCTAAGTCGCTTCTGTCATGTCTGACTCTTTGCGATTCTATGGACTATAGGCCGCCAGGCTCCTCTGTCCATGCGATTCTTCAGGCAAGAATAGTGGAGTGGGTTGCCAGGCCCTCCTCCAGGGGATCTACCTGTCCCAGGGATTGAGTTCACATCTCTTACCTCTCCTGCATTGGCAGGCAGGTTCTTTGCCACTAGCACAACCTCAGAAGCCCCAAAGAAGTTAATTCTTCTGCTTCATTTTATGAGGCCATTATTACCCTGATACCAAACCAAACCAAAGACAACACAAGAAAAGAAAACCACAGACCAATATTTTTGTGAATATAGACACAAAGACTCTTAGTAAAATACTAGCAAACCAAATTATATAGCATGAGCAAGTAGGATGTATCCCAGGAATGCAATATTGATTTAATATTAAGACCCAATTAAGTTACTAAACCATATCAATAGAATAAAGGACAAAAACCACAGTATCATCTCAGTACCTACATGAAAAGCATTGGACAAAATTCAGCATCACTTCAAGATAAAAAGACTCAAACTAGAAGTAGAAGGTAACATTTTCAACCTGATATAAATCATCTATGAAAAACTCACGGCTATCATCGTGCTTAATGATGAAAGGTTGAAATACTTCCCCTGAAAATCAGGAACAATACAAGGATATCATCTCTTACCACTTCTATTTCACATTGTTCTGGAGGTTCTGGACAGGGTAATTAAGCAAGGAAAAGAAATAAAGTGAATTTACATTGGAAAAGAAGTAAAACTTTTCTATTTGCAGATGACATAATTTTTTTTTTTTAATAAATTTATTTATTTTAGTTGGGGGCTAATTACTTTACAATATTGTAATAGTTTTTGCCATACATTGACATGAATCAGCCATGGGTTTACATGTGTTGCCCTTCCCGGACCCCCCACCCACCTCCCTCCCCATCCCATCCTTCTGGATCATCCCATTGTCCCGGCCCAGAGCCCTTGTCACATGCATCGAACATGGAATGGTGCTCTGTTTCACATATGACAATACACATGTCTCAATGCCATTCTCCCAGAACGTCCCACCCTCACCTTCTCCCTCAGAGTCCATAAAATTGTTCCATGCGTCTGTGTCTCTTATTCTGTCTCGCATATAGGGTTATCGTTACCATCTTTCAAATTCCATATATATGCATTAGTATACTGTATTGTTGTTTTTCTTTCTGGCTTACTTCACTCTGTATAATGGGCTCCAGTTTCATCCATCTCAGTAGAACCGATTCAAATGTATTTTTTTAATGGCTGAGTAATATTCCATTGTGTATATGTACCACAGCTTCCTTATCCATTCGTCTGCTGATGGACATCTAGGTTGCTTCCATGTCCTGGCTATTGTAAACAGTGCTGCGATGAACATTGGGGTACACGCGTCTCTTTCAATTCTGGTTTCCTCGGTGTATATGCCCAGCAGTGGGATTGCTGGGTCATATGGCAGTTCTATTCCCAGTTTTTTAAGGAATCTCCACACTGTTCTCCATAGTGGCTGTACTAGTTTGCATTCCCACCAACAGTGTAAGAGGGTTCCCTTTTCTCCACACCCTCTCCAGCATTTATTGCTTGTAGACTTTTGGATAGCAGCCATTCTGACTGGTGTGAAATGATACCTCATTGAGGTTTTGATTTGCATTTCTCTAATAATGAGTGATGTTGAGCATCTTTTCATGTGTTTGTTAGCCATCTGTATGTCTTCTTTGGAGAAATGTCTGTTTAGTTCTTTGGCCCATTTTTTGATTGGGTCGTTTATTTTTCGGGAATTCAGCTGCAGAAGTTGCTTGTATATTTTTGAGATTAATTGTTTGTCTGTTGCTTCATTTGCTATTATTTTCTCCCATTCTGAAGGCTGTCTTTTCACCTTGTTTATAGTTTCCTTTGTTGTGCAAAAGCTTTTAATTTTAATTAGGTCCCATTTGTTTATTTTTGCTTTTATTTCCAATATTCTGGGAGGTGGGTCATGGAGGATCCTGCTGTGATTTATGTCGGAGAGTGTTTTGCCTATGTTTTCCTCTAGGAGTTTTATTGTTTCTGGTCTTACGTTTAGATCTTTAATCCATTTTGAGTTTATTTTTGTGTACGGTGTTAGGAAGTGTTCTAGTTTCATTCTTTTACAAGTGGTTGACCAGTTTTCCCAGCACCACTTGTTAAAGAGATTGTCTTTTCTCCATTGTATATTCTTGCCTCCTTTGTCGAAGATAAGGTATCCATATGTGCGTGGGTTTATCTCTGGGCTTTCTATTTTGTTCCATTGATCTATATTTCTATCTTTGTGCCAGTACCATACTGTCTTGATGACTGTGGCTTTGTAGTAGAGCCTGAAGTCAGGCAGGTTGATTCCTCCAGTTCCATTCTTCTTCCTCAAGATTGCTTTGGCTATTCGAGGTTTCTTATATTTCCATACAAATTGTGAGATGATTTGTTCTAGTTCTGTGAAAAATACCATTGGTAGCTTGATAGGGATTGCATTGAATCTGTAGATTGCTTTGGGTAGAATACTCATTTTCACTATATTAATTCTTCCAATCCATGAACACGGTATATTTCTCCATCTGCTTGTGTCCTCTTTGATTTCTTTCATCAGTGTTTTATAGTTTTCTATATATAAGTCTTTTGTTTCTTTAGGTAGATATATTCCTAAGTATTTTATTCTTTTTGATGCAATGGTGAATGGTATTGTTTCCTTAATTTCTCTTTCTCTTTTCTCATTATTGGAGTATAGGAATGCAAGGGATTTCTGTGTGTTAATTTTATATCCTGCAACTTTACTATATTCATTGATCAACTCTAGTAATTTTCTAGTAGAGTCTTTAGGGTTTTCTATGTAGAGGATCATGTCATCTGCAAACAGTGAGAGTTTTACTTCTTCTTTTCCTATCTGTATTCCTTTTATTTCTTTTTCAGCTCTGATTGCTGTGGCCAAAACTTCCAAAACTATGTTGAATAGTAGTGGTGAAAGTGGGCATCCTTGCCTTGTTCCTGACTTTAGGGGAAATGCTTTCAATTTTTCACCATTGAGGGTAATGTTTGCTGTGGGTTTGTCATATATAGCTTTTATTATGTTGAGATATGTTCCTTCTATTCCTGCTTTCTGGAGGGTTTTAATCATAAATGGATGCTGAATTTTGTCAAAGGCTTTTTCTGCATCTATTGAGATAACCATATGGTTTTTTTCTTTCAATTTGTTAATGTGGTGTATTACATTGATTGATTTGCGGATGTTAAAAAAACCTTGCATTCCTGGTATAAAGCCCACTTGGTCATGATGTATGATCTTTTTAATATGATGTTGGATTCTGTTTGCTAGAATTTTATTAAGGATTTTTGCATCTATGTTCATCAGTGATATTGGCCTGTAGTTTTCCTTTTTTGTGACATCTTTGTCTGGTTTTGGAATTAGGGTGATGGTGGCCTCATAGAATGAGTTTGGAAGTTTACCATCTTCTGCAATTTTCTGGAAGAGTTTGAGTAGGATAGGTGTTAGCTCTTCTCTAAATTTTTGGTAGAATTCCGCTGTGAAGCCGTCTGGTCCTGGGCTTTTGTTTGCTGGAAGATTTCTGATTACAGTTTCGATTTCCGTGCTTGTGATGGGTCTGTTAAGATCTTCTATTTCTTCCTGGTTCAGTTTTGGAAAGTTATACTTTTCTAAGAATTTGTCCATTTCTTCCAAGTTGTCCATTTTATTGGCATATAGCTGTTGGTAGTAGTCTCTTATGATCCTTTGTATTTCTCTGGAGTCTGTTGTGATCTCTCCATTTTCATTTCTAATTTTGTTGATCTGATTCTTCTCCCTTTGTTTCTTGATGAGTCTGGCTAATGGCTTATCAATTTTGTTTATCTTCTCGAAAAACCAGCTTTTAGTTTTGTTTATTTTTGCTATGGTCTCTTTTGTTTCTTTTGCATTTATTTCTGCCCTAATTTTTAAGATTTCTTTCCTTCTACTGACCCTGGGGTTTTTCATTTCTTCCTTCTCTAGTTGCTTTAGGTGTAGAGTTAGTTGATTTATTTGATTTTTTTCTTGTTTCTTGAGGTACGCCTGTATTGCTATGAACCTTCCCCTTAGTATTGCTTTTACAGTGTCCCATAGGTTTTGGGTTGTTGTGTTTTCATTTTCATTCGTTTCTATGCATAATTTTATTTCTTTATTGATTTCTTCTGTGATTTGTTGGTTATTCAGAAGCGTGTTGTTTAGCCTCCATATGTTGGAACTTTTAATAGTTTTTTTCCTGTAATTGAGGTCTAATCTTACTGCATTGTGGTCAGAGAAGATGGCTGGGATGATTTCAATTTTTTTGAATTTACCAAGGCTAGATTTATGGCCCAGGATGTGATCTATCCTGGAGAAAGTTCCATGTGCACTTGAGAAAAAGGTAAAATTGATTGTTTTGGGGTGGAAACTCCTGTAAATATCAATTAAATCTAATTTGTCTATTGTATCATTTAAAGTTTGTGTTTCCTTGTTAATTTTCTGTTTAGTTGATCTATCCATATGCGTGAGTGGAGGATTAAAGTCTCCCACTATTATTGTGTTATTGTTAATTTCCCCTTTCATACTTGTTAATATTTGCCTTATATATTGTGGTGCTCCTATGTTGGGTGCATATATATTTATGATTGTTACGTCTTCTTCTTGGATTGACCCTTTGATCTTTATGTAGTGTCCCTCTTTGTCCATTTTCAGATCCTTTATTTTAAAGTCTATTTTATCTGAAATGAGTATTGCGACTCCTGCTTTCTTTTGGTCTCCGTTTGCATGAAATACGTTTTTCCATCCCTTCACTTTCAGCCTGTGTGTGTCCCTAGTTTTGAGGTGGGTCTCTTGTAGACAGCATATATAGGGGTCTTGTTTTTGTATCCATTCAGCAAGCCTTTGTCTTTTGGTTGGGGCATTCAACCCATTTACATTTAAGGTAATTATTGATAAGTATGATCCCGTTGCCGTTTACTTTGTTGTTTTGAGTTCATGTTGAAACATCCTTTCTGTGTTTCCTGTTTAGAGAAGATCCTTTAGCATTTGCTGGAGAGCTGGTTTGGTGGTGCTGAATTCCCTCAGCTCTTGCTTGTCTGTAAAGCTTTTGAATTCTCCTTCATATCTGAATGAGATCCTTGCTGGGTACAGTAATCTGGGTTGTAGATTATTCTCTTTCATTACTTTAAGTATGTCCTGCCATTCCCTTCTAGCCTGAAGGGTTTCTATTGAAAGATCAGCTGTTATCCTTATGGGGATCCCCTTGTGTGTTATTTGTTGTTTTTCCCTTGCTGCTTTTAATATTTGTTCTTTGTGTTTGATCTTTGTTAATTTGATTAATATGTGTCTTGGGGTGTTTCGCCTTGGGTTTATCCTGTTTGGAACTCTCTGGGTTTCTTGGACTTCTGTGACTATTTCTTTCCTCAATTTAGGGAAATTCTCAACTATTATCTCCTCGAGTATTTTTTCATGGCCTTTCCTTTTATCTTCTTCTTCTGGGACTCCTATGATTCGAATGTTGGGGCGTTTCATATTGTCCCAGAGGTCCCGGAGGTTTTCCTCATTTCTTTTGATTCTTTTTTCTTTTTTCCTCTCTGCTTCGTTTATTTCCATCATTCTATCTTCTACCTCACTTATCCTATCTTCTGCCTCCGTTATTCTACTGTTGGTTCCCTCCAGAGTGTCTTTTATCTCCTTTATTTCATTATTCATTCTATATTGATTCCTTTTTATTTCTTCTAAGTCCTTGATAAACATTTCTTGCATCTTCTCAATCTTTGTCTCCAGGCTATTTATCTGTAACTCCATTTTGCTTTCAAGATTTTGGATCATTTTTATTATCCTTATTCTAAATTCTTTTTCAGATAGATTCCCTATCTCCTCCTCTTTTGTTTGGCTTTGTGGGCATTTCTCATTTTCCTTTACTTGCTGAGTATTTCTCTGCCTTTTCATCTTGTTTAGATTGCTGTGTTAGGCGTGGCCCTTCTGTATTCTGGTAGTATGAAGTTCCTCTTTGTTGTGGAGGTTTCTCACTGCGGTTGGGGTTGGACAGGTGGCTTGTCAAGGTTTCCTGGTTGGGGGAGCTTGTGTCGGTGTTCTGGTGGGTGGAGCTGGATTTCTGCTCTCTAGAGTGTAATGGAGTGACCAGTATTAATTTTTGAGATGTCTATGGATTTGGCGTGCCTCTGGGCAGCCTGTATATTGATGGTCAGGTCTATGTTCCTGCGTTGCTGGAGAATTTGCGTGGTATGTCTTGTTCTGGAACTTATTGTCTCTTGGGTGGAGCTTGGTTTCAGTGAATTTATGGAGGCTATTGGATGGTCTCTTATTAATTAATGTTTCCCCTGGTTTTCAGTCTTATTCTTGCAGTAGCCTCAAGACTTCTCCTTCCATACAGCCTCAATAATAAAACTTTTAGGTTAATGGTGAAAAGATTCTCCACAGTGAGGGATACCCAGAAAGGTTCACTGAGTTACATGGAGAGATGAGGTGGGGGGGTGGGTTGAGGTGACCAGGAGGGGAAGAGGGGAATTCAAATGTGGAGAGAGCAATCTAGCCAGTAAGCACTTCCCTCTGTGCTTTCCACAGTTTGGAACCCTCAGAGTGATTCACAGAGATACATAGAGAGGGGGGAGGAAGGTAACAGAGGTGAGCATGAGTAGAAAGGGAGGAATTAAGAGGGGAGAGAGAGATCTGGGCAGTATCCTGTTCCTGAAGTGTTCTCCGGTACCCAGAACACCCTCAGAGATTCACAGAATTGGGTTGAGAAGAGAAGGAGGAGGGTGGGAGATAGAGGTTCCCTGGGGGAGAAGAAAGAGCATCAATAGGGGGAGAGAGTGATCAGGCCAGTGATCACACTCCTGAGTAAAAATGGGTCCTAAAGATTGGGTTCTTAAATGTACAAAGTTGATATCAAATATGTAAAACAAAGATTAAAAATCTAGAGTAGAGGTTAGACTCTTATAAAACTTACAATCTAAAAAAAAAAAAAAAAAAAGAAAAAAGGAAACAGTGTAAAAAGAAAAAAAACAGTAAAACAGTAAAAAAAGAAACAGTAAAAAAATGTAGAACAGGAAAAAAACATTAAAAAAAAGAAAACACAAAAGGTATACGATATATGTATGTAGTTTGCTTCAAAAATAGGGTTTTTTTTTTTTGCAAGTTAATAGTGGGTTATGAATATGAAAGTTAAAGGTGTAATAGAGGACTTGAAGAAAAAGGAAAGAAGAGAAAAAAAAATTTTTTTTAATTAAAAAAAAAAAATTAAAAAAAAAAAAATAATAATAGTAAAAAATATATATATCCCGGACTTTCTCTGGAGCTGTTGTGAGCAGTGTGGGATCTGCTCAGTTTTAGATAGATCCTTATTCCTGCTTATACTTTTCAAGATCTATAGGTCCTTTTTAATGCAGTCGGTATTAACTACAGGGATCTTAATCTGTTGGCCTGTCCCTTCCAAAGCGCTTCCCTCTGTTTATTTGGCTTCTGTTTGGAGATCTCTTCAGTATCTAATTTCCGCCCTGCAACAAAGCGGTGGAGGTGATCTCTTTAGGTTCGCTTGTTCAGTCGTGCTGTGGGGAGGAAGGAACACTGCAATTCTGGCGTGTGTGTGGTAAGCTCGCAGTGTCTCGGCCGCACTGGGTTCGCCCCCGCTCACGGCGTGTGTGCTTTCCCCGTCTACCCTGCTCAGGCTTCAGGTTACTCGGCCGGGGAGCGGGCCCTGAGCTGCGTGCACTTCCCAGGTCTAAGCCGCTCAGGTTCAGGCTCCCGGTTACTCCACAAAGGCGCAGACTCGGTTTCGCCCGCGGCTTGTGCCGTTCCCAGTCGGAGCTGCCCAGGCGGCCAGGAGTTTGGCGAGCGCGCTCTCCCCTGTTGGGGCGGTGCGGCTTATCACCTCCCTGGTCCCCGCCTCGGTTTACGCGCGCGCCCGGCTCCGGTGTGCTTTGTGTCGGTTCTGGGGAGCTGGTCTCTGGCTGCGACCCTCCCGGCGGCTGTCGACCCTCCGGGATCTCAGGCAGTCTTTGCTTAGAAACTGGGAGCCTGTTTGCAGTTTGGTAGGGGGTGCCCTCTCTGGAGCCGAGTTTGCCCCTTTCCGGCTCTGGCGGGCCCCGCCTGCCCGCTGTGTCCGGCGGGGGATGGGGCGGTCCGCAGCCGGCTAGCTCTCCTCTGGTATCGCTCAGTCCTTTGTTCTGTGAGCGGGCCGGCAGTGCCTTAGAGTTGGGCTTTTCGCGGGATAGTTCTCTCTCTCTCGCTGTCCCACAGTTTAGGTTACTATCTCACGTTAGTTCCCTCAGATTGCCCTCGGGGCACTCGGGCCCGGTCCTTACCCTAGGCAATGCCGCCTGCTCCTCTCCGTTCAGCCCCCACTTGCTGGTGGCGGATGATGCGAGCGTCTGGGGTTCTTTGCTGGGAGTTGCTTTAGGCACGTAATCTGTGGATTTTATTTATTTTTTCCCTCCCAGTTACGTTGCCCTCCGAGAAAAAAAAAAATCCTCCCCCACACCCGCTGGTGAGAGGGTTTCCTGGTGCTTGGAAATTCCTCCTCTTTTACGACTCCCTCCCCGGGACGGGTCTCCGTCCCTAACTCTTTTGTCTCTCTTTTTATCTTTTATAATTTCTCCTACCTCTTTTGAAGATAATGCGCAGTTTTTGTGAAAGCCTGACGTCCTCAGCCAGCCTTCAGAAGTAGTTTTGTGAAGTTTGGTCAGCGTTCAGATGTTCTTTCGATAAATTTGTGGAGGAGAGAGTGGTCTCCCCGTCCTATTCCTCCGCCATCTTAGCCCTTCTAAAGAGCCTCTGCAGATGACATAATTATGTGTATAGAAAATCCTAAAGAACCACCCTCTCCCCACAGAAACTATTAGCCCTAATACAGGGGCTCAACAGGTTTAAAAAATACAAGGTCATATACAAAGAGCATATATATTTATATACACATTGAAGACTTGTACAATAAAAACTACAAAACATTGCTGGGTGAAATTAAAGACAGTCTAGATAAGTGGAAAGGCATCTCACATTTATGGATTGGAAGACTTACTATTGTGTTAAGGTGGCAGTACTCCCCTAATAGAGCCCGATCAAAATTCAAACTGCTCTTTCCACCTAGAAATCAACAAACTGATCCTAGAATTGTAAGAATTAAAAGGGTCCTGGGATAGCCAAAATAGTTTGGAGAAAGAATAGGTACTTAAACTTCCCAATTACAAAACCCACTTCAAAGCTAAAATAATCAAGACATTATGGTACTTACATAAGGTTTGTATATAGACAGATAACAGAATAGAATGGAGATGGAAGAAACAAGCCCATGTCTCTATGGTCAATTGATTACTGTGAGGGGTGCAGAGGCCATTCAATGGCAAAGTATAATGGTTCAACAAATGGTCTTGGGATAACTGGGTGTTCACCAGCAAAAGAATCAGTTTAGACTTATACTTCACACTGTATATAGCAATTAACTAAAAATTGATTAGAAACCTAAATATAAGAGCTAAAACTATAAAGCACTCAGAAGAAACCAGAGATGTAAATGTTAATCTTGGATTAGGCAATGATTTCCTGGATATGATACAAAAGCACAAGCACCAAAGGAAACAAAAACAGGCAATTTGGAATCATCAAAATTAAAACTTTTATCCTTCAAAGGACGCTATCAAGAAAGTGAAACATCCTGGGCACCTACTGGATGCTGGCAGGGAGCCTTGAATCCCAGGGGGACCACAGCAACACCCAAACAATCCTGTATGATCTGGGGAGGAGGGACACAAGGGGGAAGGAGATGTGCAGGCTAGTTGGGGTCAGTGCTCCTGAGGCGCAGCTAGGGGAGGAAATGTTTTCCCACACGTGGAGAGGCACTCTTACCTCAAGGGCATCTGTGGGGATGGGGAGGGACCCTTGGGGTCATGGGAGAACGCACCTGGTTTTTCTGACCCCCTCCCCCCATTCATCCTCCAGGAGCCTGCTGAGGCCTGGGGCCACTCCTCTGTACTCTGAAGCTGAAGGCACTCTGGGGACCATCCAGGCCACACTCAGCATAGGCCCCACCTCTGCCTAAGCCCTCCCTGCCTGAGCTCCACCCCACCTAAGCCCTGCCCTACAGCAAAGGTTTTTTTCTACCCTTTTTTTATTTCCCTATTTTCTAATGTAGTTGTGTCTTACCTTCCAATGATTGTTTCATTTATATGTTTAATTTTTCTAATTTATCTGTTAGTTTTCTTATTTATTTTATTTTTTATTATTTGTCATTGTCTTCCACATTTTTTTTCTTTATTTTTTGGTGTGCCATGCAGCTTGCAGGATCTTTATTCATGGGCCAGAGATCATGCTTGAGGTCCTATGGTGGAAGGACCAAGTCCAAACTACTGGATTAACAGAGACACTCAGACCTCACAGAATATTATTTGGAGTGAGGTCTCCTGGAGGTCCACATCTCAACACCTGGACCTGGCTCTACCTAACTGCCTGCAAACTTCAGTGTTAGAATTCTCAGGCCAAACAATCAGTGCAAGAGGAACACAGTCCCACCTATCAAAAAAATGATATGACCAAAAATATGTTACAGACAAAAGAGCAAGGTAAAAGACTATAAGACCACATAAATAAAGAGGAAATAGGGAAACTACCTGAAAAACAATTTAGAGTAAGAATATTAAAGATGATCCCAAATCTTCAAAATACAGTGAAGGTATGGATTGAAAAAATACAAGAAATGTTTAACAAAGGTTTAGAAGAAATAAGGAACAAACAAAGATGAAAACACAATAACTGAAATGAAAAATACACTAGAAGAAATCATTATGAGACTCACTGAAGCAGGAGAACAAATAAGTGAGTTGGAAGACAGAATGGTGGAAATAACTGCTGAAGAGCAGGATAAAGAAAAAAGAATGAAAACAATTGGAGACAGTCTTAGAGAACTATGGGACATACTAAACACAATAACATTCAAATTTTAGGCGTCCTAGAGGAAGAAGAGAAAAAGAAAGGGATTGAGGAAATATTCAAAGAGATTATAGTCAAAAACTTCCCTAACATGGGAAAGGGAATAGCCACCTAAGTTCAGGAAGTGCAGAAAGTCCCGTATAGGATAAACACTAGGATAACACACTAAGACATATATTAATCAAACTAACAAAAATTAAATAAAAGTGAATATTAAAAGCAGCAAGGAAAAAAAATAAATAAAAAAAGCAGCAAGGGAAAAGCAGAAGATAACATAAAGGGAATCCCGAAAAGCTATCAGCTGACTTTTCAGCAGAAATTCTGCAGGCCAGAAGGGAGTGGCAGGATATATGGAAAAACCTACAACCAAGATGAATCTGCCCAGTAAGGATCTCATTCAAATTCAATGGAGAAATCAAAAACTTTAGAGACAAGCAAAAGCTAAGAAGATTCAGCACCACCAAACCAGCATTACAACAAATGCTAAAGGAACTTCTCAAGGCAGGGAGCACAAGAGAAGTAAAAGACCTAAAAAACAATCCAAAAAGAATTAAGAAAATGGTAATAGGAACATATATATCAACAATTATCTTACATGTAAATGTGTTCAATGTCCCAACCAAAAGACAAAGACTGGCTGAAGAGACACAAAAGGAAGACCGGTGAGTATGCTGCCTACAACAGACCCACTGCAGACTGAGGGACACATACAGACTGAAAGTGAGTTCATGGGAAAAGATATTCCATGCGAATGGAAATCAAGAGAAAGCTGGAGTAGCAATGCTCATATCAGATGAAATAGACTTTAACATAAAAACTGTTGCAAGAGATAAGGAAAGACACTACATAATGATCAAGGGATCAATCCAAGAAGGAGATATAGTATTTTTAAATATTTATGCACCCCAAATAGGAGCACCTCAATACATGAGGCAAATGGTAACAAGTATTAAAGAGGAAATCAACAGTAGTACAATAATAGTAGGGGACTTTTAACAGGACACTTACATCAATGAGTAGATCATCCACGCAGAAAATTAATAAGGACATTCAATCCTCAAATGAAACAATAGACCAGATTGATTTGATTGATGTTTAAAGGACATTCCACCTGAAAGCAGCAGAGTACACTTTCTTCTCAAGTGCACATGGAACATTCTCCAGGAGAGAACACATCTTGGGTCACAAATGAAGCCTCAGAACATTTAAAAAAATCGAAGTTGTGTCAAGCATCTTTCCCAACATCAGCATTATGATATTAGAAAATAATTACAGGGAAAAACCTGTAGAAACACAAGCACATGGAGGGTAAACATTGCACTGCTAAATAACCAAGTGATCGCTGAAGAAATTAAAGAGAAAATTTAAAAATACATAGAAAAATGACAATGAAAACACTAAGACTGCAAACCTGTGAGACGCAGCAAAACCCGTCCTAAGAGAGGAGTTTATAGCATTTCAATCTCACCTCAAGAAACAAGAGAAACCTCAGAAAACAATCTAAACTTATCTCTAAAGCAACTTGGGAAAGGAGAACAAAGAGAATGCAATGTCAGGAGAAAGAAAGAAATCATAAAAATCACAGCAGACATAAGTTTAATAGAAATGAAGTAAACAATAGCAAAGATCATTAGAAGGAAAAGTTGGTTGCTCGAGAAGATAAGCAATACTGAAAAATCTTTAGGCAGACTGCTCATGAAAAAAAGGGAGAAGACTTAAATTAATAAAATGAGAAATGAAGAAGGCGAAGTTATGACTGACACCACAGAAATACAAAAGATCATAAGAGAATACTACAAGCATCTGCATGCCAATAAAATGGACAACTTGGAAGAAATGGACATATTCTTAGAAAGATACAATTTTCTAAGGCTGAACCAGAAAGAATTAGAAACTATAAACAATTCAATCACACGTAATGAAAGTGAAAGTGTGAATCACTCAGTATTTTCCGACTCTTAGCCCCACCAGTATCCTCTGTCCAGGAATTCTCCACTCAAAAATACTGGTGTGGGTACCCATTCTCTTCTCCAGGGGATCTTCCTGACCCAGAAATTGAACTTGGGTCTTGGGCATTGCAGGTGTATTCTGTACCATCTGAGCCACCAGGCAATCCCAAATGTAACACTGGACACTATAAAACTCTTAGAGAAAAACATAGGAAAAATACACTTTGACATAAACCATAGCAAGACCTTTTTTGACTCACATTCTAGAGTAATGAAAATAAAAACAAAAGCAAACAAATGGCACCACATTAAACTTAAAAGGTTTTTCACAGCAAACTAAACCATAAACAAGATGAAAAGACAGCCCTCAGAATGTCAGAAAATATTTGCAAATGAAGCAACTGAAAGGGGACTAACCCAACAAATGTACAAGCATCTCATTGGGCTCAAGATCAAAAGAACAAGCAACCCAATCAAAAAATGACCAGAAGGCCTAGATAGACACTTCTCCAAAGAAGACATGCTGATTTGGCCCACAAACACACAGAAAGATATTCAATCTCATTCATTATGAGAGAAATACAAATCAAAAGTACAATGAGGTATCACCTCAAACTAATCAGAATGACCAGCGTGAAAAAGTCTACAAACAGTAACTGCTGAAGAGGACGTGCAGACAAGGGAACTCTCCTGCTCCATTGGTTGGAGTGTAAACCGACACAGCCACTATGGAAAAGAGTTAGGAGATTCCTTTAAAAACTAGTAATAAAGTTAAAATATGACCCAACAATACCATTACTGGGCATATACCTTGTGGAAGCCATAACTGAAAAAGACACTTGTATCCCAATGTTCATTGCAGCACTATTTGCAATAGCCAGCACATGGGAGCAACTTAAGATGTCTCTCGACAGATGAACTGATAAAGAAGATGTGGTACATATATATAATGAAATATAACTCAACCATAAAAAGGAACGAAATTGAGTCATTTGAAGTGAGGTGGATGAACCTAGAGCCTGTTATACCAAGTGAAACTGGTCAAAAAGAAAAACCAATATTGTACATTAATGTACATATATGGAATCTAGAAAAATAGTGATGAACCTACTATAGGGAAGGAATAGAGATGCAGACATAGAGTGAACCTGTGGGCACTGCAGGGGAAGGGGAGGGTGGGATGAACTGAGAAAGTAGCATTGACATATATACACTATCATGAGTAAAGTAGATAGTTAGTCAGAAGCTGCTGTATAACACAGGGAGCCCAGCCTGGTGCTCTGTGATGACCTAGAGGAGTGGGATGGGAGAGGGGAGGGAGGCGCAAAAGGGAGAGTATATATGTATAATTATGGCTGATTCACGTTGTTGTACTGCAGAAACCAACACAAGAGTGTAAAGCAATTACCTTCCAATTGAAAAAACCTATAATAGGGTATTACCTCACAGCAGTCAGAATGGCCATCATAAAAAAAAAAAATCTACAAATAGTAAATGCTGGAGAAGATGTGGAGAAAAAGGAACCCTCTTGCATTGTCGTTTGGAATGTAGATTGATACAGCCACTATGGACAACAGTGTGGAGGTTCTGTAAGAAACTAGGAATAAAATTACTGTTTGACCCAGCAGTCTCACTACTGAACATGTACCCTGAGAAAACCATAATTCAAAAGGAAACAAGCAGCCAATGTTCATGGCATTGCTATTTATGATAGCCAGGACATGGATGCAACCTAGATGTCCATCAACAGATGAACGGATAAAGAGGTTTGCTATATATGTAGAATGGAATATTACCCAGCTATTGAAAGAAACGAAATTGGGGCATTTGTAGTGATGTGTATGAATCTAGAATCTGTCATACAGAGCGAAATAAGTCAGAAAGAGAAAACATATATCATGCATTAATGCATATATACGGAATCTAGAAAAATGGTACTGATGAAACTATTTGCAGGGCAGAAACGGAAATACAAATGTGGAGAACAGACTTGTGGACATGGGGTTTGTGGAGTGAGAGTGTGGGACGAATTGAGAGAGTAGCATTGACATATATACACTACCATGTGTAAAATAGATAGCTAGTGGGAAGCTGCTGTATACCACAGGGAGCTCAGCTTGGTGCTCTGAATGACCTAGATGGGTAGGATGGGGGAGTGGGAGGGAAGCACAGGGGGGCCTGGATATGTGTGTGTGTGTGTGTGTGTACACACACACACTTAACCATATTGTTGTGCAGCAGAGACCAACACAGCATTGTAAATCAAATTTGCTCTGATTAAAAACTAAAGTTAATTTTATATCCTGCAACTTTACTATATTCACTGATTAGCTCTAGTAAGTTTCTGGAAGAATCTTTAGGGTTTTCTATGTAGAGGATTTAACACACAGAAATCTCTTGCATTCCTATACTCCAATAATGAGAAAACAGAAAGAGAAATTAAGGAAACAATACCATTCACCATTGCAACAAAAAGAATAAAATACTTAGGAATATATCTACCTAAAGAAACAAAAGACTTATATATAGAAAACTATAAAACACTGATGAAAGAAATCAAAGAGGACACAAACAGATGGAGAAATATACCGTGTTCATGGATTGGAAGAATTAATATGGTGAAAATGAGGATACTACCCAAAGCAATCGATAGATTCAATGCAATCCCTATCAAGCTACCAATGGTATTTTTCAGAGAACTAGAACAAATCACTTCACAATTTGTATGGAAATATAAGAAACCTCGAATAGCCAAAGCAATCTTGAGGAAGAAGAATGGAACTGGAGGAATCAACCTGCCTGACTTCAGGCTCTACTACAAAGCCACAGTCATCAAGACAGTATGGTACTGGCACAAAGATAGAAATATAGATCAATGGAACAAAATAGAAAGCCCAGAGATAAACCCACGCACCTATGGACACCTTAATTTCGACAAAGGAGGCAAGAATATACAATGGAGAAAAGACAATCTCTTTAACAAGTGGTGCTGGGAAAACTGGTCAACCACTTGTAAAAGAATGAAACCAGAACACTTCCTAACACCATACACAAAAATAAACTCAAAATGGATTAAAGATCTAAACGTAAGACCAGAAACTATAAAACTCCTAGAGGAAGGCGGGGCTAAGATGGCGGAGGAATAGGACGGGGAGACCACTCTCTCCTCCACAAATTTATCGAAAGAACATCTGAACGCTGAGCAAACTTCACAAAACTACTTCTGAAGGCTGGCAGAGGACGTCAGGCTTCCACAAAGACAGCGCATTATCTTCAAAAGAGGTAGGAGAAATTATAAAAGATATAAAGAGAGACAAAAGAGTTAGGGACGGAGACCCGTCCCGGGGAGGGAGTCGTAAAAGAGGAGAAATTTCCAAGCACCAGGAAACCCTCTCACCGGCGGGTGTGGGGGAAGATTTCTTATCTCGGAGGGCAACGTAACTGGGAGGAAAAAATAAATAAAACCCACAGATTACGTGCCTAAAGCAACTCCCAGCAAAGAACCCCAGACGCTCGCATCATCCGCCACCAGCAAGTGGGGGCTGAACGGAGAGGAGCGGGCGGCACTGCCTAGGGTAAGGACCGGGACCGAGTGCCCTGAGGGCAATCTGAGGGAGCTAACGTGAGATAGTAACCTAAACTGTGGGACAGCCAGAGAGAGAGAACTATCCCGCGAAAAGCCCAACTCTAAGGCACTGCCGGCCCGCTCACAGAACAAAGGACTGAGCGATACCAGAGGAGAGCTAGCCGGCTGCGGACCGCCCCATCCCCCGCCGGACACAGCGGGCAGGCGGGGCCACCCAGAGCTGGAAAGGGGCAAACTCGGCCCCAGAGAGGGCACCCCCTACCAAACTGCAAACAGGCTCCCAGTTTCTAAGCAAAGACTGCCTGAGATCCCGGAGGGTCGACAGCCGCCGGGAGGGTCGCAGCCAGAGACCAGCTCCCCAGAACCGACACAAAGCACACCGGAGCCGGGCGCGCCCGTAAACCGAGGCGGGGACCAGGGAGGTGATAAGCCGCACCGCCCCAACAGGGGAGAGCACGCTCGCCAAACTCCTGGCCGCCTGAGCAGCTCCGACTGGGAACGGCACAAGCCGTGGGCGAAACCGAGTCTGCGCCTTTGTGGAGTAACCGGGAGCCTGAACCTGAGCGGCTTAGACCTGGGAAGTGCACGCATCTCAGGGCCCACTCCCCGGCCCACTCCCCAGCTGAGTAACCTGAAGCCTGAGCAGGGTAGACGGGGAAAGCACACACGCCGTGAGCAGGGGCGAACCCAGTGCGGCCGAGACACTGCGAGCTCACCACACACACGCCAGGTTTGCAGTGTTCTTTCCTCCCCACAGCACGACTGAACAAGTGAACCTAAAGAGACCACCTCCACCCCTTTGTTGCAGGGCGGAAATTAGATACTGAAGAGATCTCCAAACAGAAGCCAAATAAACAGAGGGAAGCGCTTTGGAAGTGACAGGCCAACAGATTAAAATCCCTGTAGTTAATACCGACTGCATTGAAAAGGACCTATAGATCTTGAAAAGTATAAGCAGGAACAAGGATCTATCTGAAACTGAGCAGACCCCACACTGCTCACAACAGCTGCAGAGAAAGTCCAGGATATATATTTTTTTACTATTATTATTATTTTTTTAATTAAAAAAAATTTTTTTTCTCTTCTTTCTTTTTTCTTCAAGTACTCTATTACGCCTTTAACTTTCATTTTCATAACCCACTATTAACTTGCAAAAAAAAAAACCCCTATTTTTGAAGCAAACTGCATACATATATCTTATACCTTTTGTGTTTTCTTTTTTTACTGTTTTTTTTCCTGTTTTACTTTTTTTCCTGTTTCTTTTTTTACTGTTTTACTGTTTATTTTTCTTTTTACACTGTTTCCTTTTTTCTTTTTTTTTATATTGTAAGTTTTATAAGAGTCCTAACCTCTACTCTAGATTTTTAATCTTTGTTTTACATATTTGATATCAATTTTGTACATTTAAGAACCCAATCTTTAGGACCTATTTTTACTCAGGAGTGTGATCACTGGCCTGATTACTCTCTCCCCCTATTGATGCTCTTTCTTCTCCCCCAGGGAACCTCTATCTCCCACCCTCCTCCTTCTCTTCTCAACCCAATTCTGTGAATCTCTGAGGGTGTTCTGGGTACCGGAGAACACTTCAGGAACAGGATACTGCCCAGATCTCTCTCTCCCCTCTTGATTCCTCCCTTTCTACTCATGCTCACCTCTATTACCTTCCTCCCCCCTCTCTATGTATCTCTGTGAACCACTCTGAGGGTTCAAACTGTGGAAAGCACAGAGGGAAGTGCTTACTGGCTAGATTGCTCTCTCCATATTTGAATTCCCCTCTTCCCCTCCTGGTCACCTCAACCCCCCCCCCACCTCATCTCTCCATGTAACTCAGTGAACCTTTCTGGGTATCCCTCACTGTGGAGAATCTTTTCACCATTAACCTAAAAGTTTTATTATTGATGCTGTATGGAAGGAGAAGTCTTGAGGCTACTGCAAGAATAAGACTGAAAGCCAGGGGAAACATTAATTAATAAGAGACCATCCAATAGCCTCCACATATACACTGAAACCAAGCTCCACCCAAGAGCCAATAAGTTCCAGAGCAAGACATACCACGCAAATTCTCCAGCAACACAGGAACATAGCCCTGAGCATCAATATACAGGCTGCCCAGAGGCACACCAAATCCATAGACATCTCCAAAATTAATACTGGTCACTCCATTGCACTCTAGAGAGCAGAAATCCAGCTCCACCCACCAGAACACCGACACAAGCTCCCCCAACCAGGAAGCCTTGACAAGGCACCTGTCCAACCCCAACCACAGTGAGGAACCTCCACAATAAAGAGGAACTTCATACTACCAGAATACAGAAGGGCCACGCCTAACACAGCAATCTAAACAAGATGAAAAGGCAGAGAAATACTCAGCAAGTAAAGGAAAATGAGAAATGCCCACAAAACCAAACAAAAGAGGAGGAGATAGGGAATCTATCTGAAAAAGAATTTAGAATAAGGATAATAAAAATGATCCAAAATCTTGAAAGCAAAATGGAGTTACAGATAAATATCCTGGAGACAAGGATTGAGAAGATGCAAGAAATGTTTATCAAGGACTTAGAAGAAATAAAAAGGAGTCAATATAGAATGAATAATGAAATAAAGGAGATAAAAGACACTCTGGAGGGAACCAACAGTAGAATAACGGAGGGAGAAGATAGGATAAGTGAGGTAGAAGATAGAATGATGGAAATAAACGAAGCAGAGAGGAAAAAAGAAAAAAGAATCAAAAGAAATGAGGAAAACCTCAGGGACCTCTGGGACAATATGAAACGCCCCAACATTCGAATCATAGGAGTCCCAGAAGAAGAAGATAAAAGGAAAGGCCATGAAAAAATACTCGAGGAGATAATAGTTGAAAATTTCCCTAAAATGAGGAAAGAAATAGTCACAGAAGTCCAAGAAACCCAGAGAGTTCCAAACAGGATAAACCAAAGGTGAAACACCCCAAGACACATATTAATCAAATTAACAAAGATCAAACACAAACAACAAATATTAAAAGCAGCAAGGGAAAAGCAACAAATAACACACAAGGGGATCCCCATAAGGATAAGAGCTGATCTTTCAATAGAAACCCTTCAGGCTAGAAGGGAATGGCAGGACATACTTAAAGTAATGAAAGAGAATAATCTACAACCCAGATTACTGTACCCAGCAAGGATCTCATTCAGATATGAAGGAGAATTCAAAAGCTTTACAGACAAGCAAGAGCTGAGGGAATTCAGCACCACCAAACCAGCTCTCCAACAAATGCTAAAGGATCTTCTCTAAACAGGAAACACAGAAAGGATGTTGCAACACGAACTCAAAACAACAAAGTAAATGGCAACGGGATCATACTTATCAATAATTACCTTAAATGTAAATGGGTTGAATGCCCCAACCAAAAGACAAAGGCTTGCTGAATGGATACAAAAACAAGACCCCTATATATGCTGTCTACAAGAGACCCACCTCAAAACTAGGGACACACACAGGCTGAAAGTGAAGGGATGGAAAAACGTATTTCATGCAAACGGAGACCAAAAGAAAGCAGGAGTCGCAATACTCATTTCAGATAAAATAGACTTTAAAATAAAGGATCTGAAAATGGACAAAGAGGGACACTACATAAAGATCAAAGGGTCAATCCAAGAAGAAGACGTAACAATCATAAATATATATGCACCCAACATAGGAGCACCACAATATATAAGGCAAATATTAACAAGTATGAAAGGGGAAATTAACAATAACACAATAATAGTGGGAGACTTTAATCCTCCACTCACGCATATGGATAGATCAACTAAACAGAAAATTAACAAGGAAACACAAACTTTAAATGATACAATAGACAAATTAGATTTAATTGATATTTACAGGACTTTCCACCCCAAAACAATCAATTTTACCTTTTTCTCAAGTGCACATGGAACTTTCTCCAGGATAGATCACATCCTGGGCCATAAATCTAGCCTTGGTAAATTCAGAAAAATTGAAATCATCCCAGCCATCTTCTCTGACCACAATGCAGTAAGATTAGACCTCAATTACAGGAAAAAAACTATTAAAAATTCCAACATATGGAGGCTAAACAACACGCTTCTGAATAACCAACAAATCACAGAAGAAATCAAATTATGCATAGAAAAGAATGAAAAGGAAAACACAACAACCCAAAACCTATGGGACACTGTAAAAGCAATACTAAAGGGAAGGTTCATAGCAATACAGGCGTACCTCAAGAAACAAGAAAAAAATCAAATAAATCAACTAACTCTACACCTAAAACAACTAGAGAAGGAAGAAATGAAGAACCCCAGGGTCAGTAGAAGGAAAGAAATCTTAAAAATTAGGGCAGAAATAAATGCAAAAGAAACAAAAGAGACCATAGCAAAAATTAACAAAACTAAAAGCTGGTTTTTCGAGAAGATAAACAAAATTGACAAGCCGTTAGCCAGACTCATGAAGAAACAAAGGGAGAAGAATTAGATCAACAAAATTAGAAATGAAAATGGAGAGATCACAACAGACTCCAGAGAAATACAAAGGATCATAAGAGACTACTACCAACAGCTATATGCCAATAAAATGGACAACTTGGAAGAAATGGACAAATTCTTAGAAAAGTATAACTTTCCAAAACCGAACCAGGAAGAAATAGAAGATCTTAACAGACCCATCACAAGCACGGAAATCGAAACTGTAATCAGAAATCTTCCAGCAAACAAAAGCCCAGGACCAGACGGCTTCACAGCGGAATTCTACCAAAAATTTAGAGAAGAGCTAACACCTATCCTACTCAAACTCTTTCAGAAAATTGCAGAAGATGGTAAACTTCCAAACTCATTCTATGAGGCCACCATCACCCTAATTCCAAAACCAGACAAAGATGTCACAAAAAAGGAAAACTACAGGCCAATATCACTGATGAACATAGATGCAAAAATCCTTAATAAAATTCTAGCAAACAGAATCCAACATCATATTAAAAAGATCATACATCATGACCAAGTGGGCTTTATCCCAGGAATGCAAGGTTTTTTTAACATCCACAAGTCAATCAATGTAATACACCACATTAACAAATTGAAAGAAAAAAACCATATGGTTATCTCAATAGATGCAGAAAAAGCCTTTGACAAAATTCAGCATCCATTTATGATAAAAACCCTCCAGAAAGCAGGAATAGAAGGAACATATCTCAACATAATAAAAGCTATATATGACAAACCCACAGCAAACATTATCCTCAATGGTGAAAAATTGAAAGCATTTCCCCTAAAGTCAGGAACAAGGCAAGGATGCCCACTTTCACCACTACTATTCAACATAGTTTTGGAAGTTTTGGCCACAGCAATCAGAGCTGAAAAAGAAATAAAAGGAATACAGATAGGAAAAGAAGAAGTAAAACTCTCACTGTTTGCAGATGACATGATCCTCTACATAGAAAACCCTAAAGACTCTACTAGAAAATTACTAGAGTTAATCAATGAATATAGTAAAGTTGCAGGATATAAAATTAACACACAGTAACCCCTTGCATTCCTATACTCCAATAATGAGAAAACAGAAAGAGAAATTAAGGAAACAATACCATTCACCATTGCAACAAAAAGAATAAAATACTTAGGAATATATCTACCTAAAGAAACAAAAGACTTATATAGAGAAAACTATAAAACACTGATGAAAGAAATCAAAGAGGACACAAACAGATGGAGAAATATACCATGTTCATGGATTGGAAGAATTAATATAGTGAAAATGAGTATACTACCCAAAGCAATCGATACATTCAATGCAATCCCTATCAAGCTACCAATGGTATTTTTCACAGAACTAGAACAAATCATCTCACAATTTGTATGGAAATATAAGAAACCTCGAATAGCCAAAGCAATCTTGAGGAAGAAGAATGGAACTGGAGGAATCAACCTGCCTGACTTCAGGCTCTACTACAAAGCCACAGTCATCAAGACAGTATGGTATTGGCACAAAGATAGAAATATAGATCAATGGAACAAAATAGAAAGCCCAGAGATAAACCCACGCACATATGGACACCTTATCTTCGACAAAGGAGGCAAGAATATACAATGGAGAAAAGACAATCTCTTTAACAAGTGGTGCTGGGAAAACTGGTCAACCACTTGTAAAAGAATGAAACTAGAACACTTCCTAACACCATACACAAAAGTAAACTCAAAATGGATTAAAGATCTAAACGTAAGACCAGAAACTATAAAACTCCTAGAGGAAAACATAGGCAAAACACTCTCCGACATAAATCACAGCAGGATCCTCCATGACCCACCTCCCAGAATATTGGAAATAAAAGCAAAAATAAACAAATGGGACCTAATTAAAATTAAAAGCTTTTGCACAACAAAGGAAACTATAAGCAAGGTGAAAAGACAGCCTTCAGAATGGGAGAAAATAATAGCAAACGAACCAACAGACAAAGAACTAATCTCAAAAATATACAAGCAACTCTTGCAGCTGAATTCCAGAAAAATTAACGACCTAATCAAAAAATGGGCCAAAGAACTAAACAGACATTTCTCCAAAGAAGACATACAGATGGCTAACAATCACATGAAAAGATATTCAACATCACTCATTATTAGAGAAATGCAAATCAAAACCACAATGGGGTACCATTTCACACCAGTCAGAATGGCTGCTATCCAAAAGTCTACAAGCAATAAATGCTGGAGAGGGTGTGGAGAAAAGGGAACCCTCTTACCCTGTTGATGGGAATGCAAACTAGTACAGCCACTATGGAGAACAGTGTGGAGATTCCTTAAAAAACTGGGAATAGAACTGCCATATGACCCAGCAATCCCACTGCTGGGCATACACACCGAGGAAACCAGAATTGAAAGAGACGCGTGTACCCCAATGTTCATCGCATCACTGTTTACCATAGCCAGGACATGGAAGCAACCTAGATGTCCATCAGCAGACGAATGGGTAAGGAAGCTGTGGTACATATACACAATGGAATATTACTCAGCTATTAAAAAAATACATTTGAATCGGTTCTATTGAGATGGATGAAACTGGAGCCCATTATACAGAGTGAAGTAAGCCAGAAAGAAAAACACCAATACAGTATACTAATGCATATATATGGAATTTGAAAGATGGTAACGATAACTCTATATGCGAGACAGAGTAAGAGACACAGATGCATAGAACAGTCTTATGGACTCTGAGGGAGAAGGTGAGGGTGGGACGTTCTGGGAGAATAGCATTTAAACATGTATATTATCATATGTGAAACAGAACACCATTCCATGTTCGATGCATGAGACAAATGCTCAGGACTGGGGCAATGGGATGACCCAGAGGGACGGGATAGGAAGGGAGGTGGGAGGGGGGCCTAGGAAGGGGAACACATGTAAACCCATGGTTGATTCATGTCAATGTATGGCAAAAACTACTACAACATTGTAAAGTAATTAACCCCCAACTAAAATTAAAAAAAAATAAAATAAAACAAAAAAAAATAAAAATAAAAACTAAAGTTCAAAAATAAATAAACAACAACAACAAAAGAGAGTGAAAAGACAACCTATAGTATGGGAGAAAATATTTGCAAATCATATACTTAATAAGGGACATGTATACAAAATATATAAAGGAATCTTACAACTCAATCCAAAAACAAGAAACACAATTAAAAATGGGCAAAGGTCTTGAATAGATCTTTCTCCTAAAAAGATATACAGTTAGCCACTGAACACATGAGAAGGTGCTGAACATCATTCATTTCAAAAAACTGAAAGTCGAAGTCACAATGAGATACCAATTCACACCTGCTGGGATGGCTACAAAAAAACAGACAGATAAAAGCAAGTGTGGAGAAATTTGAAGCCAGATACAGTGCTGGTTGGAGTTTAAAAATGGTACGACTCCTTTCCAAAACAATGCAGCAGTTTCTCAAGAGTTAAACAAGAGTGATCTTGTATGACCCAGCAATTCCTCTCCTGGGTATATACGCCAAATAAACGAAAACTTATGTATACTCAAAAAACTTGTATATGACATTCACAGTAGCATCAATCATTAATTACCAAAAGTACAAACAATAGAAATATCCATGATTTGACAACTCGATATGGTACATATATACAGTGAAATGTTGTTCAACAATAATAAAAAATAAAATACATCATGGATGAGCCTTTAAAATATTTTTAAGTCAAAGAAGCCAGTCATAAAGAATAATATACAGAATCTTTTTTTTTTCTGTTATAATTTTTTTCCTTTAATTTCTTTTTTTTTTTAATAAATTTATTTATTTTAGTTGGGGGCTAATTACTTTACAATATTGTAATAGTTTTTGCCATACATTGACATGAATCAGCCATGGGTTTACATGTGTTCCACAGAATCTAGAAAAATGGTACTGAAGAATTTATTTACAGGGCAACAGTGGAGAAACCGACATAGAGAATAGACTTATGGACATGGGGAGAGGGGAGGAGAGGGTGAGATGTATGGAAAGAGCAGCATGGAAACTTACATTACCATATGTAAAATAGATAGCCAAGGGGAAGTTGCTGTATGGTTCGGGAAACTCAAACAGGGGCTCTGTATCAACCTAGAGGGGTGGGATGGGGCGGGAGATGGGAGGGAGTTTCAAAAGGGAGGGGATATATGTATACCTATGGCTGATTCATGTTGAGGTTTGACAGAAAACAGCAAAATTCTGTAAAGCAATTATCCTTCAATAAAAAATAAATTTAAAAAAGATAATTAGTTAAATAAAAGAATAATATACTGTTCGATTGCATGTTATGTGCAATGTTGAGAACAGACAGAAAGTGCATTGGTAGGTGCCTAGCATTAGAGTTTCTCATTTGGGTGATTAAATATTGTTGTGTTGATGGTTGCACAATTTTGTGAATATACTAAATATCACTGACATGTTCAATTTCAAAGATTCCACTGTATGATTTGCAAAGTAAATATAATTTGTAACACTTTATTTATAACAGTAAAGCTGTTAAAATTGATATAAGTAAAGAAATTAATTAAATAACATTTCAGTCCATATCATATATTCCAATAATCCCAAAGCTTCTCTGGAAATGACTGAGTCCTGTAAATGCTGGCATGCAATGGGATTATAACTGTATTACTTGTGTGATAACACAGTAAAGTAAGTCAAAGTTCTATTCCCGCAACAACTCGCAGCTGAGTACAAGAGGTTGTCCAACAATTGGTTATACTTTATAAACTAGTGACTTCACAGATATCTTCTCCAGGATTGAAGATATCGACTCAAGGATTGAAGGAGTGTTCTTTCAGTTAAGAGCATAAAAAGATCTTTCAACTCAATAAATACTCAGTAAGCTCACAATGTTTCAGGCAGGATCTCGAATCAACATCCCGCATGGCATGTTCCAGCCATTCTGAACCTCTTTCTAGTCATCACATCCCCCATGCTCTCTCTGATTTCTACAACTTCATTATCTTCTGTCAGGGATGATTCCCTCCATCTTCATCTGGCTGAAACTGCTTACCTTCAGCTCTCAGGTTACACTTGTCTTTCTCTAGGGAGCTTCTCTGTCCCTCTGAAATTAGATTATTTCCTGGTACATACTGACAAGTCCATATAATTACCTTCTCTCTGATAGAAAGCACTTACCAAGTTCCTTGTCAGTGCTTATTTTACTGAATGTCTCCCAACAGACTAGGAGTCACTGAGGGTGGAGACTGTGTGTGTCTTTTCCACCCTTGAATCCCAGAGCCTAACATAATCTGGGAGACACTGTTTAACATATTCAGTGTCATAGTTCAGTTTGAGATGTTAGAGTGGGGAAATAATCAGTTATGAAATTATACATCAAATTCATGCTCATCCAACATAGGTTGAATCTGAATGGAGGCAGAAGACCTAAATAGACATTTCTCCAAAGAAGACATACAGATGGTCAACAAACCCATGAAAAGATGCTCAATGTGATTAATTATTAGAAAAATGCAAATCAAAACTACAGTGGGGTATTATCTCACACTGGTCAGAATGGCCATCACCAAAAGAAATCTACAAACAGTAAATGCTAGAGAGGTTGTGGTAAAAAGGGAACCCTACTGCACTGTTGGTGGGGATGTACATTGGTACAGTCACTATGGAGAACACTATGAAGTTTCCTTAAAAAACTAAAATTAAAACTACCATAGGACCCAGCAATCCCACAGCTTGGCATATACCCAGAGAAAACCATAATTCAAAAAGACACATGTACACCAATGTTCACTGCAGCACTGTTTACAACAGCTAGGATATGGAAGCATCCTAGATGTCCACTGAAAGATGAATGGATAAATAAGTTGTGGTATATATGTACAATGGAAGTTTATTCAACCATGAAAAGGGATGAAATTGTGCCATTTGTAGAGATGTGGATGGAATTAGAGACTGTCATACAGAATCAATTCAGTCAGAAAGAGAAAAACAAATATTGTATATTAATGCATATATGTGGAATTTAAAAACAATGGTATGAAAAAAGTGAAAGTGAAGTCGCTCAGTCGTGTCCGACTCTTTACGACTCCATGGACTGTAGTTCACCAGGCTCCTCCATCCATGGGATTTTCCAGGCAAGAGTACTGGAGTTGGTTGCCGTTTTCTTCTCCAGAGGATCTTCCCGACGCAGGGATCGAACTCCAGTCTCCCACACTGTAGGCAGATGCTTTACCGTCTGAGCCACCAAACAGTGGTATAGATGACCTTATTTGCAAAGCAGAAATTGAGATGCAGATGTAGAGAACCAATGTATATCTACCAAGGAAGAAGGGGCAGTGAGATGAATTGGAAGACAGGGATTGACACATATGCAAGATTGCCGCTATGTATAATATAGATAACTAATGAGAACCTACTGTATAGCACAGGGAACTCTACTCAGTGCTCTGTGGGGACCTAAATGAGAAGAAAATCCAACAAAGATGGGATATATGTATAGGTATAGCTGAGTCAGCTTGCCATAGAGCAGAAACTAACACAACATTGTAAAGAATCTATACTTCAATCAAAATCTGAATGGAAGAGTTCAGTTAATAAATTTGATATTTTTAATTTTAATGGGTGGAAGATGACAGAATTTCATTATAAAACCAACAAGTATATCAACATTTATTCAAGTTCAGAATGGGCTAAGTGGAAATGCAGTCTGAGGTCTGAGTGTCTTGGCGAAAGGTTCCTTTGGTCAGAACAGGATACACACAGCAAGGGTCAAGCCCTTGTTTCCCACTGAAGGTTGTTGTGTCTGGAGCACTGCCTGGAACTGTGGGCACAATTTTGATACCAAAAAGGGACCTTGGCCTAGGAGAAGCCCATCCAGTAAAGATGGAAACCCAGGAATAAGAAGTTGGTTAAATTAAGGCATCATTGAGATACTAAATTGGCCATGCATGGAACCTCTCTGCCCAAGGACTTTTTATTAAATTGATAACTTTCATCATAAATTGAGCCAATTTTGTCATGTTTTCTGCCATCTCAAGACTGTATCTTAACTAAGTGATCCTACCTCTGTCCAGTGGTTCATTCCTGGTCCCTCTTTGTCACCAGAGAGACAAGGATAAGTACTCTGCTGGCTCCTGGGGACACTTTCAGGGACTTTGACAAACCTTATCCATCCCCTTGAGTCCCCTAAAACCCACCCAGGCTGTGCCCATTCCTACAATAGCCACGTAGAGCCTGGGACCCCACAGTTGGCACCCTTGGCTATAGAACAAACTATGAAAGCTAGTTCCTTACCTTTGCAACATATAACTTTTATCTCCCCTTACACAACCCTTGAGAAATCTGTATGTGGGTCAAGAAGCAACAGTTAGAACTGGACGTGGAAGAACTGATTGGTTCAGAATTGGGAAAGGAGCACAAGGGTTTATATTGTCACCCTGCTTAAACTTATTTGAAGAGTACGCCATGCGAAATGCTAGACTGGATGAATCACAAGCTGGAATCAAGATTGCCCTGAGAAATATCAACAACTTCAGATATGCAGATGATACCACTCTAATGGCAGAAAGTGAAGAGGAACCCAAGAACCTTCTGGTGAGGGTGAAAGAGGAGAGTGATAAAGCTGTCTTGAAACTCAACATTGAAAAAAACTAAGATCGTGGCATTTGGTCCCATCATGTCCTGGCAAATAGATGGGGAAAAAGTGGAAGCAGTGACAGATTTTATTTTCTTGGGCTCCAAAATCGCTAGGTACGGTGACTGGAACCACAAAATTAAAAAACACTTTCTTCTTAGAAGGAAAGCCATGACAAACCTAGACAGCATATTAAATAGCAGAGACATCACTTTGCTGACCAATGTTCATCTACTCAAAGCTATGGTTTTCCCAGTAGTCATGTACGGATGTGAGAGTTGCACCATAAAGAAGGTTGAACACCGATGAATTGATACTTTTGAACTGTGGTGCTGGAGAAGACTCTTGAGATTCCCTTGGAATACAATAAGATCAAACCACTCAATCCCAAAGGAAATCAACCCAAAATATTTGTCTGAAGGACTGACGCTGCAGCTGAAGCTCCAACACTTGGGCCACCTGATTCAAAGTGCCGACTCACTGGACTGATGCTGAACCTAAAGCTGCAGTACTTTGGCCACATGATGCAGAGAACTGACTCACTGGAAAAGATCCTGATGCTATGAAAGATTGAAGGCAAAAGGAGAAGGGTGCCTCAGAGGATGCGATGGTTAGATAGCATCACTGACAGAATGGACATGAATGTGAGCAAACTCCAGGAGACAGTGAAGGATAGGGGAACCTGGCTGCAGTCCATGGGTTCTCAAAGAGTGGGATATGGCTTATCAACTGAAAAACGACAACAACCTAACAACTCACCTGAGGATACAATGATACGTGTGCCCTGGTGTGTAAACTAAAAGAACAGCATAGAGGACTTCCCTGGTAGTCCAGGGGTTGGGAGTCTGCCTTCCATCAGGGGACATGGGTTATAACCCTGGTCTGGGAAAATTTCACATGCTGTGGGGCAACTAAACCCGTGTGCCACACCTACTGAGTCCCACATGCATTGGAGCCTGTGCTTTGCAACAAGAGAAGCCTCCTACTTGCTGCAACTAGAGAAAGCCTGTACACAGCAACGACGACACAGCACAGCCAAAATAAATTTAAAGAAGAAAGAACAACATAGATATGGCACCTACTTCCTCCACTCCAGCACTCTTGTTCTGCACTGATAAACTGGCTGTGGTGGGGATATGGGAGAGTTGCACTGGTCTGTAGCACTTCCTGGCTAATTTTTGTGGTGTGAATACTGTTGCCATTGTTACTGTTGAGCAGCTAACAATATAAAAGTCGGTTTGCAAAACCCCTGAAAATTTAGGGATGAGCAGGTACGATTCTTGTGTGATCTGTCTCCAGCACACTGCTGAGTGCAGTGAAACTAAAGGAGATTTTCGAGAATCCTGGCAGTCTTCTCCTCCTCACTGATGCATGTTTCACAGGTCTGGGGTTTATGACATCTTCTGAACCATAACCAGGTTGTTCACATCTTACATTTCCCATGTTGGGGCCGGGGGGGGGGGAGAGGAAGAAGTGTTGGGCTTTAGAGCCCCATCCTCACAGAGTGTATGGAAAACGAGCTGGTATGATCAAGTCTCTGACGTGAATTCAAAATGTGCCTAGGCCTCTCATATCTTCTACCCCTCAAATATACACCATGAAACCCAGGCAGCCAGAACCACAGCAACTTGTCTAAGGTCACCCATGCAGTAAGTGACGGACTTGGGACTCTACTTCAGATATGCCTTTCCCCAACATAAGAGTCAGCATTTCAAAGGAATGAAATGGAAAAGGTCAGTTTTCATTCAAATCCCAAAGAAAGGAAATGCCAAAGAATGATTAAACTACTACACAACTGTGCTTATCTCACATCCTAGCAAAATGATGCTCAAAATTCTCCAAAGGTAGGCTTCAAGAGTACATGAACTGAGAACTTCCAGATGTTCAAGCTGGATTTAGAAAAGGCAGAGGAACCAGACATCAAATTGCCAACATCTGTTGGATCATAGAAAAAGCAAGAGAATTCCAGAAAAGCATCTACTGCTGCTTCATTGACTACGCTAAGGCCTTTGACAGTGTGGATCACAACAAAATGTGGACAATTCTTAAAGAACACCTTACCTGCCTCCTGAGAAATCTGTATGCAGGTCAAGAAGCACCAGTTAGAACCAGACATGGAACAACTGCTTCCAAATTGGGAAAGGAGTACATCAAGGCTGTATATTTTCACCCATCTGAATGAGAGTTTCAGAGAATAGTAAGGAGAGAAAAGAAAGCCTTTTTGAGTGAACAATGCAAACAAACAGAGGAAAACAATAGAATGGGAAAGACTAGAGATCTCTTCAAGAAAATTAGAGATACCAAAGGAACATTTCATGCAAAGATGGGCACAGGACAGGACAGAAATGGTAGGGACCTAACAGAAGCAGAAGATATTAAGAAGAGGTGGCAAGAATACACAGAGGAACTATACAGAAAAGATCTTAATGACGCAGATAACCCAAATGGTGTGATCACTCACCTAGAGCCAGACATCCTGGAGTGTGAAGCCAAGTTTGTCTTAGGAAGCATCACTAGGAACAAAGCTAGCAGAGGTGATGGAATTCCAGCTGAGCTATTTCAAATCCTGAAAGACGATGCTGTTAAAGTCCTGGACTCAATGTGCAAGGAAATTTGGAAAATTCAGCAGTGGCCACAGAATTGAAAAAGTTCAGCTTTCATTCCAATCCCAAAGATGGAGAATGTAAAAAAATGTTCAAAGTAACTCACAACTGCACTCATTTCACACACTAGCAAACTAATGCTCAAAAGCCTTCAATGTAGCTTCAACACTATGTGAACTGAGAACTTTCAGACATACAAGCTGGATTTAGAAAAGGCAGAGGAACCGGGGATCAAATTGTCAACATCCATTGAAACTTAGAAAAAGCTAGAGATATCAAAAAGAAAATCTACTTCTGTTTCATTGACTACGCTAAAGCCTTTGAGTGTGTAAATCACAACAAACTGTGGAAACTTCTTAAAGACATGGGAATACCAGACCACCTTACCTGCCTCCTGAGAAAACTGTATGCAAGTCAAGAAGCAACAGTTAGAATTGGACATGGAAGAATGGACTGGTTCCAAATTGGGAAAGGAGTACATCAAGGCTGTATACTGTCACCCTGCTTATTTACCTTTTATGCAGAGAATATCGTGTGAAATGCTGGGCGGGATGAAGCACATGCTGGAATCAAGGTTATTGGGAGAAACATCAATAACCTCAGATATGCAACGATACCATCCTTATGGCAGAAAGTGAAGAAGAACTAAAGCGCCTCCTGATGAAAGTGAAAGAGGAGAGTGAAAAAGCTGGCTTAAAACTCAACATTCAAAAGATGAAGATCATGGCATCTTGTCCTATCACTTCACGGCAAATGGACAGGGAAACAATGGAAATAGTGACAGAATTTAGTTCCCTGGGCTCCAAAATCACTGCAGATGGTGACTGCAGCCGTGAAATTAAAAGATGACTCCTCCTTGGGAGAAAAGCAATGACAAACCTAGACAGCACATTAAAAACAGAGACATTACTTGGCTGACAAAGGTCTGTATAGTCAAAGCTGTGGTTTTCCAGTAGTCATGTACAGATGTGAGAGTTGGGCCAAAAGGCTGAGTGCTGAAGCATTGATACCTTTGAACTGTGGTGCTGGAGAAGACTCTGGAGGGTCCCTTGGACTACAAAGAGATCAAACCAGTCAATCCTAAAGGAAATCAACCCTGAATATTTGTTTGAAGGACTGACGCTGCAGCTGAAGCTCCAATACTTGGGCCACCTGATTCAAAGTGCCGACTCACTGGAAAAGACCCTGATGCTGGGAAAGATTGGAGGCAGGAGGAGAAGGAGATGACAGAGGATGAGGTGGATGGATGGTATCACCGAGTCAATGGACCTGAATTTGAGCAAACTTCCGGAGATGGTGAAGGACGGGGAAGCCTGGCGTGCTGCAGTCGATGCAGTCGAAAGATTTGTAGCCGACTCAACAACTAAGCGCAGCACAGACTGCTGCTTGCCAGGCACCTCTATCCATGGGGATTCTCCAGACAAGAATACTGGAGTGGGTTGCCATGACCTTCTCCAGGGGCTCTTCCCAACCCAGGGATCAAACTCAGGTCTCCCGCATTCCAGATGGACTCTTTACCATCTGAGCCACCAGGGAAGCCCATTTGATTGAATTTGTTGTTCAGTCGCTCAGTCATGTCTGACTCTTTGTGACCCCATGGACTGCAGCACTCCAGGCCTCCCTGTCCTTTACCATCTCCCAGAGCCTGCTCAAACTCATGTCCACTGATTCAGTGATGCTATCCAACCATCTCATCCTAATAAAGTTGCCTAATTCCATGCATGGAGTAATATGCATTTAAAACTATAAGTATGCCTCGAAATCTTCAGGCCACACTCACTAAAACACAGGGCCTACTTACAGAAAATGTTAACATCACAAAGAGCATAACTCCCCATACCCCAGTATTTTTTGTGGGGTTAGAGTATTGTATACATGCTTTTCGTGTCAGTGCAGACCTTTCAAGGAGCTGATGCTAAAGCAGAATTCAAAGTGCAAGAAACTTATTAGGGGAAGTAACTGTGCAAGAAAGTGAGACTTCAGGGAAAGTTGGGAGAGCCACTGGATTAGGATTCTGGTGTGAACCCCAGTGAAGGAGAGGCAAGAATTAAAGCCTGGGTAGAAGCATCTTAAAGGGTGCAGCACTTGTCAGTACAGTTTGCAAGGTCACTGTGGAGTCTTTGAGTCAATGTTAGCCGTCAACTTGCTTCTTGCTGACACTACATAACTGGTGGTAATGTCCCACTTGTGACAACCAAAACCCAGACTCCATATATGAAACAATGATTGGCAAATCATGGTACATCAGGCAATGTGAAGGACAGTGATCCCTGAGAGAGAAGAAACAAAAGAGGTGTGAACAGTGACTGCCCCAGCTTACTGCCTAGCGTTTTCAGTCTGCTGCAGCTAATGTAGGAGAACCTAGCTGGAGCCAATGGAGACCTGACATCAGAAGACAGAGCTGAGGTCAGAGGAGATGAAGGCAACCAGAGGTCAATGGGTGCCAGACAGCAGAAAGCCACAAAGCGAGAGAACCCTGGGGAACTTCAAAGTGTCCCCCTCATGTACTCAGCCCATGTGTGTGAGGCCAGGGATAGTACATCTGAAAGGAGTAGAGAGAACACTGCCTAGTGCTTGGACTTGGATGGTCATAGTGCCTTTCTGAGTCAGCCAGGGTGGAAAACCTCAGGATTCATGGGACACTGGGTTAGGACTCAGAAGGATCTTTACTCAGTAGTGGGAGTTCAGTGCAGTTCAGTCACTCAGCCGTGTCCGACTCTTTGCAACACCATGGAGTGCAGCACGCCAGGCCTCCCTGTCCATCATGCAACTCCCAGAGCCTGCTCAAACTCATGTCCATTGAGTCGGTGATACTATCCAACCACCTCATCCTCTGTCGTCCCCTACTTCTCCTGCCTTCAATCTTTCCCAGCATCAGGGTCTTTTCCAATGAGTCAGTCCTTCGCATCAGGTGGCCAAAGTATTGGTGATTCAGCTTCAGCGTCAGTCCTTCCAATGAATATTCAGGACTGATTTCCTTTAGGATGGACTGGTTTGATCTCCTTGCTGTCCAAGGGACTCTCAAGAGTCTTCTCCAACACCACAGTTGAAAAGCATCAATTCTTTGGCGATCAGTTTTCTTGATGATCCAACTCTCATATCCATACATGACCACTGGAAAAACCATAGCTTTGATTATATGGACCTTTGTCGGCAAAGTAATGTCTCAGCGATGTAAAATGGTTTTTAATACGCTGTCTAGGTTTCTCATAGCTTTTCTTCCAAGGAGCAAGCGTCTTTTAATTTCATGGGTGCAGTCACCATCTGCAGCAATTTTGGAGCCTAAGAAAATAAAGTCTATCATTGTTCCCATTGTTTCCCCATTTATTTGCCTTGAAGTGATGGGACAGGATTCCATGATCTGTGTTTTCTGATTGTTGAGCTTTAAGTCAACTTTTTTACTCTCCTCTTTCACTTTCATCAAGAGGTTCTGTTTCATCAAGTGATGAAACTACTCCAAAGAGTGGGAGTAATGAGTCCAGTTGTGAGCACTGCTCCAGTTTTACCTAATAAATAACACTGAACATAAGGAAATGAATAATTGAATCATCAAACAGACAAAGAAGCAAATAAGTAAATGAATAAGTAAATAATATTGGAGAAGAAGGATAGTGCTTACTTTCACACAATGCTGGTATCAGCTGGAAGCCAGGCTAGGAATATGCATCAAGATTTAAATGTAAACTCTATAGGATCTGTTGGATCCACAGCACCTGGATGTGAGGTCACCTCCCAAGTCCAGAGAAAACCATGTGAAATGATGAGAGAAGAGAATACTGAGGGCTTGCACAGGTATGAGAATACTTCCCCAAATGCCAGGTTCAAAAACCTGAGAATTCATGGGCTATTGGGTAGAGTCATCAGAAGAGTCTTTTATCAGTCATGGAGAATAAGCAGCCATCAACTGGTCACTGCTCCAGTCCTATGAAAGAAACCATGAAAAGACAACCCCAAAAGATCAAAGTGTTTCCAAGTAATTTAACTGCATTCTAGAAACGCACAAATCCATTATTCAACATGGTTAACACTCAAAATCAGACATCCAATCAAAACTTAGATGGAATGCAAATAAGCAGAAAAACAATCACCTCATAATGAGTCATTAAACGAATCTATTGAAACTCACTCAAAACTGAAACACTAAAACAGATGCTAACAATAGCAGACAAGGACATTGTAACAGTTATTATAACTGTATTCCATATGTTCAAAAACTTAAGATATGTAAAACATAAAGAAGACACAAATGATCTCTAGATGAAAAGTCCAATGTGAAAGATGAAGGATACACTGGGCGGGATGAATGGCAGAGTAGATATTGTAGAACAAAAATACTGGGCTTGAAGATAGCAATATAACTGACCCCATATTAAACACAGGGAGAAAAGAAATACTTTTCAGAACTAAAATAGCATCCATAAGCTGTGGGATCACTTCAAGCAGCCTGATAAGGTTTCAGTTGGGGTTCCCTGGAGGAGTGGACCAAGAAGTGGGGACAGATAGAACATTTGAAGAAATAATGCCCCCTGATTCTCCCAGATTTGCTGAAAACTCTAGTCCCATAGATGCAAGAAGCCCAATAAAGCCTGAACACAAATAACATGAAAAAAACTACACTAAGGCAAATGACAATCAAACTGCTCAAAATCAGTGATAAAGATAAAATATTAGAGCAACCAGAGAAAAAAGTCATGTTAATTACAGAGAGGACTTTTTTCCTCAGAGACAATCCAAAGTGATGACAGTGTACCAACATCTTTGAAGCAGTGAAAGGAAAAAAAAAACCCTCTAAACATGGAATTCTATACTCAGTGGAAATATTTTTCTTAACCTGAGCAGGACCATGTTGGACCTTCCTGGAGATAGTGAAACTCAGCAGGACCATATGGTCCTTCCCCCTCCCCCACCATGTCCTGTGCATGCCTTCTGCCTGTGGAAAACTTCAGTCAAAGAATAAGTTTAATCAGAAAAGTGAGAGATATGGAAACAAAGGAAAACAGTCTAAGGAGACTAAATAATAATGGAGTCATTAAGCATAGTCAAGGCCATTTAGTTCTTTCTCAAGGGCTATAGGTAATATTCTGAGCTGTATGCTGGGAGCTGTCTTTTGATACCAAAACACCAGGTGGAAAAGTTAACTACATGATGACCAGACTGTACCCAGGACTTGAGCTGCCACATTTCAGAGAACTGACTGCAAAGAAATGGGAACAAGTGCACCCCAAACTATAGGTTAACTGTACCCAAAACAAACAAGGTGATGCTAGTCAGACCACTGATTACTAATGTGAAGATGACTGTTAGAGATGACTACAATGTTTCTGCATGTAACACCCCCCGCTATTCTCTCTATAAATGGTCTCACCCCTTGCTTGTCAAGGGTGTGGGGGAGTCAGCCTTTGGGAAGATGTATGCCACCCTCCCCTCCAGCTGCTGGCATCTGAAATAAAGCAAACTTTCCTTTCCACCAACCTTGTCTGTTTACTGGCTTTTGGAGGGTGAGCAGCTGGACCCTGCATGCATACCTTTCTGTAGCAATAGACCTCCTGCCCTCATGTCCCCTGTCACTTGTTTGTAGAAAAACTTTTGTCTTCTAAGCCTTTCTCCACTTCCAAAGAGTAATTTAATCAGAAAGGTGACAACATGCAGAAATAAAGGAAAACCATCAAAGAAGACAAAATAAACATAGTTTAGCCATAAAACAATGTCAAGGACCTTATTTCTTCCTCAAGGGCCATAGATAATATTCTGAGCTGTATCCTTGAGGTGTTTTGCAGATACTAAAACCCCCAGCAGTTGGAGGAAGTTAACTGCATTCTGATGACTAGCACATAGACCCCAGAGCAGTTGGAACCCAGTTGGTTGATGACTGAGAGTCCCAAAACATCACCCTGCTACCTTACCTTCAACCAACCAGAGAATTTAGCATGAACTGATCATGAGCCCCATGACCGTCTCCTTCACCTTGCCTTTAAAAACCCTTCCCTGAAAGCCTTCTGGGAGTTCAGGTCTTTTTTTAAAAAATTACTTATTTTTAATTGGAGGATAATTGTTTACAATATCGTGTTGGTTTCTGCCACATATCAACATGTATCAGGCATAAGTGTATCTATGTCCCTTCCCTCTAGAACCTCCCTCCGACCTCCCATCCCACCCTACCCCTCTAGGTTGTCACAGAGTATTTGAGCTGTGTCAAGAGTAGCATTAGATAGCCAGAGTTCAGGTCTTTTAAGCATGAGTTTCCTGTCCTCTTTGCTTGGCCCCATGTTGAACACCTTACACTAAATGCTGTACTTTGTGTTCAGTTGTTCAGTCACGTCTGACTCTTTGCAAGCCTGTGGCCTGTAGTCTGCCAGGCTCCTCTATCAATGGGATTTTCCCTGGAAAGAACACTGGAGTAGATTGCCATGCTCTCCTCCAGGGGATCTTCACAATCCAAGGTTCGAACCCTCGTCACCTGCATCTCCTGCATTGCAGACGAATTCTTTACCCCTGAACCACCAGAGATCCCAAATACTGTACTTTCCCTCACCACAAATCAGTGTTAGTAGTTTCAGTTCACAACACTCTGGTGAAAGGACTCAAGTTGGGTTTGGTAGCATTTAAAAAACAGTGGCAAAATAGCCCTCTCGCCCCTCTTGCCTCTGTGCTACACTGCTCCCGGTCTCTTCGAGCTGGGAAAGTGCTTCTAGACTCAGCTCTCACCAAGCTTAGGCAGCCAAGAAAGACACCTGTCTATATGGAGTCTGTAGACCTCTGGAAAGAGGAACCATGGGGGAACTATTGACTGTCTTGAAGAAATACCCTGACTGGGTTTGGAGTTTTAGGACTATCTTCCTGGTTCCTGTGTGTGGTGGATTCAGAAGAGATCAAGCCCTGAGCCTTCGGAGTGGGAGCACTGACTCCAAGACCCAAGACTACCACAAAATTAACCCTAGGGAGTAGCAAATAGTGAGAACTCACATAAAGGAAACCACTTGAATACAAGACCCAGCATCACCCAACCACCAGTAGCACCCTGTGCAGACGCCTCATCTAAACAACAAACAAAACAAAAATACAAACCCAATCATCATCAGACAGGATTACCACCTCACTCAGCCTTGCCCATCAGAGGAAAAGCAAACAAACAACCAAACACTCAGCACAAATCTCACCCTATGCAAAGCTTACACAAACCACTGGACCAACCTTAGGAGGGAAGAAACAAAAAGGAAGAAAGAATTCAAGCTAGAAGCCTCAGAAAAGGAGACCTCAAACACAATAAGTGAAAAAAAAAAAATAATGAGAACGCAGAGAAATACCGCACAAATGAAGGAACAAACTAGAAACACAGAAGCCCAAATAAATGAAGAGGAAATAGGCAAACTACCTGAAAAAGAATTCAGAATAATGATAGTAAAGATGATCCAAGACTTTGAAAACAGAATGGAGAAAATGCAAGAATCAATTAACAAAGACCTAGAAGAATTAAAGAATAAAAATATTTGCTCACCAAGTGGGGATGGGATTTGATTGCATTGTGAATGCACCCCTCTTTCCATCTTATTGTAGCTTATTCTTTGTGTTTGGATGTAGAATATCTTTTCTGGTAGGTTCCAGTCTTTCTGTCGATGGTTGTTCAGCAGTTAGTTGTGATTTCAGTGTTTTTGTGAGAGGATGTGACCTCAAGTCCTTCCACTTCACCATCTTGTCCTCACCTCTCCTTTGAATCTTTGCCTTGGGAGACAGCCAGGGTAGGTAATTCTTCTCATTTCAAAGACTCTCTCAAAGTCCAAGGTCAGAGGGCAAGGAAATGGAGCTTTAGGAAGCTTAAGACAATGGATTCACCAGTAAATCTACGAGTAAATCTTTGCAAGGATAGAATGCTTCCAATTAAAGGGACTACCTCAATGCCTTCTTGCTCACATGGGAAGCAGTCTTCCCATAGGTAGAATATTTGGGTCATTGCTGGCCAAGATTTAGCTTTTTATCATGAAGAAAGTTTCTCTCTTGTTAATATTATTGTCTTTTTCTTTTCCTAGTCCCAAAATATTTATGTTTAGCAGTTTGTTACAGGTTATGATAAAGGATAAAATTGAACATCCAATAGAAGAGGTGCTAGGACAAGGCATGGGCCCAGAGTATCCATTGCCCTCTCCAGGCCCACAACTCTGCCCGAATCTCCATGCATTCACTGACTCTGAAGTCCCTAGAATACTTGAGAACAAAGATGCTGAGCAAATCTTCCAGTTAGTTGATTAAAAAGAAAGAAGAGGAGAAAAGTAAACAAATGAAGTCCTAATAAATGTGGCCCTCAATTAAGTTAACAAAATGTCCAGGTACTCTGAACAGAGAAAAAGGGAGAAAAAAATATCAACAAAATAATGAAACAATGGTCCTAAAAGTGAAGGCCATGAGAATGCAGCACAAGTGAAGCTTTAGACAAAGGCACATCATGGCAAAGTTTCAGAATGAGTAAATAAAAATCAGTAGTAAATCTTAATAGTATATAAAAGACAAACAACCCCAAAAATCTGTGCAAGACATTGGAACAGACCAGAATACATATGGCTGGCAAGTCAGCACAAGAAAATATGCTCAATATATTGAAATGCAAATTAAAATTAGAATGTGATACCACTACACACCTATCGGAATGGTGAAAATTTAAAAGACTGATCGTACCAAGTGTTTTCAAGAATGGAACTCATATATAACTGAGTCATGCTGTCATACACAGCTGGGAGTGTAATTATGTATACCAGACACTTTATTAAAAAGTTAAAGGCATACATACTGTAGGCTTCAGCCATTCCAATCCTGAGTATTTTTTAAGACGAAGGAAAGTATGTATCGACACAAAGTCTTTTACATGAATGCTTTACTTATTAAGCTCCAGACTGGAAACAACCACAATATCCATCAATCAATGTATTGTTAAACAAATGATGGCATATCCACACAAGGGAATGATTTTCAATTACCTCATCTAAAACATGGAGATAATTGACCAGAGAGATTTATATTATTAGTGAACAAGAGGAGTAATGAACAGAGAGATTAAAATGATTTGTAATGAAATAGACTAAAGCCCACACATCATTCCCTGGGAGAAGCCATTCCTGAACACCACACTTACAGGGCTCTCTTCTGTGTTCTAGGCATCCCCTGGCTCTCGTCTGTCTATCTCGCATAATTGTAACTATATACTCAGTTCCTTTTCAGTCCAGAACCTGAAACCTGACTCCCAGCAGACGCTCAGAGAAATTTTCTGCCCTCTGAATGATGATGATCTATGCTACTCACATTCAAGTATAGCCATTATCAAACCAGCAATTTCTTTATTGGAAGAAATACATTATCAACTAGTGATCATAGGACATTTCTCTTGACAAATTTCTGTTCTTATAGAGGGGGAAATGTACACATTACTTTGTCCAAAAGCGTCTAATTCAGTTCAGTCACTCAGTCGTGTCCGAGTCTTTGTGACCCCATGAACCGCAGCACGCCAGGCCTCCCTGTCCATCACCAACTCCCAGAGTCCACCCAAACCCATGTCCATTGAGTCGGTGATGCCATCCAGCCATCTCATCCTCTGTCGTCTCCTTCTTCTCCTGCCCTCAATCTTTCCCAGCATCAGTGTCTTTTCCAATGAGTCAGCTCTTCGCATCAGGTGGCCAAAGTATTGGAGTTTGAGCTTCAACATCAGTCCTTCCAATGAACACCCAGGACTGATCTCCTTTAGGATGGACTGGTTGGATCTCCTTGCAGTCCAAGGGGCTCTCAAGAGTCTTCTCCAACACCACAGTTCAAAAGCATCCATTCTTCGGTGCTCAGCTTTCTTCACAGTCCAACTCTCACATCCATACATGACCACTGGAAAAACCATAGCCTTGACTAGATGGACCTTTGTTGGCAAAGTAACGTCTCTGCTTTTTAATATGATATTTAGGTTGGTCATAACTTTCCTTCCAAGGAGTAAGCGAGTTTTAATTTCATGGCTGAAGTCACCATCTTTAGTGACTTTCGACACTAGAAAAATGAAGTCAGCCACTGTTGCCACTGTTTCCCCATCTATCTGCCATGAAGTGATGGGACCATATGCCATGATCTTAGTTTTCTGAATGTTGAGCTTTAAGCCAACTTTTTCACTCTCCACTTTCACTTTTGTCAAGAGTTCCTCTTCTCTTTCTGCCATAAGGGTGGTCATCTGCATATCTGAGGTTATTGATATTTCTCCTGGCAATCTTGATTCCAGCTTGTGCTTCATCCAGCCCAGCGTTTCTCATGATGTACTCTGCATATAAGGTAAATAAGCAGAGTGACAATATACAGCCTTGACGTACTTCTTTTCCTATTTGGAACCACGTCATCTGCAAATAGAATAGTTTTACTTCTTTTCCAATGTAGATTCATTTTATTTCTTTCCCTTGCTTAATTACCCTGTCCAGAACCTCCAGGACAAAGTGGAATAGAAGTGGTAAGAGATGATATCCTTCTATTGTTCCTGATTTTCAGGGGAAGTACTTCTGCCTTTTATCATTAAATACGATGACAGCTGTGGGTTTTTCACAGACGTTTTATATCAGATTGAAAATGTTGCCTTCTACTTCTAGTTTGAGTCTTTGTATCTTGAACGCATGCTGAATTTTGTCCAATGCTTTTTAGGTAGCTACTGAGATGATAATGTGGTTTTTCTCCTTTATTCTACTGATGTGGTAGATTAACTTAACTGATTCTTAATATTAAATCAACAATGACAAGGATTTTGTAAGGATTTTTCACTTTCATAGGTGCTGCCAAAATGCTGTCTATGAATAAAGCTGATGTCCATCAGTAAAGCAGAAGTAAAGCTTGTTTACTACCTCGTCACATCATTCTTGGAGCAGACACTCTGCTGCAGTGAACAGGATGCTTAGACCTTTGCTCATCATGGAGTTCACCAGTTGTGTAGGAGGGAGGCTGAGCACGGTTAGCAATGCAAAAAGTCGGGTCCCAGCCAGGACCAACAAGCCTGAGTGATGGTTGTGGCTCCCCATGGGGTCTCACCTCCTGGGGTGTTGGAGGATGAGGTGTGAGACAAACACACCATGGTGGCTGCAGAGATGAAGAGCACCACCACAGGAAGTAGAAGGTACCACAGGGGAGAGGGTTCCATTTGGTAACAATGCAAGTCCTGCGTATGGAAGGACAAACTGTCCACCACTGCCCAGGGTGACTAACTGCAGCCTTTGACACAGATGGGGAGGATGCTACCCTGGCGACCCAGGCCTCAAACCTGGACCGAGGGGAGGCCCCTTTCTCAGATGTCCAGGAGGACGCTCCAGCCCCATTTTGGCCATGCCCACCCCCTGCAGATTTGAATACACCAGCAGCTGTGATTGGTTGTGGGGCTTGGGAGGCAAGGAATCCTAGACCACTCTGGGGAGCCCACGTGGAAAACACAGGCTCAGGCTCTCACGGGGTACAGGGACAGAGACCCTAGATCAGACCAGGGCTCACACAGTCAGGTGCTGAGGTTGATGGGCAAGAATTCACAGGGGGTGGTCTTGGGCCTGAGCACTGGAGGACCAGTGGAACCCAGTCTCCAGGAGTGTTCACTGCCCAGTAAACAGGCTGGAGACGCTTCCCTAGTCAGTGGCTGCTTTAGTGAGGTCACTCTAGGAGTCAGCTGGCATCTGTGGGCACATCTCTGAGTTTTAGGTAATCAGTTGTCTGAGTTGCAGTGTCCTAAGACCTTCAAAGGTGCCATCTCACTTGAAGAAAACCCTGTCACCCCTGCAGGACCTTGAGTCCAGCTCTTTCTCTCAGAGATCCCCTCCCTTTCCCCCCAGCCTTGAGGGAAGTGCCTTGGACGCCTGGTCTGGGTCTGGATGTTCTCTGGATTCTGGAGAGATTTTCAGTTCAGCCCTCACCAGGACTTTAAGACAGACACCTGTGTGTGGGCAGGAGAGAGGTGTCCTGCAGAATGCAGGGAGCAGGCAAGGAGCTCAGGGGATCGTCTGAGGCAGTGCAGGTGCTGGGTGAGAGGCCAAAATGGGGTGAGGATGTAACTGAGGCCCTGTGAGGAGGGCTAGGAGAGGGGCTAAAGAGGCTCCTGGAGTGGGAGGGGAGGCCTGGTGGAAGGTGAGGGGAGAGAGTGGGAATTTGGGGATAGAGAGGATTTGTGGCAGCTGTCACCAGGAGAGAGACTCTGGAAAATGACAGATGATTAGAGGGATGTACAGGAGCTGTCAGAGGCACAGTGAGGGGAAGACCTCTCCTATCTCCAGAATTCAGTAGCCCACAGTGTGTGCTGAGACATGACAGAGAGGACCAGGTCCCTGGGACTCGTTCTGTGGATCTGGGATTCACTCTGAACCTCCCGTGGGGCAGGATACAAAGTCACCACAACCAGAGGTGACCAGGGTGGGTTAAGTCCATTCTGAGGACCCAGATGTGGGAAATCAATTTCAGAACCCCTCAGCTCTCAGGTAATCCCCACCCCTGGAATGAAATCTGCCTTCCTCAGGATGACATGCTGGTGAATGCAGACTGCAAGGACTGCAGGACTGGAGGCCTCTCTCCCTTGGGGTTGACTGAACAGAGACTCAGTGCAAATGCCAACACAGCAGCCCAGAGGGAAAGATGTGGGGCTGTGTCCCAGGGTGCAGGCTGTAGGCTCTGGGGCAGGGGGGTGAAGCCTCTGAGCTAAAGGAGAGTTGTTAGCTAGAGTAGTGTCTACTTAAAGAAAAACATACAACAGCAGAGTTGTGAGTTTAAGTTGGATTTGGAGTCTTCTGGGAACTACAACCCAGGACACAGCTCTTCTATTAGCTCTGAGGAAACTGCTTGGAGGAGGTAGCAGAGAAGTTAGTATGATTTTTGCCTAGGAAGTACATGCAGTCAAGTATGCATACTGGTAAAAGATTACTGTGAAACACAGAGATCAGATGTCACAAGTTCATTATTTTCATGTTTTTCTGTGTGTGGAAGATGCAACAATCTAGGGTCACTGAACCTTTTCCTGAGGTATCTGTAAATAGATAAAGGCCAACTTGTCCAAAGCACAGTGTGCCTCAAACTGTTTTTCATCCTAAATTCCTTCAGAATGCACTTTAGGTCAGCAACCACAGTGGTTACAACTTAACACTTGTACAACTGGCTGTGAGTAATGCTGTTTGTCTTAAGGATCTGAATTTACCCGAGGCCAGATGTTCAAGCTGGATTTAGAAAAGGCAGAGGAACCAGAGGTCAAATTGCCAACATCCTTTGGATCATCGAAAAAGCAAGAGAGTTCCAGAAAAACATCTCTATCGGGGGATATTTAACAGGAGGATGTCTACGTGCTGTTTCTCATGAATTCTGAAATTGTCAGGGAGTGTTTAGCAGAAGGATTCCTACGTGCTGTTTCTCATAAAACCTCTGTCCCTTATCAGTGGAATGGAATGCCATTCCCAGGGTCGAGGTCATGAAATGAGACAGGCTCGGGTCTCCTTCAGTAAACATTCTCCTTAGGCAAAACTAGTTAGTCTCGATCCTCTTTCTTGAGATATTGTTTGTCTCCTGACCTTGTGATTATTATTCTTCCCTTCTTCCCTTGGTAACTGTAGCTGTATGTTTGGTTTTCTGACCTTTGTCATTGTCAAAAGAAGTTTCTTGTAACATGGCATATATATACTCATAGAAAGATCATTAAAGTGCCCTTCCTCCATCAGAGGCTTGGGTCCCCATGTCTTTCTTTCTCTCTCTCTCTCTCCTTTTTCTATCTCTCTTTCTCTCTTTCATTTTCTTATCGTCGACTCCAGACCACCAGATCCCGGTCCATTAAAGGACCCCAACATATCTCCTTCTGCTTTATTGACTATGCCAAAGCCTTTGACTGTGTGGACCACAGCAAACTCTGGAAAATTCTGAAAGAGATGGGAATATCAGACTACCTGACGTGCCTCTTGAGAAATCTGTATGCAGGTCAGGAAACAATGGTTAGAACTGGACATGGAACAACAGATTGGTTCCAAATAGGAAAAGGGGTAACTCAAGGCCGTATATTGTCACCCTGCTTATTTAACTTATATGCAGAGTACATCATGAGAAATGCTTGGCTGGATGAAGCACAAGCTGGAATCAAGATTGCCAGGAGAAATATCAATAACCTCAGATATGCAGATGACACCACCCTTATGGCAGAAAGTGAAGAAGAATTAAAGAGTCTCTTGAAGAAAGTAAAAGAAGAGAGTGAAAAAGTTGGCTTAAAACTCAACATTCAGAAAGCTAAGATCATGGTATCTGGTCACATCACTTCATGGCAAATAGATGGGGAAACAATGGAAACAGTGAGAGACTTTATCTTCTTGGGCTCCAAAATCACTGCAGATGGTGACTACTGCCATGAAATTAAAAGACACTAGCTCCTTGGAAGAAAAATTAGAACCAACCTAGACAGCATGTTAAAAAGCACAGCCATTACTTTGCCAACAAAGGTCCGTCTAATCAAGGCTATGGCTTTCCCAGTAGTCATGTATGGATGTGAGAGTTGGACTATAAAGAAAGCTGAGTGCCGAAGAATTGATGCGTTTGAACCGTGGTGTTGGAGAAGACTCTTGAGAGTCCCTTAGACAGCAAGGAGATCCAACCAGTCCATCCCAAAGGAAACCGGTCCTTCATTGGTAGGACTGATGCTGAAACTGAAACTCCAATAATTTGGCCACCTGATGCAAAGAACTGACTCATTTGAAAAGACCCTGATGCTGGGAAAGATTGAAGGCGGGAGGAGAAGGGGATGACAGAGGATGAGATGGTTGGATGGCATCACCGACTCAGTGGACATGAGTTTGAGTAAACTCCGGGAGTTGGCGTTGGACAGGGAGGCCCAGCATGCTGCAGTCCACGGGCTCTCAAAGAGTCAGACACGACTGAACGACTGAACTGAACTGAGAGTTCAAATTGTCTATGATGGTTAGGGTCTGTGTCCTCAGGTGTGACGTATTTGAGCTGTTTTGGGTTGCTGTCCAGGATGAGTGTGCTCTGAACTGTCTGTAGATGTCTGTCCCAGTCATGAAGTCTCTGAACTATTTGGGAGGGTTTTGTCCAGAGGGTTGGGTTTCTGAGCTGTTCCTGTATCTGCATATGAGAGTAGTCTTAAGAGGAAGGCTGGATGGACCCCACTCTCATGGGTCTTAGAAGTAGACCTGTGATATCACATTTGCTACAATTTCTACCATGCCTCCCTACAGAGATAAAAGCTTGTGGCCCCATCCTCAGGGAGGGCAAGTCATGTGCAGTACACAGGAGCCCACGGTAACAATACTGAGAAGAACAATACTTCCTGACACGACTACCACCCTTGATAGGGGCCCTGTGACAAAAACTGTGTACACACTCACTCAGTCAATCTGCCCAACCCACGACAAAGAGGGCACCATTTGCAGATGGGAGCCCAAGGCCCAGTGCAGATGGAAGGTCTCGGCTCATGAGGACAGGAGGAACTGGATGCAGGCTTGGGCTCCTTGGAGGAGGCAGGGAAGACTCAGCACAACCCTGGCCAGGTAGTGGGGGAGGGGGGCATTGGTACCGGGCCACAAGGACCCCGTGAATGTCTCACTGTCAGGATACATCTCTGTGTCTCCCCATCACACACCCAGCTTCTTACCTGGTGGATGGAATGTAATCTGCACATTCCCTGGGGACGTGGTGGTAGAAAATAGAGGTGGGCCTCCAAACAGGTGGGGAGAAACCTCACATTCACCAATTTGCATGAGGCTCCACCACAAATGCAGAGATCCCTGCCTCTGTTTCCCCCATTAAAGCATTCACTGGCACTGAGGTCAGCAGGAGGGCAGTCAGGGCTGGACAGGTTGTGAGGGACCCTGTGTACAGCTTGAGCCTCCCCATGACTGGAATATCATCACGTCTTGATCAGGGCAGAGGACCCTGATGTGTGCCAAGGGAGCATGATTAAGACCCAGACCATGGGCAACTGAGTCACTTCCTAGAGACAGTCCCTGATCGGGGTGGGGGGCGGCTTCTTTTCTCCTGTAGAGATAGGTACATCATCCAGTAGCAGCGCTGGGGGCCCATAGGTGGGTGCTAAGTGGGGATCCTTTGCTGCCAGAAATAGTCTATCCGATGTTCTATCTTTGTCTTTCTCCCTGCCATCTCTGTCCCTGTTACATCCTCGCTCTTTGCCTTTACGAGACTGACTGTGACCTCATTCGTACCGTGAGGGTCCTTCCTCTCTCTCTCCTGAGGGTATCATCAATTGACATGGATGTTCACTGGGAGCAGTAGGGGGGATTCCCCTTGAGTGTAAGGGATTCCAGGAAAGGCATGTTCAACTGCAGAGGGTCTGTGGTTTTCCTGGGATAAATCTAGAGCTCCTCAACAATCATTGTGTGATCTGGGCCTCTGAAAGAACCCTGGGGGCTTCTGTGGTAAGAACCCTCCTGTGGCTCAAGTCAAAGTCCTCCCTATGGCGAGAAGGCCCTATGGGACCCGCCCCCCATCACCGCTCTCATCGGATCTCCTGGCTCTCCCTCCATCATGCTGTGACAGTCACATAGCCCTCCTCACTGTTTTCATACACACTACACTGAGTTCCACTCCCCAGTTTTTCCACTGGCCTTAACTCTGTCTGGGATACTTTTCTCCCAGATAGGCATCTCCTCTAGGTTTTTGCTCAAATGTCATAATCTTAGAAGGAACTTCCCTGCCACTCTTTCTAGAGATCATCCCCTCTCTCTATTTCACTATCCTGGTTTAACGTTACTCACAGCAGTTATGAACACCCGATAAATTATTTATCCTTGGGGGCTGTATGACCCCAACACAATGTAAGTTCCATGAAGCCAAAGTTGATTTTCTCTTTCCTAACACACATAGTTGTGCTTGACAGAAACTGTGGAGAGGATGAATGAATGTCGGAATGAAGAAGCAAATTTAAACTTGTTGAGAGAGGCATAGCTAGACAGGCTGAGGATTCTGCTAGGGAACATATTCAGGGATGACAAGATGCTGACAAAACCGGGGTCTTTATCTCACCTACGCCATGTCCTTGGGTCCCCTCAGAGTTGACTCCTTTCCTAACAGAATGGAAAGTCCTGTTGTCCTTCTCACATATTACTCGCAGTCAACGACAGAGGCCTTCCCCACTCGAGACCTTCAGATCCCAGTCCGAAGCTTTCTCTCCCCTGCCCGTTGGGGGACTGTGGCTGGCTTTCCCCATTGAGACCTATTCTGTATTACACAGGAAAGCACAAACAAGCACAATGCCCAGCACAGAGAAAATGCTTTCAATGCTTCCCGTTACGATAGTGGCCACTACAGAGAAGTAAACTTCAGTTTATGAAGACATTTTTCTGACCCCAGCCAGAAAGACTGCAGCCATCGGTGGGGTTTTCATCCTAACTTTGCCTTTCCATCCTTGGAGGATCATCCTCTAATGGTCCACCGGCATCTACATCGGCTGTTCCCCAGTCTCACCACCAAGGCGAGCGCGAGATGAAACAGTTCTGTCCTGGGATGTACCACTGAGGGGTAGCGGTAAGACCACCCACACTGGAAGGTACCATTCGAGAGGGCGTAGGACAACAAAGAGAGAGTACATTTACACCGCGTCGGGTGTTGACCACAGTTCCTAGCGGAGGCACTCATGGCACCACTGGCTCCATCCCCATTTGCTCCTTTCCGTCTTCCTGTGACATTCGAGTCTGAGTGGACACCTGTATAAAGCTGAAACTGTCTTCGACTCTTTTCCAATTCCACCCCTTCGTTTCTACATGGTTACATCCAAGGGGGGACGGCTACGGAGCGAGATGGGCTGCCAGTTTGGGGAATGGCGTCACTGAAGCGTTCTGGGCATTGATTGGTCACCGCGTGATCGCGGAATTAGCTCATCCTGGGCGCGAATAGGCGCCGGAAGTCCCGCGATTCCCGCCCTGCTTCGTCTCCTGCCCAGTTCCAATTGGCTGTCTCTCTATTACAGGCACTGGGATCGCAGAGCTGGAACTGAGGGCGAGAGGTGTGTTGCCGTGCGCGGCTTTTTAGACCATACAATTTTTCTGCGAGTTTTACTGCTTTTCCCCAAGAGGTCGAAGAGCTGCCCTGGTTAGTGACGAGGTTTGGCGCAGTCGCTGGCTGTGCATGGTGACGGCGTTTCAGTCTTGTTTAGATCTCGCTCAGTCTGGATCGTGTGGCAGCGCACGGTCATTCACACAAACGCATGCAATTCATGTCCAGGGAGAGGTCTCTTGAGTTTGCTGTCTCTCCCTGGAGAGTAACCTGTGTCAGGGTGCCTGGGCTTGTGTATCGCTACGTGTGACAACACAGGTGCTGTATGGCTACATTTGATCTCCTTGAGCCTTTGGGCGGAATTGTGAGTGATGGGATATTTGATCTGAGTGGATTTTGTGAGCCATAGTACAAAGCCTCTAGGATGTGTGTGCCTGTATTCCAGGGTGTGCATTTTTGGAGCTTTGTGGCATTTCAGTCCCTGAGTGTGAGATCTCTGTAGGCGTGTGCACCTGAGATTGTGAGAGCTCTGAGTTTTTGATTCTGGGTCCTAAGTTGTGATGTCTCTGAGCTGCTTTCAGGATGGGTTTGTCTAAAGGTGTAAACTATCAGCTGCTTGGGGATCCGTGCACAGGGTGCAGATCTGGGGACTCTATCTAAAGAGTATATGATGTTCTTGAGGTATTAGAAGTTCTATCTTTCCGTTTAGGGTTTTTGTATTAGATTGGTAAGTGTCGAGTGGTTTGGGAGTCAGTCTCCATCATGTGAAGTATCCGTGCAGGTCTCATTTCTTTCTGTTTTGGAGACTTTGGTCTGTTGGCAGGGTCTTTGTCACAGAGTGTATGGTTATGGTCTGAGTTGTGTGCTCTCTGTGCAGAGATTCAGTGAGCTCTTTTTGATATCTCTGGGTATCTATCTAAGCTGCTTGGAGTCTTTGTGTCAGACATAAAACCTCTTATGTTCTTGGCTGTGAGCTCTCTGTCCGGGAACTGAGGGTTTGGAAGCTGGCAGGTATGATTCAGAGGCCTGGAACCTGACATGCTGACTGTGTGTTGCTGAGCATATCCGTTGTCTCCTGGAATCTCAGTATATATCATAATTAATACAGGGGGGCCAGTGCCCATCTTGGAGGGTACCTGTGTGTGTTAGCGATGTGTGTAAAGGGCCTGGCTTCAGACTATGCTTCAGCAAATGTTTTTTGAGCACCTGCCATATGCCTGAGCACTATTGGAGGAATTTGTGACAGGACAGAACTGACCAAGTCTCTCCTTTCATAGACTTGGTGGTCAGTAAATAAATCAAGGGTGGCAGACACTATGAAGAAAGATAATGATATATCAGGGGAAAGGGTATATGTAGGTATGATGTTATTTTTTTTTAATAAATTTATTAATTTTAGTTGGGGACTAATTACTTTACAATGTTGTAGTGTTTTTTGCCATACATTGACATGAATCAGCCATGGGTTTACATGTGTTCCCCATCCTGAACCACCCTCCCACCTCCCTCCCCATCCCATCCCTCTGGGTCATCCCATTGCCCCAGCCCTGAGCATTTGTCTCATGCATTGAACCTGGAATGGTGTTGTGTTTCACATATGATAATATACATGTTTCAGTGCTATTCTCTCAGAACGTCCCACCCTCACCTTCTCCCTCAGAGTCCATAAGACCGTTCTATGCATCTGTGTCTCTTATTCTGTCTCGCATATAGGGTTGTCGTTACCATCTTTCAAATTCCATATATATGCATTGGTATACTGTATTGGTGTTTTTCTTTCTGGCTTACTTCACTCTGTATAATGGGCTCCAGTTTCATCCATCTCAATAGAACTGATTCAAATGTATTCTTTTTAATGGCTGAGTAATATTCCATTGTGTATACGTACCACAGTTTCCTTACCCATTCCTCTGCTGATGGACATCTAGGTTGCTTCCTTGTCCTGGCTATTGTAAACAGTGCTGCGATGAACATTGGGGTACACGCGTCTCTTTCAATTGTGGTTTCCTCAGTGTGTATGCCCAGCAGTGGGATTGCTGGGTCATGTGGCAGTTCTATTCCCAGTTTTTTAAGGAATCTCCACACTGTTCTCCATAGTGGCTGTACTAGTTTGCATTCCCACCAACAGTGTAAGAGGGTTCCCTTTTCTCCACACCCTCTCCAGCATTTATTGCTTGTAGACTTGTGGATAGCAGCCATTCTGACTGGTGTCAAATGGTACCTCATTGTGGCTTTGATTTGCATTTCTCTAATAATGAGTGATGTTGAGCATCTTTTCATGTGTTTGTTAGCCATCTGTAGGTCTTCTTTGGAGAAATGTATGTTTAGTTCTTTGGCCCATTTTTTGATTGGGTCGTTTATTTTTCTGGAATTCAGCTGCAGGAGTTGCTTGTATATTTTTGAGATTAATTGTTTGTCTGTTGCTTCGTTTGCTATTATTTTCTCCCATTCTGAAGGCTGTCTTTTCACCTTGCTTATAGTTTCCTTTGTTGTGCAAAAGCTTTTAATTTTAATTAGGTCCCATTTGTTTATTTTTGCTTTTATTTCCAATATTCTGGGAGGTGGGTCATGGAGGATCCTACTGTGATTTATGTCGGAGAGTGTTTTGCCTATGTTTTCCTCTAGGAGTTTTATAGTTTCTGGTCTTACGTTTAGATCTTTAATCCATTTTGAGTTTCTTTTTGTGTATGGTGTTAGAAAGTGTTCTAATTTCATTCTTTTACAAGTGGTTGACCAGTTTTCCCAGCACCACTTGTTAAAGAGATTGTCTTTTCTCCATTGTATATTCTTGCCTCCTTTGTCAAAGATAAGGTGTCCATAGGTGCGCGGATTTATCTCTGGGCTTTCTATGTTGTTCCACTGATCTATATTTCTGTCCCTGTGCCAGTACCATACTCTCTGGATGACTGTGGCTTTGTAGTATAACCTGAAGTCAGGCAGGTTGATTCCTCCAGTTCCATTCTTTCTCAAGATTGCTTTGGCTATTCGAGTTTTTTTTTTGTATTTCCATACAAATTGTGAAATTATTTGTTCTAGTTCTCTGAAAAATACCGTTGGTAGCTTGATAGGGATTGCATTGAATCTATCGATTGCTTTGGGTAGTATACTCATTTTCACTATATTGATTTTTCCGATCCACGAACACGGTATATTTCTCCATCTATTTGTGTCCTCTTTGATTTCTTTCACCAGTGTTTTATAGTTTTCTATATATAGGTCTTTTGTTTCTTTAGGTAGATATATTCCTAAATATTTTATTCTTTTCGTTGCGATGGTGAATGGAACTGTTTCCTTAATTTCTCTTTCTGTTTTCTCGTTAGTGTATAGGAAAAATATGGAACTCTTCACGAATTTGCGTGTCATCCCTGCGCAGAGGCCATGCTAATCTTCTCTGTATCGTTCCAATTTTAGTATATGTGCTGCTGAAGCGAGCACCCCCTTCATTTCTTGTCACACCTCCCTTGTCTGAGCTCTCTCACCTCTGCCTGCCACTGCCTCTCTGGGCCGTTCCCCCGCTGTGACTGGGACACTCTTTTCTTTGGCTTGTTTTTCATTTGACCCAAGACTTCCCATACAATATCAAGGTCAAAGGGGGCATAGTGTAGAATGTGTACCTTGTCGAGTACATCTAGGAGACGCTGTTGTCACATAAGCCCCCACGCCCCTGAAATACAAAAAACAGAGGGATAAAGAACACGAGAGTCAAATATGCCAAAGGTGCCTGAGATGAAGACTGTCTGTGGGATCAGGAAGTATGGCTATTAATGATGGCCTTGACGAGCCCAGTTACAGTGGAGTGACTGGGACAAAAGCTCCATGGAAGGGGGCTGAGAGAATATCTCAGCAGAATTTGAAGCAGTTTTGCTTTGAAGGGCAACCGGTAATGTGCCAGTAGTTCAGAATAGGGTGGTGGAAGACGGTGGGTTTCCCCCTTTGCTGTGGAATGCTGCGATGGAGAGGGAGCAGGTGCTGGTTCAGGAGAGGAGTGATAACTGCAGGTGCGAAGTTCCTGAGAAGGTGCAAGGCATGGGATCCGGGGGCAGAGGTGAGGGGCCGGGTGCAGTCAGGAGCATGTGTGGAGAGGGGCAGCAGAGTGCCAGGGCAGAAACATGCAGATTGGGACTGGGAAACGAGAACTCCCACCGGACTGCTTCTGTATTCTCCAGGAATTCTTGGCGGGTGGGGCTGGTGGTCATTGGCATGGGGGAAGGTTACTAGTGTGTAGTGTAGGAGTGTAGGTAGGTGACCGTGAAATGGATTTAAGATAAAACACTTCTGTAAAGTTGTAAAGTTTTCTCCTCGGTGCTCAGGTGCTCAGACACAGGCAGGGAGTGGGTAGGCAGGAAGGTGCAAGGAGCACAAGAGGTGTGTTTGCAGGGGACAGCGTCCAGCCCTGGCTCAGCCGATCGAGGAGGGGCCTGGCGCACGGTGGGAGAGGACGCGTGGTCGGTGAGCTGGGGTCTCCAGGAGGTTGTGGTATCAGCGCACTGGCACTAGAGCGAGGGGGCTGGAGGACAGGACGTCATGCTGAGGGCGCTGAGAGGGAGGCAGGCTAGAAACAGGACACCACGAGGGGCGCGGTCTTTCCTGATGCCCGGGGCGGGACGACCGTGGGCAGAGGGATGCTCGGGTGGGGCGGAGGGGAGCATCGCCAAGGACGGAGAGTCTCCGGGGTGACCGGGTGAGCCTCGTGGGCACTGAGGACGGATCAGAAGCGTGAGGGCTGACAGGAGAACAGTGACTGTACCACGGGAGGAAGGCGTTCACAGGCCGGGGGTGGGCGGGAGGAGAATGGACAGGGGACTGCTACCGGTCCCGCTCGTGGGGGGCTTCGGCAGTGGGCGACGGGACCCGGACGTCACCGGTCAGGTTCTTCAGTGGAGAGTTCGAAACTGGGTCCCAGAGAAAACTCCCAGCCGACCAGGGCCAGGAGACTGGCACGGGCCTCACTGGGTTGCTGCGCGCAGGCCCAGAGCCAGCCAATCGGAGTGCAGCCCCGCCCACCAAGCCCCGGATCTTCCCGGACTCCCTGACTTCCTGCCCGTGTTGCTGTGGTTCCGCGGACGGCCCGCGGGGCGGCTCGCTGTCCAGGGGCGGTTTGGCCGGACTCCCTCGAGAGATTCCCTTCCTTTCTCTGGTCCTTACGGGCATCCCCCTTAACTTTCGCATCCACGCTGTCCAGTCCTCTGCGCGAAAACCCAGCAGAAACGATGAATTTTCTCCCGGGCTTGCGGCGTTTTGGTTTCTGTGGCCTGCAGGTGGCGATGTTCCGCCACAGTGTCGACGGGCCGTTTTTTTTTTTTTTTTTTCCCCCCCCTCCGCCCTTCGCGCTTTAAAAAAATGAGAGGAAGTCTTTTGCCACAAGAAGAGGCTGACTTTTTTTTTTTTTTTCCTCCGCCTGTGCAGGCTGGCTGATTCAAACCGCATCTGAGCCCTTCAGAGAGCCCTTTGTGAGAACTTTCACCGGACCCATTGACACTTAACATTACAATAAAATAACATAAGCTGATAACATTGAATAATAGTGGACGGAGTGGTCACCCTTGTCTTGCTTCCGTTCGTTGAGGAATTCCTGTATGTTTAAAGAGAACTTTATTATGACAGTGAGTTTTGACGTGAAAATCATTACATGAAGTGGAAGTGAAAGTGGCTCAGTCGTGTCCGAGTCTTTAAGACCCTTTGGACTGTAGCCTGCCTGGCTCCTCTGCCCGTGGGATTCTGCAGGCAAGAATAATGGAGTCGGTTGCCATTTCCTTCTCCAGAGGATCTTCCCAACCCAGCGATTGAATCTGGCTATCCTGCACTGCAGGCTGACTCCTTACCATCCGAGCCACCTACAATAATAACACGACAGGGACAAGTGCCAAGCTAAGAGCCTGCTGGGTAATTGATGCTGGACACCACCCAAGAAGCAGATGCTATTACTGCCCTCATTTTATGCCTTTGGGACCTGTGGCACACAGAGGAAGAGTCAGCTGTCCAGGTTCTCAGGGTTCCTCAGAGAGTGTCCCTATGTTCAGGTCTCAAGTCTGTCAGATTGTAGTTTGCACACTGGTTTGCAGGATACATTCCCCTCCCCAGTAGAAGAGTGAAATAAAACGCTCACTGGGATCGAGGGTAAAACAGCCTGCAATGCTGCGAAAGATGGACGGCAGGAGGAGAAGGGGATGACAGAGGACAAGATGGTTGGATGGCATCACTGACTCAATGGACATGAGTTTGAGCAAGCTCCGGCAGATGGTGAAGGCCAGGGAAACCTCCTGACGTGCTGCATGCAGTCCATGGGGTCGCAAAGAGTCGGACACGACCGACGGACTGAAAAACAACAGTAACATTTATTACAGTGAGATACTAAATGAAAGGGGGCGGGGAGGGAAACTACAGAGAAAACGACTCATCCACTCTATCAAGATTATGACATGATAACACATTTATAATGCAAAGCACCTGGAAGTAATCAGCTGTTACGGAGTACAAGTCGCTCAGCTCACTGCAAGGTGAGTCAGGAAGGGACTTGAATCCAGAGTCGACTGACAGAGAAGAGGGCAGGGTAGTGACTCAAAATAACCATCTCGTTGGGGCCAGGTTGGACAGGACCCGGACATCACGGATCAGGTCCCTCAGTGGAGAGTTCCAAACAGTTTCGGGGAGAAATCTCCCAGCGGACGCAGGCTGGGAGGCTGGCACTGACCTCACTGCTCCCCGGGGCAGGCCCAGAACCAGCCCTCAGCAACTCCGGATCTTCCTGGACACCCTGACTTCCTGCCCGCCTCGCTGTGGTTCTGTGGGCGGGTCGAGCGGAACTCGCGCCGTCCAGGGGTGGTTTGCCCGGGCCCCTTCGAGAGGTTCCTGTCTTTCTCTGGTCCTCAGGGCATCCCGCATAATTTCCCATCTACGTTGTCCAGTCCTCTGCCCGAAAACCGAGCAGGAAGGATCGACTTACTTCCGCGCTTGCTGGCATTTTGGTTTCTATGGTCTGCAGGGGGCAGTGTTGCTCCGCGGAGCCACTTGTCCGGTTCTCCCCCGCCCGTCCGGGTTGAAAAAAGGCCTGAAAGCTTTTTGCGGTAATAAGCGAAGGATTTTTTTCTGCGCTTGCGCCGGTTGGCTGCTTCGAAGTGCTGAGGAAAATGCTGAGACACACATTAAGCAAACTGAAAAATTAACAACAAAGAGAAAATATTAAGAGGTCAAGGGAAAAGTAGCAAATAACATAAGAGGGAATAAGATTATCAGCTGATTTCTCAGCAGAAACTGCAGGCCAGAAGGGAATGAATGGCATGATATATTTAAAGTGGTGAAAGGGAAAAACCTACAACCAAAATTACTCTACCAAGCAAGGCTCTTCTTTCAGATTCAACAGAGAAATCAAAAGACAAGCAAAGGTTCGGAGAATTCAACAGTACCACACCAGCTCTACAACAAAGACTAATGTAATATCTCTAGGCAGAAACAAAAAGGCCACGACTAGAAAGAAGAAAATTATGAATGGGAAAGCTCACCAGTAAAGACACACAGTAAACATAGGAAATCATCCACACACAAATATGATGTCAAAACCAGCAGTTGTGAGAGGATGGGAGGATATGGAAAATGTATTTGAAATTAAGAGACCAGCAAACAAGTATATGTATATATATACATGTATATATATACTCTTTTACTCAGGCATGTCTGACTCTTTGCAACTCCATGGACTATAGCTCTCCAGGCTCCTCTGTCCATGGAATGTTTCCAAACAAGAATACTGGAGTGGTTTCCATTTCCTCCTCCAGGGGATCTTCCCAACCCAGGAAGCAAACCAAAAGCTTCTGCATCTCCTGCATTGGTAGGGGGATTCTTTAGCACTGAACCACCTTGGAAGATATATATATATGTATATATATATATATATATATATATATATATATATGTGTATATATGTGTGTATGTGGGTGTGTGTATAGACAGCTATAACAAAAAACTCATGATAACCAAACATATACAATAGACACAAATAGAAAAAGGGATCCAAACACAACACTAAAGATAGTCATCAAATCACCTTGAAAAACAACCCCAAAGCAATTTTTAAAATGGCAATAAGAACATACCTGTCAGTAATTAACTTAAATGTGAATGGATGAAATGGAGGAAACATCATCATGTTCTATGTGCACATGAGAAGAAAGTGTATTCTGCTGCTTTTGGATGGAATGGCCTAGAAATAGCAATTAAGTACATCTGGTGTAATGTGTCATTTAGGGGCTGTGCTTCCTTCTTGATTTTCTGTCTGGATGAGCTCTTCATGGATGAAAGTGGAGTGCTAAGGTCCCCCACTATTATTGTGTTGCTGATGCTTCCTCCTTTTATGGCTGTTTCTATATCGAGGTGCTCCTATGTTGGGTGCATATTTATTTACAATTGTTCTGTCTTCTTCTTGGGATAATCCGTTGATCATTATGTGGTGTCCTTGAATCTTGCAACAGTCTTTAAAGTCTATTTTGTCTGATGTGAGTACTGCTAATCCAGGTTTCTTTAGATTTCCATTTGCATTGAATATCTTTTTCCTTCCCTTCACTTTCAGTCTGTATGTGTACCTAGATTTGAAATGGGTCTCTCGTAGACAGTATTATGTGTGCTGGGCTGTGCTTTGTCGCTCAGTCGTGTCTGCCTCTTTGCGACCCCATGGATTGCACCCCGCCAGGCTCTCCTCTGTCTATGGGGATTCTCCAGGTAAGAATACTGAAGTGGCTTGCCATGCCCTCCTCCAGGTGACCTTCCCAACCCAGGGATCAAATCCAGGTCTCCTGCATTGCAGGCAGATTCTTCACCGACTGAGCCACCAGGGAAGCCCAAGAATACTGTAATGGGTAGCCTATCCCTTCTCCAGGGGATCTTCCCAATGCAGAAATCAAACTGGGGTCTCATGCGTTGTAGGCAGATCCTTTACCAGCTGAGCTACCAGGGAAGCCCAGACAGTATTACGCATGGGTCTTCATTTTTTTTAAAATCCGTTATCTTTTTCTTTCAGTTCAGTTCAGTTCAGTCGCTCAGTCGTGTCTGACTCTTTGCGACCCCATGAATCGCAGCACGCCAGGCCTCCCTGTCCATCAGCAGCTCCCAGAGTTGCAGCACTTCATCCATTTATATTTAAGTTAATTACTTCCAGATACACAACTTAGCTTTTGAGGAGGCAGAGAAACCAAAGATCAAATTGCCAACATTTGTTAAATCATGGGGAAAGCAAGGGAAATCCCACAAAACATCTGCTTCTGCGTCATTGAGTACACTAAGACCTCTGACTGTGTGGATCACAACAAACTGTAGAAAATTCTTAACCAGAGCGGAATACCAGACTACCTGACCTGTCTCCTGAGAAACCTGTATGCAGGTCAAGAAGCAAGTTAGAACCAAAGTTGGAAGAGGTGACTGCTTTAAAATTGGGAGAGAGTATGACAAGGCTGTATGTTATCTGGTAGCAATGGCCTCATAATATGAGACAAAGGAATTAACTTCCTTGGGACTTCCCAGGTGGCCCTAGAGGTGAAGAACCTGCCTGCCAATGCAGGAGAGAGTCTGGTTCAGTCCCTGGGTCAGGAAGATCCCCTGGAGGAGGCACTGGCAACCCACTCCAGTATTCTTACCTGGAGAATCCCAGGGACAGAAGAGCCTTGCGGGCCATGGTCCATAGGATCGTAAAGAGTCAGACACGGTGGAAGTGACTCAGCATGCACACACATGAACTTAATAGATAGAAAGGTATTATTCATCTTCATTACTTTTAGAGTGAACTTTGCTCCTCAATATTTTTCAAGAAATGTTCTCATTTTATGTAAGTATCAATATTTTGGAGAACATTTTTCTGCTCTCCTTTTTTAAACACATTTATTGAAATAGAATTGATATACAGCAAATTGTATATATTTAATGTGTACAATTTGATGAGTTTGGACATACGCAAACAATGATACTATCATCACCACAATCAACGTAATAGACATATCCAACACCTCCTAAAATTTCCTTGTGTCCCTTTAGTTTTGTTTTATGTTAGACTCTGTGTGTGTGTGTGTGTGTAGTGAGAACACAGTATTAGATTAACTCTCAACAAATGTTGTGGCTACCCAGGTGGCTCAGCGGGAAAGTATTCACCTGCTAATGCAGGAGATGCAGGAAATGGGGGTTTGATCCCTGGATCGGGAATATCCCCTGGAGGAGGGAATGGCAACCCATTCCAGTATTCTTGCCTGGAGAATCCCATCGACAGAGGAGCCTGGCTGACATGATTCAAGAGAATTGGCACACACTTGGCATGTACGCATAAGCACTTCAGTTTAGTCGCTCAGTCGTGTCCGACGCTTTGCGATCCCATGAACCGCAGCACACCAGGCCTCCCTGTCCATCACCAGCTCCCGGAGTCCACCCAAACCCATGTCCATCGAGTCGGTGATGCCATCCAGCCATCTCATCCTCTGTCATCCCCTTCTCCTCCTGCCCTCAACCTTTCCCAGCATCAGGGTCTTTTCCAATGAGTCAGCTCTTTGCATCAGGTGGCCAAAGTATTGGAGTTTCAGCTTCAACATCACTCCTTCCAGTGAACACCCAGGACTGATCTCCTTTAGGATGGACTGGTTGGATCTCCTTGCAGTCCAAGGGACTCTCAAGAGTCTTCTCCCACACCACAGTTCAAAAGTTCAATTCTTCGGTGCTCAGCTTTCTTTACAGTCCAACTCTCACATCCATACATGACCACTGGAAAAACCATAGCCTTGACTAGACGGACCTTTGTTGGCAAAGTAATGTCTCTGCTTTTTAATATGCTATCTAGGGTGGTCATAACTTTCCTTCCAAGGAGTAAGCGTCTTTTAATTTCATGGCTGCAGTCACCATCTGCAGTGATTTTGGAGACCAGAAAAATGCAGTCAGCCACTGTTGCCACTCTTTCGCCATCTATTTGCCATGAAGTGATGGGACCGGATGCCATGATCTCAGTTTTCTGAATGTTGAGTTTTAAGCCACCTTTTTCACTCTCCTCTTTCACTTTCATCAGGAGGCTCTTTAGTTCTTCTTCACTTTCTGCCATATGGGTGGTGTCACCTGCATATCTGAGGATACGGCGTGTGACTAAATAAGGGCCAGTTTGTCCACAGCACAGTGTGCCTCTTCCTGTTTTTCACCCAGAATTCCTTCATGACGCAGTGTCATTCAGGGATGGCAGAGGTTACAACTTAACCCTGTAGAACTGGCTGTGAGCAACGCTGTTTCTGTTAGGGATCCTAATTCATCTGAAGCCAGAGATGGAATTTCCGAGCTGGAGTGCATCTGTGTCCTCAGGTGTGACCTATTAGAGCTGTTTTGGGTTGGTGTCCAGGATGAGCAGTCTGAACTGTTTGCAGATCTCTGTCCCAGGCCATGAAATCTCAGAACTGTGTGGAGGGTCTGTGTCCAGACGGTTGGGCCTCTCAGCTGTTCATGTATGTGCACATGAGAACAGTCTCTCAATAGGAAGGCTGCATGGACCCCACTCTCACGGGCCTTAGAAGCAGGCCTGTGATGTCACATTTGCTACGACTTCTACCATGCCTCCCTACAGAGATAAAAGCTTGGGGCCCCATCCTCAGAGAGGGTAATAATGCACAGTTTACAGAAGCCCAGGCAATAATCCTGTTAAGAACAATACTTGCTGATATGACTACCACCCTTGACAGGGGCCCTGTGACAAAAACCGTGTACACACACTCTCTCAGTCCATCTGCCCAACCCACAACAAGGAGGGCACCGTTTGCAGATGGGCGCCCAAAGCCCAGTGCAGATGGAAGGTCTCAGCTCATGAGGAGGGGAGGAGCTGGATGTAAGCTTGGGCTCCTTGGAGGAGGCAGGAAAGACTCAGCACAACCCTGGCCAGGGAGTGGGGGAAGGGGGCGTTGGCACAGGGCCACAAGGACCCTATGGCTGACTCACTGTCAGGATATGTTTCTGTGTCTCCCCATCACACACCCAGCTTCTTACCTGATGGATGGAATGGAATCTTCACATTCCCTGGGGACATGATCATGTCTCACGTACAGAGGTGAGCCTCCAAGCAGCTGGGGAGAAATCTCACATTCACCAATTTGCATGAGGCTCCATCACAAATGCAGAGATCCCTGCCTCTCTTTCCCCCATTAAAGCAGTCATTGGCAGGGAGATCAGCAGGAGGGCAGTCTGGGCAGGATAGGTTGTGAGGGACCCTGTGTGCAGCATGAGCCTCCCCAGGAATGGAGAATGTCCTTGTCTTGATGGGCAGAGGCCCCTGATGTGGATGAAGGGAGCGTGATTAAGGCCCAGGCCATGGGCAACTGAGTCATTCTCTAGAGAAAGTCCCTGGGGAGGGGCTTCTTTTCTCCTATAGGGAAAATGTACTGTACATCATGGAGTAGCAGGGCTGGGAGCCCATAGGTGGGTGCTAACTAAGTGAGGACAGTTTGCTGCCAGAAGTAGTCTCTCCATCCCTGTCTAATGCTCTATCTTTGTCTTTCTCCCTGCCATCTCTGTGCCTGTTATATCGTCCCTCTTTGCCTTTGCAAGCCTCAATGTGACCTCACTCACACCAAGAGGGTCCTTGCCCTGTCTCTCCTGAGGGTATCATCGGTTGACATGGATGTTCACTGGGAGCAGTAGGGGGCATTCCCATTGAGTGTAAGGGATTTCAGGAAAGGCATGGTTTTCTGCAGAGGGAGTGGGGAAGGGTTTTCTTCAACTAAACCAAGAGCTCCTCAACAATCATGTGTGATCTGGGCCTCTGAAAGAAGCCAGGGGACTTCTCTGGTAAGAACCCTCCTGTGATTCAAGTCAAAATCCTCCAAGTGTCCAGAAGGCCCAAGGCACCTGGCCTGCATCACTTCTGTCACCCAATCTCCTCGCTCGCCCTCCATCATGCTGTGCCTGTCACACTGCCCTCCTCACTGTTTTCATACACACTACACAGGATTTTACTCCCCAGTTTTCCACTAGGATCTAGGACACTTTTCTCCCAGATAGGTATCTCCTCTAGGCTGTTGCTCAAACGTCACAATCTGAGAACTTCCCTGACCACTCTTGCTAGATATCATCCCCTCTCTCTATTTCCCTATCCCAATTTAATGTTAATCACGGCAGTTACAAACACCTGATAAATTACTTGTATTTGGGGACCACATGATCCCAACAGAATGTAAGCTCCATGAGGAAAAGGTCGATTTTCTCTTTCCGAACACACAAATTTGTGCTTGACACATACTTTGGAGAGAATGCATGAACAACGGAATGAATAAACAAAGTTAAGCTTGTTGAGAGAAGCACAGCTAGACAGGCTGAGGATTCTGCTAGAGAACATGTTCAGGGATGAAAGATGGTGACAAAGCTGTGATCTTTATCTCACCTACGAGGTGGTGCCCTTCGGTCCCCTCGGAATTGACCCCTTTCCTAACAGAATGGAAGGTCCTGTTGTCTTTTTCACATATTACTCGCAGTCAACGACAGAGGCCTTCCCCACGCCAGGACCTCAGATTCCAGTCGGAAGCTTTACTTATCCTGCCCACTGGGGGACTGTGGCTGGACATTTCTGCATTAAACAGGAAAGCTCAAACAACCACGATGCCCAGCGTAGATAAAATGCTTTCAATGCTCTTTGTTACGACAGTGGTCCCTATAGACAAGTAATCTTCAGTTTATGAAGACTTCTTTCTGAGTCCAAGATGGCAGCAATCTGTGGGGTTTTCACCCTAACCTTGCCCTTCCGCCCTTTGCGGATCATCCTGGAATGGTCCCCAGGCATCTATATCTGCTGTTCCCCAGTCCCACCAGCAAGGGGCGCGCGAGATGAAACAGTTCTGTCCTGGGATGTACCACTGAGGGGAAGCGGTAAGACCTCACCCCACTCTGGAAGGTACCATTGGGAGAGGGCGTGTCACAGCAGGGAGGGCCCCGTTACACCGCGTCAGGCGTGGACCACAGTTCCCAGCGGCGGCGCTCAGGGCCCCTCTGGGTATATCCCGATTCGCTCCTCTTCGTCTTCCCGCTGCTTTCGAATCCGAGTGGACACCGGTATTAAGCGGAAACTTTCCTCGTCTCTTTTCCAGCTCCACCCCTTCGTTGGTGGGACGACTACGGAGCGAGAGACCTGCTGTCGGTTTGGGTATGGCGTCAGGGAAGCTTTCTGGGTAGTGATTGGTCACCGCGTGATTGCGGGCACTGTGGGCGCGGAACCGGAACTGAGGGCGAGAGGCGTGTGTATACGCGTGCGCCTGCGTTGGCGTGCGATGATGCAGAGCATACAATTTTCCTCCGAGTTTTATTGCTTTTCCCAAAGGGGTCGAATAGCTGCTCTGGTTAGTGGCGAGGTTTGGCGCAGTCACTGGCCGTGCGTGGTGACTGCGTTTCAGTCTTGTTTAGCTCTCGCTCAGTCTGGATCCTGTGGCAGCGCACGGTCTTCACACAAATGCACGCAATTCATGTCCAGGGAGAGGTCTCTGAGTTTGGTGTCTCTCCCTGGAGAGTATACTGTATCTGGCACCTTGGGATTGTGTGTTGCTACGTGTGACAACACAGGTGCTGTTTGGCCTCTTTTGATCTCCTTGAGCCTTTGGGCGGAATTGTGAGTGATGGGACATTTGATGTGAGTGGATTTTGTGAGCCATAATACAAAGCCTCTAGGATGTGTGCCTGTATACCGGGATGTGCATCTTTGGAGGTTTCTTGCCTCTCAGTCCCTGTGTGTGAGATCTCTGTGTAGGGGTCTGCACCCCAGAATGTGAGATCAGCTGCTTGGGGATCTATGCACAGGTTGCAAGTCTTTCATTTGTCTGGGAACGTTGTCTTAAGATTGTATGATGTTCTTGAGTTATTAAAACTTCTGTCTTTCCGTTTAGGAGGGTTTGTATTAGGTCGGTAAGTGTCCGCGTGGTTTGGGAGTCAGTCTCCATGATGTGAAGTATCTGTGCAGTTCTCATTTGTTTCTGTCTGGAAGACTATGGACTGTTTGCAGGGTCTCTGTCACAGCGTGTATGGTTATGGTCTCTGTTGTGTTTGAGCGTCTGAGACTCGAGTTGTGTGCTCTCTGTGCAGAGATTCAGTGAGCTCTTTTTGGTGTCTCTGGCTGTCTATGAGCTGTTGGAAGTCTTCGTGTTAGAAATAAAACCTCTTATGTTCTTGGCTGTGAGGTCTCTGTCCAGGAAGTGAGGATTTGGTAGCTGGCAGATATGATTCTGAAGCCGGGAACCTGACATGCTGACTGTGTGTTGTTGAGTGTATCACTTGTCTCCTGAAATCTCAGTATGTATCATAATTAATACAATGGGGCCAGTGCCCATCTTGGAGGGTACCTGTGCATGTTAGCAATGTGTTTAAAGGGCCTGCCTCCAGACTGTCCTTCAGCAAATGTTTTCTGAGCACCTGCCATAGACCTGAGCACTATTGGAGGAGTTTGGCACAGGGCAAAACTAACCAAGTCTCTCATTGCATAGACTTGGTGGTCAGTAAATACATCAAGGGTGGCAGGCACTATGAAGAAAGCTATTGCTAGATCAGGGGAAAGGGTGTATGTAGGTATGATATTATGATTTTCTTCAAGATAATGAGGGAAAGTCTCCCTGAAAGATGGCAAGTAAGCAGAGATCTGGAGGAAGTGAGGGAGCAGGTCGTGGGGTTACCTAAGGGAAGAGCATTCCAGGCAGAAGGAACAACAAATGCAACAGTCCTCGCATGGAAATCTACTTGGCGTGCTCCTGAATGTCAAGGAGTCCTGTGATGCACTGGGTTTGGCACGTAGCTCTCATTGAAAGGGGCCTGGTGCTGCTATTTCTGTTTCTCCCCCAGTTTGTGGTCATCTGCATTTCACAGATGAAGGACTCAAGGCTCCAACACGTGCCCTGCACCTTCTTTCCTACCTATACCTGAAATTAGGAATGAAACCTTCTGGTCCGTCAGGAGAGACAGAGAGCTTGAGTGTACCAGCTGCAGGGATGATAGCATCCACGTTGAATGTCAGCCGAGCAGCGTACATCAGTTTTAATGTGGGAATCATGCCTCATATCGTTGCCTGCCCTTGATGGAGGGCAGGACTTAAGAAGGAGAAAGGGAACTGGGGCAAAGGAGAGAGGCAGGAAGGGGAAGCTGGAGGACAATGAGAAAAAAAAATGAATGGTCTCATCACATTGCTTGGATTTGGCCCAAATCACCTTGATTAAATCATTGGAGATATGTAAATATATATATATATATATATATATATATATTTTTTTTTTTGTACTTTGTCCCTGTCCCTAAAGAAAGTCTTTCCCTCCCCTTCTCTTTTGTGCCTGGGATACCACCTGCGGCTGGAGATTTCTTTTCTGTAAATTTTTCAACTACAAGCTTGGTTTTAGAATAGATTGTCTGTTTCTTTTTCACTGAACTTTGATAGTTTGTTCCACTTCACCTAAATTGCCAGATGTAGTTATTCTATGAATATAAACTTATTCATAGAATCCTTTTAATTTCTGTGGGATCTGTAACCTATTTCTTTCCTGATACTGGTAAGTGTTGTCTATAGTTATCTTGCTTCTGTTTTATTCTTCTGGGTGGAAATTTATGAATTCGTAGTGACCTTTTGAAAGAGCCAGCTTTGGGTTTTGTTGATTATCTATATATTTTTTCTAATATCTGTTCCGATCTCTATTTCCCTTATTTTGCTGACAGTCTCACTACCAAAGGGGTTTAATAAAGTCCCCGAAAGTTTCCCAAGTATAGTGAAAGCTCACAGATTCTAGGGCACTGTTGTAGCCGCACTGAGTGAGATCCACTGAATGTAGATCATGGCATCTGCACTTTTTACAAGAAGTCCTCAGTTCTGATTGACATGGACAACTTGTCTAGGCACTACTGGAGCAGAGGCATGGTCTTATTTTCCCTACTGCCAGGCTGTCTTCACTGAGAGCATGTGACAGGGGTTTTCTGCTTTCCCTGATGCACAAACCCAAGGGGTATGACACAAACCCAAGGGGGTTGACAATTAAATGGAGGGAGGCTTTGGACTAGAGCAGATGCGGTGGACTTTGGAAAAAGTAGATGCATTAGACATTTTCGAAGTAAAAGGGAGAGAACTAAGCAAGAATATGGACTTGAAGTGAAGGAGAGGGAATTGTAAACATGATTAAGACCAAGTTTCTGTGTCCTGTCATAAGGGTACAAAGGTGTCATGGGAAATCCTGGAAGTTGGCCAGGTCTGGAAAGAATTCCAAATAAGATTTTTATATTTATGAGCTCATGGTCTAGATGGATACAATAACCAATATTTACATACTTAAAAGTTCCTTTTCCCTATTAAAAAAAGTGAGAAGTATTGAGACATAATTTATATACCATAGAAGTCAATGCTTTAAAGCATTCCCGTTTGTCGAGTTTTCACATATGCATACCATTGCGTAAAAGCTACCACAACAAAAATGTAGAAAACATCCCATTGGTTTGAAAATCCTCTCTTGGCCTATTTGCATTCAGACTCCTTCCTCCATTCCTATACCCTGATCACCGCAGATATATTTCTGTGCCTACAGTTGTGCCTTTTCCAGAAATCCGTTGACATGAAATCATATAACACATAGCCTTCTGTGTCTGACATCTCTCAGTGGCACAGCTGAGATGCATCCTTGCTGTTACATGCATTAGGAGTTCCTTTTGAAATGACTGTGTAGTGTTCTTCTGTACGAGTATACGCTTTTGTTTTTCTTTCATCTATATGCCAGTTGTTGAATAGTTGGGCTGTTTCTGGTTTTGGCTATTAGGAGTACATGAGTAGGATATTTTAGTAAAGGTCCTTGTGTGAATATGTTTTCGTTTCTCTTGGGTAAAATTGGGTAAAATTCAAACTCCCAGTAAGTACGAAAATTCCTGAGAATAAGAAGAATATGCTACTGGAGAAGAGTGAAGAAATAGCTACAGAAGGAATGACAAGGCTAAGCCAAAGTGGAAACAACCCCCAGCTGTGGATGTGTCTGGTGATGAAAGTAAAGTCCGATGCTAAAAGAACAATATTGTACAGGAACCAGAGGTATATTCTGAGAAATCAGTTACCAGTTCAGAGATATAAATGTGCAGTGCTGCAAGCAACAGATGAAAACAGAGGTATGTATTTCTGTGTCTATTCCATGGAAGTGAGTAAAGCCATCGCAAGCGTGATGGAAAACCCAGAAGCAGAGAAGGAAATGGTTCATCAAAGCATGTATAAAAATAGGTATTAAAAACCGTAATGTCTGTTTCTGTCACGAATGTCTTTCTGAGACACATTCTCCACTAAGGGTAACCTGGGACTACCTATCACCAGTTTGTGGATGCATAAGAAAGACTGCCCTGGAAGGAAAAAAATATACAGTCTTCAAGCCCCTTTCTCATCCTCCAGAGACCCTGCCGTTCCAGGACTCCACCTCAGTGGCGCGAAAACCTCAACGTGCACGGCACACGCCGAACTCAGGGAGCATGCGCAGTGTGTGCACGTACTGCCACTGCTGCGCATGCGCCTTGGTGGACATATGTCCTGAGCGTTCTGTGAGGAGCGTTGGGCCTGAGGCGGTTGGGTTTATTCAGTCCCGGTTCCTTCTCACTGCTTGAGACTCACCAGGTAGGTCCACAGATCTGTCCTGTCTGGAGTTGAAGTGTGCGAGTGTGTGAGGGGGAGCCAGCGAGTTTCGGGCGGGTGGGGCAGTGCGATCTGGGGCCTTTGAGGAGGAAAGCCCTTGAGGTCATCATCTTTCTCCTCAGAGGTGTCGCGACGCCATAGTTCTTGCCCTGGTGGCTGCAGAGGAAGCTCGGTGGACAGAAGAGGGCAGGGGTCGGGTGATGGTGGGGGGTAGACTTGGGAGTGCTATTTGAAATATCTGGTTCAGTGGGGCCCTGGAACTGACGACAGAGCACAGAATCTGGGGCCGGCAGTGGGACCTGGGCAGGGGGACCTGGGCAGGGGGCGGGGTGGGCGATTAAGGAAAGGCCTAGAAACCGGACCGCTGCTAGGGGGTTGTGACTGTATCCCGGGCTTTGTGATAAGGTGCCAAGGGAGACCTGGACCGGTTGCTCTGCATGCACTCACCTTAGCCCCAGACACTGAGAAAATCGCCATAGTCTGGCTGTAGAGACTGAGCCTTTCTTCTTGTTCCGGCTGAATTCCAAGGGAGTTGGGGGAGATATGTCTGGTGAATAGGAGTGTGAGAAAAGAAATAGTCCTGGATTTTTAATTCCTAGCAGTATTTCACTAAATAAGTTCATGATGGAGAATTCTGTTGTGAAATCAATCTTCCTCACAAAAATTCAGCCTTCCTAAGTACCTTAAGGTGATTTCTCTGCCAGCTTAGCAAAGACAAAAATGGCTTCTCTAGCAACTGTATTTGGTGTAATTGGAATGCATGTACACTCATACTTAACCAGAGTTTTCCTTGGAAACTATTTTCACATTTAAAAAAAAGTAATCAACATATGGCCATAAAAGTGATCAAATACAGCTGTACTCTTAAATACATTTTTTAAATCACAATATTCTACTTTCAGGGAGAAATATGAGTGGGCAAGTGGCATCAACACTGGGACCTTTAGATCAAGAGTCGTCGCAGCTGGATGAACCTGTGGTTGTGAGTACCTTACCATTTGATGTTTTCTGTTAGCACAAGTTTATTTTTCAGAAAATGATGTTAAGTAGTACAGATGCAGTGATAAAGGTCTTTCATGCTGATAAAGGGTGACAGTTTCTCTTAGGAAGGAACATTGATCCAGATATATTACAGTCTGGCATTGCCTGGATGAGTATACTGTTAAATTCCCTGGAAATGTGCCCAGTGACTCCCTCCTCCTGCTTATTAACAACAGATTGCATACTTCCATCCCAACATAGAGTTAAATAGCTTGCAAAGTCTTTCTGGGTAACTCTTATGGGAGCTAACTTTTCTCTGTGGGAAGAGAAACTTTATTAAAAGTAAGTACATAGAATTGTTTTGGGAAAATGTTGTTAGGTTAACTTATGATCAGATACATCTGTGTCTTATGTATATTTATGCTATTAGATGTATTAACAACAAAAAGTTTTTATTTGCATGCCCACTCTACTAGGACCAGCAGCCAAGTGTTGAGCAACCTCAACAAGGGGAACCACCAGCTGAAATGCAGGATATCACACCAGCAAAGGAAGAAATAAATGAAGAGGATCCAGTGGATCGTGGTGAAGAGAAGCAGAAGGATGCCTGTCAAGGTAAAAACTGAGGAGTATAGTTTGCAGGTTCGTGTGGTTGGTGAAATTTTCCCTTGTTTTCAAGACAAAGAATTCGGGGGGGGGCATCTAAGTTGTCTGAGGAAAACCCTGGAAAAGGAAAATGGTAATGACTTTCGGAAAATTGTGCTTTCCTTTTTCTCCAGCAAAACATTCCTGGAATAATCCTCCTGAGTTTCTTACTCATCACATTTTTACCTTACTAACCTAAGGCTTTTAATTCATAACACGGAGGAAATGAATATCATTATTCCCTTGTTTATACTGTAGGCTTTACAGCTGCATTGATACCTTTTTTTAATGATTCTGACCTGGAAACTGGTCTCCCGGAATTGGCTGTGGCAAAGACTGGGGGTCAAGGTGGAGATGGTCCTGATGTCTAGGAGGAGATTGCATCAAATATAGAGCCTGTTGAAATGCCAGAAGCAGGTATGTCATCCATTCAGAAAGTAATTTATGTGGTTTCTGTTTTTCAGAATATTATATCTTTAATAATATAGAGGGAACATTACTATTATTTTAATAATAGAATTCATATATTCTTTGAAAGATAGTTCAGACCCCAGATGCCTGAGTGCCTGACTTACAGACTTTCCAATAAAGAAACACAGGATCAAAGCCATATCGAACTGAAAAGAGGAAACTGTTTTCTTCCCTTGAGTATAAGTACTTTAAGCAACAGCTAATAATTTTCAGGTTCTTTTCTAATTTCTGCTTGTAACAGATACGGAATGCATTTGTAATAAATATCAGTTTACATGAAATGTGCTCACTAGGTTCTAGTACGAGCTTTAACATAATGTGTGTGATTCAGTGAAATCCCTTAACTTCTAAACTCAACTTTATTCATATAAGTTTTGAATTCAGAACAGATACACTAAGATGCCAGTTTTTCCATGCTGATTTTTGCATTCTCTGATTCTCTTCGATGGAATGCATACAAGAATACTCTGTTTTTCACAATTGATTTATCATAAAATATCATCTAGAGTCAAATTATAACAGGGGAATTGAGATTTCATTTTCTGATGGGGGACACATGTACACCCATGGCTGATTCATATCAATGTATGGCAGAAAACACCACACTATTGTAAGTAGCCTCCAATTAAAATTAAAAAGTTAATTTTTTTAAAAAGAAAATGAGCCAACATTCTGCTTGATGTTTGTTAAATTCTCTCAAATTCTGAATTCTCTAGCTCTTAAGAAAATTAGTTGCATTTTAAATCCTTTCCCCAGTGAAGCATGATATGACTGAATAATAAAATGGCCAAAGGTAGTCTAGTTTCCTGTTTCTGTGGCTGATCAAGTTGAGAGAGTGCATTTAGTCAGTGATATTCAAGGCAGGTGTGAGTAATATACATATGCTAAGCACACTACCTGCCCCCATGTTTGGTCTGTTTCTGGGGGCGTTTTTTTGCTTATTTTAATTGGAGAATCATTACTTTACACTACTCTGATGGTTTTTTCCATACACCAAACTCTCACTCTTAAAGAACTAATAAAAATCTGAGCCTCATGATGTAATCCTCTCTAACTATATCAAATATGTTATTTTTCCTCTTTGATACGTGAGTTTAAAAAGTTTTGAAGGTCAAAGTCTGTAACTCTAGTTCTTCCCACGTAATCAACTTAGTATCTTTCACTTAGGTGTTTTCCAAATTGCTGACAATTAATTCCATGGTTCTAATTTTACAGGAAGAACTTCATGGTTAGGGAAGATTTTACTGTGTATTAGCCTTCTAAATATTTTCACTTTACCTTTTTGTTCCATTCCATTAGAACATGTAGATGAAAAGACAACTTTCAGACTACTTTCAAGTAACTACAGAACATGATTAAAATGTTCTCATAGAAACATCTTAGCCCTAAATATGTGTGGTATTTAAAAAGAAAAATACATAAATTACAAAGTACATAAATATAAAATCCTACCCCCAACAAACAGGTAAGAAAAAGAGCGACAGAATAAACCTAACGGAAAAAGAAAAAGATACTTAATAAAAGACAGGTATGAATCGTTAGGAAGAGGAAAATAAACTCAACTAATAAATAAAGGCAATGTGGTAATTTACACAATTTTTTAACATATATATATATATATATATACACACACACACACATTTTTTAATATTCTTTTCTGTTGTGATTTATCACAGGAGATTGGACATAGTTCCCTGTGCTGCATAGTAGGACCTTGTTGTTTATCCATTCTGAATGTAATAGTTTGTATCTGCCAACCCCAAATTGCCAGTCCATTCCTCTCAGTTTACATGATTGTGAAGAAAATGGACAAAGCCCACGTATACCTAATAAGAAACATGAATAAGACACTAACAGTATATTACAGAATTAAAACAGAGTATAATCTGGAACTCAGATATTTTCAGAATATTGATGGAATGTCTAATAGGGTAGAAAAAGAAATATTATTTAACGTAGCCCACAGTAACTAAATAACTAAACATCACAGATACCATGGATGAACTTTTGAAATTGGTCAGAGTTGTCTCTCAAAAGCCATTATCATTCAGAAACAAACCAAAAAATCTCCTTTTCCAGATTTTCTTTCTCTCTTCCTACTTGCTTGTCTCTCTCACTCATACTCCCTCTAGCTCTCCCGTTTCTTTTCTTCTCTCCTTTTTCTCTTTCTTCTTTTGGTGTGGCTGTGAGAAACAGTCCTATTTCTGCTTCACATGTTGATGTCGCCAGTGATAGTAATGACTGAAAATTAGTGTCCCCATATAATTTATTATACCAACTGGAATGCTTTCCAAGGTGACAAGAAACATTTAGAATTACAAGAGGGCCACAAGTAAAAAGGAGGATAAATGTTTAACTGACTTAAAACAACCACATCAGGGATAAATTAGAACAAATGAAAATTTCTACACTTTTCCACAGTAGAGAAGAAACAAATGTACTACTGGCCTTTTTCTTTACTTCACTTAAGCAGTAACAGAGATAACAACTGTTCAGCTATCCTATATTCAGAATATTATTTCAAACCAACACAGTTCAATGATACTTTTGGGAGATTTTTTTGGTTTTAGTTTTTGTGTATTTTGTTTTTCTTAGGGTGTTTTTTGTTGTTAGATATTTTACTGAATGTGTACACAGTTTTCCCCTCTACTGAAAACTACCTTCTGATAGGTTCACTTGATTTCATTTGTTCTGAAGTCAGTGTCGTTATTTTCTTGTATAACTGGGAAAGTAGTGTGTTTTTAAAAATACTGGTAATATGCTTGAAAAGTCTATAAAATCTCTAGAGAGGATTAACTGAAGGTAAGCCAAAGGGTCGCCTGTAGTGTTCTTGTTTTAGTCCACTTTATAAAACTACAACTGCGATGAACTTTGTACACCTCTCCTATCATCGAAATCTCTGCTAAGTAACTTTTTTAATGTATATATTATAGGTGAAGGGTGACGATTTGCTTGAAAGAAGATAAACTGAGACCATCTGTGCTGTTCTTATGTTGTATATTTGACTGTTAAAGTTCTGTCAATAAAGTTTCATTTTCTCCTTGCACATTTTTTGTTACATTTATCCCCGAGTATTTAATGGTATTGAAAATTCATGGTTTGTGATTTTTATGGTCTAGTTGAGGATGTATGTAGAGATAGAATGTTTGTATATAGATTTTCTGTTCCACAGTTCCTCTAAATATGCATATTAGTTCCACAAATTTAGATCTAGATTATTTTCGCTTTTCAAAATATACTATTATATTTGAATATCAACAGTTTCTACTGGCTTAAACCTTTAACCTTTCCTCATTTTGCAGCATTGAACAAACCTAGCCAGAATAGTGCTGACTAAAGCAGATGATAATCGGCATTTTTCCCGATAGGAAATGAGTAATCTTCTCCATTTCAACCTGTTTATGTTGCTTTTTTGTAGATATACTTTATCAGAGTAAGTTCCATTCTATTCCTAGTTTGTTGTCTTGAATATAGATTAATTTTCATCAAACACTTATAATGCATCAATTGTGATTATCATAGAATTGTTTTCCCTCCATTTTTCCATTAATGTGGTGAATTGAATTGGTAACCTTACACATTTCAACCACCCTTGCACTTCTAGGGTTAAAAAAAATTGGTCATAACACATTCTTTAGGTGTAGTCTACATGTTGATACATATACATTCATATATATACCCACACATAAAAAATTCATAAAAGCCTTTGGTCTTCTCTTGAATAAATGGGTTTACAAAATGTGTCACCCAAATCTCATATGGTGTCCCTGATGAAATCACTGACAGAGAAACATTTTTTAAAACTTAATATATTTGTATTATCCTATAGAGAAATGGAATGCCAGAGCCATTGTTAAAGGTTGTAGGGAGACAGGAAAATAACTGCTGTCAAGTTCCATGGCAAATGCCACAACATATCTTTCACACACTTCTGACTTGCCTTCCAAGTGTTTTTGGGTGCAGGGAGCAGCCACAAACGTCTTTTATTCTCCATGACGACCTCCATTGGTTTGATACTAACCAGATCTCAGAAGCCCCCACCTGTCTGTGTGTGTGTGTGTGTGTGTATGTTAATCACTCAGTCGTGTCCACTCTTCGCGACCCCACGAACTCTAGCTTGCCAGGCTTCTCTGTCCATTGAATTCTCCAGGCAAGAATACTAGAGTGGATTGCCATTCCCTTGTCCAGAGGATCTTCCCAGCCCAGGGATCGAACCCTGGTCTCCTGCAGATTCTTTACCATTTGAGCTACAGGGAAGTCCTCCAGCTGTCTGATTCCTCCCTTATATCCTTAGTATTACATAATAACAAAACGCTTACATCTCTGAGCCCCCATCTGCATCCTCATGCACCAAAAACATATATTTCTGCAACAAAGGACCTATTCAGAATTCACTCTGCTTAAGGAATAACAGGGGATTATACATAGCAGCTGTTGTGCCCTTACAGATTTATGAAAATCCAGGTCCAAAAATGACTGAAAATGGGAGGTTCAAATCTACCACGAGCCTTAAGTTCGAGTATTCTATCTTCCCAAAAAGTATTTGAAAAAGCCCCTAGGTCATGGAGCTGCCTGACAAGATTAGAGCCTAGCTAGAAGAAAAGGGAAAGGAACGAGGGGGAACTTCCTGAGACAAAATGACTTGACTGTCTCCTTATTGGCTATGACATGACGTAACTGGGCTTGCCTGGTGGCTCAGATGGGAGAGAATCCACCTGCAGTGCTGGAGACCTGGTTCAATGCCTGGGTTGGGAAGATCCCCTGGAGGAAGCCATGGCAACATACTCCAGTGTCCTTGCCTGAACAATCCCCATGGATAGAGGTGCCTGACGGGCTACAGTCCATGGGGTCGCAAAGAGTTGGACACGACTGAGCAACTAAGCACAGCATGTGACACAACTAAGAGTATCAGTACTGGCTCTGACTCATACTGTGTGAAGGTGAGAAAAGTATTTATATCCTTTGGATCTGTTTCCCCATTTCTAAAATGGAAATTATAGTTTTACACGAAATATTTGTCACGAAGAATAAAGAAAATAATGTGAAGTGGGCATAACATTGCAAATAGATTTGGCTTATTCTACTCCATTTTTTCATTTAAACTTTCAAAATTTTTAATTTCATTTACCTTTACAATTACAATTCTCTCACAAGTGATAATGGATTTTGAATTCCAAGTAGACTATAAGGCTAACTTTTAAAGTGAATTGGACTTCAGAAACATACATTGTCTAAATATATTGATTGAATAGCAGTGTAGCTGGTATGAGACATGGTATCCATTCTAAGTTTGGTTGGTTAATGAGGACTGACAAAGCTACCGTAAGTCATAGTATGTAGTGAAAACTGTGCTCCTTGCTGTGTGTGATGACAAAGAAAATAAGCCAATATTCTGGTAATGCAACATCATACAACTCAACACCAGACTCTGTCACGTAGTCATGCAGCCAGTCCCTAAGCAACACTGCAAGAGCTACAGGGCCACACAGTGTCCCACTGCAGTTGTTAGTTTGGCTTGTCACCTTCTACGGGCTTGGCCAGTAAGGAGACAATGAACCCGAATGGATTCAGATTCTAATTTACAGACAGTGCAGAAGCAATATGACCCTGGTGTCAGTTGCCTCGTCCCTAGTCCCACAGTTTGACGCTGAATTGGAAGGCCTCAGTAACAGGCACTAGAGGTGGTGGGTCTCTGCCAGGAAGGAGCCCACAGTTGTGCCTTATGGCAATGAGCAGCTCTATCGTCCACAGCTGTACTCTCAGCTGGGGCTAGGGAGACCATCCTGTGTTCAACTGAAACCAGAGGTGGATGAGTAACAACTTTGTGTCAGCCTCCAGCTGGATAAGGAGGCAGGTGAGAAATTGCCTCATAACAGGTCTCCGCCAGGCTGCTTATCTCCTCTTGCTCCAAGAGCAATCTGGAGGTTCTCTGCCAAGATTCAAGTCAGCCTGCAGTTTAGCCTTGCCTACATAGCCTAAGGGGGGACGTGCAAGGTCACCAGGGCACCAAGACAGAGCCACACCCCTACAGTGTCTGGAACAAGACACAAGGCTTTATGTATGGTGCTACAAATATAACACCTATATACTGACTCCTACATGGAGGAGATGCTTTTCCTGTCAGTCATTAAAAATATTCCTTCATTGAGTACACACACATTGATTACTAGCATGTTTCAGGGTGTATCTGCAATGCTTGAAAAAAGACCAGTGATGTGAGGTTGGGGACGGGAATATCACACTGGTGGACCAGACAGACACACAAACAGAAAAGAAGTGCAAGGGAGAAACACAGGGAATGGACCTAAGGGGGAAAAAAACAGTGAGTGGGGTGGCCAAGAAGCAGGAGGAAAGCTAGAAGATAAGGTTCACTGTAAGAGTGAACGAGGTTATATATAACACAGTCGTGCTTTGACCCAGGCTGTGGATGAGAGTCACAACCTCCCCTGCATCACTGCCCCTTTTGAGGGTGATGTCTGGGAGTCTCCAGAGTCTGAAGGGAGAGAAAGGAAATAGGTAGTGCACGGGATGCATGCACCCGCCCTGATAGAGATGCAGGTGCAGCTTGTTACAGTAGTCCGTTGGGGATCAGCAGAATTGGAATCGGTGACTCAAGAAGAAATGTGCAAATGAATGTAAAGGGCAAAAACACATTGAGAGGGGTAAACAGCTCCAACTCCCAGTTCTGTACCAGGGTAGGGGGCTCCATTACTGTTGTGAGAGGCTCCCTGGTCTGAGCTCTGGGAGGGAGTGATGAGCATTCTAAGGACCCACCACCAGCCCTAAGCAGGGGGCACTGAGAGTGTGAAGACATAAGTCTCAGCTTTTACCACTGACAGACACAGAAAGCTTCTTAGCCCTGGTGAGACTGGGGCAGTGGCACCTCAGGGATGCTCAAAGGTAAGGTGGAGGTGGTGGTTGTTTAGTTGCTCAGTCGTGTCTGACTACTTACGACCCCATGGCCTGCAGCACGCCAGGCTCCTCTGTCCTACACTATCTCCCTGAGTTTGATCAAATGAATGTCCATTGCTGATGCTATCTAATTATCTCACCCGCTATTGCCCCCTTCTCCTCCTGCCTTCGATCTTTTTGCATCAGGATCTTTTCCAATGAGTCTGCTATTCGCATCAGGTGGCCAAAGTATTGCAGCTTCAGCATCAGTCCTCCCAGTGAATATTCAGAGTTCATTTCCTTTAGATTGGCGGGTTTGTTCTTGCTGTCCAAGGGATTCTCTAGGCTCATCTCTAGCACCACAATTCGAAAGCATCAGTTCTTTGGCACTCAGCCTTCTTAATGATCCAACTCACACATCTGTACATCACTACTGGAAAAACCGTAGTTTTGACTCTACAGACCTTTGTCAGCAAAGTGATGGCTCTGCTTTTTAATTTGTCTAGGTTTGTCATGGGCTTCCCCAGGGGCTTAGTGGTAAAGAATCTGTCTGTAATGCAGCACACTTAGGAGATATGGGTTCAATCCCTGGGTCAGGAAGATCCCCTGGAGGAGGGGATGGCAACCCACTCCAGAATTCTCGTCTGGAGAATCCCCTGGACAGAGGAGCCTAGTGGGCCTTGGTCCATGGGGTCATAAATAATTGGACACTACTGAAGGGCCTTAGAATGCATGCAACCTAGGTTTGCCATAACTTTCCTTCCAAGGAGCAAGTGCCTTTTAATTTCATGGCTGCAATCACCATCTGCAGTGATTTTGGACCCCAAGAAAATGAAATCTGTCACTGCTTCCACTTCACTTCAGTCCAGTCGCTCAGTCGTGTCTGAGTCTTTGCGACCCCATGAACTGCGGCATGCCAGGCCTCCCTCTCCATCACCAACTCCCGGAGTCCACCAAAACCCATGTCCATTGAGTTGGTGATGCCATCCAACCATCTCGTCCTCTGTCATCCCCTTCTCCTCCTGCCCTCAATCTTTCCCAGCATCAGGGTCTTGTCAGATGAGTCAGCTCTTCGCATCAGGTGGCCAAAGTACTGGAGTTTCAGCTTCAACATCAGCCCTTCCAATGAACACCCAGGACTGATCTCCTTTAGGATGAAATGCTTCCACTTCCCCCACCCCCCACCCCCAGCCTTCTATTTGCCATGAAGTGATAGGACCAGATGCCATGGTCTTAGTTTTTGCATAGTTGAGTTTTAAGCCAGTTTTTTCACTCTCCTCTTTCACCCTTATCAAAAGGTTCTTTAGTTGCTCTTCATTTTCTGCCATAAGCCTGGTATCATCTGTGTATCTGATTTTGTCGATATTTCTGCCAGCAATCTTGATTCCAGCTTGTGAGTCTGGCATTTCGCATAATGTACTCTGTGTATAAGTTAAATAAGCAGCATGGCAATATACAGTTTTGTTGTACTCCTTTCCCAATTATAAAGCAGTCATTTGTTCCAACTCTGCTTCTAACGGTTGCTTCTTGACGCGCATACAGGTTTCTCAGGAGACAGGTCGAGTAGTCTGGTACTGCCCTCTGTTTAAGAATTTTCTGTAGTTGGTTGTGATCCACGCAGTCAGAGGTCTTAGCGTAGTCAATGACAAAGGATTAGATGTTTTTCTGGAATTCCCGTGCTTTCCCCATGATCTAACGGATGCTGGCAATTTGATCTTTGGTTGTTCTGCCTTCTCCAAACCTAAGTTGTATATCTGGAAGTTCTTGGTTCATGTACTTTTGAAGGCTAGCTTGAAGGAGTTTACTAACCAGAAGGCTTCAGAAATTGGGGACAATCTAAGTGAAGAAGCTTAGGAAATTGGATGGTGTGAAGGAAGCCTGATAAGAGAGAAAAGAATAGGAAGCTCTCCTTTCGATGTTGCTAGCCAAGTGGGCAGAGGCTAGACCATGCCTTCAAGTCCTTGTATAGGGGAGTAGCCTTTATCTAGAAAGTCAGACAGTTTTGCAACTGTAAGAGAGAGAGGGAGAAGGCGGGAAGAGAGAGACAGACACCCTGAGTGGATGTGAGAGACCCGTTAGAAGGGGGTTGACAATTAAATGGAGGGAGGCTTTGGACTAGAGCAGATGTGTATGTGGGTAAAAGGAGACACATTAGACGTTTACGAAGTAAAATGGGCAGAACTCAGCAAGAATTTGAACTTGAGGAGAAGGAGAGGGACTTGTAAATGTGGTTAAGAACACGTTTGTGTGTCCTGTCATAAGAGTACGAAACTGCCATGGGGAATCCTAGAAGTTGGCCAGGTCTGGGAAGAATTCCAAAAGAAGATTTTTATGTTTTTGAGCTCATGGTCTAGATGGATACAATAACCAATATTTAAATACTTAAATGTTCTTTTTCCTTTTAAAAAAAGTATTGAGGTGTAATTTGTATATAATAAAAGCCACCACTTTAAAGCATTATAGTTTGTAGAGTTTTGACAAATGTATACCTTGGTGTAAATGCTACCACAAGAAAAATGTAGAAAACGGACCATCATTCAAAAATACTCCCTTGGGGTGTTTGCCACCAGACTCCTTCCTCCACTCCTATACCCTGGCAACGATAGATACATTTCTGTGCCAACAGTTGTGCCTTTTCCAGAAATCCATTGACATGAAATCATATAATATGTAGGCTTCTGTGTCTGGTTTCTCTCATTTGCACAGTTGAGATGCATCCTTGATGTTATGTGCATTAGTAGTTCCTTTTTTTTTTTTTATTACCGTGTAGCGTTCCTTTGTATATGGGTATACTTTTTGGGTTTTCTCTCATGTGTATATCAGTTGTTGAACAGTTGGATTGTTTCTGGCTTTGGCTGTTAGGAATACATGTGTGGAATATTTGAGTACAGGTGTTTGAGTGAGCATGTTTTCATTTCTCTTGGGTAAAATTCTCTAGGAGTAGAATTCCTTGGTCATATAAGGCTTCCCAGGTGGCACTAGTGGTATAGAACCCATCTGCCAATGCAGGAGACTCAGATTCGATCCCTCGCTCTGGAAGATCCCCTGGAGTAGGAAATAACAAGCCGCTCCAGTATTCTTGCCTGGAAAATTCCATGAATAGGAGTCCTGGTGGGTTACAATCCATGGGGCCCCAGAGAGTTGAACATGACTGAGCGACTGAACACACACACATAACATTGTAATTTATGTATCTTAGAATCTAAACTGTGTCCTCTTTAGTCAACACACAGTTGGATTTATCTTTTAAACTGGTCTCTCAATGTCTGCCTTCTGGTTGGATTCTTTTATCTATTCACATTTAGTGTTGATACAGACTTACATCTGCCAATATATATTTATGTCTCATGTCGTATTGTTCTATGGTCCTGATTTTACTGCTTTTTTTTGCATTCAATGGATATTTTCTAATGCAACATTTTAAACTCTTTATGGATTTTTCCACTACTTTAAAGTTATTTCCTTAGGTGTATGCCACTGTAAACATCTTACTTTATCACAATCAGCTTGAAATTTACACTAATTCTAATGAGATACAAAAACATTACTCCTATATCACTCTATTCTGGTTTCCCTCTTAACCTCATATTGTCACATTATTATATTATATAAACTGTTATGTGATAAAAAGCTGATATAAGGCAGGATATCAGGTATCTATTTATAGATTCTGTTATATTCACCTTATTTTTCATAATTTCTGATTATTTGCATGTGTTTGTATGTATCAGACACCATCCAGACTTGTTTCCTTACCTAATACAGCTTTGCTCCCAACCACCTCCTTTGTGCTGTTACAGCGAATATATTACATTCCATGTGTTATTGGCCCAATAATAACTGGGCTTCTCTGGTGGCTCAGACGGTTAAGACTCTGCCTGCAATGCAGGAGACCCACGTTCAATCCCTCGAAGAGCCCCTGGAGAAGAGAATGGCTAACCATTCCAGTATTCTTGCCTAGAGAATCCCATGGACTGAGGAGCCTGGCGGCTACAGTAAAGGGGTTCGCCAAGAGTCAGACACAACTGAGCAACTACCACTTTCACAACAACAATTTGTGTGATACTGTTTTAGAAAGTTGCTTTTTAAATACAGGAAGAAAGGAGTGAAATATGTATTCATAAAGTACTTTTGTTCATATAATTACCATTACCTGTGCTCTTTGCTTTTTCACATGGATTCTGATTAACATCTAAATTCACTTATTGCAGCCTGAAGAACTTCCTTTAGTTTTTCTTGTAAGCCAGTTCTACCAACAAATTCCCTGAGTTGTTTTTTTTTTTTTTAATTTGGGCAACCTTTATTTTGCTTTCATCCCGGAGTTTGCTCAAACCCATGTCCATTGAGGAAATAATGCCATCTAACCATCTCATCCTCTGTCGCCCCCTTCTCCTCCTGCCCTCAATCGTCCCCAGCATCCGGGTCTTTTGCAATGAGTCGGCTCTTCACTTCAGGTAGCCAAACAACTGGAGCTTCAGCTTCAGCATCAGTCCTTCCAATGAATATTTAGGGTTGATTTCCTTTAGCATTGACTTATTTGATCTCCTTGCGGTCCAAGGGACTCGCAAGAGTCTTCTCCAGCATCACCGTTTCAAAGGTTCAATTCTTTGGCGTGCAGCCTTCTTTAGGTCCAACTCTAACATCCACACAGGACTACTGGAAAAACCTTAGCTTTGACGATAGGGTCCTTTGTCGGCAACGTAATGTCTCCGCTTTTTAACATGCTGTCTAGGTAGGTCATACTTTTTCTTCTAAGGAGCAAGTGTCTATTAATTTCATGGCTGCAGTGATGGTCTGCAGTGGTTTTGGAGCCTGAGAAAATAAAGTCTGTCAGTGTTTCCATTTTTTTTCTCCATCTATTTGCCATGAAGTGATGCAACCAGATACCGTGATCTTACTATTTGAATGCTGAGTTAAGACAGCTTTTTTACTCTCCACTTTGACCTGCATCGAGAGGCTCTTTAGATCCTCTTCCATTTCTGCCATAAGGGTGGTGTCCTCTGTGTATCTGAGGTTATCGATGTTTCTAAAAGCAACCTTGATTCCAGACTGAGTTTCATCCAGGCCAGCATTTTGCATGATGTACTCTGCATATAAGTTAAATAAGCAGGGTGACAATATACAGCCTTGAGGTACTCTTTTCTGAGGTTTGAATCAGACTGTTGTTCCATGTCTGGTTCTAGCTGATGCTTCTTCACTTGCATACACCTTTCTTAGGAAGCAGGTAAGGTGGTCTGGTAGTCCCATCACTTGAAGAATTTTCCACAGTTTGTTGTGATCCACACAGTGAAAAGCTTTAGCATATTCAGTGAAGCAAATGTTTCTCCAGATTTCCCTTGCTTTTTCTATGATCCAACGGATGTTGGCAATTGGGATCTCTGGTTCCTCTGCCTTTTCTACATCCATGTTGTACATCTGGTACTTCTCCGTTCACGTGCTGTTGAATCCTAGCTTGATGGATTTTGAGAATGATCTTTCTAGCATCTGAAATGGGTGCAGTTGTGCAATAGTTTGCACGTTCCTTGGCATCGCCCTTCTTTGGGATTGGAATGAAAACTGACCTTTTCCAGTCCTGTGGCCACTGTGGAGTTTTCCAACTTTCCTGGCATATTGAATGTAGCACTTTAACAGCATCATTGTTTAGCATTTGAAATAGCCAAGATTCCATCAACTCCACTAGCTGTGTTCGTAGTAATGCTTCCTACGGCCCACTTGACTTCACAGCCCAGTATGTTCTATATTGTTTCTCATTGGCACAACCAAATTCATCAAAAATTTTGAACTTGTGTTTCAGAAGCTGCAACAATTGGTACTCAATGTGGGTGCCAAAAACCTTGAGGCCCAAAGTAAAGTGTAAACATTGAAAATACCTACATTCCGTTAAAGACAGGCATTTCCAGTTTGAAGTGAAGCCAGGTGACTCCTGAGTCCCAGGTCACAGAGCTGCTGGGCTGGAGGTGTGGCTGAAACTGAGGCAGCCACAACTTGAGGCCCTCTGCCTGTGTGGAGGGAGGGCCTGCCCCAAGGACTAGAAGAACAGGACCCTCAGGGGTCTCACAGTCTAGCAGGGAGGCAGGCACATTGCTTCAGGCAGCAAATATTCATTGAGGCTTTCCTTGGCTCCTCGTGCTGGATACAAGTGACCAGCCTACAGAAATCCCTGCGCTGGACTTGACTCTCCCAGAAGGGGAAGGGCTAGGTGGCACCAAGTAAACCCTTCCCATAACAACCCAGGACATTATACAATGTGTTAGAAGGTGGTGCTGCTGTGATCAGATAAATGTAAGTCCTGTAAGGGACTGGCACTGTGGGCAGCAAGGGGGAAAGCTGCAAGTCACAGTATTGAACAGAGCAACCAGGGTGGGCTTCGTTGAGGAGCTGATATTTTAACAAAGAATTAAAGGGGGAAAGGAATCAGCACAGCAGACATCTGAGGTCAGAATATTGCAGAAGAGGGAACAGTGGGCCAGGGCAGATGGGAGCAGGGAGTGAGAGTTGAACAGGAAGTGGGAACTAGATCCTGCGGCACTGGGTAAGCGTCTGCTCTGTCAGCGAACCGACAGGGACAAGCAGGGATCACAGGTGCTGATGAACATGCCTGTGCCAGGCCTGTGAGGAATGCAGAGGCAGAACAGGGGGAAACAGCAGAGACAGCTGAGGTGGGAGAAGCAAGGAGTGAGGAGGATGCACGAGGGGCCCCTCCGAGTGAGGCTGACGGCCTGCCCTGGACTCGACACGCCCTTCCTACCTGTGCTTGTGTCCCCGACTCCATAGACGCCTGTGCTCCGGGCGCAGTGTCACAGACCCCCCTGGCAGCCTGAGTTCATTCAACAGTCCATCGTCTGGACACAAAGTTGCAGGGCCTACATTGCTCCTTGGTCCTTGGGAAACGTTCAGTGACCTGACCGGTGCTCTCAGGATCTTGACCCCAGCTCCGCTCTGAGGCTACAACTGTGGCTGATGGGGCAACAGAGTGACCCACACGTGTGTAATGAACCTTGCAGCCTCTTTGATCAGGAGTTTCCAGAATTAGTGGTCATATGAAACATGCGGTCCTCCCCCCGCCCCCAAAGGGAAAAGAACCTGATTCCACAGATGTCCTGCTTACACCATTCTCCTGTGTCATTATCAACAGAAAAGTAACAGGTCCACGAAGAGCTACGCTTTATTGACCGAGTATTTACCTTGAGTCCCGGTCCTTCATTCACTGAGGAAGTCGTTCCAAGCAGGGACCAGACACTGTGTCTCCTCCTACTGTGGCTGGATTGGTTAGGGATGATGGGGACTGTCACCTGCAATCAGATGACTGCCACGTGCTGTGTGGGAAAAGCGACGGCAGGATTTAAATTATAGAACTCTGGGAACACAGAACAGGGGATCTGACCCCTGCCATATGTCCGGGGGTGGGATGTGGTGTACGTCCCTGGTCAGGACACATTCTCGGGGAGGGGGGGTTTCTGGAGGTGGCACTTTGACCATCCACAGTTTACACACACCCGAGCAGAAGAGCACAGACCTGAACGCACGTGGAGCCAGACAGACTTTCATTCCCAGTTGTCTCCAGACCATCATGGCAGCTGGGTCATCTCCAGAGCTGTCTTACAACCACTAAAGACACTTCCTGTGCTTTGGCGTGCCTCCCAATTCCTAATATCTGATAAAGAGAGTGAGACTGGTGGAGTCATAACTGGGGCGGGGGCTCGTTGCAAACCCTCTCTGATATCGCAGAGTGCCTCCCCGCAGGGGAAGTTAAAGTCCTGCTTGGTGTTGCCTCTGGAGCAACCCTTTCCTACCAGGGGACTCCGGTTTCTTGGCTGCAAGGCAGCTCCTCCTAAGGAGCACACACAAAGCGGCTTAGAACCTTTCAGGGTGGCTTTGCCCTCCTGGGTACCTGCGTTTCACAAGTGGACAGGGCACTGGGACAATGATGACTCTCCTCTCATGGAACAACATCTGCATCTCGGTAACTGAAACACAAGCCACGCGTGTTGCTGTGAAGAGAAGACTGGCTTTGCACTCAAGAAAAACTAGGGCGCTACTCCGATCCAGCCTTTATTGCATCAGCCATCTAAGCTCTTTCAGCTCGCTTCCTTGTCTGTGAGAAGGCTGGGGTTCATCCTTACCCCTCTGGGTGTGTGGGGAATAAAACCCCACATGCCCGGCTCCCACAAGCTGCATAAGTAGGCTCCAGGTGAGTCATTTACACTGCGCCCCATGTTACGGACACGTCAGCGGGGAGGGAGGCATGCCAGAGCCCGTGAGAGTCTACTCCATCCTCTGGCTGGCGTGGGGGTTGGGGTGGGGGTGGTGGAACTGGTGCTGTGTCCAACTATTTAATTGGCTTTACATACCACAGGCACACACTTCATTTCATATTTAGGTGTGCTCTGCTCAGAGGAGTTGTAGAGAATGAAGTCAGTCATCACAGTTGAATCTGTAGCAGGTAGAAGCAGCAGTGGGGTCACTCCCTCCACTGGCCATCAGAGGAACTGGCAGTTCCCTCCATGGGTTGATGGCACTGGGTGGAGACACCTGAGGAGTTGCAAGAAGGTGCTGTGACATTCCCTAGGAGGGTCCCCATATTGAGCTGGCAGCTCATCCTTGCCTCCCTGATGACCACAGGGACTAGTAAATCAAACCCCTGCATAGAGAAGGAGGATGTGTTAATATACTTCATCTTGTCCTAACAGGAACTCAGACTATAGAGTGAAAAATAGTCAAAATATCAGCAAAACATGGTGCGTGCGTAGGGCAGTTCAAGTCCTCTTTCGTGTACTGGGTCACAGACACCGGAAAGTGACCTTTTGAAATTTCCATGCTTCGGCTTATCCCTCCTCACTGTGAAGCAGGTGGTCACTGTGGAAACCTTTATCCTTCCAACACTGTGACCAAATTCCAAAGGCCATATTCAAACACAACAATGGGCCCATATAAAGCAAGAGGAGATCTTTTCTGTGTGTATGCTATTCTTAGCAAGGAAGCCTTTCCCAGACAAACTCTGCCATCAGATTGCATTTTGCATCAGCTCATCGTGCAGCAGCGATTCATAGTGAAATCTCCACCACCTTCCATTTGGTATAAACATCAAATCTGTTAACTGCGACTTTTCACCCTGGTACTTCCCAGGAAAAATGGAAATTTCTCTACCCAGCCTGACAGCTGAACCTAAGAAGGAATCAGACAGGTGGGGAGGGAGGAAGGGCATGTAAGATGGAGGCTAAGGTAGGAGTGAGATTGTGAAATTGGTGGGTTGGGAGGGGGCGGGGGGGTGCTAGGGAGTATGACTGTGAGCCCACTGGCCATCTGATGAACAGAGAGAGGTCTGGGTGGGCTGGAATATCAAGTGGAGTGTGGAGCAGAAGGAGGGCGTCTGGTGAAGATTGGGCATTTGGGGACAGAGAAGACCTGCTGCGCCTAATCCAGGAGGCTGGACGGTATCCTACGACCAGCAGGCAGCCCGTGCAGAGTGTTAAGCAGGGGTGTCGTGCCCAGATTGCACTGAAGAAAGCTTTCCTTCCTCAGGCCGCAGGACAGAACACGTGTTGGAAAGCATCAGTTTCGCTGGTGCTTGTCAAGGAAAGAGACGAAGGTGACCTGGCCTAGGGAACTCACTGTGCTGATGGAGAGAAGGAACAGAATCTTACTTAGACTTAGGAGGCGGGGAGGTGAGGCTTGATGATTGAGAGCGTGGTGAGAGAGAGGCAGCAGGCAAGGATGGCTTTAAGCATCTCTGGCATAAGCGGCTGGGGAGAAGGCTGCCTTGCACTGAGTCAGGTAACAGTAAAGGAGGTGCAGTTGCGGGAGGCGCGGAGGTGGGGGGGATGGGTGCAGTTTGGACATGTTGAATATTCCTTGCCTGTGGGACTCAAACATGTACTATCAGAAAGACTTGGGGGAGCTGACCTAACTTCTCTATGCCCATGATGCCTCATCTGTGATAGGGGGAATGAGACTAATAATTAAGAAAAAGACTAATTTCCTGTTTCATTGCTTTAGTCTAGGAGAATATTCTCCTTTTACAAAGAAGTGCTGTCTTACTGTGACGAACTCTGTCGGTAAAATGGGAATGGATCTACTTATCCATATATCTGCTTGATCATCATACATATCTGCTTTGTGTATTTTCACCATGTGGTATGTATTGTCAACTGTAAAGAAAAATACACTCAAAGTAACAAGTGTTTCTTGTCACATGCATGCAGACCGGCAGTCCATCAACCTGTCTCTCAGAGAAACAGCCCCGTTTAGACCCTCCAATCTTCCTCCTGTAGCTCCTCACTTCCTCCAGGGGTGGGTAGAGGCCTGTGGGACCCAGTGTGTCTTACACTTCTCTTCCCTGTGAAGTCATCTCTGCTGTCCCAGGAGTTGCCTAGCACTAGTTGAGTGTAGGCTCCCTGCAGACCTGTCAGTTGACTAGGCAAGTCTGTAGTTAGAAGAGAGTGCTGAGCCTGATGTGTGGATCTGGAAACCATCCCTGTGTGGTGCCGAGCTGGGAGGTGATGAAGCCACAGATGCCTAGATTTGAATCAAGGTCCCACCACTTATTCCTTCGGTGACCTTGGGCAAGTGACTTACACTCTCTGTGATTCAGTTTCCTCAACTGAAGAGGATGATGATCCTGTTCTGCGATAATGACTCCTTTTTGCTGCCTTCATTTAGATTACCAAAAAAACAAACCTTTTGAGAACTATACAGTGATGTTCAAGTGTCGGTTACTTCCAGAGTAAAAACGGAGCCTGTCAACAAAGACATGAAAAGATGCTCAACCTCGCTCATCATGAGAGAAATGCAAATCAGAACCACAATTAGGTATCTTGTCACAGTGGTCAGAATGGTCATCATCAGAAATCGACACACAACAAATGCTGGAGTGGATGTGGAGAAAAGGGAATCCTCCTATAGAGTTTGTGAAAATGAAAATTTATACAGCCACTACGGAGAACAGTATGGAGATTTCTTTAAAAACTGGGAATAAAACTACCACGTGCTGTGCTGTGCTTTGTTGCTCAGTTGTGTCCGACTCTTGGCAACCCCATGGACTGTAGCCCACCAGGCTACCCTGCCCATCGGGATTCCCCAGGCAAGAATACCGAGGTGGGTTATCATGCCCTCCTCCAGGGGATCTTCCCAACCCAGGGATCGAATCCGGTCTCCCGCATTGCAGGCGGATCCGTTATCGTCTGAGCCACCAGGGAAGCCCATAAATACTGGAGTGGCTAGCCTATCCCTTCTCCAGGGGGTCTTCCCAACCCAGGATTTGAACCGGGTTCTCCCACATCGTACATGGATTGTTTACCAGCTGAGCTACCAGGGAAGCCCATAAAACTACCACATGACCCAGAAATCACACTATTGGGCATACGCCCTGAGGAAACTATAATTCAGAAAGACACATGTACCCAAGTGTTCCTTGCAGCACTATCTACAATGTCCACGACATGGAAGAAACGTAGATGTCTGTCAATGAATGGATAAAGATGTTGTGGTACATAGATACAATGGAATATTAATCGGTTTTAAAAGGGAATGAATTTGAGTCATTTCCAGTGAATTGGATGAAGCTAGAGCCTGTTATACAGAGTGAAATAAATCAGAAAGAGAAATACAAATATCATACATCAACACGTACATGTGAAACTTAGAAAAACAGTACTGATGAACCTATTTGCAGGGCAAGATTAGAGTCTCAGACATGGACAAGAGAATTATGGACACAGCAGGCAAGGAGAGGACGGATTGAATTGAGAGAGTAGCACTGAAATATACAGATTACCATGTGTAAAATGGCTAGCTAGTGGCAAGCTTCTGTATAGCACAGGAAGCTTAGTTTGGTGCACTGTAATGACCTAGAGGGGTGGGGTTGAGGGGTGGAAGAGAGGTTCAAGAGGGAGGGGATATATGTATATACTTATAGCTGATTCACCCTTGTCCTACAGCAAAAATTAGCACAACATTTAAAGCAATTATAATACAATTTTTAAAGGTGGGGGGTGTTGGAACCTCTCTGCTTTATACTTATCTAGTGGGACCGGCGTGAAAGATGCTTATATTTACCTTGCTGACAAAGTTCAACTTCACCTGAGCTGTTAAAAAAAGCCACAGTAAAGAAATCTCTGCAGACTTTCGTGTCCCCACAATGACTTAATGCAAAGAACCACCGTTGCCCGTCTAACTTCGATAAAACTCGTCCAAAGTATCCACTCACTCCTGGGTTTACCTACTACAAGGTCAAGTACAGACCTTCCTCCTTGTCATTAAAGGGCAGACACAGACCATCCAACTCCTTGTTTTCTGTCTCATGACTAGGAACGGAGATTAAAAGTCAGTTCACCTGAAACTAGCTAGTCACAAAGAGCATCATTTCCTCTTCTGTCGATGAGATTTCCCCCTAAATGTTTTCCCACTTGCAAAGATCCCCACTGTAACTTCTCTACTACACTCTGTGGAATGAAGTACAATGCAAAACCTTGCTGACAGTCTGATCTTCAGGTCTCTGGTGCTCTCCCAATTGCAATCTGTAGAAATACAGTCATTGTCTCTATTAGTTTGCTTTTACTCTTTCCTAGTGTGTTACTAGTAACAATTGGTAGAAAAACATTCAAGTAACAGGATCTGCTTCTCATGTTGACAGGCGACAACACAAATTACCAAGCATCAGGGAGAAGCCTCCGCCTTTCAAACGCAAGACCCGACCATCACCAGCTGTCATCTGTGTGGAAGGAAACTTCCTGCGACTCTGGCAGCGATGGTCCCTCCTAGCCTCCAAGATGCTGGGAGAGGCGCTCGGGGTACGCGGTCTAGAGGGCCCGACACTAACTCCTCTTCTCCGAATCCCGCCGCCGCCCCCGCCCTATTGTCGTCATCCCTAGGGAGGAACCTACTTTTTTTGAGGCCATTCCAGGCTCCCTTTCAATCCCCTACAACCGAGGGAATACGCAGGAAGGTGCTTCTATAAGGAGGGGAGGGTAAATGTCCCATCTTTGTGACGTCAAAACCAGGCCCTCAGACTCCTCACCGCCGAAGGGCGTGTAGGCTCTCTAGGACACTGGAGGACTCCTCTCGGTGGTCTTTAATCCTTCTATTCCACACACACTAAGGATGGGAGGCCGACCCGCAGCCACCGCCGGCTCCTCTCAGAGGCTGAGGATGGGACGCACTACGTTGGCGTCCTGCTGGTGAGAACCTGCTGCTGAGAAAGAACCTGTGAGACCGAGGGGTCGAGAGAGGAACAGACACCCAGAGGGAGACGTGTATCTCTTTAGGACCGACCATGTGTGCCTTAGTGTCACAGGTCCCCAATCCTCGTACAGAAGAACACTACACAGTCATTTCAAAAGGAACTCCTAATGCATGTAACAGCAAGGATGCATCTCAGCTGTGCCACTGAGAGATGTCAGACACAGAAGGCTATGTGTTATATGATTTCATGTCAACGGATTTCTGGAAAAGGCACAACTGTAGGCACAGAAATATATCTGCGGTGATCAGGGTATAGGAATGGAGGAAGGAGTCTGAATGCAAATAGGCCAAGGGAGGATTTTCAAACCAATGGGATGTTTTCTACATTTTTGTTGTGGTAGCTTTTACGCAATGGTATGCATATGTGAAAACTCGACAAACGGGAATGCTTTAAAGCATTGACTTCTATGGTATATAAATTATGTCTCAATACTTCTCACTTTTTTTAATAGGGAAAAGGAACTTTTAAGTATGTAAATATTGGTTATTGTATCCATCTAGACCATGAGCTCATAAATATAAAAATCTTATTTGGAATTCTTTCCAGACCTGGCCAACTTCCAGGATTTCCCATGACACCTTTGTACCCTTATGACAGGACACAGAAACTTGGTCTTAATCATGTTTACAATTCCCTCTCCTTCACTTCAAGTCCATATTCTTGCTTAGTTCTCTCCCTTTTACTTCAAAAATGTCTAATGCATCTACTTTTTCCAAAGTCCACCGCATCTGCTCTAGTCCAAAGCCTCCCTCCATTTAATTGTCAACCCCCTTGGGTTTGTGTCATACCCCTTGGGTTTGTGCATCAGGGAAAGCAGAAAACCCCTGTCACATGCTCTCAGTGAAGACAGCCTGGCAGTAGGGAAAATAAGACCATGCCTCTGCTCCAGTAGTGCCTAGACAAGTTGTCCATGTCAATCAGAACTGAGGACTTCTTGTAAAAAGTGCAGATGCCATGATCTACATTCAGTGGATCTCACTCAGTGCGGCTACAACAGTGCCCTAGAATCTGTGAGCTTTCACTATACTTGGGAAACTTTCGGGGACTTTATTAAACCCCTTTGGTAGTGAGACTGTCAGCAAAATAAGGGAAATAGAGATCGGAGCAGATATTAGAAAAAATATATAGATAATCAACAAAACCCAAAGCTGGCTCTTTCAAAAGGTCACTACGAATTCATAAATTTCCACCCAGAAGAATAAAACAGAAGCAAGATAACTATAGACAACACTTACCAGTATCAGGAAAGAAATAGGTTACAGATCCCACAGAAATTAAAAGGATTCTATGAATAAGTTTATATTCATAGAATAACTACATCTGGCAATTTAGGTGAAGTGGAACAAACTATCAAAGTTCAGTGAAAAAGAAACAGACAATCTATTCTAAAACCAAGCTTGTAGTTGAAAAATTTACAGAAAAGAAATCTCCAGCCGCAGGTGGTATCCCAGGCACAAAAGAGAAGGGGAGGGAAAGACTTTCTTTAGGGACAGGGACAAAGTACAAAAAAAAAAAAAAAAAAAATATATATATATATATATATATATATATATTTACATATCTCCAATGATTTAATCAAGGTGATTTGGGCCAAATCCAAGCAATGTGATGAGACCATTCATTTTTTTTTCTCATTGTCCTCCAGCTTCCCCTTCCTGCCTCTCTCCTTTGCCCCAGTTCCCTTTCTCCTTCTTAAGTCCTGCCCTCCATCAAGGGCAGGCAACGATATGAGGCATGATTCCCACATTAAAACTGATGTACGCTGCTCGGCTGACATTCAACGTGGATGCTATCATCCCTGCAGCTGGTACACTCAAGCTCTCTGTCTCTCCTGACGGACCAGAAGGTTTCATTCCTAATTTCAGGTATAGGTAGGAAAGAAGGTGCAGGGCACGTGTTGGAGCCTTGAGTCCTTCATCTGTGAAATGCAGATGACCACAAACTGGGGGAGAAACAGAAATAGCAGCACCAGGCCCCTTTCAATGAGAGCTACGTGCCAAACCCAGTGCATCACAGGACTCCTTGACATTCAGGAGCACGCCAAGTAGATTTCCATGCGAGGACTGTTGCATTTGTTGTTCCTTCTGCCTGGAATGCTCTTCCCTTAGGTAACCCCACGACCTGCTCCCTCACTTCCTCCAGATCTCTGCTTACTTGCCATCTTTCAGGGAGACTTTCCCTCATTATCTTGAAGAAAATCATAATATCATACCTACATACACCCTTTCCCCTGATCTAGCAATATCTTTCTTCATAGTGCCTGCCACCCTTGATGTATTTACTGACCACCAAGTCTATGCAATGAGAGACTTGGTTAGTTTTGCCCTGTGCCAAACTCCTCCAATAGTGCTCAGGTCTATGGCAGGTGCTCAGAAAACATTTGCTGAAGGACAGTCTGGAGGCAGGCCCTTTAAACACATTGCTAACATGCACAGGTACCCTCCAAGATGGGCACTGGCCCCATTGTATTAATTATGATACATACTGAGATTTCAGGAGACAAGTGATACACTCAACAACACACAGTCAGCATGTCAGGTTCCCGGCTTCAGAATCATATCTGCCAGCTACCAAATCCTCACTTCCTGGACAGAGACCTCACAGCCAAGAACATAAGAGGTTTTATTTCTAACACGAAGACTTCCAACAGCTCATAGACAGCCAGAGACACCAAAAAGAGCTCACTGAATCTCTGCACAGAGAGCACACAACTCGAGTCTCAGACGCTCAAACACAACAGAGACCATAACCATACACGCTGTGACAGAGACCCTGCAAACAGTCCATAGTCTTCCAGACAGAAACAAATGAGAACTGCACAGATACTTCACATCATGGAGACTGACTCCCAAACCACGCGGACACTTACCGACCTAATACAAACCCTCCTAAACGGAAAGACAGAAGTTTTAATAACTCAAGAACATCATACAATCTTAAGACAACGTTCCCAGACAAATGAAAGACTTGCAACCTGTGCATAGATCCCCAAGCAGCTGATCTCACATTCTGGGGTGCAGACCCCTACACAGAGATCTCACACACAGGGACTGAGAGGCAAGAAACCTCCAAAGATGCACATCCCGGTATACAGGCACACATCCTAGAGGCTTTGTATTATGGCTCACAAAATCCACTCACATCAAATGTCCCATCACTCACAATTCCGCCCAAAGGCTCAAGGAGATCAAAAGAGGCCAAACAGCACCTGTGTTGTCACACGTAGCAACACACAATCCCAAGGTGCCAGATACAGTATACTCTCCAGGGAGAGACACCAAACTCAGAGACCTCTCCCTGGACATGAATTGCGTGCATTTGTGTGAAGACCGTGCGCTGCCACAGGATCCAGACTGAGCGAGAGCTAAACAAGACTGAAACGCAGTCACCACGCACGGCCAGTGACTGCGCCAAACCTCGCCACTAACCAGAGCAGCTATTCGACCCCTTTGGGAAAAGCAATAAAACTCGGAGGAAAATTGTATGCTCTGCATCATCGCACGCCAACGCAGGCGCACGCGTATACACACGCCTCTCGCCCTCAGTTCCGGTTCCGCGCCCACAGTGCCCGCAATCACGCGGTGACCAATCACTACCCAGAAAGCTTCCCTGACGCCATACCCAAACCGACAGCAGGTCTCTCGCTCCGTAGTCGTCCCACCAACGAAGGGGTGGAGCTGGAAAAGAGACGAGGAAAGTTTCCGCTTAATACCGGTGTCCACTCGGATTCGAAAGCAGCGGGAAGACGAAGAGGAGCGAATCGGGATATACCCAGAGGGGCCCTGAGCGCCGCCGCTGGGAACTGTGGTCCACGCCTGACGCGGTGTAACGGGGCCCTCCCTGCTGTGACACGCCCTCTCCCAATGGTACCTTCCAGAGTGGGGTGAGGTCTTACCGCTTCCCCTCAGTGGTACATCCCAGGACAGAACTGTTTCATCTCGCGCGCCCCTTGCTGGTGGGACTGGGGAACAGCAGATATAGATGCCTGGGGACCATTCCAGGATGATCCGCAAAGGGCGGAAGGGCAAGGTTAGGGTGAAAACCCCACAGATTGCTGCCATCTTGGACTCAGAAAGAAGTCTTCATAAACTGAAGATTACTTGTCTATAGGGACCACTGTCGTAACAAAGAGCATTGAAAGCATTTTATCTACGCTGGGCATCGTGGTTGTTTGAGCTTTCCTGTTTAATGCAGAAATGTCCAGCCACAGTCCCCCAGTGGGCAGGATAAGTAAAGCTTCCGACTGGAATCTGAGGTCCTGGCGTGGGGAAGGCCTCTGTCGTTGACTGCGAGTAATATGTGAAAAAGACAACAGGACCTTCCATTCTGTTAGGAAAGGGGTCAATTCCGAGGGGACCGAAGGGCACCACCTCGTAGGTGAGATAAAGATCACAGCTTTGTCACCATCTTTCATCCCTGAACATGTTCTCTAGCAGAATCCTCAGCCTGTCTAGCTGTGCTTCTCTCAACAAGCTTAACTTTGTTTATTCATTCCGTTGTTCATGCATTCTCTCCAAAGTATGTGTCAAGCACAAATTTGTGTGTTCGGAAAGAGAAAATCGACCTTTTCCTCATGGAGCTTACATTCTGTTGGGATCATGTGGTCCCCAAATACAAGTAATTTATCAGGTGTTTGTAACTGCCGTGATTAACATTAAATTGGGATAGGGAAATAGAGAGAGGGGATGATATCTAGCAAGAGTGGTCAGGGAAGTTCTCAGATTGTGACATTTGAGCAACAGCCTAGAGGAGATACCTATCTGGGAGAAAAGTGTCCTAGATCCTAGTGGAAAACTGGGGAGTAAAATCCTGTGTAGTGTGTATGAAAACAGTGAGGAGGGCAGTGTGACAGGCACAGCATGATGGAGGGCGAGCGAGGAGATTGGGTGACAGAAGTGATGCAGGCCAGGTGCCTTGGGCCTTCTGGACACTTGGAGGATTTTGACTTGAATCACAGGAGGGTTCTTACCAGAGAAGTCCCCTGGCTTCTTTCAGAGGCCCAGATCACACATGATTGTTGAGGAGCTCTTGGTTTAGTTGAAGAAAACCCTTCCCCACTCCTTCTGCAGAAAACCATGCCTTTCCTGAAATCCCTTACACTCAATGGGAATGCCCCCTACTGCTCCCAGTGAACATCCATGTCAACCGATGATACCCTCAGGAGAGACAGGGCAAGGACCCTCTTGGTGTGAGTGAGGTCACATTGAGGCTTGCAAAGGCAAAGAGGGACGATATAACAGGCACAGAGATGGCAGGGAGAAAGACAAAGATAGAGCATTAGACAGGGATGGAGAGACTACTTCTGGCAGCAAACTGTCCTCACTTAGTTAGCACCCACCTATGGGCTCCCAGCCCTGCTACTCCATGATGTACAGTACATTTTCCCTATAGGAGAAAAGAAGCCCCTCCCCAGGGACTTTCTCTAGAGAATGACTCAGTTGCCCATGGCCTGGGCCTTAATCACGCTCCCTTCATCCACATCAGGGGCCTCTGCCCATCAAGACAAGGACATTCTCCATTCCTGGGGAGGCTCATGCTGCACACAGGGTCCCTCACAACCTATCCTGCCCAGACTGCCCTCCTGCTGATCTCCCTGCCAATGACTGCTTTAATGGGGGAAAGAGAGGCAGGGATCTCTGCATTTGTGATGGAGCCTCATGCAAATTGGTGAATGTGAGATTTCTCCCCAGCTGCTTGGAGGCTCACCTCTGTACGTGAGACATGATCATGTCCCCAGGGAATGTGAAGATTCCATTCCATCCATCAGGTAAGAAGCTGGGTGTGTGATGGGGAGACACAGAAACATATCCTGACAGTGAGTCAGCCATAGGGTCCTTGTGGCCCTGTGCCAACGCCCCCTTCCCCCACTCCCTGGCCAGGGTTGTGCTGAGTCTTTCCTGCCTCCTCCAAGGAGCCCAAGCTTACATCCAGCTCCTCCCCTCCTCATGAGCTGAGACCTTCCATCTGCACTGGGCTTTGGGCGCCCATCTGCAAACGGTGCCCTCCTTGTTGTGGGTTGGGCAGATGGACTGAGAGAGTGTGTGTACACGGTTTTTGTCACAGGGCCCCTGTCAAGGGTGGTAGTCATATCAGCAAGTATTGTTCTTAACAGGATTATTGCCTGGGCTTCTGTAAACTGTGCATTATTACCCTCTCTGAGGATGGGGCCCCAAGCTTTTATCTCTGTAGGGAGGCATGGTAGAAGTCGTAGCAAATGTGACATCACAGGCCTGCTTCTAAGGCCCGTGAGAGTGGGGTCCATGCAGCCTTCCTATTGAGAGACTGTTCTCATGTGCACATACATGAACAGCTGAGAGGCCCAACCGTCTGGACACAGACCCTCCACACAGTTCTGAGATTTCATGGCCTGGGACAGAGATCTGCAAACAGTTCAGACTGCTCATCCTGGACACCAACCCAAAACAGCTCTAATAGGTCACACCTGAGGACACAGATGCACTCCAGCTCGGAAATTCCATCTCTGGCTTCAGATGAATTAGGATCCCTAACAGAAACAGCGTTGCTCACAGCCAGTTCTACAGGGTTAAGTTGTAACCTCTGCCATCCCTGAATGACACTGCGTCATGAAGGAATTCTGGGTGAAAAACAGGAAGAGGCACACTGTGCTGTGGACAAACTGGCCCTTATTTAGTCACACGCCGTATCCTCAGATATGCAGGTGACACCACCCATATGGCAGAAAGTGAAGAAGAACTAAAGAGCCTCCTGATGAAAGTGAAAGAGGAGAGTGAAAAAGGTGGCTTAAAACTCAACATTCAGAAAACTGAGATCATGGCATCCGGTCCCATCACTTCATGGCAAATAGATGGCGAAAGAGTGGCAACAGTGGCTGACTGCATTTTTCTGGTCTCCAAAATCACTGCAGATGGTGACTGCAGCCATGAAATTAAAAGACGCTTACTCCTTGGAAGGAAAGTTATGACCACCCTAGATAGCATATTAAAAAGCAGAGACATTACTTTGCCAACAAAGGTCCGTCTAGTCAAGGCTATGGTTTTTCCAGTGGTCATGTATGGATGTGAGAGTTGGACTGTAAAGAAAGCTGAGCACCGAAGAATTGAACTTTTGAACTGTGGTGTGGGAGAAGACTCTTGAGAGTCCCTTGGACTGCAAGGAGATCCAACCAGTCCATCCTAAAGGAGATCAGTCCTGGGTGTTCACTGGAAGGAGTGATGTTGAAGCTGAAACTCCAATACTTTGGCCACCTGATGCAAAGAGCTGACTCATTGGAAAAGACCCTGATGCTGGGAAAGGTTGAGGGCAGGAGGAGAAGGGGATGACAGAGGATGAGATGGCTGGATGGCATCACCGACTCGATGGACATGGGTTTGGGTGGACTCCGGGAGCTGGTGATGGACAGGGAGGCCTGGTGTGCTGCGGTTCATGGGATCGCAAAGCGTCGGACACGACTGAGCGACTAAACTGAAGTGCTTATGCGTACATGCCAAGTGTGTGCCAATTCTCTTGAATCATGTCAGCCAGGCTCCTCTGTCGATGGGATTCTCCAGGCAAGAATACTGGAATGGGTTGCCATTCCCTCCTCCAGGGGATATTCCCGATCCAGGGATCAAACCCCCATTTCCTGCATCTCCTGCATTAGCAGGTGAATACTTTCCCGCTGAGCCACCTGGGTAGCCACAACATTTGTTGAGAGTTAATCTAATACTGTGTTCTCACTACACACACACACACACACAGAGTCTAACATAAAACAAAACTAAAGGGACACAAGGAAATTTTAGGAGGTGTTGGATATGTCTATTACGTTGATTGTGGTGATGATAGTATCATTGTTTGCGTATGTCCAAACTCATCAAATTGTACACATTAAATATATACAATTTGCTGTATATCAATTCTATTTCAATAAATGTGTTTAAAAAAGGAGAGCAGAAAAATGTTCTCCAAAATATTGATACTTACATAAAATGAGAACATTTCTTGAAAAATATTGAGGAGCAAAGTTCACTCTAAAAGTAATGAAGATGAATAATACCTTTCTATCTATTAAGTTCATGTGTGTGCATGCTGAGTCACTTCCACCGTGTCTGACTCTTTACGATCCTATGGACCATGGCCCGCAAGGCTCTTCTGTCCCTGGGATTCTCCAGGTAAGAATACTGGAGTGGGTTGCCAGTGCCTCCTCCAGGGGATCTTCCTGACCCAGGGACTGAACCAGACTCTCTCCTGCATTGGCAGGCAGGTTCTTCACCTCTAGGGCCACCTGGGAAGTCCCAAGGAAGTTAATTCCTTTGTCTCATATTATGAGGCCATTGCTACCAGATAACATACAGCCTTGTCATACTCTCTCCCAATTTTAAAGCAGTCACCTCTTCCAACTTTGGTTCTAACTTGCTTCTTGACCTGCATACAGGTTTCTCAGGAGACAGGTCAGGTAGTCTGGTATTCCGCTCTGGTTAAGAATTTTCTACAGTTTGTTGTGATCCACACAGTCAGAGGTCTTAGTGTACTCAATGACGCAGAAGCAGATGTTTTGTGGGATTTCCCTTGCTTTCCCCATGATTTAACAAATGTTGGCAATTTGATCTTTGGTTTCTCTGCCTCCTCAAAAGCTAAGTTGTGTATCTGGAAGTAATTAACTTAAATATAAATGGATGAAGTGCTGCAACTCTGGGAGCTGCTGATGGACAGGGAGGCCTGGCGTGCTGCGATTCATGGGGTCGCAAAGAGTCAGACACGACTGAGCGACTGAACTGAACTGAACTGAAAGAAAAAGATAACGGATTTTAAAAAAAATGAAGACCCATGCGTAATACTGTCTGGGCTTCCCTGGTAGCTCAGCTGGTAAAGGATCTGCCTACAACGCATGAGACCCCAGTTTGATTTCTGCATTGGGAAGATCCCCTGGAGAAGGGATAGGCTACCCATTACAGTATTCTTGGGCTTCCCTGGTGGCTCAGTCGGTGAAGAATCTGCCTGCAATGCAGGAGACCTGGATTTGATCCCTGGGTTGGGAAGGTCACCTGGAGGAGGGCATGGCAAGCCACTTCAGTATTCTTACCTGGAGAATCCCCATAGACAGAGGAGAGCCTGGCGGGGTGCAATCCATGGGGTCGCAAAGAGGCAGACACGACTGAGCGACAAAGCACAGCCCAGCACACATAATACTGTCTACGAGAGACCCATTTCAAATCTAGGTACACATACAGACTGAAAGTGAAGGGAAGGAAAAAGATATTCAATGCAAATGGAAATCTAAAGAAACCTGGATTAGCAGTACTCACATCAGACAAAATAGACTTTAAAGACTGTTGCAAGATTCAAGGACACCACATAATGATCAACGGATTATCCCAAGAAGAAGACAGAACAATTGTAAATAAATATGCACCCAACATAGGAGCACCTCGATATAGAAACAGCCATAAAAGGAGGAAGCATCAGCAACACAATAATAGTGGGGGACCTTAGCACTCCACTTTCATCCATGAAGAGCTCATCCAGACAGAAAATCAAGAAGGAAGCACAGCCCCTAAATGACACATTACACCAGATGTACTTAATTGCTATTTCTAGGCCATTCCATCCAAAAGCAGCAGAATACACTTTCTTCTCATGTGCACATAGAACATGATGATGTTTCCTCCATTTCATCCATTCACATTTAAGTTAATTACTGACAGGTATGTTCTTATTGCCATTTTAAAAATTGCTTTGGGGTTGTTTTTCAAGGTGATTTGATGACTATCTTTAGTGTTGTGTTTGGATCCCTTTTTCTATTTGTGTCTATTGTATATGTTTGGTTATCATGAGTTTTTTGTTATAGCTGTCTATACACACACCCACATACACACATATATACATATATATATATATATATACATATATATATATCTTCCAAGGTGGTTCAGTGCTAAAGAATCCCCCTACCAATGCAGGAGATGCAGAAGCTTTTGGTTTGCTTCCTGGGTTGGGAAGATCCCCTGGAGGAGGAAATGGAAACCACTCCAGTATTCTTGTTTGGAAACATTCCATGGACAGAGGAGCCTGGAGAGCTATAGTCCATGGAGTTGCAAAGAGTCAGACATGCCTGAGTAAAAGAGTATATATATACATGTATATATATACATATACTTGTTTGCTGGTCTCTTAATTTCAAATACATTTTCCATATCCTCCCATCCTCTCACAACTGCTGGTTTTGACATCATATTTGTGTGTGGATGATTTCCTATGTTTACTGTGTGTCTTTACTGGTGAGCTTTCCCATTCATAATTTTCTTCTTTCTAGTCGTGGCCTTTTTGTTTCTGCCTAGAGATATTACATTAGTCTTTGTTGTAGAGCTGGTGTGGTACTGTTGAATTCTCCGAACCTTTGCTTGTCTTTTGATTTCTCTGTTGAATCTGAAAGAAGAGCCTTGCTTGGTAGAGTAATTTTGGTTGTAGGTTTTTCCCTTTCACCACTTTAAATATATCATGCCATTCATTCCCTTCTGGCCTGCAGTTTCTGCTGAGAAATCAGCTGATAATCTTATTCCCTCTTATGTTATTTGCTACTTTTCCCTTGACCTCTTAATATTTTCTCTTTGTTGTTAATTTTTCAGTTTGCTTAATGTGTGTCTCAGCATTTTCCTCAGCACTTCGAAGCAGCCAACCGGCGCAAGCGCAGAAAAAAATCCTTCGCTTATTACCGCAAAAAGCTTTCAGGCCTTTTTTCAACCCGGACGGGCGGGGGAGAACCGGACAAGTGGCTCCGCGGAGCAACACTGCCCCCTGCAGACCATAGAAACCAAAATGCCAGCAAGCGCGGAAGTAAGTCGATCCTTCCTGCTCGGTTTTCGGGCAGAGGACTGGACAACGTAGATGGGAAATTATGCGGGATGCCCTGAGGACCAGAGAAAGACAGGAACCTCTCGAAGGGGCCCGGGCAAACCACCCCTGGACGGCGCGAGTTCCGCTCGACCCGCCCACAGAACCACAGCGAGGCGGGCAGGAAGTCAGGGTGTCCAGGAAGATCCGGAGTTGCTGAGGGCTGGTTCTGGGCCTGCCCCGGGGAGCAGTGAGGTCAGTGCCAGCCTCCCAGCCTGCGTCCGCTGGGAGATTTCTCCCCGAAACTGTTTGGAACTCTCCACTGAGGGACCTGATCCGTGATGTCCGGGTCCTGTCCAACCTGGCCCCAACGAGATGGTTATTTTGAGTCACTACCCTGCCCTCTTCTCTGTCAGTCGACTCTGGATTCAAGTCCCTTCCTGACTCACCTTGCAGTGAGCTGAGCGACTTGTACTCCGTAACAGCTGATTACTTCCAGGTGCTTTGCATTATAAATGTGTTATCATGTCATAATCTTGATAGAGTGGATGAGTCGTTTTCTCTGTAGTTTCCCTCCCCGCCCCCTTTCATTTAGTATCTCACTGTAATAAATGTTACTGTTGTTTTTCAGTCCGTCGGTCGTGTCCGACTCTTTGCGACCCCATGGACTGCATGCAGCACGTCAGGAGGTTTCCCTGGCCTTCACCATCTGCCGGAGCTTGCTCAAACTCATGTCCATTGAGTCAGTGATGCCATCCAACCATCTTGTCCTCTGTCATCCCCTTCTCCTCCTGCCGTCCATCTTTCGCAGCATTGCAGGCTGTTTTACCCTCGATCCCAGTGAGCGTTTTATTTCACTCTTCTACTGGGGAGGGGAATGTATCCTGCAAACCAGTGTGCAAACTACAATCTGACAGACTTGAGACCTGAACATAGGGACACTCTCTGAGGAACCCTGAGAACCTGGACAGCTGACTCTTCCTCTGTGTGCCACAGGTCCCAAAGGCATAAAATGAGGGCAGTAATAGCATCTGCTTCTTGGGTGGTGTCCAGCATCAATTACCCAGCAGGCTCTTAGCTTGGCACTTGTCCCTGTCGTGTTATTATTGTAGGTGGCTCGGATGGTAAGGAGTCAGCCTGCAGTGCAGGATAGCCAGATTCAATCGCTGGGTTGGGAAGATCCTCTGGAGAAGGAAATGGCAACCGACTCCATTATTCTTGCCTGCAGAATCCCACGGGCAGAGGAGCCAGGCAGGCTACAGTCCAAAGGGTCTTAAAGACTCGGACACGACTGAGCCACTTTCACTTCCACTTCATGTAATGATTTTCACGTCAAAACTCACTGTCATAATAAAGTTCTCTTTAAACATACAGGAATTCCTCAACGAACGGAAGCAAGACAAGGGTGACCACTCCGTCCACTATTATTCAATGTTATCAGCTTATGTTATTTTATTGTAATGTTAAGTGTCAATGGGTCCGGTGAAAGTTCTCACAAAGGGCTCTCTGAAGGGCTCAGATGCGGTTTGAATCAGCCAGCCTGCACAGGCGGAGGAAAAAAAAAAAAAAAGTCAGCCTCTTCTTGTGGCAAAAGACTTCCTCTCATTTTTTTAAAGCGCGAAGGGCGGAGGGGGGGAAAAAAAAAAAAAAAAAAAACGGCCCGTCGACACTGTGGCGGAACATCGCCACCTGCAGGCCACAGAAACCAAAACGCCGCAAGCCCGGGAGAAAATTCATCGTTTCTGCTGGGTTTTCGCGCAGAGGACTGGACAGCGTGGATGCGAAAGTTAAGGGGGATGCCCGTAAGGACCAGAGAAAGGAAGGGAATCTCTCGAGGGAGTCCGGCCAAACCGCCCCTGGACAGCGAGCCGCCCCGCGGGCCGTCCGCGGAACCACAGCAACACGGGCAGGAAGTCAGGGAGTCCGGGAAGATCCGGGGCTTGGTGGGCGGGGCTGCACTCCGATTGGCTGGCTCTGGGCCTGCGCGCAGCAACCCAGTGAGGCCCGTGCCAGTCTCCTGGCCCTGGTCGGCTGGGAGTTTTCTCTGGGACCCAGTTTCGAACTCTCCACTGAAGAACCTGACCGGTGACGTCCGGGTCCCGTCGCCCACTGCCGAAGCCCCCCACGAGCGGGACCGGTAGCAGTCCCCTGTCCATTCTCCTCCCGCCCACCCCCGGCCTGTGAACGCCTTCCTCCCGTGGTACAGTCACTGTTCTCCTGTCAGCCCTCACGCTTCTGATCCGTCCTCAGTGCCCACGAGGCTCACCCGGTCACCCCGGAGACTCTCCGTCCTTGGCGATGCTCCCCTCCGCCCCACCCGAGCATCCCTCTGCCCACGGTCGTCCCGCCCCGGGCATCAGGAAAGACCGCGCCCCTCGTGGTGTCCTGTTTCTAGCCTGCCTCCCTCTCAGCGCCCTCAGCATGACGTCCTGTCCTCCAGCCCCCTCGCTCTAGTGCCAGTGCGCTGATACCACAACCTCCTGGAGACCCCAGCTCACCGACCACGCGTCCTCTCCCACCGTGCGCCAGGCCCCTCCTCGATCGGCTGAGCCAGGGCTGGACGCTGTCCCCTGCAAACACACCTCTTGTGCTCCTTGCACCTTCCTGCCTACCCACTCCCTGCCTGTGTCTGAGCACCTGAGCACCGAGGAGAAAACTTTACAACTTTACAGAAGTGTTTTATCTTAAATCCATTTCACGGTCACCTACCTACACTCCTACACTACACACTAGTAACCTTCCCCCATGCCAATGACCACCAGCCCCACCCGCCAAGAATTCCTGGAGAATACAGAAGCAGTCCGGTGGGAGTTCTCGTTTCCCAGTCCCAATCTGCATGTTTCTGCCCTGGCACTCTGCTGCCCCTCTCCACACATGCTCCTGACTGCACCCGGCCCCTCACCTCTGCCCCCGGATCCCATGCCTTGCACCTTCTCAGGAACTTCGCACCTGCAGTTATCACTCCTCTCCTGAACCAGCACCTGCTCCCTCTCCATCGCAGCATTCCACAGCAAAGGGGGAAACCCACCGTCTTCCACCACCCTATTCTGAACTACTGGCACATTACCGGTTGCCCTTCAAAGCAAAACTGCTTCAAATTCTGCTGAGATATTCTCTCAGCCCCCTTCCATGGAGCTTTTGTCCCAGTCACTCCACTGTAACTGGGCTCGTCAAGGCCATCATTAATAGCCATACTTCCTGATCCCACAGACAGTCTTCATCTCAGGCACCTTTGGCATATTTGACTCTCGTGTTCTTTATCCCTCTGTTTTTTGTATTTCAGGGGCGTGGGGGCTTATGTGACAACAGCGTCTCCTAGATGTACTCGACAAGGTACACATTCTACACTATGCCCCCTTTGACCTTGATATTGTATGGGAAGTCTTGGGTCAAATGAAAAACAAGCCAAAGAAAAGAGTGTCCCAGTCACAGCGGGGGAACGGCCCAGAGAGGCAGTGGCAGGCAGAGGTGAGAGAGCTCAGACAAGGGAGGTGTGACAAGAAATGAAGGGGGTGCTCGCTTCAGCAGCACATATACTAAAATTGGAACGATACAGAGAAGATTAGCATGGCCTCTGCGCAGGGATGACACGCAAATTCGTGAAGAGTTCCATATTTTTCCTATACACTAACGAGAAAACAGAAAGAGAAATTAAGGAAACAGTTCCATTCACCATCGCAACGAAAAGAATAAAATATTTAGGAATATATCTACCTAAAGAAACAAAAGACCTATATATAGAAAACTATAAAACACTGGTGAAAGAAATCAAAGAGGACACAAATAGATGGAGAAATATACCGTGTTCGTGGATCGGAAAAATCAATATAGTGAAAATGAGTATACTACCCAAAGCAATCGATAGATTCAATGCAATCCCTATCAAGCTACCAACGGTATTTTTCAGAGAACTAGAACAAATAATTTCACAATTTGTATGGAAATACAAAAAAAAAACTCGAATAGCCAAAGCAATCTTGAGAAAGAATGGAACTGGAGGAATCAACCTGCCTGACTTCAGGTTATACTACAAAGCCACAGTCATCCAGAGAGTATGGTACTGGCACAGGGACAGAAATATAGATCAGTGGAACAACATAGAAAGCCCAGAGATAAATCCGCGCACCTATGGACACCTTATCTTTGACAAAGGAGGCAAGAATATACAATGGAGAAAAGACAATCTCTTTAACAAGTGGTGCTGGGAAAACTGGTCAACCACTTGTAAAAGAATGAAATTAGAACACTTTCTAACACCATACACAAAAAGAAACTCAAAATGGATTAAAGATCTAAACGTAAGACCAGAAACTATAAAACTCCTAGAGGAAAACATAGGCAAAACACTCTCCGACATAAATCACAGTAGGATCCTCCATGACCCACCTCCCAGAATATTGGAAATAAAAGCAAAAATAAACAAATGGGACCTAATTAAAATTAAAAGCTTTTGCACAACAAAGGAAACTATAAGCAAGGTGAAAAGACAGCCTTCAGAATGGGAGAAAATAATAGCAAACGAAGCAACAGACAAACAATTAATCTCAAAAATATACAAGCAACTCCTGCAGCTGAATTCCAGAAAAATAAACGACCCAATCAAAAAATGGGCCAAAGAACTAAACATACATTTCTCCAAAGAAGACCTACAGATGGCTAACAAACACATGAAAAGATGCTCAACATCACTCATTATTAGAGAAATGCAAATCAAAGCCACAATGAGGTACCATTTGACACCAGTCAGAATGGCTGCTATCCACAAGTCTACAAGCAATAAATGCTGGAGAGGGTGTGGAGAAAAGGGAACCCTCTTACACTGTTGGTGGGAATGCAAACTAGTACAGCCACTATGGAGAACAGTGTGGAGATTCCTTAAAAAACTGGGAATAGAACTGCCACATGACCCAGCAATCCCACTGCTGGGCATACACACTGAGGAAACCACAATTGAAAGAGACGCGTGTACCCCAATGTTCATCGCAGCACTGTTTACAATAGCCAGGACAAGGAAGCAACCTAGATGTCCATCAGCAGAGGAATGGGTAAGGAAACTGTGGTACGTATACACAATGGAATATTACTCAGCCATTAAAAAGAATACATTTGAATCAGTTCTATTGAGATGGATGAAACTGGAGCCCATTATACAGAGTGAAGTAAGCCAGAAAGAAAAACACCAATACAGTATACCAATGCATATATATGGAATTTGAAAGATGGTAACGACAACCCTATATGCGAGACAGAATAAGAGACACAGATGCATAGAACGGTCTTATGGACTCTGAGGGAGAAGGTGAGGGTGGGACGTTCTGAGAGAATAGCACTGAAACATGTATATTATCATATGTGAAACACAACACCATTCCAGGTTCAATGCATGAGACAAATGCTCAGGGCTGGGGCAATGGGATGACCCAGAGGGATGGGATGGGGAGGGAGGTGGGAGGGGGGTTCAGGATGGGGAACACATGTAAACCCATGGCTGATTCATGTCAATGTATGGCAAAAAACACTACAACATTGTAAAGTTGACATAATAATTATGACATAATTGGAGTTGAGCCTCCAAGCAGCTGGGGGGAAATCTCACATTCACCAATTTGCATGAGGCTCCACCACAAATGCAGAGATCTCTGCCTCTCTTTCCCCCATTAGAGCAGTCATTAGCAGGGAGATCAGCAAGAGGGCAGTCTGGGCAGTATAGGTTGTGAGGGACCCTGTGTGTAGCATGAGCCTCCCCAGGAATGGAGAATGTCCTTTTCTTGATGAGCAGAGGCCCCTGATGTGTGTGAAGGGAGCGTGATTAAGGCCCAGGCCATGGGCAACTGAGTCATTCTCTAGAGAAAGAGAGGATTTTACTCCCCAGGAGTAAAATGGAGACATCAGGATTTTACTCCCCAGTTTTTCCACTAGGATCTAGGATACTTTTCTCCCAGATAGGTATCTCCTCTAGGCTGTTGCTCAAATGTCACAATCTTAGAACTTCCCTGACCACTCTTGCTAGATATCATCCCCTCTCTCTATTTCACTATCCCAATTTAATGTTAATCATGGCAGTTACAAACACCTGATAAATTACTTGTATTTGGGGACCACATGATCCCAATAGAATGTAAGCTCCATGAGGAAAAGGTCGATTTTCTCTTTGCAAACACAGAAATTTGTGCTTGACACATACTTTGGAGAGAATGCATGAACAACGGAATGAATAAACAAAGTTAAACCTGTTGAGAGAAGCATAGCTAGACAGGCTGAGGATTCTGCTAGAGAACATATTCAGGGATGATAAGATGATGACAAAGCTGTGATCTTTATCTCACCTACGAGGTCGTGTCCTTGGGTCCCCTCGAAATTGACCCCTTTCCTAACAGAATGGAAGGTCCTGTTGTCTTTTTCACATATTACTCGCAGTCAACGACAGAGGCCTTCCCCACGCCAGGACCTCAGATTCCAGTCGGAAGCTTTACTTATCCTGCCCACTGGGGGACTGTGGCTGGATATTTCTGCATTAAACGGGAAAGCTCAAACAACTACGATGCACAGCATAGATAAAATGCTTTCAATGCTCTTTGTTACGACAGTGGTCACTATAGACAAGTAATCTTCAGTTTATGAAGACTTCTTTCTGAGTCCAAGATGGCAGCAATCTGTGGGGTTTTCACCCTAACCTTGCCCTTCCGCCCTTTGCGGATCATCCTGGAATGGTCCCCAGGCATCTATATCTGCTGTTCCCCAATCCCACCAGCAAGGGGCGCGCGAGATGAAACAGTTCTGTCCTGGGATGTACCACTGAGGGGAAGCGGTAAGACCCCCCCACTCTGGAAGGTACCATTGGGAGAGGGCGTTCCACAGCAGGGAGGACCCCCTTACACCGCGTCAGGCATGGACCACAGTTCCCAGGCGCGGCGCTCAGGGCCCCTCTGAGTATATCCCGATTCGCTCCTCTTCGTCTTCCCGCTGCTTTCGAATCCGAGTGGACACTGGTATTCAGCGGAAACTTTCTTCGTCTCTTTTCCAACTCCACCCCTTCGTTGGTGGGACGACTACGGAGCGAGAGACCTGCTGTCGGTTTGGGTATGGCGTCAGAGAAGCTTTCTGGGTAGTGACTGGTCACCGCGTGATTGCGGGCACTGTGGGCACAGAACTGGAACTGAGGGCGAGAGGCGCGTGTATACGCGTGCGCCTGCGTTAGCGTGCGCAACGATGCAGAGCATGCAATTTTCCTCCGAGTTTTATTGCTTTTCCCAAAGAGGTCGAATAGCTGCTCTGCTTAGTGGCGAGGTTTGGTGCAGTCACTGGCCGTGCGTGGTGACTGCGTTTCAGTCTTGTTTAGCTCTCGCTCAGTCTGGATCCTGTGGCAGCGCACGGTGTTCACACAAATGCACGCAATTCATGTCCAGGGAGAGGTCTCTGAGTTTGGTGTCTCTCCCTGGAGAGTAAACTGTATCTGGCAGCTTGGGTTTGTGTGTTGCTACGTGTGACAACACAGGTGCTGTTTGGCTACATTTGATCTTGAGCCTTTGGGCGGAATTGTGAGTGATGGGACATTTGATGTGAGTGGATTTTGTGAGCCATAATACAAAGCCTCTTGGATGTGTGCCTGTATACCGGGATGTGCATCTTTGGAGGTTTCTTGCCTCTCAGTCCCTGTGTGTGAGATCTCTGTGTAGGGGTCTGCACCCCAGAATGTGAGATCACTGAGCTTTTGATTCTGGGTTCCAAATTGTGATGCCTCTGTGCTGCTTTAAGGATGGGTTAGTCTAAAGGTGTAAAGCATCAGCTGCTTGGGGATCTATGCACAGTTTGCAAGTCTTTCATTTGTCTGGGAACTTTGTCTTAAGATTGTATGATATTCTTGAGTTATTAAAACTTCTGTCTTTCCGTTTAGGAGGGATTGTATTAGGTCAGTAAGTGTCCGCGTGGTTTCAGAGGCACTCTCATTGATGTGAAGTATCTGTGCAGTTCTCATTTATTTCTGTCTGGAAGACTATGGACTGTTTGCAGGGTCTCTGTCCCAGTGTGTATGTTTATGGTCACTGTTGTGTTTGAGCGTCTGAGACTCGAGTTGTGTGCTCTCTGTGCAGAGACTCAGTGAGCTCTTTTTGTTGTCTCTGGCTATCTGTGAGCTGTTGGGAGTCTTTGTGTTAGAAATAAAACTTTTTATGTTCTTGGCTGTGAGGTCTCTGTCCAGGAAGTGAGGATTTGGAAGCTGGCAGATATGATTCTGAAGCCGGGAACCTGACATGCTGACTGTGTGTTGTTGAGTGTATCACCTGTCTCCTAAAATCTCAGTATGTATCATAATTAATACAATGGGGCCAGTGCCCATCTTGGAGGGTACCTGTGCATGTTAGCAATGTGTGTAAAGGGCCTGCCTCCAGACTGTCCTTCAGCAAATGTTTTCTGAGCACCTGCCATAGACCTGAGCACTATTGGAGGAGTTTGGGACAGGGCAAAACTAACCAAGTCTCTCATTTCATAGACTTGGTGGTCAGTAAATAAATCAAGGGTGGCAGGCACTATCAAGCAAGATATTGCTAGATCAGGGGAAAAGGTGTATGTAGGTAAGATATTATGATTTTATTCAAGATAATGAGGGAAAGTCTCCCTGAATGATGGCAAATAATCAGAAATCTGGAAGAAGTGAGGGAGCAGGTCGTGGGGTTACCTAAGGGAAGAGCATTCCAGGCAGAAGGAACAACAAATGCAACAGTCCTCGCATGGAAATCTACTTGGCGTGCTCCTGAATGTCAAGGAGTCCTGTGATGCACTGGGTTTGGCACGTAGCTCTCATTGAAAGGGGCCTGGTGCTGCTATTTCTGTTTCTCCCCCAGTTTGTGGTCATCTGCATTTCACAGATGAAGGAGTCAAGACTCCAACACGTGCCCTACACCTTCTCTCCTACCTATACCTGAAATTAGGGGTGAAACCTTCTTGTCCGTCATGAGAGACAGAGAGCTTGAGGGTACCAGCTGCAGGGATGATAGCATCCATGATGAATGTCAGCTGAGCACCGCAATCAGTTATAAAGTGGGAATCATGCCTCATAACATTGCCTGCCCTTGATGGAGGGCAGGACTTAAGAAGGAGAAAGGAAACTGGGGCAAAGGAGAGAGGCAGGAAGGGGAAGCTGGAGGACAATGAGAAAAATAAATGAATGGTCTCATCACATTGCTTGGATTTCGCCCAAATCACCTCGATTAAATGATTGGAGTTATATATATATATGTATTTTTTTTTACTTTCTCCCTGTCCCTACCCTTTCTTTCCCTCCCCTTCTCTTTTGTGCCTGGGATACCACCTGGGGCTGGAGATTTCTTTTCTGTGAATTTTTCAACTACAAGCTTGGTTTTAGAATAGATTATCTGTTGCTTTTTCACTGAACTTTGATAGTTTGTTCCACTTCACCTAATTTGCCAGATGTAGTTATTCTATGAATCTAAACTTATTCATAGAATCGTTTTAATTTCTGTGGGATCTGTAACCTGTTTCTTTCCTGATATTGGTAAGTTTTGTCTATAGTTATCTTGCTTTTGTTTTATTCTTCTGGGTGGAAGTTTATGAATTCGTATTGACCTTTTGAAAGAGCCAGCTTTGGGTTTTGATGATTATCTATATATTTTCTCTAATATCTGTTCCTATCTCTACTTCCCTTATTTTGCTGACAGTTTCACTACCAGAGGGGTTTAATAAAGTCCCTGAAAGTTTCCCAAGTATAGCGAAAGCTCACAGATTCTAGGGCACTGTTGTAGCCGCACTGAGTGAGATCCACTGAATGTAGATCATGGAATCTGCACTTTTTACAAGAATTCCTCAGTTCTGATTGACATGGACAACTTGTCTAGGCACTACTGGAGCAGAGGCATGGTCTTATTTTCCCTACTGCCAGGCTCTGTCTTCACTGAGAGCATGTGACTGGGTTTTCTGCTTTCCCTGATGCACAAACCCAAGGGGTATGACACAAACCCAAGGGGGTTGACAATTAAATGGAGGGAGGCTTTGGACTAGAGCAGATGCGGTGGACTTTGGAAAAAGTAAATGCATTAGACATTTTTGAAGTAAAAGGGAGAGAACTAAGCAAGAATATGGACTTGAAGTGAAGGAGAGGGAATTGTAAACATGGTTAAGACCAAGTTTCTGTGTCCTGTCATAAGGGTACAAAGGTGTCATGGGAAATCCTGGTTGTTGGCCAGGTCTGGAAAGAATTCCAAATAAGATTTTTATGTTTATGAGCTCATGGTCCAGATGGATACAATAACCAGTAGTTACATACTTAAAAGTTCCTTTTCCCTGTTAAAAAAAGTGAGAAGTATTGAGATATAATTTATATACAATAGAAGTCAATGCTTTAAAGCATTACTGTTTGTCGAGTTTTGACATATGCATACCATTGCGTAAATGCTACCACAACAAAAAGGTAGAAAACGTCCCATTGGTTTGAAAATGCTCCCTCGGGTGATAATGCAAACTAGTACAGCCACTATGGAGAACAGTGTGGAGATTCCTTAAAAAACTGGGAATAAAACTGCCATTCGACACAGCAATCCCTCTGCTGGGCATACACACCAAGGAAACCAGAATTGAAAGAGACACGTGTAGCCCAGTGTTCATCACAGCACTGTTTACAATAGCCAGGACATGGAAGCAACCTAGATGTCCATCAGCAGACGAATGAATAAGGAAGCATTGGTACATATACCCAATGGAATATTACTCAGCCATTAGAAAGAATACATTTGAATCATTTCTATTGAGATGGATGAAACTGGAGCATATTATTCAGAGTGAAGTAAGCCAGAAAGAAAAACACCAATACAGTATACTAATGCATATATATGGAATTTGAAAGACGGTAACCATAACCCTATTGCGAGACAGAATAAGAGACACAGATGCATAGAACAGTCTTATGGACTCTGAGGGAGAAGGTGAGGGTGGGACGTTCTGAGAGAATAGCATTGAAACATGTATATTATCATATGTGAAACAGAACATCATTCCAGGTTCGATGCATGAGACAAATGCTCAGGGCTGGGGCAATGGGATGACCCAGAGGGATGGGATGGGGAGGGAGGTGGGAGGGGGGTTCAGGATGGGGAACACATGTAAACCCATAGCTGATTCATGTCAATGTATGGCAAAAGCCACTACAATATTGTAAAGTAATTAGCCCCCAACTAAAATAAATAAATTTATTTAAAAAAAAAAAGCAAATGCTCCCTCCGGCTATTTGCATTCAGATTCCTTCCTCCATTCCTATACCCTGGCAACCACAGATATATTTCTGTGCCTATAGTTGTGCGTTTTCCAGAAATCCATTGACATGAAATCATATAACACATAGCTTTCTGTGTCTGACATCTCTCAGTGGCACAGCTGAGATGCCTCCTTGCTGTTACATGCATTAGTAGTTCCTTTTGAAATGACTGTGTAGTATTCTTATGCATGAGTATACTCTTTTTTCTTTCATCTACATACCAGTTGTTGAATAGTTTGGCTGTTTCTAGTTTTGGCTATTAGGAGTAAATGAGTAGGATATTTTAGTAATGGTCCTTGTGTGAATATGTTTTCCTTTCTCTTGGGTAAAATTGGCTAAAATTAAAACTCCTAGGAAGTACCGAAATTCTTGAGAATAAGAAGAATATGCTACCGGAGAAGAGTGAAGAAATAGCTACAAAAGGAATGAAAAGGCTAAGCTAAAGTGGAAACAGCCCCCAGCTGTGGATGTGTCTGGTGGTGAAAGTAAAGTCCGATGCTAAAAGAACAATATTGTACAGGAACCAGAGGTATATTCTGAGAAATCAGTTACCAGTTCAGAGATATAAATGTGCAATGCTCCAAGCAACAGATGGAAACGGAGGTACATATTTCTGTGTCTATTCTATGGAAGTGAGTAAAGCCATTGCAAGCATGATGGAAAACCCAGAAGCAGAGAAGGAAATGGTTCATCAAAGCATGTATAAAAATAGGTATTCAAACCAGTAATGTCTATTCCTGTCATAAATGTCTTCCTGAGACACATTCTCCACTAAGGGTAACCTGGGACTACCTATCACCACAGTTTGTGGATGCATACGACTGCACTGGAAGGAAAAAAATATACTCTTCAATCCCCTTTCTCATCCTCCAGAGACCCTGCGGTTCCAGGACTCTACCTCAGTAGCGAGAAAAGCTCAACGTGCTCGGCACACGCCGAACTCAGGGAGCATGCGCAGTGTGTGCACGTACACCCGCTACTGCGCATGCGCCTTGGTGCGCATAAGTAGCGCGCATTCTGTGGGGAGCGTTGGGCCTGAGGAGGTTGTGTTTACTCTCTCCCGGTTCCTTCTCACTGCTTGCGAGTCACCAGGTAGGTCCACAGATCTGTCCTGTCTGGAGTTGAAGTGTGCGAGTGCGTGAGGGGGAGCCAGCGAGTTTCGGGCGGGTCGGGCAGTGCGTTTTCGGGCCTTTGAGGAGGAAGGCCCTCGAGGTCGTCATCTTGCTCTTCAGAGGTGTCGTGACGCCATAGTTCTTGCCCTGGTGGCTGGAGAGGAAGCTCGGTGGGCAGAAGAGGGCAGGGGTCGGGTGATGGTGGGGGGAGACTTGGGAGTGCTATTTGAAATATCTGGTTCACTGGGGCCCTGGAACTGACGACAGAGCACAGAATCTGGGGCCGGCAGTGGGACCTGGGCAGGGGGCGGGGTGGGCGATTAAGGAAAGGCCTAGAAACCAGACCGCGGGGGGGGGAGGGTTGTGACTGTCTCCCCGGTTTTGTGATAAGGTGTCAAGGGAGACGTGGACCGGTTGCTCTGCACGCAGACTCACTTCAGCCCCAGACACTGAGAAAATCGCCATAGTCAGGCTGTAAAGACTGAGCCTTCTTGTTCCAGCTGAATTCCAAGGGAGTTGGGGGAGATATGTCTGGTGAATAGGAGTGTGACAAAAGGAATAGTCCTGAATTTTTAACTCTTAGCAGTATTTCACTAAATATCTTCATAATGGAGAATTCTGTTGTGAAATCAAACTTCCTCACAAAAATTGAGCCTTCCTGTGTACCTTAAGGTAATTTCTCTGCCAGCTTAGCAGACAAAAATGGCTTTTCCAGTAACTGTATTTGGTGTGATTGGAATGCATGTACACTCATACTTAACCATCGTTTTCTTTTGAAAGTATTTTCACATTTTTAAAAAAAGTAATAAGTCAACATATGGCCATAAAAGTGATCAAATATAGCTCTAGTCATAAATACATTTTCTAAATCACAACATTCTACTTTCAGGGAGAACTATGAGTGGGCAAGTGGCATCAACACTGGGACCTATAGATCAAGAGTCCTCCCAGCTGGATGCACCTGTGGTTGTGAGTACCTTACCATTTGGTGTTTTCTATTAGCAGAAGTTTATTTTTGAGAAAATGATGTTAAGTAGTACAGATGCAGTGATAAAGGTCTTTCATGCTGATAAAGGGTGACAGTGTGTCTTAGGAAGGAACATTGATCCAGATATATTACAGTCTGGTGTTGCCTGGGTGAGTATACTGTTAAATTCCCTGGAAATGTGCCCAGTGACTCCCTCCTCCTGCTTATTAACAACAGATTGCATACTTCCATCCCAACATAGAGTTAAATAGCTTCCAAAGTCTTTCTGAGTAACTCTTATGGGAGTTGACTTTTCTCTGTGGGAAGAGAAACTTTATTAAAAGTAAGTACATAGAATTGTTTTGGGAAAATGTTGTTAGGTTAACTTATGATCAGATACATCTGTGTCTTATGTATATTTATGCTATTAGATGTATTAACAACAAAAAGTTTTTATTTGCATGCCCACTCTACTAGGACCAGCAGCCAAGTGTTGAGCAACCTCAACAAGGGGAACCACCAGCTGAAATTCATGATATCACACCTGCAAAGGAGGAAGTAAATGAAGAGCATCCAGTGGATCGTGATGAAGAGGAGCTGCAGCATGCCTGTCAAGGTAAAGTGTATCAGTGCATCCTGCCTTAAGACATACCCAGTGAGTGGAGGAAAGGAAACATTAGAAAAGGACTTCAGACAGTTCCTAAAAAACTGAGGAGAGTATAGTTTGCAGGTTCGTGTGGTTGGTGAAATTTTCCTTGTTTTCAAGACAAAGAAGTCGGGGGAGCATCTAAGTTGTCTGAGGACAACCCTGGAAAAGGAAAATGGTAATGACTTTCGGAAAATTCTGCTTTCCTTTTTCTCCAGCAAAACATTCCTGGAATACTGCTCCTGAGTTTCTTACTCATCACATTTTTACCATACTAACCTAAGGATTTTAATTCATAACACTGAGGAAATGAATATCATCATTCCCTTGTTTATATTGTAGGCTTTACACCTGAATTGATACATTTTTTTAATGATTCTGACTTGGAAATTGACCTCCCGGAATTGGCTGTGGCAAAGACTGAGGGTCAAGGTGAAGATTTTCCTGATATCTTGGAGGAGATTGCATCAAATATAGAGCCTTTTGAAATGCCAGAAGCAGGTATGTCATCCATTTGGAAAGTAATTTATGTGCTTTCTGTTTTTCAGAATATTATATCTTTAATAATATAGAGGGAACATTACTATTATTTTAATAGTAGAATTCACATATTGTTTGAAAGATATTGCAGACCCCAGATACCTGAATGCCTGACTTACAGACTTTCCAATAAAGAAACAGACAGGATCAAAGCCATATTGAACTGAAAATAGGAAACCGTTTTCTTCCCTTGAGTATAAGTACTTTAAGCAACAGCTAATAATTTTCAGGTTCTTCTCTAATTTCTGCTTGTAACAGATACGGAATGCATTTGTAATAAATATCAGTTTACATGAAATGTGCTCACTAGGTTCTAGTACCAGCTTTAACATAATGTGTGTGATTCAGTGAACTCCCTTAACTTCTAAACTCAACTTTATTCATATAAGTTGTGAATTCAGAACAGATACACTAAAATGCCAATTTTTCCATGCTGATTTTTGCATTCTCTGATTCTCTTCGATGGAATGCATACAAGAATACTCTGTTTTTCTTGATTGATTTATCATAAAATATCATCTAGAGTCAAATTTTAACGAGGGAATTGAGATTTCATATTCTGATGGGGGACACGTGTACACCCGTGGCTGATTCATATCAGTGTATTGCAAAAAACACCACACTATTGTAAAGTAATTAGCCTCCAATTAAAATTAAAAAATTAATTTTTTAAAAAGAAAATGAGCCAATATTCTGCTTGATGTTTGTTAAATTCTCTCAAATTCTGAATTCTCTAGCTCTTAAGAAAATTAGTTGCATTTTAAATCCTTTCCCCAGTGAAGCATGATATGACTGAATAATAAAATGGCAAATGGTAGTCTAGTTTCCTGTTTCTGTGGCTGATCAAGTTGTTAGAGTGCATTTAATCAGTTATATTCAAGGCAGGTGTGAGTAAGATACATACACTAAGCACTCTACCTGCCCCCATGTTGGGTCTGTTTTGGGGGGCGTTTTTTTTCTCATTTTAATTGCAGGATCATTACTTTACAATACTCTGATGGTTTTTGCCATACACGCAACTCTCACTCTTAAAGAACTAGTAAAAATCTGTGCCTCATGATGTAATCCTCTCTATCTATATCAAATATGTTATTTTTCCTCTTTGATACATGAGTTTAAAAAGTTTTGAAGGTCAAAGTCTGTAACTCTAGTTCTTCCCACGTAATCAACTTAGTATCTTTCACTTAGGTGTTTTCCAAATTGCTGACAATTAAGTGCATGGTTCTAATTTTACAGGAAGAACTTCATGGTTAGGGAAGAATTTACTGTGTATTAGCCTTCTAAATATTTTCACTTTACCTTTTTGTTCCATTCCATTAGAGCATGTAGACAAAAATACAACTTTCAGACTACTTTCAAGTAACTACAGAACATGATTAAAATGTTCTCATAGAAACATCTTAGCCCTAAATATGTGTGGTATTTAAAAAGAAAAATACATAAATTACAAAGTATGTAAACATAAAATCCTACCTCCAACAAACAGGTAAGAAAAAGAGCAACAGAGTAAACCTAAGAGAAAAGTAAAAAGATACTTAAAAGAAGACAGGTATGAATCGTTAGGAAGAGGAAAATAAACTCAACAAACAAAATAAAGACAATGTGGTAATTTACATAATTTTTTAATATATATATACACACACACACATTTTTTTAATATTCTTTTCCGTTGTGATTTATCACAGGAGATTGGACATAGTTCCCTGTGCTGTATAGTAGGACCTTGTTTATCCATTCTGAATGTAGTAGTTTGTATCTGCCATCCCCAAATTGCCAGTCCATTCCTCTCAGTTTACATGATTGTGAAGAAAATGGACAAAGCCCAAGTATACCTAATAAGAAATATGAACAAGACACTGAGAGTATATTACAGAATTAAAACAGAGTATAATCTGGAACTCAGATAGTTTCAGAATATTGGTGGAATGTCTAATAGGGTAGAAAAAGAAATATTATTTAACGTAGCACAGAGTAACTAAATAACTAAAGATCACAGATACCATGGATGAACTTTTGAAAGTGGTCAGAGTTCTCTTAAAAGCCATTATCATTTAGAAACAAACCAAAAAATCTCCTTTTCCAGATTTTCTTTCTCTCTTCCTACTTGCTTGTCTCTCTCACTCATACTCCCTCTAGCTCTCCCGTTTCTTTTCTTCTATCCTTTTTCTCTTTCTTCTTTTGGTGTGGCTGTGAGAAACAGTCCTATTTCTGCTTCACATTTTGATGTCTCCAGTGGTAGTAGTGACTGAAAATTAGTGTCCCCATATAATTTATTATACCAACTGGAATGCTTTCCAAGGTGACAAGAAACATTTAGAATTACAAGAGGGCCACAAGTAAAAAGGGGGATAAATGTTTAACTGACTTAAAACAACCACATCAGGGATAAATTAAAACAAACGAAAATTTCTACACTTTTCCACAGTAGAGAAGAAACAAATGTACTACTGGCCTTTTTATTTACTTCACTTAAGTAGTAACAGAGATAACAACTGTTGAGCTATCCTATATTCGGAATATTATTTCAAACCAACACAGTTCAATGATACTTTTGGGGGATTTTTTTGTTTTAGTTTTTGTGTATTTTGTTTCTCTTAGGGTGTTTTTTGTTGTTAGATATTTTACTGAATGTGTACACAGTTTTGCCCTCTACTGAAAACTACCTTCTGATAGGTTCAGTTGATTTCATTTGTTCTGAACTCAGTGTCCTTATTTTCTTGTATAACTAGGAAGAGTAGTGTGTTTTTAAAAATACTGGTAATAGGCTTGAAAAGCCTATAAAACCTCTAGAGAGGATTAACTGAAGGTAAGCCAAAGGGTCGCCCATAGTGTTCTTGTTTTAGTCCACTTTATAAAACTACGACTGCGATGAACTTTGTACACCTCTCCTATCATTGAAATTTCTGCTAAGTAACTTTTTAAATGTATATATTATAGGTGAAGGCAACGATTTGCTTGAAAGAAGATAGACTGAAACCATCTGTGCTGTTCTTATGTTGTATATTTGACTGTTAAAGTTCTGTCAATAAAGTTTCATTTTCTCCTTGCACATTTTTTGTTAAATTTATCCCTGAGTATTTAATGGTATTGAAAATTCATGGTTTGTGATTTTTATGGTCTAGTTGAGGATGTATGTAGAGATAGAATGTTTGCATATAGATTTTCTGTTCAACAGTTCCTCTAAGTATGCATATTACTTCCACAAATTTAGATCTAGATTATTTTTGCTTTTCAAAATATACTATAATATTTGAATATCAACAGTTTCTACTGGCTTAAACCTTAAACCTTTCTCATTTTGCAGCATTGAACAAACCTAGGCAGAAGAGTCTTGACTAAAGCAGGTGATAATCGGCATTTTTCCCGATAGGAAATGAAAAATCTTCTCAATTTCGACCTGTTTACATTGCTTTTTTGTAGATATACTTTATCAGAGTAAGTTCCATTCTATTCCTAGTTTGCTGTCTTGAATATAGATTAATTTTCATCAAACACTTATAATGTCTCAATTGTGATTATCATAGAATTGTTTCCCTCCATTTTTCCATTAATGTGGTGAATTGAATTGGTAACCATATACATTTCAACCACCCTTGCACTTCTAGGATTAAAAAAATTTGCTCATAACATATTCTTTGGGTGTAATTTACCTGTTGATACATATACATACATATATATACCCACACATAAAAAATTCATAAAAGCCTTTGGTCTTCTCGAATAAATGGGTTTACAAAATGTGTCACCCAAATCTCATAAGGTGTCCCTGGTGAAATCACTGACAGAGAAATATTTTTTAAAACTTAATATATTTGTATTGTCCTATAGAGAAATGGAATGCCAAAGCCATTGTTAAAGGTTGTAGGGAGACAGGAAAATAACTTCTGTCAAGTTCCATGGCAAATGCCACAACATATCTTTCACACATTTCTGAGTTGCCTTCCAAGTTTTTTGGGGTGCAGGGAGAGAGCAGCCACAAACGTCTTTTCTTCTCCATGACATCCTCCATTTGCTTGATACTCACCAGATCTCAGAAGGCCCCCACCTGTCTGTGTGTGTGTGTATGTTAATCACTCAGTCGTGTCCAACTCTTTGCTACCCCACGAACTATAGCCTGCCAGACTTCTCTGTCCATGGAATTCTCCAGGCAAGAATACTAGAGTGGATTGCCATTCCCTTGTCCAGAGGATCTTCCCAGCCCAGGGATCGAACCCTGGTCTCCTGCAGATTCTTAACCGTTTGAGCTACAGGGAAATCCTCCAGCTGTCTGAGTCCTCCCTTATATCCTTAGTATTACATAATAACAAAACACTTACATCTCTGAGCCCCCATCTGCATCCTCATGCAACAAAAACATATATTTCTGCAACAAAGGACCTATTCAGAATTCACTCTGCTTACGGAATAATAGGGGATTATACATAGCAGCTGTTGTGCCCTTACAGATTTATGAAAATCCAGGTCCAAAAGGACTGAAAATGGGAGGTTCAAATCTACCACGAGACTTAAGTTAGAGTATTCTATCTTCCCAAAACGTATGTGAAAAAGCCCCTAGGTCATGGAGCTGCCTCACAAGGTTAGAGCCTAGCTAGAAGAAAAGGGAAAGGAACGAGGGGAACTTCCTGAGACAAAATGACTTGACTGTCTCATTATTGGCTATGCCATGACATAACTGGGCTTGCCTGGTGGCTCAGATGGGAAAGAATCCACCTGCAGTGCTGGAGACCTTGTTCAGTCCCTGGGTTGGGAAGATCCCCTGGAGGAGGCCATGGCAACCCACTCCAGTGTTCTTGCCTGAACAATCCCCATGGATAGAGGTGCCTGACGGGCTACAGTCCATGGGTTGCAAAGAGTCGGACACGACTGTGCAACTAAGCACAGCATGTGACACAACTAAGAGTATCAGTACTGGCTCTGACACATACTGTGTGAAGGTGAGAAAGGTATTTATATCCTTTGGATCTGTTTCCCCATTTCTAAAATGGAAATTACAATTTTACACTAAATATTTGTTACGAAAAATAAAATAACGTGAAGTAGGCATAACATTGCAAATAGATTTGGCTTATTCTACTCCATTTTCTCATTTAAACTTTCAAAATTTTTAATTTCATTTACCTTTACAATTAAAATTCCCTCACAAGTGATAATGGATTTTGAATTCCAAGTAGAGTATAAGGCTAACTGTTAAAATGAATTGGACTTCAGAAACATATGTTGTTTAAATATATTGATTGAATAGCAGTCTAGCTGCTATCAGACATGGTATCCATTCTAAGGTTGGTTGGTTAATGAGGACTGACAAAGCTACCCTAAGTCATAGTATGTAGTGAAAACTGTGCTCCTTGCTGTGTGTGATGACAAAGAAAATAGGCCAATATTCTGGTCATGCAACATCATACAACTCAACACCAGACTCTGTCATGTAGTCAGGCAGCCAGTCCCTAAGTAACACTGCAGGAGCTACAGGGCCACACAGTGTCCCACTGCAGTTGTTAGTTTGGCTTGTCACCTTCTACGGGCTTGGCCAGTAAGGAGACAATGAACCCGAATGGATTCAGATTCTAATTTACAGACAGTGCAGAAGCAATATGACCCTGGTGTCAGTTGCCTCGTCCCTAGTCCCACAGTTTGACGCTGAATTGGAAGGCCTCAGTAACAGGCACTAGAGGTGGTGGGTCTCTGCCAGGAAGGAGCCCACAGTTGTGCCTTATGGCAATGAGCAGCTCTATCGTCCACAGCTGTACTCTCAGCTGGGGCTAGGGAGACCATCCTGTGTTCAACTGAAACCAGAGGTGGATGAGTAACAACTTTGTGTCAGCCTCCAGCTGGATAAGGAGGCAGGTGAGAAATTGCCTCATAACAGGTCTCTGCCAGGCTGCTTATCTCCTCTTGCTCCAAGAGCAATCAGGAGGTTCTCTGCCAAGATTCAAGTCAGCCTGCAGTTTAGCCTTGCCTACATAGCCTAAGGGGGGACGTGCAAGGTCACCAGGGCACCAAGACAGAGCCACACCCCTACAGTGTCTGGAACAAGACACAAGGCTTTATGTATGGTGCTACAAATATAACACCTATATACTGACTCCTACATGGAGGAGATGCTTTTCCTGTCAGTCATTAAAAATATTCCTTCATTGAGTACACACACATTGATTACTAGCATGTTTCAGGGTGTATCTGCAATGCTTGAAAAAAGACCAGTGATGTGAGGTTGGGGACGGGAATATCACACTGGTGGACCAGACAGACACACAAACAGAAAAGAAGTGCAAGGGAGAAACACAGGGAATGGACCTAAGGGGGAAAAAAACAGTGAGTGGGGTGGCCAAGAAGCAGGAGGAAAGCTAGAAGATAAGGTTCACTGTAAGAGTGAACGAGGTTATATATAACACAGTCGTGCTTTGACCCAGGCTGTGGATGAGAGTCACAACCTCCCCTGCATCACTGCCCCTTTTGAGGGTGATGTCTGGGAGTCTCCAGAGTCTGAAGGGAGAGAAAGGAAATAGTGCAGGGGATGCATGCACCCACCGAGATAGAAATGCAGCTGCAGCTTGTTACAGTAGCTCTTTGCGGATTAGCAGAGTTGGAATCGGTGACTCAAGAAGAAATGTGCAAATGAATGTAAAGGGCGAAAACACATTGAGAGGGGTAAACAGCTCCAACTCCCAGTTCTGTACCAGGGTAGGGGGCTCCATTACTGTTGTGAGAGGCTCCCTGATCTGAGCTCTGGGAGGGAGTGATGAGCATTCTAAGGACCCACCACCAGCCCTACGCAGGGGGTGCTGAGTGTGTGAAGACATAAGTCTCAGCCTTTACCACTGACAGACACAGAAAGCTTCTTAGCCCTGGTGAGACTGGGGCAGTGGCACCTTAGGGATGCTCAAAGGTAAGGTGGTGGTGGTGGTGGTGGTGGTTGTTCAGTCGCTCAGTCGTGTCTGAGTATTACGACCCCATGGCCTGCAGCACGCCAGGCTCCTCTGTCCTAAACTATCTCCCTGAGTTTGATCAAATTAATGTCTATTGGTGATGCTGTCTAATCATCTCACCTGCTATCGCCCCCTTCTCCTCCTGCCTTCGATCTTTTTGCATCAGGATCTTTTCCAATGAGTCTGCTATTCGCATCAGGTGGCCAAAGTGTTACAGCTTCAGCATCAGTCCTCCCAGTGAATATTCAGAGTTCATTTCCTTTAGGATTGGCGGGTTTGTTCTCCTTGCTGTCCCAGGGATTCTCTAGGCTCACGTCAACACCACAATTCAAAAGCATCAGTTCTTTGGCACTCAGCCTTCTTAATGATCCAACTCACACATCTGTACATCACTACTGGAAAAAGCGTAGTTTTGACTCTACAGACCTTTGTCAGCAAAGTGATGGCTCTGCTTTTTAATATGTTGTATGTTGTCTAGGTTTGTCATGGGCTTCCCCAGGGGCTCAGTCGTACAAAATCTGTGTGTAATGCAGCACACTTAGGAGATACAGGTTCAATCCCCGGATCAGGAAGATCCCCTGCAGGAGAACATGGCAACCCACGCCAGTATTCTCGTCTGGAGAATCCCCTGGACAGAGGATCCTGGTGGGCCTCAGTCCATGGGGTCATAAAGAATCGGACGTTACTGAAGTGCCTCAGAATGCGTGGAACCTAGGTTTGCCATAACTTTCCTTCCAAGGAGCAAGTGTCTTTTAATTTCATGGCTGCAATCACCATCTGCAGTGATTTTGGACCCCAAGAAAATGAAATCTGTCACTGCATCCACTTCAGTTCAGTTCAGTCGCTCAGTCGTGTCAAAGTCTTTGCAACTCCATGAACCGCAGCACACCAGGCCTCCCTGTCCATCACCAATTACAGGAGTCCACCCAAACCCATGTCCATTGAGTCGGTGATACCATCCAACCATCTCATCCTCTGTCGTCCCCTTCTCCTCCCAGCATCAGGGTCTTGTCAAATGAGTCAGCTCTTCGCATCAGGTGGCCAAAGTATTGGAGTTTCAGCTTCAGCATCAGCCCTTCCAATGAACACCCAGGACTGATCTCCTTTAGGATGGACTGCTTCCACTTAACCCCCTTCTATTTGCCATGAAGTGATAGGACCAGATGCCATGATCTTAGTTTTTGATAGGTGAGTTTTAGGCCAATTTTTTCACTCTCCTCTTTCACCCTTTTCAAAAGGTTCTTTAGTTGTTCCTCGTTTTCTGCCATTAGCCTGGTATCATCTGTGTATCTGATTTTGTTGATATTTCTGCCAGCAATCTTGATTCCAGCTTGTGAGTCTGGCATTTCACATGATGTACTCTGCGTATAAGTTAAATAAGCAGCATGGCAATATACAGTTTTTTCATACTCCTTACCCAATTATAAAGCAGTCATTTGTTCCAACTCTGCTTCTAACGGTTGCTTCTTGACCCACATACAGGTTTCTCAGGAGACAGGTCGAGTAGTCTGGTACTGCCCTCTGTTTAAGAATTTTCTGTAGTTGGTTGTGATCCACGCAGTCAGAGGTCTTAGTGTAGTCAATGACAAAGAATTAGATGTTTTTCTGGAATTCCCTTGCTTTCCCCATGATCTAATGGATGTTGGCAATTTGATCTTTCGTTGTTCTGCCTTCTCCAAACCTAAGTTTTATAGCTGGAAGTTCTTGGTTCATGTACTATTGAAGCCTAGGTTGAAGGAGTTTGCTAACCAGGAGGCTTCAGAAATTGGGGACAATCTAAGTGGAGAAGCTTAGGAAATTGGATGGTGTGAAGGAAGCCTGATAAGAGAGAAAAGAAAAGGAAGCTCTCCCTTCGATGTTGCAACAAAGTGGGCAGAGGCTAGACCATGCCTTCAAGTCCTTGTATAGGAGAGTAGCCTTTATCTAGAAAGTCATAGACAGTTTTGCAACTGTAAGAGAGGGAGGGAGAAGGCGGGAAGAGAGAGACAGACACCCTGAGTGGATGTGAGAGACCCGTTAGAAGGGGGTTGACAATTAAATGGAGGGAGGCTTTGGACTAGAGCAGATGTGTATGTGGGTAAAAGGAGACACATTAGACGTTTACGAAGTAAAATGGACAGAACTCAGCAAGAATTTGGACTTGAGGTCAAGGAGAGGGAATTGTAAATGTGGTTAAGAACACGTTTGTGTGTCCTGTCATAAGAGTACGAAACTGCCATGGGGAATCCTAGAAGTTGGCCAGGTCTGGGAAGAATTCCAAAAGAAGATTTTTATGTTTTTGAGCTCATGGTCTAGATGGATACAATCACCAATATTTAAATACTTAAATGTTCTTTCTCCTTTTAAAAAAAGTATTGAGGTATAATTTGTATACAATAAAAGCCAACACTTTAAAGCATTATATTTTGTAGAGTTTTGACAAATGTATGCCGTGGTGTAAATGTTACCACAATAAAAATGTAGAAAACGGCCCATCATTCAAAAATGCTCCCTTGGGGTGTTTGCCACCAGACAGACTCCTTCCTCCACTCCAATACCCTGGCAACCATAGATACATTTCTGTGCCAACAGTTGTGCCTTTTCCAGAAATCCATTGACATGATATCATATAATATGTAGGCTTCTGTGTCTGGTTTCTCTCATTTGCACAGTTGAGATGCATCCTTCCTGTTACATGCATTAGTAGTTCCTTTTTTTTTTTTTTTTATTACCGTGTAGTGTTCCTTTGTTTTCGGTATTTTCTTTGGTTTTTCTCTCATGTGTATTCCTTTTGTTGAATAGTTGGATTGTTCCTGGCTTTGGCTATTAGGAATACATGTGTGGGATATTTGAGTACAGGTGTTTGAGTGAGCATGTTTTCATTTCTCTTGGGTAAAATTGTCTAGGAGTAGAATTGGAGAAGGCAATGGCAACCCAGTCCAGTACTCTTGCCTGGAAAATCTCATGGATGGATGAACCCGGTAGACTGCAGTCCATGGTGTCGCGCAGAGTCAGACACAACTGAGCGACTTCACTTTCACTTTTCACTTTCATGCATTGGAGAAGGAAATGGAAACCCACTCCAGTGTTCTTGCCTGGAGAATCCCAGGGACGGGGGAGCCTGGTGGGCTGCCGTCTATGAGTTCGCACAGAGTCGGACACGACTGAAGTGACTCAGCACCAGAATAGCTGGGTCATATAAGGCTTCCCAGGTGGCACTAGTGGTAAAGAACCCATCTGCCAATGCAGGAGACTCAGGTTCGATCCCTCGCTCTGGAAGATCCCCTAGAGTAGGAAATAACAAGCCGCTCCAGTATTCTTGCCTGGAAAATTCCATGAACAGGGGCCCTGGTGGGTTAAAGTCCATGGGGCCCCAGAGAGTTGAACATGACTGAGCGACTGAACACACACACATACATTGTAATTTATGTATCTTGGAATCTAAACTGTGTCCTCTTTAGTCAACACACAGTTGGATTTTTTTTTTTTAAACTGGTCTCTCAATGTCTGCCTTCTGGTTGGATTCTTTTATCTATTCACATTTAGTGTTGATACAGACTTACATCTGCCAATACATATTTCTGTCTCATGTCGTTTTGTTCTATGGTCCTCATTTTACTGCTTTCTTTTGCATTCAATGGATATTTTCTAATGCAGCATTTTAAACTCTTTACTGATTTTTCCACTACTTTAAAGTTATTTCCTTAGCTGTATGCCACCATAAACATCTTACTTTCTCACAATCAGCTTGAAATTTACACTAATTCTAATGAGATACAGAAACATTACCCCTATATCGCTCTATTCTGGTTTTGCTCTTTTCGTCATATTGTCACATATATAGTAATTCTACAAAGAGTAATCCCATTAATACACTCTGATCATTATTATATAAAATGTTATGTGATGAAAAGATGATATAAGGCAGGATATCAGATATCTATTTATAGCTTCTGTTATATTCACCTTATTTGTCATGATTTCTGATTCTTTGCATACGTTTGTATGGATTCGACACCATCCAGACTTATTTCCTTACATAATATAGCTTTGCTCCCAACCATCTCCTTTGTGCTGTTACAGCAAATATATTACATTCCATGCGTTATTGGCCCAACAATAATTGGGCTTCTCTGGTGGCTCAGACAGTAAAGACTCTGTCTGCAATGCAGGAGACCCACGTTCAATCCCTCGAAGTGCCCCTGGTGAAGGGAATGGCTAACCATTCCGGTATTCTTGCCTGGAGAATCCCATGGACTGAGGAGCCTGGCGGCTACAGTAATGGGGTCGCCAAGAGTCAGACACAACTGAGCAACTACCACTTTCACAACAATAATTTGTGTGATACTGTTTTAGACAGTTGCTTTTTAAATACAGCAAGAAAGGAGTGAAATATGTATTCATATAGTACTTTTGTTCATATAATTACCATTACCTGTGCTCTTTGCTTTTTCACATGGATTCTGATTAACATCTAAATTCACTTATTGCATCCTGAAGAACTTCCTTTAGGTTTTCTTGTAAGCCAGTTCTACCAACAAATTCCCTGAGTTTTTTTTTTTTTTTAATTTGGGAATACCTTTATTTTGGTTTCATCTCTGTTTTCTTAAACCACTTTATTCTGGTATGTTTGACATGTAAAAAGCTGTGTACACACTGGCGAAATCATCACCAGCTTCAGTATACAAAACTCAACTGTATTTCTATAATAGTGGTGAATACTCCTATTAAGTAAGAAAATTCCAGTTCCAATAGAGTAAAAAATAACAATATACTTAGGGGTTAGTTTAACCAAGGAGGTATAAGATTTGTACATTGAAAATGACAAAACCAGTTGAAAGAAATTTATGAAAATTTAAACAAATGGTCACTGACTATCAATGGGCACTAGAGTTTTCCCTAGAAATTGGCTGTCATTGTACACACATCTCTGAGCATGTGGGAATATTTCCTTAAGGCACATTCATAGCAGTGAGACTGCTGGATCAAAGACTTCCTTGGCTAAACAAACATCTCTGGAGTACCTACTATGTTCATGTGCCTGACACTGTTCTAAATGCCAAGGAGGTATCACAGAATAGGATTAAGACATGTCCCTCATCCATGAAGGCAAATATGCTGCTGAGGGTGAGGGCAGGATGGAATGTAAATTCTGATGGGTGCTGCCACAGAGCCCTGCAAAGTTGTTTCTCCAGTTTACACTGGCCTCAGTGGGGCAGGGGAGTGAATGTGCCTTTACTGCCATCTTGGCACCATTTGAAGGGTGGGAAGTCTAGGCATGAGGCTGGACTCCTTATGTCCAGTTCCGTAGAAGAGCTTCAAGTCCACAACTAGGAATGATCCACATAGGGATTTCAGGTGATGTGCATACCCTAGGTGTCCATACCCTTGGTTGTGACATCACAGTGTGTCTTTGACAAAGCCTGGGAGGTATCTGACCCTTTGGTGACTCTGCACCCTGAGTGTGCCATCTCTGACCTGGAGATAAGTCTGTGAGCCAGGGATTGAGGGTGCTGAAACCTTGAGGGGTTTACTAATTCTTGGGCTGTGAACTTTGGCATGTGTAGGATGCAGGGTATCATGGTCTGAGGTCTCTTTGTGGTGGCTGCATGAAGCATTGTGAAAGAGCTGTATGCATTCACCATACCAGTGCATCTTTTGTGGAATCTTTGTCTGGTTTTGGTATTAGGGTCATGGTGGCCTCATAGAATGAGTTTGGCAGTTTACCTTCCTCTGCAATTTTCTGGAAGAGTCTGAGTAGGATAGGTGTTATGTCTTCTCTAAATTTTTGGTAGAATTCAGCTGTGAAGCCATCTGGTCCTGGACTTTTGTTTGTTGAAAGGTTTCTGATTACAGTTTCGATTTCCGTGCTTGTTATGGGTCTGTTATAATTTTCTATTTCTTCCTGGTTCAGTTTTGGAAAGTTATACTTTTCTAAGAATTTGTCCATTTCTTCCAAGTTTTCCATTTTATTGGCATATATTTGCTGATAGTAGTCCCATATGATCCTTTGCATTTCTGTGTTGTCTGTTGTGATTTCTCCATTTTCATTTCTAATTTTGTTGATTTGATTCTTCTCCCTTTTTTTCTTGATGAGTCTGGCTAATGGTTTCTCTATTTTATTTATCTTCTCGAAGAACCAGCTTTTAGCTTTGTTGATTTTTCCTATGGTCCTCTTTGTTTGTTTTTCATTTATTTCTGTCCTAATTTTTATGATTTTTTTCCTTCTACTAACTTTGGGATTCTTCATTTCTTCTTTTCCTAGATGCTTTAGTGTAGAGTTAGGTTGTTTATTTGATTTTTCTCCTGTTTCTTGAGGTAAGCTTGTATTGCTATGAAGCTTCCCCTTAGCACTGCTTTTACTGAACCCCGTAGGTTTTGGGTTGTTGTGTTTTCATTTTCATTGGTTTCTATGCATATTTTGGTTTCTTTTGTGATTTGTTCATTATTCAGAATCGTGTTGTTTAGCCTCCATATGTTTGTATTTTTAATAGTTTTTTTTTCCCCTGTAGTTGACATCTCATCTTATTGCATTGTGATCAGAAACGGTGCTTGGAATGATTTCAATTTTTTGAATTTACCAAGGCTAGATTTATGACCCAGGGCGTGATCTATTCTGGAGAAGATTCCATGTGCACTTGAGAAAAAGGTGAAATTCATTGTTTTGGGGTGAAATATCCTATAGATATCAATTAAGTTGCACTGGTCCATTGTATCATTTAAAGTTTGTATTTTCTTGCTACTTTTCTGTTTACTCGATCTATCCATAGGTGTGAGGGGGTATTAAAGTCTCCCACTGTTATTGTGTTACTGTTAATTTCCCCTTTCATACTTGTTAGCATTTGCCTTGCATATTGTGGTGCTCCTATGTTGGGTGCATATATATCTATAATTATTATATCTTCCTCTTGGATTGATCCTTTGATCATTATGTAGTGTCCTTCTACTTTACTCATGATAGTGTATATATGTCAATGCTACTTTCTCAATTCATCCCACCCTCTCCTTCCCCTCCAGTGTCCACAAGCCCACTCTGCGTCTGCATCTCCATTCCTTCCCTGTAGTAGGTTCATCACTATTTTTCTAGATTGCATATATGTACGTTAATATACAATATTGGTTTTTCTCTTTTTGACCGATTTGACCGATTTCACTCTGTATAACAGGTTCTAGGTTCATCCATCTCACTAACAAATGACTCAATTTCGTTCCTTTTTATGGCTGAGCAATATGTCATTGTATATATGTACCACATCATCTTCTTTATCAATTCATGTGTCGAAAGACATCTAAGTTGCTTCCATGTGCTGGCTATTGTAAATAGTGCTGCAATGAACTTTGGGGTACATGTGTCTTTTTCAGTTATGGCTTCCACAGGGTATATGCCCAATAATGGCATTGTTTGGTCATATTTTAAGTTTATGCCTAGTTTTTAAAGGAATCTCCTTACTGTTTTCCTTAGTGGCTGTGTCAGTTTACACTCCAACCAACAGTGCAGGAGGGTTCCCTTTTTTGCACATCCTCTTCAGCAGTTACTTTTTGTAGACTTTTCATGCTGATCGTTCTCATTAGTGTGAGGTGATATCTCATTGTACTTTGATTTGTATTTCTCTCATAATGAACAGAACTTCCCTGGTGCCTCAGCCGGTAAAGCGTCTGCTACAGTGGGGGAGACCCGGGTTCAATCCCTGGATTGGGAAGATCTCGTGGAGAAGGAAATGGCAACCCACTCCAGTATTCTTGCCTGGAAAAACCCATGGGCAGAGAAGCCTGGTAGGCTACAGTCCATGTGGTCGCAAAGAGTCGGACAGGATGAGCGACTTCACTTTCACTATCATAATGAACAAAATTGAGTATCTTTCCATGTGTTTGTGGGCCATCAGCATGTCTTCTTTGGAGAAGTGTCTATATAGGTCTTCTACTTCTTTTTTGATTGGGTTGCTTGTTCTTTTGATCTTGAGCCCCATGAGATGCTTCTGTATTTTGAAGATTAGTCCCTTGTCAGTTGCTTCATTTGCAAATATTTTCTGACATTCTGAGGGCTGTCTTTTCATCTTGTTTATGGTTTACTTTCCCGTGCAAAAGCTTTTAAATTTAACTTGGTCCCATTTGTGTTTTTGTTTTTATTTTCATTACTCCAGAAAGTGAGTCAAAAAAAATCTTGCTATGGTTTATGTCAAAGTGTGTTTTTCCTATGTTTTCCTTTAAGAGTTTGATAATGTCCAGTCTTACATTTGGGCTTGCCTGCTGGCTCAGATGGTACAGAATACACTTGCAATGCCCAAGACCCAGGTTCGATTTCTGGGTCAGGAATATCCCCTGGGGAAGAGAATGGCTATCCACACCAGTATTTTTGACTGGAGTATTCCATGGACAGAGGAGCCTGGCAGACTACAGTACTGCTGCTGCTGCTGCTGCTGCTAAGTCGCTTCAGTCGTGTCTAACTCTGTGCGACCCCAGAGACGGCCACCCACCAGGCTCCCCCGTCCCTGGGATTCTCCAGGCAAGAGTACTGGAGTGGGTTGCCATTTCCTTCTCCAAGGCATGAAAGTGAAAAGTGAAAGTGAAGTCACTCAGTCTTGTCCGACTCCTAGTGACCCCATGGACTGCAGCCTACCAGGCTCCTCCATCCATGGGATTTTCTAGGTAAGAGTACTGGAGAGGGGTGCCATTGCCTTCTCCGAGGCTACAGTACATGGGGTGGCAAAGAGTCGGACATGACTGAGTGACTCACACTTTCACTTTCATTCAGTTCAGTCACTCAGTCTTGCCCAACTCTTTGCGACCCCATGAACCGCAGCACACCAGGCCTCCCTGTCCATCACCAACTCCCGGAGTCCAACCAAACCCATGTCCATTGAGTCGGTGATGCCATCTAACCATCTCGTCCTCTGCCATCCCCTTCTCCTCCTGCCCTCAATCTTTCCCAGCATCAGGGTCTTTTCAGATGAGTCAGCCTTTCCCATCAGGTGGCCAAAGTATTGGAGTTTCAGCTTCAACATCAGTCCTTCCAATGAACACCCAGGACTGATCTCCTTTAGGATGGACTGGTTGGACCTCCTTGCAGTCCAAGGGACTCTCAAGAGTCTTCTCCAACACCACAGTTCAAAAGCATCGATTCTTTGGTGTTCAGCTTTCTTCATAGTCCAACTCTCACATCCATACATGACTACTGGAAAAACCATAGCTTTGACTAGACGGATCTTTGTTGACAAAGTAATGTCTCTGCTCTTTAATATGCTGTCTAGGTTGGTCATAACTTTCCTCCCAAGGAGTAAGTGTCTACTTACAGAGTAGTCATCTGCAGTGATTCACTTTCATTACTTGTGATCAAATTGTTTATATTTTCTAATTCTTCCTGGTTCAGTCTTAGAAAGTTGTATCTTTCTAAGAATATGTCCATTTCATCCAGGTTGTCCATTTTATTGGCATGCAGTTGCTTGTAGTATTCTCTTATGATCTTTTGTATTTCTGTCAGTCATAACTTCCCCTCCTTCAATTCTAATTTTATTGAGTTCTCTCCCCTTTTTTGTGAGCAGCCTCTCTGAAGATTTTTCAGTATTGCTTATCTTCTCGAGCAACCAACTATTCCTTTTAATGATCCTTGCTATTTACTTCATTTCTATTTCTCTTATGTCTGCTATGATCTTTATGATTTCTTTCTTTCTACTGACGTTGGGTTTTCCTTGTTTTCCTTTCTATGGTTGCTTTAGGTGTAGAGTTAGATTGTTATTTGAGAGTTTTCTTGTTTCTTGAGGTGAGATTGAATTGCTATAAACTTCTCTCTTAGAATGGGTTTTGCTGCATCTCACACGTTTGTGGTCTTTGTGTTTCCATTGTCGTTGTTTCTATGTATTTTTAAATTTTCTCTTTAATTTTTTCAGTGATCACTTGGTTATTTTGCAGTGCAATGTTTATCCTTCATGTACTTTTGTTTCTGCAGTGTTTTCCCTGTAATTAGCTTCTAATATCATAATACTGTGGTTGAGAGAGACACTTGATACAATTTCAATTTTCTTAAATGTTCTGAGGCTTCATTTGTGACCCAAGAGGTGGTCTCTCCTGGAGACTGTTCCATGTGCACTTGGGAAAAAGTGTACTCTGCTCTATTCAGGTCACATGTCCTTTAAATATCAATTAAATCGATCTTGTCTATTGTTTCATTTAAAGATCGAATTTCCTTATTAATTTTCTGTCTGGATGATCTGCTCATTGGAGTAAGTGGGCTGTTAACATCCCTCACTACTATTGTATGACTCTTGATTTCCTCTTTAATAGTTGTTACCATTTGCCTCATGTATTGAAGTGCTCCTATATTGGGTGCATGAATATTTAAAACTACTGTATCTCCTTCTTGAATTGATCCCTTGATCATTATGTAGTGTTCTTTCTTATCTCTTGCAAGAGTTTTTATTTTAAAGTCTATTTTATCTGATATGAGCATTGCTACTCCAGCTTTCTCTTGATTTCCATTTGCATGGAATATCTTTTTCCATGCCCTCACTTTCAGTCTGTATGTGTCCCTCAGTCTGCAGTGGGTCTGTTGTAGGCAGCATATACACCGATATTGCTTTTGTGTCCATTCAGCCAGTCTTTGTCTTTTGGTTGGGACATTTAATCCATTTACATTTAAGATAATTATTGATATGTATGTTCCCATTACCATTTTCTTAATTCTTTTGGGTTTGTTTTTCTGGGTCTTTTACTTTTCTTGTGCTCCCTGCCTTGAGAAGTTCCTTTAGCATTTGTTGTAATGTTGGTTTGCTGGTGCTGAATCCTCTTAGCTTTTGCTTGTGTCTAAATTTTTTGATTTCTCCATTGAATTTGAGTGAGATCCTTACTGGAGAGAGTCATCTTGGTTGAAGGCGTTATCCTTTCATCATGTTGAATATATCCTGCCACTCCCTTCTGGCCTGCAGAATTTCTGCTAAAAAGTCAGCTGATAGCGTTACGGGAGTCCCTTCTATGTTATCATCTGCTTTTCCCTTGTTGTTTGTAATATTCATTTTTATTTAGTTTTTGTTAGTTTGATTAATTATATGTCTTACTGTGTTTCTCCTACTGTTTATCCTATATGGGACTCTGCACTTCCTGGGCTTAGGTTGCTATTTCCTCTCCCATGTTAAGGAAGTTTTTGAGTGTAATCTCTTTGAATATTTTCTCAAACACTTTCTTTTTCTCGTCCACTTCTAGGATGCCTAAAATTTGAATGTTAATGTGCTTATTATTGTCCCAGAGTTCTCTAAGACTGTCTTTGATTCTTTTCATTTTTTTTTTCTTTATTCTGCTCCTCAGAAGTTATTTCCCCCATTCTGTCTTCCAACTCACTTCTTTGTTCTCCTGCTTCAGTTAGTCTGTTACTGATTTCTTCTAGTGCACGTTTCATTTCAGTTGCTGTGCTTTCATCTTTGTTTGTTCCTGATTTCTGCTATCTCTTTGTTAAACATTTCTTGTATTTTTTTTTCAATCTATAACTCCACTGTATTGTCAAGATTTTGGATCATCTTTAATATCCTAACTTTAAATTCTTCTTCAGGTAGTATCCCTATTTCCTCTTCATTTATGTGGTCTTGTAGTTTTTTAACCTTGTTCTTCCATCTGTAACATATTTTTGTCATATCTTTTTTTTTTTTAGAAGGAGATTTATCCTTTTCACGCTTGCTTTCAATCATTGTTAGACTGGACAAGAGCAGTCACTAATCTAGGGCTAATTAGCCCCACTACTGAGGTAATAAGTTGCTGAGTAATATACAACACCTGCATATTCTGATGGAGAAGGCAATGGCACCCCACTCCAGTACTCTTGCCTGGAAAATCCCACGGACGGAGAAGCCTGGTAGGCTACAGTCCATGGGGTCGCTAAGAGTCGGACACGACTGAGCGACTTCACTTTCACTTTTCCCTTTCATGGACTGGAAAAGGAAATGGCAACCCACTCCAGTATTCTTGCCTGGAGAATCCCAGGGACGGCGGAGCCTGGTGGGCTGCAGTCTATGGGTCGCACAGAGTTGGACACGACTGAAGCGACTTAGCAGCAGCAGCATATTCTGAGTGTTTTCTTCCCTCTGGCGAGTAAGAAGAAGATCTATCTCCATCCCTCTGTGAGCTCTGGGATCACTCCACCCAGTCCTTTTCCGTGGTTCTTTTCTCGGCCTTAGGTGCATCCTGCACACACATGAGCTGATCAGAATTTGTGGGGGACTCCCAGAGAACCCTGTGCAAATATCCGTAGTGCTTGCTCCTGTGCTGTCTCTCTCTTTCTCTTTCTCTCTCTGCAGTCCTCCCCACCTCCATGCAACTCCACTTTCTCTTAACCTGTGTTCCAGGAATGCTAGAATGTGCTCAGTTGTGTCCAACTCTTTGTGACCCCATGGACTGCAGCACGCCAGGCCTCTCTGTCCCTCACCATCTCCCGAAGTTTGCCCAAGTTCATGTGCATTGCATCGGTGATGCCATCCAGCCATCTCATCCTCTGATGCCCTCTTCTCCTCCTGCCCTTAATCTTTCCCAGCATCAGAGAGTTTTCCGGTGAGTCAGCTGTTCACATAAGATGACCAAAATACTGGGGTTTTAGCTTCAGCATCAGTCCTTCCAACGAATATTCGGGGTTGATTTCCCTTAAGATTGACCGGTTTGATCTCCTCGCTGTCCAGGGGACTCTCAGGAGTCTTCTCCAGAACCAAAGTTCGAAGGCATCAGTTCTTCGGCACTCTGCCTTCTTCAAGGTACAGCTGTCAAAACCATACATGACAACTGGGAAGACCATAGCCTTGACTATACAGACCTTTGCCAGCAGAGTAATGTCTCTGCTTTTAACACACTAAGTTTGTCAGAGCTTTCCTGCCAGGAAGCAAATGTCTTCTGATTTCATGGCTGCAGTCACCATCCACAGTGATTTTAGAGGCCAAGAAGAGGAAATCTGTCACGACTTCCACCTTTCCCCCTCTGTTTGCCATGAAGTCATTGGGCCAGATGCCATGATCTTAGCTTCTTTAATATTTAGTTTTAAGCCAACTCTTTCACTCTCCTCCTTTACCCTCATCAAGAGGCTCCTTAGTTCCTCTTTGCTTCCTGCCATTAGTGTTGTATCATCGGCATGTCTGAGGTTGTTGATGTTTCTCCTGCCTATCTTGATTCCAGCTTGTAACTCATCTAGCCAGGCATTTCTCATGATGTACTCAGCATATAGATTAAACAAACAGGGTGACAGTAAACAGCCCTGTTGTAGTCCCTTCAGTTACTCAAATATTACATGAGTATGGGGCTGGAGAAAGATTCCATTAGTGTATCAGTACATGGACTACACAGGTCACCACACTCCACATTCTCTGCTTCCAGGGCCTACCACTGGGGTTAGTTATTGGTGCCTCCCTGTTACTTTCAAACATGTTTCTCTGTATTTAAACCACACACACACACACACACACACACACACACACACTCACACAGAAGAGGCCCCACTTTGGGCATCAAAGTGCTTTTGCTTCCCCTCCCCCAAATATTAACAACACAACCTGAAGAAGTTCCCTCTGAGACAGAACAAGGATTTTGTAACCATTTTTCACCCTGATAGATGCTGCCACAATGCTGTCCATAAGTGGTGCAGGAGAAGTAAAGCTTGTTTACTACCTCCTCACATCATTCTTGGAACAGACACTCTGCTGCAGTTAAGATGCTTAGACCTTTGCTCATCATGGAGTTCACCAGTTGTGTAGGAGGGAGATTGAGCATGGTTAGAAATGCAAATACTCGGGTCCTAGCCAGGGCCAACAAGACTGAATGAAAAATGGCTCCCCATAGGGTCTCATCTCCTGAGGGTGCTGGAGGATGAGGTGTGAGACTGGAACACTCCACTGTGCCTGCAGAGATGGGAAGTACCACCAAAGGAGGTGCAAGGTACTACAGGGGAGAGAGTTCCATTTGGCAACAATGCAAGTCCTGCGTATGGAAGGACAAAACGTCTACCACTGCCCAGGGTGACCAACCTCAGCCTTTGACACAGATAGGGAGGATGCTATCTTGGCAACTCAGGCCTCAAATCTGGACCGAATGGAATCCCCTTTCTCGGATGTCCAGGAGGCCAGTCCAACCCCATTTTGGCCACGCCCATTGCCTGAAGATTTGAATACACCAGCAGCAGTGATTGGTTGTGGGGCTTGTGAGGCAAGGAATCCTAGACCATTCTGGGGAGCCCACGTGGAAAACACAGGCTCAGGCTCTCATGGGGTACAGGGACAGAGAGCCCAAATCAGACCAGGGCTCACATAGTCAGGCACTGAGGTGGATGGGCAAGAGCTCACAGTGGGGGTTTTGGGCCTGGGCACTGGAGGACCACTGGAACCCAATCTCGAGGAGTGTTCGCTGCCCAGTCAACAGGCTGGAGACACATCCCCAGTCAGTGGCTGCTTTAGTGAGGTCACTCTAGGACTCAGCTGGCATCCACGGGCACGTCTCTGAGTTTTAGGTAATCATTCTTCTGAGTTGCAGTGTCCTAAGCACTTCTAATCAAACTGATCACATGGACCACAGCCTTGTCTAACTCGGTGAAATTATGAGCCATGCCATGCCATGCCATGTAGGGCCACCCAAGATGGACACCTCATAGTGGAGAGTTCTGACAAAACGTGGTCCACTGGAGAAGGTATTGGTATTGGTACACCACTTCAGTATTCTTGCCTTGAGAACCCCATAAACAGTATAAAAAGGCAGATATATGACAAGGCAACAGTATAAAAATGCAATATATGACACTGAAAGATGAACTCCCCAGGTCGGTAGGTGCCCAATATGCTACTAGAGAAGAGTGGAGAAATAACACCGGAAAGAACGAAGAGATGGAGCCAAAGCAAAAACAACACCCAGTTATGGGTGTGACTGCTGATGGAAGTAAAGTCCAATGCTGTAAAGAACAATATTGCATAGGAACCAGGAATGTTAGGTCCATGAATCAAGGCAAATTGAAAGTGGTCAAACAGGAGATGGCAAGAGTGAACATTGACATTTTAGGAATCAGTGAACTAAAATGGACTGGAATGGGCGAATTTAATTCAGATGACCATTATATCTACTACTGTGGGCAAGAATCCCTTTGAAGAAATGGAATAGCCCTCACAGTCAACAAGAGTCTGAAATGCAGTACTTGGATGCAATCTCAAAAACAACAGAATGATCTCTGTTTGTTTCCATGTCACCCCAGTTTTGTATTTTAATTTTTATTTGAGATTTTTCTTATTTCTTGAATTAAGCTTGTTTCACTATAAATCTTCATCTTAGAAATGCTTTTTCTGTATCGCATAGGTTTTGGAAATGTGTGTTTCTATTATTTTTCTGGTGGTATTTACTGATTTCATCTTTCATTTCATCATCACTATTGTTGTTGTTCAGTTGCTAAGTCATATCTGACTCTTTGTGACCCCATGGACTGCAGCATGCCAGGCTTCCCCATCCTTCACTATCTCCTGGAGTTTGCTCAAACTCCTTTCCATTGAGTCAGTGATGTCATCCAACCAACTAATCCTCTGTTTCCCCCTTTTCCTCCTCCCCTCAATCTTTCCCAGCATCAGGGTCTTTTCCATCAGTTGGCTCTTTGCATCAGGTGGCCAAAGTATTGGAGCTTCGGCTTCAGCATCAGTCCTTCCAATGAATATTCAGGGTTGATTTCTTTTAGGATTGACTCGTTTGATCTCATTGCAGTCCAAGGGACACTCAAGAGTCTTCTCCAGTACCACACTTCGAAAACATCACTTTTTAAGTGCTTAGCCTTCTTTATGGAAACTCTCACATTCATACATGAGTACTGGAAAAAATATAGCTTTGACTATACTGACCTTTGTTGGCAAAGTGATGTCTCTGGTTTTTAATGTACATCTAGGAGATCCTAAAGATGCTACCAGAAAACTACTGGAACTCATCAATGAATTTGATATAGTTGCAGGTCATATAATTAATACACATAAATCAGTTGCATTTTTATACACTAACAACGAAAACTCAGAAAGAGAAATTCAAGAAACAATTACATTTACCATCACATCGAAGGTGGTTTAGTCACTAAGTCATGCGCAACTCTTGAGACCCCATGGATTGTAGCCTGCCAGGCTCCTCTGTCCATGGGTTTTTCCAGGCAAGAATACTGGAGTGGGTTGCCATTTCCTTCTCCAGGGGATCTTCCTGACTCAGGGATCAAACCTGGGTCTGCTGCCTTGCAGGCAGATTCTTTACCAACTGAGCTACAAGGGAAGACCAACCATCACATTAAAAAGAATAAAATATCCAGGAATAAAAATAAATAGTGAGATAAAAGACCTATACCCTGAAATATAAAATGGTAATGAAAGAAAGTGAAGAAAACACAAACTGAAGGAAAGACATACCATGTTGGTGGATTGGAAGAGTCAATATTAGCAAAATTATTATACTACCCAAGGCAATTTACAGATTGATTCAATGCAGCTTCTATCAAATTACCAATGGCATTTTTTTGCAGAACTAGAACAAAAAAATCTTAAAATTTATATGGCTACACAGAAGACCCCAATTAGTCAAAGCAATCTTGTGAAAGAAAAACGGAGTTGGAAGAGTCAGTCTCCCTGATTTCAGACTATACTAAAAATCTACAGTCATCAAAACAGTATGAAATGGGGATGACCCAGAGGGATGGAATAGGGAGGAAGGTGGAAGAGGGGTTCAGGATGGGGAACACATGTAAACTCATGGCTGACTCATGTCAATGTATGGCAAAACCCACTACAATATTGTAAAGTAATTAGCCTCCAACTAAAATAAATAAATTAATAATAATTAAAAAAACAGTATGATACTGGCACAAAAACAAATATGGGTCAATGGAACATGATAGAAAACCCAGAATAAACCCATGCACCTATGGTCAATTAATCTATGACAAAGGGTTTAAAACTGTACAGTGTTGGAAAGACAGTATTTTCAACAAATAGTGCTGGGAAAATTGGACAGCTACATGTAAAAATGAAATTAGACCATTCTTTAACCCCATACACTAAAAAAAGCACAAAACAATTAAAGACCTAAATGTGTGACCAGACACTATAAAACTCAAACAGGGAAACATTGGCAGAACACTCTCTGGCATAGATCATATCAATATTTTTTTCAATCTATCTCCCAGAGTAATGGAAATAAAAGCAAAAATAAACAAATGGGACCTACTTAAACTCAAAAGTTTTTCACAGCAAAGGAAACAACAAAATGAAATGACAACCCACAGATTGGGAGAAAATATCTGCAAATTATGTGATCAATAAGGAATTAATCTCCAAAATTTAGAAACAGTTCATGATGCTTAACAGCATCAAAACAAACAACCCAATAAATAGTGGCAAAAGTACTAAATAGATATTTCTCCAAAAAAGACAAACATATAGCCAAAATGCACACGAAAAGATGTTCAACATTGCTAAATATTAGAGAAATGCAAGTCAAGGCTACAGTGAGCTATCAACTTATACCAGCCTGAATGGCTATCATCAAAAAATCTACAAACAACAAATGCTGGAGAGGGTATGGAGAAGATGAACCCTCCTATACTGTTGCTGAGCAAATTTGTACAGCCACTATGAAGAACAGTATGAAGGTTCCTTATAAAACTTTAAAATAGAGCTATCATATGACCCTGCAGTCCCACTCCTGGGCATATATCTGGATAAAACATGGTTCAAAAGGATACATGTACCCCAATGTTCATTGCTGCACTGTTTACAATAGCCAAAGCATGGAAGCAACTTAAATGTCTGCTGACAGAAGAATGGATAAAGAAGATGCAGTATATATATATATACACATACGCACATACATACACACAATGGAATATTACTCTGCCATCAAAAAGAATGAAATGATGGCATTTGCTGCAACATGGATGGATCTGCTAAGTCACTTCAGTCGTGTCCGACTCTGTGCGGCCCCATAGATGGCAGCCCACCAGTCTCCCCCGTCCCTGGGATTCTCCAGACAAGAACACTGGAGTGGGTTGCCATTTCCTTTTCCAATGCATGAAAGTGAAAAGTGAAAGTGAAGTCACTCAGTCGTGTCCGACCCTTAGCAACCCCATGGACTGCAGCCTACCAGGCTCCTCTGTCCATAGGATTTTCCAGGCAAGAGTACTGGAGTGGGTTGCCATTTCCTTCTCCAATGGATGGATCTAGTGATTAATTAATTACTGAGTGAATTAAGTCAGAGAAGCAGGAACGATATCATATGATACCCTTTATATGCAGAATCTAAAAGATATGATACAAATGAAGTTATTTGCAAACCAAAATAGACACAAAGACTAAGAGAATGAATTTATGGTTGCCAGCAGAAGAATGCAGGGAAGGAATTGTAGACAGTTTGGGGTGGACACATATACACTGCTATATTTAAAATGGATAACCAATAATGACCTACTGTACAGCACACTGAACTCTGCTCAATTTTATGTGACAACCTGGGTGGTAAGGGAATGTGGGAAGAATGGATACATGTATATGCATGGCTGAGTCTCTTTGCTGTCCATTGAAATTATCATGACACTGGTAATCAGCTATGCTGCTAAGTCTGCTGCTAAGTTGCTTCAGTCGTGTCCGACTCTGTGCGACCCCATAGATGGCAGCCCGTACCTCAATGCAAAATAAAAAGTTTTAAAAATTTAAATATAGTAAAAAATTAAAAAAAAATAAAAATTTCCATTTGAGGAACACAAAAAATAAAGAAGGAAGAAAATTAGCAGAGTTTCAAAGACCTGTAGGACACCATTAAGTGTAATAAATATGCATAAAGGAAGTGACAGAGAAGACAAAAGAAGAATCAGAAAGAAGACTTGCATAAATAATATTTGAAAACTTCCAAAATTTGATGATAAACATCAATCTACACATACAAGAAACTCAATGTAGTACAAATAGTAATTCAAGTAATGCAAACTTAGGTAGACACATCAAAATCAAAATGAAAGTGATTTGAAAGTGATTACTTTCAAAATCACTGTTGAAAGTAAAAAACAGAGAATCTTGAGAGCATAAATAGATAAGTGATTCATCGCATACAAAGGATCTTCAATAATAGTAACAGTTGATTTCTAATTAGAAATAATGGAGGCCAGATAACATTCAAAGTACTGACAGGAAAAAAAAAGTGTCATCAAATAATTCCTTACCAAAATTCTTCTGAAGGAGAAAATAAGAATTCTCAGACAACAAAAAAAAAAAAGCTGGGAGAATTCATTGTTAGCAAATATGCCATGTAAGAAATACTAAGGAGTCTTCAAAGTTGAAATCAAAGGACACTAAACAATAAATCAAAGGATTCTTAAACAGAAAATATTGAAAAAGCTAATACAAGGGGGGTCCAGGAAGGGGAACACATGTAAACCCATGGCTGATCCATGTCAATGTATGGCAAGAACTACTACAATATTGTAAAGTAATTAGCCCCCAACTAAAATAAAAAAAAAAGCTAAAACAAAACAAAAAAAGCTGATACAATTGAGACTAGCCATGTAAGTATTACAAAAATAAATATAAATCTTAGAAACATCAATTTTTAAGAAAAAAATTATCCTACATTGTCAAAAAATTACTTCTTTCTATCAAGAGACAAACACCATGACTCAAAAAGAATGAAAATAATAATAATAGCTGACAGTATGGGCTTATTGTGTTTCAGGATGGTAAAGAATCTACCTCCAATGCAGGAGTCTCAGGTTTGATCCCTAGGTAGAGAAGATCTGCTAGAGAAGGGAACGGCTACCTACTCCAGTATTCTTGCCTGGAGAATTCTATGAACAGAGCAGTCTGGTGGGCTACAGTCCATGGGGTCGCAAAGAGTCAAACACGACTGAGCAACTAAGCACAGCACACATTGTGTGGAAGATGCTCTTCATAAATGCTATGAATGAATTACTTTAATTTTCACAGCACCTCTATGAGATCAGTGTGATTATTACACCATGTAACAAATCAGAACTGAGAAAATGAAAGGATGAGAAAATTTCCTTAGTCCTTGAGACTATCAAAATTTTAATCCAGTTAGACTGATTGCAAAACATGCTCTTAATCACTGTGTTATATAGCCTCTCAAAGTAAAAATATAAAAGTTATATGATACAAAAAACCCAGAAATAATCATATTAACTTCAGAAAACTGATTTTGAAGGATAAAGCACTACACGGGTCTACAGGTAAATCCATAACAATGAAGTTGCAACTATAATAAACATATTGAGAAAATAATGGAATTAAAATATACAAAATAAATACTAGTGATTATATAAGAAGAAATTATTTTAAAATAATGTGATCTTTATTGTTTTTATATATTTTTAATTATTTAGACTTGTAGTGGCCCAATACACAGCCAAATATATAAATATTCTAATGGTAAGTAAAAAAGGTGCATTTTCTTGTGTCAGGCAGCAGGGTTTCATATAGATCTATTAGACCAACTTTATTCATTTTATTTGGATTCTCTCCTTCTTTGCTAAATTTTGTCAATTGTGTTTCTAAATTTTTAGTTTTTTGCTTATTCCATTTTTTGTTTATATATTTTGATGCTGTGTTATTTTATATAAAATATAACCATTAGAGATTCATTTTGAGTTATACTTTTAATGACATATTTCTCCTGTGTTGTTTAACATGTGTATGTAGATTCAATTCTGGTTGACATCAATATTATAACTACAACTTTCTTCATGTTTAATCCTATCCTTTTACTTTCATCTTTTTAAGTCAATGTTTTAGATCCCTTTTGTAACTTGGATTTAGGGTTATTTTCATATATTATCTCCTCAGAAGGGCCTTAATTAACAGTCATCTATCTTCTCAACTGGCTCTATATTCCTTGACAGCACATATCACCATCTGAAGTTATATTATATATTGATTTATTTACTAGTTTATTTTAATCTCATTCAGTAGAATGAGAGCCCCAGGGGGACAGAGACTTTATCTGTACTATTCACTATTGTAGCCCTGATGCTTCAAACACTCTTCTGTTGCTTTTAATAAATGAATTTATACCATTAAAATTTGCTGATATGAAATGATCTTTCTTAATTCTAATTCTTTATGTTATTATTGTTCTTCATACTTTAGCTTTTTAGCTTTTCTACATCATTTATGATTTGTTTTAAATATGTGTTTATATTCCTTATGATAATGAAGGATGTAATTTTTTGTACCTGTAGTTTCCTCCTAGAATTTTTCATCCAATTCCATAACTTTAAACACCATTTACACACTAACAACTACAAACGCTCATCTGCAGGCCCAAACTTTCCTCAGAACACCTGACTGCTTATTGCTTACACTATATTTCTATATCCTCTGTCACAAACTTGTTCTTCCTCTCCAAAATACACCTTGAATGAAATCACTTCTCACTATCTCTACCACTAATACAGTTCTGATATATCTTTTGCATGGATGCATTTATAAATCCCTCAAATCTCACCTCATACCATTTCCTAGCCACAGGGCCTCTTGCAGGGTCTCATTCAGGACATTTTAGTTCATGCCTCAGAGTATTTGCATGTGCTTTTATGTCTGGGTGGAAATCTGTGAATATCATACGGTAGCACTTTAAAAACATTGCAGAATAAATGAATTATTATAGTTATAATTTTATATATTATTTGAACTTGTATCTCTAGATTTAGGTATCTATTGGATTTTTGCTATAAAAAAATGAAAACAATAACATAATCACAACCCTTAAACTTTTGTAGTTTATCTCCCAATTTTTGTTTCTTTACTAAACGTATATTTTCAAGTTTATGATACTAATACTTTGTTCTGGAGCCATGATGTTACAGTTTTGCAGTTTGGGGTGGTTGGCCAAGGCCCTATTAGCCCACAGCTGTGGAGACAGACTTATACTGATATTTTCTTTGTGCCTTTTCCCAAATAACTACCCACTCTTTTTGCAGTTATCTGTAGTATATGTTCAAACTAAATCTTTTATTGTTACAACCAATTAGCTCTGATTATTTAAGACATTCTGTCTTCTCTTTCCTGTATTCCTCCCAGCTAGAGAGTCCTGGAAGGTTTTTCAAAAAACTCTTGTGTCAGTGTGGAAGTATGGAGGATAGAGAGATACTATGTACCTTTCACCCAGGAAACTCATTTGCTTTTTTCAACCCTTTCCCTACAGATTGGAGTTATGACTGACACTTTTCCAAATGCTTACCAACTTCTTCCAGTCAATACCAGCCTCAACCCCATCATCAAAACACTCCTTAAGCAATGTGAATAGAAGTTGTGTACCAGTTCATAAAATCCCTGGTCTCCATGTCATTGGACACCAATTTCCCTAGCGCATGGGGGCGGCGGCCGACAGGGGCTAGGCTGGGCCGGGGGCTGGGGACGGCAGCCGACAGGGCCTAGGCCCGGCGGGGGGGCTGGGGCCGGCGGCGGTGGCGGCGGTGAGAGGAATTATCCAAGGCCCAAGGTAAGAGAAACCCAAGTAAGACGGTAAGTGTTGCGAGAGGGCATCAAAGGGCAGACACACTAAAACTAAAATTACAGAAAACTAGCTAATCTGATCACACGGACCACAGCCTTGTCTATCTCAATGAAACTAAGCCATGCCGTGTGGGGCCACCCAAGACGGATGGATCATGGTGGAGAGGTTTCACAGATTGTGGTCCACTGGAGAAGGGCATGGCAAACCACTTCAGTATTCTTGCCTTGAGAACCCCATGAACAGTATGAAAAGACAAAAGGATAGGACACTGAAAGATGAACTCCCGAGGTCAGTAGGTGCCCAATATGCTAATGGAGATCAGTGGAGAAATAACTCCAGAAAGAATGATGGGATAGAGCCAAAGCAAAGACGATACCCAACTGTGGATATGACTGGTGACAGACGCAAAGTCCGATGCTGTAAAGAGCAATATTGCATAGGAACCTGGAATGTTAGGTCCATGAATCAAGGCAAACTGGAAGTGGTCAAACATGAGATGGCAAGAGTGAACGTCGACATTCTAGGAATCAGCGAACTAAGATGGACTGGAATGGGTGAATTTAACTCAGATGACCATTATATCTACTACTGTGGGCAAGAATCCCTTAGAAGAAATGGAGTAGCCATCATGGTCAACAAAAGACTCCAAAATGCAGTACTTGGATGAAATCTCAAAAATGACAGAATGATCTCTGTTCATTTCCAAGGCAAACCATTCAATATCACGGTAATCCAAGTCTATGCCCCGACCAGTAACGCCGAAGAAGCTGAAGTTGAACGGTTCTATGAAGACCTACAAGACCTTCTAGAACTAACACCCAAAAAAGATGTCCTTTTCATTATAGGGGACTGGAATGCAAAAGTAGAAAGTCAAGAAACACCTGGCGTAACAGGCAAGTTTGGCCTTGGAGTACAGAATGAAGCAGGGCAAAGGCTAATAGAGATTTGCCACGAGAACGCACTGGTAATAGCAAACACCCTATTCCAACAACACAAGAGAAGACTCTACACGTGGACAGCCCCAGATGGTCAACATCGAAATGAGATTGATTATATTCTTTGCAGCCAAAGATGGAGAAGCTCTATACAGTTAGCAAAAACAAGACCAGGAGCAGACTGTGGCTCAGATCATGAACTGCTTATTTCCAAATTCAGACTTAAATTGAAGAAAGTAGGGAAAACCACTAGACCATTCAGGTATGACCTAGATCAAATGCCTTATGAGTATACAGTAGAAGTGAGAAATAGATTTAAGGGACTAGATCTGAAAGACAGAGTGCCTGATGAACTATGGGCAGAGGTTCATGACATTGTACAAGAGACAGGGATCAAGAAAATCCCCATGGAAAAGAAATGCAAAAAAGCAAAATGGCTGTCTGAGCAGGCCTTACAGATAGCTGGGAAGAGAAGAGAAGCAAAAAGCAAAGGAGAAAAGGAAAGGTATTCCCATCTGAATGCAGAGTTCCAAAGAATAGCAAGGAGAGATAAGAAAGCCTTCCTCAGTGATCAGTGCAAAGAAACAGAGGAAAACAACACAATGGGAAAGACTAGAGATCTCTTCAAGAAAATTAGAGATACCAAAGGAACATTTCATGCAAAGATGGGCTCGATAAAGGACAGAAATGGTATGGACCTAACAGAAGCAGAAGATATTAACAAGAGGTGGCAAGAATACACAGAAGAACTGTACAAAAAAGATCTTCACGACTCAGATAATCACGATGGTGTGATCACTCACCTAGAGCCAGACATCCTGGAATGTGAAGTCAAGTGGGCCTTAGAAAGCATCACTACGAACAAAGCTAGTGGAGGTGATGGAATTCTAGTTGAGCTATTTCAAATCCTCAAAGGTGATGCTGTGAAAGTGCTGCACTCGATATGCCAGCAAATTTGGAAAACTCAGCAGTGGCCACAGGACTGGAAAAGGTCAGTTTTTCTTCCAATCCCAAAGAAAGGCAATGCCAAACAATGCTCAAACTACCGCACAATTGCACTCATCTCACATGCTAGTAAAGTAATGCTCAAAATTCTCCAAGCCAAGCTTCAGCAATACGTGAACCGTGAACTTCCAGATGTTCAAACTGGTTTTAGAAAAGGCAGAGGAACCAGAGATCAAATTGCCAATATCCACTGGATCATCGAAAAAGCAAGAGAGTTCCAGAAAAACATCTATTTCTGCTTTATTGACTATGCCAAAGCCTTTGATTGTGTGGATCACAATAAACTGTGGAAAATTCTGAAAGAGATGGGAATACCAGACCATCTGACCTGTCTCTTGAGAAACCTGTATGCAGGTCAGGAAGCAACAGTTAGAACTGGACATGGAACAACAGACTGGTTCCAAATAGGAAAAGGAGTCTGTCAAGGCTGTATATTGTCACCCTGCTTATTTAACTTATATGCAGAGCACATCATGAGAAACGCTGGGCTGGAAGAAACACAAGCTGGAATCAAGATTGCCAGAAGAAATATCGATAACCTCAGATATGCAGATGACACCACCCTTGCGGCAGAAAGTGAAGAAGAACTAAAGAGCGTCTTGATGAAGGTGAAGGAGGAGAGTGAAAAAGTTGGCTTAAAGCTCACCATTCAGAAAACTAAGATCATGGCATCTGGTCCCATCACTCCATGGGAAATAGATGGGGAAAGAGTGGAAACAGTGTCAGACTTTATTTTTTTGGGCTCCAGAATCACTGCTGATGGTGACTGCAGCCATGAAATTAAAAGACGCTTACTCCGTGGAAGGAAGGTTATGGCCAACCTAGATAGCATATTTAAAAGCAGAGACATTACTTTGTCAACAAAAGTCCGTCTAGTCAAGGCTATGGTTTTTCCAGTGGTCATGTATGGATGTGAGAATTGGACGGTGAAGAAAGCTGAGCGCTGCAGAATTGATGCTTTTGAACTGTGGTGTTGGAGAAGACTCTTGAGAGTCCCTTGGACTGCAAGGAGATCCAATCAATCCATCCTAAAGGAGATCAATCCTGGGTGTTCATTGAAAGGTCTGATGTTGAAGCTGAAACTCCAATATTTTTGCCACCTCATGCGAAGGGTTGACTCATTGGAAAAGACCCTAATGCTGGGTAGGATTGGGGGCGGGAGGAGAAGGGGATGACAGAGGATGAGATGGTTGGATGGCATCACCGACTCGATGAACATGGGTTTGGGTAGACTCCGGGAGTTGGTGATGGACAGGGAGGCCTGGCGTGCTGCAGTTCATGGGGTCGCAAAGAGTCGGACACGACTGAGCGACTGAACTGAACTGAACTGGTAGGGGATTATGACCCTTATTTTTTTTATGGTGCTGAAATATTAATTTTTTCATTTTAAAATTCATTTTTGTTCATATAATTTATTTTTTGAGGATGAGTTTTTTTGTCATTTAGCTTTATACCCTACCATCTTACTCAGAGGTTTTTATAAACTGAATATTTTAAAGGCTTACTTTGATAGATGATGAATGGAAGGATGCACAGACATATGGATGGAAGGAGGAAGGAGAATAGATTGGAAGAGGAAAAGAGAAGATCAGGAACACTATTTAGAAGGCTGCTCTGATCGTTCTGATGAAAGATGGTGAGAAATTTACTTTACTAGTGGTAAGGTAGGTGAAGAGAAGTGGATACATTGGGGAATATAATTTGAGATAGAATTGACCATATTGTAGATTGGATATGGAAATAGGAGAAGTGTCAAGGATAAAGTGAATCACCAAGTTTTGGACATGAGTAACTGGATTGACGGACTTGTGGTATTCAGAAATAAGAGATGCAGGGAGGAGAGGTAAGTGTGGGTAGAATAAGAGAACAACTACAAGTTGATATCCAAGTGGAGCTCAGAATAAACATTTCAAGTGTAAGATAATTTTTGGAATCAGATGAGAGACAAATGCTATTTAAAGTCAGTGAAGTAAGTTGGTGGTCCCATGGGATAGTATGTTCTCATATCTATGGCCATATTTTGAGTAACACTAAATGAGAGGTTTCTGGAGAAGGAAATGGCAACCCACTCCAGTACTCTTGCCTGGAAAATCCCAGAGAAAGAGGAGCCCAGTCGGCTGCTGTCTACGGGGTCGCACGGGGTCAGACATGACTGAAGCGACTTAGCAAATGAGAGGTTAGGTGATAACCCTGTTTGTTCCTCTCCAGCTGGTCTCTATCTTTGTGAAACTAGTTGCAGAGAGGGTGGGCCAGAGGGGCGTGACAATGATTTGAAGGCATTGTTCTGTCACTGCTTGCGCAATATTAAGATTCTGACATAGGACTTGGTTGCCAGGTTACTACTGCTCAAAATCTGGAGGCAGGAGCTTTTATTCTCGCATACAAGCAGTGTCTGCCAACTGCCAGATGTTGCCGGCAGAATTCAAAACCCTGTAAAGCTTGGAGTGAGTCTGAAAAGAGTTGCGGATGCTCAAACAGGTGAGACAGGCGTGCCCTTGCAACTTTTCCTAGTAAACTAATGTGATTCTGAAATGTCGTTAAATGAAGAAAAAGATGAAGGGCCCTCAAATCAATCAGCAGGGCCCAGAAAAATTCGAGGGGAGTTAGTTTATGTAACCCAGACGTCTTTAAACAATATAGCTAGACAAGTAAATGATCTAAATAAATATACTGAATACATATTTGGGGAACTAACCAAAGAGGTCGATAGGCTCTATTTCAAACTTAAGACTTTACAACAGAGTGTAATCCAGTTAACTGGTGGCATTACCCAAGAGGATCCAAATGAAGGAGTGCCCTTGCAAGTTAGAAAATCAAAGAGGATCTTTCAAAATACAGCTTTTCAAACACAGCAAGTATACTCTTCCAAATCTGTTAAAATGTGTGGAAAACATGATTCCTGTGTACAGACATCATCTCTTACTCTGCCTGCTCGTTACTGCCAAGATGGTAGAGAAAGTTTAAAGATTTATCCTGTTTCATATTCTGAGGGTGAAGAACAAAAGGGAGGGAAGGTCAAGCAAAAGAAGAAGCACCTAGATTATCCATATGATCCAAAATGTGTGCCTCAAGGTCAACAGATAGAAGATAATATTACGGTGGACCATATCACAGATGCCTGTGGTGAGACCTCTCATTCATATGTAGATCAATCAGCTGAAAATTCATTTTGCACTTTCTCATTTAGTGAAATCAGTAAACCTCTAACAAGAACTGTAGGAAAGGTGTTATCCAGCCCTCTACAACGGCCAATGCATGGAGCTGGCGACATTAAAAATTCACATACCTATGTCAATTATGGAACTGGAATGGGAGAAGGCTTGCAACCCCAACCTCAAACTCGTCTTAAAACAGAGGTATTTGTGAGTCCCACAGCACCAAATTCACCACCTCCACTACCACCTGATTGGTTAGCTGTATTAAGAGCTTCAAAGAGGACAAGTCTTTCCTCAGTAACACATTCCCTGACTCAACTTACACCAGCTGTTTTCAGTGATCCAGCAGCCTCACTACCTCCTGATTGCCTGCAGACCACTCTTGATACAGCTCTTCTAATTACACCACCTGAAAGAGATTTCTCTCCTCCAGCACCTGAACCTTTCCAATATTATGAACTGATACAAAATGATCTAGTCCCACAAAGTGAAGATCAGGAGATGCTTCCACCTTTATCTCCTCCAGTAACTTCACCTAGAATTCAATCAAGGACTGCAGTTACAGATCTAAATGACTCTGCATCAGATGTACAATCACCAAGATCTTCAGTTTCATCAAGACTAATATCTTCACTTCCACCACCACCAAGACGTGTGGTTCCACCAACATCAAAATCTTCAATTGCACCATTACCAAGATCTTCAACTCCACAAACACTACAAAGTTCAATTCCACTATCATCAGTATCTTCATATCCACAAACATCAGTATCTTTGATTTCATCATCAAAACCTTCAGTTGCCCAGTTACCAAGACGTCCAGTTGCCCAATCATCAGGATGTTTAGATACACAGTCATCAAGATCTTCAGTTGCACAGTTGCCAAGATCTTCAGTTGCACAACCAACAGGACATTTGACTACACCACACCCAAGATCATCAAGTTTGAAGTCAACAAAATCATCCACTCTACAATCACTCGTTTCCTTTGTACAGTCACCATCTTCCATTTCAAGCCCTTGGGCTCTATCAGTGTCTCAATCTTCATCAACTCCAGTTTGTCCTGGCTTTAAGCAATCTTCTCCATCAGCTCTACCAATGATCAATAAAGCAAGGATGGCCTTGATGGGAGCAATACGAAAAGGTGTTCTGCTATGCAAAACTAAGTATCAATGTGTACCCAAAGTCAAAATGGAGATTCCTAAAAATGAAGCAAGTCACATCCTGGTCTGTCGTAGAGCTATGGGATATAGTTCTGGTATATCAGAGAGTGAGACTGATTGGATGGAGGAAGAGTAAAAAAATAAATGCAACTAAAGTAAGAATAAATGTCTATTGGCTTATGATGTTTAAGTCATTTCTAATGTTTCACTTTTTAGAATTAAACACTATTTCTATTTTTTCCAAGAAAACTGTCAGCATATACTCCAACATAAATATGTTACAGTTTTCTTAATTTGCTCAAGTAAACTAAAACTACTGAGTATTAAACATAGACAGTCTTCATGTTGGGCCTTCCTTGATGGCTCAGCAAGTAAAGAATCCACCTGCAATGCAGGAGACCCAGGAGATGAGAGTTTGATTCCTGGGTCAGGAAGATCCCGTGAAGGAGGGCATGGCAACCTACTCCAGTATTTTTACCTGGAAAAACCCATAGACAGAGGATCCTGATGGGCTACAGTCCAAAGGGTTGCAAAGAGTTGGACAAGACTGAACTACTAAACACACATGCACACAGTCCTTATGTTAGTTTTTTAGAAATATTTTTGAGGACAAATATTAAAATTCTGCACTTATCCAAGGATATATATTCTACTTCTAGTAATTCTTTTCCTAATTTTTAACAGTCTCTGTCTCAATCACATGAATATATTCAGTAAAGATATATAATTTATAGTTCTAAACATACCTCAAAGAGCAAGAACAATCAACATTTCATTTCTTAGGTGACTTTATTATCTAGCAAAATTCACCTATACCCGGAGGGATGGAATGGGGAGGGAGGTGGAAGGGGGGTTCTGGAAGGGGTAAACATGTGCACCCATGGTGGATTCATGTCAATGTATGGGAAACAAATACTATATTGTAAAGTTAAAAAATAGAAAATAAACTAATTTAAAAAAGTAGAAAATAAATTCACCTATACCAAGAGTTGAAGGTTTTCGAAATGAAATACTCAGAATTAATAACTTTGATCAAATAATATTAGAGTATGTTTTAGTAAGTTGTTTTAGAAAGTCAATTGAATTCATGGGTCTGGGTGAGTTTACTTAAGGCAAGAATATGAAAGAGAGAGCCAAGGTCTGGGCTCTAAGAAATTCTAAAACTTAAAGGTATGGGAAAGGTGAAGAGTCCACAGACAAGATTGAAGCTAAATGATCATATAGATAGGAGATGGATAAATAATCTGGGAAGTAGGACAGTGCCAAGAAATCCAGAGAATAAATATGTCAAGAAAGGAAAATTCAATTGTATAAATGCTGCAGAAAGATAAGATGAGGACTGAAAAATACCCATTGACTTTAAATCACCTTACTGTACACCAAAAACTAACACAACATTGTAAATTGATTATATTTAATAATAAAAAAACAGTGGATAGCCAAAACAATCTTTGAAAACTTTTATCAGGTTGGAGGCAGCACATTTTCTGATTTAAAGCCATATTACAAAGCTATCAAAATGGCTTTTCTGGTAGCTCAGATGATAAAGAATCTGCCTGTAATGCAGGAGATTGGGGTTCAGTCCCTGGGCTGAGAAGATCCCCTGGAGAAGGGAATGGCTATCCATTCCAGTATTCTTGCCTGGAGAATCCCATGGACAGAGGGGCTTGGTGGGCTACAGTCCATAGGGTCACAAAGAGTAGGACACGAAAGAGCGACTAATGCTTTCAGATTCTTTCATAGTAATCAAAACAGTGTGGTATAATATCCAGCAACTTTACCCCGGACATATATCTGGAAAAAAATGAAAACTCTAATTTTAAAAGACACATGCAATCCAATGTTCATAGCAGCATTATTTACAACAACAAATACATGAGAGCAACCTAAATGTCCATAGAAAGATGAGTGAATAAGGAAGATGTGGCACATATATACATGAGAGAATATTACTCATCCATAAAAAGGGATGAAATGTTGCCATTTGTGGCAACATAGGTGACCTAGAGAATATCATACCAATGAAGTAAGTCAAGGAAAATATTATATGACATTGCTTACATGTGGAATCTAAAAAATAATACAAAAGAACCTATTTAAAAACAGAAACAGACCCATAGACATAGGAAACAAACTTATGGCTACCAAAGGGGAAAGTGAGGTGATAAATTCAGAGTATGGGATTAACAGATACACATTATTATATATAAAATACATAAGCAACAAGGATTTACCATATAATTCAGGATAAAATATTCAATATCTTGTAATAACATACAATAGCAAATAATCTGAAAAAATTATATGCATAATCACTTTACTGTACACCTGAACCTAATGCAATATTGTAAATCAGCTATGCTTCAAAAAGGATATGGTATTGGCATAAAAACAGACACATAGAACAATGGAATAGAATGGAAAGCCTAAAAATAAGCCCATGCATATCATATACGGTCAATTAATTTACTGCAAAGGTGCCAAGACTATATACTGGGTAAAGGTCAGTGTCTTCAATAAATGTTGGTGGGAAAGCTGTATAGTCATATGAATAAGACTAAAACAAGGCTCCTATCTTAAGCTGTAAACAAAATAAACTCAAAATGGATTAAAAGTGATGTCCGTAATTTGGCATAAGACATTCCTCCTTTATGAACTACTATTTAATCAATAAAGTAAGCATCCATATGTGAACAAAGGCAACTTTGTGGGGATTTCCAGACTTTGCACTTATCTCCAAAGGAATCAAGAAGAATCATCCATCAGTGCAGCTGATAGGAGACAGACAAACCTCTATACATTCCGCAGAACCAACAGGACCAGCAGAACTCTCTGGACTCCTCTTGGTCCTGTTTCGCAAGGATTGGGTAAATGTTGAGCACTTACCCATGAAAGAGAATTTGCAGAACAACAATCCTCCTGAAGGGAGACTCCAACACATCATTGGAGAAAAAAATAAACAAGAAAAAATACACATTTTGCTACAATGAAGATAAGTTTGATTCCAGAAGAAGTGGTAACAGAAAATTTCTCTACACCTCCCCACCCTCAAAAAGGCCCTAATTGGAGCTGATTCATTTAGTAGAGACTAACCTGCTGTGAAAGAATGGGACAATAAGAGAGGGTCTGACTATTTCAGCTGGATGGGATGCACCTGGAGAAATACATTTTTATCCACCAGCATCTAAAGTACTAACGTGGGAGCACCATGACTGGAGGGAGGGAGGATAATGAAGAAGAGACAGACAAGAATTTCAAATGGCCTTGAAAGAATTGTGCTCAGTAGCAAGTCCACCCATATGCCTCTGGGTGTGTCATCACTGGGGAATTTCTTACCATGTCTGCAAGAGCCAAATACACTAAAAGCTAGACTCACATCTCTTCCCATTCTGCTAGATGCTTCTTGGGTGTGCTCTCAGGTGCATCTACCAGAGTAAGCTCCCGAGAGCTCTAGTAGACAATGAACATAGCCAAAAACAGGACACAGATGATAAAGAAGGGAGAAATCATAAACTTGAGCTATAGTGCCATCTTCTGGAAAACAAAAGAGAGGTTTCTAATAGTCAACCTAAGAATCACAGACATAAAAGCTTATCTCTTGTGTTGTTGGAAGAAGGTGTTTGCTATGACCAGTGTGTTCTCTTGGAAAAACTCTGTTAGTCTCTTAATGAGGGTGGAAAAAGATATTGAAAAAGCTGGCTTATAACTCAACATTAAAAAACCCTAAGATCAAGGCATCCAGTCCCATCACTTCATGGCAAATAGATAGGGAAAAAGTGGAAACACTGACAGATATTAGTTTATTGGGCTCGAAAATCACTGAAGAGGGTGACTGCAGTCACAAAATTAAAAGACACTTGCTTCATGGAAGAAAAGCTATGAACAAACCTAGACAAAGAGACATCACTTCGCCGACAAAGGTCCATATAGTCAAAGCTATGGTTTTTCCAGTAGTCATATATGAATGTGAGAGTTGGACCATAAAGAAGGGTGAGTGCCCAAGAATTGATGATTTCAAATTGTGGTGCTGGAGAAGACCCTGAGAGTCCCTTGGACAGCAAAGAGATCAAACTAGTCAGTCCTAAAGGAAATCAACCCTGAGTATTCATTGGAAGGACTGATGCTGAAGCCAAAGCACCAATACTTCGGACATCTGATGTGAAGAGACAGCTCATGGAAAAGACCTTGATGCTGGGAGAGATTGAGGGCAGGAGGAGAAGGGGGTGACAAAGGATGAGATATTCAGATGGCATCACTGACTCAATGGACATGAGCTTGAGCAAACTCTGGGAAGATAGTGAAGGACAGGGAAATCTGGCATGTTGCAGTCCATGGGGTAGGAAAGAGTCTGACATGACTTAGTGACCAAACAACAACAAAAGAGGTATCTGATACCTCAAATGCAGAAGCAGAATGCATAACTAGAAGCTATAGGAAAAAAACCAAGAAATGTGGCATCATAAGATGATAATTATTAATATAATTTCCAGCAACTAAACCCCAAATCATAGACTATTGAGATCTAACTGATAAATAATTGAAAATAGCTGTTGAAAATAAATTCAGTGAGCTACAAGAAAATTCTGAAATATGATTCAATGAAATTAGAAATAAATATAATTAACAGAGAGACTTCTCAAACCATTCAATATGACAGTAACCCAAGTCTATGCCCCAGCCGGGGATGCTGAAGAAGCTGAATGGTTCTATGAAGACTTATGAGACTTTCTAGAACTAACACCCAAAAAAGATGTCTTTTTCATGCCATAGGTGACTGGAATGCAAAAGTAGGAAGTTGAGAAATACCTGGAGTAGCAGGCAACTTTGGCCTTGTAGTACAGTTTGAAGCAGGGCAAAGGCTAACAGAGTTTTGCCAAGAGAACGCACTGGTCATAGCAAACATCCTCTTCCAACAACACAAGAGAAGTATCTACAAATGGACATAGCCAGATGGTCAATAACGAAATCAGATTAATTACATTCTTTCCAGCCAAAGATGGAGAAGTTCTAAACAGTCAGCAAAAACAAGATCAGGAGCTGACTGTGGCTCAGATCATGAGTTGCTAAGTTGCTAAGTTGCTTCAGTCGTGTCCGACTCAGTGCGACCCCAGAGACGGCAGCCTACCGGACTCCTCCGTCCCTGGGATTCTCCAGGCAAGAACACTGGAGTGGGTTGCCATTTCCTTCTCCAATACATTTAAGTGAAAAGTGAAAGTGGATTCGCTCAGTCGTGTCTGACTCTTCGCGAGCCCATGGATTGAAGCCTACCAGGCTCATCCATCCATGGGATTTTCCAGGCAAGAGTACTGGAGTGGGATGCCATTGCCTTCTCCGCAAATCATGAGTACCTTATTGCAAAATTCAGACTTAAACTGAAGACAGTAGGGAAAACCATTAAAACATTCAGGTATGATCTAAATCAAATCCCTTATGAATATACAGTGGAAGTGACAAATAGATTCAAGGGATTAGATCTGATAGATAGAGTGCCTGAAGCACTATGGATGGAGGTACCAGAAATGCAAAAAGGCAAAATGGTTGTCTGAGGAGACCTTGCAAATAGCTGAGAAAAGACGAGAAGCTAAAGGCAAAGGAGAAAAGGAAAGATATAACCATTTCAATGCAGAGTTCCAAAGAATAGCAAGGAGAGATAAGAAAGCCTTCCTCAGTGACCAGTGCAAAGAAACAGAGGAAAACAATAGAAAAGGAAAAACTAGAGGTGTCTTCAAGAAAATTAGTGATACCAAGGGAATATTTCATGCATATATGGGAATAATAAAGGACAGAAATTTTATGGAGCTAACAGAAGCAGAAAATATAAAGAAGAGGTGGCAAGAATACACAGAAGAACTATACAAAATTATCTTTATGACCCAGATAACCACGACGGTGTGATCAGTCACCTAGAGCCAGACATCCTGGAATGCAGAATGAAGTGGGCCTTAGGAAGCATCTCTACAAAGAAAGCTAGTGAAGGTGATGGAATTCCAGTTCAGCTTTTTCAAACACTAAAGGATGATGCTGTTAAAGTGCTGCACTCAATATACCAGCAAATTTGGAAAACTCAGCAGTGGCCACAGGACTGGAAAAGGTCAGTTTTCATTTCAATCCCAAAGAAAGACAGTGCCAAAGAGTGCTCAAACTACTGCACAATTGCACTCATCTCACACACTAGTAAAGTAATGCTCAAAATTCTCCAAGTGAGGCTTCAACACTATGTGAACTGTAAACTTCCAGGTGTTCAAGCTGGATTTAGAAAAGGCAGAGGAACCAGAGATCAAATTGCCAACATCCACTGGATCACTGAAAAGGCAAGAGAATTCCAGAAAATCTACTTCTGCTTTATTGACTACACCAAATCCTTTGACTCTGTGGAACACAACAAACTGTGGGAAATTCTTCAATAGATGGGACTACCAGACCACCTTACCTGCCTCCTGAGAAATCTGTATGCAGGTCAAGAAGCAATAGTTAGAACTGGACAGGGAACAATAGACTGGTTCCAAAGAGGGAAATGAGTCCGTCAAGGTTCTTTAACGTCACCCTCCTAATTTAACCTATATGCAGAGTATATCATGTGAAATGCTGGGCTGGATGAAGCACAAGCTGGAAGCAAGACTTCCAGGAGAAGATCCTTTAGCATTTGTTGGAGAGCTGATTTGGTGGTGCTGAATTCTCTCAGCTTTTGCTTGTCTGTAAAGCTCTTGAATTCTCCTTCATATCTGAATGAGATCCTTGCTGGGTACAGTAATCTGGGTTGTAGGTTGTTCTCTTTCATTACTTTTAAGTATGTCCTGCCATTCCCTTCTGGCCTGAAGAGTTTCTATTGAAAGATCAGCTGTTATCCTTATGGGAATCCCCTTGTGTGTTTGTTGTTTTTCCCTTGCTGCTTTTAATATTTGTTCTTTGTGTTTGATCTTTCTTAATTTGATTAATATGTGTCTGGGGTGTTTTGCCTTGGGTTTATCCTGTTTGGGACTCTCTGCGTTTCTTGGATTGTGTGACTACTTCCTTCCCCATTTGAGGGAAATTTTCAACTATTATCTCCTCAAGTATTTTTTCATGGCCTTTCCTTTTATCTTCTTCTCCCGGGACTCCTATGATTCGAATGTTGGGGCGTTTCATATTGTCCAAGAGGTCCCTGAGGTTTTCCTCATTTCTTTTGATTCTTTTTTCTTTTTTCCTCTCTGCTTCATTTATTTCCACCATTCTATCTTCTATCTCACTTATCCTATCTTCTGCCTCTGTTCTTCTACTGTTGGTTCCCTCCAGAGTGTTTTTGATCTCATTTATTTCATTATTCACTATATATTAACTCTTTTTTATTTCTTCTAGGTTCTTGTTAAACATTTCTTGCATCTTTTGAATCCTTGTCTCCAGGCTATTTATCTGTAACTCCATTTTGTTTTCAAGATTTTGGATCATTTTTATTATCATTATTCTAAATTCTTTTTCAGATAGGTTCCCTATCTCCTCCTCTTTTGTTTGGTTTGGTGGGCATTTATGATTTTCCTTTACTTGCTGAGTATTTCCCTGCCTTAGCAAAGATCAATCACAAAGAACAAATATTAAAAGCAGCAAGGGAAAAACAACAAATAACACACAAGGGGATTCCCATAAGGATAACAGCTGATCTTTCAATAGAAACTCTTTAGGCCAGAAGGGAATGGCAGGACATACTTAAAGTAATGAAAGAGAATAACCTACAACCCAGATTACTGTACCCAGCAAGGATCTCATTCAGATATGAAGGAGAATTCAAAAGCTTTACAGACAAGCAAAAGCTGAGAGAATTCAGCATCACCAAACCAGCTCTTCAACAAATGCTAAAGGATCTTCTCTAGACAGGAAACACAGAAAGGGTGTATAAACACGAACTCAAAGCAACAAAGTAAATGGCAAGGGGACCATACTTATCAATAATTACCTTAAATGTAAATGGGTTGAATGCCCCAACCAAAAGACAAAGACTGGCTGAATGGATACAAAAACAAGACCCCTATATATGCTGTCTACAAGAGACCCACCTCAAAACAAGGGACACATACAGACTAAAAGTGAAGGGCTGGAAAAAGATATTTCATGCAAACGGGGACCAAAAGAAAGCAGGAGTCGCAGTACTCATTTCAGATAAAATAGACTTTAAAATAAAGGCTGTGAAAAGAGACAAAGAAGGACACTACATAATGATCAAAGGATCAATCCAAGAAGAAGATATAACAATTATAAATATAGATGCACCCAATATAGGAGCACCACGATATGTAAGGCAAATGCTAACAAGTATGAAAGGGGAAATTAACAATAACACAATAATAGTGGGAGACTTTAATACCCCACTCACACATATGGATAGATCAACTAAACAGAAAATTAACAAGGAAACACAAACTTTAAATGATACAATACACCAGCTAGAATTAATTGATATTACAGGACATTTCACCCCAAAACAATCAATTTCAACTTTTTCTCAAGTGCACACGGAACCTTCTCCTGGATAGATCATATCCTGGGCCATAAATCTAGCCTTGGTAAATTCAAAAAAATTGAAATCATCCCAATCATCTTCTCTGACCACAATGCAGTAGGATTATACTTCAATTACAGGAAAAAACTATTAAAAATTCCAACATAGGGAGGCTAAACAACATGCTTCTGAATAACCAACAAATCACAGAAGAAATCAAGAAAGAAATCAAAATATGCATAGAAACGAGTGAAAATGAAAACACAACAACCCAAAACCTATGGGACACTGTAAAAACAGTGCTAAGGGGAAGGTTCATTGCAATACAGGCGTACCTCAAGAAACAAGAAAAAAATCAAATAAATAACCTAACTCTACACCTAAAGCAACTAGAGAAGGAAGAAATGGAGAACCCCAGGGTTAGTAGAAGGAAAGAAATCTTAAAAATTGGGGCAGAAATAAATGCAAAAGAAACAAAAGAGACCATAGCAAAAATCAACAAAACTAAAAGCTGGTTTTTGAAGAAGATAAACAAAATTGACAAACCATTAGCCAGACTTATCAAGAAACAAAGGGAGAAGAATCAAATCAACAAAATTAGAAATGAAAATGGAGAGATCACAAAAGACTACACAGAAATACAAAGGATCATAAGAGACTACTACCACCAGCTATATGCCAATAAAATGGACAACTTGGAAGAAATGGACAAATTCTTAGAAAAGTATAACTTTCCAAAACTGAACCAGGAAGAAATAGAAGATCTTAACAGACTCATCACAAGCACAGAAATCGAAACTGTAATCAGAAATCTTCCAGTAAACAAAAGCCCAGGGCCAGACAGCTTCACAGATGAATTCTACCAAAAATTTAGAGAAGAGCTAACACCTATCCTACTCAAACTCTTCCAGAAAATTGCAGAAGAAGGCAAACTTCCAAACTCACTCTATGAGGCCAACATCACCCTAATTCCAAAACCTGACAAAGATGCCACAAAAAAAGAAAACTACAGGCCAATATCACTGATGAACATAGATGCAAAAATCCTTAATAAAATTCTAGCAAACAGAATCCAACATCATATTAAAAAGATCATACATATGACCAAGTGGGCTTCATCCCAGGAATGCAAGGTTTCTTTAATATCCACAAATGAATCAATGTAATACACGACATTAACAAATTTAAAGATAAAAACCATATGATTATATCAATAGATGCAGAAAAAGCCTTTGACAAAATTCAATATCCATTTATGATAAAAACCCTCTAGAAAGCAGGAATAGAAGGAAAATACCTCAACATAATAAAAGCTATATATGACAAACCCACAGCAAACATTATCCTCAATGGTGAAAAATTGAAAGCATTTCTCCTAAAGTCAGGAACAAGACAAGGCAGCCCACTCTCACGACTACTATTCAACATAGTTTTGGAAGTTTTGACCACAGCAATCAGAGCAGAAAAAGAAATAAAAGAAATCCAGATAGGGAAAGAAGTAAAACTCTCACTGTTTGCAGATGACATGATCCTCTACATAGAAAACTCTAAAGATTCTGCCAGAAAATTACTAGAGCTAATCAATGAATATAGTAAAGTTGCAGGATATAAAATTAACACACAGAAATCCCTTGCATTCTTATACACTAACAATGAGAAAACAAAGAAAAATTAAGGAAACAATACCATTCACCATTGCAACAAAAAGAATAAAATATTTAGAAATATATCTACCTAAAGAAACAAAAGATCTATATATAGAAAACTATAAAACACTGATGAAAGAAATCAAAGAGGACACAAAAAGATGGAGAAATATACCGTGTTCATGGATTGAAAGAATTAATATATTGAAACTGAGTACACTACCCAAAGCAATCAATGGATTCAATGCAATCCCTATCAAGCTACCAACAGTATTTTTCACAGAACTAGAACAAATAATTTCACAATTTGTATGGAAATATAAAAAACCTCGATTAGCCAAAGCAATCTTGAGAAAGAAGAATGGAACTGGAGAAATCAACCTGCCTGACTTCAGGCTATACTACAAAGCCACAGTCATCAAGACAATATGGTACTGGCACAAAGGCAGAAATATAAATCAGTGGAACAAAATAGAAAGCCCAGAGGTAAGTCCACGCACCTATGGAGACCTTATCTTTGACAAAGGAGGCAAGAATGTACAATGGAGAAAAGACAATCTCTTTAACAAGTGGTGCTGGGAAAACTGGTCAACTACTTGCAAAAGAATGAAACTAGAACACTTTCTAACACCATACACAAAAATAAACACAAAATGGATTAAAGATCTAAACATAAGATCAGAAACTATGAAACTCCTAGAGAAAAACATAGGTAAAACACTCTGTGACGTAAACCACAGCAGGATCCTCTATGACCCACCTCCCAGAATATTGGAAATAAAAGCAAAAATAAACAAATGGGACCTAATTAAAATTAAAAGCTTTTGCACAACAAAGGAAACTATAAGCAAGGTGTAAAGACAGCCTTCAGAATGGGAGAAAATAATAGCAAACAAAGCAACGGACAAACAATTAATCTCAAAAATATACAAGCAACTCCTGCAGCTCAATTCTAGAAAAATAAACGAGCCAATCAAAAAGTGGGCCAAAGAATTATACAGACACTTCTCCAAAGAATACATACAGATGGCTAACAAACACATGAAAAGATGCTCAACATCACTCATTATTAGAGAAATGCAAATCAAAAGCACCATGAGGTACCATCTCACGCCAGTCAGAATGGCTGCTATCCAAAAGTCTACAAGCAATAAATGCTGGAGAGGGTGTGGAGAAAAGGGAACCCTCTTACACTGTTGGTGGGAATGCAAACTAGTACAGCCATTGTGGAGATTCCTTAAAACTTGGAAATAGAACTGCCATATGAGCCAGCAATACCAATGCTGGGCATACACACCAAGGAAACCAGAATTGAAAGAGACACGTGTACCCCAATGTTCATCGCAGCACTGTTTACAATAGCCAGGACATGGAAGCAACCTAGATGTCCATCAACAGACGAATGGATAAAAAAGCTGTGGTACATATACACAATGGAATATTACTCAGCCATTAAAAAGAATACATTTGAATCAGTTCTATTGAGATGGATGAAACTGGAGCCCATTATACAGAGTGAAGTAAGCCAGAAAGAAAAACACCAATACAGTATACTGATGCATATATATGGAATTTGAAAGATGGTAACGATAACCCTATATGCGAGACAGAATAATAGACACAGATGCATAGAACAGTCTTATGGACTCTGAGGGAGAAGGTGAGGGTGGGACGTTCTGAGAGAATAGCATCGAAACATGTATATTATCATATGTAAAATGGAACACCATTCCAGGTTCGATGCATGAGACAAATGCTCAGGGCTGGGGCAATGGGATGACCCAGAGGGATGGGATGGGGCGGGAGGTGGGAGGGGGGTTCAGGATGGGGAACACATGTAAACCCATGGCTGATTCATGTCAATGTATGGCAAAAACCACTACAATATTGTAAAGTAATTAGCCCCCAACTAAAATAAATAAATTAAAAAAAAAGACTTCCAGGAGAAATATAAATAATCTCAGATACGCATATTATACCACCCTTATGGCAGAAAGCAAAGAAGAACTAAAGACCCTCTTGATGAAAGTGAAAGAGGAGAGTGAAAAAGTTGGCTTTAAACTCAACATTCAGAAAACTAACTTCATGACATTTGGTCCTGTCACTTCATGGCAAATAGATGGGGAAACAATGGAAACAGTGAGAGACTTTATCTCTTTGGGCTCCAAAATCACTGCAGATGGTGACTACAGACATGAAATTAAAAGAGGCTTGCTTCTTGGAAGAAAAGCTATGACCAACCTAGACAGCATATGAAAAAGCACAGACATTACTTTGCCACCAAAGGTCCATCTAGTCAAAGCTATGGTCTCTCCAGTAGTCATGTATGTATGTGAGTGGTGGACTATAAAGAAACCTGAGCACTGAAGAATTGATGCTTCTGAACTGTGGTGTTGGAAAAGACTCTTGAGAGTCCCTTGGACTGCAAGGAGATCAAACCGGTCCATTCTAAAGGAAATCAGTCCTGAATATTGGAAGGACTGATGCTGAAGCTAAAGCAGCACTACTTTGGCTACCTGATGCGAAGGGTTGACTCATTTGAAAAGTCCCTGATGCTGGGGAAGATTGAGGGCAGGAGGAGAATGGGGTGACAGGGGATGAGATGGTTGGATGGAATCACTGCCTCAATGGACATGGGTTTGAGCAAACTCCAGGATATAGTGAAGGACGGGGAAGCCTGGCATGTTGCAGTCCATGAGGCTGTAAATAGTTGGACATGACTGAGCTACTGAATAACAACAATGTGAAATGTTTCAATCCCTGATAGCTCAGCTGGTAAAGAATATTCCTGCAACGCAAGACAGCCTGGTTCAATGCTGGGTCAGGAAGATCTGCTGGAGAAGGGATGGGCTACCCACTCCAGTATTCTTGGGCTTCCACTATGGCTCACCTGGTAAAGAATCTACCTGCAATGCGGAGACTGGGGTTTGATCCCTGGGTTGGGAAGATCCACTGGAGAAGGGAAAGGCTACCCACTCCAGTATTCTGGCCTGGAGAATTCCATGGACTGTATAGACAATGGACTGCATAGACCATTGGGTCGCAAAGAGTCGACATGACTGAGCGACTTTAACTTTCAGCAAGTGTAGTAGTTGTTTTTCCCCTTTTCTTATTCTCACTTGTCGAGCTTTCTATTTCAAAAAACAAGAGGAAGTTTTCCACACACCCCCTGCCTGCCCCTAGCCCCCAAAGGGCTTCCCAGGTGGCACAGTGGCTGCCAGTGTAGGAGACAGGAGGACACAGGTTAGATCCCTGGATTGAGAAGATTCCCAGGGAGAGGAAATGGTAACCCACTCCTGTATTCTTGCCTGGAAAATCCCATGGACAGAACAGTCCAGCAGGCTACAGACCATGGTGTCACAAAGAATCAGACAGGACTGATCACCCATGCAGCCACCCCCAACATTCCGGTGACTTGCTCCCAGTGTGTTCAATGCACCCCTGCCTGACACACAACTGCAGGAAGATTTCAATTACTTTTGCAAAGGAGAGGCCAACAGGCATTCCTTTACATTTTGGAATGACAGGAAATGTTGGGAAAAGTTAGAATGGCCTTGTTGTTTTCCCCTTGGGGTGTGACCTCCAGTTCCCCTGCCCTTCTCAGGTTGGAAGGCTTCTCCAGACTTCAGGCCACCAGACAGCTGAGCCAAGGGGCCGCACCAGAGGGCAAGGCTTAGAAGCAGGAAGCAGGTTTGGGGAAAGCAGACATGTCCATGACAAGGAAGGTTTCCCAGGACTGAGTGTACAGTGATGCTCCTGGCTGACAGCTTTGCTGTGGAAGTGATGATGTTCTGCAGGTTTGAGAATAAGTGAAGTTGGAGAGAGGGGCAGCTTTACATTAGACAGAGGATATATTAGGAAAGCCAGGGTGTCCCTGCTGCATTTTGTCAGAGTCACAGAAAAAACTCGCCCTCCACAATGGCATTTCCACCACTGTGACTGAGGGAGACCTTCAAAACAGTCGCAAGAAACTGACCCCCAGGGAGGGTCTCCAGGAAGGCAACCCCATACCTCAACGGTCTAGACATGAAGCCAGGTTGATGGAAGTGACAGTGGATGAGTACACAGTCAACTCAAATCAATCAACCTCTCTCTTTCTAGACAGCTGTCAGATGAAGACATCAGGAGGTCACAAACACCTCATGTCTGAAGCCTGGCAAGTGACAAAATATCTCAATGGAGACATAAATGCCCAAGTGGCACAGAGATTTCAATCCCTGCAGCACAGGACCAAGACAGAGCAACCTCCCTGTAGGACCCTAGTCTCCCGCCAGCTGTGCAGCATCAGAGCCTGGATCCAGACTCACAAATACCCCAGGGACCTCACACTATGGGTCAAAAAAAACAAATTTCAATGATACACTCAACCAGATATGGACCAAGGAAACAGCAGCTGGCAGACCTCGCTGCACTGGACACCCAACACCAAACAATCCACCAAACTGAAACTCCTAGAGACTCAGTAAATGAGGCAAGACACACGAAATCAGCTGAGATGAAATTCGAATACAGGCTGACATGCATTTTAGCAACTTCATAAGCTGCCAGGGAGAAACCCAACAGCTCAGAGACCTCACACCCTGGACACAGAAGTCGCAATCACACAGCTCACACCATAGGACACATCACACCAACTGCACAGAGCACTGGTATGGTGAACACATACAGCTCTTTCACAATGCTTCATGCAGCCACCACAAAGAGACCTCAGACCATGGTACCCCGCCTCCTAGAAACCCCAAAGTTCACAGTCCAAGACATAGTAAACCCCTCAAGGTTTCAGCACCCTCAATCCCTGGCTCACAGACTTATCTCCAGGTCAGAGATGGCACACTCAGGGTGCAGAGACACCGAAGGGTCAGATACCTCCCAGGCTTTGTCAAATACACTCTGTGATGTCACAACCAAGGGTATGGACACCTAGGGTATTCACGGTCCCTGAAATCCCTACGCGGATCATTCCTAGTTGTGGACTTGAAGCTCTTCTAGGGAACTGGACATAAGGAGTCCAGCCTCTTGCCTAGACTTCCCACCCTACAAATGGTGCCAAGATGCCAGTAAAGGCACATTCACTCCCCTGCCCCACTGAGGCCAGTGTAAACTGGAGAAACACCTTTGCAGGGCTCTGTGGCAGCACCCATCAGGATTTACATTCCATCCTGCCCTCACCCTCAGCAGCATTTGCCTTCATGAAAGAGGGACATGTGTCAGCCCTATTCTGTGATGCCTCCTTGGCGTTTAGAACAGTGTCAGGCACATGCACATAGTAGGTACTCCAGAGATGTGTGTTTGGCCAAGGAAGTCTTTGATCCAGCAGTCTCACTGCTATGAATGTGCCTTAAGGAAATATTCCCACGTGCTCAGAGATGTGTGTACAATGACAGCCAATTTCTAGGAGAAACTCTAGTGCCCATTGATAGTCAGTGACCATTTGTTTAAATTTTCATTTATTTCTTTCAACTGTGTTTTGTTATTTTTAGTGTACAAATCTTACACATCCTTGGTTAAATTAATTCATAACTATATTGTTCTTATTCTATTATAACTGGAATTTTCTTACTTACTAGGAGTATTCACCACTAGTATACAAATACAGTTGAGTTTTGTATATTGGAGCTGGTGATGATTTCACGGGTGTATACACTGCTGTTTACATGTCAAACATACCACAATAAAGTGGTTTAAAAAAATAGAAATGAAAGCAAATTAAAGCATTCCCAAATTCCAAAAAAAGAAAAAAACCTCAGGGAATTTGTTGGTAGAACCGGCTTACAAGAAAAACTAAAGGAAGTTCTTCATGCTGCAATAAGTGAATTCAGATGTTAATTAGAGTCCCTGTGAAAAAACAAAGAGCACAGGTAAAGATAATTATATGAATAAAAGTACTTTATGAATACATATTTCACTCCTTTCTTCCTGTATTTAAAAAGCAACTGTCTAAAACAGTTTCACATAAATTATTGTTGTGAATGTGGTAGTTGCTCAGTCATGTCTGACTCTTGGCAACCGCATTACTGCAGCCTGCCAGGCCCCTCTGTCCATGGGATTCTCCAGGCGAGAATACTGGAGTAGTTGGCCATTCCCTTCTCCGGGGATCTTCCTGACTGAGGGATTGAACCCGAGTCTCCTGCATTGCAGGCAGATTCTTTACTGTCTGAGCCACCACAGAATCCCAATTATTGTTGGGCCAATAGCATATGGAATGTAATATATTCACAGTAACAGCATAAAGGAGGTGGTTGGGAGCAAAGCTGTATTAGGTAAGGAAACAAGTCAAGATGGTGTCAGATCCACAGGAACATATGCAAAGCATCAGAAATCATGATAAAGAAGGTTAATAGAACAGAAGTTGTAAATATATACCTGATATCCTGCCTTATATCAGCTTTTCATAGACATAACATTATAGTAATATAATAATGATAAGCATGTATTAATGGGATGTACCCTTTATAGCTCTACTATTTGTGACAATATGAGGAAAAGATGGAAACTGGAATAGAGCGATATAGGAATAATGTTTCTGTATCTCATTAGGATTAGAATAAATTTCAAGCTGATTGTGATACAGTAAGATGTTTATTAGTGGCATTAGTAATAAACATCTTACTTTCGAAAAGGAAAGATATACCCATCTGAATGCAGAGTTTCAAGGAACAGCAAGGAGAGATAAGAAAGCCTTCCTCAGTGATCATTGCAAAGAAATAGAGGAAAACAATAGAATGGGAGAGACTAGAGTTCTCTTCAAGAAAATTAGAGATACCAAGGGAACATTTCATGCAAAAATGGGCACAATAAAGGACAGAAACAGTATGGACTTAACAGAAGCAGAAGCTGTTAAGAAGAGGTGGCTAGAATACACAGAAGAACTATACAAAAAAAGATCTTAATGACCCAGATAACCACGATGGTATGATCACTCACCTAGAGTCAGACATCCTGCAGTGTGAAGTCAAGTGGGCCTTAGAAAGCATCACTATGAACAAAGCTAGTGGGGTAGGTTTTTCACCAACTCAATGGACATGAGTTTGAGCAAGCTCCGGGAGTTGGTGGTGGACAGGGTGCCCTGCCACGCTACATCCACGGGGTCACAAAGAGTCGGACATGACTAACCGCTGAACTGAACTGAAGTTGTTTATGGTAGCCTATAGCCAAGGAAATAAGTTAAAAATAGTGGAAAAAACAGTAAAGAATTTAAAATGCTACACTAGAAAGTACCCATTTAATGCAAAAGAAAACAGTAACATAAGAACCATAGAACAAAATGACATGAGACAGAAAAATATATTGGGAGATATAAGTCTGTATCAACATTAAATGTGAATAGATTAAACAATACGACCAAAAGGCAGACATTGAGAGACTAGTTTAAAAATAAAAACAAGATCCAACTGTATGTTGTCTACAGAGGATACAGTTTAGATTCTAAGATATGTAAATTACCATGTATGCACGCGTGTGCGCGCGCGTGTGTGTGTGTGTGTGTGTGTGTGTGCAGTCGCTCAGTTGTATCCAACTCTTTGGGGCCCCGTGGACTGTACCTGCCAGGACCTCTGTCCATAGCATTTTCCAGATGAGAATACTGGAGCGGGTTGCCATTTCCTACTCCAGGGGATCTTTCAGACCCAAGGATCCTACCTGAGTCTCCTGCATTGGCAGGTGGGTTCTTTACCACTAGCGCCACCTGGGAAGCCTTATCTGACCCAGCAATTCTATTCCTAGACAATTTTACCCAAGAGAAATGAAAACATGCTCACACAGTGGCCTGTACTCATATATTCCACACATGTATTCCTAATAGCCACACATAGAAACAACCCAACTATTCAACAACTGGTATACAGATGAAAGAAAAGCAAAAGAGTATACCCATACAAAGGAATACTACATGGTAATAAAAGAAAAAAAAGGAACTACTAATGCATGCAACAGAAAGGATGTGTCTCAACTGTGCAGAAACTGGGAAAAACCAGACACAGAAGGCTACATATTATATGATTTCATGTCAATGCACTTCTGAAAAGGCACAACCTTTCGCACAGAAATGTATCTGTGTTCCCAGGGTATAGGAGTGGAGGAAGGAGTCTGATGGCAAATACCCCAAGGGAGCATTTTCAAACGATGGGCCATTTTCTACACTTTTACTGTGGTAGCATTACACCACTGTATACATTTGTCAAAACTCTACAAACTGTGATGCTTTACAGTGTTGGCTTTTATTGTATACAAATTGTAACTCAATACTTTTTTTAAAGAAAAAGTAACATTTAAGTATTTAAATATTGGTTATTGTATCCATCTAGACCATGAGCTCAAAAACATAAAAATCTTATTTTGCAATTCTTCCCAGACCTGGCCAACTTCTAGGATTCCCCAAGACAGTTTTGGACTCTTATGACAGAACACACAAACTTGTTCTTAACCATGTTTACAATTCCCTCTCCTTCACCTCAAGTCCAAATTCTTGCTGAGTTCTGTCCATTTTACTTCGTAAACGTCTAATGTGTCTACTTTTACCCACGTCCACCACATCTGCTCTAGTCCAAACCTCCCTCCATTTAATTGTCAACCCCCCTTCTAACGGCTCTCTCACATCCACTCAGGGTGTCTGTCTCCCTCTTCCCGCCCTCTCCCTCCTTCTCTTACAGTTGCAGAACTTTCTGTTGCTACTCTCATACACAAGGACTTGAAGGCATGGTCTAGCCCCTGTCTACCTTGCTGCTGCTAAGTCGCTTCAGTCGTGTCCGACCTTTTCTTGTCTCTTATCAGACTTCCTTCACATCCGCCAATTTCCTAAGCTTCTCCACTTAGATTGTCCCCAGTTTCTGAAGCCTCCTGGTTAGAAAACTCCTTCAAGCTAGGCTTCAACAGTACGTGAACTGAGAACTTCCAGATATACAACTTAGGTTTCGAGGAGGCAGAGGAACCAAAGATCAAATTGCCAACATTCGTTAGATCATGGAGAAAGCAAGGGGAATTTGAGAAAAACATCTACTTTTGCATCATTGACTACGCTAAGACCTCTGACTGTATGGACCACAACAAACTGTAGAGAATTCTTAAACGGAGTGGAGTACCAGACTACCTGACCTGTCTCCTTAGAAACCCGTATGCAGGTCAAGAAGCAAGTTAGAACCAAAGATGGAAGAGGTGACTGCTTCAAAATTGGGAAAGGAGTATGACACGGCTGTGTGTTATCAGGTAACAATGGCCTCATAATATGAGACAAAGGAATTAACTTCCTTCGGACTTCCCAGTTGGTGCTAGAGGTGAAGAACCTGCCTACCAATGCAGGAGAGAGTCAGGTTCAATCCCTGGGTCAGGAAGATCCCCTGGAGGAGGCACTGGCAACCCAATCCAGTATTCTTACCTAGAGAATCCCAGGGACAGAAGAGCCTTGCGGGCCATGGTCCATAGGATCATAAAGAGTCAGACACGATGGAAGTGACTTAGCATGCACACACATGAACTTACTTAATAGATAAAGGTATTTATCTTCATTACTTTTTGAGTGAACTTTGCTCATCAGTATTTTTCAAGAAATGTTCTCATTTTATGTAAGTATCAATTTTTTGGAGAACATTTTTCTGCTCTCCCTTTAAAAACATCTTTATTGAAATAGAGTTGATATACAGCAAATTCTATATATTTAATTGCCGGAGTCCAGCTCCAGCAGGTCCAGGGGTTCCCTCAGGATGGACGGCGTCGGCGATGTGAATGAGAAGACACAGCGAGTCTCGGTGTTTCCAAGTGTCTCCCAAGTGTCTTCCAACTTTATTATTTTTAAGACAGCTTTTATTTTTTTTCTGTGGTACATAGAAACAAATGTAAAGTATAGAGTCATACCAATTCAGCTTAGTGGGCATACTAATTTAGCTTAATGGGCATATGAATTCAGCTTAATGGGCCTATCAATTCAGCTTAATAGGCCAGCAGTTTTGACCTTCATCGAAACCGTTTGCATGTTTTTAGTTACCAAAAGCCTCATTTTGTTTACATCGTCTTCTGGCCTGAGGGCCTGCCAACATCTTGTGACTCTCCATTGATAAGGGTTGATCAGTCAGAACACTTTTGTATCGGGCACAACAGGAAAGAATTCATCAATAGAAAGTTTCAAGGTAAAACCTGTTTTCGGTAATTTACTCTATGCCTTGAGCTTAACAGAAAAGAATGTGGTCCCATAAAGCCATAGAACAGCAAGCTGAAGTTCAGCTTTAAGTAAGAATCATCAGTTAAATCAACAATTGTCTTATTATTTGTATTAAAGCTAAACTTTTATTTATATAAATTTTTAACTATTATGCTTTCATTATATAGGCTAACTATGTTAAGAGTAAAAACATAATGAGTAAATATAGATTAAGTAACAGTTTCATAAAGCAATATTTCTTATATTTCCTAACAAGCCTTTTTTCCTGCGAAGGGTTTTGTGCCCATAGGGGCTTTCTGTGTGGAGGCTCTCAATGTTGTTTTATTATTAAGGAGCAGTTATGCATATTAGCTCTAAAGGCACAGGCTTATTTATTAAACAAACTAATACGTTAGCAGAAGGAATTTAGATCAGCATACTCTATATCCCAGATAATTTTATTTAGGGTGCTACCATTCAGGGGCCTTGTTGATTTGAGGTTTCAGAATGATTTATTTTAGAAGGAAATCGGGAAAGGCCTTTTGCTTAAGTCATAGAAAATAAGAAGAGGTTTTTTATAGTAAACATCAGAAAGACAGATATCTTTAAGGTGAGCGCTGAGGCAGCCTTCCGAGAATCCCTGAGGCCTGAGAAGCTGTGCTCAATCATTCCTCCTTCCCATGACTCTGTCATGGGTGGGATCTCAAGGGCTGGCTCCCGGCATTTAATGTGTACAATTTGATGAGTTTGGACGTATGCAAACAATGATACTATCATCACCACAATCAATGTAATAGACATATCCAACACCTCCTAAACTTTCCTTGTGGCCCTTTAGTTTTGTTTTATGTTATACTGTGTGTGTGTAGTGAGAACACAATATCAGATTAACTCTCAACAAATGTTGGGGCTACCCAGGTGGCTCAGTGGGAAAGTATTCACCTGCCAGTACAGGTGATGCAGGAAATGGGGGTTTGATCCCTGGATCGGGAAGATCCCCTGGAAGAGGAAATGGCAACCCATTCTAGTATTCTTGCCTGGAGAATCCCATCGACAGAGAAGCCTGGTGAGAATTGGCACACACTTGGCATGCACGCATAAGCACTTATAAGGTGCCATTTCACTTCATCCTCACTAGGAGCCTTGAAGAAAACCCTTTCACCCGTGCAGGACTCTGAGACCAGATTCTCCTCTCAGAGACCCTCTCCTTTTCCTTCCAGCCCTGCAGGAACTGCCCCGGACTCCTGGTCTGGGTCTGAATTTTGTCTGGATCCTGAACAGATTTTTCAGTTCAGCCCTCACAGGGACTTTATGACAGACCCTGTGTGTGGACAGGAGACAGGTATCTGGCAGAATGCAGGGAGCAAGCAGGGTCCTGAGGGGATCTTCTGAGGGAGCGTAAGTGCTGGGTGAGAGGACAGAAATGGGGTGAGGCCCTGTGAGTAGGGCTGGGGGAGGGGCTAAAGAGGCCCCTGAGTGGGGAGGGGAGGCCTGGTGGAAGGGGAGGGGTGGGGTGGGAATTGGGGGATAGGAGGAATTGTGGCAGATGTCACCAGGAGAGGGATCTTGGAAAATGACAGAGGTGATTAGAGGGATGTAAGGGAGTTGTCATAGGCACAGTGAGGGGAAAACCTCTCCTATCTCCAGAATTCAGTAGCCCAGAGTGGCTGCTGCGATAGAGAGGACCAGGTCCCCAGGGCATCTTCTGTGGATCTGGCATTCACTCTGAACCTCCCATAGGGCAGGACACAAAGTTACCATGACCAGAGTTGACCAGGGTGGGGTTAGGGCCATTCTCAGGACCCAGGCATGGGAAATCAATTTCAGAACCCCTCAGCTCTAAGGCACACCATGCCCCTGGAATGAACCAGCCTTCCTCAGGGTTACATGCTGGTGACTGCAGGCTGCAAGAACTGCAAGACTGGAGGCCTCTGTCCCTTGAGGTTGACTGAACAAAGACTCCATGCAAATGCCCACTCAGTAGCCCAGAGGCAAAGATGTGGGGCTCTGTGTCCCAGGGTGCAGGCTGTAGGCTCTGGGTGAGGGGTGTGAAGCCTCTGATGTAAATGGGAGCTGTTAGCTACAGTACTGTCCACTTAAAGAAAAACATACAACAGAAGAGTTATGAGTTTAAGTTGGATTGGGGGTCTCCTGAGACTATAGCTCCTCCGTTAGCTCTGAGAACAATGCTGTGAGGAGGTAGCAGTGAAAACAATATGATTTTTGCCTAGGAAATACATGAAGTCTAGCATGAATGCTGGTAAAAGATTACTGTGAAACACAGAGATCAGATATTGCAAGTTAATCGTTTTCATGCTTTTGGGGGGGGGAGATGCAAGAATCTGGGGTCACTGAACCGTCTCCTGAGGTAGGCGTGTGACTAAATAAGGGCCAGTTTGTCCAAAGCACAGTGGGCCTCTTCCTGTTTTTTACCCAGAATTCCTTCACAATGCAGTGTCATTCAGGAACCACGGAGGTTACAACTTAACCCCGTAGAAGTGGCTGTGAGAAATGCTGTTTCACTTAGGGATCCTAATTCATCTGAGGCCACAGTTGGCATTTCTGAGCTGGAGTGCGTCTGTGTCCTCAGGTGTGACGTATTAGAGCTGTTTTGGGTTGGTGTCCAGGATGAGCAGTCTGAACTGTTTGCAGATCTCTGTCCCAGGGCATGAAATCTCAGTACTATTTGGGGGGCCTTTGTCCAGAGGGTTGGGCCTCTCAGCTGTTCATGTATCTGCCTATGAGTCTTAAAAGGAATGCTGGATGTACCCCACTGTCATGGGTCTTGGAAGTAGGCCTGTGATGTCACATTTGCTACGATTTCTACCATGCCTCCCTACAGAGATAAAAGCTTGGGGCCCCATCCTCAGAGAGGGTAATAATGCACAGTTCACAGAAGCCCAGGTAATAATCCTGTTAAGAACAATGCTGATATGACTACCACCCTTGATAGGGGCCCTGTGACTAAAACTGTGTACACACACTCCCTCAGTCCATCTGCCCAACCCACAACAAGGAGGGCACCATTAGCAGATGGGCGCCAAAGGCCCAGTGCAGAGGGAAGGTCTCAGCTCATGAGGAGGGGAGGAACTGGATGGAAGCTTGGGCTCCTTGGAGGAGGCAGGGTAGAATCAGGACAACCCTGGCCAGGTAGTGGGGGAGGGGGGCGTTGGCACAGGGCCACAAGGACCCTATGACTGACTCACTGTCAGGATATGTCTCTGTGTCTCCCCATCACACATCCAGCTTCTTACCTGATGGATGGGATGTAATCTTCACATTCCCTGGGGATATGGTTGTGGAAGGTATAGAGGTGAGCCTCTAAGCAGGTGGGGAGAAACCTCACATTCACCAATTTGCATGAGGCTCTACTACAAATGCAGAGATCCCTGCTTCTCTTTCCCCCATTAAGCAGTCATTGGCAGGGAGATCAGCAGGATGGCAGTCTGGGCAGGATAGGTTGTGAGGGACCCTGTGTGCAGCATGAGCTTCCCCATGACTTGAGCATGTCCTTGTCTTGATGGACAGAGGCCCCTGATGTGTATCAAGGGAGCATGATTAAGGCCCAGGCCATGGGCAACTGAGTCATTCTCTAGAGAAAGTCCCTGGGGAGGGGCTTCTTTTCTCCTATAGAGAAAATGTACTGTACATCATCCAGTAGTATGGCTGGGGCTAAGTCAGCGAGGACAATTTGCTGCCAGAAGTAGTCTCTCCATCCCTGTCTAATGCTCTATCTTTGTCTTTCTCCCTGCCATCTCTGTGCCTGTTATATCGTCCCTCTTTGCCTTTGCAAGCCTCAATGTGACCTCACTCACACCAAGAGGGTCCTTGCCCTGTCTCTCCTGAGGGTATCATCGGTTGACACGGATGTTCACTGGGAGCAGTAGGGGGCATTCCCCTTGAGTGTAGGGGATTCCAGGAAAGGCATGCTCAGCTGCAGAAAGAGTGGGGAAGGGTTTTTCTTCAACTAAACCAAGAGCTCCTCAACAATCATGTGTGATCTGGGCCTCTGAAAGAAGCTTGGGGACTTCTCTGATAAGAACCCTCCTGTGATTCAAGGCAAAATCCTCCCAATGGCCAGAAGGCCTAAGGGACCTGGCCTGCATCACTTCTGTCACCCAATTTCCTCGCTCTCCCTCCATCGTGCTGTGCCTGTCACACTGCCCTCCTCACTGTTTTCACACACACTACACAGGGTTCTACTCCCTAGTTTTTCCACTGGCCTTACCTCTATCTAGGATACTTTTCTCCCAGATAGGCATATCTCCTCTAGGCTGTTGCTCAAACATCACAATCTTTGAACTTCCCTGACCACTCTTTCTAGATATCATCCCCTCTATTTCACTATCCCAATTTAATTTTAATCACAGCAGTTACAAACACCTGATAAATTGCTTGTATTTGGGGACCACATGATCCCAACAGAATGTAAGCTCCATGAGGAAAACGTTGATTTTCTCTTTCCAAACACACAGAGGTGTGCTTGACACATACTTTGGAGAAAATGAATGAATGACAGAATGAATAAACAAATTTAAACTTGTTGAAAGAGGCATAGCTAGACAGGCTGAGGATTCTGCTAGGAAGCTTATTCAGGGATGACAAGATGGTGACAAAAGCCATGGTCTTTATCTCACCTACGTGGTGGTGTCCTTGGGTCCCCTCGGAGTTGACCCCTTTCCTAATAGAATGGAAGGGCCTGTTGTCTCTTTCACATATTACTCGCAGTCAACGACAGAGGGCATTCCCACGCCAGGCCTTCAGATTCCAGTCGGAAGCTTTATCCATCCTACCCGTTGAGGGACTGCTGCTGGCTTTCCCCCATGAGACCTATTCTGTATTGAACAGGAAAGTACAAACCAGTACAACGCCCAGCATAGATAAAATGCTTTCAATGCTCTCTGTTACGACAGTGATCCCCATAGAGACGTAATCTTCAGTTTATGAAGACTTTTTTCTGAGTCCCAAATTTCAGCAATCTGTGAAGTTTTCACCCTAATCTTGCCCTTCCGCCCTTTGCGGATCATCCTGGAATGGTCCACAGGCATTTATATCTGCTGTTCCCCAATGCCACAAGCAAGGGGCGCGCGAGATGAAACAGATCTGTCCTGGGATGTACCACTGAGAGGTAGCGGTAAGACCCCCCACTCTGGAAGGTACCATTGGGAGAGGGCGTTCCACAGCAGGGAGGGCCCCCTTACACCGCGTCAGGCATGGACCACAGTTCCCAGGCGCGGCGCTCAGGGCCCCTCTGGGTATATCCCGATTCGCTCCTCTTTGTCTTCCCGCTGCTTTCGAATCCGAGTGGACACCAGTATTAAGCGGAAACTTTCTTCGTCTCTTTTCCAGCTCCACCCCTTCGTTGGTGGGACGACTACGGAGCGAGAGACCTGCTGTCGGTTTGGGTATGGCGTCAGGGAAGCTTTCTGGGTAGTGATTGGTCACCGCGTGATTGCGGGCACTGTGGGCACAGAACTGGAACTGAGGGCGAGAGGAGCGTGTATATCCGTGCGCCTGCGTTGGCGTGCGCGACGATGCAGAGCATGCAATTTTCCTCCGAGTTTTATTGCTTTTCCCAAAGGGGTCGAATAGCTGCTCTGGTTAGTGGCGAGGTTTGGCGCGGTCACTGGCCGTGCGTGGTGACTGCGTTTCAGTCTTGTTTAGCTCTCGCTCAGTCTGGATCCTGTGGCAGCGCATGGTCTTCACACAAATGCATGCAATTCATGTCCAGGGAGAGGTCTCTGAGTTTGGTGTCTCTCCCTGGAGAGTAAACTGTATCTGGCACCTTGGGATTGTGTGTTGCTACGTGTGACAACACAGGTGCTGTTTGACTACATTTGATCTTGAGCCTTTGGGCGGAGTTGTGAGTGATGGGATATTTGATCTGAGTGGATTTTGTGATCCATAGTGCAAAGCTTCTAGGATGTGTGCCTGTATACCGGGATGTGCATCTTTGGAGCTTTCTGGCTTTTCAGTCCCTGGGTTAGATATCTCTGTGTAGGCGTCTGCACTCCAGAATGTGAGATCACTGAGCTTTTGATTCTGGGTTCCAAGTTGTGATGCCTCTGTTCTGCTATAAGGATGGGTTAATCTAAAGGTGTAAACTATCAGCTGCTTGGGGATCTATGCACAGGTTGCAAGTCTTTCATTTGTCTGGGAACTTTATCTTAAGGTCATATGATGTTCTTGAGTTATTAAAACTTCTGTCTTTCTGTTTAGGAGGGTTTGTATTTGGTCGTTAAGTGTCCGCGTGGTTTGAGAGTCAGTCTCCATGATTTGAAGTATCTGTGCAGTTCTCATTTGTTTTTGTCTAGAAGACTTTGGGCTGTTTGCAGGGTCTCTGTCACAGCGTGTATGGTTATGGTCTCTGTTGTGTTTGAGCGTCTGAGACTCGAGTTGTGTGCTCTCTGTGCAGAGATTCAGTGAGCTCTTTTTGGTGTCTCTCGGTATCTGAGCTGTTTGGAGTCTTTTTGTTAGAAATAAAACCTCTTACGTTCTTGGCTGTGAGCTCTCTGTCCAGGACTGAGGATTTGGAAGCTGGCATATATGATTCTGAAGCTGGGAACCTGACATGCTGACTGTGTGTTGTTGAATGTATCACCTGTCTCCTGAAATCTCAGTATGTATCATAATTAATACAATGGGGCCAGTGCCCATCTTGGAGGGTACCTGTGCATGTTAGCAAAGTGTGTAAAGGGCCTGCCTCCAGACTGTCCTTCAGCAAATGTTTTCTGAGCACCTGCCATAGACCTGAGCACTATTGGAGGAGTTTGGGACAGGGCAAAACTAACCAAGTCTCTCATTTCATAGACTTGGTGGCCAGTAAATAAATCAAGGGTGGCAGGTACTATGACGAAAGATATTGCTAGATCAGGGGAAAAGGTGTATGTAAGTATGATGTTATTATTTTATTCAAGATAATGAGGGAAAGTCTCCCTGAAAGATGGCAAGTAAGCAGAGATCTGGAGGAAGTGAGGGAGCAGGTCGTGGGGTTACCTAAGGGAAGAGCATTCCAGGCAGAAGGAACAACAAATGCAACAGTCCTCGCATGGAAATCTACTTGGCGTGCTCCTGAATGTCAAGGAGTCCTGTGATGCACTGGGTTTGGCACGTAGCTCTCATTGAAAGGGGCCTGGTGCTGCTATTTCTGTTTGTCCCCCAGTTTGTGGTCATCTGCATTTCACAGATGAAGGACTCAAGGCTCCAACATGTGCCCTGCACCTTCTCTCCTACCTATACCTGAAATTAGGAATGAAACCTTCTGGTCCATCATGAGAGACAGAGAGCTTAAGTGTACCCGCTGCAGGGATGATAGCATCCATGCTGAATGTCAGCCAAGCAGCGGACATCAGTTATAATCATGGGATTATGAGGCATGGGAATCATACCTCATAACATTGCTCCTCTTGATGGAGGGCAGGAATTAAGAAGGAGAAAGTAACTTGGGCAAAGGAGAGAGGCAGGAAGGGGAAGCTGGAGGACAATGAGAAAAAAAAAAAACGAGTGGTTTCATCACATTGCTTGGATTTGGCCCAATTCACCTTGATGAAATGATTGGATTAGGAAATGTGGGATCTGTAACCTATTTCTTTCCTGTTATTGGAAGTTTTGTCTTTAGTTATCTTTTTTTTATTCTTGTGGGTGGAAATTTATGAATTCATATTGACCGTTTGAAAGAGCCAGCTTTGGGTTTTGTTGATTATCTATATATTTTTTCTAATATCTGTTCCGATCTCTATTTCCTTTATTTTGCTGACAGTCTCACTACCAAAGGGGTTTAATATAGTCCCTGATAGTTTCTCAATTATAGAGAAATCTCACAGATTCTAGGGCACTGTTGTAGCCACACTGAGTGAGATTCACTGAGTGTAGGTCCTGGAATCTGCACATTTTAAAAGAATTCCTCAGTTCTGATTGACAGGGACACCTTGTCTAGGCACTGCCAGAGCAGCTGCTGCTGCTTCTGCTGCTAAGTCGCTTCAGTTGTGTCAGACTTTGTGTGACCCCATAGACAGCAACCCACCAGGCTCCCCCGTCCCTGGGATTCTCCAGCCAAGAACACTGGAGTGGGTTGCCATTTCCTTCTCCAATGCATGAAAGTGAAAAGTGAAAGTGAAGTCGCTTAGTTGTGTCTGACTCTTCGCGACCCCATGGACTGCAGCCTTCCAGGCTCCTTTATCCATGGGATTTTCCAGGCAAGAGTACTGGAGTAGGGTGCCATTGCCTTCTCCAGAGGCATGGTCTTATTTTGCCTACTGCCAGGCTCTGTCTTCACTGAGAGCATGTGACAGGGGTTTCCTGCCTTCTCTGATACACAGACCCAAGAACTCCAGTTTAGGAGACTCACTGACATGTTGTCTGCTGTTCTGAAGAGGCTCTCAGACCATGATTTCTACAAAACATCCTGATGCCAGTCTTGTCAAGCCTCCATTTGAAGGATTTCTGAAGAAATCAGATTTCTGTTTAGTGTGTATTTCTGTGATGTAAGATCAATTTGTGCTATGTGGTAGCTGTTATTCTACATATTTTGCCGTAACCATTGCATCTTATCCTTGACTGAATATATACAGAATACACAGAGTTTTCCACAGTGCATCCAGACTTGTGGCTCCCTTATTGCTGCACGACACTGAATAAGTTATGTAGCGACTCTGTGCCTCATTCCTCCTTTAACCACATGGAAACACTAGCTTGGAGTAAATTTAACTACTTCAAGGGGCAGTGTAGACCACTGACCATGTTAAGACATGGGAAATTGTCAGGACAGTATGTGCCATATGGTACGTTCCAAGTCAATTCTAGCTGTTGTCATTACTGTTGTTAATATTATTGCTGTTCCACATTTCCCTGGAGATTGTTCCAGAGACACAATGTCAAGACCACATTTGACTCACCGCATGGACCTTGCACTATCATTTCAGGCCTTTCGAGGCCTCAAGAACGGAGTGTATGAGGTATGAGGGAGGGTTTTTTTTTTTTTTTAGCACAATGAGTATCCCTCCTCTTCTTATGAGGATATTGTGAAGCTTAAATGAAATATTTAGGTTTCATCATGTGCTCATATGAAAAAGTTTAGTGAATATTCTCTATGAAGTTAGAAGTCTAATGATCTCTTCATAGGATCTGCATCATGATGGGAAAGCAAGTGGTCACTGGATGGTTATAGAACATGAGTATATAAACTTTTAAAAACATTTTCCAGGGAAATTAAAAGGCCAAGAAACCTCATCACATGGCCTTTTTTTCCATTATTTTTATCAGGTCTAATTCTCAATCAAATTCTGAACATCTGAATCTGATGAAGATATGAAAATGTTAATAGTCAAACGATCATCAGTAATGCTTTATTTCTTGTGTTGTTTTCACATTTCAGTTTTGTTTTTCTTATTTCTTTCACTGATATTCATGATTGTTTAATCCAGGGTGATGATATGGATATTTTCCAAGGTAAATCATGAGGAGATGTTCAGCTGTGTTTTGGGATGGAGAGTCTGAGAACAGGGGCACAGATCAGAGATGACACAGATCAGTTGGGATTGGGGAAGTAAAAGCATGGGGGCAGGGACAGGGGGATATGAGTACAAGCAGAAAGGGAATTGAAGAGAGACAAGAAGAAAAGCTCACCCTTCTGTATCGTGCTTAGCTCTCCATATGTACACAATATACATATGTACTTCATATGTACTCAAAAGTCTTTGAGTACTCATAGCAACACTGTAAGGTAAGCATTTTTAATGCTTTCATCCCTTTCAGCAGTTGAGGAGCAGAGACACGTAGACAATAATCAGTGAATGAATTTGCACAAGGTCATCTAGCTTGCAAGAGCTGAGTCAGATTGGTGCCCAGGCCAGAGAGAAATAGACAGGTGTGGTATCTGACTCCCAATCTGGAATACAGAGCAGTGTCTAGTCTACTGTGAATCAGAAGGCAGATCAACATGTCCATCTGCATGAAACATTACGATGGATCTGCATATGGATTGAACACAGTTTCTCCTAAGTTCATGAAAGACCATGGGGTGTCATGTCAATATGCACACATCACAGAGAACAGTTCCTAGTCCATATCAAGCTCTAAACCTGTATTTGCCATCACAGACATTAGTGGAGCACCCTCATCATTCTGGAAAGTAGCATAAACATAGTAATAATATAATGATAAACAAAAAAATCAAATACAATATCATGAAGACATTACCTCGCCCACATCGTAATTTTCTTAAATGCAGATTAAACCTGAAAGGCAATAGACCACATACTAATTTTTTTTTCTCTTAGGTGTGACATTCTAGATAATTTCCAAATAACATTTTATTAGTATTTTAATTTGCTGTATCTTCATTGTTACATAGGCAGTTTTTCTATTATAATTGAAAGATGGACTTTCTGAAAACACGTTCTCTTCAGGTATCTTGAGATTTCAGCATAAATAGTTGTGTTGGTATCCCTGCCAGGTGAAAACCCAATTGGCGCACTGACGTCAGAAGTATGATTTTTGGTACAGTAGGTGGGGGGCTGTAGGGGAGAAGAGAGGTCCTGATGGAAGGCTAGCTAAGCCTGCAAGCATTGTGAAAAAGGTCACTGACTTTATAGGCCCAAACCAAACAACAACTCACAGGTCCCTAGGAAGACACTGGTGTTCTATCCACATAAGTGTCTGTGTTAGGACTTTCAGACCATTGCTCTTTTGGCTCCCATGATGCAGTGGGGCAGCTTGTGACACTTATAACATAGTCCTGCTTTGACTGAGGCTGTGGATGAGAGTCACAGCCTCCCCTGCAGCACCGCCCCTTTTGTGGGTGATCTGGAGCCCTTTTTGTGATGTCTGGGAGTCGACAGATTCCGACAGGAAAGGAGAAAGAAAATACATAGTGCAGGGGGTACATGCACCATCCCTGACAGAGATGCAGGTGCAGCTTGTTACAGTTACCCGTTGAGGATGAGAAGAGTTCGATTTGGTAACTCAAGCAAGAAATGTGGAAGTGAATTGAATACAAAGGGAGAAAACATATTAAGAGGGGGTGAACAGGTACAACTCCCATTTCTGTAGCAGGGTAGGGGGCTCCATTACTGTTGTGAGAAAGCTCCGTGCTCTGAGCTGTGGGAGGGAGTGATGAGCGTTCTAAGGACCTGCCATCAACCCTAAGCAGGGGGCGCTGAGTGTGTGAAGACATAAGTCTCAGCCTTTACCACTGACAGACACAGAAAGCTTCTTAGCCCCACTGAGAGTGGGGCTGTGGCACCTTAGGGAAACTCAAAGGTAAGGTGGTGGTTGTTGTTCTTTTTCAATCGCTCAGTCGTGTCCGACTCTTTTCGTGAGACCCCATGAACTGTAGCAACCCAGGCTCCTCTGTCCTCCACTATCTGCCATGGTTTGCTCAAATTCATGTCCGTTGAGTCGGTGATGCTATCTAACCATCTCATCCTTTACTGCCCCCTTCTCCATTTGCTTTCAATCTTTCCCAGTGAAAGGTTGTTGCTGAACCGCAAGAGATGCCTGGATTCTTGGCCTCTGGAGGAGAAAAATTCAATCCAGGGCCAGAGATGAGGCTTGATCGCTCAGAACATTTGTGTAATAAAGTTTTATTAAAGTATACAAGAGATAGAGAAAGCTTCTGACATAGACATCAGAAGGGGGACAGAAAGAGTGCCCCCCCCCAGTCTTTAACTGGGTGTTATAGAGCTACTAGCAGTCTGCTAATTAAGGAAAGGAAATGTCTCAAAACTCAGAGAATGTCTCAAAACCCAGGCGCCTCACCCACAACATGCATTTTGAGATAACATTGGCACCAGGTAAGTCATTCCGGGCCATAAAACGATTTACATGAATCTTGAAGAAAGGCAGATTTCCATACAAATACATGGTTTCATTAACATAGATAAGGAGAACAATGTATGAGTATAACATACTGGTTTGTCAAGTGGGTTCTGAGCCTTTAGGCTCATAGCTAAAGTACAAAGTGTTGCACCAGTCCATCTTAGGGTTGTTAGATGTCATCAGATTAAGAAGAGGCATCACACATGACTGTTGTCGAAGGTATTTGCAGACTTGGAGAAAATCTTTTCCTTGAAGAGGAGATGTCCACCACGGGAAGCCTTCCACTGATGAAGAGGGGAGCACTCCGCAGACCCAGCAGTTAGACCGATTGTGGAATGCAGCATAGGAGGGAGCCCAGGACAGGAAGGAATTGTCTTGAGGATCAAACGGCAGACTCAGGATTTTTGGAGTCAGCAGAAGTAGGTTCACATAGATTATCAGGCCCATCTGAAAGTATAAAGTCAGAACATAGAGAGTAAAGACATAAAATGACGTCACTTAGTTCTGGTCAGGGTGCCACCTCTTAACTCGAGTGTGATGCATCGATGAATCAATTCCTGGTACTTTGACAGCTGTGGGAGAAGAAAGAATAACCTGGTAAGGGCCTTCCCAGAGGGGTTCGAGGGACTGGCCCCCAGATCCCAAAGTTTTTATCAAGACCTCAGTTCCTGGCTCAAATAGAGGCTTGCTTAGCTCAGAGGCTGGGTCAGGAGTCACCTCCCGGAGTTCCATTAGTGCCTGTTGAAAAGCTGAGAGCTGAGTTACATAATTAGTTAATTCTAAGGCTACAGGGTCTATAACAATGTCTGTGCATAAGAAAGGCCTTCCATAAATACGTTCAAAGGGGGACAGTCCCTCCTTTTGGGGGGCAGTGGGAGCCCTCATTAAAGCTATGGATAGAACTTCAATCCAATTGTCCTGTGTCTCTTGAGTTAATTTGCACAGATGTCTTTTGATAATGTCATTAGCTTTTTTGACCTTTCCTGAGGATTGGGGTCTCCAGGAACAGCGTAAGTGATATTCTATTCCTAGAGCTTTAGACACCCCCTGGGTTATAGTAGCTTTAAAGGCGGAGCCATTGTCACTCTGAAGGCTCCGTGGCAGCCCAAACCTGGGGATAATTTCATGGATTAAAATTCTTATAACCTCCTTAGCCTGTTCACTACAACAGGGAAAAGCCTCAATCCATCCAGTAAAAGTATCCACCCAAACTTGTAAGCAAGAACATCCATTAGCTTTTGGCATAGGAGTAAAATCAACTTGCCAGTCCTCTCCAGGATATTTCCCACTTCGTTGTAATCCAGATTTTGCTAGCTTTTCAGTCTTCGGGTTATTTTTCTAACAATCCTCACATCTTTTGATAAGGTCCTTTAAAGTTTTCATTACATTTTTCCCTTCAAACAAACGAGAAGCCATCTGGTAAGTACTCTCTACACATAAATGAAAACTCTGGTGTAATCCCTTAAGAATTTTCCATTGAGTATTTTCAGGAATTATTAATCGTCCATCCTCGGACTGTAACCATCCTTTATCAGTAATCTTTGCTCCTCTTTTCTCATATCTTTCTAATTCTTCCTCGGTATATTATGGTTTTTCCTGTTCCACAGGACCTGTCCAGATCAAAGGCAACTGCAGTGAAGGGGCTTCCTAAAGTGCTGCTTTTCTGGCTTGACAGTCAGCTAGCTGATTACCTTCAGCTACTTTACTCCCATCCATGTTGTGCCCTTTGCAGTGCATAACAGCTACTTCTTTAGGACAATATATAGCAGTTAAAAGTCTCTTGATCTCTCTGAAATGCTTAATAGGTTCTCTTGTTGCCCTTTTAAACTGTCTTTCTTTCCATATTGCAGCATGAGCGTGTAAAGTCAAATAAGCATATTTAGAATCAGTGTAGATATTTCCTCGCTGCACTTTGCTTAAGTCTAGAGCTTGGGTCAGAGCCAGAAGTTCCTCTAACTGAGCACTGGTTCCCTGGGGGAGAGATTTTGCTTCTAAAACCTCTTCAGTAGTCACCACGGCATAACCTGCTTTACGACCAGCATCAGGGTCTTTTCCTGTGAGTTGGCTCTTCCCATCAGGTGGCCAAAGTATTGGAGCTTCAGCTTCAGCATCGGTCCTTCCTGTGAATATTCACAGTTGGTTTCCTTTAGGATTGGCTGCTTTGATATCCTTGCTGTCCAAGGGATTCTCAAGTGTCTTCTCCAGCACCACAAACCGAAAGCGTCAATTCTGTCACTCAGCCTTCTTAATGATCGAACTCACACATCTGTACACGACTACCGAAAAAGCCATAGTTTGTCGGCAAAGTGATGTCTCTGCTTTCTACTATGCTGTCTAGGTTTGACATAGGCTTCCCTGGTGGCTCAGCAGTAAAGGATTCTCCTGCATGGGTGTACCTACGACTGATTCTTGTTGATGTTTGACAGAAAACAACAAAATTATGTAAAGCGATTACCTTCAATTAAAAAATAAATAAAGTGGCAAAAAAAGAGAGAGAGAGAATCCCCCTGCAATGCACGGGATGCAGGAGACATGGGTTTCAACTCTGGGTTGGGAAGATCCCCTGCCATGCCCCATGGGCAGAGGGCATGGCAACCCACTAAAGTATTCTTGCCTGGAGAATCCCATGGGTAGAGGCACCTGGCAGGCTACAGTCCATGGGGTCATAGTCAGACACGACTGAAGCAATGAGCATGCATGCATACTAGCTTTGTCATAGCTGTTCTTCCAAGGATTAAGTGTCTTAATTTCATGGCAGCAATCACCATCCACAGTGATTTTGGAGCCCCCAAAATTAAATCTGTCACTGCATCCCCTTCCCCCCTTCAGTTTTCCGTGAAGTGATAAGACTGGATGGCAAAATCTTATATTTTTGAATGTTGAGTTTTAAGCCAGCCTTTTCACTCTCCTCTTTCACCCTCAGCAAGAGGTTCTTTAGTTCCTCTTCAGTTTCTGCCATTAGAGTGATATGATCGGCACATCTGAGCTTGTTGATATTTCTGCCAGCAATCTGGATTCCAGCCTGTGAGGCATCCAGCCCAGCATTTCCCATGATGTGCTCTGCATGTAAGTTGAATAAGCAGAGTGACAATATACAACCTTGTTTTACTCCTTTCCCAATTTTGAACCAGTCCATTGTTTCATGTCTTATTCTAACTGTTGCTTCTTGACCCTCATACAGGTTTCTCAGGAGACAGGTCAGCTAGTCTGGTACTCCCATCTCTAAGAATTTTGCACAGTTTTCTGTGATTTACACAGTCAGAGGTCTTGAGGTAGTCTAGTCAATGAAGCAGAGGTAGATGTGTTTCTGGAATTCCCTTGCTTTCTCCATGATCTAACGAAGGTTGCAATTTGATCTCTTGTTTCTCTGCTTCTTCAAACCCAACTTGTATATCTGGAAGTTCTCGTTCCATATACTGTTGAAGCCTAGCTTGAAGGAGTTTACTAACCAGGAGGCTTCAGAAATATGGGACAAACTAAGCTTAAGAAATTGGAGGGTGTGAATGAAGCTCGGTAAGAGAGACAAGAAGAGGATTCTCTGCTTCCCATGTTGTTAGCAAGCAGGACAAGGGCTCGACCATACTTTCAAGTGCTTGTGTAAGACAGTAGCCTTTATCTAGAAAGTCATAAACAGTTTTGCAGCTGTAAGAGAGGGAGGGAGAAGGCGGGGAGTGGGAGACCGACACCCCGAGTGTGTGTGAGAGATTATTAGAAGGGGGTTGACAATTAAATGGAGGGAGGCTTCGGATTACGGCAGATGTGGTGGACTTGGGAAAATGTAGACTGCATTAGACATTTTCAAAGTAAAATGGACAGAACTCAACAAGCATATTGACTTGAGCTGAAGGAGAGGGAATTGTAAACATGGTTAAGACCAAGTTTCTGTGTCCTGTCATAAGGGTACAAAGGTAGCATGGGAATCCTGGTTGTTGGCCAGGTCTGGGAAGAATTCCAAATAAGATTTTTATGTTTATGAGCTCATGGTCTAGATGGATACGATAACCAATATTTAAATACTTAAAAGTTCCTTTTCCTTAAAAAAAAAGTGAGAAGTATTGAGATACAATTTATATATGATAGAAGTCAATGCTTCAAAGCATTACAGTTTGTCGAGTTTTGACATATGCATACCATGGTGTAAATGCTACCACAGTAAAAATGTAGAAAATGTCCCATTGGTTCGGAAATGCTCCCTTGAGCTATTTGCCATCAGACTCCTTCCTCCACTCCTATACCCTGGCAACCACAGATATATTTCTGTGCCTATAGTTGTGCCTCTTCCAGGAATCCATTGACAGGAAATCGTATAACACATAGCCTTCTGTGTCTGACATCTCTCATTGACACAGCTGAGATGCATCCTTGCTGTTACATGCATTAGTAGTTCCATTTTAAATGACTGTGTAGTATTCTTTTGTACGAGTATACTCTTTTGTTTTTCTGTCATCTGTATACCAGTTGTTGAATAGTTGGGCTGTTTCTAGGTTTGGCTATTGGAATACATGAGTAGAATATTTGTGTAAAGGTCCTTGTGTGAGCACGTTTTCCTTTCTCTTGGGTGAAACTGGGTAAAATTAAAACTCCTAGTAAGTACGAAAATTCCTGCTATAATAGAATAATAAGAAGAATGTGCTATTGGGGAAGAGTGAAGAAATAGCTACAGAAGGAATGAAAAGGCTAAGCCAAAGTGGAAACAACACCCAGCTGGGGATCTGTCTGGTGGTGAAAGTAAAGTCCGATGCTAAAAGAACAATACTGTAGAGGAACTAGAGGTATATTCAGAGAAATCAGGTACCGGTTCAGACATTTAAATGTGCTGTTCTCCAAGCAACAAATGTAGACAGAGGTATGTATTTATGTATTTATCCCATGGAAGTGAGTAAAGCCATCGCAAGCGTGATGGAAAACCCAGAAGCAGAGAAGGAAATGGTTCATCAAAGCATGTATAAAAATAGGTATTAAAAATCTCCCTGAGTTCGGCGTGTATGGTAGTGTGTGCACGTGCACCCGTTGCTGCGCATGCGCCTTGGTGCACATACGTCTTGAGCGTTCTGTGAGGAGCGTTGGGCCTGAGGTGGTTGGGTTTATTCAGTCCCGGTTCCTTCTCACTGCTTGAGAGTCACCAGATAGGTTCACAGATCTGTCCTGTCTGGATTTTAAGTGTGCGTGTGTGTGTGAGGGGGAGCCAGCGAGTTTCACCCGGGTCGGGTACTGCCATCTGGGGCCTTTGAGGAGGAAGGCCCTCGAGGTCGTCATCTTTCTCCTCAGAGATGTCGCGCTGCCTAGTTCTTGTCCTGGTGGCGGGAGAGGAAGGGCGGTGGGCAGAGGAGGGCAGAGGAGGCCAGGGGGTCAGATCACAGTGGGGGGAGACTTGGGGGGTGCTGTTGGAGATATCTGGTTCATTGGGGCCCTGGAACTGACGACAGAGCACAGAATCTGGGGCGGGCAGTGGGACCTGGGCAGGGGGCGGGGTGGGCGATTAAGGAAAGGCCTAGAAACCGGACCGCGGGGGGGGGGGGTGTGTGTGACTGTATCGCGAGTTTTTTGGTAAGGGGCCAAGAGAGACGTGGACCGGTCGCTCTGTACGCAGACTCACCTCAGCCACAGACTCTGAGAAAATCGCCGTAGTCAGGCTGTAAAGACTGAGCCTTTCTTCGTGTTCCAAATGAATTCAAAGAGAGTTGGGGAAAATAGGTCTGGTGAATAGGAGTGTGACAAGAGCAATAGTCCTGAATTTTTAAGTTCCTAGCAGTATTTCACTAAATATCTTCATGATGGAGAATTCTGTTGTGAAATCAAACTTCCTCACAAAAATTTTCTGTCTTCCTGTGTACCTTAAGGTGATTTCTCTGCCAACTTAGCAAAGACACAAATGGCTTTGCAAGAAACTATATTTGGTGTAATTGGAATGCATGTACACTCATACTTAATGAGAGTTTTCTTTTGAAATTATTTTCACATTTTTAAAAAATAGTAAATCAACATATGGTCACAAAAGTGATCAAATATAGCTGTACTCTTAAATACATTTTCTAAATCACAATATTCTACTTTCAGGGAGAAATATGAGTGGGCAAGTGCCATCAACATTGGGACCTATAGATCAAGAGTCCTCCCAGCTGGATGAACCTGTGGTTGTGAGTACCTTACCATTTGATGTTTTCTATTAGCACAAATTTATTTTTGAGAAAAGGATGTTAAGTAGTACAGGTGCAGTGATAAAGGGTGACAGCTTGTTTTAGGAAGGAACATCGATCCAGATATATTACAGTCTGGCGTTGCCTGGATGAATATACTGTTAAATTCCCTGGAAATGTGCCCAGTGACCCCCTCCTCCTGCTTATTAACAACAGAATGCATACTTCCATCCCAACATAGATTTAAATAGCTTCCAAAGTCTTTCTGGGTAACTCTTATGGGAGCTAACTCTTCTCTGTGGGAAGAGTAACTTTATTAAAAGTAAGTACATAGAATTGTGTTGGGAAAATGTTGTTAGGTTTACTTATGATTAGATATCATTTCAGTTCAGTCGCTCAGTCATGTCTGACTCTTTGCGACCCCATGAATCGCAGCACGCCAGGCTTCCCTGTCCATCACCATCTCCTGGAGTTTACCCAAACCCATGTCCATCGAGTCAGTAATGCCAACCAACCATCTCATCCTCTGTCGTCCCATTCTCCTCCTGCCCCAAATCCTTCCCAGCATTACGGTCTTTTCCAGTGAGTCAACTCTTCGCATGAGGTGGTCAAAGTATTGGAGTTTCAACCTCAACGTCAGTCCTTCCAGTGAACACCCAGGACTGATCTCCTTCAGGATGGACAGGTTGGATCTCCTTGCAATTCAAGGGACTCTCAAGAGTCTTCTCCAAGACCACAGTTCAAAAGCATCAATTCTTCGGTGCTCAGCTTTCTTCACCGTCCAACTCTGAGATCCATACATGACCACTGGAAAAACCATAGCATTGACTAGACGGACCTTTGTTGGCAAAGTAATGTCTCTGCTTTTAAATATGCTATCTAGGTTGGCCATAACTTTCCTTCCAAGGAGTAAGCATCTTATAATTTCATGGCTGCAATCACCATCAGCAGTGATTTTGGAGCCCAAAAAAGAAAGTCTGACACTGTTTCCACTGTTTCCCCATGTATTTCCCACAAAGTGATGGGACCAGATGCCATGATCTTAGTTTTCTGAATGTTGAGCTTTAAGCCAACCTTTTCACTCTCCTCTTTCACTTTCATCAAGAGGCTCTTTAGTTCTTAACTTTCTGCCATAAGGGTAGTGTCATCTGCATATCTGAGGTTATTGATATTTCCCCCGGCAATCTTGATTTCTGCTTGTGCTTCTTCCAGCCCAGCATTTCTCATGATGTACTCTGCATAGAAGTTAAGTAAGCAGGGTGACAATATACAGCCTTGACGTACTCCTTTTCCTATTTGGAACCAGTCTGTTGTTCCATGTGCAGTTCTAACTCTTGCTTCCTGACCTCCATACAGGTTTCTCAAGAGACAGTTCAGATGTCTGGTATTCCCATCTCTTTCAGAATTTTCCACAGTTTATTGTGATCCACACAGTCAAAGGCTTTGGCATAGTCAATAAAGCAGAAATAGATGTTCTTCTGGAACTTTCTTGCTTTTTCAATGAACCAGCAGATGTTGGCAATTTGATCTCTGGTTCCTCTGTCTTTTCTAAAACCAGCTTGAACCTCTGGAAGTTCACGGTTCACATATTGCTGAAGCCTGGCTTGGAGAATTTTGAGCATTACTTTACTAGCGTGTGAGATGAGTGCAATTGTGCGGTAGTTTGAGCATTCTTTGGCATTGCCTTTCTTTAGGATTGGAATGAAAACTGACCTTTTCCAGTCCTGTGGCCACTGATGAGTTTTCCAGATTTGTTGGCATATCGAGTGCAGCATTTTCACAGCATCATCTTTCAGGATTTGAAATAGCTCAACTGGAATTCCATCATCTCCACTAGCTTTGTTCATAGTGATGCTTTCTAAGGCCCATTTGACTTCACATTCCAGGATGTCTGGCTCTAGGTGAGTGATCACACCATCGTGATTATCTGGGTCATGAAGATCTTTTTTGTACAGTTCTTCTGTGTATTCTTGCCACCTCTTCTTAATATCTTCTGCTTCTGTTAGGTCCATACCGTTTCTGTCCTTGATCGAGCCCATCTTTGCATGAAATGTTCCCTTGGTATCTCTAATTTTCTTGAAGAGATCTCTATTCTTTCCCAATCTGTTGTTTTCCTCTATTTCTTTTCATTGATTGCTGAGGAAGACTTTCTTATCTCTCCTTGCTATTCTTTGGAACTCTGCATTCAGATGGGAATATCTTTCCTTTTCTCCTTTTGTTTTCACTTCTCTTCTTTTCACAGCTATTTGTAAGGCCTCCTCAGACAGCCATTTTGCTTTTTTGCATTTCTTTTTCTTGGGGATGGTCTTGATCCCTGTCTCCTGTACAATGTCACGAACCTCCGTCCATAGTTCATCAGGCACTCTGTCTATCAGATCTAGTCCCTTAAATCTATTTGTCACTTCCACTGTATAATCATAAGATATTTGATTTAGGTCATACCTGAATGGTCTAGTGGTTTTCCCTACTTTCTTCAATTTAAGTCTGAATTTGGCAATAAGGAGTTCATGATCTGAGCCACAGTCTGTTCCCGGTCTTGTTTTTGCTGACTGTATAGACCTTCTCCATCTTTGGCTGCAAAGAATATAATCAATCAATCTGTGTATTATGTATATTTATGCTATTAGATGTATTAACAACAAAACATTTTTACTTGCATGCACACTCTACTAGGACCAGCAGCCCAGTGTTGAGCAGCCTCAACAAGAGGAACCACCAGCTGAGATTCAGGATATCACACCTGGAATGGAGGAAGTAAATGGAGAGGATCCAATGAATCATGATGAAGAGAAGAAGGATGCCTGTCAAGGTAAAGTGTATCAGTGCATCCTGCCTTAAGACATACCCAGTGAGTGGAGGAAAGGAAACATTAGAAAAGGACTTCAGACAGTTCCTAAAAAACTGAGGAGAGTATAGTTTGCAGGTTCGTGTGGTTGGTGAAATTTTCCCTTGTTTTCAAGACAAAGAAGGTGTGGTGGGGCATCTAAGTTGTCTGAGGACAACCCTGGAAAAGGAAAATGGTAATGACTTTCGGAAAATTTTGCTTTCCTTTTTCTCCAGCAAAACATTCCTGGAATAATGCTCCTGAGTTTCTTACTCATCACATTTTTACCATACTAACCTAAGGCTTTTAATTCATAACACTGAGGGAATGAATATCATAATTCCCTTGTTTATATTGTAGGCTTTACAGCTGAATTGATACATTTTTTTAATGATTCTGACCTGGAAACTGGTCTCCCGGAATTGGCTGTGGCAAAGACTGGAGGTCAAGGTGGAGATGGTCCTGATGTCTAGGAGGAGATTGCATCAAATATAGAGCATGTTGAAATGCCAGAAGCAGGTATGTCATCCATTCAGAAAGTAATTTATGTGGTTTCTGTTTTTCAGAATATTATATCTTTAATGATATAGAGGGAACATTACTATTATTTTAATAATAGAATTCACATATTCTTTGAAAGATAGTTCAGACCCCAGATGCCTGAGTTCCTGACTTACAGACTTTCAGATAGAGAAACAGACAGGATCTAAGCCATATCAAATTGAAAATAGGAAACCGTTTTCTTCTCTTGAGTATAAGTACTTTATGCAACAGCTAATAATTTTCAGGTTCTTTTATAATCTCTGCTTGTAACAAATATGGAATGCATTTGTAATAAATGTCAGTTTATATGAAATATGCTCAGGCATTCAAGTAGGTTCTAGTACCAGCTTTAACATAATGTGTGTGATTCTGCGAAATCCCTTAACTTCTAAATTCAACTTTGCTCATATAAGTTGTGAATTCAGAACAGGTATACTAAAATGCTAATTTTTCAATGCTAACTTTTGCATTCTCTGGTTCTCTTCAATGGAATGCATACAGGAATACTCTGTTTTTCATGATTGATTTATCATAAAATAGCATCTTGAGTCAAATTATAACAGGGGAATTGAGATTTCATTTTCTGATGGGGGACACATGTACACCTGTGGCTGATTCATGTCAATGTATGGCAAAAACCACCACAATATTGTAAACTAATTAGCCTCCAATTAAAATAAATAAATAAACTTTTTTAAAAAAGAAAATGAGCCAACATTCTGCTTGATATTTGTTAAATTCTCTCAAATTCTCTATTGTCTAGCTCTTAAAAAAGTAGTTGCATTTTAAATCCTTTCCCCAATGAAGCATGAAATGACTGAAGAAAGAAATGCAAAAGATAGTCTAGTTTCCTGTTTCTGTGGCTGATCAAGTTGAGAGAGTGCATGTAGTCAGTGATATGCAAGGCAGGTGTGAGTAAGATACACATGCTAAGCACACTACCTGCCCCCACATTTGGACTGGTTTTTTTTGGGGGGGGGATTGCTTATTTTAATTGGAGGATAATTACTTTACAATACTATGATGGTTTTTGCCGTACATCCCACGGTCACTCTTCAAGAACTAATAAAAATCTGAGCCTCATGATATAATCATCTCTAACCATATCAAATATGTTATTTTAACTCTTTGATAATTCAGTTTAAAAAGTTTTGAAGGTTAAAATCTGTAACTCTAGTTCTTCCCACGTAATCAACTTAGTATCTTTCACATACGTGTTTTCCAAATTCCTGACAATTAATTGCATGGTTCTGATTTTAAAGGAAGAACTTCATGGTTAGGGAAAAATTTACTGTGTTTTAGCCTTATAAATATTTTCACTTTACATTTTTGTTCCATTCCATTAGAACACGTAGACGAAAATACCACTTTCAGACTACTTTCAAGTAACTACAGAACATGATTAAAATGTTCTCATAGAAAAATCTTAGCCATAAACATGTGTGGTACTTAAAAAGAACAATACATAAATTACAAAGTACATAAATATAAAATCCTACATCCAGTATAAAAAGTAAGAAAAAGAGCAACAGAATAAACTTAAGGGAAACAGAAAAAGATACTTAATGAAAGGTATGAATTATTAGGAAGAGGAAAATAAATTCAACTAATAAATAAAGACAATGTGCTAGTTTACATAATTTTAACACACATATATACATTTTTTAATATTCTTTTCCGTTGTGATTTATCACAGGAGACTGGACATAGTTCCCTGTGCTGTATAGTAGGACCTTGTTTGTTTATCCATTCTGAGTGTAATAGTTTGTATCTGCCAACCCCAAATTGCCAGTCCATTCCTCTCAGTTTACATAATTGTGAAGAAAATGTACAAAACCCAAGTATACATAATAAGAAATATGAACAAGACACTAACAGTATATTACAGAATTAAAACAGTATAATCTGGAACTCTGATATTTTCAGAATATTGATGAAATGGCTAATAGGATAGAAAAACAAATATTATTTAACATAGCCCACAGTAACTAAATAACTAAACATCACAGATACCATGGATGAACTTTTGAAATTGGTCAAGAGTTGTCTCTCAAAAGCCATTATCATTTAGAAACAAAGAAAAATATCTGCTTTTCCAGATTTTCTTTCTGTCTTCCTACTTGCTTTTCTCGCTCACTCCTACTCCCTCTTGCTCTCGCTTTTCTTTTCTTCTCTCCTTTTTTTCTTTCTTCTTTTGGTTTGACTGTGAGAAACAGTCCTATTTCTGCTTCACATTTTGATGTGACCATGTTGCCAGTGATAGTAATGACTTAAAATTTGTGTCCCCATATAATTTATTATACCAACTAGAATGCTTTCCAAGGTGAAAAGAAACATTTAGAATTACATGAGGGCCACAAGTAAAAAGGGGGACAAATGTTGAACCAACTTAAAACAGCCATATAAGGGATAAACTAAAACAAATGAAAATTTCTACACTTTTCCACAATAGAGAAGAAACAAATGTAATACTGGCCTTTTTATTTACTTCACTTAAGCAGTAACAGAGATAACAACTGTTGAGCTATCCTATATTCAGAATATTATTTCAAATCAATACATTTAAATGATACTTTGCAGGATTTTTTTGTTTCATTTTTTGTGTATTTTGTTTTTCTTAGGATGTTTTTTGTTGTTAGATATTTTACTGAATGTGTACACAGTTTTGCCCTCTACTGAAAACTACCTTCTGGCAGGTTCCATTGATTTCATTTGTTCTGAACTCAGTGTCCTTGTTTTCTTGTATAACTAGGAAGAGTAGTGTGTTTTTAAAAATACTCGTAATGTGCCTGAAAAGTCTATAAACTCTCTAGAGAGGTTTAACTGAAGGTAAGCCAAAGGGTCGCCCGTAGTGTTCTTGTTTTAGTCCATTTTATAAAACTAAAACTGCAGTGAACTTTGTATACCTGTCCTATCATTGAAATAAAGTTCTGCTAAGTAACTTTAACGTTTTAATGTTTATATTATAGGTGAAGGGCAACCATTTGCTTGAAAGAAGATAAACTGAAACCATCTATGCTGCTCTTATGTTGTATATTTGACTGTTAAAGTTCTGTCAATAAACTTTCATTTTCTACTTGCACATTTTTTTGTTAAATTTATCCCTGGGTATTTAATGTTACTGAAAATTCATGGTTTGTGATTTTTACTGTCTGATTGAGGATGTATGTAGAGATAGAATGTTTGTATATAGACTTGCTGTCCCACAATTCCTCTAAATATGCAATTTAATTCCAAAAATTTAGATCTAGATTGTTTTTGCTTTTCAAAATATACTATTCTGTCTGAATATCGACAGTTTCTACTGGCTTAAACCTTAAACCTTTCCTCATTACGCAGCATTGAACAAACCTAGCCAGAATGGTGTTGACTAAAACAGGTGATAATCGACATTTTTCCTGATAGGAAATGAAAAATCTTCTCCATTTCAACCTGTTTACGTTGCTTTTTTGTAGACATATTTTATCAGAGTAAGTTCCATTCTATTCCTAGTTTTCTGTCTTGAATATAGATTAATTTTCTTTTTTTTGTTATTTTAAATTAGTTTATTTATCTATTTTTAAACTTTACAATATTGTATTAGTTTTGCCATACATTGACATGAGTCCACCATGAGTGTTACATGTGTTCCCCTTCCAGAACCCCCCTGCCACCTCCCTCCCCATCCCATCTCTCTGGGTCATCCCAGTGCACCAGCCCCGAGCACCCTGTATCACTCATCGAACCTGGACTGAGAATGCGTGCAAGCTAGGTTTGTCATAGCTTTTCTTCCAAGGAGCAAGTGTCTTTTAATTTCATGGCTGCAGTCACCATCTGCAGTGATTTTGGAGCCCAAGAAAATGAAATCTGTCACTGATTCCACTCCCCCCTCCCTCCTTCTATTTGCCATGAAGTGATAGGACCAGATATGCGGATGACACCGCCCTTATGGCAGAAAGTGAAGAAGAACTAAAGAGCCTCTTGATGAAGGTGAAGGAGGAGAGTGAAAAAGTTGGCTTAAAGCTCAACGTTCAGAAAACTAAGATCATGGCATCTGGTCCCATCACTTCATGGGAAATAGATGGGGAAACAGTGGAAACAGTGTCAGACTTCATTTTTTTGGGCTCCAAAATCACTGCTGATGGTGATTGCAGCCATGAAATTAAAAGACGCTTACTCCTTGGAAGGAAGGTTATGGCCAACCTAGATAGCATATTAAAAAGCAGAGACATTACTTTGCCAACAAAAGTACGTCTAGTCAAGGCTATGGTTTTCCCAGTGGTCATGTATGGATGTGAGAGTTGGACCATGAAGAAAGCTGAGGGCTGAAGAATTGATGCTTTTGAACTGTGGTGTTGGAGAAGACTCTTGAGAGTCCCTTGGACTGCAAGGAGATCCAATCAATCCATCCTAAGAGAGATCAATCCTGGGTGTTCATTGGAAGGTCTGATGTTGAAGCTGAAACTCCAATACTTTGGCCACCTCATGCGAAGGGTTGACTCATTGGAAAAGACCCTAATGCTGGGTAGGATTGGGGGCGGAAGGAGAAGGGGACAACAGAGGATGAGATGGTTGGATGGCATCACTGACTTGATGGACATGGGTTTGGGTGGACTCTGGGAGTTGGTGATGGACAGAGAGGCCTGGCGTGCTGCAATTCATGGGGTCGCAAAGAGTCGGACATGACTGAGCGACTGAACTGAACTGATAGGACCAGATGCTATGATCTTAGTATTCTAAATGTTGAGTTTTAAGCCAGTTTTCTCACTCTCCTCTTTCACCCTTATCAAAAGGTTATTTAGTTGCTCTTCACTTTCTGCCATTAGAGTCTATGTGTATCTGTGTATCTGTGTATCTGACTTGTCGATATTTCTCCCAGCCATCTTGATTCCAGTCTGGCATTTTGCATGATGTACTTTGCATATAAGGTAAATAAGCAGCATGACAATATACAGCCTTGTCGTACTCCTTTCCAATTATAAAGCAGTCAGTTGTTCCAACTCTGGTTCTAATGGTTGCTTCTTGACCCGCATACAGGTTTCTCAGGAAACAGGTCGAGTAGTCTGGGACAGCCCTCTGTGTAAGAATTTTCTGTAGTTTGTTGTGATCCACGCACTCAGAGGTCTTAGCGTAGTCAATGACACAGAAATAGGTGTTTGTCTGGAATTCCCTCACTTTCCCCATGATCTAATGGATGTTGGCAATTTCATCTTTGGTTGCTCCACCTCCTAGAAACCTAAGTATCTCTGGAAGCTCTCCGTTCACGTACTGTTGAAGCCTAGGTTGGAGGAGTTTACTAACCAGGAGGCTTCAGAAATTGGGGACATTGTGTATATGTACCACAGCTTCCTTATCCATTCATCTGCTGATGGACATCTAGGTTGCTTCCATGTCCTGGCTATTGTGCTGCGATGAACATTGGGGTACATGCGTCTCTTTCAATTCTGGTTTCCTCAGTGTGTATGCCCAGCAGTGGGATTGCTGGGTCATATGGCAGTTCTATTCCCAGTTTTTTAAGGAATCTCCACACTGTTCTCCATAGTGGCTGTACTAGTTTGCATTCCCACCAACAGTGTAAGAGGGTTCCCTTTTCTGCACACCCTCTCCAGCATTTATTGCTTGTAGACTTTTGGATAGCAGCCATTCTGACTGGTGTGAAATGGTACCTCATTGTGGTTTTGATTTGCATATACACAATGGAATATTACTCAGCCATTAAAAAGAATACATTTGAATCAGTTCTATAGTGATGGATGAAACTGGAGCCCATTATACAGAGTGAAGTAAGCCAGAAAGAAAAACACCAATACAGTATACTAATGCATATACATGGAATTTGAAAGATGGTAACGATAACCCTATATGCGAGACAGAATAAGAGACACAGATGCATGGAACAGTCTTACGGACTCTGAGGGAGAACGTGAGGGTTGGACGTTCTGGGAGAATAGCATTGAAACATGTATATTATCATATGTGAAACAGAACAGCATTCCAGGTTCAATGCATGAGACAAATGCTCAGGGCTGGGGCAATGGGATGACCCAGAGGGATGGGATGGGGAGGGAGGTGGGAGGGGGGTTCAGGATGGGGAACACATGTAAACCCATGGCTGATTCACGTCAATGTATGGCAAAAACCACTAAAATATTGTAAAATAATTAGCCTCCAACTGAAATAAATAAATTTATTTTTAAAAAAAAGAAATTGGGGACAATCTAAGTGGAGAAGCTTAGGAAATTGGATGGTGTGAAGGAAGCCTGATAAGAGAGAAAAGAAAAGGAAGCTCTCCTTTCGATGTTGCTAGCAACGTGGGCAGAAGCTAGACCACGCCTTCAAGTCCTTGTGAAGGAGAGTAGCGTTTATCTAGAAAGTCATAGACAGTTTTGCAACTGTAAGAGAGGGAGGGAGAAGGCGAGAAGAGAGAGACAGACACCCTGAGTGGATGTGAGAGACGTGTTAGAAGGGGGTTGACAATTAAATGGAGGGAGGCTTTGGACCAGACCAGATGTGTTTGTGGGTAAAAGGAGACACATTAGACGTTTACGAAGTAAAATGGACAGAACTCAGCAAGAATTTGGACTTGAGGAGAAGGAGAGGGACTTGTAAACGTGGTTAAGACCAAGTTTGTGTGTCCTGTCATAAAAGTACAAAACTGTCATGGGGAATTCTGGAAGTTGGCTAGGTCTGGGAAGAATTCCAAATAAGATTTTTATGTTTTTGGGCTCATGGTGTACATGGATACAATAACCAGTATTTAAATACTTAAAATTTTCTTTTCCTTTAAAAAACGTATTGAGGTAGAATTTATATACAATAAAAGCCAACACTTTAAAGTATAACCGTTTGTAGACTTCTGACAAATGTATACCGTGGTGTAAATGCTACCACAATAAAAATGTAGAAAACGTTTCATCGTTCAAAAATGCTCCCTTGGGCTATTTGCCATCAGAATCCTTCCTCCACTCCTATACCCTAGCAACCACAGATACATTTCTGTGCAAATAGTTGTGGCTTTTCCAGAAATCCATTGACATGAAATCATATAATACGTAGCCTTCTGTGTCTGGTTTCTCTCATTTGCACAGTTGAGATGCATCCTTGCTGTTACATACATTAGTAGCTCCTTTTTTTTTTTATTACCGTGTAGAGTTCCTTTGTACACTCGTATACTCTTTGGGTTTTCTCTCATGTGTATACCAGTTGTTCAACAGTTGGATTGTTTCTGGGTTTGGCTATTAAGAATACATATGTGGAATATTTGCATACAGGTGTTTGCGTGAGCATGTTTTCATTTCTCTTGGGTAAAATTGCTGGGTCATATAAGGCTTCCCAGGTGGCACTAGTGGTAAAGAACCTGTCTGCCAATGCAGGAGACTCAGGTTCGATCCCTTACTCTCGAAGATCCCCTGGAGTAGGAAATAGCAACCCGCTCCAGTATTCTTGCCTGGAAAATTCCATGAAGAGGGGTCCTGGCAGGTTACAGTCCATGGGACCCCAGAGAGTTAAACATGACTGAGCGACTGAACACACACACAAACACACACACACACACACATACACGTGCGGTAATTTATATATCTTAGAATCTAAACAGTGTCCTCTGTAGATAACATACACATGGATGTTTTGGTGTTTCATTTTTTAAACTGTTCTCTCAATGTCTGCCTTCTGATTGGATTGTTTTACCTATTCACATTTAGTGTTGATACAGACTTACATCTGCCAATATATATTTCTGTCCCATGTCGTTTTGTTCTATGGTCCTCATTTTACTGCTTTCTTTTCCATTCAGGGGATATTTTCTAATGCAGCATTTTAAACTGTTTACTGATTTTTCCACTAGTTTAAAGTTATTTCCTTAGCTGTATGCCACCATAAGCATCTTACTTTCTCACAATCAGCTTGAAATTTATGCTAATTCTAATGAGATACAGAAACATTACTCCTATATCGCTCTATTCTGGTTTCCCTCTTTTCCTCATATTGTCACATATATAGTAAATCTATAAAGAGTAAGCCCATTAATACACTCATTATTATTATATATAATGTTACATGATGAAAAGCTGATATATGGCAGGATATCAGGTATATATTTATAGCTTCTGTTATATTCACCTTCTTTGTCATGATTTCTGATTCTTTGCATATGTTCATATGGATTTGACACCATCCAGACTTGTTTCCTTACATAATACAGCTTGGCTCCCAACAACCTCCTTTGTGCTGTTACAGTGAATATATTACATTCCATATATTATTGGCCCAGCAATAATTGGGCTTCTCTGGTGGCTCAGACGGTAAAGAATCTGCCTGAATGCAGTAGACCCAGGTTCAATCCCTTGGTCAGGAAGATCCCCTGGAGAAGGGAATGGCCAACCACTCCAGTATTCTTGCCTGGAGAATCCCATGGACAGAGGAGCTTGGCAGGCTACAGTAATGGGGTTGCCAAGAGTCAGACATGACTGAGCAACTACCACTTTCACAACAATAATTTATGTGATATTGTTTTAGACAGTTGCTTTTTAAATACAGGAAGAAAGGAGTGAAATATGTATTCATAAAGTATTTTTGTTCATACAATTACCTTTACCTGTGCTCTTTGCTTTTTCACATGGATTCTGACTAACATCTGAATTCACTTACTGCAGCATGAAGAACTTACTTTAGTTTTTCTTGTAAGCCAGTTCTACCAACAAATTCCCAGAGGTTTTTTTATTTTTTTTGGCATACCTTTACTTTGCTGTCATTTCTATTTTCTTAAACCACTTTATTGTGGTATGTGTGACATGCAAAAAGCTGTGTACACACCCATGAAATCATCACCAACTTCAATATGCAAAACTCAACTGTATTTCTCTACTAGTGGTGGATACTCCTAATAAGTAAGAAATTCCAGTTACAATAGAATAAAAAGAACTTAGGAATTAGCTTAACCAAGGAGCTGTAAGATCTGTACGTTGAAAAATACAAAACCAGTTGAAAGAAATTAATGAAAATTTAAGTAAATGATAACTGCCTATCAATGGGCACTAGAGTTTCCCTTAGAAATTGGCTGTCATTGTACACACATCTCTGAGCATGTGGGAATATTTCCTTAAGGCACATTCATGGCAGTGAGACTGCTGGATCAAAGACTTCCTTGGCCAAACACACATCTCTGGAGTACCTACTATATGCATGTGCCTGACTCTGTTCTAAACGCCAAGGAGGCATCACAGAATAGGGCTGAAACATGTCCCTCTTTCATGAAGGCAAATGCTGCTGAGGGTGAGGGCAGGATGGAATGTAAATTCTGATGGGTGCTGCCACAGAGACCTGCAAAGGTGTTTCACCAGTTCACACTGGCCTCAGTGGGGCAGGGGAGTGAATGTGCCTTTACTGGCATCTTGCCACCATTTGTAGGCTGGGACGTCTAGGCATGAGGCTGGACTCCTTATGTCCAGTTCCCTAGAAGAGCTTCAAGTCCACAACTAGGAATGATCCGCGTAGGGATTTCAGGGACCGTGAATACCCTTGGTATCCATACCCTTGATTGTAACGTCACAGAGTGTATTTGACAAAGCCTGGGAGGTATATGACCCTTCGGTGCCTCTGCACCCTGAGTGTGCCATCTCTGACCTGGAGATAAGTCTGTGAGCCAGGGATTGAGGGTGCTGAAACCTTGAGAGGTTTACTATGTCTTGGGCTGTGAACTTTGGGGTGTGTAGGATGCGGGATACCATGGTCTGAGGTCTCTTTGTGGTGGCTGCATGAAGCATTGTGAAAGGGCTGTATGCGTTCACCATACCAGTGCTCTGTGCAGTTGGTGTGATTGTGTCCTATGGTGTGAGCTGTGTGATTGCGACTTCTGTGTCCAGGGTGTGAAGTCTCTGAGCTGTCGGGTTTCCTCCATGGCAGCTTGTGAAGTTGCTAAAATGCATGTCGGCCTGTATTCGAATTTCATCTCAGCTGATTTTGTGTGTCTTGCCTCATTTATTGAGTCTCTAGGACTTTCAGTTTGGTGGATTGTTTGGTGTTGGGTGTCCAGTGCAGTGAGGTCTGCCAGCTGCTATTTCCTTGGTCCATATCTGGTTGAGTGTATCATTGATATTTGGGTTTTATGACCCATAGTGTGAAGTCCCTTCCTTTCCCTTCCCTAGCCTTTCCCTTCTCCAGGGGAATCTTCCCAACCCAGGGATTGAACCTAGGTCTCCCGCATTGCAGCCAGATTCTTTACCATATGAGCCACAAGGGAAGCCCAAGAATAATGGAGTGGGTAGCCTATCCCTTCTCCAGTGGATCTTCCTGGTCCAGGAATCAAACCACGGTCTCCTGCATTGCAGGCAGATTCTTTAACAGCTGAGCTATCAGGGATTGAAACATTTCACATTATTGTTGTTCAGTAGCTCAGTCGTGTCCGACTCTTTACAACCTCGTGGACTGCAGCACGTCAGGCTTCTCTGTCTTTCACTATATCCTGGAGTTTGCTCAAACCCATGTCCTTTGAGGCAATACTGCCATCTAATCATCTCATCCTCTGTCACCCCCTTCTCCTCCTGCTCTCAATCTTCCCCAGCATCAGGGTCTTTTCCAATGAGTCGGCTCTTCACATCAAGTAGCCAAAATATTGGAGCTTCAGCTTCAGCATCAGTCCTTCCAATGAATATTGAGGGTTGATTTTCTGCAGGATTGACTTATTTGATGTCCTTGCTGTCCAAGGGAGTCTGAAGAGTCTTCTCCAGCATCATGGTTTCAAAGGTTCAATTCTTTGGCGCTCAGCCTTCTTTAGGTCCAACTCTCCCATCCATAGAGGACTACTGGAAAAACCGTAGCTTTGACAATAGGGACCTTTGTCGGCAATGTAATCTCTCTGCTTTTTAACATGCTGTCTAAGTTTGTCATAGCTTTTCTTCCAAGGAGCAAGTGTCTATCAATTTCATGGCTGCAGTCACAATCTGCAGTGGTTTTAGAGCCCAAGAAAATAAAGTCTGTCAGCGTTTCCATTTTTTCTCCATCTATTTGCCATGAAGTGATGGAACCAGATATCATGATCTTACTTTTTGAATGCCGAGTTTTAAGACAGCTTTTTTACTCTCCTCTTTCACCTGCATCGAGAGGCTCTTTAGATCCTCTTCGATTTCTGCCATACGGGTGGTGTCAACTGTGTATCTGAGGTTATTGATATTTCTAAAAGCGTTCTTGATTCCATATTGAGTTTCATCCAGCCCAGCATTTTGCATGATGTACTCTGCATACAATTTAAATAAGCAAGGTGACAATATACAGCTATGAAGCACTCTTTTCTGAAGCTTAAATCAGTCTGTTGTTTCATGTCCGGTTCTAGCTGATGCTTCTTGAACTGCTTACAGCTTTCTCAGGAAGCAGGCAAGGTGGTCTGGAAGTCCCATCTCTTGAAGAATTTTCCACAGTTTGTTCTGATCCACACAGTGAAAGGCTTTCAGTTCAGTTCAGTTCAGTCCCTCAGTCGTGTCCGACTCTTTGCGATCCCATGAACCACAGCATGCCAAGCCTCCCTGTCCATCACCAACTCCCAGAGTTTACCACAACTCATGTCCATTGAATCGGTCATGCCATCAAACCATCTCATCCCCTGTCATCCCGTTCTCTTCCTGCCTTCAATCTTTCCCAACAGCAGTGTCTTTTCAAATAAGTCAGCTCTTCGCATCCGGTGGCCTAAGTATTGTAGTTTCACCTTCAACATCAGTCCTTCCAGTGAACACCCAGGACTGATCTCCCCCAGGATGGACTGGTTGGATCTCCTTTCAGTCTAAGGGACTCTCAAGAGTCTTCTCCAAGACCACAGTTCAAAAGCCTCAATTCTTTGGTGCTCAGCTTTCTTTATACTCCAACTCTCACATCCATACATGACCACTGGGAAAACCATAGCCTTGACTAGGCAGACCTTTGTTGACAAAGTAATGTCTCTGCGTTTTAATATGCTGTATAGATTGGTCATAACTTTCCTTCCACGGAGTAAGCGTCATTTAATTTCATGGCTGCAATCACCACCTGAAGTGATTTTGGAGCCCAGAAAAATAATGTCAGCCACCGTTTCCACTGTTACCCATCTAATTGCCATGAAGTGATGGGACCGGATACCATGATCTTAGTTTTCTGAATGTTGAGTTTTAAGCCAACTTTTTCACTCTCTTCTTTCACGTTCATCAAGAGGCTCTTTGGTTCTTCTTCACTTTCTGCCATAAGGGTGGTGTCGTCTGCATATCTGAGGTTATTGATATTTCTCCCGGCAATCTTGATTTCAGCTTGTGCTTCATCCAGCCCAGCGTTTCTCATGATGTACTCTGCATATAAGTTAAATAAGCACAGTGATAATATACACAGCCTTGACATACTCCTTTTCCTATTTGGAACCAGTCTGTTGTTCCATGTCCAGTTCTAACTCTTGCTTCCTGACCTGCATACAGGTTCCTCAAGAGGCAGGTCAGATGGTCTGGTATTCTCATCTCTTTAAGAATTTTCCACAGTTTATTGTGATCCACACAGTCAAAGGCTTTGGCATAGTCAATAAAGCAGAAATAGATGTTTTTCTGGAACTCACTTGCTTTTTCGATGATCCAGAGGATGTTGGCAATTTGATCTCTGGTTCCTCTGCCTTTTCTAAAAACAGCTTGAACCTCTGGAAGTTCACGGTTCACGTATTGCTGAAGCCTGGCTTGGAGAATTTTAAGCGTTACTTTACTAGCGTGTGAGATGAGTACAATTGTGCAGTAGTTTGCGCATTCTTTCACATTGCCTTTGTTTGGGATTGGAATGAAAACTGATCTCTTCCAGTCCTGTGGCCACTGTTGAATTTTCCAAATTTGCTGACATATTGAGTGCAGCACTTTCACAGCATCATCTTTTAGGATTTGAAATAGCTCAACTAGAATTCCATCATCTCCACTAGCTTTCTTCATAGTGATGCTTCCTAAGGCCCACTTGACTTCACATTCCAGGATGTATTGCTCTAGGTGAGGGATCACACCATCTCGATTATCTGGGTCGTGCAGCATAGTCAATGAAGCAGAAGTAGATATATGTCTGGAATTCCCTGGCTTTTTCTATGATCCAAGGGATGTTGGCAATTGGATCTTTGGTTCCTCAGCCTTTTCTAAATCCACATTGTACATCTGGCACTTCTCCGTTCACATGCTGTTGAATCCTAGCTTGATGGATTTTGAGAATGACCTTGCTAGCATCTGAAATGGGTTCAGTTGTGCAGTAGTTTGAACATTCCTTGGCGTTGCATTCTCTGGGATTGGAATGAAACCTGACCTTTTCCAGTCCTGTGGCCACTGCGGAGTTTTCCAGGTTTCCTGGCATATTGACCGCACCACTTAAACAACATCATCTTTTAGCATTTGAAATAGCCAGGATTCCATCAACTGCACTAGCTGTGTTCGTAGTAATGCTTCCTAAGGCCCACTTGACTTCACACTCCAGTATGTTTCATATTGTTTCACATTGGCACAACCAAATTCATCAAAACTTGTGAACTTGTGTTTCAGAAGCTGCAACAATTTGTACTCAGTGTGGATGCCAAAAACCTTGAGGCCCAAAGTAAAGTCTAAACATTGAAAATACCTACATTCCTTTAAAGGCAGGCATTTACAGTTTGAAGTTAAGCCAGGTGACTCCTGAGTCCCAGGTCACGGAGCTGCTGGGCTGGAGGTGTGGCTGAAACTGAGGCAGCCACAACTTGAGGCCCTCTGCCTGCGTGGAGGGAGGGCCTGCCCCAAGGACGAGAAGAACAGGACCCTCAGGGGTCTCACAGTCTAGCAGGGAGGCAGGCACATTGCTTCAAGCAGCAAATATTTATCGAGGCTTTTCTTGGCTCCTCGTGCTGGATACAAGTGACCAGCCCACAGAAATCCCTGCGCTGGACTTGACTCTCCCCGAAGGGGAAGGAGTAGGGGTAGGAGGCACCCAGTACACCCTGCTCATAACAACCCAGGACATTCTACACTGTGTTAGAAGGTGGTGCTACTGTGATCAGATAAATGTAAGTCCCGTAAGGGACTGGCACTGTGGGCAGCAAGGGGGAAAGCTTCAAGTCACAGTATTGAACAGAGCAACGAGGGTGGGCTTCATTGAGGAGCTGTTATTTTAACAAAGACTTTAAAGGGGAAAGGAGTCAGCACAGCAGACATCTGAGGTCAGGATATTGCTGAAGAGGGAACAGTGGGGATAAATGCTGGGGGCAGACACAGCCAGGAGACCAGGGCAGCTGGGAGCAGGGAGTGAGAGTTGAACAGAAAGTGGGGACTAGATCCCGCGGCACTGGGTAAGCGTCTGCTCTGTCAGCGAACCGACAGGGACAAGCATAGGTGCTGATGAACATGCCTGTGCCAGGCCTGTGAGGGAGGCAGAGGCAGGACAGGGGGAAGAGCAGAGACGTCTAAGGTGGGAGAAGCAAAGAGTGAGGAGGATGCACGAGGGGCCGCTCCGAGTGAGGCTGACGGCCTCCCCTGGACTCGACACGCCCTTCCTACCTGTGCTTGTGTCCCCGACTCCATAGACGCCTGTGCTCCGGGCGCAGTGTCACAGACCCCCCTGGCAGCCTGAGTTCATTCAACAGTCCATCGTCTGGACACAAAGTTGCAGGGCCTACATTGCTCCTTGGTCCTTGGGAAACGTTCAGTGACCTGACCGGTGCTCTCAGGATCTTCACCCCAGTTCTGCTCTGAGGCTACAACTGTGGCTGATGGGGCAACAGAGTGACCCACACGTGTGTAATGAACCTTGCAGCCTCTTTGATCAGGAGTTTCCAGAATTAGTGGTCATATGAAACATGCGGTCCTCCTCCTGCCCCCAAAGGGAAAAGAATCTGATTCCACAGATTCCCTGCTTACTCCATTCTCCTGTGTCATTATCAACAGAAAAGTAACAGGTCCACGAAGAGCTACGCTTTATTGACCAAGTATTTACCTTGAGTCCCGGTCCTTCATTCACTGAGGAAGTCGTTCTAAGCGGGGACCAGACACTGTGTCTCCTCCTACTGTGGCTGGATTGGTTAGGGATGATGGGGACTGTCACCTGCAAGCGGATGACTGCCACGTGCTGTGTGGGAAAAGCGACGGCAGGATTTAAATTATAGAACTCTGGGAACACAGAACAGGGGATCTGACCCCTGCCATATGTCCGGGGGTGGGATGTGGTGTACGCCCCTGGTCAGGACACATTCTCGGGGAGGGGGGGTTTCTGGAGGTGGCACTTTGACCATCCACAGTTTACACACACCCGAGCAGAAGAGCACAGACCTGAACGCACGTGGAGCCAGACAGACTTTCATTCCCAGTTGCCTCCAGACCATCATGGCAGCTGGGTCATCTCCAGAGCTGTCTTACAGCCACTAAAGACACTTCCTGTGCTTTGGCGTGCCTCCCAATTCCTAATATCTGATAAAGAGAGTGAGACTGGTGGAGCCATAACTGGGGCGGGGGCTCATTGCAAACCCTCTCTGATATCGCAGAGTGCCTCCCCGCAGGGGAAGTTAAAGTCCTGCTTGGTGTTGCCTCTGGAGCAACCCTTTCCTACCAGGGGACTCCGGTTTCTTGGCTGCAAGGCAGCTCCTCCTAAGGAGCACACACAAAGAGGCTTCGAACCTTTCAGGGTGGCTTTGCCCTCCTGGGTACCTGCGTTTCACAAGTGGACAGGGGATTGGGACAGTGATGGCTCTCCTCTCATGGAACAACATCTGCATCTCAGTAACTGAAACACAAGCCACGCGTGCTGTGACTGCAGAGAAGACTGGCTTTGCACTCAAGAGAAACTAGGGCATGACTCCCAGATCCAGCTTTTACTGCATCAGCCATCTAAGCTCTTTCAGCTCGTTTCCTTGTCTGTGAGAAGGCTGGCGTTCATCCTTACCCCTCTGGGTGTGTGGGGAATAAAACCCCCACATGCCCGGCTCCCACAAGCTCCATAAGTAGGCTCCAGGTGAGTCATTTACACTGCGCCCCATGTTCCGGACACGTCAGTGGGGAGGGAGGCATGCCAGAGGCCCTGAGAGTCTACTCCATCCTCTGGCTGGCGTGGGGGTTGGGGTGGGGGTGGTGGAACTGGTGCTGTGTCCAACTATTTAATTGGCTTTACATACCACAGGCACACACTTCATTTCATATTTAGGTGTGCTCTGCTCAGAGGAGTTGTAGAGAATGAAGTCAGTCATCACAGTTGAATCTGTAGCAGGTAGAAGCAGCAGTGGGGTCACTCCCTCCACTGGCCATCAGAGGAACTGGCAGTTCCCTCCATGGGTTGATGGCACTGGGTGGAGACACCTGAGGAGTTGCAAGAAGGTGCTGTGACATTCCCTAGGAGGGTCCCCATATTGAGCTGGCAGCTCATCCTTGCCTCCCTGATGACCACAGGGACTAGTAAATCAAACCCCTGCATAGAGAGGGAGGATGTGTTAATATACTTCATCTTGTCCTAACAGGAACTCAGACTATAGAGTGAAAAATAGTCAAAATATCAGCAAAACATGGTGCGTGCGTAGGGCAGTTCAAGTCCTCTTCCTTGTACTGGGTCACAGACACCGGAAAGTGACCTTTTGAAATTTCCATGCTTCGGCTTATCCCTCCTCACTGTGAAGCAGGTGGTCACCCTGGATCTCTTTATGCTTCCAACACTGTGACCAAATTCAAAAGGCCATATTCAAACACAACAATGGGCCCATATAAAACAGGAGGAGAGCTTTTCTGTCTGTATCCTATTAGCATGGAAGCCTTTCCCAGACAAACTCTGCCATCAGATTGCATTTTGCATCAGCTCATCGTGCACCAGGGATTCATAGTGAAATCTCCACCACCTTCCATTTGGTATAAATATCATATCTGTTAACTGTGACTTTTCACCCAGGTACTCCCCAGGAAAAATGGAAATTCCTCTACCCAGCCTGACAGCTGAACCTAAGAAGGAATCAGACAGGTGGGGAGGGAGGAAGGGCATGTAAGATGGAGGCTAAGGTAGGAGTGAGATTGTGAAATTGGTGGGTTGGGAGGGGGCGGGGGGGGTGCTAGGGAGTATGACTGTGAGCCCACTGGCCATCTGATGAACAGAGAGAGGTCTGGGTGGGCTGGAATATCAAGTGGGGCATGGAGCAGAAGGAGGGTGTCTGGTGAAAGTCGGGCATTTGGGGGCAGACAAGACCTGCTGGGCCTAATCCAGGAGGCTGGACAGTATCCTAAGAGTAGCAGACAGCCTGTGCAGAGTGTTAAGCAGGGGTGTCATTCCCAGATTGCACTGAAGAAAGCTTCCTTCCCTTCCTCAGGCAGCAGGACAGACCGTGTGTTGGAAAGCATCAGGATTGCTGGTGCTTGTCAAGGAGAGAGACGAGGGTGACCTGGCCTAGGGAACTCACTGTGCTGATGGAGAGAAGGAACAGAATCTTACTTAGACTTAGGAGGCAGAGAGGTGGGCTTGATGATTGAGAGTGTGGTGAGAGAGAGGCAGCAGGCAAGGATGGCTTTAAGCATCTCTGGCATAAGCAGCTGGGGAGAAGGCTGCCTTGCACTGAGTCAGGTAACAGTAAAGGAGGTTCAGTTGCATGGGGCGCGGGGGTGGGGGGGATGGGCACAGTTTGGACATGTTGAATATTCCTTGCCTGTGGGACTCAAACACGTACTATCAGAATGACTTGGGGGAGCTGACCTAACTTCTCTATGCCTTCTGTGATAGGGGGAATGAGACTAATAATTAAATAAAAGACTAATAATTTCCTGTTTCATTGCTTTAATCTAGGAGAATGCTCTCCTTTTACAAAGAAGTGCTGTCTTACTGTCAGGTACTCCTGACAAAATGGGAATGTATCTGCTTATCCATATATCCGCTCGGTTTTACGTATCGGCTTTGTGTATTTTCACCATGTGGTATGTATTGTCAACCGTAAAGAAAAATAAACTCAAAGGAATAAGTGTTTCTTGTCACATGCATGCAGACCGGCAGTCCATCAACCTGTCTCTCAGAGAATCAGCCCCTTTTAGACCCTCCAATCTTCCTCCTGTAGCTCCTCACTCCCTCCAGGGGTGGGTAGAGGCCTGTGGGACCCAGTGTGTCTTACACTTCTCTTCCCTGTGAAGGCATCTCTCGTGTCCCAGGAGTTGCCCAGCACTAGTTGAGTGTAGGCTCCCTGCAGACCTGTCAGTTGACTAGGCAAGTCTGTAGTTAGGAAGAGAGTGCTGAGCCTGATGTGTGGATCTGGAAACCATCCCTGTGTGGTGCCGAGCTGGGAGGTGATGAAGCCACAGATGCCTAGATTTGAATCAAGGTCCCACCACTTATTCCTTCGGTGACCTTGGGCAAGTGACTTACACTCTCTGTGATTCAGTTTCCTCAACTGAAGAGGATGATGATCCTGTTCTGCGATAATGACTCCTTTTTGCTGCCTTCATTTAGATTACCAAAAAAACAAACCTTTTGAGCACTGTACAGTGATGTTCAAGTGTCGGTTACTTCCAGAGTAAAAACGGAGCCTGTCAACAAAGACATGAAAAGATGCTCAACCTCGCTCATCATGAGAGAAATGCAAATCAGAACCACAATTAGGTATCTTGTCACAGTGGTCAGAATGGTCATCATCAGAAATCGACACACAATAAATGCTGGAGTGGATGTGGAGAAAAGGGAATCCTCCTATAGAGTTTGTGAAAATGAAAACTGACACAGCCACTACGGAGAACAGTATGGAGATTTCTTTAAAAACTGGGAATAAAATTACCACGTGCTGTGCTGTGCTTCGTTGCTCAGTTGTGTCCGACTCTTGGCAACCCCATGGACTGTAGCCCACCAGGCTACCCTGCCCATCGGGATTCCCCAGGCAAGAATACCGAGGTGGGTTATCATGCCCTCCTCCAGGGGATCTTCCCAACCCAGCGATCGAATCTGGTCTCCTGCATTGCAGGCAGATCCGTTATTCTCTGAGCTACCAGGGAAGCCCATAAATACTGGAGTGGCTAGCCTATCCCTTCTCCAGGGGGTCTTCCCGACCCAGGATTTGAACCAGGTTCTCCCACATTGCACAATGGATTCTTTACCAGCTGAGCTACCAGGGAAACCTATAAAACTACCATATGACCCAGAAATCACACTATTGGGCATACGCCCTGAGGAAACTATAATTCAGAAAGACACATGTACCCAAGTGTTCCTTGCAGCACTATCTACAATGTCCACGATATGGAAGAAACGTAGATGTCTGTCAATGAATGGATAAAGATGTTGTGGTACATAGATACAATGGAATATTAATCCATTAATCCATTCCCTTTTAAATTAATTAATATTAATTTAAAAGGGAACGAATTGAGTCATTCTAGTGAATTGAGTGAAGCTAGAGCCTGTTATACAGAGTGAAATAAATCAGAAAGAGAAATACAAATATTATACATCAACACGTACATGTGAAACTTAGAAAAACGGTACTGATGAACCTATTTGCAGGGCAAGATTAGAGTCTCAGACATGGACAAGAGAATTATGGACACAGCAGGCAAGGAGAGGACGGATTGAATTGAGAGAGTAGCACTGAAATATACAGATTACCATGTGTAAAATAGCTAGCTAGTGGCAAGTTTTTGTATAGCACAGGAAGCTTAGTTTGGCGCTGTGTAATGACCTAGAGGGGTGGGGTTGAGGGGTGGAAGAGAGGTTCAAGAGGGAGAGGATATATGTATATACTTATAGCTGATTCACCCTTGTCCTACAACAGAAATTAGCACATTGGAAAGCAATTACAATCCAATTTTAAAATGGGCGAGAGGGGTGGTGTTTGAACTTCTCTGCCTATAGACTTATCTACTGGGACAGGCATGAAAGATGCTCATATTTACCGTGCTGACAAAGTTCAACTTCACCTGAGCTGTTAAAAAAAAAAAAAAAAAGCCACAGTACAGAAATCTCTGCAGACTTTCGTGTTCCCAAAATGACTTAATGCAAAGCACTACCCTTCCACTTCTGACTTCGGTAAGACTTGTCATAGGTCTCTAGGGACTCCTGGGTTTACCTACTACAAGGTCAAGTACAGACTTTCCTCCTTGTCATTAAAGGGCACACACAGAACATCCAAATCCTTGTTTTTTGTCTCGTGACTAGGAAAGGAGATTAAAAGTCAGTTCTCCTGAAACTAATGTTAGGTAGTTAGAATAGAAAACAGGAGTCCAGAATGGTGGTGGCTAAAAATAAGGAAGGGAAAAGCCCGGGAAAATAGAACAAAGAAAGGTCCGAGGAGCTGAGTGAGGACCTCAGGTAGAACAAACAGCACTCCTGGCTAGCCCAATTCACATGGTGCAGGCCCAGGTGGGAGAAAAAAACATATAAAAAGAGGAGCCAAAGGGCCAGGGGTCTCTCTCTCTCTCTCTCTCTCTCCCTCCCATGTGCTGGTATGCTCCCCCACTCTCTTCTTTTCTCGTCTTTGGGTTGGCATGCCCTCACGCCTCGAGGATGGATTTTCCTGCTATTTTCTAAGTAAAATAGAGCTGTAACATGGAGCTGTAACACTGATCTGTCTGAGAGCTATAACGTAGTCTGTCCAAGACCCAAGATCTATAACACGGTCTGTCCGAGAGCTATGACACGCTGAGGGCTCTGACGTACGTCGCTTCAAATTTTTGTTCAGACGAGATAGAACTGAGGAGAATACACTTGCCTGACACTAGCTAGTCACAAAGATAATCATTTCCTCTTCTGTCAATGAGATTTCCCCCTAAATGTTTTCCCACCTGCAAATGTCCCCACTGTAACTTCTCTACTACTCTCTGTGGAATGAAGTACAATGCAAAACCACCTTGCTGACAGTCTGATCTTCAGGTCTGTGGTGCTCTCCCAGTTGCAATTGGTAGAATAAAGTCAGTGTCTTTATTAGTTTGCTTTTACTCTTTCCCAGTGTCTTACTGGTAACAATTGGTAGGAAAAAATCACAAAGTATAAATCTCAAAAATATACAAACAGCTCATGCAGCTCAATAACAAAACAATAAATGACCTAATCAAAAAATAGGACAAAGAACTAAACAGATATTTCTCCAAAGACATATAGATTCCTAACAAACACATGAAAAAATGCTCGATATCTCTCATTATCAGAGAAATGCAAATCAAAACCACAATGAGGTATCTCACGCTGGTCAGAATGGCTGCTGTCAGAAAGTCTACAAACATAAAACCTGGAGAGGCTGTGAAGAAAAGGGAATCCTCTTACACTGTTGGTGGGAATGCAAACTAGTACAGCCACTAGAGAACAGTGTGGAGATTTCTTAAAAAACTGGAAATAAAACTGCCATACAACCCAGCAATCCCACTGCTGGGTATACACACCAAAAAAAAACAGAATTGGAGGAAACACGTGTACCCCAATGTTCATTGCAGCACGGTTCACAATACCTAGGACATGGAAGCAACCTAGATGTCCATTGGCAGACGAATGGATAAGACAGTTGCGGTACATGTACACAATGGAATATTACTCATCTATTAAAAAGAATGCATTTAAATCAGTTCTAATGAGGTGGATGAAACTGGAGCCTTTTATACAGAGTGAAGTAAGTCAGACAGAAAAACACCAATACAGTATACTAACACACATACATGGGATTTAGAAAGATGGTAATGACAACCCTATATGCGAGACAGCAAAAGAGACACAGATATAAAGAACAGACTTTTGGACTCTGTGGGAGAAGGCGAGGGTAGGGTGATTTGAGAGAACAGCATTGAAATATGTATATTACCATACGTGAAATAGATCACCAGTCCAAGTTCCATGCATGAAACAGGGCACTCAAAGCCGGTGAAATGGTACAACCCAGAGGGATGGGATGGGGAGGGAGGTGGGAGGGGGTGTAGGATGGGGGACACATAATCACCTGTGGCTGATTCATGTCAATGTGTGACAAAAACCACCACAACATTGTTAAGTAATTAGTCTCCAATTAAATTAATTAATTAAAAAAATGTCAAGTAACAGGAGTTGCTCCTCACATAGACAGACAACAGTACAAATTACCAGGCAATCAGGGAGAAGCCCCCAACCTCCAGCCCCAAGAGCCGACCATCACCAGGTGTCATCTGTGAGGGCATCGCCAGTACCCGACAACTCTTCTTGCCACTCCAGAAGCGATCATCCCTCCTAGCCTCCAAGCTGCTGGGTGAGGCCCTCCGGGCACGAGGTCTAGAGGGCCCAGCACTACCTTCTCACCTCTGAATCACGCCCACCCTACTGCCACCGTCCCCGGGGACAACCTACTTGTCTTCTGGCCACTCTGGTCTCCCTCTCAATCCACCACAACCAAGGGAATATGCAGGAAAGTTCTGGTATAAGGAGGGGAGGGGTAAATGTCCCATCTTTGTGACATCAAAGCCAGGCCCACAGGCTCCTCCCATGTGAAGGGCAGGGAGCTGTTATAGGACCCTGGACGACTCCTCCTCTCTGTGGTCTTTACCCTTCTCTTCCACACACACTGAGGATGGGAGGCCAACCCCCCACTGTGGGCTCCTCGGCATAGCTGAGGATGGGAAGCACTGCATTGGAGTCTTGCTGGTGAGAATCTGATCCTGAGAAAGAACGTGTGAGAGCGAGGGGTAAAGAGAGGGACAGACATGCAGACAGAGGGAGACATCTATCTCTCTAGGACCGACCAGGTGTGCATCACAGTGCATTACAGTGTCACAGGATCACAATCCTCTTTAGCCAAGTGGGATCCGAGCTCTCTCAGAACTGTTATTTTCCACAAACGCCCCCACCTCTTCAGTATCAGATGGCAGTTGGACAGTCTGTATATGACTTTTTCTCTTTCTCTTGATGGGGATTGACATTTTTAAGCCGATACTGAATCTTCCTATGGACATTGGTCGATCCAGGATAATTGGGCTCAAATCGGTGTTCACCAGGTTCAGAAGTAGGCTCTTTCCTTGGCATCACCTACCGCCATACTTCCTGTCCCACTTCACAAAATGAGACAAAATAATGAAGTATTTTCAGGGGAAATGTGTTTCCCGTATTAAAATCATCGCAAGTGTTCTTTCTCAAGAGTGTGTGAGTTAGACCCTGATGCGACACAGGAATAAGTACATACTTTTAATAGGCTCCTTGAGTCCTGCCTTGGTGTGCAATGCTTTTGAAAACTTTTATCTCCTGAATTGACAAGAGGCAGTGTATAGTAATTTTAAAAGGAAGGTATCTTTGGTTGTCTGGTTTTCTGAAGTACAGCTGATCCTGGAGAGTAGACCTCTGCTGTGGTCAGAAATTTGGGTATATGATTAGTTAGGAGTTTCCATTTGTATTTCAATTGTTGTTCATTAGTCCCTAAGTCGTGTCCCATTCTTTTGTGACCCCATGGACTGTACCCACCAGGCTTCTCTGTCCATGGGATTTCCCAGGCCAGAATAGTGGAGTGGGTTGCCATTTCCTTTTTCAGGGGATCTTCATCAACCAGGGATCAAACCCCAGTCTCCTGCATTGCAGGTGATTTTTTTACCACTGAGCCACCAGGGAAGCCCTTGTATTTCCAATACCATTGCCTTATACTTGACATACCTCTAGTGGGTATATTACATACGTCTGTGCCTGTGTGTTAGGCTTGCTTTACATGTGTCTTTTGTCAGAAACAGAAAAGTGAAGTGGCTTTGCTTGCTTAAGTCTCTCAGGGAACCAGCAACAGAGAAAATGTATAAAGAGAAAGGGTTTCCTTAACTTAAGGAAAAGAATTTCCACAACTCCCTATGAAAGGGGTTTAGTCTCCTGCCTAGAACGTATTGATATTCAATGAAATCTTTCGTGAGTGCTCATTATAGGAAAGCAATGGTTCTACTGTTTTTACTTGAATATTGGCTACATCTAAAATTATGCTTGAGATTGTGTGAAATATGTAAGTAAAACTACAGGTCCCAGTGATCTATTTTCTTTACCCTGCATATGGGTGCAGTACAAACTCAGTGTAAACCATCAGTTTGGGTGAGTACAATGTGCCCTGCAAGGAAATTTGGCTTATAAAGTGGAGAGACTGTGTGTGCTAACAGGAAATCTATACTTTGTTCAGCAGATTATTTATCTAATAAAAGATGACATAGAGCCAAGGGAATGTATAAGGTGGTGATTGTGAGTGAAAATAGGTGACAATATTGAGAGAGACAGAGAGTGGTGTAATGAATAGTGCAGAGACCTTCACATTTTAACCCACACAGATGAAAAATTGTCAGGACCACTACCAAACAGTGTGACCTTGAGTAAGATGCTCACCCTCTCTGATCCTCGGTTCCCTTGTCTGCAAATGCGGACAATAATATTATATGTTATCCCACCCCCAGGTGAAGCCATTCCTTACAACCTGACCCCAGCCTCTGCCGGCTCTTGAGGCCAAGGCTCTCATCACACTTGTTTCACCATGGTCTTCAGTCTGGCTTCCTGCCCACCCACCGTGAGCTCCTTTAGAACCCTTTTACCACAGGGGCTCCGAACACGTTTACCGTCTTATGAGTGATGATAAAGTGAGGTACACAGAGCAGTGCAGCTGTTCTTTTGCTGTCAATTTGCTGCAAACAACATATAGGAAACGAGTGGCTAGAGCAAACCTCTCCACTCAGTTTTCTGTTGCTCCAGGGCTGTTTGTATTTTTATCCCCACATTGTCCAGAAGCTTATTGTACGAGAAAAACACCCTCCTTTCCCCTTCCTAGTGCGTAATCATTATAGCAGCCATTTCTCAACTGAATTGTCAGTGAGTGAACCCTGAAAATCCGCGGTTCAAATTTCTGTTCCTTTGAGCGGGTGAGGGGCATCCTGTCTTCTATTCCCACTCTGGCAGGAGTGTCTAGTGTCCGTCTCTTCCCTCTTGGCTTCCCCTTTATCCTGTATCTTGGACACTCCTTTACCTCCTGAGACTGAGGTCTGTCCTAGGTTATGGCTGCTTTCAGCACTGTGCTGAGGGCATTGATGACCAGGTGGGCGCTGGGGGGATACTGGTTGGATGAATACAGCTCAGAGAGCTGGACTACTTTATTTCACAGGTGAGACGTGTAGCTTCCTCTCAGACTGCCATGAGCAGGATGGACGGTTTGAACCTGCTGGTCAGTGTCCTTGGGCAAGTCCACAGGAGCTCTGTCCCGCTGCTCTCCTCTCTTCCTCTTGCTTCCTTAGCTGCTTCTACTCTTTACCCTCCCCCGTGCCCTCCTGTGTGCTCCCACTGCTCTCCATGTACATGTGCACTGTGCCCGAGCCCGCCCGGTCTCCTGACTTCACGTTGTGTGATTGTCAGTTACCTTTCTGATTAGGCCTCTTTGAGTTTTCTCTTCGCTCACAGTCCATGGTGGATGCCCCAATACAGTAAGTATCATGGGTCTCCTTTTATTCTTTTTCCTTTGCTTTACCCATTTTCCCCCCTTTTTCCCTTTTTTGAGGAATCAATATGGTATTGTGGGTAAGGAGACTAGCTCTGATTCAGATAATCTTCCTTTCCACCTAGTTCTGCCACTTGTTATCACATCATCCTGAGAAATTAAATTGGCCCAGTGTGCCATACCAGCCTCACCTTAATATGGGTGAATTATTCTTAATAACAACATGAACTGAGCAGGTTGTTTTTGTGAGTATTGAATGAGGTTCGTAGATGTGCTGGCATGTTCCCTGTTGTAACAAATACTGAGCTGCCACGGGGCAGACTGCAGGTCAGGCTTTACCCTCAAGCTTCAAGAAGCACTTCAAGGTCACATTAGACATCTGTGTTCAGCCCTAGAATCTCCTTCCTTCTCAGCCACAGTCCTCAAGCTTCTCCCTCACAGCTAGACGAACCCTCACAGGAGGCTGGCTTTTCTGTTACATGTCTCCCACCTGGGAACCACTCACAGACTTCATCTTCTGTTGCGTGCATGATTCAGTTCCTGGCAGTTTTGTCCTCAGATGGATTGGGGCTGCTCCTATTGCAAGGGCATGCCCAGGACTGATAACAAGGATGTGATGTTTCCCTGCTCCCCCATGGCACGGAAACTCTCTGGGCCTGTGTCCAAACTCGTCTCCCCATGTCGTCTCCCTCCATCCCACAGCTCACAGTTTACACTCAAGCTGGGTTCCAGTGCAAGCCCTACCAGCCCAGTCACTCTCCCTCAGCCTCAAATTCCGTATCTGTAAAATGGCAATAACTCTACCTGTTGGTGAGGTTTATTGGGAGACCTAGTGGAGATAACAGATGTAAAACACCTAGCGGGCATGACCTGGCAGTTTCAGTTCAGTCGCCTAGTCTTTGTGACCCCATGAACTGCAGCACACCAGGCCTCCCTGTCCATCACCAACTCCGGGACCCTCCCCAAACTCATGTCCATTGAGTTGGTCATGCCATTCAACCATCTCATCCTCTATCATCCCCTTCTCCTCCTGCCCTCAATCTTTCCCAACACCAGGGTCTTTTCAAAGGAGTCAGCTCTTCGCATCCGGTGGCCAAAGTATTGGAGTTTCAGCTTCAACATCAGTCCATCCAATGAACATCCAGGACTGATCTGCCCCAGGATGGACTGGTTGGATCTCCTTGTAGTCTAAGGGACTCTCAAGAGTCTTCTCTAACACCACAGTTCAAAAGCATCAATTCTTGGTGCTCAGCTTTCTTTGTAGTCCAACTCTCACATCCATACATGACCACTGGAAAAACCATAGTCTTGACTAGATGGACCTTTGTTGGCAAAGTAATGTCTCTGCTTTTTAATATGCTGTCTAGGTTGGTCATAACTTTCCTTCCAAGCAGTAAGTATCTTTTAATTTCAAGGGTGCAGTCACCATCTGCAGTGATTTTGGAGCCCAGAAAAATAAAGTCAGCCACTGTTTCCACTGTTTCCCCATCTAATTGCCATGAAATAATGGGACCCCGGATGCCATGATCTTTAGTTTTCTGAATGTTGAGCTTTAAGCCAACTTTTGCACTCTCCTCTTTCACTTTCATCAAGAGGCTCTTTAGTTCTTCTTCACTTTCTGCCATAAGGGTGGTGTCACCTGCATATCTGAGGTTGTTGATATTTCTCCAGGAAATCTTGATTCCAGCTTGTGCTTCATCCAGCCCAGCGTTTCTCATGATGTACTCTGCATATAAGTTAAATAAGTAGGGTGACAATATACAGCCTTGATGTACTCCTTTTCCTATTTGGAACCAGTCTGTTGTTCCAGGTCCAGTTCTAACTGTTGCTTCCTGACCTGCATACAGGTTTCTCAAGAGACAGGTCGAAGGCACTAAATAAGTGACTGTGTCCTCTATCTATTAGCTTCTTTAATGCACAGCATCTGGTGTGGGATAATACTGTGACTCAGTGTCTTTGGACTTAAGGATCTAGCCTGTGCAAGGGGCAAAACAAGAAACGAAATTGTGGACACAATGGAATATTACTCAGCCATTAAAAAGAATACATTTGAATCAGTTCTATTGAGATGGATGAAACTGGAGCCCATTATACAGCGTGAAGTAAGCCAGAAAGAAAAACACCAATACAGTACACTAATGCATATATATGGAATTTGAAAGTTGGTAATGATAACCCTATATGAGAGACAGAATAAGAGACACAGATGCATGGAACAGTCTTATGGACTCTGAGGGAGAAGGTGAGGGTGGGATGTTCTGAGAGAATAGCATTGAAACATGTATATTATCATATGCGAAACAGAGCACCATTCCAGGTTCGATGCATGAGACAAATGCTCAGGGCTGGGGCAATGGGATGACCCAGAGGGATGGGAGGGGGAGGGAGGTGGGTTCAGGATGGGGAACACATGTAAACCCATGGCTGATTCATGTCAATGTATGGCAAAAACCACTACAATATTGTAAAGTAATTAGCCCCCAACTAAAATAAATAAATTTATTTAAAGAAAAAGAAATTGTGGAATAATAAGAAAGAAAGAAATTAAAGAAATAAATAAAGAAATGAAACCTATGTCCACACAAATACTTGTCCTTACAAGTCTTTCACAGCAGCACTGTTTGTAATCTCCAAATAGTGGAGCAGCCGAAAAGTTTGTCAGCTGGAGAGGAGTAAACAAAGTATTCTGTAGCCATACAGTGGAATAACATAGATGGATGAAAAGTGATGACCTTCTGCTTTCTGCTGCCACATGGGTGAGCCTCCAAAGCATTATGCTAAGAGAAAGAACCCAGACACAAAAGGCCATTTCCTGCAGGAGTCCTTTTATATGAAATGCCCACAGAGGGCAAACCTACAGAGACAGAAATTAGATAAGAGGATGCCTGAGTCTGCAGGTCCTATTGGGTATTGACTGCTGATGGGTTACACGGAACCTTTCTGTGGTGCTGGCAGTGTTCCACAACTGCACTGTGGTGGTGGTTGCACCACTGTGTGAAGTTACTAAACGTCACTGCACTGGATGCATCGAATGGGTGTGATTTGTGGTATGCAATTATATCTCAGTAAAGCAGTTTAGGAAGGTAATGCAGATGTCCAAGTGAGACATGTGGGAAAAGATATGCCATTGCATTTGTAACAATGAGGAGTGCCCCTGCTCCTTCCACGTTCTGGGTCCGGCCTCCTCCACATGTGCTAGATGCTTCCTCCAGAGACAGTTGCTGTGCACGTCAGGACAGAATCCCCAGTGAGCACACACGACCAGTGTGTCTGTGTTCATGCCCAGGTGACCGTTGTGTGACCACAAGTCAATGGCTCTGGACAGGCTCCCAGAACCCACCCTGCATCTGAAATTCTCCCTAGCTGTTTTTCCATTCTTCTCAAATCACATCAACCCAGGTTCCATTTCCCTGGTAACGGATCTCAGCCCTTAGCTCCAACCTCTGGTCACAGGAATACCTGTAGCCTGGTGTGAGGCCCCCTGGCTGAGCTCGGCAACCCAGGAGGGATGCTCAGCAGAGCAGTAACCAAGACAGCAGAACTCCATCCATCCTCCTTCTGCCGCCAGGAGTGAGGTATGATCCCTCCCCTCCATCTGCCTGAGTGGCAAGGAAGGGGACCTGGGGGCATAACACACCATTGAGTCATTGAAATTGTTCTAAACATGGCTGTGAATAAATATGTCAAAAATCCCTCAGAAGGGAAGACATGTAATTACAGATTTTTTAAAATTTCATTAGTACCTGTTGTGGTCCTTTAATGGACCGGAACTTGGGGGTACAGAGTCGACCGATAAGAAAGTAAGAGAGGGAAGAAAAGAGGCTGATATTCCCTGGTTTACACAGCATGCCAATATAACTCTAGGACAAAGAGCTAGCACCGTCTACGTAGGCTCAGGGCGCCCTCTTGAAGAGGTCTTGAAAGCCCGGGCAAATAAGTAGACACGGTGGACACCTGTGCTCCGTGGAAGCAGCCTGAAAGGGAGAGGGAGCGAGAGCGCGAGCGAGAGCGCGAGCGAGAGCGCGAGCGAGAGCGCGAGCGAGAGCGCGAGCGAGAGCGCGAGCGAGAGCGCGAGCGAGAGCGCGAGCGAGAGCGCGAGCGAGAGCGCGAGCGAGAGCGCGAGCGAGAGCGCGAGCGAGAGCGCGAGCGAGAGCGCGAGCGAGAGCGCGAGCGAAAATGAGGAAAGACACAGGGACCAGTGCGCTGGTGGAAGAAAGGCGTTTATTCAACATATTGTGGGCATATATATACTCTCTTACCAGGTAGCCCTTTTTAGCAGAGATAGGGATCAAAGATCTAACAAGTCATCTAGAAAGCCGGACGCTAGAATTATTCTCTAGAGAGGGGGTTGTAAGAGTAAATTTACATATCAGAAAGGAGGAGACTTGTAAATGGCTGCTGTTCACCATATGGAATTTCCATATGAATGAGATACATGAATTTCTATTATCCCCGAAAGCCGGCTTGCCAGCTCTCTGGCACCTGTATTCAGGTGCTGTTAAGGAACATAGAATTCATGCAAGACTGAAAACAGCACACAGGAAGCCTCCTTTTAGATGTATCCTGTCAACTCCCCCTGTTTTATTATATTTGTAAAAAAAGGTGCTGACCATGAGTTTGCTTAGTATAAACCAATCTCATAGAAAGGCAAGGGTAAACAACAAATAAAGTCACCAAGACAAACACCAAAGTTACAGTTTCAGATCTGATGCTGTGAATAATATTTTGAAATCAACCTCGTGGGTATAGCCCAGATAATTAAACTGCTAGTTGCTCAGCTAAAGTCTCTAGGTTAGTGGAAGAAGGCAGACGTTTTAACAAGGAGTTCTTTTTGTACAAACAGCGAGGCATTATTATGTATGTTTCATAAATGAATTTTGACTTGTACCCAGTTGTAGGTACTATAATTAGATTGACCAGGAGTAACACAGTATTGAGTAGAATCTCAGTCACAATCAAAAGGGAATCATTTCTTAACAAGCATATAGTAGCAATTAATACAGGTTACAGAAAGTAAAGTCTTATTAGCATGTCCTTGTAAAATGTCCGTTCCAAGTTTCAAGTTTTTAGGTGCTCGCAAAACAGGTTTCCAGGTGTCTCGTAGTTTAGGCTCAATCTGTTTATTGATCTGAAGGCGAGGTGGGGAGATTTTTCTGTTAAGTCACTCAAGAAGTCCTTTGTCATGGTAATGAATTCTTTCCCTAAGGTTTTTGTAGTGTAACCATGGTTTACAATTTAAGCAAAGTCTGAAAGTCTTTTTTGGGAGGCAAGGGAAAGCCCAAGTTTGTAGGAATTCTGTTGGTACCATGCGGGAAGGAAGGACTTCATAACCTAGAGAAATGTTAATTAGTTTTTTCTTCTACTTCAAGGTGTGAGGGCCCTTTAATGCTCTAGGAAGAAGGCATATGTATAGAGTCATTAGTAGAAACAATTAATCTTCTCTCCATCCATTTTATCACCTGGGGTAAAAAAGGGGTTGTGTATGAATGATTAATTTGCCTCGGGCGAAGGAGTGGCACAAGCAATCAGGCTAAGCATAGCTAGGAAAATGTTTTCTGGATTCTGCGGCATTCCCTGTTGAGAGACCAAATATTCAGCTCGATTAGTAAGGGTTTTTATCTGTCCCCAAGTGGGGAGGTTATAAGGTTGATGTCGCCGAGGGTGGCGCTTCTTGGAGATCTTTAGAGCTGCCATGGCCTGTATAGGAATTTCTTCCTCCTGGGGTTTTTGTTGTTCCTGGGGTTTTTGTTGTTCCGTCTCTGTTTTGAAGGCTGGGGGCCCCCTTGGGTCGAGTTTTCCGAGGGGGGAGCCATGTGAGCTCTTTGGATCCATCTGGGGAGACACAAGAATACCCCTTTCTCTGTAAAATTAGTTTCCCGGATTTCCATTGTTTTGTTAACCTGTCTTGATACCAAATGGGCAGAGGAAGAGAAGTGTCCTTCAATTCCTCGAAATGTTTTTCTGCTCATGTTAAAATCTCTCCCTGTGGTAAGTTTAAAAAATTTAAAACAAATAAAGCTATGTTAACAATAGTTATAGGTTTAGAAAATATCTTATGTTGGAATCTAGTAAAGTCTGCTTTAGATAAGGACGAAAGTAGTGTTCCTGTATTCCCTTTTTTTAATTTTTTTATTTGCAATTTTAATGTGATGTGCTCGTTCAACTATACCTTGTGCCTGTGGATTATAAGAAATACCTGTAATATGTTTAACAGAGAATGATTGTAAAAATTGTTTAAAGTGTCTAGAAGTATAGGCAGGGCCATTGTCTGTTTTAATAGAACTAGGAGTTCCCATTACTGCAAAACAAGCTAGTAAGTGAGTAATAACATGTTGTGCAGTTTCACCGCGAAGAGGTGTGGCCCAAATAAAAGAAGAATTGGTATCAATACAGACATGTAAGAAAGAAGGAGAAAGCTCAGGGCAATGGGTGACATCCATTTGCCATAATTCATTAGGTTGCAAACCGCGAGGATTAATTCCTTGTGCGATGGGTCGAAGATGTAATGGTCTACAAGTGGAGCATTTATTAATAATTTCTTTAGCCTGGCTGTATGGGATTTTCCATAGCTGGTGTAGGGAGCCAGCGTTATGTAACAGAGCATGCTGTTCCTCCAGAGTAGCAAAAGAAACAAGTTTTGTCAGCTTGTACATTACCATAAGTCATAGTGTGCTCGAATATGGGTAATATAAATGGGATAAGTGCGGTTTCTGATTAAGGATTGCAATTTGAAAAAAAGTTGTTGAATAATAGGTTGATTGGAGTTTATGGTGGAGGTTTCGATATTTTTTAATATAAAAACTGAATATAAGGAATCAGAGACTATATTAATGGGGTAAGGATACAGGTAAATGACTTGAATAAGAGCATACAATTCATTTTGTTGAGCAGAATGAAATTTAGTATAAAAGACTTTATATTCCTTAAGAGACCAGAATGAAGCTTTGGCATTTTTAGTCCCATCTATATAAAAGACCTCGGCTTGTGGTATAGGCTGTGAGCTGATAACATGGGAAACAATAAATTCAGTATTTTTGAAGAAATTCCATAGCTTACCAGAAGGATAATGAAATGAAATTTCTCCAAAATATTCCAGAAAAGCTACTTGGAAATCGGTAGAAGTTTGTAATGCATTCTCAAATTGAGATTTATTGATAGGTATTACAATTTTATAAGGCTCAGAGCCAATTACAGTTTTAGTCCTATTTCTACCATTGATAATTAGAGCAATTAAATCAAGATAGGATGTAAGTGACTTTATTCCCCTAAAATGGGTATAGATCCATTCTATTGGATGCTCTTGCTGAGCAAGAAGCCCTGTGGGAGAATGGAGAGAGGGGAGTATAAATAAATCTAGAGGTAAATCTAGTCTGATGCGAGTAAGAAACTGTTGTTGTAATTTATTTTGTACTAAATAGAGTTCCTCTCGTGCCTCTTGAGAAAGTGAACGAGGGCTATTTAAATCAGGATCTCCTTTTAAAGTATTAAATAGGTTATTTAATTGGTAATTAGTAATGCCTAAAGAAGGTCTAATCTAATTTATATCACCTCAGGGCTTTAGCTACCTAGTATTGACACGTGGAACAAGATTTTTTTAATATGTTTTAATTCCAGTTGTGTATCTATACATTTTTTAGCTGCCTGTAATTTCTTTTTTGTGAGGGGCCATTGCTCTGTCTAAATAGGTTTGTCATTTTTCCAAGTTATTTTAATAAATGCATCGTGTCTTAAATGAGCAGTGGCCCCTAGGAAAAATGTGGAATGTAAATTTGTGTCTGCCATTGCATAAGTAAGTCTCTCCCTATTAAATTAAGGGGGGCATCTACCACATAAGGTTTTAGTGTTGTAGGTTGGCCTTCTGGTCCCACACATGGATATATTTGAGTACTATGATAAACCTCCTGTACTTATTTTGAGAAATTCCTGCAATTTGGCAAGAAATTTGTTGTATAGGCCAAGATTTGGGCCATAAATGTTTGGAAATGATAGTAATATCAGATCCAGTGTCGAGGAGACCAGAAAAATTTTTACCATTAATTTTGATATTTATATTTGGTCGGGCAAATTCAGATATTAATGAAGTCCACAAGGATTGTTTTTGATCTGTACTGCCGAATCTGCCCATCCATACATCTTTAGAGGAGTTAATAGAAATGTAAGGTAAAAGAAATAATTGAGCCATTTTGTCTCCCTTTTTAAATTGCCATAAAATCTGGGATGACATCACAACTTGAATTTCTCTTCTATAGTCTGAATCAATTACTCCAGGATGCACAGTAATTCCTTTAGAAGTCAAACTAGGGCGGCCAAGTAAAAGACCGAAAGTTTGTGGGGGCAGAGCTTCAAACAGTCTGGTAGGTATTGGAGAGGGGACTGTTTGAGGGTTTGAGAGAAAAGATGGAATTTTTCCCTGGTTATTGTTGGAGGCGACCTGCGGGGTCCCCTGCTTGGAGTTTTTCAGAATAGGTTTTCCTTCAATGTCAAATCTAGATTTACAATCTTTGGCCCAATGCATTCCTCTATGGCAGCAAGGGCAGATTTTGGGGGAGTTATTATTAACCTTCTTAGAGCAATCCCTTTTTAAATGGCTTTTATCTCTACATGTAAAACCTCTTTCATTTCTCCTTTTAAGGGCAGCAACCATTGTTTTAGCTAGCATTTGCATCTTTTGAGTTTCTGATCCTAGATTGTAACAAGTCTTTAAATAATCTATAATAGTCTCTGCCTCCTGAATAGGAGCTATGGTCTTTTGGCATTCCTGATTTGCAATCTCATAAGCAAGTAGTTTCTCTATTTGTCTTTTAGCTTCTTTTCCAATTACAGTACAGGAAATAGCAGTTTGTAATCTAGCTAAAAAATCAGCATCCGTTTCATTAGGTCCTTGCAATATTTTAGTGTAGCTACCTGTAGGCTCCCCTTGAGGAGTAATTCACTCCCAAGCCTTAAGGGCCACTGTTTTAACTTGTGTTCATGCAACAAAGGAGGGCACTGTACTTGAGCTTCTAAAGCGTCAAATGGTCCTGTACCAGTTAATATCTCAAAAGTAATTTGATTTTGGGGAGCACCAGCTCGAGCATTTCTGTTAGCATGATCTCTGGCTATGTCATGAAACCACACTGTCCATTGAAGTTATTTTCCTGGTTTAAGGAGAGCTTTTATTAAACTACGCCAATCATGGGGAACAAAATTTCCCAGAGTGGATGTAATAGAATTTAGAAGTACTTTAGTAAAAGGTGAATGTGGGCCATACATAGTTATAGCCTTTTTTATTTGTTGCATATGATAAAAGTTAATAGCCTCATATTGAGGTATTACGTGCCCTTGAGCATCAGGATTTCTTAAAACTGGAAAAGCAGAAAAACCATCAGCTTCAGAGACCTGTGATTGTCAAGTCAGGAATTTAGAAAGCCTCTGTTGCCAAGGAGAGTGAGCAGGTAGCAAATTTTTACAATTAAGAGTATGCGGTAAAAACTCATCATTGTTATTTACAAAGGTGTTAATTTTAATGTTAAAAGGTGTACTAGATGAGTTCTTGCTAGAATCATTAAGTTTTAGCAAAGGAGCTGCTTTTAAATTTGCATCTGCTGGCAGATGAGGAACGCTTGGAACAACCAGGGGAGGGTTTGTAAATATATTATGTTGTTCCAAATGGGCCTTTTGTAAGGTTTTATCATTTAGTTTATATTTATGTAATAAGTGTTCTGCCTGTTGTTGAATATCTGGAGGGCCAGGATGACCTTGAAGAGGCAGAATCATAGTTTCAATAGGAGCCCTTAAAGGCCAGAAATCTGTAGGAATGTTTTTTCCCTTTTTGGTGGCTCATTTAGCATTCTTTTTGACCTGGTGCAAATTTGTAAATTAATATCGCTTTCCTCAGGGAACCAAGGGTTACATTCAACCACTGTTTGAAGGCCAGTCTCTATTTTCTGGCGTAAAACTAAAAATCCCTGAGCTTTAAATAAGTGATAAAGTAAAGTAAAAAAGTGATTGGGATTTCCCGTCGTTATATTTACGTCCTTAATATTTACCAGCCTCAATAGGCTCGCGGTTATACCCATGTCTTTAGTACTTACCAGCTTTAATAAGCTTTCTGGGGTCACTCTGCCCGACTTGCCGTATCGCAAGGCCCTGTTCTGGCGCGCCAATTGTTGTGGTCCTTTAATGGACCGGAACTTGGGGGTACAGAGTCGACCGATAAGAAAGTAAGAGAGGGAAGAAAAGAGGCTGATATTCCCTGGTTTACACAGTATGCCAATATAACTCTAGGACAAAGAGCTAGCACCGTCTACGTAGGCTCAGGGCGCCCTCTCGAAGAGGTCTTGAAAGCCCGGGCAAATAAGTAGACACGGTGGACACCTGTGCTCCGTGGAAGCAGCCTGAAAGGGAGACAGGGAGCGAGGGAGAGGAGAGAGAGAGCGAGAGAGTGAGAGAGACTGAGGAAAGACGCGGGGACGAGTGCTCTGGTGGAAGAAAGGCGTTTATTCAACATATTGTGGGCATATATATACTCTCTTACCAGGTAGCCCTTTTTAGCAGAGATAGGGATCAAAGATCTAACAAGTCATCTAGAAAGCCGGACGCTAGAATTATTCTCTAGAGAGGGGGTTGTAAGAGTAAATTTACATATCAGAAAGGAGGAGACTTGTAAATGGCTGCTGTTCACCATATGGAATTTCCATATGAATGAGATACATGAATTTCTATTATCCCCCGAAAGCCGGCTTGCCAGCTCTCTGGCACCTGTATTCAGGTGCTGTTAAGGAACATAGAATTCATGCAAGACTGAAAACAGCACACAGGAAGCCTCCTTTTAGATGTATCCTGACAAGTAGCAAACAACAATCTTCAGTTCAGGATTCCATTTAAAATCACCACGGGTGAAGCATCCTGCGATTGTGCTTCTCAATCTTAACTGTGCATCAAATCTCCCCTGGAGAGGCTTTAGAAGAGCGGATGCTGGTAAGACATCCCAGGAGACTCTGAAGTAGTAGGGCTGGAGTGTGGCCCTAGCGTGAGTATTATCTGAAAATGTTCTCTTATGAAAGCCAGGCTTGCACCTTGGAAACAGAGCCCATTCTTACAGGAAGAAATGGAAGATCGAAAATTTGCGACTCCTCTCGACAAGCAAAGCAAGCTTTCATCATGATCCGCGATGCTTGACAGATATCTGAGGCTGAGGAAAGGGACAACTTGCCCAAATTAACACTTGTTTGAAAACTGACCTTGTGCTTGCCCTGCTGCGTGTTCCTGAACCCAAAGTTTTACAGTTAAAACACTGCTGTTGTTAGTGAAACTCAGTACGTTTCAGTTCTTGTCAGGATCCCTTGTGCCTGGTTAGTTGAATACATTTCTAAAACACTGCGGCGATAACTTCATTCGACAGATAAGAATAGTGCTTCCAAGATTAAAGATGGCCGAGAATTGTAGCTGTTGATGTTGATGTAGAAGGATCGGCTGTCAGCGTATCTGCTGCCTGTGCTCAGTTGCAGTTTTAAACTGTTTCCTGTGTTATCAAATTAACTCCCGTGCTCAGATGAAGACCAAATAGGAACAGGATGCCTATTGGGAAAAATACAGTTAAGCAATCCCTTGTTTGGTGCACACCCATGAAAACCCACCTCTCAAAACGTTCTACTTTAGGGATCTCTTCTGGATATTCTTTGGCACGTTCCCCAATGATGGGCTTACACTGCTGTGTCCTGACTCATCGTCTTGTTAAAGACAGGGCTTTCAACCTCTCAGGTGCATTACAGTGCCCGGGTTCTCTCGGAGACCCAAAAGAGGGTGACGGCCCGTGCTCAGGACACCTTCTGAGCGTGTCTGCAGGAACAGGGCCTCTCAGAGGAACGGATCCCCACCTGCGGCAACAGGAAGATCTCGGGTCAGCCTTTTCCAGAGCAGCTCCAGGGGAGACACGGCACAGTGAAGATCACACCCAGCAGCATGCCCGGGATTGTGGTTTAAGGAACTGGGTGGATGGCAGTGCCCATCCATGAGACAGGGAACGTTGGCCTGGGGCTACTAGCAGGCCTGCAGGGCTTATGGGACATCTGAGTGCCGATGGCCCATACGTCTCAGCCTGTGAGGGATCTGGGGCCCAGTTGAGATGTCCTAGGTAGATTTAGTGATAGGAAAAGCCATCAGCATACAGGGGGATACTGATGAAAACAAGTCAGATGGGTAAACAAGTCAGATGGGGGTGACGTGGTCACCCAAGGATCATGTATGGAGTGGAAGAGCACAGGGCAGAGGTTGGAAACCAGAGGAAAACAAAGCCCAAGATTTAGGAGGGGATCAAAGTAAATGGGACAGACAAGGAGTCTTAGAAGTAATGGACTGAGAGGTAGGGGGAAAGCCAGGGTGGGCTGCTGTCACAGACTCTGACCAAGGCAAAGTGTTTTTGAAAATGGAATGTGTCCGTGGCCAATACAGCACTGGGTACTATGGTTTGGCCCACGGAGCCCTTGGGAGACGTTAGCAAAGGGATGTTCCTGTGGATGGGCACATGGAGGAGGAATCGAGAGGTAACCAGATAAGGATGCTCCTGGTGTCTATACTTTCAAGAAGCATGGCTTGAAAGGAATCAAAGACGCATGGTATAGGAAGTAGTGGGCTGTTTGCTCGCAGGGTGTGCTCTCCTCTCCTGGCTCCAGCTGGTGACGCTGACCTGCACCGCCCCTGGATGGGAGTGGTGAAACTTGCATTTTTGTCTCCCTCCTCTTGCTGTGGACCCGGTCCTCCCTGGCTGGTGGCTGGTGAACCTCAGCCACCCTGCTGACATCTGCAGACCCCTCTGAATCTTAGTCTGATCATCCAGCCCATCCCCGGGCAGGGGCGTCCACTCCTCAGCCTCAGCCTCAGCCGCAAGGTCCCCTAGCCCATTGCCTGCTTAGGCTTCGTCGGGATTCAGTCCCTTTCCACATTTCTCCCTCAGGCGATGCAGAGCCCTCCCTTGGATCTCACCTGCAGCAAAGCAGGAACCAAGATCAGCTCCAGAAAATGAAATTCCTAAACTGCAGCCACCCTTCTGCCCAAAGACTCCGTTGGGTCATTGCACAGTGTGCCCCTGGAGTCCCAAGTGTGAATGGGGTGGAATCCTCCTGTCCCTGGTGTTCATTTCTTGTCACACCTCCCTTGTCTGAGCTCTCTCACCTCTGCCTGCCACTGCCTCTCTGGGCCGTTCCCCCGCTGTGACTGGGACGCTCTTTGCTTTGGCTTGTCTTTCATTTGACCCAAGACTTCCCATACAATATCCAAGTTAAAGGGGGCATAGTGTAGAATGTGTACCTTGTTGAGTACATCTAGGAGACGCTGTTGTCACATAAGCCCCACCCCCCTGAAATATAAAAAACAGAGGGAGAAAGAACACAAGAGTCAAATATGCCAAAGGGGCCTGAGATGTTGGCTAAGATGAGCACTGAAGAGTGTCTGTGGGATCAGGAAGTATGGATATTAGTGATGGCCTTGACGAGACCAATTACAGTGGAGTGACTGGGACAAAAGCTCCATGGAAGGGGGCTGAGGAGAGAATATCTCAGCAGAGTCTGAAGCAGTTTTGCTTTGAAGGGCAACCGGTAATGTGCCAGTAGCTGCAGAATAGGGTGGTGGAAGACGGTGGGTTTCCCCCTTTGCTGTGGAGTGCTCCGATACAGAGGGAGCAGGTGCTGGTTCAGGAGAGAGGAGTGATAACTGCAGGTGCAAAGTCCCTGAGAAGGTGCAAGGCATGGGATCCGGGGGCAGAGGTGAGGGGCCGGGTGCAGTTAGGAGCACGCGTGGAGAGGGGCAGCAGAGTGCCAGGGCAGAAATATGCAGATTGGGACTGGGAAACGAGAAATCCCACGGGACTGCTTCTGTATTTTCCAGGAATTCTTGGCGGGTGGGGCTGGTGGTTATTAGCATGGGGGAAGGTTACTAGTGTGTAGTGTAGGAGTGTGGGTAGGTGACCGTGAAAATGAACAGCGGCCTACTCCGGCCATGGATTTAAGATAAAACACTTCTCTAAAGTTGTCAAGTTTTCTCCTCGGTGCTCAGGTGCTCAGACACAGGCAGGGAGTGGGTAGGCAGGAGGGTGCAAGGAGCACAAGAGGTGTGTTTGCGGGGGACAGCGTACAGCCCTGGCTCAGCCGATCGAGGAGGGGCCTGGCGCACGGTGGGAGAGGACGCGTGGTCGGTGAGCTGGGGTCTCCAGGAGGTTGTGGTATCAGCGCACTGGCACTAGAGCGAGGGGGCTGGAGGACAGGACGTCATGCTGAGGGCGCTGAGAGGGAGGCAGGCTAGAATCAGGACACCACGAGGGGCGCGGTCTTTCCTGATGCCCGGGGAGGGACCGTGGGCAGAGGGATGCTCGGGTGGGGTGGAGGGGAGCATCGCCAAGGACGGAGAGTCTCCGGGATGACCGGGTGAGCCTCGTGGGCACTCAGGACGGATCAGAAGCGTGAGGGCTGACAGGAGAACAGTGAGTGAACCACGGGAGGAGCGCGTTCACAGGCCGGGGGTGCGCGGGAGGAGAATGGACAGGGGACATCTACCGGTCCCGCTCGTGGGGGGCTTCGGCAGTGGGCGACGGGACCCGGACGTCACCGGCCAGGTACTTCAGTGGACAGTTCGAAACTGGGTCCCGGAGAAACCTCCCAGCCGACCAGGGCCAGGAGACTGGCACGGGCCTCACTGGGTTGCTGCGCACAGGCCCAGAGCCAGCCAATCGGAGTGCAGCCCCGCCCACCAAGCCCCGGATCTTCCCAGACTCCCTGACTTCCTGCCCGTGTTGCTGTGGTTCCCCGGACGGCCCGCGGGGCGGCTCGCTGTCCAGGGGTGGTTTGGCCGGACCCCTTCGAGAGATTCCCTTCCTTTCTCTGGTCCTTACGGGCATCCCCCTTAACTTTCGCATCCACGGTGTCCAGTCCTTTGCGCGAAAACCCAGCAGAAACGATGAATTTTCTCCCGGCCTTGCGGCGGTTTGGTTTCTGTGGCCTGCAGGTGGCGGTGTTGCCCCACAGTGTCGCCCCGCCGGTTTTTTTTTTTTTTTTTTTTTGTCCCTCCGCCCTTCGCGCTTTAAAAAACTGACAGGAAGCCTGTTGCCACAAGAAGAGGCTGATTTTTTTTTTTTTTTCCTCCGCGTGTGCCGGTTGGCCCATTCAAACTGCAGCTGAGCCCTTTGTGAGAACTTTCACCGGATCCATTGATACTTAAAATTACAATAAAATAATATAAGCCGATATAGTAAATAATAGTGGACGGAGTGGTCAACCTTGTCTTGCTTCCGATCGTTGAGGAATTCCTGTATGTTTAAAGAGAACTCTATTATGACAGTTTTGACTCGAAAATCATTACGTGAAGTGAAAGTGGCTCGGTCGTGTCCGATTCTTTAAGACGCTTTGGACTGTAGCCTGCCAGGCTCCTCTGCCCATGGGATTCTCCAGGCAAGAATAATGGAGTGGGTTGCCATTTCCTTCTCCAGAGGATCTTCCCAACCCAGCGATTGAATCTGGCTATCCTGCACTGCAGGCTGACTCCTTACCATCTGAGCCACCTACAATAATAACATGACAGGGACAAGCGCCAAGCTAAGAGCCTGCTGGGTAATTGATGCTGGACACCACCCAAGAAGCAGATGCTATTACTGCCCTCATTTTATGCCTTTGGGACCTGTGGCACACAGAGGAAGAGTCAGCTGTCCAGGTTCTCAGGGTTCCTCAGAGAGTGTCCCTATGTTCAGGTCTCAAGTCTGTCAGATTGTAGTTTGCACACTGGTTTGCAGGATACATTCCCCTCCCCAGTAGAAGAGAGAAATAAAACGCTCACTGGGGTCGAGGGTAAAACAGCCTGCAATGCGGCGAAAGATGGACGGCAGGAGGAGAAGGGGATGACAGAGGACAAGATGGTTGGATGGCATCACTGACTCAATGGACATGAGTTTGAGCAAGCTCCTCCGGGAGATGGTGAAGGCCAGGGAAGCCTCCTGACGTGCTGCATGCAGTCCATGGGGTCGCAAAGAGTCGGACACGACCGACGGACTGAAAAACAACAGTAACATTTATTACAAATGAGATACTAAATGAAAGGGGGCGGGGAGGGAACCTACATAGAAGACGACTCATCCACTCTATCAAGATTATGACATGATAACACATTTATAAAGCAAAGCACCTGGAAGTAATCAGCTGTTACGGAGTACAAGTCGCTCAGCTCACTGCAAGGTGAGTCAGGAAGGGACTTGAATCCAGAGTCGACTGACAGAGAAGAGGGCAGGGTAGTGACTCAAAATAACCATCTTGTTGGGGCCAGGTTGGACAGGACGCGGACATCACGGATCAGGTCCCTCAGTGGAGAGTTCCAAACAGTTTCGGGGAGAAATCTCCCAGCGGACGCAGGCTGGGAGGCTGGCACTGACCTCACTGCTCCCCGGGGCAGGCCCAGAACCAGCCCTCAGCAACTCCGGATCTTCCTGGACACCCTGACTTCCTGCCCGCCTCGCTGTGGTTCTGTGGGCGGGTCGAGCGGAACTCGCGCCGTCCAGGGGTGCTTTGCCCGGGCCCCTTCGAGAGGTTCCCTTTCTTTGGTTCTCGGGGGCATCCCGCATAATTTCCCATCTACGTTGTCCAGTCCTCTGCCCGAAAACCGAGCAGGAAGGATCGATTTACTTCCGGGCTTGGTGGCATTTTGGTTTCTATGGTCTGCAGGGGGCAGTGTTGCTCCGCGGAGCCGCTAGCCCGTTTCTCCCGCGCCCGTCCGGGTTGAAAAAAGGCCTGAAAGCCTTTTGCGGTAATAAGCGACGGATTTTTTTCTGCGCGTGCGCCGGTTGGCTGCTTGGAAGTGCTCAGTAACACGTAAAAGAATGAAATTAGAACACTTCCTACACCAAAGGGAAAAAAAAACACAACTGAAAATGAATTAAAGACCGAATGTAAGGCCAGATACTATAAAACTCTTCGAGGAAAACATAGGCAGAACACTCTAACAAAAAATTTAGCAATATCCTCTTTATTTTTTTTTTTTTGACCTTTTTTTTAATTTTTTTATTTTTTATAAATTTATTTATTTTAGTTGGGGGCTAATTACTTTACAATATTGTAATAGTTTTTGCCATACATTGACATGAATCAGCCGCAATATCCTCTTTAAATGAAAAATAAAGGAATGGGACCTAATTATACTTACAGTATTTTACACAGCAAGTTCAGTTCAGTTCAGTCACTTAGTCGAGTCTGACTCTTTCACACAGCAAAGGAAACTATAAACAAGGTGAAAAGACAACCTTCAGAATGCCAGAAAACAGTTGCAAATGAAGCAACTGAAAAAGAATTAATCTCAAAAATATACAAGCATTTCATGCAGCTGAATATCAGAAATATAAACAACGCAACGAAGAAATGGGCAGAAGACCTAAAACAGACATTTTCCATAGAAGACATACAGATGGTCAAAGACTACGTGAAAAGATGTGCAACATTGCTGTTTATTAGTGAAATGCAATTCAAAAGTACAAGGAGGTATCATCTCGTCAGAATGGCCACCATCAACAAATCTACAAACCATAAATGCCGAAGAGAATGTGCAGAAAAGGGAATCCTCTTGCACTGTTGGTGGGAATGTAAATTGGTACATCCACTATGGAGAATGGTATGGAGATTCCTAAAGAAACTAGGAATAAAACTACCACGTGAAACAGCAATCCCATGACTGGGCATATACTCTAATAAAATCTCAAGTCAAAAAGACACATGTACTCCACCGTTCATTGCAGCATCATGTATAAAATCCTAAGATATGGAAGCAACCTAGATGTCCACCCACAGATGAATGGATGAAGAAGCTTGGGTACATATGTGCAACGGAATACTACTCAGCCATAGAAAGGAACACTTTTGAGTCAGTTCTAATTAGGTGGATGTACCTAGAGCCTATTATACAGAGTGAAGTAAGTAAGAAAGAGAATAACAAATACCGTATATTAACGCATATATATGGGATCTAAAACAATGATACTGATAAACCTATTTGCAAGGCAACAATAGAGACACAGACGTAGAGAACAGACTTGGGGACTTAGCAGAGGAAGAACTGGGTGCAGGAAGAACTAGCACAAAATTGTAAAGCAACTATCCTAAAAATTTATGACAGTTTTGCATCTACTTTTCCCATTGGGGTTCCTTTTATTTCTATTTCTTCCCTCTTCCATGGCTAGGACTTTCAAAATTATGTTGAATAAAGGTGGCAAACGTGGTTACCTTGTCTTGTTCCTCTTTTTAGAGGAAATGCCTTCATTTTTTCACCATTGAGAATGTTTGCTGTGAATTTGTCATATATGTCCATTAGTAGGTTGAGGTATGTTCCCTCCATGCCCACTTTCTGGACAGTTTTAATCATAAATGGGTGTTGAGTTTTGTCAAAAGCTTTTTCCGCATCTATTGAGATGATCACATGGTTTTTATTCTTCAGTGTCTTAATGTAGTGTGCCCATTGATTGATTTGTGTATATTGAAGAGCCCTTGCTTTCCTGGGATAAATCTCACTTTATCACAGTGTATGATCCTATCAATATATCGTGGTGTTTGGTTAGCTATTATTTTACTGAGATTTTTTTGCATCCATGTTCATCAGTGATATTAGCCTGTAATTTGTTTTTGTTTTTTTTGTTGTATTTTTGCCTGTTTATGTATCAAGGTGGTGGTGGCTTCATAAAAGGCGTGTGGGACTGTTTTTTTCTTCTTCAGTTTTTTGGCATAATTTCAGAAGTAAAATTGATCTCTGAACAATAGAATTCTCCTGTGATGGTACCTATTCTTGGACTTTTGTTTGTTGGGAGTTTTTTTTTTTCTCCACAAATAAATAACACAGATATTTATTAGAGAATTATCTAGTTTACTTTCAATATACTAACATTAAAAGAAAAGAGAAATAGAAAGAGCAAACCCACCAAACTGGGTTTTGACCAATATCCAGATTTAAAGTCATGTGTCACAGCACATCTGGGGAACCAATTGGGAAAGGGTGCCAGGCAGCACATCCTCTCCATGGGTGAGACTTCAAAGATTGCAGTTCTGGGATCCCACTTACAATCCCAGGAAGGGTGCAAACTGATACCTTCATCAATCTGTGATCAAATTGCAAGACTGGTTTTATGTTAATGCTGTTTGTTTTGTCTTGTAAAAAACTCAGAATGTTGCTAAGCCTGGGACTTGGTTGGCCAAGCCGCCTCCAGGGTCTCAACAATCTCAAGATTTCTCTGTTGGGAGACTTTAAATCACAGTTTTAATCTCAGTACTTGTGATTAGTCTGTTCTTTTTCACCTATTTACTCCTAATTCAATCTCGGGAGATTGTAGCTTTCTATGAATGTGTCCATTTCTTCCAGGTTGTCCACTTTATTGGCATATAGTTCCTTGTAGTAGTCTCTTATGGTCCTTTGTATTTCTATGGTGTCCATTGTAGCTTCTTTTTCATTTCTGATTTTATTGATTTGAGTCCTCTCCTTTTGTCTCTTGATGACTCTAGTTAATGTTTTATCAATGTTGTTTATCTTTTCAAAGGAACAGCTTTTAGTTCCACTGATATTTTTCCTATCGTTTCTTTGTCTCTATTTTATTTATTTCTGCTCTGAGTTTTATGATTTCTTTTCTTCAAGTAAACAGGGGTGTTGTTTGTTCTTCTTCCTCTAGTTACTCTAGGTGTAAGGTTGTTTATTTGAGATTTTCTTGTTTCCTGAGGTAAGATTTTATTTCTATAAACTTCCCTCTTAGGACTGCTTTTCCTGCATCCCATGAGTTTTGGATTGTCGTGGTTTCATTTTCATTTGTCTCTAGGTATTTTTCATTTCCTCTTTGACTTCTTCAACGATCCATTGATTGTTTAGTAGCATATTGTTTATCCTCCCCATGGGTTTTGTGGGGTTTTTTTTTTTTGCAGTTGTTTCTTATAGTTTATTTCTAATCCCACAGTATCGTGATCGGAAAAGACTCTTGTTATGATTTCAGTTTTCTTAAATTTATGTGGCTTGATTTGTGACTCAAGATACTATCTATCCTGAAGAATGTTCTATGTGCACATGAGAAGAAAGTGTATTCTGCTGCTTTTGGATGGAATGGCCTAGAAATAGCAATTAAGTACATCTGGTGTAATGTGTCATTTAGGGGCTGTGCTTCCTTCTTGATTTTCTGTCTGGATGAGCTCTTCATGGATGAAAGTGGAGTGCTAAGGTCCCCCACTATTATTGTGTTGCTGATGCTTCCTCCTTTTATGGCTGTTTCTATATCGAGGTGCTCCTATGTTGGGTGCATATTTATTTACAATTGTTCTGTCTTCTTCTTGGGATAATCCGTTGATCATTATGTGGTGTCCTTGAATCTTGCAACAGTCTTTAAAGTCTATTTTGTCTGATGTGAGTATTGCTAATCCAGGTTTCTTTAGATTTCCATTTGCATTGAATATCTTTTTCCATCCCTTCACTTTCAGTCTGTATGTGTACCTAGATTTGAAATGGGTCTCTCGTAGACAGTATTATGTGTGCTGGGCTGTGCTTTGTCGCTCAGTCGTGTCTGCCTCTTTGCGACCCCATGGATTGCACCCCGCCAGGCTCTCCTCTGTCTATGGGGATTCTCCAGGTAAGAATACTGAAGTGGCTTGCCATGCCCTCCTCCAGGTGACCTTCCCAACCCAGGGATCAAATCCAGGTCTCCTGCATTGCAGGCAGATTCTTCACCGACTGAGCCACCAGGGAAGCCCAAGAATACTGTAATGGGTAGCCTATCCCTTCTTCAGGGGATCTTCCCAATGCAGAAATCAAACTGGGGTCTCATGCATTGTAGGCAGATCCTTTACCAGCTGAACTACCAGGGAAGCCCAGACAGTATTATACATGGGTTTTCATTTTTTAAAAAATCCATTATCTTTTTCTTTTTCTTTAGGATGCAGCATTTCATCCATTTACATTTAAGTTAATTACTGACATGTATGTTCTTATTGCCATTTTAAAAATTGTTTTGCGGTTGTTTTTCAAGGTGTTTATTCTAAACTTCCTTTTGTGATTTGATGAATATCTTTAGTGTTGTGTTTGGATCCCTTTTTCTATTTGTGTCTATTGTAGATGTTTGGTTATCATGAGTTTTTTGTTATAGCTGTCTATACACACACCACATACACACGTATACACACACACACACACACACACACACACACACACACACACACATATATCTTCCAAGGTGGTTCAGTGCTAAAGAAATCCACTGCCAGTGCAGGAGATGCAGATTTTGGTTTGATTCCTGGGTTGGGAAGATCCCCTGGAGGAGGAAATGGAAACCACTCCAGTATTCTTGCTTGGAAAAATTCCATGGACAGAGGAGCCTGAAGAGCTATAGTCCATGGAGTTACAAAGAGTCAGACATGCCTGAGTAAAAGAGTATATATATACACGTATATATATATATATACGTGTATATATATATGTATGTATACACTTGTTTACTGGTCTCTTAATTTCAAATACATTTTCAGTATCCTTCCATCCCCTCACAACTGCTGGTTTTGATATCATATTTGTGTGTGGATGATTTCCTGTGTTTACTGTGTGTTTGTCTTTACTGGTGAGCTTTCCTAATCATAATTTTCTTGTTTCTAGTCGTGGCCTTTTTGTTTCTGCCTAGAGATGTTACATTAGTCTTTGTTGTAAAGCTGGTGTGATACTGTTAAATTCTCTGAGTCTTTGCTTGTCTTTTGATTACTCTGTTGAATCTGAAAGAAGAGCCTTGCTTGGTAGAGTATTTTTGGTTGTAGGTTTTTCCCTTCCACCACTTTAAATATATCATGCCACTCCCTTCTGGCCTGCAGAGTTTCTGCTGAGAAATCAGCTGATAACCTTATGGGGATTCCCTCTTATGTTATTTGCTACTTTTCCCTTGACCTGCTTAATATTTTCTCTTTGTTGTTAATTTTTCAGTTTGCTTAATGTGTGTCACAGCGTTTTCCTCAGCACTTCAAACCAGCCAACTGGCGCAAGCTGCGTGAAATGCTTGTATATTTTTGACATTAATTCTTTTTCAGTTGCTTCATTTGCAACTGTTTTCTGGCATTCTGAGGGTTGTCTTTTCACCTTGTTTATAGTTTCCTTTGCTGTGTAAAAGAGACTCGACTAAGTGACTGAACTGAACTGAACTTGCTGTGAAATAAACTATAAGAAACAACTGCAAAAAAAAAAAACCCCACAAAACCCATGGGGAGGATAAACAATATGCTACTAAACAATCAATGGATCGTTGAAGAAGTCAAAGAGGAAATGAAAAATACCTAGAGACAAATGAAAATGAAACCACGACAATCCAAAACTCATGGGATGCAGGAAAAGCAGTCCTAAGAGGGAAGTTTATAGAAATAAAATCTTACCTCAGGAAACAAGAAAATCTCAAATAAACAACCTTACACCTAGAGTAACTAGAGGAAGAAGAACAAACAACACCCCTGTTTACTTGAAGAAAAGAAATCATAAAACTCAGAGCAGAAATAAATAAAATAGAGACAAAGAAACGATAGGAAAAATATCAGTGGAACTAAAAGCTGTTCCTTTGAAAAGATAAACAACATTGATAAAACATTAACTAGAGTCATCAAGAGACAAAAGGAGAGGACTCAAATCAATAAAATCAGAAATGAAAAAGAAGCTACAATGGACACCATAGAAATACAAAGGACCATAAGAGACTACTACAAGGAACTATATGCCAATAAAGTGGACAACCTGGAAGAAATGGACACATTCATAGAAAGCTACAATCTCCCGAGATTGAATTAGGAGTAAATAGGTGAAAAAGAACAGACTAATCACAAGTACTGAGATTAAAACTGTGATTTAAAGTCTCCCAACAGAGAAATCTTGAGATTGTTGAGACCCTGGAGGCGGCTTGGCCAACCAAGTCCCAGGCTTAGCAACATTCTGAGTTTTTTACAAGACAAAACAAACAGCATTAACATAAAACCAGTCTTGCAATTTGATCACAGATTGATGAAGGTATCAGTTTGCACCCTTCCTGGGATTGTAAGTGGGATCCCAGAACTGCAATCTTTGAAGTCTCACCCATGGAGAGGATGTGCTGCCTGGCACCCTTTCCCAATTGGTTCCCCAGATGTGCTGTGACACATGACTTTAAATCTGGATATTGGTCAAAACCCAGTTTGGTGGGTTTGCTCTTTCTATTTCTCTTTTCTTTTAATGTTAGTATATTGAAAGTAAACTAGATAATTCTCTAATAAATATCTGTGTTATTTATTTGTGGAGAAAAAAAAAAACTCCCAACAAACAAAAGTCCAAGAATAGGTACCATCACAGGAGAATTCTATTGTTCAGAGATCAATTTTACTTCTGAAATTATGCCAAAAAACTGAAGAAGAAAAAAACAGTCCCACACGCCTTTTATGAAGCCACCACCACCTTGATACATAAACAGGCAAAAATACAACAAAAAAAACAAAAACAAATTACAGGCTAATATCACTGATGAACATGGATGCAAAAAAATCTCAGTAAAATAATAGCTAACCAAACACCACGATATATTGATAGGATCATACACTGTGATAAAGTGAGATTTATCCCAGGAAAGCAAGGGCTCTTCAATATACACAAATCAATCAATGGGCACACTACATTAAGACACTGAAGAATAAAAACCATGTGATCATCTCAATAGATGCGGAAAAAGCTTTTGACAAAACTCAACACCCATTTATGATTAAAACTGTCCAGAAAGTGGGCATGGAGGGAACATACCTCAACCTACTAATGGACATATATGACAAATTCACAGCAAACATTCTCAATGGTGAAAAAATGAAGGCATTTCCTCTAAAAAGAGGAACAAGACAAGGTAACCACGTTTGCCACCTTTATTCAACATAATTTTGAAAGTCCTAGCCATGGAAGAGGGAAGAAATAGAAATAAAAGGAACCCCAATGGGAAAAGTAGATGCAAAACTGTCATAAATTTTTAGGATAGTTGCTTTACAATTTTGTGCTAGTTCTTCCTGCACCCAGTTCTTCCTCTGCTAAGTCCCCAAGTCTGTTCTCTACGTCTGTGTCTCTATTGTTGCCTTGCAAATAGGTTTATCAGTATCATTGTTTTAGATCCCATATATATGCGTTAATATACGGTATTTGTTATTCTCTTTCTTACTTACTTCACTCTGTATAATAGGCTCTAGGTACATCCACCTAATTAGAACTGACTCAAAAGTGTTCCTTTCTATGGCTGAGTAGTATTCCGTTGCACATATGTACCCAAGCTTCTTCATCCATTCATCTGTGGGTGGACATCTAGGTTGCTTCCATATCTTAGGATTTTATACATGATGCTGCAATGAACGGTGGAGTACATGTGTCTTTTTGACTTGAGATTTTATTAGAGTATATGCCCAGTCATGGGATTGCTGTTTCACGTGGTAGTTTTATTCCTAGTTTCTTTAGGAATCTCCATACCATTCTCCATAGTGGATGTACCAATTTACATTCCCACCAACAGTGCAAGAGGATTCCCTTTTCTGCACATTCTCTTCGGCATTTATGGTTTGTAGATTTGTTGATGGTGGCCATTCTGACGAGATGATACCTCCTTGTACTTTTGAATTGCATTTCACTAATAAACAGCAATGTTGCACATCTTTTCACGTAGTCTTTGACCATCTGTATGTCTTCTATGGAAAATGTCTGTTTTAGGTCTTCTGCCCATTTCTTCGTTGCGTTGTTTATATTTCTGATATTCAGCTGCATGAAATGCTTGTATATTTTTGAGATTAATTCTTTTTCAGTTGCTTCATTTGCAACTGTTTTCTGGCATTCTGAAGGTTGTCTTTTCACCTTGTTTATAGTTTCCTTTGCTGTGTGAAAGAGTCAGACTCGACTAAGTGACTGAACTGAACTGAACTTGCTGTGTAAAATACTGTAAGTATAATTAGGTCCCATTCCTTTATTTTTCATTTAAAGAGGATATTGCGGCTGATTCATGTCAATGTATGGCAAAAACTATTACAATATTGTAAAGTAATTAGCCCCCAACTAAAATAAATAAATTTATAAAAAATAAAAAAATTAAAAAAAAGGTCAAAAAAAAAAAAATAAAGAGGATATTGCTAAATTTTTTGTTAGAGTGTTCTGCCTATGTTTTCCTCGAAGAGTTTTATAGTATCTGGCCTTACATTCGGTCTTTAATTCATTTTCAGTTGTGTTTTTTTTTCCCTTTGGTGTAGGAAGTGTTCTAATTTCATTCTTTTACGTGTTACTGAGCACTTCCAAGCAGCCAACCGGCGCACGCGCAGAAAAAAATCCGTCGCTTATTACCGCAAAAGGCTTTCAGGCCTTTTTTCAACCCGGACGGGCGCGGGAGAAACGGGCTAGCGGCTCCGCGGAGCAACACTGCCCCCTGCAGACCATAGAAACCAAAATGCCACCAAGCCCGGAAGTAAATCGATCCTTCCTGCTCGGTTTTCGGGCAGAGGACTGGACAACGTAGATGGGAAATTATGCGGGATGCCCCCGAGAACCAAAGAAAGGGAACCTCTCGAAGGGGCCCGGGCAAAGCACCCCTGGACGGCGCGAGTTCCGCTCGACCCGCCCACAGAACCACAGCGAGGCGGGCAGGAAGTCAGGGTGTCCAGGAAGATCCGGAGTTGCTGAGGGCTGGTTCTGGGCCTGCCCCGGGGAGCAGTGAGGTCAGTGCCAGCCTCCCAGCCTGCGTCCGCTGGGAGATTTCTCCCCGAAACTGTTTGGAACTCTCCACTGAGGGACCTGATCCGTGATGTCCGCGTCCTGTCCAACCTGGCCCCAACAAGATGGTTATTTTGAGTCACTACCCTGCCCTCTTCTCTGTCAGTCGACTCTGGATTCAAGTCCCTTCCTGACTCACCTTGCAGTGAGCTGAGCGACTTGTACTCCGTAACAGCTGATTACTTCCAGGTGCTTTGCTTTATAAATGTGTTATCATGTCATAATCTTGATAGAGTGGATGAGTCGTCTTCTATGTAGGTTCCCTCCCCGCCCCCTTTCATTTAGTATCTCATTTGTAATAAATGTTACTGTTGTTTTTCAGTCCGTCGGTCGTGTCCGACTCTTTGCGACCCCATGGACTGCATGCAGCACGTCAGGAGGCTTCCCTGGCCTTCACCATCTCCCGGAGGAGCTTGCTCAAACTCATGTCCATTGAGTCAGTGATGCCATCCAACCATCTTGTCCTCTGTCATCCCCTTCTCCTCCTGCCGTCCATCTTTCGCCGCATTGCAGGCTGTTTTACCCTCGACCCCAGTGAGCGTTTTATTTCTCTCTTCTACTGGGGAGGGGAATGTATCCTGCAAACCAGTGTGCAAACTACAATCTGACAGACTTGAGACCTGAACATAGGGACACTCTCTGAGGAACCCTGAGAACCTGGACAGCTGACTCTTCCTCTGTGTGCCACAGGTCCCAAAGGCATAAAATGAGGGCAGTAATAGCATCTGCTTCTTGGGTGGTGTCCAGCATCAATTACCCAGCAGGCTCTTAGCTTGGCGCTTGTCCCTGTCATGTTATTATTGTAGGTGGCTCAGATGGTAAGGAGTCAGCCTGCAGTGCAGGATAGCCAGATTCAATCGCTGGGTTGGGAAGATCCTCTGGAGAAGGAAATGGCAACCCACTCCATTATTCTTGCCTGGAGAATCCCATGGGCAGAGGAGCCTGGCAGGCTACAGTCCAAAGCGTCTTAAAGAATCGGACACGACCGAGCCACTTTCACTTCACGTAATGATTTTCGAGTCAAAACTGTCATAATAGAGTTCTCTTTAAACATACAGGAATTCCTCAACGATCGGAAGCAAGACAAGGTTGACCACTCCGTCCACTATTATTTACTATATCGGCTTATATTATTTTATTGTAATTTTAAGTATCAATGGATCCGGTGAAAGTTCTCACAAAGGGCTCAGCTGCAGTTTGAATGGGCCAACCGGCACACGCGGAGGAAAAAAAAAAAAAAATCAGCCTCTTCTTGTGGCAACAGGCTTCCTGTCAGTTTTTTAAAGCGCGAAGGGCGGAGGGACAAAAAAAAAAAAAAAAAAAAACCGGCGGGGCGACACTGTGGGGCAACACCGCCACCTGCAGGCCACAGAAACCAAACCGCCGCAAGGCCGGGAGAAAATTCATCGTTTCTGCTGGGTTTTCGCGCAAAGGACTGGACACCGTGGATGCGAAAGTTAAGGGGGATGCCCGTAAGGACCAGAGAAAGGAAGGGAATCTCTCGAAGGGGTCCGGCCAAACCACCCCTGGACAGCGAGCCGCCCCGCGGGCCGTCCGGGGAACCACAGCAACACGGGCAGGAAGTCAGGGAGTCTGGGAAGATCCGGGGCTTGGTGGGCGGGGCTGCACTCCGATTGGCTGGCTCTGGGCCTGTGCGCAGCAACCCAGTGAGGCCCGTGCCAGTCTCCTGGCCCTGGTCGGCTGGGAGGTTTCTCCGGGACCCAGTTTCGAACTGTCCACTGAAGTACCTGGCCGGTGACGTCCGGGTCCCGTCGCCCACTGCCGAAGCCCCCCACGAGCGGGACCGGTAGATGTCCCCTGTCCATTCTCCTCCCGCGCACCCCCGGCCTGTGAACGCGCTCCTCCCGTGGTTCACTCACTGTTCTCCTGTCAGCCCTCACGCTTCTGATCCGTCCTGAGTGCCCACGAGGCTCACCCGGTCATCCCGGAGACTCTCCGTCCTTGGCGATGCTCCCCTCCACCCCACCCGAGCATCCCTCTGCCCACGGTCCCTCCCCGGGCATCAGGAAAGACCGCGCCCCTCGTGGTGTCCTGATTCTAGCCTGCCTCCCTCTCAGCGCCCTCAGCATGACGTCCTGTCCTCCAGCCCCCTCGCTCTAGTGCCAGTGCGCTGATACCACAACCTCCTGGAGACCCCAGCTCACCGACCACGCGTCCTCTCCCACCGTGCGCCAGGCCCCTCCTCGATCGGCTGAGCCAGGGCTGTACGCTGTCCCCCGCAAACACACCTCTTGTGCTCCTTGCACCCTCCTGCCTACCCACTCCCTGCCTGTGTCTGAGCACCTGAGCACCGAGGAGAAAACTTGACAACTTTAGAGAAGTGTTTTATCTTAAATCCATGGCCGGAGTAGGCCGCTGTTCATTTTCACGGTCACCTACCCACACTCCTACACTACACACTAGTAACCTTCCCCCATGCTAATAACCACCAGCCCCACCCGCCAAGAATTCCTGGAAAATACAGAAGCAGTCCCGTGGGATTTCTCGTTTCCCAGTCCCAATCTGCATATTTCTGCCCTGGCACTCTGCTGCCCCTCTCCACGCGTGCTCCTAACTGCACCCGGCCCCTCACCTCTGCCCCCGGATCCCATGCCTTGCACCTTCTCAGGGACTTTGCACCTGCAGTTATCACTCCTCTCTCCTGAACCAGCACCTGCTCCCTCTGTATCGGAGCACTCCACAGCAAAGGGGGAAACCCACCGTCTTCCACCACCCTATTCTGCAGCTACTGGCACATTACCGGTTGCCCTTCAAAGCAAAACTGCTTCAGACTCTGCTGAGATATTCTCTCCTCAGCCCCCTTCCATGGAGCTTTTGTCCCAGTCACTCCACTGTAATTGGTCTCGTCAAGGCCATCACTAATATCCATACTTCCTGATCCCACAGACACTCTTCAGTGCTCATCTTAGCCAACATCTCAGGCCCCTTTGGCATATTTGACTCTTGTGTTCTTTCTCCCTCTGTTTTTTATATTTCAGGGGGGTGGGGCTTATGTGACAACAGCGTCTCCTAGATGTACTCAACAAGGTACACATTCTACACTATGCCCCCTTTAACTTGGATATTGTATGGGAAGTCTTGGGTCAAATGAAAGACAAGCCAAAGCAAAGAGCGTCCCAGTCACAGCGGGGGAACGGCCCAGAGAGGCAGTGGCAGGCAGAGGTGAGAGAGCTCAGACAAGGGAGGTGTGACAAGAAATGAACACCAGGGACAGGAGGATTCCACCCCATTCACACTTGGGACTCCAGGGGCACACTGTGCAATGACCCAACGGAGTCTTTGGGCAGAAGGGTGGCTGCAGTTTAGGAATTTCATTTTCTGGAGCTGATCTTGGTTCCTGCTTTGCTGCAGGTGAGATCCAAGGGAGGGCTCTGCATCGCCTGAGGGAGAAATGTGGAAAGGGACTGAATCCCGACGAAGCCTAAGCAGGCAATGGGCTAGGGGACCTTGCGGCTGAGGCTGAGGCTGAGGAGTGGACGCCCCTGCCCGGGGATGGGCTGGATGATCAGACTAAGATTCAGAGGGGTCTGCAGATGTCAGCAGGGTGGCTGAGGTTCACCAGCCACCAGCCAGGGAGGACCGGGTCCACAGCAAGAGGAGGGAGACAAAAATGCAAGTTTCACCACTCCCATCCAGGGGCGGTGCAGGTCAGCGTCACCAGCTGGAGCCAGGAGAGGAGAGCACACCCTGCGAGCAAACAGCCCACTACTTCCTATACCATGCGTCTTTGATTCCTTTCAAGCCATGCTTCTTGAAAGTATAGACACCAGGAGCATCCTTATCTGGTTACCTCTCGATTCCTCCTCCATGTGCCCATCCACAGGAACATCCCTTTGCTAACGTCTCCCAAGGGCTCCGTGGGCCAAACCATAGTACCCAGTGCTGTATTGGCCACGGACACATTCCATTTTCAAAAACACTTTGCCTTGGTCAGAGTCTGTGACAGCAGCCCACCCTGGCTTTCCCCCTACCTCTCAGTCCATTACTTCTAAGACTCCTTGTCTGTCCCATTTACTTTGATCCCCTCCTAAATCTTGGGCTTTGTTTTCCTCTGGTTTCCAACCTCTGCCCTGTGCTCTTCCACTCCATACATGATCCTTGGGTGACCACGTCACCCCCATCTGACTTGTTTACCCATCTGACTTGTTTTCATCAGTATCCCCCTGTATGCTGATGGCTTTTCCTATCACTAAATCTACCTAGGACATCTCAACTGGGCCCCAGATCCCTCACAGGCTGAGACGTATGGGCCATCGGCACTCAGATGTCCCATAAGCCCTGCAGGCCTGCTAGTAGCCCCAGGCCAACGTTCCCTGTCTCATGGATGGGCACTGCCATCCACCCAGTTCCTTAAACCACAATCCCGGGCATGCTGCTGGGTGTGATCTTCACTGTGCCGTGTCTCCCCTGGAGCTGCTCTGGAAAAGGCTGACCCGAGATCTTCCTGTTGCCGCAGGTGGGGATCCGTTCCTCTGAGAGGCCCTGTTCCTGCAGACACGCTCAGAAGGTGTCCTGAGCACGGGCCGTCACCCTCTTTTGGGTCTCCGAGAGAACCCGGGCACTGTAATGCACCTGAGAGGTTGAAAGCCCTGTCTTTAACAAGACGATGAGTCAGGACACAGCAGTGCGAGCCCATCGTTCAGGAATGTGCCAAAGAATATCCAGAAGAGATCCCTAAAGAACGGTTAGGGAGGTAGGTCTTCATGGGTGTGCACCAAACAAGGGATTGCTTAACTGTATTTTTCCCAATAGGCATCCTGTTCCTATTTGGTCTTCATCTGAGCACGGGAGTTAATTTGATAACACAGGAAACAGTTTAAAACTGCAACTGAGCACAGGCAGCAGATACGCTGACAGCTGATCCTTCTACATCAACATCAACAGCTACAATTCTTGGCCACCTTTAATCTTGGAAGCACTATTCTGACCTGTCGAATGAAGTTATCGCCGCAGTGTTTTAGAAATGTATTCAACTAACCAGGCACAAGGGATCCTGACAAGAACTGAAACGTACTGAGTTTCACTAACAACAGCAGGGTTTTAACTGTAAAACTTTGGATTCAGAAACACGCAGCAGGGCAAGCACAAGGTCAGTTTTCAAACAAGTGTTAATTTGGGCAAGTTGTCCCTTTCCTCAGCCTCAGATATCTGTCAAGCATCGCGGGTCATGATGAAAACCTGCTTTCGCTGTAGAGAGGAGTCACAAATTTTCGGTCTTCCATTTCCTCCTGTAAGAATGGGCTCTGTTTCCACAGCTGCAAGCTCGGCTTTCATAAGAGAACTTTTTCAGATAATGCTCACGCCAGGGCCACCTTCCAGACCTACTAATTCAGACTCTCTGGGGATGTCCTGCCAGCATCGGCTCTTCTAAAGCCTCCTCAGGGGAGATTTGATGCAGAGTTTAGGTTGAGAAGCATATCGCATGATGATTCACCCATCCTGGTTTTAAACAGAATCCTCAACTGAAGAGCCATGTTTGCTACTAAAGATGTTAAAAATTTTTTAAATTATGTGTCTTCCCTTCTGAGAGGTATTTTGACGTATTTATTCACAGCCATGTTTAGAACAATTTCAATGACTCGGTGGTGTGTTATGCCCCCAGGTCCCCTTCCTTACCAGACACTCAGGCAGATGGAGGGGAGGGAACGCACCTCAGTCCTGGCAGCAGGAGGATGGACGGAGCTCCGTTGTCTTGGTTACTGCTCTGCTGAGCATCCCTCCTGGGTTGCTGAGCTCAGGCAGGGGGCCTCACACCAGGCTACAGGTATTCCTGTGACCACAGGTTGGAGCCAAGGGCGGAGATCCGTTACCAGGGAAATGGAAGCTGGGTCCACATGATCTGAGAAGAATGGGAAAACAACTAATTAGAATTTCAGATGCAGGGTGGGTTCTGGGAGCCTGTCCAGAGCCATTGACTTGTGGTCACACAATGGGCGCCTGGGCGTAAACACAGAGACACACTGGTCGTGTGTGCTCACAGGGGATCTGTCCTGACGTGCACAGTGACTGCTTCTGGAGGGAGCATCTAGCACATGTGGAGGAGGCCGGACCCAGAACGTGGAAGGAGCAGGGGCACTCCTCGTTGTTACAAATGCAATGGCATACCTTTTCCCACATATCTCACTTGGACATCTGCATTGCCTTCCTAAACTGCTTTACTGAGATATAATTACATACCACAAATCACACCCATTCGATGCATCCAGTTCAGTGACGTTTAGTAACTTCACACAGTGGTGCAACCACCACCACAGTGCAGTCGTGCAACACTGCCAGCGCCACAGAAAGGTTCCACGTAACCCATCAGCAGTCAATCCCCAATAGGACCTGCAGGCCCAGGCACCCTCTCATCTAATTTCTGTCTCTGTAGATGTGCCCTTTCTGGGCATTTCATATCAACGGACTCCTGCAGGAAGAGGCCTTTTGTGTCTGGGTTCTTTCTCTTAGCATAATGCTTTGGAGGCTCACCCATGTGGCAGCAGAAAGCTGAAGGTCACCACTTTTCATCCATCTGTGCTATTCCACTGTATGGCTACAGAATACTTTGTTTACCACTCTCCAGCTGACAGACTTTTAGGCTGCTCCACTATTTGGAGATTACAAACAGTGCTGCTGTGAAAGACTTGTAAGGACAAGTATTTGTGTGGATGTAGGTTTCATTTCTCATTTCTCCGTGATTTCATTTCTTCTTTTGCACGGTGCACAGGCTAGACCCTTCAGCCAGTGTGGAATAGAGGTGGTTGAAGCAAACCTCCTATCCTTGATCTGGATCTCAAGAGGCAAGCAGTCACTCAGACACTACTAGACGTGATGTGACGAGAGCTGGATGTTTCTCGGGGGTGTTCTTCAGCACGACGACGACGATCCCTTCCATCCCGAGATGGTTGACCGTGTTTATTGATTTAGTTATTTACTTATTTGTCATGAACGGGTCTTGAGGTGTGTCAAATGCTTTTTCTTTGTCTGTCAAGATGACAGGTGGTTTCCGTCCTTCATTATATCAATACGCTGTTTCCCATAACTGAAGTTGAGTGTCAGTCCAATACTGCAATCCTGGGAAAAATCTTGCACAGCCCTTTGCAAAATGTTCCTCGATTTGGTTTGCTCATACTGTGTTGAGGGTGTATGTGTCACTATTCATGATAGATATGGATCTGTAGCTTTCTGGTTGATGTCAAGTCTGGCTTTGGTACTGGGGTAATACTGTGCTTACAGGATGAATTAGGAAATGTTCCCTCCTCCCTCCTGTCTATTCAGGAAGAATCTGTGAAGGATGGGTGCTGTTTCTTCTTTAAACATTTGATAGATTTCACTGATGAAACCAAGGGGCCCAGGACTTCCCTTTGTGGGAAGGTCTTTAAATGAATGGTTCAGTATTGTTGCTTGCTACAGGTACATTCAGATTTGTTATTTGGCCACTGCATTTAAGCCAACTCCTATCCAGTATTCTCTGGCCTGTTGGCTCCTATGGCTTGGTCTCTGGCCTAGAATTTGACGTGCTGGACATCTCTGCACATCACAGGATTCTGCCTCCTACTCTGTAACTGGGGAGAGTATGCTGTCTCACAAGTGACCCCCAGATCACCAACACCCAATAGGCAGATTGGGGAGACAGACTCTGAGGTGGGGAAGGGGTGGCACTGCTGATATCCTCATTTACAGCCGCCCATCCATCCTCCGGGCATCCTCATGCAGGCTGTGGGTAATTCTGCAGTTGGGACTGGCACAGCAAGGACCCAGAGTACCCTGTCCCTTCCTCCGCCATGTCCACTTCACCCTACCCTGATCCTTGTCACTCCTCTCGTCTCCTAGGAATGCAGCCTCACAGGGGATCAGTGACACATTCGCCACCACATCTAAGGGTGTCAGATCTCCTCTCTGCTTCATGACTCAACTCTCGAGGGCAGGGACTGGCCATGCAATTCCTCCTCACCTCCCCATCTCAACAGCCAGCCTGGCATGGCATGGAGGGGATGTAACATATACAGTGAAAACCTTCATGATTGGCTAAATGAGGGACTGTGGATGGCGGGATTGACCTGGGTTGGCTGCTGGAGTGAGCCCATTCCATCCCACCCTGGGGAACTTGTGCCGGGTGGGGATGACCATCCCTGCCCCAGTGCATTGTGGCTAGCATCAGTGACGTACCTTATCCAGACTTGGGGTGCCACCAGCTGTGGACGGACACTGAAGTCACCGGGCCTTCTCACTTCACCCCAGCCTTTATGGAAGGTACAGTTGGGGATGCTCTGTCAGAAATAAGCCTGCGCTCATATGGCCTATTAGTCTATGACAAAGGAGCCAAGAACATCCATCAGGGAAAATGCCGTCTCTTCAATAAATGGTTATGGGAAAACTGGACCCCTTTCTTACACAACATTCAAAAATAAACAACAACAACAGAAGATTAAAGACAACATTGTTAGACCTTAAACCATAAAGCTCCTAGAAGAAGACACAGCCAGTATGCTCTTTGACATAGGTCTTAGCAGTAGTTTTTTTTGATATGTCTCCTCAGGCAAGAGCAAGAAAAGCAAAAATAAACAAATGAGACTTCATCAAACTAAAAGGCTTTTACACAGCAAGGGAAACCGTCAACAAAAGAAAAAGGCAACCTGCTGAGTGGGAGAAGATATGAGCAAGTGATATACATCCGAAAAGAGGTAGATATCCAAAATAGCTAAAGGACTCATAGAATGTATTGGGAAAAACACCCAAAACCTGATTTTAAAATGGGGCAAAACACTGAATAGACATTTCTGCAAAGAAGAGATACAGATGGCTAATGGACATATTTCTCAAGATTTCGCAGGTCGGGAAGCAACAGTTAGAACTGGACATGGAACAACAGACTGGTTCCAAATAGGAAAAGGAGTACATCAAGGCTGTATATTGTCACCCTGCTTACTTAACTTATATGCAGAGTACATCATGAGAAACGCTGGGCTGGAAGAAGCACAAGCTGGAATCAAGATTGCCGGGAGAAATATCAAAAACCTCAGATATGCAGATGACACCACCCTTATGGCAGAAAGTGAAGAAGAACTAAAGAGCCTCTTGATGAAAGTGAAAGAGGAGAGTGAAAAAGTTGGCTTAAAGCTCAACATTCAGAAAACTAAGGTCATGGCATCCGGTCCCGTCACTTCATGGCAGATAGATGGGGAAACAGTGGAAACAGTGGCTGACTTTATTTTTCTAGGCTCCAAAATCACTGCAGATGGTGACTGCAGCCATGAAATTAAAAGACGCTTCCTCCGTGGAAGGAAAGTTATGACCAACCTAGCCAGCATATTGAAAAGCAGAGACATTATTTTGCCAACAAAGGTCCATCTAGTCAAGGCTATGGTTTTTCCAGTAGTCATGTATGGATGTGAGAGTTGGACTATAAAGAAAGCTGAACGCTGAAGAATTGATGCTTTTGAACTGTGGTGTTGGAGAAGACTCTTGAGAGTCCCTTGGACTGCAAGGAGATCCAACCAGTCCATCCTAAAGGAGATCAGTCTCGGGTGTTCATCGGAAGGACTGATGTTGAAGCTGAAACTCCAATACTTTGGCCACCTGATGCAAAGAGCTGACTCACTGGAAAAGTCCCTGATGCTGGGAAAGACTGAGGGCAGGAGAAGAAGGGGACGACAGAGCATGAGATGGTTGGACGGTATCACCGACTCAATGGACATGGGTTTGGGTGGACTCCAGGAGTTGGTGATGGACAGGGAGGCCTGGCATGCTGCAGTTCATGGGGTCGCAAAGAGTCGGACACGACTGAGCGACTGAACTTAACTGAATGGACATATGAAAAGATGCTCAACGTCTCCTCATCAGGGATTAGAAAATCAAGACCACAGTGAAGTACTTCCTCATACCGGTCAAGTAGCTATCATCAAAAAGACAACAAGTAAGAAAACGTTGGCGAGGATGTAGAGAAAAGGAAATCCTCGTGCGGGGTTGGTGGAAATGTATATTGGTGCAGCCACTATGGAGACAATGAGGGTTTCCTCAAAAACTGAAAACTAGAACTACCAAATGATCCAGCAGTTCCACTTCTCAGTATTTTTCTCAAGAATAGAAGAAACACTAGTCACAAAAGTTATATGTGCTCCTCTGTTCACTGCAGCGTTATTTACAGCCAAGGGGAGCCAAGATATGGAAGGAACCTAAGTGCCCGTCGATAGATGAATCAAAAAGGAAGAAATGGTATACACACACACACACACACACAGTGGAATGTTCAGTTCAGTTCAGTTCAGTCGCTCAGTCGTGTCTGACTCTGTGACCCCATAAATCACAGTGGAATATTACTCAGCAATAAAAAAAGAATGAAATCTTGTCATTGTCGACAACATGGATGGACCTAGAGGGTGTGATACCAAGTGAAACTAGGCACACAGAGAAATACAAATACCACACCATTTTATTTATATGTGGGACCTCAGAAATACAATAAGAGAACACGGGAAACAAGACAGAAATAGAGTCAGAGACACAGAGAACAAACTGGTGGTTACCAGAGGAGGAAGGAGTAGGGAGATGTGTAAAACAGGGAAGGGATTAGGAGATACAAACTTCCAGTTATAAAATAAGTCATGGGAATGGAATGTACATACAGGGAATATAGCCAATAATCTTGTAATAAATCTCTGTGGTGACACATGGTAACCAAACTTATCGTAGCAATTCATTTCATAATGTTTAAAAATATGGAATCACTTTTTTGTGCACTTGAAACAATTATAACATCATATGTCAACTTTGGGCTTCCCCAGGGGCTCAGTGGTAAAAAATTCTCCTGCAATGCTGGAGCTGCAGGAAGTGTGGGTTGGATTCCTGGGTCGGGAAGGTCCCCTGGAGGAGGGCATGGCAACCCACTCCAGTAGTCTTGTCTGGAGAATCCCATGGACAGAGGAGCCTGGCGGGCTACAGTCATGTGGTCACAAAGAGTTGGACATGACTGAGGTGACTTAGCATGCATGCACGCATGGCAGCTTTACTGAAGAAATAAAGAGTGGGGGCTCTGAATGCAGGATGCTGAGGCTTGTGGGTCAGTTTTCCTCTGGTGGCCTATATGACTCTGAGCAATCCCCCTAACTTCTCTGTCCTCTGCTTTCTCACCTCATCAATTATCATTGAAATCTTCCAAAATGATGGGTCTTTGAAGGAGGAGTAAATAAGGTGACAGAAAGAAATATATCGAATGTGGTCTGATACCTGGTAGAAGATGAACAACCTTGAAATGCCATGTTAGCCCTGCTAAACGTGCCCACACTGACTAAATTCACACTTCTGAGTTTCAAGAAGAAAAGCTCCCTTGGAGCTGGGAGACAAGCCCTGCAAGATGGGTTGAGCTCTGAAGCTCTCTGATGAGATCACAAGTTCAGACTCCAATAAATATACCTGTTCTCAAGCGCCTCTGTCTGCAGAAGACTCATGGATTTCTGCAGAAATACAGCTCTGGGGACTAGCTGAGAGCTCAGACTGACAGCAGAAGAATTCTTTTTCACTTCTGAAGAATCTCACGGGCACTTGCTGGCTACACAACATTGGGCTCTGAGTGTGGGGAGGAAAAGTACATTTCATCACTCATGTCTCCTGTAATGAAAAGGGAAGCTATCTGTTATTAGGGCAAAGATGTTTGTGAATCACAAATCTGAGAAAGGTCTTATATTCAGAACACGTAAGGAATTTTAAAATTGCAAAGGACAAAATGTAGTGAAGGAGGACAGATCCTTGAGCCAGGGATTAGGGTGTGGGAGGGGAAACCAGAAAGGGGCAGCAGCTGGGCGCTTTTAGGCTGATGGACGTGGCCTGTGTCCTGGTCGTGGTGGTGATCACTGGAATCTCTCCGTGTGTCAGAGCTCAGAGAGCTGCACACCCAAAGACAAGCAGGCCAGGAATTCCCTGGTGGTCCAGTGGTTAAGAATGTGCCTGCCATATAAAATTAATTCACGGAAATCCCTTGCATTCCTATAAACTAATAAAGAAAAATCAGGAAGAGTAATTAAGGAAACAATCCCATTCACCATTGCAATGAAAAGAATAAAATACTTAGGAACAAATTTACATAAAGAAACAAAAGACCTGTATACAGAAAACTATATTTAAAAAAAAAAAACTGATGAAAGAAATCAAAGATGACACAAATAGATGGAGAAATGTACCATGTTCTTGGACTGGAAGAATCAGTATAGTGAAAATGACTCAACTACCCAAAGCAATCTATAGATTCATCACAATCCCGATCGAACTACCAAAGGTATTTTTCACAGAACTAGAACAAATAATTTCACAGTTTGTATAGAAACACTAAAGACCCCGAATACCCAAAGCAATCTTGAGAAAGAAGAATGGAACGGGAGGAATCAACCTTCCTGACTTCAGACTATACTACAAAGCTACAGTCATCAGGACAGTATAGTACTGGCACCAAGACAGAAATATAGATCAGTGGAACAAAATAGAGAACCCAGAGACAAATCAGCACACCTATGCACAGGTTACCTTTGACAAAGGAGGCACAAATATACAATGGCGTAAACAAAGTCTCTTCAACACGTGATGCTTGGGAAAATGCTCAACTATGTGTAAAAGAATGAAACTGGAACACCTTCTAACATCATACACAAAAATAAACTCAAAATGGATTAAAGATCTAAATGTAAGACCAAAAACTATAAAACCCTTAAGAGGAAACTATAGGCAGAACACTCTCTGACATAAATCACAGCAAGATCCTCTATGACCCGCCTCCCAGAGTAATGGAAATGAAAAAAAACAATAACAAAAGGGACCAAATTTAACTTAAATGCTTTTGCACAATGAAGGAAACTATAAGCAAGGTGAAAAGACAGCCCTCAGAACGGGAGAAAATAACAGCAAATGAAACAACTGACAAAGAATGAATCTCCAAAATATACAAGCAGCTCATGCAGCTCAATACCAGAAAAACGAACAACCCCATAAAAAGTGGGCAAGAGACCTAAACAGACATTTCTCCAAAGACATACAGATGGCTACCAAACACATGAAGAGATGCTCAACATCACTCATTATTAGAAAACTGCAAATCAAAACCACAAGGAGGTATCATCTCACACAGGTCATAATGGCCACCATCAAAAAGTCTACAAACAATAAATGCTTGAGATGGTGTGGAGAAAAGGGAACCTTTTTCCACAGTTGGTGGGAATGCAAACTGGTACAGCCACTATGGAGAACAGAGTGGAGATTCCTTAAAAAACTGAGAATAGAACTGCCACACAACCCAGCAATCCCACTGCTGGGCATACACCCTGAGGAAACCAGAAGTGAAACAGACACATGTACCCCAATGTTCACAGTGACACTATTTACAATAGCTAGGACACGGAAGGAACCTAGATGTCCATCGGCAGATGAATGGATAAAGAAGTTGTGGTGCATATACCCAATGGAATATTACTCAGCTATAAAAAGGAATGCATTTGAATCAGTGCTAATGAGGTGGATGAACCCGGAGCCTGTTATACAGAGAGAAGTAAGTCAGAGAGAGAAAGACAAATACTTATATTAATGCATATATATGGAATTTAGAAAGATGGTAGCAACGATTCTACTTGCAGGGAAGCAAAGGAGACAGAGACATACGGAACATACTTTTCAACTCGGTGAAAGAAGGCGAGGGTGGGATGATTTGAGAGAATAGCAGTGAAACATATACATTACCATATGTAAAACAGATGACCAGTGCAAGTTCAATGCATGAAGCAGGGCACCCAAAGCCGGTGATCTGGGACAACCCAGAGAGATAGGGTGGGGAGGGAGGTGGGATGGCGGTTCAGGAGGGGAGGACACATGTATACCTGCGGCCGATTCATGTTGATATATGGCAAAAACCATCACAATATCGTATAGTAATTATTCTCCAATTAAAATAAATTAATGATTAAAAAAATAAAACAGAACCCACCTGCCAATGCAACAGGGCAGGCATTCGGTCCCTAGTCCAGAAAGACTCCACGTGCCACAGGGCAACTAAGACTGTGTGTCACAACTGGTGGACCCACCTGCTCTGACTACTGAAGCCCTAGAGCCTAGAGTACACGCTCCGCAACAAGAGAAGTCTGAAATGAGAAGCACATGCACCGCCACTAGAGAGTAGTCCTCCTTGTCCACAACTAGAGAAAACCCCCATGCAGCAACAAAGACTCAGTGCAGCCAACAATAAAGAAATAAATAATAAGAAAGAAAATCGGGCCAATCTTACTGTATGTTCATTTGAAAAATCCAATGGTAGATACCAAAGTAGGTGCATATCTCTATATTCTTTGAATAAGCATATCTTGGGTGAAGCTAACAAAAATTACATCACAGGCTATATTAAATTTTAGATCAGCTTCCCAGGCACTGCTCTTTTCTAGAGAGCTACTTTTCTCAGAGAACTGCTACTTAGGAACTTTAGTCACTGGAACTGAGGCCTCCACCACATTCAAGGGCAGAAAGCAAAAGACATTAGGAAGACACGGTTCAAATCCTATGAGTTTATGAGTTGCCTGTGACCACAGGCTAGGATGAACACACATCCCAGAGTCTCTTCACATTTCAGTAACTGAAACCTGTATTTCAACCACTTAGTTCAGTTCTTTCAGGCCACTGCTGTCCCTTTAGACAAACACTTAGTGTGAAACATTGGGAAAATGACCTTAACCCAATTCACTCTCAACCTCTTTTCACATGTCACAAGGAGTCTCTCACGATATTTTCTCACCTAGAAAGCCAATTCTCAAAGAAAAGAATTCACATACACACACACACACCTTGTGAAGAAATACTGAGATTTTAGACACTGACTCACAGCTAACCCATGGTTCATCATTCTTTTCTCTCTTCTCCCTCCATCCACTCTGAGAAATGAATATTTGGCCATGCTATCTGATTTGCCCACCAAGTTACTCATACCACACACAGGGTGTTGTTACAACTGAGTCTATGCACAAGGCACTGACACCAGCCAGCCCTACTGAAGTCGGCTACCTGGGGGCAGGGAGGTGGCTGGGGCAATAAATTCATCATCTCATTTCCTTCATCACCCCACTCCATTTCATTCCCTGCAGTCACTTGGCCCAAACGAGTAAAGATCTCGCACCAAATCGCTGCTTAAATCACGACTGCCTCAAGTTTCCTTCATTATCTCACGTGGCTTCTGAGGCCAGGAAACAGATTTTACTTGAGATGAGTAAAGCTAGAGAGACAGCCCATTGGCCAGAGATTCTGGTTGGGAGGTGATGTCTCTCAGTGTACTCTTTACGACCGCATGGACCAAGGCCCGCCAGGCTCCTCTGTCCAGGGGATTCTCCAGGCGAGAATACTGGAGTGGGTTGCCATGCCCTCCTCCAGGGAACCTTCCCGACCCAGGGATTGACCCCAGGTGTCCTAATTCCCCTGCACTGCAGACAGATTCTCTACCGCTGAGCCCCCGGGGAAGCCCATGACGAACCTAGACAGCATATTAAAAAGCAGAGACATCACTTTATGGACAAAGGTCTGCAGAGTCAAAACTATGGTTTTTCCAGTAGTCGTCTACAGATGTGTGAGCTGGATCATTAAGAAGGCTGAGCAATGCTTTCGAATTGTGGTGCGAGAGAGATGACCCTTTAGAATCCCTAGGACAGTAAGAACAACCTGGCCAATCCTAAAGGAAATGAACTCTGAATACTCACTGGAAGGACTGATGCTGAAGCTGCAATACTTTGGCCACCTGATGTGAATAGCTGGCTCATTGGAAAAGACCCTAATGCTGGAAAAGATCGAAGGCAGGAGAAGGGGGAGACAGAGGGTGAGATGGTTACATAGCATCACCAACACAATGGACATTAATTTGATCAAACTCAGGGAGATAGTGTAGGACAGAGGAGCCTGGCGTGCTGCAGTCCATGGGCTCGTTCATAGTCAGACACGACTGAGCGACTGAACAACCACCACCTCCACCCTACCTTTGAGCTTCCCTAAGGTGCCACAGCCCCACTCTCACCAGGGCTAAGAAGCATTCTGCGTCTGTCAGTGGTAAAGGCTGAGACTTAATGTCTTCACACTGTCAGTGCCCCCTGCTCAGGGTTGATGCCGGGTCCTTAGAACGCTCATCACTCCCTCCCAGAGCTCAGACCAGGGAGCCTTCTCACAACAGTAATGGAGCCCCCTACCCTGCTACAGAACTGGGAGTTGTAGGTGTTTACCCCTCTCAATGTGATTTCTCCCTTTACAATCACTTCCACATTTCTTCCTTGAGTCACCGAATCCAACTCTGCTCATCCCCAACTGGCTCCTGCACCTGCATCTCTAGCAGCACATGCACAGGGCGGGTGCATGTACCCCCTGCACTATGCACCTTCTTTCTCCTTTCTCTTCGGAATCTGTCGACTCCCAGACATCACAAAAAGGGCTCCAGATCGCCCACAAAGGGGGCGGTGCTGCAGGGGAGACTGTGACTCTCATCCACAGCCTAGGTCAAAGCAGGACTGTGTTATAAGCACCACAAGCTGCCCCACTGCATCATGGGAGCCAAAAGAGCAATGGTCTGAAAGTCCTAACACAGACACTTATGTGGATAGAACACCAGTGTCTTCCTTGGGACCTGAGAGCTGTTGTTTGGTTTGGGCCTATAGTGTCAGTGACCTTTTTCACTACGCTTGCAGGCTTAGCTAGCCTCCCATCAGGACCTCTCTACTCCCCACAGCCCCCACCTACTGTACCAAAGATATTACTTCTGACTTCAGTGTGCCGATTGGGTTTTCACCTGCAGGGATACCAACACAGCTTTTTTATGCAGAAACCTCAAGATACCTGAGGAGAACGAGTCCTCAGAAAGTCCCTTTTTCAATTATAAGAGAAAAACTGCCTACGTAACAATGAAGATACAACAAATTAAAATACTAATAAAATGTTATTTGGAAATTATCTAGAATGTCACACTTAAGAGAAAAAAACTTAGTATGCAGTCTATTGCCTTCCAGGTTTTGTTCTCTGCATTTAAGAAAATTATGAGATGGGGAGGTAATGTCTTCATGATATTGTATCTGTTGTTCTGTCTGTTTATCATTATATTATACTATGGTTATGTAACTTTCCATAATGATGAGGGTGCTCCACTAACACTGGTCAGAGGAAACACTGTTTAGACCTCGGTATGGACCAGGAACTGTTCTCTGTGATGTGTGCATGTTGACATGACACCCCATGGTCTTTCACGCACTAGGAGACACTGCGTTCAATCCATACACAGATCCATAGCAATGTTTCACGTGGATGGACAGGTTGATCTGCCTTTTGATCCCGAGTACACCAGACAGTGCACTGTATTCCAGATTGGGGGTCAGATACCACACTTGTCTGTTTCTCTCTGGCCTGGGCACCAATCTGACTCAGCTCTGCCAGCTAGGTGACTTTGTGCAAATTCATCTACCCATTAACATCTACGTGTCTCTGCTCCTCAGCTGCCGAAAGGGATGATAGCATTAAAAATGCTTACCTCACGGTGCTGCTATGAGTACTCAAAGACTTCATTATACATGTAGATACAGAGAGCTAAGCACGGTCCAGAAGGGGGAGCTCTTCTTCTCATGTCTCTTCACTTCTGTTTCCGTTTGTACTGGTATCCCCGTCCCTGCCCCCACGCTTTCACCTCCCCCAGCCCCACTCTGCTCTCTCTCCCCTGTGCCCCTGTCCTCAGACTCTCCATCCCAAAACACAGCTGAGCATCTCCTCACGATTTACCTCAGAAAATACCCATACCATCACCCTTGGATTAAACAATCATGAATATTAGCGGAAAAAATAAGAAACACAACAAACCGGCAATTTTAAAACTACATCAGAAATAAAGCATTACTGATGAAAGTCTGACTACTAATATTTTCATATCTTCATCAGATTCAGATCTTCAGAGTTTGATATGTGAGAATTAGACTTGATAATACAATGGCAGAAAAGGTAATGCAATGTGGTTCCTTAAGTAAGACCTAACAAAATGGGGGCACACGGTGTGTTCACGGGTTGAGAAATTCAATATAATTAGGATGTCAGTAGTCCCCAGACAGATCCATCAATTTGATACAATTCCAGTCAGAAATTCCAGCAGAACTTTTTTGTACATATAGACTAATTGATGATAAAATTTCTGTGGTAAGGCAAATGAACTAGAATAGCCAAATGATTCTGAAAAACAACGTTGGAGGATTAACACTAACCTGAAATTTACTTTGCAGTTTCAACCAAAAGTTGTAAGCAACTAAGTGTCTAGGAAGGGATGAATGGATATAGAAAACGTGGTGACACTGGTCAGAATGGCCACCATCAAAAAGTCTACAAACAACAAATGCTGGAGAGGGTGTGGAGGAAGGGGAACCCTCTTACACAGCTGATGGGAATGCAAACTGGTACAGCCACTACGGAGAACAGTGTGGGATTCCTTTAAAAACTGGTAATAGAACTGCCATACGACCCAGGAATCCCACTGCTGGGCATACACCCCGAGGAAACCAGAAGTGAAACAGACATGTGTACCCCAATGTTCACTGCAGCACTGTTTACAATAGCTAGGACATGGAAGCAACCTGATGTCCATCGGCAGACGAATGGATAAGGAAGTTGTGGTACTTATACAACGCAATATTACTTGAGTATAAAAAGGAATGCACTTGAGTCAGTTCTAATGAGGTGGATGAACCTGGAGCCTATTATACAGAGTGAAGTGAGTCAGAAAGAGAAAGAGAAACACTGTATGCTAACGCATATGTACGGAATCTAGAAAGACGGTACCAATGACCCTACATGCAGGGCAGCAAAGGAGACACAGACGTAAAGAACAGACTGTGAGACTCAGTGGGAGGAGTGGGTGGGATGATTTGAGAGAACAGCATTGAAACATGTACATTACCGTATGTAAAATAGATGACCAGTGTTAAGTTCCATGCATGAAGCAGGGCACCCAAAGCCGGTACTCTGGGACAACCCAGAGGGATAGGGTGGGGAGGGAGGTGGGTGGGGGGTTCAGGATGGGGGACACGTGAATCCCCATGGCCGATTCATGTTGATGTATGACAAAAACATCACAATATTGTAAGGTAATTATCCTCCAATTAAAATAAATTAATTTTAAAAGAGAACATGTGATGGTATGTACAATGGAATATTATTCAGTCACAAAGAAGAAAATTCTGCCTTTTGCAACAACATGAATGGACTTCAAAGGCTTTATGCTAAGCGGAAAAAGTGAAAAGGAGAAAGACATATATTGTATGTTCTCACTTATATGCAGAATCTGAAAAAGTCAAACTTACAGAAGTAAGAGTTTAGATGGCGGTTTCCAGGGCCTGGGGAAAGTGTTGAATACAGGGTACAAACTTCCAGGTATGAGATGAATAAGTTACGCGGATCCAATGTATAGCATGGTGAGTATAATTAACAAAACTGTATAATACAGTGAAAGCGAAGAGGGTAGGTCTGAGATGTTATTTCCTCAATTTTTAAAAAGGATTATGTGAGGGGATAGAGTGCCAACCCTGCTGTGGTAATTGTTTTGCCAAATATGTGTGCATCATATCATCACATTGGCATCTTAAACCTACAGGCTATATGTCAATTATACCTCAAAAAAGGTGGAAAAAATAAGAGAGTCCTGAGTGTTTCCAGTGGGAGCGCCCTCAAGCTACATTCTGTGTCCCTCTGACAATCTCCCCATCATTCTTGAACTTTCCCTTATTACTGACATGACAAGGTGAACCAGGTTCATTTATCCTTTCCTTCCTCAGCCTGGGAACCCATCATTTAGTGGAGAAAGGTGTTCAGAAGCTAGGATCTGGGGACTGGTGTAATTATTGCCATTGGAATGTTGCTGTTTCCAGTAACTTGGGAATATACGTGTGCACACAATCACACACACAAACACATAGACACACATCTATAGTTATATATCAGTCTAGCCACATATGCACACCTATCGAATACAAGAAGTTTGCATGGAGACCCTTTAATTCCAGTAGAATTCCTCAGAATTTGTTCTAGTTTACTTCCTTTCCATATTGGAAATTCCCTTTTCCAAAAATGACAGACGTGGCTCTCAGCATTCTTACGTATTTGCTGAGTTGATGAATCCCAATGCATAGAAGTGATCCCTCCTCCACAACAAGGTCCTCCTCAGAAGCTATGCTGAATCATCCCTTGCCCTTGACTTCCACACCTCACTCAAGCTTGAATCCATGAAGCAGTTAGCCTCCTTCCCACCCAATCCCCAGGGATATCCTTCTTTCCACCTTGGGCTCTGACTCCCCAGGCAGGGATGCCCCTTTACACATACACGTGCCTTGTCTGGCAACACCTAATGGCTTTAGGACTGACTTGCTCAGGCACAAAAAAAGGAAGGGAAAGAAAGGGTAGGGACAGGAAAAGGTGAACATATCCTAATACAGCCAGCCAAACAACGTGAAATGGGCCAAACCACGTGAAATGGGCCAAACCCAAGCAATGTGATGAAGCCAGTCATTTTTTTTCTTCTAATTGTCCTCCACCTTCCCCTCCCCGCCTCTGTCCTTTGCCCCAGTTCCTTTTTCCTTAAGTCCTACCCTGCATCAAGAATACCAATGTTATGAGGCATGATTCCCACATTATAACTGATCTCTGCTGCTTGGCTGACATTCAGCGTGACATCCCTGCAGCTGGGTCACTCGAACTCTCTGTCTCTCATGATGGAGCAGAAGGTTTCACTCCTAATTTCAGGGATAGATAGGAGAGAAGGTACAGGGTGCATGTTGGAGCCTTGAGTCCTTCATCTGTGAAATGCGGATGATCACAAATTGTGGGAAAAACAGAGACAGCAGCAACCAGACCCCTTTCAATGAGAGCTACGTGCCAAGCCCAGCGCATCACAGGACTCCTTGACATTCAGGAGCACGCCAAGTAGATTTTCATGCCAGGACTGTTGCGTTTATTGTTCCTTCTGCCTGGAATGCTCTTCCCTTAGATAACTCCACAGCTGGTTCCCTCACTTCCTCCAGATCTCTGCTTAATTGCCATCTTTCAGGGAGACTTTCCCTCATTACCCTGAATAAAATAATAACATCATACCTACATATACCCTTTCCCCTGACTTAGCATTATCTTTCTTCATAGTGCCTGCCACCCTTGATTTATTTACTGACCACCAAGTCTATGAAAGGAGAGACTTGGTCTGTTCTGTCCTGTCACAAACTCCTCCAATAGTGCTCAGGTGTATGGCAGGTGCTCAGAAAACATTTGCCAAAGGACAGTCTGGAGCCAGACAACACACACTGCTAAGATGCACAGGTACCCTCCAAGACGCGCACTGGCCCCACTGTATTAATTATGATACATACTGAGATTCCAGGAGACAACTGATATGCTCAACAACACACAGTCAGCATGTCAGGTTCCAGGCCTCGGAATCATATCTGCCAGCTTCCAAACCCTCAGTTCCCGGACAGAGACCTCACAGCCAAGAACATAAGAGGTTTTATTTCTGATACAAAGACTCCAAACAGCTCAGATAGATACCCAGAGACACCAAAAAGAGCTCATTGAATCTATGCACAGAGAGCACACAACTCGTCTCAGACCCTCAAACACAACTGAGACCATAACCATACACACTGTGACAAAGACCCTCCAAACAGACCAAAGTCTTCAAGACAGAAACAAATGAGAATTGCACAGATACTTCACATCATGGAGACTGACTCCCAAACCCTTCGGACACTTACGAACCTAATACAAAAACCCTAAATGGAAAGACAGGATTTTTAATAACTCAAGAACATCATATAATCTTTAGATAAAGTCCCCAGACAAATGGAAAACCTGAACCTTGTCCAGAGATCCCCAAGCAGCTGATAGTTTACACCTTTAGACAAACCCATCCTTAAAACAGCTCAAGGACATCACAACTTGGGATCCTGAATCAAAAACTCAGAGCTCTTACAATCTCAGGTGCACGCGCCTACACAGAGATCTCACACCCAGGGACTGAAATGCCAGAAAGCTCCAAAAATGCACACCCCGGAATACAGGCACACACATCCTAGAGGCTTTGTACTATGGCTCACAAAATCCACTCAGATCAAATATTCCATCCCTCACAAGTCCGCCCAAAGGCTCAAGGAGATCAAATGTACCTAAACAGCACCTGTGTTGTCACACGTAGCGATACACAAGCCCAGGCTCCCTAACACAGGTTACTCTCCAGGGAGAGACAGCAAACTCAGAGACCTCTCCCTGGACATGAATTGCATGCATTTGTGCAAATGACCGTGCGTTGCCACACGATCCAGACAGCGAGAGCTAAACAAGACTGAAACGCCGTCACCATGCTCCTCCAGCGACAGCGCCAAACCTCGCCACTAACCAGGGCAGCTATTCGACCCCTTTGGGAAAAGCAATAAAAATCAGAGAAAAATTGTATGCTCTGAAAACCACGCACAGCAACGCAGGCGCACGCGTATACACACGCCTGTCGCCCTCAGTTCCAGCTCTGCGATCCCAGTGCCAGTAACAGACAGACAGCCAAATGGAACTGGGCAAGAGACCAAGGAGCGCGGGAGTCGCGGGAGTATTCGCGCCCCGGAAGAGCTAAGTCCGGCAATCACGCGGTGACCAATCAATGCCCAGAACGCTTCCTGACGCCATACTCCCAACTGGCAACCAATCTTGCTCCGTAGCCGTTCCCCGCCCCCCCCCCCCCGCTCCGGATGTAACCTTGTAGAAACGGAGGGATGGAGTTGGAAAAGAGATGAAGAAAGTTGCAGCTAAATACCGGTGTCCATTCAGACTTGAATGGCACTGGAACACGGAATGGAGCGAATGGGTATGGACCCATGGCGCCACGAGTGCCTCCGCTGGGAAGTGTGGTCGATGCCTGACGCGGTGTAAAGGGACTCTCTGTGTTGTCACATGCCCTCTCCCAATGGTACCTTCTAGAGTGAGTGGTCTTACCCCCATCCCTCAGTGGTACATCCCGGGACAAAAGTGTTTCATCTCGCGCGCCCCTTGGTGGTTAGACTGAGGAACAGCCAATGTAGACGCCGGTGGACCATTAGAGGATGATCCTCCAAGGGTGGAAAGACAAAGTTAGGATGAAAACTCCACCGATTGCTGCTATCTTGGTCCCAGGGAAAAGTTTTCATAAACTGAAGATTGCTTCTTTGTAGTGGCCACTATCGTAACTGGAAGCATTGAAAACATTTTCTCTGTGCTTTTTTGTGTTTTCCTGTTTAGTACAGAATCGGTTTCATGGGGAAAGCCAGCCACAGTCCCCCCAGGGGCAGGAGAGAGAAAGCTTCCGACTGGGATCTGAAGGCCTGGCATGGGGAAGGCCTCTGTCATTGACTGCAAGTAATACTGAAAATGACAACAGGACTTTCAGTTCTGTTAGGAAAGGGGTCATTTCCAAGGGGACCCAAGGATACCGTGTAGATGAGATAAAGACCACGGCTTTATCACCATCTTGTCATCCCTGAATACGTTCCCTAGCAGAATCCTCAGCCTGTCTAGCTATGCCTCTCTCAACAAGTTTAAATTTGCTTCTTCATTCCGACATTCATTCATCCTCTCCACAGTTTCTGTCAAGCACAACTATGTGTGTTAGGAAAGAGAAAATCAACTTTGGCTTCATGGAACTTACATTGTGTTGGGGTCATACAGCCCCAAAAGATAAGTAATTTTCAAGTGTTCATAACTGCTGTGATTAACATTAAACTTTGATAGTGAAATAGAGGGGATGATACCTAGAAAGAGTGGTCAGGGAAGTTCTTTCTAAGATCATGACATTTGAGCAAAAGCCTAGAGGAGATGCCTATCTGGGAGAAAATTATCCCAGACAGAGTTAAGGCCAGTTGAAAAATTGGGGCATGGAACTCAGTGTGATGCTCCTGCTGCTAAATTGCTTCAGTCGTGTCCGACTCTGCGTGACCCCATGGACAGCAGCCCACCAGGCTCCTCTGTCCACGGGATTCTCTAGGCAAGAATACTGGAGTGGGTTGCCATTTCCTTCTCCAGGAACTCAGTGTAGTGTGTATGAAAAGAGTGAGGAGGGCTATGTGACTCTCACAGCATGATGGAGGGAGAGCCAGGAAATCCGATGAGAGAGGTAATGAGGGCTTTCTGGCCATAGGGAGGACTTTGACTTGAGCCACAGGAGGTTTCTTACCAGAGGATCCTGTAGGCTTCTCTCAGAGGCCCAGATCACACAATGATTTTTGAGGTGCTCTTGATTTACCCCAGGAAAACCACAGGACCTCTGCAATTGAACATGCCTTTCCTGGAATCCCCTACATTCAAGGAGAATCCCCCCTACTGCTCCCAGTGAACATCCGTATCAACCGATGATACCCTCAGGAGAGACAGAGCCAAGGAACCTCTTGGTGTGAGTGAGGTCACATTGAGGCTTGCAAAGGCAAAGAGGGACGATATAACAGGCACAGAGATGGCAGGGAGAAAGACAAAGATAGAGCATTAGACAGGGATGGAGAGACTACTTCTGGCAGCAAACTGTCCTCACTTAGTTAGCACCCACCTATGGGCTCCCAGCCCTGCTACTGGATGATTGTACAGTACATTTTCCCTATAGGAGAAAAGAAGCCCCTCCCCAGGGACTTTCTCTAGAGAATGACTCAGTTGCCCATGGCCTGGGCCTTAATCATGCTCCCTTGATACACATCCAGGGCCTCTGCCTACCAAGATAAGGACATGTACCAGTCATGGCGAGGCTCATCTATATATAGGGTCCCTCACAACTTGTCCAGCCCAGCCTTCCCTCCTGCTGATCTCAGTGTCAATGACTGCTTTAATGGGGGAAGAGAGGCAGGGATCTCTGAATCTGTGGTGGAGCCTTGTGCAAATTGGCGAATGTGAGGTTTCTCCCCACCTACTTGGAGGTCACCTCTGTGGCTTTCAGCACTACCTCTCCAGGGAATATTAAGATTACATTCTATACATCAGGTAAGAAGTTGGGTGTGTGATGGGGAGACACAGAGACATATCCTGACATTGAGTCAGTCACAGGGTCCTTGTGGCCCTGTGCAAACGCCCCCCTACCCTCCACCTGGCCGGGGTCATGCTGAGTCTTCCCTGCCTCCTCCAAGGAGCCCAAGCTTACATCTGGTTCCTCCTCTCCTCATGAGCTGAGACCTTCCATCTGCACTGGGCCTTGGGCTCCCTTCTGCAAACGCTGCCCTCCTTGTTGTGGGTTGGGCAGATTGACTGAGTGAGTGTGTGTACACAGTTTTTGTCACAGGACCCCTATCATGGGTGGTACTCATGTCAGCAAGTATTGTTCTTAACAGGATTGTTACCATGGGCTCCTGTGAACTGCACATGACTTACCGTTTCTGAGGATGGCACCCCAAGCTTTTATCTCTGTAGGGAGGCATGGTAGAAATCATAGCAAATGTGAAATCACAGGTATACTTCTTTTTTGTTATTGTTTGTTTTGTTTTGTTTTTATTTTTTAATATAAATTTATTTATTTTAATTGGAGGCTAATTACTTTACAATATTGTAATGGTTTTGCCATACATTGACAATGGATCCTACTTCTAAGACCCATGAGAGTGGGGTCCATCCAGCCTTCCTCTTAAGACTACTGTCATATGCAGATACATGAATAGCTCAGAGGCCCAACCCTCTTGACAAAGAACCCCTAAATAGTTCAGAGACTTCATGCCCTGGGACAGATATCTGGAATCACTTCAGAGACTGCTCATCCTGGACTCCCACTCGAAACAGCTCTAATAGATCACACCTGAGGACACAGACCCCAGCCAGCTCAGAAATTCCAACTGTAGACTCAAAAAAATTAGGATCCCTAAGACAAACAGCGTTGCTCACAGCTAGTTCTACAGGGTTAAATTGTAACCTCTGTGGTTGCTGAATGACAGTGCATCCTGAAGGAATTCAGGATGAAAAACAGGTTGAGGCACTCTGTGCTTTGGAGAAGCTGGCCTTTATTTAGTTACATGCCTACCTCAGGTAAAGGTTCAGTGACCCCAGATTCTTGCATCTTCCCACACACAGAAAAGCATGAAAATGATTTACTTGTGATATCTGATCTCTGTGTTTCACGGTAATCTTTTACTAATATGCACACTTGACTGAATGTATTTCCTAGCCAAAAATCATATTGACTTCTCTGCTACCTCCTCAGAGCAGTTTCCTCAGAGCTAACAGAGTAACTGTGTCCCAAGCTATAGCCCCCAGAAAACCCTGAATTGAATTCAAACTCACAACTCTTCTGTTGTATGCTTTTCTTTAAGTGGACACTACTCTAGCTAAAATGACATCTACATATGATTTGCCTGGTAGGCATGTATTTTGTGTAACTTCCCTGGTGGCTCAGATGGTAAAGCGTCTGCCTACAGTGTGGGAGACCCGGGTTCAAACCCTGGGTCGGGAAGATCTCCTGGAGAAGGAAATGGCAACCCACTCCAATATTCTTGCCTGGAAAATCCCATGGTCGGAGAAGCCTGGTGGGCTACAGTCCATGGGGTCGCAAAGAGTCGGACACGACTAAGCGACTTCACTTTCACTTTCACTCTAGCTAACAGCACCCCATTAGCTCTGAGGCTTCACACTTCTCCCCCACAGCCCACAGGCTGCACCCTGGGACACAGAGCCCCAAATCCTTCACCTCTGGGCTTCTGTGTGGGGAGTGGCAGTGCATTACTGTTCAGTCAACCCCAAGAGAGTGAGGCATCCAGTCTTGAAGTCCCTGCAATCTGCATTCACTAGCATGTCATCCTGAGGAATGCAAGTTCAATCCAGGGGTGGGGATTGTCTTAGAGATGAGGGGTTCTGAAATTGATTTCCCATGTCTGGGTCCTGAGAATGGACCTAACACGCTCTGGTCACCTCTGGTCGTGGTGACTTGGTATCCTGCCCAACGGGAGGTTTAGAGTGAATCCCAGATCCACAGAACAAGCCCTGGGGACCTTGTCCTCTCTGTCATCTCTCAACACCCGCTATGGGATCCTGAATTCTGGAGATAGGAGAGGTCTTCCCCTCACTGTGCCTATGACAACTCCCTTACATCCCTCTAATCATCTGTCATTTTCCAAAGTCCCTCTCCTGGTGACAGCTGCCACAAGTCCTCTCTCTCCCCAAATCCCCACCTCTCCCTTCACCTTCCACCAGGCCTCCCGTCCCACCCAGGGGCCTCTTTAGCCCCTCCCACAGCCCTACTCACAGGGCCTCAGTTACACTCTCATCCCATTTGTGGCCTCTCACCCAGGACCCCTGCTGCCTCAGAAGATCCCTTCAGGACCCTGCCTACTCCATGCATTCTGCAGGACACCTCTTTCCTGCCCACAAACAGGGGTCTTCATAAAGTCCCTGTGAGAGCCAAACTGAAAATCTCTCCAGGATCCAGAGAAAATCCAGACCGAGACCAGGAGTCCAGGGTACTTCCCTCAGGGCTGGGGGGAAAGGGAGAGGGTCTCTGAGAGTAAGAGCTCGACTGAAGTTCCCACAGGGGTGACAGGGTTTTCTTCAAGGGGCCTAGTGAGGAAGAAGTGAGATGGCACCTTAGAAGTGCTTAGGACACTGCAACTCAGAAGATTGATTACCTAAAACTCAGAGATGCGACCACGGGTGCCAGCTGACTCCTAGAGTGACCTCACTAAAGCAGCCACTGACTAGGGAAGCGTCTCCAGCCTGTTTACTGGGCAGTGAACACTCCTGGAGACTGGGTTCCACTGGTCCTCCAGTGCTCAGGCCCGAGGCCCCCACTGCGAGATCCTGTCCATCAACTTCATTGCCTGACTGAGTGAGCCCGGGACTAATCTGTGGGCTCTGTCCCTGTAACCCGTGAGAGCTTGAGCCTGCATTTTCCACTTGAGCTGCCCATAGTGGTCTAGGATTCCTTGCCTCCGAAGCCCCACAACCAATCAGGGTGCTGGTGTATTCAAATCTGCAGGGGGTGGGCGTGGGCAAAATGGGGTTGGAGCGGCCTCATGGACACCTGTCAAGAATGATGTGAGGAGATAGTAAAAAAGCTTGACTTCTCCTGAACCACAGATGGACAGCATTGTGGCAGCATCTATCAAAGTGAAAAATCCTTATAAAATCCTTGTCCTGTCCTTGAGGGAAGGACATTTTTTTGTCTAGTCACCCCATTGCATGGCACATAGTAGGTGCTCATTGAGTGATTGGTGACTGACTGAGTTTTGTCCCAGCAGCTCCACTTTAAAATGTATAATCAACACACCCACATTTGCAGAGTTGTATGTAGAAGGAAGGTGGTAGCAAACAATTGTGTAAAACCTCTTTATGTCCACTAATAATCAATGGTCTTTGGATTGTAAACAAATGGTGAGGCGTTCATGTTATACCATATAGCACACACTGGCCATGGAACAGAATGAGGGGACCAGTGTACTGATCAGATGGAACTGCTTCAGGACATGCTATTAATAGTTGTGGAGAGGGGAAGCAAATGGGAGATGCTCATAGTGGGACCTGCTCTGTGTGTGTGCATGTGCTATGCTATGCTCTGCTTAGTCACTCAGCTGTGTCTGACTCTTTGTAACCCCATGGACTGTAACTCTCCAGGCACCTCTGTCCATGGGGATTCTCCAGGCAAGAACACTGGAGTGGGTTGCCATGCCCTCCTTCAGGGGATCTTCCCAACCCTGGGATCAAACTCAGGTCTCCCACATTGCAGGCAGATTCTTTACCATCTGAGCCACCAGGGAAACCCCATGTGTGTGTGTATGGTTTAAGTATAGAGAAACGTGTTGGAAAGGAACAAGGAGGCACTGAAAACTAACCCTAGTGGTAGGCCCTGGAAGCAGAGAATGTGGAAGGATGTGGTTACCTGTGTAGTCCATATACTGAAATACTAATGGAATCTTTCGCCAGCCCCGTACTCAGGTAATATTTGAGTAACTATTAATATACAAAGCACTATCATATGATGAAAACAATACCTGTACCACAGAGCATTTGTATGTGAGGGCATCTGGAAGATGTCCAGGAACATGGTTCTCAAACTTACATGGTCCAGGGCCAGGCAGTTAATGTGCTTAAGGGAACCCAGCTCATGTGAGGGTAGGGAAGAGCAGCACATGAGCGTGGTAAATGTTCCCTGCTGATATGCTTCTGGTGTAGGTATAAGAGAGAAAATGGGGCTGGTGCAGATCCCAGACCCTCTTGACAACCTCCTCAGCATCATAAATAGTGGTAACTGTCAGAACTGCATCAGTTGTTACATCTTTACACTGCTGTGAACTCCTTGGAAGTTTTCCTGAACCTCTTCATACCAGGACACACACATGTGGTAAGAGAAAGATAACTGATCCTCTGAACTCAGTATTCAAAAATTAAGACTGACTTGGGGAGACTTCCCTGGTCATCCAGTGGTTAATAATTCACTTTGCAATTCAGGGCACGCGTGTTTGCTGCAACTACTGAGCCTGCACCACAACTAGAGGGTCCGTGCACCGCAAGGAAAGGTCCACAACTTAGTGCCACAATGAAGACCCAACACAGTCAAATAAATAAACAAGTATTTTAAAAACAAGACTGGCTTAGAAAGTGGTTCTGCCCATGAGTAATGAAGAGGTTTGGGTTTATCTCCCCCCTTTAAGTAACTAAAAGTTTGTACATGATGGTTTTCATGTGTAGTACAACATTCAGGATGCTGATGCCTGAGAGAAGGGAAAAATGAGGTGAGAACTACAATTTCTCCAAGCTTACTTTCCAGAGAGGCTTTCCAGGCATCAGAGCAGGGAGAGGGAAGCCAAACAGAGGCCAGCACTCTCCCAGATCTGAGGGAACAGAGTACAGCATTCAGGGAGGCCAAAGCAGCCAGAATTCCTAGAACACAGGACCAGAGAAAGGGGAGCTGCACGAAGAGGGGAGGACTGCAGAGATAGAGAGAGCACTCTGGAGATTTGCAGAGAGTTCCATTTGGAGTCTCCTGCTCTATTCTGGATGGAAAAATAACCACCAAAAAGTAGTGGGTAGAGAACTTCAGAGCTCTCAAAGGGATGGAAATAGTCTATCTTCTCACCTGCCAGAGGTGACAAAACCTCAAATATTCAGGGTATCAGGTAGATTTCTCAGCTAGGTATTTTCCCAGTGGTCAACAAAATTCACCCTAGACTAAAAACTGTTCTGATCTCATCTTAATAATGCTTGAAAGTAAGCCTCAAAAGGATAAACTTATTTCCAAGTAATTCAACTATGTCCCAGGATGAAGCTCAAAATCACTTCAAGTAATTATTATTATTACTGCTATAAAAATCAGAACCCAAGATGATAAAATTCACAATCTGGTCACAGTAAAGTTATTAGACATGCACAGAAGCAGGATATGTAACCAATAATGAAGAGAAAAATCAGTCAATAAAATACACTCAGAAATAATACAGGTGATAAAGTTATCTGATAAGGAGATTAAAACAGCTATTATAAAATTATTCTACATATTGAAGAAGATAGAGTGAAATCAAGTATGCCAATAAGGGACATGAAATTATCTTTAAAAGACCCAAATTGAACTTCTAGAGATGAATAACACATGCTCTGAAACAAAAAAATACACCGGAAGAAATTAATAGCAGATTAGACATTTTGGAAGAAAAGCCTAGTGAACTTGAAACATAGTGAATAAACTGGACTTCACCAAAATGAAAAGCCTTTATGCTGCAAGTGACACTATTAGAAAGTAAAAAACAAAAAACAACTCATAGAATGGGAGACATTTTCTTATAAATTACATACCTGATATCTATATTGTTGAGAGAATACTTACAGCTCAATAATTAAAAGGCAAGTAACCAAATTTTTAAATGGGCATACATAGGAATAGATCTTTCTCCAAAGAAAATATATAATGACCAGTAAGCACATGGCCCCATGGACAGAGGAGCCTAGTGGGCTACAGTCCATGGGGTCACTAAATAGTTGGAAAAGACAGTGACTAGACAACAACAACAAGCCCATGAATGGATGCTCAACATCATTCGTCATCAGGGAAATGCAATCAAAATCACATGAATGATCACTTCACACCCAGTAAAATGGCTTAACTCCAAAAGACAGATAATAATATGTGTTGATGAAGATGTGGAGGGTGGGACACACTGCTGAAAATGTAAAATAGTACAGGTGCTTTAAGGAACAATCTGACAATTCCTCAAAGATTATATTATATACAGTTACCATATGACCCTGCAATTCTACTCCTAAGTATACACCCAAGAGAACTGAAAACAAATGTCTACACAAAAATTTTTACGATCACACTTTTGTATTTAAAATGGATAACCAACAAGGACCTACTGTAGAGCACAGGGAATGCTGTTCAATGTTATGTGGGAGCCTGGAAGGAGGGGAGTTTGGGGGAGAATGGATACATGTATATGTATGACTCAGTCCCTTTGCTGTCCACTGGAAACTATCACAACATTGTTAACTGTCTATACTCCAATATAAAATAAAAAGTCTTTAAAAATTGTAAACAAATATTCAAAGGAGCATTATTCATAATAATCCCAAAGTGGAAACAACTGTAATGTCTATCAACTGATGAATGATAATGTGTGGTATATCCATACAATGGAATATTATTCAGCAATAAAAAGAGATGAGGTATTGCTATGTGCTACAACATTGATGAGTCTGAAAACATTATCCTAAGTGAAAGAGGCCAGTGACAAAAGATCACATATTGTACAGTTTCGTTTATATGAATCCTGGAACAGGCCAATAGATACAGATGGAAAGTAGATTAGTGAATGCTTAGGGGTGGGATAGAGGGGAGAGGGGAGTGATTGCTAATATGCAAAAAGTTTTTTCCCCTTTGGAGAGGTGGTGAAAATGTTCAAAAATTGTGGTGATTATTGCATTAATTCTATGAATACAGTTTTAAATTTTAATTGTATCTTTAAAAGGATAAATCGTATGGCATGTGAATTAAATCTCAATAAAGCTGTTATTTTTTAAAGGACATGATAAGATTTTTGGGGGTGACAGAAATGTTTTGTATCTTGTGATGATTGTTATATGAGTATATATACTGGTCAAAACTCATCAAAATGTACACCTAAAATGAGCGCATATTATGGAATGTAAATTGTACCTCAATAAAGTGGTTTTTTAAAGAAAAAAGTAAAAAGATGAGAAACGATATCCCATGCAAATACTAATATAAAGAAAGCTGAGTGGCTATATTAATATCAGAAAAGGTAGGAAAATATATCAGAGTAAAGGGTGTTACCAGGGATGAAAAGGGCCATTTTATAATAATAAAAGGGTCAATTCAGCAGCAGGATGTAGCAATTCTGAACATTTATGCACCTAATAACAGAGTTTCAGTATACATGTACTAAAAACTGATAAAAACAAAAGGCAAAATAGAAAAATTCATAATTACAGTTGAAGAATTCATAACATACCTCTTGTATAGAACAAGTAGACAAAAAATAATTAGAATATGACTGAAAAACACTATCAATCAAATTTACCTAACTGATATTTATAGGACATACCATCCAACAGGGCTTCCCTTGTGGTTCAGCTTGTAAAAAATCTGCCTGCAATGCAGGAGACCTGGTTTGATCCCTGGGTTGGGAAGATCCCCTGGAGAAAGGAAAGGTAGGTTACCCACTCCAGTATTCTGGCCTAGAGAAGTCCATGGACTGTATAGTCCTTGGGGTCGCAAAGAGTCCGACATGACTGAGTGACTTTCACTTTCACAATCCAACAACAGAATAGATATTCTTTTCAAATGCACACAGAACAGTTATCAAGCTCCGTCGCTGCACTAGGTTTAATAGTGAAAAAACTTGAAAATGTTACTCAGTCATGCCCAACTCTTTTGCGACCCCATGGACTGTAGCCCACCAGGATCTTCTGTCCATGGAATTTTCCAGGCAAGAATACTGGAGTGGGTAGCCATTCCATTCTCAAGGGCATCTTCCTGACCCAGGGAATGAACCCGGGTCTCCTGCATCGCAGGCAGATTCTTTACTATCTGAGCCACCAAGGAAGCCCCACTAGGTTTAACAATGGCCTCCCAAAAGATATGTGCAAGTCCTAACCTCCAAAATGCGTGAATGTGACCTTGTTTGAAAAGAGAAATTTTGAAGATGTAGTTAAGTTAGAGATCTCAAGATGAGATCATGCTAAATTCATAGTTAACCTTAAATCCAACCTTAGGCATCCTTGTAAAAGAAAAGCAGAGGGAGATTTGAGACACAGATAAGAAGACAATGTGAACACAGAGGCAGAGATTAGAGTGATGCATCTACCTGCCAAGGATTTCCAGCAGCTAGCAGAAGCTGGTGAGGGGAGGCATGGAACATATTCTCCCTCAAAGTCTACAAAAGAAACCAAACCTGCCTATACCTTGATTTCAGACCTCTGCCCTCCAGAATGTGAGAGAATAAATTTCTGTTGTTTTAAGCCATCAAGTTTGTGGTAATTCATTATGGCAGCCTCAGGAAACTAATACAACCAAATTCTCTGGATGGTAAAACAAATCTCCATAAACTTGAGATTCAAATCAGACAAAGCATTTTCTCTTAACACAATGGAATTAAATTAGGGATAAAATTATAAAGGTATTTGAAAAATATGCAAATATTTTGAAACAAAGTAACACTTATAAATATTGTGTCAAAGAAGAAATCAAAAGGGGGGAACAGAAAATTTTTCAGCTTTATTGAGGTACAATTAACAAATGAAATTGTGACATATTTAGAGTGTAGAACATGATAATTTAATACATATATATTATGAAAGTATTCCCACCATTACATCCATTGCTTCACATATTAACTTGTTTCATTTGGGTTGTGTTTTTTTGTGTGTGGTGAGAACATTTAAGTTCCACTCTCTTAACAAATTTGAAGTATATAATACAGTGTTATCAACTATAGTCACCATGCTATGCATTAGATCCTCAGACCTTATTCATCTTATAACTGAACGTTTGTACACTTTTACCAGCCTCTCCCTATTTTTCCCACCCTCTAGCCCCTGGAAATCACCATTCTACTTTCTTTCTGAGTTCAACTCTTTTTTTAGATCCCACATGTAAGTGATACATGCATAATGCCTTCCAAGTTCACTTATGTTGTCAAAAAATGGCAGAGGTTCCTTCTTTTTTAAGGCTGAATAATATTTCATTGGGTATGTGCACACACACACACCACGCTTTCTTTGTCCATCTATCTGTTGATAGACACTTAGGTTGTTTCCATACCTTGGCTATTGTGAACAATGCTGCAATGAACATGGGCATACAGATTAACTTTGAGATAGTGATTTCATTTCCTTTGGATGCATACCCAAAAGTAGGATTGCTAGATCATATGGTAGTTCTATTTTTAATTTATTGAGGAACCTCCATACTCTTCCATAGTGGCTGCACATTCCCATCAGCAGTGTACAAGTGTTCCCCTTTTTCCACAACCCCACCAGCATGCATTACCTCTTGTATTTTTTTAATAATAGATGTCCTAACAGGTGTGAGGTGATAGCTTCTTGTGGCTTTGATTTGCATTTCCCTTATAATTAATGATGTTGTGCATCTTCAAGAAACCTACAGCTAGCATCATACTGTGCAGAGGAAAGACTTCATGCTTTCTCTTTGAGATCAGCAAGAAGGCAAGAATATCTGACCTCACTTCTATTCAACATTGTAATAGAGGTTCTAGCCCTGGCAATGTGGTAGGAAAAAAATAAAATATACCCACATTGTAAAGAAATAAATAAATCTATCCTTTTGCATATAACATTACTGTCTATAGAAAATCCTAAGAAATATACCAAAAGACTACAAAATAGTTTAGCAAGTTGCAGGATAAAAGGTCAGTATTCAAAATCAAGTTCGTTTCTATATGCTAACAATTAACAACTGGAATTTGAAATTCAAATACCATTTATAATAGCATCACAATATATAAGATACTTAGGGATAAATTTGACAAAAGAAGTACAAGGCCTGTACACTAAAAATTACAAAATATTACTAAGAGCAATAAAAGATCTAACTAAAAAGAAAGATACCCTGTGTTCACAGACTACATGATTCAATATTGGTAAGATGCATAAATTGACAAGCCAATTCTAAAATTTATATGGAAGTGCAAAGGACCTAGAATAGCCAAAATAATTTTTTAAAAGAATAAAGTTAGAAGACTTACACTACCTGGTTTCAAGCTTTAATAATCACAACAATGTGGTATTGGAGTAAAGAGCAGTGAAAAAGAAGAGAGTCAAGAACTAGGCTTATACATATATGGCTAATTGATTTTCAACAAAGGTATAAATGCAATTCAGTGAGAGAAATAATAATATTTTCAATACCTGAATAGCCATATGCAAAAAATTGAACTTTGACCATTACCTCACAACATGTACAAAACGAATGCAAGGTGAATCATAGACCTAAACGTAAAACTGAAAACTACAAAAATACATTAAAGAAAGCTTAAAAGGAAATTTTAGTCACCTTTGGGTTGGCAAATATTTCCTAACTAGAACTCAAAAACCATGGATATAAAAACATTGATAACTTTGACTTTATCAAAACTAGACATTTTTCTTCAAAAGAGAGACTATTGTGAAAATAAAAAGGCAAGCCACAGACTGGAAGGAAGATTTTTGCAAAGTATGTATCTAATAAAGGACTTGTACCCAGAATATGTAAAGAACTTTGTAAACTCAATAATAAAAACTCAAACAAACCAGTTTTTTAAATGGGCAAAAGATCTGAGCAGATAATTCATTAAAGAAAAATGGAATGGTTGGCTACTTTAGAACAGTTTAGCAGTTTCTTACAAAGTTAAACATACACTTTCTATATAATCTAAACTTCCCATTCCTATATATTTACCCAAGATAAATGAAAGCATATGTCCATATAAAGACATGTGCACAAATATTCATAGCAGCTTTATTTATAATAGACAAAAACTGGAAACAAACCAAATATCCATCAATGGGTGAATGGATGAAGAAATTGTGGTATATCAATAGAATACTGCTCAGTACTAAAAGGAATGATCTATTGACACACACACAACTGCAAGGAGGAATCTGAAACTAACTATGCTGAGTGAAAGAAGCTAGACCAAAACAAAAAAAAAAGGAATACATATTGTATGATTCCATTTATATGAAATCTAGGAAGTACAAATGAATAGATTAGTAGACTTTAGGATGTGGAATGTGAAAGAGAGGGAGCAGTGAAGAAAAACTCCAAGAATGAGGCCTGAGGAACCAGAAGGATGAAATTACCAACATGATAAGAGAAAGATTGCAGGAGGAGCTGGTTTTAGGGGTAAGGTCAGGAATTCAGTTTTGGTTGTGTTGAGTTTGAGAGTGCCTATTAGACATCTAAGTGGGGGTGTTGTGTAGAAAGTTGGATGTGAGAGACTGGAGATAAGAGAGAACTGGGTTGGAGAAAATTTGGAAGCCTGACACGAGGGCTTTCAGGCCTAACCACCAGTATGTATCACTCCATGAATGTTGCTATGACTTCCTCACAGGTCTCCCTGTTTCCTGCTCTTAACCCTCCAATCCATCTTTCCTGCCCACAGCTGGCAGAATCCTTCTAAAGTGCAACAATTGGCCATATAATGCCCCTGCTCAAAAAACAAAGGAGAAAACTAAGGAGGAGAAGAGAAGAACATTTTCAGTAGCAGCATCCCAATCCCCTGAGAGAAAAAGTCTCATCTTCTTAATCCAGCACCCTAGGATTTTTGTGACATGTTCTTTGCCTCACCAACCTACCTATAACCTCATTTCTCCCCTTCACCTTTAATTCAGTGCCGTCTGACCCAGCCTTCCCAAAATGGTACCAGCTCCTAGATCCTTCCTGCCTGGAATCTCTCGCTCCCTCCCTCCCCACCGCCATTCCCTCTTAAGCTCATTATATCTTCTCATCCTTCAAAACTTGCCTCAACATCTCAAAGTCCATCTATCCATAACCCCACATGTATAACTCTCACAGAAAGCTTATGTCTCACCCTCAGGGCTATGATCCTCAGGTTATTTCATCTCCTCTTTTCTAAGCTATATGTATACAACTCAAGTTTCCAACAATGCCAGTGAAATATATTTCTGAAATTTTGACATATTCATACAGTGGGATGCCATTCAGCCATAGAAAATGAACTCTTGTTCAGTCAACAGAATGGAGAAATTGCCCAAGCATAAATAAACAAAAGAAGCATATACTGTATTATTTTTCCATTTATATAAAGTGAAAAACCAAACCATGCCCTTAGAAATCAAAATAGTGGCTATCCTGAGGTAGAAGTGACTAGGAGGGGGCACAGATGTGCCTCCTGGGGTGCTAGTCATGATCTGTTTCTTGACTCAGGCATGTTTGTGAAAACTCATCAAGTTGTCCATACTTTTTGTGCACTTTGGTATATTGTTGTACTTGAATAAAAACAAAACTAAACTAAGCTGATTAACCATAATGAAAAGCGAGGAAGTAAATTGCATAAGATTCAGGGTGAGAGAGGGGGAGCTATGATTGGTAAAAGTCACCCAGCGAACTTCTAGGGTGTACAGTGTTCTGCTTCTTAACCTGTGTGTTGTTTACACAGGTGTTTGAATTATAAATATTCTTAAAAAGTGGACATATGTTTTCTAAACTTTTCTGTTTGGGTAGTATACTTTATCATTAAAATAGTTCTATAAGTGCATACATTTTCAGGATATATTTTGTAAAGCAAATAGTGCAAAATAAAAACAAAGTGCAATGGAGTATCTATAGTAATGCTAGCTTTTATGTAAGAAAGAAGCAGAAATGAAAAAAATACACTGTCCATTTGTGCAAAAAAGAAATATAGTAAGTGTAAATCAGAAGCTAGTGGGATTTATTACCTATATGGGATGAGCAGGAATGGGATGAAAAGGATGGGAGGATGGAATGGGGTACAGGGGTTAGGAGAGTGACACCTCTGGGCATAAGTTTTTTTATGGCTTTGACTTTAAAAACCACGTTACCCTGCTACACTGTTGATGGGTCTGTAAAGTGTTGCAGCCACTATGGAGAATAGTATGGAGACGCCTTAAAAAACTAAAAATATAACTATAATACCATATGATTCTGCAATCCCACTCCTGGGCATATATCTAGAAGAAATGAAAAATCTAATTAAAAAATGCACCCCAATGTTCATAGCAGCACAATTCGCAATAGTTAAGACATGAAAACAACCTAAATGTCTATAGACAGATGAATTGACAAAGAAGAAGTGGTATACATATACAACAGAATACTACTCAGTCATAAAAAGGAATTAAAAATGCCATTTGCAGCAACACTGATGGACCTAGAGATAATCATACTAAGTAAAGTCAGTCAGACGTGCATGTGTGCTCACTCATTCAGTTGTGTTCGACTCTTTGCAACCCCATGGACTGTAGCCTGCCAGCCTCCTCTGTCCACAGGATTCTTCAGGCAAGAATACTGGAGTGGGTTGCCATTTTCTCCTCCAGGGGATCTTCCCGAACCAGGAATCAAACTCATATGTCCTGCGTCTCCTGCACTGGCAGGCAGATTCTTTACCACTGAGCCACCTGGGTAGCCAAAGTAAGTCAGACACAGAAAGACAAATATCATGTGATATCACTTATATGTATAATTTTTAAAATGATACAAATGAACTTATTTTAAAAAAAGATACACACTATTACATAGAAAATAGATAAACAACAATGACCGTATAGTACAGGGAATTGTATTCAATATGTTGTTGTTGTTGTTGAGCCACTAAGTTGTGTCCAACTCAGAGTGACCCCATGGACTGCAGCACACCAGGCTTCCCTGTCTTTCACTATTTCCCAGGGTTTGCTCAAACTAACATCCATTGAGTCGGTGAGATCCAACCATCTCATCCTCTGTCACCCCCTTCTCCTCCTGCCCTCAATATTTCCTAGCATCAGGGTCTTTTCCAATGAGTCAGCTCTTCACATCAGGTGGCCAAAGTATTAGAGCTTCAGCTTCAGCATCAGTCCTTCCAATGAATACTCAGGGTTGATTTCCTTAAGGATTGAGTGGTTTGATTTCCTTGCTATCCAAGGGACTCTCAAGAGTCTTCTCCAGCACCACAATTTGAAAGCAACAATTCTTTGGCACTCAGCCTTGTTTATGGTCCAACTCTTAGATCCGTACATGGCTACTGGAAAAACCATAGCTTTGACTAGACGGATCTTTGTCGGCAAAGTGATGTCTCTGATTTTTAACATGCTGTCTAGGTTTGTCATAGCTTTCCTTCCAAGGAGCAAGCGTCTTTTAATCTCATGGCTGCAGTCACCATCCACAGTGATTTTGGAGCCCAAGAAAATAAAATCTGTCACTGTTTCCACTATTTCCCCATCTATTTGCCATGAAGTGATGAGAGCAGATATCATGATCTTAGTTTTTTTGAATATTGAGTTTTAAGCCAGCTTTTTCACTCTCCTCTTTCTCTCTCATCAAGAGACCCTTTAATAGAAAAGAATCTGAAAAATAACAGGTATATGTATATATATATAACTGAATCACTTTGTATACACCTGAAATACATTATAAATTGACTATACTCCAATTTTTAAAAATTATGTTGATGTTCTACTTAATCAACAAATAAAAGGGAGCAACAAAATGAAATACAAACAGAAACAAATAAGTCTATTTCAAATGAATAACAAAACTACACCAAAGGGGGGGAAACCAAAAAAAAACTGTAAACAAATATTAAGTACTAGTTAGCAGCTTTATTTTTCACAGTAGTGACTTGGCAGTTCTAAAACAACTATATGCATATCCTAGGATTGAACAGATAAGTAAATATATTGTGGATATTGAGAACCAGATTTCTCACTGTCCAAGAAAGGAGTTATAAATATGGAAAGAGGGTACAGCTAGAATGAGTCTTGTGGTTTGAGATTAGAATTGGAGTGCCAGTATGAATTCATGATTTTAAGATGATACAGAGATTTCATAGATAGATAGATATAGACATATGGTTGATAGATAGATGATAGATAATGTGTGTATGTGTGTTTAGGAATATATACATACACACCAGCTCTGTCCACTGAGATGGACTGTAAGCAATGACTCCTAGTTGCAACAATGGGCACACTTCATGACCGTATTTTGGTATCTCTTCCAAAAGGAATCAAGACTGGTTTCTTGAGGAAATGGCTGATTCCAGAGCTGGGGGAGAAGAAGTATAAGATGAGCCTGGAATGTCTTGAAGTTCCAGAAAGTAAAGGAATGTTCAAAGGATAATGGACACATCAAAAGGACACAAAAGCAAGCTTGAAAGGATTCTCCTTGTCAAATTCTGGGGCAATTTGGGCATCGAAATAAACAATGAATGTAGCAGTTTATAATGCATTGAATAAAATAGGAATCCACAAATCCCTATGACAAAACTAAATGAATGAACAAAGAAGGAAGAAAGGAAGGGAAAGAGAGAGAGCTCTTCCTTATTGTAGAATATGAACTAACAAATGTAGAAGGAATAATAATAGAATTAGAAAATCACCATTTGGCAGCCACCATAGGAATAATTGTTGCAGCCAAGTACAGTGGGATGTGAGTGTGAGGGAAAACCCTGGCTTGTTATTCCATATACTTCTGTGATGTTTGTCTCACTGTCTGCATGTTCCCAGGCATCACTTGTATAATGAAAAATATGTGTATTCTTTTGACATGCTGAGGGACAAGTGGTTGTCACTGTCAGTGCTTGCTGCAAGATACTGGGACATAAATAAGTAGCACTGAGGCAGCATCCAGGAGCACTGTCTCCTGAGAGACAGAGATAAGAGCAGCAGGTCTAATTAACTGCAATGCTGAAAAATATACACTAGAACATGGTGGGATCACTCGTGCCTGAGTACCTCAGCACTGGGCTGAGACTATCATAAGCACCCAGTTGAAACTTGCATAAGGTGTAAAGCAGCATATCCAGTCACTATCTTTGCATAAGAAAGGGGGGAATGCAAAGTATGATATATAAGTATATATAGATATACACATATAAGCATATAGGTAGATATCAATACTTATATTTTCAAAGAGCAACACTGGAAGGATAAACCAAAAACTCATTTTTAAAAACTGACCTATGATGGGCAGGGCGTAACAGGGTACAGGGACAGGATGGAAGTTATATAGTTTAGACTATATATTGAAAACATAAAAATGTTTCACATATTCAAATATTGAAATTTGATTAAAATGTAATCCCTAAAAATTGAAAACAAATAGGACTGAAAAAAATCTCACTATATCACATTCATGACATAGCTTCCAAAGACAATATATTATTTCCAACAACTTTGGAACACCGTGTTTTGAATGCATGCCCTTAACGGAATATATTCCAAGGACATATAGAGCTGCTAAGAAAGTTTAGACTTCTTTCAGGAGTCTAAATGCCGGTAGAAATACTGGTTTTGTTACTTTACTGCAAAGAAGCCATTATATAAATGTTGTTAGGAACCAAGATCTTCCATATAAAAGTGCCACTTTTGAAGTGCAAAATTTTTAAATTGCATAAACACCTTGGAATGTTCATTTTGAATTGGAAATATCAGTATGATCCAACAGGGCATCAACTCCTTCCTCTAAAATTGGCATTTCATAATGACAGAATTACATCTTTATGTTGTCTTTCCTGTATTAACTGTATTTTGCGCAATCCAATAGACTGAGTTAATGAAGGATACTTTTCACTTATATAAAAATGCCAGTTAATAAATACAGAAAAGTGATAGAATTTTAGAAAAATGATCACTCTGAAAATCTTAATAAAATAACTGAACCAAGCAACTATCATCAATGTGTGTGCTCAGTTATGTCCGACTATTTTCACCCCTATGGACTGTAGCCCGCCAGGCTCCTCTGTCCATGGGATTCTCCAGACAAGAATATTGGAGTGGGTTGCCATTTCCTACTCCAGGGGATCTTCCTGACCCAGGGATTGAATCCGTATCTCTTGTGTCTCTTGCATCTCCTGCAATGGCAGGTGGATTCTTAACCACTGCACCACCTGGGAAGAGCAATAGATGAAATATTAAATAGATGAAATCATTAAATGAAAGGCTGATGGGGAAATTTCCCAGGGAGGTATCAGGCTATTGCCACCTTAACTCACTGATGAATCTTAACATCATTAAAAGCAGGACCACCATATATTATATGCCTCCTGGTATGATGAAATAGGAATCTCACAGCACCACCTACGAAGTGTTCTTAATAACCTGGATGCAATAGAGTCCTCAGAGCTAAGACCATCTCCAGGAATAATGGGAAGTAGATAACATGTTAAATGACACCACAAGGGAGCAAAAAGACAAATTCAGAAGTTGAGTCCTTCTACAGGAGCGATTCCCAACCTCCAGGCTGTGGCTCGTACCTCCTGGCAGATCAGCGGCAACATTAGATTAGGAATAAAGTGCACAATAAATGTAAATGAGCTTAAATCATCCTGAAACCACTACCCCCTCGTAGTCCATGAAAAAATTGTCTTCCACGAAACTGGTCTCTGGTGCCAAAAAGGCTGGGGATCCTTTTGCCGTGCTACAGCACAACTGCAATAAGTCAAGGGCATGACACAAAAAGTGCAAAGAGAGATTAAGGGGCAAAGTACTCTAGATTAAGGGACACTAAAAAGCCATATCAAACAGTGCAATGTGCTCTGAATAGAACAAGCCTACTGTAAAAAGACATTTGATTATCAAGACAATTGGGTAATTGTGGGCTTGCTTATTGTTAGACATTCCAAGGAATTATTGCTATGCTTAAGTGTAATAATGGAATAGTGGTTTATTAAATTATCTCTTTTTTTAGAAATGCATACTGAAGTATATATGGGTACAATTCAGTGTCTGAGATTTGCTTTTAAATACTCCAACCAAAGAAAAAAATGGAATAGATTAAACATATATGGTAGAATATTATTCTTTATCCAATCATGATCACATGTATGTTTATGCTACTACTCTCTGTGTTTGAAATGTTCATAATAAAAAAGATAAAGTTTGTCAAGAAAATGAAAATGGGCCCTAAGAAAAGTTCTAGAACAAGTTGGAAAGAAGTATTTTTATTCAAGCCAGGGGTAAAAGACTTGTTTAGGTTCAGTGACTAGGACAGTTAAACATGGGTGAGAAATGTACCAAACCATTCCCAACTGTTTAGACACCAAGTAGAACATTCTTTCGGAGAAGGCAATGGCACCCCACTCCAGTACTCTTGCCTGGAAAATCCCATGGATGGAGGAGCCTGGTGGGCTGCAGTCCATGGGGTCGCAAAGAGTCAGACACGACTGAGCGACTTAACTTTCACTTTTCACTCTCAAGCATTGGAGAAGGAAATGGCAACCCACTCCAGTGTTCTTGCCTGGAGAATCCCAGTGATGGAGGAGCCTGGTAGGCTGCCATCTATGGGGTCGCACAGAGTCAGACACGACTGAAGCGACTTAGCAGCAGCTGCAGCAGAACATTCTTTATGATAAGTATGTGATTTATTATTGTTTTAAAAGGCTGTGGAAAATTCTTAGAGAAATGGAAATACCAGACTACCTTGCCTGTTTCCTAAGAAACCTGTATGCCAGTCAAGAAGCAACAGTTAGAACCAGACATGGAACTGGTTCAAAATTGGGAAATGAGTAGGCTGCTGATTCAAGATGGCGGAGTAGAAGGATGTGCACTCATCCTACGAGAGCACCAAAATCACAATTAGCTGCTGAACAACCATCAACAGGAGAATGCTGCAACCCATCAGAAAAGATACCACACATCCAAAGACAAAGAAGAAGCTGCAGTGAGACAGTAGGAGGGACACAATCATGATAAAATCAAACCCCATACCCAGTGGATGGGTGACCCACAAACTAGAGAACAGTAACACCAAAGAAGTTCTCCCACTGTTTTGAAGATTCTGAATGCCACGTCAGGCTTCCCAGCCTGGGGATTCGACAAAGGGACTGGGAATCTTCAGGGAATCTGACCTTGAAGGCCAGCAGGATTTGATTATAGGACTTCCACAGGACTGGGGGAAACAGAGACTCCACTCTTGCAGGACACAAACAAAATCTTGCATGCACCAAGACCCAGAGGAAAGGAGCAGTGACCACACAGGAGACTGAACCAAAACTACATGCTAGTGTTGGAGGGTCTCCTGTTGAGGCGTGGGTTGGCAGAGGCTCACCACAGGGAGGGGGGCACTGGCAGCAGCAGTCCTGGAAGGTGTTCCCTGGCATAAGCCCTCTTGGAGGTCACCATTAACCCTGGGATCAGTTCAGTTCAGTCGCTCAGTCATGTCCGACTCTTTGTGACCCCATGGACTGCAGCATGCCAGGCTTCCCTGTTCATGACCAACTCTTGGAACTTGCTCAAACTCATGTCCATCGAGTCAATCCTAAGGAAAATCAACCCTGAATATTTATTGGAAGGACTGATGCTGAAGCTGAAGCTCCAATACTTAGGCCACCTGATGCAAAGAGCTGACTCATTGCCAAAGACCCTGGTGCTGGGAAAGATTGAGGGCAGGAGGAGAAGGGGGCAACAGAGGATGAGATGGCTGGATGGCATCACCTACTCATTGGACACGAGTTTGAACAAACTCTGGGAGATAATGAAGGGCAAAATGCCTGGCATGCTACAGTCCATGGGGTCACAAAGAGTCGGACACAACTTAGTGACTGAACAACAACAGGAGCTTCTAGATATTGTTAATGTTCTATTTCTTGAGCTGAACAGTGATAAGTTACGTGAGTGTTCACTTTATAACTATTTGTTAATACATCTCATGCACATTTCTATCTGTATATTACATTTCACACTTTAAAATGTTAAATTTTTAAAATCACGATTGAGTGGTAAAACATAGCACTCTTTCTCCCAATTCAAGGTAACCTGGACTTGTTAAGCAGGCCACGGCAATCCACTAAGGTGCTTTTGCCCACCTGGTAGTGAAGTACTGTTATTTCAGAGAAAGGAATGGGAGGAAATGAGGAACTTTTAAAATCCTTGAAAATGTACTTATTTCCTCACCTGCTCAGGGAGTGTAAACAGAAGGGCACAGGAAGAAGGCAGCCAGGGTTCTCCCATTCCTGGAATGCTGGAGTTGATTAAAAATGGAGGACTGTGGCTAGAAGCATATGACACAGTTGCCCCTGCCTTCTCCCACTGCAGCTCTGTTGTGTGCTTATCTCATAGGGGACATGCCTTTTTCTGAGAACTTTTTCTCCCCCTTGCTAAGGGAGGAAAGTTACTTCAGGGTGGAGTGTAGGGTGTCGGGCTTAAGTCCAGCTGACCTCTCCCACCCTCCTTTGCAAACCCTTCTTTCCTCATCATGGTTCCTTGCCATCTCCCATGACCTCAATAGAACAATCCTTTTTCCTGAGAGCCTTAGAAGGTATGACTTGGAGGTCAACGATGGCAAATCAACATAGCAGGAGCCCAGGTCAATATCTCAGTGTTCAAGAGAAAGTCTAAGGGCCTTAGTCTGGCATTCAGGATCTGGCCTGTGCCGGAAGAACATCCTTCACCTAGGCCACAGCAAATTGCTTCTGCCATGCTCCAAATGCATCTTGCCTTCTGGAACCCTCAAGCCTTTGTACAGGCTTTTTCACTCACCTAGGCACCATTTTAATTTAATCAAGATGTGCATGGTACTATTAATGATTTTATGTCCTGACTTTATCATGAACACTCTACAAATAGTACCTCATTTATCTTCACAACCCTATTTTGTAAGCACTATTCCTACCTCATTTAACAGATAAGGAACTTGAGGTGCAAGGAAGGTAAGAGGCACAGATTCAAACCCCAGCAGCCTGGAGCCAGAGTCAGTGCTCTTAGCCACCACACTTTGTTGGCTCTCAAACTTCTTCCAATTCACTTCTACTTCTTCCACACTTATTCTGGGTATCAACCACCCCTCCCCACACTGCCCCTCTCCCACAGTTCCCAATTGCCACCTTTGCTTCCCATTATGATGAAACATCCTGACTGCTAGTTTTAGTTTTTCATTTTTAAAAACTTTTAAAAATTGAAATATATAACACACATAAAGAAAAGTACAAGAGGCATAAATATACAACTCTCAATGAATTGTTACTAAGTAACCATCCATGTAATCAACAGGGAAACCAAGAAATAGAACCTTCTCAGTACCTACAAAAGTCTCCTTGGGCCTCCTACAGGCAATCAAGATTCTGACTTCTATCACCATAGATGAGTTTCACCTGTTTTAGAACTTTATCTAAATAGAACCAAAAGAGCATGTGCTCTTTGTGTCTGGCTTATTCTCCTCAGCATAATGTTTGCAGAATCTATCCATATTGTTGTGGGCTTCCCAGGTGGCTCAATGGTAAAGAATCTACCTGCCAATGCAGGAGACACAAGAGATGCGGGTTCAATCCCTGGGTTGGGAAGATCCCTTGGAGTAGGAAATAGCAACTCACTCCAGTATTCTGGCCTGGAAAATTCCATGAACAGAGGAGCCTGGCAGATTACAATCCAAGAGTTGGACACGGCTGAGCGTGAGCATACACACATACGCACACCATCCATATTGTTGTATGTGGTTGTGGGGCATTTCTTCCCATCAATGTGTAGTATTGAATCGTGTGAATATAAGACAATTTATTTATAACTCTTAATGACATTTAGGTTGTTTCAAGTTTGAACTATCAAAAATAGAGCCTTTATGAAATGCACGTTATTGTATATGCCTTTTGGTAAACATACCATGAGATGGATTTTCAGCCTTTTAAAAAATATATATGTTTAAGGCTATAAATTTCTAAGCATAGCCTTAGCAGCATCCCACAGAATTTCAGATATAATATTGTCATTATCAGTCAGTTCAAAATATTTTCTAATTTCCATTGTGACTTTCTATTTGACTCATGGGTTTTCTTCCCTCTCCAAAACATGATGCCCAAACATAACAATAACCACCTGAGGGCTGTGTCAAAATACAGATGTTGGAGCTTCATTTCAAACCTACTAAATTAGTATTTTGAGGAGGTATACATGAGGATCCACATTTCACAAACTCTACGAGGTTTTAGATGCAGGTGGATTGCAGGACCACAACTTGGTAATGGAGCAAGGGTTTCCTAAGGGCAAAGAGCAAATCTGATTCACCCAAACCCACTCCAGTATTCTTGCCTGGAGAGTGCCATGGACAGAGGAGACTGGCGGATTAGTCCATGGAGTCGCAAAGAGTTGGACACAACTGAGCACACACAAGCACCCTGAACCTAGCACACAGCCATGTTAGTAAACGAGTGAACCAGTGAATGAGGGAAGAAGAGAAATAGAAGAAAATTGTGTATATGAAGAGAACTGGAATTCTTAAATGCTATAAATTAGGGGAACCACTATAGCATCATTTGGTCCCAATTTAATCTATTCAGGACAGAAATTTTTTTTCCTTGCCTTCGAATCTCTGCCTACAAGGCTTCCTCCTCACCTGTCCCACTCTGCTCTCATGGGTGCGTGTCTGTCTACTGGCCCAGAGAAAGTAGGGGTGGCACAGGAGATGACGTCCTGAGAAGGGTTGTTCAGAGATGGGTATCGCTCCCAGCCCCGCCCTCCCCCTCCCCACACCTGCCCACCTGCAGGCCTTCCTGGGAAAATGCCCATAGAACCCATTCTAAATAAGATTGTCTGTCCTACCTCTCAGAACTTTAAGCATCCCTCCCATATGAAAGCTTTTGAGAAACTTCCACAGATCTTTCTGCCCTGACCCCAACCACAGATCCTTCCTACCCCTGCCTCCTCTGAACTTTGTAGCCCGTGTGAGTTGCTCTCTGAGCGGCCTCTTAGCTACCTCTCCACACCTCCATGCCGTGCCTCTCTTCAGCATCTCAGAAAGACTGGAGTCTGAATTCCCCAGCCAGCTATTGTCCTGGCAGCACAGCCACCTTGCCCGCCATCCCCACCCAGTCGGCCAGCCAGCCAGCCGGCTGCTCCCCGGACTCGCCAGCCCTCCCTCCCTGCCCCACCCCAGGGAGGACCAGGCTGGCGGCTGGGAGTCTCCCTGCCAGTTCTGCCTCCCTCCCTGCCTCCCTCTCCCTCCCTGCCTCCCTCCCTGCCTCCCTCCTCCGCCCGCCCCTGAGGCAGGGACCGTGCAAATCGAGGAGAGGGGGGACGGACATGCCGGATGGGGTCCAGCTTAGTGCCCTGGGCTCCCCGCCAACGCCCTATCCAGGTCGGGAGTCTCCAGCATCTTGGGACCTATATTTGTGTGAGCTGGGGTGGTTCCCAGGCCTGCAGGGTCCCTCCGGCAGGCTCACAGTGCCCCTGTTTTGCATCGGGACCCCCCTCGGATGCTCTGAGCCACCCTCCTCAACCCGGATCTAAAACCCGGGACACAGCTATCAGGCCAGCCTCTCTCTCCACCCCACCCCCTCTTTCTGGCGTCCATCCCCTTCTCAACTCCACCTCTGCTGCTGCCTCTGGCTGTGGACCTGCACCTTTTCCCCATCCCTGAAGGCCTGGGGAGCGGGCTGAGCCTGGATGAGAGCTCCCCCAACCTGGGGCTCTCCCAGGCCATGGCCCGGGTGCTTCCAGGGAGGAGCCCGGGACCCTGAGCATCTGCTAGAGGCTTGGCAGAGGCCCCGCAGGGACCGTGTCTTCTGAGGACAAAAGGCGCGGCCAGCAGGCAGACAGGAAGGGGGAAGGGGGAAACCGGCAGCCAGGCGGGCCGGCGGGCAGACGGGTAGCAGGGGCCAGTGTTGGCCCCCCTCCCAGCTTGGAGGAGGCCTGAAGATGGGGGAGGGAGTGTGTAGTTGGGGAAGCACCTGCCCGGACCCCCACCTGCCAGCTAGCTGGGCACCTCAAGGCCGTGTGCTGCCCACCTGGTGTTCCCCATCACCCCCAGCCCTGCCCAATGCACTCCTCCAGTGCCTGCTTCCCCTGATGTCTTCGATTTAGACCAGCCCGGCTGTATCCACGGCAACAGAAGCAGGAGTGTCACTGGCTGCCAGATCACTGAGGGTCCCACAATGTGGCCTGGGCTGTGATTTATCCTGAGTGAAACAGCTTGAGCCCCCTCCCTGGATTTCAAGACAGCCCTGCTGAGAGAGCCTAGGTAAGTAGTCAGCATCCCTCCATGGAGGATGGGGGGCTGGGACTTATGTCCCCCCACACATATTCCAGAGTCTCTATCACTGCCATGCTCTCTTTCTCTGACTCTGTCTCTCTCTCTCTTTCTGCTCCATCACAAGGACTACTTGGGCACCCAAGCCTGGAGAGTCCTCTAGCCCTCCCTATCTTCCTTGATCCCAAATGTCCCATGAGGAAGGGAACCACCACCTGTTTCCCTGTACAGGGTCTATTTTTATAATTATGGTTGCATTTGAGCACGAGGCTGTGTTAATATTTCCTTGTGTGATATCTGTGGAAGGCATGTCTGGAACCTGACTGTGCTCCCCTCACAATGCCTGCACCCTGGGCAGGCTCAGCCTCCTGCAGCTTCCTCTTCTCCCTTCTCCTCCACTTTCAGCCAGGTTCCTTGGCCGGCATGTGGCGTGTGTCTGTGTATGTGTCTCTGCCCATGTGTATGAGCTGGCAGGTGGGTAGAGAAGCTGCTCCCAGCCCAGACCACCCCCCACTCCTTGCTTCCTTCTTTCCTTCCTTCCCCTGTCTCTCCCCACAGGTAGCAAAGACTTTTGCTCACTCACTATGGAAGATACTGCTGTGATTTCCAGCTAGGGGTTGGAAGCTACTGTAGGGCTAAGAGGAAGGTGAGGTGGGGGTGAGAAGCACTTCCAGGCCCTAGACTGCCTGATGCCGTGGTGGGGGCAAGGACCATGTCACGCAACACCCTGCAGGGGCCAGACACAACATGGTTGCTTCCACAGTGTGAGCCCTAGCCTCAATCCAAGGCTCTCAGTCTGTTTCAGACGTCCACGTTGTATCTGGGACTCCCCAGATATTGTGGCCTTGCATGCTGTTGGCCAGTCGTCCCTCTGCCTAAAGAGGCAAGGAAGCCTGGTACACGGAGAACATGGATTCTCCAGGGAGACCTCCCTCAACTACTGGCTCTGCAACTTATAGTGAAAGTGAAACTTACTGAACCTCAGTTGTCTCATCTGTCAAAGAGACTGGTAACCCTTACTTCATGGGTGTGTGTAGTGACAAAATGAGTTGGTGCATGTAAGTAAAGGATGTTTGTAGAAGTGACCCTGAAGCAATGTCAGCAAAGCTCATGGTCAGTATTGTTGGTGATTGTTCATGGTTAATATTGCCATTACTTATTTGGAGGAAGGACTGGCCCCTCTTCTCCAGGGTCTTTGCTGTGATCTGAGGGGTGGGCAGCAGGTAGGTAAATGGGGGAGGGGCGTGGAAGGGAGGGAGGGAGGATCAATTCTGTGTTGTGACTGGTCGGCTAAGGAGGAATACGTGGTGGCTGTAGGCAGAGCCTCCTGCCCCCACCCTCCTCCAGGATCCTTCCCTACACTTGCCCCTGTCTGTGCACACACATATAGAGGCTTGAGCCCCCGTGAGCTAGCAGAGGCCTGGCTTGCAGCCTGCAGCATTGCTGACCCTGGTGATGTATGCGTCTCCCTGTTGAGGGGAGACTTGGCAAGAGTTTGGCTTGGTGGTTGGCAGGGCTTGGTGACAAGGCTGAAGCTTCTAAGATCACAGGGCTTCGGGTGTGGCCCATGTAGCAGCCAGAGCTGTGGGGGACGGGTCCCAGGGAGTTCCCAACATAGAGCTTGGGCTGGAGGGACAGTTGGGTCCACTGGCTGGTTTCTGAATGTGGAGATGTGGTGGACCACTGCGTGAGGGGTCAGTGGCTGGAGGACAGTTGTCAAAGCCAGGGGAGGAGTAGAGGGAGGGGAAACACTGAGGCCCAGAAGACCTCCTCTGTGGGGGCAGGGAGGGGTGGCATTCTGGGGTACAGAGTAGACTTTTCTAAAGAAGCATTTGGTACAGAAGGGAAAGACTCCTACATGTGGTCCAGAGGCATCTAGGCCTGAGCATGGGTATATATGTGCAACTGAAAACATATGGCTCTCTGTGCGTCTGTTCATGGGCACTATGAATGTGTATGAGTCTGTGTGTATGAGCCGGTCACATGATGGTGTGCAAGTATGTGGGTGTCTGAGTAGGATCATATTTGTACAAGGGAGTGGGTATGACTTTGCATATCTGTCTGGGTGAGCAAATGGGCATGTTTGATCCTAAGCCTGAGTGAGGGTGTTGTTTCTCTGAGCCAATAGGCCTGTTGAATGTCTGGCTGTGTTATATGTGTGCAGTATCCATTTGTCTTTGAATGTACATGTCTGGTTGTATGTGTATGAGTATGAAGGTTTCAGAATGCCTAGGTGTGCATATCCTATTAGGTGATTGCCTGGGTATATCTGATTGTGTATATTTGTGTGTACCCATGTGTGCATATGAGTATAGGTGCATCTAAATGGTGTATTTCTAAGTGAATGGACGTGTGTGTGTGTGTGTGTCCATGCATGTATGGGAGGGTATGTGTGTGTGAACACGCTTCTGCATAGGTGTGCCTGTCATGTATATGTATGAGTAGGCCTGTGTGTGAATGTCTTTGTGGATTCTCCAACATTTTGAATTATGTCTATGTCTGTGTGTACATGTTTGAAAACATATTGTCTATAGACACACCATTGGGTCCACATCTGATTAGGGAAATGTTAGTGTAGATGATCACACTAGTATAAAAAGAACTCATCGTGTGGGAAGGGGAGAGTATGTGAATGCACATGTTTTGTGCATGAAAGTATATCTTGTGGGTTTGCCTATATGTGCACATTTGAATATATGGGTATGGCTGAGGGCTGTACACCTTTAAATATATGCACAAAAGGCTGTGTGCATAGGTAAATGGCTACATTCATGTATACGTCTACTTGTGTTTGTGGGTACACTCTTGTGTGTAAGTGCATTTCTGAGTGTGGTTTGCATGAGCAACTACTTCTCATAATTCTTGGATGCACATGTCTCATTATGTATTTTGTTTGAATTTCTGAGTGAGTTTGAATGTGTGAGTGTGGAAATGCCTGTGAGTGAGTGACTGAATGTATGTGTGTATGCTAGTATGTGTGAATATTAGCTGTGTGTGCACTTGAGTGAACATGTCTGTATATTTGCCTGTGTATTCACACACATCTAAGTGTATGTGTGTGTAAATATGCCCATGTGTGTGTCTGACTGAATGTACAGGTGTCCAAACTGTACCAGTTTGTACAGTTCTAATTATTTGTATATGTGTATTTGTATTTACCTACCATTGTTTGTTTTGGAGTGTATGTTGTAGAACAGTATAAGTGAGTATATATACACGCCGCTCTTGACCTGTAAGTGCATTTGAGCATGTATGTGTGAGGATGTCTTTGCATGTGTGTGTCTGTGATGAGTGTTAGCAATTCTTCTTGTGCAGGTGTACAAGTTTGTGAGAATATGTGACTATTCTTCCACATGTGCATGAATCTTCTTTTGTTTGCATAGTTTCTCATATGGGTGTATGAACATGTGTCAACATACATACATGGTGTGCATAATTGTGAGTGAGTGTGTTTTGTAAGTAATTTGTGTCTTCATGTCTGATTTCATGCATGGAGGAACGACGTACAAGCCTAAGTTCATGTGAATATGCTTATAGGTGTACATGCCCAATTGTGTGTATGTCTGTGTGTGTTAGAATGCCATGTATGAGTAAACCATCTAAATTATAAGCATGTGCACATCTGGGTGTTTGTGTGTGAGTACATCTTTGTGTGAGTATGTGTAAATATGCTTATGTGGTAATGTCTGGGACTGTACATCTATATATTTGGAAGCTCACTTATGTGTGTCATGTTTGTTCATTGTCTTATTGGGTGTGATACGGAGTCTGCCTGTCTGTGGACACATGCATAAATTTGCCTGTGTGTACACCTGTGTTTGTGAGTGAATGTATGTCCTTCATGGGCATTATGTCATGTGAATATATGCTATGCCTGTACGTCTGTGTTTGAGGATAAATGGATGTGCATATGCGGGACCAAGTGCAGTGTGAGTGTTCATTGTCATGGGAGTACTTATGTATAGGGATGAGTGTAGGTATTTGTGCATGTGCATGTCTCAGGGAAAGATATTTGGCCTTGGGCTTGTGCAGATAGGTCTTATCATTGAAGGGGAAGATAAGGGAGGATACTTGTGAGTCTGCATCATGCTCTGTGTACGCCAACATGTATTTATGTGCATGTCCGAGGGTCAGTGGTACCCTGCTAGATCATGTCTGGCTTTAATTGTGTAGAAATCCTAGAGGAGAGAAGCCATAACACTTCAGCAATCCATGACCACCTTCTGGGGTTTCTCTGGCCTTGACCATGTGCTGGGCTTTTGTATGGGTCTCAGGATAATTCCTGTCATCATTCACACTCAGGAAGTGAAACCAATAATGACTGGTGTCCTACTAGGGAACGGGGCCTGTGACCCCTTTAGAGAAGGATTTCTTGAAACACAAAGACCTCTTTTCCCATCCGTCCTGCCACCACCAAAGGCACAGAACAAAATGGCATTGTGTGGTATCAAAGGTTGGCAAATGGTTTTTATAGACAGCACCCAAATTGTGCTATCCAGGCAGAATTCTAGATCTAAATGTGTATGTATAAGTGAAAAGGGAAGGTATATTCAGGTAGAGTGGGGTGTGTGTGGAAGAGGTTCTATATTTGATAAGAGAGAGAGAGAAGGATCTAGGTTGCGTGTATATAAGAGAGAGCCTGGGTGTTTCTGAGTAGGGTTTGCATGTGAGACATTTGGGTGTATTTGAGAGTGATGAGTGTGGATATGGGTGTATGTGAATGATGCATTTGTGAGGCACTATGAAACCATTGGCCTATTGGGTGGAGGATGATATGAGTGACATTCTGGGTGTAGCTATGTGGGAAGATATGTGAGAATGTATATATTTTAGGGATATGTGGGTATGAGTGTATCTGGATGGTGCAAGAGAGAGTGAGGGGCTATCTAGATGTATGTTTTACGTTGTGGACCTATATATGTTATGTGTATAAGAGGGAGTGTGAGTGTTTCTGAGTAGAGTAAGTGTATGAGGGAGTATGGGTATATTGGAGTGGGGCATTCAAGTGTGGGTAAATTTGGATGATGTGTAGGTGGGTGAGAGTGCAAGTGTATCTAGGCACTGGAAGTGTGTATGGAGTATATCAATATGGTGTGTATGTGTGTGTGTGTGTGTAAGAGAGAACTTGGGCACATCTGGGTGAGGGTGAAGTGTGAGTGTGTATATAATTGGGAGTATCTATGGATGCTGTGAGGGGTATATGTGAGTGAGGTGTGTGTGGTGTATGTGAGAGAGCATGGGTTTATTCTCATGGTGTGTGTGGCGGGTGGGTATTCTGGATGATGGTGATGAAGAGAGGGGGATCTAGGTTATGTGTGTGTGTGTGTGTATGTAAGAGAGTGTGTAGGTGTTTCTGAGTGTGATGGGAGTGTGAGAGCATGAATGTATTCAGTGGGAGGAGTGGGTAGGTGCATCGGGATGGGGTAGAAGTGTTTGGCTTTGATTGGGTCAGGGAGTGAATGTGAATGTGTTAGGGAGTGAATGTGTGTTGGGGTGTGAGTGGGTATATCTGGATGATGTATGAGAGAGTGTGGTACATATGGGCTGTTTGTGAAACTGTGTGGATGGAGTGTGTTTGAATGTGAATGTATCTGGATGGTAGGTGGGTGAGAGCACAGGTATGTTTGAGTGGTGTATTAAGGTATATCTGGATGGTGTGTTGTTAAAGCTTTGATTGTGTATCCGGGTGTATATATACTTGAGTATGTGTGCTAGTATGTGTATAATCGGATGAGGTGTGTGGAAGAGAGTGTTTGGGGGACATTGCTGGGTAGGAAGTGTGAGTTTGGAATGTGGGTCCATCTGGGTGGTGTGGAGAGGATAAGAACATTGGGTGTATCTGGTCAGTGGAGTGTCTGGGGAAGTGCACCTAGACAGTATGTGTGAAAGTTGAATATATTTGGGTGGATGTGTATGTATGAATTTGCAGACGTTTCTAGATGGTAGTGGAGCATATCTAGATGATGCATGTGGGTGTGAATGTGTCTTAGTGGTCCACAGGGGATGAATCTGGATATTGTGTATATGTATGAGAGGGTGTATCTGGGTGAGGCTGTGTGAGTGGGGCTCTGTGTGTTTGTGTGTGAGAGAGATAGAGAAGTGTGGGTGTATATGGATAGGATTTGCGTGTGAGTGAGTGTCTCTGGATTATGTGTAGGTGTCTCTGGATCATGTGTAGGGTGTCTCTGGATTATGTGCATTTGGATGTATTTGAGTTAGGTGAGTGTATCTGGGTGAGGTGTGTGTAAGTATAGTATTTTTGAATGGTGTGTGTATCATTGTGGGTGTGTCTTGATACCACATGTGAAAGAGACTGTAGGTGTGCCTGGGTTGGGTATGAGGGCTCTAGATTGGGAATGTGAGTTTGGGTGTATCTGAATGTTGTATGTGAGAGTGTGGGTGTACTGAGTTGGGAATTTGTGTAAGTGTGGCTGTATCTGGGTGGAGTGCCTCTGAATGTAGGTGTATTTGAGGTATATATGTATGAGGTGTATCTAGATGGTGTGTGTGAGAGAGTGTGTTAGTGTTGTGTGTGTGTGAGAGTGGGTGCATCTAAATAGTGTGTGAGAAAAAGAATAGTGTACCCACTTGGGGTGGGGCATGTGGGAGTGGGTATACCTAAGTAGGATGTGTAAGGTTTTCCCTGGATGGTGTATGGGAGAGAGATAAAGTATATCTGAGTGATGTGTGTGCATGTGAATATATGTGGATAGTGTGTGAGAGTGTTTGGGTATATCTGGGTTCAATTCAGTTCAGTCGCTCAGTTGTGTCTGACTCTTTGCGACCCCATGGACTGCAGCATGCCAGGACTCCCTGTCCATCACCAACTCCTGGAGTTTACTCAAACTCATGCCCATTGAGTCGGTGATGCCATCCAACCATCTCATCCTCTGTCATCCCCTTTTCTCCCACCTTCAATCTTTCCCAGCATCAGGGTCTTTTCAAATGAGTCAGCTCTTGGCATCAGGTGGCCAAAGTATGGGAGTTTCAGCTTCAACATCAGTCCTTCCAATGAATATTCAGGACTGATTTCCTTTAGGATGGACTGGTTGGATCTCCTTGCAGTCCAAGGGACTCTCAAGAGTCTTCTCCAACACCACAGTTTGAAGGCATCAATTCTTCAGCACTCAGCTTTCTTTAGAGTCCAACTCTCACATCCATACATGACTACTGGAGAAACCATAGCCTTGACTAGACAGACCTTTATTGGCAAAGTAATGTCTCTGCTTTTTAATATGCTGTCTAGGTTGGTCATAACTTTCCTTTCAAGGAGTAAGCATCTTTTAATTTCATGCCTGCAGTCACCATCTGCAGTGATTTTGGAGCCCAGAAAAATAAAGTCAGCCACTGTTTCCACTGTTTGCCCATCTATTTGCCATGAAGTGATGGGACCATATGCCATGATCTTAGTTTTCTGAACGTTGAGCTTTAAGCCAACTTTTTCACTCTCCTCTTTCACTTTCATCAAGAGGCTCTTTAGTTCTTCTTCACTTTCTGCCATAAGGGTGGTGTCATCTGCATATCTGAGGCTATTGATATTTCTCCCTGCAATCTTGATTTCAGCTTGTGCTTCCTCCAGCCCAGCGTTTCTCATGATGTACTCTGCATAGAAGTTAAATAAGCAGGGTGACAATATACAGCCTTGACGTACTCCTTTTCCTATTTGGAACCAGTCTGTTGTTCCATGTCCAGTTCTAACTGTTGCTTCCTGACCTGCATACAGATTTCTCAGGAGGCAGGTCAGGTGGTCTGGTATTCCCATTTCTTTCAGAATTTTCCACAGTTTATTATATCTGGGTAGGGAGTATATCTATGGATATGGGTATATCTGTATGTGATGTGGATTTACCTAGATGGTGTGTTGGTGGTATATGTGGGTGTTTTGTGTGTTTGATAGTGTGGGTGTGTCTTGGTGGGGTGCATGATTTGGGGCATGTGTATGAATGTGTATATGTTTCAAAACATATACATGTATGGGGCAAAATATACCTCTGCTGGGTTGTCTGTATATGTGTATACAGACATATATATGTATATGTATATGTATATGTATGGAGTGTTCATGTATGTGTATGTATGTGACTGTTCCTGAGCCTGTCAGTACATGGCTTGTGTGTACATGTGCTTGTGATAGAGTAGTGTGTATCTGTATATAGGTATGAGGTGAGTGTGTTTCTACACTTGAGTAAGTTGAATCTGTAAGGTTTCAAGCCAGGCTCTGAGTTTGCATCCTAGTTCTGCCTTTATTAGCTGTGTGGCTTTGGGAAAGTCACCTAACCTCAACTAGGCCCTAATTTCCTATCTGTAAAGTAGGGTAATAATACTACCTATTTCATAGGATGAGAATTGGATGAGTTAATATTCAAAAAGTGCTTTGACTGTGTTTAGCACCTTATGTGGTGTTGCCCAGTACTATAATTATCACATGTGCCTATCTGCAAGTGTGAATGGGGTAGTTTCTATGTGCATATTTGCCACATTATCAGTATCCACATGTATTTGCTCATCCTGGCTATATGTGAGAGTGTGTTTGTACATAAAAGTGGGTTTGTACTTATATGTGTCCCAGTGTGTGTATAAAACCATGGCTATATGAGAATGGAAGCGTGGTTCTGGGAGGTTGATGGAGGGGGTTTGGCCCTGTGTGTATGTTTCCCAGCACACACACGTCTGAGTGTATGAGTGCATATACCTGTATCTGTGGTAGTACACAGTGTGTTTTTATCTGTAAATGGGTTTTTTAGTGGCCGGAGTGTAAATGTATGCATGTTGTGAGTGTCTGTAAATGTAAGAAGGTTGGTATTCAGGTTTATATGTGATGATGTGGGTGGATGTGGATGTGTGAAGAGGATTTACGCCTTATGGTCATGTACTAAGATGTGTGTTCTGTGTCGTGTGAATGCATGTGTAGGTGTGAATCAGTGTGTCTGTTTATGTTTATAAGCAGCAGTGGCTATGTGTGTGTGTATACATGAGTCTGCATTGCTCCACATGCCTACCTGCCTCTGTGTATGTAGCAGTGAGCCTGAGCCATGTGTCTGTATGTGTGAGCAAATCTGTACTGTGTATATATATGTATGTGTGCCAGGGTAGGATTTATATAAGATAGTAGGTTTAAATCTCTTAGTGTAAGAGCCTGGGATGGGGAAGGGCTTGGATCTGTAGGATGTGAGCAGGATGTATCCTGTGTCTGAATGTCAGATCTTACATCCGTGCATGCATGACTGTGTCTGAAAGCATACAAGTCCATACGCTTTGGTCTGTATGTGTGTGTGTCTGCACGTGCCCATGTGAATGGCAAATGTATCAGTGCCTAGGGCTGTATTTCTATAGAAGGGTGGTTATATGTGTGTTATAGAAATCTTTGCATGGTTTGCACCTACACACATGCCTAACTCTTTCTGTGTAGGAAAGGAGGTACGTGTGTGAGCATCCGATTGCACTTATCAGACACAGTAAGTCTGGATGTGAGTGCATATTTGAATCTCCATGTATACCTGTGCCTGTGTGCTGTGTATCTGTTTGCATATGCAAGTGTCTATGCAATATGACTAGCTGTGAATGTGTCAAGCACACAGAGAAGGTGAAATATTTGTATGGCACACTGTAGTAAACTTTAAGAGGATTTCGGGGTACTGGGGTTTGGGGAAAAGAAATTCCTTACATTTTCTTTATGTTATAAAAATTGTGATAAGGAAATTAAAATGCCAAGTTTTAGAAATTATTTCGTATTGGATTTGCATGCAGTTTTTAAAATTATTTATTTATTCATTTTTGGCTGCACTGGGTCTTTGTTGCTGTGTGTGGGCTTTCTCTAGTTACATCAAGCGGTGCTACCCTTTATTGTGATGCATGGGTTTCTCATTGCGGTGTCTTCTCGTGTTGTGGAGGGCAGGCTCTAGGGCATATGGGCTTCAGTGGTTGTGGAGCATGGGCTCAGTAGTTTTGGCGCACAGGCTCAGTTGCCCCATGGCACATGGAATCTTCCCAGACAAGAGATCAAACCCGTGTCCTCTGCATTGGCAGTCAAATTCTCAACCACTGTACCTCCGAGGAAGTCCCTGTATGCAACTTTTCCAATTTTTTTCATAGCACACTTGAGCTCACTTCTGTAAACATAAATTTTTAATTCACTCGTACAAATCTGTAGTGGTCAACATTCATGCCCACTTCTGCATCTTCAGTCATGACTGTCTTGATTTATTTTATGGTCATTTTCATCATGATTTGGTAAATCACTTAGTGCTGAGCATAGATAATTTATATCATTATTGTATTTCTTGGTAAAACCCAAACAAAACAAATGAAGCAACTAACCATTGGTACTTTTGACATGGATATAAATTTCCATTGTGGCCTGCCTCTTCTTGATGTCAAAAGGTAAGACCCATTCCATGGAGGTTGTTTAGGCAGTTTGCCCTAATGCCCTCATAATTAGCTTGAATGTATGAAATGTAGCAGCATGGTTCAGAAAACTCACCTTAAAAGCATGAGTTTTGGGGTCATAAGGTATCATTTTGGTTTCTCTGAAGCATCAGGTGCAATTTCTTATGTTGAATATGCTGGTGCTTTCACACCATACCAACCTTTCTTAAGAAATGGAACAACTGCTTGGGCACGCTTCCCTTTTTCACCTCCCTTTTGTAACTCACTCATTCTTGCCATGGCCAGGCAGAGACCCAGGTTTTATGTTGGGAATAGCTACATAACCTCTTCTGTCTCTTAGTAATCACTGTCAAGAGGAAACCGTTTGCATAAGTAAGTGGTAGCAAATAGTCAGATGGTATTTTTTAAGTGATTAAAACTTTTCTCATCAATAATCGGAGAAGGCAATGGCACCCCACTCCAGTACTCTTGCCTGGAAAATCCCATGGATGGAGGAGCCTGGTAGGCTGCAGTCCATGGGGTCGCGAAGAGTCGGACACGACTGAGCGACTTCACTTTCACTTTTCACTTTCATGCATTGGAGAAGGAAACGGCAACCCACTCCAGTGTTCTTGCCTGGAGAATCCCAGGGACTGGGGAGCCTGGTGGGCTGCCATCTATGGGGTCGCACAGAGTCGACACGACTGAAGCGACTTAGCAGCAGCAGCATCAATAATCAATAATTCTTAGCCTTTGAATTTTGTGCTTCAAAGGTGAGATCCTTCTTGAAATCTAACCCCTCTTTCTTTTCTTTCAATCAAATGTGATGTGGAAATTTCTTATAACAAATGGTCATGAATTTTGAATCCATCAGAAAATTTTTGATTTTGAGTATTTAAAAATAATGAAGTTTTCCCCTAAGTAGACCTTGTTCTATTCGTAATAAGTCTTCTTTAGTATTACATTATAACGGTAACTAAGCATCACCCAAGGAACCATACTTCACTTGACTTCTTCTAAGGTGAAGTTTGGCTTCAAATCCATAAACCTTGTCAGTATACTTTCATGTATCTTTGAGTGTCGAAAATTTTTGATGTATTTTATTCACGTGCTCAAAGAGCCAGGTGTTGAAACCAGTAGGCATCAAATCTGCAAAGGGAGAATCATTCACAAAGGAATGCTGAAATTTTTCTTTTAGCTCATAACTCCTTTATAATATCCTACACACTTAGGTTTAAAACAATAGAGAAGGGTATACTGATTCCGGTGCTTCAGAGAAAGCTGATAAATGGGTGGGTAATGCCTTGGATCTAATTAAATTCACCTGGCATCAATTACAGTAGAAGTTAGACCTTTGGGCAAACTTTTATAGGTTAAGGCTCCTCCACGGATGACTCTCAGCATTTTCAGAACAAATTCCAGCTGTAAACTTCCTGCCATCACAACAGCAGCATCAGTCCACAGACTTGTGCAGAGTTTCCACAATATTTCAAAATATTTATCTATCACTTTGAATACTTCAACCTTAGTTTTTTTGGTGCTTCTGGCATTTCTCTTAAGGCTTTCTGACCAGTACTATAAACCAAGCACAGTTAATCAACATCCTGAGATACATCAATATAAAGTGAAAACTCCTTTGATTCAGTGATCTTATGGGTTAGTATTATCTTGAAATCCCTTGACCTGTCATCAGTGTGTCTCCTAACAGAAATCATTGGAAGTGTCCCCTTTTCTATTTGGTCTCAAATATAGTGTGGACAATTTCCCAGCAGACTGCTAACATATAAGATTCTACTGGGCAGGCATCTTAGCTTTACTGGTTAATTGTATAACCTTGTTACTAGCTGGTTGAACTCCATCTAAGAATGTTCTAACTCATCTCAAAAAAGAGCCCAGTTTCTTAATTTGCTCTTCTAGATGCTTCAAAAGGTCCATATCTTTGTCTGTGCAATAGATTGTTTTGTGGTCTGTTGACCAACATAGCCTACTGGGAAAGTTTCTTTTGATAACTTTTCCATGCAAATTGGATATTTAGGCTGAGGAAAAGAGGGCTAATTGGGCAGCTGAACTCAAGTCTGAGACAATCCTCATTAAATTGTTTAAATTAGGAACCTCCTGGATTATTTTGGAGGGGAGACTACTGCGTTTGTCTTATGAGTCTCCTGATTTTCCAGCTTTGATCAAAAAGTCCAATTTGATGAGGAAAGAAATATCTTAAAAATTAAATCTACTTGAATATGAAGTATTGAAGGGGTCAGCAGACCTTTGTGACTTCTGAAAATTGATTTTTTTCCCCAAAATCAAGTTCTAGGTCTTTTATATTTTTAAGCTGCTGCTGCTAAGTCGCTTCAGTCGTGTCCGACTCTGTGCGACCCCATAGACGGCAGCCCACCAAGGTCCGCCATCCCTGGGATTCTCCAGGCAAGAATACTGGAGTGGGTTGCCATCTCCTTCTCCAGTGCATGAAAGGGAAAAGTGAAAGTGAAGTCGCTCAGTCGTGTCCAACTCTCAGCGACCCCATGGACTGCAGCCTACCAGGCTCCTCCGTCCATGGGATTTTCCAGGCAAGAGTACTGGAGTGGGGTGCCATTGCCTTCTCCGATATTTTTAAGCAGCACTCAGAAACTCAGAAAGGCTTAGAGTTCTCTTTAATGAATCAATTCAACTGTAGTCAGGCTGCACTTGTTTATTGACAAATTTTTTACCTAATAAAAGATAAAAATTAATTGTGAAATCAATTATGAAATCCTGCCAAGAATCAGATTTGCCAAATTTTAAATATTAAAAGCTGGTAGCAAATAAATCAACAAATAAGGAAAGAAATAATAAAAATGTTCTAATTTTTTTTTAGAGTTCTTATCTTTTAGAAATAATTACTGAAATTGTTATGGATGAAATGGCATAATATACAAGCTTCAGAATACTCTGAAAGTGGGAGAACTGCGTGAGTTATAGGTGAAACAAGACCCTATGAGTTGATTGTTGGTGAAGCTGGGCAGTGGGTGCACAGAGGTTCGTTACAGGATTCTTCTACATTTCTGTTTGAAATGTTCTAGAAGAGAACATTTTTTTTAAATAAAGAAGCAGTAATCAAGGAAATTAACAAAATAGGTGTATTCTCTTTAGGAACACCTAATACTATATAGGGCTTCCCCAAAGAAGCAATAATCAAGGAAATTAACAAAATATGTATATTCTCTTTAGGAACACCTAATACTATACAGGGCTTCCCAGGTGGCACAGTGGTAAAGAATCCACCTGCCAGTGCAAGAGACACAAGAGACACAGGTTCAATCCCTGGGTCAGGAAGATTCCCTGAAAGCAGAAATGGCAACCATCTCAAGTATTCTGGCCTGAAAAATCACATGGACAGGGGAGCCTGGCGGGCTACAGTCCACGGGATTGCAAAGAGTCGAACACAATTGAGCAACTGAGCACACGATACTACATAATAGTAATAACAGCTACAATCATATAGCCCTTCTATTTTTGTAGAATAAAATTGCCCCAAAATAAGAATGAGATAAAACTAAAAGAAAAACAAACATTGTACACATATGGGCAAAAGCAAAAAACCTCACTGATTATGAACAAAAAGTGGCAATCAAAGTAATAATCCAACTATCTGGGATGTTCGTACAGGAAGCAGTCCAGACATTTACAACCTCCCTTCTTACATGGTCCCCTTGAGCCCCATCTTGCTCCAGCCCAGGGCAGCTCTGCTAATGTTTCCACCTATATGTTCTGGAGTTGGCTGCTCTGTGCACTTGCACAGGTTTGTCTCTTGATATATACCTGTTGCAGGATGTATATGTCAAGTAAGTGTATTTGGGTTGTGAGCAAGATTGTGTGTGTATAGACATCTGTGCGTGAGAGTGTATCTCTATATACTATATCTGGCTTTTCTCTTTGTGTTTGCTTGTGCTTGCATTTTGCTAAGGTGTGTGTGTGTGTGTGTGTGTGTGTGTTCATTGGAGCTGGTCTACTTCTCTGCATAATGTACATGAATGGGCAACTGTGTGTACCTGTGCTAGGATATATACATCTATATTGGTGAGTGTAACTAATCTGTGTGAGACATCTTGGATCAGTTGGTCTCTGTGTGTTAGAGTATGTACATGTGTGTATATGTGAGTAGTTTTTAACTAGTATTTTTTTCTGTTGGTATCTGAGGGGCAGTCTGTCTGTATACACATACATATGTGTGTTTGTGTGTATATATGTGTGTGTGTCAGGGTTCAAGTGCATGTGAGCATGCTGGTGTATGTAACTGAGTGTTAACATGTGTAACCATGATTGTATATGTGATAATATAGATATGCCATTGTTTTCATACCTGTGTTGCAAGAGTTTGAATATGTGAGAGGATTTGAATAATCAGGTACACTGGGACAAAGGGTATATATGAGCCTGAGTGTGAGTGACAATGAGTAGGTTTACGTGTGTGTATCTCTCAGGATTTAAGAGTTTGTGTGTGTGTTGGGGAGTTGTAATTAATGGGTTTGTGGGCCACTGCACATGTATATGTATGTGCGTGTGTGTCTGAGTGTGTCTGTGCATATGAGCAATTCTTAGCCCTCCCGTACACAACACCCTGTTTTGTGTAACATATCTTGTAACACCCCTTTACCATCTGGACATTAAGTTCTTAGATAATATAACCTCTCTGCATATATAATTTCAAAAGAAGACATATAGTATTTTATACCATATCCACATTGTATTAACTCTAATATAAATAAATAAGAAATAAAAGTAATTTATAAGAAAATAATTTGTATTTCAATACAGAAATGCTTGGACATGACACTCCCTAAGAGCTTCAGTGAATTAAAGGCTTGTAACACAACAGGTAAACATGGATTTAGAGAAGGGGAAAAATCAGAAGCTGCCCTTTGTACAAAGTGCAAGAAAATGACAGGCAAAGGCCTAGGAATGAAAGTTTCTGAAATAGTGAACAACTCAAGAAAAGTGCTCCACAAAACAAAGCATAGTCTCTAGACTTAACGTGACAGCCTCATTCCTGGATAATTCAGGATATATTAAATCAAAGAAACAACTGTGTTTATCAGTGAAATAGAGTTAGAGTCTAGGTTCAGTTCATGCCAAGTCCAAAATTCTATGGGATATGAGACATATATTGACTGTGTGGAATCGCCCTACAGGTCTTTGGACAGCCAACATCCTCAGGAAGGACTCCAAAAATGTTAAGAAGGATACACCCAGCGCTGTGGCAACCAAAAAATGCGCCTATAAATTTCCAAAATTTCCCCTAGGGGGCAGTAATACCTTTATTGAGAACAAAGCACGGGTGTTTAAGCAGGGGTACACTGTGCCGTGTGACTGAGGGAGCATACACAATATACCGTGTGTGTGTGTGTGTGTGTGTGTGTGTGTGTGTGTATGCACACCTCACATGCACACCAGTGTCCCTATATGTGAGCTAGTTGCTGTCCGTTGGCCTCTATAGGAGTAGCCTATGTGATTCTGAGTGTGTGTGTTGGTATCCATGTATCTCTGTCTAAGGGCATCTGGGCACAAGCAGGTGTGTACATGTTACACATATGCACATGCATCCTTAGTCTCGGATGGTCCCAGGCTGTGGCTGCCCGTCCGTGCTCAGAACCCTCTCCTCATTTTTTATATTATCACCCCAGCTTTCCAGGCAACACCAGGGTTTTGTTTGTTGGTATTGTTTTATGGTTTTTTGTTTTGTTTGTTCTGTTTTAGTGTTTGTTTTTGTTTTTACTGAGACTCTGAGCTACACATTATCCACTTTCTTGGTCTTAGTTTGTCTCTCTGTGTCTCCCTCTCTCTGTATCCATCTTTATTTCTGCCTCTCTCTGTCTCCATCACCTCTCTATATCTGTCTCTCACTCCCCATCCCTGTCTCTTTATTTCTCTACATCTTTCTCCCTTTCCTGGCATTATCCCTGTCCTTCTATCTCTTTGTCTCTGCCTCCCTCCCTCCTTCCCTCGCTCTCTCTGTCTCTATTTTTTCTCTCTGTCTCTCTCTCCCACTCTGATCTCTCTATTTTCCCCTTTCTGTCTCTAAATTTCTCCCTTGTTGGTCTCTTGCACTGTCTCTCTTTCTCTCTGTGTGTCTGTCTGTCTTTTTTTGACTTCCTCTGTTCTTCCTCTTTCTGTCTCCTCTTCTCTATGTAAACCTCTCTTTTCTCTGTGTATTTCTCCCACCCCTCCCCACCATGTTCCTATGTCTCCATCTCTCTCTGCTCCTCTCTCTTTCTCTGTCACTTGTGTGTCTCTCTGACTCTTACATTCAATCTCTGTCTCTATCACTTCCCCCTGCTGCTCCTCAAGGCTAAGGAGTGTGTGTGTATGTGTGTGTGCATATTTACACACACTCAGCTATCAGCTGGTCCACAGATCTGTGGGAGCTGTGAGGCCTTGAGGGGCTGAAGGGGCCCACCAACTCCACTTCTCTCAAACCCCTGCCCTAGCACCTTCTCTTGGTCCACTGGCACTGGCTCTGAGACTTTGGGGTACCATGAGAAAAGTTTGGCCCCAGGTGGCTGTGGCAGGCTCAGTTGGATTGAACTGAGAAACAGTGTAGAGGGGAGCCATTTTCCAGGGAGGTAGAGGGTAGAAAGACATCCACTCAAGCCCCACCTCTTCCAACCTCAATCCCATCCCAGCCCCAGGAGGAGTTCTGAGCTTCTCTGGCTTCTGCTTTACTGCCTTTCCTGGGAAACCTGCCCTGCTATCCTATCACACCCTACATCTCCCACCCAGCTCTCATACACTAGGAGCTCTCCTGCTTACCCACAAGCTTTCCTGTGCCCTCCCATTCACACACTGCCCAGACTGCTTTCTCAGCAAATCCTACCTGGATGCCTCCAGGCGGCCCTCCCTGAGCCACTAGCCCCACCTAGTCCTTCAACAAATTGATGTGACAGCTTTTGACTGAGAGCCTACAGTGGGCTCTGTACTGCTCTTCTAGAGTGTGTGAGTCAATAATCCCTACCCTCATGGAGCTTTCCTTCTAATAGGGAGGGGCAGGCAATAAATCAAAATTTAAAAGTAAATATTTTATAATAACCATAAATGAAGTATAATCTTTAAAACTGTGAATCACTGTCTGTAACTTATATAATACTTACATCAACTATATGACAATATAAATAAATTAACACAACTATAAAAAAGGTAAATTATGTAGTGTATCAGAAGAGAGAAATTCCAGGAAGAGAAATAAAGCAGGGCAGGGGGGCACAGGGGTGCTGTTGTTTCTCACCCAGGTTACTACAGGAGCCTCCTAAGTAGTATCCTTCCTTCTCCCTTCGCCTCACATGGTCTATGCTCCTCACAACAGCAAGCAGGATCCCATTCAATCCTGAGTCATATCACATCTTATCTCTGTGCAAAACTCTCCCAAGGCGCCCATCTCACTCAGAGTAAAAGTCAGAGTCCTCAGTGTGACCTGTGTGATCTGGCCTCACCACCTTGCTGAGCTCTCCTCCTGCCACTTTCCCCTTGCTCATTCCATTCCACCTACCTCCTTACTCTTCCTCAAATGTACCACGTGCAGTCTCACCTCAGAGCCTTTGTTCTGGCTATTGCCTCTGCCTAGACTTCTCTTCTCCCAGATATCCACATGGCTCACTCACCTCCTTCATATTTTTGCTCAGATGACACCTCTTCCATGAAGCTTTCCCTGTCCACCTCATTTAAAACTGTACTTCCAAAAATAAATAAACAAAACTGTACTTCCTCCACCCCTGGCACTTCCTATCCCCCTTCCCTCCTTAAATTTAGGAACTTATCATCATCTAACCTACTATATTTCACCTATGTATCTTCTTTATTATCTAGAATGTCACCTTCACAAGAGCAGAGACCTTTGTCTGTTTATTTCACATCTGTGTCACCAGTGCCTGGCACACAGTTGATGCTCAACAAATAGTTTTTCAAGAAATGAGTACATACAAGCATACCTATATCTTTATGTTCACACATACTTTCCACTTCATTTAAAGTAAAAACCCAAGTCTTTGTCATGGCCCACAGCCCTGCACGATCTTGTCCCAGACCCCTCTGTGAATTCACTGTCTCTCTTGCCCGCCCTGTTCCAACCACACTGATCTTCCCACTGTTCCATGTGCTAAACACGTTCTTCATTATGAATAAAGAAACCTATTTAATGAGTGGCTACTAGTGTTAACAAAAAAAAAAAAAAACACTGTGAAATAGAATAAAAGCTAATGAGGTACATTACATATAGGATCTGTACTGTTTTGTGAAACTTTGGGTTCAGCTCTATGTGCACATGTGTGTATGTGTATCAGGTTGTGATATAAAATGTATTTCTTATTATGGGTGGCAGGTTTAAAAGTTTGAAGAACACAACCTTTGGGTTTTACAAAGGGAGAGAAGAGCCACACCCACATCCCCATCCCACAGACCCACCAATGGAGGAAAGAGGTAACCGAGGACATCCAGAGAGATGAAGCACCCCTCACCCAGCAAGGAGGGAGGAGGAGCAGCAGTGGGCCAGGGGCAGGGCCTGACACCAGCTGGGAGTAAGAGGGGAGGCCGTGTAGACACACTAACACTGCCCTTTCTCTTTCTTCCTCACCTTTCCGTTCCATCTGTTTCTCACTGTTTCTTTTTCTCGTGTTTCTCTCTCCCTCCCTACTCTCTCCTTCTTTCCCCCCTCTTCTTGTCTCTCTGGTTCTGTCTGTCTCCCTATCTTTTCTAACTCTTTCTCATCCCCTCCATTTCTGTCTCAATTTGTGTCCATTTTCTCTTTGTTCTGTCCTTTCTCACTCTCTCTGCCCCTGTGTGTGTGTTTTCACGCTCTCTCCTGCCCTCATACCTCTGTCTATCTGTGTCTGTGTCTCCCCCATTATCCTCATTTGCAGGTGCAGCCCAGCAGAACAACTGATGGAGTCCCCTGGGGCCCATCGAGTACTGGACTGGCTGACCCCATAGGGTTGGGAGCAGCCCCTGCCCCTCAGTATGGCCAACACCACTGGAGAGCCCGAGGAGGTGAGCGGTGCACTGTCTCCACCATCAGCAGCGGCTTATGTGAAGCTGGTGCTGCTGGGACTGATCATGTGCGTGAGCCTGGCGGGCAATGCCATCTTGTCCCTGCTGGTGCTCAAGGACCGTGCCCTGCACAAGGCTCCTTACTACTTTCTGCTGGACCTGTGTCTGGCTGACGGCATACGCTCTGCCGTCTGCTTCCCCTTTGTGCTGGCTTCTGTGCGCCACGGCTCCTCATGGACCTTCAGTGCGCTCAGCTGCAAGATTGTGGCCTTTATGGCTGTGCTCTTTTGCTTCCATGCAGCCTTCATGCTGTTCTGCATCAGCGTCACACGCTACATGGCCATCGCCCACCACCGCTTCTATGCCAAGCGCATGACACTCTGGACATGCGCAGCTGTCATCTGCATGGCCTGGACCCTGTCTGTGGCCATGGCCTTCCCACCTGTCTTCGATGTGGGCACCTACAAGTTCATCCGTGAGGAGGACCAGTGTATCTTTGAGCATCGCTACTTCAAGGCCAATGACACGCTGGGCTTCATGCTTATGTTGGCTGTGCTCATGGCAGCCACACATGCTGTCTATGGCAAGCTGCTCCTCTTCGAGTATCGTCACCGCAAGATGAAGCCTGTGCAGATGGTGCCAGCCATCAGTCAGAACTGGACATTCCATGGCCCTGGGGCCACTGGCCAGGCTGCTGCCAATTGGATCGCTGGCTTTGGCCGAGGGCCCATGCCACCAACCCTACTGGGTATCCGGCAGAATGGGCATGCAGCCAGCCGGCGGCTGCTGGGCATGGACGAGGTCAAGGGTGAAAAGCAGCTGGGCCGTATGTTCTATGCGATCACACTGCTCTTTCTGCTCCTCTGGTCACCCTACATCGTGGCCTGCTACTGGCGAGTGTTTGTGAAAGCCTGCACCGTGCCCCACCGTTACCTGGCCACTGCTGTTTGGATGAGCTTCGCCCAGGCTGCTGTCAACCCAATCGTCTGCTTTCTGCTCAACAAGGACCTCAAGAAGTGCCTGAGGACTCACGCCCCCTGCTGGGGCACAGGAGGTGCCCCGGCTCCTAGAGAACCCTACTGTGTGATGTGAAGCAGGCTGGTAGGCAGACAGGCAGGGAGAAGGTCATGGCCACCACGATGGAGCCAACAGAAGGGAAGAGGTAGGGCTCCATACAGGAGCCTTTCTTTCTGAGCTCCAGCCCCAGACCCTCGAACAACCTGGAATCTAGGCACCTTTGCCAACACCTCCCCAGGGCTGGGGACTGGGTGGGGACTGGGAAAGATGCATTTCTAGTCCTATGGGGCCTGTCTCCACCTCCTCCTCCACTTCTACAGTCTCTCTCCTCTCTCTCTCTCTCTCTCTCTCAGAAGTGACAATTCAGAATAAAAAAACTGAAAATGCAGGTTTTCCTACTCATAGCTGAGGAGATAGGCTTTCTTGCTTTAATGTCTCTCCTCTGACATTGTCCAGAAGGGGGAAATTTGTCCTGTAAAATAGACTTCCAGAGCTCTTATTGTCCCCTCTGCTCCCACACACCCTCTCCTTCCAAGTCCTTTAGCAAGGCCTGGATGAAATTGATCTGCTGACAAGAGGGAACAAAGTGGGTGCTCGGTCCCCAGGGAGCAAGGTTTAATTGCTATGTTGTGTGCAATGTTGTTTTAGGCTAACCCTGGTCCCAAGGCCAATCTTTTATCCATCCCTACCATGTCCAGACCTCCCAAGTGTTTCCTGAGCATCTGTTTGAGAAACAAGGAGGAGAGGGAGAAGGGCCTCTGAGATGAGCCCAGGTTAGGTGAAGAGCAGGATGTGAGCAATATGCCTCGAGCTGAAGAGACCTCAGCTTGGCTGCATTCTCTCAAGCTGCCTCCAGGGTCCCCATCCTACAGCTCTTCTTCCTGAGGATGGAAATCCACTCCAACCCCACTGAAGTCGATGTGGGTGCCATACAGGCAGGAGCAGCACCCCTCCAGGGAAGTGTAGGGAGAAAGTCAAGCTCCCCAGAATGGCTGAATCCCAAAGCCTGGGGTCAGAGCAGAGTTGAGTCCCAGAATTGTCTCCTGAGTTCATGCTACTCTCCTGAAGATGAAAGTCTTTGAGGGCCTTGGTAAGTCATAGTGGTATAAGCTCCAAGGCACTGTGGACTTGAGTCCATTCCTCTCTGACCTCTATTTGTCCCTTAAAGCCTCAGGGGCCGGCCTCAAGCCCCTCTGTGGTAACCCTTGGCCTTCTGGGCCCTTAGCCCCCAACTTCCTTGCTCTGAACACCCCTTCCCCTCTTCTTCCCTCCACCATTACTTCCACCCCAATTGGAGCAGAATGCAGCCAGATTCCCCAGGTGGGAAATCCAAAGCCTCCTTCCCAGGGCAGAGCCCACTCTGGGTTCACATCAAGTCTTATGGACTGGTGAGCCAAACTGGCATTCTTTGCCTGGTCTTTCCCAAGTTCTCTGTCCTCTTCTCATCTCCTGGGAGAGGGGGAGATCTGTATTTTTCCACTCTCTTTCTCTCTCCTATAGAAGCCCTTGTCCTACACTCCCTCCCTACCCTAAGACAGCTCCAGAACTGGGTAAGCCTTGACTTAAGCAAGAGGAATGGAGAAGGCACTCTAGGCAGGAGAGACATTAATGAGCGTGGTTATGGAGTGGCCCTGGAAAGGCAGGCCAGAGTGGCTGAGGAACTGGTATACAGGGGGGTACTTGTTCTCTCAGTGATAGTGATGGGGGTGCCTTTCCCGGGGAGTGGGGTGGGGGTAGATAGGGTACATTCAGGAGGATTTTCCTCTATTTCTTTTTTCTAACTGCCTGGATTCACCATTGGATTTTGTAAATGGAAAACTGAAATGAACAATGCTATATTGGATGTTTTCTCTTTCTGTCTGTGTGTGGGGGTGGGTGTGTGCCCTATCTGCAATGACCACACGTAGGGAGGTATGGTCAAGTGAGACAGTGTGTCTGTGTGACTTTGTTGGGGCGCACTCTGGCCTGGGGCACACATGTGAGCAAATGTCTGTATGTGGAGACATATACAGTGCACGTGAGCACACACATGCACATGTGCACCTAATTGAGAGAAGACAAAACAGTATGTGCCTGCAGCAGGAAGTAGAGTGGTCAGAGAGATGGAACTTGAAAATGATATGTATGGATGTAGCAAGAGGGTAGACTCTCATCTCAAATGATCTTCCTCCCCTGGCCCAGGCTCTGAACATGGGGGACAGGATACTTGAGAATCTCATCTCTTCCGAAAGTCTGGAGCCCCCAGGTACCACTCCCAACTCCTGTATGAGTCTCCTCTCAAAAACCCAGATAAGGTGTTCCTGAAACTGGACCAGCATGGAGAATGGGGACTGGTAATTGGGGATCAAACTTGTGGGAACTGTTGGGTTAGGTAATGCCTCCCCACACACACACAAAGTAATGGCTTATGGAGGGACTGCTCAGTCTGGGATAGGAGCCCTTCAGAAGGATCCACTGTATACAGCTGGGATTTTGGTAAGCTTTGATTAAATTCAAAGGGATGGATGTCACAGGGGAAGAAAAAACAAGCCTGGGAGTCTCCCCAGCCAGCCTGTTCCCTGGTCACTCAATTACTTTATTCTGTGAGACACACAGAATTGAGTTGACCATACTCCTCAGTTCTTGGCACACTGTATCATCATTGGTCCATATGAAGCCCTTATATTCTTTTTTGTTTTGTTTTGTCCACTTCATCACCCATCCCTAATCCCATCCCCCCTCCCACATAGGCACCCCACTCTTGTGTATTTAACGTGTGTTTTTCCAATCCACCATTCATGTGTTTATTTACATATACATGTATATGTGGAAAATGTATGGTATTGTTATGTGTTTTAATTTACATAAACAGTATTGTACTATAAATCTTGTTCCGTTTCTTTCTTCACTCAGCATTGTTTTTTGAGAGGTCCAGCCATTTTGCCTTGTTTACACCTAATTCATTCTAGTGGTCCATCTTATACATATATCACATTTTTCTTATTCATTCTCCTGGATGATGTGTCTGTAGGTGCCTCCAATTCTCTGCTACCACAAGACTGCAATGGGCAGTTTTCTAAATGTCTTTTCAGTGACACCTTATTTAGAGGAGAGGAAACAAGCTCAGAAAGAGGCAGTGATTTTGTCAGGGTTTAAAAGTGAGAAGCAGACCTGTGACACGAATCCCAGACGGAAGTCAGAACCCCACCACTGTGCCTCATGAGAGATCATCCATTTGCTCCCCCCCAAAATCTAAAATACAATTAAGAGCAGCATACACTGAGGAAATTGAGAGGAAAGGGTGGAAAGAAGTATGGAGTTGATGAAGAAATATAAAGTCCTAGAAAGATCTAGCAGATGAACTGAAGCACAATAATTTTCATGACGCAGAGGAAGTTAAGTTTTTTGGTGTGATTATTATTGCTAGAGCCATTTTGCAGAAATGGGGAACGCCACGTCAAAACCTGGCTCCAAACGAAAGCCCTTGGATTTCTAAACCCCAGGCTCCTTCAGGGCGACCCAAGCCCCGAGTTCACCACCTCCGAGTTCGCCGCTGCAGGGGCGAAAGCAAGGCCGAGGGGAAGGGGCAGATTTAAGAAGTGCGTAGTTCCTGACGGGGAGGGGGGAGGAGGGAGAAAACGACAGCGAGGCTCTCGAGTCTATCTGAGCACATCCTGCTCACTGCTTGCGCTTGTTTTTTGTTTTGCGTTTGGGTCTTCAGAACCACTGGTACTTTTCCCATTGGATAAAACGTTGGCGGGTGAGGGAGAGGGGCTTATTCCCCTCAGATCTTCCCGCGGCCAATCGCCCTGCACAGTCCAGACGGTCGCTGAGGGAGTCAGCCGGGTGATTGGCGGGCCTGAGGGAAGCCAATGGGAAAGTGATGAGGTGCGGTGTTGGCAAGCAGATTGTGTGCGAGAAGGGCGAGGGGCTAGGGGGCGCAAGGGCCGCCGCGACGGCTGGCAGCCAATGGCGAGGCGGGACGGCCCCTGGCGTCACTAGGGGGCGGGGCCTGGCGGTTGGCGCGGAGGGAGTACGGGAGGAGCTGCGGAGGGAGGAGCCACTGCGAGGCGGAGAGCAGAGCTGGTCGCGTGAGGCTCGGCGGCTTCGCTTCAGGTGTGACGAGCAGGGCGGCCCGGCCGAGCGCGAAGGGCCGAGCTGTGCGAACGCGGTCACCATGGACCGCCCAGATGAAGGGCCTCCGGCCAAGGCTCGCCGCCTTAGTGGCTCCGAGCCCCCTCAGAGCGAGCTACCGCCGCCGCCGCCGCCACCGCCGCCGCCGCCGCCGCCTCTCCTGCGCCTGCCCCTGCCTCCACCTCAGCAGCGCCCGAGGCTCCAGGAGGAAACCGAGGCGGCACAGGTGCTGGCTGACATGAGGGGGGTGGGACTGGGCCCCGCTCTGCCCCCGCCACCGCCCTATGTTATTCTCGAGGAGGGGGGTATCCGTGCGTACTTCACCCTGGGGGCTGGGGGTCCCGGCTGGGAGCCCTCACTCGAGTCAGGGTATGGGGGGTCGCCCCCTCCCACGGAGAGCCTAGAAACGCTCTCTCCCTCAGAGGTTTCTGGGGGAAGTCTGGAGATTGACTTCCAGGTGACGGAGCCCAGCAGCTTTGCAGGAGAGAAGGCCCTAGAAACCTGTAGCGCAGGGGGGCGGGGGTACCAGAGGTTAGCCGGCCCAAGGGGGAGAGAAGAGACCGTCATCATTGTGGAAGACGACGACGAGGATGAAAAGGAAAGCGTGAGGAAGAGGAGGAGGAGGAGGAGGAAGCCCAGGAAGGTGAAGAGGGAAAGCCCAGAGAAGAATGGCGAGAAGATAGAGTGCATCCTGCAGGCTCTGGAAAACATTCAACTAGACCTGGAGGCGGTGAATATCAAGGCAGGCAAGGCCTTCCTCCGTCTCAAGCGCAAGTTCATCCAGATGCGGAGACCCTTCCTGGAGCGCAGAGATCTTATCATCCAGCATATCCCAGGCTTCTGGGTCAAAGCAGTATCCTTGTCATCTATATTCATGGGCCAGGAGCCCATGACCAGAATTGGGGGGGGGGCGGTGGGAGGAGGGACAGACTGGGTGAAAGGGTGTGGGGGCGGGCCCCTGTTGGAAGAATGAGGAAGTCTGGTGGAGAAGGGATGGAAAGAGTGGCAAAACATCAGAGAAGCTGGACTGGGGATGGTGAAGGGGGAGGGGGGCCCATGAAAACTGGACCACAAATGGGAAAGGGAGGGAGAAGGAGCATAGCATTAAAAAAAATGGATCACAGACAGTGAAAGGGGAAGGACACAGACACACAGCAGAAAAATTGGACCAGAGATGGTAAAACACAGAGTGGGGGGAGGGGGACATGGAAGATAAACTGACTTACAGACAGTGAAGAGGGAGGGGAAGGGCATACAGCAGAGAATTGGCCTAGAAAGGGTACCCAAGTCACACATGGCTGTGCAGGCCTAAGTCTCTACTTAGATTCTAGGGAGACCCCAATCCTGGCTGGAGAGGAGGGGGCCAGAGTCCTGAAGGATCAGGAGAAGGAGTATCTAGGAATAGAGATTAAGTTAAATGAAGGAAATAACAATAATTCACTGTTGGTGATAAGCTTATCTCTGGGGGACCATGTAACATGTTAGGAACACATGGGTTTAACATCCTAATAGAATTACATGGACACACACTTGACACTGTCATACATACATATCACATGATCACAGGCCCCCAGTACCCAGGCACAGTATCATGTGGCCACAGGTCCTCAGCACCCAGACCACACCATCACCTGGACACAAGCCCTCAGACACAGACACACAACATCATGTGGACACATACCCATAACACCCAAATATATAACATCATGTGACAACAGGCCATCAGCAACCAGATGTACCATCATTTGGACATGGGCCTTTAGCCCCCAGACACAAAATGTCTTGTCTTCTGAACACTCAGAGACACAACATAACTTGGGTGTAGACTCCCAGCACCCAAACACACAGCAAATATGAACCATGGCAGGGCCACCTAATATAGAGGTTTGATATTTTTAAACACAGGCTCTCACCACATAGTATCATGGGAATAAAAGTATGGGTCATGTCGCATGACCTACTTGCTCCACATACATCACATGAGCACAGAAGGAATTCTGCTCCAACCTCTCTGTTCTGCCTTGCATAGCCCTGCCTGGCCTTCCTTCCCTCCTTCTCATTGAATAGTCACTCCTTGACCTAAACTGCTCCCTCCATCAGTTCCTCAACCACCCCAAAATTTCAATCTTGATCAACCAACGCGATGAAGACATTTTCCGCTACTTGACCAACCTGCAGGTCAGGCCAAAGAGAGATCTTTTCTACTAGGACTGGGCAAGGAATCTGGTCCTTGGAGGTGAGGGGGGATTGGGTGGGAGGGGCCACAGTGTGGTGGGAATTCCACCATTACCCCTACCCTGAGCAGGTACAGGATCTCAGACATATCTCCATGGGCTACAAAATGAAGCTGTACTTCCAGACAAACCCCTACTTCACAAATATGGTGATTGTCAAGGAGTTCCAGCGCAACCGCTCAGGTAAGAGGTAGCCCCAGAGCAAATTCATCCCCCCCATCTAACCTTGTCCGGTGCCCTCTCTATAGCTTCCTTTTCCCCCAGGCCGGCTGGTGTCTCACTCCACCCCAATTCGCTGGCACCGGGGCCAGGAACCTCAGGCCCACAGGCACGGGAACCAGGACGCCAGCCACAGCTTCTTCAGCTGGTTCTCAAACCACAGCCTACCAGAGGCTGACAGGATTGCTGAGGTGGGGCCCCTCCTGGCATTGCCAGGGAAGACCTTGCTAGGCTTGCCCTTGGGTGCCTGGGGGATTGGGAGTAGGCTCTGGGGCTTGTGCTCATAGCTCCCTTTCCCTGTCTCTTTCAACAGATTATCAAGAATGACCTGTGGGTTAACCCTGTGCGTTACTACATGATGGGAGAAGGGGGCTACAGAACAAACAGAAAGAAGCAAGAAAAGGAAGAAAGGTGATGGCGGAGGGTTGATGGCTGAGAGATGGTTTGTTAGGGATGGGGCAAAGACTAGGCTAGTGTCACACAGTATTCGTAGAGCCAAAAGGGACCTTTGAGATGATCCAATCCAATATGTTTTACAAGGGGGTAAAACATACTGCCCAGAAATGGGGTGTGATTGGCTGAGGTTATGCTGTCAGGGGCAGAAATGGGACTCTCCCCACCTATCCTCATCTCTGGGAACCCTTGTAGCCTACTGCCTCCCCTGTTACTTACCACCTTTCAGTGTTTGTCTGTTCTGGGTACATCACCTCCCACCAACCCTATACTCAACCCCAGACTTCCCCACAGTAAAAACAAGGATGAACATGAAGTGGTGATCGTGGAAGACTCTGATGACTGTCACATCATGGAAGACATTATTGGAGAGACCTCAGACAGTGATGGTATCACCGACAATGAGACCATTCATGACATCAAGATCTCTGACTTCATGGAGACTACTGACTGCTTCGAGACCACTGACAACGAGATAACTGACATCAGCGAGAGCCTCTGTGACAGCGAGTGCCCTGGTCACAATGAGACCACCGACAACAATGAAAGCCCCAATGACAATGAAACCACTGATAACAATGAGAGTGCTGATGACAAGGAGAGTACCGATGACAACAGTGAGAACGCTGAAGATGACAACACTGATGAGAAGGAAGAGAACCCTGATGACGATGAGAATGCTGATGAGAACCCCAGTGGTGATGATGAGAACCCCAAAGGTGGCAACCAAAGCAGCAATGGGAACAACCAGGACAGCAGTGACAGTGACAATGAAGGAGACAATGATGGCAGTGATATTGAAGATAATGATGGCAACGAAGGTGACAATGAAGGTAGTGATGATGATGGCAACGAAGGTGACAATGAAGGCAGTGATGATGACGACAGAGATGATGACGACAGAGACATTGAAGACTACGAGAATTACCTTGAAGACTCTGACAGAGATCACCATAACAACACCAACCAGGATGACTATGAGGATGAAGTAGAGAACATCTCTGAAGAAGAATCGTCAGTGGAGGAAGAGGAGGAGGGCAGTGAGGAAGGTGAGCAGGACCCTTACCTTTTTTGTTTTTTTCTTTGGACCCTCACCTTTTGTCTTACCCTCCTTTCTATCAAGGCATGAGCACAATCTGCTGTTGTGGAGAAAAGAAAAAAGCGTTCTCGGTAAGTTTTTAAATGAAGCAAGGCCAGGGAACATTTAATTTATGAACATAACAAAACCAAAGAAATTTCAGTTCTTGGTGATAGCCAGATAGGTTGTGACAGAGCACAAGACAAGTGAAGCAGAGAGAAGAGATAGGAGGCAGTGGGTGGTAAACTAAGACAGGTTCTCACACAGAGGGGAAAAAAGTGGCAAACACATTGCAATTCAGCACACACTGTACCCAGCCCTGGCCTTCTGGGAACTCCCAGGCTTGCTTGGGGAGCTGGGGGTGAAGTGAACAGTGTACTCAGTGATCCCAGAGGAGGGAGGAGCTAATTCTATCTCCAGAATCAGGAAGGGGAGAACTAGAGAAAGAAAGTGACATTTGAATTGGAGGCTGCTTTCACATTAAGGAGCATTATGGGGCATTCTTGGTGGAAGGGATCACATGAAAAAGAACCTAGAAGGGTGAAAATGCATAGTCTGTTCGTCAGTTTCCCCAAGTTGTCTTCTAAAGACCCTTCACCAAAAGGTTCTCACAAAAAGGTTCAGTGGTCAAATATGTTGGGGAAATACTGCATACACTAATGTCCTTATGTAGAGTCACATGTACATTGGCACCTGAAAGGCTCTGATAAATCCTGCTCTAAGAAACCTATTTAAACATTGTGGAAGTCAGCATTTCCCAGACATTGATCACAGAAGCCATTGTTCACTGTCCACCAAAAAAAAGCATTTTGGGAAATGCTGAGGGGGGGTTGCACATGGAGGGTTGAGGGAAAAAGCAGTATTTAAGGTAACTTCCAGGTTTGGTTCTGGCCTGGATGACTGGCCAAAGGAGGCACCATTTCATGAGATGGGGAAGGGCATGGCAGTGGGATTGGTGGGATGCAGAGAGGAACATGAAGTTGGAAGGGTTTGTTGGACACAGGTACAGGTGGCTGAGAGGCAGGTGGTTAGTGGTATGTCTGGGAAGTCAGAAATTGTAAAGAAAGGAGGTAACAAGCCGGGGCAGAATCCTAGCTCTGGATTCTGGGGCCAGTTAATGTTAATTGGGTCCAATTAACATTAATGAAGTGTTTACTATGTGCCAGACACTGTACTAAGGATTTTCTTGCTTTAAGTAATTTAATTCTCACAGCAACTCTTAAGAAGTAGGTACTATTTTCCTCCTTTTATAGATGGGGAAACTGAGACTCTGAGAGGGTAGAGTTAGGAGAACTAGGTCATGGAACATTCTGAGAAGGAAGGAATTATCAGCAGTGTCCAGTGGTCCTGAAAGGGCAAGTAAAATGAGGGCCAGGATGTGTTCATTGTATTAGCTGCTGAATAGATCATCTATGACTTTGGGAAGAGTAGTTTCAGTGGCTTGGTGGGGGTAGAGCCAGACCACAGTAGGAAGGGGGAGGGATGAGCAGGGGTTAAGTTTATGAGTCAAACCTTGGCTAAGAAGGAGATGGCAGAAGGCAGACAAGGGGTATGTTTGAGCCTGACTGTAGGCAGGCAAATAAGAGGAGAGGCAGCCCCATGGAGGAGGTGGAAGGAGCAGGAGGACCAACCACTCCTGGGAGTTTTGGCCATGGTATCCCTGGCAAACTTCCATTGAGGGCACCAAGAAAGGAGGAGTTGAATGAGCGAGTAGATTTAATCTAGACATATTTTTAGGTAGGGAAACTGAGGGAATTGCTGGCCTCATCCCCTCCTACTCAGTGGCATCTCCTTTCAGAAAAGGGGAGGCAGAGTTATCTGCACAACCCTAGTGTGGGAGCAGGGGTGGGGAATTGGGCCAAAGAAGACAGACAGGCCTATTTGAATCACACCAGGGAAAAAGAGGGAGCAGCCTCTGGATGAATAGAAGGTTTATTCAGCTGAAGTCAGAGCTCAGGAAGAGACACACATTGCATACACTGGGAGAAAAAGCTACTTTCAGAGATACATCACTTAGGACAGGGGCAGCCCACCCTACCTTCCTGCTTTCCTCCCACTGCCCCTTACTCTGTTAGCTTGAGTTCACACACATGCTTGGCTGCTTGTTCCAGGCAGAGGTGCTTGATGAGTGGTCACAGGCCCCCCAAAACCTGACTGTGGGCTCTTTTCCCTATGAAGAGTGACATCTACCTGTCCAACTAACCACCCTCTTCCATTTTCCCCTCCTTGATTCTCTCTGTCCTGTGCAGGCAGTGAGCAGGGTGAGAACAGCAATGATGAGGAAGGAATCGAAGACGACTCAGGAGAGGAAGACTCAGGAGAGGAAGACTCAGGAGAGGAAGACTCAGGAGAGGAAGACTCAGGAGAGGAAGACTCAGGAGAGGAAGACTCAGAAGACTCCGACATGGAGAAGGTGCTTCAGGTCCAAAACCCTTGGGCCATCCCGGGAAAGAGGGGCAAAATGGGATAAACGTCTTACCCTTTGAGGGGCTGCTTCTCTATATCCTTCTCCCCCTGCCCCATTTGCCCTCCCTATCAGCTAGGGCCGAGCGGCTCCGCATTGCACTTCTGGGGGGTGACTGACTTCGTACACGGGTTTAAAGTTTATTTTTATGGTTTAGTAATTGCGAAGTTCTTATTTTGGGGGGAGGGAATGGGGGCTTCCCCCTTCCTTTTAGCCCTCCTCCCCCGCAGGCTTCTGTGTGCTGCTAAACGTATTTATTGTGATGCCTTGGTCAGGGCCCCTCTATCCCCCTCCTCGTGCTGTGTGGAGTGGACACCCTTGATCCCGAAGCGGGGAGGACTGCTGTGGCCTTGGGGGGCTCTGCTGCCACCCTGTTCTCCCAAGTCTCTCTTCCTCCACCCCTCGCTTTTCCCAGCTGCGCTCACTAGCCCGCCTCGGTGTCTATGCAAGGCCGCTTCGCCATTGCGGTATTCCTGTTCCCCTCCCCCAGAAGTCCCGCCTCGTTCCCTCTTGGACCCTGGTAATCCTAATAAAAGTGTGAGCAAATTCAAAGTGCTGTTTCGAGTCTTTTGTCCCACTCGGTGCGCGGTCCCCAGCAGCCAGTCTCCGTTCCCATAGGCCCGCAAGTAGGTGCCTCGTCTATGCAAGGGCCACGAAGATGGTAGTTGCTGGGGGTGGGGGTGCCTGGCTAGGGGCGAGCTCCTCCCGACCGCAGAGATGTTGCGTCAGGCCAATGCGGGCCATCCTGGCCAATGGCAGGGCGAGGCTGAGGGAGCCCCTCCCTCTCCCGGAGGCCGCAGTAGACCCGTGCAGGTAGCTAACAGCTCCCACGCCTTCCCCTCCGCGCATGCGCACAGAAACGACCTGCGCCCTGGAACATTTTTTTCAGTGATCTTTTTATTTATCGTGCGTCAAACCTTTCCTTGGGCCTAGTACGAGCTGGGGGAGGGGGAGCTAGAGGAATCCATTTTTTTTCGTTCGCATGTAGTGAAATAAAAATGATACCGGTTAGAGCTTAATCCAGGAATGCATAAGTGCTTTCTCAGGAAGAGGGTGCATGATCTCTGGGGGTGGACGTGGGAGAGAAGGCAAGAAAAGAGAGCCCTGGCTGGGGAGTTTGCATAGAGATAAAGGAAAAGCAGGGCTTTCTGGTGGCTCAGTCGGTAAAAAATCTGCCTGCTATGCGGGAGACGCGGTTGGATCCCGGGTGGGGAAGATCCCCCAGAGAAGGGAATGGCTACCTACTCCAGTATTCTTGCTTGGAGAATTCCATGGACAGAGGAGCCTGGCGGGCTACAGTCCATGGGGTCAGAAAGGGTCGGACACGACTGAGCGACCAACATTTTCACTACTTTTCAAAGGAAGAGAAAAGGAAAATTACCTATGTAGCTGTGGGGGCAGGGCGGGAACGGTCAGGAGTTGGGCGCCTGAAAGACAGGCTTTATTTGGGAGATATCTGAGGAAAGGCCCAGTGGCTTTACGTTTTGGATACAGTAACTTTATTTCCACGAACACCACAGAGATCCCAGACATCCGGGTATGTCTTCTGCAATATACCTCCCGAACTTTCCATCCGATGCTCTTCTTTGGGGAAGGCTTCAGACACGGTTTGATTTGCGTTTTACATAATGCCCTCTGCTGGCTGCCAGGAGCATTGATTGGAGGGAGGGAGAGCAATGAGGAAGTTGATGCTATACCTAAGGTGAGAATGGCGTGATGGGGAAGGATATGGGAGGTTTCTAAAATACTATCTTTTGGAAGTTTTAGATTTACAAAATCATTGCAAAGATAATACAGAGAGTGTCCGTATACCCTACCAGTATACCTTACCAGTTTCCCCTATTGTTAACATCTTACATTTGTATGATATGTCTGTCACAATTAATGAACAAATATCAAAACATTATTAACGAAAGTCCATATTTCCTTAGTTTTCACTAAATTTTCTTTTTCTGTTCCAGGATGCCATTTGGGACACATTACATTTAGTTATCATGTCTCCATAGACTCCTCTTGGCTGTGACAGTTTCTCAGATTTTTCTCATTTTTGATGACGGAGTCATCAACATTTGAGGAGTACTAGTCAGGTATTTTGCAGGATGTCCCTCAACTGGGATTTTTCTAGCATTTTCCTCATGATTAGATAGGAGTTACGGGTTTGGAAGAGGAGGACCACAGAAATAAAGTACCATTCTCTTTGTATCATATCAAAGGTACATGCTATCAATATGCCTTATCATTGTTGCTGTTAACTTGATCACCTGGCTGAGGTAGTATATGTCAGGTTTTTCCACTGTAAAGTCACTCTATTCCCCCACCTTCCATACTGTACTCTCTGGAAGGAAGCCACTAAGCATAGCCCATGCTTAGGGAGTGATCGTCCAACTCCTTGATGGGGAAGTATCTACATAAATTAATTGGAATTCTCCTGCAGAAGAAATGTGTGTTATTCTATGAGTGCTTTTAAGATGCTAGAATCAACAGGCTCTAAGTATAGAAAAAGAGGGATTGAGAGAAGTCAGAGATGACTGCCAGGTTGCTGTGGGACCTCCTGTGAAATGGTTAGAATACCAGATCTTGGATATACTCCAGATTCTGATAAATGTTTTGGAGAAAGCATGGAAGCTTGGATGCCTCTGGTTCTAACCTGGGACCACGCTATCAGAAGTGGGTAGAGGAGACTCTGGCCCCGAAAGGGGAACATCTTGCCCCAGGGCCAAAGCTGAGAGTACAGGATGCTGAGTCAAGGCATCTTGCACAAAGGAAAGAAACACCTATGTGCAGTATCTGGAGTCAGTCCTAATGAGCACGTGATGAAGTGGAGGGGAGGGGAAAGCAGCAGGGGCAAAGGACCTGAAGAAAGATAGCCTGGGTATCCTTGCCTCAGTCTACTCTGGCGCATAACATGACTCCCTCACCCTCTCTAGAGGGTCTCAGTTTTCTCACCTACAAACAGACTAATCGTGCTGGGGGATCAGCCCAGGAGAAGCAACCAGCCTAAGATCCCAAATGGAGTCTAGTCTTAAAGCAAACCTCTGAAGTCTGGCCTTCATCATGCTCTTCCCTGATTCCTCTCTATCTCTCTAATCAAATCCCTAGCCTCTCATCCTGGCTCCTCTTCACCCACCCTGTCAGAGAGGGCCTCTGACTTCAGGGACACTGTTAGGACCCAATTATGGGATTCTAATATACTTGGCCAGGATGCTCATGTCCTGGACTGAGGCATGAGGGAAGAAAATGTTCTTTGTCTAGGGTGACATCTTTTCCCTGTGCCCTCACTCCTCAGTGTGTGGTGTGGCTTCAGTTCTGCCCAGTCTGGTCCTCCAAAAGGGAGGACTGTTCTAGAAGTCCTTAAGGTCACATCCAACTCCAGAATATAGTCTTTGCTGAAGACCAATGAAGACAGGCCCATCTGCTGGGACCCCAAACAGAAACCAGGAGGAGAGTAAGGAACTATAGATCAAATGTGCCCCAAGGCCTGTTCCCATGCTGAAGCTACTTGTCTTTATATCCTTCACAACTCACCCCACTCCCCTGGAGCCTGGAGCAACCTCCTGAGGGTGAGGTTTCCAGGACTTACTAGGACCAGACCTTTAAAATGCCACCTACTTCTGTGACTAAAAGTAGATTGGCAGGGACAAAACTAAATTTAGGAAACTAGATCCCTCCTTTGGTGACCAAAAAGGCTATCAGTGGCTCCCGTGGTTGGGGATGTGGAGGATGGTAGGGAAGCATCCTATTTTTCATTCCGTAAACATTTATTGAGCACATGCTGTGTGCCTGATAGAAACTCAGTGATAGGAATACAGCAAGGGAACATGAATAGACCAAGTTTTTGTCCCCCTGGAGCACAGAGTTGAGACAAGTGTTCATAACATTTTTTGTCTGCTATGGACCTGCTTGGTGATCTGGTGAAGCCTATGCATCTTTTCTCAGAAAACAATATCTTTTGAATGCATAAAATAAAATAATTAGAGCCATAAAATATTGAGTATATTTAAATATTGTTATTAAAATATGGAAAAACAAATATGTGTTATAGTAATATATTTGCTCCTTGTTAACCCATTAAATCACAAGATCTAATGGACAGTCTAATGACAAACATGCTTTTGCGATAGAGATGAGATTATATATTTCAAGAAATGTGCAATATCTATAATATGACATGAAAATCTCTGATTTCTATTAATGATGGAGTCACAGGTACTATTACTACTATGATGAGTTATATTCTTTGCTGAAACGATGCTAAATTTCAATTACAGGAGAGTGGAAGAAAAAACATTTTTCCCATCCGATTTAGGAACCCCTCTAAACCCTGTCCCAGCTGGACTGGAGTGAGGTTTGTGAACCCAAATTAAGAAACCCTGATAATAGGAAGGGCCTTGCTGTATCTCCTTCCTTCTTAAACCCTTTTCAATTGGAGGACAGAAGCCGGAGTTTTATGCTGGGTCGTATTGCTGTGTGACCTTAAGTCAATCAGTTTGCCTCTCTGGGCCATAGTTCCCTAAATCTGAAACAATGGCAAAGGCAAGAATTGGGAGGGGAGACCTTAATTATTTATGCTCCAGGCAACTAATTTATGTTCTCTTATTGAATCCCCTATTGAATGGATGGCATTTTCAGGTAAGATTTTAAAAATTATCTTCCCATTTCACAGATGGTTAAGCTGAGGCTCTGAGTGAGGTTGTCACTTGACCAGTGCCTTAATCAGTAAGTAGCAGGGGCTGGTGGGTGACTGGCCAGACGCCTATAACCACCTCATCCTCCAGGGATAAAACTGGGAACTACGTTCACTTTGAGCGAGAGAAAAGTGGCTCAGAAATGCCTGCAGGCGGGGTTAACCTATGGGAAACTGGAGGCAGAGTCGTGTCTCTTAGCGGAGCGGTGGTTTACGAAGAATAAAACGTCAAGAAGCTGCGCATCTCAGATTGTCCAGTGACTCGCGCCAGGCCTCACTTTGGGCTTCGCGCCTGCGTGCTCCCAACGAACCTCCCGAAGACCTGTAGAACCGACTGGCAAAGAGCGATGATGATCCTCCTCCTGGCCAATCCTATTAAAGGATGGACTTGGCTCATAAACCAATCAAAGACCCCCAGAGGGGCGGGTTTTCTTGGGCTTGGATCCTAGCTTGGGGGGTAAAAATAAAGTGTTTCCATCTGCAGCCAATCCCAGGGAAGACAGGAGGGCACTCCTCCAATAGGATCCTGGAGCCGTCGGTAGCAGTGGCGGCCTGCGACCACCCCTAGCGCTCTGGCAGGCGGGAGGGACACGTCCAGTGCATTCGCGAGATCCAATTGCCGGTACCTGGAATCTGCTCACGCGAGGCAGTGGCGGCACGGACGTCTCGAAGTTCCCGGTGAGACTCTGTAAAGACTGGGGGTGGGAGACGCGGGGGGAAAGATGCCCAGCCGGAGCGCGTGAGAGGAGGTTTTATCTGGGCGGCCTCTCAACCCTAGGTCAGCAGGTTGTGGAGGATCGTGCGGGTAGCAAAAGGAGGGCGAGTGCTCCTGAGGCCCCAGACAGCAACCAGGTGAGTACCTTGCGGAGCCCACCCCCATGCCCGCCTTCCGCGCTCCCCTCATTTCTCTCTGTTGGTAAACGGCGTACTTTGCAGGTCTGCAGCTCACGTGATTGTCTGCTTGCTTGTCTGAAAGTCTCCGTCTCTCCCTGCCCACTCCACTCCCCCTTCCTCTGTGTCTATCCCCACCTTTCTGTCTGCCTTTACCTTTCTGTCTGGCTCTCCCTCTCTGAGACATAGGAGACCACCCAGACCTACAAGGCTGAATGAATCCTGATCCAACCAGTAAAAACTAGCTGTAAAACCTTGAGCCTCACCCAGCTGGGCCTCAGTTTCCTCATCTGTCAAATGGGAGTCTAATAATCTCCTGAGACAATACATGTGCCTCACTTTGCCTTGCTGCCTGGCCCCTAGAAAAGTGTCAATAAATAATAACTGTTATGATTGAAAAGAATATAGTCTTTCTTGGCCTTTTGCCTTTATTTTTCCTTGTCTCTGACCCTCCCCCCACCCCAATTGGTTCTTTCTGAATGCTTCTTTCTCTGTTACTGCTTTTCCTCTTTCTGCCTGTCTCTTTCCCATCCCAAAATAGGTTAGAGGTACATTGTTTATAGCAATGAGCTTGGCCTAAGAGTGCCTATCAGCTTAGTCTGGGGTTCTTGTCTGTTCTGTGGGTTAAAAAATGGAGCCTGGCCTTAGGCTGCTTCTGGCCTCATTGAGGAGACAACCCTCTTTGTTCCCCAGCTACTGTGTTAAACACTGAGACCTAACCCCTAGGGTGGGGAGCAGCTTAGATGAAAAAGTGAATCAGGCTCCTATCCTGTATCATGTTAGTTACCACAAGAAGACCAGAGACCAGGGGTCTTCTCATTACAGCCCCCGAGTTGACCAGGCACCTAAAACTCATCTTCAGTCATCAGCAAAATCCTCTTCATTCTCACCCTGGTTTCTGCATAGTCCCATTGGTTTTTTTGCCATGCCTTAGTGGTTCTCATACCTTTTGGACACAGCACTTCATTTTTATAATGTACATTTTGAAATATCTCCTTCACTGTTCTGAACTGAAGTGCATAGATAATAGAATCTGTCTACACACATAATTCCCCTCAAAACCAATATAATGTCCTAATTGGATATAAGGGAGAAGTAAAGGAAAAATAATTTATAATAAAACAATATATATTTCATTATTTTTTTTTCTTTTTAAAATATGTATTTCAGTATGTAAAGGCTGGGATATAATTCCACTGGAAGACATAATGGAATGGTCTTGAACATATAATGCTTGTACCTGGAAGTGTGACAGCTACACTGTGACTCAGAAACCATGGATAGGGTGATGTGATTTTCCTAGATGATGAACAATTCTTCATAGGGTTCTAAACAAAACAAAGTGCAATCTTCCCTCAGTTTATATGGTTGTTGAATTACTGGAAAAGTCATTATATATTAAAATCCATGATCTGGCTCCCATAACCTCTCTGATCTTATCTCCTACGACTCTCCCCACTTACTCCCTCTCTTTCACCAATCCTGACCTCCTCTAGGCTACTTGAACATATTAGGCACACATCCACCTCAGGAGGTTGAACTGGGCCATCCCTTGTACCTAGAATGCGCCCCCTTCCAATATCCACAAAGCTCATGTCCTCACCTCCTTCAGGCCTCTACTCAGATGTCACTTTCTCAATGAGGCCTACCCTGACCTTCATATTTAAAATTGTAGCACTACCCTAGCACATACCCTGATCTGTTTTTTCCACAGTGCTTCTCACCCTCTTACATAACATAATTTACATCTTTATTATGTTTGTTGTTTATTGTCTGACTCTCCCACTCAATTGTAAACTCCAGAAGGGCAGACATGATTTGTTTTTGTGTGTGTCCTGATGTATCCCTATTACCTGAAACAATGCTTGGACATAGTAGTCTCTCTCAATAAATGTTTATTGAATGAATGAATGAACAAACAGGTTTTTCACCTACGTGATTATCTGATGGAACATTCCAAAGTTGTATGGGATGCATTGTGATTGTTAGCCGTGTGGAGCTGTCTTGCATACTGCAGAATGCTGAGCATCCCTGGTCAGTGCCCACTGAATGTCACAAGTAATCTCCAATTATTGTAACAGTCAAAAATGCTCCCAAAACACTGCTTGCCTGTCTGTTCAATCCCTCACTGAGAACAAGTGCTTGAATAGAAATCTGGCTTTTCTCTGAGCACTCTGCTCCCCCAGCAGCCCCCTCATCCCCCTCCTGCCAGGAGATTAGGACATGAGGGTAGGTGTCCTCACTCTATATGTCCTTCCCAGATATTTTCTCCCCCTCCTCCTTAAGCATTCTGTTTTTTTAGAATTAAAACCTTCTTATTTTTAAATAATTTCAGACTTTTTAAAAGTTATAAAAACAATACAAAGAATTCCCATATATCCTTCACTCAGATTCCCCAAATGTTAAGAAATTATACAACTACATTTCAATTATCAAAATTAGGAAATGAACAATGGTACAATACTCTTAATGAAAGTATAGAACCTATTTGAATTTCATCATTTTTTCCACTACTATAATTTTTCTATTCTAGGATCAGATTCAGGATTCTCCATTGTGTTTAGCTGTCATATTGCCTTAGGCACTTTTTTTTAGATAAGCAACAAAAATTTATTGTATAACATGGGATTATACCCAATATCTTGTCATAACCTATAATGGAATATAATTTGCAAAAAAATCCATAAAACAAAAACACAAAACCTAATCCCTGTGCTATACACCTGAAACTAACACAATATTGTAAATCAACTATACATTATTTTTTTTAAATTTCAGTTTACAAACCTGTAGAGAAGAAAAGCCCAACATATGTATTACACATTTCTATGAATATAGTTTGTCCATGAAAATACATGAACATTTTTATTATTATATTCAACAATGAGAAATTAACATGTGTCAATGCAATTATTTCTTCAATCAAACATGTACTTATTTAGGTTATCTCCAATAATACATCACTATGTACTTTTTTTCTTTTTTAAATTGTGGAAGTATGTTAACACATTTATAGGAGACTTGAAAAATACAGAGCAAATTTACATATAGTTCCACTATATAGTAAGTACAATTACTTTTTTAAGTAGATAAACTAAGATTTTTAGTTGGAGTTTCAATATCAAACTCTCAAAAATTAATGGAATGAATAGACAGAAAAGTATAAGGATATAGTAGACCTGAAAAGTACTATGAACCAATTCAACATAATTAAGATTTATACAATTTTCACACAACAGCAGGATACAAATTCAAGTTCTCATAGACTATAATCCAGGAGACACTGGAACATATCAACCCGGGGATCAAACCTGGGTGTCCTGCATTTCAGGCAGATTCTTTACCAACTGAGTGACACTGGAACATATCCAGGGACAGAAAACAAGGTGCAAAAACTTCATGGTCTGAAAGTATTGAAATCATGCAGTCTGTTCTCTTATCACTGTGGAATTATGTTAGAAATCAATATCAAAAGATATTCAAAAATAACCCACATATTTTCAAGTGCAATGTGACATTTACCAAGAGAGACCTTTGACTTAGCCATTGAAAGCCTCAATAAAGTTAAAACACTGAAAAAACAGAGGGTTATTGCAGAGAAGAAAGCATTTAAATGAGAAATTAATATCAAAGATACTTTTAAAAAACCATGTATTTTGAAATTAAATGTCTACTTTTAAATTATAAGTGTATCTAATAAACCATAACAAGAAAAATTAGAAAATATAACAGAATAAAAATGAAAAGAGAATTTATCAGAATTTGTTGCATGCAGCTGAAACTGCTCAATGCAACTAAATACTATGTAGAATCTTGACTAAGGTATGAAAACAGATAATGGACACTAACATAAAATTTTGTGAAATTTGAACAAAATCTACACTTTAGTTTATAATACTGCATCATATGTTAATTTACTGGATTTTTTTTTACAACATAGTTTTTTTTATATTCTCAGAATTCGATTAGAAATTTCAAGCCTCATTCAACATTTTTTTTTTAAATCACTAAGGTAATAAGCTTTCTAGACTTTTAGCAGTAATACTAGATGCCAGAATAAATGGAACGATATCAAAGTTTTGAGTGAATATAAATTAGAAATCTAGCATTCTATTCATACTTAGTCAAACAAGTGGAATCAAAATGTCATAATTTTTTTGGCTATGCAAAAAATTGTAGTTTTCTAAAATATATATATTATATTATACATACTATATTGTATTATACATACTATATATGTATACAAAAGCTTTTCTACACTTGATAAAGGCTTGAGAGAGAACAACAAAAAAACGAGACTGAGAAACTGGAAAAACATAAACTAAATGAAATGGGAGCACTGGATATGAAATAGAAAAAGTGAAACAAACTAGATAAAAGTAAAAGATCATAGTCCAATTGTTTTTAAACATGTCTGCTTATTAGAAACACATCTGGAGTTAAGCTTTGGAGAAAAAAGCAAAACCTCGGCATTTGTGTTTTTCAAACAATTCCAAGATAATTCTGATATGCATTTGGATTTTAAAAACTGATTGCAGGTTTTTCTATTAAATGGTAGTTTTATGATATTGAATTCTATTATTTTCTGTTGACCAATCATGATACAATGGTTTTGAATGAATAATAGTTACATAATCACAATAGTAAAAGATGTTTATCAGTTTTCACTATCAATGGACAAAAAATAAAAGATAATAACAATTGCTAGCCATAATGGGAACAAGATTAACCTAACAATATAAAATAATCACATACAATTTGGGGGATTAAGTAGAAGGATGTGGTAAGTGGAAGTGCATATGTGCATATGTGTTTTCATCCACCCAGCCAGCCTATGTCTTTTGTTTGGTGCATTTATTCTTTTCTTCTTTTTTTTTTTGTTTGGTTCATTTAATCCATTTACATTTAAGGAAATTGTTGATATGTATGACCCTATTGCCATTTTCATAATTGTTTTGAGTTTATTTTTTGTAAGTCTTTTCCTTCTCTTGTGTTTCCTGCCTAGAGAAGTTCCTTTAGCATGTGTTGTAAAGCTGGTTTGGTGGTGCTGGATTCTCTTAACTTTTACTTGTCTGGAAAGCGTTCAGTTTCTCCATTAAATCTGAACAAGAGTCTTGCAGGTAGAGAGTTCTTGGTTGTAGTTTCTTCCCCTTTATCACTTTAAATGTATCATGCCATTCCATTTTGGCTGGTAGAGTTTCTGTTGAGAACTCAGTTGATAACCTTATGGGAGTTCCCTTTTATGTTATTTATTGTTTTTCCCTCGTTGCTTTTAAAATTTTATCTTTGTCTTTAATTTTTGTCAGTTTGATTACTACGTGTCTCGGTGTTTTCCTCCTTGGGTTTATCCTGCTTGGGACTCTATGTGCTTCCTTTACTTGGTTGACTATTTCCTTTCCTATGTTAGGGACATTTTCAGCTATTATCTCTTCAAATATTTTCTCAGATCCTTTCTTTCTTCTCCTTCTGGACCCCTATAATGAGAATGTTGGTGCATTTAATGTTGTCCCGGAGGTCTCTTAGGCTGTCTTCATCTCTTTTCATTCTTTTTTCTAGATTGTGTTCTGTGGCCATGATTTCCAGTATTTTGTCCTCCAGGTCATTTATCCGTTCTTCTGCCTCAGTTATTCTGCTATTGATTCCTTCTAGTGTATTATTCATCTCTGTTTGTTTGTTCTTTAGTTCCTATAGATCTTTGGTAAACATTTCTTGCATCTTTTCCATCATTATTCTGAATTCTTTTTTTCTGGAAGGTGCCTATCTCCAATTCATTTAGTTTTTCTGGGGTTTTATCTCATCCCTTTGACATAGATTTCTGCTTTTTCATCCTGATTAACTTTCTGTGATGTGGTTGGTTTTTGTTCCAGCAGCTGTGGGATTGTAGTTCTTGCTTCTTCTGTCTGCCTTCTGGTGGATGAGGCTAAGAGGCTTGTATAAGCTTCCTGATGGGAGGGACTGGCAGTGGGAAACCCTGAATCTTGCTCTGGTGGGCAGGGCCATGCTCAGTAAAACTTGAATCCAATTGTCTACTGATGGGTGGGGCTGCGCTTCCTCCCTGTTAGTTGTTTGGCTTGAGGTAACCCAGCCCTGGAGTCTACAGGCTCTATGGGCCTAGGGCAAGGTGCAGGACTGCTGCTGCCAGTGCCCCCATCTCTGTGATGAGCCACTGCTGACCCATGCCTCTGCAGGAGACCCTCCCACACGGGCAGGTAGGTCTGGTTCAGTTTCCTGTGGGGTCACTGCTTTTTTTCCCGTGAGTCCTGGTACACGCAAGATTTTGTTTGTGCCCTCCAAGAGTAGAGTCTCTGTTTCTCCCAGTCCTGTGGAAGTCCTATAATCAAATCCTGCTGGCCTTCAAGGTCAGATTCCCTGGAGATTTCTAGTTTCTATGCTGGCTCCCCAGGCTGGGAAGTCTGACGGGGGCTCAAGCTGGGGCTCAAAACCTTCACAACAGTGGAAGAACATCTATGGTATTATTTTTCTCCAGTTTGTGGGTCGCCCACTCAAAAGATGTGGGCTTTGATTTTATCATGATTGCACCCCTCCTACTGTCTTGTGGCAGCTTCTCCTTTGTCTTTGGAAATGGGGTAACTTTTTTGTTGTGTTCCAGAATCCTCCTTGGGTTTCCCTGGTGGCTCAGTGGTAAAGAATCTGCCTGTAATGCAGGAGACCCAAGTTCGATCCCTGGGTCAAGAAGATCCCCTGGAGAAGTAAATGGCAACCCACTCTAGTATTCTTGCCTGGGAAATGCCATGGACAGAGGAGCCTGGCAGGCTACAGTCTATGCAGTCACAAAGAGTAGGATATGACTTAGTGACTGACTAAACAACAACAAGCATCCTCCTATCGATGTTTGTTCAACAACTAGTTGTGATTTTGGTGCTCTCAGGAGAAAATGAGCGCACATCCTTCTACTTTGCCATCTTGAATGGTACTCTCTCCTTAGACACTTTTAATCTGGTACAGTTCTTTAGTCTTTCTTGGTCTTTCATGCCTTTGATACTTTTGAGGAGTCCTAGGCAGTGATTTTATGAAATTTGGGTTTGTCTGATATTTCCTTGTGATTATGGTTAAGTTATGTAATTTTGGCAAGGATGCCACAGAAGAGATGTGCCTTTCTTGCTTTATATCAGGAGGCACATGATGTCAGTTTACCAATACTGGTTTTGTTCACATTGACTTTGTTTAAGCTGATGTCTCCAGGTTTCTCCATTGTACTCTTTTTTTCCTTTTAATTAATGAGTAATTTATGGAGAGTTACATTAAGATTATATGAGTATCAACCACTTTGTTTTAAATCTCAGGGCATCAGACTATACCATCACCTATCTGTCTGTCATAGTCAGGTACAGACATACACACATACCTGCCTCATGCCTCATGCCCCATTCCTAGAAAAATTTAGCTACCAGCTCACTGTCACTCTCTGTAACACTACTCCAGTTCTACTTCTTGGTGATTTTAATATCCTCATAGATGACCCTTCCAATGCTCTTGTCTCTCAGTTCTGTAGTCTGTTTTTTTATGATATTCTTGCCTTCAGCCACACCTCAGGTGTGCACCCTGATAGTCTTCCCCGTCTTATCAGTTACCTGTGAGTGCATCACCTCCATAATCTGTTTCAGGCATCCTGCTCTCCAACCAGTAACTATCATTCTAGCTCACTCCTTCCAGCACCCCATTTCCAGCAGTCCTTCAATGCCACTGGGATTGAATGTTTTCACTACCCTTTACTTTCTCCAAGTTCCCATGTCCTTCCTTTAATCAGCTTAGATTCCGTGGTCCATCAAAATAATCATTCCCTTGCATACATCCTCACTTCCCTTGCCCTCTGTCACTACAGCATACTTATCAGGCAAAACACCAGCCCTGCTTAAATCCAACTCTGCCAGCTCCACTGTACTTCCCTAGACTATTCACTGTCCTACCCTTCTAGATGACTATTTCATGCTTTCTCTCTCCTCAAATCTCCAACACCTCCTCTCCCATCCTAGGCTCAGGCTGCCCACTTGACTGAAAATTTTAAACCATCAGAAGAAAACCTCCACAGATTCCCATTACTACAGCCAACTACCAAACAACATCTGTACTCACATACTCTGCCTTGTTTTTTGTTATTATGGAAAAATTGTCCATACTGTCATCAAAATCCTGTTCTTCCACTTTGGCACTAGATCCTATCCTCTTATCTACATGAGGATATTGCTTCAGCAATTTCTCCCTCTTTCCTGCCTCAATTTCCCCCTTTCTACAAGATTATTCCCACTAGCACACAGACATCCTGTTATTGCTTCCATCTCTTTGTTACAGCTTTATTGAGATATATTTCACATACCATAAAACTCACCCTTTTAAAGGGTACTATTTGGTGGTCTTTAGTATATTCACAGCATTGTGCAGCCATCACCACAATCAATTTTAGAACATTTTTATTCCCTCCGAAAAGAAGCTTCATACCCATTAGCAGTTACTCCCCACAACTCCCCTCACCCCAACCCTAGGCAGCCACTAATCTACTTTCTGTTTGTATTGGTTTGTCTCGTCTAGACATCTCATATAAATGGGATTATACAGTATATTGGCCTTTATGAGTGGCTTCTTTCAGTTAGAATATGTTTTCTTTTCTCTTGGGTGGATACCTAGGAGTGGGACCACTTGGTCCTATGGAAACTCTGTGTTTAACTTTTTGAGGAATTGTCAAACTGTTCACAAAAGTGGCTGCACCAGACTTCCCTGGCAGTCCAGCGGTCAAAACACTGTTATTCCACTGAAAGGGGCGTGAGTTCTGTCACTGGTCAGGAAACTAAGATCCCACATGCCTTGAGGCATGGCAAAAAAATAGGAAAAGGGGGAGACTGCACCATTTTACATTCAATCAGCAATGTATAAGGGTTCCAATTTCTTCATATCCTCACCAACACTTTTTATTTTATTGTCTGTCTTTTTTATTATAGCCATCCTAATGAGTATGAAGTGGTGTCTCATTGTGGTTTTTATTTGCATTTCCCTAATAATTAATGCTGTTGAACATCTTTTCATGTGTTTATTGGCTATTTGTAAATTGGCTATTTGTACATCGTTTTTAGAGAAATGTCTACTTAAATCATTAGCCCTTTTAAAATTAGATTATTTATCTTGTTGGATTGTAAGAATTCTTTATATATTTTAAATATGTCTCTTGTCAGATATATGAATTGCAAATCTTTCCTCCCATTCTGTGGGCTATTTTTTCACTTTCTTGGTGGTATCCTTTGATTCACAAAAGCTTTTAATTTTAATGAAGTTCAATTTATTTGCTTTTTTCTTTTCTCACTTGAGCTTTTTGTATCATATACAAGAAATCATTCCATAAACCAAGGTCACAAAGATTTATTCCTTTGTTTTCTTCTAGGAATTGCATGGTTTTAGCTCTTAAATTTAAGCCAGTGATCCATTTTGAATTAATTTTTCTGCTTGCTGTGAGGTAGGGGTCCAAATTTCATTCTTCTACTTGTGGATATCTAGTTGTCCCAGCACCTTTTGTTGAAAAGAGTATTCTTTCCCTTATTGAATTGTCTTGACGACCTTGGGAAAAATCAGCTGACCATAAATCATAAATGTAAAGGTTAATTTTTGAACTCTCAATTCTATTCCATTGAATTATATGTTTGTCACTATGCCAGACCACACTGTTTTGATTAAATTAGCTACGTAGTCAATTTTTAAATCGGGAAATGGGAGTCCTCCAACTTTGTTCTTCTTTTTCAAGATTGTTTTGGCTAAGTCCTTTGCATTTCCATATGAATTTTAGAATCATCTTGTCAATTCCTGCTGAAAATCAGCTAAAATTTTTATACAGATTGTGTTGAATCTGTATATTAATTGGGGAAGTATTGCCATTTAACAATATTAAGTCATCCAATCCATGCCTTCTTTCTTTCAAAAGTGTTTTGTATTTTCAGTGTACAAGGCTTGCACTTATTTTGTTAAACTTATCCTAGATATTTTATTCTTTTTGCTACTATTATAAATGGGGTTGTTTCCTTACTTTCACTTGCTGATTGTTTAGTGCTAGTGTGTAAAATACAATTGATTTGTTTATTGATTTCTATCTGGTCACATTTCTGAACTTGTTTATTAGTTCAAATAGTTTTTTTTTTTTTTTACTAGATTCCTTAGGAGTTTCTCTGTATTAGATCTTGTCATCTACAAATAGAGGTAGTTTTACTTTTATTTGCCCATCTGGTTGCCTTGTATTTATTTTTTCTTGACCAATTACCCTAACTAGAGTTATAGTATTGACTAGAAACAACAAGAGCAGACATCCTTGTCTTATTCCTGATCTTAGGGGGAAAGTATTGAGTCTTTCTCCAATAACCATGTTGTTAGCAGTTGAGGAAATTCTCTTCTACTCCTAGTTCCCTGAGTGTTTTTCCCACAAATGGATGTTGGATTTTGTCAAATGCTTTTTCTGCATCTACTGAGATGTTCCTGGGGAGGTTATGTTTGTTCTACTAATATGGTACATTACATTGATTAATTTTCAGGTAGTAAACTAACTTTACATTCCTGAAATAAATCCTGATTGGTCATGTTATATAACACTTTTTATATGTAACTGAACTTGGTTTGCTAGTGTTTGGTTGACGATTTTTACATCTGTATTCATAAGGGATATTGGTCTGTTATTTTCTTGTTTTTGTTTGATTTTGGTATCAGGATAATACAGGTTGTATAAAATGAATTGGGAAGTGTTTCCTCCTGTTTTTTAGAAGAGTTTGTGAAGGATTGATACTTGCTTTGTGTATGTCTTTTGTCTTTTCTGTTCCCTTGTTCTTCAATCCCTCTCTTCTTATATATCTAGTAGATATTTTCTATTATAAATTTTTAATTTCCTTGTTAACTATTTATTTTTGAGTTAAGTTCTTAGTGGTTGCCCTGGGGATTACATCTTAACTTGAAACAATCTACTTTGGGTTAATTCTAACTTAATTTCAATAGTATGTAAGCATTTTGCTCCAGTATACCTCTGTTTCCTCTTCCCTTCTTCATAGTATCATTATCATACAAATTACCTCTTTATACATTATAAGCCTGCCAACACAGTTTTATTATTATTGGTCTATGTAGTTGTCTTTGTATTTTGTAGTTGTGTTTTAAAACAGATAGGAAAATAAAAGTGTTACAAACAAAAATACTTTCTGTCATAATACCTGTGTAGTTACCTTGAAGTTAACACTACTGTCCTTCCATTTCAGCTTTAAATTAGTATTTCTTGTAGGATAAGTCTACTGGTAACAAATTCTTTCAGTTTTTTTTTGTTTTAACTTTTTTTTTCATGTTTGATGGACAGTTTAGCTAGATAAAGAATTCTCCATCTGTTTCTTTCAACATTTTGAAGATGTCATTACACTGTCTTCTGGCTTCCATGGTTGCTAATAATAAATCAGCTATTAACCTTATTGAGGATCCCTTATATGCAGTAAATCATTTTTCTCTTGTCTTCGACTTTCATCAGTTTCTGTATGTGTCTAAGTGTAGGTCTCTTCAAGTTTATTCTACTTGAGCTTCTTGAACATATAGATTGATATCTTTCAAATTTGTAAAGTTTTGGCCCCTTTCTCGTCCTCTTTTCCTTCCAAGACTCCCATTATGTGTATGTTGGTACACTTGATGGTGTCCCACAGGTATGTGAGATTGTTTCTTTTTTTTCCATTCTTTTTTCTTTCTGCTTTTCAAAAATGGATAATCTCTATTTGACCTATCATTTATCCTTTCCTTCTTCTGCCAGCTCAATGTGTTGAGCCCCTCTAAAGTGAAATTTTTATTTCAGTTACTATACCTTTCAGCTCCAGACTTTCTTTTTAAAAAAATTTTATCTATGTATTTTTTCTTTTGGCTGTGCTGGATCTTCATTGCTGTGTGTGGGTTTTCTCTAGCAGCAAGTGGGGGCTACTTTTTGCTTTCTCTAGTTGCAGTGCACAGGCTTCTCATTGCAGTGGTTTTTCTTGTTTCAGAGCTCTGGCTCTAGTGCGTGGGGCTTCAGTAGTTGTGGCTCCTGGGCTCTAGAGCACAGGCTCAGCAGTTGTGGCAAATGGGCCTAGTTGCCACGTGGCATGTGGGATCTTCCCAGACCAGGGATCGAACTGTGTCTCATGAATTGGCAGGCAGATTCTTTACACTGAAGTCACCAGGGAAGCCCCTCAACTCCAGATTTTCTATTTGATTTTTTAAATGATTTCTATCTCTTTATCGATATTCTCTATTTGGTGAGACATTCTTCTCACACTTTCCTTCTTTAGATATGGTTTCTTTTAGTTCTTCCAAAAATATTCATAATAGTTTATTTAAAGTCTTTGTTTATTTAGTCCCGAACATTGGCCCCCTCAGGCACATGTTCTTTTGGCTGCCTTTTTCCCTGTATTTGTAATGTACTTTACTGTTTCTTTGTATGTCTCCTAATTTCTTGTCAAAAATTGGACATTTTAGCTATTCTACTCTAAAAATTCTAGTATCAAACTCTTCCACCCTTAAGGTTTATTGTTTGGGCGTGTGTGTGTGTGTGTGTGTGTGTGTGTGTGCGTGCGCGCATGTGTGCACGTGTGATGTGTGGTTGTTATTTTTCTTGTTGTCATTCGTTTGGCAACTTTTCTTGACTAATTCTGTGGACTGTATATTCCCTGCATTATGTGGCCTCTGAGTTCTCTGCTAGCTTTTGTTTTTTTTAATATTGTTTTTATTTTTAAACCTGGATTCCTAGGGCTCACACCTGGTAAGTATAATTTGGTGGTCAGCCAGTGATTGGTCAGATTTCCTTAAATGTCTTGTCTATATATCTTCCACCCTCTGCCAAGGAGATCTGTGTGAGAAGGCATGCCTTAAAATTTCAGCCAGATTGCAAGGTAGCCTGAGTTCTCACTTTCTGTTTACACAGAGCCTCACAGTCAGCCAGAAGTAATAACTTCGGCCCTCTCCTTTCCCAGCTCTTTCTTGTGGACAGTTCTTTAGATGCTCTGGAATATGTCAGAGCTTTTCAAAGTTCTCTATAGTTGTCTCATTCTCCATGATTTCCTCTTAAATTCCTACCTAAGGGAGCTATGTTTTCTGAAATTTATTCAGCTTTTGGCTACTGAACCACTCAGCTGGAGAGGGAGGAGGCATAGGAATAGTCACAAGTTAAAGTGTCACACACACAAAAATGTCACACAGAACCTGCTATCTTGCCAAGATTTAGTTGTTTCTCTTGGATCAATTTTTTCACTTCATTTTATGCCCTTGTTAATTGCCAGAGTTTTGAACTGATTGATTTAAATTGGTTTGCCCATATTTTCATTGTTTAAGAGGGATAGCTGGCTTATCAAAGTCCTCACTGCCATTCCATGGATCTCCTGTTGCTCCCATCTTTAAAAAATTTAAAACTCTCTTTTGTCCCACATCCCCTTGTAAATATGAATTTATTTTTCTATTTCTCTAACAACAAAACTCTTCAAAAGAGAAATCATTCTTCCTACTCTTTTCCCATTCTATGTTTGTTCTTATAAAATACCTTAGACATATAATAAAAGAATATATACACTATATACATGAATTATAAAGATAACAACAATAATAATGAGAACCCAAGAACTCCAGCCCCACCCAGGAACATTAATGATAGCATTTATCCCTATGTCAATTTCTGTCCCATTTCCCACCCCCTGCCAGAAATTACCATTCTTCTAAGTCTTGTATTTAACATTCCCTTGCTCTTTATTTTTTTTTATTTTTTTAATTGAAGGGTAATTGTTTTACAGAATTTTGCTGTTATCTGTCAAACCTCAATATGAATCAGCCATAGGTATACATATATCCCCTTCCTTTTGAACCTCCCTCCCATCTCCCTCTTTTTTTATTTTTTATTCATATTTTTGCAGATGTATAACCAATATGTTGTTTATTTGGCTTGGTTGTGAGATCCATAAAAAACTAGTATCATACTATATGTTGTCTTCTGTGACTTACTTTTTTCACTCACTATTGTGTTTCTAAGATTCACCTGTTTTGCATGTAGCTGTAACTTGTTCATTCTCAATGCTGTATAATATTTCATTGGGTGACCCTAAAACAAATTATTCATCCATTTACATGTTGAGGGACATTTGGATCATTTCTAGCTTTTGCTCTTACAGAAAGTGCTACTGTGAACATTCTTATACATGTCTCCTGGTACACTTGCACACTCACTTTTCCAAGTTATATACCTATGTATGGAATTGCTGGTTAATAAGACATATAAACATTCAACTTGATAAGATTATGCCAAAATGTATTTTAAACTGTTATTACCAATTTACACACCTTTCAGCAATTTATAAGAGGTCCCATTCATTCACACACACCCTATCAATACTTGATATTGTCCCACTTTTAAATTTTTGTCATTATAGTGAGTCTTTGTGGACATAATTAACATTTTTCAAATTACTAATGTGATAGAGCATCTTTTCATGTTTATTGGTCATACATGTTTCTTCTTCTGTGCAACGACTGTTAATATCTTTTGCCCATTTAAAAAATGGATATTTTTATCATTTTTATTGAATTACAGAAAAGTTTTAGTTATTTGGCTTCCTTCATAGCTCAGCTGGTAAAGAATCCACCTGCAATGCAGGCGATCCCAGTTCGATTCGTGGGTCAGGAAGATCCTCTGGAGAAGGGATAGGCTACCCACTCCAGTATTCTTGGGCTTCCCTTGTGGCTCAGCTGGTAAGGAATCCGCCTGCAATGCGGGAGACCTGGGTTCAATCCCTGGGTTGGGGAGATCCCCTGGAGAAAGGAAAGGCTACTCACTCCAGTATTCTGGCCTGGAGAATTCCATGGATACTACTCATCATTTGTCAGTTACATGTGTTGAATATCTTCTCTCACTTTGTGGCCTTTTTTTTCTTTATGGTGTCTTTGCATGAGCAGAAATTCCTAATTTTAAGTGAGTTAAACAATTCAATTTTTTCTCTGTAGCCAGTTCTTTTTGTGTGTTGTCTTCCCTAACCTGTGGTCATAAAGATATTCTTTATTTTCTTCTAACAAAAAGTTAAAGGTTTACCTTTCCTTTTTAAGTCCTCAATCTAACTGGAATCGATTTTTGTGTGGTACAAGTCATAGGGCAGAAAGCCAGTTGTGTTCTCTTCCCCATGGATAGCCTTATGATCTGAAGTGCCACTTCTGTCATGCATCAAAGTTTCACATTTGTGTAGGTCTGTTTCTGGGATCTCTGCTATTGGCCAGCTTTGTGCCCCTGAATCAGTATTACACTACCTTTAATTATTTAGCTTCATAAAGAGTCTTGGTATTTAATGGAACAAAATTTTCCCATCCTATTTTTCTTTAGTAGTATTATATATTCTTGGCCCTTTGTTATTTCAAACACATTTCAGAATGAGTTTGTCATGTTCTACAAAAACATTGGAATTGGAGTAAATCTATAGATCAGTTTGAAGAAAATTGCTATGTTTATCATGGTGACTCTTCCTAGCTCTACACATGATATATCCTTTCATTTTAAATAAATTGTTGAATGTCTTTTGGCAGAGCTTTATAATTTTCTATATAGGGTTTTGCATATTTTGTATTAGTTTTCCTCTTGTTATTTATGACTTTTATAGATGAGACCTGTTTATAAATCTCATTTCTAATCTGCTGCTATAAATGAGATGGTGTTATTTAACGTGTTTTATCTCTTTTGCAGGTGTATACAAATGAAGTTGATTTTTTATATTGTTATAGCCATTCATCTTGCTGAACTTTCATTACCTTTAAGCAAACTTTTAATTTTAGAAGAATTTTATTTGTAGAAAAGTAAATAAAGAGACAGTATGGAGAGTTCCTGTATACTCTTCACTGTGATATGTTTATCAAAACTAAGAAAACAACATTGGTATATGACTATTAACTAAACTTCAGACTTTATATAGACATCTCAGTCTTCCCACTGATGTCCTTTTTCTGTTCTAGGATCCAATTCCAAATGCCACAATGCATTTAAGTTGTCATGTCTGTTTTGTGTCTTCTGGTCTATGATAGTTTCTTTGTTTCCTTGTTTTTTATAGCCTTAACAGTTTTGAATGTACTATAGAATGTCCCTCAATTTGGATTTGTCTGAAATTTTCCTCGTAATTACACTGGTGTTGGTCTTGGAAGAATACCACAGAGTTGAAGTGCCATTTCCATCACATCATATCAGGAGTATGTGATATCCCTATGACATCCCTGATGATGTTGATTTTCACCACTTAGTTAAGGTAGTGTTTGCCAGATTTCTCCACTATAAAGTTGCTAGTTTTTTCCCTTTTCACTCTCTGTTCTTTGAAAGAATTTAGCTCACCATTAAGGAGAAGGGAATAAATTAAGCTCCACCTCTGGCAGGGGATGTAATTACATATAGTATCTGGAATTCTTCTGTAAAAAAGATTTATTTCTTCTCCTTAACTTGTTTGCTTACTTATTTATTCAGTTGCTTGCTTATATCAGTATGAACTGATATATATATTTGTTTAATAATTTGAGTTAGAAATCCAATACTCGTATTTGTCCTGTGGCTCAAATTGTTCCAGCTTTAGCCACTGGAGACTCTTTTAGTGTGGCTTCTGTGTCCCTTTGACATGGCCCCCATCCTTTTGTTTTTAAGTACTTCCTTATTTGCCAGCTCTACAAGATACTCTCTACTTATCTTTTATCTTCCTGCCCCAACCCCAATCCCAGAAATGACCATTTCTCAAGGAGCCCTGCTTCCTTTTGAGTTGTCTATATATTTTTTTGTGTTTTCTATGTTGACTGCCATATCACCTATTAATAATGACAGTTTTGTTTTTTCCTTTCCAATCTTCATGCTTTTATTTTCCTTGTGTTACCGAGATGCCCAGGACCGCCAGCCAGTACAATGGCAAATAGAAAAGATGGCATGGGCTTCCTTGACTTGTTGGATATTTTAGAGGAAACACCACTAACTTTTCCATAGTAAGAATGATATTTGCTGTAAATTCCTACAGGTTTTATCAGATTAAACAAGTTCCATACTGTTCATCTATGATAAGAAGTTTTTGTTATTGTTTTTAAATCATGAAAGGGTATTGTATTCTTTATCTAATACATTTTCTGTTTCTTAGGATGATTGTATTTTTTTCCCTCCACTAATATGATCATGTGATAAATGACATTTATAGATTTTCCGCATGTTAGACTACTTTTGCATTTCTGGTGTAAATACAACTTGGTCATGATGTTTTCCTTTTTATATGATACTAGATTCAGTTTGTTAACATTTTGTTTAGGATTTCTGTATCTGTGTTCATGAGTTAAACCGGTCTTTGATTTTCCTTTCTCAGGCTGTTTTTATTTGCTTTTGGCATCAAGTCCTGCTTGCATCATAGAATGAGTCAGTGTTCCCTTGTTTACAATATTCTGGAAGATGCTATTGGAATGATCTGTTTGGTAGAATTCACCTGTGAAACCACCTTGGTCTGGTGTTTTCATTTTTAATATTAAGTGAATATTAAACTTTAAATATTTTCAAAATTTTTAATTAAAAACTTGAAATTTGCTTCCTTAACATGTTTATTTTATATCAAGTTTTATGCTTGAAATGGCTACACACAAATCCTGATCAAGACTTTTTAATGAACTGTTCTTTGAATTCTTAACAGTCACCATCAATAAAAATCTTGGTTGTACAATTAGGTGATAAAGTATTTAAAACCAACTTTTAAGTTGTTTAAAAATGTTTAACAAGTGAAATGATATTTAACAGCTTTTGTTTCACTGACAGATATATTTTTTAAAATTTCTTGTGATAATGTGATTAGATTTCAAATCCAATTGAACTCTTTTGTATTAACTGTTTCAAAATAATGATGAAGCTCTTATTTGCAGAACATGCATCATTGTTAGAACCATCACCCTGCAGCTAGCTTGGACATCATTAAAAGGGCTCATCAGCTGCAAACGGATAGAAGTATCTGATATCGTGAAGACAGTTTCAGGGCTGCTCCTTGGAGCTACATTCTCCAGAAGCCCCTGCTTGGCCTCCCTGCACCCAGCCCCACCCCATCCAGTCACAACTTGGGTCGTGTGTGGTATTTCTTGGCAACTGGAACACAGACTTCTCCAGCAGCTCCACAGGCCTCTTGTCCTCAGTGAGCAGAAGACTACAGAAGCTGGCTACTGAAGAGGCTGTCCAAGTCTTAGAGCTCCTCATTGGCCCTGCTTAGCACAGTGCTGTAACTGAGTGCTGGATGTTAGTCATTCATGCTCACCACCTTTAGGGACTGCAAAGGGATTTGTCAGACCCCATTTCACTAAGGGCCACCCTCTAAGGATCTCCACAGGAGGCTGCCCATAGAGAGAAGTGGCCTGCCTAGGGTCTCCACTGCCTTAGGTCCTATGTGGACACCAGATCTAAGGGGATTAGTATTTTTTCACCTACCTGTCATCCAATTATCAAGTGGGAAATTTTGTCTCCTGTTATTTTTTGTTCTTGTGTTTGTTTTTTAGTAGGAAGAGTTTTATCTATTGCTTCAATTCCTTTAGTAGAGGACTAGTCAGGATTTCTTTTTTGTCTTGAATCAGTTCTGCTAAGTTATAGTTTTCTGGGAATTGGTCCATTTTGTCTGCCTTCTCAAGTTTATTGGCATAAAGTTTCCTTATTTTTTTATTTTCTGCTGTATACAATCTGTAGTTATGTCTCCTTTTTCATTGCTAATATTGGTAATTTGTGCCTTCTCACTTTTTTTCTTGATCAATCTCACCAGAGGTTTGTCTATTTTATTAGTCTTTTCAAAGAACCAGCTTTTGGCTTTGTTGCTTCTCTCTATTTTGTCTTTGTTTTCTATTTCTTTAATTTCTGCTCTTATCTTTTTTGATCTCCTTCCTTCCACATTTTTTGGATTTATTTTGTTGTTATTTTTCTAATTTCTTAAATTTGACACTGAGCTCATTAATTTTCAGCCTTTCTTGTTTTATTATTTGCACATTTAAGGACATAACTTTCCCTCTAACTACTGCTTTTCTACAAGTTCAGACATGTCATATTTTGTTACTGTTTGGTTCCAAATACTTCAGCATTTCCATCATGGTTACTTCTTGGACTTGTGAGTTATATAGAAGTGTATTTCTAAATATTTGGATATTTTAAAATTTATCTCTGTGTTATTGAAGTCTGTCTTAATTGCATTATAGTCAGAGGATGTGATCTGTGTGATTAAAAACTGATATTTATTGAGACTTGTTTTATGGCTTAGTAGTGATCAGTATTTTTGAATGTTTCCTCTGTGCTTTATAAGAATGTATGTTCTCTAATTGTTGAATACAGAGTTCTATATAAGTCTGTTATCAAATTTGTTCATTGTATTGTTCACATTTTCTATATATAAACTGAATTTTGGGTCATAATATACCAATAATTGTAAGGTGTATTAATATGCAGTTATGATGGTGATTTGTTTATTTCTCCTTGTAGTTCTTTTTTTCTTTTAGTTATTTTTGAGAGTATTTTATTAGGAATATTCAAATTAAGAATTGTTATATATTCCTGGTAAGCATGTAATGACCCTCTCTATTCCTGATAATGCATTCTTCCTGTCTGTTTTATCTCACATTAATATAGCAACACAAAGTTTTCTTCTTGTTAGGATTTGTGTGGTATATAATTTTCTATCCTTTTCCTCTTCGACATTGTCATGCCTTTATACTTTAATTATATCTCTTGGGAATAGCATATAGCTGGACCTTTTAAGAGGTCTAATCTAATGATCTCTTTTTTAATGATGACTTTAGTCTGTTTACATTTATTGTGATATATTTTGACTTGTTTCTACCACCATACTTTTTAACCTCTATTTCCTACTACTACCTTTTTGATGCTTCATTTTTCTCTTTTTTTTTGCCTGCTTTTTTAGTTTTGAAATTTGTTTGTTTGCTTTTTTGATTAATTTTTTCCTCCCTACTCTTTGGAATTTGCCTATTTTTTTCCCATTCTTTCTGTGGTTATCCTTGAAATTTTACCATGCATGTTTAACTTACAAGGTTTAAAGTTGAACAGTATTTTAACCTCCCTCTTGAAGAATTCAGGAACCTTTTAAGCCTTCAACTCTAGTCATTCCTATCTTAACTACACGTTATTTTTTTTGAGTATGTTTGTTTGTTCCTTTTTCCCCCCTAGCCTCACTAATATAACATCATTAGTATATTTTACATAGATAGTATGTGTTCGGATTTACATGCATACATTCTTGCATCTCAGACATCATTCTGGGATCATTTTCCTTCATTGTGATTACAGTGTTTAACTGCTCTTACAGTACATGTCTGTTGGTGTTAAATTCTCCTAGTCTTTATTATATGTGAATTTATTTATTCTCATTCTTAAAAGATAGATTGTTATAGGTAATACTAGAAGTCCACTATCTGTCTAATTGCTATTTTTTTTCTTTTCTTGGGGGGTGGATATTCAGGGGATTCTGCAGTTTCATTCTATCAGTATTTACATATGTATTTCTTTTTTATTATTATACTTTGGAGATGTTCTTCATGCCTCTGGATTTATGTTTTTCATAATTTCTGGGAAATTCTCAGCCATTGTCTCTTCAAATATTGCCTATCTTCCATTCTTTCTATATTTTCTTTCTCAGAATTCAGTTGGTCATATTTTGGACCTCCTCATTCTATCTTCCATATCTCATAATGTCTCATTGATATTTTCTATTGTCTTGTCTTCCTGAACTTCATTCTAGGCAATTTCTTCAGCTATGTCTTTCAGCTTATTGATTCTCTCTTCAACTCTGTCTGATCTGATGTTTAATCTGTCCACTGAGTTTTTTATTTCAAGAATTATATTTTTCACTTATACAAACTTCATATATTTCACTTTCTAATCTTCCCAGTCATCCCTAATAGTTTCTTGTTGCTTGCTCATCTTTGTGATTGCATTTATTATTTTTTAAACATTTTATACAATTATTATTCAACCAGTAATCATTATTTGTCTAAGTATGGCATTGTAAATATTGTTCACATCCAACTACATAGTACAATTGGATTACATATCCTCTGTTGTATGCCTTTTTGTTTTCTTAGTAATTGGGTTCTTTTTTTCTTTTGCCTAGTGTTCTAATACCATTACTAGTTCTTCTCTGAAATTCTTTTTAAAGTTCATATCAGATCATGTCCCTCCTTTGCTCAAAATTCTCCCATAGCTCCCAGCTCCCTCAGAATAAAAGCCAAAGCCCTCAACATGGCCCCAAAGTCTTTACACAACCTGGTCCCCATCACCTCTCTGATCTTCCACTCTCCCCATCACTCACTGTTCTGCAACCACACTGTGTTCCTTAAGCGTGTCAAGTATCCCCCCCAAACTTCGGAACCTTTGTACTTGCTAGTCTCACATCTAGAATACTCTTCTTCCCAGATAATCTGATGACTTACCCACCCACTTCCAGTATGCTCAAATGTCACCTCCCTAGAGAAGCATTCCCTGACTGACTTATCTAAAATAGCCCCATTCATCAGCACTTTCTATCCCTTTATCCTCCTCTGTGTTATATTTTTCTACAAATCACTGATGACTACCTGATATATTATATTTATTTACTGTGATCAGTGTTTGTCTCCACAATAGACTATAAGCTCCACAAAGCAAGGACTCTTGTTTTGTCCATAGTTGTCTCTCTAGTGCTAAGAACAGTGCATAGTCATATTTAATAGACACTCAATAAATATTTATGGAATAAACTGAGTGAATTAATGAATTAATGTGGAGGATAGAGGGAGAAAATGCATTGAGAACTCAACTAGGCATGAAGGCCTTTCGTGCCATGCAAAGGAGCTTGAGTGTCATTGTTCAGAAGGATAGGGGCTGTAAAAAAGCAGTGAGGATAGCTCCTGGATTCTTTTGAGAAGCAAGTTCAGAGTTGATAGGGGAGTAACAAAACCCCATCTTTATGACTGGCTCTATACCCTGGGCTCTTGAAGGTGAACCAGCCTCTTTCTCAAACAGCCCTCAAACTGCTGTGTTGTCATGCCTACCTGTTTACTTGGTGAAAACCAAAGCCCTTGCTCTCCTTAGGCCTTTTGGTCCCAGCTAGGATCCTCCTTTCTCCAGCCTGTGAGAAACTGTTTCTTGGTCCTCAGGCCAAGCAGATCACCCCCATTAGACTTTTTCTGTAGTACTTAGGTTGGGAGTGGTGGTACAGCAGTTGGTATAAAGCCTGGAACACAGTAAGTGCTGTCATAATGGTGGACACTTCAGGGAGGTAAGTTTCAGTTCAGAAAATTTTTTCCATTGTAAAGGCTACAACAGGTTGTGAGGTTTTAATCCTGGCTTTTCCCCTAACCCCCTTGTGGGCCAGCATGGCTCCAGTGTTTCTGTCTACCCATGACTGTTTGGATACTAATTCTGTTTAATGTGTGGCCTACTCCCCTGGCTTTTTGTAACTCACTGATTTCATCAGAATGCTGTCAATACACACAGGTCCCTGTGCCATGCCCCTGGAGATACCCTCTCTGGGCCAACATTAGTTCATTAATCATTGTCACACTGATTTTAACCAGCCGACTAGTTATAAGTTCACTGGAGCAAAGTTGACAGGACACCTAGTACGTATCAGGCCTCCTGTCCCTCACTGAGGACACAGAGATGAACAGGTGTGTTCTCAGACACAGAACCATCATCTCAGGGCAGTGGTCAATGCAGTAATAGTGATGATACAAGAGACTGTGAGAGCCCCTATCGAACACACAACCCAACTCAGGGTACCAAGGAAGGTTTCTTGGAAGAGGTGGTATGTGAAATGACTCTAAAAAGATGAGTAGGAATCTTCTAGATGACTAGCAAGAGGAGAGGAAGGCAGTCCAGGCAAAAAGTACAGCATGGGCAAAGGCCCAAAGATAGGAAACAGTGTGCTGTACACCAACCTACCACTGTTCACTTTTTTTTCTATGAGATCATTCTAGGAGACCAAAATTCTGACATGAGGAGTTTGTGACCTCCCCTGACATGCTAATCTGTTAACTCCAGAAAAGTAATGAAAAGTTGGTTGGACACGACTGTCCTCAAACTTGTCCATACCAGCTTCCAACGTTCCTGTATTTCTTAAATAGATGATTGTGTTTATATTACCTGCTTCCTTTGTACCTCCCCTGGGGTTGGGGTCATTCCCACTGTCCTGGAGGTTACGGAGTCTCCCTCAACAACTTGTATAGAGATCTCGTGGAGAGGAGTTTTTCTGACTCCTAATACCAACCATGGCATAAAGAATATTCATCTTTCAGGGAATGGACAGGGCCTGCCTGCCTATCTTGTTCTCGGACATTAGGGTTAACCTCCTCTAGGATTAATTCATACCTCTAATAATCTAGGACAAGTTGCTTGTAGAGTCTGGCAAGCCCAATTTCAAAGTATGGAGCCCCCATGTCTTGGTTGTGTGACCTTAGCCATGTCACCTGTCCTCCTCAATTTGCTGCTGCTGCTGCTAAGTCGCTTCAGTTGTGTCCGACTCTGTGCGACCCCATAGATGACAGCCCACCAGGCTCCCCCGTCCCTGGGATTCTCCAGGCAAGAACACTGGAGTGGGTTGCCATTTCCTTCTCCAATGCATGAAAGTGAAAAGTGAAAGGAAAGTCGCTCAGTCGTGTCCAACTCCTAGCGGCCCCATGGACTGCAGCCTACCAGGCTCCTCCATCCATGGGATTTTCCAGGCAAGAGTACTGGAGTGGGGTGCCATTGCCTTATGAGTTGAGTACCCACCTTGAATAGTTGTGGGTGTTAAAGCATATGTGAGGTACTTGGCACTTGACCACCATTTATTGAACACCTACTATTACCAGTATTAAAGGGAGAATTGCCTAGTGGTTAAGAACATGAGCTGAAGATCCAGACCAACCTGCATTTGGATTAGAGCTCAACTACTTACAAACATTGGGACCTTGGTCAAGTTTCCTAACCTTTTTAAAAGCCTTAGTAAAATGAAGTTACTGCACCTACCTCGGAGTATGTTCTTGTAGCAGGGTATATATATATATTCGAGGTGGGAGCCTTCACAAGCCTTGGACCCCTCCCCAGCCTGCCCTCTCAAGAGACCCCCCCTCTCCTCAGGGGACCTACTTTTAGCTTCCCCCTCTCTCTAAGGCTAACGAAGAGGACTGAACTGACCCCTCAGAGCCACAGGGCTACCTTGTTATAGGAGCTTTCTAATGTTAATTGGCTCTTGCATTTCTGGAATGAATCCAACATTTTCATCTTATGTTAAATCATTTTTTACTCATCTTAGATTTGGTTTGCTAATAAATTCTTTAGGATTTTTGCACCTTTGGTCATCTACCATATTTGTCTGGTCAAAGTTATTAGAGGGCTCATCCAGTAAATAAATTAGTTGGTCCAGTTCATCTAAGTTCTCAAATTAATTGTATCCTCTTGTTGTGTAATTTCTGCTATATCTTTTATGTTGTTTGTATTATTTATTTGTGCCTTTTCTCTCTTTCTTGATTAATCCCTCCAGAGATTTTCTAGTGGTTAGTCTAGAAAATTTACCATAAATATTCAACGTAAAGTCTAAACAGTATCATACTGCTGCTACTGCTAAGTCACCTCAGTCGTGTCCAACTCTAATACAAAGGATTTTATCAAATACTAATGTCTCCCAATTTACATGTTATGTTTGTCTATTTTAGTTCTTTCTTTTCTAAGGAAGATATTAACATGTATACTAGATGGACATTAACAATATTATTTTGTGCAGTGTTTAAATAATTATTTACTCTTTTATTTGCTCACCCTCCTTCTTAAACCTCAGACCTCCTTTTGGGGGATAAATTTCCTTCTTGAAATACATACTTTAGAAGATCCTTTAGTGCAGATCTTTTCACAGAAGCTGTCTGAATCTCTATTTATCTGTAAATGCCTTTATTATATTTTATTCTTCTTGAAAGATAGGTTTTGCTGGGTCCCCAATTCTGAATTACCTCTTTTTCTCTTAACACTTATAAAATATTATGGCACTGTCTTCTGGTTTCCACTGTTGCTGTTGAGAAGTCTGTTGTCAGTTTACCTTTTTTTTCAGGTGTTCTTTTTCTCTGGCTGTTTTGAAGATCCTTCTTCGATTGTTGCTTAACTCTAAGGGCTTTTCATCGTTGTTGTTCTTTGAATGTTTCTTTGTATAGCTTCTTGATCTTGCTTCATGAGTGCAGTATTTTTTCTTGTCACTCTGAGGACATTAAATAATAGTATCTTTAAAAAAAAAGTGTTCTTTTCCTTGCATAGTTTTTGTTTCCAAGTATGTGTATTTGAGTATCAGTGAGAAACTTACTGGCTACCAGATGTGGCCAGAGGCATCACAGATACCAAAGACATAACATATTCTGAAGACTTAGAGTTTATATGATATTGAGGGAGGGGCTCCATTACTGTGCAAGCATGCGTCAGTGCCACAGTTGTCACTTGATAGCATGGTAGTGCAGTGTACTCTGAAGCCAGACTGCTTAGGTTCAAATCCTAGATCTGCCATTTCATAGCTGGACAAGTCATTTAACCTCTATATTCTTTAGTTTTATATTTTATAAAAATGTGGATACTAATAGTACTTACTTCACAGAGCTATTGAGGGTATTAAATGAGTAAATATATCTACTGTGTTTAGAATAGAAACTGGCAGGTAGTAAGCACTCTTAGAAACAAAAGCCATTCTCAAAAAACAGAAATTTGGGAATGTAGAGGAGTTATTTGAATACTTTAGGCTGTGGGATATCAAGTTCATTAGGCAGTCAGAATGGTTTAGGATTCTTCAGTGGGAAAATAGGAAGCAGGGTTTAAGGGTAAACCCCTCTTGAGAGGTGACCCACATTGGCTATTTCCTCATTGGACCAGAACAATACCAAATGGGGGAGCACTGATAGTGAGGATTAATCTAGGGTAAGTAAGTAAGTGTTAGTCGCTCAGTCGTGTCTGACTCTTTGTGACCCCATAGTCTGTAGCCCGCCAGATTCCTCTGTCCATGGAATTCTCCAGGCAAGAATATGGGAGTAGGTTGCCATTCTGTTCCCCAGGGGATCTTCCTGACCTAGGGATCTAGCCCGGGTCTCCTGCGTTGCAGGCAGCTTCCTTACTGTTTGAGCCACCAGGGGAGGCAATCTAGGGTAAGGGATTTCCTAAGCATTTAGTAATTCTCTTTTGGAACTAAGCTGTCAGGTACTGAGAGGCTTTTTAAAGGGTGTGATGGCTCTTCAGGTTGAGGACATGAGTCTGTTGGAAAGCAAGTTTACTGCCAGGAGTTGAATCACACTCTCAGAGGTAGGACTGACCACATCAGGAATGCTTTCAGTCTTTGTTCTAAATTCTCCTGGGCCCCCTCTGAGTTTAGGGTAATTCCCAGCCTTAGTAACTATCTCAGACACAATCTAGAGGATATGAACAGGAGGAGTGAGTCATACTGAAAATAAGTGCTTGGTGGGGAGGCATATTTGAGGAAAGTGTCAAAAGTGAAAGTTCAAGAAATGCAAAAATTGTAAACAAGATTTTATCCAGTCAAATCCAACAATATATTTTGAAAGATAACCAAGTGGAGTTTATCTCAGGAATGCAAGGCTGACTTAACATTAGAAAATCAGTCATTGCAATTCACCATGTTAACAACCCCCCTCCAAACCCCGTATGATTATTGCAATAAATGCAGAAAAACATTTGACAAAAACCAATATCCATTCCTGATTTAAAAAGAAAACCACTGGCAAACTAGGTATGTAAGGGAACCTCTCAACCTGACATGGAGCATTTACAAAAAATACACAGCTGACACTACGTTTAGTGGTGAAAGACTGAAAGTTTTACTCTCCAACATCAGAGACAACACAAGGATGTCTGGTTTCATCACTTCTGTTCAGCATTGTACTGGAGGTTCTTGCCAGTGCAATCAGATAAGAAAAGAAAAGAGAGAAAAGAAAAGGCAAGATGTTCAGATGGGAAAGGAGGAAGTTAAACTATATTTTTATAGTTATGTAAAAGTATATTTTTTATAGAAGATGATGTGACTATCTGTGTAGAAAATCCAATTGAATCTACCAAACAACAACAACAAACTACTAGAACTAATAATTCCCCAAGTTGCAAGATACAAGATCAATATACACAAAACAATTGTATATACCAACTGTATATAGCAGTGAACAATTGGACATAGAACTTTTTAAAATTTCAGCAGAATAACATCTAAAAATATGAATTAGGAATATATCTGACAGAAAGACCTGTACACCTATATTGCTGAAAGAAGACCAAATTAAATGGAAAGATACACCTTGTTCATGGGTCAGAAAACTAAGAATTGTTACGATGTCCATTCTTCCCAAACCAATTTGTACATTCAACATAATCCATATAAAAGTCTCAGCAGGCTTTTTTTTTTGCAGAATTGGACAAGGTGATCTTAAAATTCATATGGAGGGACTTCCCTGGTGGCCCATGATTAAGACTTTCCACTGCAGGGGGCACAGATTTGATCCCTGGTCAGGGAACTAAGATCCTGCATGGCATGCAGCCAAAAATTTTTTTTTTTAATTTTTTAAATTAAATTCGTATAGTAATATAAAGGCACTGCAGAACCTGAAACAGTACAGAAGCTTTGGTTAGGGTCCAGCCTTCCTACAGGATCAGTGCTGTCAATAGAGCCACCATAGGAAAAACAGCAGAGGGGCCTCCACAGAATACAAACAAGCTATTTGCTGAAGTAGAAAACTGAAAAAACTAACAGGCATAAGAAAAGATGTGCAAATGCATTGGTTATCATTAAAAAAAAGTACAAAATGAAATTATGAGATTTCACTTTAGATCTCATAGATGGCCAAATTTTAGAAAGCTCAATCATGCCAATTGTGGTGCTAGAGAAGACTCTTGAGAGTCCCTTGGACAGCAAGGAGATCAAACCAGTCAATCCTAAAGGAAATCAACCCTAAATATTCATTGGAAGGACTGATGGTGAAGCTGAAGCTCCAATATTTTGGCCACCTGATGTGAAGAGCCAATTCACTGGAAAAGACCCTGATGCTGGGAAAGATTGAGGGCAAGAGGAGAAGGGGGCAACAGGATAAGGTGGTTGGATGGCATCACTGACTCAATGGACATGAGTTTGAGCAAACTCAGGGAGATAGTGAAGGACAGGGAAGCCTGGCATGCTGCAGTCCATGGGGTCACATAGTTGGACACAGCTTGGTGACTGAACAACAATCATGCCATGTCCTGTAATAGGGATGTGAGGTTAAGGACCCTCATGCACTTCTAGTGATAGAAGGGACTTGGGCAGCCATCCCAGAGATGAATGTGGCAATACATAATCCAGTCAATATCCTCATGTGCCACCTGAAGAAATTCTCACACAGATCCATAACAGGTCAGGTAGGAGAATGTTTCTTATAGTGTGATTTGCAACAGTGGGGAGTTGGGGTCGTTCGGGCTGTCACCAGGGGATACACTCCATAGTTGGCCTTTCAGCAGTTAGATCAGTGAGTTAGACATACACAGAGCAATACTGGTGATCTTCAACACATAGCACTGGATGAAAAATAAGTAAGCCATAAAACAAAACACTATTCTCATAAGTTACAAATGCATGCATGTATATACCAAATATACATCTTAAAAGAACTCAAAAGGGTATATGTATGTGGTATGTGTTAGTCGCTCAGTCGTGTCCAACTCTTTGCGACCCCATGGACTGTACCCTGCTAGGCTCCTCTATCCATGGAATTCTCCAGGCAAGAATACTGGAGTAAGTTGCCATTTCCTTCTCCAGGAGATCTTCGCGACCCTGGGATCGAACCTGGGTCTCCTGCATTGCAGGCAGATTCTTATCATCTGAGCCACCAGGGAAGCCCCTTTAAAGGATATAAGTTAAACACATTCAAAGAGATGTCTGTGAGACAGGATTTGGCATGGAACAGGAGTATGGATAATAGGGAATAAACAAAACAAGCAAGGGAGAAAGGAAAAAATAAACAGAAAGCACGTATTCCTTTGTCTTAGTTCACCTACTCTCTGTAGTGTTCATCCTTTAGCATCTGCTCTTCACTAAGGAGGAAACAGCCCCACCTGTCCTCTGTTAACCTGGGCACAGAATGCCTAGGGGAACCTGACTCAGAGTATCTGTACTTTTTCTGTGCTAATTTGACCACATGCTGCCGAAGCTCCTGCACATCCTCCCTCCAAGCACTGCACAGCCTGAATCAGATGTGGACATACATTCCACCAAACAGAAGTTATCTGCTGTCTTCTCCTCTTGCCCATGCTGGGAAGTGGGGGCAGGTCACGGGGAGATGAGAAGTAGAAAAGTTAGAGGGGCCCACTTCCTGTCAAAACATATTGTTGCCAGACAACTAATTTTTCTGGTCTGCACAGCAGCCTGCTGGTGCCCTGACTATGGTGAGCCATGTGTGTTTCCCTGGACTCACATGTGACCTTACCCTCTGACCTTCCCAGACTTAGCTCTCATAAACTCTTAGGGAAGCTGAAGCCAGACTATGACTAAGAGACTCTGTTCAGCTTACCCGCTTTTGGGCATCTTCACCCAACAGTAACTTCCGTAACCAGCTAGGTGTGTGCTGGCCACAACCGTTTTCAAAACAAAACAATATATTGTCTAGGGCAAAACTTTCAAGGAAAGCAAGAGAACGAGAACATAAAGGTCAAGATTATGGTTTACTTGGGGGAAGGAAGATACAAAGCGGCTTCTAAAATACTGTGAAGTTCCACTTCTGAATCTTGGATATTTTATTACTCTTCCTTAAACTGTACAATGGCTTCCCTGGTGGCTCAGTGGTAAAGGATACACCTGCCAGTGCAGGAGACCCAGGTTTGATCCCTGAGTCAGAAAGATCACCTGGAAGAGGAAATGGAAACCCACTCCAGTAGTCTTGCCTGGAAAATCTCATGGACAGAGGAGCCTGGCGGACTACAGTCCATGAGGTCGCAAAGAGTCGGACACGACTTAGCAACTAAACAACACAACAAACAGTACAAATAAGTTTTAGAAACTTTTCTATATGTTGAATGCAGTTAAAATTTTTTGAAGAGACACAGTTTTCAACCCTAATAACATTTACACCTGACAGAACACATAGAATCAAAGAGAATCATAATAAACACATTAGAATATCTGCCTATGGAGGCAGAAGGTTGGAAATGTAAATGGAGAATGAAGAGAAAATGGGATGCATGAATAAATAAATAAAAAGACATCCAGTCTAGTGGTCAAAGATAATTACAGTTTCCTTTACCTTCTGCCCCTGAATATTGAATATGATAAAGCAGCTGGGCCTTACAAATTTCTTCAAAATCAACAGGTGCAAAGTCAAATCACATGAAGATTATTATAATAAAGGGTTGCTACAGAAGGTTTCCCAAAGCAGAAGATTTTGAAGGCCCCTCTGAGTGGTCATCTCTCCAAGGTTTGATTTGTGGACTCCTGCCCAGTGTTCCTGAAAGATTCCAGTGCAACCCTTGGTGCATCAGCCCATTTCACAATAAAACTCAAAAACCAGTGGAGAAAGCAAGAGATTAAAGTCATGTTCCTATAAGAGCAAAAGAGGGAAAAGAAATTGCCTCTATAGTTTTAAAAACAAGGAACAAAACCTGGCAGTTGGGAAAATGAGTGCTGTGTAAACCTCAGCCATCCTCAGCCTGGAGAAGAATCATGAGGGTAACACCGAGTCTACTCAGCTCACTCCTGGCCACAATATCTCATTTTGGCTCCCAATCCTAGCATCCCCATCTCACTGATGGGCAAATCCACATTTCCCCCTCAATATTAAGGCCACCTGTTCCACCTAATCTCCCCATGCTTAGTTTGCTCATTAAACTTATTGTTTGCTGGAGTTGAAATTGAGATAAAGCCAATTATCCCTAATCTTATGAAATGGCTCCCTATTACTGTGTTATGTGCCTTCCTGCCTTAACCCGTGTGTCTACTAACATATCGACTAGAAATATTCCTTGCAGACTTCTCTAGTGGTACAGCGGATAAGAATCCACCTGCCAGTGCAGGGAACACGAGTTCAATCCCTGATCTGGGAAAATTCCACATGCCGTGGAGCAACTAAGCCCGCAAGCTGCAACTACTGAGCCTGCCACAAATAGAGAGTGCGTGCACCACAACAAAAGGTCTTGCATGCTGCAACTAAGACTCAATGTGGTCAGATAAATCTTTTTTAAAAAAAATTACACAGCGTATAAATTACCTTTCTGTCCCAAAGAGCCTGTCATCAGTGTTCTCCTCAAACATGGCATCTTATTTTTCTGTTGAACTTTTTATTTTGTATTGGGATATAGCCGATTAACGATGTTGTGGTAGTTTCAGGTGAACAGCGAAGGGACTCAGCCATAGATATACATGTATCCATTCTCCCCCAGCCCACCCCCATCAATCCAGGCTCATGGCATCTTTTTTAAAATTATAGTTGATTTACAGTGTTGTGTTAATTTCTGCTGTACAGCAAAGTGATTCAGATACATATATGTATGTTGTTGTTCAGTCACCAGGTGTGTCCAACTCCTCAAGACCCCATGGACTGCAGCACACCAGGCTTCCTTGTCCGTTACTATCTCCTGGAGTTTGCCCAAGTTCATGTCCATTGAATCGGTGATGCTATCCAACCATCTCATCCATATGTGTGTGTGTATATATATATATATATATATATATATACACACACATTCTTTTTAAAATATTCTTTTCCATTATGGTTTATCATAGGATAATGAGTATAGTTCCCTGTGCTGTACAGTAGGACCTTTTTATTATCCACTCAAACATGGCATCTTAATACCAACTCAGAATCTATGCAATAGCCTTGTCCTCCTGGTAAGAAAGGCAGTTTATTCCTAAGAGCCAACAGGTCTGCCACCACGTTCCAGACCCACACCACTTTAATGAATATGTCACCCCTTTCATCTCAGAGTTCTGAACCCACCTCATTTTCTCCATGAATCTATCTCAGACTCATTTGAGATTGATCTGAGCATCTCTTTGTTTCTCTTGTTTCAGGACACTCCAGTTCCCCAAAACTGCCTTCACCCATCATCAACAACTAATAACTTGGACTGTCCCTTCCCAGGCCCCAGCATCTGTGAGGAAACTAGACTGTTCTGTCAGTCCTCGATATGCCTCAGTGTCATCTGAGAGCAGGAAGTCTCAGCTCATCAGACCCAATGTGCCTTCTACTTTCCTGAAATGAAATTTGCTACTAATGGAACCCACCTACACAGTTCTTAAAAATCAAGATAATGCACTTAACTTCAACATAAAAGGAATATATCAAATGATTTTGTGCATCAATTGAACTAATCTTATGGTTAATTCAATTGATGCAGAAAAATCTAAAGTCTTTTGTCCTTTAGACCATTTATATGGTAATGTTTGATGTTCCAGGAGTAAACTCTACCTGGTAATAATATATGTTTTTGAATACACTGTTAATGTCTGTTAGCTAACATTTTATTGGGAATTTTCATTTCATAAATGAAACAGCCCTAGAATTTTCTTTTCATGGGTTCTTGTTATCTGATTTTTCAATCTAGGTTGCTCTAAGCTCAAAAAATTAAATGGATAAGTTCACTCTTTTGTTATTATGCATAAGATCAGAAACTTGAAAGTTTGCTACAACTCACCTACAAAATCAAGTAATGTTTTGAAGGAGGAGAGTTCCTTGACTACCACTTTGGTTTCCTTAATACTCACTGCCCTATTCAAGACCTCACTTTTGTGTCTATTTTAACATGTTATATTTTTCTTGGAATGTATCCTTTTCATCCAGGTTTTCAAATTCATTGGCATATCATTCATCATTCTTCTTTTACAAGAATTTCATTCTACATCTTGTTTTTGTAATTTTCTCCCCCAACTCCCTTTTTTTATTACTCTTTTCAGAGGTTTGTCTCCCTTGTGAATCTTTTCGAAGACATTGTCTGTTGTTCTCTATGGCATTTATTTCTGCCTTATCATTGTTTCTTTCTTATTTCTTTGAATTCGGTAATATAAACTGTGGCATTAGCACAAAAATGGAAAAGTAGACCAATAGAACAGCATAAATGCAGACCTGTGGATATAAAGGAACCTAGTGTATAACAGATCAATGGAAAAAGGACAGTTGCTTTGTTGAAGGTGTTTAAAAACCTGACTCATGACTTGGAGAAAATAAAAACAGACCCCTACCTCATACCACATACAAAAAAATGGACTCTAGATAGAGGACCTAAATGTGAAAGATAAAACTGTAATGTTAATAAGAGAAATTATAGGAGGATATCTTTGTGACCTAGGGGCTTAGAATGACTTATTAGATAAAAGTGCAAGACTATAATTCATATGGTAAAGAGTTGATTTATTTGATTACATCAAATTAAAGGATTTGTGCTTGATGAAAGACTATGGACAAAAGTAAAAGATAATCTACAGATTGGGAGAAGATATTTGCAATGTCTAAATCAACAAAGGATTTAATATCTAGAACATCCAAGGACTTCCTGTGAATCAACAAAAACAAACACCACCACTAGTTGGGCAAAGCACAGAATAGACAGTTTACCGAAGAAGAAATTTGAAAAGCCAAGAGCGTATATGATGAGGTATTCAAGATAATTGGAAATCTGAGAAGTTAACATAACAGTGAGATCTGACTTTACATTTATGAGACTGACAAAATTAGAAAACAGGATAATGCCCAGTGCTGATGAAGCTGTAAGAACCTACAAACCCACCTGCATGGCTGCTGGGAGTGTAGACTTGGGCAGCCATTCTGAAGGGCTGTCTGCAGTACCTTGCCAAATGAAATATGCATATACTATATGACCAACAGTTCTGCTCCTGGGTATAATAAATCTTATGGATACACAGATATACAAGGGGACATATGTGAGGGTGTTCATCACAGCATTAAGCCCAAAAAGAAAAGGCAAAAAAACCTAAATGTATTTCTCCTCAAGTAGCTTCCACGGGCAAAAATACAAGCCTTCACTCTTCAAAAGTGGATTTTCTCAGCCCATGTGCCCAAGAACCCTATACTGCCACAAATCATTTCTAAAGATGGGAATTATTGATAGATGTAACTTTTAAAATAATGTTAAAAATAATGTATGCAGTCAAGAAGCAACAGTTAGAATTGGACATGGAACGACAGACTGGTTCCAAATCAAGAAAGGAGTATGTGAAGGCTGTATATTGTCACCCTGCTTATTTAACTTACATGCAGAGTACATCATGTGAAATGATGCCAGGCTGGATGAAGCACAAACTGGAATGAAGATTGCCAGGAGAAATATCAATAACCTCAGATATGCAGATGACACCACCCTTATGGCAGAAAGTGAAGAAGAACTAAAGAGCCTCTTGATGAAAGTGAAAGACGACAGTGAAAAAGTTGGCTTAAAACTCAGCATTCAGGAAACTAAGATCATGGCATCCAGTCCCATCACTTCATGGCAAATAGATGGGGAAATAATGGAAACAGTGAGAGATTTTATTTTGGGGGGCTCCAAAATCACTGCAGATGGTGACTGCAGCCATGAAATCAAAAGACACTTGCTCCTTGGAAGAAAAGCTATGACCAACCTAGACAGCATATTAAAAAGCAGAGACATTACTTTGTCACCAGAAGTCCATCTAGTCAAAGCTATGGTTTTTCCATTAGTCATGTATGGATGTGAGAGTTGGACTATAAAGGAAGCTGAGCTCTGAAGAATTGATGCTTTTGAACTGTGATGTTTTGAACAGCATTTGAACAGAGCTGCTCTCTGATGGCGGGAGCTATACATGAAGTCCTTCCTGGCAGCATGATAAACATGGGCTCTAGAAGTTCAAAGAGAAAACCATGAGAGTACTGTACTGTTCAAATATAGTTTCAAAATTTTTAAAAACCAATTTTAAAAACCAGTTGTAGGGACTTCCCTGGTGGTCCAGCAGTTAAGAATCCGTCTGCCAATACTGGGGACATGGGTTGGATCCCTGCTTCAGGAAGATCCCACATGCTGTGGAGCAGCTAAGCCTGTGTGCCACAACCACTGAGCCCTCACACTGCAACTACTGAAGCCCTCGTGCCCTAAAGCCTGTGCTCATCTACAGGAGAAGCCATCGCAATGAGAAGCCCATCACAGCTAGAGAGAAGGCCCTGCTCTCCGCAACTAGAGAAAGCCTGAGCACAGCAACAAAGACCCAGAACAACCATAAATAAAAATGTCCTAAAAAACCTCAAACATCAGATAAACAGTTGTAAATGTTTGTTAGAGGTATTTTTTAAAATATTTGTCATTATTTTTAAAGTTACAGCTATCAAAATTTTTATTTTGCTTACAACTCATTGAACATGTAGTCATGTAACCGAAAAAAGGTGACTTGATAGTGAGAGGGTAACAGGCAGGAAGGCCAGGTGTCTCCAAATGGAGGAAATAGGCTGCAAGCATCAGACATTTTTTATCTCTCTCTTAAGCGGCAGGAGGAATCAAACAAGTGTTAGATTTTTCCCCTTCTCTCAATCAGTTCAGTCACTGAGTCGTGTCTGACTCTTTGCAACCCCATGAACTGCAGCACGCCAGGCTTCCCTGTCCGTCACCAACTTCCAGAGCTTGCTCAAACTCATGTCCATTGAGTCGGTGATGCCATCCAACCATCTCATCCTCTGTCGTCCCCTTCTCCTCCCACCTTCAATCTTTCCCAACATCAGGGTCTTTTCCAATGAGTCAGTTCTTCGCATCAGGTGGCCAAAATATTGGAGTTTCAGCTTCAGCATCAGTCCTTCCAATGAATATTCAGGACTGATTTCCTTTAGAATTGACTGGTTGGACATGAAAAGATGCTCGACATCACTCATTATTAGAGAAATGCAAATCAAAACCACAATGAGGTACCATTTCACGCCCGTCAGAATGGCTGCTATCCAAAAGTCTACAAGCAATAAATGCTGGAGAGGGTGTGGAGAAAAGGGAACCCTCTTACACTGCTGGTGGGAATGCCAACTAGTACAGCCATTGTGGAGATTCCTTAAAAACTGGAAATAGAACTGCCATATGACCCAGCAATCCCAATGCTGGGCATACACACTGAGGAAACCAGAATTGAAAGAGACACGTGTACCCCAGTGTTCATCGCAGCACTGTTTACAATAGCCAGGACATGGAAGCAACCTAGATGTCCATCAGCAGACGAATGGATAAGGAAGCTGTGGTACATATACACAATGGAATATTACTCAGCCATTAAAAAGAATACATTTGAATCAGTTCTATTGAGATGGATGAAACTGGAGCCCATTATACAGAGTGAAGTAAGCCAGAAAGAAAAGCACCAATACAGTATACTAAAGCATATATATGGAATTTGAAAGATGGTAACAATAACCCTATATGCGAGATAAAATAAGAGACACAGATGCATAGAACAGTCTTATAGACTCTGAGGGAGAAGGTGAGGGTGGGACGTTCTGAGAGAATAGCATTGAAACATGTATATTATCATATGTGAAACAGAACACCATTCCAGGTTCGATGCATGAGACAAATGCTCAGGGCTGGGGCAATGGGACGACCCAGAGGGATGGGATAGGGAGGGAGGTGGGGGGGGTTCAGGATGGGGAACACATGTAAACCCATGGCTGATTCATGTCAATGTATGGCAAAAACCACTACAATATTGTAAAGTAATTAGCCCCCAACTAAAATAAGAAATAAGTAATTAGCCCCCAACTAAAATAAGAAAAAAAAAAAAGAATTGACTGGTTGGATCTCCTTGCAGTCAAGAGTCTTCTTCATAGGCTGCCCTATGAAACACTCCTCTGACCTTCTCTCAGAATCATTCCACTTAATATGATTTTTACTTTGCTCCTGCTCCTCAAGATACTTTGTTTTGTGTGCATATGTATAATATTTCAATTTTTATTAGATTCAGGGTTTTTTTACAATTTTTTTCTAATAATATAGAAGTTATCTTTGTTATCAGAATCATCAGCATCTATTAGTATGTGCTGCTTTAAGGAATATCATTGATTTTATTTTCTCAGTTGTTGTTTCTGCATGCTCTCTTTCCTTCCTTTCTCCCTCCCTTCTTTCATTCTTTATTTCTCTCTACTTTCTATCTGTCACTCTCCGCAATTTCTCTTTCCCCCATCTCTTTGTATTATTGGATTTTGATGTTAACAGTGAACCATATGCTGATTTTTGATGGAATTTTATTCTGAGTTATCTTCTACTTTTAGAAAAATATGAAAACGTAATAATGGTATCATATAATTAAGTCAGAGTGGGCTGTTTATAGGCCTTTGCCACTTTAAAGGGCTTCCCAAGTGGCGCCAGTGGTAAAGAACCCACCTGCCAAGAGACAGAAGAGACACGGGTTCGATCCCTGGTTTGGGAAGATCCTCTGGAGGAGGAAATGGCAACCCACTCCAGCATTCTTGCCTGGAGAATCCCATGGACAGAGAAGCCTGACGGGCTACAGTCCATGGGGTCACCAGTAGTTGGACACAACTGAAGCAACTTAGCATGCACGCCACTTTAAAAACACTGTTATTCAAAATATGTTCATTATGTGAGTATAATATTTATTTTGAATATTTAGAATTTTTAGAATTTTCATTATCAAATTAACCAGAAATTAATATTTCATTTACCATATGTAGACTTTTAAGTGTTCGTGAAGTTCATTTTAAGTATTCTTAATGCATCCTAATATTAAATATCAATTTTGAGAACCTTACATATAGATTTAATTTATAAAAAAATATTTGTTTCCAAATCTGTATTAGGGTTCTCTAGAGAAACAAAACCAATAGATCTAAAGAATTAGGTCACACAGTTATGGAGGCTAACAAGCCCCAAGATCTGTAGGGTGAGTGGGCAAGCAGGAAGAGCCAGTGTTTCATTTTAAATTGAAAAGCAGAAAAAAGCTTGATGTTCCAGTTCAAAGACAGTCAAGCATAAAGAATTCTCCCTTATTCTGGGGAAAATCTGACTTTTTGTTCTATTCAGGCCTTCAACAGATTGGATGGGGCCCACACCCATTGGGGAGGGCAATCTGCTTTACTCAGTTTACCAATTCACATGTTAATCTCATCCCTAAGGACCCTCACAGGAACACCCAGGATAATGTTTGGCCAAATAGCTGGCAGTCTGTGACCCAGTCAAGTTGACACATAGAATTAACCATCACAAGTTTACCCTCTGTCAACCTGACACTCATAGGCATCTCCTTAAATTATACTTAATTTCCAAATGAAGATAATACAAAGGTTATCCTTCCACTTAACATGATACAGCTGTCCTGTGTACAGCAAAAATGAATTAACCCCTTCCCCAGAAGAGGAGGTGAACGGGGTCCAACTCTTTGTGACCCCTTGGACTATAGTCCACCAGGCTCCTCTGTCCATGGGGATTCTCCAGGCAAGAATACTAGAGTGGGTTGCCATGCCCTCCTCCAGGGGATCGTCCCAACCCAGGTCTCCCACATTGCAGGCGGATTCTTCACCGTCTGAGCCACCAGGGAAGCCCATAAAGAAACACTAGTCATAACAATTATGGTCCTCATTTCGGTAAATGACCATATCATGGGTGCTATTTATAACCACCTTCTTCCACTACCCATTCCGTATTTCCTTTGCCTTTAGCAAGCACCTCAGCTGGTTGTTCTTATCCAGTGGAGTGACACAGTCCCTCGTTCCTGAAGGATCTGGACCATTATTAATCCTACCTGAAATTGGTTGTTTTAGTTTTTCATTTACTTTAATCACAGGATATATAATACTAAGAGATACCTAGGGCATCTCCTGTATTGCAGACATGCTCTTCTTTACCTCTGTTATAGAGTAGCAGCTCAGTTTTCCCTTGATAGTCAGGATCAGTCACCCCAACTAGCAGAGTAACTCCCTCCTTTGCCTATTGATTCAGAGGCATGAGGAGTGGTGGGGCAGCAGGTCTTAACTTCCAGTTCAGTGGAATCATTGCTGTGTCTCCCGGTGGAAGCATTCTTCCCTTTGGAACTAAGGCCTCTAGGCCAACAGAGCATAAGGTCATGGGAACAAGAAGTAAACATTTTGCCAGTGGGTCACCAGGGGTAATAGTGAGTGGTGCTACTCCCATTTGTACCCCTGATTCTTGGGCCCATGAATCCTGGCTATGGGAGAAAAAACACCACATATTGCTCTAACCTCGCAGGGCATTGCCACCCAATTGACCCTATAACTGACTTTTAAAGGCCATTCCACTGTTCATCAAGCTAGCTGCTTTGGGATGGCAAGGAACGTGGTATGACCAGTGAATTCCATTAGCATGGGTTCCTTGATCAGAAGCAATGCTATATAGAATACCATGATGGTAGAAAGGCATTCTGTAAGTCCATGGGTAGTGGTTTTAGGAGAAGCATTAAGTGTAGGGAAGGCAAGCCCATATCCAGAGTAAGTGTCTATTCCAGTAAGGACAAAATGCTTACCCTCCCATGATGAGAGTGGTCCAATGTGACCAACCTGCCACCAAGGAGGCTGGCTGATCATGCTGGGGAATGGTGCCATATGGGGGCTCAGTGTTGGTCTCTGCTGCTGGCAGATGGTCATAGTCAGGTTAGTTTTAATGCATGGAAGTCCATGTTGCAGACCCCATGCACAACCCTCATTGCTCCCACATTGGCCACTTTGTTCATGAGCCCGTTGGGCAATGAGGCAGGGGTGGCTGGGGAAAGAGGCTGACTGGTGTCCATAGTGTGGGTCATCCTATCCACTTGAATATTAAACTCTTCCTCTGTTAAGGTCATGCTTTAGTGAGCATTCACATGGAGCACACTTGTCTTCATGGTTTTTGCCCACTCAGAGAGGTCCATTCACGTAACTCTTCCCCAAATTTCCTTGTCATCAGTTTTCCAATCATGTTCCTTCTAAGTGCCTATCCATCCAGCCAAACCCATGGCCACAGCCCATGAATCTGTATGTCTTTCTGTTTCTTCTTCCAAGTAAAGTGAACAACCAAGAGCACTGCCCAAAGTTCTGCCCACTGGGAGGAATTGCCTTCACTACTACCCTTCAGGGATGTCCCGGAGAGGGAATGTAATGCTGTAACTGTCCACGTTAGGGTGCTGTCTGCATATTGTGCAGAAACACATATAAACCAAACCTGAGACTGTTCTTCCTCTGTCATCTGATCGTAGGAAACTCCCCATGAGGCCAGAAGTGCAATCTGGGGGAGAAAAGGCAGTGTAGGAGGAGGGGGGACCATAGACATTTCAGCCACTTCTTTGTGTAACTTCTTGTGCCTTCAGGGTGTGCCTGGGACTGATCACATATATACCGATTGATTCCATTTGAGGATGGAGTGTTGCTGTGCACACCCAACTTTATAACTGGTGGGTCAGATAATGCCTAGTTCATGATGAGAAGCTCAGGTCACTTGGGAACTTGGTGGACCTTGGTCAAGTATTCATTGTCTGCTAAGGCCCAGTAGCAGGCCAAGAGCTGTTTCTCAAAAGGAGAGTAGTTATCTGTGGATGATAGTAAGATCTTGCTCCAAAATCCTAAAGGCCTATACTGCAATTCACTTATGGGCTTACCTGATAGCTCAGTTGGTAAAGAATTCGCCTGCAATGCAGGAGACCCCAGTTCGATCCCTGGGTTGGGAATATCTGCTGGAGAAGGGGTAAGCTACCCACTCCAGTATTCTTGGCTTCCCTTGTGGCTCAGTGGGTAAAGAATCTTCCTGCAATGCTATAGGAGCCTGCCAAAGGCTCCAAACAGCATCCCTGTCTGTCAGAGACACTTCAAGCACCATTGGACCTGCTGGATGACATGGCCCAAGTGACTGAGCAGCTTGCACAGCAGCCTGGACCTATTGCAGAGCCTTTTCTCATTCTGGAGCCCACTCAAAAACTAGAAGATTTGGGGGTCACTTGGTATATGGGTCAGAGTAACACGTCCAAATGAATACGTTGCCTCCAGAATCCAAAGAGGCCCACTAGGCAATTGTGCTTCACTTTTAGTTGTAGGAGGGGCAGCTACAAAAATCTACTCTTCACCTTAGAAGGGATATCTCAATATGTCCCACACCACTGCACCCCTAGAAATTTCACTGAGGTAGAAGGCCCCTAAATTTTGCCAGATTTAAATCCTACCTTGTGACATGTAAATGTCTTACCAATGTGTGCTTAGTCTGTACTTAGTCGCTGAGTCTAGAGTAATTGCTACTTCTTGCTCACTAGATCCAGTCAGCATAAGGTGAATGGACCAGTGTGATGGACCATCAATGTGATGGACCAGTGTGATATCAAATGAAAATGAAAGGTGATAAAGGTACATGCGAACTAAATTATGACAGGGGTGGAGAGTTGAAATGCCCCTGAGGTAGGACAATTAAGATTTGCTGGCTGAAAGCAAACTGCTTCTGGTGAACCTTACGGACAGGGATGGAGAAAAAGCATTTGCTATGTGAATAACTACATACCAGGAACCAGGGGATATGTTAATTTGCTCAAACAATGAAACCACATTGGTACAGCAGCTACAACCCAAGTTACCACCTGGTTAAGCTTGCAAGGAAATGGCAGCCCACTCCAGTATTCTTGCCGGGAGAATTCCATGGATGGAGGAGCCTGGCAGGCTACAGTCCATAGGGTCGCAAAGAGTCAGACACAACTGAGCGACTACCACTCACTCAAGCTTGCAATAATCTGCTGTCATTCTCCAAGATCCATCTGTCTTCTGCACAGGCCAAGTAGAAAAGCTGAATGTGGATGTGATGGGAATCACTAACCCTGCATCTTTTAAAGCCTTGATGGTGACACTAATCTCTGCAATCCCTCAGGAATGCAGTACTGCATTTAGTTTACTATTTTCCCAGGTAGAGGCAGTTCTAGTGACTTCCTCTTGGCATTTCCCACCAGCATCGCCCTCACTTCACAGGTCAGGGAAACAATGTAGAGATTCTGTCAGCTGCTGAGTAGATCTACTGCAAGTATGCATTCTGTGACTGGGGAAAGAACCATGAGATGGGTTTGGGAACCCATGAGGCCCACTGTGAGAGAGATCTGAGCTAAAACTACATTGATCCCCTGACCTCCATAAGCCCATACTCTGACTGGTGGGCCACAGTGGTCTTCTAGAAATAATGTCCATTCAGAGTCAGTGTCCGGTAGTCCCCCCCAGAGATCTGATTATTCCCTTTTACTCAATGCAGTTACCCTAGTAAAAGCTCTAGGTCCTTTTGTGGAGGCTGAGAGAAAGATTAACAGTATGAACTGTTGGCAGTGTTCCTGTAGCAGACCCAGCCTCACCATTCCAACTTTCAGGATCCTATTCCTTACCAATCAGTTCTCTCTCACTTTAAAAGGGGACACCTTGTAAGACCAGGAGTTCAACTTGTGTTGAAATTCAACCAGTTGCAGGATGAGATTCTGGGTTTGATTTTCAGCAATCTCAGTCCTGGAAGCACAGGAGATGAGGACCTCCAGGGCACACCTAGAAGCTGTCAGGTCATTTATGTGCCTCTTGTGCTGAGATTTCAAATCCTTGAGCTAGTTCTTTACTTTCCCCACTTTGTAGATCAACATTAGAAGCAACCAGACAATCTCATTATATTCACTAATTTAAGAAAAATGTTCAAAAATATATAGTCACCCAGATCCTTGCTTCTTATGAGTAGTTGATTAGGAGTATCCACTGGTAATAGTTTGTGTATCTCTATGAGCAGTTCATGCCATGGAATATCAGTGCTCTCTTTACTACTGGGATAGTCATTGTGTGTGTTAGTTGCTCAGTCGGGTCCGTCTCTTTGCAACCCCATAGACTGTAGCCCGCCAGGCTCCTCTATCCATGGGATTCTCCAGGCAAGAATACTGGAGTGCATTGCCATTTCCTTCTCCAGGGGATCTTCCTGACCAAGGGATTGAACCCCAGTCTCCTGCATTGCAGGCAGATTCTTTACCATCTGAGACACCAGGGAAGTAGCCACCAGTCTCAAAACGCTAATCATTACAAAGCCAATTCAAGAAACCCCAGAACCAATTCATCAACTCATTCTTAAAACTCTGTTCCTTTAGACTGCTTTCATTATCAAATGATTAGGCCCAAGAATAACCTAATCCCATTTGGATTAGGATTAGGGGTCTGCAGAGAAACAGAAGTAATAGGATGTGTATATATAGGTAAAGAGATTGTTTAGAAAGAATTGGCTGATAAAACTGTGGAGGCTAACAAGCCCCAAGATCTGCAGGGTGAGTTGGCAAGTGGGAGACTCAAGAGAATCAATGGTGTAGTTCCAGCCCAAATGCCACCTGACCCAGGAAGAGCCATTGTTTCATTTGAGTCTAAAGGCAGGAAAAAGCTGCTGTCCCAGTTAGAAGGCAGTTAGGCAGGAAGGGTTCTTTTTTACCTGGGGGGGAGGGTCAGCCTTTTTGTTCTATTCAGGCCTTCTACAGATTGGATGAGGCCTACTCAATCAGAGAGTGCAATCTGCTTTTTTCAGTCTGCTAATTCAAGTGTTAATCTCATCCAAAAACACTCTCACATACACACCTGGAACAATGTACAAATATCTAGGCACCCTATGGCCCAGTAAGATTTACACATAAAATTAACCATCACAAGGTAATACCCTGGAGGTCCAGTGATTAGAACTGGGCACTTTCACTGCTGAGGGGAATTAAGATCCTGCAAGCCATGCAGCACAGCCAAAAATAAATAAATAGACAAATAAAATTAACCACCACATATCATAATGGACTTTTGGGGTAAAGATGCAATGTCATCATATCTCCAAAACCAGCTCCACGTCCATGAATGATGTTTACATCATGAGTGTTAGTCGTTCAGTCATGTCCGACTCTTTGTGACCTGGTGAATTGTAGCCCACCAGGCTCCTCTGTCCTCGGAATTTTCTAGGCAAGAATACTGGAGTGGGTTGCCATTTCCTTCTCCAGGGGATCTTCCTGACCCAGGGATCGAACCCGGGTCTCCTGCATTACAGGTGAATTCTTAACCACTGAGCCACCAGGGAAGCCTTACATCATGAGGATCATCTCAAATTTGGATTTGAATGCCCAACAAGCCCTCATTCCTCAGCTTAAATGTCTGGTTTGTATACAAAATGTTTGAGAGAAGCAACAATACCAAACAGATGATTCTATGTTAAACTATTCCAACAAATATTTCATGAATTACTTTTTATTTTGGAGCAATCACAAAGACAAGTTGCAAGAACAGTACAGGGAATTTTTTCCTGAACCATTTGAGAGTAAGCTGCAGACCTAGTGTCCCATCACTTCTGAATATTTCAATGTGCTTTTCTACAAACAAGGATATTTTCCTACATAACCACAATTCACCCATCAATGTCATAAAATTAATGTCGATCCATCACTATCACCTAATTCTCAGATCCCATCCAGATTTCACCAGTTATCTTAATAATAGCCTATAATTTATAGCAAAAAGACTCAATCCAGGATCATGCATTGCATTTTTATGAACATTTTGAAACAAGTCTGTGTAGTGAGTGAGGTCATGGTGACAGGAAGATGTCCTGAAAACCTGAGATTTAAGTAATACATTGTTTTATTTATTGTTTTGTACAGAGGAGCCTTCATCTGTAAGAGTTTGCCTTTTGATCTGATTTCCATGGGAAATGGTACTATCAATATGGTGAAATGAAATACAAGGTACTAACCGCTCACCTGTTTTCAACTTTGTATAAAGACAAGGGCTCAGAACATTCTTCTCTGTTGTTTCATAAGTGTGTGAGCTGAGTCAGAGGAAGAATATTTTCAAAAGTTTGTGAGCCACAATAAAAATTGAAAGGTTTTTTCCATGGTCAATTCGTCCTTGACAGATTTGTGGAGAGATTAGCTGAATTTTTTGGGTTCCTGTATATAGTTTATAGAAATTTGTAAGGATCATGTGAAAAGAGATTAATGTGAACTGACAGAGTTTGGGGGGTTCAAAGCAAAAACTCTGGAAAGTTTTTGGAGCTTTGGAAAAGTGTGGTTAAAAGTTATTCCCTTGATAATGTTGCTGTTATAATTTGAATCATAAAGACAAAAATTTTAATGGAGTAGAATAACGAGAATAACTTCAGGGAAAGAATCATCATTTAAAAACCATTAAAATGTTCAACTGGATTTAAATGATTTCAAGAATGAAATAGAAATTCTGGCTAATGGTGAGAAAAACTCATAAATTTTTCCTATCCATTTACCACTGCCTACTTGAGAAAAAAAAATTCTCATTAATAGCCACAATCAAGATTTTGAAGAGATTATAAGTAAAAAGTCCTGATCAAGAATTGTGTGTAGCCATTTCTAGCATAAAACCTTATGTAAAATGTATATGCCAAAAAAGATGATTGAATGTGTCATTAAAACATGAAAATAGTTTATTTCCATATTTATACAAATGAAAGGTTTACTATCTCCTCTAATACTGTATAGTTTATTTTTGTCATAACTATATAAAATAAATAGAGGGACTTCACTGGTGGTCCAGAGGTTAAGACCCAGCATTTCTGCTGCACAGAGGTGGGGGGAGGAACCGATTTGATCCCTTCTATCCCTGGTCGGGGAACTAAGACCACACATGACATGCAGCACAACCAAAAAAACAAAACAAAAAACCGAAGTAGCACATGTTTTCACTAAGTCCCCTTCCCACCCCTTTCTTCGCACCCCCATACCTCCTCCGAATCGGAGCCACAGCCAAGGTGATGTTTCCTCTGAGCTATAGTCTTGCTCCAGCTCTGGGAGCCCACGCACCAGGACTGAGAACATCTAATGATAATAATGGCAGCTAACAGTTACTAACAGTTACTGAGGACTTAATTATGCCGGACACTAAATACAGGAAAAGAAGTAAAAGTGAAAGTCATTCAGTCGTGTCTTACTCTTTGTGGCCCGCCAGCTTCCTCTGCCCATGGAATTCTCCATGCAAGAATGCTGGAGTTGGTAGCCATTCCCTTCTCCGGGGGATCTTCCTGACCCAGAGATGGAACACCAGTCTCCTGCATTGCAGGCAGATTCTTTACTGAGCCACCAGGGAAGCCATACTAAATACATAATCTTATTTAATTATCTTATTTAACTACTAAATACATAATCTTTTTAGTTCTCACAATAACCTTCTGTGGTAGGTATTATTATTCTACTATTCTCCTTCATTAGAAAGATATGGGATCTAGACTATAAGAGATTAAGTTATTTGCCAAAATTTACGCAGCCATAATCCATGGAGGCAGGATTTGCACCCAAGCAGTTCAGTAGCCTCTCGGTGGGTGGCTCCTCCCCTCTGAGTACCCAATGTACCTGCTCCTTCTGGGCCCCTTTCTGCTCCCTCCGTGTAGGGTAAGGGAATTAGAGAAGACGAGGTTCGGAAAAAGAATGAGACTGGCACTTTACAGGAACAGATCACCTTTAATGAGGCGAGAAGGGGCAGCAGTCAGATTAGTGAGCTGCTGCCCTAACCCAAGAAAAGAGCAAGTATATCTAGGCATATATATGGAACTCTACTGTCTTAAGGGGGCCTGTTCTTCTCCAAGGTTGTTCGGATTAGTTATCTCTCAAACGGCTGGGGCAAGGAATTCTAGAGATCGGCTAGAGGCTGGGACTGGCTGGGAGCTGGGCATAATCAACCTTAATGTCCATTTTTTTCTTCAGGTGAGAGAGTTCTTTGTTTTGCGTAGAATGGTGGGGAGGACTGGAGGGGAGTTTTAACTCCAGGCTATTTTGAGCTGTGTGATTTTCCTTCACTGTGGGCCTCAGCTTTTCATCTGCAGTGGTTGGTTGTATAGAGGGGTCAATGTCAGGGCTGTCCCAGGTCAAGCTACAGGCTGAACAGGTGACCACACAGTAGGACAAGCCCAGCTGGGGCCACTGAGGTCTATAGTTAAGGGGAATCAGGAAGTAATGGAGGCACCCGCCCCTGATCAAGCCTGTCGCTAAGCCCTAGTCTGGAGAAAAGGCCTGGACTTTCTCCTACACTCCAGTCTGGACCTGATCATGAGGCAACACAGTGTATGCCAACATCCAGAGGACAGAGATAGGCTAGCAAGGAGGTCTTTAGATGAGAAAGAGGCCTGAATACCAGGTAAAGGACAGGAAAAGACTCAACCCCTGTGGCACGTCCTGGCAGTAGTTGAGGGGATGAAATGGCCAGAGAGGAGGCTGGCCCTCAAAGCATCTCCAGAGCTTGAGTCCCTCTAGCCAGCTGCAACTCCCAGCCCCTTTGGACTATGCCCTTTTGTTCAAAGCAGGCCTCCAAACCCCATATAGTTCTGTCTTCCACATTTTGCCACTATCATGGCTTCAGACCACCCCTTACTTCTCCCAATTCTCTCCATCCATCCTGCAAGGTCTAAATCCAATCCCGCCCCCTCCAGAAAAACTTCTAGGGTCCAAGTTAAGTTCCCTTTCCTGATGAATTGATTGATTTCTTTTTCTTTTCCTAGTCACCATTCTCAGGGAATCAGCTAATATTTAATGTTATATAGCCTTTTGTTTGTGTGTCCTGGTAAAATATATTGTTGTGTGTGCATGTATTTGTAATGTATCTAAGGGTGTTATGTTGTATATTTCATTCTGTTTCCTGTTTACACAGCAATATGTGCTTTTAGTTTTTTAAACTTTTTGTTTTATAATTTCTGACTTATAAATGTTACAAACCAAATACAAAGGATTCTCATATACTCTTCACCCACCTTCCCCAATGTTACCATTTTACATGATCACAGTACAACTATCAAAACCTGGAAATCAACACTGATACAATACTACTAACCTATTCAAATTTCACCTTGAACTTTATTCAGATTTTACCAGTTTTTCACCTAATATCCTTTTTCTGTTCTCGGATCCCTCAATACAGTTAGTTATCATTATTATGTCTCTCTGCTGCTGCTTCTTCTAAGTTGCTTCAGTCATGTCTGACTCTATGTGACCCCATGGACGGCAGCCCACCAGGCTCCCCCGTCCCTGGGATTCTCCAGGCAAAAACACTGGAGTGGGTTGCCATTTCCTTCTCCAATGCATGAAAGTGAAAAGTGAGTGAAAATGAAGTCACTCAGTTGTGTCCGACTCTTAGTGACCCCATGGACTGCAAACTACCAGGCTTCTCTGTCCATGGGATTTTCCAGGCAAGAGTACTGGAGTGGGGTGCCATTGCCTTCTCCTCTGGTCTCCTCTAAATTACCATAGTTCCTAGGTCTGTCCCAGTCTTTCATGACGTTGACACTTTTGAAGAGTACTGGTCAGTTAGTTTATAGAATGTTCCTCAGTTGGGTTTTTCTGATGTTCTTGCATGATTAGATTTAGGATTAGATTAGATTAGATTAAATGTATGCATTTTTGGTAAGGACCACAGAAGTGATGCAGCCTTCCCAGTCCATCATGACAGGGGGTATGGGATGTTCATATATCATATTATTGGTGATATTAACTTTTATCACTTGATTAAGGTGGTGTCTTCCACTGTAAGTTTGCTATTTTCACCTTTGTAATTAATAACTAACTTGTGATGAGACACTCAAAAATATCTTCACAAATATTCTGTGTTTCACCAAGGTTGCACCCACTAATTTTAGCATCCACTAATGGTTCATGCCTGATACAGTTGTTACTGTAGTGTTTACCAGATAGTGATTTTTCTATTTCAATTGTTCCTTCTACACTTTTTAAACGTTATTAGTTAGACTTCTCTTGTATTAAAGATGGGACCTAATTAAACTTAAAAGCTTTTACACAACAAAGGAAACTATAAGCAAGGTGAAAAGACAGCCTTCAGAATGGGAGAAAATAATAGCAAATGAAGCAATGGACAAAGAATTAATCTCAAAAATATACAAGCAACTCCTGCAGCTCAATTCCAGAAAAATAAACGACCCAATCAAAAAATGGGCCAAAGAACTAAACAGATATTTCTCCGAAGAAGACATACAGATGGCTAACAAACACATGAAAAGATGCTCAACGTCATTCATTATTAGAGAAATGCAAATCAAAACCACAATGAGGTACCATTTCACGCCCGTCAGAATGGCTGCTATCCAAAAGTCTACAAGCAATAAATGCTGGAGAGGGTGTGGAGAAAAGGGAACCCTCTTACACTGCTGGTGGGAATGCAAACTAGTACAGCCATTGTGGAGATTCCTTAAAAACTGGAAATAGAACTGCCATATGACCCAGCAATCCCAATGCTGGGCATACACACTGAGGAAACCAGAATTGAAAGAGACACGTGTACCCCAATGTTCATCGCAGCACTGTTTACAATAGCCAGGACATGGAAGCAACCTAGATGTCCATCAGCAGACGAATGGATAAGGAAGCTGTGGTACATATACACAATGGAATATTACTCAGCCATTAAAAAGAATACATTTGTATCAGTTCTAATGAGGTGGATGAAACTGGAGCCCATTATACAGAGTGAAGTAAGCCAGAAAGAAAAACACCAATACAGTATACTAATGCATACATATGGAATTTAGAAAGATGGTAATGCGAGACAGAAAAAGAGACACAGATGCATAGAATATTCTTTTGGACTCTGTGGGAGAAGGTGAGGGTGGGATGATCTGAGAGAATAGCATTGAAACATGTATATTATCATATGTGAAACAGAACGCCATTCCAGGTTCGATGCATGAGACAAATGCTCAGGGCTGGGACAATGGGATGACCCAGAGGGATGGGATGAGGAGAGAGGTGGAAGGGGGTTTCAGGATGGGGAACACATGTAAACCCATGGCTGATTCATATCAATGTATGGCAAAAACCACTACAATATTGTAAAGTAATTAGCCTCCAACTAAAATAAATAAATTAATAAAAAAAAGACTTTGCTTTTTCCCCTATTTCTTGGGCTTCCCAGGTGGCTCTAGTGGTAAAGAATTCACCTGCAATGCAGGAGACACAGGAGACTCAGGTTTGATCCCTGGGTGGGGAAGATCCCCTGGAGGAGGAAATGGCAACCCACTCCAGTATTCTTGCCTGGAGAATCCCTTTTACAGAGGTTAGTTCATTCATTCATTCTTTTGTTTACATCTGTAGGGACTCATGAGTTCTTATTTTCTTCTGTGGATTATGATTCATTACACTCTTTATTTATTTTGTTGCTCAAATTGTCCCAGATTTGGACATTGGGAGATCCTTTAAGTTGGCTTTTGTGTGCTTTTGACATGTTCTTTTCATTTTAAGCCCATCTTAACTCTCTGGTCCCAGTCCTGAAATCGTCCATGTCTCTAATATGTTTAGATAGATTATAGATAGATAAATATATAGATGTGTGCATGTTCAGTTTCTCAGTCATGTCCAATTCTTTGCGACCCCATGGACTGTAGCCCCCAGGCTCCTTTGTCCATAGGATTTTCCTGGTAGGTTACTGGAGTGTTGCCATTTCCTTCTCCAGGGGATCTTCCCAACCCAGGATCGAACCCACGTCTCCTGCATTGCAGGCCGATTCTTTACCACTGAGCCACTGGGGAAGTCCAAATAAATAGATAGATGCTTTATATATCAGCAATATATCTATATATTAGCTTTATTGAGATATAATTGTCTAAAATATACATACTAAGTATAACACCATTATAGAAATACAATTCACGTATCACACAATTCACCCATTTAAATGTACAATTCAGTGTCTTTTAGCATATTCAGAGTTGTTAAACCATCATCACCATTTAAACTTATAATATTTTCATCACCCCCAAAAGGAAAATCTGTACCTGTTAGCTGTCATTTCCCATTTCCCTTCAACCTCCATCTGCCACCTCCCTAGGCAACAGCTAGGGCTTCCCAGGTGGCCCTAGTGGTAAAGAACCCACCTGCCAATGCAGGAGACATAAGAGAGGCAGATTCGATCCCTGGGTCACGAAGATCCTCTGGAGGAGGAAATGACAACCCACTTCAGTATTCTTGCCTGGAAAATCCCACGGACAGAGGAGCCTGGAGGGCTACAGTTCATAGGGTCATAAAAAGTCAGACACAATTGAAGCAACTTAGCATATAGGCAACTGCTAATCTACTTGCTGTTTCTATAGACTTCCTAGTCTGGACATTTCATATAAATGGAATCATACAACATGTATCTCTTTTTTCTGGTTTCTCTCATTTAGCATAATGTTTTCAAGGTTTGTCCATGTTTTAGCATGGGTCCGTACATCACCTATTTTTATTGCAAACAATATTCCATTGTATGGATATACCACATTTTATTTATCCATTCATCTGTTATAGACATTTGGGTTTGTTCCACTTTTGGTCTATAATAAGTAGTGGCAGCAATATATTGTAAGACATATTCTGCAACCTCAGCTGCTTTACAGCACTATGGTGTACAAAGTCCTTATTTTTCCTGTCTACTCAGCAAGAATGGACACCGAGATTGTTTCTAATTCTTTGCCATCACAAATTTTGAGATGATGAGTACCCTCCAATATGTTTCCTCATGCACATTTGAGAGAATTTCTTTGAGATGTATGTCAAGACATGGAATTGCATAGGGTATGTTCTTAACTTGACTGGAGTCCTCCAAAAGGGCTGCTCGATCTTCACTCCTATCAGCCATTTACAAGGATCCCTTATAGCCTCACACACACACCCCAACACTTGGTCTTATTCAGCTTTAAAGTTTTTTTCACCAGTCTAATAGGTATAGCAATATATCTACATTAGTCTTTGTTGTTGTTTTGGGCCATGCAGCATGTAGGTTCTTAGTTCCCCAACCGGGATCGAACCTGTGCCCCCTGCAGTGGAAGCACAGAGTCTTAACCACTGGACCTCCAGGGAAGCCCCTTTAATTTTGTTTTAATTTCTATTTATCTGATGGCTGCTTAGTTTGAGCATTTGTTCATGGTCCTGTTAGCTTTATGGCTTACTTTCCTTTTCATATTCTTTGTAGACCTGTTTGCATCTGAAGTCCTCTCCAAAGGTTTCCCTTCTGTGTGGTCTACACCGGTGATCCCAATCCTGCGGGAAACCTGGATGTCAACCAGGGATTCTATACTCTGTACCATGGAGCACTCACAGATGCCTCTCTCTCTGATTTCTTGACCTGTCTGAACAAACTTCCCTAACTCTGGTCCTCAGCACCTTCTTCTTTTCAAAGTCCCCCTGTGGATCAAGGCCATGGTGGTGGAGTCACATTCATGCCTCCCTACTGACCCTTAGGATACAACTCCTGTGCTTTCTACACACTTCCACTCAGCCCTGTATGTGTCCACAAGCTATCTTTCCCTCCCCAAAGCTATATAACCTTTTATCAGGAAACTCCAGGGACACTCCACTGTCCAAAATCTCCTGAAAGGATGCTGTGTGGGGTCCTCTCAGGGGAAGGAGGCACCATAGAAGCTATCATCCAGGAGGCTTCACTCTTGTCAAGGCCCTGCACTACCTATCTGGAGCAGATCATGAGGATAAAACATGGGGTACCCTCTCCTCAAAGAGGCAAAGGTGCCTGGAAGATGGAAGAACTTTAGAAGAGCCTGAGACCTGAGTGCCAGGAAACCACTAGGAAGGAGGCACTGGGGCAGCCAGGACAGGGAGAGAGATACGTATGACCTTCAGTGACTTTTGAGAAATGATGGCCATGGCCTTCGGGCATCTCCAAGCCCAGGCCCCTCCCTCACCAGCCTTAGCTCATAAATCCTTCCAGATTATGCCCTGTTCCAAAGTAGACTCTTGGCACCTCCCCCACCATCTTTTTTCTCACCCGCCTTTATTGTGGCTGCCTCCCTCTACTCCTATCCTTATTTGGACCACTTCCCTCTCTCTACCCCCAACCCTAGCATCCCACAAAATCCACATATAATCATAGGTTCTCTAGGGTGCTTTTTCTGGGTCCAAGTCTCCTTCTTTGTCTCCACTTACCTTCCTCCCCAGGAAAGAAACGAGGGACCTTCTGGCAGGTACCCAAGGGAACCAGAGCTGGCAGGTGCTGGAACCAGAGCATGAAGTGGAGAGGAATCTCTTCACCTCAAAGGGTTGGGTGTCCTCCAACACTGTCTTGAAGCTGCCATCTTTCTGGAGGTCACCATAGTCTGCAGGGCTCACAAGTGAAGGCTCTCAGTGACCAAGGCCCTATGAAGTTTAAAGCCCTGCAGTTTCCCACATCATCTCCCTCCCACCCTACTCCCAACTCATTGCTCTAGCCATTCCCAGCAGGACAGCAAGGCCCTGCTGTCTGGTCTCTAGGCCTTAGCAACTGCTGCACCCTCAGGCTGATTCTCCTCTCTCTCTTTATAATGAGGCACCCCCTAACTCATCACTCCAGACAGCTAATCACCACCTTCTCTGGGATCTTCCCTTAGCCTTTCCCTCAGGCTACAGAAAAGTGGAAATATTAAGCTATGAAGAATAAATAGAGTTGAAATAGAGAACACAATAGAGGAGTAAAATAGGTTGAATACATATGAAGAATGAATAAGGGAATTGGAAGATTAGATTGAAGAATTATTTCAGAAAGCAGACAAATAAAATGTAGAAAATATTAAGTTAAAAAACTAAGAGAAATGGAAAATAGAAGAACCTTGATAGTGGTCTCAGAAAAAGAATAAAAATAAAAAAACGAGAGGAGAAAATACTTAAAGAATGGAGGTACATAGTCTTTTGGACTCTGTGGGAGAGGGCGAGGGTGGGATGGTTTGGGAGAATGGCATTGAAACATGTATATTATCATATGTGAAACAAATCGCCAGTCCAGGTTTGATGCATGAGACAGGGTGCTCGGGGCTGGTGCACTGGAATGACCCAGAGGGATGGGATGGGGAGGGAGGTGGGAGGGGGGTTCAGGATGGGGAACACGTGTATACCCATGGCTGATTCATGTCAATGTATGGGACAAACCACTACAATATTGTGAAGTAAAAAAAATTAAAAATTAAAAAAAAAGAATGGAGGTAAATATCCCAGGATTAAAGTTTACTGAATATAAAATCACTTTACAAACATCAATTGTACTTCTGTATATAAGCAGATGCAGTTAGAAAATAAAATGTTTTAATTAACACTTAAATGGCATTTAAAAATCAATTATTTAGAAATATATCTTAAAAGGACATGTAAGTCCTTTGTGGAGAAAACTATATAACTTTTTAAAGAGAGATTAAAGAAGATGTAAACAAATGAAGTGGTATACCGTATTCACAGGCTGATGAACTCAATATTACAAGGATGTCAGTTCTCTTCAAATTGATTTACAGATTCAATATAAATCCAAATAAAGCCTTAATGGGTAGTCATTGTTTTGTGGAACTTGACTACTTCCAAAATTTATATAGAAATGAAAAAGGCCAAAAATATACATTACTGCTGAACAACAATAGAGAAGTTTTATTCTATCAGATGATCAGATTTTTAAAATAAAGTTACAATAGTTCCGACCATAGTATTGGCATGCATGCATGCTAAGTCACTGCAGTCGTGTCCAACTCTTGTGACCCCATGGATGGTAACCCACCAGACTCCTCTGTCCATGGTATTTCCCAGACAAGAATTCTGAAGTGGGTTGCCATTTCCTCCTCCAGGGGATTTTCTTGATCCAGGGATTGAAACTGCATTTCCTGTGTCTCCTGCATTGACAGACAGATTCTTTACCACTGACCGCTGGGGAAGCCCCATAGTATTGCACAAGAATAGAAAACTAGCCTAGTGGAACAAACCGCTCAGAAAAAGACCCATGTATAGTTGTATATGTAGTTGTATATGTGATTTAACAAAAATGTAGCACTGGAGAACGGTAATACCAGGGCAGCTTTTTTCAGTAAATGATGTTGAGACAATTGGGTGTCCAAATCAGAAAACAGACAAACGAAAACACCTAAATTGAATGTTTACCTCACATACCTAAAAAATCAATAATTCACAGATAGTTATAAACCTAAATGTGAAAAGCAAAGAAAATAACATAGGAGAATATATTTTTGACTTTGGGATAGTAAAATATTTCTTAAACAAGACATTACTAATGATAAAAGGAAGGGATTGATACAATGGACTACATTAAAAATAATACTTATTTTCACCTGGGCTTCCCTTGTGACTCAGCTGGTAAAAGAATCTGCCTTCAATGCGGGAGACCTGAGTTCGATGCCTGGGTTGGGAAGATCCCCTGGAGAAGGGAAAGGCTACCCACTCCAATATTCTGACCTGGAGAATTCCATGGACTGTATAGTCCATGGGGTCACAAAGAGTTGGATATGTCTGAACGACTTTCACTAATTTTCACCTAGAAATACCATAAACTGTGCAAAGGTAAATTACAGAATGGGAAAAGATATATTTTCATCATTTAAAACCATCAAAGATTTCATATCCAGATTATAAAATGAAATTTTACAGTTCAAAAAAAGATCTATAATCAATAGAAAAATATTCGACAGGGAATTCCCTGGCAGTCCAGTTGACAGGACTCCATACTTTCACTGCCAAGGGTCCAGATCCGATTCCTTGTCGGGAAACTTAACATCCCACAAGCCGTGGCCAATAAATTTTTTTAATTAAAAAATAGTTGAAAGATTTGAATGAACATTTCACAGGAGAATATCCAATAGCCAGTAAGTGGCCATGAAAAGGTGCTCAATTGCATTAGTTATCAGGGAAATGCCAATATAAACCATATGAGATACTATGCTTCTCAGATTGGCAAAAATTAAAAACTGACAGTACAGGTGGTACTGACATGGGACAGACAACAGGGCCTGAACCTAAAAGTTTCTCTGAAAAATAAAGCCTATATTAAAAAACAAACAAGAAACCTCTGTATCTCTTCTAGTCACCAGATGTAGCCTGAAATCAGTCATAAAGCCAAATAACGCAGGTTGTTGAATTACATCGCAGGCTGAATTCACCAGATCTCCAGGTCTCTTATGTGAAACCTAAAGTCTGCTGGTTGCTGGAAGAATGGGACCTTGGGAATTGAAATTGGAACATCAAAGTTGATTTGCATTATCCTGAGCGATCCCTAAACACCAGCTTCCACTGATTCTCCCTTGGTGGCAGAGGCAGCCCTTCCTCTCCAGTCTAATGGGACTGGACCTGAGTGACTTGGAGATCCTCCAACGATTTGGCTGATCTTTCTCCAGATCCATTCATATCACCTTTTGCTGCCTCCATCCCCATTACTGGATTCAGACTCCTGTGTGTCAGACCTGTGATAAGAAAGCCTAATTTATGTTGGCAGAAACCTCAATAATATATGTGTGAATTGATTCTATGCATGATAGATCAGAGGGAAATAAATACAATTTTAGATTGGGCTAAACATTTTTAATTGTGGTAAAATATATATAACATAAAATTTGCCATTTTATGGGCCAAAGAACTAAACAGACATTTCTCCAAAGAAGACATACAGATGGCTAACAAACACATGAAAAGATGCTCAACATCACTCATTAACAGAGAAATCCAAATCAAAACCACAATGAGGTACCATCTCACGCTGGTAAGAATGGCTGCTATCAAAAAGTCTACAAACAATAAATGCTGGAGAGGGTGCGGAGAAAAAGGAACCCTCTTACACTGTCGGTGGGAATGCAAACTAGTAAAGCCACTATAGAGAACAGTGTGGAGATTCCTTAAAAAGCTGGAAATAGAACTGTTATATGACCCAGCAATCCCACTGCTGGGCATACACACTGAGGAAACCAGAACTGAAAGAGACACGTGTACCCCAGTGTTCATTGCAGCACTGTTTACAATAGCCAGGACATGGAAGCAACCTAGATGTCCATTGGCAGACCAATGGGTAAGAAAGCTGTGGTACATATACACAATGGAATGTTACTCAGCTATTATAAAGAAGGCATTTGAATCAGTTCTAATGGGGTGGATGAAACTGAAGCCTATTATACAGAGCGAAGTAAGCCAGAAAGAAAAACACCAATACAGTATATTAACGCATATATATGGAATTTAGAAAGATGGTAACGATGACCCTATATGCAAGACAGCAAAAGAGACACAGATGTAAAGAACAGACTGTTGGACTCTGTGGGAGAAGGCAAGGGTGGAACGATTTGAGAGAATAGCAGTGAAACATGTATATTATCATATGTGAAATAGATCGCCAGTCCAAGTTCGATGCATGAGACAGGGTGCTCAGGGCTGGTGCACTGGGATGGCCCTGAGGGATGGGATGGGGAGGGAGCTGGGAGGGAGGGTCTGGATGGGGAACATGTGTACACCCGTGGCTGATTTATGTGAATGTATGGCAAAAACCACCACAATATTGTAAAGTAATTAGCCTCCAATTAAAAATAAAAAAAAAATTTGCCATTTTAACCACTTTCTACTATACAGTTAGGTGGTGTTAATTACATTCAAAATGTTGTGCAGCCATCACCATTATCTAATTCCAAAGCTTTTTTTTTTATCATCCCAAACGGAAGTTCTGCACCCATTAAGCAATAACGCCCATTCCACTCTGCCCCTAGTTCCTGGTAACCTTTAACCTACTTTCTGTCCCTATACATTTGCCAATTCTAGATATTTCATATAAGTGGAATCTTACAATATTTGTCCTTTTATGTTTGGGTTATTTCCCTTAGAATAATATTTTCAAGGCTCATGCTCTGTGATAACCTAGAGAGGTGGGATTGGGGGGGAGGTTCAAGAGGGAGGGGTATATGTATACTTATGACTGATTCACGTTGTTGTACGGCAGAAACCAACACAACATTGTAAAGCAATTATCCTCCAACTAAAAATAAATTTTGAAAAAGAACCTGTTGCCAAATCCAAGGTCATGAAGATTTACCCCTGTGTTTTCTTCTAAGAGTTTTGTGGGTTTAGCTCTTGTATTTAGGTTGTTGATCCATTTTGAATTAATAGTATAGGTATGTAAAGGGTCCAACATCATTCTTTTGCATATAAAAATCCAGTTGCATCAGCACCCTCTGTTGAAGAGACTATCCTTACCCCACTGAATGGACTTGGCACTCTTGTCAAAAACCACTTGGCCATTTGATTTGTCTTTTTCAAGATTGTTTTGACTATTCAAGGCCCCTTGAAATTCCATATGAATTTGAGGATTGCCATCTCCACATTTCTGCAAAAAGGCTGTTGGAATTTTGATAGGGATTTTGTTGAATCTGTAGGTTGCTTTGGGTATTATTAACATCTTAATATAAAATCTTCCAATCTGGGGACTTCCCTGACAGTCCAGTGGTTAAGACTCCAAGCTTCTAATGCAGGGGGTGTGAGTTCAGTCCCTGGTCAGGGACTAAGATCCCACATTCTACGCAGCCAAAAAAAAAAAAATCAACCTTCATTGTGGCATGTGGCATCTTTAGTTGTGGCATGTGGGATCTAGTTCCCTGACCAGAGATCGAACCCAGGCCTCCAACATTGAGAGTGCAGAGTCTTAGCCACTGGACCACCAAGAAAGTCCCCTACAGATATCTTTTAGATGGTATTGTAAATGAAATTGCTCTCAATTTCATTTTAAAACACAACTGATTTTTATGTGTTGATCTTGTTCCTTGCAGCTTTGCTGAATTTATTAGATCTAGGCCTTTTCTGCATCTGAAATGCCCTTTCTGCATCAGTTGAGATGATCATGTAGTTTATTTTTTCCCTTGTTCTATTAATGTGATGTTATTTATAACCTTGATTGATTTTCTGATGTTGAACCACACTTGCATTCCTGGAACAAATCCCACTAGTTCATGATGTATAATCCTTTCAATATGCTATTGGATTCTGTTTGCTAGTATTTTGTTGAGGATTTTTGCATCTGTATTCATAGGGGATATTGGTCTGTAATTTTCTTGTGATATCTTTATCTTGTAATTTTCTTGTGATATCTTTGGTTTTGGTAGGGCCAGACTTTTCAGTATGGATGCACTTAGCATTCGTGGATGTATGTACTGTGTTAGCTACAGCAGCTAGCAGTATTTCTAAGATTAGTCCTACTGATTGAAACCTGGACTCAACAGTGTTAGTCGCTCAGTCGTGTCTGACTCTTTTTGACCCCGTGGACTGGGACCCGCCAGGCTCCTCTGCCCATGGAATTCTCCAGGCAAGAATACTGGAGTGGGTTGCCATTCCCTTTTCCAGAGAATCTTCCTGACCCAGGGATCAAACCTGGGTCTCTCACATTGCTGGCAGATTCTTTACCGTCAGAGCCACCACACCGGGAAAGCCTGGACTCAACAGCAGCCCATGTTAATTGTACAGCTGTACAGTGTAGAGGGAGGAATCCAAATGTTAAGTGACATCGGTAATATACTGGTGAACATAACTGCCTTCCAAAGGTTTAGGACAATAAGAGTGCTGGGCGGCGCCGGGTCCTGCAGCCGCCGCCACCCCACTGAGGGGCGCTTGATGGGCGCGCCGCCGTGTGTCTGGCCGAATCCAGGAAGCTGTGGCGCCTCCTGCCGGGGAGCCATCGCTGCAGCCTGAGGTCGAGTCCCGGGTCGGAGGCTGCATGAGGAGCGACGACGGTGGCGGCAACCGGAGCCCCACCGGGAGTCTGGGATTGAGGAACTGCCTGCGGCTTCACAAGGCCAGTATGGACAGAATAGCTTAGGATGTTTATCCCCGCCCGCCGTTTCTGAGACCTTGAGCGGAAACCAGAGTGCCTCCAGTCGGAGAAGTGCGTCCCACCTCCCCACCCCCATCCGATGGGCACCATGTGGTTCATTCGCGATGGCTGTGGCATTGTCTGTGCCATTTTCACCTGGTTTCTGGTCTTCTATGCGGAGTTCGTGGTCCTCTTCGTCATGCTGATTCCATCCGGGGACTACATGTACAGCACCATCAACGGAATCGTGTTCAGCCTGCTGGCCTTCTTGGCCCCGGCTTCCCACTGCCGGGCCATGTTGACCGACCCGGGGGCTGTGCCCAAAGGAAATGCCAGTAAAGAATTTACAGCTGAAGTCCGGGCAGGTGCCGTACAACTGTCCCAAATGCTGCACCATCAAGCCCGACCGAGCCCACCACTGCAGGGTTTGTAAGCGGTGCATTCGGAAAATGGACCACCATTGTCCCTGGATCAACAACTGTGTCGGCGAGAAGAACCAGAAGTACTCCGTCCTGTTTACAATGTACGTAGCTCTCATTTCCTTGCACTCCCTCATCTTGGTGGGATTCCACTTCCTGCATTGCTTTGAAGAAGACTGCAGCTCCTTGCCCACCACGATGACCCTCCTCATCCTCCTCGGCTTGGAGGGGCTGCTCTTCCTCATTTTCACATCGGCCATGTTCTGGACCCAGATGCTCTCCATCTGCACAGATGAGATGGGAATAGAACAACTGAAAAAGGAAGACAGAAGATGGGCCAAGAAAGCAACATGGGTGAACCTGAAAGCCGTTTTTGGCCACCCCTTCTCTCTAGGCTGGGCCAGCCCCTTTGTCACGCCAGACCAAGGGAAGGCAGACTGGTACCAGCATATGATCTGAAAGACCCTGACCAGCACTGCCACTCAGACACAAACCACATCCCAGCACTACCCTTGGATTGGGTCTTATGAATGTCCAAACCAAACAACCAACACAACGACTCTAAATAAAACATTTTTTGTTTAATGTCTCAAGTAAAATGGCAGAACATTGCAGAAAAAACAATGTCTCCGTGTTTTGTTTTTAAAAGATCATCCTTTCTGCTTTTCTTTTTTCCTTTAAAAAAATAATAATTTTATTTATTTTTGGCTGCCTGAGCTGGGTCTTCATTGCTACATGCAGGCTTTTCTCTAGTTGCTGTGAGCGGGGCTACTCTGTAGTTGTACTGCAGCTTCTCACTGCGGTGGCTTCTGTTGTTGCAGAGCACGGGCTCTAGGGCATGTGGGCTTAGTAGTTTCGGCTCACTGCCTCCAGAGCACAGGCTCAACAGTTGTGGCACATGGGCTTAGTTGCTCCATGGCATGTGGGATCTTCCTATACTAGGGATCGGACCCTTGTCTCCTGCATTGGCAGGTGGAGTCTTTACCACTGAGCCACCAGGGAAGCCCTCTTTTTTACTTTTTAAAATCATTTGTTACCCATTCATCTGCTGATGGACATCTAGGTTGCTTCTGTGTTCTAGCTATTGTAAATATTGCTGCAATGAACATTGGGGTGCATGTGTCTTTTTCAATTCTGGTTTCCTCAGGGTATATGCCCAGTAGTGGGATTGCTGGGTCATATGATGGTTTTATTCCTAGTTTTAAAGGAATCTCCATACTCTTCTCCATAGTGGTTGTATCCATTTGCATTCCTACCAACAGTGTAAGAGGGTTCCTTATTTTCCACACCCTCTCCAGCATTTATTGTTTGTATACTTTCTGATCATGGCCATTCTGACTGGTGTGAGATGATACCTCATTGTGATTTTGATTTGCATTTCTGTAGTAATGAGCTATGTTGAGCATCTTTTCATCTGTTTATTAGCCATCTGTGTGTCTTCTTTGGAGAAATGTCTGTTTAGATCTTCTGCCCACTTTTTGATTGGGTTGTTTGTTTTTCTGGTATTGAACTACTTGAGCTGCTTGTATATTTTGGAAATTAATTCTTTGTCAGTTATTTCATTTGCTATTATTTTCCCCCATTGTGAAAGTTGTCTCTTCACCTTGCTTATAGTTTCCTTGCATACACAAAATGGAATGTTACTCAGCTATAAAAAGGAACCCATTTGAGTCAGTTCTAATGAGGTAGCTGAACCTATTATAGCCTATTATACAGTGTAATATTGTAGAGAGTAAGGCAGAAAGAAAAAGACAGGTACTGTATATTAACGCATATATGTGGAATCTAGAAAGATGGTACTGACAATCCTACATGCAGGGCAGCAAAGGAGACACAGACGTAAAGAACAGACTTTTGGAATCAGAGAAGGGGAGGGTGGGATGATTTGAGAGAATAGCATTGAAACATATACATTACCATATGTAGAATAGATAGCCAGTGAGAGTTTGATGTATGATGCAAGGGCACCCAAAGCCGGTGCTCTATGACAACCTGGAGTAATAGAGTGGAAAGGGAGATGGGAGGGGGCTTCAGAGGGAGTGGACACATGTATGCCTATGGCTGATTCATATTGATGTATGGCAAAAACCATCACAATATTGTAAAGTAGTTATCCTCCAATTTAAATAAATAATTTTTAATAAGAGATAAGTTTTTTAATGTATTTATTTTTTAAGTGAAGGATAATTGCTTTACAGAATTTTGTTGTTTTCTGTCAAACCTCAACATGAATCATCCATAGGTATACATATGTCCCCTCCCTCTTGAACCTCCCTCCCATCTCCCTCCCCATCCCACCCCTCTACGTTGATACAGAGCCCCTGTTTGAGTTCCCAGAGACATACAGCAAATTCACATTGGCTATCTATTTTACATTTGGTAGTGTAAGTTTCCATATTACCCTCTCCATACATCTCACTCTCTCCTCCCCTCTCCCAATGTCCATAAGTCTGTTCTCTATGTCTGTTTTTCCACTGCTGCCCTGAAAATAAATTCTTCCATACCATCTTTCTAGATTCCATATATATGCGTTAGTATATGATATTTATCTTTCTGTTTCTGACTTACCTCACTCTGTATAATAGGCTCTAGGTTCATCTGCCTCATTAGAACTGACTCAAATACGTTCCTTTTTATGGCTGAGTAATATTCCATTGTGTATATGTACCACACTTCTTTATCCATTCATCTGTCGATGGACATCTAGGTTGCTTCCATGTTCTAGCTATTGTAAATAGTGCTGCAATGAACATTGGGGTACAAGTGTCTTTTTCAATTTTGGTTTCCTCAGGGTATATGCCTAGGAGTGGGATTGCTGGGTCATTTGGTGGTTTTATTCCTACTTTTTTAAGGAATCTCTGTACCATCATCCATAGTGGCTGTATCAATTTACATTCCCACCAACAGTGCAAGAGCATGCCCTTTTCTCCACACCCTCTCCAGCATTTATTGTTTGTAGACTTTTTGATGATGGCTATTCTGACTCATGTGAGGTTGATATCTCATTGTAGTTTTGATTTGCATTTCTCTAATAATGAACAATGTTGAGCATCTTTTCATGTGTTTGTTAGCCATCTGTATGTCTTCTTTGGAGAAATGTCTGTTTAGATCTTCTGCCCACTTTTTGATTGGGTTGTTTGTTTTTCTGGTATTTTGTGTGAGTTGCTTGTATATTTTGGAAATTAATCCTTTGTCAGTTGTTTCATTTGCTATTATTTTCTCCCATTCTGAGGGTTGTCTTTTCACCTCATTTATAGTTTCCTTTGCTGTGCAAAAGCTTTTAAGTTTAATTAGGTCCCACTTGTTTACTTTTGTTTTTATTTCCATTACTTTAGGAGGTGGGTCACAGAGGATCTTGCTTTGATTCATGTCATCAATTGTTCTGCCTATGTTTTCCTCTAAGAGTTTTATAGTTTTTCGTCTTACATTTAGGTCTTTAATCCATTTTGAGTTTATCTTTGTGTATGGTGTTAGGAAGTGTTCTAATTTCATTCTTTTACATGTAGCTGTCCAGTTTTCCCAGCACCATTTATTGAAGAGGCTGTCTTTGCCCCATTGTATATTATTGCCTCCTTTGTCAAAAATAAGGTACCCATAGGTGCATGGGTTTATTTCCGGGCTTTCTATCTTGTTCCATTGGTCTCTATTTCTGTTTTTATGCCAGTACCATAGTGTCTTGATGATTGTAGCTTTGTAGTATAATCTGAAGTCAGGAAGTTTGATTCCTCCAGCTCCATTCTTTTTTCTCAGGACTGCTTTGGCTATTTGAGGTCTTTTGTGTTTCCATATGAATTGTGAATTTTTTTTTTCTAGTTCTGTGAAAAATGCCATTGGTAATTTTATAGGAATCTCATTGAATCTGTAGATTGCATTTGGTAGTATAGTCATTTTCACAATATTGATTCTTCCTACCCAGGAACATGGAATATTTCTAAATTATGTCATCTTTGATATCTTTCATGAGTGTCTTATAATTTTCTGTATAGAGGTCTCTTATCACCTTAGGTAGGTTTATTCCTAGATATTTTATTCTTTTTGTTGCAATGGTGAATGGGATTGCTTCCTTAATTTCTTTTTCTGATTTTTCATTGTTAGTATATAGGAATGCAAGTGATTTCTGTGTATTGATTTTGTATCCTGCAACTTTGCTAAATGCACTGATTAGCTCTAGTAATTTTCTGATAGCTCTTTAGGGTTTTCTATGTATAGTATCATGTCATCTGCAAACAGTGAGAGCTTGACTTCTTCTTTTCCAATCTGGATTCCTTTTATTTTTTCTCTATGATTGCTGTAGCTAGGACTTCCAAAACTATGTTGAATGATAGTCGTGAGAGTGGACACACTTGTCTTGTTCCTGATCTTAGGGGGAATGCTTACAGTTTTTCATCATTGAGAATAATGTTTGCTGTGGGCTTCTCATATATGGCCTTTACTATGTTGAGGTAGGTTCCTTCTGTGCCCATTTTTTGAAGAGTTTTAATCATAAATGGGTGCTGAATTTTTGTCAAAGGCTCTTTCTGCATCTATTGAGATTATGGCTTTTATCTTTCAGTTTGTTAATATGGTGTATCACATTGATTGATTTGTGTATATTGAAGAATCCTTGCATGCCTGGAATAAACCCACTTGATCATGGTGTATGAGCTTTTTAATGTGTTATTGAATTCTGTTTGCTAGAATTTTGTTGAGGATTTTTGCATCTATGTTCATCAGTGATATTGACCTGTAGTTTTCTTTTTTCTGTTGTCTCTGTCTGGTTTTTGTATTAGGGTGATGGTGGCCTCATAGAATGAGTTAGGAAGTGTTCCTTCCTCTGCAATTTTTTGAAAGAGTTTTAGATGGATAGGCATTAGCTCTTTTCTAAATGTTAGATAGAATTCACCTGTGACGCCATCTGGTCCTGGGCTTTTGTTTTTTGCAGGGGCAGGGGGCGGTGATTTTTGATCACAGTTTCTATTTCAGTGCTTGTAATTGGGTTGTTCATAATTTCTATTTCTTCCTGGTTCAGTATTGGAAGATTGAACTTTTCTAAGGATCTGGGACTTAAATCCTCACTGAAGATGGATTCTTACCTCTTGTGGCCTGAGAGGGCCAGGATCAGGGCTAAAGCCCTAAAAAGTGTCCTTGACACAGTGGCCTCATGCCCCATGTGAGCACAATGCCTCCTGATTCGTGAAATCAATTGCCTGCCTTGTACTTTATGGGCCCTGGATGTGTAGAATGATTTTGGAGGTGGGGGGTGGAGATGAAAGGGACCTTATTTGTATATTTCTGAATCACAAGTTATATTCCAAATGATTATTTGGAAGAATGTGAAGGAAAGAAGTTTTTCCAGTTTAAAATGCCTTACACAATCACAAGAAGAAAATGAAGTAGCTCAGGCAAGCTCTGTTTCCTTTGTTTCTTCTGCTTACTGTCTGAGCACCCAACTCCCCTCCCTCTCCTAGCACAGTGTCCATTCAGCAGTGTTACTGCCTAAGTGAAACAGCCACAGCCCTCCCCTCCACCCGTCAACCCCCCTCTTCCTTATTTTGTAAATATCTGCAGTGGGTTTACTTTCTGATATTTTAGACCCATAAATGTGTACGTACCCATATCTTGTCTGTATTTCAACCTGAGAGACGGTGGACCTGCGTTAGCTGACTGTGATGCAACAGCAACATTACAAAGTTGAGAGATGACCGTCTATCTGCTGGGATTGCCAGACACCTAAGCCTGCAGTACTGAGACTGAGTAGCATTTCCACTTGCACACTTGTGTGTTGAGTCTTAGTTGAAGGAGGAAGGGCCTGAAGACGAGGGGGGGGATGGGTGGGTGGGGGGTGGGTGGGTGGGTGGGGGCGCAGATGAGAGGATGAGGAGCACACATCAAATGCAAAAGTCACAGAAATCCAAATGCCGACCATCTCACACGTGGTATTGTTTTTAAATGATCACCACAAACCTTTGTTTTAATATTTTGCTTGGGGTGGGTTTGGGGTGAGGTTTATTAAATCAGCCCTGGGTGGGGAGAGATTTCATCTAGCTATGTGATCTTTCAGAAAAGTAAGTGGAACATGCTGCCTCTTCAGTTCTGCCAGTGCTTCCACATGGAAACCAAACGCAATAAAATTTTTCCAAAAAAAAAAAAAATCAGAGTGCTGGAATCAATTCATTCTGTGTGACCCACTTAACTCACCCTCTAACTATGTGGACACTCCTTTCACAAAGGCTTCAAGGCATGCATTATGATATGTGGCAGAAACTAGCTAGGTGGTCACTAGGCCTGTTTTTATTCTTCCTCTTTGGGACAAATTCAGATTATATCTTCCAGCATCCCTTGCAGTTGAATGTGACCGCTGTCTGAGTTCTAGCTAGTGGTGTGAGCAGAAGTGCTGTACACTACAGTCTAGGTCTAGCTCATTAAAACCTCCCACATGGTCTTACCTTCTTTTATTTGGCTGGGATGGAGATGACAATAGTACAATGGTGACCACATTTTGAAGGTGGCAGATCATCTACACAGAAGATGCCTAGGACCCTGAATCACCACTTAGAAGAAGGCAGTCCAGCTATTAACAGTTGTTTTGGAAGATTGCAGGAGCAAGAAGTAAATGTTATTGTCTTAAATTTCACAGATTTTTTTTCTGCCTCAGAAGCTAGCTTTACCTTAGCTAATGCAAGTAAGCACCAGCCTCCTTAAAAACATTGTAGTGGTTTTTTTCCCTGCAATTTGTGTTCATGATAAGAGATGGGCCCCCTGATTTCAATGGGGTTGATAGGATCACCTTTAGAGACAAGTTGGGTCTGATCCCTATAATGGACAGCAGAACCATAGCAGAAATCAGAATGGTGATTTGACTTGTGGGGATGTGTGATGGTGGCTAGTTAAACGTGGTTACCCTAGGGCCAAATAGATGGACAGCCTAATAAGGTCCTACTTGATTCATGTAACAAAAAAAAAAAATCTAGTCTAGCAAATGTAGGCTTGATCTAGTCCCCAAAATGTAGAGTCCCAGCCTCTCCCCCTAGTTCATAGACTGGAGCCCTTTGAATGAAGGGGAGGGTCTACTTGAAGTAATGCTTGCTACACTTTTCACAAGGGTGTATTACGAACTCTCCCTCCTTGGTTTTCCCACAGGAACCTGCAGCCAACATAATTGTGCCTTGGGGACAGGGAAATACCCAGACCTTTTGAAATATAATGGATACTGCTTCTGAAGTCATCCCCCATGACCTAGACTATCATGATGGTCCACCAGTCAGAGAAGTATAAGGTCATATATGAAGATTCAGCCTGAGTCCTCAGATTGGGCCCAGGGGTTCCCAGATCCCACCCTGTGGTTTGCTGGTTCCTGGGCACACTATGGGAATACACATGGTGCAGATGGCACAAAGGGTAGGAGAGCTACATAGGGAGAACAAAGTTTTGAGTAGAAAGGTCAGATTGAGGACCTCTCTGGAAATCAACAAAAAATAATAAAGAGATAAATAAATAAAGAGATTTAAAAAAAACCTAAAGAAGTGGGGGGTAAAATGAGAAGGGGCCACATTATGATAGTAGGAGTCCCGGATACAGAGAAAGATAAAAATGGAAAAACCAATCTGTTTTGTGAATGAATGCCTGGGCACAGGACACCATGTGACCTGTGTAAGCTGAGCTGCCATGGTGACTTGTTAATGGTCCTATCAAGCCATGAGGTTGTCTGTGTGCAGCAGCACTTGCCACCTAATACGATTAAGTAAGTTGTCTGACAAGGATGCCCACTCTCACTACTACTATTCAACATAGTTTTGGAAGTTTTAGCCAGAGCAATCAGAGAACTAAAAGAAGGAAAAGGAATCCAGATTAGAAAAGAAGAAGTAAAACTCTCACTGTTTGCAGATGACATGATCCTCTACATAGAAAACCCTAAAGACTCCACCAGAAAATTACTAGAGCTAATGAATGAATATAGTAAAGTTGCAGGATATAAAACTAACACACAGAAATCCCTTGCATTCCTATACACTAACAATGAGAAAACAGAAAGAGAAATTAAGGAAACAATTCCATTCACCATTGCAATGAAAAGAATAAAATACTTAGGAATAAATCTACCTAAAGAAACAAAAGACCTATATATAGAAAACTATAAAACACTGATGAAAGAAATCAAAGATGACACAAATAGATGGAGAAATATACCGTGTTCATGGATCGGAAGAATCAATATAGTGAAAATGAGTATACTACCCAAAGCAATCTATAGATTCAGTGCAATCCCTTCAAGCTACCAATGGTATTTTTCACAGAGCTAGAACAAATAATTTCACAATTTGTATGGAAATACAAAAAACCTCGAATAGCCAAAGCAATCTTGCGAAAGAAGAATGGAACTGGAGGAATCAACCTGCCTGACTTCAGGCTCTACTACAAAGCCACAGTCATCAAGAAAGTATGGTACTGGCACAAAGACAGAAATATAGATCAATGGAACAAAACAGAAAGCCCAGAGATAAATCCACACACCTATGGACACCTTATCTTTGACAAAGGAGGCAAGAATATACAATGGAGAAAAGACAATCTCTTTAACAAGTGGTGCTGGGAAAACTGGTCAACCACTTGTAAAAGAACGAAACTAGAACACTTTCTAACACCATACACAAAAATAAACTCAAAATGGATTAAAGATCTAAACTTAAGACCAGAAACTATAAAACTCCTAGAGGAAACCATAGGCAAAACACTCTCTGACATAAATCACAGCAGGATCCTCTATGACCCACCTCCCAGAGTAATGGAAATAAAAGCAAAAATGAACAAATGGGATCTAATTAAAATTAAAAGCTTTTGCACAATGAAGGAAACTATAAGCAAGGTGAAAAGACAGCCTTCAGAACGGGAGAAAATAATAGCAAATGAAGCAACTGACATACAATTAATCTCAAAAATATACAAGCAACTCCTGCACCTCAATTCCAGAAAAATAAACGACCCAATCAAACAATGGGCCAAAGAACTAAACAGACATTTCTCCGAAGAAGACATACAGATGGCTAACAAACACATGAAAAGATGCTCAACATCACTCATTATCAGAGAAATCCAAATCAAAACCACAATGAGGTACCATCTCACGCCAGTCAGAATGGCTGCTATCAAAAAGTCTACAAACAATAAATGCTGGAGAGGGTGTGAAGAAAAGGGAACCCTCTTACACTGTTGGTGGGAATGCAAACTAATACAGCCATTGTGAAGATTCCTTAAAAACTGGAAATAGAACTGCCATATGACCCAGCAATCCCAATGCTGGGCATACACACTGAGGAAAGCAGAATTGAAAGAGACACGTGTACCCCAGTGTTCATCACAGCACTGTTTACAACAGCCGGGATGTGGAAGCAACCTAGATGTCCATCAGCAGACGAATAGATAAGAAAGCTGTGGTACATATACACAATGAAATATTACTCAGCTATTAAAAAGAATGCATTTGAATTAGTTCTAATGAGGTGGATGAAACTGGAGCCTATTATACAGAGCGAAGTAAGCCAGAAAGAAAAACACCAATACAGTATATTAACGCATATATATGGAATTTAGAAAGATGGTAAAGATGACCTTTTATGCGAGACAGCAAAAGAGACACAGATGTAAAGAACAGACTGTTGGACTTTGTGGGAGAAGGCGAGGGTGGGATGATTTGAGAGAATAGCATTGAAACATGTATATTATCATATGTGAAATAGATTGCCAGTCCAGGTTCAATGCATGAGATAGGGTGCACTGGGATGACCCTGAGGGATGGGAGGGGGAGGGAGGTGGGAGGGGGGTTCAGGATGGGGAACACATGTACACCCATGGCTGATCCATGTGACTGTATGGCCAAAACCACCACAATATTGTAAAATAATTAGCTTCCAATTAAAAGGAAAAAAAAGTAAGCTGTCTGAGTAGGTGGCTCATACTCCCACTGGCTGCACTGCCATCCCTTTCTCACACCTGAATCTCATGGGGTTTTCCCTGTGACCAGGTGACTCAGAGGCACAGTAGTCAAGCTTGGTTCATAGATTGTTTTGCATAGGATTTTAGCACCAGCTGGACATGGCTAGCTGCAGTGTTATAGCTCCACTTAGGGTTGATTCTGGGGACAATGGGAAGGGAACTTTTCAGTGCCTGGTCACACAAATGGTCAGAGGTTTAGATATCCACTGATTCATGAGTAGTTAGTAATGACTTGGCTAGGTGGTCCAGGACTTAGAACAAGATTGAAATATTGTTCAAGGGGGAGGTCTGGGGAAGAGGCATATGGATGTCCCTTTTGGAATGGGTGTGAAGGTATTCATATCCCATATAAATGAGCACCAGAGAGAATCAACCGCTGAGGAAGATCTCAGTCAGATGGGTAAGATATCCTGTCCTGTGGATGCCAGCCAACCTCAGTTTCTTATCCAATGAACTCCTGAACAAATGGCCATGGTGGCATGCATGGAATTTAGACACAAGCTCTACAATAAGACTTTCACCAAGGCCAGTATGGCTATAGCAACTGTTGAGTACCCAACCTACCGACAGCAGGGGCACACCAAGCCCCACTATTGGAATCATTTCTCAGTGGCAGCTGATTACAGGCACAGTACAAAATGAAAAGAAACCATTTGGACCCCCAACATTTTACTGGCAGGAAGCAGACTGGGGAAACTACTCTCCTGCAAATATGTGCTACCTTTCATGAAAAAGGAAGGAAGGCACAGAGGGTGGGACCAAGAGCCCAGAAAGCAGAGCCAAGCAGAGCCCAGAAACACTAGAGAATTATTCCCAGGCCTTGAAACCTTATCCAGGAACTTCCATGTGCCCAGTGGGATTTCACAATTGCTATAGACCAGTAACTCCTTTGTGTCTCCCATTTCCCTTTTTTGAGATGGAATGTCTGTAGCAGTATCCTGTGTCTGTTCCACCATTGTGTGTTGGGGTGTGTTGGGGACAGATAACTTGTCTCTAAATTTCACAGATCTACCAGTGGGGTTGGTGGGGGGTGGGAATAGTACTTTTGGAGCCATACTTAAGGAATACACCAAAGGAGCCCTTCACACTTGTACCTGATTTAGATGAGATTCTGGACTTTGAGACAATGTTCTAATGAAATGAGACTTTTACAGAACTTGGGAAGCGGTAAATGTATTTTGCATGTGGCAGGGACATCAATCATTGAGGCCTGAGGACAAACTGTAGTAGTCTCCAAGATGGACACCAATGATCCCCACCCCCTGGTATTTACATCCTTGTATAACCCCCTCCCTGAGAGTGTGGCCTGGACCTAGTGACTTACTTCTAGTGAGTGGAATATTGTAAAAGTGGTAGGATGTCACTTCTTAGACTAGGTTATAAAGACTGTGACTTCCATCTTGCACGTGCAATTTTCCCCCCATGTCCCCTCATGCTCCTGTCTCATCTCACTTGATCACCCTGTTGAAATAAGCAGCCATGTTGTGAGTTGGTCTGTGGGAAAGTCCATACAGCAAGGAATTTGAGGATGGCTTCCACCAACAGTCGGCAAGAAACTGAAGCACTTAGTGTAACAGCCCACAAGGAACTAAGTCCTGCCAACAGCCATACATTGAGCTTGGAAGCAGATCCTTCCCCAGTCGAGCCTTGGGATGACTGCAGCCCCATCTGACACCTTGATTGTAGCCCGTGAGAGATTCTGAAATAAAAACCCAGCTAAGTTGTGCCTAGATTCCTGATCTACAGGAACTGAGATAAATGTCGTTATTTAGTTTTTTTCTTCAGCATTTTTTAAAAATTTATCTTTTACAATGTAGTGTTGGTTTCTGCCATACAGCAATGTGAATCAGCCATAATTATACATATATCCCCTCCCTGTTGAGCCTCCCTCCCCTCCCCTCTCCCTGTCCCACACCTCCAAGTCATCACAGAGCTCCAGGCTGGGTTTCCCATGTTATATAGCAACTTCTCACCAGCTATCTATTTTACACATGGTAGTGTACATATGTTGATACTAACATGTTGTTTTAAGCCACTGTTTTTGAAGTAATTTGCAGTAATACATATGCAGTAATAGGGGTTTCCCTGGTGGCTCAGTGGTAAAGAACCCACCTACCAACGCAGGAGACATGACACATGGGTTCGATTCATGGGTTGGGAAGATCCCCTGGAGAAGGGCATGGCAACTCACGCCAGTATCCTTGCCTGAAGAATCCCATGGGCAGAGGAGCCTGGTGGGCTACAGTCCATGGGGTCACAAAGAGTCAGACACAACTGAAGTGACTTAGCACATATATGCAGTAATACATAACCAATACAGGAAGGCATGGAGGTTATGTACAAGTTCAACATGTGGACTTCTACCTACCAAAGACAATCTGGCTATAGCACTGCTGAGGTCCCACCTGCCAACAGCAGAGAGCAACACTGAACCCCAGCTATGAACTGTTTCTCAGGGGCAGGCTGATTACTTTGGATCCCTGTTCTCATGCAACAAAAGCTGTAGGTTCAGAGATTTAGTGGGAATCCCAGCTAATACTACCTGAGCTAGACACATTCTTTGTGGGGTCTGTTTCCTGTGTATATGACAAGGATTTCATGAAATATCTCACATGTAGCTTGGCACCCAGAAAGGAGTTCACAAGAGACTGTTCTCTTCCCTTTCCTGGAAAGTGAGTGCCCCAGAGGCAGGGAGTGCATTTCTGTCTCCAAATCCCTCTTTTCCCATCATCACAATTTCAGGGCTTCTGGGAAGCATGGTCGATGTCTATCCCTTCAGGGTCTCAGTGATCATGGACCTCAGACCCCAGGCCACTCCCGTGGGGTAGCACCCTTACCAATGAGCTTTATACACTGCAGTGAACAGAATGAGATTCCAACCGCTGTTCCTGTCTCCCTCTTCTTCTGAGCCCTGACTGAAAGTGGGAGCAGAAGCCTCAGGCTTGGGCCTTGCCTTCCCTCTAGGAACTCCCAGTACAGGGGACTTGGAGGTGGGAGGAGTGTTTCAGGCACCACCTAAAACACAGTGGGGGCACTAGGGAGGGGGAAGGGGTTGGAAAAAGTCCTTAGTAGAAGTGATGTCTCTTCCCATCCCTGTCACTGCGGACTCAGGAGCCATTCTGAGGGATTTGGCAGTCCCTGGGAAAATGCATCTGTCTGCAAAGTGGTGTCTCTTCAGAAGAAAATGACTTTGAGGTGAAGATACTGCTGCTTCCCCAGTGCTCTTTCTCCCCATCTGCCACTCACCTAGAATCCCCCAGGGCAGTCACTCCTTTCTAGGTGAATCTGGAAAAGGGGGACACATCTGCACCCAGAGCAAGCTCTCTGGAAGAGGTCATATTGGATCTGGGTCTTACAGGATGGGGGCTAGCACCTCTCCTGAAGAGCTCACAGGATGCACATCACTGAGAGATGGGGCAGGGCAGTGCCGAGATGGGAAAGGCTGTCTGGAAACTGGTGAGCCTCTTCCTTTAGAGGGCCTGAGTCTGTGCCAAGTTCTCAAGCAGGGGAGCTGCTACAGGTTGTAGGCACACTCTTCCTCTCCTGTCAGACCACGTATTCTGGGGTCTGCCTCCGGGTGGGAGTGGTAGTGAAGTGCTGAGATTGAGCCCCTTCCTGTCCCTGTCCCAGCTTTCACATCTCAGTCTCCTCTCAGGTGGTCTCCTCCAACCACTTTTCATGCTCAATTCCATATAAGTGGGCAAACAAAAGACCAGCCTTTCCCCGTAGACTGGGATCAAAATGGGCCCAAGTTAGAGGTGTCCACTGGCCCATGCCTCCCCTTACTTGCACAGCCCACCATCTCCTGGCTGGAAGACTGGAAGCAGGGCTGAGGCAGATATCAAATCAAGGCCCCAACCAATCAAAGCTGCTAGAAGTGGGTGGGCTTTCTCAACTCATCACTAGGTTACTATCAATTGGAAATCTTTGAAGGGGAAGAAGGGAAGCAAAATGAACCCACTGAGCATTCAGATGAGAAAGGGCAGAGTGGCAGTGTTCTGGCTTCCCGGGCTAGGCACCAAAGCCTGCCCATTAGCCTTTAAGCCCTCTGTGCAGCACAATGAAAGAAAAGCCCTTGGAGAGCCAGGCATGATGGGATGCTGGTGGGCTGGCTTAGTCAGGATGGTGCTCTTGCTTCCTCCTCCATATCCTCCCATCATGAGCAGACTCTGAACACAGTATTAAGGACTATGAAGGGCAGTTCTTAGCCTTTGGAGGGACTAGGATCCCTTTATGAATCTGATGCAACGTGGTTTGTCTTCTTGCCAGTATAATAGATGCATGCAAATCCCCATTAAAAACATGTTAACTAACTCCAGTGATGGTCTCTGACTTTAGAGCCTTAGTCACCCTCATTTTAAAGACTTTGGGGCACAGGAAGGGAAAAAAATCTATCCAATATAAAGTCACCATTAATAATCTGTATTTTAAAGTGAACTCACCTTGAAACCATTATGCCAAGTCAAAGAACAGTCACAAGGGATCGCATATTGTATGATCCCACTTATATATGTCCAAAATAGACAAACCCTTATAGATTAAGTGGTAGCCTAGGAGTGGGGGACCAGGGGAGAGGGGTGATACATAAGAAGTGTAGAGTTTCTTTCTGGGATGACAAAAATGTTCTAAAACCTTTTGCAGTGATGATTATACAACTAGAATATACTCAAAGCCACTGAATTGTATACTTTAGTGGGTGAAACCTGTGTAGTATGTAAAATCTATTACAGTAATGCTGAAGTGAACTTGGTGATTGTAAATGACCTAACTTTAGTCATCATTCACAGAGGTAGGAAGAACCCTTTAGGGTAGAGAAAAACCAGGGAAGGGCCCCTGAAAGACCAAGCATATGGGTCTGACAGGAAAGCATTCCAGAATGAGATTACACGGGTGTGTATGTGCATGTGTGTGTTAGGAAGCACCGACCCCTGTGCAGTCGAAAATCTGCATGTCACTTTAAAGCCAGTCTTCCTATCATCTGTGGATTTGACACATGGTGTATAGTACAGTAGTGTCAATACATATTTATTGGAAAGAATCTGAGTTTAAGTGGACCCTCACAGTTCAAACCCATTGTTTAAGGGTCAACCATGTGTCCGTGTGTATCTTAAGAGTAATGACGCATCATGGATGGTTTTAAGCAGGATAGAAACATCCCTCTGAATCACTGAACTGTACATTTAAAACAGGTTAATTTTGTGTGTAAATTATACCTCAGTAAAGCCCTGCCCCCAAACCATCCCTCTAGGGGCTTGAAGAGGGTAGATAGGAGGGCATAAAGTTGGAGGAGGCTGTGGCAGGAGTTACGTGCCAGGGCCTATCTCTTGGGAGATGGCTAAAACTGGCTTGGGGGTTGAGTAGGGGGAGAATTGGGATGTCTTGCCCATGGTTAAGGAGAACCTGGTAGAACTCGTTTCAGAACCCAGAGCTCCCTGGCTTCAGCCCTCGTGTTCCACCAGCACTGCAGCTCCTCCACTGACAGGTGATGGAGACCTTCCGAAGAGAAATGCACTTCAGAAACATGTTTCAAAAAAATGTTGCTAAGGGTTTTATTTCTAACAAGAGGAAAATAATAAAATAAAATTAAAATAGGCTTCAGTTGGAACCAAGTTTCTTGTTTTGCTTTTTTTTTCTTTTGAACAACTTAATTACACACCAACAATCTTCTTTTATTACAACATGAACCCAGGAGGAGGAAAGGAGACAGGGCATGACATGGAGGGAAGGTCAAGGTGGTAATGAGGACAAGCACCAAAAGCTTTCTTCAGATCTCAGGGAGCCCTCCTCAGCTCCCCAACCAAATTCTTCAAAATAATAAACTGTGAGCACAGCTATGTGAAGTTTCCTCCTCCTGGGTGGAAGTCAGGGGAAGGGAGGAGGGGAGGGGAGGCATGGAGGCAGGAGAAGGGGGGAAGGAGGAGGAAGAGTGAGAGGGGGAGGTGAGGTTAGTGTAGCATGGCCTGGCCAGGGCCACAACTGGGGAGAGAAGGGAGAGGAGATTCCCCCAGTTTGCATATGCACTGGCTGTCTCTCTGGAATGGTGCTGGCCCAGCCCCAGCCACCCCCCTGCCACCTGCCCATCCGTCTATCTGCCTCAGGTGTCTAGGAATGCTGGTTAGAGGCTACCAGGGAGGGGGACTCCAGGGGCCAGCCCCCAGGAGCTGAGGTCTGAACAATACCTTGGAGTCAGAATATAAAAGTCAAGGGACTCAGGGGTGGGCTGGGGTGGTCATCCCCCCTACTCGCCCACCTCCCAAGAAGCAGGCTTGATGGTCAGAAAGAGGATCCTTGAGGCCAAGGGGTCTCTGTTGGGGTCTGTGCTAGGCTCAGCCACTGTCACAACTGTTGCTGAGGCGGCTGCTGTGGGCAGGGCACATGCAGCCGGGGAGTCAAAGTGGGAAAAGGGCCCAAGGAGCCTGAACTGGCCCCTAGTGCAGGCTCCAAGCCATTCTCCTGGGTGCTGGGGCTGTCAGTGGTGGGCAGGGGTGGGGGTGGGCCCTCACCCCCAGTCTCCTCCTCCAGCTCCTCCTCCTCCTGGGCCTCCTCGGCCTCTGGCCCTGAGCTCCGTACCCTCTTTGGCTCTAGCTCCTCTCGGGCTGGGTCATCACCCTCCCCACCCCGATCTGCTTTCCGCCGCCGCCGCCTCTCCAGTGCCCGGCCCCGTGCTCGGCTCCCATGGCGCTCTGCCTTCTCCAGCTGTGATCACAACAGGCAAAAAGAGGTGCAGCACAAGTGGTCAGGCTTGGGCTCCTTGCCTGTTCCATCTGACCTCCCAGCCCTGCACATGACCTGTCCTCTCCTCACCTCCAGAAGTGTGCGGATCCGCTCCATGTCTGGAGGCTGCCCAGCCTGCAGCAGCTGCCAGATGCTCTGGTTCTCATCCAGGGTCACCTCAAGCAAGTCCCCCTCCAACATGAGCTCCTCTAGGGGGACCCGGGTTGCCTCAGGCAGCTCCAACACAGGGCCAGTCAACCGTGGCAACAGCGAGGACAGCAGCTCCAGGTCTGGGGGGGTTGTGGGGACAGGTTGGGTTAGAGGCTACTCCTGGTTATACCCCTACCCCCTACCACAACAGAGCTAAAGACCACAGGAGTCACTCTGGTGAGATCCACTAACAGCCTACCCACACTTAGACCTACCTCTCTTACCTGAGCCCTCCCCCAAGGCTACCTTCTCAGGACTGGTCATGCTGTCTCCATTCTCCAGCAACCCCTGCACCTGCCAAAGAGATCAAGAAAAGGTAGTGGTAACTGAAGAACCAGGTCCTACTGCTGACCCCCAACCTCAGACTTGGGACCCTCCACCTCCTGGAGAAGGGCAGACACAGGCTGCCAGCATTGAGCATTACAGGGATCTGGAGAGGAGGCAGAATGGGGCAAGAAGGCCAGGCCAAAGGAGACCAAAAGTCAGAGAGCAGGGGTAGGGCTGGAGCCTAAGTAAGGGCAAGGGCTAGGAGACAGGAACTTGAGGGTGAAAGAGCTGGGCTGCACAGCTCACCTTAGGCATATCCTTGCCACTGCCTTCTCTGAGAGGGTCAGAGGCAGGGGCTGAAGGGTATGTAGGGGGCTCCTCGGGCCTGGGTTCAGCCTGCAGCCGCTGGCGAAGCTCAGCCAGCCGTCCCAACAGAGCAGTCACATCCTCAGAGGCCAGAGCCTGCCTTGCACGGCCTTGCCAGCTGATGGCCCTCTCTGTGAGGCACTGTAGGGCCTCACCCTCAGGCAGCCGCACAGGCAGTCTCTGCAGCGCTACCAGCAGTGCCAAGATGGTCTCCAGGCGTGGGCGCCGTGAGCGCATGCACAGCGGACACAAGAATTTGGTGTCCCACTCCCACCAGGCCAGCAGTGGGGATGGGGTGGGACCGGGCCTTGGGGAACTGAGGAGGCGGGGTACCGACACACATCGCCCATGGAACCAGTCCTGACACAGGTCACACTGCAGAGCTCCCACCCCAGCTGGCACCTGCCCACACACACAGATGGAGGTTGCAGAGGAAGCTGTGGTCGATGATGCCAGTGGACTGGGTTTGGTGGAGTTGGTGCGACGTAGCTGCAGGATTCCCTCCTTCTCCTTCTGTTCCCCCTCCTTGAAGGCCACGATCTGCCGCGCCCAGGACAGGGGAGGAGAGGTCAGCACCCCAACCCTCCTTCTCTGGCACCATGAACACCCCACTCCCAAACCAGGAGAACTGATGCAGAGGGAGCAAGCGGTCTTCCCATGGTCACCAGGCTCAGACACTATCATTGCCAGACTCTTCTCCCCATCTGGGCCTAAGCTCCTTACCACAGAGCCTGGGTCCCTGAGGTCCTGCGCAGATAGCCCCAGCAGCTCTGTGTCAGATTTGTACAACCCCAGCTCCTTCTCCATCCAACGGCTGCGCTTGGTGCTGTCTGAGCCGGCGTCTGCACACGGGCAGAGCACCTGAGGCAGACAGACAGAGGGGGAATGTCTGGGTTTCCCCTCCTTCCCATGCTCAAAGCCCCCAAACCCACGTTCTCACATGAGCTGTCTCACATCATCTGGGCCAGAGGCAGGAGAGGCTGTGGGTCAAGGTTCCAGGCCTCACCTCCAGCAGAGTGTAGCAAGAATTCTTCTTGAGGAAGGTCTTAGAGGCCTTTTCCCTCCAGGAGTGTGCCGTCAGTACCTGCAGCTCTAGCTGTCTCAGTTCCTCCAACCCCACAGGTAGGTCCCGGCCCACAGCCACCAGACCCTCCAAGTCATCCAGGCAGGGGTAGTGATCACCATTCTGGGACAGGGCAAGAGAAAGCTCAGTTCAACTCGCCAACATCTACTGATGCTACTCTGTCCCTGGCCATAAATTGGAAAGATGGACTGGACTCACAGTCTTGAGCCAGAAGAAAACAGGCTCATCCTAAGGAAGGTATGCCTACCTGGCTCTCTCCTCCAACTCCTACATTCACTGGCTCAGCCTCCAGATATTCAGGCAGTCCCCAGGACCACCAGACCAGTTACGTTGTTGTGGTTGGCCTCTTTTAGCCTCCCTGCCCCTACCGTTCTCATCTTAACCAGCATCCTATCTTCCCTCAGGCCTCGCAACCCTTCTTCACACTGCTCACCAAGCACATTTTGCCTCCTCACGACATGCTGTGCCTCCTTCCTCGCTCTAACCAACCCAACTCAACCCAGCACAATGCAGTGTACGCCATCTCTCCCATCTGGACTGAAGATCTAGGGTGAAGGGTGGGTGGGGCAACAAGGTCCTCACTTGGATCTCGTCCACATCAGCAATCCAAGCCCGGGCCTTAGCAAGAGCCTCCTTGAGAGCCTGGATGTTGGGCAGGTGAACAGGGATGTTTTCTGCCTCATGAATTATGGCCTCAAGCGTGGCTGGTGGATGCTTCTGCCTAAAGGTAGGGAAAAAAGAGGCCTCAGTCTGGGATGGTCTCTGTGACCAGAAACCCAGCCTGACTTTCGGGTATAGCAGTATGAGACCCTGTGGCTGCCACTTGGGCCTACTTGCTTATATTCTGCCTACAAGTGGCTGTCAGTCTCTGCTTGTTCCAGATTGCACGCACCAAACTTCTGCCGTATCCCCATGCTCTGCTTGTCCACCAGTCTGTCTGCCTGCTGGCAGGGCCTACACACACAACCTGTAGTATTAATCTGGGAATTGCAGTTTGTCAGACTGTCCCATGTGTGGGGTCTTTCTACTGACATGTGTTCATCTGTCTATTGGTACTTCTCATGAGTGTGTGCACACGTCAGCCTGTGGAGCTAGTCCTCTATATGGCTCTGTATTTGTCCATCTCTGTTTCTCCCTAAGACTATCTCTGCCTCTACATGTAATACAAAGTTAAACAAAAAAGGGGAGGATAGGATAGTCAATACACCAGTACAGGAGTCTGGTGTCTAAGGCCACCCATGGGAATCATCTTCAGCTTCTCTGCTAACTCTGAAGGATGCAGTAGAGGAGGGAGGGGAAGAAGCTGGACCTACCGGGCCTCCAGGCAAAGATGGGCCTTCTCCTCCCAGCGTTCGGCAATGGTCAGTAGCTCCTGCAATTCAGCTTGGGCCTTGTCCACGGCAGGGCTAGGGGCCACACTGGCACCTGCCACCAACAGTCCCCGCATGACAGCCAGGGTGCCTCTTCGGGCTGAGGGGGCCAGTGTGCGTTTAACCTCATCTAGCCATTGTGCCTGTTCCACCTGCCGCTGGAGCTGCTGGGCTTCAGGTACCTCCACTCCGAGCTGCCGCCCTCTCTCCAGCAGGGACTGCAGGAGCCCTGGACTGGACGGCAATGAGGCCAGAGCCTCACAGGCCTCAGCTTGGTAGGCTTCCACCTGTTCTAAAATACCCTACCAGGACACAAACAAAAAACAAACTCCTCAGCAGAGCCCACACAGAGGTCCCACCACCACATACCTCTGCCCTACTTACCTTCTTACCCTTCAGTATTTGAGAAGAGAACCTAGCATGGTCTAGGCACTCTTCCTTCACCAGGCCCTAAGCAGTGGTTCCTAATACTCACTGCCCACTAAATACCCTGGGACATTTGTTAAAATGCAGATCTCTGGGTCTACTCCTTGAGATTCTTAATAGGGACTGGTCAGGAGTCTAAAGGGCTTCTCTGGTGGCTCAGTGGTAAAGAATCTGCCTGCAATGGAGGAGACCCGGGTTTGATCCCTGGGTTGGGAAGATCCCCTGGAGGAGGGCATGGCAACCACAACCCACTCCAGTACTTTTGACTGGAGAATTCTATGGATAGAGGAGCCTGGCGGGCTACAGTCCATAGGTTCACACAAAGTCAAACAGGTCTGAAGTGACTAAGCAGCAGCAGTAGGAGTCTATGCTTTATTTAAGCGCCCAGAGGATTCTGATGTATATCATCAGGAGACCCTCTGTCCTAAAAATGTTCTGCTATGCTTGGCCTTCTCACAATCTCTACACTCACACTGGTGTCCACTGCTCTTTCCATCCTATTTCTGTACCTTCCTGAACTTGACTCAGCTTTCCAGGCCCACAAACACCCTTGTTACTTCCTTTCTCCTATTCTACCTTGAAGAGGAAACCTTTCCTTGACTATGTATCCTGTATCTGTACCCATGCCACTTGCCCCTTAAATCCCATTTCTAACAGTTTGCTAAACCCTTTGCCTCCTACTTACGTTACTCTCACAGGTGCATCCTGTCTTGCCCAAATACTTGCCACTTTTGAAAGAAGTCAAGAGTGGCCTGCTGCTCAGGTCCCCCGATCCCTCCCCTAAACCCTTAGCAGCATCCCAAGTTCACCCCTCCTCACCTTGACATCCCCAATCTGGTGCATGGCACAAGGCAGGTTGTTCATCTGGTCCAGAAAGGCGCGGAGCTCAGCAAGGGTCATCTGCAGACCAGCCATCCTGTGGGGGCTATGGAGTTTCACATGTAGGGTTTCAAGTCCAATCCAGTCCACTTCCTCCATCTCTGTGCTAACACCTTTACTCATACCTGCCCACCTTGACCTCTCATACTTCACAGTTCCCTGCAAATGCCCAGGTTAGAGGGAGAGTTTTAAGATACATGCATGTTCATATGATGAGGGGAAAGAATTAGAAGAGAGGAATATAGGATTTATTTGGTGGGGAAAGCTTAGAAATTGATGGCAACAGAAGCTGGACAATTATCCATATTCTACTGTGAACTCTCAGATTAAATGTATGCTTCTGTGTCCTTTTCTTATCCCTAAACCTCCCACAACTCCCTGACCTCAGCCTGTTTGAAATCAGTACCTTCAGGTACTGATAAAAAGAAACAATCCTAGCTTTTTTAGCACTGAGGTACTCCTCTCCGTTCTAGTTGCCTGGCCTCCTTGCCTCCCCAATTCCTCCAGTGGCAGTGCTTGTCAGCTTCCTGCTGATGTCACCTGCTAATGGTACTCAGAGCTCACCACCACCCCTCGCCAATAGTCCTTTTCCTAAGGTGCTCGTTCCTCAGTAGGCTATCTGTGCCCAATGCCTCACGCTGCCATACCCAGCTTCCTGGCCGCTGACCAGCCCCAGAGCCCGGGACACGCAAGCCTCTGCCTCACTCAGGCAGTTCTTTAGTCGCTGCAGCAGCTCACTGTTAGGAAACCTCCGCTCACGGGCCTCTGACTCTAGTGCCCTCAGCTCTTCAAGGCCTGGAGAGAGAATAAGAGCAGCAAGGAGTAGGCAGTATTGAGTAAAGGCAGAGGAAGGGGGTGGAGGGTACAGAAGAAAAGGGAGTAGAACTTGCCTGTGGAGTCCCTCCGTCCCCCCATCACTCACTGCGCTTCCGCCCATCCTCCACCTCCAGGGCCACTCGCACTTTGTTGGCCCACGTGTCAAAGGACTCAGCCCGGACCTTCAGCTTATGGAGCATGGCAGGGAGCTCATCCAAGGTGTACCGATACCTACAGGAAGAGGGCAGGGAAGAGCACATCTGGCCCAGTTGTGCATCCCCCTCCTTAGCCCACTTCCTCCAGGTAGGCCCCCTTCTCACCTCAAGTACTGCCGGCTACTGGAGCACTTGCAGAGATCATTGATGTGGGAAAGGCAGACAAGGCCATCAGGGCAGTCATAGCAGGCTAGGGCTGATAGAAAGCACGTGGTCTTGCACTTGATGCACTGGCGTTCATCATCCGGGAGCAGCTCAAAAGCTTCTCGCTCAGCTTCGGTGATGCCCTGGGGGTGTTCATTATATAGAACCAGAACAGGGCTGCAGAAACCCCTAACTCAGCCACCACTGAGCTCCACGTTAAAGACTCAAATCTGTGCTAAGAGCTATGAAGGAGACAAAACTCCACAGATCACACTGCCTCTGTGAAGTCCAGACTCTCAAAGCTGGGTAATCATATGAAGCAGGGTAAGATCAATGTAGGCTGAGAGGAAGAAAAATCAGGTAAGTTTCAGATTAGCAGAAAGGGCCTTAGGGGTGACAGAAGGTGAGGAAAGTGTGGAACAAGGCACCAGAGAGATGGCAATATGTGGAAGTAGCCAAGACAAGTGTCGTGTACTGGGGAATAATGCTAGCTTCCAGGCACTCAGTGCCCACTGTGCTCTAGGCACTGTGCTGGCTGCTTTAGCAGCACACTGCACACACATCTATAACTTAAGAGAAATAAACTCTACGTGCTTGTATCCAATGTTTAAAGTTCCAAACCTAAGCCAATGACTTTATCTGTTGATTAGATGAAGAAAAAGCAATCCACTCCAAAAATGGAGGAAAAGCCAGCTATCTTGGAGTAACTGAAAGATAATACAATGCTATACATTATGGGCAAATTTTGATTCTAACAGTTTTTGTCTTCTGTACTGACCTAACTTCTGTGTAAGTCCACTGCACATTACAAATCCCACCCTGCCACAAATGTGCTCTGCACATTACAAACCCTGCTCATATGATATGAGTCCACTGCACATTACAAATCTAGCTGTGTTGATATAGAGTTAATTAAACCTCTCTGGGTTTCAGTTTCCCTATTTTGTAAAATGGAGACTATGGTACTATTCTCATTGGGTTGTTATGAGGATTAACAAAGGTAAAGTCACTAAGGACTTAGAAAAGTATCTTAGCACTTAGAATAGTGGAACCACAAAAGGCCATCAATAGTCAAAGTAACCTTGAGAAAGAAAAACAAAGCTGGAGGCATCAAGTTTCTTGATTTCAAACTATATTACAAAGCTGTAGTAATCAAAACAGTATGGTAATGACATAAAAATAGACACACAAACCAATGGTAAGCCCAAAAATAAACTCTCATATATACACTCAACTAATATTTGACAAGGGAGTCAAGAATACTCAGTGGGGAAAAGACAGTCTCTTCAATAAATGGTGCTGGGAAAACTGGATAATCACATGTAGAAAAATGAAACTGGACCTTTATCTTATATCACTCATGAAAATTAACTTGAAATAGATTAAAAACTTAAACGTAAGAACTGAAACCATAAAACTCCTAGAAGAAAATCTAGGGAAAATGTTCCTGGATATTGATGTGGGCAATGATTTCTTGTACATGGTATCTTTAAAAAGCACAAGCAACAAAAGCAAAAATAAATAAGCGGAACTATATGAAACTAAAAAGCATCTGCACAGCAAAAGAAATCATCAACAAAATGAAAAGGCAACCCATGGAATGGGAGAAGATAATTGCAAACCATCTATTTGATAAGCGGTTAACATCCAAAGTATATAAAGGACTCATACAACTCAACAGCAAAACCCCAAACACCCAAATAAGAACTGGGCAGAGGACCTGAAAACATGTTTTTCCAAAGAAGACATACAAATGGCTAGTAAGTACGTGAAAAAATGTACAACATCACTAACCATCAGGAAAATGCAAATCAAAACCATAATATCACCTCCCAGTTGTCAGAATGGCTTATTATCAAAAAGAAAAGAGATACGTGTTGGAGAGAATATGGAGACAAGGGAAACTGTGCACTGTGGTAGGAATGCAAACTGGTACAGCCACTTTGGAAAACAGTATGAAGGTTTCTCAAAAAAAGAATTACCATATGATCTAGCAACCCCTCTTCTGGGTATACTCCAAAGGAAATGAAACTAGGATCTCAAAAAGATATCTGAACTCCCATGTTCACTACAGCATTATTCACAATAGCCAAGATACGGAAATAATCTAAGAGTCCATAAATGGATGAATGGATAAAGATGATGTGGTGTGCACGTATATGTACATATACATATAATGAAATATGCATTACTCAGCCATAAGAAAGACAGCAATCTTGCCATTTGTGACAACACAGATGGACCCTGAGGGCATTATACTAAGTCAAACAAATCAGACAAAAAAGACAAATATCACAGAGTATCACTTATATATGGAGTCTAAAAAAGCCAAACTCCTAAAAACAAAGTAGTAGGAGTTCCATGGTGGCCTAGTGGTTAGAATTCCAGGTTTTCAGAATTGAAAGAGACACGTGTACCCCAATGTTCATCGCAGCACTGTTTACAATACCAGGACATGGAAGCAACCTAGATGCCCATCAGCAGACGAATGGATAAGGAAGCGGTGGTACATATACACAATGGAATATTACTCAGCCATTAAAAAGAATACATTTGAATCAGTTCTATTGAGATGGATGAAACTGGAGCCCATTATACAGAGTGAAGTAAGCCAGAAAGAAAAACACCAATACAGTATACTAATGCATATATATGGAATTTGAAAGATGGTAACGATAACCCTATATGCGAGACACAATAAGAAACACAGATGCACAGAACAGTCTTATGGACTCTGAGGGAGAAGGTGAGGGTGGGACATTCTGAGAGAATAGCATTGAAACATGTATATTATCATATGTGAAACAGAACACCATTCCAGGTTCGATGCATGAGACAAATGCTCAGGGCTGGGGCAATGGGATGACCCAGAGGGATGGGATGGGGAGGGAGGTGGGAGGGGTTTCAGGATGGGGAACACATGTAAATCCATGGCTGATTCATGTCAATGTATGGCAAAAACCACTACAATACTGTAAAGTAATTAGCACCCAACTAAAATAAATACATTTATTAAAAAAAATAAATAAAAAGAATTCCAGGTTTTTCACTGCCCTGCCCTGGGTTCAACCCCTGGTCGGGGGACTGAGAACCTGCAAGCCGGCTTTCAGCATGGCCAAACAAAACAAAAAAGAAACAGAGTAGGATGGTGGTGGCTAAGGGCTAGGGAGGGAGGGAAAATAGGAAGATGCTAGTCAAAGGACACAAACTTCCAGTTAGAAAATAGATAGATTTGGGGGAGTCTAATGTATAACATGATGACTATAGGAGGGGGAAAAATAGGCACTCAACAAATGTTTACTGCTATTAGCGAATTTTCCGATAAAGACACATATTTCACAGGCCTACCTCAAAGTCTTAGAGAGAGTAACCTGCACAAAGTGAGAATGTGACTACAGCCTATTTTGAACCTGAAGCTAGAGAGTGCTGCTCTCAGGATGAAGCCCCTCGGTATTCTTGGATCACGGACTCCTCAGAGAACTGGATGTAGGCTATGAGCCCTCTTGCTAGAAAAGGACTCAAACACATACACAAACATACACACACACAATCTTTTACAGAATTTGAGCCCTCTCGCTAGAAAAGGACACACACACATACACACAATCTTTTACAGAATTTTGAGACTAGGGGTTCCAGAATTCTTCTTTTAGGTAAGGGTCAAATGTAGAGAATTCTGAGTGTTAGTATAGGAACATCTACTTTTCCCACCTTGCTTTGGCTCCTTCCTGTAGCCTAGCATAGCCCCAAAATCATCATTTAATAACAGCACTGAACAGAGAGAAAAAATGATGCCTAGAAAAGCCTATCAACTAATACCATAGACTGAGAGGCCCCAGACTTCCAACACTTACCAAAGCTGCAATTCTTACTGCTCATGCTCATAGGAAAGTTATAAATGAGCTTTAAAATAAAAAAATACTAGCCTAAATTTCCCTATTTTAAGAAAAGGGATCCAGCATGGGATTCCTCAGGACCAGCATTCTTTTGTCATCCTATGGAGCACTCTCACTAAGTCAATTCCCTAACTGAGCAAGTTTGGAGCTTTAAGAAGGCAGCTAAACTACATGAACAGCAGTCCCACTCACCTTCCAACAAAACTAATATGTTAGGAGGAATCTATCTGCCTTCTACTCAGTAATACTAATCCAATCTGAACTGCTGAACCATTTGAATTGCAATAAAATGGCATTTCTTAATATTCCATATTTCAATTATTTTGTTCATGTGTTAATATTATCAATAATAGCAGGTGCTACACTGAAAGTGCAGTAATAGATGCTTTGACATAAATCACCTTACTCAAGCTTTACAACCATCACACAAGTTAGGTATTTATTCCCATTTTATAGAGTGGGAGAGTGAGACTATGAGAGGTTAGGTAACCTAAAAAGGTTGTCCAGCTTACCAGCAAGTGGGGGTTTCGTTATGTCAGTTGGTCTTATTGGGTTATTTAAATAATCACGAATAGCAGCTATACCAGCACCTGCTATGGGTCACTTACTTAACATCTTGAAAGAAAAGAAAGTGAAAGTAAAGTCGCTCAGTCATGTCCAACTCTTTGCGACCCCATAGACTGTAGCCTACCAGGCTCCTCCATCCATGGAATTTTCCAGGCAAGAGTACTGGAGTGGGTTGCCATTTCTCCAAGGGATCTTCCTGACCCAGGGATCGAACCTGGGTCTCCCTTGCTGCAGGCAGACACTTCACCAACTGAGCCACCTGGGAAGCCCACTTAACATCTCAAATCCACTCAACTATCCCAAAAGATAAGCACAATTGTAATCTCCATTTTTTTTCAGATGGAGGTGCTGATGCTCAGTCAAATAAATTAACTTGCCAACAGTTATTAGTAAATGGTAGAGAATGGAATGTAGTTTCCAACTTAGATGTGTCTAGTTCTTTTCAGTACTTCCCAAGAGTAGAGGCTACTACTACTTCTTCCTCTCCCTACCTCTGCCAGACTAGGGGACCCAATTCTGTGCACTCTCCCCACCACCCACCTTCTCCAGCAGGGCCTTTCGTAGACGCCGCTCCTCCTGCACCATGATGAACATCTCCTTATGTACAGCTGCTGCTAGGTTCAGGTCCAGCTTCTCTGGACAAGCAGCCATCTTGCAGATGAGCTCCTCATGGGAGAAGACACAATATCTTCGGAGTCGGCGGTAGTGCTCAATGCACTGGCGCCCAGCTGGCAGCTGTGGACAGGTTCAAGGTTGAGTATAGCCAAGTCTGGAGGCAATGGTGCCTCAGCTTCCCTACCACCCTCCTGCTTCTCCTTGCCACCCCCATCACACTCCAGACTCACCCAGTCAGCAGTGCAAAAGTTGACAGCCTCAGCAAAGTTGTAGCCTTGGTTAAAGCCACTGTGGTAAGCACGAGGGAAGGTAATGACGAATTCTCCTGCACACTGGTTTGTGCGGACAACCTGAGGACGAAAAGCCAAGATTGTTGAGATAAAAGTTTTCCATAGTCTACAGAAACCTGATCTAAGTGCAGAGTCCTCAAGGAGAGGAAGGAAAGTCTCAGGGAACAGTCTGACAACAGATTCCCAGACCCTCCAACTCCAACAGAGAGGACCATTGGTCTCTGTTCTCAAGATTTTGATTTGTGACGACAGGAAATATTGTAAAGTAATTAGCCTCTAATTTAAATAAATAAATAAAATTTTTTAAAAGATAATTTTAGTCAAAAGCAGGAAATATACCAAAATATTTCAACTTCCTTAATAATTTTTATAAAAACTCAAAATATAACTTTCCATTAAGCTGGCCATTCCTTTCTCAGTAACAATTTTTGTTACCAGTCATGTAAGCAGTTTCATAGCAAGTGATTCTACAAGATCTGTTATAAAATCAGCAGGCCCTGTCATTCTCCATTTCCTAGAGCCATTGGTTGTCACCTCTTCTGATTATTTTGGCATTCACCTTAACAATTCTAAACAACATGACTCAAGACTATATTAAAAATAGCCTTCTATTTCTCAATTTGCTTAGTTTTCTATGCATGGATTAGTAATTTAATCCCAACCTCTTTGACAAATGTAAAACTCTATCACTTTTCACCTTTCTGTAGCAGTCTCTCATAGAGCCTTATGATCTGTTACAATTGGGACCAGCTGCCCTCCCTGGATTGTCACTCTCCCATGACAGATTTCCTGTTTCCTAGATCCCATGTCTTCCTCTTTCTTGGTTTGTTCCTTTTCTGTGCTTAATTAAGCACATCATCCAACAGCTTCCTGAGAAACAGTGGGAAGAATTTAGAAAAATATTTCTATTCTACTCTCACACTTGATAATTTGACTGTACATATAAAATTCTAAGTTGAAAATCATTTTGAAGGCATGGTTCTAGTGTTCTGGATTCCAATGTTGCTTTTGAAAAGTTTGAAGCCATTCTGATTTGTAATGCTTTGAATGAAACCAGTTTTCTCTCTCAGAAAGCTTGTACGAGTTTTCTGGTCCCAGTGTTTGATATGAAAATTCACCAGATATACCTTGGTGTGGATCTATTCTCATTCATGTACTGGTAGGCCCTTTGATTCTGGAAACTCTTATAGTTGAGGGAAATTTTGTTAAACAATTTCATTGATAATTTGATCCTTTCAGTTTTCATTTATTCTCTTTTCAGAGAGAATTGTTGAATATTGAACTACCAGAAAAAAGTCTCTGATTTTCTCTAGCTTTTTCTACCTTTAACTTTTTATTCTATTTTCTGGAAGATATCCTTAACTGTTTATCTTCTATGCTTTTTATTTAGTTTTCCACTTTTGCTATCATTAATTTTAATTTCCAAGAGCTCTTTTTTTGTTCTTAGTATGTTCTTTTAAAATAGCATCTTGTTCTTATTTTATGTTTGCAACATATGCTCATCTCTGAAAGTTTCAATGAGGTTTCTTTTCCTTTTCTTTTAGAAGCTTACTTCTCTCAGCCTAGCCTCTGTTCAAACTGCTTTTTTTACCATTTGGTTCTACTTTGTTCTAGAGTTTTCTCAGTTATCTACTTATATTCAAAAGTAAGAAAGGAAAAGACTGAATGGAAGTTCTGAGTACTGAGGCGAAGTTTGTCAACTGTGAGCTTCACTGTAGGGTAAAGCCACTTAGTCTGGGAAACTCTAGGTCTTTCCTTTTGAGCCAGTTAAGAGTCCCCAGAGAAAACTCGCTCATTTTCTGTGCCTGAAGAAAAAAGGTCTGGCTACCAGTGTTCTAAGAGTCAAGTGGAGGAAGATGGCTGGGAACCTCAGCATTCAGTAAGTATACAATGAATTCTAGTAGTTTCGCTATACCTCCACCCTCAACTGTACCTAAAAGACCTCAATCCAGAGATCCATTTCAAAAGTACACCTCATAATCTTTTGCTAGAGTGAGGGAGGGTCACATTTCTCGCTACCTAGTGTGGGTGAAGATTCCCACGGCTTTCAGATTGATTCTCAGATATTCCAGGTACTGATTTAAGTTTCAGTTTTCTTGTTTCCTAATTTCAAGAATTTTTTCATTGTCTCTTTTCTTGTTTACCCCATCATTGTGATTTTTTGACCTTAAAAAAAAATCCCTGTGTCATTTTAGTGAAGTTTCAATAAGGAATGGAAGTAGTCATGTGTATGTTTAGTTTGCCACCATTACCAAGAAGTCTTACAAAGTTTTTTAAGATGAACATTTAACGCTGATGAAGACACAATCAAGTAAGAACAGTGCAGGTATGGGGACCAATAACTTCTCTCTAGAAAGCAAAATTGCTAATATACACTAAGAACCTAAAATGTTTATAGCCTTCAACACAACAATTCCTCTGCTAGGATTCTAGATTAATGTGGAGAGAATCAGCATCCTAACAATACTGAATCTCCAAATTTATTCAGGTCATATATCAGCTCCCACCTCCAATACATTTTCTTCTCAAATCTACTCCTACTTAGAGACAATATCAGTATTTACTGCTTGTACTACCGTACTGGCCCCCATTATCAACCAGAATTGTCTTCCCCAACCAAAATGCAAATCTGATCATGCAATGTCCATGTTGAGAACCCCTCACTTGAATCCTCACATCTACATGATAAAGCCACAGCCTCAGTAGACAAACTCGTATTCTTCAAGTGTCGCCACTTCTACAAATACTTTCCTGACCCCTCCCTCAACTTCCTAATGACCCAGTCTGTTGTTCTTCTGTAACACCTCTAATAATATTTTATTCCAGTTGTTTACTCATCTCTGTCCTCTACTCAACTACCCACGACCAAAGGCAGGGATTGGTTTATTTGCTTTCAGGGTATTGACCAGAGGCCTTGCACACAGGGAGTTCTAGCAATATCCGTTGAATGATCTAGTCCCACCCTTGATTTTATAGATGTGAAAACTGAGTCCTAGAAAAGCCTCAAATAACAGAGCCAGAAATAAAACCTAATGCTCCTGCACCCTCATTTTGGCAATGTCACTTTACTATTTCCTTCCTATACAGTTTTTTTCCAAAAAGCTTTCCTCATATTCTGCAGCTATTAAAAAAATGACCCCAAAGTCCATCAACTGGTGAATAGACAAACAAAATTTAGTATATCCATACAATATAATATTATTCCACCTTAAAAAGGAAGTTCTGAAACAAGCTCTAACACAGATGAACCTCAAAAACATTATGCTAAATGAAAACCCAGATATACAAAGACCACATATTATTTCATTTATATGAACTGTCTAGAAAAAGCAAATTTTTAGAGTCAGTCCATTAGTGGTTGCTTGAGACTAGGGGTTGGAATGGAGAGTGACTGCAAAAGGGTACACAGGATCCTTTTGGGGTGATGGAAATGTTTTAAAACTGGATTATAGTAATGGTAGCACAACTTTGTAAATTCACTGAACCGTGCATTTAAAATGCATGACTTTTATGGTATGTAAATTACACTGCAATAAAGTTGTTCTTCAAAAAAGATGGTATAAATAGTTCATGGTGAGGAAGCAAAAATCATTCTAAACCAGCACTGTCCAACGAAAATATGCCAGCCACATATATACTTTTCAAATTCTCTAATAGCCACATTAAAAAAGTAAAAAGAAACAGGTGAAAGTAACTTCAATATATTTTATTTAATATATCCACAATATCATTTTAATGTGTAACTGGTATACAGAAGTATTAGTGAGGCATTTTACACTGTTTCATATTACATCTTTAAAACCAACATGTGCTTTATACTTTAAATACATTTCAGTTATGACTAGTCATGTTTCAAGTGCTCAACAGCCACATGTGGCTAGTGGCTATCAAGCTGGACAATGCCATTCTCTAACAAAAGAGATTATAAAAATCCATACACTGATTACTGTTATGTCAAAATTTACATAAAAAACAGGTGGAAACAAAATGTGGAGGAAAATAGAGGTGACCTTTGTATTTCCTTTTTTTTTTTGAAAGAGGAGGCTGTTTCTTTTATAATAAGAATACTTATACTATGTATCTTTTATCTATAAGAAGAAATGGCCTTCTCTCACCAAAGGGGAAGATGAGTAAGGTGGTAGTGGGTGGGGGCAGCCAAAGATGGCTGAGGGAGCTCCAACTGGCTAAATTGCAGTCTGCCAACATGTCAATATGAAAAATCAGTTGTCTTGGATTGAGGGGATACTGTCAAGTCTAAGAGCCTGGAGATGCTGGGAACTACCTATAGGAGTGGCAGGGCAGACAGAGGGTGAGGTGGTGTAACAGCAGCTGGCCAGAGAAGCTGGGGAGCCATGAGCAGAAGAAATGCTGTGGAGGTGGATGCAAAGAGCACATGTTTAAGAGTCTGTGATAAGACTTTTTAAAAAAGAGGCAAGGAATGAATAGCTATATATTTTATACACACACACACACACACGTCCATCTTAGCTGTCTGAATCCTTAAGGAGAATCCTCTCCTACTCTTACAATTCTCCTTGACATTGTGGGAAAGAAAGGATGCTGTCAATCAGGAAGTAGACTGAGGAAACGTCAGACTCAATGTCTACTTGCAAAGAGCATAACTTGAAGGGCCCTTGATCATTTCCATACCTTGAGCCCAGTCATTTTCAAATGAGGTGAGGCAGAGAGGGAAAATGTACCCCCCCCATCTCCCCCAAGTGGAGGAAGGTGACCTGAACTGTTACAGAATTCATTTCCTCTAATTCCCTAGGTATCTCAATCTTTAGTTAAGTACTACTAAAACGTGTAAAAGTATTACTCGCAGATTATATAGTATAGTAAAACAAGCTGAAGGCAATAAATTCTGGTGAGAACCACTGACCTAGTCCAAAGACTTGCTGTTCAGGTGATCAGGAATTTCAAGAAGATATTAATTCAGTATGTACTGACTGTCTACCATGTCCCATACATCAGACTAAGTGGCAGGGTAGCTAAAGGCTGGGGTGTGGTGTGTGTGTGTGTGTGTAGGGGGAATGGTGAGTTGAAGGGAGTGGGGAGAAGTATAACCACAGAATGAGTAAGACTGAAGCAGAGGTGGAAGATGTACTCAGTCCTATTCCTACAGGACTACTGATCAGGTTATTTTAAGACCCATACCAGAAAACTGGCTGATGCTAATCAACATTAGAAATTCCCAGGAATATAAAGCCCCTTAGAGGTAAGCCAGGATGTGTACCCAGAGTGGGAGAGAAGACTACAGAGAAGGAGAATAGGACAAGCCAGGACTCTGAGTTCAGCTTTTTTTTAAAATGCTGAAAGATATTGGCATTTTTTATTTTTATGTTAATTCCCCCCACTCCCCACCAACTTTATTGAGATACAGCTGACATATAACATGTTGTTGCACAACATTTTGATGTGATACATTTATGTATTTGCAAAGTAACTACCACAGAACTCTGACCTGTTAAATAAGTAAACAGATCTACTCACTTCTCCAAGATGGGTCACAATATGGAAAGTATAGCAGTGACTGCTAGTTGTCCCCCTCTATCCATTCTCACCCTCTTCCATAATAACATGACCTCCAATTTGTAGCTGGTACATGACCATCCTTAATAAAAATCAGATTTTCCAGTTTTTCTCACAACTAGATATGGCCATGTGACTTAAGTTATGACTAATAGGAGGTGAATGAAAATGATGTGTGCCCTTAACAGTAAGGAGACTTGTCTTGCCCAGTCCTTCCTTCATTTCCCTCTTCTACTGGTGGAATCCACCCCTAAGGTGTTGCCCCAAAACATTTGGCCCAGGGGGCTCACCATCACACTGTATCTCTAACCACTATTATTTCCATCAAACCTACAGTCTGATTAAGACAGACTGAGAAAGGCATGGGGGTATATTCTAGACAATGACCACCACCACCACACAGGACATCACTAACTCATTCCTATTCCTTGCCCATTTCCTAGGCACTCACCGGCACACCATGGGACATGAGGGTGTTGGGATTCATGAGGGTAACAAGTTGGTGCAGAAGGTCAGGCTGGCTATCAAAGAGCTCAGGTGTCAGCTTCTTCATCACCTCTTCCAAATGTTCTGCTGCAAGTGAGGGTACCCCATACCAGGTCTTCGGCTCACCCCTGGCCAAAAAGAAAGGGGACACATAGAGTGGACACTCAAAGAGCCCACCCTGAATGCTTCCTTGGCTGCCCAGGACCCCACTCACCAGTGGAGGTAGTTAATGGAATAACTCCAGTGATCCTCAATATGCCAACAAAAGGCTGAGAAGACCATGCCCACATAGAGCCAGGGCACCTTCATGCCAGAGATATCTGCATTGATGTGGCACAGTACAGACTGTTCCAACACTGGCATCACATTCAGGTTCCAACCACTCGTAGCATACTCCTGATAGGTCAGGTATTTGTGGAAAAGAGATGAGAGTTTTGCTAAGGTACTGAGTTCTTTAGCCCAGGGAACCTTAATTTTGATGTCATAGACCTTTCTGAAATGTCTAAAAAATATTACAGATTTTCTTCCCCCTGCCTCCCTCAAATGCATAGACAAAATTTCAATTCACTTCACTTTACTTCAATTTTAGGAAAGTTTATAGATGTGCCTACTCACAAAAGTATCTGCAAGTTAAAAGCCCCTGCCCTGGACCAAAATGTACCCTTCTTGCAATACAGGGCTAGGGCCTCTTTATTTCCTGCACTTACAATCCCAGTCCCTGAACACTTCTTATGAATGAGCCAGGTACTCTGACAGGTACTTCAAATACCTTCTCATTTAATTCTTATAAAATTTGCAAAATGGATACTATTCCCATTCTACAGACAAAAAATAGCCAATCTCATGGCTGGATATACCATGCCAGATACTAGGCTGTACTCTTTACACACATCATCCCATCTAAATCTCATAGCAACACATAAGGCAGGCATAATAGTCCCCTTCCTATAGAGATACTGAGTCTTTCAGATACTGAAGGGCTTGCCTAAGTTACACAGCTGACGTATAACCATGAATCATCTACTCACCTCCTCCTCAGGGGTTAGGTGCCGCTTACTGTCACTGACGGGGAACCCGCTACCAAATTCTTTGGAATGGATGTCAGCCCCATACTCAACAGTTACATCTTCCTCAATGCTATTCACCAGCCGCCAGAATTCCTTCTCCACAAGTTCTGTGGGCACCATCTAAGGAACAGGGGTGGCTGATGACTGTGGCTCATCATATCTTGGCCCCATTGACCCAGGCGAGCTATAGACCATCAGGCGCCTATGACCCTAGCCCTGACACTACCCCAGCCCTCCATCACCTACGTGTACGGGCATGTTGAAGTAATCGGCTTTAAAGGAGTCAGCCATCTCGCCAAAGCTCTGCAGAGTGTATTCCCGGGTAGCCTGCTCAAAGCCAAAGGCTTCAGGGGGGCGCTTACACTCCTGAAACCCAAAGGAGAACATGTCACCAAGGCAGAGGCAAAGAAGTGGAGAATCCCCAAAAGCTGAGCTGGAACATGGGGTAGGAATTGGGAGGGAGAACAGCCCTAGGTCTGTACTGAAGGGCCCTGAGGCAGGTCTCACATCATAGCTCTATCTTTTTCTCCTAGCACTTCAGTGTGGTTAGTCTCTTCATTCCTCACATGCACTTCTACCATGCTTTTATCTTCTCTTCCTTCAGGACTTGACTATCTCAACCATGGGCTCTGATTTAATATGCTACCCCATGCTCTTCTGTCACTTTCTTTCTTTCAAGACAAAATGTGAGTTGATACAGGATGCTTAGAGAAACTTTTTTATGCCGAGACTGGAACTACAGGCCTGGGAAAACAACACTGAATATTCCAGTAGCTCGGAGGATGGGAAACAAAGGCACCAACCCCTAGGGTCAAACTCCATACTATTTCTGTTCTTTAGACTGTCTCAGAAAACAGGACATATGTCTAACTCATTTTGTACTTATAGTCATGGTTTTAGATGAGAGTTGTATGTACCCCTGAGTCAGATGCACCTTCTGCTCATGTCTGAAATCTAAATGTCAACCTGGTTCACTGGCCTAAGACCACTTAAAGAGAGCTAAGTATACCTGACAATCTTTGTTGTCTATGATACTGTTGGTATTCAAACTCCCCCCTAAAGGAATCCCCACCACTACCAAGGCATTACACTGCCCCAGTCTCTTTCCTCGTGTGTGTGTGTCCCCGTGTACACATGCATACCTGGACTCTATGACCACAGCTGACAGGGCGAGAGGCTATCAACATCTACTCTCCCAGAAACTCAGGGAAAAGACGTAGACGAGCAACCCAGAATTTGGATCAAGGTAAAAGGCTCATGAAATGAAACTGGCAGACTTACCAGGCCTCTTAGCCCTCACTGCTGCTTCAGGTGTTCTCCTCACTGCCTCTCTTGCACTAGGTACGTTATCCCCACATATCCTTACTCCTGAACTCCTCCATCCCCCAGTCTAGAAAGTCTGCCCAACGCTTGTAACTGAAGTCTACAACAGTGCAAACCAATTTAATTATCACAACAGAAGGAAAATACCTAATAAATATTATACCCACATGATGAACCCCTTATAAGAAATCATACCCATGAATAAATTTAATACAGAAAAATAATTATAAAGTAACAAATGAAAATACACAGTATGATCCCAAACCTGTTAAAGATAGTTATATATACGCAACAACGAAAAGATGAGAAGAAAATATACCAGACTATTAACAATGGTTATCTCTAGGTGGTGAGATGATAGGTCATTTGTCTATTTTCCAAGCTTTCTAAAAGAAATAAAAAATAAAAAGCTTGGAAATTGAAAAAACATTTTTTTCTTCATATTCCTGTCCTCCAAATCTCATTGCTGACACCTTCCCTGATTACTACTCTTAGTCACTTTCCTCTCCTCTGAACTTCTACATCTGAATTTCTAACACACAATTTAACATTTGATTATATGTCATCATGTACAATCTAATTATGAATCTCACCTCCCCAGGTGGTCTGAGAGCTTCCAGAGAACACAGAATGTCCTCTTCTTCTTTCTCCCAAAGCTCTGCCCAACCCAGCCCAACCTCGGGACCCAAAACATAAGACTGTGGCTGAGCTAGGAGGCTGCTTTCAATAAGATCAGATGAAGGAAGGCAAGGACAGCCTATGAGGCAGACACAGATTGGGGCTGGGAAGTCCTTACCGCCATGACACACTTTGGACACCGCCAGACACCCTTGGGAATCTCAGGCAAAGGAGGCAACAAACAGAAGATGTGGTAGTTGTCATCACAGCCATCACACAGCAGGAGCTTGTCATCCTCATCCCCTCGGGAACACATTCGGCACACATATGACTCAATCTGCCAGGGGAGGGAGGCAGCAGTTCATCAACCCAAGCCCTGTCCAGCCTTTCAAACATCAGACTCCTCCAGACAGTATCCTAGTACACAGAGATCTCTGTTAGAAACCCACCGTGCTTGATGGCTGGATCATTCATGGCCTTGTACAGGTTAGTCATGCTAGCTCAGGAGTTAAACTACAAGCAAGAATCTCCCCAAATAAACTAACTGGTAGAGCTGTGAGAGCAGAGTCTTTATCATTCAATACTGAATTCCCCATTTTTATTCATTCAATAAACATTTACTGAACACTTATGTGTTCAACATTATGCCAGACTCTATGGTACAGTGATAAATAAGACATGGTATCCTCCTTCTAAAGGCGTACAATAGTCCAGAGGCACAAGTTCATAAAAATTAAAAGGCAGTGTAGAAACTACCAATAGCTCCCCATAAAAGGGTACTATGGAAACCTAGAGGAGGAAGCACACAAATCAGCTGGAGATGAGGAACAGCCTTGAGAAGAACTTCACTGAAAAGGTGACACTTGAAACTAACTGAAACCTGAAGGCAAACTGAAATTTGGCAATGGCACAGAGAACAGGGGGAAAAACAAACATACCTACAAGTAGTTCAGTGTGGCTATAGCAGAGAAGTAAGGTGGGCAGTGCTGGGGAATGAGGCTAGAGGTATGCTGGGACTGGATCATGCATGGTAATGAGGAGCTTAGCCTTTATCCTAAAGCAATGGAGAGGGAGTCTCCTTCTCTGCACCCTTCGACCACCTCACGTTGACAGCACTTGATCACCCTTTCCTGTTCTTTGCTCCAGGTGAGCTGGCCTTGTTTCCCCAATTAAGTGAGCTACCTGAGGGCAGGGCCCACCAGGCCCACTTTTCTGTTTAATGCAACCTGGTCCAGTGCCATGCTGGGGAAATGCTCGTTGAAGGGATGAGAAGCAGAGCATTAGGAAGTCAGGGCTGGGTCCTTACAAACTGGGCATTGCTGTGGTTCCTCCTGAGCCTCATGGTCATCTTGGTGCAGGGCTCTGGGCTGTGACTCAGCTCCTCCTTGCTCTCCAGGAAGGTCTTGGGTGAGGTTGACTCCACCTTCATGTCCCCGCCTGACTCCTCCTTCACCACTACAGTAGGGGGACACTCGGGCCCTTCCTTATCTGGGAGAGAGAATGGCTCTAAAGTACAAGTCTGAACAGTTAGGGCCCCGCCTCCTCTCCCCAGGTGAGGCCATTCATCACACTTCCCCAGCCTGTCAGGCCTCACCTTTCTTCCGCAGAGTCTTATCCTTGGCCATGAGGCCTAGGCCCATCATCTTAGGGCCTGCCCCATAGATCTGAAGCTTCTTTAGCTCAGGATTCTTTTCAATGTCTTCCTCTGTGGGTTCCGGCTAGGAAGAAAGAAGGAAATGAATCAAGACTGCAGGTTGCCCCATCCTAAAAGAACAGCCTGGACTATATCACACGAGTTCATGCCAGGCCTGAAGCACAGGTAGGCCAGGGAAAGAATTTAGATTGCTTTTTGGAGACTTGAGGGTAAGTGAGCTCCCTCCTCATTCCTCTCCTGGAACGTATTTAAGATGGATCTCAGTTTTTCCAACTGTAAAATGAGAATATTAACTCCTATCTCACAGTTACAAGGGGCTTGAGAAAGATATACATAAAGAAATCTAAATATTTGACACTACCAATAAATGGCAGAGACTAATATGATCTGGTAAATTATATGCTTTGGTGAGCCCAGGGACAGTGTCCATCTTCTTCTCTGTTGTAGCCCCAATGCCCAGAAGAATGCTGGCACATAAGCTTCTTTCTGAGGCTAGAATATAGGTGTAAGGAGAAAAAGAGTTCTTCCCCTATAAGCAGAGTGAGTCAGGAAAGGAACTAGGCAGGCAAGAACAGCAGACACAGGGAAGATATTAAGCAAAGAGATCAAAACCCAGCTCAGAAGCTCAGTTGAGTGTAGAGGAAGAGCAAGAGTGAAGCCAGAAAGAGGCACACTACTTTTCAGAACTCAGAGAACTGAAAGAAGGGAGAGTGGAACAGGGAAGAGAGTCTTGGTCAGAGGAAGAGGACTCTCTTCACCCTTAAAGCTCTGTTAGAAGTAGGGAAGCACTCACATCAGGCTGCAGTCTCTTGGCTCGCCGGCCATAGCTGTTGAACTTGGAGGGCTGCACAGACTGTCGAAGGGGGATACTGTGAGGTTTATATTCCTTGTCCTTCTCCTCATTATCAAATGGACGTGTGTTGCACTGCTGGGGATAGGTGAAGGGTAAGGGTCAGGGCATGGGGCCCCAGCCCCCAACAGCAAGGACTTCCCTCTACCCTCCCCACAATGGCAACCAAAGTTGTGGTTTCATCCCCCCTCCCCTGCCAACAGGCCCTGCCTAACTGGTCTTTACCACTGACACCAGCACACACTACGGGAATTCTTCTCATGCTTTTGCTTATACCATCCCTCCTTCCAAGCATCTCCCCAACAACCAGACTTCATCTCTTTCCAGACCTCTCCAGGTGTCCAGTCCACTCCACTGAACCAGTTCCATTAAGAACAAGTGTGGAAATCTGCATCTGGCAGAGGAAAGCCTACTCCCACCCTGGCTTGGCATCCTTACCACCAGGTTGGCTCCAGACTGGTACATCTCATAAGGGTAAACGATGCGTTCATAGTGGGAGCGCAGCAGGGAGCCAATGTTTTTGCCTGGTGGGTAGTTGAGGCGCTGGGCCACCCGAGCCCATCGACGGTCCTTGCAGATGGCTTCATAGCCACCTTCCTCCACCACGATCTGTAAGGACAAGCAGGAAGGGACGTGATTTGCTGTGTGTAGGTACAGAAAGGACAATGAGGACAACTCCAGCCCCTTACTTCACTGGAGGCTACTACCCCCTCCTATCTCCACCACTCAGACTCAAATTGTAGCCAAGGGATGCCAAGAAGTTCTGATGACAACTTGTGTGCTACCAGGCTGTGCCCCTTCCACTGTAGCCTAGAGATCCAATATCCAAACCAAGGTGGCCCCCAGAATACCGAGGATATTAAGGTGTGGGGTGGGGAGGGGTTTGAGAAAAACCTGTTCTTACTTTGCTGAGGCTGTAGAGGTCCAAGATCCGCCGTTCTACATTGGGAATCTTTAAGGAAGAGCCCTGGATTTCCCAGAATTTGGCAATCTGATCCAAGTAGTTCAGTTTCACTCTCGTCTGGGCCTGGAGAAGAAATGGCTCAGAGAGGCTGGCCTCCCCCTCTACCTGACCATCTTCTGGCCTAATCTTAGGGCAGGAGAAGGGATACAGAGCAGCCCACTTCATCTACAGAGCAGCAGGCCTCTCCCAGTGAACTGGATCCCCAACTCTAGGTAGCACCTCACCCACCTCTGTCATCTTTGCCACCTTCCAGTCAATAGGAGAAGCCCAAGGTCCCAAAACAGAGCAGGCTGAGTCACAACAGCCAAAGCTTTACATATACTCTTTCTCAGTCTCCTTGACAGGGCTGTGTGAGTATCATCTCTTAAGAGCCTCTGCTTCCTCAAGTCACACAGCAGGTACCAAGAAATCTGAACGTCAAATAAGTTTTTGCTCTTCCTCTGCTAATAATCTGCTATATAGTCTTGAGTAAATCAGTTCTATTCTCTGGACCCCTGTTTTCTGATTAGGAGGGAAATAAAATAACTGCCCAGTCCACTCACCCCAGAAAAGTAGACTTAGGAGAGGAACAGTGAATGCCCTCTGGAAACTACAGAATTATATCTAAGCTCTAGGCATGTTTCAGAGAATGAAGGCTCCAAAACAGAACATTCACCTCTTCACATACACCATGAAATTTGTTCCATGGTGGCCAAAGAGTGAGAGTGCATGCTAAAGACAAAATGGCCTACAGAACTGAGATGGTGTACCAAAGCAGCACTGGCACCTGATCTACCCAGGACCCAATGTGGGCAAAAGATCCTAGGAACAAGGCATGTGCCATGCATTCCTGAAATCTGTGACCCAAGAAGGGCTCCCCAATTCTATAACCACCTCACCCTAGTCAGAGGGCCTAGTTTTAGGGAGAACTAGGTTAAGTCCTTACCATTCATTACCTTGCTCTGATCCCATTAGGGGGAAACAGGGATAGTTCCTTCATAGATGAGGAAAAGTAAGGTCTATCCACAGAAAGGAATATCCTATGGTTCCTTTGCTATGAGAATCCTTAAGGGCTCAGGAACCCTAATCCTTCCACTTCAACCCCTTAGCTTTCCAACTTTGGCCTCATGCCTGCCCTCCCCGCCCCCATTAGCCAGCACTCTCTCTCTAGAAAACCTGCCCCTGTCCTATGGTAGGCTACACCTTGCCCTAGCTATACCCCAACAGACCTGGTCAGATCCATTTCTCTAAGGAACTTGTATCCCATACAAAAGATGATTTTTGCCCTGACTGCAACAGTACCTAGACTGACTCTAGAACAGTGATTCTCAATAAGTGGCAATTTTGCCTTCCAGAGGACATTTAAGTAATGTCTAGAGACATTTTTTGGTTGCCATAACTGGGAGAGGGTAATATGTTCTAGTATTTAATGGGCTGACAGACATCCTATAGGGATGACAGACATCCAACAATGCACAGGACAGCCCTCCATGACAATAAATTACCTGGCCCAAAATGTCAATAGTGCCAAGGCTGAGGATCTGCAGTCTAGAAGACAAGTAACCTTTTAGGTTATGGGTATTTGGTTGGGCCTAATAGTCAGCCCCATATCCTTAGACATCTATTAAGGCTTGAAGATACATAAAAATGACAGAAAGGAGTGTAGCATACTTCTAATCTACATCTTCCAAGGGAAACTCCAGGATTTTACTTGGAACTAGCTTAAAGGTATCTACTCTCATTGCTCTGGGGCATTCTCAAGTCTTTCATGGAGAACCTCACCTCACCCATACGAAGGGCCTAGATTTCCTGTACAGAACATGAGAGGGAAAAGCCTACTTGCCTGACCCTCTGTCCAAGTTTGTAACCATTCCAGCTTCCACAGAGACCAGTTCTTTTGTTGTTCCTGCCCATCCACCTCACCTCCCACCTTACCAAGCACCATGGAAGGAAGGTAGGAAGCACGGGGCTGCAGATGAATTGGATAGCTGGCCAAGCAAGAAAGGGTCTCAGTTAGCCCCATATTTCTCTTTTGCTGACCTAAGTAGGGTAGGTTAGTTGACAGAGGAGTTTCAGAAGTACCAAATGTTTGTGGGAAAAGGACAGTTCCCAGCCTTGGGGCTATCAGATCTGGGAGACCAAAAGCCCTTGCTCTGGTTTATATTCAGAGCTCTAAAGCTTCTCCATGCCCTCCAGGCAATTTCACAGAATACAGATTAAAGGCCTAGTTAGGTTAAGTACCTTAACCAGAGAAGGTAGGAGGGAAGTAGGATAAGAGCTCAGGTATCCATTCTCCCAACCCCACCACCAGCTGCTAGTCTTCTTACCTCTAGTTCATTCAGCCTCTGGATTCGGGGAGTAAACCTGAAGTTGTCCACTTCAACAGCAAAGGGTGGCTGCCAGTCCTGAGTGGGTAAGGAGGAGAAAGGGAGTTGGGTTATTTCAGCATAATGCAAGACCAGGCTGGGTACCAAAAGCGACTCAGCACCCCATTCATGGCTTCCCAGACCTCTAGCCACCCCAGACCTTTTAACCTGGCAAACACCCAACTCATACAAACACAACTCACAACAGGGTTTTAGAAATGCCTCAAGTCCATACTCAACACCGCATGCACATACCCTCGGAAATGTCTCCTGATTCCCTCCCAACAGTACAGTGGTACAATTTTAAGAAATAGAAAAATGAGGTCCAAAACAGCTGACTTCAAACTCTCCCTATGCACATATCCCTTAGGCATGTGCTGTACTGGAAAGCATACAGGATCTGAAGTCAGAAGACGTGGGTTCACATTTTAGCTCTACTACTTACTAGTTATGGGATTTTTACCTTTCTGAATCTGTTTCCTCAACTGTAAGGTGGCAATATGAACTCTTGCCCTGGTTTCCTCATAAGACTGATATGAAAAATTAAACTGGTTTTCAAATGAAAAGGTTATTCAAAGGAATCATCATTAAGACTTGACATCTAAGGCTGATCTCACTACCCAATACATATGCAGAGTAGCTCAGCTCCAATTTGGGCTATTTAAAGGTTTGGGCCTTTAATGTTTGTTCTCTCAGTGAGATAGACACTGCAGGGAAGAGCAAGGAACAAGGAGCAGAATTTGCAATACTCACCTGGTCAGAAAGGCTTCCTATGTGTCCTCTCTCAAACACCTGCCCAGTACCAGGAAGAGGCAGGGGAAGAAGTAAGAAGGAGGGAGGGGTGTCTTATGCACTGGAATGTACCATTGACTGTGGTAGCAAAGATTGGGAGGATTTGGAGAGGAGGAGAAAAGTTAGGAAAGATAACAAAAGTAGAGGAGACTGATCTGCCAAGTCGGAGCTTGTTGTGTTCTGCCCAAAGGGCAGCTGTGAAGAGCCTCCTCCCCAATGCTCCTTCCTCTCTCCACCCTCCCAGCAGTCCTTCTTAGAACCCTGGCTCCTGCTGGGATGGTGAAAAGAACCTGGAGTAACCTAGACCAATGCCTTCATTTAACGAATGGGGAAATTGAGGCCCAGAAAAGAAATGTGATTTCTCCAAAATAACATGCTGAGTTACTGGTAGAGCCAAGACAAGAACCCCTGTCTTCCGACCTCTGGTCCAAGGCTCTTTACCTTCACCCACACAGGCATACACGTGAAAAAGGGGAGGGGCAGTTAAAGAGAAGAAAAAGCTGCTGGCCTCTTCTGTACACACACTTTTAGAAAAGGAGCCAGAGGACTCATACTTACATGCATACATAGTCCCCATCCCCACCCCCTGCAAAGCAGGTAGCAAACACATGGGACTCAGTGAAGTAGGGGCAAAAACAAACAAAACTAACAACAAAAAACTCAAACTAAAAAGATATGGCTCAAGTCCAGACAGGCTCCCCATGCTCCCTTGCCTCCCATCAGTAGGGCATTCCCCTCAGCGCAGGTAACCCAGGTAGGAAGGTGCTCAAACCCAGAACTTCAGGCACCCTTCTTTTCTGCTAAATCAACTTCTAGATAAGAATAAGTGCAACATCAAGCAACCTGACAGTGGCAGAACTGAAATCCTAGAGCAAGAGCTGTACATACAACAGATAGCTAAGGAAGGTTCAGCAGTCTCCCTGCCTGGCTCTTTCTGGGACCTACAAGCTTCCTCATCCTGCTTTCAGTCCCATATTCTCATGTGTCAAATACTCAGTATGTCAGTATTGTCAGGATGGTGACAAAATGGTTGGCCACCTGATGCAGGAAGCAAGGCCCTTCCAAGCTCCCCTGGGTCTACTCCAGAATACCAACACTCTCCTTGCACTCATCTTCCCCAAGAGTGGCAGCCACTTGCCTAGCAATTCAGAATCCAAATTACCCTTCCCTTGCCATTCCTTAGGCAAACCTCCAATTTCCAAGCACCCACCCCTACAAACGTTCCAACTCTGGGCCCAAGCACCACTTGGGTGAGTGCTTTAAATTCCAGCCAGAAGTCCCGCTAGGAGAGACTTCTAAAGGAGGCCTAGGAGCAGCTCTACAGGAGGGGAAAACCGAACAAAACCAAAGAGAGCCAGATCTCCTGGGTTAGAGGGAAGTACAGTGTTGGGGTAGAGAAGAGAAGTGTAACAAAGGAAGGCCCCCTGCAGGACACACACCACACACACACACACGACATGTCACATTTCACACACACACACACACACACACACACACACACACACACACGACATGTCACATTTCCCACTCCTGGTCTCCCAAGGACGAGTAACGCCAGTCTGCCCTGAGAAGTCCAAGACAGAAAAATAGGATAGAAAATTCAAGGCTCAACTACCCCTTATGTCAGATATGCCTCTTTCCCACAGGCCTGCCAAGTCACTTCAGGGAATGCCTCCCTGAGGCTGCCCAGGACTCCAGCCTCTCCATTCTGCTGGCCTTCCTGACCTCTCACTACCCACTGCCACTCCCCAACCAATGGACAAGGATACCTCAGAGATATGTGGCCAGGCTCCAACAAGGAAGAAATCAGCTTACCCAACACCTCCCAAAGGATCCATTTGAAACCAGCCTAGATCTATGGCTGAGCACCAGAAAGCACCAAGTTAAATAAGGAGGCCCGTGATACCCTCCTCAGGTGGCAGCGAGGTTTCTCATTTTGTTTCAGCCAGGAGACACCTGCTCAAAAACATCCAAACTCAATTCCTGCCCTTTGAATCCCAAGTGGTGACTGAACAAAACATATCATCATTTCCCTTTGATGCTAGCAAGGTGGCAGCGTATCCTAGCGCTTGGGGGACTTCTCCTGGCCTGAAGCCAGGCCTAGGAGTAAAGATACACCGTCCTTTGTTGCTGACCTCTGGAAATCAAGGGTTCCAAAGGAGGCAAATGTCAATCCATCCAACCATTCTGTTTCTGAGGGTTCAAGAATATCCTATCATCTGGCACCTCCTATATCCTGGGACAGATCAGAGTAGAAATCTTCTGAGAAGGACTCATACCCCACCCCAAGCTGACTGGTCCAAGACTCTTTATAGAAGTCAAGCCCGGTTGGTGATGGGCAGGAAAGGCCCAGATATTACCTTCAACTAGGAAAAGAGGACAATTTGCTGAACCCATCTCAGGGGAGCCAGACAGAGCATTCCCTGTGAGACTGATTTCCTGACTGGTCTACCAGCCCAGAATATTATCATAAATGTATTGGCCTGGCAGGCTGTGAGTAAATATGAGTCAACCCACATAGAAGCAAATCAATGACCACATCAAACACCTTCACAGTCACAATAATTACCACTTACTTAGTGCCTACTACACACAGACGCTACCTAGTTTAATCCAATTCACGAAATAACCATTCATGGAACCCATTTCACAGGCTCAGAGAAATTACGTTAGTTGACCAAGGTCACACAGCTGGTAAACTGCAGAGTGGAGTTCTGAAGGTCTATCTCCCTTCAGAGCTGTGATCTTTCCATTACACCACACTCCGTGCCTTAAGAGAAGTGATGTCAGTAAATGGGAGAAGAGACCTTTAGAGCAGCCTTGACCTAGGTGTTTCAGGGTAACCAAGAGACGTTTGGGGTGCCTCTCTGTGAACTCTCCCCGGGGCCATTAGGCATCCCTTTCTTGAATCTTACTAAGTGATTCTGAAGGGCGGGGTGGGAGTGGGTCTCCGACTTAGGGCCACCACGAAAGACCCCTTGCCCCCAGCACCCTTTCTTCCACCCGCGTCGCATCCACAACGGTGCCAGCCTCCCCATCTCCCCACACCTCGAGCTGCCCTCTGATCTGGACCTCTCCGCCCGCTACCCTAGTTCTTCATCCCCGGCGACCACCAGCCCAGGGCCTTACCGCGGGTGGGCGGATCTTGCAAATGCCCGACTTCTCGGCGATGGGCCTGATTTTCGCAATGTAGCCAAGAGGGTCTCGGAACTCCGCCCAGCTAGGCTCGAATACCGGGCACTCCGGCGGCGGTAGGAAGTCGTCAGACCCCGGCTCCATGGTGCGCCCTAGGACTGGAGGGCTCGGACCGCCCTTAAGGACTCATGGCGGACGCCGCTGTACGAAGCCGAGGCACAGCTCGGAGACTAGGCCCTAAGCGGGGCGGCCGCCGCCCGCCGAGGGCCCAGGGGACGTGTAGCTGCCGCGCTCTGAGAAGCTCAGGCTGACGCTACTCTATCGCCTCTTCGACCCGCTCCGTTTGTTCCAAACTCTGCCGCTGCCTCTCAACTACCGCAGCCTTCACCACCACAGTTACCTCCCAACCGCCGCGGCCTTTAGTGCCGCCGCCGCCATCTTGGTTTCTCACTGTCTCCCCCCTCCCTTCACCACAACAAACCGGATCCCTCCGCGGGATGTCCCTCCGAGCTTCGTATGCCTTGCGTGAAGCCAAGCCCTAGGAAGCCATCATCCCGTGGGGACTGAGCTGAATCGGCAGGCGTGGATCCCCTATCAGGAAGCGGGAACTTAAAACTGCTTCCCAGACTGAGAGAAAATAGTCCGCCTCAGCGGCGGAGGAACAAAGTTGTAATTAGCGAATTGGACCGTCTTTCCGGACGGACCGGCGGTGCACGTTTAAAGGCCAGTGCTGCGCATGCGCGTTACGGAGGGCGACCGGAAGAGGAGTTGGCGTCGGTGGGTGGTGGGTCCGAACTGGCAGCCACTCGATGACCTCAACTCTGGCGCGAGCCCCGCCCCAGCATGCTCTCTCCCGGGTCTTTCCGGTGTGGGCCACAGAAGGCGGCTTCGAGTCTGTGATTGCAAGGGATCCTTCTGCAGGCCCGCAGATTACGAGAGACATACATAGCTCCCAGGTCTAGGCTCTGACACCTCTGGGGCTTTGAAAAAAGGAAGCCGGGATGCTGCTTCCTTCTCGGGGACTGTGGATTTTTAGAACCCTGGGCCCCAAGGAGAGGAAGGAAATATTTATTTTATCCAAGTTTGCGTGTAGAGGCCTCTCAGAGATGGGGCTTCCATCCTTAACTCCAAAGAGTCATTGTCAGTCAGCATTTTAATGAACACTTTTATCGTGTCCGAACTTCCCTTGGTGGCTCAGACTGTAAAGCGTCTGCCTACAATGCAGGAGACCCGGGTTCGATCCCTGGGTCGGGAAGATCCTCTTGGAGAAGGGAATGGCAACCCACTCCAGTATTCTTGCCTGGAGAATCCCATGGACACAGGAGCCAGGCGGGCTACAGTCCATGGGGTCGCAAAGAGTTGGACACGACTAAGCAACTTCACTTTCACTATTTGTGGCATGTGGGCTTCCCTTGTGGCTCAACTGGTAAAGAATCGGCCTACAATGCGGGAGACTTGGGTTCGATCCCTGGGTTGGGAAGATCCCCTGGAGAAGGGAAAGGCTACCCACTCCAGTATTCTGGCCTAGAGAATTCCATGGACTGTAGGGTCCATGGGGTCGCAAAGAGTCGGACACGACTGAGCGACTTTCACTTTCATTTGTGGCATGTACCCCTACAGAATAAACCTGAGAGTATGTATATTTTAACTATTGGATTTTAACAACAGCATATGTATCGCCTATGAGTGCCCACCATTTGAAGTACCTACTCTGTGCACACTTGTGGGCCTACAGTGTACTTATTATGTATTTTGTGTGCATGGACTGTATTTATTGTGTATAGCCCCCTCCTTATATTTGGGTATCTAGTATGTGTACCTCTGCTCCTGTTGTGTGCATGTTTGTAAGCAGTTTCTGAATAGGTTTATTGCAACTGCTTTGACTATCAAACCAATACTTTGCCCATAGATCAGGCATCTACTGCATTTGAGGAGCTCTAAGTTACTCATCAGTTGTGGGCCTAAAGCATAAATAGTTCAAGAACCTACTGTGTACATTTTAGAATACTTCTCTACATGCTGATTGGGCTTACCTGATAGCTCAGTTGGTAAAGAATCCGCCTGCAATGCAGGAGACCCCGTTTGGATTCCTGGTCGGGAAGATCCCCTGAAGAAGGGATAGGCTACCCACTCCAGTATTCTTGGGCTTCCCTGGTGGCTCAGCTGGTAAAGAATCTGCCTGCAGTGTGGGAGACCTGGGTTCAGATCCTTGGGTTGGGAAGATCCCCTGGAGAAGGGAAAGGCTACCCACTCCAGTATTGGGCCTGGAGAATTCCATGGACTGTATAGTCCATGGGGTTGAAAAGAGTGGGACATGACTGAGCGACTTTCACTACATGCTGCTTAAGTGCTTATTTTGTGTTCCTCCATCAGACTGTGAATTCCTTAAGGGCAGGGGCCTTGTGATCTTATACATCCTTAGTGCCTCGCATGGTAAGCAGTAAATAAATGCTGAGTAAACAGAAAAATGAATGTATATTTTTGAGCAGCCTTAATATATATTCACTAAAAATAATATATACTCTTTGCAAACATTTCCTGGATATAGTAAGCATCTGCTGTAAGCTTGAATATGTTTGAAGGGGATGGAGGGTGTCATTCCTTCAGTTAACAGTTTCTAATCACATACCATGTCCCAGTTAAGTATATTCATTCTGCCTGCTGAGCTAAGGGCATCCTCTCTAGGGGAGAGGGGAACACTGGTAGGAACTCACACCCTGTAGTCAGAGAGGCCTGACTTCTAGTCCCACCAGCTCTGCCATTTTCTAGTTATATGGCCTTGGGTAAGTCCCAGGTTCTAAAACTGAGTGATGTTGTATGGGGATGATAATACCTACCTTGCAGGATTGTTGTATACTACCTAGCATATAGAAGGCCCTCAGTATCTGTTAACTGTTATTTTCACTCCTGAGAGTCAACAAACAGTATGTCAAAACTCATTAAGAATCTCCTTTGTGCCAGGCACTGTGCCTAGTGATTTCAGATTGTTTATCACTTGAACCCTTAGATTGCCTTGAATGCTTGGAATCTTTATCCCCTACTTGCCTTGTGAGGAAACTTGTCCCAAGTAATACATATAGTAAGTGACATCTCCTTTCTAGCTTTCTAGGTGTCAGGGGAAGAAACCTCAACCCTTCACCAGAAACACAGGTGAGTGACCCAACTGAACAACTGTATGGACAGGAAACAAAGCTAGGCAAGGTAATGCTAATAACAGTAAAAAAAAAAAAAAATCACTAGTCTCTCACGTGTGTAAGCATTTAACAGCCTACATAGCTCTTTCATACCCATTACTTCCCTTAATCTTTGCAACAGTCTTGGGAAAGATGTAGATCAATTTACCCAACCTGTAGATGAGGAACCAAGTTCCAGACAGATTAAACAACTTGCCCATTGTTACACAGGAAGTTTCTGCCTCTTGGTCAAATGCTCTTGTCATTTGCTCCCACCATAGTAGAACTAGGCAGGAGAAGGTAAAGAGAACAAAGAAGATAAAAGAATATCCCAAGTCCTAGGTTGAAAGAAGTTCAGCCTTTCTATCTTGAGGCTGCTCAGTGAAGGGCAAAGAGCATGAATTAGGAATCAGGAGACCAGGTTTGGGGTCTCAGCTCAGCCTAGCCTTTCCAAAGCCTTCTCTAAGGTTCTTAGCCCAGATACGACCCACCATCCTGGAAGGGCAAATGGAAACTGCATAGACTCTTTGAAGCCAGTCAGCCCCAATTCATCCATTCATGAATATTTATCAAATTCCTACTATGCACCAGGCACTTTTCTGGGCCCTGGGAATATAATGGTGACCAAGACAGACATGGTCTCTGCTTTCCTGCAGTTGACATTCACCCACTGAGATCTACCATGTACCTCACCTCCCTGAACCTCGATTTTCTCATTTGTCCAAGGAGACTATATAATCCCTTCCACACAGGGTGGTTATGAAGATTAGAGATCATGATACCTGCCATTGCTCAAAGGCCAGGTACTATGAAATAGGTATTGTTATCCCTATATAACAGATGAGGAGGTTGAAATTCAGAGTAGTGTAAACTTAACCAAGTTACATGGCTAGTAAGTAGCAGAGTACAACTGTTCAAGTCTGTCTGACTGCTATACAATTCTGCTTGTAAAAGTCTCAAATGGTGCCCCTTGCAAAACAGGTGCTCAGGAAATGAGATCCTTTCTCAATCTTTGGATCTTGCTTGGAACCAGCCTGAGTCTGGGCCCTGCAGGGTTAAGAACTGAGAAGCGGCAGGGAGCTCACCCTGGACTGGGGGTTGGGTTGGCCTCACCCATGCACCTGGGAGAGAGGGTCTGGCATGGAACTGGTACAGAGCAGTGAATGGAACACTTGGCTCTTCTCTCGACCACACTCACTCCATCCATGTTTTCTGGATGAGCTGCATAGTGACTTCGTCCATCACTTTCCTGATTTTAAAACAGGGTCCCTTCCAATTCTAAAGTAGGTATGAGCTGCAAGTTCTAAATCCTAAGTAGCTCTGGAATTTATCCCCTCTTCCCCATGCCTTTTTCTAATCTTCTACTCCCCATGAGAGCCATTGATTATTTCTACCCTAGGTTATTAAAAGAGCCTCCTTAAGATATCAAGGTCTCTAAGTGAGTTCGTGGAGACTTATAGATAGATACATAGATAGATAGATGTATATTATGTGCTCAAGATATATATGCATAACAATAAAAATGATACATTCAAAACAATGATAATTCCAAATGAATTATGATAGTAGTGGTTTATAACTCGAGTAAAATAAAAATCCATGACTCCACACTGATATAAATAAATAAAATGAGGGAAAAGGAAAAACTTTTCCCAAATAAAAAAGCAAATCCTGAAAACAGAGCTATTAATATAACACCTAGTGCCCAAATCTTGTTTTCTAAATGCCATTCTCAACCAAAAAGAACCAGAGCTCCTTGGAAAAAGTGGTTGATTCCAAGAGTGGGTCAGGGAAAATATAAGATGAGTCTGGAGCATCTTGTGGTACCAGAAAATAAGGAAGTGCTCAGGAGCAATGGAGAGCTGCCAAAAGGACGCAGGAGTCATCTTCCTGCTGGCTAAATATGGGACATTTTGAACATCGAGATAAAGAATGATATTAATGTGTTATAACTCACCGAAATGATAGACAACCATGAGTCCATGAGACTATAGATACATAAATGTAGGAGAAGGGAAAGCTCTCCCTTACACTGGAGAGCCAACTAATACAAGTTCAAAGAATGATGGTATTGGACAGTCACCATTTGGCCACCTCAAGAATCATCAGTGAATGCTAAAACTGGTGGGTGAAAGTTGAAGGAGTAACAAGACAAACACCTAATGTTAATGCATCTCCCCTCAACATAATCATTCATTACACAGGGAAAAATAATAGCTTTATAACAGAGATGCTATGTAGCCCAACATGTCACCTGGTCTTTCTTTAGCTTCCAAGGCCTGGGTGAGAAAACCTGTTGGCAACAGAGGAATGAGGATATGGGGACTGCCCACCTCTCCTTTGGGATGTGCCATGCCCACCACCTGGGCTGTCCTCTCCCATTCCTTTCTCATTATTCCACTTACATTAACATACTCACACACCTCCAGGCATATGCTGCTCCCTCTGGCAAATGCCTTTCTTTCCTGGGCTAATTCTTACTCACCCTTCAAGACTCAGCTAAAGGAGCAGTTCCAGAAATGCTCACCTGACCCCTCTCCCCTGCCCCAAGTTGAGTTTTCCCTTTCTTTGCACCCCCACACATTCTGTGCTTCCTTCTGGGCCTGCACTTATGTTGTATTGGCATTATCCCCCCAGGCTGTCTACTTCTGAAAGTCTTGTCCTGCAGTGTCCAGTATGGTAGCCAGTATCCACACGTGGCTGTTTGCATTTTTAAAAATTCAGTTCCTCAGTTGCAACTAGCCACATTTCAAGTGCTCAGCAGCCACATGTGGCTAGGGGTTACCATAGTGAACAGCACAGGTATAGGACATTTCTATCATCACAGAAAGACTTATAGGCTACCACTGGTCTAGGGTAAAGACAAGAACTCCCTGAAATTCTAGGACCTTTGTCTTTTGTTATGTGTCATCCCTCCTCATCCACATCTCTAAAAAGATTGGCAGTAAAACGTTTGAGGATGGCCAATTAACTCCTTGTCTTCAGGTCCTCAGGGAAATGGGGAGGTGAGGAGCCAAAGTCTGGATGGTGAGCTTCCAGGGAGAGGGCAAGGGTGGGGCAGGGACAGCCCAGTTCTGGGACTGCAGGGAGAAAGGGAGGAGGAGGAGAAGATAGGAGAGAGCTGAGAGAAGCTCGAGGAGGTTCCAGAGAGGCCTGAAAGCTTGCAGGTCGCATCAATCAATAAATCAACCAATGCAAAGATACTTTAAGATTTAGCTTAGAAAGAACTATTCATTCAAATCAACAAAAAGTTTAGTGTCATCTGTGCTATGCCAAGCACTGTGCTGGGGAATGCTCTGGACAGAGGTGATTCAGATCAGCATCACACCTGTGCCAGTTATGGTCTAGTGAGGAAGATAGATACTGATGTGAGGGATCCCAGACAGTGTGATCAGGGGCACACTTTGTGAGGCATGGGTTCTTTAAGACCATCTCATAAGAGTGAGAAAACCTTCATCAGGGATGTGGGGGGAGTACATCTTTCAGGGAGAAGGCACAAGTAAACTACTGAGTTTGGAAATTACATACAGGTCTTTTCAGGAAATGGTGAGTGGATGGCCAAAGTGTAGACGAGAAATGAGAGGATTATAGAGATCGTTCCAAAGTCAAGGCAAGGGGTTTGCACTTTTTTCCATAGGCAGCCGAGAACAGCTGACTGTGTGTCTGGCAAGGGGCAGGCATTTCACTCCCACCTATTAACAATTGCCCTGCAAGATCATTATCCCTATTTCATCAAAGGCAACAATCAAGTCTGACTGCTAAAAGCTGAGCTTTGGGAAGACAAAAATGAGCATCAAGCTGAAGGTGGGAGAAGTGGGAACAATCAAAGGTAGTCCAGCCTGGTCCACCAGAGAAGAAACAAAAAAAGTCTGATTGGATTTGATTCTGGACCAAATGCTTAGATGGCTCCAGCTGCTGCTTTTGTTTAAATGTGCATGTGAGGAAGAAAACAAAGACATTGGTCCCAGCTGCTTAAGAATGGGGCCATGCGTTTGTTAGCCATCTGTATGTCTTCTTTGGAGAAATGTCTGTTTAGTTCTTTGGCCCATTTTTTGATAGGTGGGGGAAATAAAGAAGGCCTCAAAAAAAATGTGGGGTCATCCAAACTGCTCCCTCTTAGTGGCCATTTCACACTCTAAGCAAGTCCCCCAAATATTTACTGACTGCTGCTTCCAGGGACCCTGCTGACCCTAACCAAGAGCCAGCATCCCGTATTCCTCCTAGGCTCTCCTGAGCCCCAGGACATGATTAGTGGTGCTGGAAACATGTCCATTTCATAGGGAGGCAGCTTTGGGGACTGGAAAAGAGCCTGGACTAGAAATCAGGAACCTCCATCCGGACTTGGGAAAGACCATCCCCTTCTCTGGGCCTGACCCCTCCTTGGTAAACTAAAGGGAGCCGTGCTATTTGTCATCTAACATCCCAAGTACACACACGGAGCTCTTATAATAAATGTATCTAGCCTTGGCTTCCTGGTCCAGGTAACCCTTCACCCACACCTTCAAGGACAGAAATGCGGCCCACTGTGGAGAAGGGGGGAGGGCTCCAGGGCAAAGCCGCCAGTCCCAAGAAGGGTGAGAATAGATGCCACAGGCATAGAGGAAGTATCCAACCTGTGAAAGGAAGGGAAGAGAACTAACTTGCTGAGCACCTACTCTATGCTGGCTGCTGGACACTCATTACCTCATGCTGTCATCACAGCCCCATGTGGCAGTGGCTTATCACCCGAAGTTTTCAACTGAGGAAACCAAGACTCAGAGAGGTTGCCTTTCCCAAGTGCACTAGGAAGGGAAAGCCCCAGGATTTGAACTGGATCAACTCCAAAGCCCAGACCCTTGCCACTCTGTTATGCAAGCTGTTAATGAAACGAACAGGAAAACCTCCCTCACCACCCACCTCCCACCCAACCAAAGCCTCTCACCCACCCAGTGGCCTGAGCTTCTACCATCAGCGCCTCACCTCCCTGGGCTAAGGCCTCTCTCCCAGGGGCTCCACCATGGGGGAGGGGGCACAAGTAGGAGGCAGAGGCGGGAGGTGAGCACAAGGTCTTTTATGAGGCATCAAATATACATTCTTATATACAAGGAGGAGAAAAGACAATGCCTAAACCCCAGGTCCTCTCCATACAGCCCCTCCCGCTGCTGCCCTCCCCCACCCCCAAACCCCGGGGTCCCTGGCCCTTCATACAGCCAGGGTCTGTCTGTCTGTTTGTACTGCAGCCCATGGTGGAGAAGGGAGAGGGAGGCAGGAGCTGAGAAAGGAGCTGGATATGCAGGGCAAGAAGAGGAGCTGGGGCTTGTAAAAAATATATTTATAATAAATAAACAGGGCTGTAAAGGGGCTGGAGAGGCAGCAGAGAGTTTGACGGACAGAAGGACTCAGGCATCCTAGCTCCCAGCCCCCACTCTGATGGCTTCAATCTCTGCCTCAGGAAGGACATCTCGGGCTCATGGTGGCCCTCTGGGAGCCCCTCTCCCCAGGGCTGATGCTGGGTGCCCTGCCCCAGCGGGGTGTGTGTGGGCAGTATCTGTAAAGTGCACTGTCTTCAGCTGTAGGTGGGGTAGGTGTGAGGGAATGGGGGGCATGCAATATGGGTGAGGGAGGGCTGCGCCCTTCTCATCCCAGACCTCAGCTCCCCCGCCCCAAACCTGTCTGGACTTTGATCAGGATAAGAACGTTGCAAGGAAAGGCAAGGTCCTGAAGCTGAAGAGGTCTGGGCTGGGGCCCACTAGACAGAGAGCAGAGATCGGCTACAAAGAGGAAGCACTGCCCCACCTGGGGACCAGCATATGTGGGGGCCCACTCACCGAGTACACTGACACCCCACATCCTCCAGCAGGTGGAGAGACACCTGGAAGTGTGTGGCCAGGCCCTGAGGTCAGAGAGAGGGCTGAGCCAGCTGGGGTTTGGCCACAACACTGCAGAGCCCCCTCCTAGCCTCACTCGGCCAGAGGTGCCCTGGGGAAGCCTTCACCCTCATTGCTCTCAACACCTGCCCTTCCCTACCAGGCAGAGCTGACGGGGAGCTCACACTGGCCCAGAGGTCTGAGGCCACCCAGCTAGACCTCTGGGGAAAGGGAGGGGGGAGGGTGAAGAGAGGGAAAAAGAGGACGAGGATTTCTGAAAGATCCTCACCACTCCTCAGAGCTCGAGAGCCCTGCATACAGGCTGCAAGTGGCAAGGAGTCTCAAACCTGGAAGGAAACCCCAAGGAGACTGTTGGGGGTTAGAGGAGGGGTCCCGAGGCAGGGAAGAAGTGGGGAGGAGGACATTTCTATGTGCATGTATATTTTGGAAAAACTGAGGAAGCAGAGAGGGTGTGAGGTCCCTCTCCTGCAGATTCCCCAGACCTCCCCAGTCCCCAGCTCACACACTCCATTCATCAGACCACGGTGCTGATCCGGCTTGGCTTGGCCTTGGGGTTTGCAGTGGGTGGGTTGGCCGTGCCGGGGGGCCCAGAGGCGTGCAGTGGGCCATGGGGGGAGGTGGGTGGCAGGGGCGAGTGGGGGGTGTGGGGTGAGGGTGGGGGCAGGGGTGGGTAGGAGGGGTGGGGTGGGATGGGTGAGTGCGGTGACAATGGTGACTGGGGGTGGTGGGGGTGGGAGTAGGAGCCCCCTGGTGGCCGAGATCCAGGGCCCCCAGTGGCCCCCGCTGCTGGCATCATCTGTGGGTGGTGGCTGAAGATGAAGTGCTTGGGGCCCTGTTTGTGGGCTGGAGGGTGCTGGGGGGCAGGACTGTACAGGGGCAAGGGGGAGGTGGGCTGGTGCAGGGGGTGGCGGCCATGTGGAGCAAACTGAGGGTGTCCTCCGGCCCCCCGTCTGGGAGCTCTGCCTGGCCGGCCCAAGGTATAGTGCTGGGGGCCTGGGACTGGGCCATGGGCATGGAAGTGGCGATGCGGCCCCACAGGAGGAGCTGAAGCGGGAGGTGGTGGAATGGAGCCCAGCTGCGGCAGGGGTGGGGGCTGCTGAGGCGGTGGGGGGAGAGGGGGTTGCTGGGGTGGCAGGTAGGGCGGCGGGGCCGGGCCTGGTCCTTGGCAATACTGGGCATGCAGGGCCTGGAGCTTGGACTGCCCATCAGGCAGCACCCCCAGACCACCGTGGCTGTGACCGTGGTGGTGGTGGTGGTGGTGGTGGTGGGTGGAAGAAGCAGATGAAGAGGAGGCAGAGGCCTGGCCTGTTGGTGGCGGTGGCATCTGGAAGGGCCCCTTGCCCCGCTTGCTTCCAAATAGGGAGCCCAGGAAGGATGAGGAGTTGGAGACGGGCCTCTGGCTCTTGTACTCCTCTGGCGGCGGGGGTGGGGGTGGAGGTGGCATCCTCTGATGAGGGCGTGGACTGCTAATAACAGACCCCTGGAAGGGGGGAGGGGTGGAAGTCAGGCCAGTATAGATGTCCTAAACCCCCAACCCTAAGCCCCACCCCCTGGTCCCTGGGGGCTGGGGAGACAGGACCCCCCTCCACGGCATAATGGAAACCAAGTCACAGTCCTGTACTTGTACATGGAGCGCCCCCAGCTTGCAGAGCTCTGCTGTCACATCCACTATCTCATCTGAGCTTCAGCTGGGAGAGGAAGATTTAGCAGTACCTCCTCCTCATCCCCATTTTGCAGGCAGGGAGCATGTTAGGCCCAGAGAGACAGAGTGACTTGGTCAGGCTCAAAGAGCAGGACTTGGAAGTAAGAGCTTCTCTCGGCCCAACTCCAAGAGCATCACTACTTGGAGTCGGCCCTGGGGTTGAGAGGGGGCTCGGGAGAGTGGAAGACAGACTGAGAGACAGGCAGAGTGAGGACAGACAGAGTTGAGGACAGATTGAGAGAGTGGTTGGCTGGGAGAGGCAGCCGCAGGGTTCCTGGCAGGGAAGAGTGGGAAGCAACAGGTCCCCTCCTCCGCTGGGGCGCCAGGGTGGCAGGGCAGGGCTCATGCAGAGAGTGGGGCAGGAGCTGGCACTTACTTCGATGGTGCTGTCCAGCGATCCCACGCTGTTACGCCGCCCCCGCTTCCCTGCACCCACAAGCAAGGAGCCCAGCGTCAGAGCAGCAACCCCCCCTCCCCACCCGGCTGGGCTCCAGAGCTGGGCACCAGGTCTGGGCCCCTCCCAGGGACAGACACCCCTATTCCCTTTCCCCCGTTGGAGAGGGGGAGGTCGGGAGGAGGAGAGGTAGAGAAGGAGGAGCGAGAGGAGGAAAAGATGGAGGAGGAGGAGGAAAGGTGGTGCCTGAGAGACAGAGAGGAAAGAGAGGAGAGGTGGAGCAGTGAAAGAGAGGGGCTGAGACTGTGGCCCCATTTGCACTCCCTGGCCCAAACCCTGGGCTCCACCTGTGCTGACCCAGCTCCCAGGTCCCCTGTGGCATGGCACCTAGGACTCTGGATGAAGGCAGGATGCGTGCACGTGTGGTGGGTGCAAGGAAGGCTGGCAGTCAGTGATAGGAAGCGAAGAGGACACCCAGTCCCATGGCTCCCCAGCCAGGGCAGGGGCCCCGGGAGACTTGCCTGCATCTGAGAGGTCTCGCAGGGAACTGCTGAGTGCACCCCGTTTGAGCCCATCGCCTGCCCCATAAGTGTCCTCCAGGCTGCTTCGGGCCAGTGTGCCGTTCACCGAGTCCTTGGCCCCTCCGGGCTGTGAGGTGTTAGGCCGCATCATACCTTTCTGCTTTTCCAGCTCCGCTGGGTGGCGGTGGGGGAGACAGGGAACAAAGGTCAGGGACAGGAGTGAGAGGCCACCTGACTGACCCCAGCCCTCTGTGGGCCTTCCCCTTCCTCACCTGCTCTGTCCTCAGGCCTCCTGCTTCGCCCCTGGACAGCCATACCTCAGCTACATCTCCTAAGTGCTGCAGCACCCAGCCTGTCTCGCACCATCTCCTCTGGCTCCTCTCCCCTTGCTTCTCCCTCCCCTGTCTGGTCTCCCAAACTACCCCTACCTTTCAAAACAGAGCTTTACAGTAGCTGCTTTGTTCCCAGGAGGGGCAGGAAGGCCCTTTGAGCCTATGGCAAAGGGCACTCATTCCAGAGCCTGCTCCATTCTCAGATACCTTGCTCCAGAGCAGAGGGCTCCTGGAAGGATAGGAGTAGGAAACCAACGGAAATCAAATTCTCTATTATGTGCCAGCCGTGTGCTGGGTGCTATGCTTACTCAATCTCTCTCAATCCTTATACCAGTTCAGAGGTAAGTATTAGCAGCCACAGTTTCCAGAGGAAGAAACTGAGAATCTGTGAAGTCACAGAGCTTGCCCAGGGCAAGCCTAGAAGTGGGGGAGCTGACATTTTGGAAGCAGGTCTGCCTGAGTCCAGAGCCCACGTTCTCCGGCCTTACATTCTCACCTCCCTGCGGAGGTCATGGAGACTTCTGTTGATCACCCATCCCTCCTCCTGGCATGCTCACCCTCTCCCTGAATGTCCCCAGGGTCTCAAGGATCTGGTGAGCTGAATGAATGACCCTGCCTTGCTGAAGAGCACAGCAGACCCCAGAACTGTGAAGGCCTCACCGAGGAGCTGTCCACCACATCTCTTTCTCTGTCTCTCTGTCTGTCTATCTGCCTGCCTTTCTCGTTAACACCATGTTACTTAACCTGGAGAAAATAACTTAGAGGGCATTGGGAGGAATGAGATACAATCACTATTTTCTATTATATATGATCAGAATGACGTGATGGGGACCCTGAAGGCCAGGAGGATGGGTCATCAGGACTCAGTTCAGGAACGAGAATGTGGGGAGACGAAAGGAGAGGCTGGGAAGGGGAGTAACATCAGTTGGACACTAACGATGTTCAACCCTCATGTCCTGTGAACATGTAGGACACATCCTCCACCTTATCTCACTGAATCTTCACAACTCTGTGAAGATTTCACCACCCCAATTTCATGTATGAAGAAACTGGGGCTCCGAGAGTCAGGTACCTTTCCCCAGTTTACCCAGATAATAAGTAGCATACCTGGCATCTGCAACTAGAGTCCTACCTCCAATACCCTGCTTCTTCTCCCTGCTGCCTTTCAATAGAAGGAAGTGCTGGCTCATAATTAGGGCTTGAAATAATAATGAGGTTGAGAGGTAATGAGCCTCTTGTCACTGAAGGTATTCAAGCAGAGGCTGAAAGATTCCTGGAATGAGGGTAGGAAGTCTGGACAAGCTAACTCCCAACTCTGAGTTTCTCAGAGGACAGGATTCTTAGTGTCTGCAAGGCACTGTATTAGGAGTCGGGGAAGGAGATGTGGCTGGGTTACTCACACTCCACACGGTATTTCTCCATCTCCTGCACCTCAGCAATGGATTCTCGGAGGTCAGATGTGAAGCGCAGCCGGTCCTGGAGGCTGGGGGCATTGAAGATGATGAGGACTTTGCGCTCCCCACCAGGCACTGCAGACAGCAACTTGATCCCAAACTGGTAGTCTGTGGGGAAGAGGAAGGTCAGGCACCTCTGTCTGAGGCAAGGTGGCTCATATGTGAAATAATTTTTCTCATGTCCATCTCTGACCCCACCTCTTCTCTGCATGAGCATCATCAGTGGGCCCCCTTTGCTCCAAAGCCCCCAGACTCCTGGTAGTCATGGTACTCCCTATGCCCCAGGATGGAAAGGCAGGCTGAACTCTGGCTGTTCTCTAGAACCCCTTCCTTCACCCCTCTGGCTCTACTCACATTGCTTCTGATGCCCAGAAGCCACCCATCAAAGCTCTTCTGGCTTAGTCCTTCAATGCATGGCGTGATCACCATCACTTTAGCTCATCAGAAAACATACATGCTGCAGTTCTCTGCCAGATTACGAGCTCCAAGTCATACTCCACCCTGGCTTGCCTTCCATCCTGGGACCAAGGAGGTGCTTTGGAGACCTCAGCCCTGTTGTAAAGGAGTCCCAAAACTGGAGGCTGGTGTGGAGGAAGGATGAGCATGAGGGCCATGGCAAAGACTCTTGGGATGCTGGGATCCAAAAAGGGACTCACATGAATTCTGGAAGAGCTGCATTTGCATTTCCACGAGGGGAAAGGACTGACGGAAACTGTACGTCACCAAGATCTTCTTCTTCTGGAAAATTTTGGTGACCTTCGGCAGGGGTGGGAAAAAGACAAGAGGCAGGGTTTGGGGTGGGGAATTTCCCATGGCATCTATTGCTTGTTACTGCCTACCCTCTACCCCCCTCCACCACTAACAGACATATACACACAAACACACATACCCACAAGTTGGGGAGAACTGAAGCTTGGTGGAGCAGAACAGGAGAGACAGGAGAGAAATGCAAGTTCCTGATGTAATGCTGATGCACAACAGGCATTCACGATTTTTATAGGAACTAACTGAATGCTGCTTCCCCCAGGAAGCCTCTTCTAATACCTCACATAGAGTCCCCCTCCCACCATTTTCTGAGCTTCCAGAGTGCTGGTTCAGTGCCTTTCACCATTAGGTTTGAGGAAAGTGCTCTGAGTATGTGATTGCTGGCCTGGAAACCCCAAGAGGAGTCTGGTTCTCGTCTATCTTGCCCACCTGGGCCAGACTCAGTGCACATTGGAAATCTTCACTAAACCAAAGTGTAGAGTTAATGAGTCTTCGTCTCAACAACCCAAGGTCTTTATCAAGTACTAGTGTTCTAGACTCAGCTAACATGGGTTGGAAACATCTCAGACCATCTGCAAGTGGCATTTAAAAGCACATTATTTGATTTCAGGATGGTTACGGTACACACTTATGCAAAGCATCTTTTTAGCCCTTTGGACTGTGAGAGAACAAGGACTGAGTCTCCCTCATCTCTGGGAACCCAGTGCCTAGTATGGGGCTGGGCACCCACAGGTGTCAGTGCACGATGAATGGTGAAACATTCACTCAATACCCATGTGGGCGAGGCCCTCCCCTGGGTTAGGCTAGTCTACATCTGATGTGTTATTTCACCCCCATGACCACCCTGAGCTGGGGATTAGCTCCACTTCACAGAATAGGAAATAAAAGCTCAGAGAGGGCACTGGAGGAGCTTCATCTAAAGCAGCAATTCTCAACTAGAGGTGACTTTGCCCCCTAGAGGACATTTTTAGTTTGACTGCTACTGCTGTCGAGTACGTAGAGACCAGGGGTGCCACTAAACATGCTACAAAGCACAGGACAGCTCTCACAATAGAGTATCCCACATCCGCCCCAGATGTCAATAGTCCCGAGGTTGAGAGACCTGCTCTAAAGGAGAGAACACCAAGGGAGGACAGGTCACTGTCCTCAAACCCCTGAGGAGCTAAGAGCAGACAGAGAACACTTGTTCTCTGGGATCCCAAGCGTTGAGTGAAGATTATTGGAGGAAACCCATTGGGAGACAGATTCTAACAGTCGGAGCTGTCCGAACAGAAAACTGGCTCCCTTGGAGGAAGGCAGCCTTCTGTGCCGCACTCATGCAAGCAGAGGACCATGTGGGAATCTGGCTCTTGCCTGGGATAAGAGGTTGGACAGGACCCTGAACTTCCCTTCCCATCTGCAGAGTCCTAAGAGTCCCAGTTCTAAAAGACATATGTTTACACTGGTGATGAGCTCAGTTTTAAGAATTACTTCAAGCATCCCGACCACCAGAAGGTTTCAGACCGACTCCAGGGTCACAGGTTCACTTCCTCCAGTCAACCTACTGGGCTATTAAAGTGGGTGTGGACTTTTTCTACCACTTCCCAGACTGTAAGCCTGTCATCTGCCCTGGTCCTCACCTTTTCTGCCCCGCTGTGGCTGTCACTACCTCCAAATGGTGAAGTAAAGGAGGGGCAGAGGCACCCAGATCACATGGCAGAGCTCCTTACCCACCACGCCTCCACCCACCAATGTTAACGGTTTACACCCCACCCAGAGTCCAAGCTCACCACTTCCCTCCTTCTCCTCCCCTCAACGCGCATACCACAAGGAGATCGTTGAAGAGGAAGACCTCCCGTTGATGTAACCCTAGCCTCTGTGGGCGGTTTGGATCTGGCACCTCATAGAGCTGGCAGCAGCAAACCAGTCGACGGTGAGGAAGAGATAGGACCTAGATAGGCATGAAGAAATAGGTGTCCTCAAGGCCAGCCCACCAGCTTCAGGCATCTTAACATTAACTGCAAGAGTAAGTTCACTTCTGGTATATATCACTGTCACTCTGATATAAGGAATCTAAGCAACTAAGCCTAGGCTTATCTTTGTCCCTGCAGCTCCCTCTGTCTGGAATGCTTTCCCTGCTCAGCTCCCTATGGCCACATTCCACCCCTCCTCCAAACCCCAGTTCCAGTGTTCTCTTCTCCAAGAAGCCATTCCTAATCTCGCTGGGCTGAAAATGACCTCTCCCTCCTGTGTGCTCCCCCTAAATTAACCTAACTATAAGGTGGAGGTATTGAGTTTTTGTCTGACACCTCCCCACCCTGGTCTATGCTTCCAAGGACAGAAAGTGAAAAGTGAAGTCGCTCAGTCGTGTCCGACTCTTTGCGGCCCCATGGACTGTAGCCCACCAGGCTCCTCTGTCCATGGGATTTTCCAGGCAACTGTACTGGAGTGGGTTGCCATTTCCTTCTCCAGGAGATCTTCCCAACCCAGGGATCAAACTGAGGTCTCCCGCATTGTAGGCAGACGCTTTACCATCTGAACCACCAGGGAAGTCTAGGGCAAAGCTTAGACAGAGAACATATCTTATTCGTACCTGTGTCTCCAGTGCCAACTGAAATGCTAGGCTCAGCGGAAAGGCATCTGTAAATGTTTATTGACTAAAAGACTAGAGTGTGTTTGTGGCTTTGGTCATCAGCTAACTATTAGCTTGGCTGCTCACTTGGGATGGACCAGCCAAACCAGAGGTGAGAAGCATGTTAATATTTACACAGCATCCACGATGAGCCTTGCCATATGCCAGATGCATTCCCACAGAGCATCCCACTCAAGCTGCCCTACCACTCCTGAGAAATGCATCACCACCCACTTCATTTGGCATTTGAGGGGAGCCTGGGGCTCAGAGAGGGGCATGGACTCACCTCCCCAACCTTGTCCCTTCTTCAGCCTCCCAAGGCACTTACCGGTTTCTTGCCTACAATCATGCGCTCCACGGCCTGCACTTGGGACACATGGTCATCATTGGTCCGCAGTTCGCGTCCCTGGATGCGCTGGTAAATGCCCACTAGGAGGTCTCGGGGGATGTCTTCACCGTTGTCAACCCCTGGTGAAGGGAATACACAGGAATATATAGTATACATGTGGGGAGTGTGTGGCAGGGATTCTCCACAACCCTCCACACCCAGGCGTGGGCCGTAATGATGGCCAAGACTGGAGGAACAGCCACCCTTGTTCCCTCGGCCAGGAGAGTCAGTTGCTTTCTTCCCCAGGATGGGAATTTTGTCTAATAACTCAGAGCACAGTGTGATTAAAACAATGACACTTTTTTTTTGGCCTTTCTAACTAACAAAAATAATGTTAGATAATATCCAGTGTTAGTAAGAGTTCAGGGAAGCAGGCATATATACTAACATAACTGTTTTGGAAGGTAATGTGGCAAGCCTAGGAACCCACTGTAAGGAATTACTCAGAAATATGTGCAAAGATATATGTACAAGTGCAGCTTATGAAAAAAATTTCAAACAATCTAAGTTCTAACAGCCGAGGAATACTGAAGTAAAGCTGAATATATCCATTTCATAAAATAATTTATAGCTGTTAAAAATTTGATATTTCTCAAAAAAATCGTGAGAAAATTCCTATAGCAAGTGGGAAAAAAAGCAAGATAATAAATTGCATGTACAACCTGATCTTAACTGTATAGTTACACTTGTTGCTGTTGTTCAGTCACTAAGTCAAATAAATGGAGAGATATTCCATGTTCATGAATTGTTGCTGTTGCTGTTTAGTCTCTAAGTTGTGTCTCATTCTTTCACAACTCCATGGACTGTAGCCCACCAGGTTCCTCTGTCCATGGGGTTCTCCAGGCAAGAATACTAGAGTGTGTTGCCATTTCCTTCTCCAGATGATCTTCCCGACTCAGTGATCAAACCCGTATCTCCTGTATTACAGGTGGATTCTTTACCACTGAGCCACTGGGGGAGCCCACAGTTACATGTGCATAGGAAAAAAAAGACTAGAATACACCAAAATATCAACCATGGTTGCCTCTAGGGGACAGAATTTTGGATGGTTAAAATTTTTAATAACTTCTATATTTCTAAAATTTTTGGAATGGACAGGAATTCATTTTGTTTGCTTATTTATTTAATAATTGGAGGGCGAAGATATACACATATACAATATATGTGTATTGTACAATATATGTACATATATAAATATATATATTGTACATATACAATATATATACATATTAAATATGTACATGTGTGTATAGGTCTACACATGTACATATACACACATATATACATACACACAGACAAGGAGGGGAGAAGGGAGAATGGATGAAAAGAGTGAACGAACGAATTAATGACTAATGGCAGGATCCTGGGAGACAGCTCCAGATGGCCTCTGGTCTAACTCCCTCCTTTGAAGTCTACCATTCTTCTGATTGTCTGCTGAGCAAAACCCCCTCACTCCTCTAACAAAAACCTTCTGCTAAGGAAAATGTTTTCTCCTTAGGAAATGCCAAGCCTTCTCCTTGGACACCAGGTACTAAACGAACAGCCTTCATCACACTGCCTTTTTACCTCAGCAGTCAGACAGCTTAAGAGCCCAATGATGCAGACCCCTGACAGTCAGCAAATCTGTCTTGTCTGTTTGTTTTTCCTCAATTATACTTCCCTCTTTCGTTTCTGTTTAAATAATCCTAACATCTGTGCCATTTCTAGCAGGCTGCTCTTTGGTGAGAGGCAGGGCTTGACATCAGTACAATAAACCAAGAAAAAAAGTCAAGGGGACACCTTTCATCTGGCACGTCAAGGCCCCTGGAAACTGGTTTTAACTGACCTTCCCCACTAGATCATCCGCCTCCTCTCAATTGTTCTCCAAACAACTTTGTTTTCCTACCTCTGTGCCTTTGTTATTCTTACTGCTAGGTAAGCCTCCTCTATCACTGTTTGGTCATATTATCTCTCTTCCCTGAGCTCTGAATATACTTTTGGGCTGTCTGACATCACAGTTCGTTCCCTGTCTTGTGCTGGGTATCTGGTACTACAAGTCAGTCTCTCACGCACAAACTGGGAGCACTCTTGGGGCAGGGAATGTGGTAGATGCCCCTCCACGGTCCTTAGCACCTATCACAGGGACTGGCATACATGAGGCACTCAATGTCAACTGCCTGGCTGGCTGATTGATCAATGAATAGATGAATGCATGAGTGGAGGAAAGGGCACTTAAAATAAATAAGTCTTTATGGGCAAACAAGGGAGGGAGACAGGGTGCGATGAGTGAATTAGTGTAAGTTCCATAAAAATCATGGATTTTTACCTCCCGTTCAGGACCTCCTGTTTAGTCAATATTCAGTGTGGGAATGAATGGACAGGCAAATGACCATTTGAGTGATTTAACAAGTAAATGCTGTGGGAACATCTAGCCTTAGCAGAAAGTGAGGTTAAATTTTCAGGGAGTAGTGTTCTCCCTCTTCCTTCCCACCCCTGCCACCTGGCCCACTTTCCCTTCCCAGGTGAAAGACAGGAAAAGCTGATGGGAAGCTCTGGGGTCACCTCTCAGGTTCTTGATGAAGTCATCTAGTTTCATCTTGCGTTCAGCCTTGACGCTGGGACTGTACATGTCAGTATTGAGGAGGATGATGGCAAAAGCAAGGATGAAAATGGTGTCTGGATTCCGGAACTGGCGTACGAGGGCTGGGTTACACACACAGTACCGCTGGCTGCAGGGCAGGAGGGGTCAGGACCAGGGTTAGGCACCAGTAATCTCCGCCTACCCCCCATCCTCCCATCTGGCACCACCAATTCTCTCCTCCAAGACATACTCCCAAACCCTATGAGTCTCTCCTCTTTCTTCAGACTTTCCTCAAGATTGACATGTAAAAATCACAACAGCTACCTTTCATGGACCTTTGCCATCTTTGTATGTCATCTCCTGTAATCCCATCATAGTTTTGCAGCCCCATTTTACAGATGAAGTGACTGAAGCCCAAAGTGGCCTTCAGTGTCTAGGATAATAGAGCTGATATATGGTGAAACCAGGGTGAAAATCCAGATCTTTCTGACTACAAAGAAAATCCTCCCATGTCAGAAAACAAGTTCCCAGTAACTCTTCTATTTCTCTTCTAAATACCCCAAAGTGGTGGAGTCAGGACTTATAACCAGGTCTGATGCCTGATCCCTGCAGCATTCATGGAGGAAGATAGTAGTTAAGAGCATGGGTCATGGAATCAGACACACGAGTTGAAATTCTGGTTCCACTGCTTATTCACCATATGACTCTGGGCAAGTTACTCAGCCTCTCTAAACTTCTGGTTTCTCATCTGCAAAATAAGAATAATAAGAGAAGCACCTACCTCATCAGGTTGTTGGGAATATTCACTGAAATAATCATGTAAAGTGTCCAGCTCAGTAACCCAATCAATACCTGATGAGTATGGTAACAGCTCAGGGAACATGAGTTGTTGCTGATGCTGCTGTCACTTATTAGATGCCCATGTCCCAGATGCTAAGCTGGATACTTTAGGCACATTACCTCTGATCGTCACAACTGCCTTGCAATATAGGATTTATAATTTCCAATTTCTAGTTAAGAAAGTATGAGGCTCAGAGAGATGACTCATAGACCCATCCTACACTGCCCCCCAAAGCAGAGAAAGGCAGCTTTAGTACTGGGAAGTGGGCACACCTGAAGGCTTCGATGAGTCGTTCTACTTTCTGGGCCTCACCCTGAACCCGGATGTGGGATTGAAACTTCCGCAGGGCGTCATCCAAATCCATGGAGGAGAAGTCCATTTCATCCACCACACAGCTGAGGAGCAGAGAAGGGGGTGTGGCACTCTCAGTTCCCCTGCAAAGAGCCTCTGACCCACCCTGACCTGCTCCAATGAACCAAACCCCCTACTGACAGGCTTCCAAAATCTGAACCTGTGGCCCAAGCAGTACTTATGAGGATGAAAGTGGAAGTCGCTCAGTCGTGTCTGACTCTTTGCGACCCCATGGAGTATATACATCCATGGAATTCTCCAGGCCAGAATACTGGAGTGGGCAGCTGTCCCCTTCTCCAGGGGATCTTCCCAACCCAAGGATCGAACCCAGGTCTCCTGCATTGCAGGCAGATTCTTTACCAGCTGAGCCACCAGGGAAGCCCAAATGAGGATAGAATGTTTGAAACGGACCCCATCCCAGAAAATCCAGGCAAGAAACATGGTTGCTAAGGGTCTGTTCCATCAACCCACTGATATCAGGGATGGGAAAACTGAGGCTCAAAGCAGGTCATAGGACAAGCATGCCTTGCCTGGGGCTACCCGGAAGACTTTAGGACTAATGCCAAGAGAGATCAGATCTCTTTAGGGCAGAGAGGTATAGGAGCAGGAAGGTCTATTCATCCTGTTTTGCAAAGTTTATCTCCCTCCTGCCCTTCTTTTCCAGGAACCCCTGGCCTAGTCTGTCCCAGCCTGGGGTCCTCACTCCAACACATCTCTGTTGAACTGCTTCTGCCGGTTCCCTAGGAATTCCCCTATCATCTGCCGGCTCAGGCCTTTCCGTTCCAGGATGAAGTGAGCCACTCCCACTGGCGTGTCTGACAGGAAGCCCCGCTCAATCAGATACTGGATACCCTTCTCTGGCTTCCTGCAGAAAGAGGGGAGGGAGATGAGATGACAATCCTCCTGGAACTCTGCCCCCTGCCCTATATCTTGAACTAATTTGGGGCCCAACCATGGCCTCAGAGAGCCAAGAAGGTCCACTCCCTTTATGTGGTCCACTCACTTCATGGTACACATAAGAAAACTGAGGCCCAAGGGAAAGAAGCCACTTTCCCACTTCACAGAGCTTCAAAAATTCCAAGGTATCTTCAACTCAACTTCCTCCTTCACTGGAGCCACATTACAATTGAAAGAAAATTAAGATCTGATGAGAGTCTGTTCTGTGCCAGGAGCTTTGATATTCTCCACAGGCACTGAGGAGTCCTGGGAGAAGGCCTGGATTCCAGGCTAAGTCCTTCTCTCTGAGTCACAGACCCTTGGAATAGGAAAGTAGTGAAAAGATTACTTTTTCCACATCCCACTGAGGCAGGCACCACCAAGCCTCTGTGAGTGTTTCTATAGATCAGTTGCTCCCTACTTTCCATATCTGGGTCTGAGCTATCCCATATTCAGAACCCCAGAGCCTTAGGGCCTCATAAGGCTAGAATTTGGGAGACTTTGGTGCCACAGATGGAGTCTCAGATCCATTACTTACCATGCTTGAATTGGGACAATTCCCTTTAGTTCTCCAAGCCTCAGTTCCTTCTCTATAAAATAGGGACACGACTACCCACCTTGCTGAGTTATCATGAGAACTAAATACAGATGGCCATGTCTAATAGGCTATAAAGATGTAAGGCATTTGTTTTCTAATCAAATGTCACACTTGTATTCCACTGCTAAGCACCTGGCACAAGACCAGGTACCTAGAAAGAACTCAGTCCTGGTCACTGACTAGTCCAGCACAGCACCCTGCCCCAACACCTCAAACATTCATACACTGCTAGTTAATTGATAGAAACACTGAAGCCCAAGGAAGGGACACACCTTGCTCAGGGCTACCCAATAAGTCTGGCCCAAGTCTCCTGTTTCTGAGAGCAGGGTTCTTCATACACAACATCGGCTATCCCAAAGGGATAGCCTAACCAAAAAGGGAAGGTGGGAGACCCAAGGTTCAGAATCCATCCTCTATAGAGAGAACTAGGGCCAGAGAGGAAAGCATCTCACCCAAGACAACACAGTCAGAAGCAGAACCAGGACCACAACTGCCTCTCATGGGTGTGGGGGCAGCCATTCTTGTCACCATGTTGCCAATTCTTTTCCCTAAACAGCTAGAGAGAAATGCCATCCACAAAGTGGAAGGATGGTGGCAGCAGGATCACTGACTCTAGGAGTCTAAGTGCCCACAGCAGGGTAGGTAGGGGCAACAAGGTGGGAATGGGAACACGTACTTATTGAACAGGTTGAGGCCAATTCGGTAGTGCCGCCTCTGCACCACATCGTTGTTGAAGGCTGGCGAGTCCCAGCTGTGCCTGGTCTCCCGCTGGTAGGTCTGCTTGCACAGGCCGGTGGCTGGAGGCTCCCTCAGGCTGTCCCGCGAAGAGGAGCCAGAGCTGCAGTTGATGGTCTCGTTGGAATTGCTGGAGCTCTCAAGGCTCTCGTTATCTCCACCATCAGAGTTCTCGCCTGCTGCCTCGCACTTCCCCAACCTCCGACCCCCAGCCACACCACTGGGCCCAGTGCCACTGTTGGGGGCTGGTGGTAGGGGCCCTGGCGGGGCTGGGGCTGGGCCCTCCGGGGCCGGGTAGTGGCGGTGTGGGATTGGGGCCCTGCCTGGTGGCCCCTTGTGCTTCAGGGTCCCATGGGGGCTGCAGCCATCAGCCTCATACACGAGCTGACGGTGGACAGAGCCGCGATCTGAGCGGTCACTCAGGTCCACGGAGCTGTCACTGGGAGGCTCAATGGTAAGCAGGGGCAGGTGGGCAGCCCGCAGCCGGAAATCCCGACATTCCAAGCACCCAGGACCCCTGCGAGTGCCTTCCTCACGGCTACCATCTTCCCGGGACCCTGCTGGCACTGGTGGAGGAACTGGAGGGAGAGGAGCTGGTGCCCAGAACTCAGGCCTGCCCTGGGCAGGAGGCTCTGTGCTAGGCAGTCGTTCAGGGGATGGTGGGGGAACTGGGTCATCCAAGTAGAGGGGAAGGTCACTGAAGGATGTGGCCGAGCTGTCCTCTTGCTGTTCCTTTGACTCTCGCTTCTCCAGCTGGGCTGACCCTGGTTCCTCAGACATAGGCCCCGATGGGTGGCAGTTCAAGGCCTCGTCAATGGATTCAGCCAGAGACTTTACCTGTGGTGGAAGGGAAGGGGGAGGAGGGGAAAGGAGAAGAAGGAGGGAAAGATGAAGGACAGTGGGATGGTGAAAGGGTGGGAATGAGGGAGGGAGGGAAAGAAAAATTGGGGGGATCTTCCTGGTGGGGCAGCCAGAAAAGGGCTTCCCCTCCCCCACCTCCCCAGATTCTCTGCAGGACATAACTCCCAGGGAGCCATTGTGAGCTCACAGGAGCTGGAACTTATGCACACAAGTTCCCTTCTCAGATATCTCAAATATATCCCAGATTTACCTTCTTCATGTCCATATAGACCCAAGCCAAATGCCACCTCCTCACTGATCCCAAGCCACATTCCTGCCTCTGCCTTCCTTTAGGTTAAACCAAAATCCCAGCTGCCTCTGGGCTCCCGGAGCCCTCTGTCTGGTTCTCTCTTAGGAAATCCATGATATTTAGCCTTGAGAATCTGGACCGAAGCTGGCCTCACTCTGGTATCTAGCCTCCCAACTGGTCCCTAATGATCCCCGCCTCCTGCTATTCACACCCTCATGTACCATAGTGTCCCAGGGTTGGTCTGTGCATCTGGCATCTTCGCATCTGGCAAATGTGATGGGATGTCACTTCTGAGATTAGGTTAGGAAAAACTGCAGCTTCTATCCTGAGTACTCTCACACACTTGTGCTCCCTTTCTCAGATCCCTCGCTCTGGGGGAAGCCACACTGTGAGCAGTCCTGTAGAGAGGCCCATGTGGTAAGGCCCTGAATCCTCCTGCCAACAGCCAAATGAGTGAGCTTGGAAGCAGACCCATCAACCTCAGTCAAGCCTTTAGAGACTACAGCCCCACCCTATAATTTGATCACAGCCTCATGAGAGACCCTATGCAAGAGCCACCAGTCAAGCCACCCCAAGATTCCCGGCCCTCAGAAACTATATGGGGTAATAACTGTTTGTTGTTTAAGCTCAGTCTTTACGTTCAGTTTTAAGCTACTAAATTTTGGGATCAATTTTGTTATGCAGCAATAGATACTTCCCCATTAGACTTGAAGAGCACTGAGAGGTGGGCCCAGGCCTGGTTCCTCAATCTCCCCACCAGACTATGAGCCCAGTACTTGAGGGACGGGTCCAGGCTGGGTTTCCCTCTTTTTAGCTCAGCTTGACACACTGATTGACACAGAAGAGATGCTCAATTAAATGTGTTGTATGAATGCATAAATGAGTGATTTAAATCTTCCCTTTAATACTTCTTTCCTGTCTTCTACCTGCCTCCTTTCCTAACCCCATCACTAACTCCAGGGAAGCATGACCAAGCTTAGGGCAGGGCCAGATCACAGAGGTTAGAGCAGAATGATTTCTTCTCTTATACACTTTCATTCATTCATTCAACAATTTTTACCAAATATCTTTTTGGTTTTAGGAAGGAAACTAACATGTACTTAGCAAACGCCATATACTAGGTGCTTTCAGGTATATTACTGAGTTGAACTCAATCTTCCAAACAGCTCTAAAAAGATGGTTTTATCTTCATGTTATTGATCACGTTTCAGTGGAGTTAACAGTTTGCCCACGGTCACATAGCTGGGAAATGGCAGAACTGGGATTTGCACCTGATCAGCTGTGCTGACACACTCCAAGCCTAGAATGATCTCCCACCACTATCACTGCCGCTTACTTTCCCACCCTTCCCTGCTTTTGCTGATGCAATGATTATGCAAGCAACACCCTTCTGACTATCTCTAACTTGCTAACTCTTCACTGCCTGCTAAGGTCCAGCTTCAGTGCTGTTTTCTCAAAGAAGCCTGCTGTCATCCTCCCAGAAGAAAATTTCCTCTCCCTCCTCTGGGTTCCCACAGCACTGTATGGGATCTCTTCTCATGGCTCTGAGCGCACTCTTTCAGGAAACAGTCCTGTGCACATGCGCCTGCTATTTCCTGCTCGCTTGGGGAGATCCTTGAGAAAAAGAATCCTGGCCAGTTCAACTGTCTCCCCTACAGTGCCCAGCACAGAGCCTGGTCCACGATCGTGTGGTATAAGGGAAAGCTTTGGAACCAGACAGAGCTGAGTCCCGATCCAATTTGGAAAAGTCACTTCACCTCTCAGGGTTGTGGAGCCTCAGTTTCCTCCTCTGTAAAACCAGGATAGCACTCCCAGTCTCGAAGGCCATTTTGAGGCATATAGAGGACCTGACATAGAGTAGGAGCTGTTAGTTAGGCCTTAATCTGATAGCGGCTCATGTTCTAGAGTGAGAACTTGCTTATTTGAACAATATAATTTTTCTCTTGCCAATCCTTTCTCATCACCCTCACGGTCCCTACTCAGATGGTAGCTATTTGTTGTTATCAAAACAACAACGTGTTGGGCAACTTCTTTGAAGTACAGGTAAAAGGTTGCAGTAGTAGCCAGAGCATGGAGATGGAGAGGAAAGGCCCTTTTCAGGGATGCTGACCTGTTTGGAGAAGGAGTCCTCAAGCTCCGTGATGTCATTAGAAAACTCTCCAGATGTGGTGACGGAGCTTCCCCCACCATCGATGCCCCCTCCGCAGGAGCCGCCATATGGGAGCCCCCGTTCAAGCCGGTGGCTCCGGGCCCCAGCCATGGCACCCTCGTCCAGCGAGGCAGGCTTGCCCTCGAAGTACGCGGGGTTCTGTGCTTTCTCATATTCCTCAAAGGAGAACTGCATCCGCATGTTGGAAAGGATGATGCGGCGGGACATGCGACTCTCTGAAGCCGAGCTGCGGAGCCGCTCAAAGTTCTTGTTCATGCGGTACTGGCGGAAGGCCGTCTGGATGGTCCTGGCGGCCCTGCGGCTCAGGAAGGAGCCCCCATACTTCCTCTCCAGCATTTCCACCTGGCAGGGGAGGGTGGAGGGGAACAAAGTCAGAAACTCACGACAGCCTCCTCATCTCCCTGGGCCTCAGCCACACCACCGACCGAGTCATAGCTAACTGCTTACAGCTGCCTGGATGCACCAGGCTGGGGTCTGTGTGGTGTTCTCACTTTAATATCGGACAGCACATGTCACACGGGACTGAATTGTGGTTTTCTTTTTTGTTATTTACAAAACGTAGATGTTCACTATTTAAAAAGAAAAGAAACAGAGAAGCTAAAACAGGAAAGAAAGGAAGACATAAATTGAAGGCAAGAAGGAGAAAGAGAAGAAGAGAGAGAGAGAGGAAGGAAGGAAGGAGGGAAGGAAGGAAAGAAAGTTGCTTCACCTAAACTCCCAACACCTAGGCATAATCACATTTTGGGATATGTCCTTCCAGTTTTTTTACTTCCGTACATAGTGTTTTGTGCCCCCATTTTGGCTAAACAATATCTTGTGTGATACATGTGATATACTGGAAAACAGTGTTCTGAATTTGTCAACTTACATGTGTGCTTCTCCCTTTACACTGAGATTATTGAGGACTTGGTCTTTTATCTACACATCTCCAGTGCCCAGCATGGAGCTCACTAAATGTTTGCTGAGTAAATACAAGACTCAGTGGATGGATGGTGAATGGGTCAGTGAGGTCCCAATCAGGTGAAGGGTTCTTCTTCCATTCCAGTCTCACCATCCCTCCCTGGACACCACCTTCGAGCACCACATTCCAATCTCTCCCTTGGTCCTCTCACACCTCATCCCCACCAGCACCCCCATCCCCAACCAGAGCCATCTCTTGGGTACCTTCTTGTCCTGCAGGTCTGTGGAGAGTTCATAGCTGTCCGACAGGGCCTTTGAGCGCTTTATCTCCTCCTCCTCCTGCTTCCTCAGGGCAACACTGGCTGGCTGGAGGCGCGCCCGCTGAGCCCAGGGAAGGCCCACCCCAGCAGGGGGGCCCCCCATGTGGCTGCTGGTGGGGGGAAGCTGGCTCAGCCGGTAGGGGGGTTGGCTCCCAGGACTATCAACCGCTGTGCTCAGGTCACTGCCTGGGGCATCACCCTCCACACTGTGGGGATGAGATAAGATGAGCCAGGATGTGGGAACAGGAGACAGGCCTGCTGGGCCAGACTGAGAGTGGGTGGACCAGATCCCTTCCCACAGCACCATCCTCCCCAGCCTCCTCACAGATACAGAGACCCCAATACTTAAAGGCCAGAGGAGAGCCCTACCCCCAAAGTTGTCTTCTTATTCCCCTCACAGTCCTATCCCCTCCCCTTCAGCCCTATCCCCTCACAGCTCCTTCCTCAAATGCCCTCTCCCCCCTCACAGACCCCCACCCCTTCACAGCTCCATCCTTTCAGACTCCTTTCCCTCCAGCCAGGTCTTCTCGCTGTCTTGTCCCAAGTCCTACTCTACCCTTACAGCCTGGTCCCTTCATGGCCAGGTCCCCTCACAGCCTTATCCTCAGACCTGTTTCCTTCCACTCCTGCCCCTCAAGTTCCTTTTTCTAATCATCTTAGCCCCTAACAGCTCTGTCCCCAAATCCCCCCTCCCCTGAGGGACCAGTTCCCTTATATCCCCACCCCCTCAGACCTCTTCCCCTCCCAGCCCGATCCCCAGCACCATCCCAGATCAGCTCTGTCCCTGGACCTGAGCCTACTCCTACACCCTGCACATCCAGGCTCTCCCCTGCTCACCCAGCCCTGCCCCCGACAGCCCCACCTCTCCCCCAGAGGCCTGGGCTCCAGGCCTGGCCAGTTCTCAGTGTTCCCTGGCTGCCAAGCAGAGGGCTCAGTGACAGTGGGAGGCACCTCCCACCAGCATTCTCACAGGTAAAGAGCTGCCCTGCGGGGCAACTTCCTTTTTCTCCTCATGGCCTCCTCTGCTCAGCTCGGGGGAGGGGAACAAGGGCGAAGAGTGGTAGGAGCGGGGCACTGGGTCTTGCCCGCCCTGGTTCCCCAGAGCTGTTGTTCTGCCAGACCTGCTCCCATGGTGCCATGGCAACCAGGCTGCCAGGGAACTCAGGTGGCGACAGAGCCCAGCGCCCTGAGCCCAGGCAGGCACGGTGAGGAGCCACAGAGATGGGAACAATGGAGGGGGTTTGGGAGTGGGGGACAGGCGGGGAGAGGCATGGAGGGGGTTGTGGGGGGAATGGGTGTGGCTGAGGCCCAGAGAGTGGTCTGGTTTGGGCAGGCACTGGAGCTCTTGGCCAGTGAAAGGGTTAAGGGGCCAATTCCTGGCCCCTAGCTGACAGAGGACAGGGCACAGGACGAGAATGAGGGGCAAGCTGGGGTGGGTGTAGGGAGGCTCCCAGCCATTTCAGGAGTTTGAGCTACAATGGGCTTGCCAGCCTGACAGAAGAGCACTTTGGGCTGGGGGCTTGGGGGCTTAGGGGCTGGGGGCGGTGGGGTACAACGTTGATGCTGGCTCAGCACTAATGAGGGCTCCTGCCCACTGCTCATCCCCAACCCTCCCAACTGTTAATCTGCAACAGTCAGGAGCAGGGTTGAAACAGACTGAGCGGCTGCCCTGAACCCCAAATGCTCTCTCCTCCTGGGCCTCTGGGGCCTGTGAAGTCCCCCTTCAGGGGTCATACCCAGCCCAGTGCCCCCCAGGCATCTAAGATGCACCTCTCTCCCCCTCAGGACCGCAGGATCCCACCCACCAACCTCTCAAACCTCTCCCCTCCCAGCACATGCCTCCCAGTTTTGATCAACTGGCTCCTTTGTTCACGAACCATCCATGGTTCCCACTTGCATTCCTCCAATTAAAAAGAGAGAGAGAGACAGCCCAAGTCCTTGTTGTGGCATTTGAGGCTTCTCCAAGGCACAGTAGCTAATGTTTCGTTGCTGTCCCGTCGCTCAGTCGTGTCCGACTTTTTGTGATCCCATAGACTGCAGCACGCCAGGCTTCCCTGTCCTTCACTATCTCCCAGACTTTGCTGAAACTCATGTCCATTGAGTCGGTGATGCCATCCAACCATCTCATCCTGTGTTGTTTAGTAAGGCACTATTCTTGTGCTTAGTCACTCAGTCGTCTGACTCTTTGCAATGCTATGGACTGTAGCCCGCCAGGCTCCTCTCTCCATGGGATTCTCCAGGCAAGTATACTGGAGTGGGTTGCCATTTCCTCCTCCAGAAGATCTTCCCTAGCCAGGGATCGAACCCAGGTCTCCCACACTGCAGGCAAATTCTTTACCGTCTGAGCCACCAAGGCTACTATTCTTACTGCTTCACATTTAATAACTTGTTTATTCTTCAAAACAACCCTATGAGGCAGGTATTATTATTCGTCTTCATTTTACACATAAAGAAACTGAGGCCCAGAAAGGTTAATAACATATCTATGGTCACACAGCTATTAATGATAGAGCCAGGATTCAAATCCAGGCAGTCTGACTCCAGAGTTCACATTTCACTGCCGAGTTGGCTGCCAGCCCCCCATCCCATCCACTCTTCCCTCCAACCTTGCCCAAATCCGGTTTCTCCCCAATACTCCCATTGTCCTTTCCACCTTCCCAACTGCTCATACAGTACTTTCCACCTGGAATGCTGTCCCTATCATCTTCTGCCATCTGCAATCTGAGAACGCCCCCCACATACCCTAGTTCCATCAAGAGTCAGGTCATATGCCACCACTAAGAAGCCCTCCAGAAGCCCGCCTCCAGCCAGAAATGATGGCTGATCCTGTTCAGGGCTCCCACACACAGCACATGTCTGTCCTTCTTTTTATGGAGCAGGTTAGCTTTGGCAAAGCGTGACAGCTATTTGTGTTCCTAACTCCCAGAATCCCAGCACAGGAAGAGAGTTTGGTAATCTCCCTGCTAGGACAGAGCACAAGGCCTGGAACAGAGTAGGTGCTCAGTAAAAGCTTCTGGAGGGAGGAAGTCAGTGAATGAGCTCTGGTGGCTGGGCTAATAAATCCTCTCACCTGAACTCTGACCTCAACTCCAGTCTCCTCTTCCCAATCCATTCTCCATTCTGTGGCTAGAGAGAGCTTTCCAAAGTAGAAATCTGACCATGTTGCTCCCCCACTAAAAACCTTCCATGGCTTCTCATAACTCATTCAACAAATGACAATTGAGCCCTTTCTACATGCCAGGAACTGTGCTAGGTGCTGGAAATATAATCATGAGCAAGACGTGTGAGTTTTGTTCCCTCAGGGAGGTGACATTCTAGTGGGAGAAGAAGGCTATAAATATATACTATCATTTCAGGCAGGGAGAAGTGCTAGGAAGGAAAATACAGCAGGGTGATAAAAGGTGCTGTTTTATATGTGGTAGTCAGAGAAGGGTTTTTTGAATAAATGGCATATAATCAGAAAAGTGAGGTAGTGAGCTGTGTGGTTATCTGAGGCAAGAGCAGTCCAGACAGTGGGTAGAGCCAGTGCAAAGGCCCTGAGGTAGAACTGTGCCTGGCATTTTTGAGGAACAGCCAGGAGGCCAGTGTAGTTAGGGCAGAGTCAACAAGGGGAGATGAGATCAGAGAGGTAATGGGGGCCAAATTGTGAAGGGCACTGAGCCCACAATAAAGACATTGGTGTTTGCTATGATTGCGAAGAGCAGAGAAGGACATGATCTAACTTATGTTTTACAGGAATCATCATCCTTGGGATAACCTCTAGCTTCCTCACCATAACCATGGATGGTTCTCCTGACCAGACCTCTGCCTCATATACCCTCTGCCCCTTTACCCCAATCTGGCGACCTCCTGCTCACTCTTCAACATTTAGCTAAGGTGTGACCTTCCATGTCTTCCTGGCCCTTCACACAGGATGGCTTACAGGCCCCTCTTCTGTGCTGCCATAGGGCCCTATAGTCAACTCTATCCCTAGAGTAAGGGCATTAACTGGCTCATTGTGTGGGTGTGTGCTTAGTCATATCCAACTCTTTGCAACCCCATGGGCTGTAGCTCACCGGGCTCCTCTGTCCATGGGATTTCCCAGGCAAGAATACTGGGGTGGGTTGCCATATCCTCCTCCAGGGGATCTTCCCGACCCACGGATCGAACCTGCATCTCATATGTCTCCTGCATTGGCAGGTGGGTTCTTTACCACTAGTGCCACCTGGGAAGCCCCCTGAAGGCTTACAATTTACTGAGGCAGGCACCAGTAGCCCCATTTTATAGAGGAGAACACTGAGGCAAGAGGTCACGTAAACTTGCTTGAGGTCGCACAGGATGCAAATCCAGAGCCCGGGCTGCCTTCTCACAACATCTTGTTGCCTCTCCCTACTTCAGGCCCCGCACTGCCCCTGGCTTTCAACTCAATGGCAGTTCTCCCCTCGAGAGCTCTCTCTTCTGCTTTGGTTGCAAAGGTAATAGCGACAGGGAGGTCAGGCTGTCAACACAGCCCCCTAAAAAGGACAGAGATTGAAGGCATCATACACATTGCTGAAGGAGTGGGACCTGAGGATGTGGGATCCCTTAACTCAGAACCCCCAGAACACCAAGGAACATGCTAATGATGTGGAAAAATCTCTCTTACATAGACTCATATTCTCTCTCTGTGTCTCTCACTCACACACACACGTACATGCACACGTACGCGCACACACACACACAGAACATGTTGTGCAGTAACAAGCTGGGTGGACCTAGGTTCAGGTCCTGATGGCCATCCATCTGCTGTGTGAGCCCGGGTGTGTCTCTTTATCTCTATGCACCTCAGTTTCTCATCTTCATGGAGCTCAAAATGCTATTCCCTCTTTGGATTCCTGGACTTCAGAAAGGCCCTGGGAGACCTACCTCTCCCCAGACTCCTCCCAGCCAGGAGCTGGAGCAAAGAAAACACACACACACACATATATACCTGCGCATTACACAAACAACCACAATATAAAGCTGCAAGTTCTCAGGGCTGGGGAACGAAGGAAGTGCTGGGGGAGCTCAGGAGAAATTTTTCTTGCTAGGGAGGGGGCCAGGGGCTAAAGCAGAATAAAACTAAACTTTCACTTACAGTGCACCTTCCCTGTGTCAGGCATTTTCTGCACTTCTGCATAACTGCAGGCATTTGCCAATGCAGTTATTTTAACTGCATGGCAAATGGGAAAGAAGAATTAGGATTTCGATTTTGCAGGTGAGAAGGCTCCGAGGGGGAAAGTTAGGCCAAAGGTCTCAGGACTAGCAAGTGGCAGAACAGGAATTCAAAGCCCAGAGCCTGTGCTAGTTCCCCTGCTGCCTTGAAGGCTTCCTGAGGTGGGTGGAGTGGGGGAGCTATGGAATAGGGCCTTGCCTAGGAGTTGGTAGAGATAAGGCGTGAAGGACCCTGGGAGCCAAGACACTATGATGGGGAGAAGTGGGGCAGGATGGGCTGTAGGGATTTGGGGTAGCAGGTCCATGGCAGGGGCACTGACCCACTCCGGCTGTTGACCCTAATGGGAAGTCTCTCTCCCTCCTTCCCTTTAATGGCACTGCCCAGAGCCAGGCAGCCAGCAGGGGATGGAATCAGGATGCAGTTGCCATGGAAATGAATGGGGGCTGTTGCTATGGATACCATAAGATGAGGGTAACAGGAAGCTAGGGATGCTGAGGACTATCCCCATGACAACTTGGGCTGAAGCAGGGGACCAGAAGTTAAAGACAAGAAAACAAGACAAGGAGGTCAGCACACCTAGATGAGGACAGAAGTGTTGGGCTCTGGAGGAAGACTGGGCAAGGAGACCAGACCCAGCAGGGGCTAGGGGCAGAGGGGCGGAAGGACAGCAGTCACCTCCCTCTCCCCTGACAGCTTTTCAGCAAGCTGTTTCTGCTGCCCAATCCCAGCGCCATGGAGACTCCAAACCTGAGGCCAGCACCAGCTTGGTACAGGGACTCGCAGGGAACAGGGAAGCCATCACAAGGGCTCATTGGGTACCCAGCGGACAATGTAGGCTTGGGAGCACAGATATCAGGCTTGAATCTCAGCTCTGCTTCCTTTGCAGCCCTAAAAATAATAGCTGTCATTTACTAAGGACCTACTTTTAGCTAGGCCCACCAACTCTGCAAGGTCTGGGTTGTTTCCCTTGAAGGGGATAATACAGATGAGGAAACTGAGATGCAGAGAGATGAAGTCATTTGCCTAAAGTCTCAATGTTCACCAGTGCAGGAGCCAGGAGTCAAATCATCGCTCATGCCTGTACCCACCAGCCCAGTACCGAGCAGCCCCTCTGGAGCCATTCTCCAGCTCCCTGTGCCTTCACACAGTGGCACACAGAGAGCCAGACGCTGAGTAAATATTTGTGGAGTGTTTAAGTGAGAAAGTGATCCAGGAGAAAGCAGGAAAGACTGAGGTTAAATGGAAGAAATGCCTGCCTTTGAGAGCAATGACTCACTGGTTTGCCTGGCCAAGGGTAGAAGATGCTCAGAACCGGCATGGACTTTTTGAACCATCTAATTCCAGAGATCCAAATTAAGGCTCACAAAGTCAAAGTGACTTGCTTGCTCAGGGTCACACAGGATGAGAACCCCAATTCCCTATCTTCTAGGCCAGTGTCCCACTTGCAGCGTTTTAGCTGAATCCGTCTAGTCCCCACCCCACCCCCAGCCCCTTGAAGCTCCTAGACGCTGGCGACAGCAGGCTCCTTGCACTTCCCAGGCTACGGCAAGCTGAACCATAGTGCCATGCCTGTGCCCAATCTCTTAGATTCTTTTGCCCAGGGTGTCCTCTCTCTTTCCTCCACCTGCAACCTTCGCTGATCTGGCTGAGCTCATCTCATCTTGTGGCGCCCCGAGCAGGCCAGGCAGGCCTCCTGGGAAGTTGGTTCTGACTCACTCCCACTCCCCACAGACCCCGACAGGATCAGATACCATCCCTTTATGTTTTGTGCACACTCATGTCACAGGGCGTCCTTGTCACTGGCTAACTTGAGATTCTCTGTTGAAGTGTTCATTGCCTACACTGCTCCTGTTTCCCATGGGCAGTGGCCTGGTCTGATTTACCACTGTGGACCCTCCCTATGCCCAGGCCAGCACCCCGCAGCTACCTTGGTCCCCTAAGACCGCAGCTGGCAGCCATGTGTGTGTGACCATCTAGCTTGACAACTGCCACCCTAAAAGCCACAGCCCCACACGCTCAAAAGCCCCTGACACATGTTCTTATGATTATCTCCACCTGGGACACACAGAGAGACTGCCAGGCACAGAAATTTGCCACCTCACACAATCAACCTCACACACTCAGAATCCCTCACACCCAGCCTCATAACAATTACATTCCCTCAGATACACAACAGTGGACAACCTCTCATTCTTCTCTCACCTGCTGGCCTCATGCATACATGTGCACAGGCACACACGTTTCCCTCACAACTGATAGAAACCTACCCCATTCCCATACCATAGGCCCTCACCCACTTCAGTTGCCTACACAGGAGTCTACACCCCCATATCTCCCATGATAGCCATCTGATCTTCAGTTGAGCCCCTGTTCCCCCAACTTTCATCTCCAATCAAATGAAGGGTGAAATGGTCTCCCCCTCCACAGCCAAAGGTCACCTAGACTCACACACCCAGCTTGAAAGAGCAATCTACATACCATTCCCCAATACAACCCTGGAGCTCTCCACCAGCTTTTGGTCCCTGCTGTCCCTGACTCCCTAATGCCTCCTCACCTCTCAAACCATCTATTCAAACCCTTCCCAGCCTTCCATTCTTGTCCCTCTTCCTCCAGCAACCCTTGGACACCACCACCCCCAAATGATCCTGACATCTCCCTCCTCTTTGGGCCAGGAACATATTTTGCTCATTACTGAAGGCATATCTGCTCAATCACTTCTGCCCTTCAGGAAAGTACCCTGCCTACTTTCCCAAAGGAATTTTCATCTCCCCTGAGAGATGGAGAACTTATGGAGAACACAGCCACTGTCTTACTTTCGATCTCTCATGGTATTTAGCTTGAAGCCTTGCACACAGTAGGTATTTGAGCAGTGTCTTCTGGAAGAGTAAATAAAGGAGAGAGGAAGAGAGAGGGAGGGACAGAGGGAGGGGAGAAATAAATGAGAATGTGAACGAGTGAGTGAGGAGCTAGTTGAGTGCCTAAGTCAGTTAAGCAATGAGTGAAGAGTGAGGCGAGCCTCTGGAAAACTACCGGAGCATGTGAAGGGTATGCTGAAGGGAGGAAGGAAAGGAGAGGAGAGACTCTCACCTGGGCCTTAATCAAAACAGGAGCCACCAGTCACTGTGCAGTTGCCAACTGTGCATTAGACCCTATGCTGAGCTCCTTGTGTTTCTTCTTGCTAATCTTCATGACAACCCACAGAGGTAGATCTATTCTCACTATACTCAGGAAGAAAATGAAGCTCAAGGAGAAGAAAATACTTGCCCAAGGTTATACAGAGAGTAATGGCAGAACCATAAGGTAAACTCAGATTTGTCTAATGCAAAAAAAAAAAAAAAAAAAAAAAAAGCAAGGCTCAGAAAGGGAAAGCAGGGGCAATGAGTCCACTTGGGAGTCTCCTGGCTTTGCTCCTAATAGACTCATCACAGAAGGTGTAGGTCCTACAGCTCACAGATGACACCTTCTGCCTTCCTGCCAACAGCCTCTGGGGATTCTTAGAACCAGCCTCTGGCAGGTGCAGGAAATATTTAAGGTCATTGCATCTGGAGGCAGTGGCTTTCCCTCAGACTCCAAGATCCCTAAAGCTGTAGAATCGGAACCTTGAAAGTACAAAATCAAGGACTCTTAACATCACAGAATGTTAAAATCATACCATCAGAATTTTTTAAATGGTAGAATCATGAAATCTTAAAACCACTGTGTTGTAGAATCCCCAAATCACAGCATCATAGAAATAGAAACCACAGAATTGGATGGAATGTGTCACTGAATTATCCTCTCTTAAATTCATGTAATCATAGTTTCTTAAAATTGTACCATCTCAGATTCACAGAATGTCAGAGCTGGAGGAGCCCTTGGAGATCCTCTGGTCCAACTCCCCCTCCTCCTTTTACACATGGGGAAACTGGGTAGCAGTGAGGCCAAGCCACATGTCCCAAGTCGACCAGCTCATGCCACCTCAGGCTGAAGAAGGCTCTAGGCTTGCCCATGGCGAGAGCGCCGCACCATTCATTCATTTATTGAGTGCCTTCTGGGTGTTGACAATACCAGGAATCAAACCCTACTCTCTTTCCCAGCCCCTGTTCCCAGCCTGGATAGGAAAGAGGATAAGGCCCTGGTGGAGATGGGGAGAGGGAAGTGGGGTAGGTTTGGAATATACATCAGACAGAGAGAAGAGATCAGCTTTTATTGATGGAAATTCTTTTGTACACAGCGACACACACTCTGAAAGGCCTTTTCCTCCTGATCATATTTACAGAACACTATGGGAGCGGCAGGGGGCACAGGATGAGGCCGTCAAGCAGAAGAGATGGCAGCAATGGCCACAGCGAGGGAATGAGCAGGCTGGGTCCCAACCCCTTCTGGTCCTCTAAGCCCTAGGCACCCTGCATCTCTGTTTGTGCTCACAGAGGACAGAGGTAGGTCCTTGGGATGTCATTTGGAGACCTCTCCAGGAGTGGCAGGCTCCAGGGTGCCTGGGAAGTGGGGTGCGGGTATGGGAGAGTCCAGGTTTCAAGCTCCAAGCTCTGCTGCTCCCACATTTTAGTCAGACCAAGGGCTCCAGCCTTTATAATTCGGGGGCTGGAGTCCAGGGGAGACAGCAGCAGGGGTGGGAATTCCAAGAAGGGAGTGGGTGAAGATGGGGCAGGATGCTTGCCCATCTGGTTCCTGAAGCAGGGACGGGGTCCCATGGGGGATCGCAGGGGTGGGGGCTGGTTAAGGCTTTTGCTTCTGCATAGAAAATGACCCTTGTCCTCTCAGTTACCGAGAGGAGGGACTACTGCACTCGGAGGCCGGACAGCAGAACTGATGAGCGTCTTCCTCTTCCTCTTCCTCAGTCTCCTCCTCCTCCTCCTCTTCCCTGGGGCCAGGAAGGGCAGGGTAGAGGCCACAGGCGGCGGGTGACAGAGAGAGGCAGAGGCATTAGTTTGCAGAGCAGGGGAGATACAAGAAGGGCTGGAACCAGGGAGGTGGGGCTAGGATGGGGGTTGGAATGGGAAGGCCTGTGTGACCAACAGGGCCACACCCATCTCAGTCTCCGAGGAGCCTGTTGCTAGTCCCCCCCTGGGACGGGCCCTCCCCCACACTCAGGCTGGGCTCCAGCTTAAGGTTACACCCAGAGTAAGTAAACTCCCTTTCTGATCAGACTGGTGCCCAACCTTCATTTTAATAAAAATAGTAGCAACCAGTTCTGTGCTGGCACTTTGCATGCATCATCTCATTTAACCCCTGCAACAACTCTGCAACATTTTAAAGATGAAGGAATTGAAGCTCAGAGAGGTTAGATAACTGCCCAAGGTCACACAGCTGAATTAGTGGTAGAGTCAGGATTTAAACTTGGAAGTTCTCAGAGTCTGAGCTCCAAGTCTCAGACTCTGCCCAGCAGGTCCTTTGGGCGGACTTGGTACTATCTCCAGAAATCCATCCTGCCCCTGAAGGACAAAGATTCATATTTCCTGAAGGCTTCAGGGTTTGGAATGTGGGAGATGCTTAGAAATGGAGTGTGTGAAGTCCACAGCTTTGGAAGCAAACAGACCTGGGTTCCGAGACCAGCTCTACAAGTGATTCTAGGCTGTGGCCCCAGGCATGTTAATGCCCCTCTTGGAGCCTTGGTTTCCTCATCTGTAAAAATGGGGCTTATGGTGCCAAACTCACAGGATTGTTGCAAGGACTGGAATACCTGTCAAGTGCCTGGCAAACAAGAGTGATAGGAACATGGTGATGGCGGTGAACTGTTCAGGAACTGAACCTAATTAACAAGGTGGCCCTTTGCACCCACACAGAAGCGCCACAGTGGTGGGAGAAAACATTGCGGGAACAAGCACACGTTTCTCGGGTCCTGCGGAACAGTACCAGGGACCAGTCACTGGAGCTGGACTACAGTTTCATGGGGTGGATGGACAGGCAGGGGAGCTGGGTCAGGACCAGGTGTCTTGGGAGTGAAAAGGCTGACAGATCTCCTAGGGATAGTGAATGAAACAGTCTTACCCCACTCCCAGACCCCTTGGCTTGGGGGATGAAGGAAATATGGAATCCAGGGTACTGGAGGATCAGGAAGACATGGGAAGGAAAGAGGATAGGCAAGGGAAGGCACTGCTGTCCACGTGACAGACAAGGGTGCACGGGTGCCCGCATGCGCGTACACACACACACACACACACACACACACACACACACACACACATACACACACACCCTCCTCATACTCAGAGCTCCCTCTGACACATTGTTCCACAGACTCACTGAGTCAGCAAAACCACATGAACCGGGGCTCCAGTCCTGGGCAAACAGCTCCTCCTTTCAGAGTCTCCCATTCCTCATCTATAAAAGGAGACAGAAACTCCACACTTCTCAAGGCTATCACGAGTAACAAATGATCTTCCAGTCCCCCAGCTCGCTCCCCTCCTATCCTGGCCAGGCCCCTGCTACCCTTCACCTGACACTGCAGTCATCTCCTGATTTTCTCTCTCTACTCTCCTGGACCACTTTAGGCTTCATATATCCCACCTTTGAGTGTGAATCTCCTGCTCAGACACCCACCTCGGCTCCCCTTTGCTTCCTGCATAAAGTTCAGATTCCTCAACCTGACATTCAAAGCTCCCCCACCCTGTGGCCTCACCTGGCCTTTCCTGACAGTTGGAAGAAGCATAGGCTTTAGAATTAGACAGACCTGGGTTTAAGTATCAGCCCCACCATCTACTATCTAGGTAACCTTGAGTCCATTTCTTCACCTCTCTTATCTGTAAAATGAGGAAACACCTATTCTGTAGGTTATGGTGGGAGTAAGTGAATTCAAGTATGTAAAGCACCTGCCACAGGACAGGTTTGGTGCCTCATACGTGGTAACTATTATTGTGACTGTCAGCATCAGTGGCATCAATGTTATCCTGCTCACTCCAGCCCAGCCTTCATCAAACTAGCTTGTCCATTATTCTGTCAGCACGAACCAGCCTTTTCATGCCTCTATGCTTTTGCTGACTTTGTTTCTTCCTCCTGCACAGAGCTTTGCCCATTGAAATCCTATCTGAACTTCACAACGCAGCTCAATTGCTGCTTCTTGCAGGAAGTCCTCCCTGACTTCCAACCAGAAATATTCTTTGCTTCTTCCTAGCTCCAGCATCCATGCTCTCCATGTTGTTGCTTTGAACTTTTCCAAAGCATTTCTTTCACCAATCCCCTCAATGCCCTTGTCTTCTCCCCACCACCACTATCTCTGCTTTCCTTCCCTGTGAGAAAGAGAGGACACCTATACTATTTAAGGCCAGTCTCTCCACCCAGGCTCTGGAGCCCACCCCTGCTACCTCCTCCATAACAATCATCCCCTCTCCCTCCAGTATTTCAACCTCTCCCTCTCTGTTGCCTCCTTCCTACCAACATTTATAGAAGCTCAAGTCTCTCCCATCTGGGAATAAAAACCCTCTATCTGCCCCCACATCTCCCTCAAGCAATCACTGTCCCTCTCTCCTCTTCACAGCTAAGCTTCTTGAGAAATTCGTCTACACTGGCCATCTCCACTTCAGTACCTCCCACGAGTTCTTCAACCCACTGCAATCTGCCTCGTGTGCCCACCAAGCCACAGAAACTCTTCTTAGTAAGGTCTCCCAGGACCTCCCACTGGTTAAAGCCAATAGACTTTCTCCCACCCTCATCTTACTTCTCCCAGCTATAACATTTGCCACTCTTAACAAGCCCCTCCTGTGCGCAGACAGCTCTTCCCTTCCTCTGCTTCCATGAGCCCACTCCCTGCTGGTTTTCCTCCTACTTCTCAGGACCACCCCCAGCTCCTCTTCCTCTCCCCATTCCTTATATGTTGGTACCTCTTCTCCAGTTCTGCTCTGGTCCTCTTCTCTTTCACTCCACACTCAATGTCCAGGGATCTCATTCTATTCCATAATGTCAGGTATGGCTGAGGACCCCCACATCTCTCTCTCTTTAGCATGGACCTCTCTCCTGGGTCCCAGACCCACCAAGCCTAATGCTTGCTGGAAGCTCCACCAAGACGGCCCTTAGGGCCTTCAGAGCTCACAGGGACCTCTCACTCAGCATTTTACCACTGCAAACCTGTCCTCCTGCATTTCCCACCTTCATGAAGGGGCACCACCACCCAGTGGCCCAAGCCTAGATTCTTCCTGCTCCTTTAGCAAGTGAAGTGAAAGTCACTCAATCGTGTTCGACTCTTTGCAACCCCATTGACTATACAGCCCATGGGATTCTCTAGGCCAGAATACTGGAGTGGGTAGCCTTTCCCTTCTCCAGGAGATCTTCCCAACCCAGGGATCAAACCCAGGACTCCCGCATTGCAGGCAGATTCTTTACCAGCTGAGCCACAAGGGAAGCCCAAGAATAGTGGAGTGGGTAGCCTATCCCTTCTCCAGGGGATCTTCCTGACCCAGGAATCAAACCAGGGTCTCCTGCATTGCAGGCAGATTCTTTACCAACTGAGCTGTCAGGGAAGCCCTTTAGCAAGTCAGCCACCAAGTCCTGCTGATTCTACTCCCCTAAATAGCTCTAAAAGACTACACATGATCTGGCTCCTGCTAACTCATCATCGACTCCTTTTGTCCCTCACTCACTCTTTCTCCAATCATACTGGTCTCCCTGCCATCCCTCAAACATAACAAGCCCACTCCTGCTTCAGGGCCTTTGCACTCACTGAAACATCATTACCCAGACAGGTGTAGCACCAGGCACAAGTTATTAATATATATTTAGTTGCTTATTTATTATCTGTCTCATCCACTGTAAGATCCATCAAGGCAGGCATCTGTCTTGTTTACTGCTATATCTCTAATGCCCAACACACTGTCTAGCACTCAATAAATATTTTTTAAATGAATGAATCCACTGCCAGGCCTGAGCACGGGCAACTCACCGTGAACTCCAACCTTGGTCATCTCTACCCCCACTATCTGTTCAGCCTCCGACTCCAGTTCTCTCTTCCTCCCAATCATCTCTCAAATCCACTTCCTCTGCTCCCTCCCCACGGCCACTACCTTAGCTCATTGTGCTTGTACTGTTCTTAGCTGATCAGTGGTGTCCGACTCTTCGTGACCCTGTGGACTGTAGCCCGCCAGGCTCCTCCATCCATGGGGATTCTCCAGGCAAGAATATTGGAGTGGGTCACCATTTCCTCCTCCAGGGGATCTTCCCAACCCAGGGATCGAACCCAGGTCTCCTGCATTGCAGGCGGATTCTTTACCCTCTGAGCCACCAGGGAAGCCCAAGAATACTGGAGTGGGTAGCCTATCCCTTCTCCAGGGGAGCTTTCCGACCTAGGAATTGAACCAGGGTCTCCTGCATTGCAGGCAGTTTCTTTACCAGCTGAGCTACCCGGGAAGCCCTACCTTAGCTTACCTCTCTTGGATTACCGGGACAGTCTCCTCCCTAGTTTCCCTTCCTTCTAAAATGCTAATTTGATCATGTTACCTTCCCTCTTCAAGAGCTGCTCCTAGCTCTCCAGCTGCCTACCATGACAAAGGAGCCTGCACTCCGCAAACAGCTGTCTGAGGTATATCGAATCTCTGCCTCAGTGTACAGCCTTACCATTTCTCACCTCTAGGCCTCGACATTCACTCTCAAAGCCTCTACCATCTCTATCACTCAAAATCTTTACAGACCTTGGATGATTGGCTCAAACACTACTTTCTTCCAGAAAATAAATACGTGACTCACAAGCCAGAAGTAATTCCTCTCCAATATGCATAGAGAAATAAGTGCCTCCAGTGTCACTCAGGATCTCCAAGAACCAGGACAGTAGTGGCAATTATATCTGAGACCATGGACTTTGGGTGCTGGGCGAGCATTAATAGAGGTTCCCTTTGCCTCCTGCACTATTACCCTGGATTCACATCCCTTGGGCCCTCTGCTAACACTGACTCATCCTTGCCTTCTCCCGTTTTCTCACCTGCTGTTGGGTCTATCTCATTAATAACTCTCAAAGGATTTAGATTCCATAAGGTGAAATTAAAATGCTTCTTTGTGAACAGTGTCCACTGGAGTAAAGCAACACAGTAGCTCCAAGTCATTTCTTCAAAGCCAACACCCCAGTTTAGGCCTTCCAGCTGGCCTCCACCGCATATGATCCATTTTTCATACTGACTGCTAATGTGATGTTTCTAAAACACAAATTTTACCAAATTTTTCTATTTAGTATCCATTCACATGACACTTCATCACTAGCAACACTGGTTCTTAACTTTTTCTGGAGGAATACAAAACTATTTATGCATTTAATGAAAGCCAAGAACCATCTCCCCAACAGCAAATCCACACAACCAGACAAACACAACATTTTGCATTCGATTTCAGGAGGTTCCCAGGCCACCTGAAGCCATTTGGGACCCGTGCAACCCAGGCTCTTAACAAACCTCTGGCTCTACCCAACAACATCCAGGTTCTTGTGTGTATGCTATTCCTTCTGCCTGGAATATTCTGGCACACTTCACCCTTTCTCCTGGCTGCCTCTGAGTCATCCTCTAAGACTCAGCTCTTAGGCTGAGATGACCTGCACCAGCCCTAAGTAGGGCTAGATCTCTCACTGCTGTGGAAGCCACTCCACAGCACCTCCCACCCTGTGCTCTCCTCTGTCATAGCCCTCCTCAGTCTCCCCAACTGACTGAGAATTTATGGAAGGCAAGAGCCATTACCCAGCATAGGCTCTGGCCACAGCAGAACTCCCTAAGTGTCTACCAAAATGAACATTAATAACAGCTACCCTTCTTTTTGAGCACTCATTATGTGCCAGGCACTCAACAAGGTGAATTCTATTTATGATCTCTTCTACCCCTCAATAAATAAACCCCATGATGCTGGTGGTTCTTTTTGACAGATAAGGAACTAGGCTCAGAGGTGTAAAGTTGGTTGTTTAAAGTCACCCAGTTAGTGGGTGCCAGAAGTGGAACTGAAATTTGAGACCATTGCAAGTATTGGTCCACCATGCTTCCCTGCCCGGACTGTGAGATGGCATCAGTAGCAGAATAAGACCAAGAATTAGGGCCAGAATGCCCTGCCTGGGCTCCATTCCCCAGGGCCATCTACATTTATTTTCCCTCCTGTGTCACCTTCATGCCAAGAGCAGAGACCTGGCTCTCTCTCTTCTTTTTCCCTCTTTTTTTTTTCTTTTGGACATGCCACATGGCTTGCAGGATCTTAGTTCTTTGACCAGGAACTGAACCCAAGCCCTAGCAGTGAAAACACCAAGTCCTAATCACTGGACTGCTGGCGAATTCCCTGGTCTCACTTTTTATAGTGCAATCCCCGGTCCCTTCCCATGTACTACATTCAGCCTCCTCATCTCAAAACCCCACTATAATCAGGTCTATCCTTTGCCCAGAACCATCCCTAGACATGTACAACTTTTACATCCAAGTCAAGCCAAGGCTACACACTGTCTATGAGGAAAACAAGACATGGGTAGCCCCTGCTCTTCAAGAGTTGATAGTCATCCAGGAGTTTTACATGTACCATCTCCAATCCTAAAATCAGCCCTGAGAGGTAAATAGGCATTATCCTCATCGCATAGATGAGGAAACAGAAGCTCAGAAGCTTGCCAAGAGTCAAGCTGGTAAGTAGCAGAATTTGGACTTGAATAAAGGTACTGACCCAACTATATTCCCCCATTAGGTCATCCTACTTAGAAGAGGCAAAAAGTAGGCAACCATTTCTGGCAGGATTGGGGGATAAAGGAAAGCTATTACTCTTTCAAGACTTAGTACACATCCACTCCTGTAGGGGACAGGTGAGGTGAGGTACCCCTCCTCTGGCAGAACTCTGAACCTATCATTGTCTATGGGTCTCTCTCCCTTCTAGACTTGAGCTCCCTGACTGTAGGATCAGACACAACTCATCCCTATGTCTCACCAAGGTTCAGCACAAGGCCTAACTGAGAGCATGCGGGACAAATGCTTGCTGAATGAATGAGGTGGCATTTGAGCAAGTTATTAAAAGGAAAAATAACATCTGAACAGGTGGATACAGGGGAAAGGTATGGAGGAGGAAGGAAACGAGTTAGCAAAGGCAAGGAATTGGGACCAAGAAAAAAGGCCAGTAATTTAAAAATTGTGACAGGGTATGCATAACATTTTTTCATCGTTGTTATGAGGGTTTTCTTTTCCTTACAAAAAATGGATCGTACTATAAGCTCTGTTCTGCAATTTGCTTTTTTCATAGAATAATCAGTCTTGGAGGTCTTTTCAGGTGAGTATATAGAGATGTATCTTTTTCTTTTGATCTACTACAGAGTATGGGTGGATCATGAAAGAAATCCTACTGACAGACAGGTAGGTTATTTTAATTGTTTGCTATTATAAGCAATGCTGCAATGAACATCTCTGCATATATCTGAAAGTAGTTTCGAAGGATTTCTAAAAGGTGAATTGCTGAGCAAAGAATGCACATTTTGTTTAAAATGTAGATAAAAGTTATTTCCGTAGCTTTAACATTTTTATAGACCAGCTAAAAATAAAGATTATTCCTACTCACATAATTCTGTCTTCATCTAAGAAGCATACATCATGCAACCTTTTCGTTAAGAGTTGGCTGAGAATGCTATCCTACGAAAGGGCATGTGATAAAGAGCTGCACAGTGTGGCTTATGTTTGCAGTTGGGGTTAGGGTATTAGAAAAGGCCTCTAACTGGCCACGTTGAGGTCTATCTAATAGTGAAACTCTAGAGAAATCTAGCTCTGAAACATAGTTCTCAGCTTGGAAGTATAAGTTTCTGGGGGCACCTAACAAATTGGTCCCACAAGAAAACGGAACCAATTTGTACTCTAATCAAAGAATACATAATTCTGTTTGTTCACGACCGTTTTAATCTTCTGAATTTTGGTACGTGAAACTTAGTACTTTGTTGTTGTTTTAGTTACATTTCTTTAGTTACTTGTAAGCTTCAACATCCTTTCTCATTCATTAGCTGTCTACTTCTCTGAATTGTCAAATCACAGTATTTTTTCACTTTAAATGACTTGTGCACCTTTTTCTTATTGATTTCCAGGAGATGATATAGATACAGGCAGTGTTATTAACCCTTTGCCTGATGCCTGATATCTATGTAGCAAATACTTTCCTCTAGCCTGTTATTTCTGTTTTAACTTTGTGTATAGTATCTTTTCCACACAGAAGTTCTTAACTTTAATTGTAGCTGAAATTATTGCTCTTAACTTTATGGCTCCTGAGTTTTTAAGTCCTGCTCAGAAAGACTTCTCCACTCTATTATAAAAATATTCTGGATTTTGATCTGGTACTTTTACAGCTTTATTTTTTGCATTTGTTTTTGTGCAAGGTAGGGATTTAACTTAATTTTTTTTTTCTATTTTTTTGGCCATGCTGTGTGGCATACAGGATTTTAGTTTCTAGACCAGGGACTGAACTCATTCCCCCTGCACTGGAACTGTGGGGTCTTAACTACTGGACCACCAGGGAATTTCCTTAAATTTTTTCCAAATGGTAGCTAATGATCCTATCCCATTTACTGACTTCCCACTGATTTGAAATGTATTCTTTGTCATAAATTGAATTCTCATATGAATACATGACTTTGTTTCTAAATTCTCTATTTTGTTCAATTTATGTATTCCTCTATTTATGATATATTTTTAATTTCTGTAGATTTATGGTAAGTTTTTAATCTAATAGGGCAAGTCCCCCCTCATTGTTCTTTTTCAAAATTTTCTTAGTAATTCATGGGCATTTACTCTTCCAAATGAACTTTAAAATCCAATTGCCCAATCCCCAAAGAAATACCACTAAAATTTTAATGAGAAATACATCGAACCTTTTGATCAAATTGGGGGGGAGAATGTCATTTTAAACCATATTGAACACTTCCCATCCAAGAATAGGATATGACTCAATTTATTCAAGTCTTACAGCCTTTGATGAAATTTTATAGTTTTCCACAAAGAAGTATTTTAAATTTCTTATAAATTTGTAGGAATTTTATTTTTTTCTTTGCTATTGTGAATGGAATCTTTTTCTATTATGTCTTCTAATTAGTTATTGATGGTATTCAGAGAAGCTAATGGTTTGGGTGTATATTTATCTTGTATCTACCCATCTCACTGAATTTTCTTATTAGTTCTAATAATATTTCCTTTTATTCTCTTTGATTATCTAAGTAGACAACCATATCATCTTCCAATAATGCTAATTCTCTTTCTGATATTTATACCACTTCTTTTTTTTAATCCCAATGATTAAAACTTTCAGGAAAATATTGGTTAGTGACAGTGATAGGAGTCATCCTTGTTTTGTTCTTGAATTGAATGGATATTTATCTTGCACTTCATTGTTACATTTGATGATTGATTTTGGTCTCTGATAAAAATTCTTACCAAGTGAAGGAGGTTTTCACTCATTCCTAGCTTACTGTACTAGTTATCTACTGTTGTTTAACAAATTGTCCTAACGCAGCAAGAGATAACTAAGGCACTAAGGGTTTTTAAATCAAGAATGGATGTGTAATTTTGTCAGATTATTTTTTCAGCATTTATGTAGACAGTAAAAAGAAAAGATTGTATAACTATTAGTATAATCAATTATAATAACAGCTTTCCTAATGTTGAACAACCCCTGCACTCCTGGGACAGACCTTCACCTGTCATGATACAGCCTTCTTTTAATATACTGATGGGTTCAGTTGGAGAACCTGTAATTTAAAATATGTGTTTCTCTATTAATATGTGAGGTTAGGCTATATAGTTTTCTTTTTTTTTTAATGTGTCCACTGATACTAGCCTTCTAGAATGAAATAGGAAACTGTCCATCTTTTCCTATTAGCTGATCCTCAAGATTGGATAGAACCTCCATCATACCTGAACTACCATGTCCGAGGAGAAAATGTTGACCATCTTTTAAATTTCTTCTATACAGTTCTATTCTATTCAGGTTTTCTGCCACTCCTTAAGTGATTTTGGCAATTTATATTTTCCTAGAAAACCACTCATTTCATCTAGATTTTCATACTTTTTGGTATAAAATTATACAGAGCACTTTCTCATGACTTTTTAATATTTTCTGAATCTGTGGTTAAATCCCCTTCATCATACTTCATGTTTTCTTGCCTTTTTCTCAATCATATCTGCCAGAGCATGGTCTGTCTAGTTTATTGGTCTTTTCAAAAAACATCTCTTAGTTTATCAAACCTTTTGCTTTCTATTTCATTAATTTCTGTCTTTTTAAAAATATTTATTTATTTGCTTATTTTGGCTGCACTGGGTCACTGTTGCTGTGCAAAGGCTTTCTCTAGTTGCGGCAAGTGGGGGCTACCCTCTAGTTGTGGTGTGTGGGCTTCTCATTGCTATGGCTTCTCTTGTTGCAGAGCACAGACTCTAGGGTGTTCAGGCTTCAGTAATTGCTACACACAGGCTTAGATGCCCCACAGCATGTGGGATCTTCCTGGACCAGGGATTGAACCGGTGTCCCTTGCATTACAAGGTTGATTCTTAGCCACTGGACCACGAGGGAAGCCCAATTTCTGGTTTTATCTATAGTAATTACTTAATTCTACTTTCTTTTTATAGAGTCTTGATTGGAATAGCTAGTTCATTTAACCTGTCTTGTTCTCTAATAAAAGCATGTAAGACTACAAACTTTCTTCTGGGAACCCCCTTGGTCATATTCCATAGGTTTTGTTCTGTAATATTCTCAATTGACATTTACTCTAAATAGTCCATAAATTCCATTCTTGTTTCCTCTTTAACACAGGTATTTTTAAACTTTCAAATGGACGTAGCCTTTTTTGCCACTGCTATTAAGATTTCATTTTATACATTATAATCAGAAAATGTAAAATGTATTTATTTCAAATTATCTTGGAAATAATCTCCTTCCACACAAGTGTAGGCAGATAGTTTCCCCTGCCTAACACCCTAACCAATCCTATCCAACTGGTAGACTCTTACTCATCCTACAAAATAGCTCAAATATTACATATTATAGGACCAACCACTCCCACTTTGGGGGAAAAGTATCTAGAGAAGGATTTTTAAGGAAGGACAAGCTACAAACAGGCTGTGAATGTCCTCTTTGGTCTCCTGGCCTGGTCCCCCAGTCACTCTCCTCACCCACTCAGACACCCATTCCACAATCACTCCAGGGGCTAGAGGAAGATGGGGGAGGGGCTGGCAATGATATTCATATTTGTCTGGAGGGGTGAGGGATTGGGGGAGGGGTGGGTCTAGCTCTTACCTGCTCTCTGCCAGCCTGCCTGAGGGGGTAAGCTTCATGGAGTCAAGGACCTGAGTAGGACAGCAATACTGGTGTAGAGTATGAGACGCTGTGGACCTGAGAGACAGCAAGAGACAGAGAGAGAAAGAGATACAGAGAGAGAGACAGGGAGGGAGGGGAGAGGCAGGGTGGGGAATGGGGACAAGGAGGTGAAAGTGAGTGGGGTACGGGAAAGGGGAAGACTGGGAGGAATGGGTGGTGGAGGATAGGGAATGGAAGAGGAAGGGTGGGAGGGAGGGCGGGAAGGAAGGAAGGAAGAAAAAAAGAAAAAACCACAAAGTCAAGAAAGAGAGGACGGCACTCGAACCACAAACAGAACACAACGACAACAGGGGGCAGCAGAGACGAAAGAGCTGGGCTGGGCCTCCTGTGTTCCAGGTGACTCCGTGGGGACCTCGGCCACGGAGACACTGGGACACCACAGTAGGGAAGGGGGAGGGGGCCCTCCTCACACCAGATGCCACACGGGGATGGAAGAGGCGAGGGGGACAGGTGGATGAAAGAGAAAGGGAAAAGGTGTGTGGGGAGGGGGTTGTTCCCCCTTATAGAAGACCCCTCACAAGAAGGGAGGGAAGGATGGGGAGAAAAGAGGCTCTGGGTCCAAAGAGGGTGAAGAACCCAGGCTGGGGCAGGGTGGGGAAGGGTGTGGGAGACACTGGAGGAGGAGAGGGAAAGAGACAGAGAGAAACTGAAAGAGACAAGAAAAGGGTGAGACAGAAAAGGAGAGAGACAGAGGAGGAAGACAGTGAAAGGGCGAGACAAAAGACACAGAAAGAAGACAGGGGAAAGGCAGAGTGCCAGAGCAAAGGACAGGAGAGGCGAGGGCGGAGGAGAGCTGACAAGGTCTCAGTGGTCCTGGTGACAGAGAGGGAGGATGGGGCCCAGCGAGCCAGGGGACAGGGTGGTTCTTTGCTTCCAAGGCCAGTGCTGCACCCCCAGCCTGGGGCAGGGCCCAAGCCCCGCCCCCCAGTGCTGTCCCCCACCCCTAGAGCGGGGTCCAAAGGCCCCTCTACCTCCTGCTTCCCAAGATGAAAAGTCCAGAGAACGGGAAGGAGGAGGAGAGACAGCAGGGTAGTGAGGCCAAGGGCCCGGTCCCTGGCCTCCCCAGTGCAAGGCAGATGCTGGGAGTGACTGCCCAGTCAGCCAGCCCCTGTCCCCCATGAGCCCCTGAAGGCTGGTTTTGGTCGGGGCCTGGCCATTCAAGAGCCCAAGTAAAGGCCAGGAGATGCAGCTGCAGGCCAGGCCAGCTGCCCACTATCTCACTTGCTGCAAATTAGAGGATGCCTAAATCTTAGAACCTTACAGAGAATCTTGGAATCTGATACTCTTCTTATCAGAGACTCTGGAATAATCGTCATCAGCAGAATGACTGTTTCTCAAGGACCATTTAGGTGCCAGTTACCGGCCCAAGTCCTTGACTCATTAAACCTGAGACTCAGAGACCCACAGGCTGCTGGAATGTTGGTATCAGAGTCTCAGCTGCTACAGACAGCCCCACAACGCCAGGCTAGGCGCTCGGGCAGCCACCAATCACACCCCTCCTGGGTCACAGACTGTGCTGCTCAGGGCTTCAGGGTCCTCACAGAGCTGGGCACCCAAATGTCCCTGTGCTCACCCACTCGAGCTGCCTCCCTCCCCCAAGCCAAAGGCCTCTAAGAGTCCAAGAGGGGAGCCAGGAACCAGGAAGCAAGGAGGCTGCTGAATCAGCAGCCCAGGGACCAGGTCCAGGCCTGGGCAGGAAGGGAGGGGGTCAGGCTGCAGGGCTGAGGCTGGGGGCCACGTTCCTACCTGCTACTCCTCCTGGGGGGCTCCATGGGTCTGGACCTGTCCCGAGGGCAGGCCCCCTGGCCAGGGCGGTGCCTCCACTGTGTCACCACCCCCTCCTCCCCAGCCCTTCCCTAGAAGGAGGAACCAAGGAGGCGGGGCCAGGCCGGCTGGGCTCAGGGCCAGACTGCAACTGGAAACTTTGCTCCTTCCCCTGCTCCCCCAGGAGGGCTGGGAACTCCTAGTAAGAGGAAGCAGCTTTGAGAGCTTGAAGAGACTCTCCTGGGCCAAACCTCAGGCTGGTCTCACTACATGCACCTCTGTTGGAATCTCCCCAAGCTCCCTGTCAAGTAGACGTCATTAGCCCTATTTTCCTGAAGAGAAAAATGAGACGCAAAAACATTTAAGTAACTCGGCACAGGTAATAGAGCTAGTAAGTAGCGGAACCCCAAGGTCAGGATCTGTTTTCGCCATTCCCAAATCAGGACTCCATCCCCTTGGCCACATGGTTGCCCTGTGAACACAGAAACCTTTCCATAGAAGCTTTTCACAAACATTCTCATCTTCCACAGACTTAAAGAGACTCTGTGTGGTGGTTATGCTAGGATGCTCTAGATCAAGTAAAATTCAAATCACCCATTCTGGGAAATCAAGATGAGGCCCTAGCCAATATTCTTGACCATTGCAATAAGATCTCACTCTCTTCTGCATTGTTTTCTGGATTGGCTAAGAGAAATGCTCCCTGAACAGAAAAGCAAAAATCAGAAGAAATGCCATTCACAGTCTAGAGGCTGTTCTAAGGAAATTGCCCCTCCTGACTTTACAGAGGGGGAAATTGAGGCCTGGAGAAAGGAAGAGTCTTACTAAAGTTCATACCGCCTGTCAGACTAGAATCCAGGTAGCCCGACTCCCCACTGACCTACCACAGTAACCTCTCTCTCCTCCTTATGTGGGGGCTGGAGAAAGGAGAGAATTTGGAGGATTTGAAGGGTGTGAGGTTCCCGAAGAGTATCCCAGATCCAGCTCAGAGGGCTCCTGTCCTTTCATAGCCCCAGAGCCCAGGCCCCTGGCTGTTCTGAGCAGAAGGCGGCCCTAGGAGGGGCCAGGGGGCCAGTGATCTAGAAGGAATAGGAGCTGACAGGCCACAGGCCAGTCTTCCTGCCTTCCTGCTGGGGCAGCTGGTTCCTCTCAAGAAAGCCAAAGCTGCTGAGAGAGATTGGCCCTCCGGACCACCACCAAGTTGGCATCCGTGGGCCCTTCGTGGCCTCTTCTTCCTCAGCCCACCCCCTAAAGCCCCATGGTCCTTAGGCTCTGGTCTCAGCTCCTGCTTTTTTTCTCTCTCTCTCTCCCTCAGCAACTCTCTTGGCCCCTGTGGCAGCCACACCTTGTGTCCATTTGCAGTTACTGTCTTAAGAGTAGCACTTGTGGCCCAAGCATTCCTCTTGGCCTGGCAGAAGTCAAGAGACATAAATTCTAGTTCTGGCCCCAAGGCCGATGCTGTGTGACCTTGGGCAAGCCCCTTCCCCTCTCTGGTGAGGCAAAGAGCTTACACTTTGGTGCCTGGCAGAGCTGGGTACAAATCTCAGCTCTACTACTTTTCCACTGGGTAACCCCTCTGAGGCTCGGTTTGTTCATCTGTAAAAGGTGAGTGCAACTCCTATCTCACAGGTTTTTGTGAAGTTTCAGTGAGACAGATAGGCACATACTGAAAAGTCCCAGTTGGAGCCTGAGAGAGCATGGTCCTTCTGCCAGGGAGGTAGGGGAGGCTCTTGGGAAACCTGTTTGTTTCAGGCAGAGGAAGATTTCTAGGAAGATACCTCTTCATTTGGGCCACTCTTGGAATTCAGGCATATCTGAGCCTGTTGGTGCAACTCATGTGATAATCCTCTAGGGGTTGAAGGGAAGGAATTAAGGCTGAGGAGCCTAACCCAAACACAGGGCACTGGCAGGGCCTTCGTTCACTTATTCTATGGAGCCTGTGAGCCGAGCACTGAGCAGGGGAACGGATATGGCGGTGACTAAGGGCAGTCAATGTCCTGATCTCATAGAGCTCATATCCAAGTGAGAGGAGACAGACATTATTCAACCACTAGTGGAATTAAACTGGGCAAAATTGGAGGTAGCAGGGGGAGAGTGTTCCAGGAAGGGGAAACAACCTGGGCAAAGGACCTGAGGTGGTATTTCCAGGAACTTCATGGAGGCCACCATGATTGAGTGGAAAAAAGCAAAAGGGAGATTAGGGATATAGGCGGGGGGCCCAATCACGCAGAGTCCAGAGGCCGTGATAAGGTTTCAGGATTTATACTAAGAGGAATTTCGAAGTCTGTGGTTCCTGGATAGGCCTGGAGTGCAGAGTGTCTCTGAAGTCCCTTAAGTTGTATGAAAAACATGAGTATGAGTGCATTTCTTGGGAGAACATTGCTTTTATCAGATCCTCAGATGGGTCTGTGATCCTAAAAGGGCAAGGAAGCTCCTTATATGATTTCACTCACTAACTGCCTGTCAGTCATCCCAGGACCTTCTGTAAGCTGCCACCCCCCACCTCCAGGTGGTCTCAGCCTCCCCTCACATCTTCAACTTGTGCTCCACCCAGATAAAAGTGCCTGCAACTGTCTGCCACACTCTGCTGTCTGCCCTCACTTTTGCCTCTGCTCAGAAGACTCTTCCCCACCACCCTGCCCCCCTGCCACCACCCACTGCCATCTCTCTACCTCATGAGAGATGGAGTCTGCTCAGAAGTGGTGCCCCCTGGGAACCTGACTCCCCTGCGTCCTTCCCACCCTGCATTTCTCCAGCACTGTCTGTTCACATGCTGTTTCCCCTTCTTGCCAGGAGCTTGGTGGGGACAGGGGCCGTGTCTTATTCATCCCAGTGTTCCCAGCATCCAGCACACGGCACCTAGTCACAAAGGTCAGCTGGTATTGAGAGACAGACAAACCACACTGAGGTGGAAACTGCAAGACAGGCTGTTGGACACTAGAGGGCACTGTGGCCACTGGAATCCTGGCCGGCTGCTGGCACTGGCCAAGCCCACCCAGGCTGGTGCTCGGAAGAGGCAGGCAGGGAAATCATGGAAACTCTACTCCTGGGTCCTGCAGCTCCTTGGCTCTGGGTCTGACCTGGGTCCTGGCCCCAGTCTCCCAATATACCTTCTACCCCCTTTTCAAACTATTTCTCATGATAGCCCCATCCCACTACAGATACAGCTATGTGCTCAGTTGCTAAGTCGTGTCCAATTCTTTGTGACCCCAGAGACTGTAAGCCTCCAGGTTCCTCTGTCCATGGGACTTCCCAGGCAAGAATACTTGAGTCGGTTGCCATTTCCTCCTCCAGAGCATCTTCCTGACCCAGAGATCGAGCCTGCATCACCTGCATTGGCAGGTAGATTCTTTACCACTTGAGCCACCTGGGAATTCCACAGATATAGCTATAGTTCTTCACAAATGCAGGTACCAAATACTGCTCCCACAGCCCTGGCACATTTTTTTGCTCTGCCTGCAAAATGCTCCTCTTCACATCACCCCACCTCCATCCCTCACCAGTTCAGTCGCTCAGTTGTGTCCGACTGTGACCCCATGGACTGCAGCAAGCCAGGCCTCCCTGTCCATCACCAACTCCTGGGGCCTGCTCAAACTCATGTCCATCGAGTTGGTGATGCCATCCAACCATCTTATCCTCTGTCATCCCCTTTTCCTCCTGCCGTCAATCTTTTCCAGCATCAGGGTCTTTTCCAATGAGTTAGTTCTTCACATCAGGTGGACAAAGTATTGAAGCTTCAGCATCAGTCCTTCCAATGAATATTCAGGGTTGATTTCCTTTAAGATTGACTGGTTTGATCTCCTTGCAGCCCAAGGGACTCTCAAGAGTCTTCTCCAACACCACAGTTCGAAAGCATCGATTCTTCGGCACTCAGTTGTCTTTATAGTCCAACTGTCACATCCATACATGACTACTGGAAAAACCAGGCTAACTTCAACTCATCCACCAAGTCTCAGTTTAGAGGTCAGTTTGGAGAAGACTCCTTGGTCCTCAGGCTGGGTTGGGTATACTTCTGAGGGTCTCCCACAGCACCCTACACTTCCTCTGTTAATTGTCTGTTTCCTTCTCTGTTTTCCTATCAGAGGATGAGTTTGCTCACAGCAGGATTCTACTATTCATCACTGTATCAACCGCATTTAGTTTCACACATGTTGTATGTGAAACTAAACTAGCATGTTGTAGGTACTCAAGAAACTATCTTTGAGTGAATGAATGACTAAATGGATGGATGGATGGATGGATAGGTAGATGGATGGATGACCTCGGGCAAGTCATCTTAGCTCTCAAGATTTTGGTTTCCCCCTCTGTAAAGTGGATCCAATCACCCCTACTTGGCAGAGCTGCCAGGAAGATTAAAGATAAAGGTGTGTGGAATGATCCCTAACAGTGCCTGATACATAGTACACATTTTCTAAATCAAAGCATTTGTTAGGTTGAAAGAGGCTTTGTCCTGAGCCTGGGATGATCTCTCCCGGTCAGGCTAACCATCTATGTGTGGAAGATAGCTTTAACAATAAGAAAACTATCATTTTTATTAAAAAATAACAAGAGCACCTGATATGCGCCAGACCTGAAGTAGGCACTCCCCAAGGAAGTAGGGGGCAGTCTCAGCCAGAGGATGGGAGGCCAGGGCAGAGGTCAGAGCCATGGGAATTGCACCTGCTTCTGGAGAACAGTCATTATGCACACAGCTGGTTCCAAACTCCTTACTCATAGGTGAAAACCTGTCTAAGGAGTCATTAATTCCCTCTGTAATTAATGTAAAAACAGCAGCGTTTGTATTAATGGAAAAGTAAGCTCAAGCATCAAGCTGATAATATTGATAATGTGTGCTTGTAGTTATATCCTTCAGATAACTATAAATTCAGTCGCTGCACTAATAAAATGTGAAAATTCCTGAAACAACGAAGAACTTGGGAACAGTTGTATCATGAGTAGTATTATGCCAGTTGTTCTGAGGCTATGAAAATCACTGTACACTGGGAGTGATGGTAATATCCACCATGCACTTAAAGGCTGTTTTGGGACAAAATAAGGGGAAATTTTTAGATAAAATAGCATGTTCTGATTCAAGAGCGTGGAACTTGAAAGCATAGTGAGCAAAGGTCGACTTGCATTAGAGTATGAACCACAATCTTGATGGATGAGCAAGCTGACAATCGTGGGCCTCTGAGTAGATTGCTCCCCAGGCTCTGACCTTGCTTGTGAACACATAAAAGCTGTGGGCACTACAGAAGAAACACCAAGTCCTTAGTATTTGACCTCTACCCTCACCCACTCCTGGGCTTCCCAGGTGGCTCAGTGGTAAAGAATCTGCCTGCCAATGCAGGAGACACAGGAAATTCAAGTTTGATCCCTGGGTCAGGAAGATCCCCTGGAGAAGGGAATAGCAACCCACTCCAGTATTCCTGCTTGTAAAATCCCATGGACAGAGGAGCCTGGTGGGCTACAGTCCATGGGGTTGCAAAGAGTTGGACACAACTGAGCACGCACAGGCACACACTCACCCACCTCTAGGAGAATCCATTCTCACCTACAGCCCCTTGTTGCCTCATTTTACCATAGGATGGACAAAAACGCTGCAGTCACCTGGGGGTGGGCCCCAGAGCTGGAAGGTCATATAACTTCAAGGTTGATGGCCACATCAGGCCACCTGAGAGCAGAGGAAGGCACTCCAGAGAGAGGAGTCAGTGACAAAAAGATGACAGGGACCAGGCAAGTCATGAAAGATGCAGAGAGACAGGCACGGGCCAGGGAGACGCAGAGAGAGAAGGGGGTGGCGTGGGGGGCAGTCTTGCTCCTTGACTTCTTGGTCCCATTTCCAGTTGGCATGAGGCCTGGCTATATGTCATTTATTGCTCTTATATTCTGTGAGATGTAGACTCACAACAGTCTCCCCCCACCCCACCCTTTATTCTTGAGCATGTTTGAGTGGGTTTCAGTTCCCTGCAACAAAGTGTACCCAGACTAAGACAAGGGAAAATTGGGGATATAAGTGCAGGGCTTGCATAAGCTAAAACGCATAAAGAACACTTAGGTAGGGAGGGGTGAATACAATTATAAAGCGTTTGTGTTTGTTCACCCAAATGCTCCCTCATTTCCTGACACTTGCGACCACAGATACGTCCTACAGCTGCACACACACACGTCGACATTCAGTGGACACCGAGACAAATACAGCAGCAACCAGATCTGCTTCTATATAGACAGCCTGCTACGCAAGGACACTGGCCAGCACGCAGCACTGTCCCTGTACTCCTCACACCCGCACAGACGTGGAGCCACACCAAGAACACAGCAGTGCTGCCTGCGAGGTGAGGGCCAGGAACCCAGGCTCAACTGGGCTCTCAGCAGCCTCCCTCTCCAGCTGCCAAGTGACTCATCCCCAGGGCTGCTAATTAAAGCCAGGACAGAGGGGACAGAGACAAGGGGAGGGGAAGAGAGACAAGGCAAGTTTATTTTGGTGCCAGCCAGGCATGCAGCCAGCTTAGGGGTCACCCACTTCCTGGGGCTGGGCCAAGAGGGGGCAGGGGAACATAAACAGGAAGGAGAGGGAGAACCCTGTTACCTCTTCTTTCCCCTTGTGAGCTTCCTGGGAAAAGGTACATTCTTTGGGAAAATTACCCATCTCCCTCCCCACCCCTGCCATCTTCCTCCATCCCACTATCAGAGTCAAGTGCTACCTCTTCCAGCCTCTTGTCCTTAGAACTGGCTTTTCATCAACACACTCCCATTTTGGCTTGCCAGAGCTGGCTCATCTGTGTCTGTAGCCCACTTCCATCTCCACCATGGATCACCCAACACAAGCCTGGTGCATAGGGAATGCTCTGTACATGCTTCTGGAACACAACTGGGTTAACTCTGGTATAGCATGATGACCACAACTCTGAATTTGTATTTGAGTTCTATGGGGGGGTAGATTATTTTAACTTTCTAAGCCTTAGTTTTCTCACCTGTAAAGTGACTAAAATATGTACTCTACAGGATTATTGTGAAGATGAAATGAGAAAACACAGGTGAAGAGTGCCCAGCATGGTGGCCAGCATATATGGACTTTAGCTATCACCTAGTAAGCACTGCTGCAGCTGATAAATCATAACCTACCTCAGGCCTGGGGCATCAGCAATTACGCAGAGCTAAGTTCCAAGCCTGGCTCCACCACACAGGACCTGGGGAGCTCAGACAAGCCACATAAGTTCTCAGGGTACTGGCTCATATGTAAAAGGGGGATTCGCAATATGACACCATAAATTTACAGAAAAGATCTGAATCTGTCAAGGGGAGCCCAAGCTCTCAGAAGCAGCTCGATGCAATGCAGCAGCAAATTACTAAGGAGAGCAGGAGAAGCATAGACCTGTGGGGCCAAAGGAGCCCAGGAGGGAGGAAGCAGTCTGGGCAGGCTAGGGCAGCCAGGGAAGGCTCCCCAGAGTGCACAGGGCTGGAGTTGGGCCCACCGGAACCAGAGACCACTGAGCAGGCGGTAAGTGACAAGGTTCCAGGCAAAGGAAGTGGTATCAACAAAGAGCTGGGCGGGGCCAGTGACCAGGCTGCACTGAACAGGAGGCTGCATGGAGGGAATATTTGGAAGCAGCTGGGGCAGCTCTGGTGTCTGGTGGTGTCTTGGGCATATGGGGGAGCCATGGAAGGTCTGTGAGGTCTCAGCCACCCCAGATTGCCAGGAGGTCAAAACAAGGAAGAATCTTTTAGAAATTATCTAATATCTAATCCAAGCTCCGGTTGGATAGATGGGGGCACTGAGGCCCAGAGTGGGAGGCCTCCTCTGGGAACAGAGCCAGCGCTGGCTCCTCCTCCCACTTCTCCTCCCAACAGCAGTGGCTCCGTTGCCATGGGGACGTCCCTGGCTCTGCGGGTATCAGCAGCTCCCCCACCCGCTCCCTCCTTCCCTAGCAACAGGCCACCTCCTCTGGCTCTCATCCTTGCGTGCCTGGCAACCCCAGCCTGGTGTCCAGGGCCCCCAAGTTCCAGCTTCACCCTCACTGCAGTGGCAGTGCCTCTAGGCCTGGGCTCCCTCCCCTTCTGGGTAGCAGGGATATCAGCTCTTCCTGCCCCTCTGCTTTCAAGTTCTATGCTCCACCTTTTTCATGCTTGACTACCCTATAAATGACAATGGATTGGGTTAGGCGTTGGCTAAGGGCACTACAATGTGTTGTACCACCATTTTATGCTGAGCGTTGTTTTAAGTTCTCTCATTAACCCAAAGAAGTCAGAATTATTGACCTCATTTTACAGATGAGGAAAGTAAAGATCAGAGAAGCTGTAAGTGACTTTGCAAACAACACACAGCTAGGAAGCAGGCTCTGCTGAGCACTAGTTTGTGACCTTGAGCCATTGCCCATCCCTTTCTGGACCTGGATTTAAGGTATCTCTAGGTCTGACAACTTCTCATGGATCCACAGGAAGTCTAGGCACCTTCTTCTGCCCATAGCCCTCTCACAACACCAGCTGTTCAGCTCTAATTAGACTCCACACTTCCTCTGGCACCCCATACTTGAAAGCCCTCATGCCTGGGGCCTTGCCATAGTGGGTTTTCAATCCACTGACCCTACTCACTCCTTCCTGTTCCACTTTCACAACAGCCAAGGTCTAACTCCTCTCCTTGATGTTTTTCTTCTACCCTCCTAACGTTTCCCCTCCACATACACAATGTTTATTAGATGAGGAAGGACCCTGGGGCTCCTGGGGGGAAATAGATCTGTTCAAAGTCATATAACTAGAAGGCGACCTGGCCATAAATGAAACCCTTTGCCCAGATCCATGTTGCAGATTCCAGCCTCCCTCCTCTAACCTTCCCTGGCTCTCACTGATGACAGAAGGTGTCTGTGACCCAGCCCCAACCAAACTAGTCCCTTGTTAAGGAGCTTTTAACATCTCCTTTCCTGTCCAGATCTGTTTTAGTCTGACCAACTGCCCCCACCCAGCCCCCCTCACCTCTGATGCCTACTGGTTTCTTTTCCAAGGATGCCTTCCTTACACAAAGTCCGCATGTCAGTCCTCCATGACCCAGCTCAGACACTGCCTTCTCCAGGAAGCTCTCCCTGATGCCTAACTGAAATGAGCTCAAGAATTTACAAGTGGGGCCTGAGAGCATCCTCAGATGATCCCAGCCAGCCCAGGTTCCAAGTTAAAGGATCTTCCCACCATGTTTACAAGATTTTGCCCCCCAAGTGCTATTTTAGGCCAGCCCCTTCCACAATCCAAGTTTGACCCTTGCTTCCACAGTTGCTGAGTCCTCAAGGTCCCTGTAGCCTCCTTGACTGTAGGTCCAGGGTGGATGTCGGGAAGCACATCTTAGTAAAACAAATGCCAGCTTTGGAAGCAGGCGGCCCAGAGTGTGAGTCAGAGTGATGCCGCCCTGCCCCATTGCTCTTATTTCCTTGGGCAAGGCGCTGACCATCTGGGGAACCTCGTTTTCTTCATCTGTAACAATCCATGCCTAATGGGACTGTTGTGAGCATTGAATAAGATCATGTTCAGAGTTCTTAGTAGGTGAGGAGCAAAAGATAGCTGCTATGACTACTAATATTAGGATGAGGATGAGATGGCTATTATTATCTGCAAGGCTGTTGAGAGCTCCTGCAGTGGTGGCTCAGCCATAAATTAGCTGCATGGCTGTGGGTAAAACCTATAACCAGCCTGAGCCTCAGTGTCCTCAACTGTAAAAGAATGATGATAAGGCCAAACCAGCTTCCACCTACAGTGTCGCTGGGAGGATCAAACGAAAGAAAGTCCCTGACAACTTCTGTGAGTCGTAAAGGGCCAACGTACACTATCATATGATATATGATTATGCTATTAAATGCCCTGAGATATAGGTCCTCAGAACACCTGTGCTGGGAAGAGCTAGAGACGCCTCCCATCGGGTTCCTTGACAAGTCGCAGGCAAATCAATGGGGATGCCTGGGGGCCTGTGCTCAGAGTCAGCCCAAGTTGTCTTCTTCCAAACCCACAGTGGGGCACTGGAATCAGTGTTCTTTGCTAGACCAGTGCCTTCCTAAATGCTAGGACAGGTTGTGCTCAGGCCATATTCTTTGGCTGCAGGCTGGGACTAATTGTGTCTCGTCATATACCCCTTACCTGGACACTGGGCCTGATTGCATCGATCACGCTTCCCGCTTTCCTGTTGGCCCCAGTGTGCTCCCATCCCACAGCCCGTACTTTGGCACAGGACACCAGTGTGCTCACCCCGTACCCCCTGCCTGGGATGCTAGGACACAGCGTGTCTAATTAACACACCTCCGTTTGAATGCTGGGATCCTCTGCCTCTCCCATATCCACTGCCTGGATGCCAGGACCTGGGCTGCTGCATATGGTTGGACAAGCTGTGCCTTGCACAAGGCTTTACAGCCAAGAGGGCATGAGTCGGGGCTGCTGAAATTCAACCTGTGCTCTGCTCACTGAGCCAGGAACCCTGGTGAGGGGCTGCAGGAGCCCAGTGGAAAGGGAACATTCTTCCAATTGATCCACTCAGTGGATTCTACTCTTCACATAGGTGCTGTGTATGTTAGTCGCAGCCCTGACTGGAACTGAGTGACCCATCTCATGCCTCTGCTGCTGGGACCCATCTCCTTTCAGAGGCCTACCCCTGGCCTGGATGCTGCCTAATTGGGCCATATCCTGAGTCCCCCATCATTCCTACATGGTCCCTTTCCTTGACACTTGTGTTTGCATGAAGCTTCTGATGGGTTAAGGCCTGGGAAATGTACTAATAGTCCTTGTCTCTATCCCAGTTTGACCCCCACCTCCTCACATGGCAGATGGATCACACCCTGAAAACTCAGCAATGCTTGTAAGCCTTTTTCACCAAGCATGCAAAAAAAAAAAAAAGTCCACTGGTTACCATAAGGTATACTTCTAATGTCTAGATTGTGTCACATCAAAAAGTCCATCCAAACCCCACTACTCAGGGCTAGTGCAGGCCAGGGTGCAGCACAAACGCCAGACAAGGGAAGCTCCATTTCCCTTGTGTCCCCTTCTCCTGGGAGGAGAGAGGGAGAAGGTCCCTGATCCAGCTTTCCCACATGGGCCGCTCCAGTGTTCAGTCAAGCTCCCAAGTCAGTGAGGGTCAGAAAGACTAAGGAAGAGTTTTCAACCCCCTCCCCACGCTTGCCACATTCACCCTGGCCCTCCCACTCCATTCCATCCCCACCCCTAATACTAATGGGACAAAACCCCCGGAGTAGGCCCCCGCCCTTCCCATGGATCCTGAAATGACAAACCAGAGGCCCTCAACCCAGTCCCTGCCCCCACCCCAGTTCCTGCCCCATCTCCCAACTACTGCTAAAGAAAGGAGGTACTGACCTGACTGTTCTGGAATTCTCACCATCAGATCTGAAAGAGAAACAGAGAAAAAAACCAACAACAGTCAGTATATGCTCTACTCCTTTCCTCCCTCTGTTCTACACAGTGGCCTTGACACCTTTTACGCATCATGAAAATGAGGGGTGGGGCATTTCATGCAGAGAGAATGGCCAGTGCAGACACCCTGAGATGGAGGAGGGGCTGGCCAGTTGTTGGGATAAGGAGGAGGAAAGTGTGGTAAGGGTGGAGTGAGTGAGGAGAAGAGTGGTTGGAGGTGAGGTCAAGGAAGTACCAGGGACCAACAATGTTCTAGCCTACTGGGTCATGGTGAGGAGCCTTCCTTGGAGTTGCTGTGGGCAGGGGCAGAGTCCGAGGTTTAAACCCAGAGAGATGGAGCCTCAGATACTGGCTCTGCCACTTACCAGCCCTGCGACCTGGGCAAATCACCTCTCTGCTTGGAATCTAAGCCTCAGTCTCCCCACTTGTAACACGAGGCCAATCCCTGCAGGGCTGGTAGGATGATTAAGCCCTTTGGAACCCAGCAGACAAATGCCAGGTATTATTAACAACACAGAAAAGGCTTTGCCAATTGCCTGGTCCAACCTGCTTATTTTCCGGATGAAGAAAATGAGGCTGAGAGGGTGAGTGAGTCAGCTGCTGGGGTCCTTTCTACTACACTGGTCTGCCTTCTTCATTGTGAGGCCCCCTCAGAGGCAAAGGAAGGACAAGAGAAGAGAATAGCATTGGGGACAGCTTTGAGGGGACTGAGAGAATGAGTGAAATCGGAACCACACTCCTCCGGCTATTCCTCCCTAAAACAAGGTGTGTGTGTGTGAGTGTGTGTGTGTGTGTGTGTGTGTGTAGGGGAGGGACACTGGGGCTGTCATTAGGGGTGGGGAAGAGAAGGAAGAAGAACCAGGGTGCTAGGAAGAAGTGGGGAGAGTGTGTGAAGCGACTTCCTTGTCCCATCTCTGTCCTCTTCTTCCTTCTCTCCCCTCCCTCCCCACCCCAACCCCCACTTCAGAGGAGACAGAGATGAACACATCACAGGCTCTGTCCTCAGGTGGGAGAACCGAAAGTGAGAAGCAACCTTAGTGAGGACCTGAGTCAGGGGAGAATCATCTATGCTAAGTGCAAAGTGAGAGGGACACTTGGGGAAGGGAGATAGAGCTCAGCGTGAGTATCTGCTGGAAGAGTGAATGGAGCACCCACCAGCCAGGTAGGGCAGGCAAGCATTCGGGTGCAGGAGCACAGACAGTGGGTGAGGCCAATGCTTCCAGTTCTGCTACTTACTAGCCATATAATCCCGGGGAAGGCACTGTCCGATGTCCCGCCTCAGCTTTCTCACTTGTAAAATGACGTGACAGGGGAAGGGAGGGGGACAGGAGGGTGGGGTGGCTGTGAGGTTCAGCCTGGCATGGTAGACAACAGTAGGTCCAATCTTTAGCCTCTGCAGCCCCCTAAAGGGACAGAGGATTAGGGCCACGGAGCACCTTTTCACATTTATTAAAACTTCCATCTCACCCTGCCACAACAAGATTGCTTCTGAGGCCTGGCTCAATCATTTGCAGGTACCAGGTTGGATGGGCCTAATTCAATGACTCCCTAACTGTCGACAGAATGAAGGCTAAACCCCTCAGTGTCTCTCCCTAACACGAACCCTCTGTTCCAGGCCGGCTGGTCTCCTCGCCACTCCACCCCAAAATCTCCAGCACACACATATTCTATCTACTATATACCAGGCCCAAAGTCAGGAATACAAGCCCTCAAGTTGCTCACAGACTGGCCCCCTGCCTCGATCTACTTTAGGGCATAAGCCATGTACATAGTCATCTGCACTGACACATTGGAGAAGGCGATGGCACCCCACTCCAGTACTCTTGCCTGGAAAATCCCATGGATGGAGGAGCCTGGCAGGCTTCAGTCCATGGGGTCGCGAAGAGTCAGATACGACTGAGTGACTTCACTTTCACTTTTCACTTTCATGCATTGGAGAAGGAAATGGCAATCCACTACAGTGTTCTTGCCTGGAGAATCCCAGGGACAGGGGAGCCTGGTGGGCTGCCGTCTATGGGGTCGCACAGAGTCGGACACGACTGAAGCGACTTAGCAGCAGCAGCAGCAGCACTGACACATGGACAATCACTGGGCACCTACTATGTACCAGGCAAGGTGGCGGGCTCTTTTGACACATGACCTCCTTTGATCCTGCAAAGTGGGAACTACTCATCCACTTTTAAGATGATGAAACTGAGACTCACAGAAGTTGAAATGAGTTGCCCCATAGCACACAAGTAGGGGGGCCTGGCCTGGACCCCAGAGTTCTCAAAAGGCTTGGCTATACTAACTCCCATCCTCAAGAGTGATGCTCAATAAACAGTAACTGACTGAAGTCTATGAGTATAGTGACAATACTTTTTGAACCTAAGAAAGTGAAGTCGCTCAGTAGTGTCTGATTCTTTGTGACCCCATGGACTGTAGCTTGCCAGGCTCCTCTGTGCATGGGATTTTCCAGGCAAGAATACTGGAGTGGGTTGCCATTTCCTTCTCCAGGGGATCTTCCAGACCCAGGGATCAAACCCGGGTCTCTCACATTACAGGCAGACTCTTTACCATCTGAGCCACCAGGGAATCCCTACTGAACCTAAAACTCAGGCATGTAATGAGACCAAGGATTTTGATGTTGCTGCTTCCAGGTACAAGGGGCAATCTGGCAGATGGGAGAATAAATGGCAAAATATTGACAGTTTTAACCTTTGGGGGACGTACAGGGACAGCAGGGCCGAATAACTGAAAAGACTATAAGCCTTTGAAATGCCATACTGGGGTTTCTGCTCTCGCCTCCTGGATCCCCTGCCTCTCATCTTGCTCTTCCAAGTCATCTATAAAGAGTACCTGGGGAAGAAATAAGGTGCCTCTCTCCCAACAACCCACAATTACATAAACAAGGCTGTCCTCTGAGAGCTATGAGAAATGCATCAGAAATGAGATATGCAGTTACCTGAAAAAGAGAGACAGTTTCTTAACAGCATTTGGGCAACATGTCTACAAGATCAGTTGTCCAACAGAAAGGAGATTGGACACAAAGAGAAGGTACATATTTTTAAAGGAGACTTGAAGAGCTACCATGTACAGGGCTCCTCCCAAAAGTGTCCTGAGGAGAAAGGGGTGTGCCCTGGTCCAGAGAAGCATCTCTAAAAGCTAAGAACCCGGCCTGGCACAGCCAGCGACCTCATCTCCCAAACATCAACTTGTCTAACTGCAAGTCTCTTCAATGGACAACCACCTTCTCTCACTGGCTGCTAAAGGAACATCTCTCAAGCACAAATCATGCATGTGTGCTAAGTTGCTTCAGTCATGTCCGACTCTTTGCGACCCCATGGACCATTGACCGCCAGGATCCTCTGTCCATTGGGCTCTCCAGGCAAGAATACTGCAGTGGGTTGACATGCCCTCCTCCAGGGGATCTTCCCAACCCAGGGATCGAACCCAAGTCTCTTACGTCTCCTGCATTGGCAGGCGGGTTCTTTACCACTAGGGCCACCTGGGAAGCCCAGTTTTCTTCATTTGTATGATCAATTCTCCCCAAACTCTGTGAGGAGTGCATTTCTCCTCTCATTGCAATCTGACACATCCCATAATCCATCAGACTTTCTTTTTCCTTTGAGACATCGTCCTCACTGCAATCCAGACTGGTTGCTCTCCAGGCCTGCACAAAGTTGCCCTAAGATCTCCTCCATCACCTTGGGATTTCCTTCAGTTTTCTTCTGTGTTAATTTTCTGCTTCCTCAATTTCTTGGCCTTTTTTTCTGAGTCTATGCTTGCATTTTGCTGGAGCACATTCTCCAGTGCGTCCTGAGAAAGGAGACCTAGGACATAAAATCTTTAGATCTCCTGTCTGAAAATGTCTTTATTATGCTCTCACCCTTGATTGATAATTCAACTCTGTATAGGCTTCTAGGTTGGAAGTTATGGTCCTTCAGAATTTTGAGAATGCTGCTCCATTGTCTCCCAGCTTCCAGTGCTGCTATTGAGAAGTCCAACACCATTCTTTTTCCTGATCCTTAGTACACTATATGTTTTTTTCTCTGGAAGCTTTTAGTTGCTATTGCTGTTCAGTTGCTCAGTCATGTCGGAATCTTTGTGACCCCATGGGCTGCAGCATGCCAGGATTCCCTGTCCTTCACTATCTCCTGGAGTTAACTCAAACTCATGTCCATTGAGTTGGTGACATTATCCAACCATCTCATTCTCTGCTGCCCCTTTCTCTTTTTGCCCTCAATCTTTCCCAGCATCAGGGTCTATTCCAATGAGTTGGCTCTTTGCATCAGGTGGCCAAAGTATTGGAGCTTCAGCATCAGTCCTTCCAATTAATATTCAGGGTTGATTTCCTTTAGGACTGACTGGTTTGATCTCCTTGCTGTCAAAGGGACACTTGGAGTCCCTTGGAAACTTTCAGAATCTTCTCTTTATTCTGCTATTCCGAACTTGTGCAGCAGTGTACCTTGGTGGGGGTCTTTTTATCATTTATTTTGCTGGTTACTCGGTGGGATTTTCATTCCTTCAGTTCTGGGACATGTTCTTTGATCCTTTCCTTCCTGCTGTTTCCTCCATACTCTATTTCCAGAACTCTTATTGTTGGATGTTGGAGTTCCTCAGCTGATCCTCCCATGCTCTCATCTTTTCTCTTCTGTTGTCCATCTCTTTGTCCTGTTTTTCTGCTTCCTAGGCTACTTCCTCAACTTTTATTTTCTAATCCTTCGGCTGAAATTTTGACTTGGCTCTCGTTATCTTAAATTTCCCAGGTATCTTCTCCTCCCTTCATTACCTCTGCTCCAAGTTTTTTTTTTGGTTTGTTTACTTTTGGGGTCATTCTTGCAGGTTGATGGTCTTCCTCAAATAGCTTTGTACTACCTGATGCATCTCTGGCTACCTAAGCCTTTTTTTTTTTTTAATGTCAGTTACATTAAGGTTTAATTTACATGAAATGAAAATATACCTATTTTAAGGGTCCTCAGCTGGTGAGCCCTGGTGATCAGTTCCCATGACACTAACAATCTCTGTGTGTAGGTGGAGCTGGCCAGGTGATGGACTTCACTAGAGAGTTAATGGACTAAGAGCCTATTCTTTGGATGGAAGACTCCCAAACGTCATCTTTAAGAGGCCTTTGTCTGGGGTCTTTCAGTTTCCCCAGAGAAGAATCCTTTTCTCTTGTGTGCTCCTGACTTTGGTGTCCTGAAGTAGGTAAGTGGAAAGACGTTGGAGTTCCACTGTTTTGGGGTGCAGGTTACTTTGCTTGCAGCCCTGTTTCACCCCATCCTCCACTGTGCCTGGTGTCTCCAAGCCCAGAGGCTCATAACTTCAATTTTGCCCAAGAATCACCCTCCATCTTCAGAGATGGAGCCGGTAGAGGCAGGGGGCGTCTCTGACTGAATGGGGTTGGGGAGGAGCCAACACGGTTTGTTCACAGACTTTCAATATTCTCCCTGTTTTTGGTTCTGTGCCTCATCCTGCTTCCATGCTTCATGGTATCTCTGATCCCCAAGCATTTCTGGGGCTCGTTGTGTGGAATAGTTTACTTCTGGTCAGCATCCCAGACCTCATGTTTCTACCTTTTTTATTCCTTTACTCATATTTCAGTGGAATTTGTGAAAGCAGCAGAGATAAATAGTTTATTCAACTTGTTGTATTTAACAGGAAGTTCCCCTTCTTATTCCAGCCAACTCTTATTCATCCTCCGTGACTCATTTAGGCAAGACCTCCTCCAGGAAGCTTATCTTAATATCCCCTCCTGGATGAGGAACCCCCCCTCCCCCCGTTCTCCCACAGGATCCTTTTCTTGCCTCTATCACAGCCCTGATCAAACTGTTTAGAAAGTGTCCATTTCCAAGTCTGGCTCTCCCTGCATACTGGGATCTCCTGGCAGTCTGGGCCGTGTCTTAGTCATGCCTGTGCCCCAGTTCCCAGGGTCTGATCCACAGGGGTACACAGTAAATATGTGGGGATGGAATGAATGAATAAATGAATGACTACAAGTATGAATCAGACCTAGCTAGAGGGACCATCTAGAAAGGGAAACAAGCTGAATACAATTGTTCCTATACAAGACCAGTTCCCTAAAAGCTCTAAGTTCCCTAAAAGCTCTTATGTGCAAAGATGCCTACTGCAGCATGATTTAAACCAGTGAAAAAAAACAGGCCCAGTGTCTATGCCCTACATTGAGAGGATGGTTAAGTACATTATGGTATATCGGTTGCCATTAAAAATGATGCTTCTAAAGAATATGCAATTACATGGGGAAATGTTCAAGTGAACAAAGCAAGAAAAAATTGTACCTGCTGTATTATTTCAACCATATGAAAAGAATGCAGAGAATAAGGGAAATACATCAAATGTTCAGAGTAGCTGCCTCTATGTGTTGTAATTATGGATAATGTTTTTCTCCTCTACTTTTCTAAATTTTCAAATGGCAGAATGCATTAAATGTATATTTTTTTAAAATTTCCTAAGAAATGAAGATAAGAATCCCAAGATACTCATAAATTAAATATTGTGAAGAGGACCCAGGAAGGCTTTGGCCTTCACTGACCAGAGACACAGAAGGCCCAGTCCCCACTGCAAAGCAGGACCTAGTTCAGGAAGCCAAAGGAGGAGGATCATGGAGTTCAGCTTACTACAAATTGCAATATCATAAGCTGTACTGGGAAACAGACGCTCCTACACTGGATATCACACTTCAGAGGCTCCTTTTTGTGAGGTAAATGGTCTGTGGGGCAAGGGAATAAGCCCATCAGGATCTCTGGCCTTTTGCCTTCTAGACTGCACTCAGGTACTCAGAACCCAGAATTCCCTGTCTATATTTCTTGAGCTGACTTGTAGGAATTGTGTGGTCTTATTATCCAGGTCCATGTGCTAGGGTGGCCAATGAGAAAGGAAAATAGTCAGGGCTTGGATGTGGGCTGGGATATCCATATAGATCTCAAGGTTCCTTATGAGCTACAGGTGGTGAGAGAAGGGGAAAGGGCCAATGGCCTCAACCGGTACCTTGTATGGGCCACATAAACATAGAAGCAGGCAAGTCCATAGGTCCCTAGGCCTCAACGTTGGTAGAAGGGGCTAGCTTTGAGTGTTAGACAGATCTGGGTTCAAATCTATTTATTTGCTGTACAACCATGGGTGAATCCATTCCCCTCTCTGAACCTCAGCTTCCTCAACTATAAAATAGGTATACTAATTCCAATCTCAGAGAGTTCTTGCAAGGCTTACTGGGGGCACAATGGCTTAGAGGTTATGAGTACAGGTTATGTGGTCAGACAGGTCAAGGTTTGAATCCTAGCTCTGCCCCTCCTAACTATATGATTTACATATCTAAGACACAGTTTGTTTACTAATATGATAAAGATAATAACAGTACTGATAAAGTTGTTGGAAGGATTGGGGTTGTAATGAATACATAATAACATTAGAAAATGCTCAAATGAGAAAAGTCTGCTTAATAATGGGCATGCAAAGATTGGCTACGGTAGGGCTGACTGGGCCTTCTGCACCCCCATCCTCCTGACCAGCTTTATTTTTCTCCATAGCACTTACCACTATTTGACAGGTTTTGTATCTTCTTGTCTGTTTCTTTTCTGTCCCCATCCCATACATTCACACACTAGAACGTGAGCTCCGCAGGGCATAAATCTGTTTTGTTCACTGTTTCCAAGTGCCTGAAACAGTGAGAGAGTGAAGATGTTCTTCAATGGTCGAGTAGATATCCGCCATGTAGACATGGGTATAAGGTATTCTCAGCCAAGAGAACAGCCAGAATACAGGCATGGAACCACAAAGCAGTCCACTTTGCCAAGGGTATCCTAGACAGTTCGGTACAGTTTGAATGCAGGGTGAGGAAGGGAACAGAGTGGTTACAAAGATGAGTGGGACTGTGGCCTGACCCAAGGAGCACGTGAGAGCTTTCCTAGACCACAAGTGGTGTGAAAACCAACTTGTGACAGCCAGGAAATAGAAAAGCACTAGCAGAGAGGCAAAGATGCCTTCCAAGTTCAACTGTCATCTAAATCATGATGATGTAGAAGGCCAAAGTTAAAACGTTTTGAAAGATAGTTCAGGTGGAGGGAAGACTCCTTTCTAAGGGGCGATCTGAGCCAGGAATCAGACCTAGAAAAGACAAATAGGCAAGGATAGAAGTCATATGGAAGAGGTAATAGTGATATGCAAGAAAATCTTATAAGATTAATTAAAGAGGATAACAATTAGATGAACCTCAGGACAAATCAGAAACCTTGTTGGATAACATTTTTAGCAATGGATCCACATGACACTGAATGGATCCACAAGATCCACAGGCCAAAATGGTGGTGGGGAAACAAAATGAAAGCCATAGTGGTTTCAGTTGCCAGTTATCTTTCTGTTGATGATTACTCTTCCTCTAGTCATTTGTTACCATTACTCACTGAAAAGTCCTGGAATGACAATGATGATGATGATGATAAAGATTGCTATGTACTTCAAAGGAAATATTTGCCTATCCCTTTTCAAATTTCTTCTTCAGAAAATAAAGAGGCAAGTATCACTTTACATTTTTATTTTAAAGAAAAAAGACAGGCAGAGACTACAATAAAAACAGCACTGAACAAGAGTGTGAACTTCATTGTATAATTGCAGGGGAGCCCCTGGGGCTTGGCCTAAGGAGTGACAAGGGCAAATGCTGCCTTTCTAACCTCCCTCTCCTTTCAATCACTAAAGCAGGCTTTATTTGGTCTTTAGCATTTCTGCCTTCTAATAATCCAAAAAGGATAAAGTGATTATTAAGCACCTATAATGGTCCAGGACTTGTGTTATCTTCATAACAGCTGTGCAAGTTCATTATTATTCTTCTGATTGTATAAGTGTGAAAACTGGGGCTCAGAGCAGTAATGTGATTTACCTAGAGTCAAACAAATAATAATAAGTAGTGGAATCGGGATTCAAGTCTATGTTCGTCTGATTCCAAAACCAGTGCTTTTCATTGCTACAGCTGTGGCTTCCTTCTGTCACGCCAGAGCTAGGTAGCACTTCGTCTCCCCCAGCTTGGCCTCTCTCCCTCACCTGGCTCTGATACCCCCTCCACATCATGAGCATTCAGCGGGTGCTTCTGAAAGAGACAAACCTTCAAGGATGGAAGGGGGCACCCAAAAGGGAAGGTGGGGTGAGGTACCTGCAGGTACCGCAGCCCAAAGCAGCTTAGCACTATGACAAAAAGAGAGAGAGAGAATGAAAATGAAACTGGCTCTCCAGCCCTCCCTTCTTCCTTCCCTCTGCTGGAGGCAGAAGGACGGAGGTTCAGCCATGATGGGAGAGAAAGTGGGTGGAAGGGAGAGCAGCAAGAGCAGCCTGCTATTGCAGAAGCCTCAGCTCAGCCTCAAAGCCCCCTCCTGTGCATTTGGGGCCCATCGCTGGCCCACCTGCTCCCACTGCCTAAGCAAAGGAGGCCAGGCTGTTCTCCAAGCACCCACCCAATTCTGCCAAAGCACAGCTCACAGCAGACTCAGATCCTCTCAAGTCACAGTGAGGCCATCCTGAGAGGTGGAGGGACTGGCCTGGGGGTTCAGAGGGAGGCAGTGGCAGGGTGGGGGTCAGAACCCACGTCTCCAGCCCCTCGGCAGAGGGCTCTCTTGACTGCAAGGTCTAGATGGCAGAGGTTGAGGAAAAGGAGCTCAGGAGACTGCCACAGGAATGCTCATGACAGGCCTAGAGCCAGAGGCAATACATGCCAAAATGAGGCCTACAGAGTTGGGTATTTTGGGGGTTGACTAATTATTTTCCATCTCAATCTGGATTGAGAAAGCAAAACAACCATTTTTAAAAGTCGCATTAGCCTTAGTTTGGACCTCAAAAGCATAAATCTTTATCTCTTTCTTCTGTCAGGACCCAGCTAAAAAGAATGAGAAGGAATAAAATAAGGTATGAAATCGTAACAGTGAAGAGGATGGAAGAAGGTGATATCAATAGGTGAGAGATTTCAATAAATTTCTGGGAGCAAAAACCAAAGAGAACAGTGTTTACAGTTGAAGGAAAGCCAGCGACACCACTCGGGGGTCTCAGCCAGAGAGGGAGCCAATCAGGCCAGCAGAGGCCCAGAGAGAATCCAAACTTGAAGATGGTAGGTACGAAGGAGAGTAGGCGTGATTGGGGGCTGAAAATGGAGGGCATAAACTGAAGGTAAGTACATGAAATCCTCCCCCATGCCCTCCCCCCAACTCCCAGATCCAAAACACAAGCTGCCTGGCTTTCATCCCTAGGCAAAATATCAGAGAACTGGTTAAAGGAATTAGACTCTGTGGTATTACTTAGGGCACCTAGTGGCATGTTGTTGCTCCCAGAATAAAGTGCTTTTCATTCTGGCATTTGGGGGTCACCCATTACAACTGCCAGCTCCTGGTGGCTCACCTAAAATAAGGTCGGGGAATGAACAAGCCAGTTGGATATACAGACACCTCACTCAGCTTTGTATCAGCTCATTCGCAAACTAGAAAATAGAAACTATGAGAGAAAAGGTAAGCAGCCTAGAAGATCAATCCAGGAAGTTCAACATCCAACTAACAGACACTTCAGAAAGAGAAAACGGAGAAAATGAAGGGGAGGAAACTACCAAAGAAATTATGTAAGAAAAGACAAGGTGCAGCAAGTTGCAAGGGCTCACTGAGTACCAGGGAGCATGAATGAAAGACGGACCTTGAGCTGAGAGTTGGTTACATTGGCTTGGCTTGTAAAAAACTGACCAAGCTATTCACTTGTGATATGAGGAGCACTTTTCTGTATACGTATTATATTTCAGTAAGAAGTTTAAAAAAAAAAAACCCTCCTAAAAAATCTGCAAGTAAAATGTCCACAGAAGATGTGCTATGATTATCCTGCGGTTTCAAGGAACCCCACACAACAGTAAGTTTAAGTAAGCACGTAAATAAATAGATTTATAAGGTGGAAAGTCTAAATAGATTGATAAGGTGGAAAATCCCGGTCCAGATATGAAACAAAGTAAAAAGTGGCATGACTTCGAGCAATTAATAGAGCATAAGAAAGGAAAATTCATTTGATCTTGATGCTAGGAAAATTTTCCTAGGAGTACAGAAGTTGGAACGGTGGACCCATGAAAAGTGAGGTGTAATTATAGTACACTATTTGACCCTGCAATGAATAATATGACATAGTCATAATCACATAAACACAGTGTATTGGTGGTCAACTTTTAAAGTTCATTTGTCCAGAAAATCACTGAAGACATAATTACTGTTATAGAACAGAATGCAAATGTAATCAATCTTGCAGATGTGAAAGTACAGAAAATATAGAAAGTGGGAGGTGGAAAGACAGAGGAGAGATAGAAGGAAGAATGGGGCACTAATAGCTCTATCTTATAAACTGAGTGGTCAAGAGATACTGTGGCAAATGATGGAACAAGAAATTAGTCTAAATTGTACCTAACAAAGTTACAAAGGTAACTAATAGAGGACCAAAATAGTAATATAACTATTAAAGTTTGGGAGGGGGAGAAAAAGTCAGGTGTTGTAAATAAGCTAAATTCTCACTTGCCATAGTAGTTCAGTCACTCAGTCGTGTCCGACTCTTTGCGACCCCATGGACTGCAGCACACCAGACTTCCCTGTCCATCACCAACTCCCGGAGCTTGCTCAAACTCATGACCATCGAGTCGGTGATGTCATCCAAGGAAGAAGTCAATAGATGATGTATGATTTTTGAAGTTGATAAATGAAGAAATTAGCATCAAAGCATGTTTATTTAGAGATATGAAGTTACCACCAGAAAACCTGAATGGTAGAAGTGGTCACTTCTGGGGGTTGGGTCCTTGATGACTCGACAGTAAAGAATCTGCCTGCATTCCAAGAGACCTGGGTTCAGTCCCTGGGTCAGAAAGATCCTCTGGAGAAGGGAATGGCAACCCACTCCAGTCTTCTTGCCTGGAGAATTCCATGGACAGAGGAGTCTGGAGGGCTACAATCCATGGAGTCACAAAGAGTTGGACACGACTGAGTGACTAACACTTCCACTCAGGAGGCTGGGAAGTGGGGGACAGGGAGACATTGTTTTTTTTTTACTATATATGTCCTTGTGTACTATCTGCCCTTTAAAAATCATGTATATGGGGCTTCTCTGGTGGCTCAGTGGTAAAGAATCCATCTACCAATACAGGAGACACAGGTTTGATCCCTGATCTGGGAAGATTCCACATGCTGCAGGGCAACTAAACCCATGGGCCAGAACTACTGAGCCCATGTGTGGCAACTACTGAAGCCCTAGAGCCTGTGCTCCACAACAAGAGAAGCCACTGCAATAAGAAACCTGCATGCCACAACTAGTCCCCTACTTGCCTCAACTAGAGAAAAGCCTACAAAGCAATGAAGACCCAGCACAGCCATGAGTAAATAAATATAATTTTAAAATTGTGTATATGTACTGCTTTGATTTAATTTTTAAAAAACAAGTCCTTCTTCTTTCTTTGGACCCCAGTCTCCCACACAGTCCATACAAAGTGGGGCGGTTGATGACCCAAGGTGATGTGAGGTCTTGTTCTCCAAAATCTATGTTTCTTTCTAGAGCAGAAGCAAGACAGGCGAGTGAAAGACTGATTCTTTCCTAACTAACCCCTCGACTCCTCACAGTATCACAATCATCCTTTACAGATGCCTTCTCAGTTGCCCCAGCCTGCACCACCCTCTCTGGTCCCCTTCAAATCCCACCATCACTAGTCCAGCCTCGTCAGCCTTCCATTCATTCAACTGTTTACACCCATTAGTTATTTATACCTGCCTGAGTCACAAAGGATTTGAGGTGGCTTACTCTAATAACACAGATAAGGAAAGAATAAAAATTGAACTAGAAAATAAGAACTCAGAAAAAGAGATCAACAAAGATGCTAGAGCTGTACTTCAAATTAACTGGTAGCTGAGGCAGAAAGCAACATACAATGAGCCATGACAGCCTCATATTAGGAAGGAGGAAATACAGCCATTTTCAGGGGAAGCAAACCTTTGCCAAGCACTGAATTCTTCAAGTCATTGTCCATGGGAGATTTCATGAGGGAAAAGGAAATGACTGTTTTTGATTTGTTTTGGTTTTGTTTTGTTAAACTTCAAGTTGTCCTATTTTAATGATTTGCTCTCCAGGTATTTGGATGACTTATCTCCTACAAAAACTGAAAAATCTTAGGTAATATCATGATTATGAAATGAAGTATTTAAGAGCATATATTTTGGCATAATCGACAATTATGTCATTGGTTTTCTTCCCCTGGAAATGACTATTTATTAGGCACATACAAGTATCAGGGAACGCCATTCAAATGATCTTGGTCAATCCTGAGAGATGGGCATTGTCATCTCATTTTCCAGACGAGGAAACCAAAGGTCAGAGAAGGTGAAATGATCCCAACCCAGTTGGTTGGGGCAGAGCCGAGATTCAAACTTAGGTCTGCCTGTCTCCAAAGCTCATTTTTTTCCCACTTTATTTATTTTTTAATTGAAGGATAATTGTTTTACAGAATTTTGATGTTTTCTGTCAAACCAAAGCTCATTCTTTACATTTCATACCAGGGGGGCCTCAAAACCAAGGCCCCCAGGCTAGAGATACCCTGCCCAAGGCAATGGGGACACAGTGGTGACACAGGCCAACCCTCTTCCATGAAAACAGAAGAAGGGGGATTATGGGCCTTGCTGCCAAGCCAGAAACTGCCTCTGAGCTGCCTCAGTCACATTAAATGAGGACTTCCAAGTCAGAAAGAAGGTTGGGCCTGGGTGCTTCTAGAAAAGGAAACCACAGACCCCAGCTATAAATCTAACCAATCTGACTTCTGAGGGGCTGAACCAGAGCACAGGGTCTGTCTCCCACTGAAGCAAGAGATCCTTTATTCAGGTGATGCATCATCTTTATCACTTCCTCCCCGAACAAATCACCCAGCCTCCTGGAGGCCCGGCTTTCTCATCTGCGGGACAAAGATAATGATCCCTACCACCTTCACGGGATTTCAAGGCAGAAAATAGCACGTTTAAGGAATGATGCTTTAAACACTGGCATTAACACTAGAGTGGCATTTCTAATCAGAGCTCTTCTGCTCACACACATGGAGTGGCCTCCTATTAAGTCCTTTCTCTCTCTGTCAGCCTCAGTCTTCTCATCTGTAAAATGAACAGCCTGAGCTGAGTGATTCTGATATTATCAAAACCCTGCTTACACTCTCCTATGTCACAGCATTTATCAATGTGCTGTCACTGTCTTTCTCCGCCAGTAGATTATCTCTACTCCTACCATCCAAGTTCAGGCCTTGCCACCTCTCATCTAGCCTGTCACAGCAGCCTCATCACTGGATGCCCTCTAGTCTACCTCTCAAAGTACAGAGATCTAGCAGAGATCTCTCCAAAACATGGCTGTCAACAGCCACCCCATACTCTGCAATACACACCTCTTCCCTCAGCTTAGAACTCCGTGCTGGTTCTCAATTCCTAACAGAATAAAGCTCTTCATGCAGCTACTCAAGTGTCCTCCTGATCTGCGCCAGCCAAGTCATCAGACTCTTCTCTGGATCTTCCTGGTTTGTGCTCTAGGTTGTACTGACCTGGTAAATGTGCTCCCCTCCCCACCTCCATATACCCTGCTGGCCCTCTGCCTTAACTACCCTTTGGCTCCCAATTCCCACTGACCTAGATGCCATCCCGCTTCACCCATGTAACCCCTGCTCATCCTCCAAGCCTCAGAGCAGGCATCAGGAAACCCTCCCCAACAGTCTGGGTAGATGTCCCTTCTTTGGGCACCCATGGCCTCCTGTGTTCCCCTTTGGCATAGCACACAGGACCCACATTACATTTGTCTTTTCCACCCGACTGTGAGCTCCCTGAAGCCAAGAAGAGTATACTATCCATGACGGAATTCCCTTGCCTGCAACAGCACAAGCTGTGGCATATCCCTGGTGTACAATATTCACTGGACAGCCCTCTCTCTCTCTCAGAAATGTGGTGAGCTCCCTCATGGCCTCTCCCCCTGTCTTTCCATGGCACAGAATTTTGCAAAGTTATTATTATTAACAATAAAAATGCCTATAGCTGAGTAAACATACACTCTCTGCTGAACACTTCTGTATCTGTCATCTCACTGAATTCTCACAATAATCACAAAATGGGTCATTTATGAATTGCCTAGCATAGCAGGTGTACAGTTGTGAGAGATGCCTCCCAGTTTTATAAAGAAATTTGAGGGAAGGAAGAAATTATGTACTTTTTTTAGCACAGATATAATAACAATAATTTTAAAGTGGTTCTATAGAGGAAAATATAGGTTTTCTTCAGGTGAATGCACTAAACTGCATCTGGAGGGACTTCCCTGACTGTCCAGTGGTTAAGAATCTGCCTTGCAATGCAAAGGACATGGATTCGATCCCTGGTCAGGAAACTAAGATCCCACATGCCACAGAGCAACTCAGCCTGTGTGCTACAACTACTGAGCCCTTGCACCGCAAGTAGAGAATCTGTGTGCCATAATGAAAGATCCCCCCATGACACAAGGAAGATCTCACGTGCCACAGCTCAGACCCAACACAGCCACATAATAAATAAATATTTAAAAAATAAATAAATAAACTGCATCTGGAATCCATCAGGAAGTCACAAGCCTCATTCAGATATGCAGTCTTATTATCCTTAAAAAAAAAAAAAAAATATATATATATATATATATACACACACACATACACATATATATCACAGCTACAAATACATTTGACATTAGTGAAATGGTACATATCAGGTGATGATTGTGATAAATTTCCCTCTAAAATGTTAGAAGAATCATCCTGATCTGTTGTGTAGCCCTGGGTGGTCATCTTTGTTTTGAAAAGGATGTGATGAGACAATCTTGGCTGAGTTGTTTTGTTTGCAACACTCCACCTCTAGAGGGCAGGGCAGGCTCACATATTATTTTCCATCTTTATTCCTCAGTTTTCTATCCTGATCAGGACCTTGCTGAGTGTGCTAGACAGTCAGGAAAGTTTCTGATACATTTTTGTGGGGTAGGAGGGCAGGGGCAATGGGAATTTCACCCATCAGAAAATACAGTTTTATCCCCATTTACTACTTGAGAAAAAGAAGGCTCTGAAAGTTAAGTGACTTTCCTTAAGTCACGTGAAGTCCTCATTCCCACAACACCACATTTTCTAAATTCAAAGGTCCCAGGGAACTTCAGCTCCTAAGTGCTTAAGAACAGGCATCCTGGGACTTCCCTGATGGTCCAGTGTCTAAGACTCTGTTTTCCCAATGCAGGGGGCATGGGTTCAACCCCTGGTTGGGGAACTAACATCTTACATGCCACACTGTGTGGCCAAAAAAAATAAATAAATAAAAGCAAAAAAAAAACAAACAAACAAACAAACAATAAAACGGGCATCCTTGCATGAGTATTTTTCAACACGGATGCCTGGAGAGAGACCCAACACTACAAGGAAGTGAGGGTAACTAGCGAATGATCTTGCCCTAAATTGCTTACTGCAAAAGAGGAATAAGTCATTTACTCACCTTTCTTCCCTGTGACCAGTGTTGATTCTTCTGCCAGGGAACACAGCAGAGAATGAGCTAGAAGGGCTGTCTTATTCTGACTCCAAGATACTGTGCCCAGCCCAGGGTCAGAGCCCAATAAAGATTTGGTGGCTAAATAAGTAACTTCCCACTGGATGAGGCAGATGGCACACACTCCTATGCAGGCCTCTTTGCCCCTTTCAGGACAGGTCTCGCACTGAGGGAGAAGACCACGGTATGACACAGCCATGGTATGGGAAGGACAGGTAATGGTGAGCAGATTGGCTTAAATGTCTCTAAAGTCTCATCTGACTCTGCTACCCTGACATCCTACGAACTGGGAGATTGGTAAGTGGGAAGAACACAGAGGGCAGAGGCTAAACAGCTCCAGGGAGTGTGAGGAAAAAGCCACACAGAAGCCAAGAGAACTCTGGAGTTGAGTCATCTCTCTCTACAGGAGTCCTGAAAGGAAGAACACCTTAGGCACCCCTGGCTGTTAGCGTCCCAGGACTTAACCTGACATTCATTTTTCTGCTCAGCGTTTACTGAGCAGCTACTATGTGCTCCGCCATGCATTTCCAAGTTTCTAGCTCCTTCAGTTACACCCACAGCACCTAGCAGAGGGATTGACCAACATGCATGTGATATACATCTATGAAATCTCAATCTGAAGGAGCCCTCAAGCTAGTAGAGATGATACAAGATATAAACAAATAAAGGTGTAAAGAGGGACAAAGTACTCATTTCAAGGATCAGGGATAGATCAGTGAACAAACACGGGAGAGGTGACAGCAGTGGAGTGCAGCCTGGGCACTGGATGGAACAGCCCAGGAGAAGGGAAGAGCATGAGCAAAGACCCAGAGGCTTGGACTTCCCTGGTGGTCCAGTGGTTAAGACTCTGCACTTCCAATGCAGGGCAGTCTCAGGTTGTATCCCTGGTTGGAGAACTGAGCTCCTGCATGCTGCGAGTGTGGCCAAAATAATAATAATAAAGACTCAGAGGCTCTCAGGGGGCTGAGTGCGCTGACAATGGGGCACACAGGCCAGGCTGGCTGTAACTCAGTCTGTGTGAGAGGGACTATAAAAAGATGAGAGGAGAAAGGCAAGATCCTAAAGGGCCCATGCATGGCAGGCAGAGCTGTCTGAAACCTTCTCCTATAGGCCAGGACAGCAGGAAACTGCTGGAGCCCCACAGAAAGCTTGGTCTGGCTGTACCTCATCAGGGGCCCAAGGGAACAAGAGCAGGAGGGCAAAATCCAAGAGGCTACCAGGAGAGGGAGCTTGACTCAAGCAGTGGTTCCAGGAGCTCTGCGGGTGGAAGCCCAGAGCTACACCCAGAGCATGTTAAACCATCTTCATGCCCACCTGCAGGAGGCAATGGTAGACCAAAGGCTCAGTAGCCAGATAGTTCTGGGCGCCATGCAGTTGTGTACCTTGGACAGGTCACCGTACCTCTCTGATCTCCCATTTTCCCATCTGAAAAATGAGGATAACACGAACACCCACCTGCCACAGACTGTGCATGAGATAAGAAGCAGCATGGAATGGTGGGTGAGAATGCTGTGGATGGACTCTGGAGTCCAGCCACCTGGACTCCTAACTCCTTCTTAGTTCTGCCGTTTATGCGCTGAGTGACCTTGGGGAAGTTATCCAACCTTTCTGGGCCTCAATTTCCTCATCTGTGAGGTGGACTTAACAACAGTATCTATCAATAATACATCAAGGGATTCGTGTGATGATTGAATGAATTAATATACGGAAAGCACTTGGAACAAACAGTGCTTGGCACACAGTAAATGCAGGTTAAAACAATGTTGGCTACTGTTACATAAAACCACACAGGGTGGTGCCTGGCACACAGAATTTAGGCTCACTCGGCACATGTGTGGCCCCTTCTCCATGCCCCAGGCCTCTTCTGTGCTCCCAGAAAATTCAGAGGCCATGGGAGGCAGAGGTGGGACAGATGAAAGAGTAGCAGAGGGCAAGCCTGGATTTGGTCTTCTTCTCCTTACTCATCCACCCAACACCAGGTGATACCCACTCTCTTCAAAGCTCCCCCTGCCCCGGGTCCTGGCCCCCACTCCTCACTGCCTGTGCTACTCATTTTGTCCTAAGCACCGGCACTATGATGGGTCAGGTCTGGTCCCCTGTGTCTTTGGCCAGGGGAGGGGGTGAGGGGATCTCAAGCACAGAGAGTGTGGTGTTTGCTCAGCCTGGAGGCCCCTCCTGCTCTCTGCACACAGCCAAGAAATGTTTGTGGATGACAACAGCCCCATTCTCGCCCCAGATCTAGACAGAGAAGCAAGATTCCTGTAATTCTCATTCAATTCGACATTATCATTGCCTCCCACACAACTATAATGCTCCCAACACAGTGGCAGGGAGAGAAATGGTATTCCCTCCTGAGAAGGAGCAGAGGACCCCCCCCCCGGGAAAAGTGTCCAAGACCCCAAAGGAGACAGACTTCCCTAGGGCCCCTCCCTGGGCTCCCTCCCTGCCCCCCAGCATCCACAGCCCCTGCAGGGAGCACACTGTCAGTCCACTGCACACAGGAGACGCCACATCAGTGCCTAGACCAGCACTGCCCTGCCTGACAAGAACACCAGGCTGGCCCTGCTGATTGCTGTCCCCCAGTGCAAGACAGCTTGCTGGGTGGGCGGGGTGGGGGGGCAGAGGATGGAGAGTTACCACCAAACCGGCTTCAGCCCACCACTGCCTACGGCAAAGCCAGAGCTGGGCCCAGGCAAAAAGAGTGGGAAATGCAGCTGTCTTCAGCGTGGAGGACTCAGCAGTGGCCCCCAGCATGGCTGTAAATCATTCCAGGCACCAGGATGGCAAGGGGGCCCAGGCCATGATCGACAACAAAAACAGAGATCTTCTCTAATCACGACGGGGGGGGGGGTGGCAATTCCAGGGGGAAAGACCAAACAGACAAACAAAACAAGCAAAGACTTCACATACAGAGGCCCAGAGGCCAGAAGGAGGTCGGGCCTTATCATGCGCTATGCTGCACTAGGAAGGCCACACCCAGAGCACAGCAGAAGGCAGACTGGCATCTGGGAACCTGTCCAGAAGAGACAGTGCGGGAGGATGTGGGGATCCTGGGGGGATGACATGGGTGGGGGTGGACATAACAGCTGCTATCAACTGCGGTAGAGGGCAAGTTCCCAGGCTTGGGAGTCTGTCTCATGGCTCTGTGACCTCTGTAGTGTTGCTTCACTTCTCTGAGCCCTCGGTTTCTTTGGCTGGAAAACGTGGGTTGTGGTGACAGACGCACAGGGTAGCTGGGAGGGCTGAATATGCCCCTGGGCGAGGGGCCCTTCTATGCTGGGCCCAGGCCCCTCTCTCCCCTCTTTCTCCACCAGAGGGAGCCAGGGGACCAGGAGCGCCCCGCTTGTACCAGCTCTACCTAGCCTCCCCCAGTGCTGCAGCCTCTGCTGCTCAACTCCCACCCTGCCTGCCCTGGCTTCTAGCAGCAGCCTCTCACCCACTCCTTACAAACCCAGAGGAGGCCTGGCAGGGGAGTAGCTTGCAGCAGCTGTGGCGACAACAATGGCTACTGCATCAACAGGCCCTCCTGACACCTGGCCGAGAGAGAGGGAAGGAGGGTGGAAAGGAGGGAGACAAGGCCTTCTGCCCTCCCCCGTCAACTCCCCCTCTCATCACTCATTCCAGAGCCATCTCCCCCTGCTCGAATCTTCCAGATACCTCAGGCTCTCTTGGCTTCTTCCAGTTTGTGACCTGTTCAGGTCCTGAGGCTCTAGAAAGCTCCAGTGGAAAAATAACAGGCCTTGGAGACAGGTGGACTCGGGTTGTAGCCCTAGCTCTATTAAGAACTGGCAGTGTAACCTTGAGCAAGGTCCCTTCATTTTTTGGAGCCTCAGTTTCCCCATCTCTAAAATGGAGTTGCTAGTGCTCACTGCACAGGGTCTGTTGTGAGGACCAAAAGAGGTAATAATGGATGTGCAAATATTTATGGTTAGGAGAAATTTGAAGTACCATCTATAATCCCCTTATTAACCCATTAGGAAATGTGAAGCAACAAACACAAATGTGTTTCACAAAATGTGAAATCCAACGAACAGCCTGGAGGCTGCACAAATAGAGGGAAGGACCGAGAGGCAGGCCTGCCCAGATGGCAGAAGCCCAGAGCTCAAGAGCAAACAGGCTTCCAAACCCACATCTGCAGGGTGGAGAATAGGACGGGAACTGAATCCTAGAATTGGGGAAAGCCTTGATCATTTCATAGGGCTTTCCACCAGTTCAGGAATTATGTTTTCTCTAGCCCTTCCTGATCCCCTTGAGGCAGTCCGCTGCATCACCAGACCAGGTTGGAAAGTTCTTCCTGATTTATCCCCAATTTTCCCATTGCTCCCGGTTCTGCTACCTGGAGCACACATAATGAGGCTGCTTCCTCTGTCACAGGCTTGACCACTCTGGAAGTCTTCCGCAGCCAGGCTCAAGGACCACAAAGCCCATCTAGTCTCCCTTTGCCTTCACCCTACCATGGCCCTCTCCTGAGAGGGTATTGCTTGGTTGACTCGGCCCCTCCCTCCAGTGAGGGGCCCCAAGCTGCACACAGTCAGTCCTCCTGGAATGGGCTCCAAGCAGCCCCACCCCCACCCCCTCCCCCAGGCAGAAGAGCCCATCTCCCTCTGGGGCAGCCCACACCAAACCTCAGCTGAGGGTGCACTGCAGTGAAGCCCAGCCGAGTCCTTGAGCTGCAGCTGCTGCTCCTGGGGCCCAGCCATCTCAACCCAGCACCCCAGCCTGCTGCCTCACCACGGGGGAGTTGCAGAGAGCTGTCTCCCGGCAGATTTCCTGAGGCAGAAGGCTTCCCCACCCCCAGCCCAGCCTCCAAGAGACACTCCACTGGTTGTGGCACATGGTAGGACCAGCTGAGCCATGAGAGGAGGGGGAAAGCTGTCCATTTGCTAGAGGACTTCAGACTTGCTCTGTAGTGGTGGCCGGATTAGTCACAGAACCATCAAATCTAAGCTGGAGGGGCCATTCAAGAGCATTCAAGGCAGACCCTGCCTTTTATAAAGATATGGGGGAACTGATGCCCTAAGAGAGGAAGGGACTCGGTCAAGGTCACAAAACCAATCTGCAGCAGAGCTGGAAGGGGAACCTAGGTTTCCTAACTCCCGGTTCAGTATTCTTTCCAGTCCAGCAGAAGAGAAATCAGGGAGCCTTTAAGGCAGCCCTGTGAGCCTGCAAACCCTTGGCTCCCTCAGCTTGACATTTACCCCAACCAACTCACCATGGTATCTGCATGGAGAAGTGGACTCAGCCCATGCCCCACCAACCCAAGAGATGTTGCCAAGGAGTCCCAAATAAGCAGACACACAGACCCCAGCACAGACACTGGCACTAATCCAACAAGAGGGAAGATCTGTAGACTTCCCTTGCTGGTATGCTCTTTAATTGGGCGGTGTTTTTCTTGAGGGTGGAGAGGGGGTGGTCTTTGAGGAACTAGCCAAGGGCCGGGCCTCCATCTTTGCTCCCCCGGCCTGGATGTGCTGCAGTTCCCCTCAGAGGGACGTCTCAGCCTCCAGCTGCCATTCTGGTCCCCACCTGCCTCTCTGGGAAAGGATGGAGCTGAGGCTGCCAAAGGAGAAACGATCAGGCCTGCGCTCAGGACCTGCAGAGGAGATCCGAATGGTGGGGGGAGTCGCGGCCGGGGGTGGGGGGAGGGAGGGCTTTCGTTCCCCTGCGGCTCTGAACTGACATCGTGACAGACAATAAATATCCCAACCGGCACATCCAAATAGAATAAATAAAGAAATGAAAAGCCATCCTCTGGCAAGGATACAGGGAGGGGGTGAAGAAGTGGAGGGGGTGACGACTGCTCCAAGCTCTCACTGGCCACGGTTTTGAGAAAGAAGAGATGTCTGCACTCATCGGGCCAACCCACTCTGGGGAAGCTAGAGAAGGGGTACCGGCTGCCTGGGGGGGCGCCCGGCTTCTCCCGACAGGTTGGGACAGGAGAGGACACGGAATCAGGCACTGGCTTCTTACTTTACTAGCCGTTCAAGTTGAAGAGGGAACTAGCGGGGAAGAACCGGGGAAGACAAACACGCGTTCCTTACTTTCTCTGGAGGGTTGTGGCCGGGCTGGTGCTGGTACTGGTGCTGTGGCCGCCGCCAGCCCCGGGGCTGGAGCTCCTGGATGCGCCGCGGCTCAGCTGGCCCCGCTCCCGCGGTGGCCGGGGCCCCACGCCCACCGCCGCCGAATAGCCGGCTTCCTTCTCGCGGCCCGGGTGCGCCGGCCCAGCCTCCCTCCCGCCACGCTCGCGACCCAGGGCTGGGTTCTCGTGGTGCAGGTGGCACTGGGCCACGTCGCGCTCGCGGGCAGAGTAAGCAGCAGTGTCCTGGAGTGGGTAGGAGGCGTCCCGCTCCTTGTCCCGATACACAGCCTCCCGGTTCTGATAGGCGCCGTCCCGGTTAGGGTAGCCCACGTCCCGGGCCGCCTGGTGGAACTGGCTCTCCCGCAGCTCGCGGTGGTGGAACTGGGTCTCGCGCAGGTTCTGGTACTGGCTCTCGCGGCTCGGGCTATCCCGCGCGCCGTGGGGGTCCCGGTGCAGCTCCCCGCGGTGCAGCTGGCTCTCCTCCCTCAGATCGCGGTTCTCCTGGGTGAGCTGGTCCAGCTGGCCCTCCAGCTCTTCGATGCGCCGCCGCTGGGTCTCCAGCAGCTGCTGCTGGCTCTCGATGATGTTGTTCAGCTCCAGCAGGTACTCCACCGCCCGGTTGGGGCTCTCGGATCCCGGGCCGCCCGGGGGACCCGACCCCGCCTCCATCCTGGCGGCCCAGGGGCAGGGGAAGGGGCAGGAGAGCCCGATCCCAGCTCGCTCACGGCGCCACCCTCCCCCGGGCCCAGCCGGGGGAGGGGGCCGGCGGGACGCGAGGGCGCGCACCGGGCTCGAGGGCCCGGGGGCCCGGGGGGGCCCGGGAGACAGCGCTGGGGCCGGCGGCACGGGGAGCAGGAGCTGAGGCTACCACCGCCGCCGCCGCCGCCGCCGCCGCCGCTGCCGCCACGGCTCCCGAGGACGCGGCCCGCGGCGCTCCGCCCGCTGCGGAGTCACTGCGCAGCGCGGCCGCGCGGGACCGCCCCGGCCGCCGGCCCGCCCCCCGCCCCTGCCCCCACCCCGCGCGCCCGGCCCGCCCTGCGCGTCCCACCTGCAGCCGCCGCAGGCGCCCGAAGCTGGACCCGCCCCAAGGGCCCCACGGGCCAGCCCCATCACAAGCTGCCAGAGATCTCTCCATTCCACCGGTCCCAGGGTCCTCACTTAATGCAGCCTAAAGAAGCCCTCCATCCCAGTCCGTTCCAACGTCCTCGGGTCCACCAGGCCCAAGATCCTCACCTAAGACCTTCCAGGAACCTCCATCCCAGGCAGCCCACAGGTCCAGGCATCCCTCAGACTCCCCATCCCCTGGGTCTGCCAATCCCAAGTGTCAGTGTTCCTATCCCATCCAACCCCTGGACCTCCTACCTCTGGAGACCTCTCTCTAGCCCATATCATGGGCAGTCCCTAAGATCTCCCACCTCAACAAGCCCTGGGACTCCCCATCACAGCGAGTCTTAGGCTCAAAGCTCCATTCATTCATTCAGCCCTCACTTTCTGCTCTCCTTTGGAAATGCTCATCTCCATTTACTCCATCACCTCCATCCAATGAAACTGTACCCATCCTGCAAGACAAACACCACCTCACTGAAGCCAGCCCTGATCTCCCCAGCCAGAAGTGCTCACTTCCTCCACACTTCTTTTGTGGCACTTGTGGAACTCTGCTTTACACCCCATTTGTTTTTGTTCTTGTTGCATGTCCTCTGCCAGACCAAGCTCCTTAAAGCCAGAAACATGTCTTCATTCATCTTTGTGAGCAGGCTGGGATAGAAGAGAAAGCTTGAGTTTTATAGTCATACAGAACTGGATTTAAATTTCATCTCTCTGAACTTCCTTTTCCCTCTCAGTAACACCTACCTCACAGGAGGTGGTCTTGGGAAAAGCATGCAGAATCATTTGGCACAGAAAAGACAACGCAGAGAATGAAAGAAAATATTTGTAAATGATATATCTGAATATGTAAAGAACTCTTACAGCTCAACAGCAAAAAGACAACCCATTTTTTAATGGGCAAAGGACTTGAATAGATACTTCTCCAAAGACATACAAATGACCATTAAGCACATGAAAAGATACTCAACATTATTAGCCATCAGGGGAATGCAGATAAAAACCACAGTGAGGTTTCCTTCCTAATGTAAAAGGAAACTTTCACAATGTCCAGAGCCCTTGATACCCTACAGGTGAAGGAGGAGGAGATCCTTAAATTCCTTGTAGCAGGAACCCACTTAGGTGGCACCAACCTTGACTTCCAAATGGAACCGTACATCTACAGAATGCAGTGATAACATCTACATCATAAATCTGAAGAGAACCTGAGAGAAGTTTCTACTGGTGACTCGTGCCATTGAAAACCCAGCTGATGTCAGTGTCACATCCTCCAGGAATACTAGCCACCAAGCTGGGCTAAAGTTTGCTGCTGCCACTGGAGCCACTCTTATGGCTAGCTCCTTCACTCCTGGAATTTTTTGTTAATAAGATCCAGGCAGCCTTCCATTAGCCATAACTTCCAGTGGTCATTGATCCCATAGCTGACCACCAGCCTCTCACAGAGGCATCTTATGTTAAGCTGCCCGCCATTGCTCTGCATGACACAGATTCTCCTCTGCTCCAGGTGGACATTGCCACCCCAAGCAACAACAAGGGAGCCCACTCCATGGGTCTGATGTGAATACTGTCCTGGGAAGTACAGTGCATGCATGACACCATCTTCCATGAGCACTCACGGGACGTCATGCCTGATCTCTGTTTCTACAGAGACCCTGTAGAGATCGAAAAGAATAAACAGGTCACTGATGGAAAGGCTGTGACCAAGAAGGAATTTCAGACCGAACGGACCGCTCTTGTTCCTGAGTTTACTACTACTCAACCTGAGGTCACAGGCTGGTCTGAAAGCATGTTGGTGCTCTCTGCGCCTATCGAGCAATTCTCTGCTGAAGATGGGAGCACTCAACCCACCACTGAAGACTGATCCCAATGCTCAGGCCAGTGAATTGGTAAGAATGACCATTGGGTAGTATTAAGCTGTCCTCCACAGGCTCTTGAACAGAAAATGGAAATGAAGCTGTTGAAAAATAAACATCAGTTTCTTAAAACACATATACAGATACCACTTCACATCCACTATGATAACTAAAATAAAAAGGACAGACGGGGAGTAGTGTTGGTTGAGCATGTAGAATGATTGGAACTCTCAGTCGTTACTGCTGAAAATGTAAAATGGTGTGGTTGCTTTGGAAAACCATTTGGAAGTTTCTCAAAATGTTAAATACAGAGTTACCATATGACCCAGGAATCCACTCCTAGGAATATACCCAAGGGAAATGAAAACATGTTTACATGAAAACTTATGCATGAATGTTCATACCAGCATTATTCATAATAGCCCCAAAGTGGAAACAATTAAATGTTCATCTGTTGATGAATGGGTAAACAAAATGTGGTATATCCACATGGAGGAATATTATTCACCCATAAAAATGATTGGAGTTCCAAAATATATAAACAGTTCGTCCAACTCTCTCTCTATATATAAAAAGAACAGCCTGATTTTAAAAATGGGCAGAAGACCTGAATAGACTTTTTCCCAAAGAAGATGTACAGATGGCCAACAGGCCCATGAAAAGATGCTCAACATTAATAATCATCAGAGAAATGCAAATCAAAACCACAGTGAGATATCACCTCACATCTGCCAGAATGTCTATCTTCAAAAGACCACAAATAACAAATGTTGATGGGGATGTGAAGAAAAGGGAACCCTAGTACACTGTTGGTAGGAATGTAAATTGGTTCAGCCATTGTGGAAAGCAGTATGGAGTTTCCTCACAAAAAACTAAAAATAGAACTGCCGTATGAGCCAGCAATTCTACTCCTAGGTATATATCCAAAGAAAATGAAAACATTACTTCAAAAAGATATATGCATGCCAATATTAACAGAGGAATGGATAAAGAAGATGTGGTATATGTACAAGATGGAATGCTGTGCATCCATAAAAAGAATGAAATTTTGCCATTTGAAACAATATGGATGGACTTGGAGGGTATTATGCTAAGTGAAATAAGTCAGACAGTGAAGGACAAATACTGTATGATATCATTTATATGTGGAATGTAAAAAATAAAACAAACTAATGAGTATGACCAAACAGAAACAGACTTACAATTATAGAAAACAAAGTAGTGGTTACCAGTGGGGAGAGGGAAGGCAAGAGAGGCATAGAGGGGTAGGGGGAACTACTGTCTATAAAATAAGTAAGCCAATAGTTAAAATGGATAACCAACAAGTTCCTACTGTATAGCACAGGGAATTCTTCTAAATGTTATGTGGCAGTCTGAATGGGAGGGGAGTTTGGGAGAGAATGTGTATCCATTCTCCCCCATGGCTGAGTCGCTTTGCCAACCACCCGAAACTATCATAACATTGTTGATTGGCTATACTCCAATACAAAATAAAAAGTTTTTTAAAAATAAATAAGCTATAAGGATATATTGTACAGCACAGGGAATATAGCCAATTTTTATAATAACTATAAATTGAGTATAACCTTTAAAAATTGTGAATCACTGTATTGTACACCTGAAACATATAATATTGTAAATCAACTATACCTCAATTTTTAAAGAAGGAATGAAGTACTAATACATGCTAAAACATGGATGAACCTCGAAAACATTATGCTAAATTATGCTAAAAGAGACACAAAAGTCCACATATTGCATGATTCCATTTAGATAAAATTCCAGAATAGGCAAATCTATAGAGACAGAAAGTAGAGTAATGGTTGTTAGGGGTGAGGGCATGGGTTGGGGGAAGAGGAGTGACTGCCATGGGGTTTTGGGGAGGGAGAATGAAAATTTTCTAAAATTAGATGGTGGTGATGGTTGCACAACCCTGTTAATTAAAAACCACTGAACTGTACATTTTAAAAGGGAGAATCTTATGGTATGTGAACTGTATCTTGATAAAGCTGCTTTTTAAAAACACTTTGCACAGAGTCTAGCATATAACAGCAGCTACAGTTTAAAAAAAACAAATCTATGGTGCTTACCATGTGGCAGGCCCTGTGCTAAGTACTCTACATGCACCAAATCAATCTGCATGACAATCCTGTGAGGTGGATGATGTTATTACCTCCATGTCATGGATGGGGAAAGTGAAACCCAGAGGTTGAATGACTCACCCAGGGTCACACAGAAGCATAGCCAGGAAGCTCAGATGTTTCTTTTTCACATCTCTGTATCTTTCCTTAATACCTTGTACAAAATAGGTGCTCCGTAAGAGTTAAATTAATATAGCTATCAAATACTTCTATCTCCAGCAAATATTTACAGAGTATTTATTATGTTCTAGGCAAACCTGTGTTCCCTTTCCTATCCCTGCTTCTCTCATTCAGATTGCGAAGCAGCAGGCAGATGGTACAAAGCTTCAGTCACAAAATATTTTTTTAATTAGCTTATTTATCTATTTTTTAACTTTATAATATTGCGTTTGTTTTGCCATACATTGACATGAGAAACCTGTATGCAGGTCAGGAAGTAACAGTTACTACTGGACATGGAACAACCAACTGGTTCCAAATAGGAAAAGGAGTACGTCAAGGCTGTATATTGTCACCCTGCTTATTTAACTTATATGCAGAGCACATCATGAGAAACGCTGGGCTGGAAGAAGCACAAGCTGGAATCAAGATTGCCGGGAGAAATATCAATAACCTCAGATATGCAGATGACACCACCCTTATGGCAGAAAGTGAAGAAGAACTAAAGAGCCTCTTGATGAAAGTGAAAGAGGAGAGTGAAAAAGTTGGCTTAAAGCTCAACATTCAGAAAACTAAGATCATGGCATCTGGTCCCATCACTTCATGGGAAATAGATGGGGAAACAGTGGAAACAGTGTCAGACTTTATTTTCTTGGGCTCCAAAATCACTGCAGATGGTGACTGCAGCCATGAAATTAAAAGACGCTTACTCCTTGGAAGGAAGGTTATGACCAACCTAGATAGCATATTGAAAAGCAGAGACATTACTCTGCCAACAAAGGTCCTTCTAGTCAAGGCTATTTTTCCAGTAGTCATGTATGGATATGAGAGTTGGACAGTGAAGAAAGCTGAGCGCCGAAGAACTGATGCTTTTGAACTGTGGTGTTAGAGAAGACTCTTGAGAGTCCCTTGGACTGCAGGAAGATCCAACCAGTCTATCCTAAAGGAGATCAGTCCTGGGTGTTCATTGGAAGGACTGATGTTGAAGCTGAAACTCCAATACTTTGGCCACCTCATGCGATGAGTTGACTCATTGGAAAAGACCCTAATGCTGGGAAGGATTGGGGACAGGAGGAGAAGGGGATGACAGAGGATGAGATGGCTGGATAGCATCACCGACTCGATGGACATGGGTTTGGATAAACTCTGGGAGTTGGTGATGGACAGGGAGGCCTGGCGTGTTGCGATTCATGGGGTCGCAAAGAGCCGGACATGACTGAGCGACTAAACTGAACTGACATGAATCCACCATGGGTGTACATGTTTTCCCCTTCCAGAACTCTCAGTCACAAAATATTTATTGTCTACTATGTGTCAAGCAGTATTCTAGACAATGAAGATATAGCAATGAACCAAATAGACAACAGTTCCTAACCTCATGAACTGACATTGCACTGTGGGAGAGAGACAATAAAGAACTAGAATACATAGAACATGTCAGATGGTGTACTGAGTTGAATAGTATCCCCCCAAATTGATGTCCACCCTGTGAATGTGATCTTTTTTGGAAATTTGGATCTTTGCAGATATACTTAAGGTAAAGTCATATTCTATTGGCATGGGTCTTCATCTAATGGATTAGGAAGATCCCCTGGAGAAGGGAAAGGCCACCCACTCCAGTATTCTGGCCTGGAGAATTACATGGAATACAGTCCATGGGGTTGCAAAGAGTTGAACATGACTGAGCGACTTTCACTTTCACTCCATCTAATGACTGGTGTCCTTAAAAGAAGAGGGAAATTTGGACATTGATACACACACACAGAATATCACGTGAAGATGAAGGCAGAGCTTGGAGTCTCCACAGAATATCACGTGAAGATGAAGGCAGAGCTTGGAGTCTCCACGCTCGGGAAAACAAAGGATTGCTGGCAGCCACCAGAAGCTAGAAGAGGCATGGAAGGATTCTTCTCTCCAGCCTTCATAGAGAGCATGGCCCTGCTCTCTATGAACAAGTCCCATTTCAGACTTCTAGCCCCCAGAACTGAGAGAGAATAAATGTCAGCTGTTTCAAGCCACCCTGTTTGTGGTACTTTGTTACGGCAGCCCTAGGAAATGACCCCAGAGGGTGCTCTGGAGAAAGGCAAAGCAAGGAAGGATGATGGGGAGCCCTGGGTGAATTAAACATAGCCTGTGCCCTAAAGGGAGCTCCCAGTTTAGTCAGAGAACTACAATCCTATGTCCCAAAAAGGAGTAACAAAATGGAATGTGCAAAGCACAAGAGTGGAGTCACCAGGACTAGGATGTTGGGAGGTCTTTATGTATTTGAGCTGGGCTGAGGATTTCAACAGGTGGAAGTGGTAGAGCTGAGAAACACCTGTTGGAGTCCTGTGCCATGGAAGGAAAGGAACAGCCAGGAAAACTGTGTTTAGGAAACCATGCGTAATTTGATTGAAGAGAGAAATAGAAGCACATGTGTGTGTGCGTGCACATGTGTTGTAAGAGACAGGAGAAGATCAGAAGACATGGCTTGATTCTGCTTGGAGAAGATTCCAAAGCCAAACAAGAGCATTTGGACCTTCTGTTATAGGCAATGAAAAGTCACGGAAAGTTTTTTGAGCAGGAGAGTAACAGGCTAGGAGGGAAGGGGTTCCACATGGATATTATGTGTACCGAATATTACACACTACAAAGGGTTTTTTAAAACTAATTTGTTTGGTTTTGGCTGAGTCTTTCTTACTGTGCACAGGCTTTCTCTAGTTGCAGTGTGCAGGCTTCTCATTGTGGTGACTTCTCTTGTTGTGGAGCACAGGCTTTAGGGTGCATGGGCCTCAGAAGTTGTAGTTCAAGGGCTCCAGAGCGCAGGCTCAGTAGCTGTGGCACACGGGCTTAGTTGCTCTGTGGCATATGGGGTCTTCTGGGACCAGGGATTTAACCCATTTCCTGCATTGCAAGGCAGATTCTTAACCACTGGACCACCAGGGAAGCCCAAAAGGGTTTTGTTCTTTTTTTTTAATTGGCTCATTGTTGTCATTCAGCAGAGACTGTGGCACTACCTTCTTTTCCTGCCTGCTGCCTCCGGAGTCATTTCCCAGAAGCCTCGATCCCTGGTGTGATTGCTCCAGTTCTCCTTACCCCAGCACCAGCTTTGCCAAGGAATGCAGAGCTAAAGCAGGAAAGAACCCTGAAAACCACATCTCACCACTGCCAGTACCCAGTCAACAAGAACTCATCATGATGATGAGAGCCATGAAATATTTTCCTCAGATTCAAAGGTGGCATCTGTTCAAATTGTTTTTTCCTATTGGGTTCTCATAGCTCTACCACAAGCAGATCTTCTACACTGTTAGCTGCCAGACACAAGATGGGAAAATTAAAAAAATTTTTTTTTTTAAATCATCAGTCTTTTCCCTCAGTTTTACAGTCCAGAATGTTCAAGCTGAAGCTTAGAGATTAACTCATTTTTCAGATGAGAACACTGAGGACCAGAGAGAAATGATTTGCATATAATTGCTATGTGAGCACTAGGTTATAACTCCTTACTTGGGCTATTCCCTGAGGTCTGCTATTCCAAAGAGTCTTGAGATTGAAGACTGTAAAGAGCAGGACAGTGGGAAAGTGATGATCTGTGAGGCACAGAGAAGAAAGCAAAAGGAAGACTCATCCCTGTGGAGATCCCTAAAGAGATAGCAGTGCTTAAAACTGAGACAGCGTTTTGCTAATTAATTAATTATCCTTCCGGCCCCTTTCCCACTAGTGGGGGAAGGGGCCAAGATGTATGTCAAGTACCTGTCAGTTTTGAACAGTCTCACAGAAAGCAATCCTAATAGACTAGTCTGGGTTTTGTTTTAGGAAAAATTTTCTCTCTGAAGATGATTTGTAAGCATGATTCTGTCAGAACATAAAACCACATAACCCAATGTGTTTCCAATTTTGTCCTAGCTTCCATAAAACTTCGAGCCAAATTCAGAGTCCAATTATAATCCAGTTCATTTTAGGTACCTGGCAACATCTATTCAGGCTTCCTTTACATGGTCTCTGGTCTGTTTTCTTCCCCATTTTTATCCCTAATTGTCTTTCTTTCATGTTGTAACTGATGAGTCGCCTAATATCCTCTTTAAAGTAGGCGGAATATAAATCTTACATAAACTAAACTGTGTTTACAGATGCTAAGGAGATTTGAACCAATGAAGAGTATTTGAAGGAACAGATGATATTAGGCCTGGAGGAGAGCAGGCTTATGAAGATGTGATTCCTGGCTTTGAATACCCAATAGGCTGTCAGGGGGCAATGTAGTGGAATTATTCTGCTTAGCCCCAAAGGACACAGCCAAAAGTAATGGGTGAAAACTACAGGGAGACAGATTCCCAGAGGGAAGAAGCATCTCATAGGCGAAGCCTAGCAGAAAGAGTGCGTTAACCATCAATCGAAGTCTTCAAATAGTGGCCAGACGGCCTCACTTGAAGGGTCTATTGCATAGGAAATGTAAACACTGGATGGAATTGTTGGATATGATGACGTTAAAGGTTCTTTGTAGCCCTAATATATGCAAACACAGTTCTAGATGTAGACAAGAAGACTGGGGAGGGGCAGGTGGGGAGAGGAGATGGGAAGGAAAGAAACAAAGGTTCACAGAATTCTGAAACATTTTCCCCAAAAGCAGTGAACCCTAACTGCTCCTGAGACCCTTGTAAAAGGGAAAACAGTCCAAAACTAGAGCTCAAGTCTGCACTTCCCCAGCCCTATTCTTTGTGAAGCCTAGAAGGCAGGAGAAATGGAAGCAACCACTCCACTGTTCCCACTTCCACCTAACCAGCTGGTATTCAAGAAGAGAGGGTCAAGACTCTTAAAGCTAGAAGGGGCCTGAGGGATTTTATAACCCCAACCTTTCATTTTAGAACCAAAGAGAATGAGGCCCAGAGAGTAGAAGGAGCCTGTGTATCTGTCAGCCACTTCACCTGACCCTATGCTGCTGAAGGGCAGAGATTGTTTTGTTTTGTTTTGTTTTGTTTGCCTTTCCCCAAGCCCAGTCTGACCCCAGGTCCTTGCACATTATATGTGCATGGTAAGCAGTTGGAAAATTGAATTGCCCAGGAGGGCTGGAATCAGAAGTTAGGTCTTTTGACCTCCAACCCATGATAATTTCCATGACCAAATTTCATTCAGTTCAATTCCCCGGACATTTTATTTGGCATCTCTGTATGCCAGGCTTGGAGATATAGCAAAAATGAACAAGAAGCAGACTGTGCCCTCAAGAAGCAAACAGCTCCTCCTGGGAGCTGGGCTCTTCCCCTCTCAGGCCCTGCACACCTGCTGTTCCTTTGCCATAGAAAGCTGTTTTCTGCTGCTTTTGCCTACTTACTGCCTATTCATTCTTCAGATCTCAGTTCAAATGTCAGTTCATCAGCAGCTCCTTCTCTCACTCCCAGATGAGGCAGAACCCTCCGGTACATGCTTTCGGTGAGTCCTTCTCCTTCCTTGAACTTAGCAAGTGTGTAATTACATATTGATTTGTGTGATTCTTTGTTTGCTTCCCTCCCACCTCCCTCTCTAGACTGTTAGCTCTACAAGGGCAGATATTCTGTCTATTTTGCGCCCCCCACCCACCCACCCACTACCACAAGTCTGGCAAAAAGCCTGGGACATGGTAGGTAAACAATAAGCAATCTATGTTTGTTGAATGCATGAATCAACCATCTAATGGGATATATAGATAGATAAATTATAACTACAATTCGATGTGATGACAGCAATAAGGTAATACAGAAATCATTTCTTGGGGAAAGAGAAAGCCAGCTCCTGTATCAATGCAACTGCCTTGTAGAATGTATCTCTCACCCAGTAGCTTCAGTCATGTCTGACTCTTTGTGACCCTATGGACTGTAGCCCGCCAGGCTCCTCTCTCCATGGGGATTCTCCAGACAAGAATACTGGAATGGGTTGCCATGCCCTCTTCTAGGGGATCTTCCCGACCCAGGGGTGGGATCAAACCGAGGTCTCTTTACCTCCCCTGCATTGGCTGGCAGGTTCTTTACCACTAGCGCCACCTGGGAGGCCCTTGTAGAATGTATATACTGCCAGAAAGTCAAAGCATGAGAGCAGGAAATCCTTGTGAAAGAGCCTGTTGCATTCAGACAAACCAAAGCTATGTGTCAGCATCCCTGTATGTCCCCAGTCCCCTGAGAAAAGGGCGGTTCTGCCACAGTGGGGCAGAATAGGCAAGTGAGTGCCGATCGGGGTTTGGGCACAGTTGGCAAAATCAGACCGCGTAGGGGTGGCAAGGCCAAAAGGAAGCTCCTGGAATTCAAGGTCCACAGATCTTTCTGTTCCTCAGGGTTCTCTACAGGAGAAAGACTGAGAGGATTGGTCGGTCCTGGAATGACGGGACACTTGCTTACGTTTTGAGCCGGTGGAGGTTTAGACCTACTCTGAGGCATAAGAGAGTGTTGCCCTCTAGTGGTAATAATAGTGATAACGATAGTGATAATAACAGGTAGGGGATGTGTGCCTTGCTAGGGTGACAAACTATCCCAGTTTGCTCAAGATAGTTTGAGCGCTAAAATTCTGCTTCCCAGGGAAACTCTCAGTCCCAGGAAAAATGGTATAGTTTGTCATCTAATCCCTTGATGGTGTTCAACACACTCTGGATACACATGATCTCATTAGATGGCTCATAACCCCCACGGCCAGGAATCAGGATTCAGCTCCACAAATCGGCAGAGCTTTTAGAGATTCAGCCTGTTTTTCCAATGAGAAAAGATGGCCCAAGAGAAGGGAAGTAACTTCCTTTTTCAACATCACATTACAAAATGGCAGAACGAGGATCAGCATCTAGGTATCCAGACCCACAACTCCGTGCTGTGTGCCTCTGCCTGGCATGCCCTTACCTACTTTGTCAGTTTGTCTCTGCTCTACATCCTCCAGGAAGACTTCTGTAAATTACTCACCCCTTAATTCTTTCAGAAAGCTTCCCCCTCTGAAAGCCTGAAATACTCATTTGGCACTTAGCATATGCTATAAGTACTGTTTTTTTTTTTTTTTTTAATCCTTTACATGTATAGCTAGAAAAAAAGGAAAGCTCCTCAGCCCCTCACCCCCAACCCCAGGCCATACTGGAGAGGAAAGCAACCTCTGGGTGGAATAGTCTCAGGGTGCCCATAGTTTATTCAGTGCCCCGAGGAAAGGGCATATGGCATTGCAGAGCAAGGAAAGAATCAGAGAAAGCCTTTTGCAATCACCAGGTGGGATGGATTCGAGAGCAAAGAGTTGAACAGAGGTGAGAATACATCCCTCTGCAGCCTTGGGGGAAAGGAATGAGAGTGAAGCTTTCCTTGCCCCAGTGATACCATCAGGGAATGGGTTCCAGTTTTCTTGCTACCAGAATTGCAGTGTCCTTCTCTGCTTCCCTGGTTCCTGACAAGGACCCCCCAAATCAGCTCTTGCCTCTCCCCTCCACTGAGACAAATTTGCAAACTCCCACATCTCTGTGGAAACGGCAGAGAGCAGGAGAGAAGAAAAAAGGAGAAAAATCCACCCACATGCCAACAAACTGCAAAAAAAAAATAACCCAGGCCTTGTCTCACTCAGCTGTTGGCTTGCTGCTCCCTCCTACTGTGGCGGCTGCTCCTACCTCCTGGACAGGGGCCTGGCTCTGTGCAGTCTCCCTTCCCACCCTGTGTTGGCTTTTGTTAATCCCCCTCCCTCCATCTCAGCTATGGGGAGGGAAGGTCCTGGAGCCCAGGGTAGGAGAGCTGGAAGGAAGGACTGACAGAGCCACCAAATGCTTGGAGCCTGCTACAAACTCAGCTCCCATCACCATTCCCCCAAACCATGAAGGAGACCCTCTTCTCACCCCAGGGACGAAGTCAAGGAGTTCTCCCCCACCAGGCAAGCTCTCCCTCAGATACCCCTGCCCCTTGAAACCTCTGCTGCCTTTCTCTACCATTTCATGTCTAAACTCCGTTTTCGGTCCAACTCCCTCTACTCCAGTCTTTTCATGCCCTATGCTTTCTTCACCTTCTGCCCCAGTTCTGGAAGCCACATATTTTTTTAAAAAAATGGAATGTGTTGCTAGGAAAGGAGGGCTCTGGTCATCACTATTAGGAACTACCAAGGAAAACAGAGATGTTTAGCCTGCAGGAGAAATTATTTGGGCTCAAAGAATTATGGAAAGATGGAACCACAAGGAGTTTTTGGATTGCCTTGTCCAACCCTTCATTTTCTAGTTAAGGTGACTGAGACCCAGGGATGAAAGAAGACCTTGACTGTCATGAAGAAGGGACAGCTTTGGTCTGTGGGCCTCCAGAATACTGAAGGAGAACCAGTGGGTGAAAGATATGAGAAAATAGATTTAAATGACAGTTTTGTTTCTTTCTTCCAAATCCCTATTCCTGTTATTTCACTTCCTTCCCTTACGATGCAGGATCTCCGATTCAAAGCTGAACAAAAGGAGTGATAATGGGCATCCCTGTCTTGTTATTTATCTTAAAGGGAAAATTTTCAGTGTTCAACCACTATATACATTCCCTGCGGGATTTTGGAGGATGCTTTTCATCGGTTTAAGGAAGTTCCCTCTTATTCCTAACATGCTTAGAACATTTTTTGTCACTAACAGGTGTTAAATTTTATCAAAGTCTCAGCATCTTTCATAATGATTGTAAGTTATTTTTTCTCTTCTAATCTGTTTATATGGTCAAGAATGCAGTGCTAAGCTCAAGTGAAAGATGAAATTTCTAACACAAAAAACCATCCAAAGAGGCATTGGCTGCCTTATGGATCAAAGCAGTTAGCTCCAAGTGACTGAGAATGTTCAAACAGAAGTGTAGCCATTCAATAAATATTTAGGTGCCAACTCTGCTCTAGGTGCTGACAGTTCAGTGATGAAGAGGGTCCTTGCTCTCCTGGTGGTCGCATTTTAGAGAAAGGATGACAGATATAAACAACCAACAAGTATAGGAACAGGATCATTTCAGAAAGTAAAAGTGTTTTGAAAATATTGTACAAAGGTAATGTGACTGGGTAGATCTGGGGAACAAGATTAAATAGTCAATAAAGGTCTCTGGACAGATTTGGGATATATTTTTACCTGAACAGCGCTATCAATCAACTTGACCACGTTGTCACTTAAAGACTACAAGATTAGTCAGGGAAGGTCTCTCCTAGGAGGAAGAGTTGAGGTGAGATTGAATGACAAGAAAGTGATCATTTCAGGAAGATCCAGAGACATGGCTTCCCAAGCAGGGTGAAACACAAGGGTGAAAGCTGTAGAGTGGGAATGAGCTTGGGGTATTTAAGGGATTACCAGTCAGAAGAAGTCTGATTGGTACTAAATGAAGTAGGAGAGAAATTCTGAAGCAAGCCTGTGTAGGACCATGCCAGCCATACAAAGGTGTTTATTCCAGGTACAATGACAAGCCACTAGAGGGTTTTGAGCTGGGATTGACATATCTATGATCATTCTGTCTGATATGTGGGAAATGGATTATAGTGGGAGCAAAACTGAAAACAGGTAGACCAGTTAGGAGGCTAGTGATGAAACCAGTCAGAAGGTCTAAGCAGGAGACCATAACAGCTTAGGCTAGGAGAGTGATGATGAAGAAAGCTAAGTGTAAAGATTTCGGATCTATTTTTACCTATTTTTTTTTAAGTAGGATTTTAAAAATAATTTTATTTTTAACTAAGTTTTCTGGATTTTTTTTAAAATGTAAAATTCAGGTTTCTTTCTTTTTTTAAATCTGTGAACCATTCTTTTTTTTTATTAATCTACAGCAGTATTAGTCAACTTGATCTCATTGGCACTTACAGAGTACTCCTTCCGACAACAGCAGAGTACACATTTTCTCAAGTTTGCAACAAATGCTCATCAAGATAGATCATATTCTGGGCCATAAAACACATCTTAACAAATTTAAAAGAACAGAAATCATACAAAATATGTTCTCAGACTACAATGGAATTAAACTAGAAACCAGTAACAGAAAAATTTCCAGGAAATCCCCAAATGTTTATAAATTAAACAATATACTTCTAAATAACATATGTGTCAAAGAAGAAGTCTCAAGAGAAAATTTTAAATATTTTGAGTTACATGAAAGTGAAAAATACAATTTATGAAAATTTGGAGGATTGTGGAAAATCCCAAACAATCTACAAAAAAAAGAGAAAACTTTTCTGGAACTAATAAGAGTGTATATAGCAAGGCTACAGAATACAAGGTCAATACACAAACATCAGTTGTTTTCCTATATGCCAGTAGTAAAAATTAGAATTTGAAATTTTATGAAAATTGTACTATTTAAGAAAGCTGCAAAACAATGAATTAAGTATAAATATAAAAAAATGTACAGTATCTGAATGTGGAAAATTACAAAACACTAATGAAAGAAATCAAAGAATATCTAAATAAATGGAGAGATAGTTCATGTTCATGAATTGTTGTTGTTTAGTCTCTAAATCATGTCTGACTCTTTTGCGACCCCATAGACTGTAGACCACTAGGCTTCTCTGTCCATGGGATTCTCCACTCAAGAATACTGAAGTGGGTTCCCATTTCCTTTTCCAGAGGATCTTCTTGACCCAGGGATCAAATCCACATCTGCTGCATAGCAGGCGGATGCTTTGTCACTGAGCCACCTGGGAAGCCCATGAATAGGAAGTCTCAATATTGTTAAAATATCAGTTCTTCCCAAATTGATCTATAGATTCAACATAGATTCAGTCAAAACCCTGCTAAACTATTTTGTAGATATAGACAAAGTGATTCAAAAGTTCGTACGGAAAAGAAAAGATCTAGTCCACCAAAACAACATTGAAGAAGAAAGTTGGAGGATACTATCCAATTTCAAGATAGCTACAGTACCAGAATCTATAGTACACAAAATAGTAGAATGGAATAAATTTTAAGGTAGAGCTTGTTGATGGATGTATTGGGTGAAGAACAGAAAGGGATCAGGAAGGATGAGAAGGGAGGAAGATTGGGTTAGATACTTTTTAAAATTTCTTCCAAACTTTGTTTTAATAAAAACTTGTAAGATCTATGATTTCTTGACCTGACTCAAATATTTCTTCTAACTCATTACAGTTATACTTGGGGCTGGGGTCTCCCTAGTTGTTGACTCCATACCTCCAAGCTTAGGCCCATTCCCTCCCCTTTTCTCTTCTGCGGAGGGTGTCCTGGGGACTGCAAGTAAGAGCCAATGAGCAAGGTGAATGCTGCCTCTAGTCTTGATTTTAAGAGGCTTCAAGCTCCATGGTCAAAGTCTGATTACCCTATAATTAATGTGTTAATAAAGCATGAGAGAGAAGCTGAGGAAGAAAAAGAGAAAGAGAAGGCGAATGAGGAAAAGAGAAAAGGAGAAGTTGAAGAAGGAGAGATGGGAGAGGGAGGAAAATGAAAGAATAAATGATCTGTTGGCAGAAAGAGGGGAGAGGAGCAGGCCGTGGTGGCACAGAGTAGCCTCCTGAGGCAGAATGCATCTAGCCCTGCTAGCCTCAGTCCATGTCCTCAGCAATAGCCCTTCCTTATTTGTGGCCCTAAGAGAAAGTTGTTCAGTCGCTCAGTTGTGTCTGACTCTTTGTGACCCCATGGACTGCAGCAAAGGACCAGGCTTGCCTGTCCTTCACTATCTCCCAGTGTTTTCTCAAACTCATGTCCACTGAGTTGGTGATGCTGTCTAACCATCTCATCCTCTGCTGCCCCCTTCTCCTTTTGCTTTCAATTTTTCCCAGCATCAGGGTCTTTTCCAATGAGTTGGCTCTTTGCATCAGGTGGCCAAAGTATTGGAGCTTCAGCTTCAGCAACAGTCCTTCTAATGAATAATCAGGGTTGATTTCCTTTAGGATTGACTGGTTTGATCTCTTTGCTGTCTTACAGAGGGACTGTTATATGGAGAAGTGGGTCTCTGTAGTAACTACATCTGGTCAGAGTGGGTGGGATGGGGGGAGGAGGGGATGAAAATATCAATAAATGAATGGAGTTAGATCAATGGTGTTATACTTTATTTTGAGTCACAGACCTGTCTGAGAGTATAATGAAAGCTATGGCTTATACATTCTCCCCAGAAAAATGCTAATACACACAATCATACCAAATTTTGCCTTCAATTCAGCATATGCGTTCATGGATTCTCTGAAACCTTCCAGGATCCATGAACCCCTGATAGAATTCTGAACAAGAGAATATTTATGAGGTAAAAATCAGCATGCTTAGTGAATGGATTTCATGTGGTAGTTAATAGAGTGAGTCAGAGAAAAAGCCTGGATTTATGACTGAAGTGGCTGGCTGGATGATGGAGCAATTCACTATTCACTGACACAGAGTAAAGAGTAGAACCAGGAGAGTGTAGTGTCAGAGAAACCAAGGGCCAATCATCTTCCAAAATAGAAGGAATGGTTAACATGTCAAATATCACACAAAACAAAGCCTGGAAACCAACCACTAAATTTAGCAATAAGATCACTGGTAGCCTTGCAGAGAACATGGAGTGGTGGGGGTGGATGGCAAATTACAATGGGTTAAGAAGGAAGAAGTGGAGGCCAAAATGTAATGGGTTAAGAGGTGATCAAAGGAAAAAAGATAAAAAAGGAAAACAGTGAACAGGAAGTATGGACAGGAGTACAAATAATGTTCTCAAACTGTTCACCCCTGACAGAGACAGAGATACACTGATTAGGCTCTGAGGCACTTGTTATCCTTTTTGTGTGTGTGGTGAGAACATTTAAGTTCTAATCTCTTAGCCAATTTCAATTATACAATACAGTATTATCAACTCTAGTCATCATGTTAGATTCTCACAAAACTCATTAGATTCTCAGACCTTATTCATCATATACCTGAAAGTTTCTACCCTTTTTTCAACCTCTCCCCATTTCCCCACCAACTCCCAGCCTTTGGCAACCACTTTTCTACTGTCTGTTTCTATGAGTTTAACTCTCTCTCTCTTTTTCTAAAGATTCCACATGTAAAGACTACCATGCAATATTTCTCTTTCTCTGTTTGGCTTATATCACTTAACATAATGCCCTCAAGTTCCATCCATGTTGTAGCAAATGGTAGCATTTCCTTCTTTTCATGGCTGAAAAATATTGCATGTGTGTGTGTGTGTGCGTGTGTGTGTATTACATTTTTTTCTTTCATTGATGGACATTTAGGTTGCTTCCATATCCTGGCTTTTATGAATAATGCTGGGTGAATATGGGAGTGCTGATATCTTTTGAGATCCTGTTTTCATTTCATTTGGATATATACACAAAAATGGAATTGTTGGATCATAGTGTAGTTCTAGTTTTAATTTTTTGAGGAATCTACATACTGTTTTCCATAGTGGCTGCACCAATTTACATTCCCAGCAACAGAGCGCAAGGATTCCTTTTTCTCCATATCTTTGCTGCCATTTGTTATCTCTTGTCTTTTTTTTTATTATAGTCATTCTAACAGGTATGAAGACATATCTGTAGTTTTGATATGCTTTTCCTGATGATTTGTGATGCTGAGCACCTTTCATGTACCTGTTAACCAGTTGACAACTTGTATGTCTTCTTTGGGAAAATGTCTATTCAGTTCCTCTGACTGTTTTATAATCATATTGTTTGGGTTTTTTCACTATTGAGTTACATGAGTTCTTTACGTACTTTAAATATTAACTCTTATCTGACATATTATTTGCAAATATTTTACCCATTCTGTAGGCTGCCTTTTCACTTCTTTGCTGTGCAGAAGTTTTTAGTTCACTTGCTTGTTTTTGCTTTTGTTGCCTTTGCTTTTGATATCAAATCCAAAAAATCATTGCCAAGACCAATGTCAAGGACCTTATATCTTATGTTTTCTTCTAGGAGTTATATGGTTTTGGGTCTAACATTCAAGTCAGTAATTCATTTTTAGTTTATTCTTGTGTTTGTTGTAAGATAAGGGCCCAGTTTCATTCTTTGCATGTGTCTGTCCTATTTTGTCAGCACCATTTATTGAAGAAACTATCCTTCCCCCATTGTGTATTCTTGACTCCTTTGTCACAAATAAGTTGACCAATATGTGCATGGGTTTATTTCTGGGCTCCCTATTCTCTTCCATTGATCAACATGTCTGCTTTCATGCCAATAACATACTGTTTTTCTTCCAGTTTAATTGAGATATATTTGACATACAGCATTGTATAAGTTTAAGGTGTACAGTCTAATGACTTGACATACAAATATTGTGAAATGATTACCACAAAAAGTTTAGTTAACATCCATCACTTCATATAGTTACAAAATTTTTTCTTCCTTGTAATGAGTACTTTTAGGGTCTAATAACATGCTGTTTTGATTACTATAGCTTTGTAATATAGTTTGCAATTAGGAACTGTGATGTTTCCAGCTTTGTCCTTCTTTCTCAAGATTGCTTTGGCTATTTGGGGGTCTTTTGTGGTTCCAACAATTTAGTATGGTTTGTTTCTGTGAAAAAAATGTATTGGAATTTTGATAAGGACTGCTTTGAATCTGTACATTGCTTTAGACAGTATGACCATTTTAATATTAATTCTTCCAATCCATGAACATGGAGGATCTTTCCATTTTTTGTGTGTCTTCTAGTTCTTTCATCAACGTCTTAGAGTTTTCAAGGTACTGATCTTTCACTTCCTTGGTTAAATTTATTCCTATGTATTTTATTATTTTTGATGCAGTTGTAAATGGGATTGTTTTCTTAATTTCTCTTTCTTTTTAAAAAACTATTTATTTGTGCTGGGTCTTAGTTGTAACATGTGGGATCTAGTTCCCTGATCAGGGCTTGAACCTGGGCCCCCTGCATTGGGAGCACATAGTCTTAACCACTGGACCACCAGGGAAGTCCCTTAATTTCTCTTTCTGATAGTTCATTGTTAGTATGTAGAAATGCAACTGATTTTTTTGTACATTGATTTTTTTTTTTTTTGTATATTGATTTTGTATCCTGAGACTTTACTGAATTTTTTGGTTAGTTTTTTTGTGGATTGTTCAGGGTTTTCTATATATAATATTATGTCATCTGCAAATAGAGACAGTTTTAATTCTTCCATTCCAATATGGATGCCTTTTATTTCTTTCTCTTGCTTAATTGCTCTGGCTACAACTTCTAGTACTATGTGGAACAAAAGTAGTGAAAGTGGGCATGCTTGTCTCATTCTTCATCCTAGAGGATAAGCTTTCAGCTTTTCACCATTGAGTATAATGTTATCTGTACATTGCTTTAGACAGTATGACCATGTGTGTTAGTCACTCAGTCATGTCTGATTCTTTGCAACCCCATGGACTGTAGCCCTCGGGGCTCAGATGTCCATGGAATTCTCCATGAATACTGGAGTGGGTTGCCATCCCTTTCTCCAGGGGATCTTCATGACCCAGGGATCGAAACTGGGTCTGTTGCGTTGCAGGCAGATTCTTTACCATCTATCTGAGCAACCAGGGAAGCTTGCCATATGTGACCTTTATTATGTTGAGGTACATTCTCTCACTATACCCAGTTTGTTGAAAGTTCTTATTTATGAATGGATGTTGAATTTTGTCAAAGGCTTTTTCTGCATCTATAAGGATAATCATATGATTTATATCCTTCATTTTGTTAATGTGGTGTATCACATTTATTGGTTTGTGGATAATCATCCTGGTGTCCTTGGAATAAATTCCACTGGATCATGTTGTATTATCCTTTTAATGTGGTACTGAATACAGGATATTGACCTATAATTTTCTCTTCTTCTAGTGCTCTTATGTGGTTTTGGTATCTGGGTAATGCTAGCCTCATAAAATGAGACTGGAAGTGTTTCCTCCTATTTTGGGGAAGAGTTTGAGAAGGATTGTCATTTATTCTTCTTTTAACATTTGGTAGAATTTACCAGTGGAGCCATCTGGTCCAGGGCTTTTATTTGTTGAAAGGTTTTTGATTACTGACTCAATCACCTTATTGGTAACTAGTCTGTTCAGATTTTCTATTTCTTCATGATTTGGTCTTGGTAAGTTGTATGTTTCCAGGAATTTATCCTTTTCTTCTTGGTTGCCCAATTTGTTGACATTTAATTGTTCATAGTAGTCTCTTATGAGTCTATGCATGTCTGTGGTAAATAAGTAATAACTCCTCTTTCATTTCTAATTTTATTGATTTAGGTCTTCTATTTCTTTTTAAGTCTAGCTGAAGATTTGTTTATTTTTTTATCTTTTTTTAAAATCTCTTAGTTTCATTGATCTTTTCTGTTTTCTTTTTTGTTTCTATTTCATTTATTTCCACTCTGATCTTTATTTCCTTCCTTCTATTAACTTTGGGCTTATTTTATTCTTTTTCTATTCCTTGAATTGTAAAGTTAGAATTTTTATTTAAGATTTTCATTCTTAATGTAGGTGTTCATCGTTATGAACTTCTTTCTTAGAACTGCTGCATCCCAGGGAATTCCCTGGTGGTCCAGTGGTTCAGATTTCACACTTCCAATGCAAGGGTCCTGGCTTTGATCCCTGGTCAGGGAACTAGATCCTACATGTCACAACTGAAGATCCCATACGCAGCAACTAAGAGATCCTGTGTGCTGCAACAATGATTGAAGATACCATGTGCCACAATTAGGACCTGGTGCAGCCAAATAAATGAATAATTTTATCTTTCAATTTCTCCTTTGAGTCATTGGTTGTTAAGTAGCATGTTGTTTAATCTCCATACATTTGTGAATTTTCCAGTTTTTTTCTTGTAATTGATTTCTAGTTTCATACCATGTGGTTGGAAAAGATGCTTGATATGATGCTTCAGTCATCTTAAATTTATTATGATTTTTCTATGGCCTAACATATGACCTAACCTGGGAAATGTTCTATCTGTATTTGAGTAGAAAATGTATTCCACTTCTCTTGGATAGAGTGTTCTTGTGTTGTTGTTGTTTTAAAAAACAGCTTTATTGGGGTATAATTACATAGCATAAAATTCACCTGCCTTAATTCTACAATTCAATTAATTTTAGCATATTTACAGAATTGTACTATTATCACCACAGTCCACTTTTAGGACATTTCTATCTCCCCAGAAAGATCCCTCATGCTCATTTATAGTCAGTCTCCATCCATGCCCCCAGACTTAGGCAACCACTAATCTACTTTCTGTCTCTGTAGATTTTCAACTTTTGGAAATTTCATAGTAATGGACTCATAATATGTGAGGTTTTGTGTGTGTGTACATGGCTTATTTCATTGAGCAAAATGTTTTTAAGATTCATTTATGGAGTAGTGTGTATCAGTACTCTATTGATTTTTATTGCCAAATGGTATGGATATATCACTTTGTTCATGCATTCACCAGTTGGTGAACATTTGGGTTCTTTCCACATTTTGGTTATTATAAATAATGCTATGAACATCCAAGTACAATTTTTCATGCAGACATATGTTTTAATTTCTCTTAGGTAGATACCTAAGAGTAGAGTTTCTGGGTCACATGGTAAATTTATGTTTAACTTTTTTAAAAATGGAGGCAATTATTTTTTAAATTGAGGTAAAATGCACAAGACATAAAACTAACAATTTTAAAGTGTACAATTCAGTGAAAATACATAGATGATGTTGTGCAACTATCACTTTTATCTATTTACACAATATTTTCATCATCCCAAATGGAAACCGTGTACCCATTAGCCAGTCACTCCCCATTCCCTCCTTGTGCCCAGCCCTGGGAAACAATCTGCTGTCTATAAGAATTTACCTTTACTGGACATTTCATGTAACTGGAATCATATAATATGTGGTCTATTGTGTCTGACTTCTTTCACTTACATAATTTTTTTAAGGTTCATCCACGTTGTAGCACTTATTGGTACTTCATTCCTTTTTCTGGTTAAATAATATTCCATCATATGGGTATACCACCATTTTGTTTTATTCATTCATCAGTTTATGAACATTTGGGTTGTTTCTACCTTTTGGATATTGTGAATAGCACTATTAAGAACATTTATGTACAAGTATTTGTTTAAATACCTTTTTCAATTACTTTGGGTATATACCTTAGTGGAATTGCTGGGTCATGTGGAAGTTCTATGTTTATCTTTTAGAAAAAGTGCCAAACTGATTTCCACAGTGGCTACACCATTTTACATTCCCATGAGCAATGTACAGAAGTTCCAGTTTCTCTAAATCCTTGCCAGAACTTATTTTCCTTTATTTTATTAGAACCATCCTAGTGGGTGTAAAGTGGTATCTCATTGTAGTTTTGATTTGCATTCCCCTGATGATTGATAGTGGGCATTTTTTCCATGAGTTTCATGGTCATTTATATTATCTTCTTTGGAGAAATTTCTACTCAAGTCCTTTCCCCATTTTTCAATTGTGTTGCTTTTGTTGTTGAATTGTAAAAATTCTTTCTGTATTCTAGATACAAGTCCCTTATCAGATGTATGATTTGAAAATAATTTCTCCTACTCTGTAGGTTATCTTTTCACTTTCTTTATGGTGTTCCTTGATGCACAACAGTTTTTTTAATAAAGTCCAATTCATCTTTTTTATCTTTTGTTGATTGTGCTTTTAATGGCCAAAGTTTACAAAGATTTACACTTATGTTTTCATATATATAAGAGCTATTGTTTTAGCTCTTACATTTAGGTATTTCATTTGTTTTCAGTTAATTTTTATAGATGGTGTAAGGTAAAGGGTTCAATATTTTTTTGCAAGTGGCTAACCAGTTATCCCACAACAATTGTGGTGAGGCTATTCTTTGCCCCATTGAATGATGCTGGCATCGATGTTGAAAATCAATTGACCATAGGTATTTGGGTTTATTTTGGACTCCAAGTTCTATTCCACTGATCTATATGTCTGTCTTTATGCCAGTACCACACTGTTTTGATCACTGTAGGAAGTTTCAAAACTGGGGAATGTGAGTCCTCCAACTTTGCTTTCCTCTTTCAAGACTATTTTGGCTATGTGAGATCCCTTTCAGTTCCATATGAATATTAGGCTCAACTTTTCTTTTTCTGAAAAAAAGGGCAGTGAGATTTTGATAGGAATTAAACTCAACATGTAGATGGTTCTGGGTAGTACTGCCATTTTAAAAATGTTAAAACTTTCAATCCATGAACATGGGATATCTTTCCATTTATTTAGGTCTCTTTAATTTCCTTCAGCAAAGAGTCTGCCAATGCAGGAGACACAGGTTATATCCCTGGGTAAGAAAGATCCCTTGGAGAAGAAAATGGCAACCCACTCTAGTATTCTTGTCTGGGAAATCTCATGGACAGAGGAGCCTGGCGGGCTACAGTTCATGAGGTTGCAAAAGAGTCAGATACAACTTAGCAACTAAACAACAAACAACAAATCTTTTGTAGTTTTCAGCATGCAAGTCTTCCATCTCATTGGTTAAATTTATTCCTCTATATTTTATTCCTTTTGATACTATTGTAAATAGGTCAAATTTTTTTTTATGTTGTAAGAGACCTGAACATGTTTAAAGGATGAGTCAATAGAGAGGGAGATATGAAAGATACAGGAGGAAGAGAGGAAACTGAAATATCAAGTTTTTCCTGAGTGGGGAATGGGGCACAGAGCATCAATGGAAGGATTAGTCAGCATGATAAAGGACACCATTTCCAGTGTGACAGGAGGCAAAGAGCGGGGATAGGTCAGGTTAGAATCTCATGAGTTTGCAGGTAGTTTGTGGCAAGAAGTTGGGAACATTGTTGTTTGGGGATTTCTATTTTAAGTGCAGTAGGAGGTGACAACACGTGGTCCACTGAAGAAGGGAATGGCAAACCACTTCAGTACTTTTGCCCATGAACAGTATGAAAAGGCAAAAAGATATGACACTGAAAGATGAACTCCCCAGGTCAGTAGGTGCCCAATACGCTACTGGAGAAGAGTGGAGAAATAACTCCAGAAAGAATGAAGAGACAGAACTAAAGTGAAAACAACACCCAGTTGTGGATGTGGCTGGTGATGGAAATAAAGTGAAAGTGAAGTTGTTCAGTCGTGTCCGACTCTTTGCGATCCCATGGACTACAGCCTATCAGGCTTCTCTGTCCATGGGATTTTCCAGGCAAGAGTAGTGGAGCAGGTTGCCATTTCCTTCTCCAGGGAATCGTCCCGACCCAGGGATAGAACTTGGGTCTCCCGCATTGAAGGCAGATGCTTTTATCCTCTGAGCCACCAGGGAAGCCAGATGGAAGTCAAATCCAACAATATTGCATAGGAACCTGGAATGTTAGGTCCATGAATCAAGGTAAATTACAAGTGGTCAAACAGGAGATGGCAAGAGTAAACATTGACATTTTAGGAATCAGTGAACTAAAATGGACTGGAATGGGCGAATTTAATTCAGATGACCATTATATCTACTACTGTGGGCAAGAATCCCCTAGAAAAAATGGAGTAGCCCTCATAGTCAACAAAAGAGTCGAAATGCAATTCTTGGGTGCAGTATCAAAAATGACCAAACGATCTCTGTTTGTTTCCAAGGCAAGCCATTCAATATCACAGTAATCCAAGTCTATGCCCCAAGCAGTAATACTGAAGAAGCGGAAGTTGAATGGTTCTATGAAGACCTACAATACCTTCTAGAACTAACACCCAAAAATGATGTCCTTTTCATCATAGGGGACTGGAATGCAAAACTAGGAAGTCAAGAGATACCTGGAGTAACAGGCAAGTTTGGCCTTTGAGTACAAATGAAGCAGGGCAAAGGCTAACAGAGTTTTGCCAAAAGAATGCACTGGTCATGGCAAACACCCTCTTCCAACAACACAAGAGAAGACCCTACACATGGACATCACCACATGGTCAATACCGAAATCAGATTGATGATATTCTTTGCAGCCAAAGATGGAGAAGCTCTATACAGTCAGCAAAAACAAGACGGGGAGCTGACTGTGGATAAGACTACGAACTCCTTGTTGCCAAATTCAGACTGAAATTGAAGAAAGTAGGGAAAACCACTAGACCATTCAGGTATGACCTAAATCAAATCCCTGACGATTATACAGTAGAAGTGACAAATAGATTCAAGTGATGAGATCTGATAGAAAGAGTGCCTGAAGAACTATGCATGGAGGTTAGTGACCTTTTACAGGAGGCAGTGAGCAACACCATCCCCAAGAAAAAGAAATGCAAAAAGGCAAAATGGTTGTCTGACGAGGCCTTACAAATAGCTGAGAAAAGAAGAGAAGCTAAAGGCAAAGGAGAAAAGGAAAGATATACCCATGTGATTGCAGAGTTCCAAAGAATAGCAAGGAGAGATAAGAAAGCCTTCCTCAGTGATCAATGCAAATAAATAGAAGAACTATACAAAATAGATCTTCATGACCCAGATAATCATGATGGTGTGATCACTCACCTAAAGCCAGACATTCTGGAATGTGAAGCCAAGCGGGCCTTAGGAAGCATCTCTATGAACAAAGCTAGTGCAGGTGATGGAATTCCAGTTGAGCTATTTCAAATCCTCAAAGATGATGCTGATAAAGTGCTACACTCAATATACCAGCAAATTTGGAAAATTTAGCAGTGGCCATGGGACTGGAAAAGGTCAGTTTTCATCCCAATCCCAAAGAAAGGCAATGCCAAAGAATGTTCAAACTACCACACAATTGCACTCATCTCACACGCTAGCAAAGTAGTGCTCAAAATTCTCCAAGCCAAGCTTCAACAGTATGTGAACTGAGAACTTCGAGATGTTCAAGCTAGATTTAGAAAAGGCAGAGGAACCAGAGATCAAATTGCCAACATCTGCTGGATCATTGAAAAAGCAAGAGAACTCCAGAAAAACATTTACTTCTGCTTTATTGACTATGCCAAAGCCTTTGACTGTGTGGATCACAACAAACTGTGAAAAATTCTTAAGAGATGGGAATACCAGACCACCTTACCTGCCTCCTGAGAAATCTGTATGTTGGTCAAGAACAACAGTTAGAACCAGGAATGGAAGAACAGACTGGTTCCAAATTGGGAAAGCAGTATGTCAAGGATGTATATTGTTACCCTGCTTATTTAACTTATATGCAGAGTACATCATGCGAAATGCTGGGATGGATGAAGCACAAGGTGGAATCAAGATTTCCAGGAGAAATATCAATAACCTCAGATACCCAGATGACACCACCCTTATGGCAGAAAGGGAAGAAGAACTAAAGAGCCTCTTGATGGAAGTGAAAGGGAGAGTGAAAATGTTGTCTTAAAAGTCAACATTCAAAAAACTAATACCATAGCATCTGGTCCCATCACTTCATGGCAAATAGACGGGGAAACAATGGAAACACTGCAGCCTTTATTTCTCAGGCTCCAAAATCACTGCAGATGGTGACTGCAGTCATGAAATTAAAAGACACTTGCTCCTTGGAAGAAACTCTATGACCAACCTAGACCACATATTAAAAAGCAGAGACATTACTTGGCTGACAAAGGTCCATATAGTCAAAGCTATGGTTTTTCCAGTAGTCATGTATGGATGTGACAGTTGGGCTATAAAGAAAGCTGAGAGCCAAAGAATTGATGCTTTTGAACTGTGGTGTTGGAGAAGACTCTTGAGAGTCCCTTGGACTACAAAGAGATCAAACCAGTCAATCCTAAAGGAAATCAGTCCTGAATGTTCATTGGAAGGACTGATGCTGAAGCTGAAGTTCCAATACTTTGGCCACCTGATGGGAAGAACTGACTCCTTGGAAAAGACCCTGATGCTGGGAAAGATTGAAGGCAGGAGGAGAAGGGGACAACAGAGGATGAGATAGTTGGATGGCATCTCCGACTCAATGGACATGAGTTTGAGCAAGCTCTGGCAGTTGGTGATGGACAGGGAACCCTGGCGTGCTGCAGTCCTTGGCATCGCAAAGAGTCGGACATGACTGAGCAACTGAACTGACTGACTGGTGTAGATTCAGCCTTCTTTCCCCCTAAATACAAGAACTAAACTCTTAAAATATGGGTATAACACCTAACACTCAAATCTTTGTTCCTAAATGCCATTCTCAACTAAAAAGGACCAAGTCTCCTTGGGGAAAATGACTGATTCCAGGACTGAGGCAGGGAAAGTACAAGATGAGCCTAGAGCATCTTGTGGTGTCAGAAAATAAGAAAGTGCTGAAGAAAAGATGGAGACCTGCCAAAAGGACACAGAAGTCATCTTTCTGTTGGCCAAATCTGGGACATTTGGACATCAAAATAAAGAATGGTACTAACCCACTGAATATGATAGACAACTACAGGTCCATGAGGATATAGATACATAAATGTAGGAGAAGGGAAAGCTCTCTCTTACACTGGAGAGCCAACTAAAACAAGCCAAAGAATGATGGCATTGGACAATCACCATCTGGCAACCTCAAAGATCACCCGTGAATGCTAAAACTGGTGGGTGAAAGTTTGAGATCAGGATATATATATAATCTCAATGTATCTCTCCACAAAATATTCACTAATGACAAAGGGGAAAATAGTAACTTTACAATGGAGAAACACAACTAGTCATCATGTGCCTCCTTATATAATGCACTGAAAAGGACACAGCATCCCTTCTGTGATATTCCTACCAAAATGCATAACAAAATCTAATCATGAGGGGATGTCAGAAAAAACAAAATTGAGGGATAGTCTAAAATAACTAGCCTGTAATCTTCAAAAATGTCAGTGTCAGAAGACACAAAGACTGAAATACTCTTTGCTGTTAAAGGGGACTAAAGAGAAATGACAAGTGAATGCACATGATTCAGTTTTCTTTTGCCATAAAGGACATTGTTGAGGAAACTGGTGAGTTCTGAATGAGTTCTGTAGATTATAATTATAATAGTGTTGTATCAACGTGAATTTCCTGATTTTGATAATTGCTCTGTGTTTATGTAAGATAATTTGTTTTAGGAAAAACACAGTGAAGTATTTTGGAGTAAAGAGAGATCACGTCTGCAAGTGAATATGAATTAGTTCACAGGAAAAAATACATATATATGAGACAGAGGGAGAAATAGAGTAAGATAAGTGTAGTAAAATGTTAATGTTTAAGGAATCCGGATTGAGTATACAGCAGTTTTCTTTGTACTATTCTTGGAACTCTTTTGTAAGTCTGAAATTATCTAAATAAAAATTTAAGAGAAACAATTCATAGTTGAAAAATTTACCAAAAAATAGACCTAGTATCATACTTAATGGTGAAAAACTAGACTTTTTTCCCCATAAGATCAGGAACAAGGCAAGAATGTCTGCTCTTATTATTCCTTTTTAACATCGTACTGGAAGTCCTTGCTAGTGCTATAGGCAGGAAAAGGAAATAAAAGGTATATAGATTGGGAAGGAAGAAATAAAACTGTCTTTGTTCACAGATGACATAATTGTCTATGTAGAAAATCCCAAAGAATCAACAAAAAGATGGCTGGAACTAATAAACAATTAGAGCAAGGCTTCAAGGTACAAGGTTATTATACAAAAGCTAATTGCTATCTTATATACCAGCAATGAACAATTGGAATTTTAAATAAAAAGCACAATGCCACTTACATTAGCACCAAAAAACTAAATACTTAGGTGTAAAGTTAACAAAATATGTACAAGATTTATATGAGGAAAATTATAAAACTCTGATAAAAGAAATCAAAGAAGATAAATGGAGACATATTCCATGTACATGGATAAGAAGACAGTATTATCAAGGGGTCGGTTCTCCTCAACTTGATCTATAGATTCAATGCAATACCAAGCAAAATCCCACTGACTTATTTTGTGGATACTGGCAAACTAATTTTAAAGTTCATCTATAAATGCGGAAGACCCAGAATAGCCAACACAATATTGAAAAAGAAAGTCTGAGGACTGACACTACCTGACTTTGAGATTTCCTATTGATATAAACTTACAGTAATCAAGACAAATATGGTACTGATGAAATAATAGACAAATAGATGAATGGAACAGAATACAGAGCCTAGAAATAGATCCACAAAAATACAGTCAGCTAATCTTTTTAAAAATATTTATTTATTTTATTTCTTTGGTCGTGCTGGGTCTTAGTTGTGGCACATGGGATCTTTTTTAGTTATGGCATGTGGGATCTAGTTCCCTGATCAGCGATCAAACCTGGGCCTCCTGCATTGGGATCACAGAGTCTCAGCCACTGGACCACCAGGGAAGTCCCAAGTCAACTAATCTTTGACAAAGGAGCAAAGGCAATTCAATGGAGAAAGGATAGTCTTTTCAACAAACAGTGCTGAAACAACTGGATATCCACATGCAAAAACAGTAATCTAGACAAAGACTTTAAACCCTTTACAAAAATCAACTCAAAATGGATTAAAAGCCTTTGTGTAAGATGTAAAACTATAAAATTCCTAGAAGATAACACAGTGGGGAAATCTATGTAACCTTAAGTTTTGTTGTTGTTTAGTTGCTCAGTCGTGTCTGACTCTTTGCAACCCCCAGGCTTCCCTGTCCTTCACCATCTGTTTGCTCAAACTCATGTCCATTGAGTTGGTGATGTCACCTAACCATCTCATCCTCTGTCATCCCCTTCTCTTTCTGCCTTTAATCTTTCCCAGCATCAGGGTCTTCTCTAATGAGTCAGCTCTTCCCATCAGGTGGCCAAAGTACTGGAGTACTGGAGTATTTAGTCATTGTTTGGCAGTGACTGAAAACAACACCAAAAGCACAACCCATGGAAGACAAAAATCAATAAATTGAGTTTGATTATCAGTGGAAGACACAAAGAATGAAAAGACAAGCCAGAGAATAGATGAAAATATTTTCAAAACACATATCTGGGGGCTTCCTTGGTGAGTCAGTGGTGATGAATCCACCTGCCAAGGCAGGAGACACAGGTTCAGTCCTTGGTCGGGAAGATCCCACATGCCGCAGAGCAACCAAACCCATGCACCACAACTATTGAGCCTGTGCTCTAGAGCCTGAGAACCACAACCACTGAAGCCTAAGTGCCCTAGAGCCAGTGCCCCACAATGAGAAGCCCATGCACTGCAATAAAGTGTAGCTCTCGCTCACTGAAACTAGAGAAAGGATCAGGCAGCAATGAAGACCCAGCACAGGCAAAAGCAAAGTAACAACACATATTTAACAAAAGGCTGGTAATCAGAATATACAAAGAACTCAAGACTCAAAAAAAAGAAAGAAAAACAATCCAATTTACAAATGGGCAAAAGATCTCAACAGACACTTCACTGAAGAAGATACACACATTGCAAATAAGCACATGAAAAGATGTTCAACATCTATGTCATTCAGTTCAGTTTAGTCGCTCAGTCGTGTCCGGCTCTTTGCGACCCCATGAATCGCAGCACGCCAGGCCTGCCTGTCCATCACCAACTCTCGGAGTTTACCCAAACCCATGTCCATCGAGTCAGTGATGCCATCCAACCATCTCATCTTCTGTCGTCCCCTTCTCCTCCTGCCCCCAATCCTTCCCAGCATTAGGGTCTTTTTCAATGAGTCAACTCTTCGCATGAGGTGGCCAAATTATTGGAGTTTCAGCTTCAACATCAGTCTTTCCAATGAACACCCAGGATTGATCTCCTTTACGATGGACTGGTTGGGGAGATGCAAATTAAAACAACAATAGGATACCATCACAGACCATGAGAATGGCTGGAATCCAAAATAACACCACCAAGTGCTGGTGAGGAGGTAGGGTGACAGGAATGCTCATTCATCACAGGTGGGAATGTAACATAATATAGCCACTTTGGCAGACAGTTTCGCAGTTTCTTAAAAAACTAAACATACTCTTACCATACTAATCTCAGGTGGGCTCAGTCTGCAGCAGCTTGAAACAGGGCTTCAGTTCCCCAGCCAGAGATTGAGGCTGGGTCATGGTGGTGAGAGCATCAAATCCTAGCCACTAGACCAGTGGTCAGTGACCAGGCCCTGGCCCTTCAGCTTTGCAGAAAAAATTCCCACAAAGACAGAAAGTAGTGAAATAAGTAAAGTGTTTATTAGGAAGAAAAAAAGTACAGTATGTGTAGATAGACACATGGGCAGACTCAGAGGTAGAGTCCCTGAGTTGAGCCCTCATCGCTGTTTGAATTAGTTTTATGGGCCATTTCTTCCAGGTTTCCTTTGGACAATCATTTTGATTTGCCTGGTTCACAGTCTCTATTTGGTACATCTCAGGGTCCTCCCATGTGTGTGCATGCATTTCTTAGCCAAGATGGATTCCACTGAAGAGGCCAGTGGGTAGCTTGGCATCACTTAGCATCAGTTCCCTTTGACCTCCAAGGAGCCTGTCTGCGCATGTGTGGTTGGGGAGGTCTCCCGACTTTGAGAATGAGAAATATGTGGTCTGTCTTAATTGTCCTGCTATTCTTTTCTTGGAGTTTCAGCCCAAGCAGTGAAATCCCTATTACTTTACCCTGGGGTGGGACGGGGCTCATCTGCCCACTGCCTTAATACAGTCCAGCAACTGTACTCCTTGGTATTTACTCAAATGAGCTGAAAACTTAGGTCCACACAAAAACATGCACATAGCAAATTTATTTATTCATATCTGACAAAACTTGGAAGCAACCAAAATGTCCTTTGGTATGTGAGTGAATAAATAAACTGTGGTACATCCAGACAACAAAATATCATTCAGCAATAAAAACAAATGGGCTATCAAGCCATGAAAAGATACAGGGAAACCTTAAATGCATATTACTAAAGGAAAAAAGCCAATGTGAAAAGACTACACATGGTCCCAATTATATGACATTCTGGAGAAGGCAAAAGAATGGAGACAATAAAGAGATCAGGGGTTCAGGGAGAGGAAGAAAGGGGTAAATGGGTGGAACAGGGAATTTTAGGGTGATGAAACTACTCTGTATGACACTGTAGTGGTAGATCATGTCATTATATATTTTTCAAAACCCCTAGAATGTACAACACAAGAGTGAACCTTAATGTAAACTATGGACCATAGTTAATAATAATGTATAAATCAATTATATCTCAGTAAAGCTGGAAAAAAAGAAAAATTGTTATTATTATTGGTTCATCAATTGTAACAGATGTATCAAACTAATGCAAGATGTTAATAATAAGGGAGACTGGTTTGGGTAAGGGGGTATATGGAAACTTTCTTGCACTTTCCATTCAATTCCTGGGTAAACCTAAAGCTGGGAATTCCCTGGTGTTCCAGTGGTTAAGAATCCACCTTGCAATGCAAGGGATGTGGGTCCAATCCCTGGTCAGGGAACTAAGATTCCATATGCCATGGGGCGACTAAGCCCAGGCACCACAACTACTGAGCTTGCAAGCCACAACTAGAGAGTTCGTGTGCCAGCAATGACCCGCATGATGCAATGAAGATCCCATGTGCCACAACTCAGACGCAATGCAGACAAATAAATATTTTTTTTTAAAAAGGAATGAAGTATGGATACACACTACAATGTGGATGAAACTTGAAACCATTATGCTAAATGAAAGACTTAGCATAGTCGCAGAAGGCCACATATTGTATAATCCCATTTATTTTAATTATTTATTTTATTTTAGCTATGTGGGGTATTTGTTGTGGTGCTTGGACTCTGTTGTGGTTCACAGGCTTTCTCCAGTTGCAGCTCACAGGCTTCTCTTGTTGCAGAGCATGGGCTCTAGAGCACACGGGCTCAGTAGTTGTGGCTCATGGGCTCTCTAGTTGTGATGTGCAGCTTAATTGCCCATGGCATGTGGGATCTTAGTTTCCCAACTAGAGACTGAACCCACATCTCCTGTATTACAAGGCAAATTCTTAACCACTGGACCATCAGGGAAGTCCCTGTATAATCCTATTTATATGAAACATTCAGAATAGGCAAAACTGCAGAGACAGACAGTGGTTTCCTAGGGATTGGGAGATGGGGGCTTTGAGATGACAGCAAATGGGTATAGGGTTTTTTTGGGGGGGCGGGTAATCGGCTGCAACAGACGGCACAGAAGCGCTGCTGAGAGGAGCTACCCCACGTCTGAGGTCAGGGCGGTGGCGGGGAGCAGCAACCCCACATCCAAGGAGCAGCAGCTGCACGGGTGCAGGAGGGCCGAGAGGAGCTACTCCACATTCAAGGTCAGGAGGGGCGACTGTGAGGAAATACCCCTCGTCCAAGGTAAGGAGCAGCAGCTGCGCTTTGCTGGAGCAGCTGTGAAGAGATACCCCATGTCCAAGGTAAGAGAAACCCAAGTAAGATGGTAGGTGTTGTGAGAGGGCATCAGAGGGCAGACACACTGAAACCATAATCACAGACAACTAGCCAATCTGATCACACAGACCACAGCCTTGTCTAACTCAATGAAACTAAGCCATGCCGTGAGGGACCACCCAAGATGGATGGGACATGGTGGAGAGGTCTGACAGAATGTGGTCCACTGGAGAAGGGAATGGCAAACCACTTCAGTATTCTTGCCTTGAGAACCCCATGAACAGTATGAAAAGGCAAAATGATAGGACATTGAAAGAGGAACTCCCCAGGTCGGTAGGTGCCCAATATGCTACTGGAGATCAGTGGAGAAATAACTCCAGAAAGATGAAGGGATGGAGCCAAAGCAAAACAACACCCAGTTGTGGATGTGACTGGTGATAGAAGCAAGGTCCAATGCTGTAAAGAGCAATATTGCATACGAACCTGGAATGTTAGGTCCATGAATCAAGGCAAATTGGAAGTGGTCAAACAGGAGACGGCAAGATTGAACGTCAACATTCTAGGAATCAGCGAACTAAGATGGACTAGAATGGGTGAATTTAACTCAGATGACCATTATATTTACTACTGTGGGCAGGAATCCCTTAGAAGAAATGGAGTAGCCATCATGATCAACAAAAGAGTCCAAAATGCAGTACTTGGGTGCAATCTCAAAAACGACAGAATGATCTCTGTTCGTTTCCAAGGCAAACCATTCAATATCACGGTAATCCAAGCCTATCCCCCAACCAGTAATGCTGAAGAAGCTGAAGTTGAACGGTTCTATGAAGACCTACAAAACCTTTTAGGACTAACACCCAAAAAAGATGTCCTTTTCATCATAGGAGACTGGAATGCAAAAGTAGGAAGTCAAGAAACACCTGGAGTAACAGGCAAATTTGGCCTTGGAGTACAGAATGAAGCAGGGCAAAGGCTAATAGAGTTCTGCCAAGAGAATGTACTGGTCATAGCAAACACCCTCTTCCAACAACACAAGAGAAGGCTCTACACATGGACATCACCAGATGGGCAACACCGAAATCAGATTGATTATATCCTTTGCAGCCAAAGATGGAGAAGCTCTATACAGTCAGCAAAAACAAGACCGGGAGCTGACTGTGGCTCAGATCGTGAGCTCTTTATTGCCAAATTCAGACTTAAATTGAAGAAAGTAGGGGAAACCACTAGACCATTCAGGTATGACCTAAATCAAATCCCTGACGATTATACAGTAGAAGTGAGAAATAGATTTAAGGGACTAGATCTGATACACAGAGTGCCTGATGAACTATGGACAGAGGTTCGTGACATTGTACAGGAGACAGGGATCAAGACAATCCCCATGGAAAAGAAATGCAAAAAAACAAAATAGCTGTCTGAGGAGGCCTTACAAATAGCTGTGAAAAGAAGAGAAGCGAAAAAAAAAGGAGAAAAGGAAAGATATTCCCATCTGAATGCAGAGTTCCAAAGAATAGCAAGGAGACATAAGAAAGCATTCCTCAGTGATTAATGCAAAGAAACAGAGGAAAACAACAGAATAGGAAAGACTAGAGATCTCTTCAAGAAAATTAGAGATACCAAGGGAACATTTCATGCAAAGATGGGCTCAATAAAGGACAGAAATGGGATGGATCTAACAGAAGCAGAAGATATTAAGAAGAGGTGGCAAGAATACACAGAAGAACTGTACAAAAAAGATCTTCACAACCCAGATAATCACGATGGTGTGATCACTCACCTAGAGCCAGACATCCAGGAATGTGAAGTCAAGTGGGCCTTGGAAATCATCACTACGAACAAAGCTAGTGGAGGTGATGGAATTCCAGTTGAGCTATTTCAAATCCTGAAAGATGATGCTGTCAAAGTGCTGCAGTCAATACGCCAGCATATATGGGAAACTCAGCAGGGGCCACAGGACTGGAAAAGGTCAGTTTTCATTCCAATCCCAAAGAAAGGCAATGCCAAAGAATGCTCAAACTACTGCACAATTGCACTCATCTCACACGCTAGTAAAGTAATGCTCAAAATTCTCCAAGCCAGGCTTCAGCAATATGTGAACTGTGAACTTCCAGATATTCCAGCTGGTTTTAGAAAAGGCAGAGGAACCAGATATCAAATTGCCAACATCCGCTGGATCATTGAAAAAGCAAGAGAGTTCCAGAAAAGCATCTATTTCTGCTTTATTGACTATGCCAAAGCCTTTGACCGTGTGGATCACAATAAACTGTGGAAAATTCTGAAAGAGATGGGAATACCAGACCACCTGACCTGCCTCTTGAGAAACCTGTATGCAGGTCAGGAAGTAACAGTTAGAATTGGACATGGAACAACAGACTGGTTACAAATAGGAAAAGGAGTACGTCAAGGCTGTATACTGTCACCCTGCTTATTTAACTTCTATGCAGAGTACATCATGAGAAACGCTGGGCTGGATGAAGCACAAGCTAGAATCAAGATTGCTGAGAGAAATATCAATAACCTCAGATATGCAGATGACACCACCCTTCCAGCAGAAAGTGAAGAGGAACTAAAAAGCCTCTTGATGAAAGTGAGAGAGGAGAGTGAAAAAGTTGGCTTAAAGTTCAACATTCAAAAAACCAAGATCATGGCATCTGATCTCATCACTTCATGGGAAATAGATGGGGAAAGAGTGGAAACAGTGTCAGACTTTATTTTGGGGGGCTCCAAAATCACTGCAGATGGTGATTGCAGCCATGAAATTAAAAGACGCTTACTACTTGTAAGGAAAGTTATGACCAACCTAGATAGCTTATTTAAAAGCAGAGACATTACTTTGCCAACAAAAGTCCATCTAGTCAAGGCTATGGTTTTTCCAGTAGTCATGTATGGATGTGAGAGTTGGACTGTGAAGAAAGCTGAGCACCGAAGAATTGATGCTTTTGAACTGTGGTGTTGGAGAAGACTCTTAAGACTCCCTTGGACTGCAAGGTGATCCAAGCTGTCCATCCTAAAGGAGATCAGTCCTGGGTATTCATTGGAAGGACTGATGTTGAGGCTGAAACTCCAATACTTTGGCCACCTGATGCGAAGTGTTGACTCATTGGAAAAGACCCTGATGCTGGGAAGGATTAGGGGCAGGAGCAGAAGGGGACGATAGAGGATGAGATAGCTGGATGGCATCACCGACTCGATGGACATGAGTTTGGGTACACTCCGGGAGTTGGTGATGGACAGGCAGGCCTGGCGTGTTGCGATTCATGGGGTCGCAGAGTCCAACATGACTGAGCCACTGAACTGAACTGAACTGAATGAAACTATTCTAAAATTGATTGTGGTGATGGTTACAAAACTCTGGATATACTAGAAGTCACTGAATTATACACTAAACGGATAAATTTTCTAGTGTGTAAATTATATCTCAATAAAGCTGTAAAAAAATAAATACATAGCTATGCACACAAAGGACACGCAGGGAAGTGCTAACAGTTGAGAGCCCAGTAGATAACTGGGGAACTGAGGGTGGGGATGAGAAAGAGACTTATTTTCCACTGTATACCTTCATGTGTCATTTGAAGGTTTTTATCCTATGCATGTTTAACATAATCTAATATTCCCCTCAAATACTGTTTCCAACAAGCCTACCTTGCTTTTCCTAACTTTACTCAAACAACGATCTCTCTTACATTGTCTCTCAAAATAAGACACAGAAAAAAATCAAACAATTCTAAAGGAGGAAAGAAAAGTAATGAAAGAAATGCCAAAACCCATGCAGAAAGGAATTCCATAAGTATATCCATTCAGTGGAATATTGTGCAGCCATTTGAATGATGTTTATAAAGAATTTTAATGGGGAAACATTTGCGTAAAAATGGCAATGTATAATTGACTATACAGCCTAACTCAAATAAGTCTTTCAGGCCTAGAATACAGCCTAAATGCACCAAAATTCTAATACTGGTTTTGTTCAAGCAGTAGGATGTTTTTTCCCCATATTTTCATCAATAAACATATATTACTGTTGGAGAGAGGAGTATTTATTTTATTATTTGGGGACTTCTGAGCAGAGGTTGTGAGAGAAAGAATACATATTTTATATATTATGTGATTTTTAATATATTAATATATACAAATGTTTTTATTGTTTTAATGGAAAGTGCCCCATCTGGGCCCAGTATTCTAGCTCTGGACTCTCCAAGGCCACACTCCATCCTTTCTTTCAAAGCACAGCCCCCACCCACCTCTCCCTTCTGTCAACCAGGCCCCTTTCAATCCAATGACTCTTATCCTGCCCTTTGCTGAAGCTATGATCCACTTTGCTTCTCAACTTTCTCATCCCCCCTCATTGTAGAGCCTGACACTCCTATGCAAGTCCTGCCCTTGCTGCTGATTAGGTGCCTAAACTTATGTAAGTAACTGCCTCTTTAGGAGTCTCAAGTTCTTCAGAGATGAACCAAGATATTAATAGTTTCCACATAAAGGGGCTGCTGTGACTGTTAAGAGGTTATGTATAGAGAGATTTGGGCTTCCCTGGTGGCTCTGATGGTAAAACATCTGCCTGCAATGCAGAAGACCCGGGTTCAATCCCTGGGTTGGGAAGATCCCCTGGAGAAGGGAATGGCAACCCACTCCAGTATTCTTGCCTGGAGAATTCCATGAACCGAGGAACCTGGCGGGCTACAGTGCATGGGGTCTCAAAGAGTCAGACACAACTGAGCGACAAACACACAAACACACATAGAGACTCGAGTAAGTAATAGAAGCTCAGCGTTGATGCTCCATCTCCCTTACCCTTCTCCACACATCTTGGTGTCACCAAGGTCACCATAGGTGTTCAGGATATGATTTCTTCTCTCTCTTCTGCCTTGACAATTGTTCCTCTAAGATGCCAGTTTGAGGCATGACCCCACCACTAACCACTGCAAAGCTGTTGTCTAAAGGGGATGTTGGGAACAATGTGGAAGTGACTTGGACTTCATCAGACTTGGAGTCTCACCATTGCTGTTCTTAGCTGCGTGGCTTTGGCAAGTCACCTAAGTCTCCCTGGGCCTCACTGTACTTACCTATAAGGGGGAAGGGAAATAATAGCACCTATCTCAGTGGGTGCCTTCACTTTCTATCCGCACTGCACCCCTTCTCTCCCACCACACTTCACCTCCCTGCTCACTGGGCTGGTTTGGTCTCACCCTGCACCAGCTGATGAACCAAGCCACGCCCCATCCCGGAGCAACAACACCCAGGAGATGAGAGAGGAACTGGCCAGAAAAGAGTGACATGCAAGCCCTTTGGGGAAGGACTGAACAACCACAGAGCTGAACCCAAATTTTGTTCGTCATTCAACCATTCATGCACCTGAATGCATGTGATGAATATTTGCTGACCCTTCTACTCGGACCAGCCAGATTCTGGGCTTTGCTGGAGACAAGAGTCAGCTGCCCTCGTGGAGCTTCTGACACGTAGGCGAGAGAACCCCAGACATCAATTCCACACAGGGAAGGGGAGAGGGGAGCTCCAAGGGCCGTGGGAGCCCAGAGGACAGGATCCAATCCAGCTTGAGAATCAAGGCAGGCTGCTTGGATGAACTGACGCTTGAGGTGAATTCATTAGGTTTGGAGAGTCATTGTCTTCCATGCAGAAGACACTGTAAAGACATCTAAGGGAGAGCCTGGTACATTGAAAGACCCATTTGTTGTTAGTTCAGTGGCCAGAGTACAATGTGTAAGGCCAGGGTAGCAAGAGATGAGGCTCAAGAGGCTTGGCAGGGACTATGGGTGGCCTTAATTGTCCAACAAGGAGCTAGAACTTTATCCTTATGTGGAGATGGGTGTCACAGAATGAAGCGATGTTTTGACTTCTAAAGCCATATGTTCTCACTGCTGATGTCCAGAATAGTAGGTTAAAGACAGCCAATCTGGAAGCAGTGAGGCCAGAGAGTAGACTTGGGGTCATTCATATGAGAGATGCTGAGGCTAGATCAAGGCAGTGGCAGAGGATGAGGAAAAAGGGTGGAGTATTTGGGAGACAGAAAGAAGAATCAGCAGGACTTGGTGAGGGATTGGCTATGAGGAGAGAAGGGAAGTTTGGACTGCACATAAAGCAGAGAATACAGAGGAAACGTATAGCACATGTGCCAGGGAGTGATTAGATCATGGTGGGAGGAACTCTAATGGCTGAGAATTCAGTGTGGGATATCAGGGGCAGAAATACCTTTCTGGAGGAGGAAGGATTCAGGCTAAGACTCACTGTATATCCTTGGACCAGTCACTTTATCTTCCTTTGGTCCTTTAGGTCTCCACCTGCTAAACTGAGAGACAATGACCATTGTGAGGAGTGAATCACATAAAAGAATGTCCAGGACTTCCCTGGTGGTCCAGTGGTTAAGAACCTGCCTGCTAATGCAGGGGACACGGGTTCAATCCCTGGTCCAGGAAGATCCCATGTGTCTCAGAGCAACTAAGCCTGAGTGCCACAACTCCTGAGCCTACGTGCCCAGAGCCCATGCTCCGCAAGAGAAGCCATCACAATGAGAAGCCCACACACCACAGCACCAGCACAACGAGTGGTTCCCTGCTGTCTGTAAATAGAGAAAGCAATGAAGACCCAGTGCAGTAAAAATAAAATGTCCAGGAGGTGCCAAGCCCTGAGGGTGATTTGGAGGGGGAGATTTGTGGGGCAGGTGTGTTTGCTCCAGAGGTGGGGCTGGGCTACTATTTGTGCAATATCACTGCCACTGGCAAGGGGAAACACTTATTTACAAGAGGTATATGGGGAGGATATATGTAACCTGAACACAGGTGTGCTGGATTTGAGGGCATGAAAAGCCAAGGCAGTGACTTCCCTGGTGGTCCAGTGGTTAAGACTCTGCACATCCGCTGCAGGGGGCATGGATGTGATCCCTGATTGGGGAACTAAGATCCCCGCATGCCACGTGTTGTGGCCAAAAAATTGGAAAAAAAAAAAAAAAAGCCAAGGCAGTCAAGTCACTCTCACCCTGGGAAGCCATATCTTGTCAGGAGTGAGGAACTTCTCTGAACAGTGAACCCCAGAATGCCACTTCCTCAGGAAATGCTTAAACTGAGGCCTCTGGGTTCTGATCTCAAGTCATCACCTGAGTTGCAGTGTGACCCCGAGTCAGTTCTAACCCACTTTGGGTCCCAGGTTTCCCACATGAAAAATAACAAAAGCATATGTGTGTTGGTGGAGAGGTGGATGGAATGTGTTCAAAGGTCTTGTCCAGGTTTGTTATGCTTCAGTTCTATGACTCTGAATCCTTTTTTAAAAAGTCTAGCCCTGTCTCCATCGTTGACTTACTGTGTGGCCTTGAGCCAGCTTCTGGACCTCTCTGGGCCTATTTTCACATCTGGAATATCAGGAGATTGGGTAAGAGAGTCTCTAACATCCAGTGATTCTCCCTGGAGGATGCTCATCATCTTCTCCAGCTGAACGCTTCAGACAAATCAGAGGAAAGCGAGGTCCAAATCTTCCGTCTTCTCCCACTGCCCTCCCCTCCCTACTGCCAGGAGCTCGCAGCACTGGCTCCCTTCCCAAACTTGTTGTTATGACAACGGGTTACAAATAACTCAGATGCAGACAAAGATTTTAACCCAAGAACTGCTGGGCCAATGGCTTCTTCCTCTCTCCCCACATCAGAGGGAACAATCTGATGAATTCTTTGGGATCAAATTACTCACCTGCTCACAAGCCTGCCAAGGCTCCTCAGTGTCATGCGGTTAAGTCCTGGCATCTTGAGACCCTCCTGGAACCTGATTCAAATCCTTCCAATTACATTTCCCACTTACTCCCATTAAAAAGGGGTCACTCCTATTTTTTGAGGACCTACTGTCTGCCTGCCGATCCCTGTGCTGGATGCTTTACATACTGTAGCTAAGAAAATCTTCCCAGAATTCTATCAGATAAACATTATTATTCCTGTTTTATAGATGAGAAAATTGAGGCTCACAAATATGACTTGAGTAAGGAGGTCAGCAAGTCAGAATTCAAACTCAAATCCAGCAGATTTCCAAACCCGGGCTTTTTTCATTGCCAGTGGTTCACAAATGTTGGTCTACACACTTGTGGCATATTCAGATAATCTGAGACAGTTTACAAATTCAGATTCTAACTTCTATTCAAGAAGGTGGAACACATTTGTCTCCTCTAACTCTTGAGACCTCATAAAATAAGAGTAAAGGAATCAAGTGTATAAACCCGTATCTCCAAAGAAAACTGGAGAATTTTCCATCAATCAAGGAGAGATTGTAACAGATTTCTGGCAAGCAGAAAGGGGCTGGAAAGGTGATAGTGAGAAAGCAGGGAAGGCAGAGGTGAAGCAAAATCCACACGTGTGAGGGGATCCATGAAGAGAATGTTGGTCTATCTTGCAAAATTCTGGTGAGACTCTGGTGCAGGAAAGTTATCCTGAAAGTGCGAGTGAGGTGAAGAGCCCCCCATTAAGGGGAGAATTGAAAGTATGTGTTGGAACAGTTGACTCCCCCACCCTCGTTCTCACCTTCCCTGTGCTTGTGGGTAGAAAGCACAAGAGCCAAACATGTACACTCAAGCAGAATACAGAGAGTCCCCCAAAGAAATTAAACAGTCCCAGAGCAAAGCCTCCACTTCATGGACTCCTACTTTCACAACATAGGTTGTGTTGGTCCCCACCCAGGCACCTTAAGGAGAAATTTAATAGCAGACTTGACAAAACCCTACCCCTTCCACAGGCTCCCAACCAATCAATGTTTTATTGGTTTCATATTAAATCGATGGGCTGAGAGGTTTAGGGAAATATGCTAATAGATTTATGAATGAACTGATGTAGCAAATATTAAGGCTGGGAGCTTTTCAAGTGAACAAAAAACCTAAGCAATTATTAAATACAGGAACACAAAAAAGGCCAAAATAATCCAGGTAATTATAGTACATTTCTTGGCTCTGTAGCAACTATGGATTTACTAGGAATTGGGATACAAACAAACTGGAAGGGAGGGAAAGTATGAATGTATGTGTGGAGAGGGATAAAACCCTTTTCTACCATAACGAGATGTCAAAACGTAATGTCTCCAATTGCTAAGAAATAGTAGCATATTATTAGAGAAATGAAGTCAAAACTACAATGAGGTATCACCTCACACCAGTCAGAATAGCCATCATCAAAAAATCTACAACCACTATGGAGAACAGTATGGAGATTTCTTAAAAATCTAGGAATGAAACTACCATGTGACCCAGCAATCCCACTACTGGGCAAATACCCTGAGAAAACCATAATTGAAAAAGACACATGTACCCCTATGTTCAATGCAGCACTATTTACAATAGCCAGGACATGGAAGCAACCTAGATGCTCATCAACAGATGAATGGATAAATAAGTTGTGGTACATATATACAATGGATTACTACTCAGCCATAAAAAGGAACAAATTAGAATCAGTTGAACTGAGTTGGATGGACCTAGAGCCTGTTATACAGAGTGCAGTAACTCATAAATACAAATACCATATATTAATGCACATAGATAGAATCTAGAAAAATCATACAGATGAACCTATCTGCAGGGCAGCAATGGAGACACAGACAAAGAGAACAGACTTGTGGACACAGTGGGGGAAGGAGAGAGTGGGACAAATTAAGAGAGTAGCATTGAAATATATACATAATTGTGTATAAAATAGGTAGCTAGTAGGAAGTTGCTACTAATATATAACACAAGGAGCCTAGCCTGGTGTTCTGTGATGACCTAAAGGGGAAGGATGGGGGTGGGGGAGGAAGGCTCAAAAGGGAGGGGATATATGTGTAATTATGGCTGATTTGTTTCATGGCAGAAATCAACACAACACTATAAAGCAATTATTCTCCAATTAAAATTTAAAAAAATAGTAGCATAAGTACCTTCCTTAGAAATGTGGTGGTCATTCAGTTAAAAATCCTTTCAGCTACAAGTAACAAAAAACCCAACTTATAGTGGCTTAAACAAATACATTATTTTAGTATTTTCACTTATTTATTTGGCTGTGCTACATCTTAGCTGTAGCATATGGGATGTTTGATCTTCGTTGCAGCATGTGGAATCTTTAGCTATGGCATGTGAACTCTTAGTTGGGACATGTGGAATCTAGTTCCTGGGCCAGGGCCCCCTGCATTGGGAGTGCAGAGTCTTAGCCACTGGACCACCAGAAAAGTTCCTATTTATTTATTTTTAAAGAAGTCAACTTATTATTAACAGAAGTGCCATGCCAGGGTTCAGCTGCTCAATGATGCCATCAAGGATCCAGGCTCTTTCTAACTTTTTCTTCCTTAACGTGTGGTGTCTACATTCTCATGTTCATCCTTTCATGATCACAAGATTGCTGTCACGGCTTCAAGCAGCACAATTATATTCAAGGTAGAAAAAAGAAGGGGACATTGTGTGTCTCAGGAAAACAAGAGCCTTTCAAAAGGCCGCCAGCAAATGTCATGGTCATAACTGGGACACATGGCCATCTCTCTAGCTGCAGGGGAGGCTAAGAAATTATCTGGCTCTTCAGCCTCTGAATGGGAGATGACAAGGGAGAAGAGGGGTTTGGAGTAGTAAATGCCAGAAGGAAAAGCCAAAGACTGGTAAAATAAAGTAGTTACCTCTAGGGAGCAGGACTTGAAGAAGGAAGGAGTGGGACAGGATATTGCTGGGTTTTTTTTATGAGATCTTTAGCATTGTTTTGTTTTTTAATTATGTAAAGTATTAATATTACTTTGATGAAAATAAAACCTTAGAAATAAAATGTTATGGTTTCTACAAAACAAAAACATTTGAGAAATAAAAGCTGGTAGTTGCTTTCTGTCTCCAGAGAGAAAAGGACATCAATTAGCCTTAGAAGCTAACGAGCCAGAATTGGCTCTTTATTGGACTAAGGTATCTTGGGTGTCCACCCACTGATCTGACAGAAAATTGTGCCATCACTATTAACCTGAATGTGGCTGTTGGAAATCACTACAGCACTATGTAGCAGTTACATGGGTTAACTGTGGTTAGACAGTCTTGGTGCAATTTCCTGTCTGCCATTTATTAGCTTTGTGACCTTGTGCAATAGACACCTGGGAAACTCACTTTCCTTCTTTATGAAATGAAGGTAATTCAAGAGCCTGGTACTGAGTAAGCACTCAGCAAATGTTATCTACTGCGATACAATGTTAAGTGTTCTGAGCAGTGATGTAATTTGGGTGTACTTTAACAGTATTATACTTCTACTGAGTTCATTTTTTTATCCTATTCATGGGCTTCGACTGGACTATCCCTGAAAATTATTATTTGTTCCTGAGAGATGTGTGTGCATAGCCTTTGCTCACAGAAGATATGTAGTATGAACTATCAAGAACTGTTCAGGCTTAGATTGCTGTTGGCTCCTGTTGGAAGAAAGACGGTAAAAAGGAACTAGGCTCGATTATTTCCACTACATATATTGTTATTTAACTTTAAAAACAACCCACCCTGTGAAATGTGCTGCTGACTACTGTGATTGCCTTGTATAGGCCACATGGATCAGGTCACCACTGCAGGAAGTAGGTGTGAGAATGTTCCATAAAGAAAAAGGATATGGGGAGTGCTATGCTGGCACAGGAAGTACGGTTGACCTGGGAGTGAGGAACAGAACAATGACCTCCTCTCTCTGATGTCAAGGTGAGAGCTGAAGATCTGGACTTCAGGAAGGGAGCATATGGCCAAAAATCATCCAGTTGGTGGATAATCTTTCCCACATGAGGTATCAGGTAGGGACATCCAATAAGTGGCTCCCTCCTGAGGGGCGTAGGTGACATTCTTTTGGAGAGGTAATATCTAGTATCCATTTAGTTTTCCTTTCTGGCTTGGTAATTATCATCTGTTATTCCCAAGATTCTGATAAAGTTCTATTAAGCACACATACAGAGAAGATATTGCATCCATTTAAAAAAAGATACTATGAAAAAGGCATCTTTGGAGACTAAGAAAGAGTACTTAGAAATTTTAAATGACTGCCAAAAATGAAAGAGTTCAATAGAAGATAAAGCCAGGAAAATGTCCCAGAATGCAGAACAAAAAAGGAAAGACACGGAAAATATGAGAGAAAATAAAGACAAAGACAATGACCCAGGAGGTCCAAAATCCAACTAACAGGACATCTAGGAAGGGAACAGGGAAAATAAACGAGAGAAAATTTGCAAAGAAATAAAGCTGATTTCTTGGAGGAGGGGCATATGAGTCTTCAGGTTGAAAAGGCCCAACTACCAGGTGCCCAGTAAAACAGATGGGGGAAAAAACACATTTTGGGGGTCATCATTGTAATATTTCAAAACACTAACGATGACCCTATATGTGAGACAGCAAAAGAGACACAGATGTAAAGAATAGACTTTTAGACTCTGTGGGAGAAGGTGAGGGCGGGATGATTTGAGAGAATAGCAGTGAAACATGTATATTACCATATGTGACACAGATCGCCAGTCCAGGTTTGATGCATGAGACAGGGTGCTCAGGGCCAGTGCACTGGGATGACCCTGAGGGATGGGATGGGGAGGGAAGTGGGAGGGGGGTTCAGGATGGGGGACACGTGTACACCCATGGCTGATTCATGTGAATGTATGGCAAAAACCACTATAATATTGTAAAGTAATTAGCCTCCAATTAAAATAAATTAATTTACAAAAAAAGATCAAAAGACAATTATAAGCAATTATATGCCAAAAAATAGCTTAACGTAGAAGAAATGAATACATTCCTAGAAACATACAACCTACCAAGATTAGATCTTGAAGAAATAGAAATTCTGAACAGATCTGTAACTACTGAGAAGACTGAATCAGTAATCAAAAACCTCCCAACAAAGAAAAACAGAGAACAACATGGCTCCAATGATGATTTCTACCAATATTTAAAAAACAAGTCAATATATCTCAAACAGTTCCAAAAAAACAGAAGAAGAGGGAGCACATCCAAATTATCAAAAACAAAACAAAATCAAAAGGAACAAATGTCATTGGAGAAATTGGAACTCATGCACACTGTTGATGGGAATGCAAAATGGTATAGCTGCTATGGGAAACAGTATGGACAGTCCTCAAAAATTCCAAAATAGAATTATCATATGATCCGGCAAGCTCACTACTGGGCACTTATCCAAAGAATTTCAGTCAACATCTTCAATAAATATTGGCACTCCAGCATTCATTGTAGCACTATTCACAATAGCCAAGGTATGGAAACAACCTAAATGTCCACTGATAGATAAGCCAATAAAGAAAATGCTGCATATACATACAGTGAATACTATTCAACCTTAAAAAAGTAAATCTGAAATATGTGACAGCATGGATGAACCTTGAGAACATTATTCTAAGTGAAATAAGCCATCACAGAAAAACAAATACTGCACAATTCTACTTATATGAGTATCAGAAATACTCAAATGCATAGAAACAAAGAGTGGAATTATGGTTTTCAGGGACTGGTGGGATGGGGGTAAACAGGGAATTATTAATCAATGGGCATAAAAGTTTTAGTCAAGTAAGAGAAATAAGCTCTAAATATATGGTTATACAACACTGTAATTATAGTCAACAATATATACTTCAAAATTTATCAAGAGGGTTGATCTCATGTTGTGTTGTTACCCCCCACACACACATACACACACACAGTAAAATAGAGGCTATACATACTCTGCAGCCCAGAAATCCCACTTCTAAGTATGTTTCCTAGTGAATTCTCCATGTATATGAAGAATCATTTACAAGAATGTTTACTGTAGCATTATTTATAGTAGTAAAAACCTATAAACAACCTGAATGATCACCAGGGAGAGAATGTCTATGGAATGCTGTGTGGCAATTCATATGAAAAAACTAGAAAATTTGTATTAGTATGAGTAGATTCTAAAATTAATGTTAATTTAAAGAATATTATTGCAATGTTTTGCACAAAAGTGTTTTCAAAAAAAAAAAAAAGTATGAAGGAAAAAAACATAAGCTTCCAGAATTAGGGAAAACAAGCCTTCAACAGAAATTGAGAACCCGACTTCCAATTAGCAACACTACATGCTAAAAGCAGTACTTACAAAATTTAGAGGTAAACTGTTTCTTAATATAGAATTCTAAAGACAAACTATCATTCAAATATAAAGGTAAAATAACGCTACATTTTCAGATATGCCAAGACCACAAAATTTACCTTCTTAGAAAGTTACTTGAGAATGTCTTCCAAGAAAATATATGACGTATCAGTCAGCATTGTTGAGTGCAAGTGACAGAAGCTGCCTCTAGTTAACTTAAGCAGAAGAGGGACTTATTGCAAGGTCATTTTTGTAGCTCACAGAAGTCTGGAGAATAGGGCAGGAGAAGCCACAGCTAAGGCCACACCGTGGGGACAACTGGGTCCGAATGCTATGGGCACTGCAAGCCTGGCTGCTCTGACCCCTGGACATCATCCTATCATCACATGCCACTGAAGACAAACTCTTATCATCTGTCTGTTCTCATTTATTTGTGGTCAACTTTAGGATTATGTTAATCATGTTCTTCAGTCCATGGCATATTATTTTCTTCAGTCCATTCAAGGCCCCTCTTTTGCTTGATTTCATTGTAGTATTATTTTTCCCTGTCAGTTCCCAACCCCGCCCCCATTCTCCTGCCCACCTCAGTAAGTGACTCTAGTGTATGTCACGTATACACACTTCCAACGCATCTTCCATAGATCTACTTACATACATGCACATCTATGATATTATAGTGTTGTTTTACATTTACACAAATGGTAAATTTGTGCTATAAACCTCATTCTCTTTATCTTTTCCATTCAACACTAGGTTTTAGAGACCTATGTGGCTACATGTAAATTCAACTATTTTCTTTTTATTGTTTTATGTATTCCACCCTATGAATATATCACAGTTTGCTTATCCAGTCCCATGGTAATGGTCACCTGGATTGCTTCCAATTCTTCATTACCATAAACAATGCTGGTTTCCTCGATGGCTTGGTGGTAAAGAGTCCTCCTGCAATGCAGGAGATGCAAAAGATGCAGTTCGATCTCTGGGTCGGGAAGATCCCCTGGAGAAGGAAATGGCAACCCACTCCAGTATTCTTGCCTGGGAAATCCCATGGACAGAGGAGCCTGGTAGACTACAGTCCATGGGTTGCAAGGAGTTGGACGTGACTGAGCGACTAAGCAAGCAAGCAAGCATAACAATGCTGCAACAAACCACCTCAACTATATTTCCCTAATGACCTGTGTTAAGTATTCTCTGGAATATATACCCAGGAGTCAAATTGCTGGGTTGTAGGGTATACACATCCTCTACAGGAGGTACTGCCAAACTACTCTCTGGAACACCTGTACCATTTTACACTCCACCCACAGTTTTCTTTTCCTCTCATCATCATCAGTGCTTTGATGATATCTGACTTTCTCCACGTTGCCATTCTTGTATTGATTTCTCAATGTTATTTTCATTTCTCTAATTATTTGCAGAGTTGAAAATCTCTTAATGTATTCAAGTTTCCCCTTGTGTTAATTCAAGTTTTTCCTTCTGTTAATTACTCATTTCCTTTTCCCATTTTCCTCTTGGATTTACCATCTTCTTTTTCTAGTTATTAATCTTTTGTCAGTTTTACATATTGCAAACATATTCTCCTAATATGTCATCCACTTGTTAATCTTATATATTCCTGTCTCCTTTGTGTTGTTCACGCTGGATTCAAAGCTATGAATAGAGTATTTGGTCCTTGCTGCCTGGTGGGCAGGGAAAGGAAGTCTAACCACCTTTGGTTTCCATAGAGGAAGTGGGGGCCTGCCTCTCATTGAGACTCACACCAAGAGGAATCCCCCCAAACAGGATGAAGATTTAAATACTAGGCAGCCAATAGAGTTCATTCCTTTGGTTATCCAACATCCACATATACCTTTCATCCCAGATTTACTCTAAAAGTATGCTTTCACAATATAGTGCCTCATATAACCAAAAAACACACATTCCTTCTCTAAAGGGAGACAGCAACAATATGTTATAATGCTTTCATGTGCAAGCAATATAAAACCCAACTCAAACTGGCTTAAATAATAAATGCAATTTATTGGCTCACTTAACTGACAGGTCCATAGGCAGGGAAGACTTCAGGCCTGGTATGATCAGGAATATGGATCCATTTCTCTGTAATTCTCTTGGCTCTGCCTTCTCCATTTGTCAGCTCCATTCTCAGGTAAGCCTTCCACATGCTCAAAAGATGGCTAACAACAGCAATCAGACTACATACTTCTTTGTTCATGTCCAAGGAAAGACAGCTATATCTTCCCTCAAAATCTGAACAAAAGTTTCAGTGATTGGATCATTTCTGAACCAATCATCACTGTGATAATGTGGGAGATTACTCAGATTGGTTTATATCAACAGTTCTATACCTAGAACTGGCAATGGGGTCAATTCCACTCAAATTGCACAGCTGTTAATACAATGGGGGAGGAGAGGAATGGATGGTGGAGAACAACTACAAAGGCCACTACAAAGGAGTAAACTAACAAAGAGGAAGATATAAGGTCCAGGAAAGATTGGGTCCAACCCAGAAGAGTAATGAAGGGACGTCCCAGGATGACAGTTGTGCTGCAGGCCTACAGAGCAACCAGTCCAAATTGGAGCAGGAAGACGGAGGGCTCCAGGAGGAAGGTATCTGGGGAAAAAGGGGATTCAAATGATTTTATACTTTCCTTAAGAATTTGGAACAACTTAAGAAGGAGATAAAGTCAGACAACGCAAGGAAAAAAGAAAGGCAATTAGAAACTCCAGGAAAAAACAAAAACTGTATAAGAAAAGAAATGTAATCCTAGGACACTGGAGCATTAGGAACAACATTTACATAATCATAACAACATAAACACTTTATTGACTTTAAACTTTTAGAATGACCTGTTAGCAAAGTATAGATGATTTAATTTTGGTTATAGAACAGAATGTAAATATTATTAATCTTGTTAATATAAAAGTATAAATGAGAGAATTTGAGAGATTGAAAGAGGGAGCATAAATCTATTATTTAAAGGTACAAAGGTAAGAAATAGAGGACATATAATTAATGACATGTCTATATATTGGGGGCATGGGAGGAGGGCAGTTGGTGGTATTAATAGCAGGAAGTAACAGATAATGTCTAAAAGTGGTAAGTTGCAAATAGAAAAAATTGTATATTATTTAAAGATATGAAGATTATCAGAAAAGTAAAAAATAAACAGTTATAAGTAGACTAGTAGATTTCTAGGACAAGATGGCAGACTTACCACATGTTTATCTCCACTCCCACCTGAAACCTTGCTAAAATAATAGTAAAGGAATAAAAAAAAGTATAAAAACACAATGATGAAGAGAATGTCCGTCAGGAGCAGGTCCATCAGCGAAAGAGATTCCAAATGTCTGGAAGATAGGAAGAAAATGGAGGATTGATGACTGATAAAGCATGGTGGAGGAAGCCACAGCCTGGAGTATGCATGGAGGTGATTCCACTGAGGAGGAGTTGATCTTTCTGTGCAGTAGCCTGGAGTGAGTCTTAACAATGCCAGGTATGATATAGAGTATGAGTGAGATGTTGGTACGAGTGAGATGTTGGTCTGAAAACAGGGTGATAAATTGGGAAGCTGTATATTGAACTGTTAACCCACCCCTCTGTGTACAATTCACAGTAGCTAGGTGTCTACCCATTAGGCAAAACCAGACATTTCTTATCTACAGCAATTGAACAAGCTCAGAGAAAGATCTTTGTGTTTTGGCGCAACATAGTAGTCAAGCTATTTTCCAATCATTCTAAAGGTAAGCCACCAGTCACGTAGCCCTGTACCCCATACACAGAGCTTTGAATCCAATTTTATTGCTGTGTTCTTAAATATGAGCAAACCACTATACATTACCAGGGATCTGAGAAAAGATTACAAATTGAAAGAGACCAAAATAAGCAAATGGGGAAAAAACAAATCCCAAAGGAAATAAATATTTCAAAGAACACAATGAAATATAAAAATACCTCTATTACTCCAAGAGAGATTCAAGATAATAGTACATCCATTAAACAAGTACAGGGTGCTATAAGAAAAGATAACATGAATGGATATTTGGACATTTTAAAATGTGATTGGAAAAATGAAGAGAAATGTAGGGCTTTCCTGGTGGTCCAGTGATTAAGAATCTGCCTGCCAATGCAGGGGACACAGGTTCCATCCCTAGTCTGGGAAGATCCCACATGCTGCGTGGCAACCAAGCCTATGCACCAAAATTGCTAAGCCTGTGCTCTAGAGCCGGTGAACCACAACTACTGAACCCACATGCCTAGAGAAGCCTGTGCGTTGCAACTAGAGAGCAGCCCCCATTTACAACAACTAGAGGAAGCCCACATGGGACAACAAAGACCCAATGCAAGAAGGAAGAAAGGGAGAGAAAAAAGAAGAAAGGAAGTAAGAAGAAGGAAAGAAAAGAAATGCAAGAGAAGAGTTGGAAAATAAAGTTAAATCTTCTTCCAGAAAGTAAACAAAAACAAAGGGAGAAAGAAAACTAGGTAGGGGAGAGGGAAGGAGGTAGGAAGTGTGGCAGCAGTAGAGAGAACAGATAAAAATACAAAAGATAAATTCAGAAGGTCTAACATTCCACTTTAATGAGTTCCAGGCGAGAACAACAAAAACAGAAAAGAGGAACGTATCAAAGAATTTGATCAAAGAATATGAGAATTTCCCAGAATTAAAGAATTTCAAAATGAAGAGGCCTAACCAATGACCAATGCAATGAATGACAAATCCCCAAACTTAAAACACCTAATTAGGAAATTTTAAAATACCACAAATACAGTTTTCAAAAAATTACTATTTAAAGAGGAGAGTGAACGGAGTAGAAGTACTTTTCCCTATTCCTCTCCTCAAGGATAGCTAAAATCCTGGGACATTACATATAAACATAAGACTGAGAGGTGAAGAGAAGGCCAACCTGCTGAGGACCTCAGTAGCAGAGGAGCAACGTGGTGATTTCCCTTGGTTTCCTTTTTGTCTCACATATCTTAGACTTGGTGCTGGATAAGATGGTAATTAGATAATAACCATTCTACTCCAGCCAAACACCACAGGAAAAACTGTAGTCCCACCAGCAAAGGCCAAGTGGGGAGCCTAGACTTCTACCTTTGCTAGCTATAAAGAGTAACTCTTCCCCTCCTCACTAGGGTAGTGTTTGGGAAGGCTGAGTGGGGAGCCAGAACTCCCACCCTCATCTAAGAGTAATGAGGAAACCCTCCCTCTGTGGTATGAACAGACACTGAGTGGGGATACTGGACTTCCATGCCCATCTGATAGTAACAAGTAACAAGACACTGCTGGAACAGTGTCTGAGGAGGCAAGGTAAAACAAGATATTTAAATAATCCTCATATTTAACACAATACCTAAAATTCCAAGGTTTCAACAGAAAATCACTCATCATACCATGAACCAAGAAAATCTCAATTTGAATGAGAAAAGACACTCAACAGACTCAACACCATTATGACAGAGATGTTAAAAATCATCTGACAAGGGTTTTTAAGGAGCCCCATCATAAAAATGCCTTAATGAACAATAAGGAATATGCTTAAAACAAGTGAAAAAATACAAATTGTCAGTAAAGAAATAGAAGATATAAAGAAGAATCAAATGGAAATTTTAGAACTGAAAAATACAATAACCCAAACCAAATGGATGGATGGCAAAAAAAGGGGGACAGAGGAGACAATCAGTTAACTGGAATATAGAACAACAGAAATTACCCAATCTGGAATAAGAGAGAAAATAGACTAGGAAAAAAGTGAACAGAGCCTCAGGGACCTGCGACACTATAAGAAAAAAATCTAACATTCATGTCTTTGAGGTCCCAGAAAGAAGAAATAAATGAGTTAATTTCATAAGAGCAACGAGACTTCAAAGTTCTGTGGGAAAATGGTGTTGAATCTCAAACTTTAGGGGACATCCCTGGTGATCCAGTGGTTAAGACTCTGTGCTTTCACTGCAGGGGGCATGAATTCAATCCCTGGTCAGGGAACTAATATCCTAATATCCTGCGAATGCCTCAAGGTACAGCCACAAAACCACAATCAATCAATCAAACAAACAAAAAAAGCCTAAAAGAAATGAAACTTTGTATCCAAGCATAAGAATGGAATACAGTATCCAGGAAGTCTATCTCCTATACAACCTTTCTGAGAAGTTACTTGAGGATGTATACTATCAAAACAATGGAAAAAAACAGACACAACAAAAACCCTGGGAACCACCAGTAAATAGTCATGTAACCAAGAAAAGCTGTGAAGGAAAGTTCCAAAATGACAGTCATGCATCAGGCCTGGAGAACAACTAGTCCAGATTTGAGAAAGGGATGGAGGGCTCCAAGAAGGTCTTTTATGTTTGGGGGGCGGTAGACTTTATGTACCTAATGTAATAGAGATTTTTGAAAAGAAAAAATGGAATATATGAAAAAGTAAAATAGTGAACGAGAAACAGAATTAGAAACTTCCAAAAAAATGAAAAACTGCTACAAGGAAAAAATTATAAAAGTACATTGATTGGCTCTGCAATGAACAATATTTACAGTCATATTAATAATAACTGTTTATTGCTTCTAAACTGTTAGGATCAAACTATAGACAACACACACAGAAAAAGCCTTAATCATGATTACAGAATAGAATTCAATGTTACCAACTTTGATATATAAAAGACCAGATGACAGAAGTTGAGAGGTTGAACAGTGGGGAAGAAGGCAAATAGGGAAGGTATTCTCATTTAACAAAGTTCTGGTTCAGAAAAATGGTCTCTCGCTCATGGAACAAGGAATCGGTGTTGCTTAAATTCAGAAAAGTTATCTAATAGAGAAACTAAATCATATTAAAAACAGGAAGGACAAGAGTTGAACTTGGTGTAAATTATCTAAATCCTCATCTGTCATAGCAGAACATAAAAGACACATCATATGGCATATTATTTTGAAGTGGAGATAACAATCAGAAGAAATAACTAAAAGTAGATGCTAATAACAAGATGGTAGATGTCCGACTCTTTGCAACCCCATGGACTATACAGCCCACGGAATTCTCCAAGCCAGAATACTGGAGTGGGTAGCCGTTCCCTTCTCCAGGGGATCTTCCCAACCCTGGTATCAAACCCAGGTCTCCAACATTGCAGGCGGATTCTTTACCAGCTGAGCCACAAGGGAAGCCCAAGAATACTGGAGTGGGTAGCCTATCCCTTCTCCAGGGTATCTTCCTGACCCAGGAATCGAACCAGGGTCTCCTGCATTGCAGGCAGATTTTTTACCAACTGAGCTGTCATGCAGGGAAGCCCCTCAGAAAAGTTATCTAACAGAGACACTAAATCATATTAGAAGTAGGAAAGACAAGTGTTGAACTTGATGTAAATTATCTAAATCCTCATCTGTCATAGCAGGACATGAAAGACACATCATATGGCATATTATTTAGATATGGAAATAACAATCAGAAGAAATAACTAAAAGTGGATGCTAATAACAAGATGGTGGAGTAGGGATGGGGGCATGTGGGTCAGTTCTCTTTTTTGGTACTGATTTATTGATTCATTTTCTGAACAATGTGTATGCATTACTTCTATTTTAAAATGAACATGTATTTAAAATCAATTTTTAAAGAACAGAAAAAGGACATTCCTGCCCACCACTTCCTCCCTCCCCCCCAAATCCCCTTGTTCCTGGCAGACCTAGTGGCAACAGAATATATAAATCTTTGAGAAACCTTGCAGTCACCCTTCCTACCTCTCCCTTAAATGTAGCTTTACTGCAGTCAAACTGGAATATTTGTTAACCCAGACTTGCCATACTTGCTTGGAAAAAATATTACTCCTTATCTCCATTAGTTGGAATCTTCCCTATTGATCAAGACTTAGCTCAAATTCCACCTCCTCCAAAATCTTCCTTGGTCCACTGGCAGAACTTCCTCCCTTCTCAGTAACTCCCAAGTATTCATTCATGCCTCTAATTATGACACATGCATGTTCTTTATTCAAATGTTATTTATGTCAATGTTTCATGCCCCCAACCATCCTTCATACCAGCTATTAGAGTCATCTTCCTAAAATACCAATCTGTCACTTCCCTGCTTCAATCCCTTCTTTGGTTTCCTATTGCCCATAGAATGAAAGCTAAGTTTGATTGCCTGGCTTCCACCATTTCTTCCACTGCTCCCCCCAAAATCCATGTGCTCTCACACTATTTATCTTTCTTAGGCAGTTCTGTTGGCAATATTCTTTCCTCCGTTTCTACATGGTAAACAGAAATTCTTCCTTTAAGACGTCAAGTGCCCCCTTCTCTATTAAGGCTTTCCTGAAAACTCCCTCCATCCCACCCCACCCCAGGAAGAACCACCTAATGGTCATATTCTCTACTCTGCCTCATCTACACTTGTCGATCATTTGTCACAGTTGGTGTACGTATCTGCTTAATTATCTGAGCCCCCAGAACTGAATTCCTGGAGTTTAGGGAATATATCTTATCTACAGAATCAAGCACAGAGCTTGACATGCTGCAGGAGCTCAATATATGCTGAATGAATGCATGGCAAAGTGATGACCAAGTGAATACTGGAAAGAACAAATGAGCAAATGCTTATACTATTGCATGAATGATAATAAGCGAATGAATGAGTTATCTAGGAAGTAATGAATAAATGAATGACTGGATGAGAAAAAGTAGCCAATGAGTAAGTGAATGAAAAGTTCCCGTGCCAGTGAGGGTGTGAGAAGAATGAATTTCCACCTGTGTTTTGGTTCAAACCTGCCTGTAAGACCTTCTGCCCTATTCTCCACCCATCTAAAGTGCACACCACAGTGTTAACCTTTTTTTAGATTACAAGGAACAGACACACTCAGCTTAGTGATGGAGATTTATTGAAGCATTCACAGGGAAATAAGGAAGACAAAAACAGCTACACAGGCAGCCTCACAGAACAGAAACTTGAAAATGGTTCATGATCCAAAGCAGCGCTAGAGCCTGGCTTATCTTGTCACCCCCTCAGCTGCAGGCATCTGTTGCTCCCTTCTCTAGTGCTTCTCAAAATGGTGACTCAACTTCTTTCTGGCAGTGTTTATACTCCTCCTACTGCCACTGACTACCTTCTCTCTGCTCCCCTCCACGCCAGCCCATGGCCTTTGGGGCACAGCTTCTGGGTCTCCTGGCTCCTGCAGCTTCCTGGCTTCTGGGGCTTCAGTTCCAATTAACTGGGGGCTTCTCTGTGCTGCAACTTCTGCTTGCCTGGTCTATCCTGCTGCCTCTTTGATTCTTGGTGCCTCACTGCCACACGGTTGCAGCTACCTTGGGGTTCTTGCAGTCTCATTGCTTCTGCTGCCTCATGGATCTTGTCTGTTCAAGCCTTCTGCTGCTTCGTGGATCTCACAGATTCAGGGTTTGGTCTCATGGTTTCTGTTCCTCTAGACTACTGCTACATCGTGGCTCCTATTGCTTCATGGCTTCTGTGTCTTTTTGGCCCATTGTCTTGCTGCTTCATGGCTTCTGCTACCTGTGGCCCCACATTCTCCCATGCCTCATGGTTTTTGCAGCTTTCTCCTTGTTTTTGCTATTCAGTTTCTGACATCCCTCATCCACCACGTCTGCCTTGCTCAATTCTAATTGTTCTCTTCTGAATGCCTCACCTTCAGCCTCCCTGCAAAAGGGTCTGATTGTTTCATACATTTGCCATCTCATACAGGCCATGGCTAGGAGGTAGAGTTCTTACATCAGTCCACCTAACAGGCCACCGTCCAGCTTAGAGACTGGCTGTCCATGAGTAAGATACTATCCCAACTTTGTCATCTGTGGCCATGATTGTGAGGTCACATGGTACAGAGCATGGCAACTCATGCTTAAGAAACCCCTTAAAAGGGACTGTGGTCACGGCAGGTTTGCTGAGGGCTTCCAAAAGGGAGCAGTGTAACTGGCAAGCTTCTTGTTCGCCTGTCCAGTACCAGTGACCTTCAAAGGCCAACCTTCTCCTTGGCCTTTTCTGCCTGTTCTGATCTGCAATGGGAGAAATCAAGGATCTAGGGGCAATGTGGAAAGGGAACTTAGGTTCCAGTTCTGGCTCCTACATTTCCTAGTAGTGGGGCCTTAGGCAAGTTCCTTCCCCACTGAGAGCCTCAGGAGGGGACTGGACGAAGTCTGTAGGTTCCCTTACAGGTCTGGTGTTTTGAGTATCTCCCTTTAGGTTACTGTATAAGGGATGTAAATCTTATCTGGGGAAGCCCTCAAAAACATCTGAGGTAGGAAAGAGGGAGTCAGAGTCCCACCTTGGAAGGGCACAGGAGGTGCTTAGCCAAGATTTATTGAACTCAATGAATGAATCAATGGCTGGGGAGGAGGGGGAGACCACACAGCACACAGAGAATGTTTACTTAACTTGAGGAATTTCAATTGCTGAGGAAGCTAGAAGGAGATTCTGATTCAGATGGATGATGATGAAGGAGAATGATTGGGACAGAGTAGGAATCTTGGCTATTAACAAGCATTCATTCTATCCTCCCAGTCACACTTCACATCCAATAATCAGTCACCAAGTCTGCTTCATTTCTTCCTTTAATGGCTCACACCTTATCATCTCCAATCCAGTCCCACTGCCCTTGTCCTTCAGTAGCCTAGTATTTTCAATAGTTCCCTAACTAATCTGTCTCCATTTTCTCTTTCACACATGCATTCATTCATTCAAAAACTATTTTTTGGATGCCTGTTTGGGGTCAGGCACTGTGCTTTTTGCCGGGGGTATACTAGTAGCAAGATAGCCCCACACCCACCCCTGTGGTGCTTACAGCTTATTTGGAGAGATAAAACAGGCAAATATAAAACAGTGTGAGAATTGAACTGGGAAAATAAGGGAGCATATAGCTTGAGCATCTAACCTAACCTGCTTCCACACTGGCTAGCCAGAAAGGGGTTTGTTTCTTATCTAGTCTCCCCTGCTCTCTCCAACCCACAGTTCCCAAACCTGGCTATACCTTAGTTACATCCTCACATTTATAAGCTCTCCAGATCCTGAGGCCCCCACTCAGTTATGGAAACTCACTTTTTAGGGGGGGGGTGTCGTCTAGGATGTACCATGTGTTTCTGGTATACAGCCAGTTAGGGAACCAAACTGTTCTATGAGGTAAATCTGTTCTATAGCCAGGCTCTTAGAACTCTCTTCAAATCTGCTTCCTGACTACCTCTCCAACTTCACTTTCTGCTACTTTTCCCCAGCCCAGGAAACCTTATGGCTCAGTATTTCTGAACTGGTGGGCTGTTTCTTGACCGCAGGTCTTGTGCATACTGTTCCCACTACCTGGAAATCCCTTCCAACTCAACTGGCTAATTCCTACCAGCCCTTCGACACTCAGCTCAGGTTTCATCTCCTAGACTAGAGGATGTCTTCCTTGAACCTCTACCTAAGCTCGATGCCGTTCCATGCTCCTGTCATAGCGCTGATCACACTGTTTTATGAATTGCCTCCCCAACTAGACACTGAGTTCCTCAAGAACAGGATAAAGATTTGATTCATGTTTGTGTCCCCAGACTAAGGCTACTAGGTCCAGAACATAAGGGAAACAACCTAGTGTCCTCCAACTAGCCCTAGGGATTTCACTCAGGTCCACCTGGCTCTTGGAAACACACCACAGTGTCCGCTCTTCTGGGCACAGCCTGCACTGAGCGTGTGTTGCCTTGTGATGATAGGAAGCAGTGTGACACAAGAGAAAGCACTGGGCAAACAGAGGAGATCCTAGTTGAAATCTAGGCTCTGCAATGTAACCACTGGGATCTCAGACAAGTCATCTCACCTCTCTGAGCCTCAGGATTTAAATCCTTTGTAACACTTGTGTTCCTATGTGCCAGGGCCTTAGCCTGAGGCAATTCATGTAATGCTTTCTACCTCATGAGGTAGGGATTAGTTACCCAGATTATCATCCACACCTACTGAATTAGATTTCCAGGCATGGGACATGGCAGTGCAGCAAGGAACTGCTGCTTTTTCTTTTCATTATAAGCCCTTCTGTATTATTTTCTAACTGGTGTATATATTGCTTTGATTCTTAAAAAGGAAAAAGAAGGAGTTCACTGGTGGCCTAGTGGTCAGGATTCCGGGCTTTCACTACCACGGCCCAGGTTCAATCCCTGGTTGGGGAACTGAGATCCTGAAAGCCACACAGTGCAGACAGAAAAAAAAAAGGAAAAGAAAAAGCTTCACAGGTGATTCCAGTGAACAGCCAAGGTTGATAACCACCCTCACAATGGAGAAAACACAAGACTGAATTGGAGGGCCTGGGTTCAAACTTTCACTGCTACCTGGCAGCTGGGTTACTTCACCTACCTGGGCCTCAGTCTCCTCATCTGTAAAGTGGGAAGAATAGCAATTACTACCTTTAAAGGTCTGTGATGACCTAGATGTCAGCCAAATTGCTTCAGAATAATCTTCCTTACATGGCTGCAAGGTAGGTGTATATTATCTCCTTTCCTTCGTGAGGAAACTGAGGCTCAGGGAGGTGAACTAACGGACTCAAGTTTCTGCAGCTAGGGTTTGAACCAGGGTGACTCCCAAATTGTGCTTTTCCACATATGCCAGCATTTCCCAAATTATGGCACACACACCACAACTGGTATGTGATTTCTTTGGTTGAACACAGATAAATTTATTTTGTTTTGATAGTTGTCCCTTTTAATAAGTATTAGAAAATACATACTTAGCACATAAAACCCATTGTTTCACGGTCATCGCTACTTAGGATGAAACTAAAGTAGATAATAATATTAGACCTAAGACAATCTCAAGAAAAATACTGGGTAAATAGTACAGGAGGGCAATTTGGAAGTATCTATTAAAAACAAAAGTATAAATAGCCTATGACTCTGCAGTTCAATTTCTAGGAATCGACCCTAGGTAAGTTTTCACACACACACACACACACACACACACACATGCTCCTGCTTAGCATCCTATAAAAGCAAAAACAGAAAACAGTCTATCACATGCTGCTGCTGCTGCGTCGCTTCAGTCGTGTCCGACTCTGTGCGACCCCATAGACGGAAGCCCACCAGGCTCCGCTGTCCCTGGGATTCTCCAGGCAAGAACACTGGAGTGGGTTGCCATTTCCTTCTCCAATGCATGAGAGTGAAAAGTGAAAGTGAAGTCGCTCAGTCGTGTCTGACTCTTCGCGACCCCATGGACTGCAGCCTACCAGGCTCTTCTGTCCATGGGATTTTCCAGGCAAGAGTACTGGAGTGGGGTGCCATTGCCTTCTCCCTATCACATGAGAAATGGGTAAATAAAATGTGGTAGAGTCACATAATGGCAATCTACCTAACAATTACAAAGGATGAACTGCTTCTACATTTAGCAACATGCATAGATCTCAAAAATATAGCTAAGCAAAGAAAGAAAACTGCAGAATGAGTCAATATATCATCTGCATAAAACACAATATATTCAATGAATTCACATGTACAAGTCTTAAAGTTAAGATGGATGTACAACAGACATTACAGCAATTAAGATGGGATGGGGGAATGGTAGTTGAATGACTACCATTATTTGCAACAATCTAATTTCTTAAAAACAAAATTCATTCATTATTTGGGTAATTACAATTGATTAAACTTTTAAAAAACAAAAATGTAGTATATAGATAAGGACACGGTGATGGTCTGATAGTATATGTGAAGAAACAAAGACTGATCTCATGGCAGCACAGAGCTGCCTCTGCAACTAACAGTTATTTCCCAAAGGGAACATCACATGCATTCAGCCAGGATGTGGCCCAGGCTACCTCTCCCCTACCTCCTCACAACCCAGGTTGAGATCTAGGCACTCAGTTATACGTGATTTAAGCTATAGGGTTCCTTAGGCCCTCCACTTACCAGGTAAACCCCATCAATGGCCTGGAACTTTTCCAATAACCAGAGCATTCAGCATCTCCCAAATCTGGAGGCTCCTTCTGTCCTTAACAATTGGGATCAGAAGCCGTCAGGCGTTAGGCATGTGAAGACTTGTATTCTGAGGTGTTGGCACACACTGGGCTCTAAGCAAGGATAAGGCCTCCAGTGAGGAGTTTGACATCATTAAATCCTATGAGGTAGGTAAATACTGTTAGCCCCCCGTTTTATAAATGAGGAAACTGAGGCACAGAAAGGTCAAATGACTTGCTCAGTGTCAAACTAGAAAGTAATAAAAAATGGGACTAGAACTGTCCCCAGAGCCCAGGCTCTGCTCCTAGTACCCAACCAAATCCTACCAACTTAAGGTCCAGCTCAAAAGTGACCTCCGGAAAGCCTGGAGGTGATCGTTCTCTTTTCAAATTCAAAGCACTCATACCTGATTCAGCTAACCACAGGAACTCATGAACTAGCATCTTCCTAGTAGGAGGGTAGAGATCATGTCTGACTCAGTTCTGTATTCCTAGCATAGTGTCTGACAAACAGGTGTTCAGTGTGTGTCTGATGAACACACAAAATGAATGAAAACATGAATGAGGGCGGTTTCACGTAACTGCCTGAATCATACGAGGTCCAGAATACTTCTGCCCAGTTCCGGGGTGCTGTCATACTAAGCTCTCTTGGAATCAAATTCAGCCTAGGCTCCTTCTAAAATGGGTCTCTAATATCTTTATTATTTTGCAAGCACATCCACATGCACACACATATACACACACATACATACCCACACACAAGCAAAATGCAAGGGGGCCCAAAGGACCCATGATTATGGATGATGGGAGGAGGTCTGGAAGGGAGGAAAGGGGGATGGACAGATGGCCCTGTTCAGCTCAGCTCAGCACCTCCTTCCAGAGGCCAGGATGCTCCCTGAAGCTCAGGAATTTTTTGCTCCAGAACTAACATCACTTCTGTTCCTCTTCGTGCTTGATAGCAGTGCCTAAATCCCATGATTATACCGAACAGGGACAGGAAGTAGGGGAAGGTTGGGAACCAAATATCCAGAGATTGGGAGAAGGGCAGCTTAAGGATCCAGACAGGGCAGGAGGGCAGAACTACTGCTACTGCTCATTGGGGTTGGGGTTGGCATCTGGGTACTTGGTGAGGTCGAAGGTCAGGACTTTGCTGATCACACAGTCCCCTTGCTGAAGGAGGAGGGAGAAAAAGAAAAATAAAATTGTAAGGAGAGAATTAAGAGGGGTCTAGTGCCCTAGGACTGGGGAGCCTCAAACCCTCCTCCCTACATACCTGCCCAAAGCCCAGGCTCTGGTTCTCTGGGTGTGAGATTTGCTCAGTCCCATGTGCCTTCTCTACCTGCCTATTTCTGCACTTTTGTCCTTTTCTCTGTCTGGGTGCCTCTGCCTTGCCTTTTTACCTCTCTCCAAATCCAATGGCCCTGCCCAGCTGGGCTGGTAAGCCTCCAGGACAGGGCTCCAACAAGGCTGTTCATGAACTGAGTCCCTATGCTCCCCCACCCTCCATGCCCCTCCACTGCAGCCTTCCCTTCCTGCCCTGGGGAGTCAGGCAGGGAGTGGGGGCTGGCTCCTGAGCCAGGCCCGCCCTACCTCAGGGTAGACTCCAATGAGGCTCTCAGCCTTGGTGTAGAACTCCTCCTTGAGAGAAATGACGATGGCCTGGAAGTTGCAAGTCGACTGCTCCTTGATGTAATTTGCCACCTGTGGGAGGGGCCGCCGAGCACTTAGTAGGGCTGAAGCCCTAACACTCCCTGGCTTATACAATCAGAACCAGAGGCAGGTGGGGTAGGGTAGGGGGTGGAAGGTTGGGGGAAGAGAGGCTGAGAGGAGGCTACTGACTAGTACAGTGTGGATGACCCTCGGCCCAGCCTCCCGGGCACAGAGAACAGGCGGCAGGAACGGCTAGGGCACACTCAGGAGTTGTTCCCTGAAACCCAGCCCCGACTTGGGGGCCTCTTTCCCGGGCCCCACTTTCCTTGCACCCACCTTGCCAATGTTGGTGTTATCCAGGGCAGCATCGATCTCATCCAGGACGAAGAAAGGGGCTGGCTTGTAGCTGGGAGGGAACCGGTAGGTAAGCTGATACTGATGGGAGCAGAGGCAGGGCATGACAGCCCTAGAGCCCATCACACAGGTTGGCACCCCCTTCCATTCCTTCAGAGACTAAAAACCCCAGGTCTGAATGTTGCCTGAGTCCCTAAAGGCCAGTACACCAACTGAACTCTCCTTTGTATCCATCTCTGCGCTCCACGATTCCGCAGAACCAAAAGACATGGTCCTCTCTGGAGTGTCCAGGTTGGTTGAGGAGATAAAGCTGTCCTAGGCTCTGGTCATACTGATCAAGCTACCTGGAGGTCGATCCCCATCTACCCACTCACACCATGTCTCCCTGTCTCTGTGCATGTTGTATCCTCTGCCTTGGAATGCCTACTGGTCTCCCTGGCTAACTTCTACTTATCCTTTGCATTTCCTGCTCAAGTGTCACCTGCCCTTGAAAGCCTTTCTTGGATACCCACACCCTCCCAGATTGGGTTGGTGGCTTTCCTCTGTGTGTCCAACAACACGCACGCTCACCCAGTTACAACATTTAGCTCACTGTCTGTTTATACATCTGGCTTCCACTAGACCATGAGCTCCTCGAGGACAGAAACCATGTCTGACTCATCTGTGTCCCTAATCCCCCAACAGGGTCTGGTAAATAGCAGCCATCAAGAAATGCTCACTGACTGACGCTGTACAATCAAGCACTAAGTTGTAGGGGGAGTCAGATTCAAGTACTGTTGTGATTTAGGAAGGAGAGGTCAGGGTATGCCATAGTGGTTGAAGCAGGCTTCCTAGAGGAACAGGAGGAGGAGAATGCAACGTGAAGGGGTGGTAGGTGATGGCCAAGCTAGATTTGCATGAAAAGGGCTTATGATCCAGCAATCATGTGAGCAAAAGCTTGGAGGTGGGACTGAATACATGCAGGGGAGGACATGCTGAATGGATGAAGGTGGATTGGGAAGACAAGTCCGGGAAACCAAGGACAGATATGCTGCAGTTGCAATCCAGTACACCAGATCATATTCACCTCTGCAGATCTATGCATATCCTTGGACCCCAGAGCACAGGTGGCCTCAGCACAGTCTCCATCAACTGCCCTGCAGGGGACACAGCCTTACCTGTGGATGGCAAAGAGCAGAGCCAGAGCTGCAACTGTTTTCTCCCCCCCTGACAAGTTGTCCATGGGTCGGAAGCGTTTGCCAGGAGCCACACAGTTGTAGTTTATGCCATCCAAGTAGGGCTCCTCAGGGTTCTCAGGGCCCAGGAATGCCTAGGGGGAAAGGAGATGGGTCAGGTCTAGATGGGGATGAGGACAGGAAGCCTAGAGGGAAGGTCAAATGAGGATGGGTAGGGGCCAGTTGGGCCAGGGGCTCCAGCCTACCTGAGCACTGCTGTTACGGGACAGGGCCTTGTAGATCTCATCAATGTTAGTGGCAACCGATTCAAAACAGGCATTGAAGCGGTCAAAGCGTTCCTTCTTGATCTGTTCAAATGCTTGCTTGGCTTTCTTGGCTCGCTTTCGGGCCGCCTCAAATTCTACCACAAGGGAAAGACAGGCGACCCCTCAGTACCCAGGCTCTGCCAAGGCTGAGAACCATGCTCCGGCAAAAACAAGTGACAATACACAGAGCAGGGACATCCCACAGGGAGAGGAATGCCTGGGGACGGGCCCAGGAAGACAATTCCACTATCACCTGTGTCCAGTGGGCTGGTCACATGCTGTGTGACCGCAGGCAGGTCATTCATTCTCTAAACCTCAGCAGTTGTCTACTCTAAAACAGATGTGATAATCCCTACTACTTGGGAGTTTTGAGTAGGAAAGCAGGTAAAAACAGGAGCTGTTGGTATGTACAATAGGCCCCTGCCATACCTCCAGACTCCTGCCTTCATCTTAGGCCTGAGTAAAAAAAGAAACTCTTACCGTCTGAGGTCTCTTGGAACTTGTCTCGGACACTTTCCAGCTTTTCCATGGCCTTCATGTTGGGGGCAGCAATACGCTGGAGCACACTCTGCTGCTCATTCAGCTTCTGCTGCAGCGTGTTCATCTCCTGCTTGATCTCCTCCTCAGCCTGGGCATCCTGCAAAGCCCAGGCCCAGCAGCATTAAGAAGGGCCAGGCCCCTACAGAGATACCTGATCCAGCGGGGGCCTGCTCCCATGCAGAAGGCAGGTTCTTTTTCCTAACCCTGCTCCTCTCATCAGATCCTGACCAAAGTAACCATTTTCCACTGTTGCTAGAAATTACAGGCTCATGAGAAAATCATCTCTAGCCCTTCCCCTTTGGACTGCAAGGGGATCAAACCAGTCAATGCTAAAGAAAATCAACCCTGAACATTCACTGGAAAGACTGATGCTGAAGCTGAGGCTCCAATACTTTGGCCACCTGATGCAAAGAGCTGACTCATTGGAAAAGATCCTGATGCTGGGAAAAATAGAAGGCAGGAGGAGAACGGGATGACAGAGGACAAGATGGCATCACCGACTCAATGGACATGAGTTTGAACAAGCTCCGGGAAATGGTGAAGGACAGGGAAGCCTGGCATGCTGCAATCCATGGGGATGCAAAGGAGTCGGACACAACTGAGCGTCTGAACAACAACAATAAAGCCCTTCTCCCAGGCCCTGTCAACCTCTCCATCTCTCAGCTGATGGTGCCCCTCTCTGGCTCTCAGCCAAGGTCATGAGTGAGCACCATCTCATGGTGACCTACAGGCTCCCACAGAGGCTGGTCTGGACTCCATTTACAGCTCTACAACGAATAACACAAGGCACATTTTCTGCTCAGATCACTACACCTGAGCAAATTCCACTTGAACTTGGTTTTAAGTCTTATGGATACTGCAATGCATATCTGGGCTTGTGCCTTTCTGTCACTTTTAGTCAACAAATATTACTAAATGCCTTCCAACACCAGGCACTGGCCCCTCATATCCCGTGAGCCTGGGCTCCTGTACTCATAGAGCTCATAGAGTAACAGAGGAATGTATATAAGTAAACTATCTCACATGGTAAGTACCCAAACAGTGATAAACGGACAGTGATGGGTCAGTGTGCACTTACTCAGACACGGGCTAGGGAAGGCCTTCAGGAATATTTTTAAGCTCAGGCCTATAGGATGAATGGTGAGAATGGAGAGAAGGAATAGTCTTCTATGCAGACATCACATGTAAAACCAGGCTTTATCCATGGGTTCATTCAAGGAAATCAAAGCAATTCAAAAGAGTAACCAACTTTAATGAACTTCAAAAGCCAAACGGGAATTCCCTGGTGGTCCAATGGTTAGGATTTGGTGTTTTCACCAAATATATATATATATATATATATATATATATATATTTTTTTTTTAAGAAAAGTCTTTGAACATCCCTTTCTCTATATATTGCTATGGAGTGATTCATGGATTCAGTAGAAATAAAATAGGAAAGGTACACAACAGAATGCTATCTTTTATCTAAGAGAGAGAATGTGAATATATTTGCATATAAGTATGTTTGTATTTTAAAAATACAACAACAAAATGATAATCCAAAAACTGAAATGGTCACACATAGAGGGAGGTGGAGTTAGACAAGAAAAGAAGCTAAACTTCTCTTTACATACTTTGTATTATACTTCTGGTTTTAGAATCAAATGAAGAATTTACATAATTATAAAACAAAATTAAGTTGAATCAAAATGTGAAAGCCACTGGGTTAAAAAAGAAATGTTAGGGAAACAAGATATTCACAAGATGCCAAAAAATCACCCTAAAGATTCCTTGTTACTTACAATGGTAAAAGTGTATGGTTAATATTGAGAAATCTGGCAATAGATACCTTAACTGAGGCTCAAACTTAGCATCATGCATAGCAGGACACTGACATGTGCCTCCTGGAATGATGCAATATAAAGTACACAGTAGGGAATTTCCTGGCGGTCTAGTGATTAGGACTCAGCACTTTCACTGGCGTGGCCCAGGTTCAATCCCTGGTCAGGGAACTAAGATTCCACAAATCACTTAGCACAGCCAGGGGCAGGGATGGGGCTGGGGGATAGTATGCAGTGAAATGTTCTTGCCAAAAAATTACTTAACCCAAACCTAACAAGCCTCTAAAACAGTTCAAACTTCCAATTTATAGGAAATACAAGGTTAGGAGGAACAAATTAAGCAGTCATGAAAAGGGAACTAACATATTCATAATGTACATATAACATATATTGTTCTTCAAGACAACATGCAAACTGTTCAAAAGATCAATGTCATGAAAAAGAGTAGGGAGACTGCTCTACATTAAAAGAAAATAACTAACTAAATAAAAGAAACTAAAGAGAATAATCAAAAGCAATGCATGGGTTTGACTGGATTATAGCTAAAAAACTACTACAAAAGATACTAACAACTAGGGAAATTTTAATATGGGTGGAATATTAGATAGCATATGGGTGTTCAACTGTACTATTCTTTCAATTTTCTGTAGGTTTGACAAGCTTCCAAATTAAACTTGGAAAAAATAAAGCAGAATGCTAAAAAGCAAAATCCTTTAAAAACTGAAAGCTAAACAAAAGAAATCTGACTATATACTAAGCTGGTTAAATGCTCAGAAGATCCTTTCAAATCACTTTAAAATATAGGAACAATGTATGCCAAAACAAATACAATATTGTAAAGTTAAAAAAGATAAATAAACTAATAAAAAAAAACAATTTAATGAGGGAAAAAAAAAACAACATAGGAACACACAAAAAAGCAAAAACCAAAAACACTGGAATACAACTGTGCAGCATGCTCAGTAAGCCTTTAGCTTAAGGACCAAAAGAACATCAAGGGAATCTTAAACAGCACTCAGTAATTGAACTGTTACTAATAATATCTTGGTGTGATTTTCTATATACAGGATACACTAAAGTATACTACTTGCTAGAAATCAAGATTTTTAGCAAGAATAATTGGAGACTCAAACATAAAATCAATATTAAACTGTAAAAACTACAAGTTCAATTGGAAGTATCAATATGAACTCATGATAGATTTTTCCTTCAAAATAAAAAGTGTATTTTGTAGCCCAGTCTACTGAAAAGTTCTAGAAACACTGAGCAAGCAGACATGAACATTCCAGTGTCCAGATGGTAGGTGATAAATAATAGCATTCCCCACAAAAAGTCACCGTGCTTATTTAACTTATATGCGGAGTACATCGTGAGAAACACTGGGAAAATACATCACTGACATGGAAAATGCATCAATGGACATGAGTTTGAGTAAACTCCGGGAGTTGGCGATGGACAGGGAGGCCTGGGGTGCTGCAGTCCATGAGGTCGCAAAGAGTCAGACACGACTGAGCAACTGAACTGACAAAAAGAAGTCAGAGCTTCTCAGAGAAATGGCTAATTCCATATCTGGGGTGGAAAAGGTAAAGGATGAGCCTGGATGGACACACCAGAAAGCAAGGAAGATATCAAACGAGTACAAGAGATGTGTCAAAATTATTCAGAAGCCAATTTGAATGAGTCCCCACGGGCCAAAGATGCCAACAACTTCATGCAACAAGAAGGATAATAATCATAAGAGTGCAACACATCAAAAGTTTAAATCTAAAAGTTCATAACAAGATGAAAACAATTCGGTGGCCATATCTTGAGAATGCCAAAGAACTAATTCATCATAAACTGATAAAGAGAAAGAATCCAGCACATATATCTTGCCTTTCCTATACAAAATGCCCCAGGGTAACCAAATAATTGATGAGAGAAAATCTCTCTTTACAGTGTTCTAGCTAATAAAGAAATGATAGAATAAGATGACCATTTTGCAACCCTCGACAAATTATATAATGGGTCTAGGCAATAATCATCATGGCTGCAAGCTACACAAAAAGAGCCACTGACCAGATGTTATAAACCTCTTGATGGAAGTAACGACCTCATTTGAAGCAGTCTTAACCAAATAAACCCCAAAACTTGAATCTAATCAAACCTCTAGATTTGAGCTGTCCAATATACCGGCCAGAAGCCACATATCACTACTGAGCATGAAAAATGCAGCTAGTGTGACTGAGGAACTAAAGTTTTTATTTTACTGAATGTTAGATAATTTAAACTTAAAAACTGATAATTCAGTTACTATGAAACTTCGTATGTGGTTCTCCATTTTCAATTGTAAATTTTAGGAGGTCTAAACACAGATCAAGTATTTTTGAAGAAAATTTAGCATCCAAATGGAGATGTGCTAGAAGCGTAAAACAGATAATGAATTCTGAAAACTCAGTACAGAGAGATGGTCAAATATCTCATCAATAAATTTTATAATGTTTACCATTGAAATGTTAATTCTTTTGTATATACTGGGTTAAACAAAATATAGTATTAAAATTAATTTCACTCTTTAAAAGTTACACATGTGAGTCATACTATATCTGTATTTAACAGCACTGATCAACATCTAACTACCCAGTTACAGGAACTACAGGGTCTAGCAGAACTCATTTTTTTGCTTTATTCTGGGGCGATATTTTAAAAACCACAGGACATAATCAACAGTATAGAACGCAGAAAATCCTTCAGGAGAAATAAGCAAATTTCTTCAACAATAATAAATATTGTAGAGAAAAATAAAAATAGACAGGAGGAACTTTTGGATTAAATGAGACTTAAGAGACATCATCAACCAATCACTAAATCAATTATCTGTTTCTTTCATTTTACTTGACTCTCAATTCAAACAAGCAAAGAGTGTGTGTGTGTGTATAACAATCCGGGAAATGTGAATACTAATCATATTAATATTAATGAATTATATAATATAACTCCAATGTTAAGCTATTGGGTTTTTGGTATGATAATTCTAAATATTTTTAAGAATTTTCTCTTATAGAGATATATTCTGAAATATTTACAATACAAATGAAATGACATGGTGTCCAGAATTTACTTTTAAATATCCTGGGGGTGGGGAGGGCAGAGAGGATGGCTTGTATGGGGGTGCACATGAAACAAGTTTGGCCATGAGTAGATAACTGCTGAAACTGGTGATGGCCATGAGGCAGCACTGTACTATTTTACTTATGCATATGAAGTTTTCCGTAATAAAAACCTAGAAATAAGAACAGCAAAAATCAACGTGAAGTGGCTCCCAATGGCCAAGAATGGGATAATACGAATATCAAAAAGAAAAATGACTCCAAATAGACTGAAAAATACCAAAATACATTTAAGCACTTAAGTTCATAAAAAATATAAATTAGAAACCTTACTGGTCACCTTTAAAGGTTGTAAGGACAACCAACTCTAAAAGCTGATAAATAAAGGCAAAGAATTAAGTATTTATCCTACCTTTTCTGTACTAACTGTATTTCAAAAGAACTAAACAGTTGATGTGAGAAAATTTTTAGAAATCCAATTAATAAACATAGGAGGAATGAAAAAAAGCAGAAAATTACCATTTTGCAGCCCTTAATAGATATAGGCAATGATCATTTGTTAATGACTACTAAAACCTGCTGTGAAAGGATAGGGAACTTTATAAAATTGATGGGGCTAAAAACACCTTAACCTGGTGATCATGATTGTTTTTCCTTTTTTAACTTTACATTATGTAAATCTTGAAACATTCACAAAAATGCAGATAATGATAAAATGAACCCCCATGTACCTATTATCAGCTTCAATAACTATCAACTCATGGCCAATACACTGCCATCTACACCCAATTCCTTTCTATATTCAATTATTTTCAAGTAAATCTCAGACATTTCATCCATAAATAATTTCAGTATGTATTTATAAAACAGGGATTCTGAATCTCAGCACTAATATTTTGGGCCAGATGATTTGTTGTGGGTAGTGTCCCTTGTATACTGTAGGATGTTTAGCAGCATCACTGGTGTCTACCCACTAGATACTGGTAGTAACCTCTGTCCTAATTGTGACAAGCAGGTATGAAAAGAATATCTCCAGACATTACCAAATGTCCCCTGGGTAAGCAAAATCTACCCCACCCATTGAGAACCACTGTTATAAAACTAAGAACACTTTTACCACAATACCATTATCACCTAGAAATATTAACAGCAATTCCTGAACATCCATCATAAACTATCTGGACAGTGTTCAAATCATCCTGATCATGCTATGTAAAAAAATTTTTTACAGGTTTTTCAAACCAGGTTCCAAATAAGGTGCCCACATTACACTTGGTTGTGTCTCTTACTTCTCATTTAATCTATAAATTCCCCTGCCTCTCTTTTCTTTGCAACGGATTCAAGGGAGAGAGACAAATTCTAACTGGTTGATTTGTCTCATAAGTCTATAAAAGTTCTCCCTTTCTGTTTATTTCTTTCTTCCCATTTATTTATGGAAGAGACCAGGCCTTTTGTCCTTTTGAGTTTCCCATAGTCTGGATTTAGTTAACTGTATCCCTGTGCTTTATTTAACATGCTCTTCTGGCATCAGTGTTTCATATAATTGGTGGATATAAAAGCTTAATATTTCATAGGTAATGTTGTGTATTCATCAAATCTTATCACTACAAAGACAGAACTGATATTCAATGTCTACTGATGTGATGCAAAAGGAAGTTTACAGGTACACAGCACCACCTATGATATATTCTTGCCAAAAATAAAAAATAAACCTGAATCCAATCAAACCATAGATTTACCAATCAGTTTATAGGAAACACAGGGATGGAAGAACATGTTAAATAACACCATGGGACACAATCAGTCAAATTCAGAGTATAGAAAAATTGTACAAGACCAATGACCCACTTTGTTTTTTTGGGCTCCAAAATCACTGCAGATGGTGACTGCAGCCATGAAATTAATGCTTACTCCTTGGAAGGAAAGTTATGACCAACCCAGACAGCATATTAAAAAGCAGAGACATTACTTTGTCCACAAAGGTCCGTCTAGTCAAGGCTATGGTTTTTCTGGTAGTCATGTATGGATGTGACAGTTGGACTATAAAGAAAGTTGAGCACCGAAGAACTGATGCTTTTGAACTGTGGTGTTGGAGAAGACTCTTGAGTCTCTTGGACTGTAAGGAGATCCAACTAGTCCATCCTAAAGGAGATCAGTCCTGGGTATTCATTGGAAGGACTGATGTTGAAGCTGAAACTCCAATACTTTGGCCACCTCATGCGAAGAGCTGACTCATTTGAAAAGACCCTGATGCTGGGAAAGATTGAGGGCAGGAGGAGAAGGGGACAAGAGAGGATGAGATGGTTGGATGGCATCACCGACTCAATGGACATGGGTTTGGGTAGACTCTGGCAGTTGGTGATAGACAGGGAGGCCTGGCGTGCTGCAGTTCATGGGGTCACAAAGAGTTGGACACGACTGAGTGACTGAACTGAACTGAATGACCCACTTTCTATCATAAAGTGGAAGAAAAAAATAAAAAGGGATAAAAAAATGTTATAGACCTTAAGAGACCAATTTTGGACCTCACTTGGACCTCACCTGAATCCTGATTTAAAAACACAAACATTTTTTAAAAAGATATTTATGGGACATTCCTGGAAATCTAAACATTTATTGACTATTGGATGACACTGCAGTCAGTGCTAATTTTTTGGTATGCTATTGTGGCTACATTTTTAAAAAAAGAATCCTGCCAGAGATATATACTGAGGTAATTATGAATGAAATACGTAGAATTTGATTTTAAATGTGCCAATTAGGAGGGGGAAGGGTATTAAAAACAGGATTGACCATATGCTGCTAATTATTGAAGCTGAATGATTGGTACCTGGGGTTCATTATATCTCTCTACTTCCGTATCTGTTTGAAAGTTTCCATAATAAATTTTTAAATATCAAGTTCCCCTGGCTATAATGATAGCTTGGAAAGCATCAGAAACTATTCAGGTGGCTCCTGTAGTAGCCCATGTGAGAGGTGAAAGCAGCCTGCAACAGATTACAGCACAAACAGAGAAAAGAAGAATTCAGTAGACATTTGGAAGGTAGAATCAACAAGGCTTGCTAATTCATTAAATATGCAAAGTGAGAGTCAAGGACATTGAAGAGGCAGATTTGGGGAGGAAGGCTGGGGTTTGAGTTACCTGTGGGACCTAGCATGGAGATAGCAGCCGAAGTCCTGGGAGAGGAGATATGAAGGATGAGAACCCCACATAAGGAAAGGATGCCTGGGATAGAGCCCTAAGGAATCCCCAAAGTTTATCTGTTCTCTGTACAGGAGCTTGTTCTCCATGTATCTAGGCTGAGTTGTGTACACAGGTGGAAGGGGAAGACTGGTAATAGGCAGGGACGGGGGCAGCTGGGAGGGGGGTAGAAGATGTGCCTGTGTCTGGTGTGCATATGAGGGGAGACCCTAGATCACAACTCCACCCCCCCTTGCCAGCTCGCCCTTCTTTCCAGACACGGTCTGTCTCCACAGGGCCCCCAGATGGGCTGACCCTCTCTCTGGACAGCTGGGAGGCTGTCCCCACCGCCCGAGGCTGAACCTCACCTTCAGATCCTCACACAGGTCGCCGTAGTCAATCTCGATGAGAGCCTCTCGTGCATAGATATTGGAAGTCCGTTGGGAGCCACTCACTGAATCCTCCCCTTGGGAGCTACCCTGCAATGGTGAGAGGGAGAGTCAAATGCAGCTGACTGGCTGTAAGAGTACTCCTCTAGAGGGGGCTGGAGAGGGGGGCTTCTTGGCAGCCTTTGAGAAGCACCTCGATAGAAAGCACTTGTCGCAGAAAGAAGAGCAGCTTTGATGGCAGAAAGACCTGAGTTCAAAACTGGGCTCTACCACTGACTAATGGTGTGACCCTGGGCAAGACATGCTGTTGCTTGAATCCTCATTTAAACACACAAACCCTCATCTGTAACATGAGACCATGCCTGCCTGGCAAGGCTGTGCTTAGGATTAGAAGTAGTTATATCGTGTGCTACCATGATGCCTGGCACACTGCCAGTGTTCAGAAGATTTTTCTGAATTAAATGGAAATGTTTGGGAAGAAAGGAGGGAGAAAGACATGTGGGACTGAGATACATGTTCAGGTCAAAGACAAGATATCCGAGACCTCCTCTCAGTTAACAGTCCAGCCCCCTTGCTATCAATCAAGCCTCACTTTCAGTGGATAAAATGCCTTGGCTCTTCTATTGGCTTGTGTCTTTCCCTTTCCCATAACTGTGCTTCATCACCTTTGCGGTGCTGCTGTCCCTTACCCAACCCTCTCCTGACCAACCTCTCTCACTGCAGCTAAGTTACCATCCTTCAGGGCCCACAACTTCCATCTTCTTTTGCTCTTGGGATGAGACGGTTAGGTAGCATCACCAACTCAATAGACATGAATCTGAGCGAACTCTGGGAGACAGTGAAGGACAGAGAAGCCTGACATGCTGCAGTCCATGGGGTCGCAAAGAGTCGGACATGACTGAGTGACTGAACAACAACCAATATCCATCACCTGCTGGAACTATCTTAGCTCAAGTCCCTGAGGTTCATGAATGATTTCCTCTTCTCCTGGCTTACCTCCTTCTCCACCTACTGACAAACACCCTACCCCCAACAACTGCCCTCTCACATCAAGGCTATCACCTTTCACCTCACCTGTCTTCACCCTGCCTCATCTCCTCTGCATCCCTCCTTTTGTCACTCACCACCCTCACCCACCATCCTTCTCTCTCTCACCTGCCCTCCCTGGCCACCTTCACCCCCCATCCCTGGTTATGTTGTTCACAGCCCACACCCACCACCATGATACTCACCTCTTCCTGACTAATATCATCCATGGTGCCCTTAGACAGTGGCAACTTGATGTCCTGCATCTTGCAGGCCTGTAGCAGGTTGTGGCGGTCACTGCGCTTCTGTTCAAGCTTGGTCTCAATGGCTGTCACCTCCTTCTGTAAATGGGTCATTTCCCTAAGAAGATTCAGGGAGATAGGTGAGATCCAAATCCGGCAAGCTGCCCATACTACGTACTTCCCCCAAGCCCAGACCTGAACCCACTCACTTGTTGGCGCCCCCCAGTTTCTTACGAATCTCCTCCATCTCGTGGTTCTTGTCATTCACCTCTGACTTCTTGGCCAGGTGCTGGTTCTTCAGGTCTTGTAGCTGGGCCATGGTCTCATCTATGATCTTCATATGTCTTTGCTCCTCCTAGGCCCAGCAGGGGGAACAGGACAAGAAGTGAAGGCTTTCCCTCCGCTCCCACTGGAATGGAATGGAATCTTCTCCCTCTGTGCCCACCCTTTCTACCAGGTAGTTTGTTGGAATCTATCTTCAATGAGCTCTGCTTTTACAAACCCCCATCACTCCTCTGGCTTCTTTTACCTTTTTCCAAATTATTTTGTTGACCTCTCCCCAACCCCAATATACAAACTGCCTGCTGTAGAAATGTTCAAAGTATAAAAAAGTATGAAGTAGGAGGGAAAAAAGAAATTACTTGAAATACCACCAGGCAGAGGTAACCAATTAACATTTAGCCTATCACCTCCCAATATTACTTATGGACAAAGTCAATATAGTTGAGACTAAATTATAATTAAAAGTCTATATTCTGACTTAATGTCATTTAAGCATCTTTTTCACATCAACACTACAGTCACGAGCGACAACAACATCAATGTTTTTAAAAAGCATAATACTGTATGTTTTCCATGAGTACACATATAAGAGGACTTCCTTTGTGGCTCAGCTGGTAAAGAATCTGCCTGCATTGAAGGAGACCTGGGTTCAATCCCTGGGTTCAGAAGGTCGCTGGAAAAGGGAAAGGTTACCACTCCAGTATTCTGACCTGGAGAATTCCATGGACTGTATAGTCCATGGGGTCACAAAGAGTCAGACATGACTGAATGACTTTCACTTTTCACACATATAAGAATGTAATTAATGCCTATAAAGTCTGGAAGAATATACTCTAGATGAGACTGGCCCTAGGAAGAGTAAAAGGACTGAGATTGAGAGTGGTCAGTCAATGGGGATTATAATCTTACTTATTATGTTGTTTTGTTTTTTAAGGAGAACGTTTTCACTTTGATCTGAAAGTCACAGAAGGGGATATATCTGCAATGCATTAAGAAATAATATGCATACAGAGAGTGCAAATGCTAATACAGCAAATAATGATTGATGAATCTTGGTGACAGGTAGATGGGAGTTCTTAGTACTAGTTTTGCAGCTTTCTGCTAAATTTAAAATGATTTCAAAATAGCCAAAAAGAAATATATGATTCTGGATCATCTACATGTCTACCTACTCCTGCCCCAGGATTTTACTACCCAATCTCTATTTGCATTGAAGATTGCAGTGACACCAACGAGGACTACTTCAATCATGAGGGTTTAATGGAGGAAAAAAACCCAACAAAACCATACAACCAACAACAAACAAAGGCAGACATAAAACTCAAATGATGTACTTAAGCCAAGTGAGAATCAAATCACCTCAGGTAGGGATGTTGCAAGGAACAAAAGTTTCACAGCATTTAGGGAATTCCCTGGTGGTCCAATGGTTGACTCCACACTGCCAGTGCAAGGGGCCCGGGTTCAATTCCTGGCCAGGGAACTAGATCCCAAGTGCCACAACTAAAGATCCTGCATGCCCTAACTAAGACCTGGTGTAGCCAAAGAAATTTTTTTAAAAATGTTCCACAGGAATTTAAAGAGAACGGGTGTGGGTAAATGAGTCATCAAATAACCAGTGGAACAGGCATGCTTGACTCAAAGAAACTGAGCCATGGCCGTCAGCACAGGCACACTGTGAAAAGGAACTCAGTTTCAGCAAAACACCATCACCTGTTGCAATGAGTTACTGTGGTTAATTATAAAATTAATTTGGAAGTTTGTCCTGGCTTTTTGGTTAAGTGGTACGTTTGTACATATTTAACATTAAGGATATTTTAAGCCAACATGAATCTTTAAAAGAGGTCAGTATATTACTCAAATTTGAAACTATTAAACTACACAAATACTTACATGAATGTAGCATAATTTGCTTCAATCCTAATTCCCAGGAGACACAGGACAGTTTCCTATATGGAACTATAAATATTTGTCACTAATTATCAACCTGTGTGCACAAAGCTATGCCAACACTTTGGATCTCCTTGGGTATTAGTGAGTTAGGAGAAATGTATTCTGAAGACTCTCAATGGATGCTGCCATATGGCCTAAGAATGCTGGTCTTGTGCAACATGGCTAGTATCCTTTTTTTTTTTTTAATCTTGAGTGACGTGATAAGAAACAAATTACATGTAATTATTGTTTTAATTTGCATTCCTTTGAGTTCTACTAAGGCTCAGTTATGGATATGTGTTTATGGGTTATTGGATCTCTCCTTTAACTGTTGATGCCACTCATTTTTTTTCTCCCTATTTAGGTCTTGGTGTTTTTCTTATTTAGAGGAGGGCTTTATAAATGATGGATATTATCTCTTCCAATTTTTTCTCCTAGTTTTTAGTTTTTCATGTTCTCCTTTCTTACCTTCTTGAGCTTTTCTATCTCATTTTCATCTTTTTTCACTGTCTGCTCCCACATGTGTACTTTATCCTGGTCCTCCTTCAGTTGGTTCTTTTCAAAATCCAACTGGATACCCAAACGAGTCTTCTGATTCTCAAACTCCAAACTGTGGGGAGAAAGGAGAACTAGGCCTAGGGCACAGGGACTCAGTTACTGCTGAATATAAGTCACCACTGAGCTCATCCACATAGATCCACATAAAACTGTCCCCTCAAGTTACAGAACTAAGTTCCCTGGCCTAGCTTTGTAGGTATGGCAGAAGGCAGAGGAGATAGGACCAAACTCTATTAATCTTCCTTTAAACACTGGAGCCCTCCCCCGACAAGTTCCTAGAAGCAGATATAAAAAGGTCCACCTCAATCCACCAGCTATGTTAATTCCTATTTATTAAGCTTCTGTGTAGTTTACATACATTACCTCTAATCCTCTAATGAATAGCTCTACAAGTAGGCATTATTATCCTAATTTCACAAAAAAAGGAAACTTGGGCCAAGAGGTAAAAGACTTTGCCCAAAGCCATACAGCTAGCAAATGTGAGATCAGATCCCAGTCTAAACACCAAAACCTGGGATTCTTCTCCTATGGCATCCTTACAATATAATGTGGTAGGATAAGAGGATTGGTATCCCAACTCTGCCATTTACTGGTAGTGAATCTCAAGACAAGTAATTATATCTCTTTACCTGTTTTCTCACCTGAAAAATGGAAATAACAATAGTACTTACCTCAGTTATTGGGAGTTAATATGTATAAAGTCTTTAGAACCTTGCCTGGTACACAGTAAGTACTCAATAAATTTTCGTTATCATCACCATCTCCAGGTTGACTGACTGTATTCAGTCCATGGGCTTTGACTCTTTCCAACTATCCCCAAACCCCTGCACATACCTCTGTCCCAAGAGTCCAGAACTTCTACGGGGGCAGAGGTTGGATAGTTAAAAAAAATATGGAGAAAACAGATCCCTGGTAGTTCCCTTCTCCCTAACTCTTTATAAACTAAAAAAGTATGCAACTGGCATACACAGATATTAGCAGGACAGGCAGGGCTAACTTCCAACTGCCCCTCTACCCCCCAATATGGTGTGACAGATGTTGCCAGATGTCATGGTAGCAGCTTAAACCTATTAGTCACTATAATCCAAATAGAATGTAATTAACTCTATAATTTTGAGCTATGCAATTTTAAGTTCAATCTCTTAAGAATGACTCATAAAGCCTTCTGTGATCTGGCCCCTGCTGACCTCTCCAACACCCCCACCTTCCTCCTGACCCCATTTTTCTGCTCCAGACATTCAACACTTTAGTTTACAGAACAAGGCATGCTCTCTCACACCTCTAAGCATGCTGTTCTCACTGCTTGGAACTCCCTTCTGTGTACTGCCTGGCTGGCTAAATCACTCTACAAGTCTCCAGTTCATCACTCCTTGTTCTGTAGAACTTTCCCTGAGGATTGCGAACAGGTTCTTCGTTTCTATTATACTTTGTTGGGTTCCTCCCTTTTGGGTGCAGTTGAGTTAATCATACCCCAGAGTCCACAAAACTTTTATGATCACTGTCTGTACAAGACGTTTCCCTTGTCTTCTTGGGTTCAATCAGGTTTCTACTCCTATTATGTTCCCTACAGTGAGCAAACACACTGAAGTGATGTACATTATATACAGATAGGTAGATGCATACATATGTATATAACCTTAAAGTGCATATACTTATAAAATGTCACTTTTAAATTTACACAAATGTACAGTGTTATAAATTTATCCTTGTTACCGCCTGTAAATCTAGTTCTTGTCTGAACAGAGTATTCCATAGTCTGTACAGTCATCACATTTAACTTGTATTTCCCTGCAGTGACAGCTGTCTACATTGCCATCAACATCCCACTACCACAAGTACGCCAAGATGAACTCTGAATCTGTCTCTTGGAGACCCGGTGGCCAAAACTCTCTGGGATACTGATGCAAGGAGCGGCTTTGCTAAGTCAAGGGGCTCATGCAGACTTATTTTCACCAAATGTTGCTAGGTTGTTTTAATTTGCATTTATCTGATTAGGAATGAGACTGAACATCAACTCACGGTTATCAGCCATTTGAGCTTCTCTTTCCATGAAATGCTATATACGAATACATCCTCGGTCCATTTTTCTACTGGATGTCTAGGTTTTTTTTCTTCTTGTTGATCTACAGTTCTTCGAACATTTTCCTCTGTACTTTCTATCTACCTAAAAAGTACAGCATCATTCTGAAATTGCTAATCTACTTGTTCGTCTCCTCCACTACTCCAAAACTCCCTGAGGACAGGGACAGTCTCTGATTCAATTCTATATCCCTTGAGCCTGGCTTGGGGGTAGGAGACCAATGAATTGTTACAATATGGGTGATGGGCTGACTGAAGCCCAGGATTCAAGGGGTGACCTCCTTCAGAGATACTGTCATGTTCATCTCTCTTACTCATATCTCCCCACTGTTTCCAATACCTAGCACAGGAAAACTTGGCACAAGGTTGGTTGAACAAATGAATAATTAAAGTGGGAAAGAAAAGAGAAACTTGCTTTGTTCTTACTATTCTTCCAACCTAGAACTTTGGCTCTCCTCTCACTCAACACCTATTAGGATAATGACAATAATAAAAGCTAGTATCTATTGGGAGTTCCCTGGGTGGTTCTAGTGGTTAGGCTTTCACTGCTGTAGCCTATTATCTACTGCTCTTAGTAGGTGCTAAGTATCATGCTAAATACTTTATAAGGATTAAGCCCAACCTCTGATCCACCTGACAATCTGAGATAGGTATCATTATTATCCCATCTGACACATAAGGCAATTGGGGCCTAGAGAGGTCACTACTCAAGATAAATGAACCTTGGAGCTGGGATTTTAATCCAGGTAAACCATGTTTAAAGCTGGCACTCTTAATCCCTATACTGCTTCCCTGATGTCCCTGTTCTTTAAAGGTGACTACAATAAAAGTCCATCATTCTAAAAGCTGCTGCTTACCTTATGATGGCATTTGACTCCCCAGATGTCAGGCTAGGGGCTCAAGGATACCTCAATCTCCCCCTTCTACCCAGACTTCCACCTACCGCTTCTTGGCGATTTCATTCTGCCGCTTCACCTTCTCTTCCTCAAACTCCCGGATATTGCGCACACCAATCTCCCGACAAAACTCTTCAAATACCTCATCCTCTACCTAAGAAGAGAAGCAAGGGAGAGAAAGGGCCCTTTGGGTCAGAGTACTGCTTCCAATCCTAGTCCTGCCCGTGCTGGGCAGGTCCATCCTCTACCAACCTGGTTCATCTTCTCCTTTAAGTCTTTCATTTCCCTCTCTCGGCTCTGGATGATTCTCTTGATATCATTGATTCGAGGCCCAAAGTTGGCTAGCTCACTCTCCAGTTTGGACTTTTCCTGTAAGAAATGGAGTTGAGAGGACAAAAGAGACCAGGATCCTTAGAGAAAAGGAGCCAGCCACCCTGTGTGTACCAGTCCCATGGACAAAAAGGGCTAACTCTCCACACACTGAGAACCTGACTTAGCACTGCTCCACTCAAGGCTGCATCATCTCTCACTTGAACCATCATATGGCTTCCTTCCCTGGCCTCCAGTCTGCCAGCTTCAATCCAAAAGGCTGGGCACACAATAAACATTGTTCTTTACAGGTCTACACTTCCCTCATCTATAACCCCTGGGGTCAGGCGTGTCCTGGAATTTAGACTTTTTGATTTTAGAAAAATGATATATATACCACATATTACATAACACCTCCAGAGTGGTCTAGGGAAGCACCCATAATCAAACACATTAATATAGCTAGAAAAGTACCTCCACTCACGGGGACTGAAATATCTGTAGCTCACTTTCAAAACTCAGAAGAAACTCAAATATTTGTTGAATGAATTAATTAGGTAAATAGCACCTAACATTTACTGAACATCCACTTGGTACAAGCAATCAGTCTAAATACTTCACATGTATTAACTCATTCAATCTGTGCAAGGACCCTATAATTCTAACTCCCACTTTACAGATTAAGGTGAAAAAAATGGACACTGAGAGGTTTGTTTTTGTTTGGTGTTTGTTTCGTTCTGTTTTTTGAGTATCTGTAATACATGCATTTGAAAAAGACGTTTCTGGAATATATTTTTCAAAAAACTCTTACAAACCAATATAAAAATGAGCAAAAGATTTGAACATTGAGAGGTTTAGTAACTTGCCTAACGTCATAGAGCCAAGACCTAAACCCCTGACTGTCTAACTCTATGCCATCTATTCCTGGTTTTCAGGAACAGACTGGGAGGAGAGAGGGAAGAGGGACAACTTCCCCACCCCTAGAAAAGCCTAGACCAGGAATGTGAGGATGGCCATTGGTGAACAGGGCTGAAGGTCAGGCCCCACCTGCAGATTAAGGGCCAGATGCCGTGTCTTGGTCTGTTCTAGGTCACTCTGTGAGTACTTGAGCCGCATCTGCAGTCCATGGGCCTGAGACTGCACCTGACGTAGTTCTGCCTCTTTTCGCTTTGCCTTCATCTGCTCCTGAAGTGGACAAGAGGGAAAGGCTAAGGTGGTAAGAAGGTGGCCGGCTGGCCTGGGCTTAGGACCCCCATTCCTAGGGACAGCCCTGCCTGTGGCTTACCTTCAGCTCTTCTGTCAACCGCTCCTTCTTCTCTTTCAACTTGTCTACTGCTTTCTCATCCCAGCGTCGGGCCTTGGCCTTCAGGTCACTGGCCCCACCAGAGATCACCCCTGACTTCTGGAACAGGGTCCCATCCAGTGCCACTGTCTAAATACAGCAGGGAAAAGAGAGAAGGGGGAGAAGCTGAACAAAGGAATCGCCAATACTAAGCCTATCCAGTTACAATGTGGTGAGGGAATCCATACCTTGTGGCGCTGGTGGCCTCCAAAGGCAATGCGGCGGGCATCCTCCACATTGTCACAGACAAGGGCATTGCCACAAGCATACTGCAGGGCCTTTTTGATGTGAGGTGGCTCATAGCGAATCACATCAATCACCAGCTTTGCCCCCTTCAGCTCCCGGAGTTTCTCATCTGTAGGTTTTACCTGTAAGAAAAAGCTTAGTTAAGTGGCTGAACATGGAGGACTAGGAGGAGCAGCCCTCTCACAATGCCCTGACCCCATCACCACCAGCCTCACCTCCAGGTAATCAAGAGGCAAGAAAGTCTCAGGCTCCCCACGCTGCTCCTTGATATACTGAATGCAGTCCCGGCCTGTCTTCTCTGAGTCCACAATAATGGCATCCATGTTCTTACCCAAAACCTTGGTTACTGCAATCTGATACTTCTTTTGTGTGGGCTGGCAGAGGTCAATGAGGCGGCCGTACTAAGGAAAGTCAGAAGAGTGAAGCATGAAGCTTTTGAGAGCTGGCTCAGGAATCCTAATTCCCAGCTTAGAAGGGGGATGGCAGGTCAGAATCTCTATCAGGAGCACAGCCCCCAAACTATGGAAAAAAGGCCTACTCTAGCCCCAGAGCAACAACAACTTCAGGCAGTCATGTCTGAATCCAGAATCATCTTTCTAAACCTCACTTTTACCATTTCACAGACCACTGCCACCGCAGGCATTATGCAACTTAATTGGGTTCCACAAATAAAGAGCACAATAAATGCAACGCACTTGAATCATCCCACACATTACATTTATTGTGTACTTTATTTCTACTATTATTACATCAGCTCCACCTCAGATCATCAGGCATTAGATCCTGGAGGTTGGGGACTCATGATCTATGGAAATCATGAAGAAATATTTGTAGAACCCAATTAAGTTGAACCCAGGGATGGAATTACGGCAACAGAGGGATAATATTCAGGGAATCTGGGAACTCAGGATTTCGTTCAAGAGGCCAAGAGATCTGATAAAACCTAGTAAATGAGCTGACTGTTATATGCCGAAGGAGCTCACACTGAAGCCTGCACAGAGCTATTGATACATTCTGGGAACTTATTCCTGCCCCGCAGCCCCTTCCCTTTCCCAAAGGCCTCCTCAGTTTCTCCACCTCCCATAGAAGAGTGGACACAAGCAAGACAAAACTTTCAGAAAGATACAACTGGTGTGACGAAAAGAACACAAGGTTAAGAGTCAGAACAAGTTGGGTTTGAATTGCAGTTCTTATACATATAAGCTATGCTGTTTTGAGCAAGTCATGTAATCTCTCTGACCCTCAGTTTTCCCCAGTTGTAAAAATGGGATTAGCAATCCTGTCCTCACGGGGCTGCTGGGAAAATTTTCTGACAGTGAGTATGAAAGAAACTGGTCAGGAAATGAGTTCCCTTTCCACTCTTACCACAGAACCAGGGTACAGGCGCTTGATGCTTTCCATAATTTCTGCCTTTCGCTGTTGGCGGCTGCTCTCCTGGCGGTCGATGCGAGCATCCCCCAGCTGCTCCATTACCTGGTTCAGCTCCTTATTGATCTCATCAATACGCCGCTTGGCCATCTCCACCTCCTCTGTCAGCTCCCCCTCTAGTTTCTTCTGTTCCTCTAGAGACTGCCTACAAAGTAAGGAAATACTGGGGTTATCCTGGCTGGCCAGAAAATATTCCTGGCCGAGAGGGACTATGAGGGTCCTTCCTAGGGAGGGGCAGGACAGGTAGGGTTCATAAGAACAGGCCTGGAGGTAAGAGGGGATGTTACAAAGCCACATACTTGCTGGTTGTGATGTATTCCTCTAGTTTCTCAATCCGTTTCTGATTCTCTTCAATCTCCCGAAGCTTTTGCTTGATCTTGGCCTGGGAGAGAGGCAAAGACACTACATCACCATAGGCTGAGCAAATTAAGGCCAAGACCATGGAGCCCTGGCTCATCCCCCATATGCCTACTCATCCTAAGAGCCTAACAATCACAGACAATCTGTCACTAGTATCACTATTAAAAATCGGATGCACAAAACAGCATTCAGTGTGTCTCTGCTAACTGATGGGGCCACCATGGGCCCTATGAGACCCTCTCACAGGTGTTCTACCCAGCCTGGAACACCTTCCTCACCAATCAGGGAGGCTCAAACCAAGACAAAGTAAGGCTTTCTCATCTATAAAACGCAGGTAACCTCCACTTCACAGAATACACATTAAGTGCTTAACATGTATTAGCCACTAATTCTATGTGTGTGTGCACTCAATTGCTCAGTCATTTCCTACTCTTTGCGGCCCCATGGACTCTAGCCTGCCAGGCTCCTCTGTCCATGGACTTTTCCAGGCAAGAATACTGGAGTGCTTTGCCATTTCCTACTCCAGAGGATCTTTCTGACCCAGGGATTGAACCCTTATCTCCTGAATTGGCAGGTGGATTCTTGGGAAGCGCCTAGCTATTAAATACTAATAAAATAGCTATTAATGCCTAATACCTTCTTTTAAACATTTAAAACTGCTTAGTACAATACCTGGAACATTGTAGGCTCTTGGAATATTATAATAATTTTCCATCCTTCCTATTATTTTACTATTATTGTTATTAGGAAGACAGTAAGTGAAGTATACTTGAAAGTGTGGGCTTCTGGGACTTCCCTGGTGGTCCAGTGGCTAGGACTCTATTCTTCCACTGCAGGGGGCGCAGATTCAACCCCTGGTCAGAGAACTAAGATTCCACATGCCACAAGGTGCAGCCAAAAAAAAACCCAAAAAAGTGTGGGCTACACTGCCCAGGTTCATATCCCAGTTCTGCCAGTTAATAACCCTAGGCAGGGACGTCCCTGGTAGTCCTGTGGTTAAGAATTCACCTGCCAATGCAGGGGACAGAGGTTCGATCCCTGGTCCAGAAGATCCCACATGCTGCAGAGCAACTAAGCCCATGTTCCACCGACTACTGAGCCAGCATTCTGGAGCCCAAGAGCCACAACTATTGAAGCCCGTGGGCCCTAGAGCCCGTGCACCGCAAAAAGAGAAGCCACTGCAATGAGAAGCCTGAGCACTGCAACTAGAGAAAGCCTGCAAGCAGCAACTAAGACCCAGGACAGCCAAAAATAAAATAGACAAATAAATAAATCTTTTAAAAGATGACTGCATATATGTAAAAAACAGTGCCTAGCACACAGTAGGAGCTTGCCTTTTGTTGTTTAGTCGCTATGTCCAACTCTTTTGAGATCCAATGGACTGTAGCCCGCCAGGCTCCTCTGTCCATGGAATTTCCCAGGCAAGAATACTAGAATGGGTTGCCATTTACTTCTCCAGGGGAATGTTCCTGACCCAGGGACCAAACCTGTGTCTCCTGCATTGGCAGGCAGATTCTTTACCACTTAGCCACCAGGGAAGCCCCATGCTAGATGTTAACTATGGTCATTACTGTTAAGACTATCGTCACTTCCTTTTGTCTGGACCATCACCTCTAATCCTGTAAGGCATGCCCACCTCTGTCTCTACTTTCTTCCGTTCTTCCAGATCTAGCCGGTCCTGGTCAGCCTTCTGGTCTCGATTGAACTTCTCCAGCTCCTGGGCCAGGGTAGCTGCTCTCTTACTGGCTTCTTCTTTCAAGCGGTGATATTTCTTCACCTGTGTCAGGGACAGGGATGACCAAATCAGTCCTGTCAGCCTAGCAATCTATTTGCCCATCCCCCTACCCCTCAGAGCTTACCTGATTCTCCTCCAGGGTCAAATCTCTGCCCTGACTCTGACTTTCCTCTTCCATCCGTTCCTCAAACTCCTGCCGAGCTTTCTCCACTGACAGCATCTCCTTTTCCAGCTCATCCATGTCACCTTTACGCTTCTTATAATGCTTCTGAGCATTCTGTAGTGACTTTTTGGCTGCTTCCAGCTTCTTGATTTTGTGAGAAGTATTTTCTTTGGCCTTGATGTACTGAGGCCGCTTCTGGTTCAGCTCTGAGTCCTTCTCCCTTTCACCAGAGGGGAGGGGGAACCAATTAGCTCAGTGGGAGAAGGGAGGGTTCCAAGGCTTTTTAATCCAAAGGGGGATTAGGCACTTCCCTTCCAAGCCTCAGGGAAGTGCCTAAAAGAACAGGGCTGATGCCCCACAGATCCTGTGATGGCTTCAGCCTGGCATTCCAGCCACTCTAGAAGGTAAAGCTACCACCCCTGCCTCAACCCTAGCCAGGCCAGACCTCTCGGTAAGAACTCCCAAGAGTACCCTGTGTTCACGTAACTGTTCCCCGTCTGATCTAACCTTTTCAAATTTCTGTCCTTTGAACTTCAAGCTCCAGTTGTCCTCTTCTAGGAAGGGACTATCAGTCACGAGTGGCTTCCCATCACTTCTTCTTGGCAAAGCCACCACCCTTTTCAAGTTCTCCTCTTCTGAGTACCTATCTACACGGAGTCTGAGTACTTAAATACTCTATTTGTCTAACATGCAAGTCAAGAAATGTGCCTGATTCTAGCCAAAGCCAAGTCAAGGGGAAGATGCTTTCCACAAGTCGCAGGCTCAGTCCTGCCACTTACTTGATCTCCTTCTCAATCTGCTGTTGTTCCCGCATCATTTTGCCCAGCTCCTTCTTCTTCTCCTTCAGCTCATCCTCTACCTTGTCCATCCGCTTCTTGTCCTTCTCTATCTCCTTGTTCTTAGAGGCCAGTTCTTTGTTGAGCTTCTCAATTTCCACTTCATTATGATAAAGTTTGAAAAGCTGCAACTGTACCTGAGCTCGCACCACCTCATCCTTCAGGCGCTGGTATCGGTCAGCCTGTGCAAATAGGGGTGTGGAGGCAGGGGTGCATCAGTGAGGCACTGGCTTCATCCTGGCCTCTCAGATCCCAGAGGCAACCTGGCCACCTACCTCTTCTTTTTCTTGTTTGGCCTCCTTGCGTTCAGCTGCGATGTTTTTTTTGCGATGGTAATTAAACTGTGTGTCCTCTTCAGCTTTTACCATTTCCTTTTTTCGCTTGTCATATTCCTGGGCCAGCTCCCCGGAGCGACTGATCTCTTCAAAAAGAGCTGTCCTCTCTTTGGGGTTTTTCATGGCAATAGATTCCACAGCACCCTAGTAAAGGTCAAAACACTCTCCCCACTTAGACACTACTCAGTTCAGTTCCCCTACCCACTCCATCATTCAGAAAATGTTCATTGATCCCTTCCCCACAGCGGGTGCCACATTTCACCACTGAGCTTTGAGGACATCCCCTGCCTTTTAAGGTACATGGGGAACAGAAGAAATAGAAGCAGAGACAACGCCATGTGTTATGTGCAGTGACAGCAGGAGCACATAAAAAGAACTAAATGAAGCTTGAGTGTAGATGGCTGGTAGGGGTATCTATGTGGGAAGGTTTCCCAAAGGTGACAACTGTGTCTGGAAGATGGGGAAAAAACTAAACAAAAAAGTAAGAGAGACGAGGTTATTCCACACAGAGGAAAATTAGTATTGCAAAGTCTGCAGGCCAAAGAAAGCAGGCAAATTTGGGGAACTGTAAAAAGTTTAATTAGGCTGGAGTGCAGGGCTAGAAGAGTATTGGCAGATGAGGGTAGTGAGGTGAGCAAGAGCCAAAGCGGGGCTGTTTCATGAATGACAGGAGTTGGATTTCATGCTAAGGCAATGGTTCTCAAATTTTAGTGTGCATCATAATAACCTGGAGCACCTGGAAAAACACAAACTGCTGGGCCTCACCCCACAGTCTCTGCCCCTATCGGTCTGGGGTAGGGCCTGAGAATGTGCAGTTCTAACATGTCCCCAGTCGATGCCAATCTGGAGACTACAATTTGAGAACTGCCATCAGAAGGCAGTGAGAAATCACTGACATGTTTTAAGAGGAAGGAATATTTGTGCTCTCATAAGATGAATTTTAGGGGATGAACAGGAGGGGGTCAGACTGGAGTCAGGAAGCCCAGTGAGGAAGCTGCTACATTAGTTCAGAGAGAGATGATGAAGCCAGAGATGGAGCAAGTCCAGTGGGGATAGGAAAAAAAGTAGATAACCAACAACTGTTTAAAGTGCCCATCTGAAGAGAAGCCACCACAATGAGAAGACTGCACACCACACAGGCACACACACACGGTAGGTCCTGCTTGCCCAACAAGAGAAAAGCCCAAACAGCAACAAACACCCAACACAGTCAAAAAAAAAAAAAAAAAAAAAAAACGCCCACCTGGAAGACGAGGAAGTTACGAGCTTTGATAAGAATGCCCAACTTCTCTAATTCCTCACTGTACTCATGTAGCTGGACCACTTTGTTGTTGATCTTGTACTCAGAGGAACCTCCTACAAGACAATACATGAGTTAGCCAAGGGTCAGGCCTCCCTCCTACCCCAACAAACTAGTCTAGCCACCCCTGTGGACCCAAGGAGAACCTTGTGGCCAGCCTCACCCACCAACAATGACACGGGCAAACGTGCGGTCCTCAGCACCCTCTTCAGAGTAGACCATGCTGACAAAGGCCCGGTTGGCTGCTGGTTTGCCCACAGGAGCTCCGTGGATCAGGTCCCTTAGGGTCTTTACCCGCAGGTTGCTGGTTTTCTCACCCAACACAAAGCTGATGGCATCCATAAGATTTGACTTACCTAAAGGAGGACATGACAAAGTAGAGGAGGGGAAATAAGGGGAGGGGGGAAAAGGAATAAAAGAGACACTGAGAACAGAAACGCCCTCTAATCACTCAGTGCTTAGACTATCAGGAGGACAAAATACTGCTTTGCCCCTGTAAAGACTAGGCCTGACCAAAGCCCTGGATCAAAGGCTTAGAAAAATAGCTCCTTTGAAGTTACTACTTACAATAGCCAAAAACTAGAACCCCAATTAAGGAAATGATATATTCACAAAATAGATCATTCTACATTTTTTTTTTTTTGGCCTTACTGCAAGGCATGTAGGATCTTAGTTCCCCAACCAGGAAATGAACCCACATTACCTGCATTGGAAGTGCAGGGTCCTAACCACTGGACCACCAGGGAAGTCCTCTACAACCTTTGATGACATGGGAAGATGCCCACAAACAGGAGAAACAAGCATGATACAAAACTCAACACAGTTTGATTTCAACCAAGTTTAAAAACAAACAAACAAAAACACGGGATGAGGGAAGGAGGAAAATGCAGAGCTGTTGTTGGACAAGTATAGTCTTTTGCAAGATAAAAAAGTTCAGAAGACTGGTTGCATAAAAATGTGAATATATTTAACACTACTGAATTGTACACTCAGAAACGGTGAAGATGGTAAATTTTACGTTATGTGTATTTTAACATTTTTAAAAAGGCATGTCTTTATAGTGATACATGAAGTACACAGCATAACTATGAAGTATCTTTCCAAAAATATTCAACCTGAATCTAAACAGACCTTTAGACCTACCCCTCAGTTTATAAGAAATACAGCAGTTAGAGAAACATGGTAAATGACAGCATGAGGAAAACTTTAAGGCAAACACAGAATGTGGAATGTTCTACAAGAAAACTAGTTTGGTCTTTTTAAAAAGTCAGTGTCTTTTGGAGAGGACCATTCCACTGGAGAAGGGCATGGCAAGCCACTTCAGTATTCTTGCCTTGAGAATCCCATGAACAGTATGAAAAGGCAAAAAGAAAGGACACTGAAAGATGAACTCCCCAGGTCGGTAGGTGCCCAATATGCTACTGGAGATCAGTGGAGAAATAACTCCAAAAAGAATGATGGGATGGAGCCAAAGCAAAAAGTATACCCAGCTATGGATGTGACTGGTGACAGAAGCAAAGTCCGATGCTATGAAGAGCAATATTGCATATGAACCTGGAATGTTAGGTCCATGAATCAAGGCAAATTGGAAGTGGTCAAACAGGAGATGGCAAGAGTGAACGTCGACATTCTAGGGATCAGCGAACTAAGATGGACTGGAATGGGTGAATTTAACTCAGATGACCATTATATCTACTACTGTGGGCAGGAATCCCTTAGAAGAAACGGAGTAGCCATGATGGTCAACAAAAGAGTCTGAAATGCAGTACTTGGGTGCAATCTCAAAAATGACAGAATGATCTCTGTTCGTTTCCAAGGCAAACCATTCAATATCACGGTAATCCAAGTTTATGCCCCAATCAGTAATACTGAAGAAGCTGAACTTGAACAGTTCTATGAAGACCTACAAGACCTTTCAGAACTAACACCCTCAAAAGATGTCCTTTTCATTATAGGCGACTGGAATGTAAAAGTAGGAAGTCAGGAAACACCTGGTGTAACAGGCAAATTTGGCCTTGGAGTACAGAATGAAGCAGGGCAAAGGCTAACAGAGTTTTGCCAAGAGAACACATTGGTCGTAGCACACACCCTCTTCCAACAACACAAGAGAAGACTCTACACATGGGCATCACCAGATGGTCAACACTGAAATCAGACTGATTATATTATTTGCAGCCAAAGATGGAGAAGCTCTATACAGTCAGCAAAAACAAGACCGGGAGCTGACTGTGGCTCAGATCGTGAACTCCTTATTGCCAAATTAAGACTTAAATTGAAGAAAGTAGGGAAAACCACTAGACCATTCAGGTATGACCTAAATCAAATCCCTTATGATTATACAGTGGAAGTGACAACTAGATTGAAGGGACTAGACCTGATAGAGTGCCTGATGAACTATGGACAGAGGTTGGCGACACTGTACAGGAGACAGGGATCAAGACCATCCCCATGGAAAAGAAATGCAAAAAAGCAAAACGGTTGTCTGAGGAGGCCTTACAAATAGCTGGGAAAAGAAGAGAAGCGAAAAGCAAAGGAAAAAAGGAAAGATATTCCCATTTGAATGTAGAGTTCCAAAGAATAGCAAGGAGAGATAAGAAAGACTTCCTTAGTGATCAATGCAAACAAATAGAGGAAAAAGACAGAATGGGAAAGACTAGAGATCTCTTCAAGAAAATTAGAGCTACCAAGGGAACATTTCATGCAAAGATGGGCTCAATAAAGGACAGAAATGGTATGGACCTAACAGAAGCAGAAGATATTAAGAAGAGGTGGCAAGAATACACAGAAGAACTGTACAAAAAAGATCTTCACGACCCAGATAATCACGATGGTGTGATCACTCACCTAGAGCCAGACATCCTGGAATGTGAAGTCAAGTGGGCCTTAGAAAGCATCACTACGAACAAAGCTAGTGGAGGTGATGGAATTCCAGTTGAGCTATTTCTGATTCTGAATGATGCTGTGAAAGTGCTGCACTCGATATGCCAGCAAATCTGGAAAACTCAGCAGTGGCCACAGAACTGGAAAAGGTCAGTTTTCATCCCAATCCCAAAGAAAGGCAATGCCAAACAATGCTCAAACTACCGCACAATTGCAGTCATCTCACACGCTAGTAAAGTAATACTCAAAATTTTCCAAGCCAGGCTTCAGCAATACGTGAACTGTGAACTTCCAGATGTTCAAGCTGGTTTTAGAAAAGGCAGAGGAACCGGATATCAAATTGCCAACATCCACTGGATCATTGAAAAAGCAAGAGAGTTCCAGAAAAGCATCTATTTCTGCTTTATTGACTATGCCAAAGCCTTTGACCGTGTGGATCACAATAAACTGTGGAAAATTCTGAAAGAGATGGGAATACCAGACCATCTGACCTGTCTCTTGAGAAACCTGTATGCAGGTCAGGAAGCAACAGTTAGAACTGGACATGGAACAACAGACTGGTTCCAAATAGGAAAAGGAGTACATCAAGGCTGTATATTGTCACCCTGCTTATTTAACTTCTATGCAGAGTACATCATTAGAAACGCTGGGCTGGAAGAAACACAAGCTGGAATCAAGATTGCCGGGAGAAATATCAATAACCTCAGATATGCAGATGACACCACCCTTATGGCAGAAAGTGAAGAAGAACTAAAGAGCCTCTTGATGAAAGTGAAAGAGGAGAGTAAAAAAGTTGGCTTAAAGCTCAACGTTCAGAAAACTAAGATCATGGCATCTGGTCCCATCACTTCATGGCAAATAGATGGGGAAACAGTGCAAACAGTGTCAGACTTTATTTTTTTGGGCTCCAAAATCACTTCAGATGGTGATTGCAGCCATGAAATTAAAAGATGCTTACTCCTTGGAAGGAAGGTTATGACCAACCTAGATAGCATATTTAAAAGCAGAGACATTACTTTGCCAACAAAGGTCCGTCTAGTCAAGGCTATGGTGTTTCCAGTGGTCACGTATGGATGTGAGAGCTGGACGGTAAAGAAAGCTGAGCGCTGCAGAATTGATGCTTTTGAACTGTGGTGTTGGAGAAGACTCTTGAGAGTCCCTTGGATTGTAAGGAGATCAGTACTGGGTGTTCATTGGAAGGACTGAAGTTGAAGCTGAAACTCCAATACTTTGGCCACCTGATGCGAAGAGTTGACTCACTGGAAAAGACCCTAATGCTGGGAAGGATTGGGGGCAGGAGGAGAAGGGGACGACAGAGGATGAGATGGCTAGATGGCATCACCGACCCGATGGACATGGGTTTGGGTATACTCCGGGAGTTGGTGATGGACAGGGAGGCTTGGCGTGCTGCAATTCATGGGGTCGCAAAGAATCGGACACGACTGAGCGACTGAACTGAACTGAGCTTCCCTGGTGGCAGAGTCGGTAAAGAATCTGCCTGCAATGCAGGAGACCTGGGTTTGATCCTTGGGTTGGGAAGATCCCTTAGAAAAGGGAATGGCAATCTAATCCACTATTCTTGCCTGAAAAGTCTATGGACAGAGGAGCCTGGCAGGCTACAGTCCATGGGGTTGCAAAGAGTCAGACACGACTGAGCAACTAACATTTAGTTGACTTTCCTTTCCCTCACCTGGAAAATCTTAAAAACATGACTCATGGGTAAGCAGTGCTTGGCACATAGTTCTCTGTGGGAGTGGTAGCAGCACACATGTGACAGGCACAGGTTGTGATCCTGGCTCTGAGAATTAAGTGTGCAGGTGATGACAAACTGTTGTGCCTCAGTATTCTCATCTATAAAACAAAGATAATGACCCTCCCTCCTAGGGTCACTGTGAGAATTTAAATGTAAAATGTCCCAATAAGTAAAGTACTGATACTTGTCACATAGTGGGTGCTCAATAAATGACAATCCTATCCTATCCAAACCAGGTCTGGACTCTTAGCTTGGTTTCCCTCATCACAGCAGGACTAGCACAACATGCAGATGAGGAGTCAGTCTTTTAGGCAACCCATTTCCAACCTTTGGGCTTCTCCCATGCTCTCCAAGGATGACAAGAACATTACACAATCAAAGGCCTCCCTACCTGCAACCATTCAATATTGTAAACATTTTTATAACATGCATTATGATCTTAACAATGATACAATGTTTCAAGGAATGTCTTCTTTGGGGAACTCCACAGGCCAATGGTGAAGATACCAAAATATATACCATGAATTCAAGACAGAATAAAAGTTAACATGTACCAGGTGTCTAGAGCAGAAATTCACTGAAGGGAATCAAGGAAAGTCTTGTGAGTTGCACACTAAAGAACAGGTAAGGGAGGGTCAGTCAGACCAAGGGTTTTTTTTGGAATACTTGCGCATACAAATTTACCCATGTTGAGGGGACTGAATGCCAAGAGGTGCATCCTGGCTCTTTCCACAGGGGCCACCACACCAAAACCCTAAGAAACTGCAATGGAACTTCAAGCATTAGCCATCTAAGAAGATGGGGGGGAGTGGAGTGGTTTTGCCCCTCCCCCCAGGGGACAATTTGGTAATGTCTAGAGACATTTTTGATTATCACACCTGAGTCATGGGGGGTGGTGCTGTCACCTAGTGGGTAAAAGCTTAGGAAGCCACTAAATATCTTACAATGCACAGGATGGACTCCAGAGCAAAGAATTATCTCACTGGAAATGCCAATAGTGCTGCTATAGAGAAACCCTGCTTAATTGAGAGCGAAATCTAGGCAAGGTCATCAGTTAGAGCTACTTCAACAAGGGCAGTCCCTCAGGCTAGGAAGTGATTTAGCTAGAACACCTCTGAGGTGGAGGAACACAGGAGGATTCCAAAGAGATAGCTAATGCAGGCAGACAGGAGGAATCCTTGGTGTATAATTTAGAGACAGGGAATTTAGGTATGAAATAGAGGCTTCACCTGACTGCCCTTTCTTCCTTTTTCCTTTCCCCCCCAGTTTTAACAAGATTGAACAGTTGAGATATTTCAAATCCTAAAAGATGATGCTGTTAAAGTGCTGCACTCAATATGCCAACAAATTTGGAAAACTCAGCAGGGGCCACGGGATTGGAAAAGGTCAGTTTTCATTCCAATCCCAAAGAAAGGCAATGCCAAAGAATGTGCAAACTACCGCACAATTGCACTCATCTCACATGCTAGCAAAGTAATGCTCAAAATTCTCCAAGCTAGGCTTTAACAGTACATGAATTGAGAACTTCCAGATGTTCAAGCTGGATTTAGAAAAGGCAAAAGGAACCAGAGATCAAATTGCCAACATCTGTTGGATCACAGAAAAAGCAAGAGACTTCCAGAAAAATATCTACCCTTCTTCACTGACTATGCCAAAGCCTTTGACTGTGTGAATCACAACAAACTGTGGAAAATTCTTCAAGAGATAGGAATACCAGACCACCTTATCTGCCTCCTGAGAAATCTGTATGCAGGTCAAGAAGCAACAGTCAGAACCGGAAATATAACAACAGACTGGTTCCAACTTGGGAAAGAGTATGTCAAGGCTGTATATTGTTACCCTGCTTATTTAACTTATATGCAAAGTACATCATGGGCAATACCAGGCTGGATGAAGCACAAGCTAGAATCAAGATTGCTAGGAGAAATATCAATAACCTTAGATACACAGATGACACCACCTTTATGGGAGAAAACGAAGAACTAAAGAGCCTTTTGATGAAAGTGAAAGAGAAAAGTGAAAAAGTTGGCTTAAAACTCAACATTCAAAAAACGAAGATCATGGCATCCGGTCCCATCACTTCATGGCAAATAGATGGGGAGACAATGGAAACAGTGACAGACTTTATTTTGGGGGGCTCCAAAATCACTGCAGATGGTGACTGCAGCGTGAAATTAAAACATGCTTGCTCCTTAGAAGTAAAGCTATGACCAACCTAGACAGCATATTAAAAAGTAGAGACATTATTTGCCAACGTGTAGTCAAAGCTATGTTTCCTGTTAGTACGGTATGGATGCAAGAATAGGGCCATAAAGAAAGCTGAGCACTGAAGAATTGATGCTTTTGAACTGTGGTGTTGGAGAAGACTCTTGAGAGTCCCCTGGACTGCAAGGAGATCAAACCAGTCAATCCTAAAGGAGATCAGTCCTTAATATTCATTGGAAGGACTGATGCTGAGGCTGAAACTCCAATACTTTGGCCACCTGATGCGAAGAACTGACTCACTGGAAAAGACCCAGACCCTGATGCTGGGAAAGATTGAAGGCAAGAGGAGAAGAGGATGACAGAGGATAAGATGGTTGGATAGCATCACCAACTTGATGGACATGAGTTTGAGCAAGCTCAGGGAGTTAGTGATAGACAGGTAAGCCTGGCGTGCTGCAGTCCATGGGGTTGCAAAGAGTCAACAACGACTGAGCGACTGAACTGAACTGACATACAACACTGTATTAGTTTCAGGTGTACAATATGATTCCGTATTTGTAGATATTGCAAAATGGCTGCCCCAGTAAGTTAACATCCGTCACCTCACAGTTAATATTTTTCTTGTGACTTTTTTAAGATCTACTCTTAGCAATTTTGAAATATACAATACAGTACTGTTAACTAAATGACCACTCTTCCTAAAGAGCCGTTCGAGTCACTTATCACATCATCACTTTATTACATCAATCTAATTTCCTGCACAGCACTTATCACAGCCAAAAAATAACTTACTTTTCTCCTTTATTATCGTCTATCCCCTCGAAATATAAGTTCTCTGAAAGCATGGCTTATTCTATTCTCCGCTGTTTCCACAGCACCTTGATTGAATAAATTCTAATAAAGCAGTAAACATTCAATAAATTTGACAAGCTAAAGAGTTCTGACTTTTGACGGTCTCAGAGGTAGGAAAGGGGCGAATTCGAGGCATCCCCACTTCTCAGTTGAGGATGGGGGGTTCAAGACCCCAAGCACTACCGAGACTGGAGCACGGAGTTCGAAATTAAAAAGTGCCCCCTCCAGAGAAGTTTTTAAAAGACAAAAGAAAAAAAAAAAAGGAATTGGAGTGTACCAACGCGAGGCGGGAGGAGGCGCTGGGATGAAGCAGAAGTATACTATTTGGCCCAGAGGCCAGGAGAGGGCCACGAGCGGTCCCACATCTTCCCGATGGTTCAAACAATGTGTGGGAGCCGGATGCAGCTGCGCCGGCGAGGAAATGCGTGGCCCGCGACTGGAAGCCTGCTCCGGACGCGCCACTTCTGGAAGCAGGGGGCAGTGGGCGGGGTAACGTACGCGGCTCGGCCCGTACCACTCAGGCCGGGACGGGGGTCACGCAAAGAGCGGGCAACTGACACCTGGGGAAGAGGTTCGCATCAGAGCACCCGAGGGGGAAAAGCGGGTCCGCATCGAACCCCTTAGAAGGGCAAGGAACCTGCTAGGGTTCGCGACATTTCAGGTTGCAAAGGCTGGGTTGTACTACTCTGCTGCCGGATAGGGGGTCCAGGCTGGGACGTGCGCAGGGCCGCAGCCGGGCTTATCTCACCAGAGCCATTGGGTCCAATGATGGCGGTGAACCTCTGAAATGGTCCGATAATCTGCCGACCCTTGTACGATTTAAAGTTCTCGATCTCAATCAGCTTCAGGAACCCCATGACTGCGGCAGCGCCGCCGGCGCTAAGAAAGGCCGCACCGTTCGCCCGCCAACTGGGATAGCCGGCGCGGGAAACACCGCAGTGCAGGCCGGGCGGACAGCAAACCTCGCGAGAATAAGTCCAGGCCTAACGGGATTTTCGACTTCCGGCGCGGGCGGGAATCAAGGGGCGGGGCATTCGGACTGATGTGGCGGTTTTGATGATCGGTTGCCAAGGCGCGAGGTTACGACTGGCGTTCGGTCCCCGCCTCCTTTTCTTGTTGCTTGGCAATGCAACCTCGTAGTTGAGGAGGCAAGCAGTGCAGTGAGGTGTCTGCAGGTTTGGGGATCCCGGAAAGCTGGCTGACGAGGCCGACCCTTGCTGAGACAAGTCAGAAGTCACAGGAGGGTTATGCCCTCCAGGGCAAGAGGAAGGTGGGAGCTCGGCTGCGGCTTTTGCCTGGCCGGCGGGAAGGGTTCAAACAAGAAAAGGGTCGGGAATTGGAGTGATCCCAGGGAGGGGAGGAAGGAGGGGCCAGCAGGAGGATTCCGTGTTAGAGGAGCTCAAATCTTGCTGAGGGCAGAGTAGGTTGGAATTGGAGTGGGGTGGAGTTATACATGGGATAGGGTGTTAAGGGGGATGGGGTGTGAATGGAGACGAGGGAACTCTGGAGCGACGGGGATGGGATGCAGGCTGGGGAAAACTGTGGCCAGAGGTACTACCCCTATCCCCCCACCCCCGCCTCCCTCCTTTTTCTCCAAGCAGAGTTCAGATACTGCCGCTATAGTCTTGGACCTAACCTGGGAGCTTCACAATTAGGACTCCTTGATGAGAAAGGTATTTTGTGTGAACCCCTGGGAGTCAGGGTCCCTAAGCCTGTGCTCTCCACCTCTTATCCTTCTTCCCTTCCCCCTCTTCTTCTCTCTCTTTTCATGCTTCACTCCCATCCCATTCCCTCCTCTTCATCCCCCCTCTGCCTAGTCCCTTGCTTCCCTTCCTTTGCTCTGTTCTGTCCTCCACCCCTATCAACCGCCCTGTTGCCCTCCTTCCTCTTTCCCCCTCCCCGCCCCTGACCTTTCTGTCCCTTTCCCCTGTTTCCCATCTTTTCTATCCCTCTGCTCCATCCCATCATCCCCCATCACCTTATTACCTGCTCATTACTAAGCCATGACGTTAGCAGTTCAAGAAGCTGTCTGTGGAATCTTCCCCTTCAGTTTGACCTTATATTGTGGTGACAGATGGAATGTAAGCAAGCTGGCGTCAGTGCTTAGACTTAGACATGGAAAGGGTCTGGTGGCTGCTACAGCCATTCCTGTAACTATTTTTTAAACGATGTCTGGAGGCTGGGAAGAGTCTTAGGACAAGTCCAGAAAAGTGAGAAAGCCTGGTTGATGGAATCGAGTAAATGAAGTTCAGTTGGGAGAAACTGGCGTGATCAAGCTGAGGGGATAAAATGACCAAAGGACAGCAATCTCATAATGGACAGGAACTAGAAATCCCATAAATGGAGGAGCCTGGCAGGCTACACCTTGGGGTGGCAAAACAGTCGGACAGGACTTAGCAACTAAACAACAACAGTAACTTCCATTTAAGACGATGAAAGGTAGCTTTTTGGAGAGAAAATCTAATTGTATCCCTACTTCTCACACCATATACAAAATGCAATTCCCAAATAGATTAAAAACTTAAATGAGAAAAGCGAAACTTTAGAAATTTTAGGAGATTATCTTTATCACCTCAGGGGATTTCTTAAATGATAAAAACTTCTGAACTTAAAGGAAAAGATTGGTAAATTTGACTGCATTCAAATTCCTCCAAATTATAACATAAAGTGAAAAGATGATAAGTACACACAAAAAGCTTCTAAAGTATCAATCTGGGTTCTGTGGAGGGTTTGCAGGTGTTCATTTTGTTGTTGTACTTCATAACTTATATGTGTTAACCATTTTCCTCTGTATGTATCGGTTAACATAAATTATTATAAAATAAAGTGAAAACACAGGCCACAAATTGAAGATGTTTGCCACAGGTAAACTAAGAAATGATTGGTGTGCAGAATACATAAGAAACTCTTAAAATTAATAAGAAAAGGACAAACTTTTTTAATGAACAAAAGATATGAATGGGTACTTCACAGAAGAGAAAGAAAAAATGCCCAAAACACACATGAAAAGATGTTGCAACCTCATCAGCAATAAGGAAAATGCCAATTAAAATTGATAATTATAACTTTATACCCACAAGTTGGCAAAAATTGAAAAGTCTGTAACATAAAGTGTTGCTGAGGATGTAGGGTAGCTAGAGTTTATATACGCTATAGTGAAAGTATAAATTGGTGCAGTCTTCTTGGAAAACAACGTTATCTTGTAAAGTTTAAATAGGCTGATGCCCTATGATCCAGCACTTCCACTTCTAGGCATATGCTAGGGACACTTTTCCAGCTGTATATATATCTCTCTTAATCTACAAGTTCCTCTTTTTTTGGCAATTAAACAAACTGGATTGTTTGTGCTGCAGAGTCCTAGTCTCTTGAACCCACTTCAGTCAGGCCCCACCAAAAATGTTCTCATCAAGGTCAGAAGCAACCCTCCCCTTCAAATCAGTCAGTTCTCAGTCCTCATCTTATTTAACCCATCATCAGTTGCCCACTCTCTCCTCCCAAAAGCACTTTCTTCTTTTTAAAGAATAGTTTTTTTAATTTTTTTATTATTTTTTTTATTAAATAAATTTATTTATTTTAGTTGGGGGCTAATTACTTTACAGTATTGTAGTAGTTTTTGCCATACATTGACATGAATCAGCCATGGGTTTACATGTGTTCCCCTTCCTGGACCCCCCTCCCACCTCCCTCCCCATCCCATCCCTCTGGGTCATCCCATTGCCCCAGCCCTGAGCATTTGTCTCATGCATCGAACATGGAATGGTGTTCTGTTTCACACATGACAATATACATGTTTCAATGCTATTCTCCCAGAACGTCCCACCCTCACCTTCTCCCTCAGAGTCCATAAGACTGTTCTATGCATCTGTATCTCTTATTCTGTCTCGCATATAGGGTTATCATTGCCATTTTTCAAATTCCATATATATGCATTAGTATACTGTATTGGTGTTTTTCTTTCTGGCTTACTTCACTCTGTATAATGGGCTCCAGTTTCATCCATCTCAATAGGACCGATTCAAATGTATTTTTTTTTTAATGGCTGAGTAATATTCCATTGTGTATATGTACCACCAAAAGCACTTTCTTCACTCAGCTTGTCAGACAGGGAACTCCAGTTTTTAGCCCATTCCACCTCACAGAGCCTGAAGCAACTGAGCGACTTTCACACTTCACTTCACTTCACTGGCCACTCAGCCTCCAGTGCTGGCTCCTCCTCTCCCCTGAGGCATTCTTATCCACCTAGAGTACCTTAGAGATCTCTTACTGCCTCATAGCTTTAGATTCCTTGTATCAGTCAGGACGGGCTGAATTATGCTGAGGTTACAAACAACCTCAAAATCTTAGCGGCTATATGTGGAAGCTAATACATACAACAAACTAGTGAATATAATATAAAAGGAGCAGACTTACAGATACAAACTAGTGGTTACCAGTGATGGGGGCAGGGTACTATAGGGGTAAGAGAGTGGGAGGTACAAACTATTGGGTGTAAGATAGGCTCAGCCTATGTATTGTACATCAGGGGGAATAAAACCAATACTTTGTACTAATGGTAAATGGGAAGTAACCTTTAAAAACTATTAAAAAAAAAAAACAAACCCTAAGGACAACCAATCCAAACACAGTCAACTAGGCCTTCTCAAATAAAACAAGCACTTCAGCTATAGCCAATCAAATAATTTCCTTGTTTTCCATCTCTTTAAACATCTTTCCTTAAGCTCTTAACCACTTCTGGTTTGGCAGTGCCCAATTTGTTTTTTGCCCAAATAAACTCTTAAAAAATGTTTCTAAGTCTCAGCAGCTCATAAAGACAGGTTTCTCACTCTTGCTTCTTGTCCATTGTGGGTTGGCTACATCTCTGCTCTGTCTTCACTCCAGGACCAAGGCTGAAGGGACAGCCCTCACCTGGGACATTGCTGGTCTCACGGCAGTAAAGCGAGAACATGGCCATCACTTAATGGCTCTTAGTTCTGCTTAGGAATGACACTGTCAATTCTCACTTTCCAGAGGGCAAAGCAGATTATGTGGCTAATTGTGAGGGCAATATGATAAGAATATAGAATCCTATAAGGAGGAACAGCAAAAAAAACTTTTTTGGGGCCTTGTGAGATCTTAGTTCCCCACCAGGGATCAAACCTATGCCCCCTGCAGTGGAAGTGCAGAGTCCTAACCACTGGACAGCAAGAGAATTCCCAATAGCAAATCTTTTTGAAAAATAACAAAATTTTCCATACTATCTGTATCTATCAATGGGTATCGACCTCTCAAACTCAACACTTCCAAAACCAATCTCCAGATTCTCATCCTATTGTATTCTCCCCATACAGACTATTTAGTTGATAGCAACACATTTGACTGCCGCAGCCCAAATCCTTGAAGTCATTCTTAACACTGCTTCCTCACAGGACACCCAATCCATCAGGAAGCCCTGTTGGCTCTGCCTTCAAAATATATCCAGAATCTGACCACTTCTCCCTACATCTGCTGCTACTAACCTGGCGTGATCATCATCGCTTGCCTGAACAACTGCAATAGCCTCCTGTCTGGTCTCCCTGCCTCTAGCCTCCCCTTCCATCCCCTCCAGTCTATTCTTAACACAGCAGCCAGAGCAATCCTTTACAAATCAGACAGGACACATTACTCCCACTGCTCAAAATCCCCCAATGGCTGCCCATTTCTCTGAGTAGAAGCTGCAGCCTTTACAATGGTCTGTGAAGTCCTACATGCTCTGCATCTCCCCACCCAATCGAATGTTATTTCCCACTCCTCCTTCATTCACACACTTGCCTCCCTGTTGTCCCCTTGAATGTGTGTGTATCTCTTGTGTTCATCTTAAGGCCTCTGCATTTGTTCCCTCTGCCTGCAGTGCACTCCTCCTAGTTATCGCATAGGAGACTCCCTCACCTTCTTCAAGTATTTCTTTCCCAGTTATGCCTCCCCTGACTTCCATATTTAAAATTGCAACACTCTCCCCATTTCCTTAGCACTTCCAATTCCCCTTATCCTGCTCTATATTTTTTCCCAAAGCACTGATCATCTTCTTACAAACTATTTAATGTACTCTCTCTAGTCTTGTCTCTCCCCACTAGAAGGTAACTTTCACAAGGACTCAGATTTTGTCACTTTTGCTCCTTGATGTCTCTCAAACGCTTAAGGGAGGCACTTCATGTGTCAGTAGGCACTTCATGAATATTTGTTAATTGATAAATGAACATAGGTGAAAAAAGCAAGATGCAGAAGAATGCATACTGTGTGATACTCCATCAAGTTTCAAGACAAAATGTTTTAAAATATTGTTTAGGGAATCATACACACATAGGGTATATTAGTGCATATTACTAAGGGAATGGTGACATTTTTGGATAGTGGTTATTCTTAGGGTAAGGATGAGGGAGAACAGACATTAGACACTTAAATAGTATTGATCATGTTCTATTTCTTAACTGGGGAGTTGGTTCATGGGTCTCTTTTATCATGCATGGCTTATATATAATTCCCCTGTGTGCATCAAATATTTTCGTTACAAAATGGTTAGACAATGAACGAGCGAGGTTGGAACTAGCTGTTGGAGGAGTTGAGGAATGGTGTTCCAAACAAAGGAATGCAGTGTACAAAGGCCCTGAGGTGGGAACAGTTGTAGTGTTGGAGGACTTGATAGGAAGCCAGCATACCTGGAGAACAGTAAACAAGGAAGAGGGAGGCATGAGATGAACTGGAGAGGTGTGCAGGAACCGGATCTTGAAAGCCCACAGTAAGGGGTTTGGATCTAATTCTAAGCGTGGTAGGAAGCCAGTGGTGGATTTTAAGCAGGTGCAAGACGTGATCAGAGTTATGTTAGCAAAAGAGATTTTGGCTGTGGCTTTGGCTGGGCTTCCCAAAATACAAAGGAATACAGGCAAATTTAAGCCTTTAATTTGACTACAGCATAAGGAATAAAAATAAAGGGGGAATGGTGGTGGCATTTACTGAAACAGAAAAAACGAAATAGAGCATAATGCAAAAGGGATGTTGTAAATCAGTTTGAGACTTGGAAAAGTGAGCAGGAATCAGATAATGAAGACTCATAAATCAAAAACATTGGGGAACCATTTGCTTTATGCCATGCGTGTGTGCTCAATTGTGTTCAACTCATTGTAGCCCACCAGGCTCCACCATCCATTGGATTCTCCAGGCAAGAATACTGGAGCAGGCTGCCATTTCCTCCTCCAGGGGATCTTCCCTCCTGCATATCCTGCACTGGCAGGTGGATTCTTAACCACTGAGTCACCTGGGAAGCCCACTTGCTTTACAGATGCTTTCAAAGGTTTTAAGCTGAGGTGTGCCATGGTCAGATTTGCTTTCAGAAAAATCACTTTGGTAGCCAAGGCAGAGAAGCAGTAGAGAGCCTAACACTGGAGTAAGGGAGGCTAGTGAGGTTCCTGGGAACATTATCTGGCACCAGCTTGTGAGGCCTGATTTAGGGTTGCGACAGCAGAGATGGAGAACACAGATATGAAATATGTCAGGAAGTAAAATCAGTAGGAATCAATAACTGGTAAGATACTGTGGGGAGAAAGGAATGGGGGTGGGGGTATAGTCAAGTATGATGGTTAGCACTGATTGGCCATCCAATTCGCCCTTGCTCCAGATGTATAAGGGAGATGTACAACCAGATCCCAAGGAGGTGGCAGCCATCGAAGCTAGAAGAAATCGAGAAAAGGAGCGACAGAGTCGATTCTTCAATGTGCGGACCAGAGTCATAGGGGTGAGTGGGCAGTGGGGACTTTCTCTGGACCAGGGGTCACCTCATTCTTACACCAGGAGAGGAATATAGCCGTGCCCATCACAGCTCCTCCTTGACTCGAGCAGACTGCAGGGTTATAAAGGAAGGAGGAAGGGAAAAAGGCACCCACCCCCACGTGTGGTGAGGGCCTGATAAAGGGGCCTAGAGGTGCAGGGGAAGAGGAGCCAGTGACAGCTGACTCTTTTCCAGTCAACTCTGGGCCAAGTGGTCTGGTTCTCAAGAGACAAGTAAATGGAGCCAAAAGAAGTCTATAAAAAATATTTGGTATCTCATACATATGCCGAAACTCTCTGGAAGGCTACATAAGAAACTGGTAACTGATGGGAGGGACACTTACTCTTCACTAAACTGTATTCCCTTTTGCACTATTTTGAAATGTTTTAAATGAATTATAATCAAAATAAAGAGAAAATATTGATAGTTTAAGAAAAAAATAGATTGCTGGGTGGGTGAATGAGTGGTGTGACTTGAGATCTAGTTGGCAAACGTTTCAAGGCCTGTTCTGTGCCAAGCACTGGGTTAGGCAATAGGGACACAAAGCTGACTAAGGCCCAGTCTCTGCCCTTAGCAAGCTCACAGCCTAGGAGACAATAGAGGCAAAGTTCAAGGTAATGTGGATAGTGGGTCCTAGGTTCTATGGGAGTAGCATCTGCTGGAGGGATCAGGAAAGTCTCAGCTGGTCTTAAGGGATGAATAGGAGTTTGGGTAAGGGGAGGAAAGAGTGTTCCAAGTGGAGGGAGCTGCTGGAGCAAAGGCTATCAGTATGAAACAGCATAAGATATGTAGAGAACTGTAAGCAGAGCTCCTGAGGGTGGGAGAAGGGAAGAGGGTGAGATGAGGCTGGAGGCAGAGGCTAGACCACTGAGGGATTTACAAACCATAGTGAGATGGTGGGACATTGTCCAGTAGATACTGGGGATCCTATAGGAGGATTTTGAGGCAGGTAAATTCTGAGCAGTCTGTGTTAGAGCATTCAAGGCCCACTGCTGGGCTCCTACCTTGATTTAGCCTATTTCTTTGGGATCAGGTGGATGTTGAAGCCCTGAACAACCAGGTGGAAGAACGAAAGCTTCAGGAGGCAACAGAACGGAGCAAGGAGGCAGCTTATGGTAAAAAGCCCAAGGCCAGAGGCCAGCCAAGGGGGAAAAGCAAGGACCTGAGTGGGCTAAGGCAGGGCAGTTCTGCTCTGGAGTGCGGCCTGAGGTCTAGGGGGTGTGGTAAGACAAACCAGATGGGCCTTTGGGAGCAGTGGCTGTGCTGAATAGGCTCTCTCTCCTGTGCGGCCTTCTCCATGCCCCTACCCACCACCCCCAGGTACCAACCAGGTGCAGTATGATCTGGTGGCTCAAATGCTAGAGAAGGAACAGGCAGAACGGACACGTCGGCTGGCCAAGAAAATCCAAAACTTTAGAGAACAGAGGCAGCAACTCAAGAACAGGCGTGAATTTGACTTCTGGGATTCAGACCAACTCTGGAGGGGGTTTCCAGCTTATCTTGGTGACAGTGCTCCCTACTGTGGCCTACCCAGCCTGCAGTACTTCCCTGGGGAAGATCTGGAGAGGGCCGCATGTCTGAGAATGCAGCAGGAGCAGTTCCAATACAGCCTGCAGAGGCAGCTACAAGAGCAACAGCAAGCCAGAGTTGATGAGAACTGTGCAGGTAAGCAGCGAGGCCCTCCAGGCTATGGCCTGAGGCCTAGTGGGGAGCCATCCTGAGCTGAAGACCAGAACTGTGTGAGCAGGTCCAGTTTCACATAAGGGCTGACGCTGAAAGGTTAGACTGAGCAGGTCCCAACCTCCTTCATCAACTGACAGTGTAGCCATTGATCCCTGATCAGCCTGGCACTCCATTACCTGGAGACAGGAGAGTAAAGACAAACCTAATGATCCTGCCACTTACTAGCTAGTTTGGGCAAATGAATCCTCCTCTCTGTGCTTCAGTTTGCTTATCTTTAAAATGAGGAAATTATCCATACCACACAGCTCATGTGAGAATGAAATGAGACGCTGTAAGTAAAGCACAAGCATCAGTACAATAGTTGCTACAATACCCAGTGGCTACTGTTACTCTGACATCTGTGGCCATGTTCCCCTCTTCCATTAGAGTAAGGGCAAGGACCATCTCTTACCTACTCACACTACTCACCTTTAAAACCACCCCTATTGTAGCACGCTGTTTTGTTATACCACTTACCATAGAGGTATTTGTGGAATATCTTTCTCCCCCAAAATGTCAGCTCACTGAAGATGAACCACGCCTCTCGTTTCCACCTCTATATCCCAGTTACCTAGTACATTGCCTGCCAGTGTCAGGAGTTCAATCAAATCATCACTGAATGAACAACTGAAGACCAAAATAAACAACACAGGCACCCTGCCCTCCAGGAACCCACAGAACCATGACTTCCAGAAAATCAGTTTAGAGTAAAAGGAAAAAATACATGCACAAGTTATTTACCAGCAAATATCTATGCTTTAACATTGTGTTAGGTACTACGACAGGTACTGTGATAGAGATATATATTTAGGACATCACTCAGTTGTGTCTGACTCTTTGCAACCCCATGGACTATACAGTCCATGGAATTCTCCAAGCCAGAACACTGGAGTGGGTAGCCTTTCCCTTCTCCAGGGGATCTTCCCAACCCAAGGATCGAACCCAGGTCTCCCACATTAAAGACGGATTCTTTACCAGCTGAGCCACAAGGGAAGTCCAAGAATACTGGAGTGGGTAGCCTATCCCTTCTCCAGAGGATCTTCCCAACCCAGGAATTGAACCGGGGTCTCCTGCATTGCAGCCGGATTCTTTATCAACTGAGCTATGAGGGAAGCCCATAGGACATGGAGGGAACATCAAGATGGGAGTGTCAGTTCTCACAGAGGAAGGGAGGGACGGTAGGGGGTTGGCACAGGCCAGCTGTCAGGAACCAAATTTTAGAAAGCTGGGTACAATTTTGGCAAGGCAGAGAATGAGAATGAGAAAAGGCCATTCTAGGCAGAGTGGGTAGCAAGAGGAAGAGCTAACCTTTATTGAGTACTTACTGTGTACCAGACACTGTGCCAAGCTTTCTACCATGTATTAACTCATTTCATCTTCAACAACCCTATGAGGCAAGTACTAGTAATATCCCTATTTTCTGTGGAGGAAACTGAAAGAACTGAAGAACAGAGATATTAAATAAGTTGCCCAAAGTCATACAGCTAGTGGGTCATGGAGGGGGGAAGTGAACTCAGGTGGCAGGTTGGCTCCAGAGCCCACACTTTTGATTGCTACACCATACTTGTTCTGTAACCATGAGAAAATGGGGACTCAGGGGCCAAGGGAGAAGTTTCAGAGAGGGAGTCATCAATAATGTCAAATGCCCTCAGAGAAGTTCAGATAGGAAAAGAAACCTATTAGATTGAGAAATTAGGAGTATTTGGTGATTTTTGTCAAAGTAGCTGCAGTGGCACCAGGGGCCAGCTACCTAGTGACAGCAGGCAGGTGTACAAGAAAGTAGAGTTAGGCAACAGAACAGCAGAATGCTGGGGGAGAGTCTGTATAGTGTCATGGAAGGAGCATGAGCTGATTCCTTGAGAGAGCTGGATTCTAACTTACTACGTGCTGGCTATGTAACCTTAGGCATTTTACTTCACCTCTGGACCTCATCTGGAAACATGGGGTGACCTTTCCTCTTTGAGTTGCTATGAAGACCGAAATGAAACCAGGCGCCCCTATCCTCCCTTCCCCTGCCGTTGTCTCCAAAGTCTGTCCTTGTGCCTCTCCAGAGCCAAGCCTTCAGCCTATGCTCTGGACCCCTTTCCCCCTGCCTCCCATGCAGGCTGTGCTCCCTCAGGTACACCCTGGCCCTGAGGTTCTCAACACTTTCCACTGGCCATATTCTGTGAAGGCTGTAAACATGCTTATGTCTAACCCTTCTTTTTAAAAACTTTTTAAAATTTTTATTTCTTTTTGGCTGTGCTGGGTCTTTATTGCTGTGCGAGCACTTTTTCTTGTTGCAGAGCATGGGCTCTAGGGTGCACGGCTTCAGTAGTTGTGGCACATGGGCCCAGTTGCCCTGAGGCACGTGGAATCTTCCCAGACCAGGGATTGAACCTGTGTCCCCTGCACTGGCAAGATTCTTAACCACTGGACCAACAGGGAAGTCCCTGTTTAACCCTCCTTAAGAATAAAACAAAAGCCTCTCTCCATTCTGATTCCTCTAGATGCTATAAGCTAGCTCTTTTCCTTTACAGCCATACTTTTTGAAAAATCTGTCTCCACTTGCTGTCATTCCTTCCTAACTTTCCAGTCACACTTCAACTCCTGAGATCTCATTTCTCCCCACACACCTGCACTGACACTACTCTTACAAAAATCATCAATGCCCTTTGTGTTATCAGGTACAAGAGGCTCTGTTCAGTCTTTTCTCCTTTACTTGGACTTTCTTGCTACACTTGACTCTTATCACATCTTCCTTATTTTTTTTTATTTTTTTTAAATTAGTTTATTTTTTAACTTTACAATATTGCATTTGTTTCTTCTTAAACCTCTCTCTTCCTTGGCTTCTGTGACAGCATATTCTGCTATAGCTCTCCGATCATTCCTCTTCTGTCTACACTTTGTGGATTCCTCCTCTTTCTAGAGACTTTGTCCTTGGCACACTACTCTCTTTACCCTGCATAACTGCCTCAGGTACCCTCGACCCTCATTCTGGTTTCGGCTACCACATCACCACTAATATGCTGAGGACTCTTTACCTGCACAGTCAGATATCCAGGTGGCTGCTGACCACTTCCAATTCAGCTTCCAAAAGAGAATTCATCAGTGCTCCCTAACCTGCTCTGCATTCTGTATCCTCTAGTTCCAGAGGTGGCCACATCATGCACGGAGTCATCCCAGCCAGGACCCTGGGAAGCATCCAAGTCTTTTGCTCTCCCTTACTCCCTAATCCAATCCATCAAATTCTGCTGATGAAACCTCCATGTATTTCCCCTGCATCCTTTGCATCACTGGCCTGGTTTCAGCCCTCTCAGCCGGCCTACTGCCATAGCCTCCAAGATGGCTTTCCTACCTCCACTGTCTCCCACTAGCCTCACTGTCCTCTATACTGGCACCAAAAGGAGCCTTCTAAAATGCAAATCTAACCATGTCACCCCCCTTACTTAAAATCCTTCCATATTTGCCATCACCTTCAGGGTCAAGTTTCCAGTCCTTAGCCTGGCCCCTGTAGAGCTCCCTAGCCACTTGTATTTTATGCTCCAGCAAGAGCAGACTACTTGTAATTTAAGATACAAATCATGCTGTTTCTTCACTTCCTTATTTGATATTTACCGAGCACCCACTATGTACCAGGCTCTGATATAAGTGCTAGTGTATGGTAGTGGATAAAACAGACAAACGTCCCCACTTTTACAAAGGTTACCTTGTAGTGAGGAGAGAGACAGGCAATAGACAAAAATAATTAAGTAAAATGTAAGGTATATTGGATGGTGATAAATGCTAGGGAGAAAAATAAATCAGAGGAGGAGGATAAATGTTGGGGTCAGGCAGGTGGCAATTTTAGGTAGGAAAGACAGAAGGCCTCACTGAGGAGCAAAGTGAGCAAAGACCTGAAGGAAGCAAAAGAACATGAGACAAGAGCAACATTTATTACAAATCCCTAAGGCAGAAATGTCTGGCATGTTCTAGTAACAGCATGGAGACCACTGTAGCTGGACTGAAGCACTTTGAATACTTTCGCTCATGCTATGCCTGCAGCCTGGTCCTTAGTCTGAAGCTCAAAGATGAAATAATTTCCCCAGATCACACAGCTCTGAAGCAACAGAGCTGGCATTGAGACCCAGGTCCATTGGAGACATCTTTCAGTGAGGCACCTGAGAAATCCTTGTGGCTGTCACTTTTATTATCCCTAGCCCCAAAGAGTAGCTGCTTCCACACATCCCTGCAATGAGGACATTACCCCACTCCCAAACATACATAAACATAGCTTGCACATACATAAAAGCATACATTCACAAAGCTTGCTGAACAGATGGCTGAATGACAGTGCCCTGGCCATATTTCTTTGTGTAGACATGCTCGATGACCAGCTACGCCAAGCTATAAACATGCGGGCCGCTCAACTGGCCAAGCTGGAGGAGTCCTGCCGCATAGCCATGATGGCTGCCACGGCCAATGCCAACAAAGCCCAGGTATGTACGGCATAAGAGCCATCCAGGGCACCAGGCTCTCCCCAATCTACTGATCAAACCAGCCCTCTCATCTACCTGGGGACTTCCCCCTTCACTCTAGGGCCCTCTTAGGGCAGGAGGTCCCCTTCCCCACCTCCAGGCTCAGGATGACCTGAGAACAGAACACTGCTCTCCCTTCCCCAGCCTCAGTCTAAGGGCTTCCAGAGGGCAGAGGAGTTCCCTGCCCATTCCACCCCTTCCCCCACCTTAAGTCACTCAAAGGCCATGCAGTATCTCTTCCTTCTCTCCCTGAGATGGGGGAGAGTAGGGCCATGTCTCCCCCTCCCCGTGACTGAGAGCTCCCTGAGGTTGGGCATCCAAAAGCTCACATTCGGGGACCCCACCAGGCAGCTGAGCTGGCTAAGCAGCGGCGCCATGAGCATCAGCGCCAACAGGAGGCGAACCTCGTGGAGGTCCAGAACCAGATCACAAGTGACCTACTGACTGAGAACCCCCAGGTTGCCCAAAACCCTGTGGCTCCCCAGAGGGTCCTGCCCTATTGCTGGAAGGGCATGACTCCAGAGCAGAGAGCCACCATCAAGAAAGTACAGGAGACACAGCGCCATGAAAAGGAAGCACAGCGCCAAGCTGAACAAGCACTGGATGCCAAATGGGAAAGCCAGGCCATGAACTTGGCCCAGGCAGCAATGGAGCTAGAAGAGCAGGAAAGGGAGCTGTGTGCTGAATTTCGGAGGGGACTGGGCTCCTTCAACCAGCAGCTGGCTATGGAGCAAAAAGCCCAGTGAGTTCTAGGGGGTGGCAGCAAGGATGAATGCCAAGGGAGGGTAGGGAGAGATGGCAAGGGCCAGGGAGAGAGGGAAAGCCCATTAACTGAGGGCCTCTGTATTTCTTTCACAGGCAGAATTATCTGAATTCAGTAATCTATACCAATCAACCTACAGCCCAATATCATCTGCAATTCAATACCAACAGCCGCTGAGCTCAGGATGGTCCTCTCCCACCTCCACCATCAAGCTCACAGAAGCTAACAGTCAGAGAGAAAAATGCTGCAGACCCCCTCTCCCCAATCCATTTCCCAGTGGGAGAGAGCTGAGCCAGTACCCCACCTCTGACCCTGGGTAATAAAGTTATTCATTAAAATCAAGGTTACATGTTGTAATAGAACACAAAAGGTTTAAGGTACTGCCATTCCCACCCCACCCATGGGTTCTGAGCGTCCACCCCTGTCAGTCTTCACCCATTCACATTTCTTCCCCATGCCACCTCCCCCAGCACACAGTGCTACTCACTCCTCCGTGAGAAACAGAGACTTTATTAGGCACACAGGGTGACTGATAGGCAGAGGTTACAAAATGGCTACTGGGCTTCCTTCCAAGCTGGAGTAGAGCACTCCAGGAGGGGGAGGGACAGAGGAGCCTGTGTTCTCTCTGCCTTCCCCCTTCAAGGCTGCATGCGGATGGCCCCATCCAGCCGGATGACTTCTCCATTGAGGAATGAGTTCTCGATGATGGCCTGTACCAGATGAGCATACTCAGCAGGGTCACCAAGTCGGCTGGGGAAGGGCACCTGGCTGGCCAGGAAGTTGCGCACTTTATCTGGGAGGGTGGTCAACAGCGGGGTGCCAAATAGGCCTAGATAAGACAGCAAGAATCAGAGACCCACCCTCACCTTCATATTTACCTGGTCCCTCCTCACCGTAACTCTACTTGTGGTGCTTCCCTATGTCCAGAGATAGAAGGCTACCGCTGTTTAGATGGTAGATACTTTCCCTGCTCAATTGCCCACAGATCCCACCCAATCCCAGGTGTGGCAGGGAGGGGATATGTCTACCTGGAGCAATGGTCATCACCCGGATACCCATGGGAGCCAGATCCCGAGCAATGGGCAGTGTCATGCCCACTATGCCCCCCTTGGAAGCAGAGTATGCAGCTTGTCCAACCTGGAGAGGGAGTGGAGGTCATAGGGAGCAGGACCCCCAACAAGTCACCAAGGTACAAGCCTTGCCCCTACTCACACACCTGGCCCTCAAAGGCAGCTACGCTGGCCGTGTTGATGATGACACCACGTTGGCCTCCCTGGTCTGGTTCATTCTGGCCCATCTCACCAGCCACCAAGCGGATCACATTGAAGGTGCCTATGAGATTCACCTGGAGGACCAGTAGAGACATGGTATAGGACTTGAAGCAGAGGTAGCCTTTTGTGGGTGTGGGGACACTCACAGTCAGATACTTTTTACTACTACCCCTGGATAACCTCTAAGGCCTTACATTGATAACTCGCTGAAAGTCCTCCAAGGTATGGGCCTGGCTCTTCTTTAAGTTATATGTCTTGCTGGCCACTGCAATGCCTGCACAGTTGACTGCCACATCCACACGGCCAAACTTTTCTCTTGCTAGAGTCAGGGCTGCTTGCACATCCTTCTCTGAGGTCACCTTCAAAGAGAAAAGTGGAGAAGGTATTCATCTACCATCATACACACAACACTAAATCTTGTGGGGGGGGCGGGGAGCAGGGCAAGTCCAGTCTTTGAGTGACAACAGAATTGTGTAAGCAAGGTGAAAATGTTAGGTATTACAGATCAGTGTTTCAAAACATTTTTGAAATCTATACCCTCTTTTGATAAACTTACATACCCCTGGAGATTCTCAACTGCTGTGGATCAGATAAGTTATGAGAATTATTGATATGAAGATAAACTAGCTTTTTTGGTACCCCTACTTGCTAACATGATTTCATCAAGCTTTACTTTCTGTAGTTTGTTTCATGATAAGTTTTTTGACTTCGTAAATATTAAAATTACAGGGCACAGTATGCATTTTCAAACTCTACATATCTCCTTGAGGAGATTCTGATATGGCTAATCCCTAACCTCCCTCCCCGCCCTCTCCCTGTTGTGAATCACAGCTTCAGAAATTCTTTATCCAGAGGCTTATGAAAACAGCTCAGACCAAAAGGGAAAAGGAGATGGGTCCACTGTCCACATAGACAGGCACCCTTATGAAAAGGAACCCCATGGGAGAGGTGAGGTAACCCCACTTACGTCGGCTGGGACAAAGGCGCAGCTCTTCCCTAACTTCTTGGCCTGGGCCTCCCCATCTGACTTGGGCAGGTCCAAAAGTACAGCAGTGGCCCCCTGCCCCACCAGTCGCTCCGCTGTGGCCAAGCCTAGGCCTGAGGCTCCACCGGTTATTAAGGCAACCAGACCCTGTGAAGAAGAGCTCGGTCAACAACTACACTGTACGGACCACCTTCACCCATTCTCCAGGCTTCTGCGAGGGAGGCTCCCGGTCACCGCCGCGACTTGACCCAGATATGCCTCCTCATCTTAACGATGGGACCCTCTGGGTGTCTCATCCCCAGACAGCCATTCAGTCACCCCACATGCACGTGCCCCGGAGAGTTGACTTTCACCTCCCGGGCCCCACCGTCGCAATAACAGGCCTAGATAAGAGTGACGCTTTCTCCCAGCACCGATATCTCCCCCCTGGGTCTACGGCTGCGCCGTCCCAGTGGGTGCAAAGGGGCGAAAACCCGTTTACCTTCACGCTCCGACATGCAGCCGCCATCTTGCTCAGGCCTCTCTACCGGCTGGACTGCCAGGCACTCGCTGATTGGCCGGGGCGGAGCCGCGGGACGGGGCCGGCGAGGCGGGCGGTTCGCCGCTCAGCCAAACAAGTGGGCGCCGGCCTCATGCGTCACCCGCCTCGGGGGCAAGGCCGGCCGGGGCAAAATCCAGGCAGAGAGTCTTTACACCCGCGGAAAAACAACGAATAACCGCGTCGCAACACTACCACACCCCCGGGCGTTTGGTCAGGCCTGCAGCTGTGCTGGGGGGAGGGGGACAGGAGATTGAGAATGTGTTTCTTACTCCTCGGAAATAGCCTCCATTCAAGTGTAAACATATCGGAGAGACTCCTATGTGCCAGTCTCTGTGCGGAGCACTAGGGATGATAGAGGAATAATAAAATAATCAGAGGAGTAATAAAAGGTTCATGCCTTCCGAGAGGAAAGTTGGAAAGTTCAGTTGGAAAAAGAAATAATTTCAGTACAGACACAGACAAAGGAAGGGACAAAGAACCAGATTCTAGAACCCAGGCATGGATATCCAAAGGTGGTGATTGTGAGAGCCACATACAGAGAAATATGTTAAGGAAGAGACTGAGAAGAACAGAGATGACCGACAGGTTCTCAGAGATACAGATGTGGAAAGCCATAACAAGCGAAACTAGAAAACGACATTCTGAGAGAGCTGCTGAGAAACACAAACCCAAAGAGGCATAAGCAGAGAAGCAAAGAACATCTTTGAGCCTTTGGTACTGTCTTCTATGTCTAACACCTATTTTAAACCCCAAAGCCCAGATCACACATTTCACATTGAACCTCAACCAGAGACTGTCGTTTAAGACCCAGAACACCCTAAAACATCTTTTCACCAGTATCCTAATTATAATTCTGAGCCTACCTAATCTGACTTCTTTATATACTTCTCCCCAAACAAAGGTCTTCAGACCATAACCTTAGTCTACATTTTCAGCCTCATTGAGCTGTGTATTTCCTTTATTTTAAGTACCTCCCTACGTGGGTTCCCACCCAGGAAGACTTCCCTCTGGGCTTCCTAAATGTTGACTTACTACCACACTCATGGTCACTACACCATATCCATGAAAGGATTTAGTACCAGATTCACAGTCTTTCAGACAACATGAAGCGCCCCCATCCCTCAGTGATAGCACTCTTAACGGAGCCAAATATTGTCCAACCACAGTGCCCTCTTTGTGTTCATTTCTTTTGTTTTTAATTTTTATTGAAGTATAGTCTATTTTCAATATTGTGTTAGTTGCGGGTGTACAGCAAAGTGAATCAATTATATATAAACATATATCCACACCTTTTTAGATTCTTTTCCCATATAGGCGATTACAGAGTATTGAGTTTCCTGTGCTATACTGTAGTTTCTTATTGGTTGTCTATTTTATACAAGTTGTTGTTTAGTCACTCGGTCTGTCCAACTCTTTTGCGACCCCATGAACTGGAGCCCACCAGGCTCCTCTGTCTGTGGGATTTCTCAGGCAAGAGTAAGTATTGGAGTGGGTTGCCATTGCCTTCTCCCAGGATCTAAGACCCAGGGATCGAACCTGCATCTCCTGCTTGGCTGGTGGATTCTTCACCATTGAGCCACCAGGGAAGCTATTTTATATATAGTAGTTTGTATATATTAATCCCAATCTCCCAATTTATCCTTCCGCCCCAGCTGTGTTCATCTTTGAATTAGCTATTCTCTCTGCCTGGAATGCTCTCCTGATCTTTGCATGATTGTATTTGTTGCTGCTGTTGTTGGTATTGTTTGGTCATTCAGAACTAAGCTTCAATGTCGCCTCCTCTCCCTCACCTCTCAAGCTGTGAGCCACTTAGTTGCTATTCCATTGTGTTGGAAGATGTCATCAAGAGGACGTAACCTCAGGTTGACCACAGAGCTGGACCCAGGCATTGGGACACTCCATACTCCTCTTCTGTCCCTGGAATATGCTCACTATTCCCACAGTTAGAGCTGTTTCAAGGACATAGCCTTGAGAGAGTAAGGTGTTGTTGAGACCATCTGGACTGAATACAACCTAACAGAATCCCATAAACACCTCTATATAACCTTTTAAGATTCTGGCAGATGGGTGTGGAGATCTACTAGTCTTTTGGTCACCCAGAACAAACCTTAGAAGTTCCGTTGCTCATTAAATCTGCCACCTACCAATCTGGAATGGCCTGCCTCTTTCTTCAGTGTCTCCTTGCCCTTCCTTTCAGGGGCCAGTTTTTGAATCAACACACTGCATATATGAATTCTCTGCATAGTACTTACAGGTCCACCATCTTTTTCCAAACTTGGGGCCAGATATGCTTTGGAATTCGAAATTTTTTCAATTCTGAAGACACATACCCTATATTACATGATTTAATATACTGCATATACTCTATACATAACTACTGAGAAAAGTCTGAAGTGTTGCTTATAATTAAACATTAATAGTTCTAGAGGCAAAAATATGAAAATTTACATTGAGTGAATCAAGACTACAAATAGCCTTATGCTATTTCAGGTCAGGTTTTGTCACCTAATGAGTTTGGGCTCCAAAGTATGAAAAAACAGCCTGATACTTCCCAGAAATTTTGGCATTGTGGAATTGTGCTGTAAGGATTTTGAGTCTTGTCTAACCTGGCCTTGTTTGTGTGAGTGTTTGTGTTGTTCTCCGTGTGCTGGAAGGTAAACCCTATGGCAGCCGAGTCTTGTCCTTTACCTCTTGGCTACCTCATGCTAAGAATACTGCCTGACGTGTACTACACACTCAATACGAATTAAGGAGTAATCAGTCAATCTTGGGAAAATTTGCAGGCCCAGCTTCATGATTCTTTCATGAAGAATTATGCTCAGCTCCAAGGACCTTCATTCACCTCCTTTCAACTTTAACCACCTCTGTCTAAACCACACTGTTAACCTTGTCATGTCCTGGAATGATTCCCCCAGGTCTACAAACCACTGCCTTTGACTCTGACCATGTTCTCCCAGTCACCTCGGGTCTTCTCTCCACCACTTCTTTTATATCCTTGAACCCTGTTGATCTGTGGGCCTTTCTATTTTCTCCAGCCCAGCAGCTTCTTCCTACTTTTCTTCTGGACAGTATAGACCCTCTCTCATTCCTCCTCTCTCTTTACCCATTCCCACCAGTATCCTCAACCCACTTATCCCTTGGCATCCTACCAATTCAACTCCTTGAATTTTCAGCACAGACTCTGATACCAGAGGTCTGGGTTTGAATCTCAGCTTCATCATTTGCTAGCTGGATGATCTTGGGAAAGCTACTTGAATGTGCCTCTTTATTCTCTTCCATAAAATGGATATAATCAAAGTACCTCCTTTGTAGGGTTGTTAGGAATATGGTGCCGTTTCTCGGATTTAACCTGGCTGAAACAACTTCAGCTCGGCCCCCACAAGGCGGAGCCCAAGCACAGCAGAAGCCCAACTCAGCGAAAGCTCCCTTGGTGGAAGCTGAACTCAAGAAAACCCAGCGCAGCGGAAGTGACAAGAAGCCCAGCGTGCTGGAAACTGGGACAACAAAAAAAAACTCGGCAGAAAGCTCACACAGCTCAGTCTCAGATTCCAGAAGACCTCCGATTAAGGAAGGAGGTCCTCGCTCCTATGGCTGGAAGGACATATGGCTAACAAAATCGTAATTTCTTTACAGTCTCTCGTTTCTTGTTTCCTCGACACCCGCCCACCCCCACCCCCCCCCTACGAACAGGCGAGCGGCAGTGGGTGCAACTGAGGGACTCTGGCAAGGGCTACTCTACTCCCCAGTGTGTCCCAAAGGTTGCACCATCTTCTATGCCCTAGTAGCTGTTGCCCAAGTGGGTGAGGGTTCTTCTGTCCTTAATCTCCTTTGTGCCAAGGATCAGGCCAATGAAAATTGTGGGCACAGGTTGGGTATTTAGCAGATTTTCCGGCAGGTTATGAAGGGGATTCCTCGGCACATTTTTCCCACTGCTTTTTCCTCCCATCCTCCAGCTCCTCTCTCCATCTATGCCACTGCTTACAAAATATTAGGCAGGTCATCATCTTTCCATTTCTGAAAGTTGTGCTTGAAACCGTTTACCTAAGATTGGGACTCAAACCCACGTGGCAGGGACTCTGTGCTATGCTTAGTCACTCAGTCACATCCAACTGGGACTTGAGCCCGGCCAAAACCCACAGTGCCTGGTTTCAGGACCTAATGAAGCTCAGGTTCTTGATGTCTCATTGAAAAAAAAAATTCAGTGAGAGACACAGCGATAGGTAAGAGGTAGATTTGTATGGATTCAGAGAGAAGCATTCTACAAAAGTGTGGGCCATCACAGAGGGCAAGTGCAGTGGCCATGGAATGTGGTGTGGTTAGTTTTCATAAGCTGGGTGATTTCATACCCTAGTGAGTGGGAGGGTCATTCCAACAATTGGGGACCCACCCACTCCTCGGTCTTTTGACAGTGTCTTGGAACTGTCCTGTCACCTCTGGGTGTGTCATTCAGCTTGTAGATTGAGGATCAAGGTTTAGTTGAATTTGATTTGTCATCTTGGACCCATTTTGATTTAATCAGTTTATGTCATGCCCTTGGGCTATGTCATTCTTTCAAAAGTGGTGCCCTGCCCCCTTCCCTCCTGTTTCATGCTCTTTTCCTGAGCCCACAATGTTGCCTCTACAGTCTTCTGGAGGGACAACCAGAAAATAGCTGGCCCTTGGGAGAGATATACCGTATAATATCCAATCTCTCTAGATATTTAGGCCTTCATCTTCCATGTTTCCTACAACATGTGCAACAACATTTCTCAGTGAACCCGCTAGGGCTCGTGACAGGCACACAATGCTTGCTAGAAGTCCATCTATTGGTGGCATCACTTCAAGGGCAATTGGGTTTCCAGGGATAAGTTTGCCACTTTGGGAGTTGGCCCTGCAGGCTGTTTGGGCTCAAACTCTTACCGCCATTTTCCTAAAGTTACAAACATACCCCTGGATCAAATCTTCACTCCACTTTTATAGAACATCTGGTCTATTGCCTCTTATCAATTTGTTCTTAAGCCACTTACTAACTCCTACAACCAGGACCCTACCCCCTTATAGGCAACATCACTCCACCCTGCTTATTATTAAAATACTCTAATGCCCCTAACAGAACCAGATAGCCCACTCCTTTGTCATTACTTCTGTTATTGCCTAAAGTGGGTCTATGACAATGAAATGTTTACCATTGGAAACACCCTAAATTGCTCTTATGGGGGACTAGGGGAGGAAATCAGTGACTTACATTCCCTCAGAGCAATAAGAAGATAAGGCTTATGGCTGTTTTGCCAGGTTCCCAGTCTCAGGGAACAGGCTTGGATTGGTTTGCATCATGATATCTATTCCCATCCTCAGAGGACAAACCAGCAATGAGTTAAGATTACAACCTCTTAATCCTACCCAGCCCCTTAATCCTACCCAGCACTGGTCACGCTGGCGACCTTGGGGACGCCCAACTCCAGTCCATGGGTCCCAGGAGGTCGACCTGCCTTGACCTGCCTAGGGATCTGGTCCTCGGAAGGTTGTCATGCGTCAACCTGCTCAGGGATCCACCAGTCTGGGGGTCCCAGGAGATTGACATGCCTTGACCTGCCCAGGGACACAATTCTCGGGAGGCCGACATGCCTTGACCTGCCTGGGGATTCAATCTCCAGGAGGCTGACACGCCTCAGCCTGCCTGGGGACCTGCACCCTGACCCGGGGACGCCCGGCTCTCAGGTTGCAACAGTACTGGGTAGGGTAAGCTTCAGAAAGACTTACCCCTAAGGAAGTCCACCCATGGAAATAGAAGGAAGCCTACTAGTTGTGGGACTGTGCCTGGTCTCAGCAATAACTCAGGAGTCCAACAAGAACCCCAATGCCTTTCTGGAAAGGCTAAAAGAGGCCCTCCAAAAGTTTACCAATCTGGACTTAGACTCTTACGAAGGACAGGTGATTTTAAAGGACAAATTCCTGTCTCAATGTGCATCAGACATCAGGATAAAGTTACAACAGCTACAGCAGCAGGACCCTGCTGCCTCTTTAGATGAGATGGTCCAGACAGCCACCAATACCTGTCATAACAGAGAACAGGAGAGGGAGGCCAAGGCCCAGGAAAGGGAGAAAAGGAAAGAGACAAGGCATGCCCAGATGCTGGCTGCCCTCCAGGGAAGCCCTGTGGCAAACCCTGAGTCCTTGAAGGACAAGGCACAAGGCAAATGCCCAATCTGTAGACAGGCAGGACATTGGGCCAAAGAGTGTCCAAACTGTATCAGGTCTCCTAAAACAGCTTGCTACAAATGCCATCAACTGGGACACTGGGCAGCACTGTGCCCTCGGGACCCAAGAGCCTCAAGGTCAAGTGCCAAGCCTTCCCTCATGATGGTTCAACAGGACTGAAGCAGCCCGCTCCAGCCAGCCTGCCTGTCACAGATAACCATCACGGGGCTGGAGCCAAGGGTGCAACTGGATGGGGCAGGTAGGTCCAAGAATTTCTTGGTTGACACAGGGGCTAACTACTCTGTCCTGACCTCCTACTCCTGAGCCTTCTCCTCCCAAACCTGTACCATTTTGGGTGCTATAGGAAAAGAAATTACAAAAAGATTCATCTGAGCACTTGGCTGTTGGGATGGACAAATATTTTCCCACCAGTTTTTGGTGGTCCCTGAGTGTCCTACTCCCTTATTGGGAAGAGATCTTTCCCTGCCTTCAAAATCTTGCAGCTATTGCAGTCCTGATAGAAGATGCTTTAAAACTCTCTCTTGGGGGCAAACTAACTATTTTTACCAGCCACCAAGTGAAACAACTCCTGAATGGGAGAGGCCATTTATGGATGTCTGATCAAAGGATCCTCAGATATCAAGTAGTGCTGATGGAAAACCCAGGCCTCACTATATCCCCTTGTGAGGTTCTTAACCCAGCTACCCTCCTGCCTACCCCTGAGGGTTCTCTCCCCTTTCACTCTTGCCTAGAAACCTTGGACCACTGGACAAAACCCCGAGAGGGATTGTCAGAAGATTTTCTGACCAATCCTGAGGAAATCTGGTACACTGATGGAAGCAGCTTTGTCTTTGATGGAAAAAGAAGAGCCAGATATGCAGTAGTCTCCAATTTTGAGACCATAGAGGCTAAACACTTGCCACCAGGTACTTCAGCCCAATTAGCTGAGGTCATAGCCCTGACTTGAGCTTTAGAGCTGGGAAAAAGAAAAAGAGTAGCCATTTACACTGACTCCAAGCATTCCTTTCTGGTGCTACATGCACATGCTGCTATTTGGAAAGAAAGAGGCCACTTGACCACCCGAGGGTCCCCAATCAAATATGGTGATCAAATCCTTAGGCTCTTGGAGGCAGTCCATCTGCCCACTGAGGTTTCAGTCTCCTATTATAAAGGACACCAAAAAGGGAGCACAGAAGTGGCACGAGGGAACCAAGCAGCCGATCAGGCAGCTAAGAGAGCAGTATTACAGAACAATGACCTAATAGGGGTTGCCACCTTAGTTCCACAGACTAATTTGCCAGAAACTCCTTCATATACTGAAGGTGAGACTCTTAAAGCTAAGAGTGAGGGCTTTCAAGAAGATCATGTAGGGTGGTTCCACAAGGAAGGACTCCTTTTTCTGCCTGGGAACCTCCAATGGAAGTTGGTTAACTCCTTACATGCCACCACTCATGTAGGGGAGAAGGCCCTCCAAAGATTACTAGAAAGGTCCTTCAGAGGAACAGGCCTCCAAATGACTATAAGGTAAGTGATCTCCTCTTGTCCCACTGCCAATTAAACAACCCCAAGGAGCTCGAAGACCCCAGCTGGCCCAGTCTGTCCAATGGCATGGGACCTACCCAGGAGAGGACTGGCAGATGGACTTCACCCAGATGCCTGTTTCTCAAGGGTATAAATACCTATTAGTCATGGTAGATACATTCACAGAATGGATTAAAGGCTTTCCTACCTGGACTGAGAAGGCTGAGGAGGTGGTAAAAAAAACCTGCTCCCTGAAACCATTCTGAGATTTGGTCTGCCCAGGTCATTACAAAGTGACAATGGGACATCATTTACTTCTAAGGTCACCCAAGGGGTCTCTAAAGCATTGGGCATTACTTATTATCTCCATTGTGCCTGGAGGCCTCAGTCTTTAGGAAAAGTAGAAAGAGCCAACCAATTCTTAAAATCAGCGATAAAAAAGATAAACCAGGAGACCTCCCTTGGGTGGAAGGAGAGTGAAGTCGCTCAGTCGTGTCCGACTCTTTGAGACCCCATGGACTGTTGCCTACCAGGCTCCTCCGTCCATGGGATTCTCCAGGCAAGAATACTGGAGTGGGTTGCCATTTCCTTCTCCAGGGGATCTTCCCGACCCAGGGATCGAACCCGGGTCTCCTGCATTGGAGGCAGACGCTTTAAGCTCTGAGCCACCAGGGAAGTCCTTTGGGTGGAAGGAGGCTTTACCAATAGCTCTCTGCTGCACCCGTGTTGCCCCTAAGGAACAGGTTGGTCTTAGTTCTTATGAGATGCTATACGGGAGACCTTTTGTTTATGTCAATGACCTCTTCCTAGATCCAGAGGCTCAGACTCTCTGGTCTTATACCATGGCCATTGGGCAATTCCAACAAAATATATGTTTGTGGGGTGTCAACCAGGACTCAAAAGATTCTAAAGAGCCACCACTATATGTTCCAGGGACTCAAGTCCTAATTGAAGTCTGGAAAGATGGGTCCCCAAAGACTCAACTCCAGCCCACACGGAAGGGCCCCTACCCTATAATACTTTCTACCCCCACAGCAGTCAAGGTACCAGGACACAACTCCTGGATTCACTACTTACAAGTCAAGTCATGGAAGAAAACAGAAGAGGACACTCAATACACCTGTGAGCCCCTGGGAGATCTCAGATACCCATTCAGGACTACAAATGAGTGCCATTCTAATGAACACCCCCAAAATTAAGTTTCTGGGGATAAGATTTCTCAGGATAGCTCTAAAAAGCCAACACAGCTTGGCAGGGGTTGTACTCCAAAACAGACAGGAGATAGATCTCTTGATCCCTAAACAAGGAGGGACTCCAGCCATCTTTAATGAGACGTGTTGTTTCTGGGTAAATATCACCAGCTAAGTTACAGAAAGTTTCAGAGTCCTCAAGAAAAACATTCAGATCCTACAGGATCTCAAAGAATGAGCTGGAGAGTTCTCGGGGTGGCTACAATATCTCTTTGGGGGATCCTTCTCCTGACGGGAGGGAATTTGGAGTTGGCTAATGCCCCTACTAATCCTTGTTATCACCATATTGATGCTGCTTATGATTGCTCCATGTATTATCGATTGTCTAACCCGTTTTGTCTCTGCCCAGGTCAACAAGCTACAACATGCAGTGCCAGTTCAACAAGGATGTATAAAACTACAGCCAACCGCAGAAAAAAATATCACTCACCCTTAGATGGACACCGCTATAAGGACTCTGAGGCTTGAGACTAGCAAGAGGGGGAGGCCCAATGCCCCTCGCTGTCCCAGTTCAACAGGAAGTAGCCAGAGAGACCTTGATGCCCCATTCCCAAAAAATTGGGCCTCCCATCTCTTGAGGGGGGAATGTTAGGTAGTTAGAATAGGAAAAAGGAGTCCATAATGGCTGTGGCTAAAAGACAAAGAAAGGAAAAAGCCCATGAAAATAGAACAAAGGAAGTTCCAAGGACCAGAGTGAGAACCTCAGGTGAAACAAATAGCCCTCCTGGCTAGCCCAATTTACATAGGGCAGGCTCAGGAGGAGGAGAAAAAACATATAAAAAGAGGAGCCAAAATTGAGCTGGCTTCTCTTGTCTTTGTGTCTTTTGGGTTGGCCTGCCCTCATGCCTCAAGGATGTATTTTCCTTTGCTTGCCAAATAAAACTGAGCTGTAACACTGATCTGTCCATTACTTCAAATTTTTGCTGCAGCAAGACAGAACCGAAGAAATGACACACTCCCCCAACAGTAACAAATAATATTAGTGTAAAAAGAGGTGAAAGTGTTACTTGCTCAGTCGTTTCCGACTCTGCCACTCTATGGACTGTAACCCATCAGGCTCCCCTGTCTATGGGATTCTCTAGGCAAGAATAGTGGAGTGGGTAGCCGTTCCCTTCTCCAGGGGAGGTTCACAACCCAGGGGTTGAACCTGGGTCTCCTGCTTTGCAGGCAGATTCTTTACCATCTGAGGCACCAGGGAAACCACAATATTAGTATAAGTATGTCCCTAATACTGCCTGGGAGATATTTATACTAAAAATTATTTGTTGTTTATCTGAAATTCAAATTTCATTACTGAGCATCTTTTATCTCACCTGGTAGCACTACTGTGGGGAGTTATAAAGTCACATGTTGTTGCTGAAAAGTAGTGTTGTACAGGCTGAAGTCAGACAGTCATAATGCAGCAACTTATGATGGAGAGGCCTAGAAGTGAGAGAGAACCAGTCAAAGGGTTTAAAGCAAGGAGGGGGTAACATATTAAAATTTTAGCTTTAGGAAGAGGTTCCTTCTGGCTTCTTGGCGGCTTCTGTTAAGAGAGACGACAGGGAGATCTCACTAGTTATAATAGTACAGACGAGATTTTGGGTTGTGACAGGAGGAAGATAGAGAGGATATGCCAAATTTAAGGAGGATGTAGACGTTAGATCATCATGATTTGGCAGCTGGTTAGATGGAGTGAAGAGGGCATCATTCCCAGGGTCCAGTTTGGGTGTCTGGGAAGATGGTATTGCTACCAACTGAGATAGAACAGATGTTGGAGGCAATGATTTAGTTTAGGATATGTGTGGGAGATGCCTAAGGAACATCTGTTGTAGGGGGACAGAAAATGATTGGCTGTCTCATTCTGAAATTCAGTGGAAAAAATGAGCCTAGAGAGTGGAAAGTCCTCAGCAGAGAGGCACTATTGAAACCAGGAGATAGATGGGCTCCCCAGAAAAGGAACTCAGGAAGAAAGCCAAGAAGAAACAGGGAAGCAGGGAGAACCAGGAAAAAGAGGTGTCATGGAAGCTAAGGGGTAGTTTCTAAGAGAGAGAGTTGGTCAACCATGTCAAGTGCAGTCAGAAAGTTCTGATTACACAAAGGCTGATCAATGGCCATTGATTTGGGCAAAGGTAAAGTCATCATGACCTTAGGCTGGCATCACACAGGCTCATTTAGACATCAGTTCCATTTATACAAATGATGAACACTTGGTAAGCATGCATCCTCAGCATGCTCTCAGATATTTACTACAGTCATTCTCACAACCCACACACTCCTTCAGAATTTAAACCATTCATTTGAATTGTGCCCCAACTCACTCAAATTATAGGCACACGTTCAGTTGCTCTCCACACTCATCTGCTGGGGTCCTTTATATTTGTCAATGTCATCTCAGAGTCAGAGCTAGTGCCTTTGCCAGGATAACTGCAGGCACCCACAAGGGTTAAATGGGTTATCCTGTGGTTTTTATCTCCCAGGAGTAAAGAAAAACCTTTGGTCTTCTCTCACCTCCTGGTAGAGTTAACCCTAACCTTAACTCTGGGTAATGCTGGATGTTGCTGGTTCTGGTATCCTTGACATGCCTCTTGGCTCACCTCTGGTCCTCATGCACCCTAACTGATGAGTATCTATTGTGTGCAAAAGTTGAGTTCACTCTGTTCCCTATTTTCTAATTATCTTGAGACAGAGGTTCAAACAATAAAGAGAGGAGATGCTCAATGGCACAATTCCCCAAGGAAGTGGGAGAGGTTGAGACCAAGAGCCCAGTGGGAAGGGCAAGCCCCAGATAGGACTTCTCTTCTCTGAGACCCGAGGAAAGAGAGTAGGGGCAGAGACAAGGTTGGAGGTGACAAAAGAGGAAATGTTCACCTAATGGCTCCGTTTACTTTAAATGCAGCAGTTCTTAACCCAGGGTCCAGGGCCCTTTCAGAGTCTCTAGAGAGAATTTAAGGACCCCATGGATTTGGGCGGTGGGGGAGGGGAGGTTGCATCTTTAGTTTCACTATCACTAACAGATATGTAGCATGTCATTATAGGAAATGTGGGTAACAAACTACAGTAGTATTAGCAGTACCTGTGGCTTTGTCACCAATAGAAATCAGATTTTCATAGCACATCATAGTTGTTTCAGATCTCTCAAATTATATCACTATTTTGAAATTATGTTAGTCACTAGACCTGTTGATAGAGTTTGGTATTTAATATATTAATAAAGAAGTACTTATATGACTATGTTACAGATATCTTTCTTATTTTAGTATTTGTATTTCTTTTGTAATCCTTATATATCTTATGCACACATTATTCTGGGAAGGGTTTCTTTAGACTTCACCAGATTGCCAGAAGTGTCCTTAGCATAAAAAAAGGCTAAGAGACACCACTCTGAAGAGTAACAGTAGCTAATACTTACATAGCTCTTCCTAAAGGCCAGGTACAGTTTTAAGTATATTTTTCTTTTCCTTATGTAGTTGTTAACTCATTTATTCCTGTTAGGTAGTTAGAATAGGAAAAAGGAGTCCATAATGGCTGTGGCTAAAAGACAAAGAAAGGAAAAAGCCGGTGAAAACAGAACAAAGGAAGGTCCAAGGAGTGGAGTGAGAACCTCAGGTGAAACAAACAGCCCTCCTGGCTAGCCCAATTTACATAGGACAGGCTCAAGGGGAGGAGAAAAAACATAAAAAGAGGAGCCAGAATTGAACTTCTGGCTTCTCTTCTCTTCGTGTCTTTTGGGTCAGTCCACCCTCATGCCTGGAGGATGTATTTTCCTTTGCTTTCCAAATAAAACTGGGCTGTAACACTGATTCGTCCATCGATTCAAATTTTTGCTGTGGTGAGACAGAACTGAGGAAATTTTACACACTTCCCCAACATCACTAATGAAAATTATTTGTTATTTAACTGAAATTCATATCGGAGTGGGGCTCTCTATTTTTTATTTTCTAAATATGGCAACCCTACCGCATGGATAACCCCCCAGATGGTGAGATATTCCTCCTCAGGCTCCCATGGCTCTCTATGCTCACCTCTGCACCAATACCTACCCCGATCCCTGAGAGTTCAGGGCTGTATTCTGATCTCTGTATCCTTCATTTGACATTCAGGGCCTGGCAAAGAACACAGTTTGTTGAGTGAATGAATGCATATGTGTGACATCCCAATAAACCTGCATCATTTGGTGGAATCAATGTCTTGTGATCAGTACACTGCCTCAGTTCCACTTGTATCCACCTTGTCTTCACATGATTGACGTATCGACCCAGCAGGCAAGCTGGTAGGAAAGCAGGAAAGCGAGCAGGCAGGCATGAAGGCTGAGAACAAGGAGCCAGCTGGCGCCGAAGAAGCTGGGAGGAGTGACAGCCACTGCCCTCAGGGGGTGGGAGCCTGGGAGGAGGGAGGTAATGCGGGTGGAAGCATTCTTCTCCCTTGGGGCTCCTCATCACCCCTCCTCCAGGAGGTGCAAAGCACCCCCGCCCTGCACCTGGCCAGAGGCCAACCCAGGGCTGGCCCTCTCCAGGCCTTCCAGCTCTCCAGCCCTGGACCTAGATTAGTTTCTCTAACGATTCTGGTGGAGAATTCTCCAACAATTCTGGTGGTTTAGTTGCTAAGTCTTGTCCGACTCTTGCGACCCCATGGACTGTAGCCCACCAGGGTCCTCTGTCCATGGGATTTCCAGGCAAGAATACTGGAGTGGGTTGCCATTTCCTTCTCCAGGGGATCTTCCCAACCCAGGAATCGATCCCAGGTCTCTTGCATTGCAGGCAGATTCTTAACCTACTGAGCTATGAGGAAAGCCCCGGCCCTCAAATCCCCTCAGTGACCGCTCAGGTTGAGTTAGGAAAGACTGAACAGAATAAACAGGTGCAAGGGAGATGAGTCAGCCCAGGCGAGGCGGAAGTGCCAGTGAAACTCCTGCCAGTGTGACTGGGCAACAACCAGAAGTGGGGGTCCCACAGGGCGGAGGTTCCTATTCCAAGTGTGAGGATTTAGAGGCACTGTCTGTGATAAGTCTTGATCATGCACCCACTGAAGGGGTGGCTGTGTGATCTGGGTCGTCTTCCTCTTCTGGCCTCAGTTTCCTCCTCAGTGAAGTGGGTCGAATACTCACTCTATCCTAGTGCATCATATCTAGTATAAAAGGTGGTGGGTCAGTAGCAACTGTCATGTGCAGTGCTTGTGCCCTCCACCCTAGGCCACTTGCGCCATGTGAAACTGTCCCATTGGCGGGGATGTGGGACACAGTGAGGAGACCTTGATCCGTCATCACAGGGAGCCCAAAGATGGCTCAGGCCCTCGAAGAGACTGGCAAAGGTGCTCAGAAGGAGGCATAGCAAAGAGTCCAGTGAAGGGGCTCGGCAGGGGGCAAGTTCCCCTTTTATTTCTGCCACTCCCAGGTAAGGAAGAAGAGTCGCCTGCTCTGGAACCAAGGACTGGGCGGTGATATACAGGCTGCACCCATTCTAAGCAAGTCAACAGATTAAATATGCTTTTTATTAACTCAGTCTTCTTTTTTTAGAGGGGTTGCTAGCTAAACGGAAGGATTCACAGTAAGATTCCGATACGCGGCTGTCCTATAGTCCTGATCGAGTGTGGGAAGATAAGACTCAGAGAGAAGGAGGGCAGCAGGGGCGCGGAGATGAACAGGTCTGGCTTTGCCAATACCTTCCCACTCAGCCCATCTTCCCTTCCCGAGCGGTTCGCGGCATCTGCGCATGCTCCTTCAGCCCAGGCTCTCCAAGGGGGTCGCGCTGTGCTCTGTGGAGGTGCGATCCGCGCATGCGCGTCCTGCTCGCCCTGTTCTGCCAGTGGGGTGAGAGAGTCCGTTGTGGAGCTGGCAGTGCGATTGAGGGGAGGACTGCGGCCCGACCCATAGGAAGTGACTGTTAGGGGATGTGGACAAAGCGGCGTGCGACAGCAACAGGTCACAGAGAGGAGGGGTGCGGCCGCCCGGGGCAGTTTAGGCAGGCGCAGAGTCCTCGAGCGTAGACAAGCGCTTGTGGGTCCTCCTTTCTTCCGGATTGCAGTTTGTGGTGCCCGCAGGAGGCAGAAAACCAGAGAACGGAACGGAGTGGGTGTGTTAGACCCAGAGGAAACCCCTCTCGACCCCGTCCTCACATCTCCAAGGCCTAGAGAGGACTCAATCTTAGGTCCATTGGACCCCATGTCATCCCCCTGAAGAAAAGCTAAATTTGCACAGTAACCGCGCCGGACCCCACCCTCAGTCTTTCAGTCAGTTCCAAAGGGCTCACCCACACTCCAGGGGACTCTGAGTCAAAAAGGGGGTCCGTGGAGCAGGGTGGGACCACAGCAATTGAAAAATTGCTCTGGAGCCATCTCTGGCCTGGGAAAACCGCTGCTTCAGCAGATAAGCGGAGGGGAGAGGAAAGCAGGTGCAGGGTGCAGAAGAGTGGCTTCAGACTACAGACAGGTAGTGAAGACTGAATGAGGTACGAATTGGCCCAGTGAAGACGGAATTAGGTGCTAACTGGCCCAATCTGAGACTGGGTTAATAACTGACTTCTGACCCCCTGGCCCCTGTAAGGACAGCGAAGGGCGCCTTTGATTGCTCCAGCTACAGGTGTGAAGTCACAGAGGAACCGGGGGCTCTTGAAGCTTGATGCTTCTTCTGAATGAAGACGGCCCAATCATACTATGTAACATGTATATATGAGGTGCTGTTTTGAGTATATTTACTTTGTTAGGCCTCAGGACAACCCTATGAGGTAGGGATTACCATCACCCTCAGTTTCCAGATAAGAATGTGAGTGCTTCTCTAGTAATGAGTAAAGCAGGACTTCACATTCAAGGCGTCTGGCTCCAGAGTCTGCACTCCTCTAAGAGCACAACCTACAGGCTCTGTGTAAGAGACCAGATAAGGGAGACCCACTAAAAGGTCAAACTTGGAACTTATTTCCTGAGCACCTACTCTCACACTGCTGTGTTTCTCATACACCATTTCAGCCTTCCCAATAATCCTGTGCAGAAGGAATTGCTTGGATACAGAGACAAAGAGATGTTCCATATGCTGCCCCAGATTACACAGATAGTAGTTGAACCAAGTTGATGAAGCAACTTGACTCACGTAACAAGTTATCCAAGACAAATGACGAGACTAAAATCTAGGCCTCTTATCTCCCAATCTTGGGGTCTGTATGGTCAAGACCACTCAAGATGGCTCTTCTCTTGCTCTCTGTACATCCCCTGCTGGACCAGTGCCTGCTTCACCTATACCCTACTCACATGACTGACTTTCCCACATACTTGCCCCAGGCCCCAGCTACTGACGAATGTTCTTATCAGTGGGGCAGAGAGGGGCGTGCTCCTCTGCTAGTTTCCCTGGTAACCAATGAGCCAACCTGACGTCAATTCCCCCTATAACTGGCAGTCTCCCCTTCCCCAGAGCAAAGAGTGCTGCCATGTCCTGCCTGCCATCCACAACACACAGTGAGATGTCGCTCCAGGACCTTGCTTCAGACATGTAAGATCCCCCATCCATTAAACCACTGATGTCTCTGTCTTGGGCTCTGGGCTCTTTCTTTGGTCTTGAAGCTGGGCGTGCACAGGCCTTGTAGTCCTGCAGGGTAGCAGCCCAACAGGGTTGTTTTACTACATGCATTTTAAAAAAACATTTTTATTTTATCTATTTATGGCTGTGCTGGGTCTTTGTTGCTATGCACTTTCTCTAGTTGTGTCGAGCGGGGGCTACTCTCTAGTTGCCATGCGTGGACTTCTCATTGCAGTGGCTTCTCGGCTCTAGAATGCACAGGCTCAGTAGTTGTGGTGCACGGGCTTATTTGCCCCATGGCATGTGGAGTCTTCCCAGAACAGGGATTGAACCTGTGTGCCCTGCATTGGCAGGCAGATTCTTAACCACAGGACCACCAGGGAAGTCTCCTACTATATGCATTTTAACAAACATTTATTTGTTCATTCAGCAAATGTTTGTTGTGCCAGTCATTCTTGGAGGCACTTGGGACTCAGCAGTGAACAAAACAAACATGGTCCCTTCCCTCTGAGGGAGGGTGAAGGTAGAGAGTGTAAAATATCAACAAAGCTAGACTTTAAAGCTAGACAATAAAGCTAGACAGAGGATGAGATGGTTGGATGGCATCACCGACTCAATTGACATGAGTTTTGAGCAAGCTCCGGAAGTTGGTGATGGACAGGGAAGCTTGGCATGCTGCAGTACATGGGGTCGCAAAGAGTCGGACATGACTGAGTGACTGAACTGAACTGAGACTCTAAAGCAGTGAAAACAGATTTTGTTCAGTAAGTACTGACAGTGGGGGAAAAATCTGGGCTCCATTCCAATTTGTGCAGGGTGTTTTAAAGGGAGAATGAGAGAGGGAGAGGAGGAACAAGCAGGGGCTCAAGTAGAGTGAGGGAAGTGAAAAACTTTAAAAAGACAGTTGGTCAGTGTAAGAGCGATTATATTGCTCAAAAACTGGGTTTGCTTCCTGGTGGGTGTCGAGCCAAAAGATATAACTAAGGCAAAGAGTGGGAGAAAGAAGGATTTATTATTACTTGAAGCAAGTAAGGAGAACAGTGGAGATTTTTCCCAAAGCAGTGTCTCCATGAACAGCAAAATTGGGGAAGTTTTAAGCTGAGGGCACATAAATATTCTATTAGGAGATTGTGTGGTGTATATATATCCATGGTGGGGTTGGGGTGGGGGGAGCTTGAGCAGTGGAAAATTCAGCATAGAACTGGGGCAAAGGTTGTCCAAGTCCAAGCTATAGTTGAAGCCATGACAGTCAGCAAAGGTCAACATCATCATCCTTTAGATTCCAGTTGATCTGGTGGTTGAGTACTGGAGGTAGGTTTGAATTCTGCAAAACAGCTCAAGAAAGTGCTTCAGGCTAATCTTTACCTTTGAAACAGAACTGAGAGTCTTTACAGCTGATTCATTATCTTTGCTATTATTACTTCTCTTGCCTGACAACAGTTTGTTCTTTTGTTTCCTTAAGACATGTTCAAGGGTACGTGTTCAAGGGCCATCATTGTGGCCAGGCTTAGATCAAGAAATGGCTTAGGTCTAAAATGGCCTCTGTCTCTCTTTTTAAAATTGAAGTATAGTTGATTTACAGTGTTGTGTTAGTTTCTGGTGTACAGCAAAGTGATTCAGTTATACATATATATATATATGGCATATTCTTTTCTATTATGGTTTATTACAGAATATTGACTATAGCTCTCTGTGCCATACAGTAGGACCTTGTTGTTTATCCATCCTATGTATAATAGGTTGCTTTCGCTAATCCCAAACTCCTAGTCTGTCTTTCCCCTACCTCTCCCCCCGCTTGACAACCATAAGTCTGTTTTCTAAGTCTGTGAGTCTGTTTCTGTTTCGTAGATAAGCTCATTTGTGTCATATTTTAGATTCCACATATAAGTGATATCATATGGTATTTGTCTTTCTCTTTCTCTCTTTTTTTTTTTGGCATGCCTTGCGGCTTTTGGGATCTTCATTCCCAGACCAAGGAACTGGGCTCCAGTGGTGAAAGTGCTGAGTCCTAACCACTGGTCCAGCAGAGAATTCCCTTCTTTCTCTTTCTTGATTTACTTCACTTAATATGATAATCTCTAGGTCCATCCATGTTGCTGCAAGTGGCATTATTTCATTCTTTTTTATCACTGAGTAATATTACATTGTATACATTTACTACATCTTTGTCCATTCATCTGTCAATGGACGTTTAGGTTGCTTCCATGTCTTGGCTATTGTAAATAGTGCTGCTATTTCTCTGAATATATGTCTGGGAGTGGGATTACTGGATCATATGACAACTCTTTTTAGTTTTTTGACTGAAAGCAGATTTACTCAGGGAAATACATACTCCATTGACAGAGTAGGCCATTTGAGAAGGTGAGAGACCTTTTTAGTTTTTTAAGAAAACTCCATACTGTTTTCCATAGTGGCTGCACAAATTTACATTCCCACCAACAGTGTAGGAGAGTTCCCTTTTCTCCACACCCTTTCCAGCATTTGTTATTTGTAGACTTTTTAATGGTGGCCATTCTGACCGGTGTGATAAAATGGCTTCTCTTATGTCAAAAAGCTGTATCTGGTTCTTTTCTTCTGGGGACTCCCCCCACCCTATTGGCTTACAATTAGGCCAGCTGTGTCTGTTAGCTGGCAATTGTTGAAGTTAGGATTATTCTATTCTCTCATAGTTACTGGGAAGGAAATGGGGGCCCTATTCTTTTTTTTTTTTTAATTAGTTTATTTATCTATTTTTTAACTTTACAATATTGCATTTGTTTTGCCATACATTGACATAAATCCACCATGGATGTACATGATTTCCCCTTCCAGAACCCCCCTCCCACCTCCCTCCCCATCCCATCCCTCCAGGTCATCCTGGTGCACCAGCCCCGAGCACTCTGTATCATGCATCCAACGGCCCTATTCTTCCTTGATGATTATATTTGAAAGGACTGGCTCTCAGGACCTTGAGAAAGATGTTTCTGAGTCCTAGGATACACACACACACACACACACACACACACACACACACACACACATATATATATATATATATATATATACACATATATATATGTATATATATGGGCTTCAGTGGTAAAGAACCTGCCTGCCAATGCAGGAGACATAAGAGACTCAGGTTCAACCCCTGGGTCAGGAAGATTCCCCTGGAGGTGGGCATGGCAACCCACTCCAGTATTCTTGTCTGGAGAATCCCATGGACAGAGGAACTTGGCAGGCTACAGTCCATAGGGTCGCAAAGAGTACATCTCAAAAAGGCAGGAATTCACAATTGTAAGCCCTTTTTAGTAAATGGTAGAACAAATGGTAGCTTGTTTCGACAATCCTGAACTTTTTCAGACGGGAACTCAAAAGGGGGCTATGTCATCCAGGCACCCAGCCTTAGGCCGTTAGAAGTCAGGCTAAAATTTGGGCAAGTCCCTTAGTACAGGGTTTGGGTGGGAGGGGTGGTGATGTTTGAATGGAGTGTTCCCTGCGGAGAGATTTCACAGTTCTCTAGGGAGATGAAATCAACAATAAACTTGTAAATAAGACTTTTAGGGGGTAGTGAGGGTACTGAAGGCCTAGGAGACTTGGAGAAAGGATTGGCTGTATTGGTGAGCTGAAAACCCTGATCTGCAAAGGTTTGAGAAGTAAAGAAAGGCGGGGAGAGCAAGTGAAAAGCCCTGAGGCAGGACCAGGCTTCTCTCAGCCAGGGCCAGAGTAAAGGCCAGTGTCTTGGGAATGCAGATAAGATGCAGTGAAAGCAGTGCATGAAAGCAGGAGAGGGTGGGACAATTGAAGTCTGAGATCTTGGGGATAGTCACAAATCACAAGTACTTATTTTATGTGTCAGCAGTACTGCCCTATAAAGTCATGCAAGTTTTCCCTGTACAGAGGACATCTTGTGCTGAGGGGTTGAGGATGGAGGATCATTTTTTTTTAACTGTCTCACTTTATTTATTTTAAAATTTTATTGCAGTGTAGTTGATTTGCAATATTGTATTTAGTTCCTGCTGTATAGCAAAGTGTATATATTCTTTTCGTATTCTTTTCCATTATGGTTTATCACAGGATATTAACTATCATCTTATATAGTAGGACTTTGTTTTTTATCCATATAATAGTTTGCATCTGTTAATCCCAAACTCCCATTCCTTCCCTCCCCTAACCACCTTCCCCTTGGCAACCACAAATCTGCTTTCTATATCTGTGAGTCTGTTTTTGTTTCATAAACATATTGATTTATATCATATTTTAGATTCCACATATAAATGATATCATATAGTATTTGTCTTTCTCTTTCTGACTTTGCTTCGTATGATAATCTCTAGGTCCATCCATGTTGTTGCAAATGGTATTATTTCATTCTTTTTTTTATGGCTGAGTAATATTCCAGTGTGTGTGTGTGTGTGTGTGTGTGTGTGGACTGTATTCCATAGTGGCTGCACCAATTTACATTCCTACCAATAGTGTGAGAGGGCTGCCTTCTCACTACATCTTCTCCAGCATTTATTTGTAGACTTTTTAATAATGGCCATTCTAGCTGGTATGAGATGGTACCTCATTGTAGTTTTGATTTTCATTTCTCTGATAATTAGTGATATTGAACATCTTTTCATGTGCCTAAAAAGCAGAGACATTACCAACAAAGGTCCATATAGTCAAAGCTGTGGTTTTTCCAGTAGTCATGTATGCATGTGAGAGTTGGACTATAAAGAAAGCTGAGCAACTGAAGAACTGATGCTTTTGAACTGAGTGTTGGAGAAGACTCTTGAGAGCCCCTTGGACAGCAAGGAGATCAAACTAGTCAATCCTAAAGGAAATCAGCCCTGAATATTCATTGGAAGTACTGATGCTGAAGCTGAAGCTCCAATACTTTGTCCACCTGACGTGAAGAACTGACTCATTGAAAATGATCCTGATGCTGGGAAAAATTGAAGGTAGGAGGAGAAGGGAAAGACAGAGGATGAGATGGTTGGTTCGATGGACATGAGTTTGTGCAGGCCCCAGGAGTTGGTGATAGTGAAGCCTGGTGTGCTGCAGTCCATGGGGTCGCAAAGAGTCGGACATGACTGAGTGGCTTAACTGAACTGAATTGGCCATATGTGTGTCTTCTTTGGAGAAATGTCTATTTAGGTCTTCTGCCCATTTTTCGACTGGGTTATTTGGTTTTTTTTGTGTTATTGAATTGTAGGGGCTATTTGTATATTTTGGAAATTAAAGCCCTTGTCAGTCACATCATTTGCAAATATTTTCTCCAAGTTCATAGAATGTCATTTTGTTTTGTTTATGACTTTCTTTGCTGTGCAAAAGCTTATGTTTGATTAGGTCTTGATTGTTTGTTTTTGCTTTTATTTCTATTGCCTTGGGAGACTGACCTAAGGAAACCTTGGTATAATTTATGTCAGAGACTGTTTTGCCTATATTCTCTTCTAGGAATTTGTGGTGTCTTGTCTTATATTTAAGTCTTTAAGCCATTGTGAGTTTATTTTTGTGTATAATGTGAGGGTGTATTCTAGCTTCATTGATTTATATGCAGCTACCCAACTTCCCAACACCACTTGCTGAAGAGACGGTCTTCTCAGGATGAGGGATCTTAAAGTCAACTGTTTCTGTGTTCACCTAGCTGTGCTGTGGATCTTGGTGCAAGGCTGTGCCAGCCAGGAGAGAGGGGGGCTTTTTCTTTGCTTTTTGGCTTTGCAGAATGTGGGATCTTAGTTCCCCCACCAGGGATTGAACCCTAGTCCCCTGAACTGGAAGCGTGGAGTCAACCACCAGGGACCACCAGGGAAGTTCCAGGCGCCTTTTTCAAAATCCACAGGCTAGCCACACTGAACCCAGAGGAGCTGCCTCTGCCCAGAAGGGTGCCCGTGTCTGAATCGAATGCAAGTGCTACACGGGCAAACTGTAGCTTGTTTGCCGGGCCCGTGTTGTCCAAGTAGCAGATCAGTTCTGAGGTTGTTGAAAAAGCTGAGCAACTGTCTTAAAAAGCATTATAGGGACTTCCTTGGTGGTCCACTGGCACTCCCATTGCAAGGGGCCCAGATTCCATCCCTGGTCAGGGAACTAGATCCCACATGCCACAACTAAGAGCTCACATGCCACAACTATAGATCCTGCAGTAAAAAAAAATAACGAGGATCGAAGATCTATGTGCTGTGACTAAGACCTGGCACAGCCAAATAAATAAATACATAATTAAAAAAAAAGAGCACCATGAACTGTGACTTTGTTACCTTATTACAGAGCCCTTAGTGACTGCACAGTGGAATTGTTCAACCCCTCTACAAGAAACTGCAGCGGCAATTGAACAAGGGAGAGGATAATAGTTGGGTACCCACTGACACCTGAGGGTGACTTCATCCAGGTGAAGGAACCCCTATTCTCTCTCCCGCTTCAGGCTCTTCCTGGGTCTCTCCCATTCCTTTTGTTTTCTTCAAGGGAACATATTGGGCATTCATTACTTGGTGGAGTACATGCAAAAATGTCCTCAGCAACATGTCTGAAATCAGATAGAGGAGACAGACAAGTTTTAAAAAATTTATTGTTATTGATTTATACATCTCTGTCTTACAAAAAGGATTTGAAGCAGCTGTCAATTCCAAGATATATCATTTCCTGACACTATACCACGGCTGACAATAGAGTTAAGCTAGGACAAGATGATGATAAAAATCCCTTTGATTTATTTTGCTTTAAAAGTGTTTGTATCTTGGAACTTCCCTGGTGGTCCAGTGGTTAAGAATCCCCCTTGCAATGTAGGGAACACAGATTCTATCCCTGGTTCGAGAACCAAGATCGCACATGGTGTGGGACAACTAAGCCCATGTGCCACAAGTACTGAGCCTGCACTCTACAGCCTAAGAGCTGCTACTACTGAAGCCCGTGCACCTAGAGCCTGTACTCTGCAACAAGAGAAGCTATTGCAATGAGAAGCCCGCAACTAGAGAGTAGCCCCCGCTCACTGTAACTAGAGAAAGCCCGTGCACAGCAACAAATAGCCCATGCACCACAAGGAGGACTTAGTGCAGCCAAAAAAAGTTTGTCTTTCTCTTGTATAGTTATTTTATCATCTTTTCAAGTGTGCAGAAAAGTAGAGAATAATATAAAACACCGCTAGTTTTATCAAACCTTCACATTTTGTCATAGCGCTGACAAAATGCTTCACCTTCAAATTTGGTTTTTAATTTATTTTATTTTATTATTTTGGCCACACTATGCAGCTTGTGTGATCTCAGCTTCCTGACCAGGAATTGAATCCAGACCATGGCAATGAAAGCACAAATCCTAAACCCTGAACCACCAGGAATCTCCCCAGGTTGTGTGTGTGTGTGTGTGTGTGTGTGTGTGTGTGTGTGTGTGTGTGTGTATTTGACTGCAGTGGGTCTTCATTGCAGTGCTCTGGCTCTTCGTTGTGGTAGGAGGGCTTTCTCTAGTTGTGGTGTGTGGGCTTAGTTACCTTGCAGCATGTGGGATCTTAGTTCCCTGACCAGGGATTGAACCCATGCCCCTCTGCAGTGAAAGCACAGAGTCCTAACCACTGGTTTACCAGGGAATTCCTGATATGGTCTTGTATTGCATGAGTGGTATTAACACTGTGTGGCCCTTATGCTGGTTGTGCAGCTCTAGATACTCCCTACATCTTCACAGTGCTCTCCAGCACCCAAAGAACTTTAGGGTCTGTTATTTCCTGTGCACCTCACACAAGCCTCTTAAAGAAGGCAGAACAAGTGGCATGATCCCCCATTCAACTCAAGAGGAAACAAACATCCAGAATGAAGGGCTAAGACCACAAAGGGGCAGAGACCCAGGCTCAATGCAGGCTTTCCCAGCTCAGTGCTGTTTCCACTACTCAGTTTCCATTCAGGTCATATCAAGGCAATAAATGTGAACGACTGGAGAACAAGCCAGTGGGAGTGAGAGAAGAGGAGCATGGAGACAGGGTATGAAGAAAGGGTAGAGTCAGGAGGAAAAAATAAGAGCAGAGCCAGGGGCAGTATCTGTATAGCTTTAAATCTACCAGTGACTGTCAAGCTTGACGGCTCTTTGGGATCACCTGGATAGCTTCAAAAAGCACTGATGCCTGAGGCCCACCCCCAGAGATTCTAAAGTAACCGACCTGCCAGGCCTCCTGAGCAGCAGGATGTTGAAAAGCTCCCCAGCTGATTTTTGAATGTATAGCCTAGGTGAGGACCATTGACTAAGCAGAGCTATTTGTCAGGCAGTGAGTTGGTTGAGGGGGCAGTACTCAACGGCTGGCTTGTTAACCTTAATAAGATCTTAGACCTCAAAGCCTGGCTTGTAAATAAGGTATTGAGATCTTAGCCCTAGATCTAAGGGCTATGGACAAAAATGGGCTAAAATGAAAGGTGATAATCCAGTTTCCTCAGTGCTGTTCATACTAACCTTAAACTATTTTGTTCAGTTATCAGGGCTTTAACTTGAAGGGGAGACTAGCAATTTTCAGGATGAATACCAGTAAACCCCAGCAGAGCAATAGAATTTGTCAAATGTTCTCTAAGTACTTCTTTTGTGCAGGTTCTGTGCTATAGGGAAGTTTGAGAGATGGCAAAATCACAATCCTTGCCCTCCAGAAGCTAAGACTAACTGGCAACCCAGACAAATATATGACAACACCCTGTGCTAAGTGTTAGAAATAAGTCCAAAGTGCGAGGGAATAGAGGGCAGAGAATACCTAGCTCTACCTCATGGGGACTAGCAGAGGGGCTCAGAGTAAGCTTCACAGGAGTGCTGTATGAGCTGGGTCTTGAAGGATGAGTAGTAGTTGGTTAAGGGTATGGTTGAGGCTAGGGGTTTGGAAGAGCATGTGCAGAGGCTCAGGCATAAGTGTGGCTGCAAAAGAACAAGTACTTTGCAATGATACAAGCACAGGGACTAAATATGTGGTGGAGAAGAACTTTAGCCAGCAGCAGGGAATCATCAAAGGGAGAAGTGTGTGGAAAACAGCAAGGTCCTTATGGAGGACAGGGCATCTAAACTAGGTCTTGGAAGATGAGTAGAAATTTAACAAGCATGGATGTGGGATGGAGAAGTCTTCCCAAATCAGAGAGTGGGAGGGGGAATAATGTGGGCAAAAGTGCAGAGACAGGAATGAGCATGACATGTGTCAGGTGCATTGAGGGAATCAATAATCTGGGTCAGTTCAGTTCAGTCGCTCAGTTGTGTCTGACTCTGCAACTCCGTGAACCGCAGCACGCCAGGCCTCCCTGTCCATCACTAACTCCTGGAGTCCACCCAAACCCATGTCCACTGAGTCAGTGATGCCATCCAACCATCTCATCCTCTGTCATCCCCTTCTCCTCCTGCCTTCAATCTTTCCCAGCATCAGGGTCTTTTCAAATGAGTCAGCTCTTCGCATCAGGTGGCCAAAGTATTGGAGTTTCAGCTTCAACATCAGTCCTTCCAATGTAGACACGATCAAAATCATCTGGGGTGCTGTTTATTGTTTTAATATAAATTTATTTATTTTAATTGGAGGCTAATTACAATATTGTAGTGGTTTTGTCATACAGTGACATGGATCCGCCATGGGTGTACATGTGTTCCCCATCCTGAACCTCCCTCCCCATCCCATCCCTCTGGGTCATCCCAGTGCACCAGCCCCGAGCACTTGGTCTCATGCATTGAACCTGGACTGGTGATCCATTTCACATATGATAATATACATGTTTCAATGCCATTCTCCCAAATCATCCCACCCACAGAGTCCAAAAGACTGTTCTATACATCTGTGTCTCTTTCTCTGTCTCGCATGTAGGGTTATAGTTACCATCTTTCTAAATTCCACATATATGTGTTAGTATACTGTATTGGTGTTTTTCTTTCTGGCTTACTTCACTCTGTATAATAGGCTCCAGTTTCATCCACCTCATTAGAACTGATTCAAATGTATTATTTTTAATGGCTGAGTAATATTCCATTGTGTATATGTATATGGGTTGCTGTTTAAAAATGTCAGTGCCTGGGCTCCACTAACCCCCTTCCCTGCTGCTACTGCTGCTGCTGCTAAGTCGCTTCAGTCGTGTCCAACTTTGTGCGACCCCATAGACAGCAGCCCACCAGGCTCCCCCGTCCCTGGGATTCTCCAGGCAAGAACACTGGAGTGGGTTGCCAGTGCCTTCTCCGACCCCCTTCCCTAGAGACTCGGATTTATATTGCCTCGGAAGTGGGTCCAGGCCTCAGTATTTAAAAAAAAAAAAAAAAAAAGTCTCCCAGGTGATCTTAATGTGCAGCTGGGCTTGAAAGCCACAGCTGTAAGGAAGTTGTTGAGGACATGGATGAGAAGGTAGGCTAGAGCCAGGTAAATTATGATGATAACTGAGCTAAGATTTATTGAATGTTAAGTATATGCCAGACACTCCATTAATCCATTTAATCCTCATAACCCTATGAGGATAGATACTGTTATCTTGTGTTGAGGTGAAGAAACAGTAATTTGACCAAAGTCTTATACCAAAGTGTCAGGCAAACTGACTTCAAAGCATTTCCTAGAAGGACTTGTATTCCAAGCTAATAAACTTGTGTTTTCTTCAGTAACCATCTTTGTTAGTTTACGGTGTATCTCTCCAGAATATCTTTATGCATGTACAAGCAATTATGATTAGATATCACCCCCCCTTTCTTACACAAAATGTAGCATACTAGATATACTGTTTTGCATCTTGCTTTATTAACCATATATCCTGGAAATCTTTACAAATCAATACACAGAGAACTTCCTCATTTTTTTTAACACTTCCTGAGCAGGCCTCAGCAATACGTGAACCGTGAACTTCCAGATGTTCAAGCTGGTTTTAGAAAAGGCAGAGGAACCAGAGATCAAATTGCCAACATCCGCTGGATCATCGAAAAAGCAAGAGAGTTCCAGAAAAACATCTATTTCTGCTTTATTGACTACGCCAAAGCCTTTGACTGTGTTCAGTTCAGTTCAGTCACTCAGTCATGTCCGACTCTTTGCGACCCCATGAATTGCAGCACCCCAGGCCTCTCTGTCCATCACCAACTCCCGGAGTCTACCCAAACCCATGTCCATCGAGTCGGTGATGCCATCCAACCATCTCATCCTCTGTCATCCCCTTCTCCTCCCGCCCCCAATCCTACCCAGCATTAGGGTCTTTTCCAATGAGTCAGCCCTTCCCATGAGATGGCCAAAGTATTGGAGTTTCAGCTTCAACATCAGACCTTCCAATGAACACCCAGGATTGATCTCTTTTAGGATGGATTGATTGGATCTCCTTGCAGTCCAAGGGACTCTCAAGAGTCTTCTCCAATACCACAGTTCAAAAGCATCAATTCTTTGGCGCTCAGCTTTCTTCACTGTCCAACTCTCACAACCATACATGACCACTGGAAAAACCAGAGCCTTGACTAGATGGACTTTTGTTGGCAAAGTAGTGTCTCTGCTTTTAAATATGCTATCTAGGTTGGCCATAACCTTCCTTCCAAGGAGTAAGCGTCTTTTAATTTCATGGCTGCAGTTTGACTATGTAGATCACAATAAACTGTGGAAAATTCTGAAAGAGATGGGAACACCAGACCATCTGATCTGTCTCTTGAGAAACCTGTATGCAGGTCAGGAAGCAACAGTTAGAACTGGACATGGAACAACAGACTGGTTCCAAATAGGAAAAGGAGTACGCCAAGGCTGTATATTGTCACCCTGCTTATTTAACTTCTATGCAGAGTACATCATGAGAAACGCTGGGCTTGAAGAAGCACAAGCTGGAATCAAGATTGCTGGGAAAAATATCAATAACCTCAGATATGCAGATGACACCACCCTTATGGCAGAAAGTGAAGAAGAACTAAAGAGCCTCTTGATGAAAGTGAAAGAGGAGGGTGAAAAAGTTGGCTTAAAGCTCAACGTTCAGAAAACTAAGATCATGGCATCTGGTCCCATCACTTCATGGCAAATAGATGGGGAAACAATGCAAACAGTGTCAGACTTTATTTTTGGGGGCTCCAAAATCAGTGCAGATGGTGATTGCAGCCATGAAATTAAAAGACGCTTACTCCTTGGAAGGAAGGTTATGACCAACCTAGATAGCATATTTATAAGGAGAGACATTATTTTGCCAACAAAGGTCCGTCTAGTCAAGGCTATGGTTTTTCCAGTGGTCATGTATGGATGTGAGAGTTGGACGATGAAGAAAGCTGAGCACCGAAGAATTGATGATTTTGAACTGTGGTGTTGGAGAAGACTCTTGAGAGTCCCTTGGACTGCAAGGAGATCCAACCAGTCCATCCTAAAGGAGATCAGTCCTGGATGTTCGTTGGAAGGACTGATGTTGAAGCTGAAACTCCAATACTTTGGCCACCTGATGCGAAGAGTTGACTCATTGGAAAAGACTCTAATGCTGGGAAGGATTGAGGGCAGGAGGAGAAGGGGACGACAGAGGATGAGATGGTTGGATGGCATCACTAACTTGATGGACATGTGTTTGGGTAAACTCTGAGAGTTGGTGATGGACAGGGAGGCCTGGTGTGCTGCAATTCATGGGGTCGCAAAGAGTCGGACATGACTGAGCAACTGAACTGAACTGAACTGAGCATTTGTTTGTGTGTATGTACCATAATGTATTTATTCTTGGATTGTCTTTCAGTTTCTAATTATGAAAATGCTGTAATGAATAATCATTTATGCATTGTTTTGCACATTTCCAGAAATGTAATTACTGGGTCAAGGGGTATATGTGCATTTGTAGTTTCAGTGAACACTGCCAAATTGTTCTCCATAGGTCTTATATTATTTTGCATTCCTACCTGCAGTACATGACAGTTCAGTTCAGTTCAGTTGCTCAGTCGTGTCTGACTCTTTGTGACCCCATGAATCGCAGCACGCCAGGCCTCCCTGTCCATCACCAACTCCCGGAGTCTACCCATACCCATGTCCATCAAGTCAGTGATGCCATCCAACCATCTCCTCCTCTGTCGTCCCCTTCTCCTCCTGCCCTCAATCCTTCCCAGCATTAGGGTCTTTTCCAATGAGTCAACTCTTCACATGAGGTGGCCAAAGTATTGGAGTTTAAGCTTCAACTTCAGTCCTTCCAATGAACACCCAGGACTGATCTCCTTTAGGATGGACTGGTTGGATCTCCTTGCAGTCCAAGGGACTCTCAAGAGTCTTCTCCAACACCACAGTTCAAAAGCATCAATTCTTTGGTGCTCAGCTTTCTTCACAGTCCAACTCTCACATCCATACATGACTACTGGGAAAACCATAGCCTTGACTAGACGGACCTTTGTTGGCAGAGTAATGTCTCTGCTTTTAAATATGCTATCTACGTTGGTCATAATCTTCCTTCCAAGGAGTAAGCGTGTTTTAATTTCATGGCTGCAATCACCATCTGCACTGATTTTGGAGCCCAAAAAAATAAAGTCTGACACTGTTTGCACTGTTTCTCCATCTATTTCCCATGAAGTGATGGGACCAGATGCCATAATCTTTGTTTTCTGAATGTTAAGCTTTAAGCCAACTTTTTTACTCTCCTCTTTCACTTTCATCAAGAGGCTCTTTAGTTCTTCTTCACTTTCTGCCATAAGGGTGGTGTCATCTGCATATCTGAGGTTATTGTATGTAGGGGCATTTTTTTTTCATGAAGTTTTGCTAATCATTTCAAAGGTCTGTAGAATTGAAATTTTCTAGCAGGACTGTTCAAGAGAAAAAAAGTGAAAATTCAAATTACTAACACCAGGGATAAAAATTAGGACATCACTACATATCCTACAGATATATGAAGGATAATAAGTAAATATAATAAATGAACAATTTGATATCTTACATAAAATGGGCAAGTTCTCCGAAAATAAAATGGCTAAGAATGACATTAGAAGAAATAGCTACTCTTAATTGTTCCATAACTATTAAAGTAATTGGATTCAACAACATTCCCCTACAAAAAAACTCCAGGCCCAGATGACTTCACCAATGAATGCCATCTAACCTCTAAAGAGGAAGTATCAATTCTACATGCTTTTTTACAGAAAATAGAGAATGAGGGGATATTTCTTATCTCATTTTATTTCAGCTTACCATGATCAAAACTTGACTGTCTATATCTTCTTGTGTTCATTTGGAGAGCTTTGTTTCTCAAGGAATTTGAATATTTTCATCTAAATTGTGAAATTTATTTGCATAAAATTGTTCATAACTCTTTTTTTTGTTTTTTAAGTTTTTTAATTGGTGGAAAATTGCTTTACAATGTTGTGTTGGATTCTGCTATACAACAACACAAATCAGTCATAATTATATACAAATCCCCTCCCTCTTGATCCTCCCTCCGCTCCCCCAACCCCACCCCTCTAAGTCATCACAGAGTGCCAGGACAGGCTCCCTGTGTTATATAGCAACTTCCTACTCACTGTTTTACACATGATAGTGTATATATGTCAATGCTACTTTCCCAATTTGTCCCACCCTCACCTTCTCCCACTGTGTCCACTAGTTTGTTCTCTACTAGGTTCATTAGTGCCATTTTTCTATATATCAGTGCCATTTTCCACATATATCATTAATATACAATACTTTTTTTCCTCTTTCTGACTTATTTCACTCTGTATAAGAGGCTCTAGGTTCATCCACTTCACTAGAACTGATTTAAATTCATTCTTTTTTATGGCTGAGTTATATTTCGCTGTATATATGTACCACATTTCTTTATCCATTCATCTGTTGATGGACATCTAGGTTGCTTCCATGTCCTGGCTATTGTAAATATTGCTGCAGTGAACACTGGGGTACATGTGTCTTTTAGAATGGTGGTTTTCTCAGGGTATTTGCCCAGCAGTGGGATTGCTGGGTCATATGGTAGATTTATTCCTAGTTTTTTAAGGAATCTCCATACTGTTTTCCATAATGGTATCAATTTACATTCCCGCCAACAGTGCAGAAAGGCATTCTTGTTCAGTCCCTCAGTCATGTCCGACTGTTGTGACCCCTTGGACTGTAGCATGCCAGGCTTCCCTGTCCTTCACAATCTCCCAGAGCTTGCTCAAACTCATGTCTATTGAGTCGGTGATGCCATCCAACCATCTCATCTTCTGTCACCCCTTCTTCTCCCGCCCTCAGTCTCTCCCAACATCAAGGTCTTTTCCAGTGAGTCAGCTCTTCACATCAGGTGGCCAAAGTATTGGATCTTCAGCTTCAGCATCAGTCCTGCCAGTGAATATTCAGGGCTGATTTCCTTTAGAATTGACTGGTTTAATCTCCTTGCAGTCCAAGGGACTATCAAGAGTCTTCTCCAGCACCACATTTCAAAAGCATCAATTCTTTGGTGCTCAACTTTCTTATGGTCCAACTCTCACATCAGTACACGACTACTGGCAAAACCATAGCTTTGACTATACAGACCTTTGTTGGCAAAGTGATGTCTTTGCTTTTGAATATGCTGTCTAGGTTTGTCATAGCTTTTCTTCCAAGGAGCAAATGTCTTTTAATTTCGTGGCTGCAATCACCATCTGCAGTGATTTTGGAGCCCAATAAAATAAAGTCTATCACCATTTCCATTTTCCCCCATCTATTTGCCATAAAGTGATGAGACTGGATGCCACGATCTTAGTTTTCTGAATGTTGAGTTTTAAGCCAACTTTTTCATTCTCTTCTTTCACCTTTATCAAGAGACTCTTTAGTTCCTCTTCACTTTCTGCCATTAGGGTGGTGTCATCTGAATATCTGAGGTTATTGATATTTCTCCTGGCAATCTTGATTCCCATGTGTGCTTCATCCAGCCCTGCATTTCATATGATGTACTCTGCATAGAAATTACATAAGCAGGATGACAATGTACAGCCTTGATGTACTCCTTTCCCAATTTGGACCTTTCTGTTGTTCAACAACCAGTCTGCTGTTCCATGTCCAGTTCTAATTGTTGCTTCTTGACCTGCATACAGGTTTCTCAAGAGGCAAATAAGGTGGTCTGGTATTTCATCTCTTCAAGAATTTTCCACATTTTGTTGTAATCTACACAGTCAAAGGCTTTGGCGTAGTCAATGAAACAGAAGTAGATGTTTTCTGGAATTCCCTTGCTTTTTCTATGAGCCAACAGATGTTAGCAATTCCCCTGTTTTAATACTTGCAATGTCTATAAGACCTGTAGTGATAACCTTGTTTAAAAAAAAAGTTATTTGGGACTTCCCTGGTGGTTCAGTGGTTAAGACTTTGCCTTCCAATGCAGGGGGTGTGGGTTCAGTCCATGGCTGGAGAGCTAAGATCCTATGTGCCTTGCAGCCAAAAGACCAAATCATAAAAAGCAGAAACAATATTGTAATACATTCAATAAAGACTTTAAAAATGGTCCATATCAAAAAAATATATATCTCAGGACTTCCCTGGTGGTCCAGTGGTTAAGAATCTGCCTTCCAATGTAGGAAACATGGGTTTGATCCCTGGTCCAGTAAGATTTCACATGCCAAGGAGCAACTAAGCCCATGTGCCAGAACTACTGAAGCTCACGCACCTAGAGCCTGTGCTCCATGAGGGAAGCCACCATGATAAGAAGCCCATGCACTGTAATGAAAAGTAGGTCCCACTTGCCACAACTAGTGAAAGTTTGAGGGCAGCAATGAAGACCCAGCATGGCCAAAAAAATATATATGAATAAATAAATAAATAAAAATTTAAAAAAACCCAAAGCAATAGCAAAAAGGGAAAAAAAAGGAAGTACAGAAATCAAATACATAGGAAACAAATATATAAAAAAATATATTAATAACCAAGAGTTGGTAGTTAGAAAACTTATTTAAAAGGAGATCAAACCAGTCAATCCTAAATGAAATCAATTCTGAATATTCATTGGAAGGACTGATACTGAAGATCCAATGCTTTGGCCACATGATGCGAAGAGCCAACTCATTAGAAAAGACCCTGATGCTGGGAAGGATTGAAGGCAGGAGGAGAAGGGGACTACAGAGGATGAGATGGTTGGATGGCATCACTGACTCAATGGATAGGAGTTTGAGCCAGCTCTGGGAGATGGTGAAGGACAGGGAAGCCTGGCATGCTACAGTCCATGGGGTCACAAAGTCGGACACAACTGAGAGGCTGAACAACAGCAACAAATGATTGGTTGAGGTATTAGACAAAATGAGCTGACGCAATGGGAAGAAATTGTCTGAGAGTGGGATACATGAACTTAATATTGTACATGTTCCACTTTGGGTGATGATGTCAAGGTTATTTCTGTGGGAGTGAGTGAGTAACTGAATAGATCACTGGAGGAGAGAAGGTCAAGGAAGGGAGGGCAGGTCTCTGTGCATAGGTGGAAGTGTCATTTAAACAGAAATCAAATCAGCAAGGTTCAAAGGAGGGTTGGGATTGGAGACAGGGATAGCAATCTAGAAACTAAAGTTCTAGAGAAATGAAAGTTGGTAGATAACTTCAACCAAATTGGGACTCTTATAACATGAGCATTAAAACTGAAGGGTTTTAATGGGGAGCTATGAAATCATGTATCTGAAACTTTTGAAAATAGACAGAGTGCCTGAAGAACTATGGATGGAGGTTCCTGACATTGTACAGGAAGCGGTAACCAAGACCATACCCAAGAAAAAGAAATGCAAAAGGGCGAAATGGCTCTCTGAGGAGGCCTTACAAATAGCTGAGGGAAGAAAAGAAGTGAAAGTCAAAGGAGAAAAGGAAAGACATACCCATTTGAATGCAGAGTTCCAAAGAATAGCAAGGAGAGATAAGAAAGCCTTCCTCAGTGATCAATGCAAAGAAATAGAGGAAAACAACAGAATGGGAAAGACTAGAGATCTCTTCAAGAAAATTACAGATTCCAAGGGAACATTTCATGCAAAGATGGGCACAATAAAGGACAGAAATGGTATGGACCTAACAGAGGCAGAAGATATTAAGAAGAGGTGGCAAGAATACACAGAAGAACTATACAAAATAGGTCTTAATGACCCAGATAACCATGATGGTGTGATCACTCACCTACAGCCAGACATCCTGGACTGTGAAGTCAAGTGGGCCTTAGGAAGCATCACTACAAACAAAGCTAGTGGAGGTGATGAAATTCCAGCTGAGCTATTTCAAGTCCTGAGAGATGATGCTGTGAAAGTGCTGCACTCAATATACCAGCAATTTGGAAAACTCAGCAGTGGCCCTGAGACTGGAAAAGGTCAGTTTTCATTCCAATCCCAAAGAAAAGCAATGCCAAAGAATGCTCAGACCACCACACAATTGCACTCATCTCACACACTAGCAAAGTAATGCTCAAAATTCTCTAAGCCAGGCTTCAACAGTACGTGAACTTCAGATGTTCAAGCTGGATATAGAAAAGGTAGAGGAACCAGAGATCAAATTGCCAACATCCATTGGATCATAGAAAAAACAAGAGAATTCCAGAGAAACATCTATTTCTGCTTCATTGACTACACCAAAGTCTTTGACTGTGTGAATCGCAACAAACCGTGGAAAATTCTTAAAGAGATGGGAATACCAGACTACCTTACCTGCTCCTGAGAAATCTGTACCCAGGTCAAGAAGCAACAGTTAGAACTGGACATGGAACAACAGACTGGTTCCAAATTGAGAAAGGAGTACATCAAGGCTGCATATTGTCACTCTGCTTATTTAACTTACATGAAGAGTACTGCATGCAAAATGCCAGGCTGGGTGAAGAACAAGCTGGAATCAAGATTGCTGGGAGAAATATAAAAAACCACAGATACGCAGATGATACCACCCTTATGGCAGAAAGCGAAGAAGAACTAAAGAGCCTCTTGATGAAAGTGAAAGAGGGGAGTGAGAAAGATGGCTTAAAACTGAACATTGAAAAAACAAAGATCATGGCATCTGGTCCCATCACTTCATGGCAAATAGATTGGGAAACAATGGGAACAGTGACAGACTTTATTTTTTTGGCCTCCAAAATCACTGCAGATGAAATTAAAAGACGTTTGGTCCTTAGAAGGAAAGCTATGACCAACCTAGACAGCATATTAAAAAGCAGAGACATTACTTTGCTGACAAAGGTCCATCTAGTCAAAGCTATGTTTTTTTTTTTTTCTAGTAGTCATGTATGGATGTGAGAGTTGGACCATAAAAGAAGCTGAATGCCGAAGAATTGATGCTTTTGAGCTGTGATTTTTGAGAAAACTCTTGAGAGTCCCTTGGACTGCAAGATCAAACCAGTCAATCCTAAAGGAAATCCTGAATATTCATTGGAAGGACTGAGGCTGACACTGAAGCTCCAATACTTTGGTCACCTGATGCAAAGAACTGACTCATTGGCAAAGACTTGATGCTGGGAAACGTTGAAGGCAGGAGGAGAAGGGGATGTCAGAGGATGAGATGGTTGGATGGCATCACTGACTCGATGGACATGAATTTGAGCAGGTTCTGGGAGTTGGTGATGGACAGGGAAGCCTGGCATGCTGCAGTCTATGGGGTTGCAAAGAGTCAGACACAACTGACTGAACTGAACTGATAGACTTTAAAGAATTATTCAATAATGTTTTTAAACTGAGGGACTTTAGGATAAGGGAGGGAGAATTGTTTGAAAGTAATCTCTATGTAACAAGAATTTTAAAAATAACTTATATTGAACAAGGAATGGTGGACTCTCATCACTTGCATACCCCTAAATGAAATAGTGGATCCAGGCAATGGCTATCTAGGGACACAAAGTCATGAGACCTGGATGTACATGCTTCTTGATGGAAGACCTGACAGCACCATGTAGGAAGGATTCTTTCCCCCAAACTGAATGTGTAGCAGGTCAACTTATAGATCCAACTACCAGTTTAGAGATATCCAGGCATCAGAGGAACATGTCGAACAGGACCGTGGGAAGCAATCAGCCTAATAATCCAGGCTTCATTCAGGTCTCTGATTGAATGTCATCTCCTCAGTGAGGACTGCCTTGACCATCTCATATAAAATAGCATGACCTCCTTGTCTCAGTCACCCAACACTCCCTTTCCCATTGCTCTGACTTGCACTCAGTATCACCATCTGAGTTTCTTATTTTTATTCAGTTCAGTTCAGTCCCTCAGTTGTGTCTGACTCTTTGCAACCCCATGGACTGCAGCACGCCAGGCTTCCCTATCCATCACCAACTCCCAGAGCTAGCTCAAACTCATGTCCATCAAGTTGGTGATGCCATCCAACCATCTCATTCTCTGTCGTCCCCTTCTCCTTCAATCTTTCCCAGCATCAGGGTCTTTGCCAATGAGTCAGTTCTTCACATCAGGTGGCCAAAGTATTGGAGTTTCAGCTTCAGCATCAGTCCTTCCAATGAATATTCAGGACTGATTTCCTTTAGGATGGACTGGTTTGATCTCCTTGCAGTCCAAGGGACTCTCAAGAGTCTTCTCCAACACCACAGTTCAAAAGTATCAATTCTTTGGCATTCAGCTTTCTTTATGGTCCAACTCTCACATCCATATGTGACTACTGGAAAAACTGTAGCTTTGACTGCATGGACCTTTGTCAACATAGTAACGTTTCTGCTTTTGAATATGCTGTCTAGGTTTGTCTTAGCTTTTCTTCCAAAGAGCAAGTGTCTTCATTTCATGGCTGCAGTGATTTTGGAGCCCAAGAAAATAGTTTGTCACTGATTCCATTGTTTCCCTGTCCATTTTCCATGAAGTGATGGGACTGGATGCCGTGATCTTTGTTTTTTGAATGTTCAGTTTTAAGCCATCTTTTTCATACTCCTCTTTCATTTTCATCAAGAGGCTCTTTAGTTTCTCTTCACTTTCTGCCATAAGTGTGTTATCATCTGCGTATCTGTGGTTTTTGATATTTCTCCAGGCAATCTTGATTCCAGCTTGTGCTTCATCCAGCCTGACATTTCACATCATGTACTCTGCATATAAGTTAAATAAGCAGGGTGACAATATACAGCCTTGACATATTCCTTTCTCAATTTGGAACTGGTCCGTTGTTCCATGTCCTAACTGTTGCTTCTTGACCTGCATACAGATTTCTCAGGAGCAGGTAAGGTGGCCTGGTATCCCCATCCCTTTAAGGATTTTCCACAGTTTGTTGTAATCTACACAGTCAAAGGCTTTGGCGTAGACAATGAAACAGAAGTAGATGTTTTCTGGAATTCTCTTGCTTTTTCTTATTTTTTTAAAATAATTAATTAATTAATTTTAATTGGAGGCTAATTACTTTACAATATTGTAGTGGTTTTTGCAATACATTGACATGAATCAGCCATGGGTGTACATGTGTGCTCCATCCTGAACCCTCCTCCAACCTCCCTCCCCATCCCATCCCTCTGGGTTGTCCCAGTGCACTGGCTTTGAGTGCCCTGTTTCATGCGTTGAACTTGGACTAGTGATCTATTTCACATATTGTAATATACATGTTTCAATGCTATTCTTTCAAATCATCCCACCCTCGCCTTCTCCCATAGAGTCCAAAAATCTGTTCTTAGTATCTGTGTTTCTTTTGCTGTCTCACATATAGGGTCATTGTTACCATCTTTCTAAATTCCATATATGTGCATTAATATACTGTATTGGTGTTTTTCTCTCTGACTTACTTCACTTTGTATAATAGGCTCTAGTTTCATCTAGCTTGTTAGAACTGATTCAAATGCGTTCTTTTTAATGGCTGATTAATATTCCATCGTGTATATGTACCACAGCTTTCTTATCCATTCGTCCGCCAATGGACATCTAGGTTGCTTCCACATCCTAGCTATTGTAAACTGTGCTGTGATGAACACTGGGGTACACGTGTCTCTTTCAATTCTGGTTTCCTCGGTGTGTATGCCCAGCAGTGGGATTGCTGGGTCGTATGGCAGTTCTATTGAGAGTTTTTTAAGGAATCTCCACACTGTTCTCCATAGTGGCTTTACTAGTTTGCATCCCCACCAACAGTGTAAGAGGGTTCCCTTTTCTCTGCACCATCTCCATCATTTATTGTTTGTAGACTTTTTGATAGCAGCCATTCTGATGGGTTGAGATGGTACCTCATTGTGGTTTTGATTTGCATTTATCTGATAATGAGTGATGTTGAGCATCTTTTCATGTGTTTGTTAGCCATCTGTATGTCTTCTTTGGAGAAGTGTCTGTTTAGTTTTTTGGCCCATTTTTTGATTGGGTTGTTTATTTTTCTGGAATTGAACTGCAGGAGTTGCCTGTATATTTTTGAGATTAATTCTTTGTCAGTTGCTTCATTTACTATTATTTTCTCCCATTCTGAAGGCTGTCATTTCACCTTGCTTATAGTTTCCTTCATTTTGCAAAAGCTTTTAATTTTAACTAGGTCCCATTTGTTTATTTTTTTGCTTTTATTTCCATTACTCTGGGAGGTGGGTCATAGAGGATCCTGCTGTGATTTATGCCAGAGAGTGTTTTGCCTGTGTTTTCCTCTAGGAGTTTTATAGTTTCTGGTTTTACATTTAGATCTTTAATCCATTTTGAGTTTATTTTTGTGTATGGTGTTAGAAAGTGTTCCAGTTTCATTCTTTGACAAGTGGTTGACCAGTTTTCCCAGCACCACTTGTTAAAGAGATTGTCTTTTCTCTATTGTTTACTCTTGCCTCCTCCTTTGTCAAAGATAAGGTGTCCATAGGTGTGCGGATTTATTTCTGGGCTTTCTATTTTGTTCCATTGATCTATATTTCTGTCTTTGTGCCAGTACCATACTGTCTTGATGACTGTGGCTTTGTAGTATAGATTGAAGTCAGGCAGGTTGATTCCTCCAGTTCCATTCTTCTTTCTCAAGATTGCTTTGAATATTCGAGGTTTTTTTATTTCCACACAAATTGTGAAATTATTTGTTCTAGTTCTCTGAAAAAATGCCATTGGTAGCTTGCTAAGGATTGCATTGAATCTATAGATTGCTTTGGGTATTATACTCATTTTCACTATATTGATTTTTCTGATCCATGAACATGATATATTTTACCATCTATTTATGTCCTCTTTGATTTCTTTCACCAGTGTTTTATAGTTTTCTATATATAGGTCTTTTGTTTCTTTAGGTAGATTTATTCCTAAGTATTTTACTGTTTTCATTGCAATGGTGAATGGCATTGTTTCCTTAATTTCTCTTTCTGTTTTCTCATTGTTAGTGTATAGGCATGCAAGGGATTTCTGTGTATTAATTTTATATCCTGAAATTTTACTATATTCATTGATTCTGGACTCTCTAGGCCAGAATACTGGAGTGGGTAGCCTTTGCCCTTCTCCAGGGGATCTTCCCAACCCAGGAATCGAATCGGGGTCTCCTGCATTTCAGGTGGTTTCTTTACCGACTGAGCTATGAGGGAAGCCCTATATTCATTGATTAGCTCTAGTAATTTTCTGATGCTGTCTTTAGGGCTTTCTATGAAGAGGATCATGTCATCTGCAAACAGTGAGAGTTTTACTTCTTCTTTTCCAATCTGGATTCCTTTTGTTTCTTTTTCTTCTCTGATTGCTGTGGCTAAAACTTCCCAAACTATGTTGAATAGGAGTGGTGAGGGTGGGCACTGTTGTCTTGTTCCTGACTTTAGGGGAAATACTTTCAATTTTTCACCATTGAGGATAATGTTTGCTGTGGATTTATCATATATGGGTTTTATTATGTTGAGGTATGTTCCTTCTATGCCTGCTTTCTGGAGGTTTTTTATCATAAATGGATGTTGAATTTTGCCAAAGGCTTTCTCAGCATCTATTGAGGTAATCATATGGTTTTTATCTTTCAATTTGTTAATTTGGTGTATCACATTGATTGATTTGCGAATATTGAAGAATCCTTGCATCCCTGGGATAAAGCCCACTTGGTCATGATGTATGATCTTTTTAATATGTTGTTGGATTCTGTTAGGTAGAATTTTGTTGAGGATTTTTGCATCTATGTTCATCAGTGATATTGGCCTATAGTTTTCTTTTTTGGTGGCATCTTTGTTTGGTTTTGGTATTAGAGTGATGGTGGTCTCATAGAATGAGTTTGGCAGTTTACCTTCCTCTGCAGTTTTCTGGAAGAGTTTGAGTAGGATAGGTGTTAGCTCGTGTCTAAATTTTTGGTAGAATTCACCTGTGAAGCCATCTGGTCCTGGGGTTTTGTTTGCTGGACGATTTTTGATTACAGTTTTGATTTCTGTGCTTGTGATGGGTCTGTTAAGATTTTCTATTTCTTCCTGATTTGGTTTTGGAAGGTTATACTTTTCTAAGAATTTGTCCATTTCTTCCAAGTTGTCCATTTTATTGGCATATAGTTGCTAATAGTAGTCTCTTATGATCCTTTGTATTTCTGTGTTGTCTGTTGTGATTTCTCCATTTTCATTTCTAATTTTGTTGATTTGATTCTTCTCCCTTTTTTTCTTGATGAATTTGGTTAATGGTTTGTCTATTTTATTTATTTTCTTAAATAACCACTTTTAGTTTTTTGAATTTTGCTAAGATTGCAGGGAGAACTATCAGTAACCTCAGATATGCAGATGACACCACCCTTATGGCAGAAAGTGAAGAGGAACTAAAGAGCCTTTTGATGAAAGTGAAAGAGGAGAGTGAAAAAGTTGGCTTAAAGCTCAACATTCAGAAAACTAAGATCATGGCATCTGGCCCCATCACTTCATGGGAAATAGATGGGGAAACAGTGCAAACAGTGGCTGACTGTATTTTGGGGGGCTTCAAAATCAGTGCAGATGGTGATTGCAGCCATGAAATTAAAAGACGCTTACTCCTTGGAAGGAAAGTTATGACCAACCTAGACAGCATATTAAAAAGCAGAGATATTACTTTGTCAACAAAGGTCCGTCTAGTCAAGGCTATGGTTTTCCCGGTAGTCATGTATGGATGTGAGAGTTGGACTGTGAAGAAAGCTTAGCACTGAAGAATTGATGCTTTTGAACTGTGGTGTTGGAGAAGACTCTTGAGAGTCCCTTGGACTGCAAGGAGATCCAACCAGTCCATCCTAAAGCAGATCAGTCCTGGGTGTTCATTGTAAGGTCTGAGGTTGAAGCTGAAACTCCAGTACTTTGGCCACCTCATGCAAAGAGTTGACTCATTGGAAAAGACCCTGATCCTGGGAAGGATTGGGGGCAGGAGGAGAAGGGGACGACAGAGGATGAGATGGCTGGATGGCATCACTGACTCAATGGACATGAGTTTGGGTAGACTCCGGGAGCTGGTGATGGACAGGGAGGCCTAGCATGCTGTGACTCATGGGGTCGCAAAGAGTCAAACACGACTGAGTGACTGAACTGAACTGATGGTCTCCTTTGTTTGTTTTTCATTTATTTTTGCCCTAATTTTTATGATTTCTTTCCTTCTACTAACCCTGGGGTTCTTCATTTCTTCTTTTTCTAGTTGCTTTAGGTGTAAGGTTAGGTTATTTATGTGATTTTTCTCTTGTTTCTTGAAGTAAGCTTGTATTGCTTACCTTCCCCTTAGCACTCCTTTTACTGAATCCCATGGGTTTTGGGTTGTCGTGTTTTCATTTTCATTTGTTTCTATGTATATTTTGATTTCTTTTTGGATTTCTTCTGTGACTTGTTGGTTTTTCAGAAGTGTGTTGTTTAGCCTCCATATGTTTGTATTTTTAATAGTTTTTTTTTTCCTGTAGTTGACATCTAATCTTACCACATTGTGATCAGAAAAGATGCTTGAAATTATTTCAAATTTTTTGAATTTACCAAGGCTAGATTTATGGCCCAGCATGTGATCTATCCTGGAGAATGTTCTGTGTGCACTTGTGACATTCTCTTAATTTTTCTACAATCTAGTGGATGTTGGCAATTTGATCTGGTTCCTTTGCCTTTTCTAAATCCAGATTGAACATCTGGGAGTTCACAATTCACATACTGTTGAAGCCTGGCTTGGAGAATTTTGAGCATTACTTTGCTAGTGTGTGAGATGAGTGCAATTGTGTGGTAGTTTGAACATTCTTTGGCATTGCCTTTCTTTGGGATTGGAATGAAAACTGACCTTTTCCAGTCCTGGGGCCACTGCTGAGTTTTCCAAATTTGCTGGTATATTGAGTGCAGCACTTTCAGCATCATCTTTTAGGACTTGAAATAGCTCAGCTGAAATTCCATCACTTCCACTAGCTTTGTTCATAGTGATGCTTTTCTAAGGCCCACTTGACTTCACAGTCCAGGATGTCTGGCTGTAGGTGAGTGATCACACCATCATGGTTATCTGGGTCATGAAGATCTTTTTTGTATAGTTCTTCTGTGTATTTTTGCCACCTCTTCTTAATATCTTCTGCTTCTGTTAGGTCTATACCATTTCTGTCCTTTATGGTACCCATCTTTGCATGAAATGTTTCCTTGGTATCTCTAATTTTCTTGAAGAGATCTCTAGTTTTTCCCATTCTGTTGTTTTCCTCTATTTCTTTGCATTGATCACTGAGGAAGGCTTTCTTATCTCTCCTTGCTATTCTTTGGAACTCTACATTCAGATGGGTATATCTTTCCTTCTTCCTTTGGCTTTCACTTCTTTTCTTTTCTCAGCTATTTGTAAGGCCTCCTCAGATAACCATTTTGCCATTTTGCATTTCTTTTTCTTGGGGATGATCTTGATCACTGCCTTCTGTACAGTGTCACGAACCTCTGTCCATAGTTCTTCAGGCAGTTTATCAGATCTAATCCCTTGAATCTATTTGTCACTTCCAGTTTGTAATCGTAAAGGATGCGATTTAGGTTATATCTGAATGGTCTAGTGGTTTTCCCTACTTTCTTCAATTTAAGTCTGAATTTTATAATAAGGAGTTCATGATCTGAGCCACAATCAGCTCCTGGTCTTTTTTTTTTTTTTTTTGCTGACTCTATAGACTTTCTCCATCTTTGGCTGCAAAGAATGTAATCAGTCTGATTTCAGTATTGACCATCTGGAGATTTCCATGTGTAGTCTTCTTTTGTGTTGTTGGAAGATGGTGTTTGCTATGACCAGTGCATTCTCTTGGCAAAACTCTATTAGCCTTTTCCCTTCTTCATTTTGTACTCCCAGGCTAAACTTGCCTGTTACTCCAAGTATCTCTTGGCTTCCTACTTTTGCATTCCAGTCCCCTGTGATGAAAAGGACATCTTTTTTTGGTGTTAGTTCTAGAAGGTCTTGTCGGTCATCATAGAACTGTTCAGCTACTTCGGCGTTAGTGGTTGGGGCATGTACTTGGATTACTGTGATACTGAATGGTTTGCCTTGGAAATGAACAGAGATCCTTCTGTTGTTTTTGAGATTGCACCCAGGTCCTGCATTTCGGACTCTTTTGTTGACTATGAGGGTTACTCCATTTTTTCTAAGGGATTCTTGCCACAGTAGTAGATATAATCGTCACCTGAATTAAATTTGCCCATTCCAGACCATTTTACTTTACTGATTCCTAAAACTCTTGGCATCTCCTGTTTGACCACTTCTAATTTACCTTGATTCATGGACCTAACATTCCAGGTTCCTACACAGTATTGTTCTTTACAGCATTGGACTTTACTTCCAGCACTAGTCACATCCACAGCTGGGCATTGTTTTCGCTTTGGTTCTGTCTCTTCATTCTTTCTGGAGTTATTTTTCCACTCTTCTCCAGTAGCATACTGGGCACCTACTGACCTGGGGAGTTAATCTTTCAGTGTTGTATCTTTTTGCCTTTTCATTCTGTTCATGGGGTTCTCAAGGCAAGAATACTGTAGTGGTTTGCCATTCCCTTCTCCAGTGGACCACGTTTTGTCAGAACTGTCCACCATGACCTGTCCATCTTGTGTGGCCCTACATGGCATGGCTCATAGTTTCATTGAGTTAGACAAGGCCGTGGTCCATGTGATCAGTCTTTATTCATATAGCATAATGTTTTCAAAATTCATCAACATTGTAATATATATCATATAGCATGACTTCATAACTTTTTATGACCGAGTAATAGTCTGTAGTATGTATATACTCCATTTTGTTTATCCATTCATCTGCTGATGAATATATGGGCTATTTCCATATTTTGACTATTGTGAATGCTGTTAACACACATGTGTATGTATTTGTTGAGTACCAGTTTTCAGTTATTTTGGGTGTTTACCTAGGAGTGGAATTGCTGGATTAGGTGGTAATTCTTGTTTTTTGAGGTGGCAGGGGCTGTGCTATGTGGCATGTGGGATCTTAGTTCCCCAACAAGGGATCAAACCTGTGTTCCCTGGCTTGGGAGCATGGAATCTTAACCACTGGTCTTCCAGGGAAGTCCCTGAATCAGATGATAATTCTATGTTTAGCTTTTTATTTGTTTAGGTTTTTGAGGAACTGCCAGACTGTTTCCACTGTGCTGAACCATTTTATAGTTCCATTAGCTGTGTATGTGAAAGTTGCTCAGTTGTGTCTGACTCTTTGCGACCACATGGAGTCAATTGCAATCCTATACAGTTCATGGAATTCTCCAGGCCAGAATACTGGAGTGGGTAGCCATTCCCTTCTCCAGGGGATCTTCCCAACCCAGAGATTGAACCCAGGTCTCCCGTGTTACAGGCGGATTCTTTACCAGCTGAACCACCAGGGAAGCCTAGCAGTGTATGAGGGTTCCAATTTCTCCACATCCTCACCAACACTTACTTTCTGTTTTTGTCTTTTTTTAATTATAACAGTCCCATTGGGAATGGTACCTCATTGTGGGTTTGATTTGCATTTTCCTAATTATGAGTGATGTTGAGCATCATTTCGTGGGCTTTCTAGCCGTTTGAATATCTTCTTCAGAGAAATGGCTGTTCAAGTCCTTTGCCCATTTTATTTTATTTTTTTTTCCTTTGCCCATTTTAAAAATCATATTTTTTTTTATTTTTGTTGTTGAGTTGTAAGACTTTTAAAAAATATATTCTGAATGCTAGACCCTTATCAGACACATGATTTGCAAACACTTTCTCCTATTCCATAGGTTGTCTTTTTGCTTTCCTGATAATGTTCTTTGGTGCATAAAATTTTTTATTATCGATGAAGTCCAATTCATCTATTTTGTCTTTTGTTGTGTGTACTTTTGGTTTTATACCTAAGAATCCATTTTCTGTTTTTAAAAATGTATTTTATTGAAGTATAGTTAATTTATAGTGTGATAACTTCTGCTGTATAACAAAATGATTCAGATATACATATACATATATTTGTTTGTTTGTTTTTTGTTTTGGACACACAACATGGCTTGCAGTATTTTCCTCAACCAGGGATTGAACCTGAGCCATGGCAGTGAAAGTCATGTCTGATGGTTTGCAACCCCATGGACTGTAGCCCATGAGGCTCCTCTGTCCATGAGATTTTCCCAGCAAGAATACTGTAAGTGGGTTGCCATTTCCCCCTCCAGGGGATCTTCCTAACCCAGAGATTGAACCCATGTCTCCTGCACTGCAGGCAGATTCTTTACTACCGAGCCACCAGGGAAGCCCCAGGCCACTTTGGAGCTCTCTATACATTCTTTTCATATTCTTTTCCATTATGATTTATCACAGGATATTGGATAGTAGGACCTTGTTGTTTATCCATTCTCTATATAACAGTTTGCATCGGCTAATCCCAAACTTCCAACCCATCCCTCCCCCATCCCCTCTCCCCAAACCCCTCTCCCCCTTGGCAACCACAAGTCTGTTCTCTGTGGGTCTGTTTCTGTTTCGTGTATATGTTGATTAGTATCATATTTTAGATTCCACATAAGTGATATCATATGGTACTTGTCTTTCTCTTTATGACTTGCTTTACTTACTGTGGTAATCTCTAGGTCCATCCATGTTGTTGCAAATGGCATTATTTCATTCTTTTTTGTGCCCAAGTAGTATTCCACTGTATACATGTATCCCATTTTCTAAGAATCCATTTTTTAAATATTTAGTTAAATTAATTTATTTAGGCTGTGCTGTGTTTTTGTTGCTGCATTGGCTTTTCTCTAGTTGTGGCAAGTAGGAGCTACTCTCTATTGCAGTGTGTGGGCTTCTTATTTTGGTGGTTTCTCTTGTAGCAGAGCATGGACTCTAGGGCACATGGACTCAGTAGTTGTGGTTCGAGGGCTTCAGAGTACAGGCTCAGTAGTTGTGGAGCATAGGCTTAGTTGGGCTTCCCAGGTGGCTCAGATGGTAAAGAATCTGCCCGCAGTGCAGGAGACCAGGGTTTGATCCCTGGGTCGAGAAGATCCCCTGGAGGAGGAAATGACTACCCACTCCAGTGTTCTTGCCTGGGAAATCCCATGGACAGTGGAGCCTGACAAGTTACAGTCCATGGGGCCACAAAGAGTTGGACACAACTGAGTGACTAACACACACACATGCACACGTGCGTGCACACACACCACACGCGCGCGTGCGCATGCGCACACACACACACACACACACATATTGGCTTAGTTGCTCCATGGCATGTGGGATATTCTCAGACCAGGGATCGAACTTGTGCCTCCTACATTGGCAGGTGGTTTCTTTACCACTGAGCCACCAGGGAAGCCCTAAGAATCCATTTTTAAATCTAAGGTCATGAAGATTTACTAGAGCCTCTTGGGGTGGGGCTTATCTCATGGCTCTTGGTATGTTGATACCTACTCCTCATGGTCACTTTCTAACCCAACTCTACCCCCTATCCTAGGTCTCAGTGGAAGAGGCTACTTTGCCACCCAGGATCCTCTCCTTGATGCTCAATTGCTAAGTGATCAAGGTAACACATGCCTAGGGATTCCCCCCTCAAGATTTTGCTTTATTATCATCCATGCTGCTGCCTCTGGCTTTAGAACAACTGCAGTGAATTGACCTAGACTTGATTAAAGGTGTTTTTCTGGTACCACCGAGAACTAGTGTGTGTGTGCTAAGTCGCTTCTAAATTCAAATTATTTCCAAATCATCAAGAATTCAACACGTTGATTTTTCAGCAAATTAGCTTTCATCAGTTGAGTTCTAGGAGATTTGATGGTTTGGTGAGTTGGCCAGCTAGTCTGTTGGTTTGTGTGTGTGTGTGTGTGTGTGTGTGTGTGTGTGTGTGTGTGTGTGTGTGTGTATAAACACATTTGTTTTGTAAGGAGCTGGGTCATGCCGTTATGGATGCTGGGCTTCTGAGAACTCTGAAAGCCTCTGAGATTCTGCCACTTTCTCGGGGCCCAGGGGTGGTGGGAGAGGCAGAGGAACCCTCCCTAGAGGGACTGGGCCTGACTGGGCAGGCAGAGGCTCCTCTTAGTTCAGCAGCACCTCCTTGCTGCTGATCAATGCAGGCACGCTGAAGGCCACAACTCTATACAGCTCCTGGGTGTAAGGTCCCTAGGAGCCAAGGGTGGTTGCAGGGAGTATGCCCAGTGTGGGAACTGTTGGGTGTAGGGCTAGCTCAATGCCAGCTGTAAGATGGTGGGCTTGGCCTGTGGGAGTGAAGATTCTAGATCAGAGTCATCTTGCTGTCTCTTTCTTTCAGCCAGAGGTACAGACACAGCCCCCTAAGTGACCCAGAGACACCCATGTACAGTGACCATGGGTTATTCACACAACCACAGCACACAAACCCAGACATAGGCATACAGACTCTGACATAAGCAATAGCAAACAGAGACACCCAGTATTGTGACCATCAGTCACTCACAAAGGAACATAAGTCCCATAGATACCCACATGCCATGTGGAGACACACAGCTCATGAGCACAGGTATGAGCAGAGCCTATGTAGGCTAACACACAGCAATGCCTAACCAGAGCTATACAGACACAACCACACAGGTACATACACAAGAAAAGGTGCTGAGAGTCGAAGGGGCATGCAGACTGGGGTCACACACACCCAGAAGCAGCCATAGAAATTCTCCTGAAACACACTGTCAGACATAGGCACACGGAAGGGAATATGTTTGTCACATCTGGTGATGGTGATATCCAGTGTGGTCTTTTTGGGATGTGGCAATCATTACTGATCACTGCCTGGATCTGTATTTTCCTTAGGAGGTAGACTGTAGTGAAAAAAAAAAAAGTAAAAAAGGCATAAACATAATTATGGACCATAGCTTTTAAGCTGGGTAAGGAGGGAAGTGAGGACATGAGAGAGGTCTGGAACAGTGAAAATGTAGTAGGGTCAATAAATTTTGGGTCCTAATAGGGTTGAAGGATGAGATGGTTAATTTTATGTGTCAACTTGACTGGGCCATGGGGTGCTTCCTATTCCCATGACCATGTGCTCTGCTGGCCTAGAGGCCTTAGTTCTAAAAGGAGGAATGCTTCCATCAGGAGATGCAGCAATAATTACACTGAAATGAAAGTTAAGACCTACTGCCCCATTGCTTTGAGCTTTTTGTGCCTCTGAATCAATGGTAAAGAAGGGAGTTACCGGGGTGACTGATCCTGACTACCAAGGGGAAATTGGACCACTACTCCACAAGGGAGGTGAGGAAGACGTCTGGAATACAGGTGATCTCTTAGTAATACAAGTAATATAGGTAATCATCTAATGATTAAGGACAATGGAAAAATTACAACAACCCAATTCCGGCAGGGCTATTAATGGCCCAGATCCTTCAAGCATAAAGGTAAAGAACCACAACCAGCTGATGTTCTTGCTGAAAGCAAAGGGAATATGGAATGGGTTGTGGAGGAAGTTGGTTATAAATACCAACTACAAGCATGTGACCAGTTACAGAAACAATGACTGTAATTGTGAATACTTCTTCCTTATTTTGTGCTATACTGAATTTTTGTGCCCCTCAGAATTCATATGTTGCAACCCTAATCCCCAATGTTTTGGACTTTGGTGGGTTTTTTTTAAACTTTTATTTTCTTTATTTAAAAAAAATTATTTTATATTGGAGTATATAGCTGATTAACAGTGTTGCATTAGTTGTTGGAAGAAGAGGTGGTGGTCAAAAAGGGAGAACCTTGAAATTGAGGCTGTAGAGAGGTTGCAGTTACTGTTACCAATGCAGGTTAGGGTATAATGATGGGAGTGGGTGGCTAAAGGAGGATGAGCACAATATTAATGGAGAAGAAATGCTCATGGAATGGAGAGACTAGAGGTTTGGAATGTGTATTTTGTGGGGTTTTTTTTTAATTTAAATACTTATTTATCTATTTTGGCTGCACTGGGTCTTAGTTGCAGCACATGGGCGCTTTGTTGAGACATGTGGGCTCTCTAGTTGTGGCATCTGGGCTCCAGAGCCCACAGGCTCAGTAGTTGGGGTGTGTGAGCTTAGTTTCTCCATGGCATGTGAGGTCTTGCCATGGATTGAACCCACATCCTCCACATTGCAAAGCAGATTCTTAACCACTGGACCCCCAGGGAAGTGCCTGGAATGTGTATTTTGAATCCACCATCATGCAGATTTTGAAATCACCAGGTTCTGAACAAGAGAGGAATTGGAGAGGGTGACAGTGAGCCAGGGAAAATAATCCTCAAAACCTAAAGAGGAATGATGAGGCTGTAACAAAGAGGCAGAGAAGTCCATGTAGACTGATGCTTGTGCCTCAAAGGAGCTGGAGGGCTTCTTGAGTAGAGAGAGAGCATGATCTGGGGGCTGCACATGAAGTGCAAGGACATCTATGCCTCCTAAATCACTGGTCTGAGAGCTGTGGGAGTGAATTAACTGCTCAAGAGGGCTTCACTATTGTCCAGGAAGATTTGTGTTTCCACTGGAGCAAGAAGGCAAATTCAACCTTCAGAGAAGAGGTTGAGAATGGAGGGATTCTGCTGATGACTAAGTGTGAGTTCTAGAAGGCAACTTCTCACAAGATGGGTCAGAAAAGAGAGTTTGGGGACTTCTGTTTCCAGCCATGATGGAGTAACAGGGACTAAAATTACTTTCTTGCCTTAACTATAAAAACAGATAAAATACATGGAACAATGGTTTATAGATATTAAACAACAGGAAACATGGGACCATGTTTCCTCAGAGAAAGAAAACAAATGAATGAACCATATGATTACCTGGAGAGAATTTCCATGTTCAGTGCAAGGATGTGTGTGTGCAGGGGGGTGGGGAGGACTCAGAAATAGCCTGGTGGTCTCCCTGAATTTAGAAGACACAGTTAAGAGTTTGTGGCGGTCACAGCAGCTAGAGTTCTCAGAACAGGCAGGGTGCTATGGAGGAGAGAACTGCACACAGAGAAAAAGCTGTGGAGATCTACAGAGGGTTCCCTTCAAGTCTTCAATCAAGTACCAATCAGCGTACATATGTGATGAAACTGCCTGAGGCCAGAGAAAGGCCACTGAAAAGAATCAGGAGGAACAATTATCAGAGACAGGAATAGTTCATCTCCAGACCAGCTTAAGTGGAAGAACCTCCTAGTACGTGAGGCATTGAATAGAGAACTCAGAAAGGTATTGCCTCGGTACTAAAGTGGTGGTGGTGGTTTAGTCGCTAAGTTGTGTCCGACTCTTGTGACCCCATGGACTGTAGCCTGCCAGGCTCCTCTGTCCATGGGATTCTCCAGGCAAGAATACTGGAGTGGGTTGCCATTTCCTTCTCCAAGGAATCTTTCCAACCCAGGCATCAAACCCGGGTCTCCTGCATTGCAGGCAGATTCTTTACCGACTGAGCTACGAGGGAAGTAGCTATCAATCAAATGAGCCCTGGACTAAAGGCTATTCAGGTCCTGCCTAAAAAAACTTTAAAGCAAGCCTCAAAAGGATCAAACTGATTAACTGTGTCCTAGAACAAAGTGCAATCCCGCCCCCCAATTTTTTAAGTACCAAAAAAAACACACTCACATTTTACTCATAAAATTTACAATGTCTGGCATCTAATAAAACAGAGAAGCAGGAAAGTATAACCCATAATAAAGGGGAAAAGAATCCATAGAAAATGACCCAGATGATAGAACCAATAGACAAAGAACATTAAAACAGCTATTACAAATATAATCCATACATTCAAGAAGGTAGAGGAGAACATAAGCGGGGCTGAAATAGAGCACCCAAGGAAGACCCTACCCTACCCCTGCTCCCCTCAAACTCAGAGCTGAGATCCAGTCCTTATTGGAGAGAATATTGTTGTAGTTCTCTGAGTGGTAGAACTTGCTAGAAATCTGCTTTCTGGAACTTGGCAGAAATCCACTCTCTAGGGTGCCAAAGAAGGCTGTTCATGGGGAAAGCGTGTCATTCGAGGCACTCTGCTACAAAACTACCTGAGGGAGGGTCCGAGGTGGGAGGCGGTGCAGGGAGTTGCTGGCCACTGGGCACTGCTGGTTGTCAAGTGTGTTCGTTGCAAGAACTGGAGATGGTGTGTGAGTGCTTCACAAGCCAGAGGCAAACTGCTACAGGACTGGCTGATGGGGGATTCCAGGGAGGAGCAGCTGGCCTTTGTGCTGGCGGTCACCACGCACGACAGGAGCCAGGCACTGGAGGATGTGTGGGTGCTTCACGCCCTAGTTCTGGAGAAAGGTGTGTGTGCTGCAGGACCCTGCGGAGTGGACACCCCAGAGCCAGTAAGCAAAAGCCATTTTCTTCCTTGTAGTGTCTCTCTAGCGCCCTCTACTGGCCAAAATTCAGGGCTGGCTGACAAAGGAAAAAATATTTAAATAAATCAGATCCATTAGTGCAGAGCAGGCAAGTATAGAGAGTGGATTTGAAGCCAAGAGGAAAAAATCAGTACATGGCACAGTCCACCCCTTTGACTACTCAGCTTCTGTGTGCACCCTTTTGAATCCTTGAATTCTTGCACAGCAAAACAGTTTTATTTCTACCTAACAAGATATAGCTGTCTAGTAAGAGAGGAAGTTATGACTCTCTCCCCCAAATGAGGAGACACACAGTCCCAAACTCATTGTATCCATTGCTGGCTGTTAACTATTCCTCAAATTTAATCATAGTCCTATTGATACTCCATTATCTAAAGACTAAATTAGAAAATTAACTTCTAACAACTATTTGTACATAAAATAAAAATCAGGAGAAAGAAAAAGAAAATGGGTAGCCCATACAAATAAACAAATATAACAAACAAAAAGAAAATAGGCAAAGCTACAGTAGTACTCATTTCTGTATATGATCATGAGGCTGAAGTCATTGTCAATTACTTCCTTCTTCCACTACGTATTCTGTATTTCCCCTGCCTTCTTCCAGAACCTCAGATGCTTTTTCACCTGATGGAGTGGCTCAAACTTTCATTCCTGAGTCTTCAATCATCCTGCCAGTTTTTGGTTGCTGTAGTTCTCCATTATTTTTTACTATTGGGCATATAAGGACTAAGAGGCACCCCAGATAATCCTCTGGGTTGCAGACTTAGTCCTCATTGCCTTTGTTGAATAGCAGCAAACTGATTTCCCTTTGGTAATGAAGATCAACCATTCCAGCCAGTGAATTAACTCTACATCCCCCCCTTTTTTTGCCTATAGTTTCATTGGCATAGAGCCTAAAATGTCTCACTTTCCCATGCAATGGGCCCATTGATGTACCCCCTGGTAGGGGCATCTTCCACTGGCAGAGATGACTCATCAGAATTTAGACCATCCCCAGGTTCAATAGAGTCTTCCCATATGTACCCATTCCACATTAGAGGGTCCTATTCCTTCCTCATCAATGCCCTTAGTTTCATAGTAGACACCCTGTGAGGCTAGGAGTTCAACTTGCATTGTAATTCAGCTAATCACAGGATGAGATTCTGTGTCTGATTTTTCAGCAGGAGATGACTGATGTCCCAGCTCAAAGATAGTCAATCAGGCAGTGAGGAATTAATTGTCCATCACTCAGCCTTTTTGTTCTATTCTAGATTTCAGTTGATTGGATGAGGCCCAATCACATTGGGCTTTACTCAGTCTACCAATTCAAATGTTAATCTCATCCAGAAACACTCTCAAAGGCATACCCAGACTAATATTTAAACAAATATCTGGGCACTCCATGGCTCTGTCAAATTGACAAATAAAAATCAGAGGGACTTAGATATCCAAACTAGCAGAGCTCAAAGTTGCCAAGATGGGAAACAAAAATTCTGCAAGTATTCGATGCATGATACAGGGCGCTCGGAGCTGGTGCACCGGGATGACCCGGAGTGATGGGATGAGGAGGGAGGTGGGAGGGGGGTTCTGGAAGGGGAAAACATGTACACCCATGGTGGATTCATGTCAATGTATGGCAAAACAAATACAATATTGTAAAGTTAAAAAATAGATAAATAAACTAATTAAAAAAAACAATTATTGATTGGGAAAACACTTGAAAAAGATGAAGTTGGATTAATACCTAAAAAAAAAAACCCACAAAAATTCTGCAAGTGAGTTATTATGTGTAATAATTAGAGGGACCACTCTTAATTCTACCCCTGATTTCAGGACCAATTTATACTGGCTAGTGGGGAGACAGCACCGTATAATGGTCTCTGATTCAGAGTATATACTGCATCCTATGAAACAGAATCCCATCCTTTTAAGGTGGTGTTTCCCACCTAGCATCATAACTGAGTCTTCAAAGCCATTTCATCTCTCAATTAGGCCAGCTGCTTCTAGATGATATGCTAAGACCAGTTAATTTCATAGGCATGAACATTTTGCTACATAGTCTTTGCTGTGAGATGAGTTTCTGGATCAGGTGCAAGGCTGTGCAGAAGAGTCCACAGATGGTGGTGCTGGCACAAACCTTATGGGTGGGGAAGGGAAAACTATATCTGGACAATGAGTCTATTCCTGTGAAGATGAATCTCTGTCCCCCTCCATGATGAAAGAAGTCCAAGATAATTAACCTGCCACCAGGTGGCTAGCTGGTCCCCACACAGAATAGCATCATACTGGGGACTCAAACTTTGGTCTCCATTGATGGCAGATAAGTCACTCTGCAGTAGCATTAACCACACCACTGTCAGTAATGCAAAGACCATATTGTTGAGCCTGGGCAGTTCTATCACTGCCACTTCGTTCATGGGCTTCTATGGACTGAATTGTGTTCCTCAAAATTCATGTTGAGGACTTTCCCTGGTGGTCCAGTGGTTAAAAATATACCTGCCAATGTAGGAGAGACATAAGAGACCAGGGTTTGATCCTTGAGTTGGGAAGATCCCCTGGAAGAGGACATGGGAACCCACTCTAGTATTCTTGTCTGGAGAATCTCAAGGATAGAGGAGCCTGGTAGGCTACAGTCCATAGGGTCGAAAAAAGTTGGACATGACTGAAGCGACTTAGCATGCACCCCCAGGGCCATTAATCTGTGCATTCCCCCAGGGATGAGTTATCACTTCTGGTTTACTAACTTTGAAGAGAGTGGAGATTCACTTCCATTTAGCTCTTCTTACAGTAATGCTCTCATTATTATCAACAAGTGGATGTGGGGATTATGCCAGTTTCTAAGTATGTATATCCCAGGGATAAGCTCCAAAGTCTCATCTAAATATCATCTAACTCAGATATGGATGAGACTCAAGGTACAATTCATCTTGAGGAAAATTGCTCTCCAGCTATGAACCCAACAAGTTATGTGCTTCCAAAATGTGGTGTTAGAACAGGCAGAGGATAGACATTCCCATTCCAAAATGGAGAAATAGGAGAGAAGAAAAGAGTGACAAGGGCCTAAGCAAGTCCAAACTCCAAGGGGCCAATTCCATTAGACCTTAAGGCTTGAGAATAATGCCCTTTGGCCAGATGCTCTGCTCTCCAGGCCCACTGGGGTGGAGGTCCATCTTCTAGATACAGTGGGGTGAAGCACAATGGTGTGGCTTTGCTGGGTTGGGCCCTCAAGGCTTTGGGCAGCCAGCTCCCAGGCCATTCTCCACCAGGGCCCCATGGCTCTTGCATCTGGAGTCCTGAGCCTGCAGCTCTGCCAGGAGGCCCAATCCTTTGAAATCTAGGTGGAGGTACCATATCTCCTTCATTCTTGTGGATGTAGCCCATACTGCCGCAGGCTGCCGGAGCTGCACCTGGGAGAGACCAATGCCGAGTGAGGTAGCAGAACCCACCACCATATGAAGTAGTGCCCATCAATGAATTCTGCCTAATCTAGAGTTATATTTTGCCCTCCTTCATCTAACACCCGTAGAATCCTCTTCTGCACATATTCCCCAGGTTTCTGCCATTATATATTAGCAAACTCTTGCAATTATTTTGGTGTATAAGTGATTTCCAACTCGGTCATAGTGTGCACTTGTTCCCCATGCTTAGATTTGACCTCAGTTTTGGGTCTGTCAGTGTAGGGGTTGGCTGTGGTGGGTCTTGAGAATGAGCATCTCTTTTCAAGGCACCTGGACCAGTTGAGTTTATCACAGCATTTTCAAAGAGAGAAAGGTTAGTTTCAGACACTGAAAGGCAAGCTACTTCCATTAGTAAGGAAGGCTCAGAATGACTTGGTAGTTCAAGACTGTGAGTTTCATCTGGAGCCAAACAGATGTTCCCATTCCAAGTTTCAGGATCCCATTGTTTACCAGTCAATGCCATAACTTTCACATGAGAAACTTGTCAAGACTGTGAATTCGACTGACGTTGTAATTCAACATTATATACAATTAAACATTGCGTTAGATGTTTAACAGTATTAGCCATGTTGCTAGGCAATCAGGAAAGCTCTCTGGTTCTTAGGTTGTGACTTGAACTGAGAAATGAATGGACCCAAGGTTGTTATTTTTCCCTTTGTAAGTGCTCAAGTACATTCAAAATCTCTCCCCCATCATGATCTTCATCGGAGAAGGCAGTGGCAACCCACTCCAGTAATCTTGCCTGGAAAATCCTATGGATGGAGGAGCCTGGTAGGCTGCAGTCCATGGGGTCACCAAGAGTCAGACACAACTGAGCGACTTCACTTTCACTTTTCACTTTCATGCGTTGGAGAAGGAAATGGCAACCCACTCCAGTGTTCTTGCCTGGAGAATCCCAGGGATGGGGGAGCCTGGTGGGCTGCCGTCTATGGGGTCGCACAGAGTCGGACACGACTGAAGCAACTTAGCAGCAGCAGCAGCACCATCATCTTCATAGTCATGGTCACGACTATAATAGTCAAGTGCAGCAGCCATTTTGGCTTCCAGGACATGTGCTTCATTTGGCACTTCATCACAACCAACCATAGGTTGATTGATTGTGATGCCTCTGTTACTAGCACCCATCTCTCACTGGCAAGGAGTTCGGCACCATGAGTAAGGCTAGAGGAATGAACAAACCAATCACAAAGTCCCATCTCTGCAAATCTATTTCCTGGCACCACTCCCAGTAACAATTCTGTATCAGCCTGAGCGCTGTCTGGAGAGAGGGATAACACAGGAATTTGAATAGGGAAAGTTAATATAAGGAATTACCTATAACAGGAAATTGGAATAATGAGGGATTGGTTAGTAAGATGTGAAGAGGACTCTATAAAGAATATAGAAATGACAGATATAAGAAGTAGTCACAGGGGAATTCCCTACTGGTCCAGTGGTTAGGACTTAGTGCTTTCACTGCCAAGAGCCAGGTTCAATCCCTGGTCAGGGAACTAAGATCCCATAAGCCTCACATCTCTGTAAAAGAAGTAGTCACTATCCCTAGGCTGACATAGAATGCCCCCGGGGCTGAGATCCAGATCTTGTTGGAGAGGCATAATGGTAGTTTCGCTTCAGGGCAAAGTCATTGTGATGCCATACTGGTGGAACTTGCCAGAAATCTGCCTGTTGGGAGGCGGAAGAAAGCTGTTCACCGAGTGCTGCTGGCCTCTATGCACCACAGGAACCAGGCCCAGGGAAGCTGTGAGTATGGCAAGATCCAAAAGCATTCTGCTTGCTTGCGAACTGCCTGAGGGTGAGTTCTGGAAGGAGGGGAAAGCTGCTGGTCACTGGGTACTACTGGTCACTATGCACTGTAGAAATCAGGCCCTGGAAGAGTTGTGAATGTTGCAGGAGTCTGATGCTAGAATAAGCCATGCAGAAAGAGCCTGCCAAGTGAGCATGCAGGAATCAGGAAGGAAACCTCTTTTCCTCTTGCATATCTCTCCAGCACCCTCTACTGAGAAAGCTTCCGTGCCAGCTGGCAAAGGAAAAATAGTTAAAATTGTTTCTTTACCACAGAGCAGGCAGAAAGGGTGAATTTGAAGTTGAGTGGCAATAAGTTGATAACCAGCACACCATGGGTCAAAGAAGAAATCCTAAGAAAAATTAAAAAGTTGAATGAAATTAAAATGAAAATATAATGTATCAAAATGTATGGAATGTAGCAAAAGCAGTGCTTAGAGAGAAAATTATAGCATTAAATGCTTATACTAGAAAAGAATAGTCTCAAACCAATGACCTCAGCTTCTTCTTGAGAAATTATGATAAAAAGAGTAAATCAAACCTAAAGTAAGCAGAAAGTGAAAGTGAAAGTTGCTCAGTCATGTCCGACTCTTTGTGACTCCATGGACTATACAGTCCATGGAATTCTCTAGGCCAGAATACTGGAGTGGGTAGCCTTTCCCTTCTCCAGGAGATCTTCCCAACCCAGGAATCAACTCGGGTCTCCTGCATTGATGGTGGATTCTTTACCAGCTGAGCCACAAGGGAAGCCCAAAGTAAGCAGAAGAAAGAAAATAATAAAGAGCAGAAATCACTGAAGTAGAAAACAGAAAAACAATAGAGAAAAGAAGAGAAACCAATAGCTGGCTCCTTGGGAAGACCATTAAAACTGATAAACTTCTAGCCAGATTGATGAAGGAAAAAGGAAAGAAGACCCAAATGACTCATAATAGGGATGACTATTTTTGGCTGTACCACATGACATTCAGGAATTTTACTTCACTGAGCAGGGATTGAAACCATGCCTCATGCAGTAGAAGTGTAGAGTCTTAACCATTGGACCACCAGGGGAGTCCAGATCCTACAGAAATTAAGATAATGATAAAGAGATGCTACTTATTTTTATTTTTTAACTTTATTAAAAGTGTAGATGATTTACAGTGTGTTAATTTCTTCTGTATGGCAAAGTGACTCAGTTTAACATATATAGATATATTTATATGGCTTCCCTGACAGCTCAGTGGTAAAGAATCTGCCTGCAATGCAGGGGACATGGGTTCGATTCCTGGGTTGGGAAGATCCCTTGGAGGAGGAAATGGCAAACTACTCCAGTATTCTTGCCTGGGAAATCCCATGGACAGTGGAGCCTGGTGGGCTGCAGTCCATGGAACTGCAGAGTCAGACACAACTTAACGACTAAACCACCATCATATATATATATATATATATATACACACACACACACACACTTTTCCATTATGGTTTGTCACAGAATATTGAACATAGTTCCCCTGTGCTATACAGAATTGCCTTGTTATTAGTGTGTGTGTGCTAAGTCGCTTCAGTTGTGTTCAACTCTTGTGACTCTATGGACTGATCCTGCCAAACTTCTCTGTCCATGGGATTCTCCAGGCAAGAATACGGGAGTGGGTTGCCCTCCTCCAGGGGATCTTCCCTACCCAGGGATCGAACCCACATCTCCTGCAGCTCCTGCATTGCAGGTGGATTCTTTACCGCTGAGCCACCAGGGAAGCCCTACCTTGTTGTTTATCCATCCTATATATAATAGTTTGCCTCTTCTAATCCCAAACTCCCATTCCTTCTCTCCCCTGCCCACCAATCCCTTGGCAGCCACAAATCTGTTCTCTATATCTGTGAGTCTATCTTTGTTTCATAGATATGTTGATTTGTATTGTGTTTTAGTTTCCACATATAAGTGATATCATATAGTATTTGTCTTTCTCTTTCTGACTTCACTTAGTATGGTAATCTCTAGGTCCATCCATGTTGCTGTAAATGGCATGATTTCATTCTTTTGATGGCTGAGTAATGTTCCACTGTGTGTATGTGTGTGTGTGTGTGTGTGTGTGTGTGTGTGTATGTTGTTGCCCACTTGCTAAGTCGTTTCTGACTCTTTGTGACCCCATGGATTGTAGCATGCCAGTCTCCTCTACCTCCACTATCTCCCACAGTTTGCTTGAATTCATGTCCATTGAGTTGACGATGCTATCCAACCATCTCATTCTCTGCTGCCCCCTTCTCCTTTTGCCTTCAGTCTTTCCCAGCATGAGGGTCTTTTCCAATAAATTGGCTCCTTGCATCACGTGGCCAAAGTATCGGAGCTTCAACTTCAGCATCAATCCTTCCAATGAATATTGAGGACTGATTTCCTTTATGATTGACTGCTTTGATCTCCTTGCTCTCCAAGGGACTCTCAAGAGCCTTCTCCAACACCACAGTTCAAAAGCATCAATTCTTCAGTGCTCAGCCTTCTTTATGGTCTAACTATTACATCCATACATGACTACTGGAAAAACAATAGCTTTGACTAGACGGACCTTTGTTGGCAAAGTGATGGCTCTGCTTCTTAATACGCTGTCTAGGTTTGTCATAGCTTTTCTTCCAAGGAGTAAGTGTCTTTTAATTTCATGGATGCAATCACCATCTGCAGTGATTTTGGAGCCCAGAAAAATAAAGTCAGCCACTGTTTCCCCATCTATTTGCCATGAAGTGATGGGACCGGATGCCATGATCTTAGTGTTTTGAATGTTGAGCTTTAAGCCAACTTTTTCACTCTCCTCTTTCACTTTCATCAAGAGGCTCTTTAGTTCTTCTTCACTTCCTGCCATAAGGGTGGTATCATCTGCATATCTGAGGTTATTGATATTTCTCCCAGCAGTCTTGATTCCAGCTTGTGCTTCTTCAAGCCCAGCGTTTCTCATGATGTACTCTGCATAGAAGTTAAATAAGCAGGGTGACAATATACAGCCTTGACGTACTCCTTTTCCCATTTGGAACCAGTCTGTTGTTCCATGTCCAGTTCTAACTGTTGCTTCCTGACCTGCATACAGGTTTCTCAAGAGGCAGGTCAGGTGGTCTGGTATTCCCATCTCTTTCAGAATTTTCCACAGTTTATTGTGATCCACACAGTCAAAGGCTTTGGCATAGTCAATAAAGCAGAAATAGATGTTTTTCTGGAACTCTCTTGCTTTTTCAATGACCTAGCAGATGTTGGCAATTTGATCCATTTCTAAAACCAGCGTGAACATATGGAAGTTCACAGTTCACGTATTGCTGAAGCCCGGCTTGGAGAATTTTGAGCATTACTTTACTAGCGTGTGAGATGAGTGCAATTGTGTGGTAGTTTGAGCATTCTTTGGCATTGCCTTTCTTTGGGATTGGGATGAAAACTGACCTTTTCCAGTCCGGTGGCCACTGCTGAGTTTTCCAGATTTGCTGGCATATTGAGTGCAGCACTTTGACAGCATCATCTTTCAGGATTTGAAATAGCTCAACTGGAATTCCATCACCTCCACTAGCTTTGTTCGTAGTGATGCTTTCTAAGGCCCGCTTGACTTTGCATTCCAGAATGTCTGGCTCTAGGTGAGTGATCACACCATCGTGATTATCTGGGTCATGAAGATCTTTTTTGTATAGTTCTTCTGTGTATTCTTGCCACCTCTTCTTAATATCTTCTGCTTCTGTTAGGTCCCTACCATTTCTGTCCTTTATTGAGCTCATCTTTGCTTGAAATATTCCCTTGGTATCTCTAATTTTCTTGAAGAGATGTCTAGTCTTTCCCATTCTGTTGTTTTCCTCTATTTCTTTGCACTGATTGCTGAGGAAGGCTTTCTTATCTCTCCTTGCTATTCTTTGGAACTCTGCATTCAAATGGGTATATCTTTCCTTTTTTCTTTTGCTTTTCGCTTCCCTTCTTTTCCCAGCTATTTGTAAGGCCTCGTCAGACAGCCATTTTGCTTTTTTGCATTTCTTTTCCATGGGGATGGTCTTGATTCCTGTCTCCTGTACAGTGTCATGAACCTCCATCTATAGTTCATCAGGCACTCTGTCTACCAGATCTAGTCCCTTAAATCTCTTTCTCACTTCCACTGTATAGTCATAAAGGGATTTGATTTAGGTTATACCTGAATGGTCTAGTGGTTTTCCCCACTTTCTTCAATTTCAGTCTGAATTTGGCAATAAGTTCATGACCTGAGCCACAGTAAGCTCCCAGTCTTGTTTTTGCTGACTGTATAGAGCTTCTCCATCTTCGGCTGCAAAGAATATAATCAATCTGATTTCGGTGTCTACCTGCGGAGTTACTAATCAATGGGCATAAAGTCTCAGTCAAGCAAGATGAATAATCTTTAGAGAGCTACTGTGCAACATTGTGTCTATATAGTCAGCAAAAATAATTTGTACACTTAAAAATTTGTTAACAGAGTAGATCTTAAGTTAAAGAGTTCTTATCACAGTAAAATAAATGGTACTGAAACAACTGGACATCCACGTGCCAAAAAAAGCAATCTAGACATAGAACTTACACCCTTCACAAAAATTAACTAAGACTCAAACATAAAATGCAAAACTATAGAACTCCTAGTGTTGCAGAAACCAGTAATCGAGAAACCAAGCACCACACTCAGAGAGTTGGAGAACTCAGGTTTATTATGCTGATGGGCCCAGAGGAGTTAACACTCCAAGCTCTGAGCCCCGAACAAAGGGGTTACAGAGTTTTTATAGACAGACTATAGTGGGCAACACTAGCTGTTAATAGGCTGGTTTAAACTAAGGAGTTTCACACACGCGGGGACAGCAGTCAAGATGGGGAGGGGGATGCCTGACCTTTACACGGACAGGCATGATTAAGCAGGTTGGCAGGGGCTGGGCAGTTCCAAAAAGCAGGACAAGGGTGAGTGAGATAAGCTCCAGTTCCTAGTATTGTACGCCCCACTTTCTGAGACTACATGACCTTTGTGATCCAGACTTTGCAAGGAGCAAGCTGAGTTACAGAGGCAGAAGGAGCAGGAGGTTATGTAAAAATTTTAACTTTTCCTCTTCACTAGAAGATACTATGGGAGAAAGATCTAGATGACCTTGGGTTTGGCAATGACTTTTTTTTTTTAATTTATTTTTTTTGTTTTAGTTGGGGGCTAAATACTTTACAATATTGTAATAGTTTCTGCCATACATTGACATGAATCAGCCATGGGTTTACATGTGTTCCCCTTCCTGGACCCCCCACCCACCTCCCTCCCCATCCCATCCCTCTGGGTCATCCCATTGCCCCAGCCCTGAGCATTTGTCTCATGCATCGAACAAGGAATGGTGTTCTGTTTCACATATGATAATATACATGTTTCAATGCTATTCTCCCAGAACGTCTCACCCTCACCTTCTCCCTCAGAGTCCATAAAATTGTTCTATGCATCTGTGTCTCTTATTCTGTCTCACATATAGGGTTATCGTTACCATCTTTCAAATTCCATATATATGCATTAGTATGCTGTATTGTTGTTTTTCTTTCTGGCTTACTTCACTCTGTATAATGGGCTCCAGTTTCATCCATCTCAGTAGAACCGATTCAAATGTATTTTTTTAATGGCTGAGTAATATTCCATTGTGTATATGTACCACAGCTTCCTTATCCATTCGTCTGCTGATGGACATCTAGGTTGCTTCCATGTCCTGGCTATTGTAAACAGTGCTGCGATGAACATTGGGGTACACGCGTCTCTTTCAATTCTGGTTTCCTCGGTGTATATGCCCAGCAGTGGGATTGCTGGGTCATATGGCAGTTCTATTCCCAGTTTTTTAAGGAATCTCCACACTGTTCTCCATAGTGGCTGTACTAGTTTGCATTCCCACCAACAGTGTAAGAGGGTTCCCTTTTCTCCACACCCTCTCCAGCATTTATTGCTTGTAGACTTTTGGATAGCAGCCATTCTGACTGGTGTGAAATGATACCTCATTGTGGTTTTGATTTGCATTTCTCTAATAATGAGTGATGTTGAGCATCTTTTCATGTGTTTGTTAGCCATCTGTATTTCTTCTTTGGAGAAATGTCTGTTTAGTTCTTTGGCCCATTTTTTGATTGGGTCGTTTATTTTTCTGGAATTCAGCTGCAGGAGTTGCTTGTATATTTTTGAGATTAATTGTTTGTCTGTTGCTTCATTTGCTATTATTTTCTCCCATTCTGAAGGCTGTCTTTTCACCTTGCTTATAGTTTCCTTTGTTGTGCAAAAGCTTTTAATTTTAATTAGGTCCCATTTGTTTATTTTTGCTTTTATTTCCAATATTCTGGGAGGTGGGTCATGGAGGATCCTGCTGTGATTTATGTCGGAGAGTGTTTTGCCTATGTTTTCCTCTAGGAGTTTTATAGTTTCTGGTCTTACGTTTAGATCTTTAATCCATTTTGAGTTTATTTTTGTGTATGGTGTTAGGAAGTGTTCTAGTTTCATTCTTTTACAAGTGGTTGACCAGTTTTCCCAGCACCACTTGTTAAAGAGATTGTCTTTTCTCTATTGTATATTCTTGCCTCCTTTGTCGAAGATAAGGTGTCCATATGTGCGTGGGTTTATCTCTGGGCTTTCTATTTTGTTCCATTGATCTATATTTCTATCTTTCTGCCAGTACCATACTGTCTTGATGACTGTGGCTTTGTAGTAGAGCCTGAAGTCAGGCAGGTTGATTCCTCCAGTTCCATTCTTCTTCCTCAAGATTGCTTTGGCTATTCGAGGTTTCTTATATTTCCATACAAATTGTGAGATGATTTGTTCTAGTTCTGTGAAAAATACCATTGGTAGCTTGATAGGGATTGCATTGAATCTATAGATTGCTTTGGGTAATATACTCATTTTCACTATATTAATTCTTCCAATCCATGAACACGGTATATTTCTCCATCTGTTTGTGTCCTCTTTGATTTCTTTCATCAGTGTTTTATAGTTTTCTATATAGAAGTCTTTTGTTTCTTTAGGTAGATATATTCCTAAGTATTTTATTCTTTTTGTTGCAATGGTGAATGGTATTGTTTCCTTAATTTCTCTTTCTGTTTTCTCATTATTGGAGTATAGGAATGCAAGGGATTTCTGTGTGTTAATTTTATATCCTGCAACTTTACTATATTCATTGATTAACTCTAGTAATTTTCTAGTAGAGTCTTTAGGGTTTTCTATGTAGAGGATCATGTCATCTGCAAACAGTGAGAGTTTTACTTCTTCTTTTCCTATCTGTATTCCTTTTATTTCTTTTTCAGCTCTGATTGCTGTGGCCAAAACTTCCAAAACTATGTTGAATAGTAGTGGTGAAAGTGGGCATCCTTGCCTTGTTCCTGACTTTAGGGGAAATGCTTTCAATTTTTCACCATTGAGGATAATGTTTGCTGTGGGTTTGTCATATATAGCTTTTATTACGTTGAGATATGTTCCTTCTATTCCTGCTTTCTGGAGGGTTTTTTATCTTAAATGGAGGCTGAATTTTGTCAAAGGCTTTTTCTGCATCTATTGAGATAACCATATGGTTTTTTTCTTTCAATTTGTTAATGTGGTGTATTACACTGATTGATTTGCGGATGTTAAAAAAACCTTGCATTCCTGGGATAAAAGCCCACTTGGTCATGATGTATGATCTTTTTAATATGATGTTGGATTCTGTTTGCTAGAATTTTATTAAGGATTTTTGCATCTATGTTCATCAGTGATATTGGCCTGTAGTTTTCCTTTTTTGTGACATCTTTGTCTGGTTTTGGAATTAGGGTGATGGTGGCCTCATAGAATGAGTTTGGAAGTTTACAATCTTCTGCAATTTTCTGGAAGAGTTTGAGTAGGATAGGTGTTAGCTCTTCTCTAAATTTTTGGTAGAATTCCACTGTGAAGCCGTCTGGTCCTGGGCTTTTGTTTGCTGGAAGATTTCTGATTAGAGTTTCGATTTCCGTGCTTGTGATGGGTCTGTTAAGATCTTCTATTTCTTCCTGGTTCAGTTTTGGAAAGTTATACTTTTCTAAGAATTTGTCCATTTCTTCCAAGTTGTCCATTTTATTGGCATATAGCTGTTGGTAGTAGTCTCTTATGATCCTTTGTATTTCTGTGGAGTCTGTTGTGATCTCTCCATTTTCATTTCTAATTTTGTTGATCTGATTCTTCTCCCTTTGTTTCTTGATGAGTCTGGCTAATGGCTTGTCAATTTTGTTTATCTTCTCGAAAAATCAGCTTTTAGTTTTGTTGATTTTTGCTATGGTCTCTTTTGTTTCTTTTGCATTTATTTCTGCCCTAATTTTTAAGATTTCTTTCCTTCTACTGACCCTGGCGTTCTTCATTTCTTCCTTCTCTAGTTGCTTTAGGTGTAGAGTTTGGCAATGACTTTTTAGCTACAACACCAAATACATGATCAATGTAAGAAGAATTGATAAGCTGAACTTCTTTGAAATTAAAAAGTTCTGCTCTGTGAAAGACAGTGAGGAGAATGAAAAGACCAGTCACAAACTGGGAGAAAATATTTGAAAAAGAGATATTTGGTAAAGGAAATATTATCCAAAATATACAAAGAATTTATGTCTTTGTATACAAAATATACAGACAACTTATGTCCATACAAAAACCTGCATGTGGATGTCTGTAACTGCCTTATTCATAATTACCAAAACTTGGAAGCAAACAATATGTCCTTCAGTGGGTGAAGGGATCTATAAACTGTGGTACATCCAGACAATGAAATACTATTAAGTGCTAAATAGAAATGAGCTACCAAGCCATGAAAAAACAGGGAGGAAACTTAAATGTATATACTAAGTTAAAGAAGCTGATCTGAATAGGTATGATTCCAAATACATGACATTCTGGAAAAGGCAAAACTCTGGTGACATTAAAATATAGTGGTTGCCAGGGACTAAGGGGAAAGGGTGAGGGATAAATAGGCAAAGCACAGAGAATTTTTAGAGAAGCAAAAATACTTTGTATGATACTGTAATGGATGCATATTACAGAGTGTACAATACCAAGAGTGAACTCTAATGTAAACTATGGACCGAGTGATTATGATGTGCTAATGTAGGTTCATCAGTGGTGCAGGATGTTGTTAATGGGGGAGGCTATGCACGTGTGGGAGCAGGAGGTATATGGAAAATCTCTGTACTTTTATCAGTTTTTCTATGAATCTAAAATTGCTCTAAAAATAAAGTCTATTAAAAAAGAAAACCACAGATCAAATATCCTTCATAAACATAGGTACACAAATGAAAGAATAAAAAGATGCTTTCTCTCTATATATATATATATACATATACATGTATATATATGCATATATATACTCATATGCATACATACTCATATGCATAAACTCATATGCATACATACAAGTATATATATATGTAAATATATGAGTATATATATACACATATATGTAAATATATGTGTGTGTATATATATACACATATATATAGTAGTATTTTAGTAGTATATAGTAATATTTAATTGTGTACACACACACAATAAAATACTACTCAGCCTTAAAAAAGAATGAAATCTTGCCATTTGCGACAGCATGAATGAGGGCATTATGCTAAGTGAAATAAGTCAGATGGAGAAAGGCATTTGTATGATTTCACTCATATGTGGAATATTTTAAAAAACAAACAAGCAAAACAAAAACAAACTAGGTATAGAGTACAGATTGGTTGTTACCAGAGGGGAATAGGTATGGGGATAGGGAGAAATGGGTAATGTGCATCAATGCTATGGTGCTGGATAGAAACTAGACTTTTGGTGGTGAGCATGCTCTAGGGTATACAGAAGTCAAATTGTAATGTTGTACACATGAAAATTATATAATGTTGCAAATCAATGTTACTTCACAAAAAGAGGAGTAGACAGTTATGGGGATCCTTTCACGAAGTATATAGATATAAAATCATGTTGTAGGACTTTAAATACATGACAATTTTGTCAATTATACCTCAACAAAGCTGAAAAAAAAACCCACACATAGATGAGTTTTAAACAAAATTCTAGCAAATCAAATCCAACACAATATATGAAAAGGATGATACATAATGACCAAGAGGGTTTTAATCCCAGGAATGTAAGGTTGGTTTAGCACTTGAAAACCAATCAGTATCATTCATCATATTAATGAATTAATAAAGGAAAACCATGTGATCAGCTCAACTGATGCCAGTGAAGTGTTTGATAAAATCCAGCATCCATTTCTGATAAAATAAAATAGAAACAAAAAGGAATCTCTTAGAAATTTAGGAATTTGGGGGCTTCTTTATCCTGATAAAGGGCACCTACATAAAAACTACAACTAATTTCATTCTTTTTTGGGGGGGGGGGGCTATGCCATGTGACTTACAGGATCTTAGTTCCCAGACCAAGGATTGAACCTGGAGCTATGCTGAATCCTAACCGCTGGACCACCAGGGAACTCCCTCATCCTTTCTTTTTTAATTGAAATATACTTGATTTACAGTGTTGTGTTAATTTCTGCTTATAGCAAAGTGATTCAGTTATATATATATATATATATATATATATATATATATATATTCTTTTAAAATATGATTTTCCATTATGGTTTATCAGAGAATATTGAATATACTTCCCTGTGCTATGTAGTAGGACTTTGTTGTTTGTCCACTCTCTATATACTGGTTTGCATCTGCTAACCACAAACTCCAACTTCACCCCTCCCTGATCCCCTCTTCCCCTTGGCAACCACAAGTCTGTTCTCTACTTGTGTTGGTCTATTTCCTTTTTGTAGATATGTTCATTTGTGTCATATTTTAGTTTCCACATATAAGTGATATCATATGGAGTGGATGCTTTCAATGATTCCCTCCTTCCTTCCCTTCTTCCCTCCTTCCCTTCCTGATGTCTGCTTACCTGGGGCTGTGTCTCTGGCTGAGTTCATGGGGCTGAGCCCTCAGGCTGCTCTCCCACCAGATGCTAGGCTGTTTATTTTATTTTAATTTTATACTGTATTGGAGTATAGTTGATTAACAATGTTACATTAGTGTCAGGTGTACAGCAAAGTGAATCAGTTACTCATATACCTGTATATGTTCTTTTTCAAATTCTTTTGCCATTTAGGTTATTACAGAATATTGAACCGAGTTCCCTGTGCTCTGCAGTAGGTCCTTGTTGGTTCACTGAGGGATCTTAATTCCCTGACCAAGGACTGAACCCCAGCCCCTGGCAGTGAGAGCACCAAGTCATAACCACTGGACTACCAAGGAATTCCCTAGGCTGTTCATTTTTAATTGTAAAAATACATTTCACAATGAAAAACAGACAGTGAAAATGCTGCCACTGCCCCACTGGTACCACCACCACCACCACATTAATAAAGATACAGATAGGGAATTTCCTGGTTAGGACCCCATGCTTTTACTGCCAAGGACCCAGGTTTAATCCCCAGTCAAGAACTAAGATCCCACAAGCTGCAAGCCGCACAGCCAAAAAAAAAAAAAAAAAATTGTTACAATACAGATAAAAACTTCAAGCATCAATGTGACACTCTGGCTCCCCCTCAGGCCCCCAGTCCCCTATACCCTCCCTTAACAACGCCTTATATCTTGCCCCCATGCATACATAAGCCTATTGAGGACTCTTTCCAGTGTCCTACCTGGAAGAAGGCAGCAGCAGCCTTTTGGGGCTTTCCTGGCCTCCACGCTGGCCCCTCCCACCCACTCTCCAAGGAGCCACTGAAGAGGTCTCACATCACATCTTCTCTGCACAGTACCCTTTGGTAGTTCCAACTTTACTCAGAGTAAAAGATCTAGATCTGGCCCCTGTCTGCCTTCCTGATCTCAACTCCTACCATGCTTGCCATCACTCACCTCCCTAGAGTCACACTGGCTGTTCCCTCAGCCTGGAACATGTCCTTTTCCTTTTTTATTAAATTATATTGACATACAATATTAGTTTCAGGCATACAATATGATGCAGTATTTTTATACATTACAAAATGACCACCACATTAAGTCTAGTTACCATCTGTCACTGTACAATATTATTGAGTATATTTCCCATGTTGTACATTAGTTCCCTGTGACTTATTTTATAACTTGAAATTTGTACCTCTTAATCATCTTCAGCTATTTTGCCTAAGCCCCCCATCCTACTTCCCTCTGGCAACCACCAGTTTGCTCTCTGTATCTGTTTTGTTGTTGTTGTTGTTGTTGTTGTTGTTGTTTGGCTGTATCACATGGCATGCGGGATCTTAGTTGCCCCACCAGGGGAACCTGTGCCTCCTGCAGTGGAAGTGTGGTGTCTAACCCCTGGACTGCCAGGGAAGTCTCTGTTTCAGTTTTTTGTTTGCTTGTCTGTTTTGTTTCTGAGATTCTACGTATAAGTGAAATCACATGATGTTCGCCTTTCTCTCTCATTTATTTCACTTAGCATAATACCCTCTAGGTCCATCCATGTTGCTGAAAATGGCACTATTTTGTTCTTTTTTATGACGAGTAACATTCCATTGTATATATGTACCATATCTCCTTTATTCATTCATCTGTTGATGGACACTTAGGTTGCTTCCGTGTCCTGGCTATTGTAAATAGTGCTTCTATGAACATTGTGACATACGTATCTTTTTTTTTTTTAAAGATTATTTACTTGACTTTGGTGGGTCATTGTTGCTGTGCATGGGCTTTCTCTGGTTGTGGTGAGTGGGGGATAACTCTTCATTGAAGCGCATGGCTTCTTATTGTGGTAGCTTTTCTTGTTGAGGAGCACAGGCTCTAAGCACACACACTTCCCTAGTTGTGGTGCAAGGGCTTAGCTGCTGTGTGGCATGTGGGATCTTCCTGGACCAGGGATTTAACCAGTGTCCTTTGCATTGCAAGGATGATTCTTAACCACTGGACCACCAGGGAAGCCTGCTTGTATCTTTTTGAATTAGTGTTTCCATTTTCTTTGGATGAATACTCAGAAGTAGAGTTGCTGAATCATGGTAGTTCTATTTTTAGTTATTCTGAGGAACTTCCGTACTGTTGGGAATACTCTTCCTTGAGCTCCCCCAATGGCTTATACCTTCACTTCTTCCAAGCAGATCTTTCAAGGTCAAATATCACCACTTCAGAGAGGCCTTCCTCTGACCACCCTGGCTAAATTATGTGACCTTTCAACTCTATTCTTTTGTTTTGGTTTATTTTTCTTTGTTGTTTTTTAGTCACTAAGTCCTGTCTGACTCTTTGCAATCCCATGGATTGAAGCATGCCAGGCTTCCCTGTCCTTCATTATAGTCTGGAGTTTGGTCAAACTCATGTCCATCGAGTCAATGATACCGTCCAACCATCTCATCCTCTGTCCCCGCCTTCTCCTCCTGCCCTCAGTCTTTCCCAGGATCAGGGTCTTTTCCAATGACTCAGCTCTTCACATCAGGTGGCCAAAATATTGGAGCTTTAGCTTCAGCATCAGTCCTTCCAATGAATATTCAGGGGTTGATTTCCTTTAGGTTGGTCTGATTTGATCTCCTTGCTGTCCAAGGGATTCTCAAGAGTCTTCTCTAACACCACAATTCAAAAGCATTCTTTGATGCTCAGCCTTCTTTATGGTCCAACTCTCACATCCATACATGACTACTGGGAAAACCATGGCTTTGACTATACAGACATTTGTCAGGAAAGTGATGTCTCTGCTTTTTAATATGCTGTCTAGGTTGGGCATAGCTTTTCTTCCAAGGAGCAAGTGTCTTTTAATTTCATGGCTGCAGTCACCATCCACAGTGATTTTGGAGCCCAAGAAAATAAAATCTGTCACCGTTTCCACTTTTTCTCCATCTATTTGCCATGAATGCCTCACTACGAACAAAGCTAGTGGAGGTGATGGAATTCCAGTTGAGCTATTTCAAATCCTCAAAGGTGATGCTGTGAAAGTGCTGCACTCGATATGCCAGCAAATTTGGAAAACTCAGCAGTGGCCACAGGACTGGAAAAGGTCAGTTTTCGTTCCAATCCCAAAGAAAGGCAATGCCAAAGATTGCTCAAACTACTGCACAATTGCACTCATCTCACATGCTAGTAAAGTAATGCTCAAAATTCTCCAAGCCAGGCTTCAGCAATACGTGAACTGTGAACTTCCAGATGTTCAAGCTGGTTTTAGAAAAGGCAGAGGAATCAGAGATCAAATTGCCAATATCTGCTGGATCATTGAAAAAGCAAGAGAGTTCCAGAAGAACATCTATTTCTGCTTTATTGACCATGCCAAAGCCTTTGACTGTGTGGATCACAATAAACTGTGGAAAATTCTGAAAGAGATGGGAATACCAGACCATCTGACCTGTCTCTTGAGAAACCTGTATGCAGCTCAGGAAGCAACAGTTAGAACTGGACATGGAACAACAGACTGGTTCCAAATAGGAAAAGGAGTACGCCAAGGCTGTATATTGTCACCCTGCTTATTTAACTTATATGCAGAGTACATCATGAGAAACGCTGGGCTGGAAGAAACACAAGCTGGAATCAAGATTGCTGGGAGAAATATCAATAACCTCAGATATGCGGATGACACCACTCTTATGGCAGAAAGTGAAGAAGAACTAAAGAGCCTCTTGATGAAGGTGAAAGAGGAGAGAGAAAAAGTTGGCTTAAAGCTCAACGTTCAGAAAACTAAGATCATGGCATCTGGTCCCATCATTTCATGGGAAATAGATGGGGAAACAGTGGAAACAGTGTCAGACTTTATTTTTTGGGGCTCCAGAATCACTGCTGATGGTGACTGCAGCCGTGAAATTAAAAGACGCTTACTCCTTGGAAGGAAGGTTATGGCCAACCTAGATAGCATATTTAAAAGCAGAGACATTATTTTGCCAACAAAGGTCCGTCTAGTCAAGGCTATGGTTTTTCCAGTGGTCACGTATGGATGTGAGAGTTGGACGGTGAAGAAAGCTGAGTGCCGAAGAATTGATGCTTTTGAACTGTGGTGTTGGAGAAGACTCTTGAGAGTCCCTTGGACTGCAAGGAGATCCAATCAATCCATCCTAAATGAGATCAATCCTGGGTGTTCATTGGAAGGTCTGATGTTGAAGCTGAAACTCCAATACTTTGGCCACCTCATGCGAGGGGTTGACTCATTGGAAAAGACCCTAACGCTGGGTAGGATTGGGGGCGGGAGGAGAAGGGGACGACAGAGGATGAGATGGTTGGATGGCATCACTGACTCGATGGACATGGGTTTGGGTAGACTCCGGGAGTTGGTGATGGACAGAGAGGCCTGGCGTGCTGCAATTCATGGGGTCACAAAGAGTCGGACATGACTGAGCGACTGAACTGAACTGAACTGAACTGAAGGGACCAGATGCCATGGTCTTCGTTTTTTGAATGTTGAGTTTTAAGCCAGGTTTTTCACTCTCTTCTTTCACCTTCGTCAAAGGCTCTTTAGTTCCTCTTTGCTTTCTGCCAGTAGAGTGGTATCATCTACATATCTGTTATTAATATTTCTCCTGGCAATCTTGAGTCCAGCTTGTGATTTTTCCAGCCTGGCATTTTATATGATGTTCTCTGCATATAAGTTAAATAAGCAGGGTCTCAAAAATGACAGAATGATCTCAGTTTGTTTCCAAGGCAAACCATTCAACATCACAGGAATCCAAGATTATGCCCCAACCACTAATGCTGAAGAAGCTGAAGTCAAACGGTTCTATGAAGACCTACAAGACCTTCTAGAACTAACACCAAAAAAGATGTCCTTTTCATCATAGGGGACTGGAATGCAAAAGTAGGAAGTCAAGAGATACCTGGAGTAACAGGCAAGTTTGGCCTTGGAGTACAAAATGAAGCAGGGCAAAGGCTAACAAAGTTTTGCCAAGAGAACACACTGGTCATAGCAAACATCCTCTTCCAAAAACACAAGAGAAGTCTCTACACATGGACATCACCGGATGGTCAATGCCAAAATCAGACTGATTATATTCTTTACAGCCAAAGATGGAGAAGCTCTATTCAGCCAGCAAAAATGAGACCTGGAGCTGACAGTGGCTCAGATCATGAGCTCCTTATTGCTTAAGGAGCAAAATTCAGTCTTAAATTGAAGAAAGTAGGGAAAACTACTTGGCCATTCAGGTATGACCTAGATCAAATCCCTTACGATTATACAGTGGAAGTGACAAATAGATTCGAGGGATTAGATCTGATAGACAGAGTGCCTGAAGATCTATGGGCGGAGGTTCGTAACATTGTATAGGAGGCGGTGACCAAAACTATCCCCAAGAAAAAGAAGTGCAAGAAGGCAAAGTGGCTGTCTGAGGAGGCTTTACAAAGAGCTGAGAAAAGAAGAGAAGCAAAAGGCAAAGGAGAAAAGGAAAGATATACCCATCTGAATGCAGAGTTCCACAGAATAACAAGGAGAGATAAGAAAGCCTCCTTAACAATGCAAAGAAATAGAGGAACACAATAGAATGGGAAAGACTAGAGATCTCTTCAAGAAAATTAGAGATACCAAGGGAACATTTCAAGCAAAGATGGGTACAATAAAGGACAGAAACAGTAAGTACCTAGCAGAAGCAGAAGATATTAAGAAGAGGTGGCAAGAATACACAGAAGAACTGTACAAAAAAGGTCTTAATGACCTGGATAACCACAATGGTGTGGTAACTCACTTAGAGCCAGACATCCTGGAGTGTGAAGTCAAATGGACCTTAGGAAGCATTACTATGAACAAAGCTAATACAGATGATGGAATTCCAACTGAGCTATTTGAAATCCTAAAAGATGATGCTGTTTAAGTGCTGCATACAATATGACAGCAAATTTGGAAAGCTCAGGAGTGGCCATAGGACTGGAAAAGGTCAGTTTTCATTCCAATCCCAAAGAAGGGCATTGCCAAAGAATAGTGAAACTACCACACAATTGTGCTCATTTCACATGCTAGCAAGGTAATGCTTAAAACCCTTCAAGCTAGGCTTCAACAGTACATGAACTGAGAAATTCCAGATGTACAAGCTGGAAAAGGCAGAGGAACCAGAGATCAAATTGCCAACATCTGTTGGATCACAGAAAAAGCAAGAGAATTCCAGAAAAAACATCTATTTCTGCTTCATTGAATACTTGAAAGCCTTTGACTGTGTGGCTCACAACAAACTGAAAAAAAAAATTTTTTTTACAAATAAATAGTACAAATATATATTAGAGAATTATCTAGCTACTTTCAATATACTAACATTAAAAGAAAAGAGAAACAGAGCAGAGAATACATCACCAAGTTGGTTTTTGATCAACATCCAGACTTAAACAGTGCTGGGAAGTCCCAAGTCACAGCACTTCTGGATTCCCAGTTGGGAAAGGTTCCCAGGCAGCTCAGTGGGTGAGACTTCAAAGATTCGGTCCCTGTTTATAATCCCAGGATGGAGGCAAACTGATATCATCATCAATCTGTGACCGAATTGCAAGCCTGGTTTTATGTTTGTGCTGTTTGTTTTGTCTTGTAAAACTTGGAATGTTGCTAAACCTGGGGCTTGGTTGGCCAGGCCCCCTCCAGGGGCTCAACAATCTTAAAATCCCGCCCCCCATCTTATCTATGGTGCTGCAAGTCTTACACTCACAGCAGGCAGTCCCTCACAGTCACTCCTAGTCAGAGCAGTGTCCAGGCAGGTTAGAAGCAAGGTCAGAGGCCTGCTCTGCTTTGTCTCTGAAGCCGAAACAAGACTATTTAATTTCCCTAACTGTCGGCCCCAGGATTGTTTAGACTGAAGAACATAGGAACAAGGCAAAATAACACAGTCTTATTAAGTCTATAAGTAACAATGTAGAACATATTGTAGGTTTCAGTAAAACAGTCTACTCATTGAAATTGAATGGGCTTCCCTAGTGACTCAGATGGTAAAGAATCTGCCTGCAGTGTAGAAGACCTGGGTTCGATCCCTGGGTTGAGAAGATCCCCTGGAGAAGGGAATGGCAACCCACTCCAGTATGCTTGCCTGGAGAATTCCATGGACAGAGGTGCCTGGCAGGCTAAGGTCCATGGCGTTGCAAAGAATCAGACACAACTGAGTGACTATCACTCACTCACTCACAGTAATTGATGGAGTGTTCCAATAAGCAGAGTTCTCAAACTTGAGAAGGTGGTCCATACAGCAGTCCTTCCGTAGCCTTGTCACAGTCTGTCAGTAAATGTGTGTAGTTATCAAAGTCTAGATAAATTAACCACCTTTGCAAGAGTCTATGATTTTATGCTTCTATTGGCCAACAGTAGGGCAGGTGAAGTTGTCTTCCATGTTAGCTAGGTGATATTCTTGTATTACCATTTGGAGATCCATTTGCTGTATTCTCAAAGGAAGAAACTTAACAAGAGGGTTGCTGCTAAGTCACTTCAGTCGTGTCTGACTCTGTGCGACCCCATAGACGGCAGCCCACCAGGCTCCGCCGTCCCTGGGATTCTCCAGGCAAGAATACTGGAGTGGGTTGCCATTTCCTTCTCCAGTGCATGAAAGGGAAAAGTGAAAGTGAAGTCGCTCAGTCGTGTCCGACTTTTAGCGACCCCATGGACTGTAGCCTACCAGGCTCCTCCATCCATGGGATTTTCCAGGCAAGAGTACTGGAGTGGGGTGCCATTGCCTTCTCCGAACAAGAGGGTTAAAGATGCATAAAAGTAGAAGAGCTGTCAAGGTGTCTAGAAGAAAGGTTAGCTAGGAGAACCAGGACCAGACATTGGCCTATGATGTCAGTATTTCTCTAGGTATGAGAAGATGCAAGAATTTGGGTTCATAAAAAAAAAAAAAAATCTTTACCTGAAAACATCTGACTATCTGAAGGCCTGTTTTGTCCATTTTTCCAGCATACAGTGTGAGTGCCTGATTTCTGACATCTACCCTGAATTCCTTTCAGGGAGTATTGAAGTTCAGCAGCTCTACAGCTGGCCAGATTTAATCTTAGCAGAGGCAATCTGCAAGTGTCAGTTTCCAGTCAGCAGGCCCCTTCACAGCCACAGATTTGACCATGCTTTGGGGGCATTTCATGGCCGTTGTGTCCCATGGGGCTGGAAAGGCTCATTTCTAGGTCTAGTGAAGATTCCATAGATGGGCCATTCAGTGTGCTGTTATTGGACTAGGCCCTGTGAATAGCAAAAGTCTCTGGACCATTCCTGTCTTACTAGCCTCTTGGTCCAGGAAAATATACCCTTTTGTTGCTTCTTCCCATATCTAGAGTTACATTATTACAATCATTGATCTCATATGAAGCTATATATATCACCATTTTATCAGTGGCTCAGTCACATATTTGGTAATGTAAGAGAGAACAATTTTCTGAAACAGGCAACATAGAAAATAATATAGCTAGCAGTTGTTAGTAAGGTCATAAGCTAGCATTTAAGCCAAGAACTTTCATTAGGTATAGCCCAATATACCCCAGGTCATCTGACTTAGTTAAATGATTATATCCAGGTATTAATCTTCTGGTTGTACATAATGAAGCATTTGATATTTATCCAAAGATTGACTATTGATATAAGCTTTAGAAACAAAGTTAAAGTGTCCTTTTAACAACTTAATTAAAATCTTAACAATACAACATAACAACAAGGAACTATTTCAGAAGTGAATAACAAAACTAGAATGTAATGTTCAGTGAAACATAAACATTTTTCATTGTAAGGGGTTTAACCCATCAAATAAAAATGAAGTTTCTCAGGGAGCCAGGAAAAGCCAGGTGGCCATCTTGGATTTCCCATAGCCCAGACTGTTTGATTTACAGCTATAGCTTACCCATTTTAAATTCCCCAATTTAGGAGTAGACTATCGCCGTGTTTTCAACATCAGGATAGCAATAGTTTGACAGTGAGGGGTCAATTTTGTAGAAGCAGAAGGAGCTTTATCTATATGTACCATAATCTTCATAGATCATTATGAAATAATAATTATTTACTTTACCAAAGTAACAAAAGATTTTAAAAACTAATATAAATCACTTAAAGGCAAAGAAATTCACAATCTGTTACCAGAAGCTGCATTCTAAGAAAACTTTGTTCTCTTAACAGAGAGAGAAAACCAAATTCCAGTCTGGTACCAGCTTACTGTTAATAACAAAATTTGAAGACCCGCAATTATTTCCACATAAGAAGCAGTATCCACTGAAACCTGAGGTTAAGGAAGGGTTAAAACCCATCATCAAAGATTTAAAGGAGCAGGGGCTATTAATTCCCTGTAATAGTCCATGCAACACTCCTATTTTGGGTATAAAGAAATCAAATGGTAAATGGAGACTAGTTCAAGATTTACGAATAATAAATGAGGCTGTAGTTCCTTTACACCCCGTGGTTCCTAATCCTTATACTCTATTGTCTGAAATTCCTGAATGAGCCAAATATTTCTCAGTAATTGATTTGAAAGATGCCTTCTATTCAGTGCCTTTGGCGGAGGAAGGTCAATTTCTATTTGCCTTTGAAGACCCTACACAGCCAGCTTCTCAGTTAACCTGGACAGTTTTGCCCCAGGGATTTTGTGACAGTCCTCACTTATTTGGACAAAGTTGTCACAGGATCTACAAAACTTTACTAGTTCTGAAGCGGTGATATTACAATATGTAGATGATATTTTGCTCTGTGCTGAGACAGAGGAAGCTTGCTCAGGAGCCTCAGAAGATTTCTTAAACTTTCTGGCAGGCTTCGGTTACAAGGCATCAAGAGAAAAGGCTCAGCTTTGTCAAAAATCTGTTAGATATCTGGGCCTAATCATATCAGAAGGGACTAGGGCCATAGGCCCCGAGAGAATTAAACCTATACTAAATCATCCCCTACCTATGACTTTAAGACAACTGAGAGGATTTTGGGGAATCACAGGCTACTCTAGAATTTGGATTCTGGATTATGGGGAACTTGCCCGGCCTTTATATAAACTTATAACTGAAACTCAACAGGCCCAAACCGACAAACTGGTTTGGTCTCCAGATACTCAAAAGGCTTTTAAGGTTCTTCAGGCTGCTGTCCTGCATGCTTCTGCTTGAGCTTGCCCACAGGGTCAGAATTTAATTTGTTTGTCACTGAAAGAAAAGGTATGGCCTTGGGAGATTTGACACAACCCCGAGGGCCTCATCAGCAACCTATTGCTTATCTAAGTAGAGTATTAGATGTAGTTTCACGTGGGTGGCCCCACTGCCTAAGAGTAATTGGGGCAGTGGCTTTATTAGCACCTGAAGCTTTAAAGATAATTAATGGACGAAATCTTACTGTATTGACTTCTCATGATGTGAGTGGAATCTTAAATTCCAAGGTCAATATTTGGATAACAGACAGTAGGTTTCTTAAGTATCAGTCATTGTTGTTAGAAGGACCAGTAACTCAGCTCTCAGCTTTTCAACAGGTATTAACAGAACTCCAGGAGACGACTGCTGACCCAGCCTCCGATTCAAGCAAGTCTCTATTTGAGCCAGGAACCGAGGTCCTCATAAAAACAATGGGGTCTGGGGGCCCATCCCTTGAGCCCCTTTGGGAAGGCCCTTACCCGGTTATTCTTTCTTCTCCCACAGCTGTCAAAGTACCAGGAATCGATTCGTGGGTACATCACACTCGAGTTAAGAGGTGGCACCCTGACCAGAACTAAGTGGTGTCATTTTATGTCTTTACTTTCTATGCTCTGACTTTGTACTTTTCAGATGGGCCTGATAATCTATGTGAGTCTACTTCTGCTGACACCAAAGATCCTGAGTCTGCTGTTTGATCCTCAAGACAATACCTTCCTGTCTTGGGCTCACTCCTACGCAGCATTTCACAGTCAGTCTAACTGCTGGGTCTGTGGAGCACTCCCCTCTTCATCAGTGGAAGGCTTCCCGTGGTGGACATCTCCACTTCAAGGAAAAGACTTTCTCCAAGTCTGCGAATACCTTCAACAACAATTATATGTGATGCCTCTTCTTCAACTGATGACATCTAACAACCTTAAGATGGACTGATGTAACTATGGACATAATGTGACTTTTCATTTTGATTTTAACTTGGTTAAATGACTATTTTGCCTTACATCTGTAACTGTATAATGGGATTTTCTAACCATCTAAAAGCTTTTAAGTTACAAATGGTTGTCCAAGCTCCTACGAGTGCCACAGCCTCCTCCAACTATTACTTGGGGCCCGTGGATCACAGACCCTCAGTATGAAGGTTAGGAGAATATGTTGCCTCAACAATTCAGGGACTACGCCCCTAAACAGAAGGAAGTAGTTATGGAACAAAAACAACACCCCTTTCCCTTGGCAACATAATTCTCCTAAAAGAAAAGGGGGGAATGAGAGAGTCCTTTCCTAGGCAGGTTGATAAGAAGTCTAGGGGTCCCCAAGGAGAGAGGGGTCTGGAATTCTCAAGGAGGAAGAAAGGACAAACTTTTTTTTCTTTTCTCTCTACATTCCTTAGGATTATATAACAATCATGTATCCTGCCTGAGGACAGTCTCTGGATTAAACTTTCTGGTTAATTCTGTCATCTTAAAATGTAAATTATGGGAGTTGGTCTGTCTTTACAAGGATTATAACAATAATGTATCCTGTCTGAAGGACAGCCTCTGGATTAAACCTTCCAGCTAATCTTGTTATCTTAGAGTATATAACTCCACTGCTAACACTAGCAAGGGGATACTCTTTCTGCTCCCTTCTGATGCCTATGTCAGAAGCTTTCTCTGTCTCCTTTATACTTAAATAAAACTTTATCACACGCAAAAAAAATAACAAAATTTGTTTATCTGGTTAATCTTAAAAAGTCTTTTCCATAAATCTTGAAGACCTAGCAGTATTCTTCTAAAGGCATGAGAGTGAAACCATAGAAGGCATGTTTAAAATCTGATTATATTGCAACTGGCAAAGCAAACTGGTCATTGCTGTGACATGTAACACTTTAAAATGATAACTAGAATGATCAGTTCAGTTCAGTCAGTTCAGTTGCTCAGTCGTGTCCGACTCTCTGCGACCCCATGAATCGCAGCATGCCAGGCCTCCCTGTCCATCACCAACTCTCAGAGTTGACCCAAACTCATGTCCATTGAGTCGGTGATGCCATCCAGCCATCGCATCCTCTGTTATCCCCTTCTCCTCCTGCCCCCAATCCTTCCCAGCATCAGGATCTTTCCAATGAGTCAACTCTTCACATGAGGTGGCCAAAGTATTGGAGTTTCAGCTTCAACATCAGTCCTTCCAATGAGCACCCAGTACTGATCTGCTTTAGGATGGACTGGTTGGATCTCCTTGCAGTCCAAAGAACTCCCAAGAGTCTTCTCCAACACCACAGTTCAAAAGCATCAGTTCTTCGGTGCTCAGCTTTCTTCACCGTCCAACTCTCACATCCATACATGACTACTGGAAAAACCATAGCCTTGACTAGATGGACCTTTGTTGGCAAAGTAATGTCTCTGCTCTTTAATATACTGTCTAGGTTAGTCATAACTTTCCTTCCAAGGAGTAAGCGTCTTTTAATTTCATGGCTGCGGTCACCATCTGCAGTGATTTTGGAGCCCAGAAAAATAAAGTCTGACACTGTTTGCACTGTTTCCCCATCTATTTGCCATGAAGTGATGGGACCAGATGCCGTGATCTTAGTTTTCTGAATGTTGAGCTTTAAGCCAACTTTTTCACTCTCCTCTTTCACTTTCATCAATAGGCTTTTTAGTTCTTCTTCACTTTCTGCCATAAGGGTGGTGTCATCTGCATATCTGAGGTTATTGATATTTCTCCTGAAAATCTTCATTCCAGCTTGTGCTTCTTCCAGCCCAGCATTTCTCATGATGTACTCTGCATATAAGTTAAATAAGCAGGGTGACAATATACAGCCTTGATGTACTCCTTTTCCTATTTGGACCCAGTCTGTTGTTCCATGTCCAGTTCTGACTGTTGCTTCCTGACCTGCATACAGGTTTCTCAAGAGGCAGGTCAGGTGGTCTGGTATTCCCATCTCTTTCAGAATTTTCCACAGTTTATTGTGATCCACACAGTCAAAGGCTTTGGCATGGTCAATAAAGCAGAAATAGATGTTCTTCTGGAACTCTCTTGCTTTTTCGATGATCCAGCGGATGTTGGCAATTTGATCTCTGATTCCTCTGCCTTTTCTAAAACCAGCTTGAACATCTGGAAGTTCACGGTTCACGTATTGCTGAAGCCTGGCTTGGAGAATTTTGAGCATTACTTTACTAGCATGTGAGATGAGTGCAATTGTGTGGTAGTTTGAGCATTCTTTGGCATTGCCTTTCTTTGGGATTGGGATGAAAACTGACCTTTTCTAGTCCTGTGGCCACTGCTGAGTTTTCCAGATTTGCTGGCATATTGAGTGCAGCACTTTCACAGCATCATCTTTCAGGATTTGAAATAGCTCAACTGGAATTCCATCCTCTGCTAGCTTTGTTCATAGTGGTGCTTTCTAAGGCCTACTTGACTTCACATTCCAGGATGTCTGGCTCTAGGTGAGTGATCACACCATCATGATTATCTGGGTCGTGAAGATCTTTTTTTGTACAGTTCTTCTGTGTATTCTTGCCACCTCTTCTTAATATCTTCTGCTTCTGTTAGGTCCATGCCATTTCTGTTGTTTATCGAGCCCATCTTTGCATGAAATGTTCCTTTTGTATCTCTCATTTTCTTGAAGAGATGTCTAGTCTTTCCCATTCTGTTGTTTTCCTTTATTTCTTTGCATTGATCACTGAGGAAGGCTTTCTTATCTCTCCTTGCTATTCTTTGGAACTCTGCATTCAAATGGGTATATCTTTCCTTTTCTCCTTTGCTTTTTGCTTCCCTTCTTTTCACAGCTATTTGTAAGGCCTCCTCAGAGAGCCATTTTGCTTTTTTGCATTTTTTTTCCATGGAGATGGTCTTGATCCCTGTCTCCTGTACAATGTCACGGACCTTCCTCCATAGTTCATCATGCACTCTGTCTATCAGATCTAGTCCCTTCAATCTATTTGTCACTTCCACTGTATAATCATAAGGGATTTGATTTAGGTCATACCTGAATGGTCTAGTGGTTTTCCCTACTTTCTTCAATTTAAGTCTGAATTTGGCAATAAGGAGTTCATGATCTGAGCCACAGTCAGCTCCCGGTCTTGTTTTTACTGACTGTATAGAGCTTCTCCATCTTTGGCTGCAAAGAATATAATCAATCTGATTTCGGTGTCGACCATCTGGTGATGTCCATGTGTAGAGTCTTCTCTTGTGTTGTTGGAAGAGGGTGTTTGCTATGACCAGTGCATTCTCTTGGCAGAACTCTATTAGCCTTTGCCCTGCTTCATTCTGTACTCCAAGGCCAAATTTGCCCATTACTCCAGGTGTTTCTTGACTTCCTCCTTTCGCATTCCAGTCCCCTAGAATGAAAAGGACATCTTTTTTGGGTGTTAGTTCTAGAAGGTCTTGTAGGTCTTCATAGAACCGTTCAACCTCACCTTCTTCAGCGTTACTGGTCAGGGCATAGACTTGGATTACCGTGATTTGAATTGTTTGCCTTGGAAACGAACAGAGATTATTCTGTCATTTTTGAGATTGCATCCAAGTACTGCATTTCGGCCTCTTTTGTTGACTGTGATGGCTACTCCATTTCTTCTAAGGGATTCCTACCCACAATAGTAGATATAATGGTCATCTGAGTTAAATTCACCCATTCCAGTCCATCTTAGTTCGCTGATTCCTAGAATGTCGATGTTCACTCTTGTCATCGCCTGTTTGACCACTTCCAATTTGCCTTGATTCATGGACCTGACATTCCAGGTCCCATGCAATATTCCTCTTTACAGCATCGAACCTTACTTCTATCACCAGTACGGCGCGCAAGCGCGGGCAGCTACAACTGCATGGAAGCGCGGCCAAGAGGAGCTACCCAACGTGTGAAGACAGGGGTGGCGGCCAGGAGGAGCTACCCCACATCCAAGGTAAGGAGCAGCGGCTGCGCTTTGCTGTAGCAGCCGTGAAGAGATACCCCACATCCAAGGTAAGAGAAAACCAAGTAAGACGGTAGGCACTGAGAGAGGGCATCAGCGGGCAGACAGACTGAAACCACAATCATGGACAACTAGCCAATCTGATCACACGGACCACAGCCTTGTCTAACTCAATGAAACTAAGCCATGCCGTGTGGGGCTACCCAAGATGGATGGGTCATGGTGGAGAGGTCTGACAGAATGTGGTCCACTGGAGAAGGGCATGGCAAACCACTTCAGTATTCTTGCTTTGAGAACCCCATGAACAGTATTAAAAGGCAAAAAGATAGAACACTGAAAGATGAGCTCCCCAGGTCAATAGGTGCCCAATATGCTACTGGAGATAAGTGGAGAAATAACTACAGAAAGAAGGAGGGGATGAACCCAAAATGAGAATTATAATTAACAACATTTAATCAGGACATAGCAGATCTTTATGAATTCCACATAGTTTTTAGGATACCTATATTAGTGACATCAACCATACATATAACCTGAGAAGATTTATCACTCCTCTGACAATACTTCCCATGTAATTTAGCATGTCAGATGAACCCATGTAGTTTAATACCTCTCTTTGGGATGTCTCCAGGCCCTCTGAAACATCCCAAAGTTGGCTAGAGGTCAAAAGAACTTCATTAGAATTTAATTTTAGGATGTTTTGCCAAAAATATCAACAGGGTTTATAACAGTCAGATAGGATCATATAGGTCATTGTGAAACAACAGTTACTCTCTTAGCCAAAGTTAAGAAAAAGATTTCAAAGGTAAACATAGAACAGATCACTTTGCAGGTAAAGAAACTTAAAATCCATTATCAAAGTCAGTTCAACATCTCAAGATAACTTGTATTATGTACAAAACTATTTTCTTGGGGTCCACTTTCCATAAAACCTGTCTCTCTTTTTTAAAATCACTTGTTTATTTAGAAACAGCCACCTGTAAGTCAGGCCTACTTTCTTTTTTCTTGATAAAATGCAATTTCATTTCTCATACTTTTTTTTAATCTTAAAACACATCTTATTTTCCTTAAGCAACTATGAGCTGTCCTTTATATTAGCATTCTGTAGATTGGTGAACATATATACCAATGATAATTTCTAAAAACATTTGCTTTCTTATAGAGAACATCTCAGGGTGGCACCAAGCATATTTATTAATAGTCCAAAATCTCTTTAGTTTCTCTCTAAGAGGAAGTTAGTGTTTAGTAATTAATGTTTCAAAATCTTATTTTATTTGGAAATGACCTAGCTATTCAATAAACTTTCATCACTTAGTTTAGCACAACCCTAGAAATTCAAGTTACCCCAATCTGGAGAGACTATTTTAGACGTTCCTAAAGTATAATTATTAGTATAATTATTCTTAATTATCTAAAATCTCTTGTCCCATTTATATTTTTCTTTTTCTTTTTTTAAAGTTTCTTCACTTGAATTACTCTCCTTGTTGACAAATTTAGCTTACATTAAACCTAGGCATAATAAAATATTATACAATGTTGATGACTCAAGACATGTCTTAATTAGATTAGCAAACAAGGATTAATACTAGATATTTAATATTGAATATTTCCCAGTTCACGTGAACCTGAAATTCATTTAGGTTAATTTCTCTTGTAATTGTTTGATTCGTAAGCGCTCACTTTTCTTTAAGCCAATTGAATAGAGCTCATTTACAAATTAACCTCATATTATCCAAAAACAAAGACACACACTGAGACATAGATAAATCCAGACAGACAGAGATCTCATAGTTTTCCATTTGAGATTTAAAATGTCTCTGACTCTTTTTTCTTGCCTTTTATTTTTTCTTGGCTTGAAATTCTAATTTGCCCAAGGCTGAGGTCTCAGGCAAATTGGACTCTGTATTTCAAGGACGTGGCAAAGGTTGCATGCTGTGCTAAATCGTTTCAGTTGTCTCCAACTTTTTGCAACTGCATGGACTGTAGCCCTCCAGGCTCCTCTGTCCATGGGATCCTCCAGGGAATCTTCTCAACCCAGGGATCGAACCAGGTCTCCCGCATTGCAGGCAGATTCTCACCAGGGAAGCCCTGGCAAAGATTGACTTCAAGCTTTTTCCTAGGCGGGCCTTTTTAACAAGCTAGCTGTTTTTAATTGCATATGTAAAAAGAACCGGTTTTGCAGTCTCAAAGGAAAACAAAATTTCATTTTAACCAGTTTTCTCTGGAGTCTAAAGAATATCATGGCCATCTTGTGTCAAAAAAAGTCATCTTTCCTTTCTCTAGTCATAGTTTCATAGCTAAAATACAGACCAAATAGTACTCAAATTGTACTAACTGTACTGTACTCAAACTGTAATAACAGGGGCAGAAACAAACTTGCTTGAGTTGGAAAGGAGTGGGGGAAGCTAGTTTCCCCCTCTTCTCTAAGGGCTTCCCTGGTAGCTCAGCTGGTAAAGAATCTGCCTGCTATGCAGGAGATCTAGGTTCGATCCTTGAGTTGAGAAGATCCCCTGGAGAAGGGAATGGCTACCCACTCCAGTATTCTGGCCTGGAGAATTCCATGGACTGTGTAGTCCATGGGGTCACAAAGAGTCGGACACAACTTTCACTTCCTGAGAGATAGGGGAAGTTAGAAAAGGATTAGCTGATGGAGAAGGAGACAGAGGCAGATGGGGATGGGGTGTAAGGCAGCAACAGGACAAAGAAAGGAGAGAGAAGCTGTGGGCTGGCTCAAGGGAGAGCCGACTTAAAAAGTGAAGATTTGATCAACTAAAATATAATTTTGGCATTGTAACATGGACAATCATCCTCACAAATTGCATAATTCTTTTTCCAACTATAACTTTTCTTCAGTTTTCAGTTAGCTTTATGTGCCTTACCGTAGGCAGAGAGGAGGATCCAGCCTCTCACTTAGCACAGCAAATTCTTAACCTTTCTCAATCAGCACATTCTTAACCTTTTTCAATTAGCACAAGCCAAAAACATTTAATAACTTTTAAAGGTTCAACCTGCTTTAATTCAAAGTTCCAATTCTCACACAATTCAATGAATACGTCCTATTCATTAGCTAAAGAGCAATAAAGTGAATTTTCGCATCTGGGAATAAAAACTTCATCAACCTTCATCTCATCCTTCTTAAAGAATGACATTTTGTCTCACAAATACTGCTCACAGGGCCAATTAATGCATTGCTGAAAGTTTTCACTTTCACCTCAGGTTCAAAGGATTTGTTAACAAAATAAGCCACTCCTTATATACAAATAAATAATACAAACATTTATTAGAGAATTATCTAGCTTACTTCCAATATATTAAAGGAAAAGAGAAATAGAAAGAACAGAGGATACATCACCAAATTGGGTTTTGACCAACATCCAGACTTAAATAGCACTGGGAAGTCTCGAGTCACAGCACATCTGGAGTCCCAGTTGGGAAAGGGTCCCAGGCAGTGTGTCCGCTCAGTGGGTGAGATTTCCCAAGCTGAAAAATTCTTAAAGATATGGGAATACCAGACCACCTTACCTGCCTCCTGAGAAATCTGTATGCAGGTCAAGAAGCAACAGTTAGATCCAGACATGAAACATGGACTGGTTCCAAATTGGGAAAGGAGTACATCAAAGCTGTATATCGTTACTCTACTTATTTAACTTATTTTTCTTTAGAGGCAAAAATATATTACTCACTCTCTGGCATATTTGTTTATTGTCTTCCTTCTTCATTAGAATATCAGCTTCTTGATGGCAGGGCTTTATGTCTGATATGTTCACTGCTGCATCCCCAAGCTCGCACACAGTAGGTATTCAATAAACGTTTTTTTGAATGAGTGAACAAAGCAGGAGGGTATAAGGAGTAGTGGTTCCCGTGGGACCTGAAGAAGCTATGTCCACCCCAAATCATTCACATTAGCACACACACACATGCATGCTTGCAGATACGCACCATATTGTGTCTGCAAGTCAAAAAGTTTGGGCTGCCAGTTTCCATCTTGTGAATATTAAAAAAAATTGAAGTATAGGATAGATACTATTTGACACTTTACTATGTATGTTTTACAGTTCTTCATAGTGTCAGCACCTCTGTAGCCAAAGGCCATGGGCACAGACCTGCCCTGAGTCAAGCAAGTTGGTAGTGAGGAGAATGCCAAGCATGGGGGGCTATGAGGTCTCTCAGTAAAAGAAAAAATGTATCATAGAATTTGGGCTTGTGTTATGTAGTTTGGGAACAGTTTAAGGAAGTGATGTTTTACTCTAGATTCAATATTATCCAGAAGTGGGGGGTAAGTGTATGATTGGGTATGCTAATACATCTCTATAGAGAAGGCAGACTAGAGAGAGATTGAAACTGTAATTGGTTAAAAAAAAAAAAAAGCAGCCACTCATATTAATCAGGATAGGGGATGTTTGGTTAACTTTTGTGGTTTCTATTTTGTCTGTGTTCAGATATGATTAGGGAGTGGTCTCAATTTTGTCTTAATCTATCGCAGTCACAGAGTGGCCTCGTCTGATGTTGATGTTCTGTGTTTATGTTCAACAGAACACCAAGTCCTGACTGTGAACACCAGGCCAGCTCTCAGAAGTCAGGGGCTGTTTTTCCTCTTTCTCAGTAGATATTATAAAATCACACATCAGAAAGATGGTACCAGTTTCTCAGCAGTATATAACAGCACCTGTTTCTTCACATTCTCTCTTGCTCATGTTAACACATACACAAACACATGCACAAGTGTATATTTCAGTTATACATATAGACAGTAAACTTTTATTGCTTGTTGGGTATCTGTTGTTTTTCTAACAAATTAGAAATCTAGCATCCTGTTCCAAATCGGGAAAGGAATATGTCAAGTCTGTATATTGTCACCCTGCTTATTTAACTTATATGCAGAGTACATCATGAGAAACGCTGGGCTGGATAAAGCACAAGCTGGAATCAAGATTGTCAGGATAAATTTCAGTAACCTCAGATATGCAGATGACACCACCCTTATGGAAGAAAGCGAAGAAGAACTAAAGATTCTATTGATGAAAGTGAAAGAGGAGAGTGAAAAAGTTGGCTTAAAGCTCAACTTTCAGAAAGCTAAGATTATCGCATCTGGTCCCATCACTTCATGGCAAATAGATGGGGAAACATTGGAAACAGTGAGAGACTTTATTTTTTCAGGCTCCAAAATCACTGCAGATGGTGACTGCAGCCATGAAATGAAAAGAAGCTCACTCCCTGGGAGAAAAGTTAATGACCAACTTAGACAGCATATTTAAAAGCAGAGACTTCACTTTGCCAACAAAGGTCCACCTAGTCAAAGCTATGGTTTTTCCAGTAGTAATGTATGGGTGTGAGAGTTAGACTATAAAGAAAGCTGAGTGCCGAAGAATTGATACTTTGAACTGTGGTGTTGGAGAAGACATTTGAGAATTCCTTGGACAGCAAGGAGATCCAACCAGTCCAGACTAAAGGAAATCAGTCCTGAATATTCATTGGAAGGACTGATGCTGAAGCTGAAACTCCAGTTCTTTGGCCATCTGATGCAAAGAACTGACTCATTTGAAAAGACCCTGATGCTGGGAAAGATTGAAGGCAGGAGAAGAGGATTACTGAGGATGAGATGGTTGGATGGCATCACCAACTCGATGGGCATGAGTTTGAGTATGCTCTGGGAGTTGATGATGGACAGTGAAGCCTGGTGTGCTGCAGTCCATGGGGTCACAAAGAGTTGGACACGACTGAGCGACTAAACTGAACTGAACTGAGTCATACTAAGTTGAACAAATGGAATCAAAATATCATAAATTTTTTAGCTAGGAGCCCCAAATTCATCAATTTTCTAATATATATATATATATATATATATATATATATATATATATAGTATGTATACAAAGACTTTTCTACTACACTTGATAAAGACTTGAGAAAAAACAGTAAAAAAAAAGAGATGGAGAAATTGGAAAACATAAGCTAAATGAAATGGGAACACTGAATATGACATAGAAAAAGTGAAACAAACCAGATAAAAGTAAAAGATCATCATATAGTCCAGTTGTTTTTAAACTTGGCTGGTCATTAGAAACACATCTGGAGCTTTGAAGAAAAAAGCATACTTGGATACTGGTATTTAAAAAAAATTTTTGAGATAATTCTGATATGCATCTGGATTTTAAAAAGTGATTACAGGTTTTTTAAAAAAATTAAATGGTAGTTTTGGTGATATAGAATCCTATTATTTTCTGTTAACCAATCATGATACAATGGTATTGTGAATAATAATTATATAATCATCATAGTAAAAGATGCTTTTTTTTTAGTTTTCACAATCAATAGCCAGACAAAAAATAAAAGATAATTACAGTTGCAAGCCACAATGGAAACATGATTAACCTAACAATATAAAATAATCACATACAATTTGGGGGGTTAAGTACAGTGATGTGGTAAGTGGAAGTGCATATATGCACATGTTTTCATCCACCCAGCCAGTCTATGTCTTTTGTTTGGTGCATTTAATCCATTTATATTTAAGGTAATATTTATATGTATTATCCTATAACCATTTTCTCAATTTTCTTGGGTTTATTTTGTGTAGGTCTTTTCCTTCTCTTGTGTTTCCTGCCTAGAGAAGTTCCTTTAGCATTTGTCGTAAAGCTGGTTTGGTGGTGCTGAATTCTCTTAACTTTTGCATGTCTGGAAAGCTTTTGATTTCTCCACCAAATCTGAAGGAGAGTCTTGCTGGGTAGTGTTCTTGGTTGTAGGTTCTTCTCTTTTATCACTTTAAATATGTCATGCCATTACCTTCTGGTTTTTAGAGTTTCTATTGAAAAGTCAGCTGATAACCTTATGGAAATTCCCTTGTATCTTATTTGTCATGTTCCCGTTGTTGCTTTTAATATTTTTATCCTCCTTGGATTTATCCTGACTGGGACTCTGTGCTTCCTGGACTTGGTTGACTATTTCTTTTCCCATGTTAGGGAAGTTGTCAGCTATTATCTCTTCAAATATTTTTCTCAGGTCCTTTCTCTTTCTCTTTTCCTTCTGGGACCCCTGTGATGCAAATATTGGTGGTGGATTTAATGTTGTCCCAGAGGTCTCTTAGGCTGCTTTCATTTTTTTCATTCTTTTTTCTATATTCTGTTCTGTGGCAGTGATTTCCACCATTCTCTCCTCCAGGTCATGTATCCGTTCTTCTGCCTCAGTTATTCTACTATTGATTCCTTACAGTGTATTGTTCATCTCTGTTTTTTCTTTAGTTCTTCTAGGTCTTTGATAAATATTTCTTGCATCTTCTCCATTCTGTTTCTGAGGTCCTGGATCATCTTCACTATCATTATTCTGAATTCTTTTTCTGGGAGGTTGTCTATCTCCACTTCATTTAGTTGTTTTTATGGGGTTTTATCTTGTCCCTTTATCTGGGACATAACTCTTTGCTTTTTCATCCTGATTAACTTTCTGTATTGTGGTTTTTGTTCTAGCTGCTGTGGGATTGTGTTCTTCTTGCTTCTTCTGTCTGCCCTCTGGTGGAGGAGCCTAAGAGGCTTGAGTAAACTTCCTGATGGGAGGGTCTGGGTGGGAAAAACTGGGTCTTGCTCTAGTGGGCAGGGCCTTGCTCAGTAAAGCTTTATCTTTTACTTTTTATTTATTTTTAAAATTAGTTTATTTATCTATTTTTTAACTTTAAAATATTGTATTTGTTTTGCCATACATTGACATGAATCCACCATGGTTATACATGTTTTCCCCTTCCAGAACCCCCCTCCCACCTCCTTCCCCATCCCATCCCTCCGGGTCATTCTGGTGCACCAGCCCCGAGTGCCCTGTATCATGTATCGAACCTGGACTGGCGATTCATTTCACATGTGATAATTTACATGCCTCAATGCCATTCTCCCATATCATCCCATCCTCGCCCTCTCCCATCGAGTCCATAATACTGCTCTATTTATCTGTGTCTCTTTTGATGTCTTGCATACAGGGTTATCTTTACCAATTAACTAAATACCATATGTACGTGTTAGTATACTGTATTGGTGTTTTTCTTTCTGGCTTACTTCACTCTGTATAATAGGCTCCAGTTTCATCCACCTCATTAGAACTGATTCGAGTGTATTCTTTTTAATGGCTGAGTAATATTCCATTGGGTATATGTACCACAGCTTCCTTATCCATTCGTCTGCTGATGGGCATCTAGGCTGCTTCCATGTCCTGGCTATTATAAACAGTGCTGTGATGAACATTGGGGTACACGTGTCTCTTTCAGTTCTGGTTTCCTCAGTGTGTATGCCCAGCAGTGGGATTGCTGGGTCATATGGCAGTTCTATTTCCAGTTTTTTGAGGAATCTCCACACTGTTCTCCATAGTGGCTGTACTAGTTTTCATTCCCACCAACAATGTAAGAGGGTTGGTTCCCTTTTCTCCACACCCTCTCCAGCATTTATTGCTTCTTTAATCTAATCGAGTTATTTGCTGATGGGTGGGGTTGTGCTCCCTCCCTGTTAGTTGTTTGGCCTGAGGTGACCCAGCCCTGGGGTCTGCTGGGCTCTATGGTAGGGTTAATGGCAACCTCTGAGAGAACTTATGCCAAGGGATATCTTCCAGGACTGCTGCTTCCAGTGCCCCAGTCCCTATGGTGAGCCCCCACCAACCCACACCTCCACAGGAGACTTTCCAACACTAGCAGGTAGGTCTGGTTCAGTCTCCTGTGGGATCATGGCTCCTTTCCCCTGGGTCTTGGTGGGTGCAAGACTTTGTGCCCTCAAGAGTGGAGTCTGTGGAAGTCCTATAATCAAATCCTGCTGGTCTTCAAGGTCAGATTCCCTGGGGATTCCCAGTCCCTTTGTTGGATCTCCAGGCTAGGAAGCCTGACATGAGGCTTAGAACCTTCACAATAGTTGGAGAACTTCTTTGGTATTATTGTTCTCCAGTTTGTGGGTCGCTCACCTGGCAGGTATGGGATTTGATTTTACTGTAATTGCATCTCTCCTACTGTCTTGTTGTGGCTCCTTGTCTTTGGACGTGGGGTATCTTATTTTTGATGGGTTCTAGTTTCCTTGTGTCAATGGTTATTGAACAGCTAGTTGCAATTTTGGTGCTCTCACAGGAGGAGATGAGCACATGTCCTTCTACTCCGCTATCTTGAACTGGAAGCCTAAATTCTGGTGTTTGATCTTAGGCTCAGATTCTTTCTGTCTCAGCACAAAGAATTCAGCGAGAAATAAATAGATAAGAAGTGGATTTATTTAGAGAGAAACACATTCCACAGATAGTGTGGGCCTTCTCAGAAGGCGAGAGTCACACTTGTATGTATTTCAACTTGAGAAGTGGTTTTTATTGTGCTTTTACTGGTGTCTTTGTTGCAGAGATAATAATTATCATAGAAACAAAAACAATTATATATGCTGAGTGCTCATTTGTATGTCTTTTTTTTTTTTATAAATTTATTTATTTTAGTTGGGGGCTAATTACTTTACAATATTGTAATAGTTTTTGCCATACATTGACATGAATCAGCCATGGGTCTACATGTGTTCCCCCTCCTGGACCCCCCACCCACCTCCCTCCCCATCCCATCCTTCTGGATCATCCCATTGCCCCGGCCCTGAGCCCCTGTCACATGCATCGAACATGGAATGGTGTTCTGTTTCACATATGATAATATACATGTTTCAATGCTATTCTCCCAGAACGTCCCACCCTCACCTTCTCCCTCAGAGTCCATAAAATTGTTCCATGCATCTGTGTCTCTTATTCTGTCTCGTATATAGGGTTATCATTACCAACTTTCAAATTCCATATATATGCATTAGTATACGGTATTGGTGTTTTTCTTTCTGGCTTACTTCACTCTATATAATGGGCTCCAGTTTCATCCATCTCAATAGAACTGATTCAAATGTATTCTTTTTAATGGCTGAGTAATATTCCATTGTGTATATGTACCACAGCTTCCTTATCCATTTGTCTGCTGATGGACATCTAGGTTGCTTCCATGTCCCGGCCACTGTAAACAGTGCTGCGATGAACATTGGGGTACACGCGTCTCTTTCAATTCTGGTTTCCTCAGTGTGTATGCCCAGCAGTGGGATTGCTGGGTCATATGGCAGTTCTATTCCCAGTTTTTTAAGGAATCTCCACACTGTTCTCCATAGTGGCTGTACTAGTTTGCATTCCCACGAACAGTGTAAGAGGTTTCCCCTTTCTCCACACCCTCTCCAGCACTTATTGCTTGTAGACTTTTGGATAGCAGCCATTCTGACTGGTGTGAAATGGTACCTCATTATGGTTTTGATTTGCATTTCTCTAATAATGAGTGATGTTGAGCATCTTTTCATGTGTTTGTTAGCCATCTGTATGTCTTCTTTGGAGAAATGTCTGTTTAGTTCTTTGGCTCATTTTTTGATTGGGTCGTTTATTTTTCTGGAATTGAGCTGCAGGAATTGCTTGTATATTTTTGAGATTAATTGTTTGTCTGTTGCTTCGTTTGCTATTATTTTCTCCCATTGTGAAGGCTGTCTTTTCACCTTGCTTATAGTTTCCTTTGTTGTGCAAAAGCTTTTAATTTTAATTAGGTCCCATTTGTTTATTTTTGCTTTTATTTCCAATATTCTGGGAGGTGGGTCATGGAGGATCCTGCTGTGATTTATGTCGGAGAGTGTTTTGCCTATGTTTTCTTCTAGGAGTTTTATAGTTTCTGGTCTTACGTTTAGATCTTTAATCCATTTTGAGTTTATTTTTGTGTATGGTGTTAGAAAGTGTTCTAATTTCATTCTTTTACAAGGCAAGGATGCCCACTTTCACCACTACTATTCAACATAGTTTTGGAAGTTTTGGCCACAGCAATCAGAGCTGAAAAAGAAATAAAAGGAATACAGATAGGAAAAGAAGAAGTAAAACTCTCACTGTTTGCAGATGACATGATCCTCTACATAGAAAACCCTAAAGATTCTACCAGAAAATTACTAGAGCTAATCAATGAATATAGTAAAGTTGCAGGATATAAAATTAACACACAGAAATCCCTTGCATTCCTATACTCCAATAATGAGAAAACAGAAAGAGAAATTAAGGAAACAATACCATTCACCATTGCAACAAAAAGAATAAAATACTTAGGAATATATCTACCTAAAGAAACAAAAGACTTCTATATAGAAAACTATAAAACACTGATGAAAGAAATCAAAGAGGACACAAACAGATGGAGAAATATACCGTGTTCATGGATTGGAAGAATTAATATAGTGAAAATGAGTATACTTACCCAAAGCAATCTATAGATTCAATGCAATCCCTATCAAGCTACCAACGGTATTTTTCACAGAACTAGAACAAATCATTTCACAATTTGTATGGAAATATAAGAAACCTCGAATAGCCAAAGCAATCTTGAGAAAGAAGAATGGAACTGGAGGAATCAACCTGCCTGACTTCAGGCTCTACTACAAAGCCACAGTTATCAAGACAGTATGGTACTGGCACAAAGACAGAAATATAGATCAATGGAACAAAATAGAAAGCCCAGAGATAAATCTGCCCACCTATGGACACCTTATCTTTGACAAAGGAGGCAAGAATATACAATGGAGAAAAGACAATCTCTTTAACAAGTGGTGCTGGGAAAACTGGTCAACCACTTGTAAAAGAATGTATTTCTTCTTTTGTGAATTGCCTTTTCATATCCTTGGATGTTTTTCTGTTTGGGAGTTTGTCTCTTAGTGATTTGTAAATTTTATATATATATATATACATAGTCATAGATGGTTAGAGATGTATTTTTTTCCTAGATTGCCATTGCTTTTTAACTGTGGTGTTGCCAACATTTTAGCAGTCAAATATGTCAGTCTTTTCCATTAATAATGTCTTTTTTTAGTTTTTTGCGTTAGATATTCTATATTCCAGATTAGTTGTTATTTTCCCCCAAAAAATAAGTTCATGTTTTTCATGCTTGAATCTTCCATTTGGAATTTATTTAGTGTGACATGCAGGGCAAACTTTCTATTTCTCCCCTTTCCAATACTTAGGCAAGTTTCCCAAATTTAACACTGACAAAACTATTTCTTCCCCAGCTGGCTCTTGGTGTTTCATGTTGTCTTTGTAGACCACAGCACACAATATTCATGGCTTGAAGCCATTCTCTGTCAAATCTGCTCATTTCAACTCCCATCTTACTTAGCATGTCAGCAAAGTCTCAAAGCCAGCTATACTTGTGTTTTTATCCAAATAAACACAGGAAGCCTGCTCATTTAGTTCTCTTTTTATGCTTCTCACAAGAGTTTTGCAGCTTTTTCACATGAGTCCCAAACACTGCTTAAGGTTATTCCTAGGTATTCTTTTTTACTATTATGAAGGGAATCTATTTCCTGTTGTTTTCTAACTGGTCATTGCTTGTATTTGAGAAAATGTTTATTCCTGCTACCCTTGCCTATAGAGTCTCTTTGTGTATCCAATGCCCTCTATACTTTCCCAATACCTGCTCCTTTCCCTAGTTTCAAAGTAGAGGCTTCACAGTGCTGTCAGCACATGGTAAGTGCCAATAAAAATGTTTATGATGGGTAATTGTTTCTCCAGCCAAGACATATGTCTCATAAGTATACAGCCATACATCCCAATTTATCTGGCTTTGTTTGCACTGTGGCCCAGCATAATTTTCTTTTTTGTGTGTGTCTGTGCTGTGTGGCATATGGGATCTTAGTCCCCCAACCAGGGATCAAACCCACGCCCCCTGAAATGGAAGCATGAAGTTTTAACCACTGAGTCGCCAGGGAAATCCCACAGCATAATTATCAATAGCACTCTTTTTACTTGAAAACTTGCCCAACATTGAATGATAAATTATATGGTCTATCTGTAAGGGGACTATTTTTTTCTGTAGCTGTGGTGAGTGGGGGCTACTCTCTAGTTGCAGGGCTTTTTGTTGCAGTGTTTTCTCTTGTTGTGGAGCATGGGTTCTAGGGTGTGAGGGCTCAGTGGTTGAAGCTCCTAGGCTCTAGATCACAGACTCAATAGTTGAGGCACATGGGTTGAGTTGCTCCTTGGCATGTGGGATCCTCCCAGACAGGGATGGAACCTGTGTCTCCTGCATTGGCAGACAGATTCATCACCAGAGCCACCAGGGAAGCCCAAGAGGACTATTTTAATAAGGTGATAACCGGTAGTAATTATAACACACACATCAGTGAAGGTAATTATTAGGGGGCAAGAGACATGTTTAATCATATCATGAAAGCAGCTGTTACCCTTCACATAGACTTAGGCCTGTTATTGAGTCCGCTGATACCCGCTTTAAACGCATTGTGAAATTTAATAAATTGTCCATCTCAAAAAATGTATTATGAAATATCTCAGGTGTAGAAAAGTTATAAATATTGCCAACATCTGTTAGATCATCAAAAAAGCAAGAGAATTCCAGAAAAACATCTACTTCTGCTTTATTGATTACGCCAAAGCCTTTGACTGTGTAGATCACAACAAACTGTGGAAGATTCTTCAAGAGATGGGAATACCAGACCATATTATCTGCCTCCTGGGAAATCTATATGCAGGTCAAGAAGCAACAGTTAGAACTGGACATGGAACACAGACTGGTTTTAAGTTGGGAAAGGAGTATGTCAAGGCTGTATATTGTCACCCTGCTTATTTAACTTATATGCAGAGTACATCATGGGAAATGCCGGGCTGGATGAAGCACAAGCTGGAATCAAGATTGCTGCGAGAAATATCAATAACCTGATACGCAGATGATACCACCCTTATGGCAGAAAGTGAAGAACTAAAGAGCTTCTTAATGAAAGTGAAAGAGGAGAGTGAAAAAGCTGGCTTAAAACTTAATATTCAAAAAACTAAGATCATGGCATCTGGTCCCATCACTTCATGGAAAATAGATGGGGAAACAGTGACAGACTTTTCTTGGGCTCCAAAATCATTGCAGATGGTGATTGCAGCCATGAAATTAAAAGACGCTTGCTCCCTCCAAGAAAAGCTATGACCAACCCAGACCACATATTAAAAAACAGACATTACTTTGCTGACAAATGTCCATCTAGTCAAAGTTATGGTTTTTCCAGTAGTCATGTATGGATGTGAGAGTTGGACTGTGAAGAGAGCTGAGCGCTGAAGAATTGATGCTTTTGAACTGTGGTGAAGACACTTTAGAGTCCCTTGGACTGCAAGGAGATCCAACCAGTCCATCCTAAAGGAAATCAGTCCTGAATATTCATTGGAAGGACTGATGCTGAAGCTGGAACTCCAATACTTTGGCCACTTGATGTGAAGAATTGACTCATTTGAAAAGACCCGAATACTGGGAAAGATTGAAGGCGGGAGAGGGGGACGACAGAGGATGAGATGGTCGGATGGCATCACTGACTCAATGGACATGAGTCTGAGTAAGCTCCAGGAGTTGGTGGATAGAGAAGTTGGTGGCCATCAGAGTTGCTGATGGACAGAGAAGCCTGGCGTGTTGCAGTTCATGTTGCAAAGTCGGACACGACTGAGCGACTGAACTGAGTGAAGGAATACCTATGTACCTAGCACCACCAAGGTAAGAAATAAAAACATTTAGCTTAAGCCCTCTGGATAATACACCTCTTCCCAGCTGCGTCGCTTTTTGTCCCCCACAGCTTATCCTGAACATTGTGCAGTACTGTCATACTTACGCATGGGCTTCCATACACGTGGATATGGTTTTTCATGTTCTTGGTACACATGCATGTAGTATTGTTTTGAAAGTTTTTAACAGGCAGGTCTCATACGTTTTTGCTTATCTTTGAGATTGCATGCATTAATATATGTGGATACATTTTTACTATTGTATAGCAATTTACCATATTATTTCTTTATACTTGTTGGACAAGGGCTTCCCTTGTGGCTCAGTCAATAATCAGCCTGCAATGCAGGAGACCGCCTGCAATGCCAGAGACTCATATTGGATCCCTGGGTCGGGAAGATCCCTGGAAAGAGGAGCCTGGCGAGCTACAGTCCATAGACTCACAGAGTGAGACACAAATGCTTACACGAACTGTTTCGTTCATTATTAACCAGGCCTCTTGCTGGACTCACTTAAGCTCTAATAACTCTGATTGTCTTCGTTTAGCAAAATAGTTTCTCTTAACAGCTGTACCTTGTTTCCTGCCTTATGGAATGGTTAGAACTTGCAGAACCATGTTGGTGATAACTGACCACTTTATGCTTGCAGTGTGATATTGGCTGTTAGTCTGAGGCCACCTTATCAAGGTAGCATCTTTACCTTTAAGTTACCATCTACTGTCAAGTTTTTTCTTTTGACAGAGATGATGAGTATCACACCATAAGCATATCCAAAAGACAAATCATAGTCACATTAGCTTCTTGTGGTTTGTCATTGAGTTATTCATTTATTTCCTTCAGGATTATTCCATCTGTACTCCCAACTTCCACACCCAACTCCCAACCCTTGCATCCCTTTCAAATTTAAATGGTCAGAGTTTTATTTTACTTTTACTTTAAGAACCGGTTCCTAAGTATATTGATCAATTCTACCGTATTTCTGCGTATCCACTCATTTTAAAGCCCTGCTGGACTCACAGCCTCATCTCAGGCCCCTATTCTTCACTCAGGCCTTGCCCTAGCAACTGAACTCCTGCCGTGTTGACCTTGATTACCCTCTCCTCCTTAATCTTCACTCTCACACAGCCTTATGAATCAACCTAAGTGCCACCGACAACAGAAAGCCTTTCCTGATCTTCCAGGCTAGACCAGACACTTTTGCTCTGCATACCCAGAGATCCCCCTTCCAACATCTGGACACAGAACTGATCTGTCTCCTCCTCTTGACTAGAAGCTCAATAGGAGGGTGGAGGGTTGATTCATCTGTCTCTCGGTAGTCAGGAGGGCCAGAACAGGCACGCGTGAATGCTCAAAGAAAAAAAAAAAAGACTAGCAGCTATTTGCATCAGGACCAAGGGATCAGGTTAAGAACACACACACTACTGCTTTCCTAGATCCACACTCTGGGACATAGTCAAGGAAAAAATTTTTAAGAAGTTGAACCTTAGGGAATGAGAAAAACCACACAAAGCCAGTACCACTGAGTTTACTAAACTTTTATTACTTTTATCTTTGAAGGCTGGAATCATCAAAGTTCTTAGATCAACTTTAAGTGCTGGATGGAGTAAAAAAACCCACCTAGATCTGTGAACAGATCTGACAAACAAGAAAATGCAAAACAAAACCAAAAAGGATGCAAAGACTGTTCTGGGGAGCCAGTCAAATTATTTATTAAAATTTGTTAGAAGTAAACTAAAACATTAATAAATGAAATCAAAATTTTAAACTGAGCTCCAGACTTGAAACTGTTACAAAGGCTCAGGATACAGAACCTTCGGTTGGGTTGAGAGAATTCTCTTTAACAACCTGCTAGTTTGTTCTCCTAGAGCAAGGTGGTGCTTTGTCCTTAGCTGCAATCTCTAACAACATCATCACTCCCAAGTGTAGATGCCATTCTGAAAAAGATCCCCTCAGTTCCTGATGACCCTGAAGGAGGAGGATGCACCAGTGTGGTAACAGAAATGGCTTTCTGGAGAGTCCATTTGGATTTTTTCTCCAGCCATCTAGCATGTGTTCAAGAGGTGCGTATTTCTTTTTAAACTTGAAAAAAACTCCATTGTGAAAAGTGAGTTATGAAGAGTGCTCTTTATTTGAAACCTCCACAACACAGACGCCAATCTTGTCTCGCATTGAATCATTAGCTGTGCACATCAACACATTCCAAGCACAAATTAAGAATTGCAAACAGAACAAAAAAATATATATATATATAATTTTTTCCCCTATCCAAAGGTTTCAAGTCTCAATGCAGCAAATCCTTCTGAACACAGAATCTGAGGAGCACACTGTTCAAACAGTTGGGACAAACGGGTCCCTGTAAAGGCTATTGCCTTTTTAACACATGGGGTGGGGGATCATGGACGGCATGGAATGGGGAGAGGAGGTGAGGAAAAGGGAGCCAGTAGATAGGATGAGCAGGAAAGGGGGAACGGGTATGCGCTGGGGCAGCTGGGACACACACATGGTGAGTTGGTGGACTCATTTATTGGTTTTTGACATTTCTTTCTGGTTCTTTTTCGTTTTCATTTCCCCCTTTCCCAGGTCCAACAATGGTAGAAAAACCCTACAGTAGTGGACGTGGCCCTTTTAGGCCAGCCCAAAGCCTTCAGAGCACTCCTGGATGGCCAATAGTAGCATGTGGCGGAGCTTCTCAAAGCTCTCATAGGCAGGCAGGTCCAGCTGATTAAAACTAGGGAAAGAAGACACATCAACTCGTGACAAAAGATGATAACCAAATCCCTGTGTTCCCACCTGATTTCTGCCTGTATATTCCCAATCTTGTCCTAGCCTTGTCTGCCCTTCTCAAATCTGGCCCCACTACTGGCTACCAGGCACCTAAAATATAACCTGACCCTATCACTCCTCCTTAAATACCATGGCCCAACCATGGTATAAATACCACTTCCCAAATACCATACCCCCTGGAGCCTGAAAACTCCAAGGAGGCATTCAGGGTCACTGGTCACCTCTGCTGAGTTCTTTAGCATTCTGCTCCCTGTAACTTCTTGCTCTGACCATGCTGAGCCCTGGAATATGCCTTGTTCTCACAGGGCAGTTTTCACCTGCAACGTCTCCCCAGCCCCACTGTGAATCTGGGTCATGGGTCAGCTTCTCATCTCAAACACCATCATATCCACAAAAACCACCAAACTGTGAGCGGTATACCCGTAGGTTCAGGGTAGCTGGGGCTAGATTTGGGTTCTTGACTATTCCTGACCATGGTAGGGGCACAGAAGTGGCAAATATGCAAGTTCAATCCAAATGCTGAAAAGAACAAACCCTTCCTCTTACCATGTGTGAGCTGAAGGCAGGCGGTCTGTGGACCTGTCATCCCGATGGATTTGAAACTTCTGAATGCCATTCATGCCTTCAAGGGCAGCAAAACCTTGCAGGGGCACCTTGGAAGTACCTGTGACAAACTGGAGGAACTTGGCACGGTCAGCTTGATCGAAAGAACGCAATGCTCTCCAGAACCACTGGATCTATAGGAATGAACACAAGAAGACAGCATTAGGTAGAGAGCTCCTGGAATAAAGGGGGATGGGATATGGAATGTTAGGCAAGTCCCTTCTGTGGGACAAGTTTCAGTTCCTCCATTCACATGATGACATCACCTGAAAACTGAAACTCCAGAAGAGTGAAGAGTTAGGTTCAGGTAAGCTATCACTCAAAACCCCCCTCCCCTAAGAGTACCGGTTTATTTGGTTGTCATACAAACTAACACTGCTTAAGGATACAGGGAGGGATGCCAGCATCAGCTCACCTGAATAGAGTTGGACTGGTACTTGTGATATTCAGTGTTAGATTTCAAATCGTCAATGTCGATTGTGGGCAGTCCTGATATGAGCAGCTCTAACTCCTGCTCAGTGAAGATGGAAATGAGGCGCTTTGGAATGATCTCATAGAAACCTTCTAAGAAAGCCGCCAGCTGTTTGCGGATGGCTCCTGGGGAAAGAACCGACAAGCCACGTGGCATCTGAATTTGCATAACTGTCAAGAGGTCAGAGACCCCTAATCCAGCAGGATGCTGACTAATCTGCCTACCTCACCCATCACTGTTTCTAGGTCCCTGTATGAGGGTGGATGAAGGGAAATATTTTTTGGTCAGGTTTTTGGACTCCTTTTATGCAAGGCATTTGTGGCTGGCATAGGAGAAAAGAGGAAACAATGTCTGTGTAATGAGTGAGGCCTGACCTTGTCCCATATTGAACAGCTAGGGGGTCTAAGGGACATTTCCCCTACCTGTCATTCTCATCTGGCACACCAGGTGTACATATTCCTTCTTATTTTCCTCTGTTACCAAGATGTTGGCTCCATTGGGTTTGAGGTCACGAACTTCACAGACTCCAAACTCTTGGACCTAGAATACCCAAAATACCTGTAATATGAATCAGGCTTGGTCTAGGATGGGACTTACATAGATACCTGGAAACACACCCTAAACTCTTTGCTGTATCCTGGGCAAAGAAATGAAGCAAGGTCATAAAAAAAAACAACAGTGACTTTTCTCATGAGCTCATAAATCCCTAAATGGAAAAGGCCAAGTGTTTAGTCCTAAAACATATAGAAACTCTCAATACTAAAACGGAAAAGGGCATGGATAACATAACATAATATAATACAAAAAAAAAACTTTATGTAAAGCAATTTTGGGGAAGCGTAACCTTGAGATTGTTTTGTTTTTCATCTATCTCTATTTGCACAATTTTCCTACAATGAAGTACCTTTGGGAATGAAGAATAGTGTACTAGCGTATTTTGTCAGTTCAAGAGCAATCCCGTAACGGGGTTTCCTAAACTAGTTGGGGTGTGCCACAGTCAGGATCTCCTGACTTACCTCAGTGCTGAAGGTGAGATCATAGCCTAGTGTGGAGACATCATTTTCCAGCAGATAAACCAGGCCCTGGTAGAAGTGGTAATCTTCACTCTCCATATCTGTATATCTAGATAAACACAAATAGGGTCATGGGTTGGGGTGGCAGAGAAGCAGCTTAGGGATGGGGCACAAGGACCAGATTTCCAGGCCTGAGGACAGTCCTAGGACTGTGCCACATCCTTACCTGACAGACTTGCCCAAAATGTGTTTGTAGAAGGACCGAGTAAAGTAGCACTCCAGGAGGCGGTTGTCATACACAGCTTTGGCCACGATGCGTCCGACAAACTTGAAGTAGCTGAGGTGGTTGGGGTTGCAGTGAGAAGATGGATTGATGGTGTATGTGACCCGATCACCAGGTGAGGTACGGAACAAGGCATACATAGGGTTAAACATCTCCCGAGAGATGATCATATACCACTCCCGCAGGAGCCCTCCAGCATCCTGCCCTTCTTCTCCTTCAAATACTATATACCTGTTTAAGAGAGCAGAGATAAGGATGTGAAGAAGGCCCAGGACAAATCCAATCTTCTGCACAGCATGACCTGAGTGAGTGACTGAGTGAAGCAGCAGCTGGGGAGTGCAGAGGCAGAGGACAGTGGTAAATGCAGAGTGCCAGGAGAGCCCAGAAGAGAGATGGGGATCTGGGACAGAAAAGGGCATCACTGATGGAAGAGATGTTCTGAAGTGTCAGTAAAGGCTCACTGATATCCCAGAAAACACTAACAGGAAAGATATAAAGGCATAATAAGGCCTTCCCTTAGGGAAAACATGGAGGAGTCATAAAGTGGTATCAAAGAGAGCTGAGCTGAGTTTGATGTCGATTACAATTTGGTGGTGGAAGAGTAGGGTTCAGTTTGTCTTGGAAGCTTGTCTGAATTCCTGTGTGATGACATGGATAGTGAGTCCATGCCACAAGGGGAGGGAGGAATCAAGTTCCTGAGTTCAAGAGCATCATCAAACGACTTCAATAGGTCTATCATCTCACTGGCTCCCATGACACATGATACTGCAAACTGCCAATCTCCTCTAGGTGGCGTCAGAATCACCAGGGAGTGATTACCAATTTGGTGGGGAGCCACTCTTGCAAGTGTGGTCTCCCTCAACCCAGGGTACCATTTGCTCAGCAGGCTTCCCGTTCCTAGTGTAACAATGGAGAAAAGCTCTTTGTGAAGCCATCAGGTGTACCTTCGTAAATTCCACAGACTCTGCTATCTGTATAGGAATTGTTGGGTAGCTCAGCCCAAAGGCCAGCTAGCCAACAGAAAACCAGTCTCATGAGACTGGGCGGAGAATATGGACAGCTCAGTGAGAGCTAGATTCCTCTTAGGAATTCCTACCAGGGAGGGCAAGCACCTCTCTAAGTTCCCCTGAACATCTGGGCCCCAACTAAGCCTTCACTACCAAGGAGGAAGGGTCAGAACCACCCCATCCTGTTTTACTCTCTGCTCTGGGTTCTTACAATCGATTCTTCATTTCTTCAGGGGATTTCCGGTGCAGCTCACGATAGGAGTCTTCAAAGACATGGTCACGACGAACGTGCACAGCCATGTCTTCTTTCCGGAGTCCCTCGTCCAAACGCTCCAGCTCTTGGCGGAAATATCTGGAGAGGTAGGAAAGAAAGGAAAATAAGATTGGGGTGGCAGAGCAGATTTGTTTGACTGATTAGGATGAAGACCCACAGTGATGTTCTGCTCATCCTCCAGACACTTTGACCTCTGCTCTCCACCTTTTTTTCCCTGAGGAAATGCCCAGTATCCTCTGGAGAAGAGAATGGCAACCCAGTCCAGTATTTTTGCCTGCAGAATCCCATGGACAAAGGAGCCTAGCAGGCTACAGTCCATGGGATCGCAAAGAGTTAGACACAACTGAGTGACTAACACTACTACTACTACTGGGAAAGGTAGGTCATTCACTACCAACTCTAAATTTCCCCCATGTCCATCAAATAGGGGCCCACAGACATTATGGCATGGAATTTCTGCAATAAGCAGGTAAGCATGTGTAGGTGCACGGAAAGGAAGAGAAGAGTAAAAAATGACAGGAGTGTTGTGGAAGCCTTCTCGACCCTTCCAAGCCCTTCTGTAAATATATTATGGCTATCTGCATCTCCTGTATTACCCCAAAGGATAGACAGGGATTTTAGAATTCATGTGGTTCAACAAAGGCTTGCACTTCTCTGATGAAGAACAGAGACTAGGTTGGAGAGCACCAAGGAATATTTAGGTACAGTGGCACTTGGTGGCAAAGATGAGTCTCTTCCCCCTGCTTAGCACCATTCCAATCCAAGGCTGCCACCAAGGAAAACTTCTTTCTCTGGAAACATCAACCCCGGAGGATGTTTGGCTCCTTTTTGGGAGGGGAGATACTATTTAGAAAGCCTCCCCCTCAAAACATCCAGGGCACATACTTGCGCTTGACATCGAAGTCGAGGACACGAATGTAGTCTACCAGGACAGCAAAAGGCCCATCAGCGAGGTGGGTGGTGGACTGCCGTAGGATCTGGTTTAACACAGTGCGATGAGTCTCTGACAGGAGAAAGGACAGCAGGAATCAGCACATCATGGGTCACAGAAGAAGGGATGTAAGTCAATCAGCCAGCAACTCTTCCTTGTTTCAGGGAAAAAAAAGTGTGGCACAAAAAGACTCCCAGGCCCAGTCCCTAACTCATTAGCCTCACTTTCCATACACACACACACACAGTCACCCTGCAAATCAGCTGACAACAAAATATATGAAATGACCCCATAGAAAAATGAAGCCTTCTACATTTGGGGGCCTAAGATTTCCCTGTACCTGCAAAGCGAAGAAACTTCTGTGTGTCAGGGGGCAGGCTTGAGGAGATGTGCATAGACGAGGGCTCTCGGGAGAAGAACGGGTCAAGGGAGGAAGGAGTGGCTGGGGTTAAAGGGGCAGGGGAGAGTGGAGGCGGCTCGTCCTTGATGTGTGCCAGCTGGCTCTCACGGGTGTCCCGGACAGGAGGCTTGCTCTCCCGCTCTGTTGCATGGACCAGAAAGAAGGCCTCGACAGCAGGTTGTAGCACTGGGGGTAGGAATGATATAGGACAGCGACCTTTTAAACTTCAACATATAAACCTCTTCCCCTTCAGAATCAAATTTCAAAACTACTAGATGAAAACTTGCAGGAGATACATAATGGTGCCACAGAGGAAGTAAGAGCTTCCAAAGAAAAATGGGATAGACAACCAGTTATAAAGATTCCCCTAGTCTAAAAAGTAAAAGATAACAGCTACTGAAAGAGAAAGCAAATCTTTTTTTCTGATAATGAAGTTGGAGAAAAAAATCCTCTCCTTTGAACTCTCATGGAGACCTGAGGGAGAGGAGTAATCTGGAAGGAAGAAAATTAAGCTGGCAGAAAGGGCCCCAGAGCAGATCAGCAGGCCTGGGCCGTCAGGCCACAGCTTACCTAGCACCGCATGCTGGTCATGGGATTCCTCCAGTTCCTTTAGACACTCTCCCAGCATGTCCCACAGCTCATCCAAGTTCAGCTGCTCACTGAGCAGGGGTAACTCAGGTGGCCTCTCCTCCTTCTCCTTCTCCCCCTGTGGAGTTCCATCTGAGCCTAGATGGCACACAGAGGAGAGAGTCAGGAAGCTTTTTCTTCATTCAGACCAAATGCATAGGCCATTAGAGAAACCAAATAGATTGGTCCACTGGCCACTGAGTAACATCTGAAAGCAAGCTCTAGTCCTACACTGAATGGCATTTAAACGGAATAAAATTAATACAAGAAAAAGTTTGTCTAGTTGCACTAAACACTTCTCAAGTGCTCAATAGCTACATGGAGCTAATGGTTACTGCAGGAAAATTCTACCAGATAGTGTTGGTCTTCTCATTGCCTTCTCAGCTCCCAGAAGACCTATGGATTATTAAATGATCTTGTTGTTGTTGTTCAGGCATGTCCGACTCTTTGCAACCCCATGGAATGCAGCACACCAGGTGTCCCTCTCCTTCACTATCTCCTGGCATTGCTCAAACTCATGTTTGAGCAAACCATCTCATCCTCTGTTGCTCCCTTCTCCTCCTACCCTCAGTCTTTCCCCAGCATCGGGGTCTTTTCCAATTGAATGATCTAATAATTTTTAAAAAACAGATGTCCTATGATGACACTATCCCACAGGAATCTGTTAAAAGGGTGCCCAAAAGCATTCTAGATGAAATTAACCTTGATAAATGCTGCTAATAATAGCATCCACTGTATTCCAGGACTGCTAAGTGTTATATATATACCCATTAACTCAATCCTAACTAGGAACATCCCTATTTTAAATGAAGAAACTGAAAGAGGTCCCCGAGATAGTAAATGGGGAGACAAACACATGCTCTCTTCACACAGTATTGTCACAGTGTCTTTAAAAAAAATATTTATTTATTTTTGGCCATGGTGGGTCTTCATTGCTGTGTGGGCTTTTTCATTGCCATGTGGGCTTTTCTCTAGTTGTGGTGGCTTCTCTTGTTGCAGAGCATGGGCTCTAGAGTGTGAGGGCTTCAGTAGTTGCAGCACCTGGGCTCTAGAACACAGGCTCAATAATTGTGGTGCATGGGCTTAGTTGCTCTGTGGCATATGGGATCTTCCTGGATCAGGGATCAAATCCATGTCTCCTGCATTGGCAGGCAGATTCTTTACCACTAAGCCACCAATGAGGCACCTATTGGTTTATTTGGCTGGCCCATGTCTTCACTGTGGCATGTGGCATCTTTTAGTTGTGGCATGAGAACTCTTAGTTGTGGCATATGGGATCTAGTTCCCTGATCAGGGATTGAACCTGGGTCCCCTGCACTGGGAACACAGTCTTAGCCATTGGACTACCAGGGAAGTCTCGATATCACATATTTCTACTATTATCAGAGGATATGCTCTGAGATATTTTAGCACTTTGAAATTTATTAAGCTAAAGCTCTGGATACGGTTAATTTTGGTAAATGTTCTATATGCATTTCAAAAAGTTTATTCTGTTGTTATTGGCTGTGGTGTCCTGTATATGTCAAAATTATTAATAGTTGTTCAGATCTTTTATATCCTTAGCAGGTTAGTCACCCAGAGCATGTGGGATCTTCCTGGACCAGGGATTGAAGCTGTGTCCCCTGCATTGGCAGGTGGATTCTTTACCATGGAAGCATCAGGGAAGCCCCATAGTTTCTTTACTACAGAAATTGCAGTGTGTGCTAGGAGTCTCCAATGAGGACCAGGTGGTAATGGTTAGTGATTTTAGTTGATTGGTATGGGTCTATCAATATACAGAAACCAGGGTTCACTTAAACAAACGAAAACACTGAGCCTATGTATGTTTAAAGCAGGGGATCAGGCACCCATTCCATGAAGATTGGCTCTCCCTTTTGTTGGGCTGGAAATAGGAAGTAGTACTGACCAATGGACTGAGTATCTTGAGCACTGGGAGATGGCTGGTCCACATCCATGGGTGACTCCTCCCTTCGGACAGATGCCTCTGACTGGCTTGACTCCGACTGGATAAAAGGGAGACAAAGTCACATAAAGGGTGCAACTCTGTTTTCCTCAGGGATAGGCTAGAGGCTGTTCTACAATCTCTCACATATCATTAAGCTTGGAAATAAGCCTCCCATATCTTCCCATATGGAAAGAAAGAGTTTCCTTAGCTCTCCAGTACAAAAGAATGGCCTTCCCACCTCCTCTGCTGTCTTCCACCCTGAGCTAGCATGCTTTTCCAAAGAGCTCCCTGGATGCCTGCCATTTGCCTCCATTCTATTCCAGGCCTGAGTCCAGTCAGGCACCAGCCTCCCGGACTTCAAGACTTCTAGGGACAGTTTATATGTGTGCATGTGTGTGTGTGTGTGTGTGTGTGTATAAAGCTCAGATGGGCAAAAGGTAGGTTTGCTCTTTGTTCCTTTTTGCTCACGAAAGAGGAAATAACAGGGGAATGAATTAATGCAATCTTTGATGGGTGGGACTGGCTTTTTAAACCAACAGGCCTCAAGAGAGCCTTATTTCTTGGATCTTGGGAAGGTAACTTGCATGTTGTATAAGGACAGGCAGACAATGAATGCCATAGTGTATATACATGATGCTAGGCTTTTTCTACAGTCACTCTATGCTAAGATCCTAACAATGAACTGGCTACCTAGGAACCTGAAGGCTTCCTCCTAAAAGAGCCTGAGTGCCTGGGTGCCAAGGGAGTATGAAAAACAGAGGCAGAGACCAGGGTGGAGGGACCAGCCATTGCCAGAAGAGGCTATGTGGGAAGTGTACCAAGCTTGGGAGACTTTCAAGGGCAGGATTCCTGATATGTCTCTGATGCACTTGCATTGTTCCATGAGACTGAAAAATCTTTATCCCGTATCCCCTTAGGACCTAGACACTTAGCATTATGCAGTTTGCAAAAGCGCCACTATTGACTGGATAGCTGGGAGTGGGGTATGATGGCCAAGCTTTAAACCAAACCAAACCAAACCAATGAACAGTCAAGAAAGCACCAAGAAAAATTAACTCTGTTGTCCAGAAGCATTCATATAGCCAACTTAATGCAAAAGCATACAAGGTAAGGGCAATGAAATCCCACTGATGATATGGTGGGAGAGGGAGAAGAGACAAATGAATGAGGGGCCACAGGCATCATGCTAACCGTTGCTGCTTGTTGCTGTCTCCGCGCCCTCTGACCCTCACGTACCATTTGTATAATGGCATCAGCCTCAGCCTCCAGCTGCCGAACAGCTGCCTGGATGCTGCTAGCTGAGCCTAAACCGGAGGAACCTGGGAGAAAGAAAAAAGAAGGTAAGATGTAACCTGTGGAAAGAGGGAATATTCAATTTTCTCTGTCCCATCTCCTGAGCCACCACAAGCATCTTGCTGAGGTCTTTGAGCTCTACACTCAGGCAGTCTTAGAGTGCTCATTGTCAGGCACTAAGAGCTACCATTATAGGTAAGGGCAGGGGACATGGGGCTAGGCAGATGGATGGTGGCAGGTCAGAGTTCTATAGGACAGAAGGGAAGGATTTGGCAGGCCATAGCTGAGGTAACATGGCTACAATATTTTAGCCAGGAGTAATCAAGGAAGCAGAGAGGAGACAAACACAGTGAATTAAATCTTGTTCACTAAAAAATCTGTCCCCAATTTCCTTGTCAGATTTCCATTCCCTTTAATTCCCACTTGCCCTAGTGAAATTTCCTATGTAGACGGCTTGAGTGAGATACAGAATACAGCCACCAACATTTTAAGAAAGGATCATCACTTCTTTTAGAAAAGGTCAAACAGGAAGGAGACACGACATTAAGTCCTGCCCTCCTGGGTCTCGTTTTTCCACCACCAAACTTGCCCCTCAACTGGACACCCCAGTTCCATACCTAGCCTGCCTGTCTGCTTGGCTTTCTTGTTAGCACGGCGTGTGTCATCCCGGAGCTGGATGATGACCTGCAGTACCCTCAAGAAGAACTTCTGGGTAGATGTCTTGGATGTCAACATGGACATAGAAGGCAGCTGGAGCTCCCGGCCACCCAGAGGCCGCTTCTGAGATGCCACGATTACCACATTCTCAGCCACGTCAAACCTGGATAGTGTAGAGGTGGCTCGCATATATTGAGAGCATCAAAGCATAAACACCCAGAACAAGCAGGGCTTTCTTGTGTCAACCAGAGGGTATGGGATTTCAGAAGGAAATCACACATGTAGGAAAAATAGGGCCATATGCATATAGGACAGAAACAAAATTGGCTCAGAGATGAGGGAAAAAATAACTAGAAAACCAGGAAGAACCACTTTTCATAATGTCCCAGACCCCAACTCCACAGCCAGATGGGCAGCTGCCACCTACCTGCTCTGCATTTTGCCTTTCAGCTTGGTGGTCTGCGGCTGTTCCTCAGGCAGGCCATCAGGGGAGAGGGTTTCACACTGGGCTCGCCGCTGCTGTTCTAGATTGTATTCCCGTAGCTCAGCCAGAAGGGTTCCTGGGCAGGCAGAGAAGCCAGGAAGTGTTGAGACTTCCCTACTGAAGCAGCTAAAAGCCAAAACTTTTCAAGAACCTTCCCAGGCCGTCCTCTTGGCTCAGCTGTACTGAACTTGGGGGTGTATAAGAATTCTGGTCCATTCATTTTATTGGGTACTCATGGATCAGCTGCCCAAGGGCCACTGGTTTACCTGGCTTCAAGGATTTGCTGAATCTACGTGAAATGCACCTCAGTGCAGAGGGGAAAAAGTATCTCTTTTGAAGCCTGTATACCTCTCAAACTTCTGAGGTTTTTGTGGTAATCTTGGCAAATTATTAACCTCTTTCCCAACTTGCTTACCCATTTTAACAATGGGGGCTAATATTGCCTAACCTCACAAGGCTGCTTTGAGAATTAGGAGATAACTGTCTAGAATAGTGCCTAGGACACTGCCTGGCCTAAGGGTGCTGAATAAACCAGTGGCAGTCAAGAGGCCTCATCCAGAAGAACTTTGTAATTCTTATGCAGCAAAGAATACCCTAGGTTATATAGTCTAATTGACTCCCATTATCACCTCAGCTCCAGTGACATTTGTGAGAAGGAGATAACTACACAAGTAGCTGAGATCTAGGGAGACCCATGAGTGGGATGGAGGTGGGAGACAACAAAGAGAGTCTCTATGCTGAAAGCAAATCTGACTCTACTCCTTGATTCATAATCACTACACCACCCCAGGTTTTAGTTTTCTTCTTGGTAAAATGGGAAAAAGACTGAACTAGATGATTTATAAGTGTTCTCAGAATTTTTGTACCCTCAAAACTGCACAAAGGCAGAGGGTATTATTCTCTCAATTCTTAAGCCTGAAGGTAGTGTAGGTGCACCTCTCAGGTGGTGAACTGCCTCAGCAGCTTCATCATAGGGCTCTTATGAGCGCCCAGATTGGGAAAGCAATGCCAATTCTATGGGTGCTCATTTTCCCTCACTAAGCAACTGCTGTGTGCCAGGGATTGGGAATATAGGAGAGAAGGCCAGCCTTGCTCTCAGAGAACAACTAAACAGAGGAAAACAGATCCTGACAACCTAGTGATATCAGTGCTGTGATAAAAGCATGCATGGAGGCTGTGCTACAGATGTAGAGAGGATATGATTCAGCCTAGGGGTTCAGGAAGGCTTCCATAAAGAGGTGACACCTAAGTGGAAGGTTTCAGAAAGACAGGGTGCTTTATTCTTATTATTACCTATCTGTTTACAAAGGGTATAACCCAGATGGCGGGCTCCATTCAGTAGCAACTTCAAAACAGTGTCCCGGGTCCCAGGGTCCCCCCGAGAGAGCTGCAGTAACACATTAGCTGCATCCTCTAGGCCTTCTTCAGAACAAGAATGGGATGTCAACACCTGGGGAAAAAAGAACGGAGATCGGGCAAGCCTCAACTTGAGAACTAAAACATTATTCACTCCAGTCAATCCTAATATTATCCACCCCTGTTGACTCTTTCTCCCCCCCAACCTTGGGAGGTCAGAAAAGCTTAGACTTACTTCCACAGAGAGCTGGAGCTGATTTTCAGTGAGGCCAGAGGATACCATCTTAAAGTCTGTGCTGCTGCTGCTGCCGATATCACCAACTTTAGCTGGAGATTTGCTGGCCTTAGTAGTAGTAGTAGCTTTGAGAAACAGAACACTGTAAGCCTCTGAAACTCACCTGCTACAGACTTAAAGTGGCAGAGTCAAGGAATCACTGCACTGCCCAGGGTTTCAAAATGGAAAAGTTGTGAAAATGAAGATCCACCCCTTCTCCATGGCCAAATCCAAATGACTTGGAATGCCAAGTACTCTTATGGTACCTTCTAAAATGACAAAGAATCTCAGCTATTTATCTCAACTGTTCCTCTCCCATAAGAGGGCCCTCTGAAAGCCCCCTTCTTCAAAATCTGTTTCTTCAAATGATTCTTATTAGTCTGCCGCAAAGCTCATTCCCTTTACTTCCTGGGATGGCCTGGCTACTCGATCCTACCATGATTCACATTGCATTCTGCTTTTTTTTTTTTTTAATCCACACTCTTATTTATTTGGCTGTGCTGGGTCTTAGTTGCAACACGTGGGACCTTTAGTTGTGGCATGTGGGATCTAGTTCTGGCCAGAAATTGAACCCAGGTCCCTGCATTGTGAGCCCCGAGTCTTAGCCACTGGACCACCAGGGAAGTCCATATCCTGCCTGCTCTTGAGCTGTTTCCTCTGAGAACTGGCTCCCTCAACCAGGCTAGAAAGATTGGGGTTTCTTTTGTGCTTAGCCTAGAGGAACCCATATTCAGTGGTCTTCCCAGGACAGAGGGAGAGAGGAAAGGAGGGAGAGAGGGAGGGAAGGAAAGGAAAGAAGGGGGGAAGACACAGAACTCTGACCAATGAGGGTGAGAATTAACATACTTGGCTATCATAAACACAAACCAAGTTGACTGCTGTCATTCAGGGAGGAATACCTGGATGGAGGAGTTGAGAGTGAGGTGGATGTATACACCCCGTATCTCCCAGCCTACATCCACACTTACTTGAAACAGTAGTGGTAGCAGTTGTGGGGGTAGTCACTGTGGTTGAAGCGGCTACGGCAATGGTGGATATAGCCGTGGCAGCAACCAGGGCTGGAACAGAAGTGACAGGGGTGGTTGCAGCAGGCGGAGTGGACGTGCTGGAGGTGGCAGTGATAGTGGTGGTAGATGTGGTTGAGGTGGCAACAGTGGTAGAGGAAGCACTGCTGCCAGAATTAGCCTGTGCTTCCGATACTTTGTTTTCTGGGAGAGCAATTGAGATGAGAGAAAGGAGTCTGAGGAGCTTCTCAGTTAAGAGAGAGCTCCGGCGGATGACTGGGTGTGACAACATGTTCATGAGTTGTCCCAGTGGAGAGGCTTCGAGGCTGTATGGGGAGGTTTCCCCCTCACCACCAGCGCTCACTGGCACTGACTTCACGGAGTTCTTGCCTTTCCGGCTGACATTCATGTTGTCCAGTTTTACCAGTAAGTCCCAGAAGTCTGTGCAAATGCCACTGCTGGTGGACTGTGAAGAGCACGGGCTGCAGGCCTTATTGCCCCTCTCCCGATCACTCTCACAGTTTGTTTCTTTGGTCCGCTGCTGTGTGAAGTGACTGGGAAACACCTGCCAGGAAAAGAAAGACAGGTTTGGTCTAGGAGGTCTACATAGAAACTATCTTCCTGACAAGGAAAGACACTGGCACCTAGCTCTCCACTCCTTAGGACAGCTTTGGTAACACTGGAGAGATGTAACATAGGAGTTTCATCCAACTGAAGCAGCCTAGAGAAATGAACAAAAGCTTTGTAGGGACACAAAGAATTAGTAAACTTTTCTGAGCATTGATCTCTGTACTTAAAAATGGTGGTGGGGGGAATACCTACACTATCATGCAAAATTGTTGAGATTAGAGGTAATGTATTCTGCATAGTGCTTGGCAGCAAAGCTTATTAGAAAGAGAACTGTATTAAGTTCTAGGTCCAGTCATCTCCATCACTAGCCATATGACAAAGCCACTAAAGATTTCTGCATCCCAGCTTCTTCATCTGTACAATTGGGACCATACAGACCACTGAAGGTTGATGAATGAATGAGACAATGCATAAAAATTGTAAAGAGAAAAAAAAAACCCACAAAATTATTTATTGGACAATTCCCAGAAACAATAGACATCTCAGCACCAAGAGTAAGGACCTGTGCGCTCCCTCAGAGTTCAGATTTCACTAGGCTATGGATGAACCCAGGAGTTAGGTTCCTCTAAGCTCCTCACCTTGGCCAATTGAATGAGTGTATCCAGAACATGTCTGCAGACAACAGGAGCAGCCTGGGGGTGGATATGGACAGTGGAGCCACTACTCGCATGTTTCTCAGTATGTTTGCGACCCCCTGAACGCTGGATCTGGAATATATTAGTCCTGCAGCCTAGGGCTGCATCCATGGATACTGAGAGCCAGGAAAGCTGGTTGGAACTCTTAGACTCCATCTTGTGTAGCAGGTCCAGGGGCCGGTTCTCATGGCTGCTTGACCCACAGCTCTTGCTTGACTTTTTGCCCTTTTCCTCACTTGAAGAGAGCTTGGGTGTTTCAATGCAAAGCTCACTCTCACTGCTGCGCTGCAAGATGGAAAGCAGGCTACGGATAACCCAGTGGCGGGTCTGGGCATGGTAGCAGAGATTTCTCAGTACTCGGTGAAGACGGCTAGTATTGAGTTTTGGCTCATCCACAAAAAGTAGGACCAGGAGACAAGACAGGGCTTCGTGATCCAGGAGGAGCCGTCCTCGGAGACGTAGGAGGGTGTCCACATTACTGCCAGAAGGCCTGGAACAGAGCATGGTTTCTGGGTAACACTTCGGCTAGAGCTCTGGGATAAGGTTTAGCCCTAGGGGAGGGGGATGAGCTGATACATCCTAGGCGGCTTGAGAAGAGAGTGTGTCCAGCCCAAGAACTGTAAGGGCTCTTTATATAGTAATAAGAGCTGTCTCAAGTGCCTACTATGTACCATATACTCTATAATATCTGTAACAACTTCCTCAAAGGGCCACTGTAAAGATCAGAGAACCATCCAGTTTTGAGACGATGAGCGAGAGGCTCAAACAGATTAAGTAACTTGCCCTACACCACATGACGACTGAGAAGAGAGCAGAGACGGCAGGCCAGGTCTGTATTATCAACTGGTAAAATTGGACTGCCCCTAGTGCTAGAAGACAATACTTACTTTGGCCTTCTATAGACTACCAGGATGTTGCCTGCTGAATAGGGACTCCCTTCATGTTTTGGCATGTTAGGTCTGTTCTGCTTTGGCCTGGTTAAAAATGAAATCTTCTGCAGCCTAATCTGTAGTCTCAAGACAAGTGGCTCTTGCTATTTTCCTATTTGTGTGGGAGGCAGGTGGCTTCCTTTGCTGTAATCACAGCTACAACCTGGTGCCTGCCTGCCTTACGTTATGCTTCTGGTCTACAGTAGCTACACTAACCCAAAAGTGTGGCTTTTTTGAAGAGAGAGTTAAAAAATCTGGCTTCCCCGTTCATTCAAGTAAATACCCTAGACAGGTTATCCAGCCTCTCCACCTAAAAATAAAGGGAGCTGGACTACTAGTAGACATGAAAGGTGGTATGGCAAGGAGAGAAAAGACAGGCAAAAGGTACCTATTATGGCTGCTGCTACCCCCCATCTGGAAGGTGCCACCTCTTTGCACAGCAAGGCGAGTGTACTGGACCCCACGGTTGCCACTCAGGCGACTGGTGAAGGCTGGAAGGAAAGAAAAAGGAAACTGAAGTTGGGGAAGGGACATGTACTGAGCTGGGTCCAGGTAATACAAAGGGGAACAAAGAGTTTCATGTGGCCAAAGCTAGACATTACAGAGCCCTCCCACTTGCCTCCCTCTGTACCCGGGCTTCGGAGAATGGCAGAGAGTGCAGAGGTGCTGCTGTGCCCAAAAAGCCGCTCATGCATGAGCTGCCTCTGCCGGGCTTCCTGCTCTCGCCTCAGGGCTTGAGCTTCAGCTGCAATGTCAGGTGGCATCACGGCCAACACACTGTCCTCCATGTCCTCTAGGACACTACGGCGCAGGTCTGAGGGCAGAGTCTGGATGAAGGTCACAGGGTCCATGGGGGTGTCTGAACTGGCATTTTGTGCTAGTTCCCGTCGCTGTTGCTCAGCTCTCTGCTGTGCCAGTACCTACAGAGCAGAAGAATGTCAATGGGGCATACCATGGCGAGGCAGCCTGGCCCACCAGCCCCCTACCTGCCTCACATACTTCCTCCTGGATGGCTGGAGGCAAGGCAGCAAGGAACTCAGGGCTCACTTCAGTGACACCAGGATTCCCCACCACTGCAGGAGCAGAGTTATTTGTTGAGGGGGCAGTTCGTGTTGGTGGACGAATGCCCAGCTGGTTCTGTAGGACTTCTCGGCGAATGTCATCAGGCAGGGCGGCCAGAAAAGAGGGGTCCACACCTTCAGGGAGACTAATACCTTCGGGGAGACACAAGATGTGAAGGGATTCTCACTTCTACTGACTGAAGGAAATCCATGGCCTTGCATGAGCTTTCAGTCCTCATTTTATGCCAGGGACACAGGACATACAGAGAAGGACAACCCACCCTTCCTTAGGCTCAGAACAGCTTCTTGTTATGTGCCAAGTTCTGTGTGTGTGGTCTCAATTAACCTTCATCAAGACCCCACCATTAAAAAAAAAAAGACCCCATCATGTAGCTATCATCACCCTTTCAGTATCAATGAGGATCAGGGAAGTTAAGCAATGGCTCCAGATCCTATAAGTAGGAGGTGGCAGAGAGGGGATTTGAGCTAAGATCAGTTTGACTCCAAAGTCCTGGGCTCATTCCATTGTGCAGCATCAGTTCAGTTCAGCCGCTCAGTCGTGTCCGGCTCTTTGTGACCCCATGAATCGCAGCACACCAGGCCTCCCAGTCCATCACCAACAACCGGAGTTTACCCAAACCCATGTCCATCGAGTCGGTGATGCCATCCAACCATCTCATCCTCTGTTGTCCCCTTCTCCTCCTGCCCCCAATCGTTCCCAGCTTTAGGGTCTTTCCCAATGAGTCAACTCTTTGCATCAGGTGGCCAAAGTATTGGAGTTTCAGCTTCAACATCAGTCCTTCCAATGAACACCCAGGACTGATCTCCTTTAGGATGGACTGGTTGGACCTTCTTGCAGTCCAAGGGACTCTCAAGAGTCTTCTCCAGCACCACAGTTCAAAAGCATCAATTCTTTGGCGCTGAGCTTTCTTCACCATCCAACTCTCACATTCATACATGACTACTGGAAAAACCATAGCCTTGACTAGATGGACCTTTGCTGGCAAAGTAATGTCTCTGCTTTTTAATATGCTATCTAGGTTGGTCATAACCTTCCTTCCAAGGAGTAAGCGTTTTTTAATTTCATGGCTGTAGTCACCATCTGCAGCGATTTTGGAGCCCAGAAAAATAAAGTCTGACACTGTTTCCACTGTTTCCCCATCTATTTCCCATGAAGTGATGGGACCAGATGCCATGATCTTAGTTTTCTGAACACTGAGCTTTAAGCCAACATTTTCACTCTCCTCTTTCATGTTCATCAAGAGGCTCTTTAGTTCTTCTTCACTTTCTGCCATAAGGGTGGTGTCATCTGCATATTGAGTTTATTGATATTTCTCCCAGCAATCTTGATTCCAGCTTGTGTTTCTTCCAGCCTAGCGTTTCTCATGATGTACTCTGCATATAAGTTAAATAAGCAGGGTGACAATATACAGCCTTGACGTACTCCTTTTCCTATTTGGAACCAGTCTGTTTTTCCATGTCTGGTTTTAACTGTTGCTTCCTGACCTGCATACAGGTTTCTCAAGAGACAGGTCAGATGGTCTGGTATTCCCATCTCTTTCAGAATTTTCCACAGTTTATTGTGATCGACACAGTCAAAGGCTTTGGCATGGTCAATAAAGCAGAAATAGATGTTTTTCTGGAAATCTCTTGCTTTTTCGCGGAGAAGGCACTGGCACTCCATTCAGGTACTCTTGCCTGGAAAATCCCATGGACGGAGGAGCCTGGTAGGCTGCAGTCTGTGGGGTCGCTAAGAGTCGGACAGGACATGACTGAGCGACTTCACCTTCACTTTCCCCTTTCATGCACTGGAGAAGGAAATGGCAACCCACTCCAGTATTCTTGCCTGGAGAATCCCAGGGACGGCGGAGCCTGGTGGGCTGCCGTCTATGGGGTCGCACAGAGTTGGACACGACTGAAGTGACTCGGCAGCTTGCTTTTTCGATGACCCAGCGGATGTTGGCAATTTGATCTCTGGTTCCTCTGCCTTTTCTAAAACCAGCTTGAACATCTGGAAGTTCACAGTTCATGTATTGCTGAAGCCTGGCTTGGAGAATTTTGAGCATTACTTTACCAATGTGTGAGATGAGTGCAATTGTGTGGTAGTTTGAGCATTCTTTGGCATTGCCTTTCTTTGGGATTGGGATGAAAACTGACCTTTTCCAGTCCTGTGGCCACTGCTGAGTTTTCTAGATTTGCTGGCATATCGAGTGCAGCATTTTCACAGCATCATCTTTCAGGATTTGATATAGCTCAACTGGAATTCCATCACCTCCACTAGCTTTGTTCGTAGTGATGCTTTCTAAGGCCCACTTGACTTTACATTCCAGGATGTCTGGCTCTAGGTGAGTGATCACACCATCGTGATTATCTGGGTCGTGAAGATCTTTTTTGTACAGTTCTTCTGTGTATTCTTGCCACCTCTTCTTAATATGTTCTGCTTCTGTTAGGTCCATACCATTTCTGTCCTTTATTGAGCCCATCTTTCCATGAAATGTTCCCTTGGTATCTCTCAATTTTCTTTAAGAGATCTCTAGTCTTTCCCATTCTGTTGTTTTCCTCTATTTGTTTGCATTGATCACTAAGGAAGGCTTTCTTATCTCTCCTTGCTATTCTTTGGAACTCTGCATTCAAATGGGAATATCTTTCCTTTTCTCCCTTGCTTTTTGCTTCTCTTCTTTCCCCAGCTATTTGTAAGGCCTCCTCAGACAGCCATTTTGCTCTTTTGCATTTCTTTTCCATGGGGATGGTCTTGATCCCTGTCTCCTGTACAATGTCACGAACCTCTGTCCATAGTTCATCAGGTACTCTATCAGATCTAGTCCCTTCAATCTATTTGTCACTTCCACTGTATAATCATAAGGGATTTGATTTAGGTCATACCTGAATGGTCTAGTGGTTTTCCCTACTTTCTTCAATTTAAGTCTGAATTTGGCAATAAGGAGTTCATGATCTGAGCCACAGTCTGCTCCCGGTCTTGTTTTTGCTGACTGTAGCATACCCTTACTGCAGGTCCTCCTCCTACACATATGCCGCCCTTTATCTGGATGGAATGGTTTGACTGGTGGGCATTTCCACACCAAGGGCTACTAGAAGTCTCAACAATGCCAAGATGGCCTGAGCACACATGGAGCTCACCTGCAAGAGGATCTTCTTCTTCACTGCTTGTTGAAGGCAGTGGCTCTTCCAGGATTCCCCGGGAATCTGCTCCAGAAATGGCCACCGCGGAATCTCTGGTGGAAGAACTCTCAGAGGATGCAGGGGGAGAGCTGAAGGAAATCATTTTCAGGTTGTTCTCTGAACCATATTTTCAAACTTATAAAATACTCCTACAGTACCCCTTTTTTCATAGAAGCCAAGTTGATTTCCCCAGTGTACAAAGCATGGGCATTAGTTACTAAATATGAATGTGGCTTGAAATACCTGCCAACACATCCTGCCCTCATCTCACTCACACAGTGCTTACCTGTCCTCAGGGGGCTGGGTAGGTTCCCCTGACCCATCACCCCTGCCTTGTACTTCTGTCACAACTGGTGGGGCATCCCCAGGAGTGGAGCTGCCTGCTGTGGGCTGCTCAGAACTGCCAGTTGCTGGGGCGTCACCCACAGCCTCCTCCAGGGTACAGGAAGCCAGGCTGCTAGTATCCATGGGAGAGCCTTCCAGTTGACTGCTGACAGCTGTCAGAGCATCAGAATCTTCAGCTCTCTCTGGGGAAAGAGAGGCTAGGAGGAAGTCACATGGAGAGGTTAGATCTCTGCTTCTGGGGGCAAGGGGGGGGGGCTGAATTAAGAAGCAGCCAGATCAGACTTCTTACTTCTTTAACTTCACTTCAGACGCTGGCCTGATGCTCCCCTCTCAATTTCATTTGCTTAGAACTTAGCTCAAATCCTTTTTATCATTTGTTGAACATTTATGGTGTTCCAAGCATGCCTGTGAAACATCTTCTCTAGGCATCCCAGATAAGGGATCTTGTCACTTTCAGATTCCCTACAGGCATCATTTGCACAAGCACTTATCTAAACAAACAAGGGTCCTTAAAGGCAAAACCCCCTACACCCAAAGGTGTCTCTGGAGTAAATCATATGCAGTACGGTAAAGAGCATGGATGGCAAACAGGTTTGTTTACCCTGTTGGAACACTGCTGAGAAGAATTTTGAGGCCCCATTTCAAACCAGTGGGAAATAGTGCCATGAAATAAATGTGTTGGCCAGGATAGGAGACCTGTTATATGTGTGGTCACGTGCTTGCCAGTCCTAGAAATGCTGAAGAAAAGCAAGCTTCAGAGTTACACAGATCTGGATTTTAATCACAGCTCAACCACTTACTGAGTGACCTTGGGCTAATTGTTTCACTCTGAGTTTCAGTTTATTCATAGAGATAATCACCCTCTACTTCTTTTTAAAGAAGTTAAAGAAGCCTCACATGATAGCCAGGAACAGAGTGATCACCTCAAACTGTTGGTGCCAATAAAGCACTCAGATGTATATATAATCACATGAGGACACAGAGAAAAAACCTCAACTCTAGCTAAAAAGGTAATGTACAATTTGTTGTTGTTCAGTCTCTAAGTAGTATCCAACTCTTTGAGACCCCATGGACCGCAGCGTGCCAGGCTCCTCTGTCCTTCACTATCTCTCAGAGTTTGCTCAAACTCATGTCCATTGAGTTGGTGATGCTATCTAACCATCCCATCCTCTGCCGCCCCCTTATGAGACCTAATTATGAGGACTTGAGCTTCTACTTTAGAAATTCTCTAAAGTAAGAGAGTAAAGAGAAACTACAAAGATGTCCATTCTTCCCTCCTGTTTTACCCCTACCCTCAAACCCTGAAATTCTACTTACTTATAGTGGGAGCTGGGGATAGCTCCATCTGAGTTGTTTCTGCTTCTCCACTTGGCCTTGTGGGACCCAATTCCTCTGGCTCTACAGGCATCAATAGCTGTGTAGAGCTCCCACCTTCTCCAATTGGGGACTGCAGCTCTTGAGGAATCTCTCCCAAGGCTGGTGGGGTTGGGAGTGTTGGTTGCTGTTGGGAGGGCTGCAGAGTGACAAGGGTCTCCCTGGGCTCAGATGTAGCTACATCAGTTGAAGATGGGGTTGCTGGGTAGCTGTCAGGCATAGGAGTCCCATCTTTCTCGGAAAGAATGACAATAAGGTTGTTAAAGGGCAATCAGTCAAGGACAGGGGGAGCCACTCAATCAGCACATGTGGCATGACAATTATCCCACTCAGTGATGCAGCATTCCCATCAACCACCAATTGCTCCCAGGAACAGCACCTGGCTGGTCTGGTATCTCGGGCTGAGGGCTAAGGCACAGTGCCATTAGTGCCAAGAACCAAAGATCTGACTCTTTGTAGACCCTAAGAATTAAATCCTTTCTGTGCACCGGGTGGAGGGGGAGAGTTTAAGTTACTTTATAATATTTGCCTCACGTTACATATCACCTGTCCCCTTCCACCTCCTTTTTCTTGCAGTCCTAATTATCCAAGCAGCATCTACAACTCTGATGGAAGCAACAGTGTTAAAACTAAATGTGAATGTGCTACACATCAGGGAAAGTAGTAAGTTGTATAGTTATCTTCTAATTGGGGCCTAAAATCCCTACCCCACAACAATACAACTTACTACCTCACCCCAGCATGAGCAGAGTCCTCTAGCAACAGCAGCAGGCAAAGGGCCATTTTACCTGATGACAGACCCTTTCAATGACCTTCTGCCAGATTCAGGGCACCAGGACACCTACCCTCTTTCACTGCTTTAAAAAATATTGTGTAGGCTTTAGTACAATCATTTCCCAACTCAAGTGCCGAAGGAGACAGAAGGTATAGGGTAGTAGAAGGAAGTTCTGAGGAAATAGGGGTAGGGGAGACATATAATACCACATAGACCAGTTATTAGAATCACAGTCACAAAATGGCTACTGACATTAGGCACATTAGAAGGAGGAATCAAAAGTATTTAGTAGTAATACCATTTAGCCCATAGAGCTACCCTCCCTCAAAGCAGACTGCCCAAGGCAACATTTGATTCCACAGACCCATGAAGTTTATATAAAAAGAAAAAATAAAAAGAGACTAACACAGGGTCACCAACTTTTAATTTAACCAAGTAAGAAAGAAAATCCATTATCATTTAATAAAAATATTCTGATACCAAAGAAGTAGGAAATACATAATCTCTGTAATTTATAACAGTCCTTTACATTGAACAAGTTCAGCTTTCTGAAAAAGTCATTAAACTTCCCTCATTCTGTTAACTTCCACTGAGGACTAGCATTTAGGAACCACTGTCAGGTGTTCTCATGAAGCACCACACCACGATGGTCACTAAAAAGGACAGGACACATAGCCTCACTACACATGCCAGAACGCAGTACAGCATAATCAGAATGAGAACCTAAACAGAGTACGTTGAAGGGGAAGTGCACCACCGTGGGAAAGACAGTAGACTGTATAGTTATCTCCAAGATGGGGTATGACCCTAAAACTATACAATCTACTACCTCATCCCACAGAGCACCAGTGTTCATCTTCAGTCTACCTGGGCCAGCTACTTGGGTCAGGAAAAAGAATCAACCAGTAATTAGCAAGAAGGAAAAATGGGAAGGAGAGTTACCTGAGAGGTTCTGTTCAGTGGAGTCATTTGTCTTAGATGCAGTACACTGCAAAGAAAAGGGACAGACCAATGTGGGACTTTGCAAGCACATGAGATAGAGGTCAACTCTAATAGTCGCCATCTCCCACATATGACACATATGACCTGGATGGAAGATAAGCACCTTAGCATGAAAACAGACCTCCAATTCTCTAATATAAATTCATGTTTGAGATGGCATGGGGATAAGGGGGAAACTGTCAGGGAGCTGACTAAATAATGAGAGGAAAGGATAATAAAAACCACATTGGAGCTGGGCTTGGGCATAGGACATGATCTGAACACACATCGATGAGACCAGCAAGAATTTACTCTATCTATATTTTCCTTCTTTGGGCTTATTTTACACTCCAGGTTTTTCCATGATTCACCACACTTGCTTATTTCCCAACCCTTTTAATGTGTTCGAAACAATGGTACTGTTTATTAAAAGGTCAAAGTTCTCTACAAAGGTTATCAGTTAGATCAAGCTTGTTACCATAAATGAACATTTCAATATCCTTTTAAGTCTGATATTCTGACTGTTGAGTGAGTGAGGTATAATAAAATCTTTCACTCAAGTTTTTCAATTTTCTTGCATTTCTATCAGCATTTACTTTATATATTTGGAAGTTATTCAAGGTTCCAAAATTTTCAGAAAAACCAAAATCATGTTAGAGATTTCATATATTGAGCCCTAGAAAATGCCACGTGGTGAAGGGGTTCAAGATAAAACATTTTCTCTGATCTGAAGCCTAAGCCTAACTCGTTCAAATGTTGGAATGGAATCCTATCAATAAGGTTTGCCTGACACTTGGGAAGGCAATCCACTGAAATGGAACTGAAACATTAAAAGCATGGGCTTAGTCAAGGTCATTCTTCTTGTCTAACTGTAAGTCACTGAAAGTAGAGACTATACAGTGTAACTGATAAGTTAGGAGCTGCTCTGGCTTTGGTTTTTCCCCTAAAAGCCATATGTGTGTACAGTGAATTTGGAGTGTATCATTTCTCAGGTTCAATGTGAACATCTTAGAATCTTTAATGACTCTTGGGGCCAGCCACATGTATGCTAAAACCGCAGGAAAGTTAAAGCAGACATAGCCAAATATGAATCCTCCCAGCTCATGGGAATTACCTGTGCACTCTGATCCCTGTTCTCCTTATCTTCTTTGCCTTTGTCGGTTATCTTTGTTTCTTCCTCAGCTAGTTGTTTCCTCCTTTTCTCCCTCCTTTCTTCCAGCTCCTCATCCCTCAGGAATTCCAGATGATTGACAATGGGCACTTTAACAACTGGATCAAAGAAGCAAAAGATCAGAGGTTGCTCAGGGGAGGTAGAGAGAAAGCCAAAAGGCAGAGCTTGTGGTCACAGAAAACGAGGATAACAATTTTCCATGCACTGTCTCAGCCCTTGAAGATTCACTACTGCCCTGATAACCAAGCTGCTACACACCTGAAACACAGTCATGCATGCTCTCAGCATCAAGAACTTTGCATTCCTCTGTCCAGCGAGTCAGGGCTGTGGGGATACTGGATAGGGTCCCTGTAGGGAAACCAAGGAGAGTGAGCCTTGTCATGCATCAACTGATCCAAAAATTGCAGCATTTCCCTAAGAGGACCCAATGTCTACCATAAGGTTTGGCACATCACAGGTACTAACGTCTTTGGCTAAATCACTGAGTGGTCTGGTTCCTGTAAAATGGGGTTTCTCCAAGCAGGGTGGATACTATTCTGCTTTTCCTCAGCATGGAAAAAGAACCAGACAAACGTTACCCTCTTTTTCATCACATAAACTTGCCTGCTTGGCTGGTAGCTGTGCTCTGATCATGGAAAAAGTCATCCAGCAGTTCATCATCAGACCGGGCGATGATGTGGACGTCATCGTTGCCCACTAGGAGGCGGGCTCGGCCCCGGCTTTGTAGGGGAAGGCTGCTGCTCAGCTGAAGGATGTCAGCAGCAGCAGAGGGACCAAGCAACCTGTAGGGTGACAGTGGGGTGCCATGGTCACTGTATATCCATAGGGGCCCTGCAACCTGTTATTGTGAGATCCTTTCTGTATCCTCTAGGAAATGCATAACATTATTATGGACCTGATCATACTGCATATAAGTCTTACTTTTCTAACTACTCGATCAGTCTGCCAACTTTTTTTGGGTTGAAATTGCATATTACTCCATAGTTCCTGCAACAGAGTGAGCATCACTGATGTCAGGCACTGTGTTAGGGTAGGGGCTCCCCAGGTGGCACTAGTGGTAAAGAACCTGTCTGCCAATGCAGGAGACTTAAGAGATGTGGGTTCAATCCCTGGGTCAGGAAGATCCCCTGGAGGAGGGCATGGCAACCCACTCCAGTATTCTTGCCTGGAGAATCCCATGGAGAGAGAAGCCTGGTGGGCTACAGTCCATAGGGTCGCACAGAGTCAGACACGACTGAAGCAACTTAGCACGGTATGGCACAGCATGGGTTAGGGTATAATATCTCTCTTGTACACCAACTACTATTTGTACATTGACCATTATGACATCTATACTTCTTCCTTTCACCTCTAAAAATTGTTTCTCCCTAGTGTGAGAAACTAAGCCCAAAGGCAGGGATCCTCTCCTGACTGTATCTTAAGTGCTAAGTATAGTATAAACTTAAGCTTATCATATGAGATGCTTAATGATTGCTGAATCTATGCACAGGACGCTTAAGCAGAAGAACATGTTATACAATTTGGTATTTCCCCAAAGGCTGCACATATAATCCACAAAGAAACAGGGCAAATACATTATTTGTGTGTGTCACAAGAGCAATATCCTGTCAGATCAAGACAATGCTAAAGCTCAGTGAGCCCAATAATCTTCCCTGTAACTCACCTCTGGAGTATAAGAGGAGGATTGGGCTGGCGATTCCCAGGGTAGTGAACGTGAATGGTATGGCCTGTGTTGGCCGTCAGCTGTCTCAGGGTCCTCTGGCTGCGCCCGATGCCCTGGGTGAGACGTGTTGTAGAGGAGCCACTGCCCAGTGTCAGGGAACTGTGATCTGCATGGCGTACCATCAGTGGGTGGGTGGTAGGGATATTTCCTGGGGATGGGGGGATGTCTGCTGCAAGGACAATATGCAAAGGGATCAGTGCCAAAAATAAATTTCTCCATGGTTGTTCAGGCAGAACCATGTCTCCTGGGCCTTACTTCCTCACACGGAAACCTGAGCTTTGTCCTTTCTCCCTCATTCCCACACCTCTTCTACGATCACTGATACTACCATGGCTTATGCCACCATCTCTCACCTAGATACTGCAACAGTCTCCTAAGTAGTACCTTATCCCAATTCATTCTCGACACTAAGCCACAGTGATGCTTGTTGGCCCCTCAGAAACGTGCTGTTCTCTCCGCCTTAACAACACCTCTCCCCACTTTTCACCTGTTTTGTTGTTCTTGGCCTAGAAATTACTTCTGATTCTACAGATGGGCCTAATAACCCTTTACTCTGTGCTTTCTTACCATACAACAATGTAATGCCTGCTTACTCATAATTCTTAATAGACCATAAGCTCCTAGGAGGGAAAAGGACTGTTTTCCTTTTTATTGCTATATCCTAGTACCTAGAACACAGTAGACACTCCTCAAATATTTGTTCAATTTGCTGAATGGACAGAGGCTCAACTTATAAGAAAGACTGATGGAAATCACAAAAATGCAAAGAAAACCACAGAATAGAAAGTATCTTGAAAATTATGTAATCCACCCCATTTTTTCCACATTTTTCATTTACAGGTGACAAACTGAGGCTCAAAGAGGTAAGAGACTACTTGGCCAAGACAACAGACCAGAACAGTTCAGTGTTTTCTGCTATATTGTGCTTGTGATTTGGGAGTAAAGACCTGCCTTCTCAAGACAGTTTGATTTTAAGAACTTGATGCTAAAAGGGAACTTTGATGTTGATGGGGGAGGAGGGTGGGAAGAGATTCACTCTCTGGTCCGAAAAGATGCATCCTTGATGAACAGAGTGAATGTGTTCAAAATCTACTCCCCAATGCCAAGCTCAAAGGTGTCCATCCAAACTCTCAAGATCCAGTGTCACAGACATAAGGATTAGTTATTGCCCTATCACTGTAGTGTGCACACGAGTGCCTGATGCAGTCAGCCTCGGTATCTCTTTCTTTGTTAATTCAAGCAAATCATCAAGTTGTTCAGGCTCTTAACTGGCTGCCTATTTACTGAGGTGGAGTGAACAAAAGCAGCCTCTCATAATTTCTTCTTCTAGGTATACACTTATTGAGAGAGATGGAGTCAGATATCCCTTGCCCCAGGAAATCAGCTATGAAAAGAAGTGCTTTCTGTATCAGATTGAGAGCTGCTCTGGTTCAGGGTGTAAGAATCAAGAGATAAAACCCAGCTGAGCCCCTGTATCTTACTAGCACTGGAGAACATGTTGTCAAACTCAATGATGAGATCATCCTCCCGGTCAAAGCGCTCAAATCGGACCAAGGGAGAAGCGTTCATATCAGGGTAATCCTCATCCAATTCCATTTCAGAGCCATCGTCGTCATCGTCTTCATCTCCCTCTTCACCTTCATCATCCTCCTTAAGGGGAAAATAGGAGATGGAGAATTGCTGGAGGTAAGGATTTCTGAAGTCTGGTGTCATGGCCACATTTGCACATGAGGGAGGGAGGTGCTGAGGCTAGCAACCCCGACTGTTGGTTTTCTCCAGCTCTGTGTTCCCATGGAAGAGGTTGTCTGAACCAACCCAAACACAGTCCCCCCTCACCTGATCATCTTCCTCATCTTCCTCCTCCTCCTCCTCTTCATCCTGACTATCATCCTCATCCTCGTTACTGCCACTGCTGTCCTCTTCCTGAGTGTGCTCCTCCTCATCCTCAGGGTCCAGGATATTCATGGAATCTAAAACAAAGGGAGCACATTGGAGGACTATACTGAGTAGCTAGAAAACAGGCTACTGTGCAGGCCAGCAGATTGAGTGGGAAGGTGATGGGGTATTTGACTCTAGGAGAGGAAGAACCAGATCTAGGGTGATGTACAGACTTAGTGAGCCAGCCCCGATTTCCTAAGAGTGCCAATCAGTGCATCAATATGCTGAGCCACATGGCTGAATGTGGAGGCTGGCTATAGGGTGGCGCTTGAGGAGCCATGGTCTAGGACTTGGCCAAGTCTACTGGTGCCCTCTTGCCTTTCCAGTCTACTTTGCTACTGACTGCATCCTATTGGTAAAAGGGAATCTGGAGCGATGATAGCAGGTGGGTGAGAAGAAAGTGAACCAAGTAAGAAGTGACAGACTTTTGGGCAAGCAGTAGTAATATGTTACTCGAAAAACTGGATGAGGATAAAAGTGGATGGTGTAGGTCAGCGCATGCAGACAGATGCTTCCTTATTTTGCACATGTGGGCAGCTGCCTCCAGGAAAACCCTAGTGTGGTGTCTGTCAGACGTGCAGGGCAAGAAGGGAGGCCTTTCTGGCCTCAGCACTCTCACCTTCTCGGTTGGCCTGCAAGGTGGAAGCTTGGCTGAGATTGGAAGGAGCTTCATCCATCAGCACGTCCTCTTGTGATTCATCCTCTCCACTTCTGCTCACTGAAGGTTACAGAGCAGAGCCTTCACTGAACAACAGAGGACTTCCCTTTCCAGATTGGGTGCACCTAATGTAGCTATGTACACCCAGCAGATATCCATTCTTTTTTTTTCTTTTGGATGAGGGAGAAGACCTGGGTTCACTGCTGTTGACTAGCTAGGTGAGCTTGGCCAGTCACTTTACCGTCTGAGTCTCAGTTTCCTCATCTGTAAAATGGGATGATCACATCTGCCTTGCCAATCCCACTAACTGTGAAACCACAGAGGATAATGGGTGTGAAAAAGCCTTGCCAAATTTAAGAATACATGTCTACTTCAGTTTATCATTTGATTTCCTCCATCAATAAAATAAAAACAAGTAACATATACCATTGGAGCATGGTGACAGTAGAGTACCTTTGTCATTTTCCCTCTGAGTTGTAAAAAGGGCTATCCTTAGGGAATGCTCACTCTTTTTACACTACTGAGACTGAGAGGCAGAAAGCCCCTGGATTCAATGAAGAACTGAAAGGAAAGCGCTTTCTCATCCTACAGCCTCTATAGCCTCCTCTAAGCCTCCATGAATAAACACTCTTGATGTGCCTGATGTATTATCTATACTGATGGCCACCCCCTCCGCCTCCCCTACACAGGCAACACTTCAGACCAGCCACAGGTCTGTAGATGGCTTGTGAATTTCTCATCTGTAAGACTGTCAACATCAAGACAAGCAGCAATCTAGGCTGGCTATGAGCCCTTAGGCAGAGCTGAGCAAGCAGATGATGAGAAAAAGGGTCCTCCCAAGAGAGACTGAGGCAAAGGAAGAGGCTATACTCAGTTCTGGGGCTCTCACCTATAATTGTACTGTTCCCAGATCCGCCATCCCTCTCAAGCAACTCATCTATCAGGTCCTCCAGCTCATTCTCAACCTGGAGAGAAATAGAACATATATATGGATGCACACAAGTCTATCATTGTGCTAGTGCTGAAACCCTAAAAAAAGCCAGCAAGGGAGCATATATTTCTAGGATAATATGTGACAGAGGATGTTACATAAGCACCACACACTTGGTGCTAAGAGCACAGAAACTACCATGTGCTGCCAATCCACACTCTAGACTGTCTTTCAAATGGGTACATCCCAGTTATCTGAGACCAGATTAAGTCTTTATACTCTTCAGGAATGCAGGAATACATGCAGATCTCCTTAGAGCTAGCAGCTCAGGACTGTAGGCCTCATTTCTTACCACAGCTACCAGCTCCAGAAATGACAATGCTTTCTATAGGGTCTTTAGAAGACTGACATTTGAATGCCTCAGTGAGAGCTGGTGCTATAGGCACAACAGTGTTATTAAGGAGTATCCATTAATGATCAGAGCCAGGTAAATCAAAGACCCTGGGCCCAAAGGGTTCAGGCCAACTTTCTGTGTCAACATTTCATCTGAGCCTGTTCGATTCCATTTCATAATATGGCATCCTGGCCCTGTACCCACCCTTCATTTAATACAATTCAAACACATTTACTGAGCATCTACTAAGCATATTATCTGTGCTCCTCTGCAAAACAGACAGCTAATGGCAAGGATCTAAAGTACTCACCCACCCACACCAGTTGGGGGTTTGGTTCAGCACCACAATAGGGGTATATGCTGGGTGATCTGCCTCCCTACCTGCATCTCTTGTGAACTGAGCACCTCAGGCTGCCCAGCAATCACCACTGAGTCGGTTTCAGCCTCCCCATCCATGATATCCCCATCTGCCACCTCTGTCTGAGTGACATCATGATCCTCCTCCTGCACTTCTGTTTCCCCAGGCTCGCCTGAAACAATCAACCAACCAGCAAAATAATCAAAGAGTGCCTATGTGCGGGGCACCATGAGGAAAGCATGAAAACAATAAAGTCCCTTCCCTGGGCAAATTTACGAGTTCTCAGAGAATAAATGAATGGGTGACAAAGGAAAAGACAAGGCTACGTGTGAGGATAGCCAAACAAGGCTGCAATTTTAAGGAATTCTTTGTGGGGCATATTCCCACACTACTATGACAGATCTGTGGAAGGCCAGCAAGTTCCCAGGGAAACAATACTAAGCCAGAACAGCTGTGATGTCATGCCCATAAAATAACTATGACCACCCAGCCAGCTCTCCAGTCCCTTGGCTCTGATTCCCTACCTGGGTCCTGTTGGTTGCTATTAGAGTCCTGAGCAGCTCCTTGGGCATCCTGCTCAGACTTGCTCTTGCTAGAAGCACTCTTACTGCCAAAAAGGCTACTGGGCTGGTTCACAATCCGGGAAAGTGTTTCCAAAGGCTTCAGAGCAGCATTGACTGTGTTGGCCATGTTGGGACTGACATAAAGGAAGATACAGAGATGAACTGGGCACAGAAATCCACACTAAAAGAAATGGCGGCTCATCAGAGTAACAACTGATTCCAGGAATGGAGCATGGAAGGTACAAGGTGAGCCTGAGACATCTTGTTGTGCCAAATGGCCTTCAAAATCAAGTAGGCTTTAAAAAATTAATGGGGGCATTACCACAGGCCAAATCTGAGCATCAAACAAAAATAAAGATGGTAATGGATTACACACTATAAGAATACTAGCTAATAAACAGGAACAAGAAAATCAGAAAACTGTCACTTTGCAACCAACAATGTTAAGTGATCTAGGCAAAGATCACTAATAAATGCTAAAACTACTGAGTTAAAAAAAAATCTTCAGGGCACAGGATATTCACATGATCTTCACATGAACTCAAAGCCATCACCTCACGGATGATCTGTTAATACAAAGTATGTTAGTCGCTCAGTCGTGTCCGACTCTTTGAGACCCCATGGACTATATATAGCCCATTAGGCTTCTCTGTCCATGGAATTCTCCAGACAAGAACTGGAATGGCTAGCCATTCCCTTTTCTAGGGGATCTTCCTGACCCAGGGATTGAAACCAGGTCTCCTGCATTGCAGGCAGATTCTTTACCATCTGAGCCACCAAGGAAGCCTTGTTAATACAAAGGGGAACTCTAACCATTAACTATGTGATCAAACTTAGCATCATCCAATAATGGGACAAATTGGCATTGTGCGTCTCCTGATGTGAAGCACTGAGAAATGCAAACACCACCTATATAGTATTCTTGCCAAAAAAGTTTACCCTGAATTTAACCATGAAGAAACAATTAGGCAAATCCAGATTATGGGATGTTCTATAAGACATCTGACCTTTTGGACTCTTAAAACAGTCAAATGTCATAAAAAAAAAAGAGATACATGACAATCAAATGCAATGAGTGATGCTCACTGGATTCTCAATCAACACACTCTCCCCCAGGCTATAAAGAGAAAGATAATCTTGAAATAATTGGGGATATATGAGTATGAAGTATATGGTATCATTCTATTACTGGTAAATTTCTTAGAGGTAATGATGTTATTTTAGCTATGTAAGGGAATCTTTTTCTTAGGAGACACATGCTCAAGTATTCAGAGGTTAAGTGTCACGTTTATAAAAAACTTCAAGCGATTCAGTTCATGAAGCTGAGGGGAGGGAGGAACAAAGCAGACAGTTTGAAATGCTAACCACTGGTTAATCTAGGTGAGGCATACAGTGTTCATTATACTACTCTGAGTTCATAGTTTGAAATATTTAAAAAAGTTTATGAGGTTTTATCAAAAGGACAGATAAGCCAGCTTGAAGAGGTCCCACAAGCTCAAAGGTGTAATGAAAAAGAGCACAAAGGATGAGCATGCAAAGGATAACTGTAGTGATCTAAGTAATTCAATCAGATTTTAAAAACTGAGGAAAATTCATGAGACCATACTACTACTTAGAAAACAGAAAGCCAGAGCTTGTATTTGAGGTGGAGTTTAACCCATTTTTGGTTACTCCATTTTGACTTACTCTGAAGATAGGTGACTGAAGGGAAAAAATAAGTTTTTAATCTTGCCTTTTTTAGTAGGAACTGTATTATAGGGTAACCAACTTTCCCTCTTGAACTGGAGCTATAACCACAGAAATATAGCAGCTAGTAACAGAAGGAATGATGGAAATTAGAAAGGTGTCACTGATAACCCTCTAGGAAATTAAAAGATGCAGGCAAGGATTATCAACTGGTGTTAAGACCATTTACTAGGAACATGATTAATAGGGAAGAGAAGGCAATGGCACCCCACTCCAGTACTCTTGCCTGGAAAATCCCATGGATGGAGGAGCCTGGTAGGCTGCAGTCCATGGGGTCGCTAAGAGTCGGACACAACTGAGTGACTTCACTTTCACTTTCATGCATTGGAGAAGGAACTGGCAACCCACTCCAGTGTTCTTGCCTGGAAAATCCCAGGGACGGGGGAGCCTGGTGGGCTGCCGTCTATGGGGTCGCACAGAGTTGGACACGAGTGAAGCAACTTAGCAGCAGCAGACATTTGTACAGTGCCAAAGTAACAACACAGTTTCTTTTCTACTAAGAAGGAGAAAAATATAATAGTACAATGATGATTATCACTCTACCCTAGTGGTCAATCTTACCATGACTAAATGGCAGTTCAAAGAGATGCATCTCCCCATGATACAATATGAGATGTACACCATCTATGATGCTCTACCTTCAAATTTATAGCAAACAGGAATAAAGGGAACAAGTTAAACTATAATGCATATAACCAAGTGAACCAAACCTAGGAAAAATATTCTGCAGGTCTGGTCACTTCAACAAATTAGTTCATGAACAACAGCAATAAAATGAAAATTAAAAAAATTAAGGAACTGTGTTAGTATAACAGAGACTCAGGACATAACCAGATGTAATACAAAGTCCGTAATTAATAATTAAGAGGGGGAGAAGCTTGGAAAAAACATTATTGATCCAGTTCAACTCTTGAGTTTGCAGCAGATGTGAGAATGAAGGCCCCACCCACCCCCCTGCCCCAGGAAAGTGCCTTGCTTAAAATTAAAAGCAACAATACCGAGAACTCAGGTTTCCACCTATACCCAAACTTTCCCTATCATACTGGCTAACTACTTATCTGGCAAGGATACATAAAACACTAGGCAAATGGAGAAGTATGCAGCATGATTAAAGACAGAGCAAAAGTCTGGGGCTGGAGCTCAGGAATAATTTTACCTGGACAGGTCCAGGCTGTGAGGCACTCTGGCCAGGTCATTAACCAGTCCCTTCTTCAGGAAGAGTCGAATGATGTTGTTCATGCCGTTGTGTTGGGTCTTGGCTGTTGCACTGCTGTAGAAGCTGGAGGTGGAGGGGCAGGACTCCATGATAGTACTGATGATACACATCACTGCCTGAAGTCTGGGAGAGAAGTTTGACATCTCTTTCATGTGAACACAGCCCATTCTTAGGCCACGTCTTCACTAACTTGCCTCAGATAACCCTCTTCCCTTTGTGTTTCCATCTGGAAGTAACATCTAATCAGGTAAGAACTCACTCCCTGGGTGGAGGCATTCTTCATTTTCTTCAAACATAATTTAAAAAAGTAAAGTTGAATAACCTCCTCCACTTTTTGCTTGAAGATTTTAGTAATATAATGAAAATATCCTTTTTTTTCCCTCTGAAGTCATTTACTTACTTCCTCCAAGTGTCATCAGTCCTTTGGGTATTTTGCAGCACTAGAACTATCTGAGAACCAGAGAATGTACAGTGCAAGTATGACCAGAACTCTTGTTCAAATGCAATGAATTCCATGGGCCAAGAATGGAGTTAGGGGATGCTATTGCTTATCAGCACTAAGTCAGGCATGGATTTTACCTGGCATGTTTCTCTGTACTCTCAGCCATAGCCAGTGCCCTTCCCAGGGCTGCTTTTACTTCATTCACAAGGGCCACCTGGGCATCTGTGCCACTCCCTGAGGCAGCCAGGCTTGCAAGGAACAGGCGGGCCAGCGCAGGTGTGTCCTTGTCTTCTGCATTCTGGGTATGCGGGAGGAGGTGGTCCAAGACAAAAGCTAGCACACTGCAATCCTGAAAAGTCATTAATCATGACATTTACTCACAAGGATAATTATGCCATACTGTTTGCACATCAACAAGGTGCATGCACACAGCACTGATCCTCAGAGTCACTCAGTTAATGACTATCAGGCCCACTTTATAGATGAAAAAAAACAAGGCTTAAAGGTGCAAGCTAAATGAGTAACAAATACAGGTTTTATGCTTCCAAATTCCGTTCATTTCTCACAAGTTTACATATCTTCATCAATCTGAGGCCCAAAGAAACATGGCTTGCACAGAGAACTTAAGTCAGTGGTGATGATTCAAGCCTTGATTTCTAATTCAATGTTACAATTAGTCCACAGTTTCTAATAAATTGTAGTACTGAAACCTACAATGTGCCCAGGACCCTGAGCTAAAAATTGGCAGGGGATGAGAAACACACAGCACAGTTACAGATATGGATATGCAGAAATATTTAATGTAGGGTTACCTAAAATAGCAAAAAAGGCCCAACAATAGGGGAGAAAATTAAGTCAGACTCCCCAACCTCTAAAAATGATTTCTGCCCTGATAATTCTGTATCTTAGAAACTTAGCTCTGTTGTCATTCAAGTAGATTTTGGATCAAAACACACTGGCAATTTTGGAACTAGATGCAAACGATGGTTGCACAACACTGAATGCACTAAATCCCAACAACTGTATACTTTATTATTATTTTTTAAATAAATTTATTTATTTTAGTTGGGGGCTAATTACTTTACAATATTGTAGTAGTTTTTGCCATACATTGACATGAATCAGCCATGGGTTTACATGTGTTCCCCTTCCTGGACTGTATACTTTAAAATGCTTAGTTTTATGTGCATTTTACCTCAATTTAAAAAATGCATTGAAGAATTCTAGGCACTGTGAAATTAGATAGGGTGACCTTGGTTAAGACAGAACTACTAGAGATAAAAAAAATTCCCAGTAGTGAATAAAACACAAAGTTAAAACAATTTTCTGAATAAAAGTGTAACATTATCAGTAAAAACTGGAATAAAAGCCTTGCAATTTGGGCGACGATTCCTGAGTGGAATCATGTATTCATGACTGAGTGGAAGGAATATGGATTTGAAACCAGAGATCTGGGCTCTAATCCTAGTCCTGCTACTCTGCAGTGTGGCCTTGAGCAAGTTATTGACCCCTCTGAGCCTTCTCTTTTTTCTCTTAAGGAGAGCAATACTAACAAACTTGCAGTGCTGAGGTGAGGATTATCAATAGTATGTGTAAAGCACCTATGAGTATCCAGCACCAGTAAGTAGGTCACTTGACACATTAAAATTGTACAAATTTGCAATTAAATGTCTTATTCCACAAGTATGCTATTATTATAACTACAACTGGCATAAGCTTTGAAATAGATGTCTAATGTATATTTAATACACACATTCCATAAAGGACTTATATCCAGAATATATAAAGAATTCAGAAGAAAGTAAGAATAAGACTTGGACACTTCACAAAAGAGAATATAGCCAAGAAAGACAGGAAATTTTAACCACAATACAATGCCAGTATGAACCTACTAGAATAGTTAAAATGAAAAACAGGAATACCAAGTACTGACAAGGAGGTGAAATAATCCAAACACCCATAGGCTGTGCTGGTGATTATATAAATTGACATGACTGCTCTGGAAAACTTGACACCAGTTGCTAAAGCTTAACAGACCACCAGCAATTCCACTCCTACGCACATACCATCCAACAAAAATATATGAATTTATGTATGAATTTATATATATAACACACACACAAAATCAATGAACTTACGTTCACCAAGACATGTGTAAGAGTGATTATAGCAGTACTACTTTTTAACACTTCTAAAAGGAAAACTAGACAAATGTCTATAAGCACTAAAATGGATAAGAAGATTGCGTTACATCCATATAATGAAATTCTATACAGCAATGAAAATAAACTACAACTACACACAAAGATGAATCTTGCAAATATGTTAAGCAACAGAAGCCAGATATAGGAGGACATACTGTAAGACTCCACTTATATAAAGTACAAAATCAATTTATGAATGTAAAATAATGGTGACTTCATGGAAGTTCAAAGGGGAAGGGGAGATGTGCAAAGATGTGCATGGGGTAGCCTTTGTGGGGTTTCTAATGTTTTATTTGAGCGGTAGTCATCCAAGAAAGGAGAAGGCAATGGCACCCCACTCCAGTACTCTTGCCTGGAAAATCCTATGGACGGAGGAGCCTGGTAGGCTGCAGTCCATGGGGTCGCTAAGAGTCGGACACGACTGAGTGATTTCACTTTCACGCATTGGAGAAGGAAATGGCAACCCAATCCAGTGTTCTTGACTGGAGAATCCCAGGGACGTGGGAGCCTGGTAGGCTACCGTCTATGGGGTTGCAGAGTTGGACACGACTGAAGTGACTCAGCAGCAGCAGCAGCAGCATTCAAGAAAAATTAATTGGTGAATCACTTAGGAGCTGTGTATTTTTGTATGTATTTTAAAGCTTGGATTAAGATAAAAAATAGCTTAAAAATGGCAGCTGCTTTCAGATTCTTTGTCTGCAACATGGTTGCCTTTGTTCTACTTACACCCTTTATTGCTTACTAACCATAAAATAACTCTGTGACTGCTAAAAGAAGGTCTCCTTTGTGAAAAACCCTCCTTGGGCACCCCTCTTACATATATGGGAACATGATATGGTTTCTTAAAGTGCCCTTTCACTTGAAAAATACAACCTGAAGATAATTCTGTATCAGGACATATAAAATATGACTTCATTCTTTCCCATGCTCTACTGATGAACATTTAAGCTTTTATATTCTATTTATTACCAATACTGTTACCACATCAGGTGTCTTTGCTCAGCTGTGAATACATCTGGAAGATAAACACCAATATTGTGTATTTCATTTATTCTCCTGTCTCCTAGATACCTTTACGTAGGTGACCCACAGATACCTCTCATATTCCACATTTTCTCTTTGAACCATTTCCTCTTCTAATGAAAGATAAAAAAACATAAAACAAGAAACATCTCTTGAGTTCTTGATTTCACCTTTACTCTCCAAATCCAATCTCATCCATTTCTACTGTTAAAATCTCTCTTTAACTCATTCATTAACCCCTCTAACTTTATCAAGATCCTATATTACCCTAGATTACTATATTAGCAGTCCTGACTGGTCTGACTACAACCTTGCCTGTTGCATTCTCCACTAATGCACACCAAGTGAGTTTCTACAAAACAAAGTAATAAACTGTATCTGCTCATTCCTTGGCAAGTGAGCCTAATGCCTCCACATCATGGAAAAAAAGGCAAGCTCATTAACGTGTCTTAACAGGCCTCTGCCTCTCACCATTGGGCTAGCATGCTTGGGTTCCTAGCAAAGTATCCAACACATAGCAGGTATCCAAATGATGCAAGTATAAAATATTAGGCAAAAATCAGAAATATTACCTCTTTGATCAGCTCAGACTGGCCCACAGTGTAGCTGTAGTTGGCAATCAGGGTAGCAATACCAACATAGGATCTCACCAACTCTGCCAGAAGCCGAAGAATAGTGGAGGTGGGCATTAAAGGTTTGCTGCCCTTGCCTTTCTGCTTGCTTTCCTCAGAGGCCCGGTCCCCTTCTTTATCTTTCTTCCCATCCCGAGACTCCTCCGGACTTGACACTGTTCAAAGAGAGCCAAACACTGGTTCAATTCCACACAGGAATATTGGCAAAATCCAGTCTTCGGTGGAAAGGATATCACTTCAGGCCACTAGTGCAAATTGAATGCCCTCCTCCTACTGCAGTAGGACAGATAACTAAGATGGTCGGGTTTCAGATGTAATCTGTGGATACAGTATGTTCACACATATTCTGCCATTTCCCTCCTTTTGTAATGTTCCAGAAATACAACAGTGCATGTTACCCTCACTAGACAAAATTCTTTAAGTGCAGGGAATGAACCTGATTCATTTTGGTGTCTTCTATAGTTCAACATGGCTTCCCTGGTGGCTCAGTGGTAAAGAATCCACCTGCCAATGCAGGAAGCATGGGTTTGATCCCCCGGTCAGGAAGATCCCCTGGAGAAGGAAATGGCAACCCACTCTAGTATTCTTGCCTGGAGAATCCCATGGGCAGAGAAGCCTGGTGGGTGATAATCCATGGAGTCACAAAGAGTCAGACATGACTGAGCGACTAAACAAAAAGACAGTCTGTCACACAGTGGGCAATGATGTTTCCCTTGAATGATACTACCATCATCCATACTATATACTACATACGAGCAGTAAGTCCCACAAAATGAACTAACCAATATTTTATTAATTATTAGCCTTTTAAACTTATCTCCAGGGACTAGTCTGGCATTAAGAACAACATCCTAACTTAGACTTCAAAGCTCTTTCCTGTCAAGAAACAGCAGCTCTTAAAATGTCTCATTCACAGGACATTTCTTTAATTCTTGGCAAGTAGCCAATGGGCTCTGTTGAAACTGCTGGAAAGCAAGAATCCACCATGCAAATGTTATAGCTAGAAGAGTGTCACTGGCACCAAGGTTCTATAATAAGTCTTAGTGGAAGCTACCAAAAGAAATATATGCAGAGGTTTCAAGAAGAGAACGAAAGGATGTTACCATAGCAACCACTACTGGGTTAGTTAAGTTATAGTTCCACTGGCTTTATTTATTCATTGTATTTCCTTTTGAATTGCAGTGCTGCACAAAATTACATCAGTTACAGGTGTATAATACAGTGATTCACAATTTTTAATGGCTATACTTCATTTATAATTATTATAAAATATTGGCTATATTCCCTAATATATCCTCATAATTTAGTTTATACCTAATAGTTTGAATTTTTTAATCCCCTACCCCAAGACTGCCCCCGCCTAATTCTCCCCACTGGTAATCACTAGCCTGTTCTCGGTATGTTAGTATGCTTCTTTTGTTATATTCACTGGTTTTATTTTTTAGATTTCACGTAAAAGTGATGTTACACAATATTTGTATTTATCTTATTTCACTTAGCATAAGGCCCTCCAATTCCATCCATGTTGCTGCAAATGGCAAAATTTCATTCTTTTCTATGGTCAGTTCCATTAATTTTAGCATATAATGAGGGGTGGGTACAGGGCCAGGATGCCATACTACAAAATGGAATAGAGCTCAGTAAGAAAACAGGCATGGGTGAAACTTTCATACAGAAAGCTGGCCTGAGCCCTTTGGGCCCAGGGTCTTTGATTTACCTGGCTCTGGTCATTAATGTATGCTCCTTAGTAACACTGTTGTGCTGCACCAGCTCTCACTGGGGCATTCAAATGGCAGTCTTCTAATGACCCTATAGAAAGCATTGTAATTTCTGGAGCTGGTAGCAATGGTAAGAAATGAGGCCTACAGTCCTGAGCTGCTGGCTATAAGGAGATCTGCATGTATTCCTGCATTCCTGAAGAGTATAAAGACTTAATCTGGTCTCAGATAACTGGGATGGACCTTTTGTTTACAGAATGCTGAGCTCACCCCTGAGAAAGTTCACTTGGGCAAGTAAACATGACAATTATGCCTGTATTCCTCTACTGCCTGTCCAGGACACCCAGTTTCTTCAAGTTGTCCTCTCAAGGAATAAGAACAAAAGAGAAAAGTGAACCCATTACCTTCTCCTTGGGATGCCCCAGATGTGGAAGTCTCAGTGGAGGCACCATCTGCAGCAAAGACCTGACTCTATGGAAGAAGAAAACTCCTGAGCCATTATTAATTTCAAAGACAATTGTCCCCAAGTGGCAGGACTCCTTTTCAGGGTACTGGTTGTAAATGTTATTGACTCTCTTTGTCTATCTTTTAACCACCTTTCCCATCTATATACTATAACCTGTGGGAAGGTATCATTATAAACAGCCACTAGAAGATTGGCAGAAAAGAGAACAGAGGAAGATGAGACTGAAAAATGAATTAAAGAAACATTTTTAATCCAAGGAGAAAAAAGAAAATCCTAAGGACAACCCAATCTTCATTTTTAGGAAACGTATAATTTATAGATACATCAAAATTAAGACCTTTGAAATATTCTTGGCATAACCCTTTATCCCATAATAGGTACCAAAAAGAGAAGGAAAATCGAAGGTTGGAACTGACTTACATTAATGGAAAATCCTGACTGTGTATCAAAGTCACTGCTCTGACGGGTAAGTGACCGGTACTGCTGGTATACATCATCACCCATGTCTTGCAGAAGCTGGCCAACCTCTTGAGTCATACCCCCAGGTTTAGGATCAGATTTGTCTGCTAGAAAAACAAAAACAAAACATAACTTTTCAGACTGTGCAATGTTAATGCCCATCTGGTAGCTTGGTCAATTTTGCTCCAAGTTGCTACAACTGTTTACATAGTAATATTGCTAGGCTTTGATTTAAGAATGATAAATGTAGAGACAGCATGATTGAAAGCTTTATTCTATCAATAGTTTTGTGATCATAGGCAATTTAGTCTCCTCACTGTCCTTAGCTGTCACTACTAAACTTAAATGAACATACCTGACACTTTGCCTAGTACAGTGGGAAGTCAATAGATGGCTACTATAAATAGCTATATTATTATTTTTTAGGGGGGAAGAGAGTTCAGGAGGTGGGTAAAGGTTTTCCAATTGTGGGAAAAGCAAGAAGCTTTATAAGGATCAGAGTGCTGTATAAATGAAAAGCACTGAAGTAAAGACTCAGATTTTCTTGACTTGCTAAATTCACTATTCATCAACTTTTGGCAATTCTGTGGGACCTATCAAGTAAGTATGTCCTGAATAAAATCCAGAAGTATCTGACTGGAATAGAACCTTAGGTTCTAAGCAATTCATTTATCACTTTCCCAATACTTAAAAGCAGCACTTAACTAAGGACAAAAGATAGGGATGGTGGTGTCAAAGGACAGGAAGCCTAGCCACACCTTGTAATATTGGGCAATAAAGAGGTTTTGTTTATGAGAAGGAAAACATTAGAGACGACTTGGTATTTTATTTTCAACCTGGTCATAAGACGCTATTATCTCCTTTTTAATCTTTGTTCATTCTTGCCTGTATGGGATGTAGTCTTATATAAAAGACTTGGGCAATCTCCTTATCCTTATCATTCATTTTTGTTCTTGTTCAATTGTCAGTGGTGCCCAGCTTTGCAACCCCAGGGACTGCAGCATGTCAGGCTCCCCTGTCCTTCACTATCTTCCAGTTTGCTCAAACTCATGCCCATTAAGTTGATGATGCCATCCAACCATCTCATCCTCTGTTGCCCCCTTTTTCTCCTGCCCTGCATCTTTCCCAGCATCAGGGTCTTTTTCAATGAGTCGGCTCATCAGATTTTGCCAAAGTATTGGAGCTTCAGCTTCAGCATCAGTCCTGCCAATGAATATTCAGGGTTGATTTCCTTCAGGATTGATTGATTTTATCTTCTTGCTATCCAAGTGGCTTTCAAGAGTCTTCTACAATACCCAGTTCAAAAGCATCAATTCTTCAGTGCTCAGCCTTCTTTATGGTCCAACTCACATCCACACATGACTAATGGAAATGCCATAGTTTTGACTATATGGACCTTTGTCAGCATTTTATCATTCCTTGGTCATATCCTTTGTCAGACTGTTATCATTCATACTGTATAACTATTAACTTCTTTAGAGAAGGGGGCTATGTGTTTTATTCATCTTGATTCCTAGAGCATGGGGAAATAGTTGAGTGCTCACTAAGCCATGGGTTGGTTAAAGTGACCTAACCAAAGTGCCAGCCTCCTCAGGTGGGCTAGTTACATACCTTCCTCTGGAGCATGGTATGCAGCCAGGGCATTTAGCATGTCATAGATCACTTCCTTGATAGTATCAGGAATGACAGGCAGAGGTGAGGGTTTCAAAGGGGTTGTTTTCACCAGCTGTACAGCATTCGGGCCTTTAATTCTAAGATTCTCAAACTCATCATCTGAAGCTAAGTCACAGTGAGACAGAGAAAAATCAGTCAATAATGAGCAGGTACCTACATTTGGTAACTGATAAAGACTAAGAAGCGGAGGGCCACTTCCAAACAATGTTCAAGGAGTCTACTTAGAAAAGCTGGCTTTTACCTTCCCTAAATCCCATAGGATTTAATACAGCAGTATCAAATAGTAAAAAAAGAATATAGGATTTGGATTTGGGGACATTTGGTTTTAAAATCAAGTTCTGTGACAGGATCTTGGTCAAATTATTTCAATAAACCTCAGTTTTTTCATTCTTGAAAATTTGGGGATTAAAAGAGACCACACATGAGAAATGCCAAGCACAGGCAGGGCCAGGCTGGGGGTCCCAAAATAATTAGTCCCTTTCCCAACTTCTAATTCAAAAAACAAACAAAAAACCCCCAAACCCCACAGAAAAGTTGAAAGGTTAGTACAAAAACATCCATATACTTTTCATCTAGAATCAACATTTTCCACTCCTAAATATGTCTACCCGAATCTAAGGATCAAGGATATTTTCCTACACAGCCAGAATACAATAATACTCAAGAAATTTAACACAGATACAATTATATTATCTTTTACACAGTAAATATTCTAATTTCTCCAAATCTCCTTTATCTATATTCAGCATTCCATTAAGGTTGCTGGTTTCTCTCATCTCCTTGAGTTCTTGGCATCTCTGGCAGGAATTACTACAGGGCAAAGACCAGAGAAGCTACTCAACTACCTCTGAATTGACCCACTTGATCAACAAGCCAATGTCCCAATGCCTGCCTAAGGAAGTTTTCCAAGCTACAGGCTTCCTCACAGGAAATTTTCTGAGTTATACTAAGCCACAGACCTCAACGTCTCAAAGGCCAGGAGAAGGGTAAACCTACCAGTTCCTGAGCCGCGAGGGGCTGGAAGGGCAATGCGGATACAGCAGTTGGCCACTTCTGTGAAAATGTCTGGGTTGCGGCATGCGGCTGGCCCAAGGACACGAAGGATGTAGTTGATCTCCCGAGAGCCGAGGCTGCCAGATACAACACCAGAGGTAGTGCTACCAGCTCCACTTGTAGCTGCTGAGCGAACAACCTAGTAAAGAGGAGGACACTGCTGATTAAAGACCACTTTCTAAAACAAAACTGCATTCCAGGAAGAGTTACCAAGGATTAAAATACCAACCAAGCTCTCCCTCAAGACAGTGGATGAAAGCCTTTTGATCTTTGGGAGGAAGACACACTTGGGTCTTTTGAATTTTAGTCCTTCACAATTCAAAAAAATGTGGCTTATAAAAAAGTTACAACATTCAGCCTATCCCCCAAACTATCAACTGTTAAGACTAGACGATATGCAATCCTTATAGAAACTGGGAAACATATCTAGATCACTGATCACTCCTCCAAATTAAAGCTCCCAAATTTAAGTGCCAGTTCTGAGCCTTCCCACATGCCGTCCCAATTTTAAATCAGAATAGTTCGAACTCTAAAAATATGTAATACTGACACCCACTTTGTATAAGAACAAAACTAAAGTTTCAAAGTCAATCATCAGTCTTGGATAATGACAGCCAAGAGTATAGGTTTCTTGAACTAAAACTTGTTAGTAAGGGACTAGGACACCTTCCACCAAGTTCATGTTTTAAAGATCATCCCCTGTAGGATTACTTCACCCAAGAGCCTATTTTCCAAACACTGCAAAGGTATTTTCGGGTTGTAAAAGTACAGCTGACTCTTGAATAACAGGTCTGAACTGGATAGGTCTGCTTACACACAGATTTTTTTCCAATAGTAAACACTACAGCCATACCCTTCAGTTTAGCATAATAACCTCCATTATCTTGCCTTTCAGGCTCCAAATCGTAAAATAACTCTCATTCTTTAAATACAGAAAATTGCAATTCCACTATGTGCCATTGTTTATTTATTTTGTCCTTTGTAGGACACTGGATGTCTAGTCTTGGTATTACAAGCAATTCTAAAGTGAACATTCTTGTATATGTACCTTGGGATACTTGACTTTAGTTATCAGATAAATTCTTGGCCACAGAATTTCTAGGTCAAAGAGTATTTTAAACTGACAATACCAAATTACCCTCCAATGTGGCTGTATCAATTTCCACTCTTACAAAAAGTAAGAGTATGCCTAGTTCTCCACTCCTGTACCTGCAGTGGATATTATCAAGCCACTTGATACATTAAAACTGCCACTGATATTCCTTTGTTCGCCATACCCCCAAATAAAATTTCCTTTATGTTTAGAAAGTTTTCTGTCATCCAACAAGAACCTACATTTTTTTCCCTAGCATTTAAAAAAGTTGTTTAAGCTTTAAACATTTTAAAAGTGTTTTTAAGTCAGAATACTGTCTGTGCATATAGTTGTTTCTTCTCTGTTGGGCTGTCTCCTAACATTGGATCAATGTACATGCTGTCTTTAACAGCCCTCCTTCTTTTGGCTTTGCTCCTACCAGGTGAAATCAAATAAGCTGGCTGAGGAAGAATTATCTGAAGAGTGTGAGATATATACTCATATACACAAAGAAGTATGAAGTGGCACCAAAATAATTTATACCTTTTGATCCAATTTCTAAGCATTTATAAGAAAAACAATTGTAAATGTGACAAAGCTATGCACAAAAATGTGAATAGCAACACTACATATAAATGTGGGAAACAATGTTCCAAAAGAGGAAATTGGTAGTGAAATTCAGTAACGTTCACCTGATGACTGCTAACAAAGAATTAGCAGAGGAAAGAAGAGTCTGTAAAAGTACGGTGGAGAAAAAGCCTTACTAGTAAGATGTTAGCCCCTAACCCTTCTGTTGAAGTCTTAAGTTGATGTCATAAGGGTTTTTATTTTTGTAATTACTTTCTTCTATTGCTTTATGTGTTTCCTAAAATTGACATATAAACCTCAGTTTTCATGTACACAATGTGTATTTGTAAAGAGCTTTTCCCAGTCATAAACATTCCAAAAACTTTACTATAGCCAACGCTTGAATATTGTGGGGGTTAGGGGCACCAGCCCTCCATGCTGTTGAAAATCTGCTTATAACTTATAGTTGGCTCTCCATATCTGAGGTTCTGTATCTGCGAATTCAACGAACTGATCGTGGTAGTACTTTAGTGTTTACTATTGGGAAAAAAAAATCTTTATATAAGTGGACCTGTGCAGTTCAAACTTGTTATTCAAGAATAAACTTTATTTTTACAATACCCAAAACAATATGGTTGGAAAATAGGCTCTTATGTGAAGAAGATTTTCTGGATAAGAGCTATCACTATAGTAATTCAGGGGTAAAAAATCCTATTTTCTAGTACTTTTTAAATGTCACTCAATGGGATTATCTATCATCTAAGCAAGCACCTGAGGACACAGCTGGGAAATTTTGCTGGGCAGAGCATATCTATAACACATAGCTATATACCTGAAGAAGAACCAGAAGTCAATCTGTTCTGAGACCAAGGAGAACAAAGTATGATATAAAGCTAAACCAGCATCGGACACCAAAGACGCACCTTTTCCATGGTATGGCGCAGGGTGCAGGGGTCCTCAATGATGTGTCTTAAGAGAAGGGTGACCAGGGGAGTAAACCCATTGAAGCCTGAACTCTGGGTCAAATTTAAGATCATGCGAGTACTCTTCAGCTCTGCAAACATCATGGCATATTTGTGGTCTCGGGTGAGCCTCAGGCATAGGCGAAGGGTGGCATGCAAAGTGTCTGGATCCACAGGGACGCCTAGCATGCTCACACAGGCCCGGATTAAAACAGTCACCATATCCTCTGTCAGGCCCTGGATCAAGATCTCCCCAGTTTTTGTTTCTTCCAGGCTTGTCTCCTTTTCAGTATTTGTACTGTCTAGGGCCAAGGGGGTATCTACAAATGGGAAAAGTAAGTGTTCAGACAGTTAACTTGACATTTCCTTCCATTCTCTCCCTCTGAAGCAACCAAACACTTGGGTCTTATTAAGACAAATATACCAAATACCAATTCAAAGACCAGATGAAAAAGCATATAAAAAGGAGAACTATGTATCTTTAAGTCACCAAGCAATCTGAAGAGTAAGAAATCACTCATGATGAAACTAGTCAGAATTTAAGCCATAAAGGCACATTAGCTTTATGTAAGACCCTCCTTGAAAGATTCAAAGCTGAAAGTCCATACCACTGGTTTTATTTTCTTTACGTTTGATATCCATCTCTTTGCTTTCTTCCAGTGTCTTCTCTAGTTCCTGTCCATTGCTGTTTTTAGAATTTTTATTCAGTCGTGGTACCCTCAGGAGTGTCAGCATCACAGGACGCCGGTTCCCTGTTTCCTCATTAACCTAGGAATTCAAGCAGACAAAAATATCTCTACAGAAAAAAGAACTGTAAGGGGAAATGGGGGAATTGGGACTCTGTGGCAAAATGCTGTAACAGGAAGGAATTTTGGCAATTTATCCCATTCCTATTATTTACAGAAAGAAAGCCTGAAGGTCCTAAGAAAGAAAGTGGCATACACAAGGCCCTACAGCAAATTATGAAACTTTCCAGTAGAGCAGATACCATATCCCAACAACTCCCTAATCCTTGACTGAACACTTAAAATGATTTCCAGGTGTGACAGTATCAAATTGCCAAGACTCCTGGCCTAAAATATAGCTTTAGAAAGACTCAGTTCTCTGAAAACTATACCCCATTTAGTAATGGTAATACCATCCTTATAACATGTCAGGACTGCTGGTTCTGGAAGAAGCAAATGGAAAGGCATACTTAGCACATTCCCCTCTTTCAATCAAGTTTACGGCATCGAGTGAGCATGTACCTGTACCATTGTAGTGAACTGGACAGTGTATCTTCTTCGGCCTGCAGTGAAACGCACACTTGTCTCTCCAGATTTCCAGGCAGAATCAATAGTGCTGTTGTTGCTTGCACTGTAACTACACCAACGTCCAGAGCGGTCATCAAACCAGCGCCAGTTGTTGTTGTTAGACTGTAGGTACTAAATACAAGAGCACAAAGTTTTACTGTATTTCCTTATAATGTTGACTATTAGAAGAAATAGTCATTTCATCAGCATTCATTGCTAAAGCTAACCCAGGAAAAGGAAATATATTGGACATTTATTATATTTTGAAAACCAAGAAAGAAGTTTTCATATACCTTATCCCTCACATCCCTGAGCCTCTCCATAGGCACAAAACACTCTCTACCCTTATCCTGTGATCCTTTCTTTTTGTTTCCAACTATTTTCCACAAAAGGTAAACATTATTTTAGATGTACTGGAACAAAACTTCTGTTTCTGAGAAGGTACTGAGATTATGTGGCATATATAATTTTTATATAAGGAGCACTTGCTTTTGGAGAAACTGTTGCACACTCAGCCCTTCACATAACAGAAGAGCCACTCCTCCTCTGGAGACAGCATACTTCTTTCACATTCACTTCCAGGGTAAATTCTTAGACCTTTTAGTAAGCAGCTCCATAAAAATAACTAAATAAATTCTAACTTCCAATTAAGAAAAGAACTCTAATTATCAAGATCTCTCAAGAGATTTATGCCTTGATCAGAGAGCTTTACATTTTTTTTTTTAATACCACTATCCCATATTTTCTTCTGGTCTATTCTTGCCTCAAGAAGCTCGGCTGTTCTGCTCACCATATATACCGTTTTATGTACCTTAGTCATTTGGGCTCTCCTTTTTGAGGAAATGGCTGTTTTTTCATAGAAATCAATCAGGAGCAACACTGGAGTAATCCACCTAAAATAGAAGAAATGATTTACTCTGGGAAACCAGAAACCTGTGCAACATGGGAAAACTTATTTTGATTTTATCAGGTAGTGCACAATTTTCAAATCATAAAAGGTATCCAAGATTTATCCCATACATGCCCCAGGAAACTGCATGATTCAAGTCCTAAACTTGAGGGTCCAAAGGCCCAGAGAAATACAAATGAAACCAGGAGAGATACAGGGTCACTCACTTTGGGGTCTGGACCTCCTTTTGTTCCTTGGCGGCCTGTAGGCAGGGCTGAACCACTTCCAAGAGTTTGATTAGGACATTAAGGATGCCACTAGATTCAACCACCCAAGCACAAGGCAGCTTCAATTCCTGATTAATCAAAGAGAAAAAAAAATACCAACTTCTACTCAGTTTCAAGGATTAGTATGGTATAAAACAAAAGAGTGAACACTAATGGAATTGGCTGAATTCAAATTCCATTTCCACCACTTACCAGTGTGATCTGAGATATATTATTACTCAAATTCTCTAGGCCTTAGTTTCCTCATGGGTCAAATGGAATAATAATGTTTATATCTCCAGGTTAATTGCAATATACAGTGCCAACACAGTGTACATTAGTATGTGCTTAATGTGGAAACTATTACTAGTATGATTAATATCATTAAGAACTGTCATCTAGGCTAGCTTAAAAGCTTCTGATTTACAGAGAACCTTTATAATCATCCAAGGGAGATGGAATAATTAAACATAGCAACAAAGTTAATAGTTCCTCTTACAGGGGCTACACAAAGCAGTATTGATATAACAGGAAATCACTGGATATAATTTAAATAAATGGCCAACAATAGGAACATTGAAAAGATGGAATAATATGTACATGACATGGTAAATATTTATAATATAATACTTGAAAGAACACAAAACTTTCTAAACATTCTGATCCTGACTGTTTAAACATATAGGAAAAAAGACCAGAAGAAAATATAAGACTGTCGTTTGTGATTTTTTTTAAAAAAGGAGGGGCTCATGAGTAATTTCTCTTTATATTATAATGTTATTGGGGCCCCCAATAACAGCATTCAGAACTTTGCAGTCTTTCCCACAAGTATCTATTCACAAGCGTTATATAGTAAGAATCACCACTTCCATTATAAACGAAAGCCCCAAGACTGTAGACATAAAGTAAGACACATATTGGACTTAACTCCAATATGCTATAAAGGGTTTACTCCATTAAATCCAGGTTTTACCATTAAACATGATAAGCTCAAAATGACGAGTCACTTGTTCAAGGTTAGTTGCCTCCTAATTCCTATGTTGGTTGGAACAAGAACATGCTTTACCTCAAATAATCTGCTGACTGACCAGGTCAGAAAGACAAGTCAGATTCTATCTGACACCTATTACCAAATTCCACATCCTACCCCACTGCTAGTTAGGTTTCCTCAGAGAAGCCAAAAGAAATCCACAACTTATAGTCATTCTAAGTGCCTTCTAATTATACCCCACCCTCTAAGACCCAATTCAATTAATTAACATTTGTTCCAAGAAGCACTTCTCTTATTATCCAGAAGTGATGTATACTGACTTCCCTGAACTCAAGATTATTACCATTCATGTAGCACAGAATGCTGTATTATATACTTAATTATGTGCATTACTGGGCTTCCCAGGTGGTGCTGGTGGTAAAGAACCTGCCTCCCAATGCAGGAAACAGAGATGCAGGTTTGATCCCTGGGTCGGGAAGATTCCTGGGAGGAGGGCATGGCAACCCACTCCAGTATTCTTCCCTGGAGAATCTCTTGGACAGAGGAGCCTCGTAGGCTACAGTTCATAGGGTTGCAAACAGTTGGACATGACTGAGTGACAGCACACACGCACACGTGCATTACAGCCTATCAGAAACTGTAGGCTCATGAAATGCAGACATTTCTCTATACCTTCTTCAATGGCTCAAATGGTAGGTGATTGATGATTCTTTGATGAATGAGTAACAGGGACCAAAAGGTCTAAATCTTACCTCAAAAAGCAGTGTTAAAAGCAAGATTCTAGTGGCCAAATTAGAGGCCTGGGGTAGAGTGGCCATCTGACTGATCCACTCTGATACAGTTTTTGTGTCACTCGTTGTCAGGGGAAGAGCAGCTTTGATCAATACATCAGCAGCTTCCCAAACCTAGAAAAGCAGGAAAGGAGCCAGGTCAAATGACTGTAGATAGAGTATGATGAGGTTTGTCAAAACATTCTCAACCTTGTAAAATACTCCCTCCACCTCTAACACATTTGCTGAAGGAGACTGGGTAAATTTTACAAAGGTTCTACCTACTTTAAATTTTTCATTATACCCACTCCAGAATTATCATGAAAAACAGAAAAAAAAAAAAGCCCTCAGCATGTTAGAAACATTGGTCATCCTTTAGTATGCATGTTGAAAATCTCTTGTAATGAATTTTATATAATTGCTCCTTTTTATAAAGGTTTGTTTTCTTAAAATCACCTCTATAAGCTCTTGATATAAAGATAACTAAAGACTGGTCATATCGTGTGGGGAAGAAAAAGCTTTATCCAGTTTGCCTTTTACTCTTGTGATGTTTCCATACACTAAAATTATGTTTAAATATATCAGTTTTTAATTTCTTCCTGTCTCTCAACTTAAAAAAATGTATAAAATAAGATTCCAATGATTTAAATACATAAATCATAAAAAAAAGTAAAGGAAATATAACCAAAATGTTAACTGGCTATGTGGGAATTTAGGGTGGTTTATTTCTTATTCTATTTCAACAACTAGCATACATTAATTTCATAACGAGAAAAACACTGCTTAAAAAAGACAAACAACAGGTCACAACTACTGATCAGAATGGGGATTCATCTGTCAAAAGATTATTACATAGGAGGAAAGGGAAAAACATTTATTTAGTTAGTTCAAGGGGCCTAATTTGGCTCACGAGTGAGAGACATTTTTGACATTTTAGATGAATCTAAGAAGTGATACATAGAAAAACAGAGCTTTGTTTTTTCCTTTTGAAGACTTTCTGGCCCCTGGAGAACTTACCTGATTGACTACTTGCTTCAGAATCATGTCTCGATAGTCTGCTCCATTTCGTTTGATTGCTGTCATGATCAGATCACAAACTCGGTATACAGTGTCTGGCAGCTCATCAAGCAGGTGAAAGCAGCCTGGCAACATTGTATCTGTGAAAGTGTGGAGCTCATCTTGCTCCAATGGATCAGCATCCTGGAACTTCTCTAGACATTTAGCCTCTTCCTCTTCCTGCTTTTCTCGAGCTTTCCGTTCCTCCTCTTCCTTTCGGCAAGCAACTTCCTAGAGGCATGGACGGAAGAGTGAGAGGATATGGGACAGTTGAAGGAAGAAAGTGAGGAGACTCTAATAATGTATCTGCCCAACCACATAAATATTCTCTACCTTCTCCTCAATCAGGTGGTACATTCATTAGGGTGTGGCAATGAGTATAAAGAAAGCTACACAGGCTAAGGCAAGATAGGAGGACACCTCCAATCCTCAAAGTGCTGGAAACTTATTTGCATCATTTGACATCACCTCCCACAAAAATCATTTGTAGACAACTGTCGTGCATTCTCTGCAGGTAGTAATTATTACCTAGATTCCAAGGTAATAAAGACAGCCAAGTTTGGCTTAATGAGCACTACCAAGTACATTTTGGGCCTCTTATTTGACAATAATATTAATGCTTCATCTGTTTCACATAAAGCTTCAGGTCAATGTAATGTAGACTAGCGATGGCAAGGTTGGGATGAATGAGTACTCCCATGTCTTTGTTTAGACTTTATTTCCACCAATTACCCAACAGTAATAGCAGAATGTTCATAGAAACACTAATATTACTGTGTCAGACCCTCTTGGAAGTCCCGTTTCCTAATTACCTCAGGTGACTCTGCCCTTTGATCCATTGGGATATCCTGTCCCAGAGACATGGCAATCGCTCTCATCATCTGGTCCTCTTCAGACATACTCAGATCCTAAAGAGCAACCAAAGAAAATCCAGCAACTACAAATACCCCAACTCATAAGGAATCAGACATCCTGGGCTCAAACTTTAGAGAAGAACAGAGAGGGCTCTGAATGCTGCTCTGTATAATAAAATCAATTAGGCTTACCTGCTCACGATGAGAACAAGAGGGAAAAACCACAACAAAATTAAATAGGAAAGGATCTTCAATGTGACCACCTATTTGGCATTTCAGAAAAGAGAGCCTCTCCTATTACTTTCTGCCTATGGATAATTTAAGAGTTCTTCTGCAAAGTCCAGTAAAATTTGCCTGACTAAGAGATAGAAAGCTTCTGCTCCTTATATTCTAGAGCTGTAAGAGTTAGCATATAAAGAAAATATTGGCATGAAGAAGTAAAGCACATTAGCAGCCATACCAACACCCTGAGAGATCACAGCCCCTGAGCCAACTCACCCGGACAACTCCTCCCATGATCGGGGGAGGGTGGGTTAGAAGGTATTCTGTGGCCTGCTCCATAGTGCTGGTGTTCAACAGGGCCTCCATGGCATGTTCCCTTGTGAAGCCCATGTCCATGAGCTACAAAAAGAATGCAGGATCTCAAAGAACCGTGGTAAGAGAGAAATCCAAACACATTGTAAAAAAAAAGGAATCCTTTTAAGATGGAAACAAGTTTTTCTAACTTCTTATGAACTGATAATATTTATAAACCTAAGTCAGTTTGATAACATGAATGATCCTTTCTGCATGGTGCTTCCATACCATTTAAATAGAGCTACATAATGAGGCAAGGAGTCAAAGTGATTCCCAACTCCATCCTTCAAGAAAATTCAGCTAGATGGTTATTTTCCTTAGCAACATTATTCTAAGACTGAGACTCACACATAAAAGCAAAACTTGGTCCCACTTTTCTTGAAGACAGACTGGCAACAGAAGAAGAAAGAGCCTGAAAAACTGACACAGGAAACCTACAACTAGGAAATAATCATGAGATGCATAGAAAGATTTGTAGAGAATGAAGCTATACACCACAGCTTTACAACACCAAATAATAAGAAAATCAACATATCCAGCAATAAAAGAATGACTAATAAGTAAAAAAGACCTATTTTCTTAAAGACAGCAGTATGAGTCTACGTTCTGTATGATGCTGCTAGGTAAAAATTAGGCACAGAATTAAGTGATGAAAAAAAGGATACAATCATTATCTTGTGTGGTGCCATTATGAATGGCTTTAGAAAGTATTTTGATATATTTCTAAGTTTTCTTAAAGTGAACACTTAAAAATGCAGCATGTACATACAGAAGACGTTTGAACAGGACTCTAGATATAATGCTGTTTGAGATTGAAATGTCAGGATCATAAGGTACATCCCCTCCCCCACTTCTAGCCTCCAACTATTTTAAATTTAAAAAATGGATAGAGTTTTGTAGGTGAAATTTCCAAAAGCTCTTGTTGGAAAATAAATTTGGGTCACAATGTCCCTTCTCTTTACATATCTATCAGAAAGTAGCTGAGGACGGTTTGCTTCCAAAGAACGTGGCAGCCACAGTCTACTGAGAATACAAAAAAGAACTGCCATACCAAACAACATGCTTGGGAGGACACAGATCTTTTACCTATTAGGAGTACTGAAACGACACTTCAGCTTTCTCGGGAGAAAAAGAGTAAGAGAGAGAGCAAATTTAAACCTATCTCCTAACAGGACTGGGTATTTAGAAACTTAGAAACCCCACAGACAGTACACTCTCAGGTGCAAAGTCTGGGCACTGGAGTGTGAGGTCAGAATCTCACCTGTTGTAGTTGTTGCTGGTTGACTTGAGGTTCCCGGCGAGAGCCACCTTCTTCTTGTCCTGTATCCTCTTCTCCTCGGGATCCCTCCTTTTCTTTGCTCAGTCTCTCTCGAATCACAGGTTCTCCTCGGAGGATGTGGCACAGGATGGCTAGCATGGACTCAGCCATTCGCCCACCATACACTTTCAAGGGTTTCCGGTTCCATAGGTTCTTGATGCAAGTAAAGGCTGCCTGTAAGCCATCCGAAAAGCTAAGTGAAGACCATTTTGTCTCAATTCAAAACCCCAGGAAAAATAAGTCAAAGATCTATGACACGGTCCTTCCACAATCAATGCCAACAACAAAATTTCAGGCAGTACTGAGGGGGTCCAAGGAAGCACAGAGAAGGGGGCGTTAAATCCAACCTGGAAGTTGCAATCTGGAGTTTACAGTTCAAAGGTTTACACCACAGAAAATTACCAAGTGGTCTGTAATCCATTCTGCAAGGCAGCCCTATCTGGGAGTAGGATCCAGTGGTTCTCCACCAGTCAAATTATTTCACTAAGGAGGACAAAAGAGAGTGGGAGCTACCTAGTTGGCATGAGAAATTACTCTTGGTTTTAGAATGCTCAATACTCACCTTCTGCGTTACCACAAGGAAGCGGAGGGCACTGAACTGTGGAAAGTTCTGAACACCTCCAGGCAATTTGGCAGGCAGTGAATGTGGAGATTCAAGCACCGTGGTGGGATTTACCATCTTCTCCACCAGCATTAGCCAGGCATCTAGGAATTCTCCTGTGCCATCAGGTAAGTCTGAATGTTCTAAGCCCTCAGCAACAGGAACTTTTCCTCCCATAGACAGAGCCCAGTTGAATGTTCTAAATTCAAATAAGAGAAAATGTGAAGATGGAATATTAGTATTTTAGATTGGGGGTTGGGGGAGAAAGACAGGAACACATTCAAAAGTTTCCCAGTCCCTCTTCTTGGAGATACTGCTTCTAGTCTGTCCAACATTTATTAGCTTTACCCTTTTAAAAAATTGTAGTATAGTTGATTTACAATGTTGTGTTAGTTTCTGGTATACAGCAACATGATTCAGTTATATATGTATTCTTTTTCATATTCTTTTCCACCATCAATTATTACAATACGCTGAATATAGCGCTTTACTTTTTACTTGGGTTTTTATTCCAGCCTTATTGATGTATTATTGACATATAACATATGTAAGTTTAAGGTGGACAAAGTGATAATTTGTTACACATATTTAGGATGAAATTAATACCATTTCCAGCTTTATTTTTAAAGCTACAACAAATTAAAAAAACCCAAAGTGAAACTTAGAATCTTCTGACCAAAAGCAGCAGAAAAATTATCATATTCAAAGAAATAGTAGGAAAGGACAAGTTTATTAGAAAAATATGTACAAGACATTGCAATCCAAATGAAGAAAAACAGAGACCCTTACAAAACATCCCAAGGACAGGCTGAATTCTACTCTCCAGGAAGATAGAGATAAATACAATTAGTTCCTAAACCACGAAAGGGTACAACCAATGGCTGTCTCTATGTATCCCATCATCACAGGATAGGTGGCTTAGAAAGTTGTGGGCTGCTAAGGCAAACAGAAAAGACCAAACTCCAAACAATGTTTCTCTGTAAAGCAACATGATCCTTACTCGAAAAGGGCATTGTGGCCTCCAGAGCAGAGAAATTTCTGCAGCATGAGGTGGTAGGGATACTTCCTCTCATCAAACAGCATTGGGGATGTAAAACCAACTGAACAGATGAAGAAGGTCAGCCTGGAAGAGGGAAAAAGCAAAAATTTAACCTTCTCTAGGGCAGCCAGAGAAACAATGGGAAATTCAAGTAGAAGCCAAGAGTAAAATTTAACACTGCACTGAAGTGACTGACAGACTGACTAGAATGCAGGTGGGTGACTAGCTTGGATATTAAGATTTCTAAGGCAAAAAAGGGTGACAGTTCCCAAGTACTACTAAACACAAGGTTACTGAAATGCAGTCTGATTACAAATACTTTTAAAAATCTCTGTATTTTAGAGTAGGTAGAACCAAGACAATACCTTAAACTGTATTTGGGGGACACATTTAGGGTAAAACAAGGGACCTTCAAGTCCTCTAATTCAGCGATTCACTCTGCATTCAAGTAGAGAAGGAACCAATTAGATTCTGCATATCAAGCAGAACCTCACCTGAAGCGTGGAGTAGGCGTATATGGTGGAGGCTGCCATGATAAGCCTTTTGTGAGGAGCTTAGTGAGGGCTGAGGCCGTTGATCGAGCAGCAGGTGTTGGTGCTGTGGTGGTGCTGGCAGCGTGATGGCTTCTTCTCTGGCGGACAGGAGACCCCACACAAAGTTTAACGAGCAGTCCAAACAGCTCGGCCAGTGCTCTGCCTAATCTAGAGGAAGCTGGAACCCAAAAGTCAGAATAAGCCTGTACAGTGTTTCCAGAAGGGTTTCATTATAACAGACACAATACTGTTAATACATTTTAATGACTGACTACTTCTTCCCACATAATATTCTATGAAACACCTGGACTTGTCTCTACATATGATATCTGAAAAGAAGTTCCACAGGGAATAAATGCCTCTTTTGAAGGCAGGAGATAGAGAAGTATATTGGCATTCAATATATAGCAAATATGAAAGACAAACAAGTACTCACACTGTTAGTGGAGATATAAATTGAAACCACCTTTGCAGAAAGCAATGCACAATATGAAATAGTTAAGTAAATGGTGTATCTATAATATGTTCTGAACTATCGAGTCACTTAAAATGCCCAGAGAACTTTAAAACTGGCAAAATTGCTAACAACCTAGACCAGAAAAGAACATCATATGTATACAAACATTAAATGTATGGTCCCCAAAGGAAAAAAGATTGTTTGGAAAAGCATAAAAATGTAAAAAGTGGCCTTCTTATAAAAATCTAAGGTATTACACAGATTACAAATATTTCAAATTTTCATCTTTGTAGGATGCTTTTTGGTATATATTGCTGAATCAAAAAGGTAGAATCCAAATAAAACATGTAAAAGGAGATGTACAGAAAGAGAAAGAAAATATATCTAAACATGTGTATTTTCCTGTTTCTCTTAAAACATTTCTCTGTACCTTTTCTACAGTGAATATTTATTCCTCTTAAAATCACAAATGAAAATGCTGTCACAGTATTTGTGAAATAAACAGTTCATCACAATCCAGAGATAAGACTAGGTCTGAATCAGAGCACATCTCTTAATTACATACATATACACATGAACCCAGGCTTCTCTGGTGGTTCAGTACTAAAGAATCTGCCTGCCAAGGCAGGAGAGGTGGGTTCATTTCCTGGGTTGGGAAGATCCCCTGGAGAAGGAAATGGCAACCCACTCCAGTACCATTGCCTGGGAAATCCCATGGACAAAGGAGGCTGGTGAACTATAGTCCATGGGGTCGCAGAAGAGTTGAACACAATTTAGCAACTGAACAACAACATATGAACCCACTGTGAAAAAATAAGACTCTACTTGAACTGGCGCCACATAGCATAACCTCCCCCCACCCAACTCAGTAAGTTCTGAGATATACAGGAACAAGCCTTTCTTCTTCCTAAATGAACCAAATTAGGATCTCCCAATTATGAGGGAATAGGTTACAAATACCTGCAATACCTGACTGGAGGTTGGGTGTGCCCAGACTTTGAAAGCCTAATGCATGTAAACATTAAATTTGTACTTTCCCACCACTGCTTTCAAGTGAATAGACAGCAAAGTGGCTCAAAAGTAGTCAGCAAGGATAAAAGAGAAAAACAAAAGGCCAGTAACCACAGAGAAATAGACATCAAAAGAATGGGCTGGGCCCACATAGAAACCCCAGAATGTTCAAAGGTTTCAGAGGTGTCACAAAGAAAGGAGAGGTAAACATCAGGTGACCATCTTGGATTTCCTTCAATTTGCGGAAAGTGGAAGTAGACTTTCAAATTAAAACAAAGGAGTAGAATTAAGCAAATTAGAATGGAATGTAAAGTTCAACAGGGTTTAAAATAACAAATGGAAGCACCAAAGGCCATCTTTTGCTTTCCTTTGGGCAGAGCTCCCAATTCCCAGGAGTTGTCCTCATTTTCCTTCACAGTAAGGGGTCAGAAAGTAGCAAACATACAAAATTAGTGTAGCCATACAAAATAGGTTCCCCAAAAATTAAGGGGTGAGAGATGGCGAAGACATGTCAGTGCATTTTTTTTTTTGGCTGCACTGCACAGCATGCAGGATCCTAGTTCCTCGATCAGGGATCAAACCTGTACCCTCCGCAGTGGAAGCACAGAGTCTCAACCACTGGACCGTCAGGGAGGTCTCCAGTGCATATCTTTAATATGGTCTTGTATTATGTTATTGTAGTTTCCACAGAGGTGGCAAAGTAACTATTAAAACACAAATCAACTGTGTTACTTGCCAGCTACATTTGAATGACAGAGAAAGGAAGAGGAGACTTGAGTACAGTAGCCAGACAGGTAACAGGAAAGCAGGTGGGCTTAATATCACAAAAGCCAAGAAAAGAGTATTTTGAGAAACAGGTGGTAGGTCAACCATCGTGCTGCAGAAAAGTGAGGAGACTGAAGAGTATCCAGTGGACTTAGCAACAGGAGGTTAGATATCTTGGTGCGACATTTCAGGGAAATAGTAGGATCAGAGGTCATCTGTAGTAGCAGAAAAGTAGAAAGAAAAGGAGGGGTAGATTTGGCTTTCAGAAAGCCACTCTCTCATCTCTGTCTCCCTAACAGTACAGAGCCTGTCACATGGCAGATACCTGAAAATGAGCCACCAAGTTTAAAATTTCCTTAAAAGGAAACAATACAGCCGTACCAGGCTCTAAAAGAGATAGAAGGAAGAGAATCACTCACCTGACAACAATGGCTTGATTTGCTTGATTCTGGCAGCCATGGCAGGTGTGATTTTAGATTTGCCCTTAGAGTCTGAAGCAGTAGGTTCGTCTGTCTCCATAGGAGCCAGTGTGTCACCATCAAGCCCAATGCCTTCCAACAAGCCCTGGGTAGAAGCATCCATACTTCCAGTGGTTCCATCTTGTTCGCCATCTGTAGCCATAAGAGCAGAGCAATAAGACCATGGTAAGCCAGGACTTAACTGGTTCCCTGTTCTGAAGAGTCCCAAGAGAAAGCTACCTATAGTACTTGTTACTCTTTAAATGGCCACAACTTTCTAAATCTGAAAAGAAAAAAAACCCACAAAACTGTACTGATAAGCTTCTTTCCTTGGAGTCCTTCTAACTAGGTAACACTGACATCCATCTTCCAATAGGAGCACGTTAAAAAGTCTTTACCCAGGGCTACCCTGGAAGACTGTAAGCATACTGCAGGACTCAGAAACTTCACATAGACTACAATGTGCACGGTGACCCACACTCTTGAGGCACACACTCTGCTAGAATTTTATAGCTCATTAATAAATTCAAATCAGACATCATAGATCACTCCTGGAGAAATATGTTTCCTAGAATTTAAGATTTCTGTATCTGAATGTGAGATGTGTCTTTTTGGGGGGGTCATGTGTGCTCTTAGATCTAAGAATCAACATTAGGCAAACGATAAAACATATCACCAAGTTTTCTTTGTAATATTCCGGAAAAACTGTATGTGGAAATGGAGCTATCCTTGTTAAATTTGTGAAAAAAAAACTGCTGGGGAAAAATATATCTAAATTGTTATGCAAGGCAATTCTTTGACCAGAGTCTAATTTTGTTCCTGATTCTTACTTAGTAAATTATTTTTTGAGTTAAAGTTGGTACACTTTGACAAAACTTGATATTCTAAGTTTTGGTTTCATACATTTTCTCCAAAATTAACCTTGCCAGAAGTTTGTGTATATCTTATTAATTCTGTCCCATTCTCCCACAATACAATAAGTAGCTGTCATATGTCATTACTTATTTCATAACTTATGTCTGCTTTATTAGATCCTTAGCATTTTCTCTGTTTTTAGTAATCTCAATACAACTTTTAAGCATAGTTAATAGGCTTTTATGTATAGAACTGTCTTCACTGTTTTCTTTAAATAGTTTATCAAATTTATTTTTTCCCTGATGCAGAGTATAGGAGAAAAAAACTTTCCAGAAAATCTACTTTTATTAATTTTAGGCTTGCTCAATAATTGTATGATTTTTTCTTCTTCTTCTAATTTTATTTATTTATTTTCCACTTGCTGGGTCTCTGTTGCAAGCTTTTTATTTATTTATTTATTTATTTATTTATTTATTTTTTTTCCCAAGCTTTTCTTCAGTTGCAGAGAATAGGCTTCTCACTGCAGTGGCTTCTCTTGCTGCTGTGCACCGGCTCTAGGGCATGTGGACTTCAGTAGTTCTGACACATGGGCTCAGTAGCTGTAGTGCATGGGCTTAGCTGCTCAACGGCATGTGGAATCTTCCCAAATGAGGGATTGAATCCATGTCTCTTGCATTGGGAGGTGGATTCTTTACCACTGAGCCACCAGGGAAGTCCAAATTGTATAGTTTCTGCTTATTGCAATTTGGAACTTCTATTTTAATATAATATAAAAGCTATTTTCTAAAATGACATTATGTAACAGAAATATAATGTGAACCACATAGATAATTAAAAATTTCTCCTAACCATTTAAAAAGTTAAAAAAAAGCTGTAATTTTTTAATACACTGTGTAACTCAATAAAAATTGTTATTTAACATGTAGTCAAATATAAAAATTACTGAGATTATACATTTTTATACTAAATATTTTAAAAAGGTATTTTACACTCACAGTACATCTTAATACAGATATTAAATTTTCCTTAATTGATCTATATTTCATACAATTTACTAGGGGGGAAAAAAAAACAATTCACACACCCATGTTTTCCAAACAAACTTTAAAGTCTTTCAACAACTGAACAGAATAATAGTTTGTTACATTTAAATTAATAAAAATTAAAAATTCAGTTTTTTCCATTCAACCTATAGTAATTTCTAAGAATCAACCTCAACATTTGCAAAAAACTACATACAAAGATGTTCAGTTTTCAAAACATTACATTAGAAACTTAATAGGGAATGGTTAATTCATGGTACCTTTACATAGCACTTAATATTAAGTGAAGCGAGATCTATAAAACATGTCAAAGACAATCACAACTATGTTAATAAAACATCCTCAGGGAAAAAGACTAAGCAGACACTTTCAAAATATTTTCTGTGGTATAAATATGGGTTATTCTTCTTTCTACTATGCTTTCTAATTTTTATCACTGTGGATATGTATTTTTTCTTATAGAGAAAGTAACTGAAAATAGTTAAAAATATATAACTAAAAATTAATGAATGGAAAAAAGCCTGAAGACTACAGATGATAGAGCTAACTAAATTTTCACAATAAACCTATGAAGACACTGAGACAGAACTTAAGTTACCTGATCTTTTTCCGCCCTGGGTCGTACCTGTCTTCTCATCCTTTGGAACCAGTTTCTGCATGTCTGCCTGGCCAAATTCACACCCAGATGGCAAGCTGCAAGAAGAGAAACAGTGAGCAATAAAACTTCTGATAACTCATTTTTTTATGTTGTGCTTGGTCTCTGACCTGCTTACTGACACCATTCCCTTCCTACAGCAGGAAAGTTAACCTAATAAAATATCCACAATGATGGAATTCCTGAGGTTTGGTTTCTAACTCAACTGTTTAAACCTGTCTAACAACAGGACCAAATTGTAATCACCCACCATGCTGACACAGCGTAACTGGGATATCACATCAAAGATGCACAATGCATTGGTAAGCAAGCCCTTTAGCTGGTAAGTGGGAAGGACAATGCTACTGGTTAAATGCTTGTGTCTCCTCAAAATTCAAATGTTGAAATCCTAATGCTCCACAAGATGATGGTATTAGTAGTAAGGTCTCTGTGCATATTAGTCATTCAGTTGTGTCCAACTCTTTGTGACCCCATGAATCGCAGCAGTAGTGTGGAATGTAGTAGCGTGTCAGGCTCCTTTGTCCATGGAATTCTCCAGGCAAGAATACTGGAGTGGGTAAGCATTCTCTAGGGGATGTTCCTGACGCAAAGATCGAACCTGGGGTCTCCTGCACTGAACGCAGATTCTTTACCATCTGAGCCATCAGAGAAGCCCGAGCCTTTGATAGGTGCTTAAGAGTAGAACCCTCATGAATGGGACAAGGCCCTTATAAAAGAGGCTCCAGAGAGATTCCTAGTCCTTTCCACGATGTGAGGATACAATGAGAAGTCTGCAATGTGGGAAGAGAGCCCTCACCTAACTACGCAGACTTCTAGCGGCCAAAACTCTGAGCAATAAATTTCTATTGTTTCAGTTCAGTTGCTCAGCCGTGTCTGACTCTTCGCGACCCCATGAACTGCAGCACGCCAGGCCTCCCTGTCCATCACCAACTCCCAGAGTTTACCCAAACCCATGTCCATCGAGTCGGCAATGCCATCCAACCACCTCATCCTCTGTTGTCCCCTTCTCCTCCTGCCCCCAATCCTTCCCAGCATTAGCGTCTTTCCAATGAGTCAACACTTCGCATGAGGTGGCCAAAGTATTGGAGTTTCAGCTTCAAAATCAGTCCTTCCAATGAACACCCAGGACTGATCTGCTTTAGGATGGACTGGTTGGATCTCCTTGCAGTCCAAGGGAATCTCAAGAGTCTTCTCCAACACCACAGTTCAAAAGCATCAATTCTTTGGCGCTCAGCTTTCTTCACCGTCCAACTATCACATACATACAAGACCACTGGAAAAACCACAGCCTTGACTAGATGGACCTTTGTTGGCAAACTAACGTATCTGTTTTTAAATATGCTATCTACGTTGGTCATAACCTTCCTTCCAAGGAGCAAGTGTCTTTTAATTTCATGGCTGCAATCTCCATCAGCAGTGATTTTGTAGCCCAAAAAAATAAAGTCTGACACTGTTTCCACTGTTTCCCCATCTATTTCCCATGAAGTGATGGGACAGATGCCATGATCTTAGTTTTCTGAATGTTGAGCTTTAAGCCAACTTTTTCATTCTCCTCTTTCACTTTCATCAAGAGGCTCTTTAGCGCCTCTTCACTTTCGGCCATAAGGGTGGTGTCATCTGCATATCTGTGGTTATTGATATTTCTCCTGGCAATCTTGATTCCAAGCTTGTGTTTCTTCCAGCCCAGCGTTTCTCATGATGTACTCTGCATATAAGTTAAATAAGCAGGGTGACAATATACAGCCTTGACGTACTCCTTTTCCTACTTGGAACCCGTCTGTTGTTCCATGTCCAGTTCTAACTGTTGCTTCCTGACCTGCAAACAGGTTTCTCAAGAGACAGGTCAGGTGGTCTGGTATTCCCATCTCTTTCAGAATTTTCCACAGTTTATTGTGATCCACATAGTCAAAGGCATAGTCAGTAAAGCAGAAATAGCTGTTTTTCTGGAACTCTCTTGCTTTTTCGATGACCAAAAGGATATTGGCAATTTGATCTCTGGTTCCTCTGCCTTTTCTAAAACCAGCTTGAACATCTGGAAGTTCATGGTTCACGTATTGCTGAAGCCTGGCTTGGAGAATTTTGAGCATTACTTTGCTAGCATGTGAGATGAGTGCAATTATGCGGTAGTTTGAGCATTCTTTGGCATTGCCTTTCTTTGGGATTGGGATGAAAACTGACCTTTTCCAGTCCTGTGGCCACTGCTGAGTTTTCCAGATTTGCTGGCATATTGTGTGCAGCACTTTCACAGCATCATCTTTCAGGATTTGAAATAGCTCAACTGGAATTCCATCACCTCCACTAGCTTTGTTCGTACTGATGCTTTCTAAGGCCCACTTGACTTCACATTCCAGGATGTCTGGCTCTAGGTGAGTGATCACACCATTGTGATTATCTGGGTCATGAAGATCTTTTTTGTACAGTTCTTCTGTGTATTCTTGCCACCTCTTCTTAATACTGTTAGGTCCATACAATTTCTGTCCTTTATTGAGCCCATCTTTGCATGAAATGTTCCCTTGGTATCTCTCATTTTCTTAAAGAGATCTCTAGTCTTTCCCATTCTGTTGTTTTCCTCAATTTCTTTGCATTGATCGCTGAGGAAGGCTTTCTTATCTCTCCTTGCTATTCTTTGGAACTCTGCATTCAGATGGGAATATCTTTCCTTTTCTCCTTTGCTTTTTGTTTCTCTTCTTTTCCAAGCTATTTGTAAGACCTCCTCAGAGAGCCATTTTGCTTTTTTGCATTTCTTTTCCATGGGGATGGTCTTGATCCCTGTCTCTTGTACAATGTCACAAACCTCTGTCCATAGTTCATCAGGCACTCTATCAGATCTAGTCCCTTAAATCTATTTCTCACTTCCACTGTATAATCATAACGGATTTGATTTAGGTCGTACCTGAATGGTCTAGTGGTTTTCCCTACTTTCTTCAATTTCAGTCTGAATTTGGCAATAAGGAGTTCATGATCTGAGCCACAGTCAGCTCCCTGTCTTGTTTTTACTGATTGTATAGAGCTTCTCCATTTTTGGCTGCAAAGAATATCATCAATCTGATTTCCGTGTCGGCCATCTGGTGATGTCCATGTGTAGAGTCTTCTCTTGTGTTGTTGGAAGAGGGTGTTTGCTATGACCAGTGTGTTCTCTTGGCAAAACCCTATTAGCCTTTGCCCTGCTTCATTTTGTACTGCAAGGCCAAATTTGCCTGTTACGCCAGGTGTTTCCTGACTTCCTACTTTTGCATTCCAGTCCCCTATAATGAAAAGGACATCTTTTTTGGGTGTTAGTTCTAATCGGTCTTGTGGGTCTTCATAGAACCGTTCAAGTTCAGCTTCTTCAGCATTACTGGTTGGGGCATAGACTTGGATTACCGTGATATTGAATAACGGTTTGCCCTGGAAACGAACAGAGATCATTCTGTCGTTTTCGAGATTGCATCCAAGTACTCCATTTCAGACTCTTTTGTTGACCATGATGGCTATTGTTTGCAAGAATCCAATTTGTGGATTTTGTTATAGCAGCCTGAATGAACTAAGATAGAAAAGAGAGCCTCTGAACTCTTTACCTTTTTATCCTTAACCAAAGCAATCGTCCAGGCTCACTAAGTTTAGTTTCTCTGTTAGGAAAGACAACAGAGATAATAAAAGAGATGACCATTCATTCCCTTACCTGTTTGGTGTACACAGGGAGAGGAGGACAGTGCTTTCCCATACCAGGGAACAGTATAACTGGCTCAGCTTGCTCAGAACACTCAGACCCAACTGAGAGCCCCACTGGTTTACAGAGATGGAACGAATTTCACTCTGTAACCAAAATGAGAAAGAAGGTGATCTTTGGGATGCCTTCTGAATGATCAAAATGAACTTTCAGCTATTTAAGAAGGATAAGGGATTCTATTTTTCCTTCCTCATTATTCTCAGAGCTATCAGCTTCATCAAAATTTCCACACTGAAGATCACAGGTATTTTCTTTTAATGTTTACAATCTATCTTTTAAGATCTCATTGTTTTTTGGTAAGATGAAAAACAGGAGTCATAGGCAACTCTATTTTTCTAAATCAAAAAATGTTTTACAGATTCAGACAGCTTCCAAATTTTTTAGATGGAGAAGGGACTTGTTATTTCCCATTTATTTCTGTATTTCAATAAACCCATAAAGTTTTGTTGTATAATTTAATTACTTTCTAGATAGTTTATAATTGTGCTTTCCAATTATATTTGTTCAAAGAACACATTCCAGTTCAATAGCATAAAATAGGACTGCTAAAAATACGCCATTAATCTTTAGACTTGACAACTAAAGGTAGCAAAACTGTGAACACTCAAAAAAACAACCTCTCACCTCAACTTTCTGGAAGCACAAGAGGAGCCTCACATGGAGTGCAAACATAGGGTTTGATATTTAGGAAATCTTTAGTAATCTGTTAATTACCATTGACTTAAAAGTTCTGTGGTCAGATTTCCTTCTTGCCATCTTATTATTAAGTCTACATGCATTTGTAGAAAAGATTAATAAGTAATAAGGCCAGATGAGCACCCAATTGAGGCTGGCTTGCTAAAAGGGATGACTATGCATCCCAAAGGCCTATATGAATGCTATAGATCTATTAACGCCTATATTTATCTCAACCTCTTTTACTCTCAAGAAGGTCCAGTTCATGAAACAAGTTATATTGTCACCTTACTTCCAATTAAAAAAATACTAAGGGAAAGTGAAACTAGACAGCAACTTGAAGCATAAACCTTAAATCACCCACCCAACCCAAAAGAACTCACCAGTCAGCCTAGGTAGAACTGCTTCTAAGTACACTAAGATGCCAGGTATATGCCCTAGGTATTTTACTGACTTTAAACCAACATGTTCACCCTTAAGATAATTCTTACCTGTCCAACCCTGCAAGTATGAACAAACATCATGATGTAAGCGTGGGCAGCAGTGAGTGCATGTAGTAGAGGTGTGGCTTGAGCTGAGAGGGTAGCATCAGCAACATTACCAGCACAAGCTAGTTCTCGCAACAACACCGAGCCCCCGGGGGATTCTATTGGGCGGTGTAAGGGCTCCAAGGAGGAAAGAATGGAGTCCAACTGAAGGAGACCTTCCTGAAGGACTTTGGGTTCATGTGACAGTGTCTGAAATAATAATAATTAAAGCATTAATGTACAATGAACTTCATATGCATATGTCTTAATAGTCACAATGAAAGAAGTGGAAGACAAGACTCAGAAATTTTAGACCTGGCCATGGTCTCTCACCTGGTAAATGGTGGAGCCAAAATATGAATGAAGGTATGACATACCTAAACACCTCCTTTTAGAGCAGCACATCACTTCTCTTAAATGAGAGGCTTTCAAATGTGGTAAGTCAATCAAATTTAACAACTGTGATGGCCAAACTGGAATACTGTTAGAGCAAGGACTCCATGCTGTAAAATTAATTCCAAATTTTGCACAACAGGGAGCAGTATTAGGTAAGGTTCCAAAGCATGGAAATGAACCACTGTTACAAATATTTTTTTTTCTTACCACAATAAGAGAGACAAGTCTAGGACAAGAATTAGCTAGGCATTTTTTATTTTGGAGACAACTCAAGGATTATATGGCCCTTGTAAATTTTTTTTGAGTCTGAAGAAAAATCTTGACGGTGAACACTATCACTTGCCATTCAAAGATAGGAGAGCTTACGTGCCTTTCCTATGGCTTTAAATAAATCCATCCACCCTCACAGTATCTTAAAGGTACAATAAACATGGAGCAGCCCCCCTTCCCCCTCTCTCTTATGAATAGCACTTAATTAAATATTTGCAAAGAGAAAAGCAAAATAAAATATTAAATGCAGATGTCACAATTATGGATCTTTCCAAGTCCTCAAGAAATTGGATTTCTGATTTTTAGCAGAAATTACTTATTGCACAACTCAGCTAATAAAGAAATGTCAAAGATTTAATCCAATTCCTATAAAAATCCCAATGGCTTTTGTTTTCAAAAACAAACAAAAAAAGTCTCTCTTAAAATTCATAGAATCTCTAGGGATCCCGAATAGATATAACTATCTTACACTGTAGTACTTGCATAAAGACAGACAGACATCAACACCAATGAATAGAGAGTTCTCAAATAAACCCTTGCATACATGGTCAAATGATTTTTGACAAGGTTACCAAGACAAGGGTGTAATAGGGAAAGGACAATCTTTTCAACAAATAGTGTTGGGAAAACTGGATATCCACATGCAAAAGAATGAAGTTGACTGTTACCTTACACCATATAAAAAAAAATCAATTCAAAATAGATCAAAGACCTAAATATAAGAGCTAAAACTATAAAACACCTAGAAAAAGCCATAGGACAAAACCTGCATGACACTGAATTTAACAGTGATTTCTTAGGTATAACACCAAAAGCACATGCAATGAAAGTAAAAAGCAAAAACAAAACAACAAAAAACCCCCACAAAAACCAAACTGGGACTTCATCAAAATTAAAACCTTTTTTTCACATAAAATGACACTATCAACACAGTGAAAAGCACCTCATGGAATGGGAGAAAATAATCTACAAATCATTTATGGTAAGGAATTAATATCCAGAATATATTAAGAACTCCTGTAACTCAACAACAAAACACAAACCAGATTAAAAAATAGGCTCTGCCTTATCCTTAGAAGCTCTAGGCTAGAGAGAGAAAGAAACCATCAGGCAACCAAGGGGGGAAAAAAGTACCAGGCTATCTAGAGAAAATGTGAAGAGTTGCTCCAGGCCAATGAGAAGAATTAGACAAGAAATACACAGATGTGTCAGCCTGCTGAGAAATACCAGCTGGCAACACCTTACTTCTTTGAGATTGGGGAATGGCTTCATCTCTACCCTTTTACCTCAAAGGGAAATCTATGCCAAAAATAATTCGACAAATGGAGGACACACAGTTTACTTGTAACTGAAGTGAAACGCAGACTCTCTTTGAGCCTTGGTTGCTTTGAATATTGAAAAATCCTGTTCAGTATGGGTGATCACCAAAAAACAATCTAAAGCCATCTACATATGTCACAACTGAGACAAACTGTGGAGTCTGCTGTCAAATAAAATGTACTGTTTTGGGGAAAAAAATGTACTGTTTTGGGAAAAGGACCTGAACAGACACTTTTCTAAAGAAGACATGTGGCCAACAGGCACACGAAAGATGCTCAACATTGCTAAACAACAGAAAAATGTAAATCAAAACCATGAGATTTCATTTCATACTCATTAGGTTGGCTAGTATCAAAAAACTATAAAATAACAAGAGTTGGTGAGGATGCAGAGAATTTGTTGGTTGGAATGCAAAATGGTGTAGTTGCTGTGGATAATATAATAGTTCCTCAAAAAATTAAAAACAGAACTACCAAATGATCTAGCAAATCCTATATTTGGGTAGATGACAAAAAAAACTGAAAGCTGTGTCTCAGGTATGATCTCACTTTAAAGTCAAACTCAGAACCAGAGAGTAGAATGGTGATTATCAGGGGCTGGGGGACATTGTGGAGATGCTGGTCAAAGGGTACAAACTTTCAGTTATAAGATGAACAAATTCTGGGATCTAATGTATAACGTGTTAACTATAATTAGCTAGTTACATATATTATATATAAAAATACTGTTATATATCAAAAATTTATTAAGAGAGTAGATCTTAAGTGTTTTCAATATACACAAATGCAGAGTCTGGAGGACACATCCATGTTTGTAGCAGCACCATTCATAAAGGGAAGCAACTAAAAATGTCTATCAATAACAAAATGAAGTTTATATATACACTGGACTATTATTCAGGATTAAAAGCAGAAGAAAATTATGACATGCTACAACATGGATGAATCTTGAGAACATCATGCTAAGCAAATTAAGTCAGTTATACAAAGAAAAATACCTTATGACTTCAAGTTACATGACATACCTAGAATAGTCAAAATTCAAGACAGAAAGTAGAATGGTGGTTACCAGGGTCTGATAGGGAGAAGGGAATTGAAAGCTGTTTAAAGTGTAGAGTTTCAGTTTTGCAAGATGAAGAGAGTTCTGGAGATGGTTTTCACAACAATGTGATGTACTAAACGCTATTAAACTATATACTTAGAAACGGCTAAATTGGTAAATATCATGTTATGTCTATTTTACCACTATTTAAAGCAACTTCATTTTTTGGGCAAAATTCAAGCAATGAACTACAGGTCAACCATGCTTAAAATATACAACTATCAAGCCTGACAAAGGAAAAAAAAATACATGGTGAAACAATACCAGATTGTGTTAAAATCCACCTCCAAAGCTTTCTTGGAGATACATTTTCCCTTCCAAAAAACTCGTATGTTAGAACTACATAGCAAACTCAGGAAAAAAGAACACTTTGACTTTTCCATGAGAAATAACATGGCACACTATTAGTCACAAAATCCACTTGCAGTACATAATCACAAATTTCTTCATTATGTTTTAGTTGAAGGGGAGACCATGGTAAAAACATGTATATAGAAGTAACACAAAATTGATTTCTAAAAGAAATGAAAATATTTGGTCAGATGCTTCTTACCAATATGGATTTGCAGACACCTGCAACAGCCTGACAGGCTGCAGATGTGGGAAAGTCAATGGGCAGATTGGGAAGACCCAATATGGTAACCAAAGGCAAGAGTCCTTTCTGATTCACAAATTCCTGGCAGTGGTCATCAGTTGTATTGTTGCTCAGAATAGATTCCACAAATTTCATCTGGGTAATGAAAATTTCAAAAAAAGTTAGAGCCTGACACTTGGAACTAAAATGCTAGCTTGGAATAAGGACAAGGGTAACCTTATAGTCATGAAATCAGTATTTTCTAGGATAATCAGGTAAACAGGGATAGGCATATTATATGAAACTTCAACATTCAGAAAATAAGGAGTAATTACAACTTCTTTCCAATCTATCTTTTCAGCTACACCTCAAGTCACATAATTTGAGAGCACAGAGAGGCTTGCACATGGCCACACCATGAATTAGTGACAGAATCAGGTTTAACCTCTTAATTTGTTTGTTTATGGCTTCTTGCATGACAATGTGGTGCCTCTCCCTGGAAGTAAACATCATAGATACTTTCCTTCAAATGTGCTCATAATGCAAATGAAACTTAGAATCCTGGAACAGTGATTCCGACCAAACGAAGCATTCTGTAAGGGTAAGAAAGTAAAATATGGCCAACAAACACACAGCCAAAAGAGAAACCATCTTTGGACGTCTTGTCTGGAAGTGCTTATTGGGCTAGAACAAATGCTAAGTGGGCTTCCCCTTACAGATAACTCTGGGAAAATTCCAACTCTTTTTCCTGTGAGACACACAGGAAGTTAAAAGAAAACACCACATTAAATTTTTCTTTTTTTGGTAAAAGAGAAAGAAGTTAATGATAAAAATGGCAAGTAATGGGAAAAAAATACGTTGGGACACATTCAAAGAACATAATACTAGATTGGCCTAACAAAGCCCATTCTCCTCCTGTTTGGTTTCCCAAGGGAAATGAATAGAAAACTGGGACTCTTCAAAAAAGGGATTGCTAGCTAAGTTTTGGCAAATCAATCTCACAGAACAAGTTTTGGACATCTTTCCCCACTGCTCTGAAGTTTAAGGGCCCCAGTAAAATTAAAGTCATCAGATTATTTGGTAACCCCACAGATTTTTCAGAAAAACACACATCTTTACTCAGTTTGCCCTACCATTAATCTTACCACATTAAGGATGTAATCCATGAGGGGAATAGGAATACGCTCCTCTGTACCAACAACCCTGTTAAGGGAGAAAAGAGTGAGTTACACAGAAATTCACAATACCAGTGTAAGAGAACAAAGAGAAGAAAGGGAAATAATGAAATTCTAGGCTTTTCTCTCAGTTAAGACATATCCTTTAGTATACAACACAGAAAAAAAGGAAAAGAGGTGAAATCAATTCTGAAGGTAGGTCTCCTAGCCTGAGAAGGCTGAGAGCACAAAAGGAAAAACCAAGCTTTCACAAACACAGCATTTGTACGTATCTCAAAAGAAACTTCTAAATTAGGCAAACTACTGTAAGATGAATTCATCAATACGAAAATATTAAAAATAAGCAAGGTCAATTAAGAGACTATTTAAATATTTGCTTGAAGAAAGGAGCTAGAAAGAAAGAAATACACAAACATCTTCACATGTTCTTACATCAGATTTAAAGTTATAAAGAGCAGGAAACGGAATTTAATTTTAGTCAAGATTCCATGCTTAGATTTATCAATCATTCAGAACAGATGAAGTTAGTCCAAGATGGAGACTACACCCAAGGCCGCCTTTTCTAATAAGCTTTTCCTGAACTATCCATAGATTATGATAATGTCCTTTTGCTTCAGATGCTTCAATGGTGCATTGAAGATAAGAAGGCTGCAATAATGCCATAGCTGCAGAAAATGCAGTCTTTAGCCCATCTTGGCTTTTGTAAGAAATAAACAGAGGGAAAAAACCCCACAAAGTAAAACAAAATCTAACTAAAAGATAAACCCTAGGAAAGGACAAAACTTGAGGCAAATAAAGAAAATTTTGGATATAGGCCTTTGGGAGAAAAGGGCAGAGATGGAAGAAGGGAAAGTAGGGGGAGAAGGCAGAAAAATTGGCAAGAAACTAGTAGTTTTCACCTCTGAGCAAGATAAAATGTGAACAAAGATTTGCCAGGCATAAGGATATTTGGCAGCAAAATGGAGACTAGGCAAAGAGAGTGGAGAGTCATGACGAATGGCTTTAGAGCTAAAATATCCAGAGCGAGAGCTTGGGTAGGATGCTGTGAACATGCTCAATGAAGAATCTGGGGAAGAACTTTGTACAAAGGCAGGACCTATATATATGCCAGGAGTGAAAGGATTCCCTGGGAAGACTGCAAACCTTTCCCTGACTATAAACTTCCTCCTCAGAACCACTGCTACTTACACCAATTATATACCACCCCAGCCTGAGTGCACCTTCTTGAGAGAGAATCTCTACAACTAAGAATTACAGGTGTGGCTCTAGCCCAGGGAGATACCTGCCCCTTTGCAGAAGCCAAATAAAAGAGCCAAAGTAACTATCATGAAATGGGACTTAGGTACTTTCTCCACTTGTTAGATGGAAATTGGGGAGAACAAGAGAGAAAACATACCAACAGTGGTTCTTAAACTCCAAGAACAAACTTGTTCAGTAACTAATTTGCTCCCTATCATCAACTTTTTGCCTTCCAGGCTCAGGACATCATATAGGAATAATAAAAATGATCAACTGAGAAATCCCCCTAACTGGTTTTAAGGAAATCCTAACTTCATATATAACTTTGACCCATAGCATCTTTGAAACAATGAAAGACTTCATTCATATAATGAACGAAATAATTTACCTTAACTGTCAAATTAAAAACTTTTGCTTCTTCCCCTTCTCCAAAACAAACATTCCCAAATTTAATTTTACATGTGTATTTAGGATGCTGGAGCCTGTAATCAGATGTAGAGGAGGATTCCAATTGAGTGTCACAGTACACGGGTATAGGACAAGAGATGTCATGTTTTGGCTTTTTGGGGGGAGGGGAGCGGATGGGTGGGTAGGAAAATCAGGTCTTTCTTCCCACTTCCGAGGAGACAAAGCTGCCTTTGGCAAAAAGAGCTCTTCCAGTGGGCCACAATTCAGGTAACTGCTTCTCTGCATTTGATGCCTTTAAACTCAGACAGTTTTCATTCAAGTTTCAAAGGGCACATGGATTTATATAACCCATTTCTTTCAAGTTGTTCAGGGTAGGTGGTTAAGTTAGGCAAAATAAATAGAATCAATCACAAAAATAAACCATGGTGCCCAATTGAAAAGCTTGGTTACTTACTGGCAAGTATATTCACCCCTAGCAATGTCAGTTTAGCTGAGCTCAAACAATTTAGAAGGCAGAAGAAAGGGGCCAACAAATAAGTATTTAGTTCTACTTGTGGTGAATGTCTTTGAATGTAGAACAGAGCTCCATGTATTTGGGGTCGATTGTAGAGCCTAAGTTTCCTTATTCCAGATTTCTAGCACAAATCATGTGTCTCGAGATCAAATACAATCACTTTTTTCAAATACTGCTGATTTCAGTGAAAAAAAAAAAAAAACAACAAGGGAAAAGAACACTGTTTTAGTCTAGAAAAAAACCGAAAACTTTAAAGTTTATCAACAGGCAAATGGATAAATGCTGTAGTATATTCATACAATGGAATACTACTAAGCAACAAAAACAACATACTGATAGACAACATGGATGAATCTAAAAAACACACTATGCAACAAAAGCCAAAAAAAAGAAAGTATATACATTAGGTATGATATACATGTAAGACTTCGCTTATTCTATTTATATGTTCTAGAACAGGCAAACTTGTTCTATGAATGACAGAAATAAGATAGGCAGCTGCCTCATTTTAAGGCAGGGAAATAGGAAATGCAAAATTAATTAATGCAAAAAAAAATTACCTATCATTTAAGGCACTGGAAAACAGATGGAGGCATGGGAGACAAGAATTTATCTGGGGTTTCATTGAAGAATTTTGCATAGGGTGGGAGAGGGATAAAAACAATACTTTTGAGGAGGGGGTAGCACACACTGCAAACTTTTCTACCATGACAACTATCTGGGATAGGGAGATAAAAGAATTTGCCTTTACAAAAATAAGCAAATGGGACCTAATTAAACTTAAAAGCTTTTGCATCACGAAGGGAACTATAAGCAAGGTGAAAAGACAGCCTTCAGAATGGGAGAAAATAATAGCAAACGAAGCAACTGACAAATAATTAATCTCAAAAATATACAAGCAGCTCCTGCAGCTCAATTCCAGAAAAATAAACGACCCAATCAAAAAATGGGCCAAGAACTAAACAGACATTTCTCCAAAGAAGACATACAGATGGCTAACAAATATATGAAAAGATGCTCAATATCACTCATTATCAGAGAAATGCAAATCAAAACCACAATGAGGTACCATCTCATGCAGGTCAGAATGGCTGCTATCAAAAAGTCTACAAACAATAAATGCTGGAGAGGGTACAAGGAAAAGGGAACCCTCTTACACTGTTGGTGGGAATACAAACTAGTACAGCCACTATGGAGAACAGTGTGGAGATTCCTTAAAAAACTGGAAATAGAACTGCCATACGGCCTGGCAATCCCACTGCTGGGCATACACACCAAGGAAACCAGAACTGAAAGAGACACGTGTACCCCCATGTTCATCACAGCACTGTTTACAATAGCAACCTAGATGTCCATTGGCAGACAAATGGATAAGAAAGCTGTGGTACATATACACAATGGAATATCACTCAGCTATTAAAAAGAATGCATTTGAATCGGTTCTAATGAGGTGGATGAAACTGGAGCCTATTATAGAGTGAAGTAAGCCAGAAAGAAAAACACCAATACAGTATATTAACGCATATAGATGGAATTTAGAAAGTTAGTAACGATGACCCTATATGTGAGACAGCAAAAGAGACACAGATGTAAAGAACAGACTTTTGGATGCTGTGGGAGAAGGCGAGGGTGGGATGATTTGAGAGAATAGCATTGAAACATGTATATTATCATATGTGAAATAGATCACCAGTCCAGTTCGATGCATGAGATAGTGTGCTCAGGGCTGGTGCACTGGGATGACCCTGAGGGATGGGATGGGGAGGGAGGTCTGGGGGGGGGTTCAGGATGGGGAACACATGTACACCCATGGCTGATTCATGTCAGTGTATGGCAAAAACCACTACAATATTGTGAAGTAATCAGCCTCCAATTAAAAGAAATAAATTTAAAAAAAGGAAGTTGCCTTTAATAGATAGTGGTTTTCAAAATGTAAGTTGAGTTTAGGTAGTCTTTTGCATTCTCTCTCAGCCCTAATAATCCTCATATGACCCAAATGAAGCTTGTGAAGGTGGCAGAAGTGGAAAAGTATACATGTATCAATATTTGTGAGATTCTAAGATTAGCAGACCCTGGGCATTAGGGTACATGGGCTTCAGTAGTTGTGACTCCTAGGGTCTAGAGCACAGGCTCAATAGTTGTGGCACACGGGCTTAGTTGCTCTGTGGCATGTGGGATCTTGCTGTATCAGGGATCTAACCTGTGTCTAGCATTGGTAGGTGGATTCTTTACCACGGAGCCACCAGGGAAGCCCTCTAATCTGATACTCTTGATTCATTCTATCAACCACTAAAAAAAGTTATTGACTGATTATCTACTATATACAAAGTGATTGGGATACACTGTTGAATGAGACATTGTCCTTGCCTTTGGGGAAGTATACAGATTAGTGGGGGAAACCATTAGAGAATATATAAATAATTTTAACAAAACTGTTGGGAGAAAATTTCCAGTAAGAATAAGGTATTTGAGTTAAACTTGCAGGAATTTGGCAGATGGAAAAGGAGAGATAATTTGGGGATGGGGATAAATATGAAGCTAATATACAGTGACACATGATATTCCAAGAAAAGTATGCAGAGTGAAGACATTTGAGGACTTGAAAAAACGTCAATTTGTCAAGGCAGCTTAAAATCTGGGCATGTTAGACAAAAGATAAAAGGAGTCTAGGTAGAAAAGTTATATGCAGATGAATGTGCACAGCTTGACTCAAAACCACCACCAATACTAACATTCAAGAAATCATTCCCTCGTTTGTTGTCAGGAAAGAGAACTCTATCCCAGCAGGATGGCTGACAATGCAGGATGTGGCAATGAAGCACTAAGATTCCAACTCGTTTGCAAGTGAAGTCCTGCAATCTTTTAGGGTATCCTCCTTTTCCAGAAAGAGAACATTTTAATCAAAACAGAAGAAGGTGGCATTAGATGAAGGCAGGGTTGCCTTCTCAGACAAGGAAAATATATCTGACCAAGAAAGCAACACACTTATTACTTTTCTAGAGTTTCAAGATGGGATACTTGTTTTGGATTCTAGACCTTCACTCCTGGTGTCTATTCCACCATAATCTTAAGTCCCAAGTCACTCTTCAAGATCAGCTCAAACCCATTCATACCCACACCTAAGATGACCATGATTTTCTCAAAAAAAGTCTATATATACACCAAAAGAGCACTTATTAAATAAGTGAATGCATGACTGTCCAGAGGCATCACACCTACTTCTAGTATGAAAGTAATTAAGAGTTATAGCAACAGCTATTGCTTTTCATCCCTTGCATGAAAACATGGTAAGGTCAAAGAACCAGGTCCACCAGCAGTCTTTATCATCTCTATCCCCATCTTACCATCCAGGAAATCAATTTTTATATAGAATAAACCTCAAATAAATAGAAGAAGGAAAATCTACCTTGTCTGACAACAATCATATAGTACATTCCAAAGCCTTCTGATTTATCTGGAATGAAGAGATCAGATAAACAAAGACCAATCAATAAATCCCTGTAACTCCTAAAAATTTCTTAGGAGATATATGCTCTCTTATGGAAATAGTCAAGCAGTAAATGATGTGGAATACCAAATCAACAAAGGGAAATCCTCTGAGGAAGGCCATTTAATTTGATATATTGAATTCTGTTTGAATTTCATGAACAGCATTTAGGAAAGCAAGCTTGCTAAGGCAACCAAAACAAACACCAAAGCACAAATGACACACAAGAATCAAAGAAAGAAAAATTATAAGACATTTTGGGCTGGAAGAACCTTACAACCAAATCTAATTCAACTCTCTCATTTTTAACAGGTGAAAACAACATGCTCAAGATCACAAGGCTAGAGAACTTGTCTTGTGAACACTTACTGCTGATTAGGCTCAGTTTCATTCTGCTGGGTAGAATTAAAGCTCTGCATGGCCTGTACTTCCTCTTCCTCCTCATCCTCACTAGAGGCCTCTTCTGCAGCATGGTTAGATCTTGGGGGAGGAGCAGTGGCAGTGCCATCTGCCTTCTGGATTGATGGCTTCTGACAGATGTATTTAGGGTCTCTTCCAAGATTACAGATTTCTTCAAGTAACTGAAAGGCAAAGGAAACAAGATTATTTATTAGTAATTAAGGAATGGGGAGATGATTAACATTTTGGGAACACTTTCTATGTGCTATATACAGAAGTGCAAAAACACTTTTGTTGTTTGTTCAGTTGCCTAGTCATGTCTGACTTTTTGCAACCCCATGAACTGTAGCATGCCAGGCCTCCCCGTCTCTCACCATCTCCTGAAGTTTGCCCAAATTCATGTCCATTGCATCAGTGATGCCATCCAGCCATCTCATCCTGACGCCCTCTTCTTCTAAAATACTTTAACTAAATATTATATACACTATTTCTGGCATGTAGCCATTAATTTCATTTTACAAGAAGGAAATTGGAAGTCTTATGAATTTAAATAACTTCTTCAGGATCACATGGCTGTTAAGTGATCGACTGACTGACCTGACTCCATGTTCTAACTCACCAACCACCAGTAACTCATATACCAGTTTCAATAATCCTAAGAGACAATCAGTAAATGTGAAATAAAAAAAACCCCAACAAAAACCCAAGCAAAAAAGATTAGAAAGGGTAATATGCTTTTACAAACAGAAGCTAAGGCTTGGCAACTTCTTAATAGCCTATAAAAGAAACCAATACTTAAGTGACTTTTTTAGGGGGGAGGGGCAAAGGATCAACCCAAGGACTTGGAGGAAATGAGGCAGACATAATCCTCTTATAGGCACAGTCTAAGAATCCAAATGACCTCCAGTATGCCATGCCTTTTCCTAAAAACTCCCACTCCACTGCTCTCTCATGCCCATGGTCATGGCCGTATCACTTCCCACCTTGATGATTGCAGTTGTTGCATCTGTTTTGAGGGTAGGCTGATGTCTCATGAGCTCATCTACAGCACTTCCCAGGTTGGAGGCAGTATCCCCTTAAAGCCAAAAATGGAACGGTTAGACTGTAGAAAATAGAGCTTGAACTATTTTTTTTTTGGTGCCAATTTAAGGAGGAAAAGAGAAACTGAGTTGGTGGTTGTGATTTTCTAATGTCATGCTTTCTCAAATGAACTCATACCAACCTCTACAACCAAATGACTGGAGAGGAGTCTAGTAAACACATTTAAAAGTAACCATGTATGCTACGTTATACCCTAGTACTCTCTACTGTCAAGGTCTGAGTTAGTATTGAAGAGTGAAGAGAGAGTGAGAAAAGAAACAAGCATAAACCGTTAACTCTGACTGCCCTGATAAAGGATGATAATGGCTAAAACGCTACAGTGGTGACAAAGCACATTTTTGAAAACTGGGTTCCTTCTGAAACTCTACCTTATTGCTATGCCTCAGTGATCTGGTCTCAAATACACTGAGAAGGAAATCTATTCATTTGTGACTATCTTAGGGACTTGGATATTAGAACAGACGATTACCAGGATCTCTTGTTGCTAAACACTAGATAGTAGACCTGAAAATCTCCTGCTGGTTATCTAATATCTATTCCTCACCAACGCTGTAACAGTACATTTAACAGTGAACTGCTGAGAAGTAAGGAAATATTATGAACACAGGTAAAGGATGAAATATTCTTTTCTACCTGCAATAGAATGTATGGCGATAATTCCCAATGAACACACACCTAGCCAGAGACATGAAGTGAGATCAAGGAAGAAACAGTTTCCTTGCCAATTGGTGGCTCGGAAATCACCTCAATCTTGGCACAACAGCAAACCAATTATTTACTGTAAGGCAAATTCTCATGAATTACCTAGAGGATCAGAACTCCTCCTCCTCCGCATAGCTGGGAGGTAATCTGGAGACAGGAGAACTTTGAAGAGACGTTCAAAAGGCTGACACTGTACAAATGACTGCAGACCTCGGGCATTCAAGCAGAGTGCACTGAATACATTTGGGAGGGAGCCAAGGACTTCACGGGTAGCAGGAACCTAGAGAGAAGATAAAGTGAGCCTGAAGACATTTCCCAGGTAGACTTGGGAAAACTTTGGCCAAGGATACTGCACAGAGAGATAAAAAGAATCTTGATGACCAGATCCCAATAGTTTCTTTTCCTTTTAAAATACTTTTTATTTTATACTGGAGTATAGTTGATTAACAATGTTGTGAGTTTCAGGTGCACAGCAAAGTGATTCAGTTATACATACATATGTATCTACTCTTTATCAGATTTCTTTTCCCATTTAGGTTGTTCCATAATAGTGAGCAGATTTCCCTGTTATATAGTAGATCCTTATTGGTTATCCACTTAAACTACAGCAGTGTATACATGTTATTCCCATACTCCCTAACTATCCCTTCCCCTCATCCTCCAATAGTTTCAATACTGCATATAGAAGACAAGAGAGAATTTTCATGCCATAAGACTGGTTTTTGTGTGTGTGTATATTTTATGAAAAGGGGTTATGCACTGAGCATTCTTTACAGAGCAGCAGAAAGGACTCACGTCTTTGATAAGCAGTGCATGTAGCATGACATCTGTCAATCCATTGTCCTGGAGTGAGGAAAGCAATGATGGTTCTTGAAATACAAACACAGTCACCACTTCAGTAGCTAAAACGAGATGAGAAATATAAGAAACAGAGATTCTTCACAAGTATTAAAAGCAAAACTCCAAAGGTTCAAACAAAACAAAGTAACAGCACCACACATAAAAAAAAATCCCAGAACTCAATGTACAACATTTAAACGCACACAATTAGCATGAAGTAAAAGTTCTTAGTACTGCTCATCAGAGGTTGATCACTATTAGGAATTTAGTGGTTAATCTTTAAGATTTGTATGGAGCAATGTATAGCCATGACAATTATATATAGTTAATAATATTGTATTGACTAGTATAAATATACTAAGAGAGTAGATTTCAGATTCTCTCATCACACAAAAAAAGGGAACTGTATGAGGAGATAATGCTTAACTGTAGAAATCATTTCACTATGTACATGAAATTGTGTTGTACACCTTAAATACATAAAATTTAAGAAAAAAAATATGAATAAAAACTGAAATTTTAATTTTTATAAGAATGAGGTTAACTTCATTTTTCAATTGTAATACACATGATATAATCCCCTTTATCTTTCCCATTTCACTACAACTCATTCAATTTGAATGTTTGCATACCGTTCCACTATATACATGTACCACCCTGTATACAAACCAGTCCATAGTAGGAAAAACTGATAAATTTAAAAATAAACTCTTTTTTTTGTATACTTATGCAGGAAAAAAATGTATGATGGGGTTGTGAGTTTGCTGGGTTAAAATGAATCTAAACTTATAGATGAAAATGGACAAAATATCTTCTAAAAAGCCTTTTCAGCAATTTAAAAATACCAGCAATGTTAAAGAGTCCTTGGGTATTAATCTGATCAATTTTTGACAATATTCAGAAATGTGCCCTAAGACTTCTATTAATGATTCTAGAATTAGGCAAAAACTCTATGCAAGAGGAAACAGTATAGCATTATTGCATTCATTAAAGAGTAACCAAAAGAGAAGCCACAAAAAATACTTAGTAACAAAAAAAGCAGAATTTAGTGAAACTACAAGCAAAAAGCACAAATAATTAAAACCAATAACCAGTCTTCAGAAAGGACTGAAAAAAGTTTACAAACTTAAGGGAAATCTACTAAAGAAAAGAGTAATATATATTAGCAATGAAAAAAGACTTAACTGGATTCAGAACAAATAAAATTTTAGAAACTATGTGAAGTGCATGATGAAGTGCAGTGCTTTTATGCTGCTAAGTCGCTTCAGTCGTGTCCGACTCTGTGTGGCCCCATAGACGGCAGCCCACCAGGCTCCGCCGTCCCTGGGATTCTCCAGGCAAGAATACTGGAGTGGGTTGCCATTTCCTTCTCCAATGCATGAAAGGGAAAAGTGAAAGTGAAGTTGCTCAGTCGTGTCCGACTCTTAGCGACCCCATGGACGGTAGCCTACCAGGCTCCTCCGTCCATGGGATTTTCCAGGCAAGAGTACTGGAGTGGGGTGCCACTGCCTTCTCCAGTGCTTTTATAAGATGTCTTAAAAATCAACTCTCAAGAAATAACAGCAGATTAGACTATTACAAGAATTTTTAAAATAAAAAATACTACCAGGTAACAAAGGAATCAAGCCGATTCTAGACATGTTATTAAATCTTTGAAAGTGAAAGAAAGTGAAGTCGCTCAGTCGTGTCCGACTCTTTGCAATCCCATGGACTGTAGCCCACCAGGCTCCTGTGTCCATGGGATTCTCCAGGCAAGAATACTGGAGTGGGTTGCCATTCCCTTCTCCAAGAGGATCTTCCCAACCCAGGGATCGAACCTGGGTCTCCTGCATTGTAGGGAAATGCTTTACAGTCTGAGCCATTAAAACAAGGCTTTCTAACACATGAGTTTTTTTTAAAGTTTACTTTTAAAACTTAACAAGGAAAGTACATGCATATACGATATCCATAAGCCATGTATAAAACAAACTCATAATCGCTGACACCTAAGAAAAGAAACCAGAGGATTTTCAGTTCAAGACAGTGAACAGAACTCCTCTCATCAAATGCTAATGAAATGGCAGAGCCATGACAATTACTGGGACCAAGAGTTGTGAATGGCCTTTGCTATTTCTGATGAGGTATATAAACTTATGGAAATAAGTCCGTTTTTGGGTTTCTATTGGTATATGAAAAACTCTTCAATAGACATTCATTTGTACAAATTCCTTAGAATTTAGATTCTAAGGAGCTATTAAAATTGAGGATTCAGCCTGGGCTGTGGGTGCGATGGAGAGAGATATGATCATCATGGGCCTGCAAGTTTCTTATGTGCCTGTCCCTGTGCACAGCCTTTGCCTTGAGCAAGCCCACAGAAAAGAAGGACCATGTACATCATGAACCTCAGCTCAGTGACAAAGTTCACAATGATGCTCAGAGTTTTGAGCAAAAACCTTTGATCAGCTGACGCCAGAAGAGAGCAAGGAAAGACTTGGAAAAGATTTTAAGTAAAACAGATGGCGGCAAGGACAGGTTTGTCTCTGTGGATGAGCTCAAAGACTGGATTAAATTTGCACAAAAGCGCTGGATTTACGAGGACGTAGAGTGGCAGTGGAAGGGGCATGACCTCAACGAGGACGGCCTCGTTTCCTGGGAGGAGTATAAAAATGCCAACTACGGCTATGTTTTAGATGATCCAGACCCTGATGATGGATTTAACTATAAGCAGATGATGGTCAGAGATGAGCAGAGGTTTAAAATGGCAGACAAGGATGGAGACCTCATTGCCACAAAGGAAGAATTCACAGCTTTTCTGCACCCCAAGGAGTATGACTACATGAAGGATATAGTAGTACAGGAAACAATGGAAGATATAGATAAGAATGCTGATGGTTTCATTGATCTGGAGGAGTATATTGGTGATATGCAGAGCCACGACGGAAATGCTGATAAGCCAGAGTGGGTCAAGACGGAGAGAGAACAGTTTGTTGAGTTTCCAGATAAGAACTATGATGGGAAGATGGATAAGGAAGAGACCAAAGACTGGATCCTCCCCTCAGATTATGACCATGCTGAGGCAGAAGCCAGGCACCTGGTCTATAAATCAGACCAAAACAAGGATGGCAAGCTTACCAAGGAGGAGATTGTTGTTAAGTATGATTTATTTGTGGGCAGCCAGGCCACAGATTTTGGTGAGGCCTTAGTATGACATGATGAGTTCTGAGCTGCAGACAGAGGAACCCACATTTCTTCAAAAGTAATTTATTTTTACAGCTTCTGGTTTCACATGAAATTGCGCTACTGAGACTGTTATTACAAACTTTTTAAGACATGAAAAGTTCTAACAGAAATGATTCCGTCCCCATTCCTCCTCCTCTCTGAGGGACAGGAGGAAAACCGTGCTTCTGAGGAACAACTCTAATTAGTACACTTGTGTTTGTAGATTTAGACTTTGTATTATGTATAACATGTGTGTTTATTTTTGTATTTGTTCTCTGGTTGGGAGTATGATATGAAGGATCAACATCCTCAACTCACACTTGTAGGCAAACATTAGCCCTTCACTCTTTCTCAACACTTATCATGTAATTTTTTTATAATTTTGACTTAAGTCTAAGCCTGAGATCAATAAGAAATGTTCAGGAGAGAAAAAAGGGAAGAAATATTCCCCACAATTTATATTTAGAGAGATAACACTTAAACTTGCTATTGAAAAGTATATTTCGTAAGTAGTAGTAGCCACATGTTCCATTCAGTTGCTTCATGTCCAGGTCCTAGCATTATCTGGGCAAGGACAGATCCCTGTGCTATAAGAAAGCTTGACTCAACTTCATTCATCCCCCCCCCTTCCCTGTAGGACTAGCTGTTTGCTAATTTTGTCTAATTTTGTCAAGCACAGCTGTGGTGGGAAAAGTTGGGGCCAGTGTCTTGAATATCAATCAAGTAGTGAGTGTGATCTCTTTACAGAGATATAAACAGAAACAGCTGGAAAACTAAAGAAAAAATCCAAGTGTTCTTAGGGCACGTGCTTTTTTCTGGGTATGCATCTACTGAAGTGCTCAAGCCTGTCTTTATTCAATCAGTAAGTGCCCCATTCAGCTCCTATTTGCCCAGGTGTTCCAAGGAACTAATCTTGCTTTCACTGCAGTCAAAATGTGCTCCTTTCCAATCGTGTCATTGAAAGTGCCTTTAATGAGAGAAATGGTCACTGAATGAGGATTCTCTTAAGAAACCCTAAGATAAAGAGAAAGTAGATGATTTGGACCACCTTAAATGAAAGCTTAGAACCTCCTGTTGTGGTGGGGATTTTTTTCTTCCCTTTCTCTTTTGGATAGTGGTTCAATAGCAGTGTTAGTTAGGGGCTTGGCTGCAGTGTTCTTACCTTGTGGGCTGATTTCTTAAAACCACATGCTGCTGAATTTACCAGGGATCCTCATACCTCAGAATGTTAACCACTTACTACCAGGCCTGTTCTTGTGTCAGCTGAGGAGGCTGAGCTAAGGCTCAGAGATGAGAGGGCTCTTTGGTTTGAGGACCATCGCTCACCCTTCCTGCCTTTGACCCATCCCTCCCTATGTCCCCATCTCCCCGCTGTCAAAAAAACATTTATCATGGATCAACATTGCCAGTCCTTATCAAGAAGAGGGACATTGTAGAAAGAGCTGAAGAAACCATCTCTGTTTCCAACTCACCTATATTTTACATAACAAGAAACTGCCTTTTTTTTCATCCCTTTCATACACATGGACCTCTTTTGAGAAGAATTATGTATTCCAAGTTTTTAGCCCTCAGGTTACTAAGACAAATATATATATATAACCTTTATTATTTCATATATCTTTCCAGATAATACATTCAGGTGGTGCTGGGTGATTATTATAATCTGAACCTAGGTGTATCCTTTGGTCTTCCACGATCATGTTAAGGTGGGCTACTTGGCCTGGTAAAAAGCCAGATATCATGTAACTTCACCCTGGCCTTTGCATTGAGCTCTTGAGAGTGGATACATTCTTTGAACCCCAGTGTACGGAAATGGAAATTCTCTGCCTTCCAGATTCCCCATTGTATTGTTAAGAAGACCAGGGATAATTAATAATGCCACCAACCCTGGCTTGGAGAGGGCACAGCACAAATTGCGTGGCAGGAGAGCCTCACAGGTCACTACGTACAGAGAACCCAGGCCTTATGTTAAAGTCATGCACCTAGAAAGCAAACCTCCATCTGCTAAGACAGTGACTTTGGATGCTGGGTGCTCATCAGTAAGCATTTGTACTCTAATGACCCTCCTGGCTGAGAAGGCAATGGCACCCCACTCCAGTACTCTTGCCTGGAAAATCCCATGGACGGAGGAGCCTGGTAGGCTACAGTCCATGGGGTCGCTGAGAGTCGGACACGACTGAGCGACTTCACTTTCACTGTTCCCTTTCATACACTGGAGAAGGAAATGGCAACCCACTCCAGTATTCTTGCCTGGAGAATCCCGGGGACGGCGGAGCTTGGTGGACTGCCATCTATGGGGTTGCACAGAGTCGGACACGACTGAAGCAACTTAGCAGCAGCAGCAGCAGCAGACCCTCCTGGATTTTTTTTTTTTTTTTTGGTTTAAATCAAGCCTGAGGCTGGTGAACAGTAGTTACACACCCACATTGTATGTTCTGTGAATGCTAGCTATCTTGAATTTGGCTACTGGTTATTATTTTTTATAGAGTGTAAACCAAGTTTTATATTCTATAATGCAAACAGGTATCTATCTGTTTCTAAATAAAACTGTTTACATTCAAAATAAATAAATAAATAAAACTGAGTATTCATAAACTAAAATTAGTGTTCTATCATCAAGTCTGTTCTCTTGAGGAGATCTAACTGTAATGCTGCACACAATGCTACTGTGCAACAGGGTCATTTTGAGGAGGCCTAACTATAATGCTGCATCACAATGCTACTGTGCAAGGGGGACAGTTTAAATACTTTAAAATTAATAGATAATTAAGAATTAGAATGAACACAGAAAAACCAATTAGCTTCAGATGGAACTAAACAACTAACTCTTGAAAGAATTTAGATAACTCTTTAAAATCAAATTCTAGAATCCACAAGCCCATAAAATAGCAACAATCCAAAACAAATGGTCTCTTAAAAATAAGGTAATAGTTGGCTATCAGAAACTAAAAAACTGTAAAAAACAAAAACTAAAGATTTGATAATGCAACAGGCACCTTGAAAGATTATACAGAGAAATTCTCTCAGAAAGTTAAGTGATATAAGATCAATATGGTCGGCTAAGAACAGGGCATATACGGACTTGAACAGATTAAACTGTGGCAAAGCTAAAACAGGAGATGAGAGAGAAGAAAGGGCAGTTGAGGAAGTTAAAGGGAACATAGTTGGGCATAAAAGAGTGCCAGAAGAGCCAGAGGTAGAATTTGGGAGGAGGCAGTCTTTACTTAGTGGGTTTCAGCATGGACAGCAGCAGGACATTACAACCTCACCAAGTGCTTCCTCACTTACTTCCCCTTCAGGTTCTTCCTAGTCTTCCACCAACTGGCTACAAAAGGGAGCAGTGGGGCATCTTTTTACCTTTTACATTGGGGCTCATCACTATCTTTGGTGTTACAGGCACAAGTTTAGGCATCTTCATTCTGTAACAGATTCATCTTATAGAGGCTACACAGGTAACAGCCTAACTCCTGGCCAACTACATAAACCAAACAGCTCAGGTCTTAGAAGCCCTTAATGAGGGACAAAGCAATCTACTTGCTATGATAATTGATAACGAATGAGCATTACACTACCTACTGGTATTTCAAAGTGCAGCTTATACCTTAAAAGGGGACTCCTGCTGCATGTGGGTTAATAGAATAGGAAAGATTTATTCAACAAATAAAACAACAAACCAAAACAGCTAATTATATTACTAAAATAATCCAAGAGATTCTCAGTCCCCCATTAATTTCTTTCCCTGGCCATCTCCTGCCTGGGGTGAAAGGCTCTACACTATCATTTATGGAGTTAATAATTGTTGAACTAATTACTTTTGGTTGGCTTTACAAATTTCATCCCTCTCAAGTACAAGTTTATTTACAGGGAACCTGTGAGGTTGTTATGCTAATTCAAATGCCAGGGACGAATTAAGACTTTAAAGAAGGAATTCTGACCTCCACTGACGTTTGCTTTTATGCTTCCTGCATCATTCTGTGAGGGCTCACCTGCTCTGCACCCCTAACCACAAGAACAAGTATTTTCTTGCTGCTTCTTTTAAACTCCCCCATATAAATAAAGGCTTGTGCATTTGGTTTTGTTTGGGGGATTTCTCCCAAAGAGAGAGCCATCCTTCCCTGCCCCTTTACCTGGGACTTCTCCAACTGAGTAACAAATCTTTCTTTGATCATACCAAACTACTGTCAGGAGTTTTTCCATCTGAAAATAACCTTGGGAGGAGTCTCTCCATGTCAAAATGGAGTTGCTGTAACACAAGGGAACACTTCCTCAACCTGATTAAGAGGAGCAAAACATTCAACACAAAATCTTCTGCTAACCTCAAACTTTCTTTTAAAGCAAACCTCATACTTAATGGTGAAATACTGACTGAATGTTTTCCCCTGAGGTCAGGAACAAAAAGTAAAATAAAAAGCATAAAGATTATAAAAGTAAAATTATTTGTACATGATGACTTTATAGAATATCTTAAGAGATCAACAATTATGAACTACTAATTGAGCAAAGTCACAGGATACAAAGTTAATATACAAAACCCCTATGTTGCTTTGGTGAGGGAGTTAAGTATCTGAATCTATAGTAGCCAAAACTACTCCCTCCAGACACCCTGCAGTACTAAAATATGCATGCTACTGGTACCGGGAGGCATTCTCTATTTCTACACCTCCCACTAAATTCCTTTATAGTTTTAAGGGGAATTCTAGAAGCATATATATCTCATGTATTGTCCTGAATATGTATGGCACTCAATAAGCGTGTTAATAAATGAGGTTTTGACAATAGCAACTCTCAAAGTAGTGCTGATGTCAAAATGCAAGGACATTTATTGCAAGTAACTAGAAAGTACCTACAGGTTCCAAAACTGAATTTTCTACAGTAAAAAACAATTTTCTATACTACAGCTTACAGGTTTGACATTCAATTCTGAGAATGGAAAACATTCTGATTGGGCTTTTTAGACCAAGGTTAGGGGCTAATAACCAGGGTTTTCCCTGGTGGCTCAGTGGCAAAGAATCTGCTTGCGATGCAGGAGACACAGGTTTTACCCCTGTGTCTGGAATATCCCATAAAGGAGGGCATGGCAACCACTCCAGTATTCTTGCCTGGAGAATCCCATGGATAGAGGAGCCTGGTGGGCTACAGTCCATAGGGTTGCAAAGAGTCAGACATGACTGAAGTGACTGAGTCTGCAAAGGCTAATCACTGAATAAAGACATGTTTCTTATTATACCTGCAGTGTTTCAGTGTAGCAAAAAAAGCCAAGTGTACAATAGTGATTGCAATACACTGCAAAAAAAAAAGGTTTCTGTAGTGTAATGGTTATCACGTTTGCCTGACACAATACATTGCAAATGGATACTTATTTGAAAAGGAATTCTGATCTTTCTCTATTTCATCACCAACTAGAAAGATACAAAATCATACAGTGGACAAATATTCTGCAAGGATATAAACCACACACAGAACACTGCCAGGTTATTCCAGCTTGGTATAAACAAGTTCAACTCCAGTTACCTAGGAGAAAGAGTGATGGGCCATAGTATTCTGCATTGCTGATGATGTGTTTCAGGGAGGTAGGCAGAGAACCATCCATCACTAAGAGAAAAGCAAATATCAAGAAGAATATGATCAGTCCAGTTTGATGGGTGGAGACGATGGATCAATATATTACATACACCACACAGTGGTAAACAAAGTCTATTTTGATTCCTTAATGGTACCCACTTGTCTCCTCCTAATATTTTATTATTTATTCTTTGTCTATGCAATAACCTTTTAACAGTAGATCAAAGAATAAAAGAATACAGAGACAGAGAGACAGAGTACAGTAGCAGACTGGAAGTGAACACATCTAAAAGCTGGAAAAGGAAAAAAAAAAATAGATGAATCACTATTAAAATAGTTGAACAATCCTTAGGTCCAGGAAAAGTAACACTAAAGGACTAAAAGCTATTCAAAATGGCATGGCCTTATCCTACAAAGTATGAAAAGGACCAATCCTTGAGAGAGTCAAACACCCTTCTAGAAAATGTCTAGACTCCAATACCGTGTCGTATGCCATCTGAGAAAGCAGGGTCTTGAATGGCCTTCTTGAGGAAATTCAACATGGATTTGAGAAGTGCGGCTCGTTGTGGAATACACTGGACTCCTGGCAAGGGAGAAAGAGGATTATACTGGTTCACCATTATGTACAATGAGCAGGTACATAAAACAAATTTTTAGGAGATCCATATACACTATACCAATACTAGCAGACATTCGAAGTGAAATCTCTGGATGCTGGGAAGAACATTTACCTAAGCTTTAAAATGAGAAAAAATAAATCACCAAGGACCACACAAAATTATACTAGAAGTCTAAAGTATCAAAGAGAAAAATCACAAAGTAAAAAGATTAACTCTAATACTTGTTTCCCATTTTGAATATTATCTGCCCTCAAACATGGATGTTTTGATAAAATAATTAATATGTGAAGAGTTGAAAAATTATAAATGCTATGAAATAAGTATTAATTACGAGAAAATGAACACCAGAATGCAAAGTAACAATCATAGTCATAAGAAGCAAACCTCCAAATGTACTGCTTAAACTCCCTCAAAGGACCATGCTTCACTAGCTTAATATTTCAATCACTGTGATTGGCTGTGTCTCTATATGTCTACACACCAGGACGAGGGCCAGGGCCAGAGGAAATGCTAGTGCTGCTGGAACTTGATGCCCTTAATTCAACATCCAGCCGGTGCTCCATAGAGATGGATGAGCCAGGACTACTTTCCATTGTCACATCTGTAACTGAAGTAAAAGTTATGATAAAGAAATTAGAATAAAACAGACCACCAAAGAAAAGTTACTTGAGAATATTTTTTTCTATACAGTGAGATGAATTAAAATGGAGAAGGATTAAAATATTGAAACCGAAATGAAAACACAACTGACCCTTAAACATCACGAAGGTTAGGGGCCCTGACCCTTCAAATAGTCGAAAATCTGCATATGACTTTACAGTCAGTCCAACGTACTTGAGGTTTCAAATCTGTGGAGTCAATCAACTGTGGACTGTATAGTATCTGTAGTACTATACAGATACTATATTCACTGAAAAAAATCCACTTATAAGGGGACCCATGCAGTTCAAACCTGCGCTGTTCAAGGGTCAACTATACCTTTCCACAAAGACTAGAAAGGTATTTAATAGCACTAGTTATTCAAGATATGCAAATTTAAAATAGCCCTACAAAAGAAGTCCTTCAATATTTCTCACCCATCAAATTTGGAAGGGAAAAAGATGGTAAGTAAAATATGTAATTTCTTTACTACTGGTGGGTAGTAGGTAGAGCTTTATTGGAGGGTGACAAATGTAAGAAGCATGAAGACTGATAGGACTATGATACACTGAATGAACACTGCTAAACTGAACAGTATGTTAATGTTCTCATCTTGTTTTATGAAACTATATACTTATGTCAACATATATTTGAATATGCATAAAAGACTGAAAAGAACTACACGAAAATAGCTATGGTGGCTTGGAAGTGAGTTATCATTTCTACTTTATACACTTGAACAATTTTAATCAATCAAGTACAAGAAACACAATTACTTCTTACAGCATATAAAATACAATAAAAAGCTCCATTAGTGTTAACCACTGCTTACATTTGGAAATACTTTCTTCCAATCTTTTAAATACATATACAGACATATAGGACATAAACTCATGGTTCTGTAACCTGATTTTCAGTGAATATACAATTTTCTCTATAGGTACATCATAACACCAGAATTAGTTGTCAAAAATGTAGATTTCCTAGTCTTCATTTATACACTTACTAAATTAAGCATTACACTAAATCTTTAGCACGCACTTTAATTTATTCTTATTCTTATGGTTTCTTATGTTTGACAACCACTGATTTATTGTGAACATAGTCTTTAAATCATCTTCTATACCACAACATTTTGGAGATGTCACATTTTAATTAACACCTGGGATCACATGATCACACCCATTACCTCAAATGCCAAGTTGCCCATTGCAGACTAGAGATAGAAATTGGGTAAAGGGCCCTCTAGGGACAGCAATGCACATAGTTATTTGTGTTTGGGGGGAAAAAAGGAATGAAAACTTATGGATATTTAGTGTCAAGAATGAAAACAATTATAAAAAATTTAATATCATTATTATTAGCATGGTTACAGATATATGTAATGACATCCTGGGTCATGAAGACAAGATTAAATACTAAGAAAGCTGTTAGGATAGCTGTGAAACAATTTTTTATTTTGGGTACTATTATTAAGAGCTATGCACTGAGGGTAGTTTTTAAAAAGGACATAATCTGATTTACCCTAACATTAAGAATACTTGGTCTTCTTTCAGATTTTATGATTTAAAAGTTGTTCCCTACCCAACAACTTTTCCACCTCCCCCTTCTCAAAACAGCCAGATAATTTCACAGGGTCCCATTTTAGTGTCTACATTCTCCTTATCTTTTCGTAATATATATTTAAATACCTATGATATACATATCAGGCACTACTGAAGATTATACCAGTGAACAAAACAGTATTGTGATCTCATGGAGCTTACACTTTAGTGGGAATAAGAAGATAATGAATCAATAATGAACCAATACTAATAGTAACTATAAATTACCATCCATATCAGTTTCCATTTCTTCTCCTTCTTGTGTAGTACTGGGTCTCTGGATCTTTGGCTTGATCACAAAAGGGCATTCTTTTCGGCACAAATCAACTTCATGCTATGATCAAGGGGGAAATAGTAAGATAATCCTACATATATATAAGAGATTAAAAAATTACAACAAAAGAGTGTCACAGGCAGATTGCAGAAATGGTTTCTAAAAACAAAAAAGGGATAACATGGCTCTTTAGGGTTATTACATTAGTTTCTAGGCATAGCAATCACTACATCTAAGTATATGCAAAGTACTTCTCATATACCTCAAGTCTATAAATGAAGATAGAAAGTCCACTATGGGATTGAAAAGCTGCCATGTCCAGGTTGGTGATAAGGTCAACCACTCTGACAGCTCTGGTGACAAATGTTATCTGGTCCTGTTCATCGCCAAGAAACTTTATGACCTATCAGGGAAAGAAAAAAGTAAAACCAATCAAATGAAAGCTGTAATAATGTATTCTTTTGGAAACAGTCTAGGGTTCTTTTGCAGTCTAGGGTCTCAGGGAGGCACCATGGTACAGCAGGAAAAAATATATGTTTGATTTTTGGTGGTTGCCAAATGACAGCTCTATCACTTCTGAGACTCAACTGCCTGAGGTAATAGGGACATAAATTACCTTTCAGAATAAATTACCTTTCTGAATATTTTAATTCAGGGAGAAAAGAGCTGGTGCCTGAGGCCTAGCACATGGCAAAGCCTATCATGCTTAAGGTCATGAGGAGATGCGGCAATATCTTAATTAGTACCCAGAGCCTCCTATTACACCATGCTGGACTATGATCAATTCTTAATAATGGAAATAGCTGATCTTAAAAGTTGTTAATGAGATAACTGAAGGTCAAACTTGAGAAATCAAGAATAACATTTTCTGGGTAAGTTTTCTTACGCTAACTATCCTCACTGTGAACCACTTCAAACTTACAACTCTGTACCTTCTCTTAGTTGATTTTCCCCCAAATGTGTTTATTTAAAAAAAGTAAGTAGAGCACCTTCAATAAGGCTTCCATCATTCCACAGGAGACCAAGGCTTCACCACCAGCATCGTAGCTGGCCAGATGGTATAAAAAAGAAAAGAGAGCAGTGGCAAACTGGTGAGGGTATGGATCCATGGAAGGGTCTACAAGGGAAGGTGAGAGAGGAAGAGAAAGAGCAAGTTCAGAATTTGGTTTTGAGTTGGCAGGATGTTAAACAAAGGCAGACAAAGCAAAGGGTAGGGTTCCTTTAGGTGCCCAGGATAATAACCACAAAAACTTACCAATCATGGCCTGGATACAGTTTCGCACAAGTACAGGCAAAAATCCATGGTAGGAGGCAGTTCCAGTACAGTCAATAATACTGCTGAGTTTGGGAGTTCTCTCCAAGTGGACAATTGATGTTAATGTTCGTAAAGAAGCAGCTTTAATCTCCTATGAAAACAGAAAGTAAAGTAGCTCAGCTGGTAAGGAATCCGCCTGCAATGCAGGAGACCTTGGTTCGATTTCTAGGTAGGGAAGATCCACTGGAAAAAGGATAGGCTACCCACTCCAGTATTCTTGGGCTTTCCCTGGTGGCTCAGCTGGTAAAGAATCTAATAAATACTTACCATAAGCTGCTTATCTGTAATCTGAAGGACATCTACCAACTCCTCTATCAACCCATTATACAAGATGCTGTTTGCTGACTCCTGCAAGGCATTGGAATACACTGCAAAAGGAGAAATAAACACTTTAGGCAAGAAGGCAGTGGTCAAGCCACTGCCCAATGACAGACCTTTTGGCATCTACTGGTTCTGGGGAAGGACTCCCTTCCCACCAGCATTGGAGGGCAAAATCATTGAATTCCAGAAGATTGGATCAAATATAATGATAAGCCCCAAACACCCACCAAACTGATTCTCCTATTAATGGTATCAATTGTCTTGAGCAAGGATTTTCAGAAATTTAAGTATAAAAAGAGAAGAATTAATTCTTTATAACATAATTACTTGATAACTCATATGTTTGTTTTACACTGGAAACTTACACAAGCTATAAAGAACATAATTTATGGACTACTGCAGACCAAATCAGAAACTTGTATGACACTGTAGTACTTTATCGGTTTTTTCATGTAATCCTCAGATCAGCTTATAAAATACATATTCTTCCAACATTAAATCAGGAAACTGAGGTCAAAAGGATAAACAGGTGCCTAATAATCTACAAAGTCAGGGTGAAAGCCCAGGACTGACTCTGAAACCAGTGCAATTTCCACTATACCACTCTACAAGAAAAAGTAAAATGCACAGTATTATTTAATGAATTTCAAAATTACACTCCCAAAGAAGAGGAAGATGAACTGGCAAGAGGAAAAATAGGGTCTAAGGGAAGATGACCATCTGAACACTCATAAAAAAACAAAACAAAAAACACCCACTAAACCTATGTGATGTGTGAATCATACATATCCTCTTTCTGATCCAACATTAAGGAGCCCAAGAATGATGAATACAGTGAACACTAGAAATGCTGGCAATTTGACTACAATTTAACTTGCCACCTAGGTAACTACAATAAGCCCATAGCAACAAAGACAGATGAGGTTCAAAGGAAATTAACCAGGACCTGTTACATGTTATTCTCTTACCTAATATAGATATTGCATGTAGCCTGGCCTGAACAGCTTGCAATCGCTTCCTGTGATTAGAAAAGCCATGGGCCAGCCGTATGTGTGTAAATAACAGCATCTGTAGAGACAGAAGACCTAAATTAGGAAACCAATGGAAAAGGTGACTATACTTTCTGAGGGAGGGCTAAGCCTTACTCATTCAGCTCTTGACATTTGGCAAGAGTTCTGATTATTAATCAAATTAAATATCTGATCACCATTACGATGAGCAGAGAAAATATAACACAACTAAATGTTTTCTCCTTCAGTATCCAAGTGTTAAGCTACCACCTCTTAGATATTCATGGTGAATAAAGCTGCTTCTGTTTTCTTCAAACTTCATCAGGACCTAGGAAGCCAATAAGTGTTGCCCTCATAAAAGATGAGGAAACTAAGGCCCACAGAGGCTAATTTGAACATGGTCTGACTCCATTCTTTCTGCTATGCTATCTCCCCACTCCAGCACAATAGTCTTATCTATATGGATATTATTTAGATATTTATAAGACATATCATACCTGCTTATCCTTAGGAATGCTGTACATTTTGGTAAGAGACTCCATGATTTCAGAAGGGCTTTCTGAAATCTACATTAGGAAAAAAGATAGTTAGGAACAAAAAGTGAACTAAATGTTAGAACTAACCAATAGTCAAAGATTCCTCTTACCTTGTCAAGTTGCTCTATGTGAATATAATGTAGTGTGTTACTAGATGTCTGAAATGAGAAAGATAAGAGAGTTGTTAGGAGTCACTGTATACCTTAGCTTCCCCATGCCATAGGACTGCCAAGAGCTATCTGAAAAACAAGATGTCACCCTACATTGAAGACTCGATTGTATGCTCTCAAAAATCAAAGTGTTCTTTAGAATCCCCCAAATGCTCACGTTATACATTCTCAGCAAAGCTTCTTTGAGACCAGATTAAAAATAGTGTACATAGCCAGATACATTTCATATTCTTCCTTATCCCTTTTAAACTTTATTTAATACACACAGCCTTCGTATTCACAGCAAAGACTGAATTCATGAAAATGAGTTCTCTCTAAATATGCATTAGAGCTGTTCTCAAGGTACCAATAATGTAGAAAGATTATATATTATTATATATTGTTAGTTGGAGAAGGAAATGGCAACTCCAGTATTCTTGCCTGGAGAATCCTAACTGATCACAACTGAGTGACTGAGCATATATTTTAAGTAGAAGAAAAAAATATCTTACTTGTTAGACCACTTCTAAACCAAAGTGAATTTTGCTATCTCCTCAAAGAATATACGAAATGACCAGATAATTGAAGCAGGGCCCTGTAAGCAATACACAGACTTCATGCAGGCTGGCTTGAGCAGAGAAAGTTGAACCAATCACTATCTAGACTATTATACTGGGTTGGCCAAAAAGTTTGTCTGGGTTTTTCCGAAAACCAGATGAACTTTTTGGCCAACCCAATACTAAATGGTGGAATTCTCAACTGAGACTGACAAAAATATACCAGTCCTAACATTGCCTTATAAACAGACTTCTGTCTTTTGACAGTTCCAATGTAAGTAAGATTCAAACTTATCAGCTGGGCAAACAATGAACACTTATTCCTGAGAAGCTGCTGGATATATTTATCTTGAGAAGGCAGCAATGTATCTCAACATCATTCTCTAATTTTACTGAGGAGTCCTAAAAAGTCAACCCCAGGTACAGATCATTGACTCTATTAGAACAAGTGTGAATGAGACTCACCCTTTTCTCGATTTTGACCTCAGCCCCAGGGTCTGCATAGAATTCAAAGTGTAGTGTAGTGGCACTGGGTGGGTATTTCTGTGTAAAAAGCACATGAAAGAATCAGATACCATCTTCTCCCAAATCATCCCTCAGTCTTAGCTACTTGTCCAACTCAGTTTGACAGCAGAATCAGCAGTGTCATCAGCAGCTACAGTGCCTTCATTCCTTATTTTAGCAAAGCTCAGATGTCTTGTAACACAGAATCAGGACAGTGGAGCCCACAGCTCCATAAATTTTCATATTCCTTACTGATAACTCAAGTTATCAGTTGTTCTTTCTTTCAAGAGATCAATTTTGACTGCAGCTATTCTCAAGAGGGAAGAAAGAGGCAAGCCTGTCCCAATAATGAATAAGAATTCAAGGGTGAAGGACAAACACAAGGGTCTAAGTACTAGTTTGAGAATGGAAAAGAACATTCTTATGGAAATCTTAGTATCATCACCTTTTGAAATATTTTATTCAAACTATGCCTCATGGGTATATCTTTGTAATTCTTTAAATGCATCTTTCCATACCATCTTATATCATTTCTCTTGATATCCAATTGCTTTTCTGCACAGGTAGATACCAAGTCGATATAAACCAGACCCTGACAACGAATGTTACTTAACTCTAGAAAAGCAACATGACAAATAAGACTGCAACAGCATGCCCATTAAAGTGTGTCTTTGAAAGAAACCAGTACCAGTGGTTGCCTCTAGGGGTAGGGAATTATTATATACCCCTTTGTATTCTAAAGAATTTTTAAAACATGTACTACTTTCTTTTAAAGTACACAAAATTTTCAAAATCCCACGACATGCCAAATATCAATAAATAAAAGGGTGGATGATTTCTTAATATAAGTCAAGACCAACATGGTAACAGATGCCATACAAGCCCAGTAGAGTGTATCATACTGTTTTGCTCAAGTGGACAAGAACAAGCTTGATATACATAAGGATCCTCAGAATTAATCAACTAAACTTTAAGATGAAAAATAATTTTCTTAGAATTCCAAACTGAATACCCTTTAAGATTTACACAGCTTTAATTATTAAAACAGATAACACTCACCTCTCATATTACCAAATATTCACTAATATAAATAAAGCATACCAGCTAAGGTGGAAAAGTAATTTGTTCTATTTATAGTTTTCTGTGACCGGAAAAAGAACCATCCTCCTGGGGGGAAAAGGCTTGCCAAGATAATTACACTAAATTTCATTGCATCCATTTGTCCTATACATGACAAACTGACAAAAGAAGCAGTACACGTGTTAGAAAATATAGCTGCTTCTTGGCATGGAATTGTATTATAATAATTCAGTTGTGCTTTGTGGTTCCATAGCAACATATCAAAGCAGAGGGGAGGATGGCTTGAGTTCATAATCTAAACATAGCTTAAAGTATGAGCAGGACAGGCATGAGGGGTAAACATGGAAAGCACACAAAACATTGCAAGTTCTCAATAACCAAAACGGCAGACCTGTTCTCCAAGCAGTCATTCTTACAACCATGCCAGACTACCCAGAGTTCTGATAGTTCCAGTGAGAAAATGCAAGGAAGTGTAATTTCTGGGATTTTTCATCACTTTCAAGATGACTCAACAAAAGCAGTTTCTTATTCAAGAGATCATAGATCATATACTGTGTTTCTGAAATTCTTCAGCTACCACCAGCACATTAACGACCCAAGCACTTCTAGAAAGGTATGCTATGTCTCAACTGATCTCAGCTTCCTCAAAATCCTGATGTGAAGTGACAACTTTAGATGCCATATGTTTACTGTAAAGTAAGGCTCAAAAAGAGATCACACAAGTTCTGTTAAAAGATACTCAAATCTGAGAGTTACTTACCATCATATGCAAGTCTCTGCAACATTCTGCTAGTCCAAAGCCATTCTCCTTACCACCCCAGCTCTTGGAAAAGGAAAAAAGACAGTATTAAAACAGTGCTTAAGGTAGCTTTGTGTATAAAGTATTTTAAGAGTATGTGGCTGCTTGGAACACAGTGATGAAAAGACATCCAATATTAAAATCAAACAAAAAGAGGGAGCAAATAGAAGCAAGAACTTAAGTAAGACTCAAGGCAAGATGGTCTGCCTAAAGGTGATTTCTCCAATGATATCGATTTCATTTTCTGTGAGGATGCTACTGGGAAGAATATAAGAAGCTCCTGCAAGTAAATGCATTTGATATGCCTGCAGTCATGCTTGCTGAAAGGTCAGTCTTGACCCATTGCATCTTCAGTACTGTACCATGCTTTCCATGCTCAGCCTGATCACCTCACTCATAGGGTAAAACCACATGCTCTTCAGTTCCTTACTTTTTGACATGAGCCAAAGTGCAAAGTAGAAGATCCTGCATTGCTTAATATTATTGTACTCTGCCATGACAAAGTTTAAAAAATTTATCAACAAGTACTAGCCCCAAAGTAATGGGAGAGAATGGCTCAACTGTACATTATTATTGAGTTCCAAAAAAAAAAAAAAAACAACCAGCCATACAATTTTGCTTAAAAATTAGCCTACATTTTCAACAGCATTTGAGATATCTATCATTTTTGCCAAATTCACAATTCTACCAGGGGTGCGGGTGGGCATTTGTTGAAAACACTGAAGACTAAGTACATACAGTTGGGGTAATTAATAGACAAACTGAAAAGCTTGGAAAGAAAGGCTGAGGAGTGTGATGTTTTGGGGAATAAGGGCTTTGGAAACTTCCATACACTCCTGGAAGCCTAGAAGGCCACATGTGTTCCCAAGGTTGGGCACATTCTCAGAAAAGACCTGAAAAAGCACCAAGTTTCCACATCTCTAGCTGACATGAGGCTCTATGTAAGGGAAGGGTAAGCCGGAGTTGTAAACTTTCTGGTTCAGTTCAGTTCGGTTGCTCAGTCGTGTCTGACTCTTTGCGACCCCATGGACTGCAACACACCAGGCTTCCCTGTCCATTATCAACTCCCGGAGTTCACTCAAACTCATGTCCATTGAGTCAGTGATGCCATCCAACCATCTCGTCCTCTGTCGTCCCCTTCTCCTCCCGCCTTCAATCTATCCCAGCATTGGGGTCTTTTCCAATGAGGCAGTTCTTTGCATCAGGTGGCCAAAGTATTGAGTTTCAGCTTCAGCATTAGTCCTTCCAATGAACAGTCAGGATTGATTTCCTCTAGGTTTGACTGGATTGATCTCCTTGCAGTCCAAGGGACTCTCAAGAGTCTTCTGCAACACCACAGTTCAAAAGCATCAATTCTTCAGCGCTCAGCTTTCTTTATGGTCCAACTCTCACATCCATACATGACTACAGGAAAAACCATAGCTTTGAATAGACAGACCTTTGCTGGCAAAGTTATGTCTTTGCTTTTTAATATGCTATCTATGTTGGTCATAGTTTTTCTTCCAAGGAGCAAGCATCTTTTAATTTCATGGCTGCAGTCACCATCTGCAGTGATTTTGGAGCACAAGAAAATAAAGTCTCTCATTGTTTCCCCATCTATTTGCCATGAAGTGATGGGACAGGATGCCATGACCTTAGACTTCTGAATGTTGAGTTCCAAGTCAGCATTTTCACCCTCCTCTTTCACTTTCATCAAGTGGTTCTTTAGTTCTTCTTCGCTTGCTGCCATAAAGGTGGTATCATCTGCATATCTAAGTTTATTGATATTTCTCCCAGCAATCTTGATTCCAGCTTGTGCTTCATCCAGCCTGGCATTTTGCATGATGTACTCTGCATATAAGTTAAATAAGCAGGGTGACAATATACACCCTTGACATACTCCTTTTTTTATTTGGAACCAGTCTGTTGTTCCATGTCTGGTTCTAACTACTGCTTCTTGACCTGCATATAGATTTCTCAAGAGGCAGGTCAGGTGGTCTGGTATTCCCATCTCTTAAGAATTATCCACAGTTTGTTGTGATCCACATAGTCAAAGGCTTTGGCGTAGTCAGTAAATCAGAAATAGATGTTTTTCTGGAACTCTCTTGCTTTTTCAATGATCCAATGGATGTTGGCAATTTGATTTCTGGTTCCTCTGCCTTTCCTAAATCCACCTTGAACATCTGGAAGTTCACGGTTCATGTACTGTTAAAGCCTGGCTTGGAGAATTTTGAGCATTAACTTTGCTAGCATGTGAGATGAGTGCAATTGTGTGGTAGTCTGAACATTCGTTGGGACTGGAATGAAAACTGACCTTTTACAGTCCTGTGGCCACTGCTGAGTTTTCCAAATTTGCTGGCATATTGAGTGCAGCACTTTTTCACACAGCATCTCTTTTTAGGATTTAAATAGAGCTCAACTGGAATTCCATCACCTCCAATAGCTTTGTTTGTAGTGATGCTTCCTAAGGCCCACTTGACTTTGCATTCCATGGTGTCTGGCTCTAGGTGAGTGATCACACCATCGTGGTTACCTGTGTCATTAAGATTAAGATCTTTTTTATATAGTTCTTCTGTGTATTCTTAGCACCTCTTCTTAGTATCTTCTGCTTCAGTTAGGTCCATACCATTTCTGTCCTTTATTGTGGCCATCTTTGCATGAAATATTCCCTTGGTATCTCTAATTTTCTTGAAGAGATCTCTAGTCTTTCCCATTCTATTGTTTTCCTCTATTTCTTTGCACTGATCGCTGAGGAAGGCTTTCTTATCTCTCCTTGCAATTCTTTGGAACTCTGCATTCAAATGGGTATATCCTTCCTTTTCTCCTTTGCCTTTAGCTTGTCTTCTTTTCTCAGCTATTTGTAAGGCATCCTCAGACAACCATTTTGCCTTTCTGCATTTCTTTTTCTTGGGGATGGTCTTGATCACTGCCTCCAGTACAATATCACAAAACTCCATTCATAGTTCTTCAGGCAGTCTATCAGATCTAACCCCTTGTATCTCTTTGTCACTTCTACTATATAATCGTCAGGGATTTGATTTAGGTCATACCTGAATGGTCTAGAGGTTTTCCCTACTTTCTTCAATTTAAGTCTGAATTTGGCAATAAGGAGTTCGTGATCTGACCCACAGTCAGCTCCGGGTCTTTTTTTTGCCAACTGTATAGAGCTTCTCCATCTTTGGCTGCAAAGAATATAATCAATCTGGTTTTGGTATTGACCATCTGGTGACATCCATGTGTAGAGTCTTCTCTTGTGTTGTTGGAAGAGGGTGTTTGCTATGACCAGTGTTCTCTTGGCAAAACTGTTAGTCTTTGCCCTGCTTCATTTTGTACTCTGTGTACTCTAAAATCAAATTTGCCTGTTACTTCAGGGATCTCTTGACTTCCTACTTTTGCATTCTAGTCCCCTATAATGAAAACGACATCTTTTTTGGGTGTTAGTTCTAGAAGGTCTTGTAGGTCTTCAAAGAACCGTTCAACTGCAGCTTCTTTAGCATTACTGAAGTTGGGGGTATAAACTTGGATTACTGTGATATTGAATGGTTTGGAAACAAGCAGATCACTCTGTCATTTTTGAGACTGCATCCAAGTGCTGTATTTCGTACTCTTTTGTTGACTATGAGGGCTACTCCATTTCTTCTAAGGGATTCTTGCCCATAGGGATTCTTAACTTTCTGGTTAAGTATTGAAGATAGTGAGCATTGACATCGAAGACACGAATATGTACACAGAACTCACCAGCAAAGACAGAGATAATTCAGTTCCAGGAATAAGGCAAATCACTAGCTGACGACTACGCTAACAGAGACTTCAATGACCACATAAAACAAAGAATTCAGAAACCAGTTCAGAAAAGTCTAAATAAAAAAACAACAAATCTTAACAACAAACCCCAGGGAAGGGGAAGGGTGAGAGTCTGACTTCCAGAGTTGCCATGTTGTAATATTCAAAATGTCCACTGTAGCAACATAAGGAGTGGCCTCAGCAAGGTAGCCCAATAAGATGTCTTTCACTGTGCTCCATCCCTCGCCCCTGCAATAGCTTGGCACCCATTCATAGAGAAAAGTACCTTTATGGGAGCTGTGGAATCCAACCCCACACACAAAGGGACCTGGGAGAAGTCTCACCCGCCAGTTTGTTGGATAACAGGACCCAAGCTGTGGACCCTGCAGTGGTCTGTGAATCAGTTGCAGCTACTGTGAGCAGGTGTTTGAGAGCCCCAGGAAAACACTATCTTAAATAATCACCCATGAATGATAAAAGTTAAAGGACAAAAGTTTTTTTAAAACACATAATTAAAAAAAATTTTTTAAATTCTAAGATAGTTTGTTAACAAATACACAGTATAAAAAGAGATAAACTGTGACATCAAAATCATAAAATCGAAGGGGAGTAAAAGCGTTAAGTTTTTCATATGCAATCAAAGTTAAGTTGCTATTATATCTATATTTTATATAAGATTTGTGGTAACCACAAAGCAAAACTTAGATTAGATAAACAAAAGAGGAACAGAAGGGAACTAAGTATATGAAAAACCATTATTCACAAAGAAAGACAGCAAAAGAAGAAAGGAGCAAGGGAAACACAAAACAATCAAAAAAGAATTAATAAGATAGCATAACTAAGTCCCTACCTATTATTAACAATAATTACTCCAAATGTAGATAAATTCATTTTCCCAATCACAAGGCATAAAGTAGCTGGATGGAAAAAAAAAAAAACAAGACCCAACTACATGCTACCTACAAGAGACTCACTTCAGCTTTAAAGACACACACAGGCTCAAAGTGCAGGGACAGAAAAAGTTATTTTGCAGAAGTGGAAACGAAAAGAGCAGGGATAGCTACCCATATCTGACAAAATAGGCTTTGACTCAAAACCTGTAATGGGAGACAATTAAGGTCACTATAAAATGATAAAGGGGTCAATTCAAAGAGGATATAACAACTGTAAATTATATGGACATAACATTGGAACATATTAAATGTGTAAGCAAATGCTAATAAGATAAGAGGACTTCCCAGATGGCTCACTGGGTAAAGAGTCCACCTGCTATGTAGGAGATGCAGGTTTGATCCCTGGGTTGGGAATATCCCTTGTATCAGTTAGAACCGACTCCAGTATTCTTGTAAAATCCCACAGGCAGAGGAGCCTGGCAGGCTACAGTCCATAGGGTCACAAAGAGTTGGGCATGACTAAAGTGACTGAGCACACATACAATAGATAGGAAGGGAGATATGAGATGGTTAGATAGCATCACTGATTCAATGGACATGAATTTGAGCAAACTCCAGGAGAGAGTGAAGGACAGGGTAGCCTGGAATGCTGTACCCATGGGGTTGCAAAGAGTCGGACATGAACAGAGCGACTGAACAACAACAACAAATGAAAGAAGAAAGAGAGAATAATACAATAATAGCAGGGGATGTCAGCATCTCACTTTCAACAATGGATAGACTGTGTTGAGAGAAAAATCAAGAAGGAAACATTGGATTTGAACTATACTTTAGACCAATGGACCTTGTAGGTATATGTATAACATTCATTCAACAGCAGAATACATTCTCCTCAAACCCACATGGAACATTCTCCTAGAGAGATTATATGATAGGTCACAAAACAAGCCTTAGCAAATTAAAGACTGAAATCAAACCAAATATTTTTCTGGACCCCAAGAGTATGAAATTGGAAATCAGTTACAGAAAGAAAACTGGAAACATTCACAAAAATCTAGAAATTAAGCAATGCACTCCTGAACAACCAAAGGGTCAAAGGAAAAAATCAAAAGGGAAATTAAAAACATCTTGAGACAAATACAAACACAAAATATCAAAATGAATAGGATGCACCAAAAGTACTTCAAGAGGGCAGTTTATAGGAAATAAATGCCTACATTAAGAAATAAGAAATACCTTCAACAACCTAATTTTATACCTCAACTTGAAAAAGAAGAATGAACTAAGTCCAGGGTTAATAGAAGAAAGGAACAAAGATCAGAGCAGAAATAAATGGAGACCAGAAAAACCAAAGGAAAGATTAATGAAAGTAAGAACTTTTTAAAAACTACTCTACTCAAATAAATAAATAAAAGAAACAAAAGAAGAGACATTACAACTGATACCACAGATAGAAAGGATCACTAAGAGACTACTAGGAACAAAATGCCAACAAATTGGATAACCTAGAAGAATTGGATAGAATTCCTAGAAATATATAACCAAAACACAATCATGGAGAACAGAAAATATGAAGAGACCAATAATGAATAAGCAGATTGAGTCAGTAATCAAAAAAGACCCCCAAGAGAAAATTCCAAGACCAAATGGTTTCCCCCTGCTGAAACATTTAAAGAATAACCAATCGTTCTCAAATTTTTACCAAATAATTGAAGAAGGAACACTTCTCAACTGGTAATTGGGAAAATCACCATTGTTTGGCCAAAATTACCCTCATAGCAAAGCCAGATAAGGACAATACACAAACAGAAAACTAGAGGCCAATACCCCTGATGTACAAACTTGCCAAAGTCCTCAGTAAACTACCAGGAAATCAAATTCAACAGCACATTAAAAAGAACATAGATCACAATTTAAGTGAGATTTATCCCTGGAGTGCAAAGATGTTTCAACACATGCAAATCAATAAATGTGATACAAAAACCACATGATTAGCTCAGAAGTTGTATAAGAAGTAATGGCAAAGTTCAATATCCTTTCATAATAAAAACTCAAAAATGGGGTATGGTGAGAACATACCTAAACACGATAAAGGGCACATATGACAAGCCCACAGTTAACAGCATACTCAATGATGAAAGGCTGAAACCTTTCCTTCTAAGATCAGGAACAAGACAAGGTGTCCATTCTAACCACTCACAGTAGTGGAACACAGTACTGGACATGCAACACAATACTGGAAATTCTAGCCAGAGCAATTAAGCAAGAATAAAAAAGATATACAATTCAGAGTGGAAGAAGTAAAGCTGTTTTCACTTGCAAATGATATATAGAAAATCCCCAAGGGGCCACCCAAAAACTTAGAATTAATAAATTCAGCCAAGTTGCAGGATACAAAAGTAACATACAGAAATCAGTTATATTTCCATACACTAACTATCTGAAAAAGAAATAGAACAATCCCATTTACAATACCATAAAAAAGTAAAATATTTAGAAACAAATTTTACCAAGGAGGTAAAATCTGTACACTGAAAAATACAAAACACTGATGAAAGGGATTAAAGAAGAGACAAATATCCCATGTTCATGGACTGGAAAAATTAGTATTGTCAAAATATCCATAGTACTGAGAGTAATCTATAAATTTTAATTACTTTCAAAATTCCAATGACAGTTTCCCTAGAAACAAGAAAAACAATCCTCAAATTTATATGGAACACAGAAGACCCCAAATAACTAAAGCAATCCTGAGACAGAACAAAGCTACAGATATTGTACTTCCTGATTTCAAATACCATTACAAAGCTATAGTAATCAACAGTATGGTATTAGCATAAAAAATACATATAGCCCAATGGAACATAATCAAGAACAGAGAAATAAATCCTCACATACACAGTCAAATAATATTTCAAAGGGAGTCAATAATCAATGGGGAAAGTATAGTCTCTTCAATAAATGGTGCTGAGAAAACTAAAATACAGGAAAAAAAAATGAAGTTGGACCCCTATCTTATACCAGTCAAAAAAATTAACCTGAAATGAATTAAAGACTTTAACATAAGACCCGAAACCATAAAGCTCCTAAAAGAAAACATGAGTAAAAGCACCCTGACACTGATTTTGGTGACAATTTTTTGGACATGATACCAAAACCAACAAAGGCCAAAATAAAGGAGACTTAATCAAACTAAAACACTTTAGCATAGCAAAAGAAACAATCAAAATGAACAGATAATCTGCACAACAGGAGAAAATATTTGCAAACCATTATATCTGAAAAGAAATTACTATCCAAAATATGAAGAACTCATACAGCTGAGTAACAGTAACAAAAACCAACCATCTGATCTTAAAATGGGCAGAGGAGCCTCTGTCTTCACATGGACTTTTCCTTGTGTGTCTGCATTTCCTTCTCTTTTGTCTCTTATAAGGATGCTTGTTATTGGATTTAAGCTCAACTCAGATAATCCAGGATGATCTTAAGATTCTCAATTACATCTGCAAAGACTCTTCTTTCATAGTCAGAAATTCTGGGGTTTAGAACACTGGCATATCCTTTTGGGGGCTACCATTCAATCCGCTACACTCCCCTTCCTTCCCTGAACTCAGATTCTGGGTCTTGACAAAGACTCTCTCCCTGAGCCAAATTTGCTCAGGCTCCTATAAGCAATTTTCTCAGCGAGTCCCCAGATTTGGGCTTTTCTGGGTCCTTCCCCGTAAAATCCAGTTTCCGCAAGAAACCAGTTAAGTCAGGGGAACCTGAATCTCCCCTACCCCTGATATTTCCTCTTAATAATTTTCCACCCACTGTCCCCACCCTAACCCTGCTCATTGGCTGCAAATTCCCATCCTGCATTCAGAATTGAGCCCACTTCTATATGGCGGTCTCTTTTCCTCTATTGTAATAGTTGTTTTAAAAAGTAAAATTTATCTTTATCCCTTTAAAAAGTAAGTAAATAAAATGGACAGAGGAATTAAACTGACATTTTTTCCAAAGACAATACACAAGTGGCCAGCAATTACATGAAATGGTGCTAAATATCACTACTCATCAGGGAAATGCAAATCATAACCACAGTGATATATCACCTCACACCTGAAGAGTCAAGAGATGACAAGTACCGGCAAGTATTTGGAGAAAAGAGGATGCTTGTGCACTGTTGATGGGAATATAAATCGGTATAGCCTCTATCTATCTATCTATGTAGCGGCCCATGTGGTCACAAAGACTGGAAACAACTTAGCCACTAGCCACTGAATAACAACAACAAATAGCCTCTACAGAAAACAGTACAGAAGTTCCTCAAAAAATTAAAAACAGAACTATTATGATCCAGCAATTCCAGTTCTGGCTATCTATCCAAAGGAAAGGAAATAGGAAAAAGAGCTATCTTCACTCCTATTTTTATTGCAAAATTGTTCATAGTAGCTAAGGTATGGAAACTATATACGTGCCCTTCTATGGATGCATGGATAAAGATGTGCCATATGTGTGTGTGTGTGTGTAAAAAAATATGTGTGTGTAAAATGCTGCTGCTGCTAAGTTGCTTCAGTCGTGTCCAACTCTGTGCGACCCCATAGACGGCAGCCCACCAGGCTCTGCCGTCCCTGGGATTCTCCAGGCAAGAATACTGGAGTGGGTTGCCATTTACTTCTCCAGTGCATGAAAGGGAAAAGTGAAAGTTAAGTCGCTCAGTCGTGTCCGACTCTTAGTGACCTCATGGACTGTAGCCTACCTGGCTCCTCCATCCATGGGATTTTCCAGGCAAGAGTACTGGAGTGGGATGCCATTGCCTTCTCCGGTGTGTAAAATACATGTATGTAAAAAAATATATATATATACACACACACAATGAGAATACCTCATTTCTCATGAGAAACAAGGAAATCTCACCTTTTGAGACAAACATGGATGGACCTTGAGGGCATTCTAGTAAGTGAAGTCAATCAGAGACAGACAGCTACTGTATGGTATCACTTATACATGGCATTTACAAAAGCTGAACACAAAGAAAAAGCTTAGAATGGTGGTTGCTAGGGACTGGGGGAAAAAGGGAGATGTTGGTCAAACTGTACAAACTTCCAATTATATAATGAAAAACATCAGGGGATCTAACCTATAACATAGTAATTATAGGTAATACTGTACTATATACTTTAAAGTTGCTAAAAGAATAAATCTTAAATGCTCTCACTACAAAAAAGGAAATGGCAATTATGTGAGGTGATGGAGATGTTAATTAATCCTATTGTGGTAATCACTTTGCAATATACAAGTGTAACAAATCATCATGTTGTATACCTTAAAGTTACACAATGCTTTATTTCAATCACTGGGTTAGCCAAAAAGTTCATTTGGGTTTATATATCCTGACAAAACTGGAAAAAATTAATAGAATTAATTCCTGAAGAAGTTCAGTCATTGGATTTAGGCAAAGACTTTAAATCATCTATTTTAAATATGCTTGAAGAGCTAAATCAAATCCTATACAAAGAACTAAAGGAAACCATGAGAATGATGTCTCATCAAATAAAGACCGCCAATTAGAAGTTACTTAAAAAAATGAAGTAAATAGAAATTCTGTAGCTAAACCACAGTAACAGAAATGAAAAATTCACTGAAGTGGTTCAACAGATTTAAGCAGGGAGAATGAATAAATGAACTTAAAAAATATATAAGTGAGTGAAGTCGCTCAGTCGTGTCTGACTGTTTGAGACCCCATGGACTGTAGCATACCAGGATCCTCAGTCCATGGGATTTTCCAGGCAAGAATACTGGAGTGGGTTGCCATTTCCTTCTCCAGGGGATTTTCTCGACCCAGGGATCAAACCCAGGTCTCCTGCATTGTAGGCAGACGCTTTACCATCTGAGCTACCAGGGAAGCATAATGTTAATGGTAATATGTGCTACAGAGAAAAATGAAGCAAAGTGTAATAGGGAACATGGAAGGTGTTCTGATTTTAAAACAGGATGGTAGGAAGACTTCACTGAGATGGTGGTTTTTAAGACTTAAAAGAAGAATCAACCGGCCTGACTTCAGGCTATACTACAAAGCTAAAGTCATCAAGACAGTATGGTACTGGCACAAGGACAGAAATGTAGATCAATGGAACAAAATAGAAAGCCCAGAGATAAATCCACGCACCTATGGACACCTTGTCTTTGACAAAGGAGGCAAGAATATACAATGGAGAAAAGACAATCTCTTTAACAAGTGGTGCTGGGAAAACTGGTCAACCACCTGTAAAAGAATGAAACTGGAACACTTTCTAATACCATAAACAAAAATAAACTCAAAATGGATTAAAGATGTAAACGTAAGACCAGAAACTATAAAACTCCTAGAGGAAAACATAGGCAAAACACTCTCTTACATAAATCACAGCAGGATCCTCTATGACCCACCTCCCAGGATATTGGAAATAAAAGCAAAAATAAACAAATGGGACCTAATTAAACCTAAAAGCTTTTGCACAACAAAGGAAACTATAAGCAAGGTGAAAAGACAGCCTTCACAATGGGAGAAAATAATAGCAAATGAAGCAACGGACAAACAATTAATCTCAAAAATATACAAGCAACTCCTACAGCTCAATCCAGAAAAATAAACGACCCAATCAAAAAATGGGCCAAAGAACTAAACAGACATTTCTCCAAAGAAGACATACAGATGGCTAACAAACACATGAAAAGATGCTCAACATCACTCATTATCAGAGAAATGCAAATCAAAACCACAATGAGGTACTGTTTCACGCTTGTCAGAATGGCTGCTATCCAAAAGTCTACAAGCAATAAATGCTGGAGAGGGTGTGGAGAAAAGGGAACCCTCTTACACTGTTGGTGGGAATGCAAACTAGTACAGCCACTATGGAGAACAGTGTGGAGATTCCTTAAAAAACTGCAAATAGAATTGCCATATGACCCAGCAACCCACTGCTGGGCATACACACCGAGGAAACCAGAATTGAAAGAGACACGTGTACCCCAATGTTTATCACGGCACTGTTTATAATAGCCAGGACATGGAGGCAACCTAGATGTCCACCGGCAGACAAATGGATAAGAAAGCTGTGGTACATAAACACAATAGAATATTACTTAGCCATTAAAAAGAATACATTTGAATCAGTTCTAATGAGGTGGATGACTCGAGCCTATTATACAAAGTGAAGCAAGCCAGAAAGAAAAACACCAATACAGTATACTAACGCATACATATGGAATTTAGAAAGATGTTAACAATAACCCTATATGTGAGACAGCAAGAGACACAGATGTAAAGAACAGTCTTTTGGACTCTGTGGGAGAGGGCAAGGGTTGGATGATTTGGGAGAATGGCATTGAAATATGAATATTATCATATGTGAAATGGATTGCCAGTCCAGGTTCGATGCATGAGACTGAGTGCTCAGGGCTGGTGCACTGGGATGACCCAGAGGGATGGGATGGGGAGGAAGGTTGGAGGGGGGTTCAGGATGGGGAACACATGCACACCCGTGGCGGATCCATGTCAACGTATGGCAAAACCACTACAATATTGTAAAGAAAGTAGCCTCCAATTAAAATAAATAAATTTATATTAAAAAAAAAGATGAGAGAGAAAGTCAGAGAGACAACTGGGGATATAGCTGCACAGAGGTTTTGGAGCAAGAGTGTGCCTGGCACTGTTTAGGAAAGCAAGGGTGTCAGATATCTGAAATTGATTGAATACTGGGGAAAGACATGTGAGAGGCTGTCACATGTTTGATTTTGTACATATTACAATTGATATCCAGTAGAGATGTTGAGTAGGCAGTAAATATACAAGTTTGAAGTTCAAAGAAATCATGTAATTTTGGGAGTCAATGGTCCTTAAAACCATGAAACTGGGGAAGATCACGTAGGCAGAATGTAGATGGATAAGAGACAGAATCTCGGGTGAAGCACTAAGCCACTCCAACACTTGGAGGTGGCAAAAGAGAAGGCACCAGTCAAGGGCACCAATGCAGGACCAGGAGGGTGGCTTGGAAACTAAGACTATTGTCCAATCTTTAAAAATCTTAATACTGTGGGAAAATACTCACCATAGGTTACATGGTGGGAAAAGCAGCATATGAAACACAATGTTATTTTTTTCTACATGGTGATAGCTGAGGAGTGTTATTTTCCTTTTTATAATTTTCTTTTGTGTTCTTAATTTTCAACACTGAACATTATTAGTTTGATGCAAATGTAATTGCGGTCTTTGCATTACTGAAATCTGCTGTTTGATATCAGAATACATTCTAAAATAAATGTCGTTATGTTATACATCATTATAATGTGCTTTTCTCACTTTATATATTTTTGCTAATGATTTATTTCTTGCTGTTTATTTTTTATTTATTTTGGACTATGGAAATGATTTTAGACAAAAAGCATATTTGAGTGATTTTCTTATTTGAGTTCAAAATGGGTTGTAAAGCAGCAGAAACAACTCTCAACACTGACAACGTATTTGGCCCAGGAACTGCTAGGGAATGTACAGTGTAGTGGTGGTTCAAGAAGTTCTGCAAAGAGGACGAGAGCCTTGAAGATTAGGATCCCAGCGGACAGCCATTGGAAGTTGACAACAATGAATTGAGAGCAACCATTGAAACTGATCCACTTACAACTACACGAGAAGCTGCCAAAGAAAACGTTGACCATTCAATGGTCATTCAGCATTTGAAGCAAACTGGAAAGGTGACAAAACTCACTAAGTGGCTGCCTCATGAGCTAAGAAAAAATTTAAAAAAAAAACATTGTTTTGAAGTGTCTTCTCTTATTCTATGCAACAACAACAAACCATTTCTCAATCAGATTGTAACGAGTGACAAAGAGTACAGTTTAAAAAACAACTGGAGATGATCAGCTCAGTGGTTGGATGGAGAAGAAGCTCCAAACCCCGTCCCAAAGCCAAACTTGCACCAAAAAAGGTCATGGTCACTGTCTGGTGGTCCACTATAGCTTTCTGAATCCCACCAAAACCATTACATCTGAGAAGCATGCTCAGCAAATCAATGAGATGCACCCCAAACTGCAAAGTCTGCAGGCTGCACTGGTCAACAGAAAGGGTCCAATTCCTCTCCATGACAATGCCCGACTGCATGTCACACAACCAAATGTTGAACGAATTGGGCTAGAAAATTTTGCCTCATCCACCATATTCACCCGACTTTCTTCAAGCATCTCGACAACTTTTTGCAGGGAAAATGCTGCCACAACCAGCAGGATGCAGAAAATGCTTTCCAAGAGCTCTTTGAATCCTGAAGCACGGATGTTTATGCTACAGGAATAAACAAACTTATTTCTTGTTGGCAAAAATATGTTGATTGTAATGGTTCCCATTTTGATTAACAAAGATGTGTTTGAGACTAGTTATAATGATTTAAAATTCACGGTCTCAAACCACAATTACCTTTGCACCAATCTAATACTTTTGTAAAAATTCTGACAAATTTATTTGAAAATAAATATTGGAAGGTGAAAAAAAATCAATGAGCCTGAAGATAGGTCAGTTGAGATTATCCAGTCTGAAGAGCAGGCAGAAAAAGTAAATGGAGGTTAAGAGTTCTGTGGGATTTCATCAAGTATACCAACATATAAAAAATGGGAGTCCAAGGAGGAGAGTGAAAGGCAAAGAGATTATTTAAAGAAAGAATAGCCAAAACATCTCAAATTTGACAACAGACATGAATCTACAAACCCAAGAAGCTCAATGAATTTCAATAGGATAAAACTACACAGAATCACAAAAAGACATAATCAAAATTTCAAAGACCAAGACAGAATAATCTTGAAGGCAGCAAGCAAGATGTGATGTTACATACAAGGGATCATCACAGCTGATTTCTCATCAGAAACCACAGGGGCCAGAATGAAGTGGGAAAACACATTCAAAGCACTGAAAGAAAGTAACTGCTAATTAGAATTCTATATCTTGCACAATTATCCCTCAATATCCCACAAATATTCCTAAATATAGGAGAAATTAATATTTTCTCAGATAAAAGCTGACAGAGCTTGTTGCTAGTAGACCTGCCTATAAGAAATGCTAAAAGAGCAGACATGAAATGATATGCCATAGTAACCTGACTCCATATGAAGAAATTAAGAACACCAGTAAATTAATTTCACAGGTAAGTATAATATGTATAATCATTTTTGGTTTGTAATTCCTTTTTGTTCTGTGTGTTTTAAAAGATTAACTATAAAAAAGTAAATTCTACATCTATGTTGGTAAGACACACAACATATAAAGGTGTAATTTGTAACAACAACATAAAGTGAGAGGAAAGTGCTATATAGGAGGAAACTTTTTGTCTACTCTTAAAACTAAGTTGGTATTAATTTGAACAATTCATTAATGAAGATGTTAGTTGCAATACACAGGGAATACATAAATAACTAGACAAAAGATAAAACAAAGAAATATAAGACTTGAACATTAAATCAACTAGACCTAACACATACATGCTGCTGCTGCTGCTGCTAAGTCGCTTCAGTCGTGTCTGACTCTGTGCGACCCCATAGATGGCTCCGCCGTCCCTGGGATTCTCCAGGCAAGAATACTGGAGTGGGTTGCCATTTCTTTCTCCAGTGCATGAAAGGGAAAAGTGAAAGTGAAGTCGCTCAGTCGTGTCCGACTCTTAGCGACCCCATGGACTGTAGCCTACCAGGCTCCTCCGTCCACGGGATTTTCCAGGCAAGAGTACTGGAGTGGGGTGCCATTGCCTTCTCCAACATTCTTCTGAAGTACAAATAATTAACAGTCTCTCACACAGACCATAGGTTAGGCCACAATACAAACTAAGAAACTTAAAAAAAACAATAAAATCGTACAAAGTATCATATCCAGTGACAATGGAAAGAAATTAGAAATCTGTAACAGAAGGAAATCTGGAAAATTCACAAACACATGGAAACTAAACAATATACTCTTAACAAACAATGGGTAAAAGAAGAAATCAAAAGGGAAATTAGAATATTCCTGGAGATGAATGAAAATGAAAACATTTAATATAAAAACTCATGGGATATACATTATGTGATAAAGCAGTATACAGAGGGAAATTTACAGTTGTTCATTGCCTACATTTATTGATAAGAAAGAAAAATTTCAAATCAGTACCCTAACAGTCCAGCAAACTAAACCCAAAGCAAACACAAAGAAGGAAATAGTAAAACTGGAGTAGAGATAAATGAAACAAAATAGAAAAACAGAATCAGCTAAAGCAAATTTGGACTTTGTTCTTGCTCTCTCATGCTTATTCTTTTAAAGAATACATACAGATAGGAGGAACCAATGAAAAGGGAGAGATTTAAGATAGCTAATACGTTCATCTTTAATAATACCCAGAACAAGTTACTAGATTTCTCTGATATTTATCTCAAAATTGAGCCTATGCACTGGCATACCTTGTTTTACTGTGCTTTGCAGACACTGCATTTTTAAAAAAACAAAACAAAGGTCTGTGGCTATCCTGCATTGAGCAAGAGGGTAACAATAATTACTGTTGATTTTTTCATTTTTCCAACATTTGCTCACTTCATGTCTCTGTGTCTCATTTGGTAATTCTTGCAATATTTCAAACTTTTTCATCATTATATTTGTTATGATGATCTGTGATCAGTGATAGTTGCTATTACAACTGTCATTGTTTTGGGGTGCCATGAATCACATCCCTACAAGATGGCAAATTTAATGGAAAAAAATGTGTGTTCTGACTGGCATCTCTCTCCCTCTCCTCAGGCTTCTCTATTCCCTGAGACACAGCAATATTGTAATTAGGCCAATTAGAAAACCTACAATGGCCTCTTAAGTACTCAAGTAAAAGGAACAGTTCCAAGTCTCACTTTATATCAAAAGCTAGAAATAGTTAAGCTTAGTAATTCTTACACATTACATCTATTTCTGGAAACTTTCCACTATTGTTACTGCTACTGCTAAGTCACTTCAGTCGTGTCTGACTCTGTGCGACCCCATAGACGGCAGCCCACCAGGCTCCGCCGTTCCTGGGATTCTCCAAGCAAGAACACTGGAGTGGGTTGCCATTTCCTTCTCCAGCGCATGAAAGGGAAAAGTGAAAGTGAAGTCGCTCAGTCATGTCTGACTCTTAGCGACCCCATGGACTGCAGCCTACCAGGCTCCTCCATCCATGGGATTTACACAACTTTAACTCCTTTTAGCGTTATAAAAAAGGCTAATACAAATAGGAAAAGTACTTCCTCATTCCATTTTCAATATTTTCTTCATTATTCCCCAGACTTCCATTGAAGAAATAAGGAATTTGCTGAAAACTGTGAGGATAAGGGATATATAGACACTTGCTGGTACTTAGGGGTGACAGGTAAGTCAAACCAACGATCTGAATTTGCAAGACAGAATAAGCTTGAAAGTTTATACATCTTCACAATTACTTTCCTTCTGTTTCTTCTGTTGTCACAACTACCTGTTTTAGAATACTTTTACTATTACTGCCACCCACAAATCTTTCTATCTTTTGTGATCTAATAAGACTCAAGCACCAACAACAAGAAAGTTGTAGTAAGCTGGGATCCTTAGAAGACCATGTCAAGCCAAACTTGATTCATCAAAGTCTGTGATGTTGTGACATTTCTGAGATGTTACTAGTATTAAATACAAAGAAACAGTTCTCACAAAATTATGTTAAGTTAATAAGGGAAAACACTGGATGCTAGTACATTAAGTAAATAAAGCAGGATATAAAGTTACATATATGCATTCAGATATGTAAAGAAATATGCCTGAAGACTAAGAAAATGTACCAAAATAATGAGCAGATACATCCATCATTATAAATTTTCTTCTGTATATTTATTATGATAAAAATATATGCCATCAACAAGATAAATCTATGGAATGTTTAAGATTCCAGGGTACTTATTAGTTAGTACTACTCAGAATAACTAGTTCTTTGTCCTTTTAATTATGCATCTATATCACTTTCTCAACTACTATGTGAGCTTTTTTTTTTTTTGAAAAAAAAGAACATGTTTTACACTAGATCCAGCACAGGATTAGTCATATACTTCTTGAATGTTATCAAGTGGAAGATGTGGATGTGGATTCAAGGAGCCGGGTTTCAGGCTGACACCCAGGTTTGGGATAAAAACCATGATCAACACTAGAAAGAGCAGATATCACATTGCACACTTTATCAGAGGCTAAAAGTTCATAGGCTTTTCCTAAAAGTAATGTAACTTCTGAATTTCACTGTCTTCACCTACCACAGAGTCACCATGTGATCCTGGCAATTAAGAACACATAGCATATTTGATACTACCTCACTAGATGGGATTTGCTAAAGAATGGGTATATGTATTCAGACATCAGGGGAAAAGGTCTTGATGCTTTTGGGATGGAACTATAAGAATCTGGTAAGATTCCGTAACTTTGCCCAATAGGATAGACTAGACAAATGTTTTCAAAGAATAATCCTTGGACCAGCAGCCTCACCTGGAAACCTGTTAGCAATGCACATTACTAGGCCCTAACCTATGCTTTAATAAATTGATTCTTTCTCATGCATGGCCAAGTCTGAGAACCAGTGTCCCAGACCCTCACAAAAACCAAACCAACTGGCTTTTAACAGATTCAAGACTTCTTGGAGTACTTCTGCTACATTTTCAGTTCACTGATATCTGTGCATATTAACAACAGGCTCACATCACTGAGTTAACTGAGTCACTAAAAAACTTTAATGAGAAATGGTTAAAAAAATCTCATGTTTGCAAATCCAAGAAAATATGCTCAAATTTTAAGGGAGGCTACATCTAGATGAATAACTGGTGTTTATTCTTTTTATCGTTTCCTATACATCCTAGAATTTTTACAATATGTTATATTTATAATCACACAAAAGTGATTTTTAAGTAACCACACACCTAAAATTAGCCTGAAACTTGAGTTTTATGACTTGTGAGGTAACTATTTATGTTCTGCTTTTATTAATAAAAAGTTAGCCCTATCAATTCTCTTCCAAGAAAGCTTTCTAGCAATGGTTATCTCTCTCAAATCTGAGTTATGTATTATCAATTTGTCTCTAGGAATAGTAGACAACAGTTGGACTAAGCTGAACTTTCAACATGAGCATTTTTTGCCTTCAATAACAATTACTACCACCACAGCATAGCACTAAGAACCCTATATTTTATTTTATTCTGAAAATACTCTTAAGGTAGATATAACTAAATTCTCAGATGAAAAAACTGCTATCAGAACTAATAAGGTAGGTAGGCCAGGACTCAAAATCCAGATTTTTGCAGCCAGTTATTTCCTTCCAAGTAGAATCTGATTCTAAACTTTCTTTCCAGAAGAGAAGTGGCATTTTTGAACAAAGAGAGATTCTCTTTTCGAACAGATCCACGAAATTCCTCAAAATTACTTCATAAAATTGAGAATACTTCCTAGGATTTTGGGGGGAACTTAGCTTCTAAATGGTCCCCGATAGTTCTACTCAATTAGGCCAGTAAAGTTAACTTAGGGCTTCCCATTCATTTTGACACTGCAAGAAACACCTGTGAAAAGGAATCATAGGGTCCAAATTTCGTGCTCTTTTAACTCTTCACCCATGACTCACCTCTGCCAAATGCTGCAGCCGGGTTAGCAGTGGGGTTCTCTTGTCAGATCCAAGGCGTGTGATATAATTTGATCTTTTGCTAAACACATACAGAAGGTTGAGGACTGCCAGCACCACTTGCATATCAGAAGAAGCCAATAAAGTTGTCAAATGCTACAGGGGACAAAAAGGTGGGGATGGGGTGAGGAGTTCATGGTATCAGGCATACAAGACTTTGAAAACTTGAAATGCCAACAGAGTAATAGATTTATCAACAATTACAAAGCTATCAAGAAGTTTAACAATATAAAAAGATTGTAAATATTTGAGCACCTACAACATACAATCTTAAGCTCAAGAAGCTTACAATCTGGCAGCATGAAAGTACAATTTAAGTTAAAAAAAATGTAAACAGTAGTTCAAAATTACATAGGCATCTATCTCCATAGCAAGAAACCAATGACAAGAGACAAATGTGGTTATTTTAACACAGCAGAACTCAAAACATTAAGTCTCCAACTAGACTAAAAGTATAGAGTAAGATAATTTTTGCTCCTCCTGTATCCTTTACAACAAATATAAAATTGGAATTAGATAAAATACAGGGTTCTTCATATAGAAACTAAAAATAACAACAGTTGGTGGCACTTACAACTGCTACAGTGTATTTAACAATAACCCAAGAGTAACTATTTTTGCTTTTTAATACAATAAAAATTCACCAATATACTGAAACATTTGGTTAGTGTTAAAATCAGTATGTAATTTAGCTGGAAATGAACCAAAGTACTTCTGATTGCTGATTATCCAGAAAGCTATGGATTTCCTTTTGCAACTTATCTATTTCATCTTCAACAGATTGCTCAGGTGCTAGGTCTTCAGTTCAGTTATTCCATTTCTCTTCTTAAGCCATTTACTTTCTACCTGTTTGTTCTGATTCTGGTTCTTTAATGAAGACAGGAAAAGTAACACAACAAACAACAGGGCACTAAATCAATAGTGATAAAAACTTTAAAGTTAGGCTAAAGGAAAAGAACTGCTTCTTATACTGATTCCTGACGAATTCAAAAGTTCACTAATTTCCATGCCCACTATACTCTTTTAAGAATACATAGCATGCTATTAACATACATTTTGGGGAGATGGGAGAAGAGACTGAAAAGCAGCACACTAAAACTTAGAAGAGCACCAAGTCCAGTGATGTGTCAAGGTAATCAAATTATGTAGTATTAAAGTAATCTGATACTGCTCTGCTGCTCTGATTACTTGGGACAAAAATCAATTCCTGAAAATTCCCAAGAATACTTCAATACATGTATTACATTCTCATTAATTTCCTTAATCTTAAAAGACGAGGTGAATGTGACAGTAAAGAACCTTCTCATCAACCCTGTGAAGGGTTTCTTTAGCCAAGAAACATCTTACCATTGTCTTTGATGTTGAAAACCCCAGAACTTCGTAACGAAAAGGAAAGAATCATCAGAAAGAAATAACAATTTCACTATTCTGGACATGAACAATTCTAGTAAAGAACAGACTGTATAAGCTTAGACCTCTCCTACCTCTATGGAACTATACAGATGCCGGGAAAAGCTGTACTCAATGAGTAAGGCTGTGAAGTTCAACACAGCCAAGAGAAGCATTTTCAGTTGTTCTTTTTCCGGCCTATCACACACGAGCATCCATGACATATTCTCCACTGTCTGTCCAGCGTCTGCCAGAATCCCATCGAAGCGGTCCAACAGATCCACCCAGTGATATAACTCGCACTGGAGAAGGGAAGAGAAAGAGGAATATATAAGAATAAGGCAAAAGTACCGTGTGGGTATTTTGCAGCTGAGCTTTGCTACAATAGATTGTTGAGCATGATACGTAGACAAGTTCACCTCCCACCTTTGCTTCTCTTCAATCCCCCACTAATACAGAAACCAATGAGAAAAATCATACTCTGAGCCACACAGACCTGAGTTCATTGTTTTATCCATCAAAACATACATGTTCTAACACCAGGAGACACCACAAAATCTCTGTAGCTAGGTCTTCAGAGAGCAAATTCTGGCTATACTCTGAGGTCTAAAAACACAAGGACTTTCTTTGCTAAAATCCATTTTATCTCAAGTGGTTCTTTTTAGTTACTGAAAGAAGAGTCTTTTAAACTAAAAGTAAAAATCCTGAGACTATCTCAAACTCACATTGTCAGTTAAACTAAAGGAATTTGGTGGTTGAAATTATTTATCATCACCTGTATAAGCAATCTTCACCCTCAGTGAGCAAAATTTTCCCTTTACATTTCTTTAAAAATTTCCTTGGTAACCATTCACAGGCTAAAATTACCAGCCTAGAGATGTGCAAGATTCATACATGCACACACACTAGATGCTTATTAAGCAATTGCTGAATGACATCACCTCATCGTGGTTTCTCTTTTGGGAGCATGGGTTTACATACCTTTCCAATGTTCCATGTTTTGATCTGCTGCAGTTCCAAAAGAAGTTGCTCATCATTACAAACTTTGAGTTTGTCTATTAAGGCTCTGCAGTCTGCAGGCTGAGAAAAACAAACAGATATTCACAAAAGGGTATTATAGGGTATGAGGGAGACATATTGATGAAGAATAGGGGAAAAAAATACCCTTATGCCAACACACACAACATTTTAACTTTTGATAGAACGCACTTAAGAAAAATGGAAAATTTCCAAACAATCATTTGAGATTAATATGGAAATCTTATAATGATACAAGCCATCGGTGTTATTTTTTTAAACCTGGATGAACTTGTAGACAAACTACTTGGAAGGGTACAAACACCAGAAATAAAGGAAACAAGCTAAATATCAATAAAAACAAAATGAAGGAATCTGTATCATGGTCTGGAAGTTAACCAAAATGACTAGAAATGTTCAAATAGAGAAACACTGAGGAGTCACAGTGAATTCACAAAGGTGAAGATTAGCACTGACTATATTTTTCACAATATTAAGCCATCCAATTATAGGAGGCAAAGATCTTCTAAACTGAATAAAACTAGGACTCCATTCTTACTTGTGGTTCCCATTTCCATATATTCCTGCTCTCTTTTTACTGGTAAAAGGGCCTGTCAGGTACCTTGTCAGGTAACAAGGTGTGGATTCAGAGTTCATAGTAAGTTTTCAAAAGTGGGGTGGCAGGGGCAGCGGGCAGGGAAGGGATAGGGACTGGGACAGAGAAGCTTCTACTAATGGAAGGTAGCTGGAAGTAATCATGCTTGCTATTTTACTCTGTACAACAGTATGGTATGTTATGAATGGGCCTAGATTTGGAACCAAACAAATCTGGGTTCAGTTTTTGGCTCGATGTTTACTAAGTTGTTTGATCATGGGCAAATCCAACCTCTTAGCTACAGTTTTCTCATCAGGAAAAAAGACCTTTTAAGACTTACCTTGGAAATGTGATCCTCAAGTGTTTGCACATACACGAAGCACTTAACTCACATAACAGGAGCATAAATATTGAGAGACAGCATACTGTTACAAAGAACATCAAGCAGTTCAGTCGCTCTGTCAAGTCCAATGCTTTGCGACCCCATGGACTGCAGCACACCAGGCTTCCTTGTCCTTCAACAACTCCAGGAGATTGCTCAAACTCATGTCCATCGAGTTGGTGATGCCATCCAACCATCTCATCCTCTGTCGTCCCCTTCTCCTCCTGCCTTTAATCTTTCCCAGCATCAGGGTCTTTTCCAATGATTCAGTTCTTTGCGTCAGGTGGCCAAAGTACTGGAGTTTCAGCTTCAGCATCAATCGTTCCAATGAATATTCAGGACTGATTTCCTTTAGGATTGACTGGTTTGATCTCCTTGCAGTTCAAGGGACTCTCAAGAGTCTTCTGCAACACCACAGTTCAAAAGCATCAATTCTTCAGTGCTTAGCTTTCTTTATAGATCTCCTGACTTCTCACTTTTGCATTCCAATCCCCTATAATGAAAAGGACATCTTTTTTGGGTGTTAGTTCTAGAAGGTCTTATAGGTCTTCATATAACATTCAACTTCAGCTTCTTCAGAATTCCTGGTTGGGGCACAGACTTGGATTGCTGTGATATTGAATGGCTTGCCTTGGAGACGAACAGAGATCATTCTGTCATCTTTCAGATTGCACCCAAGTACTGCATTTCAGACTCTTCTGTTGACTATGAGGGCTACTCCGTTTCTTCTAAGGGATTCTTGCCCACAGTAGTAGATATAATGGTCATCTGAATTAAATTCACCCATTCCAGTCCATTTTAGTTCACTGATTCCTACAATATCGATATTCCCTCTTGCCATCTCCTGTTTGACCACTTCCAATTTATCTTGATTCATGGACATAACATTCCAGATTCCTATGCTTTACTGTTCTTTATAGCATCGGACTTTACTTCCATCACCAGTCACATCAACAATTGGGTGTTGTTTTTGCTTTGGCGCTATCTCTTCATTCTTTCTGGAGTTATTTCTCCACTCTTCTCCAGTAGCATATTGGGCACCTACCAACTCAGGTAGTTCATCTTTCAGTGTCATTTCTTTTTGCCTTTTCATACTGTTCATGGGGTTCTCATGGCAAGAATACTAAAGTGGTTTGCCATCCCCTTCTCTAGTGGACCACGTTTTGTCAGAACTCTCCAACATGATCTGTCAATCTTGGGTGGCCATGGACTTTACAATTAAGGTAGTTGGTAAGCTACATCTCTGACTCTCCGTATCCTCTTTCACAAAACAAACCAACATAATCTATTTATCTAGCAATGTTGTGAGATTTAAACTAGGGGCATTTTCAGCAGCCAAAACTGAACGTGGAACAATAGGGGCACAAGGGCAAATTTTTTTTTAAGCTAAGTCTGATATCTTTCCTCTCTCTAAAGTAAGCATTAAGAACTATCTCAAATTTCTGTGAAAATTAAAGGCATTAAAAATTCTTGGCACAAAATCCTTCCACAAACCAGACGTGCACCTTTTCTTCCTTTCCTTTAAGTCATACAGGTTGAGGGAGAGGTATGAAGCAGTAGAAACAGGTAACATAGGAGTGTGAACTACCTGCTCACGCAGTTCACTTGTGCCTTTTGGATCTACTTGAGCCTACTATCAATACCACTTCAATTTCTAATGGCCAAACTCTACTCCCTAGGTCTTAAGCTGTTATTCTCCTTTTGGGGCTTGCCAGAGGCATCACATAGCACCTTCGGCTGATACTAAGGTAGACACCTGGATCTACTAGACCATAATGTCCATGGAGTAGGGCAGTTTACATCATAGCTTGAACCTTTTGCAGTCTTTTCTAGATCCAAACATTACTGTCACCAGAAGTTATCCAATATATGGATCAAAACAGCATGTGTAAACACAACATATGCTGCCTCCAAAATCTAAAGAGTCATTCCATACACTGTTTCTCTACCTTCATGGTGTGTGGTACAAGGTGTGGAAATACATCTCTCACTTGAGAAGGAAATCTTGACATTTCCCAGACTTCTGGCAGGCACTCAACCTTCAAAGGGTATTCTCTGGCACATGGATGTCTAAGGCATCTTAAGTGCTTGTGTTTTCTGTTCACAAGCCCCAGTTAGCAATCAGTTCAGTTCAGTTGCTCAGTTGTGTCCGACTCTCTGCAACCCCATGGACTGCAGCAATGCCAGGATTCCCTGTCCATTACCAACTTTTGGAGCTTGCTCAAACTCATGGTCATGGAGACGGTGTTGCCATCCAACCATATCATCCTCTGTCATCCCCTTCTCCTCCTGCCTTCAGGTCTTTCCCAGCATCAGGATCTTTATTCTAATGAGTCAGCCCATCGCATCTGGTGGCCAAAGTATTGGAGCTTCAGCTTCAGCATCAGTCCTTCCAATGACTATTCAGGATTGATTTCCGACTGGGTTGATCTCCTTGCAGTCCAAGGGACTCTCAAGAGCCTTCTCCAACACCACAGTTCAAAAGTATCAATTCTTCAGTGCTCAGTTTTCTTTATGGTCCAATTCTCACATCCATACATGACTACTGGAAAAGCCATAGCTTTGACTAGACGAACCTTTGTCTGCAAAGTAATGTTTCTGCTTTTTAATACAGTTTAAGTTTGTCATAGTTTTTTTTCCCAAGGAGTAAGTGTCTTTTAATTTCATGGCCGCAGTCACCATCTGCAGTGATTTTAGAGCCCAAGAAAATAAAGTCTCTCAATGTTTCCATTGTTTTCCCATCTATTTGCCATGAAGTGATGGGACTGGATGCCATGATCTCCATTTTTTGAATGTTGAGTTTTAAGCCAGCCTTTTCACTCTCCTCTTTCACCTTCATCAAAAGGCTCTTTAGTTCCTCTTCACTTTTTGCCATAAGTGTGGTGTCATCTGCATATCTGAGGTTATTGATATTTCTCCTGGCAATCTTGATTCCAAGCTTGTGTTTCATTCAGCCTGGAATTTCGCATGATGTACTGTGCATATAAGTTAAATAAGCAGGGTGACAATATACAGCCTTGATGCACTCCTTTTCCTATTTGGAACCAGTCTGTTGTTCCATGTCCAGTTCTAACTGTTGCGTCCTGACCTGCATACAGGTTTCTCAAGAGACAGGTCAGATGATCTGGTATTCCCACCTCTTTCAGAATTTTCCACAGTTTATTGTGATCCACACAGTCAAAGGCTTTGGGGTAGTCAATAAAGCAGAAATAGATGTTTTTCTGGAACTCTCTTGCTTTTTCTAGGATCCAATGGATATTGGAAATTTGATCTCTGGTTCCTCTGCCTTCTCTAAATCCAGCTTGAACATCTGGACGTTCTTGGTTCACGTATTGTTGAAGCCTAGCTTGGAGAATTTTGAGTATTACTTTGCTAGTGTGTGAAATGAGTGCAATTGTACAGGTAGTCTGAACATTCGTTGGCGTTGCCTTTCTTTGGGACTGGAATGAAAAATGACACTTTCCAGTCCTCTGGCGACTGCTGAGTTTTCCAAACTTGCTGGCATATTGAGTATAGCACTTTAACAGCATCATCTTTTAGGATTTGAATTTATTATGCTAGTTAGCATAATAGCATCAATTTAACATACCAGAACAATGTTGTTTTATCGGGAGTATCAAGATCCCTATGGACCTTGGAGTTTACTAAATGCAGCAGGGACAAAAGTACATCTTTACCATCTTGTCCCTACTACATAAATGCAAACAGACTGAGATTTTCCTTACTCATGGTAATGCAAAAGAAAGCAGGTCAGTTCAATGGCTGCATACCAGCTGCCATGGTATGTACTGAGTCGCTCCAAAAAAGATGTCAAATCTAGAAGAAAAAAACCCTTCATACAGCCACTGATACATAAAGAGATCAATAAGTGTGCAGCCACTATAGAGAACAGTATGAATGTTCCTCAAAAAATTAAAAACAGAACTACCATACAATGCAGCAATTCCACTTCTGCGTATCCATCTAAAGAGAGTGAAAACATTAACTTGAAAGGATATATGAACCCCCTTTTTACTGCAACATGAAACAGCCAAGATATGGAAACACCCTAAGTATCCACTGATAGATGAATGGATAAAGAAGATATGGTACCTATACACAATGAAATACTATTCAGCCATATAAAGAAAGAAAACTTGTCATTTGTAACAATATGCATGAACCTTGAGGGCACTGAAATATGTCAGAGAAAGACAAAATACCATATGAGCTTACTTATATATATGGAATTTAAAAAACAAAAAGCAAACAGCAAAAGAAACCCAAGCTCACAGATATAGAAAACAGACTGGTGGAAGAAATGTGTAGAGGGCCAAATAAATAATGGCAAATTTCCTTAAAAATAATACCTAGTATTGATCCCAGTATGGGAAATTGGGCTTGCTGCCTGAGGAAAATAGGCATCTTCAGGCCTTAAAAATGTACATAGTCAATGATCTAAAAATTCCATTTCCAGTTTATCATAAGTAACTTACTAATAGCTGTCAACTGAATTTGAATTTCTCTGATTATCTATAAGGTTGAATTATCATGGAAGTTTAAGGATATCATGCAAGTTTTCTTTTTGTTCTTAAGTTTTGAAAAAATTTGAGTATGTAACTGTCAAAAATTCTTGATGTCAAAACATATAAAAAAATCAAACAAAAAGGAAATAAATAGGTATGTAACATATATATACTCAGTATATATGGTATTCAGTAAGAAACGGACATTTCAATGTCAAATACAAAATAAAATAGCACTAGCAGATAACTGGCATAAGGCCAATAAATGTGAAAACATATGTATTAAGGCATGCAAATTAGAACAGTGAAATATTTTTTCTCCACCTATTAACAAAAATTTAAAAGATAACCTGCAATGCTGGAGAAGATGTGGGAAGACAACATTTCTTCTCAAACTCATTAGTGTAAAACTGAAGGAAAGGGCAGGAGAACTGCCCATGTAATAATCTTTTAAGGACTGGAACAAATATAAATAGTGATACCCATGGGTGATACCTGCCAGGTAGTTTCAGTTTTTAAAAAATCAAGTGGCCTGTATTTAGAAAATGAACTGATTAATTATGTGCTCAATACTTTGCTGAAAACCTGCTTCACATCAAGGAGCAAGGAATTATCAACTCTATTTTATAGCTGTGGAAACCAGGCAAGTTAATAAACTCTCAGACACAAAAATCTAGTAAAACTCAAACCCATGTCTAATTCCAAAGCTTGTGCTCCTTGAACTACAGCATAAGAAGTCTACACGAATGTGAACAATGTTTCAAGACAAGTTGCTGTTTTAGTACACTGTATATATGTAAGTGATGATATGTTTGGAAGATCAGTATGAGTGAACTGACTGCAAAGAATTTTTTTTGAAATGAAAAAAACAGGCAAACTTTGGATACTTACAGCCTCAGTAGGAGTCTTTTTCAGTTTAGTCCTGTCTACTTTCATGTTTCCAATTTTTTTGTTTTATGATCTGAAAAGAAAATTTCCCCAAAAGTGAGAACTTAAAAGTTGCAAACTTGAGCTCTACATGCATGGACACAGAAAATACAGAATAAACAGCATGCAAAATTCTTAAAAGTAAAACCAGGATCATGATGCAAACCAACCCAGAGGCATAGATATGAGGTAGGGAGGGATAAAGAATCTCTCCAGATAAAGCTGGCCCACATCTGTGTACAAGCTGGCCCACCAAGCTTGTAATCAATTTAAGGTAAAATTAAAATGTCCCCCACCCCTCACTCTCAAACTCATACTTGAAAATAAGAATAAAAAGATTTCTTAAACACACCTCAGGATGGAAAAAATTCACCATATTCTGCAATTTTCTGGAAAACTTAGCAATCCCATTTCTGTGAAGTTACCCAAAGAAAATCATAAAACTGTATATAAAGATTTAATCACAAGAATTCATACTGCATGACCATGTCTAACAGTGAATTGGAAAGAAGCAAATATCCAGAATAGGGTTGGTTTAAAATGGAGCATTGCTGCTGCTGCTGCTGCTAAGTCACTTCAGTCGTGTCCGACTCTGTGCGATCCCATAGACGGCAGCCCACCAGGCTCCGCCGTCCCTGGGATTCTCCAGGCAAGAATACTGGAGTGGGTTGCCATTTCCTTCTCCAGTGCATGAAAGGGAAAAGTGAAAGTGAAGTCGCTCAGTCGTGTCCGACTCTTAGTGACCCCGTGGACTGTAGCCCACCAGGCTCCTCCGTCCATGGGATTTTCCAGGCAAGAGTACTGGAGTGGGGTGCCATTGCCTTCTCCGAAATGGAGCATTACACTACTGTTAAAAACACTGCACAATTCTATAACAGTAAACATGTTCACAGTGAAATAAGGCTACGAAACAGAATAAAGAGTATAAACCCATGTCTAAAGAAAACAGCTTAGAAGGGGTATGCATCAAAATGTTACCTTAATCTAACCAAACGGATTATGTTTCCTTGTGTTTTTCTGTATCTTTTACTGTTTTACGGTACAGTAAAATAAAGCAAGAAAATCAAAGGCTATTTTTATAAACAAATGGTACCAGATCAAGTAGACAGCTATAGGCAAAAAGATGAACTCTGACCTCAGCCTCATATTTTAATATATAAAAGTTAACTCAAAATGGATCATGAGACAAGGATGTGTAGCAAAGGGAACTCTTGTGCACTACTGGTGGGAATGTAAACTGGTGCAGCCACTGTGGAAAAGAGTATGGAGGTTCTTCAAAAAATTAAAAATATGATCCAGCAATTCCACTTTTGGATATTTATCCAAAGGCAATGAAAAAACTTGAAAAGACACTCTGTTATTATTGTTCAGTTGCTTAGTCATGTCTGACTCTTTGCGACCCCATGGACTGCAGCACGCCAGGTCTCCCTGTCCCTCACCATCTCCTGAAGTTTGCCCAAGCTTATGTCCATTGCACCAGTGATGCCATCCAGCCAGTTCATCCTGACACCCTCTTCTCCTTCTGCCCTCAATCTTTCCCAGCATCAGGCACTTTGGTCCAGAGTCTGCTGTTTGCATTACTGGAGCTTTAGCTTGGGCTTCCCTGGTGGCTCAGTCATAAAAGAATTTACCTGCAATGCGGCAGACCTGGGTTCGATCTTTGGGTTGGGAAGATCCCCTGGAGAGGGGAATGGCTACCCACTCCAATATTCTGGCCTGGAGAATTCCATGGATAGAGGAGCCTGGCAGGCTACAGTCCATGGGGTCACAAAGAATTGGACACGACTGAGCGACTTTAACTTTTTAGCTTCAGCATCAGTCCTTCCAATGAGTATTCAGGGTTGATTTCCCTTAAGATGGATTGGTCTGACCTCCTTGCTGTCCAGGAATCTTCTCTAGCACCAGGAGTCTTTGACCTCAGGAGTTTTCTCCAGCACCACAGTTCAAAGGCATCAATTCTTTGGCGCTCTGCCTTCTTTACAGTCCAGCTTTCATAACCATACATGATCACTGGGAAGACCACAGACTGGACTATATGGACCTACGTTGGCAGAATAATGTCTCTGCTTTTCAACACACTGTCTAGGTTTGTCATAGCTTTCCTGCCAAGAAGTGATGGCCTTCTGATTTCACGGCTGCAGTCACCATCCACAGTCATTTTTGAGCCCAAGAAGAGGAAATCTATTACGACTTCCAACTTTTCCCCTTCTATTTGCCATGAAGTAATGGGGATGGATGCCATGATCTTCATTTTTTTAATATTTAGTTTTAAGCTGGCTCTCTCTTCCTTCACCCTCATCAAGAGGCTCTTCTCTGTCATTAGTGTGGTATCATCCGCATATCTGAGGTTGTTGATGTTTCTCCCGTCTATCTTGATCCAGCTTGTAACACATCCAGCCTGGCATTTTTTATGTGCTCAACATATAGGTTAAATAAACAGGATGACAGCAGATAGCCCTGTCGTACTCCTTTCTCAATCCTGTACCAGTTGTTCTATATGGGTTCTAACTGTTGCTTCTTGACCGGCATACAGGAGACAGGTAAGATGGTCTGGTACCCCCATCTCTTTAAGAGCTTCCCATAGTTTGTTATGATCCACATAGTCAAAGGCTTTAGTGCAGCTGATGAAACGTAGGTAGATGTTTTCCTGGTATTCCCCTGCTTTAAGATCCAGTGGATGGATGTCGGATCAGAGATACATGCACTCCTATATTTACTGCAGCATTACTTTCCAGTAACTAAGACATGGAAGCAACCTAAGTGTCCACTGATGGATAAAGAGTCTTACAAAAAAGAAGGAAATCTTGTCATCTGCGATAACATGAATGGACCTTGAGGGCATTATGTGAAGTGAAATAAGCCAGACAGAGAAAAGATAAATCCCATATGATTTCGTTTATTTGTGGAATCTCAAACAAAACCACAAAACCCAAAATACAAAATTTATAGATACAGGAAATAGATTGGTGTTTGCCAGAGGCATGGGTTCGAGGCTGGGTGAAATAGGTGAAGATAGTCAAAAGGTACAAACTTCCAGTTATAAAACAAACAAGCCATGCAGATGTAATGTGCAGCATGATGACTATAGTTAATATTGTACTGTATATTTGAAAGTTGCTAGGAGTATATCTTAAGGGTTCTCATCACAAGAAAAAAATTGTAACTATGCTGATTGATGCTAACTAGACTTACTGTGATCATTTCACAATATATACAAACATGGAATCATTATATTGAACATATGAAACTAATATAATGTCAAACATCAATTGCTGCTGCTGCTGCTAATTTGCTTCAGTTGTGTTCGACTCTGTGTGACCCCATAGACGGCAGCCTACCAGGCTCCTCCGTCCATGCAAGAGTGGGGTGCCATTGCCTTCTCCGCAAACATCAATTACATCTCAAAAAATAAAAGATCATGGACTTAAATGTAAAACTTTAAAATCTACTGGGAGAGATATTTGCAAACCACATATACTATCTAGAATATATAAAGAATTCTCAAACCCAACAATAAAAAAACCCACCACAGTCCTCCAAAACAAGAGCACTGACTGAAACTTATGCAAATAAACAACTTACAATGATTTTACTGGTTTTAAAAAATGTAGATGAAGTCGCTGGCAAATCTTCACACAATCTCACTTCAACTAAAGCTATTTTGACTTATTCTGTACCAGTCAAGGGTCTGGGTGGAAAACAATGGACTCTGGTGAATTTAAGTGAAAATATAATTTACTGGAAGGATAACTGATAGCTCATGCAACCGACAGGAAAGCTTAGAGATTCACATCAGAAAACAGAAGGAGCTGAGGAAGCCAGGCATCCTGGAACTACAGCCAAGGACCTCCCACAGACACAGCTTAGTTGGAAGTACCTATGCTGGAAGCCTAGAAGCAACTGCTGGCAGCAGTATGATTTCTAATTGTCTCAGGTTATTTGCATCAGTGGCTCTAGATGCAAAGTTCCAAGAATGACCATCTAATTGGTAAAGCTGAGGTCTCATGCCTATGCTCTAGCTGTCAAGGTTCTGGGAGAGCAAGTGCATTCAGCTTTTTCAGTTTCCACATTGCTCAGGTTCCAAACTTTTCATAAACAGATTCAGATGATAGGCACCAAAGTAAAAAAAAGTAAACAAAACAAGCCAAAACAATTGATCAAGCACATGTCCTCCTGGGTGCAATGTCAACCTGGCTTTTATAATTTTCTTTGCAAGAAATACCTATAGTCTAAAAAAGAAATATCACTGCCTGTGAGACATCAATTAAGAAAATTCAAAAGGTTTTTGTTGTTCCTGGTTATTCTATTTCTAAGCTGGTTTCACAGTGGGAAGGGAGAATATTTTTTGAGTGCTTACTACAAGCCAGACAATACTTAGGCTATTTCCCAAAACATTTTAGAGCATCTTGTTCCACAAAGACTAGGTTCTTGGGAAATCTGAAGCCTGGCATGCTGCAGTCCATGGGGTTGCAAAGAGTTGGAAACGACTTAGCGACTGAACAACAACAAATTTCTCTTCCTTTAGGACAGTCACATGGCTGACTGACATTACTAACAGTTCCAAGAAATCCTGGGTAATGGAAACTTATTAGGGCACAGAGTCATTCCCTGCTCCCCTCCCCCAGTTGGCATCTACTGAAAGTCTAATTTAAGAATCTCAAAGAATATACTTTGAGACATGCTGCACAGGGGATTCATAAAATAGTCTTTAACACAACCCTCATCATTCAAGCCAAGTTCTGTCCCCATTTATAGATAGAAAACTGAGGCTCAGAGAAATTAAGTACCTTGCCTGTTTAGTGAATGTTAGCTCCAAGATCTAAATCCAGGTCTTTATGATTGCCAAGTCCATCCTTCAATAACATGCTGTTCAAATATTTGCTAGTTTCATTACAACAATAAATACCTGCACATGAAAATACCAATTTGTGACAAATTCCCCTACATTGTTGGACCCTGTCGTTCAGAAAAACATTGTTAAGACCAGAAGCTGGGTCACAAGTTGAAAATCTATTATCAATCTCACTAATGATGGAACAATAACTGGAGAATGAGTTCTACCTAATGTTTAGAAATTAAACAAATGAAAATCTCATTACATTAAAAAACCTCTTAACAAAAAGACGCTAATTCTAAATAAATTCCTGGAAATGACCTATTGCTTTTGTTCAGTCAGACAAGAACTCTGTATACCAAGCAATCTCTACACATAAAAAATATTTCTTTCTAAACTTAGGTTAGAAAGATCAACTTTCAGAAAACTAATGAATTATTATGAACCACCACCTGTAGCAATTACCATTAAACTTAAATACTTCTATTTAATTAACCATTTTTTCACTTCTTCACTCCCCCCAGTTTCACTTATCTTTGAAGTGTGAATCTTGGTTTTGTAGGTTTTATATCAAGACAAGAGTGCACAATTAAAATACACCAAGCGAGTCATTCTTTAAAGGATACCTCACTCTGTAGTAATCACCTCCAGTTGATCAATTTTAGAAAGACTTTCAATATTGAAATCAGCTTAAGGGCAGAGGACACCTGTAGTTCCAACCTGGGTCAACAGCAGTTGAGTGTATTGGTAGACTGGCCTTATTATTCAAAGTATGGATGAAGGATCAGCGGCACTGAGATCACTTGGGAGTTATTAAAAATGCAAAATCTTAGGCCCCACCTAGACCTGAAGAATCGACCTATATTTTAAGAAGATCTTCTAGTGATTCATATACTGAAGTTGAGAAGCACCAGATCATAATATAGACTCCAAATCAGGAAACCCAGATTAGAATCCCTGCTATATTATGTACTGTATGAGCATATGGACAAATCGTGTTATATGCACTTCTGTTTCCTCAACTGTGAAATACGGATCACCAATCTCCCTACTTCAATACTCACTTTCGTCCAATCCATTCTCTAGAGAACAGCAAAAGTAATCTTCTTGAAACATAAATCAGCTCAAGTCACCTTCCTTGTTTACAACCTTACAACAGTTTCCCTAGAATTATTTCCAAATTCTAACCATGACCCAGAGAGTCCTGGCATGATTTGGCTCCTGGAACTTTCTCCAATCTCCTCTCTACACACATCAGTCTTTCTGTTTAGTTTCTGGACTATTCTGAATTCTTTCTGGCCTCTAGACCTTTACAGGTGCTACTGCTACTGCAATGCTTCTTCTCCACACTCATTCTTCCCACAGCTACCTCTACTACTTCAGGATCTGACTTAATTATTAAGACCTAAAATGGCTTCCCAAGGCAATCCACCTAAAGCTGGTCTAACTGCTATTTTTTAATAACAGTACCCTGCTTATTTCTGTCATAGAAAATATCGATTAATAAGTGGTTTGAGTGTTCCCTTCAGCAGTACATATACCAATAACTGGTTTTATTTTCTACAATGTTAATTTCTTAGCATCTCACACAGCATCTTTTATGTGGTAGGTATGCAAATATTTGTAGAATTGAGTTCAGGAAAGAAGTATGCACTGAGAATAAAATCTGTGATTGCAAGCATATAGACAGAATTTGAAGCCATGGGTCTGGAGATGATCACTCACAGAGAAGGAAGAAAAGAGGCACAGAACTGAGTTCTTATTTGCTCTAACATTTAAAGGGAAGGCAAAAGAGAGATAAATCCACAGACCTATGAACACCTTTACCTTTGACAAAGGAGGCAAGAATATACAATGGAGAAAAGACAATCTCTTTAACAAGTGGTGCTGGGAAAACTGGTCAACTACTTGTAAAAGAATGAAACTAGAACACTTTCTAACACCATACACAAAAATAAATTCAAAATGGGTTAAAGATCTAAATGTAAGACCAGAAACTATAAAACTCCTAGAGGAAAACATAGGCAGAACATTCTCTGACATAAATCACAGCAAGATCCTCTACGACCCACCTCCCAGAGTAGTGGAGATCAAAGCAAAAATAAACAAATGGGACCTAATTAAAATTAAAAGCTTTTGCACAACAAAGGAAACTATAAGCAAGGTGAAAAGACAGCCTTCACAATGGGAGAAAATAATAGCAAATGAAGCAACTGACAAAGAATTAACCTCAAAAATATACAAGCAGCTCCTGCAGCTCAATTCCAGAAAAATAAACGACCCAATCAAAAAATGGGCCAAGAACTAAACAGACATTTCTCCAAAGAAGACATACAGATGGCTAACAAACACATGAAAAGATGCTCAACATCACTCATTATCAGAGAAATGCAAATCAAAACCACAATGAGGTACCATCTTACGCAGGCCAGAATGGCTGCCATCAAAAAGTCTAGAAAAAATAAATGCTGGAGAGGGTGTGGAGAAAAGGGAACCCTCTTACACTGTTGGTGGGAATGCAAACTAGTACAGCCACTATGGAGAACAGTGTGGAGATTCCTTAAAAAACTGGAAATAGAACTGCCATACGGCCTGGCAATCCCACTGCTGGGCATACACACCGAGGAAACCAGAATTGAAAGAGACACATGTACCCCAATGTTCATCACAGCACTGTTAACAATAGCCAGGACATGGAAGCAACCTAGATGTCCATCGGCAGACGAATGGATAAGAAAGGTGTGGTACCTATACACAATGGAATATTACTCAACTATTAAAAAGAATGCATTTGAATCAGTTCTAATGAGGTGGATGAAACTGGAGCCTATTATACAGAGTGCAGTAAGTCAGAAAGAAAAACACTAATACACTATATTAACACATATAGATGGAATTTATAAAGATGATAACGATGACCCTATATGTGAGACAGCAAAAAGAGACACAGATGTAAAGAAGTCTTTTGGACGCTATGGGACAAGGCTAGGGTGGGATGATTTGAGAGAATAGCATTGAAACATGTATATTATCATATGTGAAATAGATCACCAGTCCACTTCGATGCATGAGACAAGGTGCTCAGGGCTGGTGCACTGGGATGACCCTGAGAGATGCGATGGGGGGGGGGTTCAGGATGGGGAACACATGTACACCCATGGCTGATTCATGTCAATGTATGGCAAAAACCACTACAATATTGTAAAGTAATTAGCCTCCAATTAAAATAAATAAATTAATTTAAAACAAAAAAAATAAATAAAGGGAAGGCAAAGAAGGAGAATCCAGCAAAGGAGAGGCTAGTGAGGTAGAAGCAAAACTAGTTCATCACGGTATCATGAAAGGCAAAAGATGGCAACTGGATCAAATGTCAAAACGAGGTATGTCCAGAAAAATGTTTGTTGAAATAGGGAATAGAGATAACTTGTCAAGCATTAGTTTCAGTGGGGTGGTTGGAAAGGAAGCCAGACTGGAATGAATGAACAAATCACTAGGAAGTGAGGCAATATAGATGACATGTGTAGAATACTTTTTTGAAAAGACTATCTGTAAATGAAAGCAGAGAATTATGGGATCTCACTGTAAGAGGGTAAGGGAGAGGGGAAGGAAATAATGGAAAGAAAATTCCTAAGAAAGTTGAGGGTAGGGGACTATTTAGCCTCTATTTCACCTTATAGAGTGAACATTTATTTGGGTTTTGAACAGCAGAAACAGTATTAACCAGAACCAGGACAATCCTCTTCTTAATCTCTTAAAACTTGACTGAATGTCCCTCCTATGTACTCACACTGTACCCTGTACCTATCACTTCCTGACACTACTGTCAAAATATCTGTCACCGAGTGAGGAAGAAAACCAACCAACCCTGGGAAAAGAATATACAACATTATGAATGGCTGCCTGTAGGTGGCAGGATAACACAGCTTTATTTACACTTTTCAGAGCCTCCAAATTTTCTATAATTATGCATCCATTTGTAATGAGAATTTTTCTTGTGTACAATTTTCCTTAAGGGAGGAAACAGTGGCCCCTGAGCCAAAGGGCTGCATCAAATTAAGAAAAATATTATCTAAACAAATGCCTTGGATTGGCTGCTATCTGCTCTTGGAACTTCTTTCCTATACTTCTTGTTTAATCCTGGCACACAGTAAGCACTCGATATTAATTTGGTTTATTATTGGTAGGTTAAGAAATGCTGCACACATGTACGGGAGTGTGGTTTAATCAAAGTGAGCCTACCCACGGGGATGTAAGCTCCATGAAGCTGTGAGCATATTTCCTATTATATTGGTTAATTAAATGAAAAACAGGAAGACAAAACAAAAGTCAGCTTAAAATTTCCACTGAAATCATGGAAAAGTACTATGGTGGTTTTTAAGCAGTTCTTTAGAGAATACTAAACTGTGATGTCCTATAAAGCAAACTACTTGATTATATTTGCCTTTTGCCTCTCTGTAATCTCTGAAAGTAAATTTGGGTGAGAAATGCCCAAATCATCCATTGTGTCAGGAAATAGAAAGCTGAATCTTGAAACCCAGCCTGCTGAAACCATTTGATTAGAGGCAGAGACATCACATTACCTGATCTGTAAAAGGGAATACCATCTGATTACCAGGCTTTTTCATTGTTTAGTCTTGGATTATTTACATTAATACCCACCAAACAAATATTCTAAGAACTCATTTATCACCCGTAATAACAGATAATACTGACCACCTATTATCTGTTATCTCTAATCCTTATAACAACTTGGAGAAGAGGATCATTCCTGGTTTACTGAGGTCAAGAGTAGAAATACACCCAATAAGTAGAACCCAGATTCAAACCAGATTTGCCCCACAACCCTACAGTGCACAAAATGTCAATATGCACACTCCACCCCCCTACACTCCTCCTATAGACAGTGATACCCCATTACTGGCCACATTAAACACGACCCTGAGGACTGTTGACCTATATTTTATTGGACATTGATAGTAAGATGTAATAATAAAGCAACTGAGGTATAGCCTTTGCTCACTCAAGACAAAACTGGAAATTATCTGCAGAAATATTTCGACAGGGTCTCTCCCTCAAACTCTGAAAACCCTATACCTCAGATATGTTTTCATGCTTGCTCTTGGTGCTTTTCTACAGAAAAAGTATCTATTTCTGCTTCACTATGTTAAAGCCTTTGACTGTGTGGATCACAGCAAACTGAAAAATTCTTAAAGAGATGGAAATAACAGACCACTTTACCTACCTCCTGAGAAACCTGTATGCAGGTCAAGAAGCAACAGTTAGAACCACACATCAAACAGTGGACTGGTTCCAAATTGGGAAAGGACTATATCAAGGCTGTATATTGTCACCTTGTTTATTTAACTTTTATGCAGAGTGCATCATGCAAAATGCCGGGCTGGATAAAGCACAAGCTGGAATCAAGATTACCAGGAGAAATATCAATAACCTCAGATATGCAGATGACATCATCCTTATGGCAGAAAGTGAAGAGGAACTGAAGAGCCTCTTGCTGAAGGAGAAAGAGGAGAGTGAAAAGGCTGGCTTAAAACTGACCATTCAAACAATGAAGATCATGGCATCTGGTCCCATCACTTCATAGCAAATAGATGAGGAAACAATGGAAACAGTGACAGACTTTATTTTTGGGGGCTCCAAAATCACTGCAAATGGTGACTGCAGCCATGAAATTAAGATGCTTGCTCCTTGGTAGAAAAGCTGTGACCAACCTAGACAGCATATTAAAAAGCAGAGACATTTACTCTGCCGACAAAAGTCTGTCTAGTCAAAGCTATGGTTTTTCCAGTAGTCATGTATGGATATGAGAGTTGGACCATAAAGAAAGCTGAGCGCCAAAGAATTGATGCTTTTGAACTGTGGTGTTGGAGAAGACTCTTGAGAGTCCCTTGGACTGCAAGGAGATCAAACCAGTCAATTCTAAAGGAAATCAATCCTGAATATTCATTGGAAGGACTGATGCTGAAGCTGAAGCTCCAATACTTTGGCCACCTGATGTGAAGGGCTGACTCATTAGAATAAAGATTCTGATGCTGAGAAAGATTGAAAGCAGGAGAAGGGGACGACAGAGGATGGGATAGTTGGGTGGCATCACCGACTCGATGGACATGAGTGTGCAAAGAAGTTGGACACAACCGAGCAACTGAACTGATACTCAAGATAAGGACAGGGATACCAAGGAGGAGGAATCTGACACCTCCAACGTTGACTTCGGAGGTGAGAATAATGTCTGAGAAGGCATCCCCTAAACATCCTCTACCTTAATAGTCCTGGGAAGCTACAGGTCCAGGAGTTACTCTTCTGGTCATTATTCCTAATTACTCAGAAAAAGATAAACTGGCATCAAAAGAATTTAGGCAACAAAATAGGGCCTGCCAAAGTTGTAGATCAGTTTTGCCAGTAGAGAGGAAATGGCAGCATGCCAAGGAGCCCTCCCTTCCTAGCATTCCTAGAGGGAAAGAAAAGAACAAAACAGCACTGCCTGAGTAAAAGTTATGCTTATTAAGGAAGAAAGGAAGAGACTCAGTCTCCCATTCCCTTCCTTACTTGTGGCTGAATTTGGTACAAAAGATCAGTTATAACAATGACTGATTATTTCCTATCTCACCACATTCAAAGATGGAAGTACTTTTTCAGCCTGGCCTACCTTTAATAGAAAATTAAGACATCAGCCTTTAAACTAATACTCTCTACTGAATTGTTAACAACTTAAAACACACAAAAGCCTGCCACTATCTAATAGATGAACTTCACCCAGAAGAACCACAGGCAGCCTTCAGTGAGTTCAGGAAAACACATCCATCAGAAGTCAAAGATAATTTAAAAATATCTTAAAAATAAAATCTGTAGTTCTCAACCCTATCTGCTCAATATCTACTGACACTTATTTAGTAAAACTAAAAATGCCTGCCCATACAAATAATCTGAGTCAACAGAGTAGGAATTTTGTTTTTCAAGCTGTGTATGCAATCTGGCCACATAGCCAGATGTGAGAGCCCTTTATTAACTTTGTTATATATTATTAATTATACTTTGCCAATCTGTAATTCACTTAGAAATTTGCTTTTAAAATAATGAGGGAGTGGGATACAAATAAGTACAGTCATGTGCTGACAACTGTTGAAGCTGGGTAACAGGTACATGGGGATTTAATGCTATTGTCAAACTTTTGTATACATTTGAAAATCTCATAAATTAGAAATATTTTAAATTAAGACTTTATCCTGCTAGATCCTCCCATTCCATCCTCCACATTGCTCCCAGAGCAATCTTCCTCAAACTCAAAATCTACCTACATCAAGTGTAAACTCCTTACCTGACCAGTATCCAAGACCTCTAGGACCCAGTCCCCGCTTACCTCTCTAACCAGGGCCATGACATGCTTTAATCATGTCAAGTTTTTACAGTTTGGCCACTATTCAAGACCTTTGATACCTTGACTCAAATTGTTCTCTCTGCTAAAATGGCTGCTCCCTGCATATACTCCTAGAGCTCAGCTTAAATGTTACCTCCTTTGTCAAGCCTTTTCAGATATCCCCTTCCCCAGAGTAAAACTAATTACTCTCCTTTGTGTCCCCATTGTATCCTGCACATACCCTCAATCAACACATTTCTCTTTATTTACATGCCAGTTTCCTCACTAGGGTTGGGCTTCCCTGGTGGCTCAGTGGTAAAGAATCCACCTGCCAAAGCAAGAGACATGTGTTCAATCCCTAGGTCAGGAAGATCTGGAGAAAGAAATGGCAACCCACTTCAGTATTCTTGCCTGGGAAATCCCATAGAGAATCTTGGTGGGCTACTGTCCGTGGAGTCACAAAAGAGTTGGACACGACTTAACTAATCAACAGCAAATTGTAGAAAAGACTTCCCCACTAGAGTGAGTTTTGCATCAGTGGGACTTTGTGTTTTCACTTTTGCATTCCTGTTGCCAGCATAGGACCTGTCACTTAGTAGATTAATAAATGAATGAATGACTACCCAGTAAATGTTAAATGAAGCTAAAAAATTCAAATCACTTTAAACTCTTTTTGTGACATTTGCAACTAAGAAAACCAACTTATACAACTCAATCAACCTGCATCTTTCATCCAACAAATAGTTACGAATACACTATATGCAGGGCACTGTGACAGGTGCTATGAGATGGCCAACTGTAAATCAGAGAAAAAAAGATCGGAAGCAATGGTAATATAAAAGCAACAGAAATCCGTACACAGAACATACAGTTAAATTACAGCTTCCTAGTGGTCAAAACAAAGCTGGAAATACAATCAATTACAAGATCAACACAACACCAACCGTAACTCTCCTGATTTTTAAAAAATTTGGATTTTTAGAGATTACAGTTGCATAAAGTGGAGTATACCTTTTAGCAAAAGTGAAACAATTAGCCCAACTTTCACCTTTTGGAATACTGCTTTGGTCTAGAAAAAAAACTACATATACTAGGAAATATAAGCACAAACAGCAGCAATTTGGACATCCTCTTAGTGACATGTTGGAGAAACTTTTAGATTTCTTCATGTCCTATACTGAGGGATCATCACAAAACTTTTATGAAAAAATTTCACATATGTGGGTATTTTTCTGAGAAGATAGTTGACAGCTTTCATTGGCTTCCTAAAGAGACGTGACCTGAAACACTTAGGAACTAACACTCTCCAGAAATATCTCCAAGACACTGTCTGCTTAGCCACTACAATGTTTTCACTTTCATTTATGAAACACAGGCATACAGTTATTTCCCCTAAAGCCACATGACAGGCCACTGTCAAATACAATAAACACAGTACAGGAAACCAAAGAAACAGAATCCCAACTCTTCTGCATTATTCAGCTCCAAATCTCTCATGTCTGTAGGTTTATTATAAAGAAATACGCAGCATCTCTAAAATTAAACCTCCTCTATGTAAGGGGGAATTCTGTATTCCTGGATAAAATCCTCTAGTTCTGTATCCTGAAGAAAAGTAGAGAAGGCACAATACTTTTATCAAAAGGCTAGATTAAGCATTGTTGTTCAGTGGCTAAGTCCTGTCCAACTCTTTCTGACCCCACGAACTGCACCACACCAGGCTTCCCTGTCCTTCACTATCTCCTGGAGTTTGCTCAAACTCATTTCCATTGAGTCAATGATGCTATCTAACCATGTCATCCTCTGCCGCCCCATTCTCATTTCGCCTTCAATCTTTCCCAGCACCAGGGTCTTTTCTAATGAGTCGGCTCTTCACATCAGGTGGCAAAGTATTGGAGCTTTGGCTTCAGTATCAGTTCTTCCAATGAAAATTCAGGGTTGATTCTAAGATTGACTGGTTTGATCTCCTTGCTGTCCAAAGGACTCTTAAGAGTCATCTCCAGGGCTCCGGCCCTGCCCCGGCCGGGCCGCCGAGGGAGGTCAGTGGGCACCGCCCGCCGAGCGCATCTCGCCGGCTCCCACCCGAGCGCTAGCCGCGGTGCACGCTGGGAGCGGGAGGCCGAGGCGGCGAGAAGGCCTGGCCGCGCTGACCCGGCGGGCGGCCGAGGCGCCGGCGCGGCGGCGAAGGCGGTGGCGGCGACGGAGCGCCTCGCGTCCCAGCAGAGCCAGCCAAGCATCCTACTCAGGTGATGAGGAACCCTCTGGGCACCCAGCGCAGATCGCTGCTGCCGCTGGACGCCTCCATTGTTTGACCATAACAAGGGCCGGATTCTCACCCAGACCTGCAAATCCAAGAGACACATCTCTGTGGAAGATAGAGCTCCTTCCTCAAGATCACAGAAGGAGACCTCCAGAGCGACAGCCGTGCAGGGAGGCCTTACGAGGAAAGATTGACACACCTGGACCCACTGTGCTTGCTTCCTGGGAGGCTCCTGTCTGATGCGAAGGAGGCAGGATGTCATAGTGACTCTGCAAGGGGAGGCTCCCGGGGACCGAGGCCAGCACGCAGGATCACGCCCTTGGCCACAGGGGACACTGGGCAGGCCTTTCCCTGCAAGTGAGACGAACGAGATTATTCTGCAAGAGGAAGATTCCAGAGGCTTAAAAGCGCAAAGGTTTGCACCTTGGCAGCCTCTTGGAATGTTGACAGCTCAGGATCTAAAAGAAAGTGCTGTGTTAACGAGTTCCAGATTTGATGTGGATGTACATGTCACTTTATAATCAATAATAATACTGAGTGAGGAACAAAAAAAAAAAAAAAAAGAGTCATCTCCAGCACCACAATTCGAAAGCATCAATTCTTCGGTGCTCAGCCCTCTTGATGGTCCAATTCTCACATATGTACATGAACCATAGCTTTGACTAGATGGGCCTTTGTCAGCAAAGTGATGTCTCTGCTTTTTAATACACTGTCTAGGTTTGTTGTAGTTATTCTTCCAGGGAGCATGCATCTTTTTAAAATTTTGTGGCTGCAGTCAAGGTTCGCAGTGATTTTGGAGCCCAAGAAAATAAAATCTGTCACTGTTTCTACTTTTTCCCCATTATTTGCCATGACATAATAAGACCAGATGCCATGATCTTCAGTTTTTAAATGGTGAGTTTTAAGCCAGCTTTTTCACTCTTCCCTTTCGCCTTTATCAAGAGGCTCTTTAGTTCCTCTTCACATTCTGCCATGAGAGTATCAGCTGCATATTTGAGGTTGATATTTCTCCCGGCAATCCTGATCCCAGCTTGTGCTTCATCCAGCCCAGCATTTTGCACGATGTACACTGCATAAAAGTTAAATAAGCAGGGTAATAATATACAGCCTTGATGTACTCCTTTCCCAATTCTGAACCAGTCTGTTGTTCCATGTCTGGTTCTAACATGCTTCTTGACCTGAATCCAGGTTTCTCAGGAGGCAGGTAAGGTAGTCTGGAATTTCCAACTGTTTAAGAATTTTCCACAGTTTGTTGCGATCCACAGTCAAAGGCTTCAGCATAGTCAATGAAACAGATGTTTTTCTGGAATTTCCTTGCTTTTGCTATGACCCAACGGATGTTGACAATTTGATCTCTGGTTCCTCCGCCTTTTCTAAATCCAGCTTGTACATCTGGAAGTTCTCAGTTCACGTACTGCTCAGGCTAGCTTGAAGGATTTTGAGCATTACCTTGCTAGCATGTGCCATGAGTGCAATTGTACAGTAGTTTGACATCCTTTGGCATTACCTTTCTTTGGGATAGGAATGAAAACTGACTTTTTCCAGTCATGTAGCCACTGCTGAATTTTCCAAATTTGGTGGCATATTGTATGCAGCACTTTAACAGCATCATCTTTTAGGATTTTAAATAGCTCAGTTGGAACTCCATCACCTCCACTAGCTTTGTTCATAGGAATGCTTCCTAAGGCCCATTTGGCTTCACACTCCAGGATGTCTGCCCCTAGGGGAGTGATCACACCACTGTGGTTATCCTGGTCATTAATACTTTTGTATAGTTCTTCTGTGTATTCTTGCCACCTCTTCTTAGTCTCTTTTGTTTCTGCCAGGTCCTTACTGTTTCTGTCCTTTACTGTACCCATCTTTCCATGAAATGCTCCCTTGGTATCTCCAATTTTCTTGAAGAGAGCTCTAGTCTTTCCCATTCTATTGTTTTCTTCTATTTCTTTGCATTGTTCATTTAAGAAGGCCTTCTTATCTCTCCTTGCTATTCTCTGAAACTCTGCATTCAGGTGCATATATCTTTCCCTTTCTCCTCTGCTTTTCACTTCTCTCCTCAGATATTTGTTAGGCCTTCTCAGACAACCACTTTGCCTTGTTGCATTTCTTTTTCTTGGGGATGGTTTTGGTCACAGCCTCCTTACAATGTAATGAACCTCCATCCATAGTTTTTCACACACTCTGTCTACCAGATCTAATCCATTGAAATCTATTTGTCACCTCCATTGTATAACCATAAGGGATTTGATTTAGGTGATACCTGAATGGTGTAGTGATTTTGCCTACTTTCTTCAATTTAAGCCTGAATTTTGCTCCTTAAGCAATAAGGAGCTCATGATCTGAGCCACAGTCAGCTCCAGGTCTTGTTTTTGCTGACTACAGTGACACCTCAAGAGACTGATCCAGACTTGCCTGTGAGTGTTTGACAGTTTCCCCTGCAGGCGTGGATTGGAAGTGTCCTTCCACAGGGACAGGGCCCCTGGCAGTAGCAGTCCTGGAAAGCCTCGGTTGGCATAAGTCTTTTTTGGAGGTCGCCAGTAGCTCTAACATAAAGCCTGTAGACTTTCCAAGACTGGGTCACCTCAGGCCAAATAACTAACAGCAAGGGAGCACAGTCCCACCCATCAGCAGACAACTGGATTAAAGATTTACTGAGCATGCCCCTGTCCACCAGAGCAAGATTAAGCATATTTCTTTTGCTTAAAAATAAAAGCTAGGTTTTAAGGCTTTAAAACATTCTGAAAAAAGATATTTATATAAGGGGAAGAAAGAACTTAGTAATGTATCTATCTGCTACTGTATGTTGTGTGATCACTCAACTAGAGCCAGACATCCTGGAATGCAAGATCAAGTGGGCCATAGGACTGGAAAAGGTCAGTTTTCATTCCAATCCCAAAGAACGGCAATGCCAAACAATGCTCAAACTACTGCACAATTGCACTCATTGCACTCATCTCACACACTAGCAAAATAATGCTCAAAATTCTCCAAGCCAGGCTTCAACAGTACGTGAGCCGAAAACTCCCAGATATTCAAGCTGGATTTAGAAAAGGCAGAGGAACCAGAGATCAAATTGCCAACATCCATTAGATCACTGAAAAAGCAAGAGAATTCCAGAAAAACACGTACTTCTGCTTTATTGACTATGCCAGAGCCTTTGACTGTGTGGATCACAGCAAACTGTGGAAAATTCTTAAAGAGACAGGAATACCAGACCACCTTACCTCCCTCTTGAGAAATCTATGCAAGTCAATAAGCAACAGTTAGAACCAGACATCGAACAACAGACTGGTTCTAAATCGGGAAAGGAGTGCATCAAGGCTGTATATTGTCACCCTGTTTATTTAACTTATATGCACAGTACATCATGTGAAATTCTAGGCTGAATGAAACACAAGCTTGGAATCAAGACTGCCAGAGAAATATCAATAACCTCACATATGCAGATGACACCATCCTTATGGCAGAAAGTGAAGAGGAACTGAAGAGCCTCTTGATGAAAGTGAAAGAGGAGAGTGAAAAAGCTGGCTTAAAACTCAACATTCAAAAAATAAAGATCATGGGATCCGGTCCCATCACTTCATGGCAAATAGATGGGGAAACAATGGAAATACTGAGAGACTTTATTTTCTTGGGCTCTAAAATCACTGCAAATGGTGACTGCAGCCATAAGATTAAAAGACACTTACTCCTTGGAAAAAAAAAACTATGACAAACCTAGACAGCGTATTAAAAAGCAGAAATGTTACTTTGCCAACAAAGGTCCGTCTAATCAAAGCTATGGTTTTCCAGTAGTCATGTATGGATATAAGAGTTGGACCATAAAGAAAGCTGAGAGCCGAAGAACTCATACTTTTGAACTGTGGTGTTGGAGAAAGCTCTTGAGAGTCCCTTGGACTGCAAGGAGATCAAACCAGTCAATCTTAAAGGAAATCAGTCCTGAATGTTCATTGCAAGGACTGATGCTGAAGCTCCAATACTTTGGCCCAGCAGATGCGAAGGGCTGACTCATCAGAATAAAGACGCTGATGCTGGGAAAGACTGAAGGCAGGAGGAGAAGGGGATGACAGAGGATGATATGGTTGGATGGCATCATGGACTCAATGAACATGAGTTTGAGTACGCTCTGGGAGATGGTGATGGACAGGGAAGCCTGGCGCCCTCCAGTCCATGGCGTTGCAAAGAGTCAGACTCAACTGAGCAACTGAACTGAACTGTATGCTAAAAAAGCCTTTGTCTGTGTAGATCACAACAAACTGGAAAATTCTTAAAGAGATGGGAATACCAGACCACCTTACCTACCTTCTGAGAAACCTGTATGCAGGTCAAGAAGCAACAGCTAGAACCAGACATTGAACAATGGACTGGTTCAAACTGGGAAAGGAATACATTAAGGCTGTTTATTGTCACTCTACTTACTTAACTTCTACGCAGAGTACAACATGCGAAATGCTGGGTTGGATGAAGCACAAGCTGGAATCAAGATTACCAGGAGAAATATCAATAACCTCAGATATGCAGATAACACTACCCTTATGGCAGAAAGTGAAGAGAAACCAAAGAGCCTCTTGATGAAGGTGAAAGAGGAGAGTGAACAAGTTGGCTTAAAACTTCAGCATTCAAAAAATGAAGATCATGGGATCTGGTCCCATCACTTCATGGCAAATAGATGGTGAAACAATGGAAACAATGACAGACTTTATTTTCTTGGGCTCCAAAATCACTGCAGATAGTGACTGCAGCCATGAAATTAAGATGCTTGCTCCTTGGTAGAAAAGCTGTGACCAACCTAGACAGCATATTAAAAAGCAGAGACATTTACTCTGCCAACAAAAGTTTGTCTAGTCAAAGCTATGGTTTTTCCAGTAGACACGTATGGATGTGAGAGTTGGACGATAAAAAGGCTGAGCATCAAAGAATTGATGCTTGTGAACTGCAGTGTTAGAGAAGACTCTTGAGAGTCCCTTGGACTGCAAAGAGATCAAACCAATCAATCTTAAAGGAAATCAGTCCTGAATATTCTTTGGAAGGACTGATGCTGAAGCCGAAGCGCCAACACTTTGGCTACCTGATGCAACGAGCTGTCTCATTGGAAAAGACCCTGATGCTGGTTAACATTGAGGGTGGGAGAAGGGGTTGACAGATGGTCGAGTGGCATCACCACCTCAATGGACTTGAGTTTGAGGAAACTCCAGGAGATAGTGAAGGACAGGGAAACCTGGTGTGCTGCAGTCCATGGGGTCGCAAAGGGTTGGACATGACTGAGCGACTGAACAACAACAACAATACATGTGGATTATGATTTTTTACTGGAAGAAAGTAAAAATGAAATAGAGGACAACACAGAATGGAAAGGCCTGGGAGTCAGGCTGGGTTTAAATTCCATTTACTAGCTATATAATCTCAGACAAGTCACTAATTCTTTAAGTCAGTAACCTCTGTAAAATAAACAATACAATCTATCTTATAGGATACTGCCTGTCAAAGAGTAAACTGTATTATTATATCTTCTTTTTCTTTTAGCTCCAGATTAATCTAAGGATAGCAATCTTATGCTGGATATTACATACACAGAGGATCAAGAGCCAAAAAAAGGTGTTTTTTCCTTAGCCTTTGTACATGTTATCTGCATATGAAGAACATAAATTATTTATTAATCTCCATACTGTTAGCCTTAAGTACAGGCATAAACTCAACTTTGATGACAAGATTAGGAAGCTCCAGATCTCATTCTCAAGTTAGTTATAGTTTTCCAAAAGTTAAGTGGTCTACTAATGTTGGAGCCATGCCACTTAAGAATCAGCAATTTTAAGTGTATCTCAACTATTTTGAGTTACTTTAAATGAATTTAGCAGGAACAAAGATTCTTTTATATGCTTAAAAGATCAAATTATTTATAGCAATTATCAGCATGGCAGCAAACTGCTTTCAGTATGATGAAAACAATTCCAATTTCCCAGGTTTGTCACGAGAATCAAACTAGTTCACTAATAAGAAAGCTTTAAAACAAAGCCTTTAGAAAAAAGATTATGTCCCAACATATAGACAAAACTGGCTGTTTGAGTAAATTTAGCATCACTACATACAGCCGGGTGCACAGTCATTTCCAACATTCTTTAAATAAACCATACAATGTGAACAATCTGCTGCTTTAAAACACTTACAATCAAAAAGTGTTTGCTGAAAATGAACGAACAGTATACAAAGGTACTCAAGTTCCCTGCCACAAACTGACTTTGTGATGTTAGGACAATCTGGGCCTCAAACACATGTAAAATGGAACTATAATAAATAAGATCCTTTAAAACACTATGACACAATGTTATATACATAGTGTCTATAACACTATGCCTTAAGTTCAAGACAAATGTTAAAAGTATTAAAGATGAACAACCTGAATTAGTCTCAAAACCTAAAGAGCAAAAAGTAACTAACTCAGTTTTCTACTTGGTCAAATTGTCAAATTAAAAAGTATTAGATAATGCAGGGAAATATTTCTGTAATCCTGGTACAGAAACAATCTCCCAAGAAAGAGTACGTGTAACCTAGAAACCATAAAGAAAAGAATTTGACTACATAAAAATTCTAAACCATAAACATATTTTCTGCAACAGGAAAAGAAAGGGTTAATACTTCTAACATACAAAGAACTCTCAAAACTCACTAAGACAAACAATCTGATTGAAAATCAAGCAAAAGGGAACTTTCAATTTGCAGAGATTATAACCACTTGCTTATCCTTATTAGTAACTACAATAATGCTAGTCAAAGCAAGGGCATGCAATTTCTCACTTAAAAACTGGTTAAATTTTAAAAAATCAATAATATCTTGTTTTGGCAAGTGTAGGTGGAGAAAAGGACACTCACAAACACTTCAGTGGAAATGGCAATTCAATACAGCCTTTCTGGAGGTCATTTTGGCAGTACCTATCAAAAAAATTAAATGAGTACCACCCTTTAACTCAGAATGAATTCTATTTTCAAGGCTCAACAACAGAAAATGATGAAATTATAGCAGAATAATGTTGTGGGATGCAATGCAACCATGAAAAAGAAATGGAGTTCAGCCATATGTTCTAACATATAAAAATATGCATAGTACATAAATGGACAAACATAGTATGTAAATGTTAAAAGGTATAAAATAATATATACATATACATTGTAACAGATATAAAGGAGACTTATTTGTGGGGGGTACTAATTTTTAACTGACATGTTTATTATGTTTGAACCTTTTTTAAACAGCAAACTAATTAATTTTCTAATTTAAAACTGCTGAAATGGAAGGGAAAGAGATGAGCGTAGAAACCCACTTTAATTTGAAAGTTTTACAAGCAGAAAGTTTAGTCACTATAACTATAGAGTTATAGCATGCATAAATATGCATGAAAACATGCAACCAAATCAAACTGATTCATGAAAAAGCTCCGAATTGACCTCACGTTGAAAAGTAACAACTACAGGCAAAGGGCAAAAAAAACAGAACTTTCTTTGGACTTCTGACTATCTCATTTACTTTTTTACTCCCTTAAATTTCCCCCAATTTGGGGGTTAACTTTCTTATAGGAATGGGGACACTTATTTTGCACTTCTATGGATGACACCTGCTAGTGTATTCAGAAATAGAGATAAATTCAGTTTTAAGGAAAGATATAGCACAGTGGAAACATATCAGACCAGATAACTTGGGTTCAACGGCCAACTCTACCACTAAGCAGCCATGTTACCTTGGGCAAGTCTTCTCCCCAAAATCTGTGGCTATAAAATAAGGAGTTTGATATGGATAATATCAAATATTAGGGTCTTATCCAACTCTTCTGTTGGACATAGAGAAGACTACCATTTTAAAAGCCACTGGTAATTTGTTCTGCTGGAGGCAGATATCTGAATTCACTCATGCAGACAGCCTAGCTTTACTTTTAAAAAGCAAAAATCTAAAATGCTTTATGTAATACGGGTGTATTCAAGTGACATCTGTACTTCTCCAGATTGTATTTCCTTTTACGGTTGCCCTCATAGAGATAGGTAACGAAATTTAAGAGGCAGGGAATTGAACTCCAGATTAGGTCAACAGACTGCAAGGCACTCTAAGCTGGAGTAGTCAAACTAGCCTCTGCAAAATATGGCAGCAGTTATATAGGTATAAGGCGGGCTTCTCTGATAGTTCAGACAATAAAGAATGTGCCTGCAATGTGAGAGACCTGGGTTTGATCCCTGTGTTAGGAAGATCCCCTGGAGAAGGAAATGGCTACCCACTGCAGTATTCTTGCCTGGAGAATTTCATGGACAGAGGAGCCTGGCGGGCTACAGTCCATGGGGTTGCAAAGAGTTGGACACGACTCGGTGACTAACACACACACATAGGTATAGGGAGAGAGGCATCTATAGCAATGATACTGGATATATCCAGGTTTATGTTTTTCTCTTATACTAACATATCAAGGCTTACCCTGAGGTGTTGTAATATTGTAAATCAACATGTATTATATGCTAAACATACCACAGTGAATAAAGCAGGATAGTAGTTCTAAAGGGCAATTTGGCAATAAGTATCAAAAGTCTTGTTACACTTTTGCATTCCAGTTTTAGAAATTTCTTGAGAAATAAACACGTATGTCACAAAGATTCTCTTTAGGATGCTCCTATGCTTCTTTCCTTCCTTCAACACTTATTTACCAAATGCCTACTGTGTGCCAGAAAGCAGTGATATTGTGAAAAACTAGGACTTAAAGGTTTGAACATAGGGAATTGGTTATAAAATTATAAATCACGCACATGGTAGAATATAATGTAGCCATTAAACACATTATAGAAGAGACTTCCTGGTGGTCCACTCCCAATGCAGGGACCCCAGGTTCCAATCCTTGTTAAGGCACTAAATCCCACATAGCACAGCTAAGACCCAGTATAGTCACATAAATAAATATTTTTAAAAATTATAGAAGTATAAAATGACAGGAAACAGAGATCAATTTATTAGGTGGAAATCAAAATTTAAAATACCATGTCTATACTGGTTTGGAGAAACAGCCAAAAATATTCGGGAACTGAGGAAATTTGAATATGGACTGAATATTAGATTAACAAACATTAACAAAAAGAACAAATTCCCTAGGTGTGATAACAGTAATGTGGTTTGTAGGTACTTATTCTTCAGACATGCATGCTGAAGGACTTAAGGATGAAGTGTCATTCTTATTTCATATGCTTCAGAAAAATTAAAACACGCTTAGGTACATATGAATCAAATATAGCAAATTCTTAACAACTGTTGGATATAGCTGGTGATACACAAATGCTCATTGTGCTCTTCTTTCAGCATTTTTATGTTTGAAACCCATAATGAAAAGTTGGAAGGAAGGTAATAATTTCTTAAAAGACTGGTTTTGAAAAAAACATATGGGCATGTTACACAGGCATAAAGAAAAGCCTTGGAAAAATGAACTGTGTACAACACATTAACAGTATTTCTCTCTGAATGGTAGGATTTGGGGAGATTTCTGTACTTATACGTACTTTCCAACAATAAGCCATGTATACTTCTATAATCATGAAGAACATTACTCAAAAGTAACTAAAGTTTCATTCCCAAAGAATTCTTAGTAAATCATTTTGCAACTCTAAAGCAGTATGCTAATTTATTATACAAGCAATAACAGATTGTTGGGTGGACACCACATAGTTTTTGAAACTTCCACTTACATCAGTAATTTATACCACTCTCACAGTATAAAAAACATCAAGCAATTCATGGTAATAACTGCAAGGAGAAGTAGAATGCTGGGTTAAATAAAGTATTATTGCTACACGCCCCCAAAGACTTGATGCAAAAATAAATGCTAAAAGCGATCAATTTGGGAGGGAGAGGATAGGAAAAAGTTTTTGCCAAATTATTCTTGATACTGTTCAGGATATTTACAATTTCTTATAAACAGGAATGTGAACATTACAAAAAAAAAAAAGCTGAAGTTCCTTGATCATTTCTCCCAAATAAACTCATCAATTTACTCTAGTTTAAAAATATATATAATATAAACAGCATCACACAGGATATGAAGTGAAGTGAAAGTGTTAGTTGCTCAGTTGTGTCCGACTCTTTGTGACTCCATGAACTATACAGCCCACCAGGCTCCTCTATCCATGGAATTCTTTAGGCAAGAATAATAAGAGTGGGTAGCCATTCTTTTCTTGACCCAGGGATTGAACCCGGGTCTCTCTCATTGCAGGCAGATTCTTTACCATCTGAGCCACCAGGGAAGCCCTTACATAGTATATATATTATCATGCAACTTGCCCAAATTATCTCCAAAATAGCTGTATTAATTTGGACCACTTGTGGGCAGTATTTCAGACCAGATTCTTCCCTATGTTTCTGCCATGATTTGATATTATCAAATTATTTTTTGCCAATCTAATTGTTTAAAAAAGATACTATTTTACTTTGTATTTCTGACATTTAGTTTGAATATCCTTTCTTGTTACTAGACATTTTTAGCTCCCATTCTAGCAAAAGCCTGTACCTAAGCTATGGTTTTTCCAGTAGTCATATATGGAAGTTGAGAGTTGGATCATAAAGAAGGCTGAGTGGCAAAGAATTGATGCTTTCCAACTGCGGTGCTGAAGAAGACTCCTGAGAGTCAGCTGGACTGCAAGGAGATCAAACCAATCAATCCTAAAGGAAATCAACGCTGAATATTCATTGGAAGGACTGATGCTGAAACTGAAGGTCCAATACTTCGGCCACCTGATGCGAAGAGCCAACTAATTGGAAAAGATCCTGATGCTGGTAAAGACTGAAGGCAGGAGAAGGGGGCAGCAGAGAATGAGATGGTTAGATAGCATCACAGATTCAATGGACATGAATTTGAGCAAACTCCAGGAGATAATGAAGGATAGAGGTGTCTGGTGTGCTGCAGTCTATGGGATTGCAAAGAGTCAGACACGACTTAATGAGCAAACAGTTTTCTACCGGATTTTTTTAAAATGTTAATTCTATCATTAAGATGGGAACAAACCAACCAAAATGTTAAGGTGATTGAGTATCACTGTGGGAATAGGAATCTTTTCCCAAAATAGGAACACATTTTCCAGTTTTTCCTAATTTAGCAATAGAAACTAGAAAATGATAAAGAGGGTAAGAAAAAATCATTTTAGATGAAAGTATGACTTTCAGGGTACTCTACTATAGGAGTATATAACATCCTGGAAGAGCTCATAAACGGGCTTCCCCAGTGCTCCAGTGGTTAAGACTCCAAGCTCCCAATGCAGGGGGCCCAGGTTCCATCTCTGGTTAGGGACAGCTAGATCCCACATGCTGCCAACTAAGACCCAGCACAACCAAATAAATAAATATATGTTTTTTAAAGAGCACATAAAATCTAGCTCAAAAAAATACATCTAAAGTATAAGTTATGAGAAAATGAAATAATGGTTGAGGCTATTGGTTCATTTGGAATACATTTAACTAATTTCATTTGTATAGCATTTCTGAGTTGATATACTTTTCATTTATCTTGTTTAACACTAACAAAATTCTGTGTGATATTTTCTGATGCCCTCCTATAAACTCTTATAGTACATTCTGCTCATTCATATTATACTGATTCCTCTGAGTATGATTTATAAGTCTCCCTCCCCAATGGACCATGCTGCCCTCCATTCTCCAGTTGCTCATCTCTGTATTCCTAGTACCTGGCACTACTGAGTATGTTCTCAAATATTTGTTCAGTGAATGTAAAGGATGTAAAGGGTGAGGAAACTAGCTCAGTGATGATGTAATTTGCCCCAAGTGACATAGGTATTAAGTATTTACATAAATTATAATGGCCTTACCTTTGTAGGGTACTCTATATAAAACATTTTAAAATACATCAACTCACTTTAATGCTCACAGCAATCTATGAGGCAGCTTTATGAATACCATTTTATAGATAAGAATGAAAATTTAGTGATAAACCCTCAGTTCAGTTCAGTTCAGTCGCTCAGGCATGTCGGACTCTGTGACCCCATGAACTGCAGCACGCCTGGCCTCCCTGTCCATCACCAACTCCCGGAGTCTACCCAAACCCACGTCCATCAAGTCGGTGATGCTATCCAGCCATCTCATCCTCTGACGTCCCCTTCTCCTCCTGACTACAATCCTTCCCAGCATGAGGGTCTTTTCCAATGAGTCAACTCTTCGCATGAGGTGGCCAAAGTATTGGAGTTTCAGCCTCAACATCAGTCCTTCCAATGAAGACCGAGGACTGATCTCCTTTAGGATGGACTGGTTGGATCTTCTTGTAGTCCAAGGGACTCTCAAGAGTATTCTCCAACACCACAGTTCAAAGGCATCAATTCTTTGGCTCTCAGCTTTCTTCACCGTCCAACTCTCACATCCATACATGAATACTGGAAAAACCATAGCCTTGACTAGACGGACTTTTGTTGGCAGAGTAATGTCTCTGCTTTTCAATACACTATCTAGGTTGGTCATAACCTTCCTTCCAAGGAGTAAGCGTCTTTTAATTTCATGGCCCCACTCACCATCTGCAGTGATTTTGGAGCCCAGAAAAATAAAGTCTGACACTGTTTCCACATCTATTTCCCATGAAGTGATGGGACCAGATGCCATGATCTTAGTTTTCTGAATGTTGAGCTTTAAGCAAACTTTTTCACTCTCCTCTTTCACTTTCATCAAGAGGCTCTTTAGTTCTTCTTTGCTTTCTGCCATAAGGGTGGTATCATCTGCATATCTGAGGTTATTGATGTTTCTCCCAGCAATCTTGATTCTAGCTTGTGTTTCTTCCAGCCCAGTGTTTCTCATGATGTACTCTGCATAGAAGTTAAATAGGCAGGGTGACAATATACACCCTTGATGTACTCCTTTTCCTATTTGGAACCGGTCTGTTGTTCCATGCCCAGTTCTAACCATTGCTTCCTGAGCTGCATACAGGTTTCTCAAGAGGCAGGTCAGGTGGTCTGGTATTCCCATCTCTTTCAGAATTTTCCACAGTTTACAGTGATCCACACAGTCAAAGGCTTTGGCATAGTCAATAAAGCAGAAATAGATGTTTTTCTGGAACTCTCTTGCTTTTTCGATGATCCAGTGGATGTTGGCAATTTGATCTCTGGTTCCTCTGCCTTATCTAAAACCAGCTTGAACATCTGGAAGTTCATGGTTCACGTATTGCTGAAGCCTGGCTTGGAGAATTTTGAGCATTACTTTACTAGCGTGTGAGATGAGTGCAATTGTGCATTCTCTGGCATTGCCTTTCTTTGGGATTGGAATGAAAACTGACCTTTTCCAGTCCTGTGGCCACTGCTGACTTTTCCAGGTTTGCTGGCACATCGAGTGCAGCACTTTCATAGCATCATCTTTGAGCATCTGAAATAGCTCAACTGGAATTCCATCACCTCCACTAGCTTTGTTCATAGTAATGCTTTCTAAGGCCCACTTGACTTCACATTCCAGGATGTCTGGCTCTAGGTGAGTGATCACACCATCGTGGTTATCTGGGTCGTGAAGATCTTTTTTGTACAGTTCTTCTGTGTATTCTTGCCACCTCTTCTTAACATCTTCTGCTTCTGTTAGGTCCATACCATTTCTGTCCTTTATCGAGTCCATCTTTGCATAAAATGTTCCCTTGGTATCTCTACTTTTCTTGAAGAGATCTCTGCTGCTGCCGCCGCTAAGTCGCTATAGTCGTGTCCGACTCTGTGCGACCCCATGGACTGTAGCCCACCAGGCTCCTCCATCCATGGGATTTTCCAGGCAAGAGTACTGGAGTGGGGTGCCACTGCCTTCTGAAGAGATCTCTAGTCTTTCCCATTCTGTTGTTTTCCTCTACTACTTTGCATTGATCGCTGAGGAAGGCTTTCTTATCTCTCCTTGCTATTCTTTGGAACTCTGCATTCAGATGGGAATATCTTTCCTTTTCTCCTTTGCTTTTCACTTCCTGTCTTTTCACAGCTATTTCTAAGGCCTCCTCAGACAGCCACTTTGCTTTTTCGCATTTCTTTTCCATGGGGATGGTCTTCATCCAGGTCTCCTGTACAATGCCATGAACCTCTGTCCATAGTTCATCAGGCACTCTGTCTATCAGATCTAGTCCCTTAAATCTATTTCTCACTTCCACTGTATAATCGTAAGGGATTTGATTTAGGTCATACCTGAATGGTCTAGTGGTTTTCCCTACTTTCTTCAATTTAAGCCTGAGTTTGGCAATAAGCTGTCATGATCTGAGCCACAGTCCACTCCCGGTCTTGTTTTTGCTGACTGTAGAGAGCTTCTCCACCTTTGGCTGCAAAGAATATAATCAATCTGATTTCGGTGTTGACCATCTGGTGATGTCCATGTGTAGAGTCTTCTCTTGTGTTGTTGGAAGAGGGTGTTTGCTATGACCAGTGCGTTCTCTTGGCAAAACTCTATTAGCCTTTGCCCTGCTTCATTCTGTACTCCAAGGCCAAATTTGCCTGTTACGCCAGGTGTTTCCTGACTTCCTACTTTTGCATTCCAGTTCCCTAGAATGAAAAGGGCATCTTTTTTGGGTGTTAGTTCTAATAGGTCTTGTAGGTCATCTTCATAGAACCATTCAAGTTCAGCTTCTTCAGCGTTACCGGTCGGGGCATAGACTTGGATTACCGTGATATTGAATGGTTTGCCTTGGAAACGAACAGAGATCATTCTGTCGTTTTTGAGATTGCATCCAAGTACTGCATTTCAGACTCTTTTGTTGACTGTGCTGGCTACTCCATTTCTTCTAAGGGATTCCTGCCCACAGTAGTAGATATATAATGATCATCTCAGTTAAATTCACCCATTCCAGTCCATTTACTTCATTGATTCCTAGAATGTCGACATTCACTCTTGCCATCTCCTGTTTGACCACTTCCAATTTGCCTTGATTCATGGACCTAACATTCCAGGTTCCTATGCAATATTGCTCTTTATAGCATCGGACTTTGCTTCTATCACCAGTCATATCCACAGCTGGGTATTGTTTTTGCTTTGGCTCCATCCCATCATTCTTTCTGGAGTTATTTCTCCACTGATCTCCAGTAGCATGTTGGGCACCTACCGACCTGGGGAGTTCATCTCTCACTGTCCTATCTTTTTGCCTTTTCATACTGTTCATGGGGTTCTCAAGGCAAAAATACTGAAGTGGTTTGCCATGCCCTTCTCCAGTGGACCACATTCTGTCAGACCTCTCCACCATGACCCGTCCGTCTTGGGAGTCCTCCCATGTCATGGCTTAGTTTCTGAGATAGACAAGGCTGTGGTCCATGTGATCACATTGGCTAGTTTTCTGTGATTATAATTTCAGTGTGTCTGCCCTCTGATGCCCTCTCGCAACACCTACCGTCTTACTTGGGTTTCTCTTAGGCCCACTCAAAACCTAGTTTATATGAAGCTGTCTGTTTACATACTTGATAGATCACTAACTGTGTATAGGAGCCTCTTTCTTTATGTAGCAAACATCTTGGGGGTGGTACAGGGAAGGGAAGCAGAAGGGAGAAGGCAAAATGAAGACAGTTAAAGCAATAGGACAGATGCTGGTATAGGTTCATGTAAAGACCATACACTGATATCGTAATATCAAACACATGTCACTTTTGAAATCCAATCTTGGCCCAAAGGTTTTCTTGATATTAGCCTGTATTCATAGAATACAACTGTAGGCTTTCTCACCTATCAGCAGTTTCAAAAGCTGGGAAGGGATACAGAAGTAAGGAGGGTTTTGAAAAACAATAGACATTTACAGATAAAGCAAAGAAAGAAATAATAACACAAAGGAAAACCCTAAGAACTTTAAACATGATTTCATATACAGTCCTAAACTGGTTTCTCATGGGCAGAGATTAACTGTCATTCATCTTATGTTCCCAGCTCCTTGTACTTAGAAACACTCAGTGAATGCTTGTTGAACTGAAGAGAGGTAAGATATGAGAGAGAAAAAGAAGGTATAATATTAACAACAATAACAACAAAGAAATCAACAATGGTTTCTAGTTTATTGAGCACTTACTGTGTGCCATATGCTGTATTCTATATAATATATGAAATGGTAAAAATGCTACTCAACTATGTTAACAGTGGTGATACTGATGACCATTAGGAAGACTCATGAATTACTAAGGTTACAGCAGAACCTTGAACAAACTAAAACAGTAGGGGGCTGTGTAGCTGGAGGGTGGGAGATCAAGGCAATCAATGTATTGCACATCACCACAGAACTGGGTAAGACCCTCCAGAGGATACGAATGTAACTCCAAAGGCTTGGCAATGTGAAAAACTACTCTGGTGGAAAATTCAGTTATCACTGACCAGAGACTTAGCCTCCAAATGATCAAAGAACAAATACCATTCCTCCTTAACCACAGACCTGAAGGATCCAGATAGGCTTTGCTTACTGACCGTGAGTTCACCACCATGACTGCCCATCTTTGAGCTGTTAGAGGAGTTAAGTGAAATAGTATGTTAAATAAATTACCATATAACCACCTACAGAATACACCTACACCTTGTATTTTCACATTTAAAACCCACATATAAGGTATTTTCCCCAGATGGAACAATTGATAGGTTATTAAGTTAACTTGTCCAAAGGGAGAGAACTAGTTAAGTTGCCAGAAAAACATTTAAAAACCGAGCATTTATTTTGCCTTTCTTATATAAACTATAAATTATCCCAGCCAACATATGAAAACAAAATGTGAGAGTTAAAATACCATTTTGCAACTCCCAATGAATTAACAAAAGATCTAAGCTTCGGGCAGCAGTGGCTGTTAACATGAAATACAGAGGACAGAACATACTGAACTATACTAAGTATGCAGTCAACAAATTTCAGTCTGTGGGAAATTCTACAGGTCAAATGGCCTGAGTTCTTCAATAGAAAGTATAAATAAAAAGGAGAAAGAGAACATACATATACTTCTTGACAAGACAAACTTGAGTTTTAAAAAATGGACAAAGTAAATCACACTGTCCAGGGACACACACCTGTATGATTAAAACTATAAAAGAATGCAAAGAAGAGACTACTATGAAGTCAGAATAGCAGTTATTTTCCAGACTGAGGCAGGATGCTGTGATGGGGATGGGCACATGGAGGAGCTTCTATGGGTGAAAGGCAAAATTCTATTTCTTTACTTGGGTGGTAGTAACAAAAGCACTTTAAGATAATTTATTAAACCATAAATTTGTTTCGAGGTGGTTTTCCATATTTGTTTTCTATTTTTCACAATAAAGGGAAAATCACAGTAATCACTTTAATCACATTAAAGCTTCTTACATATGCTAAGATTCTATTTTGTATGAGTGCCCAGAATAGGCAAATCTAGAGACATAAAATAGATTAGTGGTTGCTAAGGACAGGGGAGCCTGGTGGGCTACTGTCCATGGTGTTGCAAAGAGTCGGACATGACTTAGTGACTAAACAACAACATACTTTAAATGGATGAATTATATAGTATGTGAATTATACCTCAATAAAGCTATTAATGAAAATGTAAGACACCTCAATTAAGTCAAAACACACTTTTAAAACAAAACTGGGCTGGAGCCTGAGAGTCTGCATTTCTGACAAGTTCCCAGATGGTGATGCTGATGTTGATCTGGGGACCACATTTTGAAAACCTCTGCAATGAAGGATTCCAAATCTGCTTTAATCTGAAGGCAGTACTAATCAACACCAAAGAGTTAAGTGTTTTACTCAGGGACTGGGAAAGCAGTTATGAAGAAAGAGTTAACACTTGTTGCCAAGCACTGTTCTATTCCACTGTTCACTGACCATCAATACCACCATCTTCTTGGGAACTTGTCTGAAATGCAAAATATTGCCCCGCACCCCCAGACCTACAAGGGTTGGGGGCCAGCAATCCGTGTTTTAGCAAGCCCTCCAGGTGATTCTGAACCACTGTTCTACGAACTTTATATGCAGTAACTCAGCTAACTTCAGCTAGTAAGAAATGGAGTCAGAACTTGAGTCTGGGTTCCTAATCACTGTGCTGAAAGACTTTTCCACCTATAAGAACTCAACCAGCAGAATGCAGTAATAAAGAATTACTAGTGGAAGTTAAAAAAAAAAAAAAAGGCAAAGACCAGAAGATGGGAATTTCCTGGTGGTCCAGTGGTTACAACTCCATGCTTTCACTACCAAGGGCCCAGGTTCCCTGGCTAGGGAACTAAGATCCTGTAAACCTCATGGTGTGGCCAGAAAAAAAAAGACCAGAAGAAATACATCTTTATAAAGACAGGACAACAAGAAAACAATTGTAGCAAGTAAGGTAATCATTAAAGCAATCTTCCAAACGTGTTCCAAAATATAAGCAGCCACGAACTACAATATACCCAAGTATTTCCAGAGCAATTATCTCTGGTACCTAATTACAAGGACTTAAAATCTGTGATATGCTAAAGATGGTACATAAATTCACGGCAATATGTTCACACTTACCAATCTTTAAAATCTAAATTATACTAAAAAGTCATTCCAGAATAATTTGCATCTTTACGCCTAGTCTCTTCTAGTCACTACTTGAAGATTAATGAAAAGGAGAAAACTGCTTCCTTTCATCATCTAAGATGATACAACCAGAATCTTAGAGCTGAAAAACAATTTTCATAGTCATCTAGTCCAGTCAGCAATCCAAACTAAATCAATCTACAATATCAATCTCCATTTAAAGAAACATAAATAAGCTAAAAGAAATTCCAATTTTCTGTAAAATCACATTCTAGAACCAACCCATGTCACCACTGCCAAATGATTTAACTTTTTAGGGGAACTAAAGTTGAAAATACTAGGGTACAGCCTAAAGAAAACCTACAGATGTTCTTTACTCAGAGAGAACCACTCCTACACTAACTAAAAGTGTTTCTATAACCAAGCTGGTCAACAAGTACATCAAGTTTTAGCAACTCAACCTCTATGACACATTAAATGAGAGGGCTTCCAAAGAATCTTCTGAGCTGAGTTATCCCGGACATTAACATAGAAACATCTGGCAACCAGTCATTTAGGAAACGAGACAGAGAACAATATAGCAAAACACCCAATTGCTTGTGACCATCAACTTTACAGATAGTGAGATCGTTGTAAAGTAGCCAAATATTGTTACAGATCAGATTTTAACCATTTAATCAAACTGCAAGAAAGGTAACACGTAATGTGAAGGGCAAATGTTTTCAAAGCAACCAATTTTAGCATTTCAGAAATCCATGGTTGAAAACACACAACAAAAGGAGGTAAAAGAAAACAGAATTTGTATTGTAAACTTGTAACTCTGGAAACAATTCAAATATCTAAATGCCTACTGTGTACAAAGCTCTGTCCACAAAATCTAGTTATCCTAGTTTCACAAACTCAGGATTACAAGGTTTAAGGGATAATGTTCAAACTTCCTAACTACAGAAATCTCAGAACAAGGGTCAATATTTAATCACTATATACAATGCGCTCAAATTATTTTGTTGAACAAATGGATTTCACTGTAATTCCCCAAAAATCACTTAATACTCAAATTTACAACTAAGGATCTGATTTCTCCATTAATGAACAAAGAACCAAAAGGCCTGAACTCATGAACCACAGCACTGGTGATTCACAATTATATTTCATCTCAATATCTCAGAAAACCTTTTCTGTCCCTTCAACTTATAACCTCTCTGATTTTAAAGGTAAGCACAAGTGGCCTTGCTCTTCCCCTACATGTGCTTAAGTCAAAGGCTGGCTGGAGCATTCTAGCTTCCATTCCATTCCAAGTTCCATTCTCAGGTTTTGACCATGGAAGTGACATTTGGTAGATTTTATGATGGCCAATGCTGAACAGGAAAGAAATGAACAGTTTAAAGGCCTCTATACTGGGGAAACATCATTTCCAGAAGGAATAAAATGAAAAAAGTAACAGGAAAACTACAGCTGTGTATAATAGCTGAAAAATTAGGATGTTAGTGGAAGCTCTCAAAAATTGTTTAGTATTGCCACTTCAAAAACTATTACAGCCAGAGGAACTCATTACTAAGTCTTAATAGCTTAGAAGTTATGGGTCAGAGCAGCTGAGATCCTAACATCAAAGTAATAAGAAGCAACATTATAAGATAGTATACAGATAACTAAACCACCTAAGGAAATTGAAACCATGATGAAAAACCCCAAAGGCACAATCAGGTCATTATCTAGGAAACATTAGCTTCTTCCACAAGGAGGCCTACTTTTCACATGGAGTGGAAAGCAGGGCCAAGACATGGAACTGAAGTCAGATATCAATTAAATCAGACTCTGCCACAGAAAAAAGGAATCCATGACTAGTTATTTTGGGAGAGTGCCTAGGCCAGCAGTATCAACTCCAACTGGGATACAGGAGATTACTGCCATTGTTCCATTATAATGGTGTCCTCCAGGGTCTTTAACCTAGTAAGAATGGGTCAGATACCACCGTAATCACCAAATGTGGGGGAAACTGTACAGGACAATTTCTTCAACAAATAAATGGGAAGAAAAAGAAAAGGGAGGGAACATGGAGACTAAAATAGATTTAAGAGATACATCAATCATTCTTTGTGATAAAAGACTTTCTTTGGATCCTGATTCAAACAAACTAAAATTTGAACACTAGCTTCATATTTGACATTTTAGAAAATCAGGTAACTTTCTGAGTTGTGGTAATACTTTTGAAGTTAGGTTTAAAAGAGCCTTTTATGTTTTAAATACAGTCCATGGAAGTCTCTAGGCCAGCATACTGGAATGGGTAGTCTTTCCCTTCTCCAGGGGATCTTCCCAATCCAGGGATCGAACCCAGGTCTCCCACATTGCAGGCAGGTTCTATACCAGCTGAGCCACAAGGGCAGCCCAAGAATACTGAAGTGGGTAGCCGGATCCCTTCTGTAGGGGATCTTCCCAACCCAGGAATCGAACGGGGGTGGGGGGTGATGGGGCGGGTGGTGGTGGTTGTTACCAACTGAGCTATCAGTGAAGCCCTTAAATACAAACATTTTGCAAATAAAAAGAAAACAGCAGGGGTTTATTTCAAAGTAATCTAGGGGGTAGGCAGTAAGGGGCCACAGTGGGTAAAAGTATAGATGAAAAAGAATGGCTGCAAGTTGGTAACTGTTAAAGCCGGTAATGGGTAGAGAGGGGGATCATTATATTATCCAGTTTTTCTCTATGTTCAAAAAATTCCAAAAAGAATTGGTCAGATGTAATAACCTGCAATTTTATTTTTGAATGATGCTTAGGGTGATTTAAAAAAATCATTTACAGATCTGCTTAAACACAAGAAACAGCCAGTAGTACCACATCAGATCCAGACAATGGAAGAAACCAAAGTAGCTCGATTACAGAATGGAAACACATACACCCCAACCATCTCCATTCCAGGAAATAAAACACAAACACTACCCACAAAGATCCACAAAAACTAACCTAAAATCACAGCCAATCATACTCATCCTGGTGGGAAATCCCAACACTGCTCCAACAGCTTCCTGAACCTTCCTGACCAAGTTGGTCTGCTGGTTCCTCTCAAGTGCTAACCCACTCAGGTCAGACTATCAGAGGACCTACAAGAGAAAAAAAGAGGGGAGAGATACACAACATTTATTAGGGTGTGGGGGAGCTAACCATTATATCAATGTTCAAACACAATCACAGTTATTACTTCTTAAGCTACAGCTCTCACACATCAAGTTGCATTTTTTAGGAACTGCTTTGAGGAGCAACAATTCAGAACAAAAGTTAAAGCAATTCTTCTAACCTGGCATTTAGACAGCACCCCTGAAAACTCTGCTCTCAATCCAAATGAAAGCACAGGGGATAGTGATTATTTTACAGACAATTTTCTATCTTTGCTGAGAACTGACATTAAGACAATTTTAAACTTTTTGTGAAAAACCCTGCACACATAAATTATTTTTCACCTTCATACATGCTTTTTGGCCATACTGGGAGACAAACTGATAAACACCCTGGAAACTCAGGTTGAACTTTGCTACTGAATGTTAAACAAAGTTTTTAACTGGTATTGCCACTCCTTCCTCTCTTCTCAGAGATCAACCTAGAATAAACTAAACCTTTTAGGTCACACCTAGATTATCATTCCCATATTTATTTTAGTTCTGAATGACACAAGTAAAATTGAGGTTTAATTTCTGATCACTGCTAGAGCCACTGTGTGTGAAAGTCGCTCAGTTGTATCCAACTCTTTGCGACCCCATGAACTATACATACAGCCCATGGAATTCTCCAGGCCAGAATACTGGAGTGGGTAGCTTTTCCCTTCTCCAGGGGATCTTCCCAACCCAGGGATCGAACCCAGGTCTCCCACATTGCAGGTGGGTTCTTTACCAGGTGAGCCACAAGGGAAGCCCAAGAATACTGGAGTGGGTAGCCTATTCCTTCTCCAGTGGATCTTCCCACTACAGGAATCGAACAGTGGTCTCCTACATGGCAGGTGGATTCTTTACCAACTGAGCTATCAGGGAAGCCCCACACCCAATGTGAAGAACAATGGGTTCTTCACATTCTTGTCCTCCAATGAAAAAGGGGGAAAATTATATGACTTCCAAAGCACTTCAAACTAAATAAACCACACACTAAAGGGCAAAACCAGTGTCTGTGTATAGTTAATTACCAGATGGTTACCCATGGTAAAATTTTAATACTATGTAAACTTTTCACCATATTTCAAACCCCATTATCCATCCAAGGTAATTAGTAAAAAGCACTCACTTTAATACTGGCCTAATTAAAATATTAACAGTAAGGAAAACTACATCCAAATTGAATATAGTCACTTCTACTTAGTGTTGGAAAATATAATACAGCAAACATACGACAGGAGGTAGTGTATTAAAGAACTGTCAGCAATTCACTTTGGAAAAGAAGCTTGGTACCCCAAACTTTTCTAAACCTTCTCAGATAGGAATTATCCTGCTCAGGTAAGGTCAAATAACAGAACCCTACTCTGATAAGGGAATGGCAACCCACTCCAGTATTCTTGCCTGGAGAATCCCATGGACCGAGTAGCCTGGCAGGCTACAGTCCATGGGGTCACAAAAGTAGGACACGACTTAGTGACTAAACCACCACCACCACTCTGATCTGAGGGACCAAAGAAAGGAGGTAGAGGAAAAGCATTTGAACACTTACAAACTAGCTAGCAGAAGTTCTCTGTTACTGTTAAAAGTACAGCACCAAATTTCATTACTTTCATAGCGTGAATGACAGGACAGACCACCTTTGAAGGAGTGAAAGAAGGGAGTAGGCAAGGGATGAAACACCCCTTCCAAAAGGTAGAACACTTGGGTGTGGTTCTTGACAGGAATATTATGGCTGGTGGTCACTCCAGGATGGTGATTCTGCACTAAAATTCCTAGATTAGAAGGTCAACATAAGTAGGAATCACATTCAAACATAATAAACCATTGGAGATAAAAAGCTTGGCCTACAAGGAGGGAAAAATACACAAAAATGATAGGACTGGCCTAGAAATACACCAAAAACTAACAGTTCTAGAAATATACTAAATTAACAGTTCTTTAACTGTTTCTTTAAACAAAAGCCTCTTCTTTCCCAGGTCATAAAACTACCATATCACCCAGATGCATCTGCCAACGTATTCTTACACCAAGAAAAAGTAACCACAATTTACCGTATACCTATCATAATCCAGGCACTTTATAAGTTGTTTAATTCTAGCAACTATTAAGAGCTACTATCCCCATTATACACATGAAAAACTGAGAATCTGAAAAGTAATTTCCCCAAGGTCACAAAGTTTGATGTGAATCCAAAGCATACAGTGTTTCTACCATACCAGGCTGCTTCCCTTGAGTGGGGAATGTTGATATCTCCTCAATACAGGCAACGCTGGGGCTAAAAGGAAACAATGTTGGACGTGTAATCTAAAGAGGAAACAAATGATAGGGAATTGTCTACAGTAACTGTGGAATGGGATGGGAGTAGAATGGGGCAATGATTGAGTGTCAAGAGATAATCTATCAACGTTATTTTATTTTCTAGCACATGGAGGTGGGTAAATGCTGTGGATCCTAACAAGAGGCTACTTTCTCTCTAGGGGACTGAGCTCCCAGGAAAACAGCATGGGGTGGGGTGTGGAAATAGAAGGATTAAGAAATCCTTAATGATTACATGAGAAACATGTAAGAGGTGGTTAGCAGCAAAGAGATGGCCAGACCAAAAGGCCACAGGAACTCAAGAGCAAGGCAGGGAAAAGAGGTGGTTCCCAAGTTTGCAAAGGGGATGGCGGGTGAGAAAGAAGGGCAAAAAAGTTGGTTTACTGGAGGGTTATTCTCTACAGTCTCTTTAAAAGTTTTCTTTTCCCTTTTTTGAGGGGAGTGAGTGTTATGATAAAGGGAGGGTATAACGGCCCGGAAAACTAAGATCGCGAAGACAGCAATGATCCAACCATCAACCCAACTCATTGTTCCACCTAAGAATGGTTGAGCAGCAGAGTTGGGAGAAATGAGTGCCCTGTGCTCAGATCAGAGTCATACAAACGTGAAAGCTACTACGACTCTATCCACAAAGACGGAATAAATACAGGGAACAGGAAAGGGCCTCTGGTCAACGTCTGTGTCAAGGAGACCGATGGAAGGGGGAGGACGGGACAGGTTAGGGGACTTGGGCTAAGCCCTGCCTTAGCAGGACCGGGGAGGGGGTGAGAGGGAAAAGCTTTGACTTTCCCTCTTAAATACAAGCCTCAAATATCCACGTAGAAGAGAAAAATTTAATGGGACGGTGGAATTAGGGGGGAATGGGGAAGGAATACGTCAGAATCATCAAAGCTTGACCTCCTATACCTTAGTTCAAAGACCATGGGAGCTGAGGAAGTAGAGTCTACCTCGAGTAAAACTAGAGGATTCATTTGTCCCCCCTCTTCCGAAGGAGCGTAAAATCGGGCCCACAAAAAGGTAGTGGGAGGGAACCAGTAGTCGTTGGATGGTCCCCTCTGCCCCACCGTCCAATCTAACTCCCAACCTTACTGCCCAACGAACTCCAGGACTCCTGCCCCCCATCATCCCCAACCCGCTCACTGCGGCGGCGACAACGGAGGCGTTGACCGATTGGTGGGGTAAAGGCGGGCCCACACGCGGCTGAGGCCCGGGAAATGGTGACGCCTTAACCTACTAGAGAGGAGGTGGTCTTCGCCTCAGGTTCGGCTTGTTGGCACCTCGGCTTTTCGCCAATCGTCACCTGCTTAACGTCAGGTACCCGAGAAGCGTCACAAACGCCGAGAACCAATTCCTCACTCCCGGGTCCCGGCCGGACAGACATCGGCTTCCGCCGCCATCTTAACAGCAGGCAGACCGACCCTAGTCACTGCCCCCCCCCCCGAGCCACCTCCGCCACTGCCAACGGATCCCACGAGGACGTAACCCCGCTCCCGCGAGAACTCACCGGCTAGGTACAGCACGAGCCGAAGACGCTGCCGCCGCCTCCGCGGCTACTGCAGTCTGTAGCCGAACCTCGGCCGCCTCCGCGCGATCCCGCGATAACCTCGACCCGACGGGAACAGCCTGAGCCCAGCCCTTCCCAGACCCCTCCTCCCACCAAAGCCGAAATCGCTGCGGCTCCGCTCTCGCCCTACGCGAAGCAAAAAGCAAATGACGCACAACCTCACGAAGAAACGAGGGGCGGAGCCAACCTACCGCCGCCGACTCCCGCATGCGTCTTAAGAACTATCGCGATAGTACGTTTCTGTCTCTGCGAGACCTTCGAATTCACCGCAGGATGCTGTCCGCGCCTCGCCTTTAGGAAACACGAGGTCTCGCGAGACTTAGGGAACTCTCCTGAAAAGGAGAGAGGCGGAGCTCCATGAAAATGACTGAGAGTTTTCAGGGGAAGGGAGGAACCTCCCGTCCTGCAGGGATCTCGCCTACCACGAGGTTTCCGACCCACTGCGGAGCTGGCTGCCAAACCTCGCGATGACACAGCTCAGCGCCAAATCTCGGCCATGTCCTGAAAACTGCCTCCGCCCCCGATCTAAGGTGTCTAGAGCCTAGTGCTTGAGAAAAATTTAAAAAGTCAACCTGTTTATTCTCAGGCTTCCGAGCAGAGCTGTACCAATTAGCCAAACTCCATTCTGGAAGAGGAGCAATATATCTATTGTTACCTGCCTCCACGAATCACATATTATTTTGGGCTAACATAAAAGACGTTCAATCTCACAATAAGCACGCAAATGCAAACAATGACATAACATTTTTTGCCCATTAGATAAGAAAAAAAAATTTTTAAGACAGATAATATTCAGACTCTTTCCCTCGCCGCACTGCAGGCTACTGAATCCATCTGAATTTAACTAAAGGCTCACATCGTTAGTTCTAGCTCCAAAGCCACAAATTTTAACTCCAGAGGCTTTACCTTGGCATAGCCAAAAGATCCAATAAAGTGCTTTTTCCAAACAAAGAGGTCTGCTCTCTTTGGAAAATTCAAGCTTCCAAGGGGGAGTTGGCGGGGAGTGGGCGGGGGGGAGTGCGTGCTTGAAGCTTTTAATATGGCAGTTTTTCCACGTCTAGCCAACAATGTTTCTCCAATAAATCTTGGAATCCAATTTGGCTCGATTTGTGGGCTTTCCTACTGTAATATATTATTCTGTCTATTCTAACTTATGCATTGTTTCTCTAGAATACATTTTAACAGCTGGTAGTACAAATACCCCATCCTTATCTTTAAAATATTTTCTCAGTTATTCTTTGCCATCTTTTTTTCCAGATTAACTTTAGAATCATATTAAATTCCAAACACTTCGTATATTTATTGAAATTGCATGAATCGTATAAATCAACACAGGAAAAAAGGACATCACTACAAAACTGAGCCTTCTTATACAGAAGCATGGTATCCCCTTTTCCATGTATGCAAATGTTCTTTTATTACATTCCTCAATAAAGTTTTGTAGTTTACTTCTAGGTATTTTTATTCGTTTTTCTTGCTATTGCGAATGGGCTGTATTAAATTTCCAAAATGCTTACTGTTTGTAGACTATTGATATTTAGTTTTGTAATCGGATAAATAAAAATGTTCAACTTCACTAGTAATCAGGGAAATGCAAATAAAAACAATGACATAACATTTTTTGCCCTTTAAATTAACCAAAATTACAAAGATTGATGATAATTCGTGTTGGCACAACTGTGGAAAAATGGGCACTCTCGCTTAACATTGAACAGTGTAAATTAGTATAGCCTTTTGGAAAGAGACAATTTGGACGAATCTATTAAAATTCAAAACGCATATACATTTTGACCCAGCGATTACTCTTCTAAGAATTTCTCCTACAGAAATACTCATACATGAAATATATGTACACACACACACACACACACACACAAGCCCATTCATTATAGCATTGCTTGTAATAGCCCCTTCCCTCCCCCAAAAGGGAAACAAGCCAATGTACATCAATCGGGAAATGGTTAAATAAACTGTAGTACAATCATACAATTCAGCTGTTTATAAATTAGGTAAATTTAAATTCCCTGATATAGGAAGATCTACAAGACATATTGTTAAGTTTTTAAGAAGCAATTAGCCAAAATGAATATGTGTGTGTGTGTAGTGCCATTTAGATACCAAAACCTACATGTACGACGCCTAGTAGTTACCCGCGAAGCCTGTCTGCCAGCCCCTCACCTTCCCCTCCTTATGAGTCCGCCTTCCTCGAACCCCTGAGAGAAATGCCGAAGACCCGGTCTTTACTCCCTCTCTAGGGCCACTTGGCCACGACTAATGCCGGTACCTCGCATCCCCACTGTCGGCCACTCGCTCGCCGCACTGCCGGCCGCTGCCGGGCTGCCCCCGAGGATGCGGCGAGCTCTCACCACTGGCGCCGGCCGAGGCCTGGGGGAGGGGAGAGAAGGCGGGGTTGAGGGAGGTCTGAGGCAGGCCGCCGGGCCCCTTCACCAGCCTCTCCCAGGCTCCCCCAGGCCGCCACCCCCGCTCTTCGGCGCAGGGTCCCGTGGCAACAACCCCAGCGAGAAGCAGAAGACTGCCGTGCGAGCAGAGCCCGCCCCCGAACCCGGAGGAAGATGCTCACCTCCGCGGCACTAGCTCCGCGGGGCCCGCAGGAGCGTGCAGAGTCCGCGGCCCTGTTTCAGACCTGCTCCCCTCGCTTACCCTCCGCGGAAAACCTCCCCCTCCGCCTCTCCGCACACTCGGTCTGAGGCTCCTCCCCCAGCTCGAGAAGCCCCGCCTCTGACCCTTGGGAGGGCGCTCCCTCAGCGGTGAAACTGGGTGCTTTGGTGGCGATCGCGCGTGAGCTATTCCATGCGCTGCAAACCAAACCATAAAGAATAGTAGGGTCGCTAAGGAATTTGGATTTGATTCGAGGTACGCTGCAAACCGCTGAAGGGTGACGTGATTTGATTTGACTAACGTTTAAAAATTAATCTCTCCAGCTGCCTAGCGAAGAACGGGGGGCGAGAGGGTAAGAGGGGACAGTGTGGAGGGCGCCTACCACAGCGAGTTTACACGGGTAAACCCTTAGAACACTTACTTCAGGAACGTAGTGAGTCCTCAAAAAAATTCTCTTTTTCTCCTTGGTGTTATTTGGGGTGAGAATGCGATCGGCAAAGAGCTTATAGAGGATCTACATCTGTGAATGAATAGGAATAAAAAGGATCAGGTAGGAGTTACCTCTATTAACCGTGCTTTTTCTGGGGTGCAGAATAAAATTGAAAAGAGAGAAGGGAGCTTTGGAAACTCTAGATACTCCTGTAAGGTTTGAATTTTTACCTAAAAACATGTATTAACTCAATGCTTTAAACTATAGAGACAAAAGCACTATCTGAGGTACTCTTTTTAAAATTTAAAATTTAAAATTTATTTTTAATTGGAGTGTAACTGCTTTACAATGTTGTGTTGGTTTCTGCTGTATAACATGAATCGGCCATAAGTGGACATATATCCCTTTCCTCTTGCCTCCCTCCCACCCCCGCACAAGTATTCTTGAGACATAGAGGAAATAAAAACTGTAATTTTACCCTCTCCTTCCAATTCCAACCCTCCAGAGCAGTAGTTCATGCCCCAAATTGAGAATCTGATGAATGTATCCACTGCCTGCCAAATATATATATTTAGACATAAACTTTTGTGTATAATCTCAGCATTATGAAGGCCCTTTTGAGATAGACTGACCTGTTAAATATACTTACAATGCTATTTTAATGGGTGGCTATTATTCCATTGTAATGCTAATTATTTATTTAAGCAAGACTCAATGTTTGTGGCTTTTTTAATTATAAGAAATAGAAACATGAAATTTGATGTAACTAAATATTTGCATATTTCTGAGACTTTTCTTACGGAGAGATTTGTAGAAATGTAGTTGGGATCCCACCAGAAATATATGAGAATTCCAGTTTATTCAGATATTCCCATACTCTCACCAATATTACCATTATAGTTTTCAAAAAGCCTTTTAATAAGGACTTTGATTTAATTTTTATTTATTTATTTATTTTTGGCCGTGTTGCGTCTTTTTGCACCGGCCTTTGCTAGTTGAGACAAGCCAGAGCTACTCATTACAGTGCATAGGTGTCTTATTGTGGTGGCTTCTCTTGCTGTGGAGCACAGCCTCTAGGCACTCGAGGCTTCAGTAGTTGCGGCTCCCGGGCTCTAGGGAATCAGTTTAGTTGCTCCTTGGCATCTGGAATCTTCCCGGACCAGGGGTTGAATCTGTGTCCCCTGCATTGGCAGGCAGATTCTTATCCACTGAGCCACCTTGCATCTACATGTGTGAGATGCTCTCACAGCATCTATATTAATTCTGATAATCCATCATCTCTACTCTTAATTCTAACCCTTAAAGTTCTATTGCCAGTTCCTAGGCCCCACAAAGTCTAGTTCCCCAACTCCTAATTCTAAAATGCTACACACCTAACAACTCTAGTTTTAATTTTAGTCTGGAGCCCCCTTTAGTTCTCTTGCCAACTCCACTTCTTTTACAGTCCTAATTTCAACTAACATCTACAAACACACACACACACACACACGTGTTGTTTCTATTTTTTAAATTGTAGACTATTCAGAAATTATATGAAAGCATAAAAAAGATCTGACCCAGGGATTCAACCCACATCTCCTACATCTCTAGCATTGGCAGGCGGATTCTTTACCACTGAGCCACCTGGGAAGACTCTATGTATTATATATATATATATTTTTTTTTTTTTCTAATCAAAAATATCATAGCATGTTATTTGATAACCAAGTGAATATTTGTCATGTCATAAAATGTTTGTCTATAACATAATTTTAATGGCAAAATGAAGCATTCCTTTCTTTCAGCCAGTTCAGTTCAATCGCTCAGTCGTGTCCAACTCTTTGCGACCCCATGAATCGCAGCATGCCAGGCCTCCCTGTCCATCACCAACTCCCCGAGTTTACCCAAACCCATGTCCATTGAGTCAGTGATGCCATCCAGCCATCTCATCCTATGCTGTCCCCTTCTCCTCCTGCCCCCAATCCTTCCCAGCATCAGGGTCTTTACCAAGGAGTCAACTCTTCCCATGAGGTGGCCAAAGTATTGGAGTTTCAGCTTCAACATCAGTCCTTCCAATGAACACCCAGGACTGATCTCTTTTAGGATGGACTGGTTGGATCTCCTTGCATTCCAAGGGACTCTCAAGAGTCTTGTCCAACACCACAGTTCAAAAGCATCAATTCTTTGGTGCTCAGCTTTCTTCACTGTCCAACTCTCACATCCATACATGACTACTGGAAAAACCATAGCCTTGACTAGATGGACCTTTGTTGCCAAAGTAATGTCTCTGCTTTTTAATATGCTATCTAGGTTGGTCATAACTTTCCTTCCAAGGAGTAAGCGTCTTTTAATTTCATGGCTGCAATCACCATCAGCAGTGATTTTGGAGCCCAGAAAAATAAAGTATGACACTGTTTGCACTGTTTCCCCATCTATTTGCCATGAAGTGATGGGACCAGATGCCATGATCTTAGTTTTCTGAACGTTGAGCTTTAAGCCAACTTTTTCACTCTCCTCTTTCACTTTCATCAAGAGGCTCTTTAGTTCTTCTTCACTTTCTCCCATAAGGGTGGTGTCATCCGCATATCTGAGGTTATTGATATTTCTCCCAGCAATCTTGATTCCAGCTTGTGTTTCTTCCAGCCCAGCGTTTCTCATGATGTACTCTGCATATAAGTTAAATAAGCAGGGTGACAATATACAGCCTTGACGTACTCCTTTTCCTATTTCGAACCAGTCTGTTGTTCCATGTTCAGTTCTAACTGTTGCTTCCTGAGCTGCATACAGGTTTCTCAAGAGACAGGTCAGATGGTCTGGTATTCCCATCTCTTTCAGAATTTTCCACAGTTTATTGTGATCCACACAGTCAAAGGCTTTGGCATAGTCAATAAAGCAGAAATAGATGTTTTTCTGGACCGCTCTTGCTTTTTCAGTGATCCAGCAGATATTGGCAATTTGATCTCCGGTTCCTCTGCATTTTCTAAAACCAGCTTGAACCTCTGGAAGTTCACAGTTCACGTATTGCTGAAGCCTGGCTTGGAGAATTTTGAGCATTACTTTACTCGCATATGAGATGAGTGCAATTGTGCGGTAGATTGAGCATTCTTTGGCATTGCCTTTCTTTGGGATTGGAACGAAGACTGACCTCTTCCAGTCCTGTGGCCACTGCTGACTTTTCCAGATTTGCTGGCATATCGAGTGCAGCACTTTCACAGCATCACCTTTGAGGATTTGAAATAGCTCAACTGGAATTCCATCACCTCCACTAGCTTTGTTCATAGTGATGCTTTCTAAGGCCCACTTGACTTCACATTCCAGGATGTCTGTCTCTAGGTGAGTGATCACACCATCGTGATTATCTGGGTCATGAAGATCTTTTTTGTACAGTTCTTCTGTGTATTCTTGCCACCTCTTCTTAATATCTTCTGCTTCTGTTAGGTCCATAGCATTTCTGTCCTTTATCGAGTCTATCTTTGCATGAAATGTTCCTTTGGTATCTCTAATTTTCTTGAAGAGATCTCTAGTCTTTCCCATTTTGGTGTTTTCCTCTATTTCTTTGCACTGATCGCTGAGGAAGGCTTTCTTATCTCTCCTTGCTCTTCTTTGGAACTCTGCATTCAGATGGGAATATCTTTCCTTTTCTCCTTTGCTTTTCGCTTCTCTTCTCTTCCCAGCTATCTGTAAGGCCTCCTCAGACAGTCACTTTGCTTTTTTGCATTTCTTTTCCATGGGGATTTTCTTGATCCCTGTCTCCTGTACAATGTCACGGACCTCTGTCCATAGTTCATCAGGCACTCTGTCTATCAGGTCTAGTCCCTTAAATCTATTTGTCACTTCCACTGTATACTCATAAGGGATTTGATCTAGGTCATACCTGAATGGTCTAGTGGTTTTCCCTACTTTCTTCAATTTAAGTCTGAATTTGACAATAAGCAATTCATGATCCGAGCCACAGTCTGCTCCCGGTCTTGTTTTTGCTGACTGTATAGAGCTTCTCCATCTTTGGCTGCAAAGAATATAATCAATCTGATTTTGTTGGTGACCATCTGGTGATGTCCACGTGTAGAGTCTTCTCTTGTGTTGTTGGAAGGGGGTGTTTGCTATTACCAGTGCGTTCTCACGGCAAAACTCTATTAGCCTTTGCCCTGCTTCATTCTGTACTCCAAGGCCAAACTTGGCTGTTACGCCAGGTGTTTCTTGACTTCCTACTTTTGCATTCCAGTCCCCTATAATGAAAAGGACATCTTTTTTGGGTGTTAGTTCTAGAAGGTCTTGTAGGTCTTCATAGAATCGTTCAAGTTCAGCTTCTTCAGCGTTACTGGTCGGGGCATAGACTTGGATTACTGTGATATTGAATGGTTTGCCTTGGAAACGAACAGAGATCATTCTATCGTTTTTGAGATTGCATCCAAGTACTGCAGTTCAGATTCTTTTGTTGACCGTGCTGGTGACTCCATTTCTTCTAAGGGATTCCTGCCCACAGTAGTAGATATAATGATCATCTCAGTTAAATTCACCCATTCCAGTCCATCTTTGTTCACTGATTCCTAGAATGTCAATGCATTAGGCATCTTAATTCCAAGCTGTTTGGGATGGGGAGAAGAGGAAAGAAGGGAGAGGAGCAAAACTGTCCCTATTCACAGATGATGTGATTGTCTACACAGACCGTCACAAATAAACATGTGTGTGCATGCACACACACACACACACACTCATTCTCCTGGAACTAATAAATGAATTTAGCAAGGTTCAAGAAGACAAGATTAGCACACAGAAACCAATCACATTTCTATATACTAGCAATAAACATTACTACTTATAATAGCTCCAAAAAACGAAATAGGTAAAATCTAACAAAACATGTGCAGGATTTATATTCTAAAACTACAAAATGTTGATGAAAGAAATCTCCAAAGACCTAAATAACTGGAGAAATATACCATGTTTATGGACTGGATGAGTTGACTCCAAAATTTATGTGGACAGGCAAAGGAAGTAGAATAACGAAAATTTGTTGAAAACATTGATAAAGGTGGAGGAATCACACCATCTGATTTTAAGGCTTACTGTACAGCTCAGTAATCAAGACAGTGTGGTAATAGAGAAGTGACAGACATGTAGAGCAATGCGACAGAATAGAGAATACAGAAATAGACTTACATAAATATGATCAATTGATTTTTTGACAAGGTGCAAAGAACTCAATGGAGAGATGACAGTCTTTTCAACAAATGATATGTGTGGTATTGGAATGATTGGATATCCATGTGTAAGAAATGAACCTTGACCAAATCCTCACACCTTGTATAAAAATTAACTCAAAGTGTATCATAGATCTGAATGTCAATAATAAAACTATAAAATTTTTGGAAGAAAACATAGACAAACATCTGGAACTCTTATATTGCTGGCAGGCATGCAAAATAGTACAGGCACCCTGGAAAAGAATTAGGTAGTTTCATATAAAGTTAAATATACACTTAACATGCATGTACACTAGTGTGTGCTAAGTTGTTTCAGTCATGTCTGACTCTTTGCAACCCCACGGACTGTAGCCTGCCAGAACCCTCTGCCCATAGGATTCTCCAGGCAAGAATATTGGAGTGGGTCGCCGTGCCCTCCTCCAGGCGATCTTCCAGACCCAGGGATCGAACCTGCATCTCTTACATCTCCTGCATTGGCAGGTGGGTTCCTTACCACTAGCACCACCTGGGAAGTTAATGGCCCAATAATCCCAATCCTAGGTATTTACACTGGAGAAATAAAAACTTATGTTCACACAGATACTGTACACAAAAACATAAAGTGTTCTATTCATAATCACCAACATCTGGATAATAACAAATATCCTTTGTGGAATAAATGGATAAACAAACTGTGGTACATTCATCCAGTGGAATATTACTCAATGATAAAAAGGAAACATGCAACAACCTGAATCAACCTGAAAGGTATTGTGCTGAGTGAAAGAAGATGATCTCAAAATATTACATACTGTATACTTTCATTTATATGAGATCTTTAAAATGATAAAAATATAGTGATGGAGAACAAATCAGTGGTTAGGAATGGGAGGAGGGTGTGACTTCAAAGCAATAGCGTAAGTGAGTTTTCTGGGGCAATGGAACTGTTCTGTATCCTGTTTGCAGTGGCAGTTACACAAATATATGTTTGTGTTAAAATGGAACTATATACACAAAAATCAAATTTCCTGTCTGTTAATTAAAAATAAAATACAAAAAAAGATGCTAGAATTAGAATGACACATGCTATGTCTTTTGGTTCAGTACACAACCGCAGCTTTGTTTAACTGTTTTAATTTGAACAATTTCTTCTGAAAATTCTAAGCTCACTATAAAATACCCTAAGTATAGCTAGGCCTCTGTACTCAAGCTAGTTAACCCTGTCATGTCCTGCAAGTGCATCAGTTAGAATTCTTTCAGTTGCGAGTAATAAGAAGTAAAAAGAAAGTAAAGTAAAGAAAGTAAAAAGAAACTTTTCCCATGAGCCACCCCCTCTTAGCTCAATGGCCAAAAATCATGTCTCATGCCCATACTGAAGCCAACAATTTGGCAAGGTAAATAGAATTACCATAATTAGTTGCCTCAGACAAGTGCCACTTGCATTATGGCCCCTGGACTGGTACTAGTCTGCAAACTGTTAGTTACCAACTAGGTTTAGAAATTGAGATTATACATTCAGAAACTTTTTAAAAATTGAAGTATAGTTGATTAACAATGTTGTGTTAGTTTCAGGTGTAGAGCAAAGCGATTCAGTTATATATATTTCAGTTATGTATATTTTTAGATTCTTTTCCATTATAAGTAATTTTAAGATATTGAATATAGTTCCCTGTGCTATACAGTAGGTCCTTGTTGGTTATTTATTTTATATAGAGTAGTGTGTATTTATTAATCCCAGATTGTTGATTTATCCCTCCTTTCTCCCTTTGTTTTCTATGTCTATTGTTTAAAAACTTTAATAATAAGTTGACTAAGTAGTTGTTATGTCTTTTGAATATAATAAAAATCGCGGGCTGGCATTTTGTAGGTAGGTCTTCATTTGAGAATCCCAGCTCCCAAGATGCACAGGATTGCTCTAAATATTCACAAAAATGGGGTCTGTATTAGGAAGGGAAAAAGTGAAGGATGGTCGTTGGGTAGGGTACCAACAGTGTGGGCCATGCAAAAAAATTTATGGGAATGATGTTGCTCCTAGAAACCCTGAAAAATCCCAGACAAGAACAGATTTGGGGTCCAGTGCCGCAGAGCAGTCTCTTCTTTTGGCTTCGCTTGTATGTTTACCTGTGGTGCTACCACTCTCAGGCGAGAGAGTCTTGAGCAGCCAGGTGGAGTTGTGCCTCTCCTAGGAAGCCACACCCCAAAACCTGTTTCCCAGCTGGCAACATTACCTGTGTTTTGTGTAATACCAGAAAGTCCTCCTTAGAAGGCTATAATTGACCTACATCTGCCATTCTTACTCACAACAGCAAAAACAAAAGCAAAAGAGAAAAAAATCCACTAGACATGCCAAATTAGGCACACAGTCAGCTGGCCACGGTGACTCACTCTGTAGCCTGTGACAGGGGCTCTCAAACTTTTCTGAGCTCAATTCATAGAGTAAGAAATATACTTGACATCACAACTCAGTACACGTGTACCTGCACACATATGCACAAACACATACCTGAAATCAGCATTTCACAAAACAGTATTTACTATGTGTAATACAACTCTTTTTAAAAAATTGTACTTTTTTTCATTAAAAAAATTGTGATCTCCATCCAACTAAATCAATTTCACTGCCCACCAATGTGTTACAACCTATAGTTTAGAAAAAAAAATGCCCTTGGGGGGAGATGTAATGGTTTTCAATTACAGAGGCCTTTAGAGTGGCTACCAGTGGCTCTGTGTGCAATGTTGTGGTTCCATCTGCATCTGTACCAACACTTGAGCCCTAATACCAAGACAGTGCTTCTGCAGCCTTATCTTTTTCCTCATAAGCTTCGCTGACCTCAGAGCTCTGGCTTCCTAAATCACCTGCCTTAGCAGTAAGGCCAGAGGCTCTCCAGGCTGTTCGTGGAGCCTGAGTTGCCCTAGCAACACTTGACTGTAATTGACTCCCGCTGTTACCTGCCTAGCCTGCTTCTCCACACTGCAGGCTATGGCCCCCTTTTCTTCTGCCTTTCATAACAATCCTCCCATCCTCGTTACATAGACAGATGTCTGCTTATCCTTTCCCCTCCTGATACATGGCCAGATTCTTGGCACACACCTCTCGGGTACTCTCCACATTGCCAAAGACTTGCTCTGACATGATTAAACACTTTTGGATATGGATGATTTGCATGTCTTTCAGATCACAAACAATATCTTAATGCTGGTCAGTTTAAATCAGAGATCACAAGCTCAAATGTAGGCAAGGGCTAGGTAGGTCACACAAAAGCCTACATGGACACTGTGCCTCTTCCTAAGAGGAGCAATGCCTATTCTGTCCAGCTGATTTTGCCATACAGAAATACACATTCATATGGCCAGAATCTCCTGATTTTTCCAGAGAAGCCATAAAAATCAGTGTTTTTACATGAACTCTACCAATTTTTATATGTTGACAAGTAATTTAAAAATATTTTTAAAAATTCTTATGGGCCAAATCAAACACATCTGTAGACTGGATCTGTTGAGCAGGCTACCAGTTTGCAAGCTCTGTTCTAAGCTCTCCTCTATCCTCTGTCTTGCATTTGGGCTTGAAGTCTTCTGCCATCTAGGGCAAAAGAAGAAAAACCACCACCAATAACTGGGCTTAGATTGACTTCAAATCTCTCTCTCCCAGATGGCCACAGTAATCAGGCAAGACTCTTAAGAGGTGTTCATGGAGTGAAAGCAGTAGGTTCCACTGTTTTTACTGGGCAGTAGAGCACCCATTTCTACATATCACTGTGTTCTTATTTGTTCCAGTCATGTAGTGAGGATGTAAGGCTGGCCACTGGAGAAAGCTTGATCTCTTGGGGAGGGAGCCCTTCTCTTGGTGATTTTGCTTTGACCATATTTATTAATTACATAATATTTCCCTTCCAAGTATTCCCATCTATACCTGAAGTAGAAGCTTTTGCCCTTTCAGAAGTATTGAGAAGAGAACATAGCACCCACTGTCCTACTCCTGCCTTTACCCACCTCGTTCCCACAGTGACTGATGGATGAGATTCCAAAATGTCATTGCAGGCTTATTGCTCAGCCCCTGTTGAGCATTCTGCTCTCTATTTTTCAGAGCTCCCTTATTCATATCATGCTTTTGTCCTCCTCTCTGCCCCTCCATGTGGTCAGCCCCACTTGGGTGAGCTCAGCAGGGTGAGGGTCTGCTATACAGACCCACCTATTTCCTTAGTAAGTTGTAGTCTAGGCTTGGGATGAAAAACTTGAAAACCTGATTCAGACTGCAGGCCACAGACACATTCTCCAAACCAGTCTTGTCAACAGTAACTTTCAATATTCATATATATATATAATCTCCATTAGTTTGAAATTCAAAGGGAGATAGTGAGGTGATTATAGGACCTTTAGAGAGATCCCATGGGTCAAAAAACTTTGGAAATGGTTACAAGGACTGGCATTTGAGATCTAGAGTAACATTTTGAGGGAGGCAGTTCTCCTGTGGGAGTATGGTGGCTGGCATGCATAGTTGTTGCAACTGCTTTTTTTTTTTTTCATAAGAGTAGGCACCTCAGAAAGCACTGGCCATGCATATCATTGACTATGGGAATTTGCCGAAGGTTATATTATGATTGGCGTCTGCAGGTGTACAACTGCTTCTAATAGATGGCAACTTTAGAAAGTATAGGCCTCATAGGTTTTTGACCTTACAAGTGTGGCTGGTGTCGAAAAGCAGGTGGGCCCAAGTGGGTCCTAGTAAGAACAGACCGTGCATGCTTTTGTGGTGGAAACAGGGATTAGGGTATCAGGAAAAGAATATTTTGGTACTTGTTAAGATTTACCTCAAAACAGCTTCAAAGCAGCATCAGAGGACTGAAAAATTTTTACTCCCCTTTTCTTAATTCTTAGCCAGGACCATAGGCTGGGGCTTTTAACTGCAAAAGTAGCTAAGTTCCAGGTGAGTACCAAGAAGTCAGATTATATCTTTACATTCAGTAGATGGAATTCGATCAGCAGTGTTATCTTGATTTGAATTGCATCCTATCCCAGAGGCAAGGGAAAACTCTGGAGGAGCTGCCTTTTTTAATTTTTGCGGCACATCCACAGACTCCTAGACCACCACACATACACCATCTCCACATGGTCTCAGGCTGGCTCTGGATTAACTAATAACATAAACCACGACCATGACTTTGGATTTTAAAGACCCAGACTATGGACTTAACCTAGGAAAGCAGATGATTTTTATCAAGGTACAGCTAGAGAAATGAGAGTCTTTACCATATATAAGCTATAGCATCTTCTTGTATTGAGGTGGAGAAACATGTCTTAAAATTATTAAAATTCCAAACGCTAAGCAAAAATACTTTAAAGACCACCTTCTCAAAGAATATGGTTTGCTCACAAAATCAAGGTACTGGGTTTCTTTCAGAATAATGTTTCATACTAATATATTTGTGAGTGATATGACATGATGTTTAAGATTAGCTTAATATTCCAGGCCACATTCTATAGTGGCTCAGACAGTAAAGAATCCATCTGCAATGCAGGAGACCTGGGTTTGATCCCTGGGTTAGGAAGATCCCCTGGAGAAGGGGATTCTTTCCTGGAGAATCCCATGGACAGAGGAGCCTGGCAGGCTAAAGTCCATGGGGTCACAAAGAATCAGACATGACTGAGCAACTAACACTTTCACACTTTTTACATATATATGAACCCCATTGTAACCACAAATCAAAGACCTATTAATACAGTAGATACACAAAAACCAAAAAGAAAGAAGCAAAAACATACTGCTAAATAAAGTCATCAAACCATATGTAGAAAAAAAATGAAGAAGAAATGAACAGAGAATAATTACCAGAACCACTGTGAAACAGAAACAATAATGAAAATAAGTACATGATTATCAATAATTACTTTAAATGTCAACAGAATAAATGCTCTGATCAAAAGACTTAGGGTGATTGATTGGATAAAAACAATACCCTTCAATATCCTGCCTACAAGAGACTCACTTCAGGACTATTAGAAACAGACTGAAAGAGGCAAGGATATGTCATTTGTTGGATCATAGAGAAAGCAAGGGAATACCAGAAAAGCATCTGCTTCATTGACTACGCTAAAGCCTCTGACTGTGTGGATCACAACAAACTGTGGAAAATTTTTAAATAAAGAGATGGGAATACCAGACCATCTTACCTGTTTCCTGAGAAACCTGTATGCAGGTCAAGAAGCAACAGTAAGAACCAGACATGAAACAACAGACTGGTTCAAAATTAGGAAAGGACTATGACAAGGCTATATATTGTCACCGTACTTATTTAATTTATATGCAGAGTACATTGTGTGAAATGTCAGGTTGGATGAATCACAAGCTGGAATCAAAATTGCTGGGAGAAATATCAACAACCTCAGATATGCAGATGATACCACCCTAATGGCAGAAAGTGAAGATGAACTAAAGAGCCTCTTGATGAGGGTGAAAGAGGAGAGTGAAAAAGCTGACTTGAAAGTCAACATTTAAATAAACTAAGATCACAGCATCTGGTCCCATCACTTCATGGAAAATAGAAGGGGGAAAAATGGAAGTAGTGACAGATTTGATAATCTTGGGCTCCAAAATCAATGCAGACAGTGACTGCAGCCATGAAATTAAAAGATGCTTGCTCCTTGGAGGCAACTCTTGTGGATGCAGGTAGCATGAGGCTGTGGAGTGCTGAGCCGTGCATCATGCCCTGGGCTGCCCAGACTAGTGAATAATACAGTCAAGATGGCTAAAGGTGATCCTGAGAAACCAAAGGGCAAGATGTCTGCTTATGCCTTCTTTGTGCAGATGTGCAGAGAAGAACATAAGAAAAACCCCGAGGTCCCTGTCAATTTTTCTAAATTTTCCAAGAAATGCTCTGAGAGGTGGAAGACCATGTCTGGGAAAGAGAAGTCTACATTTGATGAAATGGCAAAGGCGGATAAAGTGCACTATAATCAGGAAATGAAGGATTATGGATCAGCTAAGGGAGGCAAGAAGAAGAAGGACCCTAATGCCCCCAAGAGACCACTGTCTGGATTTTTCCTATTCTGCTCTGAATTCTGCCCCAAGATCAAGTCTACAAACCCTGGCATCTCTATTGGAGTTGTGACAAAGAAGCTGGGTGAGATGTGGAATAACTTAAGTGACAGTGAGAAGCAGCTATACATCAACAAGGCCACAAAGCTAAAGGAGAAGTATGAGAAGGATGTTGCAGACTATAAAGGGGAGTTTGACGGCACCAAGGGTCCTGCTAAAGTTGCCCAGAAAAAGGTGGAAGAGGAAGAGAATGAATTTAAAAAAACTGTTGATCTGTCTCCTTGTGAAAACCTTAGAGTAGGGAGCACCATGATTGACACACCTCTCACCCAAGATATGTATGTCTGTTGCCCTCATTGGTTTAATTACCCAACTGGATCATGATCATATCATAGTCTCTCGAAGTGCTCTAGCAATTATCAGTGGTTTACATGAAGTGGCCATGGGTGTCTGGAGCACCTGGAAACTGTATCAAAGTTGTACGTATTTCCAAACATTTTTAAAATGAAAAGGCTCTCATGTTTTCCTCACTCTGTGCACTTTGCTGTTGGTGTGACAAGGCATTTAAAAATATTTCTGGCATTTTTTTTTTTAAATTTGTAAGGTAGTGTGTTAACTCTATGGTCATTGGCTAGAAATCCCGAGTTCTCAACTGTACATATCTATAGTTTGTAAAAAAAAAAAAAAAAAAAGAACAAAGCAACCGAGACACACTCTTGATACTCCTTGCTTGGTGTGGAGGCTGTGGGGGTGATGCTTTCCGGAGGGGTCATAGCTCAGGGCATGCACTGTGGGGCTGGACCTGTGGACACTGCAGTGTGGATCCATTTAGCCTCAGGTTGTCTTGTTTTTGTATATAGTGACATAGCATCCCACTGCCATTCTTAGCTATGGAAAAGGAGGGGGGGTCACCTGGCATGAGAAGTGTTCTGGATCCTTTTTAGTTGAAGTGTGGTTGTTTTAAGCTGTTTTTTTTTTTTAATTAAACAAACCATAGAACTCTTCACTGTCAGCAAAGCCAAGAGCCACTGCACCAGTGAAATGTCAAGAACGTTCTGTACTAAACACAATCTGCAAAGTTCTGTAATTTTTTTGTATGTTTAGAATACCAAAATGTTTTTGAAGTTAAATAAAGCACGGCAGCTGCAACAGACCGCGCAGAAGCGCGGCAGCTGCGACGGACCGCGCAGAAGCGCGGCTGAGAGGAGCTACCCCACGGCCGAGGCCAGGGACGGTGGCCAAGAGGAGCTAGCCCGCGCCCGAGGCTGGGGGCAGCCAAGAGGAGTTACCCCAAGTCCAAGGAGCGGTGGCTGTGTGGGCACAGGAGTGCTGAAAGGAGTTACTCCACATTCAAGGTCAGGAGGGGCCGTCGTGAGTAGATACCCCTTGTCCAAGGTAAGGAGCAGTGGCTGCACTTTGCTGGAGCAGCCGTGAAGAGATACCCCACGTCCAAGGTAAGAGAAACCCAAGTAAGACGGTAGGTGTTGCGAGAGGGCATCAGAGGGCAGACACACTGAAACTATAATCACAGAAAACTAGCCAATCTGATCACACGGACCACAGCCTTGTCTATCTCAAAGAAACTAAGCCATGCCATGTGGAGCCAGGCAAGACGGATGGGTCATGGTGGAGAGGTCTGACAGAATGTGGTCCACTGGAGAAGGGCATGGCAAACCACTTCAGTATTCTTGCCTTGAGAACCCCATGAACAGTATGAAAAGGCAAAAAGATAGGACACTGAAAGATGAACTCCCCAGGTCAGTATGTGCCGAATATGCTACTGGAGATCAGTGGAGAAACAACTCCAGAAAGAATGATGGGATGGAGCCAAAGCAAAAACAATACCCAGATGTGGATGTGACTGGTGATAGAAGCAAAATCTATTGCTATAAAGAGCAATACTGCATAGGAACCTGGAATGTTACGTCCATGAATCAAGGCAAATTGGAAGTGGTCAAACAGAAGATGGCAAGAGTGAACGTCAACATTCTAGGAATCAGCAAACTAAGATGGACTGGAATGGGTGAATTTAACTCAGTTCAGTTCAGTTGCTCAGTCGTGTCGGACTCTTTGCGACCCCATGAATTGCAGCACGCCAGGCCTCTCTGTCCATCACCAACTCCCGGAGTCTACCCAAACCCACGTCCATCGAGTTGGTGATGCCATCCAACCATCTCATCCTCTGTCGTCCCCTTCTCCTCCCGCCCCCAATCCTACCCAGCATTAGAGTCTTTTCCAATGAGTCAACCCTTCGCATGAGGTGGCCAAAGTATTGGAGTTTCAGCTTCAACATCAGACCTTCCGATGAACACCCAGGATTGAGCTCTTTTAGGATGGGTTGATTGGATCTCCTTGCAGTCCCAGGGACTCCCAAGAGTCTTCTCCAACACCACAGTTCAAAAGCATCAATTCTTCGGCGCTCAGCTTTCTTCACCGTCCAACTCTCACATCCATACATGAACACTGGAAAAACCATAGCCTTCACTAGACGGACTTTCGTTGGCAAAGTAATGTGTCTGCTTTTAAATATGCTATCTAGGTTGGCCATAACCTTCCTTCCAAGGAGTAAGCGTCTTTTAATTTCATGGCTGCAGTCACCATCAGCAGTGATTCTGGAGCCCAAAAAAATAACGTCTGACACTGTTTCCAGTGTTTCCCCATCTATTTCCCATGAAGTGATGGGACCAGATGCCATGATCTTAGTTTTCTGAACGTTTAGCTTTAAGCCAACTTTTTCACTTTCCTCTTTCATCTTCATCAAGAGGCTCTTTAGCTCTTCTTCACTTTCTGCCATAAGGGTGGTGTCATCTGCATATCTGAGGTTATTGATATTTCTCCCAGCAATCTTGACTCCAGCTTGTGTTTATTCCAGCCCAGTGTTTCTCATGATGTACTCTGCATATAAGTTAAATAAGCAGGGTGACAATATGCAGCCTTGATGTACTCCTTTTCCTATTTGGAACCAGTATGTTGTTCCATGTCCACTTCTAACTGTTGCTTCCTGACCTGCATGCAGGTTTCTCAAGAGACAGGTCAGATGGTCTGGTAGTCCCATCTCTTTCAGAATTTTCCACAGTTTATTGTGATCCACACAGTCAAGGCTTTGGCATAGTCAATAAAGCAGAAATAGATGTTTTTCTGGAACTCTCTTGCTTATTTGATGATCCAGCGGATATTGGCAATTTGAATTTAACTCAGAGGACCATTATATCTACTACTGTGGGCAGGAATCCCTTAGAAGAAATGAAGTAGCCATCGTGATCAACAGAAGAGTCCGAAATGGAGTACTTGGATGCAATCTCAAAAACGACAGAATGATCTCTGTTCGTTTCCAAGGCAAACCATTCAATATCACGGTAATCCAAGTCTATGCCCTGACCAGTAATGCTGAAGAAGCTGAACTTAAACGGTTCTATGAAGACCCACAAGACCTTTTAGAATAACACCCAAAAAAGATGCCCTTTTCATTACAGGGGACTGGAATGCAAAAGTAGGAAGTCAGGAAACACCTGGCGTAACAGGCAAATTTGGCCTTGGAGTACAGAATGAAGCAGGGCAAAGGCTAATAGAGTTTTGCCAAGAGAACGCACTGGTCATAGCAAACACCCTCTTCCAACAACACAAGAGAAGACTCTACAGATGGACATCACCAGATGGTCAACACCGAAATCAGATTGATTATATTCTTTGCAGCCAAAAATGGAGAAGCTCTCTACAGTCATCAAAAACAAGACTGGGAGCGGACTGTGGCTCAAATCATGAACTCCTTATTGCCAAATTCAGACTTAAATTGAAGAAAGTAGGGAAAACCACTAGACCATTCAGGTATGACCTAAATCAAATCCCTTATGATTATACAGTGGAAGTGAGAAATAGATTTAAGGGACTAGATCTGATAGACAGAGTGCCTGATGAACTATGGACAGAGGTTCATGAGATTGTACAGGAGACCTGGATGAAGACCATCCCCGTGGAAAAGAAATGCAAAAAAGCAAAATGGCTGTCTGAGGAGGTCTTACAAATAGCTGGGAAAAGAAGAGCAACAAAAAGCAAAGGAGAAAAGGCAAAATATTCCCATCTGAATGCAGAGTTCCAAAGAATAGCAAGGAGAGATAAGAAATCCTTCCTCAGCAATCAATGCAAAGAAATCGAGGAAAACAACAGAATGGGAAAGACTAGAGATCTCTTCAAGAAAATTAGAGATACAATTTCATGCAAGGATGGGCTCAATAAAGGACAGAAATGGTATGGACCTAACAGAAGCAGAAGATATTAAGAAGAGGTGGCAAGAATACACAGAAGAACTGTACAAAAAAGATCTTCACGACCCAGATAATCATGGTGGTGTGATCACTCACCTAGAGCCAGACATCCTGGAATGTGAAGTCAAGTGGGCCTTAGAAAGCATCACTATGAACAAAGCTAGTGGAGGTGATGGAATTCCAGTTGAGCTATTTCAAATTCTGAAAGGTGATGCTGTGAAAGTGCTGCACTTGATATGCCAGCAAATCTGGAAAAGTCAGCATTGGCCACAGGACTGGAAAAGGTCAGTTTTCATTCCAATCCCAAAGAAAGGCAATGCCAAAGAATGCTCTAACTACCGCACAATTGCACTCATCTCACACACTAGTAAAGTAATGCTCAAAATTCTCCAAGCCAGGCTTCAGCAATACGTGAACTGTGAACTTCCAGATGTTCAAGCTGGTTTTCGAAAATGCAGAGGAACCAGAGATCAAATTGCCAATATCTGCTGGATCATTGAAAAAGCAAGAGAGTTCCAGAAAAACATCTATTTCTGCTTTATTGACTATGCCAAAGCCTTTGACTATGTGGATCACAATAAACTGTGGAAAATTCTGAAAGAGATGGGAATACCAGACCATCTGACCTTCCCCTTGAGAATCCTGTATGCAGGTCAGGAAGCAACAGTTAGAACTGGACATGGAACAACAGACTGGTTCCAAATAGGAAAAGGAGTACATCAAGGGTGTATATTGTCACCCTGCTTATTTAACTTCTATGCAGAGTACATTATGAGAAATACTGGGCTGGAGGAAACACAAGCTGGGATCAAGATTGCTGGGAGAAATATTAATAACCTCAGATATGCAGATGACACCACCCTTATGGCAGAAAGTGAAGAAGAACTAAAGAGCCTCTTGATGAAAGTGAAAGAGGAGAGTGAAAAAGTTGGCTTAAAGCTCAACGTTCAGAAAACTAAGATCATGGCATCTGGTCCCATCACTTCATGGGAAACAGATGGGGAAACAATGGAAACAGTGGCAGACTTTATTTTTTTGGGCTCCAAAATCACTGCTGATGGTGATTGCAGCCATGAAATTAAAAGAGGCTTACTCCTTGGAAGGAAGGTTATGATCAACCTAGATAGCATATTTAAAATCAGAGACATTACTTTGCCAACAAAGGTCCGTCTAGTGAAGGCTATGGTTTTTCCAGTGTTCATGTATGGATGTGAGAGTTGGATGGTGAAGAAAGCTGAGCACCAAAGAATTGATGCTTTTGAACTGTGGTGTTGGAGAAGACTCTTGAGAGTCCCTTGGACTGCAAGAAGATCCAACCAGTCCATCCTAAAGGAGATCAGTCCTGGGTGTTCATTGGAAGGACTGATGTTGAAGGTGTAACTCTAATACTTTAGCCACCTCATGCGAAGGGTCGACGCATTGGAAAAGATCCTAATGCTGGGAAGGACTGGGGGCAGGAGGAGAAGGGGACGACAGAGGATGAGATGGTTGGATGGCATCACCGACTCGATGGACATGGGTTTGGGTAATCTCCGGGAGTTGGTGATAGGCAGGGAGGCCTGGCGTCCTGCGATTCATGGTGTCGGAAAGAGTCGGACACGACTGAGCAACTGAACTGAACTGAACCAGTATTACATTAAAAAAAGATGCTTGCTCCTTGGAAGGACAAACCTAGACAAACCTATGACAAACATAGATAGCATATTAAAAAGTAGAGATATCACTTTGGAGACAAATGTACATACAGTGAAAGCTATGGTTTTTCCAATAGTGATGTACGAATGTGAGAGTTGAACCATAAAGAAGGCTGAGCATAGAAGAATTGATGCTTTTGAATTGTGGTGTTGGAGAAGACTCTTCAGAGTCCCTTGGATCGCAAAGAGATCAAGCCAATAAATTCTAAAGGAAATCAACCTGAACATTCATCAGAAGGACTTACTCTGAAGCTGAATATCCAATATTTTGGCCACCTGATGCAAAGAGCCGACTCATTGGAAAAGTCCCTGATGCTTAGAAAGATTAATGGCAAAAGGAGAAGGAGGTGGCAGAGAATGAGATGTTTAGCTAGTATCACTGACTCAATGGACATGAACTTGAGCAAACTCTGGGAGATAGTGAAGGACAGAGGAGCCCGGTGTGCTGCAGTCCATGAGATTGCAAAGAGTTGGACACAATTTAGAGACAGTATAGTATAGTAATATGTACAGAAAAAATGTATTAGTAGATGAATTAAAATTGACAAATTGTTGATAATTCACTGAGTGATTCATTATTATTCATAGGTGTTTGTTATTTTATTCTCTCGATTTTGTGTATCTTTGAAATTTCCCATAATAAAACATTAAAAAAATAAAGCTTTGGTCTTCCTGTCAGAACAAGATCAGTGACAGAGTGAAAGAAAAAGATCTAAGAAGATATACTATTTAAGGTGGAAAAAGAAGGATTTTCTTAGGAAAATGTGATGTTGAGAACAAACTACACAGAGATGAAAGGTAAATAGAAGATACACTTAAGAATCTAAAGCTTCTTAAAAATGTAGCTAGAAAACAAGGATAGTTTAATTGTTACTAAGTCAGAGAGGTTGTTTGGGTCGCAAAGAAACCAAGAAGAAATAGGGAGAGAAGAAAAAAATGCATTGGAATTACTCTAACCACAAGAGTCCATATCTACAATGCTATGAGCAGGTATTCCCATAGAAATCTGTTCTCCAAAAGCTGACCCTAGACAGTCTATTTAGAGCAACTGAGGGAAAACCTACATAATATAGGCAAAATGTGCCCTCCCCAACAATGTTCACACTCTAATTCCTAGAACCTGTGAATATATTACACGACAAAAGGGACTTTGCAGATGTAAATAAGGGTACAGACTTTAAGATGGGAAGATTATTCAGGTTTTTCTGGGTAGGTCCAATCTAATAACATGAGCCCTTCAACATGAGCAGCAAACCTATTCTGGCTGTCACCAAGAGAGATATGGCAGAAATCAGAGGGATTCCAAGGGTAGGATGTACGGGTCCATGTGCAAGAACTGGAAAGAGCCCTTTAGGAGCTAAGGGCTACCTTAGCCTGTCAGATGATAGCTGACAAGGAATCACAGTCCCCAAGTCTACCAGAGTACAGAACTAGATTTTAACAACAACCTGAATGAGCTTGGAAACAGATTCCAGAGCCTCTGATAAGAGCCCAGCCGGCCAATACCTTGATTACAGCCTTGTGAAGCTCAGAGTAGAGAAACCAGTTGAGCCAATCCAGGCTGCTGACCTACAGAACAGTGAGATGACAAATTTGTATCACTAAATCTTGAAATCTGTGATAATTTGTTACAACAGCAATAGAAAAATATTATATGCCATAATATTAAGTGGATATAAAACATTTAAACAGATTTATGAAAGGGAGACAAGAATATCATAAAGTACTTTAAGCATTTTATTTATTTTTTAGGAAGCAATATAAAATATTTATTCAAATTTTATACATTTATAGAAATCTTTACTTCAAGCATTTTATTTGAGTTTCAAGGCAACAAAATTATGTGTGAACATGTTCTCATGGGCAGAAGTTCAGAACATGTATGGACTTAGGACTCCAAGAGAAAGAAGCAGGGAAAATGAGACACATAACAAGAGAATGGGGCCAGACAGTAATAGATTGAGTTAAGCCTAGAGTAGACATTGATTTTAATGGTGGAATTATCCAATTCTGGGAGGTGAAAGTAGATAAGAATCATTGAACTGTGGATTATTGATCTGCTTTTTCAGATCCAGAATTTCTTTTTTCACCCTGCCTAGATTTATTGAGGCATAATTGACATAACACTTTTATCACACCTAAGGAAATGAACAATAATATTCTTACAATAAAATTTTAATATCTTCTAAAAGTATAATCTAAGCCATATTAAGATTTCCCTAGTTGTCCCCCAAATGTCTTTTTTTATTTTTAAAACCAGAAGCCAGTCAATTTCCTGTATTGTATTTTGTTGTCTCTTTAGTTTGTTGGAATTTGAAATATTTGTTCCACATTTTTATAAAATAGTTCTGAAGTTAAAGAAAATAGACAGCTGAGCTTGAAAACTGACAACAAAAAAAGGGGCTCCCCAGGGATCAGCAACAGAGAGAGAGAGAGAGAGAGAGAGAGAGAGAGAGAGAGAGAGAGATAGAGAGAGAGAGCGCGAGCCCAGTCTAATCACAATCACATGAGTCTTTAAACAAATGAAAATGAAAACACAGCAACCCAAAAACTATGGGATTCAGGAAAAGCAGTGCTAAGAGGAAGGTTCATAGCAATACTAGCTTACCTCAAGAAACAAGAGAAATGTCAAATAAATAACGTAACTTTATAGCTAAAGCAACTGGAAAAAAGAAGAAATGAAGAACTCCAAAGTTAGGAGTAAGAAAGAAATCATAAAAATCAGAGCAGAAAAATTGAAAAAGAAAAAAAGAAGACTATAGCAAAAATCAACAAAAGTAAAAGCTGGTTCTTTGAAAAGATAAAGAGACAAATCATTAGCCAGACTCATCAAGAAAAAAAGGGAGAAGAATCAAATCAGCAAAATTAGAAATGAAAATGGAGAAATCACAGCAGACAACACAGAAATACAAAGAAAGGATCGTAAGAGACTACTATTAGCAACTATATGCCAATAAAATGGACAACTTGGAAGAAATGGACAAATTCTTAGAAAAGTATAACCTCCCAAAACTGAACCAGGAGGAAATAGAAAATCTGAGCAGACCCATCACAAGCACAGAAATCAAAACTATAATAAAAAAATCTTCCAACATACAAAAGCCCAGGACCAGATGGCTTCACAGGTGAATTCTACCAAAAATTTAGAGAAGAGCTAACACCTATCCCACTCAGACTCTTCCAGAAAATTGAAGAGAAAGGTAAACTGCCAAACTCATTCTATGAGGCCACCATCACCCTAATACCAAAACCAGATAAAGATGCCACAAAAAAGAAAACTACAGGCTAAAATCACTGATGAACATAGATGCAAAAATGCTCAATAAAATTCTAGCAAACAGAATCCAACAACATATTAAAAATATCATACAACATGCCCATGTGGGCTTTATTCCAAGGGTGCAAGGGTTGTTCAATATTTGCAAATCAATCAATGTGATACACCACATTAACAAATTTAAAGATAAAAACCATATGATTATCTCAATAGATGCAGAGAAAGCCTTTGACAAAATTCAACACCCATTTATGGTAAAAACTCTCCAGAAAGCAGGCATAGAAGGAACATACCTCAACATAATAAAAGCAATATATGATAAACCCACAGCAAACATTATCCTCAATGGTGAAAAATTGGAAGCATTTCCTCTAAAGTCAGGAACAAGACAAGGGTGCCTACTCTCATCACCACTATTCAACATAGTTTTGGAAGTTTTGGCCACAGCAATCAGAGCAGAAAAAGAAATAAAAGGAATTCAGTTTAGAAAAGAAGTAAAACTCTCACTATTTGCAGATGACATGATCCTCTACATAGAAAACCCTAAAGACTCCACCAGAAAATTACTAGAGCTAGTCTGTGAATATGGTAAAGTTGCAGGATATAAAATTAACACACAGAAATCCTTATACACTAACATTGCATTCCTATACACTAATGATGAGAAAACAGAGAAATTAAGGAAACAATCCCATTCACCATTGCAACGAAAAGAATAAAATACTTAGGAATAAATTTACCTGAAGAAACAAAAGACCTATATAAGGAAAACTATAAAACACTGATGAAAGAAATCAAAGATGACACAAATAGATGGAGAAATATACCACATTCATGGATTGGAAGAATCAATATAGTGAAAATGAATATACTACCCAAAGCAATCTATAGATTCAATGCAATTCGTATCAAGTTACCAACGGTATTTTTCACAGAACTAGAACAAATAATTTCACAATTTGTATGGAAACACAAAAAACCTTGAATAGCCAAAGCAATTTCAAGAAAGAAGAATGGAACTGGAGGAATCAACCTGCCTGACAACCTGCCCATCTATACTGCAAAGCTACAGTCATCAGGACAGTATGGTACTGGCACAAAGACAGAAAAATAGATCAATGAAACAAAATAGAAAGCCCAGAGATGAATCCACACACCTAGGGACACCTTATCTTTGACAAAGGAGGCAAGAATATACAATGGAGAAAAGACAATTTCTTTAACAAGTGGTGTTGGGAAAACTGGTCAACCACCTGTAAAAGAATGAAACTAGAACAATTTCTAACACTATACCCAAAAATAAACTCAAAATGGATTAAAGATCTAAATGTAAGACCAGAAACTATAAAACTCCTAGAGGAAAACATAGGCAAAACACTGTCTGACATAAACCACAGCAAGATCCTCTATGACCCACCTCCCAGAGTAGTGGAAATCAAAGCAAAAATAAACAAATAGGACTTAATTAAACTTAAAAGCTTTTTCACAATGAAGGAAACTATAAGCAAGGTCAAAAGACAGCCTTCAGAATGGGAGAAAATAATAGCAAACAAAGCAACTGACAAAGAATTAATCTCCAAAATATACAAGCAGCTTCTGCAGCTCAATACCACAAAAATAAACCACCCAATCAAAAGATGGGCCAAAGAACTAAGCAGATATTTCTCCAAAGAAGACATACAGCTGGCTAACAAACACATGGAAAGATGCTCAACATCACTGATTATCAGAGAAATGCAAATCAAAACCAAAATGAGGTACTATCTCACGCTGGTCAGAACGGCTGCTACCAAAAATCTACAAACAATAAATTCTGGAGAGGGTGTGGAGAAAAAGGAACTCTCTTACACTGTTGGTGGGAATGGAAACTAGTACAGACTCTATGGAGAACAGTGTGGAGATTCCTTTAAAAACTGGAAATAGAGCTGCCATATGACCCAGCAATCCCACTGCTGGGCATACACACCAAGGAAACCAGAATTGAAAGAGACACGTGTACTCCAATGTTCATCGCAGCACTGTTTGTAATAGCCAGGACATGGAAGCAACCTAGATGCCCATCAGCAGACAAATGGATAAGGATGCTGTGGTACATATACACAATGGAATATTACTCAGCCATTAAAAAAAATACATTCAAATCAGTTCTAATGAGGTGGATGAAACTGGAGCCTATTATACAGAGTGAAGTGAGCCAGAAAGAAAAACACCAATACAGTATACTAGCACATATTTATTTATTTTTAATTGAAGGATAATTGCTTTACAGTCTTGTGCCGATTTCTGCCATACATCAACATGGATTAGCCATAGGTGTACATATGTTCCTTCCCTCTTTAACCTCCCTGCCACCTCCCACCCTTTCCCACCCCCTAGGTTGTTACAGAACTCCATTTTGAGTTCCCTGAGTTATATAGCAAATTCCCATTGACTATCTATTTTACATAAGGTAGTGTATATGCTTCCATGCTACTCTCGCCATTTATCTTGCCCTCTCCTTTCTCCCTCATGCTCTTGTCCATAAGTCTGTTCTCTATGTATTTTAATTTATTTTAATGTTCTCTATGTATTTTAATATATATTTAATATATATTTTAATGATACTGATTTGCTGATGAGAGTTTGAGAACTGTTAGGATAGGAGGTCAACCAAGAGTTATGTGCACAGCAACTGGAAATAAATGAAACCACGGCTTTACCAACAAAGCAACAGAAAGGTAGCAATACAGCTTACCCCATACACATTTTAGGGAAATTTGGTCCTATTACTGGGAATTTGGACTGTATTACTGGGAATTTGTTGTTCAGTGCAATTTGCTTTCCCAGCATTCATAATTCTACTAGGCTTTTTATTATGCCCATAGATATCAGTTTTTAGGGTTTAAGAATAAATAGAAATACCTAGGGGAAGAGATTTAGCAGGAGCCTGAAAAAAAGTCATGCCCAGTACCCTCCTTACAAATTTGAATTCTTGGCCCTGAAAAGGGCAGTCACTCACAAGTCTCATAATTTCATGTCTGAGGTGGCTATTGAAGTATGAACTAATAGGCACATAGTACTTTCAGATTAGCTGGAGACACACTCCTCCTCTGGGGTCATGTGCCTGCATGCTGCACCAATGCACAGCCATAATTCACATGGAAATTAGGTATTAGAGTACTCATATTCTTTAAATTTTTAAAATTCATTTTTAATCTACACACAATAAAATTTACTCTTATTATTGTACATTTCAGTGAGTTTAGACAGAGCTTTTAGAGTCACATAACCACCACCACAATCAAGGTATAGAACAGTTCCTTCACTTCTGAAATTCCTTCACCAGCACATATATACTTGGTATGCATTCCCCTAAGCTCCAGATGCTTAAAGCCTCTATGGACAGTTTTGGCACAACATCCAGTTCAGTCCACTTTTGACCATCCTAGAGTGAGCACATCAGGTGAATATAAATAGGAAAGGTGAGTCCTGGTAATTACAAGAGGGGAGATGACCCCATAGCCTTCCCAGATAGATCCACATGACTGGAATTCAAAGTTTTAGCAAGGGGTGGCCGTATTTTGGTCAGAGTTTAGGGCAATGTTAGTGCCTTATCATTTATGGCTAGATTCTGTACCAGAACTTAGAGAAAGAACAAGTTCCTTACCACATTTCCAATGTATCAAGGTAAACTTTGAAAACCTTCCTGCCAGCACACACTAGAGCAGCAGACTCAATACCAGGCAGTTATTGCATCACCTCAAAGGAAACGTTCTTATAATCAATAAAGCTCATTATATTTGAATATTTAGTTCCTGCCAAAGCACATATTAAATCCCCATTTCAAAATAATGTATTCACAGAGATTGGGTCTACTATAAAAAGGATGTCATGAAACTATTTCAAGAAGCATTATAAAGTTTTTGCTGAGGCAAAATATCTTTAAAAGGGGTTTTCCAACTTTGCTCAGAACATATGTGCTCACTGATACTAAGCTAGATACTGTGGGACAATGGTGGTAGATTTAGTTTCTAATTTTAGCATTCATAAGAGAATGGGCAGCTACGAAGAATCCCCTTCAACTCTCCCTGGGGACAAAAAAAAGCCCTTGGTGACTTCTCAGAAGTAGGACAAGTTCCTGAAGGAGATACAGCTTTGTATCAGTCCAGATCTTTGATTGTAAGCAATAGAATATGACTCTGGATGATTAAAGCAGGAAAAGCACTCATTAAAAGGATATTGGGCAGCTCCCAGAATCAGCAGGTGGGCTGAAGAAGTGGGTTTCAGACAGAACAAATACTTGAACCTTGCTGCAGAACTGATCTGGTTAGGAGCCCACTGCAGCACCTCTGAGCACTGAGTCTGCAGCTTTCACCACTGTCGCCCTGCAAGGAGCTCTCTCTTTCTCTGAATGCCAGTGCTGCCTGCGAGACTGCCTGTCTCCCTGATTCTTTGTCTCTAACTCTTGGGACAAAATCTAAGGTAACTGATCTAGGTTATGCGCCAACACCCTAGTTGTGAAAGAGAGTAAATGTGGCATTCTCAAGTCTGTAGGGGGAGGCAGGCTTTGCTTCCTTCCAAGAATCATAAGATGGGGAAGTCCCTAACCAGAGGAAGTGGGTTCAAATGCACACCCAAAAAGAGTAGCAAAAGATCCAGCCCAGGCCAACAGTTGGGGGCCGCTTGGTGTCACGTGGCACCAAGTTAGTTACTGCTACTTCATCTGGGGGCAGCGTAGAGGAAGATAGCAGGAGCTGACCCTGAGCTGAGGAAAGTGGTCAAAGAAAGAAACAAGGCTCTGTTTCCCTCAGGGCCTTGCTAATTTCTTGCAAGTTTAGAAGGAATGAGAACTGCCTAATTGTTGGAGGTGGGGGCTTTATCTGGAGCTTCAGTGCCCTGTACAAGGCAGAGAAAGCAATCAGTGTAATCCTCCTTGTCTAAAGACTGTGGCATGATGACTTGGGTGATCTGGGAGCAAGTGGGTGGTGGTGGTGGGTAGTGGGAGAGAATTTAGAGTACTTTTCTCAGCAAGTCATTGCCTTTGATCCCTTGATTAGATGCTCCTGAACATATCTGGGGAGAAAATCAGGCACCCGCAATATATTTTCTGATTGTAGTCATTTGGTTCCAAAGCTAAGAGGTTTATGCGCAACAACTTTAGGAAGTTCCTGCTGTAAATTTCTCAGTGTATGAACTCTTCCCTAGATTTACATTTTCTGACAACAGTACTTCAATTAACTAGGGTGTAGAGTTTCAGGATGAGCCCCATTGTACCTGGGGAGACCCACAACTAGAGGGGCTTAACTAAATTTTAGTAAATATATTTTAGATGCTCAGGCTTGATCAGAAAATGCAGAGAAACCAATATGAGGCATTCTTGACACATATCTGAAATGCCACCAGGAAGAATTAATGCATTAGGGTTTTCTGTTGCTTTTTGGTGTTTGGAAAATACACTTGGCTGTTCACGGATCTCTGATTTGGAAAGGGTGAGGGAGGCAAGACTATAGGGAACTACACTGATTGTTCAACGGCCCTTAGTATTGTTAGTAGTGGCTGGTAAGCCAGTTACTTGCTGCCTCTTATCATTCAAAAGAGGAAAAGGCAAGGGAAACTACAGGATAGGAGGCCTGGGTGCTGCTGTGAAACTTGGGGCTCCCCTGTGAGCAACAACTTCCTAGCATGTGATAAGGAAACTTGAATCCCTTTACTGTGAACAAAGTGTAGTCAGAAAGTGGGGCAAGTCCAGATAAAGTGATCTACCAAAATAACTTATTGCTTATAAAGGAACTGGTTAGGAAATCCCCCTCACCCATACACCAGTGTAGACAGGTAACAATCTTTCCATACCCAGAACAGAAGGCAAGAACAATGCTTTGAGGAGTCCATCTTTGTATTAAATTGAAGGAAAAAGCACCTTAACCATCAGAGAATGAGAAAGTTGGATGGTAAATTCAAGTGGGGATAAGGAGACAGCCACCTATCAAGCTGCCCACCCACCTACAGCCCTGGAGAATCCTGTGCAGCACTCTTTGAACCAAAACAGTCCATATGTGGGGAATCTGGACATAGGTGAGTAAAGCATACAAGGCCAGTCATTTGCCCATATCCATTTCTCCATATTCCTCCTTGTTGGCATGGTCCTGAAGTGGTCATGTGCCTAGGGATGTGTCATACGTACCCCAGCACCATGTTGAGGTGGTGATGGAATCTTGAATAGTCAATGCCAATTACTGGTAGCCTGATTCTCCTTGCCAGTGATTGGTTTAGGTGTTGGAATGTGACCCAGTCCTAGAACCTGAGGGAAAGTCTGCTGGGGGACTTTTGGGAATGGTTTCCTCAGTAGTAAAAGGAAATGTATAGGAGGAAACTCCCCTCTTTTTAAACACAATATTGCTATGTCTGCATGCAATGCTGGAACTCCTACAGCCATCTTACAACCAGGAGGAAAGATCTGCTGTCAGTAGAGGAAGGCAGAGAAAAAAGAACGAAAGCCCCTGTGTCTTTGATGATGCCATTTGATTACTAACTCTATCAACCCTGAAACTACCATGCAGGAATTTTTGAACCAGTTTTAGAAAATGACCCATTCCTTTTTCTCATAAAGAGGGATGTGGGATGTGGAGTAAGTCTTCTTTGCAGAGGCATAAAGATTTTCCTTGAGAGCATGGTGTAGTAGGTTATGAGAGCTCAAATCTTGATTCACACATTGTGTCAAGAAGTCCTTTAGGGGAGGGTAGGCTGAGATCATGAAAAAATAAAAACATTTACCTGTCTTTTAAGGTAATGAAGACCAGCTACTGGGTATAGTTACATAACTGGTCAGTGGCCTGAGAAGGACCAAGTCATTAGATGAGGCATATTGCCACGAGAAACTTGGACCAGAGAACCAAACTCAGAACCATGGCCAGGGGCTAAAGTCTTAAGAGTATCCATCGCATGAATGGAAACATCACCTTATTTGTGCTTTGACATCTTGCCACCTGAGCATCTGCATAAACGAACAGTTGCTGCACCTGTACCTCCACAGCTCACCTTCTCACTGCCTTCTTATTACATAAATGGAAACAAGATTCTGTCTGTGCCTCAAGACCTTGTGCCAAAATCATCTAGCCAATGTGTGAGGATCCTTAGCCATGGCACTTGAAGCGGTGCTTTCTGGACATCTGCAGGTGTCAGAGAGGAGTTCTCATATCTGCATTTTGAGACAAGAACTGGGGCATGTTAGTATATCACTAGCTATGGACAGAGGGTCACAGACATTGTTATACACCTGACAACTGAAATAACATGCTTCGGTATCATCCTCAGCATCAAAAACAGTGGTAACATGGGTATTAAAATTATATGGTTGATAGACAAAGATAAACTCAAAATGGATTAAAGACCTAAATGTAAGACCAGAAACTATAAAACTCTTAGAGGAAAACACAAGCATGACAGTTCAGTTCAGTTCAGTCACTCAGTCGTGTCCGACTCTTTGCGACCCCATGAATCGCAGCACGCCAGGCCTCCCTGTCCATCACCAACTCCCGGAGTTTACCCAAACCCATGTCCATCGAGTAAGTGGTGCCATCCAACCATCTCATCCTCTGTCGTCCCCTTCTCCTCCTGCCCCCAATCCTTCTCAGCATTAGTGTCTTTTTCAATGAATCAACTCTTCGCGTGAGTTGGCCAAAGTATTGGAGTTTCATCTTCAACATCAGTCCTTCCAATGAACACCCAGGACTGATCTCCTTTAGGATGGACTGGTTGGATCTTCTTGCAGTCCAAGGGACTCTCAAGAGTCTTCTCCAACACCACAGTTCAAAAGCATCAATTCTTCGGTGCTCAGCTTTCTTCACCATCCAACTCTCACATCCATACATGACCACTGGAAAGCAAGAGCAAAACAAGAACTTCTATGATCCACATCCCAGAGTAATGGAAATAAAAACAAAAATAAGCAAGTGGGATCTAATTAAACTTAAAAGCTTTTGCACAGCAAAGGAAACTACAAACAAGGTGAAAAGACAACCCTCAGAATTGGAGAAAATAGCAGCAAAGGAAACAACTGACAAAAGATTAATTTCCAAAATATATAAGCAGTTCATATAACTCAATACCAGAAAAACAACCCAATCAAAAACTGGGAAAAAGACCTACACAGACACTTCTCCAAAGAAGACATACAGATGGCTAACAAACACATGAAAAGATGCTCAACGTCTCTCATTATCAGAGAAATGCAAATCAAAACTACAATGAGATATCACCTCACACTGGTCAGAATGGCTGTTATCAAAAAGTCTACAAGTAATAAATACTAGAGAGGGTGTGGAGAAAATGGAACCCTTTTGCATTGCTGGTAGGAATGCCAATTGATATAGCCACTGTGGAGAACAGTATGGGGATTCCTTAAAATACTAGGAATAAAATTACCATATGACCCAGCAATTCCACTACTGGGCATATACCTTCAAGAAACCGAAATTGAAAAAGACGTATGTACCCCAATGTTCATTGCAGCACTATTTACAATAGATAGAACATGGAAGCAACCTAGATGTCTATCGATAGATGAATGGATAAAGAAGCTGTGGTACATGTATGCAATGGAATATTACTCAGCCATAAGAAAAAACACATCTGAGTCAGTTCTAATGACGTGGACGAAGCTAGAACCTTTATATAGAGTGAAGTAAGTCAGAAAGAGAAAGGTAAATCTTATACTAATGCGTATATATGGAATCTAGAACGATGGTACTAATGAATTTATTTGCAGGGCAGTGATGGAGAAACAGACATAGAACAGACTTATGGACTTGAGGCATGGGGAGGGGTGGAATGAGAGGGTGAGATGTATGGAGAGAGTAACATGGAAACTTACATTACCATATGTAAAATAGATTGCCAGTGAGAATTTGCAGTATGTTTCAGGGAACTCAAACAGGGGCTCTGTGACAACCTAGAGGGGTGGGATGGGGAAGGAGATGGGAGGGAGGTTCAAGAGGGAGGAGACATATGTTTACCTAAGGCTGATTCTTGTTGGTGTTTGACAGAAAACAACAAAATTCTGTAAAGCAATTATACTTCAATTAAAAAATAAATTAAAAAAACTTATGCAGTTGGACTTGACTATAAGACACTCATCTAAATCTAGAATCATAATTGGAGTTTCAGCTTCAACATAAGTCCTTCCAATGAACACCCAGGACTGATCTCCTTTAGGATGGACTGGTTGGATCTTCTTGCAGTCCAAGGGACTCTCAAGAGTCTTCTCCAACACCACAGTTCAAAAGCATCAGCTCTTTGGTGCTCAGCTTTCTTCACCGTCCAACTCTCACATCCATACATGACTACTGGAAAAACCATAGCCTTGACTAGACAAACCTTTGTTGGCAAAGTAATGTCTCTGCTTTTAAATATGCTATCTAGGTTGATCATAACTTTCCTTCCAAGGAGTAAGCGTCTTTTAATTTCATGACTGCAATCACTATCAGCAGTGATTTTGGAGCCCCAAAAAATAAAGTCAGCCACTGTTTCCACTGCTTCCCCATCTATTTCCCATGAAGTGATGGGACCAGATGCCATGATCTTAGTTTTCTGAATGTTGAGCTTTAAGCCAACTTTTTCATTCTCCTCTTTCACTTTCATCAAGAGGCTCTTTAGTTCTTCCTCGCCTTCTGCCATAAGGGTGGTGTCATCTGCATATCTGAGGTTATTGATATTTCTCCCAGCAATCTTGATTCCAGCTTGTGTTTCTTCCAGCCCAGTGTTTCTCATGATGTACTCTGCATAGAAGTTAAATAAGCAGGGTGACAATATACAGCCTTGATGTACTCCTTTTCCTATTTGGAACCAGTCTATTGTTCCATGTCCAGTTCTAACTGTTGCTTCCTGACCTGCATACAGGTTTCTCAAGAGATAGGTCAGATGGTCTGGTATTCCCATCTCTTTCAGAATTGCTTAAATATATCATTTAGACATAATTTGTCTATCAGGGCTTCCCTGACAGTTCAGTTGGTAAAGAATCTGCCTGCAATGCAGGAGACTCCAGTTCAATTCCTGGATTGGGAAGATCCACTGGAGAAGGAATACGCTAACTCCAGCATTCTTGGGCTGCCCTTGTGGCTCAGCTGGTGAAGAATTCACCTGTAGTGTGGGAGACCTGAGTTGGGAAGAGATCCCCTGGAGAAGGGAAATGCTACCCACTCCAGTATTCTGGCGTGGAGAATTCCATGGACTGTATAGACAATGGGGTCACAAAGAGTCAGACATGACCGAGTGACTTTCACTTTTACTTTGCATACCTATGATAATTGTATCAGTTAAAAATTTTAACAAATATCTGAATAATAAAAGTTATAACTAATTGAAAAATATTTTAGTTAAAAATGATAGAAAACCTATATAAATTTGTGTAAGCAGACAAAATTTTTTTATTTTAATATTTTTATTAAGATTTAATCAATATGTAATAAATTACACTTAGAGTGCATAATTAATTGTGATAAGTTTTAAAAAATATATATATATATATATTTATATGGGAAACCATTACTAAAATCAATATAATGAATATATCCATCACCATCCCACATTTCCCTATGCCCCTTTGTAATTCCTTTTACCAACCCTTGCCTTCCTCCCCACCACTGAGGCAACTACTGCTCTGCTTTCTGTCACTACAGATTAGCTGTAATTTCTAGACTTTTATATAAATGGAGTCATGCAGTATGTAGTCTTTTTTTTCTGTCTTATTTTACTCAGCACACTTTGAGATTCACCTGTGCTATTGCATTGTGTGTGTGTTCTAAGTCACTTCAGTCGTGTCCGACTCTTTGCGATCCTATGGACTGTAGCCCACCAGGCTCCTCTGTCCATGAGATTCTCCAGGCAAGAATTCTGGAGTGGGTTGCCATGGCCTCCTCCAGGGGATCTTCCCAACCCAGGTATTGAACCTGTGTTTCATGTCTCCTGCATTAGCAGGTGGGTTCTTTATCACTAGTGCCACCTTGGAAACTGTTGTATTATATAATTCACTCATTTTTATTGCTGAGTAGAATTCCATTGTATGGATGTACTGCAATTTGTTTATTCAATTCACCTTTTAATGGAGCTTTGGATAGTTTCCAATTGGAAACTTAAAAATAAAGTGGCTATAAACACTCTTGTACAAGTATTTGTCTGAAAATATAATTTCATTTCCTTTGGATAAATTCCTAGGAGAATGGTTGAATCATATGGTAGATACATAGATAACTTTTTAAAGAACTGCCTAACTGTTCTCCACAGTGGCTGGATCATTTTACATTCTGCTAGCAGTGTATGCTAGGAGAAGGCAATGGCACCCCACTCCAGTACTCTTGCCTGAAAAATCCCATGGACGGAGGAGCCTGGTGGGCTGCGGTCCATGGGGTCGCTAAGAGTTGGACACGACTGAGCGACTTCACTTTCACTTTTCACTTTCATGCATTGGAGAAGGAAATGGCAACCCACTCCAGTGTTCTTGCCTGGAGAACCCCAGGGACAGGGGAGCCTGGTGGGCTGCCGTCTATGGGGTCGCACAGAGTTGGACATGACTGAAGCGACTTAGCAGCAGTGTATGAGAGTTCTAGTTCTTCCACATACTCCAACAATTGGGTTGCTTTTTTTTTTTTAATTTTAGCCATTCTGGAAGGTAGTAGTATCTCACTGTGGCTTTAGTTTTCCTTTCCCTAATGACTAATGGTGTTGAGTGTCTTTTAATGTGATTATCACCATCCGTATATCTTCTGTAGTAGTGTCTGGTCAAATATTTTGCCTGTTTTTAATTAAATTTTTTTTTTATTATTGAGAGCTTGTTTTAGCTTCTGGATTCAAGTCCTTTATCAGATACATGATGTACAAATATTTGCTCCCATTCTGTGACTGTGTATTCATTCTCTTAATAGTGTCATTCAATGAGCAGAATTTTTTATTTTGATAAGGTTAAAAATAAAGATTTTTTTATTCATTATTTTAGTTAGAATTCCTAACAGAGGGACTTCCCTGGTGGTCCAGTGGTTAAGACTCTGAGCTTCCAATGCAGGGGGCCTTGGTTCACCCCTTGTTGGGGAACTAGATCCCATGTGCTGCAACCAAAAGATCCCGTGTGCTGCAACTAAGATCCTGCACAAAGAAATATATTTTCTAAAAAAGTTACAGAATTCAAAATGCATGTGTTTTTTTAAAAAAAGAATTCCTAACAGCAAATGTAACTCAATAATGAAACAGTAAAGATAAGAGCATTGTTTTATCTCATATAATAAGTTCTGAGCTAGGATGGCTCCGGTGTTTGTTAATTTAGCTACTCAACAATGTCATCAAGGATTCTTTTCATTGTTTTGCTCTGCCATCCTTAGCCTCCTGGCTTTAATCTTCAGGCTGGTCTCCTCATAGTTCTCAGGTGGCTGCTAAAGTTCTGCGTATCCCATACAAACAGGTAACATCAAAATGAAGAATCTGGACTGTCTTCCCTATGTGTCTCTCAGAGTAAGAAAACTTTTCTGGGAAACCCCCCAGTAGATCTTTCCTCATATCACATGACTGTCCATAAACTAGCATAAACCTTCTTAGATCAGGGATTGGCAAACTACTACCAGTGGGTCAAATATGGCCTGCTGCTTACTTTTATATGGTCTGTGAGCTAATAATGGTTTTTACGTTTTTAAAGTGATGAAAAAGTGAAAGGAAGAATAATATTTTGTATCATGTGAAAATTATATGAAATTCAGATTTCAGTGTCCAACAAACTTAATTTCAACTTGGAAATGTAGAGAGCTGGAAAGATGTCACTCTTTCCCTAATAAGAAAAAAAGCTGGACAGACTGCAAATTAATGGCTCTTCATGAACCCCTCAGAGAACTGAGGCAATAAGTCAAAATTGAGAGACATGGGTGCCTGCAGGAAGACACAGGACCCAAATGTTTTCTTCCCTGGGGCAGACATTACTTGATGTCACGTAAGCCAGTAAGAACATTGAACTCGAAATTTTGATGAATTGCTGGAGGCAATTGCTGGTGTGTGAGCTAGTGTGACAGTATGGATCTCTTAGGAACTGTAGTGACAGCAGCATACTCAACTTCTTGCTGCATTTTCCTCCAGGAATCCCTCCACCCCAGGTTCTCACAATAGAATGGAGAGAATCAGAAGTTCCCTTTCTCCTCTCTTTCCTTCTGTGGTACTGGCTAAGGGAGTGGAACAGCAGCCTCTGCTAAGTCCAAAACCCACCCAGACTCTTGCCCATGTCTCCTTTACAGAACAAAGAGCTTAATCTGCAACATGTAGAGATCCCATGGAAGGCCCTTTTAGTGGAATCATAACCAAGATCTCTAGGGGTTTGAAATCTGTGCCCCTTTCCTCAAATACTGATCTTTTTTTGAGTAACATGTTTTGGTTTACTCTGGTGGAGACTTGAATGCCTTAACCCTAGGCATACTATACCCTTAGGCATACAATCTAAGTCGTCTATCATGAATTTTTTTCTAATCTACTAAATGATAGCATATGGCATTCCTACAAGTATTCCAAAATGAAAGTGAAGTAAATACAAGATTGCATCCAAGCAGATCTTGGAGACACAAGTAAGTTACGTGGTTGCAAGTTGCATAAATGCTGTTTCACATTTCTTGGATCCCACACCAATGAGATCAATAAGAATTATCTATGGCCAAATTCAGTTCAGTTCAGTCGCTCAGTCGTGTTCGACTCTTTGCCACCCCATGAACCACAGCACATCAGGCCTCCCTGCCCATCACCAACTCCCGGAGTCCACCCAAACCCACGTCCATTGAGTCGGTGATGCCATCCAACCATCTCATCCTCTGTTGTCCCCTTCTCCTCCTGCCCTCAATCTTTCCCAGCATCAGGGTCTTTTCAAATGAGTCAGCTCTTCGCATTAGGTGGCCAAAGTATTATAGAAGAATAAAAAACTATTTGGCATAGTTTACAGATTGTTCCATGTGAATTTTGCTGTTACTAGTTGAAAGTAGACTGTTACAGTATTACAGTTCCACTAAGCTATGGCCTTGAAAGACAGTGGTGAAGGAACAATTTATCAGTGGTTGTTTTAATTGCCAGGAAGGAGAGATAAAGGTGTGAGGTGTACACTAAATCATAGACAATTTCAAATGGTTTGGTTGGAGGCTTGGGAACTGGAAAGGAAAAAGATTAGAAGTATAATGGCATAAAGACCTGGGGAAGAAGCATGCCCACAGAACCCTCTAAATGGTCCCAGAATTTAGGACTGTATATATATAACTTGATAATACCAAAGCCCCTAGCTACAGAAGAGGCTCTCAAAAACCATACAATATGACCCATCCTGTGAACATTGGTCAACCTCTCTTCCCAACCACCCATGCCTTCTCAATGTACTCATGGTCAAAGGCCAGCTTCTCCTCATAAACCTGGACTTGTCTTTGCTGAGTTACTATTTTGTTAACCCTGATTGCTTGCCATGAGCTTCCAATGAGGAATTATGGCTAGTGAGGACAAACCAGCCACACGGTGGCATGTTGATTATACTAGACTCCTTACCTTATGCAGCAGGCAGTGATTTGTTGTCTCTGAAATGTCAAATTATTCTGGAAACGAATTTACTTTTCTTGCCCACGGTACATCTGCAATTCTCACTATCCATGGGTGTACTGAATACTTCATTCACCATTATGATATTATATAAAACATTGTTCTGGCCAAGGAATTCATCTTACAGCAGAAAAGCCAGGCAATGAACTGATGTTCACTGGTCTTAACCACATATCCCATCACCCCAAAGCAACTGGCCTTATAGAATGGGAAGGGAAGTTATGGCACTAGTTGGGAGGCAGCACCTTGTTAGGTTGGTGTGCCATTCTACAGTAACTGATAAATATATGGTGCTTATTTCTTATAGCCAGAATAAATGCATTCAGCAATCAAAGATTGAAGAGAGGGGTGATCTCTATCATTATTACACTTCATGAATTACTTATAAAATTTTTGCTTCCTATCTCTGTTGCTCTGAACTTTCCTAGTTAATAGGTTTTAATGCTGAGGAGAATGCTTCCCCTGAGGTATATTTGACAATAGCCACTGTGTCATTTTCAAGCTTCTCATGCCATTTGGAAAGCAGGCCAGAAAAAAGAGAGGGAGTTACTGATTAGGTTGGAATTATTGACACTGTCAAGGGGAAATAAGGTTGCTACTGATAAATGGGGCAAAGATGAGTATTGATGGCACCTGAAGGGGTTCTTCTGGAGCACTTCCTGCTACTACCATGTCCAGAAATAAAAGCTAGTGGAAGACTAAAGCAACTCCATATAGGCAGGACCACCACAGGCTAAGAATTTAGAATGGATATTTGGGAAGGGAAGTCATAAATACCAGCCACAAACTCCTGACCAGTTATAGAAGTGAATATTTCCATTTGAATATCTTTATAGGTTACACATATGTGTACATATTTATATACATTTTTAAATTATTTTTCTTTCACTCTCATCCATTGTTGTATGTAGATATGATGGATGTGATGGTGAGCTTCATCATTTAGTCCATAGGTTACAGACTATAAGATCAGGATGAAACTGGAGAAGAAAAGATATCACGTAGAGATTCTGAACTTGGATGTGAATGTAATAACTGGTGAGACCTTTGTTGATTGTCTATGAGGAAAGAGTAAGTGTACTTTCAGTTGTACATGGAATAGTTTCATCATGTAAGGGGTTGCATTATGCAAATTTTGAAATTATAGTTATAGGAAGGTAGCTATTGGGCGGACAAGGAGTGGCCTGTGGTGGACAGCAATTGTTTTTGCCTGTGCAGCATCCTTCTTTTAGTAATAACTCCTCCTTTTTCCTATGGGAACTATCCCACTCCAATAATTACACACACTCTTATGGTATTTGTCTTTCTTTTTCTGACTTATTTTACTTAGTATAACTTCTAGGTCCATTCATGTTGCTGTAAATGGCATTATTTCATTCCTCTTTATGGTAATAAAGAGTAATATCCCATTGTATATGTATATCCCATTGTGTATATGTACCTACACACATTCTTGACAAAACTACCATTTAAGTCCTCTTATTTCCTATGGCAAAGGGATGAGCAAGTGACTTAGTTTAGGCCAGTAAGACTCTCTCAGGAACTTGAATCTTTGTGTAATAATAAAAAGATAGGAAAAAATATCATTGGAGTAAATCCATCTTGACAATGGCACCTTGTCATTTAGAACTGACTACCTAAATCCTAGAAGTTGTCCTGGTTCTTGTCTTTCTTGAAATTCAGTTGTTTGGATTTTTCAATTAATTCTATGAGTTATCTCGTTCTCCTTCCATTAAATTCCTTTGGTTCTTTTGTTAGAATAAATTAGCTTTGGTTGCTTGCAATCAAGGAAACTTAACTAATATTCCAGTATATATTGCTGAGTGAAAAAGGCAAGTCATAAAGTACTATGAAGGAGAGTAGATCAAGATGGAGGACTAAGCACATGCTCTAGTATCCTGCTTCTACTCTAAATAATTGGAAAGGACAGAAATTATATATTTTTAAAAGAAGTATTGTGCTTGAACCCTGGAAATGGGAATGGGTATCCATTCCAGTATTCTTGCCTGGAGAATCCCATGAACAGAGGAGCCTGGCAGGCTACAATCCATGGGTTTGCAAAGAGTCAGACATGACTGAGTGACTAACACACACATTGTGTTTGAAAACTGGAAGAGGTGCTCCCAGTAGACCCAGAATTGTGAGGAATCTGTGGAAGATGAAAGGAAAATGTGATTAGAAAGATAAAGGAAACCAAACCCTTGAGTCACAAAAATAGGCAAAAATTGCTGCAAAAGGTGGAGGCATCTTTAAGAGAAGATGTTCCAAGCTTAGAGGTGATAGAAACGTGTAGCAAAAGAGAGTCAAGGGCATTTGCTTGAAGGATGAAACAAGGGCAGCTGTGTGAGGAGAAGCACTTAGGCTGCAGAGGTAAGGTAATATCCAGACAGCTGATGTCCCTTAGAAGGCAAGAAATTCTCCTACCTCCAGAAGGCTACCTAGGAGTGAACTCTGTCCTGCAGGACCCTGACCCTTTCCCCAACACTGAGGGCAGGCTCTAGTTAACACAATGTAGCACTCATGCAAGATTCAGAGAAAATTTGAAATCAGCATATAATATGATTACATCTACTTGATCATTGTGAAAAGGGAAAAAAACTCATCAAACCTATTTATGGAGAGTATTAAATATATATACATTTTATACGCATAACAGCGGGTCTGGGGAATTCCCTGGTGATCCATTGGTTAAGATTCAGTGCTACCAAAGCAGGAGGCACAGGTTCGATTCTTGGTTGGGGAAATAAGATTCCACATGCTGTGGGGTGCAGTCAAAAAAACAAAACAAAGAATCTGGAAAAATATACAGCAACCAATTGACAATGGTTATTCCTTAGAGGTGATCAGGAAACTACTTATATTTTTTTACTTTGTGGAATTATTTATTGTTTAGATTTTTTTTAAAAGTTATTTGTTTTTTTAAAGATCTCTTTCATTATTTTTTCTCATAAAATGATCTTGTTGAATTATTCACATATCAAAAACTCATTACTTCGAAGTGTACAATTTAATGATTTTTGATGTATTCACAAGGTTGTAAAATCTTCACTAGTATCTAATTCTAGGTATTGAATGTTCTAGAATATTTTCTTCATCCCGTGAAGAACTCTATGCTCCTTAGCAGTCATGCCCCATTTCTCCTTCCCCCAGGCAACCACTTCTACTCTCTATAAATCTGCCTTTTCTGGACTTCTCATTTAAAAGCAATTATACAACATGTGGTTTTTTATGTTAATTTCTTTTATTTGGCATGTTTTCAACAGTTTTCCACGTTGTCACGTGTATTAACACTTCAGTTTTTAAGGTTGAATAATATTAAATTGTATGAACATACCACATTTTGTCTGTCTATTCATCAGTCGATAGATATTTGAGTTGTTTCTACTTTGGGGCTATTACAAATAATGTTCCTATGAACATTTCTGTACAAGCATTCATGTGGACATACATTCTCAATTATTTTGAGTATGTACCTAGAAGTGGAATTTCTGGGTGATATGGTAATTCTGTTTCACTATTTGAGGAACTGCCAAACAATTTTCCAAAGCAGTTGCACCGTTTACATTCCCACCAGCAATGTATGAGGGTTTTGATTTCTCCACCCCTCACCAACATTTGTTATTGTCCAACGTATTCGTTTTTGTTATTAAAATAATCTACAATGGACAACTCCAAGAAGGACTTTGGGAACCACCCTAGATACACAGGTGTGGACTTTCAGACACCAAGTTTATAAACATGACCCTGTTCTCTGGCCACAGAGGATTGGACTGGGAGTGGGCATCTGATCCAAAAGAATCAATAAGCCCTTTCTGTAGGGCCTTTGGAATTGAGACTAAGAGGTCCCAGTCTCAGTTTGATAACTCTCTTAAACAGTGGAAGAGATGGAAACTCCAAAACTGTTGGTAATAATTTCCCTCCTTATGGACCAGGAAGCAGTGAGAATCAATTGGCAGTAAGAAAGAGAAGAATGAAGCAAAAGGAAACCATCTTGCTTTGTTGGTTGAAATGCAAACTGATACAATCAGTATGGAGTACAGTATGGAGATTGCTTAAGAAATTCAGAATAAAACTACCATATGGTCCAGAAATCCCATTCCTGGGCATATACCCTAAGAAAACCATAATTCAAAAAGACACATGTACCCCAGTGTTTATCGCAGCACTATTTACAATAGCCAGGGCATGGAAGTAACCTAAATATCCACCAACAGATGAATGTATAATGAAGTTGTGGTACATATATACAATGGAATATTACTCAGCCATAAAAGGGAATGAAATTGGGTCATTTGTAATGATGTGGATGAACCTAGAGTCTGTCATGCAGAGTGAAGTAAGTCAGAAAGAGAAAAATAAATATCATATATTAACACATATATATGGAATCTAGAAAAATGGTACAGATGAACCTATTTTCAGGGCAGGAATACAGACACAGATGTAGAGAACAGACTTGTGTACACAGAGTGGGGAAGGAGAGGGTGGGATGAATTGAGTAGCATTGACATGTATACACTACCATATGTAAAATAGATAGCTAGTGGGAAGCCACTGTAAAGCACAGGGAGCTCAACTATCTCTGTGCTCTGTGACAACTTAGAAGGGTAGGATGGGGGTGGATGGGAGGGAGGCTCAAAAGGGATTCAGCTATATGTGTACATATAACTGACTCACATTGTGGTACAGCAGAAACCAATACAACACTGTAAAGGAATTATACTCCAATTAAAAAAAAGAATGAAGCAAATAGGTATTAACAGAGATTAGAGATGGAAAGAGAGGACTTCCTGGGTGTTTCAGACTTTGATTCCTTACTGAGGCCCAGTTTCTTTCTGTCTTTGAATTTCTCTAGCCATTGCAGTATCTTTATAAGCTAACCTGAATTTGTTTCTGTTACTTGCCACCAAAAGAACATTAACTACTACAGAAATAAAACATAAGGTATTTTATAAAACAAAAACAACAGCTAGCCTCTTTAATCAAGAACAGGAAAATAAATCATGGTTTCTCTTTCCTTTTTCTCTCTGAGTCCACTCCATTCTTTTTCCTTCTGCAAATCAGATTCTTCCTCCCTCTCAGATCCCCACTGTTTCACCATAATTTCAACTTGTTCAGTTGCTAAGTCGTGTTTGACTCTGCAACCCTGTGGACTTGCCAGGCTTCCCTGTCCTTCACTATCTCCTGGAGTTTGCTCAAACTCATATCCAATGAGTCGGTGATGCCATTTAACCCTTTCATCCTCTGTCGCTCCCTTCTCCTCTTGCCCTCAGTCTTTCCCAGCACCAGTGTCTTTTCCAATGAGTTGGCTCTTCGCATCAGGTGGCCAAAGTATTGGAGCTTCAACTTGCAGGTTTACAATGCTGGTGACTCCCACCATGACTCTAAATTATCTTTTGATTCAAATGCCTAGAGTTATCTCTCTGACCTCAGGGTCCCATTTCCAGCTCTCAGAATAACCTGATTGGCTCAGTTTGGGGCACATGTCCAGCACTGGTCCAAAGAGCTATAGCCAGGTGTTTGGGGCCACTTTCCATGATGTGCACAGGGCAGATTTCTGACAAAGCAGGATTGGGCCTAGAGGAAGTGAATGTGTCCCTTCTGAGTTCCTGCATATCTGGGAATGTCTCTTTTTCTGCCCTCATATGTGAGTGATAACTTGGTGGGTTATAGAATTCTGGTGTCACAATCTTGGTTTCCCCTAAAATTCCATAGATAACACTCAATTGCCCTCTCATATTTTGTGATGTGAAAGAAAATCTGAGAGTGACCTGATTTTTCCCTCTTTGTGGTTTACTTGCTTTTTTCTTTCTGGATTCTTATAGGATTTCTTTCTTTACTCATGAAATGCTTTCATACTGCTTTTCTTTTTACTCATTATTGTCATCTTCTCATTCTTTTAGGTTATAGAAGAATTTCTTTAGTCTTTATTCTCAATTACTGACTTGGTTTGCAGCAAATTCAATGTACTATTCTTTATCTCCATTGTGTTTTTGAATTTGATGGTTACTTTTTTTCATTTGAAAGTAAGCTTGACTTGGTTTTGAAATGTCCTCTCAAATCTCATTGAGAATATCTTTTGCAATTTTCTGAAGTTGTCACCTGTTTGTTACCTATTACCAAAGGTAAACAGTTCCTTAGAATGGCCTCTCTGAAATTGTTGAATCTTTTTGTGAGCTCATTCCTGGTCTCTGACTGCTTATTCTGAAGAGAGGGCCTATATTTGTCTATTACTGACATTACAGATGGATTCCCTAGACCAAGGGGAAAAGAGAAAGTTTATATTTCTTGTAGTTTTATTTTGCTATATTGAGGGAATTCAAATGGGATATGAGCTACCAAAAGGTGATTATATACCAAGGAAGTAAACTGTTTTGTTAAATGATCAGTTTTCTCTCCAACCATTCCATGTACCAGCACAATGTCCTAATGCCTCTCATGACTTGAATTTTCTCCCTAGACTGACCTTTCTTTCCCCTCGCTTCAGGCTCCTGCTTTCTGAGATTTGGAACTCCTGTGACTGGTCATAAGTCTAATTGCCCATATAAAATAGAGAGCATAAAGTACAACAAGGAACGTTCCTGGTGTGCCAATGCTTATTGTGATAGCCTGAAGCTAGTTGGGGCACAACAGCCCTTTTCTAACTGGTTCTACTACCTATTTTAGAATCTTGCTATGGTGATGCCTCCCATTTTGCTTGCCATCTGCAGCAAATGAAGGCTTGGGTCAGACTTCAACCTGTTAGTTCACATGTGGGATGCTGGAACAGCTACACCAGTTCTTTGATTTATCTTCCTGGCATCTGTCCTATGGCCTTTCTCTGTTCCTAGCCCCTGCTGCTGACTTTGGGCCTTTCCAAGGCTCTTTTGGGGAATATCTCTCTTACTTCTTACTACTTTGCCTGAATTGAATTGTAGGTTACTCATTTATTGAACTGTCTTGTAGCTGTTTTTAAAAGTTTCTGATCTATTCACTGTTATTAATAATTCATAAAGATTCTTCCTATTTTTATAGTTCTTGGGTTGTTTCAATGGAATTATGAAAAAAATCTTAAATACATGTGCTGAAATCATTATCTTTTATGCATACTAAAGTACTTTGTGCTAAAGTATATTGATGTCTCTAACTTACTTTGAAGTGCATCAAAAAGTAATACGGGGAGAGAACAAGATGCCAGAGGAGTAGGTGGATGAGGAGTACATCTCTCTCTATGGATACATCAGGAATACACCTTCAGACACAGAAGTGCATGCAGAGCACCAGCTGAGAGTGGACAGCAGTACCTGGCCAGTGGAAAAGAATATATAGAACCATGCAAACTCAATAGGATGAAGGAACTAGGGGGAAAAACAGGAATGTTAGTAGGACTGGACCTGCCCTCTGTGGGTGGGGGAACTGAAGCAGAGGTCCTATCCCCACATCGGGGCAATTGTCTGAGCCAGAGGAGAAACATTTAAGGCTGAGAGTGAAACAGCTGATCTGTGGCAGCCTAAATGGAATGAGAATCAGACGATCCTTGCCACAGCCATACACACCCCGGACAGAGACACAGGTCCCCTGGAAGGAGCAGTGGCTGGGGGCTGAAATTTAGGGATTGTGAAGCAATCCCAGGGTGAGGGCTGCTGTTGACTGTGGAGAGATGGATTGAGGGCATGTGAGGGAGGAGACTGTGGTGGCAAATGCCTGTGGAGGAAAGCCAGGCAGCCATGGAAGCAAGGCTATACTGCTGAGTCACAAATAGGAGGTAGAGCCATCACCATAGCCTGTCTCTCCCCACACACCAACATCAGCAGCTGAACAATAGAGAGGCTGGCCCATCAAACGCCTGATGCACTGAACTACAGAGTGCATATTTCAGTGCCCTTTTAAGTGCCTGACATGCCGATGTACAGAGTAGGACCCCGGGGGGGGGCCTTCTATGTGCCCAAACAGGTGGAGCTACAAAGACTGGCCAAAGAGGCCTTCTGATCACCAGCTACAAGAGGCTCAAAAAAAGACTCTGATAGGGCCATAACTTCTGCGGCAGAGTCAATCTGTGTCCCTGGACACTTAGCACTGCCAGGGTCCCCGCAGGCCAAGCAGCTGCTCCACCTTCATGCTCAGCTTTCACTGGGGCAGAGCTGCCACAGGCAAAAAAATCTTGCATCTATACGCACAGGGTCAGTTCAGTCATGTCCAACACTTTGCTACCCTGTAGACTGTGGCCTGCCAGGCTTCTCTGTCAGGGGTGTTCTCTAGGCAAGAATACTGGAGCATATTGGCCAATACTGGTTGTCACACCCTTCTAGAGCACAATATTTCCTTCTGCCCTAGCTGCCAACACCTCTGAGTACCTGGTGCTGCCAGAACCCCTGTGACTGAAGCAGCTGCACCACCTCCACACCTGGCCCACACAGGGCAAACCCAAGTCCTCCAAGGCAGCCTCAGGAGCAAACCCCCATGGATGACCCACATGCAGAGATGGAAATAAAACCACAGTTGAAACCCAGGGACAGTGTGGCTAAGGAAGAAGACCCAAAACCTTCTCACCAGCTATACAAGCTGCAGATTAAATCCACATGATCAACTAGGCAGGCTCTGTGTCTATGGAATATATAAAAGGACATTGAGAGCACCCACAAAACAAATGACTAGTTTTCATAGCTGTGGACATTGGAGGCAAGAACACACAGGTTAGAATCCCATCTGCCCCCACAGCAGGCCCAGAGATCAGCACAGTGTTGGAGGGCATTCTAGGGAGGTGAGGTAGACTGTGACTCCCAATGAGGGACATGATTCTGACAGCAGTGAGTCAAGAAAAACATTTATTATTCTTATGTTTTGACTTGTTCTGTAGATTCTTTTGGACTTTTTTTCCTCCCACCTCCCTGTTGTAGTTGTCGATCTTATTGGCACTATGAAATCTAATTAAGCTTTTGAGTTTTTTTTCCTCAGTCATATTTTTTATTGTTGTTATAAACCTTTAACTCTACTTTGGGCTTTTGCAGTTCTATGGAGTTTTCCTTTTTTTTTCTTTTCTCTTTTTTAATTTTAATTTTTAAACCTATTATTATTTTTCTACATTTATTCCTTTGTTTGCTTTTCCAACTATACTTTTCTCCTTGCAGTTAATCTTTAATGTATATAAATCTTCTTTATCTACCTCTGTTTAACTTTGCATATCTATTCTTTCTTTCTTTTCTTTCTTTCCTTTCCTCTCAACATATTTGTTAGTTTTATTTTCATTGCTCTATTCCCCACTTGGCACCTTGCTTTAGTTTTGTTTTCCAGTTTGTGCTTTAGTTAGTTTTGTTCTCAACTGGTAGAAGTAATGTTTGGTTTTCTTGGTTTGCTGGGTCAGTCTGTTGTACTTTATTTTTGTTGGACTATTTTGATTTTGCTTATGGGTGTATATGTATATGTGTATATTCAGTCACACTTTTTATCGTTATAATCCTCTGCTTCTACGTTTGGCTTTTGCAGTTCTGTGGAATTTACTTTTTTTTTCTTTTCTCTTTTTTAATTTTAATTTTTTAAACCTATTAATATTTTTCTACATTTATTCCTTTATTTGCTTTTCCTACTGTTCTTTTCCCCTTGAAGTTAGTCTTTTTTTTAGTTTTTTTTTTAATTGAAGGAAAATTGCGTTATAGAATTTTGCTGTTTTCTGTCAAACCTCAACATGAATCAGCCACAGATATACATATATCCCTTCCCTTTTCAACTTCCCTCCCATCTCCCTCCCCATCCCACCCCTCTAGGTTGATACATAGCCCCTGTTTGACTCATTAGGAAAGACCCTGATGCTGGGAAACATTGACATCAGGAGGAGAAGGGAATGACAGAGGATAAGATGGTTGGATGGCATCACTGACTTGATGGACATTAGTTTGAGCAAGCTCTGGGAGTTGGTGATGGACAGGGAAGCCTGGTGTGCTGCAGTCCATGGGGTCGCAACGAGTCAGACATGACTGAGCAACTGAACTGGACTGATGTTATTCTGAATCGTGGCACTCTATTTGTTTCCTTTATGGAATTTATCTCAGTTTTAAAGTATTTCTTCACTTATTTATTCTAACCCTACCGCAGAGTACTTTTAGGGGACTTCATGAGGGCAGGAAACATATCTTTGTTTTCACTGTTTTATCTTCAACACATAGCACATTGCCTGTTAAGAATAGGAGCTCAAAATATCTTTTTAAAAATTTATTTATTTAACTGTGTCAGGTCTTAGTTGTGGCACATGGGTTTCTCTCTAGTGTGGCATGTATAGGATCTACAGTGCACGGGCTCAGATATTGCAGCTGGAGGGCTCAGTTGCCTCTCACCATGTGGGATCTTAGGTTTCCCCACCAGGGACCGAACCTGTGTACCCTGCATTGGAAGGTGGATTCTTTTTTTTTTTTTTTAATTTTTTAAAATAAATTTATTTATTTTAGTTGGGGGCTAATTACTTTACAATATTGTAGTGGTTTTTGCCATACATTGATATGAATCAGCCATGGGTTTACATGTGCTCCCCATCCTGAATCCCCCTCCCACCTCCATCCCCATCCCATCCCTCTGGGTCATCCCATTGTCCCAGCCCTGAGCATTTGTCTCATGCATCGAGCCTGGAATGGTGTTTCGTTTCACATATGATAATATACATGTTTCAATGCTGTTCTCTCAGAACGTCCCACCCTCACCTTCTCCCTCAGAGTCCATAAGACTGTTCTATGCATCTGTGTCTCTTATTCTGTCTCACATATAGGGTTATCGTTACCGTCTTTCAAATTCCATATATATGCATTAGTATACTGTATTGGTGTTTTTCTTTCTGGCTTACTTCACTCTATATAATGGGCTCCAGTTTCATCCATATCAATAGAACTGATTCAAATGTATTCTTTTTAATGGCTGAGTAATATTCCATTGTGTATATGTACCACAGCTTCCTTATCCATTCATCTGCTGATGGACATCTAGGTTGCTTCCATGTCCTGGCTATTGTAAACAGTGCTACGAGGAACATTGGGGTACACGTGTCTCTTTCAATTCTGGTTGGAAGGTGGATTCTTAACCACTGGACCACCAGGGAAGTCTTGAGCTCAAAATAGCTTGTAGAACAAATGAGTGAAGTTGAACACATATTTATATTTCCTTCATGTGTGAAAGACAACTTGTTTAAGTATAAAATCCTTGGGTTACAAACATTTCCATTCAAAACTACAGATATATTAATAGATGTATTGTCTTTCAGCATTTAGTGTTACAGGGAAGGTCAACTTGACTTGTAAACAACCTGATTTGTTTATTAAAGAAACGCTTTTGAACTAAGTATAGACGAAACCAAAAGATGCTTGCTCCTTGGAAGGAAAGCTATGACAAACCTAAACAGCATATTAAAAAGCAGAGACATCAGTTTGCTGAAAAAGGCACAACATATAGTCAAAGCGGTGGTTTCTCCAATGGTCATGTATGGATGTGAAAGTTGGACCATAAAGAAGGCTGAGTGCTGAAGTATTGATGCTTTTGAATTGTGGTCCTGGAGAAGACCTAGAGAGTCCCTTGGATTGCAAAGTGATCAAAGCAAGCAATCCTAAAGGATATCAACCTGAATATTCATTGGAAGGACTGATGCTGAAACTGAAGCTCCAATACTTTGGCCACCTGATGCGAAGAGTGGACTCATTGGAAAAGACCCTGATGCTGGGAAAGATAGGAAGCAAAAGGATAAGGAGGTGGCAGAGGATGAGATGGTTGAATGGCATCACTGACTCAATGGACATGAGTTTGAGCAAACTCCAGGAGATAGTGAAGGACAGGGAAGCCTGGTGTGCTGCAGCCCATGGGGTTGCAAGCAGTTGGACACAACTGAGCAACTGAACAAAAACAATAACATAGATTCACAGAAAATTAAAAAGATAGTACAAAGAGGTCAAGTTTACTCTTCACCCAGTTTCCCTAATGGGCTTTAGTATAAAGTACCTAGATATGTGTGGGCTTCCCAGCTGGCTCAGTGGTAAAGAATCCACTTAACAATTCAAGAGATGCAGGGGATGTGGATTTGATCCCTAGGTTGGGATGATCCCCTGGAGGAAGAAGTGGCAACCCACTCCAGTATCATTGCTGGGAAAATCCCATGGAGAGAGAAACCTGGTGGGTTACAGAGTCACAAAGAGCCAGACACGACTGAGTGACTGAGCACACACGCACACCTAGATAAGTGTAACCACCACTGCAATCAACAGACAGTACTATTCTTTAACCCCAATGATCCCCTGATGGCTTTACATCCATCCCTTCTCCACCCTCTACTGTCTCTAACCCTTGGTAGCCACTAGTCTCTTCTCCATCTCTATAATTTTGTCATTTGAAGAATGTGATATAAAAGGAATCATATGGTGTATGACATTTAGGGATTAGCTTTTTTTTTTCATTCAATATAATGCCCTTGAGGTCTATCCAAATTTTTGCATGTATCAATATTTCATTGCTTTTTTATTGTTTAGTATTAGCCCATTACGTGGATGTATTAGAGTTTGCACAGTCATTCATTCACTGAAAGATGTTTTGGTTGTTGCCAATATATTTGCTATTAGGACTAAAGCCCTTAGGAACATTAGTGTACAGGTTTTTGTGTGAACATAACTTTTCATTTTCCTCAGATAAAGAGTGCAATTCCTGAGTCATGTGGTCATATTAATAGTATGTTTAGTTTTATTAGAAACTGTCAAACTATTTTCAAGAGTGTCTGTACCATTTGACATTCCCACCAGAATGCATAAGAGATCAAGTTTCTCCACATCCTTCCCAGCACTGGGTTTGCCTTTATTTTTTATTTTAGCTGTTTTATGAGGGCTTCCCTCATAGCTCAGTTGGTAAAGAATTCGCCTGCAATGCAGGAGACCTTGGATCGATTCCTGGGTTGGGAATATCCACTGGAGAAGGGATAGGCTACCCACTTCAGTAGTCGTGGGCTTCCCTTGTGGCTCAGTTGGTAAAGAATTCGCTTGCAATGTGGGAGCCCTGGATTCAATCCCTGGGTTGAAAAGATCCCCCAGAGAAGGGAACGGCTACCCACTCTGGTATTCTTGCCTGGAGAATTTCATGGACTGTATAGTCCATGGAGTTGCAAAGAGTCAGACACAACTGAGTGACTTTCACTTTCACTTTCTTTCAGAGGTATCCCTTTATGATCTTAATCTGCATTTCTCTAATGGCTAATGGTGTTAAACATCTTTTCATAAACTAATGTGCCATTCACGTGTCCTATTTGGTAAACTGTCTCTTCATGTCTTTGCCTATTTTCTAATTGGATTGTCGGTTTTACTTGTGGAGTTCTGAAATTTCTTGATAAATCTTAGACAGAAATTCTTTATCAGATATGTGGCTTGCAAATGTATTCTCCTTAGTATATAGCTTATCTTTTCATCATCTTAACAAGGTCTTTTGCAGAGTAAAAGCTTAAAATTTTGATGAAGGCCAATTTTTTTATAATTTTCTTTTATGGATCATCTTTTTGGTGTCAAGCTTAAGAACAGTTCAAGAAGTCATGGGTTCCAGAGATTTTCCCCTATATTTTCCTCTAATATTATTGTAATCTTACATTTTACATTTAAATATATGATCCATTTTTAGTTAATTTTTGTGTAAAGCAGACCTAAACAGACATTTCTCTAAAGAAGACATACAGATGGTCAAAAACACATGAAAAGATGCTCAACATCAATAATTATTAGAGAAATGCAAATCAAAACTACAATGAGGTATCACTTCACACCATCAGAATGGCCATTATCAAAAAATCTAGAAACAATGAATGCTGGAGAGGGTGTGGAGAGAAGGCAACCCTCCTACACTGTTGGTAGAAATATAAATTGTTACAACTGCTATGGAGGACAGTAGGGGGGGTTCCTTAAAAAACTAAAAATGGGTCTATCATATGACCTAGCAATCCCACTCCTAGGCATATATCCAGAGAAAACCATAATTTGAAAGGATGCATGCACCCCAATATTCATTGTAGCACTATTTACTATAGCCAGGATGTGGAAGCAACCTAAATGTCCAACAGAGGAATGGATGAAGAAGATGTGGAACATATACACAATGGAATATTACTCAGTCATAAAAGGGACAAAATTGTGCCATTTGCAGAGACTGTAATATAGACAGAAGTAAGTCAGAAAGCAGAAGATATTAAGATGGGGTGGCAAGAATACACAGAAGATCTATACAAAAAAGATCTTCATGACCCAGATAATCACGATGGTGTGATCACCAACCTAGAGCCAGACATCCAGGAATGCGAAGTCAAGTGGGCCTTAGGAAGCATCACTACGAACAAAGCTAGTGGAGGTGATAGAATTCCAGTTGAGCTGTTTCAAATACTCAAAGATGATGCTGTGAAAGTGCTGCACTCAATATGCCAGCAAATTTGGAAAACTCAGCATTGGCCACAGGACTGGAAAAGGTCAGTTTTCATTCCAATAACAAAGAAAGGCAATGCCAAAGAATGCTCAAACTACCACACAGTTGCACTCATCCCACACACTAGTAAAGTAATGCTCAAAATTCTCCAAGCCAGGCTTCAGCAATACGTGAACTGTGAACTTCCAGATGTTCAAGCTAGATTTAGAAAAGACAGAGGAACCAGAGACCAAATTGCCAACATCTGTTGGGTCATTGAAAAAGCAAGAGAGTTCCAGAAAAACATGTACTTCTGCCTTATTGACTATGCCAAAGCCATTGACTGTGTGGACCAAAACAAACTCTGGAAAATTCTGAAAGAGATGGGAATACCAGACCACCTGACTTGCCTCTTGAGAAATCTATATGCAGGTCAGGAAGCAACAATTAGAACTAGACATGGAACAACAGACTGGTTCCAAATAGGGAAGGAGTACGTCAAGGCTGTATATTGTCATCCTGCTTATTTAACTTCTATGCAGAGTACATCATGAGAAACACTGGGCTGGATGAAGCACAAGCTGAAATCAAGATTGCCGGGAGAAATATCAATAACCTCGGATGTGCAAATGACACCACCCTTATGGCAGAAAGTGAAGAACTAAAGAGCTTTTTGATGAAAGTGAAAGAGGAGAGTGAAAAAGTTGGCTTAAAGCTCAACATTCAGAAAACTAAGATCATGGCATCCGGTCCCATCACTTCAATGGAAATAGATGGAGAAACAGTGGAAACAGTGACAGACTTTGTTTTTTTTGGACTCCAAAATCACTGCAGATGGTGACTCCAGCCATGAAATGAAAAGACATTTGCTACTTGGAAGGAAAGTTATGACCAACCTAGATAGCATATTAAAAAGCAGAGACATTGCTTTGCCAACAAAGGTCCATCTAGTCAAAGCTATGTTTTTTCCAGTAGTCGTGTATGGTTGTGAGAGTTGGACTATAAAGAAAGCTGAACACCGACGAATTGATGCTTTTGAACTGTGGTGTTGGAGAAGACTCTTAGGAGTCCCTTGGACTGCAAGGAGATCCAACCAGTGCATCCTAAAGGAAATCAGTCCTGAGTATTCATTGGAAGGACTGATGTTGAAGCTGAAACTCCATTACTTTGGCCACCTGATGCGAAGAAGTGACTCATTGGAAAAGACCCTGATGCTGGGAAACATTGAAAGCAGGAGGAGAAGAGGACGACAGAGGATGAGATGGTTGGATGGCATCACTGACTTAACGGACATCAGTTTGAGTAAACTCCAGGAGTTGGTGATGGACAGAGAGGCCTGGCATGCTGCAGTCCATGGGTTCACAAAGAATTGGACAGGACTGAGTGACTGAACTGACTGAAGTCAGAATGAGAAAGACAAATTATGTATGTTGTGTTCTGTTCAGTTGCTAAGTTATGTTTGACTGTTTGTGACTCCATAGACTGTAGCACATCTGGCTTCCCTGTCAAAAGCATGTCCATTGTTTTGGTGATGCTATTCAGTCATCTCATCCTCTGTCACCCACTTCTCTTCCTGCCCTCAATCTTTCCCTATAATATGGCTTATATGTGAAAGCTAGAAAAATGGTACAGATGAACTTATTTGCAATGCAGAAATAGTCACAGATGTAGAAGACAAAATTATGGTTACCAAGTGGGGATGGTGGGATGGGATGGAGATTGAGACTGAGATATATACACTACTGTAAATAAAATAGACAAGTAATGAGATCCTACTGTATAGCACAGAGAACTCTACTCAGTGCTCTGTGGTGACTTAAATGGGAAGGAAATCTAAAAAAGAGTGCAGATATGTATATGTATAACTGGATGAAGCTCAAGCTGGGATCAAGATTGCCAGGAGAAATATCAATAACCTCAGATATGCAGATGACACCACCCTAATGGCAACAAGTGAAGAGAAACTAAAGAGCCTCTTAATGAAGGTGAAAGAGAAGAGTGAAAAAGCTACTTTAAAACTCAACATTCAAAAAACTAAGATCATGGCATCCAGACTCATCATTTCATGGCAAATAGATGGGGAAAAAGTAGGAATAGTGGCAGACTTTATTTTCCTGGGCTCCAAAATCACTGTGGATGGTGACTGCAGCCATGAAATTAAAAGACACTTGCTCCTTGGAAGAAAAGCTATGACAAACCTAGACGGCATATTAAAAAGCAGAGACATAATTTTGCCAACAAAGGTCTGACTAGTCAAAGCTATGGTTTTTCCAATAGTCATGTATGGATGTGAGAGTTGCACCATAGAGAAGGCTGAGCACCGAAGAATTAATGCTTTTGAACTGTGGTGCTGGAGAAGACTCTTGAGAGTCCCTTGAACAGCAAGAAGATCAAACCAGTCCATCCTAAAGGAAATCACCTTGAATATTCATTGGGAGGAATGATGCTGAAACTGAACCTCCAATACTTTGGCCACCTGATGCAAACAACTGACACATTTGGAAAAGACCTTGATGCTGGGAAAGATTGAAGGCAGGAGGAGAAGGGGAAGACAGAGGATGATTCAGTGGACATGAGTTTGAGCAAACTCTGGGAGATTGTGAAGGACATGGAAGCCTGGCAAAGCCTGGGGTTGCAAAGAGTTGGATACGTCTGGGTGACTGATACAACATAACTGATTCACTTTGCTGTACAGGAGAAATTAACACAACATTGTAAAGCAACTATACTCCAGCAAAAATTAATTTTAAAAAAGCAAGACAAAACAAAATATAGGCATTTATAACTATATTACAAGTTGTAATAAGCACTACTTTAGTAATATTTTATAAGTTTTGGTATGTTGTGTTTTCATTTTCATTCATTCCAAAGTATTTTCTAATTTACCTTATGATTTCTTCTGTGAGCCATTAGTATGTAAGAGGATAGTGTTTAATTTCCACACAGTTGTGAATTTCTCAAACTTCCTTCTGTTATCGAGTTTTGATTTAATTCCATTATGTTCAGAGAACATACTTTGTGTGGTTTCAAAATTTTAAATTTATTGAGCCCAGTTTTATAGCCTAGAATGTGATCTATCATGGAGAATGTTCCATGTGTACCTTAGATGAATGTGTATTTTGTTGTTGTTAGTGGGGTGTTCTATATATGTCGCTTATTTCTAGTGTTTGTATGTAGTTGTTCAAGTCTTCTATTTCCTTGTTGATCTTCTGCTTAGTTGTTTTATTTATTTTTGAAAGTGGTGAACTGAAGTCTCCACTTAGTATAATTAAATTGTTTATTTTCCCCTTGAATCTTGACAGCTTTTGCTTAATGTTTTTTGTGGGCACTTTTATTAGGTGCATTTATGTATTGTTATATACTCTTGAAAGATTGACTCTTTTTATCATTATAAAATGTTCTTTCTTATCTCTAGTAATGATTTTGTAGATTCTGTTGTGCCTGCCATGTATAGCCACTGTAGCTCTCTTTGGGGTACAGTTTCCATGGTATATATTTTTCTATCCTTATGCTTTTAAACTATGTATGTCTTTGAATTAATGTTTGTCTCATAAGCACCATACAGGAGTCACATTTTTTCTTACACTTTGCAAATCTCTGCTTTTTTTCATTGGAGTGTTCATCCATTTACCTTTAATGTAATTATTTATAAGGTAGGATTTATTATTTGTTTTCTGTTTGTCTTTTGTGTTCCTCCTCTACTACTGCCTTATTTTGTGTTAAACTGATATTTTCTCATGTACCATTTTTATTCTCTTATAGTTTCTTTTACTGTATTTTGAGGTATTTTCTTAGTGAATGCACCAAGGGTTACAATGAACACCTTTACTTTAAACACTTGCATTGGGATTAATCCTAGCCTGATTTCAATAATATAAAAAATGTGCACCAATATGTTCCTGTTTCCCCCTCCCTTTTGCACCATTATTTTTGTACAAACTACATTTTACCATATGTCAAACCAGGAACTGTAGATTCTACTGAATTTAATTTTAAGTCATATATGCTTTAATATGTTTTAACTAATGCATGTTTATGATTTCCTTCTTTACTAACTTTTTCCATTCACTGACTACAGTTGTTATTGCACCTAATAAGGAGGCTTCTATTCTACCAAATTCCCTCTTTAGAAATCTTGTTTTAATATGCAAATTTCTAAATAATTTTGTACTTATATACTTTATCTTCCTATAAACTTGACATTTTATGCAGTTGCTGCTCAGAGTCTTTGAGTTCTGTACTCATAGAACACAGAAGAATATTAATGGTGTATTAGTCATCTCACCATATCATTTTGACCTTTTGGAGAACTGATACAACTTACAAATAGACAAGAATACTTGAGTATCATGTCCATGGGAACAGTGTGGTGATTATGCCTATCATCTCCTTTTCCTTTTGTTCTCTATACTTTTGGTTGTTGCTCAGTACAAACGTTCTAGAATTGACTCCGAAGTTACCCTATCAGCATCATTTGGGAAGAGCCTCCAATTTTGCCCTCTATGGTATATTTTATTTTATAATTTAAAAATACAGAAAAGTACAAAGAACAAAGTACAATCTCTGATATATCCAGGATCCGTCATTACTAACATTTTATCACATCTACTTCAAACCTGTCTTTTTGAAAGTGATAATGGCAATTACGGAGTAAAGTCAAAGTATCCTCTTTCTGATATTAACGATAACCCTATATGTGAGACAGAAAAAGAGACACAGATGCATAGAACAGTCTTTTGGACTCTGTGGGAGAAAGAGAGGGTGGGACGATCTGAGAGAATAGCATTGAAACATGTATATTATCATATGTGAAACAGAACCCCAGTCCAGGTTCACATGCATGAGACAAGTGCTCAGGGCTGGTGCAATGGGATGACCCAGAGGGATGGGATGGGGAGGGAGGTGGGAGGGGGGCTCAGGATGGGGAACACATGTAAATGCATGTCTGATTCATGTCAATGTATGGCAAAAACCACTACAATATTGTAAAGTAATTAGCCTCCAACTAAAATAAATTAATTAATTAAAAAAAAGAAGTATCCTCTTTCCACTCATCCTCCATCTTGTTCCCTTCTTTCCACCCAGATGCAAATGTTACTGTATTTGGTATTCATGCTGTAGTACTATTTACAAGCATTTATACTTCTATAAGCAATAAATGCTGCATTGTGTACTTTTTAATTTTACAGAGTTTCAGACTATACATACATATATAATATATTATTACTTAATATGTTTATAATATATATTATTTTGCAACTCTTTTTTCACCCATATGTCAATAATACATAAATCCAGCTCATTTCTTTTAGTTGGTTTGTAATATTGATTAAGACTATATTATGTTTTGTTTATTCACTCACTTACTGAAGTACATTTATGCATTGTCCAACTTTACACTATTAAAATGCTGCAGTGAACATCTAAGTACATTCTCCTTGTGCACACATTGAATTTCTCTAGGGAAAATAATTGAGTGAAATTACTGAATAATATGGTAAATACACCTTTTATATTACCAAATAGTGTCAAAATTCTCTCCAAAGTGTTGTCTCAATTTACACTTAGTACATGAGTGTTTCTATTGTTCCACATATCCTGTATAGGAAGACTTAAAATGTTTGCCAATATGATGGATGTGAAATGTTTTTTTTCATTGTTTTAATTTATATTTTATTGATATTTAATGAGGTTAAATATCTTTTCATTTGGTTTTCCTTTTCTCTAATAGCCTTTTCATTTACTTTGCTTCTTCCTCATTGAGTTTTGTTTTTCTTTTGCTTATTGTGCTGTGGGAATCCTTTACAACAGTGTTTGCTTTGGGGGGGAGCCTGTTATGTGTGTTGCAAGTATCTTTTCCCAAATTATCACATCTTATAAATTTGTTACACTGGTGCTTTCATTTTATAGAAGCTTTAATTTTAATAAAATCAAGCTAATTCTTTTTGAAAAATTTGTATTGGAGTATAGCTGATTTATAATAATATTGTGTTAGTTTTAGGGGTACTGTAAAGTGAATCAGTTATACATTCAAATTAATTCTTTTCCTTTATGGTTTGGGCTTCTTGTAATTTATTTAAGAAAACCTTACCTACTCCAAGGTCATATTATATTTTCATATGTTTTCTTCTAAAAGATTTAAAAATTGGTTTTTCACATTTAGAGCTTTGGTCCATCTAGCACTGTTTTCTGTGTTAGATGCAAGACAGTGATCTAATTTGATTTTTTCAATCTAAAAATATATTGTTCTAGCACCATTTATTGGTGTTAATATTTATTGAACATTCATTCCTTTCCCCATTGTTTGAACTGCCACTTCTATAACACTCTAAGTTTCATGGACCTTTTTCTGGGTTTTCTATTCCCTTGTAGTGATCCGTTTGTCTGTTCTTGAGCCAGACTCACACTCTTCTAATTACTAGAGCTTTAATATAAATCTTGATATCTTGTAAAACAAGTCACCTTCTCCCCCCATTCTTTGTCAGAATTACAATAATTATTCTTGAACAAATCTATCTTATGTGAATTTCAAAATCAGTTTGACAAATTTCATGAAAAATCCTGTTGAGACTGGGAATTTAGTTTAGAGATTGATTGGGGAGAGTTAACAGCTTTGTTATACTGAGCCTTACCATACAACTTTTTATAGTTTTTCCTTTATTCAGGTATGTTCTTTTGTTGTTGTTGTTGTTATGTTCTTTTTGATAGCCAATAATGTTTCATATTTTTTCTCAAAGATATGTTCCACGTTTTTTGTTATATTAACTCTTAAGTGAGTAAGCAGAATTCTAAGATGGTTCCTAAGATTTCTGCTGTCTGGTATGCATGCCCTGTATAATCACCTTCTCTTGAGTGTGGATATGAATATGATGGAGCAGTTGCTCCTTTGAATAGATTAAGCTATATGGTAAAGGTGATGGGATAGTCACTCCCATGATTGTTACATTATGCAAGCCTCCAACTTAGCAGACTGGGGTGAGATTCTTCTGCTGGTTTTGAAAACATCAGTTGCTGTGCTGTGAGAGGGCCTTGTAGCTGGAACCTGAGGATGGCTTTCAGGAGCTGAGATTAAGCCCCTGGCTGACAGTCAGCAAGAAAATCAGGCCAACAATTCTGCCAACAATGATGAGAGCTTAGAAGAGGAGCCTGAGACGGAGATGAGAGGACCAACTGACACCTTGATTGCAGTCTTAGACCCTAAACAGAGGATCTAGCTAACTTTTGCCCAGACTCCTGAGCCACAGAAACTGTGAGGTAATAAATATGTGTTGGTTTAAGCCTCTAAGTTTATGATAATTAAATAGGCACCAATAAAAACTAATACGCCAAGTATCTCATTTTATCCCCCCTTATACTGTGAATGCAGAGAAGGCAATGGCAACCTACTCTAGTACTCACGCCTGGAAAATCCCATGGATGGAGGAGCCTGGTAGGCTGCAGTCCATGGGGTCGCTAAGAGTCAGACACGACTGAGCGACTTCCCTTTCACTTTTCACTTTCATGCATTGGAGAAGGAAATGGCAACCCACTCCAGTGTTCTTGCCTGGAGAATCCCAGGGACGGGGGAGCCTGGTGGGCTGCCGCCTATGGGGTCGCACAGAGTTGGACACGACTGAAGCGACTTAGCAGCAGCAGCAGCAGCAGCATACTGTGAATGGGTTTGTTTCCTTCTTTCTGTGAATGCGTGTGTACTCAGTTGCTCATCCTGCCGACTTTTTGTGATCCCATGGACTGTAGCCTGCCAGGCTCCTCTGTCCATGGGATTTCCCAGGCAAGAATACTGGAGTGGGTTGCCATTTCCTTCTGCAGGGGATCTTCCCAACCCAGAGATAGAACCCTCGTCTCCTGTGTCTCCTGCCTTACAGGAGGATTCTTCACCTCTGAGCCATTGGGAGCACTCTCTTTCTGTGAATGGGTTCCTTTAAAAATTTCATTTAGAAGTGGTTATTATTGGTTACCACAGTGCTATTCTTATATGTTGATTCAGCAACCCTGGTGAACTCTCTTAAACTCTTGTTATATCTAATAATTTGTCAATTTTTCTTGGATTTTTCTATGTGGACCATTATATTTAATGAATAATAATGATCATAATCATGTCGTTTGTATTCTGATTTTTATACCCCTTCATTCTTTCATTTTTAAAAATTTTTGCACAGATAAAGCCCTTTAGTACAACACTGTAACAGAAGATATAAGAACTCTTGCCATATTCTTGACTTGAATCAAATGATTCCATTAATTCTCCATTAAGTATGATGTGTGCTGTACATTTTTGTAGATAACGTTTATCAAGATAAGGACTTTGTTTTTTTGCTTGTTTGTTTTACCCAGTGTGACAATCTCTATCTCTTAACTGGAACATTTAGGTCTATTTATCTATGAAATGGTTACTGATATATTGGAGTTTAAATCTTCCAACTTATTTTGTGCATTCTCTTCAGACACCTGTTCTGATTTTTTTTAATTAATTAATTTATTTTAATTGGAGGCTAATTACAATATTGTGGTAGTTTTTGACATTTATCTCCCTTCTTTATTTATTTAGATTGAATATTTTTATTATTACATTTTTTCTCTCTACTAGCTTGGAAGTTATATCCTTGGTTTCTATTTCACTTGGTTACCCTGCCTCTGATCAAATAGGTTCATCAACTCTAATTCTAGACATTTCCCTTTGTTCCCTCCCAATCTACATGTTATTGTCTGGTACTTCAATTATTTAATCCTTCTAGATATTATTACTGTATAATATGACTAATATTTACTCATGTATTCCCACATATTTACCACTTTCTTTGCACTTTGGTCCTTTTTACACTTCAGACCTTCCATTTGGGATCACTTTCTTTCTTCCAGAAGTACATCTTGTTGGATCTTCCTTAGTGGAAGTCTGATGATGCTGAACTCTCTGTAGTTTTTGAGAAGACATCTTCCTTTGCCCTTGTTCTTGAATGAAAAAGAGCTGAGCATATGATTATAGGTTGACAGGCTAATATGGCTTCCTTTATACACCCTGGGGTTGAAGAAAGGGATTTAGTTTTAGTTTGCCCTTATCCTGACAACTCAAATCTTTGGGGGTCCCCAGTTAATGTGGGGAGAGTTTCCTCGATCTCCCCCATCCAGAAGGAGAAACTAAGCCTTCGCTTTCATCCCCATTACCACTGAACAGAAGCCAGGTGTGACTGTGGACAAATACCCTCAAGGCAAAAGCCTCTCTGATGCCCTCATTGTTGTTGTTCAGTTGCTGAGTCATGTCCGACTCTTTGTGATCCCATGGACTGCAGCATGCCAGGCTTCCCTGTCCTTCACTATCTCCCCGAGTTTGCTCAAAGTCAAGTCCATTGAGTCGGTGATGCCATTCAACCGTCTCATCTTCTGTCACCCCCTTCTCCTGCTTTCAATCTTTTTTTTTGTTCTGTTTTTTTAAAAAAAATTATTGCAGGATAATTTCTTTACAGAATTTTGTTGTTTTCTGTCAAACCTCAACAAGAATCAGCCATAGGTATACAGATATCCCCTCCCTTTTGAACCTCCCTCCCATCTTCTGCCCCATCCCACCCCTCCAGGTTGATACAGAGCCCCTGCTTGAGTTTCCTGAGCCATACAGCAAATTCCCATTGGCTATCTATTTTACATATGGTAATGTAAGTTTCCATGTTACTCTTTCCATACATCTGACCCTCTCCTCCCCTCTCCCCATGTCCATAAGTCTGTTCTCTATGTCTGTTTCTCCACTGTTGCTCTGTAAATATATTCTTCAGTACCATTTTTCTAGATTCCATATATATGTGTTAGAATATGATATTTATTTTTCTCTTTCTGAATCACTTAACTCTGTATAATAGGTTCTAGGTTCATCCACCTCATTAGAACTGACTCAGATGTGTTCCTTCTTATGGCTGAGTAATATTCTATTGTGTATATGTACCACAACTTCTTTATCCATTAATCTGTCAATGAAAATCTAGGTTGCTTCCATGTTCTAGCTATTGTAAATAGTGCTTCAATGAGCAATGGGATACATGTGTCTCTTTTGATTTTGGTTTCCTCAGGGTACATGCTTAGGAGTGGGATTGCTGGGTCATATGGTGGTTTTATTCCTAGATTTTAAGGAATCTCCATACCGTCTTCCATAGTGGCTGTATCAATTTACATTCCCACCAACAGTGCAAGAGCATTCCCTTTTCTCCACACCCTCTGCAGCATTTATTATTTGTAGACTTTTTGATGATGGCCATTCTGACTGGTATGAGGTGATATCTCATTGTGGTTTTGATTTGCATTTCTCTAATAATGAACGATGTTGAGCATCTTTTCATGTGTTTGTTAGCCATCTGTATGTCTTCTTTGAGAAATGTCTTTTAGGTCTCTTTCCCACTTTTTGATTGGGTTGTTTGTTTTTCTGGCATTGAGTTGTATGAGCTGCTTGTATATTTTGGAAATTAATCCTTTGTCAGTTATTTCATTTGTTACCATTTTCTCCCATTCTGAGGGTTGTCTTTTCACCTTGCTGTGCAAAAGCTTTTAAGTTTAATCAGGTCCCACTTGTTTATTTTTGTTTTTATTTCCATTACTCTAGGAGGTAGGTCATAGAGGATCTTGGTTTGATTTATATCATTGAGTGTTCTGCCTATGTTTTCCTCTACGAGTTTTATAGTTTCTGGTCTTACATTTAGGTCTTTAATACATTTTGAGTTTATCTTTGTGTTTGGTGTTAGGAAGTGTTCTAATTTCATTATTTTATGTATAGCCGTCCAGTTTTCTCAGCACCATTTTTTGCAGGGGCTGTTTTTGCCCCATTGTATAGTCTTGCCTATTTGTCAAAAATAAGGTACCAATAGGTGCATAGGTTTATTTCTGGGCTCTCTATCTTGTTCCATTGGTCTATATTTCTGTTTTTGTGCCAGTGCCATACTGTCTTGATGACTTTAGTTTTGTAGTATAATCTGAAATCAGTAAGGTTGATTTCTCTAGCTCCATTTTTCTTTCTCAAGACTGCTTTGGCTATTCAGGGTCTTTTGTGTTTCCATATGAACTGTGAACTTTTTTGTTCTAGTTCTGTGAAAAATGCCATTGGTAATTTGATAGGGATCACGTTGAATCTGTAGATTGCATTTGGTAGTATAGTCATTTTCACAGTATTGATTCTTCCTACTCAGGAGCATAGAATATCTCTCCATCTGTTTGTGTCATCTTTGATTTCTTTCATTAGTGTCTTGTAATTTTCTGTGTACAGTTCTTTTGTCTCCTTAGGTAAGTTTATTCCTAGATATTTAATTCTTTTTGTTGCAGTGGTGAATGGGATTGATTCCTCAATTTCTCTTTCTCATTTTTCATTGTTAGTATATAGAAATGCAAGTGATTTCTATGTATTGATTTTGTATCCTGCAACTTTGCTAAATTCACTGATTAGCTCTAGTAATTTTCTGATACTATCTTTAGGGTTTTCCCTGTACAGTATCATGTCATCTGCAAACAGTGAGAGCTTTACTTCTTTTCCAATCTGGATTTCTTTTATTTCTTTTTCTTCTCTGATTGCTGAAGCTAGGACTTCCAGAACTATGTTGAATAATAGTGGGGAAAGTGGACGCCCTTGTCTTGTTCCTGATCTTAGGGGGAATGCTTGCAGCTTCACCATTGAGAATAATGTTTGCTGTAGGCTTATCATTTATGTCCTTTACTATGCTGAGGTAGATTCCTTCTATGCCCAGTTTTTAAAGAGTTTTAATCCTAAATGGGTGCCAAATTTTGTCAAAGGCTTTTTCTTCATCTATTGAGATTATCATATGGTTTTTATCTTTCAATTTGCTAATGTGGTGTATCACATTGATTGATTTGTGTATATTGAAGAATCCTTGCATCCCTGGAATAAACCCAACTGGATCATGGTGTATGAGCTTTTCGATGTGTTGAATTCTGTTTGCTAAAATTTTGTTGAGGATCTTTGCTTCTCTGTTCGTCAGTGATATTGGCCTGTAGTTTTCTTTTTCTGTGTTGTCTTTGTCTAGTTTTGGTATCAGGGTGATGGTGGCCTCATAGAATGAGTTTGGAAGTGTTCCTTCTTCTGCAATTTTTGAAAGAGTTTTAGAAGGATAGGCATTAGCTCTTCTCTAAATGTTTGATAGAATTCTCCTGTGAAGCCACGGGTCCTGGGCTCTTGTTTTTTGGGAGATTTTTGTTCACAGCTTCAATTTCAGTGCTTGTAATTGGGTTGTTCATAATTTCTATTTCTTCCTGGTTCAGTCTTGAAAGATTGAACTTTTCTAAGAATCTGTCCATTTCTTTCAGTTATCCATTTTATTGCCATATACTTGTTCATAATAGTGTCTTGTAATCCTTTGTATTTCTGCATTGTCTGTTGTAACCTCTCCTTTTTCATTTCTAATTTTGTTGATTTGATTCTTCTCTCTTTTTTTCTTGGTAAGTCTGGCTAAAGGTTTGTCAATTTTGTTTATCTTCTCAAAGAACCAGCATTTAGTTTTGTTAACCATTACTATTGTTTCTTTCATTTCTTTTCATTTATTTCTTTCCTGTAATAATTTTGTTTTTTTTTCCAGTTGTTTTAAGTGTATTATCAGGTTTGATGTTTTTCTTGTTTCTTGAGATAGGATTGTATTGCTATAAGGTTCCCCCTTAGAACTGCTTTTGCTGCATCCCATAAGTTTTGAGTTGTCGTGTTTTCATTGTCATTTGTTTCTAGAAGTTTTTTGATTTCCCTTTTGTTTCTTTTGTTCCCTTTTAGTTTCTTCAGTAACTTATTGGTTGTTTACAAATGTGTTGTTTACTCTCCATGTGTTTGTCTTTCTTACAGTATTTCTCTTGTAATTGATATCTAGTCTCATAGCACTGTGGTCAGAGAAAATGCTTGATATGATTTCGTTTTTCTCAAATATACTGAGGTTTGATTTGTGACACAAGATGTTGTCTATCCTGGAGAATGATCCATGTGCAGTTGAGAAGAAAGTATATTCTTCTACATTTGGATGGAATGGCCTGAAAATATTGATGCGATCCATCTCATCTAATGATCACTTAAGACTTGACTTTCCTTATTAATTTTCTGTTTTGATGATCTGTCCATTGATGTGAGTTGGGTGTTAAAGTCTCCTACTATCATTGTGTTACTGCTAATTTCTCCTTTTATGTCTGTTAGCGTTTGTCTTATGTATTGAGGTGCTCCTATGTTGGGTGCATAGATATTTACACTTGCTATGTCTTCCTCTTGGATTGATCCCTTGATCATTATGTAGTGTCCTTCCTTATCTCTTGTAATGTTCTTTATATTGAGGTTTATTTTGTCTGGTATAAGGATTACTACTCCAGCTTCCTTTTGCTTCTCATTTGCATGGAATATATCTTTCCATCCTCTCACTTTCAGTCTATATGTGTCTTTAGGTCTGAAGTGGGTTTCTTGCAGACAGCATATATATGGGTCTTGTTTTTGTATCCATTCAGCCAGACTATGTCTTTTGGTTGGAGCATTTAATCCATTTACATTTAAAGTAATTATTGATATTTATGTCCCTATTGCCATTTTCTTAATTGTTTGGGGTTGATTTTGTAGATCCTTTTTCTTCTCTTGTATTTCCTTACTATATAAGTCCCTTTAACATTTGTTGTAAAGCTGGTTTTGTGGTACTGAATTCTCTTAACTTTTGCTTGTCTGAAAAGCTTTTGATTTCTCCATCAATTTTGAATGGGATCCTTGCTGAGTAGAGTGATCTTTGTTGTAGATTTTTCCCTTTCAGTGCTTTAAATATATCCTGCCATTCCCTTCTGGCCTGCAGAGTTTCTGCTGAAAGATCAGCTGTTAAACTGATGGGGTTTCCCTTGTATGTTACTTGTTGCTTTTCCCTTGCTGCTTTTATTGTGTTTAGTCTTTGTTAGTTTGATTAGTATGTGTCTAGGCATGTTTCTCCTTGGGTTTATCCTGTATGGGACTCTGTGCCTCTTGGACTTGATTGACTATTTCCTTTTCCACGTTGGGAAAATTTTCAGCTATAATCTCTTCAAAAATTTTCTCATAACCTTTCTTTTTCTCTTCTTCTTCTGGGACCCCAATAATTCGAATGTTGGTGCATTTGATATTGTTCAGAGGTCTCTGAGACTATCCTCACTTCTTTTCATTCTTTTTACTTTATTCTTCTCTTCAGCAGTTATTTCCACCGTTTTATCTTCCAGCTCACTGATTCGTTCTTCTGCTTCAGATATTCTGCTATTGATCCTACCAGAGTATTTTTAATTTCAGTAATTGTGTTGTTTGTCTCTGTATGATTATTCTTTAATTCTTCTATGTCTTTGTTAATTGATTCTTGCATTTTCTCCGTTTTGTTTTCAAGGTTTTTGATCATCTTTACTATCATTATTCTGAATTCTTTTTCAGGAAGTTTGCCTATTTCCTCTTCATTTATTTGGACTTCTGTGTTTCTAGTTTGTTCCTTCATTTGTGTAGTACTTCTCTGACTTTTCATTATTTTTAACTTATTATGTTTGAGGTCTCCTTTTCCCAGGCTTGAAGGTTGTGTTCTTTCTTCCTTTTGGCTTCTTCCCTCCTAAGGTTGGTCCAGTGGTTTGTGTAAGCTTCGTATAGGGTAAGATTTGTGCTGAGTTTTTGTTTGTTTGTTTGTTTTTCCTCTGATGGGCAAGGCTGAGTGAGTTGGTAATCCTGTCTGCTGATGACTGGGTCTGTATTTTTGTTTTGTTTGTTGTTTAGATGAGGTGTCCTGCACAGGGTGCTACTGGTGGTTGGGTGATGCCTGGTCTTGTATTCAAGTGGTTTCCTTTGTGTGAGTTCTCACTGTTTGATACTCCCTAGGGTTGGTTCTCTGCTGGTCTAGCTTCTTGTAGTCAGTGCTTCCATTCCAAAGGCACAGGGCTTGATCTCTTCAAATCCTTATGCTTATGTGGTAAGTTCTGAACATATACGATGAAAATTTTCAAGAAGAATATGTGCAGTGTGTCTTCTGTTTAATTTCCAAGTGTATCAAGGCTGGTCAAGGAGTCTCCTGAGGTCGACACCAGAAACACCACTGAGAAAGGAAGACAATGCTGAAGCCTCTTGTTTCTTGATTACCTCAAGATCTCTGGTGGTGGCAACGTGGGTGAGAGTCCATGGTGAGTTGGCCAGCGGCGAGTCGCGCTGGCCACAGGGCGTCTCCTGCAGTCCTGGTGGCAACTGGTCCAGTAGTTTCCAATGCCCAGGGCTTTGGCTGTACAGAGAGCCAGTCTGCTTAAATGGGAGGGAGCGAGCAGGGCAGTGCATGCATGCCATGCCTGCCTTCAATCTTTTCCAGCATCAGGGTCTTTTCCAAAGAGTCAGCTCTTCCCATCAGGTGGTCAAAGTATTGGAGCTTCGTCTTCAGCATCAGTTCTTCTAATGAATGTTCAAGGTTGATTTCCTTAAGGAATGACTGATTTGATCTCTTTCTGTCCAAGGGACTCTCAAGAGCTTTCTCTAGCACCACAATTCGAAAGCATCAATTCTTTGGTGCTCAGCCTTCTTGATGGTCTGAGTCTCACATCTATACATGACTACTGGAAAAACCATAGGTTTGATTAGACAGACCTTTGTGAGCAAAGTGATGTCTCTGCTTTTTAATATGCCATCTCGGTTTGTCATAGTTATTCTTCCAACGAGCAAGTGTTTTTGAATTTCATGGCTGCAGTCACCGTCCATAGTGATTTTGGAGCCCATGAAAATAAAATCTGTTCCTGTTTCCACTTTTTTACCCATAATTGCCATGAGTGATGAGATTGGATACCATGATCTTAGCTTTTTGAATGCTGAGTTTTAAGCCAGCTTTTTCACTCTCCTCTTTCACCCTCATCATGAGGCTCTTTAGTTCCTCTTCACTTTCTGCCACTAGAGTGGCATTATCTGCGTATCTGATTTGTTGATATTTCTCCTGGCATTCTTGATTCCAGCTTATGAGTCATCCAGCCTGGCATTTCTCATGATGTACTCTGCATAGAAGTTATATAAATAGGGTGACAATATACTGCCTTGACGTACACCTTTCCCAATTTTGAACCAGTCCATTGTTCCATGTCCAGTTCTAACTGCTGCTTCTTGCCCTGTATATAGGTTTCTCAGGAGACAGGTAAGGTGTTCTGGTATTCCCATATATTTAAGAATTTTCCACAGTTTGTTGTGATCCACACAGTCAAATGCTTTAGCATTGTGAGTGAAGCAGAAGTAGATGTTTTTCTGGAATTCCCTTACTTTTCCTATGATCCAAAGGATGCTGGCAATTTGATCTCTGGTTCCTCTGCTTTTTTTAAGTCCAGCTTGAACATCTTGTTGTTCTCAGTTCATGTACTGCTGAAGCCTAGCTTGAAGGATTTTAAGCATTACATTGCTGGCATGTGAAATGAGCACAATTGTACAGTAGTTTGAACATTCTTTCACACTGCTTTCTTTGGCACTGGAATGAAAACTGCCTTTTTCTAGTCCTGTGGCCACTGTTGAGTTTTCCAAATTTGGTGACATATTGAATACAGTACTTTAACAGTATCATCTTTTAGGATTTGAAATAGCTCAACTGGAATTCCATCACCTCCACTAGCTTTGTTCATAGTGATGCTTCCTAAGGCCCACTTGGACTTCTCTGGTGGCTCAGACAGTGGATAATCTGGCTACAATGCAGGAAACTCAAGTTTGATCCCTGGGTTAGGAAGATCCCCTGGAGAAAGGAATGGCTACCCACTCCAGTATTCTTGCCTGAAAAATCCCATGGACAGAGGAACCTGGTGGGCTAGAGTCCATGGCATCACAAAGAGTTGGACATGACAGAGTGACTAACACTATTACTACTAAGGCCCACTTGACTTCACACTCCAGAATGTCTGGCTCTAGGTGAGTGATCACATCATCATGGTTATCCAGGTCATTAAAACTTTTCTGTATAATTCTTCTGTGTATTCTTGTCACCTCTTCTTAATCTCTTCTGCTTCTGTTAGGTCCTTGCTCTTTCTGTATTTTACTGTGCCCATCTTTACATGAAATGTTCGGAGGTATCTCCAGTTTTCCTGAAGCAATCTCTAGTTTTTCCCATTCTATTGTTTTCTTCGATTTCTTTGCATTGTTCACTTAAGAAGGCTTTCTTATCCCTCCTTGCTGTTATCTGGACCTCTGCATTCAGATGGGTATATCTTTCCTTTTCTCCTTTGCCTTTTGCTTCTCTTCCTTTCTCAGCTATTTTGTAAGGCCTCCTCAGACAACCACTTTGCCTTCTTACATTTCTTTTTCTTGGAGATGGTTTTGGTCATTGCCTTGTTACAGTGTTACAAACCTCTGTCCATTGTTCTTCAAGCACTCTGTCTACCAGATCTAATCCCTTGAGTTTATTCATCACTTCCACTCTATATTCATAAGGGATTTGATTTAAGTCATAGGCCTTAATATTCTCCTTACCTTTCTGGATTTGAGTTTTGCTTCACCCTCACTCATTTCCTTCAAATATAGCCTGGCAGTTTACCAGCTATCTTTTCAGCTTTTTGGTGTTCTAAGATTTTTTTTTATGCATACACATATGTATCCATGTATTATATATATATATATATATATATATGTATATATATAGTGTCTGTCCACTTCAATGTCTCCACTTCAGTGTCTCCTTCTGAGACTCTAAACATTTGTTAGATCCTCTCATTCTATTCTCCATGTCTTAACCCTTTTTAATATTTTCATTCTCTGTGTCTCTCTATGTTGTTTTTGGAATAAATTCTTTCCATACATCTTTTAATTCATTAATTGTCTCTGCAGCTGTTTCTGATCTGATGTTTAATCTATGCATTGTTTTAAATTTTAATTATTATATTTTTCATTGCTCAAAGTTCAACTCATTTTCTTCAAGTCTTTTCATTTCTTATTGATTTTTATTGTATGCTTATCTTTGTAATTGTATCCTTTATTTCTTTAAACATTTCATACATAACTATTACATGTTAGATTGTTCAAACATCTATCGTCTTGAGGATTTATAGGTGTTTCTCTTCTGTTTTATTTCTACTGATTTTTACTAATGGATGAGATTTGGTATTTGGTAATCTTTGTGAGATCATGCTCCATTTAATCTGTGTAAGGCCTAACTTGGAGAAAACTTTCTTCCCAAAACAAACGATCACCGCAGTTGCTCTCTTCAAGGTTTGGCTCTGAGCTGGAGTCTGAGACTCAGATTCCCATTTCCTTGTTATTTCAGTAATCATTATCCATACCAATGATTGCTAGAGGATTCGAGGTTCATGGAAATTCAACTCCTCCCTGGTTCCTGTCACTCTGGCTCTACAGACTTGGACTTCTTGCCCTTGCCAAACTCTTTGCCTCTGAGGCTTTGTTCCCTAGTAGATGACTCCTGGATGTTACCATTACTTCCAAGTATTGCCGCCAAGACTACACATTTCCTAATTGTGCCCCATGCTTATCTCATATTGCTTGGTTGTGGCAGTATGGGAGTATTGCTGGAAAGCTCTTTTACCTTTTGTTAGAGGCACAGTGTACCATATCTGGAGTGTAGTTTTTGCAGAGGGCCTCTCAGAGCTCCTACTTACTTATTATACTGCAAGTGTAAGCCCATTACTTCATTTTTAATTAAAAAATTAAATGTTCATTGTGAAAGAATTTTTGATATGGGAAAAAAAGTTACAAATTTAGTACAAAGAATTTGTGAATACATTTTATCCAGCTTTCCTAAATGCTAACGTCGTAACATAAATACAGTGCAACTCCGGAAAACAGGAAATTAGCATTGATACAATATTATTAACTAATCTGTAGACCTTATCCAAATTTTGTCAATTGTCCCACTAATGTGAGGTCCAGGATTCCATATTTTGTTAGTCTTGTCTCCTTAATGTCTTCTGGTTTTTTAACTTTTATTTTAAAAAAAATTTTATTGAAGTATAGTTGGTTTACAATGTTGTGTTGCTTTCCGGTGTATAGCAAGGTTAGTCAGTTATACACACACACATATATATATGTCCACTCCTTTTTAGATTCTTTTCCCATGTAAGCCATTACAGAGCATTGAGTAAAGTTCCTTGTGCTATACGGTAGGTCCTTATTAGTCATCTATTTTATTTATAGTAGTGTGTATATGTCAGTCTCAATCTCCCAATTTATCCCTCCTCCAACTCACTCCCCGGTAAATATAAATTTCTTTTCTACATTTGTAACTGTATTTCTGTTTTATAAATAAGTTCATTTGAAACTCTATTTTTTTTGTGTGTGTGTGTGTGTTTCACATATAAGCAACATCATATATTTGTCTTTGTCTGACTTACTTCACTCAGTATGACAATCTCTATGTCCATCCATGTTGCTGCAAATGGCATGATTTTGTTCTTTTGGCTGAGTAATATTATTAATACCTTGTATATATGTACCACATCTTCCTTATCCATTCCTCTGTTGAATCTACAAACAATAAATGTTGGAGAGTGTGTGGAGAAGAGGGAACTCTCCTACACTGTTGGTGGGAATGTAAATTGGCACAGCCACTATGGATAACAGTGTGGAGGTTCTTTAAAAAAACTAAAAATAGAGCTACCATATGACCCAGAAATCCCACTCCTGAGCATATATCCAGAGAAAACCATTATTGGAAAAGATACATGCACTCCAGTGTTTATTGTAGCACTATTTACAATAGCTAGGACATGGAAGCAACCTAAATGTCCATGCCCTCTGGTTTTTAACAATTCTTTAGTCCCTCTTTTTAGTTCATGACTTTGATACTTTTGACAAGTACTGGCCAGTTATTTTGTGGACTGTCCCTCAATTTGGGTTTGTCTGATATTTCCTCATGATTAAATCCAACTTATATATGCTTGACAAGAATGTGATAGCAGTGATGTTATGCCCTTCTCAGTACATCACTATAAGGGGATGCATGCTTTCCATATAGCTAATTATCTTGACCACTTGGTTAAAGTCAGTGTCAGACAGGATGCTCTCCTGAAAAGTTTCCCCTTTGTAATTAATAAATATTTTGTGTAAAGATAATTTGAGACTATCTAAATATCTTATTTCTCATCATAAGCCCACTAATTTTAGCATCCACTGAGGTCAACTGAGTGTGTTTGCCTGAAACAATTGTTCCTGTGATATTTGGCAAATGGTGGGCTTTTATTTCTATTATTCTGTCTTCATTAATAACTGAAATTCTGTTGTAAAGAAGAGCTTTTCTTTCCACCTCATTTCTTTGTTTATTAAATTATTTACGGCAAGAGTGAGTGCTTGATAAGTTGCTTCAATCATGTCCAACTCTTTGTGACACCATGAATGATAGCCCACTCTGTCCATGGAATTCTCCAGGTAAGAATGCTAGAGTGGGTAGCCATTTCCTTTTCCAGGGGATCTTCCTGACCCAGGGATCAAACCTGGGTCTCTCTCATTGAAGGCTGATTCTTTGAGCCACCAGGGAAGCCCATGGCAAAATTTACTCATAGGTACTTATTTGTCCCATCCCTCCCCAAAATTATCCCTTATTTGGACATTGGGAGCTCTTTCAAGTTTGCTCTTGGGTCCTTTCAACATCTCACCATCATTTTGGGAGTAAGTCATTTTTTACACCTCAAGGTATCATAGCCCCCCCCCCATTTGAAACTGAACTTCTAGATGATTTTTTTTCTATTGTTGTTTGTCTTGCTGTGGATTGGTTAAAAAGATTTTTTTCATTTGATATTCCATTTTACTTCTAATATTGGAAGTTGTACACTCATGTCTTTTCTTCTAATGGCTAATCTAGACTACTTTAAATATTTTTATTGAGTTATATTTTATATTATAAAATACACCCATTTCAATTTATAATTTAATGATTTTTAGTAATTTTACTGAGTTTGCAACCATCACCATATATTAGTTCTAGAACATTTTTGCCCCTCAGCAGGTTTCCTCATGCATTCAAAGCCCCATTCTGACAAAACTGTCACTATTTGATCCTTTTAGCAGCTTCCTGGTAAAGCCCCATTTTCAGGATTTGTCTTGATTTTATTTCACTCACTCAGTGAGGAAAGCTCTATTCTGAGGTCCTTTCTAGACAGTAATCAGTGACAATTGTTTAATATTGCAGAGACCTAAGAATGAGTTACCAGTTGCAGCATATAAGGGGCTAACCAAAAATCTTACAATAAAAATTTAGTTAATTAAATGTCATACAAGTGTTTGAAAAGTGCCAACATACTCCTAGGAATCTAGAAGGTAAACTGCATGTCCAAGACTGTGAGCATTTCCAGGAAATATCTGAGAAAGCCATTGTTGATTAACTCGCGCTGGCCTTGAGAGTCTGCTGGCCTTGAGAGTCTGCAGAAGAAAGAAGTGAAAGCAGATTGTTGAAGGCGTGTTCCAACACATACAAATCTTCTTGGCAAATAATAGAACATTTAATTGTTCAATGTGTTTAATAAAATCTCTTTCCAAAGCTGACCACTAAGCTAAATGAGAAGAGAGTTTAGTGGCTACACATGACAAAGAATGCAGACTTTACAGAATTATTCCAGAAAAGTCACTAAACAAACAAAAAGTAGCAACAACAGCAGCAACAACAGCAACAAACTGTGAGGAGGGGGATATCTGAATTGCCACATTATATTATTTAAGGTATTCAATTTAAAATAAAAATTATGGGACACATAAAGAAACAGGAAAATATGGCCTATCACAGGTTAAGAAAAGTGATCAACCCAAGGAATCCCAGACACTGGCCTTGTAAGACAAAGATTTTGAGTCAGCAATACAAATATATTCAAAGAACTAAAGTAAACTTGCCTAGAGAATTAAAGGAAAGTACGAAAATTATCTAAATGACATCTCATCCATTAGAGAGAAGAGGTAGATATTATAAAAAAAAAAAGAACCATATAGAAATTCTCACATCTTAATGGCACCAATAACTAAAATGAAAAATTGATTTGTGTGTGCATGTTCAGTCACTCAGTCATGTCTGACTCTTTGTGACCCCATGGACTGTAACCCACCAAGCTCTTCTGTCCATGAGATTTTCCTAGCAAGAATACTGGAGTGGGTTGCCATTTCCCCCTCCAGGGGATCTTTCTGAACCAGGGATTAAACCCACATCTCCTGCGTTGGCCGGCAGATTCTTTAGCACTGAACCTCTTGGGAAGCCTGAAAAATTCACTAGAGAGACTTAATAAAAAATTTGTGCTGGCAGGAGAACAAATTGGTATATTTGAAAATAGGTCTATTGAGATTATCTACTGTGAAGAAGAGAAAGAAAAAGAATAGAGAAAAATGAATACAGACACATGGGTCTGTGGAAAACCATCAAGTGTACCAACCATATGCATATTGGGAGTGGCTATCTGATTATCAGACAAAATAGCCTTTAAAACATATATTATTACTAGAGATAAAGGCATTTCATAATGAAGAAAACCTCAATCAGAAAGCTCAAACAATTATAAATATATATACACTTAACAACAGAATCCTAAAATTCATGAGATGAAAAAAATGACAGGATTGAAGGGGGAAAGAGACAACTGAAAAAGAATAATTGGAGAATTCAATACTGCTCATTCAGTAATGGAGAGCACTACTCGGCAGAAGATCAAAAAGAAAATAGAACACTTGAACAAATTAACTAATTTAACTAAATCTCTAAACTAACTAAATCTAACAGCACTTCTGTAGAATACTCTCCAGAACAATGGCAAAATATGTATACTTTTCAGATGCACATGGAACATTCTTCAGGATAGACCATACATCAGGCCATAAAATCCGTTAAACTTAACCAAGAAGGTAGATTTGTACACTAAAAATTACAAAGCATTGATGAAAGAAATTGAAGACAGAAATAAATAGAAAGATATTCCATGCCCATGGATTGGAAGAATCAATACTGTGAAAATGACTATACTACCCAAAGCAATCTACAGATTCAATGCAATCCCTATCAAATTACCAATAGCATTTTTCACCAGAACTAGAACAGAAAAAATTGCAATTTGTGTGGAGACACAAAAGATCCCTAATAGCCAAAGCAATCTTGAGAAAGAAAAACAGGAACTGGAGGAACCAACTTTCCCGACTTCAGACTATACTACAAAGGTACAGTCATCAAGACAGAATGGTACTGGCACAAAAACAGAAATATAGGTCAATGAAACAAGATAGAAAGCCCAGAGATAAATCCACGCATCTCTGGGCAACTTATCTTTGACAAAGGAGACAAGAATATACAATGGAGAAAGGAGAGCCTCTTCAATAAGTAGAGCTGGGAAAGCTGGACAGCTACATGTAAAAGAATAGAATTAGAACACTTCCTAACACTGAACACACAAATAAACTCAAAATGGATTAAAGACCAAAATGTAAGGCCAGACACTATAAAATTCTTAGAGGAAAACACAGGCAGAACACTCTTTGACATAAATCACAGCAAGATCCTCTTTGATACACCTCCTAGAGTAAAAGAAATAAAAATAAAAATAAACAAATAGGACCCAATTTACATGAAAAGCTTTTATGTACCAAAGGAAACTATAAACAAGATGAAAAGACAACCCTCAGAATGGGAGAAAATAATTGCAAACAAAGCATCTAACAAAGCATTCATCTCCAAAATATACAGGCACTTCAATATCAGAAAGCAAACAACCCAACCAAAAAATGGGTAGAAGACCTAAAGAGACACTTCTCCAAAGAAGGCATACAGGTGGCCAAACAAATACATGAAAAGATGCTCAACACCACTCATTATTGGAGAAATGCAAATCAAAATTACAATGAGATATCACCTCACAGCAGTCAGATTGGCCATCACCAAAAAACTACAAACAATAAATGCTGGAGAGGATGTGAAGAAAAGGGAACCCTCTTGTACTGTTGGCGGGAATGTAAATTGATACAGCCATTATGGAAAACAGTATGGAGATTCCTTTAAAAAAAACTAGAAGTAAAACTACCGTATGACCCAGCAATCTCATTATTGGGCATATACCCAGAGAAAACCATAATCCATAAAAAATATATATACCCTAATATATATGTAGCAGTACTATTTACAACAGCTAGGACATGGAAGCAATCTATATGCCCATTGATAGATGAATGAATAAAGAAGTTGTGGTACATATATACAATGGAATGTTATTTAGCCATAAAAAGGAATGAATTTGAGTCAGTTGAAGTGAGATGGGTTAACCTAGAGCCTGTTATACAGAGTGAAGTAAGTCGGAAAGAGAAAGACAAGTGTCTTATTTTAATGCATATATATGGAATCTATAAAAAATAGTACTCATGAAACTATTTGCAAGGCAGGAATAGAGACACAGGTGTAGAGAATGGACTTGTGGACACAGCAGGGAAAGGAGAGGGTGGGACAAATTGAGAGAGTAACATTGACATATATACACACTACCATGTATAAAATAGATAGCTGATGGGAAGCTGCTGCATAGCACAGGGAACTCAATTTGGTGCTCTGTAATGACTTAGAGGGGAGGGCTGGGGCTGGGGGTGGGAGGGAGGCTCAAGAGGGAAGTTATGTATGTATACTTATAGCTGATTCACATTGTTCTGTACAGCAGAAACCAACACAACATTGTAAAGCAATTATCCTCCAAGGAAAAATAAAACTAAAAAAAAAGTGATCAGAGGACCTGAACAGACATTTTTTCAAAGACATACAAATGACCAACATGTATATGAAAAGATGCTTAACTTAAATAATTATCAGGGAAATGCAAACCAAAACTACAATGAGATATCATCTGTTAAAATAACCATTATCAAAAAGACAAGAGATAACAAGTGTTGGCAAGGATATGGAGAAAAGAGGATACTTGTGTTACTGGAAGTGTAAGTTGGTACAGCCACTATGGAAAACAGGATGGAAGTTCTTCAAAAAATTTAAAATTGAGCTACCATATGATCCAGCAATCCTACTTATGGTTATATAATATATCTGAAGGAAGTGAAATCACTGTCCCTAAGAGATATCTGTACCCCCATGTTCATTATTCATGATAGGAAAAATATGGAGCAACTTCAGTGTCAATTAAGATGAATGGATAAAGAAAATGCTATATATATATATGTGTGTGTGTGTGTGTGTGTGTGTGTGTGTGTGTACTGCTTAGTTACTCAGTTGTGTCTATTTGTGACATCATGGACTGTAGGTCTCCAGGCTCCTCTGTCCATGGGGATTCTCCAAGCAAGAATACTGAAGTGGGTTGCCATGCCCTCCTCAAGGGGATCTTCCCAACCCAGAGATCACACCCAGGTATCTTGCACTGCAGGTGGATTCTTTACTGTCTGATCCACCAGGGAAGTCCATATATATGGACTATTATTCAGCTATAAAAATGAAAGAAATTCTGTCATTCATGACAAAATGGAGGACCTCAAGGGCATTGTGCTAAGTGACATAAGAGAAAAACAAACAGTGTACGATATCACTTTTTTAAAAAATAAATTTATTTATTTTAGTTGGGGGCTAATTACTTTACAATATTGTAGGGGCTTTTGCCATACATTGACATGAATCAGCCATGGGTTTACATGTGTTCCCCATCCTGAACTGCCCTCCCACCTCCCTCCCCATCCCATCCCACTGGGTCATCCCATTGCCCCAGCCCTGAGCATTTGCCTCATGCATTGAACCTGGAATGGTGTTCCGTTTCACATATGGTAAAATACATGTTTCAATGCTATTCTCTCGGAACGTCCCACCCTCACCTTCTCCCTCAGAGTCCATAAGACTGTTCTATGCATCTGTGTCTCTTATTCTGTCTTGCCTATAGGGTTATTGTTACCATCTTTCAAATTCCATATATATGCATTAGTATACTGTATTGGTGTTTTGCTTTCTGGCTTACTTCACTCTGTATAATGGGCTCCAGTTTCATCCATATCAATAGAACTGATTCAAATGTATTCTTTTTAGTGGCTGAGTAATATTCCATTGTGTATATGTACCACAGCTTCCTTATCCATTCGTCTGCTGATGGGCATATAGGCTGCTTCCATGTTCTGGCTATTGTAAACAGTGCTGCGATGAACATTGGGGTACACGTGTCTCTTTCAATTCTGGTTTCCTCAGTGTGTATGCCCAGCAGTGGGATTGCCGGGTCATATGGCAGTTCTATTTCCAGTTGTTTAAGGAATCTCCACACTGTGCTCCATAGTGGCTGTACTAGTTTGCATTCCCACCAGCAGTGTAAGAGGGTTCCCTTTTCTCCACACCGTCTCCAGCATTTATTGCTTGTAGACTTTTGGATAATAGCCATTCTGACGGGCGTGAAATGGTACCTCATTGTGGTTTTGATTTGCATTTCTCTAATAATGAGTGATGTTGAGCATCATTTCATGTGTTTGTTAGCCATCTGTATGTCTTCTTTGGAGAAATGTCTGTTTAGTTCTTTGGCCCATTTTTTGATTGGGTCATTTATTTTTCTGGAATTGAGCTGCAGGAGTTGCTTGTATATTTTTGAGATTAATTGTTTGTCTGTTGCTTCGTTTGCTATTATTTTCTCCCATTCTGAAGGCTGTCTTTTCACCTTGCTTATAGTTTCCTTTGTTGTTCAAAAGCTTTTAATTTTAATTAGGTCCCATTTGTTTATTTTTGCTTTTATTTCCAATATTCTGGGAGATGAGTCATGGAGGATCCTGCTGTGATTTATGTCAGAGAGTGTTTTGCCTATGTTTTCCTCTAGGAGTTTTATAGTTTCTGGTCTTATGTTTAGATCTTTAATCCATTTTGAGTTTATTTTTGTGTATGGTGTTAGAAAGTGTTCTAGTTTCATTCTTTTACAAGTGGTTGAGCAATTTTCCCAGCACCATGTGTTAAAGAGATTGTCTTTTCTCCATTGTATATTCTTGCCTCCTTTGTCGATGATATCATGATGATATCACTGTTTTTTTATGATATCACTTTTATGCAGAATCTTGAAAAACATTTGAGTTCATAGAAACAGAGATTGAATGATGATTACCAGGGGCTGGAAAAGGCAGGGAAAATAAGGAGATTTGGTTAAAGGGCACAGACTTCCAGTTGAAAGATGAATAAGTTCTTGGGATCTAATTCATAACATGAAACTATAGCTAACACAGCTGCATCATATACTTGAAAATTGGTAAGAAAGTAAATCTTAAGTGTTATCACCACACAAAAATGATAATTATGTGAGGTGATTGGTGTGTCAACTAATCTTATTGTAGTAATCATTTCACAATATGTGCATTCACCAAATCATCACATTATACACTCTAAACTTATAGAATATTCTATGTCAGTTATATCTCATTAAAGCTGGGGATGTGAGTTAGACCACATCCAACATAAAGAAGGCTGAGTGCCTAAGAATTGATGCTTAAGAATTTGATGCTTTCAAATTGTGATGCTGGAGAAGACTCTTGAGAGTTCCCTGGACTGCAAGGAGATCAAACCATTCAATCCTAAAGGAAATCAACCCTGAATATTCATTGGAAGGACTAATGCTGAAGCTCCAATACTTTGGCCACCTGATGTGAAGAGCCAACTCATTGGAAAAGACCCTGGTGCTGGGAAAGATTGATGGCAAGTGGAGAAGGAGGCAACAGAGGATGAGATGATTGAATGGCATCACAGACTCAACGGACATGAGTTTGAGCAAACTCTGGGAGATAATGAAGAACAGGGAAGGCTGGCATGCTGCAAGTCAGGGGGTTGCAAAGAGTCAAACATGACTTAGTGAATGAACACCAAAACTGGGGAAAAAAGAATTAACACCAACCTTTTACAAAGTCTTCCAAGATAACAAAGAGAAGGGAATACTTCTCAACTCATTCAATGAAGCCAGTATTATACTGATACCAAAACTAAACAAAGACACTGCAAGAAAATAGAACTACAGACCAAAACCTTATTTCAATATAGGTGCAAAAATCTTCAATAAAATACTAGCAAGCCGAATTTGACAGTGTATAAGCAGTATTATATGCCATGATCAAGTGGGATTTACCCAAAGATTGCATAGTTTAACTTCAAGAAATCAATAGAATAAAAGATAGAAACCACATGGTCATCTCAGACATTAAAAAAGCAATTCATTTCATTTCAGTTCAGTCACTCAGTTGTGTCCGACTCTTTGCAACCCCATGAACTGCAGCACGCCAGGCCTCCCTGTCCATCACCAACTCCCAGAGTCTACCCAAACCCATGTCCATTGAGTTGGTGATGCCATCCAACCATCTCATCCTCTGTCGTCCTTTTCTCCTCCTGACCTCAATCTTTCCCAGCATCAGGGTCTTTTCAAATGAGTCAGCTCTTCCCATCAGGTGGCCAAAGTATTGGAGTTTCAGCTTCAACATCAGTCCTTCCAATGAACATCCAGGACTGATCTCCTTTAGGATGGACTGGTTGGATCTCCTTGCAGTCCAAGGGACTCTCAAGAGTCTTCTCCAACACCACAGTTCAAAAGCATCAATTCTTCGGTGCTCAGCTTTCTTCACAGTCCAACTCTCGCATACATACATAATCACTGGAAAAACCATAGCCTTGACTAGACGGACCTTTTTTGACAAAGTAATGTCTCTGCTTTTCAATATGCTGTCTAGGTCAGTCATAACTTTTCTTCCAAGGAGTAAGTGTCTTTTAATTTCATGGCTGCAATCACCATCTGAAGTGATTTTGGAGCCCCCAAAAATAAAGTCAGCCACTGTTTCCACTGTTTCCCCATCTATTTCCCATGAAGTGATGGGACCGGATGCCATGATCTTAGTTTTCTGAATGTTGAGCTTTAAGCCAACTTTTTCACTCTCCTCTTTCACTTTCATCAAGAGGCTCTTTTCACTTTCTGCCATGAGGGTGGTGTCTAACCTAATATCTGAGGTTATTGATGTTTCTTCCGGCAATCTTGATTCCAGCTTGTTCTTCCTCCAGCCCAGCGTTTCTCATGATGTACTCTGCATATAAGTTAAATAAGCAGGGTGACAATATACAGCCTTGATGTACTCCTTTTCCTAAAGTCCAGACTTTATTAGTCCGGACTTCCTCAATCTGGTGAAGGCCATCTACAACAATCTCAAAGGAAATATGATACTTAGTGGTTAAAGACTAAATAAGGCTTCCCGGGTAGCTCAGCTGGTAAAGAATCTGCCTGCAAAGCAGGAGACCCCAGTTTGACCCCTGGGTCGGGAAGATCCCTTGGAGAAGGGAATGGCAACCCACTCCAGTATTCTTGCCTGGAGAATTCCATGGACAGATAAGTCTGGCAGGCTACAGTCCATGGGGTCGCAAAAAGTTGGCCATTACTGAATGACTTTCACTTTCAAAGACTAAATACTTTCTTCTTGAGACAAGGAAGAAGATGCCTTCCCTTGCCATTTCTGTTTAACATAGTGCTGGTGGTTCTATCCAGGGCAATTAGGCAAAAAAAAGTAATGAAAAACATCCAACTGAAAAGGAAGAAATAAATTTATGTCTATTCACAAAAGATACAGTCTGACATATAGAAAATCCTAAAGAATCAGCAAAAATTATTAAAGATAATACATTTCAGCATGGCTGCAAATACAAGATCAATATACAAAAATGAATTATGTATCTTATTCACTAACAATGAACAATTCAAAAAGGAAATTAAGAAAAATCTAATTTACAATAGAATCAAAAAGAATAAAATACTTTGGAACAAAGTTAACAAAAAAGTGCAAAACTTGTATAATGAAATCTATAAAATGTTGTTGAGAAAAATTAACAAGAAGATCTAATAAATGGAAAGTCATCCCATGTTTATAGATTAGAAGATTGAAGATTGTTAAGATGGAGATACTCCCCAAATCCATTACAGATTCAATGTAACCTACCAAAATCCCAGATGTCTTTTTTTTTTTTTACAAAAATGACCAAATTATTAGAAAATTTTTATGGAAATACAAAGGACACAGAATAATCAAAGTATTTGCAAAAGAAGAATAAATTTGGAAGACTTAACAGTCCCATATTTCAAAACTTACTACAAAATTGCAATCTCCTAATGGTTAATGATTGTTGAGCATCCTTTTCTGTGCTTATTCACCATTTGTATATCTTTTTTGGAGAGATGACTATCCAACTCCTTTGCCCATTTCAAAAATTGTGGTAAAATACAGTACATAACCTAAACCTTACCTTTTAAACCATTTTAAATGTATAATTCAGTGGTATTAAGTACATTCACATTGTTATGCAAACATCATCCAACTCCAGAACTTTCTGTCATTCCAAACCAAAATTCTGTACCCATTAAACAACTACCAACTTCCCCTCCCCCTCAGACTCTGGTAACCACCTTTCTACTTTCTGTTTTGTGAATTTGACTCCTCTAGGTATCTCATATAAGTGGAATCATACAATATTTGTTCTATTGTGTCTGGCTTATTTCACTTAATATGTTTTCAAGATTCATCCATGCTGTAGTTTTTATCAGAATCTCATTCTTTCTTAAAGCTGAATAATATTCTGTTGTATGTATGTACCACATTTTTATCCATTTATCCATTCATCTCTTGATGGACATTTAGGATGCTCACATCTTTTGGCTATTTTGAATAACGCTACTATGAATATTTCAAGTCCCTGCTTTCAATTATTTGGGGTATATAACTAGAAGTGGAATTGCAGAATTAGATAACTCTGTTTCATTTTTCGAGGAACTACTATGCTATTTTCCATAGCAGTCACACCATTTTATATACTCCCATCAATAACATACAAGTGCTGAATTTCTTCACATCCTTGCAAGAACTTGCTATTGTTTTGAAAATAACCATCCCTTTGGATATGAGATAGCATCTCATTGTGGTTTTGATTTGCATTTCCCTAACCATTGGAGATGTTGAACATCTGATTCTTCTTTGGAGAAATATCTAAGTTCTCTGCCCATTTTTGAATCAGTTGCTTGGTTTTGTTGCTGTTGAGTTGTAGGTGTTATTTTGTGTATATTCTAGGTATTAATCCCTACATCAGTTTCCTATGGCTGCCATAACAAAGTACCAAAGACTGGGTGACTTAAACAACAAAAATAAATTTCCTTGCAATTCTGGAGTCTTAGAAGTCCAAGATCAAGGTATCAGCAAGTTTCATTTATTTCTGAGGCCTCTCTTTCCTTGGCTTGTAGATGGCCATTTCTTCCTTTCTTTTTTCAAATTAATTTTTATTGGAGTATAGTTGCTTTATAATGTTGTGTTAGTTTCTGCTGAGCAGCAAAGTAAATCAATTACACACACACACACACACACACACACATATATATACTCTTTTAGATTTTCTTCCCATTTAGGTTACCAGAGAGCATGGAGTAGGGTTCACTGAGCACTACAGTAGGTTCTCATTAGTTATCCATTTCATACATAGTGGTGCATATATGTAAGTTTCAGTCTTCCAGTGCATCCCACCCTCCCTTTCCCCCTTGGTAACTGTAAGTTTGTTGTCTACATTTGTTATTCTATTTCTGCTTTGTAAATAAGTTCATCTGTACCATTTTCTAGATTCCACATATAAACAATATTATACAATATTTGTTGTACTCTTTCTGACTTAACTTCACTCTGTATGACAGTCTCTCCCTTTCTTGTCATATGGTCTTACCTCTGCATTTGTCTGTATCCCAATTTCCTCTTCTTATAAGGACACCAATCATATTGATTTTTTGACTCACCTTCATTTAACTTTGCTTGCATGCATGCTCAGTTACTCAATTGTGTCCAACTCTTTGCAACACCATGAAATGTAGCCCACCGGGTTCCTCTGTCCATGGGTTTATCTAGGCAAGAATACTGGAGTGGGTTGCCACTTCCTACTCTACATTTAACCTTAATTACCTCTTTAAGGACCTTATCTCCAAATACAGTTACATTCTGAGGTACTGGGGTTTAGGATTTCAACATATAAAATAAGACATTTGCAATTGTAATGTCACACATTTGGAAATCAGATTCTCCCTGTTTGCTTTTAGACCTTACCATACTAATTTTTTATAGACTCTTTCTTGTTGAATATGCTCAGTGATGTCTCTGTTCCTCTATCTTTTGTTCAGCTAATTTTTGTATAGAAATTTCCTTGAATTTCAGAAGTAGAAATGGTCAAACAAAAAAGAGAGATTAACCACTTCTCCTGCAATCTTTCCAGACTGACTTTTTGCTGCTGTAGTGCTTATAGATTTGATAGACCTGCTCTGAAACTAGGTATCACCTGAGGTGAAAGCTTAAGATTTTCTCAGGTCATTGGTCAGCAAGACTGAACATGTGTGTGACTTTCTAAATTCTGCACATATAAGGCTGCTTTTGAACATCCACTTCCTCAAGCAAACCTTTATGATTATACACTGGAAGTGAGAAATAGATTTAAGAGACGAGATCTGATAGACAGAGTGCCTGAGGAACTATGGACGGAGGTTCCTAACATTGTACAGGAGACAGGGAGCAAGACCATCCCCATGGAAAAGAAATGCAAAAATGCAAAATGGCTGTCTGAGGAGGCCTTACAAATAGCTGTGAAAAGAAGAGAAGCAAAAAGCAAGGGAGAAAAGGAAAGATATTCCCGTTTGAATACAGAGTTCCAAAGAACAGCAAGGAGAGATAAGAAAGCCTTCCTCAGCGATCAATGCAAAGAAATAGATGAAAACAATAGAATGGGAAAGACTAGAGATCTCTTCAAGAAAATGAGAGCTACCAAGGGAACATTTCATGCAAAGATGAGCTCGATAAAGGACAGAAAAGGTATGGACCTAACAGAAGCAGAAGATATTAAGAAGAGATGGCAAGAATACACAGAAGAACTGTACAGAAAAGATCTTTATGACCCAGATAATCACGATGGTGTGATCACTCACCTAGAGCCAGACATCCTGGAATGTGAAGTCAAGTGGGCCTTAGAAAGCACCACTATGAACAAAGCTAGTGGAGGTGACAGAATTCCAGTTGAACTATTTCAAATCCTGAAAGATGACGTTATGAAAGTGCTGCACTCAATATGCCAGCAAATCTGGAAAACTCAGCTGTGGCCACAGGACTGGAAAAGGTCAGTTTTCATCCCAATCCCAAAGAAAGGCAATGCCAAAGAATGCTCAAACTACTGCACAATTGCACTCATCTCACACGCTAGTAAAGTGATGCTCAAAATTCTCCAAGCCAAGCTTCAGCAGTACGTGAACCATGAACTTCCAGATGTTCAAGCTGGTTTTAGAAAAGGCAGAGGAAAACCAAAGATCAAATTTCCAACATCCTCTGGATCATCGAAAAAGCAAGAGAGTTCCAGAAAAACATCTATTTCTGCTTTATTGACTATGCCAAAGCCTGTGACTGTGTGGATCACAATAAACTGTGGAAAATTTTGAAAGAGATGGGAATACCAGACCACCTGACCTGCCTCTTGAGAAACCTGTATGCAGGTCAGGAAGCAACAGTTAGAACTGGACATGGAACAACAGACTGGTTCCAAATAGGAAAAGGAGTACATCAAGGCTGTATATTGTCACTCTGCTTATTTAAACTTTTATGCAGAGTACATCATGAGAAATGCTGGTCTGGAAGAAACACAAGCTGTAATCAAGACTTTTGGGAGAAATATCAATAACCTCAGGTATGCAGATGACACCACCCTTATGGCAGAAAATGAAGAGGAACTAAAAAGCCTCTTGATGAAAGTGAGAGAGGAGAGTGAAAAAGTTGGCTTAAAGCTCAACATTCACAAAACTAAGATCATGGCATCTGGTCCCATCACTTCATGGGAAATAGATGGGGAAACAGTGGAAACAGTGGCAGACTTTATTTTTTTGGGCTCCAAAATCACTTCAGATGGTGATTGCAGCCATAAAATTAAAAGACGCTTACTCCTTGGATGGAAAGTTATGACCAATCTAGATAGCATATTAGAAAGCCGAGAAATTACTTTGCCAACAAAAGTCCGTCTAGTCAAGGCTATGGTTTTTCCAGTAGTCATGTATGGATGTGAAAGTTGGACGGTGAAGAAAGCTGAGCGCCGAAGAATTGATGCTTTTGAACTGTGGTGTTGGACTCTTGAGAGTCCCTTGGACTGCAAGGAGATCCAACCAGTCCATCCTAAAGGAGATCAGTCCTGGGTGTTCATTGGAAGGACTGATGTTGAAGCTGAAACTCCAATACTTTGGCCACCTGATGCGAAGAGTTGACTCATTTGAAAAGACCCTAATGCTGGGAAGGATTGGGGGCAGGAGGAGAAGGGGACGACAGAGGATGAGATGGTTGGGCGGCATCGCTGACTCAATGGACATGGGTTTGTGTAAACTCTGGGAGTTGGTGATGGACAGGGAGGCCTGGCCTGCTGCGATTCATGGGGTCGCATAGAGTCTGACATGACTGAGCGACTGAACTGAACTTCCTTAAGCAAAGCATCCTTTAGTTCTTCAAACATACTTATAATGGCTGCTTTGAAGTCCTGTAATGTTTAATCTGATATCTGACCTTTCTCATATGCAGTTACTGTTGTATGAATTTTTTCTTTGTATGGTTACATTTTCTTTTTCTTTTTTTTAAATAAATTTATTTATTTTAGTTGGGGGCTAATTACTTTACAATATTGTAGTAGTTTTTGCCATACATTGACATGAATCAGCCATGGGTTTACATGTATTCCCCTTCCTGAACCCCCCACCCACCTCCCTCCCCATCCCATCCCTCTGGGTCATCCCATTGCCCCGGCCCTGAGCATTTGTCTCATGCATTGAACATGGAATGGTGTTCTGTTTCACATATGATAAGATACATGTTTCAATGCTATTCTCCCAGAACGTCCCACCCTCACCTTCTCCCTCAGAGTCCATAAGACTGTTCTATGCATCTGTGTCTCTTATTCTGTCTCGCAATAGGGTTATGGTTACCGTCTTTCAAATTCCATATATATGCATTAGTATACTGTATTGGTGGTTTTTTCTGGCTTACTTCACTCTGTATAATGGGCTCCAGTGTCATCCACCTCATTAGAACTGATTCAAATGTATTCTGTTTAATGGCTGAGTAATATTCCATTGTGTATATATACCACAGCTTTCTTATCCATTCATCTGCTGATGGGCATCTAGTTTGCTTCTATGTCCTGGCTATTATAAACAGTGCTGCGATGAACATTGGGGTACACGTGTCTCTTTCAATTCTGGTTTTTCCTCAGTGTGTATGCCCATCAGTGGGATTGCTGGGTCATATGACAGTTCTATTTCCAGTTTTTTAAGGAATCTCCACACTGTTCTCCATAGTGGCTGTACTAGTTGCATTCCCACCAACAGTGTAAGAGGGTTCTCTTTTCTCCACACACTCTCCAGCATTTATTGTTTGTAGATTTTTTGATAGCAGCCATTCTGACCAGTGCGAGGTGGTACCTCATTGTGGTTTTGGTTTTCATTTGTCTGATAATGAGTGATGTTGAGCATCTTTTCATGTGTTTGTTAGCCATCTGTATGTCTTCTTTGGACAAGTGTCTGTTTAGGTCTTTGGCCCATTTTTTGAATGGGTCGTTTATTTTTCTGGAAACGAGCTGCAGGAGTTGCTTGTATATTTTTGAGGTTGTGTTTGCTATTATTTTCTCCCATTCTGAAGGCTGTCTTTTCACCTTGTTTATAGTTTCCTTTTGTGCAAAAGCTTTTAATTTTAATTAGGTCCCATTTGCTTATTTTTGCTTTGATTTCCATTACTCTGGGAGGTGGGTCATAGAGGATAATGCTATGATTTATGTCAGAGAGTGTTTTGCCTGTGTTTTCCTCTAGGAGTTTTATAGTTTCTGGTCTTACATTTAGATCTTTAATCCATTTTGAGTTTATTTTTGTGTACGGTGTCAGAAAGTGTTCTAGTTTCATTCTTTTACAAGTAGTTGACCAGTTTTCCCAGCACCACTTGTTAAAGAGATTGTCTTTTCTCCATTGTATATTCTTGCCTCCTTTTTCAAAGATAAGTTGTCCATAGGGGCATGGATTCATCTCTGGGCTTTCTATTTTGTTCCATTGATCTATCTTTCTGTCTTTGTGCCAGTACCATACTGTCTTGATGACTGTAGCTTTGTAGTATAGTCTGAAGTCAGATAGGTTGATTCCTCCAGTTCCATTCTTCTTTCTCAAGATTTCTTTGGCTATTCAAGGTTTTTTGTATTTCCATACAAATAGTGAAATTATTTGTTCTAGTTCTGTGAAAAATACCGTTAGTAGCTTGATAGGGATTGCATTGAATCTATAGATTGCTTTGGGTCGTATACTCATTCTCACTATATTGATTCTTCTGATCCATGAACATGGTATATTTCTCCATCTATTTGTGTCCTCTTTGATTTCTTTTATCAGTGTTTTATAGTTTTCTATATGTGGGTCTTTTATTTCTTTAGGTAGATATATTCTTAAGTTTTTTATTCTTTTCGTTGCAATGGTAAATGGAATTGTTTCCTTAATTTCTCTTTCTGTTTTCTCATTGTTAATGTATAGGAATGTAAGGGATTTCTGTGTGTTAATTTTATATCCTGCAACTTTACTATATTCATTGATTAGCTGTAGTAATTTTCTGGTGGAGTCTTTAGGGTTTTCTATGTAGAAGATCATGTCATCTGCAAACAGTGAGAGTTTTGCTTCTTTTCCAATCTGGATTCCTTTTATTTCTTTTTCTTCTCTGATTGCTGTGGCCAAAACTTCCAAAACTACATTGAATAGTAGTAGTGAGAGTGGGCACCCTTGCCTTGTTTCTGACTTTAGGGGAAATGCTTTCAATTTTTCACCTTTGAGAACAATGTTTGCTGTGGGTTTGCTATATATAGCTTTTATTATGTTGAGGTATGTTCCTTCTGTGCCTGCTCTGGAGGATATTTATCATAAATGGATGTTGAATTTTGTCAAAGGTTTTCTCTGCATCTATTGAGATAATCATATGGTTTTAATCTTTCAATTTGTTAATGTGGTGTATCACATTGATTGACTTGCAAATGTTGAAGAATCCTTGCATCCCTGGGATAAAGTCCGCTTGGTCATGATGTATGATCTTTTTAATATGTTGTTGGATTCTGTTTGCTAGGATTTTATTAAGGATTTTTGCATCTATGTTCATCAGTGATATTGGCCTGTAGTTTTCTTTTTTTGTGGCATCTTTTTCTGATTTTTGTATTAGGGTGATGGTGGCCTCATAGAATAGTTTGGCAGTTTACCTTTCTCTGCAATTTTCTGGAAGAGTTTGAGTAGGATAGGTGTTAGCTCTTCTCTAAATTTTTGGTAGAATTCAGCTGTGAACTGGTCTGGTCCTGGGCTTTCGTTTCCAGCAAAGATTCTTACTGATGTAGTTCCCTAGTCCTGTTGGGTTAACTAGCTGCCTTATGGTTTAACTTATTGCAAAATTAATTAAGAGAAACTACTATTTCAAAAGTGTTCTTAGGTTTCATCTTACCCAAATACTTTGTTTCAAATAAAGTCAGTTTTTTGGGGGGATAGCTCTGGAACTCTTTTTCTTATGGACAGCCACTCCCCTGGGGAAAAAAAGTCTCTGGGCCACTGATCTGAGTGCTGAGTAGGGCAGGAGACCTTTGTCTTTTCAACTTGCCTCTCTCAGTGTGGAACCTTTGCCCTATGCATGAGTTTGGGTAAGGTTGTTGGGCCACTTGTATTCCTGGCCTGTCATGCCTAGGATAGAACCTCTGCTCTATGAGGAGAGAGTTAGGTAGTGGAAGGGAACCCCCTGCCTCTTGACTACACTCACTTCTTCAACTCAGAATTGGAAAGAATTAGAAATGCTGGTGGCCTGCCTCTCCAGGTGAGATATAGTGATAGTTGGCTAGATGCTGAGGCAAGTGAATGCCTCATCTTTTTAGCCTCACCCATCCACAGAGGAGCTTCCTTCAAGTTGAGTAGGGGAAGAGGAAGGGGAAGGAGACAGTGGGTCAGGGCTTGAAAGCTACAGACTCTCATTTTTCTTACCAAGTTTTAATAGATTTTCTTTTCTTTCTTTCCTTCTCTCTTTCTTTTTTTTAAAAATTAATCTATTTATTTTATTGGAGGCTAATTACTTTACAATATTGTAGTGGTTTTTGCCATACATTGACATGAATCAGCTATGGGTGTACATGTGTCCCTTCTTTCTTTCTTTTGCTGCACTGTGTGGCCTGGGATCTTACGTTCTCAGACGAGGGATGGAATTCACGTGCCCTGTAGTGGAAGTGTGGAGTTTTAAACACTGGACTGCCAGAGAAATCCTAGATTTTCTTGAACAAATGCTTCATTTGGTGTACAGCCTTAGGACAATTTCTAGAGATTTTGAAAGGTTTTTTTTTTTTTTTTAATTATTTTCACCAATTTTGCTTGTATATATTGGCAATGTTTTTTTAAAATGTAAGAAATTTGAATGCATTTAAAGCCTGAATCAGGAAAAAAATTATAAACTGAAGATACAGAAAGGAGAGAGGCAACTGACTGAGCAAGATTCCTGATGAGATAGCAGTGAATAGGACACAGAACACTTGTTGAAGCATTAGTCAGTAGGAAAAAGGGTGACTCTTTCACTGTTACTTAGGGGAAGAAGTGAAGAGAGGACAGGTAGGGGTGCTCATGAGTTTGTAGGTAGTTTATGGCAAGGAACTGAAGACATTGCTGTCTGGTGTCTTCTTTTTTTATTACTTAATTAATTTTAATTGGAGGCTAATTACAATATCGTGGTGGTTTTTGCCATACATCGACATGAATCAGCCATGGGTGTACATGTGTCCCACCATCCTGAACCCCCCTCCCACATCCCTCCCCACCCCATCCCTCTGGGTTGTCCCAGAGTACCAGCTTTGAGTGTCCTGCTTCATGCATCGAACTTGCACTCTTCATCTTGTCTGGTGTCTTCTATTGTCAGTGCAGTAGGAGGTGAGGCAAAAGTTAGGTATAGGTGTGAGAGGGCTGCTGTGGAGATTGGGATAGAATTTCATATATCCCTCTGCCTTCAGAAGGAAATGCTCAGAATCGTGTGTATAAATAAAGCTCTTAATGTCTCATGAAATTGCAGACGAATTTCTGGTCCTGGATGTTTGCTGAGCTGGCTACAAGATTAACTCCTCTGGAATTTTAGTCCAAGACAAATGGCCATTTAGACATGTCTATGTGGATCCTTTTATCGAGAAAATGAAAACTAGAGAATTCTGCTCCCCACCCCTCTTTTCTGCTACAGCTGTCAGGAAGCTTAGGGGCAAACTGAGCCCCCATACTCTCTGAGGCGCCTGCTTACATACATTCCCTTGGCTTCCTTCCTTTCAGAGGTCTTTGTTCTGTCTTATCCCCACAGATTTGGCTCTCCCCTCTGTTTTAACCTTTAAGGAGAAGGGGCAGGGGAGGGAGCTGCCATTTATAGCTTAGGGTTTAAGAGTACAGGCTCCAAGGACTCAAATGCTGCCTTTGGGCCCCTGGACAAGTTATTCACACTCTCTACACCTCAGGCTCCTCATCTGTAGCATGGGAAGGATAACAGCTCCTCTTTCACAGACAAAGTTTGTGTGAATTCAATGAGATCATTTATATAAAGCATTTGGAACCATACTTGGATCTCAGTAAGTGCTTGATAATCCTAAGTATTACAATTATCACCAGGTCTTCATTACTCAGTACCAGTGATTTACAGGGAAGAATTTTCTCAAATTCTCACAGTGGTCCTGGGCCATAGATTGCTCATGCCCATTGCACAGATGGGGAAAGTGAAGCAGAGCCAGTGAGTGATTTGCCTGCTGCAGAAGTCAAAGCTAGGATTTGAACCCAGGGCTGTGTCTGTCTCTCTCCCCTCGGTATTCCATACTGTCTCTCTGGGTCAGCAGGGTCAAATTAGGTAGGACATCAGAAGCTAAACAGTTTAGTGAGAGTGGCCACATGACATGGGTGATTTCTCTGTGCCTGTCCACTCGTCGCTCAGAGGAGGTCTCTAGGCTAGATCACGGGTTCTCCAATCTGACTGGACATCAAGTTCACTTGCAAATGGGTTAAAAATATAGATTTCTGGACCCCTCTACAATCTACTAAGGCAGACTCCAGGAGGGCGAGGCCCAGGAATCTGTATTCGGACAGCTCACACAGAGATTCTGCTGTAGCAAGTGTGGCTTTCAAATGCTTCGAGATGAAGTTTGAATAAAGGCTGGCAGCCTGGATGACTCTCTGGCCTACAGACCTTGAGATATTCTCTAGGGCAGGCTGTCCTTCATACTGTCATCCCATTGCCTTCCATTCTCAGTGGTAATTCCAGAGGAAAGCAAGTGCAGCCTCTGCATCTCTTAGTAAAATATATATGAAAAGGTGACTGATCAACTCATTCAGTGATTCCCTCATTTACCCTTATTTACTGATTCATTCATCCATTTACTCATATTACAATCACTCACTCTTTCCTTTACTCACTCATTCACCCATTTCCCTTGTCTCTCACATATACTCTCTTCATCAATCAGAATGCTATAAAAAAACAGATGGCTCACTTAGTGGGTAAACTGAAGACAAATTAGTGAAGACTTAAGTCTCCTGGGGCACAAAGTACTCTGGGTGTTCCCCATCCACTATCTAACATGACACTAACAGAGACTAGGTTGGGTGAGCTAATGTTGTTTTCATGTTACCTGCAGGATATATGAGGCCAGACAGGGTCCAGGACATGCCCCCGACCACACGGGGACCCTGTGAAGGAGCCAGGGTAGATTAAACCCCATCACTTGTCTCCCAGTCAGGATTCCTTCCATGAGAGCACAGTGACTGCTGGCTCATAATTCATAATTAGAATGTGTGGACACAATGCCTATCAGTTCAGTTCAGTCACTCAGTCGTGTCCGACTCGTTGTGACTCCATGGACTGCAGCATGCCAGGCCTCCCTGTCTATCACCAACTCCCAGAGCTTGCTCAAACTCATGTCCATTGAGCTGGTGATGCCATCCAACCATCTCATCTTCTGTTGTCCCCTTCTCCTCCCACGTTCAATCTTTCCCAGCATCAGGGTCTTTTCCAATGAGTCAGTTCTTTCCATCAGGTGGCCAAAGTATTGGAGTTTCAGATTCAGCATTAGTCCTTCCAAGAATATTCAGGACTGATTTCCTTTAGGATGGAGTGGATGGATCTCCTTGCATTTCAAGGGACTCTCGAGAGTCTTCTCCAACACCACAGTTCAAAAGCATCAATTCTTTGGTGCTCAGCTTTCTTTATAGGCCAACTCTCACATTCCATACATGACTACTGGAAAAACATAGTTTTGACTAGACGGACTTTTGCTGGCAAAGTAATGTCTCCGCTTTTTAATATGCTGTCTAGGTTGGTCATAGCTTTTCTTCCAAGGAGCAATTGTCTTTTAATTTCATGGGTGCAGTCACCATCTGCAGCGATTTTGGAGCACCCCAAAATAAAGTGTGTCACTGTTTCCACTGTTTCCCCATCTATTTGCTATGAAGTGATGGAACCAGATGCCATGATCTTCGTTTTCTGAATGTTGAGTTTTAAGCCAAAATTTTCCCTCTCCTCTTTCACTTTCATCAAGAGGCTCTTTAGTTCTTCTTCGCTTTATGCCGTAAGGGTGGTGTCATCTGAGTATCTGAGGTTATTGATATTTCTCCCGGAAAACTGATTCCAGCTTATGCTTCATCCAGCCTGGCATTTCACATGATGAAGTGAAAGTTGCTCAGTCGTGTCTGACTCTTTGCCAACACATGGACTATACAGTCCAGGGAATTCTCCAGACCAAAATGCTGGAGTGGGTAGCCTTTCCCTTCTCCAGGGATCTTCCCAACCCAGGGATCGAACCCAGGTCTCCTGCATTGCAGGCAGATTCTTTACCAGCTGAGCCACAAGGGAAGCCCAGGAATACTGGAGTGAGTAGCCTATCCCTTCTCCAGCGGATCTTCCCAATCTAGTAATCAAACTGGGGTCTCCTGCATTGCAGGAGGATACTTTATCAACTGAGTCTGATGTACTCTAAATATAAGTTAAATAAACAGGGTGACAATATACAGCCTTGACGTACTCCTTTCCCGATTTGGAACCAGTCTGTTGTTTCATATCCAGTTCTAACTGTTGCTTCTTGATCTGCGTACATATTTCTCAGGAGGCAGGTAAGGTGGTCTGGTATTCCCATCTCTTTAAGAATTTTCCACAGTTTGTTGTAATTCATACAGTCAAAGGCTTTGGTGTAGTCAATAAAGCAGAAGTAGATGTTTTTCTGGAACTTTCTTGCTCTTTTTAATGATCTAATGGATGTTGGCAGTTTGATCTCTGGTTCCTATGCCTTTTCTAAATCCAGTTTGAGCATCTAGAAATTCATGGTTCATGCACTGTTGAAGCCTGGTTTGGAGAATTTTAAGCATTACAATGCCTATACCTGTATATAAAAATGTGTCCCTGTATCTGTACATTTGTGCAGATGTTCCTCACACATCATCTGTGATTAAAAACATGCCTATCTGCAGAAGAGTGAATCAGTTGCTCATCTGCACTCCTACAAACCTAAGTAGTTCCTTTTGTTGCTGTCACTGTTTTCCTCACCAGATGGGCTGTGTCTTGAGAACATGCCACCCCAGTACCCAGCATGGGCTGTGAACACTGTAGTTACTAGTACATGTTTGTTGAATGAACAAGTCAATGTCTGAGTGAGTTGAGTGAGTGTCTGTGACAGATTGGGGATGTTGTAATGAGGCCTTTGACAAGCCCCAAGCAGAAAATCAAAGCACAAGTCTCCAGAGTGTTGGAGCATAAGCTATGCTCTTTGTCAAATAATTACCCTTCTTTTAAGAAACAGCTCCTGGAACCTGATGATTGAGTTCACACAGTTAAATCACCAGCCGTGGTAGAGTTTGAATGAGTAACCATGGGACCCCAAGTGACCACGCAAACTGAGCTGCCCATCCTAGGATTGGTACCATCTGATCCACCAGCCCCTGACATTGGACAGGCAGTAACAGCACTCCACCACCAAAGAGCAGTGTTATATTCAAAGTCACTCTGGAGCAGATCCTGAAAGCAAAAGCTAGTTAGGGCACACACTCATGTAGTCCCTATTCTTGCCACATCACTCACTCCTAGGTCCTAGTGGTGAGTCCCAATAACCAGTTTACTGAAGAAAAAAAGAAAAAACCCAGGAGCATGATTTGCAGATGACACTGTCTGATAAGTAGGAACTAGGAAAGTTAACAGCCTTACTGAGATGTGACCCTGATGGGAGGTAAGGAAGGGAGGAGACAACTCAGAGCTGTGCATCTGGTTGATCTCTTAATTCAGAAAGTGTCCTACCTGTGGCTCTGATCAATGCCAATTAACAGTCTTGTCAGATGGTCAGATGCTGGGAAGGAACAAGATTAGAGAACTGGTAGCAATAACAAGGAGGCAGCAAAATACATGGAGAGTGCTTATTATGTGTAAGGCACAGTCTAGTTGCTTTGCCTACATCTTTATGAGGAGTAAGTGAATGGATCTTTTGGAATGGGCTGAATGTAAGGATATTTGTGTCACATGTGAATGCTTACTACCGGGAGAATGATGACCCAGCTTGTGGGGGTATGTCAACCTCTTTCTCTAGACATTCCAGTGCTTGTTAGATGAGCCAATGAACAAAACTGCCATTGTAGAAGGGATGGATGTTATTCAGGGGTTTGACGTTGATTTACCTTCACATAGGTTGACTTGGCTACCAACACTGTTGAGTGCCCAATTTCTAAACGGTAGAAACCCCAATGTGTCACCGTTTCCTAGGAGACCAACAAGTCCTTGGATGACAGAGGGATTACATTGAATATTTTCCATCAGGGACTGGGCATCAGTTTGTCCTTATGGAAATAATCATATATTCTGGAATGGATTTGCCTCCCCTGGTGCTTTTACCAGAACCATCATCCTTGGATTTTCTAATTACTTTATACACTTTGTATATCTTTGAAATATCCCATACAATATTTCTTCTGGTCAAGAAATACATTTCACAATGAAAGAGGTAAGATAAATGGTCTAACAACAATGGGCTTACCTGTGCTTATCACATACATCATCACCCATAAGCAAGTGCCTTTGCAGAAGGGTGGGATGGCCTATGAAAGATTTCGATCTGGTGACAGGAAGCAATGCTTTGTGATGTGTGGAGGCCATCCTGCAGAATTTAGTGTATTCTGTGAATCAGCAACCAATATATAACACTCTTTCTCCCATAAACAGAATACATAGGTGTAGAAACTAAAGGGTGGAAGTGGAAATGATACTTCTCATCACTTCACCTAGTTAAACAATTGCAAAAATTTGATTCACAGAAAGTGAGACTTCCACCTAGTTATTTGGAGTTCCTTGCACTGCAAGGAGTTCAAACCAGTCAATCCTAAAGAAAATCAATCCTGAATTTTCATTGGAAGGACTGATGCTGAAGCCGAAGCTCCAATACTTTGACCACCTGATGTGAAGAGCACACTCATTGGAAAAGATCTTGACTTGATGCTGGGAAAGACTGAAGGCAAAAGGAGAAGGGGGCGGCAAAGGATGAAATGGTTAGATAGCATTACCAACTCAATGGACTTGAATTTGAGCAAACTCTGGGAGATAGTGAAGGACAGGGGAGCCTGGCCTGCTACAGCCCATGAGATCGCAAACAGTCGGACATGATTTAGTGACTGAAAAACAACACCAATGACATTGAACCAATAGGCAAAAAAAGAGGGGCGGTGTTTATTGTGTGACTGGGATGAGTGATCCCAACTACCAAGGGGAAATAGGGAGTCTATTAGCTACACAATGGGGTAGGGAAGAGCATGTCTAGAACCCAGGAGTTTTGCTGTGTGACTCTAGCACTGCTGTGTTCAGGGGCAAAAGTCAGTGCAGTTTACAGCAAGCCAGTACAAAGGACTTCCAAGAGTTCAGATTTCATCCAGTCATTGTGGAGTCAACACTAAGGTCTCAGGAGCATAAAGCACAACTTGCAGCTCAAAATTGGTGGACCCACTGGAGAAGGGCTTAATCTATTTTCTATACATGAGTATATAAGTCCCAGGAAATCCCCTTGGTGCTTTCATCCCCATCATCTCTAGTGATAAAGATTATCCAAAAAATACAGTAGTGATACACATGCAGGACCACCATGCTACCAAACAAATAACCATGAACAACTAAGGTTTTCATTAAAAGTTAGGGGCCCACATGGATTCAAAACAGAGGAAGGGAAGTCAGAAACCCCAGCTGTGGTCTCTGGACTAGTTTCAGCAACAAAGACTGTAACAGTTCTCCTCATTTCCTTCCATGTTCTGTGTCTGTGTAGTTTATCTCCAACCTCTTTCTTCATCTTCACACTCATTGTAGAATACAGTGTGTGAATGGTTATTCAATGCACAGTCTAGTTCAGAGCTTGTGGCATATCTAGAAGGGGTTGCAAGGTAGGTGGAAAATGAAAGGATATCATCCCAAAGCTCTTGGAGTTGGAGATAGTGTTTGTTTTAATCCACACAAAGTATACTCATCTTCCGGTGTCATATCTTTTTGCCTTTTCATAGTGTTCATGGGGTTCTCATGGCAAGAAAACTGGATGGTTTGACATTCCCTCCTGCAGTGGACCACATTTTGTCAGAACTCTTCACTATGACCCCGTCCGTCTTGGGTAGTCCTGCATGGCATGGCTTCGTTGAGTTTTGCAAGTCCCTTTCCAACAACAAGGCTTTGATCCATGAAGGGGATGTGTGTGTGTGTGTGTGTGTTGTTTAGTCACTAAGTTGTGTCCAACTCTTTTGTGACCCCATGGACTGGTAGCCCACCAGGTTCCCCTGTCTATGGGATTTCACAGGCAAGAATACTGGAGTAGGTTGCCGTTTCCTTCTTCTGGGTATCTTCCCAACCCAGGGATTGAACCGCATCTCCTGCATTGGCAGGTGGACTCTGTATTGCTAAGCCACCAGAGAAGCCTGTTATATATATTCTTTATTGCTGAGCCACCAAGAAACCCTGGTATATTTAGATTTTTTTCCATTACAGGTTATTAAAAGATATTGAATAAAATTTGCTGTGCTATACGATAGGTCCTTGTTGTTTATCTATTTTAGTGTGGATCTGCTTAGTAGATAATTCTTGTTCCTGCACCACCCCTCTGTCTTTGTCTCTTTCCTGGCTACCCAGCATCCATTCTACCTTGTTTTATTCAGTACAAGTGAAATATTTCTGTAGGGCTTGCATTCTCAACGTGCAGGTGGAGACTTGATGCAGTGGTAGGTAATCACCCCCTAAGTGTGTGAAAATTAGTAATTGAGGGGCAAGAAACAGTTATTATGATAGTTTGTGGTCCTTGGAGGCTCAACTCTGACAAAATCTTTTTTAAAAAATCATTAATTAATTTCATTTTTTGTTCTGCTGGGTCTTCATTGCTATGTTTAGGTTTCTGTAATTGTGGCAAGCAGGGGGCTACTCTTCCTTGTGGTGAGTGGGCATCACTGTGGTGGCTTCTCTTGTTGCAGAGCACAGACTATAGGTGCACAGGCTTGCAACACTTAGGCTCAGTAATTGCAGCATGCGGGCTCTAGAGTGTGGGGTCAGTAGTTGTGGTAAACAGGCTTAGTTGCTCCATGGCATGTGGAATCGTCCCGAACCAGGGATCAAACCCATGTCCTCTGCATTGGCAGGCAGACTCTTATTCAATTCACCACCAGGCAAGTCCTTTACCTGAGAAAATCTTATTCTTTAGCTTTTAATTTCTCCTACTGGATTTTCTTGGGTCATGAGTAGTAATTATGCTGAAGTCATAGAAGGTATACAAAGTGCATGCAAGATCAATGCTATAAACCACAGAGAATAAACGACTGTGATTTGAAGACTTTCAAACCACTGCTCATTCTTGCAGACATATCATGAGAAGTGACATGCTTGTGCCTATTGACTGTCATTGATTGCCTTTATGTTTGATCTTCAGTGCCTTTGTATGTTGTTTGGGTTTTGAGAATTTAATAAAAATGGACTTTATTTAATTATACAAAAGTTATTTATTTCATCATTAATTATGTCAAGTAGTGAAAAGAAAAACTGTTGAAAATACCTGAATGAATATCAAGCAGTTGGTTAAAAGTTATTTCTCACATCAAGTAAAACAAAAGTCGTCTCCTAAACATAATTTTTAAGAAACTAAATGAAATTTTTAATTGCTTAATTTTAGTGAAAAATGAGCTTTTTCAATATTTTTAGAATTGGTTGCATTTTATATCTTTTACTTATCTATGTTTATATCATCACAGTTACATTAATTGATAATTTCATATGTAATTTAACACATTGCAATGTTGATAAATTACATTTAAAGTTGCTCAACAAAGAGTTATAAAGTTAAATGCTAATCGATTTTTTCCTTTTTAAAATTGAGATATAATTGCCATATAACATTATGCTGGCTTCAGGTATGCAACATAATGGTTCAATATTTTTATATATTATAAAATTATCACCACAATAAGCCTAGTTAAAATTCATCACCACACACTGTTAAACATTTTTTTCCCTTGTGATTGGGACTTTTAAGATCTATTCTCAGCGTTAGACATTAACTTATCAGACACCAACATTTCTTTAAAAAGGCACAGGAAGAGGGGCCCACAAAAGGAACTGAGAATGGCCTAGGGCTAAAGAGTAGAACCAGGAGAGTGTGGCTCCACAGAAGCCAAGTGCAAATCATTTTCCAAATAGAAGGAATGGTCAACATTCCAAATACTACACAAAACAAAGCCTGAAAACCAACCACTAGATTTAGCAGTAAGATCACTGAGAGTCTGTCAGAGAATATGGAGTGGTAGAGGTGGATGACAAATTACAATGGGCTAAGAAGGAAGGACTGGAAGACAAAATGTAATGGGTTAAGAGGTGATCAGAGGAAAAAAGATAAAAATGAAAATAATGAACAGGAAATATGGACAGGAGTGCAAACCACCTTCCCAAGCTGTTTGCCCATGATAGAGAGTAGAGATATAGGGCAGAAGCTAAAGAATGATGATGAGTGTTTGAGTGAATGTTTTTGTTTTTAAGCATTTTTATTGAGGTATAATTGCATAGCATAAAAGTCATCTGCCTTGAATTTACCATTTCATGAAGTTTAGCTTGCTAATGGAGTTGCACAAATGTCACTATAGTCCACTTTTAAGATACTTCCATCACCCCCAAAAGATCCCTTGTGTCCATTTACACTCAAATTACAGAAAAACATGATTTTCTCTCCTTTTAGATTTGCCTTTTGGGGGGAGTAGTTTTGTGTAAATGGCACCATACAATATGTGTTCTTTTGCATTTGGCTTCTTTCTCTGAACATAATACTTTTGAGATTTGTTCATGGTGTAGCATGTATCAGTATTTTGTTGCTTTTTATTATTGAATTGCATTTCATTAAATTTATGTTCCATAGTTTATTTAAATGCATTCTCCAGTTCAATAACATTTGAGTTGTTTCCAACTTTTGGTATTCTGAATAATGTTGCTGTGACCATCCAAGTACAAGTCTTTGTGTGGATATGTTTTCATTTCTCTTGGGTAGATACCTAAGAGTAAAATTGCTGGGCAACATGGTGAGAAGCAGAGAGCTTTTTTTTTTCAAATTCAAAAGACTAGATTATGTTTAAAGGCCAAGTCAAAGAAAGGGAAAGACTGAAGACATATTAGGGATCAAGTTTCCTGAGGAGGAAGAAGGGAATGGGGGCACAGAACTCCAGTGGAAAGACTAGTTAACAAGAAAAAGGGCACTTCTTCTACTGTGACAGTAGAGAAAGAGCAAGAACTGGCCAGGTGAGGGTGCTCACGAGTTTGCAGGTAGCTTGTGGCAAAGAGTTGAGAACATTGCTGTTTGGGGGCTTCTATTTTCAGTGCAGTAGGAGGTGAAGTGATGGTGAAAGGGAGGGAGAAAATGCAGAAGGGTTGAGAAAATGGGAATTTGTCAAAGCTGCCCATCTGGCAGGGAAACAGAATTGCCACACAGCATAGAGAGGGTGGGGTCCATGACATTTTAGTGGCTCCTATCTGAGCAATTATGGGCCTAGGATTGACATAAAGTGGATAATTATATTCATTCAGGGTAGGGGCTGTGATAGAAGGATGACAAGGCATATGATTGAGGTTATTATTGGCTAGAGAAGAGCAGATTGAGCAGATTTCCACTTTTCAGGGGTGAAGAAAGCTTCAATTAAGTCAAAGAGGTGAAAGATAAGTCAATAATAATATCAAGGGACAACAGGATTAATCCATAGCAGCAAGTGTTAGCTGACAATGGGAGCAGTAGCATCATTCTATCAGCAAAATCTTTATTGTGTCATGTCATGCCACTCTTGGTTCCTGATCTTGCCTGGTTCTCCAGGCCTCTCATGGAAGCTATGGATTAACTAATGCTCATTTCTGGTACTCATTGTGGTAGGGTGGCTTATGCTTTGATAATAAATAAACCTCAAATCTCAATGACTTAATGCACACAAGTTTATTTTTTGCACGTGCAAAATCTGTTTCAAGTCCAGTGGCTTTTTAAGACAGCTCCTTTCCAAGAGGTAACTCAGGGATACAGGCTGACATCTTGTGGCTGTGTCCTCTAGCCCCTGTTTGCCATAGCAGAAGAAGAGAGAGCAGGAAGATTGAGCACCACTTCTTTAATGCACAGCCCATTGGCCAGAACTAGGCACATGGCCCCATATAACTCTAAAAGAACTGGAAATATGGTGAGCTCACGGATATTCAGCAAACAGTAAATGACTCTGCCACATCTAATGATTTCATTTTTGCAACAGTTAACCAGAGTCAATCCTAATGTTTCTATTCAAGAACCCTGACTAATAAAAGATAGGGGGGTTAGAATATTTTAAAATATACATCTTTAATTTTCTCCTGATTACAGTGATATTCATATTATAAAAATTTCAATACTACATAAGCATTTAATATAGAAAGTCTCTCGTAATCACAGCCCCCTAAATAACTATTACAAATAGTTTTATAAAATCTCCAAATAACTGTTATGAATAGTTTGATATATGTCATTCTTCTGTATAGGCCTCCCAGGTGGCTCTAGCGGTAAAAAAAATCTACCTGCCAGTGCAAGAGATGCAAGAGATGCAGGTTCAATCCCTGGGTTGGTAAGATCTCCTGAAGGAGGAAATGGCAACCCACTCCAGTATTCTTGCCTGGAAAATTCCATGGACAGAGGAGCCTGGTGGGCTACAGTCCATGGGGTTGCAAAGAGTCAGAAATGACCGAATGACTAACGTACACAAGATTATTACTACAGTTAATTTACTTATCTATGTTTATGTTATTTATTGAAAATAAGTTAGGTCTAGTACAGTATGCATAGTATGTTGCCATTTGTGTAATGAAGGAGGTAATTGGGATAAATACTCATGTTTACATAAAGGAACACTGGATGAACGAATAAGAAATTAATAAAAAAAGTTATTTATAGGGCTTAAGTTGGAATGAGTGGATGGTGTCAGGGTGTGGGTGATACTTCTCAGTGTACATCTTTATATATTTTTATATAAATTTACTTTATACAAATATTTATACACATTTTATATATTTATATAGAAGTATAGGGTATTAGTTTTCTATTGCTACTATAAAAAATTACTATCAAATAATTACACAAATATCTTACAGTTCTGGAAGACAGAAGTCTGAAATGGGTCTTAAGGGGCTAAAGTCAAAGGCTGTAGTCCTCTGGAGGCTTTAGAAGTAAGTGCATTTTATGGTTGTGGTCTCTTCCTCCCTCATCTAAGCCAGCAGTATAGCATCTTCAAATTTCTTCCCTCTCTGACTTCTGCTTCCATTATTACCTTCTTTGACCCTGATTCTGTCGTCACATTGCCATCTTTGTCTTCTCTTATCCTCTTCCTTTTTTCCCATAAGGACCTTTGTAATTACATTGAACCCACACAGACAACGGAGGATAATTTCCTCATCTAAACACCATTTTTTTTTCCTTTTTTAAAATTTTTTTTTAAATAAATTTATTTATTTTAGTTGGGGGCTAATTACTTTACAATATTGTAGTGGCTTTTGCCATACATTGACATGAATCAGCCATGGGTTTACATGTGTTCCCCATCCTGAACCCCCATCCCACCTCCCTCCCCATCCCATCCCTCTGGGTCATCCCATTGCCCCAGCCCTGAGCATTTGCCTCATGCATCAAACCTGGAATGGTGTTCCATTTCACATATGATAATATACATGTTTCAATGCTATTCTCTTGGAACGTCCCACCCTCACCATTTCCCTCAGAGTCCATAAGACTGTTCTATGCATCTGTGTCTCTTATTCTGCCTCGCATATAGGGTTATCGTTACCATCTTTCAAATTCCATATATATGCATTAGTATACTGTATTGGTGTTTTGCTTTCTGGCTTACTTCACTCTGTATAATGGGCTCCAGTTTCATCCATCTCAATAGAACTGATTCAAATGTATTCTTTTTAATGGCTGAGTAATATTCCATTGTGTATATGTACCACAGCTTCCTTATCCATTCGTCTGCTGATGGGCATCTAGGCTGCTTCCATGTTCTGGCTATTGTAAATAGTGCTGCGATGAACATTGGGGTACACGTGTCTCTTTCAATTCTAGTTTTCTCGGTGTATATGCCCAGCAGTGGGATTGCTGGGTCGTATGGCAGTTCTATTCCCAGTTTTTTAAGGAATCTCCACACTGTTCTCCATAGTGGCTGTACTAGTTTGCATTCCCACCAACAGTGTAAGAGGGTTCCCTTTTCTCCACACCGTCTCCAGCATTTATTGCTTGTAGACTTTTGGATAGTAGCCATTCTGATGGGCGTGAAATGGTACCTCATTGTGGTTTTGATTTGCATTTCTCTGATAATGAGTGATCAACATCATTTTTTTTCTTTTTTAAAAAAATTATTTGTTTTAATTGGAGGCTAATTACTTTATAATATTGTAGTGGTTTTTGCCATACATTCACATGAATCAGCCATGGGTGTACATGTGTTCCCCATCCTGAACCCCCCTCCCACCTCCCTCCCCATCCCATCCCTCAGAGTCATCCCAGTACACCAGCCTTGAGCACCCTGTCTCATGCATCGAACCTGGACTGGTGATCTATTTCACATATGATAATATATATGTTTCAATGCTATTCTCTCAAATCATCCCACTCTCACCTTCTCCCACAGAGTCCAACAGTCTGTTCTTTACATCTGTGTCTCTTTTGCTGTCTCACATATAGGGTCATCATTACCATCTTTCTAAATTCCACCTATATGCATTAATGTACTGTATCGGTGTTTTTCTTTCTAACTTAACTTCACTCTGTATAATGGGTCCCAGTTTCATCCACCTCATTAGAACTGATTCAAATGCATTCATTATAATAGTTGAGTAATATTCCATTGTGTATATGTACCACAGCTGTCTTATCCATTTGTCTACCGATGGACATCTAAGTTGCTACCTTGTCCTGGCCATTGTAAACAGTGCTGTGATGAACATGGGGGTACACGTGTCTCTTTCAATTCTGGTTTCCTCGGTGTGTATGCCCAGCAGTGGGATTTCTGGGTCATATGGCAGTTCTATTTCCAGTTTTTTGAGGAATCTCCACACTGTTCTCCATAATAGCTGTACTAGTTTGCACTCCCACCAACAGTGTAAGAGGGTTCCCTTTTCTCCACATCCTCTCCAGCATTTATTGTTTGTAGACTTTTTGGTAGCAACCATTCTGACTGGCATGAGATGGTACCTCATTGTGGTTTTGGTTTGCATTTCTCTGATAATGAATGATGTTGAGCATCTTTTCATGTGTTTGTTAGCCATCTGTACGTCTTCTTTGGAGAAATGTCTGTTTAGTTCTTTGGCCCATTTTTTGATTGGGTCGTTTACTTTTCTGGAATTGAACTACAGGAGCTGCTTATATATTTTTGAGATTAATTGTTTGTCTGTTGCTTTGTTTGCTATTATTTTCTCCCATTCTGAAGGCTGTCTTTTCACCTTGCTTATAGTTTCCTTCATTGTGCAAAAGCTTTTACGTTTAATTAGGTCCCATTTGTTTATTTTGCTTTAATTTCCACTACTCTGGGAGGTGGATCATAGAGGATCCTGCTATGATTTATGTCAGAGAGTGTTTTGCCTGTGTTTTCCTCTAGGAATTTTATAGTTTCTGCTCTTACGTTTAGATTTTTTTTTTTTTTTAGTTTATTTATCTATTTTTTAACTTTACGATATTGTATTTGTTTTGCCATACATTGACATGAATCCACCATGGGTGTACATGTTTTCCCCTTCCAGAACCCCCCTCCCACCTCCCTCCCCATCCCATCCCTCTGGGTCATCCCAGTGCACCAGCCCTGAGCGTCCTGTATCATGCATCAAACCTGGACTGGTGATTCATTTCACATATGATAATTTATTTAGTTAATCGGTAAAGATAACCTTGTATGCAAAGTCGCTTCAGTTGTGTCCAACTCTGTGCGACCCCGTAGATGGCAGCCCACCAGGCTCCACTGTCCCTAGGATTCTCCAGGCGAGAACACTGGAGTGGGTTGTCATTTCCTTCTCCAATGCATGAAAGTGAAGTCGCTCAGTTGTGTCTGACTCAGTGACCCCATGGACTGCAGCCTACCAGGCTCCTCCGTCCATGGGATTTTCCAAGCAAGAGTACTGGAGTGGGTTGCCATTGCCTTCTCCTTCTCCTCTCAAGGAGAACCTTGTATGCGAGACATCAAAAGATACATGTTTAGATCTTTAATCCATTTTGAGTTTATTTTTGTGTATGGTGTTACAAAGTGTTCTAGTTTCATTCTTTTACAAGTAGTTGACCAGTTTTCCCAGCATCACTTGTTAAAGAGATTGTCTTTTCTCCATTGTATATTCTTGCCTCCTTTGTCAAAGATAAGGTGTCCATAGGGGCATGGGTTCATCTATGGGCTTTCTATTTTGTTCCATTGATCTATCTTTCTGTCTTTGTGCCAGTACCATACTCTCTTGATGACTGTAGCTTTGTAGTATAGTCTGAAGTCAGGCAGGTTGATTCCTCCAGTTCCATTCTTCTTTCTCAAGATTGCTTTGGCTATTCACGGTTTTTTGTATTTCCATACAAATTGTGAAATGATTTGTTCTAGTTCTGTGAGAAATACCATTGGTAGCTTGATACGAATTGCATTGAATCTATAGATTGCTTTGGGTAGTATACTCATTTTCACTTTATTGATTTTTCTGATCCATGAACATGGAATATATCTCCATCTAGTTGTGTCCTCTTTGATTTCTTTCATCAGTGTTTTATAGATTTCTATATAGAAGTCTTTTGTTTCTTTAGGTAGATATATTCCTAAATATTTTATTCTTTTCGTTGCAATGGTGAATGGAATTGTTTCCTTAACTTCTCTTTCTGTTTTCTCATTATTAGTGTATAAGAATGCAGGGGATTTCTGTGTGTTAATTTTATATCCTGCAACTTTACCATATTCACAGACTAGCTCTAGTAATTTTCTGGTGGAGTCTTTAGGGTTTTCTATGTAGAGGATCATGTCATCTGCAAACAGTGAGAGCTTTACTTCTTCTTTTCCAACCTGGATTCCTTTTATTTCTTTTTCTTCTCTGATTGCTGTGGCTAAAACTTCCAAAACTATGTGTGAATTGTAGTGGTGAGAGTGGGCACCCTTGTCTTGTTCCTGACTTTAGGGGAAATGCTTTCAATTTTTCACCATTAAGGATAATGTTTGCTGTGGGTTTATCATATATGGCTTTTATTATGTTGAGGTATGTTCCTTCTACGCCTGCTTTCTGGAGGGGTTTTATTATAAATGGATGTTGAATTTTGTCAAAGGCTTTCTCTGCAGCTATTGAGATAATCATATGTTTTTTATCTTTCAATTTGTTAGTGTGGTGTATCACATTGATTGGTTTGCAAATGTTGAAGAATCCTTGCATCCCTGAGATAAAGTCCACTTGGTCATGATATATGATCTTTTTAATATGTTGTTGGATTATTTTTGCTAGAATTTTGTTAAAGATTTGTTTGTTTGTTTGTTTGTTTTGGCGTCATTGTTCTATTTTTTTATTTTTGTTTATTTATTTATTTTTTTTTTACTTTACAGTATTGTGTTGGTTTTGCATCTATGCTCATCAGTGATATTGGCCTGTAGTTTTCTATTTTTGTGGTATCTTTGTCTGGTTTTGGTATTAGGGTGATGGTGGTCTCACAGAATGAGTTTGGCAGGTTACCTTCCCCTGCAATTTTCTGGAAGAGTTTAAGTAGGATAGGTGTCGGCTCTTCTCTAAATTTTTGGTAGAATTCACCTGTGAAGCCATCTGGTCCTGGGCTTTTGTTTGTTGGAAGATTTTTTATTATAGTTTTGATTTCCGTGCTTGTGATGGGTCTGTTAAGATTTTGTATTTCTTCCTGGTTCAGTTTTAGAAAGTTATACTTTTCTAAGAATTTGTCCATTTCTTCCAAATTGTCCGTTTTATTGGCATATAGATGCTGATAGAAATCCCTTATGATCCTTTGTATTTCTGTGTTGTCTGCTGTGATTTCTTCATTTTCATTTATAATTTTGTTGATTTCATTCTTCTTCCTTTTCTTCTTTATGAGTCTGGCTAATGGTTTGTCTATTACATTGTCTTCTCAAAGAACCAACTTTTAACTTTGTTGATTTTTGCTATGGTCTCCTTTGTTTGTTTTTCATTTATTTCTGCTCTAATTTTTAAGATTTCTTTCCTTCTACTAACCCTGGGGTTCTTAATTTCTTCTTTTTCTTGTTGCTTTAGGTGTAAGGTTAGGTTATTTGATTTTTCTCTTGTTTCTTGAGGTGAGCTTGTATTGCTATGAACCTTCCCCTTCAGTTCAATTCAGTCGCCCTGTCGTGTCCGACTCTTCACAACCCCATGAATTGCAGCACGCCAGGCCTCTCTGTCCATCACCAACTCCCGGAGTCTACCCAAACCCACGTCCATCGAGTCGGTGATGCCATCCAACCATCTCATCCTCTGTCGTCCCCTTCTCCTCCCGCCCCCAATCCTACCCAGCATTAGGGTCTTTTCCAATAAGTCAACCCTTCGCAAGAGGTGGCCAAAGTATTGGAGTTTCAGCTTCAACATCAGACCTTCCAATGAACACCCAGGATTGATCTCTTTTAGGATGGATTGATTGGATATCCTTGCAGTCCAAGGGACTCTCAAGAGTCTTCTCCAACACCACAGTTCAAAAGCATCAATTCTTTGGCGCTCAGCTTTCTTCACCGTCCAAAGCTCACATCCACACATGACCACCGGAAAAACCATAGCCTTGACTAGACGGACTTTTGTTGGCAAAGTAATGTCTCTGCTTTTAAATATGCTATCTAGGTTGGCCATAACCTTCTTTCCAAGGAGGAAGCGTCTTTTAATTCCATGGCTGCAGTCACCATCAGCAGTGATTCTGGAGCCCCCAAAAATAAAGTCTGACACTGTTTCCACTCTTTCCCCATCTATTTCCCATGAAGTGATGGGACCAGTTGCCATGATCTTAGTTTTCTCAACGTTGAGCTTCAAGCCAACTTTTTCACTCTCCTCTTTCACCTTCATCAAGAGGCTCTTTAGTTCTTCTTCGCTTTCTGCCATAAGGGTGGTGTCATCTGCATATCTGAGGTTATTGATATTTCTCCCGGCAATCTTGATTCCAGCTTGTGTTTCTTCCAGCCCAGCGTTTCTCATGATGTACTCTGCGTATAAGTTAAATAAGCAGGGTGATAATATACAGCATTGACCTACTCCTTTTCCTATTTGGAACCAGTCTATTGTTCCATGTCCAGTTCTAACTGTTGCTTCCTGACGTGCATACAGGTTTCTCGAGAGACAGGTCACATGGTCTGGTATTCCCATCTCTTTCAGAATCTTCCACAGTTTATTGTTATCCACACAGTCAAAGGCTTTGGCATAGTCGATAAAGCAGAAATAGATCTTTTTCTGGAACTCTCTTGCTTTTCCGATGATCCAACGGATATTGGCAATTTGATCTCTGGTTCCTCTGCCTTTTCTAAAACCAGCTTGAACATCTGGAAGTTCACAGTTCACATATTGTTGAAGCCTGGCTTGGAGAATTTTGAGCATTACTTTACTAGGATGTGAGATGAGTGCAATTGTGCGGTAGTTTGAGCATTCTTTGGCATTGCCTTTCTTTAGGATTGGAATGAAAACTGACCTTCCCCTTCGTACTTCTTTTACTGAATCCCACAGGTTTTGGTTTGTTGTGTATTCATTTTGATTCGTTTCTATGCATATTTTGATTTATTTTTTGATTTCTTCTGTGATTTGTTGGTTATTCAGAAGTGTGTTGTTTAGCCTCCATATGTTTGTGTTTTTGATAGTTTATTTTCCTGTAGTTGACGTCTAATCTTACCACATTTTGATCAGAGATGATGCTTGGAATGATTTCAATTTTTTTATATTTACCAAGTCTAGATTTATGGCCCAGGATGTGATCTATCCTGGAGAAAGTTCCGTGTGCACTTGAGAAAAAGGTGAAATTCATTGTTTTGGGGTGAAATGTCCTTTAGATATCAACTAGGTCTAACTGGTCCATTGTATTATTTAAAGTTTGTGTTTCCTTGCTAATTTTCTGTTTAGTTGATCTATCCATTGGTGTGAGTGGGGTATTAAAGTCTCCCACTATCATTGTGTTACTGTTAATTTCCCCTTTCATACTTGCTAGCATTTGCCTTACATATTGCAGTGCTCCTATGTTGGGTGCATATATATTTATAATTGTTATATCTTCTTCCTGGATTGATCCTTTGATCATTTCATAGTGTCCTTCTTTGTCTCTTTTCATGACCTTGATTTCAAAGTCTATTTTATCTTATATGAGTATTGCTACTTGTGCTTTCTTTCGGCCTCCATTTGCGTGAAATATCTTTTTCCAGCCCTTCAGTTTCAGTCTGTATGTGTCCCTTGTTTTGAGGTGGGTCTCTTGTAGACAGCATATCTAAGGGTCTTGTTTTTGTATCCATTCGGCCAGTCTTTGACTTTTGGTTGGGGCATTCAACCCATTTACATTTAAGGTAATTATTGATAAGTATGATCCCATTGCCATTTACTTTGTTGTTTTCAGTTTGAGTTTATAAACCTTTTCTGTGTTTCCTGTCTAGAGAAGATCCTTTAGCATTTGTTGGAGAGCTGATTTGGTGGTGCTGAGTTCTCTGAGTTTTTGCTTGTCTGTAAAGCTTTCGATTTCGCCTTCATATTTGAATGAGATCCTTGCTGGGTACAGTAATCTGGGTTGTAGGTTTTTCTCTTTCATCACTTTAAGTATGTCCTGCCATTCCCTTCTGTCCTGAAGAGTTTCTATTGAATGATCAGATGTTATCCTTATGGAAATCCCCTTTTGTGTTATTTGTTGTATTTCCCTTGCTGCTTTTAATATTTGTTCTTTGTGTTTGATCTTCATTAATTTGATTAATATGTGTATTGGGGTGTTTTGCTTTGGGTTTATCCTGTTTGGGAGTCTCTGGGTTTCTTGGACTTGGGTGGCTATTTCCTTCCCCATTTTATGGACGTTTTCAACTATTGTATCCTCAACTATTTTCTCATGGCCTTTTTTTGTCTTCTTCTGGGACTCCTATGATTCGAATGTTGGGGCATTTGACATTGTCCCAGAGGTCTCTGAGGTTGTCCTCATTTCTTTTAATTCTTTTTTTCTTTTTTCCTCTCTGCTTCATTTATTTCTACCATTCTATCTTCCACCTCGCTATCCTATCTTCTGCCTCAGTTATTCTACTGTTGGTTCCCTCTAGAGTGTTTTTGATCTCGGTTATGGCATTATTCATTATTGACTGGCTCTTTTTTATTTCTTCCAGGTCCTTGTTAAACATTTCTTGCATCTTCTCAATCCTTGTCTCCTGACTATTTGTCTGTAACTCCATTTTGTTTTCAAGGTTTTGGATCATTTTTACTATCATTATTCTGATTTCTTTTTCAGGTAGACTCCCTATCTCTTCCTCTTTTGTTTGGCTTGGTGGGCATTTATCATGTTCCTTTACCTGCTGAATATTTCTCTGCCTTTTCATCTTGTTTAGATTGCTGTGTTTGGGGTGGCCTCTCTGTATGCTGGTGGTTTGTGGTTCCTCTTTATTGTGGAGGTTCCTCCCTGTGGGCAGGGTTGGATGAGTGGCTTGTCAAGGTTTCCTGGTTAGGGAAGCTTGCGTAGGTGTTCTTGTGGGTGGAGCTAGATCTCCTCTCTCTGGAGTGCAATGAAGTGTCCAGTAGTGAGTTATGAGGTATCTGTGGGTTTGGTGTGACTTTTGACCGCCTGTATTTTAATGCTCAGGGCTATGTTCCTGCGTTGTTGGAGAATTAGCTTGGTATGTCTTGCTCTGAAACTTGTTGGCTCTTCAGTGAAGCTTGGTTTCAATGTAGATATGGAGGCTTTTGGATGAGCTCTTGTCGATTAATTTCCCTGGAGTCAGGAGTTTCCTGGAATTCTCAAGCTTTGGATTTAATCCTCCTGCCTCTGGCTTTCAGTCTAATTCTTATAGTAGCCTGAAGTCTTCTCCATCCATACAGCACCAATGATAAAACATCTAGGTTAATGGTGAAAAGATTCTCCACAGTGAGGGACACCCAGAGAAGTTCACAGAATTACATGGAGAAGAGGGAGGAGGGAGATAGAGGTGACCAGGAGGAGAAGAGGGGGAAGCAAAAGGGGAGAGCACGATCTAGCCAGTAATCGATTCCCTATGTGCTCTCCACAGTCTGCAACACTCAGAGAGGTTCACGGAGTTACATAGGGAAGAGAAGAGGGAGCAAGGAGATAGAGGTGACCAGGAGGAGAAGAGGGGAAGTCAAAAGGAGAGAGACAAATCTAGCCAGTAATCAGTTCCCTAAGGGTTCTCCACAGCCCAGAGCATCCAAAAATATTCACAGCATTGGGTAAGAAGAGAAGGGGGAGGGAGAAGATAGAGGTGACCTGAAGGAGAAAAAGGAGAGTCAAAAGGGGGAAAGAGCAATCACGCCAGTAATCACACTCCTAAGTAAAAATGGGTACTGAAGATTGGATTCTTATAGGTACAAAATTGATAGCAAAACCAAAAAGCAAAGATTAAAAATCTAGAGTAGAGGTTAGACTCTCAAAAATATAATATTAAAAAAATCACAAAAATTGTAATATATATATATGTGTGTGTGTGTGTGTGTATATATATGTAATTTGCTTTTAAAACAAGGTCTCTTTTTTTTGCAAGGTAATAGTAGGTTGTAAAAATGAAAATTAAAGAAATAATAAAGAACTTAAAAATAAAAAAATACATAATGTTAATAAAATATATCTAGGAATTTCTCTGGAGCTTTTGAGAGCAGTGTGTGTCAGTTCAGTTTCAGATAGTTCCTTGTTCCAGCTTATACTTCTTCTCAAGGTCTTTAGGCCCCTTCCAACGTAGTCAGTGCTAACTACAGGGTTTTAATCTGTTGCATCTGTCTCTTCCAGAGCAGTTCCCTCTTCTTTATTTTGGTGTCTTCTGTTTGCAAGTCTCTTCAGTGTCTAATTTCCACCCTGACACAAAGGGGCGAAGGTGGTCACTTATTTAGGCTAGCTTGTTCAGTTGTAATGTGAGGAGGAAGGAACACTGTAAACAAATAGCACTGGCATGTGTGGGGAGTGCTTGCAATGTCTGGGCCACACTGGGTTTGCCTTCACTCATGGCGTGTGTGCTTTCCCAGTCTACACTGCTCAGGTTCCAGGTTGCTCTGCAGGGGAACTGTCTAAAGTGGGCCCTGGGTTGCATGCACTTCCCAGGTCTAAGCTGCTCAGGTTCAGGTTCTCGGGTACTCCACAAAGGCACAGACTCAGTTGGGGCTGCGTTTTGTGCCCTTCCCAGGTCCAAGCAGCTCAGGCAACCAGGTGCTTGGCGAGTGCACTCTCACAATTGGGCAGTGTGTCTTACCACCTCTCCAGTCCCAGCCCCTCGGTTTCCTGGGTGCACCACAAGAGCACCATCTCAGGTGTGCTGTGTGTCTCCTCTGGGGAGCTGATCTCTGACTGCTACCCTCCTGGTGGATGTCAACCATCCAGGATCCCAGGAAGACTTCATTAGTAATTGGGAGCCTGCTCACAGTTTGGTGGAGGAGGCTATCGCTGGGGCTGAGATTGCCCCTTGCCTTCCGGCTCTGGCTGTTGCCCGCCTGCCTCTCTGCCTCTGGTTGGGGGAGGGGCTGGTCTGCAGCCGGCTAGCTCTCCTCTGGTATTCGCTCAATCCTTTTTTCTGTGAGCGGGCCAGTGCTTTTCGTGGGAAAGTTCTCTCTCTCTCTTTTTTCTCTCTGGCGTTTCCCGCAGTTTGGGTTGCTATCTCTCGTTAGCTCCCTCAGATTGTCCTCGGGGCATTCAGGCCCGGTCCCCACCCTATGCGTGCAGGCCGTGCCTCCCTGTTCAGCCCCCATTTGCTGCTGGCATATGCGAGCTTCCAGGCTACCTCTTCACTGGGAGTCGCGGCTAGGCGCGTAATCTGTGGGTTCTTTTTATTTTTCCTCCCGGTTATGTTGCTCTCCGAGATTCCAAAACTCCCCACAGACCCACTGGTTAGAGGGTTTCCTGGTGTTTGGAAACTTCTCCTCCTTCACGACTCCCTCCCCAAGACACGTCTCCATCCCTAACTCTTTTGTCTCTCTTTTTATCTTTTATATTTTGCCCTACCTCATTTCCAAGAGGATGGGCTGCCTTTCTGGTTGCCTGGTATCCTCCGCCAGTGTTCAGAAGTTGTTTTGTGGAATTTGCTCAGCGTTCAAATGATCTTTTGATGAATTTGTGGGGGAGAAAGTGGTCTCTCCATCCTATTCCTCCACCATCTTAGGACCGCCCCCCCAACATCTTTTAAACTTGTTTTCTTTTAGTTACTTTTTTTTTTTTTTTGCGATGAGAACAATTTAGGTCTACTCTCTCAGCAAACTTCAAGTATACAATCCAGTATTATTAAATATAGGGCTTCCCAAGTGGCTCAGTGGTAAATAATTCGCCTGCCAATGTAGGAGACGCTGGTTTGACCCCTGGGTTGGGAAGATCCCCTGGAGAAGGAAAAGGGAACTTACTCCACTGCTCTTGCCTGGGAAATCCCACGGATAGAGGAGCCTGGCGAGCTACAGCCTGTGGGGTCACAAAAGAGTCAGACACAACTTAGTGACTAAAACAATTATTAAATATCATCATAGTCACCATGTTGTATGTTAGATCTACAGAAATTATTCATCTTATAATTGAATGTTTGTAATCTTTAACCAGCATCTCCCCATCTCCCCACCCCCGTCCCTGGAAATCAGTGTTCTGCTCTCTGGTTCTGTGTGTTCTACAGTTTTAGAGTCCACATATAAGTGAAGTCATGCAGTATTTGTTTTTCTGTCTCTGGCTTATTTCATTTAGGATATTTCATAATATCCTCCAAGTCACCAATGTTGTAACAAGGGCAAGATTTTCTTCTTTTATAAGGCTAAATAATATACAATTTATATGTATGTATTTACATATGTATATACTCACACATATATCACATTTGATAAATAATGCTACAATGATCATACGAGTGTAGATGTTTCATTGAAATACTGATTTCATTTTTTTCATATCTTTTGTATATATACTCAGTAGTGGGATTGTTGGGTCATACAGTAATTCAACTTTTAGTTTGTTGAGAAGCTTCCATATTATTTTCCATAATGGATTGACCAATTTACATTTCCATGAACAGTATACAATGGTTTCCTTTTCCCTACACCCTCACCAACACTTGTTCTCTCTTGTGTTTTCGGTAATAGTCATTCATACAGGTGTGAGGTGTTATCTCACTGTGGTTTTGATTTGCATTTCCCTGATGATTAGCTATGTAGAACACCTTTTCATATACCTGTTGGCCATTTATGTCTTCATTGGAAAAATGTCTATTCAGGTCCTTTGTCCATTCAAAAAATTGGGTTATTATTATTTTGCTATTGAATTATATGGATTTCTTATATGTATATTTTGGATACTGACTGCTTATTAGATAGATGGCTTGCTCCCATTTCGAAGCCTGCTTTATCATTTTGTTGGTTGTTTCTTTTCTGTGCAGAGCCTTTTAGTTTGATATGGTTCAACCTGTTTATTTTAATTTTTATTGCCTGTGCTTTTGGTGTCATATTCTTGAAATTATTGCCAAGACAAATGCCAAGGAGCTTTTCCCCTACTTTTTTTTTTTTTAGGAGTTTTATGGTTTTGGGTCTTAAGTTTAAGTTTTTAATCCATTTTGAGTTAACTTTTGTGAGTGGTGTGAAATAAGTGTCTAGTTTCTTCCTTGTGCATGTAGATATATAGTCTTCCCAACACCATTTATTGAAGAAACTGGAAACAGTGTCGGATTTAATTTTCTTGGGCTCCAAACTCACTGAAGACTGGAGCCACGAAATTAAAAGACATTTGCTCCCTGGAAGACAAGCTGTGACAAATTTAGACTGTGTATTAAAAAGCAGACACATTACTTTGCTGACAAAAGCCCATCTAGTCAAAGCTATGGTATTTTCCATTAGTCATGTATGGATGTGAGAGTTGGACCATAAAGAAGGCTGAACACTGAAGAATTGATGCTTTCAAACTGTAGTGCTGGAAAAGACTCTTGAGAGTCCCTTGGACTGCAAGTGGATCAAGCCAGTCAATCCTGAAGGAAATCAACCTTGAATATGCTGTGGAAGGACTGGTGCTGAAGCTGAAGGTCCAATACTTTGGTCATCTGATGAGAAGAGATGAGAAGAGCTGACTTATTGGAAAAGACCCTGATGTTGGCAAAGATTGAGAGCAAGAAGAGAGGGGGGCGACAGAGGATGAGAGAGCTGGATGGCCTCACTGACACTATGGAGATGAGTTTGCACAAACTCAGGGAGATAGTGAAGGACAGGAAAGCCTGATGTGCTACAGTTCATGGAGTCACAAAGCGTTACACATAACTTAGTGACTGAACAACGACAACACTTTCTCTATTGTGTATTCTTGGCATTCTTGTCAAAGGTTAGTTGATAGTATATCTTTGGTTTATTTCTGGGCTCTTTGTTTAGTTTCACTGGATTATGTCTCTGTTTATGCCAATACCATTCTGTTTTTATTATTAACATTGGATGGTCCTTGGGGATATAGCTTTGTAATATAGTTCGGAATCAGGGAGTGTGATGCTTCCAGATTTGTTATTTACTAATATTGCTTTTACTATTTGGGGTGTTTTTCTGGTTCCATACAAATTTTAGAATTGTTTTTCTTATTTCTATGAAAAAAATGCCATTTTAATTTGATAGGGATTGCGTTCAATTTGTAGACTGCTTTGGACAGTATGGACATTTTAATGATATTATTTTTCCAATCTATGAGGATGAAATACCTTTACATTTATGTCTTCCTTCAATTACTTTCATCAGACTCTTAGAGTTTTCAATGTATAGAGCTATCATCTCCCTTGTTAGGCTTATTCTTACATATGGATTCCTTTTGATATTGCTGTAAATGTGCCTTTTATTATTTTTTCTGAGGTAGTTCATTGATAATGCATAGAAATTCAACCAATTTCTGCGTGTTGGTTTTGTTTTCTACAACTTTACTGAATTTGTTTATTAGTTCTAACAGTTTTTTGGTGGTGTCTTTAGGGTTTTCTGTATAAAGTACCATATCATCTGCAAATAGTGACAGTTTTACTATTTCCTTTCTGATTTGGATACCATTTTTTTTTTCTTTTTCTGGCCTAATTGCTCTGTCTAGGACATCAGTATAAAGTTGAATAGGAATTGAAAAGTGGGCACCTTTATCTTGTCTTTTTGTTTGTTTGTTTTTATTTATTTTTAATAGAAAGATAATTGCTTTACAGAATTTTGTTGTTTTCTGTCAAACATCACCATGAATCAGCCATATATATGCATATGTCCTCTCACTCTTGAACCTCCCTTCAATCTCCCTCCCCATCCCACCCCTCTAGGTTGATACAGAGCCCATGTTTGAGTTCCCTGAGTTATACAGCAAGTTCCCATTGGCAATCTATTTGACATATGGTAATGTAAGTTTCCATGTTACTGTCTCCATACATTTCACCCTCTCATCCACCTACCCCTACGTTTATAAGGCTGGTCTCTATGTCTGTTTCTCCATTGCTGCCCTGCAAATAAATACACTGGCACCATCTTTCTAGATTCCAAATATATGCATTAGTATATGATATTTATCTTTCTCTTTCTGACATACTTCACTCTGTATAATAAGCTCTAGGTTCGTCCACCTATTTAGAATTAACACAAATGTGTTCCTTTTAATGGCTGAGTAATATTCCATTGTATATATGTACTACAGCTTCTTTATCCATTCATCTGTCAATGGGCATATAGGTTGCTTCCATGTTCTAGTTATTGTAATAGTGCTGCAATGAATATTGGAGTACACGTGTCTATTTCAGTTTTGGTCTCCTCAGGGTTTATGACTAGGAACAGGATTGCTGGGTATATGGTGCTTTTATTCCTAGTTTTTTAAGCAATCTCCATACCGTCTTCCATAGTGATGGACATGAGATTGAGTAGGCTCCGGGAGTTAGTTTTGGACAGGGAAGCCAGGCAGTCCATGGGGTCATAAAGAGTTGGACATGACTGAGTGACTGAACTGACTGACTGATACCATCTTCCATAGTGGCTGTATCAATTTACATTCCCACCAACAGTGCAAAAGCATTCTCTTTTCTCCACACTCTGCAGCATTTATTGTTTGTAGACTTCTTGATGATGGCCATTCTAATTGGTGTGAGGTGATAGCTCATTGTAGTTTTGGTTTGTACTTCTCTAATAATGAGTGATGTTGAGCATTTTTTCATGTATTTGTTAGGCATCTATATGTCTTCTTGCTATTCTTTGGAACTCTGCATTCAAACGGGTATATCTTTCCTTTTCTCCTTTGCTTTTCATTTCTCTTCTTCACCCAGCTATTTCTAAGGCCTCCTCAGACAACCATTTTGCTTTTTTACATTTCTTTTTCTGGGGATGGTCTTGATTCCTGTCTCCTGTACAATGTCATGAACCTCCGTCCATAGTTCATCAGGCACTCTGTCTATCAGATCTAGTCCCTTAAATCTATTTGTCACTTCCACTGTATAGTCATAAGGGATTTGATTTAGGTCATACCTGAATGGTCTAGTGGTTTTCCCCACTTCCTTCAATTTAAGTCTGAATTTGGCAATAAGGACTTCATGATCGGAACCACAGTCAGCTCCTGGTCTTGTTTTTGCTGACTGGGTAGAGCTTCTCCATATTTGGCTGCAGAGAACATAATCAATCTGATTTTGGTGTTGACCATCTGGTGATGTCCATGTGTAGAGTCTTCTCTTGTGTTGTTGGAAAAGGGTGTTTGCTATGACCAGTGCGTTCTCTTGGCAAGACTCTGCTTCATTCTGTCCTCCAAGGCCAAATTTACCTGTTACTCCAGGTGTTTCTTGACTTCCTACTTTTGCATTCCAGTCCCCTATAATGAAAAGGACATCTTTTTGGGGTGTTAGTTCTAGAAGGTCTTGTAGGTTTTCACAGAACCGTTCAACCTCACATTCTTCAGTGTTACTGGTCGGGGCATAGACTTGGATTACCGTGATATTGAATGGTTTGCCTTGGAAATGAACAGAGATCATTCTGTTGTTTTTGAGATTGCATCCAAGTACTGCATTTCGGACTCTTTTGTTGACCATGACGGCTACTCCGTTTCTTCTAAGGGATTCTTGCCCACAGTAGTAGATAATATGGTCATCTGAGTTAAATTCACCCATTCCAGTCCATCTTAGTTCACTGATTCCTAGAATGCTTACGTTCACTCTTGCCATCTCCTGTTTGACCACTTCTAATTTGTCTTGGTTCATAGACCTAACATTCCAGGTTCCTGTGCAATATTGCTCTTTACAGCATCGGACCTTGCTTCTATCACCAGTCACAACCACAGCTGGGTGTTGTTTTTGCTTTGGCTCCATCCCTTCATTCTTTCTGGAGTTATTTCTCCACTAATCTCCAGTAGCATATTGGGCACCTACCGACCTGGGGAGTTCATCTTTCAGTGTCCTACCTTTTTGCCTTTTCATTGTCTATGCCAAAGCTTTTGACTGTGTGGATGACAATAAACTTTGGAAAATACTTCAAGAGATGGGAATACCAGACCACCTGACCAGTCTCTTGAGAAACCTGTATGCAGGTCAGGAAACAACAGTTAGAACTGGACATGGAACAACAGACTGGTTCCAAATAGGAAAAGGAGTAGGTCAATGCTGTATATTGTCACCCTGCTTATTTAACTTATATGCAGAGTACATCATGAGAAATGCTGGGCTGGAGGAAGCACAAGCTGGAATCAAGATTGCTGGGAGAAATATCAATAACCTCAGATATGCAGATGACACCACCCACATGGCAGAAAGTGAAGAGGAACTAAAGAGCCTCTTGATGAAAGTGAAAGAGGAGAGTGAAAAAGTTGGCTTAAAGCTCAACATTCAGAAAACTAAGATCATGGCATCTGGTCCCATCACTTCATGTGAAATAGATGGGGAAACAGTGGCAGACTTTATTTTTCTGGGCTCCAAAATCACTGCAGATGGTGATTGCAGCCATGAAATTAAAAGACGCTTACTCCTTGGAAGAAAATTTATGACCAACCTAGATAGCATATTGAAAAGCAGAGACATTCCTTTGTCAACAAAGGGTCCATCTAGTCAAGGCTATGGTTTTTCCAGTGGTCATGTATGGATGTGAGAGTTGGACTATAAAGAAAGCTGAGCACTGAAGAATTGATGCTTTTGAACTGTGGTGTTGGAGAAGACTCTTGAGAGTCCCTTGGACTGCAAGGAAATCCAACCGGTCCATCCTAAAGAGATCAGTCCTGGGTATTCATTGGAAGGACTGATGTTGAAGCTGAAACTCCATTACTTTGGCCACCTGATGCAAAGAGCTGACTCATTTGAAAAGACCCTTGTGCTGGGAAAGATGGAGGGCAGGAGGAGAAGGGGACGTCAGAAGATGAGATGGTTGGGTGGCATCACCAACTCAATGGACATGAGTTTGGGTAAATTCTGGGAGTTGGTGATGGACAGGGAGGCCTGGTGTGCTGCAGTTCATGGGGTCACAAAGAGTCAGACACAACTGAGAGACTGAACTGAACTAATATGTCTTCTTTGGAGAAATGTCTATTTAGGTCTTTTCCCCACTTTTTGATTGGGTTGTTTGTTTTTCTGGTATTGAGTTGTATGAGCTGCTTGTATATTTTGGAAATTAATCCTTTGTCAATTGTTTCATTTGTTTTTATTTTCTCCCATTCTGAAGGTTGTCTTTTCACCTTGTTTATAGTTCCCTTTCCTTCCAAAATCTTTTAAGTTTAATTAGGTCCCACTTGTTTATTTTTGTTTTATTTCCATTACTCTAGGATGTGGGTCATAGAGGATCTTGCTTTGATTTATGTCATTGAGTGTTCTGCCTACATTTTCCTCGAAGAGTTTTACAGTTTCTGGTCTTACATTTAGGTCTTTATCCATTTTGAGTTTATCTTTGTGTGTGGTGTTATGAAGTGTTCTAATTTGATTCTTTTATATGAATTTGTCACTTTTCCCAGTACCACTTATTGAAGAGGCTGTCTTTGTCCTATTGTATATTCTTGCCTCCTTTGTCAAAAATAAGGTATCCATAGGTGCATGGGTTTATTTCTGGGCTCTCTGTCTTGTTCCATTGGTCTCTATTCCTGTTTTTGTGCCAGTACCATACTGCCTTGATGGCTGTAGCTTGGTTATATAATTTGAAGTCAGGAAAGTTGATTCCTCCAGCTCCACTCTTCTTTCTCAAGACTGCTTTGTTATTTGGGGTATTTTCTGTTTCCATATTAATTGTGAAATTTTTTGTTCTAGTTCTGTGAAAAATGCCATTGATAATTTGATAGAGATTGCATTAAATGTATAGATTGCAGGTGGTAGTATAGTCATTTTCACAATATTGATTCTTCATACCCAGGATCATGGAGTATCTCTCCATCAGTTTATGCCATTTTGACTTTTTTAATCAGTGTCTTATACTTTTATATGTACAGTTCTTTTGTCTCCTTAGGTAGATTTATTTTATTCTTTGTGTTGCAATGCTGAATGGGATTGATTCCTTAGTTTCTCTTTCTGATTTTTCATTGTTAGTATATAGAGTGAAAGTGATTTCTGTGTATTGATTTTGTATCCTGCAACTTTGCTAAATTCACTGATTAACGCTAGTAATATTCTGATAGTATCTTTAGGGTTTTCCATGTATAGTATCATGTCATCTGCATTCAGTGAGAACTTTACTTCTTCTTTTCTGATCTGGATTCCATTTATTTCTTGTTCTTCCCTGATTGCTGTAGCTAGGACTCCCCAAACTATTTGAATAATAGTGGTGAGAGAGGAAACCCTTGTCTTGTTCCTGATCTTCGAGGGAATGTTTTCAATTTTTCACCATTGAGAATAATGTTTGCTGTGGGCTTACCATATATGGACTTTACTATGTTGAGATAATTTCCTTTTATGCCCATTTTTTGAAGATTTTTAATCATAAATGGGTGCTGAATTTTGTCAAAGGCTTTTTCTGCATGTATTGAGATGATCATATGGTTTTTACCTTTCAATTTGTTAACATGGTGTATCACATTGATTGATTTGCATATATTAAAGAATCCTTGCATTCCTGGAATAAACCCAACTTGATTATGGTGTATGAGTTTTTTAATGTGTTGTTGAATTCTGTTGGCTAGAATTTTGTTGAGGATTTTTGCATCTATGGTCATCAGTGATATTGGCCTGCAATTTTCTTTTTTTGTATTGTCTTTGTCTGGTTTTGGTGTCAGGGTGATGGTGGCCTCATAGAATGAATTTGGAAGTAGTCCTTCCTTTGCAATTTTTTTAAGGAGTTTGTTTCAGAAGGGTAGGCATTAGCTCTTCTCTAAATATTTCAGAGAATTCTCCTCTGATTCCATCTCCTCCTGGGCTTTTGTTTTTTGGGAGATTTTTGATCACAGTTTTAATTTCTGTGCTTGTGATTAGGTTGTTCATAATTTCTATTTCTTCCTGGTTCAGTCTTTTAAGGTTGAACTTTTCTAAGAATCTGTCCATTTCTTCCAGGTTATCCATTTTATTGCCATATAGTTGATCATAATAGTCTCTTATGATCCTTTTGCATTTCTGCATTGTCCGTTGTAACCTCTCCTTTTTCATTTCTAATTTTATTTATTTGACTCTTCTCTCTTTTTTTCTTGTTGAGTCTGGCTAAAGGTGTGTCAATTTTGTTCATCTCAAAGAACCAGCTTTTAGTTTTCTTAATCTTGACTATTATTTCTCTCATTTTGTTTTCATTTATTTCTGTTCTGATCTTTATGATTTCTATCCTGCTAACGTTGGGCTTTTTGTTTTACGTGTAGAGTTAGTTTGTCTATTCAACATTTTTCTTGTTTCTTGAGGTAGGATTGTATTGCTATAAACTTCCCTCTTAGAAATGCTCTTGCTGCATCCCATAGGTTTTGAATTGTTGTGTTTTTGTTGTCATTTGTTTCTAGGAATTTTTTAATTTCCCTTTTGATTTCTTCAGTAACCTGTTTGTTATTTAGAAATATAAATGGATAAGAAAGCTGTGGTACATATACACAATGGAATATTACTAAGCTATTAAAATGAATGCATTTGAATCAGTTCTAATGAGGTGGATGAAACTGGAGCCTATTATACAGAGTGAAGTAAGTCAGAAAGAAAAACACCAATACAGTATATTAACACATATATATGGAATTTAGAAAGATGGTAACGATGACCCTATATGTGAGAGAGCGAAAGAGACACAGAAGTAAAGAACAGACTTTGGGACTCTGTGGGAGAAGGCCAGGGTGGGATGATTTGAGAGAGTAGCACTGAAACATGTATATTATTATTATATTATGTGAAACAGATCACCAGTCCAGGTTCGATGCATGAGACAGGGTGCTCAGGGCTGGTGCACTGGGATGACTGAGGGATGGAATGGGGAGAGAGGTGGAAGGGAGGTTCAGGATGGGGAACACATGTACACCCATGGCTGATTCATGTGAATGTATGGCAAAAACCACTACAATATCATAAAGTAGTTAGCCTCCAATTAAAATAAATAAATAAATAAAAGTAAGAAAAGGAAATGTATTGTTTAATCTCCATGTGTTTGTGTTTTTTTAACAGTTTTTTTTTCTTGTAATTGATATCTAGTCTCATAGTTATGTGGTCAGAAAAGATGCTGGATATGATTTCAATTTTTTAAATTTACTGAGGTTTGATTTGTGACCCAAGATGTGATGTATCCTGGAGAATGTTCCATGTGCACTTGAGAAGAAGGTGTATTCTTCTGCATTTAGATGGAATGTCCTAAAGATATCCATGAGATCCATCTGATCTGATATGTCATCTAAGACTTGTGTTTCCTTATTAATTTTCTCTTTTGATGATCTGTCTATTGGTGTAAGTGGGGTGTTAAAATCTCCTACTATCATTATGTTACTGCCAATTTCTCCTTTTACGTCTGTTAATGTTTGTCTTATGTATTTAGGTACTCCTATGTTGGGTGCATTGATATTTACAATTGTGATATCTTCCTCTTGGATTGATTCCTTAATCATTATGTAGTGTCCTTCATTATCTCTTGTAATATTCTTTATTCTAAGGTCTATTTTGTCTGATATGAAGATTGCTACTCCAGCTTTCTTTTGATTTCCATTTGGATGGAATATATTTTTCCATCCTCTCACTTTCAGTCTACATGTGTCTTGAGGTCTGAAGTGGGGTTCTTGTAGCCAGCATATATATGGGTCTTGTTTTTGTATCCACTCAGTGAGTCTGGTTCTTTTGATTGGAGCATTTAATCAATTTATATTTAAAGTAATTCTTGATATATATGTTCCTATTGTCATTTTCTTAATTGTTTGGGGCTTGTTTTTGTAGATCTTTTTCTTCTCTTGTATTTCCTGACTATATAAGTCACTTTAACATTTGCTGTAAAGCTGGTTTTGTGGTACTATATTCTCTTAAGTTTTGCTTGTCTGTAAAGCTTTTGATTTCTCCATCAATTTTGAATGAGATCCTTGCTGAGAAGAGTAATCTTTGTTGTAGATTTTTCCTTTTCAGTACTTTAAATATATCCTGTCATTCCCCTCTGGCCTGCAGAGTTTCCACTGAAAGATCAGCTGTTAACTGTATGGTGTTTCCCTTGTATGTTACTTGTTGCTTTTTCCTTGTTGCTTTTAATATTCTTTCTTTGTGTTTAATCTTTGTTAGCTTGATTAGTATGTGTCTTGGTGTGTTTCTCCTTGGGTTTATCCTGTATGGGACTCTGAGCTTCTTGGACTTGATTGACTATTTCCTTTTCCATGTTGGGGAAAGTTTCATCTATAATCTCTTCAAAAATTTTCTCATACCCTTTCCTTGTCTCTTCTTCTTCTGGGACCCCTATAATTCGAATGTTGGTGTGTTTAATATGGTTCCAGAGGTCTCTGAGACTCTCATCTGTTCTTTTCATTCTTCTTACTTTATTCTGCTCTTCAGCAATTACTTCTACCATTCTATCTTCCAGCTCACTGATTCGTTCTTCTGCTTCAGATATTCTGCTATTGATTCCTTCTAGAGTATCTTTAATTTCAGTAATTGTGTTGTTTGTCTCTATACGTTTATTCTTTAATTCTTCTAGGTCTTTCTTAATTGACTCTTGCATTTTCTCCATTCAATTTTCAGGATTGTATATCACCTTTACTATCATTATTCTGAATTCTTTTTCGGGTAGTTTGCCTATTTCCCCTTCATTTATTTGGACTTGTGTGTTTCTAGGTTGTTCCTTCATTTGTGCAGTATTTCTATGCCTTTTCATTATCTTTTTTTAAACTTATTGTGTTTGAAGTCTCCTTTTCTCAGGCTTCAAGGTTGAATTATTTCTTTCTTTTAGTTTCTGCCCTCCTAAGTTTGGTACAGAGGTTTGTCTTAACTTTGTGTAGGGTGTGACTTGTGCTTCTGTTCTGGAGGGAGGAAGTGAGTTTTCTTTTCCTCTGATGGGCAAGCCTGAGTGAGGTGGTAAACCTGTCTGCTGATGATTGTGTCTGTATTTTTGTCTTGTTTGTTGTTTATATGAGGAGTCCTGCACAAGGTCCTACTGGTAGTTGGGTGATGCCAGGTCTTGTATACAAGTGGTTGCCTTTGTGAGAGTTTTCAGTATTTGATACTCCCCAGGGTTAAGAGTTCTCTGGTAGTCTAGGGTCTTGGAGTCAGCACTCTCACTCAGAGGCTCAGGGCTTGATCTCTGGTCATGAATGGAGATTCCACAGGTGGTTTGTTATGGCATTAAATGGGATTAAAACAAGTACCCCAAAAAGAGAAACAAAAGACACACCCCTAGACAAATGGCAATTACAAAATCAGGCACATAATAACTAAAGTAATGAAATATACACACATATATATATATACCCATAAACAAAATCAAAACAGTCCAAAAAAAATGAAGTGCAATAGATTGACCTGGAGAACAAAGGAAACCAAAAATGGTATCCACCACTTAAAAACAAAACTAACTAAAGCACAAGCTGGAAAACAAAAGTAAAGGAAGGTGCCAACTGAGGAATAAAGCAATGAAAACAAAGCAAATTAACAAATATGGTGAGAAAAAGAAAGGAAAGAAAGAATAGAAATACAAAGTTAAATAGAGGTAAATAAAGAAGATTTATATATATTAAAGATTAACTGCAAGGGGAAAAGAACATAGGAAAAGCAAATAAAGCAATAAATGTAGAAAAAAATGATAATAAATTTTAAAAATTTAAATTGAGAGAAAAAGAAAAAAAAAAGAAAAGAAAACTCCACAGAACTGCAAAAGGCCCACATAGGGGCAGAAGTTTATAATAGAATAAAAAGTGTGATGAAAAAATTCTCAAAACCTTAAACAGATTTAATAGCACTAATAAAATTGACAACTACAACAAGAGAGTTTAAAAAAAGGGAGAAAAAGAGAAAAAATGAAAAAAAATCCAGGAGAAACTACAGAACAAGTCAAAATATAAGAATAATAAATGTTTTTCTTGAGTCTCTGCTGTCAGCGTCCTTTACCTTGCTGGCAGTCACAGTCCACCTTGCCTCCCTAGGATGCCCTCCAACACTGGGCTGGTCTCTGAATCTGCTGTGCGGGCAATTCAGACTCTAATCTTGTTCTACTTCTGTGTGTTCTTGCCTCCAATGTCCACAGTTTTCAGAACTAGTGTGTTTTGTGAGAATTCACAATGTCCTTTTATGTATTTCACAGACACAGATTCTGCCTAGTTGATCATGTGGATTTAATCTGAAGCTGGTGGGAAGGTTTTGTGTACTCTTCCTTAGCACACTGCCCCTGGTTTCAACTGTGGCTTGATCTCCACCTCTTCCTGTTGGTCGTCACAGAGATTTGCTCCAGAGGCTGTCCTGGAGGACTTGAGTCTGCTCCAGTGAGTTCCAGGTGTGGAGGTAGTGCAGCTGCTTGGGTTTCAGGGGCCCTGGCAGCACCAAGTACTCAGGGGAGTTTGTGGCTAGGGCAGCAGGAAATATGGTGCTCTAGAAGGGTATGGCAACCAACTTCAGTATTTTTGCCTGGAAAATCCCCCAGACAGAGAAGCCTGGCAGGCCACTGTCCGCAGGATTGCAAGGAGTTGGATATGACCAAAGCGACTCCACGTACACAGGAATTTTTCTAGCCTATGGAAGCTCTACCTCAGTGAGTGCAATCTCAAAAATGACAGAATGATCTCTGTTCATTTCCAAGGCAAACCATTCAATATCACAGAAATCGAAGTCTATGCCCAAACCACTAATGCTGAAGAAGCTGAAGTTGAATGGTTCTATGATGACCTACAAGACCTTCTAGAACTAACACCAAGAAAAAGGCCCTTTTCATCATAGGGGACTGGAATGCAAAAGTAGGAAGTCGAGAGATACCTGGAATAACAGGCAAGTTTGGCCTTGGAGTACAAACTGAAGCAGGGCAAAGGATAACAGAATTTGGCCAAGAGAACACACTGGTCATAGCAAACACCCTCTTCCAGCAACACGAGACGACTCTACACATGGACATCACCAGATTGTCAATACCGAAATCAGATTGATTATATTCTTTACAGCCAAAGATGGAGAAGCTCTATACAGTCAGCAAAAACAAGACCAGGAGTTGGCTGTGGCTAAGATCATGACCTCCTCACTGCAAATTCAGACTTAAATTGAAGAAAATAGGGAAAATCACTAGACCATTCAAGTATGACCTAAATTAAATTCCTTACAATTATACAGTGGAAGTTACAAATAGATTCAAAAGATTAGATCTGATAGACAGAGTGCCTGAAGATCTATGGACAGAGGTTCATGACATTGTACAGGAAGCAGTGAATAAGACCATCCCTAAGAAAAAGAAATGCAAAAATATAAAATGGTTGTCTGACAAAGCCTTACAAATAGCTGAGAAAAGAAGAGAAGTGAAAGGCAAAGGGGAAAAGGAAAGATATACCCATTTGAATGCAGAGTTCCAAGGTATCCAAGGAGAGATAAAAAAGCCTTCCTCAGTGATCAATGCAAAGAAATAGAGGGGAAAAATAGAAGGGGAAATACTAGAGACCTCTTCAAGAAAATTAGAAATACCAAGGGAACATTTCATGCAAAGATGGTCACAGTAAAGGACAGAAACGGTATGGACCTAACAGAAGCAGAAGATATTAAGAAGAGGTGGGAAGAATACACAGAAGAACTGTACAAAAAAGATCTTCATGACCCAGATAACCACGATGGTGTGATCATTCACCTTGAGCCAGACATCCTGGAGTCTGAAGTCAAGTGGGCCTTAGGAATCATCACTAGGAACAAAGCTAGTGGGGGTGGTGGAATTCCAGATGAGCTATTCCAAATCCTAAAAAGAGATGCTGTGTGAAAGTGCTGTACTCAATATGCCAGCAAATTTGGGAAACTCAGCAGTGACCACAGGATTGGAAAAGGGCAGTTTTCATTGCAATTCCAAAGAAAGGTAATGCCAAAGAAGGCTCAAACTACCACACAATTGCACTCATCTCACATGCTAGCAAAGTAATGCCCAAAATTCTCCAAGCCAGGCCCCAACAGTACATGAACTGTGAACTTACAGATGTTCAAGCTGGATTTTGAAAAGGCAGAGGAACCAGAGATCAAACTGCCAACATCAGCTGGATCATTGAAAAACCAAGAGCGTTCCAGGCAACCATCTACTTCTGCCTCATTGATTATGCCAAAGCCTTTGATGGTGTGAATCACAACAAACTCTGGAAAATTCTTAAAGAGATGGGAATACCAGACCACCTGACCTGCCTTCTGAAAAATCCGTATGTAGGTCAAGAAGCAACAGTTAGATCCAGACATGGAACATGGACTGGTTCCAAATTGGGAAAGGTGTACGTCAAGGCTGTATATTGTCACCCTGCTTATTTAACTTATATGCAGAGTACATCATGCGAAATGCCGGGCTTGGTGAAGCACAAGCTGGAATCAAGATTGCTGGGAGAAATAACAATAACCTCAGATATGCAGATTTCACCACCCTTATGGTAGAAAGCAAAGAGGAACCGAAGAGCCTCTTGATGAAAGTGAAAGAGGAGAGTGAAAAAGCTGGCTTAAAACTCAACATTTAAAAAATGAAGATCATGGCATCTGGTCCCATCATTTCATGGCAAATAGATGGGGAAACAATGAGAGCCTTTATTTTCTTGGGCTCCAAAATCACTGCAGATAGTGACTGCAGCCATGAAATTAAAAGACGCTTGCTCCTTGAAAGAAAGTCTATGACCAACCTAGACAGCATATTAAAAATCAGAGACATTACTTTGCCAACAAAGGTCTGTATATCTAAAGCTATGGGTTTTCCAGTAGTCATGTATGGATGTGACAGTTGGACCATAAAGAAAGCTGAGCACCGAAGAATTGGTGTTTTTGAACTGTGGTGTTGGAGAAGATACTTGAGAGTCCCTTGGACTGCAAGGAGATCAAACCAGTCAATCTTAAAGGAAATCAGTCCTGAATATTCAATGGGAAGACTGATGCTGAAGCTGAAGCTCCAATACTTTGGCCACCTGATGAGAAGTGACTCACTGGAAAAGACCTATACTGGGAAAGAGTGACATTAAGAGAAGTGACGACAGTGGATGAGATGGTTGGATGGGATCACCGACTCGATGGACATGAGTTTGAGCAAGCTCCATGAGTTGGTGATGGACAGGGAAACCTGGCGTGCTGTAGTCCTTGGGGTCGCAAAGAATTGGACACAACTGAACAACTGAAATGATCTAAACCCCAGTGAGGATTTGCAGGAAGGTGGCACAGCTGCTTGGGTCATGGGGGCCCTGGTGGCACCAAATTTGTGGGACCTTGGGTTGCCTCAGCCACAGGAGCTATGGCACTATCAGAGTCTTTTTCTAGTTTTGGTAACTGGCAATCAGAAAGCTTCTTTGGTAGTTCTTTTCCATTGCTCCACCCATTCAGACACTTAAGAGAGCTCCCCTGCCTGGGGTCCTTCTCTGTTGCTCAGTGTGCATCAGGCACATAAAGCCTCCCCCCACCAGCCCGTGGGTTCTACTCTGATGTTTGGTGCATCAGGCACTTAAAGGGGCACTGTGGGTGGGGTCCTTCTCTGTTTTTCCATGTGTCAGGCGCTTGAAAGGCCAGCCTCTCTATTGTTCAGCTGCTGGTGTGGTGTGTGGGAGAGAGAGGCTATGGTGATGGCTCCACCCACTATGCATGACTCAGAAGTATCACCTTGCTTCCATGGCTGCCTGGCTTTTCTCCAACAGGCATTTCCTGCCACAGTCTCCTCCCTCACATCCCCTTGGGCCGTTTCCCTGCAGTCAACAGCAAATCTCGCCCTGCAATTGCTCCACAATCCCTATGCTCCAGCTCCCAGCCACTGTGCCTTCTAGGGACCTGTGTCCTTGTCCAGGATATGTATGACTGTGGCAAGGATTGTCTGTGTGATTCTCATTCCATTTATGCTGTCACTGATCAGCTGCTTCACTCTCAGCCTAAAATATTTCTCCCCTGACCCAAACAATTGCCCGGATGTGGGAATCGGGCCCCTGCTTCAGTTCCCTCACCTGCTGAGGGCAGGTCCAGTCTACTAACTCTCCTGTTTTTCCCTCTTGTTCTTTCATCCTACTGAGTTTTGTGTGGTTCTATATATTCTTTTCTGGTGGTCAGGTATTTCTGCCCGTTCTTGGCTGGTGTTCTGCAAGCACTTCTGTCTCTGTAGGTGTATTCCTGATGTATCCATGGAGAGAGATGTACTCCATGTCCAACTGCTCCTCCTCCATCTTGTTCTTGTCTATCTCGCTTTTGTTCTTAGAGAAAAAACTTTTAACTTTTCACTCTTGAGTATGACGTTATCTGTGGGCTGTCATATGAGGTCTTCATTATATTGAGATATGTTTCTTATATACCACTTTTGGACGAATTTTTATCATGAAATGTTGTATTTTGTCAATTGCTTTTTGTGCTTCTATTCAAATGATCATATGAACTTATCTTTCATTCTCTTAATGTGTTTTATCACATTTATTGATTTACGTATGTTGAACCATCGTTGTATCCCAAAGATAACTTCCACTTGATCATAGTGTATGATCCTTTCAATGTGCTGTTGAATTTGATTTACTGGTATTTTGTTGAAGATGCTTGCATTTAAAATTCATCAGAGATACTGGCTTGTATTTTTCTTATTGTAGTGTCATTATCTGGCTTTGGTATGGTGGTAATGCTGGCATTGTAAAATGAATTGGGAGTATTCCCTCTTCAATTTTTTGGAAGAGTTTTAGAAAGTCAACATCATTTACTTAATCACATCTGCAAAAGTCCTATGTTCCATGTAAGGTAATAACACATGATTAAAGGAGCTTGTAAAAAAGATGGTTACTGTATTAAGTTTTCTATTGCCGAGCAACAAATAAACACAACAACCTTTATTCAGTCAATGGGTGGTGGAGCTGAGACTGGAGCTCCAGTATACAAATTCCTAGCCTGTTTCAGCAGAGTACTTTCTCTAAAAACACAAAGATATCCTGTTTTTCCTCTTCAAAAGCCTCTCCTACCATCTTCCTTCTTCTCTGAGTTCTTATTGTGGCTCAGTTATTATTAGCCAGTCAGTCAAACTTGCTGTACCTTCAAGAATTACTGTGGGGATCAGAGGTAATGTTGTAAAGCTCCCAGCCCACTGCCTGGCACACAGTAAGTTCTCCCTAAATGGAAGCTATTAACTGCTACTATTTTTTCAACTCTTCCAAGCCAGCCTCATTGCCACTCATCTTCAATTCTGCTCCATCCCATGAATCACTGTAGTACCACATCTCAAGCGACAACTTGCTTTCAAAAAACATCAATACTCAACAACTTATTTCCACTTTATTTTTTTAGTTGAAGGATAATTGCTTTACAGAATTTTGTGGCTTTCTGTCAAACATTAACAAGTATCAGCCATAGGTACACCCATGTCCCCTCCCTCCCAAACCTCCCTCACATCTCCCTCCCCAATACTCAACAACTTTTACAAGCAGCCATTCCCATATACCAACACTTCCAACAAGAAGTATCTGGTTGACAGTGGTGTAGCTTCAGCCTTCTTTCCCCCTAAATAAAAAACCAAACTCTTTAAATATGGGTATAATACCTAATGCTCAAATCTTGGTTCCTAAATGCCATTCTCAACTAAAAAGGACTAAGTCTCCTTGGGAAAAGTAGCTGATTCCAGGACTGAGGCAGAGAAAATACAAGATGAGCATCTTGCAGAGTCAGAAAACAAGGAAGTGCTAAAGCAAAGATGGAGATCTGTCAAAAGGACACAGTAGTCATCTTCCTGCTGGCCAAACATGGGATATTTTGAGCATCAAAATAAAGAATAGTACTAACCCACTGAATATGATAGACAACCACAGGTCCACGAGGAATATAGATACATAAATGTAGGAGAAGGGAAAGCTCTTCCTTACACTGGAGATCCAACTAATACAAGTCCAAAGAATGATGGCATTGGACAGTTACCATTTAGCAACCTCAAGAGTCATTGAGGTTGAATGCTAAAATTCATTTAGCATTCAAATGATTTTATAAAAATCATTCTGCATTGAGTGCTAAAACTGGTGGGTGAAAGCTTGAGATCAAGATTTATATATACATACATATATATATATATATATATATATATATATATATATATATATATATATATATGGAGAAGGCAATGGCACCTCACTCCAGTACTCTTGCCTGGAAAATCCCATGGATGGAGGAGCCTGGTAGGCTGTAGTCCATGGGGTCGCTAAGAGTCAGACATGACTGAGCGACTTCACTTTCACTTTTCCTGTTCATGCACTGGAGAAGGAAATGGCAACCCACTCCAGTATTCTTGCCTGGAGAATCCCAGGGAAGGCGGAGCCTGGTGGGCTGCCGTCTATGGGGTCGCACAGAGTCAGACACGACTGAAGCGACTTAGCAGCAGCATATATATATATATATATATATATATATATATATATATATATATATATATATATAGTCATGTCCGACTTTTTGCAACCCCACAGACTATAGCTGCCAGGCTTTTCTGTCTATGGGATTTTCCAGGCAAGAGTACTGGAGTGGGTAGCCATTCCCTTTTCCAGGGACTCTTCCAGACCCAGGGATCGAACCTTGGTCTCTTGCTTTTCAGGCAGATTCTTTACCATCTGAGCCACCAGGGAAGCCCAATATATGTATATATATGTAAGATGAGTATAGTACAATGTTAACATTTGAGGAGTCTGGATTAAGAGTATAAGGCAGTTTTCTTTGTACTATTCTTGGAATTCTTTTAAGACTGAAATTATCTGAATAAAAATTTAAGAGAAAAAAATTCTAGCTTAAAAAGCATAGTTAAAAAGTATTTACAAAAAACTAAAGCTAGTATTATACTCAATGGTGAGAAACTAGATTTTTAAACAAGGCAAGGATGTCTGCTCTCATTACTCCTTCTTAACTTCACACTGGGAGTCCTTGCTAATGCTATAGGCAGGAGGAAGAAATAAAAGGTATACTGATTGGGAAGGAAGAAGTAAAACTGTCATTGTTCACAGATGACATAACTGTCTATGTAAAAAATCATAAAGAAGCAACGAAAAGATAGCTAGAACTAATAAACAATTACAGCAAGTTTGTAAGTTACAAGGTTAATATACAAAAGCCAATTGCTTTCTTATATACCAGTAATGAACAATTGGAATTTTAAATAAAAAGCAAAATACCACATATATTAACAAAACTTAATAAAATAATACTTAGGTATAAACTTAACAAAATATGTACAAGATCTATATAAAGAAATTTATAAAACTCTGATAAAAGAAATCAAAGATGATAAATGGAGACATAGTCTGTGTACATGGATAGGAAGACAATTTTATCAAGATGTCAGTTCTTCCCAAATTAATCTATAGATTCAATGCAATATCAAGCAAAATCCCACCAGTTTATTCTGTGGATATTGACAAACTAATTCTAAAGTTCATTTGTAAATGCAAAAGACCCAGAATAGCCAACACAATATTGAAAGAGAAAAAAGGAAGTCTGAGGAATGATGCTACCGGACTTTGAGACTTTCTCTTGATATAAAGCTACAGTAATTGAGACAATATGGTACTGGTGAAATAATAGACAAATAGATAAATGGAATAGAATAGAGGGCCCAGAAATAGATCCACACAAATACAGCCAACTAATCTCTTTTAAAATATTTATTTATTTATTTTATTTCTTTGGCTGTGCTGGGTCTTGGTTGCGGCTTGTGGGATCTTTTTCAGTTGTGGTATGTGGGATCGAGTTTCCTGAGCAGGGATCAAACCTGGACACCCTACATTGGGAGGACAGAGTCTTAGCCTTTGAACCACCAGGGAAGTCCCAAGTCAACTAGTCTTTGACAAAGGAGCAAAGGCAATTCAATGGAGAAAGGATAGTCTTTTCAACAAATAGTGCTGTAACAACTGGATATCCACATGCAAAAACAGTAATCTAGACAAAAAGACTTTAAACCCTTTATGAAAGTCAACTCAAAATGGATTATAGGCTTATGTGTAAGATGTAAAACTGAAACTCTTAGAAGATAACAGAGGGGAAATCTATGTAACTTTGAGTTTGGCAATGACTAAAAACAACACCAAAAACACAACCTATGGAAGAAAAATTCAATAAATTGAGCTTCATTATCAGTGGGAGACACAAAGAATGAAAAGACAAGCCAGAGAATAGATGAAAATGTTTGCAAAACACATATGTGGGGCTTCCCTGGTGACTCAGTGATGATGAATCCGCCTGCCAATACAGGAGACACGGGTTCGATCCTTGGTCAGGAAGATCCCACATGCTGCAGAGCAACCAAGCCCATACACCACAACTATTGAGCCTGTGCTCTAGAGCCTGGGAACTGCAACTGCCAAAGCCCAAGCACCCTAGAGCCTGTGCTCAGCAACAAGAGAAGCCAACACAATGAGAAGTCCATGCACCATAATGAAGAGTAGACACCCCTCACCAAAACTAAAGAAAGGCCCAAGTAGCAAAAAAGACTCAGTACGGATGAAAAATAAAATTAAAAAATCCACATATTTGATAAAAAGCAGGTAATCAGAATATACAAAGAACTCTTGAGACTCAAAAAAAAAGAAAAGAAAAGAAAAATAATCCAATTTACAAATGGGCAAAAGATCTCAACAGACACCTCACAAAGAAGATCTATCTATGTCATTAGGGAAATGAAAATTAAAAAAATAAGATACCACCATATACGTATGACATCACTGACTCAATGGACATGAGTTTGAGCAAACACATGGAAATAGTAAAGGATGGGGAAGCCTGGTGCGCTGCGATTCATGGGGTCACAAAGAGTCAGACACGACTTAGCTACTGAACAACAACAACAAATAGACTTATGAGAACAGCTAGTATCTGAAATAGCACCACCACCAAGTGCTGGTGAGGAGGTAGAGTGACAGGAATGCTCATTCATCACAGGTGGGAATGTAACATAATATGGCCACTTTGGAAGACAGTTTCCCAGTTTCTTACAAAACTAAACATACTTTTATCATACTAATCTCAGGTGGGCTTGGTCTGCAGCAGCTTGAAGCAGGGCTTCAGTTCCCCAGCCAGAGATTGAGGCCCGGTCATGGTGGTGAGGGTACCAAATCCTAGCCACTAGACCAGTGGTCAGTGACCAGGCCCTGGCCCTTCAGCTCTGCAGAAAAGAATTCCCACAAAGACAGAAAGTATTAAAATAAGTAAACTGTTTACTAGGAGGATAAAGAGTACAGTGTGTGTGGATAGACATATGGGCAAACTCAGAGGTAGAGTCCCTGAGTCGAGCCCTCATGGCTGTTTGAATTAGTCTTATGGGTTACTTCCAGGTTTCCTTTGGACAATCATTTTGATTTGCCTGCTTCACAGTCCCTATTTGGTATATCTCAGGGTCCTCCCATGTGTGTGCATGCATCTCTTAGCCAAGATGGATTCCACTGAAGAGGCCAATGGGTAGCCTGGCATCACTTAGCATCACTCCCCTTTGGCCTCCAAGGAGCCTGTCTGCACATGTCTGGTTGGGGAGGTCTCCTGACTTTGAGAATGAGAAATATATGGCCTGGGCAGGGCCCAATCTTCTGTCTTAATTGTCCTGATATTCTTCTCATGGAGTTTCAGTCCAAGCAATGAAATCTCCTATTACTTTACCCTGGGGTCGGGTGGGGCTCATCTGTCCACTGCCTCAATACAATCCAGCAACTGTACTCCTTGGTATTTACCCAAATGAACTGAAAACTTACGTCTACATAAAAACCGGCACATGTATGTTTATAGCAAATTTATTTATTTATATCTGACAAAACTTGGAAGCAACAAAAATATCCTTTAGTATGTGAGTGAATAAATAAACTATGGCACACCCAGACAACAAAATATCAGTTCAGTTCAGTCACTCAGTTGTGTCTGACTCTTTGCAACCCCATGGACTGCAGGACACCAGGCCTCCCTGTCCATCACCAACTCCCGGAGTTTACTCAAACTCATGTCCATTGAGTCGGTGATGCCATCTAACCATCTCATCCTCTGTCATCCCCTTCTCTCGCCTTCAATCTTTCACAGCATCACAGTCTTTTCCAATGAGTCAGTTCTTCGAATCAGGTGGCCAAAGGATTGGAGTTTCAGGTTCAGCATTAGTCCTTCCAATGAATATTCAGAACTGATTTCCTTTAGGATGGACTGGTTGGATCTCCTTGCTGTCCAAGGGACTCAAGAGTCTTCTCCAACACCACAGTTCAAAAGCATCAATTATTCGGCACTCAGCTTTCTTTATAGTCCAGCTCTCACATCCATACATGACTACTGGAAAAACCATAGCTTTGACTAGACGGACCTTGCTGGCAAAGTAATGTCTCTGCTTTTTAATATGCTGTCTAGGTTGGTCATAGCTTTTCTTCCAAGGAGCAAGCATCTTTTCATTTCATGGCTACAGTCACCATCTGCAGTGATTTTGGAGCCCCCCCAAAATAAAGTCTGTCATTGCTTCCACTGTTTCCCCATCTATTTGCCATGAAGTGATGGGACCAGATGCCATGATTTTAGTTTTCTGAATGTGGAGTTTCAAGCCAACTTTTTCACTCTTCTTTCTCACTTTCATCAAGAGGCTCTTTAGTTCTTCTTTGCTTTCTGCCATAAGTGTGGTATCATCGACATATCTGAGGTTATTGATATTTCTCCCAGAAATTTTGATTCCAGTTTCTGTTTCATCCAGTCCAGCATTTCTCATGATGTACTCTGCATATGAGTTAAATAAGCAGGGTGACAATATACAGCCTTGATGTACTCCTTTCCTGATTTGAAATCAGTCTGTTGGTCCATGTCCAGTTCTTACTGTTGCTTCTTGACCTGAATACAGACTCCTCAGCAGGTGGGTCAGGTGGTCTGGTATTCCCATCTCTTTAAGAATTTTCCACAGTTTGTTGTGATCCACGCAATCTAAGGTTTTGGCATAGTCAATAAAGCAGAAGTAGATGTTTTTCTGGAACTCTCTTGCTTTTTCGATGATCCAGCAGATGTTGGCAATTTGACCTCTGGTTCCTCTGCTTTTTCTAAATCCAGCTTGAACATCTGGAAGTTCATAGTTCATGTACTGTTGAGGCCTGGCTCGGAGAATTTTGAGCATTGCTTTACTAGCGTGTGAGATCAGTGCAATCGTGTGGTAGTTTGAGCATTCTTTGGCATTGCCTTTCTTTGGAATTGAAATGAAAACTGCGTTTCTCCAGTCCTGTGGCCACTGCTGAGTTTTCCAAATTTTCTGGCATATTGAGTGCAGCACTTTCACAGGATCATCTTTTGGAATTTGAAACAGTTCAACTGGAATTCCAACACCTCCACTAGCTTTGTTTGTAGTGATGGTTCCTAAGGCCCACTTGACTTCGCATTCCAGGATGTCTGGCTCAAGGTGAGTGATCACACCATCGTGATTATCTGGGTCATGAAGATCTTTTTTGTATAGTTCTTCTGTGTATTCTTGACACTTCTTAATATCTTCAGGTGTGACCTAAATTAAATCCCTTATGATTATACAGTGGAGATGACAAGCAGATTCAATGGATTAGATATGGTAGACAGAGTACCAGAAGAACTATGGACAGAGGTTCATAACATTATGTAAAACATCATTCAGTGGTGATAAGAAGTGGGCTATTAAGCCATGAAAAGACACAGAGAAACTTTAAATGCACATTACTAACTATACGACATTCTGAAAAGGCAAAAGAATGAAGACAGTAAAGAAGTCAGGGGTTCAGGGAGAGGAAGGAAGGGGTAAATGGTTGAAACAGGGGAATTTTAGAGCAGTGAAACCACTCTATAGGATACCATAGTGGTGGATACATGTCATTATTATTTGCCAAAACCCATAGAATGTAAAACAAAAAAGTGAATCTTAATATAAAATATGGACTTTTGGAATACAAAATGAAGCAAGGCAAAGGCTAATAGAGTTTTGCCAATAGAATGCCCTGGTCATAGCAAACACCCTCTTCCAACACCACAAGAGACGACTCTGCACATGGACATCACCAGATGGTCAATACCGAGATCAGATTGATAATATTTTTTGCAGCCAAAGATGGAGAAGCTCTATAGAGTCAGCAAAAACGAGACCTGAGGCTGACTGTGGCTCAAACCGTCACCTGCTTATTGCAAAATTCAGGCTTAAATTGAAGAAAGTAGGGAAAACCACTAGGCCATTCAGGTATGACCTAAATAAAATCTCTTATGATTATACAATGTAGATGACAAGTAGATTCAATGAATTAGTTATGGTAGACAGAGTGCCTGAAGAACTATAGACAGAGGTTCATAACATTGTACAGCAGAGAGTGATCAAGACCATGCCCAAGAAAAAGAAATGCAACAAGGTAAATGCTTGCCTGAGGAGGCTTTACAAATAGCTGAGGAAAGAAAAGAAGCAAAAAGCAAGGTTGAAAGAGAAAGATATATCCAACTGAATGCAGAGTTCCAGAGAACAGCAAGGAGAGATAAGAAAGCCTTCCAAAGTGAACAATGAAAAGATGTAGAGGAAAACAATAGAAGGGGAAAGACTAGAGATCTCTTCAGGAAAATTGGAGATACAAAGGGAACATTTCAGGCAAAGATGGGCACAATAAAGGACAGAAATTGCAAGGATCTCACAGAAGCAGAAGAGCTTAAGAAGAGCTGACAAGAACACACAGAAGAACTATACAAAAAGCTCTTAATGTCTTGGATAACCATGATGGTGTGGTCACTCACCTAGAGCCAGATATCTGGATTGTGAAGTCAAGTGGGCCTTAGGAAGCATTGCTACAAACAAAGCTAGTGGAGGTGATGGAATTTCAGCTGAGCTATTTCAAGTCCTAAAAGATGTTGCTGTGAAAGTGCTGCACTCAATATGCCAGCAAATTTGGAAAACTCAGCAGTGGCCACAGGACTGGAAAAGGTCAATTTTCATTCCAGTCCCCAAGAAAGGCTGTGCCAAAGACGTCAAAATATCACACATTTCATTTCACATGCTAGCAAGATTATGCTCAAAATTCTGTAAGCTAGGCTTCAGCAGTATGTGAACTGAGAAATTCCAGATGAACAAGGTGGATTTAGAAAAGGCAGAGGAAGCAGGGATCAAATTGCCAATATCCACTGGATCATAGAAAAACCAAGAGAATTCCAGAAAAACGCCTACTTCTACTTCATTGACTACACTAAAGCCTTTGACTGTGTTGATCTCAACAAACTGTTAAAAATTCTTAAAGTGATGGGAATACTTGACCACTTTACTTGTCTCCTTCTCAAGAGGAGTATGCATGACAAGAAGCAACAGTTAGAACCAGATATGGAACAACGAACTGGTTCAAGTTGGAAAAGGAGTACATCAAGGCTGTTTATTGTCACCGTACTTATTTACCTTATATGCAGAATACATCATGTGAAATACCAGGATGGATGAATCACAAGCTGGAATCAAGGTTGCCTGGAGAAAATCAACAACCTCAGATATGCAGATGATACTACTTTAATGGCAGAAAGTGAGAGGAACTAAAGAGCCTCTTGGTAAGGATGAAAGAGGAGAGTGAAAAAGCTGGCTTAAAACTCAACGGTCAAGAAACTAAGATCATGGCATCTGGTCCCATCACTTCATGGCAAATAGATGGGGAAAAAGTGGAAACAGTGACAGATTTTGTTTTCTTGGTCTCCAAAACCACTGAGGACAGTGAGTGCAGCCATGAAATTCATAGACGCTTGCTCCTTGCAAGAAAAACTATGATGAACCTAGATAGGGTATTAAAAAGTAGAGTCATCACTTTGCTGACAAAGGTCCATATAGTCAAAGCTATGGTTTTTCCAGTAGTCATTTAAGGATGTGAGAGTTGGACTATAAAGAAGACGGAGTGCCGAAGAACTGATGCTTTCAAACTGTGGTGCTGGAGAAGACTCTTGAGAGTCTCTTGTACAGCAAGGAGATCAAACCAGTCAATCCTAAAGGAAATCATCCTTAAACATTCATTGAAAAGACTGGTGCTGAAGGTGAAGCTCCAATGATTTGGCCACCTTATGTGAAGAGCTGACTTATTGGAAAAGACTCTGATGCTGGGAAAGATTGAGGGCAAGAGGAAAAGGGGATGACATAGGATGAGATGGTTGGGTGGCATCACTGACTCAATGGACGTGAATTTAATCAGACTCTGGGAGATAGTGAAGGAGAGAGAAGCCTGGCATGCTGCAGTTCATGGGGTCGCAAAGAGTTGGACACAACTTAGTGACTGAAAAACAACAACAATGGACCTTAGTTTGTAACAATGTATCAGTCAATTATATCTCAAAAAAGCTGGGAAAAAAGAAAAAAAATACTATATTGTTATTTGTTCATCAATTGTAACAATTGTACCACACTAATGCTAGACATTAGTAATAAAGGAGACTGAATTGGATGAGGCTCTTTTTGGAAACTCTCTTGCACTTTCCATCCGATTTTTGTGTAAACCTAAAACGGACTTCCTTTGTGGTCCAGTGGTTAAGAATCTGCCTTGCATTGCAGGGGAGAAGGGTTTGATCCCTGATCTGGGAAGATGCCACATGGTGCAGGGCAACTAAGCCCATGGGCCACAATTGCTGAGCCTGTCCTCTAGTCTCTGTTCACTACAAGAGGAAGCGCACATGCAACAATGAAGACCCAGCCCAGCCATAAATAAATAAATAAACCCTAAAATTGCTAAGAAAAAAAAAAAGCAAAATCGATACACGGAAAAAGATTATAGAATCTTCCCTGGTGATCCAGTGGTTAAGAATCTGCCTTGTAATGCATGGGACATGGGTGTGATCTCTGGTCAGTGAATTAAGATCCTGCATGCCCCAGGGCAATGAAGCCCACACACCACAACTACTGAGCCTGCATGCCACAACTAGCGAGTCTGTTCCTCAGCAACAATCCGCATGACACAATGAAGATCCCACATGCCACAACTAAGACTCAATGCAGACAAATACATAATTTTTTTTAAAAAAGGAATGAAATATTGATAATGTACAATAACCCAGATGAACCTTGAAAACATTATGCTAAGTGAAAGATGTTAGTTGCAGAAGGCCACATACGGTATGATCCCATTTATTTTAGTTAGGCTGTTGTGCTTGCTACAGGGTGAGGTGGGGCTGGGCTACCATTTGTGTGACATCACTGCCATTGGCAGGGGGAAACATCTATTTACAGAAGGTATATGGGGAGATGTGTGACCTGAACACATGTGTGTTGGATTTGAGGGCATCAAAAGCCAAGGCAGTGACTTTCCTGGTGGTCCAGTAGTTAAGACTCTGTGCTTTCACTGCATCCACTGCAGGGGGCATGGGTTTGATCTCTGGTTGGGGAACTAAGATCCCACATGCCATGTGCTTTGGCAAAAAAAAAAAAAAAAAAAAAGCCAAGGCAGTCAAGTCACTCTCACACTGGCAGGCCATATCTTGACAGTCAGGAGTGAGGGACTTCTCTGAACAGTGAACCCCAGAATGCCACTTCTCCAGGAAATACTTAAATAGAGGCCTCTGGGTTTTGATCTCAAGTTGTCACCTGAGTGTGACCCCAAGTCAGTTCTAATCCACTTTGGGTCCCAGGTTTCCCACATGAACAATAACAAAAGCATATGTGTGTTGGTGGAGAGGTGGATGGAATGTGTTCAAAGGTCTTGTCCAGGTTTGTTATGCTTCAGTTCTATGACCCTGAATCCTTTTTTAAAAAAATCTAGCCCTGTCTCCATCGCTGACTTACTGTGTGGCCTTGAGCCAGCTTCTAGACCTCTCTGGGCCTATTTTCACATCTGGAATATCAGGAGATTGGGTAAGAGAGCCTCTAACATCCAGTGATTCTCCCTGGAGGATGCTCATCATCTTCTCCAGCTGAATTCTTCAGACAAATCAGAGGAAAGCAAGGCTCTGGTCACAGACGACCCCCTCTTCCAAATCTTCCATCTTCTCCCACTGCCCTCCCCTTCCTACTGTCAGGAGCTTGCAGCACTGGCTCGCTTGCCAAACTTGTTTCTATGACAACGGGTTACAAATAACTCAGATGCAGACAAAGATTTTAACCCAAGAGCTGCTGGGCCAGAGGCTTCTTCCTCTCTCCCCACACCAGACTGAGGGAACAATCTGACAAATTCTTTGGGATCAGACTACTCACCTGCTCATAAGCCTGCCAGGGTTCCTTAGTGTCACAGGATTAAGTCCTCCAATCTTGAGGCCCTCCTGGAGCCTGATTCAAGTCCTTCCAATTACATTTCCCACTTGGTCCCATTAAAAAGGGGTCACTCCCATTTTTTGAGGACCTACTGTCTGCCTGCCAATCCCTGTGTTGGATGCTTTACATACTGTAGCTAAGAAAATCTTCCCAGAATTCTATAAGATGAACATTATTATTCCTATTTTATAGAGGAGAAAATTGAAGCTCACGAATATGATGAGTAAGGAGGTCAGTGAGTCAGAATTCAAATTCAAATCCACCAGATTTCCAGACCTGGGCTTTTTTCATTGCCAGTGGTTCACAAACGTTGATCTATGCACTTGGGTGCATATTCAGATAATCTGAGACAGTTTAAAAATTCAGATTCTAACTTCCATTCAAGGAGGTGGAACACATCTGTCTCCTCTAACTCCTGAAACTGTTACAGAGTCCAAGCTCTGGTCACCGCACAACAGGCCAATGAATCTGAGTCGAGGTGTTAAGGCAAGGAAGAGACTTTAATCGGACAGCTGGCAGACTGAGAAGATGGCAGGCTAGTGTTAAGTAGTTAGAATAGGAAACAGGAGTCCAAAATGGCAGTGGCTAAAAGACAAGGAAGAGAAAAGCCCGCGAAAATGGAACAAAGGAAGGTCACAGGAAGGTCTGATGACCTGAGTGAGATCTTCAGGTAGAACAGCACTCCTGGCTAAGCCCAATTTGCATAGGGCAGGCCCAGGGGGAAGAAAAAAACATATAAAAAGAGGAGCCAAAGCGCTCTCCCTCCCTTTTTCCTCTCCCGCACCCTGGGGCGTTCTTCTCTTTGTGTCTTTGTGTCGACAGTCGGCAGGCCCTCATGCTTCAAGGATGGATTTTCCTGCTATTATCTAAATAAAATAGAGCTGTAACACTGATTCGTCTAAGAGCTATAACACTGTCTGTTCGAGACCGGAGAGCCGTGACCCGCCAAGGGCTCTAACGTCTGTCACTCCAAATCTTAGCTGTGACGAGACAAGAACCAAGGAGCATGTACTCGCCTGACATCTAGCACCTCAAAATAACCATCTTATTTGGGTCTGGATGCCAGGTTCTTTTATAGGTTAAAGATGAGGGGAGGTGAGGAAGCAAAGTAAAAAGGCCATTATCTTGCAAACATATCTTAGAATGGCAAGCCCCAGGCAGGGGATGTGTTAATTTCTTCCTTCTGGCCATCCACAGGTGGACAGGGTTCTGAACAAAGGCACTTTAGCTTAACAGTCAGGCAGAGGGGCAGGATTCTCTGAGGCAAATCATTCTGTACGATTATAACAAAAGCAATGAAAGGCAAGTCAAAGAAACAGTTCCAACAGAGAGTCAGAATTGGCTTCCTCCTTGCAATAAGACCTCATAAAATAAGAGTAAATGAATCAAGAGTATAAAACCACATCTTCAAGGAAAACTGGAGAATTTTCCATCAATCAGGGAGATATTGTAAACAAGTTTCTGGCAAGCAGAAAGGGGCTGGACAGGTGATAGTGAGAAAGCAGGCCAGGCAGAGGTGAAGAAATATCCACACGTGGGAGGGTATCCATGAAGAGAGTGTTGATCTATCCTGCAAAATTCTGGTGAGGCTCTGGTGCAGAAAAGGTATCCTGACAGTGCAAGTGAGATGCAGTGCTCCCATTAAGGGGAGAATTGAAAGCATGTGTTGGAACAGTTAACTTCCCCACACTTCCTCTAACCTTCTCTGTGCTCATGGGTAGAAGGCACAAGAGCCAAACATGTATACTCAAGCAAAATACAGAGAGTTCCCCAAAGAAATAAAACAGTCCCAGAGCAAAACCTCCACTTTTTGGTTGTAGAGATTCTCCAGCAAGTTGTGTTGGTTCCCACCCAGTCACCTTAAGGAGAAATTTAGTAGCAGACTTGACAAAACCCTAACCTTCCACGGGCTCCCAACCAATCAATATTTTATTGGTTTCATCTTAAATCTACTGGCTGAGAGGTTTGGGGAAATATGCTAATAGATTTATGAATGAACTGATGTAGCAAATGGCAAAAATTAAGGCTGGGAACTTTTCAAGTGAATAAAAAACCCTAAGCAATTATTAAATACAGGAACACAAAAAAGGCCAAAAAAAAATCCGGGTAATTACAGTACATTTCTTGGCTCTGTAACAACTATGGATTTACTAGGAAATGGGGTATAAACATATTGAAAGGAAGGGAAAGTAGGAATGTATGTGTGGAGAGGGATAAAATCCTCTTCTACCATAATGAGATGTCAAGAGGTAATGTCTCAAATTGCTAAGAAATAGTAGCACATTATTAGAGAAATGCAAATCAAAAGTACAATGAGGTATCACCTCATACCAGTCAGAATGGCCATCATCAAAAAATCTACAAACAATAAATGCTGGAGAGGGTGTGGAGAAAAGGGAACCCCCTTGCACTGTTGGTGGGAATTAAATTGATACAGCCACTATGGAGAACAGTATGGAGATTCCTTAAAAAACTAGGAATAAAACTACCATATGATCCCACTACCGGGCATATACCCTGAGAAAACCATAACTGAAAAAGACACAGGTACCTTGATGTTAATTGCAGCACTATTTACAATAGCCAGGACATGGAAGCAATCTAGATGCCTATCAACAAATGAATGGGTAAAGAAATTGTGGTACATATATACAATGTATTATTACTCAGCCATAAGAAGGAACAAATTAGAATCAGTTAAACTGAGTTGGATGAATCTAGAACCCATTATCGGCTTCCCTGGTAGCTCACTGGTAAAGAATCTGCCTGCAATGCAGGAGACCCTTGTTCAATTCCTGGGTTGAGAAGATCCCCTAGAGAGGGATAGGCTATCCACTCCAGTATTCTTGGGCTTCCCTGGTGGCTCAGACTGTAAAGAATCCTCCTGCAATGTGAGAGACCTAGGTTCGATCCCTGGATTGGGAGAATCCCCTGTAGGAGGGCATGGCAATGCATTCCAGTATTCTTACTTAAAGAATCCCCACGGACAGAGGAGCCTGGCAGGCTATAGTCCATGGGGTCACAAAGAGTCGGACATGACTGAGCAACTAAGCACAGAACACAGAACCTGTCATACTGAATGAAATAAGTCAGAAAGAGAAAAACAAATATCGTATATTAATGTTTATATACAGAATCTAGAAAAATGGTACACATGAACCTATATTCAGGGCAGGAATAGAGATGCGGACATAGAGAATGGACTGTGGACACAGGGGGAAGAAGAGGGTGGGATGAATTGAGAGAGTTGCATTGAAATATATACATTACCATGTGTAAAACAGATAGCTAGTAGGAAGTTGCTATTAATATATAATACAAGAAGCCCAAGCTGGTGCTCTCAATGACCTAAAGGGGTGGGATGGCAAAGGAGGCTGAAAAGGGAGGGGATATACGTATAATTATGGCTGATTTGAGTTGTCTTATGGCAGAAACCTGCACAACATTGTAAAGCAATTATCCTCCAGTTAAAATTTTTAAAAATAGAAATAGTAGCATAAGTACATTATTTAGAAACATGGTGTTCATTCAGTTAAAAATCCTTTCAGCTACAAGTAACAAAAAACCCAACTGATAGTGGTTTAAACAAATACAGCATTATTTATTTATTTTTTTATATTTTCATTTATTTATTTGCCTGTGCTGTGTCTTAGCTGTGACATGTGGGATCTTTGATCTTTCTTGCAGCATGTGAGATCTTTAGCTATGGCATGTGAACTCTTAGTCGAGACATGTGGTATCTAGTTCCTGGGCCAGGGCCCCCTGCATTGGGAGTGCAGAGTCTTAGCCACTGGACCACCAGGGAAGTCCCTATTTATTTATTTTACAAGAAGTCAATTTATTATTAACAAAAGTGCCATGCCACGGTTCAGCTGCTCAAAGATGCCTTCAAGGATCTAGGTTCTTTCTAATATTTTCTTCCTTAATGTATGGTGTCTACATCCTCATGTTCATCCCTTCATGATCACAAGATTGCTGTCACGGCTCCAAGCAGTAGAATTATATTTAAGGCAGAAAAAAGAAGGAAGGTGACATTGTGTGACTTAGGAAAGCAAAAGCCTTTCAAAAGGCCACCAGCAAATATGTCATGGCCATAACTGGGACACATGGCCATCTCTCTAGCTGCAAGGGGGGCTAAGAAAGTATCTGGTTCTTCAGCTTCAGAATGGGAGATGACAAGGGAGAAGGGGGGGTTTGGAGTAGTAAATGCCAGAAGAAAAAGCCAAAGAATGGTAAAATAAAATAGTTGCCTTTAGAAAGCAGTAGGAAGGAGTGGGACAGGATATTGCTGAGGTTTGTTATGAGATCTTTAGTATTATTTTTTAACTATGTGAAGTATTAATATTACTTTGATGAAAATAAAAACTTAGAAATGAAATGTTATGGTTTCTATGAAAGAAAAACTTTTGAAAAAAGCTGGTTGTTGCTTTCTGTCTCCGGAGAAAAGGACATCAATTAGCGTTAGAAGCTAACTAACCAGAATTGGCTCTTTATTGGACTAAGGTATCTTGGGTGTCCACCCACTGATCTGACAGAAAATTGTGCCATCACTATTAACCTAAATTGGGCTGCTGGAAACCAGTACAGCACTGTGTAGCAGTTACATGGGTTGACTGTGGTTAGACAGTCCTGGTGCAATTTCCTGTCTGCTGTTTATTAGCTTTGTGACCCTGTGCAATAGACACCTAGGAACCTCAATTTCCTTCTTTATGAAATGAAGGTAACTCAAGGGCCTGGTACCGAGTAAGCACTTGGCAAATGTTATCTACTGTGATACAAATGTTAAACTTTCTGAGCAGTGACATAATTTCGGTGTATTTTAACAGTATTATACTTCTACTGAGTTAGTTTTTCATCGTATTCATGGGCTTTGACTGGACTGTCCCTGAAAATTATTATTTGTTCCTGAGAGATGTGTATGCATAACCTTTGTTCACAGAAGACATGTAGTATGAACCACCAAGAAATGTGAGGCTTGGATTGCTGCTGGCTCCTGTTGGAAGAAAGATGGCTTAAAGGAACTAGTCTTGATTATTATTTCCACTACTAAGAACTTCCAGATGTACAAGCTAGATTTAGCAAAGGCAGAGGAACCAGAGATCAAATTGCCAACATTTGTTGGATCATAGAAAAAGCAAGGGAATTTCAGAAAAACATCTATTTCTCCTTCTTTGACTACACTAAAGCCTTTGATTGTGTGGATCACAACAAACTGTGGAAAATTCTTGAAGAGATGGGAATACCAGATCACCTTATCTGCCTCTTGAGAAACCTGTATGCAAGTCAAGAAGCAGCAGTTAGAACCAGACATGAAACAACAGACAGGTTCCAAATTGGGAAAGGAGTACATCAAGGCTGTATATTGTCACCCTGCTTATTTGACTGATATGCAGAGTACTTCATGCAAAATGCTGGGCTGGATAAATCACAAGCTGGAATCAGGACTACCAGGAGAAATATCAACAACCTCAGATATGCAGATGATACTACCCTAATGGCAGAAAGTGAAGAGGAACTAAAGAGTCTCTTGATGAAGGTGAAAGAGAAGAGTGAAAAAGCTGGCTTAAAACTCAACATTCAGAAAACTAAAATCGTGGTGTCTGGTCCCATCACTTCATGGCAAATAGATGGGGAAACCCTGGAAACAGTGACAGACTTTATTTTTTGGGGCTCTCAAATCACTGCAGATGGTGACTGCAGCCATGAAATTAAAAGATGCTTCCTCCTTGAAAGAAAAGCAATGACAAACCTAGACAGCATATTAAAAGCAGAGACATCACCTTGTAGACAAAGGTCTGTATAGTCAAAGCTATGGTTTTTCCAATAGTCATGTACAGATGTGAGAGTTAGATCAGAAAGAAGGCTGAGTGTCAAAGAATTGATGTTTTCAAACTGTGGTGCTGTAGAAGACTCTTAAGAGTCTCTTGGATAGCAAGGAGGTCAAAACAGTCAATCCTAAAGGAAATCAACCCTGAATATTCATTGGAAGTACTGATGCTGAAGCTGAAGTTCCAACAGTTTGGCCTCCTGATGCAAAGAGCTGACTCATTGGAAAAGCCCCTGATTCTAGGAAAGATTCAGGGCAGGAGGAGAATAGGGGGACAGAGGATGAGATGGTTAGATGGCATCCACTCAATGGACATGAGTTTAGGCAAACTCAGGGAGACAGTGAAGGACAGGGAAGACTGGTGTGTTGCAGTCCATGGGATTGCAAAGAGTTGGACACAACTTAGTGACACAACAACAACAGCAACAACATATATTGTTATTTAACATTAAAAATAATCCACCCCGTGAAATGTGCTGCTGACTACTGCAATTGCCTTGTGTAGGCCACATGGATCAGGTCACCACTGTGGGAAGTAGGTGTGAGAATGTTCCAGAAAGAAAAAGGATATGGGGAGTGCTATGCTGGCACAGGACGTACAGTTCACCTGGGAGTGGGGAAGAGAACAATGACATCCTCTCTGATATCAAGGGGAGAGCTGAAGATCTGGACTCCAGGTAGGGAGCATATGGCCAAAAACCATCCAGTTGGTGGATAATAATAATATTTGCCACACATGATACCAGACTAGAGCACTAAAGAGAGTGATAGCCAGTAAGTGGGCCTCTTCAGAGGAACATGGTTGACATTCTTGTGGATGGCATCCATTTAAAATTTTTCTTTCTGGCCTGGTAATTTTCTTCTGTTATCCTTAAAGTTACAGTAAAGTTTTGTTAAGCACACATACAGAGAAGAAAAGCATGCTATAGAAAAAGCACATTTGGAGAATAAAGAAGGGTGCTTAGAAATTTAAAACAATTCCTAAAATAATAAACTTAATAGAAGGTAATGTCAAGAAAATGTTTTAGAATGTATAATAAAAAACAAACAAAAAATAAATGGTATACTTTCAGCTTCTGGTCTGGCATGTAAGATTAAAAGTTGTCACTCCACAAACAATTAATCTCAAAAATATACAAGCAACTTCTGCAGCTGAATTCCAGAAAAATAAACGACCCAATCAAAAAATGGGCCAAAGAACTAAACAGACATTTCTCCAAAGAAGACATACAGATGGCTAACAAACACATGAAAAGATGCTCAACATCACTCATTATTAGAGAAATGCAAATCAAAACCACAATGAGGTATCATTTCACACCAGTCAGAATGGCTGCTATCCAAAAGTCTACAAGCAATAAATGCTGGAGAGGGTGTGGAGAAAAGGGAACCCTCTTACACTGTTGGTGGGAATGCAAACTAGTACAGCCACTATGGAGAACAGTGTGGAGATTCCTTAAAAAACTGGGAATAGAACTGCCATATGACCCAGCAATCCCACTGCTGGGCATACACACCGAAGAAACCAGAATTGAAAGAGACGCGTGTACCCCAGTGTTCATCGCAGCACTGTTTACAATAGCCAGGACATGGAAGCAGCCTAGATATCCATCAGCAGACGAATGGATAAGGAAGCAGTGGTACATATACACAATGGGATATTACTCAGCCATTAAAAAAAATACATTTGAATCGGTTCTACTGAGATGGATGAAACTGGAGCCCATTATACAGAGTGAAGTAAGCCAGAAAGAAAAACAACAATACAGTATACTAATGAATATATATGGAATTTGAAAGATGGTAACGATAACCCTATATGCGAGACAGAATAAGAGACACAGATGCATGGAACAATTTTATGGACTCTGAGGGAGAAGGTGAGGGTGGGACGTTCTGGGAGAATAGCATTGAAACATGTATATTATCATATGTGAAACAGAACACCATTCCATGTTTGATGCATGAGACAAGGGCTCAGGGCCGGGGCAATGGGATGACCCAGAGGGATGGGATGGGGAGGGAGGTGGGTGGGGGGTCCAGGAAGGAGAACACATGTAAACCCATGGCTGATTCATGTCAGTGTATGGCAAAAACTATTACAATATTATAAAGTAATTAGCCCCCAACTAAAATTAAAAAAAAAAAATAAAGTTGTCACTCCATACAAGAAAAAGGCTGAAGAAAGTGAAAATAAACAACTCTTTTTAGATCTATAAGAGAACTGTAACCATAGGGAAAATGTCTACCTCCCAAATTGAGGAGATACCCCAACAAGTAAAGAAAATCACAGCTTACTGGAGCACAAGCCAGGAGCAAAATCTCCATAAGAAATAGTGTCAGGCTGGGAAAACCCAAAGAGTAATTGATGAATTACTAGAGATTTAGAGTGGAAAAATTTGAAAATTAAAAGTTCCAAGGAAGCCTAAAGTTAGTGGTCCCTGGCACTTTCCTGAGTTTTACTTCCAGGCACTCTATCAGATTCTTATAGTGAAAATTAAGGAAAAATCCTCTCCTGCATCTGGTAGGGACAGTGGATTAATGGTCATTTAAAATAAGTCCAAAGTGTTATGTTCTCCTAAATAAGACCTGCCTTTCTTAATTTAAAATTTTAATTGGAGTATAGTTGCTTTACAATGTTGTATTAATTTCCACTGTGCAGCAAAGTGAATCAGTTATATATATATGCGTATGTGTGTGTGTGTGTGTGTGTCTATACACACACACTCTCTTTTAGATTCACTTATCATTTAGGTCACAGAGCACTGAGTAGTTTTCTGTGCTATACAGTAAGTTCTCGTTAGTTACCCATTTTATATATAGTGGTGTACGTATATCAATCCCAGTCTCCCAAGACTTCCCTAACAGTCCAGTGGTTAAAACATTGTGCTTCCACTGCAGGGGGTGTGGGTTCTATCCCTGGTGGGAGAACTAAGATCTTGCATGCTGTATGGCATAACCAACTCCAGCTTCACACACGAAAACAAAAAACAAGGCCTGCTCTTAAAGTGAACCATTTTACCACAGTGTAAGTGACTAGAGTTTTATCAGACAGTAACTGAACTGGAGGAATAAAAATACCCACCTCCAGGCTTTTCTAGCCTTTCTCTATCACCTAATAGGAAAAAAACCTGAGAAGCAAGTTTCAAGTTCACAGTCTAGGGGCTCGGTTGACCAACATAGAGGTTTCATTATAAGACCATAGAAAAATTCTTCTCCCCTGACACCTTAGCCCAGTATGGCTTCTATATAATAACAGAGGAATAAAACAGAAAGAATGGTATATATCTGATGTATTTTAAGAAAAAATCTCAAGGGAAACCCAAAGACAAAATGAGAGACAAAAACAAGGACTGTAGAGGAAATTTTAGCTTTGACATGTATAGCTACAGGAAACCCTATAAGCATAGTTTAATTCTCACCAGATAAACACAATACCTCACATTAAAGGCTTATGTATCTCAGTTAATTTTACACAGTACATTATGTCCGGCTTTCAGACATAAAAATTAAAAGGCAAATTAAGAGACAAAAATACACTTTGAAGAGGCAGAGCAAACATCAGAACCAGAATCAGATATAACAAATGTGTTATTATCAGAATGAAATTTTTTGACTGAAACTTTTAATATTTTTCTTACATTTAATACTTGATGTAGATGTGATTTTTAATTCAATAAGTACCTACTGAGCTTTTGCTGTATGCACACCACTGTTAAAGTCCTCTTTATTTTTAAAAAATATTTTTAAATATATTCTTGTTGGTTATGTGCGCATGTAAATCCGAAACCCCCAATCTATCCCTTCCTCCCACTCCCTGGTAACCATAAGTTCCTTCTTTAAGTCTGTGAGTCTGTTTATTTTGTAAATAAGTTCATTTATATCATTTTTTTGACTTCACATATAAGCAGTATCGTGTGATATTTGTCTTTCTCTGACTTTCTTTGTTTAGTACGATTATCTCCAGGTCCATCCACTTTACTGCAAATAACAATATTTCATTCTTTTTATTTTTATTTATTTATTATTTTTTAACTTTCTTTCTAAAATGTTATTATTGGAGTATAATTGCTTTACAATGTTGTATTAAATTCTGCTGTAAAACAAAGTGAATCAGCTATATGTATGTATATATATATGTATATATATGCATATACCCTCCTTCTTGAGCCTCCTTTCCACCCCCTATCCCACCCTCTAGATGATCAGAGAGGATGGAGTTGAGCTCCCTATGTATGACACGCTCTAGGTTGATTCTCCTCACTACAACTGACTCAAATGTGTTCCTTTTTACGGCTGAGGCAATGCCAAAGAATGCTCAAACTACCACACAATTGCACTCATCTCACACGCTAGTGAAGTAATGCTCAAAATTCTCCAAGTCAGGCTTCAGCAATACGTGAACCGTGAACTTCCAGATGTTCAAGCTGGTTTTAGAAAAGGCAGAGGAACCAGAGATCAAATTGCCAACATCCACTGGATCATCGAAAAAGCAAGAGAGTTCCAGAAAAACATCTATTTCTGCTTTATTGACAATGCCAAAGCCTTTGACTGTGTGGATCACAATAAACTGTGGAAAATTCTGAAAGAGATGGGAATACCAGACCATCTGACCTGTCTCTTGAGAAACCTGTATGCAGGTCAGGAAGCAACAGTTAGAAGTGGACATGGAACAACAGACTGGTTCCAAATAGGAAAAGGAGTACGTCAAGGCTGTATATTGTCACCCTTCTTATTTAATTTCTATGCAGAGTACATCATGAGAAATTCTGGGCTGGAGGAAGCACAAGATGGAATCAAGATTGCTGGGAGAAATATCAATAACCTCATATATGCAGATGGCATCACCCTTATGGCAGAAAGTGAAGAAGAACTAAAGAGTCTATTGATGAAAGTGAAAGAGGAGAGTGAAAAAGTTGGCTTAAAGCTCAACGTTCAGAAAACTAAGATCATGGCATCTGGTCCCATAATTTCTTGGGAAATAGATGGGGAAACAGTGGAAACATTGGCAGACTTTATTTTGGGGGGCTCCAAAATCACTTCAGATGGTGATTGTAGCCATGAAATTAAAAGATGCTTACTCCTTGGAAGGAAAGTTATGACCAACCTAGATAGCGTATTGAAAAGCAGAGACATTACTTTGCCGACAAAAGTCTGTCTAGTCAAGGCTATGGTTTTTCCAGTGGTCATGTATGGATGTGAGAGTTGGACGGTGAAGAAAGCTGAGCACCGAAGAAATGATGCTTTTTGAATTGTGGTGTTGGAGGAGACTCTTGAGGGTCCCTTGGACTGCAAGGAGATCCAACTAGTCCATCCTAAAGTTCAGTCCTGGTTGTTCATTGGAAGGACTGATGTTGAAGCTGAAACTCCAATACTTTGGCCTCCTCATGCGAAGAGTTGACTCATTGGAAAAGACCCTGATGCTGGGAAGGATTGGGGGCAGGAGGAGAAGGGGACAACCGAGGATAAGATGGTTGGATGGCATCACTGACTCGATGGACATGGGTTTGGGTAAACTCTGGGAGTTGGTGATGGAAGGGAGGCCTGGCATGCTGCGATTCATAGGGTCACAAAGAGTCAGACACGACTGAGCTACTGAACTGAACTGAACTGAATAGTTTATTACACATTTGAGTCAGTTGTATCTACTCTCTTCTTTTTTAAATTGGAATAAAGTTGATTTACAATCTTGTGTTAGCATCTGTTGTACCGAAAAGTGAATCAGTTATACATATATCCACTTTTTAAAAAAGACTCTCTCCCCATATAGGCATATTGCAGAGTATTGAGGGGATGTGCTATAGAGTAGATCCTTATTAGTTATCTATTTTATATGTAGTATTGTGTATATGCCAACTCCAATATCCCAATTTATTCCTCCACTTGCCCCAAGGTAACAACACATTTGTTTTTTATATCTGTGATTCTATTTCTGTTTTGCAAATAAGTTCATTTGTATCATTTTTTTTAGAATCCACATGTGGGCGATATCATATGATATTTGTCTCTCTCTGTCTGACTTCTTCACTCAGTCTGACAATATATAGGACCATTCATGTTGCTACAAATGGCATTATTTCATTCTTTTTTATGGCTCAGTAATATTTAATTAATATTTTGCTAATAATACTTACCTAATTTTGAGAAAGCTGGCTTGAAACTCAACATTAAAAAAATGCCTTTTGATTCCCCTCTTCTCCTCCTGGTCACCTCTATCTCCATCCTCCATCTTCTCTTCTCCATGTAACTCTGTGAACCTCTATGGGTGCCCCTCACTGTGGAGAAACTTTTCATCATTAACCTAGATGTTTTATCATCGGTGCTGTATAGATGGAGAAGTCTTGAGGCTACTGTAAGAATAAGACTGAAAACCAGAGACAGGAGACTTAAGTCCAAATCTTGAGAACACCAGAGAATTCCTGAATCCAGGAAGCATTAAACGATAGGAGCTCATCAAATGCCTCCATACCTACACTGAAACCAAGCACCACCCAAGGGCCAACAAATCCCAAAGTAAGATATACCACGCAAATTTTCCAGCAACACAGGAACATAGCCCTGAGCTTCATTATACAGGCTGCCCAAAGTCACACCAAACCCACTGACATCTCAAAACTCATTACTGGACACTTCATTGCACTCCAGAGAGAAGAAATCCAGCTCTACCCACCAGAACACCGACACAAGCTTCCCCAACCAGGAAACCTTGACAAGCCACCCGTCTAACCCCACCCACAGCGAGGAACCTCCACAATAAAGAGGAACTACAAACTGCCAGAAAACAGAAAGGCCACCCCAAACAGAGCCATATAAACAAGATGAAAAGGCAGAGAAATACCCAGCAGGTGAAGGAACAGGATAAATGCCCTCCAAATCAAACAAAAGAGGAGGAGATAGGGAATCTACCTGATAAAGAATTCCGAATAATGATAGTGAAAATGATCCAAAATCAGGAAAACAAACTGGAGTTACAGATAAATAACCTGGAGACAAGGATCAAGAAGATGCAAGAAAGGTTTAACAAGGACTTAGAACAAATAAAAAAGAGTCAGTATATAATGAATAATGCAATAAATGAGATCAAAAACACTCTGGAGGGAACCAACAGTAGAATAACAGAGGCAGAAGATAGGAAAAGTGAGGTAGAAGATAGAATGATAGAAATAAATGAAACAGAGAGGAAAAAAGAAAAAAAGAATTAAAAAAAACGAGAACAACCTCAGAGACCTCTGGGACAATGTTAAATGCACCAAAATACGAATCATAGGAGTCCCAGAAGAAGACAAAAAGAAAGACCATGAGAAAATACTCGAGGAGATAATAGTTGAAAACTTCCCTAAAGTGGGGAAGGAAATAATCACCCAAGTCCAAGAAACCCAGAGAGTCCCAAACAGGATAAACCCAAGGTGAAACACCCCAAGACACATAATAATCAAATTAACAAAGATCAAACACAAAGAACAAATATTAAAAGCAGCAAGGGAAATACAACAAATAACGCACAAGGGGATTCCCATAAGGGTAACAGCTGATCTTTCAATAGAAACTCTTCAGGCCAGAAGGGAATGGCAGGACATACTTAAAGCGATGAAAGAAAATAATCTAAAGCCCAGATTACTGTATCCTGCAAGAATATCATTCAAATACGAAGGAGAAATCAAAAGCTTTACAGACCAGCAAAAGCTCAGAGAATTCAGCACCACCAAACCAGCTCTCCAACAAATGCTAAAGGATCTTCTCTAGACAGGAAACAAAGAAAGGGTGTATAATTTCGAACCCCAAATTATAAAGTAAATGGCAACAGGATCATACTTATCAATAATTACCTTAAATGTAAATGGGTCGAATGCCCCAATCAAAAGACAAAGACTGGCCGAATGGATACAAAAACAAGACCCCTATATATGTTGTCTACAAGAGACCCACCTCGAAACAAGGGACACATGCAGACTGAAAGGGAAGGGCTGGAAAAAGATATTTCATGCAAATGGAGACCAAAAGAAAGCACAAGTAGCAATACTCATATCAGATAAAATAGACTTTAAAACAAAGGCAGTGAAAAGAGACAAAGATGGACACTACATAATGATCAAAGGATCAATCCAAGAAGAAGATATAACAATTATAAATATATATGCACCCAACATAGGAGCACCACAATATGTAAGGCAAACGCTAAGAAGTATGAAAGGGGAAATTAACAACAACACAATAATAGTGGGAGACTTTAATACCCCACTCACACCTATGGACAGATCAACAGAAAATTAACAAGGAAACAGAAACTTTAAATGATACAATAGATCAGTTAGAACTAATTGATATCTATAGGTCATTTCACCCCAAAACAATGAATTTCACCTTTTTCTCAAGTGCAAAGAGGACACAAATAGATGGAGAAATATACCATGTTCATGGATCGGAAGAATCAATATAGTGAATCAATATAGTGAAAATGAGTATACTACCCAAAGCAATCTATAGATTCAATACCTATCAAGCTACCAACGGTATTTTTCAGAGAACTAGAACAAATAATTTCACAATTTGTATGGAAATACAAAATACCTCAAATAGCCAAAGCAATCTTGAGAAAGAAGAATGGAACTGGAGGAATCAACCTGTCTGACTTCAGGCTCTGCTACAAGGCCACAGTCATCAAGAGAGTATGGTACTGGCACAAGGACAGAAATATAGACCAATGGAACAAAATAGAAATCCCAGAGATAAATCCACGCACCTATGGACACCTTGTCTTTGACAAAGGAGGCAAGAATATACAATGGAGAAAAGACAATCCCTTTAACAAGTGGTGCTGGGAAAACTGGTCAACCACTTGTAAAAGAATGAAACTAGAACACTTTCTAACACCATACACAAAAATAAACTCAAAATGGATTAAAGATCTAAACTTAAGACCAGAAACTATAAAACTCAGAGAAGGAAAACATAGGCAAAACACTCTGCGGCATAAACCACAGCAGGATCCTTGATGACCCACCTCCCAGAATATTGGAAATAAAAGCAAAAATAAACAAATGGGACCTAATTAAAATTAAAAGCTTTTGCATGACAAAGAAAACTATAAGCAAGGTGAAAAGACAGCCTTCAGAATGGGAGAAAATAATAGCAAACGAAGCAACGGACAAACAATTAATCTCAAAAATATACAAGCAACTCCTGCAGCTCAATTCCAGAAAAATAAATGACCCAATCAAAAAGTGGGCCAAAGAACTAAACAGACACTTCTCCAAAGAAGACATACAGAAGGCTAACAAACACATGAAAAGATGCTCAATATCACTCATTATCAGAGAAATGCAAATCAAAACCACAATGAGGTACCATTTCACGCCCGTCAGAATGGCTGCTATCCAAAAGTCTACAAGCAACAAATGCTGGAGACGGTGTGGAGAAAAGGGAACATTCTTACACTGTTGGTGGGAATGCAAACTAGTAAAGCCACTATGGAGAACAGTGTGGAGATTCCTCAAAAAACTGGAAATAGAACTGCCATATGACCCAGCAATCCCACTGCTGGGCATACACACTGAGGAAACCAGAATTGAAAGAGACACGTGTACCCCAATGTTCATCGCAGCACTGTTTATAATAGCCAGGACATGGAAGCAGCCTAGATGCCCATCAGCAGACAAATGGGTAAGGAAGCTGTGGTACATATACACAATGGAATATTACTCAGCCATTAAAAAGAATACATTCGAATCAGTTCTAATGAGGTGGATGAAACTGGAGCCTATTATACAGAGTGAAGTAAGCCAGAAAGAAAAACACCAGTACAGTATATTAACACATATATATGGTACTTAGTTAATCGGTAAAGATAACCCTGTATGTGAGACTTCAAAAGAGACACAGATAAATAGAACAGTATTATGGACTCTGTGGGAGAGCGTGAGGGTGGGAGGATATGGGAGAATGGCACTGAAGCATGCAAATTATCATATGTGAAATGAATCGCCAGTCCAGGTTCGATGCATGATACAGGGTGCTTGGGTCTGGTGCACTGGGATGACCCAGAGGGATGGGATGGGGAGGGAGGTGGGAGGGGGGTTCTGGAAGGGGAAAACATGTACATCCATGGTGGATTCATGTCAATGTATGGCAAAACAAATACAATATTGTAAAGTTAAAAAATAGATAAATAAACTAATTAAAAAATAAAGAAAGAAAATGGGGGAAATATAGAATAATAGAAACAAGAATAACGTCTATTACCACAAACTCAAAAAAAAAAAAAAATTCAGACCACGGCATCCAGTCCCATCACTTCATGGAAAATAGAAAGGGGGAAAGTGGAAGCATGATAGATTTTATTTTCTTTGGCTCCAAAATCACTGCAGACAGTGACTACAACCATGAAATTAGAAGACACTTGCTCCTTGGAAGGAATGTTATGACAAACATAGACAGTGTATTAAAAAGCATAGACATCATTTTGCCAACAGAGGTCTGTGTAGTCAAAGCTATGGTTTTTCCGGTAGTCATGTGTGGATGTGAAAGTTGGGCCATAAAGAAGGCTGAGCCCTGAAGAATTGATACTTTCAAACTGTGGTGCTGGAGAAGACTCTTGAGAGTCCTCTGGACTACAAGGAGATCAAACCAGTCAATCCTAAAGGAAATCAACCCAGAATATTCATTAGAAGGATTGATGGCTGAAGCTGAAGCTACAATACTTTGGTTACATGTTGTGAAGTACTGCCTCATTGGAAAAGCCCCTGATGCTGGAAAAGATTGAAGGCATAAGGAGAATGGGGTAGCAGAGGGTGAGATGGTTAGATACCATCACCAACTCAATGGACATGAATTTGACCAAACTCTGGTAGATAGTGGAAGACAAAGCAGCCTGATGTGCCACAGTCTATGGGGTCACAAAGAGTCAGACATTACTTAGCAACTGAATATCATCAACAACAACAACATTTCATTGTAGATAAGTAAGTACGTTTTCTTTATCTGTTCATCTGTCGTGGTCATCTAGGTTGCTTCCATTTCTTCAATATTGTAAACAGTGCTGTTATGAACAGTGGGGTGCATGTAGCCTTTCAAATTTTGGTTTTCTCTGGAGTAGTATTGCTGGATCATATAGTAGTTCTATTTTTAGTGTTTTAAGGAAATTTCATACTATTCTCCATACTGGCTGCAGAAATTTACATTCCCAACAACAGTGTAGGATGACTCCCTTTTCTCCACACCCTCTCCAGAATTTATTGATTGTAGACTTTTTAAATTAAACTTTTTATTTTTTATTGGAGTATAGCCAATTAACAATGTTGTGATAGTTTCAGGTGAACAACAAAGAGACTGAGGCATACATATATACGTATCCATTCTCCTCCAAACACCCTCCCAACCAGACTTCCACATAATATTGAGCAGACTTCCCTGTGCTATAGAGTAGTCCTTTGTTGGTTATATTTGAAATACAGCAGTGTGTACCTGTCCATCCCAAACTCCCTAACTATCCCTTCCCACCATGCTTTCCTGCAGCAACCAAAAGTTCATTCTCTAAGTCTGTGAGTTTGTTTCTGTTTTGTAAATAAGTTCATTTGTATCATGTCTTTTAGATCTTACATATAAGGGATGTCATATGATATTTCTGCTTCTCTGTCTGACTTACTTCACTCAGTATGACAGTGTCTAGGTCCATGGGTCCATCTTCTTTATCTGTTTCTCTGTTGATGGACATCTAGGTTGCTTCTGTGATGTGGCTATTATAAACAGTAATACAGTGATCACTGAGGTGCATGTATCCTTTCAGGCCTATTTTTCTCTGGATTTTATGCCCAGAAGTATCATTGCAAGGTTATGTGGTAGCTCTATTTTCAGTTTTTTAAGGAACATCCATACTGTTCTCCATAGTGGCTGTACCAATGTACATTTACACCCACCAACAGTGTAAGAGGGTTCCCTTCTCTCCAGCATTTACTGTTTGTGAATTTTTTGATGATAGCCATTTTGACTGGTGTGAAGTGATATCTCATTGTAGTTTTGATTTGAATTTCTCTTATAATTACTGATTGGAACAATTTTTCATGTGCCTCTTAGCCTTCTGTATGTCTTCTTTATAGAAAAGTCTACTTCAGTCTTCTGCTCAGTTATGGACTGGGTTTTTGTTTTGATGATATTGAGCTTCATGAGCTGTTTGTAGATTTTGTAGAATAATCCCTTTTTGATCACATTGTTTGCAAATATTTTCTCCCAGTCTGTGGGTTGTCTTTTATTTTTGTTTATTGTTTCCTTGCTGTAAAGCTTTTGAGTTTAAGTATGTCCCATTTGCTTATTTTTCTTTTTATGTCCATTATTCTAGGAGACAAATCAAAAAAGATATCACTGCAATTTATGTCAAAGAGTGTTCTGCCTATGTTTTCCTCTAGGAGTTTTATAGTGTCTGGTCTCACATTTAGATTTTTAATTCATTTGAGTTTATTTTTGTGTATGGAGTTAAAAAATGGTCTAATTTCATTTTTTTATATGTAGCTGTCTAGTTTTACCAGGAACATTTGTTGAAAAGACTGTCTTTGCAATATTGTGTAGTCTTGCCTCCTTTGTCATAGTTTTACCATAGTTGAATGAGCTTATTTCTGGGATTTCTATCCTGTTCTATTGATCTATGTTTCTATTTTTGTTCAAGTAACATACTATTTTGATGACTATAGCTTTGTAGTACAGTCTGAAGTCAGGGGGTCTGATTTCTCCAGCTCCATTTTTCTTTCTCAAGATTACTTTCATTATTCGGGATATTTTGGGTCTCCATAAAAATTTTATTATGAAGATTTTTTTGTTTTAGTTCTGTGAAAATGTACTTGGTAGTTTGATAGAGATTCCATGGAATATGTAGACTGCCTTGGATAGTATTGTCATTTTGACAATATTGATTCTTCTGATCCATGAACATAGTGTGTCGTTCCATCTTTTTGTGTCTTCTTTGATTTTTCATCAGTGTCTTATAGTTTTCAGAGTACAAGTCTTTTGTCTCCTTGCTGGGATAAGTTGCTTCAGTCATGTCCAATTCCTCATGACCCTTGGACTGTAGCCTGCTAGGCTACTCTGTCCATGGGATTCTCCAGGCAAGAATACTGGAGTGGTTTGCCATTTCCTCCTCCAGGGGATCTTCCAGACCCAGGGATTGATCCCACATCTCTTAAGTCTCCAGCATTTGTAGGCAGGTTCTTTATCACTAATGTCACCTTTGTCTCCTTAGGTAGATTTATTCCTTTTTTTTTGATGCACTGATAAATGGAATTGTTTCTTGAATTTCTATTTCTGATCTTTTGTTGTTAGTGTATAGGAATGTAACAGATTTCTCTGTGTTAATTTTGTAACCTGCAACTTTACCAAATTCATTGATGAGCTCTACTAGTTTACTGGTAGCATCTTTAGGATCTTCTATCGTGTCATCTGCAAGCAGTGACAATTTAACTTCTTTTCCAGTTTTCCCAGTTCTTCTTTTCCATTGCAGAAACTGCCTGCAATGCAAGAGACATGGGTTTGATCCTTGGGTCAGGAAGATCCCCTGGAGAAGGGAATGGCAATCCATTCCAGTATTGTTGCCTGAAGAACTCCATGGACAGAGAAGCCTGGTGGGCTGCAGTCCATAGGGTCGCAAAGAGTCAGACATGACTGAGCCACTAACACTTTCACTCTCCAATTTGGATTCCCCCCTTTTTTTCCTTCTCTAATTGCTGTAGCTAGGACTTTCAAAACTGTGTTGAATAAAAGTGATGAGAGTGGACATCTTTGTCTTGTTCCTGATCTTAGAGGAAATATTTTCAGCTTTTCATCATTGAGTATGATGTTAGCTGTAGCTTTGTTATATATGGCCTTTATTATGTTGAAGTATATTCCGTCTATGTCCACTTTCTGAAGAAGTTTTTTTTAATCATAAATGGGTGTTGAATTTTACCAAAACATTTTCCTGCATCCGTTGATATGATCATATGGTTTTTATTCTTCAATTTGTTAATGTGGTGTATCACACTGATTGCTTTGTTGTTATTGAAAAATCCTTGCATCCCTGGGACAAATCCAAACTAATCATGGTGTTTGATCCTTTTAACATACTGTTGGATTCGAATTTCTAGTATTTTGTTGAGCATTTTGTGTATGTTCATCAGTGATATGGGCCTATAATTTTCTTTTTTTGTAGTATCTTTGTCTGGTTGTGGTATCAAGGTAATGTTGGCCTCATAGAATGAGTTTGAGAGTACTCCTTCCTCTGCAATTTTTGGGAAGAGTTTCACAAGGATAGGGGTTTTAGCTTTTCTCTAAATGTTTGATAGAATTTGCCTGTTAAGCCATCAGGTCTTGAACTTTTGTTTGTTTGAAATTTTTAGATCACAGTCTCAATTTCAGTGCTTTTGATTGGTTTGTTCATATTTTCTATTTCTTCCTGGTTAGGTCTTGGGAGATTATACCTTTCTAAGAATTTGTCTATTTCTTCTAGGATGTCCATTTTATTGGCATACAGTTGCTTGTAGTGATCTCTTATGATCATTTGTATTTCTGTGGTGTCAGTTGTAATTCCTCCTATTTCATTTCTAATTTTATTGGTTTGAGTCCTCTGCCTTTTTTCTTGATGTGTCTGGCTAAAAGGTTTATCAATTTTTAAATCATTACAAAGAACCAATATTTAGTTTAATTGATCTTTGCTATTGTTTTTGTATTTCATTTATTTCTACTCAGTTCTTTATTATTTCTTTCCGTCTACTAACTTTAGGTTTTATTTGTTCTTCTTTCTTTAGTTGCCTTAGGCATAAGGCTAGGTTTTTAGTTGTGATTTTTCTTGTTTCTTGAGGTAAGTTTGTATTGCTATAAACTTCCCTATTAAAACTGCTTTCCTGCATCCCATAAGTTTTGGATCATTGCCCTTGTATTTTAATTTGTTTCTAGGTATTTTTTTATATCCTCTTTGATTTCTTCAGTGATCCATTGGTTGTTTAGTAGCATATTGTTTAGCTGCTATGTTTGTGATTTTTTATAGCTTTTTATTGTAGTTTATTTTTAAACTCATATTGTAATCAGAAAAGAGTTTGATATGATTTCAATTTTCTTAAATTTACCAAGGGTCTCTTTGTGGCCCAGCAGGTTGTCAATTCTGAAGAATGTTCCATGTGCATTTGAGAAGAAGATGTAGCCTGATGCCTTTTGATGGAATGCTCCATAAGTATCAATTAAGTCCATCTGGTCTAAAGAATACACAGAAGAACTGTACAAAAAAGATCTTCACGACCCAGATAATCACGATGGTGTGATCACTCACCTAGAGCCAGACATCCTGGAATGTGAAGTCAAGTAGGCCTTAGAAAGCATCACTACGAACAAAGCTAGTGGAGGTGATGGAATTCCAGTTGAGCTATTTCAAATCCTCAAAGGTGATGCTGTGAAAGTGCTGAACTCATTATGCCAGCAAATTTGGAAAACTAAGCAGTGACCACAGGACTGGAAAAGGTCAGTTTTCATTCCAATCCCAAAGAAAGGCAATGCCAAAGAATGCGCAAACTACTGCACAATTGCACTCATATCACATGCTAGTAAAGGAATGCTCAAAATTCTCCAAGCCATGCTTCAGCAATACGTGAACCGTGAACTTCCAGATATTCAAGCTGGTTTTAGAAAAGGCAGAGGAACCAGAGATCAAATTGCCAACATCTGCTGGATCATCGAAAAAGCAAGAGAGTTCCAGAAAAACATCGATTTCTGCTTTACTGACTATGCCAAAGCCTTTGACTGTGTGGATCACAATAAATTGTGGAAAATTCTGAAAAAGATGGGAATACCAGACCATCTGACCTGTCTCTTGAGAAACCTGTATGCAGGTCAGGAAGCAACAGTTAGAACAGGACATGGAACAACAGACTGGTTCCAAATAGGAAAAGGAGTACGTCAAGGCTGTATATTGTCACCCTGCTTATTTAACTTATATGCAGAGCACATCATGAGAAACGCTGGGCTGGAAGAAACACAAGCTGTTATCAAGATTGCCGGGAGAAATATCAATAACCTCAGATATACAGATGACACCACCCTTATGGCAGAAAGTGAAGAAGCACTAAAGAGCCTCTTGATGAAGGTGAAAGAGGAGAGTGAAAAAGTTGGCTTAAAGCTCAACGTTCAGAAAACTAAGATCATGGCATCTGGTCCCATAACTTCATGGGAAATAGATGGGAAAAGAGTGGAAACAGTGGCAGACTTTATTTTTTTGGGCTCCAGAATCACTGCAGATGGTGACTGCAGCCATGAAATTAAAAGACGCTTGCTCCTTGGAAGGAAGGTTATGGCCAACCTAGATAGCATATTTAAAAGCAGAGACATTATTTTGCCGACAAAATTCCGTCTAGTCAAGGCTATGGTTTTTCCAGTGGTCATGTATGGATGTGAGAGTTGGACAGTGAAGAAAGCTGAGTGCCGAAGAATTGATGCTTTTGAACTGTGGTGTTGGAGAAGACTCTTGAGAGTCCCTTGGACTGCAAAGAGATCCAATCAATCCACCCTAAAAGAGATCAATCCTGGGTGTTCATTAGAAGGTCTGATGTTGAAGCTGAAACTCCAATATTTTGGCCACCTCATGCGAAGGGTTGACTCATTGGAAAAGACCCTGATGCTGGGAAGGATTGGGGGCAAGAGGAGAAGGGGACGACAGAGGATGAGATGGTTGGATGGCATCACTGACTCGATGGACATGGGTTTGGGTGGACTCCGGGAGTTGGTGATGGACAGGGAGGCCTGGCGTGCTGCAATTCATGGGGTTGCAAAGAGTCGGACACGACTGAGCGACTGAACTGAACTGGTCTAAAGAGTCATATAAAGCCTGTTTTCTTATTAGTATTCTGTCTGAATGAGCAGTCCATTGAGGAGTGTGAGATGTTAAAATCTCCCACTATTATTGTGTTACTGCTGATTTCTGCCTTTATGGCTGTTAGTATTCCTTACATATTTAGTAGTTCCTATATTGGGTATATATATATATATATTTACAATTGCTATATATTCTTCTTTGATTGATCCCTTGATCATAATGTAGTGTTCTTCTTTGTCATTTAGTCTTTGTTTTAAAGTCTATTTTGTTGGATATGAGTATTGCTACTCTGGCTTTCTTTTGATTTTCATTTGCATGAAATATCTTCTTCTATCCCCTCACTTTTGGAGAAAAGCATGGCAACCCACTCCAGTATTCTTGCCTGGAGAATCCCATGGACAGAAGAGCCTGGAGGGCTAGAGTCTATTGAGTTGCAAAAAGTCATACATGACTGAAATAACTTAGCATGCATACATGCATGCCCTCACTTTTAATCTATATGTGTTCCTAGGACTGAGGTGGGTTTCCTGTAGATAGCATACATATAGCTTTGTTTTGCAGCCACTCAGCCAGTTTATTTCTTTTGGTTGGTGCATTTTATCCACTTACTTTAAAGGTAATTATCAATATGGATGTTTCTATTGCTATTTTCTTAATTGTTTGTGTTGGTTTTTGCATGTCTTTCCCTTCTCTTGTGTTTCCTGCCTAGAGAAGTTCTTTAGAAATTATCAAAAGGCTTGTTTCAAGTGAAGTGAAGTGAAGTGTAGTGACTCTCAGTTGTGTCCAACTCTTTGCAATCCCATGGACTGTAGCCTGCCAGGCTCCTCTGTCCATGGAATTTTCCAGGCAAGAGTACTGGAGTGGGTTGCTATTGCCTTCTCCAGGGGGATCTTCCCAACCCAGGAATTGAACCCAGGTGTCCCACAATGCAAGCAGACACTTTTACCCTCAGAGCCACGAGGGAAGCCCAAGGCTTGTTTGGTGGTGCTGAATTCCCTTAACCTTTGCTTGTCTGTAAAGCTTTTGACTTCTCCAGCAAATCTGAATGAGAGCCTTGATGCATAGAGGATTCTTGGTTGTAGTTTCTTCTCTTTCATCACTTTAAATATATTGTGCCATTCCCTTCTAGCTTGCAGATTTTCTTCTGAGAAATCAGCTGATAACCTTTTAAGAGTTCCCTTGTACATTATTTGTTGTTTTTCCCTTGTTGCTTTAATAATTTTTCTTTCTCTTTAATTTTTGTCAATCTATTACTATGTGTCTTGGCAGGTTCATCCTTGGGTTTATCTTGCTTGGGACTTTCTGACCTTCCTGGAGTTGGTTGAGTGCTTCCTTTCCCATGTTAGGGAAGTTTTCAGCTATTATCTCTTCAAATATATTCTCAAGACCTTTGCCTCTCTCTTCTCCTTCTGGGACCTTTATAATGCAGATGTTGGTGCATTTAATGTTGTCTCTTAGGCTGTCTTCATTTCTTTTCATTCTTTTTTCTTTATTCTATTCTGTAGCAGTGAAATCCACTTTTTTGTCTTCCAGGTCACTTATTCATTCTTATGCCTCAATTATTCTGCTATTGATTCCCTCTAGTGTATTTTTTTCATTTCAGTTATTGTATTGTTCATCCCTGTCTGTTTTTTCATTCTTCTATGTCTTTGTTAAACATCTCTTTCATCTTCTCCATCTTTGCCTCCATTCTTTCTCCAAGATTTTGGATCAGCTTCATTATCATTATCTTGAATCTTTTTTTCTGGTAGGTTGCCTATCACCACTTTATTTAGTTGTTTTTCTGGGGTTTTATCTTTTTCCTTCAACTGAGACATAATACTCTGCCTTTTCATTTTGATTAACTTTCTGCGATTGTGGTTTTTGTATTAGAGGCTGCAGGAATGTAGTTCTTGCTTCTGCTGTCTGCCCTTTGGTGGATGAGCCTATCTAAGAGCTTGTACTTCCTGATGGAAGGGGCTGGTGGTGGGTAGAGCCATGGCCAGTAAAACTTTAATCCACTTGTTCGCTGATGAGTGGGGCTGTACTCCCTCCCTGTTAGTTGTTTCAATTGAGGCAAGCCAGCTCTGGATTCTCTAGGCTCTATGGTAGGGCTAATGGCAACAACTTCCAGGAGAACTCAGGTGCTTTCTAGGACTGGTGCTGCCAGTGCCTTTGTCCCTGCAGTGAGCCACTGCTGACCCACACATCTACAGGGGATCCTCCAACACTAGCGAGCAGGTCTAGTTCAGTTTTCTGTGGGGTCACTGCTCCTTTCCCCTGGGATCTGGTGCACACAAGATTTTGTGTGTGTCCTCCAAGAATGGAGTCTCTATTTCCCCATGTCCTGTTGAAGTCTTGCAATCAAATCTCGCTATCCTTCAACGTCAAATTCCCTGGGGATTCCTACTACCTCAGCCAGATTTCCCAGGCTGGGAAGCCTAATGTGGGGCTTAGAACCATCACAACAGTGGGAGAACCTCTGTGGTATACTTGTTCTCCAATTTGTGCGTCCCTCACCTGACAGGTATGGGATTTGATTTTATCATGGTTCCGCTTCTCCTACTGTCTTGTTATGGCTTCTCCTTGGTCTTTGGACGTGGGGTATCATTTTGGCGGGTTCCAGTGTCCTCCTGTCAACAGCTGCTCAGCAGTTAGTTGTGATTTTGGTTCTCTTGCAGGAGAAGGCAAGCACACATCCTTCTACTCTACCAACTTGAACCAATTTCCTTTTGTAGACTTTTGATGATGGCCATTCTTGGGTAATACCTGATTGTAGTTTTTTTTTAAGTTTTATTTTGTATTGGGGAATAGCTGATTAGTGATCCACTTGCTAATGCAGGAGATGCAGGATGTGCAAGTTCGATCCCTGGGTTGAGAAGATCCCCTGAAGGAGGAAATGGCAACCCACTCCAGTATTATTGCCTGGAAAATCTCATGAATGGAAGAGCCTGGAGGGCTATAGTCCCTAGAGTCACAAAGAGTCAGACACAACTGAACGACTGAGCATACCCAAGGGTAATCACTTAAAAAATCTTTTAGAAAAGAAGTATAATTGACATGCTGAGAGGAGAAAAAGATGGAATCATATAAAAATCTCAAAACCAGAAAACTCATAAAAATGAAGACAATAAAAAAGAAAAAAGCACACAAGCAACAACAGAAAACAGTAACACAGTAGTTATTAATACAATTATATCAATAATTAAACCTGAGTGGTCTAAATTTACCTGTTAAAAAACAGAAACTCCAAATGTGGACCAAAAAACAGTACATAACAGTTAACGACAAGAAAACCAGTTCAATTATAAAGACACAAATAGATTAAAAGTAAAGGCATGTTTGTCCATTTCTTCCGGGTTGTCCATTTTATTGGCATACAGTTGCTCATAGTAATCTCTTATGATCCTTTGTATTTCTGTGGAGTCAGTTGTAACTTCTTTTTCATCTCTAATTTTGTTGATTTGAGTCCTCTCCTTATTTCTTTTGATGAGTGTGGCTAAGGGCTTATCAATTTTGTTTATCTTTTCAAACAACCAGCTTTTAGTCTCATTGATCTTTGCAATTGTTTTCTTTGTCTCTATTTCATTTACTTCTTCCCTGATCTTTATGATTTCTTTCCTTCTACTAACTTTAGGTTTTGTTTGTTCTTTCCCTAGTTGTTTTAGGTGTAAGATTAGATTTTTTTACTTGAGATTTTTCTTGTTTCTTGAGGTAAGATTGTACTGCTATAAAATTCCCTCTTAGAACTACTTTTGCTACATCCCATAGGTTTTGGAACTTTGTGATTCTGTTTTCACTTGTCTTTAGGTATATTTTGATTTCCTCTTTGATTTCTTCAGTGGTTCATTGGTTGTTTAATAGCATATTGTTTAGCAGCCATGTGTTTGTGTTTCTTATAATTTTTTTTCTTGTAGTATATATCTAATCTATTTCTGCTTTATTGACTATACCAAAGCCTTTGACTGTGTGGATCACAATAAATTGTGGAAAATTCTGAAAGAGATGGGAATACCAGACCACCTGACCTGCCTCTTGAGAAACCTGTATGCAGGTCAGGAAGCAACAGTTAGAACTGGACATGGAACAACAGACTGGTTTCAAATAGGAAAAGGAGTACGTCAAGGCTGTATATTGTCACCCTGCTTACTTAACTTATATGCAGAGTACATCATGAGAAGCGCTGGGCTGGAAGAAGCACAAGCTGGAATCAAGATTGCCGGGAGAAATATCAATAACCTCAGATATGCAGATGATACCACCCTTATGGCAGAAAGTGAAGAGGAACTCAAGAGCCTCTTGATAAAAGTGAAAGAGGAGAGTGAAAAAGTTGGCTTAAAGCTCAACATTCAGAAAACTAAGATCATGGCATCTGGTCCCATCACTTCATGGGAACTAGATGGGGAAACAATGGAAACAGTGGCAGACTTTATTTTTCAGGGCTCTAAAATCACTGCTGATGGTGAGTGCAGCCATGAAATTAAAAGACGCTTACTCCTTGGAAGGAAGGTTATGACCAACCTAGATAGTATATTTAAAAGCAGGGACATTACTTTGCCAACAAAGGTCCGTCTAGTCAAGGCTATGGTTTTTCCAGTGGTCATGTATGGGTGTGAGAGTTGGATGGTGAAGAAAGCTGAGCGCCGCAGAATTGATGCTTTTGAACTGTGGTGTTGGAGAAGACTCTTGAGAGTCCCTTGGACTGCGAGAAGATCCAACCAGTCCATCCTAAAGGAGATCAGCCCTGGGTGTTCATTGGAAGGACTGATGTTGAAGCTGAAACTCCAATACTTTGGTCACCTCATGCGAAGAGTTGACTTATTTGAAAAGACCCTAATGCTGGGAAGGATTGGGGGCAGGAGGAGAAGTGACAACAGAGGATGAGATGGTTGGATGGCATTACTGACTCGATGGACATGGGTTTGGGTAAACTCCGAGAGTTGATGATGGACAGGGAGGCCTGTGTGCTGCGATTCATGGGGTCACAAAGAGTCAGACATGACTGAGTGACTGAACTGATATCTAATTTCATTGTATTGTTATCAGAAAAGATGCTTGATATGATTTCAACTTTCTTAAATTTACCAAGGCTCGCCTTGTGGCCCAGTATGTGGTCAACCCTAGAGAATGTCCATGTCCACTTGAAAGGAATGTGTAGTCTGTGGAGTTTGTGTGCACTGCTCTATACATATTAAATCCAACTGATCTAAAGTGTCATTTAAGGCCTGTGCTTTCTTATTAATTTTCTGTCTGAATGATTTGTCCATTGATGAATGTAGAGTGTTAAATCCCCCCACAATTATTGCTTTACTGTTGATTTTTCCCTTTATGGTTTTTAGTATTTGCCTTACATATTTAGTTGCTCCTATATTGGGTGTATATATATTTATAATTGTTATATCTTCTTCTTGGAGAGATCCCTTGATAATTATTTAGTGTTCTTCTTTGTCTCTTTCAGCCTGATGTGAGGGGAGTTTGGGGGAGAATGGATACATGTATATGTATGGTTGAATCCCTTCACTGTTCACCTGAAACTATCATAAAATTGTTAATCAGCTATGCTCCAATACAAAATTAAAAGTTTTTTTTTTCCCTAAAAAGTAAAGGGATGGTTTGCTAAGTCATCTGGTAGCCCTATTTTTAGTTTTTTTAAGGAACCTCCATACTGTTCTCCATCACAGCTGTATCAATTTACATTCCCACCATCACAGAAACACCCTAAATGTCCATCGACAGAAGAATGGATAAAGAAGATGAAGCACATATATACAATGGAATGTTTGTTGATATTGTTTTTGTTGTTCAGTCACTAAGTCATGTCCTACTCTTTGTGACCCCATACACTGCAGAACCCCAGGTTCCCCTGTCACTATCTCCCAGAGTTTGCTCTAATTCATATTCATTGCATTGGTGATGCTATATAACAATCTCATCCTCTTCCACCCCTTTCTCCTTTCGCCTTCAATCTTTCTCAGCATCAGAATCTTTTCCAATGAAGTGTCTCTTCACATTAGGTGCCAAAGTATTGGAGCTTCAGTGTCAATATCAGTCCTTGAAATGAATTTTCAGGGTTGATTTCCTTTAGGATTGACTGGTTTGATCTCCTTCACACCAAGGCCTCTCAAGAGTCTTCTCAAACACCACAATTCAAAAGCATCAATTTTTCAGCATTCAGCTTTCTTTATGGGTTAACTCCCACATCTGTGCATGACTACTGGGAGAATCATAACTGTGACTATCTGGACCTTTGTTAGAAAAGTAATGTCTCTGCTTTTGAATAATGCTGTCTAGGTTTGCATAGCTTTTCTTCCAAAGAGCAAGTGTCTTTTCATTTCACGGCTGCAGTCACTGTCCATGAAATTTTGGATGGTGATTTTGAAGCCCAAGAAAATAAAATCTGTCACTGCTCCCACTTTTCCCCCTTTTATTTGCCATGAAGTGATGGGACTGGATGCCATGATCTTAGATTTTGAATGCTGAGTTTTAAGCCAGCATTTTCACCCTCCTCTTTCACCTCCATCAAGAGGCTCTTTAGTTCCTCTTCACTTTCTGCCATTAAGGAGGTATCATCTGCATATCTGAGGTTATTGATATTTCTCCTGGCAATCTTGATTCCAGCTTGAGTTTTATTCAGCCTGGAATTTCACATAACGTGCTCCACATATAAGTTATTAAATAGGCAGGATGACAATATACAGCCTTGTCATTCTCCTTTCCCAATTTTGACCTAGTCCATTGTTCCATGTCCAGTTCTAACTATTGCTTCTTGACCCACATATAAATTTCTCAGGAGACAGGTAAGTCTCATACTCCTGTCTCTTTAAAAATTTCCCACAACTTGCTGCAAGCCACACAAAGGCTTTAGTGTTGTCAATGAATCAGACGTAGATGTTTTCATGGAACTCCTTTGCTTTCTCTATGGTCCACCAAATGTTGGCAATTTGATCTCTGATTCTTCTGCTTCTTTGAAATACAACTTGCACATCTGGGAGTTTTTGGTCATGCACTGCCAAAGCCTAGTTTGAAGGATTTTGAGCATAACCTTACTAGCATGTGAAATGAGCTCAATTATACGGTAGTCTAAACATTCTTTGGTATTGCCTTCTTTGAGATTTGAATGGAAACTAACCCTTTCCAGTCCTGTGGCCACTGCTGAGTTTTCCAAATTTGCTGACATATTGAGTGCAGCACTTTAACAGCATCATCTTTAAAGATTATAAATAACTCAGCTGCAATTCCATCACTTCCACTAGCTTTGTTCGTAGTGATGCTTCCTAAGGCCTACTTGACTTCACACTCCAGGTTGTCTAGCTCTAGATAAGTGACTATACCATCAGGGTTATCTTGGTTGTTGAAATATTTGTTGTATAGTTGTTTTGTATATTCTTGCTACCTCTTAATCTCTCCTGCTTCTTTTGGGTCCTTACCATTTCTGTCCTTGACAGACATAGGGTCCTAACCCTTACCACTTCTGCCCTTTCGTGTCCATAGTCTTTCGTGTCAATAGTCTTTCCTATTCTATTGTTTTCCTCTTATTTCTTTGCATTGTTCATTTAAGAAAGCCTTCTTATCTCTCCTTGCTATTCTCTGGAACTCTGCATTCAGGTGGGCATATCTTTCGCTTTCTCCTTTGCTTTTCCCTTCTCTTCTCAGCTAGTTGTAAGGCCTCCTCAGACAATCATTTTGCCTTGTTTCGTTTCTTTTTCTTGGGGATGATTTTGGTCACCGCCTCCTGTACAGTGTTATGAACTTCCACCCATGGTTCTTCCATGAAGGGGAATGGAATATTTCTCAGCCATGAAAAAAATGATATTTTGCCATTTGCAGAAACATGAATGCACCTAGAGGTTTTCATACTCAATGAACCAAATTAGACAAAGACAAATATTATATGTTATCACTTATAAGTGGAATCTAAGAATACAAATAAATCTATGTACAAAACAGAGATAGACTCACAGCTATAGAAAACAAACTTATGCTTACCCATAAGGGATTGGGGAGGGATAAAATGGGAGGTTGGGATTAATAGATACACACTACTCTATATAAAATAGATAAGCTAGAAGGATTCACTGTGTAGCATAGGGAGCTATATTCAATATTTTGTAATAACCTATAATGGAAAACAATCAGAAAAATATACATATATATAACTGAATCACTTTGTTGCACACCTGAAACTAACACAAAATTGTAAATCAGCTATGCGTCAATTTAACAAATGGCCAAATGGAGTGACATCAGCAAAATACTGAACTGAATAATTCCAGGCCCGAAATCCCTCATGGAGACACTGAATATAGAACAATATATGGACCTAAATAGCTTTGTGAGAACTCTAGAACCAGTTAAGAAGCTGCTCACCCAGAATGCACTTCCTCTCCAGTGCAATGCTTTGTGGTCAGAGGGGGGCACCCACTTATAGCTATTCTCTCAAGGAAGAAAGGGAATACAAATTTGCTTGAAATATTCTGATTTGTTTTTGTCTTGACTGGTTTTTGTCTCGTCTGACTTGGAGCACTGATGGAAAAGGTTACATAGTTTGGATATGAGAATCAAAGCCACTGAAAACAGAGGCAGTGGCTCTGATGTGTTAGAGCTGCAGGAGATCTGCAGAACTGCTAACACCTGGGGTCTAGAGGTTATGAGCTGAAGAATACAATAGAAATCCAAGGTTTCTGAGGAAAATCGGGGTGAGACTCTTAGGGAAGCTAAGACATTTAAAAGCACCCATGTATACTGGGAGCTGGAATAAAAGCATACACAGAGGCCCAGGGAAGATGCATTCCCAGAATAAATTTGAAAGGACCCAAGGCCTTTACATACTAAATTAGTGAAGGACTTCCCCTGATGAATAGTTTTAGTTGCTCCGTTGTGTCTAACTCTTTACGACCCCATAGACTGTAACCTGCTAGGCTCCTCTGTTCATGGGATTCTCCAGACAAGAACACTGGAGTGGGTTGCCATTTCCTTCTCCAGAGGATCTTCCCACCCCAGGAATTGAACCCAGATCTCCTGCATTGCAGGCAGATTTCTTTACCATCTGAGCTACAGGGAAGTCCCCTAATGAAGACAGTTGCAAAGACTGGGACAGCTGGCTATTTTTTCCAATGCCTAACTTTCAACAAAACTTCAAAAGATGTTCAAAGAAACAGAGAAACATAACACATTCAAAGGAAAAATATTCAGAAATTGAACTTAAAAAAATTCAGGCCTCTGTTTTTCCTGACTAAGAATTTGAAATATCTCTATCTCAAAGATGCTCAATGAGGTAAAATAGAACATGGACAGACCACTAAATGAAATCAGGAAAATGATGTATGAGCAAAATGAGGATACCAATAAAAATACAGATTAAAAAAAAAAGAACCAAACAGAAATGTGGAGCCTGAAAGCTACTGTGATGATTAATTTTATGTGTCAGCTTGACTGAGTCATAAAGTGTCAAACGTTTTCTTAAACATTATTTCTGGTTGAGTTTGTGAAAATGTTTCTGGGAAATCAGCATTTGAATTGATAGACTGAAAAAAGTAGATTGCCCTTCTCAATGTGAGTGGGTCTCATCCAATCAACTGAACATCTGAATAGAACAAAAGGGCAGAGGATGAGAAACTGTTTCTCTGTACCTGACTGTTGAGCTGAGACATTGGTCTTCTCGCCACAGACTGGAACTTACACACCATTAATGCTCCTGGTTCTCAGGCCTTCAGACTTAGATTGGAACTATACCACTGGTTTTCCTGGGTCTCTGACTTGTAGACTGTGGAACTTCTCAGCCTCCACAGTTATATAAGTAAATTCCTTATTTTTAAGATACATAAAGCTATAGCACCCCTATGTTCATTGCAGCCATATTTACATAAACCAAATAAGGAAGCAACCTAAATGTCCATCAATAGATGAATGGGTAAAGAAGATGTGGCTTATATACAATGGAATATTACTCAGCCATGAAAATGAATGAAATCTTGCCATGTGACAGCATGGATGGACCTAGAAGGTGTTATCTAAGTAAAATAAGTTAGACAAGGAAAGAAAAATACTGTATGACCTGAATTATATGGGATATCTAAAAAGCAAGACAAACCAAAAGACAAAACAAAACTGAAATATACTTATAGATACAGGGAGAAAACTAGTGGTTGCCAGAGGGACGATGGGGACGTTAGGCAAAATAGGTAAAGGGGATGAAGAGGTATAAACTCCCACTTGTAAAATAAATGTCATGAGGATGTAATATATAGCATAAGGAATGTGGTCAATTATACTGTGATAATTTTGTATGGTGGTAGATGGCTAGTCTTAATGTGGTGACCATTTCTTAATGTATTTTATTGTAAAATCACCATGTTGTACACCTGAAACTAATAAGATTGTATGTCAACTATACTAAAAAATTGCCCCAAATCAACAATCTAGACTTACTTGTTAAACAATTAGAAAAAGAACATGTTCCCTGTTTGAAATATTTTGACCTCCCTTCCTTGAAAGAAAGACCTGGAACGAGAGAAGAGTGATTGAAGAGATAAAATTCCTGGCTTTCTGAAACTATCCACTTGAATTGGATGAATTACTAGGAATTTGGAGAGAAAGGTGACTACTTTGTACCTCTGGCATGCTGTCCCAGGGAACTTGGGCTCTGGCTAAATTATGAGATTTTTAAACACATTGAAAATGACATGGTGTTAAAATAAATTGGATATGCTCATAAAAAAGAAAAAGAAAAAACAAAGCTCAAGGTAGCATGTGGGAGATAATAATAACGATTAGAGCAGAGATAAATGAAATAGAGAAGAGAAAAACAATAGAGAAAATCAACAAAACCAAAATATTGGGTCTTTGATAGATCAACAAAATTGATAAAATTTTAAGCTATATTAAGAAATAAGAGATGTTTCAAATAATTAAAATCAGAAATGTAAGTGGGGACATTATCAGTTCAGTTCAATTTAGTCACTCAGTTGTGTCTAGCTATTTGCAACCCCATGGACTGCAGCATGGCAGGCCTCCCTGTCCATCACCAACTCCCAGAGTTTACTCAAACTCATGTCCATTGAGTCGGTGATGCCATCCAATCATCTCATCCTCTGTCATGCCCTTCTCCTCCTGTCTTCAATCTTTCCCAGCATCAGGGTCTTTTCCGATGAGTCAGCTCTTCACATCAGGTGGCCAAAGTATTGGAGTTTCAGCTTCAGCATCAGTCCTTCCAATGAATATTCAGGACTGATTTCCTTTAGGATGGACTGGTTGGATGTCCTTGCAGTCCAAGGGTCTCTCAACAGTCTTCTCCAACACCACAGTTCAAAAGCATCAATTCTTCGGTGCTCAGCTTTCTTTGTAGTCCAACTCTCACATCCATACACGACTACTGGAAAAACTATAGCTTTGACTAGATGGACCTTTGTTGGCAAAGAAATGTCTCTGCTTTTTAATATGCTGTTTAGATTGGTCATAACTTTTCTTCCAAGGGGCAAGCTTCTTTTCATTTCATGGCTGCAGTCATCATCAGAAGTGATTTTGTAGCCTAAAAAAGTAAAGTCTGTCACTGTTGCCATTGTTTACCCATCTATTTCTCATGAAGAGATGGGACCAGATGCCATGATCTTAGTTTTCTGAATGTTCAGTTTTAAGCCAACTTTTTCACTCTCCTCCTTCACTTCCACCAAGAGACTCTTTAGTTCCTCTTCACTTTCTGCCATAAGGGTGGTGTCATCTGCATATCTGAAGTTATTGATATTTCTTCTGGCAATCTTGATTCCAGCTTGTACTTCATCCAGCCAAGCATTTCTCATGATGTACTCTGCATATAAGTTAAATAAGCAGGGTGACAAGATACAGCCTTGACGTACTCCTTTCCCTATTTAGAACCAGTCTGTTGTTCCATGTCCAGTTCTAACTGTTGCTTCCTGACCTGCATACATATTTCTCAAGAGGCAGGTCAGGTGGTCTGGTATTCCTATTTCTTTAAGAATTTTCCATAGTTTGTTGTGATCCACATAGTCAAAGGCTTCAGCAAAGTCAGTAAAACAGAAGTAGATGTTTTTTCTGGAACTCTCTTGCTTTTTTGATGATCCAACAGATGTTGGCAATTTGATCTCTGGTTCCTCTGCCTTTTCTAAATCCAGCTTGAACATCTGGAAGTTCTCAGTTTACATACTGTTGAAGCCTGGCTTGGAGAATTTTGAGTGTTACTTTACTAGCATGTGAGATGAGTGCAATTGTGCAGTAGTTTGAACATTCTTTGGCATTGCCTTTCTTTGGGATTGGAATGAAAACTGAACTTTTCCAGTTCTGTGGCCACTGCTGAGTTTTCCAAATTTGCTGGCATATTGAGTGCAGCAATTCACAGCATCATCTTTTAGGATTTGAAATAACTCAACTGCAATTCCACCACCTCCACTAGCTTTATTTGTAGTGATGCTTCCTAAGGCCCACTAGACTTAGCACTCCAGGATGTCTGGCTCTAGGTGAGTTATCATACCATTGTGATTATCTGGGTCATGAAATGAAATGGGTCATAGAGAATATTATGAACAATTGTACATTAGCAAATTTTATAACTTAGAAGAAATGGAAAAATTCTTAGAAACACACAATTTACCAAGAATGAATCCTAAAGAAATCAAAAATCTGACCAAATCTATAACTAATAAAGAGAATGAATCAGTAATAAAAACATTCCAACAAAGAAAAACCCAGGACCAGAAAATTTCAAGGCACATTTTACCAAACATTTAAAGAGTTAACACTAACTCTCTTTAAACCCTTACTAAAAATTGAAGAGGAAAGAACATTTCAAAGCTCATTCAATAAATCTAGCATTACTCTAATACTAAAGTCAGACAAAGACCCTATAAGAAAAAAACTACAGACAAATATCACTATGAAAATTTCAACAAAATGATAGTAAATATAATTCAACAGCACATTGAGAAAACTATAAACCATGGCCAGGTAGGATTAATTCCTAGACTATAAGGATGGTACAACATATGAAAACTAATCAGTGTAAGAAACCATATTAACAGAGTGATGAGAAATGCATTACTATCTCAACTGATGAATAAAAAGCATATCACAAAATTCTGCATCCATTTGTGTTAAAATTTTACACTCAACAAACTAAGAATAGAAGGAAACTATCCCAACATAGTAGAAGCTGTATATGAAAAGCTCATAGCTAACATCATTTACAACAGTGAAGATGAAACATTTTTCATCTAAGATAAGGACCAAAAAAGGTTGCCCACTTTCATTACTTCTGTATTAGAAATTCTCTCCTGAGCAAGTAAGCAAGAAAAAGAAATAAAAGTATCTAAATGGACAGGGAAGAAGTAAAATTATCTCTGTTCACAGATGACAGAATCTTATGTATAGAAAATGAGGATGCCACAAAAAAACTTGTTAGAACTAATTTTAAATTCAGCCAAGTTATGGGACACAATATTAACGTGCAAACTAAGTTGCATTTCTATACATTAACAATAAGCATTCGAAAAAGAAAATTAAGAAAACAATTCCATTTGCAACCACAAAAAAAGAACTTAATTAAGAAGGCAAAAGATTTGTATACTAAAATCTACAAAACATTGAAAGAATTTTGAAAGATAAAGTAAATGAAAAGATATTCTGTGTTGATGGATTGGAAGACACAGTATTGGTAAAATGACAATACTACACAAAATAATCTATAATGCAGTCTCTCTCAAAATTCCAACAGAATTTTTTTTTGCAGAAATAGAAAAGTCCATCCTAAAATTCATATGGAATTTCAAGGGACTGAAAATAACCAAAATAATCTTGAAAAAGAACCTAGTTGGATGTTTCACATTTCCTGATTTCTAAACTTATTACAAAGCAACAGTAATCAAAAGAGTGTGGTATTGGCATAAAGACAGACATAAAGATCCATAAGATAGAATAGAAACCCCAGAAATGCACTCTCATATATACAAATGATTTTTGACAAAAAATTGAAATGGTAACAAGATCATTCAATGGGAAAAGGACAGACTTTTCAACAAATAGTATTGGTGAAACTTGATATCCACAGCAAAAGAATGAATTTGTAACCCTGTCTTATATCACATACAAAAATTAACTCAAAAGAAACTAAAGATCTAAACATACATATAAAACTATAGGCATATACACCACATTTTGTTTATCCATTCATCTGCTGATTGACACTTGTTATTTTCACCTCTAGGCTTCTGTGATTAATGCTGCTATGAACACTGTAAAAAGATCTCTTCAAGACCCTTCTGTATCAGTCTGGCAAATTCTTTACTATTTGAGCCACCAGGAAAGCCTGTATCAGTCTTTAGCTGTAGGTATATGGGGCCTACATGCTCAAACACATGAATAACCAATGAAAAAAGAAGTCTCCTAAGCTTCTTTCTTATAATAGCCTCCAAAAACTGTTTCTAGAGTACTAAGAATGCTGGTCATTGAGGAAGATAATATAAAAAAAAAACTGGCAGATATCTGGATTCTCAGGGGTAAGAAATTTTTAGTTGCAATGAGTTAAAGATAAGACTGTGCCAAATGTTATAAATGCTCAGTCCTTAACCATCCTGCTCCTCCTGTAAAAATTCACCATGAATTGTCTTTTCATTTTGTTTATTGTTTCCTTTGCTGTGCAAAAGCTTTTGAGTTTAAGTAGCTCTCATTTCTTCATTTGTACTTTTATTTACATTATTCTGGGAGAAGGATTTAAAAAGATGTTGCTGTGATTTATGTCAAGTGTGTTCTGCCTATGTTTTTCTGTAGGAGTTTTATAGTGTCTGGCCCCACACTTAGATCTTTAATCCATTTTGTGCTTATTTTTGTGGATAGAGTTAATGAATGATCTAATTTCATTTTTTTTTACATGTGGCTGTCTAGTTTTCCCAGCACCATTTGTTGAAGAGATTGTCTCTCCAGCATTGTGTAATCTTGCCTCCTTTGTCATAGATTAATTCACCATTGGCACATGGGCTTATTTCTGGGTTTTCTATCTTGTTCCATTGATCTATATTTCTATTTGTGTGCCAGTACCATACTGTTTTGATGACTGTAGCTTTGTAGTAGAGTCTGAAGTCAGGGAACCTGATTCCTCCAGTTCTGTTTTACTTTTTCAAGATTGCTTTGGCTATTCAGGGTCTTCTGTGTCTCCATACAAATTTTTTGAAAAAAATTTTTGTTTGTTCTAGTTCTGTGAAAATTGCCATTAGTAATTTGATAGGGATTGCACTGAATCTGTAGATTGCCTTGGGTAGTACAGTCATTTTGACAATATTGATTCTTCCAACTCACAAACATGGTATGTCTTTCCATCTGTTTATGTATTCTTTGATTTCTTTCATCAGCATCTTATAATTTTTGGAGTACAGGTCTTTTGTCTCCTTAGGTAGGTTTATTTCTAGATATTTTATTCTTTTTGATGCAATGGTAAAACAAACAGCTTGTGATGCTTAATAGCTTAAAAACAATGAACCCACTCAAAAAATGGGCAGAAGACCTGAATAGACATTTCTCCAAAGAGGACATACAGATGGCCAATAGGCACATGAAATGATGTTCAACATTTCTAGCTATTAGGGAAATACAAATCAAAACTACAATTAGATATCACTTCACACCTGTCAGAATGGCTATCATCAAAAAAAATCCACAAACAACAAATGCTGGAGAGTATGTGGAAAGAAGGGAACCCTCCTATACTGTTGGTGGGAATGTAAATTGGTACAGCCACTATGGAGAACAGTATGTAAGTTCCTTAAAAAACTAAAAATAGAGCTATCATATGACCCTGCTATTCCACTCCTGGACATATATCTAGGGAAAAACATGACCCAAAAGGATACATGCACTCCAATGTTCATTGCAGCACTGTTTACAATAGCCAAGACATGGAAGAAACTTAAATATCCATTGACAGGAGATAAATAAAGAAGATGTGGTACAAGTATACAATGGAATATTATTCAACCATTGAAAAGAATGAAATAATGTCATTTACAGCAACATGGATAGACAGTGTCATATTGAATGAAGTCAGACAGAAAGGGAGAAACACCATATGACATATCCCTTATGTAGAATATCTACATATCCTTATATGTAGAATCTAAAAATAAGTGATACAAATGGACTTACAAAACAGAAAGTGACTCACAAATTTAGAAAATGAATTTATGGTTGCCAGGGCGAAAGGATAGTTAGGGATTTGGGGAAGGTAATGTACACACTGCTATATTTAAAATGGATAACCAACAAGGACCTATTGTATAGCATATGGAACTCTGCTCAATGTTATGTGCCAGCCTGGATGGGAGGAGGGTTTGGGGGAGAATTGATACATGTATATGTATGGCTGAGTCCCTTTGATGTTCACCTGGAATTACTGCAACATTGTTAATTGGCTATACACCTATACAAAATAAAAAGCTTACATTTGGGGGAAAAAAAATTCACCATGGAAAAGCCAAACAAAAGAAACTGAAGTTGGAACGTCTTTCACTCCTAAATCTACCTATGATATTGACAATTTTAATACTTTCAAGTCAACTGCCAAAAATGTTATTAATAATACAAAATTTAGTAAAAGAATATGATAGCTTAAACCTTCCACTTGATAACAAAATTAATCAATAGCCTCTCCTATCCAAACTGATTTAAACGGGCACTGACAACATATATGAATACTTCAAAGCCTTGAAAAGGGACAGAGTGGAAGAGAAATGTGAAAATCAAAGTTGACTTGGCCCTAAGTTTGCAAAAGATAATAATATTCTCTAGAACAGATATCAACCAAAATTTGAGGAAAATTATACTCCAACAACACAAGAGATGACACTACACATGGACATCTCCAGATGGTCAATACCAAAATCAGATTGATTATATTCTTTGCAGCCGAAGATGGAGAAGCTCTATACAGTCAGCAAAAACAAGACCAGGAGCTGACTGTGGCTCAGATCATGAACTCCTTATTGCAAAATTCAGACTTAAATTGAAGAAAATAGGGAGAACCACTAGACCATTCAGGTATGACCAAAATCCCTTAGGATTATACAGTGGAAGAGACAAATAGATTCAAGGGATTAGATATGATAGACAGAGTGCCTTAAGATCTATGGACAGTGGTTCATGACAGGAGGAAGTGATCAAGATCATCCTCAAGAAAAAGAAATGCAAAAAGGCAAAATGTTTGTCTGAAGAGGACTTACAAATAGCTGAGAAAAGAAGAGAAGCTAAAGGCAAAGGAGAAAAGGAAAGATACACCCATCTGAATGCAGAGTTCCAAAGAATAGCAAGGAAAGATAAACAAGCCTTCCTAAGTGATCAATGCAAAGAAATAGAGGAAAACAATAGAATGAGAAAGATAAGATATCTCCTTAAGAAAATTAGAGATACCAAAGGAATATTGCATGCAAAGCTGGGCACAATAAAGGACAGAAATGGTATGGACCTAACAGAAGCAGAAGATATTAAGAAAAGATAGCAAGAACACACAGAGGAAGTATACAAAAAAGTTCTTAATGACCCAGATAAACGCGATGGTGTGATCACTCACCTAGAGCCAGACATCCTGGAGTCTGAAGTCAAGTGGGCCTTAGGAAGCATCACTACGAATAAAGCTAGTGGAGGTGATGGGATTCCAGCTGAGCTATTTCAAGTCCTAAAAGATGATAGTGTGAAAGTACTGCACTCAATATGCCAACAAATTTGGAAAACTCAGCAGTGGCCACAGGACTGGAAAAGGGCAATTTTCATTCCAATCCCAAAGAAAGGCTATGCCAAAGAATGTTCAAACTACCGCACAATTGCACTCATCTCACACGCTAGCAAAGTAATGCTCAAAATTCTCCAAGAGAGGCTTCAACAGTACGTGAACCAAGAACTTCCAGATGTTCAAGCTGGATTTAGAAAAGGCAGAGGAACCAGAGGTCAAATTGCCAACATCCATTGGATCATAGAAAAACCAAGAGAGTTCCAGAAAAACATCTACTTCTGCTTTATTAACTATGCTAAAGCCTTTGACTATGTGGATCATAACAAACTGTGGAAAATTTTTTAAGAGATGGGAATACTGGACCACCTTACCTGCCTCCTGAGAAATCTGTATGCAGGTCAAGAAGCAACAGTTAGAACTGGACATGGAACAATGGACTGGTTCCAGATTGGGAAAGGAGTACATCAAGGCTGTATCTTGTCGCCCTGCTTATTTAACTTATAGGCAGAGTACATCATGGGAAATGCTGGACTGGATGAAGCACAAGCTGGAATCAAGATTGCTGGGAGAAATAGCACTAACCCCAGATACACAGATGACACCATCCTTATAGCAAAAGGTGAAGAGGAACCGAAGAGCCTCTTGATGAAAGTGAAAGAGGAGAGTGAAAAAGCTGGCTTAAAACTCAACATTCAGAAAACTAAGATCATGGCATCCGGTGCCATCACTCCATGGCAAATAGACGGGGAAAAAAAAAACAGTGACAAACTTTATTTTTGGGGGTCCCCAAATTACTGCAGATGGTGACTACAACAATGAAATGAAAAGAAGCTTGCTCATTGGAAGAAAAGTTATGACCAATCTAGAGAGCATGTTAAAAAGCAGAGACAAACAAAGGTCTGTCTAGTCCAAGCTATGGTTTTTCCGGTAGTCATATATGAATGTGAGAGTTGGACTATAAAGAAAGCTGAGCACCAAAAAATTGATGCTTTTGAACTGTGGCGTTGGAGAAGACTCTTGAGAGTCCCTTGGACTGCAAGGAGATGAAATCAGTCAATCCTAAAGGAAATCAGTCCTGACTATTCATAGGAAGGACTGATGCTGAAGCTGAAGCTCCAATACTTTGGCCACCTGATGCAAAGAACTGACTCATTGAAAAAGACCCTGATGTTTGGCAAGATTGAAGGCAGGAGGATAAGGGGATGACAGAAGATGAGATGGTTGGATGTCACCACCGACTCGATGGACATGAGTTTGAGCAAGCTCTGAGAGTTGGTGATGGACAGGGAAGCCTGGCGTGCTTCAGTCCATGTGGTTGCAGAGTCGGACACAACTGAGCGACTGAAATGAGTGAACTGAATATTCCTCAAGATAGTGGCATTTGCTGCTCTGTCTTCCCAACAAATCGGTCTTCTAATTTTCCATAAACTGATGTGAATACATAGAAGGCATTTGGAACAGTGCTTGGCAAACAATATATACCCTTGAAATACTGTGCCTGCCAGGCTCCTCTGTCCATGGAGATTCTCCAGGCAAAAATACTGGAGTAGGTAGTTGTTCCCTTCTCCAGGGGATCCTCCCGACCCAGGTGTTGAACCCAGGTCTTCTGCATTACATGCAGATTCTTTAATGTCTGAGCCACCAGGAAAGCCCTTGATAATGTTAAGCGTTATGTCATCTAACAGGAAAATGTGACTTCTGTCAGCATTAGGCTTACAATAAATGTAGCCTGTACTTTAAAAAAAAGACTGTGCCTTCAATTATTTTGGTTATATACTCAAAGTGGAATTACTGGATCATATTGTAATTCTCTCCATACATGTATTAATAGGTATAAAATCTGTATATAAATAAATGCAAAAATCTTAGTACATGTAGAAGTAAAAATATGTACATATATAGATATGTGTAGATGTGAAAATCTCTATACATAAAAATGTAAATACCTCTATACACATGGATATTAAAATCTCTGTACCTGTATATGTAAAAATCTGTACACATATAAATACATCTACACATATACATGTTAAAATCTCCACACATAACAGAAAAATACCACTATACTTGTAGATGTGTATATCTCCATACATATATGTGTATACCTCTATACATATAAATATAAAAATCTCTATATTTGTAGATATAAATACTTCTATACATATATGAAAATATCTTTCTACATGTAGATGTAAATATCTATACACATATAGATGTGAATACTTCTATATGTTAGTGTAATAATATATACATAATATAGCTATAAATCTGTGTGGCTGAAGGCTTAATAGTTAAGAATCTGTTTGCCAATGCAGGAGACATGAGCTTGATCCCTGGTCTAGGAAGATCCCACGTGCTGTGTGGTGACTAAGCCTGTGGGCCATGACTACTGAACCTGTGCTCCACAAGAGAAGCCACTGCAACGAGAAGCCCACATGCCACAACTAAGAGTAGCCCCTGCTTACCACAACTAGAGAAATCCCATGCACAGCAATGAAGACCCAGCACAGGCATAAATAAATAAACATACAATAAATAAGTGAATTAAAATTTTTTAAAAATGAGCAAATGAATTGAGTGGACATGTCTTCAAAGAATATGTTAAAATGACTAACAAGCATAAGAAAAGATGTCCAACATCAGTAATCATTTGAAAAATGCAAATTAAAATCACAATGAGGTATCACCTCATAACTATTAGGACTGCTACTATAAAATTATTTTTTGGCAAAAATGTGGAGAAAGTGGAACCCTTGTGCACTGCTGCTGGGAATATAAGATGGTAGCCACTACAGAAAACAGTATGATGGTTCTTCAAAAAACTAAAATTGGAATTACCATATAATCCAACAATTCCACTTTGAGTATATACCCCAAAGAATTGAAAACAGGGTCTTAAAGAGATATTTTTACCTTGTTCACAGCTGCATTAATCATAATAGCCTAGAGGTGGAATTAACAGTAGTGTCCATCAACAGATGAGTAGATAAACAAAATGTGATATATACATACAATGGAATATTATTTGTCCTTAAAAATGAAGGAAATTCTTATACAGGTTGCAACATGCATAGACCCAGAGGACATTATGCTAAGAGAAATGAGCCAATCACAAAAAGAGAAATACTGTATGATCCTAACTTATATGAGGTAACTTGAGTACTCAAATTCATAGATATAGAAAGGAGACTGGTGGTTTCCAGGAGCTGAGGGTAAGGGTAAATGGGAACTGTTGTTTAATAAGTACAGATTTTCAATTTTGCAAGATGAAAAACTTCTTGAGCCTGGTTGCACAACAATGTGAATATACTTAACACTATAGGACTGTACACTTACAAATGGTTAAGATGAAAAAAAATTAAAAAATGGTTGAAGTGTAAGTATCAGGTTATGTGTATTTTGCCACAAATTAAAAGACCCAAAGTATGCAGACAATTAAAAAAAATTGGTGGTCCACAGGTATTTGGGAAGGAGGAAGGGAAGCGGAGCAAAGGAAATTTTTAGGGTAGCAACAAATCACATAATACTATAATGGTGAGCGTATGTCATTATACAACTTGTCAAAATCTAATGTAAACTATGGATTTTAGTTAATAATAATATATCAATATCCACTCATGAATTGTAGCAAATGTACCACACGAATGCAAGGTGTTAGTAATAAGGAAAATTGGGGGAAGGTTGAGGAGGTATATGAGAACTCTATGTACTTTTCACTCAATTTTTTGTAAACATAAAAGTGCTTTCAAAATAAAATACAGTAATTTTTAAAATATTCTAGTTGTGATATCATATTAAGGTTTTGGAAAATATTATCATTGAGGAGACCAGGCAAAATATATTATTCTAAAAACTGAATGTGAATCTATAATTATCCCAATCAAAAAAAAAATTAAAACCCCCCTAAAACATGGAAAATATGAGAGAAAATAAAATACAAAGATAATCATCTAGGAAATACATCTAAATAATAAGAATTCCAGAGGAGAGAGAATAGAGAAAATGAAGGGGAGGAAATTAATAAATAAAACACTGATTTCTCAGAGTAGAGGGATGTGAGTCTTGAGATTAAAAGGGTCCATTCAAAAATAAATAAATAAATAAATAAAAGGGTCCATTCACCAAGCATCTAGCAAAACAGATGGGGGATAAAACACCACACTTCTGGGTTGATCATTGTAACATTTTAAAACAGCAAGCACACATTTTCAAAATTTAGAGAAAAAATTTAATATAGAATTTTAAAGTCAAACTATCATATAAGTATATAAGTCAAATAATGCTACATTTTTAAGTACAAAAATTTACCTTTCTTATGAAATTACTTGAGAATGTCCTCCAAGAAAATATGTGACATATCAGTCAGGATTGTTGTGTGCAAGTGACAGAAACTGACTCTAGTTAACTTAAGCAGAAGAGGGACTTATTGCAAGGTCACTTTTGTAGCTCACAAAAGTCTGGAGATTCTGGCAGGAGAAGCCACAGCTAAGACCACACTGTGGGGACAGCTGGGTCTGAATGCTGCTGTGGGCACTGTGAGCCCCACTACTCTGACCCCTGGACATCATCCTACCATCATGTGCCACTGAAGGCAAACATCTTTCTGTCTCTTCTCACTTACTTGTGGTCAACTTCAGGACTGTGTTAATCATGTTTTTCAGTTCACGGCATATTATTTTCATCAGTCTTTTCAAGGCCCCTCTTTTTCTTGATTTCATTATTTTCATTATTTTTCCCTGTCAGTTTCCACCCCAAGCCCCACTTTCCTACCCACCTCAGTGAGTGACTCTAGTGTATGCCATGTATACACACTTCCAACCCATCTTCCGTAGATCTATTTACATATATGCACATCCACGATATTATAAAGTTGTTTTACATTTACAAAAATGGTAAATTTGTGCTTTAAATCTCATTCTCTTTTTTTACCTTTTCCATTCAACTTTAGGTTTTGGAGACCTATCTATGTGGCTAAACATAAGTTCAGCCATTTTCTTTTTATCATTTTACTTATTCCATCCTATAAATGTGTCACAGTTTGATCATCCAGTCCCATGGTGGATAAGCATGCTTCCAGTTCTTCACTATCTTAAACAATGCTGGCTTCCCTGATGGCTCAATAGTAAAGAATTAGCCTGCAATGTAGGAGACACAGGAGACACAGGTCCAATCCTGTACCATTTTATACTCCACCCACAGTTTTCTTTTCCTCTCATCATCATCAGCACTTTGATGATATCTGACTTTCCCCATGTTGCTATTCTTATATTGATTTCTCAATATTATTTTAATTTTCATTTCTCTAATTATTTTCAGAGTTGAAAATCTCTTAATGTATTCATGTTTCCTCTTGTGTTAATTCAAGCTTTTCCTTCTGTTAACTACTCTTCATTTCCTTTTCCCATTTTCCTACTGGATTTACTTTTTTTTACTTATTAACCTTTTGTCAGTCTTGCACATTACAAATATATTCTCCTAATCTGTCATCTGCCTGTTAATCTTGTATAATCTTGTCTCCTTTGTGTTGCTCACTCTGGATTCAAAGCCATGAACAGAGTATTCAGCCCTTGCCACCTGGTGGACAGGGAAAGGAAGTCTGACCATCTTCAGTTACCATAGAGGAAGTGGAGTCCTGTGTCTCATTGAGACTCACATGAAGGGGAATCCCCCCAAACAGGATGGAAATTTAGATACTAGGTAGCCAATAGAGTTCACTCCTTTGGTTGTCCAACATCCACATATATCCTTCTTCCCAGACTTACTCTAAAAATATGCTTTCACATATAACAAAAAAGTGCATGCATTCCTTCTCTAAAAGGAGACAGCAACAAGTATAACTTATAGTGCCTTCATGATCAAGCAATATAAAACCCAACTCAAACTGGCTTAAATAATAAATGCAGTTTATTGGCTCACTTAACTGACAAGTCCATAGGCAGGGAAAATTTCAAGCCTGGTATGATCAGGAGTATGGTTCGTTTCTCTGTAATTCTCTTGGCTCTGCCTTCTCCATTTGTCAGCCCCACTCTCAGTTAGGCCTTCCACATGTTCACAAGATGGCTAACAGCAATGACCAGGCTACATGCTTCTTTGTTCATGTTCAAGGGAAGACAGGCTACCTCTTCCCTTAAAATCTGAACAAAAGCTAGCTTTCACTATCAGAGGGCACATAGGAGAAGCAAGAAGAACCACAGTCCTACAGTGACCAAAACAAAAAACACATTACAGAAAATTAATCAGCATGAAAAAGCAGAAAGTTATATCCCATATGAAGGGACAAGATAAAATCTCAGAAAAACAGCTAAATGAGATGGAGATAGGCAACCTTCCAGAAAAGGAATTCAGAAAAATGATAGTGAAGCTGATTCAGCATTTCAGAAAAATAATGGAGGCAAAGATTGAGAAGATGCAAGAAATGCTTACCAAAGACTTACAAGAACTAAAGGGCAAACAAACAGAGATGAATAATACATTGGAAGGAACTGATAGCAGAATAACTGAGGCAGAAGAATGGATAATTGACCTGGAAGACAGAATGGTGGAAATCATTGACACAGAACAGAATATAGAAAAAAGAATAAAAAGAAATGAAGACAGCCTAAGAGACCTCTGGGACAACAGTAAATGCACCAACATTCACATTATAGGAGCCCCAGAAGAAGAGAGAGAGAAAGGCCCTGAGAAAATATTTGAAGAGATAATAGCTGAAAACTTCCCTAACATGGGAAAGGAAATAGTTGACCAAGTCCAGGAAGCACAGAGAGTCCCAGGCAAGATAAACCCAAGGAGGAACACACTGAGACACATAGTAATCAAACTGACAAAAATTAAAGACAGAGATAAAATATTAACAGCAAGAAAGGAAAAAAGACAAATAAAATACCAGGGAACTCCTATCAGGCTATCAGCTGATTTCTCAACAGAAACTCTACAAGCCAGAAGGGAATGGCATGGTATATTTTAAGTGATTAAAGGGAAGAACCTACAGCCAAGAATATTCTACCCAGCAAGACTCTCCTTCAGAATTGATGGAGAAATCAAAAACTTTCCAGACAAGCAAAAATTAAGAGAATTCAGCACCACCAAATCAGCTTTACAACAAATGCTAAAGGAACTTCTCTAGGCAGGAAACAAGAGAAGGAAAAGATCTACTACAGAAAATAAAGTGAAAGTAGCTCAGTCATGTCCAACTCTTTGTGACCCCATGGACTATACAGTCCATGGAATTCTCCAGGAGTGGGTAGCCATTTCCTTCTCCAAGGGATCTTCCCAACTCTGGAATCGAACCTGTGTCTCTCACATTGCGGGCGAATTCTTTACCATCTGAGCCACCAGCAAATCCCACAGAAACTAAAGCCCAAACAATTAAGAAAATTGTAATAGGATCACACATATCAATAATTACTTTAAATGTAAATAGATTAAATGCACCAACCAAAAGACATAGACTGGCTGAGCAGATGAAAACATGTGCATGTATGCACTTCCACTTACCACATCACTCTGCTTGACCCCCAAAATTGTATGTAATTATTTTATATTGTTAGATTAACCATGTTCCTATTATGGCTTGTAATTATAATTATCTTTTGTTTTTTGTCTAATTAGTGATCATGGAAACTGATAAACATCTTTTACTATTGTGATTATGTAACTATTACTCAATACCATTGTATCATGATTAGTCAACAGAAAAACAATAGAATTCTATATCACCAAAACTGCCACTCAATAATAGAATTCTGTATCACCAAAACTACCACTCAATAATAGAATTCTATATCACCACAACTACCATTCGATAGAAAAACTTGTAATCACTTTTTAAAATCCAGATGCATATCAGAATTATGCTGGATTTCTTTAAAAAATACAAATGCCCAGTTATTGCTTTTTTTTTCCCAGAGCTCCAGATATATTTCTAATGAGCAGCCATGTTTAAAAACAACTGGACTATACGAGGATCTTTAACTTTTATCTAGTTTGTTTCACTTTTTATTTCATATTCAGTGCTCCCATTTCATTTAGTTTGTGCTTAGTCACTCAGTCGTGTCCAATTCTTTGGGGCCTCATGGACTTCAGCCTGCCAGGCTCCTCTGTCCATGGAGATTCTCCAGGCAAGAATATTGGAGTAGGTTTCCATATTCTCCTCCAGGCGATCTTCCCAACCCAGGGATCAAACCCAGATCTCCCAAATTGCAGGCGGATTGTTTACTGTCTGAGCCACCAGGGAAGCCCAAGAATACTGGAATGGGTAGCCTATCTGTTCTCCAGGGGATTTTACTGACCCAGAAATTGAATTGGGGTCTCCTGCACTGCAGGCGGATTCTTTACCAGCTGAGCTAACAGGGAATGTTTTCCAATTTCTCCATCTCTTCTTTTTAAAAAATATTCTTTCTCAAGCCCTTATCAAGTATAGTAGAAAAGACTTTGTATACACATATATAAATAATATGTGTATAATATATATATTTTAGAAAGCATGAATTTTTGCCTAGCTAGAAAGTTTATGACATTTCTATTCAAATTCTACTCGTTTGACTTAGTATGAATAGAATGCTATATTTCTAATATAAAAAAATAGATTTGCAACAAGCAACAAAGGTTTACTGTATAACACAGGGAACTATAGTCAATGTCTTATAATAACCTATAATGGAAAATAATTTCAAAAATAATATATGTGTGTATATATAACTGAATCACACACAAAAAACAATTCTACTTTTTGAAATTTAGTAATGTTTATCTTTTTGTCAGTTTTTCTAAATGTTCTTTGGACATCTAATAGCAATGAATGAGATAGAAAATTTTAAATATATTTGTGTAGGATACAAGATTAATATAAATTAATATAGATATAAATCTATTATATTTAAATTATTGATAACATAATTCAAGATGCTTTTATTCTTCTTTTTTCTGCACTTGATAAAATATTCTCAAAAAAATGTTAATATGCCTCACTATGATTATGTATTTTTTCCCTTGTATTTCTTCGATTTTTGCTTTATGTATCTTTGTTTCTTTGTTGTTAGGTGTCTAATGGTTTATGATGTCTATCTTCTTTGTGAATTGTACCTTTTATCATTAAAAATATTCATCTTTGCTTCATTTTTAAAAAATAGTTTAAAAAATCTGAACAAAACCTTCAATGATTGGATCATCTCTGAACCAATCATCATTGTGGCAAAGAGGGGGGATTACTCAGATTGGTTTATATGAATAAAGTTCTATACTTAGAGTTAGTAATTCCACTCAAATTGCATAGTTGTTACACAATGGGGGAGGAAAAGAATGGATGTTGGAGAATAATTACAAAGGTCACTACCAAGGAGTAAACTAAGAAAGAGGAAAATATGGGGTCCAGGAAGGATTAGGTCCAACCCAGAAGAGTAATGAACGAATGTCCAGGATGACATTTGTGCCAGAGGCCTGCAGAGCAATCAGTCCAAATTGGAGCAGGAAGACAGAGGGCTTCCAGGAAGGAGGTATCTGGGGAAAAAGGGGATTCAAACCATTTTATACTTTTCTGAAGAATTTGTAACAACTTAAGAAGGAGATAAAGTCAGGCAACACAAGGAAAAAAGAAAGGCAATTAGAAACTCCAGGAAAAAAACAAAAAACTGTATGAGAAAAGAAATGTAATCCTGGGACACTGATTGGAGCATTAGGAACAACATTTACATAATCATAACAGCACAAACACTTTATTGAGTTTAAACTTTTAGAATGACCTTTTGGCAAAGTATGGATGATTTAATTTTGGTTATAGAACAGAATGAAAATATTAATAACTTTGTTAATATAAAAGTATAGGTGACAAAAGTTGAGAGATTGAAAGAGGGAGTGTAAGTCTGTTACTTAAAGGTATAAAGGTAAGAAATAGAGGACATATAATTAATGACATGTTTATATATTGGGGGCATGAGAGGAGGACAGTTGGATTGTATTAATAACAGGAAGTCAACAGATAATGTCTAAAAGTGATAAGTTGATAAATATTTAAAGATATGAAGATTGCTATCAGAAAAGTAAAAAACAAACAATTAAAAGTAGACTAGTAGATTTCTAGGACAAGATGGCAGATTTACCACAGATTTATCTCCACTCCCACCTGAAACCTTGCTAAAATGATAGTAAAGGAATTTTAAAAAGTATAAAAACACAATGATGAAGAGAATGTCCATCAGGAACAGATCCATTAGTGAAAGAGAGATTAAAATAAATGTCTGGAAGATAGGAAGTAAATGGAGGAATGATGACTGATGAAACATGGTGGAGAAAGACACAGCCTGGAGTATGCATGGAGGTGATGCCACTGAGGAGGAGTTGATCTTTCTGTGCAGTAGCCTGGAGTGTCTTGGGTCTTAACAATGCCAGGTATGATACAGAGTATGAGTGAGATGTGGGTCTGAAAACAGGGATATAAATTGGGAAGCTGTATATCGAACTTTTAACCCACCCCTCTGTACAATTCACAGCAGCAAGGTGTCGACTCGTTAGGCAAAACCAGACATTTCTTATCTAAGGAAACTGAACAAGCTCAGAGAAAGATCTTTACATTTTGGTGCAGCATAGCAGTCAGCTATTTTCCAATCATTCTAAAGGTAAGCCACCAGTCACTTAGCCCTGTACCCCATACACAGAGCTTTGAATCCAATTTTATTTCTGAATTCTTAAACTTAATCTATAGTTGAGCAAACAACTATAGATTACCAGGCATTTGAGAAAAGACTACAAATTGAAAGAGACCAAAATAAGCAAATGGGGTAAAACAAATCCCAAAGGAAATAAATATTTCAAAGAACACAATGAAATATAAAAATACTTCTATTATTCCCAGAAAGATTCAAGTTAATAGTGCATCCATTAAACAAGTACAGGATGCTATAAGAAAGGAAAAGATAACATGAATGGATATTTGGAAATTTTAAAATGTGATTGGCAAAATGAAGAGAAATGTAAGGCTTTCCTGGTGGTCCAGTTGTTAAGAATCTGCCTGCCAATGCAAGGGACAAGGGTTCCATCACTAGTCCAGGAAGATCCCGCATGCCACGTGGCAACTAAGCCTATGTGCCAAAATAGCTAAGCCTGCGCTTTAGAGCCACAACTACTGAAGCTCACGTGCCTAGAGAAGCCTGTGCATGGCAACTAGAGAGCAGTCCCCACTCCCAACAACTAGAGGAAGCCCACGTGGGACAAAAAAGACCCAGTGCAAGAAGGAAGAAAGAGAGAAAGAAAAGAAGAAAGGAAGTAAGGAAGAAGGAAAGAAAAGAAATGTGAGAGAAGAGTTGGAAAATAAAGTTAAATCTTCTTCCAGAAAGTAAACAAAAACAAAGGGAGAGAGAAAATTAGGAAGGGGAGGGATGGAGGTAAGAAGTGTGGCAGCAGTAGAGAGAACAGATAAAAATACAAAAGATCAATTCAGAAGGTCTAACATTCCACTTTAACGAGTTCCAGAAGAGAACAACATGAAATATTATCAAAGAAATAATATAAGAGAATTTCTCAGAATTAAAGAACTTTAAAATGAAGAGGCCTAACCAGTGACCAATGCAATGAATGACAAATCCCCAAACTTAAACACATAATTTAGTAAATTTTAAAATACCATGAATGCAGTTTTCAATAAATAACTATTTAAAGGAGGGGGAGTGAATGAAGTAGAAGTACTTTTCCCTATTCCTCTCCTCAAGGATAGCTAAAATCCTGGGACATTACATATAACCATAAGAAGACTGAGAGGTGGAGAAAAGAAGGCAAACCTGCTGAGGACCTCAGTAGCAGAGAAGCGACATGGTGGTGATTTCCCTTGGTTTCTTTTCTGTCTCACATATCCTAGACTTGGTGCTAGATAAGATGGCAATTAGATAATAACCACTTTACTCCAGCCAAACACCACAGGAAAAACTATGACTCCACCAGCAAAGGCCAAGCAGGGAGTCTAGACTTCTACCTTTGCTGGCTATAATGAGTAACTCTTCTGCTCCTCACTGAGTAGGGAACCAGAACTCCCACCCTCACTCAAGAATAATGAGGAAACCCTCCCTCTTGGGTGTGAACAGACACTGAATGGGGATACTGGACTTCCATGCCCATCTGATAGTAACAAGTAACAAGACACTGCTGGGACAGTGTCTGAGGAGGCAAGGTAAAACAAGATATTTAAATAATCCTCATATTTAACACAATACCCCCAATCCCCAAGTTTCAATAGAAAATCACTCATCATACTAAGAACCAAGAAAATCTCGATTTAAATGAAAAAAGACACTGAATAGACTTCCAACATCATGATGACAGTGATGTTAAAAACCATCTGACAAGGGTTTTATAAGGAGCCCCATCATCTCAAACAGTAAAGAATCCTCTTGCAGTGCTGGAGACCTGGGTTCTATTCCAGATTGGGAAGATCCCCTGGAGAAGGGAATGGCTACCCACTCCAGTATTCTTGCCTGGAGAATTCCACAGACAGAGGAGCCTGGTGGGCTACAGTCCATGGGGTCACAAAGAATCCGACATAACTGAGCAACTTTCATTTTCATCATAAAAATGCCTCAATGCACAATTAGGAATATGCTTAAAACAAGTGAAAAAATACAAACTGTCAGTAAAGAAATAGAAGATATAAAGAAGAATCAAATGGAAATTTTAGAACTGAAAAATACAATAACCCAAACAAAAACCTCAATGGATGCTGCTGCTAAGTCGCTTCAGTCGTGTCTGACTCTGTGCGACCCCATAGACGGCAGCTCACCAGGCTCCACCGTTCCTGGGATTCTCCAGGCAAGAACACTGGAGTGGGTTGCCATTTCCTTCTCCAATGCATGAAACTGAAAAGTGAAAGTGAAGCCGCTCAGTCGTGTCCGACTCTTGGATGAGCTAACAGCAAAAAGGAGTGGACAGAGGAAAGAATCAGTTAATTGGACTATAGAACAATAAAAATTACCCAAACTGGAAAACAGAGAAAATAGACTAGGAAAAAAGTGATAGACCTTCAGGGACCTGTGACATTATAAGGAAGATCTAACATTCATGTCGTTAGGATCCCAGAGAGAAGAAATAGATGGGTAAATTAACAAAAAAGCAATGAGACTTCAAAGTTCTGTGGGAAAATGATGCTGAATATCAAACTTTAGGGGACATCTCTGGCTCTCCAGTAGTTAAGTCTCTATGTTTCCACTGAAGGGGGCATGAGTCACATTCCTGTTCAGGGAACTAATATTCTGCCCATGCCTCAAGGTACGGCCCAAAAAAACCACAAAAAAACAAACAAAAAAAACCCAAAAGAAATCAAATTTTATAGCCAAGTATAAGAATGGAATACAGTATTTTCAGATATGCAAAGGCCAATAAATCTATCTCCTACATAACCTTTCTGAGAAAGTTACTTGAGGATGTACACTATCAAAACAATGGAAAAAACAGACACAACAAAACCTAGGAACCACAAGTAAATAGTCATATAACCAAGGAAAGCTGTGAAGGAAAGTCCCAAAATGATAGTCATGCATCAGGTCTGGAGAGCAACTAGTTTAGATTTGAGAAAGGGATGGAGGGCTCCAAGAAGAAGGTCTTTTTTGTTTGGGGGGTGGTAGGCTGATATGCCTAATGTAATAGAAATTTTTGAAAAAAGAAAATGGAATATATGAAAAATTAAAACAGTGAAACAGAAACAGAATCAGAAACCTCAGAAAAAAATGAAAAAACTGCTACAAGGAAAAAATGATAAAAGTACATTGATTGGCTTTGTAATGAACAATATTTATAGTCATATTAATGTAATAGCAGTTTATTGCTTTTAAACTTTTAGGATCAAACTATAGACAAAACACACAGGAAAAGCCTTAATCATGATTACAGAACAGAATTAAATGTTACCAACTTTGACGTAAAAGACCAGATGACAGAATTTGGGAGGTTGAACGGTGGGGAAGAAGGCAAAAAGCAAAGTATCATCTAACAAAATTGTGGTCCAGAAAAATTGTCTCTAGATCATGGAACAAGGAATCACAGTGTTGCTTAAATTCAGAAAGTTATCTAATAGAGAAACTAAATTATATTAGAAGCAGGAAGGACAAGAGATGAATTTGGTGTAAATTATCTAAATCCTCATCTGTCATAGCAGGACATAAAAGACATATCATATGGTGTATTATTTAGAAGTGGAGGTAACAATCAGAAGAAATAACTAAAAGTAATTGCTAATAATTAAAGATGGTAGAGTAGGGATGGGGGCCTGTGGGTCAGTACTCTTTTCATTTATTTTTATACTGATTTGAGTTTATTTATTTGTTTTCTGAACAATGTGTATGCATTACTTCTATTTTAAAATGAACATGTATTTAAACTTAAAATTAATTTTTAAAAAACGGAAAAAGGACATTCCTGCCCACCACATTCCTCCCCCCAAATTCCCTTGTTTCTGCAGACCTAATGGCAGCAGAATATAAAAATCTTTGCGAAACCTTGCAGTCTCCCTTCCTACCTCTCCCTTAAATACAGCTTTACTGCAGTCTAACTGGAATATTTGTTAACCCAAACTTGTAAGTATGAGTGCCATACTTACACTCATCTCCTTGCTTGGAAAAAATATTACTCCTTATCTCCACGAGTTGGGATTTTCCCTATTGTTCAAGGCTTAGCTCAAATTCCACCTCCTCCAAAAAGTCTTCCTTAGTCCACTGGTAGAACTTCCTCCTTTCTCAGTGACTCCCAAGTCTACATTCATGCCTCTAATTATGACACTTACATGTTCTTTCTTCAAGTATGATGTTTAGGTCAGTGTTACATGCCCCCAACCATACTTCACACCTGCTATCAGAGTCATCTTCCTAAAATGCCAATCTGACTGTCACTTCCCTGCTTCAAACCCTTCTATGGTTTCCTATTGCCCACAGAATCAAAGCTAAGCTTGATTGCCTGGCTTCCACACTTCTTCCACTGCTCCCTGCCAAAAATCTATGTGTTTTCACACTATATATCTTTGTTTAGTCAGTTCTTCTGCTAGCAATATTCTTTCCCCCTTTTTCAACATAATAAACAGAAACTCTTCCTTCAAGACTTTGTGCCCCCTTCTCTATTAAGGCTTTCCTGAATACTCCCTCCATTCCACCCCATCCCAGGAAAAAACATCTAATGGTCTTATTTTCTCTACTCTGCTTCATCTACACTTGCTAGATCATTTTTCACAGTTGGTTCACTTATCTGCTTACTTATGTGAGCCCCCAGGTAAACTGTGAATTCCTGGAGTTTAGGGAGTATATTGTATCTCCAGAATAAAGCACAGGACCTGACATGCTGCAGGAGCTCAATGTATGCTTGCTGAATGAATGGATGGCAAAGTGATGACCAAGTGAATACTGGAAAGAACAAATGAGCAAATGCTTATATTACTGCATGATTGATAAGTTAATAAGTGAATGAATGAGTCATCCAGAAATAAGTGAGTAAATGAATGACTGGATGAATGAATGAGGAAAAATAAGCCAATAAGTAAGTGAATGAAAAGGGCTTGTGTCAGTGAGGATGAGAGAAGAATGAATGAATTCCCACTCATGTTTTGGTTCAAACCTACCTGTAAGCCCTTCTGCCCTATTCTCCATCCATTGAAAGTGCACACCACAGTGTTAACCTCTTTTAGATTACAAAGAACAGACATACTTAGCTTAGAGATGGAGATTTATTGAAGCATTCACAGATAAATAAGGAAGACAAAAACAGCTCTATACAGTCAGCAAAAACAAGATCAGGAGCTGACTGTGGCTCAGATCATGAACTCCATATTGCAAAATTCAGACTTAAATTGAAGAAAGTAGGGAAAACCACTAGACCATTCAGGTATGACCAAAATCAAATCCCTTATGATTATACAGTGAAAGTGACAAATAGATACAAGGCATTAGATCTGATAGAGTACCTGAAGAACTATAGATGGAGATTTGTAACACTGTATAGGAGGCAGTGATCAACACCATCTCCAAGAAAAAGAAATGCAAAATGGTTGTCTGAGGAGGCCTTACAAATAGCTGAGAAAAGAAGAGAAGTGAAAGGCAAAGGAGAAAAGGAATGATGTATCCATCTGAATGCAGAGTTCCAAAGAATAGCAACGAGAGATAAGAAAGCCTTCCTAAGTGATCAATGCAAAGAAATAGAAGAAAATAATAGAATGGGAAATACTAGAGATGACTTCAAGAAAATTAGAGATACCAAGGGAACATCTCATTCAAAGATGGGCACAATAAAGGACAGCAATGGTATGAACCTAGCAGAAACAGAAGAGATGAAGAAGAGGTGGCAAGAATACACAGAAGAACTATTCAAAAAGATCTTAATGACTTGGATAATCATGATTTTGTGGTCACTTACCTAGAGCCAGACATCCTAGATTGTGAAGTCAAGTGGGCCTTAGGAAGCATCACTATGAACAAAGCTAGTGGAGGTGATGGAATTCCAGTTGAGCTATTTCAAATCCTAAAAGATGATGCTCTGAAAGTGCTGCACTCAATATGCCAGCAAATTTGCAAAACTCAACAGTAGCCACAGGACTGGAAAAGATCAGTTTTCATTCCAATTCCAAAAAAGGGCAATGACAAAGAATGCTCAAACTACCACTATGAACATAGTGTATATATCTTTCCAAATTATAGTTTTGTCTGGGTATACGCCCAGGAGTAGAATTGTTGGGTTATACGACAACTCTATTTTTAGTTTTTTGAGGAACCTCCATTCTGTTTTCCATAGTGGCTGCACCAATTTACATTTCCACCAACAGTGTAAGAGGGTTCCCCTTTTTCCACCCCCTCTCCAGCATTTCTTATTCTTTTTCATAAATAGTGCTGGGAAAACCAGATATTCACATGTGAAGGAATGAGATTGGACTCCTATCTTACACTAGTCAAAAATAAACTTGAAATGAATTAAAGACTTAAATATCTGACCTGAAAGTGTAAAGCTCTTAGAAGAAAATATGAGGAAATAGATCCTTAACATTGATCTTGCCAATGATTTTTTGGATATGACAACAAAAGTAAAAATAAACAAGTGGGACTACATCAACTTAAACACTCTGCACAGCAAAAAACAATCAGCAAAATGAAAAGGTAACCTATGCAATGGGAGAAGATATTTGCAAATCATCTATCTGATAAGGGTTTACTATCCAAAATAGAAAAAAAAAAAAACAAAACTCATATGACTCAATAATAGAAAACCTCCAAGTAATTGGATTTTTTAATTGGCAGCAGAATTTTAGTAGACATTTTCCCAAAGAAGACATATATGACCAACAGGTACATAAAAAGATGTTCAACATCACTAATCAACAAGTAACTGCAAATCAAAACCATAATGAGATATTATCTCACTTTTTTTAGATTGTGTATTATCAAAAAGACAAGAGACAAGTGTTGTGGAGGATGTGGAGAAAAAGGAACCATTGGGCATTGTTGGTGGGAATGCAAACTGGCACAACCACTATGGGAAACAATATGGAGTTTCCTCAAAAAAATTAAAATTAGCACTACCATATATATGATCCAGAAATTCCACTTCTGGGTATTTATCCAAAGGAAATCACTATCTTGAAGAGATATCTGCACTCCCGTGTTTATTGAAGCATTATTCATGATAGCCAAGACATGGAAACAGCTTGTCCACCATTGGCTAAATAGATAAAGAAAATGTGGTATATATAATGAAATAATATTTAGTCTTAAAAAGAAGCCAATTCTTCCGTTTACGACAATGTGGATGTATTCTGAGGGCATTACGTTAAGTGAAATAAGTCAGAGAAACACACAAACTATATAATTTCACTTATATATGGAATCTAAAAACACAGAACTCAAAGAAACAGAGAGTAGAAGGGAGGTTTCCAGGGGCTGAAGGTTGAGGGAAATGAGGAGATTTTGGTCAAAGGTACAAACTTTCCATTATAAGATGAATACGTTTTGATAACCATAGTTAGAAATACTGTTCTATATACATTAAAGTTGTTATGAGAGTAGAGCTTTTATGTTCTCATCAAAAACAACAATAAAATGGCAATTATGTGAGGTAAAGGATGTGTTACCTACCCTTATCACGGTAAACATTTCACAATATATACATGTGAAATCACATAGTACATCACACTGTACACCTTAAACTTACATAATGTTATATGTCAATTATATCTTGATGAAATTAGCTCCAAAATCACTGCAGATGGTGATTGCAGCCATGAAATTAAAAAGCACTTACTCCTTGGAAGGAAAGTTATGACCAACCTAGATAGCATATTAAAAAGCAGAGACATTACTTTGCCAACAAGTCCATCTAGTCAAGGCTATGGTTTTTCCAGTAGTCATGTATGGATGTGAGAGTTGGACTGCAAAGAAAGCTAAGCGCTGAAGAGTTGATGCTTTTGAACTGTGGTGTTGGAGAAGACTCTTGAGAATCCCTTGGACTGCAAGGAGATCTAACCAGTCCATCCTAAAGGAGATCAGTCCTGGGTGTTCATTGGAAGGGCTGATGTTGAAGCTGAAACTCCAATACGTTGGCAACCTCATGTGAAGAGTTGACTCATTGGAAAAGACCCTGATGCTGGGAAGGATTGGAGGTAGGAGGAGAAGGGGACGACAGAGGATGAGATGGCTGGATGGCATCACCGACTCGATGGACATGGGTTTGGGTAAACTCCGGGAGTTGGTGATAGACAGGGAGGCCTGGCGTGCTGCGGTTCATGGGGTCTCAAAAAGTCAGACACGACTGAGCTACTGAACTGAACTGAAGTTAGAAAAATTATTTATCAACTCATAGCTAACACTCTGCCATTAATTCTCTTTCTATACTCAATTATTATTGTTTTTTTAAAAAATATTTATTTATTTATTTATTTAGCTATTGGGTCTTAGCTGTGGCACGCAGGATCTTTCTTACAGTATGTGGGGTCTTTTGTAGCAGAGCATGGGCTCTTTTTTGGTGCATGGGCTTCTCTCTAGTTGTGATGCAGGGTCTAGAGCATGCAGGCTCAGTAGTTGTAGCATATGGGCTTAGTTGCCCTTGGGCATGTGGAGGCTTAGTTCCCCAACCAGGGATCCAACCCATGTCCCCTGCATTGGAAGATAGATTCTTAACCACTGGACCACCAGGGAAGTCCCATATACTCAGTTATTTTATAGTAAAGCAATAGATATATTGTTTCAACCACAAATACTTCAACTACTTCACTATGTATCTATAAAACAGTTTCTGAATCTTGGCACTATTGATTTTTTGGGTTAGATGAATGGTTTCTGTGTTCTGCTGTATTGTGCACTGTAGAATGCTTAGCAGCATCCCTCATGTTTACCCACTAGATGCTGGTAGTGAACTCTACCCCAGTTCTGACAAAGAAACAGAGACTTGAAACATTGTCAAATGTCCTCTTGGGGGAAAAATCCTCTTCCCCTTCCAATTGAAAACCACTGTTGTAAAAGGTAGGGACTTTAGAAAGAAAAACCACAATACCATTTTCACACAAATAATATTAACAGCAGTTCCTTAATATCATAAAATATCTGGTCAATGTTCAAATTGTCCTGATTGTTTCATAACTTTTTTTTACATTTTTTTTTCTAATCAGGTTCCAAATAAGTTGTACACATCTCTTAATTCTCATTTACTGTATAATTTCCCTCTCTCTAGTTTCTTTGCAAGGGATTCGAGTGATGCCTGTCATTCCAGTTGGCTGATTTGTCTTTCAATCTGTAACACTTTCCCTTCCTTCTTAATTTTTTGTTTATTTATAGAAGAGACTAGGTCTCTTGTTCTTTAGAGTTTTCCATATTCTGGATTTGGCTATGAGCTTTTATTTGACATGTTCCTCTGACATCAGTGGGTTTTTTAAAAATAATTGCTGGCTATAGAATCTGGATCAGATTCGTTTTTGGTAAGAATGCTTCATAAGTAATGTTGAACATTTGTCCATTTTAACATTACAGAGAAAGAGAACTGACATCAAGTGTCACCTGATGAGATACAAAAGGAAGTTTACAAGTACACAAGCAACACTTATGATATATTCTTGTCACAAATGAAAAATGAACCTACATCCAATCAAACCCTAGATTTAACTATCAGCTTATAGGAAATGCAGGAGACGGAAGAACACATTAAATAGTATCATGGGACATAATCTTAAAGAGATAGGAATACCAGACCACCTTACCTGCCTCCTGAGAAATCTGTATGCAGATCGAGAAAGTGAAAGTGAAGTCACTCAGTCATGTCTGACTCTTTGTTACCCTATGGACTGTAGCTTACCAGGTTTCTCCATCCATGGAATTTTCCAGGCAAGAATACTGGAGTGGGTTGTCATTTCCTTCTCCAGGGTATCTTCCTGACCCAAGGATAGACCTGGGTCTCCTGCATTGCAGGCAGACAGATGCTTTACTATCTGAGCCACCAGGGAAGCTCATGCAGGTCAAGAATCAACAGTTAAAACCTGACATGGAACACTGGACTGTTCTAAATTGGGAAAGGAGTACGTCAAGGCTGTATATTGTCACCTTGCTTATTTAACTTCTATGCAAAGTACATCATGAGAAATGCCAGACTGGATGAAGCACAAGCTGGAATCAAGGTTGCCAGGAGAAATATCAATAACTTCAGGTATGCAGATGACACCACCCTTATGGCAGAAAGGAAAGAGGAAATGAAGAGCCTCTTGATGAAAGTGAAAGAGGAGAGTGAAAAAGTTGGCTTATAACTCAACATTCAAAAAACGAAGATCATGGCATCTGGTTCCACCACCTCATGGCAAATTGATGGGAAAACAATGGAAACAGTAACAAGACTTTATTTTCTTGGGCTCCAAAATCACTGCAGATGGTGACTGCAGCCATGAAATGAAAAGACACTTGCTCCTTGGAAGAAAAGCTATGACCAACCTAGACAGTATATTAAAAAGCAGAGACATTACTTTGCCAACAAAGATCCGTCTAGTCAAAGCTATGGTTTTTCCAATAGTCATGTATGGATATGAGAGTTGAACCATAAAGAAAGCTGAGCACTGAAGCATTAATGCTTTTGAACTGTGGTGTTGGAGAAGACTCTTGAGAGTCCCTTGGACTTCAAAGAGATGAAATCAGTCCATCCTAAAGGAAATCAGTCCTGAATATTCATTGGAAGGACTGATGCTGAAGCTGAAGCTCCAATACTTTGGCTACCTGATGTGAAGAACTGAGTCATTGGAAAAGACCCTGATGCTGGGAAAGATTGAAGGCAGGAGTAGAAGGAGACGACAGAGAATGAGAGGTACAACTCGATGGACATGAGTTTGAGCAAGCACCGGGAGTTGGTGATGGACAGGGAAGCCTGACGGCTGCAGTTCATGGGGTCACAAAGAGTTGGATATGACTGAGGGCCTGAACTGAACTGAACTGAACTGATGGGACATAATCAGCTAAACTTAGAACATAGAAAACTCTATAGGACACATGACCCAGTTATTTTCTCATAAATAACAGGAAAAAATACAGAAGTATAGGAAATTGTTATACACCACAAGTAATATATCAACTAGTTGTAACACTGCAATATATTGATGTCATATGAATCCTAATTAAACATATAAAGTGTAAGAAAAAGTTGATTGGACTTTCATAGAAATATGAACATTTAATGAATAATAGATGTTGAAGCTGAAACTCCAATATTTTGGCCACCTCATGTGAAGAGTTGACTCATTGGAAAAGATCCCAATGCTGGGTAGAATTGGGGGCAGGAGGAGAAGGGGATTACTGAGGATGAGATGGTTGGATGGCATCACTGACTCGATGGACATGGGTTTGGGTAGACTCCGGGAGTTGGTGATGGACAGAGAGGCCTGGTATGCTGCAGTTCATGGGGTCGCAAAGAGTCGGACACGACTGAGCGACTGAACTGAACTGAACTGAGGTGATGTTAATGAGCCCTTATTTGGGGGATAGTCTTTCTATTCTAGAGATATATGCTGAGATAATTATGAATGAAATAACATCTAGAATTTTATTTATAATATGCCAAAGGGAAGAGGGAACGGTATAAGAAATGAGATTGATCATATGTTGCTAATTGTTGAAGCTGGATGATGGGTACCTGGGGTTCATTATATCAGTCTCTCTACTTCTGTATCTGTTTGAAATTTTCCATAATAAAAAGTTTTTAAAAAAAATATCAAGTTCCCCTGGCTATAATGATAGTTTGGAAAGCATCAGAAAATATTTAAGGGGCTCCTGCAGTAGTCCATGTGACAGGTGAAAGCAGCCTGCGATAGACAGTGGAAACAGGGCAAAGTAGAATTCAGTAGATATTTGGAAGGTAGAATTGACAGGGCTTGGTAATTCATTAAATATGCAAATGAGAGAGAGAGAGCCAAGGATGAGGCTCAGATTTCTGGTATGAATCTGCGGCTGGCACTGAAGAGGTAGATTTGGGGAGAAAGGCTGGAGTTTGAGGTACCTGTGGGACCTAGCATTGGAGATGGCAGCTGAAGTCCTGGGAGAGGAGGAGATACGAAGGATGAGAACTCCACATAAGAAGGAAAGGATGCCTGGGATAGAGCCCTGAGGAATCCCAAAAGTTTATCTGTTCTCTGTACAGGAGCTTGTTCTCCATGTATGTAGACTGAGTTGTGTACACAGGTGGAAGAGGAAGACTGGTAACAGGCAGGGACGGGGGCAGCTGGGAGTGGGGGGTAGAAGATGTGCCTGTGTCTGTGTGTGCATATGAGGGGAGACCCTAGATCACAACTCCACCCCCCTTGCCAGCTCGCCCTTCTTTCCAGACATGGTCTGTCTCCATAGGGCCCCCAGATGGGTTGACCCTCTCTCTGGACAGCTTGGAGGATGTCCCCATCCCCCGAGGCTGAACCTCACCTTCAGATCCTCACACAGGTTGCCATAGTCAATCTCCATGAGGGCCTCTTGTGCATAGATATTGGAAGTCTGTTGGGAGTCACTCACTGAATCCTCCCCTTGGGAGCTACCCTGCAATGGTGAGAGGGAGAGTCAAATGCAGTTGACTGGCCATAAGAGTACTCCTAGAGAGGGGGCTTGGGGGGGTTCTTTTCAGCCTTCAATGTCTTTGAGAAGCATCTCAATAGAAAGCACTTGTGGCAGAAAGAAGAGCAGCTTTGATGGCAGAAAGACCTGAGTTCAAAATTGGGCTCTACCACTGACTAATGGTGTGACCCTGGGCAAGACATGCTGTTGCTTGAATCCTCATTTAGACACACAAACCCTCATCTGTAACATGGGACCATGCCTGCCTGGCAAGGTTGTGCTTAGGATTAGAAGTAGTTATATTGTGTGCTACCATGATGCCTGGCACATTGCCGGTGTTCAGAAGATTTTGCTGAATTAAATGGAAATGCTGTTTGGGAAGAAAGGAGGGAGAAAGACATGTGGGACTGAGATACATGTTCAGGTCAAAGACAAGATATCTGAGACCTCCTTTCAGTTAACAGTCCAGCCCCCTTGCTATCAAGCCTCACTTCCAGTGGATAAAATGCCTTGGCTCTTCTATTGGCTTGTGTCTTTCCCTTTCCCATAACTATGCTTCATCACCTTTGCATTGCTGCTGTCCCTTACCCAACCCTCTCCTGACCAACCTCTCTCACTGCAGCTAAGTTACCATCCCTCAGGGCCCTCAACTTCCATCTTCTTTTGCTCTTGGGATGAGATGGTTAGATAGCATCACCAACTCAATAGACATGAATCTGAGCGAACTCTGGGAGACAGTGAAGGACAGAGAAGCCTGGCATGCTGCAGTCCATGGGGTCGCAAAGAGTCGGACATGACTGAGTGACTGAACAACAACCAATATCCATCACCTGCTGGAACTATCTTAGCTGAAGTCCCTGAGGTTCATGAATGATTTCCTCTTCTCCTGGCTTACCTCCTTCTCCACCTACTGACAAACACCCTACCCCCAACAACTGCCCTCTCACATCAAGGCTATCACCTTTCACCTCACCTGTCTTCACCCTGCCTCATCTCCTCTGCATCCCTCCTTTTGTCACTCACCACCCTCACCCACCATCCTTCTCTCTCTCACCTGCCCTCCTTGGCCACCTTTACCCCCCATCCCTGGTTATGCTGTTCACAACCCACACCCACCACAATGATACTCACCTCTTCCTGACTAATATCATCCATGGTGCCCTTAGACAGTGGCAACTTGATGTCCTGCATCTTGCAGGCCTGTAGCAGGTTGTGGCAGTCACTGCACTTCTGTTCAAGCTTGATCTCAATGGCTGTCACCTCCTTCTGTAAATGGGTAATTTCCCTAAGAAGATTCAGGGAGATAGGTGAGATCCAAATCCGGCACGCTGCCCATACTACATACTTCCCCCAAGCCCAGACCCGAACTCAGTTGCTGGTGCCCCCCTAGTTTCTTATGAATCTCCTCCATCTCGTGGTGCTTGTCATTCACCTCTGACTTCTTGGCCAGGTGCTGATACTTCAGGTCTTGTAGCTGCGCCATGGTCTCATCTATGATCTTCTTATATCTTTGCTCCTCCTGGTCCCAGGAAGGAAACAGGACAAGAAGTGAAGGCTTATATGACCCAGCAATCCCACTGCTGGGCATACACACCAAGGAAACCATAATTGAAAGAGACACATGTACCCGAATGTTCGTTGCAGCACTGTTTACAATAGCTAAGACATGGAAGCAACCTAGATGTCCATTGGCAGATGAATGGATGAAGAAGTTGTGGTACACAATGGAATATTACTCAGACATAAAAAAGAATGCATTTGAGTCAGTTCTAATGAGGTGGATGAACCTGGAACCTATTATACAGAGTGAAGTAAGTCAGAAAGAGAAATACCAATACAGTATATTAATACATATACATGGAATTTAGAAAGATGGTAACAATGATACTATATGCAAGGCAGCAAAAGAGACACAGATGTAAAAAACAGACTTTTGGATTATGTGGGAGAAGGTGAGAGTGGGATGATTTGAGAGAATAGCATTGAAACATGTATATTACCATATGTAAAGTAGATAACCGGTGCAAGTTCATTGCATGAAGCAGGGCATTCAAAGCTGGTGCTCTGGAACAACTCAGAGAGGTGGGGTGGGGAGGGAGGTGGTAGGGGGGTTCAGGATGGGAGGACACATGTGCACCTATGGGTAATACATGTTGATGTATGGCAAAAAACCACCACAATATTGTAAAGAAATTATCCTCCAATTAAAATAAATTAATTAATTTAAAAAAAGAAAGTGAAGGCTTTCCCCCACTCCCATTGGAGTGGAGTGGAATCCTCTCCCATTGTCTCCACCCTTTCTTCTAGACAGTTTATTGGAATCTGTCTTCAATGAGCTCTGCTTTTACGAACCCCTATCACTATTCTGAATTTCTTTACCCTTTTCCAAATTATTTTGTTGACCTCCCCTCAACCCCAATATACAAGTTGCCTGCTGTAGAAATGTTCAAAGTATAGGAAAGTATAAAGCAGGGCAGAAATTATCCATAATCCTACCAACTAGAGAGAACCAATTAATGTTTTACTGTATTTCCTCTGAGTATTATTTATAGATGGACTTCCAGCTTCCAGAACTGTGAGAAATAAATATCGATTACAAATACTTTAAAATGTGGAAGTGGCTTTGGAACTAGGAGATGAGTAGAGACTGGAAGAGTTTGGAGGTACAGGCTAGAAGAAAAATCCTACATTGCTGTGAACAGATGTTCAAAGGCAATTCTACTGAATTGACCAGAAGGAAAAGATGAGAGATGTATAGAAAGCCTCAATCTTCTTGGAGAATACTTAAGTGGTCATGAACAGAATGTTGGTAGAAATATTGATGATAAAGGCCATTCTGACAAAGTTTCAGATGAAATGAGGTGCTTGCTGTGAACCAGGAAGAGGGATCTTCCAGAATGCAACCATGTTGGAACTTGATCTTGGACTTGTCTAGCCTCTGTAACTGTGAGAAATAAATTTCTGTTGTTTCAGACTGCTACAAACCTTCAAGAAGCAGGACATCAAATTGTCACTACTTAAATGTACCGGGGCCGGGGGCGGTGGCCGAGAGGAGCTAGGCCGGGCCAGAGGCCGGGGGCAGTGGCGAAAGGAGCTAGGCCAGGCCGGGGGCCAGGGGCGGTGGCGAGAGGAGCTAGGCCGGACCGGGGGCCAGGGGCGGCAGCGAGAGGAGTTACCCCAGGCCCAAGGAGCAGCGTCTGCGTGGGCACAGGAGGGCCGAGAGGAGTTACTCCACATTCAAGGTCAGGAGGGGCCATCGTGAGTAGATATCCCTTGTCCAAGGTAAGGAGCAACAGCTGCACTTTGCTGGAGCAGCAGTGAAAAAATACCCCACATCCAAGGTAAGAGAAACCCAAGTAAGATGGTAGGTGTTGGGAGAGGGCATCGGAGGGCAGATATACTGAAACTATAATCACAGAAAACTAGCTAACCTGATCACACGGACCACAGCCTTGTCTATCTCAATGAAACTAAGACATGCCGTGTGGGGCCACCCAAGACGGATGGGTCATGGTGGAGAGGTCTGACAGAATGTGGTCCACTGGAGAAGGGCATGGCAAACCACTTCAGTATTCTTGCCTTGAGAACCCCATGAACAGTATGAAAAGGTGAAAAGATAGGACACTGAAAGATGAACTCCCCAGGTCGGTAGGTGCCCAATATGCTACTGGAGATCAGTGGAGAAACAACTCCAGAAAGAATGATGGGATGGAGCCAAAGCAAAAACAATACCCAGCTGTGGATGTGATTGGTGATAGAAGCAAAGTCCGAAGCTGTAAAGAGCAATACTGCGTAGAAACCTGGAATGTTAGGTCCATGAATCAAGGCAAATTGGAAGTGGTCAAACAGGAGATGGCAAGAGTGAACGTCGACATTCTAGGAATCAGCGAACTAAGATGGACTGGAATGGGTGAATTTAACTACTGTGGACAGGAATCCCTTAGAAGAAATGGAGTAGCCATCATGGTCAACAAAAGAGTCCGAAAGGCAGTACTTGGATGCAATCTCAAAAACGATAGAATGATCTCTGTTCGTTTCCAAGGCAAACCATTCAATATCACGGTAATCCAAGTCTATGCCCAGACCAGTAACGCCGAAGAAGCTGACGTTGAATGGTTCTATGAAGACCTACAAGACCTTCTAGAACTAACACCCAAAAAAGATGTCCTTTTCATTATAGGGGACGGGAATGCAAAAGTAGGAAGTCAAGAAACACCTGGCATAACAGGCAAATTTGGCCTTGGAGGACAGAATGAAGCAGGGCAAAGGCTAATAGAGTTTTGCCAAGAGAACGCACTGGTCATAGCACACACCCTCTTCCAACAACACAAGAGAAGACTCTACACGTGGACATCACCAGATGGTCAACACCAAAATCAGATTGATTATATTCTTTGCAGCCAAAGATGGAGAAGCTCTATACAGTCAGCAAAAACAAGACCGGGAGCAGACTGTGGCTCAGATCATGAACTCCTTATTGCCAAATTCAGACTTAAATTGAAGAAAGTAGGGAAAACCACTAGTCCACTCAGGTATGACCTAGATCATATCCCTTATGAGTATACAGTAGAAGTGACCAATAGATTTAAGGGACTAGATCTGATAGACAGAGTGCTTGATGAACTATGGACAGAGGTTCGTGACATTTTACAGGAGACAGGGATCAAGACCATCCCTATGGAAAAGAAATACAAAAAAGCAAAATGGCTGTCTGAGGAGGCCTTACCGATAGCTGGGAAGAGAAGACAAGCGAAAAGCAAAGGAGAAAAGGAAAGATATTCCCATCTGAATGCAGAGTTCCAAAGAATAGCAAGGAGAGATAAGAAAGCCTTCCTCAGCGATCAATGCAAAGAAATAGAGGAAAACAACAGATTGGGAAAGACTAGAGATCTCTTCAAGAAAATTAGAGATACCAAAGAAACATTTCATGCAAAGATAGGCTCGATAAAGGACAGAAATGGAGGGGCGGGGCTAAGATGGCGGAGGAATAGGATGGGGAGACCACTCTCTCCTCCACAAATTTATTGAAAGAACATCTGAACGCTGAGCAAACTTCACAAAACTACTTCTGAACTCTGGCAGAGGACGTCAGGCATCCACAAAGACAGTGCATTATCTTCAAAAGAAGGTAGGAGAAATTATAAAAGATAAAAAGAGAGACAAAAGAGTTAGGGACGGAGACCTGTCCCGGGGAGGGAGTCATAAAAGAGGAGAAATTTCCAAGCACCAGGAAATCCTCTCACTGGCGGGTTTGGGGGAAGATTTTGAATCTCGGAGGGCAACATAACTGGGAGAAAAAATAAATAAACCCCACAGATTACGTGCCTAAAGCAATTCCCAGCAAAGAACCCCAGACGCTCGCATCCGCCACCAGCAAGTGGGGGCTGAACGGAGAGGAGCGGGCGGCACTGCTTAGGGTAAGGACTGCGCCCAAATGCCCTGAGGGCAATCTGAGGGAGCTAACGTGAGATAGTAACCTAAACTGTGGGACAGCCAGAGAGAGAGAACTATCCTGCGAAAAGCCCAACTCTAAGGCACTGCCGGCCCACTCACAGAACAAAGGACTGAGCGATACCAGAGGAGAGCTAGCCGGCTGCGGACCGCCCCATCCCCCGCTGGACACAGCAGGCAGGCGGGGCCAGCCAGAGCCGGAAAGGGGCAAACTCGGCCCCAGAGAGGGCACCCCCCTACCAAACTACAAACAGGCTCCCAGTTTCTAAGCAAAGACTGCCTGAGATCCCGGAGGGTCGACAGCCGCCGGGAGGGTCGCAGCCAGAGACCAGCTCCCCAGAACCGACAAAAAGCACACCGGAGCCGGGCGCGCCCATAAACCGAGGCGGGGACCAGGGAGGTGATAAGCTGCACCGCCCCAACAGGGGAGAGTGCGCTCGCCAAACTCCTGGCCGCCTGAGCAGCTCCAACTGGGAATGGCACAAACCGTGGGCGCAAACGAGTCTGCGCCTTTGTGGAGTAACCGGGAGCCTGAACCTGAGCGGCTTAGACCTGGGAAGTGCACGCATCTCAGGGCCCACTCCCCAGCCGAGTAACCTGAAGCCGGAGCATGGTAGACAGGGAAAGCACACACGCCGTGAGCGGGGGCGAACCCAGTGCGGCGGAGACACTGCGAGCTCGTCACACACACACCAGTGATAAAGGTTTGCAGTGTTCCTCCCTCCCCACAGCATGACTGAACAAGCGAACCTAAAGAGACCACCTCCGCCCCTTTGTTGCAGGGCGGAAATTAGATACTGAAGAGACCTCCAAACAGAAGCCAAATAAACAGAGGGAAGCGTGTTGGAAGTGACAGGCCAACAGATTAAAATCCCTGTAGTTAATACGGACTGCATTGAAAGGGGCCTATAGATCTTGAAAAGTATAAGCAGGAACAAGGATCTATCTGAAAGTGAACAGACCCCACACTGCTCACAACAGCTCCAGAGAAAGTCCGGGATATATATTTTTACTATTATCTTTTTTTTTTTAATTAAAAAAAAATTTTTTTTCTCTTCTTTCTTTTTTCTCTAAGTCCTCTATTATACCTTTAACTTTCATTTTCATAACCCACTATTACCTTGCAAAAAAAAATAAAACCCTATTTTTAAAGCAAACTGCATACATATATCGTATACCTTTTGTGTTTTCTTTTTTTTTACTGTTTTTTTCCTATTTTACTTTTTTTCCTGTTCCTTTTTTACTGTTTTACTGTTTTTTTCTTTTTACACTGTTTCCTTTGTTCTTTTTTTATATTGTAAGTTTTATAAGAGTCTAACCTCTACTCTAGATTTTTAATCTTTGTTTTACATATTTGATATCAATTTTGTACATTTAAGAACCCAATCTTTAGGACCCATTTTTACTCAGGAGTGTCATCACTGGCTTGATTTCTCTCTCCCCCTATTGACGCTCCTTCTTCTCCTCCAGGGAACCTCTATCTCCCACCCTCCTCCTTCTCTTCTCAATCCATTTCTGTGAATCTCTGAGGGTGTTCTGGGTGCTGGAGAACACTTCAGGAACAGAATACTGCCCAGATCTCTCTCTCCCCTCTTGATTCCTCCCTTTCTACTCATGCTCACCTCTATTACCTTCCTCCCCCCTCTCTATGTATCTCTGTGAACCACTCTGAGGGTTCCAGACTGTGGAGAGCACAGAGGGAAGTGCTTACTGGCTAGATTGCCCTCTCCACGTTTGAGTCCCGCTCTTCCCCTCCTGGTCACCTCAATTCCCCACCCCCACCGCCACTTCATCTCTCCATGTAACTCAGCGAATCTTTCTGGGTATCCCTCACTGTGGAGAATCTTTTCACCATTAACCAAAATGTTTTATTATTGATGCTGTATGGATGGAGAAGTCTTGAGGCTACTGCAAGAAGAAGACTGAAAGCCAGGGGAAACATTAATTAATAAGAGATCATCCAATAGCCTCCACATATACACTGAAACCAAGCTCCACCCAAGAGCCAATAAGTTCCAGAGCAAGACATACCACGCAAATTCTCCAGCAACGCAGGAACATAGCCCTGAGCATCAATATACAGGATGCCCAGAGGCACACCAAATCCATAGACATCTCAAAACTCAATACTGGACACTCCATTGCACTCTAGAGAGAAGAAATCCAGCTCCACCCACCAGAACATCGACACAAGCTCCCCCAACCAGGAAGCCTTGACAAGCCACCTGTCCAACCCCACCCACAGTGAGGAACCTCCACAGTAAAGAGGAACTTCAAACTACCAGAATATAGAAAGGCCACGCCTAACACAGCAATCTAAACAAGATGAAAAGGCAGAGAAATACTCAGCAAGTAAAGGAAAATGAGAAATGCCCACCAAACCAAACAAAAGAGGAGGAGATAGGGAATCTATCTGAAAAAGAATTTAGAATAATGATAATAAAAATGATCCAAAATCTTGAAAGCAAAATGGAGTTACAGATAAATAGCCTGGAGACAAAGATTGAGAAGATGCAAGAATGTTTACCAAGGACTTAGAAGAAATAAAAAGGAGCCAATATATAATGAATAATGAAATAAAGGAGATAAAAGACACTCTGGAGGGAACCAACAGTAGAATAACGGAGGCAGAAGATAGGATAAGTGAGGTAGAAGATAGAATGATGGAAATAAATGAAGCAGAGAGGAAAAAAGAAAAAAGAATCAAAAGAAATGAGGAAAACCTCAGGGACCTCTGGGACAATATGAAACGCCCCAACATTCGAATCATAGGAGTCCCAGAAGAAGAAGATAAAAGGAAAGGCCATGAAAAAATATTCGAGGAGATAATAGTTGAAAATTTCCCTAAAATGGGGAAGGAAATAGTCACAGAAGTCCAAGAAACCCAGAGAGTTCCAAACAGGATAAACCCAAGGTGAAACACCCCCAAGACACATATTAATCAACTTAACAAAGATTAAACACAAAGAACAAATATTAAAAGCAGCAAGGGGAAAACAACAAATAACACACAAGGGGATCCCCATAAGGATAACAGCTGATCTTTCAATAGAAACTCTTCAGGCTAGAAGGGAATGGCAGGACATACTTAAAGTAATGAAAGAGAATAATCTACAACCCAGATTACTGTACCCAGCAAGGATCTCATTCAGATATGAAGGAGAAATCAAAAGCTTTACAGACAAGCAAGAGCTGAGGGAATTCAGGACCACCAAACCAGCTCTCCAACAAATGCTAAAGGATGTCTCTAAACAGGAAACACAGAAAGGATATTTAAACACAAACTCAAAACAACAAAGTAAATGGCAACGGGATCACACTTATCAATAATTACCTTAAATGTAAATGGGTTGAATGCCCCAACCAAAAGACAAAGGCTGGCTGAATGGATACAAAAACAAGACCCCTATATATGCTGTCTACAAGAGACCCACCTCAAAACTAGGGACACATACAGACTGAAAGTGAAGGGATGGAAAAACATTTCATGCAAATGGAGACCGAAAGAAAGCAGGAGTCGCAATACTCATTTCAGATAAAATAGACTTTAAAATAAAGGCTGTGAAAAGGGACAAAGAAGGACACTACATAAAGATCAAAGGATCAATCCAACAAGAAGACGTAACAATTATAAATATGTATGTACCCAACATAGGAGCACCGCAATATATAAGGCAAATACTAACAAGTATGAAAGGGGAAATTAACAATAACACAATAATAGTGGGAGACTTTAATACTCCACTCACACATATGGATAGATCAACTAAACAGAAAATTAACAAGGAAACACAAACTTTAAATGATACAATAGACAAATTAGATTTAATTGATATTTACAGGACTTTCCACCCCAAAACAATCAATTTCACCTTTTTCTCAAGTGCACACGGAACTTTCTCCAGGATAGATCACATCCTGGGCCATAAATCTAGCCTTGGTAAGATCAAAAAAATTGAAATCATCCCAGCCATCTTCTCTGACCACAATGCAGTAAGATTAGACCTCAATTACAGGAAAAAAAAAACTATTAAAAATTCCAACATATGGAGGCTAAACAACACGCTTCTGAATAACCAACAAATCACAGAAGAAATCAAAAAAGAAATCAAATTATGCATAGAAACGAATGAAAATGAAAACACAACAACCCAAAACCTATGGGACACTGTAAAACCAATACTAAGGGGGAGGTTCATAGCAATACAGGCGTATCTCAAGAAACAAGAAAAAAATCAAATAAATCAACTAACTCTAAACCTAAAGCAACTAGAGAAGGAAGAAATGAAAAACCCCAGGGTCAGTAGAAGGAAAGAAATCTTAAAAATTAGGGCAGAAATAAATGCAAAAGAAACAAAAGAGACCATAGCAAAAATCAACAAAACTAAAAGTGGGTTTTTCGAGAAGATAAACAAAATTGACAAGCCATTAGGCAGACTCATCAAGAAACAAAGGGAGAAGAATCAGATCAACAAAATTAGAAATGAAAATGGAGAGATCACAACAGACTCCACAGAAATACAAAGGATCATAAAAGACTACTACCAACAGCTATATGCCAATAAAACGGACAACTTGGAAGAAATGGACAAATACTTAGAAAAGTAAAACGTTCCAAACTGAACCAGGAAGAAATAGAAGATCTTAACAGACCCATCGCAAGCACGGAAATCGAAACTATAATCAGAAATCTTCCAGCAAACAAAAGCCCAGGACCAGACGGCTTCACAGCGGAATTCTACCAAAAATTTAGAGAAGAGCTAACACCTATCCTACTCAAACTCTTACAGAAAATTGCAGAAGATGGTAAACTTCCAAACTCATTCTATGAGGCCACCATCACCCTAATTCCAAAACCAGACAAAGATGCCACAAAAAAAGAAAACTACAGGCCAATATCACTGATGAACACAGATGCAAAAATCCTTAATAAAATTCTAGCAAACAGAATCCAACATCATATTAAAAAGATCATACATCATGACCAAGTGGGCTTTATCCCAGGAATGCAAAGTTTCTTTAACATTCACAAACCAATCAATGTAATACACAACATTAACAAATTGAAAGATAAAAACCATATGTTTATCTCAATAGATGCAGAAAAAGCCTTTGACAAAATTCAGCATCCATTTATGTTAAAAAACCCTCCAGAAAGCAGGAATAGAAGGAACATACCTCAACATAATAAAAGCTATATATGACAAACCCACAGCAAACATTATCCTCAATGGTGAAAAATTGAAAGCATTTCCCCTAAAATCAGGAACAAGGCACGGATGCCCACTTTCACCACTACTATTCAACATAGTTTTGGAAGTTTTGGCCACAGCAATCAGAGCAGAAAAAGAAATGAATACAGATAGGAAAAGAAGAAGTAAAATTCTCACTGTTTGCAGATGACATGATCCTGTACATAGAAAACCCTAAAGATTCTACCAGAAAATTACTAGAGTTAATCAATGAATATACTAAAGTTGCAGGATATAAAATTAACACACAGAAATCCCTTGCATTCCTATACTCCAATAATGAGAAAACAGAAACAGAAATTAAGGAAACAATACCATTCACCATTGCAACAAAAAGAATAAAATACTTAGGAATATATCTACCTAAAGAAACAAAAGACTTATATATAGAAAACTATAAAACACTGATGAAAGAAATCAAAGAGGACACAAACAGATGGAGAAATATACCGTGCTCATGGATTGGAAGAATTAATATAGTGAAAATGAGGATACTACCCAAAGCAATCTATAGATTCAATGCAATCCCTATCAAGCTACCAATGGTATTTTTCACAGAACTAGAACAAATCATTTCACAATTTGTATGGAAATATAAGAAACCTCGAATAGCCAAAGCAATCTTGAGGAAGAAGAATGGAACTGGAGGAATCAACCTGCCTGACTTCAGGCTCTACTACAAAGCCACAGTCATCAAGACAGTATGGTACTGGCAGAAAGATAGAAATATAGATCAATGGAACAAAATAGAAAGCCCAGAGATAAACCCATGCACCTATGGACACCTTATCTTCAACAAAGGAGGCAAGAATATACAATGGAGAAAAGACAGTATCTTTAACAAGTGGTGCTGGGAAAACTGGTCAACTACTTGTAAAAGAATGAAACTAGAACACTTCCTAACACCATACACAAAAATAAACTCAAAAAGGATTAAAGATGTAAACGTAAGACCAGAAACTATAAAACTCCTAGAGGAAAACATAGGCAAAACACTCTCTGCCATAAATCACAGCAGGATCCTCCATGACCCACCTCCCAGAATATTGGAAATAAAAGCAAAAATAAGCAAATGGGACCTAATTAAAATTAAAAGCTTTTGCACACAAAAGAAACTATAAGCAAGTTGAAAAGACAGCCTTCAGAATGGGAGAAAATAATAGCAAACGAAGCAACAGACAAACAATTAACCTCAAAAATATACAAGCAACTTCTGCAGCTGAATTCCAGAAAAATAAACGACCCAATCAAAAAATGGGCCAAAGAACTAAACAGACATATTTCCAAAGAAGACATACAGATGGCTAACAAACACATGAAAAGATGCTCAACATCACTCATTATTAGAGAAATGCAAATCAAAACCACAATGAGGTACCATTTCACAGCAGTCAGAATGGCTGCTATCCAAAAGTCTACAAGCAATAAATGCTGGAGAGGGTGTGGAGAAAAGGGAACCCTCTTACACTGCTGGTGGGAATGCAAACTAGTACAGCCACTATGGAGCACAGTGTGGAGATTCCTTAAACAACTGGAAATAGAACTGCCATATGACCCAGCAATCCCACTGCTGGACATACACACCGAGGAAACCAGAACTGAAAGAGACGCGTGTATCCCAATGTTCATCGCAGCACTGTTTACAATAGCCAGGACATGGAAGCAACCTAGATGTCCATCAGCAGACGAATGGATAAGGAAGCTGTGGTACATATACACAGTGGACTATTACTCAGGCATTAAAAAAAATACATTTGAATCGATTCTATTGAGATGGATGAAACTGGAGCCCATTATACAGAGTGAAGTAAGCCAGAAAGAAAAACACAAATACAGTATACTAATGCATATATATGGAATTTGAAAGATGGTAACGATAACCCTATATGCGAGACAGAATAAGAGACACAGATGCATAGAACAGTCTTATGGACTCTGAGGGAGAAGGTGAGGGTGGGACGTTCTGGGAGAATAGCATTGAAACATGTATATTATCATATGTGAAACAGAACACCATTCCATGTTCGATGCATGAGACAAATGCTCAGGGCTGGGGCAATGGGATGACCCAGAGGGATGGGATGGGGAGGGAGGTAGGTGGGGAGTCCAGGAAGGGGAACACATGTAAACCCATGGCTGATTCATGTCAATGTATGGCAAAAACTACTACAATATTGTAAAGTAATTAGCCCCCAACTAAAATAAATAAATGTATTAAAAAAAAAAAGGACAGAAATGGTATGGACCTAACAGAAGCAGAAGATATTAAAAAGAGGTGGCAAGATTACACAGAAGAACTGTACAACAAAGATCTTTACGACCCAGATAATCACGATGGTGTGATCATTCACCTAGAGCCAGACATCCTGGAATGTGAAGTCAAGTGGGCCTTAGAAAGCATCACTACAAAAAAAAGCTATTGGAGGTGATGGAATTCCAGTTCAGCTATTTCAAATCCTGAAAGATGATGCTGTGAAAGTGCTGCACTCAATATGCCAGCAAATATGGAAAACTCAGCAGTGGCCACAGGACTGGAAAAGGTCAGTTTTTGTTCCAATCCCAAAGAAAGGCAATGCCAAAGAATGCTCGAACTACTGCACAATTGCACTCATCTCACATGCTAGTAAAGTAATGCTCAAAACTCTCCAAGCCAGGCTTCAGCAATACATGAACTGTGAACTTCCAGATGTTCAAGCTGTTTGTACAAAAGACAGAGAAACCAGAGATCAAATTGCCAATATCCACTGGATCATCGAAAAAGCAAGAGAGTTCCAGAAAAACATCTATTTCTGCTTTATTGACTATGCCAAAGCCTTTGACTGTGTGGATCACAATAAACTGTGGAAAATTTTGAAAGAGATGGGAATACCAGATCGTCTGATCTATCTCTTGAGAAACCTGTATGCATATCAGGAAGCAACAGTTAGAACTGGACATGGAAAAACAGACTGGTTCCAAATAGAACAAGGAGTACGTCAATATTGTCACCCTGCTTATTTAACTTCTATGCAGAGTACATCATGAGAAACGCAGGGCTGGAAGAAACACAAGTTGGAATCAAGATTGCCGGGAGAAATATCAATAACCTCAGATATACAGATGACACCACCCTTATGGAAGAAAGTGAAGAAGAACTAAAGAGCCTCTTGATGAAAGTGAAAGAGGAGAGTGAAAAAGTTAGCTTAAAGCTCAACGTTCAGAAAACTAAGATCATGGCAACTGGTCCCATCATTTCATGGGAAATAGATGGGGAAACAGTGGAAACAGTGTCAGACTTTATTTTTTTGGGCTCCAAAATCACTGCTGATGGTGATTGCAGCCATGGAATTAAAGGACGCTTACTCCTTGGAAGGAAGGTTATGGCCAACCTAGATAGCATATTTAAAAGCAGAGACATTACTTTGACAACAAAAGTCCGTCTAGTCAAGGCTATGGTTTTCCCAGTGGTCATGTATGGATGTGAGAGTTGGACGGTGAAGAAAGCTGAGTGCCGCAGGATTGATGCTTTTGAACTGTGGTGTTGGAGAAGACTTTTGAGAGTCTCTTGGACTGCAAGGATATCCAATCAATCCATCCTAAAGGAGATCAATCCTGGGTATTCATTGGAAAGACTGATGTTGAAGCTGAAACTCCAATACTTTGGCCACTTCATGTGAAGAGTTGACTCATTGGAAAAGACCCTGATGCTGGGAAGGATTGGGGGCAGGAGGAGAAGGGACGACAGAGGATCAGATGGTTGGATGGCATCACTGACTCGATGGACATGGGTTTGGGTAGACTCCTGGAGTTGGTGATGGACAGAGAGGCCTGGCATGCTGCGATTCATGGGGTCGCAAAGAGTCGGACATGACTGAGCAACTGAACTGAACTGCAATGTACCATATACGTAAGATAGTGGAATAGAAGGACATGCACTCATCTTCTCCTGGAAGAATACCAAGATCGCAACTAGCTGCTGAACAACCATCAACAGAAGGATGTTGGAGTCCACCAAAAGAATATACCCTTAAAAAAATATATATATATATACATATAAATAAAAATATATAAAAATATAAATATATAACTATATAATATAATATAAATAAAAATATAATATAAATATAATATTAATATAAATATAAAAAATATATATATATACATACACATATACATATACCCCGTGTCCAGGGAGAAAGGAGAAGCTGCGATGGGATTGTAGGAGGGCCCCAATCACATTAATTACAAGCCCCATACCCACTAAGTGGGTGAAACACAAACTGGAGAACAATAATACCAAAGAAGTTCTCTCACTTTTGTGAAGATTCTAGGCCCCAATTCAAACTTCCCAACCTGGGGATCCAGCAAAGTTACTAGGAATCCTGGGAAATTAGACTTTGAAAGACAGAAGGATTTAATTAAAGAACTTCCACAGGACTGGGGGAAATAGGCTTGAAGGGCACAAACAAAACCTTGTGCACACCAGAACCCAGGGGAAAGGAACAATGACCCTACAAGAGACTGAGCCAGACCTGCCTGTGAGTATTTGGGAGTCTCCTGTGGAGGTGTGGGTCAGCAGTGGGCTGTCATGGGGTCAGGGGCACTGGCAACAGCTGTCCTGGAAGGCACGTGCTTGCTGGCCTAAGTCCTTTTGGAGGTTGCCTTTAGCCCTACCATAGAGCCTGTAGACTCCAGGACTGGGCCACCTCAGACCAAAATACAGCAAGGGAGCACAGTCCCACTTGTCAGCAGAAAATCAGACTAAAGTTTTACTGAGCATGGCCCTGCCAACCAGAGTAAGACCCAGTTTTCCCCCACAGACAGTTCCTCCCACCAGGAAGCTTGCACAAGTCTCTTATCCTTATCCATCAGAGGGCAGACATAAGAAGCAAGAACTACAATCCCCCAGCCTCCAGAACGAAATCCACAATCACAGAAAGCTAACCAAAATGATCACATGGATCACAGCCTTGTGTAACTCAATGAAGTTATGAACCATACCGTGCGGGCTACCCAAGACAGATAGGTCTTGGTGGAGAGTTCTGACAAAATGTGGTCCACTTCAGTATTCTTGCCTCGAAAGTAAAAGTGAAAGTCACTCAGTCGTGTCTGACTCTTTGCGAGTCCATGGACAGTCCATGGAATTCTCCAGGCCAGAACGCTGGAGTGGGTAGCCTTTCCCTTCTCCAGGGGATCTTCCCAAACCAGAGATTGAACCAGGTCTCTTGCATTGCAGGCAGATTCTTTACCAGCTGAGCCACAATGGAGGCTCTTCTTGCCTCGAGAACTCCATGAACAGTATGAAAAGGCAAGAAGATATGACACTGGAAGATGATGAGCTCCCCAGGTTACTAGGTGTCCAATACACTACTGGGGAAGAGCAGAGAAATAGATCCAGAAAGAATGAAGACGCTGGGCCAAAGCAGAAACGATGCTCACCTGTAGATGTGTCTGGTAGTGAAAGTAAAGTGTGATGCTGTAAAGAACAATATTGAACTGGAACCTGGAATTAAACTGGACATGGTCAAGCAGGAGATGGTAAGAATGAACATCAAGATTTTAGGAATCATGAACTAGATGGATGGGAATGGGCAAATTTAATTAAGATGACCATTATATCTACTGCTGTGGGCAAGAATCCCTTAGAAGAAATGATGTAGCCCACATAGTCAACAAAAGAGTCAGAAATGCAGTACTTGGGTGCAATCTCAAAAACAACAGAATGACCCAGGTTCATTTCCAAGGCAAACTATTCAATATCACAGTAATCCAAGTCTATTCCCCAACCACTAATGCCAAAGAAGCTGAAGTTGAATGGTTCAAGAAGACCTACAAGACCTTCTAACACCGAAAGAAAATGTTCTCATCATAGGGGATTGAAATGCAGAAGTAGGAAGTCAAGAGATACCTGGAGTAATAGGCAAGTTTGGCCTTGGAGAACAAAATTAAGCAGGGCAAAGGTTAACAGAGTTTTGCCAAGAGAACGCACGGGTCATAGCAAACACCATCTTCCAACAACACAAGAGACAGCTCTACACATGGACATCCTCAGATGGTCAATAATGAAATCAGATTGATTATATTCTTTGCAGCTGAACATGGAGAAGCTCTGTACAGTCAGTAAAAAAACAAGACCGGGAGTTGACTGTGGCTCAGATCATGAACTCTTTATTGCAAAATACAGGCTTAAATTGTAGAAAGTAGGGAAAACCACTAGACCATTCAGGTATAACCTAAATCAAGTCCCTTCTGATTATAAGGTGGAGGTGACAAATGGATTCAATGGAGAGTTCTGGTAGACAGAGTGCCTGAAGAACTATGAAAAGAGGTTTGTAACACTGTACAGGAGGCAGTGACCAAACCGTCCCTAGGAAAAAGAAATGCAACAAGGCAAAATGGTTGTCTGACGAGGTCTTACAAATAACTGAGAAAAAGAAGAGAAGGGAAGGGTAAAGGAGAAAGGGAACGATATACCCAACCAAATGCAGAGTTCCAGAGAGAATAGCAAGGAGAAATAATAAAGCCTTCTTAAGTGAACAATGCAAAAAAAATTGAAGAAAGCAATAGAATAGGAAAGACTAGAGATCACATCAAGAAAATTAGAGACACCAAGGGAACATTTCATGCAAAAATGGGCAGAATAAAGTACAGAAATGATATGGACCTAACAGAAGCAAAAGAGATTAAGAAGAGATGGCAAGAATACACAGAAGAACTATATAAAAAAGATCTTAATGACCCAGATGATAATGATGGCATGAAAACTCATCTAGAGCCAGACATCCTGGAATGTGAAGTCAAGTGGTCCTTAGGAAGCATCACTATGAACAAAGCTAGTGGAGGTGATGGAATTCCAGATGAGCTATTGCAAATCCTAAAATATGATGCTGTTAATGTGTTACATTCAATATGCCAGCAAATTTGGAAAAGTCAGCAGTGGTCACGGAACTGGAAAAGGTCAGTTTTCATTCCAATCCCAAAGAAAGGCAATGACAAAGAATGTTCAAACTACCATACAATTTTGCTCATTTCACCTGCTAGCAAGGTAATGCTCAAAATCCAAGCTAGACTTCAACAGTATATGAACTGAGAGCTTCCAGATGGACAAGCTGGATTTAGAAAAAGCAGAGGAACCAGAGACCAGATTGACAACATCCATTAGATCATAGAAAAAGCAACAGGATTGCAGAAAAACATCTACTTCTGCTTCATTGACTATGCTAAAGCCTTTGATTGTGTATTACAACAAACTGGAAAATTCTTAAGGAGATTGGAATACCAGATTACCTTACTTGCTTCCTGAGAAACCTGTATGCAGGTCAAGAAGCAACAGTTAGAACCAGACATGGAACAAAAGACTGGTTCAAAATTGGGAAAGGAGTACGTGAAGGCTGTATATTGTCACCCTGCTTATTTAACTTATATGCAGAGCACATCATGCAAAATGCCAGGCTGGATGAATCACAAGCTGAAATCAAGATTGCCAGGAGAAATATCAACTACATCAGATATGTAGATGATACCACCCTCATGGCAGAAAGTGAAAAAGAACTAAGGAGCTTCTTGATTAGAGTGAAAGAGGAGAATGAAAAAGCTGGCTTAAAACCCAACATTCAGAAAACTAAGATCACGGCATCTGATCCCATCACTTCATGGTAAATAGATGGGGAAAAAATGGAAACAGTAACAGATTTTGTTTTCTTGGGCTCCAAACTCACTGCAGATGGTGACTGTAGCCATGAAATTAAAAGACGCTTGCTACTTGGAAGAAAAGTTTTGACAAATCTAGAGAAGGTATTAAAAAGCAGAGACATCATTTTGCCAACAAAGGTCCATATAATCAAAGCTATGGTTTTTCTGGTAGTCATGTATGGATGGATTCAGTTCAGTTCAGTCGCTCAGTCGTGTCCGACTCTTTGCGACCCCATGAATCACAGCACGCCAGGCCTCCCTGTCCATCACCAACTCCCGGAGTCCACCAAAACCCATGTCCATCGAGTCAGTGATGCCATTCAATCATCTCATCCTCTATCGTCCCCTTCTCCTCCTGCCCCCAATCCTTCCCAGCATCAGAGTCTTTTCCAATGAGTCAACACTTCGCATGAGGTGGCCAAACTATTGAAATTTCAGCTTCAACATCAGTCCTTCCAATGGACACCCAGGATTGATCTCCTTTAGGATGGATTGATTGGATCTCCTTGCAGTCCAAGAGACTCTCAGAAGTCTTCTCCAACACCACAGTTCAAAAGCATCAATTCTGCAGCGCTCACCTTTCTTCACCGTCCAACTCTCACATCCATACATGACCATTGGAAAAACCATAGCCTTGACTAGATGGACTTTTGTTGTCAAAGAATGTCTCTGCTTTTAAATATGCTATCTAGGTTGGCCATAACCTTCCTTCCAAGGAGTAAGCGTCTTTTAATTCCATGGCTGCAATCACCATCAGCAGTGATTTTGGAGCCCCAAAAAATAAAGTCTGACACTGTTTCCACTGTTTCCCCATCTATTTCCCATGAAGTGATGGGACCAGATGCCATGATCTTAGTTTTCTGAACGTTGAGCTTTAAGCTAACTTTTTCACTCTCCTCTTTCACTTTCATCAAGAGGCTCTTTAGTTCTTCTTCACTTTCTTCCATAAGGGTGGTGTCATCTGTATATCTGAGGTTATTGATATTTCTCCCGGCAATCTTGATTCCAGCTTGTGTTTCTTCCAGCCCAGCGTTTCTCATGATGTGCTCTGCATATAAGTTAAATAAGCAGGGTGACAATATACAGCCTTGACGTACTCCTTTTCCTGTTTGGAACCAGTCTGTTGTTCCATGTCCAGTTCTAAGTTGGACTATAAAGAAGTCTGAATGCCAAAGAATCGATGCTTTTCAAACTGTGGCCCTAAATAAGACTCTTGAGAGTCCCCTGGACTGCAAGTAGATCAAACCTGTAAATCCTAAAGGAAATCAACCCTGAATATTCACTGGAAGGACTGGTGCTGAAGCTGAAACTCCAATACTTTGGCCACCTGATGGGAAGTGTCAACTCATTGGAAAAGATCCTGATTCTGGGAAAGACTGAGGGCAGGAGGAGAAGGGGGTGACAGACGACGAGATAGTTGGATGGCATCACCAACTCAATGGACATGAGTTTGAGCAAACTCCAGGAGATAGTGAGGCATAAGGAAGCCTGGCGTGCTGCAGTCCATGGAGTCACAAATAGTTGGACACAACTTAGCGACTCAACAGCAACAAGTGTACCATGGATGATATTAGTCCGTGAGTAATACAGGTGAGTATTATGGATGATGGTGGGTGTGGGCTGTGGAAAACATAACCAGAGTTAAGAAAATGAGTTGTCAGAGAAGGCTGGTGAGAGAGAGAGAAGTATGGTGGGCTGAGGTGGTGAGATACATGAAGAGGGATGCAGAGCAGATAAGACAGGGTCAGGTTGTGAGAGGGAAGTTGAATTGTGGCTGGGGCTCCATGTCAGTTGGCTTCCCTGGTGGCTCAGACTGTAAAAATTCACCTGTGATGCAGGAGACCCAGGTTCAACCCCAGAAGATTTCCTGGAGAAGAGAATGTGTACCCACTTCAGTATTCTTGCCTGGAGAATTCCATGGAGAGAGGAGCCTGGCAGGCTACAGTCCATGGGCTCGCAGAGTTGGACGCTACTGTATGGCTAACAACACTGCATGTCAGTAGGTGATGAATTTTGTCAAGTGCTTTTTCTACATCTATTGACATGATCATCAATTTTCCCATTTATTCTTTTCATATGGTGAATTAATTATATTAGTTTATTTTCATGTTTTAAACCCACCTTGCATTCCTGAGATAAATCCAAAGTTTTCATGGTATATAATCCTTTTTATATGTTTCTAGATTTTGTTTCCTAATATTCTATTGAGAATTTTTACATCTATATTCATGAGGGATATAGCTCTATCTATATTTCTTGTGATGCTTCTATATCAAGGTGTGAAGGTCATAATGGTCTCATAGAAGGAGTTGGAAGAAACTTTCTTTCCCCTTATTTTCTGAGGTTATTACAAATTGATGTTATTTCTTTAAAAAATATTTTATAGAATTAGTGAAACTGTGGCTTTGTGCTTGTCTTTTGGGGATGATTTCAAATATCAATTCAATTTCTTCACTTGTTTTAGCATTATTCAAATTTTCTATTTTTAAATTTTAATTATTTTAATTGGAATATAATTGCTTTACAATGTTGTGATAGTTTCTGTTGTAAGCAAAGTGAATCAGCCACACACACACACATATATATATACCCCCTCTTCCTTGTATTTTCTTCCCATTTAGGTCACCACAGAGCATCAGGTAGAGTTTCCTGTGCTGTACAGTAGGTTCTCATTGGTTATCTATTTTACATATTGTAGTGCATATATGTCAGTCCCAATCCCCCAATCCATCCCATCCTCCCTTTCCCCTTCAGTATCGTATCAGTTCAGTCACTCAGTCATGCCTGACTCTTTGTGACCCCATGGACTGCAGCAGGCCAGGCTTCTCTGTCCATCACCAACTCCTGGAGCTTGCTCAAACTCTTGTCCATCAAGTTGGTGATGCCATCCAATCATCTCATCCAGGTCAGAATTTTGTATGATGTGCTCTGCATATAAGTTAAATAAGCAGGGTGACAATATACAGCCTTTGACGTATTCCTTTCCCAATTTTGAACCAATTCATTAGAATTTTCCAGTTTGTTGTGATCCACACAGTCAAAGGCTTTAGCATAGTCAATGAAGCAGATGTTTTCTGGAATTCTCTTGCTTTTTCTATGATCCAACAAGATGTTGTCAATTTGATATCTGGTTCTTCTGCCTTTTCTAAATCCAGCTTGTCCATCTGGAAGTTCTCAGTTCATGTACTGTTGAAGTCTAGCTTGAAGGACTCTGAGCATTACCCTGCTAGCATGTGAAATTAACGCCATTGTTCAGTAGTTTGAACATTCTTTGGCATTGCCATTCTTTGGAATTGGAATGAAAACTGACCTTTTCCAGTCCTGTGGCCACTGCCGAGTTTTCCAAATTTGCTGGCATATTGAATGCAGCACTTTAAAACCATCACTTTTTAGGATTTGAAATAGCTCAGCTGGAATTCCATCACCTCCACTAGCTTTATTCATAGTGATGCTTCCTAAGGCCCACTTGACTTCACATTCCAGGATATCTGGCTCTAGATGAGTGATCACACCATCACGGTTATCTGGTTCATGAAGATACTATTTGTATAGTTCTTCTGTGTATTCCTGCCACCTCTTCTTAATATCTTCTGCTTCTGTTAGGTCCATACTGTTTCTGTCCTTTATTGTGCCCATCTTTGCATGAAATGTTCCGTTGGTATCTCTAATTTTCTTGAAGAGATCTCAGTCTTTCCTATTCTATTGTTTTCCTTTATTTATTTTCATTGTTCACTTAAGAAGGCTTTCTTGTCTCTCCTTGCTATTCTTCAGAAATCTGCATTCAAATGGGTATATCTTTCCTTTTCTCCTTTGCCTGTTGCTTCTCTTCTTTTCTCAGCTGTTTGTATGAACTCTAGGGGTACATAATTCAGCCCATATCTGGGTGTTTTACACAAAAGAAACCTAGTTTATCATAGTTCAGAGGGATATAAGTCTAAGATCAGTGTGCCAACAGGATTGGGTACTTCTGAGACCTCTCTCCTTGGCTTGCAGATGGTTACCCTCTTGCTGCCTCTTCACATGGCTGCCCTGTCCTGTGTATACTCCTTGTGTGTCTTTGTGTGTCCAGATTACCTCTTCTTTTAAGGACCAGCTCTAATGCCTCACTTTAATTTAGTCACTTCTCTAAAGACCCTATCTCTGAATTCAGTCACATTCTGAGATACGGAAACCAGAGCTTCAACATGAGTTTGGGGAGAACACACTCCCATAACAGTTTAATATCCAGAATATATAAAGAAGTCCTACATCTCAACAACAACAAAAACAATCAATCTGATTTTTTAAACGGACAAAGGACTTGAATAGACATTTCTCCAAAGAATATACACAAATGTCCAACAAGCACGTGAAAAGATGCTCATCAGTAGTAATTAGGGAAATGCAAATCAAAACCACTGTGAAATACTACCTCACAGCCACTAGGATGACTATTATTAAGAAAAAGAAAGAAAAGGGAAGAAGTGTTGGCAAAGATGTAGAGAATTGGAATCCTGTATACTGTGCTGGGAATGTAAAATGGTGCAGCCACTGTGGAAAACAGTATGGTGGTTCTTCAAAAAATTAAAAATAAAATTACCATACTACCTAGCAATTCCTACTTCTGGGTATATATCCAAAATAATTGAAATAAAAATCTTAAGGAGATATTTGTACACCCAAGTTAATAGCAGCATTTTCTATAATATCCAAAATGTGGAAGCAACCCAAGCATCCATTGATGGATGAATGGATAAACAAAATGTGGTATACTCATACAATGGGATATTGGTCAGCCTTAAATAAAAAAGGAAGGAAATTCTGACATACACTACAAAGTGGATGAACTTTGAAGACATTATGCTATGTGAAATATGTCAGTCACAAAAAGACAAATACTATATAATTCCACTTATATGAGGTATCTAGAGTAGTCAAATTCATAGAGACACAAAGCAGAATGGTGGTTTCCAGGGCCTGGAGGAATGGGGCAATGGAGAGTTGTTGTTTAATGGGTAGAGAGTTTTAGTTTTGCAAAATGAAAAAATTCTTGAGATTGGTTGTGTAACACTGTAAATGTACTTAAGTCTGCTGAACTGTATACTTAAGAATGGTAAGATAGTAAACTTTATGTTATGTATATTTTACCACAATTATTAAAAAATCAAAAAGTAAGAGATACTAAAAATAAGTTTATATACATTTAATTTAACAGCTGAGCAGAAATAAGCCAGTTCTCAAAAACCACAAACTACCAAAACTTAGCCTAGAAGATAAAGACAACCTGAATATACATATTGATATAATCATTAAGGAAAAATATGTATTAAAAACTCTCCAAAAAAAACCAAAAACTTGACAACCAGGTGGTTTTACTTGATAATTTTACCAAACATTCAGAGAAAATAACATCAGTTTTACATAAACATGGAAGAATAGAGAAAACCTCACAATTCATTTTATGATGTCAGAATTACCCTGATACTAAATAAGACAAAGACTGCATACAAAAATAAAACTATATATGAATATTCTCCTGAATATAGATTCAAGAGTTCCCCTCAACTATGGCTGATTCATGATTCATGTTGATATATGGCAGAAACCAACACAATATTGTAAGGCAATTATCCTCCAACCAAAAATTTTTTTAAAAATAATTCTGCTCCAAAAATTTAGCAAATGGAATCCAATAATATATAAAAAGAATAATATGGCACAAACATGTAGGTTTTACTCCAAGTGTGAAAGTCTGGCTCAATTGTCAAAAATCAGTCAATGCAATCTAGCATATCAGCAGGAGAAAAAATAATAATAGTCATCATATGACCTTCTTTATCCTAATGATATATGAGATTGGCACATCAACTTGCACAGAAAAAGGATTCAACAAAATCCAAGTCTATTCATGATTATAAGAAGAAAACCATTTACTATACGAGGAACAGAGAGGAACTTCCTCAACCTGAAAAGATCTTTTTAAAAAAAGAAAAACCCTACAGGTAACATCATACTTAATGGCATAAGGCTAAATTGTTGTCGTTCAGTTGCTAAGTCATGTCCGACTCTTTGCAACCTCATGGACCGCAGCACGCCAGACTTCCCTATCCCTCACCATTTCCCTTGAGTTCACCCAAGTTCATGTCCACTGAATCGGTGACGCTATCCAACCATCTCATCCTCTCCCGCCTCTTCTCCCTTTGCCTTCAAACTTTCCCAGCATCAGGGTCTTTTCCAATGAGTCAGTTCTTCACATTAGGTGGCCAAAGTATTGAACCTTCAGCTTCAACATCAGTCCTTTCAACGAGTATTCAGAGTAGACTGGCTTGATCCACTTGCAGTCCAAGGGATTCTCAAGAGTCTTCTCCATCACCACAGTTTGAAAGCATCAGTTCTTTGGTTCAGCCTTCTTTTTGGTCCAACTCTCACATCCGTACATGACTACTGGAAACACCATAGCTTTGACTATATAGACCTTTGTCGCCAAACTGATGTCTTTGCTTCTTAATACACTGTCTAGGTTTGTCATAGGCTTCCTTCCAAGAAGCAAGTGTCTTCTAATTTCATGGCTGCAGTCACTATCTGCAGTGATTTTGGAGCCCAAGAAGAGAATATCTGTCATTACTTCCACTTTTTCCCCTTCCATTTGCCATGAAGTGATGGGACCAGATGCTATGATCTTCATTTTCTGAATGTTGAGTTTTAAGCCAGCTTTTTCACTCTCCTCCTTCACCCTCATATAGAGCCTCTTTAGTTCCTCTTCCCTTTCTGTCATTAGAATGATATCTGCATATCTGAGGTTGTTGATATTTCTTCCAGCAATCTTGATTCCAGCTTGTAACTCAACCAGTTGAGCATTTCTTATGATGTAGTCTGCATAGAAGTTAAATAAACAGGGTGACAATATACAGCCTGTCGTACTCCTTTCCAATTTGGAACCAGTCCATTGTTCCATGTAAGGTTCTAACTGTTGCTTCTTGACCCACATACAGGTTTTTCAGGAGACAGGTAAGATGGTCTGGTATTCCTACCTCTTTAAGAATTTTCCATGGTTTGTTGTGATACACAAGGTCAAAGGCTTTCGCGTAGTCAGTGAAACAGAAGTAGATACTTGGAGAGTTCTGACAAAATGTGATCCACTGGAGGAGGGAATGGCAAACCACTCCATTATTCTTGTGGGGAGAACTCCGTGAACGATATAGAAAGGCAAAAACATATGCCAGTATAAGGCTAAATGCTCTGCCTCTAAGATTGAGGACAATGCAAGGGTATCTACTCTCATCACAGTAGCAAGAGATCTAACCACTGCAATGAGGCAAGAAAAAGAAAAAAAGTAATACAAATTGAAAAGGAAGAAACAAAACTATCTCTATTCACAGACAAGATTGTCTATGTAGAAAATGAAATGAACATACAAAAAAAACCAACCTTAGATTAAAAAATGAGTTCAGTGACTTCACACAGTATAAGGTCAACACACAAAAATCATTCACATTTCTATAACCTATGAACAAATGGAAAACAAAATGTAAAAAGGTAGTACCGTTTACAATTGCTCCAAAAGAAATACGATATTTATGTATAAATCTAACAAAAATTGTACAAGATCTGTATGATGAAAATTATGTGTGTCTGATGAAAGAAATGAAAGAGAGATATAAATGCCAAGAGCTGGGGGAGTAGTAGGCCAGATCAACTGCATCACCAACAGTCAACTAACAGGAAAAAAGAAAGAAAGAACCATGTAGCCCTTCCCTTACACATTAAAAGAACACACCACATAATAGAAATTTTTGACCCAGAGAGACCAATATTAAGATATATTCTCATAAAATTACTGGGCCTTTTTTTAAAATGTGAAAATATTCTGGGCATTTTGGGAGAAAAATAACTTGTGACCTACAAAGTGAACAAATTTAGATTATTATCAGATTTTTCAACAGAAGCATTTTATACCAAAAGAAAACAAGGCCACATATTTAATATGACAAAAGCAAATTTTGGCTAAAGATCTTACATCCAACAAAACTGACTTTCAATGACACAGAGAAACTGTTATCAATATGCAAGACTTAGAGACTATGATTCCCATGAGCCCTTCCTGAGGAAGAATCTGCCAGAGAAGCAGCTCCAGATAACAAGATATGTGCTTAACCAGACATAAGGACTGGTTGTGAGCACTAAGTATATAATTATTGTAGAACTAAGAATCAATGTCCGTTGAGTGGGACAAAGTGTTATATAGGATATATAACAAATGGTATTACTATTTTCAAAAATTGGTGGTAGAGGAAAATGGGCAGAATATGTGCCAAAAATGCTTTAATATATTTAGTAATTGTATTGGTAGTAAATATTAGTATAAATATAAATGATAAGGAGTGGAAAAGATGCAAAATGAATCTATAGATTTATGAGCAGCATTCAATTATGTCTAGGGATTCACATTTGAGTGATAAAACTACAAAAAAAATTACAAGGAATTAATTACTATAGAAGTCAGGGTAGTGGTTTCTTATTGGGGACAGGACAGTCTGTGTGATGTGGCACATGGAAGGGATTTCTTAGGTGACTGACAAAGTTCTATTTCACACCTGAGTGGTTTTAATCTTATAATAATTCATTAAGCCATACATCTGGTCTATTTGGTTTTCATATCTATGTTTTATTTAACAATAAAAGATTATTTTTTAAAAAGGAGTCTCAGAAATAGATGCATTTGTTCCTGCCCTCTGTAGCTACAGAGTTATCATTCTTTATCCCAAACTATTTTAAAAATGTAATTTGATAACATGTTTTTAGGTTGAAAATATTCACAACGATGTAACTGGCAATGTAACTTTTGTTTTTTTGTACAAAAGAGCGATTTCTGTGTATAGAATAGCTGTTATCAATTGTTACATTCTCTCTCCTTGTAAATTTAACCTTGGAAATAACATTTGTACAACAGGATCTTGTAAAATTCCCAAAACTTGAGAAATTGTTGCCAGGTCCTGTGAAAATAATCCCTAAGAGAAGCCTGCAATTCTGATTGGTTGTCTTTCTTGATAAATTTTTGCCTTCATAATAATGTTGCAATTTATATCTGTGTTACTAAAGGTTTTAAATAATTATTTGTAAGGTTGCTCTATCAAGTCAGAAGTCAATTACTGGCACTTTCTTCCTCTCTCATATCAATGATTTTTAAAAGCCTCCTTACTTTGAAATTGTTCTCATTTTAACATAAAAATGTGCATTACAAGATGGAAAACGCTGTAACAATGACAATAAATGAACTGCTGTTAGACACAACAGGATTGAATTTTACAGTGTTTAGCAAAAGAAGCTAGAGAAAAAAGACTGTCTTACTATATAATTCCATTTACATAAAATTCAAAAACATGTAAAACTCATCTAATATGTTAAAAGTTAGGATATTAGCTAATATTTGGAGAGCCTTAGTGATCAGGAGGGAGCATGAGGGGGACCCTTAACAGGAGAAATAACTGGGGAACACTTTGAGGTACAAGAATAGGTGATATCAAGCTAGCATGCATTTTAGTGTTCCATCTTATTTTTCATTTGTCATTTTCCCCTGCATATGTTTCTCCACCTTTATAGGGAGTGTTAACAGTGGTCTGGAGAAAGGTTCCATTATCCCTGGGTCCTCTGATAGTCATATCATCTTTTAAATTTTTAAATTAATTTTTATTGGAGTATAGTTACTTTACAATGTTGTGTTAGTTTCTACTGTACAGCAAAGTGAATCAGTCACACATATACATATTTTCACTCTTCATATCATCTTAAATACCATAAGAATTATACCAAAATAAACCAAATTCCTGAGAGAGAGGCTCAGAAGATTGACTCATCAAAACAGTGGAAGAAAAATGGTGCAACCACAAAAAAACTTTAATAGAAAGAAAGGGAAACAGGGAGGGAAGAAGGGAATAAAGAAGAGGAAAAGAAAGAAAGAAAGAAAACCTTTAGTTCAGCTTCATCTGTTCAGTGCATATATTGCACTCAGCAGGGCACATATGTGACAGAATCGTGAATGTCATGGTCAGCAGTTGTTGGATTACAACCTTGGAAGGGAAACAAATCTCTTGTTATCAATTCTGGTTGCCCCAGTTTCTACCTCCTGGCAGATTTCCCCTGTCCTTGTCCTCAAGGGACAGTCCTGAGAGGAACACTGGGGATAACTGACCACAAGGAGCTGTTTGGTTACATCAGCCCATTTCTGTCTAGGGCTGGTATCTTTCTCAGGGAACCTGGGGGTTTCCAAAGGAGCTGTGATTCCCTGGCATGCTCAGTTAAGTTGTACACAAAGCCCTGTTTCTGAGGCTTGGGGTTTTTCTGGTGACTTAACTCCTGCTGTGACTTGCCAACTTTTATTTCTTTTTGGAAGACTCTATTGTCCTTAGCCAATGCCAGAAATTGCTCCACTATTTTCTAGCATTCAGATTTGGGAATGAAACCACTGATGTTAGTGTGGTACTCTTTCTTTAATAGGTATCCCTTTCTATCTGAAAAGTCAGGGCAGTGGTTCAGAATTATGTGGATCTGCTTTCTTCAACCTTTTAAAAAACCTTTTTATTTTGAAATAATTTTAGATTCACAAGAACAGATCTTATTTTATGTGCCCTTGGCAAGTTATTTAAACTCTCTGAATCTACATTAACTCCTTTAAACATTTCCAGCACTGTACTTACCCCCAACATCCAACTCTCAGGACCATGGACTTGCCAAAACTGATCCTCATCCACAGAAGCACTCCATCAATTAGACAGTGTACCTGACCATACAACATCCTCCTCACTACCCCATAGCCAGTATGCTAAGCTACAGCACTGTATATACCCTTTCAACATGAGCGTCCTTAAAGTTTCTGGGGCCAGAAACACATGATCCATTATGCTGGCTTTGGAGTTTCTCTACCAGACTGCAACAGAATTCCACTGGTGTTAGTGAACTTTAGCCTATAGTCAGAATTTACTGTCTTGACAATCTAGTGATGTAATTCTATCCTGCCTCTAATCCCTGTATTCCTTAGTCACTGTCCAAATCAATGCATTTTCTCATTTTCCCTATATCCCTAATGTTCTGTCTTCTCCTTTTACATAGTGCACTCTATCACTTCTCCTTGCTCTCTCAGATCCTTACAACATGCTCCCTGGAAACTCTGCACTATGATGCACAAACTCTCCTACATTCTCAACTTCTCTGAATATTCTCCTCCTGCCTTCATTTCACCCCAGCCATACCCAGTCACCATACTTATACAGCAGCTCTCTGCAGTGAGGTTGCTCATTCTCATATTCCCTACATATAACAGAGTAGAGACATAAAGATGGCGACCTTATGATTTCACAATACTACTGCCAACCAACACCGTCTCTCTATCATGAATAACACTATGCTTCTTTGAGGCCATTTGTTTCTAAAACTCTTCATCACTCTCACCTGCAAACCTATTAGACACATCACTTCATACCTGTATAACCTTGGCAGTTGTCTCACAGTCCTCTTCATCTCAACTCTTGCTACACCCTTGATAAATTCAATATTCATTCTAGCCAACATCCTTTCCATGATCTCGTCTCTAATGCCCTTTTCCCTCCACTCATCTCAGTTCCTTATGCTTACAATCACATTCTGAATTTTACCATAAACAAATTTATCCACCTCAGAAACATCCTATTAAACATCTTACTCTGACCAAAACCTTCTCTCCTTATACTTTGATACTCCACTGCTTTCACTTCTTAGACTTCATCAAGATTGATAGAACTGACACATCTACTCTCTTGCATTCATTTTCCTCTCTCCTGTGTCCTTTTTCCCTTACTCAAACTAGAATCCATGGTTCATACTTTGAATGACTGTCTTGCAAATACCTGCCAATTCCATTTCTCCATTGACTTTTCTTTGCAAACATTAGAAACATCACAATCACAGGTGACTGTGTTCTCTCCCTGCTTGCACTTGGCTCCCAAGAATAGCTGTAGAAAGTCATTAAATGTAGCACACTGCTACCACTCTAGATGAATGGTGACAAATGAGCCCTTCAAACTACCCAGTGAGTCTATCATACTTCTCTTGTGAATTTACACTTCCATTATCATCAAATCTCTCACCCCACCACCTATTCCCTCACACTTAGCCCATGACCTAGTCTTCCCCTTCACAGGGAAAACAGAAGCTCTCATCTTGGAAAAACATGTTCTCCACCACCAAATCTATAAGGCTATCTCTATTTGCACCAAACCCTCCCCTTATCTAAACTTGACCCACCACCTGTAGTTTCTTTGTCTTTTCAGCATTCTCAGAATTCTGAAGTGTTGATTAGCCCATTGTGTTTCTGTATTTTCAATGTAAATATATCGGAAGAATAGTCTACATGACAGCGCTCTATTATTTCCTCATAAATCAAGTGCTTTTCAACCTCCTTAATTCTGGTTTAGGCCCCCACCATTTCTAAATTTGCTCTTTCTCAGATCATCAATGACCAACAAATTCATAACTAAATGGCTACATTTAAGTCTTCATCTCATGGACCACTCAGCAACATTTCATACAGAGTTGATTACTGTCTCCCATTCTGAACACCTGGCCTTAATTTTCTGTATAACACATTCATACCATTTTGCCAAAAAAATTTATTATATGCAACCATTAAATTAAAAAATTCCTCAGAGATATCTCCTAATGCTTTTCTATATATTTATGCTATTGTCCTATGAGATCGCACACATACCTATGGATCTAAGTACCATCCATGTGCTGATTTGTTTTAATGTTCCTTGTGAGCGAATCAAGCAATACAGAAAAGTACAAAGAAGAAAGCAAAAAACCACATTAAAATGCCACACTCCAAATCAGTCATTAACATTGGGTGAACATTATTTCAGACATCTCCCAATGCATAAGAAAATGTTGTTTATTAAGTTCTTCTATAAGATAATGCACCAGTGGGCAATTTTCTTCTATCCCTTGGTTGTATTTTCCTTCAAGCTAGGTTTTAAACCTGTCTTTGCATATTATGTTCCTGTTTACTTTTTTGCTTTATTACATTTACATAACTGCCTTTCATCTTGCTCATACTTAAAAAGAAAACTGTGTGCAGTCCACTATTTTCTCTGATATGGAGTAGATGAAGTAGTATACTCACCTGATCTGGAAACTTTTTGCCCCCTTCTCAGGACTACACTTCTGGGTCCTGTTGCACACAAGGTTCTGTTTGTGCCCTCCAAGATCTGTTTCCCCAGTCCTGTGTAAGTTCTGGTGGCTCTATTGTGGGGTTAATGGCAACCTCCTCCAAGAGGGCTTATGCCATAACCAAGTCTGCTGCACCCAGAGCCCCTGCCCCTGTGGCAGTCCACTGCTGACCTGTACCTCCACAGGAGACACTCAAACACAGTTCTGTCTCAGTCTCTGTGGGGTCTCTGGGTCGGGGTACACACAAGGTTTGTTTGAGTCCACTGAGCGACTCTGGAGGGGTATGGAGTTTGATTCTAAATGTGATTTCACCCCTCCTACCATCTTGCTGGGGCTTCTCCTTTGCCCTTGGATGTGGGGTATCTCCTCACATCTGTTCCAGTGCCATGCAGACGCAGTTCCAGTGCCTACCATCTTCCTGGGGCTTCTTTGTCCTTGGACATGGGGTATCTGCTCACAGCTGCTCCAGCACTGCACAGCTGCTGCTCCAGTGACGCGCAGCTGCCACTCCAGGAGAAGAGCAGTGACCCCACAAGAGACCGACCCAGACTGGCCCGTGAGTGTCCAGGAGTCTTGAAAGGTTGTTGCTGAACCATGTAAAAGATGCCGGGATTCTTGGCCTCCGGAGGAGAAGAATTCAATCTGGGGCCAGAGACGAGGCTTGATCGCTCAGAGCTTTTGTGTAATAAAGTTTTATTAAATTATAAAGGAGATAGAGAAAGCTTCTGACATAGGCATCAGAAAGGGGCAGAAAGAGTGCCCCCCTGCTAGTCTTCAGCTGGATGTTATATAGTTACCAGCAGTTTGTTAATATAAGAAAGGAATGTCTTAAAACTCAGAATGGCACCAGGCTCCTCATCCATAAGATGCATTTTGGGATAATCTTGGCACCAGATGGGATATCCCGGGCCATAAAATGATTGACTTGAATCTTGTAGAAGGGCAGATTACCATGCAAATAATTTCATTTACATAGATTAGGGGAACAATGTCTAAGTATAACATACTGGTTTGTCAAGTAGGTTCTGAGCCATTAGGCAGAAACGACTTGAAGACAGAGTTTGGGGTAAATGCATAGTACATTAACATAGCTTAAGACAAACATTTCCATAAGAAAAATGCATTGGTTAACTCAAGGTTTGAGAATAGTTAACTTCAGGTGAAACCAGGTGTCATTATGACAACACAGTATTTTAAGAGAAACCTCTTTTATTTATTTTGAAAAACTTTATTTAGGTGCAATTGATGTACAACTGATGTACATATTTAATGTATACAATTTTATAACTTTGGACATACACATACGCCCAAGAAACTATCACCACAATCAAACTAGTAGATATATCCATTACCTCCAAAAATTTCCTTGTGCTTCTTTTTATTGTTGTTGTAGGAATATTTTGTTCCCCACATTGCTTGCTGGATCTTAGTTCTCTGACCAGGGATTGAACTAAGGCCCTCAGCAGTGGAAGCAGGGAGTCCTAACTACTGGACTGCCAGGGAATTCCAGTAAGAACAATTAACATAAACCCTCTTAACAAGTTTTCAAGTACACAATGCAATAGGGCTAGCTATTAGCACAAGTTTGTACAGCAGATCTCCAGAATTTATTCATCTTGCATAAGTGAAACTTTGTACTCATTGACAGACGTTTCCCCACTTTTCCTCTCCTCTAGTCATTGGCAACCAGCATTCCACTCTCTACTTCTATGAGTTTGACTACTTTAGATTCTTCCCATAAGTGGAATCATGTAGTATTTGTCATTCTGTAACTGGCTTATTTCACTTACCATAATGTTCTCTGGGTTCATTCATGTGAAAGCAGAAGTGTTAGTCACTCGGTCGTGTCCGACTCTTTGTGACCCCATGGACTATGAATGTCCAGGATTCATTTCCTTTAGAATTGACTGGTTTGATCTCCTTGCAGTCCAGAGGCCTCTCACGAGTCTTCTCCAACACCACAGTTCAAAAGCATCAATTCTTTGGCGCTCAGCCTTCTTTATGGTCCAACTCTCACATCCATACGTGACTACTGGAAAAACCATAGCTTTGACTATATGGACCTTTGTCGATAATGTCTCTGCTTTTTATTTTTTTATTTTAAATTAGTTTATTTATTTTTTTCTTTACAATATTGTATTTGTTTTGCCATACATTGACATGAATCCACCATGAGTGTACATGTTTTCCCCTTCCAGAAGCCCCCTCCCCATTCCATCCCTTCGGGTCATCCCGGTGCACCAGCCCCGAGCACCCTGTATCATGCATCGAACCTGCACTGGTGATTCGTTTCACATATGATAATTTACAAGCTTCAATGCCATTCTCCCATATCATCCCGCCATCACCCTCTCCCATAGAGTCCATAATACTGTTCTATATATCTGTGTCTCTTTTGTTGTCTTGCATACAGGGTTATCCTTACCGATTTACTAAATTCCATATATATGTATTAGTATACTGTATTGGTGTTTTTATTTCTGGCTTACTTCACTCTGTATAATAGGCTCCAGTTTCATCCACCTCATTAGAACTGATTTGAATGTGTTCTTTTTAATGGCTGAGTAATATTCCAATGTGTATATGTACCACAGCTTCCTTATCCATTCATCTGCTGATGGGCATCTAGGCTGATTCCACATCCTGGCTGTTATAAACAGTGCTGCGATGAACATTGGGGTACACGTGTCTCTTTCAATTCTGGAAGAGAAATCCATTTGTTTTTGTTTTTTTTTACTTGTAAACTTTTGTTTAATTTTTTTCTACGTTTTAAATTAGTTTGTTTATCTATTTTTTAACTTTACAATATTGTATTTGTTTTGCCATACGTTGACATGAATCCACCAAAATTTGTATAGAGAAGGGAAAAAATATCGCTAGTTGGTTTCCTCCTGCCGCTTAAGAGAGATAAAAATGTCTGACACTTGCAGCCTATTTCCTCCGTTTGGAGACCCCTGGCTTTCCTGCCTGTTACCCTCTCAGTCTCTGGTGCAGGTGTGGGGTGGAGGTGAGGGTCAGTGGTGGCCTGCTACAGGGTTGGGGGCACTGAGAGTACCAGTACGGGCATGGAACCTTTTGAAGGAGGTCACCACTATCTTCATTACCTCCACCATAGTTTCAGTCAGTCAGTTCAGTCACTCATTCATGTCCAACTCTTTGCGACCCCATGGACTGCAGCACACCAGGCCTCCCTGTCCATCACCAACTTCTGGAGTTTACTCAAACTTATGTCCATTGGAGAAGACTCTTGAGAGTCCCTTGGACAGCAAGGAGATCCAACCAGTCCATCCTAAAGGAAATCAGTCCTGAATATTCATTGGAAGGACTGATGCTGAAGCTGAAACTCCAATACTTTGGTCACCTGATGTGAACTGACTCATATGAAAAGACCATGATGTTGGGAAAGATTGAAGGCGGGAGGAGAAGGGGATGACAGAGGATGAGATGTTTGGATGGCCTCATCAACTCGATGGACATGAGTTTGAGTAAACTCCAGAAGCTGGCAATGGACAGGGAGGCCTGGGGTGCTGCAGTCCATGGGGTCTCAGTTGGACATGACTGGGTGACTGAACTGAACTGAACAGGACTACACTGTGAGTCAGTGTCAGTCAATATTAGTCTCACAATCGTCTCCGACTTTCTGTGACCCCATGGACTGTAGCCCACTAGGCTCCTCTGTCCCCAGAATTCTCCAGGCAAGTATACTGGAGTGGGTAGCCATTCCCTTCTCCAGGGAATCTTCCCCACCCAGAGATTCAACTCGGCTCTCCTGCATTGCAAGCAGATTCTTTACGCTCTGTGCCACCAGGGAAGTCTTATATGTGTCAAATTGTCCATGTCACTGTAGCTTAAGGAATAGTGGGAATAGTGATGGAGGTGAACAGTCATTTGGAAGGTCTGACCTCAATCAATTTTCAAATTGTTTTGTTATGACTTGATGTGCTTTATGCTGGATTTTTGCAGTCTTTCTTCTGGGTTCCAAGTTTAGTAGACATTGGAGGTCTGAAATTCTGTGACTGGACTGTATGCCACCATGCTTTTCCCTGGCAGCTGACAGCATAATTCCATAGTTCAAGTCTGGACTTCCCTTTTGTTCTCTAAATCCACGTAACCAACAGAGCCCTTGACATCTCCCCTTCTATGTTGTGGCAATCACTGTCCTTGGCCTATCCAACAACAATTTCCTGTCCCACCTTTCCCTTGCAGAGATCGCTTGATTTCAAGGAGGAAATAAGAACTGTTCTAAGTGAGTGATACTGTGCACAATCCTCTTAGTTATTGATTAGCCTAAGGGTGGGCATGCAAGGGAGGCTAACGTGCTACAAGAGGAATTCTACTAGGGAGAAGTTTCCCTTTCCGAACCAAATGACAAGGCCTGACAGGAAGAAAACTTTTTCCTGCTTTTCTCTTCTTCCTGCCTTGGACTTGAATGCATGTGAACAGCATTTGTGACCATGAGGGGAAAAGCCAAGAGAATTATGGAGATGTCGGTATTGACATTTTAAATCACAGAACCAGCTCCAACAGCCACCCTCGTCTAGACCTTTTGTTTTATGAAAGTTTAAGGCCCATTTGTTTAAACTACCCCTAATTGGGTATTCTGTTGGCATCTGCATTGGTAGCAGCAGCCAAAAGAATGACTAACCGTGACACATTTATTGCACACACCTCAAAATGAACATCATAAGTGAACTCAGAATCCTCTCCACTGAACTTGATTCTCTTTCAGTCTCTTTCACTTTAGTAACTTTTACACCATCCACCCAGTGGTCTAAGTCAAAAAACATGGGTTTCCCTTAAATCTCCCTGCCCTGCCATCCCCCACCCCCACCACACACACCAACGTTCTATCACCGAATACTGTCAATTCTATCTCATAAATATCTCTCCAATCGTTTCTTATCAGCTGTCACCAGTCCAGTCCAACCGAGCAGCATCTATTGCCTGAACTACTGAAAAATGGTTCTTACCACATCTCCTCTGGCCCATCTCCAATATGATCCCCCAAACCAGCAATCGTGATGTCTTTAAAGAAGCACATCTGATCAAGTCCATCCTCTTCCTTAGTATTCTGTAACGATTTCCCACATAAACTTGGAGTTAAAGTCCAAACTCCTTACAGGGACTATTAGACCTTAAAGGATGTGATCCTTGCCTGCCTCTCCAGCTTGCTCTCAGACTTGGTCCTCCCCAATCTCCAGACTGGCATTACTGGCCTTCTTTTACTTTTGCAGCCACTTTAAGCTCTATTTCATGTCTATTTCATTATACACACACACACACAAACACACACACACACACAGTATTTATTGTGTACAGCATGCTCAGTCATGTCTAACTCTTTGCAACCCTATGGACTGTAGTCCGCCAGGCTCCTCTGTCTGTGAGATTTTTCAGGCAAGACTACTGGAGCGGGTTGCCATTGCCTACTCCAGGGGATCTTCCCGACCCAGGGATCGAACCCACGTCTCTTGCATCTCCTGCCTCGGCAGGTGGATTCTTTACCACTGTGCCACTTGGGAAGCCCATAATATTTATTATATAATTATATATTCTATATAATATGTGCTATATATTATATAATGCATAATTGTATTATAGATTAAACATTATTATAATATCATGTTACATAATGTATATAATTCCCTCAGCCTAGTATACTTTTCCCCCAATATTTGCCTCAGTCACTCTTCCTCATCATTCGGGTCTCGGCTAAAATGGCATTTCTTTAGAGAGCCTTCTATGGACCCACGAGACTACGTCAAATCCATCATTGAGTGCTACCACAGCACCATGTTCCCTTTCAACACATATAACTTCTAATTACTTCCTCTGTTTTCCTGCTGGACTGGGAAGCTCCTTGAGCACAGGCACCGTGTCTGCTTTGAAACAAAAGCCTCATCCTCCCACAACAGATCTGTAAGCCTGAACCCAGCTTTAGTTCTGAACCCAGCCTCTTCCTCCTGTTACAAGGGAGAAAATAGCTCTCCTGTTCCTTTACTTGTACTTTGGATCCCACCATCCCCTGACTTTTCAAACACTTTGAACACATGACTCCAACCCCTGCCTCGCAAACACGCTCTTTTCAGAATCAGTAATCTCCCCATCTCCTCTGGGCCACTAACGTTAGTACTTAAACATGTTCTAGTAGGTCCCATCTTGAAAAGAAGGGGGAAAAAAACCCTTGCTTGACTCCCCATCTGCCTCCCGCTACTCTACTGCTTTTCTACTCGCCTTCATAGACAATTTCACACTGAAGAGATAGGCAAAACTTCGAGGTTTAGACAATACTGAGTGTTCATAAGAATATGGAGCAAAGATGCAATCATTGTAAAGAGTAGAATTTAGATAGTTATTTAGAATAACTGAGTAAAGTCAAAGATATCCATAATCTATGACCCAGCAAATTCCACTTTTAGTTGTGTATCATAAAGCAAAGCTTTCTCAAAATACTCACTATGAAACTTTAGTAAATATATTGTGAAATTAATTTAGTGGGTTGTGACTACCATTAAACAAGTGAACTAAAAGAAAACAGAATAGAAAGTGTCAGATTACATTGCCAATAGTAAGGGTAGGAATTGCTTTATGAAAATTTCATTTACATGTACATGGGTGTGTCTGTATAAGTATGTGTATGCATACTTGTGTTTTAAGGCACAATATATTTCTTTCTGGGGTCCCTGTCAAAAAAATTTGAAAAACACAGTCCTAGAGAATCTCTTGAACATGTGTCAAAGGATATCTGTACAAGAGTGTTCGATGCAGTGTTGATTCAAGCCCTAGGAAATAGCCTGGCTGGCTTGCACAGAGAGCTCCCTATAATTCACCTAATCATTAAGAACTTCCTTCACAGTAGTGGCCCTTTAGTGAGCGTTCACATGAGACACAAATATTCTCAAATTCTGGGCCATTCAGGGAGCTCCATCCACACATCTCCTCCACAAATCTTATCACCAGTCTACCAGCCTAATTCCAGCTCACAATCATCAACCACAGCCCCATATATGAGTGTAAACCCCCACATCAGTCCTCTGTACTTTCGGGGGAAATGGGCAGACAGTAAGTTTACCAATGTTCTTCTCACTGTGAGGATTTCACTTTCCCCACTGTACTTCAGGGCCGCATCTCATCGGGACTGTAGTATCGCAGCAGTTCATTTCCACGTGGTTCCAGCACATTTCATAGAACCCTTAATTAGACTACAGTCGTTCTCCCCAGTCACCAGGTTATAAGAAACTCCCTCTGTGTGAGTTGTGGAACAGGTGGCAGCAGGGAGGAATAAAATCGCAGTTTTGCATATACCATTTCCGTTTGATGATAGAGTTCTGCTTACAACATGAGAGTTTAAGGCTTAGTGTATTAGTCAACATACAGTGCATGAAAGGCAGTTCAGGCCACATGGCCATCTGGTTTCTCAAGGTCAGTCTTGACCAGGCCCAGTAGCAAGCTAGGTGCAGTCTCTCAAAAAAGACAATAGCTACTTGCTTGTGGAGACATGGATTTGCTTCAACTGATTTGAAGGGTCCACTGATTTGATTATCTTATCAAGGATTACTGCAGACTCCCATATGGCATCATGATCTGTTACAAATACTTCAAGCACCATTGGATTTTCTGGGTCATAAGGGTTTGGTGGCAGGACTGCTTGAATTGCCGTGTGGGACAATCAGAGAGCGTCCATTTGCTCTGGGCCCTATTTGGTACTGGCTATTTTTCTTGTCACCTACAAAATGAGTTGGAGCAGGACACCCAAAGGTGGGAAATTTTATCTTCAACATCCAAGTTGGCAGACCTAGTGTTGTGCCTCATTACTGGTAGAAGATGAAAGGAGGAACTATCATTGAGGACATTCTGTCATAGTCCACACTGGAGGAACTATCTTGATGTGTCTCAAGCCACTGACCCTCTAGCAATTTCACAGAGGTAGCAGGCTCCTGTAACTTCAAAGGATTTAACTCAAAGCCTCTAGAACCTCAAAAATGTTTCTAAGGTATCTAGAGGGTATTGCTCCTTCCTCTTCTTTAGGTCCTATCAGCAGGATGTCATCAACAGTGGACTAGCATAATTCCCACTGAATGGTGGTATGGTTAAAATCTCCAAAGACTAAACTGGAGCTCTGACTTGGAGATATGCTAGATATCTGGACAGGACAGTAAGTGTATAGAACTTTCTATGTCAGGAAAATCAAACTGCTTTTAGTGTTCTCTGCTTTCTGGAATCTAGAAAAAAGTATTGATTTGCTTCAGGAAAGAAGCCACATCTGGGATGGCAACTGCTGTGGAGTTACCACCTGATTATATTTATGATACTCCAGAGTCACACTCCAAGTCCGTCCATCTCTTACACAGCTAAAATTGGAATGAGAATAAGATACAAATCACTACCTCTGCATCTTTTAATAAATAGTTTTTCAGTGGCATGAAATTTCTGATATTTCCACAGGCATGTGATATTGCTTTTTTTAATTTTTATGTTTTAAATTAAGACAATATGATAACACATTTGCAGGAGACTTGGAAAATACAGAACAAAATTACATATAGTCCCACTATATATATTACAATATTTTTTTTAGTAGATGAATTAAGATTTTTAGTTGGAGTTTCAATATCAAACTCTCAAAAATTAACAGAATGAATATACAGAGAAGTAGAAGGATATAGTAGACCTGAAAAGCACTGTGAACCAATACAACATAACTAAGATTTATATGATTTTCACACAACAGTAGGATACAAACTCTATTCAAGTTCCCATAGACTGTAAACTAGGAGACACTGAAACATATCCAGGGACATAAAAAAAAAGGTGCAAAAGATTTCATTGTCTAAAGGTATTGAAATCATACAGAGTCTGTCTGTTCTCTTATCACTGTGGAATTATGTTAGAAATCAATGTGAAAAGATATTTGAAAATGACCCACATATTTTCAAGTACAATGTGACATTTATCAAGAGAAATCTTCAACTTAGGCAGTGAAAGCCTCAATAAACCTGGACAAAAAAAACACAGAGGGTGATTGCAGAGAAGTGAGCATTTAAATGAGAAATTAGTATCAAAATGAAAAATTAATATTAAAGATATTTGAAACAAAATCCCATGTATTTGGAAATTAAATGTCCACTTTTAAATGATGGTGTATCTAAGAAGCCATAATAGCGATATTACTTTTGATTTGGTATCTTGGTAGAGGGTGGACAATCTAGTGACTTCTTAGCCCTTCTTACTCCATGGGTTAGAGAAACAATGTGGAGATTTTTCCAGTTTCTTCCAGTTCAAAATTCATTATCTGACCCTCATAAGCCTCCTTCTGGCTAATGGACCACAGTGGCATTCTGTATTCCAAGGCAAAGTATTAGCTTAGAGTTAATACTTAGTAACCGTTAAAAAGTTTGGGTGTTTCCCTTTCTGCAGTGTCTATATACTTAACCAAAAGGCTGCAAGTCCCTCGGAGGAATGCTACTATGGAATGGTGGCTCATATACACTTGTGTTTGTCCCCTGGCTTCCCCTTCATTTGAGGGGCTCTGGATCTATGAATTGACTCAAGTCAGGGGCTGAAGTTCAGTGGATAATGATTCAGATGACTCTTCAACAGACATCCAGAGTTTTAAAAATTGTCTTTACACAGATAAAATATGTGAGTTTGCTATCAGTTTTATTTCAGTCAATTTCTTGGATTAACATTTGTTCCTGCATCTGGGTACAGCTTTCTTCCTCTTGAGGTGCATGTTTAAAAGTTCTTTCAGTGCATGTTTGCCTGGAATAATCTTTATTTTTATCTCACTGTTAAATGATAGTTGTAGCTGGGTACGTAATTCCATGTCGTCTCCTGACTTCCATTATTCCTTGCGAAGTCTTCAGTCAGTCTAATGGTCATTCTGTGTTGATAATCTGCATTATCTCACTGTCTGCTTTGTTTCTGATGTTCTGTAGTTTTACTATAATGGGTCTAATTATTGGGTTTCCCTGGTGGCACTTGAAAATATAGCACATATTATATAGAATATATAATTATATAATAAATATTATGGGCTTCCCAAGTGGCACAGTGGTAAAGAATCCACCTGCCGAAGCAGGAGATGCAAGAGACGTGGGTTCGATCCCTGGGTCGGGAAGATCCCCTGGAGTAGGCAATGGCAACCCGCTCCAGTAGTCTTGCCTGAAAAATCTCACAGACAGAGGAGCCTGGCGGACTACAGTCCATAGGGTTGCAAAGAGTTAGACATGACTGAGCATGCTGTACACAATAAATACTGTGTGTGTGTGTGTGTGTGTTTGTGTGTGTGTGTGTATAATGAAATAGACATGAAATAGAGCTTAAAGTGGCTGCAAAAGTAAAAGAAGGCCAGTAATGCCAGTCTGGAGATTGGGGAGGACCAAGTCTGAGAGCAAGCTGGAGAGGCAGGCAAGGATCACATCCTTTAAGGTCTAATAGTCCCTGTAAGGAGTTTGGACTTTAACTCCAAGTTTATGTGGGAAATCGTTACAGAATACTAAGGAAGAGGATGGACTTGATCAGATGTGCTTCTTTAAAGACATCACGATTGCTGGTTTGGGGGATCATATTGGAGATGGGCCAGAGGAGATGTGGTAAGAACCATTTTTCAGTAGTTCAGGCAATAGATGCTGCTCGGTTGGACTGGACTGGTGACAGCTGATAAGAAACGATTGGAGAGATATTTATGAGATAGAATTGACAGTATTCGGTGATAGAACGTTGGTGTGTGTGGTGGGGGTGGGGGATGGCAGGGCAGGGAGATTTAAGGGAAACCCATGTTTTTTGACTTAGACCACTGGGTGGATGGTGTAAAAGTTACTAAAGTGAAAGAGACTGAAAGAGAATCAAGTTCAGTGGAGAGGATTCTGAGTTCACTTATGATGTTCATTTTGAGGTGTGTGCAATAAATGTGTCACGGTTAGTCATTCTTTTGGCTGCTGCTACCAATGCAGATGCCAACAGAATACCCAATTAGGGGTAGTTTAAACAAATGGGCCTTAAACTTTCATAAAACAAAAGGTCTAGACGAGGGTGGCTGTTGGAGCTGGTTCTGTGATTTAAAATGTCAATACCGACATCTCCATAATTCTCTTGGCTTTTCCCCTCATGGTCACAAATGCTGTTCACATGCATTCAAGTCCAAGGCAGGAAGAAGAGAAAAGCAGGAAAAAGTTTTCTTCCTGTCAGGCCTTGTCATTTGGTTCGGAAAGGGAAACTTCTCCCTAGTAGAATTCCTCTTGTAGCACGTTAGCCTCCCTTGCATGCCCACCCTTAGGCTAATCAATAACTAAGAGGATTGTGCACAGTATCACTCACTTAGAACAGTTCTTATTTCCTCCTTGAAATCAAGCGATCTCTGCAAGGGAAAGGTGGGACAGGAAATTGTTGTTGGATAGGCCAAGGACAGTGATTGCCACAACATAGAAGGGGAGATGTCAAGGGCTCTGTTGGTTACGTGGATTTAGAGAACAAAAGGGAAGTCCAGACTTGAACTATGGAATTATGCTGTCAGCTGCCAGGGAAAAGCATGGTGGCATACAGTCCAGTCACAGAATTTCAGACCTCCAATGTCTACTAAACTTGGAACCCAGAAGAAAGACTGCAAAAATCCAGCATAAAGCACATCAAGTCACAACAAACCAAGGAAGGAAACTAACCTCATGCCATAAATTTGAACAGTGGTAGAGGATAGTCCCTTCAAGTCTGTTCACAACCACCACTATTCTCACCATTCCTTAAGCTGTAGAGATATGGACAATTAAGTATCTTACAGTATAGTCTTCAAAAGAGGGCAAAAATTTTCAGATCAGGTGAGTATATTCATCCATTCCATATCAGAGAAAACAGCAGACTGCACACAATTTTCCTTTTAAATATGAGCAAGATGAAAAGAAAGGCAATTATGTAAACTTAGTAAGGCAAAAAAGTAAACAGGAACATAATATACAAGGACAGGTTTAAAACTCGGCTTGAAGGAAAACACAACCCAATGGACAGAAGAAAATTTCCCATTGGTGCATCATCTTATAGAAGAACATAATAAATATAGTTTTCTCATGCATTGGGAGATGCCTGAAATAATGTTCACCTAATGTTAATGACTGATTTGGAGTGTGGCATTTTAACGTGTGTGTTTCTTTTCTTTCTTCTTTGTACTTTTCTGTATTGCTTGATTTTCTCATAAGAAACATTAAAAATATCAGCACTGCTGCTCTTGCTGTTAAGTCACTTCAGTCGTGTCTGACTCTGTGCGACCCCATAGACTGCAGCCCACCAGGCTCCTCTGTCCCTGGGATTCTCCAGGCAAGAATACTGGAGTGGGTTGCCATTTCCTTCTCCAATGCATGCATGCATGCATGCTAAGTTGCTTCAGTCATGTCCGACTCTGTGTGACCCTATGGATAGCAGCCCACCAGGCTCCTCTGTCCATGGGATTCTCTAGGCAAGAATACTGGAGTGGGTTGCCATTTCCTTCTCCAATATCAGCACACAGGTGGTACTTAGATCCATAGGTATGCATGAGATCTCTTAGGAGGATAGCATAATATACAGAAGAGCATTAGGAAATACCTCTGAGGATTTTTTTTTAATTTAATGGTTGCATATAGTAAAATATCTGGCAAAATAGACTTAGTAGAATAACTGGATGATATGAGGAAAATGTTATATCAAGGACTGTTATATCAAGGAATATAAAGCCAGGAGTGATTAGAATGTGAGGGAATTATAAGCTTTCAATGCTGATATGATGTCAATGAGATAAAGACTAAAAATGGCCATTGAGTTTAGCATCTACTGTATTGGTCATTAGTGTATTAGAAGAATACCATTTATGAGTGATGGAGGCCCAGCTCAACTGATGTAGGTGCAGAGGTTCAAGAATAGTGAGTAAATAAGAACAGTGAAAATAGACTACTTTTTAATATACATAAGTGCATTTTAATACTCATGAGATGAGTCCTTTAGAGATGGAAATATAATACAGCCACATAAAGTAGATAATCACTAAAGCAAAGTAGATAATCACTAAAGAAAGACACTGAAAATGCAGAAAAGCAACTATGTGCAGAACAATAAGTAAGGTTTAGATAACAGGAGGGAAAGAGAAAAGGTTGGAGGAAACGGAAATTGGTTTATAGATTTAGTAGTGGAAGGTGATGTTCATCTAGATTGTAGTATGTTTCATTACTTCATCCCTTTTACGGCTGAATAATATTCCATTGTATACCACATTTTTTTTGTTGTGTTTTTTTTGTTTTTTGTTTTTTTTTTATAAATTTATTTATTTTAGTTGGGGGCTAATTACTTTACAATATTGTAATAGTTTTTGCCATACATTGACATGAATCAGCCATGGGTTTACATGTGTTCCCCTTCATGGACCCCCCGCCCACCTCCCTCCCCATCCCATCCTTCTGGATCATCCCATTGCCCGGGCCCTGAGCCCTTGTCACATGCATCGAACATGGAATGGGGTAAATCCATTCATCTCCTGATGGAAATTGTGAATAGAACTGCTATGAACATTCATGTACAAGTATTTGTTTAAATATCTGTTTTCAGTTTGAGTGAGTATACACCCAAAAGTGAATTTGCTTGGTCATATGGTAATTCTGTTTAACTATTTTTAGGAACTGCCAAACTCTTTTTCTCAGTGACTACACCATTTTACTGTCCCATTAACAAAATACAAGAGTTCCAATTTCTCCATATCCTCGTGAACAGTAGTTATTTTCTGTGTCTCAAAATTATTGTTAGAGCCATCTTAGTGGGGATGAAGTGGCATCTCACTGTGGTTTGTATTTTTATTACCCTAATGACTAATGATGCTGAACATCTTTTTAAGTGCTTATTGGCCATTTGTATATCTTCTTTGGAGAAAAGCCAATTCAAGCCTATATTTTAATTGGGCTGTCTTTTTGTTAAATTGTAAAAGTTCTTTATATATTCTGGTTATTAGATACTTAACAGAGATATGATTCACCAAAACTTCCTGTAGGTTATCTTGTCACTTTCAGCATAGTGTTCTTTGATGCACAGAAGTTTCAAATTTTGATGAGGTCCAATTTATCTATTTTTTCTTCTGATGCTTTTCCTTTAATATTCTATCTAATCATCCATTGCCAAACCCAGGTTATAAAAATTTACTTCTATATTTTCTTTTAACATTTTTATATTTTTAGTTCTTACATTTAGTTGTTTGATTCATTTTAATTTTTCTATATGGTGTGAGATATCAGTCCAACTTCATCTATTTGCTTGTAGATTTCCAGCTAGCTAAGCACCATTTGTTGAAGAGAGTATTCTTTTAAAATTTAATGGTCATGTAACACTTGTTAAAAATCAATTAACCATATATGTATGGGTTTGTTTCTGAACTCTCAGATCTATTTCATTGGTCTACATATCTATATTTATGTCAGTGCCACACTGTTTTGATTACTCTAGCTTTATATTATGTTTTAAAATAGGAAATTTCCAACTTTGCACTTGTCAAGATTGTTTTAATTATTTGTGGTCCTCTGCAATTCCATACGAATTTATGACTGACTTTTTTATTTCTGTAGAAAAGGCCATTGGGATACTTCAAATACTTCTGGAAGTGGTAATGAAAGTGGAGCTAAAAACAGAAGGAGTGCATGAAAGTCTGTTTAGGAAGTATTTAGATTTTCAGATCCCTTCCACATTCTGTGGACTAGCCAACTTACCTATTGTTTCCTGGCAAAAGACTCAAGGATTATTTTTAGAAGAGGGTAAAACAGGGTCTCTGGAATGGGAAACCATAGACAAAATTGAGATTAGGAAGCCTATATTAGAACAGGAAATTAAGAGAACAGGTTCAGTCTCCATACATGTTGCTGCAAATGGCATTATTTCATTCTTTTTAATATCTGAGTAATATTCCATTGTATATATGTACCACATCTTCTTAATCCATTCCTCCGTTGATGGACATTTAGATTGCTTCCAGGTCTTGGCTATTGTAAACAGTGCTACAATGAACATTGGGGTGCATGTATTCTTTTAGACCGTCTTTTTCTCCAGATGTATGCTCAGGAGTGAGATTGCAGGGTCATATGGTAGCTATATTTTTAGTCTTTTAGGGAAACTCCATACTGTTCTCCATGGAGGCTGTACCAATTTACATTCCCACCAAAAATGTAGGAGGGTTCCCTTCTCTCCACACCCATTCCAGCATTTATTGTTTGTGGATTTTTTGATGATACCCATTTTGACTGGTGTGAGGTGATATTTTATTATAGTTTTGATTTGCATTTCTCTAATAGTTAGTGATGTTGAGCATCTTTTCATGTGCCTCTTGGCCATCTGTATGTATTCTTTGGAGAAATGTCTTTATATTTTCTGCTCATTTTTTTTATTGGACTGTTTCTTTTGATGATATTAAGCCTGATGAGCTGTTTGTAAATTTTGGAGACTAATCCTTTGGGAAAGGAGTACATGAAGGCTGTATATTGTCACCCTGTTTATTTAACTTCCTCACTCAGGGATCAACCCCGGGTCTCCCGCATTGTAGACAGATGCTTTACCATCTGAGCCACCAGGGAAGTCTTATATGCAGAGTAAATCATGTGAAATGCTGGGCTGGATGAAGCACAAGCTGGAATCAAGATTTCAGGGTGAAATATCAATAACCTCAGATATGCAGATGACACCACCCTTATGGCAGAAAGCAAAGAGGAACTAAAGAGTCTCTTGAAGGTGAAAGAGGAGAGAGAAAAAGCTGGCTTAAAACTCAACACTCAAAAAACAAAGATCATGGCATCTCCCATCACTTCATGGCAAATAGATGGGGAAACAGTGAGAGACTTTATTTTTGGGGGCTCCAGAATCACTACAGATGGTGACTGCAGCCAAGAAATTAAAAGACACTTGTTCCTTGGAAGAAAGGCTATGACAAACATAGACAGTATATTAAAAAACAGAGACATCACTGGCGACAGAAGTCTGTATAGTCAAAGCTACAGTTTCCCAGCAGTCATGTATGGATGTGAGAGTTGGACCATAAAGAAAGCTGAGCACCGAAGAATTGATGCTTTTGAAATGTGGTGTTGGAGAAGACTTTTGAGAGTCCCTTGAACTGCAAGGAGATCCAACCAGTCAATCCTAAAGGAAATCGATCCTGAATATTCACTGGAAAGACTGATGTTGAAGCTGAAGCTCCAATACTTTGGCCACCTGATGTGAAGAGCTGACTCATTGGAAAAGACCTTAATGCTGGGACAGATTGAAGGCAGGAGGAGAAGGGGAAGACAGAGGATGAGATGGTTGGATGGCATCACGAACTCAATGGACATGAGTTTTAGCCAGCTCCAGGAGATGGTAAAGGACAGGGAATTCTGGCCTACTGCTGTCCATGGGGTTGCAAAGAGTCAGACATGACTGAACAACTAAATAAGAACAATCATTTGTCAGTCACCTCATTTGCAAATATTTTCTCTCAATCTATGGGTCGTCTATTTGTTTATGGTTTCCCTTGCTGTGCATAAACTTTTGAGTTTAATTAGGTATGATTTATTTTTGTTTTTATTTCCATTATTCTGGGAATTGGGTCCAAAAAGATACTGCTGCAATTTATGTCAGAGAATGTTTTGTCGGTGTTTCCCTCTAAGAGTTTTATAGTGTCTGGTCTCACATGTAGGTCTTTAATCCATTTTGAGCTTAGTTTTGTGTATAGTGTTAAAGAATGATGTCATTTTATTTTTTTACATGTAGCTATCCAGTTTTTCCAGCATCATTGTGTAGTCATGTCCCCTTTGTCATAGATTAATTGACCATAGGTGCATGGATTTATTTCTGTGCTTTCTATCCTATTCCATTAGTTTCTATTTTTGTGCCAATACCATAATGTTTTGATGACTATAGCTTTGTGGCCTAGAGTTTTTCATACTGAGTGAAGTAAGTCAGACAAAGGGTTATTGTGATATCCCTTATAGTGGAATCAAAAAATGAAATAATACAAGTGAAATGATACAATGTTTCTGATTTAGAAAACAGAAAGAGATTCACAGACTTGAAGAATGAACAAACATATGGTAACCTGGGGGAAGGGATAGTGACAGAGCTTGGGATGGATATGTACACACTGCTATATTTAAAATGAATAACCAAGAAGGACCTACTGTATAGCACAGGGAACTCGGTCCATTGTTGGGTGGCAGCCTGGACTGGAGGGGAGTTTGGGGGAAAATGGAAACATGTATATGTATGGCTGAGTTGCTATGTTGTGCACCTGAAACTATCACAACATTGTTAATCAGCTATACTCCAATACAAAATAAAAAGTTAAAAAAAGAGAGAATATGTTCAAACAGATTATTAGTCTCTTGAGGAAAGTCTAACATGAAAGATAAAGAGGGATGAGAAGAAACTTGAAGGAAACTATGCAATAAGAGGAAACCTTTTTTTTTTTTAAGTTATTAAACATTTCTCAGAAGAAAGAAATCTTCTGTAGAAGATTTCAAGATATAGTCATGAAACAAGAACAGAATACTATTTTTAAAACAACGAAAAGTGTGCTCTTGGGGACAAATACTTTAGCAGAAATGAAAAACTTGCTAGAAGGGTGGACAATGTGTTTGAAGAAATCTTCCAGGAAGTAAATCCAAATAATTAACATGGATCGAGGGAAAGGAAGGGGGTGGGGGAATAGGAAAGAAACGAGAAAAAACAAGAGCTCCAGACCAGAAGAGCTAATTTCCAAATAATAGAGATTCCAGAAACTACAGGAGAAAAAGGAAAGATGTGATCAAAAAGTAAAGAAAAATCCCCAGAACTGAGGTTTATAAATTTCTAGCTAGATCAAGGGCAGAAGAATGCCTGGTACTTTCAAGGAACAGCAAGGAGGCTAGTGTGTCTTGACTAGAGTGCATGAAGGGAGAGCGGAAGAAGTCAGAGAGTTGACAGGGACAACACGTAAGGAAGCTAAGGATTTGGACTTTTACTCTAAGATAAGGAATCACTGTGGTCTTCCCTGGTGGCTCTGTGGTAAAGAACCTGCCTGCCAATGCAGAAGAGCGAGTTCAGTGTGGGTCAGGAAGACCCCCTGGAGGAGGAAATGGCAACCCACTCCAGTATTCTTGCCTGAAAAATCCCATGGACAGAGGAGCCTAGCAGGCTATAGTCCACGGGGTCACAAAAGAGTTGGACATGACTTAGCGACTAAACAACAAAGGAATCATTGCAGGATTTTGAGCTGAGGAATGATATGGTTTGACTTAGATTTTTAAACTTTTATTTTGAAATTATAGATTTAAAGACTGTTGCAAAGGTAGTTCAGGAGATCTCATGTTCACACAGCTTCCTATAATGGATAAATCTTAATTATAATACAATATTATACCATAGTCTGTGTGTGTAATCAGGAATTTAAGGTTGTTTTGCATTGTTGTGTATGTCATTTTATCCTGTGTAGATTCATACAACCACCACAATCAAGATACAGAACTATTCCATTGCCATATAGATCTCTCTCATGTTTCCCCTTTATAGTTATACTTCTCACTTTCCCCATCACCATCCCTAATCCTTACAAACCATTAATAATCTTTTATTTCCATTCTATAATTGTCAGTTCCAGAGCATCATATAAATGGAATCATACAGTATATCACATTTTAAGATTGACTTTTTTCCTTCAGTATAAGAAAGCCTTGCCTGAAATTCTCGTCTCACCTCTTGTCAGTTTTTATTACTTGAAGAGCCCAAGGACCCAGATACCTCAGCGGCAGCCAAGAGGAGCTATTCTGCGCCCAAGGCCGGGGGCGGTGGCCGAGAGGAGCTAGCTGGGGGAAGCCTAGAGGAGTTACCCCACGTCCAAGGAGTAGCGGCTGCCTGGGCACAGGAGGGCCGAGAGGAGTTACTCCACATTGAAGGTCAGGAGGGGCCGTCGTGAGTAGATATCCCTTGTCCAAGGTAAGGAGCAATGGCTAAACTTTGCTGGAGCAGCTGTGAAGAGATACCTCACGTCCAAGGTAAGAGAAATCCAAGTAAGACGGTAGGTGTTGTGAGAGGACATCAGAGGGCAGACACACTGAAACTATAATCACAGAAAACTAGCCAATCTGATCACATGGACCATAGCCTTGTCTATCTCAATGAAACTAAGCCATGCCATGTGGAGCCACCCAAGACGGATGGGTCATGGTGGAGAGGTCTGACAGAATGTGGTCCACTGGAGAAGGGCATGGCAAACCACCTCAGTATTCTTGCCTTGAGAACCCCATGAACAGTATGAAAAGGCAAAAAGATAGGACACTGAAAGATGAACTCCCCAGGTCAGTAGGTGCCCAATATGCTACTGGAGATCAGTGGAGAAACAACTCCAGAAAGAATGATGGGAAGGAGCCAAAGCAAAAACAATACCCAGCTGTGGATGTGATTGGTGATAGAAGCAAAGTCTGAAGCTGTAAAGACCAATATTGCATAGGAACCTGGAATGTTAGGTCCATGAATCAAGGCAAATTGGAAGTGGTCAAACAGGAGATGGCAAGAGTGAACGTTGACATTCTAGGAATCAGTGAACTAAGATGGACTGGAATGGGTGAATTTAACTCAGATGACCATTATATCTACTACTGTGGACAGGAATCCCTTAGAAAAAATGGAGTAGCCATCATGGTCAACAAAAGAGTCCGAAATGCAGTACTTGGATTCAATCTCAAAAACGACAGAATGATCTCTGTTCGTTTCCAAGGCAAACCATTCAATATCACGGTAATCCAAGTCTATGCCCCGAACAGTAATGCTGAAGAAGCTGAACTTTAATGATTCTATGAAGACCTACAAGACCTTTTAGAACTAACATACAAAAAAGATGTCCTTTTCATTATAGGGGACTGGAATGCAAAATTAGGAAGTCAGGAAACACTTGGCGTAACAGGCAAATTTGGCCTTGGAGTACAGAATGAAGCAGGGCAAAGGCTAATAGAGTTTTGCCAAGAGAACACACTGGTCATAGAAAACACCCTCTTAAAAAAAAAAAAGAAAAAGAAAAAAGAAAACACCCTCTTCCAACAACACAAGAGAAAACTCTACACGTGGACATCACAAGATGGTCAACACCGAAATCAGATTGATTATATTCTTTGCAGCCAAAGACGGAGAAGCTCTATACAGTCAGCAAAAATAAGATGGGGAGCAGACTGTGGCACAGATCATGAACTCCTTATTGCCAAATTCAGACTTAAATTGAAGAACGCAGGGAAAACCACTAGACCATTCAGGGAAGACCTAAATCAAATCCTTTATGATTATACAGTGGAAGTGACGAATAGATTTAAGGGACTAGATCTGATAGAGTGCCTGAGGAACTATGGACAGAGGTTTCTGACATTGTACAGGAGACAGGGATCAAGACCATCCCCATGGAAAAGAAATGCAAAACAGCAAAATGGCTGTCTGAGGAGGCCTTAAAATAGCTGGGAAAAGAAGAGAAGCAAAAAGCAAAGGAGAAAAGGAAAGATATACCCATCTGAATACAGAGTTCCGAAGAATAGCAAGGAGAGATAAGAAAGCCTTCCTCAGCAATCAATGCAAAGAAATAGAGGAAAACAACAGAATGGGAAAGACTAAAGATCTCTTCAAGAAAATTAGAGATACCAAGGGAACATTTCATGCAAAGATAGGCTCGATAAAGGACAGAAATGGTATGGACCTAACAGAAGCAGAAGATATTAAAAAGAGGAGGCAAGAATACTCAGAAGAACTGTACAAAAAAGATCTTCACGACCCAGATAATCACGATGGTGTGATCATTCACCTAGAGCCAGACATCCTGGAATGTGAAGTCAAGTGGGCCTTAGAAAGCATCACTACAAACAAAGCTAGTGGAGGTGATGGAATTCCAGTTGAGCTATTTCAAATCCTCAAAGATGATGCTGTGAGAGTGCTGCACTCAATATGCCAGCATAAGTGGAAAACTCAGCAGTGGCCACAGGAGTGGAAAAGATCAGTTTTCATTCCAATCCCTAAGAAAGGTAATGCCAAAAAATGCTCAAACTACCGCACAGTTGCACTCATCTCACACGCTAGTAAAGTAATGCTCAAAATTCTCCAAGCCAGGCTTCAGCAATACGTGAACCGTGAACTTCCAGATGTTCAAGCTGGTTTTAGAAAAGGCAGAGGAACCAGAGATCAAATTTCCACAATCCACTGGATAATAGAAAAAGCAAGAGAGTTCCAGAAAAACATCTATTTCTGCTTTATTGACTATGCCAAAGCCTTTGACTGTGTGGATCACAATAAACTGTGGAAAATTCTGAAAGAGATGGGAATACCAGACCATCTGACCTGCCTCTTGAGAAACCTGTATGCAGGTCAGGAAGCAACAGCTAGAACTGGACATGGAACAACAGACTGGTTCCAAACAGGAAAAGGAGTACCTCAAGGCTGTATATTTTCACCCTGCTTATTTAACTTATATGCATAGTACATCATGAGACATGCTGGGCTGGAAGAAACACAAGCTGGAATCAAGATTGCCGGGAGAAATATCAATAACCTCAGGTATGCAGATGAAACCACCCTTATGGCAGAAAGCGAAGAACTAAAGAGCCTCTTGATGAAAGTGAAAGAGGAGAGTGAAAAAGTTAGCTTAAAGCTCAACGTTCAGAAAACTAAGATCATGGCATCTGGTCCCATAACTTCATGGGAAATAGATGGTGAAACAATGGAAACAGTGTCAGGCTTTATTTTGGGGGGCTCCAAAATCACTTCTGATGGTGATTGCAGCCATGAAATTAAAAGACACTTACTCCTTGGAAGGAAGGTTATGACCAACCTAGATAGCATATTGAAAAGCAGAGACATTACTTTTCCAACAAAGGTCCATCTAGTCAAGGCTATGGTTTTTCTAGTGGTCATGTATGGATGTGAGAGTTGGACGCTGAAGAAAGCTGAGCACCAAAGAATTGATGCTTTTGAACTGTGGTGTTGGAGAAGACTCTTGAGAGTCCCTTGGACTGCAAGGAGATCCAACCAGTCCATCCTAAAGGAGATGAGTCCTGGGTGTTCATTGGAAGGACTGATGTTGAAGCTGAAACTCCAATACTTTGGCCACCTCATGTGAAGAGTTGACTCATTGGAAAAGACCCTGATGCTGGGAAGGATTGGAGGCAGGAGGAGAAGGGGACGACAGAGGATGAGATGGTTGGATGGCATCACCGACTCGATGGACATGGGTTTGGGTAAACTCTGGGAGTTGGTGATGGACAGGGAGGCCTGGCGTACTGCAATTCATGGGGTCGCAAAGAGTTGGAGACGACTGAGTGACTGAACTGAACCGATAATGACCCTGGAACCCATCCAAGTTGTAGGCACCAATAGTTTACCACTTTCGCTTGCTGAATAGTATTCAATGGCATAGATGTATCAGTTTGTTTAAACCATTTACATACTGACATACAGCACATGACTGGCTTTTCCTCAACATAATGACCTTAAGGCCCATACAAGTTGTATATATCAAAAGTTCATTTCCAGTGTTTGGCTATTAAATAATAAATAAAGCTGTTATGAATGTATGTGTACAAGTTTTTGTGCAGACATTTTCATTTCATTAGGGTAAATGTTTAGGAGTCAAATTTCTGGGTCATATGTTAAGTTTTGTAGGAAACTGAAAAGCTATTTAGCAGAGTGGCTGTATCTTTTTATATTCCCACTGGCAATGTATGACAGAACTAGTTTCTCAGTTTTGTCAGCATTTGGCATTTTTATTATTTTTTTTATTTTAGCTGTTCTAGTAGGTGTGTAGAGATGTCCCAACATAGGCACAATTTGCATTTCCCTAAGAAAAACATATATTTCTGCTTTATTGACTACGCCAAAGCCTTTGACTGTGTGGATCACAACAAACTGTGGAAAATTCTGAAAGAGATGGGAATCCCAGACCACCTGACCTGCCTCTTGAGAAACCTGTATACACGTCAGGAAGCAACAGCTAGAACTGGACATGGAACAACAGACTGGTTCCAAATAGGAAAAGGAGTACCTCAAGGCTGTAGATTGTCACCCTGCTTATTTAACTTATATGCAGAGTACATCATGAGAAACGTAGGGCTGAATGAAGCACAAGCAGGAATCAAGATTGCCAGGAGAAATATCAATAACTTCAGATATGCAGATGACACCACCCTTATGGCATAAAGTGAATAGGAACTAAAGAGCCTCTTGATGAAAGTGAAAGAGGAGAGTGAAAAAGTTGGCTTAAAGCTCAACATTCAGAAAACTAAGACCATCACATCTGGTCCCATCACTTCATAGGAAATAGATGGGGAAACAGTGGAAACAGTGTCAGACTTTATTTTTGGGGGGCTCCAAAGTCACTGCAGATGGTGACTGTAGCCATGAAATTAAAAGACACTTACTCCTTGGAAGGAAAGTTAGTGACCAACCTAGATAGCATATTAAAAAGCAGAGACATTACTTTGCCAACAATGGTCCATCTATCCAAGGCTATGGTTTTTCCAGTAGTCATGTATGGATGTGAGAGTTGGACTGTGAAGAAAGCTGAGCACTGAAGAATTGATGCTTTTGAACTGTTCTGTTGGAGAGGACTCTTGAGAGTCCCTTGGACTGCAAGGAGATCCAACCAGTCCATCCTAAAGGAGATCAGTCCTGGGTGTTCATTGGAAGGACTGATGTTGAAGCTGAAACTCCAATACTTTGGCCACCTCATGCGAAGAGTTGACTCATTGGAAGAGACCCTGATGCTGGGAAGGATTGAGGGTAGGAGAAGAAGGGGAGGACAGAGTATGAGATGGATGGATGGCATCACCAACTCGATGGACATGAGTTTGGGTAAACTTTTGGAGTTGGTGATGGGCAGGGAGGCCTGGCGTGCTGTGATTCATGGGGTTGCAAAGAGTCAGACATGACTGAGCGACTGAACTGAAGTGAATGGCTAATGAGATTAGACATCTTTTCATATGCTTATTTGCCATCTGTATATCCTCTTCAGTGACATCTGATTTTTTTAATGTTGAGTTTTGATAGTTCTTTATATATTCTAGATATGAGCCCTTTGTCAGATTTGTGGTTTGCAAATATTTTCTCCCAGTCTTTAGTTTGCCTTTTATTCCTCTAAACAGGACATTAGAACAAAATGTTACCAAAGTTCACCTTATCAAACTTTTTCTTTTCTGTTTTTGGCATCATGTCAGTAATGTGTTCACTTTATGACAATTTCTTAATCTGTACATTTAGAGTTTGTGCCCTTCTCTTTATATATATTATACTTATTATATTTCAATTTAAAATTAAATAAAAAGCTAAATATATTTAAAGACCCTCAACAAGGACTTTCCTTGTGGCTCAGTGAATAAGAATCTGCCTGCCAATGCAGGGGACACTGGTTTCACTCCTGGTCCAGGAAGATCCCACATGCCACAGAGCAACTAAGCCCATGCACCACAATTACTGAAGCACATGCACAACTACTGAGCCTGTGTGCTGCAACTACTGAAGCCCACATGACGAAAGCAAGTGCTGGGCAACAAGAGAAGCCACCACAATGAGAAGCCTGTGCACCACAACGAAGAGTAGTCCCCACTCCCTGAAACTAGAGAAAGCCCATGCACAGCAACGAACACCTAGTGCAACAAAAAATGAATAAATAAATAAATAAAACCCCTCAACAACATGTCAATTCTCTCCAAATTGGTCTATAATGAAATTTCTTTCAAAATACCAGCAAGGTATGTTCAGGCACAGGAAAGCTTATTCTAAAATTTGTATGAAAAGGCACAGGCCCTAGAACAGATAAACAATTTTGAAAAAGAAGACTGGAGTGGGAGGAATAACTCTATTTGATATTAAGGGTTACTATATAGCTACAATTAAAATAGTGTGATATTGGTGGAAGTATAGAAGCATAAGATTAATGGAATAGAATAGCGATTGCAGAAATAGACCCATACAAGTATGGCCACTTGAATTTTTACAAAAGGGCAAAGGTAATTCAACAAAGGACAGTTTTTTCAACAAGCAATGTTGGTACAATTGAACACTTCAGAGGCAAAAAAAAGAACTTTGATCTAAACCTCTTACAGTATATAAAAATATCTCAAAGTGGATCATAGGTCTAAACGTAAAACATAACATTTTTAAAAGATAAAACAGGAGAAAATTTTCATGACCTAGGGTTAATCAAAGAATTCTTAAACATAACAATCCATAAAAGAAGTAAAATTGATAAATTGGAATTTATCAAAAGTAAAACTGTTGCTCACTAAAAGGTACTGATAATAAAAAGATAAGCTAAGTCTGGGAGAAAATATTTGCAAATCACATATCCAACAAAGAATTTGTATCCTAAACATATAAAAAGCTCTCAAAGCTCAATAGTAAGCAAACAACTCAATAAAAAATACCAAATGATTTCAACAGGAACTTCACCAAAGAGGAAGTATAAGATGACAAATGAGCACAAATGGAAGCACTGTGTTGTGTGTAGTAGCCATCTTTTTTTCTCATTATTAATCTTAAACTCCAAGTCCTTCCCTCTCTCACCCCTCCCCCTTGGCAAACACAAGTTGTTCTCTATGTCTGTGAGTCTGTTTCTGTTTTGTAGATAGGTTCATCTGTGCAATATTTTAGATTCCATAAGTGATACTATATGGTATTTGTCTTTTTCTGACTTACTTAGTATGATAATCTCTAGTTGCATCCATGTTACTGCAAATGGCATTATTTTTTTATGACTGAATAGTATTTCATTGTATATATGTACCACATCTTTTTTATCTATTCATCTGTCAGTGGACATTTAGGTTGTTTCCATGTTCTGGCTACTGTGAATATTGTTGCTATGAACATAGGTGGGTATGTATCTTTTTGTTTTTTAATTATTTATTTTAATTGGAGGCTAATTACTTTACAATACTGTAGTGGTTTTTGCCATACATCGACATGAATCAGCCATGGGTGTACACATGTTCCCCATCCTGAACCCCCCTCCACCTCCCTCCCCATCCCATCCTTCTGGGTCATCCCAATGCACCAGCCCTGAGCACCCTGTCTCATGCATCGAACCTGGACTGGTGATCTATTTCACTTATGATAATATACATGTTTCAATGCTATTCTCTCAAATCATCCCACCCTCGCCTTCTCCCACAGAGTGCAAAAGTCTGTTCTTTACATCTGTGTATCTTTTGCTGTCTCGCATATAAGGCCATCATTACCATCTTTCTAGATCTCATATATATGTGTTAATATACCGTATTGGTGTTTTTCTTTCTGACCTTTTTGAATTATAGTTCTGGGTATATACCCAGGAGTGAGACTGCTGAATCATATGGTGATTCTATTTTTACTTTTCTGAGGAACCTCCACACTATTTCCCACAGGGGCTGCACCAACTTACATTTCCACCAACAGTGTAGGAGAGTTCCCTTTTCTCCACACTCTCTCCAGCTTTTATCATTTGTGGACTTTTCAGTGATGGCCATTCTAACCAGTGTGAGGTGGTATCTCATTGTATTGACAGCTTTGATTTGCATTTCTCTAATAATTAGTGATATTGAGCATCTTTTCACGTGCCTACTGGACATTTGCATGTCTTCTTTGGAGAAATGTCTTTTAAGATCTTCTGTTCATTTTTCAATTGGGTTTTTACCTTTTTTGTTACTGAGTTGTATGAGCTATTTGTATATTTTGGAGATTAAGCCTTTGTCTCTCACACCATTTGCACATATTTCTTCCCATTCTGTAGGTTATCTCCTGAGTTTTTTTTAATGGTTTCCTTTGCTGTTGTGTGCAGCCATCTTTTAACCATGAAGAAATATCCCAAAGACAAAGCTAACACATACAAAAGAGAGCAGATCTGAAATAATCAGCACCAAAGCTCTGATGAAACTGTGCCTAAAATCCACATACTTCTAGACTTTTCCATTACATAAGCCAATGTCCCATGCTTGATTTGCATTTTCTGTTACTTGGAACTTAAAATATCTTTGTGTCTACCATTCATATTATCAAAGTCAACATCATTCAAGACTTAAGTCCTCTCACCTCCAGGAAATTGTTCATGGCTCTTAACAGTTCTTCCTCCCTTTTTCCTTTGGGATGCTCCAGTCCCTCCAGAGTCTGAGCCACTTGCTTTACCTCTTCGTTCTCCACTCACCTACACACACTCCAAACCCTTGCAGAACTTTTGTGCTGTTTTATTTCATTTTCATTTTTTCCTCTGTTATAGCACTGACCCTGGTACAACATTCAACATCTGATACATAGAATTGTGACTATGTTTCTGTCTTCCTCACAATATTGTTAGTTCCTGAGGGCCTGCCAGTCCCTTGACTCAATTCCTCTCTAACTCACCATTTCATGCATTGATGAGGCCCAGGAAGGGGAGAGGAGGGAAGCTAAAAGCCATCTATCCATTCAAGCTTGTTTACTAAAGCTTGTATATCCCCCATGACTACCTGCCTTTGTCACTTTGCTGAAAAGGGAAGCCATCCAGTTTCTCTCCACCTGGATCATCTATTTTCAAATCCTATCCTTTCAAACAAGGCCTACTGTGGAAGGGAGAAGGGTTGTTTGTGACTGCAAAGAAACATGTGGGAACTTTCTGGGTGGATGGTAATGTTCTGTGTCTTGATAGGGGTGTTGATTACAAAGGTATATATACATTTATCAAAACATGAAATTATACTCAAAGTATGTGCACTTCATTGTGTGAATATTTTAGCTAAAAAAAGAATCACAAACATATTGAACTCGAGTTTATAGCATGCATGCAGAAGTGTTTAAAAGAATGTGTACAGGTATCAAATTTTGAAATACATAAAAATAAGATGGGCTGATGGACGGAGAGAGGGATGAATAGATATAATAGATATACTTGACAAAGCAAGTGTAGTAAAACACTAATTGTAGAATATAGATGGTAGATATATGGGTGTTCACTGTACAATTACTTTGACTTTCTGAATGTTTGAAAATGTTATAGTAAAATATCAAGGGGAAAAAGGGAGGGGTGGGTTAAACACCTCCAGTATCTTCATAACCACTGCCCTGGGTTAGACCTTACTGCATCTTAACTGGAATCTTGCAACCACCTTCACACTGGCCTCCACACTAATCTGCTTTTGTCTCTCCCCACCCCAAGGATTGCCAGAAAAAACATCCTGAAGCATAAACTGGACCTCTATGATCATGTTCCTGCCAACCTCTTCAGCTTCATCCCCCAATATGTGCCATCTAATCCCAGCCTATACACCAACCCAACTCAAAAGCTTATAGTTCCACCTACATGCCAAGATGCTTTGATTTTCTACTTTTGCTTATAAAGCTATTGCAACTCATTCTTCTGCCTTCTCTTGCCTGGTGAATACCTTTCAATAGTTAACTCAGGTGTTCTTTCTTGAAGTCTTGCCTGATCCTCAGGCTGGGTTTGGTCTGCTTCCATGCTCTCATAGCATCCTATACTTATTTGTAACATAGTATTTATCCTAGCATTGCTGTACTTGGATTTCCAAGACTGAGTACTAAACCGCATACATGCTCCTTAGGATCAAGTCCTCCAAAGGCATGTACAGGGCCTGACACAAAAGCTTTGATAGATCACTGAAGAATGGAACCAATGATATTGAACTGGCATGGATGATAATCTGGCACCTTTCAACAACTTTGTGTCATAGATTTAGTTGTATTTCCTCTAAAAGAGTGTAAGGCTCACCATACTAATTTACTCAGTCATCTCTCTATGTCCTTAAAACATGTTCCTCATGAAGCCAACCTGATTTCGCACCTCAGGTTGAAATATTCTCTCCAATTCCCCTAAGGCTTGCTTCCTCTGTAATCTTTGTTAAGATTATAGGCCTTGTTGGTAGTGGTCGTGCTCTGTCGCTCGGTCATGTCTGATTCTTTGTGGCCCTGTGGACTGTAACTTGTCAGGCTCCTCTGTCCATGGGATTCTCCAGGCAAGAATACTGGAATGGGTTGCTATTTCCTCCTCCAGGTGATCCTTCCTGACCCAGGGATCAAACCCATGTCTCCTGCATTGGCAGGTGGATTCTTTACCACTAAGCCACCTGGGAAACACCCAGGCATTGTTGGGCACATTCTAATTGGGAAAAATTAAACTTGATTTACCTGAATGTCAGGCATAGAATTAAGTTCCTTAAAGCCACTGATAGGGTTAACGACACTCTCAACAATCCTCTATCTTCATTTTTATAAATGATGAAACTGAGTCAAGGAAACATGAAGCAACCTGCTCTAGATCCCATAGCTGGCAGAGTTGGAATTGAATCATTGGTTTTCTCAACTCCCAGGCAGATATATCCTCCTTCCACCACAGCCCACTGTCTCCAGGTTGGGCCAGGTTTGAAAAGCATTGAAACTCATGTGTAAAAAGCAGTGGGAAGCCATAGATGTTTTTATACAGGAAGAGATGATAAAATGAGGACTTTTGGGAGATAACCCTGAAAAGTTCTATATGACAGAATGGGATGGAATATGACAGAGGCTTGCTGGACTCCTGACAAGGATAATATAAAATGGATATTGTGTCTCTCTTACCACATTCATTGTTGAGTGCTGGCATTATGTTGTGGTCCTGTAGGAAAGGAGAACTTTCTTGAGATTTAAAGCTGAAAATAGGGATAGAGAAGTGTAACTTCTATCTCTTTGTTGTATGAGTGGCTGACTCCATGGGTCAGCCTCCTGAAAATGACCTGGAATATCCACCCTTTATGAGATGCAAAAGTCCAGAAAAAGGTCAGAATCGACTACAGAACTGGGTGAAGGCTTCCTTAGGGGAGTGGCATTTGAAAGGGCATTAGAAGATGGTACCCTCCCTATGCTTCTTTCAGCAAAAAGAAAGGATCTTTTTTAAAAAGTGAGTTGGATCATGCCATTTTCTGCTTAAAACCCTTTAATGGTTCTCTGTCATTCACAGGATACAGTTAAGTCTTTGGACAAACATCAAATTACATATCCTCCATTATCTGAGGTTTTAAAATAAATATTGTGCCTAAGAACTAATAAATTTTGATCATATGACTTCTCAAACTACACATTCCCTCTTGGAGACTCTCTATGTTCCCCTAGATGAAAATCACAGCTACAGTTACACTAAATTGCCTGTCCTCTATATGCACGTGGGTTGTTTTTTCTTTTTTCTTTTTTTTTTACCTCCACTCCTGTTTTTTATTCATGCTATTGCCTTGGTTTGGAATATTCTTCCCACTGTTGTCTGCCTGACTGGCTAATTAATTTTCATCCTTCAGCTTCAAACATCCTGCCCACCCTCCCCCTGCCCCTTCTCCCCCCGCTCCGCCCCCAGACAGGAAGCCTTGTCTGAACTCCCAGCTTCCCCAACAGATTCCCTGACCGGAATCCTGTGCTCATCTCTATCACCACGTTGTACCATATGGTGCTCTTCTCCTCCACTCAGTTTACTGGAGAGCAAATGCCATTTCAGTCACCTTGGTATGAACAAGGTCCTGATGGAAAGGGAGGAGCCCTTGTACTTGAGGCAGGGAATACAACACAGGCAAGCAGAAGTGTGTGTGGTGTGTACTAAGGACAGGTCAGGACTAGAGATTCAGTTTGGGCATCAACAGCATCCAGGAAGTTTAGGAGTGACAATGCATTAGAGGGCTTCATAGCTGAGATAATTCCGTCTGACAAATGTAGAAACTGGTATTAAGACAAGCAATATCCCCCAACTTGGTTAGTCATTGAGAAGGCAGGCTCTTCTTAGTGACAAGTTCTGTGCACTTTTCCACTTCACACTGGAGAGAAGACTGAAGTTGGGTGCTCTTGTTTTCTTTCCATTTTTCAGACAGAAGCCTCTTATCTGCTGGTACCTCCTATCCTATGAGGAGTAAGGTGACCAAGACTCTTAACTCATCTGCTAATCTGAGGCTGGTGACAGTGCTCTGTCCCCTTACTGGAAAGGGTGGGGTGGGAGTTGGTGACAAAAAGAACCCAGCCCACCATTCCTGCAAGGGCTCTAAAATCCTTCCTCTTTCCTGTTGCCTTTCTACCCGGAGACACAGTTCCCCATGCTCCAGGCAAGAACCTTCTCTATCTAAATCCTGCCCAATGTCAAGATTCATATCGGGAGAACTGGGGGGAAGTCATTGAACCAGTAGGTGCTAAACCCAGCCAGCCTTACCCCAGTGACACAGAAGCAAAATCTCCAAGATAAAGAAATCCTGATTGGGTACAAACTTCTTTTACAGTGACCCTCAGACAGTAAGCAGCCTGCCTTTGGTCACAGAGAGAGTCCAGGTAGTGGTAAATTTGGAACTGAGGCTTCAAACATGACCCCTGAGGCTCTCCTCAGGACACACTCTCAATGCTACATCGTGCACACAAATGCTCAGTAAACATCTACTGGGTCACTGAGCTGCTAAAGATCTTCTAACATGATGAGAAGAAAGAACATGGATTTTCAAGTCAGGTAGATCCTGCTATGGAAGGCCAGTGGCAAGCTTCAGTCCCCTTAACTGTAAAATGGGGCTAATAACTATCTCCTGGGGTTGTCAGTGATGATTAAATGACATATCCCAGGTAAAATCCCCAGCCCAACCCTTGGCACAGAAAAGGCACTTAAATGGTAGCAGTTATCAGTGAGAGGTGCTAGAACAGAGTGATAGGATAAGAACACAGAGTGTGGAACCAGGTTGGCTCCACTTTGTAAGATGTGCGATGCCAGAAGTTTCTTTTGCCTATTCCTTCATCAGTAGGATGAAGCTATTGGAGACAATGAAATGAATATAAATAGAATGCTAACAGCAATGTCTGGCACAAGGAAATAAGCATGATATGCTAGCTCTAATAATTATATCCTTTGCAGTGGCCCTAAACACAGTAATTAAGTGCAGTCTGGAGAAAAATGTCAGAGAGAGAGAAGGGGAATAAAAAATAAAAACCCCACAACTCCACATTCACAGAAAGAGGATACAGGTGTAGCCAGGATAAAATAGCCCATGGAAGCTATGGAGAGCCTTCCCAACAAACTTGTCAGGCCCCTTTGAATTGTTGCACACTTTTCTGCTCACTGTACTTTCAATTATCTGTTTTTGGTATATGAACTGTGTCTCCTGTGAGGGCAGGGATCCTATCCCATCCCCACCTCAGGTATAAGGCTGGGCACTAGGGAAGAGCTGAGTTGATGGAAGAGACAGAGGGAATGTAAAGAGAAGGCAATACTCCTGGACCCCAACATCCCACCATTCCCACCACCACCACCAAAAAAAAAAAGAATGCCGAGCAAAGCAATTGCCAAGATAAATCACTTTTATCTCTATAGGAAAAGAAGGATCAAAAAAAATATAAATTACATTAGTAACACAACATAAGAAAAAAACAGGGGGGGAAAAAAAAAACAACAACAGAGAAGTCTGTATGATGCTATTCTAACCTGTTTATAAAAAGGCCCTGCATCAGAAATTCACAATCCTACCCACTTCTAAAAATATATTTAGACATGTACAGAAGCGGTGGGTTTGTTTTTAAATTGCTTTTCTGTAAAAATATATTAAAGGTAAATAGAAATCCTCTCTCCCTGCCCCCTTTCCAACACCCAGCTCTGCGCTGGGGATTAGAGACCAGAGGTAACTCTCTCACCATGTTCTAAACCTTGGTTATGGCCATTCCCAATCCCTTCCCAACTCACTTAGAACCTGAAACATTAAAAAAAAAAAAAATACACTAGCCTCTTTGGAAAAGCATAAATCTGAGGGTAAACTTGCTTTTCATTTAAAACACAAAACAACAAATAGCAGGCTCTGAGAGCCCAACTAAATTAAACAGAAACCCAGTCAAACTGAGGTTGGGTTTCAGCTCCACAGAAACTTTTAACAAAGAAACAGAGGGGGAAGAGGCCTGGAACCAGGGGGAATATGCTAGTAATTAGCTGCCTTTGAAAGAGCAAGGGGAGGAGGTTGTTAATGGGCAGAAGGGCTGGGGTCCTGGTCTTGGTTACAGCAGTCAGGGCCTAGTCAGGCAGTTGCTTACACAGGGACACAGGCTGCCCTCCTTCCCTCCTGTCGCTACCCTCTGTTGCTCTGAAATCCCCAAGAAAAGCAAAGCTGGGCAGAAACAGAGGGGAGGGGAGTGGTAACCCCAAGTGCTAGGGGGGAGGTAGCCAGGCTTTTCTGCCTTTGGTGTGACTAGATGGGAGGACTGCTTGGCCCCAGGGTCCCAAAAGACAGAAAAAGCAAATGGGGCTAAGGGACCCCTGATTCCAATGAAGGAGAGTAGATGTGGGGCTGTGGAGAAAAGAAAGACAGAATGGAGACATGAAGATGACTAAGGAAGCCTCACATATTCCCTGTAGCCTGCACGGTAGCTGTTAGGTTCCCCAGAAGCACTGGGAAAACTGAGGTGACATCAAAGTGGGGGGTAGAGGACAAGGAAGCACTCCACTTGGGTAGTGCCAAAAATGGAGAGAGGGAGAACTTCTCCATCCAGTCCAGGTCACCAGGGAGGGAAGACAGGCAGAGGTGGAGGGAGCTGGGGGAGGGCCAGGAAGGGGGTGGGCTCTGTCTGGACAATAGAAACATTCACAAACGGAAGAGAGGGTGGGAGGATCAGCTGATCTGCTCCTTTACAGATGGGCATCACCACTCCTACACTCGGGGTTCTGAATGACCCATCAGTACTCTGCTTGAGCATCTACCTGACATCTGGGAGTACAGAGCCCCAGGAGTGAAAGGGTGAGTTCTGTAGCCTTCTTCAGACCAAGACCTTAAGGTGGGGAGAGAAGCAGGGAGGCTTGATGGAGAACCCGAGATGAACTGTCCTGCCGCATCCTCTCCAGAAGGTCCAGGCTGTGCTCTGTGGTATAGGTGAAGGGATCAGGCCAATGAGCAAGGGCTATCTGCTTCAGTGGTAGATGCTTTCAAGCTTCTGGGAGATGGTTTTTGCCTTCTGGTGCCCAGCCAAAGCTATGTGGATAATGTTCTGCAGGACCTCAAACTCCAGGCAAATCCCTGGAGCTCACCCTGGGAGGGGTGGCTTTGTCTGTAGTCACCCAAAAGTAGCTTCCTCCAACAGGCTACAAAGTCTCAACCTAAGTTTTGGGTGTTGGTCCTGTCCCCACCTTGAGAAGTGACAAGAATCTTTCTTCTTTCCAAAGATGAATGAAGTCAGCCCATGGGCTTTCTAGGCCACCCTGGAAATGGGGCAGTAAGAAGACTCTGGGCCCTCCTCTTTATTTCCATGAAGCATTTGGCAAGAGGGGGCTGAAGCCAGAGCCTTCTCCCAGGAATATGAGTCTTGAGTGAGACACATTCACTGGGCTGAGGGGAGGAAGGAGAATGGGCAGAGATGGGCAGGCTTCTGGAGACAGGGCTAGAGCTGCAGAAAGTGTTGAGTGCTGGGCCTCCCACTTCATGACCAGGGAAACGCCAAGGGGCCCAGGCTCTCCTCATGCTTCTTCTCACTCTGCCTTCCAGCTTTAAGTGGGGATGAGAGTAAAGGGCAGACAAGGCTGGTGAAAGGGAAATGGATTGGAGTAGCAGAAAAGAGAGTTTTAGTCAGCTGGAAACCTCCCATTTACCTGCTACTCAGAGATATGGAAAAGAAAGGCAGGATGCTCTAGTGGAAGTGGGGAAGGGAGTTGTGGGAGTAAGTGAAGGGGCCCGTGGGAGAGTCCGTGCCTTTGGTCAGTTCCAAGAAAGCAGGACAATGCGCCTCAGCACCTTGTCCGGGGCAGGTAGGATCCAGGAGTGCCCCGAGAGTTGACAATGGAGAAGGCAATGGGGGTGAAGGGGTGAGGGGCAGAACATAAAGGGGCTCACAGAAGCAGTTTGCCATTTCTGTGGATTTTCAGGATACGGCCGAGTCTCTGCTTTGCTGTAGCCAGGCCCTTTTTGGGACGCTTTCCTGTGGGGGAAAGGAGAGGTAAGCAAAGGCTATGGCAAGGGTGACGGCAGCAGTTCCAGCACCAGCTGTCCTTGAGCCATCCCCATCCTGTTCCTCTGCCCACAGAGCCTCCCCATCCTTATGCCTGGCTCCAGGACCATCTTGGGCCAAGAAGGCCTCCTTAATTACTTCCATTCAACACCACATGCTTTGGCTCTTCCTTCTATGATCTCCTGCAGTGGCTACAGACTTTCTGGTTACTCTGTCTGATTCTTTTTCCCCACTGATTTCTTTACTCCCCATCATTTTCCTTCCTAAATTCTGCAAGGAGGTGACTGTGCCTCCCCAACCTCTTATCCTGCCCATCAGGATTGAACAAGTGCCTGGTTAGTGATTATAGCTCAGTGTCCCTGAAGTTGTCACTCCCAGGGCCTTGCTTCATTAGAAACCCCTATCCTCATCACCCCAATGCCACATCAATCTCACCACCCTTGAGCTGTGTACTCTCAGAGCCAAAGTGAAGAAAAGGAGAGTTTGAACCCTCCCCATCCTTTTTCCCCACATCAAACCATCTCCTATGTCCCATGTGAACTCTTCCATATTTGATCAATTTATCCTCTCCTTCAACCCCTCTGCCAGAGCCCTAGCCTCTCTTCACTACAGCTTAGACTTGTGTATGCATCTCCTTCCTAGACTTCCCACTTTCAGCCCACCCTCCATTTTGGCCCACCAGAAAGATCTTTCCAAACTCATATCTGAGTTAATCTCTGCTTAACACCAATGTCTCTTCATGAACTATGAGGTCAAATCCAAGCATCTTAGGTTGCCCATCAGTGTCCCTCCTGGGTGTTTTAATTTACCAGAGTGCTTAGGGTTTGAAGCCGGTGATCCTAAGATCTTTCTCAGTTCTACAATCATGTGGCAGTCATACCTTGTCCTGCTTGATTGCTCTGGGAGCCAACTGAAGGGCGCCGCTGGGTCAGGAAGACACCTGGGGCCATGGGTGTGGTACTGCGGTTTGCTTGGGCCATGCCAAAGGCATTGGGACGAGCAGTATACTCATGGTCAGCAAGACTTCCTGAGAGCGCTTCTTGTTTAGGCTCAGGAGGAGGCAGGGGTGATGAGGAGGTGAGAAGCTGGGGTGTAGCAGCCAGAGTTGGGGCTGGTACTGCCATGCTGAGATTGGGCTCTTGAGGGCGAGGCTGTTCTACCTCCTTCAACAAAGGCTTCTTCTTGATATATTTCTTCTTTTGGGCCTTCTGTAGCTCCTAAAACACAAGCCAAGTAAGAGGGGAGAATTTAGGAATGAATAAAAGAGAAGAAAATTCCCCAGAAAGGAAACTAGACGGTGGTCAGTATGGTTCCCCCTGCAACTACCCCGCTTAGCTTGGATGTATGTACATACAACACACAGGCCTTCCAATACCGCAGGTCCTTTAGTACCATCCATTCTTCAGTCATCACTGCTACTAATTAGTACAGTGGCAACAGAGGGGTAAATGAGTTCGGAAACTTGGGTTTTGGTCCTAGCATTGCCATTTATGAGGTAGACCAACGACATGCCTAATATAATAGCTAAATTTATGCTAGCAGCTGAGGCACTTTGAATGTTTGACCTCATATAATCCTTAGAACAGCCCTGAGAAGGAAAATCCCTCAGTCTACACATGAGAAAACTGAGGTACAGGGATATTAAGTAACTTGAGCCCAAAGCCTCACAGCTGAAGAGTTGTTGGGTTCAGGTTTCAACTAGGTATATTAGAACACCCACCCAGCTCACTTCTCAAAATGGGACATCTGTAAGTCCCATGACTTGAATGAGATAAAGGACACAGAATGAGATAAACTTGGGTTTAAATCTATGTTTGTGCTCCCTAATTTGGATGACCTTGGTCAAGTTACTAACCTTTCTGAAATTCAACTGTCTCATCTGTAAAATGAGCAAAACTATAGCTGTTTTTCAGGGTTGTTGGAAACATCAAATAATATAAAAACACATAGCAAATAACAGGTACTCAGTAAGTGGTAAACTATTATTCTATCTTCATCTCTTATATCTTCTTTCTGGTCTTTTTCTTTTAATAAAGGACAGTCCTTCAGGTTGCTAGATCTTAAAATCTCAATTTTGGATGGAAGGGATGAATAAGGAGTTGTGTCACTTCTTGCAATATACTGGGTTTCACCCATCCATCCCTCTATGGACATACTATCAACTGTGTAGTGAGTACCTTCATAATGAGTACCTAGACCCCTGAGAACCTGGAAAAGTGGTGCTGGGAGCATGTGAACGACTTCACCTTCTGAAATGCTATCCAGCCACACAGACCAAACCAGTGATTACATTTCTTTGCCTTCTCTTGGCAACACAGGCCTGTTCCTGCCTTTGGAAGATCTGACAGGCTGCTTAGGAATTTCTAGGGGACAAGAATAATAATATTAATACTACATGCCAAGCACTGTTCTATAATTTAACTCATTTAATACTCATATGAAACCTGAGAAAGAAGAATAATAATTTCAATTTTATGAGAAGAAATTGGCATAGAAAGATTAAGTCATTTTCTACTTCTCTTGCCTAGAGAACTCCATGGACAGAGGAGCCCGGTGTGTCATAGCCCATGTGGTTGCAACGAATCAGACATGACTGAGCGGCTAACATACACACATATAGGAACAATAATGGGAGGGATGAATAAAGAGTTGTGTCACATAATCCCAAATTAGGAACCATCTGTCTTTAGAGTCTCTTTTCTCAGCCAAAGTGCTTGCTACTCCATCGATACCAAGAACTCTGTTTCTGACCCCATTTCTCTCATCTGAATCCAGAAATTATCTCTTCACACCTAGGTCACTTAAATTTTTCTACCTTTGTTGCTGATCTCCTTCTTATATATTTCATCCAGATTCTCCCACAGAAGACTAATCTGTCTTATGACAGGGCCACTTTTATCTTATCAATTCCCTTGTTCAAAAGGTCATTAGCAAGTCCCCACCCAAGTACAAACTCCCTGGCCTGACATTCATGGTCTTCCACAGTCTGGCCACTTATACCTACCTAACCCGTAATGACAATGATGAAAAGTTAATGTGGCTATAGTACTTACTCTGTGACAAGTGCTGTTCTCAGAGCTTTTACACATATTACCTCATCTAATCCTCAGATAGAGTCTACGAGGAAACCGAGGCACAGAGAGATTAAGTTGCTTGCTTAAGTGAAATGGTGAAGATTTGAACTCAGGAAGCTGGCTCCAGAAAGCATTTTTTAAACTCCATCTTACTCCATTCCCCAACAAGAAGTCTATAATCCAGAAAGATCTGTTCATCCACTCATTCATTCATTCAATCAACAATGACTAAACACATGCTTAACATAGTAGGGATACCAAGTTAAATTAGACATGTATCCACCCTTGAGGCCCTTACAGTTTAATAAGAAACACAGAAAAGTACACACTATAAGTACCATGAGAGGAATGCTATGGAAGCACAGAAGGCCACCGAAATAAACTGGTGGTGGATGGTGTGAAGGGGTGTTAGGTAAAGGCATCTAAGAGGGCATGATTACCAATGTGCAGAGGGAACAGTTTGTGCAAAGGTACAGAGGCCTGAGACAATCTGATACACATAACGAATATAAATACCGTAATGCAACAGTATGACTGGTATAAATGGCATACATGAAGGGCTGATACAAGGTCAGGGAGGAGAGGTAACCAGAGAGCAAATCAAGAGGGCCTTGTGTGCTGCACCAAGGAATTCCCTTATCCTGGAATGCCTCCCTATCCCTTCCAAAAGTTCAGCCTGCAAAACCCTTCCCAAATTTAAAACCTCTTCTTTGAAGTCATCCCTGACGAACTCAACCAGAAGTGAGCTCCTCAGAAGGGACTAAGAGTAGTTTTTGCAACTTTAATTAATTTGTTTATTTAAAGCAGTCAAATCTCTTTTTTTTTTCAAATTACATCTTACGTGCTACACATAACAGAGAGAAGTTCTGGACAAAGAATGGCCACTTGGCCTGGTTGGTTTCTGCTGGCTCCCATCAAAAGTCTCCAAGACATTTCTAAGTAACTCCAGAACTTCACAGAACATCGTATTAAAAACATCATTCTACTAAAATTTAATTTAAATAGGATGTAATTACTGAATCATATAGACATTTAATTATTTCATTTTATTTAAATACCAAGTAACATGAAATTTGAAGTTAGAGGATATGAGTTTGAATCTTGTCTCCTCCATTTACTGGCTATATTATGCTGGACTAGTCACTTAAAGAGAGCCTCATTTTCTTCACCTGTAAAATGATGAAAATATCACCTATTGAACAGGGCTACTGGACAGATTACATGAAATATTGTACATGGAAGCACCTAACATAAAGCTGATGGTGAATAAATGCTCTAAGCTATAGGATGTGGGATATAAGGGGATGTTGATAAGGAGAGAACCATAAGACTCACCTCCAACTCTGCTCCCAGGTGGAACACATTTAAGAACTTTGAAAACTATAACATGCTAGGAAGTCAACTTGATTCTAGGGCAAAACTTGGTGGGTGAAGCTTTCTTGGGAAGCAGAGGGTGAAGATCAAGGCAATAGGATCTGGTATAGAGGATAAGAAAAGCCTCTTTCCAGAAAAAAAAAAAAAAAAAAACAACACCCAATTCCCATACTAATGGGAGACTGAGAAATTGAGTGTACTCAACTGAGTCACCTCCTCAGAGCTTCATCTGAAGCCAAATGCTCTCACCCAAGGACACCTGGTCCTTCCCATATGAGAGGTTTTTACATACCCAAGTGATATATGCAAGGGCTTTTCTCTGGCCCCTTATTTTCTTTCACCCTAAATCATGTCAACTGTGTGACCTGTGGAAGTAGCTTTGTCATTTGGGATATGTAGGATATAGGCGAGAGCTGGAATACTGCCATGATAAAGATCACAAGTTACCCACTTCCAATGAGAACAGTGGGATCCTATCAGCCTGAAGGTCTGAGTTTTGAGACTCTAAGTCAAACTGCAATCAGTGGCAGAGCCATTGCCTAAGTGTCAGCACCTACCTGCTGGGCCAACTTTGCAGCTGCTGCAGCCAAGCCTGTCTCAATGGAAGCTACCCGGGTCCCTTCACGCACAGGACGGTCCTGCTTCGGTAAAGTTGGGGTCACACGGGCTGCAGAGAGAACAGGATGAAGACATTTATCTGAATGCCAATCATATTCTTGACCCCTGAGCCCCCAAAAGGTGTCTCCTTAGTTTTCCTCCATCTAGCTTTTTACAAAGCCAGATTTTGCTTCCCAATGAGTACAAAGCTAATTCACAAATGCCCAAGGTACACAAAACACACACTGATTAAAAGATAAAAGTTAATTTCCCTGAACTGGCATGTAAAGTTGTCCATATTCTGCTCCCTACCTACCTCCCCAATCTTATTTCCATGCCTACATCCTCAGCTTCTACAGACAGAATGGTTTCCTTATTATATATACCTCCAGAATACATACAGATCATCCTCTCTCCCTGTGTCCTCATCCTCACCATCCACATTGCCTGAAGTACCCACTTTCCTTTTGTCCACCTCTTTAAAACCTGGCCATTATTCAAAGGCAAGCCAAAATCAATCTTCTATGCAAAACATCTAGGGCTTCTTTGGCTCACACTGACACTCCCTCCTTTGAACTTAAGTACAAGTCACTTAATACATAGCACATACCATCCTGTCTCATTCCCTAATGTTAATGTGTGCTATTTTGTCTAATAACCAGGCTATGAATTCCTGAAGAAGATCATCTTCCTGTAAAACCTTTTTTATAATGTCTTAACAATCTTGAATGAAAAAATAGTTATTCATCCCACATTTTACATAGGAATTATATTTCAGGATAACCAAACATCCCCAGATGATGAAGGAAAGCTCTTTACAGAAGATAGCAGCTAATAAATGTAGAAGGAATGACAAAATTGGAAAATCACAGGTTTGACATTTCTCCAAACACATACAGATAGCCAATAAACACATGAAAAGATGTTCAACATCACTAATTATTAGAGAAAGGCAAAGCAAAACTACAATGAAGTATCATCTCACACCAGTCAGAATGGCTATCATCAAAAAATCTACAAACAATAGATGCTGGAGAGGATGTGGAGAAATAGGAACCTTCTTGCACTGTAGGTGGGAATGTAAATTGATACAGTCACTATGGAGAACAGTATGGAGATACCTTAAAAAAAACTAGGAACAGAACTACCATATGACCCAGCAATCCCACTGCTGGGCATATACCCTGAGAAAACCATAACTGAAAAAGACACATGACCTCAATGTTCATAGCAGCACTATTTACAATAGCTAGAGGACATGAAAGCAACCTAGATGTCCGTCAACAAATGAATGGATAAAGAAACTGTGGCACATATGTATATAATGGAATATTACTCAGCCATAAAAAAGAATGAATTTTAGTCAGTTCCTGTGAGGTGGATGAACCTAGAGACTATTATTCAGATTGAAGTAAGTCAGAAAGAGAAAAACAAATATCACATATTAACACATATATATGGAATCTAGAAAAATGGTACTGAGGAAACTATTTGCAGGGAAAGAATGGAGACTCAGATAGAGAATGGACTTTTGTATACAGTGGGGGAAGGAGAGAGGGGGGTGAATGGAGAAAGTAGCATTGACATATATATACTACCATGTATAAAACAGATAGCTACTGAGAAGTTGCTACATAACACAGGGAGCCCAGCCTGGTGCTCTGTGATGATGACCTAGAGGAGTGGGATGGAGGGAGGGGAGGGAGCCTCATGAGGGAGGGGATATAGGTATAATTATGGCTGACTTGTGTTATTGTATGGTGGAAACCAATACACATTGTAAAGCAATTTCCCCCAATTAAAAATATATTTCTTTAAAAAAGAAAGAAAACCACAGGTTTGCAAGCCCTAATGAATTAACTGATTTTAGGGAACTGGATATTCAGATAGTACCAAAGTATTATCTTACAGATTACTTGCTAGTCTCAAGAGAAAAAAAAATGAATTTTACAATGGTGAGATCAGGAGTTCACCTCTTACTGTCACTAACAGCAAGATGGCAAACTTCATGTACCTCGTAATGTAATGCAATAGGAAATTTACAGCATCACCCAGGAAGTAGTTTTGCCAAAGACCTGACATCAAGTAAGCAGTTCATATTACTTCCAGTTTTCAGGAAACACAGATTTTTAAAAAATTAAACAACACTGAGGGCAAACAATCATCCTACAAGATAACTGGCTTGGTTTCTTTAAAAATACAATGTCACAAGGAAGCAAACAAATCTAGAAGGTGGGATGTGCTACAGGATAATTATACCAGTTTTTGTAACAATTCAACAGCATCAACAAGAAAGAAAGGGCTTTCTCTCGATTAAGAGAGATTCAAAAAACAAGACAGCCAAATGCCATATGGACCCTGTTTAGATTCTGATTTAAACAAATCCACTATGAAAGTGCTTTTTTGTTAGACAGTTAAGGAAATTTGATTACAGAGTTAGTATTAGGTAACACTGAGGCAAATTATCAAATTATTATATTGTTATATATGATGACAGGACAGTGGTTATGTGAGAAAATGTATACTTTAGAGATGCATACTGAAGTATGTGGTGGAGTGGAGAGGGAGGGAGTGACACTATCTGGGATTTTGCTTTAGACAGTTTTAAAAAAAGTTATAGATGAGTCAAATATGGCAAAATTTTTATAACTTGATTCTCAGTGGTGGGTGTATGGGATTTCAGTTTTAATTAATGAAAAAAGTCAATGTCATAGGAAAAAAAGAAGTGGTGGTACTATTGCATCTATATTTAAAGATGCCTTGGTTGGTTACCTATTGTTATTACTATAAAGGAGACTTTCTGTATAAGCAGTATGCCAATTCTAGAACAGGCAATTCAGGAGGGTGAAGTCCTTTCTTTAAAGGTGATGTTTTATTTGTTTTAAAAATGATCTGGAGCCAACCTAGCAAAAATGTTACTGCACAATTTTCAGTCATGGATTCTTGAGTGTATTTTATAGTGTTCTCTATAGTTTTGTAGCGATTCCCTGGTGGCTTAGTGATAAAGAACCCATCTGCAATGTAGGAGATGCATGTTCGATTCTCTGGTCAGGAAGATCCCCTGGAGAAGGAAATGGCAACCCACTCCAATATTCTTGCCTGGGAAATTCCATTAGAGGAGCCTAGAGCGGCCCATGGTGTTATAAAAGAGCAGGACACAGCTCAGCAACTAAACAAAAACATAGCTTTGTATGTGTGGTGGTTTTAAAACAAGACCCCAAATTCTTTGACATTTTTCCTATTAATAGGTGGGGGGGGGGTCTATGTTTCCTCACACTGAACCTGAGCAGACTCATTTGTAGCCTACAGAATGTGACAGAAGTGATACTGCATGACTTCTGAGACTATGTCAGAAAAAGCACATTTAGTTTCTATGTTGCTTCTTGGAACACTCACACTTAAGAACCCTAAGCAGCCACATAAGAAGTCTGATTGCCTTGAGGCCATCAGGCAGTGAGGAAGCTATTAACCGTCACATGCAGAGGTCACATAATGGCTCTCTGCTTGGTACTTTTAGCCTTTGAGTCTTCCCAGCCCATGCATCAGACATGAGTTAATGAAACTTCAGATGATCCAAACTCTTGATCATCCAGTCTTCAAATTATTCCAGCTGAGGTCCCAGACATCACGGAATAGACACAAGCTGTCCCCCTTGTGTCCTTTCCAAATTCCTGACCTGTTAACACATGAGCAAGTTATTTTAATCTGAAAAAAAAATTAACCTCCTTGACCAGACCTGGATTTTGGGGGGAAAACTATAAAAGACATTTTGTAGGGATAGTTGAGGAAATCTGATAATGGACTGGGTTATTAAAAGATCTTAGGGAATTATTAACTGTTAAGTATAACAAAGGTAGTGTGGTTATGCAGGAGGGCATTCTTATTCTTAGGAGATACTGAAGCACTAAGGGGTAAGATACTATGTTATGGTGGCTGTAAATTAAAGTGGCTCAGCAAAAACTATAGACAGATAGATATAGATAATGAAGCAAATACAGCAAAATATTACAACTGTAGGATCAAAGTATTGAGAATATGGGTGCTTGTGTTCTATCTTACATTTACATGTTTGAAAATTCTCATAAAATTTTAAATAATGAAAAAGATTAAGCAGTTATAAAAAACAAATGAAATGTATAGTTCTTGAATAGATCCTGGCTTAAATAAGCAAATTATATAAGATATTTTTGATATAATTGGGAGAAATTTGAATAAGCATTTGGTATTAAATGATATTAGGAAATAAATGTTACTTTACTCAGGTGTACTATGATTATAGAAGAAAAAGTCATTTTCATATAGATGAATACTGAACCATTGATAATATTTAGTACATCATGATGGAATGACATCAGCAAAAACGGCAGTTAAGGGCTTCCAAAATTTCACTTCTGCATGCAGAGGGGCTGTGAGCATAATATGGAAAGACTTGAGAAATACTAAGTACTCACATGTGGCTGACTTTGAGGCTCTGCAAAGCAGGAAGTGAAGGCTAAGGCAGAGTTGTAAGTTGTCTGCCTGAGTGCTGAAGGTATGTCCCAACATGCACACAGAGCCCCTTGTCAAGCCCTGGAAGATTTACTGGTTCCAGGCATTTAAGGAAATCACCATCCAATTATTAGCTGACCACTAAGCTAACTGAGTAGAAACTTCTACTTTAGTGATTTTTCTGAATAAATTCCATAAATAAATAACAAGTAGCAACAAAACAAACCCTGGGGATTGAAGTGGGGAGTATCTGATTTCCAGAGTTGTTGCCATATTAACTTAAACGTTTAGTTTTCAAAAATATTTAGAAGATATGCAAAGAAACAAGAAAGGATAGCAACATATAGGGAAAAATAACCAAAAAAAACTCTCCATGACTTTCTAAACAAAGTTGGACCGACTAGATAAGGACTTTATACCACCTATTTCAAACATGTTCAAAGAGGTAAAGGAAATCATATCTAAAGAACTAAAGGAGAATATGAGAATGATGTTTCACCAAATAAAGAATACCACTAAAGGGACAAACCATAAATAGGAAGCAAATGGATATTTTAGAGTTGAAAAGTAACTGAAATGAAAATTTCACTAGAAGGTTTCAACAAGAGATTTGAGTAGGCAGAAGGAAGATTCAGTGATCTTAAAGAGAGGTCATTTGAGATTACCCAGTCTAATGAGCAGAAAGAAAAAAGAATGAGGAAAATGAGCAGAACCAAAGGGATCTGTGGGATGTGATCAAATTCATCAACGTACGCATATGGGAGCCTCAAAGGACAGAAAAAAGGAGTGAAAAGACTATTTGAAGAAATAATGGCTGAAATGGTCCCAAATTTGGTTAAAAAAACTAACCTACATATCCAAAAAGTTCAACAAACTTCATGACAGATAAACTCAAAGAGTTTATATATCATAACCAAAAACAGAGGATCTTGAAATCAGCAGAAGAGAAGTGACTCATAAAAGACTTACAGTTTACTGATCATCAGAAGCCATGGAGTTAGATAAAAAGCAGTAGGATCACATAATGAAAGTGCTCAAAGAAAATCACTGTCAACCAAGAATTCTAAATCCAGCAGAATTATCCTTCAAAAAAGGAGAAATCAGAATATTACCAAATAAACAAATATAGGACTTCCCTCGTGGTCCAGTGGTTAAAGACTCCACACTTCCAAAGTAGGGGGTGCAAGTTCAATCCCTGGTCGAGGAAGTTTTGCATGCCACACAGTGTGGCCAATAATAAATGATCACTCTTAAAAAATGGCAAAAAAAATTCCAGAGATTCATTGCTAGTAGGCTTGCCCTGTAAGAAATACTAAAGAGAGCTCTTTAGCTTAAAATGAAAGGACACTATACAGTAAATCAAATCCATATGAATAAAATGCACTAGTAAAGGTAACTATATACATAAATATAAAGGAAGTATAAACATATTTTTGTTGTATCTCATTTTTTCCTCCTAATTAAAGACTGTTGCATAAAGCAACAATTATAACTCTATGCTTATTGGCACACAATTTATAAAAATGTTATATTTAATTTGTGACAGTAATAACATAAAGTTAAAAGGAATGGAACTATTAATATACAGGAGCAAAGATTTCATATACCATTGAAATTAAGTTGGTGTTAATCTGAATTCAAACTGTATAATTAAGATATTAATGTTAATCCCTATAATAATCACTAAAAAAATAACTCAAATATATATTTAAAAGAAAAAAATTAAAATGGACACTAGAAAGTAGCTTTTAAACACAAAAGAAGGAAGAAATGAAGAATGGAGGAACAAAACAGAAATAAAACACAGAGAAAACAAACAGAGAAATGGACAATATGAACCCTACTTTGTCAGTTATTACACTGAGTACAAATGAACTAAATTCCCCAGTTAAAAGGCACAGATTGGCAGAATGGATAAAAAACCATAATCTTACTATATGCTGTCTCTGAGAAACACACTTCAGATTCAAAACTATACTAATATCAGAAAAAATAGACTTAATTGCTTAAGAAAAAGACTGTTACTAGAAACAAAGGACATTTTATAATGATAAAAGGGTTAGTAGATCAAGAAGGTATGAGAACTATAAACACATATGCACTTAACAGCAGAAGCCCAAAACACATGAGGCAAAAACTGACTGAATTGAAGGGAGAAACAGATAATTCAACAACAATAGCTAGAGATTTCAATACCTTACTTTCTCTAATGGATAGAACAGTTAGACATAAAGTAAGCAAGGAAACAGAAATGTCCTGATGTCTGAAATTTCCCATAAAATGCTTTAAAAAAAAGGATGAAGCAAATATAGTAAAACATTAGTTGTTAAATCTCAGTAATAAGTATATGAGTATTCATGATACCAGCCTCTCTAATTTTGTGTATATTTGAAATTTTTCACAGCAACAATTCTTTAAACACAAAGGAAAAAATATTCACTATTCTTGTACTTGTAACCATTTAATTTGATTATTATAGAAATATAGTATATTTAAATCTTAAAAGGCTAATTTCTTTTCATCATATCTGTTTACTCTTTTAAATTAATTTTAGAATGAGTTCCCCACAAAATTCCATTAGGATTTTGATTTAGGATAGTGTTAAGTATATATATTAATTAAATGACCCTTTATAAAAATCAGTCTTTATAATCAGACGCATGCTTATTTATTCAGGTCTTCTTATATGTTCCTCAGTAATGTTTTGAAGTTTCTTCACATAAGTCGCACACATATCTTAAGATTATTCTTGGATATTTTATATAATTGTTGCTATTGTCAATAGGATCTTTTTCCCCCACAGTGTATTATGGTTATTACTGATACTGGCAATTCCTGATTCTTAGATATGTGGCTTATATGCAGAGATTACCCAATTTGTTAAATTCTCACATTAGTCTTAGTTGTTTTTCAGCTGATTCCCTTAACGTTTTTCTAGTTATACAATCATATCATTTCTTTTACTTGTCAAATACTTATTATCTCCCATGTGCCAGGCACTCTGCAAGTTACTACAGATACAATGATCAGGATTGCCACCCTTATGGTGCCTCACATCATGATAATTTGGTCTCTTAATTTCTAATAATTATAGTTCTTATTTCTGCTTCATTCCTAATTATGATGTCTAGAACTTCTACAGCAGTGCTAAATAACAGCAGTGATGATGGGTATATCTGTCTTATTCCTGATTTTAATGAGAAAATCTTTAGTAGACTGCCTCAATCTTTTCTGGGTTAAGAATCTACTTTGAAAACGTGATAAAAGTTATTGGCTTTCTCTTTAGAGAAATCTACATGCATATATGCATATTTATATTAAAAATACAGTGGTGTTAATTAATTATCTGCTCTCTGAAAAGGGAAACAATGGATAAGATCACGTTTTGACATAGAAATATTCATATTTTTATGTAGAATGAGGAAAAAGTATCATAAATAAATTATATATATTTGACTAGTTCTTATAATATATAAAGAGGGCCTCTGAAAATCTTGAAGACCTACATGAATAAATGAGAAAAAGTCAGACATAAAATTTACAAAAGAAGAAATTCTAATGCTAATATAAACATATAGGAAATGTCTAATCAAAAAATTCAAATTAAATTGGTGAAATGCTATTGTTTGCTTGTGAATCACCAAAGATCAAAAAAATACCACAGTAGAGACTGCTTGTTTTCAACCCAGTATCATTCTCCCTTTCTCACTTACTAATAAAAAATATAACTTTGTGGAACAACTTAGCTAATTGGTATCTAACTAAAAACTACACTTCCTGGCCTTTTTAGCAGATAACATTGGCCATGACACAATTTCAGCCAAGGAGATTTATTTTTAAGAACTTAAAACTCCTTGGGGAGAGATGCCCACCAGGCCTATTCCTTTCTCCTTTTGCTCTTCCTCTTCTTCCTAACTGCAACTCAAACCCTTCCACTGGAGGGGATAAGCACTCACTAAGGATGCCTGAGATGTTCCTATTACTCATAGGCAAAGCCTGTTCTTAGGTATATGCTCAATGCCTATGAGGATTCATAAACAAATACTCTCACACATGGCTGGTGGGAGTGTAAACCAGTAAAACCTTTCTGGAAAACAATTTGGTAATACACATCAAGAGCTTTTAAAACATTCATATTAACAAATTATATTGGCAAGAGTGTAGGGAAACAGGCACATTCATGTATTGCTTGTGGGAGTGTAAACAATCTTCAACATGTAATTGTTAAATGAGAAAAGTAAAGGCACATAACAGTATATAAAGTATGCTTCCAATTGAGTTAAGGGGGGAAAGAAAATATATACATGCATTTACTTGTATATGCATAAACTATGTGTAAAAGGATACACATGAAACTGGTAACACCAGTTGACTCCAGGTGGGGAATTGGAAGGCTGTGGAACAGGGGTGGGAGGGAGACTTTTGACTTGGCTCTTCAAGAGTTTCATGGGAATCTATCCTAAGCATATAAATAGAGACACACTTACATAGAAAAATGTTCACTCCAAATGTTATCACTAATTGTAAAAATTTGGCAATTGGCTAAATGTCCCGTATTAGAGAGGTTAGGTAAATTAGGTATATTCATGGAATAGAATATTTTGTAGCCATTAAAATACTATTTATAAATAATGGCATAGGGATATGTTTATGATATAATATTTAAAAGGTCAGATATATTTACTGGTTTTCAACTTTTACAGTCAACTTCTAGTCAACATGGAGTATTAATTACAAGACAGTGTTAACAACCGTGACAATATAAACAAAAATGTACAGCTTATAGAAGGTTGGAGGAAGAAAAAAAGAATAGCAGCATTAATGTACACATCTTAGACAATAGGTAATCAAGAGAGACTGACAAAAGCCAATGGAAGTTTTCTTTCTGGCTTACTTCACTCTGTATAATGGGCTCCAGTTTCATCCATCTCAGTAGAACCGGTTCAAATGTATTTTTTTTAATGGCTGAGTAATATTCCATTGTGTATATGTACCACAGCTTCCTTATCCATTCATCTGCTGATGGACATCTAGGTTGCTTCCATGTCCTGGCTATTGTAAACAGTGCTGCGATGAACATTGGGGTACACGCGTCTCTTTCAATTCTGGTTTCCTCGGTGTATATGCCCAGCAGTGGGATTGCTGGGTCATATGGCAGTTCTATTCCCAGTTTTTTAAGGAATCTCCACACTCTTCTCCATAGTGGCTGTACTAGTTTGCATTCCCACCAACAGTGTAAGAGGGTTCCCTTTTCTCCACACCCTCTCCAGCATTTATTGCTTGTAGACTTTTGGATAGCAGCCATTCTGACTGGTGTGAAATGATACCTCATTGTGGTTTTGATTTGCATTTCTCTAATAATGAGTGATGTTGAGCATCTTTTCATGTGTTTGTTAGCCATCTGTATGTCTTCTTTGGAGAAATGTCTGTTTAGTTCTTTGGCAAAACAACAATACAGTATACTAATGCATATATATGGAATCTGAAAGATGGTAACGATAACCCTATATGCGGGACAGAATGAGAGACACAGATGCATGGAACAATTTTATGGACTCTGAGGGAGAAGGTGAGGGTGGGCCGTTCTGGGAGAATGGCATTGAGACATGTGTATTGTCATATGTGAAACAGAGCACCATTCCATGTTCGATGCATGTGACAAGGGCTCGGGGCCGGGGCAGTGGGATGATCCAGAGGGATGGGAGGGGGAGGGAGGTGGGTGGGGGGTTCGGGAAGGGGAACACATGTAAAAAAAAAAAAAAAAAAAAAAAAAAAAAAAAAGCCAATGGAAGGAGAAACAGAGGTTAAGATAATAAATCAAGAAATGGTAGTATAAACCCTATTATCTTGGGTTTTGGACTCAACTACCAAAAAAATGAAAATGACAATGTTGCCTCTCAGGCATGGGATTGGAAGTGGGGAAAGCAGAGGCAGACCACTGCATTTCATCCTAAATTCCTCTGTACTATTTGCTACCAGATATAGACATTATTTTGATTAAAAGGCAAAAAAAAAGTTAAAACAGGATATATGACTGTGCTTTCAACCATAAAAAGAAAAATGCATAAACAAAAGACTAGAAGGAAATATAGCTGCTTCTGGGTAGCAGAATCATGGGTGATTTCTTCTTTATCCTTTCCTCTATTTACTGTATTTTCCAAATTTTCTATTATGCTAAAAGCCAGAAAGTATAGGAGAAAATAAAATCATAAAAGAGGCCTGAAGGAAGAAAAAAAGAAACATTTGCTGACTGACTCACTAAGAGAACACTTCCCAGGACTGTCCTGCCTGCCCACTCCCCCAATCCTAAGCAACTACCAGAAAGGTCAAACAAGGCCGGGTGGAGACAGAAGGCCCTTTATTTCCTAGAAAACCACAGGGATACTGCAATGCCAGTACCCTCTATGGCAGACTGTTGCAATGATGGCTCTTAATTTGTTCACATGTCCTTGTATGCAAAGGAAGACACTGCAGCTCCCACTCCCAAGAAATAGTATCTACTTCTTCACTTTTGGAATCAAAGCTTGGCCATGTAACTTGTTTTGACTAATAGGACAATAGAAAACAACACAGCAGTGGCTTGCAAAATGCTTGCACATTGGGCTTATCCTCTCTTGCTCCTGGATACCTCTCTCCTACCACGTGAAAAGCTTAGGCTGACCTCCTTCTGGTGGATGAAAGACCCCATGGAGAAAGGCTCCAGCCACCCCAAATTAGGTCCCAGACACCTGAGGGAGATCTTTTTAGACCATCCAGCCCCAGGTAATCTGGTCCAGAACTAGAATAATAGTTCAACCAATGTACAGAATCATGAGAAACAATCAACTATTGTTTTAAGACACTAAGTTTTGAGTGGTTTGGCTGACATACCATCCACTGTAAAAACCATCCAATCAGTGAGATGAATAAAATTGTTTTATTACCCTCTAAATTCCATATTCAACTCAACAATCATTTTTCCTTCCTTCCTCAGAGGTGGACTCTCAGCCAGTACAGGTGACAATCTAAGGAGTCTTGGACGTTGCAGAGCTCAACAGTCAGCAGAATTTCCCTCCTTTGACAACAATATTATTACCAAAGGGCTTGGGTGATGGTACCTGAATGTTCTCAGGAGCCTTTGACTGCTTGCTGAAGTCTGTTCAAGGTCTTCCTCCTTTCATCTCAAGCCATATAATATCAAAAGCAACATGCTCCATTACCTCTGGCTTTGTTGATCTGAGTGCATGAACTCTGTGTCTTATTGATCATTTTTATTCCAGTACCTAATATGGTACCTGGCATACAGCAGACACTCATCAAATGAGTGTCTTCCTGTATTAAATGCCCCACCTAGCCAGTCTATCTCCCCCACAACCGCCCCCACAGAGTTTAAGGACAGAATACTGGATCACCTTTAGGACTCCATGGAGCATCATCTGAATTCTTCTTTTTCTTGTGTCGAGATTTCAAAGCAGGGTCATCATCATCAGACTCCAGGGAAGGGTAAACTGCAGTGAGAGGGGAAAAGCAGGGTAAACTGAGATCTCATCCAGAATAGTGACAACAGAATGATACCTACCTGGGGCTCCTCCCACTCCCCTACAAGTGGACCCTTTACTTAATCCATACTCAACTGCAGGAATTCCTGAATATGCCACATACTTTTCATGTATTTCTACTTTGTGCACCCTTACTGCAAATGTTCTTCTCCCAGCATCATCTAACTCTGATTTCACTTGCCCAACAACCATTTAATGAGTAACTTCATGAGTTAATGACCCTATAAAATTCAGCTTTAGATTCACTTCCTAAATAAGCCTTCCCTCTTCTCTTAATCTCTTTCAGATGCCTCCTCAACTCTCCATAGTATTCTGTGTATACCTCTATTGGAGTTGTTACATAGTATTTAAGAGATGATTAGTAAATCTGCCACCTCCAATTTACTGTGAGGGCAAGGATATGTATTATCTGATTTTAAACTAAGGGAGCCAAACACAATGCAGAGTAGCTGCTCAGTAAGTGTTTGTTAAATTAATGGAAAAAGAAGTGGTTCACACATTCACGCAAAAGGAACAAAAGACCACTTAGGCTGAACTGGGAACAAGATTACTGGAATTGAATGATGTGAATGACAAAACACACACATATATTTTATCCTATACAAATACATACAAACACCCAGTTTTATCATATATATATATATATATATATATATATATATATAACATCTATATGATTTAATAGGAAGAAAGTCTAGAAAGGTCCTACTGATGAGGTTAAGCTCTACTGCTACTAAACCTAAAAGAGAAGCAAAATGAGAGTGAAAATTTCTTCTTAGTGAAAATTTCCTCCTAATGATCAGCTCCAAACTTCTCTAGAATTCTACTTCATCAGAGGAATCCACTCTCCCAGTTCCTTCCAGATGGGCCTCTCTGTAGCAAAATGAGTCTGTTTTTCAGGACTTCTTCCTTGAGCAAAGAAGTAAAACCTATGCCTCCTGACTCATTAATTTTTTTAAAAATTTTATTAATTGTCCCTAGAAAGAAAAGACTACCGGTAATAGAGTTGTTTGACAAAGGTTCCATCCCTACTAGCCTAATGGCTGTCAATGTTGGGTTTGTCGATTATTTCATTGAGTTTGAAAGGTTTTTTTCCACCTAAAGTAAAGAAGTGTGGTATGGTAGAAAGACCTTGAGTTTCGGGATCAGACAATTACTTTGAAATTTGGACTGACACACTAGCTTTGTAGCCAAGGAGAACTTCTGTCTCACTACCTTCAACCATAAAATTGAAATAATAGATGCTACCTGCCTTGCAAAGTTCTGAGGACTGAGAGATAATAGGTATAAAGTAACATACAAAAGGAAATCTACTCTAAGGTTAATGTCTTATTCAAGATGAAATAAGATGTAGATAATAATTAATTTCAGACATTTAAAAAATACAAGTTAAAATATGCATATTAAAAATATGAGGGTGGGAGGAGTGATGCCCCCTCCAAAAATGATGGAATTGGGAGCTCCAAGGATCTGTTGTTCCTCCAGTGAAGCAACCATTAGGGTGTCAAAAACTTATATAATAAACTTTTGGGGGAATTCTGTAATCCAATCAAAAACTTACAACAACAAAAGGAATGCTTAACAAAGAAAAAACCTGCTAAATTAAGGCACTTATAAAAACTCTTTCAGGAAACCTCAGCTGACTGCTGAGGCAATGAAATGGATACTTCAGTGACCACACACAACAAGAACACAGTATTTGCAAAAACTCATTTGTAAAGTCATTAGGTAAATAGATAACTGTAGCTCAAAATAAGCAACAACAGTTAATCTCTAGGGAGAAAGGAAAGTATGATTTCCAGTTATCACATTATAACATTCAAAATGTCCAGGTTTCAACAAAAAAATTATAAGACATGCAGAAAAACAGAAAAGTATGTCCCATTTATAGAAAAAAAAATTGATAAAACTTATCCATGAGGAAACCTGGACATTAGACTTACTATACAAAGACTAAATCAATTGTCTTAAATATGATAAAAAAACAACCATGCCTCAATTTAAAAAGAGACTATCAATCAGGAAATAGAAAATATAAAAAGAAACCAAATAGAAGTTTTGGAGTTGAAAAGTACAATGGCTTGAATAAACAATTCACTAGAGGGATTCAAGAGCAGATTTTGAGTAGGCAAAGACTCAGCAAACATAAAGAAAAAATTACCTAATCTGATGAGCAGAAAGAAAAAAAAAGAAAAATGAACTGAGGTAAAGGGACTGTTGGGACACTATCAAGCTTAACCAACATATTCATATGGGAGTGTCAGAAGGACAGGAAAGCATGAAAAAGGCAGAACAACTATATGAAGATTCAGTGACCAAAAACTTCCCAAGTTTTATGAAATACATGAAAATATACATCTAAGAAGCTCAACAAATTCCAAGTAGGATAATCTCAGATATTCACACTGAGATGCATTATATTTAAACTGTCAATAGACAAAGACAAGGAAGAAGAAGATATAGAACGACTTTATCAAAAGAAAGACAAAGGAGAGGATCTTGAAAGCAGCAAGACAGCACAATAAAACAACTAATTTCTCATCAGAAACAATGGAGGCCAGAAGACAGTGGCATGATATATTTTAAGTGCTGAAAGAAAAAACTGTCAACCAAAAGTATATCTGGAAAAACAATCCTTCTAAAATGAAGGCAAATTAAGACATCTCAAGTAAACAAAGGCTGGGGTAGTCCATTAATAAATCTGCCATTTAAGAAATGCTAAACAAAGTCCTTCAGAGTGAAATAAAAGGACATTTGAGAGTACAGAAAAACATCAATAAAAGCAACTACAGAGGTAAATATAAAAGTCAGTATTGTTGTATTTGTAATATCTAATTCTTTTTTTCTACATTATTTAAAATTCCATTGTATAAAACAGTAACCATAAATCTATGTCAAAAGGAGCACAATGTTTACAGGTGTAATTTGTGACAAAAATAACATACATGGGTGGGAGAGCTGTATAGAAGCTGAGTCTTTGTATGCTATAGAAGCTGGACTGTATTAATTCAAACTAGATTGTTATGAAGTTAGAATGTTATTTGTAATCCCCAGGGTAACCACTTTTGAAAACTAAAAAGCATAAAAAAAGAACTGAGTGAGTCAATTTGGTACACTACCCCCCAAATATCAATTAAATATAAAAGAAAGCAGTAACTTAGGAAATGAGGAACAAAAAAATATAAAGACATATTGAAACAAATAACAAAATAGCATAGGTAAGTCCTTCCATATCAGAAATCACTTTAATTGTAAATGGTTTAAACTCACTCTTCAGGACATCTCTGGTGGCACACTGGGTAGGAATGTGCCTGCCAATGCAGGGGACACAGGTTTGATCCCTGGTCTGGAAAGATTCTACATGCTGCAGAGTGGCTAAGACCTTGCACCACAGTGCACAGCAACTTACCATGAACCACAACTACTGAGCCTACAAGTCACAGCTATTGAGCCCGCATGCTGCAGCTACTGAAGCCCACATGCCTAGAGCCCATGATCTGCAACAAAATAAGCCACTACAATGAGAAGTCCACACACCACAATGAAGAGTAGCCCCCTACTCACCACAACTGGAAAAAACCCACACAAAGCAACAAAGACCCACTGCAGCCAATAAATAAATAAATAAAATTATAAAAAAACTCACCCTCCAAAAGGCAAAGAAAGATAGAATGGATCAAAAACAAGATTCAACTGTATACTACATATGAGAGATTCACATTAGGTCTAAAGAAACAACTAGGTTGAAAGTGAAAGGATGGAAAAAGGTATCCCATGCAAACAGTAACCAAAAAGAGAGCTAGGGTAGCTATACTAATATCTGGAAAAATAGAATTTAAGTACAAAATTGTTACAGGAGATAAGGAAGGGTATTATATAGTAATAAAAATTTACATAGTAACAAAATTGTTACAGGAGATAAGGAAGGGTATTACATAGTAATAAAAAGGTCATTCAACCAAGAACATATAAAGCAAACATTGACATACTTGAAGCGAGAAATAGTTCTATAATAATAGTTGGCAACTTCAATACCTTACTTTCAATAGTGAATAAGACATCCAGATAGAAGATCAATAAAGAAATGGAATACTTGAACAACACTATAAGTCAACTAGACCTAACCAACAAATATAGAAAACTTTACCCCAAACAGCAAAATATACATTTTCCTCAAGTATACATGGAATATTCTCCAGGATAGACCATAATTTAGCCTACAAGTCTCAATAATTTAAAAGAATGAAATCATATAATGTATCTTCTCCAAAAACAATAGAATAAAAGTAGGAATCAGTAACAGAACTGGAAAGTTTATAAACTGGTGAAAATTAAACAATATACTCTGAAAAAAAATCAATAGATCAGAGGAAAAAAATCACAAGTTGATTTTTAAAAACTTTGAGAGGAAGGAAAACCAAAACACAGCATACCAAAACGTATGGGATGCACCAAAAGCAGTGCTCAGAGAGACATTTATGTGTGTAAATACTTACAGTATTAAAAAAAGAAGGAAGATATCAAATCAGTAACCTAATTTTACACCTTAAGCAACTAGAAAAAGAACAAACTAAATCCGAAGCTAACAAAAGGAAGGAAATAATAAAGATATGAGCAGAGATGAGTGAAATAAAAAAAAGAAAAACAGAATCAACAAAATCAAAAATTGGCTGCTTGAAAGATAATCAACAAAATATGCAAATATTTAGCTAGACTAACAAAGAAGAAGAAAGAGAAGACAAAGATACTTGAAATGAGAAATGAAAGTGGGGACATAACTGCAAACTTTACAGAAATAAAAAGGATTATAAGAGAATACTACGAACAATCGTACGCTAACAAATTAGATAAACTATACAAAATGACAAATTCCTAGAAGCACACAAATCACCTAAACTGACTGAAGAAGTGGAAAATCTGAACTCACGTGTATTAAGTACAGAGATTGAATCAGAAATCAAAAAGCTTCCAACAAAGAAAAGTTAAGGTTATTTGATGGTTTCACTGGTGGTTTCTCAGTTCAGTTCAGTTCAGTCCAGTCACTCAGTCCTGTCCAACTCTTTGCAACCCTATGGACTACAGCACACCAGGCTTCTCTGTCCATCACCAACTCCCAGAGCCTATTCAAACTCATGTCCATCACTTCAGTGATGCCATCCAACCATCTCATCCTCTGTCGTCCCCTTCTCCTCCCGCCTTCAATCTTTCCCAGCATCAGGGTCTTTTCCAATGAGTCGGTTCTTCGCATCAGGTGGCCAAAGTATCAGAGTGTCAGCTTCAGCATCAGTCCTTCCAATGAATATTCAGGACTGATTTCCTTTAGAATTGACCTGGATCTCCTTGCAGTCAAAAGGACTCTCAAGAATCTTCTCCAACACCACAGTTCAAAAGCATCAATTTTTCAGTACTCAGCTTTCTTTACAGTCCAACTCTCACATCCATACATGACATTTAATGAAGAATTAACATCAATCCTTGTCAAACTCTTTCAAAAAACAGAAGAGAGAACACATGCTAACTCATTCTAGGAGACCCTGATACCAAAGCCAGAAAAAGATACTACAGGAAAGCGAAACTACACATTAATATGCTTTATGAATACTGATGTAAAAATCCTCAACAAAATACTAGCAAACCAAATTCAGCAGCCTATTAAAATGATTATATACTATGACCAAGGGGGATTTATCCCAGGAATGCAAGAGTGGTTCAACATAAGAAAATCAAACAACCTAAATGTCCATCAATAGACAAATGGATCAAGAAAATGTGATACACACACATACACATACAAATGAATGAATACTACTCAGCCAAAAAAAGAAGGAAATCGTACCATATGTGAACTGAAGGGCATTATGCTAAGTGAAATAAGTCAGGTAGAGAAAGGCAAATAATACATGATCTTGCTTATACGTGGAACCTGAAAAAGAAAGCCCAAACTCATAGAAAAAGAGATCAGATTTGTGGTTACCAGAGGCAGTGGGTGAGGAATTGGATGAAGGTGGTCAAAGGCACAAATATCCAGTTATAAATAATGTATAAAGTAACTTCAGACCAAGGAAAATTAGCAGGGATGAAAAGGGATAGAAAACAATGATAAGATGGTAAAGATAAAGACAAGAAAACATAGCAATCTTTAAATGTGGATGTACCTAACATCAGAACTTCCAACTGTACAAAGCAAAAACTGATGGAACTAAAAGGGGAAACAGATAAATTCTCAATTATGCTTGGAGACTTCAACAATCTCTCTCAGTAATCAAGAAAATAGTAGATGAAAAATTAGCAAAGATATAGATCATCACTAATCAACTTGATTAAATTGAAACTGATAGAATATTCAACCCAACAGTAGCAGAATACACATTCTTCTCAAGTTCACAACACAAAAATATCAAGATAGACTAAATCCTATGTATGTGAAAAAACCAAATCTTAAAAAATTTTAAGTGAAACCAAAAACTGTTCTTTGAAAAGATCAAATTGATAAGATGCCAGCAAGAATGACAATAAACGATACAAATTATTAACATAAAGAATAAAAATGAAAAAATAACATCAAATTAAAAATATCACTAAAGACCTCATGGACACTAAAAGGATAAGAAAGGAAAACTACAAACAGCTCTATGCTCATAAATTCTACAACTTAGCTAAAATGGACCAATTCTTTGAATACCAGAAACTTTCAAAACTTATCCAAGACAAAATAGAAAATCTGAATAATTCTATATCTACCAAAGAAAATAAATCCATAGTTAAAACCTAAAAAGAAATCCCTAGGCCTGGGTGGTTTCACTCAAAAATTCTACTAAACATTTTAAAAAACCCACTAATTCTACATTATCTCTTCTAGAAAATAGAGGAGGAACATTTCCCAACTCATTCTTTGAGGCCAGCACTGATTGCCCTGATACCAAAACTAAAATGTAAGAAAAAAAATCATAGACCAATATCCCTCATGAACAAAGGCACAAAAATCCTCAGTGAAATACTAGTAAATCAAATCCAATAATATATAAAAAGAATAATACGTCATTAGCAATTAAGGCTTATCCTGTGATTTCAATTCTGTGATATTTGAAAATCAATCAATGTAACCTACGATATTAACAGACTAAAGGAATAAAACAACATGATTATATCCATTGTTGGAATAAAAACATTGGGAAAATTCAACACCCATTCATTAAAAAAAAAAAAAAAACTCAGCAAAAAAGGAATGGAAGTGAACTTCTTTACCTTGATAACCTATACAGATAGCATCATAATAGTGAAAAAATGATTTCTCCCTTAGACTGGAAACAAGGCAAGGGTGTTAGTTCACTCTCACCACATTGTGCTTGAAAATCCTAGCCAGAACAAAATGGCAAGAAGGAAAACAAAGATTGGAAAGAAAGGAATAAAACTGTCCCTACCTGCACATGACATGATCACAATCATCTAGACAAAAAAATACAAAGAATATACCAAAAAAGAAGCTATGACAAACCTAGACACCATATTAAAAAGCAGAGACATCACTTTGCCAAAAAAGGTTTGCATAGTCAAAGCTATGGTTTTTCCAGTAGTCATGTATAGATGTGAGAGTTGGACCATAAAGAAGGCTGAGCACCAAAGAACTGATGCTTTCAAATTGTGCTGGAGAAGACTCTTGAGAGTCCCTTGGACTGCAAGGAGATCAAACCAGTCAATCCTAAAGGAAATCAACCCTGAATATTCATTGAAAGGGCTGATGCTGAAGCAAAAGCTCCAATACTTTAGACACCTGATATGAAGAGCCAACTCATTGGAAAACACCCTCATGCTGGGAAAGATTGAGGGCAGGAGAAGAAGGGGGTGACAGAGAATGAGATGGTTGGATGGCATCACTGATTCAATGGATATGAGTCTGAGCAAACTCCGGGAGATAGTGAAGGATGAGGAAGCCTGGCATGCTGTAGTCCATGAGGTCACAAAGAGTCAGACATGACTTAGTGACTGAACAATACCAAAAAAAAATTCCTAGAATTAATAAGTGAGTTTACCAAGGTTGCAGGATACAAAGTCAATATAAACCAATCATATTTATATACACTTGTTGTTCAGTTGCTAAGTTGTGCCTGACTTTGTGTTTTATATATATATATATATATATACACACGCACGCACACACACACACATATATATTACACTAGCAATAAACAATTAGAAACCAAGGGTTTAAAAAGGTACCATTTACAGTATTTGCAAAAAAATACAGAACTCAGGGATAAATCTAATAAAAAAAGCATATGCAGGATCTGTATGCTGAAAACTATGAAACACTGATGAAATTTTTAAAAGAGTAAATATGGAGGAACATACCATACACACAAATTAGAAGATTCAATATATCTAAGGTGACAATTCTCTTGAAGACCTTGTGTAAAACGTTTCGGTGGTCCCTCAAAGAGTTAAACACAAAATTACCATAGGACTGAGTAATTCTACTCCTGAGTATATGTCCAAGAGAAATGAAAACATGTGTCCACACAGAAACATGCACACAAACATCTACAGCAGTGTTATTCATAATAGCCAAAAGGTGGAAATAACCCAAATGCCTATATGCAGATGAATGGATAAACAAATGTAGTATATCCATACAATGAAATACTACTCAACCATAAAAAGGAACAAAATACTGATACATCCTATAACTTGGATAAACCTTAAAAACATATGGTAAGTGAAAAAAGCCAGACACAAAAGATCACATACTATATGATTACTACTATGTGATATATCCATAATAGGCAAATCCATATAGACAGAAAGCAGATTAGTGGTTACCAGGGGATGAGATGAGTACGGACATGGGACACAATTATTTAATGGATCCAGGGTATGTTTCTGGGGCCATGAAAATATATTGGAAACAGAGAGAGGTTGTGGTTGCACCACACTGTGAATGCACTAAATATCACTGAATTGTAAACTTTAAAATGTTTATAATTACATACTTCATGTTTAATTATATATATATATATATATGTGTTTAGCTATATATGTCACCTTGATAAAAAATAAAGATCACAATTCTATCTGAATTGTTAACATAATTCTATCTGAATAGTTAACATAATTCCAACCAAAATCCTGGCAGAAATTGTTGTAGATTCAGACAAATTGACTCTTAAATTTTATGGAAAGACAAAACTGAAGACGTCATATTATTTGATTTTACGAATTACTATAGGGCTTCCCTGGTGGTCTAGTGGTTAAGAATCTGCCCACCAATGCAGGAGACACAGGTTCGACCCCTGGTCAGGGAAGATCCCACAGGCCGCGGAGCAACTAAGCCCAGGTGCCACAACTATTGAAGCCCGTGCACCTAGAGCCAGTGCTCTGCAACAAGAGAAGCCACCTCAATGAGCAGCCAGCACACCACAACGAAGAGTAGACCTAAATCTCCACAACTAGAGAAAGCCTGTATACAGCAACGAAGACCCAGTGCAGCCAAAAATAAATAAATCTTTAAAAAAGAAGAATTACTATAAAACTTTAGCAATCAAGACAGTGAGGTTTTGACAAAGGGATTGATAATGTAGATCAATGAAAAAGAACAAATCAGAGACAGAAGCACACAAATATGGTCATTCCACTTTTGACAAAGGTACAAATGCAAGTCAATAGAAAAATAAAAATTAAAAATCATCTTTTCAAGAAATGGTGTTGGAACAAGTGGACATCCATATGCCAAAAAAAGGTTCACCCAACCTAAACATCATACGTTATGTGAAAATGTAGTCAAAATGGAACACAGATAGAAATGCAAAACCTAAAACCATATAGTTGTTAGGTTAAAAAAGGAGAAAACTGGGGCGGGGCTAAGATGGCGGAGGAATAGGACGGGGAGACCACACTCTCCTCCACAAATTTATCGAAAGAACATCTGAACGCTGACCAAACTTCACAAAACTACTTCTGAAGGCTGGCAGAGGACGTCAGGCTTCCACAAAGACAGCCCATTATCTTCAAAAGAGGTAGGAGAAATTATAAAAGATAAAAAGAGAGACAAAAGAGTTAGGGACGGAGACGCGTCCCGGGGAGGGAGTCGTAAAAGAGGAGGAATTTCCAAGCACCAGGAAACCCTCTCACCGGCGGGTGTGGGGGAAGATTTCTTATCTCGGAGGGCAACGTAACTGGGAGGAAAAAATAAATAAAATCCACAGATTACATGCCTAAAGCAACTCCCAGCAAAGAAGCCCAGACGCTCGCATCATCCGCCACCAGCAAGTGGGGGCTGAACGGAGAGGAGCGGGCGGCACTGCCTAGGGTAAGGACCGGGCCCGAGTGCCCCGAGGGCAATAATCTGAGGGAGCTAACGTGAGGTAGTAACCTAAACTGTGGGACAGCCAGAGAGAGAGAACTATCCCGCGAAAAGCCCAACTCTAAGGCACTGCCGGCCCGCTCACAGAACAAAGGACTGAGCGATACCAGAGGAGAGCTAGCCGGCTGCGGACCGCCCCATCCCTCGCCGGACACAGCGGGCAGGCGGGGCCCGCCAGAGCCGGAAAGGGGCAAACTCGGCCCCAGAGAGGGCACCCCCTACCAAACTGCAAACAGGCTCCCAGTTTCTAAGCAAAGACTGCCTGAGATCCCGGAGGGTCGACAGCCGCCGGGAGGGTCGCAGCCAGAGACCAGCTCCCCAGAACCGACACAAAGCACACCGGAGCCGGGCGCGCCCGTAAACCGAGGCGGGGACCAGGGAGGTGATAAGCCGCACCGCCCCAACAGGGGGGAGCGCGCTCGCCAAACTCCTGGCCGCCTGAGCAGCTCCGACCGGGAACGGCACAAGCCGTGGGCGAAACCGAGTCTGCGCCTTTGTGGAGTAACCGAGAGCCTGAACCTGAGCGGCTTAGACCTGGGAAGTGCACGCATCTCAGGACCCACTCCCCGGCCCACTCCCCGGGGGAGTAACCTGAAGCCTGAGCAGGGTAGACGGGGAAAGCACACACGCCGTGAGCGGGGGCGAACCCAGTGCGGCCGACACTGCGAGCTCACCACACACACACCAGATTTGCAGTGTTCCTTCCTCCCCACAGCACGATTGAACAAGCGAACCTAAAGAGATCACCTCCACCGCTTTGTTGCAAGGCGGAAATTAGATACTGAAGAGATCTCCAAACAGAAGCCAAATAAACAGAGGGAAGCCCTTTGGAAGGGACAGGCCAAAAGATTAAAATCCCTGTAGTTAATACCGACTGCATTGAAAAGGACCTATAGATCTTGAAAAGTATAAGCAGGAATAAGGATCTATCTGAAACTGAGCAGATCCCAAACTGCTCACAACAGCTCCAGAGAAAGTCCGGGATATATATTTTTTTACTATTATTATTATTTTTTTTTAATTTTTTTTTTTAAATTAAAAAATTTTTTTTTCTCTTCTTTCCTTTTTCTTCAAGTCCTCTATTACACCTTTAACTTTCATTTTCATAACCCACAACTAACTTGCAAAAAAAACCCTATTTTTGAAGCAAACTACATACATATATCTTATACCTTTTGTTTTCTTTTTTTAATGTTTTTTCCTGTTTTACTTTTTTTACTGTTTTACTGTTTTTTTTCTTTTTACACTGTTTCCTTTGTTCTTTTTTTTTATATTGTAAGTTTTATAAGAGTCTAACCTCTACTCTAGATTTTTAATCTTTGTTTTACATATTTGATATCAATTTTGTACATTTAAGAACCCAATCTTTAGGACCCATTTTTACTCAGGAGTGTGATCACTGGCCTGATTACTCTCTCCCCCTATTGATGCTCTTTCTTCTCCCCCAGGGAACCTCTATCTCCCACCCTCCTCCTTCTCTTCTCAACCCAATTCTGTGAATCTCTGAGGGTGATCTGGGTACCGGAGAACACTTCAGGAACAGGATACTGCCCAGATCTCTCTCTCCCCTCTTGATTCCTCCCTTTCTACTCATGCTCACCTCTATTACCTTCCTCCCCCCTCTATATGTATCTCTGTGAACCACTCTGAGGGTTCCAAACTGTGGAAAGCACAGAGGGAAGTGCTTACTGGCTAGCTTGCTCTCTCTACATTTGAATTCCCCTCTTCCCCTCCTGGTCACCTCAACTCCCCCCCAACCTCATCTCTCCATGTAACTCAGTGAACCTTTCTGGGTATCCCTCACTGTGGAGAATCTTTTCACCATTAACCTAAAAGTTTTATTATTGAGGCTGTATGGAAGGAGAAGTCTTGAGGCTACTGCAAGAATAAGACTGAAAGCCAGGGGAAACATTAATAAGAGACCATCCAATAGCCTCCATATATACACTGAAACCAAGCTCCACCCAAGAGCCAATAAGTTCCAGAGCAAGACATACCACGCAAATTCTCCAGCAACGCAGGAACATAGACCTGAGCATCAATATACAGGCTGCCCAGAGGCACACCAAATCCATAGACATCTCCAAAATTAATACTGGTCACTCCATTGCACTATAGAGAGCAGAAATCCAGCTCCACCCACCAGAACACCGACACCAGCTCCCCCAATCAGGAAGCCTTGACAAGCCACCTGTCCAACCCCAACCGCAGTGAGGAACCTCCACAATAAAGAGGAACTTCATACTACCAGAATACAGAAGGGCCACGCCTAACACAGCAATCTAAACAAGATGAAAAGGCAGAGAAATACTCAGCAAGTAAAGGAAAATGAGAAATGCCCACAAAACCAAACAAAAGAGGAGGAGATAGGGAATCTATCTGAAAAAGTATTTAGAATAAGGATAATAAAAATGATCCAAAATCTTGAAAGCAAAATGGAGTTACAGATAAATAGCCTGGAGACAAAGATTGAGAAGATGCAAGAAATGTTTATCAAGGACTTAGAAGAAATAAAAAGGAGTCAATATAGAATGAATAATGAAATAAAGGAGATAAAAGACACTCTGGAGGGAACCAACAGTAGAATAACGGAGGCAGAAGATAGGATAAGTGAGGTAGAAGATAGAATGATGGAAATAAACGAAGCAGAGAGGAAAAAAGAAAAAAGAATCAAAAGAAATGAGGAAAACCTCCGGGACCTCTGGGACAATATGAAACGCCCCAACATTCGAATCATAGGAGTCCCAGAAGAAGAAGATAAAAGGAAAGGCCATGAAAAAATACTCGAGGAGATAATAGTTGAAAATTTCCCTAAAATGAGGAAAGAAATAGTCACAGAAGTCCAAGAAACCCAGAGAGTTCCAAACAGGATAAACCCAAGGCGAAACACCCCAAGACACATATTAATCAAATTAACAAAGATCAAACACAAAGAACAAATATTAAAAGCAGCAAGGGAAAAACAACAAATAACACACAAGGGGATCCCCATAAGGATAACAGCTGATCTTTCAATAGAAACCCTTCAGGCTAGAAGGGAATGGCAGGACATACTTAAAGTAATGAAAGAGAATAATCTACAACCCAGATTACTGTACCCAGCAAGGATCTCATTCAGATATGAAGGAGAATTCAAAAGCTTTACAGACAAGCAAGAGCTGAGGGAATTCAGCACCACCAAACCAGCTCTCCAACAAATGCTAAAGGATCTTCTCTAAACAGGAAACACAGAAAGGATGTTGCAACACGAACTCAAAACAACAAAGTAAATGGCAACGGGATCATACTTATCAATAATTACCTTAAATGTAAATGGGTTGAATGCCCCAACCAAAAGACAAAGGCTTGCTGAATGGATACAATAACAAGACCCCTATATATGCTGTCTACAAGAGACCCACCTCAAAACTAGGGACACACACAGGCTGAAAGTGAAGGGATGGAAAAACATATTTCATGCAAACAGAGACCAAAAGAAAGCAGGAGTCTCAATACTCATTTCAGATAAAATAGACTTTAAAATAAAGGATGTGAAAAGGGACAAAGAAGGACACTACATAAAGATCAAAGGAACAATCCAAGAAGAAGACATAACAATCATAAATATATATGCACCCAACATAGGAGCACCACAATATATAAGGCAAATACTAACAAGTATGAAAGGGGAAATTAACAATGACACAATAATAGTGGGAGACTTTAATACTCCACTCACGCATATGGATAGATCAACTAAACAGAAAATTAACAAGGAAACACAAACTTTAAATGATACAATAGACAAATTAGATTTAATTGATATTTACAGGACTTTCCACCCCAAAACAATCAATTTTACCTTTTTCTCAAGTGCACATGGAACTTTCTCCAGGATAGATCACATCCTGGGCCATAAATCTAGCCTTGGTAAATTCAAAAAAATTGAAATCATCCCAGCCATCTTCTCTGACCACAATGCAGTAAGATTAGACCTCAATTACAGGAAAAAAACTATTAAAAATTCCAACATATGGAGGCTAAACAACACGCTTCTGAATAACCAACAAATCACAGAAGAAATCAAAAAAGAAATCAAATTATGCATAGAAACGAATGAAAATGAAAACACAACAACCCAAAACCTATGGGACACTGTAAAAGCAATACTAAGGGGAAGGTTCATAGCAATATAGGCGTACCTCAAGAAACAAGAAAAAAATCAAATAAATCAACTAACTCTACACCTAAAGCAACTAGAGAAGGAAGAAATGAAGAACCCCAGGGTCAGTAGAAGGAAAGACATCTTAAAAATTAGGGCAGAAATAAATGCAAAAGAAACAAAAGAGACCATAGCAAAAATCAACAAAACTAAAAGCTGGTTTTTCGAGAAGATAAACAAAATTGACAAGCCATTAGGCAGACTCATCAGGAAACAAAGGGAGAAGAATCAGATCAACAAAATTAGAAATGAAAATGGAGAGATCACAACAGACTCCACAGAAATACAAAGGATCATAAGAGACTACTACCAACAGCTATATGCCAATAAAATGGACAACTTGGAAGAAGTGGACAAATTCTTAGAAAAGTATAACTTTCCAAAACTGAACCAGGAAGAAATAGAAGATCTTAACAGACCCATCACAAGCACGGAAATCGAAACTGTAATCAGAAATCTTCCAGCAAACAAAAGCACATGACCAGACGGCTTCACAGCGGAATTCTACCAAAAATTTAGAGAAGAGCTAACACCTATCCTACTCAAACTCTTCCAGAAAATTGCAGAAGATGGTAAACTTCCAAACTCATTCTATCAGGCCACCATCACCCTAATTCCAAAACCAGACAAAGATGTAACAAAAAAGGAAAACTACAGGCCAATATCACTGATGAACATAGATGCAAAAATCCTTAATAAAATTCTAGCAAACAGAATCCAACATCATATTAAAAAGATCATACATCATGACCAAGTGGGCTTTATCCCAGGAATGCAAGGTTTTTTTAACATCCGCAAATCAATCAATGTATACCACATTAACAAATAGAAAGAAAAAAACCATATGGTTATCTCAATAGATGCAGAAAAAGCCTTTGACAAAATTCAGCATCCATTTATGATAAAAACCCTCCAGAATGTAGGAATAGAAGGAACATATCTCAACATAATAAAAGCTATATAGGACAAACCCACAGCAAACATTATCCTCAATGGTGAAAAATTGAAAGCATTTCCCCTAAAGTCAGGAACAAGGCAAGGATGCCCACTCTCACCACTACTATTCAACATAGTTTTGGAAGTTTTGGCCACAGCAATCAGAGCTGAAAAAGAAATAAAAGGAATACAGATAGGAAAAGAAGAAGTAAAACTCTCACTGTTTGCAGATGACATGATCCTCTACATAGAAAACCCTAAAGACTCTACTAGAAAATTACTAGAGTTGATCAATGAATATAGTAAAGTTGCAGGATATAAAATTAACACACAGAAATCCCTTGCATTCCTATACTCCAATAATGAGAAAACAGAAAGAGAAATTAAGGAAACAATACCATTCACCATTGCAACAAAAAGAATAAAATACTTAGGAATATATCTACCTAAAGAAACAAAAGACTTATATATAGAAAACTATAAAACACTGATGAAAGAAATCAAAGAGGACACAAACAGATGGAGAAATATACCGTGTTCATGGATTGGAAGAATTAATATAGTGAAAATGAGTATACTACCCAAAGCAATCTATAGATTCAATGCAATCCCTATCAAGCTACCAATGGTATTTTTCACAGAACTAGAACAAATCATCTCACAATTTGTATGGAAATATAAGAAACCTCGAATAGCCAAAGCAATCTTGAGGAAGAAGAATGGAACTGGAGGAATCAACCTGCCTGACTTCAGGCTCTACTACAAAGCCACAGTCATCAAGACAGTATGGTACTGGCACAAAGATAGAAATATAGATCAATGGAACAAAATAGAAAGCCCAGAGATAAACCCACGCACATATGGACACCTTATCTTCGACAAAGGAGGCAAGAATATACAATGGAGAAAAGACAATCTCTTTAACAAGTGGTGCTGGGAAAACTGGTCAACCACTTGTAAAAGAATGAAACTAGAACACTTCCTAACACCGTACACAAAAATAAACTCAAAATGGATTAAAGATCTAAAGGTAAGACCAGAAACTATAAAACTCCTAGAGGAAAACATAGGCAAAACACTCTCCGACATAAATCACAGCAGGATCCTGCATGTCCCACCTCCCAGAATATTGGAAATAAAAGCAAAAATAAACAAATGGGACCTAATTAAAAGTAAAAGCTTTTGCACAACAAAGGAAACTATAAGCAAAGTGAAAAGACAGCCTTCAGAATGGGAGAAAATAATAGCAAATGAAGCAACAGACAAACAATTAATCTCAAAAATATACAAGCAACTTCTGCAGCTGAATTCCAGAAAAATAAACGACCCAATCAAAAAATGGGCCAAAGAACTAAACAGACATTTCTCCAAAGAAGACATACAGATGGCTAACAAACACATGAAAAGATGCTCAACATCACTCATTATTAGAGAAATGCAAATCAAAACCACAATGAGGTATCATTTCACACCAGTCAGAATGGCTGCTATCCAAAAGTCTACAAGCAATAAATGCTGGAGAGGGTGTGGAGAAAAGGGAACCCTCTTACACTGTTGGTGGGAATGCAAACTAGTACAGCCACTATGGAGAACAGTGTGGAGATTCCTTAAAAAACTGGGAATAGAACTGCCATATGACCCAGCAATCCCACTGCTGGGCATATACACCGAGGAAACCAGAATTGAAAGAGACACGTGTACCCCAATGTTCATCGCAGCACTGTTTACAATAGCCAGGACATGGAAGCAACCTAGATGTCCATCAGCAGACGAATGGATAAGGAAGCTGTGGTACATATACACAATGGAATATTACTCAGCCATTAAAAAAAATACATTTGAATCGGTTCTACTGAGATGGATGAAACTGGAGCCCATTATACAGAGTGAAGTAAGCCAGAAAGAAAAACACTAATACAGTATACTAATGCATATATATGGAATTTGAAAGATGGTAACGATAACCCTATATACGAGACAGAATAAGAGACACAGATGCATGGAACAATTTTATGGACTCTGAGGGAGAAGGTGAGGGTGGGACGTTCTGGGAGAATAGCATTGAAACATGTATATTATCATATGTGAAACAGAACACCATTCCATGTTCGATGCATGAGACAAGGGCTCAGGGCCGGGGCAATGGGATGACCCAGAGGGATGGGATGGGGAGGGAGGTGGGTGGGGGGTCCAGGAAGGAGAACACATGTAAACCCATGGCTGATTCATGTCAATGTATGGCAAAAACTATTACAGTATTGTAAAGTAATTAGTCCCCAACTAAAATAAATAAATTTATTAAAAAAATAAAATAAAATAAAATAATAATAATAAAAAAAAGGAGAAAACTGCACCCTGAGTTTACAGAAAGAGCTGTTAAATAAAAGCATAAGCTATGGAAGATAAAACTGATAAACTAGACTTTCTAGAATGTGAACGTGTTTAAGTCTTGAGAATGAAATACAAGCCACAGAGTGGGAGAAAATATTTGCAAATCACATACCTGGCAAGAGAGTTGAATCCAGACTATATAAAGAACTTTCAAAGCTCAACAGTTAAACAACCTAGTTTTTTAAAAGGCAGTAGTTGTTCCAAGAGTCTGTTTAAAGACATTTCAAAAAAGAGTACATGAGTAGCAAATAAATTCATGAAAAGATGTTCAACATAATTAGCCATTAGATGAGCCACAAAATGAGATATTACTACACACTTATCAGGAGGACTAAAATAAGTGTACTAACAATACCAAGTGCTGATGAGTATGCAGAGCAATTGGAACTCTCACATATTGCTGGTGGCAATGTAAAATGGCACAATTGCTGGAAAACAGTTTGGCAGTTTCCAATAAAGTTAAAGCATCTACTGCCCACACTGTTCAGGAATCCCATTGCTAGGTATTTACCCTAGGGAAACTCATGTTCACACAAAAGCCTGCATACAAACATTCACAGCAACCCAATTCATAATCACCCAAAGCTGTAAATAATCCAGTGTCCTTCAATGGGTAAATTGATACAGAAACTGTGGTAGAGGAATTTCCCTGGCAGTCCAGTGGTTAGGACTCTGTGCTTCCACTGCAGGGGGCAGGGGTTTGATCCCTGGTCAAGGAACTAAGATTCTGCATGCCACATGGCTCACCCAAAATAAACAAAATGAAACTGTGGTACATCCATACAATTCTTCAATAAAAAAATAACAAGCTATCGATATGCAACAACATGGATGAATCTTAAAGGCATTATGCTAAGCAAAAGAGGTCAGTTTCAAAATATTACATACTGTATAATTCCTTTATATGACATTCTGGCAAAGGCAAAATCACAGTGATGGAGAACAATGGCTGCCAGGAGTTAGGGGTAGAGGGAGGGCATGACTACTAAGGGATAATATAAGGGACTTCGGAGGGATTGTGTTCTACTCATTGTGGTAGTAGTGGTGATTGTGGTGGTTACAAGAATCTAAGCATGTGTATATCAACAAAGCCAATTTTATTTAAATGTTAATTTAAAAAATAAAATTAAAAAATATTTTACCAAAAGAGAAGACAGACTGAAAATAAATGAACAGAGCTTTCAACTCAAGATGTTGTACAAAGTACATTAAGAAAAAGGAATAAAATAAAACCAGAAATTGCATGCAAAGTTGCTTCAGTCATGTCCGACTCTTTGCTATCCTATGGGCTCCACTGTCCATGGGATTCTCCAGGCAAGAATACTGGAGTGAGTTGCCATGCCCTCCTCCAGGGGATTTTCCCAACCCAGGGACTGAACCTGGGTCTCTTTTGTCTCCTGCATTGGTAGGTGGGTTCTTTACTACTAGCGCCACCTGGGAAGCCCCAAATACAGCTAATTTTAAGACAGAAATATCAATTCTAAATCAGTAGTTCTATTAATGTAAATTACCATTAGCAAATTAAGAGAAAAACTATGTGTTTATATCAAAAGATGCCCCCCAAAATCTGATAAAACCTAATTCCACTCCAGATTTTAAAACAAACAAAAACCTCTCAAAGTATAGATAGAGACTCCCCTGAACTTCATGAGACTAGTCTACCAGAGACCTACAGAGCCCTATATATTGATTGGACAAACACTGGCAACATTACCTGTAAAGTCAGAAACAACATAAGGATGCCCCCACCACCTGCGACAAAACTAGGAAAATCTAGAGGTATGAATACCAGAAAGAAAGGGGGTGTTATTGGATAACTGTGTCCTCCCTCCAAAATTTGTATGTTTAATTCCTAACTCCTAGTACTTCAGAGTATGACTGTATTTGGAGATAAGGCTTTGAAAGAGGTAATTAGATTAAAATGAAGCCACTAGGATGGGCCTTAACCCAATCTGACCGGTCCCTTTTAAAGAAGAGATTGGGATATACAGAGGGACAACAGGAGCCCATATGCACAGGGGATGACCACGTGAAAATGTAGCAAGAGGGAGATCATCTGCAAGCCAAGGTGAGTCCTCAGGAGAAAGCAACTCTGCTAATAATTTGATCTTGGACTTCTAGCCTCTAGAACTGTGAAAAGAATAATTTCTATTGTTCTATGGGCTTCCCTGGTAGCTCAGCTGGTAAAGAATCCACCTGCAATGCAGGAGACCCTGGTTCGATTCTTGAGTCAGGAAGATCTCCTGGAGAAGGGATAGGCTACCACTCCAGTATTCTTGGGCTTCCTTGTTGGCTGAGGTGGTAAAGGATCCACCTGCAATGTGGGAGACCTGGGTTCGATCCCTGGGTTGGGAAGATCCCCTAGAGAAGGGAATGGCTACCCAGTCCAGTATTCTTGCCTGGAGAATTCCATGGAGAGAGGAGCCTCGCAGGCTACAGTCCATGGGATTGCAAAGAGTTGGACATGACCGGGCGACTTTCACTTCACTTCACTTCAAGCCATCCAGTCTGTGGTATTTTGTTACGGCAGCCCTAGCAAACTAAGATAGGGGACATAGATCACCTACTTCAAGAGCCAAAGACAATTACCTGAAAAACTAACAGAACTAACAAGAGTATAGTAAGGCAATACAGGAACAATATAGAAAAATCAACTATTTTCCTGCACACTAGCAACAGCCAACTGGAAAATATAATAGATAAAAAGTGCCATTTTCAATGGGAACCAAACTATAAAATAAAACACATAGTAATAAACTGAAGAAGAGATATACAAGAAAGCCTGAATAGAGACAGACCATGTTTGAAGACAAAGGACAAGATGGCCTGTTTTGTGACTATTCAAAGGTAAATGGTAGAATGACAGCAATGTCATCCAGACATAGGTTGGATGGTTCAAAAGCAATTTTCCCTGGCATGTTGTTTTTAACCAATCAGTGGTAAGTTTTCTCACATTTCAGAGAAAACGTATATATGAAGATCTACATAAAAAAGCTAAAAATCCTGCAATAGTGCCTCCTATTAGGAAGGGCAAATGGTGGCTTTGTTTTCTACAAAATTAAGCTCCAGTGGGTGAGGAGGATGATGGAAAGTGCACATGAAGAAGTTGTGAAGACACTTCTCCCTGTGTCTAAAAACAACACAAAGACTGCTGATGACTAGGCTCTAGATCAGATTTTAATTTAATGAAGTTGCTATCTATCTTGAGCAAATACCCTCAAGAACTTACTTCTAAAAGGAATCCAGGCAGAGTTTAAGGCTACAAAGGATCCACTGAGTACAATACTGGGTGCAAATGCAAATGGGCTCAAACTGGGCAAGGATTACTTAAGGTAATCTTATTAAGGTTAGTTCCCCTAACCCTAATCCTATAGGTCAATGTGATTGCTAAAGGTAGGATGAGTAGCCAGGGAAACTTGGCAACAAATTAAGACCAATCACAGTTCGACTCAGAGATAATGGGCTTGCTGAACATCCTTGTTCTCCTTAGGTTCAAAGCAAGTTCTGCAGAGAGGATTTGCCCTACCAGACATAAGGCCTGTAGTAACTAACCTATGAGGTAGTACCACAGAAATGGACAAATTGGTTTTATGGAACAGAGTATTATTAATAATATCTAACACACAACACTTATCATGTGCTGGGCAATGTTCTAATTGCTTTATGTATAATTCATTTATTCCTCACAACAATCTAAGAGGTAAGTATTATTATCACAGAGAAGTTAATTAGCTTGCCCAAAATAATACAGCTACTTAGGAATAGAACTAGGGATAGAGTAGAAAAACAAATTCAGGGAATTCCTTGAAGTCCAGTAGTTAGGACTCTGTGCTTTTACTGATGAGGGTATGGGTTCAATCCCTGATCAGGGAACTAAGATCCCACAAGCCACTCAGCACCCCATCCCCTTAAAAAAAGAAAAGAAAAGAAATCCACACATATAAGGAAATTTAGTTTAAGACAGAAGAAGAGCTTCAAATCAGGAGATAATTGATGAACTAGTCAATAAATGGTATTGGGGCAAATGACTATCTGTGTGGAAAATAATAAGTTAGATTCTTACCTCCCACAATTCATAAAACTTAATTTCAGAAAAAAACTAAAATTTTAACTTCTATACACTTTTAGGTGAAAATATAAGAAATTTTCTTACCAAAACATAAAATACAAAAAGTTGATAAAGATGACTATGTAAAAACTGAAATCTACTACACACTAAGATACCATAAGTAAAATTAAAATACAAGCAACAGACTAAAAGAAAATATTTTTCAATATTTGCAGAATATATAAAAAGCACTCCAACAAATTGAGAATATATAAAGAATTCTTATAAGTCAATAAGAAAAACTAACATTCTAAAAATGAGTGAATAACTGAGTAATTAATTCACAGGAAAGGAATAAGGAGGAGTCAATAAACATATAAAACAAACTGCGACACCAGTTTTTTGCCATCAGATTGGCAAAAATTTAAAAGGCTGATAACACCCACTGTTGGTAAGGCTGTAGGGAAACAGGTATTTCTCATACACTGCTCATATACTGACCCTTGTGGAGGGAATTCAGCACCATTAACATTTATTTTGTATATACCCTTCAACTCAGCAGGTCTAGCTACGTTAGAGAAATGCTAACTGGCACATGAAAACAAAAGGCTATTTACAAGAATTTTCATAACACTAAAAATTAGAAACAACCTAAATGTTAACCAGTAGGGAACAGTTAAACATATGATGGTACACCTATGCTTCAGACTACTATGCAGCAGGTAGATCTCAGTGCATTGATGAAGCAGACCTCTACGTACTGATGTTGAAAGAAGTCCAAGCAAGTTGTAGAACCACATACACACAAAACAAAACTATACCTCTATTTATGTCTACAAATGGGAATAAACACAAAAAATTAAAAGGTATACTTCAAACTGATAATAAAGGTTACCTTTGGATAACTTCCTCAGAGAGGGAAGAGTGTTAGTCAAAGGGAATTTTTGCTTTCTCTGTCCTAATTTGGTCAAAATAATGTTAAAACGAAAACCTACAACTCAGTTGCACTATAAAAAAAGTGCTTTATACACTGCATACTCAATACATCTTAGTTTAAAAAAGGAGTCATCTATTAAATGTGAAAAGCCCACTAAAAAGTCATCATATACCTTTGCAAGAGATGAACTGAACAACACATAACACAAATGATATAGGTAATGAAAGTAAAGGGGCTTCCCTTGTGGCTCAGTGATAAAGAATCCATCTGCCAATGCAGGAGACGCGGATTGGATCCCTGGATCGGGAAAGTCTGCTGGAGAAGGAAATGGCAACCCACTCCAGTATTCTTGCCTGGGAAATCCCATGGACAGAGAAGCCTGGCAGGCTACAGTCCATGGGGTTGCAAAGAGTCGGACACGACTGAGCAACTAAACAACAACAAATGGAAGTATAATAGGCAAGAGGGAAAAATGAGTCACCTGCAGTGACAACTGAACAATGCTAAAAATGGATAATAGCTACCATTTAAAAATTAATTTATTTAAATTTGGCTGCACTGGATCTTCATTGTGGCAGGCGAGATCTAGCTCCCTGACCAGGGATTGAGCTCAGGCCCCCTGCATTGGGAGCACGGAGCCTTAACCACTGAACCACCAGAGTAGTCCCTATAATAGCTATCATTTTTTGAGGGCCTCCCATAAGCAAGACACTGTGCCAGGTAGTCTGTACATCAACTTGTGAGATACTCCCATTTTACAGATTAAGAAAATACAGCACAGAGAAACTGAGTATCAGGTTTATGGCCAGGCCTTTGCTCACTACAAACTGTCCTGGATTGGATTTGGGATTGAGATTGGGGCTAGGGGGAGCCCTCCTAGACTTGACTCCAGTGCTCAGCTGCCCTTACTATACTCTGCATCCTTGAAGCATGCTCCCAAGCTGTCCTGTTCATCAAGACTGGCGTTCTCCTCTTCCTCCTCGCTTTCGGTTTTCCAGTAGGCTGGCCGCTTGATGGGCCGCTTCCCTGGGGTGCGCTGGGAAGCAGGACTGCTAGACACTGTGCCCAGCCCACTGCTGGAGCTCGTGCTGCTTCGGTCCTGCCCCCCGGTCCACCAGGCCTGCAGGCTGGAGGTAGCTGGTGAGGATGATGAGGACTGCAGGTTGGCCATACACAGCATGCCCTGGATAGCCTCTTGAGTGCTGGGAGAGGCAGGAGCCTCGCTGTAAGGGACAGAGGAGAAATGCTGAAGGAGTTTCTCTAGTTGTCAGAGGAAACTGGTCATCAGAATAGTCAGGGAGGAGGGACAAGAGCTGCCTGGGTCAAGGTGGGAACAGGCAGGAGAATCATCCCAAGTGAAAAACTAGAAACCAAAGATCAAAATAGTATCAAAGACTATTTCTGTAAAAAGGCCGGTCCTTGACTGAAGTCTCTCCATAGACAGCAGGCAAGATGTCAAGAACAAGGGTGCACCTCCCTTCCTATTCACACACGCCGCATTCTTTTTTTTAAAAAAGAAAAAAAAAAACAAGATCCAGAAAAGGCCCAGCTCTCCTTCCATGCCGCTTCTGACTTCCAAAGAACCCCAAACTCATTACCCTTGAAGTCTGTACATCCTTTCTAAGTCAGATCTTAAATATCTCAGGACAGATTTCATGTCTACTTTATTCTTTCAGACCAAATGCCCTGGATAATTCTTTGTCCTTTTAAATGACTCAATTAATATCTACTGATTGGCTGGCCTAGCCAAAGGTGGCAGGTGGGGATGTGTGTTGTCTGATCACCTAGAAAGGGGAGAACAAAGCCAGTACTCACGTGAGGGCAGCATAGTCAGGTCCCCCCACCTGCCTGCTGGCCTTGAGCAGATCAAGAATTCCACCAGCTCCACTCCCATTTCCAAGCTTGCCTTCTACCCCTTCTACAAGGTCCTCATCTGTTGTATAGTCCTCCTGTTGGAGAAAAAGGATATCACCTCAGCTGCCCAGGCCCTAATATACGGTTGACATTAATATCTTCTGAGCAACAAGTATCTACCAAGTACTAAGCAGAATATTTGTTTTTTCATCTTAGTCTCTGAAGCATCTTTGTGAGGCAAGTACTAACTCCCATTTTACAGATAAGGAAACTAAGGCTCAGTGAAGTTAAATATGTATGTAAAGTCACAATCAGATATTCCAAATCAGATACTCTTTCTGCTACATCACAATGCCTTTTATTCTACTCTATATTAAAGATTTTTAAAATATTTCACCTAAAGTATAATCTTCCATTTATATGTTCAGGAGCACTTAGCACACAATCTTTCACTTTATAAATATTTTAGGAACTGAATGCATAGGATGTCTCCCACAACCTCAGCTAGAATGACAAACCACATTCTGGCTCTGTAACCAGAACAAGCAGAAGATAAGAAACAGGGAAGGGTCCTACCTCAATGTCAAACTCAACTTCTCCTGGTTCACGAACTCGGTTGGGGTCAGAGCAAGGCTTCGCACGAGGCAACTTTCGGGGAAATTCTAGAAAGCAATAGAATGTACTTACCATGAAGCTAAGGTTAGCATTTGAGCCAAATACTCAGAAGAAAGAGAATAAAACTATAATTTTCCTGAAAGTAATGACCACAGATAATTTAAGGAGGTAAGGAATTAGTTTATAAATTAATCTCTAGAGCAAAGAAAGCCTACAGAGTTGGTAAATCAGAATGTCAACAAGCTCAGGCCTAAGGTCTTGAGTCTACTGAAGGGACCAAAACCAAACTGAAATGGGCAGGGCAAGAAAGAAAAAGAACAAGTACACACTTGGTCTTATTATCAGGGTGGCCTTCTCCTTTCCCAGTCTCTCATCAATCTGCAGTTCATCATCTGAATCCAAGTCCAATTCATCCTCCATCACCTGTTGTGACATCAGCCTAGCCTTGTCTGCCTTCTTTGTGGTCTTAGCCCGCCGAGACTTGGCTAAGCTCTTCACCCTCTTGGTACTGGAGAGAGAGTGAAGGAGAACATAAAAACAGTCGCACACAAAGGCAACTCTCTCCAAATTGATCTATAGATTCAATGCAGTCCTACCTAATCCATCTAGTTTTGTGGAGATTAATAAACTGATACTAAAATGTATATGGGCATACAAAGGATATGTACATGGCCAAAACAATTTCAAAAAAGAACAAAGTTGGAGGACTTACACTACTCAATTTCAAAATTTACTATAAAGCTACAGTAGTCAAGGTAGTATGATATTGGCATAAGGATAAAAATGAATGGAAGAGAACTGTGAATCTAGACCTACATCCTTAAATTTACAGTCAATTGATTTCTGACAAAGGTGCTTAGGCAATTCAGTGGTGAAAGAATAGTCTTTTCAACAAATGATGCTGAAATAAGTGGATATCACATGCAAAAAAATGAATCTGTACTCTTACCTTATATCACACACAAAAATTAACTAAAAATGGATCATATATCTAAATGTAAAAGCTAAAACTATAAAACTTCTAGAAGAAAATGTAGGAAAATATCTTGTGGCCTGGGATTAGGTAAAATTCAAAACATTTGTGCTTCAAAAGATACCATTAAGAAAAAGACAAGACCAGCCACAGACTGGGAGAAAATATTTGTAAATCATTTATCTAGAAAAGGATGTGCATCCAGAATATTTAAATAACTCTTAGAACACAACAAAGACAAACAAAACAAATTAGAAAGTAAGCAAAAGATCTGAACAGACATTTCTCTAAAGTTGATATATAAATGTCCAATAATCACACCAAAAGATGCTCAACATCATTAGTCATTAGAGAAATGCAAATTGAAACCACAATAAGATGCCACTTTACATCCATCAGAATGGCTATAATAAAAAAGATGGGCAATAACAAGCATTAGCCAATATATTGAAAAACTCATAATTGCTGGTGGGGGTGTAAAATGGTAGATGCTTTGGGATAAATTTTGGCAGTTACTTAAAAAGCTAAACAGAGTTAACATATGACCCTAAATTTTATTCCTAAGTGAGAAACAAAAACATGTCCACACAAAAACTCACATACAAATGCTCATAAACACCATTATTCGTAATAGTCAAAAAGCATAACCAATCCAAATGACCATCACCTAGAGAATGGATGAAGTAAATGTGGTAGATCCACACAATGAAATACTATTCATCAATAAAAAGTAATCAATTAATGATACATTCTACATCATGGATGAACCTCAGAAACATTATTTTAAGTGAAAGAAACGAGACACAAGAGACTACATTTATATAGGAACGAAATGACTTCCATTTATATGAAGTACCTAAAAAGGCAAATTCATAGTGATAGAAAGATTAGTGGTTGCCTGGGTCTGGGGAAGAAAACCAGGACTGAATGTAAGTGGATATGAGTGATCTATTTGATGTGACAGAAATGTTCCAAAATTGGATTGTGGTGACAGTTGCATATTCTTTAAATTTACTAAGTCATTTAATTATACACTTAAAAAAGGTTAATTGTATGATATGTAAATTATATCTCAAAAAACATGTTAAAATATATAAAGTAGAAAGAACTCAAAAGTAGCTTAAATCTTAATAATTCTACCACACATGGTAAACAATATTAACCAGTACAAACTGCTCAAATAAGCCTTGTTAAGTCAAGAGAAACAAGCTTTTGCTAAGTGAGTATACATTCAAGAAACAGTCATTTGGTGAACTGGCTTTTAGTGAATTAGCTGTTTTCTACCTCATAGGGTTGCTGGGAGGATTAATGAGCTAATGTAGAGACTGACATATAACAAGTGGCCCAATGGTGGCTAATCTTATAGTTCTCTGGGTCTCACTCCCACATTAGTAAAATAGGGATAACAACACTTACCCCTAAGGGTTGTTGTAAGGACTAAATAATGTATGTAAATTGCTAACATAGAGTCTGACACAGAGCAGGTGCTCAATAAATGGTAGCTATTCAACCCTGATCTTTTATTAACTTCTAATTATGAAAAATGTCAAACACATACAAAATATTAAAAACTCCCATGTATCTAGGACCCAGCTAAGTTTCAGCAATTATCAACATACAGCCAATCTTATTTCATCTGCACCTCAGTCCCCACAAAACATGGCACTTTCTAGAGAAAAGATGAGACATAATAAGTACCATATCATCTGTAAATATTACTGTACCTTGACTCCCTAGGTTCACTTAGCAGCAGCCTCTAGCAGGTGGAAGGAAGTACTAGAAGCAGCACCAGGAAGACTGATGAGGAAAGGGAAAACATCTCGTGTCCTTAATAACCATTACAGGCTGGAACCTCAGGACTCTTAACTTTCTCTTCCCCAGCAGACCAACCATAGGTTCTAGACAAAGGCAATGCTCAGTCTATCTTATTCTTCAGTAACTATGTTTTCAAATCACAAAGACAGCTCTGCTGCTTTCAGAATCTGCCCTGCCTTCACACTGTTTTCCTGTATTTCCCAGCCATGTAGACTTCCTATACTCACGTTTGAGATCTGAAAACAATCTTTTCCTACAAAAAGGCTGTTAAGGTATCCTCATCCCTTGTGTTCCCACACTGTTCATACTCTATACTTAGCTCTTGACTGCTCCTGTCTGGTGTTCTGAGTGTCCAGAAAATAACTTTTACCATCTTCCTCTGCCTCCCTACATGTTTGAGGATTTCTGACAACCTAGTTAGCTTCTGGCCATATCCACAACTATCATCACCACCACCACTGTCATCTTTCATCTTCAACTTCATTATTATATTTATAAAAGCAACCATTTATTAAACATTTACTATGTGCCAGGACCTGCAATAAGCACTTTACATACATTACTTCATCTAGTCCTCCAACAACCCTAAGATAAGTTTTATCTATAGAACAGACAAAATGAAGACAGAGAGATGCAGATATGTTAATTAGTTTGCCATAGGGAATATGTGTCAGAGCTGGGATTCAAATTCTGGATTGTCTGATTCCCAAGCCCAAGCTTTTTGTCAAGATGTGCTTTTATTCTTTTAGAAAACAGTCTGTTAAAAATTATTTTAACAAAACTAATATGTACTCACTGTACAAAATTCAAATGCTTTTGAAGTGCAAATTTCCTCTCCTGCCTCCCCTATCCTACTTTCCAGAGATAACTACTGTTACAAGTTTGGTGTGACAAGTGTAAAATATGTAACAAATATTGATATATTTATTTGCGTGAATGTGTATAAACATCTCTGGAAGGAAAGCACTGACATTGGTGTTCCATGTATGCAGAGGAAAACTGGAGAACAGAGAAGGGTGGGAGCAAAATTTTTTCCTATGTATTCTTTTACACTTTTTGAATTTTAAACTGCATAAATTTTAAACCTCTTTAAAAAAGTTAAATTAAAAACAAAGGGAAGGGACTTCCCTGGTGGCCCAGTGGTTAAGAATCCACCTTACAATGCAAGGGATTCAATCCCTTGTCAGGAACTAAGATTCTACATGCCACAAAGCCACTAAGACCACATGCCACAACTACCGAACCCATGCACTCTAGAGCCTGTGTGCCTCAACTCAACAGCACACATGCTGAAACTACCGATACCCACATGCTCTGGAGCCCACATGACACAACCATAGAACCCGCACACCATAACTACTGAGCCCCTGCTCCACAACAAAAGATGCTACATGACATAATGGAAATCCCCCATGCTGCAACTAAGATCCAATACAGCCAAATAAATAAATGTAAAAGACTGTACGTTACTTTTTTACACACACACATGCCTACATGCCTTTTTAAAAATTAAAATGAACTATTCCCATATATTATCTTGCAACCTGATTTTTTCACTTAAAATGTATCTTGGAAATCTTTTCACATCAATAGATATTAAACTCATTCTTTTTAAGTTACCCAGTAATCTATTCCATAGGTGTACCATAATTTATCCAACCCTTATTAATGAACGCTTCCAACTATTTACTATTACAATGATACTGTGAACACTGAATATTTCTCTTTACACACCTGGCAAATATTTCTGCAAAATAAGTTCCTAAAAATTGAATCGCAAAAGGTATATAAAAAACTAATGCTTTTAACCAGTATACTATACTATTTCCTATTCCTGCCAACAGTTCTGATCCACTGACTTGCTGAAATTTCTAGAACTTATACAAGATTTTTCTCAGAATTGCCAATTAGTTCCAGACCTCTCCCCTTACTCACTCCCAACACTACCATGGTCCTCTGTACTAAGCAATGTTTTCTAATAATATCTGGGTATTTCCACAAGTACAGTCCCTCCCTCACCCATGTCCCAGCCCCAGGTCCCAATTCCACGCCTTGTCTTAATGGCATATTGCTACCGAAAATCCCAGCATCTCTGCTTCTTCTTCCCACCTCACCTGCCATTAGACATCAATAGGGCCAGCGGGCCCTCATTCCCATCAAGGTCCAAGTCTGGCGAGTCATCATCTGAGTCATTCAAGCAGGTGCCAGTGATGTTGAACTGCAGGAGGAGGAGGCTCAGTTGTCACCTGTCTGGAACTCCCATGTGAATCAGAATAAACAGTTCCCTCTGGTTTTATTGGTAGAGTTCACTATCAAAACCACATGAACCAAGGTCTTCAACTATGCTGTCCCCCCATCCCCAACCCAAATGATCACAAGAGCAGAAGGTTGAGAATGTATGGCTGGCTCAGGGGAAACCTATCAATCTTGCAAAACATGTTCCCTAAAAGGAGGGTGGAGCATCTTCACGTGCCCATGGAGGGTACCACAATCTTTAAGCAAGGTGGGGCCCTTGAGGAGGACTTTTCTCAAAAATCTGTTTTAAGACTCCAATCTGCCACTCATATACCATGTACTCAAATATCATTCTCATCCTAGTATTTCAAGATCGGCTCAAGTGTCATGTTTTCTGAGAAAAGCTCCTGACCATCATCCCTACCCAGATACAATCATCCCCTCCCCTGTGTCTCAGGGTCCCACACTCACCCTTAATTGTGGCATCCACATCTCATTGCACTCATTCCTTTTTATGCCTATCTTTTTCACTAGCCTGTTGGCCTCTTGAGGGTTATTGTCTGCAGCAGCTATCACAGTGCCCAGCATAGACAAGGTCTCAATAAATGCCTGTTAAATGAGTGGGACTGGTAGCCAAACACCAGGGGCCCTAAGGGAGGTGGGAGGACAGGAGAGACTTTCCTTTTGATACTCTGCTCTTCCAAGGGACCCAAAAGGGTTGGGCTGAACCCATTGGCCAGCACCCACCTTTGCTTTCTGGGAAGAGCCTGTCTTCAGTGCCTGATGATTGTATGTATCCATGAGATTATAGCTCAATTGGCCAGCAGGCCCCAAGGCTGAGCTCTCCTTGCCCTTTCGCTCTGCCTTCTTGAAGAATTCCTTGGGCTTCAGGCCTTTCTTCTTTGAACCACTTTTGGAGGGCAGTGACAGCCTGGACATGGATACGGAAGTGGAATGGGCTGGCCTGGTTAAGGGAATGGAGCCGGCTGGGAAGATCCTCTGCAGCCCAAAGATATTGCTCGTCTTCCCAACGTTCTGTTGGAAGATATCCTACAAGAGTGTTAGGACATGAGGGGTTAGAGCTTACTCAAGGGTTCTCTCTACACTAAGAGCAGAGGTCTGTTCATGGCACTGGTGGTACTGCCAAGAAGGGGCTTAAAGATGCTCCACATAGGCACTTATGCACACCCTAGTTTTTGCACAATAAGTCATCAAGAATTTACCGGGTGGCATTTCTTTACCCAGCCATTGATGAGTAAGAAGACGAGCAGAGAAAAAGTCCAGCACTACTATCAAAACTGGAGAGAAAAGACTCCAAGGGCAGCTGACATGAGACAGAAAATAATTGAGTACTAAAATGTGTGGTTCCAACTCTAAGGACTACAGGATTTAAGAGAAGAGAGCTTCTAGTTCTAAATCTGCTACTCATTAGCTCTGTGACCAAGGGTAAGTGCTCTGATCACTCTGGGGATCTGTTTTATCAACTGTAAATTTATTTTTTTCTCAGCTGTAAATTTAAAGGAGCAGACTGGAAAGATGGTTTTCAAAGATGCTCTGTGGCTCCTTTGAACTTCTTGGGAAGAGCCCTGGGGATTGGAGGTAGGTGGAAGGCAAATAAGAGAAGCAAGTGGAGCTCTAAGCCTCCCACCTTCGTAACTGCTACTTATTCATAGTAGTTATGTTTCAATTAGTTGCATATATTGAGCTTCCACATATGATTTCATTTGAAAAAAAGGATTTCATTTCTTCAAAACATTTGAAAGCCAGTGAAAAATATATGATCCACCTCTAAGTCCTCTTCCAACCAGCCCAAAGTTCCGTGTATACAAAACTTATACAGCCAGAGAAAAGACAGGCATTTTAACTAAACCCTGATGGATTCTGACAGATGGAAGTGGAAGAAAATGAGGTAGGAGGTGGGCAACGTAAGCCATGGTGTAATGGTGTAGGCAGTGAAACATGCTGCAAGAGGTGAGGCTAGAAGTCCAACTTCCCAGTAGCGCACTCTGACCACCCTTTAGCATGTTTAGTGCCTATATTCTGGGTGCTAAATGGAACCTTACAGCTTCTGAGCTAAAGGAAAGTTGAAGCTTCAAGTCCAATTCTCCTCTGGTGCCTCTGCTACTTCACCAGCCCACACTGAGTTCTCTCTTCACTGCAAAGTCTAGTAACAACAATGGCTCACATTTATTGAGTACTTACTCTGCCAGGCACTGTGCGAGGGGCTCTACATACATTAGCTCTTAATCATAACAAAACTCTGAAAAGGTGGTATTGTCCCCACTTTACAGATGAGGATACTGAGGCCCTGAACGGCTAGCAAGTGACAGAGCAGGAACCAGAACCCAAGTTTCTCTGAGTCTCTTACCACTATACCTCACTGCCTCGTGGTATATGCCACCTGTTGCAACATGGCTTTGTAATCATCTTCAACCCGGGAGAACTGTCATTTTGTAGAATGCAGAGACTGAGTCAAAATATTAATAACAACAACTACTACTATGACCTCCACCACCCACAACCACATGACCCACCATCAGAATTTATTGAGCACCCACTATCTGCCCAGTCTTATACTTTGTGCTCAACCTATATTACTTTATTCAATCCTCTTAACAATCCCTCAGTAGTTATTAGCTATAGCCACTTTAGAGATGAGGAAACTGAGGCTCAGACAGGTTAACTTTGCCCAGGGTACTCTACAAGATTGTGAGTTCTTTGTGGGCAGGCACTGTAGTTATTTATGTGTCCTAAGCACCTAGCCCAACATGTGGCATACTTGAGGCACATAATAATTATTTGAATGAATGAATAGGGTCTTTGGTGGGGTCTTCTCAATCCTTCCCCTGAGCTCCCATGCCAGCTGCAAAAGCCTGACCTGCCACTTGAGTCTTAAGCCCTTTCCAAACGCCTCCCCTGTTCCCATGCTTCTTACTTCCACCAGGCGGATCTCCCTAGCCAGATCTTTAATGAGCTGAACAGTCCGCACTGTCTCTGGGATTTCATCCTCGTGGTCTGGCAGAGCCTGTCAAACAAAAGGCATGAGAAATAGATCCACATGTAAGAAACAACTGATTTTCAACAGTTACCAAGGTAACTCAATGGAAAAAGGGTAGTCTCTTTAATAAATGGTACTTAGACTGATCAGATATTCACATGCAAAAGACCTTCACTCTATATTTTGCATCAGATATACACAGACTCAAAATGGATTATAGAACTAAATGCCATAACTAAAACTATAAACCTTTTAGAAGGAAACAGAGGAGAAAATCTTTGTGACCTTAGGTTAGGCAAAGATTTCTTAGGACATAAAAAGTATGAACCATAAAAGAAAAACTGATCAATTAGACTTATTAAAAAAACACTGTTAAGGCAAACCACTGACTGGGAGGAAATATTTGCAAAACATAAAGGACAGTGTCAAGAGGTGTGAGGAACGTAGTTATGGGCTTGAACCATACCCCTCAGAAAGTTAAGAACCTCAGGAAGAACCCAGCCTCTTCACTTGTGAGCACAGAACTCAGCGCTGAGCAGCTATAGGCCCACAGCTAGCCCAACAGCAACCCAGGGAGGAGACCTGTTGGTTATCTCTTTTTTGATTCATTAGCGATTTTATTTACATCTTTATGCAGACAGACCTCTCAAGCTTTTCCTCTGTGATTTCTTCCACCAGTTTTGACTTGAATTCTGCATCCAAAGAGTATTGATAAAAATTCCTCAGGATTTCTTCCTTGCTTCCCATGGCTTAACTCTTTTAATCATCTGGAATTTATTTTGGTGGCTGGGCAGCAATGGGGGCTGAGAACCCATGTGACTCAACTGGATAACCCTGACAGCTCCCTCCTCCCAGCCCAGGGGCTCTGGAAAGGTGAAGGAGCAAGTGCTTCTCATGGAAGTCATTTGCACTTCACAAAAGTTTTCTTCCATGAGTGTGGGCTCCTCGGTTCTATGTCCTCCTCTCTTCCAGCTCCCTCTGATCACACTGTCTGGGGCCATTCTTTGGTCCTTAAGGCCATCCTGGCCCAGGACACAAGTGCTTAGATCTACCCACCTCCCTCCCTTAAAGGTGTTCCTGAGACAGAGTGATTCAGAAGTTCACTTCATAGAAGGGTCTGGTGGGATGCACAGTCAGAAATGAAACCCAAGGCAGCCACACCTGAGGGATGTGGCAAAACAGAATTGTCTTGCCCAGGTGCAGGTGAGTCCAGGGAGCAAGAGAAGGCCCAAAACATGAAGTCCAAGAATATTTGAGGGGAAGGTTGTCAACAGGAAAAGGGGAAATTGAGCAAATTAAGCCTTCAGTGGCTGAAGAGTCTCCTCATACTACTGTATGCAGGGGAAGGAATCTACAAGAATATCAGAAGAATAAAAGAATATATTGATATTTCCTTTTTTGCATTTCTTAAAAGTATTTTTTTAATAAATCCAGCATCTTGAGTAGGTAATCCATTCACATAGCTCAAAAATCAAACAATATAAAAAGATATATATTGAAAAGACTTAATATACATCTGTCCCTGACATCAGCCCCTCTAGCCTACCCCAACAGGTAACCACTTTTATTACTTTCTTCTGAATCTGTCCAGATTGTGTCTTCAGGCAAATACAAGCACATACAGATATAATTCTTGTCCCTTCCCCTCCTTTACATATAAGGCAGCACACTATACACACAGTTAGACACCTTTACATGATAAATTCTAGAGGTCTTCCCAAATCAGTACATAGACAGCTTACTTAATCTTTTATAGCTGTTTAGTATTCAATTGGATAGATGGATATTGGTATATTCCTAAAATGCCATTTTGGCAGCAGGCATCAAGAGTCTTACATTTTTCATATACTTTGATTTAGCAATTGCTCTTCTAGGAATCTATCCTGAAGAAACAATAAAGAAATGAAGGACAGACTGATGCAAATAGATATTTACTGCATGATTTTCTAGAACTATCCCCCAAATAAATAAATAAGAAGGAAGCAACAATAAACAAGTGGTTAGGTAAGGATAGTACCTCCCGGCAAAAGAATATCATGTAACTATCAATGTTTCTGGAGAACTTGGTAACACAGAAAAATTAAGATAAACCAATCAATTCAGATACAAAATTATATGTACAGGGTGATAGCAATCATGTTTTAAAAATGCATATTACAAAAAAACAAAACAAAATATATTCACATGTTAATTCCCTCTGTGAGTGTTAAAATTACAGGTGAAGTTTTTATTTCTTAATACTCTTCCGTCCTCCACTCTAATGCCAGGAGCCCACAAACCTCCCTGGTATCTTCTACCTCCCCAGAAGATCTTCCTAAAGCCAGTCCCTGCTGACAGGAGACCTCTAAAGTAGATAGAGAAATAAGTATATTTACTTCTTTCTTTGTCCAGGCTCTAAAGGCCAAGTTCAGGGCTTTACCACCATGGACCAGGTAGGAGGCAGGGTGTCTCCTGTTTTCTCGCAAACCTACAGGGGGAAAGAGGAAAGTAGAGTGTCAAAGAAACCATGCAGGGAAGTGAAGGACTTTTTACTTATTTCAGGCAACCAGAGAAAATGTTCAAAGTTCTGAGCACAACTCCAGATCTCAGTTCTTATAAGTGTTCATTTTATGAGTACCTTGACATCTACTATCTCATTGAATCCTATACCCAACCCTGTAAGCCAGATATCATATTCATTTTACAGTTCAGAAGGTAAGGCCCAGAGAGGCAAAGAATACAAAGGCCATACCTGGTAACTGATAAAGCCAAGACTGAAACCACGTCTGTCAGAATCTGATGCCTGTCTTCCTTCTACACTACTCTGCCTCTTGGATTTCAAAATATGAACACTCAAGAAGACCATGATTGCCACCTACACAGATCTGAAGAGCCATTAATGCCTTGTTCTGAGTTACTCCAGGAGGATATTATAACAAACATCCAAATTTAGGCTCAATAAAGAATTTTCTACCGAACTAAGCTGTTCAGAACAGATAATAAGCAGTTAGTCATCTAGCCCCTGAATGAATACTTACATCACAGTCTATCCAGTTGGCAGAATAAGGGCTTGAGGTATTGCATAAGAGACTATACTCATTGGCCTCTGAGGTTCTTTGTAACTCTTCCTGGCCAAGTCACTTGGGAAATCTCAGGTCTGAGTAAGGGAGCCACTCTATTTCAGAGCAAACCAGGAAAGAAGAAACCCAGTAGGTTGGCTTCTACTTGGGCTGATACCCAAAATCAAACCAATGAGGTCAGTGTAGTTAGGACTGGGCCTTGTCCCCGGGGGAGGGATATCCAGAGAACTCTGACACTATTCAGATTGAGTTTCTTATTTTAAGAATAGGAATAATTTTACTGTGATCCAATTTTCTCAGCTTCTTTTACTAAATAAGAAATTTAAAATCCATGCCTTACCCTACATTATACTTAGTAAAAAAAGCCAATTTAAAAAGATCACAACCTTTGGCTCCATTTTTATAACATTTTTGAAATGACAAAATTAGAGAGATGAAAAACAGATCAGTGGTTTCCTAAAGTTATGAATAGTTCAAGGGGAGAGAGTGGGTGAGATTATAAATGGGTAGCACTACAGAGATTTTTGTGGTGATAGAATAGTACTGTATCTTGATTGAGGTGTTGGTTATGAGAACACGGCAAAAAGGACAGTTGGCAAAGGGCTCCATACCTCGAAAGATGTCCAGGATGTGCTTTCCCACATACCAACAGATGGTCTCAAAGTTGGGGAACTTGAAGAGGTCTGCTGTGCTCAACCGCTTCTCAATCTCATAGGCTCTGGAGGAAGTAGTTACAACAATAACAATGATGAGGATACTGTTTACCGGGCAGCTACTATGTATCAGGTATTGTTCTGGATGCTTTTTATCCATTATCTCTAATCCTCACAACTATCCTTTAAGACCTTATTTTATGGGTTAGGAAATTTGAGGTCAAAGATTATGTGACTTGATAGTCACATAACTGCTAAGTGAGGATGAGGTATTCATCCTCCACTGAACATCATCAGGATCCATTTCTTTATGATCATCTCCAGTATCCATTCCTTTATTATTATCTCGCCTCCTTCTATGCTGTACTCCTCCCTATAGGGGAGAACTCAAGGACTCTAGCAGATGGAAAGGCCAACTTGAGAACACCAGAGCTTCAGGACTCACTTGAGCTGCATTTCAATGTTGAGGCTGTGTAAGAAATTCCCTCCAAAGGCAAGGCAGTCCACGGGGGTCAGCACAGCATGAATCCATCCTGCAGTGTAACAAGGCAAAAATCATAGCTGGCAGAGGGCCTTTCTACCTTTGGACATCTCCACTGCCCACTCAGCTCAAACACAATACCTTAGAGCATCCAGCCTGGCAGTAACTCAGAATATTCTAGGTTCCTCCACATTCCCAACACCCATCCTGGCCAAGTCTGCCATCATTATAACCCTGTGCTGTACCAACCTATGGGGTTAATAAATTCCTTATACATCCCCCTCTCTATACTTCAAAATCTCTTCAGTGCCTCACCTATCCTCTCTTATCACTAAGAAAGGCATCATCTCCTTTCTATGACTACCTCTTCAAACTCTACCTTAAGTAAAATAAAGAGCTTTTGTGTTAGACCTGGGTTCAAATCCTGCCATTTTCCAGCTAAATATCCACTTCACAGGTTGATTGTAAAGAATGTACCTAGTTGAAACTAAATTATTTTCCTTGCCCTTGACCCTATACTGCCTTCTAGGATCTCCTCATTTTCCTTCTTAAATCTCTCTCATATTCATCTCCTCTTCATCCATCCATCCTACTAATGGTTTGGTTCAGATCCCTCATAATTTCTTACTTATGCTACTTATAATAGCCTCCAAACTGTCTCCTCTAACACCAGTGGTTCTTTAAGGTGTGATACAGGGAATCCTGGGGCTCCTATAACCTCTTTCAGAGCATATGCAAGGTCAAAACTATGTTCATAATAATACTAAGATGTTATTTGTCTTTTTAACTCTCATTCTCTCATAGGTATACAGTGGAGTTTTTCAAAGGGTATAGGACATGATATCATAACATGCAGGCGCAGATTTGAGGGCCTTGAAGTTTTCTATTAACCCAAACATTAAAAAGATTTGAAGAAATGTAAAGGTCAACCTTTTAACTAAATTTTTAGTTTGAAAATAGTTCTTTTTCATAAAAATTGTTACTTATGCTAACATATAACGGCTTTATTCTTGTTTTTTCTCAATGAACTAACAAATATTTTTAAATTATCAGTTTTAATTAATAATTTAGTAAATATTAATACATATAAACCACATAAATAAAAGTTCTTTGGGATCCTCAATAATATTTAAGGGTATAAAGAGATCTAGAGTTCTAAGTGTTTGTAAACCACTGCTCCACAACAGTCTTGATCTCTGAAGTCTATCTTCCACATCCCAATCCTAAGTGATATATTCAAAATACAAATCTGCCCATATCATCTCTTGCCTGAAACTCTTCAATGAAACGTACATCCACAGGAGAATAGATAAATTGCTGTAGAGTAGAATAATAGAAAGCAAGTAAAATGAATGAGCAATAGCCACATGTATCAACAGGATCTCACAATTCTGATGTTCAGAGAAAAATGTTGAGAAAAATACATGTAATATGATTCTATTCATATAACAAAAACATGTAAAACAGAGACTTCTCTAGTGACTGGAGGTTAAGACCACACCCCCTGCCCCCCCAAAAAACATGCAAAACAATACTATACACTGCTTAGTTGCTTAGTAAGGCATCACCTATGTAATAAAGGGATAAAAATGCAGGAGAATGATATCATCAACTTTAGGACAGTGGCTAGCTCTGAGAGGGCAGAATGGGAAATTGAGGAGAGATATATAGAAGGCTTCAAATATGTTTGTAATATATTATATTTTTAGTTAAGTTATAAACACATAAATGTTCACTATATTATTCTTTATATCTCTTGCGTCATCTAAAATATTTCATTAGAAATTAAACAAATAAATCTTTAATAGTCCCCAGTTTCCTCTGAAGTAAGCTCAGCCTGCCAATCTTTTCAGCTTCATCTGCTCCCAGCCTTTGGTCTTTAGGCTCTAGTATTCATAAACCGCTTCACACATCTTTGCTTTGCTTTATGCCTTTCCCTAATCTGAGAGGTCTTTTATGCCTTTATTTCCTTTATCAGTACCTACTTACCCTTCAGGTGTCACTCTTCTGAGAAGATTGTCACAAACTTCTGGTCAGACTAAGTGTTCTTCTCTGTGCTCCCCAAACTTCTGGTGAATACCTCTATTGTGTCTATTAGAACATTTTATTGGAATGGCCTATACATCTTTCATCTCTAGCACCTAGCACAATGTTGGGGCAGAGAGTAAACATGAAATGCTTGTAGAACTAAGCAGATTGCCCCCAGTTGTGGGAGTATCTACCAAGAAGCAAATGAATCCAACTCAAATCTCTGGTAGACAAATTCAATTTACCAGTTACCAAGTGTCCAGTGTAAAAAAAAAAAAACAACCATGTGAAACTCAGCAAAGAATTTAAAGATGGGTAAATAAATGCCTGGAAATAGAAAATTATAAAAGAGGAAAGCAGATGGGTATGGGGGTGGGGGTGTGTGACTTGCCTTAAACATTCTATAAAACCAATGTAATCAAATCAATATAAGAATAAACAAATAGATCTGAGTAACATAAAAGTCCAGAATTATACAATATAATGTTAGACAAAGATGTTAGAATTATATGACATGAATTTTAAAGGAGTCATCATAAAAATGCCTCAATGAACAATTACAAACATGCTGGAAACAAGCAAAAGAAGTAGAGAGAGAAACCATAAATAAACAAATGGAAATTATAGAACTAAAAAAATACTTCATCTGAAATATATAATGAAACAATGGATTCAACAGAAGAATGGAGACAATGAAGAAAAGAATCAGAGAATTTTAAGACAGGGCAACAGAAAGCACCCAACATGAACAAGAGAAAGGAAACAGACTGAGTGAAAAATAAACTCAGGAACCCAACAAGGAACCTACTGTATATGTATAGCACAGGGAATTATATTCAATATCTTATAATAACCTATAAAGGAAAATAACCTAAAAAAGATATATATATATATGTAAAATTGAATCACTCTACTGTACACCTGAAACACTGTAAATCAACTATATGTCAGTAAAAATATTTTGAAAGACCAAAAAATAACGAACCATGCAATGAGACAGAAAAAAAGTCTCAGGAACTTAGAGCAAACTCAAACTCAACCTACAGTGAGACTACAGCAAAAATGTGTTATATTCGTATCATCAAAGATCCAGAAGAAAAGTTAAAGAGTGTGGGGCTGAAAAAGTATTTGAAGAAACAATAGCTAAAAACTTCACTAATATGGCAAAAGACATAAACCCACACATTCAAGAAGCTCAGTGAATACATAACAGTATAAACCCAAAGAAATCTACACATTATTGTCAAATTGCTGAAAAACTAAATAAAAAAGAAAAAATATTGAAAGTAGTAAGAAATAACACATACAGGAGAAAAAATAATTTGAAGGATAGTCAAAATCTTTTCATACAGAAGCTAGAAGGAAGCAGCACAACATCAAAGTACTGAAAGAAAATAACTATCAACCCAAAATTCTATATCCAGCAAAAATATCTTTCAGGAGTGAAAGGCAAGACATTTACAGATGAAGGAAAACTAAGAGAATCTATTGCCAGCAGACCTACCCTGAAACTCTAAACAGAGGGGAAATAAGAGAAGGAATCCTGGAACAACAGGAAGGAAGAACAATGGAAGAGTAAAAATACAGGTAAAAACAACAGACTTTCTTGCTATATGGGTATTCTAAATTATGTTTGACAGTTGAAACAAAAATTAAAACACAATGTGATGTGGATCTAATGTATGCACAGGAAATATTTAAGGCAAATACATTATAAAGGGTAAAGAGATGTGAAAAGAGGTAAGGTTTGAACCCTTTCTTCAAACTGGTAAAATGCCAATTAAAATGTCAATACAGTAGACTGTGGTAAGAGTCATATATGTATGTATGTATATACATATATAGATATGGACATATTTACACATGTAAACACATAGACATATTTATACATGTACATATGCATATGTGTATACATGTATACACATATATATTCACACATATAAAACTAGAGCCAACACTAAAAAAAACTATACAAAATCTGAAGCTAAAAAATGTATATGGAAATTAAAGATGAAAAACAAAGTTGGAAGGCTGATACTTTCCAATTTCGAAACTTACTACAAATGTACAGTAACTGAGACAGTGTGATACTGTCATAAAGACAGACATATAGATCAATGGAATAGAATTCAAAGTTCAGAAATAAACCAACATATGGTCTATAGTCAATTGATTTTTGACAAAGGTGCCAAGACAATTCAATGGGGAAAGAATGGTCTTTTCAAATGGTTCCAGGACATCTGGACATCCACATGCAAAGGAATGAAATTGGACCCATTTGTCATACCATACACAAGACTTAAATTGAAATGGATGAAAGACATAAACGTAAGAATTAAGAAGAAAACACAGGTGTTACTCTTCATGACTCTGAATTAGGCAATGGTACCTTAGATATAATACCAAAAGCACAAGCAAAGAAAAAAAATAGATAAATTGGATTTTTGTGCTTCACAGACCAATAGCAAGAAAGTGAAAAGACAATCCCAAGCATAAGCGAAGGTATTTGCAAATCATACACCCGATAAAAATCTAATCCAAAATACATAAAGAAGTCTTACAACTCAACAATACAAAGATAAATTACCTAATTAAAGAATGGGCAAAAGTTTTGAATAGATATTTCTTTAAAAAAAGATATATAAACATCCAATCAGCACATGGAAAAATGTTTAAAATCAATAGCCATTAAAGAAACACAAAATAAAAATCTCAGTGAGCTACTACTTCACACCAATAGAATGGTAATAATCATAAAGATAGGCAAAAACAAGTGTCAGGAAGGATGTGGAAAAACTGAGACCCTCATAAATCACTGGTGGAAATGTAAAATGCAGCTGCTTTAGAAAATAGTTTGGCAATTCCTTAAGAAGTTAAACACAGAGTTACCATATGACTCAGCAATCCCTTTCCTAAGTAGATATACCCAAGAGAACTGAAAATATATGTTAACACAATAACTTGTACATGAATGTTCATAACAGCACTATTCATAATAGGCAAAAGGCAAAAAAAACCCCAGATGTCTATAAAATGATGAATGGATAAACAAAATGTGGTGTATCCTTACAAACGGAGTATTTTTCAGCCATTTAAAGAATGAAGTATTGATAAATGCTATAACATGGATGAACCTTGAAAATATTTTGCTGGATGACAGAATCCAGACATAAAAGACCACATACTGCATGATTCCATTTACATGAACTATTCAGAAAAGGAAAATTCATACACAAAGAAAAGTACAAAAGTGGCTGATAGGGGCTGGCGAGGAGAAGGAATGGGGAGTGACTGCTAATAGGTACAAGGTTTCTTTCTTAAAGTAATGAAAACTTTCTGGTATTAGTGGTGATGTTTGTACAACTTGATGAAAACCTGAATTATACCCTTTAACAATATGGTAATTTTAATGGTATGTGCATTATATCTCAACTTTTTAAAAAGCACATTTAGGGGACTTTCCTGGTGGTCCAGTGGCTAAGACTATGTGCCCCCATTGCTGGGGGCCTGGGTTGATCCCTGGTCAGGGAACTAGATTCCCACATGCCACAACTAAGACCCAGTACAGCCAAATAAATAAATAAATTTCTTTTTAAAAAGCACATTTAACAAAATGAAAACTACAACATATCAAAATATGTGACATAGCTAAATCAGTGCTGAGGGGGAAATTTATAGCACTAAATACATTAAAAGGGAAGAAAAATCTTAAGTCAATAATCTAAGCTATCGTCTTAAGACTGAAAAATAGGAGAGCAAAATAAACCAAAAGTCAGCAGAAAGAAGGAAAAAAGATAAAAGGAGAAATCAATGAAATTGAAAACAGAAAGACTACATTGAAAATCACAATGAAACAACAGATGATTCTTTTAAACATTCAACAAAATTGAAATTCACAGATTACTAACATCAAGAATGAAAAGAGGGTACACTAGAGACTTAGAAGATATCAAAAGAATAATAAGAAATACTATGAACAACTCTTCACATACAAATTTGACAACTTAGGTAAGATGGGCCAATTGCTCCAAAAGGACAAACTATTACAACTCACCAGTATAAAATAACTTGAATAGCCTAACAAAGTTTAAGGAAATTGAATGTTAATTAAAATCTTTCCCAAAAGGAAAGCTCTAGGTCTGTGTGGCTGCAGTAGAGAATTATACTGAACATTTTGAGAAAATTTAACGCTAATTCTGAAATCAAGGAATTAAGAAATTAGATAGTCAAGAAAAATCTAAATAAATGGAGAGACACGCTGTGTTCATGGAAGATGCAACATACTAAAGATGTCAACTTTCCCCAAATTGAGACAACTAGGTTTTTTTCCCCAAAATAGCCACACTCAGACCCCACTTCAGACCTATGAATTCATAATTCTAGGGGTAAAGCCTAGCTAGGCATTTATTGTTTCAGAAAAAAAAAAAACTTATCCCCATCCAGGTCATTCTGACTTATAGCTTACAATGCCAGTCTCTCTAGTTACTATCTTAGAGTCATGGGGCTGAGAGTCCTGTTTTCTATCTGTCCACCAAGTTGACATCAGTTCAGTGCAAAGAAGCCTATCAACTTCCTCCTGGACGTCCCCAAACAACCACCCACACTGGTCACCACTCGAATTTTCCTGATGTGCAATTCTGAGCCTTTAACTGATATGAGAGGGGTATCTCATACTCAGGTCAAAACATTATGGGAAGGGGTTGGTTCTGGTGCCACAAGCTCCCTTCTTCTTCCCACCTTCCTCAAACCCCCCCAGAGGGGCCCAGGGAAGACCTGTAGGGATGAAAAGTGTCTGTCCTTGCTTCACAGAACATTTGTAGCACTTGTCCACCTGGTCCCCAAAGAACATCTCATTCTGGTTAGAGGAGCTACTCCAGCACTCAAAGAGAGTCAGATTGGCATTTGTTGGACGGATCAGGTAGAAGATCTTCTCACCCTGAAACAAAGATGGAAGGGCCAAAGATATCAAGGGTTTCCAGTAAAGACTTCCAGGAGTTTCCAAAAGAATATTCTTTCATGTTCCAAGACCATGTAGTATGCTAGAATTCTTTCTGTCCAAGGATCATTTATATACAAATATGGAAAACTTCAAAAGTTCCTTTTCACTTTGTACTTTTAAGCTTCTATAAGACTAACAAAAACAATCTGGAAAGGGCATTTCAAACAAAATTGTCAACTTAAGACAAATGTACATCAAAGGCTTCTGCAATACCAAATGAAAAATGTCCTCTACAGATAAGCAGATCAATACTACCAGCCCGAGGAGAATTTAAGGCCACATTACTAATGAGAAGAAAATTGAATTTGCCTTTAAATGCCATTTGCAGAGAGTGTTTCTTCTCACACCTGCAATCACAGCTAATAAAAGTTTAAAAGTTCAGTAATCGCCCAAGGACTTCTGGAAGATTATATGTTGGGTGATTATCTGTTGGAAGAACATTTTATTTCTTAATTATGCTTTGCCTGGATAATCACCACATAGGTAGTTTGGCAGAAAAGAAAGAAAAACATACCAGCACAAAAATCTCCCCAACCCATAGCTTGATTAGTTTAACCAATATTTCATGACAATACATTTCAGTGTAGAAAAGCAACAACACTAGAAATTATCTACTGTACAACTGGAGAAATAGAATCAGCTCTGTAGATTATAGTACTATATCAATATTAATTTTGATTTTGATAACTATATTGCGATGATATAAGAGAATACCCTTGTTTTTAAGAAATACACACTGAATTATTACAAGATAAAGGGACATCATGTCCACAAATACTTTCGAGTGTTTCAGAAAAAATATATATGTAAGATTATTTTATTATGTTTGTTTCAGAGAAAGAGAATGTAATAAAATAGTAACATAGGAATTTGAGTGAAGGGCACACAGGAAATCTTCCTATTAGCAATTTTTCTGTAAAAAAGAAACTATTTAAAAATTAAAATGTTAATGGGGGAAGAGATAGGGAGTTTGGGATCTCCTGCTGTATTTAAAATGGATAACCAACAAGGTCCTAGTGTATAGCACAGGGAATTCTGCTCAATGTTATATGGCAGCCTCAATTGGAGGGGAGTTTGGGGGAGAATGGATACATGTATACGTATGGCTGAGTCCATTTGCTGTCCACCTAAAACTATCACAACATTGTTAATGGGCTATACTCCAAAATAAAAAGTCAAAAAATAAAATAAAACAGTTAAATATAACACTTGCATAATAGCACTTTCATTTACACACTCCAATGTCTTCATGATAAACAACTAGTTCAGGATTTGTGATCATTTGGACAAGAGCCACATCCAAGTTTTCTGCTCTTTTCTTTGCATTTCTGATAAGAAAACTAAATAGCACGAACAGTGGTAGAAAACAATAAGTTATTTAAGAAATTTGTTTACCAGACCTCAAAAATCCTTTAGTCACTGACAATCAATATACTAATTACAAAATTGTAACAACCACGAAAAGGGAAACTATAGGAAGGCTGACATTTAAAAAAACCATCTCAGACTTCCCTGATGGTCCAGTGGTTAAGAATCTGCCTACCAATGCAGGGGACACAGGTTTGATCCCTGATTAGGGAAGATTCCATATGTCTTGGGGCAGCTAAGCCTATGTGCCACAACTACTGAACTGCATTCTAGAGCCTGCAAGCCACAATACTGAACCTGTATGACACAACTACTGAAGCCCATGTGCCCTACAGCCCATGTTCTGCAACAAGAGAAGCCACTGCAATGAGAAGCCCGTGCACCACAACTAGAAAGTAGCCCCCACTTGCTTCAACTAGAGAAAGCCTATGTGCAACAATGAAGACCCAGTGTAGCCAAAAATAAATAAAACTTTTTTAAAAAACCAAACACCTCATACATGCTCTATCTTCAGTGGTGGCAGTCATGCCACTATTTATACAATTGTCAAAACTCATCAAACTATAAAGTTAAAATAGATGAATGTCATAGTACAAAAATTACAATTAATAAACTTGGGGGGAGGGAGAGTGTCTCATGTTACCAGAAATTTGTGCAGTAAATATGGACATTTCCATGCTTAGAGGCAGGAGTACATATTGGTTCAATTAAGATAACAGAGAAAACCTTAGACATCTGTTATTTTTAAAAAAGTTAATCATCAAAACTATGAAGCAGAGACAACTTATACTGCATATCCACTCAATTCTCAATCCCGGTAAGAGTAGTTATGTGTAAATGTTACCCAAATAGAATCTGGGATGCAGGTAGGCCTTAGCAGACTGTTTTATGCTACCACTTGAAACAAACAGGGAGGCCCAAGGCCTGGCTGTCTTCAGAAACCATACCCATTCTTACCTTAAGCACATGGTACCAGACTGAGGTGCCACCAAAGTCAATGTGAAAGTCTGTATAGCTATCCCGCACGCTCATGAGGCAGTACTTCTGCACATTGGGCCTCTCAAAGATACACTCCTCTGGCCACAAGTTCTCCACCCATGAGAGCTTCCGAACAATCTTGGGTGTCTCCACAAGGTTAGAAAGCCTATCAAGGAAGGAGTTGAGAGCAGATGTCAGCTGATTGGGAATTGAAGGTTGAAGCCAGTACAAAATGCCCCCCATCCTAGTGAGAATCAGGGAAGACAAAGAAGTTCTCTCCACAGAATCCCCAAGAGCACATAGTACACTTATTTTTGTAAGACAAGTCAGCATTCTTTTTCCACTCAGCTCTGGAAGTTCCAAGTCCCAGCTCCATAGCCATCCCCAGTCAAAGGTGATCATTTCCTCCACTGGATGCTCAGAATCTCCACACCCAGGCCCACTCACTTGGTACGTGGTGTTTAACAGTATTGTACTGTCCCTATGTCATAGTGTCTTCTTTACGAAGATCAAGTAAAGAAACCTGTCAGAGCTCAGTTCCAGGTAAAGAAGTGTTTACCTGGGACAGTGGAGCTATCCTGGGAGTTAAACAGTGACCATGCCACAATCTACATACCAGAAAAAAAGGTCTAAGGAAGCTGTCCTGGATCTTGAAAGAGACAAAAATTAATTAAAATAGCCACTGAATAATCTATCCAATGCTAGAAACTGTAAAGGAGAAATATGATTTGGTTGTTATAATGTGAGCAGCTACCCTGGAAAGTATAAACCAGCTCCCCATGCCAAAGGAAGAAACCACCCGGAGGAAGGGAGAGGAACACTAATACATACTCAGTATATACAAGTCCCAGGTACTCTGTGAGGCTTTCTACTTACCCCTGCCCCTCTTACCTGGTATCAGAGAATTCCAAACTAATAACATTGAGGACTTTCTCCCTCTTCCCGCTATAATAATATTTCACAAAATCACCAAGCTTCATCTTGCAGTCAGCCTGGCGGGCCACATCAATCACATCAATCTCTTTGTCAGAACCTGGAATAAACAGATAGGCTCATGTCAATGTATGGCAAAACCACTACAATATTGTAAAGTAATTAGCCTCCAATTAAAACGAATAAATTTATTAAAAAAATAAAATAAAATAAAAATTCAAAAAAAAAAAAAAAGAGAGAGAGAGATAGGCTCTGCACCAAGTGGCCTCAGGGACCAGGGAACACTCATCCCCTAACCAGTCCCTAGAGTGACCTTACACTGAAAACTTCTCTCAATTTACTTGTCTACACATATATGGGAAGTGGGGGATTCCCTGGTGGCTCAGATGGCAGAGAGCCTGCCTGCAATGCAGAAGACCCAGCGATCCCTGGGTCGGAAAGATCCCCTGGAGAAGAAAATGGCAACCTACTCCAGTATTCTTGCCTGGAAAGTCCCATGGACAGAGGAGCCTGGCAGGTTACAGTCCATGGGGTCACAAAGAGTCGGACATATATGGGAAGTGGGGTTAGGTATTCCTCACACTCTCCTTAGACCTATGTGCCAGGTCCAGACATGCTAGGGCAAGAGAAATGCCTGACACACGGTCTCACAGTACAATCCATCTGCCTGGGTCCTGCTTCCTCACTTCTCTTCCTCTCCCCTAAAACTCATGTCCAGAATACAACTAGCATATGAAGGCAAAAGTCAAAGGCTTTCTCATCTCAACAGAGTACAGAGAGGTCATAACAATCTTTGGAATTCCCCAGGTAAAAGATGGGGCTCAGCCTGGAGTTTGTGGTCTATTAGGAGGAAAAGGAAAAAAGACCAGGATTTTGGTTCTAACTTTGCCTAAGAATGACTCTGAGCAAGGTACATCATCTCAGATTTCCAAGATGGCTAGAAAAGAAATGAAAACTGGAGGGGAAGGATCATATGTTTTGATGGGAGTGAACAATGTCACAGTTAAGAGGGTCTGTGGTGCTTACCAACATAGTGTTCCACATCCCTCACAGTGAATGATGGTGACGGCAATGTCATCCCCAATCCATCCTTCTTCAAGACCAGAATGGGCACACTGAAGCTATTCTCTTCCAGGAATTCCACAGTCAGTTGACTTCCAGTGGGCTTCAGAATCACTTCATCTGAACTGTGGGCGACATGAGAGAAAGAGTGAACCCTACAAACTCTGCTACTGCAGGCCTCACTGGATGCTTTCACTCACCAAAGGTGTGGGGTCTTCCTGAGGGGACCTAATGTGGGCTGGCAATTAATGAGTGGCATAAACTTCACATCCCAGCTAAGAAATGACCTATCGAAGGCAAGAAGCCAGGCCACTGGCAGAGTTGGGAAGTTAAATCCAGGATATCATGTCAATATGATGCTCTTCTCTAGATGACAAAGGAACAAATCAGTCAACAGCCTGCCCAGGAAGAAAAGATGTATCTGACACGTTTAGTTGATTTACTCTAACCCAGAGCAGCACCTTGGGCTTCCCTGGTAGCTCAGCTGGTAAAGAATCCACCTGCAATGCAGGAGACCTTGGTTTGATTCCTGGGTTGGGAAGATTCCCTGGAGAAGGGATAGGCTACCCACTCCAGTATTCTTTGGCTTCCTTGGTGGCTCAGCTAGTAAAGAATCCACCTGCAATGTGGGAGACTTGGGTTTGATCCCTGAGTTGGGAAGATCTCCTGGAGAAGGGAACAGCTACCCACTCCAATATTCTGGCCTGGAAAATTCCATGGACTGTATAGTCTATGGGGTCACAAAGAGTCAGACACAACTGAGTGACTTTTACTTTCAGAGCAGTTAACACCCCATTTTAAAACACTGGAAAAGAGAGAAAAGACTGATTTAGAAAACAAAAACAATTTTTACAACCACTTTCTTGACACACATAGTTAACTAGAAAACAGGGGTTTCTGGTTTTCTTAAAATCATGTTGGAGAAAAAGATGGGCTATTTGACAAATTGTATTGGAATAAACATCTGGAAAAATATTAAGATCAATGTCTGGCTCATTCTTTACATAATTCTAGATGGAACAAAGATTAAATTAGAAAAAAATAAAGCCACAGAGTAGAAAAAATTATGGAAAAGAGAAGTCCCAGTAGCCATTAAAAATAGTAATAAGTAAATTTAACTACCTAAAATTTAAAATTTTCTTCATGGAAGGCTATTATAAATCAATAGTAAATAGGCAGTAACCGAACAGAAAAACTGTCCAACAATGTAAGCAGATAATTAACAGAGAAGAAAAATAAAGATGACTTATAAATGCATCATAATATACATGCTTCCTTAATCACTAAAGAAATCCACATGGAAACAGTGAAATCTCATTTTTTATCTTATCAGAAAGGCAAAAAAAGTTTGATAATAAATAGTGTTAGCCAGGATAATAGGGAAATAGGCACCCTCACACATTGTTTAGTGGGAGTATGAAATGATGTGGTCACATTAGAAACAACCTAGCAATATCTATAAACATGTTTAAAGCACATACCCTTTGATCTAGCAATTTTACTTTTAGGTAGTAAATCTACACATATACTCACCCACATATGCAAACACTTAGGTACAAAGACATTCACTGCAGCATTTTTTTTCCTAATAGCAAAATACTAGAATTGATTTAAATGTTCATCAAGAGGACTGCTTAAATAAATTATACATTCATACAATGGGGTACTAAATATCCATGAAAAGGAATGAAGAACATCAGTATATGCTGTTATGGATTGATCTCTAAGATACAGAATTTAGATTTTTAAAACAGCAAGATATAGAACAGTAAGTGTTTCTATTTGTGTTTTTTAATTTTAAAAAAGGGGCAACACACACATTCATATATGTTTCTATAAGCAAAAACTATTTCTGAAAGAATGCACAAGAAATTGGTTGACATTGGAGAAGGGAACTGAGGGGGTAGGGTAAAAACGAGACTCACTGCCTTTAAATAAAACAAATATTAAGTTGAAGAAACACTTATAATCCTAAATAACACTTCATTTACAGGAGAGCTGAAAATGGTTGAATGAATTAAAAACTAAGCAAAAGACAGTGTTTTATTCCTTAATTTTTCTAACTCATTATTTTTGTTCAAGTAATTTATTTTAAATAAGCCAATCTTAATTTTTTAAGGAAACAAATTTTTTCTTGATTGTAAAAGAAATACATGACTACTCAAAAAAATATTTTTCCAGAGAGTTTCTGCTTCTCTACAATGAGAGAATTAAACTTTCTGATTTTTAAGATTCCTTCTAGTTATAGCATTCCCTGGGTACATGTAAATATCCTCTCCTGACTGAGGCAAAAACTGCCTCTCTATCTACTCAAAGTTTCTACAAGTAGACCTTAATGTACTCTGTACACATCAAATGAAACTCGAACAATGTTTCTCAGAAACTGACTAAAACAGAAGATCTCCCCACAAAGGGAACTCACAGAGCCCTGCAGACATCCCCAAATGATAGAGGCACCTAGTGGGACAGCCAGTGGAAAAGCTGAGAAGAGATGGGTCCCAGCTTCCCAGAGCAGTAGCCTTCACTGGCCCTTGGAGTAGGGGGTCCTCACCTGTCAAAGGTCCTACTCCGGAGCTCTCGAATGAATGTAGGGCTTCCCGTCTTCACTGGCTTCCCCTTGTGTGTATCATGGCCTTTTGAAGATACACGGCGTTTTTTCACTAAGCCAGAAAAAGACAAGAGACTGAGTCAAAATGGCTACAGGCTATGGTTCTAAAAGCAAAAGCCTCAGCAGATCCTGCTTCTCTTCCAATCTAACAACCCCCTGGAGTATCTGGAGTCAAGGAAGCCCTCATGGACTCAGAAAAGCACTTGGTGAGGATAGGTGCTTCCTTTGGGAAATTCCTAAATAAGGGAGGGAGGTGAAGCTGCATTTCTGCCCTCTCAGTGGAACAGCTGCTGGCCTGCAGGGCCTATGTAAGCTTCTCCTATTTCCCAAGGGAGACAAATCTGAAGCACTCAGGCAAAGGCAATCTCTCTTCCAAGCTTCCTTTGCTTTGTCTCTCTGGATTGCCTTCTCTTTAAAACCCCAAGATCTACTTACTAATGGAGGGCCCATGTAAGACCTCACAGTTGGGGCAGTGGTAGAGGTCAATGTCAGCAGCCTTCTCCTCTTCGACACCAACACAACTGGAAAAGAGAAAATCAGCCAATGTTTGTGGAAATTTTATTTTTCATAAGGTCTAGAACTGTGCTGTTCAATAAAAAATTAAGTAAAATTTTAAATGCAGTTCCTCCATCACTCTAGGAACATTTCAAGTGCTCAGTAGCCACATGTGGTTACCATATTGGGCAGATTATCAAACTGTTTTGTCAACGCAAAAAGTTCTATTGCACCACAATGGTCTAAAATAATTATGACAGAGCTAAAAATGTACAGACCATAAAGCTTCATTAAGACTCAGAATGGTGGAAGCTGGAAGAAACTCTAGAGCAGTGCTGTCTGACAGAAATATAATGTGAGTCAAATACGTAATTTTAACTGTTCTAATAGCCCCATTAAAAAGGTAAAAAGAAACAAGTGAAATTAATTTTAATAATAATTTAATAATATTTTATTTAACCAATATATCTAAAATATTACTCCCACATAAAATCAAACATTTAAACTTTATTGAGCAATTTATTAAATAAAAAGGAATGAAAACTGGTTCCCTCTCAGTGAAGGATTATGGTAACCATTTTTTCTCCCTTATCTGTATTTCCTGATTTTCTACAATGAACGTGCATTATTAATTTCATATTATAATATCTGAGAAACATATAATTTTGAAAACTTGAGTTTACATGTATGTGAGCTAGTAATCTCACAAAATTTAAACCCTTCCTCACCAAAGAAGTCACCAGCAGCCCTCTAAAAATCTTCTGGCTAAGATCTAACTCTTACAATCTTTGGTTAGCCACACAGAACAGGGAACATAAAAATAAGGCAGAGCTCCAACCATTTTGGTTCAAGACCATGCTTATGAACTGACTTCCTGGGATCAGGATGCCACCACCTTCCCCACTGCTAACCCTGTAAATCTGTTGCAGATCAATAAATTGGGGACATTTTGTTTCATAAAAGCATTAGTCCATTATAGATTGGAAATTAAAAAAAACATACCCTGGTCCTTCACCTCAGAAAGTCTCAGAAGCACTGTGTTAGAACTTGGTCAGTAGAAGCTGTACATTCTCCCAGACCCTTACAACTCAGGGCTGGGGTGGGGAGTGGACGTCCTCCTCACTTTCCAGTGAGACTCTGAAATCATCTCTCCTCTATCCTTGCATAAGATCTCCTACTCTTCTGAGTTACATATCATTCATCCATACCTCTTTCCACTCCTCTTCACTGTCAGCTACTCATCTCCCAAACATACCTTTTTCATTCATTGAAGAACCTGCTCACAGATTCCTCTCCATCTCAAATCCTGCCAACCTCTCATAATAACAGCCTCTTAGCACGTTGACCTTCTCATCTTCAGAGATTCCACTCCAATTTCAGCTACCAGTTCTCATGGCCATCCCCCAAAACCCTATCAATACTTGCAACTGCTCAACCTCTGGAATACAAAATGCACACATCACTCTGACCACAAGGTCATCCATCCAGCTCTCATTCTTTACACCTGTTCTTTGCCCTCAAAATCTCTTGATTCTACTTTTCACCCATTCAACTACTACTGCCTTCACCCTTCTTCCCTATCTAGTTTATAGATTCTACCATTCCTCACTTCAACCATTCTCTTACAGATACCCTCAACTCACTTGCCCCACTGCCTTTACATCACTCCCATGTGCAAATCCAAGCCCTGGTTCAATCCACTGAACCACTGGACATGGATAGAGGAAAAAAAATCATTCAATGGATTGGTGCCACAATAAACTGACAGTGTCCAAAATATCTAAGTCATAGAATAACCAACACAATATTAAAGGAGAAGAACAACGTTGGAAGACTGATGCTACCTGACTCAAACACTTATTGTAAAGCTACAGTAATCAGGACTTCCCTGGCGGTCCAGCAGTAGACTCTGCTTCCAGTGCAGGGGTAGCAGGTTCAATTCCTGATCAGGGAACTGAGATCCCACATGCTGCATGGTGTGGCAAAAATTTTAAAAAGCTACAATAATCAAGACAGTGCGGCACTGATGGAAGAATAAACAGATCAATAGAACAGGATAGAGTGCCCAGAAATAGATCAACAGAAATAGTCAACTGATCTTTGACAAAGGAGCAAAGGTAATACAATGCAGCAAAGACAGCCTTTCAAAAAATGGTTCCAGAACAACTGGACAAGCAAACAAATGAAATTACACACAGACCTTATACTTTTCACAAAAAAGAACTCAAAATGGATCGAAGACTGAAATACAAAATGCAAAGCTATAAAACTTCTAGAAGATAACATAGGAGAAAATCTAGATAACTTAAAAGTTTGGCAATGACTTTTTAGATGTAATACCAGAGGCACAATCCATGAAAAAAGAGAATTGATAAGCCAGACTTCATTAAAATTAAAACCCTCTCTGTGAAAGGTAGATAATGAAAACATAAGCCAAAGACTGAGAGTAAATATTTGCAAAAGACATATCTGACAAAGGACTGTTATCCAAAATACACAAAGAACTCTTAAAACTCAACAGTAAGAAAATGAACAACCCTATTTAAAAAATGGGTATAAGATCTGAACAAATACCTTACCAAAGAAGCTGTACAGATAGCAAATAAGTATATGAAAAGGTGTTCCACTTCATATATCAATAGGACAATACAAATTAAAACAAGGAGATATCACTATACACCTATCAGAATACCCAAAATTCAGAACACTAACAGCACCAAATGTTGGAGAGGAGATGGAACAACAGGAATTCTCATTCTTTGCAGGTGGGAATGTAAAACACAGCCACTTTAGAATACAATTTGGCAGTTTCTTACAAAACTAAACATACTCATACAATCCACCAATTGCACTCTCTGGCATTTACTCAAAGTAACTGAAAACTATGTCCACACAAAAATCTGCACACAGATGTTTATGGCCACTTTATTCATAAATGCCAAAATTTGGATGCAACCAAGATGTCCTTCAGTAGGTGAATGGATAAACTGTGGTATATTCAGACAACTGAATATTATTCAGCACTGAAAAAAAAAGAGCTATCAAGCCATGAAAAGATATGAAAGAAACTTTGAAAGAACACCATCAGGCTACATATTATATGATTCCAGCTACATGACATTCTGGAAAAGGCAAAGCAATGGGGATAGTAAAAAGATCAGTGGTTGCCAAGGGATGGCAGGAAAAGATATGAATAGGTGGAGCATGTAGAATTTATAGAGCAGTGAAATTATTCTGCTACCAAAACAATATAATGGTGGGTACAAGTCATTATACATTTTCCCAAAACCCACAGAATGTATAATACCCAGAGTAAATCTTTATATAAACTATGGATTTGGGGTATAAATCATGTGTCAGTGTAGGTTCATCTACTTTAACAAATGTACCACTCTGGTGGTGGAAGATGTTGATAATGGGGGAGGCTATGCATGTGCAGTAATTCAAGTCTATGCCCCGACCAGTAACACCGAAGAAGCTGAAGTTGAACAGTTCTATGAAGATCTACAAGACCTTCTAGAACTAACACCCAAAAAAGATGTCCTTTTCATTACAGGGGACTGGAATGCAAAAGGAGGAAGTCAAGAAACACCTGGAGTAACAGGCAAATTTGGCCTTGGAGTGCAAAATGAAGCAGGGCAAAGCCTAATCGAGTTCTGCCAAGAGAACGCACTGGTCATAGCAAACACCCTCTTCCAACAACACAAGAAAAGACTCTACACATGGACATCACCAGATGGCTGACACCGAAATCAGATTGATTACATTCTTTGCAGCCAAAGATGGAGAAGCTCTGTACAGTCAGCAAAAACAAGACCGGGAGCTGACTGTGGATCAGATCATGAACTCCTTACTGCCAAATTCAGACTGAAATTGAAGAAAGTGGAGAAAACCACTAGACCATTCAAGTATGACCTAAATCAAATCCCTTATGACTATACAGTAGAAGTGAGAAATAGATTTAAAGGACTAGATCTGATAGACAGAGTGCCGGATGAACTAGGGATGGAGGTTCATGACACTGTACAGGAGACAGGAATCAAGACCATCCCCAAGAAAAAGAAATGCAAAAAAGCAAAATGGCTGTCTGAGGAGGCCTTACAAATAGCTGTGAAAAGAAGGGAAGTGAAAAGCAAAGGAGGCCTTACAAATAGCTGTGAAAAGAAGGGAAGTGAAAAGCAAAGGAGAAAAGGAAAGATATACCCATTTGAATGCAGAGTTCCAAATAATAGCAAAGAGAGATAAGAAAGCCTTCCTCAGTGATCAATGCAAAGAAATAGAAGAAAACAACAGAATGGGAAAGACTAGAGATCTTTACAAGAAAATTAGAGATACCAAGGGAACATTTCATGCAGAGATGGGCTCAATAAAGGACAGAAATGGTAGGGACCTAACAGAAGCAGAAGATATTAAGAAGAGGTGGCAAGAATACACAGAAGAATTGTAGAAAAAAGTTCTTCACGACCCAGACAATCACGATGGTGTGATCACTCACCTAGAGCCAGACATCCTAGAATGTGAAGTCAAGTGGGCCTTAGGAAGCATCACTACAAACAAAGCTAGTGGAGGTGATGGAATTCCAGTTGAGTTATTTCAAATTCTGAAAGACGATGCTGTGAAAGTGCTGCCCTCAATATGCCAGCTAATATGGAAAATTCAGCAGTGGCCACAGGACTGGAAAAGGTCAGTTTTCATTCCAATTCCAAAGAAAGGCCATGCCAAAGAATGCTCAAACTACCACACAATTGCACTCAGGTCACACGCTAGTAAAGTAATGCTTAAAATTCTTCAAGACAGGCTTCAGCAATACATGAACCATGAACTTCCAGATGCTCAAGCCGGTTTTAGAAAAGGCAGAGGAACCAGAGATCAAATTGCCAACATCCGATGGCTCATCGGAAAAGCAAGAGAGTACCAGAAAAACATCTATTTCTGCTTTATTGCCTATGCCAAAGCCTTTGACTGTGTGGATCACAACAAACTGGAAAATTCTGAAAGAGATGGGAATCCCAGACCACCTGACCTGCCTCTTTAGAAACCTGTATGCAGGTCAGGAAGCAACAGTTAGAACTGGACATGGAACAACAGACTGGTTCCAAATAGGAAAAGGAGTACGTCATGGCTGTATATTGTCACCCTGCTTATTTAACTTATATTCAGAGTACATCATGAGAAACGCTGGGCTGGAGGAAGCACAAGCTGGAATCAAGATTGCTGGGAGAAATATCAATAACCTCAGATATGCAGATGATACCACCCTTATGGAAGAAAGTGAAGAAGAACTAAAGAGCCTCTTGATGAAAGTGAAAGAGGAGAGTGAAAAAGTTGGCTTAAAGCTCAACATTCAGAAAACCAAGATCATGGCATCCAATCCCATCATTTCATGGGAAATAGATGGGGAAACAGTGGAAACAGTGGCTGACTTTATTTTTCTGGGCTCCAAAATCGCTGCAGATGGTGACTGTAGCCATGAAATTGAAAGACGCTTACTCCCTGGAAGGAAAGTTACGACCAACTTAGACAGCATATTAAAAAGCAGAGACATTACTTTGCCAACAAAGGTCCGTCTAGTCAAGGCTATGGTTTTTCCAGTGGTCATGTATGGATGTGAGAGTTGGACTATAAAGAAGGCTGAGCACCGAAGAATTGACACTTTTGAACTGTGGTGTTGGAGAAGACTCTTGAGAGTCCCTTGGACTGCAAGGAGATCCAACCAGTCCATCCTAAAGGAGATCAGTCCTGGGTGTTCATTGGAAGGACTGATGTTGAAGCTGAAACTTCAGTACTTTGGCCACCTGATGTGAAGAGCTGACTCACTGCAAAAGACCCTGATGCTAGGAAGGATTGAGGGCAGGAGGAGAAGTGGATGACAGAGGATGAGATGGCTGGATGGCATCACCAACTTGATGGACATCGGTTTGGGTGGATCAGGGAGTTGGTGATGGACAGGGAGGCCTGGAGTGCTGTGGTTCATGGGGTCGCAAAGAGTCGGACATGACTGAGCAACTGAACTGATGCATGTGCAGGTAGGAGGCAAATGGGTAATCTCTGTACCTTCCACTCAATTTGGCTGTGAACCTAAAACTACTCTAAAAAAATAAAGCCTATTTAAAAAAAAATCTGGGCAATGCTGCCTGATGATTCTCCTATATTTCCCCGCTCAGTTCTCTCCCTCATTATCCACAGTGGCCATTTCAAATCTCTGACCCCACTACCTTCTTTTCTCTCAACAAATGACCTTGCCTCCGACTTCTTAGATAAAATGAAGTAAACACAGGAATAGAAGGAACGTATCTCAACATAATAAAAGCTATATATGACAAACCCACAGCAAACATTATCCTCAATGGTGAAAAATTGAAAGCATTTCCCCTAAAGTCAGGAACAAGGCAAGGATGCCCACTCTCACCACTACTATTCAACATAGTTTTGGAAGTTTTGGCCACAGCAATCAGAGCTGAAAAAGAAATAAAAGGAATACAGATAGGAAAAGAAGAAGTAAAACTCTCACTGTTTGCAGATGACATGATCCTCTACATAGAAAACCCTAAAGACTCTACTAGAAAATTACTAGAGTTGATCAACGAATATAGTAAAGTTGCAGGATATAAAATTAACACACAGAAATCCCTTGCATTCCTATACTCCAATAATGAGAAAACAGAAAGAGAAATTAAGGAAACAATACCATTCACCATTGCAACAAAAATAATAAAATACTTAGGAATATATCTACCTAAAGAAACAAAAGACTTATATATAGAAAACTATAAAACACTGATGAAAGAAATCAAAGAGGACACAAACAGATGGAGAAATATAGCGTGCTCATGGATTGGAAGAATTAATATAGTGAAAATGAGTATACTACCCAAAGCAATCTATAGATTCAATGCAATCCCTATCAAGCTACCAATGGTATTTTTCACAGAACTAGAACAAATCATCTCACAATTTGTATGGAAATATAAGAAACCTCGAATAGCCAAAGCAATCTTGAGGAAGAAGAATGGAACTGGAGGAATCAACCTGCCTGACTTCAGGCTCTACTACAAAGCCACAGTCATCAAGACAGTATGGTACTGGCACAAAGATAGAAATATAGATCAATGGAACAAAATAGAAAGCCCAGAGATAAACCCACGCACACATGGACACCTTATCTTCGACAAAGGAGGCAAGAATATACAATGGAGAAAAGACAATCTCTTTAACAAGTGGTGCTGGGAAAACTGGTCAACCACTTGTAAAAGAATGAAACTAGAACACTTCCTAACACCGTACACAAAAATAAACTCAAAATGGATTAAAGATCTAAAGGTAAGACCAGAAACTATAAAACTCCTAGAGGAAAACATAGGCAAAACACTCTCCGACATAAATCACAGCAGGATCCTCCATGACCCACCTCCCAGAATATTGGAAATAAAAGCAAAAATAAACAAATGGGACCTAATTAAAAGTAAAAGCTTTTGCACAACAAAGGAAACTATAAGCAAGGTGAAAAGACAGCCTTCAGAATGGGAGAAAATAATAGCAAATGAAGCAACAGACAAACAATTAATCTCAAAAATATACAAGCAACTTCTGCAGCTGAATTCCAGAAAAATAAACGACCCAATCAAAAAATGGGCCAAAGAACTAAACAGACATTTCTCCAAAGAAGACATACAGATGGCTAACAAACACATGAAAAGATGCTCAACATCACTCATTATTAGAGAAATGCAAATCAAAACCACAATGAGGTATCATTTCACACCAGTCAGAATGGCTGCTATCCAAAAGTCTACAAGCAATAAATGCTGGAGAGGGTGTGGAGAAAAGGGAACCCTCTTACACTGTTGGTGGGAATGCAAACTAGTACAGCCACTATGGAGAACAGTGTGGAGATTCCTTAAAAAACTGGGAATAGAACTGCCATATGACCCAGCAATCCCACTGCTGGGCATATACACCGAGGAAACCAGAATTGAAAGAGACACGTGTACCCCAATGTTCATCGCAGCACTGTTTACAATAGCCAGGACATGGAAGCAACCTAGATGTCCATCAGCAGACGAATGGATAAGGAAGCTGTGGTACATATACACAATGGAATATTACTCAGCCATTAAAAAAAATACATTTGAATCGGTTCTACTGAGATGGATGAAACTGGAGCCCATTATACAGAGTGAAGTAAGCCAGAAAGAAAAACAACAATACAGTATACTAATGCATATATATGGAATTTGAAAGATGGTAACGATAACCCTATATGCGAGACAGAATAAGAGACACAGATGCATGGAACAATTTTATGGACTCTGAGGGAGAAGGTGAGGGTGGGACGTTCTGGGAGAATAGCATTGAAACATGTATATTATCATATGTGAAACAGAACACCATTCCATGTTCGATGCATGAGACAAGGGCTCAGGGCAGGGGCAATGGGATGACCCAGAGGGATGGGATGGGGAGGGAGGTGGGTGGGGGGTCCAGGAAGGGGAACACATGTAAACCCATGGCTGATTCATGTCAATGTATGGCAAAAACTATTACAATATTGTAAAGTAATTAGTCCCCAACTAAAATAAATAAATTTATAAAATAAAAAAAATTAAAAAAAAAAGTAAATTATGGGATGGGTCTAGTAAGATCTTTACAACCTTGAGACGTTGTTTTGATTTATTGTAATAACTAATTTAAAAAGTATATAACCCTCTTGCGTAGACTAGCAAGGGGGGCATTCTCCATCCCCCTTCTGATGTCTGTGTCAGAAGCTTTCGAAGTCCCTTTTCACTTTAGTAAAACTCTGCTATATAAAAGTTCTTGAGTGATCAAGCCTGGTCCCTGGTCCCCAAGTTAAATCTTCTTCCGAGATCATGAATCTGACACCGTTCACCTAAGCTACCAACAGGACCAGGATGGGGGCGGGGCAGGGGCAGGGAGGGTAGAAAGGAACCCAAACTGAATGCAAGGTTTCTAGCTCAGGGACGGGGCAGTACCACGTTCTTCAACTGACTGGCTGGTGTGGTTCCACACCTGTTCCTCCCTTCGCATCACTGCTCCTTCAACGACCTCAGGACCCCAGGTCACAGCAGCACTACCCTGTGGGAGTTCGCACACTGAAGCCTGACGACCCTGGGACAAGTCAGCCTGTAGCATGGTGCAGACAGTCCTTCAGAGGGCCTCCCCCACTGAGGCAGTGTCAGCTGCCCCGCTGTGACCAAAGGGAAGAGCCTGGAGGAACTTTCTGACGTCTCCTGCAGCCGCCTCTTCAGAAGTGGGCACTGTTCACCTGGGTCAGCGAGCATGACACAGCTCTCGCAGCAGGGGAGTGAGCAGAAAGACCGGGTCATCAGAAAGGAGGCCGGGATACAGCTCGTAAAGAATGCTCAGGCAACAGCCAGGTCAGTGACTCTGAATCTGCTCCAAGATTCCTGGAGAGGGGCCCCTGATAAACACAAAGATCTCTGAAGGACCATTCCGTGGCCCTCGCTGCACCCTGGCAGCTGAGAGACGGACAAGGGAGGGGTCTTGCCTTAGGACTCACAAAAGATGGTTCCCAGACTTCCCTGGTGGTACAGTGGAGAAGAATCCACCTGCCAATGCCAGGGACATAGGTTCGACCCCTGGTCTGGCAAGATCCCACACGTCGCGGGGCAACTAAGCCCAAGTGCCACAACCACTGAAGACCACATGCCCTAGAGCCCATGCCCTCCAACAGGAGAAGCACCGCAGTGAGAAGCCTACGCACTGCAACTGGAGAGTAGCCCCTGTTCATCACAATTAGAGAAAGCCCGGGCGCAGCAACGAAGACTCAGCACAGCCAAAAATAAATTAAAATGCTTTTAAAAAAAAAAAAATGAAGTAAACAGAGGGGAACTACCTCAACTTCCCACACCAAACCCACCTCCTTCTACACCCTTCTTTTCCACCTGTCACAACAAAAGAACTCTCCTTCTTTGTAAAGTCAGCTTTTCTACCTGGGTCACATTTTTACCTTCTCAATAAATTATCTCTTCTTTCTGCAATATCTTCAACCTCTCCCTCTCTACCTTCTCCTTCATAATAAAATAGCATTTTAACTAGCTCACTGATCTTTACAGATGTAAAAAAACAACACCCTCTCTCCCTCCTGTCTGCCCTTCTCTGTCACTTCAAAGCTAAATATCTTCTTCGTTTAACCTATGCAGCTTCACAATGACTTTTATTTAAATAACTATCAATTATACATTTTTATGAAACTCAAAAGGTAGAGAAGTGTTACACAGTGAAAAGTCTCCCTTCTGGGACTTCCCTGATGGTCCAGTGTTTAAGACTTCATCTTCCAATGCAGGGAGTGAGGGTTCAATCCCTGGTTGGGAACTAACACCCAACTTGTCTTGTGGCAAAAAAAAAAAAAGAACAACAACATAAAACAGAAACAACATTGTAACATTGTAACAAATTCAATAAAGACAGTAAAAATGGTCCATATCAAAAAAAATCTTTTTAAAAAAAGTCTCCCTCCTATTCCTAGCCAACTGGTAGTATCCAGAGATGTTCTACCAGGGCCAAACTGATAAAAAGAATTTTTTCAGGTTGCTGTGTACACTTTCTCACCCACTGCTGCAGTCTGATTTTAGTCTTTTTGTTGTTCAGTAGCTAAGTCATGGAGAAGGCAATGGCACCCCACTCCAGTACTCTTGCCTGGAAAATCCCATGGACAGAGAAGCCTGGTAGGCTACAGTCCATGGGGTCGCTGAGAGTCGGACATGACTGAGCGACTTCACTTTCACTTTTCCCTTTCATGCACTGGAGAAGGAAATGGCAACCCACTCCAGTATTCTTGCCTGGAGAATCCCAGGGACAGTGGAGCCTGATGGGCTGCCATCTATGGGGTTGCACAGAGTCGGACACGACGGAAGCGACTTAGCTTAGCAGCTAAGTCATGTCTGACTCTTTGTGATCCCATGGACTGCAGCATGCCATGCTTCCATGTCCTTCACTATCTCCTGGAGTTTGCTCAAACTCATGTCCATTGATTCAGTGATGCCATCCAACCATCTCATCCTCTGTTGTCCCCTTCTCCTCTTGCCATCAATCTTTCCCAGCATCAGGGTCTTTTCCAACGAGTCAGCTCTTCGCATCAGGTGGCCAAAGTACTGGAGCTTCAGCTTCAGCATCAGTCCTTCCGATGAATATTCAGGGTTGATTTCCTTTAGCATTGACTGATTTGATCTCCTTGCTGTACAAGGGACTCTCAAGAGTTTCTCCAGCACCACAGTTCGAAAGCAAAAACAGACCTCACTGATATCTTAACCTCCTTATTGATACATGCAATAAGTACTTCTCTCCTTTATCTCACTTGACCTAGCAGCATTACCACAGTACTGACTCTGTGCTGTCTTTACTTGACTTCCATAATATCCCATTTCCCTGGGGTCCATTTCCCAAGCTAACATTTAATGAGCATCTGCCAGGCCCTGGTCTTGGTGCTGGAGAGATAAAGACACAGAACAAAGCATACAAAAATCCCTGACCTTAAGAAGCTGACATTCTAATGGGTGATGTAGACAAGAAACAAAGTAAATCTATGTATCATTGAAATATATTGTGCCTTAGATAGTAAGAGGAGCAAAGTAGAAAAATAAAGCAGAAGGGGAATATGTATGCATGTGTATGCAACTATACAGACACACACAGTGAGGTGGGGGACGGTAAGAGGAATGACAGTGGTGCTGGAATTTTAGGTAGGGCAGCCAGGGAAGAACTCACCGACAAAACAACTTTTGAATTGTTATTTTGACCTGAAGGAAGTAAAGGAGCAAGCCATATGTATATGAGAGAAGAGCATCCCAATTAGAACAGAAAGTACAAAGGCCCTGTGGCAGAAATCTGCCTAGATTAAGGCAACAGAGAGGAGGAGAGTGCAAGGGGGACAATAACAGGTTGGAAAGGCTCATGCAATAGGGTCCTGTAGGCCATAATAAAGAACTTTGGCTTTTCCTGAGTGAAGAACTGGGTGAAATTCACCAGAGGATTATGAGCAGGGATGTGATGTGATCTTAATTACATCTCTGGCTGCTCCTTCTGTTTCTCAGTGCACTCTTTTTCTCCTGTCCCCTTCTTAAATGTTGACATTTCTTAGGTTCTCTTGCCTGGGCACCCTTTTCTCATTTTTCCTCATTGGTTTCACTCACTCCCAGGGCTCCATGTGCCCTCTATGTACCTGCAACTGCAAGCCAGATCTCTCTGGTGAGTTTCAGACCACTCCCTCGAAATGTCTCCTGGATATTTCTACTGGATAGCCCATTTATATAGCACTTCAAATTAACATGTCCAAATTCAACGTGTCTCCCTGCCTGTCCCCTAAACCTACTCCCTCTCTAAACTGTCACCATAAGCTTACCAGGTGTTTAAGTCAGAAACTTGGCAGCCACTAATGACTTGCCTCTCATCTTTCTCTCTCCACTATACCCTGAGTAGGTATTCAAGCTCATGACGTTAGACTTTCAGGCAAGATTGCCTGGGTTTGCATCCTAGCTAGTGCTTGTGCTCAGTGTGACTGCTCAGTTGTGTCCAACTCTTTGCAACCTCATGGACTGTAGCCCACCAGCCTCCTCTGTCCACAGGATTTCCCAGGAAAGAATACTGGAGTAGGTTGTCATTTTCTTCTCCAGGGGATCTTCCCAACCCAGGGACTGAACCCATGTCTCCTACATTGGCAGTTAGATTCTTTACCGCTGAGCCATCAGGGAAGCCCACATCCTAGCTAGACCTTCCACTTAACTAGCTGTGAGATCTTAGGCAAGTTAACCTCTCTATGCCTCAGTTTCCTAGTCAGTAAGATGGGGATAAAAACTGTTGTGTGTATCATAAAGCTTCTCTCAAAAGTAAATGAGTTAATTTATATAGTGTTTAGAACAGTGCCTGGTACAGACCAAGTGCTCTGTATATGATGCTATTATCATCCAAGTTATCACCATGTCCTAATTGGCTATCAACTGCCCTTCTACTAGTATCCTTTCCACTAGCTAGTCCTTATGTCATCCTCACAGCCCCTGCCCTACTTCATGCCACTATTATCTCTAACTAGGATTATTGTCCTGCCTTCCTAACTGGGCTCCTGGCCTCTACTCTGTCCTCACCCAAATGGCCAGCCACACTACAGCCAAAATTGATCATTTTTAAATGCAAATTTGATCCTGTCAACCCTTGCTCAAACCCATCACGTTTTCTATTTTTGTTAAGGTAAAGTATAAACTTATCATGGCCTAAAAAGCCCTACCATTTGCCCTTCACACACAGCATCAGCTACATGTAACTTGTGCTGCTGCTGCTGCTGCTGCTAAGTCGCTTCAGTCATGTCCGACTCTGTGCGACCCCATAGACGGCAGCTCACCAGGCTCCGCCGTCCCTAGGATTCTCCAGGGAAGAATACTGGAGTGGGTTGTCATTTCCTTCTCCAGCGCATGAAGGGGAAAAGTGAAAGTGAAGTCGCTCAGTAGTGTCTGACTGTTAGTGACCCCATGGACTGTAGCCTACCAGGCTCCTCCGTCCATGGGATTTTCCAGGCAAGAGTACTGGAGTGGGGTGCCATTGCCTTCTCCAATATAACTTGTGGGGCTAGTGCAAATGAAAATCAGGGCCTCCCTGCTGACAAACGAACAAAGCTTTTTCCTCTCTTCCATGATCTCTCTCTCAAACTTGTCATGGGGCTTTTTATTTGCTAATTCCTATCATGTTCCCTTGGGCATGGGACTATTCAAGGGATAAGCACAGGCCCTCACAGGCACTCAGCGCACAGTATCCATGCACCTGACCCTGACTGTCCAGCAACTGCACCCAAGCCTGGTGATACAAGCAGCCAGCTGAGAATCTGTTCAGGGAGGCAGGGAAGCAGCAAGAAGTAGGACCACAGGTGAGCTAAAGCTCCAGGTCTCCAGGACAAACTACACCGTCCCATTGAACCTGATGTACAAAACACAAATTCAAAGGTAAAATTATTAAGAATTTCAAGACAACAACCACACAGCATTAAACCTCAAGCATGGACATGGGGACCCCTTTCAAATTTGAGGCTGTGTGTGACTGCAGTTGTCACATGTGCCATGAAGCCAGCCTTGCTCTAAAAACCCAGCTTAACTCTCAGTGCCAAGCTCTTTCTGGTCTCTGGCACTCATCACACATGGCTCCTTGTGCCCAGAACATTCCTTCCCTTTCTCTTCCCTACTCCCATGCCACCCACTCCCCACCAACTATCCTTATTTCAGCATTCACCCTACAGACTTGCAATTGCCCGTTTACTTGCTATCTGCCTCTACTACATATAGCAGATAGCATCTCTTGCTCACCCCAAGTCCTCACCTTATCCATCTCCCAAGTCAGCTCATTATTCAATCCAATTCACTGGGCTAGATAACATCTCACATCAGGCTTCTGGCTGCACTGTCTCAATAATTATCACCTGGACCAAGGTTCCTAAATGCTGTTTTGCTTCCCTAGTGAGGAAGACAATTATCACAGCACCAGGTCTCAAGATTAAGATGAATTATTCCCAACATGTACCACAGAGCTTGGCACATGGTAGGTACTCAGTATCTGGATGTAAGTTGGTGCACAAATTCAATAAACACTGCTTGAAAATAGCTACTGCCCTCATGGAGTGGACAGTCTAGAGGGGGAGACAGGTGGTGAAAAATAGTTTCATAAGCACTATAAAATAAATAAAGCAGGGTAAGGGGATGGTGAGTGAATCTTAAGTCTTCATAAAAAGAATTGAGGAGAAAAGTGAGCTATGAATATATTATCACATTTAATCTTCACAACAAACCAGGGCATTTGTACAGTATTCAGAAGCACAGAGTTTAAAAGTACAAACTTGGGAGCAAAACTGCCTAGGTTTAAATCTCACCTCTGCCACTTACTAACTGTGTGAACTTACACAGTTTACTTAACCTTGCTGTGCCTCAGCATCTATAAAATGTGAATATTAATAGTACCCCACCTCATAGGGTTGTTAGGCTTAAATGAGCTCAAGTAGGTAAAGAAACTGAGAGTACCTGGCACATCATTATTAATATTATTCTAATTTAACAGATGAGAAATCTGAGTGGCTAAGTAACTTGTTGGTCATTACAAAACTAATAAATAAAAGAGCAGCATAAAAATCTGGATCTGTTTGACTCCACTATACCACTACAATATACAATCAGAATATAATGTAGGGTTATTAGTAGAGTACAAGTGCTATGAGAATACAAAAGTGGGCATTTAACCCTTCCAGGGTTTGGAACTAAGATGGGGACTGAGGGCTGGAGAAGCTTAAGAGGTAACAAGATTGCTCAGGATCCTATCTAGCTTCTTATGTGCTCAAGCTCTGCTCTCTGAAGATGCCCAAAAAGCCAAGTGCTGTCACCACCTATGCCTGGAAAAACAATATCTTCTTTCATCAATAAAGAGGAAAAAGAACATATTTTACTTTTCTTCATTATTCAAAAAATATCAGAAAATCCAAGTCAAATTCTGGGTTCCTGCAACAATCTTGATCAGGCCAAGCACAATCTATAAAAACAGGGATGACCCATCCCTAGATGCTGAGGCACCCACCATTCATACCAATTCCCCCTGCCTCCAAGCACATAGAACTGGAGGACTACAAAGAACACTGAGCAAGTTTCAGTGTACCCGGGAAGTTTCTTTTCTGGTCTACCCAGTCTCTGGCACATAACTCTGCCAATAACAGGTTTCACTAAATTCTGGGTGCACCAAAAGAACTATTCTATATGCACTGACATGCACACAAGGTGTCACCTCTATCTCCCCAAAAAACCCAAGCAAACAAAAAATCCTCTTGTGACCCCTTCTGTTACTGCCCTATTACTCTGTTCTCCTGTATACCAAAGCCCTTCAAAACAAAAACCTGAGTCCCTTCACACAGCAAATCCTGTATCAATATATACTCAAAATCTAATCTCTTCTCATCACCACTGACTCTGGTCCAAATCACCATTACCTAATTATATGAGTGTTTTCTCAAATGTTAGGGCACATCAGAAACACCTGGAGAACTTAAGACCGATTCCTAGGTCTATCTCCAGAGATCCTGATTTGATAGATCTGGGGTGGGGCCCAGAAATGTACATTTCTAACCAGACCCCGGGTGATGCTGATGCTGCTGGTCCAAGGACCACACTTTAAGAAACAATGATCTACAGTGATCCCAACTCTCCCTGCTTCATCTCATACTCCTCATCTTGAGTCTGTCCTCACAACAGCCAAAGCCTAAACCAGATCACAACTCTCCTTCGCTCAAAATTTTTCTGTGGTTCCCATCCCACTTGGCATGAAAACAACTTAACAATGGGTCATAGGGCCCTATACCTGTGGTTCTCAAACTTGAGTGTGCATCAGAATCACCTGGAAGGTTTGTTAAACCATAGATTCCTGGAGTCGACCCCCAGTTTCTGATTTGGTGTGTCTGGGGTAGGACAATGGACTTTGCCTAACCGGTTCCCAAGTGATGCTGATCCTGCTGGTCCTACTTGGAGAACCACTGATCTACATGATTTATGCCCCCACTCCCAGCTCCTATCATCAGCTTCTACTACTCTCTCCTCACTCTGTCTAGTAACACTGGCTTCTTCGCTATAATTGGAATGGTAACATGCCAGAGTGCTCCCCACTCAGGTCCCTTATTTTCTCTACCTGGAACCCTCTTCCCCAACTTCCCTCCCTCACTTTCCTTCAGGCCTCTGCTCAAGTGTCACCCATATAATCACCCTATACACCAATAAAATAACTATGCCTCCAGTGCTGGAGATGACACTCTTTTTCACCTTGCTTTACATTTCTCTACAGCACTATCACTTAACACACTATATGAAAGTGAAGTGAAAGGTTAGTTGTTCAGTCGTGTCTAACTGTTTGCAACCCCAAGGACTGTAGCCCTCCAGGCTCCTCTGTCCATGGAATTCTCTAGGCAAGAATACTGGAGTGGGTAATCATTCCCTTCTCCAGGGGATCTTCTCAATCCAGGGATCAAACTTAGGTCTCCTGCATTTCAGGCATATTCTTTACTGTATGAGCCACCAGGGAAGCCCAACACACTATATATTTACCTGTAAGCTTACTGTCTCATGTTCACTGCTGTATCCACTCTCCCAGTGTCTAGAAAATAACACAGCACACACTTACTAAATAAGTCAGTCCATAAATGAGTGAATAAATGAATGAATTCATCTTGTTTTCTAACATGAAATAATCTAGAGGTCACATCCTGTGTGTCATCCATCTCTATCTCCTACAGCTCTTAGCTCACTCCTTAGCCAAGAGTAAATACTCAGGAAATATTTATTGCATGAATATTCTAGGTGACAGCCAGAACTGGATATCTACTATGTGCTAGGACTGTGCTAGGTGCTTTACAGAGATTCTCTTATTAATCTTCATAACAACCAATGAAATATAGATTCTTTCTGTTTTAAAGCTAAGGCAGCATGCCCAAAACTAATGCAATTATTGTGAAATCTATACTTCAATTAAAAGAAATTTTAAATATATGAATAAAGCTGAGAAAGCAGACACTTAGAGAGGTGAAATGACCTACCCAAAGAAATGGGGCTAGTAAACGGAAAAGTTAGGATTCCAGGCCAGTTTTTCATTACTATTCTTCAATTACCAAAAGCAGATGTTCATTTAGCTCCCATAGCTCATTCCTGGGCACCATGCCTATGAGGTCTTCTGGTCTGAATTTTTATAACTCCTCTTGGATACTGACTACCCATCCTTTGGTACATATTCACCATCCCAAATTTCTCCTAGGTGAGTTGGGGCAAAAATTATGCTACCCCACTGGTGAAGGAATGGCTCTGAATCTGGATTTTGGCGGTTACATGAATTTACAAGTATGATAAAATGTACAGAACTAAATACACATACACACAAATAGGTATGTGTAAAACTGGTGAAATTGGAATAAGATTGGTGTGTTGTACCACTGCAGTTATATAAGATACCACCATGGAGGAAACTGTGTAAAGGTACAAAGGCCCTCCACATACATTTTTTGCAACTTCCTAAAAAAAAAAAAAAAGAAGAATGTAAAGGACCAGGGCTGAGACGTCCCTGGTGGCTCAGATGGTAAAGCGTCTGCCTACAATGTGGCAGACCCAGGTTCTATCCCTGGGTTGGGAAGATCCTCTGGAGAAGGAAATGGCAACCTACTCCAGTACTCTTGCCTGGAAAATCCCATGGAGGGAGGAGCGTGGTAGGCTATAGTCCATGGGGTCGCAAAGAGTCAGATACGACTGAGTGACTTCACTTTCACTTTTCATGAATCTATAATTATTAAAAAATAAAATTTATTTAAAAAAATATGCCACTCCACAGACAACCTATGAGCCCTGACAGAGCAGGTTGTCCTTCTGATCCTTCTAACTCCACACCCTACAAGACTATCTCCAGGCCAGGGATTCAGCAGCCCATACACTGCATCTAGTAAACTCTGAATATGAATGCTAGGCCTTCTTTTACCTTTGCTACACACTCCGAAAGCTGTTACCCTTCTGCTGCTTTAAAGAGAGTGGTATCCACTTTAACCTGATTTTACTTGGAACAAAAATGTGGAGTGTGTGTGAGCTTATAAGCCTGATTTTCTCTATCTCCCACTTCAAAATGGTTTAACCTAACAGTGCCTTATACTATCTACAGTATTATATCCTATAGCAAGAGTCCAAAGGACCCAAGTTTCACTTGTGGTTGAACAACTAACCGGCTGTGTAGCTTTGAGCAAGCTATTTAACCTCATGAGAGAAAATAACAGCTCCAAAGAGCTATTTGAAAGATTAATTGGTCACTTTTGGTTCAGGAATAATGGAGTAAATACACTTCTCCCTATCACTCTCACTAAGTACAGCTAAAAATCTCAGACATTAAGAAAAATAAAAGGTAAGATGACTCTGAAAAATGGAGAGAAGGCAGCCTGACCAGATGATAGCAGGACCTGAGGTAGTGAGTGCCAACAGACAGAAACTGGGGGAACCTGGACTTGTACTTCTACCTGGCAGTAAAGAGTAGTATCTACCCCTTACCCTGACAATGAAGTGCAGTGTCTGAAGAAGTCTGCAAAAACATAAGATATAATAATATCCAGAGTCTCATAACGTAATACCCAAAATATTCAGGATATAATGAAAATAATGACTCAGCTTATCAAGAACAAGAAAAATCACAACTTGAATGAACAAAGAAAATCAGTAATCTCACTGATGAGATGACACAGATGCTGAAATTACCTGACAGAGATTTTAAAGGAGCAACCACAAAAATGCTTCAATAACAATTACAAATATGCCAGAAATAAATGAATAAATAAAAAGTATAAGCAAAAACTAGAATCTCTGCAAAGAAATAGAAGATATAGAAAAGAACCAATGATACTTTTAGAAAAAAAACTGTTGTTGCTTAGTCACTAAGTCATGTCTGACACTTTTGTGACTCCATGGACTGTAGCCCACTAGCTCCTCTGTCCATGGGATTTCCCAGGTAAGAATACCAGAGCAGGTTGCCATTTCCTTCTCCACGGGAATCTTCCCAACCGAGATCAAATCTGCATCTCTTGTACTGGCAGGCAGATTCTTTACCACTGAGCCACCAAGGGAGCCCTCAGAAAAAACTAAAGCAACTTAAATGAAAACTCACTGCATGGGCTCAACAGCAGAATGTAGAGAATATAGGGGAAAAAAATGGTAAACCTAAAGACAGAACAATAGAAACTATCCAATCTGAACAACAGAAAGAAAACAGATTGAACTATGAACAGCTGTAAGTCAAAAAATTGGACAACCTAGAAGAAACAGATTAATTCTTAGAAACATACAACCTGACAAAACTGCATCAGGAAGAAATAGAGAATTTGAAGAAACTAATAAGGAGATTGAATCAGTAATATATAAAAAAATTTCCCAAAGAGAAGAGAAGCCCAGGACCAGATGGCTTCATTGGTAAATTTTACCAAACATTTAAAGAAGAATTACCACCGATTTTTCTCAAACTTTTTTTTAAAACATCAAAAAGAAGGGGACACTCCAGAACTCATTTTATGAGGATTTACCAGGATTACCCTGATACCAAAGCCATATAAGAATACTACATGAAAAGAAAACTACAGGTCAATATCCCTGATGAATACATATGGAAACATCCTCAATAAAATACTAGCAAACTGAATTCAGCAGCAAACTAAAGGGAACATTTCCCAGGATCAAATGGGATTTATCCTTGAAACATAAAGCTGGTTCAACATAAACAAATTAATAAAGGTGATACAGCACATTAATAGAATGAAAGAAAAAAAGTGATCTCAAAAGAAGATACAGAAGCATTTGACAAAATTCAACACTGATTTATAAACACTCAGTGGGGTATAGATGGAGAAGGCAATGGCAACCCACTCCAGTACTCTTGCCTGGAAAATCCCATGGACAGAGGAGCCTGGTAGGCTGCAGTCCATGGGGTCGCTAAGAGTCGGACACGACTGAGCGACTTCACTTTCACTTTTCACTTTCATGCACTGGAGAAGGAACTGGCAACCCACTCCGGCGTTCTTGCCTGGAGAATCCCAGGGATGGCAGGGCCTGGTGGGCTGCCATCAATGGAGTCGCACAGAGTCGGACATGACTAAAGCAACTTAGCAGCAGCAGCAGTGGGGTAGAGAGGAAATGTACTTCAACATAATAAAGGCCATAAAAGATAAGTCCACAGCTAACATCAGACTCAAACGTATATGGTTGAAAGCTTTTCCTCTAAGATCAGGAACAAGACAAGGATACTCACTCTCACCACTTCTATTCAACAGAGTACTAGAAATCCCAGCCAGAGCCATCAGGCAAGGGAGGGGAAAAAGGCATCAGAATTGGAAAGGAAGAAGTAACATTATCTCTGTTTGCAGGTGGCATGATCTTATATATAAGAAATCCTAAAATTCCATCCCCAAACTGTTACAGTTAATCAATAAATTCTGTAAAGTTGCGGATAAAAAATTAACATGTGGGACTTCCCTGGTGGTTGAGAATCCACCTGCCAAAGCAGGGGACACAGGTTCGACCTCTGATCTGGGAAGATCCCAAATGCTATGGGGCAACTAAGCCCATGCACCAAAACTGCTGAAGCCCATGGGCATAGAGCCCATGTTCCACAAGAGAAATCACCATAATGAGAAACCTGCACACTATAATGAAGAGGAGCCCCTGCTAACTGTAACAGAGAAAGCCCACATGCAGAAACAAAGACCTAGTACAACCAAAAACAAAAAAATAATTTAAAAAATTAACATGAAAAAATCAATAGCATGTTTATACACCAAAAACATTATCTGAAAAATAAGCAAAACAATTTCATTTACAATAGTGCCAAAAACTATAAACTACTTAGGAATAAATTTAATCAAGAAGGTGAAAGATCTCTACATTGAAAACTACAAGACATTGGTGAAAGAAATTGAAGAAAACACAAAGAAATGGAAGGGTATCCTGGGTTCATGGATTGGAAGAATCAATATTGTTAAAAAGTCCACATTGCCCAAAGCCATCTATAGATGCAAAACAATCTTTATCAAGATTCCAATGGTAAAGATACAGAGATTACCATGGCCCTGCGCAAGTCAGTCAGTTCAGTTGGTCACTTGTGTGTGACTCTTTGCAACCCCATGGAATGCAGCACTCCAGGCTTCCTTGTCCATCATCAACTCCTGGAGCTTGTTCAAAGTCAAGTCCGAGTCGGTGATGCCATCCAACCATCTCATCCTCTGTCGTCCGCTTCTCCTCCTGTCTTCAATCTTTGCCAGCATCAGGTCTTTTCTAATGAGTCAGTTCTTCGCATGAGGTAGCCAGATTGTTGGAGCTTCAGCTTCAGCATCAGTCCTTTCAATGAATATTCAGGACTGATTTCCCTTAGGATTGACTGGTTTGATCTCCTTGCAGTCCAAGGGACTCTCAAGAGTCTTCTCTAACACCACACTTCAAAAGCATCAATTATTCAGCACTCAGCTTTCTTTACGGCCCAAATCTCACATCCATATATGACTACTAGAAAAGCCACAGCTTTGACGAGACAGATCTTTGTCGGCAAAGTAATGTCTCTGCTTTTTAATATGCTGTCTAGATTGTTTCTCATAGCTTTTCTTCCAAGGAGTAAACGTCTTTTAATTTCATGGCTGCAGTCACCATCTGAAGTGATTCTGGAGCCCAAGAAAATAAAGTCTGTTACTGTTTGCATTGTTTCCCCATCTATTTGCCATGAAGTGATGGGACCAGATGCCATGACCTTAGTTTTCTGAATGTGGACGTTTTAAGCCAGCTTTTTCACTCTCCTCTTTCACTTTCATCAAGAGGCTTTTTAGTTCTCTTTGCTCTCTGCCATAAAGGTGGTGTCATCTGCATATCTGAGGTTATTGGTATTTCTTCTGGCAATCCTGATTCCAGCCTGTGCTTCATCCAGCCTGGCATTTCACATGATGTTCTCTGCATATAAGTTAAATAAGCAGGGTGACAATATACAGCCTCGACATACTCCTTTCCCAATATGAAACCAGTCTGTTGTTCCATGTCTGGATCTAACTGTTGCTTCTTGACCTGCATACAGATTTCTTAGGAGGCAGGTAAGGTGGTCTGGGATTCCCATCTCTTAAAGAATTTTCCACATTTTGTTGTGATCCACACAGTCAAAAGCATTCACATAGTCTACGAAGCAGATGTTTTTCTGGAATTCCCTTGCTTTTTCTATGATCCACAGGATGTTGGCAATTTGATCTCTCAATCCTCTGCTTTTTCTAAACCCAGCTTGTACATCTAGAAGTTCTCAGTTCACGTACTGTTGAAGCCTGGCTTGGAGAATTTTGAGCATTACTTTGCTAGCATGTGAGATGAGTGCAATTGTGCAGTAGTTTGAACATTCTTTGGCACTGGAATGAAAACTGACCTTTTCAAGTCCTGTGGCCACTGCTGAGTTTTCCTGATTTGCTGGTATATTGAGTGCAGCACTTTCACAGCATCATCTTTTAGGATTTGAAAGAGCTCAACTGGAATTCCATTACCTCCACTAGCTCTGTTCATAGTGATGCTTCCTAAGGCCCACTTGACTTTGCATTCCAGGATGTCTGGCTCGAGGTGAGTGATCACACCATCATGATTATCTGGGTCATGAAGATCTTTTTTGTGTAGTTCCTCTGTGTATTCTTGCCACCTCTTCTTAACATCTTCTGCTTCTGTTAGGTCCATACTGTTTCTGTCCTTTACAGTGCCCATCTTTGCATTAAATGTTCCCTTGGTATATCTAATTTTTTGAAGAGATTTCTAGTCTTTCCCATTCTATTGTCTTCCTCTATTTCTTTGCATTGATCACTTAGGAAGGCTTTCTTATCTCTCTTTGCTACTCTTTGGAACTCCGTATTCAGATGGATATATCTTTCCTTTCCTCCTTTGCCTTTCGCATCTCTTCTTAGCTATTTGTAAGACCTCCTCAGACAACCATTTTGCCTTTTTTGCATTTCTTTTTCTTGGGGATGTTTTTGATCACTGCCTCCTGTACATATTATGAACCTCCGTCCATAGTTCTTCTGGCACTCTTTCTAGCAGAGCTAATTCCTTGAATCTATTTGTCACTTCCACTGTATTTGTCACTATCAGAGCTAATCCCTTGAATCTATTTGTCACTTCCACTGTAAAGGATTTGATTTAGGTCATACCCGAATGGTCTAGTGGCTTTCCCTACTTTCTTCAATTTAAGTCTGAATTTTGCAATAAGGAGTTCATGATCTGAGCCACAGGCAACTCCCAGTCTTGTTTTTGCTGACTGTAGAGAGCGTCTCCATCTTCAGCTGCAAAGAATATATCAGTCTGATTTTGGTAGTGACCATCTGGTGATGTCCATGTGTAGAGTCTTCTCATGTGTTGTTAGAATAGGGTATTTGCTATGACCAGTTTGTTCTCTTGGCAAAACTGTTAGCCTTTGCCCTGCTTCATTTTGTACTCCAAGCTCAAACTTGCCTGTTACTCTAGGGATCTCTTGACTTCCTACTTTTGCACTCCAGTCCCGTATAATGAAAAGGACATCTTTTTTGGGTGTTAGTCCTAGAAGGTCTTGTAGGTCATCAGAGAACCATTCAACTTTAGCTTCTTCGGGCATAGACTAGGGTTACTGTCACATACAATGGTTTGTGTTGGAAACGAATAGAGATCATTCTGTCATTTTTGAGATTGCATCTAAGTACTGCATTTTGGACTCTTCTGTTGACTATGATGGCTACTCCATTTCTTCTAAGGGATTCTTGCCCACATAGTGGATATAATGGTCATCTGAATTAAATTTGCCTATTCTGGTCCATTTTAGTTCACTGATTCCTAAAATGTCAATGTTCTCTTGCCGTCTCCTGTTTGACCACTTCCAATTTATCTTGATTCATGGACCTAACATTCCAGGTTCCTATGCAATATTGTTCTTTACAGCATCAGACTTTACGTCCATCACCAGTCATATCCACAACTGGGCACTGTTTTTGCTTCGGCTTAGCCTCTTCATTCTTTCTGGAGCTATTTCTCTACTCTTCTCCAGTAGCATATTGGGCACTTACTAACCTGGGGAGTTCATCTTTCAGTGTCCTGTCTTTTTGCCTTTTCATACTGTTTCTGGTGTTCTGAAGGCAAGAATACTGAAGTGGTTTGCCATTCCCTTCTCCAGTGGACCACGTTTTGTCAGAACTCTCCACCATGACCTGTCCATCTTGGGTGGCCCTACATGGCATGGTTCATAATTTCATTGAATTAGACAAGGCTGTCATCCATGTGATCAGTTTGATTAGTTTTCTGTAATTGTGGTTTTCATTCTGTCTGCCCTCTGATGGATAAGGATAAGAGGCTTGTGGAAGCTTCCTGATGTGATGGACTGTCTGTGGGGGAATCTGGGTCTTGCTTTGATGGGAAAGGCTATGCTCAGTAAATCTCTAATCCAATTTTCTGTTGATGGGTGGGGCTGTTCCCTCTCTGTAGTTTGGCCTCAGGCCAAACTCTGGTAGGGGTAATGATGACCTCCTTCAAAAGGACTTATGCCAGCATTCCATGACTCCAAGGACTGTTGTATTCATTGCCCCTGATCCCATGGCAGGTCACTGTTGACCCATGCCTCTGCCAGAGACTCCTGGACACTCACAGGCAAGTCTGGCTCAGTCTCTCGTCGGGTCACTGCTACTTTCTCCTAGGTCCTGGTACACACAAGCTTTTATTTGTGCCCTCCAGGAGTCTGTTTCCTCAGTCCTATGGAAGTCTGTAATCAAATCCCACTGGCCTTCAAAGTTAAATTTCCTGGGGGTTCTCAGTCCCTCTGCTGAATCCCCAGGTTAGGAAATCTGTTCTGCGCCCTGCAACTTTCACAAAAGTATGAGAACTTCTTTGGTATAACTGTTCTCCAGTTTGTGGGTCATCTGCTCAGTGTTAGGATGACATGCAAATTCATGAAGCATTTCATATTTTCGAATTGAGAGAGTAGCACTGAAACATATACACTACTGTATGTAAAATAGGTAGCCATTGGGAATTAGCTGTATGACTCAGGGAGCTGGACCCAGTGCTCCGTCACAATACAGAGGGGTGGGATGGGGTGGGAGAAAGGAGAGAGGTTCAAGAGGGAGGGGACATATGTATACCTATGGCTGATTCACGTTGATGTATGGCAGAAACCAACACAACATTATAAAGCAATTATCCTCCAATTCAAAATAAATTTTTTTTTTCAAAATACATTTTAAAAAATATTCCAATGGTATTTTTTTAAAGTAGAAAAAACAACATTCAAATTTATATGGAACTACACAGGACCCAGAATAGCTAAAGCAATTCTGATTAAGAAGAAATTGGGAACTATAACATTTCCTGATTTCAAATTGTATTACAAAGTTATGGTAATCAAAACAGTGTGGTACTGGCATAAAAACAGACCCATAGACCAAAGGAGCAGTATCAAGAGCCCAGAAATAAACCCTGCATACATGGTCAACTAATACTGGACAAGGGAGTCAAGAATACTCAGTGCAGAAAATACAGTCTCTTAAATGGTGCTGGGAAAATTGGATATTCAAATGTAAAAGGATGAAAATAAACCCCTGACTTATATTACTCACAAAAATTAACTCAAAGTGGATTAAAGATTTAAATGTAAGGCTGAAAACCATGAAGCTCCTAGAAGAAAACACAGGAAAAAAGTTCCTTAATGTGGACCTTGGCAATAATTTTTTGGCCATGACACCGAAAGCATAAAGTGACAAAATCAAAAATAAATATCAAAAATAAATCAAAAATTTGGCTTGGCCACATCAACCTAAAAAGTTTCTGCTATGCAGAAATAAAAAGGCAACCTATGGAATAGGAGAAAATACTTGCCAATCATATGTTAAATATTAAATAAGGGGTTATTATTCAAAAAATTAAGAACTCCTACAGGTCAATAGCAAAAAAAATCTGGTTAAAAAATGGGCAGATGAAACACATGAAAAGATGTTCAACATCACTCGTTATTAGAGAAATGCAAATCAAAACTACAATGAGGTATTACATCATTGTAATGGCCATCATCAAAAACTACAAACAATAAATGCTGGAGATGGTGTGGAGAAAAGGGAACCCTCTTGCACTATTGGTGGGAATGTAAACTGATACAGCCACTATGGAGAACAGTATGGAGATTCCTTAAAAAAGGAGGAATAAAACCACCATACAACCTAGCAATCCTACTACTAGGCATATACCCTGAGGAACCAAAACTGAAAAAGACACATGTAACCCCATGTTCATTGGAGCTCTATTTACAATAGCTAGGACATGGAAGCAACCTGATGTCCACTGACAGATGAATGGATAAAGAAGCTGTGGTACATATATACCATGGAATATTACTCAGCTATAAAAAGGAACACATTTGAGTCAGTTTGAATGAGGTGGATGAACCTAGAGCATATTATACAGAATGAAGTCAGAAAGAGAAAAACAAATATCATATATTAATGCCTGTATATGGAATCTAGAAGGATGGTGATGATGAGCCTATTTGTAGCACAGCAATATCGACACAGAGAATAGCCTTGTAGACACAGCTGGGGAAGGAGAGGGTGGGACGAACTGGGAGAGTAGCACTGAAATATGTACTTTACCATATGTAAAATGGATAGCCAGTGGGAATTTGCTGTATGGCACAGGGAGCTCAAACCTGGTGTTTTGTAATGACCTAGAGGGTTGGGATGGGGTGGTAAGTAGGAGGGAGGGGGCATGTGTATACCTATGGCTGATTCATGTTGATATATGGCAGAAACCAACACAATATTGTAAAGCAACTATCCTCCAATTAAAAATAAAAGAACAAGTGGACAGATGAACTGAATAAGACATTTTCACAAAGACACACAAATGGCCAACAGATACATGAAGAGGTGCTCAACATCACTAATCATCAAGGAGATGCAAACCTAACCCACAATGAAATACCAGCTCATATCTGTTAAAGTGGCTTATTATCAAAAAGACAAGGGATATGTGACTTCCCTGGTGGTCAGTGGCTAAGATCCCACACTCCCAATACAGGAGGCCCTGGTTTGATCCCTGGTCGAGGAACTAAATCCCACATGCTACAACTAAAAAGATCCCTCATTCCACAACTTAAAAAATGATCCCACATGCTGCAACAAAGATTGAAGACCCTAGGTACTGCAACAAAGACTCAGCACAGCCAAATAAATTATTAATTTGTTTAAAGAAAGAGATAATAATTATTGGTGAGGATATGGAGAAAAGGGAACCTTTGTGCATTATTGGTGGGACTGCAAACTGGTGCTGCCACTATGGAAAACATAGTATGCAGACTCCTCAAAAAATTAAAAATAAAAATCATATGATCTAGCAATTACATTTCTAGGTATCTATCTGAACAAAAATCACTATGATAAAGAGATATCTCTACCGCCACGTTCACTGCAGACTTATTTATAAAAACTGAGTCATGGAAACAACCTAAGTGTCCATCAAAAGATGAATGGATAAAAAAATGTACTACATGTATGTACAAATACACCACACACACACACACACACACACACACACACACACACACAAGTACTATTCAACCATAAAAAAGAAGAAAATTATGCCATTTGCAACATGAACAGCCCTTGAAGGGATTATGCTAAGTGAAATAAGTCAAAAACTACTCTATGATCTCATTTATATGTGAAATCTTGAAAAAAACCCAAACTCATACAAAAAGTGAGATTTGTGGTTACCCTCCAGAGGTGGGAGTTCAGCTCAGTTCAGTTCAGTCGCGGTAATGTCAGACTCTTTGCGACCTCATGAACCGCAGCACCCTAGGCTTCCCTGTCCATCACCAACTCCTGGAGTTCACTCAAACCCATGTCCATTGAGTTGGAGATGCCATCTAGCCATCTCATCCTCGGGTGCTCCTTCTCCTCCTGCCCAGGGTCTTTTCAAATGAGCCAGCTCTTCACATCAGGTGGCCAAAGTATTAGAGTTTCAGCCTCAACATCAGTCCTTACAATGAATATTCAGCACTGATCTCCTTTAGGATGGACTGGTTAGATCTCCTTGCAGTCCAAGGGACTCTCAAGAGTTTTCTCCAACACCACAGTTCAAAAGCATCAATTCTTCTGTGTTTAGCTTTCTTTACTGTCCAACTCTCCCATCCATACATGACCACTGGAAAAACCACAGCCTTGACTAGAAGGACCTTTGTTGGCAAAAAAATGTCTCTGCTTTTTAATATGTTGTCTAGGTTGATCAAAACTTTCCTTCCAAGGAGTAAATGTCTTTTAATATCATGGCTGCAATCACCATCTGCAGAGATTTTGGAGCCCAGAAAAATAAAGTCAGCCACTGTTTCCACTGTTTCTCCATGTACATGCCATGAAGTGATAGAACCAGATGCCATGATCTTAGTTTTCCGAATGTTGAGCTTTAAGCCAACTTTTTCACTCTCCTCTTTCACTTTCATCAAGAGGCTCTTTAGTTCTTCTTCACGTTCTGCCATAAGGATGGTGTCATCTGCATATCTGAGGTTATTGATATTTCTCCTGGCAATCTTGATTCCAGCTTGTGCTTCCTCCAGCCCAGTGTTTCTCATGATGTACTCTGCATATAAGTTAAATAAGCAGGGTGACAACATACAGCCTTGACGTACTCCTTTTCCTATTTGGAACCAGTCTGTTCCATGTCCAGTTCTAACTGTTGCTTCCTGACCTGCATACAGGTTTCTCAAGAGGCAGGTCAGATGGTCTGCTATTCCCATCTCTTTCAGAATTTTCCACAGTTTATTGTGATCCACACAGTCAAAGGCTTTGGCATAGTCAATAAAGCAGAAATAGATGTTTTTCTGGAACTCTCTTGCTTTTTCAATGATCCATCGGATGTTGGCGATTTGACCTGTGGTTCCGCTGCCTTTTCTAAAACCAGCTTGAACATCTGGAAGTTCACGGTTCACCTATTGCTGAAGCCTGGCTTGGAGAATTTTAAGCATTACTTTACTAGCATGTGAGATGCGTGCAAGTGTGCAGTAGTCTGAGCATTCTTTGGCATTGCCTTTCTTTGGGATTGGAATGAAAACTGACCTTTTCCAGTCCTGTGGCCACTGCTGAGTTTTCCAAATTTGCTGGCATATTGAGTGCAGCACGTTCACAGTATCATCTTTCAGGATTTGAAATAGCTCAACTGGAATTCCATCACCTCCACTAGCTTTGTTCATAGTGATGCTTCCTAACAAGACTCTACACATGGACATCACCAGATGGTTGACATCGAAATCAGATTGATTATATTCTTTGCAGCCAAAGATGGAGAAGCTCTATATAGTCAGCAAAAACAAGACTGGGAGCTGACTGTGGTTCAGATCATGAACTCTTTATTGCCAAATTCAGACTGACATTGAAGAAAGTGGAGAAAACCACTAGACCATTCAGGTATGACCTAAATCAAATCCCTTATGACTATACAGTGGAAGTGAGAAATAGATTTAAGGGACTAGATCTGATAGACAGAGTGCCTGATGAACTATGGACAGAGGTTCATGACATTGTACAGGAGACAGGAATCAAGACCATCTCCAAGAAAAAGAAATGCAAAAAAGCAAAATGGCTGTCTGAGGAGGCCTTACAAATAGCTGGGAAAAGAAGAGAAGCAAAAAGCAAAGGAGAAAAGGAAAGATATCCCGATTTGAATGCAGAGTTCCAAAGAATAGCAAGGAGAGATAAGAAAGCCTTCCTTAGTGATCAATGAAAAGAAATAGAGGAAGACAATAGAATGGGAAAGACTAGAGATCTCTTCAAGAAAATTAGAGATACCAAGGGAACATTTCATGCAAAGATGGGCTCAATAAAGGACAGAAATGGTAGGGACCTAACAGAAGCAGAAGATATTAAGAAGACATGGCAAGAATACACAGAAGAACTGTACAAAAAAGATCTTCATGACCCAGATAATCACGATGGTGTGATCACTCACCTAGAGCCAGACATCCTGGAATGTGAGGTGTGGGTTGGGTAGGAGAATTGCATAAAGGTAGTCAAAAGGTACAAACTTTCAGTTATACGATATATAAGTATTGAGGATGTAATGCCTAACATGATGACTATAGTCAACACTGCTGCATGGATATTTGAAAATTGCTGAGAGTAATTCCTAAAAGTTCTCATCACAAGCAAAAAGCTTAGTTTTCCTTTCTTTTTTGTACTTACATGTGATGATGGATGTTAACTAAACTAATTGTGGTAATTATTTCATTCTACACCTTATTGTGGTATATTTGTTGTATCTATACCTAATTGTGGTAATCATTATACTCTATACCTTAAACAGTACTGTATGTCAATTACATCTCAATAAAACTGAAATAAAATAGACTGAGAAAAATGAACAAAGCTTCTGCAACCTGTAGACTAAAACAAAAAACAAACCCAAAGAAATCCACACTCAGAAATAGCATAATCAGGAAACTCCCTGACGGTCTAGTGGTTAGGACTTGGTGCTTTCATTGCCGTGGCCCAGGTTTGATCCTTGTTCAGGAACTAAGATCACACAAGCCATGTGGTACAGCCAAATAAAAAAAATCAAATTCCTGAACGTAAAAAAGACAAAGAAAAAATCTTGACATCAGTGAGAAAAATGACATTTCCTAAAGGAGAATGCCAATTTAAATGACAGAGGATCTCTTATCAGAAACCATGGCAGCCAAAAGGCAGTAGCACAAGTTTTCCAGGGCTGAAAAGAAGTCGAAACCTAGAATCTGATATCAAATGAAAAGACCCCCTCAGCAATTCAAGGGAAATCAAGACATTCTTATATGAAGGAAAACTAAGAGCATTTGTTGCCAATAGGCCAATTCTAAAAGCATGTCTAAAGGATGTTCTTTAAACAGAAAGGAAATGATAAAAGGACTCTTAAGAACACCAGGAAGTAATACAGAACGAGGGAAAGATTGAAAATATGGGTACACACAATATATTTTCCTTCTCCACTTGAGTTTTCTAAATCATGTTTGACAGTTGAAGCAAAATTATATGACTATATGATATGGGTCTCAATATATGTAGATGAAATAGTTAAGATAACTATAGCGGGGGAGCATAAAGAAATTTAAAATAAGATTTCTACTCTTCACTCAAACTAGTAACATGTCTATGCCAGTTGATTGTGATAAGTTATGTATGTATTATGTCAATGCCTAGAACAAGCACTGAAAAAGCTATACAAAGAGATATACTCAAAAATATTATAAATTTATATTTATATTTATTTATATATATACTTATATTTATATCTAAATTTGATTTATTACAGATACATCAAAATGGAATTCTTGAAAAGATTTAAGCAACCCAAAGGAAGGCAGGAGAAAGAAAACAGAATGAATAGAGAAAACAAAACAAAAAAATTACCAACTTATGCCCTAACACATCAATAATTGCATTAAGTATATATGGTCTAAATATACCAATTAAAGAGATTAGCAGAGTGGAAAAAAATAATTCCAAACTTATATGCTGTCTACAAGAAACTCACCTTATATATAATGATGTCAGTTGAAAGTAAAGGGATATAAAAAGACACAAGGGAACCATTAATCAAAAAAAAGGGGTGGCTATTTTAATGCCTATATTAATATCCTATAAAATGGACTTCCACGCAGAGAAAATTGCCAGTGACAGAGAAGGACGTTATATAATAATTAAAGGATCAATCCACCAAGACACAGCACTCCTAAATGCATCTGCATCAAACAACAAAGCTTCAAGATATGAGGCAAATGATAAAACTGAAAGGAAGAATAGAAAAATTGACAATTATACCTGGACACTTCACCTCTTTCTCAACAACTGAACAATTATACAGAAAATCAGCAAAGACACAGAAGAATTCAGCAACACCATCAACCAACAGGGGTAAATCAACATTTACAGAAAACCCCTCCAAACATCAGCAGGATATACATTCTTTTCAAGTGACCATGGAAACATCTACCAAGACAGACCATATCCTGGGCTGTAAAACAAACCTCAGTAAATTTAAAGGAACTGAAATTGTACAGAGTATATTCTATGGAAACAAACCAGAAATCAGTAACAGAATAACAGGAAAATCTGCAAACACCTGGAAAGTAAACATACTTCTATACAATTCACAGGTCAAACATGAAGTCCCTAAGCTAACTAAAAATTAGAGTGAACTACATGAAAAGGAAAACATCAAAATTTGAGGGACATAGCTAAATCAGTACTAAGAGGAAAACTGATAGCACTAAATACTTATATTAGAATACAGGAAAAGTCTAAAATCAATAACCTAAGCTCCCACCTCAAGACATTAAGAGGAGCAAAATGAACCCAAAGCAAGCAGAAGGAAGGAAATAATAAACTGTAGAAATCAGCGAAGCTGAAAACAGAAAGACAATAGGGAAATTCAATGAAATAAAAAGCTTGCTCTCTGAAAAGATCAATAAAACTGACAAACCTATAGCAAGTCTGAAAAGAAAAAAAGATAAAAATTTTCAATATCAGAAATGAAATGAGATATCACCACAGAGCCAGCCTGCAGACATCAAAAGGATAATAAGGGAATATTATGAACAGCTGTACACACTAAATTTGACAACTTAGAAGAAATGAATCAATTCCTTGGAAAGCACAAACTACCACAACATATCCAATATAAAATAGATAACTTAAATAGTCCTATAACTACTAAATGAATTGAATTGATAATTTTAAAACTCAAAAAAAAGATTAAAGATAGTTAAGTAAAGTGTTTAGCATAACGACTGGCAGACTAGCTAGTACTCAATAAACAAGGGTCATTACCATTTTATTTAAATCATCACAACCTCTCTTGGGGAAACTGAGGCTTCACAGAGATGAAATCCTTTGCTAAAAAGTAACAGAGTCAGAATTTGAACACAGATCTGAAGCCAGTGCCAATTTACCTAGAGTTTAGAGTCCACGCCACAGCCACCACCTTGGGGATGTGCCAACCAATACTTCCTTTATAGATAGGAAAACTGTAAAGGAGTGAGGTTTTGCCAAAGCCCCAGATATATGCTTGTCAACTAACTTCCCCCACTAGTGTACAGCAAGGTTTCTCAAAAGTTAGGATACATCAGAATCGACCTGTTTGTTAAAGTAGACTGCTGGGTTCCAACTCAAGAATTCACATTTTTAACAAATTTCCAGTTAATGAACCACATTTTGAGAACAATAGTGTACAGTTATGATATGTTAGCCCACCCATCCTACAATATCAGAAGCTGTCACACTCCACAGAATAGGAAGGACTTGAGACAGAATAATGCTCTAAATCAGTGGTTCTGAGAGTGGCTCCCACTCACCTACTGAATCAGAAATCCTGCGGGTGGGGCCTACCTATCTCATCTTTTAAGAGGTCTTCCAAGTGATTCTGATACACCCTAAAGTTTGAGAACCACTGCTCTACAAATCAAAGTGCTCTTCAAAATCCAGCCCCTTACAATAGAAGAATGGAGCTATACCACTGTTTTTCCACTTTTGAGAACCTGGTCTCAAGCCAGATAATTCTAAGTTCAAATCCAGACTCAAAGAGTAACTTAACTTCCATGAGTTCCAAATTCTCACCAGCAAAATGGAATAGTCATCTTCCTTGTTATAACCTTTCCAGGAAGTAACATGGCATTACTAATCCCTAACTGGACTTTAAGAAATCTGGCCTTTGGAAGTCATCAGAGATATGAACAGATTTATATCATCTACAGGCATCTGTGGGCTTAACTATTGTGGGCAACCATGAAAAAAGCACAATAGTAATTTTCAATTATGCTAAAGTACTATGAGCCTAGGATGTGTGTGTATGTGTGTGTGTGTGGATGCATGTGTGTGCAATGCACTTAGTAACCAAGAACAGCCACCCACCAAGGACCTGATTCTCAGCTGGCTTCCTTATTCTCTGGCAGTCCATAGAAAAACATGGTAAGAGATAAAATTTTGGTCTCTTTCATGGGAAAAAAAATTAAACCAGTTAACTTATGTCAGGGTGTGCACAGAAACACAGGACTCACCACAGAAATCTGATTAAGGAGGGGTCTGGCCCATAAACACATTTTCATATTGTAAATTTGGAATTCTTAAAGGCCTCAGTGGTGTTCCTTATAAATGTCAGGTCTCTATTGTGCAAAGATGCTTACCACAATGTCTTCCTTCTTGTTTCAACAAGCACCCAAATACAAATGCCAAACATTTCCAGAAACCCTAAAGTTTCCCTCACATCATAGTACTATTTATAATATAAAAAAGAAGAAACAACCTAAGTATCCAACCTCAAAGGAAATGACCGAGTCACTGATGACACAGATATATGATGGGATATCAGAAATCATGTTTAGATCAATATTTAATGACTAACTTTATAATGTTAAGTAGGAATAAAAATCATGTTACAAAATGGTGTTTATAATATAATCCCACGTTGTATTCGGTTGGCCAAAAAAATTGGTTCAGGTTTTTCTGTAAGATGTTATGGAAAAACCCAAATGAACCTTTTGGCTAACCCAATAAAATATACGTTTATATTCTAAGCCAAACGATGGGAGTTAATGCAACAAAAAATGAAACAGTAGATTGTGCTGGATAAAAGGCCCATGGATGATTTTTATTTCCTTCTTTATTCTTTTTTTTGTATTTTCTACAATAAACATATCTCACTTACATAGTCAGGGAAAATTTTTTAATATTATTTGAAAACGAAATATCTAACTTTCAGGCTTGGATTTGCATTAGATGAGATAAATGTATGCCAAGTCTCTGTCATGGGGCCTGGCACACAGTAAGCACTCAGGAAGCATTCATTCCTATTTCCTGTTTCCACACTGCAGAGTTAGGGTCTCCGTACTGTGTGCAGAAGTTCACTTTTCAGGTTTAAACCTACACAATCCAAAGCAAGGGCCACAGGCAATGAATCAAGAAGATTCATTCATCTGTTCATTGAAAAATGTACTCAGCATCTATTACATGTTTAGCATTGAACTAGGTTCTGAGGATACCAAATATGAAAAGATTGCATCTCTGCCCTCAGGTAGCTCTTGCTAATGAGTGACAAAAATATATTTATAACTTATGATATGATGAAATAATTACTTTCAATAAGAATATACATAAAGTGCCATGGGAACCCAAAAAGAGGCCTTCTACAAAAGAGGTATGCTATGAGTTGTAAATGGAAGGACATTGGTGGGAATAGCATGTGCAAAGACAAAGAGGCATAAGGAAGTATAAAATTTCCCCAGAACTATAAGCAGTTCAGTCTTTCTGGGATATAAAGAACAAGGGAGGAGGAGTGGCGGTAAATGAGACTGAACAAGTATATCACAAAAGGTTTTGTCTGTCACACAAAAGAGACTGATTTTTATTCTGTAGGAGGATCACTGAAAGAATTTTAAGCAGAGGAGTGACTTGATCAGCACTAGCAAAGATACCAGGAATCCTGAAAGACATCTTTTTTTTTTTTCTGAAAGACATCTTAATCCCCATTTATTTCCAGGGGAAAGAAAAAGGCCCCATCATCTAGGTCTGTCCCCTCTTAAATGAAATAATATGAGGCAGTAAGTAGAACTCTGCACCTGGCACACAGTAAATACTCAACAAAGATCAGCTGGATATGAATTTGGATGTGCTGCATGGGGCAGTCCCTGCTAAGAGTAGAATTTTACCAGTACTAATACCTTCAGTTTGGTCTTGGGTGTGGTAACAGGAACACCTCCTTTGGAAAGTGCACGTGTGCTCAGTCACTAAGTCATGGCCGACTCTTTTCGACCCCATGGACTGTAGCCTGCCAGGCTCCTCTGTCCAAAGGATTTTCCAGGCAAGAATACTGGAGTGGGTTACTATTTCCTCCTCCAGGGTATCTTCCTGACCCAGGGATTGAACCCGTGTCTCCTGTGTCTCCTGCATTGGCAGGTCATTAGAGCCACCTGTGAAGCCTCCCTTTGAAAAGGACTGATAACAACTGAAAATTCTAGAACCTAACAACATGCAACAGCAGGAGGGTGCCATACACTGTTTTGTTGTACTCCAATGTACAAATCCTCTCATGGTTTTTTTCCAGAGCTGGGACATAAGTCCCAATAATGGGATATTACAGGTTTGTTCCACACACTAACCTTTCTGGAATCCTGGGTGACAGGTGCTTATGTGCACACATGGTTACCTGGAGGGAATTCATTAGTGGTTTTACTCCTATTGTTTTACCCAATATCTCTTCTGCTTAATTCAATTTACCTGGATGGTTCTGCAGGTAATACTGTAGAAATAAAATACTATTGCATTTCTGCCTCCATTTACTAGGTGCATGCAAAAATGCTTTAAATAAAGAGAAGAATGTATTAGGTATATTTTATCTAATAGATAAAGAAAACACTCTGTCTGCCTGAAGACAAAGAGGCTCAGAGAAGCAAAGCAACTTGCCCAAGGTCACTCTGATAGTAAGCTGCAAAACCACAACTCAAATCCATGTTTGTTGGACTCAAATATCTCAAAAATGCAGTACAGTCTCTCCCAAAGCCAGCCTCTGAGGAAAAACAAAATTACCAGAATACAAAGATGATACATTCTTTGTAACTGAAAAGAAAGTATTTTTCTAAGGAAAAAAAAATAGAAGAAGGGTTCAAAATAGAAATATATAGGAAAAGAAAAAAGAGGAGAAACCAAATGTCAATGTTAAGCTAGGACATAATCTACAAGGAGGGATGTAAGAATCTGTGTCTGGGGGTGGGTTGGACCTAACTGTCCCAGAGAAAGGGGAAATTCAGTTTCTGAGGAGGAACCTGAACCAGAGTTGAGAAAGGAGAAAGCCAGTGAGCACCTGGCCGCTGCACCCTGTCCAGGGTGCCCTGCCCTCCTTACCTGCCATGAAACCAGTCCTGGCACATGTCACACTCGATCATGAAGCGGGTCACATCATAAGGCAGCCGACAGAGGCAATACACTGGTACTGAGGCCATCTTCGCCAGGCCTTAGAGTGTTCTGCAGTGGGCCAGGTTCTTAGCTTCAAAAGGCGCAGGAGGCGGCAGCACGCGTCCTCTCTGGACCAAGGCTGGGCACAAACGACACTTTTACAGAGTGAATCAGGTCCCCCAGTGTACCAACCCTCAGCTCTCAAATGGACAGTTACCGCTGCCTCCGGGATGCAACACAGCTGGTTGGGGCTGTAGGGGGCAATTTGAGAAAGTCCATGGGCCGCTTTAACAAATAAAGAACGGCGCTCTGCTCTCGAAGCTTTATTTCCCCTCCTTACCTCCTTAAGCCCCCTGGGTCAGTGATAACTTCTTTCCGGATTTCAGGAAAAGGTCTGACGCCTTTTCAGGAAGCTCCTTTAATCTCTCACTGCACTCTCTCCTTGTTAGCAACGCTGCTTCCCAGGGCTCTCTTTATTATGACGCAAACGACAGCCTAGAGGATGAGGCTGGGGGTATCTTAGAAAAAGCCCCTTCTCTCACTCCAAAAATAGAGGCAGCAAGAGAGAGAATGGGGATCCCTGGAAGTCCTCAGATTACTCGAAAATTACCTCGATGCCTTCAGGAACGAGGCAGACAAGACTAGGCGCCCAACTAAAATCACAGTTCTGGGGTCGTGTTCTGAGAGTTTAAATGACCTGCTCCTTCACTTTCAAAATTATTCCATCCACGACCAGACGGGAGTCTCATCACCCCAACAACTGAAATAAATCTTAACCTCAAAGCTGATCAGCTTACCCACTACTTCAAAGATGACAGGCTTCTGTTGCACCCCAGAAACTCAAATAGTTCGCTTCAAAACCCCTGAAACTACTAAAATTTCCTCACACTCCGCAACCAAGTGAGGATTTTCCTCCCACAGCTCTGAAATTGGCAGACATCTCCTCACAGCCCCCTCAAACTGACCAAGATTCCTCTGCCCCCTTAAAACTGACAGGTATCTCACCACAGATCCCAAAGTGACAGGAATATCTTTCCAGCCCCCGAAACTTAGGAGAATCTCCTCACGCCTCCCAAACTGACAGGAACCTCCTCCTGCCCCAAACCTGACAAGCACGTCTTCGGTCCCAAACCCTACAGGGACCTCCTCATACGCAAAGCTGCAGAGAGTCCTCAAGCCCGCGCAGCTCAGTCCTACAGAACTGCAGGCGGCCAGGCTCGCTCCGGAGCGGCTCAGCGCCTCGCTCAGCGGGAGGCTCGGCCGGCAGTTCCGGCCCCACAGGCTGCGCGCGCCGAATTGTGGGATCGTCACGGCAACGCGGCGAACCTCGCTCGCCTTACCCTCGAGCCACCCGCTGGGTCTCGCTGGCCGCCCGGCGGTGCTTCAGGGCAGCTTTTTCCACAGCTCTGCCTCGGGCCCGGCCGTTAGGGCCTACTGGAGCCCTCGGCTCGGGCCTAGTCCGGCGGCCGCCCAATGAACGGGCTAGCGGCGGCGTCGCTGAGCTGGCAGGAGATCGCCGCGAGCAAACCAACGAAGAAAGAGACGAAGACGAACCGGCGACCGGGTTGGAGAAAAGCAGTCCGGAAAGTCGCTGGGAGATGCTCAGTGGCGGTGGTAGGCAATTCGGAGTAGTCAATAAAGTTTATTCAAAACAACGAGGAAGTTGGGGCGGAGAGGGCAGGAGAAATACGGGGTAAACAGCTACCATGTTGAGAGTGGCGGCACCGCTGTGGGGAGGCAACCCAACCGCCATCTTATGAGGTCCGGACTCGCGAGTAACCGCGGCAGAGGCGGGCCCCGGCTCCCGCGTGACGCCATGAGGGGCGGAGCGTCACCTTGAGAAGCAGGGCGGGGCTCGGCCACCTTTGGACCCGCTGTACTCCCCAGGTACCCAGTCGAGGCCGAGGACCCGGAACCAAGAGGCGGAGAGGCCGCCATCTTAGGCGAGGCAGGCACTTGGCTCCATTTTGAGTGGGGCCAGAGCCTTCCCTGCCTTCCCCCTCCTCCAGGCACGCAGGGAGTTAAGCACCCACCACCAACACACTGACACACACACATACTCGCTATCTCTCTCCCCACTCCTCCCCAGCTTTTTCTTATGAGAAAAGGTGAACTCTGCGACTGTGTGCCGCAAACTTAATAGGTGGCGGCAGCGTGGGGGAGGGGAGGAGGGCGAGTACTCACAGAGGCTCCTGTTCACTGAGCACCTTCAGCAGGTCAGCCTGTTTCACAGGGTCTCCGGGTCTTTAATCTTCACCCTGCAAGAGAAGCTATTATCCCCGAGTGAGGACACAGGCTTAGGGAAGCCAAGTTGCTTGAGATTCAGAGCCAGAAAGTTGAACGTTGCACCCTCTACTACCCCCGGGGCCCTGCCGTCAGTCCCTCCATAAAGCCTCTGTCAACTCCCCAGCTCCCTCTGAAATAAATCTCTCTTCGTTGGTGCTCCCCAACCCCGTCTGGGCTTCCCTGGTGGCTCAGCTGGTAAAGAATCCGCCTGCAGTGTGGGAGACCTGGGTTCAATCCCTGGGTTGGGAAGATCCCCTGGAGAAGGGAAACACTATGCACCCCAGTATTCTGGCCTGGAGAATTCTATGGACTGTATAGTTCATGGGGTCACAAAGAGTCAGACCCGAAAGAGCAACTTTCACTTTCACACCCACACCCGCCCCCCCCCCAGTTCAGTTCAGATACAATTGAAGGGTTTCCATGCACCTGTCTCATGATTTTCTTACTACAGCCTGAGGATGGAGTAGAAGAGGCTGAGGGAATGGAACTCCACACACATGCTTCAGGGTGGTGCTGGTTTTCTCAGACAGTCTAGAAAATTCTCTAGGAATCTTCTTACTATTTCATTTTCTTAATGGGTCCCACTGCTTTAGAAAAGAAAATGCGTGTGTGTGCACCGATTTCCTAAGTGATGAGGGGGTTAGGCCTGAGGATAGAATGATGAAAAAGAGGGACTCTGCAGTGGGAAATTGCCAGCCAGCACAGGAGACAAGGCTGCAAGTAAACGACTGGAATATAGCATCCAAAAGTACACAGATACCTCTTGCAAAATGTAGAATGAGGCTAAGAAAGTGCCTCAGAAGCTGCTTGATGATTCAAGGAAGATTTCAGAGAGACTTGGAGAGTATATAAAAGTTCACTAAATTAACAAGAATATTGTATGTAAAAGGATTATGATGTACAAATGGGATTCCCAGGTAGCTCAGTGATAAAGAATCTGCCTGCTAATGCAGGAGATACAGGAGATATAGGTTGGATCCCTGGGTAGGGAAGATCCCCTGGAGAAGGGAATGGCAACTCACTCCAGTATTCTTGCTTGGAAAATTCCATGGTCAGAGCCTGGTGGGCTACAGTCCATGGGGGTTGCAAAGAGTCAAACACCACCGAGTGCGTGCACATGCACACACACACACACACACACACACACACACACACACACACACACAAGCAAACATTGTGTACAAATACATGGATGCACATGGGAAAACATTTACTAAAAAGTTGACTATTAGATTTTATCCTATAAGCAATAAGAAATCACTATAGTTTTTGAGCAGAAGCAACAGGGTCACATTTGTGGCTTAGGCAGAGGACAATCCAGGTTAGTGGGACCTGAAGCTTAGACAGTTTGTGAGGTTCATTTCATTAGGAAAAGAATATAGACTTGCAAATACAAAATTATGTTAAAAGGTAAAGTTTTTCTAGAAGTCATTCTTACACCTGGGTAATAACTATAAATGGAAATGGCACAAACACACAGATGTCCCCACTAAACCCAAACTAAATTTTATCCCACAAATCAGCTTCTACTTAGCTGAATCTCAAAAATGTCTGAGGCAGCTCCAACACCACCTACAAGGAAAATGTGACCAGGAAAACTCTCAGTAGAAAGGGACAGCAATTTTAACCAATTGTGGTTTAATTACACTTTGTAAACTTTATAAAACATATAACCACATAACTATATGGCAGGTGACAAACCCTGCAGCTAAGCTTCCTTAACTTCATATGAAGGCAGAAGGATGTTTGATTAAGCAGCACATATATTAAGATTGAAAAGACACTGAGAAGATTAAGCATGGTCCCTGTACGAGTATGACATAAAAATTTATGACAGATTCCATAATAAATGGCAGAAAAGAGGGAAGGCAGAGAGGAGGCAATTGCAATAGTCATGAAAAAAAGATGAGGCCTGAATCAAGATAGTTGCAGCAGGGAGTAGAAAATGATCAGATAAGTGGGGTATTTTGGAGGTTGAATAGGCAGGGCTAGGAGACTAATTGAAAATAGTAGATGAATGAGTGAAAGGAGTGTGAGTTCATTATGGATTGGGTGTCATTTCTAGATGACAATGCCATTGACTGAGCCAGAGTACATAGAAGGAAAAGCAGGTTTCGTGCAGAAGAGACTAAGTTCAGTTCTGGATATGCTGGGTTAAAGAGTGTGTCAAACATTAATTCACTCACCCAACAATTCTTGAGCATCTACCATGCACTAGGTACTGTACTAGGTGTGAGGATGTAGTAATAACCCAGATAAGATCCTGACCCTCGTGATATTAACATTCTTCATGGAGATCAGTCAATAATCATGTACAATTCATTCATATATTTACTGAACACCTACTGTAAATGATCAAGCCAGTCAATCCTAAAGGAAATCAATCCTGAATATTCATTGGCAGGCAGGACTGATGCTGAAGCTGAAGCTGAAGCTTCAGTACTTTGGCCACCTGATTTGAAGAGCTGACTCATTAGAAACAACTCTGATGCTGCAAAAGATTGAAGGCAGGAGGAGAAGGGAACGACAGAGGACAAGATGGTTGGATGGCATCACCAACTCAATGGACATGAATTTGAGTAAGCCCTAGGAGATGATGAAGGAGAGGGAAGACTGGCATGCTGCAGTCCGTGGGATTGCAAAGAATCAGACATGACTGAACAACAACTATGTACAAGGTACTGTTCTAGACACTGAAGATTTAGACAAGGTCCCTGCCCTCCTGTGGTTCACATTCCAGAGAGTGAGACAATTGAGTTAAAATTTTAAACTGTAGTGAGTGCTATGAGGAAAATAAAACAAGTTATGAGACAAAGATTTAAATAGACGCTAGTCTATTTTAAATAGTCAAGGAAGGCATCTTGGAGAAGCTGACATGTGAACAGAAGACCTGAATAATAGGAAGAGCTGGCCAGGGACAGGATAGAAGGAATAAAAAATGTAAAGTCCCAAATTTGGTTGTGGGGGCCATTTCAGGGCTCTCTCTCAATAACACCTCCTGAACATTTATGATGGACTGGTGGGGTTTGGGGGTGGGGTCTCCAGACATGAATTAGAGACCCTGTACAATCTAATTAGGAAGGCAAGATTCAATGAACAATAACAAGGCTTAAAAGGTCAAACCCTCTCAAGTGCTAACTAGAGGTATGAATAACATGTATAAACAGAAAGGGAACCACAATTAATTCAAATGTATTCAGTGGGTGTGTCAAGAAAGGCTGCTTTGACCTAGGTACAGTGGTACCCACCCCTAAAATTATCCCCAGTGATCTTGGGTGGTAAGGTAGGTGGGATAAAAGATAATGGGGAAAGCAAAGCTGTCAGGGGGCTAGATTTGCTGACAAAGTAACTCACACTGCCCTGGTTGGGAGGCAGCCCACTGACGCCCTGGAAATGTGTGCTCCAATTGTGCCTTACAACATCAGTGCGTGATCTGAACTGGCCGCCATAGCACAAGGCTGCCCTGGAAACTTTCCTCCTCTACCCCACCTCCACTTAACAGCTGTAAACATTTACTTTTAATTACATAAACAATAGGAAATGCATTCCTTGTAAATTAATATCCAAACAGGCTGAAGATCCACCCTGACCACCATTCAATCCCTGCTTGCTTTCCTAGAAGGAACCTCAGTGAGCTCTTTTCTGATTCATCTGTCTAAATGTACATACGTATAACTGTTGAGATAAAAAATTATGAGGGCCAAAGTGAACTATAAAATTCATGAAGAAAAACAGGGAAAATGGGAAAGCATTACATAAGAACAGACTTTCTCCAAAATAGACTTGAAAGTACGAAGACAGTGAAAACAGAAGACAAAATAATGATAAATAACATTATCTGAGAAGTTATTGTGTGCTAAGCACCTATTCTAACCTCTTTATATGTGTTAACTCATTCCTTACAGCAACCCAATGAGGTAGGTAACTAGTACTAGTACTATCCCCATTTTATGGTTGAGGAAGCTGAGTGTAGACACTTAAAACCACCTGCTCGAGGCCATATGGCGAGTATGTATGCAAGCTGGGGTTCCTGGTGGTACAGGACCAGACCCCAGGCTTTTCACCACTCCATTTGTGAATCTAACAGCAACTGGTGACTCTAAGATCCATGTAATAGGAGAAGGTGATCAACAGTTTTTTGCATAATTTGAATCACAGAAGCAAAATAGGGTTTACACTCACTTGGAATGAAAACTAACAAGACAGTCCCCCAAGTGCCAAACTAGGTAACTAAGAACACCAGCCCACTCCTCCATGGCCATCTTGGGGTGTGCCAGATGTACAGAGCTATACTCCCAGAAAGGACTTCGGGCTTGCTTTAATGCTCTCCTGCCACTGTCTTGACATTCTTAATTTTATGTTTGAACCTGTGTCTTTTAAGTATGGTCCAGTGTGACAATGGAGCATACACATGAGCAGAAGAGATATACTGAGTGGCAGTGAGCACAGCCTGTGGACACGGCAGTCCCTGGTATGTACAAGCACATCAGGGGCAGTCTGGGGCAGTATAGGGCCCAGAGTGAGCGATGTTGAGCCAATGACAATGGTAGCAGCAGTAGCAGCAGCAGCAACAGCAGAGGTAACAGTAGCCGTAGCCCTGAGAGAAAGGATGGCCTCTGCATGGGGTTAGTGATGGGACCTGTGGTGAGAGGCAATCTTGCCCTTCTGTCACAGAACCTGTCCTTGCCACTATACACAAATATTAACTCTGGCCTGAGAACTGGGTCAGGAAGTGCTAGCATTCAGGCAGTAAACTTTGTCAGTAAATTATTACAAAATAAAAAGGTACTCGTGGACATTGCAGAACAACAACTTTCAGTTCAGTTCAGTTCAGTTCGGTTCCTCAGTCATGTCCAATTCTTTGTGATCCCATGGACTGTAGCATGCCAGGGTTTCCTGTCCATCACTAACTCCCAGAGCTTGCTCAAACTCATGTCCATCGAGTTGGTGATGCCAATCCAACCATCTCATCCTCTGTCATCCACTTCTCCTCCTGCCTTCAATCTTTCCCAGCATCAGGATCTTTTCTAAGGAATCAGTTTTTCACATAAGGAGGCCTAAGTATTGGAGCTTCAGCTTCAGCATCAGTCCTTCCAATGAATCAGGGCTGATTTCTGTTAGGATTGACTGGTTTGATCTCCTTGTAGTCCAAGGAACTCTCAAGAGGCTTCTCCAACACCACACTTCAAAAGCATCCATTATTCAGCACTCAGCTTTCTTTATGGTCCAACTCTCACATCCATACATGACTACTAGAAAAGCCATAGCTTTGACTAGATAGACCTTTGTCAGCAAAATAATGTCTCTGCTTTTTAATATGCTGTCTAGATTATTTCTCATAGCTTTTCTTCCAAGGAGTAAGCGTCTTTTAATTTCATGGCTGCAGTCACCATCTGCACTGATTCTGGAGCCCAAGGAAATAGTCTATCACTATTTCCATTGTTTCCCCATCTATTTGCCATGAAGTGTTGGGACTGGATGCCATGATCCTAATTTTCTGAATGTTGAAGTTTTAAGCCAGCTTTTTTCGCTCCTCTTTCACTTTCATCAAGAGGCTCTTTAGTTCCTCTTTGCTTTCTGCCATAAAGGTGGTGTTATCTGCATATCTGAGGTTATTGATATTTCTCCTGGCAATCTGGATTCCAGCTTGTGCTTCATCCAGCCTGGAATTTCACATGATGTTCTCTGCATTTAAATTAAATAAACAGGGTGACAATATACAGCCTTGATGTACACCTTTCCCAATTTGGAACAAGTCCATTGTTCCATGTCCGGTTCTAACTGTTGCTTCTTGACCTGCATACAGATTTCTCAGGAGCAGGTACAGTGATCTGGTATTCCCATCTCTTTAAGAAAGAATGTTCCACAGTTTGTTGTGATCCACACAGTCAAAGGCTTTGGTGTAATCAATAAAGCAGAAGTAGATGTTTTTCTGGAATTCTCTTGCTTTCACTATGACCCAACCGATGTTGGCAATTTTAATCTCTGGTTCCTCTGCCTTTTCTAAATCCAACTTCAACATCTGGAAGGTCTCAGTTCATATACTGTTGAAGCCTTGCTAGGAGAATTTTGAGTATTACTTTGCTGGCATATGAGATGAATGCAATTGTGCAGTAGTTTGAACATTCTTTGGCATTGCCTTTCTTTGGGATTGCAATGAAAACTGACCTTTTCCAGTCCTGTGGCCACTGCTACATTTTTCAAATTTGCTGGCATATTGAGTGCAACAGTTTCACAGCATCATCGTTTAGGATTTGAAATAACTCAGCTGGAATTCCATCACCTCCACTAGCTTTGTTTGTAGTGATGCTTCCTAAGGCCCGCTTGACTTCACATTCCAGGATATCTGGTTCTAGGTAAGTTTTCATACCATCATTATTATCTGGGTCATTAGATCTTTTTTATATAGTTCTTCTGTGTATTCTTGCCACCTCTTCTTAATATCTTCTGCTTCTGTTAGGTCCCTACCATTTCTGTCCTTTATTGTGGCCATCTTTGCATGAAATGTTCCCTTGGTATCTCTAATTTTTTTGAAGAGCTCGCTAGTCTTTCCCATTCTATCGTTTTCCTCTATTTCTTTGCAATGATCGCTTAGGAAGGCTTTCTTATCTCTCCTTGCTATTCTTTGGAACTCTTCATTCAGCTGGATATATCTTTCCTTTTCTCCTTTTCCTCTCACTTCTTTTTTTCTCGCCTATTTGTAAGGCTTCCTCAGACAACCATTTTGCCTTTTTGCATTTCTTTTTATTGGGTTTTGATCACTGCCTCCTTTACATGTCAGAACTCCATCCATAGTTCTTCAGGCACTCTTTCTATCAGATCTAATCCCTTGAGTCTATTTGTCACTTCCACCATATAATCATGAGGGACTTGATTTAGGTCATACTTGAATGGTCTAGTGGTTTTCCCTACTTTCTTCAATTTATGTCTGAATTTTGCAATGAGAAGTTCATGATCTGAGCCACAGTCAGCCCCAAGTCTTGTTTTTGCTGACTGTATAGAGCCTCTCCATCTTTGGCTGCAAAGAATATAATCAATCTGATTTTGGTATTGACCATCTGGTGATGTCCACTTGTAGAATCATCTCTTGTGTTGTTGGAAGTGGGTGTTTGCTATGACCAGTGCGTTCTCTTGGCAAAACTCTATTAGCCTTTGCCCTGCTTCATTTTGTACTCCATTGCCAAACTTGCCTGTTACTCCAGGTATCTCTTGGTTTCCTACTTTTACATTCCAGTCCCCTATGATTAAAAGGACATCTTTTTTTGGTATTAGTTCTAGAACGTCTTGTAGGTCTTCATAGAACCATTCAGCTTCTTTGGCATTAGTGGTTGGGGCATAGACTTGGATTACTGTGATATCAAATGGTTTGCCTTCAAAGTAAATTACTTTGAGGTGTGGTTATTAGAATTTTTTGAGCAGTGTAGAGTATCTCATTTTGAAAACTAGTGCAAAATAGCAGAGCAAATATCCACAGGCTAGGAAATGAAAATTAAATTCAAAGATCATCAAAGTAGACACATTAGATAAAAACTTTCGATTAACCAATTATTAATGAGGAAGATAATTTAAAAGTGTTTTCCTTATAATTGAAGGTATACTGGTAGAATGCATACAAATATGTTTTAAATTATAAATAAATTATGAAGCCATTTTCATTTCTTGTATGACCTTGTCTTAGTCTATTCAGGCTGCTATAATAAAATTGCCATAGACTGGGTGGCTAATGAACAAAGATTTATTTCTCATGGTTCTGAAGGCTGGGAAGTTCAAAATCGAGATGCTGGCTTAATTTAGTGTCTGATGAGAGCCGATTTTCTGGCTCATAGATGATAATCTTCTTGCTATGTGGGGGAAGGGGTGAAAGAGCTCTTTGGAGGTTCTTTTATAAGGGCACTAATCTCATTTATAAGAGCCCCACCCTCAAGACCTAATCACCTACCAAGGCCCCACCTCCTAATACCATCACATTGTGGGGGTTAGGATTTTAACATATGGCTTTGGGGGTCAGGGACACAAGCATGCAGTCTATATAGTATACCTCCACAAGTTACAGGAAATGTCAGAGGAAACATTAAATGCCATTGTACAAATTATATTTAAAATTAGATTTAGACTTGGACAAAACTTATCTGTATGAAGAGTTAAATCTTTTTAGAAGTGTTCTATGGAAATCATCAGGTTTAGATGTATGAAAATTTGTATTTTGAAATAATTTATCAGGAATCTATCCCATTGTTGTCACAGCCTACAAAAAACAGTGCCAGTGCATCAGCAGAAAGCTCCTTATCAAAATCAAAAGTTATCAAACATTTGCAATCTTGTGACTGATGTTGCCTTCAATCATGTTGGTTCAAAATGAGCTTGCTAAAATGACTAATTGAATTTGCAGAAAGAGAGGCAGAAAAATCTTATGATCAATCAAGATATCACGTTAGTAACATGTTATTATTTTATTATATAAATTATAAAAATATTGTTCTGCAATTTTTAAATTATTTTTCAGGTATCACTATTATCACCATTATGTTTTATAAGTAATAAAATATTTTTAAAGAAAAAACATTTTATTTTCATGCCTTTAACTGTATTTCCCACCTCTCCCCTAGTTTTTGAGCAAGGAACCCTCCATTTTCATTTTGCACTGGACCCTACAAATTATGTAGCAGGCTCTCACTCCTGCTGGATGGTAATTGTGAGATGATTTGAGGGAATTGTAGCCACTCAAACAGTTACTGCCCTAACCAAACTCCTTTTCACTGGGAGTAGGAGGTGGGGGTGGGTAGAAACAAGATGACAACACAGAAAATGGAGGTTAGTGTAGATATCAATCATTTCCATGTGAACGGGATCATACTGTCCATATCATTTGGCCAACTGCCTTCTTCACTTGGCAACATCTTGGAGATCTTTCTATAAGGAAAATAATCAACCTTGTTCTTTTTTGAATTCTTGTTCAGGGAATTCCATGATTTGGATGGCTCTTGATTTATTTCTCCACTCCCCTGATGGATATTTACAATGGTCTAATTTTTCAGTAATACAGAGTTGCAGTGAACATACTAGTAAGGGCTTCTTTGTGCACAGGCATGTTTCTGTAGGTGGACACTCACAAGGGAGTTGCTGGGCCAGGGGGTATGGATATTTTCAATCTTAATACATACTGTCAAATTGCCTTTCAAAAGCATTATGTCAGTCTTCACTCCCATCAGCAGTGTAGCTTCACATTTCCTAAGACTCCAACCTTTAAACTGTTTGCCAATCTGATGGAGAAAAAAAATGGTAACTTGTGTTTGTTTTTAACTTTGCATTTTCCCTCACTAGTGCAGTTGAGCATCTTTTTATTTGATGTTTATTGGCCTATTCTCTGTGAACTGTTTGTAACCTTTGCCTAGTTTTTCTTACAGGGTTGTTTGTTTTTTTCCATATTGAGTTGTCAGAGTCATTTATATTTCTGGATATTAATCCTTTGTCTATTATATATATATAGCTGATATTTTCCTATAGTATGTAACATGTTTATGGTTTGTGTTATCATACAGGAGTTTTAGATGTTTGTGTAGCCATTTAACATATTTATATCACTCTTTTCTTCTGTGGATTTCTGTTTTGTTTATTGCTTTGCAAGACCTTTTTTATCCAAGGCAACAACCATATTATCTTTTTTTTCTCATTCTGTTATAGTGCTTTCCATTTAGGTCTTTAACCTACCTTAAACTCATTTCCTTCTCAAAACCTTTGCACTTCTCCTATCTGGAACTCTTTTCCCCGAGATGTTCCTACGGCTGACACCCTCAGGGCTCAGCTCAAGTATTACTTCTTCCAAAAGGCCTTTCCTTACCACCTTAACTAAATTAACCACCCTCTCTACAGTAAGATGTGCCCTAGTTCATTACCTTAATTTATTTTCTTCATAGATCACCTCTTACTGAAGTTACCCAACTTTTGTTTATATGTTCATGGTCTGTCTCTCCTTAGATTGGAAACTCCATGAAAGTAAGGATTTTGTCCTGTCCCTAGCTTCTAGAACACATTTAGAGTTTATTATAGTGAACTTGATAACGATAACTTAATTTTTTCCAAAGGATTGTCACAACACCCAGGACTCCCTTTTCTAAAGGAGAAATATTTCAGTCATTCTGTTTTTCTACTCTTACTAAATGAGGATGGTTATGACTGTTATTCAGTCCAGTGTTTCTCAACCTGTGGTGTTTTGGAATCACACTTGATTTATTTTTAAATTTAGATATAGGGTGTGTATATCTTTTTGCCTTTTCATACTGAACCCTGAATATTCATTGGAAGGACTAATGCTGAAGCTGAAACTCCAATACTTTGGCCACCTGATACAAAGAGCTGACTCACTGGAAAAGACCCTGATGCTGGGAAAGATTGAGGGCAGGAGGAGAAGGGGGTGACAGAGGACGAGATGTTTGGGTGGCATCACTGACTCAATGAATATGAGTTTGGGTAGGCTCTGGGAGGTGGTGGAGGACAGGGAGGCCTGGCGTGCTGCAGTCCATGGCATCACAGAGTCAGATGTGACTTAGCGACTGAATAAATAGAGTGTATATAGTTTCCTAGGGCTGCCACAACAAAGTACCACAAACTGTGTGGCTTCAAATAACAGAAATTTATTGTCTCACAGTTCTGGAGGCTAGAAGTGGTGGTGGTGGGCCATGCTCACTCCGAAAGCCCTAGCAAAGCATCCTTCCTGTCTCTTTGTAGCTTCTAGTGATTGCAGGCTTTGATATTCCTTGACTTGTAGGTGTATCACTCTGCCTCCATCATCACTATGTGTACCTGAATTTCTGTCTTGTAAGGATCTCAGTCATTGGACTAAGGTTCACCCTAATGTGATATGATTTCATTTTAACATGGTTAAAACTGCAAAGACCATATTTCCAAATAAGGTCACAATCATAGTTTGGGAGGACAATATTCAACCCAGTACAGAGGGTCACATTTAAAAAATCTGCTTTATTAGGTCTGGAGTGGAGGCCCAGTATCCTTAATTTTTAAAAGCTTTACAGACTTGACTGATGTTCACCTGGAAAGGTGGACATGGGGGAAGGCCCTTTTAAAGCAGAATCCCAAATCCAGATTCCAGTAAAGAAAAATACTGATGAATTTCACTGCATAAAGGTTAAAGCTTTGCGGGGGGTGGGGGGGATACCATAAACAAATTCAAAAGATCAACAAAGCTGGGAAAACATTTGCATCATATATGATAAAAGGCTAATTTCTTTAACTTACAATGAGTTCAGAAGAACTAACATGAAAAAGACAAAACCCAATAGTAAAGTGAGCTAAAGAATAAGCAACTAATCTACAGAGAAAGGCATGCACACATCAATAGAGATTTGAAAAGATGTTGAATTTCATCCATGAGTAAAGGCATATAAATCAAAACAATAAAATACCATCTTTATCTATAAGACTGGGAAATGTTTAAAGTTTGATTTAAACATAGAGCAAGTCAGGGTATGAAGAAATACTAGAAGTTTTCATATGCTGCTGGTGGGCTTGAAGTTGTTACAACTGTTTTGATGTATAATTTGGTAGAATATATCAAAATAAAACATGCAGATATTCTTTGAATGTTGTAGGTGTTGCTCGTGCCTTCTCAGCAATCATTCCCCACTTTTTCCTTCCCAAGAAGTTGTAGATTTTTATTTGTGTGTCTATTCTTCCCACTTATAGCCCATGTATTTGGGGGTAAACAGATGTTACTCTCAGTTCTTCTGACCACAGACATCATTAGTTCAGAGGACTTGTGACCTGAGCAACTCAATGAGGGAGAACCATGGGAGTCCTACTTACTTGGAATGTTGGGTCAGAGTTTTCTCTGCTGGGCTTAAGGAAGTAATTCAAAGCCTCCATTGCCATTGTCAGCCATTTCATTGGCACCTTGGCTAAAGCACTGGTTCTCAGTATTTAGTGTTCATCAGAATCACCTGGTCTGTTAAAACATAGATTGCTGATCTTTATCTACTCTCAGAGATTCAAATTTTGCAGGTCTGTGGTAGGGACAAAGAATTTCCTTTTCTAAGAAATTGTCAGGTGAGATTGATGCTGCTGGTCCAGGGATCACACTGAAAAAAAATACTTGGATAAAGTAGGGACTGCACAGCAGAGAGACTTAAACAAACTGGGTAGCTCTAGCTTACCCTTCCCCTGGAATTGTGTTTTCTTACTTGTAACCAAAAGCACCCTAACCAATGTATTCAGCAATTTTGGACTAAAAATATACCCTAGGGATATACTCACATAACTTTATCAAAATATATGCTGACGGATAGACTACTCTGGTGGCTCAGAGGTAAAGAAGCCGCCTGCAATGCAAGAGATGCAGGTTCAATCCCTGGGTTGGGAAGAGACCCTGGAGAAGGAAATGTCAACCCACTCCAGTATTCTGGCCTGAAAAATCCCATGGACGAGGAGCCTGGCAGGCTACAGTCCATAGAGTCACTAAGAATTGGACACAACTGAACACAGCACACACATACACATTACGAGGGATGATAATTGCAGCATTGTTTGTAATAGCTAAAACTGGAAGCAATCAAAGCGCTTGTCAATAGGGAATTGATCCATCAGATGGAATCATCCATCTAATGGAATACCATGTGGTTTAACAATTATGAAATACTCTGTATATGCTTGTAGAAAAATATCTCTAAGATATACTAAATATAAAAATCATGATGATTAAAAGGGAGTAATTTATACTTTTTAAACAAAAGAATAAATATATATGCAGGTATGTGCTCAATTATTTCCTGGAAGGTTAATTCTGATTAAGAACAGCAATATTTGAGAAAAAGAATTGGAATTGAGGTGGTGCTAGCAGATTTTCAGTCTTCATTTTGTATATTTTATTCTGTTTGAGTTGCCTAACCTTAGGTAAATTTTCCTATTTTCAAAAAAGAAAAGTCATTTGGCGTTATCTGGGCAAGGCATAATTCAACTTTTAATTTCCTTCTTTGTATTTCTCTATTGAAGAAACAACTAATAAATGTATTTTTTAAAAAGATTAATGAAAAGATAAATGGAAAATTGAAGACTTCTCAGGTATTCTGATGTGCAGCTGGGCTTGAGTGCCACTAACATGCTGCATGGGTTATACACTGGTGAGGACTTGTACCTGTCCTGATTGAGACTTAACTAGGGAGTTGCTAATTGTACTTTAATGTGCATATGAATTATCTAGGGATTTTGTTAAAATGCAGATTCTGATCGAATAGATCTTTAGGTGGGGCCCAATATTCTGCATTCTAATAGTCTCCCCAAATGATGCTGATGTTGCTGGACTACTGGTCACACTTCGATAGCAAGAACAAAGAAAGAGGAAAAGAGGAAAAAGAAGCAGAAGGAAGAGGGACTATGAAGATAGAGGGAAGGGACAGATATGAGACATTGCAGAATGACTGGGCATATGGAGAGTCTTAGGTGATGAACTTTTTGGCCTGGGTGATATGAGGATGGTAGTGACACTATCTAGAGATAGATAAATCAAGCTAGAGGAGGAGGAGGAGGTATAGGAAACAATGAAGGAGTGTAAGACTTCACATTTGAACATATTGAGTCATGATTTTTCTGGGAGAATATTATATAGACTTTTCCAGTAGACCATTTGAAATCTGACTCTGCTCAGTAAAGTTTTCATAGAGGTAGATTTGGGAGCCATCTGTATAAAGGTAAGAGCTGAGGCCATGTAATAGGATGAAACTGACCAGGGAGAAAGAACAGTGAGAAGGTGGCTGAAAACAGAAACTCTGAGAAATGCTAATCTTAAGAGATATTCTAAGAAGAAAATGGAGAAGTAGTGGGAGAGATAGTACAGAAGAATAAATATCCTGAAGGGCCTTCCTACTAAATAACAACCAGATTCTGCATAAAACATATTTTTTATTGTATTGCTGGATGTGTGAGTTAGCAATTGCTGCATAATAAACCATCCAAAACTCAGTAGCTTAAAACCAAACCATGTATTGTTGCTCATGAGTCTATATGTCAGTGCTCTGTTGATCTGCACTAGGCTTGGCTGATCTTAGCTGGGCTCACTTATGTATCTGTGGCTGGTGGGTTGGTTGAGGACTGATAGGTCTAAGCTAGTCTGGCTGGATATAGCTAGACAAATGGGTCTCTCCTCCAGAAGGCTAGCCCAGACTCATTCCCATGTTAACTCCAGGGGTCCAAGAGAGTGAGCAGAAGCATGCAAGGCTTAGAACTGACATAATATCACTTCTGCAACATTCTATTGATCAAAGGAAAACACAAGACTATTCTAGATTTGAAGGGTAGAGAAACAGATGCTATCTCTTAAAGGGAAGAGCTGCAAAAGGTGTACATACAAGGAGGTGTGAACAGCTGTGACCATTTTTGTAATCAGTTTATCATGCTGGACTTAGAAGTGAAAGAAGTCTTTAAAGAGCAAGCAAGATAAAGCAAAGAAACAAAGCCGTGACAATGGCAGTAATAAACCCCAGTGAGCTGGCTAGGGAGAGTGGGGCACTTGAGGATACTTCCAAAAATGGAACAGAGGTAGTTCTTTGGAAAATTGAGGTGCTATTATTGGAAGAATGAGGAAAGGCCGCTGGTCAAGTAGGAAAACAAACAGACATGTGCCTCAGAATCTAAGAGTCTAGTCTTTATCATGAGAAAATTCTAGAAATACTTTAAATTGATATGGAACAGTCTTTCTGGTCCTTGAAACCAGTATGCAGATGACACACCCTTCAGGAGTCTGAGCTTGGACTCAAAACCAGCATGCCAATTGTGCCATCTTAATGTATTAATGTGTAACATGTTTTCACATCCACTAGCTTGTGTTACTCTTACAACTACCTATAAGGGAGGTAAAGCAGGCATTACTATTCCCATTTAATACTACTTCTAAAAATAATTTTGTCACTATCTTATAAAACTGAGCATTTGCCTGCCTTAGGTCCCAGCAGGAGACATGTACACAAGCATTCATGGCAACATTGATGAAGATAAGAATGGATAGAGCTTGCCAGAGTTGACCAGAGCCGAGCACCCACTGCTGCCCGCTGCCCTCTGTGTACACCTCTGCACCAGGGCTGGCCTCAACTCCCTGGAGGCAGTGAAACGCAAGATGCAGGCCCTGCAGCAGCAAGCAGATGAGGTGGACGACCGCATGCAGGGCCTGCAGCGGGAGCTGGATGGCGAGCATGAGCAGCACGAGAAAGACCAAGATGATGTAGCAGCTCTCAATCCACACATCCAGCTTGTCGAGGAGGAGTGGGACAGGGCTCAGGAACGACTGGCCATAGCCCTGCAGAAGCTGGAGGAGGCAGAAAAGGCTGCAGATGAAAGCGAGAGAGGAATGAAGGTGATAGAAAACCCAGTCATGAAAAATGAAGAGAAGATGGAGATTCAGGAGATGCAGCTTAAAGAGGCCAAGCACATTGCTGAGGAGGCCGACCACAAATACAAGGAGGTAGCTTGTAAGTTGGTCATCCTGGAGGGCGAGCTGGAGAGGGCAGAGGAGTGTGAGGTGTCTGAACTAAAATGTGGTGACCTGGAAGAACTCAAGAATGTCACTAACAACCTGAAGTCACTAGAGGCTGCATCTTTAAAGTATTCTGAAAAGGAGGACAAATATGAAGAAGAAATTAAACTTCTGTCTGACAAACTGAAAGAGGCTGAGACCCATACCAAATGTGCAGAGAGAATAATTGTGAAACTGGAAAAGACAATTGATGACCTGGAAGAAAAACTTGGCCAGGCCAAAGAAGAGAACGGGGGCTTATCTCAGACACTGGATCAGACACTGAATGAACTAAACTGTATATAACCAAAACAGAAGAGTCTTGTTCCAGCAGAAACTCCAGAGCTCCGTGTCTTTCTCGTCTCTTGTACGAAGTTTCTTTTGTTATTGCCTCTTCGCCTTGCTGGAAATGTCAAGGAAATTATGAATACATGAAAAATATTTTGTATCAGAGAACCTTTGAGCACCAGTTAAATCTACTCCTTTCTTTTTTTCAAGTGGCACCAATTTTTTCAACTCTATTTTTATCCTTAAATTGCATATATTCTTAAGGTAGGCAGGGCATTTCATATTGAGCATACTCTCTTTTAAGCCTGAGGGCATTTGGTTCCTGTGAGAATAGACAAACCCACATTTTCAAAACACAGATTCTGACATCTGGTCATGGGTCAGTTTAAAAGGTTGAAGAATTCCACCATTGGTCACAAGGTAGGAGGCCAGGTATCATATTAAAATCTCCAGTGGATCTTCCCAACCCTACATTAAAATGAGTGGGGATTTTCCACCAGAGCAAAAAAGGGGGGTGAGGTTACTGTGGGAAGTCATAAACTATCAAGAGGTTAACCTGATCATCCTGGCTCTTTTCCACACTCCACCATTCAGAACATTATCTGAGCAGTCAGTGTGAGAATGCTTGGAAAAGAGTCGTAATAATTACCCAAATGTTTTCTGGACTGATCCTTGATATACTCTTCTATATGTTTCTTTCACTCTAAAGTTGTTCTCTGAGGAGCTGATGTCTTCTTCCAGTAATGACACATGCTTATCTACTTTGATATGAGGCCATTCACTCAGGAGAAATGAATGTTGGAGAATTCAATCCTATTTGGAGAAGCTGTCTTTTTCAAAAAGACTGCTTAGCCATCAGTAATTGAGCAAGACTGTTTTTCTATGAACAAATATTGGACAGAATGGCCCTCTCAGACTGCAAAGTAAAAATAAAATAAGTAATTGACCTAACTTCATCTCCTCTATACTCGAGGGAATGGCAAATTGGAGATTTACTTATTTAGAATTTTAATTCCTTCTTCAGGGCCAAGTTAATAAAAAACCAAGAAACTCCTGATTAAACTGGAAATGCAGTATTTTGTAGACAGGGCTGCACGTTTTAGCTGTGTTATATTTCTGCTTTCTCAGTTAACATCTCAGAGCTGAAACATTCCACGTTGCCCAGCAGTGTGGGGGCTAACTCAAGTTTGCAATTCTGACTAAAAAATCACCCTACTTCTAGCTTATCTGAATCCTCTGCCCTCACTCCTATTTATTAAACACCACACTACCCAAGAAATACACTAGCAAATTGTGCAACTGAATAAAACCCACACTTTTCATTTAGGTTCTTGCAACTGTATCATATATAATAGTATCACTTTTTCTACATTTTAGTCAAATAAACTTTTACTCCAAGAAAAAAAAAAGAATGGGTAGATAAATTGTGGTATATTCACACAATGGAATACTATACAGAAGCGAAAAATTAACTACAGCTACAGCAGCAATGTGTTTGTGTCTTAGAGGAAAAAAACGTTGGATGAGAAAAGGGAGTTGCAGAAACTATATAAAATAACATTTTTATAAAATTATAAAGCAAGTACAACCTAATAATATATTGTTCAAGAATAATTACATATGTGATATAACTACTTAAGAAGAAATCAAAGGAATGAAAACTAAAAGTGAAAATACTGGTTACCTCTGGGGAAGGCAGAGAGATGGGATAGTTCTTAGGTTGGGCAGTGGACTCAGAAGAGTTCAGTTTATTATTGATTTCATAACATACATTACATATGTTACATATCCTTTTGCATTTATCAAATAATGTGTGCGAGTGTGCTAAGTCGCTTCAGTCATGTCCGACTCTTTGCGACCCTATGGACCGTAGCCCGCCAGTCTCCACTATCCATGGGATTCTCCAGGCAAGAATACTGAAGTGGGTTGCCATGTCCTCCTCCATGGGATCTTCTCGACCCAGGGATCAAACATGCCTCTCTTAGTCTCCTGCATTGTCAAGTGAGTTCTTTACCACTGGTACCACCTGGGAAGCCCTTATTAAATAGTACATAATAATATTTTTAAATAGTCGAAAAAGGAAAGCGAAACAGCAGAGAAGTGTCAAGGAAGCCAGAGAGTTTCATCAATAGGTTGTATTTCAATGTCAATTGCTGTGGAAGGCCTCAGCAAGATGCCTGTATGAAAACTGTGGACTTGGTGACAGGGAGCACACGTCACCTTTGGAAGCAGCCACATTGAAACAGGAAGGGCTCATGCCAGATTATAGGCTAGGGAGAAATGTATTATGAGGAAATCAGGACCTGGAGCTTAGACAAGTCTTTCATCTACTACCAACTCTTCCCCCACCCCCTGGCCAAACCTGTAACAGCTAACATTTATTGAGGCTGCATTATATGCCAGGCATTTTGCATACACTATGTCATTCAATCCTCAAGGCCATCCTCACAGGGTGGGCTAGGGGGAGCTAAACTCAATGCTTGCTTTACCACATTATATCCACTTCAGTGCACATGCAGCGAAGCCCTATGACACTAGAATGGGAATGAATGCTTTACTATTCCATTACAAATTTTAGGTATAATAACTCAAGTGGTTAGGCAGTGGCAACCAATCAAAAGGCAATTAATTGGAGCGGGTCCCTGGGCCGGTGGCAGCGGCCTGCGAGGCCCCGGCGTGAGGGTGGCAGGCTCAGGCGGCAGTGGCTCGTCAGAGCACCTGGACGCGTTGGTGAAGGACAAGGTGGTGGTGGTCTTCCTCAAGGGGATGCCAGAGCAGCCCCAGTATGGCTTCAGCAACGCGGTGGTGCAGATTCTCCGGCTTCACGGCATCTGCAACTACGCGGCCTACAACGTGCTGGACGACCCCCATCTCCAGCAAGGCATTAAAGACTACTCCAACTGGCCCACCATCCTGCAAGTGTACCTCAACGGCGAATTTGTGGGTGGGCTGTGACATTCTCCTGCAGATGCACCAGAACGGGGACCTGGTGGGAGAACTCAAAAAGCTGGGAATCCGCTCTGCCCTCTTAGATGAAACCAAAGACCAGGACTCGAAGTGACGGAGGGTGGCCCAGGCGAGAAGCCGCTGGTGTCAGAGTCTCACCGCCAGAGAAGCCTTACCCATTCTGGTTCCCCCTCTTCAGATGACTGTTTGCACTGGTTCCTCCAGTTTGTAAGCAGCCAAGTGATTTTAGTGTGTCTGGTGTTTGGGCAAGGAATATCCTATCGTGAACATAATTGTAACCACCGCACTGTCATACAGAGAAGGCAATGGCAACCCACTCCAGTACTCTTGCCTGGAAAATCCCATGGACGGAGGAGCCTGGTAGGCTGCAGTCCATGGGGCCGCGAAGAGTCAGATACGACTGAGCGACTTCACTTTCACTTTTCAATTTCATGCATTGGAGAAGGAAATGGCAACCCACTCCAGTGTTCTTGCCTGGAGAATCCCAGGGACGGTGGAGCCTGGTGGGCTGCCGTCTATGGGGTCGCACAGAGTTGGACACGACTGAAGTGACTTAGCAGCAGCAGCAGCACTGTCATAATCAATGTGGTATTATGAGCTTGTTGTAAACAAAATTCTTTCTTGTGTTCTCCTTTGCTGTTTGCAAAGGATTCAGGAGTAAACCTAGGAGCTTTTGAATCATTGTTATTATTCACAAGTCCTCCGCAAATACATTAGTCTGCAAGATAATATAACTCCCCTCCCCAGTTTTTTGTAACTTTTTCTGTTAAGAAAAATCATGGACAAGGAAGAACATAAGATAACTGTCTTTTTAAAAAATAAACTGCCAACCCAGGGGAAAAAAAAAAGGCAATGAATCAAATCTACCCAGAAATGGGTCATTTCTCCCTGTGATGCTATTATTTTGACTCACCAAACTTATTTCTTCCGTGTTTCAGGGACATAGTAAATTTGTACTTTCCACCTCCAGGAAATTAGGTGCAACCATGTGGGCCATTTCTTGGGTAATGAAGAGAGGAGTGGTGGGTGATATTTTAAGCTGTAAGGATCAGTGTGTGTTTTGGTCACATTCCTTCCCAACTCAGTGATGGGGCTTCTGTTGGTTTGAGTTTTCAAGTGGCTTTGGATGAACAGAGCTCCCCTGCCAATCTATGTTGGACATAATGAGCAAGAAGTATACCTTTATTATGTGAGATTTTGGGATTATTATAGCAGCAAAGGGCTTCTCCCATGGCTCAGCAATAAAGAACCCACCTGCAATGCAGGAGACACAGGTTCAATCCTTGGGTCAGGAAGATCCCTTGGAGGAGTAAATGGCAACCCTCTCCAGTATTCTTGCCTGAAAAATCCCATGGACAGAGGAGCCTGGCGGGCTACAGTCCAAAGGGTCGCAAAGAGTCAGACACAACTGAGCAACTGAGCATGCATACACACATAGCAGCAAAATCTAGGCTATCCAACTGATACACTCCCCTTTTCTAGAGTTAAAGATTATAAATGTATAAGGACTTAATAATAAAATGAAAAATTTTAAAAGGTGTAAAGTGCCTAGAATTCTCCCTGGCACATAGTAATCCCTCAAAACATAACTTTCTGCATCTGCTCCTAATAAATGAACACAGAATTTTCCTATTTCTCTCACACAAATAAAGATTAGTTGAAGATATAAATAGAAGACAATGTTCCAGGGTCACATTATTCTTAATGCTTGTGATTTTAGGAGAGATATCTGCCTTCTTAGTCACATTCTCCCTCAAGTCCATGAAAATAACACAATTGGCGCTGCTTGGGTCATATACCCATGCCTGCACTGGGGGAGGTGAAGCCACATGACTGATGGTCAATCCACCTCTACCCCAAGATTGGGAGAAGTTCCCCAAAGGGGAAAAAAACTAGGCTTAACTGCTGCCATTGGAGGAAGGAATGCTGAGCAGGGTTCAGCATTATCTACTTAGCCAAAACAAACTTAGATTTAGAACTCTGATTTTTAATCACTTATTAGTTGTGTGTGAACTTATGTATCACTGAACCAGTTTGCCCATGTGTAAAGTGAGGACAGTACTTACTTTGCAGAGTTGTTCAAGGTTTGGAAACAATGTACAAGAGCCTAGTACTGATAGCTTAGCAGTGAGTGATGCTGCTGTATTTGTGGTCTCTGAAGGAAAAGATTTAACTCCAGGACCAAAGACAGTCTCAGTCACTCAGAGCTTTGTGTAGATTTTATTTAAAGTGAAAGTGACAGAAAAAGCTTCAGACATAGACATCAGAAGGGGGCAGGAGAATACCCACCTCACTAGTTTAAGCTGGGTCTTATATACTTCTCAACTAGCTGCTGAGAATATATAAAAAATACCTCAAGGCTGTGAGAATTTTGCCCCGACCCTTTCCCATAACATATATCCTGGGATGACATCAGCACGAGATAAGCCAGAAGGAACAGGTTAACCCAGAGCTCAAGGCTGTGGAAGTTTTTACCCAGACCTTTTCTCATAACATTCATCCAAAGCTCAAAAAAAGGCATGTCCTTGAACAAGAGATACTGCTGCCTACAAAGGCCTACTTGTCCACAGCAAAAAAATGTGAAAAAGAAAGAATGTGTACCTCCTCCATAAAGGGGCCTTAGGCTTGGACTCCTTATCAATCTGCCTAAATTAACTCTCTCATTCTCCCCTTTTTCTTTTAGGAGAATATTGTTGCTGAGGGGAAAGGGGCAGAGAAATCTGTCAGTAACTGCTTCCTGTGGGTGAGAGGGGAAGACCCTAAATTGTTGAAGCAATGTATTCTCATTACCCCTTTATTTAGGGTTTCTGATTCAAGGATCCCAAGTAATAGCTAGAGGAGGCAGTAGAAATTGTAGGAGCATGAACAATCATTTGTAATTTAAATGTTTTCAGATGGTTAGAAACAAATCTCGTTACACAGTTACAGATGTGAGGAACAAACAGCAAAATCAGAATGATTACAAGTATTACAGTCAAGATTGTTTTTCACCAAGGAGAGCTTGTAAACCAAGACTGTATCTATGACCAGAGTGGAACATCAGGGGATTAAATTTTGACGAGTGACCAGAATCTCTGCATCACCATTACTTTGTATGGGAAGCTATTGTATCCTTCAGAAAGAACAAACTAGACAAGAAGATTAAAAGACAGAGACCAAAAATCAGTAAAAGAATTATTGTAATCAGCAGTCCAAGCAAGAGTAAGAATCAGGTTACATTTAGTAGTAATTTTGATCTTGGTTTAGATATAGTCAACACTTGGGCTGCCCTATTTATAAGAATGGAGCCATTTGGCATGTTCATATACATTTTGAATATACGTATTAACAAACCCAGTTAGAAGCAGTTGAAAGAGTGACAACCTGAACCTTAACAGACAAAATAAATCTTAACATTTCTTTTTAGAAGAATGCGTCTGAACCCCTGTGTATACAGATGTTTTAGGGAGACTTCTAGTCATAGGTTACCCACTCCAGTATTCTGGCCTAGAAAATTCCATGGGCTGTATAGTCCATGGGGTTGCAAAGAGTCGGACACGACTGAGCGACTTTCACTTTCACTATGGTCATAGCTAGTTGTCTAAGTTTGTCCAAGTAGGCTTTAGCCTCTTATTGTGGTATTAACATATAAGCCAAAGTAGCTGTCACTATTAACAATTATAGATAGTGTTTTTCTAGGTATGAGAAGATGTAAGAATTTCGGCTCAAAAATTTTTTTTACCTGAAAATATCTGACTATCCAAAGGCTTGTTTTATCCTTTTTTTTTTTTCAGAGCACAGAGCAAGTGTCTAATCTCTGATTTTCACCGTGAACTCCTTTCAGAGGATGTCAAAAGTCAGCAGCTGTAGTGTCCATGAGTTAATCTCTGTAGACGCAGATGGCAAGGGCCAGTTTCCAGTCACAGGGCCCCTTTATGGCCATGAGTTTGACCATGGTTTGGGAGCATTTCATGACCATCTTGTCCCACAGTGCTGGGAAGGCTCAATGCCAGGTCTGTCGAAGATTTCACTGAAAGGCCACTCAATGTGCTGTTACTGGACTAGGCCCTGTGAGTAGCAAAATCTCTGGACCGCACCTGACTCACTAGTCTCTTGGTCCAGGAGACTATTCCCTCTTGCTTCTTTTCGTATATCATTAAAGAGTCACACCATTATAATTATGGATTTTATATGGAACTGTACACAATTATTGTATCAGTGGCTCCATCACATACTTGATAATGTAAGGGACAACACTTCTTGAAACAGGCAAAATAGAAAACAATATAGTTAGCAGTAATAGTAAAATCGTAAGTAAGACGTTAAGTCAAGAACTTCATTAGGTATAGCCCAGTGATATCTCCAGAGAATCTGAGTTTGTTAAATGACTATCAGTCAGTTCAGTCAGTTCAGTCGCTCAGTTGTGTCCGACTCTTTGCAAACCCATGAACTGCAGCACGCCAGGCCTCCCTGTCCATCACCAACTGCCAGAGTCCACCCAAACCCATGTCCATTGAGTCGGTGATGCCATCCAACCATCTCATCCTCTGTTATCCCCTTCTTCTCCTACCCTCAATCTTTCCCAGCATCAGGGTCTTTTCCAATGAGTCAGCTCTTCGAATCAGGTGGCCAAAGTACTAGACTTTAGCTTCAACATCAGTCCTTCTAAGGAAGATCCAGGACTGATCTCCTTTAGGATGGACTGGTTGGCTCTCCTTGCAGTCCAAGGGACTCTCAAGAGTCTTCTCCAACACCACAGTTCAAAAGCATCAATTCTTCGGCGCTCAGCTTTCTTTACAGTCCAACTTTCACATCCATACATGACCACTGGAAAAACCATAGCCTTGACTAGACGGACCTTTGTTGGTAAAGTAATGTCTCTGCTTTTTAATATGCTATATAGGTTGGTCATAACTTTCCTTCCAAGGAGTGAGCATCTTTTAATTTCATGCCTCCAGTCACCATTTGCAGTGATTTTGGAGCCCAGAAAAATAAAGTCAGCTACTGTTTACACTGTTTCTCCATGCACTTGCCATGAAGTGATGGGACCGGATGCCATGATCTTACTTTTCTGAATGTTGAGCTTTAAGCCAACTTTTTCACTCTCCTCTTTCACTTTCATCAAGAGGCTCTTTAGTTCTTCTTCACTTTCTGCCATAAGGGTGGTATCACCTGCATATCTGAGGGTATTGATATTTCTCCTGGCATTCCTGATTCCAGCTTGTGCTTCCTCCAGCCCAGCGTTTCCCATGATGTACTCTGTGTATAAGTTAAATAAGTAGGGTGACAATATACAGCCTTGACATACTCCTTTCTCGATTTTGAACCAGTCTGTTGTTCCATGTCCTGTTCTAACTGTTGCTTCCTGATCTGCATACAGGTTTCTCAAGAGGCAGGTCAGGTGGTCTGGGATTCCCATCTCTTTAAGAATTTTCCACAGTTTATTGTGATCCACACAGTCAAAGTCTTTGGCATAGGCAATAAAGCAGAAATAGATGTTTTTCTGGAACTCTCTTGCTTTTTCGATGATCCAGCAGATGTTGGCGATTTGATCTCTGCTTCCTCTGCCTTATCTAAAACCAGCTTGAACATCTGGAAGTTCACGGTTCATGTGTTGCTGAAGCCTGGCTTGGAGAATTTTAAACATTACTTTACTAGTGTGTGAGATGAATGCAATTGTGTGGTAGTTTGAGCATTCTTTGCATTGTCTTTCTTTGGGATTGGGATGAAAACTGACCTTTTCCAGTCGTGTGGCCACTGCTGAGTTTTCCAAATTTGCTGGCATATTGACTGCAGCACTTTCACAGCATCATCTTTCAGGATTTGAAATAGCTCAACTGGAATTCCATCACATTCACTAGCTTTGTTTGTAGTGATGCTTCCCAAAGCCCACTTGACTTCACATTCCAGGATGTCTGGCTCTAGGTGAGTGATCACACCATCGTGATTATCTGGGTCATGAAGATCTTTTTTGTACAGTTCTTCTGTGTATTCTTGCCATGTCTTCTTAATACCTTCTGCTTCTGTTAGGTCCCTACCATTTCTGTCCTTTATTGAGCTCATCTTTGCATGAAATGTTCCCTTGGTATCTCTAATTTTCTTGAAGAGAACCCGAGTCTTTCCCATTCTATTGTTTTCCTCTATTTCTTTGCAATGATCCCCGAGGAAGGCTTTCTTATCTTTCCTTGCTATTCTTTGGAACTCTGCATTCAAATGGGTATATCTTTCCTGTTCTCCTTTTCACTTCCCTTCCTTTCACAGCTATTTGTAAGGCCTCCTCAGACAGCCATTCTGCTTTTTTGCATTTCTTTTTCTTGGGGATGGTCTTGATTCCTGTCTCCTGTACAATGTCATGAACCTCCGTCCATAGTTCATCAGGCACTCTGTCTATCAGATCTAGTCCCTTAAATCTATTTGTCACTTCCACTGTATAATCATAAGGGATTTGATGTAGGTCATACCTGTATAGTCTAGTGGTTTTCTCCACTTTCTTCAATGTCAGTCTGAATTTGGCAATAAAGAGTTCATGATCTGAGCCACAGTCAGCTCCCAGTGTTGTTTTTGCTGACTGTATAGAGCTTCTCCATCTTTGGCTGCAAAGAATATAATCAATCTGATTTCAGTGTCGATCATCTGGTGATGTCCATGTGTACAGTCTTCTCTTGTGTTGTTGGAAGAGGGTGTTTGCTATGACCAGTGCGTTCTCTTGGCAAAACTCTATTAGCCTTTGCCCTGCTTCATTCTGTACTCCAAGGCCAAATTTGCCTATTGTTCCAGGTGTTTCTTGACTTCCTACTTTTGCATTCCAGTCCCCTATAATGACAAGGACATCTTTTTTGGGTGTTAGGTCTAGAACGTCTTGTAGATCTTCATAGAACTGTTCAGCTTTAGCTTCTTCAGCATTACTGGTCGGGGCATAGACTTGGATTACTCTGATATTGAATGGTTTGCCTTGGAAACGAACAGAGATCATTCTGTCGTTTTTGAGATTGCATCCAAGTACTGCATTTCGGACTCTTTTGTTGACTATGATTGCTACTCCACTTCTTCTAAGGGATTCCTGCCCACAGTAGTAGATATAATGGTCATCTGAGTTAAATTCACCCATTCCAGTCCATCTTAGTTCACTGATTCCTAGAATGTCGATGTTCACTCTTGTCATCTCCTGTTTGACCACTTCCAATTTGCCTTGATTCATGGACCTAACATTCCAGGTTCCTATGCGATATTGCTCTTTACAGCATTGAACCTTGCTTCTATCACCAGTCACATCCACAACTGGATGTTGTTTTTGTTTTGGCTCTATTCTTTCATTCTTTCTGGAGTTATTTCTCCACTGATCTCCAGTAGCATATTGGGCACCTACCAACTGGGGGAGTTCATCTTTCAGTGTCCTATCTTTTTGCCTTTTCATACTGTTCATGGGGTTCTCAAGGCAAGAATACTGAAGTGGTTTGCCATTCCCTTCTCCAGTGGACCACATTCTGTCATACCTCTCCACCATGACCCGTCCATCTTGGGTGGCCCCACATGGCATGGCTTAGTTTCATTGAATTAGACAAGGCTGTGGTCCATGTAATCAGATTGGCTAGTTGTCTGTGATTGTGATTTCAGTCTGTCTGCTCTCTCTCAGTCCCTACCATCTTACTTGGTTTTCTCTTACCTTGGATGTGGGGTATCTCTTCACGGCTGTTCCAGCAAAGCATAGCCGCTGCTCCTTACCTCAGACGTGGGGTAGCTCCTCCTGGCCGCCGTCCCTGACCTCCGGCATGGGGTAGCTCCTCCCGGAGGAGCTATAGCCTGCTGATAATCTCCTGGTTGTAGATCCTGGAGCATCTGATCTTTATTTAAAGACTGGTTACTGGGATAAACTTTAGAAACAAACTCAGAGTGTCATTTTTAATAACTTAATTAAACCTCTTAGCAATGTAACACAACCACAAGGAATTAACTCAGAAGTGAGTCAGTACATACAGACCTTAATTAATAAAACTAGAATGTAATACTCAGTGAAAGATGATAGATGCCATAGGCCTGACATCAGTTGGGTGAATTTTTCTTTTAGAGCTCCCCAGTATACTTTGAGATTTCTGTATATGTCGGGACACAGTCTTTTTTACCTTGATAAGGCTGTTCAGAACCCAAGTGTCTCCAATTTCTGGAGCGACGAGGCAGAGAGAGAAGAAAAATGTTTTAATTTTACCCATAGGTGTAAATCATTAAATTGTTTTAAACCATCAGTAACTTGAGAAGAAAAGCTTCTTTATATCTAAAAACAAAGATTAGAAGAAAGTAATACATCAGACAAAAAGTCATGAAAATTGTAGTCATATTTTGCAGTCTATTCAATCCCATGCAACTGACCCTTTTATTCTGCCATCCTTGCCCGATGACCAAGGACATCAGTGAAAGTGATAGTCTCCAAGAAGCTCATGAAGTTTTTGCCAATGTCTGTATGATCTGTCCAGCAAAGTGGGTGCCCCAATCACTGGAGACTGCAGAAAAAACATTTTAACCATTTTTTCCCATTGGGAGATATTAACCCTGCAGCCATTAAAGGCTTTAGCCTATCAAATAAAAGTGAGGTTTGTCAGGGAGCCGGGAAAAGCCAAGCGGCTGTGTTGGACCTCCCATAGCCCTGACTGTTTGGTTTACAGCCATTCTTTATCCATTTTAAATTCCCTGCTGCTGCTAAGTTGCTTCAGTCGTGCCCGACTCGGTGCAACCCCATAGACGGCAGCCCACCAGGCTCCCCCGTCCCTGCGATTCTCCAGGCAAGAACACTGGAGTGGGTTGCCATTTCCTTCTCCAAGGCATGAAAGTGAAAAGTGAAAGGGAAGTCGCTCAGTCGTGTCCGACTCTTAGCGACCCCATGGGCTGCAGCCTACCAGGCTCCTCCGTCCATGGGAGTTTCCAGGCAAGAGTACTGGAGTGGGGTGCCATCATCTTCTCCGGGTAGCACTTGGAGTAGTACTCTTGCCTGGAAACTCCCATGGACGGAGGAGCCTGGTAGGCTGCAGCCCATGGGGTCGCTAAGAGTCGGACACGACTGAGCGACTTCCCTTTCACTTTTCACTTTCATGCCTTGGAGAAGGAAATGGCAACCCACTCCAGTGTTCTTGCCTGGAGAATCGCAGGGACGGGGGAGCCTGGTGGGCTGCCGTCTATGGGGTTGCACCGAGTCGGGCACGACTGAAGCGACTTAGCAGTGAAATTCCCTGATGAGGGATTAATTTTGTAGAAGCAGAATGAGCTTTGTCTATGTGCACCATAGTCCATTATCAAAAGCCACATTTCAAGAAAACTTTGTTCTTTTAATCAGGGAGAGAAAACCAAATTCCAGTTTGGTACCAGCTTATGTTTACTGTGAAACAACAGTTGTTCACTTAGCCAAAGTAACAATAAAAGACCTCAAAGGCAGATTAATGTCTTAAGAAACTTGTATCTTGCACAAAACTGTCTTCCACTTGCCACAAATCTTTTTTCATTTGTCACAAACCTTTTTTATATTTTCTGTATTCATCACTTTATTTGCCCATTCAGAGAACAGCCACCTCTAAGTTCAGATTTACTTCCTTCTCCTTAATAGAATGTAATTTCATTTCTTATAACTTTTTATTGAAAACACACATCTTACTTTCCTTCAGCAACCATGAACTGTACTTTATATCATCATTTTGTAGATTGGTAAAGATAAATCACCCAAAGCTATGTCATTTGCAAAAGTATCTTCACAATGTCTATGTTAATTGAGTCAATAAACATCAATACCAGATATCAATTCAATAGTGAATATTTCCCAGTTCACACAAGCCTGAAATTCATTTTAGTTTAATTTTCTTGAATTTAGAATTGTTTGATTTGTAAGCGCTTACTTCTCTTTAGGCCAGTTAGGCTTCAGCAATATTGTCCAAGGACAACGAAGACACACACAGAGACCTCACAGTTTTCCACTTGAAATTTAAAATGTCTCTTTGCCCTTTTTTTTTTTCTTGGCTTGAAGTTCTACCAACTTGCTCATGGTTGGAGTCCCAGACAGAGTGGGCTGTGTATCTCAAGGACATGATAAGAGTTAACTTCAGGTTTTTCCTCAGGCATGTTTCTGTTTCTCAGGCAGGATTGGAGCTCCAAAAAAAAGTATTTTAACAAGTCAGCTTTTTCCTAATTGCATGTGCTAGAAGAACTGGTTTTGCAATTTCAAAAAGATTTCATTTTAACCAATTTTCTCCAGAGTCTAAAAAATATCATGGCCATTCAGTGTCAAAAATGTCATCTCTTCTTTTTGTAGTCACAGTTTCATAGCTAAAATTTAAACCAAAGTGTTCAAATTGGCTCTGATGACAGGGGTAGACTGACTGATAAGATGTTGTCTCAGCAGGGATTGTCTCTCTGGGCAAGTGAGGTTTTCTCTTAAAGAAAGCCTGTATATAAGGGACATTTTAGGCTCTGGAGATGAAACTTACCCCAGTTTTTCCAAGATACAATTTAAAGGGGTAGTTCAGGGACTGCTAGCTCCCAGTTGTAAGAGAGAAAAGATCAGCGCCCAGTGCCGTGGCTTTTTTCTACCGGAGATGACCCTCCCTACTCTAGATTGGTGTGGAAACAGGTCTTTCACCTAAGCTTCCTTCCCTGGCCCGAGTTAACCTGTCCCTTACCGACAGTAATCCAAGTCTATGCCCCACTAATGCTGAAGAAGCTGAAGTTGAACAATTCTATGAAGACCTACAAGACCTCCTAGAACTAATACCAAAAACAGATTTCCTTTTCATCATAGGGGACTAGAATGCAAAAGGAGGAAGTCAAGAGATCCCTGGAGTAACAGGCAAGTTTGGCCTTGGAGTACAAAATGAAGCAGAGCAAAGGCTAGCAGTTCTGCCAACAGACCACACTGGTCATAGCAAACACCCTCTTCCAACAACACAAGAGAAGACTGTACACATGGACATCACCAGATGGCCAATACCGAAATCAGATAGATTATATTTTTCGTAGACAAAGATGGAAAAGCTCTATATAATCAGCAAAAAGAAGACCGGGAGCTGACTGTGGCTCAGATCATGAACTCCTTATTGCAAAATTCAGACGTAAATTGAAGAAAGTAGGGAAAACCACTAGACCATTCAGGTATGACCTAAATCAAATCCCTTACGATTATACAGTGGAGGTGACAAATAGATTCAAGGAATTAGATTTGATAGAGTGCATGAAGAACTATGGACGGAGGTTTGTAACATTGTACAGGAGGCGGTGATCAAAACCATCCCCAAGAAAAAGAAACACAAACAGGCAAAATGGTTGTCTGAGGAGGCCTTACAAATAGCTAAAAGAAGTGAAAGGTAAAGGAGAAAAGGAAAGATATATCCATCTGAATACAGAGTTCCAAAGAATTGCAAGGAGAGATAAGCAAGCCTTCCTAAGTGATCAATGGAAAGAAATAGAGGAAAACAATAGAATGGGAATGACTAGAGATCTCTTCAAGAAATTTAGAGATACCAAGGGAAAACTTCATGCAAAGATGGGCACAGTAAAGGACAGAAACAGTATGGACCTAATAGAAGCAGAAGATATTAAGAAGAGGTGGCAGAAATACACAGAAGAACTATACAAAAAAAGATCTTAATGACCTGGATAACCATGCTGGTGTGGTAACTCACCTAGAGCCAGACATCGTGGACTGCAAAGTCAAGTGGGCCTTAGGAAGCATCACTACGAACAAAGTTAATGGAGATGATGGAATTCCAGCTGAGTTATTTCAAATCCTAAAAGATGATGAAAGTGCTGCACTCAGTATGCCAGCAAATTTGGAAAACTCAGCAGTGGTCACAGGACTGGAAAAGGTCAGTTTTCATTGCAATCCCAAAGAAAGGCAATGCCGAAGAATGTTCAAACTACTGCATAATTGCACTTATCTCACACGCCAGCAAATATTCAAAATTTTCCAAGCGAGGCTTTCACAATACGTGAACTGAGAAGTCCCAGATGTTCAAGTTGGATTTAGAAAAGGCAGAGAGAGGAACCGGAGATCAAATTGCCAACATCAGTTGGATCATAGAGAAAGCAAGAGAATTCCAGAAGAACATCTACTTCTGCTTCATTGAGTATGCTAAAGCCTTTGACTGTGTGGATCACAACAAACTGTTGAACATTCATTCTTAAAGAGATGGGAATCCCAGACCACCTTACCTGCCTCCTGAGAAATCTGTATGCAGGTCAAGAAGCAACAGTTAGAACTGGACATGGACCAACGGAGTGGTTCCAAATTGGGAAAGGAGTACATCAAGGCTGTATATTGTCACCCTGCTTTTTAACTTATATGCCGAGTACATCATGCAGAATGCCAGGCTGGATGAAGCACAAGCTGGAATCAAGATTGCCAGGAAAAATATCAATAACCTCAGATATGCAGATGACACCACTTTTATGGCAGAAAGCGAAGAGGAACTAAAGAGCCTCTTGATGAAAGTGAAAGAGGAAAGTGAAAAAGCTGGCTTAAAACTTCAACATTCAAAAAACTAAATAATGGCATCTGGTTCTGTCACTCCGTGGCAAATAGATGGGGAAACAATGGAAACAGTGATAGACTTTATTTTCCTGTGCTCCAAAATCACTGCAGATGGTGACTGCAGGCATGAAATTAAAAGACACTTGCTCCTTGGAAGAAAAGCTATGACCAACCTAGACAGCATATCAAAAAGCAGAGACATTACTTTGCTGACAAAGGTCTGTCTAGTCAAACCTACGGTTTTTCCTGTAGTCATGTATGGATGTGAGAATTGGACCATAGAGAATGCTGAGCACTGAAGAATTCATGTTTTTGAATTATGCTGTTGGAGAAGACTCTTGAGAGTCCCTTGGACAGCAAGGAAATCAAACTGGTCAATCCTAATGGAAATCAGTTCTGAATATTCGTTGGCAGGATTGATGCTGAAGCTGAAACTGAATCTCCAATACTTTGGCTACCTGATGGGAAGAACTGACTCATTGGAAAAGACCCTGATGCTGCGAAAGATTGAAGGCAGGAGGAAAAGGGGACAATAGAGGATGAGATGTTTGGATGGCATCACCAACTCGATGGACATGAGTTTGAGCAAGCCCCAGGAGTTGGTGATAGACAGGGAAGCCTGGTGTGCTGCAGTCCATGGGGTCAGAAAGAGTCAGACACTACTGAGCAACTGAACTAAATTGAACTTACCGATACAAGTGTCTCATTACCATCCCTCCCCATTCTAGCACCGAGGTAGGGTGGAGATGCATCAGGGGTAGTCCTGATGGCATCCCACATTGATGTCCAGTTCCTCACCATTAAAACCTTTGCATGGTCTCTGCTCCTCCTCTGATACCACCCAGGGTGATATGTGATAAAAAAAAAATAGGTGGTGAAGGGCCAGTCAGCGAGGAAAAAGTGATTTTTGTTAAGCTATTAGGGCCAATCCTTCCAGTTCATTTCCACAGATTACACAGAAAGAATATCTAAGGAGTTGAGACAAAAGCCACTGGAGAACCTCCTCTGGCCCACTAAGAGCCAGCCTTACCAAATGAAGCCCATTGCACTTCCAGTCTGACCAGATCCTGGAATTCCCAATCTATGTCCTCAGAAATCTCATAGTTGTCAGCAGTGCCTCCATCCATATAGACTGGACGCACACCTGTGACAAGGATTCATTTTCAGGTTGTTGGCCCCTGAGGCAGGCAGCTAAGGGAACAACCTCTAGCCTGAGAGATGTTCCTGGAGTCAGAGCTCCACCCAGCTCCCAATTGTGCTCCTGTCTGCAGTGTATGAAAAGACAACCCAGGTGTAACTTTTGGCTTCTAGCAAGACTAAGTGCTTTGTGACTGTCAATCCAAATTTGAGGTCTAAGTAATAGTACACAGTAACAGAATGGATGGCAAGTCCTTTGAAAGTCTATGATTTGACAGATTAGGTTAGAAGTTTCTATTCTCCAGGCAGTTACAAAATGGTCAAAAAGACCAGGAAAAGGTGACCGAGAAAGGAAAGTTTGGTCCACACACTTCACCCATTTCTGGCCGCTCCCCTTGCGGGGATGTTGGCTGCCTCTTGGTATCGCCAGGTCAGTATAAATCCCCGACAGGCTCCCCTTTTGGGGCTGCCCTCAGTCATTATTAGGTGCCACGGAAACACAAACTGGGCTCTACTCTCGCTTCGCACTTGTTTTGTGCATTTCTGGCTTTCAGTCAATCACTTGCACAGGCACACTGTCGAGTTAGTAAAGCAAAAAACGTGTTTACTAGGAGGACAAAAGAACTAGAGCTCCAAGTGTCCTTACCTTATCTTGAAGATCCTGGACGAGCCCCCAAGATGATAGTTTAGCGGTAAACAGTGAACAGTACTGCTGGATTCGTGGTCTCTGAAGGAGATCTAACTCTGGGACCAAAGATAGTCTCAGTCACTCAGAGCTTTGTGTAGATTTTATTTAAAGTGAAAGTGACAGAAAAAGCTTCTGACATAGACATCAGAAGGGGGCAGAAAAGTACGCACCTCACTAATTTAAGTAGGGCCTTATATACGTCTCAACTAGCTACTGAGAATAGATAAAAAATACCTCAAGGCTGTGAGAACTTTGCTGACCCTTTCCTGTAACATACATCCTGGGATGACATCAGCATGAGATTAGTTAGAAGGAACAGGTTAACCCAGAGCTCAAGGCTGTGAAAGTTTTTACCCAGACTTTCCCCCATAACATACATCCAAAGCTCAAAAAGAGGCATGTCCTTGAACAAGAGATACTGCTGCCTACGAGGCCTACTTGTCTACGGCAAAAGAATGTGAAAAATAATGCTTACCTCCTCCATAAAGGGGCCTTAGGCTTGGACTCCTTATCAACCTGCCAAAGTTAACTCTCAGTACTGTGCTAAGTCACTTTAGTAGTGTCTGACTCTGCAACCCCATGGACTGTAGCCCGCCAGGATCCTCTGTCCCTAGGATTCACCAGGCAAGAATACTGGAGTGGGTTGCCATGCCCTCCTCCAGGGGATCTTCCCAACCCAGGGATTGAACCCACGTCTCTTATGTTTCCTATGTTGGCAGGCATGTTCTTTACCACTAGCATCACCTGAGAAGCCTAGTACTATGCTTGGTACCTAATTGGTCCTCAGTTAACAGTAACTTTTAAAGGCCAAATGTAAAGATTTCCCACTATCAAATTCTTTTTTCTAGTTGAAACACTCACTTTATTGTTGACTGAATTTTATCATGTGTGAAGTGAAGTGAAGTTGCTCAGTCATGTCTGACTCTTTGTGATCCCATGGACTATAGCCTACCAGGCTTCTCTGTCCATGGAATTTTCCAGGCAAGAGTACTGGAGTGGGTTGCCATTTCCTTCTCCAGGGGATCTTCCCGACCCAGGGATCGAACCCAGGTCTCCTGTATTGCAGGCAGATGCTTTACTGTCTGAGCCACCAGGGAAGCCCTTATCATGCTTAAGGTGCTGAAATGCTGAGACACTAGTCAGGAACCTTGTTAGCATGTGTCAGACCCTACTGGCTAATTCACAACAAAGATTTTATGTTATCTTTTGCCACTTTGTCCAAGATAGTAATGATAGCTTTAGGAATGTGAGTACAGCAGAAGATCTAGCTCCTCAGTCTGTTGTATTCATATATTAAAAAAAAAAAGTTTGGAAAGCTAATAAAGGCATTTCATTAAGCCTTAAAACAACTGAAACCAAATCCATGCCAAGGTTCCTGCTTGACACATGTTCCTCAAAAGATATTGTCTCTTTCAACATATACAAAGTCAAAAAAGGCATAGTTAAGGGACAGAGAGTATCACCTACATTGTATGTCAGCTTTTCAACATGAGAGAGAAAAGGCAAAGTTTCTTCATTTAGAAACCGGGTCTCCTCTTCACATACTCTGCCAAAATAGGATTGTGAGACTGGTTTCTAGGAGAGGTATTTTGAATGTCCAGTTTCTGTGGTTGATCCCTCATTTGCTCATCCAACGACAGCAAGAAACTTTCTGATTTTAAAGTCTTTTCAACTGACTAGAACTTTCTTATTGCATTCTGCCTGTTTTCCTTATAAGCACCACAAAAACAAAAGGAAAGCCTAGGAATATGAAACTAGTGAAAAAGGAAAGGCACATGTATCACTATATGAATAAGTACTCTTCTAGCCATGGTGGATGTAACAATCCATTTCTTAAATTGCACTGTGCCTTCCCAATGATGTCAAACCCTAAAAGTATTGCAGAGATAGTAGGTTTTCTTTTTTTTGGAAAAGGATGAGCTCTGTATTAGTCTGCAGTGACTCAGTTTAGATATGAAAACAGGTTCTGAAAAGTGACCTCTTTGGTCCATCTGATTAGACTAGTTGATGTCCATGTGAACATTTATTCATCTTTATTAGCAAGGTTTAAAAGATGAACAGATTATCAAGGCTGCCACTATCAAATTCTGAGACCCAACACTTAGAGAGCAAAGGTTAGGAAAAGACATCTATAGCCATAATGAACCAACTATAAAACAAAGTTTTACAAATGAGTTTTCATTTAAGGGAAAGTGTTTAGAAACTTCAGGAACCTCTAATGCTTGCCTTTAGGCTCAGCTGTTTCCTTCTGCAACCTGTACACACAGGGCACAGAGCAGTCATGGAGGTCAAGCCTAGCTAGCAACACTCAGCAGAAGCAGTAAGGTAAGAATCTACTCTAGAGTACTGGCTTCAGATTCTGTTTTAAGCATCAGTCTATTGCTCAAAGATGACTCAGAACTCTTTTTTAAATTTTATCTTTATTTTTGGCTGTGCTGGGTCTTCACTGCTGTGCAAGCTTTTCTCTAGTTGCGGCGAGCAGGGGCTGCTCTCTAGTTGAGGCGTGCAGGCTTCTCATTGTGGTGGTATCTCTTGTTGTGGAGTACTGGCTCTAGGGTACATGAGCATCAGCAGTTGTGGCTCCCAGGCTCTAGAGCAAAGGCTCAATAGTTGTGGCGCATGAGCTTAGTTGCTTGGTAGCATGTGGGATCTTCCTGGATCAGGGATGGAAACTGTGTCCTGCATTGACAGGTGGATTCTTTACCACTGTACCACCAGGGAAGTCAGGACTCTGTTTTTTTTTAAGAGCCCCATTTAAAAGCACATTTAAATGAATAGCATTCAGTGATGAACCTTTATATTCAATCTTCCTGCATTTTGCCACCAACACATCCTCTGCCTCAAAAATCTACAATCTGTTTTGCACCATAGAACATTTTCAAATGTGTTTTAGCTGTCCTTAATTTAGTCATCAAACATTTCTAAGTGCATGCATGGTGGAAGATGCCAAGACAAAGTTGTTCAAGTTTAGTCTAGTGGCAGAGATGCAGCAAAGTGCTACAGGGACTGGCTGTGGTGAGTCTGTACAGGGATCCTCAGTAAAGGATAAGGAAAAGAACCAAAAAGACATGAGCTGAATCTGGAGGGAAAAGTTGACACTACACCAGAGACAAGGAGAGAGAGGGATTCTAGGAAATGATATAAGCAAATGAGAAGAAATGGATATTAACAGTGTAATGTGTAGGATGTGCTTTAGTGTAGCTAGAGTAAGTTGGGGTGGCAGGAAATGAGGCTGCCAGATCATGAGGGCACCATGGAAGCATGCATATAGCATGTTAGGACAGATTCCTCTGGAAGCTGATAAGCATGATGGATTAAAGCAGTGGTTCTTAACTTCTTAAGACTTCTTTAAGCAACTGAAAAAGGTATGCACCCTTTCACTGGGAAAAGGTACATACACGTAGACACAAAATTTGCTCACAGTTGCCTGGTTAGGAATAAGGCAGAGGAGCAACTACAACAATTCAGGTGAGACATAAGGAGGCCTGAACTAAGCCACAGCAAGTGGGGAGATAAAAGAGACAGATGCGAGAAAAAGAAAGACGGTTGAGTGTTACCAACAGATCTTGTCACAAACTGGACTTGAGAAATGAGGGAAAGGCATGCATCAAGGAAAACTCCCAGGTTGGTTTGTGGTATAGACAATTGAGTAGAAGGTAGTGTCACTCATGGAGAGAAGCAGGCTTTGGAAGAGAAGATAGGTTTAGTTTGGGAAATATGAAGTCAAAGGTGCCTTTAGAACATCCAAATAAAGAAGTTCAGCAGGAAGCTAAATATGCCCTTCCTTTTAATGATTCTTGTACTGGCTCTCTTGCCCTAATGTTCAACTACAAACAGGATCCTAAGTCTCTGTGTAACACTTTTGAATTGAGACAAGTACATCCTCCATTTACAGAAAAAAAGTCCAGAAATGGGAGAAGAAATTAAACTTCACACACCCAAAATTATTTCACATTTTTTAACTAAAAGAATAGACTTTTATTAAGCACTGTAAGTTTCTTTCCATCAGCATTAACAGAACACCAGACCAATTTCCATCACAGAACAACTCCTGAGACATTTTCATTCCTTTCTGAAACACTTTCCTTAACTCCTGCAGTTTCCCCTAAGAAGCATCCATTCAAACTTACATTAATAAACTATGGAGCTTTTGTGGTGAGGTGGGCCAAAAAGGCAGGGAATTTGGAAGAGAAATACATATTATCCATCCACTAAACACACTGTCAAGAGCACAGGAGAGGAGATATTAACACAGGAAAAAACAATGAAAGATTTTACTTTTGTCAATAACATCATTTATCAGGGAGCACTAAAAATCAATGAATCCTTGTAGTTAAAGTTTCTTTACCTAATATGTTATTCTAGAAATAGAATAGAATAAAATAAAAGATGGATGAGGAAGGATCTTCTGGGAAGTAACTAAAATGAAGTCATCAGGTTTGGCAGGGTTATGAAAGATTAATAAAAACTGAAATATGTAATTTCATTTACATGAAAATCCACTAGTCATCAGTTACTACCAACACGGACAAAGAGAGCATCTATAAAAAAGTACAAGGGCAATGTCAAAAGCTGCAGTGGGCACCCTAGCACAGGGGGTATTTTATTTTGCTTTTACCTTGGAAAAAATGTTTTGTAAAAAAAATATGAAGTTCTTTTCTTAGAACAGCAAAATAACCTCTAACAATCCTGAAGATAATTAGCAGTAATAGGGGAATAGGTACACTGAGCTCTACCTGCACCAGCAGACTATAGCAATAAGCCAAGGGAAAAGAAAATGGAAAGTCAAATAAAAGAAGGTGCCAAAGTCACAAGAGGGAGAAAAATATAGGGTGACACACAATAGAACAGTGAGAACTTACCCCCCGAAACCCCAAGCATATTTGGGAAATATGCATTAGGAACTGAACAAGTAAAATGATTAAACCTTAGTAGAATTATACTAACTACTTTAAATTGTGGTCTACTTGTACTGTCATTTCAATGTGGGGTGGGGAATCTTAAAGGCTGAAAGGGTAGCACTGACATGCTCACAGAAGCCTTCTAAGGTTCCAGTGGACTGGATCTCTATAGCCAAGCAGTTACTTCCACATTCTTTCTACCCTACATAAACGTTCATCCCCCAAGCCCCTTCTTAACTACCCTCTCTAATGCCTTACATGACTGTTTTTCTCAGTGATTAAAACAAGTTAATGTGACTTGGCTAATGATGCCAGGAAATCAAGATGCAGATAAAAATCAAATGTCACTAGCCAAAGCAAGTGCCATTTCTTGGGTTTTAAAGTCTACCCAAAGTCCTACTGGCTTAGAATGAAAATGGTACAAGTGAGCAGAAGTTTATCAGGCATGGTCCAGACTAGACTGGCCACTGAATAAGGGTGGGAGTTATAGGCTGACCCCAAGATACACCAGCAGAAATCAAGAACGGCAAGTCCTTGAGGATCTGTGGCTATATATATCCAGGGTGCTTTTGCTTATAGCCCTACAAAGTTAAAGGGGTCACTTCTGGGGGTTCCTAAATGATGTATGACTTTGTTCAAGAAAGGCCACATCATAGTCAGAAATTGAACCTCAAATGAAGGATGACACTCTCTTCAAGTGGTACTCACAACAAAGAGCAGACTCAGTTCCGTAATTAGAAAGAAATTAGAAAAAGTTGATCTTGAAACTAGAAAAAGTTAATCTTCCAGTGATAAATCTTAGTCTTTCTGACTTCTAAATTGTATGTCTTGGCAGATAAAATATAGGACTATGGCCCTTTATAGTTCTTTCTTGTAACCTTACAAACCCAAAATTCTGAATCTAAATAAAAATCAAAGTTGGAAGTGAGTCACTTGTTTCATCCTGGGCCAGGCCAAGAGAAAGTGGAGGTGTGTGGAAGGGAGAAAAGCAAGCCTTTTGGCAAACTGGAATCATCCCTGTCAAACAGCAATTTTACTTCTCACAGTGAATGCCTACAAAATAATATATCTTCTTAATGCTGTGAGAGTTAACAATACTGTCATTTGATCGTATCAAATAGATTCAAGATTCACAGAAACAGCAACTGAAGAAAATACCTTTCCATATAACTCCAAGTACTTCCTAATAGAAAATGGAGCTAGCTAGCTAGTTAACACAGCTCGGTGATTCTGGTTACTTTTAGAGCTCCAAAGGATTCCTCCCTCTGTGGTTCCAGAAAGAAATGTCCAAGTCATGTAAGTTCGCTACTAAATCCTTCTCTTGGTGGACATAGAAGCCCTAACCGTCAAGATGTCATGAAAAGTTGGGCAGGCTAGGAGAAGAGCGGGGAAAACTAGGGGAGCCAATTCCATAGAAGAAGCTTTTGTACACTTTATTATTGGTTACATTTGCCTGGGTATGCATTCTTGTCATCCTGCTCTGATTTATGCAAGAAGTGTCTGGGCAGGGGAAGAGGCATTCTAGACCTCCCCCCGCTGAAAAATGTGGGTTCTCTTAAAATGGGCCAGACTAGGATAAAACAGTCTGAGACATCCTCAATCTTTCATGATGATACACTCATTGTAAGTGGGCAGTAAGCAAACAGCTTTCTGGTTGTCTGGAAAAATGTCACCAAGGACCTGCTCTGGGTTAAGGTGCGTGAGGTTTTTCAAAAAGAGAGAGGAACCTGCTAGAAGTCTAGTCAGTTGTGTTCCTGTAGAAATAGTACTCCTTGGGCAAGAATATTACAAAGCCCAAAAGGAGGTGTATGAGGCTAGAAGCCTCAATTCCTGAATGAAGACACAATGCTAATCTGTTGCAAGCCATGTTCCCATCCCTCATACTTAGGCTGCTGAGGAGGGAAACTGGAAGTGCAAGGTTGTCTCAAGAGTATCTCTGGCAAAGAGGAACAGACTCTTTGTCCTGGGCAGATTTTGATCTTACTTGAGGACCGGGAACCTTTCACAGAACACCCCTGTTGGCCCAGGCCAGAGTCCTCTGAAGTCTTCCTTGCAAAGCAAATGAAAAGATCCAGTAGTCAAAATGTCAATGAATAAATGAAACAATCTAGGCATGTAAAATCAAATTATCAATTTCCTCACACTTCCCTACCCGCTCTCCTTCAGGGATTCATGGCAATCAATTCTAGCCTAAGGCCAGTTTGATCCTAGAGTTTCAGATGAGATTTCCCCAAACTGGCTGCAAGCCCTGGTAATTACCTTCCATCCCCTTTCTCTCTCCCAACCAGGCTGCTCCTTCATTAGAAAACGCCCAACTCTTTCCAATCCTACTCCAACCTCCTGTTTTTACCATAGGGGATGTGAGGACTCTGATCAAGATTAAGCTTGTGACAACCCAACTGTTTGTTGTTCTGAACAGGCAATCTCTGGAAAGTACTTTTTGTCTGCTTAGAGAAGCCCATCTTCTCGTAATTGTGATGGGCTACGACTTAGCAAGGATTTTTAAAATGTGGTCTTCTGAAACCCACCACTCCATAGCAGTGGAAGCATTTCTGGGAAATTCAGTAAATCTTCTGGGACATCATCATGTATGTATGTGTGTGCATGTATATAAATATATATATACAACATATATATATATATTTATATATACATACATACACATATATTTATATATATATATATAAAATATGTATAGATAAATAGATCTGTCTCTTTATATAAAGGGTATGTGTATGCATATAGATACACACGTTCATATATACATCCTCCCAAACATTCGTACACAGACACACACACACACACGCACACACGCATGCACGCACACAGTCTTTTGAGTTCCCTTTAGAACATCATTTCATTACATTGATTCCCACCCTTGTAGGGAGTGGGAAGCAGGGAATGGGTGAACTGCACCACATCTTCTATTTTACAAATAATGCTTTAGTTCGGAGGCAGGAAAAATCTGCCCAGTACTTTTTCGACTCACTTGAATCCCCCAGTACAAAGGCCATTGGTAGTTATTTTAAGTGTATAAAATTAAAAAAAGAATAAAAAAAATAAAATAACCAATACTACCTCAATTCCCTGAAAACATCTACTTATCTGATTGTCAGGCCAGAGCTAGAGGTGGTAGTACAAATTCCTGGCATAGGTGAGTGGGGAAAAGAGTTACAAGGATGTGGATACTGACTATATATGAAGGCCCTACTAGTTCATAAAGAAAAAAGCAAGTCAGGAAGCCATAGGTATCTGTATCCACCATCCCATGGGTTTTGTAAATGAACATCATAATAAAGACTCAGAAAACCAAAGCTAGAACTTTTCTGTAGGTCCTTATGTGATGATACCCAATAGTCTGTACCTTAATAGCCTCCCAGGGGAGGTAAAGAGAATATTGGCACTATATATTCAATTTGAGAATAGGAACTAGTCTTGTTGCCATTCATATTTGATCAGAGCTTCTCTAGAAACAGACTGCTGAGCCTGGAAGCCCAGAAAAAGACAGAGAAGGGGAAAAGATGGATACAAAAAACACCCCCATCAAAATCCTGAACAAAACTAGGGTAAGCATTTCATGTCCTCCTCTAACTTAGGCCTAAAATCAGAGAAGTATAGGTTTTCCCCTCTTCCTGATCTGGTGAAGCCATCTTCTTGCTTGTTACTCCTCTTTCTGTTGTGTCACAGTTCCTAGCTTTTGCTCTTGTAAGTGGCTCTTCTCGCCATTCTTCCCGGGGAAGTAGCGGTTACCGTTATTACACACACTGCTGTCTCTGGATAAGGCACACTGTGATGGAGTTGGAAGATGATCATTCTTCTCTTCCTTGATCAATGTGCCACTGTTTCCATCTACCTGTGAGCGAGACCGACCTTGATGAGGCTCCAGGGATTTAGAAACTCCATCTGAAGAGCTCTGTCAAAAACAGAGATAGTCAGTAGGAATGGTAATCCCAAAACTGGCTGATCCTTCCCAAGCATGTTTATAAGCTAGCCTGTGGAAACTGCTTCAGTTCTTCAAAAACACTAGAAAGCCCAAAGCTTGTTAGCACCTAGTACACTCTGACACTGTCTGGAGAACTTAGGGTGACAACAAATGGATCTAACTCGAATCTAATGGCAATGACAACAACACAATAACGGCCCAGCTACTATTTACCAAGTTTTACAATGTATTTTTTCAAATGCCAAAAGGGACCCTAAATGGTAGATATTATGACATCCCATTTACAGATGAGGAAGCTGAGGCTCAAAAAGATTAAAGTAACTTGCTCAAGGAGATACAAGTATAAAGTAGTGGGGCCAGGATTCCACTCCAGGTCAGTCAGCCTCTAAAGTTTATTCTCTTAACTTCCATGCAACGCCATCCAATACCAACAGCTGGGTTTGTAAATGAAAGGAAAAGAAAACAAACGATAAGATCTATGTGCAATATTTCACAGAATATTTCATAACTAAAAACAATCACTTGGTTTTAATTTCAGCAATGGTAATTGTTCCTGAAATGCTAATGCCATGAACTGCATGAACTTGAACTGCAGTACTGGCTCCCAATGAGTATTATTAGGAATAATAAGAGTTTCTGGTTATTAAGTGGTTGGGCATGCCAGGTATTCTGATGTTGGTTTCACAGATAAGAAAGATAAATAAGGCTCAAAAAAGTAAAATGACTTGCTCAAGGTCATTGGCATGCCCAGACTCGCATCCAAGTCTGTTTGATTCCAAAGACATTGTTCTTTCTACTGACATAATACATAATGGAAATTGAATGTCCATTGAGTATGTGGTCAATTATAGATAATAACTACTAATATTTATTGAGCACTTCCCACGTACCAGGTTCTATGTTAAATACTTCACATATATCATCTCATTTAATACTCAGAATAATTCTGAGGTAGATACCAATTCTTCCATTTTTATAGATGAGGGAACTAGGTCACAGAGAGGGTAAGTAACTTGCCCAAAGTTACAAAACTGGTAAGTGGCACTGCCAGATTCAAAGCTAGATTATTTGTCTCCAATACCTATACAACATAGAGGTTACTGTGAAGTGCTTCTCAAGAACCTGGAAATAACATGAAACTAGTAATGGAAGGAATTAGCCATGTGAGTCAACAAAGAAATAAAAATGTAACAAATAAGGGACTGAAGAATTTGAGAATACACAAAACTCCACTGACCTAGGAATAATCTCATGAAGATAGGACTGTAATGTAAGATTTAATAAACTAGAACAATTAATTATCTGAGATGGGAAGATGCCTTAGCTACAAAGTCAATGTAAGGATTTCCTTGGCCAGGCTACCTCTAGAGTAGATAACAGTACCCCCAGAAATCTTAGCTAAGAGGAATTTAAGATCATCTGTCATCCCTTTTTTTCCCCTAGTTTCCCCATCTAGAAGAGAATAATAGTATATGACAGAGGATGAGATGGTTGGATGGTATCACCGACTCGATGGACATGAGTTTGAGCAAGCTCCAGGAGTTGGTAATGCACAGGGAAGCCTGGCGTGCTGCAGTCCATGGGGTTGCAGTCTGACATGACTGAGTGACTGAACTGAATAGTATCTATTAACTAGATATCAAATAGTATCCATAAACCAGAGAGAATAATATTATATATTTCATAGGTTCATGTAAGGATTCAATGACACACACCATGTAAAGCATGGTGGCGTCTGGCATGCTGTAAGAACTCAATAATTGCTAGCTAATATTACTATTCTGATTCTACACCCTCAGGCAAACTTCTGATACCATGGCCTCCTTGGCAGCTTGCTCTTAGAGAAAGAAAGCTCTGATTAGACATGGTTAAGAGCATGGATACAAGAGTCAGGTAGGCCTAGGTCTGAATCTTGTCTAACAATTACAGTTGTTATACTGTATCAGAATTAGCACAGTACAGGGCTTTGGAATCAGTCAGCTCAAGCTAGAATGCCAACTCTAATACTAACTTGATGGTCATTTTGGGCAAGATGCTTCATTCTTCTGAGCCTCAGTTTTTTCCTGTTTAAAACGGGAATAAATACATGTATTTATAAGAGTGACTAGGAAAAAGTATACAATATATTGTGATAATTATTTCTTTCCACTGTAAATTAGTACTTTACCTTTCACCTTCTCCCTTTTTGTCCCCTCCCCCACTCCTTTAGCCATATCCACAAAGCTATTTCTGTGATGTTGGTTAATGTGAGCCAACCACTGAAAGATGGATCCACTATGATTGTACCAAAGATATCAAGTTTTGTTAGGCTGTATGCCTACTGATCAGTCCCTGAATCATGGTGAATTCATCAAGGCTGTACTACCTCGTGTATGTGTATGTGTGCTCAGTCGTGTTCAACTCTTTGTGACCGTATGGACTGTAGCCCACCAGGCTCCTCTGTCCATGGGATTTTCCAGGCAAGAATACTGGAGTGGGTTGCCATTCCCTTCTCCAAACTTATGAGAGGACTATCTTATGGGGTACTACCTTATGGGAGACTACCTGAGTGATCCGTTTTCCTGCACAGTGCAATCCCTTTTCCCTTACTGAGCAGTTTCTGGAAAAAGCTGAAAAGCTTTGGAAAAACCCAAAGTCACTGCTTTCTGGCTTTGGAGTACATTACAAAATATGTTGTGTAGGGGACTTATCACTGTAGTTTCATGTTGGACTCAAAATAACATTAAAGCAAATTTGTATTCCTTGAGAAAACATTAGAAAATGGGAGTAACATGGATGCAATGAGGGCTGGCTGTATACATGAGAGCTGAGCTGTAATTGATGACTGATGATAAAATTGCCTTGCAGTATGATCTCATCAACAACCTTTGTGAGGATTAGAAACCACATGTAAAATATCTAGTAGAGGGCTTTGGAGAAAGCAGGCACTTAAGAAATGATAGTGACTATGCTACGAGGAGCCAAGCAGTCTGAAGCCAGTACAAGATTTTAGATCTCTACAGGGGGATGGGGGACCAGTGAATTTGAAGACAAGTGAGTTTCAGACCATTCTGAACCATCAAGAACAAGCAGAATGGCAGTGCCTCCTCCTCTCCCATCATCAGCAAAGGCAGAAATCCAATTTTCTAAGCATCTCTGGTAGCATCACAGAAACTGAGGTGTGCTGTTGGAATTCCACTGTTAATTTCACTTTGGCCTCTTTATGGCTGCATGTAGTAATGTTTTGCTAAGTGCAGGTCTTTAGGACACAGTACCAGGTTTCTATTTTGTGGCCTCACTCAGGGAAAAGGATAACACTCTGCAGCCCTGTGGGAACAGCCTAGGCAGATTAACCCTCAACAGACTGCTAGAGAGTAGGCAGATGAAATCAAATGCTGGGAGAAGCTATGAAAGCTCCCAGGTTTCCATGCCTGATCTGATCTCTTGCAAAAAAACAAAAACAAAAACAAGAAGAGGTAGATCATCTCAAAAAGGTACTTACTTGTTTATTTCCTTTTTTGTGTCCTTTGGCTCCTCTACCAGTCTGTTCTTTTCCATGCCTTTAGAAAGTGGTGGGGGGGGGGAAAGTGATCATGAGGAACACATATAGCCCGTACTTCCATTTTCACTTAATTAACTACTCACCTCCACTAGCAAGTTTGACCCTCTTAGGTTAGATGCCTCTCCTCTGTGTTACCAGTGTAAACCTCTATTTGTCACTTCTATGTTATACTGAATTGTCCTGTGTCCCAAGTCCTCCTCTAGGGCAAAAACTGTTTCAAGGCAGGGCATTTATTATATGTTTACTGAACTCAACTGAAAACTGCCTTTAAAAATACAAAGTTGGTTCATGCCTCTTATCGTAATAAAAGGGTTCAATAGCTGGGCATTTTCCCAAGAGCACCTTGATTGATACTAGTTTATACCAACCTACTCAAATACATACCCCTTTCCTGGCCCACCGACAGAAACCACTTGCATGCCAAAGGAGCCTCGCCCCCTGGAGGATCTGCTGCCAGCCCACTGGCCCACAACCATCCCAGCAATCTCCAGTTTTCCTCCTTGGGGTGGGATTGGATGGAGTCCTAGAAAGAGAGGAACAATGGCAGTAATGAATGGCAAGTGCAAGGTAGGATAAGAGGTGGAATAAAAGATCCACAGCCCACCTACTCTATGTATTTTTCCATTTCTCTATGATAAAAAGACTGTGATAACAAGAAAAGGTCATGGTGGAAGCAAATTTCAGAAGGGGCTGAAAATCTACATACATCCACTTTAGCAAGTGGGATGTGCCTGATTCATTTTTCAACTACAGAGCCTATACACGGTAGGCATTCAATATTTGTGGAGAGAGAATGAGGTCTTAAGATCTAGCTATTGGAAAATTATAGGCCAAAACTACCTTTTTAAAGCATGAAATGAATTTATTTCATGTACACATGTATTCATGTATTTCTGGGAGAAATATCAATAACCTCAGATATGCAGATGACACCACCCTTATGGCAGAAAGTGAAGAAGAACTAAAGAGCCTCTTGATGAAAGTGAAAGAGGAGAGTGAAAAAGTTGGCTTAAAGCTCAACATTCAGAAAACAAAATCATGGCATCCGGTCCCATCACTTCATGGCAAATAGATGGAGAAACAGGGGAAACAGTGGCTGACTTTATTTTTTTAGGGCTCTAAAATCACTGCAGATGGTGACTGCAGCCATGAAATTAAAAAAATGCTTACTCCTTGGGAGAAAAGTTATGACCAACCTAGACAGGATATTAAAAAGCAGAGACATCACTTTGCCAACAAAGGTCTGTCTAGTCAAAGCTATGGTTTTTCCAGTAGTCATGTATGGATGTGAGAGTTGGACTGTAAAGTAAGCTGAGCACCAAAGAATTGATGCTTTTGAACTATGGTGTTGGAGAAGACTCTTGAGAGTCCCTTGGACTGCAAGGAGATCCAACCAGTCCATCCTAAAGGAGATCAGTCCTGAATATTCATTGGAAGGACTGATGCTGAAGCTGAAACTCCAATACTTTGGCCACCTGATGCAAAGAACTGACTCATTTGAAAAGACCCTGATGCTGGGAAAGATTGAAGGCAGGAGGAGAAGGGGACGACAGAGGATGAGATGGTTGGATGGAACCACTGACTCAATGGACATGAGTTTGAGTAAACTCTGGGAGTTGGTGATTTACAGAGAGGCCTTGCATGCTGCAGTCCATGGGGTGGCAAAGAGTTGGACACAACTGAGCAACTGAACTGAACTGAAACATGAATTTATACATCCTCATGTAACTGGCCAAAACTACGTTTGATTCAAATGCATGTCACTACACACTGGAGGATTAGTCAAACAACCAAACAGAACAAAAAATAATGAAACTAAATTGAGAAGGAAATCAGTCCTGAATATTCATTGGAAAGACTGATGCTGAAGCTCCAATATTTGGCCACCTGATATGAACAGCCAACTCATTGGAAAAGACCCTGATGCTGGGAAAGATTGAGGCCAGAAGAAGAGGAGACAATGAGATGGTTGGATGGCATCACTGACTCAATGGACACGAGTTTGAGCAAACTCTGGGGGACAATGAAGGACAGGGAAGCCTGGTGTGCTGCAATTCATGGGGTTGCAAAGAGCTGGACACAGCTTAGTGACTGAACAACAACAACAAACTAACAGTGATTTATGATTACAAAGTAAGAATAGCAACAGTTGAAAACCAGAACCAATTAAAGACAAGATAGCATGATATCACCTTAAAACAGGAAATTCCAACCTGTGTGTGAGCTCACAAGCACAGTACAGCTCTGCAATTTGGCACAAAAGAAAGCTTTCATAAAACAGTGAATGCTAGTAAACCTTTAACTTTATTTTATGGAAAAAACCCAAATATTAATAACTCTTCATTCACTTAGCAGGTTGTTAGCAAAGAGTCCCTCATTTATATAACAATGGGAGTCTAAGGAACTAGGTGACTAGCCAATCCTAAGAGGACAAGAAAGACTTGCATTTGGGGATCCTATTGTGGCCTTTAAGAAGGCAGGAGGCTCCTCATGAGCCACCAGTAACTGGAGACTAGGTTCTATCACTGAGAGCTGGGACAGTGGTGAGGACCTTCTGAGAACTTGGCCTTAATTAAAGCTATCTTCTGAGACACAATAAAATCAGCATGTAAAGAATGAGAGAAGGCATCTGTAAAAACATCTTCAAAGGATGGAATGAAGAGCTGGCTCCCTGGTTTGTGAGACCTAATCATTACCTGAGCGAACTGAGCAGACATTTACACTGCTCACCTAGGCACATCCTTGAACTAAAACATCCATGCTGAATTTTGTGACCCTAAATTTAAGACAAATTTCAACTTTCAAGCTTTACTATTTTTAAAGTGATGAGCAATACATCACAAATACTTCAACCATACTACTCTCACCCGATCACAGAATCTTGACATTTCATGTTAAAATGTCCCCATTAAAATACTGTTTCACCAGGAAAAAGGCTGTTTGAATTATCAGGATCAGTACCTGACCTACCTAAGCAAGAGCATTTGTTTGTCATTAAGCCACAGTTCAGATATCACCATAATTTATACATACATATGTGTGTATATACTGTGTTGGTCAAAAGGTTTGTTTTTTTCTGTAAGATGGCTCTAGTAGTGCTCAATTTTCTTTAACTTCATTTGAGACAATTTTGTTAGATTGTATTGTGACAGCTGTCATATCAGCATGCATTTATTTAAAAAAGAAAGGTAAAAACTGAAATGCAAAAAAAAAAAAAAAGATTTGTGCAGTGTATGGAGAAGGTGCTATAACTGATCAAACACATCAGAAGTGGTTTGAGAAGTTTTGTAGTAGAGATTTCTCACTGGACAATGTTCCAGAGTCAGGTTGATTGGGATCAAACTGAGACATTAATTGAGAACAGTCAATGTTACACCATGTGGGAGATAGCTGATATACTCAAAATATTCAAATCAAATATTGAAAATCATTTGCACCAGCTTGGTTATGTTCATCGTTTTGATGTTGGGGTTCCACATAAGTTAAGGGAAAACCTTCTTGACTATAATTCTGCTTATGATTCTCTACTTAAACGTAATGAAAACATTTCATTGTGATGGATAATTAAAAGTGGATACTGGACAATAATGTGGAATTGAAGAGATCATGCAGCAAGTGAAATGAACCACCAACAACCACATCAAAGTTCAGTCTTCATCTGAAGAAGGTGATGTTTTGTATATGGTGGGATTAGAAGGGTGTCTTCTATTATGAACTCCTTCTGGGAAACCAAACGATTAATTCCAACAAGTACTGCTCCCAATTAGACCAACTGAAAGCAGCACCCGATTAAAAGCATCCAGAATTAGTCAACAGAAAATGCAAATCTTCCATCAGGATAGTGCAAGACCATATGTTTCTTTGATGATCAGGCAACAACTGTTACAGCTTAGCTGGGAAGTTCTGATTCATTCACCGTATTCACCAGACACTGTACCTTCAGATTTCCATTTATTTCAGTCTTTACAAAATTCTCTTAATGGAAAAAATTTCAATTCTTTGGAAGACTATCAAAGACACCTGGAACTATTCTTTGCAAAAAAATTAAAAATAAAAAGTTTTGGGAAGATGGAATTATGAAGTTGCCTGAAAAATGGCAGAAGGTAATGGAACAAAACAATGAATACCTTGTTCAATGAAGTTCATGGTGAAAATGAAAAATGTGTCTTTTATTCTAACTTTAAAAATGAAGGAACTTTTTGGCTAACCCAGTATATGTATATGTGGATCCACATGTGTGTGTATGTATTTGCTTTCCTCACTAAAACACAATCCCCTAGAGGGTACAGACTGTGACTTATTTCTCTCTATGCTCTGGAAATGTGTTAGGTCTACTCTCAGAGTGGAAATGGGTATATCAAGCTACGGTTGTTTGCTGACATTAGTCATTTACTGCTCTTCCCACTGCTCTTCCTGCAAGCTCCTGTGTATACCTGTCTATTGGGAATGAGAGAGCTAACCAGAAACCATGAAGACCCAGTTCACATGAACTGCAGTTCTAAAAAGTAAAATGTGACTCTTGGTTTTTACATCAGTTACTTCATAAGTCAAATCCTTAGGGACTAATCACTTCCATGGAGAGTAGTCTAGGAAGTCAGTGGGCTTTCTTCCCCAGGCTACACCCCTCCATTTCAATAAGCTACTCTTCAAACCACACTACAGCACAGATGGTAAATGAGATAAGATATATATGAAACTGCTGATTCTGTAACTGGCAGTAATTACTGGATGGGTTATTATGAAATAGATTGACACTGACAAACACCTTATTCTTAGGTACTGACCTGCAAACCCCCGGCTCCTTCCTTGAGGGGGAGGTGGCATTGGGCCCATGGCTCGGGGGTAAAGTGAAACAGGGTAGAGAGAGGGCACCATGGGAGGCACAAAGGTAGGTGATGGAAGTAGAGCAGAAGGCAGTGGATGGTTCATGTTGACTCCTTCAAGTATGCTCTGTCTCATCTTCTCCACTTTGGTTGCCAGATCAGCCTTCAAAGGAGGAACAGAGTAATAATAGCTGCTGCAATTTTTAAAACTTCTCCTATGTTTCAGGTACAGTATTGGGCGGTCTATGTACAAACTCACAAGTCTATTCCCACGAACGGAATCATAGCCTGGAGTTAAATGGCTCAAGGTAACATACTCAGGGAAGCCTGCCTGACACCAAAGCTCCCACTCTTTGCATGATGCCAAACTACCATCATACTAGTTCTGACCAAGGGCTTAGGAGGCACAATGACTAGGTCAAGAAAGACAAATACAACAATGAGTATTTAGAAATGGCCAATCACACAGCCAATAGGCTAGGTTATTTTTTAAGGGGGAGAAATAGAATTATGTAAAGAAAGAACAAAACTTGACACATACAAACCCTTTAAACCTTCTCCCTCATATTCAGGATCAAAGACCATGACCTCTATCCAGGAGAAGTCCATGCCTCTAGTCAAGAGGTCAGCAAACTTGTTCTGAAAAGGGCCAGATAGGTTTTGTAGGCCATACTGTTTCTGTCACAACTACCTGACTCTGCCATTGTAGTATGAAAGCAGTCATGGACAATATGTAAATGAATGAATGTGGCCGTGTTTCAAAAAGCTTTATTGGAATAAAAATTCAAATTAAAAAAAATCTTTCTGTAGTTTGCCAGCCTCTTCTCTAATCTCTCAGCTTATTCCCCACAAATGGACAAAGAACAAAGTAAGGGCTCCTTTCCCTTGCCTTCTTTCATCTTTTCCAAGGCTTTATTGCAAAAAATATCCCCTGCTTTTACTTTGTCATCTATTTTACTACCCTCTTCTATTTCCAAAATAGTTCCTTTATAAAAAATATCATTTGAAAAAATTACTTAGTTTTTGTAAATAAGTGAAATGAAATTCTAAGGATGAGGGGAAAGGCATATAGTATATCTGAGCATTCATTCCATGGGGAAAAAATAACTCAGAGCAAAAAAAAGGAATATGAAAACTTGAAGCCCATTAAAAAAAAAAAAAACAAAACTCTTTCCAACATGATTTTGTAACATGTACATAGACCCTGGGCCTTTGGGACCATCCTTGACCAAGTTAGGTTAAGGTCAGACACATTCTCCCACTTCTGCTACCTCCTTCCCCAGTGTCTCTGCTCCTTTACCTTTTTCTGCCATTCACTTTCACAGCAGATCACAGTTGATCTTAGTAGCTACCCAACATGCTGGTACCTGGCCATCGCAGAGCTCAACTAGGGATACTCTCTCCCGGCCTGCTTTAATTAGCTTGCTCTGGAACAGCTTGCCATCGAAGTAAATCCAGGGGCAGCAGTGTTCCCAAGGAACTGGCTGGCCACAGGCATCATTGGCAAACAGGGCTGTATCAACTCCGCTCATGAAGAGGGCAGCAAGCTGGATCCCTCGAGCATCCAGTTTCTCAATCTGAAACCACCACAGAGGAAAAATTACCATTAAGAAATTGCTATTATTGGTTACATTTGCTCTTATTCCTGTTTTGCTGATTATTCCAGTTAAATGAGAACATGTTACTTTTCATTACAGACATTTGAGTACATAAGCAGCCTCTATTCATTTCTTTCCCTGAGATGGTTTGGAAGATACTCATTACAAAAAAAATCAACTTTCAAATCTTAAACAGATATCCACTTGAGATACCAATTTTCTGCCTGTCAAATCAGAAAAAAATTAAAACAAAAGACCAAAAGAACATCCAATGCTGATGAGGATATGGTGAAATAAATGGCACACTCAAATAAAACTAATGAGCAATGTATATTAAAATTAAGCAATATGTATCAAGAACCTTAAAATGGTCACATTTGTTGACTCAGAAATTCTACTTTTAGGAATCTATTCTAAGGAAGTTGAGGTGTGAATAAGGCTCTAATACATAAAGATGTTAATTATTACATATAGTAAGTGAAAACTGGAAACCAAATGGCCTACATAAGAATAATTAAATGATACATCGATATGATAAAATATTTACTAAAAAATTTTAAGACATAGAAAATATGTTGTACTTTAAGTTTAAAAATACAATATAAAATTACATAAATAATATATCAACCATGTAGAAAGTGCATGACAAAAGGCTGGAAGAAACCATCAAAATGTACACAGTGGTTATCTCAAGTTGACATGTTAGATGGCTTTAACAGGAAAAGGGATAGTACTTGCAGGTCCCCTCCTAGGTGTGGTGTGGAGTTGTCAGTGCCAGCTCTAGTACCAAGTGATATCACATTTATTGTAGAAAGGAACCAACACTGTTTGTCTAAGACTGTTTTCATCTTTTCCTTAGCTGATCTCACATCAAGATTTTGTAGTTCTTACTAGACTTGATTTTCTTCTAGTTTATACTAGGGTCTCAAAGAACCATGGCTACTTAAGTCACAAGAGGAGTGTCCTGCATTAATACCTAATTGAGTACTGTATACTTAGAGCATGCTAGCCACTGTTCTAAGTGTTTTGCATGGATTATTTTATTTAATATCCTCATAATACTATAAGTAGGGAAACTGAAACTACAGAGGTTAAGCAACCTAATGAAGCTAAGATTCAAACCCAAGGCAGCCTGGCTTCAGAGCCTACTCTCTAACCTACTATAGTCTACTGCCTTCAGTTATTATGCTGGATTTACTTGCTTCCTCTTGTTTGTCTAGACTTCCTTCTAACACTCAGTAAGTATTATTTTTTTTAATTTATTTATTTTAGTTGGGGGCTAATTACTTTACAATATTGTAGTGGTTTTTGCCATACATTGACATGAATCAGCCATGGGTTTACATGTGTTCCCCATCCTGAACCCCCCTCCCACCTCCCTCCCCATTCCAGGTTCGATGCATGAGTAAGTATTATTTTTAAAAAGGAGGGTAGCACAGGGAATTATATCCATTATCTTATAATAGCCTACAGTGGAATATAATCTTCAAAAATACCAAATCACTGTGCTAACACCTGAACCTAATGTAATATTGTAAATCAAGTACTGGATTGTGTGTGTGCTCAGTTGTGTCTGACTCTTTGCGACCTGATGGACTGTAGCCTGTGGGCTCCTCTGTTCATGGAATTCTCCAGGCAAGAATACTGGAGTGGGTTGCCATTTCCTCCTCCAGGGGAACTTCCCATCCCAAGGATCGAACCTGTGTCCCCTGCACCTCCTGCACTGCAGGTAAATTCTTTATCACTGAGCCACCAGGGAGAGAGCGTAGACATTTACTCAAAGACAAACAGGGAACACCAGGATAAGTCCCCTGTAGCATCTTTTGCAAGAGTTGGAAACCTTACTGTGATCTATTGGCCACAACTTACCAGTCTTACACAATACCATTTTTTCTACCCATTCTCACCCATCAGTATGTAAGCAGTGTTGGGTTTATTAATAGACATAAATATTTGGCTAAAGTAAATCAAACATTTACCTGCAGAACTTACTCTTCTCCTCAGCTGCAGGGAAAAAAAAGACCTAAAATAGAGCTATGAGCTTGTAAAATAATTTAAATGAGGATAGTTCAAATCACCTTGAGTTCTTGAAGTTGATCTGGTTCATAAAGTTGAGTAGAAACTGCCTGTGCCAGGAAGGTGTCTAGCTCATGACGATGCAGGATTCGGCCACCAGGCCATTGAACCATGTATCTAGAAGATAACAGCATCATATTAAGTGACAAAAGCTCATTTATTCATTTCACAAACACTTAATTAGCTAAGTGTAATCTACCATGTGCCAGATGCTAGCTAGGTTCTGAAATAAAGGAAAAGAATCTCTGCCTTTGGTTACTTCATCTAGATGGTAGAGGAGACAGGCACCATTCACATATAACTACTACTAAGTTTATGGCTTCTTCCTAGCATCTCAAATCTCAGTTTTTTTCTCTTTTTCATACTACATATAGAATATTCTATCTTGCTTTTTTCATTCAACATTATAAGAACCTTTCATTCATTAAATACTTGTCAAAAACATGGTTTTAAATGACTTCATGTTCTGCATGTGTTTCATCAATTTATATAAATATTCCTATAATATTAGAAACATACTATTCATTTTCTTTTATACTATGAAGATATTCACATATTTAAATCTCATCTGTATGTCTGATTATTCATTCAAAATAGACTTCCAGAAGTGCTGATCATTTTTATTTTATTAAATTCACCAAACACTGACCTCAAGTATATGCTGGCCCTTTGTTCAGATTTTTAAAATGGACACATGGCTTTAAGGGTGCAATGTATTTAACACTGTACAATATATTCAACAATGAGAATCTGGGGGTGGTATAACTATATACCTTTATACATTTAGTGGCACAAGTATAGGCACAAGCCCTGCAATTGGAGGGAAAATCCATTCAGGACTGAACAGAGAGGTCCCTGGTGCTGACAGAATTTCACCTTGACTTCAGCCTCGAGACAAACCAAGCAGTCTGCCAGGACACAGAAACCACTGAATTCAGGACAAACAGGAGCAACAAGATATGTATTAAGGAATTGGCTCTTGCCAATTATGATTATGGGGGGGCCAGTCTGAAGCGAGCAGGGTTGCCTGGAAGCAGGAAATGTGACAACTCAAGTTCGGAATCTGTAGATTAGAACAGCAGTCTAGAGACAAAATGGTTAATGCTTTCTTCAAAAATTCCCAGTTTTCTAAACAAGTTCCTAGGATGCCTTCTTTAGACAGGGTTGAGTTAATTTTTGTATAATGTGTGAGGTTCAGATTGAAGTGTTTGTTTCTTTGGCCTATGGATGTCCAATTGTTCCAGCACCATTTGTTGAAAGGCTATCCTTTCTCCATTGAATTGTTTTTACACTTTTGAGTATACTTGTGTTGTTCTATTTCTAGGTTCTTAATTTTGTTCCATTGACCTATGGGCTTATCCCTTTGCAAATAACTCCACTGTCTTGATTATTTTGGCTACAATATTAGGTAGAGTGATTCCTATACTTCTTTTCTGCAAGATTGTTTTAGCTATTTTAAGGGCCTATATAAATTTACACATAAATTTTAGAATAAGTTTGTCTTCACTCATAAAAAACCTTGCATTAAGCCCACAGGAATTGTGTTAAATCTCCAGATCAATTTGAGAACTGACAGCTTTACAATGGTACATCCATGAATGTTCCTTCTTTGATTATTTTCATTGCCATGAAGCATAGTGATTCTGAGGTTGGTTCAGTGTTCTGGCATGCATTAGTAGTTTTATTTCACTGAGTAATATTTTATTGATGGACATCCACTTACCAGTAACAGATACTTGAGTTGTTCCTACTTTTTGACTATTATGAATAATATTTCTTTGAACATTAATGTGCAACTCTGTGTGGACCTATTTTTTCAACAGATACCTAGGAGTGAAATAAATGAGTCATATGATTATTGTATGGGATTCTTTGGTGACTCAGACAGTCAAGAATCTGCCTGCCAATGCAGGTAACCCAGGTTTGATCTCTGGGTTGGGAAGATTCCCTGGAGAAGGGAATGGCAACCCACTCCAGTATTCTTGCCTGGAGAATCCCATGGCCAGAGGAGCCTGATGGGCTATAGTCGATGGGGTCACAAGAGTCGGATACAACTGAGTGACTATTTATATATTTATGGTTAACCTGTTAAGAAAATGCCAAATTAATCTCCAAAGTAGCTATACCATTTTAAATTTCCATCAGTGTATGAGGGAATCCCAATTCTCTGCAGCCAGGCCTACATTTGTCATTGTCATTGTCTTTTTTTTATTATTATAATCATTTCAGCTGAGTGAAGTGGTGTTTCATTATGGTTTAAATTTGCATTTCCTCAATGATTACTGAAGATGAGAATCTTTTCATGTGTTTATATTACAACCCAATGTCATCTCTGATGAAATGTCTATTTACATCCTTTATTCATTTTTAGACTGAGTTGTCTGTTTTCTTATAAGTTTTAAGAGTTCATTATATATATTCTGATACAAGTCCTTTATCAGATATATGATTTGTAAATATTTTCTCTAGTCTATGGCTTGTCTTTTCTGTTTTGTAATGGTGGCTTTTGAAGAGTAAAAATTTTGTATTTGGATGAAATCTATTTTTTTAGGTGGATTTTGCTTTGGCTTTTGTATCTAAGAAATCTTCACCTAACCCAAAATCATGAAAATTTTCTCCTATAAGTTAGATAGTTTTAACTATCACATTTTAGTCTATGATCCATTTTTGTGTATAGTGTGAAGGATCTATATTCATCATTTGTATCAGGTCAGGTCAAGCTGGTTGATGATGTTTCGTGAATCTTCCATATTTTTGCTTTTTGTCTAGGTATTCTAGCCATTATTGAGAGTAGGGCATTGAAGCCTTCAACTATCATTGTTGAAGTGTCTATTTCATTCTTAAACTCTACCAGTTTTTGCTTCATGTATTTAGGGACATTGTTGTTAGGAATATATGTTTATTATATTTTCCTGATGAATTGACCCTTTTGTTACTACAAAATTTTCTTATTTGTCTATTGTAACATTACTTGTCTTAGAGTCTATTTTGTCTGATATTAGTACAGCTACTATATCTCATATGGTTATTGCTTGTATGGTATATTTTTTTCTATTCTTTGTTTTTTAACCTATTTGTGTCTTTGAATCCAAAGTATATCTCCTGTAGATAGCTCATGCTTTGTATCAAATCTCACAATCTCTGCCTTTTGATAGGAATGTTCAGTCCAGTTACATTTGATGTAGTTGTTGATATGTTTAGATTTACAGGTGTCATACCTTTTTTGCTTTTTTGTTTGTTCTTCTTTTACTGCCTTCCACTGCATTAAATACTCTCCAGTATAGCATTTTAATTATTTTGGTTTTTTTTTTTTTTACTATATTTTAGTTATTTTCATAATGGTTGCTGTGTAGATTACAAAATACATCTTAACTTACACACCACATTAAATTAGTACTAAGTAATTCCAGTAGAAGGTAGAAACATTACTCCAATACAGTTCTCTCCTTTCCTCCCTCCACTATGTTATTACTGTCATGTGTATTATGCTATTATTCTAAAACCAACACACAATTTTATACCTATTGACTTATGCAGTTGTCTTTTAAATAGGTTAAGTGAACAAATGAGAAAAAAAAATATATTTATACCACTTTTTATATATAACCACTACAGGTGGTTATTATTCATTCATTTGGTGTCATTTCCTTTCAATGTGAAGGACATCTTTTAATACTTCTTATATGGCAAGTTGACAGCAATAAATTCTCTTAATCTTTGGTTATCTAGGGATCTATTTCATTTTCCTTTCTACTTTACAGCTTTATTGAGATAAAATTATTATACAATTCATGTATTAATAGTGTATAAAGTCACTGATTTTAGTTAATCCACAGGGCTATGTAATTGTCACCACTACACTTAAATCACCCCCAAAAGAAGCCTCATATCCATTACCATTCACTCTACATTTGCCCCTCCCTCAGACCCCTGGTAATCCCACATCTACAGATTTGCTTATTCTGAACATTTCATATAAATAGAACTATGTATGTCATTTTGTGACTGGTGTATTTCACTTAGCCTACTGTTTTCCAAGGTTCATCCACGTTTAGCATAAACCAATAGTTAATTCCTTTTTATAACTGAATAATATTTTTTTAATAAATTTATTTATTTTAGTTGGGGGCTAATTACTTTACAATATTGTAATAGTTTTTGCCATACATTGACATGAATCAGCCATGGGTTTACATGTGTTCCCCTTCCTGAACCCCCCACCCACCTCCCTCCCCATCCCATCCCTCTGGGTCATCCCATTGCCCCAGTCCTGAGCCTTTGTCTCATGCATCGAACATGGAATGGTGTTCTGTTTCACATATGATAATATATATGTTTCAATGCTATTCTCCCAGAACGTCCCACCCTCACCTTCTCCCTCAGAGTCCATAAAATTGTTCCATGCATCTGTGTCTCTTATTCTGTCTCGCATATAGGGTTATCGTTACCATCTTTCAAATTCCATTTATATGCATTAGTATACTGTATTGTTGTTTTTCTTTCTGGCTTACTTCACTCTGTATAATGGGCTCCAGTTTCATCCATCTCAGTAGAACCGATTCAAATGTATTTTTTTAATGGCTGAGTAATATTCCATTGTGTATATGTACCACAGCTTCCTTATCCATTCGTCTGCTGATGGACATCTAGTATAACTGAATAATATTTTATTGTATGACTATACTACATTTTGTTAACCCATTCATCAGTTGATGGACATTTGAGTTATTTCCACTTCTTGGGTATTATGAGTAATGCTATATGAATATTCAAGAACATGTTTCTGTGTGAATATGTGTCTTCATTTTATGTTCCTACCAGCAGTGTTCCAATTTCTCCACATCCTCACCAACACTTGTTGTTAGTCTTTTTAATTATAGCCACCCTAATGGGTATAAACTGGCATCTCATTGTATTTTTGATTTGCAGTTCCTTAAAGATTAGTGATGTTGAATATCTTTTCATATGCTTATTGGCCATTTATATATCTACTTTGGAGAAATGTCAATTGAACTTTTTTGCCCATTTGATTTTTAAATCAAATCATCTCTCCTTTATTATTGAGTTGTAAGAATTCTTTATACATTCTGGATACTTTAGACACTTATCAGATATACGATTTGCATTTTATCCCATTCTGTTAGTTGGGTTCTCACTTTTCTTCATGGCATTATCTCTACCACACAGGCTTTTAGCTTTTTGTTTTTAATTGGAGTATAATTTTTTTTGATTGGAGTATAATTTTTAAATTTCTTAACTGGAATATAATTGCTTTACAATGTTGTGTTAGTTTCTGCTGTACAACAACGTGAATCAGCTATAAGTACACATATATCTCCTCCCTTGTGAGTCTTCCTCCCCACCACCCAACATCCCACTCTTTTAGGTTATCACAGAGCACTGAGCTGGGCTCCTTGTGCTATACAGCTACTTCCTGTAGCTACCTATTGTACACATGGTAATGAATATATATGTCAATGCTACTCTCTCAATTCATCTCCCACCTCCCCTTCCCCTACTGTGTCCGTAAGTCTGTTCTATACATCTATGTCTCTATTCCTGCCCTGCAAATAGGTTCATCTGTACCATTTCTCCAGATTTCATATATATGTGTTAATATACGATATTTATTTTTCTCTTTCTGACTTACTTCACTCTGTATGACCAAGTCTAGGTCCATCTACATCGGTTCAAATGACCCAATTTCATTCCTTTTTATGGCTGAGTAATATTCCATTGTATATATGAACCAAAACTTCTTTATCAATTTATCTGTTGATGTACATATAGGTTGCTTCCATGTCCTGGCTACTGTAAATAGTGCTGCAATGAACATTGGGGTACATGTGTTCTTTTGAATTATGGTCTTTCTCAGGGTATATTCCCAGTAGTGGGACTGCTGTGTCATATGGTAATTTTATTCCTACTTTTCTTCATACTGTTCTCCATAGTGGTTGCATCAATTTATATTCAAACCACCAGTGCAAGAGGGTTGGTGCCCTTTTCTCCACATCCTCTACTGTATTTATTGTTTGTAGATGTTTTGATGATGGCCATTCTGACTGGTGTGAGGTGATACCTCATTGTAGTTTTGATTTGCATTTCTCTAATAATGAGCAAAGTTGAACATTTTTTCATGTGTTTGTTGGCCATCTGTATGTCTTCTTTGCAGAAATGTGTGTTTAGGTCTTCTGTCCACTGTTTGACTGGGCTTTTTTTTTTTTTTTAAATATTGAGCTGCATGAGCTGCTTATACATTTTGGAGACTAATCCTTTGTCAGTTGTTTTGTTTGCAATTATTTTCTCCCATTCTAAGGGTTGTGTTTTGATCTTGTTTACAGTTTCCTTTGCTGTGCAAAAGTTTTAAGTTTAATTAGGTCCCATTTGTTTATTTATGTTTTTACTTTCACTGCTCTAGGAGGTGAGTCAAAAAGGATCTTGCTGTGATTTATGGCAAAGAGTGTTCTGCCTATGTTCTCCTCTAGCTTTATAGTATTCAGTGTGGCATTTTGGTCTTTAATCCATTTTGAATTTATTTTTGTGTATGGTCTAAGAAGCGTTCTAATTTCATTCTTTAACATGTAGCTGTCCAGTTTTCCCAGCATTACTTATTGAAGAGACTATCTTTCCTCCATTGTATATTCATGTCTCTGTTGTAAAAGATAAGTTGACCATAAGGTGTGTGGGTTTATCCAGGCTTTCTATCCTGTTCCATTGATCTATATTTCTGTTTTTGTGCCAGTACCATAGTGTTTTGATTACCACAGCTTTGTAGTACAATCTGAAGTCAGGGAGCCTGATTTCTTCCCTTCCATTTTCTTTTTCAAGACTGCTTCAGCTATTTGGGGTCTTTGGCATATCCATACAGATTGTAAAATTTTTTGTTCTAGTCTGTGAAAAATGCTATTGGGAATTTGATATGGAATGCACTGAACCTGCAGATTGCTTTGGATAGTACAGTCATTTTTACAATATAGATTCTTCCAATCCAAGAACATGGTATATCTCTCCATCTATTTGTGTTGTCTTTGATTTCTTTCATAAGTGTCTTATACTTTTCTGCATACAGGTCTTTTGTCTCCTTAGGTAGGTTTATTCCTAGGTATTTTATTCTTTTGGGTGCATTGGTGAGTGAGATTGACTCATTAATTTCTCTGATTTTTTCTGTTGTTAGTGCATAGGAATGCAAGAAATTTCTGTGTATTAATTTTGTATTACGTGACTTTACTAAATTCATTGATCAGCTCCAGTAGTTTTCTGGTGGCATCTTTAGGATTTTCTATGTATGGTATCATGTCAACTGCAAACACTAATAGTTTTACTTCTTTTCCTTTCTGGATTCCTTGTGTTTCTTTTACTTGTCTAATTACCATGGCAAGGTCTTCCAAAACTATGAGGGTGGGGACCCTTGTCTTGTTCCTGGTCTTAGAGGAAATACTTCCAGTACTTCACCATTGAGAATAATGTTTGCTGTGGATTAAGCTTTTAGTTTTGATCTAGTCCAATTTATGTACTTTTCTTTCTGTCATGCTTCTGGCATTATATCTAAGAAATCATTGCCTAGTCTGAGATCATGAAGATTTACGTGTTGTCTTCTAAAGGTTTTATAATTTGGGCTTTTACATATAGGCTTATGACACATTTTGAGTTAATTTTTGTATATTATGTGAGGTAGAGATCCAGCTTCACTCTTTTGCATATGAATATCCAGTTATCACAAAACTATTTGCTAAAATGACTATCTTTCCCCACCGAATTATTGTGGTACCTTTGCCAAAAATCAATTGACCATAAATGGAAGGGTTTATTTCTGGGCACTCAAATGTACTTCATCATTTATATGCCTACCCTTATACTACTGTCCCAATTAGTGTAGTTTTGTAGTAAATTTTTAAATTAAAAAGTGTGAATCTACAATTTTGCCTTTTTTTCAAGACTGCTTTGGCTACTCTGAGTGCACTGCATTTACACATTAATTTTAGTGTAGCTTGTTAATTTCTGCAAATAAGCCATCTGGGGTTTTGGATTATGGTAAATATGTAGTCAAACTTGGGGACTACTGCCATCTTAAAAATCTTGTATCTTCTTATAGATGAACAAGGGATGTTTTCCCACTTATTTAACTGTTGTTGTTGTTGTTCAGTTGCTCAGTCGTGTCCAACTCTTTGTGACCCCATGGACTACAGCATGCCAGGCTTTCCTGTCCTACACTATCTCCCAGAGTTTGCTCATGTCCATTGTCAGTGATGCCATCCAACCATCTCATCCTCTGCTGCCCCCTTCTCCTCCTGTCCTCGATCTTTCCCAGCATGAGGATCTTTTCCAATGAGTCCATTTTTTTGTATCAGGTGGCCAAAGTCTTGGAGCTTCAGCATCAGTCCTTCCAATGAATATTCAGAGTTTATTTCCTTTAGGATTGACTGGTTTGATCTCCTTGCTGTCCAAGGGACTCTCAAGAGTCTTCTCTAGCACCACATTTGGAAAGCATCAATTCTTTGGTGCTCAGCCTTCTTTATGGTCCAATACTCACATCCGTACATGTCTACTGGAAAAACCATAGCTTTACTACATGGACCTTTGTCAGCAAAGTAAATGATGTCTCTGCTTTTTAATATGCTCTCTAGGTTGTCATAGCTTTTCTTTCAAGGAACAAGCAATTTTAATGTCAGGGCTGCAGTCACTGTACACAGTGATTTTGGAGCCCAAGAAAATAAAGTCGGTTCCTGTTTCCATTGTTTCCCCATCTATTTGCCATGAAGTGATGGGACCGGATTCCATGATCTTAGTTTTTTGAATGCTGAGTTTTAAGCCAGCCTTTTCACTCTCCTATTTCACCTTCATCAAGAGGCTCTTTAGTTCCTCTTCACTTTCTGCCATAAGGGTGGTATCATCTGCACATCTGAGGTTATTGATATTTCTCCCAGCAATCTTGATTCCAGCTTAAGCTTCATCCAGCCAAGCATGTCACATGATGTACTCTGCATATAAGTTAAACAAGCAGGGTGACAATATACAGCCTTGAAGTACTCCTCTTCCTATTTGGAACCAGTCTGTTGTTCCATGTCCAGTTCTAACTGTTGCTTTTTGACCTGCACACAGGTTTCTCAGGAGGCAGTAAGGTGGTCTGGTAGTCCCATCTCTTTAAGAAATTTCCACATTTTGTTGTGATCCACACAGTAGTTGTGGCTCCTGGGCTCTAGAACACAGGCTCAGAAGTTGGGACCATGTGGGATCTTCCCAGATCAGGGATCAAATCTCTGTCTCTTGCACTGGCAGGCAGATTCTTTACCACTGAGCCACCAGGGGAGCTCTAGGATGGCTCTTCTTGGTTGTTTATTTCCCCAACTCCCTCTATAAAACTTCTAGATGCTCTGCCATTCTGCTTGTATCATGGAGTTACCAGCCTCGTGTTAATTCCTTACCATCAACTGTGTTCCAAATAAAGACAGTCACTTTAGGTAGAAGTATAGAGCTCCTCATTCTTATGGCCTGCTTTTCCCCCTAAAAAGAGCTCCTAGTCACTGTACCAGATCTGGGGCTGCTTTTCTCAGAGTGACAAGTGACATTCTGCTCTACAAGTGGGTACTGAGGATGGGGTGATGGGTTGGCAGCCCCTAGTCTTTTTGGCTTGACCCTCCCAGTGTGGAAACTCCTTCTGACACATGAGCTCAGTGGGAATGATCAGGGCCCCAAGTATCACTGGCATGCTGCCCCTGGATTAGAGCTTCTGCCATGAGTGGAGGCTGGTTAAATGAGCCTCTTTACCACACCTACTGGGACACAGGGCTGGGGTTGATAAAGAACTGGGAGTAATCCTGTTCCAGGGTGAAACTATAACCCAAGAATGGGATCTAGGAGGAGAAGGAGTCCTTGTCTTCTAGGCTATGGTATGCCTGAGGGTTAAACGATTTTAAAAATAATTTTCAGTAGTTAAGTTATAATTCTGCTCAGAATAGGGTTGCCCTACCCTAAACTCTGGAGATCACATTCCTTGTCTTCCTTTTTGTTTTACTTGTGGTAAGAGATATATAACATAATATTTACCACTTTAATAATTTTTAAGTATACAGTTCAGCAGCATTAAGTACATTCAAATTTTGCTGCATAATCACCACTACCCACCTCCAGAACTTTCTTCTTCCCAACTTGAATCTTATACCTATTAAACAGTAACTCCCCATTCCTCTCTCCCCTCATCCCCTGGAAACCACCATTTTACTTTTTGTCTCTAAATTTGACTACTCTAGATACCTCATATAAGTGGAATCATAAAATGTTTGTCTTTTTGGGACTGGCATAGTTCACTGAGCATATCTTAAACGGTCAGTCATGTTGTAGCATGTGTTAGAATTTCCTTCCTTTTTAAGATTGAATAATATTGTATTATATGTATACATAACTTCTTGTTTCTTAATTAATCCAACAGTGAAAATAGGTTACTTCTAACTTTTGACTACTGTTCATCTTCTTCTGGTTCTCTGGTATGTAACTAGCTGTTTCTCTCTTGCCTCTTTCAAGACTGGCTTTCTCTTTTCTTTTTTTTTTTTTTTTATAAATTTATTTATTTTAGTTGGGGGCTCATTACTTTACAATATTGTAATAGTTTTTGCCATACATTGACATGAATCAGCCATGGGTTTACATGTGTTCCCCTTCCTGGACCCCCCACCCACCTCCCTCCCCATCCCATCCTTCTGGATCATCCCATTGCCCCGGCCCTGAGCCCTTGTCACATGCATCGAACATGGAATGGTGTTCTGTTTCACATATGATAATATACATGTTTCAATGCTATTCTCCCAGAACGTCCCACCCTCACCTTCTCCCTCAGAGTCCATAAAATTGTTCCATGCATCTGTGTCTCTTATTCTGTCTCGCATATAGGGTTATCGTTACCATCTTTCAAATTCCATATATATGCATTAGTATACTGTATTGGTGTTTTTCTTTCTGGCTTACTTCACTCTGTATAATGGGCTCCAGTTTCATCCATCTCAGTAGAACTGATTCAAATGTATTTTTTTAATGGCTGAGTAATATTCCATTGTGTATATGTACCACAGCTTCCTTATCCATTCGTCTGCTGATGGACATCTAGGTTGCTTCCATGTCCTGGCTATTGTAAACAGTGCTGCGATGAACATTGGGGTACACGCGTCTCTTTCAATTCTGGTTTCCTCGGTGTATATGCCCAGCAGTGGGATTGCTGGGTCATATGGCAGTTCTATTCCCAGTTTTTAAAGGAATCTCCACACTGTTCTCCATAGTGGCTGTACTAGTTTGCATTCCCACCAACAGTGTAAGAGGGTTCCCTTTTCTCCACACCCTCTCCAGCATTTATTGCTTGTAGACTTTTGGATAGCAGCCATTCTGACTGGTGTGAAATGATACCTCATTGTGGTTTTGATTTGCATTTCTCTAATAATGAGTGATGTTGAGCATCTTTTCATGTGTTTGTTAGCCATCTGTATGTCTTCTGTTTGCAGATGACATGATCCTCTACATAGAAAACCCTAAAGACTCTACTAGAAAATTACTAGAGTTGATCAATGAATATAGTAAAGTTGCAGGATATAAAATTAACACACAGAAATCCCTTGCATTCCTATACTCCAAGAATGAGAAAACAGAAAGAGAAATTAAGGAAACAATACCATTCACCATTGCAACAAAAAGAATAAAATACTTAGGAATATATCTACCTAAAGAAACAAAAGACTTATATATAGAAAACTATAAAACACTGATGAAAGAAATCAAAGAGGACACAAACAGATGGAGAAATATACCATGTTCATGGATTGGAAGAATTAATATAGTGAAAATGAGGATACTACCCAAAGCAATCTATAGATTCAATGCAATCCCTATCAAGCTACCAATGGTATTTTTCACAGAACTGGAACAAATCATCTCACAATTTGTATGGAAATATAAGAAACCTCGAATAGCCAAAGCAATCTTGAGGAAGAAGAATGGAACTGGAGGAATCAACCTGCCTGACTTCAGGCTCTACTACAAAGCCACAGTCATCAAGACAGTATGGTACTGGCACAAAGATAGAAATATAGATCAATGGAACAAAATAGAAAGCCCAGAGATAAACCCACGCACATATGGACACCTTATCTTCGACAAAGGAGGCAAGAATATACAATGGAGAAAAGACAATGTCTTTAACAAGTGGTGCTGGGAAAACTGGTCAACCACTTGTAAAAGAATGAAACTAGAACACTTCCTAACACTGTACACAAAAATAAACTCAAAATGGATTAAAGATCTAAACGTAAGACCAGAAACAATAAAACTCCTAGAGGAAAACATAGGCAAAACACTCTCCGACATAAATCACAGCAGGATCCTCCATGACCCACCTCCCAGAATATTGGAAATAAAAGCAAAAATAAACAAATGGGACCTAATTAAAATTAAAAGCTTTTGCACAACAAAGGAAACTATAAACAAGGTGAAAAGACAGCCTTCAGAATGGGAGAAAATAATAGCAAATGAAGCAACAGACAAACAATTAATATCAAAAATATACAAGCAACTTCTGCAGCTGAATTCCCGAAAAATAAACGACCCAATCAAAAAATGGGCCAAAGAACTAAACAGACATTTCTCCAAAGAAGAGATACAGTTGGCTTTCTCTTTTCAACAGTGTCTAAGTGTGAATCTTTGAGGTTGTATTAAATGGAGATTTTGATCTCAGATGGGCAGATTTGTTTTTCATCACATTTGGTAAGTTTTCAATTCTTATTTCTTCATATTTTTTTTTTCTAACCACCCTCCTTCTCCTGGGTCATCTATTATGCATATGTTGGTATGCTTGATATTGTCCTACAAGTCTTTTAGTCTCTTTCCATTTTTATTCATTCTTTTTACAATACTGACTCGATGGACATGAGTTTTAGCAAGCTCTGGGAGTTGGTGATGGACAGGGAAGCCTGGCATGCTGTAGTCCATTGGGGTCGCAAAGAGTCGGACACGACTGAGTGACTGAAATGAACTGAACTTTAGACTGGATAATCTCTATTGATCTGCCTTCAAATTCTCTGATTTATTTTTCTTCTCTCAGCTCAAATCTGCTATTGAATTCCTTGAGTTAATTTTTCACTTCAATGAAGACATATTTTTCAACTTCAGAATAATTATTTGGTTTCTTTTAGTAATTTATATCTTTTTTTATTGAAGCATAGTTGATTTAAACATTGTATTAATTTCAGGTATACAGGACCATGATTCAGTAGTTTTACAGATTACACTCTATTAAGAGTTCTTACAAAATGATGGCTATAAGTTCCTGTGCTATATAATATATTCTGTTGCTTATCTATTTTATACATAGTAGTTTGTATCTCTTAATTGCATAACCATATCTTGCCACTCCCCTCTTCCATCTCCCCACTGGTAACCACTGGTTTGTTTTCTATATCTGTGAAACTGTTTTTGTTTTGCTATATACATTAATTTTACTTTAGATTCCACAAATAAGTGACATCATACAGTAATTTGTCCTTCTCTGTATGAATTATTTCATTATGCCTAATATTCTCTAGGTCTACCTATATTGATGTAAATGGAAGCATTTAATTTTTTACAGCTCAGCATTGTTCCACTATATATATGTGTGTGTATATATATGTGTGTGTGTACACACACACACACACACACAGAGACATAGACAGAAATACACCACATGTATTTTATCCATTCATCTGTTGATTTACACTCAGATTTTCATCTTAATTATAATATGTCTTAGTGTGGGTCTGTTTGGGTTCATCTTTTTTCAGACCCTCTGTGCTTCCTGTATGTGGATATCTGTTTCCTTCTTCAGGTTTGGGAAGTTTCTAGCCATCATCTCATCAAATATATTTTTGATCCCCTTCTCTCTCTTTTCCTCCTGTGACCCCTATAATATGAATGTTAGTATGCTTAATGTTATCTCAGAGATCTCAAACTGTTCTCATTTTTAAAAACTCGTTTTTCTTTGTGCTTTTCTGACTGGGTGATTTCCATTATTCTATCTTCCAGATCACTTATGCTTTCTTCTGAATCCCTAGTCTGCTATTCATTCTTTCTAGTGTGTTTTTATTTAAGTTAATGAATTATTCATTTCTTCCTTTTCCAATTCTAAAAATTTTTATTGTTTTGGTATGCTTTTTACAGTAAGCTCTTTTTTTCTCAGATATCTTCATAATTTTCACAATCTTATACTTACTACACTTATTTAATCTACTTGAATCAGTTAAGTTCTAAGTATTTTATCATATGAATAAATAAATATCATAAGTGTTATTTTGACTTATCTATAATCTTGGAAGTTTATCATATTAAACACATATATTCACTGCTTACAGAACATTCTATTTAAATATCTAAATGACCTTTCAAAGGGAGTATATTCAGAATCCAACTCTTGTGAATTCTTCATTTCTGATATTTTCAAGTTCTTGTTAAAATTCTCACTGTGCTCATCTGTTCTGTTCTTTAATTCAATTAACATTCTTATTACTAATGCTTCAAATTGTTTATTGTTTATTTCTTTTCATTATTTGTTTTTCCAAGGGTTTTCTCTTGCTGTTTCAATTGAGACCAGTTCTTCTGTCTTTGCATTTTGGCTAAACTTTCTCTGTGCCTATGAAATTAGGTGAAACAGTTACCCATTGTGGTCTTGCAGGGATGTCTTTATATGGGAGTGTCCCGTGTAGATTGGGTGTGCCTAATGCCTTTGGTGGGAGGGCTGAATTTCATGTGGATGCAAGTCACTGTCTTTCCTCAGGGTATGCGGGCAGCTATCACTGTGGTAGGAGGTGGGGCTGGAGATGGAGGTGCTAGGGGAGGAGTCTGGTGTGAGGCAGGGCTTCCTCTCTGCTCAGTGGCCATCATCATCCTGTCAGAGGTTTGGGTCAGGTCCCAAGGTGCTGAAATGGAAGCCCTTAGGATCTAGCTGAGTTGGCTCTGTTCCCTTTAAGTATGTGTTTCCCCACTTCCTGCACTAGGACTTTTGCCCCAGAGGGAGATCGTGCTGAAGCAAGGGGGGGCCCATGCAAGCTCAGAGCTCATGTCAGCTGTGGAAAGAGGTCCAAGCTATCTCCAAGGCACTGCCTGTGTAGGCGCCAGCAACTGTTTCCCTTGCTCTGCTCAGATGCAGCCTTGGTTCAACTCCCCATTGTCTCTCATATCCAATGATTGCCCTCAGCCTCCACTGCCCCAGCCCTGCCGTGGAGTGACACTCAGGGCAGGTGGGGCCTGTATTGATTCTTGGTGCTTATGGGGAGGTGAGCTGTGCTACAGTGGCCACTGTCAAGAGTTTCGGGCTACTTCTAATGCACTGCTTGAGTTCAGTTCAGTCGTGTCTGACTCTTTCCAACCCCATGAACCACAGCACGCCAGGCCTCCCTGTCCATCACCAACTCCCAGAGTCCACCCAAACCCATGTCCATTGAGTCAGTGATGCAATCCAACCATTTCATCCTCTGTTGTCCCCTTCTCCTCCTGCCCTCAATCTTTCCCAGCATCAGGGTCTTTTCAAATGAGTCACCACTTTGCATCAGGTGGCCAAAGTATTGGAGTTTCAGCTTCAACATCAGTCCTTCCAATGAACACCCAGGACTGATCTGCTTTAGGATGGACTGGTTGGCTCTCTTTGCAGTCCAAGGGACTCTCAAGAGTCTTCACCAACACCACAGCTCAAAAGCATCAATACTTCGGTGCTCAGCGTTCTTTCTAGTCCAACTTTCACATCCATACATGACCACTGGAAAAACCACAGCCTTGACTAGACGGACCTTTGTGGACAAAGTGATGTCTCTGCTTTTTAATATGCTGTCTAAGTTGGTCATAACTTTCCTTCCAAGGAGGAAAGTTTCCACTTCCACTTTCATCAAGACCATGGGGTCGCAAAGAGTCTGACATGACTGAGCGACTGAACTGAACTGAATTTGGTTGGTCATAACTTTCCTTCCAAGGAGTAAGCCTATTTTAATTTCATGACTGCAATCACCATCTGCAGTGATTTTGGAGCCCCCAAAAATAAAGTCACTCACTGCTTCCACTATTTCCCCATCTATTTGCCATGAAGTGATGGGACCAGATGCCATGATCTTAGTTTTCTGAATGTTGAGCTTTAAGCCAACTTTTTCACTCTCCTCTTGAGTAAGCACCAACAATGGATATCATAGCCCCACCCAGACACCCTCCCTGGAACTCAGCAGCCTCTGTGTCCCACATCTGAGCTTTCTACCTGGTTGTGGCAGCCCTAGATCCAGTACTGTGCTGCACTGTGGATAAGTGGGTCTGGAGCAGTCACTCAATTGGGATTGGCACTGGGGCAGTTGTGGGAAACCTGGCAGTCACTGGGGCAGTCTTCACTCTGCCCTTTCTGCCCTGCCTTGCTGGTAAGCTAGTACACACATGCTTCTCATTCTCAATCCAGGCTTCTCACAGCCCTCTTGTTAGTCCCTGTGGTCCTCCAATCAGTCAAGAGGGCTTGTCTCCTCTGTGTCGGATCCCGGGCCATCCCAATCTGTGGCTCAAACAGCTTACTCCCCAGGTAATCTCCCTGTTCCTCTGAGTTCCTTCCCAGGGGTACGGGGCCTGACCTGATTGCTTTTCTTCCCTCCCTGCCTAATTACGGATGAATCTTTCCTGTTGTCTTGGTTGTACAGGAGTCCTTCCACCAGTTTCCTATTAGTTTTCAGTGAGAATTGTTCCATATGTAGATGTATTTTTTATGTGTTCATGGGGTGAGGTGAGTTGCATGTCTCCTTCTACTCGACCATCTTGACAGATCTATTTTCTTATTGCTATTCTCTATTTGATGGGTCTGGAGAAGGCAGTGGCACCCCACTCCAGTACTCTTGCCTGGAAAATCTCATGGACAGAGGAGCCTGGTAGGCTGCAGTCCATGTGGTTGCTAAGAGTCAGACACGACTGAGCGACTTCACTTTCACCTTTCACTTTCATGCATTGGAGAAGGAAATGGCAACCCACTCCAGTGTTCTTGCCTGGAGAATCCCAGGGACGGGGGCTTCCGTCTATGGGGTCGCACAGAGTCGGACACGACTGAAGCGACTTAGCAGCAGCAGCAGCAGCATTTGATGGGTCATTGTCAGCATACTTTAATTCTGTAGATATGGTTTCCTTTATTTCTTTGAATATATTTACAGGAGCTGATTGAAAGTCTTTTTTACTATGTCCTATATACATATGCCCTCAGAGACAGTTTCTATTGACTGTTTTTTTGTCCTGAGTATAAGCCACATATTATTATTTCTTTGCAAGATTTGTAATTTTTTATTTGACATTGGACAGTTTGATAATATAGCAACTCTGGACTTTTGACTCCTTCCCAAAGCACTGTAGTTGCTGCTTTTTAGTTTATTTGTTTAGTGACATGTCTGAACTAATTCTGGACAGTCTGTCTTTCCTGCAATGTGTAGCCTGATGTCCTTGCTCAGATTTTTACTTCTAATTCGTGTAATTTTTAAGTCCAGCTTCCTAGGAGTCTCCCTGGGATCATCATAGCTTATTAATCAGCCAATGATTAGTCAAAGGTTGTGCAGAAACATCTTGGGCCAATAAAGCTTTCATATTTACAAAAGGTTTCAATGTGTAGGTTAGGGCATACATTAAAAATTCAAGCAATTTATGTCTGGCTTTTATTGTTTTCCTTGGGCAGGTCTCATGTTCAACCAGGTATAAATATGTAATCGGGGCTCTTCTAGGCATCTCCTGAGTCTGTTTGTAGCCACGTATATCTACCCAATCTTCCGGATTCCCAGGACTATATGGGAGCTTATCCATGCCCTTTATGGTTGTTTTATTGCTCAGATCTCTCAGTTAAATTTTTGGTATGGTGTATTGCAACCACAGGCAACTAAGCTATTTGTCCCACCTGATTGTTTGCCATTGATCTTGCTATTATTTTTGACAATGCCCTGGACTTGAGGACTTCTTTATTTTCACTGAAAAAACTTGTTTCTTGTGTCAAGATCAGGTAAATCATTGCTTACCTTTTATTCTACCTGTTATTTTTTCCTTTACATTTATGTCTATAATACATTTGTCTAGAATTTATGTGTGGTAAGGCTCTAACATGATGTTTTCTCCCCAAATACCAACCCAATTTTCTCAACAACTATTAACAATTCATCTATTCCTCATTGATTTGAGAAGCTTTCTTTAGCATATTTTAAGTTATCATGTGTCCAGAGTCTTACTCAGTATTAGCTGCACTAAAACAATGACCTGTCAATTTTTGTGTCAGTATCACATCATTTTAGTATATGTTTATAATACACCCTGGCTTTTTTGTTGATGTTGTTTGAGCCAAGACTTCTCTTACTGCTCTTTTAAAAAATTATAATCTATTCTTATTCATTTGCTTTTCCAACATACTTTAGAATTATTCTGTCAGGTGAACAAAAACTATTTCTTATACATCTTTATATATCAAGATGGCACATGATTAACTCAAATGTTGTATTATAGCTATGAATGAATCTTCTGCTTCCTAATAGAACTATTCCTCTGAAGAGACTCCTAAACTTTCACCATGAATCTAGAGGACAAACTTTGTCCAATTTTATGTTGCATTTCTGGAAAATTGTTGAGTTTGGAATGAACCTATGCTAGAAATGGTAGGACCTTGGCACATGCTTTGCCTCATTCAACAGGGCTGCATCCCACCCCTAGAAGCCTGACAGAGTTCCTCATTATCCTTCCTTTCTCAGTAGTGACTATTATTATGTATTAAGTGAAGTGGGTGAAAGTTGCCCAGTCATGTCCGACTCTTTGCAACCCCACTGCCTATGCAGTCCATGGAATTCTCCAGGCCAGAATACTGGAGTGAGTAGCCTTTCCCTTCTCCAGGGAATCTTCCCAACCCAGGGATCGAACCCAGGTCTCCCCACTGCAGGCAGATTCTTTACCAACTGAGCTATGAGGGAAGCCCATTTTATGGGCTTATTAATACATATTATATGTATTAATGCCTTCCTCAAACGTATCAAGTTTTCGTAGTAGATACTCATTTCTCTAAGCCAACTGTCCAAGAGCTGCACCAACTTAAGTTTTAGCTACAACTTGCCCAGCATTACTTTCATAAGGGGTATCTTTTAACTACAGTTAGTAGAAGCAATTGAGGAGTTAGATTCCTAACAATCAGGTCATAGTTCAATACTCCTACAAAGTCTTTACACTGATGGGCAATGTAGTATTTAGGATAAGTTAATTTTCATTTAAAGTTGAATTTTAAATTCCCAGTAAGATTTTCTGTTAATCTTTAAAATTGTATTTTCTACCATTTTGTCTTTGAAAAAGCATAGGAGTTTGAAGTTGGACAGACTTTAGTTCAAACTCTTATAGTTACATATAAAATCTCCTATTAGTTACGTAACCTTTGTAAGTTACTTCTTTTTGAGCCTTTGTTTCCTCTTCTATAAATGGAGATATATAACACTTTTCAGCACTTTTATGAGGATTAGAAGTATTGAACACAAAGGGCTGACTTAGCACACTGCCAGGTATATAACATGTAATATTACAGAACATGTTCTTGCTGATGTTGTGAACATTGCTAATTGCCTTGTGCTTTGTTAATGATCTTGTATGAATTACTGGTTTTTACAGGGCAGTTCCCCCAACACTAAAAGACTTCAGATGATGCCTCTTCTTTTTGGGTTCTTAGATCTTTTTAAAAGTAATCTTTATATCTTTTACCCTGCTTTTAAGGAGCTAACTCATTTGAAAAGACTGTGATGCTGGGAAAGATTGAGGGCGGGAGGAGAAGGGGACGACAGAGGATGAGATGGTTGGATGGCATCACCGACTCAATGGACATGGGTTTGGGTGGACTCTGGGAGTTGGTGATGGACAGGGAGGCCTGGCATGCTGTGGTTCATGGGGTCGCAAAGAGTCAGACATGACTAAGCGACTGAACTGAACTGAAGGAGTGGCCTATCACTTATTGCTACCCTGGGGCTGGTTCTAAGAATAGCTCCCACTCTGTCTCACCTCCCTTACAATTTGTTGCTTCTAATTTGTTCTACACTGGGAAATCAGATGACCAAACTGTCAGAAATGTGTCTAAATTAGGAATAAACAGGTTGATCAGAAGGCTAAGGGGCTCTCTTCAGGGGAAGAATATAGAACCTATTAGAGCATAGTCTTTGTGATAGCTGGTAGAGCTGTTAATAAGTCATTTTTACTTATTTTCATGTTCTTGGATGTGTTTCAAAAACCCAGAGAATCAAATAAATGGGGAAATGAGCTACTACTATAGTTTTTAGAAAAAAAGATAAACAAAATATGTAATTCTAGAGTTAATATGAGATAATGTAGGGCTGTGACCCAGGAATGTGTTAAGAGCTAGGAGGAATGAATATAATCCATTATTCTTATACGAAAGACTTGTTAAGTCACCAATGTTAACATCAAGGTAGTTAGAATATTAACATATATTAAGCATCTATTATGTGATTACGTGATAAGGTCCCTGCATGTATTATCTCAATCCTCAAATAGCTCTGAGAAGTAAGAATTATTACATCCATTTATGGTGATGAAATGGATACTTTAAAAGGTTAAAGTGACTTATTCAAGTTGAAAAGTGCCAGAGCCAGAATTTATACTAAGGTTTGTTCAATTTCAAAGCTCAAAAATCTGTAACCCTCTGGTGATTTGTAAGGACTGACTTCCTCTTTGTACAAAATTTACTTACTCTACATCAGCAAATAAACAATGAGAACATTTAATAAAAAAACTGAATACCACTGGCAATTACAATGATATACATCAAGTGCCTAGAAATTAATTTAAAATGCAGAAGACCTTTATGAAAGAATATTAAGTCTACTTATGACATAAAGTTCTGTACACCTGAAATTAATATAATATTGTAAATCAACTATACTTCAAAAAAGACTGAAAGAGAGATCTGAATAAAGGGAAAGGTAAACTATTATCTTAGGGTAGAAGGACAACATTATAAAGATGTCAATTCTCCCTAAATTAATCTATAAATCCAATTCATTGACCAAAAAACCCAACAAGATTTCGTGGAAAATGGACTAATTCTAAATTATATATGGAAGATGAAAGATTCATGTGGTTCAGGAGCAGTCAGTACAAGTCTGAAACAAGAAAAGCAAAGAGTAGAGATTTAACCTACCTGCTATTAAGGCAAATTACAAACCCTTCATAAATGAATGAACGTGATATTGGTGAGGGAGCAAATAGGCAATGGAACAAAATAAAATTCAGGGATGAACTCAAGTATATATAGGAACTTGGTACCTAGGAATGGTGGTAACACAAATCAATGGGGAGAGAAGAGATCATTTAATACATGGAGTTGGGAAAACTGGATTATTATGTAGAGAAAATAAAACTAGACCCTTTTTTAAAGCATACACAGAATAAATACCCACTAAAGACCTGAAATGGAAGGCAATATTATAAAACTATAATGTAAACAGTTACATCATAGTTACAGAAAAAGTAGAAACATCTTTATGACCCATGGGTAGGGAACAATTTATTAAATAAGATTCCCCAAAGCACACACCATAAATGCAGAGATTGATGGGTTTGACAAAATCAAATTAAATACTCATTTGTTAGGGGTAAAGTATACTGATAACCTGCAATTTACTTGGAAATGAATCAAAAAGGATAGATAAATGGATGGATAGAGATAGAGAGAGGGATAGTTATATTGGATAAAGCTGTTATTAATAATTATAGAATCTAAGTGGTGGTCATATGAATGTTTGGCATCCTATTCTTCCAATTTTTCTTTATATGTATGTACGTATATGGGCTTCCCAGGTGGTGCAGTGGTAAAGAATCCACCTGCCAATGCAAGAGAAGTGGGTTTAATTTCTGGGTCAGGAAGATCCCCTGGAGTAGGAAATGGCAACCTACTCCAGTATCCTTGCCTGGAAAAATCCCATGGACAGAGGAACCAAGTGGGCTATACAGTCCAGGGGGTCACAAAGAATCAGACATGACTGAGTCACTGAGCAAAGCACACATATATGTATGTGTATGCATGTGTGTGTGGTGTTGGGGGTGGCTTCCCTGGTGGCTCAGATGGTGAAGAATCAGTCTGTAATGCAGGAGACCTGGGTTTGATCCCTGGGTTGGGAAGATCCCCTGGAGAAGAAAATGGCTACCCACTCCAGTATTCTTGCATGGAGAATTCCATGGACACAGGAGCCGAATATATATATATATATATATATATATATATATATATTGGCTGTGCCATATGGTATGGCATTCAGGATCTTAATTCCCTGACCAGGAATCCATGGCCCCTGCAGTTGAAGTGCAGTCTTAACCACTGGATGGCCAAGAAAGTCCCAATTTTCTCTATGTATGAAATCATAATAATGAAAAGCCAGTGAAAGTGAAATAATTTTGTTCAAAAAGGATATTGTACATAAAGTTTAAAAAAATTGTGGCTGACTGGAAAAGAAATTTGACACATATATACACAGATATAGAAAAGGTATCTGCTATATTTGTGTGTGTATATAGATATATATATATATATCACAAAAAAACTTATGTAATCAGCAAGGAAAAGATAAATAACCTAAAAGAAAATTTGCAAGATAAATAGGCACTTCAGAGAATGAGAAAACAAATAGCTAACATATTATATATAAAACAGAAAAGTGAAAGTGAAAGTTGCTCAGTCGTGTCCAACTCTTTGTGACCCCATTGCCTATGCAGTCCATGGAATTCTCCAGGCCAGAATACTGGAGTGGGAAGCCTTTCCCTTCTCCAGGGGATTTTCCCAACCCAGGGATCGAACCCAGGTGTCCCCCATTGCAGGCAGATTCTTTACAAGCTGAGCCACAAGGGAAGCCCAAGAATACTAGAGTAGGTAGCCTATCCCTTCTCCAGCAGATCTTCCTAACACAGGAATTGAACCAGGGTCTCCTGTATTGCAGGCGGCCTCTTTACCAACTGAGCTATCAGGGAAGCCCTATATATAAGATAGAAGATCAAATAAATGCAAAGTAAAATAAAAGATACTACTTGAAAAAATTAGCAAGATACTACTTGGCAAAAATTAAGAAGTTATATAAGAACTGGCAATAATATGAAGAAATAGAAACTCTTATGCACTATTCATAATTTAGAACAAATTTCTAGAGAAATCTGGCAATATTTTGTGAAAAATTTATATGCACATTTTACAGGATCCAGGACTCCTACTCCAAAATACATACTTCAGATAAACTGACACAGGAACACAAAGAGACAGAGACATCTGTGAAGATATTCCCTGCAGCACTGTTTGGTATACCTAAGAACTGGACACTATCTATCAAAGAACAAATAAAGTACTGTGATATTAGCACTTGTTGGAATATAATTCAGCAGTCATCAGGAATGAACCATATATGAATATGGATAGATCTAAAAAAGAACACTGAGTGAAAAAAATAAGAAATAGAATGAGACGTACAACATAATATCTTTTGTGTTTAAAAAGAAAAAAAATCTACATAAATAAGCATCACTAGAGATTGTACATGGATATGGATCTTGCCAACCCAGGGATTGAACCCAGGCCTCCTGCTTTGCAGGCAGATTCTTTTACCGTCTGAGCTACTAGGGAAGCCAATATATATGTCATGGCAATTAATTCCAGTGTTTCTGAAGTCTAAAGTCAACATAAAACCTCCCCACTTCAAAATACCATGAAAACCACTTGCTTAAGGGAAATGTCAAAAAAGTAAAAGAGAAATGAACTGACCACTTCCGGGTCACATGGCTTACCGGAGTACACAGCACATGAGCAGCAGATGGGTGGGGACGTTAGCTGGATTGAGCATACTGGGTGTGTCTGACTTCATACAGGCCAGGAAGGCACGCATCCTTCTGTTTTTGTCCTCAACTGCTTTGCCTAGCCAGAGCTTCTTGAGGTTTGGGCAAGTCCATTCCCGAAACGTCAGTGCAGACACCAGCTCTGGGGTTTGAGGTGACTTCCCTTTATAGGCAGACCACTCTTTAAGAATCACTGAAGGAACTAAAAGACAGAAATCGAGGAAAAACAGGCTATAGAGACTTGGAGCATTTCACCGCTGGTCACAACTGACAGAATCCATCACACTTCAACATCTTTGTATTTTCTGTCACTATAATTTTTATTGTTAGCAGCAGAAATGGCAAGAGTAGTAAGCATTTAGTAGATGCTTGGTATGTATTAAGTATTTTATATACAAATGTAAATCTTACTCCTCTAGACAAACCTGAGAGAGAAGCATTATGATTATATTATCACAAAATATAGTACCTATTTTATAAATGAAAAACAATCAAAGCTCAACTGTCATATAGTTCTACAGTCATATAGTAGTCCCTCCATTATTCACAGGGAATACATTCCAAGACCCCCAGTGGACACCCAAAACCATGCATAATACTGAATCCTGTATATACTATGGTTTTTCCTATACCTATAAACCTATGATAAAGGTATGCAAGAGATTAACAGCAATAATAAAATAAAACAATTATAATATACTGTAATAAAAGTTATCTGAAAGCAGTCTCTCTCTCTCAAAATATCTTACTGCACAAATTTAATGCCTTTTCCATCTTAACTAAGCCCTTATCATGTACTGTGTCCGTAACTTTTGCAGTTCAAAATGTGACAGCAAAACTAGCACTAAATTTCTTTTTCCTTCTTCACAGTTTCACAGATAGAAGACTTGTTCTTACCATACATCTTTTTGTTCTTAGTACAGATGTTAGCAACGTCAGCATATCATTTTTTCCTTCCCTTACTAAGTTGAGAACTTTCACCTTTTCACTTAAAGAAAGCACTTTCTTGCTTCTCTTCGGCATATTTGAACTGCCAGTATCACTACTCTTGCACTTTGGGGCCATTATTAAGTAAAATAATGATTACTTGAACATAAGCACTTCAACTGATTATAAGGACGTCCCTGGCTATCCAGGGTTAATATTCCGCACTTCCACTGTAGCGGACACAGGTTCAATCCCTGGTTGGGGAACTAAGATCCTGCATGCCTCACTGTGTGGCCAAAAAAATAAATAAATAAAATGATTTTAATACAATAGCAAAGATAGGAAATAGACATGAGTACAACTGTGTGTATAGTTCTATGTCATGTGTAGATTCATGCAATTATCACCACAATCAAGATATAAAACTATTCCATCACCACAAAGATCTCTCCTGTGCTACTCCTTTTATGGTCACATGCAATGCTCTCCGGCACCATCCTTGATCTCTGCCAACCACTAATCTGCTCTCTATCTCTATAATTTTGTCAGTTTGAGAATGTTATATAAATTGAATCAGTATGCAACCTTTTGAGACTAGCATTTTCACTCAGCATAATGCTCTTGAGATCTATCCATGTTGATGCATGTATCAATATCTCATTCCTATTTTGCTGAGTAATATGCCATGGTATAGATGTACACGGTTTACCTTTTGAAGGACATCTAGGTTATGTCCAGTTTGGGGCTATTATGAATAAAGGTGTTATGAATATTTGTGTATAAGTTCCTGCATGAAAATAAGTCTTCATTCTCTAGGATAAATGCTCCAAAAATGTAGTGCTACACACTTATTTTTAGTTTACTTTTAGTTTTAAGGAACTGCCAAATTATTTTCCAGAGTGGTGGTATCATGTTACATTCCCATCAGCAAATCATGAGTGATCCAGTTTTTCCACACTCAATATAGCATGCTCTGTTAACACCATTATTCATTTTAGCCATTCTGATAGATAGGTATGTAGTAATACTTCACTGTGGTTTTGGTTTGCACTTCTCTAATGGCTAATGATGGTGAACATATTTTCATGTCTTTATATTCCACACATATATCTTGTTCAGTGAAATGTCTGTGAATATCTTTTGCTGATTTTCTAATTGGATTATTTTTATATTGTTCAGTTTCAAGAGTTTTTGCAGATACTTTCTTTCAGAGTATTTCAGATACTAGTCTAGATATGTGGCACTGTTCACCTATGGATTTCCAATTGATCCAGTACTATTTGTTAAAAAGACAATCCTTCCTCCAACAAAGTGCTTCTGCAGCTTTGTCAAAAATCAGTTGGCTGTACTTGTGTGAGGCAATTTTTGGGTTCTCTATTCTGTTCCATTGGTCTATACCACTGCTAATCACAGTCTTAATCACTGTAGCGACATATTAAGTCTTATAATCAGGTAGAGTTGTTGCTCCCAAATTAATATTCTTTCTCAAAAATGTTTTAGCTATGCTAGGTCCTTTATTTTTCCATATAAATATTAGAATAATCTTATCTTCATACATACAGAATCCTGATAGAATTAGATAGAAACTGTTAAATCTATATACAATTAATTTCTGTTGAATCAGTATAAAAAAAAATCCCAACCAACAAAAGTCCAGCACCAGACAACTTGATAGTGAATTCACCAAAAATTTAAAGAAGAGCTACCACCTATCCTTCTCAAATGATTCCAAAAAAATTGAAGAGGAAGGAATGCCTCTAAACTCATTCTATATAAAACAAAATATCCTTCAAGAATAAAGTGAAAATAAAGACATTTTCAGATGAAGGAAAACTAGGATACTTTTAAAAAAGTAAAGTTATCCTAAAAGAATGACTACAGGTATTTCTCTACATAAAAAGGAAATAATAAAAGAAGGAATTTTGGAATTATCAGGAAGGAAGAAAAAACAATGGAAAGAACAAATATATGGATAAATACAACATATTTTCTTTCTTCTGAGTTTTCTAAATTATATCTCAAAGTAAGCAAAAACTGTAACAATGTCTGTAGAGAAAATAATTAAGACAATTATAAATTGAGAAAGGTAAAGAGATGCAATAGAGGTCAGGTTCACTTCACTTGAACTGGTAAAATGTCAACACCAGTATAGACTGTGATAAGTTATGTATATACAATGTAATACCTAGTAAATACACTGAAGTAGTTATACAAAGAGATACATTCAAAAACATAGATAAATAAAAACGGAATTCTAAAATAAGTTCACGTATCTATAGGATGGGAAGGATAGGAAAACAGATATAAAAAACAGAAAAAACAAGTAAAAATAAAATGACAGACTTAAGCTCTAACATGCCAATAATTACATTAAATATAAGTAACTTGGTAAAGTAAAGTAAATTAGTCTAATGACACCAATTAAACACACTGTGGAATCTAAAAAGATGACACAAGGGAATTCCCTGATGGTGCGGTGGTTAGGACTGGGCACATTCACTGCCAGGGCCCAGGTCCAATCCCCAGTCAGAGAAACTAAGATCCTGCAAGTAGAGTAGTGAGGCCAAAAAAAGAAAAAAAAAAAAAAAGACACAAATGAACTTATTTACAAAACAGAAACAGACTCACAGACTTCAAAAACAAACTTGTGGCTACCAAAGCGATAAGGAAAGGGCTGAGAGGAAGGGATAAACTAGGAGACTGGGATTAAAACATACACACTACTATATATAGAAGATATAAAGCAACAAGGACCTACTGAATAGCACAGAGAACTCTATTCAATATTCTGTAATAACCTCTATGGGAAAAGAATCTGAAAAAGAGTGGATATATGTATATGTATAACTGATTCACTTTGCTGTACGCCTGAAACTAACACAACACTGTAAATCAACTATCAGTTCAGTTCAGTCGCTCAATCGTGTCCGACTCTTTGTGACCCCATGAATTGCAGCACGCCAGGCCTCTCTGTCCACCACCAACTCCCGGAGTCTACCCAAACCCATGTCAATTGAGTCGGTGATGCCATCCAACCATCTCATCCTCTGTCGTCCCCTTCTCCTCCCGCCCCCAATCCTACCCAGCATTAGGGTCTTTTCCAATGAGTCAGCCCTTCGCATGAGGTGGCCAAAGTATTGGAGTTTCAGCTTCAACATCAGACCTTCCAATGAACACCCAGGATTGATCTCTTTTAGGATGGATTGATTGGATCTCCTTGCAGTCCAAGGGACTCTCAAGAGTCTTCTCCAACACCACAGTTCAAAAGCATCAATTCTTCAGCGCTAAGCTTTCTTCACCGTCCAACTCTCACATCCATACATGACCACTGGAAAAAACATAGCCTTGACTAGACGGACTTTTGTTGGCAAATTAATGTCTCTACTTTTAAATATGCTATCTAGGTTGGCCATAACCTTCCTTCCAAGGAGTAAGCGTCTTTAAATTTCATGGCTGCAGTCACCATCTGCAGTGATTCTGGAGCCCAAAAAAATAAAGTCTGACACTGTTTCCACTGTTTCCCGATTTATTTCCCATGAAGTGATGGGACCAGATGCCATGATCTTAGTTTTCTGAACGTTGAGCTTTAAGCCAACTTTTTCACTCTCCTGTTTCACTTTCATCAAGAGGCTCTTTAGTTCTTCTTCACTTTCTGCCATAAGGGTGGTGTCATCCGCATATCTGAGGTTATTGATATTTCTCCCGGCAATCTTGATTCCAGCTTGTGTTTCTTCTAGCCCAGCGTTTCTCATGATGTACTCTGCATAGAAGTTAAATAAGCAGGGTGACAATATACAGCCTTGACGTACTCCTTTTCCTATTTGGAACCAGTCTGTTGTTCCATGTCCAGTTCTAACTGTTGCTTCCTGACCTGCTTACAGGTTTCTCAAGAGACAGGTCAGATGGTCTGGTATTCCCATCTCTTTAAGAATTTTCCACAATTTATTGTGATCCACACAGTCAAAGGCTTTGGCATAGTCAATAAAGCAGAAATAGATGTTTTTCTGGAACTCTCTTGCCTTTTCGATGATCCAGCGGATATTGGCAATTTGATCTCTGGTTCCTCTGCCTTTTCTAAAACCAGCTTGAACATCTGGAAGTTCACGGTTCACGTATTGCTGAAGCCTGGCTTGGAGAATTTTGAGCATTATTTTACTAGCATGTGAGATGAGTGCAATTGTGCGGTAGTTTGAGCATTCTTTGGCATTGCCTTTCTTTGGAATTGGAACGAAAACTGACCTTTTCCAGTCCTGTGGCCACTGCTGAGTTTTCCAAATTTGCTGGCATATCGAGTGCAGCACTTTCACAGCATCACCTTTGAGGATTTGAAATAGCTCAACTGGAATTCCATCACCTCCACTAGCTTTGTTCGTAGTGATGCTTTCTAACGCCCACTTGACTTCACATTCCAGGATGTCTGGCTCTAGGTGAGTGATCACACCATCGTGATTATCTGGGTCATGAAGATCTGTTCTGTACAGTTCTTCTGTGTATTCTTGCCACCTCTTCTTAATATCTTCTGCTTCTGTTAGGTCCATACCATTTCTGTCCTTTAGCGAGCCTATCTTTGCATGAAATGTTCCTTTGGTATCTCTAATTTTCTTTAAGAGATCTCTAGTCTTTCCCAATCTGTTGTTTTCCTCTATTTCTTTGCACTGATCACTGAGGAAGGCTTTCTTATCTCTCCTTGCTATTCTTTGGAACTCTGCATTCAGATGGGAATATCTTTCCTTTTCTCCTTTGCTTTTCACTTCTCTTCTCTTCCCAGCTATCTGTAAGGCCTCCTCAGACAGCCATTTTGCTTTTTTGCATTTCTTTTCCATGGGAATTGTCTTGATCTCTTTCTCCTGTACAATGTCACGAACCTCTGTCCATAGTTCATCAGGCACTCTATCAGGTCTAGTCCCTTAAATCTATTTGTCACTTCCACTGTATACTCATAAGGGATTTGATCTAGGTCATACCTGAATGGACTAGTGGTTTTCACTACTTTCTTCAATTTAAGTCTGAATTTGGCAATAAGCAGTTCATGATCTGAGCCACAGTCTGCTCCTGGTCTTGTTTTTGCTGACTGTATAGAGCTTCTCCATCTTTGGCTGCAAAGAATATAATCAATCTGATTTCGGTGTTGACCATCTGGTGATGTCCACATGTAGAGTCTTCTCTTGTGTTGTTGGAATACCCAAATGTCAAAAAAAAAAGTTTAAAAAAGGGTTCCCTTTCCTCCACATCCTTTGCCAGTATTTGTTGTCTTTTTGATAATAACCATTCTGAAAGGTATAAGATGATATCTCATTGTGGTTTTGATTTGCATTTCCCTGATGACTGGAGAAGTTGAGCATTTTTTCACATGTCTGTTGGGCATCAGTATGTCTTCTTTAGAAAAATGTCTATTCAGATCCTATGCCAATTATTTAACTGGGTTGGTTTTTTGATGTGGAGTTGTTAAGAATTCTTTGTATATTTTGGATATTAACCCACTGTTGGATAGATCATTCGCAAATCTTTCCCAATTCAGTGGACAGCCTTCCTGTTTTGTTGATAATTTCATATGCTATGAACAGAGTTTTCAGTTTGATGGAGTCCCATTTGTTTATTTTTGTTTTTGTTTACCTAACATGAGGAGACATATCCAAAAAAAAAAACCTCTAAGATTGATGTCAAAGAGCATAGGGCTTAGGTTTCTTTTAGAAGTTTTTATGGTTTCAGGTGTTATGTTTAACTGTTTAATCCATTGCATGTAGCTATCCATTTTTCCCAACACCATTTATTGAAGAGGCTGTCTTTTTCCCCATTGCATATTCTTGCCTCTTTTCTCACAGATAAATTGCTGATATAATTTTGGGCTCATGTATGGGCTCTCCATTCAGTTCCATTGATCCATTTATCTGTTTATGTGCCAGTACCATTCTGTTTTGATTATTGAAGCTTTGTGTGTAATACAGTTTGAAATTAGGGACTGTGATGCCTCCTGTTTTGTTCTTTTCTTTAAAATTTACAACATTGTGTTAGTGTTAGGTGTACAGCAAAGTGATTCCATTTTATACATATATATACACATTATATATAGGCTACCCTGGTAGCCAGGCGGTACAGAATCTGAGCTTGAATATATAATACAAGATATATAATTATAACTATATAATAGGCATAACATATATATGTTCTTTTTCAGATTGTTTTCTCATATAGGTTATTACAGAGCATTAAGTTGAGTTCCCTGGGATACACAGTAGATCCTTATTGATTATCTGCTTTATGCATGCATGCTATGCATGCTAAGTCGCTTCAGTCGTGTCCAACTCTTTGCGATCCCAAGGACTGTAACCCACCAGGCTCCTCTCTCCATGGAATTTTCCAGGCAAGAATACTGGAGTGGGTTGCCATTTCCTCCTCCAGGGGATCTTCTTGACCCAGGGATCGACCCCATGTCTCTTATATCTCCTGCACTGGCAGACAGGTTCTTTACCACAAGCACTGTTTATGTTAATCCCAACCTCTTAATTTATCCCTTCTCCCCAACCTTTCCCCTTTTGTAACTATAAGTTTGTTTTTGAAGTCTGTAAGTCTGTTTCTGTTTTGTAAATATGTTCTTTTGAACCACTTTTCAGATTTTCCACATATAAGCAGTATCATACTATATTTGCCTTTCTCTGACTTACTTCACTTAGTATAATAATCTCTAGGTCCATCTGTATTGCTGTAAATGGCATTATTTCAGTCTTTTTTAATGGCTTGAGTAATATCCTAGTGTGTGTGTGTGTGTGTGTGTGTGTGTGTGTGTGTGAGTGTGAGAGTGTGAGTGTATTCCATTATCTTCTTCATACATTACTCTGTTGATGGAAATTTAGGCTGCTTTCATGTCTTGGATACTATAAGTAGTGTTGCTATAACCACTGGGTTGCACGTATCTTTTCAAATTAGTTTTCACCTTTTCCAGATATATGCACAGGAGTGGGATTACTGGATCATGTGGTAGTTCTAGTTTTAGTTTTTTAAGGAAAAACACCATACTGTTCTCCATGTTTTTCATTTTTAAGACTTTATGGCTATTTGGGTCTTCTGTATTTCCCTATAAATTTTAGAGTTGTTTTAGTTCTGTGGAGAACATTGTTGGTATTTTGATAGGGATTGCGCTGAATCTGTAGATTACCTTAGGTAGTATGGTTTTTGACAATATTAACTCTATTAACTCTTCCATTCCACAAGCACTTATATCTTTCTGTTTGTGCCATCTTCAATCTCTTTCATCAAAGTCTTATAATTTCCTGAATATAGGTCCTTTAACACCTTGCTTAGATTTATTCCCAGGTATTTAATTTTTTTAATTGGAGGCTAATAGCTTTACAGTGTTGTACTGGTTTATTTTAATCTTTACGTGATTGTTTGTTGGGAGTTTTTGATTACTGATTCAATTTCGTTAAATTGGCCTGTTCATATTTTCTATTTCTTCCTGATTTAGTCTTGGGAGATTGTACATCTCTAGGAATTTATACTTGTCTTCTAAGTTGTCCATTTTATTTATTATTTAAATTTTTAAAAATTTTTGTTGTATATTGGAATATAGTTGGTTAACAATGTTGTGTTAGTTTCAGGCATACTGCAAAGTGATTCAGCTATACGTATACATGAACCTATTCTTTTTCAAATTCTTTTCTCATTTAGGTTATTTTATAGAGTGATCAGAGTTCCCTGATTCTTGTTGGTTATCTATTTTAAATACAGCAGTATGTACATATCAATTCCAAACTCCCAATCTATCCTTCCACCTTCCCCCTGGTATAGGTTGTCCATTTTATTGGTGCATAATTGTCCATAGTAATCTCTTATGATCTTTTGCATTTCTGTGGTGTTGGTTGTAGCTGCTCCTTTTTCATTTCTGATTTTATTGATTTGGGCCCTCTATTTTTCTTGATGAATCTAGCCAAAAATTTACCAATTTTATCACTTCAAAGAACAAGGTCTTAAGTTCATTGATCTTTCTTTCTTTTTAGTCTCCACGGCATTTATTTCTGTTCTGATTTTTATCATTTCTTCTACTACCTTTGGGGGTTTTGCTCCTATTTTATACTTTATGTGTAAGGTTAGGTTGTTTCAGATTTTTGTTTTTCCTGAGGCTGGAACTGCTTTTGCTGCATCCCACCGTATATACTCAATCACTGTGTTTCTATTTGCATTTGTCTCTAGGTATTATTTGATTTCTTCTTGAATTCTTCAGTGATCCATTGATTATTTACATATGCTATTATTATTAATATTATTTATTATGCTTCAATTTATTATAATAGCATAACATTTGGCCTCCATGTTTGAGATTTTTTTCTGCAGGCTTTTTCTCCCCTTGTAGTTAATCAGTTCAGTTCACTTCAGTCGCTCAGTCGTGTCCGACTCTTTGTGACTCCATGAATTGCAGCACACCAGGCCTCCCTGTCCATCACCAACTCCTGGAGTTTACCCAAACCCATGTCCATCAAGTCGGTGATGCCATCCAACCATCTCATCCTCTGTTGTCCCCTTCTCCTCTTGCCCCCAATCCTTCCCAGCATTAGGGTCTTTTCCAATGAGTCAACTCTTCGCATGAGGTGGCCAAAGTATTGGAGTTTCAGCTTCAACATCAGTCCTTCCAATGAACACCCAGGACTAATCTCCTTTAGGATGGACTGGTTGGATCTCCTTGCAGTCCATTTGTTAATAACCAGCTTCATATTGTTGTGGTTGGAAAAGATGCTTGATATGATTTCAGTCTTCTTAAAATTACTGTGACTTATCTTGTGGCCCAGCATGTGATCTATCCTGGAGAATGCTCCATGTGCACTTGAAAAGAATGTGTATTCTGCTACTTTTGGATGTAACTTCTATACATCTACTAAGTCCATTTGGACTAATGTGTCATTTAAGGCCAGTGTATCATTTATATTCTCTCTGGATGATCTGTCAACTGATGTAAGTGGGGTGTTCAAGTTCCCTAATATTAATATGCTACAGTCAACTTCTCCCTTTAGGTCTCTTAATATTTGCTTTATGTATTTAGTCGCTGCTATGTTGGCTGTATATATGTTTATAATTTTTGTACATTCTTGGATGGATCCTTTGATCATTATGTAATGTCCTTCTTTGTCTCTACACCTGGAGCTGGTGTTGGAAGGCTAATGGGTGGGGCTGGAGCCCAGAGGGTCCAGGGCCTGCTGTCCATCCACTAGTAGGTGAAGCCAGGTCCTGGGGCTAGTGCTGGCCCATTTGTGGGTGGAGATAGGTCCCAGTGTGTTGGAGTTGATGTTGGCCTACAGCTGGACGGGGCTGGGTCCTGGTGTGGCTGGCAGCTCAGTACAGTAGCCAGTCTACTGGTGAGTAGGTCTGTGTATCTGCCCAGCTATCTGTCTGGCCTGGAATGTCCTAGGACTGGTGCTAATTGGCTGGTGGGTGGGGCTGGGTCCAGGCACTAATAAACTAAAGGGAAGGTTCCAAGATGGCACTTATCAGCACCAATATACCCATGATAGGATAAACTCCCCAAAATGGCTACTGCCGGCTTGATGTCCGCACAATGATGTTTCAATTGCCTCTTGTCTCTCTGGGAGCCCAGCTCTCTAAATCAGCACTTGGTCTGATCCAGCCTCCTTATAAATTATTGTTTCTGTCCTGAGTCTTGGACTGTGTGAGATTTTTTGTGTATATCCTTTAACAGTGGAGACTTTACTTTTATAAAGGCAGAAGGGACTCCATGACTTCTGATGAAAGATCAGCTTTTATTTGTATTATTTCCCCCATATGTAAAGCATCATTTCTCTCTGGCTGCTTTCAATAATTTTTCTATCTTAGGATGGACAAGGGTTTAATTTCCAAACTACACACACAGATCATACAATTCAATACTGAAAAACCAAGCAACCCAATCAAAAAGTGGGCAGAAGATCTAAATAGACATTTCTCCAAAGAAGACATAAGGATGGCCAAAAGGCATATGAAAAAAAAAATGCTCAGCATTGCTAATTATTAGAGAAATGCAAATCAAAACTATAATGATGTATCACCTCACACCAGTCAGAATAGCCAGCATTAAAAACTCTAACACATATATGTGGAATCTAGAAAAATGATACAGATGAACCTATTTCCAAGGCAGGAATAGAGACAGAGATATAGAGAATGGACCTGTGGACACAGGCAGGAAGGGGAGGGTGGGATGAATTGAGAGATTAGGATTGACATATACACACTACCATGTGTAAAACAGATAGCTAGTGGGAACCTGCTACATAGCGCAGGGAACTCAGCTCAGTGCTCTGTGATGACCTAGATGGGTGGGATGGGCATGGAGTGGGAGGAAGTCCTAAGAGGGAGGGTATATATGCATACATATAGATGATTCACTTCATTGTACAGCAGAAATTAACACAACATTCTAAAGCACTTATACTCCAAAGAAAAAGTTTTTAAGTGTATAAATAATAGATGCTGGAATGGGTGTGGAGAAAAGAGAACCCTGTTACACTGTTCATTGGAATGTAAATTGTTGCAACCACCATGAAGAACCATACAGGGGTTCCTTAAAAAACTCAAAACAGAGCTACCATATATATGATCCAGCTACTCCACTCCTGGGCATATATACAGAAAAGATGAAAACTCTAATTTGAAAAGAGACATTCATCCCAATGTTCATAGGAGCACTATTTTTAATAGCCAAGACACAGAAGCAACCAAAAAAAGATGTCCTATTCATCATAGGCTTTCCTGATGGCTCAGATGGTAAAGAATCCACCTGTAATGCAGGAGAACTGAGTTCGATCCTGGGTTCAGAAGATCCCCTGGAGGAGGGCATGGCTACCCACTCCAGTATTCTTGCCTGGAGAATCCCCATGGACATAGGAGCCTACTGGGCTATATAGGTCGCAAAGAGTTGGACATGACTGAGCGACTGAGCACAGCACATAGCACATTCATCATAGGGGATTGGAATGCAAAAGCAGGAAATCAAGAGATACCTGGAGTAACAGGCAAGTTTGGCCTTTGAATACAAAATGAAGCAGGGCAAAGGCTAACAGAACTCTGCCAAGAGAATGCACTGGCCATAGCAAACACCCTTTTTCAACAACGCAAGAGACAACATTACACATGGACATCACCAAATGGTCAATACTGAAATCAGACTGATAACATTCTTTGTAGCCAAAGATGGAGAAGCTGTATACAGTCAGAAAAAACAAGACCTGGAGCTGGCTGTGGCTCAGATCATCAGCTTCTCATAGCAAAATTCAGGCTTACACTAAAGAAAGTGGGGAAAACCACGAGGCTAGTCAGATACAACTTAAATCAATCCCCTATGAATATACAGTGGAGGTGACAAATACATTCAAGGGATTAGATCTAGTAAACAGAGTGCCTGAAGAATATGGACAGAGTAACAATGTACAGGAGGCAGCAAACAAAACCATCCCAAAGAAAAAGAAAGGCAAGAAGGCACAGCGTTGTCTGAGGCGGCTTTACAAATAGCTGAGGAAAGAAGAAAAGCAGAAAGCTAGGGAGAAAGGGAAACGTACATCCAACTAAACACAGAGTTCCAGAGAATAGCAAGGAGAGACAGGAAGGTCTTCTTCAATGAACAGTGCAAAGAAACAGAAGAAAACAACAGAAAGGGTAAGACTGGAGATCTCAAGAAAATTGGAAATATCAAAGGAACATTTCATCCAAAGATGGGCACAATAAAGGACAGAAATGGTAAAGACCTAATAGAAGCTGAAGAGATCAAGAAGTGATGGAAAGAATACACAGAAGAACTGTACAAAAAGGATCTTAATGACCCGGATCTTAATAACCACAATTGTGTAGTCTCTCACTCAGAGCCGGACATTCTGGAGTGTGAAGTCAAGTGGGCCTTAGGAAGCACTCCTGGCCAATAAAGTTAGGGGATGTGATGGAATTTCAGCAGAGCTATTTAAAATACTAAATGATGATGCTATTAAAGTGCTGTACTTAATATGTCAGCAAATTTGGAAAATGCAGCAGTGGCCACAGGACTGGAAAAGGTCAATCCTCTTTCCAAGTCCCAAGAAGGGCAGTACTAAAGAATGTTCAAACCACTGGACAACTGCACTCATCTCCCATGCTAGTAAGGTTATGCTCAAAATACTCCAAGCTAGGCTTCAGCAGTTTGTGAACTGAGAACTTCCAGATGTTCACGCTGGGTTTAGAAAAGGCAGAGGAACAAAAGATCAAATTGCCAACATTCACTGAATCATAGAGAAAGTAAGGGAATTCCAGAAAAACATCTACCTCTGTTTCATTGACTACGCTAAAGTATTAAAAAATCTAAGATCATGGCATCCAGTCCCATCACTTCACGGCAAATAGAAGGGGAGAAGGTGGGAGCAGTGACAGATTTCCTCTTCTTTGGGCTCTATAATCACTGCAGATGGTGACTGCTCTATAATCACCGCAGATTTCATCACTGCAGATGAAATTAGAAGACGATTGCTTCTTGGCAGGGAAGCTATGGCGAACCTAGACAGTGCGTTAAAAAGCACAGACATCACTTTGCTGACAAAGGTCGGTAGAGTCAAGACTAAAGTCTTTCCAGTAGTCAGGCACAGATATGAAAGCTGGACAATAAAGAAGGCAGAGCAATGAAGAATTGATGCTTTTGAATTGTGGTGCTGGAGAAGACTCTTGAGAGTCCCTTGGAAAGCAAGGAGATCAAACCAGTCAATCTTGAAGAAAATCAACCTTGAATACTCTTTGGAAGGACTGATGCTGAAGCTGAAATTCCAACACTGTGGCCACCTGACACAAACAGCCAACTCACTGGAAAAGACCCTGATGTTGGTAAAGACTGAAGACAGAAGAGGGTGACAGAGGATGAGATGGTTAGATGGTATCATCGATTCAATGGACATGAACTTGGCCAAACTACGGGAGATGGTGAGGGACAGGGAAGCTGGGCGTGCTGTAGTCCACAGGTTCACGAAGAGTCATACATGACTTGGCGGCTAAACAACAACAACACACACAGTTATATTTCTCAGCCATAAAAAAGATTGAAAATCTACCATTTGCAGCAACATGGATGGACTTAGAGAATATTATGCTTAGTGAAATAAGTCAGAGAAAGACAAATATCATATGATATCACTTATATGTGGAATATATAAAAATGATATAAAGGAACTTATTTACAAAACAGAAATATACACACAGGCTTTGAAAACAAACTTACAGTTATCAAAGGGGGAGGGGGGAGATAAGTTAGGAGTTTGAGATTAACAGATGAAAGGTTGTTGCTGAGCCATGAAAGACGCCGGCATTCTTGGCCTCCGGAGGAGAGGAATTCAAGCCAGGGCCAGTGATGTGGCTTGATCGCTCAGAGCTTTTGTGTGATAAAGTTTTATTAAAGTATAAAAGAGATAGAGAAAGCTTCTGACATAGTCATCAGAAGGGGGCAGAAAGAGCGCCCCCTGCTAGCCTTTAGCAGTATGTTATATACCTGTCAGCAAGCAGTTAATTAGAGAAAGGAAATGTATCAAAACTCAGAGTGGCAACAGGCCCCTCACCCACAACATGCATTTTGAGATAACACTGGCACAAGGTGAGTCATCCTGGGCCATAAAACAATTGACATGAATCTTGAAGAAAGGGAGGTTTCCAAGTAAATACATGGTTTTATTAACATAGATTAGGATAACAATATATGAGTAAAACATACTGGTTTGCTGAGCCATTATCAGTTCTGAGGTTCTGAGTCTTAAGAAAGACAGAGTCTAGAGTAAATACACAGTTTATTAACATACCTTAAGAAAACCATTCCCATAAGAACAAAGCATTGGTTAGCTCAAGGTTTGAGAAAAGTTAAGATTAGGTGGAACCAGGTGCCATCATGGCAACACAAAATTTTAAGAGAACCCTCCTTTTAATTTTGTATAGAGAAGGGAAAAAAATCTGACACTTGTAGTTTGTTTCCTTCTGCCACTTAAGAGAGAGATAAAAAATGTCTGACATTGCAGCCTATTTCCTCCATTTGGAGACTCCTGGCCTGTCTGCCTGCTACCCTCTCATAGATACACACTACTATATATAAAGTAGATAACCAACAAGGACCTACTATATGTATATAGCACAGGGAACTAAGTTGAAATATGTTCAATATCTATAATGGGAAAGAATTTATATATATATATATATATATATATATATATAACTGAACCAATTTTGCTGTACACCTAAAACCTACACACATACTGATTCAAGTACACATCAATAAAAAAGTATTCTTCCTGTCTTTAGATTTGGAAAGGGTTGACTGTAATCTAGCTCGGCATGATTTTTTTGGGTTTATACTATTTATAACTCACTCAGCTTCCCTCGTGGCTCAGCTGGTAAAGAATGTGCCTGCAATGCGAGAGACCTGGGTTTGATCCATGGGTTGGGAAGATCCCCTGGAGATGGGAAAGGCTACCCACTCTAGTATTCTGGCCTAGAGAATTCCACAGACTATAATCTATGCGGTTGCAAAGAGTTGGACACGACTGAGCAACTTTCACTTTCAGCTTCTTGACTCTTTGGGCTTGTTTTTGCCAAATTTGAGAATATTTAAACTATTATTTCTTTAAGTAATTCTCTTCTCCTTTTGAGACTCTGATTTACACAAATATTAGGTCTTTTATTATAATTCCACTGATTACTGTTTTCAGTCTATTTTCTGTTATTGAGACTAGATAATTTCTATCTTTCTTTCTCTAGGTTCAAAATTATTTTCTCTGCTATCTCCAATCTGCAGTTTAACCCACCCTTTGTGTATTTTATTTCAGATATTGTATCTCTTAATTCTTAATTTCCATTTATTCTTCTTTGTATATTAGATCTCTTTGCTAAGACTTTCCTTTTTTAATTTGCATTAAGAATGTTCAGGGAATTCCCTAGCAGTCTAGTGGTTAGTACTTGATGCTTTCACTGCCAGGGGCCTGGATTCAGTCCCTGGTTGGGGAAATAAGCTCCCACAAACCAAGCAGTGTGGCTAAAAGATAAATAAATAGAAAGAAGAAAAACAATGTTCAAAATTGTTTGTCAAAGCATCTCTCTCTCTCATGGTTGCTCTGAAATCCTTAGCAGGTAATTTAATCAGTTGTGTTACAATAATTGATTTTTCTATTGATAACACAAATCTATTGATTTTCTTTACTCAGTGTGAGATCTCAGTTTGAAATCTTTCTGGTTCTTGGTATAATGAGGGATTTTCAATTCAAACCTTGACATTTTGGGTATCATTTTAAGAGACTCTGGATCTTATTTAAATTTTGTGTTTTAGCAGGTCTTTTCTGTTAACACTCTGGTGGGTGAAGGAGGATGCTGTCTCTTTACTGCCAAGTGGGAATAGAAGTCCTAGCTTCCCACCTGGCTATGTCTGTCACCTCCACAGCAGGTATAGGTGGCATACCTTCTTATAGTATGGCAAAGGTAGAATTCTAGGTTCTTCATTTGGCCTTTGTTGGTTGGGGCAAGAGTAGGTTATAGTTTTTCTATAGTGTTTGGCTGGAGTAGAATGGTTATTATCTAAACGTCTTCTGTATTGCTAGGTTGTTCCTTTGGGTACTTTGGCTAGAGAAAACCAAAATACTTGGTTTTCTTGGTCTGTAGCTGTTGGCATTTCTGGGCTGCGAGCTTGTCCTGTGCCCAGCACGGGATATGTAAAACACAGGGAAAACCCAGGGAACTCACAACTGCTTCATTCCTTGGAGCCCAAGGCCCTTAGCCAATCTGTCACCTCTTCACCTTCTAGAGCATCTTGTGCTTTTTTTTTTTTTTTACAATATTGTAATAGTTTTTGCCATACATTGACATGAATCAGCCATGGGTTTACATGTGTTCCCCTTCCTGGACCCCCCACCCACCTCCCTCCCCATCCCATCCCTCTGGGTCATCCCATTGCCCCGGCCCTGAGCCCTTGTCTCATCTTGTGCTTTTAAATATAGAATATTCTGAGCTTTTAGTTTTATTTAGCAGAAGGAATAGGTAAAAATACATCTACTCCATCTTCCCATAAGCAGAAATCTAATTGGTAATTTTGAATGTACTAATTTGACCATATTACTCTGGAGCTTAAAACATCTCAATGGCTCTAACTACCTGTAAGATCAAATATCAAAACAAAAACCACACTGAGGAGGAGAGACTACATCAGATATATCTCCACATTCCCAAAGTTCAGCATGGATCTTATAAGTAATAGTTACTCTGAATGCTTAACGATTAAAGAATTTGGGCTTAAGTTAATGTATTTCCCATACCAATATGTATTCTGGTGAATTATGCACTTTCTCAAAGACTGTTCCATAGCCAAAAGTATGATGTGCTTGCATAGACATTTTTGTTCTGAGACAAAGCTTTCAGAGAACTGTCAAAGCTAGAACCACATTTACCTTCTACAGGTAGCCGCCGCCGTATGGCCAGGCGTTCCATTTTCCGCTGTGTCTCTGCCAGACTGAAAAGAACCCCGTATACATATTGACGAGCTGACCGGAACAGGATGGCAGCTGGAGGAAGCTCCATGTTACACTCATCTTCAATACATACAGGAATCTTAATCTCACCCTAAAAAGAAAATGGTTCAGGACAAAGGAGAAAATGAGTTACCTCAAGGTTTGGAATTGAGATAAGAAGAACAAGTAATGAACTGTAGCCTAGCTATTAAATTTTCTACTTTTATTTAGACAAAATTTTAGACCTTAAGAAGTTGTAAGAAGCCCAGCTGAGTATTAGACAGCTTAAAAGCTATTCCATTTTTAAAGTCTCTGCTATGATTAACTACAGCTGACTAAATGGGGAAAATTCATCTTAGACATTCTGCTGGGAAATGGATTTGTATGGTAAGGCTAGAGGAGGGGAATAGCTCAGGAGAAGTAGAGGGAGAGGGAGAGGTAAAGACCAAGGGTATAATGCCTCTTCTTGGAGTGTGTTCATCCCTAGACCAGAGTTTACAAACGTGGTACACTGTCTTCTCCAAAATCTCACAATTACCCTTCTCTTCTAGGCCTCATTTCCTGCACAGTCCCATCTTTTGCTGGTCTCACCTCACTAGAGACCCTTGACTCATGAAGAGCCCTAGCACACTTGGTCTCCTTTGATCTTCTTTCAGATACAAAGATCAGACATTTCTCTGGTAACCTACAGTCCTAGGAAGTTGAAGTACACTGTTGAGAGCAGGGAGGTAAGTGTCGATGTGTTCTCTCACCTTAGTGAGGACATGGTAGATATATGGGTACATAAGACCCCTTCGATGTCTGTGTTCAGCAACCCGCAAGACTTCTGGAGCTACTGGAGGTAAGGGTGGAATGGTGATGTCCATATGGTTCCTTGTAGACATAGATAGCAGAGATGGGATGTGGGGCTCACCATCACCCAGGCTGGCATTTGAAATTCCAGCATCAATGGGCTGTACCCAAGACCCTCTGTCACCATTTGGATCCTCCCATCCAGGCTGCTGCTGAAGTGTTTCTGTGATGCGACTAAAAGGTTTAAAAAGATAAGTGTGGAAGACAGAAAGGAGGTTGATAAAGATATTTCAACTCAAGATGTCTATTCTGATTATAAGGAATCTTACAAACCCTCTAGAAGCCAGGACACTGGGTTAGCACTGGATCTGATACCATTCCTCTCAGTAGCCATCACTATCCTCCTAGCTTCTTTCTTCAGATATAAACCAAAGCAATCAAAAGTCATGGGCTCCATTCTGAGTCCTTTATACCTTATAAAAGTCATGTTTAAAGTCTGCTTATGTGCTAAGGAAATAACTACAATTAAAACCTCAAAGTAGCTCTGTCTTCCAGGAATAATCTGCTTGGAGGAATAATCTAAGAAAAATGAGATTATATAAAATCCCATTGTTTTGATCCTCAGAACCCTGTTTTAGTTACCAAGCAATATAACTGCATACTCAAATGTTGTAATATTTCAACTCTATAAAGCCTTTCAATTTTTTTTATGTTCAATCTACTCCTCTTCACAAATTGAGAGATGACAGACATGATACATAGCATACCCCTACCAGGCCTTCCCTAGCCAGCTGCTATGCTGTCTTCTACCTCAGTGGCCTGAGTATCTGAAAATTACTACCTATACAGGGTCCAAGTGATCATGAAGTGACCAAACATAGTTTTCCTACTTCACTTAAGTGCAGAGTCACAGAGAAAAGCCAGGAACATACACTTTCCCACATTCCCTACCTAGGTTAACAGTAAAAGAATACAGATACTTCAGGAATCTATTCCATGGGATGCCTGTATAGCTACTTACTCAGAGCTGGCTCCTTCTGGCTCATCACCATCAGAGGAAGAGGAGTGGGAAGAGTCTGGTCCCAAAGGAGTTGAGGCTTTGGAAGTCAGGTAATTGGGAAACTGGGATGCAGAGGAATCATAAGAGACAGCCCAATTGGCAAAGGGGCTGTCCTGCAGCATGGAATCCTCAGAAAAAGCATGGGATTCCCCCAAAGCATGGGGGGAGAAGAGAAGAGAGGAGTTAGGTCCCACTGGGAATGGTGGTGGATATTTCATTTTCTGGGGCACGTGGTGAGAAAACTAAAGGACGAAACAGAAACAAAAGCTATTTATTTAACATTTTACCAGGCTCCAAGATGGTTCCCCCAAAGGTCGTGACACAGTGGATGAGGCCAGTAGCTGGAATTGTTGGGATACAAACAACATACTGAGAATAACAAGAAATAATTCTAACAGTGATGTATGGACAGAATCCTTCAAAGGCAGTACAATGGACCAAACTATGTCTCCTAGAGTCATTCTTTCAATATTAGCTAATCTACATTCACAATGACCTAGTGTTTGCTGATCTGAGTGCTTTCTTTAGAGTCTGCCAGCCTCAAGTTGAGAACGTGACATAGGTATATACAACCTTGACATTCTGATAATACTGAATCACCCGAACTCCTTAACTCAGATTATAAAAATTGGTAAACAATCCTAGTCTAATGCTATCAAATGGTCTCAGACTTCTTAAAAGATACTTACCATCGGCTTCCCAGCAGAGATAGTACCCATTTGATTTCGTGGAATGGGAGGATTTCCAAGGCGATTATTTCGAAAACCTGAAGCAAAGAGAAAGGGCTATTTCCTTTAGTCAATCCTAATAATTCTACCCTGTTACATTCTGGTAACCTCATATTACCTGAGAAATAATATGAATATATGAGTTACAATTTATTGAACAGCTACTACGAGCTACACTAAGAACCTTACATAAATTATTTCCTCTGATAACAACTCTATTAAGGAGGTATCATGAGTCATATTTCATGTAAATGTGACTTGAAAAGATCACACAGTGAGTACATAACAGAGGTAGAATTCAAATTCAGGCCTGACCCCACAGACTGGGCAATTTTATGTATACCAGGCCACAACAGAGATTAGCACCAGAAGAAGCCCAAGCTAGGGAAATGGCATTGGATCCCTTCTATTAATTCAAGAAATGAGGGCCCTGTTTCATGTCATCTCTCATATTACATGGAAATCAAAAGGGAAATGTCTATCAAATAGGAATAACTTCTAGGAGGGTGCAATACAAATAAGTGATTCCACTCTGTCCCAGGAGTTCTGAGAGACTCAGTTTCTTCTACAGAAAGAGCAGCCCGGGGTCAGATGGAAGCCTTACCTAGAAAGGAGGAGGGCCCCACTGGCAGCGAAGAGAGTTTGGTTGTAACTGAATAGTACTCAACCGCTTTCTTGAATCGTTCTATTTTATCTTCTGTCCTGGACTGGATATAGGAACATCAGATGTTCAGAAGGCGAAATAACATGAGTGTGCTTTTTTCATGCAATTTATAATTTGAGATTCAAAACAGTGGCAGAAATCAAATGTTTAAAGAAACCCAAGAGAGCAATTTTTTATGCTGCAGAAAAGATTAGGTAGGGAGAGAGTATTATAGAACATAAAAGCTCAAATACTTAAAAAAATTGTTTAAAAAGTTTACTTACATTTTGTGCTACTCTAAAATGGTCACATGATCATGAGAAAAAAATACATAAAGATAGGAGAAAAAAACTACACGGTATCATCACCCAAAGATATTTTGCTGTGCTTCCTTCCACTGATTTTAAAATTCATTTTTGGGGGGTTGAAGTATAGCTAGTCTATTTTAATACATTTCTGTAATAGCTTATGGAAAAACTCAAACAAACTGTTTGGCCAACCCAATATTTATTTTTTCTATAGTTGATACCATACTCTATGTACAATTTCATGTCTTGCTTTTATTATAGTAAAAGATAATTTTGAATGGCTGAATATTTTATCATTGTAAGTGTATAATAAATTATTTAACTACTTCTCTAATACCCAACGTCTCATTTATTTCTCACATTTGTCTATTATAAGTTATACAACAAAGAACATATATGTACATATAAGTTTTTCTGGATTTCAAATTATGTCCTTAGGAAAATGTCCCCAAAGTGGAATTACTGGTTCAAAAGGTATGAACATTACAACCAAAACTACTTAAACATACAGAAAATCCACAGTGTGAAATCACTCACTATATATCCTCCAGAATGGTTAAAATTTGAGATTATAAATATCTATCCCTGGCAAGGATATGGAGTGACTGGAAATCCAATACACTGCTTGTAGGAATATATATCGGTAGAGCTGAGAAAACAGTTTGGGAGTTTCTTATTATGCTAAACATATATTTGCCATATGGCACAGCAATCCTACTCTTAAGTATTTACCCAGGAAAAATAAGTACATATGCCCACCAAAAATATAAACAGGAATACTAACAACAGCTTTATTTAATAGCTCCAAACTAGAAATAATTCTATCAACAGAAGAATGGATAAATTATGATATATACATATGATAAAAAAAAACTGTACAGTAATAAAGAACAAAGGACTGATACATGCAACAATATGGACTAATCTCAGACATAATAATGAGTGAAAGAAGAAACACACAAAACAGTACATATGCACAACTGCACTCATCTCACATGCTAGTAAAGTAATGCTCAAAATTCTCCAAGCCAGGCTTCAACAGTACGTGAACCATGAACTTCTAGATGTTCAAGCTGGATTTAGAAAAGGCAGAGGAACCAGAGATCAAATTGCCAGCATCTGCTGGATCATCAAACAAGCAAAAGAGTTCCAGAAAAATATCTACTTCTGCTTTATTGACTATGCCAGAGCCTTTGACTGTGTGGACCACATCAAACTCTGGAAAATTCTTAAAGAGATGGGAATACCAGACCACCTGACCTGCCTCTTGAGAAATATGTATGCAGGTCAGGAAGCAATAGTTAGAACTGGACATGGAACAACAGACTGGTTCCAAATAGGGAAAGGAGTATGTCAAGGTATATTGTCACCCTGCTTATTTAACTTATATGCAGAGTACATCATGAGAAACGCTGGACTGGATGAAGCACAAGCTGGAATCAAGATTGCTGGGGGAAATATCAATAACCTCAGATATGCAGATGACAACACATTTATGGCAGAAAGCGAAGAACTAAAGAACCTCTTGACGAAAGTGAAAGAGGAGAGTGGGAAAGTTGGCTTAAAACTCAACATTCAGAAAACTAAGATCATGGCATCTGGTCCCATCACTTCATGGCAAATAGATGGGAAACAATGGAAACAGTGACAGACTTTATTTTCTTGGGCTCCAAAATCACTGCAGATGGTGACTACAGCCATGACATTAAAGGACGCTTGCTCCTTGGAAGAAAAGTTATGGCCAATCTAGACAGCATATTATAAAGCAGAAGCATTACTTTGCCAACAAAGTTCCATCTAGTCAAAGCTATGGTTTTTCTAGTAGTCATGTATGGATGTGAGAGTTGGACAGTGAAGAAAGCTCTGCACCAAAGAATTGATGCTTTTGAACTGTGGTGTTGGAGAAGACTCTTGAGAGTCCCTTGGACTGCAAGGAGATCCAATCAGTCCATCCTAAAGGAGATCAGTGCTGAATATTCATTGGAAGGACTGATGCTAAAGCTGAAACTCCAATACTTTGGCCACGTGATATGAAGAGCTGACTCATTTGAAACGAGGTGGCTCAGATGGTAAAGCATCTGCCTGCAATACGGAAGACCCAGGTTCAATCCCTGGGTCGGGAAGATCTCCTGGGGAAGGAAATGGCAACCCACTCCAGTATTCTTGCCTGGAAAATTCCATAGACGGAGGAGCATGGTAGGCTACAGTCCATGGGGTTGCAAAGAGTCAGACACGACTGAGCAACTTCACTTTCTTTCACTTTCTTTGATGCTGGGAAAGACTGAAGGCAGGAGAAGAAGGGGACGACAGAGGATGAGATGGTTGGATGGCATCACTGACTCAATGGATATGAGTTTGAGTAAACTCTGGGAGTTGGCGATGGACAGGGAGGCCTGGTGTGCTGCAGTCCATAGGGATGCAAAGAGTTGGACATGACTGAGCGACTGAACTGACTGAACTGAAAGTCTAAGTAGAAGTGAAACTTGGGCTTCCCAGGTGGCACTTAGTGGTAAAGAACCTGCCTTCCAATGCAGGAAACATAAGAGAGCTGGGTTCCATCCCTGGGTTGGGAAGATCTCCTGGAGGGAGGGCATGGCAACCCACTCCAATATTCTTGCCTGGAGAATCTGATGGACAGAGGAGCCTGGCAGGCTAGAGTCCACAGGGTCACACAGAGTCAGACAGTACTGAAGTGACTTAGCACACATGCACAGAAATGAAACTTACTTATGGCAATAGAAAATACCATTTATCTCTGTGGGGTTGGGGATGATTGAGAAGGGGGTTTTCCAATGTAATTTTTAAATCCTCTTGAATATAATTTATGACCTTCATAAAATTTAATCAAATAGAATGTAAGATATTAAAGTCATTTTCAATTATAAATAATGTTCTAATAAGCATATTTTTACATGTTTCTTGGGCTATTTCACAGGAGATATTTTTAGAAGTGGAATTACTAGGTCAAAGGATATGGTCACTTTCATAGACTCTTGACACATGATATAAACCTCTTTCAGAAGCAGATGTCTCAAGTTATACTCTCATCATTAATGCATGTGTGCTAAGTAACTTCAGTTGTGTCTGACTCTTTGCGACCCCATGGACTGTAGCCCACCAGGCTCCTCTATCCATGAGATTCTCCAGCAAGAATACTGGAATAGGTTGCCCGCCTCTAATCAATGCATAAGAGTATGCAATTTACCATATAGCTCCAGTGTTGAATATTTTCTACAAAAAAATATCTCTTAACTGTAACACTTTATTTTTTGTAGGAAAAATAAAAGATATAATAAAAAATTAAAGTTATAATCTTATCTCTCAGAATTTGTAACTGTTAATACTCTAGGATCTACAAAGCATTCCAGATCTCTTTTATTTGCATGCATGCAGGCACACAAATGGTCTTTCTTGGTGGCTCAATTGGTAAAGAATCTGTCTGCAATGCAGGAGACCAGGGTTTGATCCCTGGGTCGGGAAGATTCCCTGGAGAAGGAAATGGCAACCCACTCCAGTATTCTTGCCTGGAGAATCCCATGGACAGAGAAGCCTGGTGGGCTACAGTCCATGGGGTTGCAAAGAGTTGGACATGACTAAGTGACTCAACCACCAGGCACACAAATACAGATATTAAGATGTCCAGGTCGTCTAGCCTCACTTTAGATATACAAACCATACACAGAACCTTCCTTAATATCTCTACCTCTGTACCCTCACCCCTTTCCCAAAGTGACCAATGTAACCAGTTTGGTATGTGTTCTGTCATAACTTTTGCAGTTTATACACACACACATATATGTACATAAATACAGTTTTGTTTTTTTTTCACATAAGTGGAATTGTATATTGTTTTTCAAATTGCCTTTTGCACTTAACAGTATGTCTTATAAACTATTATGTGTCAGTGAGTATACATCTATGACCCAATACCCTGAAATACTGAATTGCATGTACTTCCCTCAGTGTCCCACTCTGCTCTGTGCCCCGAAAGCTAAACATTTACTTTTCCTTCAAAGGGCACCAATTCTATGAAATCTTCCATTCTATGAAATCTTTATTGTTTTTTCCTTTGTACTTATTTATTTGCTTCAACCTTATCCATTAACCTCAAGTTCTGTGAGGACAAAGAATGGTTTATTCATACTTATATTCTGCTAACATGGGACTTATCTATAGAAGTTTACTCAGTATTTTACATCTGACCATATTTAATTAAGCCCTACCCTTTTCTTTTTGTTTTACATATTTATTTTTTAATTAATTAATTTTTTTGGCTGCACTGGTCTTCATTGCTACACAGACATTCTCTAGTTGTGGAGCACAAGTTTCTCATTGTGGTGACTAATCTTGTTGCACAGAGCACAGGCTCTAGGGTGCAAGGGCTTCAGTAGTTGTGGCACATGGGCTTAGTTGCCCTGTGGTATGTGGAATCTTCCTGGACAAGGGATTGAACCCATGTCCCCTGCATTACCAGGTGGATTCTGAATCACTGGACCACCATGGAAGCCCCTAACCTTTTCGTAAATAGATCCACAGAGGCCACAATTAGCAGAGTAGAAATTCATAATTTGATGCTGTTACCTAGCAGTTTTTGTATGTTTGTTTAAAAGCTCTGATAATTCTATAACTGTTAAAAATATTTGTGAAAATTACATAGCAACAATGAAGAATGGTTTAAGACATAATGTTAAGTGGAAAAAGCAAGTTAAAGATGAGTACACTGAGATGACTACCACATCAAACATATAAAGAGGACTAGGAAATACTGTAAAACGTTTAGGATGGAATTAGAAGCAAAGTCACTATTAAACAATTTTGTTATGTTTAGTCAAAGGGGGATTCTTGTTATTAAGCTACAAAGGCAAGCAAAAGCTATAACATTACAAATATTCAACACTCAACTGAACATGTACAAAATTTTTCCTCCATCTACAAACAATGGAATATTGTTGTTGTTGTTCAGTCTCTAAGTCATGTCTGAGTCTGCAATCCCATGGACTGCAGCATGCCAGGTTCCTCTGTCCTCTACTATCTCTGGGAGTTTGCTCAAATTCATGTCCACTGAGTTGCTGATGCTATCTAACCATCTCATCCTCTGCCACCTCCGTCTGCTTTTGCCTTCAATCTTTCCCAGCATCAGGGTCTTTTCCAATGAGTCATCTCTTTGCATCAGATTTCAGCAACACTCCTTCCAATGAATAATCAGGGTTGATTTCCTTTCAGATTGACAGGTTTGATCTCCTTGCAGTCCAAGGGACTCTCAAGAGTATTCTCCAACACCACAGTTCAAAAGCATCAATTCTTCGGTACTCAGCTTTATTTTTGGTCTGACTCTCACATCCGTATATGACTACTGGAAACATAGCTTTGACTATACAGACCTTTGTCTACAAAGTGATGTCTCTGCTTTTTAATTTGCTGTCTAGGTTGGTCATAGCTTTCCTTCCAAGGAGCAAGCATCTTTTAATTTCATGGCTGCAATCACTGTCCATAGTGATTTTGGAGCCCAAGAAAATAAAATCTCTCACTGCTTCCACTTTTTCCCCTTCTATTTGCCACAAAGTGATGGGACCAGATACCATGATCTTAGTTCTTTAATGTTGAGTTTCAAGCCAGTTTTTTCACTCTCTTCTTTCACCCTCATCAAGAGGTTCTTTAGTTCCTCTTCACTTTCTGCCATTGGAGTGGTATCATCTGCATATCTGAGGTTATTGATATTTCTCCTGGCTATTTTGGTTCCAGGTTGTGATTCATCCAGCCCACATTTTGCATGATGCACTCTGCATATAATTAAATAAGCAGAGTGACCATATATAGCCTTGTTGTACTCCTTTCCCAATTTTGAACCAGTCAGTTGTTCCATGTCTGTTTCTAACTGTTGCTTCTTGCTTGCTTAGTCATTCAGTAAGGTCCAGCTCTTTGCGACCCTTTGAACTGACTGTAGCCTGCCAGGCTCCTCGTCCATGAGATTTTTCAGGCACGAATACTGGATTGGGTTGCATTTCCTCCTCCAAGGGATCTTCCCAACCCAGGGATCGAACCTATGTCTCTTGCATCTCCTGCATTGCAGGTGGATTCTTTACCGGCTGAGCCATCAGGGAAGCCACAAGTATACTGTAGATGGGTACCATTTCCTCCTCCAGGGGCTCTTCCCTACCCAGAGATTGAATCCATGTCTCTTACCTGCATACAAATTTCTCAGGAGACAGGTAAGGTGGTCTGGTACTCTCATCTATTTAAGCATTTTCCAGTTTGTTGTGATCTTCATAGTCAAAGGCTTTAGCATAGTCAGTGAAGCAGAAGTAGATTTTTTTCCTGGAACTCCTTTGCTCTCTCCATGATCCAATGAACGTTGGCAGTTTGATCTCTGGTTCCTCTCCCTCTTCGAAACCCGGCTTGTACATGAGGAAGTTATTGGTTCTTGTACTGTTGAAGCCTAGCTTGAAGGATTTTGAGTATTACCTTGCTAGCATGTGAAATGAGCACAACTGTATGGTAGTTTGAACACTCTTTGGCATTGCCTTTGTTTGGGATTGGAATGAAACTGACGTTTCCAGTCCGATGTGCACAGCTGAGTTTTCCAAATTTGCTGGCACACTGAGTGCAGCACTTTTAACAGCATCATCTTTTAGGATTTTAAATAGCTCAGCTGGAATTTCATAACCTTCACTAGCTTTGTTCACAATAATGCTTCCTAAGGCCCACTTGACTTCATACTCCAGGATGTCTGGTTCTAGGTGAGTGACCACATCATCGTGATTATCCAGGTGATTAAGACCTTTTTTGTATAGTTGTTCTGTGTATTCTTTCCACCTCTTCTTAATCTGTTAAGTCCTTGCCGTTTCTGTCCTTTATCATGGCCATCCTTGCATGAAATATTCCCTCAATATCTCCAATTTTCTTGAAGAGATCTCTAGTCTTTGCTATTCTATTGTTTTCCAATATTTCTTTGCATTGTTCATTTAAGAAGGTCTTCTTATCTCTTCCTGCTATTCTCTGGAACTCTGCATTCAGATGGGTATATCTTTCCCTTTCTCCCTTGCTTATCACATTGCTTCTTTCCTCAGCTATTTGTAAAGCCTCCTCAGACAACCACTTTGCCTTCTTGTATTTATTTTTCTTTGAGATGCTTTTGGTCACTGCCTCCTGTAAAATGTTATGAACCTCCATCCATAGTTCTTCAGGCACTCTGTCTACCAGATTTAATCCCTTGAATCTATTCATCACCTCCACCGTATAATCACAAGGGATTTGATTTAGGTCATACCTGAATGGGCCTAGTGGTTTTCCCTACTCTCTTCAATTTAAGTCTGAATTCTGCAATAAGGAGCTCATAATCTGAGCCACAGTCATCTCCAGATCTTGTTTTTGCTGACTGTATAGACTTGCTCCATCTTTGGCTGTAAAGAACATAATCAGTCTGATTTTGGTTTTGACCACCTGGTGATGTCCACGTGCAGAGTTGTCTCTTGGGTTGTTGGAAAAGGGCGTTTGCTATGACCATCATCTTCTGGTGTCATATCTTTATGCCTTTTCATACTGTTCATGGGGTTCTCCAAGCAAGAATACAGGAGTGGGTTGACATTTCCTCATCCAGTGGACCACGTCAATCTTGGGTGGCCGTGTACAGCAAGGCTCACAGCTTCACTGAGTTACACAAGCCCCTTTGCCATTACAAGGCTGTGATTCATGAAAGGGACAACAGAATATTATTCAATGCTAAAAAGGAAGGATATTCTGATACATGCTACAACATAGAAAAACCTTAAGTACATTATGCTAAGTGAAATAAGCCCATTGCAAATGCAAATGCATATGCAAGCATGCTCAGTCATGTCCGACTCTTTGCAACCCCATGGACTGTAGCCCCGTCAGGCCCCTCTGTCCATCCAGGCAAGAATACTGGAGTGGGTTGCCATTTCCTTCTCCAGGGGATCTTCCTCACCTAGGGATTGAACCTGTGTCTCTTGTGGCTATCGCACTGAAGGCAGATTCTTTACTGCTAAGCCACTGGGAATTTCCTATATATAGTATAATTCCACTTATATGAAGTATGTAAAGTAGTCAAAATCAGAGATCAAAAGTAGAATAGGCTGAGAGGGAGGAGAGAATGGGACTTATCTTTTAATGGTTGTAGATTTTCAGTTTTACAAGATAATAAGAGTTATAGGGATGAATGATGGTTATGGTTACACAATATTATGAATGTACTGAATACCGCTGAACGTACACTTACAATGTTTAAGATGGTAAATTTTATATGTATTTTTATCACAATAAAAAATCTGCAGGAAAATGTATTCTCCATTTAAACAGTATTCCCTGCTTAATACTAGGATCTCTCCCTACCAAACATGGCAATTTCTTTTTTTGTGGGTCAATCTCTTCCTAATTGTCTCATGCAAACAGCTGAAAGTGCAATGCAAAGTAACAAAGTGAATGGGTAAATCTGTCATAAAGTCAGGATTTCCCAAAGTAAACGGACATAATGGAAGAAGCCATTATGCTAGAAGCCACAGACCAATGAGGATCTATTACAGCTAGTGTTCAACAATGATGGAAGAGAGAATTATGAAAGATCATGGCAGGAAAGGCACTTGAAAAAAGAATGATTTGAATATCAAAAGAATGTAAATCTTTTAAGAAAATATAATTCAAGTATACTTTTTATTAAAACAAACACAGCACAAAAATTGTGCTAGAAAGTTAAATGTGACCTAGTGGATATGAGGGCTATCACAAAATTTTGTTTGGAAAACTTATTCTTTATTCATTAAAAAAATTTATAGCTGTTGTTCAGTCACTCAATCATGTCCAACTCTCTGTGACCCCATGGACTGCAGCACGCCAGGCTTCTCTGTCTTTCACCATCTCCCGGAGCTTGCTCGAACTCATGTCCATTGAGTTGGCGATGCCATCCAACCATCTCATCCTCTGTCGTCCCCTTCTTCTCCTGCCTTCACTCTTTCCCAGCATCAGGGTCTTTTCCAATGAGTTAGTTCCTCTCATCAGGTGGCCAAAGTATTAGAGCTTCAGCATCAGTTCTTCCAAAGAATATTCAGGACTGATTTCCTTTAGGATGGGTTGGTTGGATCTCCTTGCAGTCCAAGGGACTCTCAAGAGTCCTCTCCAACACCACAGTTTAAAAGCATCAATTCTTCAGCGCTCAGGTTTCTTTATGGTCCAATTCTCACATTCATACATGACTACCGGAAAAACCATAGCTTTTACTAGACAGACTTTTGTTGGCAAAGTAATGTCTCTGCTTTTTAATATGCTGTCTAGGTTTGTCATAATTTTTCTTCCAAGGAGCAAGCATCTTCTAATTTCATGGCTGCAGTCACCATCTGCAGTGATTTTGGAGCCCAAGAAAATAAAGTCTGTCACTGTTTCCATTGTTTCCCCATCTATTTGCTGTGAAGTGTTCCATTCTGAATAAGATGGGATTAGTACACTCCACCTTGTTCCTATTGAAGGTGGTTATAACAACCAGGAGCAGATATTTGAAGATTGTGAAAAGCAAACATTAGAAGGAGGATTGGGGAAGAAGACCAGAATTCAAAGTACTACAAAAACCAAGGGTGAGTTTAATATTTCTTTTTCCTCCAATATCCCCTGGTGTGGACACAATGTAGTCTAAAATCTGGAAGCATCCATTGACGTGGACAGAGCTCCAGGAGAAACCTTAGTCCAGTTCTGGCTTGAAAAGTGGGAAAGGAGTCTCTAAAAACTCAAGAAAATGTATGGAAATGCTCCCATTTTTCTTTTTTCTGTTCTAATGTGTGCCAGCCTAAAGCAAACCGGTAGTGGCAGCAGTAGCAATAAATGGATAACAGGAAGAAGCTAAATCTCTGAATGAGGAACCTTCCTCTCCAATCAGAGAAGCAGTGGTCTCTACAGGGTGGGGTGAGCCTTTAGTACCTTTTCTCTGTCCTGCACCTTGGCCCTAGATGTTGAAAAAGTGTGGCCCAATGAACTACTAAGTACTGAATGGATTGCAAAGAGGAAGCAGCACATGTGTGGATCTGACACTTAAAACAGCAGACCACAGACTCGGAAGACTGAAGAAATAAACCACTACACAAACCCCATACTAGCCACTATGTGGCATTTGTGCCACTGATTCAAATATGTTTGCAAAGGCTTTGAAAATTGCACTGACACTGAAACCACTGTAGGATGGTAAGAACTTGTGGTCTGAACTTAATGGGTCAGTTGCTTCTTAATACAAAACTATCAACATTCTCCATTATATTGAAATAAGACCAAGATTCTCATAACATAAAATTCAAAATGTCCAATCCAGTTTTACTTGGTTTGGGCATAACCAGGAAAATGTTACATCGCATGAAATAATATATGCCAATGCTGAGATGACACACATGTTGAAATTATCTGACAAAATCCTTAAGCAGTTTTATAAAAATGCTTAAAAGTAGAAGAAACACTTTTGAAACAAAGATAGAAAATCTCAGCAAAAATAAGGAGTAGAACTTTAGAACCTTTCTATTAGATCACACTTTTCCTCTATTCCCTTTGATTCTAAATTCAACTTGAAATAAAAGGTATATGTAGTATACATCTGATTCTTAACAGATGTAAAATCAAAATAAATTCAACCTAAATTTCAGGATTCTCAAAAGGATTGTTATCACATTGTTTAAATTGTGTAATTGCTAAGAACAAAACTTTTGTGTTTATCTCGCACTGTTTCTCTTTTACCAAGAGAGAAACATTGAGTTGGTTTAAAATAAGGATAAATAACTCAAAACTCAAAAAAAAAAAATAAATCTCAGCAAAGAAAGGTAATACATAAAGAGGAACAAAATGGAAATTTTAGAACTTAAAATACAATACTCAGAATTTTTAAAAAAACTTGTTGGATGGGTCCTATAGCAGAAAAGAGATGACCAACTTCAATAAGACATGGAAGCAACCTAAGTGTCCATTGACAGAGGAATGGATAAAGAAGATGTAGTAAAAATAATGGAATATTACTCACATATAAAAGAATGAAATAATGCCATTTGCAGCAACATGGGTGGATCTAGAGATTATCATATTAAGTAAGTCAGACAGAGAAAGACAAGTATCATATGATATCACTTATGGAAAAGAAATGCAAAAAAGCAAAATGTCTGTCTGAGGAGGCCTTACAGATAGCTGGGAAAGAGAAGCGAAAAGCAAAGGAGAAAAGGAAAGATATTCCCATCTGAATGCAGAGTTCCAAAGAATAGCAAGGAGAGATAAGAAAGCCTTCCTCAGCGATCAATGCAAAGAAATACAGGAAAACAACATATTGGGAAAGACTAGAGATCTCTTCAAGAAAATCAGAGATACCAAAGGAACATTTCATGCAAAGATGGGCTCGATAAAGGACAGAAATGGTATGGACCTAACAGAAGCAGAAGATATTAAGAAGAGGTGGCAAGAATACACAGAAGAACTGTACAAAAAAGATTTTCATGACCCAGATAATCACGATGGTGTGATCACTCACCTAGAGCCAGACATCCTGGAATGTGAAGTCAAGTGGGCCTTAGAAAGCATGACAACAAACAAAGCTAGTGGAGGTGATGGAATTCCAGTTGAGCTATTTCAAATCCTGAAAGATGATGCTGTGAAAGTGCTGCACTCGATATGCCAGCAAATCTGGAAAACTCAGCAGTGGCCACAGGACTGGAAAAGGTCAGTTTTGTTCCAATCCCAAAGAAAGGCAATGCCAAAGAATGCTCAAACTACCGCACAATTGCACTCATCTCACATGCTAGTAAAGCAATGCTCAAAATTCTCCAAGCCAGGCTTCAGCAATACGTGAACCATGAACTTCCAGATGTTCAAGCTGGTTTTAGAAAAGGCAGAGGAACAAGAGATCAAATTGCCAACATCCATTGGATCATCGAAAAGGCAAGAGAGTTCCAGAAAAACATCTATTTCTGCTTTATTGACTATGCCAAAGCCTTTGACTGTGTGGATCACAACAAACTGTAGAAAATTCTGAAAGAGATGGGAATACCAGACCATCTGACCTGTCTCTTGAGAAACCTGTATGCAGGTCAGGAAGCAACAGTTAGAACTGGACATGGAACAACAGACTGGTTCCAAATAGGAAAAGGAGTACGTCAAGGCTGTATATTGTCACCCTGCTTATTTAACTTCTATGCAGAGTACATCATGAGAAACGCTGGGCTGGAAGAAACACAAGCTGGAATCAAGATTGCTGGGGGAAATATCAATAACCTCAGATATGCAGATGACACCACCCTTATGGCAGAAAGTGAAAAAGAACTAAAGAGCCTCTTGATGAAAGTGAAAGAGGAGAGTGAAAAAGTTGGCTTAAAGCTCAACGTTCAGAAAACTAAGATCACGGCATCTGGTCCCATCACTTCATGGGAAATAGATGGGTTTGTGGAAACTCCGGGAGTTGGTGATGGACAGAGAGGCCTGGCGAGCTGCAGTTCATGGGGTCGCAAAGAGTCGGACACGAGTGAGCGACTGAACTGAACTGATATGTGGAATCTTAAAAAAAGGGTACAAATGAAACTTATTTATGAAAATTACAAAACAAAAACTGAGTCACAGAAGTAGAAAAACTTATGGTTACCTAAGGTGAAAAGTGGGGAAAGATAAATTAGGAGGCTGGGATTAACATACACATATTACTATATATAAATTAGATAACTAACAAGGACCCATGGTATAGCACAGGAAACTCTACTCAATATTCTATAATAACCTATATGGGAAAAGAACTTAAAGATGAATGGATACTTGTATGTGTATAACTGAGTCACTTTGGTGTACACCTTAAACTATTACATTATAAATCAACTATACTCCAATAAAAACCTTCTTTTAAAAAGAAAATAGATGATCAGGAAAGAATCAACAAAGTTAATGATGTATCAACAGAAATTGTCCAGTGTGAAAATCAGAGAGGAATATAGTTTTTTTAAAAATCACAGTCTTAGGTATCGATGGGGTAATATCAACAGGTCAAACACTGGTACTGCTGTAGTTACAGGAGGAAAGGAGAATGTGGAACAGAAAATATGCTTGAATAATAATAGATGAAAACTTCTCAAATTTAGTGGATGACATACTTAGAAATGAAAGAAACTCAGCAAACTCTAAACAAGATAAATTCAAAGAAATGCATGCAAGATAGATCACTGGAAATTCTACCAAACAATTAAAGAAGAAAAACACCAATTATATACAACCTCTTCCAAAAAATAGAAGAAGGAATACTTGCCAACTCACTTTATTAGTCCTGCATCACCCCGATATCAAAACCAAAGAAAACATGTACACACATAAAAACTATAGTTCAATATTCCTCATGAAAATACAGGCAAAAATACTCGATGAAATACAAGTAATTCAAATCCAACAATAAAAAATAAGAATAATACATTTTTACCATTTCTTGGGAATACAAGATGGCTCAGTATTCAAAAATCAATGGACTAAATAAGAAAAAGCACATGATCCTATCAATAGACACACAAAATGCATTTGATAAAATATACCATCCATTAATGATAAGAACTTTTAGTAAACTATAAAGAGATCTTCTTCAACCTAATAACATGCATCAAAAAAAACCCATCTCACTAAATGCTGACTGAATGCTTTCCCCAAAGAGGATATTCTCTCAGTACTCGTATTCAACACTGTTAAGAAATCCTAGATAGTGCAATAAGAAAAAAAAGGCGTACGAGTGGAAAAGAAAGAACTAAAATTGTCCCTACTCACTGATAAAATGATAGCCTCTACAGAAAATAACCAAGAAACCTACCAAAAAGCTCCTAGTAAATTTACAAAGGTTGCAGGATACAAGATCAAGGCACAAAAATCAGTCATATTTTTATATACTAGCAATGAACACGGAGAAGGCAATGGCAACCCACTCCACTACTCTTGCCTGGACAATCCCATGGATGGAGGAGCCTAGTAGGCTACAGTCCATGGGGTCTCTAAGAGTCAGACACGACCGAGCGTTTTCACTTTCACTTTTCACGTTCATGCATTGGAGAAGGAAATGGCAACCCACTCCAGTGTTCTTGCCTGGAGAATCCCAGGGGCAGGGGAGCCTAGTGGGCTGCCGTCTATGGGGTCTCACAGAGTAGGACATGACTGAAATGACTTAGCAGCAGCAGCAGCAATGAACAAATAGAAAATGGAATAAAACAATATCCTTTATAATAGGTGCATCCAAGATGAAATACTTAAACATAAATATAAAACGATGAATAAGACTTATATGCTGAAAACTATAAAAAACTGATGAACTAAATCAAAGACAACCTAAATAAATGCAGAGGCATATCATATTTATGGATTTGAATACTGACCAAATTCATGTATACATTTAAAGGAATTGCAGTTAAAATCCACTAGGATTTTTTTGTACATATAGACAGCATTCTTCTAAAATTTATATGGAAAGAAAAAGGAATTAAAATACACAAAGCAATTTTGAAAAAGAAGAGTAAAATTAGAGAAATCACTACCCAATCTTAAGACTTACCATAGAGCTACAGGATTCAAAACAGTGTGCTATTTGAAAAGAGAGAGATACATAGTCAACTGAACAGAATACGGTCCAGAAATAGATCCATACAAATATGAATAATCAATTTTTAAAATTATCTATTTTTATTTTTGGCTCCACAGTATCTTTGTTGCTGGGCACAGGCTTTCTCTAGTTATGGCGAGTGGGGACTACTCTCTAGTTGCAGTGCCTGGGCTTCTTATTGTGGTGGTTTCTCCTGTTGCATAGACAGATTCTAGGGTGCACAGGCTTCAAAAGTTGCGACATGTGGGCTCAGTAATTGTGGCTCAGGTTCTAGAGCGTGGGCTTAGTTGTGGTGCCTGGGCTTACATGCCCTGTGACATGTGGAATCTTCCCAGTTCATTCATTCAGGCAGTTCAGTCACTCAGACGTGTCTGACTCATTGAGACCCCAATGACTGAAGCATGCCAGGCCTCCCTGTCCATCACCGACTCCGGAGTTTACTCAAACTCATGTCCATTGATTCGGTGATGACATTTAATCATCTCATCTCCTGTCGTCCCCTTCTCCTCCCACCTTCAATCTTTCCCAGCATGAGGGTCTTTTCAAATGAGTCAGTTCTTCACATCAGGTGGCCAAATTATTGGAGTTTCAGCTTCAGCATCAGTCCTTCCAATGAATATTCAAGACTGATTTCCTTTAGGATGGACTGGTTGGATCTCCTTGCAGCCCAAGGGACTCTCAAGAGTCTTCTCCAACACCACAGTTCAAAAGCATCAATTCTTCAGTGCTCAGCTTTCTTTATAGTCGAACTCTCACATCCATGCATGACCACTGGAAAAACTATAGCTTTGACTACATGGACCTTTGTTGACAAAATCATGTGTGCTTTCTGATATGCTGTCTAGGTTGGTGGAGCAAGCCTCTTCTAATTTCATGGCTGCAGTCACCATCTGTGGTGATTTTGGAGCCCCCCAAAATAAAGTCTGTCATTGTATCCATTGTTTCTCCAGCTATTTGCCATGAAGTGATGGGACCAGATGGCATGATCTTAAGTTTTCTGAATGTTGAGTTTTAAGCCGACTTTTTCACTCTCCTCTTTCACTTCCATCAAGAGGCACTTTAGTTCTTCTTCGCTTTCTGCCATAAGGGTGGTGTCATCTGCATATCTGAGGTTAATGATATTTCTCCTGGTATCTTGATTCCAGCTTGTGCTTCCTCCAGCCCAGCGTTTCTCATGATGTGCTCTGCATATAAGTTAAATCAGCAGGGTGACAATATACAGTGTTGACGTACTCCTTTCCTGATTTGGAACCAGTCTGTTGCTCCATGTCCAGTTCTAACTGTTGCTTCTTGATCTGCATATAGATTTCTCAGGAGGCAGGTCAGGTGGTCTGGCATTCCCATCCCATTAGGAATTTTCCACAGTATGTTGTGATCCACACAGTCAAAGGCTTTGGTGTAGTCAATAAAGCAGAAGTAGATGCTTTTCTGGAACTCTCTTGCTTTTTTGAGGATCCAAAGGATGTTGGCAATTTGATCTCTGGTTCCTCTGACTTTTCTTGAACATCTGGAAGTTCATGGTTCATGTACTATTAAGGTCTGGCATAGAGAATTTTGAGCATTACTTTACTAGCGTGTGAGAATGAGTGCAATTGTGCAGTAATCTGAGCATTCTTTGGCATTGCTTTTCTTTGGGATTGGAATGAAACCTGACCTTTTCCAGTCCTATGGCCACTGCTGAGCTTCCCAAATTTGCTGGCATATTGAGAACAGCACTTTCACAGCATCACCTTTTAGGATTTGAAATAGCTCAACTGGAATTCCATCACCTCCACTAGCTCTGTTCATAGTGATGCTTCCTAAGGCCCACATGACTTCACATTCCAGGATGTTTGGCTCTAGGTGAGTGATCACACCACTGTGATTATCTGGGTCATGAAGATCTTTTTTGTATAGTTCTTCTGTGTATTCTTGCCACCTTTTCTTAATATCTTCTGCTTCTCTTAGGTCCATTCCATTTCTGTCCTTTATTGTGTCCATCTTTGCATGAAAAGTTCCCTTGGTATCTCTAATTTTCTTGAAGAGATCTCCAGTCTTTCCTATTCCATTGTTTTCCACTATTTCTTTGCATTGATCACCGAGGAAGGCTTTCTTATCTCTCCTTGTTATTCTTTGGAACTCTGCAGTCAGATGGGCATATCTTTCCTTTTCTCCTTTGCCTTTTGCTTCTCTTCTTTTCTTGGATATTTGTAAAGCCTCCTCAGACAACCATTATGCCTGTTTGCATCTCTTTTTCTTCTGGATAGTCTTGATCAATGCCTCTTACACAATGTCATGAATGTCTCACTCCATAGTTCTTCAGGAACTCTGTCTAACAGAAAGGATCCCCTGCATCTATTTGTCACTTCCACTGTATAGTAGTTAGGGATTTGATTTAGGTCATACCTGAATGGTCTAGTGGTTTTATCTACTTTCTTCAAGTTAAATCTGAATTTGGTAATAACGAGTTCATGATCGGAGCCACAGTCTGCTCCTGGTCTTATTTTTACTGACTGTATAGAGCTTCTCCATCTTTGGCTGCAAATAAATAATCTATCTGATTTCGATATTGACCATCTTGTGATGTCCACGTGTAGAGTCTTCTCTTGTTTTGTTGGAAGAGGGTGTTTGCAATGACCAGTGCTTTCTCTTGGCAAAACTCTATTAGCCTTTGCCATGCTTCATTCTGTACTCCAAGGCCAAATTTGCCTGTCACTCCAGGTGTTTCTTGACTTCCTCCTTTTTCATTCCAGTCCCCTATAATGAAAAAGACATCTTTTTTGGTTGTTAGTTATAGAATGTCTTGCAGGTCTTCATAGAACCGTTCAACTTCAGCTTCTTCAGCATTACCGGTCAGGACATAGACTTGGATTACCATGATATTGAATGGTTTGCCTTGGAAACGAACAGAGATCATTCTGTCATTTTTGAGATTGCATTCAAGTACTGCAATATGGACTGTTGTTGACCATGATGGCTACTCCATTTCTTCTAAGGGATTCTTGCCCACAGTAGTAGATATAATGGTCATCTGAGTTAAATTCACCCATTCCAGTCCATTTTAGTTTGCTGATTCCTAAAATATAGACATTGAGTCTTGCCATCTCCTGTTTGACCACTTCCAATTTGCCTTGTTTCATGAAGCTAACATTCCAGGTTCCTATGCAATATTTCTCTTTACAGCATTGGTCTTTACTTCCATCACGAGTCACATCCACATTGGGTGTTGTTTTTGCTTTGACTTCATCTCTTCATTCTTTCTGGAGTTATTTCCCCACTGATCTCCAGTAGCATATTGGGCACCTACCAACCTGGGGAGTTCATCTTTCGGCGTCCCATCTTTTTGCCTTTTCATACTGTTCATGGGGTTCTCAAGGCAGGAACACTAAAGTGCTTTTCCATTCCCTTCTCCATTGGACCAGGTTTTGTCAGGCTAGGGATCAAATCAAGGTCCCCTGCACTAGCCAGTGGATTGTTAACCACTGGACCACCAAGGGAGTCTTGAACAATTGATCTTTGACAAAGGCAATTCAGTGGAGAAAGAAGAATCTTTTCACAAAACTGTGTTGAAACCACTGAACAACCATATGTAAAAGGAAAACAAAATACCTCACACTTCCAAAAATATGAATTCAAAATTGATGACTTATTCTAAATGTAAAAAGTAAAACTATATAATTCTTAGAAGAAAACAGGGCAATATTGTTGTGCTTGTGTGCTAAGTCTCTTCAGTTGTGTCCAACTCTTTGGATACCTAAGAACTGTAGACTGCCAGGCTGCTCTGTCCATGGGATTCTCCAGGCAAGAATACTGGCGTTGGTTGCCATGCCCACGTCAAGGGGATATTTCCAACCCAGGGATCAAACCTGAGTCCCTTACGTCTCCTGCTCTGGCAGGTGGGTTCTTTACCACTAGCACCATCTGGGATTGCAGTTAGGGAAAGAGTTCATAGACATGACACCAAAAGCATGATCCAAAAAAGATAAAGCTGGAAAACTTTCACTTTGTAAAAGACCCTGAAAAGAATATAAAGACAAACTATACACTAGGAGAAAATATTTACAAACCAAGTATCTGACAAAAGGTCATGAACTCTTAACACTCAATAGTAAGTAATCAAACAGCTCAGTTAAAAAATATGCAAAAGACTGTTCATGAACAGACCATTCACCAGGAAGAATATATGGATGGCAAATAAGCCCAGGAAAAAAAAAATGTTCATCATTAGTTATTTGAGAGATGAAAATTAAAATTATGATGAACTACCACTACACAGCTGTTAAAATGACTAATACTATCAATAACAATATCAACAATAACAAATACTGTTAAGGAATGCAACAGCCACCCTGGAAAATGGTTTGGCAGAGTCTTCTAAAGTTTAAGTTAGCAATCTACAGATTCAATGCAATCCCTATGAAGCTACCAATGGTATTTTTCACAGAACTAGAACAAATAATTTCACAATTTGTATGGAAACACAAAAAACCTCGAATAGCCAAAGCAATCTTGAGAAAGAAGAATGGAACTGGAGGAATCAACCTGCCTGACTTCAGTCTATACTATAAAGCTACAGTATTCAAGACAGTATGGTACTGGCACGAAGACAGAAATATAGATCAATGGAAGAAAACAGAAAGCCCAGAAATAAATCCATGCACCTATGGACACCTTATCTTTGACAAAAGAGGCAAGAATATACAATGGAGAAAAAAATCTCTTTAACAAGTGGTGCTGGGAAAACTGGTCAACCACTTGTAAAAGAATGAAACTAGAACACTTTCTAACACCATACACAAAAATAAACTCAAAATGGATTAAAGATGTAAACGTAAGACCAGAAACTATAAAACCTCTAGAGGAAAACATAGGCAAAACACTCTGCCATAAATCACAGCAGGATCCTCTATGACCCACCTCCCAGAATAATGGAAATAAAAGCAAAAATAAACAAATGGGGCCTAATTAAAATTACCAGCTTTTGCACAACGAATGAAACTATTAGCAAGGTGAAAAGACAGCCTTCAGAATGGGAGAAAATAATAGCAAACGAAGCCACTGACAAAGAATTAATCTCAAAAACATACAAGCAGCTCCTGCAGCTCAATTCCAGAAAAATAAATGACCCAATCAAAAAATGGGCCAAAGAACTAAAGAGACATTTCTCCAAAGAAGACATACAGATGGCTAACAAACACAAGAAAAGATGCTCAACATCACTCATTATCAGAGAAATGCAAATCAAAACCACAATGTGGTACCATCTCACACGGGTCAGAATGGCTGCTATCCAAAAATCTACAAACAATAAATGCTGGAGAGGGTGTAGAGAAAAGGGAACCCTCTTACACTGTTGGTGGGAATGCAAACTAGTACAGCCACTATGGAGAACAGTGTGGAGATTCCTTAAAAAACTGGAAATAAAACTGCCATATGACCCAGCAATCCCACTGCTGGGCATATACACTGAGGAAATGAGAATTGAAAGAGACACGTGTACCCCAATGTTCATCACAGCACTGTTTATAATAGCCAGGGCATGGAAGCAACCTAGATGTCCATCGGCAGATGAATGGATAAGAAAGCTGTGGTACATATACACAATGGAATATTGCTCAGCCCTTAAAAAGAATACATCTGAATCAGTTCTAATGAGGTAGATGAAACTGGAGCTTATTATACAGAGTGAAGTACGTCATAAAGAAAAACACCAATACAGTGTATTAATGCATATATATGGAATTTAGAAAGATAGACAATGACTCTATATGTGAGATAGCAAAAGAGACACAGATGTAAAGAACACTCTTTTGGACTCTGTGGGAGAAGGTGAGGGTGGGATGATTTGAGAGAATAGCATTGAAACATGTATATTTTCATATGTGAAACAGATCGTCAGTCCAGGTCGATGCATGAGACAGGGTGCTCAGGGCTGGTTTACTGGGATGACCCTGAAGAATGGGATGGGGAGGGAGGTTGGAGGGAGGTTCAGGATGGGGAACAGATGTACACCCATGGCTGATTCATGTCAGTGCATGGCAAAAACCATTACAATATTGTAAAGAAATCAGCCTCCAATTAAAATAAATAAGTTTAAAAAAAAGAAAAAAAATAAAGTTTACGTTAAACATACACTTACCATATGACCCAGAATTTCCATTGCTAGGTATTACAGTAGGGAAATGAAAATATGTTCATACAAAAACTTGTACAGAAATGTTTATAGAAGCTCTATTTGAACCACCAAAAATTGGAAACAACTCAATATTCTCTAGGGGTGAAAGCATAAATAAAATGAGGTAGAGTGATACAATATATACTATGGCAATAAAATGGAATGAATTATCCATAGATGCAACATTCAACAACTTAAAACAATCTCAAAGGCATTATGATGAATGAAAAATGCCATTCTTAAAAGATCACATACTCTATGATTCTGTTCACATGCTATTCTCTAAAAGATATAAGTATGACAGAGAATAGACTGGTCGTTTCCAGGGATTAGAGATGAGTTTGGGTGTAATTATGAAGGGAAAGCATAAGAAATTTTGGGGAAGGTTCAACTGTTCTGATCCTGATTATGATATTGGCTACACAAATCTATACATGTTTTAAAAATCCATATAACTATACAAGTCAGTTTTACTGACTTTTAAATTTAAAATAAAACTGAAAAACCTGGAGGATGAGTATAAATGAAATTGTCAAAAATAAAACTAACTTATTTTCCTAACTTTTAGTTTCATTTTTCACAAGATAAAATCCCAGGTGAGCCCTTTTTTCACTATTAATAATGAAACACTGTTGTTTCATATGGACGTACTTAAGTAGTCTTTTTCAGCACTCATTTTCATCCAATAGGCAAGATCTCCTTTATATTAAAATATACACTGAAAAAAAAGAGAGGGATATATGCCAGAGTGATAACTATGGCAAGTTGTTTCTGGGTAATGAGAGTATAAGTGATATTTTCTAAATTCTGTAGAATGAGTTCATATAACTTTAATAATCAGTAGAAAAAAGGTAAAAAAATCCTTTAAATCCAGGCCTAGTGATGTTTTCTAAAAGAAACTTTGGGGCTCTAGTCTGTAAGAAGGGAGAAGATAAACAGCTACGAGGAGAGAATTCAGGCAGCACAAAAATGATCAAATCTGCTGGTGGTACTTGTGAAGGTAAGAAAACTGGCCATTCTTAGGAAGGTGAAGGCTAGCTTACCTGAGACTGTTTGAAAACATCCTTCCCAACCACATCCAGGTTTGAGGGGTCTTTGATTGAACTAACATACTCAGAAACAGCCTTGATTACCACATCACAGGGAGGAAGAACCAGCTGATGAGCTCTGACCTAGAAGAAGTAAGATGAGCAAAGCACATTGATGTCTAAGATGGATCATTAAGAAAAAGGGTGAGACAGGGGTGAGATACAGAATTCAAATTCAGTAAATCCACGGACAGACAGTTAACATCTTTTCTTTAAATTGATTTCCCCCTAGTGTTCAGTAGAGAACACTTGGAATCAAGATTGAAAAGGATAAAGAAAGAAACAACCATATCAGCCATAATACCACAACAAAGATTACTGTTTTATGGCACTGCCATAATTATTCAGTTTTCTGTCATGATACATTTTAGCTCTTTGCAAACTTCTGTTATTAAAGGTAATGTTGTAATGTGTGGATCATGTTTGAATCCTGATTTGAAGTAACCACAGAAAAGCTTTTGTAAGACAATCAGGAAAACCTAAAAATGGATTAGATATTAAGATGATATCAAGAAATTATCATTAATTTTCTTAGGAGTAATAATGGCATTGTGCCTATGTAAGAAAATGTTCATATGTTTTACAGATGCATATCAAAGAACACGAGTGAAATAACTTGAGGACTGGCATCTGTTTTAAAATATATTAGTAAGAGCAACAACAACAACAACAAAAACTCAAGCAAGTGTGGCCACATTTTAACAACTACTGGCTATGGAAGATATTACAGTGACAGTTAACTATATATTACTTTTTATATTTTTGTGATGCTTGAAATTTTTAAATGTTATGGTGAAATGTAGGTATGATTTGTTGTCCACCTTCCAATTATCTAATTACATGTTTTCTAGAATGATGATAGCAGAGTAAAAGGCTATCAACTTCTTAAAAGCTTTTCAGTTCAGTTCATTTCAGTAGTTCAGTCATGTCTTTGTGAATCCATGTCGTGTTTTTGTGACCCCATGGACTGCAGCATGCCAGGCTTTCCTATCCATCATCAACTCCCAGAGACTGCTCAAACTCATATCAATCAAGTCGGTGATGCCATCCAACCATTTCATCCTCTGTTGTCCCCTTCTCCTCCCGCCTTCAATCTTTTCCAGCATCAGTGTCTTTTCAAATGAGTCAGCTCTTCATATCAGGTGGCCAAAGTATTGGAGCTTCAGGTTCACCATCAGTCCTTCCAATGAATATTCAGGACTGATTTCCTTTAGTTTGATCTCCTTGCAGTCCAAAGGACTCTCAAGAGTCTTCTCCAACACCATTGTTCAAAAGCATCAATTCTTCGGTGCTCAGCTCTCTTTATAGTTCAACTCTCATATCCATATATGACTACTGGAAAATCCATAGCTTTGACTAGACGGACCTTTGTCGACAAAGTAATGTCTCTGCTTTCTAATATGCTGTCTAGGTTTGTCATAACTTTTCCTCCAAGGAGCAAGCATCTTTTAATTTCATTGCTGCAGTCACCATCTGTGGTGATTTTGGAGCCCAAGAAAATAGTCTGTCATATTTCCAATGTTTCCCCATTTATTAGCCATGAAGTAATGGGACTGGATGCCATGATCTTAGTTTTTTGAATGTTGAGTTTTAAGCCAACTTTTTCACTCTCCTCTTTTACTTGCATCAAGAGGTTCTTTAGTGCCTCTTTGCTTTCTGCCATAAAGTTGATGCCATCTGCATATCTGAGGTTATTGATATTTCTCCCAGCAATCTTGATTCCAGCTTGTGCTTCATCCAGCCTGGCATTTCGCATGAGGTACTCTGCATATAAGTTAAATAAGGAGGGTGACAATATACAGTCTTGATGTATTCCTTTCCCAATTTGGAACCAGTCCATTGTTTCATGTCCAGTTCTAACTGTTGCTTTTTGACCTTCATACAGGTTTCTCAGGAGGCAGGTAAGGTGGTCTGGTATTCCCATCTCTTGAAGAATTCCTACAGTTTGTTGTGATACACACAGTCAAAGGCTTTGGCATAATCAATGAAGCAGAAGTAGATGCTTTTCTGGAATTCTCTTGCTTTTTCTATGATCCAATGGATGTTGGCAATTTGATCTCTTGTTCCTCTCACTTTCTAAATCCAGCTTGAACATGTGGAAGTTCTCGGTTCACATACTGTTGAAGCCTGGCTTGGAGAATTTTTAGCATTACTTTGCTAGCGTGTGAGATGAGTGCAATTGTTTGACAGCTTGAACATTCTTTGGCATTACCATTCTTTGGGATTGGAATGAAAACTGACCTTTTTCAGTTCAGTGGCCACTGCTGAGTTTTCCAAATTTGCTGGCATATTGAGTGCAGCACATTAACAGCATCATCTTTTAGGACTTGAAATAGCTCAGCTGGAATTCCATCACCTCCACTAGCTCTGTTTGTAGTGGTGTAGCACTTTAACAGCATCATCTTTCAGGACTTGAAACAGCTCAGCTGGAATTCCATCACTTCCACTCTGTTCGTAGTGATGCTTCCTAAGGTCCACTTGACTTCACATTCCAAGATGTCTGGCTCTAGGTGAGTGATCACACCATCATGGTTATCTGAGTCATGAAGATCTTTTTTGTATAATTCTTCTGTGTATTCTTGTCACCTCTTCTTAATATCTTCTGCTTCTGTTAGGTCCATACCATTCCTGTCCTTTATTGTGCCCATCTTTGCATGAAATGTTCCCTTGGTATCTCTAATTTTCTTGAAGAGATCTTTAGTCTTTCCCATTCCAATGTTTTCCTCTATTTCTTTGCATTGATCACTGAGGAAGGCTTTCTTATCTCTCCTTGCTATTCTTTGGAATTCTGTGTTCAGATGGGTATATCTTTCCTTTTTTCCTTTGCCTTTCACTTCTGTTCTTTTCTCAGCTATTTGTAAGGCCTCCTCAGACAACCATTTTGCCGTTTTCCATTTCTAAAAGCTTTTAATACAAGTTATTTAGGCATAGGGTGTACCATTCATTCCTTCATTCAACAAATATTTACTGTCAATTTTGTGCCTGGCACTGTTCTAGGCATCAGGGATGCAGCAATCAAAAAGACAGACAAAACTCCCTGACCTCATGGGAGCTTAATTTCTAGTACAGGTGTGTTAGGATGGGATAGGGTTGGTAAAACAAACAGAATAATATAATGTATAGTGTGCTAAATGTAGGTAAGGGCTATGGAGAAAGTATCAGCAGAGAAGGAGTTAGAGAATACAACTGTCTGTGTGTGGCGAGTGTGGGGGGAGGTAATTTTGAAAGAGTGTCAGGAAAGTCCACAGTGCCAAAGAACATTTGAAAAAGCCTATAAGAGTGAGGAAATGTCTGCATGGGAGCAAAAGGCAGTCTCAGTATAGGGAATGGTAAGTGAAAAGGTTCTAAGAACAAAGGAAAAGGAGATGAGATCAGAGTTATACAAGAGGGCCAGACAGCATAGGGCTTTGTAGGCCATAGTAAGGATTAGGTGAGTGATATGAAGAGCCATTAGAGAATTTTAAAAAGAGAAGTGACATGATTTGAGTCAATTTTTAAAATGACTCTGGCTGTTGTACTGGGAATAGATTTGGGGCCGGGGGTGAGAGGTATTGGGACATGAAATAGTGAAAGCAGAAGACCAATAGTTAGTAAAGTGTTATAATAATCCAGGCAAGAATGATGGCTTGACGAAGGTAGTAGCTGTGAAAATGGTGAGAAGTGGATATGTTTTGAAGGAAGAACTGATGGTATTTCCTGACCAGAAGAGAGGTGGAGCATGAGTAAGAGAAAAGTCAAGGATGACTCCAAGCCTTTCAGGCTGAGCAACCGGAAGGATGAAGTTGCCGTTAATGAAAATTAGGGAAGGCTGTGGAAGAAACAAGTTTAGGGGAAAGATCAGGAGTTTCCATTTGGATGTGTTTCTTTGAGATGTTTAGTAGGCCATTAGATATTGGGAGCTAGAGTTCAAATGGGAGGTCAAAGTTGGAGACATATATTTAGGAGTCATTAATGGACATATGATATTTAAAGTCATTACACCAGATGAGATCAATCACCAAGGCAGTGTGGATAGAAGAGAGAAAGGACTGAGGATAGAACTCTGGGACACTCCAAAGTTAAGTACATAAGACAAGGAAACAGCAAAGGAGACAGAAGCAGCAGCCAGTGAAGTAAGCAGGAAACTACAAGAGAATAGGGTCCTTAAAACCAAGTGAAGAACACGTTCTCAGAGAGTGAGCAAGTGGGTCATATACTGCTGATTGGGCAAGCAAGATGAAAACTGAGAGCTAGCCATTAGATTTATTAACATCACACTCACTGGTGACTTTGTTGAAAGCAATTTCAGCACAGAAAATTGAGGAGAGAACAGGGAAAGGGGATAGTAAACAGCTCAAACATAGACAACTCTCTAGAAGAATTTGCTAAAAGGGAAGAAGAAATATGGAGCAGTAGCTTGGGTGGAGGGAGTGAAATCAAGAGTAGGTTTTATTTTTTATGATGGATGCATGCTTATGCATCTGATGGGAAAGAGCCAATAAAAGAGGGAAAATGATGTGGGAGAAAGAGGGGAGAACTTCTGAAGTGATGTCCTTAAGTTAGCAAAGAGGCATGGATTCAGCATAAGAGCAGAAGGGTTGGCCTAAGACAGGAACAGTGACAGGTCATCCAAGGCAGGCAGAGCATGCAGGTAAGAAGATGAAAGGGTGGGACCTGGTGGAAGTTTTGTTCCCATTGCTTTGATTTTCTGAGTGAAATAGTAAGCCAGGTCATGAGCTGAGAATGTGCAAGGAAGGAGAATTAGAGGCTCAAAGAGAGAAGGAAAGATGTGAAATAGACATCTAGGAGAGTGAAAGGATTAGGGAAATATAATACCACCACCAACTTACACTACCACAAGAAGTATATGACAGCACCAGTCTCAACACAGCCTTGACAGGAGTGGGTAGACTAATCTTTCAATATTTTCTAAATTGTTAGGTTAAAAAAAACCACACTGCTCATTTAATTTGCATCTCTGATCACGAGTGAGGTTTAACACCTAGTCTTATTATTGGCCACTCTAGTTTCTCTTTTGTGAATTGTCTGCTTCTTTCCTTTGCTCATTTTTTTATTTACTAGGGTATTAGTATTAATGTTTTTCTTCATAGGTTTGTATGAATCCTTAAGATAATAAGGGTGTGAGATAACAGAAAACATATATTGTTCTCTGACCATAGTTCCTGGCATAGACCACCTAAAATCTTTGTAATTTCCTAGGTGGTAAGAGCACTCCTGTGCTCAGGATCCTCCCAGACCTCATCCTATGTTTCTCTTCATCTGGCTGTTCATCTGTGTCCTTTATCATACCCTTTAATAAACTGATACATGTAAGTATGTATTTCCCTGAGTTCTATGAGGTGCTTTAACAAATTAATTGAACCTGAGAAGGGAGTCATTGGAACCTCAAATCTATAGCTAGTTGGTTGGTAAGAAGCACAGGTGATAACCTGGGCTTGCAACTGCTATCTGAAAGTGTGTGGGGGGTGGGGCGGTCCTTGGAATTGAGTCGTGAACCTGTGCAATCTGACATTATCTTCAGGTAGATAGTGAGTTAAATTGAGTTAAATTGTAGGATACCCAGCTGGTATTACAGAAAATTGTTTGGTACGGGGAAAACTCCCCACATGTTTAGTGACTGCTGCTGCTGCTGCTGCTGTTAAGTCGCTTCAGTCGTGTCCGACTCTGTGCGACCCCATAGACGGCAGCCCACTAGGCTCCACCATCCCTGGGATTCTCCAGGCAAGAACACTGGAGTGGGTTGCCATTTCCTTCTCCAATGCATGAAAGTGAAAAGTGAAAGTGAAGTCGCTCAGTCGTGTCTGACTCTTCATGACCCCATGGACTGCAGCCTACCAGGCTCCTCCATCCATGGGATTTTCCAGGCAAGAGTACTGGAGTGGGGTGCCATTGCCTTCTCCGGTTTGGTGACTACAAGTGTCAAGAGTGAAATACTCTGTGTGACAGTGGTAGTAGTGTGAGAGGGAGGAACACACAGGGCAGAAAGACACAGGGGGTGATAACTAGATTTTTCTCTATACATTAGGTAGAAAATTGAGTTTCTCCTTTTCAAGAGTATTGACCATAATTATAAATTTTTTGTAAGTATCTGAAATAATTTAAGCCTAATGAAAGATTTACTCTATCAAAACTCCAATCAAAATGTGATGTCCTCTAGGCATGGATGCACAGGCAGAAAATGGGGCACATTACCTTAAGTGATGCAAGGGGATGTTCTGGTCCCAAGAGGCTCCAGTGAAAAGCAGCCAGGTCCTCATCTGGGAGAATGTGGTTACCTATAAAGTATATCTGTCATTTATTGACTGTACAAATGTTTTCTTAGAACTTCCAGGCCATGAAGGGACTTTGGGGGAAAAAAACGGTCAAATAATTCATACAGGTCTATGTTCTTAATTTAACAACTACAGTAACTATGTTTGATTATCTACTATGAATCACATACATTATATATATCATCTTTATAATAACTGTGTATGGTAATATTATCTTCATTTTTATAGATAGGAAAACAGGTTTGAGCAAGTCTCATGACTTTACCCAAGATGCCACATCTAATAAGTGCCCACACCAGGATAAGAATCTAGGACTGTCTGACTTCAAAGTTCATGCTATTTTATGTCACAGTTATGCTGCCTTTTATAATACTAGCCACCAACTGCTGACTGTCTACTAAGTGCTGGGCATTTTATATATCTTATTTCATTTAATCTTATCAATAACACTGTGAGGTAGTATAATTCCATTTCACAGATGAGGAAACTGAAACCAGGAGGTGTAACTTCAGTGATTTGTCCAAGGCCTAATTCCAAAACTTGTGCTGACTCCACTAGATTATCCAAGCTCAAATCCTTTTGGATTATAAACAGAGGTCACACCTGAGACAAGATATTAACTTTCATGCTGTCAGTACTTGGAAAACCAACTCAAACATAATCAACAGTCTGCAGTTAACTTTGAAATACATTTTGTAAAGAAAAACTGATAGATGGATATAAAGACAGATATATGATAAAGCAAGTATAGTAAAATGTTATTGGCAGAATACAGCTGGTAGAAATAGGATTTTCAGAGCAAATTCTTGCAGTTTTGCTGTACTTTTGGGAATTTTCATAATAAGATGTTAGCACAAGAGAAACAAAAAGAAAAATATGCAGAATGATTTGTGTTCTTGATCTAAAGTTAAACAGTAGGTAAGAAATGCTAATGCTCTGAGTGGGAAACCAAAGTTGCCTGGGGCTAATAAGATATTTGGCCTAAGATAGTACTCTGCATAAAATACTTATAGAATGTAGTGAAAGAAAAAGTTCTACAAGAATCAAAATAATATTCTGGAATATCCTGTATTAATTCATAATAAAACATGCGGAATTTCTAGTAAGAAGCCCCAAAGTACAGTGTTTGGCATGCAAACTTTCAGAAGTTAAATCCAACAATGATAACCATTGCTCTGGTTTTCATCTCTTAACACTGAAAGAGGAAACTTACATGATCATTAGAGTCTGTTCTTTGGACCACCTACCTAACAGTGCAGCAAATATGGGAAAATTCATCCGCTTCAGGCCTAGCTGCTTGGCCACCTCCTGCATCAGAAACTGGTTGGTGGTGAGGTTCTTTCCATTCCAGCTCAGCTTCAGAGCATGGGAACTATAGTAAGAGGGAATATTGTAGAGTGCATACTCGGGGTCATGGGCAAGAAGACCATGGAAGCCATTTTCCCTGAAAAAAGCCACCACTTCCAAATGGTGGTCTTCAAGGCTCTGAAAGACCTAGGAGGGAAAAAGAAAACACGTCATGCAACAAAAGCTGACTTATATCTGCTTAAAAGTCAGAAAGGCTAGAAACTGAATTTTATAGTTTGTTGAAATTTAAGATTATATAAGACTGAACAGGGCTTCCCTGGTAACTCAGCTGGTAAAGAATCTGCCTGCAATGCAGGAGACCCCCTGTTGGATTCCTGGGTTGGGAAGTTCCCCTGGAGAAGGGATAGGCTACCCACATTTGTATTCTTGGGCTTCCCTGGTGGCTCAGATGGTAAAGAATCTACCTGCAATGCCGGAGACCTGGGTTGGATCCCTGGGTTGGGGAGATCCCGTGGAGCAGGGCATGGCAACCCACTCCAGTATTCTTGCCTGGAGAATCCCCATGGACAGAGGAGCCTGGCGGGCTACAGTCCGTGGTGTCACAAAGAGTCGGACACGACTAAGCACAGCACAACACAAGGCTGAACAAAATACTCTTAAAAAAAAAGAAAGCCTCTCCTAGCCTAAACTGGATTATTCCTGTAAACACAGGCAGCATTATCCATTTGTCCATTCAAATGACCGGTTTTTTTGACTCCCTGCATGAACTATGGCCTGAGGCTCTTTAAAAGAATATTGAAATTAACATGGTTTATAGTATTTAAGTTTTTACTTTAAATAATAATAGATGAGAACTTTGTTAGAAAGATAATAAAGGTATTATATATTGCTTAGTACCTTCTATATACTGGGTGTGCTTTACATACATTATCTCATCAACAGAACAACCAAGGACAAGGCAGATATAGATGAAAAAACATACAAGTGGAAATAGACGTAGAAAGGTTAAATAACATATAGCTAGAGCCTGAATCTAAGTTCATCTAACTCTTTTTAAAAAAATCCCTGCTTTCTTTCTTAGGAGCACCTTAGACCACAGGGCACCCAAATAGGGTGCTTCCAACAGTAAGAAGTCAGAAACTTTACTCTATTTTAGAAATGGAAAAACTAAGGCTGCGAGAGGTTGGCTGCTCCCAAAGTTGCATAATGAGGGTGTATACACAGGATTCAAACCCAAGCTGATTTGACTCCAGAATGCACACTTCCCACTGTACCAGGCTTCTTCCTGGAGAGCACTATTTTTAATGTAATAGAGGCAGACTGTTAACTGCCCTTCTTGTGCACACATCTATTGCTCTACATAAAGGATACTGAAATGATTGGCATACTGGTTCTGCCACACTGAGTTCCTTGACTCTGTATTCGTGACTCCCACATAAGATCTGATGCATTGCAGTATGAATAATAGTTACTAACAGATACTGAACATGTACTATGTGCTAAGTAACGTTCCAATTACTTTACATGTATTAATCCATTTCATACTCAAAACAATCCAATGAGGCCATAACTATTATTATCATCTCCATTTTACATCTCTAAGGTCACACAGCTGGAAGGAATAACGCCTGGAGTTTGTCTCTAGAGCCTACAGACCTTGATAATTTTGTTGAACTCAACTGACTTAATTTTTCACTTAAGTTTTAGAGGAATGGTAGTTCTTCTGGAGTCTGACAGGAGTTTCAATGCATTAAGCTTTCTCTAAGCTATGGAAAGAGACTCTAGTTGCAGTAGAGAGCCACATCACATATTAACTCACAGCAGAGGGAGGGACACTGGTAAGCAAATAACAAAGCAAAGTCTGTATTTATTTGATATCCAGGCAAAGGAAGCAAAAAAACCTTACTTTGCACTGCAACATATTTATGTCTAGAGTTACAATTAACTCCAGATAGGTCTGGGTAGGAGTACAGTTTTAGGCTGTCCCCTGGTGACAGTTTCTTCCAGCATATACCTCTCATACCAGTCACTGACTGAGCATCCATCTACATTGTACCAGGCATAGTGCTGTGATATGTTCTTTCTCATCATCACAACCTGACTATGTGGGCATTATAAGCTTTTTGGTTCTGGTAAGGAAACTGAGGCTCAGAGAAGTGATGTGGCATGTTCAGGGATACAGAGCTGGGAACAGGAACCCAGATCAGACTAACACCAAAGCCCATGCTCTTTCTACAACAACACATTACCTTTAGCTGGTCTGCAGTTGATTATGCCACCATCCAAGTGATTTCAACTCTAGAAAGTCAAGGACTAGTGATCTTTAACAAATCTGATGGCTCTCATAACACTAGGAATATAAATCACAATCACCTGGAAAGCATTTTCAAAATATACAAACCTGTGCCTCACCTCAGATCTGCTGAAACAATCTCCTGAGTGTGACTGGAATGCCTATATTCCAAAACTAGCTTCCAGTAGGTTCTGATGCACACTCCTAATTAAGAACCATTGAGCTAATCTAATTACTCATTTAAAAAAAAGTTTTATTGAGGTATAACTGACATACAGAATTATTACATATTTAAAGTGAAAGAAAATGAAAGCAAAAGTCGTTCAGTCATGTCCAACTCTTTGCGACCCCATGGACTATACAGTCCATGGAATTCTCCAGGCCAGAATACTGGAGTGGGTAGCCTTTCCCTTCTCCAGGGGATCTTACCAACCCAGGGATCGAACCCAGGTCTCCCGCAATACAGGTGGATTCTTTACCAGCTGAGCCACAAGGGAAGCCCAAGAATACTGGAGTGGGTAGCCTATCCCTTCTCCACTGGATCTTCCCGACCCAGGAATCCAACAGGGGGTCTCCTGCATTGCAGGCAGATTCTTTACCAACTGAACTATATTTAAAGTGCACATCAAAGCAATGTGATATACATATGCCCAATTACTCATTTTGCTGCTTAAGCAACTAGCCCCCTAGAAAGGATAGATGACTTGACATGGTTACCTAGTTAATCTGTAGCAGAACCAAGATTAGAACAAAAGTCTCATGATGCCAGGTATAAAACTTCCTTCACTGCATATTCTGGGGTAAGTAATGGAAAACAAGAGAATAACAATAATATCATAATTCCCCAGCACCCTACTCCTACCAGGCTAGTTTCCTAGCTACCCTTCTCCAAGATTACTGTTTCCTTTTCTTTGCTCCCTTGGTTTCCCTGCCTAGAATACCATACTGCCTCTCTTTTCCAGTGTTTCAAATACTTTCCATAGGCCCCCTCTTACATGATTTCTTTCCTCTTAACTCTTACAACAATGAGACAGTTGACACTGTCAAGGAAGTAACTCAACAATATCATCACCTGCCAAGTTGTAAGACCACAGGTTCCTGCTTACTCTCATGTGTATCCTCCACAGTCCTAACCAAAACTTAGAAAGGACATAGAGCTGGGGTTGACAGAATAGCAAAGAAAGGCCTACACAGGTTGTAAAAAGGGAAAGCAGCCCTGGCAAATAATAGGGCACCATCATCTGAGTATTTGACTTCAACAATTGATGTACCAATGTCACTGGGAAAAGTCTGCCTGGATTGCAGATTATTTAGATATCAAGTAGCAAAGTAATATTAGGTATCAACTGAGTACCTACTATGTACCAGACACTGTTCCAAGTACACCTCATGTCTATTAACCTTGCAATAACATCATGATGCATTATTATCTCCCTTTTACAGATGACAGAATGAGACTCAGAGGTTGAAGAACTTGACCAAAGTCACACAGCTAAAAAATGAAGCTAGCCAATAAGCACATGAAAAAATGTTCAACATCATTAGTTATTAGAGAAATGCCAATCAAAAAACCACAATGAGAAACCAATTAAGACGTACTAACATGGCTATAATTTTTTAAATGTAAAATAACAAGAGTGTGGAGAAACTGAAATCCTCCATACATTGTCGGTGGAAGTGTAAAATGGTGCAGTCACTTTGGAAAACAGTCTGGGAGTTCCTCAAATGGCTAACATGGGGTTATTATATGATTCAATAATTCCACTCATAGGTGTATATATATAAGAGAATTAAAAACATACGTTCACACAAAAACTTGTACATGAGTGTTTGTAGCAGAATTATTCACAACAGTCAAAAATGGAAACAACCCAAATGTCCATCAACTAATAAACAGATAAACAAAAGAGAGTATATTAATACAAGGGAATGTTATCCAACCACAAAAAGGAATGAAGTACTGATTCATGCTACAACACGAATGCATCTTGAAAAAATCATAAAGTGAAAGCAGCCAAATACATATTTAAAAAAAATTTATTTGATTGCTCCAGGTCTTAGTTATGGTACTCGGGATCTTTAGCTGTGGTATATGGGATCTACTTCCCTGACTGGGTATTGAATCCTGGCCCCCCGCTTTTTCAGTGTAGCATCTTAGCCACTGGACCACCAGAGAAGTCCCCCAAACAGACTTTTATATAAATTGTCCAGTATAGGAAAATACATAGAGATGGAAAGATAGTGGTTGCCAGGAACTGGAGGAAGGAGAATTGGAGAATGACTGCTAGCAGATACTGGGTTTCCTTTTGGGGATGATAAAAAATGTCCTGGAAATTGATAGTGGTAATAGTTGCACAACTCTGTGAGGAAACTAAATGACATTGAATTGTATACTTTAAAATGGTGAGTTTTATAGTGTGTAAATTATATCTCAGCTTTTTTAAAAGTGGAGTTAGGATTAAAATTTAGCTCTGCCCACAAATCCTATGCTCACTAACTCACTTTAAAAGCTTTTGATTATGGAAAATTGCAAAACAGAAAGGTAAGGAGACTAGCATAATGAACCTTCATGACACCATTATCCAGTTTCATATATCAATGTTAAGTCATTCTTCTTTCATCTACTTTCTTTTGTCTGACATTTTTTTAATATGTTTTTACTGTGATAAAAAAATCACACAACATAAAATTTACCATCTTAATCATTTTTTTAAGTGTACAGTTCGGTGTTAAATATACTCACCTTGAGATAGAGCTCTAGAACTTTTTCATCTTACAAATCTGAAACTTTATATCCATTAAACAACTCCCATTTCCCCCTGGCTCAGCCCCCGGCAATCACCTTTCTACTTTCTGTTTCTATGAATTTTACTACTTTTTTGGGGAGTCATACAGTATTTGCCCTTTTGTGACTGGCTTATTTCAACTTAATGCTTTCAAGGTTCATCCATGTTGTAGCATGTAGTCAGATTTTGTTCCTTTTACGGATGAACAATATTCCATTGTATGTATTTATTTATCTTCTTTATTTATCTATCAATGGACATTTAGGTTGCTTCCATTTCTTGGCTATTGTGAATAGTGCTATGAACATGGGTGTGCAAATATCCCTTTGAGATTCTGCTTTCAGTTATTTTGGATAAATAACCAGAAGTGGAATTGCTGGATCATACGGTGATTCTATTTTTAATTTTTAAAGGAAACTCGATATTGTTTTTCATAGTGGCTGCATTGTTTTACATGCCTGTCAACAGTGCACAAGGGTTCCAATTTCTCCACAACATCACCAACACTTATTTTCCTTTTTAAAATAGTAGTCACCTTAATGAGTATGAAGTAATAGCTCACTGTGGTTTTGATTGTACTTCTCCAATGACTGGTGATATTGATCATCTTTCCATATGATTATTGGTCATTTTTGGTACACTTTAAAGCAAGTTTCAGATATCAAATCACCTCTAAATACTTCATTATGTATCTGTAACAGTGACTTAAAAATGACAAACACAGTACTATTATTTCACTGAATAAAATTAACAAGAGTTTCTTAATAATACTCAGTCTCAAGGAGTTCTCTGGTGGCCTAGTGGTTAAGATTCCAGACTTTCACTGCCATGGCCCAGATTCAATCCCTGGTCAAGGAACTGAGTTCCCAAAAGCCGCATGGTATGGCCAAAAAACAAACAAAATATCCAGTCATTCTATTTTCCATGACTGCCACAAAAATATCTTTTAGTAGTAGGTTTGTTCAAATCAGAATCCAAATAGGGTCCACATGCTGCATCTGGTTGATATGGCTCCCATTTATCTTAATTTATAACAGTTGCCGTTCTCTTTATTTAAATGCAATTTAATTACTGAAACAAAAAATACCCTCATTTTTTAAATTACAAAGGTAATATAGATTATTCAACAAATGGTGTTGAAATAACTGGATATTTACTCGAGAAAAATAAGGTGGATCCATTCCTCACACATTAACTGGGCTAACCATACAAATAATAGAAGACATCATAGGGGAATTTAAGAAAAATAATTTCAGTGGGTAAAATTTAAGTATAAGAGAAAACTCAGTATGTAACAGCAAAGAGAAAGATCAATCCTCTTGAGTATATAAAACAAAACATTTCTGCTTGGGAAAAGCCAATGTAAGTAAACTCAAGAGATAAATGACAAATTGCAAAATAATTTGAAAGTCATGGTGCAGAGGACTAATTTCTCTAACAGAAGGATAAAAAAGTATAATAACCCAGGAGAACATTTCATTAAAAAAGGAAGCATAAATAGATCTTAGGGAGATTAGCTCAAGATGGTGGAGCAGAAGGATATGGACTCACCCCTTCTTGAGAGAGGACCAGAATCACAACTAACTGCTGAGCCACCATGGACACAAAAACACTGAAACCCACCAAAAAAGATACCCTACACCAAATACAAAGGAAAAACCACAGCCAGACAGTAGGAAGGGCACAACCGTGACAGAATCAAATCTCATACTTGCCGGGTGGGATACCCACAAACTGGAAAAAGAGGTCAGAATAATGATAGTGAAGATGATTCAGCATCTTGGAAAAAGAATGGAGGCAAGGATCAAGAAAATGCAAGACATGTTTAACAAAGACCTAGAAGAAACAAAGAACAGGGATGAACAATTCAATAACTGAAATGAAAAATACACTAGATAGAAGAAATCAATAGCAGGATAACTGAGGCAGAAGAATGGATGGATAAGTGATTTGAAAGACAGAATGGTTGAAATCACTGCTACAGAACAGAATAAAGAAAAAAGAATGAAAAGAAATGAAGACAGTGTAAGAGACCTCTGGGACAACATTAAAGCACCAATACTCACATTATAGGTGTCTCAGAAGGAAAAGAGAAAGAGAGAAAGGAACTGAGGAAATATTTAGAGAGATACTAGCTGAAAACTTCTCTAACACAGGAAACAGTCACCCAAGTCCAGGAAGCATAGAGACTCCCAGGCAGGATAAACCCAAGGAGGAACACACTGAGACACATAGAAATCAAACCGAAAAAATTAAAGACAAAGAAAAAATATTAAAGCAACAAGGGGAAAACAAGAAATAACATACAAGGGAACTCCCATAAGGCTATCAGCTGATTTCTCAGCAGAAACTCTGCAGGCCAGAAGGGAGGGGCACAGTATATTTAAAGTGATGAAGAAAGGGAAGACCCTACAACCAAGAATACTCTACCCATCAAGGCTGTCATTCATATTTGATGGAGAAATCAAAATCTTTACAGACAAGCAAAAGCTAAGAATTCAGCACCACCAGATCAGCTTTGCAACAAATGCTAAGGAACTCCTCTAGAAAGGGAAGAGACCAGAAAAAAACAACCTTGTACATGTATAGGTTGCACATATATCTATTGTATCTATATCAAAACCTCATGGGAACAGCAAACCCCAAAACTACAATAGATAAAAATACAAAAAAGAAAAAGCAACCTGAACACAACACTAAAGATGGTCATCAAACCATAAGAGAAGAGAACAAGAGTGGAATAGAAGAAAAAGACCTACAAAAACAAACCCCAAACAGTTTAGAAAATAGAAACTGGATCATATATACTGATAATTACCTTAAATGTAAATGGATTAAACATTCCAACCAAAAGACATAGACTGGCTGAATGGATAACAAAAATAAGATCCAAATATATGTTGCCTACAAGAGAACCAGTTCAGACTGAGGGACACACAGAATGAAAGTGAGGGGATAGAATAAGGTATTCCATGTAAATGTAAATCAAAAGAAAGCTGGAGTAGCAAAATGTATATCAGATAAAATAGACTCTAAAATAAAGACTGTTATAAGAGACAATATATAATCATCAAGGGATCAATCCAAGAAGATACAAAAATTATTAATATATATGCACCCAACATAGGAGCACCTCAATATATAAGGAAAATACTAACAGTCATAAACGAAGAAATGTACAAGAGCACAACAGTAGTGGGTAGTAACAGTAGTAACACACTGTGTTCATCAGTGGACACATCATCCAGACAGAAAGTGAATAAGGAAACACAGGCCTTAAATGACAAATTAGATCAGATGGACTTAACTGATATTTATAGAGCATTCCACCCAAAGGTAGCAGAATACACATTCTTCTCCAGTGCACATGGAATATTTTCCAGGACTGACCACATGCTGTTAAAATTGAAATCATATCAAGCATCTTTCCCAATCACAATGTTATGAGATTAGAAATAAACTACAGGGAAAAAACTATAAAGCACACAAACACGTGGAGGCTAAATGATTCTATTAAATAACCAATGGGCCACTGAAGAAATGAACAAGAACTCAAAAACACCTAGACAAATGAAAATGGAAGTACAATGATCCAAAACCTATGCAATATGGCAAATGCAGTTCTAAGAGGGAAGTTTAAAGCAATAAAATCTTAACTCAGGAAACAAGAAAAATCTCAAATAAACAACCTAAACTTACACCTAAAGCAACTAGAATAAGAAGAACAAACAAAATCTAAAGATAGTAGAAGGAAAGAAATCATAAAGATCAGGGGAGAAATAAATGAAATAGAGACAAAAGAAAACAATGACAAGATCAATGAAACCAAAAGCTGGTTCGTTGAAAACATAAACAAAACTGACAAACCTTTAGTCAGATTCAGCAAGAAAAAAAGGGAGAGGATTCAAATCAATAAAATTAGAAATGAAAAAGGAGAAGTTACAACTGACAACACAAAAATACAAAATATCATGAGACTACTACTACTATGCCAATAAAATGGATAACCCTGAAGAAATGGACAAATTCTTAGAAAGGTACAATATACCAATCCTGAACCAGGAAGAAATAGAAAATATGAACAGACCAATCACAAGCACTGAAATTGAAACTATGATTAAAAAACTCCCAACAGTCCAAGACCTGATGGACTCAGAGGTAAATTCTATCAAACATTTAGAGAAGAGCTAACACCTATCCTCCTGAAACTGTTCCTAAGAAACTGTTTAGGAAGGAAAACTCCCAAACCCATTCTATGTGGCCACCATCATCCTGATATTAAAACCAAAGAAATATACCACACACAAAAAGAAAACTACAGGCCAGCAATAACTGATGAACATAGATGCAAAAATCCTCAACAAAATACTAGCAATTCAAATTCATTAAAAAGATTATATACCATGATCAAGTTGGGATTTTCTATGCAAGGATTCTTCAATATCGGCAAATCATTCATTGTGATACACCATATCAACAAATTGAAGAATTAAAAACCATATGTCATCTCAATAGGTGCAGAGGAAGCTTTTAACAAAATTCAGCATCCACTAATGATAGAAACTCTCCAGAAAGTGGGCCTAGAGAGGAACCTACCTCAATGTACTAAAGGCCATATATGAGGAACTTACAGCTAATATCATACTCAATGGTGAAAAGTTGAAAACATTTCCTCTAAGATCAGGAACAAGACAAGGATGTCCACTCTTGCCACTTCTATTTAACACAGTTTTGGACATTCTAGCTACAACAATCAGAGAAGAAAAAGAAATAAAAGGAATCCAAATTGGAAAAGAATAAGTTAGACAGTCATTGTTTGCAGATGGCATGATCCTATACATAGAAAATCCTAAAGATGCTACAATAAAAGTTATTAGATATCATCAATGAATCTGGTAAAGTTGCAGGTTACAAAATTAATACACAGAATGCTATATAGTAACAGTGAAAGATCAGTGAAAGATCAGAAAGAGAATTTCAAGAAACAACCCCATACACCATTGCATCAAAAAGAATAAAATACACAAGAGTAAACCTACCCAACAAGACAAAAGACCTGTACTCCAAAAACTATAAGGTGCTAATTAAAGAAATCGAATAGGACACAAAGAGATGAGAAGATATACTATGTTCTTGGCTTGGAAGAATCAACATTGTCTAAATTACTATACTATACAAGGCAATCTACAGATTCAATTAAATCCCTATCAAATTATCAACGGCATTTTTCACAGAACTAGGAGAAAAAATCTTAAAATCTGTATGGAGACGAAGAAGACCCTGAATACCCAAAGTAGTCTTGAAAAAGAAAAATGGAGCTGGAGGAATCAGGTTCCCCCAGATCAGGCTATACTACAAAGCTATAGTCATCAAAACAGTATGGCACTGGCACAAAAACAGACATATAGATCAATGGAAGAAGACTGAAAGTCCAGAAATAAACTCTAGCACCCATGGTGAATTAATCTATGACAAAGGAAGCCAGACTGTAAATATGAGAAAGACAGTTTCGTCAACAAATGGTACTGGGAAAACAGGACAGCTGCATGTAAAAATGAAATTAGAACACTTTAACACAATACACAAAGATAAACTCAAAATGGAATAAAGACCTAAATGTGAGAACATATACTATAAAACTATTAGAGGAAAACATAGGCAGAACATTCTATGACATAAATTGCAGCAAGATTTTTTCAAGCCATCTCCCAGAGTAATGAAAATAAAAACAAAAATAAACAAATGGGACATAATTAAACTGAAAAGCTTTTGCACAGTAAAGGAAACCATAAACAAAATGAGACGACAACCTATAGACTGGGAGAAGATATTCATAAATGAGGTGACCAACAGGAGATTCAGTTCAGCTCAGTTCAGTTCAGTCGCTCAGTCATGTCCGAATCTTTGTGACTCCATGGACTACAGCACGCCAGGCCTCCCTGTCCATCACCAACTCCCGGAGTTTACTCAAACTCATGTCCATTGCAGAAGGCAATGGCATCCCACTCCAGTACTCTTGCCTGGAAAATCCCATGGACAGAGGAGCCTGGTAGGCTTCAGTCCATGGGCTAGCGAAGAGTCAGACACGACTGAGCGACTTCACTTTCACTTTTCACTTAAATGTATTGGAGAAGGAAATGGCAACCCACTCCAGTGTTCTTGCCTGGAGAATCCCAGGGACAGAGGAGCCCAGTAGGCTGCCGTCTCTGGGGTCGCACAGAGTCGGACACGACTGAAGCAACTTAGCAGTAGCAGCAACATGTCCATTGAGTTGGTGATGCCAGCCAGCCATCTCATCTGTTGTCCCCTTCTCCTCCTGCCCTCAAACTTTCCCAGCATCAGGGTCTTTTCAAATGAGTCAGCTTTTCGCATCACGTAGCCAAAGTATTGGAGTATCCGCTTCAACATCAATCCTTCCAATGAACATTCAGGACTGATTTCCTTTAGGATGGACTGGTTGGATTTCCTTGCTGTCCAAGGGACTCTCAAGAGTCTTCTCCAAAACCACAGTTCAAGAGCATCAATTCTTCAGCACTCACCTTTCTTTATAATCCAACTCTCACATCCATATATGACCACTGGAAAAACCATAGCCTTGACTAGACGGACCTTTGTTGGCAAAGTAATGTCTCTGCTTTTTAATATGCTGTCTAGGTTGGTCATAACTTTTCTTTCAAGAAATAAGTGTCTTTTTATTTCATGGCTTCAGTCACCATCTGCAGTGATATTGGAGCCCCCTAAAATAAAGTCTGACACTGTTTCCATTGTTTCTCCATCTATTTGCCTTGAAGTGATGGGACCGGATGCCATGATCTTAGTTTTCTGAATATTGAGCTTTAAGCCAACTTTTTCACTCTCCTCTTTCACTTTCATCAAGAGGCTCTTTAGTTCTTCTTCACTTTCTGCCATAAGGGTGGTGTCATCTGCATATCTGAGGTTATTGATATTTCTCCTGGCAATCTTGATTCCAGCTTGTGCTTCCTCCACTCCAGCGTTTCTAATGATGTACTTAGCATGGTGACAATATACAGCCTTGACGTACTCCTTTTCCTATTTGGAACCAGTCTGTTGTTCCATGTCCAGTTCTAACTGTTGCTTCCTGACCTGCATACAGGTTTCTAAAGAGGCAGGTCAGGTGGTCTGGGATTCCCATCTCTTTCAGAATTTTCCAGTTTGTTGTGATCCACACAGTCAAAGGCTTTGGCATAGGCAATAAAGCAGAAATAGATGTTTTTCTGGTACTCTCTTGCTTTCCCGATGATCCATCAGATGTTGGCAATTTGATCTCTGGTTCCTCTGCCTTTTCTAAAACCGGCTTGAGCATCTGGAAGTTCATGGTTCATGTATTGCTGAAGCCTGGCTTTGAGAATTTTAAGCATTACTTTACTAGCGTGTGACCTGAGTGCAATTGTGTGGTAGTTTGAGCATTCTTTGGCATTGCCTTTCTTTGGGATTGGAATGAAAACTGACCTTTTCCAGTCCTGTGGCCACTACTGAGTTTTCCAAATTTGGTGGCATATTGAGTGCAGCACTTTCACAGCATCACCTTTGAGGATTTGAAATAGCTCAACTGCAATTTCATCACCTCCACTAGCTCTGTTTGTAGTGATGCTTCCTAAGGCCCACCTGACTTCACATTCCAGGATGTCTGGCTCTAGGTGAGTGATCACACCATCATGATTATCTGGGTCATGAAGATCTTTTCTGTATAGTTCTTCTGTGTATTCTTGCCTCCTCTTCTTAATATCTCCTCTTCTGTTAGGTCCCTACCATTTCTGTCCTTTATTGAGCCCATATTTGCATGAAATGTTCCCTTGGTATCTCTAATTTTCTTGACAAGATCTCTAGTCTTTCCCACTCTATTGTTTTCCTCTATTTCTTCGCATTGATCACTGAGGAAGGCTTTCTTATTTCTCCCTGCTATTCTTTGGACCTCTGCATTCAAATGGGTATATCTTTCCTTTTCTCCTTTTAAACAGGGGATTAGTTTCCAAAATTTACAAACAGCTCGTATGGCTTAATATAACAACAAACAATCCAACCAAAAAATGAGCAGAAGACCTAAAGGGACATTTCTGCAAAGAAGACAAACAGATGGCCAAGCGGCATGTGAAAAGATTTTCAAAATGGCTAATTACTAGAGAAATGCAAATCAAAACTACAATGAGACATCATCTCACAGCAGCCAAAATAGCTATAATCAAAGAATCCACAAACAGTAAATGCTGGAGACGGTGTGGAGAGAAGGGAACCCTTCTACACTGTAGGGATGTAAATTGGTACAGCCATTATGGAGAACAGTATGTAGGTTCCTTAAAAAATAGAGCTGCCATATGACCCTGTAATCCCACTCCTGGGCCTATATCCAGAGAAAAGCATGGTCTAATTGGATACATGCACCCCAGTGTTCATTGCAGCACTGTTTACAATAGCCACGACATGGAAGCAACCTAAATGTCCATCAGCAGATAAATGAATAAAGAAGATGATAACTGCTACTTCTTGGGCTTCCCTGGTGGCTCAGAGGGTAAAAGCGTCTGCCTGCAATGTGGGAGACTTGGGTTCTATCCCTGGTTCAGGACGATTCCCTGGAGAAGGAAATGGCAACCTGCTCCAGTACTCTTGCCTGGAAAATCCCATGGATGGAGAAGCCTGATAGGCTACAGTCCATGGGGTCGCAAAGAGTCGGACAGGACTGAGCGACTTCATTTTCACTTTCACTTTCACCTTCACCCTCTGAAGCAGAATGAGTTCCTAGTCTATAGTGGTCAAGTTCAGTTAACCTTACAATTTTCCAGGAGACTAAAATTATTTAGGTGAGATTACACAACAATATATGCAAATAACTAATCAGAAAAGGAGCACATTTGAGCTTTAAAGAAAGTTGGAGTTGAGATACTGAACAATTTTCTACAGCTTTTAATTGGTGGCTTGCTGTTCGGTCTAATGAACATGAATTAAGGGACTACAAATGCCAGGATGCAGATAGCACAGAGTAAGTCATAAAAAGAACACAAAAAGCTATAAGCACGGTACCACTGGAACACAGAGGAAATGCAAGTAACCAGTCAGTGAGGTAATGCTTTCTAGAGGAAGCACACCTATTTATAAAACTCAAGGGAAAACAGCTCCCTGATAAACGTTTAATGTCTCATTTTCCAATGTAGCCATGTAGTCTACAGCTGTACTGTGCTTAGTCACCCAGTCATGTCCGACTCTTTGCGACCCCATGGACTATAGCTCACCAGGCTCTTCTGTCCATGGGGATTCTCCAGGCAAGAATACTGGAGTTGTTTGCCACGCCCTCCTCCAAGGGATCTTCCCAACCCAGGGATCAACCCAGGTCTCCCACATCGTAGGCAGATTCTTTTACAGTTTGAGCCACAAGGGAAGCACAAGAATACTAGAGTGGGTAGCCTATCCCTTCTCCAGGGGAAGTTCCCGACCCAGGAATTGAACCAGGGTCTTTACCAGGTGGATTCTTTATCAGCTGAGCTACCCAGGAAGCCCATACTCTACAGCAGTGGCTTTCAAATTGTGCTTCCCAAACCAGGATTTGAGCAGATGGAGAAGTGGACCAAATGACCAGACAGGGCAAGTGCTCCTATTTTCTCTTCAATCTGAGCTCATATTCTCCATCTTACCTATTTTATATTTTGGCTCTTTCAAAAAATATTTTACTGAACAACATTTTCTATTTAAAAACAAGTGTAAGTATTTATCACTAGAATGTATGCTCCAAGAAAGCCAGGATTTCTTGGTCTGTTTTGTTTACTGGTATACCTCCAGTGCATCAATGTACCATTTAGGCCTTTAACCAATATTTACTGAGTCAAGCACTGAAACATTTCAGGCACTGACCTAGGTGTTACGATACAATAGTGGGACGTTCTGAGAGAATAGCATTGAAACATGTATATTATCATATGTGAAACAGAACACCATTCCAGGTTCGATGCATGAGACAAATGCTCAGGGCTGGGGCAATGGGATGACCCAGAGGGATGGGATGGGGAGGGAGGTGGGACGGGGGTTCAGGATGGGGAACACATGTAAACCCATGGCTGATTCATGTCAATGTATGGCAAAAACCACTACAATATTGTAAAGTAATTAGCCCCCAACTAAAATAAATAAATTTATTAAAAAAAAAGATACAATAGTGAACAAGAGCCCTAAATTCCTGTTCTAATGAAGCTGACATTCTAGTGATTAATATTTCACAATGGGGGGGGTTAGCTCAGTTGGTTAGAGCGTGGTGCTAATATTTCACAATAGGCACAGGGCCATAGAGAATATCTAGATTGTAAGCCTGCTAGTTGTTAATTGTTTAGTTGCTAAGTCGTGTCTGTCTCTTTTGCAATCCCATGGACTGTAGCCTGCCAGAGACTCAGTTCATGGGATTTCCCAGGCAGAAATACCGGAGTGGGTTGCCAATTCCTACTCCAGGGGATCTTCCCACCCACGGATCGAACCCCTGCCTCCTGCATTGGCAGGCAGATTATTTACCACTGAGCTACCAGAGAAGTCTAAGCTTGCTAGTTACAGTAATTATATTATACCTATCTCTAGAATCTTGCCTGTCCATAGAAAGTTTAATCCAGAGATGGCTGGATGGCATCACCGACTCGATGGACATGGGTTTGGGTAGACTCCGGGAGTTGGTGATGGACAGGAAGGGCTGGCGGGCTGCGATTCATGGGGTCGCAAAGAGTCGGACATGACTGAGCGACTGAACTGAACTGAACTGAATACTGCTTTCTGACCTCTGCAATACAACTTTCTCCAGTCCATGCCAGATGCTGCTGGGATACTAGCCTCACTTCCCTACCATGTTAAATACATGAAACTGGTGTCAGACTCAGGGCTCTGTGGTCTACTTTCTCCACCTATTCTCAATTACAAAGCAAAAAGAAATCAGAGATGACAAGGAAGCACCATTTTATAAGAAAAGTAAAGGGCAGGGATGGATTATGTGTAACTGTGCTTTATTGGTAGAAATATGGATGGTTTATACTTCAACTGTAAGGTCTATGTGCCTTGAAGTCTAATCACCTTAAAATTACAGACTAAAACTACTGTTAATGCAAATTTGTGCCACTACATACTGTGGAGTTCAACAACCATTAAGAAACTAAACTGATAATCACAAAGCTAAGAATAATGTCAAGTTAAAAATTAGGAATAGGGCTTCCCTGGAGTCCAGTGGTTAAGAATCCACTTGCCAATACAGGGGACACTGGTTCAATCCCTACTCCGGGAATATCCCATATGCTGTGGGGCAACAAAGCCTCTGTGCTACAACTACTGAGCCCAAGCTCTAGAGCCTCTGAGCCACAACCACCTACTGAAGCCTACGCACCCTCCAGCCCATGCTCTTCAACAAGAGAAGCCACCTCAATGAGAAGCCTGGGTACTGCAACAAAGAGTAGCCACCACTCACTGCAACTAGAGAAAGTGTGTATGCAGCAATGAAGACCCAGTGAAGCCAAATATCAATCAATCAATCTTTTTTGTTAGTTTCTGAGTTTTATTTATTTATTTTTTAAAATTAGTTTATTTATCTATTTTTTTTAACTTTACAATATTGTATTTGTTTTACCATACATTGACGTGAATCCACCATGGGTGTACATGTGTTCCCCTTCCAGAACCCCCCTCAATCAATCTTTTTTTAAAAAGTAAGAATGCTGCTGCTGCTGCTAAGTCGCTTCAGTCGTGTCCGACTCTGTGCGACCCCATAGACGGCAGCCCATCAGGCTCCGTCGTCCCTGGGATTCCCCAGGCAAGAATACTGGAGTGGGTTGCCATTTCCTTCTCCAATAAAAAGTAAGAATAGTAGCAATCAAAATCATAGCCAATTCAAGGCAACATTAACAAAGTGGTCTTCTGTCTCAACTGTAGGAGAATCAGTTATCTACATACACACACTGGTAAAGTCTTTGCCATTAAATAGTGCAGTCAAGCTAGAGGTGGTAAATACTGATCCAGAGTAACCAAAGGCTATTAAAGATGCTTATTTTAATTTGTGAATACTCAATTTTAGTACCCTTAAATTGCTCTTAGGCTGCCAAGAGCCAGCTCATTTCTGTAGGTGAAACTGCCTATTACATATAAGAACAATAACTTAGATTTAATTTGTTGTGGCTCATCTGGGGGCTGAAGACTATTTTGAGCATAACTGTTGTAATCAGCAGAAACAGCAGGAACTTCAGCATTCAATGGACCTATGCTCAAATTGAAGTTGTGGGGCAAATCATGGGCAAGTCATTTAACTTCTTCATCTATAAAGTAGAGATTCTGTTATATTCCTACCTAATTGTAAGACTTTGAAATTATTTATATAAAATGTTTAACACACAGGCTCTAAAAAGACATTATGAAATAAAGCCCAGTCTGTTTATTCTACAAAGATGAATTCTATGGTACATATTACTCTCTGCAGGTCCTCAGAAATATTTGAAACAAGTAGATTCCAGAATAGGCACTTGTTCTACCCAAAGCAAAATCTTTAGGATTGAAAAATCAGAAGGTCTGATGAAAGGTAATCTTAGAAATTAGAGGAGAACTGGGATTACCCTGGTGGTACAGTGGATAAGAATCTGCCTGCCATTGCAGGGGACATGGGTTCAATTCCTGGTCCAGAATACTCCACATGTGGTGAAGCAATGAAGCCTGTGCACCATAATTACTGAGCCTGTGCACCACAACTACAGAAGGCAGCATGCTCTAGAGCCTCCAGGCCCAAACTACTGAGCCTGTGTGCCTAGAGCCTGTGCTCTGCAACAAGAGAACTACTACAATGAGAAGCCCATGCATCACAACAAAGAGTAGCCCCCTGCTCACCACAACTAAAGAAAGTCTGCCCAAAGCAACAAAGACCCAGTGCAGCCAAAAAGAATAAAACATGTTTTTTAAAATAAGAAATAAGAGAAGAACAACAGTCCAAGGTAGCTTTTGGGTTACCTTGGAAAGGAAGACAGGACTGGAGAGATGACAATGATGGTGAGAAATTTCTAAGAGTCCTTGAACTAGGGGCTGCAGCTAACATAAATGAAGATGGTTAAGAAAATCAACCACCAGAAAAAATTTTTCCCTAAACTATGCTGTGGGTGTTAACAATATGAACAACTAAAATATTGGAGTTTATAAATTCAAAATTAAAAACAAAAGTTAAACATAGGAAAATTTAACCATTATATTTTTGCATCTGCTCCTTTGACTTGGAACAGGAGGTCGGATGCCTTTCTAATGTACCAAGAGGTCAATGTTAGGTCTTATATTTTTGTGTTACATGGGTACTAAATAATTTAGCCTTGAATCCTTTTACTGGGAATGATTAATTTTATCCTATTTCATAATGGAAAACAGCTGCCTTGAAATGTAGGCATTTCCAAACACAAATAGATGTCTTGCATAGTGTTTTTTTATATTCAGGATTACTACTCCTCAGATTTCTGTAGAATTTTGGCATTTGAATGACATCATTCTTCAATTTCAGTACCACAGCACAGTAAACCAGTATCTCCACTGTCGCTGAATATTCATTGGAAGGACTGAAGCTAAAGCTCCAATACTTTGGCCACCTGATGCGAAGAGCCAACTCATTGGAGAAGACCCTGATGCTGGGAAAGACTGAGGGCAGGAGGGCAAGACTGAGGGCAGGAGGAGAAGAGGGCAACAGAGGATGAAATGGTTGGATGGAATCACCAACTCATCCATCACCCCATGGAAATGAATTTGAACAAACTCTGAGAGACAGTGAAGGACAGGGAAGCTTGGCTTGCTACAGTCTATATGGTCGCAAAGAGTAAGACCCAACTGAGGGACTGAACAAAAACAACTGTAGCTATTCTTTCACACCATGAACATCAATTGGAAAATATTATTTTCATAGAATATAAGGTCAGAGAAACTTTTTCTAGAATTCAGTAGACAACTCCACAATTTGGTGAATGTAATTCAGGCCATCAAGTTCATTTATTGGAAACCAATTTCATCAAAGTCAGCCAGTCTATCTCCTGCCAAGTGAGTGGTCCTAAGGCTGCGACGGACCGCACAGAAGCGTGGCCGAGAGGAGATACCTAACGGCCGTGGCTGGGGGCAGCGGCCGACAGGAGCTACCCCGGGCAGGAGGTCGGGGGCCGCGGCCGAGAGGAGCTACCCCGTGCCCGAGGCTGGGGGCGGGGCCGAGAGAAGCTACCCTAGGCAGAAGGTCGGGGGCAGTGGCCGAGAGTACCTACCCAGAGCCGAGGCCGGGGGCGGAGGCCTCGAGGAGCTACCCTGCGGCCCGAGGCTCGGGGCGGGGCCCAGAGGAGCTAACCCAGGCAGAAGGTTGGGCACGGTGGCCGAGAGGAGCTACCCTGTGACGAGGCTGGGGGCGGGGCCAAGAGGAGTTACCAGGGGCAGGAGGTCGGGGGGTGGCAGCTGAGAGGAGCTACTCCGGGGCAGGAGGTTGGGGGCGGCAGCCGAGAGGAGCTACCCCAGGCAGGAGGTCGGGGGCAGTGGCCAAGAGGAGTTACCCCACACCCGAGGCCGGGGGCGGGGCCAAGAGGAGCTATCCCAGGCAGGAGGTCAGGGGCAGCGCCTGAGGCCGGGGGCAGGGCCGAGAGGAGCTATCCCAGGCAGGAAGCTGGGGGCGGGCCGAGAGGAGCTAACCAAGGCAGGAAGTCCAGGGTGGTGCCTGAGGCTGGGGTTGGGGCTGAGAGGAGCTACCACGGTCAGGAGGTCAGGGGCTGCGGCCGAGAGGAGCTACCCCGCGCCCGAGGCCGGGGGCGGGGCCGAGAGGAGCTACCCCAGGCAGGAGGTGGGGGCAGTGGCGGAGAGGAGCTACTTCCGCGCCAGAGGCCGGGGGCAGGGCCAAGAGGAGCTATCCCAGGCAGGAGGTCGGGGCAGCGGCCGAGAGGAGCTACCCTGGGCAGGAGGTCGGGGGCTGCGGCTGAGAGGAGCTACCCCAGGCAGGAGGTCGGGGGCTGCGGCTGAGAGGAGCTACCCCAGGCAGGAGGTCGGGGGCAGTGGCTGAGAGGAACTACCCCGCACCGAGGCCGGGGGCGGGGCCAAGAGGAGCTACCCCAGGCAGGAAGTCGGGGGCGGCGGCTGAGAGGAGCTACCCCGGGCAGGAGGTCTGGGGCTGCGGCCGAGAGGAGCTACCCCGGGCAGGAGGTCTGGGGCTGCGGCCGAGAGGAGCTACCCCGGGCAGGAGGTCTGGGGCTGCGGCCGAGAGGAGCTACCCTGTGCCCAAGGCTGGGGGGGTGGGGGGTGGCCGAGAGGAGTTACCCCACGTCCAAGGAGTGGCGACTGTGTGGCCACAGGAGGGCCGAGAGGCGATATTCTACATTCAAGGTCAGGATGGGCTGCCGTGAGTAGATACCCCTTGTCCAAGGTAAGGAGTAGCAGCTGCGCTTTGCTGGAGCACCTGTGGGGAGATACCCCACGTCCAAGGAAAGAGAAACTCTGTGGGGAAATACCACACGTCGAAGGTAAGAGAAACCCAAGTAAGACGGTTGGTGTTGTGAGAGGGCATCAGAGGGCAGGCACACTGAAACTGTAATCACAGAAAACTAGCCAATCTGATCACACGGACAACAGCCTTGTCTATCTCAATGAAACTAAGCCATGCCGTGTGGGGCCACCCAAGACGGACGGGTTATGGTGGAGGTCTGACAGAATGTGGTTCACTGGAGAAGGGCATGGCAAAGCACATCAGTATTCTTGCCTTGAGAACCACATGAAGAACATGAAAAGGTAAAGACAGGACACTGAAAGAGGAACTCCCCAGGTCAGTAGGTGCCCAATATGCTACTGGAGATCACTAGAGAAATAACTCCAGAAAGAATGATGGGATGGAGCCAAAGCAAAAACAATACCCAGTTGTGGATGTGACTGGTGATAAAAGCAAAGTCCGATGCTGTAAAGAGCAATATTGCATAGGAACCTGGAATGTTAGGTCCATGAATCAAGGCAAATTCGAAGTGGTCAAACGAGATGGCAAGACTGAATGACGACATTCTAGGAATCAGCGAACTAAGAAGGACTGGAATGGGTGAATTTAACTCAGATGACCATTATATCTACTACTGTGGGCAGGAATCCCTTAGAAGAAATGGAGTAGCCATCATGGTCAACAAGAGAGTCTGAAATGCAGTACTTGGCTGCAATCTCAAAAACGACAGAATGATCTCTGTTCGTTTCCAAGGCAAACCATTCAATATCACGGTAATCCAAGTCTATGCCCCGACCAGTAACACTGAAGAAGCTGAACTTGAACAGTTCTGTGAAGACCTGCAAGACCTTTTAGAACTAACACCCAAAAAAGATGTCCTTGTCATTATAGGGGACTGGAATGCAAAAGTAGGAAGTCAGGAAACACCTGGCGTAACAGGCAAATTTGGCCTTGGAGTACAGAATGAAGCAGGGCAAAGGCTAATAGAGTTTTGCCAAGAGAACGCACTGGTCATAGCAAACACACTCTTCCAACAACACAAGAGAAGACTCTACACATGGACATCACCAGATGGTCGACACTGATATCAGATTGATTATATTCTTTGCAACCAAAGATGGGGCTATATACAGTCAGCAAAAACAAGACTGGGAGTGGACTGTGGCTCAGATCATGAACTCCTTATTGCCAAATTCAGGCTAAAATTAAAGAAAGTAGGGAAAACCACTAGACCATTCAGGTATGACCTAAATCAAATCCCTTATGATTATACAATGGAGGTGACAAATAGATTTAAGGGACTAGATCTGATAGACACAGTGCCTGATGAACTATGGACAGAGGTTCGTGACATTGGACAGGAGACAGGGATCAAGACCATCCCCATGGAAAAGAAATGCAAAAAAGCAAAATGGCTCTCTGAGGAGGCCTTACAAATACCTGTGAAAAGAAGAGAGGCAAAAAGCAAAGGAAAAAAGGAAAGATATTCCCATCTGAATGTAGAGTTCCAAAGAAAAGCAAGGAGAGATTAGAAAGCCTTCCCCAAGGCTTTCAATGCAAAGAAATAGAGGAAAAGAACAGAATAGGAAAGACTAGAGATCTCTTCAAGAAAATCAGAGATACCAAGGGAACTTTTCATACAAAGATGGGCTCAATAAAGGACAGAAATGGTATGGACCTAACAGAAGCAGAACATATTAAGAAGAAGTGGCAAGAATATACAGAAGAACTGTACAAAAAAGATCTTCATGACCCAGATAATCACAATGGTGTGCTCACTCACCTAGAACCAGACATCCTGGAATGTGAAGTCAAGTGGGCCTTAGAAAGCATCACTACGAACAAAGCTAATGGAGGTGATGGAATTCCAGTTAACCTATTTCAAATCCTGAAAGACAATGCTGTGAAAGTGCTGCACTCAATATGCCAGCAAATCTGGAAAACTCAGCAATGGCCACAGGACTAGAAAAGGTCAGTTTTCATTCCAATCCCAAAGAAAGGCAATGCCAAAGAATGCTCGAACTACCAGACAATTGCACTCATCTCACACGCTAGTAAAGTAATGCTCAAAATTCTCCAAGCCAGGCTTCAGCAATATGTGAACCGTGAACTTCCAGATGTTCAAGCTGGTTTTAGAACAGGCAGAGGAACCAGAGATCAAATTGCCAACATCTGCTGGATCAGGGAAAAGGCAAGAGAGTTCCAGAAAAACATCTATTTCTGCTTTACTGACTATGCCAAAGCCTTTGACTGTGTGGATCACAATAAACTGTGGAAAATACTGAAAGAGATGGGAATACCAGACCATCTGACCCGTCTCTTGAGAAACCTGTATGTAGGTCAGGAAGCAACAGTTAGAACTGGACATGGAACAACAAACTGGTTCCAAATAGGAAAAGGAGTACATCAAGGCTGTACATTGTCACCCTGCTTATTTAACTTAGATGCAGAGTACATCATGAGAAACGCTGGGCTGGAAGAAACACAAGCTGGAATCAAGACTTCCGGGAGAAATATCAATAACCTCAGATATACAGATGACACCACGCTTATGGCAGAAAACGAAGAACTCAAGAGCCTCTTGATGAAAGTGAAAGAGGAGAGTGAAAAAGTTGGCTTAAAGCTCAACATTCAGAAAACTAAGATCATGTCATCTGGTCCCATCACTTCCAGGAAATAGATGGGGAAACAGTGGAAACAGTGTCAGACTTTATTTTTGGGGGCTCCAAAATCACTGCTGATGGTGATTGCAGCCATGAAATTAAAAGACGCTTACTTCTTGGAAGGAAGGTTATGACCAACCTAGATAGCATATTTAAAAGCAGAGACATTACTTTGCCAACAAAGGTCTGTCTAGTGAAGGCTATGGTTTTTCCTGTAGTCATGTATGGATGTGAGAGTTGGACAGTGAATAAAGCTGAGTGCCGAAGAATTGATGCTTTTGAACTGTGGTGTTGGAGAAGACTTTTGAGAGTCCCTTGGACTGCAAGAAGATCCAACCAGTCCATCCTAAAGGAGATCTGTCTTGGGTGTTCGTTGGAAGGACTGATGTTGAAGCTGAAACTCCAATACTTTGGCTACCTCATGCGAACAGCTGACTCATTGGAAAAGACCCTGATGCTGGCCCTGATGCTGGGAAGGACTGGGGCCAGGAGGAGAAGGGGACGACAGAGGATGAGATGGCTGGATGGCATCACCGACTCGATGGACATGGGTTTGGGTAGACTCCCGGAGTTGGTGATGGACAGGGAGGCCTGGCGTGCTGCGATTCATGGGGTCACAAAGAGTCGGACACGACTGAGTGACTGAACTGAACTGAAGGCATAATTTTTCTAGGAATGAGCAAATACAACCACACATTTGGAAGATATTTCTGAACAACCTTGCTTTTATTCAAACTGAACTGTAATGTCAATCAAATAGGTCAAATATAGTATTTTAGTCTTTGCTGGTGTGCTGAATGCCTTTTGGATGCCAATATTTTGCTCCAGTATCTTCAGTACCATACCTCAACTAGGTCAATTAATCTCCATAATAGGGCAGATATCCGTGACATGATTCTAATAATTCACCAAGCAAAATATTCAACTATGTTAGGTGTAAACCACAATGTTAATTACCAGTTACTGACATGATTCATTCGGAGAAGGAAATGGCAGGCAACACACTCCAGTACTCTTGCTTGCAAAATCCCATGGATGGAGGAGCCTGGTAGGCTGCAGTCCATGGGGTCGCAAAGAGCCAGACACGACTGAGAGGCTTCACTTTCACTTTTCACTTTCATGCATTGGAGAAGGAAATGGCAACCCACTCCAGTGTTCTTGCCTGGAGAATCCCAGGGACGGCGGAGCCTGGTGGGCTGCCGTCTATGGGGTAGCACATAGTCGGACACGACTGAAGCGACTTAGCAGCAGCAGCAGCAGACATGATTCATTTTCAACATTTTTTGCATAAAAAACTGGAATCCTAAGGAGTGATACAATGAACAGCCTTAAGTCTTTGTAAAATGTTTCTGAAAAAAAATTGAAGTTTCCTAAGGCCAACAATAACATTATTGCATAAGCACCATCTGTAGTCATATTAGTTAATTTTGACCAATCTATACTAAAAATTTCAAGACTTTTCTCAACATACAAAATCCAGATATTTCTAGATGAACCCATCACAGGCAACTCCAAAAGAGTTAGACTGCATCAAAATTATTAACATAAAAATTATATCTAGGTGCAGTTCTAAAACTTTAGGGTGTATCAGAATCAATTGGAAGGCTTATTAAAACAAATTGACAAGCTTCATTTCCAGTAGGTCTGGGGTAAGGCCTGATAATGTGTATTTATAACAAGTTCCCAAGTGGTACAGCGCTGTTGATCAGGGACCATACTTTGAGAACTACTGGCTAGACACATAGTTATGAGTATTTTTAAATGTATAGTGTTTATATCTGTTGTAACCAACTGTAATCTAAAACTTTATAATTTAACTTCTTGACACAGTTTGTCACAAAAATGTTCAGCCACCAATCTTAAACATCCTGAACAACAGTACTACTTTTGCAAATGTTTGTTCATGATGTAAAATTCTGCTGTACTCAACACTCTTTTCTTAAATCACTACCTACAAATGGTTTTCAAGCCCTGGCAATTTTTTCATGTAATATATAATCACATTTCATGGCAGTATTATTTAATTCTTTCTGTATTCAAAAACAACCTATTGAAATTCCAATCCCTTTTTAAAGTTCTTTTTGTTTCAGCACTCATCATTCTTGTATACTACTCACATTTCTTACAACGGTTTATTTTTAAATGGTGTCTTAAATTACAGTCTTTCAACAAACACATTGTGTTTAGATACATCGTCACTTCCACTAGGAAATAGGCTCCCTTTGATTTTCCTTTAAATATTTGTCCTTCTTGTGTAAGTTTTCTCCACTTTTCAGATATGGGTACAAGAAATATTTCATAGTCTTCAAAACTACTATAAAAAAAGGACAAACAAAAAAGAAAACAAAACAAAACAAAATAGTACAAGCACAACAATCAATGGTGTTTTAGTTTTCTATTTTTGTATAACAAATTACCCCCCAACCTTAGTCACTTAAAAAGCATTTATTTTCTCATAGTGTCTGTGAATGTGGCTTAACTGGGTTCTTGGGCTCAGGGTCTCTCACAATCTGCAATCAAGGTGTCAGCCAAGGCTGCAGTCTTCTCAAGGCTCGACTGGGAAAGGATCTGCTTACAAGCTCACTCAAGCTCACTCAAGTGGCTGTTGGCAGGATTCATTTCCCTGTGAGCTGTTGCACTGAGGGCTTCAGTTCCTCACTGGTTGTTGGTCAGAGGCTGCCCTCAGTTACTTGTAATGTTAGCCTCTTCAAAGGGCAGCCCACAACATGGTAGTTTGCTTCACCAGAGCGATCAAGCAAAAAAAAATCCAAGGGAGAGAGAAAGAGAGTGCAAAGATGGAAGTTGCAGTCTTTTATAACCTAATCTTGGAAGTGACATCTCATCACTTTTGCTATATTCTGTTCATAAAAAGCAAGCCACAGTCCAGCCCACACACAGGAAGTGGAGGTAGATTAAACAAGAGTGTGAATATCAGGAGGTGGGAATTACTAGGAGCCATGTAGAAGATGGCTATCATGAAAGGCAAGTGGCACTTTGTCAGACACCATGGAGCAGTACAGACTCCAATAAATGAAGACCATGTGGCTTGATAAAAAGGACAAGTCAGTGTTGCACGAGGATGATATTTCAAGAGCAGCTAGAATGTTAGAATTCTTGGTAATATTTCATAATTTTTAAAATGTTGGCAACAAAACCATACTTGTTAAAAAAGAAATGAGTTTGTAAAATGCAAGTTAAATGATAGAAGGAAATGAAATGATAGAAGCCCATTAAACATTTATTTAAGGAATAAATTCCATTGTTCATAGTGTAGAGCACAGGGTCTCACACAGAATAGGTGTTCAAAAAATGCTAAAAAGCATTCATTGTTCTGATAAGAAAAATGGGGTAAAATGAGGCCAGAGAATGGTAGGCAGATCAAGAAGTACCCTGCATGTCATGTCAAGCTTAAGGCATGAGAGTGAAATGTCAATGTCCAACTTATTTGGCATACAATATATTTTGGTCAAAGTAATTGAAGCTGTCATTTATATGGCATTTACTATGTTACATATATTATTCTAAACACTATACTAAATTTAATACTCACAATAAAGTCTGTAAATAAGATTAAATAACATAATGAATCTATGTAAGCTACTTGGCCCAGGTGGTAGCTATCATTATTAAGACCAAGGAGGAACTTATTCTATAAATTCATTGCTAAACAACTACAAAGCTTACTTTTCCTTAACAAACTGTGGCAATTACATTTGGAATTGAGTAAGTTTTATGGAATGAACCTATAACATTATAAAACACTGGCTCTAACTTCTTCCTTATCTGCCTTTCAAAGCCTTCTATAGTAAAGAAGTCTATCAACTTACCTCTTTCTCTTTCAGTAACCATCATTGCATACAATGCGTCAAGCCCTGCAGCAAAATCTCTGCCCTCTTGGAACACAATTAAAAGATAATAGGGCCACCCAATATGGATGGGTCATAGTGGAAAGTTCTAACAAAATGTGGTCCACTGGAGGAGGGAATGGCAAAAACACTTCAGTATTCTTGCCCTGAGAACCACATGAACAGCATGAAAAGGCAAAAAGACAAGACAATGAAATATGAACTACCCAGGTCGGTAGGTGCCCAGTATGGTACTGGAGAAGAGTGGAGAAATAACTCCAGAAAGAATTAAAAGATGAGCCAAAGCGAAAACAATACCCAGTTCTGGATGTGACTGGTAATGGAAGTCAAGTTTGATTCTGTAAAGAACAATAATGCACAGGAACCTGGAATATTAGGTCCATGAATCAAGGTAAATTGGAAGTGGTCAAACAAGAGATGGCAAGAGTGAACATTAACATTTTAGGAATCAGTAAACTCAAATGGACTGGAATGGGCAAAATTAACTCAGATGACAATTGTATCTAATATTGGGGCAAGAATTCCTGAGAAGAAATGGAGTAGCCCTCATAGTCAACAAAAGAGTCTGAAATGCAGTACTTGGGTGTAATCTCAAAAATGACAGAATGATCTCTCTTCATTTCCAAGGCAAACCATTCAATATCACAGTAATCCAAGTCTATGCCCCAATCAGTAATGCGGAAGAAGCTGAAGTTGAATGGTTCTATGACTACCTACAAGACTGTCTAGAACTAACATACATAAAAGACGTCCTTTTCATCATAGGGGAGTGGAATGCAAAAGTAGGAAGTCAGGAAGCACTTGGCGTAACAGGCAAATTTGGCCTTGGAGTACAGAATGAAGCAGGGCAAACTTTTGCCAAGAGAATGCATTGGTCATAGCAAACACCCTCTTCCAATAACACAAGAGATGACTCTACACATGGACATCACCAGATGGTCACTACCGAAATAAGATTGATTATATTCTTTGCAGCTGAAGATGGAGACGCTTTATACAGTCAGCACAAACAAGACCGAGAGCTTACAGTTGCTCATATCATGAACTCCTTATTGCCAAGCAGATGTAAATGAAGAAAGTACGGAAAACCACTAGACCATTCAGGTATGACCTAAATCAAATCCCTTATGATTATACAGTGGAAGTGACAAATAGATTCAAGAGATTAGATTTGATAGAGTACCTGAAGAAATATGGACGGAGGTTCATGACATTGTACAGGAGACAATGATCAAGACCATTCCCAAGAAAAAGAAATGCAAAAAGGCAAAACGGTTGTCTGAGGAGGCCTTACAAATAGTTGAGAAAAGAAGAGAAGCTAAAGGCAAAGGAGAAAAGGAAAGATATACCCATCTGAATGCAGGGTTCCAAAGAATAGCAAGGAAAGATAAGAAAGCCTTCCTGAGTGAACAATGCAAAGAAATAGAGGTGAAAGACTTGAGATCTCTTCAAGAAAATTAGAGATACCAAGGGAACATTTCATGCAAACAGGGGCACAATAAAGGACAGTAATGGTATGGACCTGACAGAAGCAGAAGATATTAAGAAGAGGTGGCAAGAACACAAAGAACTACACAAAAAAGATCTTCATGGCTCAGATAACCATGATGGTGTGATCACTCACCTACAGCCAGACATCCTAAGTGTGAAGTCAAGTGGGCCTCAGGAAGTATCACTATGAACAAAGCTAGTGGAAGTGATGGAATTCCAGTTGAACTATTTCAAATCCTCAAAGATGATGCTGTGAAAGTGCTGCACTCAATATGCCAGCAAATTTGGAAAACTCAGCAGTGGCCACAGGACTGGAAAAGGTGTTTTCATTCCAATCCCAAAGAAAGACAATACCAAAGAATGCTCAAACTATACACAATTGCACTCATCTCACCCTCTAGCAAAGTAATGCTCAAAATTCTCCATGTGAGGCTTCAACAATATGTGAATCAAGAAGTTCCACATGTTCAAGCTGGATTTAGAAAAGGCAGAGGAACCAGAGATCAAATTGCCAACATCCGTAGGATCATAGAAGAAGGAAGAGAGTTACAGAAAGACATCTACTTCTGTTTTATTGACTATACCAAAGCCTTTGATGGTGTGGATCACAACAACCTTGGAAAATTCTTCAAGAGATGGGAATACCAGAACACCTGACCTGCCTCTTCAGACATCTGTATGCAGGTCATCAAGAACCAACAGTTAGAACCGGACATGAAACAACAGAATGGTTCCAAATTGGGAAATGAGTATCTCACGGCTGTATATTGTCACCCTGCTTATTTAACTTATATGCAGAGTATATCATGCAAAATGCCGGGCTGGATGAAGAACAAGCTGGAATCAAGATTGCCAGGAAAAATATCAATAACCTCAGATATGCAGATGACACCACCCTTAGGGAAGATATTGAAGAAGAACTAAAGAGCCTCTTGATGAAAGTTAAAGAGGAGAGTGAAAAAGCTGGTTTAAAACTCAACATTCAGAAAACTAACATCATGGCATGTGGGCAAATAGACGGGGAACAATGGAAACAGTGACAGACTTTCTTGGGCTCCAAAATCACCACTGATAGTGACTGCGGCCATGAAATTAAAAGACATTTGCTACTTGGAAGAAAAGCTATGACCAACCTAGACAGCATATTAAATAGTAGAGACATTACTTTGCCAACAAACGTCCATCTAGTCTAAGCTATGGTTTTTCCAGTAGTCATGTATGGATGTGCGAGTTGGACCATAAAGAAAGCTGAGACCGAAGAATTGATGCTTTTGAAGTGTGGTGTTAAGAGAAGCCTCTTGAGAGTCTGTTGGACTGCAAGGAGATCAAACCAGTGAATCCTAAAGAAATCAGTCCTGAATATTCATTGGAAGGGTTGACACTGAAACTGAAGCTCCAATACTTTGGGCACCTAATGCAAAAAACTGACTCATTTGGAAAAGAAAGTTGCTGATGCTGGGAGAGATTGAAGGGACGAGGAGAAAGGGATGATAGTGGATGAGATGGTTGGATGGCATCACCAACTCAATGGACATGAGTTTGAGCAAGCTCTGGGAGCTGGTGATGGACAGGGAAGACTGGCATGCTGCAGTCCATGGCGTTGCAAAGAGTCGGATGCAACTGAGCAACTGAACTGAGTGACATACAAATTTCCAATCATAAGGTAAGTAAGTTCTAGGGATAAAATGTACATGGCATGGGAGAAAAAAAGAGAATTGTAATGTTATATGAAAATACTATGAGGAAAAAAATGAGAATAAAAAAAAAGCATTCTGGTAGCACAAGGGAAGGCATCTTTTACCTCAGCTGGGAAAGATTTCATAGCGACATTTTAGCAAGAATAACTAGGAATCTGCTACACAATGAGTGAGAGTTAAATAAGAAAAGCACTATGTGAAAAGACATGGTATGTCTAGAGTGTTAAAAGAAAGTTCAGAATGGTTGGGACCTTCCAATGTTTGGAACAGGTATGGGCAAAGGCAAGCACCAAGTAAGCTGGAGAGAGTTTGGGATCAGACTGTGTGAATGGCATTGTCTGCCATGCTCACAAGTCTGAGTTTTGTAAGTTTAGGCAAAAAGCCATTGGGTATCTTTGGGCACAGAAAAATGTCAGCTTTGGTTTTCAAAGTTTCTCTGACAGCAATGTAGAAGATGGACTACGGCACAAAGAGTGGTAAAGGAACAAGTTGAGGCAATTTTCATAGTTAAGATAAGCAATGATGGCAGCCCGAACTACAGCAATGCGGGTGGAGGTAGCTGGACTCAGAAGACATTTTTGAGGTAGAGGTGACAGGATCTGGTGACCAAGTACATAGAAGTGACAGGAATACTGAAGAATTGAGAAGATCTCCATGGTTTATGGCTTGAAATGGATGAAAGGTGACATTCATAGAAAAAGAGAACACCATAAGTAGAACAAGTTTTTGTGGAAAGTAATGAACTACATTTTGGGTATTTTTTAATATAAGTGACCTACAAGACATCTTGGATATTTTTTTTAATATAAGTGACCTACAAGACATCAAAAAGATGTGTTGAAAGCTTATGAGAGAGGTTGGGCTAGAGAAAAACAGCTATAGGAATAATCACAATACAGTTAACATTTAAAGCCATAATAACAGATGAGATTGCTCAGAAAATGAATGTAGAAGAATATGGCTAGGACAGAAGTCATGAGAGCACCAATGCTTAAGGAAACAGTAAGAGGAGGAGAAACAACTAGAGACTTACATGGGAGAATCAGCAGTAAGCTGCATTATGGAATCCAAGAAAGGAAATTCAAAGAAAGGATATCTCATAGAGCATTAATAAAGGGTAAGAATGGAAATGGTTTTAGTGGCTTTAGAATGGTGACATCACATATCAAGTGGCAATAGGCTAGGGAATGGGAATTAATAAAATCTTCTATCTTCAAGAATGATGGTTAAAATGGAAGAAGAGGGATTAAGGGAATTACAAAACAAAGGGGAAGTTTTTATTCTTTAAAGGTTATGTGTATATGCTTATGTACTTATAAGTGAAAGAAACCAGAAAAGGAGAGACTTAAAATGTAGGGAAAAAAAGAGACTGCTACTTTTGAATTCCTATAAAATCATTATGTGAGTCACTCACTTGGCACTGAGCTTACACATTTGCTTATACTGGCAGTACTGTCCATTTAGCAACTGAACATAAGTGCTCAATCAGTTCAGTTCAGTTCAGTCGCTCAGTCGTATCTGACTCTTTGCGACCCCATGAATCGCAGCACACCAGGCCTCCCTGTCCATCACCAACTCCCAGAGTTTACCCAAACCCATGTCCATCGAGTTGGTGATGCTATCCAGCCATCTCATCCTCTGTCGTCCCCTTCTCCTCCTGCCCCCAATCCTTCCCAGCATTAGGGTCTTTTCCAATGAGTCAACTCTTCGCATGAGGTGGCCAAAGTATTGGAGTTTCAGCTTCAACATCAGTCCTTCCAATGAACACCCAGGACTGATCTCCTTTAGGGTGGACTGGTTGGATCTCCTTGCAGTCCAAGGGACTCTCAAAAGTCTTCTCCAATACCACAGTTCAAAAGCATCAATTCTTTGGTGCTCAGCTTTCTTCACCGTCCAACTCTCACATCCATACATGACCATCGGAAAAACCACAGCTTTGACTAGACGTATGTTTGCTGACAAAGTGATATCTCTGTTTTTTAATATGCCTCCCAGGTTTGTTATAGCTTTTCTTCTAAGGAGCAAGCGTCTTTTAATTTCATGGCTACATACACCATCTGCAGTGATTTTGGAGCCCAGGAAAATAAAGTCTGTCACTGTTTCAATTGTTGCTCCATCTATTTGTCATGAAGTGATGGGACCGGATGCCATGATCTTAGTTTTCTGAATGTTGAGTATTATGCCAGCTTTTTCACTCTCCTCTTTCACGTTCATCAAGAGGCTCTTTAGTTTCTCTTCGCTATCTGCTGTAAGTGTGGTGTCATCTGTATATCTGAGGTTATTGATATTTCTCCTGGCAATCTTGATTCCAGCTTGTTCTTCATCCAGCCTGGCATTTCACATGATGTACTCTGCATATAGGTACATAATGTACTTTGCATATAAGTGAAATTATCACGGTGACAATATACAGCCTTGACATACTCCTTTCCCAATCTTGAACCAGTCCATTGTTTCATGTCTGGTTCTAACTGTTGCTTCTTGACCTGCATACAGGTTTCTCAGGAGGCAGGTAAGGTGGCCTGGTATTCTCACCTCTTGAAGAATTTTCCACAGTTTTTTGTGACCCACACAGTCAAAGGCTTTAGTGTATTCAATGAAGCAGATGTTTTCTAGGAATTCTCTTGCTTTTTCTATAATCAATGATCAAAGGATGTTGGCAATTTGATCTCTGGTTCCACTGCCTTTTCTAAATCCAGCCTGCACATCTGAAAAGTTTTCGGTTCACATACTGTTGAAGCCTAGCTTGAAGGATTTTGAGCATTACTTTGCTAGCATGTGAAATGAGTACAATTGTGTGGTAGTTTGAACATTCTTTGACATTGCCCTTCTTTGAGACTGGAATGAAAACTGATCTTTTCCAGTCCTGTGGCCACTGCTGAGCTTTCCAAATTTGCTGGCATACTGAGTGCAGCACTTTAACAGCATCATCTTTTAGGATCTGAAATAGCTCAGCTGGAATTCCATCACCTCCACTAGCTTTGTTCATAGCGATACTTCCTCAGGCCACTTGACTTCACACTCCAGGATGTCTGGCTCTAGATGAGTGACCACACCATTGGGGTTACCCGGGTAATTAATAGCTGTTTTGTATAGTTCTTCTGTGTATTTGTGCCACCTCCTCTTAATCTCTTCTGTTAGGTCCTTCTCAATTTTGTCTTTTACTGTGCCCATCTTTGCATGAAGCATTCCCTTGGTATCTTCAATTTTCTTGAAGAGATCTGTAGTCTTTCCCAGTCTATTGTCTTCCTCTATTTGTTTGCGTTGTTCACTTCAGAAGGCTTTCTTATCTCTCCTTGCTATTCTTGCAACTCAGCATTCAGAATGGTATATCTTTCCCTTTTTCCTTTGCCTTTCACTTGAACCCCATGAACAGTACTAATGTCTAGACCAAAGAAAAATCATTTCACTTCCTTGTGTCTGTTATTCAACTGTTAAATGGGCAGAAAAGCACACATTTGGAAGCTTATGTAAATTAAACAAGATACATAAAAAGCACTTGCTATACAACCTGGTGCTCAAGAACAGATGTAATTACTATTATGGTAATTTTTCCTACCACTAGTGCATCTAGAAGAGTCACTAACATTTCAGGATGTGTCAGTGATTGAGGATGATTAAATAATCAGGAGCCAAGAAGATGGCAGAGGAGTAAGACAGGGAAATTGCCAGCCTCATCACAAATACATCAAAAACTCATCAAGATAAAGAGCAACACCTACAAAGCAACTTCTAGGCAATAGCAAAGACTCCAGGCTTCCAGGGGGATAGACTAAGCTCCCTGGAATGAGGTACGAGAGAGAATGGGAGACATAAAAAGGGAAAAGACAGAGAACTTCTGGATGGGAGCTTGTGCCTGAGGGAGGGAGGGAATCCTGAAGCAGGAAGAGTTCCTGTGCACTGGGAACCTCCCTCACAGTCAGTCCTAAGGGGGAGATGCATAATCTGGAAAAACTGGCAAAGCAGGGACTTAGAGGGCAGAAAACTGAAAAAGCCGCACTCCTCAGCCCATAAACAACTCACAGACTGTGGCCCTGAGCAGATGGTGGGCTCAGGGAACTGAGACAAGCCCACAAAACACCCCCGAAGCAGAGGGTGGGCCTGGGGTGATGAGCGAGGCACAGCATACAAACCTATCCAGCACACACAACCCTCACAGCTCAGAGGGCAGGCCTGGAGAGCAGAGACAAGTGGACACAAGACCTGTGACATAGAGGACTGGCTGGTGAGACAAAACAAGTGCACACAAGCCCCGAGACCCAGACGGCAGCTCCAGGGAGCCGAGACAAGTGCACATAAGCCCCAGGATGCAGAGGGTGGTCTCTGGTAGCTGAAACAAGTGAACACAAGCCCTGAGACATAAGAGGGCAGGCCTGGTGACCTGAGACAAATGAACACAAGCAGCGCAATGCAGAGTGTGGGCTCAGGGAGCCGAGAAAAGTGTACACAAGCCCCACAATGCAGAGGGTGAGCTTAGGGGGCTGAGGGAAGCCCACACAAATCTCTGCAAAGCAGAGTGCATAGTTTGGGAGCCGAGAAAAGATCCACATAAGACCCCATCTAGCAAGCTTTGTCCTGCAGTGCAGTGCAGGGCAGGACCGGGGAACAGAAGCACCAGCAAAGATTCCAGGGACAAGTAGGGGTCTGGTGGCAGTGAAGATATACTGAGAGGGCTTTGATACAGCTGTGGAAATGGACGTGTGTAACACTGCTAAAGCTAGAAGGACTGCCCAAAGACATACTGAACACATAGACACCCCAAAACCTACTAGTGGAAACTGAATTGCCCTTCAGAGAGACAAGATATAGGTACATCAACCAGAACACAGGCATAAGCTCCCCCAACCAGGAAAACATCACAGGACACTAATCCAACTGCCATCCACTGAGGCAAAATCCACAACCAAGAAGAACTATGACCTTGAAAACTTTTTTTTTCTTATAAATCACACTGTTTATTCCACCTACATATTTCTACCTTCACATTAGCCTTTTGCAGTGGTGTGGAGTTTTCCTCTTTGCTTTTCCTGTAAACAAAAAACTCATTCTAAGATTTCTTTTTCCTTTTTCACCCCCTTTTTTGGGGATTTCTTGGATTTTGCTTTTGATATATTCGACTGCTTTTCTTATAGTTCCTTACCGGTTGTAGCTATTCCTGAATATGTATAAATCTTTCACATGTCTATTTATCTTTGCTTTTCTACTTTTCTTTTGTTTTTACCCTCTTTTCCACCCATTCCTTTTCTCTCCCTTCTCTTCTTTTATTTTCCCTATTTTCCTTCACTTTCTTTTTTTCACCAAGTAAGTTAAATTCTTGAGCTCTCTGCTATATTCTCCAGTTGGCACTCTGCTCAGGCTCAGCTTTTCAGATTGAGCATTAGCTAGCTCTGGTTTTAATTGGTCAATATCATTTTCGTTTCCCTTCTTCACGAAGTCAGTCTCCTGTACTCTTTTCTTTAGAATACTTTGCTTATAACACTATGTGTGGAAGTGTGTGTATATGTCCCAGTATTTCTGTAATTATCTGCTTGATCAGCTTGGTCTCCTCTTACTAGAACACAGGCAGATGTCACCCCTAACAAGAAGTCAACACAAACCACTCAACCAACCATTCCCTCCAAGGGCAAAAACCAAGAGGAAGAAGGAATACAACTCTAAAGCCTGGGAAAAGGAGACCTCAAGTGGAGCAAGTTAGAAAAATAACGAAAAGACAGAGAAATACAGCACAAATGAAAGGACAAGGTAGAAACTTACAAGACCAAACAAACAAAGAGGAAATAAGCAATCTACCTGAAAGTTAATTCAGAATAATGATAGTAAAGATGCTAGTAAAGATAGTAAAGATAGATGATAGTAAAGATAGTAAAGATTTTCAAGTAAAGACTTGAAAATAGAATGGAGAAAATGCAAGAAACAATTAACACAGTTAATACAATCACCAGGACATAGAAGAAATAAATAATAAGCAAACAGAGATGAAAAACACAATTACTGAAATTAAAAATACTCTAGAAAGAACCAATAGCAAAATAACTGAGGCAGACTGGATAGGTGAGCTGGAAGACAGAATGGTGGAAATAACTGCTGAAGATCAGAATAAAGGAAAAAGAATGAAAAGAATTGAGGATAACCTCAGAGACATCTGGGACAATATTAAACACATGAACATTCAAGTTATGGGGTCCCAGAGGAAGAAAAACAAAAGGCACTGAGAAAATTTTTGAAGAAATTATAGTTGAAAATTTCCCCAACACAGGAAAGGAAATAGTCAATCAAGTCCAAGAAGTGCAGAGAATCCCTTACAGGATAAACCCAAGGAGCAAAACATCGAGACACATATTAATCAAGCTAACAGAGATTAAGCACAAAGAAAGAATACTAAAAGCAGCAAGGGAAAAGCAACAAGTTAACATACAAGGGAAAACCGATATGATTAACAGTGGATCAGGAGAAATGCAGCTGGCCAAAAGGGAATGCCAAGATATATTTAAAGTACTGAAAGAAAAAAATCTACAACCAAGATTATGATACCCAGCAAAGATCTCATTCAAAATTCATGGAGAAATCAAAAGCTTTACAGACAAACAGAAGTTAAGAGAATTTAGCACCACTAAACCAGCCTTACAAGAAATACTAAAGGGAATTACATAGCCAGTGAACACAAGAGAAAGGAAAGACCTACAAAAACAAACCCAAAACAATTAAGAAAATGTCAATAGGAACATACATATCACTAATTACCTTAAATGTAAATGTATTAAATGCACCAACCAAAAGACACAGACTGACGGAATGGATACGAAAACAAGATCCATATATATGTTGCCTACAAGAGACACACTTCAGACCTAGAGACATATACAGACTGAAAGTAAAAGGCTAGAAAAAGATATTCCATGCGAATGGAAACCAAAAGAAAGCCAGAGTGGCAATCTTTATTTCAGACAAAATAGACTTCAAAATAAAGAATATTATAAGAGACAAAGAAGGATGCTACATAACGACCAAAGGATTGATCCAAGAAGAAGACATAACAGTTGCAAATATTTATGCTCCCGTCATAGGGAGAACCTCAACACATAAAGCAAACACTAACACGCATAAGAGGGGAACTCGACAGTAACACAGTATGAGTAGGGGACTTCAACACACCACTTTACCAATGGACAGATCATCAAAACAGAGAATCAATAAAGAAACAAACCTTAAATGAAACATTAGACCAAATGGACCTAATTGGTATCTTCAAGACTTCCCATGCAAATGGAGAGGAATACAGTTTCTTCTCAAGTGCACATGGAACATTCTGCAGAATAGACCACATCTTGGGTCACAAGTCAAGCCTCAGGAAATTTAAGAAAACTGAAATTGTATCAAATATCTTTCTCTGACCACAATGCTATGAGAATAGTTATCAACTACAGGGAAAAAAAACTGCCCAGAACACAAAATCATGGACATTAAACATTAAACTACTAAATAATGAAGAGGTTACTGAAGAAACATGGGAAATCAAAAGATTTCTAGAAACATGACAACAAAAACACGATGACCCAAAACCGATGGGATTCAGCAAAAGTAGTTCAAAGAAAGAAGTTTACGGCAATACAATTCTACCTCAAGAACCAAGAAAAGCACTGAACAGACAACCTAACTACAACTAAAGCAGCTGGAAAAAGAAGAACAAAAAGTCCCCAAAGTCAGCAGAAGGAAAGAAATCATAAATATCAGAGCAGAAATAAATGAAAAAGAAATGAAGGAAACAATAGCAAAGATTAATAAAATTAAAGCTAGTTCTTTGAAATGATAAACAAAACTGACAAACCACTAGCCATACTCATCAAGAAAAAAAGGGAGAAAAAAATCAAACCAACCAAATTAGAGATGAAAAAGGAGAGGTTACAACAGTCAAGACAGAAATACAAAGGATCATAACAGAATATTATGAACAACTATATGCTAACAAAATGGACAACCCAGAGGAAATGGACAGGTTCTTAGAAAAGTTTAACTTCCCAAGACTGAACCAGGAAGAAACAGAAATTATGAACAAGTCAGTTACAAACAATGAAATCAAAACTATGATCAAAAATCTCCCAAAAAACAAAAGACCAGGGCCAGATGGCTTCACAGGGGAATTCTATCAAGCATTTAGAGAAAAGCTAATGAATATTTTTCTGAAACTCTTCCAAAAAATTGCAGAGAAAGGAACACTTCCAAACTCATTCTACAAGGCCACCACAATCACCCTAATACCAAAAAGAGGCAAAGACAACACACAAAAAAAGAAAACTACAGGCAAATATCATGATGAACATAGATGCAAAAATCCTCAACAAAATTCTAGCAAACAGAATTCAACAATACATTAAAAGGCTCAAACACCACAATTAAGCCAGGTTTATTACAGGGATGCGAAGATTCTTCAATATACGCAAATCATTCAGTGTGATACACCATATTAACTGAAAGATAAAAACCATATGATCATCTCAATAGATGCAGAAAAAAGCCTCTGACAAAATTCAGCACCCATTTATGATAAAAAACGCTTCAAAAAATGGGCATAGAAGGAAGCTGCCTCAACATAGAAAAGGCCATATATGATAAGCCCACAGGAAACATTCTCAATGATGTAAAAATAAAAGCATTTCCTTTAACATCAGGAACAAGACTAGGGTGTCCACTCTCACCACTATTACAGTTTTGAGAGGTCCTAGCTATGGAAATTAGAGAAGAAAAAGAAATAAAAGGAATCCAGATCAGAAAAGAAGTAAAACTCTCATTGTCTGCAGATGACAATGTACTATACATAAAAAACCCTAAAGATAGTATCAGAAAATTACTAGAGCTAATCAGTGAATTTAGCAAAGTCAAGGGATACAAGGTCCCTTGTATTTCTGTACACAGAAATCACCTGCATTCCTATACACTAACAATGAAAAATCAGAAAGAGAAATTAAGGAATCATTCCCATTCACCATTGCAACAACAAGAACAAAAAATATCTAGGAATAAACCTACCTAAGGAGACAAAAGAACTGTATACAGAAAATTTCATCATGAGACACTGATTAAAAAAAAATCAAGGATGACATAAACAGATGGTGAGATAGTCCATATTCCTGGGTAGGAAGAATCAATATTGTGAAAATGACTATACTACCAAATGCAATCTACAGATTCAATGCAATCCCTATCAAATTACCAATGGCATTTTTCACAGAACTAGAACAAAGAATTTCACATTTCACATGGAAACACAAAAGACCCTGAACAACTGAAGCAGTCTTGAGAAAGAAGAATGGAGCTGGAGGAATCAACCTTCCTCACTTCATATTATACTACAAAGCTACAGTCATCAAGACAGTATGGCACTGGCACAAAAACAGAAAGAGACCAATGTAACAAGATAGAAAGCCCAGAGATAAACCCAGGCACCTATGGGTGCCTTATTTTTGACAAAGGAGGCAAGAATATACAATGGGGCAAAGACAGCCTCTTCAGTATGTGGTGCTGGGAAACCTGGACAGCTACATGCAAAAGAATGAAATTAGAACACTTCGTAACACCATACACAAAGATAAACTCAAAATGGATTAAAGACCTAAATGTAAGACCAGAAACTATAAAACTCTTATTAGAGGAAAACATAGGCAAAACACTTGATGATATAAATCAAAGCAAGATCCTCTATGACCCACCTCTTAGAGTAATGGAAATAAAACAAAAATAAACAAGTGGGACCTAATTAAACTTGAAAGCTTTTGCACAGCAAAGGAAACTACAAACAAGGTGAGGTGAAAAGACAACCCTCAGAATGGGAGAAAATAATAGCAAAGGAAACAACCGACAAAAGAATTAATTTCCAAAACATACAAGCAGCTCATACAACTCAATGGCAGAAGAACAAACAACCTAATCAAAAAGTGGGGAAAAAGACCTAAACAGACATTTTTCCAAAGAAGACATACAGATGGCTAACAAACACATGAAAAGATGCTCAACATTGCTCATTATTAGAGACATGCAAATCAAAACTATAATGAGATACCACCTCACTCCAGTCAGAATGGCCATCAAAAAGTCTACAAACAATAAACGCTGGAGAGGGTGTGGAGAAAAGGGAACCCTCTTGCATTGCTAGTGGGAATGTGGCTAACAAACACATGAAAAGATGCTCAACATTGCTCATTATTAGAGACATGCAAATCAAAACTATAATGAGATACCACCTCACTCCAGTCAGAATGGCCATCAAAAAGTCTACAAACAATAAACGCTGGAGAGGGTGTGGAGAAAAGGGAACCCTCTTGCATTGCTAGTGGGAATGTAAATTGATACAGCCACTATGGAAGACAGTATGGAGATTCCTTAAACTAGGAATAAAACCACCATATGACCCAGCAATCCCAGTCCTAGGCATATACCCTGAGGAAATCAACACTGAAAAAGACACCTGTACCCCAATATTCATTGCAGCACTATTTACAATAGCTAGAACATGGAAGCAACCTAGATGTCAATCAACAGATGAGTGGACGAGGAAGCTGTGGTACATATATATAATGGAATATTACTCAGCCTTAAAAGGAATGCATTTGAGTCAGTTGTAATGAAGTGGACAAACCTAGAGCCTATTATACAGAGTGAAGTAAATCAGTAAGAGGAAATATATATACCATTTTCTGACTCATATATATGGAGTCTAGAAAGATGGTACTTCTTAATTTATTTTCATGGCAGCAGTGGAAAAACAGACATACAGAACAGACCTTGGACATGGGGAGAGGGGAGGAAGGAGTGAGATATATGGAGAGAGTAACATGGAAACATACGATACCATATATAAAATAGACAGTCAATGGGAATTTTCTGTACGACTCAGGGAACTCAAAAAGGGGCTCTGTGACAATCTAGAAGGGTGGAATGGGGAAGGAGATGGGAGGGAGGGGACATGGGTGTACCTATGGCTGATTCTTGTTGATGTTTTACAGAAAACAACAAAATTCTGTAGAGCAATTACCCTTCAATTAAAAATAAAGTGGCAAAGAAAATAATAATCAGGAGCCACAGCGGCCACTGCTATACTGTATTCTAGAGAACAAAAGCACAAAATGGCGTATGCTCTTGGTCAGATTTCTCAAACTTTATTCATTTACTATCAACATGATTTCTGCAACATCCAAGTTCTGTTGTTGTTTAGTCGCTAAGTCATGTCTCACTCTTTTGCAACTCCATGGACTACAGCCCACCAGGTTCCTCTGTTCATGGGATGTGCCAGGCAAGAATACTGGAGTGGCTAGGCATTTTCTTCTCCAGGGGATCTTCCCGACCCATAGATCAAACCCACATCTCCTGCATTAGCAGATGGATTCTTTACCACTAAGACACCAGGGAAGCCCCTCCAAGTACTATATCCAAGTGCTGTACCTTAATACTTTTCTTTAAATCAATTTACTTTTTAAAAATTGGCCTCATTCTAAAGACTTATACCTATGAAACTACGGGTTTCATGTGTTCTACTTTTTTGTAATATATATACACTAACCATTAAAACAAAGTATTCATACCATTAACCACCCCACATCATCTTTGAAACCACATTATAAAACTGCTTTATGGTTGCTCTGAGACCCTTGGGAAGAGATTAGGTAGCGATTTGTGGTTTTACTTAATTTTTCTACTACTGGCAATGATCACTTACAAAGGTTTGCAGAACATACAAATGAAACCAACCAAATAACAAAATTCATCCCAGTTATATGTAATACTGAATATTTTCAAGGGAAGTCCTAAATTGTTTAAACCTAAACAGACAACCCAGCAATTTATCTTTTATTTAATCCCTCTAACTCTATTTTCTCTATCACAAATGAAAGTCAGATTGGGAATAAAGGCCGAACTTGTGACCTAGACTCAAGAACAGAACCAAGGGAAGGAGAAATACACTAGTGGGTTTTGGACTGAATCACTAGCATTTCAGTCAAAAGAAATGGAAGGCATGCAAATCATTCAAGTGAAAAACTGTTATCTTCAAGACAGTGAAACACCCCCCTGAAAATGCAAACCACAATCAGTTATTAACCAACACCTTTCAAGTTTGTGTTAGAAACCAAGAAGTTCTCCATCACTCCAACAACAATCACTGACCAGAACCAGGAGAGAAAACTTCAGTCACTGATTACATCTACAGATAATTTATAGATGCAGTTTGGAGCCAGTCTTAAATTCACCATATTAAGAGCCACACTACACACTTTTAAAGTCATTCCTACAATGCATTCTATTAAGATCACTAACCTTTTCATTGAAGGAAAAAAGATATCCTGCACCTAAAATAAACAAGTTATTACGGAGACTATGAAAAGATCAAAGAGTTGTTTATAATCTAGCATGGGAAACAAGACATGTATTTTGCAAACAGTAGTGCTTATGACTACTGAGAAATTTTTTCCCCAACATTTTGTTACAAAAAACTTTAAACATATAGCAAAGTTGAAACAATTTCATAGTGAACATTAAACTAATCACAACTGAGATTCTACCATTTTTACTACATTTGCTTTACCACTTATCAATCCATCTACCTAATCCAAGATATATTTTTTATGAACTGCTGGGATTTTAAAAGTGAGCCTATGTGTAATGAAGCATCTTAGTAGGTCATTTTAGGGTTGCCTCTCAAAAATTTTCGCTGATGATGTGCAAGAACAAAAAAGTTGGAAAACCACAAACCCACAGTGTTCAACTACTCTGCCAACCTCTAATCAAAATCTATTCAGAGCTCAAAGGCCATTTTATGTCTCCACATCTGTGTCCACTCTCTGAATCATCCTTTCCAGACCTCTTCAAGGCTCAGTACCAATCTGTGAAACCTCCCTCAACTTTCACACTGTCAACCAGAATTAACCAATACTCCCTAGAGGGACCATATTTTCCAATCATGAGCAATTAGCTCACAGTATCTGCAACTTTGTTTTCAGCTTGTCTTGTTTATTAAAATCTGACCTTCTTGAGGGTAGTGATCCCCTTACTTCACTCTAAATCCTCAGCAATCAACATATTACCTAGCCTATAGGTACTCAATGAATAATAACAAACAGCCCCAAACATGTCTTTACCCAGAAGCCAGAGAAGATTTTAGTCCAATATGGCAATGACTTAATCTAACTGGCACTTTAGAAAGCTTCATCTTAGAGCACTGTTGCTAAGAGCATGAGCTTTGGAGCCAGATCGCCTGGGCATGTATCCTAGCTCTGCCATTTATTGCCAGGTGACTCTGGGCAAGTTTCTAAACCTCCTGTGCCTCAGTTCCCTAATTTGAAAAACAGGTAATACTGTTTCACAGGTTATTGTGAGGATCAAATGAGATAATTTTCATTTGATAAAGCACCCAGATTAGCAGCTGGCACACAGTGAGCATTCCATCAACCTTAGTCACTGTTGACAGCAACCAAGTTAATAATGACAATGAGGTAAAAAGTCCTTAAAGATGGAGTGGTAGCAGTGAAAACAAAGTGGAAAGAATGGCCATGAATGGACAAACTACTGAAAAAATGCTCAGTCAGGAAGGCAAGCAAATGAGAGTCTGATACATACATTTCTCTCACTTTGTATTGAGATAGCTCATGATTGAACTTTTTAAAAAAAATATTAAAAACAGCTATAATCTACCCAGCCTAGGCACATATTAGATGCTGAGCACAAGAAGTCTAGCATGACTGGACTCTAGCCACAAGCTGTATGACCACTGCAAGTTTCTTTATGCGGGTCTTTCAATCTCTCTGCTGAGACTTTCCCCTCATTACTCCACCCAGCACCATTTCCTTAGTTTATGATTTCAGTTCCACATCCTGTTTTCTGACTGTGTGCACATCCCCAAGAGCCTTGGTTGGGGAATAGGTTTGTGGTTTCGTCCTACTCAACCCTGTACTACTTTTTTTTTTCCTGCCCACCTCCTTTAATTCTCAAGTCTTGCTATTCCCTACACGTAGGAACTTGAAACCTAAGAGTATGGGAAAGCAACAAGGCAATAGCAGTTGTGCCAAGAACTGGGGGTGCTGCCAAGCTGTTCTCCAGGCCCCATATGCAGTGACCCCATGCAGAGATTAGACTGGCCTCCATGGGGCCTCACATACTTGATATTCCCATTTGCTTCTGCTCGCTTGCTTTCTCTTCTTTAAAGAAGCCTCTTCCCAAGCCTATAAGTAATTCAAATCCAATTCATTCTTGAAGACCAAGGTGAGGTCCAACTTCAAGGAAGCCTCCTCTGAGCATTTTAGCCCAGAGATCGCCCCCCAACACACATACACCAAACAAGTACTATACTTACAATCTTTACCATAAAGCGTAATCACATAACACATTTATACCATTGAATAAATGTTTCATGTGTGTATTTTGATTTTCCAAGGGCAGGAACCATGTCTCACATGTCTTTTAAACTCCTTACTCTTAGTGGGTTAATACTTGTTGAAAAGTGAACCAATCGGTTTGTTTAGGCTAAGGAAGGATGAGATAGAAACAAGTTGAAATGAAAATGGTTGAATGGACTGATGGGTGCAAAAGCAGCAATGGTTCAAAATTCGGGTAAAAGTTGTAGAAAAAGGGTGTTCAATCAACATGTTTAATCTGCTGCAAGGTTGGAAAGAGACAAACAGAAGAAGGATGTCAACTGGAAAATTTGAAAAGAGCATTTCAGCTTGAGGCAGAAAACAGCAGGAAAAAGATGGGGCTACAAAAGAAATTCTGCTAAAACCAAGAGATAGGCCAATTGGGTAAAAGGGGTTATTGGGATGACATGGGTAGAGAGATGTGGTTTATGTAGGTGAGCGAATCGGTAGGGGGTGGTATGAAGGGTTGGGTAGATGGATAAAATGATCAAGGGTAGTTAGGCAAGTGGGTTAACTGACTGGGCGGTGAGTGGGTAGATGGGAGAAAGGTAAGTGGGTGGGTGGTTAGGTGTTTAGTTGGGAGGGAATAGGTGTGGGGCGAGTTATTTAAGATCCGGCCCCTCCCTCACCTTGACCCGGAAGCGGATGAGTGCTAGCCTCACGCAGTGGCTCAGGCAGGCCGGTGGCAGGAACCAGGCCCGAGGAGGAGGGGTGCCCTTGTTGCCCACGTGTCCCACGATCAGTTGCGCTGTCTGCCGCTCGGCCTGGCACCGACGGCCCCACTCGGCCAGCCGGTCCTTGCCCAGGCCCCCGGGGAACATGACCACCAGCTCCAGGCCGTCGCCGCCGGGATAGGCACAAGCCTGACAGAGCGCTGACAAGTAGCCCAGCATGGCGTTCCATTGGCCGCCACACACCCAATCCGTCTGGTAGCCGCCATAAAGCCGCGGCAGCGCTGAGCCCGCGTCCACAAGCACCCGGGCCCCGGGCAGCGGAGGGGGCGGCGGCGGCGGCGGCGGCGGCGGTGGCGGCGGCGGCGGCGGCGGGTGCAGGCCGGGGTGCGCCTGGCCGTGATGGTGGAAGTGGTGAGCGGGGTGATGGTGCCGAGTCGGCCCCGCACCCCCGGAGTAGGCACCCAAGGCGGCGGGCGGGAATGGCGGTTGCTGAGGCGCGCAGCCCCTGGCGGCGCGTGGAGCCCCGGGCGCTAGGGCTGCCGTAGGCGGCAGCTGGCGATGCTGGTGCTGCTGCTGCTGCTGGCGCGAGACCGTGCGCGCGAGTTTGAGGAGGTCCACGGGCACCACGGCCCCGGGACAGCGCTTCTCCAGGAACTCTTGGAAGCCCTGGACGCCCATGCTTCGTCGGTGGGCAGATGAGACAGCGGCTGCGCGAGCAGGCTAGGCGGCGATCTGGGCGCGAAGCTGGGGGCGGGCGCGTGCGCACTCCGCGGGGGGGCGAGGGGGCGGGGAAAGGATTCCCGAGGGGAGGGGTGAGCTAGAGAAGGAACGAGGGCGGGGTGAAGAGGAGACCTCTGACTGGATTTGGGAGGAGAGAAGAGTCAGGAGAGGCTGGGAGGATAAAACCGATGACAGGCTCTAGTCACTTCTTTTTTATCCCTCTCCCGCCGCTCTTCACCGCTTCAAAAGGGGTAAAGCCTTTTCCTGCCACCTCCGGGAGCCATATTGCCTCCTCTTCTCTGTGGTACTCGCTTTCTAGCTGGAGGCGGGGGTGGGGGAGTAGCGGGGGCGGGGCAGGGAAGCGGGGCATCTTGGGAGTTGTATTCTCTTCTAAGGCTTCAGGATAAAGAGTTGGAACTAAATTACCACCCTCGTCTACCCTTGTATTCACTAGGTATCAAGGGGCGGGGCGTGATAAGCGTTTAGGATTTGCTCTCCAACTCTACATCCACCGAGTTGCTTCAGGCTGTTTATCCCCTTTCTCAGGAAAAGGAGTTTGGGGGGTAGTGATGCATCATGGGAAAGGAAGTAAAGTGGATTATTTTAATTCAGCTTAAGTATTATAAGATTCCCAAGGAGGAAGAATTTTCCTTTGGGGGAAGGGACTAACGTGGGTAGCAAATTATTGAAAAGGACACAAATGAAAGGTAAAAATGATAACCACCAACATTTCTGTGAGACCTTGATGCTGGGAAAGATTGAAGGCAGGAGAAGGGGAGTACAGAGGATGAGATGGTTGGATGGCATCACCGACTTCAATGGACATGAATTTGAGCAAACTCTGGGAAATAGTAAAAGGGAAGCCTGGCGTGCTGTAGTCGATGAGGTTGCAAAGAGTCGGACGTGACTGAGCCACTGGATAACAATAACAATATAATCTTGGGTTGTAAAATAACCTTAGTTCTGTAATAATCCACATAACTTTTAGCTAAGGTAATTCTTTGAGGAAGAGTTTTTTGGCCCCAGTTTATGAATAGTGAGATTTACATTATTTATTTGCCCAAGGTAATGCAGAGACAAAGTGAAATGGGATATCCAGTGTTACTCGGGATCTCTTTGTTTAGGGAGATAAGCATCAACACAAATTAAACTACAAGTTGTACCTTTCTGGTACTCTTTGAGCTACAATGTCATATAGTTAGGACATTTATTTGCAACCACTATGAATCAGTTTGTTGGGGAGCTCTTGGGAAAACAGCAGTAAGGGCTCCAATTCCAGACATAATTGTAAGGAAGGGGGATCCCTTCCAGGGTCTGAGAGTGAGCTCTTGCTTAACTCTTGGAAATGAATTGTCTGAGGAGACATGTGCTGACACAGCAAGAGGCTTTATTGGGAAGGGGCGCGGGAGCAGAGAACAATAGGGTAAGGGAACCCAGGAGAAGTGCTCTGCCACATGGCTCGCAGTCTTGGAGTTTATGGTGATGGGATTAGTTTCCAGTTTGTCTTTGGCCAATCATTCTGACTCTGGGCTCTTACTGGTGGTGTGTGACTTGCTCAGCCAAGATGGAGTCCAGTGAGGATGCTGGGAGGTTGGTAGGACATATGAAGTGGCATCTTCTCTTTTTGACCTTTCCTGAATTCTTCTGGTTGGTGGTAGCTTGTTACTTCCATGGTCCTTACCAGGATCTCCTGTTGTTAAGATAACTCATGCAAGTGGCTACTATCTTGCCTGGCCAGGGCAGGCGGTTTCAGTTTTTCCCCTAACAGTACAGAATCATCTTTTGAAAAATCTATTTTCAGCATTCTCCTTGGTTGATTATGATATTGTGCCAGTCTTCTGGCTGACTAGCTTTTAGAGCCCACTGTTTCAATAGGAGGAGGGTAGCAAAGAAGATTCATTCTGTTCTGTGAGTAGTAGTCAGATCTGGCTTGGAACTTAATAGAAGGCAGGAGATAAAAGCAGGCTAAATAACAACACAAAAGTGCAAAACCCAAGAGTAGTCCAGGTGAAATGAAGTCTGAGAATAGTGTGTGTGCATGCTATGTTGCTTCAGTTGTGTTTGACTCTTTGTGACCCTATGGACTGTAGCCTGCCAGGCTCCTCTGTCCATGGGATTCTCCAGGTAAGAATACCGGAGTGGGTTGCTGTGCCCACCTCCAGGAGATCTTCCCAACCCAGGAATGGAACTCTTCCTGCATTGGAAGGTGGGTTCTTTACCACTAGCGCCACCTGGGAAGCCCGAGAAAAGTGTGAAAGTGTTAATTACTCAGTCGCGTCTGACTCTTTGTGGCCCTGTGGACAAGTAGCCCATTGAGAAAAGTGTATGGGGATGCAAAAGCTGAAAAAGACTCCATAAAAAAAAAGAAAAAAAAGCTGTCAGACTCCATAAAGAAATTCATCATAAAAGACTAGTGGAGATAGAACAAGCCAGACTGGAAAAGAATAAGTAGATGTTGAAGCAATGCATATAAATAACTCTTGAGAAAACAAGCAGTGAAAGAGAGAATAGTGGCTTGAAAGGATGGCGGATGGAAAGAAAAGAGGTTTTTCTAGTATAATGGATACCTAAATGATTGTCTACTCAGCCCTCCTTTCCTAAGAATTAACTCTCTCCCCATTTACAGTTATAATAAAAACTGTCATGTTAACCATAACCATAGCTGACTGGGTCAAAGGCAGATAATGAATTCAGACTGGGTCGATCAGAATCTCATTCCCTAGAAATTTGAAACTGGACCAGAGAGACGTTTTTCTTGAAATGTAAATCTTGGAAGCTATCAGCAGTCAATTTTCCCATCAGATGAACAAAAGTAAAAGATGCTGGTCTGAAGGAAGGGGAGAAAAATGCAGACTCAGAGAAGAGATGGGAGATAGGAAGGCTTCATCATGTTTAAGTCCCAGGTTTTAGGTCATCCTTTAGATATTCTTGTCCTTGGTTTCTCTGAAGCAATCTCATATCCTTACTATTTTTAAGATAGAATTGAATTAGAAACTACTCATGACCAAAAAATATTAATTCAAGAACTGGTACCAGAAATGGGGTGTGCCAAATTACAAACCCTAAACTGTGGGACTGGCAGCGATTGGAGATCTCTTGTATCATTAATTGGAAGTTTGTATTCTGTTATTTGGCAGTGAAATAGTTGCTTATTGCTCTTGAGACTCAAAAACAGCAGCCCTTCTGCATGTATCAAGAGTTTGGCAACTGTTGACGGTCAGATATTCATGGGCTTTCCTGACTTATAGTAGTAGAACTCTGTTTCACTTCAAATATTTCACTAATTAGGAAACTGGCATCCAGGCAGTTGGAATGAGGTTATCTATATAAGATTCTTTACCATCTAAGCCACCAAGGAAGCCAAAGCCCCCAGATGTGGAGATCTCTTCCTCTGTACATGCATTCAGCTGAAATGCAAGAGAGAGTGGGTAAGTGTAACACTCCCAGAGCAGATCAAAAAAGAGAAGCTTCAAGTCCTTTAATTCAGCCTACTGTTTTCTATCTGTGCTCTGAACTGGACACCTTGAGCAGAATGCCAGGGAGAAGGAGGCAAGTCCTTAGGTACAGAGCTAAGAAACAGAGCTGCAACAGAATGAGTCAGGTTACTCTGTTTAGCAAATCCAAAGATTCCAAGTGCATAAGCTGACTAGATTCTTGGCACTTATTAGCACTGTGAGTCCCCTTAAATGAAATCAACAGGCAGTCATATGAGGTTTTGAGGAAATTGTAACACTAGAAAATCATATCTAGTCAACAGCGACCATGAGCCAGCAGTGATTCTCAAAGTATGGTACATGGACTAGCACATCTGTGCCTAGGATCTGTTAGAAATGTAAGTTCTTGGACCTCACTCCAGACCTCCTGAATCAGACACTCTTAGGGGTGAGGCCAGTAATCTGTGGTTTGTGTGTGTGTGTTCAGTCACTTCAGCTGTGTCCCGACTCTTTGCAACCCCAAGGACTGTAGCCTGCCAGGCTCTTCTGTCCATGGCATTTTCTTGGCAAGAATACTGGAGTGGGTTGCCATGCCCTCCTCCAGGGGATCTTCCCGACCCAGGGATTGATCCTGTTGCCTGTTTTGCAGGTGGATTCTTTACCTGCTGAGCCATCGGGGAAGGCCAATCTGTGATTTAAGTGGTGTCAAAGATAAACAAAGGCTGACATTAGTTAAAGCAGTGAGAACAGATTTTATTCAGTTACTGACAGTAGGGGAAAGAGCAGAGCTCCATTCCATTTGTGCAGAGGTGACAGCATTTTAAAGGGAGAAGGAGGGAGGAGGAGTGAGGCGGGGCTCAAGTAGAGGCAGGAAAGGAAAATATTACAAAGGGCTGGCCAATGTAAATGCAATTAGGCTAGCTGTGTCTGCTCATTGGCAATTATTGAAGTCACCATTATATCCTCCCACAGTTCCTGAGAGAGAGAGGCCCTAGCCTTCATAATGATTACATTTCAAAGGATTGGTCCTTGAGACACACGCTGTGGAGTTGTAGGAGATACATATACATCTCAAAGGGACAGGGGAAGAATTCATAATTGTAAGCCCTTTTTAGTAAACACTCTTAAGAAAGAGAGGTCAGGAGTCTATTGTCAGAGGTCGGCTAGAACAAGCTATAAATTCTTTTTACAGCCCCGAGCTTTTCCAGATGAAAACTGGGTCATCCCAGAGACTCTTAACATGTTAACATATTAGAACATGTTAGAACATGTTAGAACCGGACATGGAACAACAGACTGGTTCCAAACTGGGAAAGGACTATGTCAAGGCTGTACATTGTCACCCTGCTTATTTAACCTATATGCAGAGCCCATGATGAGGAATACCAGGCTGGATGAAGCACAAGCTGGAATCAAGATTGCCAGGAGAAATATCAATAACCTCAGATATGCAGATGACACCACCCTTATGGCAGAAAGCGAAGAACTGAAGAGCCTCTCGATGAAAGTGAAAGAGGAGAGTAAGAAAGTTGGCTTAAAACTCAACATTCAAAAAACTAAGATCATGGCATATGGTCCCATCACTTCATGGCAAATAGATCGGGATGGAAACAGTGACAGACTTTATTTTATTGGGCTCCAAAATCTCTGCAGATGGTGACTGTAGCCATGAAATTAAAAGATGCTTGCTCCTTGGAAGAAAAGCTATGACCAACCTAGACAGCATATTAAAAAGCAGAGATACTACTTTGCCAACAAAGGTCCATCTAGTCAAGGCTATGGTTTTTCCAGTAGTCACGTATAGATGTGAGAGTTGGACCATAAAGAAAGCTGAGCACTGAAGAATTGATGCTTTTGAACTGTGGTGTTGTAGAAGATTCTTGAGAGTCCCTTGGACTGCAAGGAGATCAAACAAGTCCATCCTAAAGGAAATCAGTCCTCAATATTCATTGGAAGGACTGATGCTGAAGCTGAAACTCCAATATTTTGGCCCCCTGATGCAAATAACTGACTCATTGGGAAAGACCCTGATGCTGGGCAAGGTTGAGGGTAGGAGGAGAAGGGGACAACAGAGGATGAGATGGTTGGATGGCATCACCGATTTGATGGATGTGAGTTTGAGCAAGCTCCAGGATTTGGTGATGGACAGGGAAGCCTGGTATGCTGCATTCCATAGGGTCACAAAGAGTTGAACACAACTGAGCGACTGAACTGAACTGAACTGAGAGACTGTGACTTAGAAGGCTAGAAGCCAAGGTTGGTCTAGTCTCTTTAGTACAGATGTTTGAATGGATTGTTTGTGTTGAGAGTTTTTGCAGGTTGCACTAGTTCTCCAGATGATTCTAATGTACTCTTAAGTTTAAGAATCACTGCTCTTCTAGAGCAAGCCCAAGGCCTAAGTACAGACTGGTAAAGCAAGAAGGAGCATCAATATAACTGACTCTCATAAGTTTTTCTATACCTGTAATTTATTTCCTTTCTTCCTTCCTATCCAGGTGGAAATGGTGTATACTCGGACTGGTGACTGGATAAAGGTGTGCCCCTTTGCTTTCCTAAAAGGAAACTTTGTGGTTAATCTAAATATTTCTCTATTATTGCATGTTAGATCTATTGGTGGCAGTCAAGTTATAAAGAGGTTGCAGGATCCACATTTAGATTGCACTGAACTAGATGAAGAAGGGGCATGTCCATGCCATGTTGTTGCTCTGGATGCAGTAGCTGCATGTGACTGGCAGTTATCCATAGATTGTTAGGTGTGGGCATTTTCGAATTGTAGATGTGGGGAAAATGGCATATGTGTTTATGGGGCAGTCAAAAGGAGGACTGTATGTAAACATCTATTTTGTCTCCCCTATACCCCTTTGCTACCCTTTTCTCTACCTTACTGTCATGGTTGCATCAGGAGCCATTCTTTATGTGCCTTCCCAGAGAATTTGGGATTGAGCTGGAGGAGGAAAGATGAAAAATCCTGGCTGCATTTCAGCACCTGATTTATTTGTTCCTAAGGGCCATCTGCATTATCCTTGTGTTTTGTGAGATACCACCACCAAGTTTATAATAAATTCCTCTTTTTGTTTAAGCTTGTTCAAATTGGGTTTCTGTTACTTAAAAACATGAAACATATATAGCACAAGAGAAACTTTATGCTAAACATAGGCTAGAGTAAACAGAGGCCAAAGCCCCGAAAGTAGAAAGGGACAGTGAATGTCACAGAATAGTGGTTAAAGTATGTGCTTTGGAGCTGAGATCTGGGCTCCAAAACCTGTTCAACCCCTTACTTGCTATATAACATTAACAAGTTATTTAACCTCTTGAGCCCTTAATGTATCTGTGAAACATAGACTCATTAAGTTTTCAACAGATTTATTTGGTACCTACTATGTGCCAGGAATAACACTTTAGTTAAGTTAGTCACTCAGTCATGTCTTGACTCTTTGTGACCCCTGGACTTTAGCCCACCAGGCTCCTGTCCATGGAATTCTCCAGGCAAGAATACTGAAGTCAGTTGCCATTTCCTTCTCCAGGGGATCTTCCCGACACAGGGATTGAACCCAGGTCTCCCACACTGTAGGCAGATTCTTTACCATCTGAGCCACGAGGGAAGCCCACCATGTGCCAGGAATAACGCTAGGCTGGGAGTAGAGTTCTCAAGACAGTCAAGGAGCTTAGAAGGGAGATGTTAATGATACTTACCTCAGAAGCTTGTGAAGATTAAATGATATATTAAAGTGTTTGGCACAGTAAGCACCTAACAAATCTTAATCATTAAAGTGAAAGGTAGAGAGAAGCATAAAGAGGTTGCATGGAGAGTTCACATTGGATTAAATCTTATCATCTTCCATCTAAGTAGTTAACTAGTTGTTTAGTTTCTGTAAGGGTCCCACTTAGCTTTCTTTATTGCCCAAATCTGTGGGGGCTGTTTGAGAGGCTGTAAGCTTATAATGGTAATAGGAAATAATTCATTAGAAAGTCTAATGAGGCTGCTATATTGCTTCTGTTTCTTGAACCAGCAATAATAGCAGGGAGGTCATTTGATTAGTAAAGAAAACAATGACTGTGGTTCTCAACCCTAGTTAGGTTAATATGATACTAATATATTATCTGGGGAGCTTTTTAAAACAATACTAATTAGAGGGATGGGGCCCAGACACTATTTTTCTTTTACATTGTGGTAAAATACATATAACACAAAATTTACCATCTTAACCATTTTTTAAAATTATTTATTCTAATTGGAGGCTAATTACTTCACAATATTGTAGTGGTTTTTGCCACACAGTTCAGTAGTGTTAAGTATATTCACTTTGTTGTGCAACCAAGGCACTAGTTTTTAAAAATACCTCCCTGGGTGATTTTTTAGTTTGCAAACAGGGAAAAGAACCTCTGAGCTGGAATGGAGAAATCTTACAATTACTGGTTAAATTCCTGAGTCTATTTCCTCATTTGTAACATGCATGTGAGCTAGTCTTTTCCAATTCTTCATCTATTTTATCCCAAAGTCCTCTTCCTATTCAGACTATCATCTATGCTGTACTTCATTTCTGTCTTGAGCTCCTGTCTTAAGACCCACCTTCTGAATTTCCTCAACTCCTACTACTTGAGCTCCTCCTAAATTCTTTAGTCACAGACTTAATTATGTAATCTCATTCTTTTATATAATGCTCATTAATGATGGCGCATTTTAAATGGATTTTATGGTGTTTTATCCTCCAACTTAAATATTTTCATCTCTGAACCTCACTTTACATCATCTATCATTGCAGCCAATACTCAATCTTTCCCCAGCAGACTTCCTGTTGACTTGCAGATTGGGTTCAGCTTTGTTACATCTCTATTACTGTTTCCTCTTCTCTTTAGTGATATGTAAGGTCCCTTCAGGAGTTGTTACTGTTATTTGAGCAAACCTACTATGTGCCAGGCACAATGCTAAGCCCTTTATGTTTTTTTTTACTTAGTCTCAAAATACCACCACTGAGGTATTTTTATAGATAAGGAAATTGAAGCTAAAATGTTAAGTAACTTTCCTAGGTTCACAAAGCTAGAATACAAATCCAGGTCTGCTGGACTCCAAAAGGCATCTGTATTAACTATAATCCGAACCAGGGCCCATTTCTAAACCAGCCTGATTTCCCAAGTGCAAGTTTGTTGTGAAAGTCACTAGAGATGTCTAACAATAAGGACACTTAGCAAATTTGGGACATATCTCATTTAATAGTCAAAACCACCTCATTTTACAAATGAGAAAACAGAGGTCTGAGAGGTCTGTGGATCAAAAAACCTGTGCTTGTTCCACTGTGCATCCTCCCTTTGTTGTTGTTTAGCTGCGAAGTTGTGTCTCACTCTTTTGTGACCCTAGGGACTGTAGCCTGCCTTGCTCCTCTGTCCATGAGATTTCCCAGGCAAGAATACTGGAGTGGGTTGCCATTTCCTTTCTCCAGATCTCCCCTTTAGGGATCACCTAAGAGAGAATACCTTGGAGTCACTGAATCATTAAATCAAGGTAACAGATTTTTAGAAACATTTTAAGAATCCTCATCTAATCTTGAATATTTCTGATAGACCTCTTATTCTGCCTCCAGGGCTATTTGCATAAATATATTGATGAGTCTTCTATCTGAATTATCAAATGAACAACAGATCTGACCTCATTTGACAGTTTCCCAAGTCACTGTAGTGTGGTAAATGAAAGATGTGCAAGGGAGATTTCCAAATGCACTTTTTTTTTCCTGAAGGTGGACCATAAACACTACCAATATGAATGGAAATACCCCATCATAAGTTTGTACAAAGAGCACATTTTGAATCATTGCTTGTATCATAAACATATGCATCTGATCATGAAATTATAAAACAAGCACTGGATATAACCTCATGTAAGATATATGAAGGACTTCCCTGGTGGTGCAGTGGATAAGAATCTTCCTGCCAATACAGGGGACACAGGTTCGATCCCTGGTCCAGGAAGATTCCACATGTCACAGAGCAACTAAGCCTGTGTACCACAGCTAGAGAGTAGCCCCCACTCACCACGGCTAAAGAAAGCCTGAGCACAGCAATGAAGATCTAGCACAGCCAAAATTAAATAAATTTAAAAAAGAAAGATATATGAAAAGAATATATACTAATCATTATGATTAGTTGAAAAGTTAGTCTAAATGTATTTTGATTGTTATTATTACAGTACATCTGAGAGTCAGTATGAAAGTCAAAGTATTAGTCACTCATTCGTGTCTGACTCTTTGCAACCCCATGGACTGTAGCCCACCAGGCTCCTCTGTCCATGGAATTCTCCAGGCAAGAATACTGTAGTGGGTACCCATTCCCTTCTCCAGGGAATCCTCCCAACCCAGGGATTGAACCAGCGTCTCCTGCATGGCCTGGGGTTTTTCCCATGAACTTTGGAGTCAGACCTGGGTTTGGATCCAGGCTTCATCATTTACTATCTATCGTGCCTTGGTAAATTATTTAATCTCTCTGACCCTCAAATTTTCTCTGTTGAGACAGTAACAGATCTCGCTTATAGGATTGTTTTGTGAATTAAAAATATCACAAGCCTAACTAACACAGTAGGTACTCAGTAAATCATAGTGACTGTTACAATTATGGCTCATTGACAAATCAGGGGAAGAGGTCCAACTCAAAAATTTGTTGGAGCTATAAATCAAGAGGTAACATACAGGTTGGTTAGTTTGTTCAGCCAACATAACTACGGGATTAAAGTTTTAAAATCTGTTAAGTTAGATTTGGTAAATGAAGAACCAGCTTAAGCCAGGTGATTGCAGTGACTATGACAGCATTTTAATAAGATAATATACTCATTTTAACACAGCCTTTATTTTCTGTTTCAAAACAAAATTTCCAGGAAACAAAATACTTAACAATGGTTGGGTACAAATGAAATAAAAATCACAGTTTCAAAGAACCAAAATCAGACAACTGCTTAAAGGCAGATCGCTTAGGTTTATAAAAAAAAAAAATGTCAAGAAGGATTAAAATTAGGTTTAACAACATCCATATAATACTACATTCCCCAATTAAGAAAGGCGAGTTGACATATACAACTAAAGGTTAAGTGTAGAGAAGTGGCTAAAATTCTGCATACTTTATAGTAAATTATGCATGAAAGTTTATTAATTGCATAAACTTCCTGAGTGGCTCCCATGCTGCACTAGGTCTACATGCTTAATATTCATATCAAACAAATTACAGCTTTAAGTGATTGAGCATGACAGACCTTGAACAACTGCACTTTCCAATCAATCACTATTTCTGCTGAGGGTATGTTTTGGACCACAAACTTCAATCTGAAATCTTACAGTGGAGAAGAAATGCAACTTAAAAAAAAAACAAAAAAACAAAAAACGGGAAGGATGACAAGCATGGATTTAGGAATTTTATTTTTCAATGGCACTGTTTTCTTTCTCAAGAGCCCAGTTTCTCTCTTCCCTTCTTGCTTGACTTTTAGCCTTTTTGCTTGAGGTTCTTTTAATTAAAAGAAAATCTTCCAGAATGGGAGCTGTTGGTTTATATAATCTTCCAGCTATCTCAGTTGAAAATACCTTCAGTGTAACCTAGTTACTATCCCAGGCCTATACCTATATTGGCTGTCAAGGTTTCTGACCAATGTTTGTGTTCATCCTTCACATACAAAGACTATTTCCAGGGTGACCTGAAAGCATTTCAGAAAAACTTCATACTAATTTCACTTCAAAGGATTTTACCAAGTTTGAGTGTCACCATTTTATAGTCTGAACTACTTGTGGGTTTTTTATTTCAATCTCAGAAATTACACTTAACCGAATCAATGACCTTTTCTATGCTCCCTTCCCTGATTGGGTCATCTTTTAAATAAAAGGGGAAAAAACAAGTCCCCAGGAAACTACTTTAATCCAGGATGAAAAATGAACAATCTATTCTAGAAATAATGGCCTGCACAACACCTCAAATATCTCAATATTCTTCTAAACCAAACAGAAGATTAAATAACTGAATCCCAAACTGATGGCAAGGATACTTCAGGAATGTACTTGTAGATGAAGCCAGAAATACACTATTAGTATTAACATTAAATACGCTGTAGTGTTACACACAGTAAACAAGGGAAACAACATGTGGTTTACAAACATTTGCTCAGTGTTTGGGGGAAAAAAGGAATGCATCATTTTCATCACTCAGAGAAGACAGCAAAGAGGAAAGTCAATGCCTCTGATAAATGTTAGAGATTGGATGAACAGTTACAACTAACTACAACTCAACTAAAAGCATACAGCCATTTTAAGGTAATAAAATATCACTACAAATACTTAGTTGTATGCTAATATGCTGAATGACAGGCCACTGCTATAAGATTTATCAAACATCTCATTGTGATAGTTAAAGCAATTTCAACCCATAGCCCTTTAGGCACACAGACAAGAAATGCATCTCTAATAAAAGATGCGAAGTTACAGGCACTGGACTGTCTAATTTAGGTACTTTCTTACCATTTGTTTGTTTACAACTAACTTCTACCAGTAAGTCCTATATTGCCACCAGCTGGATTTATTTCTCTGTTCTCCATCCCTACATCCCCAAAGCTTATTTCAGAAGCACGTGGCTCTCATCACTTAAAACATAGATTGGTGGCAGAGTGATGGTCCCTCTCATTTCAAACTCACAACACTGGGACAAGAAGGCAGGCCAGATTTATAACCTGAAAGAATACTGAGAATCAAGGCAAAAAACCAAGTTTCACAGGCAGTGTTTTCATGTGTACCCCAAAACAGCTTTGAAAGAGGTAGATAAATAATTGTAATTGGATTGGGATTAAATATGGGGTTCTAAAATGATATAGCCCATAGTATTATACATAACACTCCACACTCAATCCAAAAATCGCAGCAGAAAAGTGCCTTTTAATCTTTCACAGATAATTTTGCTGTCAAACCATTGGAATTCTTGCTGGATAGAAAACTGGCAAGAAAAAGATGAAAAATGAAATGTATATTTGTTAACTACAGCAAATTGCCTTAAATAGAGATTCAAGACTGGTACAAATACATAGGGTTATTTTCATTAGATTTACACCAGTATTGGTTTTATATTCTTATGATGTTACACCCAACTTCACAAACATAGCAGCAGGTACTTCATGATGAAATGCTCACATTGCCACATATGGAGATACAGTACTATTCATCAGACTTGCACTTTGAGAAGTAAACATAATGGTTGGACATACTGACTACCCTCAAAAAAGCTTTACAAGCAGGATTGTTTAGTGTAACCTTTATTCTTCTACAAGAAGGAAAATGGAAAGGACAGGTTTTGGTGTGTGTTGGAAATGGGAAGAAGGCCCTTCTTTATAGTAGGCTCTTTGTTAAGTAAGAAGGGAATTTCTGAGCTTTACCTCGAGTTAATTATTTCTGGGGAGAAAAAGTACCTCAGCAAGGATGAAAACAGCACTATCATGATTTATCAAAATTATGAAATAATGCAAAACCCCTAGATAGAAAACTAGCTAATATTTACAGTCAAAGTGACTATAATCTGAGTCAAACATTTAAGTAATGGGAAAAAATAACTTAAAAACCCACAGTGATGTGAATAACACTGTTTTCTTCATTTCTGCACAAACTCACTTTTTTCTGTATTTTTAAACTTACACACGTTACATATACATAATGTATACATAACATATATGTTAACCCAACTACTGCAGTCCGCATGGAGACAGCAGTACACTACTCACCATCTTCAAACTTTAGAAGACTACTTTTCTTTCCAGCAAAAAATCTGAAAAGATTCTAAATATTACAAGGCACTGCAAAAGTCTGCAGGCAAAAGAATGATGAATTGTACATAAAACAGAGGTGGTGGCAAAATGTGGGACATGATATAGAGCAGCCATTAGTAAATGTCATCCATGGAGCTTTTTTCATCCTGGGGTACACTGTTTAAAAGGATTGTTAACTCCAAAAAGGATCATAAAACCTGCAGTATTTTCAGCTTATAAATCGTAAGTCTCAATGTAATCACACAAAGCTGACTCTACTAATGAAACACAAGCAGTTTGAAAGAATTACAGATTTTAGGCACATTGTTTTTTGTACACATGGAAAACTGCAATGCGAGAATCTGCATTACATTAATGTCCTAAAACCATTTTAACTTGCAAATAATACTGTAGAAGAAATTTGAAGAATCTGTACATAAGATTTAGAAAGACTCATCCAAACCAGAGTATGTTTTATAAAAAAAGCTGTGACTCTTATCAACAGCAGTTCTCAAAATGCTGTCCTGGATGCCCTCAAATGATAGTAACAGAATCTTCATGATGCTGAGTGTGATCCTCAGGTAAGCAACAGAAGACACTTTTTTTTTTCAAAAAAGGGTGCTGAATGGCACAAAGTAGAGTGTGCAAAAAAAAAAAAAAGTACACCCATTAAGTTTTTCTCATTACCTGGCAAGATCATGGGGTAAAATTTTTATAGGAATATGGAGGAAAATCTGTCAACAGAAATGTTGGGTGATCATCTGGAATGTTGACCAATAGAACTCATGATTAGGTAAATGTGTTCTAGAAATGACCTTGAAATCTCCAGAGTGGAAAGTATTTTAAACATGTTTATATGTGGTAGTTGATAAATACCATTTTAGAATTCAATATTTGGGTTTCACAGATTGATCAAGCATTAGGTAATTCTGTGGCCAGACTTTTAAGAATATTAGTTAACTTTCTTGAAAACCAAAAGCGTATATTCCGACATTGCCTCCCCTCCTCCTAAAACTGGATAAAACCCAGTAAAGTGCAACTTGACAGTGATCTCTCTCAGATTCTAAAGAGGCTGCCAAAATCATCTAAGATCTAAAATCATCTAAGATGCTACAGCTACTAACAAGAAAACTATAACAACTAAAAAAAAAAGGTAATCCCCCCCCCAAAAAAAAGCTAAGGGCAACTTAAATAGTATCCTTTGAGGGTCTACTATCTACTGCAGGACAGTGTATACCCCTCATCTCTTAGAACCCTGTAAAGCCAGTGTTTCATGTGTAAGTCTCAAAACCTACTGTATCAAGTAAATTTCTCTTCAGAAGAATGGATTAATAGAGGTGTAACTTGAATCGTCTTTGTTAGGAATACAAAGATTCCCCCCAAATGAGATTCATATCGGCTGCAGTATATCCCTTGCAAAGGAATGCAAGCCAAACCAGTGCCTCTCATGCTCAAATACAAGTTAGTGTGCACATGAGAAACAAAGAGATAGCTGCTTTGAATTACTATGGAAATCCTAAAGCAGCTAAATTATCTGCAGAATCAAGGAACTGTTACAGTTCTGTTTTTTCCTTCCTCTCCGCCTCACCTAAAACAAGGCTTCACTCCTACTGCTGTGACGACGGGAAGAAAATCACATTAAAAAGGGCTCATGTTCTATATTGGTTGACAAAGTTATTCTAATTTTATACACCAAAACATTTCCTGCAGCAAGTTACCCTGCCTTCTGTGAAAGGTAAACCTAAGATAAACAACATGAAGAACCTCATAAGACCCTGCTGTAGAGTCTCACTTTGTCTATGTTTGGGGAATATAAATTTAAATAGTTCTTATACCTTTTAAAGAAAAGTATCATATAGCTGCAGAGAACTGCAATAAAAAAAAAATGGAGGCTTCTCAGCAATGCATGGAAAGTGTCCTGGAAATGATAATGCTCAAGCTGAGCATATTAAAGCATTCTGAATGGTATTTTTTAAAAAAATCAAGTATCAAAGAGGATAGGATTTGAAGTGAAAAAACACTTCTATGTGCAGTGTTCTATGTACAAACTGCACAGTTCTACAGGTGATGAGCTATATCAAATACTACATTGGAACAAAAAATAATAGTGGAAAGTAAACTCAAAATGAAGGAAAATATGGCAGAACCCAAGAAGAAGAAAGTTTAATACCTTAGGTATCCTGAAAATAATTCTGAAAAAAACTCCCTTTTCTTCATTATCTACTCTGATTTACTTGGGACCAGGAGGGATCATGGACGGATTCTGCACTGATGAAGCTGGAAATGCCTGCAAATTCATCCCTGGTTGGAACGGTCCCCCAGGTTGGTTAGGAATTACTAGAGACTGTTGTGGTATTCCTGAAATTCCTACCCACTGTACTGGATACCCTGGCCCCACCACAGCATTATACTGACAAACATGGGGTATTCCATATGATGATAATGGCCCAGGAAATGAAGGGAGTGACAGTCCTTGTGGCAAGGAGGTTGGGACAGCTCCACGGATTTGGGACAGAGAAGAAATCCATGTTGGTGTGTAGCCCATAGTAGATGGAGTATTCTAACAAAAACAAAAATAAAAACAAAAACAAAAGATCAGTTTATTTGATAGATGCTTTTACTCTATATTCCTTCCTGTTCTTTTTTGTCTTACTACTACTCTCATTATTATTCTGAGTGTCTACCATTTTGGGAGTAACTTTCTGTGTGCTCATAGTTATATACCTTATTTCATTTCATCTTCGTAACTGCCCTGCAAGACAAGCATTTTTAGATGAGGAAATAGAAGCTCAAAATTAATAATACCCATCACCACTTAGCAAGTTAATAGTAAGATAAGGATTTGAACACAGTTCCAGATAACTCCAAGGCCCCTGGTAAATTTCTGTTCACAGTTCAATGTCTCCTTTACTTATGCTAGCACTTATTCTTCTATTTTTACTTCCTTCTGCCAGTCTCAGGTATTCTTTCATTCAGGGCCACAGACAATAATAGTTCATTTTACTACATAATTCTCTGAAGACAGAGATTCATAATTTAGTGTGGCATAGGGGAAACAGCCTGGCATGTAGTAGGTGCTCAATAAATGTCACCTCCCTACCTCCTTCTACTACTCACTATTTGAAGTCTGATATTTGTTATATTTTGGGAAACTTAAACTCAAGACAATTATGTTTTTGACAGTTCTGAGAAAATATATTCCTGCTTGATTCTTATTATATCATATTGTGATTATGTGTATGTATAGAGATTACTAAAATTGACTGAGCACACACATGGAGATTACTGAAATGCACATGGGAATAATATGTCTAAATGAAAGTAAATAATTCTTCCTTAAGGGAGAGCTTGGTATCAGTCCCAAATTCTTAGTTCTTTTAAATTGATGGTCAAGTTAAAACCCTTTCAACTAAAGTTTCAAGTTTAAATTAGAATAAAGGTTTTCTTGCTTGACTCAAGAATGAATGACAAGATCTCTTGAAGGGAAAAAAGAACTTTTATTTAAAGTCCAGCAATCCCATTTTCATATCAGTATTTTTGTTGTTAAAGTAAAATTAAATACTTCTGGTTTTAAAATAGCACATATAGTATGATCACATGTTTGTAAAGCTATTTCTGTGTATCCATATATAGACATACAAAGATATCTGAAATGATGTTTATCTAAAGTTAGTGACAATCATTTCTGGGTGGTGGGATTTGAAGGTGGTATTTTAAAATTTTGTACTTTTCTGCATTGATTAACTTCTATAACACACATTATTATTTTACAAACAATACCAATGTGATTTTTATTTTTAACAAAGACTGAATTGGAGATGACTTCTTATACTTAATTTTCTCTTGGATATTTAAAAGGCATCTCAGATTCAAATAACCAGAATCAAATATATGATTTTTCTACTACCAAAACACACTACCTGCTCATGTTCTCCTTCTTGATGACTGGTACACTGGAATGATAGCCAGTTATACCAGCCAGAAACCTAGCCTTGACACCTCCATCTGGTCCATTTTATCTCTTAAACATTTTTTGGAATCTGTTTATTTGTCTTCATCTCAGCTTCTTTTTTAAAAAATAAAATAGTTAAAAAGTTCAACTTATCTTTACCAGGCCTACGGTGACTAATTCTTGACTGGTCTACCAACGCTTATCTTCAATAATCTTTCTTCTTGCTTCAAGTCAGAGTGATCTTTTCAAAAAGCAAATCTGATCATGTCAACCCTAGGGTTTCAATGGCTATCTATCTTTCTTAAAATAAAGACAAAGATCCTTATCATCACCACTTTTAAGACCCTACAGACCTCCTTAGATTCACTGTGCACCGACTCCTCTCTGCTCTCTTCACTTCAGCCAAATGGGCCTGCTTTCAGTCCTTTCAGTCTCTGTTTCCCCATACAGAGCTTTGCATATGCTGTTCTTCCTGCTTAGAATCATATTCCCTCCCCTTTTCACCTAGTGAACACTTACCCTTCAGATCTCTGCTTAATCATCACTTTCTCAGGAAAGCTTTTATTGACTTCCCTTTACTAGGTCAAATTTCCCTTACTGTATGATATCTTATATCTCTCTTTTGTAGTCCTTATTACAGCTGCAATTTTATATTTTTTATACAAGTCTGTTCATATCTAACTTTCCCACCAGCATATAAGTCCTATGAGAATAGGGAACATACACTTGTTCTTACTAATCAAACCCAGTGCCTAGCAGAGGGCTTGGCACATAGTAAAGGACCTGGCACATAACTGTGACAGTTTTCTAAGGCTACACAACAGTAACATGCAAGATCATTAGATAGTGAGACAGGCTCTCCACATAAAGATATAATCAACTGAACTTAAAAATACAAAAATAGTTACCACATACAGGATACTACTATGTGCTAGGCACTTTATAGATGTTACCTCATTTAATCCTCACAACAATCCTGCAGAGCAAAAAGTATTATCCCTGTTTTAAAGGCATGGAAACTGAGGCACAAATGACTTGTCTAAAGTCACACAACTAGTAAATGACTGAGCTGACCTGGAACCAAGTTTGTATTAAGAACGTTGACCACTTTTATTCATACTCCATTTCCTATGCACTCTTCCTCCAAGCATCCCTCATTATAACTGCAATAAACCACTCTTCAACTCAGCAACAAAGGCTTCCATTCACATAATGCTCAGAGCATCTTTCACTGGCAGCACAAACACATTTATGCCTTGAAATCTGCCTCTAATGGCTTCCAATTTTTACAATGGTGATACTGCTGCTGCTGCTAAGTCGCTTCAGTCGTGTCCGACTCTGTGCGACCCCATAGACGGCAGCCCACCAGGCTCCTCCGTCCCTGGGATTCTCCAGGCAAGAACACTGGAGTGGGTTGCCATTTCCTTCTCCGATGCATGAAAGTGAAAAGTGAAAGTGAAGTCTCTTAGTCGTGTCTGACTGTGTATAAATCCGTGCCAGGAATAATATAAATACAGAGAGCCTTCAAGCAGATACACCGTTTACTAGTTTGGAAAATCTAGGCTTTTGAAAATTTTTATTCAATGTTAACTCTAAATGTATTTTCAGACTCTTTACCAAACTACATGCAATGACTATATACACACACATATGTGTACACAAACATAACAGACACAGACACACAGAGACTCAGATATATCTCTTTCAATTACATGGGTTCAGATTCTAAGCCCTGATTCACATTTTAACAGATTTACTCATTTTGAAAAAAATGATACTTTAAAAATTCACACACAGAAAACAACAAAGTAAAATAAGATCCAAATTCCACCATCCAGGATATTTTAAAGGCTTTTCCTATTTATATGCATATATAGGCTAGGCTAGGCTAAGTCGCTTCAGTCATGTCTGACTCTTTGTGACACTATGGACCGTAGCCCACCAGGTGCGCCTGTCCATGGGGTTCTCCAGGCAAGAACACTAGTGTGGGTTGCCATGCCCTCCTCCAGGGGCTCTTCCCAACCCAGGGATTGAACCCACATCTCTTACATCTCCTGCATTGGCAGGTGGGTTCTTTACCACTAGTGCTACCTGGGAAGCCCATATGCATATATACATGTATCTAACATATATATAATCTTACCTAAATACTATATATACTATTCTGTGATCCTATCTTCTTTCCACTCCAGAATGCATTTTGGACATCTTTCTACACTTCGATTGCCATGTACACCTAAGACCAGATGCAATTAACCAGACATCTCATCGATAAACTTAAGACATTTGTTATAATAATTAAACATCTTTAAAATTCTTTTTCATATTGAATACATAAAATAATTTATTGGCTCTGAGAATACTGATCTACAACTAACATAAGATAGCTTTTCTTCAAAATCCAAACTTCTTGTACCACAAAACTGAATTAACCCTCACTCCAGATGCTTTCTTTTTTGATACTTGATGTTTTTTCTTCCAGGTATAATAGCCTAAAACAAGGGTCAGCAATCTATAGCCTGCCAACTCTTTTTGCAAATCAAGTTTTAATGGAACAAAGCCATGCCTACTTGTTTATATACTGTCTATGGCTGTTTTTGCAGCATTGAGTAGCTACAACTCCATGGCTTGAAAATATTTACTAACTGGCTCCTTCCCAGAAAAAGTTTGCAGGCCTCTGCCCTAAAAGATAATTTGCTTGAAGACATAATGAATCTAGACAAGGATAAAAGTCTCTATACTGTCAAGTCACACCACTCTCTCATAGTAATTATAACCATAGACCTATGTGAATCAATTTTTATGGCTTTAGTTCTCATAAATAGAGTCAGGTATAAACCACTTACTTCATATGCTTTGTTCCAGTTGTCTGTTTCTAGTTTCTGTTGACTCTGTTTAAGTTGGTTTAAACTTGGCTTAATAAGCGAATTTCCAACTGTTTCCTTTGTCCAGTCATCCACCAATTTGTGTAAGTCATCTGTGAACATTCCTTTTTTACTAACTGAAGATTGCTGGAATGATGCTGCACTACTTTCCACACACAGTGGATCTATAAGAAGAAAATAAACAGAGAAACCATGAAAAGTAATTAAAACATAAACAAATACTCTTTTGTGGCTGATAATGCAGAACTACATATTGGGTATAGATAGGGTAACCAGGTATTCTAGTTTATCTGGGACAGTTCTGGTTTAAAGCTGTTGTCCTGATGTTATTACTAATAGTATGCCCTTCACTCTCAAAAGTTTCCTCTTGTTTGGATGGCAAATTATATGGTCACCTTAGGTATAAGTCAAATATAATAAACAGTATCTCAAAATTATCAGTATCAACTCTATAATCTTTTCATCAGTTTCCTCAGATAGATACTTAGAAGAGTTAAAAAACAATCAGAATGTTAAAAAGTAGAAAGAATCTTAGAATTCTAATCCAAACCACCATTTGTTTTATAATGAGGAAATGTGGCCTAGAAAAAATAAATTGACATGCCTGCTGCTGCTGCTAAGTCGCTTCAGTCGTGTCCGACTCTGTGCGACCCCATAAACGGCAGCCCACCAGGCTCTGCCGTCCCTGGGATTCTCCAGGCAAGAACACTGGAGTTGACATGCCTGAGAGCTTGCAATTAGTTACCAGCAGAGCCAGGCCTGGAACTCTAAAGTCTAAATGAGAACTCTCTCTTTTCAATATACCATACTGACTTTCAAATTTTTCAGAAAACTAGAATCTAATTTATTTTTTTAAACCAATATTTCTGTTTATATCTAGAATAGCAGAAACAAGGAGGCAGATGGTTTGTTAGTCTCATGAGTTCTAGAGCACAAGATGTACAAATAGATGAAAGAAATCAATTACAGATGTCTCCATCAATGAAAAGTCTCCTAATCTGAACGTTATAGTAAGTCTTTAATTTAGTACTCTTACTCAAGCTAACTAAATCATTCTCATAGAAAAGATTCATAAAGTTCCTCTGACTGATTTACGAGTCAAAACTTACAGAGTGGGTCTAAAATGAATTTTAGGAAATGCAGTTGTGAAATTTAAGCACGATAACACTTCCAGGGATTTAATTAAATACATAAGTGACAAAATATTGTACAATTGTTATGTTACTTTTTTTAATTGTGAAAAACTATTTAAAATGTAAAAGATAAGGCAAGAACCTCCATATTAACACTTTCAAAGTACTTTTATCTTCTTTGAAACTCATAACAGGGCCATGATATAGGTTCAGCACGTTATTATTCTATTTTGGGGTTGGGAAGACTAGAATCCAGAGGGTAAACAGCTGAGGTTATATGCTGGGGTTAGAACCAAGTATCCTGACTGTTTTGTCAATGTGCTTTCCATTATACCATGCCAACCCCATGCCTTTTCCCATGGGAAAATGATAAGAAAATTCTTTAATAAGGAGGAACATAATAATCTCAATGATTGCTTATACATAGTTGGTTATTCTCTATGACTCCTGAGCTACTGAAGGCTTAGATTCAAGGATATTAAAAATTAAATAGACACAGGGAACTATATTCAATATCCTGTGACAAACCTTAATGGAAAAGAATATGAAAAACTCTCTCTATATATATGTATGTATGTATGTATAGCTGAGTCACAATGCTGTAGAGAAGAAATTAACACAACATGGTAAATCAAATCAACTACACTTCAATAAAATTTAAAAACAAACAAACAAAAAAGCAATGGAGTGTGAGGACAGACCAAGAGGAGCTTAGAGAAATGACAAGTAAATATCAGGTGGTATCCTGGACGGGATCTTAGAACAGAAAAATAATTTATGTAAAAACTAAGGAAATATGTGAGACAGAATAAGAGACACAGATGCGGAGAAGGTGAGGGTGGGATGTTCTGGGAGAATAGCATTGAAACATGTATATTATCATATGTGAAACAGAACACCATTCCTTATTCGATGCATGAGACAAGGGCTCAGGGCCAGGGCAATGGGATGACCCAGAGGGATGGGATGGGGAGGGAGGTGGGTGGGGGGTCCAGGAAGGGGAACACATGTAAACCCATGGCTGATTCATGTCAATGTATGGCAGAAACTATTACAATATTGTAAAGTAGTTAGCCCCCAACTAAAATAAAAAAAAAAAACTAAGGAAATAAAAATAAAGTATGGACTTTTGTTAATAAAAAATTAAATGGAAACATATTAGTGAAAATTGCTTAAGAAGCATTTAATGAAATAAGTAGAACATATTCTCATATACAAAACAGTTTCACAAAATTAATTTTTACTAGTTTTGGGCAACCATGATGTACTAAAACAATGTACCAATCTTGTTGGAATTCCTACTTTTCTAAGTCTTAAAACCCAAGGACATACAAATCAGCCTATAATAAAAGTATCATTTTTTCCTGTTTTCCCTCTGCACATTTATCTGATTCTCTGCCAACTCCAGTGAGCAAACAAATAGCAATGTTGGGGAAGACTTTGGAGCTGAAGCCTTTTATAGATTGTGTTCTTACCCTGGAAAAATGTCAGCAGGTAGGAATAAAAAGGAGACAATAGCCAGAAACATATACATATTATCATTCTATTCATATAATAATAGTCTATACATATATATTCTATACGTATATCATACTCTTCTATACATATTATCAAGTGCCAGTATTTCTGCCCACACAGCTAATCTGGAGGAGTATTTCTGTGCTCATTCCCCTTTAGTTTCTATTAAACAAATGGGTTACATAGAGCTAAGCTTGAATGTCATTCATTTATGAACATTTCTGTACTAATGGAAAACCCAGTGTCAGGATTTTTCTTGTGTACAAATCTGGTGGAACAGGTGATCTTGAGCACTCAACTGGTGGCCAGTGATGGCTGCTACACTAATGGTACAATTGCCAACAAGTGGAGGATGTATTTATTTATTTATTTTTATTGAGGAAACACTGATCTATAACATTATGTTTCATATGTACAACACTGTATTTCTACTTCTGTGTACCTTACTGAATGTTGTTCAGTGCCTAACTATGTTTTACACATGGAAGGAACATTTATTGATTGATTTCATTTAAAAGTTATTCATATCATATTAAAGTTCACAAACCAGAAACTGCCCGACCAATGCACATGTCAATGTATGGCAAAACAAATACAACATTGTGAAGTTAAAAATAGAAAATAAACTAATTTTTTTTAAAAAAGAAAAAAACAAAATAACCTTTCAAAAAAAAAGAAGAAATACACTTCAAATGTGTTTTATGATAGTAACATAACTTGTTAACTTCAAAAGTGCTCTTTTAATATTCATTTCTTATTGATGAAATGAGTAAAGTCAGAGTTTAGTCCTTGGTGTTCTTTTTTGTTTTTCCCCTAAGTTAATTCCTTCATTCAGGTAGTTCAGTAATCACCCAACTGCAAATGTCTCCATCTCTTTACCTCAAATCTTGATCATTCTTCAATCCAACCTCACACCCAACTCCCAAATGTGTTTCTCCAATTCGATTTCAATAAATTGTTCAATTAAATACACACCTATCATGGTGTTAGCATGACAGTTTGCCTAAATGGTGTACTTCTGTTAAAGATACCACATTTTCTCCACTCAGACTAAGACCCTTTGAATCTCCCCACAAACCCATACACATCCAGTTTATCGCCACGTCATAGCAATTCATCCTATACAACATCTCTTACCTATTTTCACTTCCATAATTCTCTAAACTCTTAATTATCTCATACATGACTGCTATTATGGCAATGATCTAAATTGACTCCCTGGCTCTAGCTAACACATTCTTCACAATGCCATCAGATTAGTACCAGTTAAATGCTGTTTTCAGCATTTCATTCCTCTGCTCAAAGAAAACCCCTCAAACCCAAACTTTAATAGTTTCTTAGAACTAACAATAGTGGGTTTTCAACTTGTTTTGGTAGCAAAGACCTTGGTAGTCATGATTATCTCTGCAGAGCATGCAAAAATACATTAGCTTATTTATTATCCTTAAACATTATATTGTTAAGCTTAAATACATAATAAAGTGCTAGATTAGATATATTATCTTACATCAAACTATAGCAATTTTTTTAAAGTGTGGGGAAAAACCTTCTAATATAAAGCCCTCCATTTAACTCAACTGTTATATTCTCTTTCTCCCAAATAAATCTTAACAGTTTATGATTTGCATTTCTTTATATCATGCAGTTCGATCTATGGACAATAAATACTCTTCACACTCCACTTCATCAATTTTAATCCAGTCCATTTACCTTTCAACACCAACTCAAATCCTATTTCCTGAATGAAGCAGTCTCAGACCACTATTGCCTTTAGATGATCTCCTGTTGCCTCCTTTCAATCCAGTGCAGACACAATTTCTGGTATTGAGAGGCAATGCAATGTAACAGTGAAGAACCAAGGCTTTGGAGTCAGATCTGCTTAACCCCATTAACTTTAGTCTCCTTGTCTGTAAGGACAGACTTACTTCTAACTAGTTGAGAGATGTTTTCAGGATTGAGATTGGGTAATGTGATTATGTTTCAGGGCTCCCAAGACCACTCACAGATTCAGTGATTCAACAGAAAGTCTTACAGGACTCAGCATATAGTTGTATTCATAGCTGAGTTTACTAGAGCAAAAGGATGCACAATAAGATCAGCAAGGGGAAAAGACACAGGAATCTAGAGAAATTCATGCACAGACTCCCTTTTGCTCTCTTCCTAAGGTGAGGGAGCATTCTTGACTATGCTTCTTTCTCTCAACAACAAAAAATACAGCAACATATGGTTAAGTATTTGGCCAGGGAAGACCAACAGAGACTCAGGTTTTTGTTGAGACTCAGGTCAAATAAGCACCTTTTGCCTAGCATGAACCAAAACACGAGACTTTAAAAGAGTATTTATTCAGCATAAATCACATTATTTGTACCAACAGTCTAGGCAAATTGAACTATACTTATCAGGGAAGAAAGGGAAACCAAATTCCTACACAACAGACAAAGTCCAACCTTGGAAACAGGCCTTCCTAAAGACAGCAGTCTTGTACCTACTGTATTAACTTTTTTCAGCATAGTTTAGCACAGTGCTAACATTCAATATTATAAGTTAACCACACACCTACATTGTAAATACCATTGCATTGCAATATGCATCATTTCATGTTTCTCAAAATAGGTATAACTCTGGGCAGACAAAGACGGATATGGATCTTAGTATATATGTTAAGGCAGTGCTTCATAAAACGTATTCTGTGAAAAGTGGGTTCTCTGGTAAAATTGTTTGAGGAAATGTACATTTATTTCATTTCTTGAAAATGCTCAATACATATTAGCACATTAAAGGATCTAAGAGGTTCTACAGAGGAAAAATGATTTTTATATAATTGACTCCAACATTTCCTATTTGACCATGCAACACCTATTAACTCCTTGCCGACAGCTTATAAAATGCTGGGGTAAGGCCAACAAATGTGTTCAATAATCATGACCAAATGGGGAAAATATGAAACATCAGCAAGCTTTGAAGGAAAGCTATTAGAACGAGAAATATGAAATCACTTGGTTCTGTGATAGTCCATGAAGTAATACAACTACTAGAAGCTATGTGTGGAACACTCTATATTTGTAAACTTGTCTTTAATAAATTCTTAAAAGAAAGAGAAAGTGAAAATAACTTAGCTCCCGTTTAGGGAAATAATATTTTCATATTAGCTATGCTTAGGAATTAATCTAAAAAGTGTAATATATAAATTATTTTAATGAAAGTTTAATAGATACTCTCATTTCTACCTGATGAAAAAGAATTTCTGTCTTCCAGCATGACAGAGTGAGGGTATCAAATTCTCTCCCTCAAAGCAGTAATAAAACTGGACAAAACTCTCTAAAACAACTATTTCAGCAATCTGGAATTTGGCCAAAGGCATGCTACAAAATCAAAAATGTTGTTCATGAACACCACTCAACTTTTAAGACCTATGTGATCTGTGGCATTTTTGCCCAGGGCTGCTCCTCTTACCTCTGCATCAGCTTTTTTTGACCAGCAATTCAAACACAGTGGTGGCAGCGGCATCCGAGAGGAGATACCCCACGTCCAAGGTCAGGAGCGGCAGCCGTGAAGAGATACTGCACATCCAAGGTAAGGAGGAATGGCTGCATTTTGCTGGAGCAGCCGTGAAGAGATACCCCACATCCAAGGTAAGAGAAACCACAGTAAGACAGTAGGCACTGAGAGAGGGCATCAGAGGGCAGAGAGACTGAAACCACAATCACAGACAACTAGCCAATCTAGTCACATAGACCACAGCCTTGTCTAACTCAATGAAACTAAGCCATGCTGTGTAGGGCCACCCAAGACGGACAGGTCACGATGGAGAATTCTGACAAAATGTGGTCCACTGGAGAAGGGAATGGCAAACCACTTCAGTGTTCTTGCCTTGAGAACCCCATTAGCAGTATGAAAAGGCAAAAAGATAGGACACTGAAAGATGAACTCCCCAGGTCGGTAGGTGCCCAATATGCTACTGGAGATCAGTGGAGAAAAAACTCCAGAAAGAATGAAGGGATAGAGCCAAAGCAAAACAAAACCCAGTTGTGGATGTGACTGGTGATAGAAGCAAGGTCCGATGCTGTAAAGAACAATGTTGCATAGGAACCTGGAATGTTAGGTCCATGAATCAAGGCAAATTGGAAGTGGTCAAACGGGAGATGGCAAGAACATCGACATTGTAGGAATCAGCGAACTAAAATGGACTGGAATGGGTGAATTTAACTCAGATGACCATTACATCTACTACTGTGGGCAGGAATCCCTTAGAAGAAGTGGACTAGCCATCATAGTCAACAAAAGAGTCCGAAATGCAGTACTTGGATGCAATCTCAAAAATGACAGAATGATCTCTGTTTGTTTCCAAGGCAAACCATTCAGTATCAGGGTAATCCTAGTCTATGCCCCAAACCGTAACGCTGAAGAACCTGAAGTTGAATGGTTCTATTAAGACCTACAAGACCTTTTAGAATTAACACCCAAAAAAGATGTCCTTTTCATTATACGGGACTGGAATGCAAAAGTAGGAAGTCAAGAAACACCTGGAGTAACAGGCAAATTTGGTCTTGGAGTACAGAATGAAGCAGGGAAAAGGCTAAAAGAGTTCTGCCAAGAGAACGCACTGGTCATAGCAAACACCCTCTTCCAACAACACAAGAGAAGACTACACATGGACATCACCAGATGGTCGACACGGAAATCAGATTGATTATATTCTTTGCAGCCAAAGATGGAGAAGCTCTATACAGTCAGCAAAAACAAGACCAGGAGCAGACTGTGGCACCGATCATGAACTGCTTATAGCCAAATTCAGACTGAAGTTTAAGAAAGTGGAGAAAACCACTAGACCATTCAGGTATGACCTAAATCAAATACCTTATGATTATACAGTGGAATTGAGAAATAGATTTAAGGGACTAGATCTGATCGACAGAGTGCCTGATGAATTATGGACGGAGGTTCATGACATTGTACAGGAGACAGGAATCAAGACCATTCCCAAGAAAAAGAAATGCATAAAAGCAAAATGGCTGTCTGAGGAGGCCTTACAAATAGCTGTGAAAAGAAGAGAAGCGAAAAGCGAAGGAGAAAAGGAAAGATATACCCATTTGAATGCAGAGTTCCAAAGAATAGCAAGGAGAGATAAGAAAGCCTTCTTCAGCGATCAATGCAAAGAAATAGAGGAAAACAATAGAATGGGAAAGAGTAGAGATCTCTTCAAGAAAATTAGAGATACCAAGGGAACATTTCATGCAAAGACGGGCTCAATAAAGGACAGAAATGGTATGGACCTAACAGAAGCAGAAGATATTAAGAAGAGGAGGCAAGAATACACAGAAGAGCTGTACAAAAAAAGATCTTCATGACCCAGGTAATCACAATGGTGTGATCACTCACCTAGAGCCAGACTTCCTGGAGTGTGATGTCAAGTGGGCCTTAGGAAGCATCACTACGAACAAAGCTAGTGGAGGTGATGGAATTGCAGTTGAGCTATTTCAAATCCTAAAAGGTGATGCTGTGAAAGTGTTGCACTCAATATGCCAGCAAATTTGGAAAACTCAGCAGTGGCCACAGGAATGGAAAAGGTCAGTTTTCATTCCAATACCAAAGAATGCTCAAACTACCGCACAATTGCACTCATCTCACACGCTAGCAAAGTAATGCTCAAAATTCTCCAAGCCAGGCTTCAGCAATAGGTGAACCGTGAACTTCCTGATGTTCAAGCTGGTTTTAGAAAAGGTAGTGGAACCAGAGAGCAAATTGCCAACATCCGCTAGATCATTGAAAAAGTAAGAGAGTTCCAGAAAAACATCTATTTCTGCTTTATTGCCTATGCCAAAGCCTTTGACTGTGTGGATCACAATAAAGTGTGGAAAATTCTGAAAGAGATGGGAATCCCAGACCACCTGACCTGCCTCTTGAGAAACCTGTATGCAGGTCAGGAAGTAACAGTTAGAACTGGACATGGAACAACAGACTGGTTCCCAATAGGAAAAGGAGTATATCAAGGCTTTATATTGGCACCTTGCTCATTTAACTTATATTCAGAGTACATCATGAGAAACGCTGAGCTAGATGAAGCACAAGCTAGAATCAAGATTGCCAGGAGAAATATCAGTAACCTCAGATATGCAGATAACACCACCCTTATGGCAGAAAGCGAAGAATAACTAAAGAGCCTCTTGATGAAAGTGAAAGAGGAGAGTGAAAAAGCTGGCTTAAAGCTCAACATTCAGAAAACTAAGATCATGGCATCTGGTCTCATCACTTCAAGGCAAATAGATGGGGAAACAGTGGAAACAGTGGCTGACTTTATTTTTTGGGGCTCCAAAATCACTGCAGATGGTGACTGCAGCCATGAAATTAGAAGACACATACTCCTTGGAAGGAAAGATATGACCAACCTATACAGCACATTAAAAAGCAGAATCATTACTTTGCCAACAAAGGTCCGTCTGATCAAGGCTATGGTTTTTCCAGTGGTCATGTATGGATGTGAGAGTTGGACTGTAAAGAAAGCTGAGCGCTGAAGAATTGATGCCATTGAACTCTGGTGTTGGAGAAGACACTTGAGGGTCCCTTGGACTGCAAGGAGATCCAACCAGTCTATCCTGAAGGAAATCAGTCCTGAATATTCATTGGAAGGATTGATGTTGAAGCTGAAACTCCAATACTTTGGCCACCTGATGCAAAGAGGTGACTCATTTGAAAAGACCCTGATGCTGGGAAAGATTGAGGGAAGGAGGAGAAGGGGACGACAGAGGATGAGATGGTTGGATGGCATCACCGACTCAGTGGACATGAGTTTGGGTAAACTCTGGGAGCTGGTGATGGACGGGGAGGCTGGTGTGCTGCAGTCCATGGGGTTTCAAAGCATTGGACATGACTGAGCGACTGAACTGAACTCAAACACAGGAGAACAGGCTGAGAAAAAATAACCTTTGCTACTGCTGCTATAGGTAACTCACGTGATTTGGAGCTTCAGAAGCAGTATCTCCATTAACCTGAGGTTAACAGGGAGATCTGGGAAGTGAGATAACCATGGTAGGCTTGATAATTCCCCGCATATCTCAGGTTGACTGGGATATTGTCTCATGTACAGCATATACTTGACAGCACAAACCATACACACATCACTGGTTGACAGAGCCTGAACATGCAAAGAGGAGGCATGAGAAATCTTAGAGGAAAATAAAACGTAGATCAAACTAGAAAATGTCCTCAAGTTTAAATGAGTTTCCGAGTCTACACACAGATCCATCAGAAGAAAGTGGAGTCTCTTTGGGCTTGAGGTGTTTAAATGCAACCTCTCATTAATCTCCTCCTGAACACTAAGTAACGCAGATATAAACGTCTGCTTAAAAATAAAAACTGCCAAGGGAAAACCAAGCAGAGATATCAGCAGCTACACATCGCAGGTCAGACAGATATAACATATATAATCTCTCAATCAAAGCTGGACAGAATGCATGGAGCAGCAATCTGAGGATTCTGAAGAGTTAATAGTAGCAGGTGACTAGGGAATAAGGCCAAAATTCAAAGTACCATTAAAATGGCAGTGAGTTTACCAATTTTTCCTATCTGATATTCTATGGTTAACCTAGAAACACCTGACATAACAGGCAAATTTGGCCTTGGAGTAAAGAATGAAGCAGGGCAAAGGCCAGTAGAGTTTAGCCAAGAGAACGCACTGGTCATAGCAAACACCCTCTTCCAACAACACAAGAGAAGACTCTACATGTGGACATCACCAGATGGTCAACACCGAAATCAGATTGATTATATTCTTTGCAGCCAAAGATGGAGAAGCTCTATACAGTCAGCAAAAACAAGACCGGGAGCAGACTGTGGCTCAGATCATGAACTCCTTAAAGCCAAATTCGGACGTAAATTGAAGAAAGTAGGGAAAACCACTAGTCCATTGAGGTATGACCTAAATCAAATCCCTTATGAGTATACAGTAGAAGTGACAAATAGATTTAAGGGACTAGATCTGATAGAGTGTCTGATGAACTAGGGACAGAGGTTCGTGACACTGTACAGGAGACAGGGATCAAGATCATCCCCATGGAAAAGAAAAGCAAAAAATGCAAAAAAGCAAAATGGCTGTCTGAGACGGCCTTACAGATAGCTGGGAAGAGAAGAGAAGCGAAAAGAAAAGGAGAAAGGGAAAGATATTCCCATCTGAATGCAGAGTTCCAAAGAATAGCAAGGAGAGATAAGAAAGCCTTCCTCAGCAATCAATGCAAAGAAATAGAGGAAAACAATAGAATGGGAAAGACTAGAGATCTCTTCAAGAAAATTAGAGATACCATTTCATGCAAAGATGGGATGGTATGGACCTAACAGAAGCAGACGATATTAAGAAGAGGTGGCAAGAATACACAGAAGAACTGTGCAAAAAAGATCTGCACGACCCAGATAATCACGATGGTGTGATCACTCACCTAGAGCCAGACATCCTGGAATGTGAAGTCAAGTGGGCCTTAGAAAGTATCACTACGAACAAAGCTAGTGGAGGTGATGGAATTCCAGTTGAGCTCTTTCAAATCCTGAACGATGATGCTGTGAAAGTGCTGCACTTGATATGCCAGCAAATCTGGAAAACTCAGCAGTGGCCACAGGACTGGAAAAGGTCAGTTTTCATCCCAATCCCAAAGAAAGGCAATGCCAAAGAATGCTCAAACTACCACACAATTGCACTCATCTCACATGCTAGTAAAGTAATGCTCAAAATTCTCCAAGCCAGGCTTCAGCAATACGTGAACCATGAACTTCCAGATGTTCAAGCTGGTTGTAGAAAAGGCAGAGGAATCAGAGATCAAATTGCCATTATCCGATGGATCATCGAAAAAGCAAGAGAGTTCCAGAAAAACATCTATTTCTGCTTTATTGACTATGCCAAAGCCTTTGACTGTGTGGATCACAATAAACTGTAGAAAATTCTGAAAGAGATGGGAATACCAGACCATCTGACCTGTCTCTTGAGAAACCTGTATGCAGGTCAGGAAGCAACAGTTAGAACTGGACATGGAACAACAGACTGGTTCCAAATAGGAAAAGGAGTCCATCAAGGCTGTATACTGTCACCCTGCTTATTTAACTTATATGCAGAGAACATCATGAGAAACGCTGGGCTGGAAGAAACACAAGCTGGAATCAAGATTGCTGGGAGAAATATCAATAACCTCAGATATGCAGATGACACCACCCTTATGGCAGCAAGTGAAGAAGAACTAAAGAGCATCTTGATGAAAGTGAAAGAGGAGAGTGAAGAAGTTGGCTTAAAGCTCAACGTTCAGAAAACTAAGATCATGGCATCTGGTCCCATCACTTCATGGCAAATAGATGGAGAAACAGTGGAAACATTGTCAGACTTTATTTTTGGGGGCTCCAAAATCACTGCTGATGGTGATTGCAGCCATGAAATTAAAAGACGCTTTCTCCTTGGAAGGAAGGTTATGGCCAACCTAGATAGCATATTTAAAAGCAGAGATGTTACTTTGCCAGCAAAACTCTGTCTAGTCAAGGCTATGGTCCTTCCAGTGGTCATGTAGGGTTGTGAGAGTTGGACGGTGAAGAATGCTGAGTGCCGCAGAATTGATGCTTTTGAACTGTGGTGTTGGAGAAGACTCTTGAGAGTCCCTTGGACTGCAAGGAGATCCAATCAATCCATCCTAAAGGAGATCAGTCCTGGGTGTTCATTGGAAGGACTGATGTTGAAGCTGAAACTCTAATACTTTGGCCACCTCATGCGACGAGTTGATTCATTGGAAAAGCCCCTAATGCTGGGAAGAATTGGGAGCAGGAGGAGAAGTGGAAGACAGAGGATGAGGTGGTTGGATGGCATCACTGACCCGATGGACATGGGTTTGGGTAAACTCTGGGAGTTGGTGATGGACAGGGAGGCCTGGCGTGCTGCAATTCATGGGGTCGCAAAGAGTCGGACACGACTGAGCGACTGAACTGAACTGAACTGAACTGAACCTAGAAGTGGGCTCTGGGGTATGCAAAGATAAATCTCCAGAGGAAATTCTCTACTTTTGGCATGAGACACGGGAAAGGGAACTTCCAACATTCTCATAACGTATATAAATCTGTCATTTTTTTCTTCTTTTCTCTGTACTCTATCCCCTACCCCCAAGCAATCCTGTGGTGGCAGAGTCCCTGGAAACTCATGGAAACCAAACTCTGAGGGAAGCCAAAACTCTCCCTTCTGATCTGTGGACTTAAGGTTCCATGAGAGTGAAGACAATCACTGTTGCTTTTCTACTCCCTCTAATGTCCCAAAGCTTGGCCCTGAACATATGCACAGTGGTAGGGGTGCAGAAGAGAGGAGGGTAGCTAAAATCCCAGATTTTAGGCTGAGGAACAAAAGAGTCATTGCGAATCAGAAAGTAGTAGAGGTACCTCAGGGAGGGAGGAACTGAGGAAAATTATTTTTTAACTTCTGGGTTTACTACTGAGATGTGCACACATGAATCCAATCCTATTCAGCAAACCAAAGATATGAAAACTGACCTAACAGACAACTTCTGAAGGCTGAGACCCACTATGAGACCCACATGTGGGACACGTCCAAAGGGCACCACAGAGGCAATGCAACTGAACTGACATTAGAACACAGTGTGGAAGATAGGTTGGAACACATTAGGTAAAAATAACTGGTTCAATTACCTCTTATAACAAAAATTTAACAAATAAAAAAGTAACAAAAATTCTACAAAGGATTTTTAAAAGACACCAGAGTCCTAGAATATTCAAAATGTTGAAGATAAAATTCAGTATATCTTTGCATATACAGAACTAGGACAATTTCAACTCATGTGGGAAAAGATAGTCAACAGATACTAATTCAAGGACAATACAGATGTTGGTATTGTCTGACAAATACTCTAAAGCAGCTATTATAAAAATACTTAAATAGGTAATCACAAAAAATACTGAACCCAATGACAAAACTGAAAATCTTAATAAAGAAATAGAATATACATGAAATTTTAGAACCAAAAAATATACAAAAACAGTAACAACATAAAACACCCACGAAAAAACCTCCTCCTTGGATGAACTCCATAACAGAAGGGAGATGACAAAAGAAAATTCAATTTTTCCCAGTTTTATTGAGACAGCACTGTATAAGTTTAAGGTGTACAGCATAATGATTTGAATTAGAATACGTCATGAAATGATTACCACAATAACTTTCGTGAACATCCACCATCTCATGTAGATAACAAAGTAAAAGAAAAAAAAAATTTTTCTTGTGGTAAGAACACAGATTTACCCTCTTAACAACTTTCATATAACATATAGCAGTGCTAATTGTGTTAATCATGTTGTACACTACATCCCTACTACTTTATTTATCTTATAACTGGAAATTTGTACCTTTTGACCATCTTTGTCACCACAAAAAGATACTGCATTTTTATTGACTATATTTTTCATACTATATATTTCATCCCCATGACTCATTTACTTTGTAACTGGAAGTTTGTACTTCTTAATTTCCCTCACCTAACTCACTCATTCCACCCACTCCACAAAAAATGCAATGTAAACAACAGAGAAATAATACCGAAAATCAAACATGCACAGAAACTAAGAGACCTATGGCACAAGAGCAAAAAGTCTAAAATTTGTGTCATTGGAGTCTTAGAAGGAGAGAAAAAAAAGAGCATGATAAGAAAAAAGTATCTGAAGAACTATTTGCTGATAACTTGCTAAATTTGGCAAATGATGTAAATCCACATATTCAAGAAGCTCAGTGAACTCAAAACAGAAATAAACACAAAGAACCTCATGCAAACATACATAATAATTGCTGAAAGAGAAATAATTTTCAGAAAAATTACTGAAAATTAAAGAGAAGAAAAATTCTGAAGGCAACCAGAGAAAAACAATGTAGGAATTTTATACAGGAAAACAATGATTCAGATTTCTATAGATTTCTCATTACAAACCATGGAAGCTAGAAAGAAGTGGCATAATATTTTTTAAATGCTAAAGGATATGTGTCAACCCCAAATTCTGTATACAGCAAAAATATCCTTTGGGAATCAAAGTGTGAAAAAAGATGTTCTCAGATGAAAAAAAGTTAAAAGAAGTTGTCACCAGTAGATCTTTCCTAAAAGAGTAACACTAAAGGAAGGGCTTTACAGGTGGGGCAGTGATAAAGAATCTGCTTGCCAATGTAGAAGATGCAACAGACACAGGTTCAATCCCTGGGTGGGTAAGATTCCCTAAAGTAGGAAATGGCAACCCACTTCAGTATTCTTGCCTGGAAAATTCCATGGACAGAGAAGCCTGGCAGGCTACAGTCCATGGAGTCTCAGAGTTGGATGTGACTGAGCACGTATGCGTGTGCACGCATGCACATGCGTGCACACACACACACACACACAGGAAGAACACTAAAGGAAGATCTTCATAGGGAACTTATAAGAGTAGGAAACATGAAAGAGCAGAAATGAAGGCATACCAATAGAAATGGTATGCCTTCAGATACCCTGAAACCCAGATCAAATCAGATACCCTGAAACCCAAGTGAAAATGAAAATTATAATGCAGTGTGTGATACAGCTTTCTGTATATGTAGATGGAATACATAAGATAATTCTAAAGAAGAAGGAAACCTATATGAATATAAGGTTTCTACATTCCCATTTAAGTAGTAAAAGATTGATTTTCGGTAGACTGCAAAGCTATAATCCCTAGAACAACCACTTAAAATGTAAAAAGAAATGAAGAAAAAACATAATAGATAAACTGAAATGGAATATTAAAAGTACATTTGAATAAACCAAATGAAGGTAGAAAAGGAGAAGGAATGAAAAACATGAACAGAAAACAGATTTAAAATATGACACACCAAAATCCAAACATATTGATCATTACATTCACTATAAATGGCTTAAAAATAAATGAAAGACAAAGACTGCCAGAATGGATTCTTTTTCATGTGACCGTAAGTTATCTGCAAGAAACTCACTTCAAATATAATAATATGGACAGATTAAAACTAAAAGGATGAAAAAGATACACCATGCAAACACTAACCAAAACAAAGATGGAATGGGTATTTAATGTCAGACAAAGGAGACGACAAAGCAAGCAAAAATAACTAAGAACAAAGAAGGATACATAATACTAAAAGAATTAACCAAGAAGATATAACAATGCTGTGTCTGTAACTACAGCCTCAAATACATGAGGAAAAAAACTGATAGAACTGAAGGGAGAAAGAGACAAATCTACAATTACAGTTGGAGTCTTCTACACTCTTCTCTCAGTTAACAATAGAAGTAGTAAAGTGGTTTGGGGAGAGGGCGGGTAGGATTAATGAGGAGATTGGGACTGGCATATATACATCTCTATGTATAAAACAAATAGCTAATGAGAACCTACTGTATAGCATAGGTATCTCTACTCAATGGCCTATGGTGACCTAAATTGGAAGGAAATCCAGAAAAGAGGGGATATGTGTATACATAGAGCTGATTCACTTTGCTCCATAGCAGACTGATACAACATTGTAAAGCAACTATACTTCAGTAAAGATTTTGAAAAACAATAGAAGTAGTATAGAGTAAATGAGCAAGGATATAGAATAATCGAACAATGCCATTCAAACATTTAGATCTAACTAACATTTATAGAAAACTCTACTAAACAACAACAGGATTTACATTATTTTCAGGTGCACATGAAACATTCACCTAAATAAACCATATCTTGGGTCATAAATCTGAACAAATTGAAAGTAATGAAAACCACTGAAAATACATTCTCTGATCAAAATGAAATTGAAGTACAAATTAGTAACAGAGATAATAAGAAAAATCTCAAAACATGTGGAAATTAAACAACACAACCAAATAAACATGGAAGAAAGAGGAAGTCTCAAGAGAAGTAAGAAAAAATTTGGAAATGAAAAAAAACCCAAAATATAACATATCAAAACATAGAGGCTCCTAGAGAATAAAGAATAAAACTTAGTGTGTGGAAAAATTTTAAATCACTTGGGAGGTCATAAGATCCCAGGATAGGATGCATTTGTCAAAAAACATAGAACTTTACAGCAAGGAGATCCAACCAGTCAATCACAAAGGAAATTGGTCCTAAGTATACGTTGGAAGGACTGATGCTGAAATTGAAGCTTCAGTACTTTGGCCACCTGATGCAAAGAACTGACTCAATGGAAAAGACCCTGATGCTGGGAAAGACTGACATCAGGAGGAGAAGGGGAAAACAGAGGATGAGATGGTTGGATGGCATCACCGACTCAATGGACATGAATTCAAGCAAGCTCTGGGAATTGGTGATGGAAAGGGAAGCCTGATGTGCTGCAGTCATGGGGTTGCAAAGAGTTGGACGTGACTGAGCAACTGAACTGACTGATACAACTTTACAGCAGAGAAAGCCAACAAAATATCGGAACGAAATGTATGAAAAATTTAAAAAATCATTTAGGAAGTCGGGAATCCCAGGATGGAATCCCAGAATGTAACAAAAGAACCTAATCATATTCAGTTCAGTTCAGTTCAGTCGCTCAGTCCTGTCCGAATCTTTGTGACTCCATGGGCTGCAGCATGCCAGGCCTTCCTGTCCATCACCAACTCCCGGAGTTTACTTAAACTCATGTCCATTGAGTCAGTGATGCCATCCAACCATCTCATCCTCTGTTGTCCCCTTCTCCTCCCACCTTCAATCTTTCCCAGCATCAGGGTCTTTTCAAATGAGTCAGTTCTTCGCATCAGGTGGCCAAAGTATTGGAGTTTCAGCTTCAGCATCAGTCCTTCTAATGAATATTCAGGACTGATTTCCTTTAGGATGGACTGGTTGGATCTCCTACAAATGTATAATAGAATCTCACATAAAGGAGTAGAGAAACAAGTGCCTACTTACATGATTTTGGAAATGAGTGGCATTGTTAATATTAAAGGCAAAAGAAACTATACATAAGCACTGCATTCTAGTTGATAAAGGTATTTCCCACTGGGTTACAAATTAACAAATCTGAAACCACTATACTTATACTGGAATTGAACAATTAAATAAAGGGAAAGGGGATGGTGAGAGCCTCTCACTGTTGGACTGGGAGGTTACAGATAAACAAGAGAAGAAGGCTATATAATCCATATGGTAATGGATTAGAGCTGGAGATAATATCAATGTGTATTTACTTTACTATAGACACAGATGGTTACATATAGAAATATTCATAGACATGGATATATATGAGTTAGTATGCATAGATATATTTTTTATCTGTCAGCTAAAAGAATCTAGAAGCAATGACATCCCAGAAGCAAGGAGTACACCATGCACTCAGATCTTGGTTTCTAATCTGTTCTCCAATAAAATGAATTATGGTTCTTTGTGGAAACAATGGCTTCTAGGAGCAGGAAATATACAAGATGAGCTTGGAGAGTCTTCTGGTGTCTTTGTAAAAGTGTTGCTCAATTGTGTCCAACTCTTTGCCACTGCATGGACTGCAGCCTGCCAAGCTCCTCTGTCCATGGAATTCTCCAGGCAAGAATACTGGAGTGGGTAGCCATTCTCTTCTGGAGAGGATCTTCCTGACCCAGGGCTCAAATCCTGCTCTCCTGCATTACAGGCAGATTCTTTACCATCTGAGCCACCAGGGAAACCCATGGACTGTAGCTCTTTCCTACTCCAGGGGATCTTTTTGACTCAGGGATTGAACCTGTGTCTCTTGCAACTCCTGCATTGGCAGGCAGATTCTTTACCACTGTGCCACATGGGGTAAACTCTAGGCAGGGCTAAAGATCAGAGTCCATTCTGTGTCTCACTTTCTCTGCATGGCCCAGCAAACATTTGTTTTTCCATCTTCATGGGAAATGCCTTACTCCCCTTTGAGGTTCCCCCAACATCTTCTTTTGTCGTTAGCTAAAGATGGTATTTAAGGTAAGGGCTTCAGTCATTTCGGTCAGTTATTTAGTTCTCCTATAATTAGGTCTCTCTCCTAATAAAAGTATACATGTTATTAAACTTTTGTTTGATTTTCTCCTATTAATTTGTTTCATGTTAATTTAATTCTTAGACCAGTCAGAAGAACCTAGAAGGAAAGAGAAAAATTTCTTCCTCCCCAACAATGGTAAGTAAAGAAGTGTTCAAAAACAAAATTCTTCAAAATAACTGACTAGTACTCCTCAAGAGAGAAAGCAATGGCACCCCACTCCAGTACTCTTGCCTGGAAAATCCCATGGATGGAGGAGCCTGGTAGGCTACAGTCCATGGGGTCGCTGAGAGTCAGACACGACTGAGCGACTTCACTTTCACTTTTCCCTTTCATGCACTGGAGAAGGAAATGGCAACCCACTCCAGTATTCTTGCCTGGAGAATCCCAGGGATGGCGGAGCTTGGTGGGCTGCCATCTATGGGGTCACACAGAGTCGGACACGACTGAAGCGACTTAGCAGTAGCAGTAGCAGAACTCCTCAAAATTGTCAGGTCATTAGAAACAAGGCAAGTTTGAGAAACTGTTAAGCCGAAAGGAGCCTAGGAGACATGACTGCTAAATATGTGGTGTCCTAGATGAGATCCTGGGACAGAAAAAGGATATAAAGTAAAAACTAAGGAAATCGAAGTAAAATATGGACTTTAGTTGACAATCATACATTAAGACTGATTCATTATTTGTGATAAATGTACCATGCTAATGTATAAGATGCCAATAATTGGGGAAACTGGGTGTGAGGTGTACGGAAACTTTCTGTACTAGCTTAATAATTTTTCCATAAATCTAAAAATATCCCACCAAAATAAAGCTTAATTTTAAAAAAATTTAGTAGATGCAGCAAAGTAGTACTTATAAGGAAAATTTATAGCATCAAATACTTGTATTTTTTAGCATGAAATGCTTGTATTATAAAAAGAAAGGTCTCACACCAAAAATCTAAGCCTCCATTTTAAGAAACAAGAAATAGAATGAAATAAAAACAAGGCATGTATAGGGAAGGAAATAATAAAGATAAGAGCAGAAATCAGTGAAATTTAAAATTGGAAAACAACAGAGAAAATCAATAAAAGCAAAGCTGGATCTTTGAAAAGATGAACAAAATTGATAAACCTCTATCAAGACTAACAAAGGAAAAAAAAAAAGAAGACACAAATTACAAATATCAGGAATGAAAGGAGTGATACTACTATAGATATCCAAGACATTACAAAGATAATAATGAACAACTCTAAACAAAAATATTCAGCAACATAGATGAAATGGATCAAGTTCTCAAAAACCACAAACTATCAAAACTCACCCAATAGGAAATTTATCACTACTGCATAATCCTATAACTACTATTCAAGAATTTGAATTTGCAGTTATAAACCTCCAAAACATAAGTCTTCTGGGCCCACATGGCTTCACCTGAAAATTTTTCAAGACATTTAAAGAAGAAATGATAATTCAACACAAACTTTTCCAGAAAATAGAAGAAGAGCGAGGAGAAGGCCTTCTAAAACTGTAGCATAAGGACCTAGGTGAACTTACTCTGAAGACAATGAAAATATGGGCAAAACAACTAAAACCAACCATTTCAGAACTCTGAGAATTATCCAAAGACAAAGAACAAAATAAAAATCATTTACCCAGGACAAACTACTGAGGTCTGTAACATTTTTAACTGCGGCAGTTCCCATCCCTGCTTTCTCCTCAGCTCAGTGTTGCGGTAGCCAAAACCCAGCACTGCGACAATGGAGAAGGAACTCTTTTGAGCTCTCTTCTAAGCAACTGTAGTGCTCGAGAAGACTCGAGAGTCCCTTGGACTGCAAGAGGATCAAACCAGTCAGTCCTAGAAGAAATCAACCCTGAATATTCATTGGAAGGACTGATGCTGAAGCTCCAATACTTTGGCCACCTGATGCAAAGAGCTGACTCACTGGAAAAGACCCTGATGCTGGGAAAGACAGAAGGCAAATGGAGAAGGGGGCGACAGAGGATGAGATGTTAGGTAGCATCACTGATTCAATGGACATGAGTTTGAGCAAACTCCGGGAGATAGTGGAGTACAGAGGAACCTGGGATGCTGCAGTCCATGGGGTCACAAAGAGCCTGACAAGACTTAGTGACTGAACAACAATAACAACAAAAGCACCATCCCTAGAGCAAAGTCAATATTTTGTCCAACAACCTGGGGAAATCTCTATTCTTAGTGAGGTGGATATTTTGATATCACTCAGAGTTCAGTTCAGCCCTGCCAGGCATAGGTATGGGGGGGTGGGGAGAGGTAGGGAGCTACCTCCAGGGCATTGCCGAAACAATAGGAAAGTGCTTGGCAACAATTCAGATGCTTAAGACTATAATTTCAGTTGGGGCAAATAAGAGCCTGATCTACAACTTAAAAAGAATGTTAGATAGCTCAGTTGGTAAAGAATCTGCCTGCAATGCAGGAGACTCTGGTTTGATTCCCGGGTTGAGAAGATCCCCTGGAGAAGGGATAGACTACCCACTCCAGTAATTTTGGGCTTCCCTTGTGGTTTAGCTGGTAAAGAATCCACCTGCAATACAGGAGACCTGGGTTCGATCCCTGGATTGGGAAGATCCCCTGGAGAACGGAAAGGCTACCCACTCCAGTATTCTGGCCTAGAGAATTCCATGGACTGTATAGTCCATAGGGTTCCAAAGAGTTGTACACTACTGAGAGACTTTCACTTTTCAGGACAACTAGATGACCATAGGAAACTTTGAAAACCTCTGTCATATCCCCAGGAATGTAAACATCTGCCAGGACAGGAAAGACCTGAAAAAGGAAAAGGGACAAGTCACTTTAATTCTGACTGAACTTGAGTTCCTGGGCAAGCAGGAAGTAAACTGCAAATATGCCTTGCAAACTAAAGCCTGAAGGTATGCCTTCTCACAGAAATTTCCTTGGCAACAACCACCAGACAAGGCATTTAATAAAATCTTTGCCTGGAATGCAGGAGACCTGAGTTTAATTCCTGGTTGGGGAAGGTCCCCTGGAGAAGGGAATGGCTACCCACTCCAGTATTCTTGCCTGGAGAATCCCATGGGTAGAGGAGGCTGGTGGGCTACAGTCCACAGGGTCAAAGAGTCAGGCATGACTGAGTGACTAACACTTTCACTTCCTTTCACTTCACTTCCTTACTTGCTAACCACTAAATGTACTGGCCCAGGTGCAAACCCCAGTATACCAGGCTTTAAAAATTTTTTAGAAATTTTCTAGCTAGCAAATAACTCAAGGAATACAGAATCAGGGCAGGAAAAACACTAAACAAATACACAGCAACAGGAAAATATAACCAGAATAACAAACAGAATACAGCAACAACAACAAACCCTGGTGAGGAAGAGGGTGGAAGAATCTGGTACAGGAGCTATTACAATCTACAACATCCAGTTTTCATCACAAAATTAACAGAAATGCAAAGAAATAGGAATGTATATCACATACACTGAGAAGGAAAAAAAGGAGTGAAAAAAAATCCTAAAAGAGGCCTACATTTTGGATGTAGTAGACAAAGCCTTTAAAATCAGCTATTGTAGATGTATTCAGATTTAAGGAAACTCTGCCTAAAAAATTAAAGTATGATAACAGTGTCTCACACCAAATAGAGAAGATAAATAAAGAGACAATTAGTTTTTTTTTTTAAAAATAGAAATTCTGGAGTTGAAAAGTATAAAAACTGAAATACATTCACTTGAGAGGCTCAATAACAGATTTGAGTGAGCAAAAGAAAGAATCAGCCAACAAGAAGATCACATAAGAGAGAAATCCACTCTGAGAAACAGAAAGAAAGAGTGAAACAAAATGAAGAAAACCTTGAAGACCTGTGGAATACCATCAAGCATTCCAAAATATGCATAATGGAAGTTCCAAAAGGTGACCAGAAAGGGGCAGAAAAAAACATCAATGAGATTCATACCTACACATATCATAATTCAACTGATAAAGTCAGTGTTATCTAGCATGGATCTCACTGAGTTTATTCTAGAAAAAACTTTTAAAAGAAGAGTAAACTAGAGCCTGTAGAAAGAAGGAAATAATAAAGATCAGAACGGAAATAAAGAAAAGAAAAACAATAAAGAAAGTCAGTGAGACTAAAAGTTGTTTGTATTTTTTTTAAATATCAACAAAATTGACAAACCTTTTACTAGACTGACCAAGGGAAAACAAAAGAGAAAAGATTCAAAGTACTAAAATAAAAAATAAAAGAGGGGACATCACTACAAATCTTACAGAAATAAAAAGGATTTTAAGAGAATTCTATGAAAAATCGTATGACAACAAATTTGGTAATTTGGATGAATGGGCCAGATTTCTATAAAATCACAAACGTTGACTCATGGAAAGAGAAAAATCTTAATAGACCTGTAACGAGGAAGGAGACTGAATTGATATTTCTAACATACAAAATCAAGGTCCACATGGCTTTATTGTGTAATTCTACCACACAATTAAGGAAAAATTAACACTAATTCTTTATAAATCCTTCTAAAAAAACAGGATACAAAAAATGGCAAAAGTCTGAAATAGGCACTAAACCAAAGAGGATATATGGATATAGCAAATAAACATAAGGGAAAAAATGTCTAATATCACAAATCATCAGGGATATGAAAATTAAAACCACCATGTAATACTATCACACACCTATTAGATTTGTTAAAATTAAGAATACCAGTAATATGATATGCTGAGAGCATCCAGAGAAAACAGAAGTTTCATACATTACTGATGGGAATGGAAAATGACGCAGCTGCTTAGGAAAGCAGTTTTGAAGTTTCTTAAAAATTTAAAATGTACATATATATGACTGAGCAATTTTACTTCTGAGTATTTTATCCACGTGAACTAGAAAGCTGCACATGAATATTTACAGCAGCTTTATTTGTAAAACCCAACATTGAAACAATCCTAATATCTTTCAACAGGTAAATAGATAAACAAGCTGTGGTGCATCATAACATGTCATGCCATGGAATATTTCTCAGAACAAAAAAGGAACAAGCTATTAAAACACAAAATAACTTAAAGAATAGCAAAGACAATGTTCTGAGTCAAAAAAAGGCAATCTCAAAAGGCATGATTTTTTTTTTAACCATGAGATCCCATGGTTGATTAGAAAGATGCAGTGTAGTGCAAGTCCCTGACAATTGTTTTTTTTTTTTTTTTTATTGTAACGTAAGTGCCTGGCATTAAGCTTTTGATTGCTGAGGTATGTATTTCAAAGTGGCTTGGTGGTAAAGCATCTGCCTGCCAGTGCAGAAGACATAAAAGATGCAGACTCGATTCCCTGGATTGGGAAGATTCCCTTGAGAAGGAAATGGCAACCCACTGCAGTATTCTTGCCTGGGAAATCCCATGGACAGAGGAGCCTGGCAGGCTACAGTGGACAGGGTCTCAAAAGAGTGGGACATGACCTAACGACTAAATACATGTCAAAGAAATCTATCTCAAATAAACACACTGCCAGCTATACAACTAGATAAAGAGCCAGGCCATCCCACTCATGAAGCTGCCCTTTTAGAAAGTCCTGGCTGACCTAGATTACTGATCATTTGAGTGATCCTGCTTTTCCCTCCCTGTGCTTTAATTCCCGCTCTCTTTTTAAATTCACCTATAAGGAGTAAACTTGCAAAATCCTAGGTACTCTACCCTTAACCCAAATAAATGAAGAACCCCAGGTCTGCTAGTGTTTGCTCTTGCTCTCTAGTGTGTGCTCCTGTTTCCCATATCCTGACCAAACCTCTCATTATGCGGCCCCACAGAATGTGTACCCCCCATAACCTGTGAATAATAAACCTTGTTTTTTCAAAGTTCCCCAGCCTTTTCTAGCTTCTAAGGGCTGCTTGCATCCCTTGGTTTGTGACCCTTTTCCACCACCTTCAAAGCCAGTAATGCTGCATTCTCTCTGACACTGCTTCCTTTTTCACATCTTTTCTCTGACCCTTTCTTCTGCCTGTTCTAATTCAGAGGAACCTTGTGATTACACTGGGCCCACTCAGATAACCCAGGATATCTATTTTAAAATGTTGATTACCATCTTTAATTCCATCTACAACCTCAATTACCCTTTGCCATACAACTGAACATAATCATAGTCTGCAAGAATTTGTACATGGACATCTTTGAGGGGGGGAATCATTATTCTGCCTACCACAAATTCTGTTGAGATCTCACACATACGCTTATAGTTCACCCTCAACCCTCACCTTGACTATGCACATGGAACCAAGGAAGTCTGATGTGATTAACTTGTTTATTAGTTAAGTAGAGACTGATCCTCTCTTTTTACAAATTCAAAGACATACATTTTTTCTAATCTCATAATAAATAAAGATCTCTTACATTAGATAGAACATGACTTTACTTTCAAGATTATCTTTCTTAGCAACAAACTCCTCAACAAACTCCAAATGCTAGACTAGCGGTTCCCATTGACTACCAACATTTCAAAAACTGTTTTGGGGATTGAAATTGGGCTTCCCGATATTTGTTTTCCAAATGAAAACAACACTCGTCTGCTCTCCAAAATCTATCACCTATTCTTATCATTATTTCATAAAAGAACATTCAGCACCAAAAAGAAAAGAATATCAGAAAAATGTGTACTTCTTTAAATAATCTTAGCTTAATAAAAAATAAGTTTATTAGTATTCTTTTTCTAATTTTGCTGATCTTTGACCAGGTTTTTAAAATCACTTATAAGACTGATTTACCTGTAGCAACTGTGCCACTGTCCACACGTGTCAATGACTGGGGGCGGCTTCGAAGTTTGCTTTTTAAAGATCTTGGTCTACGTGGTGATGCAGGTGAGACAGGAGTTTCTGATGATTGGACTTTGCTATCTTTAATTGCTCGAAGGCGTTCATAGAGCTCCTGTAGCTCCTTATTCTGCTGGGTTTGAAGATTTACCACCTCCTGAATATGCCTGAAGGAAAATCATGCAGAAAGCACTTTTAATGGCACAGGTGCCATGCAGATGAACCAAGGAACTCTACCAGTACAAGTAAAGTTTAACAAGAAATTTAGATTAAGAATGTGGAAATACAGAATATTTTCACAAAATTAAGATGATCAGTGCCTTCCTAAAGTGCAACATTAAACTAATCAGACATAAAGAAAAAGCTCAGAAAATTGACAAGAACAAATTTATAAAACCTCAATATAGTAAAAGATAATTAAAAAAATTAATGGTGGATTCATGTCAATGTATGGCAAAACAAATACAATATTGTAAAGTTAAATAAACTAATAAAGATAAATAAACTAATTAAAAAATTAAAGTTCCATAGTGCTGATAATATTAACATTATTATATGTTGCAAGTGTAAACAGGAAAAAAATTTGCAACATAGTAAACGGTTAATATTCAGAACATATAAATATCTGCCAAAAATCAATGACTTTATAGAAAAGGGGGCAAAGAATAAGAAAAGGTAACTCTAAAGGAGAGGAAATACAAGTAGCCAATAAATATGAGATGATGCACAACCTTAGTATTAATTAGAACACAAATTTTAAAAATAATTTTTATTCATCTGATTGGAATAAAATCAAAACAATCAATAACACCCAGTCTAATGTTGTGAAGGAGTGGGAAAACAGGCACTTTCATATATTTCTGTTTGGTGTGTAAAATGGTATATTTACATTGGATCACAATTTTAAATGTACAAACCTCTAATACAGCAATTCCACTTTTAGGTATCTATCCTTCTAATATAAGTACACAAACATAAAAGGGTGTTCACTTCAACATTTTTTATATAAGCAAAATATGGGATAAAACTGAAATTCTCATTAAGGAGGGATTAAATAAACTTTGGGGCTTTCCAGGTAGTGCAGTGGTAAAGAATCCACCTGCCAATGCAGGATACGAGGGGTCAATCCCTGGGTAGGGAAGATGCCCTTGAGAAGGAGATAGCAACCCACTCCAGTATTCTTGCCTGGAAAACTTCATGGACAGAGGAGCCTGGCAGGCTACAGTTCATGGGGTTGCAAAGAGTTAGATGCAACTGTGCACACACACACAAATAAACTTTAAATGGCTATATGCTATCCCAATGCATGGAATAAAGATTATTTGTGCAAACCTGAAGAGGAGACAATGTTAAGCCAAAAAATGCAGAATAACATGTATATTATGATCCTACGTTCATAAACTTGAAAACTATATATTTGTAAATGCACAGAAAAATGACAGGCAAGTTATATACCAGTGGTTGCCTATGAGAAATGAGATTAGAGCATGAGAAATAGACTGTTTTGTGTGCATTTTTACTGTTGTGATATATTTATAATAATAAAAAAAAAGATGTTATTTGATCTTTGTCCCTATTCCTGGCACACTGCTCCTAAAACCCTTGTAATTTTCTAAATGATAAGAGTGATGGGAGAATCTTTTGTTACAATATTTGGTCTTTTGTCCTCAAATAGCTCCAGTTCCTGAAATATCTCCAGAGTGATAAAGGAGTGTCTCATTATTCAAAACAAGCCCCTTTAAATCACAAACTGACTTCTGGATAGCCCCTAAGGATGGGTACCTCTAAGGAGGGAAAAGAGGCTGGAGGTTGAATTAATTACCAATAGCTAATGATTTACTCAATCATGCCTACACAATGAAGTTTCCATAAAAATCTGTGAATTACAGGGAGTCTGAGAGCTTCTAGGTTGATCAAGGCATGGAGGTTCTGGGATAGTGGCACTCCTGAGAGGCCATGAAGTTCCTTGCCCCTTCTATTCCTTGCAATCTGGCTGTTCTTGAGTTGCATCCTTTTATAATAAACCAATAATCTAGCAAGAAAACTGTTTTCCTGAGTTCTATAAGCCATTCTAGCAAGTTAATCAACCTTGAGGAGAGGTTTGTGGGAACCTAGGGTAACAGGCCGGTTGCACGCTCTCCGTCCGCGCCAAGGAGACCGAATTCAGAGGCCGGCGCTGCGAGCCGAGCAGGATTGAGTCCTGAGGCCCGAGACGAGCTGTTTCCGGGCAGGAGGTGTCTGCGGTGAGGCTGGTTAGTGCGGGCGGTGCGGAGAGCGGGTCATGCGGGGCCGGGGCGGTGGACGAGCGGGGCCAGGGGGCGCGCGGAGTCCCGGCCGCCTTCCAGCAGGTCGGCAGGGCCGGGGCACCGAGTGTTCCCGCCTGTCCTTTCTCCTCCGTCGGCTCTGGGGTCGGGGAGGGGGTCCTGCGCCCTAGACTTCTCCACGGTTAGAGCAGCAGTGGGGGAGTGGAGAGAGGCAAGAGGCTGAGGTTCAGTTGCTCAGCTGTGTCCAGCTCTTTGTGACTCCGTGGACTGCTGCACGCCAGGCTTCCCTATCCATCACCAACTCCCAGAGTCTACTCAAACTCATGTCCATTGAGTCAGTGATACCATCTAACCATCTCATCCTCTGTCGTCCCCTTCTCCTGCCTTCAATCTTTCCCAGCATCAGGGTCTTTTCAAATGAGTCAGTTCTTCACATCAGGTGGCCAAAGCATTGGAGTTTCAGCATCAGCGTCAGTCCTTCCAATGACTATTCAGGACTGATTTCCTTTAGGATTGACTCATTGGATCTCCTTACAGTCCAAGGGACTCGAGAGTCTTCTCCAACACCACAGTTCCAATGCATCAATTCTTCAGCACTCAGCTTTCTTTATCGTCCAACTCTCACATCCATACATGACTCTGGAAAAACCATAGCCTTGATGAGATGGGCCTTTGTTAGCAAAGTGATATCTCTGCTTTTTAATAAGCTGTCAAGTTTGGTCATAACTTTTCTTCCAAGGAGTAAGCGTCTTTTTTAATTTCATGGCTGCAGTCATCATCTGCCGTGATTTTGGAGCCCAGAAAAATAAAGCCAGCCACTGTTCTCACTGTTCCGCATCCATTTGCCATGAAGTGATGGGACTGGATGCCATGGTCTTACTTTTCTGAATGTTGAGTTTTAAGCCAACTTTTTCACTCTCCTCATTCACTTTCAAGAGGCTCTTTAGTTCTTCTTTGCTTTCTGCCATAAGGGGGATGTCATCTGCATACCTGAGGTTATTGATATTTCTCCCGGCAATCTTGATTACTGCTTGTGCTTCATCCAGCCCAGTGTTTCTCATGGTGCATTCTGCATATAAGTTAAATAAGCAGGGTGACAATATACAGCCTTGACGTACTCCTTTCCCTATTTGGAACCAGTCTGTTGTTCCATGTCCAGTTCTAACTGTTGCTTCCTGATCTGCATTCAGATTTCTCAGGAGGCAGGTAAGGTAGTTTGGTATTCCCATCTCTTTCAGAATATTCCACAGTTTGTTGTTATCCACACAGTCAAAGGCTTTGGCATAGTCAATAAAGCAGAAATAGATGTTTTTCTGGAACTCTCTTGCTCTTTCGATTATCCACTGGATGTTGGCAGTTTGATCTCTGGTTCCTCCACCTTTTCTAAATCCAGCTTGAGCATCTGGAAGTTCATGGTTCACATACTGTTGAAGCCTGGCTTGGAGAATTTTGAGCATTACTTTGCTAGCATGTGAGATGAGTTCAGTTGCGCAGTAGTTTGAGCATTCTTTGGCATTGCCTTTCTTTGGGATTGGAATAAAAACGGACCTTTTCCAGTCCTGTGGCCACTGTTGAGTTTTCCAAATTTGCTGGCATACCGAGTGCAGCACTTTCACAGCATCATCTTTTAGGATTTGAAAGAGCTCAACTGGAATTCCATCACCTCCACTAGCTTTGTTCATAGTGATGCTTCCTAAGGCCCACTTGATTTCCCATTCCAGGATGTCTGGCTCTAGGTGAGTGATCACACCCTCATGGTTATCTGGGTCACGAAGATCTTTTTTCTATAGTCCTTCTGTGTATTCTTGGCACCTCTTCTTAATATCTTCTGCTTCTGTTAGGTCCATACCATTTCTGTCCTTTATTTTGGCCGTCTTTGCATGAAATGTTGCCTTGGTATCTCCAATTTTCTTGAAGAGACCTCTAGTCTTTCCCATTGTATTGTTTTCCTCTATTTCTTTGCGTTTATGACTGAGGAAGGCTTTCTTATCTCTCCTTGCTATTCTTTGGAACTCTGCATTCAAATGTGTATATCTTTCCTTTTCTCCTTTGCATTTCGATTCTCTTCTTTTCACTATTTGTAAGGCCTCCTCAGACAACCAGTTTTCCTTTTTGCATTTCTTTTTCTTGGGGATGATCTTGATCACTGCCTCTTGTACAATGTCAATCACCTCTATCCATAGTTCATCAGGCACTCTGTCTATCAGATCTAATCCCTTGAATCTATTTCTCACTTCCATTGTATAGTCGTAAGGGATTTTATTTAGCTCATACCTGAATGGTCTAGTGGTTTTCCCTACTTTCTTCAATTTATTACCTTTGCTTTCAAATTGAATACAGACAGATACCTATAGTATGCTGTCCAAGTGCAGAAAAGACTAGTCTTCAGTGACATGAAAAGGAGGCCAAGTCCAAAGAATTTTCTAGAGCTTCAGACTCAGAAAATCTTGGATGCTGATTAGGAGCTAACTGGACAGTTGTCCATCCTTTTAGTCGTTGTGGACGTTCCTTCATATTTCTTTGAATCTCATTTTGAGGTGCGGAGAAGGAAATGGCAACCCACTGCAGTACTCTTGCCTGGAAAATCCTATGGACAGAGGAGCCTGGTAGGCTGCAGTCCATGGGTTCGCTAAGGGTCGGACATGACTGAGTGACTTCACTTTCACTTTTCCCTTTCATGCACTGGAGAAGGAAATGGCAACCCACTCCAGTATTCTTGCCTGGAGAATCTTAGGGACGGCGGAGCCTGGTAGGCTGCCGTCTATAGGGTCGCACAGAGTCGGACACGACTGAAGCGACTTAGCAGTATGGTAACACATTGGTCAGAAGCATAGGTTAACACTACTTGGACTTTTGATGGGTATCTGAAGGGGGCAGTCTTGTGGGACTGAGCCCTTAGCCTGTAGGATCTGATGCTATCTTTGTAGTTTTCAATCATAAATTTTTTTGAATCATTAAAATGTCACCAGGGCTTCTCTGATAGCTCAGCTGGTAAAGAATCCACCTGCAATGCAAGAGACCCCGGTTCAATTCCTGGGTTGGGAAGATCCCCTGGAGAAGGGATAGACTACCCACTCCAGGCTTCCCTGGTAGCTCAGATGGTAAAGAATCCACCTGCAATGCGGGAGACCTGGGTTTGATCCCTAGGTTGGGAAGATCCCCTAGAGGAGGGCATTGCAATCCACTCCAGTATTCTTGCCTGGACAATCCCCATAGACAGAGGAGCCTGGCAGGCTACAGTCCATGGGGTCTCAAAGAGTAGGACACGACTGAGTGACTAATCATACAGCACCAAGTGTCACCAATCTCAATTAGCTACCAGTCAAATACTTAGTTCTATAAAACCCAAAGCAATCCGATTTATGACAAAAGAGAAACAGTTCTTACTTTTCTCGCAATCTTTGAAGCTCCACCTTTAAGTCCTCATCCTCTATCTCTGACTCATCATCACTGCTCATTGGGGAAGATGGTGAATAGAAGTGTGAACTCTGTGTTTGAACACAGGATTTTTCTTCACAGAGTGGTAAGCACTTTTCTCTCTCTGGACCAGTCTTTGCCACTGATTTCCCTCTGTCAGGAAAAGTGGTTGAAAATTCACTATTAGAGCTAGGTTGTTTCCTAGCAGTAAGTATCTCTCTCTCTTTAAGCAGTTCAGATCCAGACGGCATGCTACTTCCTGTGGCTGAATTTTCTTCCAATTCCTTTTCTGGAGCCAGCGAAGATATATCAGTCTCACAAGCTATACTAAAAGATGAAAAGTTGTCAGTTTGCTTGGAAATTCTTGGATCTTCTTTGAAAATTTCGTGAAGAGCTTGTAACTTCTGAGAAGAAAGTGAAGTTTGTGGATTGTGTGTGACAGGTTCCATTTCTACCAAATGAGACTTTGCTGTTTCAGTAAAGGCTAAAGCTTCTTCACTAGACTGACTTGTCATTTTATTGAATGCTGGTATGTGTTCTATTCCAAAAGATGTCACTTCCGCTGACTCCTGCTGAGGAACTGTAATCACCTGAAATACAAAAAGGCAGAGGTGGCTGTCTCTGCTTAACCAAAAAGTAAACCCACAAAGAAATTCAATATAATATATGGCACAGACAATTGGATGGTCTTCTGCGATGTACACACATTGATAATACCAAAACTTAAAAATCCCATTTAAGACTTCTCCAGTGGTCCAGTGGTTAAGTTTCTGCATTTTCACTGCAGGGGCCACAGGTTTGACCCCTAGTCAGGGAAGTTCTGCATGTCACATGGAGCAGCCAAAGGAAAAAAAAAGTTTTAAAAAATCCCATTTATTCAAAGCTTTTCAGTTGGGCCATTTGTAAATTCAGTTGGCTACGTATTGCTCAAATAAAATTCTGCAATTAAAACATTCCATAGGTGCACATAGAACTAACACCATTTTGTAAACCATCTATACTTCAATAAAAAATTAAAAATATTTTAATTGCCAAGATTCTAAAGGACATGAAATTAGATTTATAAAAAAGATGACCCAACTACCCACCACCACCAAAAAACAATGACACAGATCTATACTCTATTCCAGTTACTAAAATCCTCATTTCTTTAGACTCACCTTTAGTGGATGGCTACAGAAGGTGAGAAGATGCATATAAGGGGGGAAAATTAAATATGATAATAATCTACATTTAAAATAATTACCATCTACAGACCTAGATCTTCAATGCTGTCACCTTTCATAATGCCCCCGTAGAAAATGATTCTACCAAAGACACAAACCTGAAACCGACCCCGCTGGAATGATCCACTCATTGCTTTACATTTACTCAAAGACCTAGTATCAGGTGTGGACTCTCCTGTCAGATGAATGGGGTCAGGAACAACCGCTGATCTTGTATCTTCTGTTTCCACTGCAAGTTTTGCCAAATTGTAAGCAGAAAGGAGAAAATTGTTTGTTAATATTACATTTGTTTACGTTACCAGAAATGAAGAAAAGTAGAAAAAGCTTAACTCCTGCTAGACAATTAAAAAAGTGTTAATGTAATAAGCAACACTGTAGAAGCCCCTACCTCTAAATCAGACATTTTAAGATTTATCCTGAGACTTAGTATCTATATGAAATGAATACTTTAAAACTGAATTAGTTGAAAAATAAAATGAAAATGACATTAATGGGACGTGTTACATACATGGGCTATATGGAAAAGGTGGCAAGATTTGTGTATGAATAACAACAGAAAGAAACAGAAGTAAATGAAAAATGATGTTACCTAGTCTATGGCCCTGACTGTAAGCACACTACCTTGACGGACTTTTGATCTCTTGAAAAAGCTGGTTGACTGCCGTAGCCTGTATGCCCAGCTTTTTAATTTGCGAGTCCAGGATTTCTTGCTAATAGGATTTTTGAGACTAGGACAAGTAAAGCTTAGGCCAAAATATCCACCTCCTGTCTGCAGATGAATGGCTCCAACGCTTGACACAGCAGCAGGATAGGCCTCTGGATCTCCTGGAAGTGAAGCATCTGGGGACATCTCCTAATGGAGACAAAAAGAGGAAAACCAAAATGGTAATAATTTACGTGAGGTAGAGCAGTTGTTTATACCATTGGAGTTTCTTGTATGGACCAATCAGCAATCAAAAATAGAATGCTATGTATATTTCTATTAATAGTACTATGTCAGACTAAACCTGAAGTATTGAACTTACATGAATTAAGCCTTCTTTTTTTTATTTTTTTTATTATTTATTTTAGTTGGAGGCTAATTACTTTACAATATCGTAGTGGTTTTTGCCATACATTGACATGAATCAGCCATGGGTTTACATGTGTTCCCCATCCTGAACCTCCCTCCCACATCCCTCCCCATCCCATCCCTCTGGGTCATCCCATTGTCTTCTTTTTCTTTAAAAATATTATTTAGACTTCAGATAAATAAAATCGCAGAATATTAAATTTCCACCCTAGAATATTTTTTATGACAGCAACTTTGAAAACTGAAAATTAAAATCTGAAGTAAACAACCTTCCTATGTACCAATTTACTAAAAAAAAGGTCAGTTAAACCTTATGATCTTAAAATGGCAATTTTCATCTATGCTTATATTACTTAAGACAGTTAAAGATGCCTGACAAACATGATAAACATAGAAAATCAGGATATCTAGGCATTTAGATTTACAGAAATATATTACCAAATCAAATTTCTTACATTATGTAATCACACAGAAATTTAATTTAAAATGGATCTCAAAATTATTTCAAATTCACGCTCTAAAAATTGTTAACATCAGGCCACAGCTGACTATAAAATCACACTTCCCTCTTCTTGTACTCCCATTTTTCCCCTGAAAAATAAGAATTAACTGCTGTATTCTGAGTACTTTATAAATAAATTCCTTATAATGACTCATACAAAAAATTAATATACACAGCCAGAAATACTTTGGGAAACATGAGAATGGCCCCTACAAATTTAGAAAATTAAAAGAGTATTTAAAAGCTCAAAGAATAGGATTTAGAATTTGTCTGAAGGAAGATCGCCTAAAGTGAAGTGAAGTGAAGTCGCTCAGTTGTGCCCAACTCTTTCGGACCCCATGGACTGTAGCCCACAAGGCTCCTCCATCCATGGGATTTTCCAGGCAAGAATACTGGAGTGGGTTGCCATTTCCTTCTCCAAGATAGCCTAAAAGCAGCACTAAATAAACAGCAGTTTGGGATAAGCATTTTTAATACTTAGAGTCAAGAGTCATTAAAAGTAAAATTCTGAACAACCAGTTTTTATTTTCCAAAGTCCTATTTTGGACTAGCAATACTACTTTCATAAAGAGTAAAAAAAAACCTCTCAATAATATTACAATTTAGAAAGTGTTACATTGGTCCCACTGAAATTACAGAAAAGATTTTTATTAAGTAATAACTGGATCAAGATGATAAATACAAGTTCTACCTTCTCTTATCAACCCAAAGCTATAAGTGCAACAGGGAAAACAGATGTAGACACATGCGTATAAGATTAAAGGAGGAAAAAGTAGCCTCCTTTAATCTTCATAATGACATATGCAAGAACTGTTTCAAAATGCAGCAAACTCAGGTGGGAGATATGGGCAGCAGGAGAGAGCGCCATGAACAACCAAAAGGATGAGTAGTTGGATAGATTACTTACAAAGCTACACACAATTTGTCTCCTATCTGTCACTTCAACATCATCTTGTAACACCCTACTACTTACTGGCGTTCTTTTGACTCCTAAAACAGGTCTCTACCTGTGAATGTCTTCATCACAAACAAATCCTTCCGTGACCACCCTATCTCAAGTAATTCCTTAGTCATCCTATTGTAGCCCTTTTTATTTGTTTAGGATTTATTTTCCCCCACTAGAGTGTAAGTTCCACAAAAAACAGAGATCTTGACTTATTCACTGCTCAGTAGATATCCACTGAATGGAAGAGTGAACTGGTTGGGGTACCAAGGAAGGAACAGCCAGGCAGTTCTGCATCTTCCTACCCCACCTCCACAACAAAGAAAAGACATCAGAGGCATCTGCTCCCAAGTAGGAGTGGCAAGAGCAAAATGTTTGTGGCCAAGAAAAATATCGGCAATATAGGGAGGAGATAAGATCTAGGAGTAAGGGGAAGCCACGCTACTTTTGAAGACTAGCTATTAGACCTCCCTCTAGGCAGCATCAGAGACAAGTTGCAATAACCTGTGCCAGGAAGCATGTCCCACGCTTTCCTCATAATTGCTAGAGTTAAGACTATAGTAATTATATATAGCATTTACAAACAGACAAAGAGGGAATCTCATGGGGAAAAAAGAATAACTGAGTACACAATGAAGAATCACCAACAGTTTTGGGAATCAGTACTTTAAGAAAACACTAAATTCAACAAACAGAATAGCCAAGGAAATAGCATTAATAACATAGAATAAGGCTTTAATATCTTCAAAGACATGTGTGAATATACTACATCCATAAGAAAAAGAAATTATTAGAAATTAAAAATATAATCCTTCACATAAAAAATAGCTGAATAGGAGATTATACACAGCTTATAAGTAGAGAAATTCTCCCAGTACAAAAAGCAAAAGGACAAAGAGATGGAAAACATGAAATGAAAAGTTAAATAGTTAAATAAATAAAATAAATAGTTAAATAAATAAAATAAAAAGTTAAATAAATAAAAAGTTAAATAAAAAGTTAAAAAGAAAAAAAGGAAATGAAGAAATAAAACTGTCTATTCACAGATGATATGATCTTATATATTATATAGAATATCCACCAAAAGCTATTACAGCTAATAAACAAAGCAAAGTAGAAGGATATAACATCAACAATCAAAAATCAATTGTATTTCTATACGCTACCAATGAAAAATCAGAAAAGGAAATTTAAAAAAGCAATTTCATTTATAATAACAATAAAGAGAATAAAATAACAAACAGTGCTGGAACAACTGGATGATCACATGCAGAAAAATGAAGCTGGATCTTTATCTCACACCATATACAAAAATTAACTCAAAATGATGTTACTATCTATATTTAACTAAGTGTAAAACAAAATAAAGACATTTTTGGACATTAAAAAAAATAAAATTGCTAATCCATGCAACATATTTAAAAATATTACTTATAGAAGCATTTGAGGGGGAAAACAAAACGGAATTCTAGGACACCAGAAATAGTGGCAAGTAATAAGTTTGATGTAGCAACTGGACATTTGAAACAAATAAAAGAATCCATTTGATTTTGACACTTGGAAGATTTTCTTTTGAGCAACAAAGCTTAAATGATAGAGAATTACATTTCATTTTTTATGGTTCTAATCACATTACATGATCATCATATAACACATATAATATGTTATTTACTGATTTTCAATTCTTCCATTCAACATATAGACAAGGCATAACCAACTATTAAAAAATGTAGATGTTATAAACTTTGCTAATGCTAAAAAGTGATTTAAGTAATAAAAATTGGGAGGTGTATAGGAAAGAAAAATAGAGGAAAGAGAAAATATAATTTCTCCACCATTCAGAGAAATGAGTCAGATTTTATTATATGAAATTGCTAAATCCAAAAATCACTAAGTATATTATTTACAAGTTATTAATAGCAATGACCACCAGAACTAAAACCAGAAACTTAAATGTTTGGGGAGTGGGAGTGTGAACACAACAATTTCTTTTAATTTCCTATCCTCTGAATTTTAGTGTTTACGCATTAACTGCATAATTTTAAATTACTAGTTTACAAAAAAATAAGAAAGTTATTTTTATTCAATGGGATGTTATGCTGTTGCTGCTGCTAAGTCGCTTCAGTCGTGTCCGACTCTATGCAACCCCATAGACGGCAGCCCACCAGGCTCTGCCGTCCCTGGGATTCTCCAGGCAAGAACACTGGAGCGCGTTGCCATTTCCTTCTCCAATGCATGAAAGTGAAAAGTGGAAGTGAAGTCGCTCAGTCATGTCCGACTCTTTGCGACCCCATGGACTGCAGCCTACCAGGCTCCTCTGTCCATGGGATTTTCCAGGCAAGAGTACTGGAGTGGGCTGCCATTGCCTTAGATGAGGTAAAACTATGAATTCTGACATGTATAGATGTCAGTAAGTGGGGAAAAAAATGCAGAACAGCACATGTATATAAGGAAGTATTTGTATATAAATATATATCTGTATCTTTGTAAACAGTTCAGTTCAGTTCAGTCGCTCAGTCATGTCTGACTCCTTGCGACCCCATCTAATACATATAAAAAAGTGCTATATAAATATATGTGTGTTAGTTAAAACCATGTCTGGGAAGATTTATTAATAGCTGTGTCCATAGGTTTGGAAGTGGGGTGGATTTTACTTTATATACATGCATATATTACTTATATAATAACAATAATAGAGATACAGTGATAAAGATTTTTAAATGTCTGATATACTATAAAATAAAAAATTAAGTTGTAGACCAATATGTTTATAGCACAACCCTATTTTATTGAATAAAAAGTTATAGACTTTTAACTAGATTTGTATAAGCTTAAGTTAAGAAGGATAAGTACCATATAGTGGATAAACACCAGATAGTGGTTATCCCTATGAGCTGAAGGAACAGAAAAGAGAAGTTAAATTCTTACGTTACACAAATTAAAAAAAAAAAAAAACAAGTTAGGAGAGTATGGGGGATTTTAATTTTCTTTAAAAATTTTTTTTCAAATAAATAAAAAACCCACAAACAAGATTAAATTAAAACCATAATATTTTAAAAAGGAAACTGATAATAGGTATTTTTAAGTGGAAATCTAAAAGCAAGTTCTTCCTACCCTCTAAAACAATCTATCAGTCCTGTTCTGTCATTAATATAAACATAAACATTGCTCACAAGTTCCTAGCTAATTCAACAGAGGGGTCTCTCACCGAAGATAGTTCTACTGCCTCTACTGAGAAGTTTTAGGCCCCTGCAGCCTAAACCATGGCCTTTTAAACACCTGTGACCTCAGAATCTTATGACATAGATAATTTCATTTCAAAGGACAGAACTTTAGAAAAGAAGGCATTTCTTTTAAAAGCATAAGGAATTGGTTAAAAAGAATGATACTTACATGTAAACATAATTCGCTGGGTATAGAAGTTATCACATTCAGGTCCCTTTTGAACACTGATATGTTAGCAGGCTGATTCACAGCCACATTAGACAGAATCTTAGTCTGCTGAAAATTAGGGAACTGTGCAGGACTATCTTGAATTCCACAGTGACTCGTGCCTATGACTTCTGGCACTGGACATGAGATTATATCTTCAGCAGAGGACGAAAACGGAGAGTCTATGCTTTGGGTATCCTTCTGACTCTCAGGGTAGATGCTAGGTATGTTATGCTCCTGATAGAGCAAATTTCTTAATTTTTCATCCAGAGTTTTAATTCGGTTGTCTGCAAATTCCATTTTTGGAGGTCTTTCCCCATCTGATTCCAGGACAGTAGAGGATAGAAGGCTGGTTGGTTCAAGGCCAGGGTTCTGAGTGGGAACGACCATCTTAGGAGAACTTGCTTCCATGTTCACTGCAGTTTCTCCTTCTTGGGAAATAAACTCTGCATCTGTAGTTGGCTGCTGCACTAGTAAGGATTGAGGCTTTTGATCAGATATAAATGCCGGGGTTGTAAGACAGTTAGCAGCAATCTGAGTTGACTCGCCAGGAACTGCCTGACTGGCAGCTTGGTGACCTGGATACACAGGTAGAAATATGCCTGCTTCGTTCGTGAGTCCCTCACATTCAAGTGGAACTGCACAAACTGAAGTAGCAGTATGACTGGAACTACTAGCAACTGGTGCCATTATCTGCCTGTCATCTTCCACTTGATAAAGTATAGCTGGCTGCTTAGTTTCTACACTGGCATATTCAGAAATCTTACCATCAACTACATCCTTGTGTTGTGATGTGGAGGTGAAAAGTACATGCTGGCACGGATTACTTTCTAGAGTAAGCAGTGTGTCCTGTGATATTTCCTTATTACTTATGTTTCTTGGACCTAGAACAATAACAAAGAATGGCTAAGCATGTATTGGTAAGTACAAAGCATAGACTAGTCCAAACTCAAAAGGGACAAGGAAGAACAAGGGGCAAATCAGAACCAGTGTGAAACTACTCTTGTAAATAAGAATCAAAATACACAGAATTCAACCTGACAAGGAGAAAAACCTTTTCTTTTTCCCATAAATAATAAAATTTAAATGGCTTAAGTTATATTCTAATATTAACATCTTCAAAAATGCTTATGGAAATTCTCATAAGCATAAAATACCCATGTTGTTGTTCAGTCGCTAGTCATGTCCGACTCTTGGCATCCCTATGGACTGCGGCACGCCAGACTTCCCTGTCCTTCCCTATCTCCCAGTCTGCTCAAATTCATGTCCATTGAGTTGGTGATACTATCTAACCATATCATCCTCTGCTGCCCCCTTCTCCTTTTGCCTTCAATCTTTCCCAGCATCAGGGTCTTTTCCATGAAAACAAGTTAAAGATATGGTATATATTTTGCATCCCCATCTTCCAGGTCTGGATAAAGGTACAGACAACAAACACTTACTAGAAAGTAGGTTTAACCCAGGAACTGTAGGCATGTACTGCTGAAGAGAAGGAGAAGATTGAGCCTCACGGTTTCTTATTGTCTGATTTATACAAAATCGCCATCGACCAACTGGGGATGACTGAGGAGGAGCAGATTCATCTGTAGAAAGAATTGTCAAAAATTAATAGGCTAAGCAATTGTCAATATGTTTAACTTGTTGACTAAGAAAATCAGGTTAAAACAACAAATTATCTTTTATTTCCATTTCCAATGGCACTAGGCTATGTGTAACTTATAAGACCAGACCTCCAAACCCGACTGACAAATACTCTAAAAAACTAAGCGCAAGATATCTTTAGAGAAGGATTTTGGATTCTTCAGAAACAAACATTGCATCAGTAGTGAATAAAAGCAGGGCACTTCTTTTCAGAAAAAAACGAAAAGCATTTTTTCCATTAAAACCTACATCTTTGTTCTGTATCTTGATTATGGTGGTGCTTACACATATCTATAAGAGGACTAAAATTTACAGAACTCTACACCTAAAGAAAGAAAGCAAATTTTACTTTATAACAACTTAAAAAATAAAGTAAAACAAGCCCCTACATCTGTATTCCTTCTTTGTTAACATATTCAAATAAGTAATTCTCTTTTAAACTTTACCCTATTTTGGCAGTTAGAAATCTACTCAAACTGCTACTAATAAGAAAATGAAGATAGAGGAGAACCCTGGCATCCTAAAACAATCTAAATTTCAGGATAATGGTATCTGGTTCCATGACTCCCATGCCACCTGTTGTTTCTTCATGCTATTATAATTCCTTCAGAGGTCCTCATTTGTCTATGGCTCTTCTCCCCCTCACAGATACTCTAAATATACCTATGATCAGAGCTGAAAAGAATGGAGAAAAAAGGTTGTGAGAAGAGAAAACAGAAGACCTCATTTTTAGTCCATGGAAGTTTATCTGGTATCCGATTTACAAAAACTTATTAGTGATCAGAGCAGGTAGAAGCATATCATTGGTGGAATGAATTCAAGAAACGAATGCTACTGATATTAAACATGAGGCAAATTCAGAACACAGTGATTTTAGTTAAGAAAGTGATTTTAGTTGCTGTCCATCTTATATCAGGAGAAAAATAAAACTTGCCAGTTAAGTTCAAACATTAAAGCTGTTAAAGGTCACCAGTACTGTGACTGCTTTTCTGGTAACATACCGTGCAACAACTCAGAAATAAATTAATCACGTCAAGAACCAACACTTGGAGGAAATTTAGAGAAGAGTTTTACTTTTCACTTTTTTTACTTTTTATTTCTGAGCTATAAAGCCCTTTCAAAGCGTGGGGAAACCTACATTAACAATTTATCCAATTCCTTTATTGGCTAATATCCTTCCCAAGGTGTGTAAATTAAAAGTTTCCAAATGTCTTGCTTCAAAAGCCAAATGGTAAATTTTGTTAAATATACTTACTGCTGGTTTGACTGGATGCAGAATTTATCTGTACTTGTTCAGATGATCCTGTCTGAATTAAAAATGAATAGATAAATAAAGAAGTTCCTGATATATATTCGAGAAGACCTATTTGCTAAGCAACTGCTCTTACTTGGCTACTGCTTGTTTCCATAGTAACAGAGTCAACTCCAACAGCTCTTTCTGTAGCAGAGTGAACATGAAGGATCTCCTGGGCTTGACCTACGATAGCCTTCAATTCTTCCACAAACTTTTCTTTTTCACTTTCCAGGACAAAGTTATCTTCAACCTATCCAAAAGGAAAAGTAAGTCTACTCAAAAGAATGTATTCAGTTTCTTCAAAATTATATGGTAACTACTGTAAAGAAAAATTAATTGGTATTTAGATCTGATTGCCACAACAGAATTAAGAAAGACTAGCAATAAAATGCCAGACAATACATTAAATTATTCTTTCTACTTGAGATTACCAACATTTGTCAGATTGGCACTACTTACCAGAAGCCAGCATTTAAAAAAATTTTGGCATTCTATAAATTAATTGCCATTTGAAGAACATAACTGAGGCAATGTTTACATTTAAAACTAGGATGTCCAAACCCAAAAGCTTTTAAATCAAAAATCACAAGATGAAACATCTCTAAAGATGATAAAGTATGGTCCCGAGACAGTTCAGAAAATACTAAGTTGAATAAGAGGCATAATTCACAAAATTATTAACATTTTCAAATGTTAAATTCTGCTTGGCCAGGAATGTATACCCAAAGAAAACTGGCAGAAACGAAAGTATTATGTACTCTTCCTGCCACCCTAGCCCATTTCCCTAAAAAAAGAGGAGGGGACTACTAACTTAAGCCTAACAATTCAAAGAAAATACAAAAACTAGATGAAATGATGAACATTACTTGAACACCTATATGTAAGATGTTATAACTGTATAAACTATTAATGCTTAGGCCTTGAGAGTTGGACGGTGAAGAAAGCTGAGCGCCGAAGAATTGATGCTTTTTGAACTGTGGTGTTGGAGAAGACTCTTGAGAGTCCCTTGAACTGCAAGGAGATCTAATCAATCCATCCTAAAGGAGATCAATCCTGGGTGTTCAATGGAAGGACTGATGTTGAAGCTGAAACTCCAATACTTTGGCCACCTCATGCGAAGAGTTGACTCAATGGAAAAGACCCTAATGCTGGGTAGGATTGGGGGCAGGAGGAGAAGGGGACGACAGAGGACAAGATGGTTGGATGGCATCACCGACTCGATGGACATGGGTTTGGGTAGACTCTGGGAGTTGGCGATGGACAGAGAGGCCTGGCGTGCTGCAAATCATGGGGTTGCAAAGAGTCGGACACGACTGAGCAACTGAACTGAACTGAACATCCCCCAAAATTCTAAGTTAATTAGGGACCCAGGCAACATAACTGTTTTTGCCTTAAGGTTTTTTTTGCCATACCACGCAGTTTGCAGGATCTTAGTCCCCCGACCAGGGACTGAACCTGGGCAACTGCAGTGAAAGCTCCAAATCCTAACCACTGGACCTCTAAGGAATTCCCCAAAGGACTGTTTTTTTAAAAGCTCTTCTGTTGATTTTGACATACAGCTGGAGTTAAGAACCACTGACCTAGCTCCTCTCTTAATGAAACTCCCTCATATTTTACACATAAATATACTGACACCAGAGGGGGTATAGTGACTTAACTTTTGATCATAACCAATTTAGCTCTTTATGGATTTTAAAAACTAGCAGTACCTTAAGAAAATATGGCTCTGAGTAAATGAGGGGGGGAATTAAAGGGGAAAAAGACACAGAATGCTGAAGGGAAAATAATTTGTCTTTTCTGTACTTACCATATAGTCTGCAATATCCTCTGGTGCATCACCATCAACATCAAACTTGAAGGTGACCATCTTGTTATTGTGTGTCTCCAGTTGACACTCCACCATGTTGTCTCCAGAGGTTGAAACCTGGACACAAACATTTTACTAGTTTAAGAGTCAGTCATTGCCTTCTCTTTGCAAATGGTACAGGAAATATTTCTATGAGCTCACATGAAATATATGAAAAAATGGTCTAAAATATTGAGAATCTAAAAAGATTCTGTTTTTCCCTTGGTGAAATACTGTCTAAATAACCACTGTATGACAAATCTAAGGCTCAAATTATTCAGCAAAAAATCAGGAAAGAAAAGGAACACAACTTGTATAAAAATACAAAAAAAGTTACAATAGTCCCTATAACTATCTGCAATGCAAAAATCTAGATCTGGCCAATCATTTTCAAAATTCTCCTAATCCCACAAATTGACCTTAAAGCAAAAGAACATGCACTGATAACAGAAATGTAAACTGGTTCAACCTTTCTGGACGGCAATCTAGAAATATGTATTTAGAAAGTTTAAAAATCTTCATACTCTGATCAATAATTCTACTTCCAGAAATCTATCATAAGGAAATAATCAGGTATATATACAAAGATTTGTGCTCAAGGGTGTCTGCTGAAGAATTTCATAATACTCTATATTCACCGCCACAGCAACTTCGCCCCTCCCTGGCTCCCCAGACCTCAACATGCACTCTAAACCAAATCATATTTACACACTGACCTGAAGAACAGTAAGCTGAAATTTAGTTCCCTTCTCTGACCGAGGACAGGAAGCTCTTCTCTGTTTGATACGATCTTGTTTGCCATTTCCACTTGGGTTATCAAGGGTATTTGTGTTTTCCTTCACAGGTGCCACATCATGATTCAAACTATTATTTAAAAAAACAAAAACAAAAGCAACTCCAATTCAGTTTCTCAGAGAAGACATTATTCTATGATTCTCAAAGTCCAATATTTAACCCAAATCAGATTTATAACATCTGAAATCCCTGTATGCCTAGAATCATTCCATCTTGATGGTAAAATTCTATGAAAAACCCTCGATTATAAAATCATAAATAATGAGTTTAAATAAAATATATAAGTAGTACAATATCTCTCAAAAAGTTATGATTGTACAACTTTGCAAATATACTAAATGCTGTTGAATTGTACATTTTCAGTGGGTGAAAATTTAATGGTGTGTGAATTATGTCTCAATGAAGCTGTTTTTAAAAGTTATGAAACATTGACATTACTTTGTATGTATTAGGCAAACATCTCACAGTAGTGGGAGTGAAAGAAAAACACTGCTAGTGATGGACCCCTGTGGAACCTTTTATCAGTTGATGTTTTGGACCAATTTTATTTTGTTTGTTTAGGGTTTTTCTTATTAATATGTTCAAATAAAATTCTAAAAACCTATTCTAACTCAAAATAATATACCTGTTCATGTAACCAAATCAATAGAGGATAGACAAGGTGTGGAAGACAGGAATAGTGCAGGAAACAGAACAAGAAATGAAAATGAGATAAAGAAAAGGAATATTATTCAGCTATAAAAGGAATTCCTAAAAAAAATCTACTCCTGATCATTGACTATACTAAAGCCTTTGACTGTGTGGATCACAACAGACTGTGGGAAATTCTTTAAGAAATGGGACTACCAGACCACATTACCTACCTCCTGAGAAACCTGTATGCAGGTCAAGAAGCAACAGTTAGAACTGGACATAGAACAACAGATTGGTCACAAATGGAAAGGAGTACAACAAGGCTGTATATTGTCATCCTGCTTATTTAACTTATATGCAGAGTACATCATGAGAAATGCTGGGCTGGAAGGAACACAAGCTGGAATCAAGATTGCCGGGAGAAATATCTACAACCTCAGATATGCACATGATACTACCCTAATGGCAGAAAGTAAAGAGGAACTAAAGAGCCTCTTGATGAAGTTGAAAGAGAAGAGTGGAAAAAGCTGGCTTAAAACTCAACATTCAAAAAATGAAGATCATGGCCTCTGGTCCTATCACTTCATGGCAAATAGATGGGGAAACAATGGAAACAGTGACAAACTTTATTTTCTTAGACTCCAAAATCACTGCAGATGGTGACTACAGCCATGAAATTGAAAGATGCTTGTTCCTTGGCAAAAAAGCTATGACAAACCTAGACAGTGTATTAAAAAGCAGAGACATTCGTTTGCCAACAAAGGTCCATATAGTCAAAGCTATGGTTTTTCCAGTAGTCATGTATGGATATGAAAGTTGGACCATAAAGAAGGCTGAGTGCCAAAGAATTAAATGCTTTCAAATTGTGGTGCTGGACAAGACTCTTGAGAGTACCTTGGACAGCAACGAAATCAAACCAGTCAATCTTAAGGGAAATCAGTCCTGAATATTCATTGGAAGGACTGATGTTGATGCTGAAGCTCCAATACTTTGGCCACCTGATGTGAAGAGCTGACTCACCAGAAACGACCCTGATGCTAGGAAAGATGGAGGGCAGGAGGAGAAAGGGGTAACAGAGGATGAGATGATTGGCTGGCATCACCGACTCAATGGACGTGAGTTTGAGCAAACTCTGGGAGATAGTGAAGGACAGGCAAGCCTGGCATGCTGCAGTCCATGGGGTTGCAAAGAATCAGATATGACTTAGCAACTGAACAACAACATAAAAAGAATGAAATCTTGCCATTTGTAACAACATACATAGAAGTTGAGGGCATTATGCTAAGTGAAGTAAGTCAGAAAGAGAAATACAAATACCATATGATCTTTTTGTGTAATCTAAAAATATAAAAAAACAACCAAGCAAAAAATTCCCCAGGCTCAAAGATATAGAGGATAGACTGGTGGTTGTCAGAAGCAGGAGTTGGGGGAAGGTAGAGTGGGTGAAATGGGTGAAGGGAGTCAAAATGTACAAACTATTAATACCAGTTATAAAATAATTAAACCATGGGGATATAATGTACATCATGGCAATGATAGTTAATAATACTGTACTGCATATTTCAAAGTTTCTCAGAGTAGATTTTTAAAGTTCTCATCATAAAAAAAATTTTATTAACTATACATGGTGATGAATGCTTAAACTAGACTTACTGTGGTGATCATTTCACAATATATAAAAATAGTAAATCATTATATTGTACATCTGAAACTAACATAAGGGTGTATGTCAGGTTTACCTCCATAGAAAGAAAGAAAGAAAGAAAGAAAGGAGGAGGGAGGGAGTGAGGGAGGAAGGAAGAAGAAAAGTACACCACAATTTTGGTTAAAAAAAACTGAATGAATAATGTGAAAATGATTCAACATGATTAATTCTAACTAGCTATATTTTGCAGGTTCAAGTCAATATGATTATGGCATGGCAGACTTTCAGCTGATCTGTATCAAAGGTATTTTTCAGCTTTTTCCTTAACAAATTTGAATATATTTCAATAAATACATTTGAAAGTTAAATGAGGTTTGTAAGCGCCAGATATTTTTAAAATTGATTTTTAGGTTAAGTCCTTTCTCCTAAAGAACTACTCATGAAGTATCTGTATAAAGATTTACAAGATAAGATAAAAATAACCCCTAATATTTTTTCTATGTCCCTGTGAAAAAGAATTTTCATAACTACAAGTGGAAAACGGAGATTCAGTAATAGTGCTCTTAGTTCTTTAATAGACAGAGAAACAGCAGTAACATAACACCTTAAGAGGATAAAAGGGATATAAATTTAGTCAATGCAGTTGTATCATTCACTTTACAAAGTTATCTTAAAACACTAGTTTAGGGCTTAGAACAAGATGGCAGAAATTATACCCCTAAGTATAACTATAAAATCTGGAAATAATACAGTAGAGTATCACAGGAGGGCGCTGAAGAGTGAAAAGATAATGGCAGACTGGCTAGGGACTCCCAGGACTTGAAGAAAAATATAGCAGCTTAGCATCTCCTGGTTATCCACCCTGTGACAGAAAGCAGTCCAGGTTCAGTGTCTCTTGACTCTTGGCCAAAAGGCAAAGGTAGCTCAAGCACAGCAGTCTCCTGAGCTCCAACTCAGCAACAAAAGGTAGTTAAGGTGAGCCCTTTCCTCCCTTGGTGACGCTGGTGGGAACCCTACCGTAGCATGTGGTCTGGAGAGACAGCCTAGGGTAGTGGGCCTAGGGCACTGCTCTCCAACCCCTTGGTCCAGCAGTGGGCCCCCATGATATAAGATGAACCGAAGCAGACCAGAATAGTACTACAGGAACTCTGAAAACTAAATTGGCATTAGAACCATAGTCCACAAAAGTATCGATAGACGAGTACCTTGGCACCTAAACACAGTGACTGCCTGCTAAAATAGAGGATTTAAACAGGATCCAGAATATCCTAACATAATGTCCAAAATGTCCAGGATACAAATGAAAATTCTTTGTCATACCCAAAACCAGGAAAATCACAACTTGAATGTGAAAAGTCAATCAAGAGATGCCAAGACCAGGATGAATCAAGATGAATCAGAACTACCTGACAAGGATTTTAAAGCAGGCATTATCAAATTGTTTCAAAGATCAATTACAAATACTTCTGAAACAAATGAAAAGTCAGAAAATCTCATAATAATAGAATATATTAAGGAAGAACCAAATGGAAATTATAAAAGGAATATAATCATAGAAATAAACGATTCATTTTTCACAATAGCAGAATGAATAGGACAAAGGAAAGAATCAATATCAGTGAATTTGAACACAGAACGAATGAAATTAAGCCAATCTGAACAAGATAGGGGCTTTACAGGTAGCTCAGCTGGTAAACAATCTGCCTGCAATGTAGGAGACCCCAGTTTGATTCCTGGGTCAGGAAGTTATTACCAAATGAAAATATAATTATATATATACAATACATAAAATTATCTGGTTTTTATAATAATGTAATTATATTATTATATCTGGTTGTAAATTATTTAGATTAGCTGGAACTTTAAATTACATTATTTCCTTTTTTCAATTCTTACAATCTTTTCTTAAGAACAGAATATGAAGAGAATTCCCTGATGGTCCAGTGGTTCGGAGTCTGCACTCTCACCGCCAAGGGCCTAGATTCGAACCCTGGTCAGGGAACTAAGATCCCGCATGCCAAAAAAACAAACAAACAAACAAACAACCCAGACTATTATAATAATGTGAACAAGAAAATGGTCAATAATATCACAATCCATATGATCCTTATTAACATAAAAAAGTAAGAATAAAATCTACTATTTTTATTGAACATACACACAAATACTAAAACACAGAAGCTTCTGTAGTCAAGAGACTAAGCACCTAAAGAAGGCAAATACTTCAACATGCCCTCATGGCTTTCATGGTATTAATTTGAAGATACTCACCTTCGAACTAAATCTGGTTTTAGAAGAGTTGCTTGTTGTTCAGCTCCAACTGCTTGGGATACAGGCTGTAAATAGCACAGAAATAAAACTTATTATAACAGCAAACTTCAACTTGAAGGTGCAATTTGCTATTATTGCAGAAAACATGTCTATTACATTTCATATTTTGGTTATCACACAAACCAGGTAGAATGTCTACATTACTGAATGTCTATATAAATCCTACTATTGATGTTACTACCAGAAAAAGAAAAACAAAATGCAGCAGTATTGATATTCACCGAGACTTTTTCATAAAAAAGATAGCATTGTTTCATATACATTTGTTTGTTATCTTTCAATGGCTTCCAGTCCTAATTGTAAAACTACTAATAAAAGGATTGAGTTGCTATCACTCCAGAAACAGATAAATCAGTGATTCAAGCTTTAACATGTTGTGTGGTCTCTCTCTCTCTCTCTTGTTCTCTCTTCACTAAACTACTGCCAACAATCCCTTTGAGGTGTTAGTATCTGAAAGCTTCAATACTGGCTTCTAGGAGAAAAGTTTAAGCCCTTTATAAATTCAAGTTTCAACTCTGTTGGAAAATAATTTTAAACATTTACCTAATCCATCCAATGTATTGCCACTGGTGACAGCAGAGTGACTTTAAAATGCAAATCTATCAAAATCAATAACTTACCTACCTAGTTCAAATTCTCTAGTGATGGCACTTCATTTTCTATAAGGTTAAGTCCCTTTGGATGACAAATAAAGTCCTTAATGAACCGGTCCCTGCCTCATTCTCTAGTTCTTCTCCTCTTGAAGTGACACAGAACTCTAGCTCCTATGAATCAGTCGAGCTTTTCCATATCTGGTGACTCTACTTATATTCCTTCATCCCCCTGGACTATTTATAACAAATATTATAATCACTACCATGTTAAGAAAATAGCATTCTTTGGTGATTTTTTCCCATTTTATTGCTTTTATGTTACTACTTACATTGTATAATTCAAAACTTTCAAAGGATAGCAAATACTTAGTGTATAGAAAAATAGGCATTTTCATAAACCACTTGGATTTATGGGATTGTAAACTGGTTAGACCTTTCTGAAGGGTAATTCAACAATTAAATTATCCAAGTTTTTAAAATGTCTAGCAATTTCATTTCTAGAAATTTAACCCAAGGAAATAATCAAAACTGTATGTGAGTCATTCAGTTGTGTCTGACTCTTTGCAACCGCAGGGACTACAGCCAGCCAAGCTCCTCTGTCCATGGAATTCTCTACACAAGAATACTGGAGTGAGTAGCCATTCCCTTCTTCAGGGGATCTTCCTGACTCAGGGATTGAACCTGGGTCTCCTGTATTGCAGGCAGATTATTTACAATGTGAGCCACCAGGGAAACCCTACTGATAAATACTCTTCCTATAAAAGGACCAAACTTAAAGAAATGCCATAACTGAATATAAGCACACGAGAATATCAAGTGTGCTGACTGGAAAAAAATGTCTTCCATCTCGTTAAATCTACTGATTTTAAGATGTGTTCTGTAAACCAAGATACGAAATCAAATTAACAAAGTTCAAGTTTCTTCTTTCACTTTCAGCTGACAACAAAGAATTATATCAGAATGGAAAAGCAGAACTGCTTCAAATGCACAAAAGTTAGCTACTACTCAAAGAAACACTGATTTTAACCCAATATTGTACAATATTTTATTTTAACAAAAATATTTAGGTGAAGTTTATAACAGTATATTATCATGTAGGTACTCACTGAGAAGGCTGAATCCGATAAACTGTACATTTGTCAATATCTTACTATACATCATATTAATCTGAGTAATTTGGGGGGGAAAAGAAGATATAAAAGCAACACATTTTATATAATTCCATATTTTTCCACTGAGTTTATAGATAACAGAATCAAAACAGTTGTAAATAATTCTAATTCTAATCTTAACATTAGGATCTGCAACATGTAAAAATTCTAGTCATATATTGCTAGGCACTGCCAAATGATAATCAAATGTTTGTCATACAGTGGTTTTAAGCTTGTAAGATAATATTCAAAAGTTTTATACTATGCTGGTCCTTTTGTCTGAGTAAATTATAGTAAAATCAGGAAATAATCAAGAGTTCATACAAAGATTTAGCTATAAGGATGTTCTTCACAACATGAAATATAGTTACAAACAGCAAAAAAAGAAAAAGAAAAAATAGACACATGTTTATTTTACCTGCTCCATTAAATAAATAATGGATGATGGATAAACCTGGATAACCACAGTGGTATGATCAGTCACCTAGAGCCAGACATCCTGAAGTGTGAAGTCAAGTGGGCCTTAGGAAGCATCACTACCAACAAAGATAGTGGAGGTAATGGAATTCTAGCTGAGTTATTTCAAATCCTAAAAGATGCTGTAAAAGTGTTGCACTCAATATGCCAGCAAACTTGGAAAACTCAGCTGTGCCCACAGAACTGGAAAAGGTCTGCTTTCATTCCAATACCAAAGAAGGGCAATGCCAAAGAATGTTCAAACTACCACACAATTACACTCATTTCACATGCTAGCAAGATTATGCCCAAAATGCTGCAAGCTAGGCATCAGCAGTACACGAACAGAACTTCCAGATGTATAAGCTGGATTTAGAAAAGGCAGAGGAACCAGAGATCAAACTGTCAGCATCTGTTGAATCATAAAAAAACTAAGAGAATTCCAAAAAAACATCTACTTCTGCTTCATTGACTACGCTAAAGCCTTTGACTGTGTGGATCACAAGAAACTGTGGAAAATTCTTCAAGATACAGGAATACCAGACCACCTTACCTGCATCCTGAGAAACCTGTATGCAGGTCAAGAAGCAACAGTTAGAACTGGACATGGAACAATGGACTGGTTTATAATTGGGAAAGGAGTATGTCAAGGCTATATATTGTCAGCCTGCTTATTTTACTTATATGCAGAGTACATCATGCGAAATGAATCACAAGCTGGAATCAAGATTTCAGGGAGAAATATCAATAACCTCAGATGACGACACCACCCTTACGGCAGAAAGCAAAGAGGAACTAAAGAGCCTCTTGATGAAGGTGAAAGAGGAGAGTGGAAAAATGTGGCTTAAAACCCAGCATTCAAAAAACTAGGATCATGGCATCCAGTTCCATCACTTCATGGAATGTAGATGGGGAAGCAATGGAAACAGTGACATACTTTATTTTCTTGAGCTCCAAAATCACTGCAGATGGTGACTACAGCCATGAAATTAAAAGATGCTTGCTCCTTGGAAGACAAGCTACGAAAAATCTAGACAGGGTATTAAAAAGCAGAGACATTACTTGCCAACAAAGGTCCATATAGTCAAAGCTATGATTTTTCCAGTAGTCATGTATGGATGTGAGAGCTCGACCATAAAGAAGGCTGAGCACTGAAGAACTGATGCTTTTGAACTGTGGTGCTAGAGAAGACGTGAGAGTCCCTTAGATAGCAAAGAGATCAAATCAGTCAATCTTAAAGGAAATCAACTCTGAATATTCATTGGAAGGGCTGATGTTAAGGCTAAAGCTCCAATATATGGCCACCTGATGCGAAGAGCTGACTCATTAGAAAAGACGCTGATGCTGGGAAAGATTGAAGGCAAGAGGAGAAGGAGATGACAGAGGATGAGATGGTTGGATGGCATCATCAACTCAATGGACACGAGTTTGAGCAAGCTCTGGGAGATGGTGAAGGTCGGGGAAGCCTGGCATGCTGCAGTCCATGGGGTTCCAAAGAGTTGGATACAACTGAGCAACTGAACAACAACAAAAATAAATAATGGTACATCCATACTAAAGGGTATTATGCAGCCCTTTAAAATGTGCTTAAACATGTAAGATGTTATAAGTGGAAAAAGATTCATAAACATTATGGTTACATTAAAATTGCATGTATGCATAATTGTATAAAATGATCTGGAAGAATACCCACTTCGTGTTAAGCAATTTTAACTATATTCATCTTGCTTTGGTAATAAGAACTTTATACAGATTTATCAACCTTGAAATCTGGTAATCTCAGGGCTGGTCCCCATTATTTCAGTGCACATTATAGTTGTTTTAGACAAAAGTAAAAATGGAACATTTCACTACATTTGAAAAACATCTACAAAAATGGCCAGGCATCTATTTGCAAATATTAATTTTGAAACTCCCAGAAATATTATGACAGAACTTGATATGAAGCTGGCAATTAAAAGAGCAGATGAATCAACTATTAGCTTTGATTCTGAGGACCAAAATAATTCGGTTAATAATTATAAGTGGTTATAAAATATAATTCCAGATTGTTGTTATAGAAACTACATTTTGTTTATGTTAACTCCAGATTTAAGCATGAGGATACCATGTCACTGCTCCATCTTGCTAGGACTCACCATAATTTTTTTAAGTTTCTTTAATACAAACATTTGTTAAAGCTGGATACAACAAGATGTTGTTAATGTTGTATATACAAAAACAAGAAATCTCTTTGCCAAACTATTTGCTTTCAATGTTTAAACAGTGATTATATTAAAGAGTTAATCATCTAATCTCTAATTAGAAGCCAATCTAATTTATCCAGGGGAAGAAAACTTCAGTATGAATTGACCAGGTTAGATGGGGGAAGGGGAAAGTAGGAAACGGTATATTCTACTCATTTCTCCCCAGTCCTTACCTTCAAATCCAAATCAAAGACAGATACAAATCCCTTTTCCTAATCAGACCTTGATATCTGGATATCTGGGACCTTGATAACTAGCTAGCAAAGTTGAATAAAACTAAAGTATCACTTGTAGAATGAGGACAAGTCCAAAATGAGAAGCAAATCTAGGCCTGAATTCCATGGGCCACAGCATTCTCTCCTGTTTACCATAGCATTTAAAATGCTCTCTTGGGACTTCCCTAATGGTCCAGTGGTTAAGAATATGCTTTGCAATGTAGAGGATTCAGGTTCAATCCCTGGTCAGGGAACTAAGATCCCACATGCCAAGAAGCAACTATGCCCCTGTGCTGCAACCACTGAGCCAATGAGCCACAACTAGAGAGTCTGTGCACTGCAATTAAAGATCCTGCATGATGCAACAAAGACCCCGCCTGCTGCAACTAAGACCCCATGCCACAAAATAAGTAAATATTAAAATAAATAAAATGTTCTCTTGAACTTGTTTCTTGATCTTTATTTCCTATGATACTGTGGGAAGAGACTGTGTCTGTAAGATTTATCACAATATCCCCAATCCCTAACCAACACCTGAAATAAGAATAGCTGCTCAAAAATCTTTCACTATTATAATGTTCCCATTTTTACTTTTTTTATTGTTATTATAGCAACAAAACAATCACTATTTATTGAGTACTTATTAAGTACTAAAGTGAAAGTCGCTCAGTTGTGTCCGACTCTCTGCAACCCCATGGACTGAGGCCTGCCAGGCTCCTCTGTCCATGGAATTCTCCAGTCAAGAGTAGCCATTCCTTTCTCCATGGAATCTTCCCAACCCAGGGATCAAACCCTGGTCTCACACATTGCAGGCAGATTCTTTACCATCTGAGCCACCAGGGAAGCACTTTATATTCATTATTTAACTAAATTCAACCCTTATGACAACTCTAAGCAGTATGTACTATTACATTTGTTTTACCATTAAGGAAACTGAGACTACAACTGATGGAGGCAAAAATTAAAAGAAAGAAAATGAATGAATAGACAAATGACTCCAAAGAATACTGAAGAGCAGAGACCTCTTGTGCATACCACAGAAGCTTTTCTGTTAGTTCCTAACCCTTCTCTCTCTTTTATAAGACTTACTTCACTATTATTTGCCTTCCTCCCATCAATGGTTCTTAGCCCTGAGTGCACTTTATAATCTTAAGGGAAAAAAAGGCAGAGGGAAGGAAAAAGGAGAAAAAATAAAACAGAAGGAAAGAAAATCCAAGCTCAAGCACATTATAGAGATTCTTATTCAGTTATTCTGGAATGAAGGAGAGCAGTAAAACTGGGAAACATTTTTATTTAAAAATTATTTATTTTAAAGTTATTTGAAACATTTTATAATCTGCCTTATTGTACTATTATTTTAAAACATTTTATAAACTCCCTTGGTACTATTGACACTATAAAACATTTCTCTCCCATAAAGTACTTTTAAACAACCATTATGTATTGAGCATTTATTACATGCTAGGCACTTGTCACATGTATCTCATCTAGTCCTAAAGAGCTGCAAAATAGGCATTTTTTCTAACATTATGAAAAGTTTCCAACATACAGAAAACCTGATAATTGTTCAGTGAAAACCCATACATCCACTACCCATAGCCTACAATATTTTACTATATTTGCATTATCACATTTATATCCATGAATCCATCTTATTTTTTATGCATTTCAAAGTAAGTTGCAAATGCAAGATAGACATTTTAAAACATCATTTTAAAGATGAAAAGAACCTAAGCTAAAATAAATTAAATAACTTGCCTAAAATCATACAATAAATAATTCAAGGAGCAAGAATTCAAATTCAGGCCCAACTAAAGATATAAAGTAGCTCAAACCTATTTGTATGATGTATATACCTATTTAACAGTGAAATTTTGCTTATTTAATTAAAGAAAATTATAAGGTGAGAGATGTGCATGATACCCATTTCCATATTTTTTATGGAACTCTTTATCTATACAGTCATTATTTATCTAATCTCATTTTTTGGCCAAGCCAAGATTCTGAATAATGAAATTTACCCTAAGAAATAACTGATCCACACACAGCACAGTTCCATGAATAAACTCACATAATGATGCCCAGGCTATTAAACAAAGAGGAATAAAAAAGATGGAAACATACCATCAACACAGTGATTAACAGACAAGAGTAATAGAAACTGGAAGAAATTTCATTAATTATACGGCAGGTAGCATTGAACTGAAGAAAACATTACTCGGGCTTCACTCCAGCACCTTCCTAGAGATCACCTCATGAAAGAGAAGCTAACTTAAAGGAGACATACTTCATATTTTCCCCCTTAGTATCTGTTGCTAGTTGAGTTATCAAGAGTCTGTATCAACCAGCAAATTGCATTACTCTTATCTCAGCCCCTCCAAACTTTCTGTAAGTCCATGGAATTCTCCAGGCAAGAATAGTGGAGTGGGTAGCCATTCCCTTCTTCAGTGGATCTTACCAACCCAGGGATTGAACCCAGGTCTCCTGCACTGCAGGAAAATTCTTTAACATCTGAACCTCCAGGGAAGCCTCATAGTTATTTGGAGAGAGCAACCAACATTGTTTTTTGTTTTTTTATTTTAATGGTAGAAGTGAGAATGCATATGGAGATAAAAAGGAGACTGAGTCATTTGGCATTCTAGGAGGAGGAGTCCCCACAAAGTAAAGCCAACTCAGCAAGGATGCAGAAAAGGAAAAAATTTGGTACCCATATATGTTGGATGGATCCATACATTTTTAAAAGGGCCACTCTGCTTACTATCATGAGAAAAAGGTAATAAAAGAACAAAAGCACAAGGAAGAACAACAATCAGAAGTCTAATGAAATGATTCAAGAAAGAGAAAATAGACTAGCATGGTTATCATTATGTTAGTAATTATGGTGGCGGTGGTGACAAGTACTCAGATTGTAGACATATTTCAAAGGAAAAGACAAAAGACTTTCTGATGATGTGAAGTGAGACATGAAAGAGAGAGAAGAATAAAAGATGACCACAGATATATGGCTTGAGTAACAGGAAAGACTGAGTTGCTATTTGCTGAGATGAAGACAACTGCAGAAAGAACAGGCTTTAGGTGGTGGTGGGAGGGGAGTGCAAAAAAAGTGTTTAATTTTGGACATATTAAATTTGAAATTCCTGTTATACAATCAAGTGGAGATATTGGGTGTATACTACGGAAATATGGCAAAAAAAATTTTCCTAGAAAACAAAGTCAAAACCAAAATGGACTGGAGGTATCAGGATGAAATACACACACACACACAAACACACATCTGCGTGTGCTTGCACACATTTTAATCTGTGCAATGGGAATCCTAGAAGCTATGACTCCCAAGCAGCATCAAACACACCCAACATCCAGATTTTGATCCTTAAATTACCTTCCTCACTAAAAGGAATCAAAGCCCCACGGAGAAATGGGGAAATAACTGACCTAGATAGCATATTAAAAAGCAGAGACATGACTTTGCCAACAAAGGTCCGTAGAGTCAAAACTATGGTTTTTCTGGTAGTCATATATGGATGTGAGAGTTGAACTATAAAGAAAGCTAAGCACCAAAGAATTGATGCTTTTAAACTGTGGTGTTGGAGAAAACTCTTCAGGGGCCCTCAGAGAAGGCAATGGCACCCCACTCCAGTATTCTTGCCTGGAAAATCCCATGGATGGAGGAGCCTGGCGGGCTGCAGTCCATGGGGTCACTAAGAGTCGGACATTACTGAGCAACTTCACTTTCACGCATTGGAGAAGGAAATGGCAACCCACTCCAGTGTTCTTGCCTGGAGAATCCCAGGGATGGGGGAGCCTGGTGGGCTGCCATCTACGGGGTCGCACAGAGTCAGACATGGCTGAAGCGACTTACCAGAAGCAGCATCAGGGGCCCTTAGACAGCAAGGAGATCCAACCAGTCCATCCTAAAGGAAATCAGTCCTGAATATTCATTGGAAGGACTAATGCTGAAGCTGAAACTCCAATACTTTGGCCACCTGATGTGAAAAACTGACTCGTTGGAAAAGACCCTGATGATGGGAAAGATTGAAGGTGGGAGGAGAAGGGGACGACAGAGGATGAGAAGGTTGGATGGCATCACCGACTCAATGGACACGAGTTTGAGTAAACTCCGGGAGTTGGTGACAGACAGGGAGGCCTGGTGTGCTGCAGTCCATGGGGTCGCAGAATTGGACATGACTGAGTGCCTGAACTGAACTGAACTGCATTTCGGACTCTTTTGTTGACTAAGAGGACTACTTCATATCCTCTAAGGGATTGGGGCCCACAGTAGTAGATGTAATGGTCATCTGAATTAAATTCTCCCATCCATTTTAGTTCACTGATTCCTAAAATGTCTATGTTCACTCTTGCCATCTCCTGTTTGACCACGGCCAATTTACCTTGATTCATGGACCTAACATTCCAGGTTCCTATGCAATGCTGTTCACAACAGCATCAGATTTTACTTTCACCACCAGACACATCCACATCTGGGCCTTGTTTCCACTTTGGCTCAGTCTCTTCATCCCTTCTGGAGCTATTTCTCCACTCTCCTCCAGTAGTACACTGGACATCTACCAACCTGGGCAGTTCATCTTTCAGTGTCATATCTTTTTGCCTTTTCATACTGTTCATGGGATTCTCAAGGCAAGAATGCTGAAGTGGTTTGCCATTCCCTTCTCCACTGGGCCACATTTTGTCAGAACTCTCCACCGTGACCCATATATCTTGGGTGGCCCTACACGGCATGGCTCTTAAGTTTCATTGAGTTAGACAAGGTTGTGGTCCATGTGATCAGATTGATTAGTTTTCTTTGATTATGGTTTTCATTCTGTCTGCCCTCTGATGGATGAGGATAAGAGGCTTGTGGAAGCTTCCTAATGGGAGGGACTGGATGTAGGGAAAAATGGGTCTTGCTCTGGTGGGCAAGGCCATACTTGGTAAATCTTTAATCCAATTTTCTGCTGATGGATGGTGCTGTGTTCCTCCCTGTAGTTTGGCCAGGCCAAACTAGGTCGGTGTAATGGCGACCTCCACAAAAAGAACTTATGCCAGCATGCTGCCCCTCCAAGGACTGCTGCAGTCAGTGTGCCTGACCCCAAGGCAACCCACTGTCAACCCACGCCTCTGACAGAAACTCCCAAACACTCACAGGCAAGTCTGGCTCAGTCTCTTGTGGGGTCACTGCTCCTTTCTCTTGGGTCCTAGTGCACACAAGGTTTTGCTTGTGTCCTCCAAGAGTCTCTGTGGAGACTTCCAGTCCTGTGGAAGTTCTGTAATGAAATGCCACTGGCTTTTCAAAAGTCACATTCCCTGGGGATTCTCAGTCCTTTTGCCAGATGCCCAGGTGGGAAATCTGTTGTGGGGCCTAGAACTTTTTCAACAGTTCGAGAACTTCTTAATTATATTATTTGCAGACGAAGATGGAGCAGCTCTATACAGTCAGCAAAAGAAGGTCGGGCGCTGACTTTGGCTCAGATCATCAACTCTTTATTGAAAAATTCAGACATAACTTGAAGAGAGTAGAGAAAACCACTAGGCCATTCAGATATGACATAAATCAAATCCCTTACAATTATACAGTGGAAGTGACAAATAGATGCAAGGGATTAGATCTGATAGACTGCCTGAAGAACTATAAATGGAGGTTTGTAACACTGCACAGGAGGTGGTAATCAAAACCATCTCCCAAAAGAGAAACGCAAAAGGCAAAATGATTGTCTGAGGAGGCCTTACAAATAGCTGAGAAAAGAAGAGAAGCAAAAGTCAAAGGAGAAAAGGAAAGATATACCCATTTGAATGCAGAGTTCCAAAGAATAGCGAAAGAGATAAGAAAGCCTTCCTAAGTGAACAAGGCAAATAAATAGAGGAAAACAATAGAATGGGAAAGACCAGAGATCTCGCCAAGAAAATTAGAGATAACAAGGGAACATGTTATCCCAAGATGGGAACATTAAAGAACAGAAATGGTATAGACCTAACAGAAGCAAAGGGATTAAGAAGAGGTGGTAAGAAAACACAAAAAAATTATACAAAAAATAAGATCTTAATGACCCAGATAATCACGATGGTGTGATCACTCACCTAGAGCCAGACATCCTGGAGTGTGAAGTCAAGTGGGCCTTAGGAAGCATCACAACGAACAAAGCTAGTGAAAGTGATGGAATCCCAGCTAAGCTATTTCAAATCCTAAAAGATGATGCTGTAAAAGTGTTGCACTCAATATGGCAGCAAATTTGGAAAACTCAGCAGTGGCCACAGAACTGGAAAAGGTCAGTTTTCATTTCAATCCCAAAGAAGGGCAATACCAAAGAATGATCAAATGACCATACGATTACACTCATTTCACATGCTAGCAAGATTATGCTCAAAATCCTGCAAGCTAGACATCAGCAGTACATGAACTGAGAACTTCTAGATGTACAAACTGGATTTAGAAAAGGCAGAGGAACCAGAGATCAAATTGCCAACATCCATTGGATCATAGAAAAACTAAGAGAATTCCAGAAAAACATCTACTTCTGCTTCATTGACTACGCTAAAGCCTTTGACTGTGTGGATCACAACAAACTGTGGAAAATTCTTCAAGATATAGGAATACCAGACCACCTTACCTGCATCCTGAGAAACCTGTATGCAGGTGAAGAAGCAATAGTTAGAACTGGACATGGAATCACAGACTGGTTCATAATTGGGAAAGGAGTATGTCAAGGCTGACATGTCAGCCTGCTTATTTAACTTATATGCAGAGTACATCATGTGAAATGTCAGGCTGGATGAAGCAGAAGCTGGAATCAAAAATTGCCAGAAGAAATATCAATAACCTCAGATGATGATACCACCCTTATGGCAGAAAGCAAAGAGCCTCTTGATGAAGGTGAAAAGAGGAGAGTGGAAAAAGCTGACTTAAAACTCAACATTCAGAAAACTAAGATCATGGCATCCGGTCCCATCACTTCATGGCAGATAGATGGGGGAACAGTGAGAGACTTTATTTTCTGGGGCTCCAAAAATCACTGCAGACGGTGACTACAGCCATGAAAGTAAAAGATGCTTGTTCCTTGGAAGAAAACCTACAACAAACCTAGATAGTGTATTAAAAAGCAGACATTACTTGCCAACAAAAGTCTGTATAGTCAAAGTTACAGTTTTTCTAGTAGTTGTGTATGGATGTGAGAGTTGGAATATAAAGAAGGCTGAGTGCCAAAGAATTGATGCTTTTGAACTGTGGTGTTAGAGAAGACTCTTGAGAGTCCCTTGGACAGCAAGGAGACCAATCCAGTCAATCCTAAAGGAAATCAACCCTGAATATTCATTGGAAGGACTGATGCTGAAGTTGAGGCTCTAATACCTTGGCCACCCAATGCGAAGAGCTGACTCACTGGAAAAATCGCTGATGCTGGTAAAGACTGACGGCAGGAGGAGAAGAGGGTGACACAGGACGAGATGGTTGGATGGCATCACCACCTCAATGGATATGAGTTTGAGCAAGCTCAGGGAGATGACAAAGGACAGGGAAGCTTCATGTGCTGCAATCCATGGTGTCACAAAGAGTTGGACATGAATGAATGACTGAAAAACAACATGAGTCCATAATGACATAAACAAATGACTGAATGAATGAATTAGTGAATAAAGGAGGCATAAAGGCCAACTAATTAATATAAGGAGGAATGATGAACTTAGAATATCATGAACAGATACTAAAACTAATGGGTGAAAGTTTTGACGAGGAAAGGCATATTTACATGGCCTCAAAATATCTCCTTACAAATTACTAATAAATTATAAAGGAAAACAATGCAACTTTATGGTGGAAAAATATAGCAGGTCTTAATAAAGTAATAAAATTAATAAATTAATAAAATAATAAAGTAACAAAAGTTAATATCATCAATACTGGCGTTACCAGTATGCCTCCAATAAGGTGGCCTGAGAAGAATACAACGCCAAGTACATGGTATTCCTGTCAAAAATGCATGACTTGACTTTAACCATCAGGAAACATTAATCAAACCCAAATTGATGGGCATTCTATAAAAAACTGGCCTCTGCTTTCAATACTGTCAAGAAAAGCAAAGACTGAAGAACTGGTTGAGATTAAAGCAGACTAAAGAAAACGACAAACAATTTTTTAAAAAATGACTTGATGAGGCACACTCCAAAGAAGGTATCTGAATCTCTAATGATTACATGAAAAGATGCTCAATATCATTACTTATCAGGGAAATGCAATGTAAACCATGATATATACCACATCACATCCACCAAAACAGCTAAAATTTAAAGGACTAGGATTACTGTTGATACAGATGTGGAATAACTGGAACTTTAAACACTGTTGCTGAGAATGCACTTTGGACACCTATTAATACTATGGAAAACTGTCTGGCGTTATTTAGTACAGCTACACATACCTTTATCCTGTGACCCAGCAATCCCACTCCTAGGTACACACACAAGAGAAATGAGTGTGTGTGTCTATCAAAAATAAATAGAGGAACATTCACAGTACTTTTAGTTTATAAGAGCCAAAAACTAGAACCAATCTTAATGTATTTTAACAGAATGGATAACTGAATTGTGGGTATATTCTACAACTGAACAATTCATACCAAAAAAGAAAAAAATGAAACAAACTACTGATACATGCAACGATGTGGATGAATGTCAGTGAACCTTCTAGGGAGCTGGAAATGCTCTATATCTTCATTTGCATTTCACATAGAAATACATACGCAAAAACACATCAAGCTGCACATTTAAGATTAAGATACTTCAATGTATATATACCTTGAAAGTGTTAGTCACTCAGTTTTGTCCAACTCTGTGACCCCATGGACTGTAGCCCACCAGTCTCCTCTGTCCATGGAATTCTCCAGGCAAGAATACTGGAGTGGGTCACCATTTCCTTCTCCAAATATATGCCTTATATACAGCAATTAAAAAAATAAACCTTTTTAAAAGCTACTATGATCCAATTCTGATCAAATAAATACTAAAAAATGTGTTTATGTATATGCACAGAAAAAAATGTGGAAAACTTCAAAGGTTTTAATTTCTCAGAGGTGGGATTACAGGCAATTTTCCTTTATATTTTTCTATATTTTTAAGAGTATGAGAATAAAAGTTATTTTTAAAAAGCTATTTTCATATGAGGATTTAAAATATCCATACCAAAGACATATAAAAGACACACACCAAATGCCACCTATAAGCACTAAGGAGGAAAAAGGAAGCAAAAATCTAACTAGCTTTAGGCTTCTCTTGTGCAGCATTAACTAGAAGCCAACAGAACAAAATATCTTGTAGATATAAAGAAAAGCTGTTAACTGTATTTTTTCATTCAGCCAATTAATATTTCATGTGTTATATTTCATGGGTTAGTTTCAGAGAGCCAAAGAATTAAAAACTGTATATCCAAGTAACCTTGAAAAATTACACAAAGCCATTCTTCAGACTCAGCAGAGTTAAGAATCAAGAATAGGGAACTTGTGGTGTAAATACTGGAAGTTTTATACTAAAAACCAATATACTAAAACAAATAGTATTGAGTTCAAATTGTTAAAACTGTATTTTAAAACTGGTTGAACATATAAAAGCTGAAAACATAACAGACATAGTATGATAAACTTTCTAAGTGCATTTCCTACTGGCTCAGATGGTCAAGAATCAGCCTGCAAAGCAGGAGACCTGGGTTTGATCCCTGGGTCAGGAAGATCCCCTGGAGAAGGGAATGGCAACCATCTTCAGTATTCTTGCTGGAAAATTCCATGGATGAAGGAGCCTGGTAGACTACAGTGCATGGGGTCTCAAGCAGCCTGACACGACTGAACAACTAACACTTTCACTTCTTTCACCCCCCCTAAACAACAGCTTACCTTTTCCTTAAATACCTTATATAATAGTAATCTACAGATAACCAGCCTCTCAGCTCTTTTCATCAACCTCCAAAATTGAAGATGTCAGTGGTGCTCCTATTTTGTAGGATGGTTCCCTCCTGGAGAATGGGATCAACCTGAAAGGTTCCCATCCCTTCAAAGTCCTATATTTCCATCTAATTTACATCACAAAAGGGCAAAGGCTAAATAATGTGGCTGTAAATCAATCCAAATGACTAATATCCTTAAATTTAGTAATCAAGGAAATGTAAATTTAAACAACACATTATTTTTCACTCATTAGCCTAGCAAAACACACCTGGTATTATTAAGTATTGACAGTAAGACTGTACCACTATCTGACAAGAATTTAAGTTGGTCGAGTCCCTTGGGAAAGCAATGTGACAACATGTATCAAAGTAAAAAATGTGCAGAAGTTATAGTCCAGTAATTTTGCCCAAGTGTCTCCTTCAGCATGATCTATTTTGTTCATTTTAACACTAATTAAAATAGTGAAAAACTGGAAACAGCCAAAATCTCCATTAGTAGAAGGAATAGCTAAATAGACTCCAGTGTAGTCTTACTACCAAATACTACAAGGGAGATTCTTTACCGGCTGAGCCACAAGGGAAGCCCAAGAACACTGGGGTGGGTAGCATATCCCTTCTTCAGGAGATCTTCCCGACCCAGGAACTGAACCAGGGTCTCTCGCATTGCAGGCAGATTCTTCACCAACTGAGCTATGAGGGAAGCCCAACTGAAAAGGAACCAGTCTCAACTGCCAAAAGTACAAATACACTAGTACTAACATATCACACTACAAGAGGCAAGAAATGCTAACCTCAGCAGTAGATAAAAAATCAGAATAAGTGGTTTTCCATATTATTTGATAAAACAATCAAAACTACAGTTGGCACATCTGACCTCATAATTCACTTTCTATCTCCGATATGCCCTTGTTCATTGCTACATGGGGAAATAAAATGGAGAAACAAGAACAAATCTTTGGTAAATGGAATATAATCTATAAAAATACTGAATCACAATGTTGTACACCTGAAACTACTATAATATTGTACGTCAACTATACTTCAATTCAAAAAATAGAAAAGAAAAATATAAAATAGAGACAAAGTAGATGCAACCAGCTATGGTTATTGTGAAACGTATCACAATTTTATTTTTTCAAATATCACAATTTTTAAAATTAAAATAGAAAATAGGGACTTCCCAGGCAGTCCAGAGGTTAAGATTCTGCTCTTTCAATGCAAGAGGTGTAGATTCAATCCCTGGTTGGGGAACTAAGAGCCCACAAGCCTTGTGGTGCGGCCGAAAAATGTTTTTAAAAAGTAGAAAAATAAAATAAAATAGAAAATAAAAACACACAAAAAACAGATCTTAGGTTGCCCACCACCAAAATACAAGTTCATTATCAGTTTGGAAGACCTGATTAGGCAACAAGAATGATAAACATCAACAAAGAATCTTCTCCCATAGGCTAACAGATATATCTACAGTCATTCTTATTGACTAATTAATTCATCAAACATATAACAAGCAACTATTGTAACAAACTCTGTGCTCGGTGCTAGGAATATAGAGGTAAACTGGGTACAGATCGCTGCCACAAAGAATCTCAATTTTATTGAGGAGAAAGATAGAAAATATAAACTCAGCTTGCTACTTGATCAGGCTGAAGATCCCTCTCCCTGCTGCCTTGGCAATAAAAAAAATAAACCCAAACATCAGAAATTCACTCCATCCCTGTCATCAGATTTAATGGCTACCTCAATTAAGTGAACCGTGATATTTTGCAATGATAGAAAATTAGGAGAGAGAGGTTCTACTTCTGGTAATGGTACCATCAGACCAAATCCCACACACAGAGATATCAACAAAAAGTGCTGGACAAATGTAAAAAATCAACTGTCTGAAGGCATAAGAGAGCAATCAGAAGCAGGTAGAAACTGGCAGAAGACAACACTTAGAAGAAAGAAAGGATAGTGGATGAGTTTGCTATTTTTGTGGCTTTTCTCCTGGGGGCAAGCCCCACAGCAGCTAAAACTCAGAAGAAAACCCACATTCTCACAAGACTGAAGAGATGGAGGAAGGTGTCTTCAAGACCCAAGAAGCTCCTGGTACTTCACCATGCAACAGAAAAAAGATCCATGTGATGAGTCTCCTGACCCTTCACCCAACAGCAGAAGGCAACTGAGGCCATTATGTCTCAGCTCTCCACTCAGCGGCAGCAAGCCATTCACACTCCACAACTCCTGACTTTTTACTCAGCAGTATACAGCGGCCAGGTTAAGTATTTCCATACTCCAGAGGCACTGGCAGTAATCAAGTGTTAAGGGTACCTGCATCAAGTGGCCAGAAAAAAAGCCAGGGAAAAAACTCTCTGTCCTATGGGTCCAGTATCCTCCACTCTCCCAAATCTAACACTTGGCAGCCCAAGAAGCACCTTCCATTCCTGCAAGTAGCACCAACAGAGACCTGGCAAGAGCTCAGTCAGAGCCAGAAGACCAAGAAGACCAGAAGAGTACCACAAGAGCTCAGAAAACTAATTATCATTGGAATTACGTACAGCCCACAAAAGTAGGATAGTATCTGCAGGCTAAACTTAACAGGGGAAATATTTGATAAAATATAAGACTTAGTTTTTCCAAATATTCAAAATTTCCAGTGTACAAAAAAAAAATCACGTGTCACACCAAGAGCAAGAAAAATCACAACTCAAATGAGAAGACAGTCAACTTACCAATACCAACATGAATCTGATGTTTGAATTATTTGACAAGGATTGTACAGCCATTAATAGAAAAAGAGTCTCACAGTGAGTAATTATAATTTATCTGGAAACAATGAAAAAATAGAAAACCTCAGGAAAAAAATGGGAACATACAGAAATTATAGAATGGAAAAATACAATAGCCTAAATAAAAAATTAACTAGATAGGCTAAGTAGCAGACTGGAAATGAAAGAAAATAAAACCAGTGAATTTGAGGACAGATTGATAAGAATTTACTTAGTTTGAATAGCAGAGATAAAAGAAACCTAAAGGTATTGAACATGCCCTCTGAAACTGGGGAACAATTCTTAAAAGACTGAAATTTTATACAACTGGACTCTTGGAAGGAAACAAGAAAGAAAGTGGAGCAGAAAAAAAACATTCAAAGAAATAATGGCTGAAAACTTTCTCCAGTTTGGCTAAAGACATAAAACAGATTCATGAAGCTGAATAAGCTTCAAACAGAATAAACACAAAGAAATTCATCCCAAGACACATCATAATTAAACTTCTGAAAACTAAACATTAATAGCAACTAGAGGGACAACACTTTGAATGACAGCAGAAAAACATCTATTTCTGCTGTATTGACTATGCCATGCCAAAGCCTTTGACTGTGTGGATCACAATAAACTGTGGAAAATTCTGAAAGAGATAGGAATACCAGACCATCTGACCTGTCTCTTGAGAAACCTGTATGCAGGTCAGGAAGCAACAGTTAGAACTGGACATGGAAAAGACTGGTTCCAAATAGGAAAAGGAGTCCGTCAAGGCTGTATATTGTCACCCTGCTTATTTAACTTATATGCAGAGTACATCATGAGAAACGCTGGGCTGGAAGAAACACAAGCTGGAATCAAGATTGTCGGGAGAAATATCAATAACCTCAGATATGCGGATGACACCACCCTTATGGCAGAAAGCGAAGAAGAACTAAAGAGCCTCTTGATGAAGGTGAAAGAGGAGAGTGAAAAAGTTGGCTTAAAGCTCAACGTTCAGAAAACTAAGATCATGGCATCTGGTCCCATCACTTCATGGCAAATAGATGGGGAAACAGTGGAAACAGTGTCAGACTTTATTTTTTTGGGCTCCAGAATCACTGCTGATGGTGACTGCAGCCATGAAATTAAAAGACGCTTACTCCTTGGAAGGAAGGTTATGGCCAACCTCGATAGCATATTTAAAAGCAGAGACGTTACTTTGCCAACAAAAGTCCGTCTACTCAAGGCTATGGTTTTTCCAGTGGTCATGTATGGATGTGAGAGTTGGATGGTGAAGAAAGCTGAGTGCCGCAGAATTGATGCGTTTGAACTGTGGTGTTGGAGAAGACTCTTGAGAGTCCCTTGGACTGCAAGGAGATCCAATCAATCCATCCTAAAAGAGATCAATCCTGGGTGTTCATTGGAAGGTCTGATGTTGAAGCTGAAACTCCAATACTTTGGCCACCTCATGCGAACGGTTGACTCATTGGAAAAGACCCTAATGCTGGGTAGGATTGGGGGTGGGAGGAGAAGGGGACGACAGAGGATGAGATGGTTGGATGGCATCACCGACTCGATGGACGTGGGTTTGGGTAGAATCCGGGAGTTGGTGATGGACAGAGAGGCCTGGCGTGCTGCAATTCATGGGGTCGCAAAGAGTCGGACACGACTGAGCGACTGAACTGAACTGAACTGAATACACACGGGGCCAGAAGGAAGTGGCATAACATTCTTCCAGTGCTGAAGATTTTTTAACTCAAGAATTCTATTCCAGCAAAATATGTTTGAAATTGAATGAGAAAAAAGACAGACTCAGACAAAAGAAAACTAGGAGAATTTGTCACTATCAAATTTATCCTTGAAGAATGACTAAAGGAAGCACTCCAACGAGAAATACCAATTTTATGGTATATAATATATGTAGAGGAAATACTTGAGACAATTATATTTTAAAAGTGGGAAGAGTAAAAGGACCTACATGGACGTAAGCTTTCAATACTTGAAGTAGAAAAATGTCCATACCAGTAGAGAGTGATAAGTTATATATAAAGAGAGAGGCTTCTGGATCAAAATGGTGGAGTAGAAGGATGTGCATTTATCTCCTCCTGTGAGAGCATAAAAATTGCAACTAGCTGTTGAACAACCATTGACAGCAGGACACTGGAACCAATCAAAAAAAGATACCCCACGTCTAAAGACAAAGAAGAAGCTGTAGCAAGACAGCAGGAAGGGCACAATCATGATAAAATCAAATCCCATATCTGCCAGGTGGGTGACCCACAGACTGGAGAACAATAATATCAAAGAAGTTCTCACCCTACTGTGAAGGTTCTGAAGCCCACGTCAGACTTCCCAGCCTAGGGATCTGACAAAGGGACTGGGATTCCACAGGGAATCCCGCCTTGAGGGCCAGCAGGATTTGATTACAGGCCTTCCAGAGGACTGAAAGAAACAGACTCTAGTCTTTGGAGGGCAAGAACAAAATTTTGTGCTCACCAAGATCCAGAGGAGAGAAGCAGTGACCCCACAGGAGGCTGAACCAAAACTACCTGCTAGTGTCAGAGGGCCTCTGTGAAGGCATGGATCAGCAGGGGCTCACCAAAGGGATGGGGACACTGGAAGGCCCCCTTAGAGTAAACCGTTAACCCTACCCTAAAGCCTGTAGACCCCAAGGATGGGTCTCTTCAGGCCAAACACCTACCAGGGAGGGAGTGCAACCCCACCCATCAGCAGATAATTGGACTAAAGCTTTACTGAGCAAGGTCCTGCCCATCAGAGCAAGACCCATTTTTTCCCAGTCCTTCCCATCAAGAAGCTTACACAAGCCTCTTAGCCTCATCCATCAGAGGGCAGACAGAAGAAGCAAGAAGAAGCACAATCCCACAGCAGCTAGAACAAAAACCACATTATATAAAGTTAATCAGGATGAAAAAGGAGAAAGGTGTGTCCCAGATGAAGGGACAAGATAAAATCCCAGTAAAACAACTAAATGGAGATAGGCAACCTTCCAGAAAAAGAATTCAAAATAATGATAGTGAAGATGATCCAGGATCTTGGGAAAAGAATGGAGGCAAAGATTGAGAAGATGCAAGAAATGTTTACCAAAGACCTATAAGAACTAAAGAACAAACAAACAGAAATGAATAATACATTGGAAGGAATCAAAAGCAGAATAAAAGAGGCAGAAGAATGGATAAATGACCTGGAGGATAGAATGGTAGAAATCACTGCCACAGAACAGAATATAGAAAACAGAATGAAAAGAAATGAAGACACCCTAAGAGACCTCTGGGACATTAAACACACCAACATTCACATTATAGGGGTCCCAGAAGGAGAAGAAAGACAGAAAGGACCTGAGAAAATATTTGAAGAGATAATAGCTGAAAACTTCCAAGTCCAGAAAGCACAGAGAGTCCTAGGCAGGATAAACCCAAGGAGGAGCACACTGAGACAAATCGTAATCATACTGAAAAAAATTAAAGACATAAATAAAATATTAAAAGCAACATGGGAAAAACTACAAATAACATACAAGGGAATTCCCATCAGGCTATCAACTCATTTATTTCTCAACAGAAACTCTACAAGCCAGAAGGGAATGGCATGATACATTTAAAGTGATGACAGAGAAGAACCTACAACCAAGAATACTCTACCCAGCAAGACTCTCCTTCAGATTTGATGGAGAAATCAAGCGCTTTTCAAAGAAGCAAAAGTTGAGAGAATTCACCATCACCAAACCAGCTTAACAACAAATGCTAAAGGAACTTCTCTATGCAGAAAACAAGAGAAGGAAAAGACCTACAGAAAATAAACCCAAAATAATTAAGAAAACAGTTATAGGATCATACATATCGATTATTACCTTAAATGTAAATAGATTAAATGCACCAACCAAAAGACATACACTGGTTGGGTGGGTGAAAATATGTGCATGTATGCACTTTCACTTACCACATCATTCTGCTTGACATCCCAAACTGTATGTAATTATTTTATATCATTAAGTTAATCGTGTTCCCATTATGGCTTGCAATTGCAATTATCCTTTATTTTTTCACTAGCTATTGGTTGTGAAAACTGATAAATATTTTTTACTATTGTGATTATGTAACTACTACTCATTTAATAACATTGTATCATGATTGGTCAATAGAAAAATATTAGAACTCTATATCACCAAAACTAGGATCTAATAGAAAAACTGGTAATGACTTTTTAAAATCCAGATGCATATCAGAAATATCTTGAAATTTTATGAAAAATACAGATGCTGAGGTATTGTTTTTTTTCTTCAGAGCTCCAGATATGTTTATAATAAACAGTCATGTTTAAAAACAACTGGATTATATGATGATCTTTTACTTTTATCTAGTTTGTTTCACTTTTTCTATTTCATATTCAGAGCTCCTATTTCATTTAGTTTCTGTTCTATAATTTCTCCATCTCTCCTATTTTTTGATGTTCTTTCTCAAGCCTTTTGTATACATATATACATATATGTATAATATACATTTTAGAAAACTTATGAATTTTTACCTAACAAAAAAATTATGTTTTGATTCTACTCGTTTGACTTTATGTGAATAGAATGCTAGATGTCTAATTAAAAAAATAGATATGCAACAAGCAACAAAGGTTTACTGTATACAATAGGGAACTACAGTGAATATCTTGTAATAATCTATGATGGAAAATAATTTCAAAAATAATATGTGTCTATTTGTATAACTGAATTACCTAGTTGTGCACTTGAAACATTGCAGGTGAACTATACTTGAATAAAATATATACATTTAAAAAAACAGAAAGAACAATCACTAAGTAAACTATAGCCCAATATACTCAAAATAGTGTAAATAAAACAAGAAGAAATTTGAAAAAATTTACAAGTAATCCATAGGAAAGAAAAAAGAAAGAAATAGAGGAAAGAAAAACATAGGGGAAAAAGCAAATAGTAAAATGACAAAGAACAGACTTATGGACATAGGGAAAGAGGAGGAGAGGGTGAGATGTATGTAAAGAGTAACATGGGAACTTACATTACCATATGTAAAATAGATAGCCAAACAGAATTTTCTGTATGGCTCAGGAAACTCAAACAGGGGCTATGTATCAACCTAGAGGGGTGGGATGGGGAGGGAGATGGGAGGGAGTTTCAGAATGGAGGGGATATATGTATACCTATGGCTGATTCATGTTGAGGGTTGACAGAAAAGAGCAAAATTCTGTAAAGCAATTATCCTTCAATGAAAAATAAATAATTTTTTAAAAAGTATGTAAAAAATACAGTAAATAAAATGATAGACAAAGTCCTAAGATGCCAATAATTATTTTAAATGTATATAGTCTAAATATGCCAATTAAAAGAGAGACATTGGCAGAGTGGATAAAAAGCCAAACCATGCCCTCCAGAAAGCAGGCATAGAAGGAACATACCTCAATATAATAAAAGCCATATGTGATAAATCCACAGCAAACATTATCCTCAATGGTTAAAAACCGAAAGCATTTCCCCTAAACTCAGGAATAAGACAAGTGTGCCCACTCTCACCACCACTATTCAACACAGTTTTGGAAGTTTTAGCCACAACAATCAGAGAAGAAAAAGGAATAAAAGGAATCCAGATTGGAAAAGAAGTAAAACTCTCACTGTTTGCAGATGACATGATCCTCTACATAGAAAACCCTAAAGACACAACCAGAAAATTACTAGAGCTAATCAATGAATATAGTAAAGTTGCAGGATATAAAATTAATACACAGAAATCCCTTGCATTCCTATACACTAACAATGAGAAAAAAGAAAGAGAATTAAGGAAACAATTCCATTCACCATTGTGACAAAAAGAATAAAATACTTAGGAATAAATCTACCTAAAGAAACAAAAGACCTATATACAGAAAACTATAAAACACCAATGAAAGAAATCAAAGAGGACACAAATAGATGGAGAAATATACCATGTTCATGGATCAGAAGAATCCATATAGTGAAAATGAGTATAATACCCAAAGCAATCTATAGATTCAATGCAACCCCTATCAAGCTACCAAAAGTAGTTTTCACAGAATAGAACAAAAAATTTCACAATTTGTATGGAAATACAAAAAACCTCAAATAGCCAAAGCAATCTTTAGAAAGAATGGAACTGGAGGAATCAACCTGCCTAACTTCAGACTATACTACAAAGCTACAGTCATCAAGGCAGTATGGTACTGGCACAAAGACAGAAATATAGGTCAATGGAACAAAATAGAAAGCCCAGAGATAAATCCACACACCTACGGATACACCTTATCAAAGATAAGGATCTTTGAAAAAGGAGGCAAGAATATACAATGAAGAAAAAACAATATCTTTAACAAGTGGTGCTGGGAAAACTGGTCAACCACCTGTAAAAGAATGAAACTAGAACACTTTCTAACACCATACACAAAAATAAACTCAAAATGGATTAAAGATCTAAACGTAAGACCAGAAACTATAAAACTCCTAGAAGAAAACATAGGAAAAATACTCTCCGACATAAATCACAGCAGGATCCTCTATGACCCACCTCCCAGAGTAATGGAAATAAAAGCAAAAATAAACAAATGGGACCTAATTACACTTAAAAACTTTTGCACAATAAAGGAAACTATAAGCAAAGTGAAAAGACAGCCTTCAGAATGGGAGAGAATAATAGCAAACAAAGCAACTGACAAAGAATTAATCTCAAAAATATACAGGCAATACCTGCAGCTCAATTCCAGAAAAATAAACAACCCAATCAAAAAACGGGCCAAAGAACTAAACAGACATTTCTCCAAAGAAGACATACAGCTGGCTAACAAACACATGAAAAGATGTTCAACATCACTCATTATCAGAGAAATGCAAACCAAAACCACAGTGAGGTACTATCTCACGCTGGTGAGAATGGCTGCTATACAAAAATCTACAAACAATAACTGCTGGCGAGGGTGTGGAAAAAAGAGAACCCTCTTACACTGTTGGTGGCAACGCAAACTAGTACAGCCACTATGGAGAACAGTGTGGAGATTCCTTAAAAAACTGGAAATAGAACTGCCATACGACCCAGCAATCCCACTGCTGGGCATACACACTGAGGAAACCAGAACTGAAAGAGACACGTGTACCCCAGTGTTCACTGCAGCACTGTTTACAATAGCTAGGACATGGAAGCAACTTAGATGCCCATCAGCAGATGAATGGATAAGAAAGCTGAGGTACATATACACAATGGAATATTACCAGCTATTAAAAAGAACACATTTGAATCAGTTCTAATGAGGTGGATGAAACTGGAACCTATTATACTGAGTGAAGTTTTAAGTCAGAGAGAAAAACACCAATACAGTATATTAATGCATATATATGGAATTTAGAAAAATGGTAATGATGACCCTGTATGTGACAGAACAAGAGAGACACAGATATAAAGAACAGACTTTTGGACTCTTTGGGAGAAGGCAAGGGTGGGATGATTTGAGAAAATAGCACTGAAACATCTGTATTATCATATGTGAAATAGATCACCAGTCCAAGTTCAATGCGTGAAACAGGGCACTCAAAGCCGGTGCACTGGGACAACCCTGAGGATGGGATGGGGAGGGAAGTGGGAGGGGGTTTCAGGATGGGGGACACATGTACACCCATGGCTGATTCATGTCAATGTATGGCAAAAACCACTACAATACTGTAAAGTAATTAACCTCCAATTAAAATAAATTAATTAATTTAAAAAAAGCCAAACCACGATGATGTAGTCACTCTCCTAGAGTCAGACATCCCTGAATATGAAGTCAAGTATGCCTCAGGAAGCATTACTACTAACAAAGCTAGTGGAGGTGATGGAATGTCAGCTGAGCTGTTTCAAATCCTAAAAGATGATGCTGTGAAAGTGCTGCACTCAATATGCCAGTTAATTTGGAAAACTCAGCAGTGGTCACAGGACTCAAAAAGGTCAATTTTCATTCAAATTCCAAAGAAAGGCAATGCCAAAGAATGTTCAAATTACCATACAATTGTGCTTATTTCACATGCTAGTGAGGTTATGCTCAAAATCCTTAGAGCTAGACTTTAGCAGTACATGAAGTGAGAACTTCTAGATGTGCAAGCTGCATTTAGAAAAGGCAGAGGAACCAGAGATCAGGTTGCAAACATATGTTGGATAATGGAGAAAGCAGGGAATTTCAGAAGAACATCTACTTCTGGTTTATTGACTACACCAAAGCCTTTGACTGTGGGGATCACAATAAACTGTGGAAAATTCTTAAAGAGACTGGAATACCAGACCACGTTATCTGCCTCCTGAGAAACCTATATGCAGGTCAAGAAACAACAGTTAGAACTGTACATGGAACAAGACTGGTTCAGATATGCAGATGATATCCCTCCAATGGCAAAAGTGAAGAGGAACTAAAGAGCCTCTTCATAAAGGTGATAGGGGAGAGTGAAAAAGCTGGGTTGAAAATCAACATTCAAAAATCTAAGATCATGGCATCCGGTCCCATCACTTCATGGCAAATTGAAGGGGGAAAAGTGGAAGTAGTAACAGATCTTATTTTCTTGGGCTCCAAAATCACTCCAGACAGGGACTGCAGCCATGAAATTAAAAGATTCTTGCTCCTTGGAAGGAAAGCTATGGCAAACCTAGACAGCGTATTAAAAAGCAGAGACATCACTTACTTTGTTGACAAAGGTCTGGATAAGTAAAGCTATGGTTTTTCCAGTAGTCATGTAATGATGTGAGAGATGGACCATAAAAAATGCTGAGCAGCAAAGAATTGATGCTTTCAAATTGTCGTGCTGGAAAAGATTCTTGAGAGTCCCTTGAACAGCAAAGAGATCAAACCAGTCAACCCTAAAGGAAATCAACCCTGAATATTCATTGGAAGGACTGATGTTTAAGCTGAAGCTCCAATACCTTGGCCACCTGATGCAAAGAGCCGACTCATCAGAAAAGACCCTAATGCTGGGAAAGATTGAGGGCAGGAGGAGAAGTGGGTGGCAGAGGATGAGATGGTTAGATAGCATCACTGACTCAATGGACATGAATTTGAGTAAACTCTGGGAGATGATAGAGGTCAGAGGAGCCTGGCATCATGCTGCAGTCCATGGGGTCACAAAAGTTGGACGTGACTTAGCAACTGAACAACAACAACAAATGTGCTTTTTGCAAGAAACTCACTTCAAACATAAGATAATCAGGTTGAAAACTGAAGGATGGCAAAAGATATATTATGCTAACATTAGTCAAAAGAAAGCAGGAGTGGGTTGTAATATCAGACAATGCAGAATTCAGAGGAAAGAATTACTAGGGATGAAGTTATAGGGATATAACACTGATGAAAAGATCATCATACTTAATGCTGAAACATTGAAAGCTTTCTCACTAAGATCAGGAACAACCCAAGGACATCCCTTCTCATCACTTCTATTCAACATGGTACTGGAAATTCTAGAAAAAGCAATTAGGAAGAAAAAGAAATAAAAGCCATCTAAATTGGAAAAAGAAAAGATGATAATATCTTACATAAAGTCCTGACAAATGATGAATCCACAAAAAACAAAAACCTATTAGAGCTAATAAACTAATCTAGTAAAGTTACAGAATACCAGAATAGCACTCAAAAATCAGTTATATCTATACATCACCAACGAGCAATCGAAAAAGGAAATTAAGAAACCAATTTCACTTACAATAACATAAAAAAGATACGGGTGTAAGACTTGTACACTGAAAACTATAAAATGTTGCTGAAAGAAATTAAAGAACACCTAATTTAATGAAAAGATATCCCATGTCCATGGATTGGAAGACTATTATTAGGAAACAATACTATTAGGAACTAAAGCAATCTCTATTAAAACCCGGATATTGGGGAGAGATTCTTTTCGCAAACTTGATTTTAAAATCATATGGAGGTGCAAGCAACACAGAAGCACCAAAATAGTCTTGAAAAAGTAAAACAAAATTGAAGGACTCATGCTTTTATACTCAATTGATTTTCATCAAGAGTGCCATGTCTTGAAAAAAACAAAAAAAAGAGTGCCAAGTCTATTCAATGGGGAAAGAAGACAGATGGTCTTTGACACAACATTTTTTCTAACCATATGATGGTGTGAAAGCAATACACATTTAGTAGAAATTGTACTTTTATTTTTGAATATTGACTTCTCCTAGACTAACTATGTAGTATAATACTTTCCTGTGATGCTGGGTAGTGGCAGTGAACCACAGCTCCTAAGTCAGCCATGTGATCATGAGAATAAACAATCAGTACACTTACAACTATTCTGTTTTTCACTTTCAGTACAGTGCACAGTAAGCTGCAAGAAATATTCAATACTTTATTATAAAAGAGGCTTTGTGGGGCGGGGCTAAGATGGCGGAGGAATAGGACGGGGAGACCACTCTCTCCTCCACAAATTTATCGAAAGAACATCTGAACGCTGACCAAACTTCACAAAACTACTTCTGAAGGCTGGCTGAGGACGTCAGGCTTCCACAAAAACAGCGCATTATCTTCAAAAGAGGTAGGAGAAATTATAAAAGATAAAAAGAGAGACAAAAGAGTTAGGGACGGAGACCCGTCCCGGGGAGGGAGTCGTAAAAGAGGAGGAATTTCCAAGCACCAGGAAACCCTCTCACTGGCGGGTGTGGGGGAGGATTTCTTATCTCGGAGGGCAACGTAACTGGGAGGAAAAAATAAATAAAATCCACAGATTACGTGCCTAAAGCAACTCCCAGCAAAGAACCCCAGACGCTCGCATCATCCGCCACCAGCAAGTGGGGGCTGAACGGAGAGGAGCGGGCGGCACTGCCTAGGGTAAGGACCGGGCCCGAGTGCCCCGAGGGCAATCTGAGGGAGCTAACGTGAGATAGTAACCTAAACTGTGGGACAGCCAGAGAGAGAGAACTATCCCGCGAAAAGCCCAACTCTAAGGCACTGCCGGCCCGCTCACAGAACAAAGGACTGAGCGACACCAGAGGAGAGCTAGCCGGCTGCGGACCGCCCCATCCCCCGCCGGACACAGCGGGCAGGCGGGGCCCGCCAGAGCCGGAAAGGGGCAAACTCGGCTCCAGAGAGGGCACCCCCTACCAAACTGCAAACAGGCTCCCAGTTTCTAAGCAAAGACTGCCTGAGATCCCGGAGGGTCGACAGCCGCCGGGAGGGTCGCAGCCAGAGACCAGCTCCCCAGAACCGACACAAAGCACACTGGAGCCGGGCGCGCCCGTAAACCGAGGCGGGGACCAGAGAGGTGATAAGCCGCACCGCCCCAACAGTGCGCACGCTCTCTCGCGCGCTCGCCAAACTCCTCGCCGCCTGAGCAGCTCCGACCGGGAACGGCACAAGCCGCGGGCGAAACCGAGTCTGCGCCTTTGTGGAGTAACTGGGAGCCTGAACCTGAGCGGCTTAGACCTGGGAAGTGCACGCAGCTCAGGGCCCGCTCCCCGGCCGAATAACCTGAAGCCTGAGCAGGGTAGACGGGGAAAGCACACACGCCGTGAGCGGGGGCGAACCCAGTGCCGCCGAGACACTGCGAGCTTACCACACACACGCCAGATTTGCAGTGTTCCTTCCTCCCCACAGCACGATTGAACAAGCGAACCTAAAGAGATCACCTCCACCGCTTTGTTGCAGGGCGGAAATTAGATACTGAAGAGATCTCCAAACAGAAGCCAAATAAACAGAGGGAAGCGCTTTGGAAGGGACAGGCCAACAGATTAAAATCCCTGTAGTTAATACCGACTGCATTGAAAAGGACCTATAGATCTTGAAAAGTATAAGCAGGAATAAGGATCTATCTGAAACTGAGCAGATCCCACACTGCTCACAACAGATCCAGAGAAAGTCCGGGATATATATATTTTTTACTATTATTTTTTTTTTTAATTTCTTTTTTTAATTAAAAAAATTTTTTTCTCTTCTTTCCTTTTTCTTCAAGTCCTCTATTACACCTTTAACTTTCATTTTCATAACCCATTATTAAGTTGCAAAAAAAAAAAACCCTATTTTTGAAGCAAACTACATACATATATCTTATACCTTTTGTGTTTTCTTTTTTTAATGTTTTTTTTCCGTTTTACTTTTTTTTACTGTTTCTTTTTTTACTGTTATACTGTTTTTTTTCTTTTTACACTGTTTCCTTTCTTTTTTTTTTTATATTGTAAGTTTTATAAGAGTCTAACCTCTACTCTAGATTTTTAATCTTTGTTTTACATATTTGATATCAATTTTGTACATTTAAGAACCCAATCTTTAGGACCCATTTTTACTCAGGAGTGTGATCACTGGCCTGATCACTCTCTCCCCCTATTGATGCTCTTTCTTCTCCCCCAGGGAACCTCTATCTCCCACCCTCCTCCTTCTCTTCTCAACCCAATTCTGTGAATCTCTGAGGGTGTTCTGGGTACCGGAGAACACTTCAGGAACAGGATACTGCCCAGATCTCTCTCTCCCCTCTTGATTCCTCCCTTTCTACTCATGCTCACCTCTATTACCTTCCCGCCCCCCATGTATCTCTGTGAACCACTCTGAGGGTTCCAAACTGTGGAAAGCACAGAGGGAAGTGCTTACTGGCTAGATTGCTCTCTCCACATTTGAATTCCCCTCTTCCCCTCCTGGTCACCTCAACCCCCACCCCCACCTCATCTCTCCATGTAACTCAGTGAACCTTTCTGGGTATCCCTCACTATGGAGACTCTTTTCACCATTAACCTAAAAGTTTTATTATTGAGGCTGAATGGAAGGAGAAGTCTTGAGGCTACTGCAAGAATAAGACTGAAAGCCAGGGGAAACATTAATTAATAAGAGACCATCCAATAGCCTCCATAAATACACTGAAACCAAGCTCCACCCAAGAGCCAATAAGTTCCAGAGCAAGACATACCATGCAAATTCTCCAGCAACGCAGGAACATAGACCTGAGCATCAATATACAGGCTGCCCAGAGGCACACCAAATCCATAGACATCTCAAAAATTAATACTGGTCACTCCATTGCACTCTAGAGAGCAGAAATCCAGCTCCACCCACCAGAACACCGACACAAGCTCCCCCAACCAGGAAGCCTTGACAAGCCACCTGTCCAACCCCAACCGCAGTGAGGAACCTCCACAATAAAGAGGAACTTCATACTACCAGAATACAGAAAGGCCACTCCTAACACAGCAGTCTAAACAAGATGAAAAGGCAGAGAAATACTCAGCAAGTAAAGGAAAATGAGAAATGCCCACAAAGCCAAACAAAAGAGGAGGAGATAGGGAATCTATCTGAAAAAAGAATTTAGAATAATGATAATAAAAATGATCCAAAATCTTGAAAGCAAAATGGAGTTACAGATAAATAGCCTGGAGACAAAGATTGAGAAGATGCAAGAAATGTTTATCAAGGACTTAGAAGAAATAAAAAGGAGTCAATATAGAATGAATAATGAAATAAAGGAGATAAAAGACACTCTGGAGGGAACCAACAGTAGAATAACGGAGGCAGAAGATAGGATAAGTGAGGTAGAAGATAGAATGATGGAAATAAACGAAGCAGAGAGGAAAAAAGAAAAAAGAATCAAAAGAAATGAGGAAAACCTCCGGGACCTCTGGGACAATATGAAACGCCCCAACATTCGAATCATAGGAGTCCCAGAAGAAGAAGATAAAAGGAAAGGCCATGAAAAAATACTCGAGGAGATAATAGCTGAAAATTTCCCTAAAATGAGGAAAGAAATAGTCACAGAAGTCCAAGAAACCCAGAGAGTTCCAAACAGGATAAACCCAAGGCGAAACACCCCAAGACACATATTAATCAAATTAACAAAGATCAAACACAAAGAACAAATATTAAAAGCAGCAAGGGAAAAACAACAAATAACACACAAGGGGATCCCCATAAGGATAACAGCTGATCTTTCAATAGAAACCCTTCAGGCTAGAAGGGAATGGCAGGACATACTTAAAGTAATGAAAGAGAATAATCTACAACCCAGATTACTGTACCCAGCAAGGATCTCATTCAGATATGAAGGAGAATTCAAAAGCTTTACAGACAAGCAAGAGCTGAGGGAATTCAGCACCACCAAACCAGCTCTCCAACACATGCTAAAGGATCTTCTCTAAACAGGAAACACAGAAAGGATGTTGCAACACGAACTCAAAACGACAAAGTAAATGGCAACGGGATCATACTTATCAATAATTACCTTAAATGTAAATGGGTTGAATGCCCCAACCAAAAGACAAAGGGTTGCTGAATGGATACAAAAACAAGACCCCTATATATGCTGTCTACAAGAGACCCACCTCAAAACTAGGGACAGACACAGGCTGAAAGTGAAGGGATGGAAAAACATATTTCATGCAAACGGAGACCAAAAGAAAGCAGGAGTCGCAATACTCATTTCAGATAAAATAGACTTTAAAATAAAGGATGTGAAAAGGGACAAAGAAGGACACTACATAAAGATCAAAGGATCAATCCAAGAAGAAGACGTAACAATCATAAATATATATGCACCCAACAGAGGAGCACCACAATATATAAGGCAAATACTAACAAGTATGAAAGGGGAAATTAACAATGACACAATAATAGTGGGAGACTTTAATCCTCCACTCACGCATATGGATAGATCAACTAAACAGAAAATTAACAAGGAAACACAAACTTTAAATGATACAATAGACAAATTAGATTTAATTGATATTTACACGACTTTCCACCCCAAAACAATCAATTTTACCTTTTTCTCAAGTGCAAATGGAACTTTCTCCAGGATAGATCACATCCTGGGCCATAAATCTAGCCTTGGTAAATTCAAAAAAATTGAAATCATCCCAGCCGTCTTCTCTGACCACAATGCAGTAAGATTAGACCTCAATTACAGGAAAAAAACTATTAAAAATTCCAACATATGGAGACTAAACAACACGCTTCTGAATAACCAACAAATCACAGAAGAAATCAAAAAAGAAATAAAATTATGCATAGAAACGAATGAAAATGAAAACACAACAACCCAAAACCTATGGGACACTGTAAAAGCAATACTAAGGGGAAGGTTCATAGCAATACAGGCGTACCTCAAGAAACAAGAAAAAAATCAAATAAATCAACTAACTCTACACCTAAAGCAACTAGAGAAGGAAGAAATGAAAAACCCCAGGGTCAGTAGAAGGAAAGAAATCTTAAAAATTAGGGCAGAAATAAATGCAAAAGAAACAAAAGAGACCATAGCAAAAATCAACAAAACTAAAAGCTGGTTTTTCGAGAAGATAAACAAAATTGACAAGCCATTAGCCAGACTCATCAAGAAACAAAGGGAGAAGAATCAGATCAACAAAATTAGAAATGAAAATGGAGAGATCACAACAGACTCCACAGAAATACAAAGGATCATAAGAGACTACTACCAACAGCTATATGCCAATAAAATGGACAACTTGGAAGAAATGGACAAATTCTTAGAAAAGTATAACTTTCCAAAACTGAACCAGGAAGAAATAGAAGATCTTAACAGACCCATCACAAGCACGGAAATCAAAACTGTAATCAGAAATCTTCCAGCAAACAAAAGCCCAGGACCAGACGGCTTCACAGCGGAATTCTACCAAAAATTTAGAGAAGAGCTAACACCTATCCTACTCAAACTCTTCCAGAAAATTGCAGAAGATGGTAAACTTCCAAACTCATTCTATGAGGCCACCATCACCCTAATTCCAAAACCAGACAAAGATGTCACAAAAAAGGAAAACTACAGGCCAATATCACTGATGAACATAGATGCAAAAATCCTTAATAAAATTCTAGCAAACAGAATCCAACATCATATTAAAAAGATCATACATCATGACCAAGTGGGCTTTATCCCAGGAATGCAAGGTTTTTTTAACATCCGCAAATCAATCAATGTAATACACCACATTAACAAATTGAAAGAAAAAAACCATATGGTTATCTCAATAGATGCAGAAAAAGCCTTTGACAAAATTCAGCATCCATTTATGATAAAAACCCTCCAGAAAGCAGGAATAGAAGGAACATATCTCAACATAATAAAAGCTATATATGACAAACCCACAGCAAACATTATCCTCAATGGTGAAAAATTGAAATCATTTCCCCTAAAGTCAGGAACAAGGCAAGGATGCTCACTTTCACCACTACTATTCAACATAGTTTTGGAAGTTTTGGCCACAGCAATCAGAGCTGAAAAAGAAATAAAAGGAATACAGATAGGAAAAGAAGAAGTAAAACTCTCACTGTTTGCAGATGACATGATCCTCTACATAGAAAACCCTAAAGACTCTACTAGAAAATTACTAGAGTTGATCAATGAATATAGTAAAGTTGCAGGATATAAAATTAACACACAGAAATCCCTTGCATTCCTATACTCCAATAATGAGAAAACAGAAAGAGAAATTAAGGAAACAATACCATTCACCATTGCAACAAAAAGAATAAAATACTTAGGAATATATCTACCTAAAGAAACAAAAGACTTATATATAGAAAACTATAAAAAACTGATGAAAGAAATCAAAGAGGACACAAACAGATGGAGAAATATACCGTGTTCATGGATTGGAAGAATTAATATAGTGAAAATGAGTATACTACCCAAAGCAATCTATAGATTCAATGCAATCCCTATCAAGCTACCAATGGTATTTTTCACAGAACTAGAACAAATCATCTCACAATTTGTATGGAAATATAAGAAACCTCGAATAGCCAAAGCAATCTTGAGGAAGAAGAATGGAACTGGAGGAATCAACCTGCCTGACTTCAGGCTCTACTACAAAGCCACAGTCATCAAGACAGTATGGTACTGGCACAAAGATAGAAATATAGATCAATGGTAAAAAATAGAAAGCCCAGAGATAAACCCACGCACATATGGACACCTTATCTTCGACAAAGGAGGCAAGAATATACAATGGAGAAAAGACAATCTCTTTAACAAGTGGTGCTGGGAAAACTGGTCAACCACTTGTAAAAGAATGAAACTAGAACACTTCCTAACACCGTACACAAAAATAAACTCAAAATGGATTAAAGATCTAAACGTAAGACCAGAAACTATAAAACTCCTAGAGGAAAACATAGGCAAAACACTCTCCGACATAAATCACAGCAGGATCCTGCATGTCCCACCTCCCAGAATATTGGAAATAAAAGCAAAAATAAACAAATGGGACCTAATTAAAAGTAAAAGCTTTTGCACAACAAAGGAAACTATAAGCAAGGTGAAAAGACAGCCTTCAGAATGGGAGAAAATAATAGCAAATGAAGCAACAGACAAACAATTAATCTCAAAAATATACAAGCAACTTCTGCAGCTGAATTCCAGAAAAATAAACGACCCAATCAAAAAATGGGCCAAAGAACTAAACAGACATTTCTCCAAAGAAGACATACAGATGGCTAACAAACACATGAAAAGATGCTCAACATCACTCATTATTAGAGAAATGCAAATCAAAACCACAATGAGGTATCATTTCACACCAGTCAGAATGGCTGCTATCCAAAAGTCTACAAGCAATAAATGCTGGAGAGGGTGTGGAGAAAAGGGAACCCTCTTACACTGTTGGTGGGAATGCAAACTAGTACAGCCACTATGGAGAACAGTGTGGAGATTCCTTAAAAAACTGGGAATAGAACTGCCATATGACCCAGCAATCCCACTGCTGGGCATATACACCGAGGAAACCAGAATTGAAAGAGACGCGTGTACCCCAATGTTCATCGCAGCACAGTTTACAATAGCCAGGACATGGAAGCAACCTAGATGTCCATCAGCAGACGAATGGATAAGGAAGCTGTGGTACATATACACAATGGAATATTACTCAGCCATTAAAAAAAATACATTTGAATCGGTTCTACTGAGATGGATGAAACTGGAGCCCATTATACAGAGTGAAGTAAGCCAGAAAGAAAAACACCAATACAGTATACTAATGCATATATATGGAATTTGAAAGATGGTAACGATAACCCTATATGCGAGACAGAATAAGAGACACAGATGCATAGAACAATTTTATGGACTCTGAGGGAGAAGGTGAGGGTGGGACGTTCTGGGAGAATAGCATTGAAACATGTATATTATCATATGTGAAACAGAACACCATTCCATGTTCAATGCATGAGACAAGGGCTCAGGGCCAGGGCAATGGGATGACCCAGAGGGATGGGATGGGGAGGGAGGTGGGTGGTGGATCCAGGAAGGGGAACACATGTAAACCCATGGCTGATTCATGTCAATGTATGGCAAAAACTATTGCAATATTGTAAAGTAATTAGCCCCAACTAAAATAAATAAATTTATAAAAAAATAAAATAAAATAAAATAAAATAGGCTTTGTGTTAGATGATTTTGCCCAACTGTAGGCTAGTGTAAATGATCTGAACACATATAAGGCAGGGTAGGTTAAGCTATGATGTTCAGTAAGTTAAGTGTATTAACAGCATTTTCTATTTCAATTTATGATGTATTTATTGGGATATAACCCCATATAAAGACAGATAAAGGCCACTAAGTACACAAAAAGGTGCTTAATATCAGTCATCAGGGAAGCACAAATTAAAACCACAATAAGATACTACCACACATTCACCAGGGGACTTCCCAGGTGTCACAGTGGTAAAGAATCTTCCTGCAAATGCATAAAATGCAGGAGACACAAGAGACACAGGTTTGATCCCTGAGTCAGGAAGATGCCCTGGAGTAAGAAATGGCAACTCACTCCAATATTTCTTGCCTGGAAAATCCATGGACAGAGGTGCCTGGCAGGCTACACTCCATGGAGTCACAAAGAATTGGACACAACTGAGCGACTAAGTACACAAACACACACATACTCACCAGAATAACTAAAACTAATGTTGGCAAGGGTGTAAATCTCTCATATATTGCTGGTGTTAGCATAAAATGGTGTAGCCAATTTGGAAAACTGAGAATTCTTAAAAAGTTAAACACCTATCCTATGACCCAGCGAATTCTACAATTGGGTATTATTCAGGAGAAAGGAATACATGTATTAACAGAAAGACTTATACAAGAATGTTCGTTGCAGCTTTATTCATAATAGCCCCCCCAAAAAAAACTACTAGTACACACAACATGGGTCAATCTTACAAATAAACTGAATGAGAGAAATCTTACACAAGACTACATACTGTGTGATTCCATTTCTATGGAGGTCTAGAGCAGGGTAAATTAATCTATGGTGAAAAAAAAAATCAACAGTGGTCAACTGGTGGGAGGTGTGTGGCTGGACACTGACTGGGAAGGAGCATGAAGGAAATTTCTACAGTAATGGCAATATTCTTAATCATGTGGGCAAGCTACAGCCTGCAGGCCAAACCTGGTACACCAGCCATTTTTGTGAATAAAGTTGTACTGGAACACAGTCATGCCAAATATTTTACAATTGTTTATGGCTGCTTTCACACATGCAATAGCAGAGTTGAATAAATGCAATGGACACTACAGAGACCACAAAGCTTAAAATAGTTACTATCCAAACCTTACAGAAAATGTTTGCCAACATTTTTTTGTATTTTGATAATGGTTTGGGTTACAGAGGTGTAAGCATTTGTCAAAACTCAATGAATTATGATCTGTGCATTTTACTGCACATAAATTTAAACTAAAAAATATTAAAAAAATACTGAATTCTAGTCAATGATATGCATGCTGAAGTGTTTATGGATGAAATATACTAATGTCAGCAACTTTAATTTTGAATTTACTGATAAATGGATAAAGTAGTTGATAGATAAGAAACAGACCAAATACAACAAAAGTTAACTGTATAATCTAGCTGGTAGGTATATGTACGTTCACTTTTTCTTCAACTTTTCTGTATTTTTGAAATTCTTCTTAATAAAATGCTGGGGGAAAATTTTTAATTTGTTGTTCAGTCACTCAGTCATGTCCAACTCTTTGCAACTCCATGAACTGCAGCATGCCAGGCTTCCCTGTCCTTCACCATCTCCCGGAGCTTGCTCAAACTCATGTCCATTGAGTGGGTGATTCCATCCAACCGTCTCGTCCTCTGTTGTCCCCTTCTCCTCCTGCCTTCAATCTTTCCCAGCATCAGAGTCTTTTCTAACTTTTAATTATATAAGGAAAGTATACAACACATGCCCACAGAAATGAACATTCCAATCTGAAATACCTTGTGAAAAAATTTATTCTAAAGAAATGTCCTGGAATAGCGTGCTTTGAAGAAACTTCAACTCCAAAGATTTTTATTAATCCTTGATCATTCCTGATAGAAGTCAACATGCACACATTAGAATTCATTATAATTTATGCCCCTGATGAAAAGGAAATTTTATAAAATACACAATTCTTAAGATCATAGCTATTTAAAACAGTAATATCAACAGTAAAAAAAAAAAAAAAAACCTCTTATATTATAGCACATCTATTACCTAAGGACCTCAAAGCATTTTATTAGCTAAACTCAATAAATTCAGTCTTTAGAAATACCTGAATCAGAACAGAAGAGAAAAAATAAAGTGAATTCTCAGTTCCTAACTTTAATTAATTCAGTTGATCCCCTGAGTTAACTTCATCGCACTGAAGTCATCATGCTCTTTTTCTCAAATTCTGGCAGGGAAAATAGCTATCTATCAAAGAGGATGGACGATGTAATGATTTAAGGACATAGTCTCTGCAGCCAGGTGGTCTGGGTTGAAATCCCAGCCCTCTCATGACACTCAGAAAGTTATTTAACCTCTCTGAACCTCAATTACCCTTAATGACAGCTACTATTCATAGGGTTGTTTTGAGGATAGTACACATAAAGCCATTAGAACAGTATTTGGCACCTAAGAATCACTCAATAGTGCTCATTATTATCATCCCATAAAATCAAATGCTTTATAATAAATGTAGAACAGTAAGATAGCCATAGGCTTGAAACACATTAGGACTTGGTGTTCTTCAAACATCCCAGACCCACTTCTCCCTCAAAGTCCCTCTGCCTGAAATGTGCACTAAGGACTCCCTCACCTCTTTCAAGTGTGTGCTCAATTTGTCAACCTTCTCAATAAGGCCTACCCAGATCATCACCTCATTTAAAACTGCAACCGACTTTCCTCCTTACCCTGCTCCACTGAGCAAACTCTGGGAGATAGTGAAGGACAGGGAAGCCTGGTGTGCTGCAGTCCATGGGGTCACAAAGAGTTGGACACGACTGAGTGACTGAACAACAACCCTGTACTGTATTATATAATTTACTTTTTATTGTGGTTATTGACTGTCTCCCTACATTAGGCAACAAAACTCAATGACAGAAAGAATGTTTGTCTTTTATTCACCGATATATTCCAAGTAGGTGCTCAAATATTTTTTGTTAACATCATCTGGTCTAATCCCTCCACTTTACAGATGAAGAAATGCCAAAAAGATTTGAATCAAAGCTACCTACTGATTAAGGAAAAAAGCCAGGAACAGGGACTGTGACTTCCAATCCCAGTGCCATTTTTACTATAGCTTACCATATCCTGGATCCTTGAACATTACAGAAAATGGACAATCATCCATATTTTTCCCCAGGAGAATTTACCTTTGAAATTTCTTGGCCTTGCAAATACTGCTGTGTCCGTAACAGAGAAATGCTTTGAAAGGCAGTAGAAGCCTGTACTGGAATACTAAGTGGCAACAAATGAACAGAAGAAGATGGGGCAGCGGGATGATATGGGAGAATGGCATTGAAGCATGTAATTATCATATGTGAAACAAATCGCCAATCCAGGTTCGATGCATGATACAGGGTGCTCGGGGCTGATGCACCGGGATGACCCAGAGGAATGGGATGGGGCGGGAGGTGGGAGGGGGGTTCTGGAAGGGGAACACATGTACAACTATGGCAGATTCATTTCAATGTATGGCAAAACCAATACAATATTGTAAAGTAAAAAAATAGATAAATAAATAAATTTTTAAAAAAAGAAGAAGATGGCTGATTTGTAAGGTCTATCCCAGAACTGGATGAGGGTCTGGTGTTGTAATTGTGTTTCTGATGACCCAGAAACAAGTGCTAAGCTAGAAGATGACTGCCACTGTGGCTGGACAGCAGACTACTGCTGAATGCATGCTGGCTGGTGCTGTGCTAGGTTTCTTTGCAGGGGAAAAGTTTGACTCCTGTCTAATCCCAGAAGCAATCGAGGCTGTTCAAAAGGCTGTATTACATGCCGGTGCTTCAGTGCCGCTGGTTGCAACTGTTCTTGCAAAGGATATATAATCAGGGCCACATCTCTAATGGCCTTTGGAATACCTGGTAATTGTTGAATCTGGTTAGGTGCATGTGAATGAGGTACCTGCTGTTGGAAAGCAGCATGATGGATATATAAAGACTGCTGTTGATTTAGGGGACCTTCTTGAGTACACAATGGCTTTTCTGTGCTTGCTTATGAGATAAATGAGTCATCTGCTGATGATGAAAGAAAGCTGAGTGAGAAGCCTGGCTTCTTGTTAATATGATTGGGAATGCTGTGCAGAGAAGTGTGGGGGCTGGATCTGGGTCTTTGAAGAGGCCTATGAAGGACATTTGTGCCAGGTGTTGAAGCTGTCCTTCCACAGCCCTCTGAAATGTAATGCTAATTGAATGGGCTTTTAGCTGCTGGTGCCCAAAACTGACATCTGTTTGTTAGATAGGCTGAATCCTGCACATTAAATAAAGGCTCAATAAATGTGTTTGTGTATCTAAGGTTAATGTTAAATATGACTTATGTCTTTTGTTCTAATGTTGAAGAACCTTGGGGTTGTGTTAAATAAGCTTGTTGCTCAGAAGTCTGTACTACATAAGGTGGTACTGAGTAAAAGTCCTGATCTGCAGTTTGTAGTATATATTGCTTGGCATAAGAAGAATTTACTTTGTATACTCGCTGGGTGATGAAGGTTGTCTTTTAAGTTGTCTGCATGGTGTAAGCAGTGTGTCCTGAATAAGGGACATACTCAAATGTCTGGTAAGCAGGCTGTTCCATAGGTTTCACGGGGTAAGCTGCTTGGATTATACATTCTGGCTGGTCTGGAAAAGGAGACCAAACCAGAGGTTGCACTGTATAAACATGCTGCCCATGGGCTGGGGCCAAATAAGAAGGCTATGCCACAGGTGGGACTGGATAAGAAGTACATGGAATAGGTTGGCTGTGATGCTAGTGGTTGTACAGTGTAAAGAGGATGCTCTGGGGCGGTAGTAAATAAATAGGCTGTGTTGAAGCCTTCATTGGGTAAGTCGGCTGTGATGGGTAAGAAGCTTACTCCTCGGAAGTACCACAAGGGGCGGCTGCTTAGGAGCCTTCGACGGGAAGGATGGCAGTTCTGCAGGTGGTCCTGAATAAGTGTGTTGAACAGAATAAGATGGCTGTTCCAGTGGCTGAATGACACTGCCAACTTACATGAGTTTCAGATTTTTCAGAATACAATCCCACTGAACATGTTTCTGTGGTGATGCTATTAGGTTGGTGTAAAAGTAATTGTGGTTTTTGCATTGTTGAAATTTGCTGTCTGATATTGGATACATCCTTAAATGTGGTGATGTTATGTATTATTTTAATGCACATTTCTCGCTTTATGTTTTTTTGCTGCTGCTGCTAAGTCGCTTCAGTTGTGTCCGACTCTTTGCAACCCCATAGCTGGCAGCCCATCAGGCTCCTCCGTCCCTAGGATTTTCCAGGCAAGAAGACTGGAGTGGGTTGCTATTTCCTTCTCCAATGCATGCATGCATGCTGAGTCGCTTCAGTCGTGTCTGACTCTCTGCGACCCTATGGACAGCAGCCTACCAGGCTCCTCTGTCCACAGGATTCTCTAGGTAAGTATACTGGAGTGGGTTGCCATTTTTTGCTGATGATTTATATATTGATTGCTATTTATTTTAGACTATGGAAATGATGTTAGACAAAAAGCAAATTTAAGCAATTTTCTTATTTGTGTTCAAAATCGGTCATAAAGCAGCAGAGACAACTCACAACATCAACGACACACTTGGCCCAAGAATTGATAACGAATTACAGTAGTGGTTCAAGAAGTTTTGCAAAGAGATGAGAGCCTTAAAGATGAGGAGCATAGTGGCCAGCCATCGGAAGTTGACAACGACCAAAAGATCATCAAAGTTGATACTCTTATACGAGAAATTGCCAAAGAACTCAATGTCGACCATTCTACAGTCATTCAGCATTTGAAGCAAATTGGAAAGGTGAAAAAAAGCTCAGTAAGTGGGTGCCTCATGAGCTGACTGAAATCAAAAAATCGTCATTTTGAATTGTCATCTTTACTTATTCTACATAACAACAATGAACAATTTCTCGATCAGACTGTGACATGCGACCAAAAGTGAATTTTATACAACAACCAGAAGTGACCAGCTCAGTGTGAAAAGAAGCTCCAAAGCACTTTCCAAAGTCAAACTTGCACCAAAAAAAGGTCGTGGTCAGTTTGGTGGTCAGCTGCCTCTGATCCACTACAGCTTTCTGAATCCTGGGGAAACCATTATATCTGAGAGATATGCTCAGCAAATTGATGAGATGCACTGAAAACTGCAATACCTGCAGCCAGCATTGGTCAACAGAAAGGGCCTAATTCTTCTCCATGACAATGCCTGACCACACGGTACACAACCCCACCTGAAAACTTGAATGAATTGGAATAGGACATTTTGCTTCATCTGCCATATTTCCCTGACCTCTCGCCAACCCACTATCACTTTTTAAGCATCTTGACAACTTTTTGCAGGGACAATGCTTCCAAAACCAGCAGAATGCAGAAAATGATTTCCAAGAGTTCATCGAATCCTGAAACACAGATTTTTACACTACAAGAATAATCAAACTTATTTCTCATTGGCAAAAATGTGTTGACTGTAATGGTTTATATTTTGATTAATAAAGATGTGCTTGAGTCTAGTTATAATGATTTAAAATTCATGGTCTGAAACCACAATTACATTTGTACCAACCTAATAAAAGATGCTTGCTCCTTGGAAGAAAACCTACAACAAACCTAGACAGCATATTAAAAAGCAGAGACATCACTTTACCGACAAAGGTCTGTATAGTCAAAGCTATGGTTTTTCTAGTCGTCATGTACAGATGTGAGAGTTGGATCATAAAGAAAGCTGAGCGCCGAAGAATTGATGCTTTTGAAGTGTGGTACTAGAGAGGACTCTTGAGTCCCTTGGACTGCAAGGAGATCAAACCAATTAATCTTAAAGGAAATCAGTCCTGAATATTCATTGGAAGGACTGACACTGAAGCCAAAGCTCCAGTAGTTTGGCCACCTAATGCAAAGAACCAACTCATTGGAAAAGACCCTGATGCTGGAAAACATTGAAGGCAGGAGGAGAAGGGGATGACAGAGGATGAGATGGTTGGATGGCATCATTGACTCAATGGACATGAGTTTGAGCAAACTCTGGGAGATAGTGAAGGACAGGGAAGCCTGGTGTGCTGCAGTCCATGGGGTAACAAAGAATCAGACACTACTGAGCCACTGAACAACAATATAATCTTAGGTTGTAAAATTAATGGCTGCTGCTGAATAGAGGCTTGGAAACAAGGCTTCTCTAAATGCAGTCTGGGTTTGTGGAACCGAAGAATCTAGAATTACAGACTCCTGATATACCACTGATTATGGCTAGGATACTGAATGTATCTTTTGTGAAGGCTGATAGGCCCTTGAATGCACCTTAGTGCAATTAGAAGGGAGCTGAGCTGTACCAGCAGCATTCTGTACACTGCTCACAAGTTGGGCAAAAGAATAATTTGACAAAGTTGGAGGTGATTAACTGATAAGAAACTAGAAATTTGATTGGCATTTGGTAATTTGGTTAATGCCTGATTCCCATTTCTAGGGTCAAGTTCAAGTTGAAGACCAACCATTAGATCCCGGGAAGTCATTTGTGAAGCAAGCACTGTCTAAGGAGAAATTGTAAACAAGACTGGTTGTGGAACTCCAGTAACTGACAAGTCTAAAGCCATAGGTTGAGCTAAAATTTGTACATCTGCTCCAAAACTCAGCTGTAGTTCCTGGTGCTGATGCAAAAGAATTCAAATTATAAATGCATGTACCATGGGAATTCTCTGGTGTCTAATGGTTAGGACTTGGTGCTCTCACTGTCAGGGCCCTGGGCTCAATCCCTGATTGAACTAAGATCCCACAAGCTGCAGAGTGTGGCCAAAAATTTTTTTTAATTAAAAATAAAATAAATGTATATACCATGTTCAATTTAATGGGGAGAGTCCCAGACAGAATGATAGGTAAAATAATGCTATGTTGTAAAGATTTGGGGGCTTCCTTGGTGGTTCAGACAGTAAGAGAATCTGCCTGCAATGTGGGAGATCTGGGTTCAGTCCCTGGGTGAGGAAGATCCCTGGAGAAGGAAATGGCAACCCACTCCAGTATTCTTGCCTGGAAAATCCCATGATCAGAGGAGCCTGGCAGGCTACAGTCCATGGCATTACAAAGAGTTGGACACAACTGAGCAACTAACACACTGTAAAGATTTTAGGAAGTTATCAAAAAGGTGCTGGGTATAGTGTTAGTCCTATAAAAATTCTATTAAAAACACCACGAGTAAATGTTAATTGAAGACACTAATAGACTGAGACCAGCCCCCAACAATATATTGCTCATGGCCTCTCATTTACTGAACTTGCCACATAACTCATTCAAACCATGGCATAAATTCAGAGTAACTGAATCTGACACCTTCACACACAAGAAAGTAGAAGTTCTAAGAGAAACCTCAAAAAGATTTTAATATCATAGCTAAAAGGAACAAAGAAGCTCTCTCAAGAGGAGAGGAGAGAGTTGGTTAAATATATATAGGCTGGCTGTAATAATTCCTAGAACTTAAACCACCAGGTTTATAAAAAGACCCCCACTGGTCAAAGTGCTTGCTTATGTAGATTCTAAATATTACATGAAAAAGGCAGGCTACAAAATAGTATGTATGTGATATACATATGTACGTATAAACAAAGTTATATATGTATACACAGAAAAAAGACAAATCTAGAGTCTCTACCCCCAAATATAAATGATAATTTATTTCTAGCTGGAGAGATAGTAGATGATTTTCACTGTCTTCTTTATAACTTTGTAGGCTTTATTTTAAATAGGTAAATAACACTTTCATAAATTTTTTAACTTTTTTTTTCAAAATACACATACCTGTATACTTATGTGGTTGAACCTAAGTTATTATTAATAATTTAAGCATCCATCCAACACATTTTGCATTACAGTTTTAAAAAGAGATAAATTCAACCACAACATGAGCTCAAGAATGAACATATACCATATAAGCTACAAACACTAGCCAAACACCATACGCTGTCAACTATACCAGATTAAATATATCCCCAGCAGATTTTAAATGCATCTGGCATTTGTCAAGTATGTGTATGTTTTCCCCTGCAAGAATGAGCTTCTTGAATGCAAGGACCATATTTTATCTTATTTTATATCCCCAGAGATGGCGGTTATTAAAAGTGTGCTGATGAACTATGACTGACTATATATTAATCTCTTAAAACCAACAGATGCACCAGCTGCTAACTAAATCATACAGAGAATGCCTAGGAGCTCAGACCATCTCCTTCCCAAAGAGAGAAGACACATACAGGGGATGGTGAAGTTGAGGAAAGAAAATGGGATGGCAAAGAAAAGTCCAACCACGTATCCAAAGTCTATAAGCTAGGAAACCAGGATATAGTATTGATAAACGAATACTCAGAAAGACTGTGTATTCATTGCCAGAAATGAGTAATGTTGACTTTGAGAGTCTAAATGAAAAAAACATTGTCTTCTACAGAAATAAATGTGAACAAAACAAGTCAAGAATTTAGATCAAAGTGCTAAAAATTATAACAGTCTATGAGATACTATTTCTAATTAACTACAAAAGACATCCCTCCACATTCAAATCAGGCTGAAAAGTCCAACACTAAAAAACAAACCAAGAAAAAGGGATTAGAGTCCTAAACAAATTTTTTATCCATATATGGAATTCTCAGTTTCTTTTCCAATTATATAAGCAATGTCTCAAGATTCTAGTTACACAATATTAGGCACTTCCTCAAGAAGAATGTCTTAAGTGAAGGAAAATATAAACAACTTTAAGCTTTCAGTGACTTTTATATAAACTAGGATGAATCTATAAAAGAGAGCCTTTGCCTGTCAGAAAATCTGTGCTGTGCTTAGTTGCTCAGTCATGTCTGACTCTTTGTGAACCCAAGGACTGTAGCCCGCCAGGCTCCTCTGTCCATGGGGATTCCCCAGGCAAGAATACTGGAGTGAGTTGCCATGCTCCCCTCCAGGGGATCTTCCCAACCTAGGGATCAAACCCAGGTCTCTCGTATTGCAGGCAAATTCTTTACCATCTGAGCTACCAGAGAAGCCCAAGAATACTGGAGTGGGTAGCCTATCCCTTCTCCAAGGGATCTTCCTGACCCAGGAATCAAACTGGGGTCTCCCACATTGCAGGTGGATTCTTTACCAGCTGAGCTACCAGGGAAGCCCAAGCTACCAGGGAAGCCCTATGCAGTGTTAAATATGTTTAACTGAATACAGAGCCTTTAAAATATATCTTACCTTTATCTGTGAGGCCTTTGGGACAGGTAAAGGAGAAACCTGGGGTTGTGAGACAACTGGAGGTCCAAAGACATGTACAGGCAAAACAGTGGACCGACCCTGAACCAAAGGCAAAATTTGGGGCTGAGTCAGCTTTGGCTGCTTCTGTAACTGTTAAATAAGAACAAAAAGATTAAGAATAAATTCTTCCATTTACAGTAAATATACTGATGATATATTTAAAAATATAACAGTTCATCTCACCCCTGAAATCTGCTGGTAATGTCCCACTAGTTGTTGGGATGGATAAATTTTCTCCAGAACATTTATTTCGGTCTGCGGCATGTTAGAAACCATTTGAGAGCCCATCATCTGGTCTGAGGAGTAGGCTACACTGGGCTGATTTGAAGTATCTGAGTGTATAGCTGATCCTGCTCTTGCCTCAGACAAATTGTCACCTACGACAAAGAAAATAAGATAGAAGGGAAAAACTCGAAACACAAGGTCCAGATGGCATAGGAAATGGTAACTGCTCTTTTTTTTTCTTTTTTACTCTGACAACCTGAAACAGCTTCAAATAAAGATATATACACTGCAGAATTAATCAAAAACCATCCTGTAAACTTTCCATGCTGATATTACAGTATAACTAAAATTTTCTTAGTAGAGTCAAACTACAAAGAATTACATGAAAGTTAACTCAATTTGCTGGCCATTTCATGCATATCCTAACTAATCTATGTTTGCCATTAAGATTTCAGTTAATTTTAAGTAGCATTTTCTCATTTTCATAGAACCTAGCTACAAAATAATGCTGCTTTTATAGAACAACAGGTTATTACTATGAAAACACTCTGTCCTTCTAGAGAAGAGAATGTATTACAGCCAGAAAAAATTAGAGAAACTGTTAATTTTATACTTGAGTCTAAAATACAAAAGGTCTCAAAGTCTAGAAAACTTCCTCTTGAAAAATAAGTTCTATCTTTAGATCCATATTTCCTTTACTAAAAAATTCATGTTAGACCCTTAAAAATGGTAAAAAGATTATAATCCTTATTCAACTAGTACCTTGGACAAGTCACTTAACAGAACAGTTTCTTAATTTTAAAGTAAGGAAACTAGCTGGCTTGTCTATTTAGGGATTATGGAAAAGGATTAATGAAAGGACAGATAACAAAATGCTTTGAAATATACAAAAGTACTATTTAAAGATAATGGAATACAATTACATGTTTCCTTTTATACATTATAACTACGTTACCTGTAACAGAGGAGCAATGCTGTTGTGGTTTTCTTTGTAGAAGAAGTTGTCGCACATGTTGATCAACTTCAGTTTCTTCACATTCCGCCCCAGTGTGCTGAACAAGAGGAGGGGGCAACGATGTATTTTGGGGCTGAGGGAGTACATTCCCTACAGACTTGCACTGGGAATCCCTGCGTTCTTCCAAACAGCTAGCTGGCTTCTTCTCCCTTGTCTTCTTTATCAGGGTCACCCGGTCTCTAATGGACTTAGCAACAGCTTTGGAATCACTTTCATGGAAGAATCCTGACTTGACCTACAAACAAAACATAATAAGCAAATCACATCTTTTTTTTCCAATTAATTAATTTTTTATTGAAGGATAACTGCTTTACAGAATTTTGCTGTTTTCTGTCAAACTTCAACATGAATCAGCCATAGGTATACATATATCCCCTCCCTTTTGAACTTCCTCCCAACTCCCTTCTCATCCGGCCCCTCTAGGTTGATACAGAACCCCTGTTTGAGTTTCCTGAGCCATACAGCAAATTCCTGTTGGCTATCTATTTTACAAACGGTAATGTAAGTTTCCATGTTACTGTTTCCATACATCTCACCCTCTCCTCCCCTCTCCCCATGTCCGTAAATCTATTCTCTATGTCTGTTTCTCCATTGTTGCCCTGTAAATAAATTCTTCAGTACCATTTTCTAGATTCCATATATATGTGTTAGAATACAGTATTTATCTTTCTCTTTCTGACTCACTTTACTCTCTATAATAGGTTCTAGGTTCATCCACCTCATTAGAACTGACTCAAATGTGTTCCTTTTTATGGCTGAGTAATATTCCATTGTGTATATATACCACAACTTCTTCATCCATTCATCTGTCGATGGACATCTAGGTTGCTTCCATGTTCTAGCTACTGTAAATAGTGCTGCAATGAACAAGGGGATACATGTCTCTCTTTCAATTTTGGTTTCCTCAGGTTATATGCCTAGGAGTGGGATTTCTGGGTCACATGGTGGTTTTATTCCTAGTTTTTAAAGGAATCTCCATACTGTCTTCCATAGTAGCTGTGTCAATTTACATTCCCACCAACAGTGCAAGAGTGTTTCCTTTACTCCACACCCTTTCCAGCATTTATTGTTTGTAGACTTTTTGATGAGGGCCATTCTGACCGGTAGGAGGTGATATCTCATTGTGGTTTTGATTTGCATTTCTCTAATGAGTGATATTGAGCATCTTTTCATGTGTTTGTTAGCCATCTGTATATCTTCTTTGGAAAAATGTCTGCTTAGGTCTTTTTTCCCACTTTTTGATTGGGTTGTTTGTTTTTCTGGTATTGAGTTGTATGAGCTGCTTGTATATTTTAGAAATTAATCCTTTGTCAGTTGTTTCATTTGCTATTATTTTCTCCCATTCTGAGGGTTGTATTTTCACCTTGCTTATGTTTCCTTTGCTGTGCAAAAGCTTCTAAGGTTAATCAGGTCCCACTTGTTTACTTTTGTTTTTATTTCCATTACTCTAGGAGGTGGGTCATAGAGGATCTTGCTTTGATTTACGTCATTGAGTGTTCTGCCTATGTTTTCCTATAAGAGTTTTATAGTTTCTGATCTTACATTTAGGTATTTAATCCATTTTGAGTTTATCTTTGTGTATGGTGTTAGGAAGTGTTCTAATTACATTCTTTTCCATGTAGCTGTCCAGTTTTCCCAGCACCATTTATTGAAGAGGCTGTCTTTGCCCCATTGTATATTCTTGCCTCCTTTGTCAAAAATAAGGTACCCATAGTTGCACTGGTTTATTTCTGGGCTCTCTGTCTTGTTCCATTGGTCTCTATTTCTGTTTTTGTGCCAGTACCATACTGCCTTGATGACTGTAGCTTTATAGTATAACCTGAAGTCAGGAAGCTTGATTCCTCCAGCTCCATTCTTCTTTCTCAAGACTGCTTTGGCTATTCGGGGTCTTGTGTGTTTCCATATGAATTGTGAATTTTTTGTTCTAGTTCTGTGAAAAATGCCATTGGTAATTTGATAGGGATTGCATTGAATCTGTAGATTGTGTTAGGTAGTATAGTCATTTTCACAATATTGATTCTTCCTACCCAGGAACATGGAATATCTCTCCATCTGTTTGTATCATCTTTGGTTTCTTTCATTAGTGTCTTATAATTTTCTGTGTACAGTTCTTTTGTCTCCTTAGGTAAGTTTATTCCTAGATATTTAATTCTTTTTGTTGCAATGGTGAATGGGATTGATTTCTTAATTGCTCTGATTTTTCATTGTTAGTATATAGAAATGCAAGTGATTTCTGTGTATTGATTTTGTATCCTGCAACTTTGCTAAATTCACTGATTAGCTCTAGTAATTTTCTGATAGTATCTTTAGGGTTTTCTATGTACAGTATCATGTAATCTACAAACAGTGAGAGCTTTACTTCTTTTCTGATCTGGATTCCTTTCATTTCTTTTTCTTCTCTGATTGCTGAATCTAGGACTTCCAGAACTATGTTAAATAATAGTGGGTAAAGTGGACACCCTTGTCTTGTTCCTGATTTTAGGGGAAATGCTTTCAGTTTTTCACCATTGAGAATAATGTTTGCTGTAGGCTTATCATATATGGCCTTTACTATGTTGAGGTAGGTTCCTTCTACGCCCATTTCTTGAAGAGTTTTAATCATAAATGGGTACTGAATTTTGTCAAAGGCTTTTTATGCATCTATTGAGATGACCATATGGTTTTTATCTTTCAATTTGTTAATATGGTGTATCACACTGATTGATTTCCATATATTGAAGAATCCTTGCATCCCTGGAATAAACCCAACTTGATATGGTGTATGAGCTTTTTGATGTGTTGCTGAATTCTGTTTGCTAAAATTTTGTTGAGCATTTTTGCATCTATGTTCATCAGTGATATTGGCCTGTAGTTTTCTTTTTTGTGTGTTGTCTTTGTCTGGTTTTGGTGTCAGGCTGTGGTGGCCTCATAGAATGAATTTGGAAGTGTTCCTTCCTCTGAAATTTTTGGAAAGAGCTTTAGAAGACTAGGCATTAGCTCTTCTCTACATGTTTGATAGAATTCTCCTGTGAAGCCATCTGGTCCTGGGCTTTTGTGTTTTGGGAGATGTTTTATCACAGTTTCAATTTCAGTGCATGTAATTGGATTGTTCATAATTTCTATTTCTTCCTGGTTCAGTCTTGGAAGATTGACCTTTTCTAAGAAGCTGTCCATTTCTTCCAGGTTATCTATTTTATTGCCATATAGTTGTTCATAACAGTGTCTTATAATCCTTTGTATTTCTGCACCGTCTGTTGTAACCTCTCCTTTTTCATTTCTAATTTTGTTGATTTGATTCTTCTCTTTTTTTTTCTTGATGACTCTGGCTAAGGGTTTGTTGATTTTGTTTATCCTCTCAAAGAACCAGCTTTTAGTTTTATTAATCGTTACTATGGTTTCTTTCATTTCTTTTTCATTTATTTCTGCTCAGATATTTATGATTTCTTTCCTTCTACTAATTTTGGGGTTTTGTTCTTCTTTTTCTAGTTACTTTAGGTGTAAAGTTAGATTGTCTATTCGATGTTTTTCTTGTATCTTGAGGTAGGATTGTATTGCTTTAAACTTCCCGCTTAGAACTGCTTTTGCTTCATCCCATAGGTTTTGAGTTGTCATGTTTTCATTGTCATTTGTTTCTAGAAATTTTATAATTTCCCTTTTGATTTCTTCAGTAACCTGCTGGTTATTTAGAAACATGTTGTTTAATCTCCATGTGTTTGTGTTTCTTACAGCTTTTTTCTTGTAATTGATATCTAGTCTCATAGCGTTGTGGCCGGATAAGATGCTTGATACAATTTCAATTTTCTTAAAAATCACATCTTTAACATTTAAGATTTTTACTTTTATTTTTTACTAGCAGAGTTATTTTCCTGCCCCAAATTCCAAATGCTATTAAAAACTAGTTAATTTGTTTCTATGTTCTTTCTTAATCAGACATGTATAAATGCCAGAGCCCTGAATACGAAAAAAATTACTATTACCAAGCGTTGTTAAAATAATTCCAGCTTTAAACAAAAACAAACAGCTTCATATTTCACTACATGCAGTTTTACTACAGGTAATTTCTGACTGCCATTAAGTCTTGTGAAAGATTAAAAAGGTTTCCTTATTCAGCAACAGTACATGCCTACAATGTGCCCAGTAGTAGGCTCCAGAGACATAAGTGCCTAAGCTGGTCCTTTTTCCTATAAGCACACACAAGCTGGTGGTAAGAGATGGATAAAAACTTAATTTAAAATGAAATAAGAGGTAGAAATAAGCTGCAGCAAAAGCCCTAAAAGAGCACAAGCCTTTCTAGTGAAAGTAGAGAAAGAATCAAAGAAGAAGGTAAAGTCTGACATGGATTAAATAAAACAAGGAACTTGAAGGCTACTGAGGGAGAGGCAGATGAAGTCTAGAAATCACTCTAGGCAGAGGAAGTATGCTCATAGCAAAGTGCTGTATCTTACTAAGTGTTAGTAGAGTGACACGAGAGACATTAAGGGCTTGTTGTCTAAAAGGAACAGGGCTGAGTAGTGGAGATAATGACTTGAAGAGGTGTCATGGCATTTCATTCTCAGTTCTACAATCTGTATTTTAAAGCATGTCTCAAGGTTCTACAGATTTGGGGAAATTTCATCATAGTTGAAAAATGATTAAAATGTTAGGTGGAATCCATATATTTAACTTCACTCCTTCCTAAAGTTCAAAAAAAAACCCAGAGTAAATGGATTTTTAAGTCATAAACTCACAAGGATAGACAGAATAAAGCCAACAACAACAATAAACGTTTTGGACATTTGGGGATGTGGAAAACAGATAATAACTGGAAAAGGTGGACAGGGAAAGTTGAGAATCATTCTCATTTATACTGAATAATACTCATATACATAGGAACTAGCCATACCAGGTACTTATAGAAGTGGGTAAAGTCAAAAGAGATGACTAAAATAAGGAAGACTAAGTGAAAGGGTTTTCAGAAGCAGTTAGGTATTAGGTTCTGATCTCCCACCCTCCATTCCACATTTTTGGGTGATTGCTTCTCCCCTACTCAAAAAGTCTAAAATTTTGTTCTCTGGAAAGGGTAAAAGAGCATCTCTGGACTAGGGAACACCAGGCACAGTTGAGGGTATGGCTATCATGTGAAAATCAACAAGAAGATTAAATGACCATATGCATGCTGAATGCCATACGCAGAAACTGCCAGCACTCTTCCCCACTTGGCTACCAAAATGCACCAATAACCACATCCTTATCCTCCAGGCAGGATACTGAAAGATAATTCTCTGGAGAATCTGGCCAATTCAAGAAGAAAGACCCACAAATATTTACATCAGAGGTTCCCTGATTATTGGCCCAGCCAGATGCCTGAAAGTAGAGGTTAACAAGTCTGACCTTCCCAGACTCACCTCTGATAAACTCATAGGGAAATTTGAGCCAGACTATGACCAAGAGACTCTGTTCAGCTTACCCCTCCTGGGTATCTTCACCTAACAGTAACTTCAGTAACCAGCTAGGTGTGTGCTGGGCACTCCAGTTTTCAAAACGAAATAATATATATTATTTAGGTACACTATAATGAAAAGCAAAGGAAAGAGTAACACAAAAGTCAGGGTAGATCCATGGCTGATTCATGTCGATGTATGGTGAAAACCACCACAATATTGTAAAGTAATTAGCCTCCAATTAAAATAAATTAATTATTTTTTTTAAAAGTCAGGGTAGATATTATCTATAGTGATAAGGGAGGGGAATGCAAGTGGGAGGGGCACACAGATAACTGCTAAGGTACCAGTAGTGTTCCATTTCTTAAGAAAAGTAGAGTTTTACTATTCTTTATACGGTATATACAAATTTAATATACTCTGCTGCATAGATATATTTCACAATAAAATTTCAATTTAAATAAAGAAAATGAGAGAAAATAAAGCAATCAGAAAGAGAAAGGATGCAACCCTGATACTATAACGGGAGGGGAGGCTGGGGATAGGATTCACTTACCATTTCATATGCTACTTCCTCAGGTGTATCTGTTTCTGAATTGAAACTGAATTCAATAGCTTCATTATCTTTATGTTTGCCTTTCAATTTTTTAGGGTCTTCAACCCAGAGTCTTAAAGCCAAGGATGAATTTGAGCAATCATCTTCCTCTGCCAACTCCACTCTTAGTCCTGTATCCTCCGCAAAAAATGCGTGGTTTAGTAGGTCCCTTATAGACAACCTAATAAACAATATACAAACCTGTTATTAATTCTTCCAATCACAAACAAGATATAGAACACTTAATCAGTAAAAAAATCTGTCAAACAACAACTTTATTTAAAATTTTCTATTAACTAAATCATTAATTTGTCTTATTATAAAAACCAAATCTTATATCCCACTTATTATTACCAAGGATGCAAAGAAACCTCGATTAACATGCATTTGTAGTGATCTAAACTAAGGACCATTAACAGTAACATATCCAGATACTGAAGTTTAACATACCTAAAGTATGCCTAGAGATAATTTGAAAAGTGCTGCAGTACGTTAGATGGATTCAGTATCTTCCCTAAATCACTGGCTTAAGTCATTAAAACTCTAACAATGGATTGTCAGCAAGGAAACTAAAAAGTCTTCCAGATATATAAACTCTAAAGTAAATTAGCAATTCAAACTTTTTTTTTTTACACAATTTATAAACAGAAGTCATTAACTCAATTAACAGTAATCTAGTCAGTGTACTTCATTAACTCTTTAGAGAATGCCATGGGTGAAACTAATTTAGTTCAGCAAAGTCATATACTTTTCTTGAAGTATTTAAGTCCAGTGTCCTAGGCCAAAGTATACAGATAATGGATACAACTTCAGCCTAATATCAGGGATTAATCTAATATTAAGATAATATTAGGTTAAGAGAAGAAAATTTTTTTATATGCTGGGAAAGGTAATTTCACTTTCTTTGACCAACTTCTAATATAGAGAAATAATATCTATATTACAGGCCAATGAGAGCTAAAACTGATATATTCCATAATGTCTATGTAGAAAGCCCCTCCTGTACTATTTAAAACAGAAGCTATGACAAACCTAGACAGCATATTAAAAAGTAGTGTAAACCCATGGCTGATTCATGTCAATGTATGGCAAAAACTATTACAATATTGTAAAGTAATTAGCCCCCAACTAAAATAAATAAATTTATTTAAAAAAATAAATAAATAAATAAAAATAAAATAAAATAAAAAGTAGAGACATTACTTTGTGGACAAAGGTCCATTTAGTCAAAGCTATGGTTTTTCCAGTAGTCATGTATGGATGTGAGAGTTGGACCATAAAGAAAGCTGAGCACCAAAGAATTGATGCTTTTGAAGTGTGGTGTTGGAGAAGACTCTTGAGAGTGCCTTGGACTGCAAGGAGATCAAATCAGTCAATCCTAAAGGAAATCAGTCCTGAATATTCATTGGAAGGACTAATGCTGAAGCTGAAGCTTCAATACTTTGGCCACCTAACATGAAGAACTGACTCATTGGAAAAGACCCAGGTGCTGGGAAAGATTGAAGGCAGGAGGAGAAGGGACAACAGAGGATGAGATGGCTGGAAGGCATCACTGACTTGATGGACACGAGTTTGAGCAAGCTCCAAGAGTTGGTGATGGACAGGGAAGTCTGGCATGCTGCAGTCCATGGGGTCGCAAAGAGTCAAACACAGACTGCGCGACTGAACTGAGACTGAACTGAAAGCATGTTGACAGCAAGGTATCCTGTAAGTTGAGGATTTTCAACCTTCTACACTTCAGTGATCAAGAGACAAACATTTAACTAAGACAGTTTTTATTAAAAGAATATGCTTGCTCAGACTAATTAGTCTTAAGGCTGAGGTGAGATGTGTTTAAGAAGGTACAATCAAGTTAAGCATTCTTCCTCTCAATGAAAGTTTTGCCTAGATATTTTTACTATGGAATAATCACTGCAATAGCAGCAGATAGTATCATTCACTAAATATTTATTACTCTGTTAGGTATTTTATACTCATTATCTTTTTAATCATCAAAATAATACCTATTTTGAGGAAACACCTAAGTAACTTGCTCAAGATCACACTGGCTAAGTGTGACTCCAGATTTGAATCTTCTTCTGCTGTGGATGCAAGCCTAGGCTCTTTCCAAAACACTAATGTGCCATGAATCTTTTTTGAATATTCCAGTGTTCTTTGGTAATAGATCATAATTAAAATGCTGTATAAAAAACAACCAGAAACCAAACTAAAACAGCTACTTCAACACAGTAGTTTTAGCACAGCTTAAAAAAAAGCATGCCTAAACTCCTACAATTCAAAAACAACAATAAAATAACTCAATTTTTTCCTAAAGGCAAAGGACTTCAATAGATAATTCTCCAAAGAAGATATACAAATGACCGATAAGTACATGAAAGGATACTCAACATTATTAGTCCTTAAGGAAATGGAAATCAAAACCAAAATGAGATAGCACTTTACACCCACTAAGATGGATATTACCAAAAAACAGTTGGTGTGGATGTTAAGAAAATGGAACAATCATCCATTGCTAGAAGGAATGCAAAATGATGCAGCCACTGTGGAAAAAATTTTGGTGGTTCTTCAAAAAAATTAAACATATTATTACCATATGATTCAGTAATTCTACTCTTAGATATATAACAAAAAGAACTGAAAGCAGAGATTCAGGAAGATACTTGTTCACCAATGTTCATGCTGCATTATTCACTATAGCTAAAAGGTAGAAATAACCCAAATATCTATCAACAGATGAATGGATAAACAAAATGGTGTGTGTATGAGAGTGCAAAAAGACAAATATTATATGACACAAAAGGACAAATATTATGATTCTACTTATAAGAGGTACCTACAAAAGAGGTAGAGACAAAGTAGAATAGAGATTGGCAGGGGGTGAGGGGAAAGGAAATGGGGAGTTACTGTTTAACGGGCACAGAGTTTCTGTTTGGGTTGATGAGAAAGTTCTGGAAATAGTGGTGATGATTGTACAATAATCTGAATGTGCATAATGCCACTGAATTGTACATTTAAGAATGATTAAAATGGTAAATCTTAGGGTATTTATATTTTACCATGATTAAAATATATAGATAGAGCCTATTTGTACAAACACCAAGAATGTTGTATAATAAAGCTATAATTAAACAGGCTTTATCTTAGTGGCTTTTTATATTTTCAGATATATAACAGTAAACTTAGATAACTAATAAGAATGGGAGACAGTCAGTGAAATGCTGGTGGAAATAATTTCTATAAAAGATCTACTATCTAATTTAATCATAATCAACTGGAGATAAAACACTAACTTACCAATTTAAGTAAGCAACTGTCGAAAGCTCAAATTAAAGGAAAAAGCTAAAACTAAAATGAATTGTGAGAAAAATACAAATTGTGATACAAATAAATTTAGAATTACTATTTCTTGAAAAAAATAGCCCTATCAGCTTTACCATTATGACACAAGAACATATGGACAAATTAAAAAAAAAAAAAAAAAACGCTAGTGAGTTGATGGTTAAATTTTTCTTAAACTATCATAAAAAACCATTTAAGTACTTACGTGAAGGTGACAATGCAGAAACTCTCCACTATCTATCAACTGTTAGAAGAAAGTTTACCTGAGAGGGGACTGTTAAACTGATGGCTAAAAGTGCTGAAGCTTAATATCGGTTCAAGGAAAATTCAACACATAATATCAATTTAAAATGGCACACAAGATGCAATAATATACTTCGTTATAGATGGTGTGGTTTGGCTTCCACTCAAAAGTCATACCCAGCATGATTCAAAGGTCAGAAAAAGACCCAATGCAAGATAAGAGAAAAATTCATCCATCAGTTATGTCATTTCACTATATATACACCCACCTTTCAGATTTGTTTTGACGAATACATCCCTCAATGATTTCTTTCACTTCAGGATCTGTTACTTTATCAAAACTGGCTGGTTTTATACCCTGGAAGAAGAAAAATGGTTTGTAGTCACAAATTAAGCAATTGAAACCCCAAGCCAACATGACACTTAGTAAAATAATGATTTTTTAAACACTGCACCACATTCAAACCTAAATGAAATAAATATATATACACAATATAAGTTTAACAACTTCTTGACAAGAATTTTGTTACCATTCTACAAACAACAGTGAAAAACTGTAAGCAATCTAAATCTTTAATAACGGAAGTAATATTATATAAACTATGTGATATACATATAAATACAAATGCTAATAAACAGAAACTAAAAATATTCTCACAGTAATTAATAACATGGAGAATTCTCATACTACAACATTAAGCAGAAAAAACATAGGATTTCAAAATGTACATACAGTATAACCCCAATTAATAAAATATAATACATAACTATTTCTTGGAATCAGAAAAATCAATGTTATTAAAAAACACTTTACGAAATTCTAAATAAGGAATTCTCTACTGCCAACATTTCAAATCAGTATTTCAAAGTCTTCTAGAATGGCTAGACACAATCAGTAAATAAACATATAAAATACATATATTCTGTTATATGCATAAAATTTTAAGAAATCTATATTGCTTTTATCCTTAAACAATATCAAAATATTGAGAGACCCTTAAGCTAATTATCAGGGTCTAGGAATTCAATATCAAATTAATGAGGTCCATATACTTCAAAGCGTTTTTATAATAACTGTGCTTGCTGTCTAAACCTGCTTATTTTACATTCTATTACCCTTAATTTATGAGTTTTACATTTAAAAAATAACACAAGATCGTTGCCATCACTTAAAAGAAAATTCCAAATTGAGCTACAAGCAGAAAGGTATAATAGAATAATTATCACAGAATGAGGCAATCAAAGATCTCATTCTGGGTCTGTCACACAACTTTACAGTATACAGAATCTGAAAGCCAAATATCATATCCTAGATAAATCTGGTGAGATTAAGGGTTAATTTGGGCCTCAAATTCAAGAAGCTTTAGTAAAGATGGAAATCAGAATTGTGATATTGCATTTTTGTGACTCTAATATAAAAGAATAAAGTTAGCATTCAAAAAATGGAATTTTTAATTCTTATAGAAAATACCCTCTTTGACCTTTCCACTGATCTCTCACCCATTCCCTAGCCCTAGATAATTACTGCATTTCTCTGCTCCTGGGGGAAAATAATTGTGGAGCTGAAACTTACAAAATCAAGTACAGACTCTTTTATTTGTGGGCATACACTATATGGGCCCAAATTAAAAGGGCATTCTAGCCTCATTAGTTATCTGAAACATGCGAACAATCTCTTTTGCGGCCTACCATGAGCTACCCAACCAAACATGAAAGATATCTACTTTGAACAATCCTAACACTTTGCTTCTATCTCCCTTAAATTCCTTCTATACGCCAATCCTCTTATTTTTGTAGTCATTTGTGAGTTTATCTCATTGCCCTACTAAAAATGTAAACTCTTCGTAGGTAGCAAACACGTCTTACTCACATTCCTTGTAATTTCTAATGTAAAAAATTACTCATAGCAGTGACAGTCATTTCATAATCAGGTTTTTAGAACTAGAAAAAATCTTCAAAACCATTTAGCCAATCTTTAATATTTAGCTTTGGAATTTAACATCCAACTAATAAATAAAAAGATCAGTTTTCATTTCAATCCCAAAGAAAGGCAATGTCAAAGAATGTGCAAGCTATCACACAGTTGTACTCAACTAACACGCTAGTCAAGTAATGCTCAAAATTCTCCAAGCCAGGCTTCAACAGTATGTGAACTGTGAAATTCCAGATGTTCAAGCTGGATTTAGAAAAGGCACAGGAACCAGAGATCAAATTGCCAACATCTCCTGGATCACAGAAAATGCAAGAGCCTTCCAGAAAAGCATCTACTTCTGCTTTATTGACTATGCCAAAGCCTTTGACTGTGTGTACCACAACAAACTCTGGAAAATTCTTAAAGAGATGGGCATACCAGACCACCAGACCTGCCTCTTGAGAAACCGGTATACAGGTCAGGAAGCAATAGTTAGAACTGGACATGGAACAACAGACTGGTTCCAAATACGGAAAGGAGTACGTCAAGGCTGTATATTGTCACCCTGCTTATTTAACTTATATGCAGAATGCATCGTGAGCAATGCTGGGTTGGATGAAGCACAAGCTGGAATCAAGACAGCTGTGAGAAATATCAATAACCTCAGATAAGCAGATGACATCACCCTTATGGCAGAAAGTGAAGAAAAACTAAAGAGCCTCTTGATGAAACTGAAAGAGGAGGGTGAAAAAGTTGGCTTGAAATTCAACATTCAGAGATTGGACTCAGAAGATGGCAGAGGAATATGACTGGGGGACCACTTTCTCCCTCACAAATTCATCGAAAGAACATTTGCTGCTACTGCTGCTAACACGCTTCAGTCGTGTCCGCCTCTGTGCGACCCCATAGACGGCAGCCCACCAGGCTCTGCCATCCCTGGGATTCTCCAGGCAAGAATACTGGAGTGGGTTGCCATATCCTTCTCCAATGCATAAAAGAGAAAAGTGAAACTAAAGTCGCTCAGTCCTGTCTGACTCCTAGCGACCCCACGGACTGCAGCCTACCAGGCTCCTCCGTCCATGGGATTTTCCAGGCAAGAGTATTGGAGTGGGGTGCCATTGCCTAAGAACATTTGAACGCTGAGCAAATTCCACAAAACAACTTCTGAATGCTGGCAGAGGACATCAGTTCAGTTCAGTTCAGTTCAGTCGCTCAGTCGTGTCCGACTCTTTGCGACCCCATGAATTGCAGCACGCCAGGCCTCTCTGTCCATCACCAACTCCCGGAGTCTACCCAAACCCATGTCCATCGAGTCGGTGATGCCATCCAACCATCTCATCCTCTGTCGTCCCCTTCTCCTCCCGCCCCCAATCCTACCCAGCATCAGGGTCTTTTCCAATGAGTCAACCCTTCGCATGAGGTCGTCAAAGTATTAGAGTTTCAGCTTCAACATCAGACCTTCCAATGAACACCCAGGATTGATCTCTTTTAGGATGGATTGATTGGATCTCCTTGCAGTCCAAGGGACTCTCAAGAGTCTTCTCCAACACCACAGTTCAAAAGCATCAATTCTTCAGCGCTCAGCTTTCTTCACCGTTCAACTCTCACATCCATACATGACCACTGGAAAAACCATAGCCTTGACTAGACAGACTTTTGTTGGCAAAGTAATGTCTCTGCTTTTAAATATGCTATTGAGGTTGGCCATAACCTTCCTTCCAAGGAGTAAGCGTCTTTTAATTTCATGGCTGCAATCACCATCAGCAGTGATTTTGGAGCCCCAAAAAATAAAGTCTGACAATGTTTCCACTGTTTCCCCATCTATTTGCCATGAAGTGATGGGACCAGATGCCATGATCTTAGTTTTCTGAACGTTGAGCTTTAAGCCAACTTTTTCACTCTCCTCTTTCACTTTCATCAAGAGGCTCTTTAGTTCTTCTTCACTTTCTGCCATAAGGGTGGTGTCATCCGCATATCTGAGGTTATTGACATTTCTCCTGGCAGTCTTGATTCCAGCTTGTGTTTCTTGCAGCCCAGCATTTCTCATGATGTTCTCTGCATATAGGTTAAACAAGCAGGGTGACAATATACAGCCTTGATGGACTCCTTTTCCTATTTGGAACCAGTCTGTTGTTCCATGTCCAGTTCTAACTGTTGCTTCCTGACCTGCATACAGGTTTCTCAAGAGACAGGTCAGATGGTCTGGTATTCCCATCTCTTTCAGAATTTTCCACAGTTTATTCTGATTCACACAGTCAAAGGCTTTGGCATAGTCAATAAAGCAGAAATAGATGTTTTTCTGGAACTCTCTTGCTTTTTCTATGATCCAGCGGATATTGGCAATTTGATCTCTGGTTCCTCTGCCTTTTCTAAAACCAGCTTGATCATCTGGTAGTTCATGGTTCATGTATTGCTGAAGCCTGGCTTGGAGAATTTTGATCATTACTTTACTAGCATGTGAGATGAGTGCAATTGTGCAGTAGTTTGAGCATTCTTTGGCATTGCCTTTCTTTGGGATTGGAACTAGGACTGACCTCTTCCAGTCCTGTGGCCACTGCTGAGTTTTCCAAATTTGCTGGCATATCGAGTGCAGCACTTTCACAGCATCATCTTTGAGGATTTGAAATAGCTCAACTGGAATTCCATCACCTCCACTAGCTTTGTTCGTAGTGATGCTTTCTAAGGCCCACCTGACTTCACATTCCAGGATGTCTGGCTCTAGGTGAGTGATCATACCATCGTGATTATCTGGGTCATGAAGATCTTTGTTGTACAGTTCTTCTGTGTATTCTTGCCACCTCTTCTTAATATCTTCTGCTTCTGTTAGGTCCATACCATTTCTGTCCTTTATCGAGCCTATCTTTGCATGAAATGTTCCTTTGGTATCTCTAATTTTCTTGAAGAGATCTCTAGTCTTTCCCAATCTGTTGTTTTCCTCTATTTCCTTGCACTGATCGCTGAGGAAGGTTTTCTTATCTCTCCTTGCTATTCTTTGGAACTCTGCATTCAGATGGGAATATCTTTCCTTTTCTCCTTTGCTTTTCGCTTCTCTTCTCTTCCCAGCTATCTGTAAGGCCTCCTCAGACAGCCATTTTGCTTTTTTGCATTTCTTTTCCATGGGGATTTGCTTGATCCCTGTCTCCTGTACAATGTCAGGCACCCAGAAAGGCAGCCCATTGTCTTCAAAAGGAGGTAGGACAAAATATAAAAGATAAAAGGAGAGACAAAAGAGGTAGGGATGGAGACCCATCCCAGGAAGGGAGTCTTAAAAGAGGAGAAGTTTCCAAACACCAGGAAACATGTATATTATCATATGTGAAACAGATCGCCAGTCCAGGTTCGATGCATGAGACAGGGTACTCAGGGCTGGTGCACTGGGATGAACCAGAGGGATGGGATGGGGAGGGTGGTGGGAGGTGGGTTCAGGATAGGGAACACAGGTACACCCATGGCTGATTCATATCAATGTATGGGAAAAACCACTACAATATTGTAAAAGTAATTAGCCTCCAATTGAAATAAACAAACTAAAAAAAAAAAAAAAAAACTCAACCTTCAGAAAACTAAGATCATGGCCTCTGGTCCCATCACTTCATGGCAAATAGATGGGGAAACAGTGGAAATAGTGAGAGACTTTATTTTCTTGGGCTCCAAAATCACTGCAGATGGTGACTGCAGCGATGAAATTAAAAGACGCTTGCTCCTTGGAGGAAAAGGTATGACCAACCTAGATGGCATATTAAACAGCAGAGACATTACTTTGCCAACAGATGTCCGCCTACTCAAAGCTATGGTTTTTCCAGTAGTCATGTATGGATGGCAGAGTTGATCTCTAAAGAAAGCTGAGTGCTGAAGAATTGAAGCGTTTGATCTGTGGTGTTGGAGAAGACTCCTGAGAGTCCCTTGGACAGCATGGAGATCCAACCAGTTCATCCTAAAGGAAATCAGTCCTGACTATTCATTGGAAGGACTGATGCTGAAGCTGAATCTCCAGTACACCTGATGCGAAGAACTGACTCACTGGAATAGACCCTGATGCTGGGAAATATTGAAGGCGGGAGGAGAAGGTGATTACAGAGGATGAGATGGTTGGATGGCATCACCAACTCGATGGACATGCGTTTGAGTAAACTCCATTAGTTGAATATGGATAGGGAGGCCTGGCGTGTTGCAGTCCATGAGGTCTCAAAGAGTTATACACGACTGAGCAACTGAATTGAACTGAATAAATATCTAAAAATTCTTCACAAACAAATTGATATAGATAATATATCTGTACATTTTCCCCAAAGATACTAATATAGAGCATTTTATATGACCCCATTTGAGTATGGGTACATAGCAGAAATCTAAAGCTTGTTTCATTACAATTATGTTAAATTTAGCACTATTTACACAGAACTAAACCAAAGTTTAGCTTGGACTGCAAGGAGAGCCAATCAATCCATCCTAAAGGAGATCAATCCTGGGTGTTCATTGGAAGGACTGATGTTGAAGCTGAAGCTCCAATACTTTGGCCACCTCATGCGAAGGGTTGACTCATTGGAAAAGACCCTAATGCTGGGTAGGATTGGGGGTGGGAGGAGAAGGGGACGACAGAGGATGAGATGGTTGGAGGGCATCACCGACTCGATGAACATGGGTTTGGGTAGACTCCGGGAGTTGGTGATGGACAGAGAGGCCTGGCATGCTGCAATTCATGGGGTCGCAGAGAGTCGGACACGACTGAGCGACTGAACTGAACTGAAGTGAAACCAAAGTTAGGTTTGACTAAGTTGACTTTTGTTTGACTTTACCATGAAATGTGGCAATATGTGAAGTAAAAAGAATAAAGTTATACTTACGCTAGTTACTTTACGGTATATTTGAGCTGCATTCTGGCATTCAGAATAAGGGTACTCTGAAGTAGCCATTTCCAGCATGCACATCCCAAAAGCATAGACATCCACAGATTCATCATAGTGCTCTTCATACATCTCTGGGGCCATAAACTCAGGAGTACCTACAAAATACCATAACCACATATTTTTAAGAAAGAAAAATGTAGAGAATTCCCTGGCAGTCCAGTTGTTAGGACACTGGGCTCTCACTGCCTAGGGCCCAGGTTCAATCTCTGGTCAGGGAACTAAGATGCCCCAAGCCTTGTACTGTGGACAAAAAAAAAAAAATCTATGCCAAGATCACATTCCCTTTGCCATAAGGATTACTTGAGATATTTTCTGTTCCCTAAAAGCAAACATATATATATATATATATATATATATATATATATATATATATATATATATATAATGTCCTTAATTCCCTTTTTTTCCATACTGATAAAGGACAGTTTACAATGCTCATAGGTAATGATTACCAAAATCTGTTTTTCTTTCTATCCTTCGTTTTAGTTATTTGAAATTTTTGAAGTAGTAAATCCTCTTTATAAGTCCTCAGAACTTTTCAATAATATTATATACATCACAAAAGAAATACCCTGGGATTTCTCTGAAATTAATCAATATAGAATAGATATTTCAAAGTAAACTCACATTCTAGGCCATGGGCCAGTAAACTTCTCTATAAAGTTTCAAACAGTAAATATTTCAGGCTTTGCAGTCCATATGGGCTCTGTCACAACTAATTAACTCTGACACTGTAGTGCAAAAGCAGCCATACACAATATGTAAATGAGTGGGTGTTGCTGTGTTCCAACAAAACTTTCTTTACAAAAATAGGCAGGGAAGTTCGATTTGGCCCACAGGCTGTGGTTTGCTGATTTCTGTTCTAGAAAGATGTCCATCGGCAGACGAATGGATAAGAAAGCTGTGGTACATATACACAATGGAATATTACTCAGCTATTAAAAAGAATGCATTTGAATCAGTTCTAATGAGGTGGATGAAACTGGAGCCTATTATACAAAGTAAGTCAGAACGAAAAACACCAATACAGTATATTTTTGCATATATATGGAATTTAGAAAGATGGTAATGATGACCCTATATGTGAGACAGCAAAAGAGACACAGATGTAAAGAACAGACTGTTGGACTCTCTGGGAGAAGGCGAGGGTGGGATGATTTGAGAGAACACCACTGAAACATGTTTCTCATATGTGAAATAGATCGCCAGTCCAGGTTTGATGCATGAGGCAGGGTGCTCAGGGATGGTGCACTGGAATGACCCTGAGAGATGGGCCGGGGAGGGAGGTGGGAGGGAGGGTCAGGATGGGGAACACATGTACAACCATGGCTGATTCATGTGAATGTATGGCAAAACCACTACAATACTGTAAAGTAATTAGCCTCCAATTAAAATTTTTAAAAAAATTAAAAATTAAAAAAATCTTTCTTTACACAATCAATAAACTATAAAATGTTAATCACCAATGACACTTTTAGCAAATGATGTACGCATTAAGGTGGCTAGTCCTAGATCACCAATCTTCACAGATCCAGTGGGTCCCGTGATGAAAATATTGTCACACTTCAGATCCCGGTGAATAATAGGAGGAGTCCTAGTGTGCAAGAACTGCAACCCCTTTAAAATCTGCCTGCACCAGCTCCTTAAGACCTTTGGTTTCATGACTTTAAATCGTTTTAAGTACCTACACAAAGAAACAAAAGATCACATGTAAACAAACATACCTAGCTTACTCTATAAGTACATTAGGGTAAATCACATAAGCTAGCCAATACAGTATGTATTACGATTGCCATCACTGAGTTATTTTTTATTGTCTAACAAAATATTTTTAAATCTAAAGCCTCAAAGTACACCCTCTCTACAGAAAAAGTACATACGACATATAACAGTCACAAATAAGTGGCTGTACCATCAGATCAAATGCTCTAGTCAGAAACAAAACAATAGACTATAATTATATAGCATTGCTTACTAGATATTTGAACCTGACATATCCCCAATCTTTCATTATCCTCTACAAAATGACATTATCTCTATAATGATTTCTAATTCTAAAGTTCAATGATATGCCACAAACAAACATTAACTTTTCAATATTGTATTTTCTAACAAACTTCATTAACACCCTAAGTTTTTAACCTGCCCTGAAACACAGTCACTAGATTCAGATTCTACCAATTCTTTGGAAACAACTTTTGTGACTCTTGAAAATTATTTCCAAATAAACCCCCATTGGCACTATCAGGGTCAACTTACGTCTTTAAAGTTCCTGATGTCATAAGTTCCGTCACTAATACAATACATTTCTTTCCTTTTAATATAGACTCCCAGGAATCATAAAATCGAACTATATTGGGATGTTGGAGACCCTTTAACATCTCTGCTTCTTCCTTGAACCTTTGCTGTTCGGCTTTGGTTAATTTCCGGTCCTAAAATGGAAGATCAATTTCCAAATTAAAGTCTAGAAATTGCCTTGCACATTTATAATACCACTCAAATGAGTATTTTGTTTATGCATATATATGTATATATATATATATATATATATATATATATATATATGTATCTATTTTCACCAGTCAATCCTTTTCTCAGTACCTATAAAATCACTGATATTCTTTGTTAGGTACTTGCTCTGACTCCTCTCAGAGAGCAAAATGCAGCAGTTGTTTGTTGTATCTGTTGTTGTTTAGTTGCTAAGTCGTGTCCAACACTTTTGTGACCCCATGGACTGCAGCCCACCAAGCTCCTCTGTCCATGGGATTTCCCAGGCAAGAATACTGGAGTGAGTTGTCATTTCCTTCTCCAGGGGATCTTCCTGACCCAGTAATCAAACTCACATCTCCTGCATTGCAGGCGGATTCTTTACCACTGAGTCACCAGGGAAGCCCTGTTTGTTGTATACTTTAAACTGATACATTGTTATATGTAAATTACATTGCAACAAAATTGGAAAAATAAATAATAAAATTTCCTTTGCTGGAAAAGAAAAATAGTATCTGAAAATGAGAAAAAAGTAATAATCAAAACCAGTCCAGTCTGGTTCCAAATTGGGAAAGGAGTATGTCAAGGCTGTATACTGTCACTCTGCTTATTTAACTTATACACAGAATTCATCATGCAAAATGCCGGGCTAGATGAAGCACGAGCTGGAATCAAGATTGCCAGGAGAAATATCAATAACCTCAGATATGCAGATGATATCATTCTAATGGCAAAAAAAAAAAAAGAGAGAGAGAGAGAAACTAAAGAACCTCTTGATGAAGGTGAAAGAAGAGAGTGAAAAAGCTGGCTTAAAACCCAACATTCAAAAAAATAAGATCATGGCATCCAGTGTCATCACTTCATGGCAAATAGATGGGGAAACAATGGAAACAGTGACAGCCTTAATTTTCTTGGTCTCCAAAATCACTGCAGACAGTGACTGCAGCCATGAAATTAAGATGCTTGCTCCTTGGAAGTAAAGCTAAGACAAACCTAGACAGCGTATTAAAAAGCAGAGATATCACTTTGCCAACAAAGGTCCGTATAGTCAAAGCTATGGTGTTTCCAGTAGTTGTGCACAGATGTGAGAGTTGGACCATAAAGAAGGCCGAGTGCCAAAGAATTGATGATTCTAAATTGTAGTGCTGGAGAAGACTCTTGAGAGTCCTTTGGACAGCAAGGAGATCAAATCAGTCAATCCTAAAGGAAATCAACCCCGAATACTCATTGGAAGGACTGATACTGAAGCTGAAGCTCCAACACTTTGGCCATCTGATGTGAAGAGAAGACTCATCGGAAAAGATCCTGATGCTGGGAAAGATTGAGGGCAGGAGGAGAAGAAGGCAGCAGAGTATGAGATGTTTGGATGGTATCACTGACTCAATGGACATGAGTTTGAGTAAACTCCTGGAGATAGTGAAGGACAGGGAAGCCTGGCATGCTGCAGTCCATGGGGTCACAAAGAGTCTGACATGACTTAGCAACTGAACAACTACAATAATAAAAACAGATAATAAAATAAAAACTTTCCCCTAAGAAATCTCTGAATTTCCACATCTAAGGATCTATAATGTCAGGAAAGGAATAACAGAATGTTAGACACCTAGATATTTATTCTGGTTAAATATCTGAATTGGCAACATATTTCCAGACAGAAGTATAAGGTTCAGTTCAGTCAGTTCAGTCGCTCAGTCATGTCCGACTCTTTGCGACCCCATGAATTACAGCACGCCAGGCCTCCCTGTCCATCACCAACTCCCAGAGTTTACCCAAACTCATGTCCATTGAGTCAGTGATACCATCCAGCCATCTCATCCTCTGTTGTCCTCTTCTCCTCCTGCCCCCAATCCTTCCCAGAATCATGGTCTTTTTCAATGAGTCAACTCTTCGCATGAGGTAGCCAAAGTATTGGAGTTTCAGTTTCAACATCAGTCCTTCCAGTGAACACCCAGGACTGATCTCCTTTAGGATGGACTGGTTGGATCTCCTTGCAGTCCAAGGGACTCTCAAGAGTCTTCTCCAACACCACAAGAGTGCCTGATGAACTATGGACAGAGGTTCGTGACATTGTACAGGAGACAGGGATCAAGACCATCCCCATGGAAAAGAAATGCAAAAAAGCAAAAAAGTATAAGGTTACCAACCAGTAAAAGACACTCAAACAGGCATTGGACCTGTAATTTGCCACATTAAATACTAGAAGGCAAATGAGCAATATCTATAGAATTCTGAGGGAGGATTGTGACTCTCAAATTCTGAACCCAGACAAGCTATCAATCAAGTTTACAAGGGAAATACACACATTTCCAAGAAAACAAGGACCTAGAAAGTATACCACATCATTTACCAATCCTGAAAACAGTACCCAAAGAATTAAATGTGGCCAAATAATATCATTAGAAAAAGAGAGTGTGGCATGTAATAAATAGTAAGAAACTTTCAATAATGCTGTTTCAAAAAGAAGCTTAAGTAACTGTGGCTAATATGGTTGGTAATATTTTCTAAACAGTAGTTAAAACTGAACATATATACAGCTGACCTTTGAACAAAACAAACTTGAGTTGCATGGATCCACTTGTACCTGGATTTTTTTCAATAAATATTACAGCACTACATGATACATTGTTCGTTGACTCCTTGGATGTGGAACTGCAGATATGGAGAGTCAACTAAAAAGTTATCATGAATTTTCAACTGCTTAGGGCCAGCACCCCTCACCCACACATTGTTCAAAGGCCAAATGTAATGCAAAATGATAAATCTGGAATTACTTCACTAAAATCTAATAGAGAAGGAAGAATAAAAACAATTTCTGTCTTCTGCAAGGGAGAGGAGAGAAAGAAGTGATAGAACTATTTTAAGTTTTGATGTTAATAGATAATCAAATATATTAGTTAAAAATTTAGGTATGATTTCCATTTCAAGATGGTTGACAACATATTAGTTCCCATCCCTTCTTATACCCCACCAAAATGACAAAAGAAATATATAAATAAATCCACAGTAGTACTTTAAATGTGAGATGGGTTCAAACAAAAGATTTTTTAAAGATAAAAAGTATATACCCTGATAGAATGTAGTTTTGTGAAACTCATGAGAGTATAAGAAATGGCAATTTGATAAAAGTAAAAGACTTCCGTTAAAAAAGGTTTTTTAAAGACTTCATAGTAACCCTAGATAAGCAGCACAACCACAGCTCTGGCAATTTCATTTTTGGTTACTTTATTCATATTATTCCTTGATGTGAAAATATGTAAAAGGAGAGTCAGTTGCAGCATGGTTTGTGAAAAATTAGAAATAATCACAATGTCAATATCAAAGTTTATTATATGCCAAGCACTGTCCTAAATATTTTTGTATATTAATTAACACTTTTAGTCCCTGCAACAACCCTTTGTGATAGTCACTACTACTGTCTGAGGTTAAGACGGTTAAGTAATTTGTCCAGGATCAAATGGGTTATATAGAATGCTAAACTCGGCTATAAACAAATTTAACAGTTAAATGAATAAGCTAGATCTAGGTGTAGTAATGTGGATAGATCTCTTAAGGCCTACTGTTGAGTGAAAAAAATCTGAAAGAAATTTATAATACCTCGTACATAAAAGAAGGGGTTTTCCTGGTGGCTCAGTGGACAAGAATCCACCTGCCACTAAAACTAGTTTTATATTTTACTTTTTAGGTCTATGAAGTTGAAATGAAGTTGCTCAGTTGTGTCTGACTCTGCGATCCCATGGACTGTAGCCTACCAGGTTCCTCCGTCCATGGAATTTTCCAGGCAAGAGTACTGGAGTGGGTTGCCATTTCCTTCTCCAGGGGATCTTCCTGACCCAGGGATTGAATCCAGGTCTCCCAAATTGCAGGCAGACGCTTTACCCTCTGAGCCATGAGGGAAGCCCCTTTTAGGTCTATAATTTGAGTTATTTTGGGCTATAATTTGAGTTAAAATTTTGTGATGTGTGAGAATTAGGTCATGGTTCATTTTTTTGAATATGTATGTCCAGCACCTTTTGTTGAAAAAACCATCCTTTCTATGCTGAATCACCATTGCACCATTTTTCTTTTTAAAATCACTTGACCACATCTGTTTGGGTCTATTTCAGAACTCTATTCTGTTCCACTGATCTATCTGTGTGTCTACCTTTTTGCCAATATCATACATGTATTATTACTACACCTTTAGAGTAAGTCAGTTAACATGAATTATTCAAACTCGTTCTTTATCAAAATTGTTTTAACTATTCTATTATCCTTGCCTTTGTATATTAGGTTATTTTTATTTTTATTATTTATTTATTTATATTTTTGGCTGTACTGGGTCTTTATTGTTGTGTGTGGGCTTTCTCTAGTTGTGGCATGTGGGGACTTCTACTCTCTAGTTGTGGTGTGCAGGTTTCTCATTCTGATGACTTCTCTTCTTGTAGAGCATGGGCTCTAGAATGCAAGTGCTTCAAGAGTTGCAGTGTGCAGGCTCAGTAGTTGTGGCACACAGGCTTAGTTGCCCCAAGCATGTGGGATCTTCCCAGACCAGGGATCAAACCCATGTCCCCTGCATTGGCAGGTGGATTCTTAACCACTGGACCACCAGGGAAGTCCCCCGTATTAGTTTTAGAATCAGTTTGTCAACATGTAAAAAAATTTCTGCTGGGATTTTGCTAAAATTGTTTTGAATTTCTAGGTCATATGTAGAGAATGAACATCTTAAGAACAGTGAGTCTTCCAACCAACCCATTTATTTAGATCTTTGATTTCTTTTAACAGTGTTTTTTAGTTTTTAGCATAAAGATTCTATATATACTTTGTTATTTATACCTATGTATTTCATTTTGGGTGCTAGTGTCAATAGTACTTTTTAAAAACTGCAATTTCCAATTATTATTGCTACTGTAGAGAGATATAACTGTTTTTTTTTTTCATATTAACCTTGTATCTGGCAACCTTGTTAAAATCACTTATTAGTTTCAAGTACTTTTTTTAGATTCATTGAGATTTTTCAAGTAGATAATAATGACATCTGCAGGTAAAGACAGTTTTATTTCTTCCTTTCTTCTGCATTCCTTCTATTTCTTTTTCATCCCCTATTTCACTAGCTAGCACTTCCAGAACAATGATGTTGAGAGCATCATTATCAGAAGTGTTGAGAGAAGACATCCTTCCCTTGTTAGAGGAAAAGCATTCAGTCTGTTCACCATTGAGTATGATGCCAATTGTTTTAAGCCATTCTAATAGTTGCATTTTTTAAATAGATGTCCTTTATCAGGTTGAGGTTTCCTTTTATAGCAAGTTTGCTGAGTTCATCATGAATGGATATTGAATTTCTTCAAATGCTTGTCCTGCAACTATTGAAATGACCATGTTGATTCCTCTGCAGGCTATCAATATGTCAAATTACATTGAGTTTCAAATGTTGAACAATCCTTGCATCCCTTGGAAAACCCCACACAAGTCATCATGTATTACTCTTTTAATATATGACTGGATTCAATTAGCTAATGTTATGTTGAACATTTTTTCACCTATGTTCATGAGGGATACTGGTCTATAGTTTTCTTGTAATGTCTTTAACTGTTTTGGGTATCAAGTGGGTAGGCGCTGGCTCGACTCCTGGCTCTGCTCTCTTCAGCAATCATTGCTCTGAAAGTTAGTATACAAATGAAGGTTTGGGCCTCCCCTTTGTCATCCTATACCTTCTAACTTCATCTCCATGGGTCTTCTAGAGAGCAGATATTAAAGACTGAGAATTTTCAGGTATTATATTCTATGATCAGCAAGAAGAGATAAAGTTATCTCTTCCCCAATGTTTATGTTGTTTATTTTCTTATCTTATTGATTCTGTTGAAACATCCACAATAATTGTGTTAACAGTCACCACTGTCTTTTATTGTATTTTAATTAAAAAACAGCCTTATCTCATAGCTTAGACTGTTTACAGTATTTTTTTTTATTTCCACAAATAGTTTAACATGTTGAAGTAATTTCCTTATATTCCTGTTACTTTTATTTTTTAATTAGGAGTGGCTGTTGAATTTTACCAAATATTTTCTCAGCACCTACTGATATAATCATAAGGTTTACTGAAAGGTTCCTGACATAGAACTATTCTTCAAATCTTAAAGCCTAGCACATTATTCTTTTGACGCACTGGTGAATTCTATTTGCTAATATTTTACTATGGATTTTAATATCTGCATTCATATATGAGACTGAACTATAGTTTTCCTTTTTGTACAAAACTAGCATTTAGTTTTAAGATTATACAGCTTCATGAAATTAACTGGGATTAAATAGTTTAACATTGGAACAGCTTGTCAATTAAAGGTCATTTAGAAATCAAGCTCTGAATCTACTTAATCCTGATGTGTTTTTTCTCTTTTTAAATTATAAAAATATTCAGGCATAAACAAAAAGGTGTAACAACCAGCTTTGTTGAATTTTTAACATTTTGCCAAATTTGTTCCCATTTTAACAAGACATTACAGAATTAAAGTCCTCTACATATCATTCCTTGATTCGATCCCTTTCCCTTCCCTCCCAGAAGTAACCACTACTTGAATTACGTTTTTAATTCATGAAAGTTTTTAGAAGTTTTAATTATATGCTTGTATCCATAAGCAATATAGTTTTACATGTGTTAAAACATATAGGTGGTTATCACATGGTATGTGTCCTTTTGCAAACTATTTTGCTCAGTGTTACATTTTTTATATTTATGTACTGTGATATGTATAATTTGAGTTTATTCATTTTAACTATTATACAGGATCTCATTAGACAGTTCTACCACACTAATGAATAAAGTTATCCATTCAACCCACTGATGGGCATTTGGATTGATTCAAGTTTACTTTATTATAAACAATTTTGCATTGCATATTCTTGGGATGGCTCCTTGCCCCGGTATTGTGAAAGTCACTTAGTCATGTCCGACTCTTTGTGACCCCATGGAATTCTCCAGGCCCGAATACTGGAGTGGGTAGCCTTTCCTTTCTCCAGGGGATCTTCCCAAACCAGGGATCGAACCCAGGTCTCCCACATTGCAGGCAGATTCTTTACCAGCTGAGCCACCAGGGAAGCCCAAGAATACTGGAGTGGGTAGCCTATCCCTTCTCCAGTGGATCTTTCTGACCTAGGAATCGAACCAGGGCCTCCTGCATTGCAGGTGGATTGTTTACCAGCTGAGCTACCAGGTATTAAGCGGGGTGGGGGAGAAGAGCTTAAAACCCCTCTCTACCTCATCTTAATACCTAGCCTATTTAACTTTTCTTCTTTTTCTCCTCATTTTGATTAGGAGTAATCTATTACTTAAGATTTAAAACATGTTATCATTGTGAAAGGTAGACTCTAGACAGTAGGTATTATGAATGTTCTAAGATTTTTAACTTTGTTCTAGATTTGAAATGTTTCATAAGAAAATGCTAGAAAAATTTATTGTCAAATGTACACATAACATTCTCTTATTGTTCTTTCACTCTTCCATAGCTGGCTATGTTGCATTTCTCATTTCTTCTCTCATATATTTTTACCCTCATATTTTCCTTCATCAGGTTCATTAATTGTTTTCAGAGAGTCAAAAAATTTAGAATTTATCATATTTTATATTTATAATTTTTTATTAATTTCAATTAACTTATATTAACTCCCTCTTTCTCTTTTTTGCTTTCTTTTAGTGTTACTTCTCTAATGGCTTAAGATAGGTACTAAATTCCTTCTTGTTATTGTTAATTAATAATGAAGGCATTTTAGTGATAAATTGTCTTTTGGGTGTAGCTTTTGCAATGACTCACAAATTTTGTTGCAAATACCTTCTTTTTCATTGCTTTCTAGGTAGTTCATACTTTCAGTTTTTATTTCCTCCTTGATCTAAATTTTATATAGGACTGTAATTTCTGATCTCAAATTAGTTAAGATTCTTCTTGTTACTTGTTTCATTATTTATTTCTAATTTTGAGTGATGCAGAATATAAAATCTTTTTTCTTTTAACATAAGGTTTTCTTTGGGCCACATATTTAACCAATTTTTTAGTACCTTGTACTATAAAAATGTGTATTTCCTATTTGGAGGATATTTAAGGTTCTATACATACCCATCAGATGGAGTTTATGGATTATATTATTCAGTTCCTCTCTATTTATTCACTTTTTGTCTGCTTGATCTGCCCTATTCTGAAAGAAGTGTATGAAATTTCCTACTACAGTTATACATTTATCCATTTTCCTTTAATCTATTTGAGGTTCTGAATTTAAAATATTAACCAAAATATTTTTGGTGCCTACAAGCCTTTATCAATGGTATTTATCTTCTTAAACTATGAAGCAAATAACTTTATAATAAACAGGTATTTCTGTTTAATGCTTTAATTTTACTTTCTTTCTTCTGAGATAGATATTAATATTGGTTGGTACTCCTCCTGCTTTCTCTTTGCTGGTTTATAGCTTTACCTTAACCTTGCTTTATCATTGTTTCAAGTATTTTTTCTAGTAAACAACACACGTGGGTTTTGTCTTTTAATCTCATCTGAAAATGTGAGTTTTTTAACAAACAAGTGTAATATGTCCAGATTTGATACAGTAAAAGATATATTTCATTTTACTCCTTCCATTTTATTTTAGTTATCTTACTTTGCTGCTTCCTTTTATTCCTGTTAACCTAAAAGTATTTCATATTGTTTCTCTCTTTTACTAGTGGTTAGCTTCCTTTTCCTGACATTCAAAAGTGAACACTAATAAACTAATTCAGCAAAGTAGCAGGATACAAAATCAACACTCAAAAATAAATTGTGTTTCTAGAATTTAAAAGGATATCCTGCATAAAGTTAGGAACCCCAAGGGGGATAGTATTCATGTAACGATAAATTATAAATAAATTCACCCTAATGAAAAAGGAAAAAAAGTTGTTTCTATATACTAAAATAAATAATTCTCAAAGAAAATTAAGAAAACAATTCCATTTATAACAACAAAAAGAATAAAATATGTAGGAAGAAATTTATCTAAGGAGGCAAAAAGACTTCTATCACTTAAAACTACAAATATTGTTGAAATGATAGAAGGCATAAATAAATAGAAATACATCCCATATTTATAGATTGAAAATCCTAATACTGTTAAGATGTCAATACCAGAGATCTGCAAATTCAATGTAACCCGTCAAAATCCCATATTTTTGCAGAAACTTTAAAAAATGCTAAAATCCATACGGAATCCCAAGGGACCTCAAATACACAAAACAATCTTGAAGAAAAGAACAAAATTGGAGTTCTGGACTTCAAAACTTACTACAAAGCTACAGTAATCAAAATACTGTGATACTGGTACAAAGACAGACATAAAGATCAGTGGAACAGACTACAGAGCTAGAAATAATCCCTTGTATAGTCAAATAGATGATTTTTGACAAGGGTATCAAGATTATTCAATGAAGAAAGGATTGTCCCTTCACAAAAAGTTGGGGAAATTGAGTATCCATGTGCAAAAGAATGAAGAACTTATAAAAACAAAGTAGAACAGTGGTTACCCTTACCTTATGCCATATACAAAAATTAACTCAAAATGCATCAAAAACATAAGAGCTAAAATCATAAAACTTTCAGAAGAAAACATAGGGGGGAAATCTTCATGACACTGGGTTTCATAATGAATTTTTAAGCCAAAAGCACACAGGCAACAACAGGGAAAAAAATAGATAAACTGAACTTAAAAACTTTCGTGTATCAAAAGCATTATTAAGAGTGTAAAAAGCCAATCCATAGAATAGGAGAAAATATTTGCAAGTCACATATCTGGTAAAGGATTAATACTCAGAATATATAAAGAACTCCATCTCTCAAAAACAATAACTCAATTCAAAAATTGGCAAAGGACTTAAATAGATATTTTTCCAAAACAGAAATACAAATGGTAAATAAGCACAAAAAAGAGGCTCAACATCTCTAGTCACTGGAAAAACGCAGATCAAATCCATAATGAGATGCCACTTCACACCCATTAGGATGGCTATTTAAAAAGCACACACACAATATTGGCAAAGATGTGGAGTAAATGGAACCCTTATGCATTGCTGGTGGAAATGTAAAATGAACACTATGGAAAACAATATGGCAATTCCTAAAAAAGTGAACACAGAATTATCATATGATACAGCAATTCCACCTTCTAGGTATATACCAAAAAGAACTGAAAACAGGGACTTGAGCAGGTACTTGTACACTAATATTCATAGCAGTGTTATTCACAATAGCCAAAAGGTGGACACAATACAAATGCCCATCAATGGATGAATGGACAAAGCAAGTGTGGTATATACATACAAGTTCTTAAAAAGGAATAAAATTCTTAAACATGCTAAAATGTGGACAAATCTTAAAAACATTACACTAAGTGATGTAACTCCAACACAAAAGAACAAATATTGTATGATTCCACTTAAATGAGATACTTAGAATAGACAAATTATTAATAGAGACAGAAAGTAAAATAGTGGTTACCAGGGGCTGGGAAGAGCAGGGAATGGGAAGTTATTGTTTAGTGGGTTTCAGTTTGGGATGATGAAAAAGTTCTGGAGATGGGTGGTAGTGAGGGTGAATGTACTTAATGCCACTGAATTGTACACTTAAAATAATTAAAATGGTAAATTTTATGTTATTTACATTTTGTCACAATAAAAATTTATTTTAAAAAAAGAGTTAAGGAATTCATATAGTATTTGTCTTTCTCTGACTTATCTCACCTAGCATAATATCTCACCTAGCAGGTCTTTCCATGTTGTCACAAATGGCAGGATTTCCTTCTTTCTTGTGGCTGAATAATATTCCACTGTATACATATATACATCACATCTACTTCACCCAATCTTCTACTGACACTTAGGTTGTTTCCATATCTTGGCTACTGTGAATGCTGCAATGAACATGGGTATGCAGATATCCCTTCAAATTACAAATACCGTATGACACCATTTATATGTGGTATCTAAAATCTGAACTTGTAAAAACAGAGAGTAGAATAGTGGTTACCAGGTACTAAGGGTCAGGGAATGTTATTTCAGGGTACGATTAACAGAGAAGTAAGTTCTGGAGATCTAACCAGCAGTGATTACAGTCAAAAATATTGTATGTTTGGGACTTCCCTGGTGGTCCAGGGATTAAGAATCCACCTTTCATGCAGGGGACGGAGACAATCCCTGCAGGGTCAGGGAACTAAGACCCACTTGCCGGGGCAACTAAGCCCACGCGGCACAACTAGAGAAGCCTGTAAGCTGCAACAAAGAGCCTGTATGCCACAGCTAAGACTTGACAGCAGCCAAAAATAAATTAATTAATTAAAAAAACAATACTGTATGGTAAACTTCAAAGTTGCTAACAGACTAAATCTTAGCTGTTCTCAACACAAAAAAGAAATACCTATGTAACATACATGATAAAGGTATTAACTAATGTTACTATAGTAATCGTATTGCAGTATATAAATGTATCAAACCAACAGTGGGTTGTTATACCTAAAATTTACACAGTGTATCTCAATTTTTTTAAGCCTAAAAAAAAAGAGTTAAGGAACTCAAAGAACAAAAGCAAGGAGCAACAAATTTAGAAGACAGCTGAAAACAAGTAAAGTGTTTATGCTTTTCTATCTAATCTAAAATGACTAATAAATTCTAAATGTCCTTGTAATTGGCTAAGAGTCATCCTCTCATGATAGATCAGTAGATCTGCTCTGAAGAATAACGAATAGATTTTGATGCTGATTAAATTAGCAGAATACAAGTCTTTCATGTACCAAATCAAATTACTGTATCTTATGGATCAAAAGTAGTCAGCATTAAAAGTAAACAACTTTACAAAATTACAACTGCTGTCCCAGACATAATGCTGGAAGTCCACTAAAAAAGGTATGGCCAAGATCTTCAAAGGTCCACTTCTAATTCAGTGAGAGGAAGGTAAACCTGTCAAACTAGCATCAAAATCCAGAGGAAAGTTTTCAGCTACTATAGTAATCTTAAAACACAGACAGTAAACTTAAAACACAGACAGAATGATACACATAGACACACACACATACTCTATTGCATTAATGATAACCACTTTGATAAGGTAATTTTCATATATCGCCAATGAGTAGAGTTCATACTAAGAAATCAATGAGGATCTAGAAGGCAAACTGCGATAGCTAATGGAGATGACATAGTCAGAAACCAGGAAAATTATAGTCTACAAAAATGATCCCTAAATCTATGGTCTCTAAGCAGTAAGGTCACAAAAAAAGTATCAAACATCAATTTTCAGTGCTATAAATACTAGTTTATATTAAAAAGAGGTGGCAAGAATACACAGAAGAATTGTACAAAAAAAGATCTTCATGACCCAGATAATCATGATGGTGTGATCCATCACTCACCTAGAGCCAGACATCATGGAATGTGAAGTCAAGTGGGCCTTAGAAAGCATCACTACGAACAAAGCTAGTGGAGGTGATGAAATTCCAGTTGAGCTATTTCAAATACTGAAAGATGATGCTGTGAAAGTGCTGCAATCAATATGCCAGCAAATTTGGAAAACTCAGCAGTGGCCACAGGACTGGAAAAGGTCAGTTTTCATTTCAGTTCCAAAGAAAGGCAATGCCAAAGAATGCTCAAACTACCGCACAAATGCACTCATCTCACATGCTAGTAAAGTAATGCTTAAAATTATCCAAGCCAGGCTTCAGCAATACGTGAACCACAAACTTCCAGATGTTCAAGCTGGTTTTAGAAAAGGCAGAGGAACAAGAGATCAAATTGCCAACATCTGCTGGATCAGAGAAAAAAGCAAGAGAGTTCCAGAAAAATATCTATTTCTGCTTTATTGCCAATGCTAAAGCCTTTCACTGTGTGGATCTCAATAAACTGTGGAAAATTCTGAAAGAGACGGAAATACCAGACCACCCGACCTGTCTCTTGAGAAACCTGTACGCAGGTCAGGAAGCAACATTTAGAACTGGACATGGAACAACAGACTGGTTCCAAATAGGAAAAGGAGTCCGTCAAGGCTGTATATTGTCACCCTGCTTATTTAACTTATATGCAGAGTACATCATGAGAAACGCTGGGCTGGAGCAAGCACAAGCTGGAATCAAGATTGCCAGGAGAAATATCAATAACCTCAAATATGCAGATGACACCACCCACATGGCAGAAAGTAAAGAAGAACTAGAGAGCCTCTTGATGAAAGTGAAAGAGGAGAGTGAAAAAGTCAGCTTAAAGCTCAACATTCAGAAAACTAAGATCATGGCATCTGTTCCTGTCACTTCATGGCAAATAGATGGGGAAACAGTGGAAACAGTGGCTAACTTTATTTTTCTGGGCTCCAAAATCACTGTAGATGGTGACTGCAGCCATGAAATTAAAAGACGCTTACTGCTTGGAAGGAAAGTTATGACCAATCTAGATAGCATATTGAAAAGCAGAGACATTACTTTGCCAACAAAAGTCTGTCTAGTCAAGGCTCTGGTTTTTCCAGTGGCCACGTATGGATGTAAGAGTTGGACTATAAAGAAAGCTGAGTACTGAAGAATTGATGCTTTTGAACTGTGGTGTTGGAGAAAATTCTTGAGAGTCCCTTGGACTGCAAGGCGATCCAACCAGTCCATCCTAAAGGAGATCAGTCCTGAATATTCATTGGAAGGACTCATGCTGAAGCTGAAGCTCCAAAACTTTGGCCACCTGATGCGAAGAGTTGACTCATTGGAAAAGACCCTGATGTTGGGAAAGATTGAGGGCAGGAGGAGAAGGGGACGACAGAGAACGAGATGGTTGGATGGCATCACCGACTCAATGTACATGGGTTTGGGTGGACTCCGGCAGTTGGTGATGGTTAGGGAGGCCTGGCGTGCTGCGTTTCATGGGGTCGCAAAGAGTCGGACCGACTGAGCAACTTACTGAGCTATTAGTTTATGTGGCTGATAAATATAATAGAGGTCAAATACAAATTTACCAAATAGATTTCAACTACTTCATACTTCTTTCAAAAGAAATACTGTCCTTTTATGAATGCTAACTAAACACTTTATTATAATATATGGAATGCTAAAAATGTACACAAAATCTTTCCTGAGACATAGCACAATATCAACACGATTAACCTGCATATGTATTTATTCAAGATAAGAAGCATTTAGTTTTCAAAAGGTAAACTATGGCCTTATCAGCTATTTCTCTTAATGCAAACACCAACAATGAACTACAGAACCAGGTCAGAGGCTATATGGATCTGTTTCTGCAAACATGAAAGAAGGAAGAAGAAATCATCAACATTGGTATAAAAGCTGTATTATAACTTGTTCAAGTAAAGATGAATGCTATGAAGACTTCAAAATGGTTCTTAAATATCAATGAATATTCTGAATAAATATGAAGTTACTCAGTATTTTATCACTAACATTTATTGAATACTCAAGTAGGTACTGCATGCTTTATAAGCATTATCTCTAATTCTCAACATTTTATTTCTCAAGGTGAACAGTAGGTACACAATTTCCACCATGTTTTCTTTATTCTTTTTTCAGATATCAGAAACATTTATTACACTTTTATTTTTTTTTTAAAAGTGAAAAAGTAAAGCTCCAGAATGCTAAACTACTTAGCTTGCCCACAGTACCTAGGTAGCACAGGTAAACTGGAACTTAGGTCTGCTGTATTATGAATTCTAAGCATAGAATCAAAGTTCTAGTTCAAAACTATGCCCCTCAGAAACAATATACACAGTAATGACTACAGACACCTCATTCACAAACCACTTTCCATGAAGAGATATGTGTAGCACCTTAGAACTAAAACTAAATGAAACAAACACACACTAGGGTAATTAAAATTTGTAGATAGTAACATCAGAGTATTAATCAAGAAATCAGCATATAATAATCACAGTTTGGCCATATGAGCATGTTAAAGCTTTTAGACAGCAATGGTATGTATCAATACCTAAAAGAAAGTGCTCATCAATGGTGGTCAAAATAAGATATAGAAACAGAGATGAATCACAGACATAGCCAGGTTCACTTGTCTTCCAGTACCACTGAACACAGAGGATTCCTCATCCAGTTAGGACCTGAACATCCAGTTCATTTGGTCAGTATACTGCCTTAGCAGGACACACAGGAACATCTAGTTCCTTTGTTCTGACTCTATACTTACTAAGCAAGATTCTGATTATAATTTACCTTCCCATGTATCTAACCTACAAACCATTAGAGCATATGACCTAACAACGAAATCAGGTAAAATGAATTAATTAATTCATTTTAAACTAATAAATTTCTGTCCTAGACCTAGGCATTTGAGTCAGCACTAGTCAGTCTCCTCAATGTGTCTAACCACCTCTGGACACTGACAAAAGGTGAAGGCCAGATATTGAAGCAGGGCAACCCAACCATGAAACTGTTCCTCAGAATCCCCAAGCCAGAGAATGTCCTTAAATGACACCATTAACTAGTACCCCTTGAGCTTCAGCAATTAGTTTAATGTTAAGAATCTTATTTTACAGGAATGATGACTTCTCAGTAGAGTCTCTGATGAAGGTCTTGATGTCAAAAATTAAGTTCTAACTCATTGGGGAGAGGGAATCTTACAGTGTTCATTTAAGTAACCGTTTCTTGTAAAATGGCTGAAAACGTGAAAGACTGATCTGTTCAAATAACTAATGAGGAGGAAATTCTTAAATCATCTATGTAAGTGTTATATGCATGTACTTATATACCTGATGCTAGGACCCTAATGCTGGGAAAGACTGAAGGCAGAAGAAGGGGATGACAGAGGATGAGATGGTTGGATGGCATCACCAACTCAATGGACATGAGATTGAGCAAGCTCCAGAAGCTGGTGATGGACAGGGAAGCCTGGCATGCTGCAGTCCATGGGGTCACAGAGTTGGACATGACTGAGCAACTGAACTAACAAGTGTTATATATATACAACTGATAGAATATAAATCCCTGCTCTATTCCTTTGGGAAAGTTATTTAAAGTATCTAAACCTCACTTCTACCACCTGAAAAGTAATCACACCTACCTCTTTTAACTATTGCAGGATTAAATAAAACATTCAAATTAAGTACCTGCATAAGTGCTCAATTAATGTATTAATTTTGATAAATGCAAAAGTGTACAATACCATTATTAATAATTTAAGATACACTAAAGTTCCTCAAAAACAAGACCAGGAGCTTACTGTGTCTCAGATCATGAACTCCTTATTGCCAAATTCAGACTTAAATTGAAGAAAGTAGGGAAAACCACTAGACCATTCAGGTGTGACCTAAATCAAATCCCTTATGATTACACAGTGGAAGTGAGATATAGATTTAAGGGACTAGACCTGGTAGACAAAGTGCTTGATGAATTATGGATGGAGGTTCATGACATTATACAGGAGACAGGAATCAAGACCATCCCCATGGAAAAGAAATGCAAAAAGCAAAATGGCTGTCTGAGGAGGCCTTAGAAATAGCTGTGAAAAGAAGAGAAGCGAAAAGCAAAGGAGAAAAGGAAAGATATACCCATTTGAATGCAGAGTTCCAAAGAATAGCAAGGAGAGATAAGAAAGCCTTCAACAGCAATCAATGCAAAGAAATAGAGGAAAACAATAGAATGGGAAAGAGTAGAGATCTCTTCAAGAAAATCAGAGATACCAAGGGAACATTTCATTCAAAGATGGGCTCAATAAAGGACAGAAATGGTATGGACTTAACAGAAACAGAAGATATTAAGAAGAGGTGGCAAGAAGGCACAGAAGAACTGCACAAAAACATCTTCACTACCCAGATAATAATGATGGTGTGATCAATCACCTAGAGGCAGACATCATGGAATGTGAAGTCAAGTGGGCCTCAGAAAGCATCACTATGAACAAAGCTAGTGGAGGTGATGGAATTCCAGTTGAGCGATTTCAAATCCTGAAAGATGATGCTGTGAAAGTGCTGCACTCAATATGCCAGCAAATATGGAAAACTCAGCAGTGGCCACAGGACTGGAAAAGGTCAGTTTTCATTCCAGTCCCAAAGAAAGGCAATGCCATAGAATGCTCAAAATATTTCACAATTGCACGCATCTCACATGCTAGTAAAGTAATGCTCAAAATTCTCCAAGCCAGGCTTCAGCAATACGTGAACCATGAACTTCCAGATGTTCAAGCTGGTTTTAGAAAAGGCAGAGGAACCAGAGATCAAATTGCCAACATCTGCTGGATCAGAGAAAAAGCAAGAGAGTTCCAGAAAAACATCTATTTCTGCTTTATTGACTACGCCAAAGCCTTTGACTGTGTGGATCACAATAAACTGGAAAATTCTGAAAGAGATGGGAATACCAGACCACCTGACCTGCCTCTTGAGAAACCTGCATGCAGGTAAGGAAGCAACATTTAGAACTGGACATGGAACAACAGACTGGTTCCAAACAGGAACAGGAGTACATCAAGGCTGTATATTGTTACCCTGCTTAATTAACTTACATTCAGAGTACATAATGAGAAACGCTGGGCTGGTAGAAGCACAAGCTAGAATCGAGATTGCCGGGAGAAATATCAATAACCTCAAATATGCAGATGACACCACCCTCATGGCAGAAAGTGAAGAAAAGCTAAAAAGCCTCTTGATGAAAGTGAGAGAGGAGAGTGAAAAAGTTGGCTTAAAGCTCAACATTCAGAAAACTAAGATCATGGCATCCAGTCCCATCACTTCATGGCAAATAGATGGGGAAACAGTGGAAACAGTGTCAGACTTCATTTTGGGGAGATCCAAAATCACTGCAGATGGTGATTGCAGCCATGAAATTAAGAGACGCTTACTCCTTGGAAGGAAAGTTATTGCCAAATTAGATAGCATATTGAAAAGCAGAGACATTACTTTGTCAACAAAGGTCCATCTAGTCAAGGCTATGGTTTTTCCAGTGGTCATGTACGGATGTGAGAGTTGGACTGTGAAAGAATTGATGCTTTTGAACTGTGGTGTTGGAGAAGACTCTTGAGAGTCCCTTGGACTGCAAGAAGATCCAACCAGTCCATCCTAAAGGAGATCAGTCCTGGGTGTTCATTGGAAGGAGTGATGTTGAAGCTGAAACTCCAATACTTTGGCCACCTGATGCAAAGAGCTGACTCATTGGAAAAGACCCTGATGCTGGAAAGATTGAGGGCAGGAGGAGAAGGGGACGATAGAGGATGAGATGGTTGGATGGTATCACCAACTCGATGGACATGAGTTTGGGTAAATTCCGGGAGTTGGTGATGGACAGGGAGGCCTGGCGTGCTGCGATTCATGGGGTCGCAAAGAGTTGGACATGACTTGAGCAACTGAACTCAACTGAAAGTTCCTCAAACCACAAATTTCCTGATTTTTTGGTTTTCAGAAACTTAACATTGTTATACTTAGGAAGAGTCCAGATAAAACTAAGAGGTCATTCCAATTAATAAATGTAGAAGGAAAATGGAAAATAGAAAACCACCATTTGAACACCAGAGTTAATACTTATTACAGGGAAAATACACTAATGGATGCCAAAATAATCAGGAAAAGTTTGAGGAGAAACAGATATTTGCATAAGCTCAAAGTATCTACTCCTAAGATATTTATTTATTAATATCTACAAAGGGAAAATATTAATTTATAATAGAGAATACCTATCAGACATCACCCTAACCAAATGATGAAGGTTATCATAACCAGTAATCCATACATCATATACCCCCTGCTATCATGCACTGAGAATGGAGCATCATTTCTATGGTATTCTGTCCAAAACTCATAAGCCTAAAGCTAATCATGTAAAAACATAAGACAAATACAAATTAAGGAACACTCTTCCCTGATGGCTCAGATGGTGAAGAATCTGCCTGCAATGGAGGAGACACAGGTTCAATCCCTGGGTTAGGAAAGTCCCCTGGAGAAGGGAATGGCTACCCACTCTAGTATTCTTGCCTGGAGAATTCCATGGACAGAAGAGCCTGGCAGGTTATAGTGGGGTTGCAAAGAGTTGGACACAACTGAGTGACTAACACTTTCACTTTCTACAAACTAACTGAGCAATACTCATTAAAAGTTTAAGATCATGAAAAAAACAAAAAAAAGCTCAAAATCATGAAAAACATGGAAAGATTGAAGAATTGTCACAGATTAGAAGAGACTAAACATCTATTTCTGCTTTATTGACTATGGCAAATCCTTTGACTGTGTGGATCACAATAAACTGTGGAAAATTCTGAAAGAGATGGGAATACCAGACCACCTGATCTGCCACTTGAGAAACCTGTATACAGGTCAGGAAGCAACAGTTAGAACTGGACATGGAACAACAGACTGGTTCCAAATAGGAAAAGGAGTACGTCAAGGCTGTATATTGTCACCCTGCTTATTTAACTTATATGCAGAGTACATCATGAGAAACGCTGCGCTGGATGAAGTACAAGCTGGAATCAAGATTGCAGGGAGAAATATCAATAACCTCAAATATGCAGATGACACCACCCTCATGGCAGAAAGTGAAGAACTAAAGAGCCTCTTGATGAAAGTGAAAGAGGAAAGTGAAACAGTTGGCTTAAAGCTCAACATTCAGAAAACTAAGATCATGGCATCTGGTCCCATCACTTCACGTCAAATAGATGGAGAAACAGTGGAAACTGTAGCAGACTTTATTTTTTGGGGCTCCAAAATCACTAAAGATCGTGACTTCAGCCATGAAATGAAAAGATGCTTACACCTTGGAAGAAAAGTTATGACCAACGTAGATAACATATTAAAAAGCAGAGACATTGCTTTGCCAACAAACGTCCATGTAGTCAAGGCTATGGTTTTTCCAGTAGTCATGTATGGATGTGAGAGTTGGACTATAAAGAAAGCTGAGTGCTGAAGAATTGAAGCTTTTGAACTGTGGTGTTGGAGAAGACTCTTGAGAGTCCCTTAGACTGCAAAGAGATCAAACGAGTCCATCCTAAAGGAAATCAGTCCTGAATGTTCATTGGAAGGACTGATGTTGAAGCTGAAACTCTAATATTTTGGCCACCTGGTACGAAGAGCTGACTCATTTGAAAAGACCCTGATGCTAGGAAAGATGGAGGACAGGAGGAGAAGGGGATGGCAGAGCATAGATGTTGGATGGCTTTGCCAACTCAATGGACATGAGTTTGAGTAAACTCCAGGATTTGGTGATGGACAGGGAGACCTGGCGTGCTGCAGTCTATGGGGTTGCCAAGAGTCAGACACGACTGAGCGACTGAACTGAACTGAGAAGAGACTAAAGGGACATAACAACTACATGCAATGTGGGATCCTGATCTGGAAAAAAAGAACACCAGAAGGAAAACTGGTGAAATACAAACAAGTTTTATACTTTAGTTAATAGTATTGAACTAATAATAATTTCCTAATTTTTGATAACTGTTCTCTGGTTGAAATATTAGCATAAGAAGAAACTGAGTGAAGGACATACAGGAATTTCTATACTATCTTTGCAACTATTTTGTTAATAGCAAATTATCTCAAAATAAAAAAGAAAACTAATTGGTAAAGGAAAAACTAATTGGTAAACAGTAAAACTAATTGGTGAACAGTATCCCTGTTGCTTGCTATTTCCAACCCTATCACTTCTTTCAAACAAATCTATATTTAACAGCTCTTTCATCTTTTCACTAACTCCAATCTCCAAGCCTTCTTCTTACTGACTATAAATTCCCTCAGCTATAAGCTTTTATGAAAATGGAGCCTGAATCTGATTTTTCTCCCCATTATGTCCCTAGCACTTAGCACAACTCTGATACATTGTAGGTACTGAGTATTTACTTGTTGAATGAATGAACAATGAATGAATGACAGTTGTTTGCTCTTTATTCATTTCCTATTGCTGCTATAACAAATTACTACAAATATAGTGGCTTAAAACAACACAAATGTATTATCTTCCAGTTGTGGCGATCAAAAGTCCAAATGAGTCTCACTCAATTAAAATCAAGGTGTTGGCAAGGCCATGTTCTTTCTGTATGCTTTAGGAAGAAACTGCTTGCCTCTCCCAGCCTTTAGAGATTGCCCACATTCCCATCACTCCAACTTCAGCTTCCATTGTCAGATCTCCTTCTGACTAATGACCATCCTTCTTCTCAAAAGGACCCTTGTGATTATACTGGGCCCACCCAGATAATCCAGGATAATCTACCTATCAGAAGATCTTTAATTTAATCGTACCTGCAAAATCCATTAGGTAACATTTATAGGGATTCCCAGGTAGCTCAGTGGTAAAGAATCTGCCTGCCAATGCAGGAGACAGATTCGATCCCTGGGTCAGGAAGATTCCCTGGAGAAGGAAATGGCAATCCACTCCAGTACAAGTAAACTTACAAACAATGTAGAAAAAGTATGGAGGAAATGGAATACAATGGAATATATCAGATTATTTTTTTGGCATTTAGTGCTCTCATGTTCATTTAGATCCTCTCTCTACCTTCCACAATACTGAAAGGCCTCTCCTCTCCATCATTCTGTGTGTCTTTTTATACGGCTACTTCATTGCCATAACTGTCTACTCTCCAACTTAGTTTGCCAACTTTACTTTAGTTCAGTATTTTTGGAAAATATTACAGTTGCATATTCCCTCCTCTCACTCAAAGTTCTTCAAAGTTAGAGAATGCCTTCTACTGCTTTTGAATAATCCAAAGACTCTCTAGAACAGTGCTCTTCTTAGACTAGAAATCCATTAAATGCTGTTGTTAGGGAGATAAGAATCTATCACGTTTTTAATACTTCTGAAAAATGAGATTCCTTTGCTTCCCTTGGTAACACATCCCAAGGTCTATCAGCATCAGGAAATTTGCCTGGGAAATCCCATGGAGAGAGGAGCCTGGCAGGTTACATTCCATGGGGTCACAAAAGAGTCGGAAACAACTTAGTAACTATACCACCACCACCAGTGTATTTATAGGTTCTAGGGATTAGGACATGGACATCTTTGGGATGTACAACTATATGTATCAATTTGTTATCTATCAAGCAGATAGTTAACCTCAAAACTAACTAACTCATTGAACTGGGAAAATTAATTATATTTCTCAGACCAAGTCTGTCTCCTGCCACTCTCACCCTCTGTCATTTCATGAAAACATTTGCCTTTGGTTTATAGCTTTTTTTTCAAGTCTTTATTAAATTTGTTACAATACTGCTTCTGTTTCATGTGTTGGTTTTTTGGCCATGAGGCATGTGGGATCTTAGCTCCGTGACCAAGGATTGAACCTGCACCCCTGGCACTAGAAGGCCAAATCTTAACTACTGGACTGCCAGGGAAATCAGAGCATTAACTATATTTAAGTAAGTTGTATTCTTCCTCCCTTTGATGTAATTATTCTTTGCCTATGAGAATATTCCACTTTGAGGGCTGAGTCTGAAGAAAACAATGGGAAATTAAAATAAAATAACACTATTCAGGGTATGCTTATATGTAATGAAGCATCTTCTTGATAGCTCTAACAGAATCTAGAAACACTTCCAAAAGGGTCATAACAAAAATATTTTAAGAGCAAAAGTATCCCAGTGTGAATACTTTGGACAACAATATTTATTCGAAAACAAATTCTAGCATATATTTTTAAATTACCTTTTCCTTTATTGGAAATTCAGGTATTTTCACACTATTTTCTAATTTCACAATTAAATATAGGGCTGCCTAAAAATATACTTCTCCCCAAAGTGCTTTTGATAAATGAAAATAAAACAAACAAGTTTCTCCAAAATTTTGATAGATACTTCAGGCATGGAAGTACAGATCTTTAAACTGTTACTTCTACTGCATTGCTTGGAATATATTCACTACTATAATCAAAGTGTATTAGAATGCTCATTCAACATGTCAACCTGCTATAGTCAACTGTGTCTTTTTTCTAATCTTTCTTTTCAGTGGCATTTTTAGTTCAGTTCAGAGACTATAGCTGACTTGTTAGAGGTCTAGTTGTTAGATCTACTTAAAGATGGCCTGTTTAATTACCTTGAAAAGCACATAATCACAGAATTTATCCCACAGTGAAGCTTATTACAAGCAAATATATTTTAGAAACAGTCAAATAACAAAATTCACATATCTATGTGATTCCTCCAATTGGAAAATAGCCCCATTATATGAAAACTCAGTTTCATCAAGAAAACAAATGACATACTAGTGAAAGTAAAGCAGAAGCTGGTTGTGTTTCCACATGTAAAAGCAAAGTGCTACTGATTTTTCAAGCTGCCAGTGGAGGAGAAAACTATTACAAACCCGTGTGACTGACTCCTCCTAAAAGTTACTAAACAGGCCTTTCAGTAACATCTGACCAGGTCTTTCAACATCATGAACTAAAAAGTCTTCTAAATAAAACGTATGACTGACAGCCCTCATTCACAGTAAATTACCAATTTATCAAGTAATTACCAAGTAATCTACAAATTCTTTACAAAGAACAATAGATAAAGTCTTTCCACTAATGCATTAAAAAATTAAATTATGGAAGAGAAAAAATAAATCAAATTACGGAAACCATAAAATACGACAAACTGTTGAAATGCAGGTATTTATGGCCAAATCCTAAATCTGACACACATCATCAAAGGGTTTGTCTGTTTTTAATATCCTCAAAGTCAAACACCAGCAGTACAATCTATATATTCTGATTCTTGCACTGCCATAAAGTCAATGTATTCTAAATAAATGGGTATGAGGCTTTTAAGAATTGCTGGACAAGTCTCAAGTATCTACCACAGGGGGAAATACCATCAAGAGAAAAAGGTATAAAAGTCTTTTCTGAGCTATAAATTTCAAATCAAAGATGCAAAAGTACAATTTTAAAAAGGAAAAGAACTGCCATATTTCAGGGGAGAAGATTAAGAGGTGGTATGTATGCAATAAAAATATAGTTTACATATTTTAATGATGTTAATAAACAGAAAATACATATCAAGCTGATAAGACAAAAGTATAGACACACAAATTTTATATATTATACATACACACCCATATAAACGAAGGTTGGGAAAGAATCTAGAATAATTTACACTTTTCACTGGGATATTTTTCAACAAACTTGTTTAATTATATAATAAAGAGTAAGATTTTACTGAAAAAATATGAGAAATTGTACATTACAAATTACATAGTACTTACAGGAAAGTAATTAAAAGATGATGTCCTTATTATCTTCCTGGGATTCTAAATAAGTTTGTTATTGCTGTTTTCAGTCATTAAGTCATGTCTGACACTTTTGCAACCCCATGAACCATAGCCCACCAGGCTCCTCTGTCCATAGGATTTCCAAGGAAAGAATACTGGAGTGGGTTGCCATTTCCCTCTCCTGGGATCTTCCTGACCCAGGGATCGAATCCGTGTCTCCTGCATTGGCAGGTGGATTCTTTACCACTTAGCCACCAGGGATGCCCTCTGAATAAGTTAGTTTTTCCTAATTCCAAATATGCAAAAAAATGACATGATATCTAAAAATAGTATCAACTAAGTCCACTAATTTCAACATTCCTTTCAGAATGTGCTCAGTCGCTCAGTCACGTTCAATTCTTTGCAGTCCCATGGACTGTAGCCCGCCAGGATCTTTTGTCCATGGAATTTTCCAGGCAAGAATACTGGAGTGGGTTGCCATTTCCTTCCCCAGGGGATCTTCCCCACCCAGGGATGAAACCCAAGTCTCCTGCATTGGCAAGTGGATTCTTTACCATTAGTGCCACCTGGGAAGTCCAATTCAGAAAAGAAAGCTTCAATTGTTGCTCTTTGTGTAAATTAAAATGTACTTTACATTTTAGGACTACCCTGGTGGCACAGTGGATAAGAACTCGCCTGCCAATGCAGGGAGCACGGATTCGATCCCTGGTCCAGGAAGATTCCACATGCTGTGGAGCAACTAAGTCCCTACACCACAAATATTGAGCCCAAGCTCTAGAACCTACAAGCTGCAACTACTGAGCCTGTGTGCCACAACTACTGAAGCCTGCATGCCTAAAGCCTATGCTCCACAACAAGAGAAGCCACCACAGTGAGAAGCCCACGCACCATAACGAAGAGTAGCCCCTGCTCACTGCAACTAGAGAAAGCCTGCACAAAGCAATGAAGGCCCAGTGCAGCTCCCCAAAAAACGTACTTTATCTTTATAAATTAAAATTTACATCTGCTCCCCATGACAGATCCCCAAATCTGGCTATATCCCAATTACCCGGAGAACTTTTAAAAGTAAGTTTCTGGGGGAAATTCCCTGGTGGTCCAGTGGTTAGGACTCCACGCTTCCACAGCAGGGGCCACAGGTTTGATCCCTGGTTGGGGAACTAAGATTCCTCAGGCTGCACAGCACAAACAAAAAGTAATAATAATTAAACTGCATTTAAAACATATAAATAATAAAAGTAAGTTCCTGAGCCTTATCTCCTGGAGATTCTGATTTAGAAAGTCTGCAGTGGATGCTATGAATTAGTATATATGATATAATATTATATAAAGCTCACGTTGGTGTATGATTCAGCTAGCTCTTGGAATTGATCCCTTATTTTAGTGCTTTTCAAGCTCTACTGTGCATAAAAATCACCTGCAGATGTTACAAAGAGGTAGATTCTGATTCAGTAGATCTGGGGTGAGGCCTGGGGACCTGCAGCTCTAAGTTACCAGGTGATGTCCATACTGCTGGTCCAGAGAGTACACTTGGAGTAGTAAGACCTTAGAGGATCTTTCAGTCTTTCCACAGGTGAATAATAAAAGGTATTCCCATATGCTGTTCTTATTACTAAAATATTTTCAAGTTTTACCGAAACATTCTTTAGCATAGCTAGAGTATACAACTTGCAAAATATTTGACATATCTTTACTATGTGTCCTAATACCAAGTGAATGGAAATTATATCCCCCATTTACAAACAGAATAACACTAAAAGATGAGTGTTACTGCAGTCAAAAGATACAAACTTCCATTTATAAGATAAATAAGTAATAGAAACATAATGTACAACATGATAAAGATAATTAACACTACTGTATGCTATCTATAGAAATGGTTAAGGGAGTAAATCCTACGAGTTCTCATCACAAGGAAAAAAAATTTTTCTATTTAATTTTATATCTGAGACGATGTTCACTAAACTTACTGCCATACTCATTTCATGATGTATCTTAGTCAAATCATTATGCTGTACACTTTAAACTTACACAGTGTTGTATGTCAATTATATCCCAATAAAATTGGAAGAAAAAAGCAAACAATAACAACAAAGGACCAGACAATAAGTATTTTACATTTTGTAGGTCCCTACCCCCAAAAAAGATGAGTGTTACTGAAATCACAATGCAGAGATTAAATTAAAATTTACGTAACTTTATATATATATACACACACACATATATATATGCAAAAATATTTATCACGACCATGTTTATAATAGTAAAATACTGGAGAAAATCTAGAAGTCCAACAATAGAGGACTGATTAAATATCTTATAAAGGCATCTATCAAAAATAATGATGTAAATGTACAACTACCAGTAATGAAAAGACATTCATGATTATGTTTAAAAACAAAGTTTTGTCCAAACCTTATAGCACGGTTCCATGGGGGTGCATACAGTCATATATACATTTATTCAAAAGAAAGAGTCCATAAAGATATATACTAAAATGGTTAAAGCATCCTCAAAGAATTATAATTTCAGGTGATGTTAATGCTTGTTTACTTGAAGGATCTAATATTCCTACAATGACACAGACTTTATAATAAAATTCTTAAAGGGTAAAAAGGGGGTGAGAAGAAAACCAAGCAAACCCCACATAGTGCTATATTCAAAGCACTTTGAAAGCTTGTTAAAACTGTAGTCTTGCATCCCACCCCAGACTTACAGAATCTGAATCTCTGAGGATAGGCTCCTAAATCTGCATACAAAGCAAACAGTGACTCTTAAACACAGTAACATTTTGGAAACAAAAAGATTCCTAGAAATGCAGGGACCAAGACTAAATTTCAACCTATCTAAATGGCAAACTATAGCAAATTCAGAATGGGCGAAATCATGATATATACCGATACACCCACACGCAGCAACCACTGGAATATGAACAACAAAAACCTGTATTTAGCAACTAGCTTTATTTAATCTCAATTTTAAGCATCTCTTTCTTGTGAACACTGACCATTTCCCGTGAGCTGACTGAGGTCACAAAGGTTTTCCTTATGTTTGATCTACATCTGTTTGAAACTATTTCTATTATAACCTTTTCTATGATGTTCTGTCTCCATTTACTCCTACATTAGTTAAAAGTACCATATAGACATTTACTATGGAACCAAATATCTAGGTAATTCAACTATTCTTCTGATGCTTTCACGTCTCCTTCCTAAACAACATTCCAGTTGACTAATCCCAGTAGATTCTGGTGATTATTTCAACCAAAGATCCTCTCTGAGGCAAACTCAAAGGCACGGAGAGGAATTCATACTACTAGAAGCTCTCAAAGAAGCAAGGAAAGCATTTCTTGTTCTGAAAAACAGCACATGAACCCCAAAAAGTCTGTTGACAAAGAAATGGGAAATATCATACTGAATATATCCCTAACATATCAACTCATTAAGGCATACATTTACTAAAAGCTTTCAAAATGAGACATTAAGAGTTTTGAGAATTTCCTAAGGTTAATAAATTAGAATCATTTCCCTAAAGAAAGCCAGAACAGACTTTCCCCCCTTTAAAACAGAGAGGAAAACAGTAGGGAAAAAAAAGTTTGGCATGAGCTCCTAAAAGGATTTAAGAAAGGAGCATAATTTCATGGATGTGGGGACAAGTCCTTCATTTTATTTTAATCCATGATACATTTTAATCCTGGATCACTCAGAAGTCCAGGCCAGCTGAAACTGGAATTTATTAAAACCAAGAAGATTATATACCCACCTGCAGCTCACACCAAGCAACCTCAACCCATGTTTCAGTGTCCAGTCCTTTATATACTGTTTTAAATGCTCCTCTTCCCAGTTCTATGTCAAATTTCAGGAACCTGCCACTAGGAGAAGTAGCTACAGCCTTCATTTCTGCTTCTTCTTCCATCTCTTTTTCATTTTTCCCCTTGAAATAATCTTTTGAGGATTCTGACGTTCCCTTTGAACATTGCTCATATTTAACTTCTTGTCCTCCTCTTAGCACATTTGTGGGAAGCTTTTCTACTCTTGGAATATTTGTTGCAGTCTTTATTCTCTCATCTTTGGAGGAAGATTCAGCAACTTTGTCTTCTTCTGTCATCTCAACACTCTTTCGAAAGAATCTTTTCTTTTCTACAGTTTCTCCAGAAGCAGAGAAGGTATTGCTTTTCTCCTTTAGTCTAGCTCCCACTGTCAAAGTTGCTGCAACCTGAGGAACTCTGTTTTCCAATGAAACTCCATCAGGTTTCTCAGAATCTTCTGTGCTAGCTGGCTCCCCTGAATCAGTAGCCATTGTAATTAAGGTTGGCACTAAAATTTTTCCTGTTCCACTCTTCAGTCCAGTTGCATCTCAGGTATCAGAATTATCAGGATGGACTTCCTTTTATGTGATCATATGTTTCCATAGCAACCTGAAGGGGGAAAAAAGGATATATTAAAATCACCCCACAAAGGAAATCATTAAGGAGAAAAGTCACCTGACAGTTTAATCCCTTTTTTCTTAATAAGAAGTTTGTTCTTTTTCTGTTCAGTCTTAGCAACCAGCAGGCTCCAGGGACTATGTCTTATCTTGTTTACCATTGCAGTCCTCAGTGCCTAGCAGACTACTTGGCACACAGCTCAACAAGTCTTCATACTGCATGAACATTGTTTATAAACCTAGTTCTCAGCCCCATCTATGAATCTATCATATTTAAAGCAAGTATCCAAACCCTGAGTTTGCTTAGCTACAAGGTAGTACACAAAATAGCCTTCTCTGGTGGCTCAGATGGCAAAGAAATCTGCCTGCAATGCAGGAGACCATGGTTCAATCCCTGGGTCAGGAAGACCCCCTGGAGAAGGAAAATGGCAACCCATTCCAGCATTCTTGCATGGAGAATTCCATGGACAGAGAAGCCTGGTGGGCTACAGTCCATGGGGTCACAAAGAGTCAGACACGGCTAAACATGCACACACATAATACACACAATAAGCAAAAATAGCACATGATTTCTCAATAGGTGGTTTTTCTCTAAAATTCTGGAACTAATCCATAGATTTTTTTTACTGTGGCAAAATGTAATCACTGTTAAGTGTACAATTCAGTGGCATTAAATACTCTTGACAATGCTGTGCAATCATCACTACTATCCATTTCCAAAACTTTTCCATCCTTCCAAACTGAAATCTATTAAAACAATAACTCCTCATCACCCCAGACCCTGGTAGTCTCTATTCTATTTTAGGTCCTTGTGAATTTGTTTATTCTAGGTATTTCATGTAAGGACTCATACAATATTTGTCCTTTTTTGTGTCTGGCTTATTTCACTTGGCATAATATTCTCAAGTTTCATTGATATACATATATATATTATGTATCAGAATTTCATTCTTTTTTAAGGCTGAATAATAATAGTCCATTGTATGTATATAACACATTTTGTTTATCCATTCATCTAGTCAGTGGATTGTTTCCACCTTTTAACTATTGTGAATAATGCTACCATGAACATCCAACAGTAGTTTTGAATAATACAAATATTATACTTGTTTATTGAACTTGCCTTCATATTTCAATAGGAAGATTTTAACTACTATCAAATATTAACACATTATACTATTTATTTTTATTTTTTAATTTCTTTTTTTATTTTAAATTAGTTTATTTATCTATTTTTAACTTTATTTATTTATTTTATAAATTTATTTATTTCAGTTGGGGGCTAATTACTTTACAATATTGGAATAGTTTTTGCCATACATTGACATGAATCAGCCATGGGTTTACATGTGTTCCCCTTCCTGGACCCCCCACCCACCTCTCTCCCCATCCCATCCCTCTGGGTCATCCCATTGCCCTGGCCCTGAGCCTTTGTCTCATGCATCGAACATGGAATGGTGTTCTGTTTCACATATGATAATATACATGTTTCAATGCTATTCTCCCAGAACGTCCCACCCTCACCTTCTCCCTCAGAGTCCATAAAATTGTTCTACGCATCTGTGTCTCTTATTCTGTCTCGCATATAGGGTTATCGTTACCATCTTTCAACTTTATAATGTTGTATTTGTTTTGCCATACATTGACATGAATCCACCATGGGTGTACATGTGTTCCCCTTCCAGAATCCCCCTCCCACCTCCCTCCCCATCCCATCCCTCCAGGTCATCCCGGTGCACCAGCCCTGAGCACCCTGTATCATGCATCGAACCTGGACTGGCAATTCGTTTCACATATGATAATTTACATGCTTCAATGCCATTCTCCCATATCATCACTTAAAATATGTATCCTCTTGAACCAGCAATTCCATTTATAGGAACTTGTCATAGAAAATAGTCAAGAATCTGTGCAAAGATTTAACTGTAAAGACATTCATTATAGCACTTATAATTTGGAAAAACTATAACTAAATATAAGCATAATAGGGGTTTAATTAAGTATCTCAAAATGAGATAGGATACAGCATTTTAAAAACACTGTAGTAGTGAGATGAAAAGACATTTCCCATATGTTATATGGTTAAATGAAAAAAGAAATATATATAACAAACTTTCATTACACACACACACACACACACACACACACACACACACACACGATGTTAACTCTGAATGGTGGAATTATGGACTTTTTTTTCTTTCTGCTTTTCTGTATTTTCTAAAATTTTCCACAAAGAACATGTGGAAATATGTGGAACATATAAGGGAAAACTGTTTAAAAGGTTTTTCAAATGAATGGTCAAACCAATAAGAAAATTCTTTCCTTCTCACCACAAACATACATCACAAAGTTAAGCATGTATATCTGTTATGATATTATATAGCCTAGAAGGCAGAATTTGTCATGTCAAACCAAAAATATACAATAACAAATTTGAAAAACTGAAGAAAAACAACTCTAAACTAAAACAAAATTGGGTGAAATATCCTAAACTGTTCTATACATTCAACACAATTCCTATCAAAATTCCAGTTGGTTTCTTTGAAGAAATTAACAAGCTGATCCTAAAATTCATATAAAACTTCAAGGGTCCCAGAATAGCTAAGTCCAAGTAAACCTGAAAAAGAACAGAGCTACTGGACTCAACCTTTCCAATTTTAAAACCTACTATAAAGCTACAGTATTAAGACAGTGTGGTACTGGCATAAGGATAGATGGATAGATAGATGGAGTAAAAACACAGAGTCCAGAAATAAACACATATATTTGTGGTCGACTGATTTCCAACAAGGGTGTCAAGACAATTCAATGGAGAAAGAACTCTCTCTTCAACAAATGGTGCTAGGACAACTGGATGTCTACATACACAAGAATGAAGTTGGGCTCTTGGGAGTCCAGGTTAAGTACACTTCCTGGAAAAGATGCCTGAACTGAGTCTCAAAGAAAGAAAGTTAGCTCATCCAAGCAGAGGTAAGATGACAAGCAAAGTCATGAAATAGCAGAACAAGTATATAAACAATTCACTAGCAATACTAGACCTGGTGGCTCAGACAGTAAAGAATCCATCTGCAATGCAGGAGACCTGGGTTCGATCCCTGGGTTGGGAAGATCCCCTGGAAGAGGGCATGGCAACCCACTCCAGTATTCTTGCCTGGACAATCCCCATGGACAGAGGAGCCTGGCAGGCTACACTCCATGGGGTCACAAAGAGTCGGACATGACTTAACGACAAAGCACAGCAATACTAGAAGCAGGAAGATGAGGACAAAGAGATAGTCACCAAGGATTTCTACGATATACAATGTAAAACAAGGAAATCAGTTAGAGAGCTATTGTAATAATCCAGGGAAGAGTTGCTGAGGTTTGAGTGAAAATAGTGTCAAGAGACAAGATATATTAACGAAGTACTAAATGCAAGATTTACTATCTGAATGAATATGATTGTGAAGGAACAGGAAGAGTCTATGCTAACGCCTAGAAATTTGCCTATCAGATGACACAACTAGGACAGAGCTAAGAAACTAATAGCTCATGATGTGCTACATGAGGTTACACTGCGAAATCAATAAACTTTGAAAGTCAGTAAGACTAGTATTACCTGCAAGTGGGAAAAGGTAACTAACAATGCCTCATTTAGGTAGAGATTTTTTAAACTTATTTTTAGACTTGGAAAAAGACGTGCAAGAATATACAAAGAATCTAGCATACCCTTCAGTCACATCCCCAAATATTAACATTTTAGATTGGACATTCTTAAGAATAACTCTATCCACTTCATCTAACTAAAGGTAACTTATTCAGAAACCTCAAAAGCAAAGATCCATAAGGAAGACAAAAGGACTGCTAGGCAGACAAAAACAGGTAAAAAAAAAAAATCAAAGAATTTAAGTTGGAAAAGCCTTCAAGTTTTTTTAACTGCAGAACCTCTTTTTTAAAAAAATATGAAATCTTACTCAGAATGCTAATATAAAAATAGAGAGGCAAGTAGTGCTGCCCTGGTATAATAACTAAAGTTATAATGTCTGGTCACCTGGCTTCCCAAACTATGGAGTAAGCAGTAGCAAAGAAGAGAGATGAGGAAATGAGTGTTCCTTTAGTCTTAAAAACCAACCCCAAGACAAAAAATAGTACTAAAAACAAAGAACACTTTATAAGCATGGAAAGATTAATTCATCAGGACAATGTAACATATACACATCTAACAACAGAAGCCCAAAATATATTAAATAAAAACTGACAAAACCAAAGAGAGAAATAATTCAGTAGTAATAGCAGAAGATTTTAATACCCTATTCTCACTACTGGGGAGAGAAACTAGACATAAAGTAAGCAAGAATCTGGAAAACTTGACCTATACTATCAGTCAACTTGAACTAACTGCCATCTATAGAACACTCCACCCAGCAAGAACAAAATACACATTCTTTTCAAATACACATGGAAAAATCTCCAGAACAGATCATGTACTATGCAATAAATCTCAAAAAATTTAAAAGAATTGAAACCAAGTATAGTCTCCTACCACAAAAGAATTAAATTAGAAATGAACAAACTAAGTGTATATAGATAAGTGGAATAGAATTGAGAGTCTGATCAACTGATTTTCAATGGAGAGGTCAAGACAATTCAATAGGAAAAGAAGAGTCAAACAAATGTATCGGGACAACTGGATATCCACATACAAAAGAGTGAAGCTGGACTCTTACCTCATACCATACAAGAAATGAACTCAAAGTGGAACACGGATCTAAATGTAAGAGCTAAAACTACAAAACTCTCAGAAGAAAACATTAAATTCTAGGGACTCTGGGTTATGCAATAAAATCATGAAATCATACTAAACCAAAGTACAAGTGATAAAAGAAAATTGAGAAGGTGGACCTTATCAAAATTTAAAACTTTTGTGCTTCAAAGGATGTCATCAAGAAAGTGAAAAGGCTGGGAGAAAATATGTGCAAATCATATATCTGATAAGGTATTCAGAATATACAAAGAATTCTGACAACTCAATAATGAAAAGATAAATAATTCAATGGGCTAAAGATTAGAATAGGCCTTTCTCTAAAGAAGATACATTAATATAAATGGCCAAAAAACACATGAAAAGATGTTCCACATAGTTACTCATTAGAGAAATACAAATGAAAATCACAATCAAATACTATTCCATACCCATGATGATTACAATAAAAAAGACAAGTCAGTAACAAGTGTTTGTAAGGATATAGAGAAAATAGACCCCTAATACACTGCTAGTGGGAATGTAAAACGGAACAGAGTCTGGCAGTTCTTCAACAAGTTAAACATAGAGTTACTATATGAATACTGTCTACCCAAGAGAAATGAAAACTTACGTCCACATAAAAACTTAAACACAAGTGTTCACAGCAGCACTATTCACAATAGCTGAAAGGTGGAAACAATCTAAATGTCTAACAACAGCTGTATAAACAAAAATGTGTTATATTCATGCAATGTAATATTATTAGGCAATAAAAAGAAATGAGGTATTGATACATGCAACAGTAAGGATGAACCTTGATAATATTATGCTAGGTGAATGAAGCCAGAGGAAAGACCATATACTGCATGGTTACATTTACATGCACTGTCTAGAAAATGCAAATCTATAGAGACAGAAAATAGATTACTTGCTGCCTTAGGCTGGGGCATAGGAACTTGTGCAAACTAGCACAAGAAAACTTTCAGGGGTGATGCAAATGTTCTAAAATTAGATTGCAATCAAGATTATACAACTCGATAAATTTGCTAAAAGTCACTGACACTTATACTGGTGAATTTTATGATATATAAATTATATCTCAATAAAATATGTCCTTTAAGAATCTTGAAATATTATGACTAAAATCAAAGCCATCATAATATCAAATATACCTTTTTAAAACTAACACATGTATCCCCATGGCAGATTCATGTCAATGTATGGCAAAACCAATACAATATTGTAAAATAAATAAATAAATAAATAAATAAAACTATACTCTCTACCTCCCCCACCACCACCCCCACCCCATTCTGACCACTTTCCTCATCTTCTGCCTGGCCTCTTGGGTTAAGAATCATTGGTCTGAAGGGAAAAGACCTGATAACAATAAAATGTAATAGCTGGTGGCCTAAGGGTAAACAATGAATAAGAAAAACAAACTTCTAAAAAACAAATAAAGAACTTCACTAAGCTGAGTATATCTGTGGCCTTTTCATCATGGATCCAATAGCTACTTGAACATAAAAAAGAGTTTCAGAACTCAGGCTTTGGAGTGGGAGAAACCTGGAATGGATCATGGTTCTGCCTCTCACTCCTCAGAGACTTGAGGAAAATTACTTAACCTCATTCATTTTTTTCTTTCATTTGTAAAATCTCACAGGACTAATATGAAAATAAAATGGAAATATACATGTAAAGTACTTAGCACGGTGCCCAGCACAATATAATAATAAATGGAAGCTTTTATTTCCTACCTCTTAATAACCCCTAGGGGCAGCACTATACTAAAGCACAACTCAACAATACTCAAGAAAACATAAAATGATTTTTCAGAAGACTATTTAGTAAGGCTGAAAAGTATATAACACGTTCTTTTAAACCTTTCCAGTAAGAAACCATGGTGGCACTGCTAAAGGGATATGATCAGGATAATATCTCTTCTACACTCAGCAGTGCAGAAACATAGCTCAGTGACAAGGGATTGAAAATCAGGCCTCAAACCTGAAGTTTCTTTACCAAGTACAACAGCTATGTATCATAACCTACATGTGACCATTTTTTCCTTCATATAATGATAACACATTGATTTAAGCCCTAGGAATATGCATAAAGACAATCACAAAAGCACTTCTATAATCTCACAAATCTGCGTCCCATATCTTTGATATACAAGCTTGGGGCATTTCAGTTAAAAGCTCAAGATAATTTCCCCCTGTAAGCATATCATGGTTGTATCCATGGGAAATTCAGCATACAATCAGTACTTGTCAATCAGTGACTCAATAATTTCTTCAACTTTTAGAACCAGCAACTGTAAGACTGAATCTGTAAATAGTCAGAAATGTGGCTTCCCTGGTGGTCCAGTGGTTACATGTCCACTTTGCAATACAGGGGACATGGGTTTGACCCCTGGTTGGGGAACTAAGATTCCACATGTTGCAGAGCAATTAAGCCTGCACGCCACAACTACTAAACCAGTGTGCCACAACTGGAGAGTTTGTGCATAGCAATGAAAAGATTCTGCATGAGGCTACAAAGATCCTACATGCCGCAACTAAGACCCAACACAGCCAAATAAATTAACAAATATTTTTTTTTTAAATAAGGAATCAGAATTATATAGTAAAATTTTTCACTGACAATTCTCTCTCTCATACACATGTGTTCATACCAATAAACACTGAGCGCCAAGCACTGGGTTAGGGTCTGTGGATAAAAGAACAAAAGTCAGTCTTTGTCCTCAAGGAGCCTATAGTTTTACAATCTTAAAATATACCACTGTTGACTTCTAGTTCAAGACAATGAACTGAACACCTATATCTCTTGTACTTTTCAAGACTCTGAAAAAGTGATGGTACAAGAGTAGAGAAGTAAAATTACAAGTTAAGGACAGGAATGGAAAATGGCATAGCAAATACAAGATTTCAACAATTTCTGACAGAAAGCAGACAAGAAAGAACTGGCTGATAATACAAATCAAAGGAATGCTACAACTTAAAATATGAAATAGAAAGGGTTCCAACCCAGGAGGAAGCAGACTTATAGGGCAAAACCCCAGAGGGGTTCCACACTCAAAGAAGACCGATCCTAAAGAGGGCCAAAATGAGAAAAGGCTAAATACATGGATTAACTGAAGCTCTGAATTATGACAGTTGAAGAACCTTCCCCCCAAAATAAATTCCTGCATACAGAATACCAAATTCAAAAAACTAGGAAGAATGAACAGCAAGGAAGAATAAGAGCATCTTAATACAAAGCCCTCTGCCCTCTGGCATTTGGGCCCTCCAAGTGTAAAAGCCATCTACCCACACACTCCCCCCAAAACCAGTTGACATCCCTGCCTAGAAACACAGAACTCCCAGTCAGCCCTTCTACTAGTTCATTATTTAATACAAACAGAATCAGGAGGCAGCCATTTGAAGAAAACCTATAACACAGAAGAGAAAGAACAAGAGAAAATGTCCTTGGAAGAGCTAAAATAATTCAAGAAATCATTTTAAATTTAATTTTTAAGATATAATCATAAGATTCAAAAATCAAAGAAAGAGGTATATAATGAACAGGTTCACTCCCAAATCTGTTTCCTATCCATTCAATTCCCCCCAACTCTCCCCACAAATAACCACTCATTAAGATTTTCTGTAGCTCTCCAGAGTTTCCTAGGGAAAATAAGCAAATATACGTTCTCTCTCTTTTTCTACATGAAAAGTAGCATAGTATATATCAAGCATTTTTTATAGTCAGAATAATTTAAAATACTTTTTTCCTGGTCAGTACACAAAGGTTCCTTCATTGTTATTTTTATATCTATATAGTAATAGTATTTGATTATTTGCTATGACAGACAAAATTGCATATTTCATTTCACATATATGTATGTTTGTATGTATATACACGTGTGTATTGTGTGTGAATGTAAATTCCCTGAAGTGGGATTGCTGGCTCAAAGGAAATTTGCACATTTACCTTTTATTGAAATACACCAATATATCAGTAAGAGTACACATAATTCATGTGTATCTTTATATAATGCTGCCAAACTGTCTTCCACAAGCACTGTACTAATTTAAACTCCCACCAGCAATATGTGAAAGTGTCTTTTACCCCAGAGCCTTGACAACAACAACAAAAAAAGGTGCTATCAAACATTTTGATTTTTAACACTCTGAAAGGTTTTAAAAAGGAATCACAGTGTGGTTTCAATTAGTATTTATCTCATGAGTGAGGTTAAGCATCTTTCACATAAACAATAATTAGAGTCAGGAATAAACCAAGAATTGCTATTATCATGGCTAACACTTAAGGAAATAAAACATATCATACAAATACTGGAAAGTAAGAGACAAAACTCAAAACTTGCAGATTATATGATTATCTATCTAGAAACTTTAAGCAAATTCAACCAAAAAAAAATGATAGGAACTAACAACAAAGGTCAGCAGAAACATTAAATACAAAATCAACAAATAAATCAATAGCTTTGCTACACATCAGCAATAATCAATTAGAAAATATAATTCAAAAAACAACTATCCTAAGGTAAGGGCTCCAGGGGAAGATGGCACCAGGAGAGAGCAGGAAGGGTGTCCTGGAAGAAAGGCAGGTCACTGCGATTACTATATACATATGTATAAACACACATACTCATAAGAGCAACAGAGCTATAAAATATTAATCTAGGAATAAACTCAAAAAGAAATATGCAACAACTACATAAAGAAGACTAAAATTTTACTGACATACATAAGATACACGTTTCTTTGGTTGAAAGACCCAATATTAGCATCTTCAGAAACCCTCCTCTGAGATGATTCCAAAGTTATTGTAAGTCCAACAGAAATCCCAAAGAGATGTTTTTATCCCAAACTGACAAACTGATTTGAAAAGAGTACATGGAAGGCCAACAAAATCTTGAAGAAGAACAATGAGAGTTTGCCTTACCAAATAATACTTATAGCTATAGTAGTTAAAACAATGTGGTTTCATCACAGAAATACACAACTGGACTAATGGAGAACAATCAGTAAAGAAACAGACACATGTATGTATAGCAAAGTACTCCATGGTAAAGATGGATTTCAAATTTATGAGGAATAGATAGCATAATAAATGATGTCAGAATAACTGGGTATCCATTTAGGGGGAAGAAGTTAAAGCCCACTTAAAACCAGTCTCAAAAATAAATTTCAGGTAGATTAAAGAGCTAAACATAAAAAAAAAAATTATGCAACTATTAAAAATATGGCAGAATATATTTCTAACCTGAAGAAAGGCTTTCTTAAAAAGATAAAAATAGGAAGACCATTAATAACAACAACAACAAAAAAATACATTTGGCCATTTGACCATGAACCAGGTTAAAAGATAAGCAACAGACTGGGACTGGAAGCAAACATCTGCAACATGCATAGCAAAGCATTAATATCCAGAATATATAAAGAACTAAAAAATCAGTAATAAGAAACATAAATAGATAATACATGTATGGCAGAGGGATGGCTCAAACTCCTTAGTAAGCAGGGAGATGCAAATTCAAACAAATCAATATCATTTTTTGTCTATCAGGTGAGAGAAAATTACATTATCTGTTACTATCACATTTTGAGTGTGTGAGAAATTCAGCACACCATGCACAGTTGGCAAATAAACTGGAATAGCCTTTTCATATGGCAAATTCCAAATATCTAGTGCATACCTGTCATCCAACAATTCCACTTCTTAGTACTTACATAAGAAATATTCCTGTATGTGTACAAATATGTATGTACAAAGATTTTTTTTACTGAAGGACTTTTTATTGTTTGCAACAGCAAAAAACTGAGGAAAATTTACATATTCATCTATAAGAGGATGGTGAAATAAAAATGTACTATGTAATAATATGCATCTGTTTAAAAACTGAGAAATGGTTATACACAGATGTATAAAGTCTCCCACACATATATATACAGTTGAGAAAAGTTGTACAACACATACATTACATCTATATATCATATATATATATGTTATATATATAAATACATATATAAAAACAAACAAAACTTCATGTTTCTAAATGTACTCATATATGTGTAAGTGCATATAAAAAAGACTGGAAGGATATGCTCTAAACTGATTCTAGTGGTTAAAGAAGCATGTAGTATGAAATACTATGTCTCCTTTAAAAAGAACAAAGTCAACATACATATACTTACATGGAAGCCTTAAGACATATTCTTTGGGAAAAAAGCAAGTCATAAAACACATATTTTATTTGCACATGCACATACATATACATGTAAATACAGAGAAAAAGGACTGTACAAGTTCACATTTAACTCTTAACAATGATTACCCACTGGGAGGGCAGGAAATTGGGTAAAGAAGGACTTGAAGGTTTTAATCTACCTTTGTATTATTTTAATTCATAAAAGCAGAATTGTCCATCAATAACCTGTATCAAGAACCAGTTAAAGATATTACAATTTCTTAAAATAAATGAAGGAAGGAGAAAGCAAATTAGGTATGTACAACTTATATCCAAATAAATATTATCAGTTAACACTTACCAAATGCTTTGGGCTAAGCACTCTAAGTCCTTTCATGCATTTTCTCATGTAATCATAAGAATCTTAAGATAAAATTATCCCCATTTTACAAATGAGAAAACGAGGCTCAAAAATTAAGTTAAACTTTCCTAAGATTACACAGCTAGTAAAAACCAAGGACAAAATTAAACCCAGGCAACTGACTCCCAAATCTACTCGTGTGTGTGTGTGTGTGTGTGTGTGTGTGTGTGTGTGTGTGTGTGTGTGTGTGTGTGTGTGTGTGTGTGTGTGTGTGTGAGTCACTTCAATCGTGTCCGACTTTTTGCGACACTATGAACCCTAGCACACCAGGCTCCACTGTCCATGGGATTCTCCAGGCAAGGATACTGGAGTGGGTTGCCATGCCCTCCTCCAGGGGATCTTCCTGACCGTCTTCTGCATTGGCAGGCAGGTTCTTTATCACTAGCACCACCTGGCAAATCAATATAGGGCCACACATAATTTGGAGCCACATGTACATGTACACACTATAAACAATCCTGAATTGCACAAATACATACATTAGATAACCACATCACAGTCCTTGGGAGTTTATAACTCTATCTTCTTCCTCATTTCCATCTTCCAGTTCTGTTTGGCAAGGTCATTCCCTCAATTAAAGATGTTCATTTTATATGAAAATATTTCTGGATCCACATTAGAAAAAGAATCTAAATCATCTCCATCTTCCTTAAACAATCTCTATCTACCAATCACCTACCCTTAATCCCTAATTACCACTTTACTCAGCTTAATCCTTTATTAACAGTGGTAGCCAAACTATATACAGCCCTCAGGCCAAACCTACCTCACCTCCGGCCTGTTTCTGTGAAGCAGGTAAGTTGAGAAAGATTTTTACATTTTTAAATGGTTGAAAAAAATCAAAAGAAAAATGGTATTTCATGACATGAAAATTATTCAAAATTCATATTTCAGTGTTCATGAATAGCATTTATGAACACAGCCACTCTCATCATTTATACATATCTATGACTGCTACACAGAAGAGCTGAGTAGTGGCAAAAGAGATTCCAAAGCCTAAAATGCTATATTCACTATCTGGTCCTTTACGGAGAAAGTTTATCAAACCTTGCTTTACAGTTTTCAAAAGAAGTTTATCTATTTAACTCAATTACTCCTAACAACAACCCTGAGAGCTACTTAGTATTTGCCTGAATTCTGAAAATTAAGAAGGCTCAAAGAAGTTTAGTGTCTTGCCTGTCACAGAGCTAGTAAGTAAAGGAAGAATTCTGGAACCCAAGTTTTCTAGCTCCAAATCCAACATAATTTCTACCACACTACCACTTTCAAAGAACCCAACCTCCTTCTGATTAAGCGATGAGTTTAGACATTTGGTGCTAAAATCTACCAGATGGGGAGGGACATAAAAGCTTTAAACTGGTCAGAAAACATGTCTCAACTGACTCCAAAAACAGATTAATAGGATACATTGCATTTCATATGTAGTTGTATAATTTACAAAGTATATTGTTTCATTTAATTTGCAAAGAAACCCTGCTGAATAGGTAGTGCTTTTGTTTAGTAACAAATAAGGAAATATACAGACTTGCAAAAGATTATACTAAGGCCAAGACCAGAACCCAGGCTGACCCCTACTCCAATGCAGTTCCAACAGTTCCACTCGGGAACATTGTGTCTTCTCACAAGGAATGTACTTGTTGTTTTCTTTTGTTTTTTCCCTTAGAAATAAAAAGCAGTTAACTAAAAAAGAGCATTTAACTCACATATTCTAAAGAGAAAGAAACTAAAGCTTTATTTTAGAAAGGATAAACTAACAATTTAACAAAATAATACCAGAAGGGATACTCTCAATATCTGGATCTCTGTTCAAAGTCACCTTCTCGAAGAAGCCTTACAAAATAACCCTGTGAGCCAGAGGCTCCCCACAACACACCAGCACTCTTTAAAATTTTTTCTTCTTAGTATTTATTTTCTGAAATATTTGCTGACCATATGTTGCCCTCCACTGTAATGTAAGCTCAAAGATACTGGGGCCATTGCCTGCTTTGCTTCCTGTTCATCCATCCCCAACACATCAATCCTGGCATACAGGAGGAACACAATAAATATTTGTTGAATGAATGGTAGAACCTACATGTACACCGGGTAAATCATATTCTGTAACTCACAGATTCAGAATAAGTTATCAGCATATTTGAAACATTACTTAGCAAATGAAATACACATCCTCAATAAGAGCTTTTTCTCTTGCCAGAAAGACACCATCAAAGACGAATTCAATGGAAATGCCACAATTGTCCAGCAGGACAAAAATTATTCTCTGGGCAGCAGTGGATATAATGAGCTGAACTAGCACCTTATAGATCTTAAGACTGATTAAGCAGATTTTTCATTCTTGTATTAAAACACATCCTCTAATTAAAAAATTCTAATTACTGTCTCTATTTTAATTATACTTAACTAGAGGCTGAGATTCAACAATTGTGCTGTGCTAAATTTTAATTCTCATTTTTACAAGAAACCAAACTGAAATAATCTTACATCATCCCAATAATATATGATAAATGTAGCCAAAGCTACAGGTAAAAAGTCTCCACAAGGTACTAATTGTTAAATATTTTCATCAAGAAGTTGGCTCACAAACATAAGCTATACAACATACACACATAAATTACTTTTAGCATAAACCTAATATCAATTTCTGGTCATTAAAAACTAAATCTACTTTTTTCCCCAGTTTTAAGTAGAGATTTCACCCTACACAAACAATTTTAAAACCACAATAATATTCTTTACACAAAAAAAATCACTTATGGGAAATTCCCTGGTGGTCCAGTGGTTAGAACTCTGTGCTTTCACTGATGAATGTGAGGGCTCAATTCCTAGACAGGGAACTAAGATCCCACAAGCCATGAGGCATAGCCAAAAAACCAAAAACAAAACAAAAGAAAAAACATCACTTACGTAACTTTAGTATAAGGATCATCTAGTTTGCCACACTGAAGTTTCCTGATCATAAAAGTCTCATTGACTCACAAAGAGTTTTAGAACCCCCACTCTTCAAATACAAGACATGACCTTCAAAATGCATTTAAAAACATTTCTTCCCCACAACTACCAAGAGTGATTAAATATCACCATGAATAGCTTTTTTAACATACATCTATAGTACTATTATGTATTTTATAGTTTAAAAATCTTCAAGTTAATCCACATGCAAAAGAATGAAGTTGAACTCTTACCTCATACCAGATACAAAAATTAACTCAAAATGGATCAAAAACCTAAATATTAAAGCCCAAAACTACAAAACTCTTCAAAGAAAATATAAACCTTCATGATCTTGGATTTAACAGTGGTTTCTTAAATATGACATCAAAAGCACAAGAAACAACAGAAAAAATAAACTGGGCTTCATCAAATTTCAAAACTTTTATGCACCAAAAAACACTATTAAGAAAGTAAAAAGTGACATACAGGCACAGGGAAAGATGCTCAACATCACTAATCATCAGGGAAATACAAATTAAAACCACAGTGAGATATCACCTCACACCTGTCAGAATGGCTATTATCAAAAAGAAAACAAATAACAAGCATTGGTGAGGATGTGGAAAAAAAGGGAAACGCCATGCACTGTTGGTAGAACTGTAAACTAGTACAGCCACTATGGAAAACAATATGGAAATTTCTCATAAAATTAAAAATAGAAGTATCATACGATCCAGCAATTCCATTTCTGGGTATTTATCCAAAGAAAACAAAAACACTGATTCTAACATATAATATGCACCATTATATTCATTACAGCATTATACATAATAGCCAAGATATGGAAGCAACCTAAGAGCCCATCAACAGATAAATGGATAAAGTAGATGAGGTATGTATATATATAGATAGATAGATAGATAAATAGATAGATAGATAGATACACACACACACACACCACACACACAATGGAATATTACTCAGCCATAAAAATAATGAAATCTTGCCATTTCAACATGGATGGACCCAGAGGGTATTGTGCTAAGTGAAATAATTCAGAGAAAAAAGCAAAACAAATGAACAAACATAACAGAAACAGAGTCACAGGCAACAGAAAACAAATAGGTGGTTGCCAGAGGGGAGAAGGTTGGGGGGAGGGGAGAAATAGGTGAGAATGACTAAGAAGTATAAACTCCCAGTTGCAAAGTAAATGAGTCACATGTATGAAATGTACACTGTGGGGAATATAGTCGATAATTATGTAATATCTTTGAATGGTGACTGATGAACTAAATCTTGGTGATCACATTGCAATATATAGAAATATTGAATCACTATGTTGTGAACCAGGAACTAACATAGTGTTGTAGGCCAATTATACTTCAAACACAAGCAAACAAACTCATAGAGAGATCAGATTTGTGGCTACCAGAGGCGATTGAAGGGGAAAGGGGAATTAGCTGAAGGTAGTCAAAAAGTACAAATTTCCAGTTATAAGATAAATAAGCACTAGGGATATAATCTGCCTGCAATGCAGGAGACCGTGGTTCAATTCCTAGGTCAGGAAGATCCCCTGGAGAAGGAAATGGCAACCCACTCCAGTATTCTTGCCTGGAGAATCCCATGGACAGAGGAGCCTGGTAGGTTCCCAGTCCATGGGGTTGCAAGAATTGGACATGACTTAGCAACTAAACCACCACCACCAGGGATATAATATTTAACATGATAAAAATAATTAGTACTGCTGCATGTCACACATGACATTTTTTGCTTTGTTTTTCGGCCATGCCATGCGGCATGTGGGATCTTAATTCCTCCAACCAGGGATTGAACCGGTACCCTATGCATTAAGAGCGTAGAGTCTTAACCACTGGACCTCCAGGGAAGTCTCCATGAAAGTTGTTAAGAGAGTAAACCCTAAGAGTTCTCATCACAAGGAAAAAATATTTTTTTCTATTTCTTTAACATTGTATCTGTATGAGATGATAGGTGTGCACTAAACCTACTATAGTAATCATTTCATGATGTCTATAAGTCAAATAATTATTTTATGTCAATAAAACTGGAAAATAGATAAACAAGTAAAAAGACAACTCCCAGAGTGGAAAAAAATTTGCAAATCATATGTCTGATCAGGCTCTAGTATTGAGAATATATTTTTTAAAAACTCTTACAACTCAACAATAAAAAGATAAACAACCAAATGTAAAAATGAGCAAGGACTTAGACATTTCTCAAAGGAAGAAATTTAAATAGATAAGAGCACATGAAAAGATGCTCCACAGCACTAGTTATTAGTAAAATGGGAATCAAAACCACAATGAGATATCACAACACATCCACTAGATGGCCATAAAACACAAACATACACACACACACACACACACACACACACAAACACAAAATCTGAAAGTAACAAATGCTGGGGAAGAGGTGAAAAAATTAGAACTCTTATACATTGGGGGTGTAAATGGTGCAGCCACTGTGGAAAACAGTTTGATGGTTCCTTAACAAGTTAAACATAGAATTACCATATAACCCTGTACATACCCAAAAGAATTGAAAGCAGGTGTTCAAACAAAAACTTGTACACAAATATTCATACCATCATTGTTCACAAAAGCCAAAAGGGAGAAAGATGCCAAATGTACATTTTGAATAAACAAAATGTAGTATATCCGTACAATGGAATATTATTCAACCATAAAAAAGAATGAAGTACTGATACATGCCACAATATGAGTGAATCTCAAAAATATGCAAAGTGAAAGAAGCCAGACACAAAAGGCTATGTATTATATGATTCCATTTATATGAAATATCCAGAATAGAAAAATCCATAAAGACTGGAGATGAGTGGTGACCAAGGACTGGGGGAAAAGAGGAATGGGGAGTGAATACCTAATGAGCATAGGCTTTCCTTTTGGGGTGATGAAAATGTTTTGGAACTATATATGCAACATCATTAAGGTAGTTAATGCAATTAACAATTCTACACTCCAAAATAGTAAATTTTATGTTATGTGAATTTTATCACAATAGAAAGTTATAAGGTTAAAACAGAAAATTTCTTCATTTCTATTTTCTAAAAAGTTCATGAAAAAAATAATATATTCCTTGAAGAAAGGGGCAATAAAGGTTCACTTTTGCAGTAAGTTAATCTCAACATTTTCCAAACCAAATATCTCATAACAAGCTCTACCAAAACAATTAAAACTGGCATCAGGACTTCGCTGGTGGCAAAGTGGATGGCAATCTGCTGGCCAATGCAGGGGACACGGGTTTGATCCCTGGTCCAGGAAGATTCCACATGCCACAGAGCAACTAACCCCATGTGCCACAACTACTGAACTCGCATGCTGCAACTACTGAAGCCCGTGCACCTAGAGCCAGTGCCCCAAATGAGAAGCCACCACAATGAGAAGCCCTTGCACTGCAACATAGAGTAGCCCCTGCTCACTGCAACTAGAGAAAGCAACGAAGACCCATCACAGCCAAAAATAAAACAAATAAATATTTTTTTTAAAAAAACTGGCATCAAATTCTACTTTGAAATTTTGGGAATTTCTGTATGAATGCCTTTATAGATGTCCCTTACAGTCATCAAATATCTCCTAACAGTACCATAAACTTTATGATCTCAAACAAAAATGGAAAAGACTCATCCCTCTGAAAGTATTCTGGTTTTTAGCCATGAGACATAATCAAGTATATCTGCCAACAGATCTGGTCTACTTATACTAGGATGGGAGAGTGAGGAAGGAAGGGATTTTTCTTACACACTACCCCTCCCCCTTCACACACAAACATACACACAAAAATTTAGCCCCTCCCTTATTTTTAAGTAAATTATCGGACTAGAAATTTAATAGTAATATAACAGTTCTCATGTTTACTTCTGACTACTTTGATTCTGGGCAACCATTGGCTTTACCATTTCCTGGCTAAGTGAAAGACACCTAAATGAAAGGAAATTCCCCTAGGGAAGAAAGTTAAAGTCCACATTACAAAAATTTAACTCCTTAAACTCTATAGAATAATTACATCAATGAATGTAGACTTGTGATACGGGGATCAACATTGGCCTAGAAGTCCGAACTCCAGGATTGACCACTTACTTCTAGGGTGAGTCTTATTTTTCTGAGCCTTGTTTTCTCTCTCAGGTACAAAAAGGAAAATAACTTTCCTGCCTGCTTCCCAAAAGAAGTACAGTAATAAAAATATGTACAAGGTGTGATAGGACCACTAAAGAGGGGCACCTAACCTAGCCTGATGGAGGATGCTGGGAAAAGGAAAAATGGGGGAACAGGAAAGGCTTTCATGAATAATGACAGAGGTCAGTATAAAAAGAATGAATTAAAATTTAATGGGAGGGAGAGAGAGAGAATTCCAGATTCGGGGGAGGGGGGATCAGAAGCAAAGCCAGAGAGATGAACACCACAAATCTGCTTATGCTATTCACTCCTTGGTAAATAGTCAAAGGCTCCTAACTCTCTGCAGGGTAGTCCTTCACTCCAGCCTCAACCTGAGATTCCAGCCTTATCTCATTCCATTCCCCAAATATACCATGCTTACACTTTCCTGCCTCAATACTTGAATGTTGTTCCACTCCACGAACATCTAGTTTGAAACTGGGAGACCAGCTTGCCTGCCAGAGTTAGTGCAACATTTCCAGGCTTTCATGGTGCTTTTATACTTTTATTCTACTGCTTAGTATACTAAGTATTCATTTAATCATAACTTTTTAAACTCTGGGTAGTCAAAACAAGGATTACACTCTTTTCAACATCAGAGCAGAATAAAAGAAAAAGGGCATGGGAAAGTTCTCAAATTTGCAACATTTCCAAGATAAATGAATATGTCGTTAGAGTTTGTAAAAAGTAAGCATGAAAAGTTAGAAACTATTAATCTTGACCCAGAACAGAATGAGCCCATCACAAGACACCCTTACCAGAAGATATGAATTTAGAGAACAGCATGTCCAACTAATCTGCAGTGATTTAAACTCATGCCAAAAAGTGTCAATTTTCAAACAAGGTAAATTCAGATTAATGGAAAAAATCACGTATAATTATTTTAGCATTCAAAATCGGTATTTTAGCTATCATTTAATGCAAGGTATCTCTCCTTTGGAGTGCTGACTTTAAAACAATTTTTAAATTCATCAACCCAAACGATAGAGACTGTCTAGAAGACATCTACTGCTTTGTTGTTATATACGGAGACCTCTTTAAAAGTTCTCTTGGTATTACAATTTACTACAGATGAAAAACAGGTAAGAATGCCTCCCCAAATTGAGTGCAATCATCACTATACAGAAGATTGTCACAACTTAAAGGCTATTTATCATAAAATTGCTTCAGTCCACAGTAACTCTTAAGAAGTAATAGCCATACCATTTGCATCTGTTTTGAGGGTTCAATCTCATTTTAACAAGGTCTATCAACTCTCAAGATAGGGAGATACACACGTGCAGGATTTCCACCCACAACACACTACATAAATGTTTCAACCATTCTTAACTAGACAAATAAAACCTCGTAAGGTACAGTACACTCACTACTTTCATACTAACCTCACCATACCATCTCCTTCCCATCCGACCAGTCACAGAACACACCGTTCCCAAGTAACACCTCTCAGTCTCCTTGAACCTAACCCATTAACACAACCAGCCAGCAGCATTCCTCACAAGAATACAGTCCCATCGACCTTCACACATCAACTGAATCTCTAAACTAAATTCACTTTCCCTCATACACTGAAACTCAACTTCCAAAACCCGACGCGATCCTCGCTTTCAATAGCCCCAATCCCACTTAAATGATCACTCAGTTTTTTGCCAACCATCATCCGGTCCCCTCACGTAACCGACTCACCTTCCCCCCACCCCGTCCCCTAGTCTCCCATCGACTCCCAAAGTTGCCACTCCTCAACGAAAATGACAAAAAAAAAAAAAAAAATGTACCTCAACCTCAAACCTGCCCTTCCCCACTTTCCCCCTCCGAATTTTCCTCTCAGCCTGTTGGCTCACACCGAAAGCAGCTCCGACAACTCTTAACGACCCGAGCCGGGCCTCGTCCCACACGTCTCGGCGACTGCAATAACCCTGCCTCGGTCAAACCGCCCCCCACTAACGCGCTTACTCTGAACAGACTCTTGGTCGCCGCTGCCTCCCCTCCATTCATCCCCGGCCCATTCATCTCACAGCCGGATCCCAGACACGCCCCCCGGCCTCCTCCCTCACTCCCACCGTCCCGGCCGGCTCGGGACCCTCACCAGATTAGAGGCTCTCGCTGAGGGAGACTCTTTTCGCTTCTCCCTCGCCCTCTTTCAAGCCTCCGCTTGCCCCTGGAGTAGCCACACCGTGGAACACGCAGATACACACAAACCGCCTCCTCTGTCGCCTCCTCAGATGCTTCTTACTCCCCTCCTCGATGTCTCGCGCTCCGCTCCGCGTTGTGTGCGCGTGCGCGCGCGAGCGTCTCAGCGCGAGCCCACCCGGCCAGCTACCGCTGGTAGGTAAAGAGCGGGCGGGGTTAAGGGAGCGGGGTACGAGCCCAAGCTCGCGCTTGCCCAGGAGCTGAGCAGGCGCACGCGTACTCCTGTCAGGGAATTCAGATAGAGGAGAGGGGGACGGAGGGGGGCGAGGAAGGGAGGGGAAGAAAGGAGGGGGGAGGGGCGGAGAAAGCAGACGGAGCAGCCCCAACTCCGAACTGCCCCTATCGTAGCGAGGTGCCGAGTGGCTACCCTACTAGAGCGTGCGCACTCCTCTCCCGCTCTCCTCAGCGCAGCGGGAGAGAGCGATGCTCGTCAAGAAAAAGGCTTCGCTCTTTTCCAAAAAGAAAATCTGTGAGGAGCCACGCGTGACATCTCCTGTGTGTTCAAAAGCTCTCCACGGCTGCTTTACCCTCTTCCCCTCGAAAGAAAGAATCCAAGCACACACTTCTTCCTAGATACCCACCGCCCATTCTCAGTTCTCCACATGCCTCTAAATGCGGTCGCTCGGCCGAGATGTGGTACTCGCCAGCATCTTTTCACCCGCCACCCCTAACTCCCTTTTTTCTAACTCTCGACTTTTCTCGCGAGACCCATACCTGCCGGCTTCGGGATTAGAAGTCGAAGCACAGATTTACAAATACCGGTCTCCCGATTACGCTGCGACGGCAATAGCCATAGCATGTCCCCCCTACCCTCCAGGACCGCAGTGCGCGCGCGCGGGGGCTGGGCAACCACGAAAGCAGGGATGGGAAAGGGAAGCTATGAAACGGATTTTTGACGGCATGTAACCGCTAGGCCTGGGCACGTGCCCTGCGCCTCGCGGGCGGGTGCGGTGTACCCTGGGAATTGTAGTTTTTGTTCCCACCTCCATTCCCACTCCCACCTCAGCCTTACTTAGGCCTCTGTCCAAGAGGGGGATTACTGACACCATTTTGCTGGGAACAATGGCCCTCGGCCGAGGCAGCGGAGAGTGGGGGAGGGAAGAATGTTTTAAGGGTTCAGTTAACCTCTCCTGGCCCCTCGGTGCCATAGCAACCCCTCAGAAACCTGGCCACTCCCCCTCGCTGCTCGGCCAGGCTTCAAGATTGCGCGCATGCGAAAAGGCCACCTCCCCCCGAGGCTGGCTCTCATCGTCTCCTACAGTCCACCTCCCAGATTCACTAGTTAGTTGTTAGTGACTGCTCCCTTCTTTGAGCTTTCACAGCAGGTTAACCTCCGCGCAGTGACTTTATCTAAGAACTGCTTCCTGCACTGTATCAAGTGCAATACAGAATTGTTTCTGTCACTCTCACGTGAGCAATCCTGACTCTCCAGAGGAGGAAACTGAGGCTCAGGAGGGGAAAATGGAAATGACTTGCTCAAGTTCGCATAACTATGTATGGAAGAGTCAGAACTTCAACCCAGGTGTGTTCACTCCAGATCCCATGAAATTTTCAATCCCTCAAGTTACATCTAGTATCAGAGACCCTGAAGAAAGCTCCTAAAGGGCGGGATTTCTTTCTGAATGCCCCTCAAGCTTTAGCAGGATGCCCTGAGGGTAGGAGGCTGTGTGGAAAATTCCAGGCTAATATTTTCAAATGCCCAACCTCGGGGCCCCATCACAGAGCTGTACTAATCTCTCCTCTCCACCATTTTCTTTTTTGTACTGTACACCTCAGAACCTCAGCCTTTTTCAGCTCTTAAAAAAATAAATAAATTTAACTGAGGTTTCCAAAGTCCAAAGGGAGTGGAATGATGGGAGACCTTGTAGCCCTTGTTTCTTGTCTTTGCACCTTTCATCTTGAAGGTCACTTATTAATCATAGTATTGCCAGAACATGTAAGGAAATCAGACCCGTGTGTGCCCTTAATAAATCCACCCCCTTTCCATTTTTGACAAGGGAGGGAGACTCTGAGGGAACTAAATTCAGGACTATGAGGTTCAGCTATTCCACCCGTAGCTAAAATTGAAAGAGCAAGATGTGATTTTTCAAATAGTGCAATCACACCTGAAAGGTCTCTGCATTCCAAATTAGCTGTAGAACGGATGGGGTCTCCCAAACTCTGTCTTCCCTCACTGTCCCTGAAGATAGTTCCTTTTCCCTGTTGAATTAGTGACTAGTATGGGGCTTCCCAGGTGGCGCTAGTAAAGAACCTGCCTGCCAATGCAGGATACATAAGAGACGCGGATCGCTGGGCACGGCAACCCACTCCAGTATTCTTGCCTGGAGAAGCCCATGATCAGAGGAGCCGGATGGGCTATATAGTCCATAGGGTCGCACAGAGTCAGACACGACTGAAGTGACTTAGCACACACAGACAGCACATAGGGAAAACAGGAAGTATAGCCAATACCACCAAAGGGCAGTATCAAAGGTTACCAAGTTATTTCAAGCTTTTGTAGGTCCTAACTCCCACTGAGATGGTAACTACAAACTTGTGCCCTTTTCCTTTTATTTCTCAATGTCACCTTACTCCCACCACCACACACATCTGTCCACCTTTAGGAAAATCAACAGGTACTTCCCTCAGTTGTGGCCTGCTCCTCTTCATTTGTTTCTGAACCTTGTGTGTTAGCCCGTCAACCTGCTCAGATGTGAACCCTTCTTCAAAGGTCCTCTTCTTCAGTCAAACATTTGCTAAACGACTATGAAATAGTATGAATTTTACAAATCTCAGAAATTAGAAAATCAAATTTAAGTCTGCTTCCCATTCCAAATACAGGCCCTTCTCAATTTAGACCTTTTATTGACAGATGTGCTCTTCTGTTTGAAAAAACGTGTCCATAACTCAGCACAAATGCCACCATAAGCAGAAAGGGGAGTGGGCAATTATAGCTAGTCAGCAATGTATGGCAGGGACCATTCCTTTCTGATCCACTGGTTTCCACTTACTCTCCAATGGCATTTGTGATGTTTCCATTCACCAGATAGAAAATTTAATTCATATTGACCACTTGTAATTTGGCTTTACATTATTCCAGGAAAACATCCTTCCAATAATCTAGTTTATCTTGTCTGAAGGCTCTGGTGCCAAGAAATTAGCAAAGGCTTTACAGGAACTATTTTTTGAACCCAGCATCCCACAGGGTTGGGGATGGGGGTTAGTTTCATGGCCCTACTAGGTGCTGATCTCCTCTCTACCACACAGATGGTAACTCCTCAACCAACAAGATAGAACTAAGATGAACATCAAAGTTTAGCTGACTACTACAGCCTTGAGTAGAGTAGTGACTCTTTTTGGAACTCAGTTTCTGATCCTTAGCCCTCCTTTGACCAGATTTTTGGGAAAACAATATGTCATTCTTGTTCTTTTCCCTTATCCCAGGTGATGCTATAGTTTAGGGGTCTTACGTAGTACCCAAGCAAGGGGGTACAGTAAAGGTATATGCTTCGAAGTCCTTAGATCCTGTCAGTAACTGCTAAACCCTCTGCCCACATGGAATTTTTCAGGCGCTGTGTCCTCTCCAACATCTCTTTCACACTTGGGGGCACAGAACTCAATGCCAGGGTCACTTGCTATTCCATCTACCTAGACATTTTACACAGCTCTTTCTCTGTTGAGTCTTCATGCCAACCAAGTGTTGCTTCTCAAAGTATATGCTGCTTGAGCTCACAGAGAGTGCTCTCTCTCTGCATCATTCACCCCAAGAAGAAGGGAGTAAGGAAAAGAAAAATCTTTTTATTAAGCTAATGCAAATCTTTCTCCCTTCTAGTTTCCTGGCTCAGATACTTGTCTCTGCACCTGCACCCAATCCACCTTCCCTAGGGATTACACTTTTGGAACATGAAAGTCAGAGACTGGCAGAGTATTTGTTTTCCTGCTTTTCCACCTCCCTCCCCTGAGATACACCACAAAGGTGACTACTTTAGGGGAGATGAGAGAAAATAGAAAGGGGGGAAAGAAAAAATCCATTTATATCTCAAAATAATATTGCAGCACATTCTCCTTCAATTAAATGGTAGCATGTCAGCAAAGAAAATTTACTTGTCATCCAGATGCCTCCTCCCAGAGCATGGATGCCTGGGTGATCTTTTCTTCAGGCAAGCCTTGGCACCCGGGGAGTTTCTCACCTGGATCATCTAGGGTATGTTAATGTCCTCCCAGGAGGCTCTCCTTCCTCCAGCACAAGTTTAGTGTCCCCTGAGGAAGAATAAGCATACCTACCTCAGAAATGAGTGGGCTTCCCTGGTGGCTCAGTGGTACAGAATCTGCCTACCAATGCAGGAGATGCAGGTTCGATCCTTGGGTCAGGAAGATCCCCCGGAGAAAGAAATGGCAACCCTCTCCAGTATTCTTGCCTGGGAAATCCCAAGGACAGAGAACCTTGGCAGACTACAGTCCATGGGGTCACAAAGAATTAGACACAACTTAGTGACTAAACAACAGCAATGACCTCAGAAATGAGCAGTTATCTTTGGCATAGTGACTAACTTAGAAGCACTCCACCTTTCAGATTGGACAGTGTAATTTCTCAAGGCTTACAATGGAGTCTGATCTCCTAAACACAATCTTCCCTTATGTGCCCTAGGTCATGTGTGTGTGTGTGTGTGTTTGTGTGCTCAGTCATGTCTGACTCTTTGTGATTTCATGGATTGTAGACTGCCAGGCTCCTCTATCCTTGGGATTTCCCAGGCAAGAATACTGGAGTGGGTTGCCACTTCCTTCTACAGGGAATCTTCCTGACCCAGGGATTAAACCCACATCTTTTGTGTCTCCTGCATTGGCGTATGGATTATTTACCACTGAGCCACCTGGGAAGCCCAATCCATATTGTTGTTGTTGTTCAGTCACTAAGTTGAATCTGACTATCTGCTACCCCATGGACTGCAGCATGCCAGCCTTCCCTGTCCTTCACTATCTCCCAGAGTTTGCTCAAACTCATGTCTGTTGAGTCAATGATGTCATCTAACCATCTCATCTTCTGCTGCCCCCTTCTCCTCCTGCCCTCAATCTTTCCCAGCATCAGTGTCTTTTTCAGTGAGTTGGCTCTTCACATCAGGTGGCCAAAGTATAGGAGCTTAAGCTTCAGCATCAGTCCTTCCAATGAATATTCAGGGTTTATTTCCTTTGGGATTGACTGGTTTGATCTCCTTGCTGTCCAAGTCTTCTCCAGCACCACAGTTCAAAAGCATCAATTCAATGCTCAGCCTTCTTTATGGTCCAACTCTCACATTTGTGCATGACTACTGAAAAAACCATAGCTTTGACTACACAAACCTTTGTCTAGGTTTGTATGCTGTCTAGGTTTGTCATAGCTTTTCTTCCAAGGTTCAAGGGTCTTTTAATTTCATGGCTGCAATCACCATCTGCAGTGATTTTGGAGCCCAAGAAAATAAAATCTCAACTGTTTCCATTTTCCCTGTGTATTTGCCATGAAGTGATGGGACCAGATGCCTCAATCTTAGTTTTTTGAATGTCGAGTTCTAAGCCAGCTTTTTCACTCTCCTCTTTCACCTTTATCAAGAGGCTCTTTAGTTTTTCTTTGCTTTCTGCCTTTAGAATGGCGTCATCTGCGTGTCTGAAGTTATTGATGTTTCTCCTGGCAATCTGATTCCAGCTTGTGATTCATCTAGCCTGCCATTTTGCATAATGTACTCTGCATATAAGTTAAATAAGCAGGGTGAGAATATACAGCTTTGACATACTCCTTTCTCAATTTTGAACCAGTCCATTGTTCCATGTCTGGTTCTAACTGTTGCTTCTTGACCTGTGTACAGATTTCTCAGTAGGCATGTCAGGTGGTCTGGTATTCTCATCTCTTGAAGAATTTTCCACAGTTTGTTGTGATCCACACAGTCAAAAGCTTTAGCATAGTCAATGAGGCAGAAGTAGATGTTTTTCTGGAATTCTCTTGCTTTTTCTATGATCCAATGGATGTTGGCAATTTGATTTCTGGATCCTCTGCCTTTTCTAATTCCAGCTTGAACACCTGGAAATTCTCGGTTCACATACTGTTGAAGCCTAGCTTAGAGAATTTTGAACATTACTTTGTTAGCATGTTAAATGAGTGCAATTGTGCAGTAGCTTGGACATTCTTTGGCATTGTCCTTCTTTGGGATTGGAATGAAAACTGACCTTTCCCAGTCCTGTGACCACTGCTGAGTTTTCCACATTTGCTGGCATATTGAGTACAGCACTTTCACAACATCATCTTTTAGGATTTGAAATAGCTCAACTGGAATTCAATCACCTCCACTAGCTTTGTTTGTAATGATGCTTCCTAAGGCCCACTTGACTTTGCACTCCAGCATGTCTGGCTCTAGTTATCTGGGTCATTGAGACTTTTTTTGTATAGTTCTTTTGTATATTCTTGCCACTTCTTGTTAATCTCTTCTGCTTCTGTTAGGTTCATGCCATTTCTGTCCTTTATTGTGCCCATCTTTGCATGAAATGTTCCCTTGGTATCTCTAATTTTCTTGAAGTGATCCCTAGTCTTTCCCATTCTATTGTTTTCCTCTATTTCTTTGCATTGATCACTGAGGAAGGCTTTCTTATCTCTCCTTGCTATTCTTTGGAACTCTGCATTCTGATGGATGTATCTTTCCTTTTCTCACAATGTCTGGGATTCAATAAAAAAAAAATGATCAGGCTTGCTCAATAGCAGAAAAATGCAACCAATATGGAGAAATCAATCAATAGAAAGAAACCCAGAAATGAAACAATGAGAAAATTAATTGAAAAGGACATTAAAACAGCTATTATAAATATGTTTTATATGTTGAAGAAGGTAGAGAGAAGAGTGAGCATGTTAAGGAGAAAGATGGAAGATTTTTTAAAGGACCCAAATTGAACTTCTAGGGATAGAAAAGTCATTGTCTGAAATGAAAAATACAATGGAGGGGATTAATAGCCTCATTATTTTCCAACAAAATATTCTGACATCCACAGAAGAGATAACACAGTTCTTGAAAGTAAAATGCTTATAAGCATAAGGCCTACTTGTAAGCATAAGGCCTACTTGTAAGCATAAGGCCTACTTGTGAAGGGAACTTCTGTTCTCAGTAGGTTATATTGTTTCCAGCAAGAAGTCTGCTATCATTTTATCATTGCTCTACATATAAAGTATCTTTTCAAAAAAACAAGTTTCTTAAAAGATTTTCTTCAACATTGGACATTGTAGAAGAAAAGATTAATGAACTTGAAAACATAGCTATAGAAACTATCCAAAATTAAAGACACAGAAGGGGGAAAAGATAAAAAAAAATGAACAGAGCTTTAGTGAGCTGTGCAACAACTTCAGGGGGCCTTAATATACATGCAATTGAAGTTTCAAAAAGAGAGGGAGGGTAAGAAAAAATATTTGAAAAATTGTTGGCTGAAAATTTTCCCACTTTGCTGAAAATTAGAAAACCACAGATCCAGGAAGCTTAAAAAAACACGAGCAGAATAAACATTCAGAAAACTACCCTAAGGCATGTCATAACCAAATTGCTTAAAACCAGTGATAAAAATCTTAAAGCAGCTTGTTTAAAAAAATGATACTTAATGTACAGAACAATGGTAAGGATGATAGCAGACTTCTTGTTGGAAACAATATAACCTATTGGCAACAGAAGCTCCCTTCACAAGTAAATCTTACATTTGAAAGCATTCTGTTTCAAGAACTGTGTTATCTCTCAGCCATGAAAGGGAATGAAATTGGGTCATTTGTAGAGACGTGGATGGACCTCAAGACAGTTATACAGAGTGAAGTAAGTCAGAAAGAGAAAAATATGGTATATTAATGCATATATGTGGAGTCTGAAAAAATTGATGTAGACAATCTTATTTACAAAGCAGAAATAGCAACACAGACATAGAAAACACACATATGGATACAAGGGGGAGGGCAGGGTGTGATGGACTGGGAATTTGGGATTGACATATATACACTATTGATACTTAAAATAGATAACTAATGAGAACCTACTGAATAGGACAGGGAACTCTACTCAGTGCTCTGTGGTGACCTAAATGAGAAGGAAATCCAAAAGATAGGGGATATGTGTATATATATAGCTGATTCACTTTGCTGTACAGTAGAAACTAACACAACATTGTTAAGCAACTATTTTCGAATCAAAATTTTAAAAATATAAATACAACTAAAAAACACTGTGACATCTCTTCTGTGGACCTCAGCAATTATTTGCTGGAAAATAATGAGGCTCAGGCTTATTTATTTATTACATTCATTAATTTAACACACTCTGTGTTCAACTTAAGGTAAGAACCTGTAAGGAAGCATTTAACAGGAAGCTTCCTGTGTGCTGTTTTCGGTCTTGCATAAATCCTACATTCCTTAACAGCCCCTGAATGCAGGTGCCAGAGGGCTGGCAAGCCAGCTCTCAGGAATAATAGGACTTTATGTATCCCATTCATATGGAAAGTAGCCTTTCCATATGGTGAAAAGTAGCAGTTTACAACTCTCTTCCCTGCTGATATGGAAGGTAACTTTTACAATCCCCTCTCTTGAGAATTATTCTAGCCTCAAGGCTTCCTGGATAACTTGTAAGATTTTTTGATCCCTATCTCTGCTGAAAAGGCTATCTTGTAAGACAGTAGATATATGCCCACAATGTGTTGAATATTGACATACTGTGTAAACCAGGGAATATCAGCCTCTTTTCTTCCTTCTTTCAATTTCTTATCGTCAACTCTGTACCCCCAGGTTCCGGTCCGTTAAAGGACCACAACAAAAACCTAGGTGCATGCATGTGTGCTTAGTCGCTACAGTCATGTCTGACTCTTTGCTACCTATGAACTGCAGCCCACCAGGCTCCTCTGTCCATGGGATCCTCCAGGCAAGAATACTGGAGTGGGTTGCCATGCCCTCCTCCAGGGAATCTTCCCAACCTAGGGATCAAATGTGCGTCTGCCTGTGTCTCCTGCATTGCAGGCAGATTCTTTACCCACTGAGCCACCTGGGAAGCCCCGAGAACCCAGGACAGAAGCCCAAGTCCCAGCATTTGAGCTTACAGTTTAGTCAGGGGCCCGAAAAAAGATCTGTGGTTTTATAATCTCCAACAAATTTTTTAAGTGTTTGGCCATTAGTTTTTTAACAGTTTTGGTTTTATTTTATTTATTTATTTATTTTAACAGTTTTGGCTTTAATGTTAGGAAGATGGACTTGTTGATAATGGCTTTCAAACGATTGAGCAGGGAATTTTCATGTGAACTTTAAAGTGTCTTTTCAACCCTCTTGGCAAATCAGTGGAATTGGAAAACCGGCCTTCTTTTTTCATTTGATACTACTGTATATAGCAAGTTGTATCCTGATCAATAGCTCCGTGGAGCTGTGACCTTCTCTTATTCTGGAATCCCGTATATATCAGTAGTAATCTATACTGATTCCCAATCCAAAACTTAAAAATTTATCCTTTTCCTTCATCATTACATTGTACCATTTGGACTCAATTTTCAGTGATGTATTTTCACTCATCTGTACATATTCTTTTACCTTGTTCTTTTCTTTCACAATTGAATCCTCTTGACCAGATGCTCTAATATGCTTATCTCAAGAGTCTCAGCAAAAACATGTTGCTTTTGATGTGTATAGTGTTACTAGACTTTGTATATTTTATGGTATTAGTTCTTTCACTTTTTTTGGCTTTCCATTTGTATTTTATATAAAATAATAAGAGAAAATGTAATAAAATATTTGAATCACTGCAAAATTTGCTCTACCATGATGGCTTTGTTGTCATAACTGGAGGGTTGGCTAGCAGGCAATAGCTTGAAATATTTGTCTGATGTATTCAAGTCCAAATTTAGTCCAAAGAAGATGGTTTAAGTATGTTAATATATAATGTATGACTGTGCAGATGTTATAAAAGTCAAATGTATAAAATCTGGAAACCTCCTGTGAAACTAAATAACCCTAATACAAAGTAGAAAGTAATGTGTGCTATAAACAGGTATCAACTTAGAAATAGCTATAGGGAGTTATGGGAGATCAGACTGAAGCAACATTGATGTGGGCCTTGAAAGATTGGTAAGATCTAGACAGGCCAAGACGATGGGGAAGGACCTTCTAGGTGAAAGCAAAGACTTGCTTGCATATTTGAAGTTTGTAACTTCCTTGGGTTGGTGGGGAAAATTCAAGCTTCCTTTATTCCTCTACTCCCAAAATGGAGGACTTATGATAAGGTTTAGGAACACAGAATTGAATCTCTCTCTTAGGAGTAGAACTTCAGAGGTTAAAAGCTATTGCCATAGGATCTCTACTTTGGCATATCTCTATCTTGACCTTCCCCTTGCTTGGATATCTTTCTTTTTCTAGTTAACCTGTTGGATTCTGGCTTTTCTCCAGTGCAGGTAGAAGAATAGAAATATCCATTCCTAGACCACCATCCTTCACTGAGCAGGCCAACTGGGAACTTGGATAGAGTCCAAAAGATTGGAAGCCTGGAAATGGAGGATGACATTGAGGCATGTTCTGCTCTAATCCCTCTAAGCCAGGGTTTCTCAGCTTTAGTACTGTTGATATTCTTTGTTGTGGGAGCTAGACTGTGCATTGTAGGATGTTTAGCAGAGTCCCAAGTAGATGCTTGTAGCACCTCCTCCACAAAGAGGAGAAAGGGCAAAATCACCCATGTTGAGAACCACTGCTCTAAGCCTTATGAAAATGTTATCTATGATTCCAGCTACTCATAGTCTGACTAGTAAGACTGAGAGGGACAGAACCCAGGGTATGAGCCCAAATGGAAGGACCAAGAGATTTAATTGCCCAGTCTCTAGTTTATACCCTAAGCTGAAAAACTTCATCTTTTAGACTCCTCATAGTTCATACATGCTCTAGAGTAAGATCTGGATGTCTTCCTAACCCTGTATTGCAGTTTCTTCTCATAGAGCACAATTAACATATAATATGGCTCATCCACATTTGGTGAACATATACACACATACTGTGGTGATACCAGTATCTCTGCTTACTGTCTGGGGAATAGTGGTAGATGCTTCTCAATATCCTGTGAAAGTTTGGAGAATAGGCAGAGGTCATGGAAAGGGGTCTAATTATCTCTCACTAGCTAGTTTGTGAATCTTGCCATCTGACACCTCTCAGGGTAGGGAAGACCAGGACAACATTCAGCTTCATCTCAGAAAGATCTAGACGTCTCCTCTTCCTGAGGACTTCTTCATTAAGAAGATAGCCCATGTCATATCATCAAAATTAAGAATTCAGGCCCATACCAAGCACCCAGGTGACAGTCTTCTGACAGAAAAAAAAAAAAAGAGAAATAAAGTGCTTTGGATATATTGGGGGCTTTAATTTTTTCCTTAGGAAGAAAAGATTAATTTGCTCATAGAACGGACTTCATATTATTAAATTTTATTGGGCATTATGTGGTCATTATAGTAATAGTTACTTGAAACACATTGTAAAATTAAATATGTAGATCTGGGTTGCATAGCAGGTACATTGTTCTAAATTCCCCACTCCCCCTACAAACTCACCCCTCACAGAGTCTTTCCAGAGCCTCATTGAGTGGGCAATGGGCCTTTGTCACCTCACACCTGGGATATAGCTGATTGGATCAGGTTAGGCACTTGCTGCTGCTGCTGCTGCTGCTAAGTCGCTTCAGTCGTGTCCGACTCTGTGCGACCCCATAGACAGCAGCCCACCAGGCTCTACCGTCGCTGGGATTCTCCAGGCAAGAATACTGGAGTGGGTTGCCATTTCCTTCTCCAGTGCGTGAAAGGGAAAAGTGGAAGTGAAGTCGCTCAGTCGTGTCCGACTCTTAGCGACCCTATGGACTGTAGCCTACCAGGCTCCTCTGTCCATGGGATTTTCCAGGCAAGAGTACTGGAGTGGGGTGCCATTGCCTTCTCTGGGTTAGGCACTTAACCTGAGCTAATCAGCTTCTCTTCCCTAAGAATTTGGGACTCAGTAACTTCAGTTAGCTAACCACATGTACTGGACTGACACAGAAATAGTTTAGGAGGCCATGTGTGGGCTATACAAACTGATGAGCTGGCAAAGAATTAAGTCTTCAGTCTGTTTAGTTTCTGTTTCCCCTACAAGGTTATAAGATCAAAGAACATAGGAACCATGTCTCTTTTGCACACTATAGTAGTCCCAGAGTCTGGTACAGTGCCTGATGCATAATAGACACTCAATAAATATTCATCAGAAAATGTTTTGACCAGTTTACCCCAGTGGCTCAGCAGTAAAGAACCTGCCTGCCAACGCAGGAGACAAAGCGGAAGCCATGAGTTCAATCCCAGGGTGGGAAAGACCCCCTGAAGAAGGAAATGATAACCTACCCCAGTATTCTTGCCTGGAGAATTCTATGGACAGAGGAGCCTGGCGGGCTATAGTCCATGGGATTGCAAAACAGCCGGACATGGCTTAGCAACTAAACAACAACAAACCATTTAAGAGAATGCATACGTGTGCTCAGTCCTTTCAGTCATGTCCAACTCTTTGTCCTCTTCCAGGGGATCTTTTTGATCCAACGATTGAATCCGTGTCTTCTGTGTCTCCTGCATTGCAAGTGGATTCTTTACCACTGAGCCACCAGGGAAACCCACTTAAGAGAATAAATAATGGCTATTTCTCTTCTTTCTCTGATTAACTGTTTAAGCATTCATCTGCCTTTATTAATAGGAAGTCACTATTTCCCTTTTGAGGGCTCTATCCCCCCTAAACTTGGTAAAGAAGGTAAGAACCTATTCATTCCAAGATGATGAGTCCTATTTCTAAATTCTAGGCAGAGGGAGAGAGAACTGGAAAGCCTAGTCAGTGCACTAGCACCATTATTTTTCTTGCCATCTCCCCTGGTCATGCATAGTGCAAGAGTTTCGAGTGTCAAGGTTACAGGTCTTTAAGTTAATTCTTCATGCTCAGCTATTGACCCTCAAAACATACCACTGTGTTTTCTAGATTCAGTCCTGGGGCTTTAAATCTTAGAATCAGCCCAAACCCCAAGAATCCTTAGGTTCTGGTGTTGATCCCAGATAAGCAGCCCAGATTTTTTCTGCCTAAAAGGTAATTTTTCCTTTGGGACCACTGGTATACTTTCTTGCCATTCCACAGATGTCTAAAACTTTGAATCTAAGCAAGAAGTAATTGGATTCTTGGTCCTTTCCCTCTCAGAAAGCCCTTTGTCTTCTTATGCAGATTTGTCTACTCCTCCCCCCAAGACTCTCCAGAACTCTGAATAACATTGTTAAAACACAGGAGGAAAAGGTCTTGTTATTTCTTGCCTAAGAGTGGCTTTCTACCTTCCATTTACATGACTTAGGGAACTAGGCAAATCATTTTTTTCTATAATAAAATATCTGCCCAGAGTGAGTCACAGTCTTCATGACACCAAAAAGAGTGGGATTTTTTTTTTTTTAATTTCACTCTACTAGGTACCTAGCTATATAAGAACAAACAAAGATGCAATTACCTGGAATGTGCTTTCAGTGTAACTCTTCCAGGAATCTGTAGAGGTTGTAGGCCAAGGATCTGGGTCATCAGGATTTTGACTCTCTGAAGCACCTAACAACATACAAGGGCAAGAGAGAGGAATATCCAGTATTACTTCATTTCAACTTGCTTACATCTGCAAAGACCGGATTTCCAAATGTCACATGTACAGGTACTGGGAATTGGACTTAAACGTTTTTTTGGGAGAGCACAGTTCAGCTCACAACAGAAACTAACACCCACCATGAGAAAACCAACATCTGTGTTAAGGTTGTGTCTCTTGCTGTTTCCAATCTTTGAGGTGCTATAAATGTGTTATGTTCTGCATAGTAGTGGGGGTAAGTTCCATCTCCTCCATTCTGTGTTACCATTTATCCCCCTGTGTCTAATGGGATCCCTTGTAAAATCAACTCTTTGTATTCTGCCTGAAACTTCTTTATACCCAGGATTTAGACACTAGTCCACCCAGCCCACAGGGGCTTCCCTGGTGGTTCAGATGGTAAAGAATCTGCTTGCAATGCAGGAGACCCAGGTTCAATCCCTGGGTCAAGAAGATCCCCTGAAGAAAGTAACGGCTACCAACTCCAGTATACTTGCCTGGGAAATCCCATGGACAGAGGAGCCTGGCGGGCTACAGTCCATGGGATTGCAAACAGTCAGACACAACTGAGCGAATAACACTAACACATACCACACAGTGTTAGTCAGGAGACAGACAATACATGTAGTAGAGTGATCAAGCATGTAAGCACTGCAATTAGACTTTCTGAATCTACTAGTATGTGTGGTGTTGGTTAAGTTATTTAATCTCCTTAAGCTTTAGGCTCCTAATTTGGAAAGTGGGTATGAATGATAATCTACCTCACTTGAGGATTAAATGAGATATCAGACACATACATAAAACACTTAGCCAAGTTCCTAGAATATAGTGAAGTGTGAAAGTTGCTCAGTCATGTCTAACTCTTTGCGACCCCATGGACTATACAGTTCATGGAATTCTCTAGGCCAGAATACCAGAGTGGGTAGCCTTTCCCTTCTCCAGGAAATATAGAATATGGTAATTATTTAAATGAGAATGAACCTACCACTGAGAATAAACATATTAATATATTTTCACAATTGCTACAGATTTTTTTTAATGCCAATTCTTTCCATGGCTGACTTTTTAATTTATTTATTTGGCTGTGCCATGGGGCATGCAGGATCTTACCCTGACCAGGTATCAAACCTGTGACCCCTGCAATGGCAGCAGAGCCTCAACCACTGGATCACCAGGGAAGTCTCCAGATTACTTTTGAAAGAAAGAAAACATTACAGATACTTCTCAAGCCCCACCCCACATCCCTTTCCCCTTTGTCCCTCCTCAATGGTTGCCATCATCCTGAACAGGGTATATATATTATTTCAATGAATGCTTTTATACTTTTATTTCATATGTCAGTAGCCATAAACAATATTTATCATTGCTTTTGCAAAAAGGTCTCAAAGTGTATGTATGATTTTGAAGCTTGCCTTTTAAACTTAACCTTGTTTTCCAGGTTTATCCCAGTTGATTCATGTAGATCTAGCTCCATTGTATATTCTATTCAAATCATAGTTGATTATCCATTCCTTTACTGAAGGACAGTTGAGCTGGTTCCACCTTTTTGCTGTTACATAGAGTGCTGCAGTAAGCTTCCTTGCATATGTCTACCTCTACTCATGTTTGAGATTTTTCTGTAGGATAAATGCCTAGAATTGGATTACTAGGTAATAGGGAATATATATCTTTAATTTTTCTCCAACATTTTATTAAGAAAATTTTCAAACATGCAGAAAAATTGAAAGAATTGTACAGTGAGTTCACATGTACCCACTACCTAGATACTACAATTAACATTTTGCAATACTTGTTTTATGATACATAAATATCCATCTATCCATTCCTCTATTAATCCATCAATCTATCTTATTTTTCTGATGCTTTTTGAAATTGCAGACATCAGTAACTTCACTCCTAAATACTTCAGCACATACCTCATTAAATAGAAGTCAGTATTTGTTTATGGTTCTTTTTTCTTTTGAGGTAAAATTTGTATCTAATAAAGTACATAAATCTTAAGTGGTAATACAATGAGTTTTGACAAATGCATGTACTTGCACTGTTGTAATTCCTTTCAAGACACAGAAAATTAGCATCAACCCAGAAAGTTCCTTCATGTGCATGCATGCTACATCGCTTTAGTCATGTCCTACTCTTTGCGACGCTATGGACTGTAGTACACCAGGCTTCTCTGTCCATGGGAATTCTCCAGGCAAGAACAGAGGAGTGGGTTGCCATGCCCTCTTCCAGGGGATCTTCTGGATCTGGGGATTGAACCCATATCTCTTAACTCTCCTGCATTGGCAAGTGGGTTCTTTACCACTAGTGCCACCTGAGAAGCCCAAGTTCCTTCACACCTCTTCCCAGTCAATTACCTCTACCCCCAGGCAATCACTGTTCTGATTTTTTCTGCCATAGATGAGCAGTTCTGTCTGGTATAGAAACTCATATAAATTGAATCATGCATTATGTATTCTTTAGTGTAAGGCTTCTTTAACTCAGCCTTTTTATTGCTGAATAGTATTCTATTGTATGAATGCACCATACTTTGTTTATCCATTTTCTTATCAATGAACATCCAAGCTATTTCCAGTTTGGGGCTGTACTGAATAAACTTGCTGTGGTAGGCAACCTCTAAAGTGACCCCAAATGATCACTGCCTCCTGGTACACATGAACTTGTGTAATCTACCTCCTTCAGTTGAATCTTCATATGAGACCACAGACCCAAATGATTCCTTGATTGCAGCCCTGTGGAAGATCTTGAGGCAGAGGTATTCAACTAAGCTGTGAATGAAACTGAGAAAATGAGAAACTGACAAAATAAACATTTGTTGTTTTAAGACACTAAATTTTGAGATACTCTATTATGTGGCAACAGATACAGTAGCTGTGAACATTCTTAAAAAAGTCTTCTTTCAAACAAGTGCTTTGATTTCTCCTGGACATCAATATTTAATTCTACTAGGTATTTCTGTATCAATCCCCAAACTATCTGTTCTTATTTATATTCCAACCATTAATGTCTGAGACATTTTTTCTTCAGTTTCTTACCAATACTTGATATTACCAGATCTAGTTAATTTTTTAATTTAATTAAATGTTGCTAATCAGATGGATGTGAAATATTACCAATCAGATTGCATAGATGTGGGAATAAGTTCCATCTCTTTCACTCTAATGTCATTTTACTTTTCATTTTCCTGATTACTAGTAAGATTTACCATCTTTTCATATGATTATTGTCTCTTTTGTGGTTCATTTTGTGTGAATTGTCTTCATATCATTTTCCCACTTTTTAACTGAATTGCTTATCCTTTTTGTTTATAGGAGTTCCTTATTTATACTGGATGTTAATCCTTCATTGCAATATTTATGGCAATTTATTTTTTCCCAAATTGTGGCTTAAATTTTCATAAAATTATCTCTCCATCCACCAGACATCTACTCAGGTATATGTCTTTCTCGCTGTTTGAATTCATCCTACAGAGAGACCTCACCAATTGTTTACTCTGGTTATTCCTGGGTGGTGGGGTTTGTGGGGTATTTGTTGCCTTCTTTGTTCTTTTCTCTACTGCTTAACTTTTCTATAAAAAGCATATGTGGTATTTGTAAAAGCGATAAAGTTTGCATCTCCTGTTTCGTTGAAGGTATGAAATGAGAACCTGGAGAAGAAAAAGAAGGAAAAGAAGATAGATGTTTGTAATTTGCTTGAGAGGTGAGACTTGACATCAAGTGAAGCTGGGCAGGGCAAGTAAGGTCAAATAAATTGATGTCCCTCACTTCTAGATAAGGTAAATATGGAGTAATATTTCCAGTGGGTGATCACTCACCATATTTAATGAAAATCTACATATGTGGTCAGATTACTTTATTCAAAATTCCAGTAAGAGGATCTATAGAAGAAATTTTGCTGAGTCCTCTTTGTGCCAGGAAAAGCTGCATAAGGATAGCACTAGGAAAAATGGAAGGGCATACTTAAAGCAGCTTCAGAGTGGCATAGATTACCTTGGTGAATTACATTTCAGAGGCTGGCATCAGACTTACAGGCTCAATGTGGCTGGATATATTTTAGGCAAAAGTTTTTTTGGTAGACCTTTTATTCAAGTATCACATACATATAGAAAAATATCCAGATCTTAAGTGTAGGGTTTAATGAATTTTCATAGAGAACACAGGTGTGTAGCAAGCATCCAGATCCCAAAACAGAACATGGCCAGTCCCCCAGAAATGCTCCTCATATGCCTTCCCAGTAAATACTCATCCCTAAGATAGCCACTACTCTGATTTCAAAGACCAAAGATTAATTTTGTCTCTTTTAGAACTTTATATAAATTTAATCATACAGTATGTACACATGTCTAGCTTCTTTTACTTAATGTTGTATTGGAGAGAGCCTTCCATGTTGTTTCATATAGGGACTTAGACATTCTCATTGCTGTATGTTATTCTATTGTGTGAACAAACTATCAGTTCAGTTCAGTCACTCAGTATTTTCTGACTCTTTGTGACCCCATGAACAGCAGCACACCAGTCCTACCTGTCCATAACCAACTCCCAGAGTCCACCCAAACCCATGTCCATTGGTCGGTGATGCCATCCAACCGTCTCATCCTCTGTCGTCCCCTTCGTCTCCTGCCCCCAATCTTTCCCAGCATCAGGGTCTTTTCCAATGAGTCAGCTCTTCGCATCAGGTGGCCAAAGTACTGGAGTTTCAGCTTCAACATCAGTCCTACCAATGAACACCCAGGACTGATCTCCCTTAGGATGGACTGGTTGTATCCCTTGCAGTCCCAGGGACTCTCAAGAGTCTTCTCCAACACCATAGTTCAAAAGCATCAATTCTTCTGCGTTCAGCTTTCTTTATAGTCCAACTCTCACATCCATACATGACTAATGGAAAAACCATAGCCTTGACTAGACAGACCTTTGCTGGCAAAGTAATGCCTATGCTTTTTAATACGCTATCTAGGTTAGTCAAACATTCCTTCCAAGGAGTAAGCATCTTTTAATTTCATGACTGCAATCACCATCAGAAGTGATTTTGGAGCCCCAAAAAATAAAGTCTGACACTGTTTCCACTGTTTCCCCATCTATTTGCCATGAAGTGATGGGACCAGATGCCATGATCTTAGTTTTCTGAATGTTGAGCTTTAAGCCAACTTTTTCACTCTCCTCTTTCACTTTCATCAAGATGCTCTTTAGTTCTTCTTCACTTTCTGCCATGATGGTGGTGTCATCTGCTTATCTGAGGTTATTGATATTTCTCCTGGAAAACTTGATTCCAGCTTGCGCTTCTTCCAGCCCAGCATTTCTCATGATGTACTCTGCATATAAGTTAAATAAGCAGGGTGACAATATACAGCCTTGACGTACCCCTTTTCCTATTTGGAACCAGTCTGTTGTTCCATGTCCAGTTCCAACTGTTGCTTCCTGACCTGCATACAGGTTTCTCAAAAGACAGGTCAGGTGGTCTGGGATTCCCATCTCTTCCAGAACTTTCCACAGTTTATTGTGATCCACACAGTCAAAGGCTTTGGCATAGTCAATAAAGCAGAAATAGATGTTTTTCTGGAACTCTCTTGCTTTTTCTCTGATGCAGCCGATGTTGGCAATTTGATCTCCGCTTCCTCTGCCTTTTCTAAAACCAGCTTGAACATCTGGAAGTTCATGGTTCACGTATTGCTGAAGCCTGGCTTGGAGAATTTTAAACATTACTTTACTAGCATGTGAGATGAGTGCAACTGTGCAGTAGTTTGAGCATTCATTGGTATTGCCTTTCTTTGAGATTGGAATGAAAACTGACCTTTTCCAGTCCTGTGGCCACTGCTTACTTTCCCAAATTTGCTGGCATATTGAGTGCAACACTTTCACAGCATCATCTTTCAGGGTTTGAAATAGCTCAACTGGAATTCCATCACCTCCACTAGCTTTGTTCATAGTGCTGCTTCCTAAGGCCCACTTCACTTCACATTCCAGGATGTCTGGCTCTAGGTGAGTCATCACACCACCGTGATTATCTGGGTCATGAAGATCTTTTTTGTACAGTTCTTCTGTGTATTCTTGCCACCTCTTCTTAATATCTTCTGCTTCTGTTAGGTCCATACCGTTTCTGTCCTTTATTGAGCCCATCTTGCATAAAATGTTCCCTTGGTATCTCTAATTTTCTTCAAGAGATCTCTAGTCTTTCCCATTCTATTGTTTTCCTCTATTTCTTTGCATTGATCCCTGAAGAAGGCTTTCTTATCTCTCCTTGCTATTCTTTGGAACTCTGCATTCAAATGGGTATGTCTTTCCTTTTCTCCTTTCCTTTTTGCTTCCCTTCTTTTCACAGCTATTTGTAAGGCCTCCTCAGACAGCCACTTTGCTTTTTTGCATTTCTTTTTCTTGAGGATTGTCTTGATTCCTGTCTCCTGTACAATGTCACAAACCTCCGTCCATAGTTCATCAGGCAATCTGTCTGTCAAATCTAGTCCCTTAAATCTATTTCTCACTTCCATTGTATAGTCATAAGGGATTTGATTTAGGTCATACCTGAATGGTCTAGTGGTTTTCTCCACTTTCTTCAATTTCAGTCTGAATTTGGCAATAAGCAGTTCATGATCAGAGCCACAGTCAGCTCCCGGTCTTGTTTTTGCTGACTGTATAGAGCTTCTCCATCTTTGGCTGCAAAGAATATATTCAATCTGATTTCGATGTCGACCATCTGGTGATGTCCATGTGTAGTCTTCTCTTGTGTTGTTGGAAGAGAGTGTTTGCTATGACCAGTGCTTTCTCTTGGCAGAACTCTATTAGCCTTTGCCCTGCTTCATTCTGTACTCCAAGGCCAAATTTGCCCATTACTCCAGATGTTTCTTGACTTCCTACTTTTGCATTCCAGTCCCCTATAATGACAAGGACATCTTTTTTGGGTGTTAGTTCTAGAAGGTCTTGCAAGTCTTCATAGAACTGTTCAACTTCAGCTTCTTCAGCGTTACTGGTCGGGGCATAGACTTGGATTACCGTGATATTGAATGGTTTGCCTTGGAAATGAACAGAGACCATTCTGTCGTTTATGAGATTGCATCCAGGTACTGCATTTCGGACTCTTTTGTTGACCATGATGGTGACTCCATTTCTTCTAAGGGATTCCTGCCCACAGTAGTAGACATAATAGTCATCTGAGTTAAATTCACCCATTCCAGTCCATCTTAGTTCGCTGATTCCTAGAATGTCGATGTTCACTCTTGTCATCTTCTGTTTGACCACTTCCAATTTGCCTTGATTCATGGACCTAACATTTCTGGTTCCTATACAATATTCTTCTTTACAGCATTGAAACTTGCTTCTATCACAAGTCCCACCCACAACTGGATGTTGTTTTTGTTTTGGCTCCATCCCTTCATTCTTTCTGGAGTTATTTCTCCACTGATCTCCAGTAGCATATTGGGCACCTACTGACCTGGGGAGTTCATCTTTCAATGTCCTATCTTTTTGCCTTTTCATACTGTTCATGGGGTTCTCAAGGCTAGAATACTGAAGTGGTTTGCCATGCCCTTCTCCAGTGGGCCACATTCTGTCAGACCTCTGCACCATGACCCATCCGTCTTGGGTGGCCTCACACAGCATGGCTTAGTTTCACTGAGTTAGACAAGGCTGTGGTCCATGTAGTCAGATTGGCTAGTTGTCTGTGATTTTGGTTTATCCATTTTACCGTTGATGAGAATTTGGGTCATTTCCATTTGGGGCTATTATAAATAATGCTAACACAAATATTCTTATATATGTCTATTGATGAACATATGTATGTATTTCTCTTGGGTATATATGAGAAGTAGAATTGCTGGGTCACTGGGTATACATACGTTTATCTTTAGTAGTTATTGCCAGTTTTCCAAAGTGATTGTACCAGTTTATGTTTCCCATCAAGATGTTCTACATCTTTGCCAACATGTGGTATTGTTAGTCTTTTCTATTTTAACCATACTAGTAGGTGTGTAATTCTATTACATTATGATTTTTAAAAATAATTTTATTTATTTATTTTTGGCTGTGCTGGGTCTTTGTTGTTTTGTGAGGGCTTTCTCTAGTTGCCTCGAGTGGGGGCTATTCTTCATTGTGGTGCACAGGCTTCTCACTGCGGTGGCTTCTCTTGTGGAGCACAGGGTCTAGGTGCGTGGGCTTCAGTAATTACAGCATGTGGGCTCAGTAGTTGCAGCACACAGGTTGGGCTCATTAGTTGTGGTGCAAGGACTTAGTTGCCCCGCAGTATGTGGGATCTTCCCAGTCCAGGGATCGAAATGAGTCCCCTGCATTGGCAGGCGGATTCCTACCCACTGTGCCACCAAGGAAGTCCTATATTATGATTTGAATTTGCATTTTCATTATGAGTTATGAAGTTGAACATTTGTCCTTTTGTGTGGTGCTGGTTTTAAGTCAGTTTTCAATTGGATTGTCTGCATTTTCCTTCCTTTAGATTTCTAGAACTTTGTTATATATTGTTAACATATGTCCTTTGTTGGGTATGTATGGGTTGGCCAATAAGTTCGTTTGGGGTTTTGGTTACCTGTTACAGGAAGCCTGAATGAACTTTTTGGCCAACCCAATATATTTCAAATATCTTTTTCTTTTTTTTGGTCTTGCCTTTTCAATCTCTTAACAATGTCTTTTGATGAACACAGTTGTTTATTATAAGAAATTCAGTTTTTTTTTCACTCTATGGCTAGTACCCTTTGAACTCTATTTTAAAAACCTTTGCTTATCTCCAGTTATTTTGAAATACTAGAGTTATTTTCTCCCTGTATTTCATCTCTTCTTTTCCCCCTTTCTGCCAGATAGCAGACTCCGTTTCATAGCCTTGTAGGAAGTATGTGGCCAAGCTGAAAGCAGATTAGCTAGCAAGATATTTGAGCTTTCTTTTCTAAAAACTCGAGCACAGTAAGGAGAATTGGGTTTGAGGGAGAATGGGACTTGCATCAGATTCACAAGGAGTGTCCTTTGGGCTGAAGTTAGATAAGGTGGCGGAAATCAGGTAGAAACTGGGCCTTGCTTCTGGTGGCTTCTTGGAGAAGCCTCAGAGTGGAATGGCTGCTTTAATGACCTTGAGGGACAGAAATGCAAGGCTTGGGGTTATAAACACTAAAAAAAGTCTTCTGTGTCCCAACGCTGGCAAGAGATACTGCCAATCTTAAGATGCCAAGTGGACAATGTCACAATAACCTGTGAGGACAAAAGATCCTTCTCAATATCTACCCAAAGTCTGGCATTACATAAGACCCTAGAACCAGTTAGGAAAGCCCCAAGAGTATAACTGAGACTGACCCCATTCTAGCCCCAACAGAAGTAGCTCATTTACTTCTTTATGTGGTAGTTTCTGAAGTTTGAGGTTGAGTTGAGAAAGGAGAGCATTTACAACTATATAAAAATGAAGAAACAGATCATGGCTGAAAATTACTTGATGTGAACTGCAGGTGAAAGTATAATCTTCTTAATAAATTCCAGTTTCAGCCAGCATAGCTTCCTAAATGACCTAGGATTAAAATAATAACATGGTTCAGAATAGAAGTTTTTTTTTCCTTTTCCCTGAATTGTATTCCTCTTCTCGATCCTCTTAGGAGCTCACCAAACTTTTCTTCCTCCTGTATTTTTCCTGTCCATTTAGAAAAATGAACTTTGCTGCTTTCTTCACATGTAAAAAAATGCTTTTAATTTTTCATAATAAAAAATAAAAATACTCCTAATTTATTTTTAAAATATTTTAAATAAAGTAATATTTAATGCATACAAAATAATATTTGCAATTTATGTTTGTCATAAAGCTTAATATTAATAATAAAATAAATAGCCATGAAGTTACTATCCAACTTAAAAACTATAACATTTCCAATACGTTGCATTTATCTGAATGTTTTTCTCTATAAGCTCTATTGCTTGTGTATGTATTTATAAATAATATTTTGCTTAATTTTTCCTTATTTTTAACTTCATAAATATAATATGTATGGATGTGCGAGTTGGACGGTGAAGAAAGCTGAGTGCCGAAGAATTGATGCTTTTGAACTGTGGTGTTGGAGAAGACTCTTGAGAGTCCCTTGGACTGCAAGGAGAGCCAATCAATCCATCCTAAAGGAGATCAGTCCTGGGTGTTCATTGGAAGCACCGATGTTGAAGCTGAAACTCCGATACTTTGTCCACCTCATGCGAAGAGTTGACTCATTGGAAAAGACCCTAATGCTGGGAAGGATTGGGGGCAGGAGGAGAAGGGGACGACAGAGGATGAGATGGCAGGATGGCATCACTGACTCGATGGACATGGGTTTGGGTAGACTCCAGGAGTTGGTGATGGACAGGGAGGCCTGGCGTGCTGCAATTCATGGCGTCGCAAAGAGTCGGACACGACTGAGCGACTGAACTGAACTGAACTGAACTGAAATATAATATTACGCTTTACATTCTCCTCTGCATCTTGCTGTTTCTACTTAACATTTTATTTCTAAGATTTACACATTTTGTTATACATAGCTGTAGTTCATTAATTTCCAAAGCTGATAGCTTACGGTGAACGATGTCGGATTCATGATCTCCGAAGAAGATTTAGCCTCGGGACCAGGGACCAGACTTTATCACTCAAGAGCTTTTGTGTAGCAGAGTTTATTAAAGTAAGAAAAGGGATAGAGAAAGCTTCTGACATAGACATCAGAAGGCGGACAGAGATTGCCCCCGTCGCTAGTGTTAGCAAGGAAGTTATATACTTTTTAATTAATTATTACAATAAATCAAAAGAATGTCTCAAATTTGTGAAAATTTTACCAGACCCACTCCCACAATATAAATTTTAGGATAACAGGATCAGAACTTAACAATAGAAAGATCCTACCAGACCCAATCCCATAATATACATTCTAAGATATCAGGATTTGTCAGAAGGTTTTCAGGAAGGAGAAACTGTCCTCAAGCAGGATATATTGTTGTTGTATAATCCCTAGCACAGAATTTAAATGAGTTGTTTGTTGTGTAATCATCAGTTTCAGACTTAAAGAAAAAAATCATTTTATGTGACTAAGACTAAGGAATGTAGAGAAAAGAAAAGTTCTCCTCCTTGAGAACTCCAGACCCCTATCTCCTTGAGAGCCCCAGACCCCTTTCTCCTCCTCAGGGACCCTGGACTTCTTATCAACCTGCCTAGGAATTGACTCTCTCAAAGCTATGTAATATACCATTGTATGTCCATATCACAATTTTTTTTCTCAATGAACATTTGACTTGTTTTCACGTTTTTGCTACTATCAATAGTGTTGCTATGAACATGTCTCATAGTACACACATGAAAAATTTTTCCAGGGCATATACCTAAGATTTGAATGTCCAGGTTGTGGAATATGGTATGCTCAATTTTATTAGTTAGGTAATACCAAAATGTTTCTAAAGGTGTTGTCCCAGTTTACATTCCTCTCAGCAGTATATAAGCTTTCCTTTTCCTATCACTTTATACTGGCATATTTTTTTAACTTTCAGCAATCTAATGAATAAAAATAGTACTTCATTGAGGTTTTCATTTGCCTTGTTCTGATTACCAATGAGGTTGAGTGTTCTTTCATATGTTTATTTGACGTTTGTGTTTCCCACTCTGTGAAATGCTTGTCCATGTCTTTTGCCCATTTTTTTATTATCTTCTTTTTCTGTTTCCATTTTGATCTGTGTGAGTTCCTGACTTATATTCTGGATACCAGTCCTTTGTCAAGCATGTGTTTTGCAAACATTCGCTTCACAATTTACAGCTTTGTGATTTCACTTTCAGTTTCAGTTCAGTCGCTCAGTCGTGTCCGACTCTTTGCAACCCATGAACCGCAGCATGCCAGGCCTCACTGTCCATCACCAACTCCCGGAGTCTACCCAAACCCATGTTCATCAAGTCGGTGATGCCATCCAACCATCTCATCCTCTGTCGTCCCCTTCTCCTCCTGCCCCCAATCCTACCCAGCATTAGGGTCTTTTCTAATGAGTCAACCCTTCGCATGAGGTGGCCAAAGTATTGGAGTTTCAGCTTCAACATCAGACCTTCCAATGAACACCCAGGATTGATCTCTTTTAGGATGGATTGATTGGCTCTCCTTGCAGTCCAAGGGACTCTCAAGAGTCTTCTCCAACACCACAGTTCAAAAGCATCAATTCTGCGGCGCTCAGCTTTCTTCACCGTCCAACTCTCACATCCATACATGACCACTGGAAAAACAATAGCCTTGACTAGACGGACTTTTGTTGGCAAAGTAATGTCTCTGCTTTTAAATATGCTATCTAGGTTGGCCATAACCTTCCTTCCAAGGAGTAAGCATCTTTTAATTTCATGGCTGCAGTCACCATCAGCAGTGATTCTGGAGCCCCAAAAAATAAAGTCTGCCACTGTTTCCACTGTTTCCCCATCTATTTGCCATGGAGTGATGGGACCAGATGCCATGATCTTAGTTTTCTGAACGTTGAGCTTTAAGCCAACTTTTTCACTCTCCTCCTTCACCTTCATCAACAGGCTCTTTAGTTCTTCTTCACTCTCTGCCATAAGGGTGGTGTCATCCGCATATCTGAGGTTATTGATATTTCTTCCAGCAATCTTGATTCCAGCTTGTGTTTCTTCCAGCCCAGCATTTCTCATGATGTACTCTGCATATAAGTTAAATAAGCAGGGTGACAATATACAGCCTTGACGGACTCCTTTTCCTATTTGGAACCAGTCTGTTGTTCCATGTCCAGTTCTAACTGTTGCTTCCTGACCTGCATACAGGTTTCTCAAGAGACAGGTCAGATGGTCTGGTATTCCCATCTCTTTCAGAATTTTCCACAGTTTATTGTGATCCACACAGTCAAAGGCTTTGGCATAGTCAATAAAGCAGAAATAGATGTTTTTCTGGAACTCTCTTGCTTTTTCGATGATCCAGTGGATATTGGCAATTTGATCTCTGATTCCTCTGCCTTTTCTAAAACCAGCTTGAACATCTGGAAGTTCATGGTTCACGTATTGCTGAAGCCTGGCTTGGAGAATTTTGAGCATTACTTTACTAGCATGTGAGATGAATGCAATTGTGCGGTAGTTTGAGCATTCTTTGGCATTGCCTTTCTTTGGGATTGGAATGAAAACTGACCTCTTCCAGTCCTGTGGCCACTGCTGAGTTTTCCAAATTTGCTGGCATATCGAGTGCAGCACTTTCACAGCATCACCTTTGAGGATTTGAAATAGCTCAACTGGAATTCCATCACCTCCTCTAGCTTTGTTCGTAGTGATGCTTTCTAAGGCCCACTTGACTTCACATTCCAGGATGTCTGGCTCTAGGTGAGTGATCATACCATCGTGATTATCTGGGTCATGAAGATCTTTGTTGTACAGTTCTTCTGTGTATTCTTGCCACCTCTTCTTAATATCTTCTGCTTCTGTTAGGTCCATACCATTTCTGTCCTTTATCGAGCCCATCTTTGCATGAAATGTTCCCTTGGTATCTCTAATTTTCTTGAAGAGATCTCTAGTCTTTCCCAATCTGTTGTTTTCCTCTATTTCTTTGCACTGATCACTGAGAAAGGCTTTCTTATCTCTCCTTGCTATTCTTTGGAACTCTGCATTCAGATGGGAATATCTTTCCTTTTCTCCTTTGCTTTTCGCTTCTCTTCTCTTCCCAGCTATCTGTAAGGCCTCCTCAGACAGCCATTTTGCTTTTTTGCATTTCTTTTCCATGGGGATTTTCTTTAATTACATGTTTTTGATGAACCAATTTCTTAATTTTAATGTGGTCCGGAAGCTAAGCTATCTATCAATCTGTAATAAATCACCTTAAAACTTAACAACTTAAATCAACAAACCTTTATCTTACATTTTCTGTGGGTCAGGAATCCAAACATGGTTTAACCTCTAGCTCGACTTCTATCATGAAGTTGCAGTTAATCTGTCAGTTGGGGCTCTGGTTTCATTGGAAGTCTTGACTGAGGGAGGACCCACTTTCAACTCACTTATGTGGTGCTTAATGGACCTTGGTGCCTAGTTGTGGGTGCTTCTCCATAGAGCTTTCTAAAGAAATGGCAACTGGCCCTTCTCAGGGAGAGCAACCCAAGAGAGAGTGATTGTGAGAGACAACCCAAGACAGAAGCCACAGTGTTTTTATGACCTAATTTCAGGAGTGACAGGGGAAACAGTGGAAATAGTGGCAGACTTTATTTTGGGGGGCTCCAAAATCACTGCAGATGGTGACTACAACCATGAAATTAAAAGACGCTTACTCCTTGGAAAGAAAGTTATGACCAACCTAGAGAGCATATTAAAAAGCAGAGACATTGCTTTGCCAACAAACGTCCGTCTAGTCAAGGCTATGGTTTTTCCAATAGTCGTGTATGGATGTGAGAGTTGGACAATAAAGAAAGCTGAGCACTGAAGAATTGATGCTTTTAAACTGTGGTGCTGGAGAAGACTCTTGAGAGCCCCTTGGACAGCAAGGAGATCCAACCAGTCCATCTTAAAGGAAATCAGTCTTGAATATTCATTGGAAGGACTGATGTTGAAGCTGAAACTCCAATACTTTGGCCACCTGATGTGAAGAATGGACTCATTTGAAAAGATCCTGATGCTGGGAAAGATTGAAGGCAGGAGGAGAAGGGGATGACAGAGGATGAGATGGTTGGATGGCATCACCAACTCAATGGATATGAGTTTGAGTAAACTCTGGGAGTTGGAGATGGACAGGGAGGCCTGGCATGCTGCAGTCCATGGGGTCGCAAAGAGTCGGACATGATTGAGCGACTGAACTGAACTGAACTAACTGAATCTCAGAAGTGACGTCCCATCACTTCTGCCCCATTGTATTTGTTTGAAATAAGTCATTACACTCACAAGGAAAGGGGTCATACAAGTGTGTGAAAACCAGGAGAGGATTATTGGGACCTGCTCAGAGGCTGCCTACCATATCCTCAAATTTATCATTTTTTTCTTATATTGTTAGTGCTTTTGCATCTTGTTTAAGAAATACTTCCCTATCCCCAAGTAAAAATATATTCTTCAGTATTTTCTTCTACAGGTTTTTAAGTTGTCAATGCCCTCCAGCCAAAGACCACAAATAATATAGTTGTAATTGAACAAGTTGGATTTATTACTCGTTGCAGTGGGGGAGAACACCCACCATGAGGAATTAAAGGGTGTCTCAGTAAGATTTTATAGGGAAAAACCCTTTTGTTGAAGTTGAACTTTGGGTGAGTGTTTTGGAGGAGGGTCTCAGAAAGTGGGAGTTTGGTCTAGTTTTGATGCCATCAGAAATAGGGGATGATTTTGTAATTGGGTATGTCAATACATTTTATCTATTGGGAGGGGAGAATAGCACAGAGCTAAAGCCATAATTGATAAAGAAGTAGAAGTCACTCATTTTGGCAAAGAGGGGAGTGTTTGGTACTTTGTAAGTGGCAGTGCTTGCATGCATGCATGCTAAGTCGCTTCAGTTGTGTTTGACTCTTTGCAACTCCATGGACTGTATCCAGCCAGGCTCCTCTGTCCATAGAATTCTCCAGGCAAGAATACTGGAGTGGGTTGCCATGCCATCCTCCAAGGAATCTTCCCAACCTAGAGATCGAACCCGAGACTCTTATGTCTCCTGCATTAGCAGGGGACTTCTTTACTACTTGCGCCACCTGGGAAGACCAAGTGGCAATGCTTAGACAAAATTATTAACTGACCATGCTTTGTCTCAATTTATTATGATCTTAGAGTAAATTTGTCTGAGGTTGGTATTCTGTGTTGATATCTAAATAGGAGAATCATGTGGCCTAGCAGTGAGTGGTGGGCTAGCTTCTGAATGTCAGGGGCTGTTCTTTTTTTCTTTCTCAAAGTTTTGCCTTTACTTGTAAGTGACTAATAAGTCTGAAGTTGGATTTTGTAGATGGTATAGTATAAGGCTCCGGTTTCATTTTTTCTTATATATAATCAATTGTTCTACTATCATTTGCTGCCAAATCTCTGATCTTTAACTCCTTGATTTGAGAGCTTTTAGTAAATGTTTTTATGAGTTGATTGAGAGTGCGATATGTTAGTGATATATTCTCTTTAAGCAAATTTTTGTGGGCTCATGATGTTTTTCAGAGAAGAAAAGGTTTTACTTGATTCTCTGAGGAATTCTACGGATGTAAACTTCTCATACTTTTGAGTTTATCTTAGAGAGAATCTCTGGAAGAAATAAATGCCAGAATCTACTGAGGTTAGTCAATTGGAAGGTGTTTAGAGAGGAGAAATGAAAGCAGCAGAATAGTTGATTTGCATAGACATTTGGTACATAATAGATGTTTATGTAGTACTTTTAACTAATGAAGGACTAAATATGGACAGAAAATCACAGAAAGTGTTATAATATGAGTAGTTTCAGACAGATATAGGTCAAATATAAATAAAGCCTTTGTGATCTCAATCACATAGGAAGTCAGTATTCGCATAAGATGCTTAAAATTAAGATGAAATAAAACCAGTAGCTCAATACATATCGGTAGTTGTTGTTTTTAATGAACATAAAGGGACCTTAGAGATGAGGTAAAAACTGGAACCTAGGGAGGTATAGTAACTTATCTGGGAAAATTGGTTGCTAAAACTAAATCTAGACCTTGAGTAGTATAATATTGTATGATTACGAGCTACCACTTATGTATCACTTGCTATGTGATAAGTGTTTCACTTATATTACTGTGTTTAATCCTTACAGCAGCCCTGTGAAAATTAGATATTCGTTATCATCACTGTTTTACTAATGGAGAAAGAAAAGCTCAGAGAGATGGAGTGGCTTGCCCAGGGTCACACAGCTGGTAAATGGCAGGAGTCAGAATCAAATCTAGGCTTTCTCCCTCCAAAACCTAAGCTATGGATCACAGAACACTGTGGCTACTTTAGTGGTAGAAAATGCAGACACTTCTGAGTCAGAATAGCAGAGTTCAAATTCTGATCTTTCTACATAATAGATGTGCCACCATGATCTAATTTTTCCATATGGAAAACCCGAACATTTAGCCAATCCAGTACTTACCCTCTCTGAGCCTGTTTTCTCACCTGTGAAATGAGAATTGTACTTGACCACTTGATCGTACTTGCTGTGAAATGCCTGGTTGCTCTGTGGAGATGTTTGAAAAAAATCATGGTTCTGATGGTTTCTTCCTTCACTTTGCTTCCCAGCTCAGTTCTCCTTTCATTGCACTCTGCTGCCTCCTACTTGATGTCACGTTACATTCAGAAGCTAATGAGCTTGTTTCTTGCCCTTCAAATTTCAGTGGTCTCTGTGAATGTATGTATAAGATATCATGATTTCACCCATCCTTAATTTGCTGTAGGTTGCCATTGAGATAGGCTGGAATTTATTCCATATCCCTGAATTTCTAGGAATCTTTTATTTTAATTTGTTTATTTTTTAGGTGGCTATTCAGGGCATCTGTAGCAGAAGCAGGGGTGGAAGGAAACCTGGCATCCAGGATCCCAATACAGAGATTTCTCTGAAAGGTGAAATGAAATAGATTTATCATTTTATTAGCATTTATTAGGTGCCAGACACTATTCTACGTCACACAGATTAATTTTTATATATCTCACAACAACATATCGTCACTTTAGAAATGAGGAAATTGAGGCACAAAGAAGGGAAATTATTTGCCCAAGATCACATTACTAGTAAGTGATTAAGTCAGAACTAGAACTATGCAGTCTGACTCTAAAGTCTGTCCTCTTAACCTGTATGGTATTTTACACTTCCTCCCAAGAAGAAACAAAGATCTTGGTTAATATGCACTGACCTCAGATGGTGCCAAGTGGGATTCTGGAGCTGATGTCACATTCCTTTCTCTCTTCAAACCATTGTAAGTTGGTCCCCACCCATCCAGTGAAATTGCACTTGGCAAGGTCACTGGTGAACTCTAGGTTGCCAATTGCAATATTTTTTTTATCCTCATTTTACTCAACAACTTACCAACTGTTATGGACTGAATGTTTGTGTCCCCCTAAAATTCATATGAGGGCAATGTTCTCATGAATTTGATTGGAGCATTTCCTTTATAAAAAGAAACCCCAGAGAAGTCTTGCCCTCTCTTGCTTTCTCTGCCATGTAAGGATATAAGGAGAAAATGGTTGTCTGCAGCCTGGAAGAGGATTCTCACCAGAACCCTGTTGGCATCCTAATCTTGGACTTCTGACTCTAGAACTGTGAGAAACCAATTTCTGTTGTTTATAAACCACCCAGTGTATGGTATTCTTTTTTTAATTAAAAAATATTATTATTATTATTATTTTGGCTGCACCGCATGGCATGTGGGACCTTAGTTCACCAACCAAGAATCAAACCCATGCCCCCTGCAGTGGAAATGTGGAGTCTTAGTCCACTGGACCACAAGAGAAGTACTATGGTATTCTATTATAGTAGCCTGAGCTCATTGAGACACCAACATTCAATAGAGTTAAGCATTCCATTCTTATAATGATTCCTTCTCTTAGTCTTCATAACACAGAAACCTCATAGTGTTCCTTTTATCTCCCTGACTGCTTCTTCACTGCTCCTTCAACTGACTCCAGTTTTTATTTTCTTTCCAACCTCCAAACTTTGCAATGTTTAGGGCTCAATCTTCAGACATTTTTCCAGATAATTTAATCCAGTTCTCACAATTTCAGTTCAGTTCAGTTACACAGTCGTGTCCGACTCTTTGCGACCCCATGGACTGCAGCACGCCAGCCTCCCTGCCCATCACCAACTCTCAGAGTCTACTAAAACTCATGTCCATTGAGTCGGTGATGCCATTTAATTTAATTACTCCCAAATAGACATCCCCAGCCTTGATTTATATCCTGAACACTTGTATACTCAACTTCCTACTTGAACTTTCCACTTGGATATCTTATAGGCATGTTCAGAATAGAATCTTCCCACCAGCACAAACCTGCTTCTCCTGTAATCTTCCCTTTCTCAGTTAATGACAACTCCATCTTTCCAGTTGCTTAGACTAAAAACCTAAGAGTCATTCTGGAAAATCCCATGGATAGAGGAGCCTGGCAGGCTACAGCTCATGGGGTCTCAAAGAGGTGGACATGACTGACCACACACACGCACACACACAGTCTTGATAGCTCCCTTCTCGTCACACTTTACATCAAATCCATCATTAAGTCCTCTCAATCCCATATCAAAGATGTATCTGTCCACTTCTCACCATCTACACTGAGATATCTTGGGAATCTTTGGTAAGACAAGTAAGAGGAGGAGCATTTGTACCTTCTCTAATCAGGGAACAGTACATTTTCGTACCCATGACAAATGAGCCGAAGGTGACAAGTGAAGAGCATCATAGTGTCTTGCTGCTATTAATCATAATTGAAGTCCATGGTGTGATGGGCTCACTATTAGCTTTTTATTCGTTTACTCAAAGGGAAATTTAAAAAATCTCGTTAGGAGCATCACATCTTGTCTTCTAAGGGGTTGAAGAGTGTTCTTCTTATATATTTGTATATTTACAGTCATTCTCTCCCTTGTAATTTCCTCTTCATACTTGTCTATCTAGCTGACTATTAACTCCTACTTTATGTCTTAGTCCAAATATATCTTTTTGACTCTATTAGTTAATAATTAATTAAATGGTACCAATAGACCAGGATATGGCCTTAGGTGTTAGAAAGACAAAGATGAATGAAACTCTGTGCATTTTAAAGTAGCACCACAGGTTGGTATCAGAGAAAGAAACATAAAGTAACAGGTGCAATGAGATATCTGAATGGATTTCAATAGGTTCTGTGACAGACATCTGAATGGATCTCAATAAGGGTATGTCCAATTATGCCTGAAAGCATCAAATGAATCTGGAAAAATGAATAGGTGCTTTATCAGGTACTGAGAGAAGCAAGACAAAAGACACAAACATGTGAAACAGTTTGGTGAATTCAAGAATGTCAAGCCATTCAAAATTGTGACATTAGGGTGGCAGTTTGGGTGGTTTGAGAGATGAATCTGGTGAGGTCTGCAGTAGCTATATCATGAAGAAATGTGAGTGCTAAGTTAAAGAACTTGAGTTTTATCCTGTGTGTGTGTGTGCTCAGTCACGTCATGTCTGACTCTTTGCGACCCCATAGCCAGGCTCCTCTGTCCATGGGATTTCCCAGGCAAGAATACCAGAATGGGCTGCCATTTCCTTCTCCGGAGGATCTTCCCGACTGAGGAATCGAATCTGTGTCTCTTGCACCTCCTTCATTAGCAGGCAGATTCTTTACCACTGTGCCACCTGGGAAGCCCTGGAGAGTCATTAAGGGCTCCTCTGTCCAGGGGATATCCCAGGCAAGAATACCGGAATGGGCTGCCATTCCGGTAGCCCTGGAGAGTCAGTAAAGTTTTAACCAAGGGGGCGATCTGATTAAAATTCCCTGTTACAAAGATTCAGTTATACCAGTGGATTTCTGGAACTGGCTCATACCAACTACCACAAGAAACAATTCTTGCAATTTCAGGAATTTTGCAAGCCAACTGACATCTTAGTAGCTTAAACTCAGTTATATTTATATCATGGAAATCAGAAAATGTTACAAATCAGAGCTTTTTTCTTACAGAGCCTCTTGTTAAACATTTACCAGGACATGATTGGCAGTGGCCATTTTGGCAAGTGGACTGGAGAAGGAAATATGAGTGAGAGAAGTAAACATAATAATCAAGAAGAGAGGTATTGAGACCAGAGTTAGGGAGAATGTTATGGGAATGGAGAAAAGGGGACTGATTTGATACTCCTTTAGTTGCAAGGTCAGCAGGCTTTAATTGGAAGAGTTGAGCAGGGAGCAAGAGAGACAATTACAAAGTTCCTGGCTTAGGTCATTGTGTGGATGGTAATGTCACCAGTTAGGGAAGGAAACATAGTAGAAGAAGCAAGTTTGGGTAAGAAGATGGTGAGTTCAGTGAGACTTGTTGAGTTTGAAGTATTTATGGAATATCACAGAGAGATGTCCAGTAAGGAATTGGAGATCTGGGTCTGGAACTCAGGGAAGAAACTTAGGCTGAAAATGAAGACTGCACAACATCTGCATGAACAGCCATGACACACTGCCTTTGTTTGGTTCATTGACTTCTTTACAAATCTCATGCCAGCTTTGGACTTTAGGAAAATACACATTAACCGTATTTTTTATGTATTTGATTGCACTGAGAATAGCAAATAAAATTAATCTTTTCAAATAGTTATCTCTGTCACTGTCATTTGTTATGCAAAAAAGGGCCAGTATCTTTGGATGGGAGAGGGAAGTAAAATGAAAAGAAAATATCAAAATAAAACAGATATAAAAAATCCTCCAATACTACTCAAAAGTAAATTTAAACTAATGATGTATAAAAAGAATTATAACCATGACCCAGTGGAATTTATTCCAGTTATGCAAGACTGGTTCAATATAAGGAAATCAGTATTATCCTTCATATCAACAAACTAAAGAAGAAAAATCATGTGATCAAAGCAATTGACACAGAAAAAGCATTTGACAAAATCCAGCACATATTCATGAAAAAATCCTCAGTAAGTTAGGAATAGAGGGGAATTGTCTCAACTTGATAAGGAGTGCCTACCAAAACAATCTATTTTACAGATGACATAATTGCCTATGTGGAAAACCACAAGAAATCATTAAAAACAACCTAAAACTAATAGGTGAGTTCAGCAAGTTTGCAGGATACAACAGAAATCAATAATTTCTATACATTAACAATGATCATGCAGCAATTGATATTAAAACAAACACCACTTACAGGAATTTTAAGAAAATGAAATAGTTATGGATCACTTAATAAGGTGTGCAAGGTTTGTATGCCAGAAATTATAAACTATTAATGAAATAATACCTAAATAAAAAAGGAAAAACATACCATGTTCATGGATTGGAAGATCCAACATGGTATAGATGTCAATTCTCCCTAAATTAATCTATAGGATTAATGCAATTCCTGTCAAACTCCCAGCAATGTTTTTGTAGACAAAAACAACCTTACATTAAAGTGTTAGCCACTCAGTCATCTCCAACTGTTTGCAACCCCATAGACTGTAGCCCTCCAGACTCTCTGTCCATGGGATTCTCCAGGCAAGAACACTGGAGTGGGTAGCCATTCCCTTCTCCAGGGGATCTTCCCTACCCAGGGATCAAACCCGGGTCTCCCACATTGCAGGTGGATTCTTTACTGTCTGAGCCACCAGGGAAGCCTTGCAAAAAGACAACCTATGGACTGGGAGAGAATATTTGGAAAAGATGTGACCAATAAGGGATTAATTTTAAAAATATACAAACAGTTCATACAACTCAATAACAAACAAACAAACAACCCAGTCAAAAAAGGGGCAAAAGACCTAAATAGACATGGCCAACTAGCAAATGAAAAGATGCTCAACATCTCTAATTATCAGAGAAATGCAAACCAAAACTACAATACTATGACTTCCAGTTCAAGATGGTAGAGTAGAAGGACATGTGCTCATCTCCTGCAAGAGCACCAAAATCACAACTAGCTGTTGAACAACCATCGACAGGAGGATGCTGGAAGGTACCAAAAAATGATAGGTGTCCAAAGACAAAGAAGAAGCTTCAGCAAGACAGGAGGAGGGACACAAACATGATAAATCAAATCCCATACCCGTGATCCACAAACTGGAGAACAATAATTCCAAAGAAGTTTTCCCACTGTTGTGAAGGCTCAGAACCCCACGTCAGGCTTCCCAGCCTGGGGACCCAACAAAGGAACTGGGAATTCCCAGGGACTCAAACCTTGAAGTTGAGTGGGATTTGATTACAAGACTTCCACAGGACTGGGGGAAACAGACTCCAGCCTTGGAGGGCACAAACAAAACCTTGTTCACACCTAGACTCAGAGGAAAGGAGCAGTGACTCCATAGGAAACTGAACCAAAACTACCTGCTACTGTTGGAGGGTCTCCTGTGGAGGCGTGTGTGGGAAGAGGCTCACCACAGGGACACAGCAACTGGCGGCAGCTGTCTGGGAACGTCACTTTTGGTGTAAACCCTCTTGGTGTGTGTGCTAGTCGCTTAGTTGTGTCCAACTCTTTCAGACCCCATTGACAGTAGCCTGCAAGGCCTTTCTGTCTATGGGATTTCCCAGGCAAGAATACTGGAGTGGGTTGCCATTCCCTTCTCTAGGGGATCTTTCTGACCGAGAGATCGAACCTTGGTGTCCTGCATTACCATATGAGCCACAGGGAAGCCCAACCCTCTTGGAGGTTGCCTATAGCCTGACCATAGAGTCCATAGACCTGAGGGCTGGATTGCCTCAGGCCAAAAAACTACCAGGGAGGGAGTGCAACCCCATCCATCAGCAGATAATTGGATTAAAGTTTTACTGAGCAAGGCCCTGCCCACCAGAGTAAGACCCAGTTTTTCCCATCACCAGTCCTTCCCATCAGGCTTCCCTGGTGGCTCAGAGATTAATGCATCTGCCTGTAATGCGGGAGACCTGGGTTCAATCCCTGGATCGGGAAGATTCCCTGGAGAAGCAAGTGGCAACCCACTCCAGTATTCTTGCCTGGAGAATCCCATGGACGGAGGAGCCTGGTGGGCAACAGTCCATGGGGTCACAAAGAGTAGGACACGACTGAGCGACTTCACTTTCACTTTCAGTCCTTCCCATCAGGAACCTTACACAAGCCTCCTAGTCTCCTCCATTAGAGGGCAGACAGAAGAAGCAAGAAAACCACAATCTCACAGTGACTAAAACAAAACCACATTACAGAAAGTATCAGTTAACTTCAGTCGCTAAGTTGTGTCTGACTCTTTGTGACCCCATGGACTGCAGCACACAAGGCCTCCCTGTCCATCACCAACTCCCGGAGCTTACTCAAACTCATGTCGATTGAGTCGGTGATGCCATCTAACCATCTCATCCTCTGTCGTCCCCTTCTTTCCTCTGTCGTCCCCTTCTTTCTTCTGTCGTCCCCTTCTCTCCTCAATCTTTCCCAGCATCAGGGTCTTTTCCAGTGAGTCAGTTCTTCGCATCAGGTGGCCAAAGTACTGGAGTTTCAGCTTCAACATCCATCCTTCCAATGAACATTCAGGGCTGATTTCCTTAAAGATTGACTTGTTGGATCTCCTTGCAGTCCAAGACTCTCAAGAGTCTTCTCCAACACCACAGTTCAAAGCATCAGTTCTTAACCACTCAGCTTTCTTTATAGTCCAACTCTCATATCCATACATGACTACTGGAAAAACCATAGCCCTGACTAGACAGACGTTTGTTGACAAAGTAACGTCTCTGCTTTTTAACATGCTGTCTAGGTTAGTCATAACTATCCTTCCAAGGAGTAAGCGTCTTTTAATTTCATGGCTACAATCACCATCTGCAGTGACTTTGGAGCCCCCAAAATAAAGTTTGACACTGTTTCCACTGTTTCCCCATCTATTTCCCATGAAGTGATAGGACTGGATGCCATGATCTTAGCTTTGTGAATGTTGAGCTTTAAGCCAACTTTTTCACTCTCCTCTTTCACTTTCATCAAGAGGCTCTTTAGTTCTTCATTTTCCACCATGAGGGTGGTGTCATCTGCATATCGGAGGTTATTGATATTTCTCCCGGCAATCATGATTCCAGCTTGTGCTTGCTCCAGCCCAGCGTTTCTCATGATGTACTCTGCATATAAGTTAAATAAGCAGGGTGACAATATACAGCCTTGACGGACTCCTTTTCCTATTTAGAACCAGTCTGTTGTTCCATGTCCAGTTCTAACTGTTGCTTCCTGACCTGCATACAGATTTCTCAAGAGGCAGGTCAGGTAGTCTGGTATTCCCATCGCTTCCAGAATTTTCCACAGTTTATTGTGATCCACACAGTCATAGGCTTTGGCATAGTCAATAAAGCAGAAATAGATGTTTTTCTGAAACTCTCTTGCTTTTTCTCTGATCCAACAGATGTTGGCAATTTGATCTCTTGTTCCTCTGCCTTTTCTAAAACCAGCTTGAACATCTGGAAGTTCACGGTTCACGTATTGTTGAAGCCTGGCTTGGCGAATTTTGAGCATTACTTTGATGGTGTGTCAGATGAGCGCAATTGTGCAGTAGTTTGAACATTCTTTGGCATTGCCTTTCTTAGGGATTGGAATAAAAACTGACCTTTTCCAGTCCTGTGGCCACTGCTGAGTTTTCCAAATTTGCTGGCATATTGAGTGCAGCACTTTCACAGCATCATCTTTTTTCACAGCATTATCAAGTACAGTAGAAAAGCTTTTGTATACATATATAAACAATATTTATAATATATATATTTTAGAAAACTTATGAATTTTTGCCTAACTAAAAAATATATATGACACTTTGATTCCACTTGTTTGACTTAGCATGGATAGAATCCTATGCAACAAGCAACAAAGTTTTACTGTAGAGCACAGGGAACTATAATCAATATGTTGTAATAACCTATAATAGAAAATAATTTCAAATATAATGTATGTGTATATGTATAACTGAATCACACATGAAAAAGAGAATTCTACTTTTTGAAATTTAGTAATGTTTATCTTTTTACCAGTTTTTCTAAATGTTCTATGAACATCTAATAACAGCATTTTAGATACAAAGTTTTAACTATATTTGCATAGGATATGATTAATATAAATTACCTAAATTTTATAAACCTGTTAAACTACTGACATCATTCAAGATGCTCCTATTATTTTTTCTGCACTTTATAAAATATTCTCAAAGAAATGTTAATATGTCTCACTATGACTATATATTTTTTCTTTTCTCTTATATTTCTTCTGATTTTTGCTTTATGTATCCTAGTTTCTTTGTTGTTAGGGTGTCTAATGGTTTATGATGTCTTTCTTCTTTTGCAATTTTCAGTTCAGTTCATTTCAGTCGCTCAGTCCTGTCCGAATCTTTGCGACCCCATGAATTGCAGCACGCCAGGCCTTTCTGTCCATCACCAACTCCTGGAGTCTACCCAAACCCATGTCCACTAAGTCAGTGATGCCATCCAACCATCTCATCCTCTGTCGTCCCCTTCTCCTCCTGCCCCCAATCCTACCCGGCATTAGGGTCTTTTCCATTGAGTCAACTCTTCGCATGAGGTGGCCAAAGTATTGGAGTTTCAGCTTCAACATCAGTCCTTCCAATGAACACCCAGGACTGATCTCCTTTAGGATGGACTGGTTGGATCTCCTTGCAGTCCAAGGGACTCTCAAGAGTCTTCTCCAACACCACAGTTCAAAAGCATCAATTCTTTGGTGCTCAGCGTTCTTCACCGTCCAACTCTCACATCCATACATGACCACTGGAAAAACCATAGCCTTGGCTAGACAGACTTTTGTTGGCAAAGTAATGTCTCTGCTTTTAAATATGCTATCAAGGTTGGCCATAACCTTCCTTCCAAGGAGTAAACGTCTTTTAATTTCATGGCTGCAATCACCATCAGAAGTGATTTTGGAGCCCCAAAAAATAAAGTCTGCCACTGTTTCCACTGTTTCCCCATCTATTTGCCATGAAGTGATGGGACCAGATGCCATGATCTTAGTTTTCTGAACGTTGAGCTTTAAGCCAACTTTTTCACTCTCCTCCTTCACCTTCATCAAGAGGCTCTTTAGTTCTTCTTCACTTTCTGCCATAAGGGTGGTGTCATCTGCATATCTGAAGTTATTGATATTTCTTCCAGCAATCTTGATTCCAGCTTGTGTTTCTTCCAGCCCAGCGTTTCTTATGATGTACCCTGCATATAAGTTAAATAAGCAGGGTGACAATATACAGCCTTGACGGACTCCTTTTCCTATTTGGAACCAGTCTGTTGTTCCATGTCCAGTTCTAACTGTTGCTTCCTGACCTGCATGCAGGTTTCTCAAGAGACAGGTCAGATGGTCTGGTATTCCTATCTCTTCCAGAACTTTCCACAGTTTATTGTGATCCACACAGTCAAAGGCTTTGGCATAGTCAATAAAGCAGAAATAGATGTTTTTCTGGAACTCTCTTGCTTTTTCGATGATCCAGCAGATATTGGCAATTTGATCTCTGATTCCTCTGCCTTTTCTAAAACCAGCTTGAACATCTGGAAGTTCACGGTTCACGTATTGCTGAAGCCTGGCTTGGAGAATTTTGAGCATTAATTTACTAGCATGTGAGATGAGTGCAATTGTGCGGTAGTTTGAGCATTCTTTGGCATTGCCTTTCTTTGGGATTGGAACAAAAACTGACCTTTTCCAGTCCTGTGGCCACTGCTGAGTTTTCCAAATTTGCTGGCATATCGAGTGCAGTACTTTAAGAGCATCATCTTTGAGGATTTGAAATAGCTCAACTGGAATTCCACCGCCTCCACTAGCTTTGTTCGTAGTGATGCTTTCTAAGGCCCACCTGACTTCACATTCCAGGATGTCTGGCTCTAGGTGACTGATCACACCATCGTGATTATCTGGGTCATGAAGATCTTTGTTGTACAGTTCTTCTGTGTATTCTTGCCACCTCTTCTTAATATCTTCTGCTTCTGTTAGGTCCATACCATTTCTGTCCTTTAGTGAGCCTATCTTTGCATGAAATGTTCCTTTGGTATCTCTAATTTTCTTGAAGAGATCTCTAGTCTTTCCCCATCTGTTATTTTCCTCTATTTCTTTGTGTTGATCGCTGAGGAAGGCTTTCTTATCTATCCTTGCTATTCTTTGGAATTCTGCATTCACATGGGAATATCTTTCCTTTTCTCCTTTCCTTTTCACTTCTCTTCTCTTCCCAGCTATCTGTAAGGCCTCCTCAGACAGCCATTTTGCTTTTTTTGCATTTCTTTTCCATGAGGATTGTCTTGATCCCTGTCTCCTGTACAGTGTCACGAACCTCTGTCCATAGTTCATCAGGCACTCTGTCTACCAGATCTAGTCCCTTAAATCTATTTGTCACTTCCACGGTATACTCATAAGGGATTTGATCTAGGTCATACCTGAATGGACTAGTGGTTTTCCCTACTTTCTTCAATTTCAGTCTGAATTTGGCAATAAGCAGTTCATGATCTGAGCCACAGTCTGCTCCTGGTCTTGTGTTTGCTGACTGTATAGAGCTTCTCCATCTTTGGCTGCAGAGAATATAATCAATCTGATTTTGCTGTTTTCAATTTTACCTTTTATTATTAAAAATATTCATCTTTGTTTCATTTAAAATACATAAATTAAAAAAAAAATACACTGACAAAAAAAATTACAATGACACCAGTCAGAATGGCCATCATTAAAAAGTCCTCAAACAATAAATGCTGGAGAGGGTGTGGAGCAAAGGGAATCCTTCTTTGCCATGTTAATGGGAACATAAATTGGTGCAGCCACTATGGAAAACATGGAGTTTTATTCTTTACAAAACTGAAAAATAGAGTTATGCTATGATCCAGCAATCCCATTTTTGGGCATATGTTCAGAAAAAAACTCTAACTAGAAATCTAAGCCACATGCTCCCCAATGTTCATAGCAGGTCTATTTGCAATAGCCAAGGCATGGAAGCAATCTAAATGTACACTAACAGTTAAATGGATAAAAAAGGTGATATATGTACATACACACAAACACACACACAGAATGGAATACTACTCAGTCATAAAAATGAATGAAATAATACCATTTACAGCAACATGGATGGACCTAGAGATGATCATACTAAGTGAAGTAAGTCACACAAAGAAAGACAAATGTCATATGATATCACTTATATGTGGAATCTAAAATATGATACAAATTAAATAATTTACAAAACAGACTCACAGACATAAAAAACAAACTTATGGTTACCAAAGGATAAAGCGGCAGGGTGGTGAGGATAAATTAGGAGTTTGGGATTAACAGATATACACTACTATATATAAAATAGATAAATACTAAGGACCTACTATATAGCATATGAAACTATATCCAATATCTTGTAATAACCTGTGTGGCCTTCCCAGGTGGCTCAGTTGTAAAGAATTTGCCTGCCAATGCAGGAGACGCAAGTTCGATCTCTATGTTGGGAAGGTCCCCTGGAGAAGGAAATGGTAACACACTCCAGTATTCTTGCCTGAAAAATCCCATGGACAGAGGAGCCTGGCAGACTACAGTCCATGGTGTAATACCTCATAACCTGTAATGAAAAGAATATGTGTGTGTGTGTGTGTGTGTGTGTGCCTGTGTGTGTTTATGTATAACTGAATCAGTTTGCTGTATACCAGAAACTAATACAACATTGTAAATCAACTCTACTTCAATTAAAAAATAATAATAAATACATTAATTAAACGTATATGAAAAGGTAAAAGTCCTAGAATAGCTAAACAGTCTAGAAAAAGAAGAAAATGAGAAGAATCATTCTACCCAATTTCAAGAGTTATTATATAGCTATGTAATCGAGACTCTGTGGTATTAGTAAAGGGATAGGCACACAGATCAATGAAACAGAATAGAGAACCCAGAAATAGACCCACACAAATATTTCAAACAACTTTTTAAATGGAGAAAAGGAAATTCAATGGAGGAAGGATAGTCTTTCAATAAATGGTGCTGGAGCAATTAGTCATCCATAGACAAAAATATGAACTTTGACTTAAATATAACACCTTATATGAAAATTAACTAAAAATTGATCATAGATTTAAATGTAAAGCATAAAACTTTAACACTTTCAGGAAAAAGGAGAAAATCTTTGGGATCTACAGTTAGGCAGAGATCTTAGACTTGATACTAAAAGCACAATCCGTAAAAGGAAAATTTGATAAATTGGAATCACCAAAATTTGTCTTACTCTGTGGAAGTCCCTGTTAAGAATATGAAAAGACAAGCTATAGACTGGAAGAAAATATTTATCCTCCACATATTCAACAAAAGAGCACTCAAAACTCTATAGTTAAAAAAATTCAACTAGAAAATGGGCAAAAGATATGAAAAGACATCTCACTTAAGAGGATACAGAGATAGAAAAGGAACAGATAAAAGGATGCTCAACATAATTAGCCATTAAGGAAACGCAAATTAAAACCACAATGAGATTTCACTGCATACATATCAGAATATCTGAAATAAAACAGTGATAACATCAAATGCTGGGGAGGATGCAGAGAAGCTGGGTCACTCATACATTGTTGGTGGGAATAGCATAGGCGCTCCGGAAATGTTTGGCAGTTTCTTAAAAAAGAAAACTAAGTATGCAAACACCCATTTATGATAAAAACTTTTCAAATAGTGGGTATAGAGGGAACATACTTCATAAAAATAAAGGCCATATATGATAAGCTCAAAGCTAACATCATACTCAATAGTGAAGAGCTGAAAGCATTTCCTCTAAGATTAGGAAGAAGACAACGGTGCCATTCTCACCACTTTTATTCAGCATAGTACTGGAAGTCCTAGCCATGGCTATCAGAGAAGAAAAAGAAATCAAAGGAATCCAAATTTGAAAGGAAGAAGTAAAACTCAATCTTTGCAGATGATATGATACTATACATAGAAAATCCTAAAGATGCCAATGAACAACTACTACACCTGGTCAATTAATTCAGTAAAGTTTCAGGACACAAAATTAATATACAGAAATCTGTTGCATTTTTTCATACTAATGAACTAAAAAAGTAAAGAAGAAAAATTAAGGAAACAATCCCATTTGCAATAGCATCAAAAAGAATAAAATACCTAGGAATAAATCTAACTAAGGAGATAAAAGACCTGTACTCAGAAAACTGTAAGACACTGATGAAAGTAATTGAAGATGACACAAACAGATGGAAATACACACTATATTCAGGGATTGGAAGAATTGATACTGTTAAAATGAACATACTACCCAAGGTAATCTATATATTCAATGCAATCTCTTTCAAAATACCAATGATATTTTTCACAGAACTAGAATAAATAGTTTTAAAATTTGTACGGAAACACAGACTCCAAACAGCCAAAACAGTCCTGAGAAAGAAGAACACAACTGGAGGTATCATACTCCCTGACTTCAGACTATAATAGAAAGTTATAGAAACTTAAACAGTACGAAGCTGGCACAAAAACTGACACATAGATCAATGGAAGAGAATAGAGACAACAGAAATAAACCCATGCACTTATGGTCAGTTAATCTATGACAAAGGGGGCAAGAATGTACAATGAGGAAAAGACAACCTCTTCAATAACTGGTGCTGAGAAAACTGAACAGCTATATAAGAATGAAGTTAGAACATCTTCTAACACCACATATAAAAAATAAAGTAATGGATTAAAGACCTAAATTTAAGAAACCAAAAAACTCCTAGAAGAAAACATAGGCAGAAAACTCTTTGACATAAACCATAGCAATATCTTTTTGGATCTGTCTTCTAAGGCAAAGGAAATAAACAAAGGAGACCTAATTAAACTTAAGGGTTTTGCATAACAAAGGAAACCAGCAACAAAATGAAAAAAAACCTACTGAATGGGAGAAAATATATGAAAACTGTGTGACTGATAAAGGATTAATACTCAAAATATATAAACGGTTCGTATAAGTGAAAGTGAAAGTCACTCAGTTGTCTGACTCTTTGCGACGCCATGAACTGTATAGTCCATGGAATTCTCCAGGCCAGAATACTGGAGTGGGTAGCCTTTCCCTTCTCCAGGGGATCTTCCCAACCCAGGGATCGAACCCAGATCTCCCGCATTGCAGGCAGATCAAAAAAAGAAAAAAAAAAAGGATTTAAAAATTAGCAGAAGACCTGAACAGACATTTTTCTAAAGAAGATATACAGAAGGCCAACAAGCACATGAAAAGATGTTCAACATTGCTAATCATCATAGAAATGCAAATCAAAACCACAATGAAATACACCTCATAACTCATAACTGCCAGAATGTTGTTTCTGTTGAATCACTAAGCCCTGTCTGACTATTTGCGGCCCCATGAACTGCAGCATGCTTGGCTTCCCTGTCTTTCACTATCTCCCAGAGTTTGCTCAAACTCATGTCCATTGAGTCAGTGATCCAACCATCTCATCTTCTGCCACCCCCTTCTCCTCTTGCCCTCAATCTTTCGCAGCATCAGGGTCTCTTCCAATGAGTCGTCTCTTCACACCAGGTGGCCGAAGTATTGGAGCTTGAACTTCAGCATCAGTTCTTCCAATGAATATTCAGGGTTGATTTCCTTTAGGATTGACAGGTCTGATCTCCTTGCTGTCCAAGGGACTCTCAAGAGTCTTCTCCAGCACCGCAGTTCGAAAGCATCAATTCTTCAGCACTAAAGGTCCAACTCTCACATTCATACATGACTACTGGAAACACCATAGCCTTGACTAGATGGACCTTTGGTTGGCAAAGTGATGTCTCTGCTTGTTAATACACTGTCTAGGTTTGTCATTGCTTTCCCTCCAAGGAGCAAGTGTCTTTTAATTTCATGGCCGCTGTCACCATCCACAATGATTTGGGAGACCAAGAAAATAAAATCTGGCCCTGTTTCCACTTTTTCTCCATCTATTTGCCATGAAATGATGGGACTGGATGCCATGATCTTAGTTTTTAGAATGTTGAGTTTTAAGCCAGCTTTTTCACTCTCCTCTTTCACCCTCATAAAGAGGCTCTTTAGTTCATCTTTGCTTTCTGCCATTAGAATATTCAATATCATCTGGATATCTGAGGTTATTGATATTTCTCCCGGCAGTCTTAATTCCAGCTTGTGATTCATCCAGTGCAGCATTTTGCATGATGTACTCTAAATATAAGTTAAATAAGCATGGTGACAATATACTGCCTTGATGTACTCCTTTACCAATTTGGAATCAGTCCATTGTTCCATGTCCGGTTCTAACTGTTGCTTCTTGACCTGCATACAGATTTTTTAGGAGGCAGGTAAGGTGGTCTGGTATTCCCATCTCTTAAAGAATTTTCCACAGTTTGTTGCTATCCACACAATGTTTTAGTGTTGTCAGTGAAGCAGAAGTTGATGTTTTCAGGAATTCTCTTGCTTTTCTTATGATCCAACGAATGATGGCAATTTGATTTCTGGTTCCTCTGCCTTCTCTAAATCCAGCTTGTACATCTGGAAGTTCTTGGTTCACATACTGTTGAAGTCTAGCTTGAAGGATTTTGAGCATTACCTTGCTAGCATATGAAATGAGCGCAATTGTGTGGTAGTTTGAGCATTCTTTGAAATTGCCTTTCTTTGGAATTGGAATAAAAACTGACCTTTTCCAGTTCTGTGGCCACTGCTGAGTTTTCCAAATTTGTTGGCATATTGAGTGCAGCACTTTAACAGCATCACCTTTTAGGATTTGATATAGCTCAGCTGGAATTCCATCACCTCCACTAGTTTTGTTCATAATAATGCTTCCTAAGGCCCCCTTGAATTCACATTCCAGGGTATCTCGCTGTAGGTGAGTGACCACACCATTGTGCTTATCTGGATCAATAAGACCTTTTTTATATAGTTTTTCTGTATATTCTTGACACCTCTTCTTAATTTCTTCTGCTTCTGTTAGGTCCTTGCTGTTTCTGTCCTTTATTGTGCCCATCTTTGCATGAAATGTTTCCCTGGTGCCTCCAATTTTCTTGAAGACATCTCCAATCTTTCCCATTCTATTGTTTTCCTCTATTTCTTTGCACTGTTCACTTTAAAAGGCTTTCTTATCTCTCCTTGCTGTTCTCTGGAACTCTGCATTGAGGTGGGTATATCTTTCCCTTTCTCCTTTGCTTTTCTCTTCTCTTCTTTATTTAGCTATTTGTAAGGCCTCCTCAGGCAATCATTTTGCCTTTTTGCATTTCTTTTTCTTGGGGATGGTTTTGGTCACCACCTCCTGTACAATGTTAGAAACCTCTGTTCATAGTTCTTCAGGCTCTCTGTCTACCAGATCTAATCCCTTGAATCTACTCATCACCTCCTCTGTATAATCCTAAGGGATTTGATTTAGGTCATACCTGAACGGTCTAGAGGTTTTCCCTACTTTCTTCAATTTAAGCCTGAATTTTGCAATAAGGAGCTCATGATCGAAGCCATGTCAGCTCCAGGTCTTGTTTTTGCTACTGTATAGAGCTTCTCCGTCTTTGGCTGAAAAGAATATAATCAATCTAATTTCAATATTGACCATCTGGTGATGTCCATGTGTAGTCATCTCTTGTGTTGTCGGAAGATGGTATTTGCTATGACCAGTGTGTTCTATTGGCAAAACTCTGCTGGACTTTGCCCTGCTTCATTTTGTACTCCAAGGCCAAACTTGCCAGAATGGCTATCATCAAAAGACCACAAATAACAAATATTGGTGGGGATGTGGAGAACACTTGTACACTGTTGGTGGGAATATAAATTGGTGCAGCCACTGTGAGAATGGCATATAATTTTCTCAAAAAACTAAAAATAAAGCTACCATGTGATCCAGAAATTCCACTCCTGGCCATATATCTGAAGAAAACAAAAACTCTATTTTGAAAAGATGCATGCACCTCAACAGTAGTTGAGGTGTGAACATCCTGGAGTGTGAATTCAAGGGGGCCTTAGGAAGCATTATTATGAAGAAAACTAGTGGAGGTGATGGAATTCCAGCTGAGCTATTTCAAATCCTAAAAAGTGATGGTGTTAAAGTGCTGTACTCAATATGCCAATAAATTTGGAAAGCTCAAATAATACTAGCAGTATTATTTACAATAACCTATATATGGAAGCAACGTCAGTGTCTATCAACAGATGAATTGATAAGGAAGATATGGTATATATTTACAATGGACAACTATGAAGCCATAGAAAGAATGAAATTTTGCCATTTGCAACAACATGGATGGACCTGGAGAGTATCATGCTTAGTGAAATAAGTCAGACGAGAAAGACATACTGTATGTAATCACTTGTATGTGAAATCTAAAAAATAAACTAGTGTATATTTAAAAACAGAAACAGATTCACAGATATAAAGAGCAAACTAGTGGTTACCAATGAGGAGGCATGGGAAGAGGCAAGATTAGGGAATTAGGGAATACAAACTACTGTGTATAAAATAAGCTATAAGAATATATTGTACAGCACAGGGAATATAGCCAATATTTTATCATCACTTTAAGTGGGGTATAGTCTATAAACATTTTGAATCAGTATTTGCAAATGTGAAAATATTATAATATTATAAATCAATTATACCTCATTAAAAGAATCAAAAACAACAACAAAAACCCAAATATGCAATTGCCATATGACCCAGCAATTGTACTTTTGGGCATTTATCCCAGAGAATGGAAAACTTACGTTCACACTAAAACCTGTACATGAATGTTCATAGGAACTTTGTTTGTAATAGTGAAAACCTGGAACCAGTCTGCATGTCTTTCAATGGTCAATGGTTATACCAACTGTGGAACATCTATATCCTTGAATATTTGCTTGCTTGCTAAGTTGCTTCAGTCGTGTTCAACTCTTTGCGACCCTGTGGACTACAGCCTGCCAGGTTCCTCTGTCCATGGAATTCTCCAGGCAAGAATACTGGAGTGGGTTGTCATGCCCTCCTCCATGGGATCTTTCCGACCCAGGGATCGGACCCATGTCTCTTTCATCTCCTGCATCAGCAGGTGGGTTCTTTACCACTAGCCCTACCTGGGAAGCCCATCCTTGAATATTATTCAGTAATAAAAGAAATGAACTATTGATAGATGCAGCAACTTAGCTGAATCTCCAGGGAATTATGGTGAGTGGAAAAAGCCAATCCCCAAAGGTTACATATTGTATGATTTCTATAAATTTTTTTTTTTTTTTGGCTGCACCAGGTCTTAGTTGCAGCCCACAGGATCTTTAGTTGCAGAATGTGGGATCAGGTTCCCCAACCAGAGATCGAACCCAGGCCCCCTGCATTGGAGCATGGAGTCTTAGCCACTGGATCACCAGGGAAGTCCCCAGCATAACAGTTTTTTTTTAAAATTGGGATGTTCTGTATCTTTCTTTCTTTTTCTTCCCTCCAGCATGTAACTGGGTCAAAGTACCACTGTCTGTCTAGAATTTAAAACAATTTTAAAGAATTTTAAAAGTTGGAAATTTTTGGGACTTCCCTGGTGGTCCAGTGGTTAAGACTCTGAGCTCCCAATACAGAGGGGCTGGGTTTGATCCCTGGTCAGAGAATTAGATACCACATTCTGTAACTAAGAGCCTGCCTGCCACAACTAAAAAGATCCCACATGCCTCAACGAAGATCCTGAGTGCAGCAACTAAGACCCAGCACAGCCAAATAAATAAATATAAATAAATATTTTTAATCAAAAATTATTGAAGACAAGAAAACTCCCCAGAAGAAATTCATGTTCAACTTCGTGGCCTGAGGACTCTGAAGGCCTCTTGCTTCCACGACCAGTTTTGACATTTGCTCTGGCTTTGGCTTTGCATTTCCTCCCAAGATAGCCATACCAGCTAGTCCTTTAAGGCCCTTACAACCTCCATTTCACTTCCTCATGGCAATTGTCAAGAGACTGCTCCAGACTGAGGCTCCCACTTCATTGCCTAAAAACCTGACAGTTGTTTTGGGGGTTATTCAGTTTCATACTTTCCACTGTGTGTAGTCTAGGCGGGAGGGGAATTCCCAACACCTGCTTCCCACTGCTGTCTCCTGTTACAAAAGCCAATCGGGCCAGATTCTTTTTTTACCCCCACTCTGGTATAGATACTGTGTGGGCTCTTGACCCAAATTTGGCTCTCTTTTAGGACTTTGAATCCTGAGTGAGTAATGCAATAATGGAGAAAACTGGAAATGAGAGTGTTCACTGCAATTCCAATGATGTCACAAATCTTATTTTCTTCCCACTCCTCAGAATTGATAGTCAAACTTGTGTTCTGCATACTAATGTGTGACTTATAGAACTAAGGGTTCCCTATCAACTTTGCTCTCCTGTGGGGGTGAGTATATTATATGAGACCCTCTACCTGAGGTTGTACTTTTTGTTACCAGAGAAAAGTCATAAATTAACTCACTCAACAAAAATTTATTCAGCAGGTGCTTTGGGCCAGGCAGTGTTCTAGATGCTGGTGACACAATGAAGTACAAGGCAGATGTAGGCTCAGCTCTCATAAGTAAATAATAAATAAAAAAGGTAAGTTCAGATAGTAATGTTATAGGAAGAAAATGTAATCAAGTGGGAAACAGGGCTGGAGTGGAGAGGTCTACGCTAGATAAGCTTATCAGGGAAAGCCTCTTTAAGAATATATTTGAACTGAGACCTAAAGGATGGCAAGTCAGTGGTATGGATATCTGAAGGAAAAGAATTCCAGGCAGAGGGGAAAGCAAGTACAAGACACTGAGATGAGATGGGTTTGGTATGTTTAAGAAACAAAGATGGGGACATCCCTCGTGGTCCAGTGGCTAAGACTCCACCCTCCTAACGCAGGGGCCCCAAGTGTGATCCGTGGTTAGGAAACTAGACCCCACATGCCACAGCTAAGAGTTCAAATGCCACAACTAAAGATCAGGCACAGCCAAATAAATAAATATTAAAAAAAAAAGAGACAGAAAGACGTCTAGTGCAGTTAGGATAGAGTGATTGATGGGGAGAGAGGTAAGAGCTAAGATTATGGAGGCATTGGGAAGCAGATCATGCAGGACCTTGTAGGCTACTATTGGGGCTTCGGTTTTTACTGTGAGTGCAGTGAGAGCCATAGGAGGATTTTGAACAAAGGAGGGATGTCATTGACTTAGGTTTTCACTGGACCGTTTGACTGCTGTGAGATATGTTGATGGAGGCAAGGATGGAAGCAAGAACAAGGTTGCTGTTTAGGTGATATTTGCGTATCATCGTTTGACTTCAAAAATGGTGCTTTCTCCAGGTGGACATAACCCCCACGACACTTTGCTGGGGGAGAGGGCCTTTATCCAAAGAAGATGCCCCTTTTTGCTGCAGATGCAGCCCCACACCTGGGTACATGACTTAGCACCAGAATACATGCTGGACTTCAGCCCCTACTGGGCCCCTAGCCAGATATCCTTGCACAGTGTACAAACCATGCAACTGTTGATAGTCCTGATCAAAGAGACTGGTGGAGGCTGTTGCAGCAATCCAGATGAGAGATGATGATAGTTTGAATCTAGGTGGCAGCAGAGTGGAGGGAGGAAAAGGCACAAGGCATATGCTGAGGAAGTCCTTTACCCTGGAACCAGTCCCCTGAGAAGAATGGACTGTTATTGTCTCTAAGAGAAGCTCTAACGTCTACCAAAACTGTGGGCTCAGACTTATTCCAGCCCTAAACAATTCCCTCAATGGAGAGGTGGGGGTGGTTACTGGGTGAGAAGTGGAAGTGGGCAAGGGAAGGAGGTTTCTTTCCCTGTGGAGAGTATCCATAGTCCCCAGGAAGATTTGACTTTCCAGAAGAATGACAGGCAGTAGGCTAGCCCCGAAAGAGAGTCCAGGAACAGTTGTACATCTATGCAAATTGTGAGAAATGTGGATATTAATCCCTACTTAACCTTACAAGGTGGTTATGAAGGTCAAATATATGTTCAAAGCATCTAGATTAGGCCTGGCACTTGGTAGGCATTCAGAAGGCCTTGCCCTTAGTCTTGGTTCCTCCACAGATTCACTGAGACATCTTAGACAAATGGCTTTCCCTTTCTGAGGCTCAAATTCTTCATTTGTAAAATGAATAAAATACTCCCTGCAAAGAAAAAGTTGATGAAACAGACAGAATGAAACCCTGGATGTGAACATGACAAAAATGAGATTTCCCTAAGAAAGTTTAGTGGAATGCTACCCAGAAAAATGGTGATAATTCCCCCAGAGGGGCTTAGAGAAGCTGGTCCACCACTTTCCTTTACTCTTTCTGGTCTTCCTTCATTTCTGTCTCTCTTTCCCTTGGTCTTTCTCAGACCTTTTCTCCTTCCTGACTTCCCTCTGTGTTGCCCCTTTCCTTTTTCAAATTTCTGCTTTTCTGTTTCTTTGTCTCACTCTTCTCATTTTCCCTTCAATGAGCAACAGTCTTTGGACCAATCTAACTCTCCACGTTCCTTTCACCACTTATCCCACTCTGTCTCTTTTGTCTGCTCCACCCCCACCCTACCCTTCCTCCCTCCTCCTAGATTTAAGGATGAGTAATGTCTGAGACTCTGGAGCTATTGCAGCTGTTCTGAGCCACTGGGGCCTCCCACCTCCCAGATCTGAATAAGGTTGATCCTCAGGAGGGGCAGAGGGGAGAGGGTAGCAGGAAATAGGGAGTGTTGTTACACTTGTAGTCTCCTTTTTTGCCATTCATTTTGGAAGGGGAAAATGAAACAGAAGAGGAATTTAAAGCTTCTTCTTTTATCTTGCTCCAGATGCAATTAATGATGCCCTAAGAGCTTGGTTTGACTTTCTAGGAAAGAAAACTCCTCTAAGAAACCACATTGTTTAAACATTAGGTTTGCCTGGACCACAGGATCTGATAAAACAATGAAAACAGAAAAGGCTTTTAAGACCAATTTAATCCACACACAAATGTAATTCTAATGAAGAATCAATAGCCTGGTGGATCATTTTTCCTGCTACTCCTTGGAGAAGCTTAAAGGGACTTTATAATCAATGGAGTGGATAGTGAATAAAATGTAATAGACAAGGTGGTACTTGATCTTGGCAAATTTCCTAAGGTGGTTCTTCAGTGGCTGCTGTTTAGGAAACAATGATCTAATGAAATCAATATATAATGGGAGGTAGCCAGATGCCTACACAAATTAATCAGGGCTATGACCACATCTGAAGAAAGGATGGCTCCACTAACAAGTGTGCCCAGCCTTAAGAAGAAGAGATGCATAACTGGAAGAGCATAGCTAGTCCTGTCTAGGGGAGAGAGATTTGGAGATATTGCTTGTTGATTTATGGTTGCCTAGACCCACTTCTCCTCCTTCCTTTGTTGTCCTTGGGGAATTCTCTCTGACCATTATAACAGGCCTTGTCAATTGCCCCCTTATTCCAGGTTGTCCAGGCTCTTCCTTGGTTCCAGGGCCCACTTTTCCCCTACATGATTCAGGACTAAGTCCTGAGTGAGTTAAGCCAGTGGTTCTCAAACACGGTCTGAGATTTTCAGGGGATCCCCAAGACCCTTTTAGACTGCAAGGTCAAAACTCTTCTTGTGATGTAATTTTCCTTTTTCACCCTCATTATTTCACAGGTACATAATGGAGTTTTTCAGAGATTACATGACATCATGATGTTATCACTCTGACAGTTAACATAATGTTTGTGTATTTTTGTAGTTTTTAGAATTTTCCAAGGTTTAACATATAAATATCTGTGTTTTTACAGATTAATCCAGGTTGACTTCAATACTTCTAATGTGCTGTTATTATTATATTCAGTGGTCCCTGATAATCTCTGTAACTGTATTATTATTATATATATTATTACTTTCATTTTTTTCAACAGTATTTATTTATTTGGCTACACAAGGTCTTAGTTGCAGCATGAGAACTCTCAGTTGCAGCATGTGGGATCCAGTTCCCTGACTAGGGATCGACAGGCCCCCTACATTAGGAGCATGGAGTCTTAGCCACTGGACCACCAAAGAAGTCCCATATTATTACTTTTAAATCACAAAGGTTTCCTTGCATCTATATGGAAATACACAAGAAGTTAGTGTATTTCATTGTTTGGTCTTGCAATCATGTTTTTAAAATTTCTCAGTCTTAACTTCTGATATTATATAAACTGGTAGCTATCGTTCATATAAACAAAAGCTCTTTGAGATCTTCAATAATTTTTAAGAATATAAAGATGTCCTGAGGCTGAGAAGTTTGAGAACTATTGGCTGAAGCCAGTCACAAGAGGTCCCAATCCTCTTTCCAGAAATTGGTTAAAGGAGAATGTGTCACTGTCCCAACTCATGAAGCAGAAAGGGAGGTCTGCTGTGGAGTGGAATTGTGAAAAAGATTTTTTTGACCTGAAAAGAAACACACAAAGAAGCAACCATTCCTTGTATTTATTTATTTATGGTTTCACTGGGTCTTTATTGCTGCCCACAGGCTTCTCTCATTGCTGTGGCTTTTCTTGTTGCAGAGCACAGGCTCTAGGTGCATGGGCTCCAGTAGTTGCCGCACCCAGGCTTAGTTAATCCAAGGCATGTGGCATCTTCCTGGACCAGGGATTGAACCTGTGTCTCCTGCATTGACAGGTGGACTCCTATCCACTGTACCACAAGGGAAGTCAAGAGCAACCATTCCTTGGTTTGTGGGGTTTTTTAAATTTAATTAATCAATTAATAATTTTTGGCTGTGCTGGGGCTTTTTTTGCTATGTGCAGGCTTCTCCTAGTTTCAGAGAGTAGGGGCTACTCTATAGTTGCAAGTTTGCAGGCTTCTGATTGTGGTGGCTTCTCTTGTTGTGGAGCTTGGGCTCTAGGCTAGAGGGCTCAGTAGTTGCAGTGCAGGCTTAGTTACTCTGTGGCACGTGAGATCTTCCTAGAGCATGGATCAAACCCGTACCCCCTGCGTTGGCAGGCAAGTTCTTAACCATTGGACCACCAGGGAAGTCCCCTTGGTTTGTCTTTTGATACTGTCCTGTCTGGAAATGATGCTGAGATCCACAGCCAGCCAGGCAAGGTAGCCTAAGAACAAAGTCAATGCACTGAGTTTCACAGAATGGCAGGGTAGGATAAACTGGGTCCTGGAGGTACTTCTGGGTCCCAAAAGTTCCCCTACATGAGGGCTTCCTTTTTTGTGAAATAATGCATTTTTTGTTGTTTTTTAAGCCAGTTGAGTAGGGTTTGAAGCTACTTGCATCTTAATTAATTAATTGATATACCCATTGTATGTAGTCTTCATGAGACAGTAAAACTCATGAAGGGTGAAAACTTGAATAGGCTAGATATTAATTCTTTGCTGCCTAGTGTGTTGAAGGAAGTTGATTTCTAACCTTAGTCAACTAAATGCTCTTTTTGAATTATAGGCAAAGAATACAAGAATGGGGTGGGGGGAGAGGATGAAATGTTTCACCCCTCAGAGCATTCCTATAGCTCTCTTTCTTATTTCCTGCCCTGTTCTTAACCTGGTCTTCCAATCATGTATAGATTCTAGAAGTGCAGAGTTGATTTTTGTTGTTCATAACCAACAACCTTAATGGAGATGCAGGATCAGAGATAGGAATCACTAAGTCGTGCGCTCTATTTCCTTTTGTTCCATCAGACAAATATAACTCAAGGCTCTTCATCTCTGGGGGAATTTCCTGGCAGTCCAGTGGTTAGAACTCTGCACATCCACTGTAGGGGGTATGAGTTTGATCCCTGGTCAGGGAACTAAGATCTCACATGCTGTGTGGTGCAACTGGAAAAAAAAACAAAAAAAACAAACCTCTCCATCTCTGTTTGTACTGGTTCTCTGCTCAACCAAGCAGCCACTCCATAAGTGCCTGGCTGGGTTGCAAAGAGTCAGACACGACTAAGTGACTTTCACACATAACATAAAATTTACCACCTTAACCATTTTTAAGTATATAGTTCAGTAGTATTAAGTACATTCACATTGCTGTGCAACCATCACCACCATCTATTTCCAGAACTCTTTACCTCTTTCAAAACTGAAACCCTGTACCCATTAAACAATCACTCCCCATTATCCTCTACCCCAGCCCCTGGCAACCATCATTCTACTTTCTGTCTCTATGGATTTTGCCTATTCAATGTATCTCATATAATTGGAATCTTACAGTATTTGTCTTTTTGTTATAGGCTTATTTCACCTAGCGTAATTTCCTCAAGATTCATGCATGTTGTAGCATGTGACAGTATTTTCTTGGACCAACCCTTCTTAAACCATAAGTCTGCTGCTTCTTGGACCCACTTTGATGAGCAAGATAGTAGGCCATACTAAAACTCTCAGGATAAGATCTTGAAATCTTAATCTTTGTGTTTTACTTTTTTGGCTTACCTTTCCTAACTCTTTCACTGGGAAACAAGAGCATCCATGTTTGTATTAGTTTGTAATAATTAGTAATTTTTGTATAATTACAATACAATTATTTGTATTGGCTGTTGTAACAAAATACCACAAACTGGATGACTTCAAACAACAGGAATTTATTCTCTCACAGTTTTAGAGGCCAGAGATCCAAAATCAAAGTGTCAACAGGGTTAGTTCTTTTAGGAGGTTCTGAGGGAGAATCTGATCGATGACTCTCTCTTAGTTTCTGGTCATTGCTGGCAATCCTTGGTGTTCCTTGGCCTATAGATCCATCACGCCAATCTTTGCCTCTGTCTTTCTATAGTTTTCTCCCTATATGTTTGTCTTCTGTGTCTCTGTGTCCTAGATTCCCTCTTCTTATAAGGACACTGGCCATTGGATATAGGGCCCACCTCAGTCCAGTATGACTGCATCTTAACCTTGTTACATCTGCAAAGACTGTATTTCCAAAGAAGGTCATATTCATAGATTCTGGGTGGATGTAAATTTGGGGAGAAGATGCTATTCAATGCAGTACATTGTTGCCTCTCGGGGAACTTGGAATTAAGATCATTAGAGAAGAAACATAAAGAGAACAAAATAGATAACACTCAGCTTTTTGTTTTGTTTTGCTCTTAACTTAGACCATTGTACAAAGTTAATGCACTTTGTGCAAAAGAAAATCCTTGATTGGAACAGAACATAGTATAATAAAGATTAGAAAAAGAGGAGAGGAAAATAGAGACAGCCTTGTGGGGCTCTCCCCCTACCAAATGCTACCTGAGAGTCTCTTGATCTGGTAAGGGGAGGAAAGAGTAGAGACAGCGGCCTTAGAGGAGGTCAAGGGGGCCTAAGAAGAAAGGATTGAATGGTAGGACTATGAAGAGGAGCAGGAACAGGGTGAAAACAGTGTCAAGCACTGTTGCTGGCAGCTCAGGGAAGCCCCTCATGAAGAAGGCAAGAGTAGCTATGCCACCTACCAAGGCAAGGCAAAGCAGAGGTAGAGCCCAGAATAAGTAGGCAATCTGACCAAAATAAACGAAATTTTGCCAAGAATTTTTAGCAGTTTTAAGGGAAATACTGGGTTTTTCACGTGGCTAGGATTTGAGTCATTTTTTGAGAATGTTGAAGTAAGAGACCACATTGGGGTATACTTTTCAGATACACTTAGACAGAAATCATTTAGATAACTTTTGGATTTGTCCAATATCATTTGTCTAATGCTTTTGTCTTGAGACCCCTACAACATTGACAGCCCTACCACAGTCATTCATTCAACAAACGTTTGTTGAACATTTACCATGTGCTGGGTTCTGGAGGTCCAAGGATGAGTAAGTCAGGCAATCTCCCTGTCCTTCTTGGTGTCTTCTGGTTGGGAAGAGAGGCACTGAACTAACAATTTACATAAGAACACATGTAGACTGTATGAATAGCTTTACGACTCTTGAAGAGCAAGAAGAGTCACATCTTTTGTATTTCTCCAAATTAGATGTAAACTGACTTGAGCTTTCAGGAGCCAGAAGAGCAAGAAGCTCAATACCATCCTCTTTGGCTCTTCTCTTCCTCTGGTTTATCTATTAGCTTACATAGATTACAAAGGAGGTTGGTCTGTTTGTCCATGCCTCAGCAGAAAAAAGCCTCTACTGCCATGCCTGCCATTGTACCTCATTGCCACAATGTATGAGTAACACAGGTCTGCTTCCTTCCATCTGACACTGCTGGTCCACTCCTGAGCAAAGCTTCTAGTGCAGGTCAGCAAAGTCCTTCAAAGTCTTCCCAAGTTGCAATTCTAAGTGACCAGTGTTTCTTGGCATACTCTCAGCTCTTCTCAGAGACCTCACTGCCTCAGAAGCCTTGGATTTCAATTGAATTAGGCATTTGCTCATCACAGACACTCTTACTTTCCATTCTTTAGGGATTCATCCCAGGAGTTGAGAGACTTTCCTTTTTAAGCCCCTGAAATTCCCTTTATTGGGCAAAATAACCCCATTACCTCCAAGGAGGGCCCAGATCTAATCAACACACAATTTTGTTAAGGCTTCCTAGGAGAAAAACCTTCCAAACTGCACTCTCCCAAAGAAGTACAAGAGTGAAATGGATATTTAATTGGTTCTCAACCACCCAGCATTCATTCCTCACTCTTTTGGTAACAGCACCCAGATTTGGGAGATTTGAATGATTATTCTCCTATTGGACATAGTCTGGTAGGGCTGTCAACTATTGGATATAGTCAACTATTGTATATAGTCTGGATATATCCAACTATTGGATATAGTCAGCTATTGGATATAGTTAGGTAGGACTGGCAAAGCATGGCTATCATGCTTTCCTCTAGTCAAGGGAGTGGCACATGACCCAAACCAAACCAGCTGGATCTTAAAGAGGTCAGCGCTTTACTGAACACTAATGTGCATATGAATCACTTGAGAGTCTTGTTACAATGCAGATTCTGAGCCAGTGGGGCCTGAAATCCTGCATTTCTAAAAAACTCCCAGATGATGCCAGTGCTGCTGTTCCATAGATCACCTTTTGAGTAGAAAGGGAGTAGGGTGAGCAAACAGTACTTTCATCTAAAACTAGATGGAATACCTTCATCCAGATGGAGTAGCCTTAAAAGCTCATCAGTCTAGAATTGCTCTGGATCCTGTCCTCTCTGACCTGAATGTTCAGCCTTTCCTTCCATTTCTACAAGCTCTCTATATCCTTAGAGTAAATTATATTTCATATTCAAGATGACAGAATTTATTTCTGATATTTGCAACCAGAGGACGGAAGGAGAAGAAGGAAGGAGGGAAGGAGAGAGAGAGCAATTTCCCTCCAGCTGGTAACTAGGTCAAAGTACCATTGTCTCTCTATACAGCTAGCAACTAGTTTTCAGCCTTTATATGCTGCTTATCTCAGCAAAGACATTCTGTTTTGTGAACCCCTTTGGAAGACTATTAAGGATCTTGGGCATCTTCAAAACAGTAGAAAGCTTCTTTGTCTAGCAACAACTGAAGGAAAACTTTGTGGAACTATGTGCATAGATACTTGAATATTCATCTTGTTTTGGTGTTTTGATAAAGGAAAAAAGTCTGCACATCACTGTGATGCTTTGCATTGATGTCAAAGTCTCCATTAGTAATTGTTCAGGTTCATCAAATTTCTGGAAGGCCATATTTGAAGGAATTGGCATTATAAATGCTATAGCTTATTAAAGGCTATGTGGCAGGAAGGAGATATGGTTAAGGGATGATCTGAGCTTGATGTCCCAAACTCACTGTTCTCACAACTCAGGTAAAAAGCTGAGAGACAAAACACGAGTTTCTCAGTGTATACCTGAGAGATTGTTACTAGCTGATAAGAACAGTTCAGAAAGCTCCTCCTTAAAAATAAAAATAAAACCAGACTTAACACCTCTGCCAGGGTTAATCTTTGAATAAAGCCCTCATATGAAGCCCTGGTTCCCAGAGATGGAATGAATGTCTGAGGACATTGGGATTATTGTGGATGAAGCCCAGCAGCTGGGAATTCCAGGAAATGTTCAGCTCTGGTTTCTCCTAGGCAAGTAATGTAACACTCTTATAGGGTTTCCATCTAGGACCATATTTGGAATGGAGCAGAATCTGTAATGGATAAAGCAAAAATATGGATGAGTTTTGCTTGTCCACACTGTTTTCATAATCAATGGTTCTTGCCTGTCCAACATTTTGCCAAGATGACTCTGTTTCCAAGGCTCCAGAAATTTTCTGACAGCAAATAATATGAGGTATTATGTTCATTTGAAGTTTGGTTTGTAATAGGCTTATTATTCCATATCACATAGTAATTTGAGTTCACTCGTAAGTAGCAAAATTTGAATCTATAAGACATCATTCATTAGTATTCAGAATGATATATTTAAGAGTCTCCTCTCAAAATCATTCTTGTAAGGTTGGCAGTTCAGCCCAACCTCATGCCCTCTCTTGTAACTGTGAGGGTTTAAAAAAAGTTTATTAATTTATTTGTATTTTTGGCTGTACTGGGCCTTAGTTTCAGCACACAGGATCTATTGTTTCAGCATGTGGGCTTAGTTGTTCCCTGGCCTGTTGGATCTCAGTTCCCAACCAGGAATGGAACCTGCATCCCCGGCATTGCAAGGCAGATTCTTAACCGCTGGACCACCAGGGAAGTCCACAACTGTGAGTTTTGATCATAAGTCTTTGCTTGCAAGTAACAGAAAGTGACCCTGGCTACCTTAAACAAAAAGGGAATTATTTCAAGGCTGAGGTTGAGAACTCACTGAATTGAAAGGAAGGCTAGGTAGACAAGCCATTTAGCTACCAAGGGAACTTCAGAATAGCAAAAAATGTATTAACAGTTTCCCCCAGATACCACTCCTAGAGTGAGTGAATGAACACCAATCATTTTTTCTATCTTTGCATCACTATATACAAATCCCTGACATTCCAATAGAAGAATAAGCAAGGAAGATGGTTAAACCGAAATCAGATGGATTATATTCTTTGCAGCCGAAGATGGAGAAGCTCTATACAGTCAGCAAAAACAAGACAAGGATCTGACTGTGGCTCAGATTATGAACTTCTTATTGCAAAATTCAGGCTTAAATTGAAGAAAGTAGGGAAAATCAATAGGCCATTCGGGTATGACTTAAATCAAATCCTTTACGATACAGTGGAAGAGACAAAGAGATTCAAGGGATTAGATCTGATAGAGTGCCTGAAAACTATGGACCAAGGTTCATAACATTATACAGGAAGTGGTGATCAAAATTATCCCCAAGAAAAAGAAATGCAAAAACACAAAATGGCTGTCTAAGGAGGCCTTACAAATAGCTGAGAAAAGAAGACAAGCTATAGGTAAAGGAGAAATGGAAAGCTATACCCATTTGAATGCAGAGTTCCAAAGAATAGCAAGGAGAGATAAGGCATTCCTAAGCAAACAGTGCAAAGAAATAGAGGAAAGCAATAGAATGGGAAAGACTAGAGATCTCTTCAAGAAAATTAGAGATACCTAGGGAACATTTCATGCAAAGATGGGCACAATAAAGGACAGAAACGGTAAGGACCTAACAGAAGCAGAAGAGATTAAAAAGACGTGGCAAGAATACACAGAAAAACTATACAAAAATATCTTAATGACCTGGATAACCATGATGTGATCACTCACCTAGAGCCAGATATCCTGAAGCTCGAAATCAAGTGGGCCTTAGGAAGCATTCTTACAAACAAAGCTGCTGGAGGTGATGGAATTCCAGCTGAGCTATTTCAAATCCTAAAAGATGATGCTGTGAAAGTGCTGCACACAATATGCCAGCAAAATTGGAAAACTTAGCAGTGGCCACAGAACTGGAAAAAGTCAATTATCATTCATTCCAACCCCAAAGAAGGGCAATACCAAAGAATGTTCAGACTACCACACTGTTGCACTCATTTCACCTGCTAGCAAGGTAATGCTCAAAATCCTTCAAGCCAGGCTTCAACAGTATGTGAATGGAGAAATTCCAGATGGACAAGCTGGATTTAGAAAAAACAGAGGAACCAGAGATGAAATTGCCAACTTCCCCTGCATCATAGAAAAAGCAAGAGAATTCCAGAAAAACATCTACTTCTGCTTCTTTGACTACGCTAAAGTCTTTGACTGTGTGGATCACAACAAACTGTGGAAAATTCTTAAAGAGATGGGAATACAAGATCACCTTACCTGCTTTCTGAGAAATCTGTATGCAGATCAAGAAGCAACAGTTAGAACCGGACATGGAACAACAGACTGGTTCCAAATCAGGAAAAGGGTACGTCAAGGCTGTATATTGTCACCCTGCTTATTTAACTTATATTTAGAGTACATCATATGAAATGTTGGGCTCGATGAAGCAAAATCTGGAATCAAGTTTGCTGGGAGAAATACCAATAACCTCAGATATGCAGATGATATCACTTTTATGGCAGAAAGCAAAGAGGAACTAAAGAGCCTCTTGGTGAAGGTGAAAGAGGAGAGTGAAAAAGCTGGCTTAAAACTCAACATTTAAAAAATTAAGATCATGGCATCTGGTCCCATCACTTCATGGCAAATAGACGGGGAAACAATGGAAACAGTGACAGACTTTATTTTCTTGGGCTCCAAAATCACAGTGGACGGTGACTGCAGCCTTGAAATTAAAAGACACTTGCTCCTTGGAAGAAAAGCTATGACAAACTGAGACAGTGTATTGAAAAGCAGAGACATCACTTTGCTGACAAAGGTTCTCAAAGCTATGGTTTTTCCAGTAGTCATGTATATATGTGAGAGGTGGACCTTACGTGCTGAAGAATTGATGCTTTCGAACTGTGGTGTTGGAGAAGACTCTTGAGAATTTTTTGGAAAGCAAGGAGATCAGATCAGTCAATTCTAAAGGAAATCAAACCTGAATATTCATTGGAAGGACTGATGCTGAAGCTGAAGCTCCAATACTTTGGCGACCTGATGCGAAGAGCCAAATCTTTGGAAAAGACCCTGATGCTGGGAAAAATTGAAAGCAGGAGGAGAGGGGAACAACAGAGGACAAGATGGTTGGATACATCACTGACTTAATCAACATGAGTTTGCACAAACTCTGAGAGATAGTGAAGGACAGAGAAGCTTGGCCTGCTGCAGTCCATAGGGTCGCAAAGAGTCTGACATGACTGAGCTACTGAGCAACAATGAACAGACCATTTGCAGAAAGTACAGTGGAGGAATGACTATATGAACAGAGATAGTCCCTGCCCACAAGGGGTCACATACACTATCAAGCTGAGTGCTCCCTAGGGCAGGGCCCTGGGCCCAGGGCCCACAGCCTTCTCTAGGACTCCCTATCAGATGCTTTGCTTATATCAGCTTCTTTAATCCTCACAGCAATGCCGTATAATAAGTATGATTATGCCCCATTTGTCCAACAAAGGAACATGCTCAGACAATGGAAGTGACTAGCCCTAGATTGTCTAGCTATGAGGTGGCAGAGCTGAGGATGACCTTACACTGGTCATTTCTCCTACACATGCTGCCTTGGCTGCCATACATGGTTGTGCAGTTTATGCATTGTACAAAGGTGCCCAGTCCAGAGGGCTTCCCAGGTGGTGCTAGTGGTAAAGAACCTGCCTGCTAATGCAGGAGACATAAGAGATGTGGGTTCCATCCCTGAGTTGGAAAGACCCCCTGCAGGAGGGTATGGCAACCCACTGCTTGCCTGAGAATCCCACCAGGCTCCTCTCCTCTGTCCATGGGATTCTCAAGACAAGAATAGTGGAGCAGGTAGCCATTCCCTTCTCCAGGAGATCTTCCCGACCCAGGGGTTGAAATCATATCTCTTATGTCTCCTGCATTGGCAGGTGGGTTCTTTACCACTAGCACCACCTGAGAAGCCTAGGCTGCAGTCCATACGGTTGCAAAATGTCAGACATGACTGAAGCAGTTTAGCACGCATATCCAGCCCAGAGGGCTTCCCTGATAGCTCAGTTGGTAAAGAATCCGCCTGCAATGCAGGAGACCCCAGTTTGATTCCTGCATCAAGGAGATAGGCTACCCACTCCAGTATTCTTGGGGTTCCCTTGTGGCTCAGCTGGTAAAGAATCTGTCGGCAATGCGGGAGACCTGGGCTCTATCCCTGGGTTGGGAAGATCCCCTAGAGAAGGGAAAGGCTACCAACTCCAGTATTCTGGCCTGGAGAATTCCACGGACTGTATAGTCCATGGGGTCACAAAGAGTCAGATAAAACTGAGCAACTTTCACTTTCCCAGTCCAGAGGACTGGGGCTAAGCTGAAATATAACCTGTGATTCATTCAAGAAGCCTACTGCCCCTTTGTAAACCTGTGCCTATCTGGAAGAAGGGGCTCATTTTTCTAATTTGTCCATCCAAGGGAGTGTCTCTTTCACTCTATTCAAGGAACAGGGCTAGTAGAAGTCTTACCTGTTGCATCTCTTTGAAGTAGGTGTGCAGAGGGGGTGGTTAGGGGTGGCTGGATAAGGAAGAGATAGCATAGGATGAGTGGCTGTTAGCTTGACAGAGGTGGAGGAAAACATGAAACATTGCATGAGACCCAAGGGGTACTCAGGGCAGGAGCTTCTACATAGGGAAAAGGACAAACAAGGGGCATTGCCTCTCCCTGGGAATTTATTCAGGCTTATGTGAGCTTCTCAGTACAATCTTGGGGCTTGATCTGAGGGGCATGGAATCTGTGGTGTTCTACTTTAGGATAGTTCTATAATCAAAAATAAAACTCAGCAATCCCACTGCTGGGCATACACACTGAGGAAACCAGAATTGAAAGAGACACATGTACCCCAATGTTCATCGCAGCACTGTTTATAATGGCCAGGACATGGAAGCAGCCTAGATGCCCATCAGCAGACGAATGGATAAGAAAGCTGTGTACATATACACAATGGAATATTACTCAGCCATTAAAAAGAATACATTCAAATCAGTTCTAATGAGGTGGATGAAACTGGAACCTATTATACAGAGTGAAGTAAGCCAGAAAGAAAAACACTAATACAGTATACTAACACATATATATGGTATTTAGTCAATCTGTAAAGATAACCCTGTATGTGAGACATCAAAAGAGACACAGATAAATAGAACAGTATTATGGACTCTATGGGAGAGGGCGAGGGCAGGATGATATGGGAGAATGGCATTGAAGCATGTAAATTATCATATATGAAATGAATCGCCAGTCCAGTTTCGACGCATGATACAGGGTGCTCGGGGCTGGTGTACCGGGATGACCTGGAGGGATGGAATGAGGAGGGAGGTGTGAAGAGGGTTCTGGAAGGGGAACACATGTACACCCATGGTGGATTCATGTCAATGTATGGCAAAACAAATACAATATTGTAAAATTAAAAAATAGATAAATAAACTAATTTAAAATTAAAAAAAAATTAAACTAAATTCTACCAACAATCATGTGAGCCTGGAAGAGAATATGGAATAATACGTGGCCTCATATGAGACCACACCCCTGTCCAGTATCTTGATTTCAACTTGTGAGACCCTGAACAAAGAATTCTGATATGTTGTGTCTGGACTTCCAACACATGGAAACTGTGAGTAATAAACATGTGTTATTTTAAGTTGCTAAGTTTGTGGCAATATGTTCTGTAGCAATAGAAAACTAATATACCCAGCTTAGGTTTTCATTATCCATCATTATAATCACTCCCTTGCAAACATCCTTACTATTCTAGCCCTTGTGGCTGACAGACCCTAAAGTAACCCCCAGTAATCCCCACCACCTGGTGTTCATGCCCTGTGCAATCCCTTACCCTGAGCAGAACCTGTGAGTTGCTTCTAGCCAAAAGAGTATGACAAGAATGACAAGATGACATTCCCCTAAGACTCCATCTTATCAGATAGAGTTTAAGAGACTCTTTTTTTCTAGCTTTCAGAAGTAAGCTGCCAAGTTGTGAGAGGGCCGATGGAAAGGACCACATGGTGAGGAATTTGGATTCTAGCAACTGAGAGCCATCTCTGCCTGAAAGCTAGCAAGAAAGTGAGGACCTCAAAAACAAAAAAAAAAAATGAACAAAAAATAATAAAAATAGAACAAAAAAAAACATAAAAAAAAAGAAGTTTAAAAAAAGAACCCAAGAAAAGAAAAAGAAAATGTGGACCTCAGTCCTGGAGCTTCGAGGAGATGAATTCTTCCAACAACCTGAGGGAGCTTGGAATTGGATATTTTACCTAGTCAAGCCTCTGATGTGACTGCAGCCCCAGCTGACATCTGTATTGGAGCCTGATGAGACCCTGAAAGAGAAGACTCAGCTATTTGTTCCTATACTCCTGGCACATAGAAAATGTGAGATGATAAAGGCATATAGTTTTAAACCTCTAAGTTTGTGGTAATGTAATATGCAGTATAGAAAACTAATACAGTCATCCTCTTCCATCTTTATACTGACTTGACCAAATATAATCCAGGTTGTTAAGGAACTAACAGAAGCAGAAGAGTTGAAGAAGAAATGGGAAGAATATACAAAAGAATTATACAAAAAAAAAACCCAAAGATTTTAATGACTCAGATAAGAATGATGATGTGGTCACTCACCTAGAGACAGACATCCTGGAGTGTGAAGTCAAGTAGGCCTTAAGGAAGCATTCCTACAAACAAAGCTACTGGAGGTGATGGAATTCCAGCTGATGCATTTCAAATCCTAAAACATGATGCTGTGAAAGTGCCACACTCAATATGCCAACAAATTTGGAAAACTCAGCAGTGGCCACAGGACTGGCAAAAGTCAGTTTTCATTCCAATCCCAAAGAAAGGCAGTACCAAATGATGTTAAAACTACCATACAATTGTACTCATTTCATATGCTAGCAAGATAATCCTCAAAATCCTTCAACTAGGCTTCAACAACAGTATGTGAACCAAGAACTTCCAGATATACAAGCTGGATTTAGAAAAGGTAGAGTAACAAGAGATCAAATTGTCAACATCCATTGGATCATAGAAAAAGCAAGGGAATTAAAAAAACAACAACACCTACTTCTGCTTCATTGATTACATTAAAGTCTTTGACTGTGTGGACCACCTCAAACTGTGGAAAATTCTTAAAGATATGGGAATACCAGGCCACCTTACCTGCCTCCTGAGAAACCTGTTTGCAGATCAAGAAGCAACAATTAGAACCGGACATGGAACAGCGAACTGGTTCCAAATTGGGAAAGGAGTATGTCAAGGCTGTATATTGTCACCTTGCTTATTTAACATATATGCAGAGTACATCACGTGAAATGCGGGGCTGGATGAAGCATAAACTGGAATCAAGATTGCTGGGGGGTGGGGAAGATTGCTGGGAGAAGTATCAACAACCTCAGATATGCAGATGATACCACTCTAACGGCAGAAAACAAAAAGGAACGAAAGAGCCTCTTGATGAAGATGAAAGAGGAGAGTGAAAAAGCTGGCTTAAAACTCAACATTCTAAAAACTAAGATCATGGCATCCAGTCCCATCAATTCATGACAAATAGATGGAGAAAAGTTAGAAACAGTGACAGACTTTATTTTCTTGGGTTCCACAATCACTATGGATGATGAATGCAGCCACAAAATTAAAAGATGTTTACTCTTTCGAAGAAAAGGTATAACAAACTTTTGTTGTTGTTGTTCAGTCGCTTAGCTGTGTCCAACTCTTTACAACCCCATGGACTGCAGCATGCCAGGCTTCCCTTCCTTTACTCTCTCTCGGATTTTATTCAGACTCATGTCCATTGAGTTGATGATGCCATCCAACCATCTCGTCCTCTGCCACCCGTTTTTCCATGCTCTCAATCTTTCCCAGCATTGGGATCTTTTCCAATGAGTTGGCTCTTTGCATCAGGGGGCCAAATTATTGGAGCTTCAGCTTCAGCATCAGTCTTTCCAATGAATATTCAGGGTTGATTTCCTTTAGGATTGACCTATGTGATCTCCTTGTCTTCCAGGGGACTCTCAAGAGTCTTCTCCAGAACCACAATTCAAAATCATCAATTTTTTAGTGCTCAGCCTTCTTGATGGTCCAACTCACATCCATACATGACTACTGGAAAAACCATAGCTTTGACTAGATGAACCTTTGTCAGCAAAGTGATGTCTCTGCTTTTCAATACACTGTCTCAGTTTGTCATAGCTTTTCTTCCAAGGAGCAAGTGTCTTTTAATTTCAAGGCTGCAGTCACCGTCCGCTGTGATTTTGGAGCCCAAGAAAATAAAGTCTGTCACTGTTTCCATTGTTTCCCCGTCTATTTGCCATGAAGTGATGGGACCAGATGCCATGATCTTAAGTTTTTAAATACTGAGTTTTAAGCCAGCTTTTTCACTCTCCTCTTTCACCTTCATCAAGAGGCTCTTTAGTTCCTCTTTGCTGTCATGAGGGTAGAGTCATCTGCATCTGAGGTTATTGATATTTCTCCCTGCAATCTTGATTCCAGCCTGTGATTCATCCAGCCCAGAATTTCGCATGTACTCTTCATATACGTTAAATAAGCAGGGTGACAATACACAGCTTTGACGTACTCTTTTCCCAATTTGCAACCAGTTCGCTGTTCCATGTCCAGTTCAAACTGTTGCTTCTTGTCCTACATATAGGTTTCTCAGGAAGCAGTGATATGGTGTCCCCATATCTTTAAGAATTTTCCACAATTTGTTGTGGTCCACATAGTCAAAGGATTTAGTGTAGTCAATGAAGCAGAAGTAGATTTTTTTTTGGAATTCCTTTGCTTTTTCTATGATTCAGTGGATGTTGGATATTTGTCTCTGGTTCTTCTGCCCTTTCTAAATCCAGCTTGTACATCTGGAAGTTCTCCGTTCATGTACCATTGAAGCCTAGCTTGAAGGATTTTGAGCATAATCTTGCTAGCATGTGAAATGAGCAGAACTGTCCAGTAGTTTGAACATTCTTTGAAATTGCCCTTCTTTGGGATTGGAATGAAAACTGATCTTTTCCAGTTCTGTGGCCACTGCTGAGTTTTCCAAATTTGCTGGCATATTGTGTGCAGCACTTTCACAGCATCATCTTTTAGGATTTGAATAGCTCAGCTGGAATTCCATCACCTCCACTAGCTGTGTTTGTAGTAATTCTTCCTAAGGCCCACTTGACTTCACACTCCAGGATGTCTGACTCTAGGTGAGTGACTACACCACTGTGGTTTTCCGAGTCATTAAGACCTTTTTTGTACAGTTCTTCTGCGTATTCTTGCAACCTCTTCTTAATAGCTTCTGCTTCTGTTAGGTCCTTACCGTTTCTGTCCTTTATTGTGCCCATCTTTGCATGAAATATTCCCTTGGTATCTCCAATTTTCTTGAAGAGATCTCTAGTCTTTCCCATTTTATTTTTTTCCTCTATTTCTTTGCATTGTTCACTTAAGAAGGCTTTCTTATCTCTCTTTGGTATTCTTTGGAACTCTGCATTGAGTTGGGTATATATTTCCCTTTGAAACAGGACAGAAGGGGGCAGGGCACAACTTTTGAAAGAATGACATAGCCCAAGGGCACAACATAAACTGATTAAAATCAAATGGTCCAAGATGGCAGACAACTCAACTTTGACTAGACCTTGCTCCTCAATCAGCAAGCTAAATGACACACCCAGTGGTGCCATGAAAGTTCCAAGGCACCATCATAAGACCAAAAATTGGGTGGTGGCCAAATTCCTGGAAATCTCCACCCCTTCCCCAAAATAGTTGGAATAATCCTCCCACTCATTAGTTTATGAAATTACCCAGCCCAAAAAACTTAGCAGGCCGCATTTCACAGCCATAGTCACCCTCTATGATGACCCATAGTCTGTCTATGGAGTGTGTTTCTCTCTGAATAAATCCACTTCTTACCTATCACTTTGTCTGTCATTGAATTCTTTTTGCTCTGAGACATCAAGAACCTGAGCTTCATTACTGTGGGTTTTGGTTCGGTTCGAGTCCCAACTACATAGGTTCAAGTCCCAGTAAGAGATAAACGGTTTTACCTTTCTCCTTTGCCTTTTGCTTCTCTTCTTTTCTCAGCTATTTGTAATAACAAACCTGTACAGCATATTAAAAAGCAGACAAATCACTTTGCTGACAAAAGTCCATATAGTCAATGCTTTGAGAATAGTAGTCTTGTGAGAGTTGGGCCATAAAGAAGACTGAGCAGCAAAGAACTGATGTTTTCACAATTTGGTGCTTGAAAAGACTCTCGAGAGTCCTTTGGACAGCAAGGAGATCAAACCAGTTAATCCTAAAGGAAGTCAACCTTGAATATTCATTGGAAGGACTGGTGCTGAAGTTGAAGCTGAAATACTTTGGCCACCTGGTGGGAAGAGCTAACTCATTGGAAAAGATTGTGATGCTGGGAAAGATTGAGGGCTGGAGGAGAAGGGGGTGACAGAGGATGAGATGGTTGGATGGTACATCCATGTGGTGGACATCCATGTCCACCAACTCAATGGACATGAGTTTGAGCAAACTCTGGGAGATAGTGAAGGACAGGGAAGCCTGGAGTACTGCAATCTATGGGTCGCAGAGTCAGCCATGACTTATCAACTGAACAACAACATCCCGGGTTAGTTGTAATGCCCCACCCATTCTGCATCTGTATCAGACCAGCTGAATGTTATTGGAGGAAACCAAAACCACACAGGTCAATTGATTTCACTCTAAATTATTGGTTGCATACCTCGGATGGGCATTAGTAGCATTGCAATCCTGCTATGCTCACAGAGAGAACTATTTCATACTTTCTCTTCTCCCAAATCTCCCACATCCCAGCCTCTGACCTCACCTTTAGCTGATGGCCACACATCACCCTTCATTAAGAAGATAGATGTATTCAAACAGGAATTTCCTAATCTTACCACCAGATCTACAATCCTCTCTATACACAACTTCCTCTTCACAGGGAAAAACTCTCCCTCCTCATATAAGACCAGTCCCTCCACCTTTGCTTTGGACTCCTCCCACCTACTCAAGGACTGCACTCCTTCAGTCACTCCCATCTCATCTCATCATGCATGCACCTGCTCTATCATCTACCATCTTTAAGAGTCCCCCCTGAGACTTCCCTGGCGGTCCAGTGGTTAAGAATCTGCCTTCCAATGTAGGGGTCTCAGGTTTGATCCCTGGTTGGGGAACTAGATTCCACAGGCTTCAGGGCAACTAAGCCCCCACATGCTGTAACTAGAGAAGCCCAAGCAGCCAAAAAAAGAAAACAAGAGTTCCCCTTGAATTCCACAAGCTCTTCCTGCTATGCATTATTTCTCTGTTTCTCTCATGGCAAAACTTCTCCAGATTACACATTGATTTCTCCACTTCACCTCCCATTCACTTTTCAACCAACTCCAGTTTAGTTTTGCACCACTCAGTGGAAATTGCTCTTGTTAAAGTCATGAAAGACTTTGTGTTGTCAAATCCAACAGACAGATACTTTCTTTTTCTCACCCTACTTGTCTCCCAACAGGATCTGACACAGTCAACCAGCCCCTCCTTCTTGAAACACATCTATTTCTTCTCATTCTCCTTTGCTGACTTCTAAATGTTGACATTCTCTGAGCTTGTAAACCTAATTGCCCCTTTATCATATACACTTGAATATCTCACAGGCACCTCAGATTGACCATGTCTAAAACAAAAATCTTGATATTCCCCTCAAATCTGTTCTTCCTGCTTCTTTTCCCTACTTCAGTACAACTGAGACAGGAGAGAAGGGGCCAGGACACAACCTTTAGAAGAATGACATAGCCATTGAGGATATGATATAACCTGGTTAAAACCAACTAGGCCCCAGATGGTGGAAGATTTGACTTCCAATGGACCTTGAACCTTACTCTACTCTGATTGTAATACATTAGCATATGCTAAATGACACACCCACAGGTATCGTGACAGTTCTGAGGCTAACTGTAAAAGGCAGAAAAGTGGATGATGCTCCAGCTCCTCAAAATCCCTGACTCTTCTCCAAGATAATTAGACTATTCCTCCCACTTGTTACCTTATGAAATTACCCAGCACATAAAAACTAACCACCCCCACACTTTGGGCTGCTCTCCCCTTCTGAGATGGCCCACATTCTGTCTGTGGAGTGAGTATATCTCTAATTAAACCTGCTTTCACTTTACTATGGCTTGCTCTTGAATTCTTTCCTGCTCGAAGCCAAGGACCCTCACTTGGCAGCCCGTCCAAGGGACACACCAGAGACCTGGGATATGACTATCTTCTTGTGCCCCATTTTCCCTACAACACAATTACAAGTTATGGAACTAGAAAGCTGAGAATCAGGAACTTCCTGGCGGTCCAGTGGCTAGGACTCTGTGCTTTCACCACTGAGGACATGGGTTCAAAATCCTGCAAGCCATGTGTTAGAGACAAAAAAAAAAAAAAAAAAGCTGAGAATCATCTGTTTCCCTCAACTCCTCCATACTCAGTTCTTATTATGGAATACTATTGGTTTTGTCTCTAAAATTTATCTTGAATTTGTCCACTCTCTCTGTCTCCACTATCACTAACCTACACCAAATCACCATTGTATCTGGTCTGAACTATTATAATAGCTTCCCACTTTTGCTCCTTTATAATTAATTCCTTCTCTGCACAAATAGGTAGAGTGGTCTTTCAAAAAAGTAAATCACATCATTTTATCCCCCTGCATACAACAATTTCCTCTGCATTTCAAATAAAATTCAAACTTCTTGCCATGACTAACAAAGCTGTTGCTGGTGTCACACACCTCATCTCCTGTAGCTCTTTTCATCTCATACTAAGTTATGATTCCCTAGCTTTTGCTCTTGTCCCTTTTTCGGAACCATCTTCCTTGTCCTCTGTCTTCTCCTTAAGGGCACAGCTTAAATGTTATATCCTCGGAGGTGCTTATTCCCAGGTAACGCTAGTGGTAAAGAACCTGCCTGCCAATGCAGGTAGACATAAGAGTTGTGGGTTTTATCCCTGGGTTGGGAAGATCCCTTGGAGGATGGCATGGCAATCCACTCCAGTATTCTTGCCTGGAGAACCCCATGGACAGAGGATCCTGGTGAGCTGCTGTCCTTGGGGTCACAAAGAGTCAGACATGACTGAAGTGACTTAGCTTGCACGCAGAGCTGCTTTCCCTGACCACCCTATTAAAAACTGTTCCTCTCTCCCCTGTTGTCCTCACTCACATTGTAAACCCTGTGAAAGCAGAGCCTTTGTCTGTCTTGTTAGCTCCCCAGTGCTTAGTGCAGTGCCTGGCACACATTCAGCACTCAATTAATATTTGGCTAATGAATGACTGGATGAATGACTGAGTGAGGCAGTTTCTCTGAGGATCTGGCTACCTCAATGTGGTAGCCATTGTGGTAGCCTACCTCAATGAGATTGGCGTAAAAGACAAAATGCACTGGACACTTAAGGAGATGATTTTATTCAATAGAGAAACTATACAAGGAGAAATGTCTGAACGAATAGGGAGACTGGGATACTATGGAGGCAAGTAGACAAGGGTAGATGATTTGGGAGCTTCATGAAGTGATGAGGGAGGAAAGAGACAGGTCTTATCTGAGTCATTAAAGAAAGGTGGAGTTGAGCCTTATCTTGGACAACACAGGAGCAGGGAAGTCTTTTGCTGTTAACCCTCTCTTAGAGCCCAAAAGAGAGGGAGAATTTGGGGACCATGTCGCTTTACAGGAACACAGGGCTCAATAAGCTTCAATATTGTCGCTGTTTATCTCAGTTTCCCAGATGACACCACCCTAATGGCAGAAAGCAGAGAAGAACTAAAGAGCCTCTTGATGAAGGTGAAAGAAGAGAGTGAAAAAGCTGACTTAAAACTCAGTATTCTAAAAACTAAGATCATGGTATCCAGTCCCAACACTTCATGGCAAATAGAGAAAAAGTGGAAACAGTGACAGATTTTATTTTCTTGGGCTGCAAAATCACTGTGGACAGTGACTGCAGCCATGAAATTAAAAGACACTTGCTCCTTGAAAAAAAAAGCTATGACAAACCTAGACAGTGTATTAAAAAGCAAAGACATTACTTTGCTGACAAAGGTCCATCTAGTCAAAGCTATGGTTTTTCCGGTAGTCATGTATGAATGTGAAAGGTGGATCATAAAGAAAGCTGAGCACTGAAGCATAGATGCTTTTGAACTGTGGTGTTGGAGAAGACTGTTGAGAGTCCCTTGGACTGCAAGGAGATGAAATCAGTCAATCCTAAAGGAAATCAGTTCTAAATATTCATTGGAAGGACTGATGCTGAAGCTCCAATACTTTGGCCAGCTGATGACTCATTGGAAAAGACCCTGATTCTGGGAAAGATTGAGGGCAGGAGAAGAAGAGGGCAACAGAGGATGAGATGGTTGAATGGCATCACTGACTTAATGGACAGGAGTTTTAGCAAACTCTGGGAGATAGTGAAGGACAGGGAAGCCTGGCATGCTGCAGTCCATGCAGTTGCAAAGAGTTGGACACGACTGAGTGACTGAACAACAACAACAATCTCAGGTTCAGTATAGGGGTTTAGTCAGAAGATTTCAATGTGAAAAAATCAGTTCAGGGGTCTAGTCCATGCAGTCACTCTGTGGACCTTTATTTGGGTTCAATCTGAACAACCCAATTGGACCACCTAGGGCTACCATTGCATGTAAATCAATATGGAGTCTTAGCCCTAGAGACTCAAACTTGGGACCTCAGTTTGGCAGATCAATTTCAGGGAGCTCTATCTGGGAATTATACTCTGAAGAACTCAATTTGGAGGCATCAGCTGGTCTACTCTGTCTACTAGGCATAGTTAAAGGGGGCTTTCCTGGTGGCTCAGTTGGTAAAGAATTTGCCTGCAATCAGGAGACTTGGGTTCGACCCCTGGGATGGGAAGATTACCTGGAGAAGGGAAAGGCTACCCACTCCAGTATTCTGGCCTGTAGAATCCCCAGGGACAGAGCCTGGTGTGCTACAGTCCACGGGGTCACAAAGAGTCAGATACGACTGAGTGACTTTCACTTCACTTGCTGGATGTGAGAGACTGGTACTCCATCTAGCAGTTTATTCTGATGTTACTCTGATGTACTCTGAGTTTTGTTTTGGTGGGGGTTCAGTGTGGTCTCAGTATGGGGGTCTGAAACTTTATTCTGAAACCTAAATCTCTTGTACATAGCCTGGGGAACTTCTTCAGGAAGGTTAGGCAGGATATTTGTTCTGGAGACATCATTTTGGTGGTTTGACCTAGAAACTGTTTGAGTCACCTACCTTATAGTTGCCTGTCTAGGGACTCAGGCATTGCTACCTTAGTACCAGGATCAAACTCACAATACTGGTCAATCAGGAGCTCTATCTGAATCATTCATTGTTGGGTGCTCAGCATGAGAATTTGGGTTTAGAGTGCTGACTCACTGTGGCTCAGATATCAGCCCGTTCTAGAGGGTTCAGCATCTCATCAGAGATGCTAAGGATGGTTTGAAACATATATGAATGGTTTGAACCATATGTGAATGGTTTGAATAAGACAAAAGCCTTTATTTATTTCAAGTAAAAACAATCCCAAGGACCTGCCCCTCTCTTCCATTCAGATCTCATTGGCCAAAGCCTACATATCACATATCAAATAACTGTACCCAGTTGCAAGGAAGACTTGTAAATATCTTTTAGTGGGGCTTGCTTAGGCCCACTCAGCTAAAAATATGGATTCTGTTCCAAAGAAGGAAAGGGACAATGTAAGTTTGAGTGTAAAGCTAACAGTCTTGCTACACAGGTAGCAAGAATCCTGGGATTCTCAGTCTGAATCCCTGGTTCTGTGATTACAATTTTGTGTTCTGATTCTGAGGGTATGAACTTAAGGTCTAGGTGACTGGAAGCTCATTCTGGGGAATCAGTTTCATGATCACAGTTGAGGGACCTTGGTCTACAAATATACTCTAGAGGATTCAGTTCAATTTCTGAGTCTTTGGACAGTATGTTAGATTTAGCCCACAGAATCCCATTCTTGATGTTCATTTTATAGGGGGCTTAGTCTGGGGGTGCTCGAGATCATAGTAGTATTTCAATATGAGAGTTCAGGGGCTTTCCAGCAGTCCAGTGGTTAAGAGTCCACACTTGAACTGCAGGGAGGCTTGAGTTTGATCCCTGGTCAGGGAACTAAGATCCTGCATGCCACACTGCACAGCCAAAGAAAGAAAAACACCATGAGAGTTCAGAGTTCAGTTTAGGAGCTTGATTGTTGGGATTCTACCTGAGGGCTCAGTCCAGGGTCTGTCTGATCCGTATCACCAGTCTGGCGCTTCATTCTGGGCTTTGGGTTCGTTTTGTGGGCCCAGAGTTTGGAGGTTCAATCTAAGGAAAGTGGCTCAATTTGGGGGATTAACCTTCAGTCATCATTTTCGGGAGTCAGTGTAGGGTTCTCAGTCTGGAGTGTTAGGACTCCCTCTCAGGATATTTGTCTAGGAATTCATTTTTGGATTATGTCATGACAGCTCAGACATTGGTAGCTGTCTGAGGGCTCAGTGTGGGAACTTCCTCAGTGGGGATCTTAAGAGGAGCCCATTCAGGGGCAGTTAGACTGGGGGCTTAGTTTTGGCAGGTAGTTCTGTGAACCTAAGCTTAAAGTTTTCAGAGTGAGAATTTCTTCCAGCGGCCTTTGGGGATCCACCAGGCTCACTCCCTCTTCCATACAAGTTTGTGAGAACTCACTCAGACTGGGCTGTTAGTCTGAGACTGAGACCTTGGAAGTTCATCTGGGAGCACGCTGGCTCCTGATCTCAATCTATAGGCTCATTCTGAAAATGGGAGTTTGGGTCTTAAACATTGACAGCTCAGTCTGGAGCAATTGACTTCACTGCTTCATTCCTTGGAGCTTGTGTTAGTTCTGAGAAGCAGACACTAAGATGGGGTTAGTGTCACAAAAGTGAGCACACTTTTATCAGGGGGGATGCCCATGAGAGAAAAGTCACTGGAACATAATGCAGTTTGACCCGGACTAAGAAGAGAAGGAGGGAAGGTTGAGTGAAAGACTCTAGAGTGCTGTGCAATGTATGGGAGATTTGGCAAGACTGTCTGGGATTCCTTGAACCAGTCACCAAAGTATATCCCTGCCACACTCAGTCATTGGCTGGGAGTGGCTCATGGGAAGTATGGTCTCTGCACAAATGAGAAGATGGATTTAAGAATGCAGCAGCTGGGGCTCTTGATCAATTATGCTTCCTGAAGTTCAAAGTCTACAAGCTGCATTCTCAGTTTTCATGGGGTGCATACTGGTTGTTCTCTCTGAGGATTCCCTCTAGGGCTCATTCTGGGCATGTTATTTGGGACATTAGGTTTTCAGTCTGAGGGAATCTGTTTCAGAACATGGGATTAGTTTATACTTTCGGTGGGGGCTATCTGTGGCCTCAGTGTGTGAGGGGTCCTTCTGGGAACTCAGTCTAGGCCCACTTCCAAGGTATTACCCCCATTCTCCTTCAAGGAGCTAAGTTTGAGGTCTTAGTTCTATGGCTGTGCCTAGAGGCTCATTATGGAGAACCTGACTTTGAGGATTTAAATGTTGACAGTTCACTCTTGAGACACCTAAGGATTCAATATGGGAGCCTGATTTGTGGTCTAAGATATGACTGAGCCTCTCACCAAGTGAGTGCTAGGCTCAGGGCTCAGTCTGCATGGCTGGGTCTGGCCGGCTTTGGGAGGCTCAGATACTGGGGGCTCAGTCTGGGATATTTTAGCCTAAGGAGTCATGCCTAGGGTATCTCAATGTGATGACCTTACCGGGGAATTTCTGCCTGGTGGGCTCTCTTGGAATCCTAAGTAGGGTCCTTGACTGAAAATTTTCATCTGGAAATACACTCTGCATTTATACTCTAGCAGTTCAGTTTGGCAGTTCAACCTGCATTTCAGTCTTGGAGCTCTGTCTGAGGTCTCATGCTAGGGACTGAATTTTTGTTTAGGTTTTGGGAGTTCAGTCTTTAACATATCAATATGGTCATCTTCATCTGAAGGCCTAAGGTAGCCTGAAATGTCCCCTCTAGAGTAGGGTCTAGGAGTATTTAACCTGGGATTCATGGATTTATAAAGCATCATATATATAATTTGGAATGTCTGTGTATATGGATGCTAAAAAATTTTATTTTCACCAACCTCCATGTGAAACTTGACATTTTTTCCATAATGAATGTAGGCAACTGGCCACAGTATTATTAGCAGTACAAATGACTTTGTCACCAATACACAAAGATTTTTCACAGAAGATCTCTTAAAATATTGCTTACATTCATCATTAATTTGAAATCATAGTAGTCATTTAACCTGTTAGTGAAACTGTGTAACTCAGATTGGGACTTGAACCCATATGCTGGGACGCAAATCTGGCCAAAACCCACGATCTTTTAATTGAGATCAAATACCTGGTCTCTGGACTTAATGAAGCTCAGGTTCTTTATATCTCATTGCAGAAAGAATTCAGTGAGATACAAAGTGGTAAGTAAGAAATAGACTTATTTAGAGAGGTACAATTCCATAGAAAGAATGCAGTCTATTTCAAAAGGGAGAATGGCCTTGGGAGAAACACACTCCACAGACAGAGTGTGGGCCATCTCAGAAAGTGAGAGGTCCCAAAATATGGCGTGGGTAGTTCTTATGGGCTAGGTAATTTCATAGGTTAATGATCTGAAGGATTATTCCAACTATTTTGGGGAAGAGACAGGGATTTCTAGGAATTGGGCCACTGCCCACTTTTTGGCCTTTCATGGTCGGCCTCAGAGCTGTCATGGCACTGGTGGGTGAATCATTTAGCATGCTAATGTGTTACAATGAGCAAATAATGAGGCTCAAGTTCTACTGGCTAGTTGACTATTCTACCATCTTGGACCTAGTTGGTTCCAACCAGCTTATGTCATGTCCTCAATGACTGTCATTCTTTTAAAGGTTGTGCCCTGCTCCTTCCCTCCTGTTTCATTAGTTGTTGTTGTTGTTCAGTCACTAAGTTGTGTCCGACTCTTTGTGACCCCATGGATGGTAGCTCCCCGGGCTCCTCTGTTCTCCACTATCTCCCAGAGTTTGCTCAAACACATATTCATTGAGTTGGTGATGCTATCTAGCCATCTCATCCTCTGCTGCCCCCTTTTCCTTTTGCCTTCAATCTTTATCAGCATCAAGGTCTTTTCCAGTGAGTCAGCTCATCACATCAGGTGGCCAAAGTATTGGAGCTTCAACTTCAGCTCCAGTGAATATTCCTTCCAATGAGTATTCAGAGTTGATTTCCTTTAGTATTGACTGGTTTGATCTCCCTGTAGTCCAAGGGACTCTCAAGAGTCTTCTTCAGCGCCACAATTTGAAAGCATCAATTATTCGACACTCAGCCTTCTTTATGGTCCAATTCTCCATCCATACTTGACTACTGGAAAAACCATTAGTAGATCATGGTATTTAATGCATTAATAAAGAAATATATATACTGGGAATTCCCTGGAGGTCCATTGCTTAGGACTTGGTGCTTTCACTGCTAGTTCCTAGGTTGTATCCCTAGTCAGGGAACTAAGATCCTACAAGGCATGCTCAAAAAGAAAAGTATGTTACAATAAATGTTTATAGTATTTTGGTAACTGCATTTTAATATAATTGGCTTCCTCTGTAACTCTATATTTTAGTTTATGTATTTAAAAACATTATTCTGAGAAAAAGTATACTGTCTACACCGGATTGCTAAATGGGTTCAAAGCACAGAAAAGGTGAAATTTGTCACTTTCAGTCTCAAGGCAAAGTCTCAGGGTTCATTCAGAGGCCTTGGTTGGTTGGAGCCTAGAATTGGGCTCCCTGTGTGGGAATTTCTAGTGGGTCTATTGTGATATTGTGATTTATAATAAAAATATATATTGGAGAGTCCCTTGGACATCAAGAAGATCAAGCAAGTCAATCCTAAAGGAAACAACCCTGAATATTCATTGGAAGGACTGATGCTGCAGTTGAAGCTCCAATACTTTGGCCACGTGGTGGGAAGAGCTGACTCATTGGAAAAGACTATGATGCTGGGAAAGATTGAGGGCAGCAGGGGGAGGTGACAGAGGATGAAATGGTTGGATGGTGTCACCGACTCAACGGAAAGGAGTTTGAACAAACTCCAGGAGATGGTGAAGGACAGGGAAGCCTGGCATACTGCAGTCCATGGGGTCCCAAAGAGTTGGAGACGACTGAAGGACAGAGCAACAACATTGAATTTTCAGTTTAGTTGCTCTTTGCGACCCCATGACTGCAGCACACCAGGCTTCCCTGTCCATCACCAACTCCTGGGAGTTTGCTCAAAACCATTCCTAACACAGAGTTCCTAAAACCTTTGGAATTTCCTCTGAGAAGAGAGTGATAAAAGGTGTCCTTTGTTATGTTAATGAAGTGACTTTTTTGTGGAGCCAACCACATGATTTGGGTTGGCAATTTCAGTCCCTCCCCTCTACCTCGAGGAGGGGAGAGAGGCTGGAGTTTGAGTTCAGTTACCGATGACCAATCATCTAATCAATTGTACTCTGTGCCAGAACCTCCATAAAACCCCAAAGGAACAGGTTCTGAGAGCTTCTGGGTTGATGAACACGTGAAGATTCCAGGAGAGTGGCATGCTCCTTGTTCTCTTCCATGTGGCTGTTCCTGAGTTATATTCTTTTTATAATAAACCAATAATCTAGTAAGTAAAATGTTTCTTTGAGTTCTGTGAGCCACTCTAGTGAGGTGAGGGTCATTGGGACTCTGATCTGTGGGCCTGGGCCTGTGAGTCAGAAGCAAAGGTGACAACCTGAACTTGGGGATCGGTGTCTGTAGTGTGGTGGGGTAGGTGGAGAGGGGGCGGAGAGAGGCAGTCTGGTGACTGAGCCTTTAACCTGTGGGATCTTCTGTGATCTGGCACTATCTCCAGGCTTCCCTGGTGGCTCAGACAGTAAAGAATCTGCCTGCTGAGTTCGATCCCTGAATCAGGAAAATCCCCTAGAGAAGGGAATGGCTACCCACTCTAGAATTTTTGCCTGGGAAATGCCATGGACAGAGGAGCCTGGCAAGCTACAGTCCATGGGGTCACAAAGAATCGGACACAACTGAGCTGTTTTCACTTTCTTTCTTTCCAGGTAAATAGTATTGTTGCAGAAACCAGTACTCGAGAAACCAAGCACCACACTCGGAGAGTTGGAGAACTCAGGTTTATTATGCCGATGGGCCCAGAGGAGTTAACACTCTAAGCTCTGAGCCCCGAACAAAGAGGTTGCAGAGTTTTTATAGACCTACTATAGTGGGCAACACTAGCTGCTAACAGGCTGGTTTAAACTAAGGAGTTTCACGCACGCGGGGACAGCAGTCAAGATGGGGAGGGGGATGCCTGACCTTTACACGGACAGGCATGATTAAGCAGGTTGACAGGGGCTGGGCAATTGCAAAGAGCAGGACAAGGGAGAGTGAGATAAGCTCCAGTTCCTAGTATTGCAAGTCCCCACTTTCTGAGACTGCGTGACCTACGTGATCCAGACTTTGTAAGGAGCAAGCTGAGTTACAGAGGCAGAATGAGCAGGAGGTTATGTAAAATTTTAACTTTTCCTCTTCAGTATCAGAATTGAGTTGAATTGTAGGACACCCAGCTGATGTTGAAGAATTGCTTGGTGATGTGGGAAAACCCAAGACACATACACTGCAACTGGTGACTAGAATCTTACCTACTCTTTCTATGTATGTTTGAAGCTCTGGGAAGTCACTTGGAAGTGAGAAGTCATTCGGAAGCGGTTAACCTCAGTTTCTCCATTTGGGCCTCTTTGAACTCAGTTTAAGTTGGTGAGTCTGCAGGAATGAGTCTCTAGAGCCCCATAGGAGTTGATGCCTCCTGAGATGATCAGTCTGGGAGTGCTCATGATTATCATCACACACCACATTGTTTTCTGCTTCTGTTTCTTTGTATAGTTTCCTCAGCATTAAAGATTCTTTCTTTTAGAAACACACTCCCATTCTCATCTACACAAACTTTATCACCTGGCAAAATTCCACTCAAACTTTGAGGTATTATCTCTCAGAGGCTTACCGTAATCCCCAAGGCTGGATCAGGAACCCCTTCTGCTGGACTCACATAGGCCCCCGTGCTCCTTTCTCCTCTAGCATTGCACAGAGATGGACTTATCATAGAGCTAATAAAATTTAAGCCTCTTCTCCTCACACTGGCAAAGACCACATCCAAGTCCTTGGTTGTTGAGCATTGTAAATTTGAGAAGTACTTAAGATTTGTCACTGTACAACAACAATCAAAATATCATGGAATTTTACACCTCACATGTAAAAAAAACTACGTAGAAGTTTCCCCAAATTTAACAACAGTCTCAAATTTTGTATTACTAATAATGAGCTGTGAAGTTGAAATTTTCCTAAACTACCAATAACAAAATATTTTGAAATTTAATTCAATTGAATTCTTTTTATTCTATCTTGAAAATGTTAATATAAAATAATTGTTCTTTGCTTACAGAATGATATCAAAGTGCACCCAAAAAAGAAAAAAAGGAAACATTAGTAGAGAGGTGAGTTAGGCAATTAATAAAAATATTTTATTTTTCTAGTTTTGAGGATGTTTTGTGGCACTTTTCAGTTTTTTTTAATTGGAATTTGTAAATTTTAAAATTTCTTTGATAAATCTAAATCGCTTTCACTCTAAATTTGTACTATTTTTCTTTTTTTTGTTTTTGTTTTTTTTTTAATTTTTAATTAGTTTATTTATCTATTTTTTAACTTTACAATATTGTATTTGTTTTGCCATACATAGACATGAATCCGCCATGGGTGTACATGTAGCTTTCAAAATTCTGTCAACCTCAGGCCTTTCAAAATCTGCATTCACCCTGAGCACTGATCATACTCTATGGTCCTGAAATCTTGCATGCCAGACTGTAAGCTCCTTGAGCATCTGACTGAACCCTGTGATCCAGCAGCACTCAGCACAGGACCAGACACAGAAGCATCAGTACTGTTTGTTAACCTAGTCTAGCCCAAAGTTTGCATCCTTTGCTATGAGAGGGGATCACCTACAACACTTTTCTAAAAACAATTTTATTGAGATATTATTTATATGCTATAAATTTCACCCATTTAAAAAGTACAATTAAATGGTTTTTAGTATATTTTCAGAGTTGTGCAACTATATTTGTTTCCTGGGGCTGCCATAAGAAAATACTCCAGACTGGTGGTTTTAACAACAAAACTTTATTTTCTCAAAGTTCTAGAAGCTAGAGGTTCAAGATCATAGTGTTGCTAGGTTTGGTTTCTTACGAGGCCATTTTCCTTGGGTAGCAGATGTGTGTTCACATGGTCATCTCTCTGTGCATGCATCTGGTGTCTCTCTCCGAATCTCCTCTTTTCTTTCTTTTTTTTTTTTGGCTTTGCCACACATCTTGCGGGATCTTAGTTCCTGACCAGGGATCAAACCCCTCTGTGTCCCCTACAGTGGAAGCTTAGAACACTAACTGCTGGGCCATAATCTTCTCTTCTTCTAAGGTCACCAATCATATTGGATTAGGGTGCACTGTATGCCCTCATTTTACCTTAATTGTCTCTTTAAAGACTCTGCCTCCAGATACAGTCACATTCTCGGGGGTAGGGCTTGAACATATGAATGGGGTGGGGGCGGGGGTGGGGGCGGAGGACAGGACTCAGGCCCTAACAGCAGCTGTCACCACATCTAATTTCAAAACATTTTCATTTCCCCTAAAAGAAACCCTATACTCCTTAGGAGCCAGGCCCCATTTTCCCCCTTACCCTATTCCTAGGCAACAATTACTATTTTCTGTCTCTATAGATTGGCTTATTCTGTACATTTCAGATAAATGATACCATACAATATATGGGCTTTTTTTGACTAGTTGGGAGTGATGTCACCTCTTTCATTCCTGATTTCAGTAATTTGAATCTTCTCTCTTTTTTACTTAGTCAATCTAGCTAAAACTTTGTCAATTTTGTTGATCTTTCTTAAAAACACTACTTTTGGTTTTACTGATTTTCTCTATTGCTTTTCTACTTTCTGTTACATTTATTTCCTCTCCAATCTTATTATTTCCTTCCTTCTGCTTGCTTTGGGATTACTCTATTCTTTTTCTAGTTTCTGAAGGTGACAGATCAGGCTATTCATTTAAGATCTTTCTTCTTTTTTAATAGGGACATTTATATCTATAAGATTCCATTTGAGCATTGCTTTAGCTGCACCTCATAAATTTTGGTGTGCTGTGCCTTAGTTTTCAAGTTATTTCAAGACGTCTTCTGTTTTCCCTTGTGATTTTTTTCTTTGACCCATTTGTTATTTAGAAGTGTGTTAAAATACACATATTTGTGAATTCCTCAAACGTCTTTCTGGTATTGAATTCTAATTTCACCCCACTGTGGTTGAAGAACAATCTTTGTATGATTTTAATCCTTTTAAACTTATTGAGGGCTGCTTTAGGACATAACATATGGTCTGTCCTGGAACATGTTCCACTTGCACTTCAGAAAAATGTGTATTCTGCTGCTGTTGGGTGGAGTGTTCTGGATACTTTATTAAATGCAGATTTGTAGACATTGCTATCTGAGGTTGCTGTCCAAGGGCCTGAAATCTGTATCCTTAATAAGTTCCCCACATCTTCTCTGCGCAGTACCGTTGTGTCCCGAACTCACGGACTTAGGCGTCCTCCACTCCTGGCTTCCTTAGATTTAATTACAGGTGAGGAACAGCGTTGGTGTCATCGACTCCTCGACAGATTTTTCTATTGCTCTTGTCTTGCTACCAGGTCAGCGGAAAAGGCTAATCTGCATTGTCAGGCTCGGCTTCCGACTCCTTCTGTCTGGGCGGTACTGCGCAGGTATTGGCCCGCCTGGGCGTCATGTGGTCCGCGGCCGGATGATGGCGGGCGGTGCTGGAGATGTGCGAGCGCTCTTCGGGGCTGCAGTCCGCGCGGCGCTGGAGGCCTGGCCCGCCTTGCAGGTGAGCGGAGCCGCGGCTGGGATAAAGGTTAGGGACCGGGAGAGAGCAGGAGTTGGTTTAGCGAGCCGCCTGAGGCTTGGTTGGGCGGCATAAACAGCGGAATTCTGCGCCACTGCAGGCGGGCTCCCGGACTGAAGTGATGGGCTTGGGTCTGTATTCGCAGATCGCTGTGGAGAACGGCTTCGGAGGTGTGCACAGCCAAGAGAAGGCTAAGTGGCTCGGGGGTGCAGTGGAGGAGTATTTCTTCCGCAATGGTGAGTGAATGTAAGGCTCTGGGATTTGTTTCTGTGGGGGCGTGAGGAGGAGGAGGCCGCCTATTCTAGTGAGTCCACACTTCTTGAGCAATTGTTGGTTGGTACCTGAGGGCGAGGTGGAATGAGCTCAGGCTTTGAAGTCAGAATCCTGAGTTCGAATGCCTTGTGGGCCGTGCCATTGACTCAGGGTATCAAGCTGGACAAGTATTATCGCCCTGTCTCAATACTCGGTTTCCTAATTTGTAAAATGGGTATAAAAGTATCCACCAGCGCGATCCTCTAGAAACATGTTAGATGCATCATGTAATTTAAAATTTTTCAGCCGCCACGTTAATAAAGTAAAAAGAAGCAGATGAAATGAACTGCTCACCTCAATAGGTCCAAAATATTTCAACATGTAGTCAGTATAAAACGCTATTAATGAGATGTTTTACATCCTTTTTTAGTATATTAAAATTTCAAAATCTGGTGGGTATTTTGCAGTTTTAGCACATCTCATTGTTTCTTTGCCTAGCCACATTTTAAGTGCTCAGTAACCATATTTGACTATTTGGACCACAGAGATCTACATCTTTGATGTGTCTTGAGGGTCGTATAAGAACAAAGGGTCCTACAGGGAGTCTTTTACAAAATAAGGTTTTTTATAGAATTCTTCGTTTAGTTTTTTAGTCTTGGAGGTGACATTAGGCGGAGTCCTTCCTCTCAAGGAAATTTACCATCTAGTGAGAGATCCAGATAAGTAAATAGGCATTTGCAGACAGGGTAATAGGTGTTCTAATAATGAGGAGCTCAGGATGCTTTAATGTGAGCTGGGGGAGGAGGCGTCTTTCGGAGATCTTTAGGGAGTGGTGGTGATTGGGCTGACTCTTAAGGGATGAGAAGGAGTTAACAAGGAGGGGAGACAGAGAGAGCAACACTCAGAAATAAGTCCTGTGGTATGAGGACATTATGTGTTATATTTGGAAAGTGGCAGGGAGCTCAGTGTTAGAGTAGAGATGTGTGTGTGTGCGCTTGTGGGTATGTGGAAGGGAGGAGTGGTGGAGAACGAAGATGGGAGATGGGGAGGCCCCTGGAAAAAGAGTGAGACATGGAAGGCCTTATGTGCCTTTGATTTTTGTCCTTTAGGCCAGCGTTTGCCAGAATGCATGCTTTGGAAGACTAGTTCTATTAGATGTTCAGTAAAGAAAAAGCTTCTCTGGCCAAATTATATAAGGAAAGCTCTTATCTTCAGCTCTTAAGTGTCACAGTAATCATTAACATATTAAAGTCTTGGATAAGGACAAGAACCACCTAAAAGAAACCTGTTTACCTTTGTTTCCCTTTAGTTTTCTTTGAATAACTTCCCTTAAAATCTAGGAGGCCAGTTATTTTTCAAAAGCAGAATATGAAACACTGCAGTTAGGTGATTACAAATTCATGAGCAGGATCTAATAGGATGGGGTTTTCTGGCTAGAAAGTTCAGAAAGTAGTCAGTATGGAGCATGGACTTTAGAGGGAAAGACTAAGGAGAGGGCTGTGTCTGTCTAGAAAACGATGAGGCCTGACCTAGGGCCTTAGTCATGGAAAAGAAGGGATGGCTCTAAGGAAATTGTTTGACTGTAGAGGAGGAGGGAAAATGGGGCAGGTTTCTAGTTTGAGTCACTGGGTGGCTTAGGTGCCTTTCATGGACTAGAAGAATGCTGGAGAATGAAAATTAGGTTTGGAGGGTAACATGATGAATCTGGCTTTGGATACGGAGGGTCTGAAGCACCTGTGGAACAGGTGGAGCGTAGCCTGGGTTGAAAACTGATTTGGGGGGTATTAGAATGGTAGGGAAACTGAAGGGGGTGAATGAGCTCTCCCAGAGGGGAGAGAGAGCAAGGAGCTTTGTGGAAGTCTTTCTTGAGTTATTTTCTAATTCAGAAAAAGTAGAGCATGGGCCCATAAGGTAACTGAAGCTGAGAGGAAGTCTCAGCTAAAGTCATACAATAGGACATTGAGGTCAAGGCTGTGATGATTTCATCATGGCAAGTACTGAACATCCATTTCTTCTTACCTGTTGCATCCAACTGTGGCCTCCTGTGTTGGTGGAACCACAGTTGTGAAGTCTTTACATTTTAAAAACTTCAGCCCTTGAGTAATGGAAATGAACGTGGATTTCCATTGTTCCAGACAAACAAGGCCTGTGCTAGGCATTGTTTGGGTGACTTCTCATAACAGATCTTCAAGGAGGTTACCATTAACCTCACTTTGCAGAAGAGAAAACAGGCTTGGAGATGAGTAACTCACACGCTCAAGGTCACGTGGAGAGGAGGCTGGTTAAAATAGGCCAGCTGAAAAGAGGGTGAGTGTGGATGGAATGCTGCAGGAATAGAGGACTTGGTAGAATGCAGGAGATTGGAAATTAGGTATTTAATGTTTGTTTTGTTTTTTTTTTTCTTTTTAAAAATCATGTTAAAACCTGGGATGTAGAACACTTTAGCAAATAAAAGGCTCATTAAATCTTTACCCACCAACCAGATGTGGATCCACCAAGTAGGTACTTAAGAGTAGTGGGCAAGGGTGATGAAGTTGGCTGGTCTTTGACCAGAGGACTTTATCCTTTCATACTCAGCTGACTTGGAGCTAGATGAGGTGGAGGACTTCCTCGGGGAGCTAATGATGAACGAGTTTGATACAGTTGTGGAGGATGGGAGTCTGCCCCAGGTGAGCATATCATGGATACAACTACCATCTTCCTGCCTGCAGCCTTTCTTCTCCCTAGCTGTCTGTTTTAGATGAACACTTTTGGCTATAACCATTCTTTTCTTGAGTCCTGTGCAAGAACTTTCTATGACTCCCTGTTGCCTAAAGGAAAGTCTAGTCTTCCCAGGCCTTTCAAATCCTGCCTGTATTATTTCTCTCCACGTATCATTCTCAGTCAGGTCTGTTTGTCACCTCCATCTCAGGGGCACACCAGGCAGGTACATTTTCAAATGTTCTGGTTAACATCACTACTCCTGCTAGGATTGCCTTCCCTTTTTATGTCTTCGGTCTTTCAAACCCAGTTCTAGTGCCTTCCGTGCTAGGAGGGCCTCCTTCAACACTTCAGGCCCTTAATGAGCCCTTCATGTGTGGTTGCTTCATTAGTGAACTCCTTGGGGGAGGAAAGATCCCCATTCTCTTCTGGAAAATTCCAGACCCCTCCCTACTCTTGCTGCAAACATGAGCTGGTTGTATTGTAGGTTCTCTAGAAAATCGAAGCTGGTTGAATGTTTTCTTGGTAGGTGAGCCAGCAGCTGCAGACCATGTTCCACCACTTCCAGAGGGGTGATAGGGCTGCTCTGAAGGAGATGGCCTCTCTCATCACCCAAAGAAAGTGCAAGGTCAGAGCCACTGCACTGACGACAGCCGGAGAGACTGATGAGGACGATGATGCAAACAGCGTGGAGGAGATGGAGGTGAAAGGGGTGCAACTCTTGGGTGTGGAGATGTAGATATTTTCAGTCTTCTGGGAGATCAGCTAATTTCACAGGGAAGTGATGGGGGTGGTGGTTGTTGTATTATCCATAAAGGGCAGGACATTTTCCCAAGGCCACACAGCCAGTCCTGGCAAAGCTAGGAGAGCCTGGGTCTCCATTGGCCATAGCTGGGGGTTTATTTAGCTCTCTCTTGTATTTTTCCTCTAGGTTGCAGCTACGAATGATGGGGCAGCTACATATGGGGTCTGCCCCCAGCCTGCACCCTCTGGTCCAGACTCCCAGACTATTAAGGAAGAGGATATAGTGGAGGATGGCTGGACCATTGTCCGGAGAAGGAAATGAATGGGGCTGGAAATGGTCTGGGTCCTTGAATGCTAGTTGTTTGTGATTTGCTTGTAGGGTTTTTGTTGGAGGGATGTGGACCTGTGGACTGGTTATCCCATATCCACCGTCTCCCCATTCCCTTGTCCAGCTTCTTCCAGGGAAAGAAGAGCCCAAGGGTCCTTGGACTTGGGGTGGTCTGAGTGATGAGGCCTGATTTCCCAGCAAAGTGCCTCTTGGGTGCAACCAGTGTGAAGAGGGAGGGATGAGTGGGTGTGGGAGTGACTGGAGGAGAAGCTAAATGCTGGTTGGTAGTAGGCAGGTGAATGTGTGAAGGGAGAGAGCCAGCAGGAGAACCAATATTCCTGCTGGGTAAGGAGTGGTGAGATGAGCTTGCAAACAGAAGAGAGATTAGTTGAAGATATGAATGAAAGTAGCTGTGGTACCTGCCCCTCCCCTGCCGCCACACAGAGCAGCTCTGTGCTCCTGAACTTCCCAGGGATGTGTCCTTCCTGCAGCCCAGGGTCCGGCCCTAGGTTCCTTCAGGATGTCTAAGATCTTGTTTAGGCAGTGAGCTCAGGGGACCTGGACTTTGTTTTCTGTCTCTGCTCCAACCTCTTTCCAAACACCTCATCCCATCGAAGTCACCTCAATAAATAATACCCTGTTGTTTAATTTGTGGCTTGACCTGTGAGTAGTCTTGGAGCTGAGCTTCAGAGCTCAACAAGGGAGCAGTTTCTGGGCCTACCCCAACAACCTGGTACTTTGGACAAACAAACAGATGGATGAATGGAGCACAGCCGCGCTCTGAAAATTTCCGTAAGCTTGAAATAAACTGTATTTTTCTTTAAAAAACAAAACAGAGTATTCATTGTCCTCCCCCGTGTTCCCCTGTCCTGCCCAGTGGCCCTGCCATGGGTCTAGACGATAAAATACTGGGTAGCCCTGGGGGCCAGGTAGAAGCTGTAAGCCATGGGAGAGGCAGGAGGGGTCTGGTCACCACCCCACATAGCATCATACATATGAAGACACTGGTTGAAGGGGCAAGGGTGGGCCAGGGCCATGGGTCTGTGGCAGAGCTGGCACTTGAATCCAGATCTCCTGCCTCTGGTGCTTTGGAGGGAACTGGGTGGAGGCAGGATCTGTAGGGTATTGAGGGGTTGGGGGAAAATGGCCTAATTCAGGCAGGTCTAGAAACAGCCCCCACCCTCCCTGGGGGGACAGGGTTTAAAAAAAATTAACCTCACTGTACGAATATTTTTTTTAAAAGCCCAGGTTTTGTGAAAAGATGAATTAAAAAAACCCGAGACCCAGCATTCAGGATTGAAAGTGCCCATGATGGGAGTTCAAGTATTGACTGAGCTGGGAGGGTGGGGGCTGGGGCCCTTAATTGGACATGGGCAGCTAGAGTGTGGGGCAGGGGGTCCCAGTTACCCACAAACCCTCTAGGTCTTATCTCGGGTCTGGGGGGCTTCGGAGGGTTCAGCAGTGGCTCCTGAAGCTGCCACTGGCACCTCCTCCATCTCCCTGTCCTCAGACAGTGTGGGCCCTGGGCAGAACGTGTCCCCACGGCCTGCCCGGCCAAGCACAGCCATCCAGCGCCGCTGTAGCTCCTCTGTCTCAGGACTGAAGTACCAGCTCAGGTGGCTCTGGGTGATCTTGAAGACATGCCGTCTGTCAGGCCGCTCCCCAGCCTCAGGAGGCCCCACCTCAAAGCCAATGAGGGGCAGGCTGCGCTGCGCTTTCACATCCTGGGGAACAGGGACAGAGCTAGGGTCACCTTGGGGTTGTGCTTCTCACTGGTTTTGCATCTTCTAAACCCCTCTTTTTCTTTCCCTGTTCAAGAACCTTACGTGGTTTAGCTGAGCAACAGGAAAATGTCTGAACTGGGGCTAGAACTGCAGGCTGGTTCAAATACCTCTTTCCTTCCACACCCCAAGCCAGCTAGGCTAGTCTTGAGCATATAATGTTTTCAGGCCTTTTGGCTGTTGCCCTCTTCTCCATCTTGCCCACTCCAAATTGGATTAAGCAGTATCTTGTCTCCAGCTTCCTTCCCCCATAACTCACTCCACTTATCCTTACGTACGTTTATCCATAATCACTCTTTGTCTCATAAGGGTGGGAGCTTCTGATTTCCCCTTAGGTTCACACTATCCTCCAAGGCCAAGGAGAGGTGAAGGACTGAGAGGAAAGGAGAGTAGCCTGGCTTTGCCAGGTGGCTGAAAGGACCAGGAGTAGGATGCATACCTGAGGGGCTCCATAGATGTACAGCACCAAGGGTTCGTTCTCAGGGACCACAAACCATGCCTTGTGCCAGCCTTTTCCACCCTTCTCCATGTAGTGTAGGAAGCTGCAGATGACACTGTTCTCTGCAGCCACTGAGGCCTGTTTCTGTGACCAGAGACATGAGGGGCATCAATATTGATAGGAGGCCTACCATGGCTCCAGCACCCCCTCAGCATAGGGATTGCTATTCGCATGTCTCAGGAGGATCCTGAAGCTCAGGTGGCAGGAGTGATTTGCCCACTGTCAACTCAGTGAGAGTTGAAATTCAAAGCCAGGCTTATCTGCTGGATTCGGGGCATGGCTACTGCCTCTAAGGCTTGGTGGGAGGGGTGTGTGACTCTCAGTGGGGGCCCATAAATGTCAGTCAGGCATTCTTCCATCAGTCCATTTATTCCTCAAGTCATTTATGCATTTACACTTCATCTTTTTTTTCAATCTTCCATCACATGCATTCCCTACACTCAGCGAGAAGCTACTTAGCATTGTGGTTAAGGGGTTGTGTGGGTGGATGGGTAAGGCAGTCAGGCTCAGAATCCCAGCCCTAGATGGAAATACTGATATATTGACTTGGAAGGAGAGCATATAGGGCTGTTCTGAGGATTAAATGAGTTACTATATGTAAAGTGCTTAGAAGAGTGCCTGGCATGGAGTTAGCTTTCTTTAAGTGTTAAATAAATACCTCAATTTAGTTACAAAGTATAAGTTTATGTATGTGCATGTATCTAGAAAGACAGGAAGCATAAACATTAATGGTGGTAATCTCTGGGTTGAAGGAATTGGTAGTAGTTGTTTAGTCACTAAGTGATGTCCGACTCTTTTGCGACCCCATGGACTGTAGCCCACCATGCTCCTCTGTCCATGGGATTTCCCAGGTGAAAATACTGGAGTGGTTTGCCATTTCCTTCTCCAGGGGATCTTCCCAACTCAGGGATTGAACCTGTGTCTCCTGCATTGGCAGGTGGATTCTTTACCAATGAGTTACCAGGGAAGCCCTGAGTTAAAAGAATATGGTATTTTTTTAATTATTTTTGGTTATGATGTCTAACTTTCTTCAATACAGATATCCATTGTAATAAGAAAAGGTAGTTTGTTAGTTAAAAGAAAATCCCAGCTCTGCCACTCACTGTGTAACTTGGGCAAATATACCTCCCTGGGCCCCAGTTTCCTCCTTTGTAAAACAAGACTAGGAATAGCATTGATACATAAGTTACTGTGAAGATTAAACGTCTAAAGCACTTAAATATAAAAATTACTCTTTCATTCACTTTTGTACTCATTTTACTCACTCGAAGCCTGGGTCACTTGTTCAGCACATGCATATGGTATTACAATTTCAGAGATGCCCAGGCCTTAATCACCACTGCATGAGTGGCTGGGGCCCCTGTGGTCAGTTGAGGGTTAGTTAAGAGGCCTGGCTCTTACCTCCAGGATGGACCTCCGGCGCTGGGGTGTATGCTGGCTGCAGGCTGGGCTGCTCCCGGGTACCCCGTGCAAGGCCACGTAGCAGTCAGTGCACACACGGTTGGAACGGTTGTTGTCATAGACAAGGCGAGCCCGGAACTCGGAGCACTTCCCACAGACCACCTGGGGTGGCAAGTGGGTAAGAACAGCCTGATTCCAGTGGGTCTTCCCCTTCAGTGTACCAGCTCCCACAGTGGACTTCACAGCCTGCCCCCTCTTGGAGGGTGCCCTCTTAGAAGTGGGCCTTTGGGTTGCCAGCCTGTCCGCTCCCTAGCTCTGCCCCTGCCTCTCAACACTTACATGTCCACAGGCCTTGCAGTGGTGCCTGCGTTTGGTGATGGAATTGAAGGGCTCCTGGCAGCGCATGCACATGGTGACTTCCTTTTCCCGGATGGGCGTCGGTGCCCGCTTTCCAAGATCCACGTTCTGGAGAGAGGGCCAGGTCTCAAGTCAGAGAGTCAAACTCAGACTCCCCAGCCCAGTCCATCCAGCCCTCGCCCAGGCTTGGATCATCACTGGTAGGCAACAGACAGATTCAGAAGACCTGCCTTTGAGTCCTGGCTCTGCTCTACTTCACTGTGCTATTGAAGACCTGTCACTTGTACCAATCCTTTCCAGGCATTGGTTTCCCCAATAATTTCTCTGTGATCCTACCAACAGAAGCCTGTGCTTCTGCAGTCATTTACTGCCTCTCTGGGAAGAGGAGAGGAGTATCTCAAGGTAAGGTGGGCACTTGGAGGCCTGGAGGGGGTCCTGGAGGGGACGTGGACTCTTACCGGAGAGTTGGGGGGTGTGTCTTCATCTTCCCTGTTTGTGGAATTTAACAGCTTGAAGGTCTCCAGCGTCTGTTCATGCTTCAGGAGGGTAGAGTTGATGGCCTGGGAGAGGTGTAAGAAATAAGAGGTCAGAACCACATCAAAACCCAACTATCTATTTCCACCCTTACCTCACTTTCCTATAAACTAGCTTGGAGTCAGAAAAGTTGGATTCTAGACCCAGCTCTATACCTTGCTAGATGTATGACCTTGGGTAAGTCCCTTCCCAAAATCCAGGTCTCAGTTCTTATATTTGTGAAATGGGGGAGGGGGATCAGTGGCTGAAAAACCACAGAAGGCCTTCCTGGCAAATGTCTGGGATTAAATGTTTTACAGGGCTTAACTCACTGAGGTTACACCTTCAGAGGAGCCAGCTTTCTAAAGAACTGCGTAGTTTCTGCTTAACCTCTGGACCTCAGTTTGCTTATCTGTAAAATGGGGATGGTAAAATTTATTGGAAGGCAGATGTCCGGGCCCATTATGGTCAGATGTGAATATTAGGGGAGAGCCCACCACCCCCAGAAGACCTGTTAATACTCTTCCAGCCCCCTACCACAAAGCCTTCTTAGATGTTACCTGGACCCAGTCTTTCTTCTCTTCCTCAGTCCTTGGGTAGGGAAGGTGGTGGGGGCAGGGGGAAAGAAAGATGTTGGGTTAGGCAGGCCAACCAAAAGCAATTGGAGTGGTAAAGATGTTTTGGAGTTGGAAAGATCTGAGTTTGACCTTCTTGCTCCTTCACTTACCACTTATGTGACCTTAAGCAAGTCATATAACCCGAGTTTACTTATTCAACATTTATTAATACTTTCCAGACCCTGTGCTAGGAGCCTGGGCCTCAGAGAAGACCCTACCATCAAGGAAGGAGCTCATGGGGGCAGACATGGACAATACAGGGGAACCAGTGCTGTGACAGAGGGAAAATGGGGCTGAGGAGCCCAGGAAACCTGTCCCATCCTGGAGTTTGGGTGGGGGCTGCTAAAGATGGTTTCCTCAAGGAGGTGCTAGCCCTCAAGTAGAGGGGGTTAGGGTGAAGTGTGTGAATTAGCATATAGAATGTATAGGAAACCATGAATAGTTCCCTGTTTTTGCTAGAATGTCAAGTTTGAGAAAGGAGGGCAGTTTATTTTTCTTCACTTGTAAAAATGGATGATAATTATCAGCCTGGGTTGTTCTGAGCAGTAACTGGAAAGTGAAAGCTGCTCAGTCATGTCCCACTCTTTGTGACCCCATGGACTATACAGTCTATGGAATTCTCCAGGCCAGAATACTGGAGTGGGTAGCTTTTCCCTTCTCCAGGGGATCTTCCCGACCCAGGTATCGAACAGGGGTCTCCTGCATTGCAGGCAGATTCTTTACCAACTGAGCTATCAAAGCAGTAATTGAGGTGATGTGTAAGGTGCCCAGCACAATCCTTGATACACTTGGTGCTCAATCAGTGTGTTGCCCCTTCCCTTTGCCTTCCTTCCCCAACTCTCCTGCCTGCCCTGGTGCAGGCCCATCAACAGCTCACTAGCAGTAGGAGCCAGCCTCTTGGCTGACTCCCGCCTGGCCTCTAATCTCCTTCCACATTTACACACCAATGAAAGCCACTCAATCATGTCCGACTCTTTGCGACCCCATGGACTATATAGTCCATGGAATTCTCCAGGCCAGAATACTAGAATGGGTATTTCTCTTCTCCAGGGGATCTTCCCAACCTAGGGATCGAACCCAGGTCTCCCGCATTGCAGGCGGATTCTTTACCTGCTGAGCCACAAAGGAACCCCATCTACACTCCAGACATTAAAAAGTATTTTTCTAATATGAAAATGCGACTGTATCCTTAGGATCATCTCATGAAAAATCAAGGATGTGAGTCAATATTTAGCCACAAGAATGTCTACTGCAATGCTATTTATTGTCATGAAAAATTAGAAGCAATCTATGTGTCCAACAACAGGGGAGCAGGGTTTAAAAAAAGAAATGATTGTATATATCACTACTTCCACACAACATAAGTGATAAAGCTGTTTATGTTAACTCAAAACAACATATATAAAATAAACATAGCATTCCCTTTTTGTTTAAAAACACATGTGCCATGAGTGTTTACATTTGTCAGAACTCATCGGTGGTACACTTAAGAGCTGTGCATTTCACTCTGAAAATTTTGCCTCAAGAAAAAGGAGGGGACCTTAAACAAATATTGAAGGCTAGTTAACAATATGCATGCCAAAGTCTTTAGGGGTGAGGTGTATGATATCTGCAACTTACTTGGTGAAATGCATTAAAAAAAATCAGATGGATTGGTAGATGGATGAAATGATAGATTTGTGATAAAGTAAATATAGTACAATATTAACACTTGAATCTACATGGTGAGCTTGGGTGTTCACTGTATTTAAACTTTCCTGTATTTTGGAAAATACTCATAATAAAATATGGAAAGGAAACATTGTGTGTTTCTGTGTGTGTACACATATGCAAATAGAGGAGAAGCCAGAAAGAGTTTCTGCCAACACATCAGCACTGACTGTCTCTGGGTGGTACAGTTCTAGGGGATTTTACTTTATTCTGATTGTATTCTTTTTTATTTATCTATATTTTCTAACTTCTTTGCACTAAACAATATTGCTTTTGATGTTTAAGAGCCACAGTAGTGTTTTTGGCAGTGCATACTTAAGTATATAGGGGTGAAGAGTCATGTCTGTAATTTACTTTAAAATGGTTCAGCAAAATATCTATATGGCAAAAATATATACTGATTCCTAAGTCAGTGGTTCTAAACCCTGGTGCCAGGTTGAATCATACGAGCAACATCACCTTCTTTGTTTCTGCTGGTGGAGGAAGGTGAAAGTGAAAGTCGCTCAGTCGTGTCCAACTTTTTGCAACCCCATGGACTGTAGTCCATGGAATTCTCCAGGCCCTTGTGCACATAATATTAAAATCACTTGGGAAGCTTTTGAAACTCCCCATCTTCAGGCTATACCCCAGTCAAATTAAACCAAAGTCTTCAGGGGTGGGTCCCAGACATCGGTATTTTTGAAAGCTCCTCAGTTGATTCCTATGTCACCAAAGTTGAGAATCAGCTAAGTGGTGGGCATATGAGTGTTTGTTGTAGTTCTACTTTTCTGGTTATTTGAAACTTTTCATTAAAAACATTTTTAAAGGGCAAAAAAGCAACTGCAAAGCAAACTCTCCATGCCTTCCCTCTGCTACTAGGAGGAAACCCTACACTGCTCGGGGCACCCTTCTGGGCCCAGCATCCCTCTGCAGCCCCCTCCTTCCCATCCTAGCTGATGACCTGTCCCAGTCACGTGGCTTGTCATTTAGGCTCTGTTGAGCCCTGACTGGGCCCCACATCTGCCCTCCCCTGGCTGTGCCTGTTGTCACTTTTGTTCTCACTTTCCTGGCTGCAGGCCTCTGAGATGCTTAGTCTCTCACAGCATCAAACCCAACTCCCTTCTCTCATCTTCCAGGACACCCTCTAGCCCACATTCATCTTTCTCTCCTGCCTCCATGCAGTCCCAGCAATGAGAGTTCTGACTCTAATTTCTTAATTCCTTGCAGCCTCTCAGAAGCGGATCATCTATCCACATGCATTCACTCTCTGGCCCTGACCATGGCCTCAATACCCTATCACCAATTCCAGCTCTGCTTCTTTCTAGCTGTGGGATCTTGGGAAAGGTGTATAACTCTTCTGTGCCTCAGTTTCCCCATCTGTAAAATGGGGTTGATAGTAACAGAGGCTACTTCAAGGGTTTTGAGAGTTCAACTAATAAATTTAAACAAGTTAAAATTAACTTAAAACTGTGCCTGACACAAGAGCAAGGCTTCATTAAATGTGAACTATTATTATAATCATTCAAGTAGAGAATGGATTTGAAGGCCCCTTTGTTAAATGGCTGGACATTATTTTAAAATTTGTTCTTTAAAGATTTTTTATTATGAAAAATTTCAAGCATACAGAAAAGTAGATAGGCTAACACAAGTACATTAAATGTATATTCACTACATAGGTGCAAATTTAAAAACTATTTTCCTATATCTTATACATATGTATATATTAATATATATCTAGATTATATATATATATATATATACAGGCTGATATAAATCATTTAAAAATAAGTTACAGATATCATGATACTAAATCATCAGCATGCATCACCAAAAAAAAAAGCCATTCCCCTATATCCTCGTATACCATTATCACACCTGAGAAAGTTAGCAATAATGCCCTGGTAGCTAATGCCCAGTTCACATTTAGGATTTTCCCTACTGTCTTGAAAATGTCTCTTAGGGCTGTTTTTTCTCAAACCAGACTCCTATCATGGACCAGGCATCGCATTTGGTTGTTATTTCTCTTAAATCTCTGAATCTACAATAAACTATTTGTGCTACTGTTACTCATGTTTGGATTACTATCTCATTCTTCCCTCTCCTCTAACAAAACCCATCAGAAGAGCAAGCATCTTTGGGGAAAGGTACCCATCCTTTCTCTGGAATACTCTCTTCTCTAGGGAGGTAGCCAGTCCCCTGGCACTAGGTCTAGAATGCCTCAGCATCTGAAGGTGACAGGAGGCTGGAGAGAAGATATAGGCAAGGGCAAGTACCTGGCCTGGAGCTCCAGGGAGCGCTGCTTTCCTGACACCAGGAAGGTCCGAGGCAGATTGAGGTTGGAACTTTCCTTCAGCTGAATAGAGAGAGAAAAGGGCTTGGTGAACTACTGAGCTCACCTACTGAGCTCCACAGGGCCCTCGCCCTCTGTACACATGTGCACACTTGGGGTCAGAGTCAGAATATCTTTGTTCCTCCCAGCGCCAAGGTCCCACTCCGGGTTCCCCTTTCCCACCTCCTGGTGCTCACCTCCATGCCATCTACATCAATGCGTGCCCGCACGCTAAACTTCTGGCCAAGGAGCCGCAGCCTGGGCACACAGTAAAGGAGGCGGTCGTTGAACTAGGAAGGAAAAGGTTTTGGATGTATGTGTGGAGGCCCCACAAGGGCTATGGCCCAGCTCCCTTCCCTTATAGGACTCCTGAAGCTTTACTGCTGGGGACTCAAGGCAATAGATGGAGAAAACACAGACCAGATTGGGCACAAAGGTTGCAAGGAAAGAGCCTAGGCGTGGGAGTCACTTCCTAGTTGGGTGGCCTTGGGCAAGTCAGTTCTCTCTAAGTCTTAGTTACATAATCTGTAAAGTTGAGGAAAAAAAGGCCAGTATAGGTAGTAAAACTACAATGCATTAGTAGAGGAAGGAACGGAGAGCAGGAAGTATAGCCTTGAGTGAGTACCAGGTCAATGTGGCATGGCGGGGTGGGGGTGGTGTGGCCCACTTGCACCCCTACCCCTGGCACTTACTAGTATGAGGTATCGGTCTTGAGTGGTCCCGTTCTTTGCTGACAGCTTAAGGATGTGGCCTTCTTTTATGAGCTCTTTGGTGGGGCTGACAATGTCTTCCTCACCTCCCAGCAACTCGTATACCTTCAGTAGCTTGTGCATTCGCTCCTGGTAGTGAGTAAAAGGCAAGGTTGGAGGTTCCGGCCTCCCCTCAGATGTCCACAAGTTGCAAGCCTCCCACTTCCCAGGATGGAGATAGGTGGGTGGCCAAGGAAAGGCAGGGGCTAGAAGGGCCACTCACCATTTTGCGGATGGCAGCATTAGAGTGCTCTGCTGCTGTGGCTATCAGCTCCAGAGACTCTGCAGACAGAGTGGGAGGTCAGATAGGGGCTAGCAGGAAAAAGGCTTTGGGAGCTTCTCTGCTTCCTGAATACTTCCTCCTGGCCTGACCACACCCTCCTCATTCCAGAAAGTGCCAGACTCAAAGATGTCCATAGCAACATCACTTAAAATCAGAAAATGACTCGATTAATGCCACAGTAGTAGCAGAACCACAAATAGCTGGAAGCCAATAAAACACAAGCTTAAGATTATTATTGCCACTAACAAAATAACAGTGATTGTTACACCTGTAACTGGAAGGACATATAACCACATTTAACAAGTTGTCTCAGGAGCTTCCCTGGTGGCTCAGTGGTAAAGAATCTGCCTGCCAATGCAGGGTTTTATGGGTTCAATCCCTGTTCCGAGAAGATCCCATGTCACAGGACAACTAGGCCCGTGTGCCATAGCTATTGAGCTTGTGCTCTAGAGCAGTTAGCTGCAACTACTAAAGCCCACGCACCTAGAGCCCATGCTCTGCAACAAGAAAAACCACTGTAACTAGAAGCCTGAGCACTGCAGCTAGAGAGTAGCTCCCGTTCACCACTAGAGAAAGCCCGCCCACAGCAAGGAAAACCCAGTGCAGCCAAAAATAAATAAATAAATATTTTTTAAAAAGTTGTCTCTGCAGCAAAAGAGACACAGATGTATAGAACAGTCTTTTGGACTCTGTGGGAGAAGGCGAGGATGGGATGATTTGAGAGAATAACATTGAAACATGCATATTATCATATGTGAAACAGATCGCCAGTCCAGGTTTGATGCATGAGACAGGCTGCTCAGGGCTGGTGCACTGGGATGACCCAGAGGGATGGGATGGGGAGGGAGGTGGGAGGGGGGTTCAGGATGGGGAACACATGTATACCCATGGCTAATTCATGTCAATGTATGGCACAAACCACTACAATATTGTAAAGTAATTAGCCTCCAATTAAAATAAATAAATTTTTAAAAAAGTTGTCTCTGGATGATGGGACTATGGGTGATTTCAGTCTTCTTTTTCCAAATTTTTGACAAAGAATACGTGTTAACTTTTATAATCAGAAAACAAGTCATATAAAGAAACAGAGACAGTTCTATTCTTTGTCTCAATAATTCTGATGATAGGAATCTATACTAAGAAAATATGTGTTCTATGTACAAATACACTTTTGTTGCAGTGGTGTTTACACTGATGTCAAATCAGAAACAATACAACTGTAGGGAGGGGTTCAGTTAAACAGAGTAATGTGCATTAATATAACACAATACTGAACAACCTTTGCAAATGATGCTTTTGTAGGATTTTTCATGATGTGTGAAATGCTCAGGATATTTTAGGAAAAGGAAAGGATACAAACTTGTGTATATCTGCTGCTGCTGCTGCTGCTGCTGCGTCGCTTCAGTCGTGTCCGACTCTGTGCGATCCCACAGACGGCAGCCCACTGGGCTCTGCCGTCCCTGGGATTCTCCAGGCAAGAATACTGGAGTGGGTTGCCATTTCCTTCTCCAGTGCATGAAAGGGAAAAGTGAAAGTGAAGTCACTCAATCGTGTCCGACTCTTAGCGACCCCATGGACTGTGGCCTACCAGGCTCCTCCATCCATGGGATTTTCCAGGCAAGAGTACTGGAGTGGGGTGCCATTGCCTTCTCCGTGTGTATATCACATGATCTCAATGCCACAATTATATGTGTATAAAAAATACCAGGAAGAAAATATGTCAAAATGTTCCTCACTCTTATTCTCTGGAGTTTTGTATCATAGATGATTTTCTTCCTTGCCTCTTTCAGCTTTCCTGTATTTCCATATTTCCTATTGTGACTAGGTATCAGAAGAAAATACGAAATAAATCCCTATGCATCTCCACACACTAATGAATCTTGTCCACGCTTGAGGCCCAGCTGCACTGTACCCCACTCTTGTTTGCATGGTGCTGGATTTTCCCATTCAGAAAATATGCACAGGTGCTTCTGAAGAGAGTCCACATGGTTGGCCAAGCAAGTGTTATTTTCCCAGGAGGCTGTCTCTCAATGACCAAGGCTTGGTGCTCAAGATCTGTGGTCCCTAACCCAGTTCAGGCCTTTCAGGTGCCAGTCTCCAAGCTCCCAGCCCTTTTCCACCCTAGCTGTCAGAGGGAGCGTTTTCACACACAGCTTGCTGTCATTCCTCTGTTCAAATCTGTCAGTGGTTCCCCTATGCCTGCAGGGTAAAGACCCAGTCCTTTAGCCTGGCATTCTAAGCCCTTGGTCAACACCTCTGTTGACCTCTCCAGCCTTCTCCACTTGCACCTCCCTAAACATGTCCTGTCTTGCTTCATCTGGCCAACTCAGTCTTCTGGATTCATCTCACCTCCTCCAAAAAGCCTTCCCTGAGTACCCAGGCTGGGTTAGGACACTGTCTGGGTTCCCACCTTCCCCTTTGCTCCCTTCTGTCCCACCAGTCACACTATGTATTCATTGTGTATTTACCTATCTGCATCCCTCAGCAGATTAGGAGCTCCCTAGTATGGGGAAAATGTTCCACCACCTTTTCCTGGGCTCCTGAATAGATGCTTTGCCTAGCATTCTTCATAACAACCTTATGTGCCTTGTTTGTCCAATGAGGAAACTGAGAATCAGAAGAGGTGCAGTCCTAGGCTGTGTGCCCCAGGAGGCAGCAGAGCTGACATTAGAGCTGCCCTTCCTTCCACACATTCTGCATGGGGTATGCTGGGTCGTGGAGGTAGGTGGTGCCCAGGAAAGGGGTCAGGAAGAAGACTCTGGCAAGCTGTGGTCATATAAGCTCAGGCCTGTAGAGGCCACTGGGCTCAGACTACTTTGCTATTAGGAACTCTGTCTGGAGGTGTCCTGTGTGGGGTATAGATGGGCTTTTCCAGGGGTCTAGTGGGTACAGGCTGTCTGGTGATTCAATGTGGGGATTTCAGTCCAGGATTTCTTTTAGGGGTTCAGGCTAGGGAGTGTGGTTTGGGGAGCTTTGTCTAGGAGCTTGGTAGTTTGGTCTGGAAGCTCTGATGGGGCCTGGTCTGGGCTGGGCAGTCTAGGATCTTGGTTAGAGTTCAGTCTTGGGCTCAGGGGGTGCTGCTCAGGCCAGGAGTTCCAGCTGGCCTGGTTTGGGGAACTGAGTCTAGGGTCCAGGCTCCAGAGTTCAGTCTGGGAAATATAAAGTAGGAGAGTCACTGTGGAACCACAGATACGATTCAGTGGGGTTCAGATCTGGAGGTACTTTCTGGGGCTTTACCTGGGGGTTTTAGTTTGAAGGGTAAACAAAAAATAGGGAGGTCAACTTAAGATCTTGGGCTGGGGAGCCTAGTGAGCACATCTCATTCTGAGAAGCTCAGAAAACTGGACTGGGAAGTTCTTTCTGAGGGGCTCATCTTTGGGCTCAGTGTGGGGAGTTCAGCTGGCCAAACTCAAGTTCTGAAGCTTATCCTAGGGACTCATATAGGGCTGAAATTGGTATAAAACAGGAAACTAAGTTAGGTGATCTCAATCTGAGGGCTGATTTTAGGAACTCTGTACCTGCTATTGCTTCTGCCTGGGACATGCTCCTCCCTACTCAGCACATGGCTCTCCTCTTCTTCTTGTTCAGATTTGATTCAAATATCCTCCTCTCTTCTGAGAGGTCACCCAGTCTAAAGTTGGCCCCTCTAGTCACTGTCACATCACCCTCTCATTCTCTGAATCACACATAGCACCTATCTAATGTTCTCCTGTGTATTTATGACTTTTGCCTACTGTCTATCTCCCCAACTAGAATACACACTCCTTGAGATCAAGGACCTTGTCTGTCTTGTTCACCTTCCATATCCCCTGTGCCTAGGACAATTCACAGAGCACCAAGATACTCAGTAAATAGATGAAGGACTGATCTATTATGTTAATGAAGGAATAAATGGAAATAAAAGTCTGGGGAGAGAAAGCTGGGGAGATTCTGGGGAGCACTCTTGTGGTGTAACCCTGAGAAGTGGGTCTCATATTGAAAGAATCTGAATGAAACCCTTGCTAGTGGTTCAATGTGTGAGTACTTGTCTAGGGAGGTGGTATTTTAGCCTAGAGATCCAAACCTGGGAGGCAAAAAATACGGAGTCCAGTCTGGGGTACTCAGTTCTGGGGAGGTGTTTTGATGGGGTTCTGATCAGACTTGGAGGTTCTTTTGGGAGGGTCATTCTGGGTAGTGACTGGTGGGTATGGAATGAAGCTCTAAATGTGGAGAATGGAAAGTCAGGGGCTTGATGAGACAAGTCTTTCTGGGGAGCTCAGCAGTGGAGATTCAGTAAAGAAAACTTGGCCTTGAGAGGGTCAGTCTGGGCTCTTAGGCTGATGGCTGAGTCCTTGAAGGTTTAAGCTCAGTTTCATTTTGGACTGGGGACAACTTCATTTGAGAACCAGTCAAGGGGTCATCCTTGGGGTCTTAACCTAGGGAAGAGATCCCTTTAGGGGATCTGAGTACACCCATCAAACTCTGGAGTTCCAGTTGGAAACTTCAGGCTGGAGGACTCGTGAATGTCCTGTCTAGGTGCTCAGGCAGAGACCTCAACCTGGAGGTTCATCCTGGGGTCTCATTCCAGACACTCAAGGTGGGCCTTTCAGTTTGGAGGTCCTACTCTGAGATCTCAATCACATGGCAATGGAAGGCTGACCCTGTTAGTTGTCTTTGGCGGGGGGTGGGGGGGGTGGGGAGGAGGGCCCAGTTGTATGCACTCACTTTGGGCGTCCTTGCTGTCCGGGGAGCCATGGGGCAGCTTTAACAGATAGTCCTTGAGAAGCAGCTCATAACGGGGGATGCGCTGCACGGGCTCCAGCATGTGGTGCTGCAATGTCAGGTTGCCACAGGCTTCCTCCTTCTGTGACAGGCAGAAGCAGGAGGGTTCAGGTCTGGCCAAAACCCCTAACCAGGTCCCCACAGACCTGTCCACCTCAGCCGGCCCCATCCAGCTTCACTGCTTACCTGCACCTCATGGATGATCACTTTAAACTGGGTGGAGCGCTCTGTCCAGGTGTTGACCAGCTCCACAGCTCGGTCAAAGTTCTTCACATACTCGCCATACATTTTGAGGAAGGGTGCCAGCTTCTGCAGGATGTCTCCGATGCGTGGGTAGCGGTCCCTGGGGTGGAAACAGGGGCTGACCTGGTCCTGCTGATCCTTGTCCCACACAGTGCCCCCACTCTACAGGCCATTCTTATCCCAGTCCTGGAAATCTACTTCTCAGCCAGTCTGTTCCTTTGGAAATGCTACTTATATTATAGAATAAGTAGGCTGAAAGGCTCAGCGTGACCTAAGACCATAGCCTGGGCCCACCCACCCCAACTCTGCCCTGCCCTGAGCACAAGGGATGACACGTCCTGGGATACCTGAAAGGGCCACTTCATACACTGCGTATTGATTCTGTGCCCAGCCTTGTACTGGGTGATTCTGGTGACACAAATGAGCCATACTTAGCTGATCCCTGAGGGTCATGGTCTGGTAGGGGAGTCAAAGTAACCAGACCTGGTTGTACTTCTCAAGAGTCACAGTCTATTGGAGGACACATAGGACCAAACCTTCATTGGTCACAGTCTGCTGGGGGAGACAACAAGAAGTGGCCTTGGTTCAGCCCTCAGTGGTCATAGTAGTTGGGGAGATGTAGGAAGTGACTTCATGTAGCATAAAGACGCACTTTATCCTGTGGGTGTGGGGAGCATGGAGATGATTTAATCAGGAAGTAACATGGTCTGGTCTGATTGTTGTTCAGAAAGACCATTATGGAAGGTGATATAGACACTAAAGGATGAATTGGAAGAGGAGAGCCTGGAAGCCAGGAGACTGCCTATGAACCTTGCCTTTCTACCCCAGGACTCAGCTCAGATCTCACCTCTTCCCGAATCCTTTGTTAACCCCTAGGCTAGTTTTGGTCCCTTCAATTTGATTCCCACAGCCTCCCATTCTCAGCTCTATCATAGTACTGATGTGAAAGTGAAAGTATTAGCCTCTCAGTCGTGTCCAAATGTTAGTGACCCCATGAACTATAGCCCACCAGTCCTCTGTCCATGGAATTCTTCAGGCAAGAATACTGGAGTGGGTAGCCATTCCCTTCTCCAGGGGATCTTCCTGACACAGGGATCGAACCCAGGTATCCTGAATTGCAGGCAGATTCTTTACTGTCTGAGCCACCAGGGAATAACAACAACAACAGTTATAGCACTGATTAAAAAATGGCTCACATTCACTTCAGTTCAGTTCAGTCGCTCAGTCGTGTCCGACTCTTTGCGACTCCATGGACCACAGCACGCCAGGCCTCCCTGTCCATCACCAACTCCTGGAGTTTACCCAAACTCATGTCCATTGAGTTGGTGATGCCATCCAACCATCTCATCCTCTGTCGTCCCCTTCTCCTCCTGCCTTCAATCTTTCCCAGCATCAGCGTCTTTTCAAATGAGTCAGCTCTTCGCATCAGGTGGCCAAAGTATTGGAGTTTCAGCTTCAACTTCAGTCCTTCCAATGAACACTCAGGACTGATCTCCTTTAGGATGGACTGGTTGGATCTCCTTGCAGTCCAAGGGACTCTCAAGAGTCTTCTCCAACACCACAGTTCAAAACTTAGCACTTAACTATATACTGGGTACTATTTTAAGCTCTCTACATGTATCAACTCATTCAGTCCTTAAAATAACCCTACAAGGTGGGCTATTATTTTTACCCTCATTTCACAGCTGAGGAAACTAAAGCACAGTAACTTAAGAAACTTGCTTAACATCACAAATTTAGCAAGTGGCAGAATTGGAATTTGACCCCAGCCAATTTGGCTCCTAACCTCATACTTTTTAGGGCTTTGCTATTCTGTTGTAATTTTCTGAGTCCTGATCTGTGTTTCATTCTAGATTTGGAGGGCCTGGAAAGCAGAGTTCAGGCCTGATTCTTTTTGTGAAAGGCGATGAGGGGAGAGGGCAGGTAGGAACAAACTCTAGTGCACATATTGGGCCTGGGCTCAGCAGGCAAGTGGACAGGAAGGTGGGCAGCCTAGATCTAGGGCCCCTCACCATTCCTCCATGCGCTTCTCTAACTCAGGCAGCAGGAACTGCTGGTGGAAGCAATAGATGGAGCAGATGTTAGAGAAGATGCCGTGGACGACGTCAGCTGGGAAGGAACTGCGGTTCCGAGCTTCTTCTAGCAGCCGAGCGCAGAACACCTGTGGGGCAGGGCATATGTGCTCAGCCCAGTGGGGCCTGGGGCTTGGCTGGGAAAGGAGCAGCTTGCAGGTGAGGGCAGTGTTTGTGGGCAGCTCTATGGAGCTTTGGGATCAGCACTGATCTTGAGACTGAGGAGTGAGGGAATGGAGTGAGGCTTGTGTGTGGGGTTGATTTCAGGTTGTCAAGGTTAGGATCTGGAGGTAGACATTGGAACAATAAGTCAGGATCAAGGTCAAGGTCAGAATTAGACTCAGGGTCAGAGAGAAAGTTGGAATTAGATCCATTCATTTAACAAATATTTTTGAGTGCCTACTGTGTGCCAGGCAGTGAACAGACAAAAATTCCTACCCCTAGGGATTCTAGTGGATTTGGGGTTCAGGAATAGGGCCAGGTTTAGAATGAGGGTCAGAGTCTGGTTCACAGCCAGGTTAATTCAGGATCTGGATTAGAGTTGTAGTCAGGGCTTAGGAATGAGGGTTGGTACAAAGATCCAGCTTGGGGTCATGAATCAGAGTTGGCTTCAGGGGGACAGGATGGGGGTCAAGGTCAGAGAGGAGCCTTACCACCTCTAGATTCTGGCCCCACTGATAGGGTTAGGCTCAGGCCCTCTCACTTCCTCTTTGGCACCCACCTACCGGATCCTGGTGCCCTGGTGCCCCTGCAGGACCATTCACCTGATCCAGGAGATGGAGCCTGGAAACGTAAGCCTTCTCAGTTTGCAGGAGTTCATTGGCAATGTGGAACACCTTCTGCTGCACAGTCAACTGAAGAGAGAAGAGGCAACTGCTGGTCTGTCATCCTGTACCCTAACCTTCACTCAAACCCCTAGAATTCTCAGAATACCATAAATGCTACTCTACACCTAATGCCACTTAAAGATAACCATACCTCCCATCCCTGAAGCCATAAGCCCCACAGCTTCACCCCAACTCCCCTGTGTGTCATAAACGCCACCCCTCAATTCTGATGCTGTGTACTTCTCATTAGGCCACTCATTCACCAGGCCATCTGCTCCCTCTATTCACTCTGCATAGTGTAGTGGGTAAAGTATGGGCTAGAAAGTCAGACTTTCTAGCTAGGTTCAAATTGTAGCCCTGCCATTTACTAGCTTGAATAAGTTGTATAAATGTTCTGTATTTAAGTCTCTTCATCTACATATACAGATAATAATAGGACCTAAGTCCATTTGTAATTGAGTCAACTAAATGATTTAATGTAAGTGAAACATAGCAGACTACGGATTAAGTAGACTATAAATGTTAGTTATTTATTCGCCCACTCAGTTCATTATCAGTAAAGGCTTGCTGAGTACCTGGGGCATGAGGAAAACCCAAAAGAATAAAAATGTATAAAACTCATTGCCTGTTAGCCTTCTTGCCTGTTTACTGGACACATATTTGCTGAGTCCCAGACCTTGGCCCTCACATCTGAGCTTGGTTCTGGTGACACAGGTATTCCGGCTACGACCTAATTAAGTGCAAGGATGCCTCGGAAGCAGTGTTAGGCTGCTGGGGCACAGAAAGGGATTTCTGCTGCTGAGAGCTTTTGTCCCACAGCCTCAGGCTTCTAGGGGGCTCTAAGTTCTTGTGCCCTTCCAGAGGCCGGCTGTCTGGAAGTCTCTCTGGATGTGAGACTTTCCATTTTACAAATAAGGAAACTAAGGTTATGGTGGGGCAGCAGAGACTTGCCCAACCTCACATAGCTACTGAATCTAGGGATTGTCCAGCTGGAGCAGGACTCTAAAGATCCCCAACCAGAATGCCTATCTTTAAGATGGAAAAACTGAGGCCCAGCTCGTGGTTCTCAGATGAGGGTACAACAATTTTCCTCATGGGCACTTGGAACTGTGAATGGTCATTTTTGTAGTTACAGTGATGTAGGGACATGGTACAGGTCTGCTACTGATATTTAGTACCAGGAGACCAGGGAAGCCAAACATTCCAAGTGGAAACAATGCCCTGCTTTGAGAAATACTGAGCTGGGGAAAGAACCAAGTGTAAAAGCCAGGCTTCTGGTTTCTCCACACAGTCCTGCCTCTTGGTGAACGTGGGTCAGTACCTCCACAGACTCCTGTCTCTCCATCAGGGGTGCTGGGACTTCTCTGTCCTTCTCATCCTCCTCCTCGTCGTCCTCCTCCTCCAGGTCACTATCAACCTCCTGGGAGCTGGGCCGGTGGGGGTCAGCCAAGGCAACAGGGACACTGGCCAGGGCAGGGGGCCCAGGGCAGAGGCCATGGCTAGGGGGCCCGTCATCACTGATGAAGCAGGTCTCCTCGCTGTTGGATGGTGAGCTGATGCTGTCAATGCCACTGTCCCGATTGGGTACCTTCTCGCCATCCCGGGGCCCGGGAGCCAGCAGGAACAGGCAGCGGGATGCCTCGCCCTCGGGGAGCTGGGGCACTGGTGGCTGTGGGGGTGGCTGTGGCAACATGGCTGGCTCTGTGGGACTTGGGCTGGGGCCAGGAGCTGGCCTATCCGAGGCGACAATCACAGGCTCTCTGAGGTAGGTGGTAGACACACATGGAGGCAGGGCATGAGCTTGACTGAGAGGCCTGTCTTACAACTGTCCTTTCTATTCCAGGCCCACCCTCCCCCCACAGGGTCCCCCGGGAGCTGGACTCACCTTTCAAATTTCTCAATCAGTGAGGATACTGCTGCAGAACTGGGGCTGGCCTCTGCCCTGGAGGCCAGGCCCTTGGCTACTCGGGGGTCTGCAGGCAGTGGGCGTGATGGTGGGGGTGGGATGGGCTCAGGTGGTGGGGGCATCCGGGGCATCTGCAGGTAGCTGGGCTTCGGGGGGACTAGAGAGATGGATGGGATAAAGAGGGGAGATCCCAATGGGCTGAGTTTGAAGTTGGCTGTTGCAGCCAAGCCCCTCCACAAACCCCCGGTCTGCACCTTTGCCTGAGACAGGCACAGAACTGGCCTGAGGTGAGATGCCATTATGTGCTCAATAGCCTCAGGTCACAGCCCTCTGCTCCTAGACCGTGGTGCTTCCTGTCCTTCTAACAAGCCCTCTCCTCGGGCACTGGCCAACCTTTCCCCTCCTCTGTCCCCTCTCCTGGGCCATTTCTTTGTCCCCTCTCTGGAACCACTTACCCTGTGGCTTTGGGCCCGGTGCCCGCTTCAGTGGCGAAGGACGCTGGCTGGGGGTTTCAGTGGGGGGGCCTGGGTCTGAGCGAAGTCGCTGGGGACCTTCTGGATGAGGCTCAAGGCCCTGGCCAGGGTCAAGGGACAAACTTTTAACCAGGATCCGGTTTCCCTGGTGCATCCCTGCAGAAGGGGAGATACTGGGTGTTAAGCAACTGATTATCCCAAAGGAGACTGGACAGTTGTATGTCTTAGCAGGTACCTGTGGTATCGAGTTCCCCTGGGCCCCTCTCCTGGCTACACTGCCTTTCTGGGAAACCTTTACTCCAGCAGTCAGATGGGGAGTCAAGCCCAGGGATGTGGCTAGCTGTTTTCATTAATAGACAAGAGTGCTTTGTGGTTAGTACATTGATTTCTTGTATGTCAGCAGGTATCATTACTAGGGAGTTTAACCAGGCTGGGGGCACGCATGAGAAGCCTACGGTTTGTGTACATGCTTGCACCGTTGTTTATATAGCCACAGTGAGATGCTGAGCCTAAACTGTTCTTCACATTTTCTCTTCAGTTCCTGAGGATATTTGGACTTCCTTTTCTGCAATTTTATATAGCTGAAAATAATGAAATTATATTTCATGAATAAAAGTTTTTCTTCTTAAAATTTCAGCTTCTCACTAATCTGTACTATCCTCCTCTATTTCCACACCTACACACACCCACACACAGCCAGCACGCAGAGTTCAGGTTACAGGAACAGCTTTAGGACACCAGGCAAAAAAATTCAGGAAAGTGAGGCCTTTCTGCATTGTCCCTCTTCCTTCACTGTGGGGTCCTTAAACCCACCTCTGTCTTTGGTCCTGGGGAGATGATGGTCACCCTGGGGTGAGAAGATTCAGTTTGGGAGGTGTGAGGGGACCTCTGCACCCAGGGATGACACATTCTAAGGGAAAGAGGGTGGCCTGCCTGGGCAGGGATCTGTGTGTGGCAGGTCTCAGATGATAGAGAAGTCAAGGAGGGAGCAGAGCAGAGAAGAGAGGGCAAGCCCCGGATGGCAGTTTGAGGAGCAGGGTGACCAGCCTGTGGGCAGAAGAGAGCCATGAAAGACCATTGTGTAGGGAAAGATGTGGCAAATAGGTGTCAGGACAAGAGAGGGAGTGGCAGCCAAGAGCCCCCAGAACTCCCACCCACACATGGTGCCAATTTTGCCATGCCACAGTCACATGACCTCTCATAGCCACCGAGAGTCTGTTACCCTGTGTCACAGTTTCATACGTGACCAGTCACAAATGGGTTCACTCAGTCACAGAGACACAGGTGTTATTCACACTGTTTCACTTAACTTTGGGGACACAAAATTCAAACATCCAATCGTGCCATCACGCTTCTGAAAGCCTGGTCACACACAGTCACAAAGACCCACAGTCACAGCTTCACATATTATCACACAGCCTCACAGTATTACAGACACTGGCAAACATGGCCATGCACACTCACAAAGACACAAGTCACACAATGGCAAATCTACAATTTCACCTAACCACTTACCATCATATACCCACTTATATACTCCTCAAATATGGTTCCACTGAGTCACAAAGATATACAGTGCCATTTACACTGTATCTCACAATCTCAGGGCCACACTGTCATACACCAGGATATAGTGTTACAGGTTCAGTGCAAATGGTTCACACAGTCACAAGACTATAGCCATCGGGGGTTATTATACCATGTCATACACAACCTTGCACCATGACTAAACAATACAAAGTCACCTGCCACCATGTACCCAAAATCACAGACACACAATCACACATGGTATCACTTACTATGTCATACTCATGAAACAAACATGTCTGTGGAGTCCCTGGGTCTTAGGGGCTCAGGTATACACTTGCCTCCTGGTCTACATAGTCATGGTGTCACATGCAGCTACAACACAGAAATACTCTACTGGGTCACAGGCAAAAAGAGCAGCAGGAAATTTCAGGTCTCCTAGTCCTGGAGGGAGGGAGTAGCCTAACCCACAGGGTTCCAACAGCTTCCCAGGGTCTCTGACTCCATCAGGCCACAATCCAGTCACAAAGGCCATGGTCCCCTCCCAGCCCTGAAGGAACAATATGCCCTAGGCCCTGGGCTGAGCCCCCCTCCCCCACTCAGTACCTGGCTTTGGGTGCAGTTTCCTCACTTCCTTTCCCACATGAGCAGGCAGGGCCCTGGCTGGGAGGGAGGAGGTGATCCTCTCAGCTCAGCTGGGCTGCTTACCCAGCCCTGCTCAGCATATCCTGACCTGGTCCTGCCCTGCCCTCCCCCTGGGTGTGGGGTTGATGAGGATGAATCACCTTGAGGGCGGAACATGCAGAGACATACTTTGAGAGACCACATGGCCAGAGAAAGTGAGAGACTGAGAGAGAGCAGCTGACAGGGCCAGAGATCCACAGAGCAAAGCCAGACATCCCACCATGCAGACCCCTCTCAGGGTAATACACACGGGTGCCAGAGTCCCAGCAGGTACCTTTTGTCTGCCTCCTTGGGCCTGGAGTCATGCACCTGGCCCTGTCTCCATACCTCAAAGCAGGCAGCCCTCCCTGGGTAAGCCCTCCCTACCCAGTCCATCCAGGGCAGTCGAGCCCCTCTCTAATTAGGACCCCTCTCTCTCTCCACGGTTTGTCCTAGGGATAGGGTAACCATGCCACCCTCTGCAGCCCTGCTCTGGGTCACTCTCTGCTCCCTCCCTACTCACTTCACCTAGGAGCCCACAAGTGGGCTTGCCTCTCCTTTCTCTTTGCCTCCTTGCAGGCAGCCCTGCAGAATGGGACTGAAATAGTCAGGGACAACCTGGATTCCTAGGTGAGAGGGGCAGATTCTAGTGAAGAGATGAAGGCAGTGAGAGGGGCAGTGACTTGCCCAAGGTCACATAGCAAGTCAGTGACAGACTTGCAGCAGACTGATCTGAGGCTGGACTTCTTAACTCTGCTCTCCAAGAGGAAGCTGGGAAAGAGGGGAACCTACAGGGGCAGAGGTGTGCCCCAGTGCTTCAGAAAGTCAGGAGCCAGTGCAGCTGGTGAGAACAACACCCCCAAGCCTGCCCACAGATTATGACAACAGGGCTTCAATTCAGGAGCCTGAGCCTGGCCAAGAACCAGGCAGGGCTGCACTGAGGGAAGAAGATAGAAGATCCCTCTTTTTCCTATTGCAGTGTTCCCTCCATCTTCCTCTGCCTACATTTTCCTGTCTCCTCCTATGTTTCCCCTTAGTGTCCCCCTTGGCCCCACATGTCACTCCCTCTAAGTGGCTAACAGACCTCCAGCTCAAGTCATACCACTTACCTGCACAAGAACCTGCCATGAACTCCCCATTGCCCATGGGGAAAATAGAAGCTTCCTAGCTAGTTCTCTATGGCCCCTCACAACCATGCTGAACTCTCTGCCTTCCCTTGGCTTAGTTTAGTCCCCCGAATACTTCTGAGCCCTGCTCTGAGCCCGGTAGACTCTGTGCTGGAGAAGGTGAAAATCCTATGTCTGCCTTCAGGGAGCTCCCAGGGGAGGTCTTCCCTTGCCCTAGATACCAGAGCTCTTCCCACTGCCCCATCCCATCCCCACCCCCTTAAGTCCTGCATTGATTTTCTCCAGTCCATTTTTTAAATTAAATTAAGTTTTTTTGGCCAAGCTGCTTGACATATGGGATCTTAGTTCCCTGACCAGGGTTCAGACCTGTGCCCCTTTATTGAGAGAGTAGCATTGAAACATATGCATACCCATATGTAAAATAGATAACCAGTGGGAATTTGCTGTATGATGCAGCAAGCTCAACCCGGTGCTCTGTGACAACCAAGGGTGGGATGGGGTGGGAGGTGGGAGGGAGGTTTAAGAGGAAAGGGACATATATATACTTGTGGCTGATTCATGTTGTTGTGTGGCAGAAACCAACACAATATTGTAAAGCAATTATCCTCCAATTAAAATTAAATTAATTAAAACAAACAAATAAACACCTGCGCCCCTTGCGGTGGAAGTGGAGTCTTAACCACTGGACTGCCAGGGAAATCCTCCAGTCCATTTTTTATGGTTGATAATCCATAATATTCTCTCTCACACTTGCACCCACACCCACACACCTGACAAGTTCTTCCACCAGCACTGTCCCTTGACCATTGGGTTTACCAGCATCCCCAGTACCCATTAGAACAGAGGCCACAAAGGGCACCCCCACATAGAAAGTCACTTAACCTAAGGCTTCCACTGCAGGGGGGCACAGGTTTGGTCCCTAGTCTGAGTGGGGGGGCAGTGAGGAAAACTGCAAAGACCCAGTGAGGACCACAGAGCTGCTCACAGGTCCACATGCAACATGTGCAGCACAGGGTGTGCACACATAGCCACACTCAGACATCTCTTGTTGCTAACGGGAAACACACCCTGGGCACCCTAGGATGCCTAGGTGCAGCCCCTGCTCTGCTGTGGGGTGGGGCAAACCCTCCAACAGGCCCTCAGCAGGCTGAAGGGCAATCTTGATTCTGACCCTCAGGGAGCTCCCAATCTCAAAGACAAGAGACTCTCATTCAGGAAATGCTAAGTGCGGCTCAGGAAGTGCAAGGGGGTCAGCCTGTCGGGACTGGGGAAGCTCAAGGGAGGGAGAGGCCAGGGACAGGATGGCCAGATAAAATACAGGATGCTTAGTTACGTCTGACTTTCAGATAAGCAATGAATAATTTCTTAGTATAAGCATGTGTCATTCATACTTAAACTAAAAATGTATTTGTTGCTGTTGTTTGTTGTTTTAGTCACTAAGTCATGTCTGAGTTTTTAGAGACCACCATGGACTGTAGCCCACCAGGGTCCTCTGTCCATGGGATTTTCCAGGCAAGAATACTGGAGTGGGTTCTCATTTCCTTCTCCAGGGGATCTTCCCAACCCAGGGATAGAACTTGCGTCTCCTGCATTGGCAGGAGGCTCCTGCACTGAGCCACCAGGGAAGCCCCAAAATGTATTACGCTATACTAAACAGTTTTTGTTGTACATTTGAAAAATTCAAATCTACTTTTTTTGGGGTGAATTCCAAAAGCCCTAGTCAAGAAGGGATTCTAATAAATGAGGTGGAGCCAGGCCTCTGAGGTGGCACCAGGCAAGCTGTGGGTTCTACCCAATTTCCCTGCAGTGGGTGCCTGAATGCTCATGACAGTGACATTATTTCAGGCATAACCTTGAATCTGGTCTTATTTACTAAAAAAAAAGTCAATAATTAAAAACCTGTGGTACTTGACTATTCCAAAGAAGGGTGGCTTGATCACACTTGCTGACCAAACTGCATGGATTAAGATGTTGTGAAGCCTTCACAAGGAATATCTGGCTCAGGAGTAACACAGACCTCAGTTAAATCCCAACACCCTCACTTACTAACTGTGTGACCCTGGGCAAGCCTCTCCATCTATCTGAGCCTCAGTTTTCTTATGTGGAAAATAGGATAACAATCACAGCCCCCTGGTTTTGAGAAGTCCATGAGACAAAGAAGGGAAAGCACATAGTGCCCCCAGCCCCCCAGCAATGTGGCTTGAACTTGAAAGCCAATAGAACTGCACATCCACAACGAAAACTATGCACACAGATACATAAACCCACGGGCCACAGGCTGCAACCCAACACAAAGCTATCAACACAGTGAGAAACATGTGCAAACCCAGTCACAGTTGAACACAGAATCCAACTCCACTCTCTGACAGTTCCTCAGATCAGGGCAGGATTTCTACTAGACACAGAATGGCAGAGAAAAGACAATGGTACCCCATCCTCCATTCAAATTCAATTAAAATATAGAAACCAAATGCAATCGTAAGTTTCAAGGAGTGTAACAGAGTTTGGAATTTTCTCATGATGACTTACTGGTACTGAAATAGCAAAATCATTCCAGAAATTGTTTCTGGTAGCTTCACGGCACTGATTGGCAGGTGCCCTGAGCATGTGCTTCTAGGCTTACTGGCAGAGCAGGTCTACCACATAGCTGAGTTTGAGGACAAGCACTTTTCCACTGGAACTGGACCCTCACCTCTTTCTGGGAATTTCAGCTCCCAGTTCTCTCCTTCCCTGGCCAGCAGCACCCCCTCTCCCTTCTCCCAGCTGTAGCCTTGGCTTAATCTCAATACAGCTAATAGGGCCCCAGACTGGAACTCAGCTATTAACTCCCTGGTGACCTGGGGGATTGTTTCACAACTCTGGACCCCAATTTCCCCATCTGCAAAATGGGGAGAGTATGTGTGAGCTTCTCATTGTGAGGAACTGGTGAGATGCTACTGTGGGCAGAAGCCAGCCCTGGCACTCAGGCATCCTGACCCCCAGTGCATGCTTCCCTCAGCAAGCCCCAGATCCCTGCCTCTCCAGGGTGTGAGATAGGCCCCTGAGACAGCTGAATTCCTGGGGGTGGGGTTGGGTGGGGATAGAAGAGGGAGTGGAAAAGAACAGCAAATAAGAAAGTGTCCTTTGGGAAGCCAGCTCTGTGGGGGCTGGAGAAGGGGAGCCCCTCAACTTGAGAAAAAAGCAGAGGATAAAGGTGGGGTAGCCGCCCCACCTCTTTCCACCAGCCCCTTGAATGTGAGTTCCAGCCCAGCTACACTGCTCTGCTTTTGCAGCCAAACTTGTTTGGCCTGGCGGATGTTCTCTCTGAAAGTTTCAACACAAAGCTCTGTCAAGTATGAGAAGTGCAGGGGGAGCTGTCTATAGGAACCCTGTGGCTAGCTCAGAGTGCTTCCTTGAAGTGGACTGGTCTTGTGAACATAAGGACTCTGCAGAAAAATGGAGGCATCTTCTGCAGAGTGAAGGCATTTCAGGAAAGTGGGAGCCATTCTGGCAAGTAAGGAGCTTCCTAGAGTGTTCCCTTTTGAAAACTGGAGAAACATTCTGTAAAATGGAGGTCTCTTTGATAAAAAGGGAAGAAATTTCTGCAATTTCTTTGCAATATTCCATTTCTGCAACGTGGAGAAGGTTTCCTCAAAGTGGAGTGACATTCTATCAAGTGAGGAGCGTTTTATAAAGACCCTTTTGTGAAATGGATGACATCTGTAAATGGAATCTGATGAAATATAAGACTGTTCTGTAAAATGGAGGAACTTTTGTAAAATGGGTTCCTTTTGTAAAGTGAAAAACATTTCTGTAAAGTGTGGACCCTTGTGTAAAGTGAGAACCTTTCTGTAAAATGGGACAACATAATGCAATAGAGGATGGTGAGGGTGGGGGTAAACTAGAGAGCACATGCCTCACTTAAAGCAGGGACAGCAGCTTCTCCCCTTTATCTAATTGTCACATTGCAGTAACAGGGCTGCATTTTCAGGTCTTCCAATATTTCAAGAGAATCAGAAATCCAGGCTTTTGTGTGAAATCCCCTAATTTTAAAAGCACTGAGTAGGTCAAATGAAATTTGTGAGTCAGATTCAACTTGTGGGCCACCACTTTGCAATATCTGAGTTGGATGTTCCTTAAGGCCCCTTCCACATCTGCCATTTACTTCCTGCTCTATCTGACATGCTATGGCCCTGGGGCAGCAGCTTTGGAGTCTCTCCTCCACCCTCTGGAAAGGCCCAGTCTCCTAGGGACCTGAGCAGTTTCAGAGAGCTGGCTCATGCAATACTTGTCAGCAGTTCCCTGAACTGGAATCTGCCTTTTGTTCTGTCTTGTCTTCTGCCCTGTTTAGGATGCCTGGTGAAAAAAAGCAGGAGATTGTAAGAATTTTTAGAACTCTCTGGAACTCAAGGTGCTTACTTTTTTGTGGAGGATATAAGGTATGAGGATTCAACTGTTTGTTGAGCTCCTACTCTGCTCCAGGCATTGTTTCCTATATGGCACACTCCTAACAACTCTGTATGCTATTAGCTCCATTATTACAGATGAGGAAACTGAGGCACAGAGAAACAAAATAACTTGCCTGAGGAAGTGGTTGAACTGATATTGGATCCCAAGTGTGTTTGTGTCCAGAGTCACAGAGCACATCCTCACTCAATGTCTGCTGAATTGGGAAAGGAATCACATTGAGGAGAGGGGGAGGGAAGAGAACTTTCTAAAGGAAATGGGTTTTGAGTTCAGTTGTCCAGGAAGTGTTTTTTCACATATAGATGGACTGGGTACAGTCCTGCAGGCAAGAGAAGAAAACTGAGCAAAGGTGTGGATACTAGGGGTGGGGCAGTAAAGCATGTGTTTGAAAGGCACAGTGAATAGAGTTCTGGGTTTTTAATAATAGGAAAGAATAGAAGGAAGGGGCCGAAAAGGCCAAAAGACAGGCAGGCACTCTCCTCCTCCACCAACCACTGCCACCAAGATACAGACCCATAGGGGCCACGCAGAGATAGGCACTGGCACAGAAACACATACACACAGTCTACATACAGAGAGACCCACATAGAGAAAACAACTGGAAAAGGCCCAAGGGCTCAGACAGAGCCAAGGTGACAAAAAACAGGAATACAGGAACATATACAGACCTAGAGACACACACAGACACACATGCATATATAATAGCATACACGTGGAAATACATAATAACAAGAACATTAAGATATACACAAAAAAGACCCATGGGGACAAAAACAGGCAGCCAGGCACATGTGCCCTCATGTGCATACATACACACACACACACACACACCACAGCCGCAAGGGAGCACAGACAGCCTATCCCTCTTCCAGTTTCTTGATTACTGTGAGGGCCTAACCACCTCCTCCCAGCGTCTCTGGACCTGAGGCCAGAGAAGGCTGGGAGTGGTAGCTCCACCCCTAGGGAGGGGCTGGGGACTTGAGAGGACAGGAAGGGAAGGGAGTGGAGCTGCAGCTGGGAGCACTGGGGGCAGTAATTACCCGGTGCTGGGGCTGCCACGCTGGCTGGGATTTCCCTCCCCTAGAGGACAAAGCCACAGGGGAATGGCCCTTCTGACCCCTGCTGTGTGTGACCCCAGAGCCCCCAACACTTACCCATCCCCCCTCCCCACTTCCCCGAGGCCTGGTCAAAATTGAGATTTGGTGACACAGAGAAATCATGAGGGGAAAAAGACAGAGAGAGACCGGGACAAAGACAGGAAAACTACAGAGACCCAGAAATTTGGACAGCTAGAGAGGGAGTCAGGAAAAAAGGGGTGGGGCGAGTCAGAAAAGAGACAGTGACACTGAGAGATGCAGGCCCAGAGAGGTAAATGAGACAAAAAGGGCAGACCAGGGCCACTTGTTGAACATGGCTACAATGTGCTCTACTTGTGGCATTTAATCCTAACAACCCTAGGAGGTGAGGATGCTAACTCCATTTTGTAGATGAGAAAACTGAGGCTCAGAGGGGTGAGGTGATTTGCTCAGGATCACATGAAAGTAGAAAGTGGCAGGGCTGGGTGGGGGGTGGGGCTCTCACCACTGCCTGCCCCTGCCAGGGACATGGGAGAAAGGAGTTTTCCGGAGACAGAAGCTGTCTGGAGACTCAAAGTCCTGAAGTCCCGAAGAGATGCAGTGTGAAAGAGCCCAGCACCTTCCCTGCCCCCCTCCCCTGTGTCCCCGGTGGGGGAGGGGGCCGTGGCTACACCTGGAACGCATTAGGCAGGGAGGCCCAGTCTAGGGGAGCCGGGAAGATGCAGAAGGGGGAGCAGGGAAGGTGAAGGTGAAGTTGAAAGCAGCAGCGTGGGAGGTGGCAAGGGCCTAGAAGGCTCAGGCGGAAGAGCTTCTATGCCAGCTTGAGCTTCTTGGGGCCGTGCTGCCAGTCCCGCCCTTCCCGCTTTCTCCAGGAGCCCTCCCTCCCTGACTTAACCCCTTCTCAGCGGAAGTGCCGCTGAGGGCTGAAAGCTGCCACCAACAGCAATGGGAAAAGCCTTCAGTTCCCTCTCTGGGCCTCAGCCACACACCTGTGCCCCTCACCCTCCCGTCCTTAGTCTGGGGCCCAGATGGACACAGTTGACACTGACTGGGCACTGCCACACAGATGCCCCTTTTCCAGGCTCCTCAGACTCAGTGCATTCTAAACCCCAGCTCTACCCCAGCCCCTAGTGGCTCCTCCTCCTGCTTCCCCGCCCCAGGAACTGCACCTCCAGCCACCCAGTTCCCTAAGCCAGTCCCTAAGCCAGAGGTTTGGCTTTCTTCAACTCACTTGAGTCCAGCCAGTCCCCAAGTCCTGTAAACTCAACTTCTTCCGGAGGGCAGGAATCCATAGGCTATTTTTCCCAGTCCAGCCTCCTAACTGGTTTCCCTCCCATCCTCAGGGTCCTCTACAAGGTATTCTCCACACCACAACCAGCTTATGAAAACACAATCCCCTTCAATTTTTGCAGCCTGGTGATGGGCTCCCCTTGCCTCTAGAGTGAACTCCAAAGCTAGAGAATACTTCCCCACCCCCACCCTCCAGCCACAAAGGCCTCTTGTCTGTTCCTCGAAAGTGCTCTCTTCTGCCCAGGGCTTTGGCACATGTCATTCTCGTGGGCCTGAACAGCTTTTCTGCTTCTCCTTACCTCTGGACTCCTATTTATCCTTCAGATCTCAGCTCAAGTGTCCTCTCTTTTACCTGCCTGCCCCCTCCTCATCTGTTCCTGCAGCATCTGTGCTTGGAATTACCTGTCATGTCTTCCCTGCTAGAAAGGAGCTCCACAAGGACAGGGACTGAGCCTCACTGCCTTGTTGCCCAGCCAGCAACTCAGAGGGCCAAGCAAAAAGTAGGTACTCAATAAACATTTGTTAAATAAAGAAATGTCCTCCTCCCTCCTCTCTTTCATCTGCCTTATCTGCTCACCAAGAACTTATTGATGCCTATTATATACCAGACAAATGTGATGAACAGGTCCTCGATGTTACAAATGGGGAAATGAAGGCTATGTGGTGGGAAGGGAAGCCTGAGGGCACAGTGAATCAAGAGTGCTGAGTTCCTTCTGCTGCTAGCCTCATCCTTGCCTCCAGTCCTCTGTGTTTTAAGTTGAGGTGCCTTTTGGAGATGTCACAGCTTCCAAGTCCAAGGAACTGGGTATTGGATCCTGGAGAGGCTGGACTCACTGCTCCAAGGAAGATTGCTCTCTACAGTTGAGGGCAGTTAACTCTTCCGGGCTGGGCATCAGGAGACTACACTTCCTGTTCTCTTTCCAGACAGGTCCTAGCCACACCCAGATAGTGTCTGGCCAGCTCCACATCTGCCTAAGGCATTTAGCTAACTGGCCTCCAGAAAGCCATGGCTGGCATCTGTCTGGGGCACTGTTAGCTACCACTCACCCTTGAAGGACCAAGTAGCCCCAGCCAGGCTGTCCCCTAGAGGCAGAGGAACCTGAAAGGGTGGAGGAATGGGGGCGCCAACCATCTGCAATTGGAGACTTCAATTCTTTTAGTCCTTTTTGCAGCTACCTTTGTTGTATTTGTTTGGGAGGTCCCAGGTGACTAGGAACCAAATCTGGGTCCTTTCTCAGACACTCCCCTGGAATCTCAAACTGCTGCTCTCCAAAAACCACCAGCAGAGCCCACCGCCCCCTCCTTTCAGGAGTCCCCTCTTCTTCTTTCCATGAGCAACCTCCCTCTAAGGCCTCTCAGGATGCCCTCAGCAGAGAAAACATGGAGGGAGTCACAGGAATTTACTAATGTTTGGTTTGCTTTTCAGGAGTACTCCCTTCGTTCTGTGCAACAGCCAATACCCTGGGTATATGTGAAATGGGTCTCAGCTTTATCCAAATATACTTTAAAAACTGCTCCTCCTCCCATCTCAAATGGCACTTCCAAGGCAAATTTTGGGCAAGTAATGAATGATCCACCTGAAGGTGACTCTGCTGACCTCACTATCTATGTCTTCAAGGATGGGACTGGCCCCCAGAACCATGTACCCTCTCCCCATGAGCTGCTGTGTGGCTGGTGGTACTCATTGGTGGTGGAAAACGCCCAAACATCTCTGGCCTAGACCTCTCTTCAGAGCTTTCCAACCCTACATCCAAATGCCTGTTGGCCACATCCACCCAGGTGTCCCCCCAGGACTCTCAAATGCAACAGGTTTCAAATGTACTTCAGTATCTTCCCTCAAACCTGCTCCTTCTCTTGCAAGTAGGTGGCCCCACCACTATCCACCAGGTCACTGTAGTTGATTTCAGAAAACAACCCAGAAACATCCTGGACTTTTCCCTCTTCCTCAGCCTCTACGTCCAAGATCTGTCTATGTTAGCACTGAAATACCTCTCAGATCTTACCTTCTGCACCTGCCATTTCTCTAATCCAAACTACCATCACCTCTTGCTTGGATGACTGCAATCCCTATCTGCCTGCCTCCGACCCCACTCTTGTGCCCCTACCATCCACTCTCCACATACAGCCATGGAGAATTCTCAAACACCCATATTTGAGCACATCATTCCCTGTCAAAATTTCCCTTTGCCCTCAGGATAAAGTTCCTTCACCAGCCTTATCTTTCTGCTTCTCCCAATGTCAGCCCCTGTCCCAGGATGCCTCACGTCTCAGTGCCTTTGCTCATACTGAACTTCCTACCTGAACTGCCTCCACGTTCCTCCTAGCTCTGAAAACCTTGCTGACACCCTTCTAGAGCCCTTCCTTTGGTCCAGGCCTTGTGCTGGATGCTGCTGATACCAAGGTTTCCTCTGCCCCAGAGTCCCAGAACTGTAACTGCCTTCCAACTTGAATGGCCAAATGGCAGCCATTCACAAGAGATGGGCATAAAGCGTAAACAGAGGCTCCCAGTGCCTGTGCTTATATGGGTGAGAGGTTGACTTATTCGCTTTAGCTTAGATCCCATGCCTCCCTTCAGGGTTGGAAGTTATGGTGAGGCGGCCAAAAAAGGGCCCTGGGAAAACAACCTCAGAGTAGAGGCTGATGTGGTATCCTAATGATACTGACTCACTGTAGGGTCACAGCTAAACTGCCTCTCAGAGTCTCTATAGTCCCAACTTAAGAATGGTGCCCATTCTAGGCTATATATGAGATTCACCTGGGGAGTTTTCAGTAGATTCCTGGGTTGCAACCCCAAGATTCTGGAGCTCTGAGGTAGAGTCTGGGAATCACATTTACTTTTTCAAAGTCAACAAGGGATTCTGATTTTCAGGACCAGATGGTGACAAGGGACCTTTCCAGCTCCAATTCTAACTGTCAGAGTGTCAGATGATGCCCTAGGCTCCAAATCAGGAGCTACCAGCCCCTGTTGCTGCCTCCCTCAACTCAGTCCTTCCACTACCCATGAAAAGGCTTTAACACCAGGTGCAACTCTTTCAACAGAGCCAAGGTCAAGTCCCAAGCTATCTCCCAACCAGCATCTAGAAAGATATTCCCAAAGCTGAGGAAGAGGGTAGGGTTCTTCCCAAATCTCTATGAGCAAACCTATACCTGGGAACTCCTTTCTGACTCTCTCAAAGCACTCTCTTGTATCTCAGAGAGGTTGAGTTATCTCAGTAACCCAATAAGGCCTCACATTTTATTAACCTAGGAAATGGGCATAAAAACAATCATCCAACCCCTGGATAGGAATCAGGGTAACTAAAAGACAAAGCACTTTGAAGCAATTCAAAGCTTTCCCATGGATAAGATAATATATTATTTTAAAAAGCACCCCCCTACATACACCACCAGGATGGACCACTGGCTCCTAACGATGGTGATTCTATAAAGGCTTCAGCAGTCTGAGGGAGGAAGCCAGGAGGCACACAGAAATCTTAACATGTGGACTAAAAATGTTTCAACCCTTTAATTGAAACTTAAAACTCTCTCTCTCTCTCTCACACACACACACACACACACACACACACACACACACACACACACCCTACAATCACCAACCCTGCCTTCTTTGGGCCAATTATAGGCGAGTCCTGTAGAGAAAGAAGCAAGTCACTTGTGCCTACCCCTGGGTTGGCCAGGCAGTGGGGGAGGCGGGCTCTCACGCCCCATGCTGCTGTGAATCACATGGCTCAGTGCTTGTCTTGCCAGGGCCTGAGTAATTCCTCCGCCTCCACTTCAGAAGGTTTTTCTTATTTTTTTTTTAATTTTATTTCATTCTGCAAGCTTTGCAACCACTATCTCATAGACTCCTCATGGCATTCTCTAGATGAGGAAATTTGAGGCTCAAAGAAGGGAAGTCACTCACCCAGGGTCCTACAGTGAGTTAGTGAGGAATGGTCGAATGAGAGGTCAGGTCCTTCCCTGACACCTTTCTTATTCCCACTCCTCATCTTGAAGTGAAAAAATAGAAAAAGACACCCACCAATGACTAAGGCCTTTTAATACTGTTTGTCAGTCCTAAAAGAAATCAGCCCTGAATATTCATTGGAAGGACTGATGCTGAAGCTCCAATACTTTGGCCACCTAATGTGAAGAACTGACTCATTAGAAAAGACCTTGATGCTGGGAAAGATTGAAGGCAGGAGGAGAAGGAAATGAGAAGATGAGATGGTTGGATGGCATCACAGACTCGATGGACATGAGTTTGAGCAAGCTCCAGGAGTTGGTGATGAACAGGGAAGCCTGGCATGCTGCAGTCCGTGGGGTTGCAAAGAGTCGGACACGACTGAGCAACTGAACTGAACTGAACTGAACTAAACTACTAAGGCAGGGACTTCATTGGGAAAACAGTGTAGGAAATTTGTGCTGCTTTTTGGGGTGAGGAGGGGAGTGATTCATGATGCGTATAATTTGGAAGGACTGGTGGAGTGGGAAAAATCACTGCTGTGTATTGATCAGAGGCCAGAGACCAGGGGCCCAGATGCTGCCCAGCTACTGACTCCCATACCAAGAGTATCTGGAGGGCAAGAGTTCAGTTGTCCTTCTCTTAGACAAATAGTTACTGAGGTCCTACTATGTGGCCCCTTTGTTCAACAAGGATTTATTAAGCATCTACTGTATGCTAGCCAGTATGCTAGTTGCTGGGGATACAATGATGAACAAAACAGATACAATCCACTTGCCCTCATGGAGCTCACTTCTGGTTGAGGAAGACAGGCAATGAATAAGTAGACACACAGAATAAGATAACTGCATATGTACTAAGCGTAAGGATGGAAGTTCACTGGCAACTTCGATGGACACCCACAAGGGCCCCTACCTAAAGTGATCGGGGAAGGTCTCTCAGAGGAGGTGACATTTGAGCTGAGACCTGAAGGGTAAGAAACAAGCCAGGTGGAGAGCTGGGGGAAGAGCTGCCAGGCAGAGGGAAAAGCAGATGCAAAAGCCCTGAGGTGGGAGTGCTTGTGGCATGTTTTGGGATCTGAAAGAAGGTGCTGCAATAAAGTGGGTGAGTAACCTGCTCCACGCAGTGTCTGTCAAGGGGAGTTTGGAAAGTCAGCAGGAGCAACATGCAGGCAGGGTGTTAAAGGCCTATTGTTAGCTGATTTATCTCCAGCCCATTTGGAGGGAGCCCCTGAGAACTCCCAGAGGTTCCATGACTAGCTCAAGGTCACAAGTGCAGCAAGGGACACATGTTGCTCATACTTTTATGCTTTGCTAATGCTACCTGGTGCTGGTCCACAGTCTCCTAAATCTGAGGAGCCTGGGATGTGGGCCCTGGGAGGTCCAGAGGCTCAACAGCTCCTTCATCGTTGCCTAGTGGAAGGCACTGTTCTTCCTCCATGATTCCTGGGCTCAGGTCCACATGGGATGTTCCCAGATAGAGGAGGCCCTGCTGGACTCCTCAGACACTCAGGTCTTTGTAGCAAGAAGGCCTCTCCAGGCAGTGGTCAGTGGTCCCAGCCTGACCTAGAGCCGCTCCACTCTGCAAATCCAAGTTCAAGCATCCTGACTTCTCACAACCAACCTTGTAGTCCTGCACCTCTCCAGCTCTGCTACCACTGGCTTTTGCTTCCCCCGCCCAACCATCACCACCTTTCTGCTATCTCCCTAGCTATCACCACCTCCAGCCTTTCCCTCCAACTTGATCTCCAAGGCCCACCTCTTAAGACTACCTTTCTCTCTCATCAGCACCTTTCACTCCCTCCTTCCCTTGTCCTCCTGCCACACACACTGGCAAAACCCCAACCTTGGATCAATCCACCATCCCTCTTTTTTTTTTTTCCACTCATACTCCAGAGCTGTTGAATAGTACAGGAGAAAATCACATAAGCAGAAGGCTTGGCATTACTTTCATGGTCTCCAAGCTCAGTTTGGGGAAGCAGAAAGACCATAGACTTTGGACTCAAACAGATTTGTTTTGGAACCCTGTCTCCATACTAGCTGTGTGACCTTGGACAGGTTACTTACCTTCTCTGAGCCTCAGTTCCCTCACCTACAAAATGGGGCTAATGATATCTACTTCACAGGAGGCTCCTGAAGATGAAATAAAAACCCATGTAAAGCACCCAGCCCGGTGCCTGGCACAACATAGGTGCTTGGCAAATGGGAGACTCCTTTTCTCCCATTCCCCCAGACAAGCCCCGGTTTCTCCAACCAAATCCCCCTTACTGCCTTGCAATCCTATCCCTTTTTCTTAGAGTGCTCCCTCTCCCATTAGCCTCAGCAGATAGAAGAGGAGGGGGTCGGAAGGGTTGAGAGGGCACAGCGGACAGAGGAGGCGGGAGGTGGGGGTGGGGGTGGGACTGGGGTTGAAAGAATTAGAAGGCCGAGGAACGTGGGAAGGGGTTGGAGGTTGAGAAGAGTCGAAGGGCTGTGGTGAGCGAGCCGGCCCTGAGAACAAGAACCCGCTCCCAGGCCCACGGCTGGAGCTCCCATTCTCTCTCTCAATCACTCACCAGGCCGGGGCTGCGAGCCCTCCAGGTGGTAGGAGAAGCGTAGGGCCCGGTGGTGCTGTGGACTGGGGCCGCAGGGCAAGACCCGGGGGCCTGGACCGACGCCCAGGCTGGCGTCCGAGGGTCCGGCAAACTGGGGATCCAAGAGGCTGCCGAGAGCCGAGCCTGAGCCCCTGGGCACCGGCAGTCCTGGTTCCGAGGCTCCAGGGTCGGAGTCAGCATAGGCCGGTGACGCGGCGCCGGGGGAGTTCGCGGTTGGGTGTTCGGGCTCTGAAGGCCCGGCGCCCCCCAGGGCTCGGTGGCCATGCATGGTCCGGGCCTGGGCGCGGGGCCCGGGCTCCCCGCTTGGCTCCAGCTCCTGGGGCGGAGGCACGGGCGGAGGAGGCCCGGCGCCCGGCGGAGCAGCGGCCTCAGGCTCGGGGGGCGGGGCTGCGGGCTCAGTCCCACTGCGGAGACTCAAGCCCCCAGCCCGGGCCCGGGCCAGCAGCCGTGGCAGCGGTGGCAGTACCAGCAGTAGCCGCGGCCACCGCCGCGGCGGTGCCAGGCATCGCCGGCCCCGGCCCCGCGCGGGGAGTGGGTTCGGCGGGGCCGGGGGCCCGCTGGGGAGCGCTGTCTATGCGGCAGCGGCTGAGTGAGGGTCGGGGGGTTGCGCTCGGCGTGGGCTCTCTCGTCAGCAGTGAGCCACTTCCGTGGCCCCGGGGCGAGTGGCCGGTCTGTTCCGAGTTCAGGGTCTCTTCCCTCTCCCCAAATGGGAATCGATCTAGGCTCTCCTGGCTGGTCGGAAAGGGTTCTTCCTCCCGCCGCAGCGGAGGCTAGGGGGCGGAGGGGAGGAAAGGAGAGGGAAGGGGAGGGAGGGAGGAGAGGATGGCGGTGGCGGGGGGCGCGCCTGTGCGCCGCGCTCTCGGGCTGCGGGGTTCTCCCTCAGCCGATGCCTCCAGACGATGCTCCAGCAGCGGGGGCAGAGGAACAGTCTAGGCCCGGCTCCACCGTCCTCCCCAGCCTCGGCCTGGGTCTCCGCGGTGGCGGGCGGGAAGGAGCCTAGTGAAGGGGGGTGGAGAGGCGGGAGTCGTCGCTGAAGCAGCCACAGCCACAGCGGCGCTGGGACCCAGTTGCCCGGGTCCCGCCCCCTCGCTCGGGATTTGCGCCTGGCCACGCCCCCTAGCTAGGGCCGCCCTCTATTCTCGCTACTACCGCCCTCTAGGCCCTCCTCCTTAAAAATTCCGCCTCAGCCTGCCGTGCGCATCTCCCCCTGGTCCAGCATAGGCAAGTCAATGGGCTCAACCTCCCCAAATCTGCCTTTCTGTCCCATCTCAGGTCTGTCTCTCTCTGCTCATCCTCAATCTCTTTTCTATCAACCTTTCCAAATGTTCCAGAGTTTCTCTAGAGCTTGGCTCATAGGGGACTTGCCTTTCATATTCTTCACTCAGCTCAGATCAGACCTCATGGTCATTTTGCCACCTTTGACCAATAGCCTCAATTCCCAGGACTGTCGCATCTGCCTGGCAACATCCCAACCTTGAATCAGCCCAACTGTCCATCTTTTCTATGCCTGTGCCCAGGCAACTAAACACTGCGGGAGAAAACTGTTCAACCTCATAGATTTGTGCCACTATAAGCTCATGGTTCCCAGCTTCTACCAGGCCTTCCGTTCTGATCCACAACCCTTCTATGCCTTCCCGACAGCCCCCTCTCCCATGCTCCACAGCAGCCATTTCTAACCTCCCTTCTCCTCAATCCCCCTTCTTCATCTAATACCTGACCCTCAGCAGATGACCCCACCTCCTACTTCATAGAGTAAACAGAAGTCACCAAAAAAGTAAGTTCTGGACTTCTTGCTACCAAACTTACAGTCTGTCCTTTGCTCCTTCCTATTAGCATTTAAACATACTCAGGTCTCTTCCTTCTAAAAACAATTACCAAAACATCTTCCTCTCCAATTACCTCCCTCCTCTCTATAAATGTCTCAAAAGAGTCACCTGCACTTAACTGTCTTAATTTTCCCATTTCCCACTTATTTAAAACCCACTCCAATCTGCCTCTATTTGCCTGATACTGCTCTCTTATGATGGAGAAGGAAATGGCAACCCACTCCAGTATTCTTGCCTGGAGAATCCCATGGATGGAAGAGCCTGGTAGGCTGCAGTCCATGAGGTTGAGAAGAGTCGGACATGACTGAAGCGACTTCACAGCAGCAGCAGCAGCAGCTCTCTTATGAAGGTCTACCATGGCCCATGTCACTAAATCCAATAGAATCTTTTCAGCTGCTGCTGCTGTGAAGTCGCTTCAGTCATGTCTGACTCTTCGCAACCCCATGGACTGCAGCCTACCAGGCTCCTCCGTCCATGGGATTTTCCAGGCAAGAGTACTAGAGTGGGTTGCCATTGCCTTCTCCAAGAATCTTTTCAGAGGTTATCCTTTTTTTTCCTACTTGACTTCTTGGTAGCATTTGGCACTAGTGAACATTCCCTCCTCTTTAAACCACTTCTGTGACACCACACTCTTGTTTTCTCCTACTTCCTTGGTAACTCCCTTTTACTTTCCAGTTTCCTTGTCCGACTCTTAAAGCTGGTGCTCTTTAGGGTTTGGCCTGAGCTCTCTTCTCTTTCTCTCTCTCTGCTCTTTCCTACAATTATTACATTCATTCCCATAGTTTCAACTATCATTTATTTGCTGATGACCCCCAAATTAATACTTCAAGTTCAGATATTTCTTCTGACCTATGCATTCAATAGGTTAATAAACAGCTGTACCTGAATACCCTGGAGATACCTAAAGTTCAGCTTCTCTCCAACTCAAGGCATCCTCCCTGTGGCCTTTTTGTCCATCTTTGTACCTTACCTTAGTGAATGACCCCAGTTAAGACAGAAACCTGAGCTATACCATGACTCTTTTCTCTCCTCCACCACCAATGCAATCACCAAGACCTGTCATTTTTATCTCCTGAATATCTCCCAAATTTATGTAGTCTCTTCATTTCTGCTGCCACTACTCTAATCTAGGCCAGCACTATTTCTAACCTGAATACTGTCATAGCTTGTTTCATTCTTGTTCCCTGGCATCTAGTCTCTTCACTGTAGGCAATGTGATTTTTGAAAAGGTAAACTAAATCATATTACTCTCATGTTTAGAACCCTTTTATTGAGTACCTACTGGCTCAAAAGGAAAGCTGCCTTCCTCAACAGGCAAAATTAAACTGGGCCCTTCATGATTTGACGCCCACCAGCCTTTCCAGACTCCATGCTTGAGTCAAAGCTGAAATTTTTAGACTGCTCCTTAGTCTGTCTAGCTTTGAAGGCTTTGCATATGCTATTGCATCTGCAAGAAATTTTCTCCACATCTCAGTTCCATTTCATCTGTTCTTCAGGTCTCTGCTCATTTGATGAACACCTTTTGGGCACACACTTAGGGCCAGGCACGCTGTGAGGCACTATTTTTATAGAGGTGAATAAGACAGATATGAACAAGATCGTGGTGAACAAACTTGGCCCTCAGAATTTCAGTCTGGTGCTCGAGAGGACTTGAAGTAAACAAAAACATAATTACAACATATAAACACACAAAATTACAAATTATGATAAGGCTATAAAGAGCCAGGACAGGGTGATAGGAAAGAGAATAAGAGGTGGGGGCAATTTAGCCTGAGAGTCAGCCAGATCCTGATATTTAAGCTGAGTGAAGAAGTGGGAGTTAGCTTATGAAGAGTGGAGGCAAAAGTGTCCTAGGGAGAGGCCACGGCACATTTAAGAAGGCCCTGGGAAGAAAGGGAAATGATATACTCAGGAAATGTAGGAAGGCCAGTGTGGCTGGAGCATAGAGAGCTGAGGGCAAGAGGATGGGATGTGAGGTTAAAGAAGTAGGCTGGCAGAAACCAGCTTATGTTGAGCTTTATAGGCCATGATAAGGAGAACAGATCTTATTCTGTGAGCAATAAAAAGGTAGTGAAGCAGTGCTTTTAAATGTGGGTCAAACTGAAGAAGGTATTGAAATCAATTTGATAAAAGAATACAAAATATCAGAAAGTATCATAGGATCATGTAGGAAGGGTAAGCATGTCTCATGAAACTTTTGTTTCAGTTTGTATCATTTATAATCGTGATGAAATAGTATCTCTTTTGTAGATACTTCACACCCCACAAATGCTGAAATACACTACATTGAAGGGTTTTAAGCTTGGGGTTTTCATGGTATAGTTAATGTTTAAAAAGATTACTTTTGCTGCTGTGAAGAATTGGAGATAGACAAGATTAGGAGTCTACTGCAATCAGAGATGATGGTGAGTGTGACTAAGGTGGTAGACTGTGAGATGAAGAGAGGTAGATTGACTTGAAAGATACTTAGAATTGAAAGGGCTTGGTGTGGTGGCTTGGGGGTGGGAGGGAGAGGGAGGAATCAAGGATGCCTCCCAGGGATCTAGTGATGTGAAGCCAGGTCATTCATTGAGATGAGGAAGACTGAAAGAGGAACAGGTTTTCAGGGGATGATCAAGAGTTCAGTTTTACATGCCCTTGAGATAGCCAAATGAAGAAGTCGGGCAGATAGTGGTATATAGTTTACAGAGGAGAAGTATGGTTTCAGATATAAATGAGAGTTGGCAGTATAGAGATAGCATTAAGAACCATGAGAGAAGTCAGTCTGGGACAGAGCAAAGAGAAAGGAAGAGGACCCATGACCAAGCTCTGAGGAATTTCAACTTTAGAGGTTTGACGAAGTAGGAGGTTGCAAAGAGACTGAAAACAGGTAAAGAGATAGGGACATAACTAGGGTTAGGAAAACCAGAATGGATAAAGAATGGATACACCATTGGTGGGAGTGTAAACTGATACAATCACTCTAGAAAATGTTGGGCATTTTCTAGTAAAGCTGAATGATGCACAAACTCTAGGACCAGCACTTTTAGGTGTCTATCCCAGAGCAGTAGTTCCCATAGTGTGGTCTGAGGATCCTGAGGGCAGGGATGGGGAGTGGGGAGCTAAAAGCATAACTCTAGAAAGATGTTATTTGCTTCTTTACTCTCATTCTCTCAAGCATGGAGTTTTCCAGAGGCTAACATGTGAATGTGATATCATAACAGATTGAATGCAGAAGCAGATATGAGAATCCAGCTGTCTTCTATTAAGTCATACAGTAAAGAGATTTGCAAAAATGTAAAACAATGCCACTCTTCTCACTACATTTTTTTTGGTTTGGAAAATATAGTTATTTTTCATAAAAACATTACTTTTGTTAAACGTAATGGGCTTATTTAAAATTAATATATTTATGTTTTCTCAGTTTTAATTTCTAATACAGCAAGTATCAATCGGTATAAGCCAATACATCAAAGCTCTTTGGGGTATGCAATAATTTTTAAGACTGTAAAGGAAGTCTTGAGACCAGAAAGTTTGAGAATTTCTCCCCTAGAGAAATCCTTGCATGTGTGTACTGGGAGACACTACAAGTGTTCACCAAAGCCTGTTTGACAACATGAATCAGAAACGAGAGCATAAGATTAATAAATTGAGACATGTTTATACAATGGAATACCACAATGAAATAAATGAATGAACTCCAGCCACATGTATCAACATGGATGAAAGTCAGGAAACCTAATACTGATTTCAAAAAGTTATGGAAGAATATGTTTCTATAAATTTGAACATGCAAAATTATACAATATATGGATGCAGTCATATGTTATAAAACCATACAGAAAAGCAAGGCATGAAAAATGACAGTGGTTATCTCAGGGAGGGGAAGGAGATGTGATTGGGGAGGGCTACATAGTGGGTTTTGTCATTCAGAAATGATTTTTTTTTTATAATTTTATGTATTTATTTTTGGCTGTGCTGGGTCTTTGTTGCTGCTCAGGATTTTCTCTAGTTGTGGTGAGTGGGGGCTACTCTTCGTTGCAGTGTGCAGGCTTCTCATTGTGGTGGCTTCTCTTGTTGCAGAGCACAGGCTCTAGGGCATGTGGGCTTCAGTAGGTGCAGCATGTGGGCTCAGTAGTTGTGGTTCCTGGGCTCTAGAGCACAGGCTCAATAGCTGTGATGCACAGGCTTAGTTGCTCAAAGGCATGTGGGATCTTCCTGGACCAGGGATTGAACCTGTGACTCCTGCATTTGCAGGCGGATTCTTTATCGCTGGAACTTCCCTGGTGAAAACTTCCCTGGTGGCTCAGACGGTAAAGCGTCTGCCTACAATGTGGGAGACCTGGGTTCAATCCCTGGGTTGGGAAGATCTCCTGGAGAAGGAAATGGCAACCCACTCCAGTATTCTTGCCTGGAAAATACCATGGACGGAGGAATCTGGTAGGCTATAGTCCATGGGATTGCAAAGAGTCGGACACGACTGAGCGACCTCACTTCACTTCACTTCTGTATCGCTGAGCCACCAGGGAAGTCCAGAAATGATCTGTTTTTGAAGCTGGGTGATGGGTACAGGTACATAGGTATTTGTTGTATAATTTATGCAAACTGTACAGACATGTATATTCTAAAATTTATAATGTATTATCATGAAAAATAAATAAAGTTAAAAAACAGGAACAATTGGATAGAGTGCTGGTGGGAGGGTATATTGTTTTAGGACCCTTCCTGAGGTCAGAGGGAATAAAACACTGCCCTCCACCCTGCTGAAGTGGAGCTAGTTGTGTAGGCAACTCCCTTAAGAAACATAGCTATAAATGGGAACAGAGCCCAGAGAGTTCAGGTGATGGTAGGAGGGGCAAAGAATGATTTTTTTAAAGATGGGAGATACTAGTCTATGCTTGTTTGCTGCTGGGAATGACCCAGAGATCATAGAGAGGGATAGGATGGGAACACAGAAGAGAAAGGGAAGAACGGAAGGGAAAGGAAGGGCTGGGATCTGGGGCACTGGGCCTCAGAGAGAAGGAGAGGTCCTCAGGCCCTTCACTGTAATAGAAAGGAATGAGACAAAAGATGAATACAGATATTGGGAAGTTTAGAGAGTCAGTGGTGGGAAGATGAGGGTCCTGGAACAATGGCTGATGGCTTTTGTCACTGAAGCATGAGAGAAGATCAATTTTCTGTAGAGACTAGAAATATTAGTCAGTCTTTCTTAATAGCATGGTTGATAGAAATTTGTTTTTTACTATTGATAGTTTAGAAAAGTTTCAGCTTTACAATAATGTACATTTTTAGGACTATTATCAAATGTGGGAAAACCTCTGTTTAATTTCTTTCATATATGAGCTGTAAGATGTCAGGGCATTTCAATTTTTTTGTAAAGAGTACATATCTTCAGTACACTTTTGATTTTTCCCTGCTTGTTAAGCAGGGCCTTGGAAAAGATCTGTGCAAATAAGGGACCCTGAAGCTTCATTGACCATTGTGTAAACATCTCTTCGGCCTCTTTGAGGTATTCTCCTCCAGGAAGCATTCTCTGCTTTTCCCTGGCTGAAGTTCTCCCACAGGGTTTTATTCCTACCACTCACAGGACTTTTCTCAGTCTCTCTGAAGTAGCCAGGTCATCCTTTTTGACAGAGGGAACTCCAGAGGGTAAGGAGTCAGGACATGCTTACCTTGGCTCAGCTGTCTTCCATTAGTCTGTGAGTGAGTCTTCAATGGAGTAGTGTGGCATGGTGGTCAAACATGCAGGCCTTGGAGTCAGGCAGACTGGAATTTGATTTTTTGCACCTTAGGTGCACAGATAGAACAGGGTTCACTCTAATCCTTTGTTCATGACATACTCTCACCATTGGTCCACGCAGGGGACCAATTCGTCCTAGCTCCTCTGTGTGACCCTGGGTAAGTTACTCATCACTCAAAGTCTCAGATTCCCCATCTGTAAACTGGGGATGATAATAGTATCTACCACATCAGAGTTGTGAGGATTTGATAACATAATCCATGTAATGCATGCACAGTCCCCAGTACCTAATGTTTAATAAGCAGTAGCCCTTCACATGATTGGGAGTATATTGTGGGTGGAGGATACACTATTGCATAACAAAGGCCCAAGCCCTGACTTCCTGAGTTCACAGCATATTGGGCACCACACAGTCCAATGCCAGCCCTGATATATCCGAGACTTGTGAATGGTTGTTGAATCAAAATTACTTCATCTTGTGCCTCTATTTCTATTTTTTACCGTCACCCCAGTTCACCATCACTGTCATCATTTCTCAGAGGTCTCTCATCTGTCTTATGCTGCTTGCTTGCCTTTCCATTTACATCTCTCTGGTGGTTTCTCTTTCCTGTCTCTCCTATTCTCTCTCCATCTCTCCCCTTCTTGCTCCTGCTCTCATTTTCTCTCTGTTGCCTCTGTTGGGGGTTGACTTGTCTCAATTTTATTCTCATTTAACTTATGGTTCTCCTCTTGGTCTGTCTCCATCCTCACATACATAATACCACATTACCCTTCCTCATGTGTTTCTGAATTTGTGTTCCAAAATTTCAGTCTTTTCTGTTTTTTTTTTTTTTCAAATTTCCTTTGGCTCCTTGGCCTCTTTTCTGTCTGGCCCTCTGTCTCAATCACACTCTACCTATTTATCTTACCTCTGGCTGTCTCCCAGTCCTCATCTTTCTATTTGTATTGCTGCATCCATCTGTCTCTGTTCCCCACCTATCTTTCTCTATTTCTATTCTCACCTTTCTGTTCCAATCTCTGTCTTCACCCCTGCCCCCACAACTCCCCCCAGAACTAACATTTTCGTTCTCTGTCTCACACACATACCTCTGTTGGTCTTCTTATCCTTTTTTCCCTCTTTGATGCTCTCAGCTATCACCCCTTTTCTACCTCTGTTACCATCTCTCTTGTTGGGTGGCTTTCCTCATGTGCCTGTCTCTTGCCTCCATCTTTCTGTCCCTATGTGTGTTTCATCTGTGCTATCTTGTCTCCAGTTCCCTGTCTGTCTCTATCTGTCACTGACAAAGTTGAGAGCATGGTCCCTGGTGTTAGATTGTTTGGACTCCAATCCTAGTTGTGTCCTCATCTGTAAAACAGCAGTACCTACTTCAGTGTTACCAAGAGCATTAAATGAGCTAACACATGTAAAGTTTGTAGAACTATGCCTCAAACAACAAGTGCTCAAAAATATTAGCTCCTAAAATTAAACGACAAGGACCTATGGTATAGCACAAGGAACTACATTCAATATCTTGTAATAACCTATAATGGAAAAGGGTCTGAAAAAATACACACACACATATGTACACATAACTGAATCACTTTGTTGTACACCTGGAACACTGTAAATCAACTATCCTTTCATCAACTTCTTTCTCCTCTTCCTCAATACCATCTCCATTTCTGTCTTTATCGCATCTCAGTCACTCTCCCAGTCACTACCTGGCTGTTATCATCTCTGTGTCTCTTTCTGTCCTCATGTTTTATATAACTGCCTTTCTGACCCCAATCTCTCTGTCTCTGTCCCTCTCTCACTCTCTCCATACATTCCAGTCTCATTTCTGTCAGTCCTTCTTTTTCTACCCTGCCCATTCCATCTGTCTATACATCTCTCTGTCCCCAATATTGTTTCTTTATCATCATTTATTAGTATCTGCTCCTACCATTCAGGCCCTATTTCTTGGTCTCTGTCTCTTATTAGCCTTCTGTTCTCATTTCTCTACTCCTTGTTCCCACATCTATTTTTATTTATGTATTTGTTTTAAAAACCTTATTCTGTTTCTTTCTCCTCATCTCCCTGTGTCTTCTTCTGGCCTCTCTGGACAATTTAGATCAGAATTGGTCTGGTAGATAACGTGGAGCTATAAAAGGGTTTAGGAGGAAGAAGTAGGCCTGGCAAGAGGCGAGTGGCAGGGTGTGGGATTTCATGGCTCTGCCAGATCCTCCTGAAAGACACTGCCTCTGAGGTCAAGGTTAGCATAAACCTCCTCAACTCAGTCTCTTCAAGAAAGACAAAGAATGCTGCAGTTATTGAGAGGACCAGGAAGGGGTATTTTTCTGAGCGAAATTCCATCCGGAAGCTGGAATCCAGAGCATTTCCTGTTGTAATGTTTCTTCCAGACTTGGAGAGTCTGAACTTGCCACGTAGCATGTGCACTGCATGCATATATTTCTACAGTAAAATACAGAGATGCATACATAATCCCCCACCCGCAGGCATGTACAGAGACATAAAGATACACACAGAATGATGAACCCTCACAGTTTCAGATACTCCAACACATGGAAAAACACACAGAATGAATTACCAGCTGGCAGAGATGCAGATATACACAGGGACATTAGAGACCCATGGAAACACCGCCATCACAGCTCATGGACCCATGCAAACAGATACAGAAAAATAACTACCCAGAAAAATTTTTGAAAAATTATTCATTTCCAGCCTGACATTTTAATATAAACAGAAACAAACCAGAGCATCATGTATAAAAACACACCTTTATAGACGTGTACATATTCATTATATAATCACAAATATCCAAAGCAACAGAGAATCATATATAGCCATTGCTCTGCTGAAAATGCAGAGGTAGTCGAACTTCCTCTGCCCCCAAAAGACAGACATGCTTCTCCTCTTGTGCCCCTCTCTCTGTGAAGGCACTGCCAGGTACTAGACAAATAACTGGAAAGATCTAGGTAAAGTTTTTTCCTAGAAAATGTAAAACGATAAAAATGGCATAGAAGGTAGAGAACTTGAAAAGGCCACTAGGCATTAGTGAAATTGAAAGGGTACGTAAGGACCTCCCTTTCCTCCAAATCTAGGTCCAGATGGATTTACAGGTATAGTGTGCCGGATTCTCAAGAGTTATTTTTCTTCTTACACAAGTTATTCAAGAAAATAGAAAAGGAGAGAAAGCTGCCTAACTCATTTTATTTGTCTAGTAAAATCTTGAAATCTTGATTTTAGAAACAGATAAAGACAATAAAAGAAATCCATAGGCTCATTTATGAATATAGATGTGTAAGTCTTAAACAAAATATTAGCTTATCTAATTAAACAGTATGTTAAAAAATATATCACAATTCAAGTGGAGTTTTTTTTTTTTTTTTTTTCTCATGGAGCTTATATTTTAGAGGAAAGAGACAAAAAATAAATAAGAAAAGTATATGGTATTTTAGTATTAGTAGTAGTTCTTGCTCAGTCGTTTCCAATTTTTTGCGATCCCATGGACTGTAGCCCACCAGGCTCCTCTGTGCATAGGATTCTCCAGCAAGAATACTGGAGTGGGTTGCCATTTACTTCTCCAGGGGATCTTCCCAACCCAGGGATCAAACCCAGGTTTCCTGCAGCGCAGGCAGATTCTTTACTGTCTGAGCCACCAGGGAAGCTGGAATACACTATGGTACATTATAAGGTGATAAATAAGGTATAGGGAAGAGAGATGGGGAATAAGACCTCACTGACAAGGTGACCCAGAAGAGGGAGTGAGTCATGCAGAGGTTCGCAGAGAAGAGAGCTCTTAGAAGTCAGAACTCTCCTGAGATAGAATTCTATTTTAAGAATGCAAGGAGAATGCATTCAACCTCAGAAAATCTATCAATATAATTTACCATGTGAATAGACTAAAGGAGAATAATCATATGATTATCTCAATTAACATAGAAAAAGTATGTTACATGACTATTTATGGTGAAAACTCTTTAAAATAATATGAATAGAATGTAAATTTCTTAACTTGTGAAGGTTCCATACCAAAACCTTACAGCATATTTTGCAGTAAGTGGAGAAACTTAAGATGCATTTCCTTGAAGATTAAGAATAATACTAGATACTTACTTTCACCAAGTACTGTTTAACATAGAACTGGAAGTCTTGCTTAATACTATTAAGGGAGAAAAAGAAATGAGAGTTGTAAGGATTAGAAGAGATAAAACCAACAGATTCAACTGACATACTATTAGAATTAAAAACAGTTCAGCAAAATCAACTTACAGGACTTCCGTGGTGGTCCAGTGGTTAAGAAACTTCCTGCCAATGCAGGGGACATGGGTTTGATCCCTGATGCGAGAAGATTGATCCCTGATGCAAGAAGATTCCACATGCCATGGGGCAACTAAGCCCGTGAGCTATAGCTACTGAGCCTATGCTTTAGAGCTGGTGCTCCACAAGAGAAGCCACTGCACTGAGAAGCCTACGCCCCGCAACTAGAGAGTAGCCCCCACCTGCCACAACTAGAGAAAAGTTCGCACACAGCAACTTAGCTAAAAATTAAAATAAATCACTTTTTAAAGGTCTTGCTATTTATTTATTTATTTTTAAATTAATTATTTATTTATTTGACTGCACCAGGTCTTCGTTGAAGCATATGGGATCTAGTTCCCTGACCAGGGATTGAACCCAGGGCCCCTGCATTGGGAGCACAGAGTTTTAGCCACTGGACTACCAGGGAAGTCCCAAGGTCTTGCTATTTAAAATAAATCAACTTATAAAACTCAATAACATTTCTTTACACTAGCAATAGACAATTAGAAGAAAGTAACAAAAGATACCTAAAATTAATCACTAGACTAAAATTAGTCATGGTGGATGGTGACTGCAGCCATGAAATTAAAAGATACTTGCTCCTTGGAAGAAAAGCTATGACAAACCTAGACAGCGTATTAAAAAGCAGAAACATCACTTTGCCGACAAAGGTGCATATAGTCAAAGCTGTGGTTTTTCCAGTAGTCATGTATGGATGTGAGAGTTGGACCATCAAGAAGGCTGAGTGCTGAAGAATTGATGCTTTCAAACTCTGGTGCTGGAGAAAACTCTTAAGAGTCCCTTGGACTACAAGGAAATCAAACCAGTCAATCCTAAAGGAAATCAACCCTGAATATTCACTGGAAGGACTGATGCTGAAACTGAAGCTATAATATTTCAGCCATCCGATGCAAAGAAATGACTCATTGGAAGAGACCCTGATGCTGGGAAAGATTGAGGGCAGGAGGAGAAGTGGGCAACAGAGGATGAGATGGTTGGATAACATCACCAACTCAATGGACATGACTTGGATCAAACTCTGGGAGATAGTGAAGGACAGGGAAGCTTGGTGTGTTGCAGTCCATGGGGTCACAGAGTGAGACATGACTTAGTGACTGAACAACAACAATCACAAGACCAAAATATAAACTTCTTCAAATGTCAGGACAACTGAAAAAAAAATCAAAACAGACTACATAAGTAAAATGCTTTTTTAAAATTTGTAATATTTGCAAAAAGTTTGTCAAACAAAAAATAACCTAAATATCCATCCAGATGAATGGATAAAACAATTGTGCTATGTCCATATGATGGAACACTATTCAATAATAAAAAGGAATTAACTATTTATACAGAAATAACATAGATGAATTAAAAATAATTGCACTGAGTAAAAGGAGCCAGACAATAAAGAGTACATAGATCATGATTCCATTTATATAAAATTTTAGAAAGCACAAATTTGTCTATAATGAACAGAAGTAAACCTGTGACTGCCTGGAACATGCTTTTAATATACAAAAATACAGCTAAAAATAAAATAATGTGACAATATTAACATCAAACATCTTTTGTATCAATAAAAATAAATGATCTTAGCTTACATATTTATTTTATTTTTTTTTAGCTTACATATTTAAAGAAAAACATTTTTCTATTGGATCACTGAGCAAAATCCAACTACTATATTCAAGAGAGTCAACTAGAACAAATTGATTCAGGAAGGTTAAAAATATAAGAAGGGCAAAGGTATACTAGTCAAATGCAAATAAAGAAAGCAGAGGTTGCAATCTTAATTATCAGACAAGTTAGAAACTCAAAATGAAAGGCATTAATTGACTGTCAAGGTCATGAAAAGACTGAGGAACTGTCCACAGTTTGGAGGAGATATGATGACTAAATGCAATGTGGGATTTTGGTTTGGACCTTGGAACAGAAAAAGGACATGAGTGGAAAAACTGGTGAAATCTGAATAAAGTCAGGAGTTTAGTTAATAGCAGTATACAAATGCCAATTTCTTAGTTTTGACAAATGTAGTCATATAAGATATTAACATGAGGGGCAACTAGATGAAGGGTTCTATAAAACTAAAATTATTCTAAAATAAAAAGCTTATTACAAAAACATTAATTGAGACATCAATGAAAATATAAAGTTATGACTATTTTTGTATCAAATAACACAGCAACTTTCACAAAGCTGAAATGTTAAGAGAGACAAGGAAAAATAGATAATAGATTGAAACACTCTAAAAACAGGAGAAATGTAACTCACTTTTTCCATTCCAGGACAGAGCAATGAAATAAAATAACAACAACAAAAGCCCAGTAAGAATATAGAAAACACAAACAAAATCAATATCAGGCCAAGAAGAAAATCTCAGTAAATTCCAAAAGGTAGAACTAATACTGATAAAATTCTTTGATCACAACTGGATAAAAGAAATCAATGTAAATCTTCCATCTAAATATATAAAACTTCTCTGTTAAACAATTCTTGAGTCAAAGGGCAAACTCAAACCAAAACTGCTGAATTTCTGGACAATAATGATAATGAAAACATTACATATTTGATACAGATAAAGCAGCAGTCACAGAAAAGTACATTGCCTCCAAATATTTGTGTTACAAACAGTGAAAAAATTAAATGAATAAGCACTCAACTCAGAAAGTCAGTGAAAGAGAAAGAAAATAAATTTAAGGGGAACAGGAGGAAAGAATTAACAAAAAAAAGTTCAAATAAAGGAGTTAGAAAACAGATAACAGTAGAATTCTCCTTCATGGATCACTGCCTTGTTGTGGCAAAGGGGCTTGCGTTAACACAATGAAGCTACAAGCCATGCTGTGCACGGCCACCCAAGACAGATGAGTCATAGTGGAGAGTTATGACAAAACGTGGTCCACTGGAGGAGGGAATGGCAAACCACTCTAGTATTCTTGCCACTAGAATCCCATGAACAGTATGAAAAGGCAAAAAGATATGACACCGGAAGATGAGCTCCCCAGGTTGGTAGGTGTCCAATATGCTACTGAGGATGAACAGAGGACAATTACTAATAGCTCCAGAAAGAATGAAGTGGCACTCAGTTGTGGATGTGTCTGGTGGTGAAAGTAAAGTCTGATGCTGTAAAGAACAATACTGAATAGGAACCTGGAATGTTAGGTCCATGAATCAAGGTAAATTGGAAGTGGGTCAGACAAAGAAGATGGCAAGAGTGAACACTGACATCTTAGGAATCAGTGAACTAAAGTGGATGGGAATGGGTGAATTTAACTCAGATGACCATTATATCTACTACTATGGGTAAGAATCTCTTAGAAGAAATGGAGTAGCCCTCATAGTCAACAAGAGTCCAAAATGCAGTACTTGGGTACAATCTCAAAAATGACAGAATGATCTTGGTTTGTTTCCAAGACAAAACCATTAGGCATCACAGTAATCCAAGTCTATGCCCCAACCACTAAAGCTGAAAAAGCTGAAGTTGACCACTTTTATGAAGACCTACAGCACCTTCTATAACTAACACCAAAAAAGATGCCCTTTTCATTACAGGGGATTGGAATGCAAAAGGAGGAAGTCACGAGATACCCAGAGTAACAGGCAAGTTTGACCTTGGAGTACAAAATGAAGCAGGGCAAAGGCTAACAGAGTTTTGTCAAGAAAACACGCTAGTCATAGAAAACACCCTTTTCGAACAACACAAGAGACATCCAACCAACTGTGGAAAATTCTTAAAGAGATGGGAGTACTAGACCACCTTACCTGTCTCCTGAGAAACCTGTATGTGGGTCAACAAGCAACACTTAGAACCTTATGTAAAACAATGGACTGGTTCAAAATTGGGAAAGGAGTATGACCAGGCTGTATATACTCATGCTATTTATTTAACTTCTGTGCAGAGTACATCGTGTGAAATGCTGGGCTGGATGAATCACAAGCTGCAATCAAGATTGCTGGGAAAAATTTCAACAACCTCAGATATTCAGATGATACCACCCTAATGGCAGAGAGTGAAGAGGAACTAAAGAGCCTCTTGATTAGGATGGAAGAGGATAATGAAAAAGCTGGCTTAAAACTCAACACTCAGAAATCTAAGCATCTAGTCCCATCACTTCATGGCAAATAGAAGAAGAAAAAGTGGAAACAGTGACAGATTTTATTTTCTTGGGCTCCAAAATCACTGTGGACAGTGATTATAGCCATGTAAATTAAAAGACACTTGCTCCTTGAAGGAAAGCTATGAGAAACCTAGATGGCATATTAAAAAGCAAAGACTTTGGGACTTCCTTGTTGGTCCCATGGTTAAGACTCCACGCTCCCAGTGCTGGGTTCGATCCCTGGTCAGGGAACTAGATCCCACATGCCATAAGTAAAGATCCTATGTGACACAACTAAGACCTGGTGCAGCCAAATAAATAAGTAAATATATAAAGCAAAGACATCACTTTGCCGACAAAGGTCCATATAGTCAAAGCTATGTTTTTTCCAGTAGTCATGTTGTCATGTATGGATGTGAGAGTTCGACCACTGAATGCTGAAGAATTGATGCTTTTGAATTTTGGTGCTGGAGAAGACTCTTGAGTGTTCTGTGGACTGCAAGGAGAACAAACCAGTCAATCCTAAAGGAAATCAATCCTGAATATTCATTGGAAGGACTGATGCTGAAGCTGAAACTCCAATACTTTGGCCACTTGATGCAAAGAACTGACTCATTAGAAAAGACCCTGATGCTGGGAAAGATTGAAGGCAAAAGGAGAAGAGGGCAGCAGAGGATGAGATGATTAGATAGCATTACTGACTCAACAGACATGAATTTGAGCAAACTCTGGGACATAGTGAAAGACAGGGAAGCCTGGTGTGCTGCAGTCTATGGGGTTGCAAAGAGCTGGACATGACTTAGCAACTGAACAACAACAGTAGAAATAATACATAAACAGATGAACTAATTCTGTGAAAAAGAAATATATAAGCCATAAATAATAATCAACAAAAGAAGAAAGCACAAATACAAACCAGGAAATGAAAAGTTGGACATAACCACAGTATGAGAACATTTTACACATTATAAAGAAATCTTCATACAACTCTATCCAAATCATTCTAAAGACCTTGAAGGAATGGAAAACATCCTAGGAAAACAATTTACCAAAACTCTAAAACAGCAAAGTTAATATAGACCAATTTCCATGGAAGAAACAGAAAAAGTTATGAAAAGCTACTTTCCTCCAAAAGCACTGGGCCATTATGATTTCACAGGGGAAGTCTACTAACACTGAAAAGCAGATAATTTGATGCTGTTCTTATTTTTCTGAGCCTAGACAAAAGTGGAACACTTTCAAATTCCTTTTATGAAGTGAGTATAACATTGATACCAAGATCTAACAAAGATTCCACAAGAAAAAGAAAATGATAAAGAGCAATTTTTACTTATGTATATTGATACAAAATCCTAAATAAAATACTAGCAAACAGAATCCACGATTATGTGGAGTTTATTCCAAAAATCATTCAATATCATTCAAATCATTAATATAATCTAACATTGTGAATCTAAGGAGGAAAATCATATCATCATTTTCAGAGAGCCCAGAGAACCATGTGACACAATTCAATACCCATTCTTTATTAAAAGAATTCAGCAGAAGAGGAATATATGGTTTCTCCCTTAATTATGTGTATGTATATGTATTTATGTTTGTATATGTATGTATATGTATTTATATACATCTCCCCAAATCCAGCACTTCACTTAACTGGGGAAACACTAGCAGTGTTTATATGCTAAAATCACAAGGGTATCTACTTTCTCCACTACAAATTAACATTATAGTTAAGGTAGCAGAAGCACTGTGAGTAGAAAAGAGAAAGAAATTACAATTGGAATGGAGGAAGTAAAGCTGTCATTACTGTATAGCCAGAAAACCCAAGCAAATCAATAGAAAACAATTACAAACAAGAGAACTCAGCAAGGTAGCAGGATATAAAATTAATTATAGAAATCATTCAGTTTAGATGATGTACAGAAGAGAAGTCCATTTATCATAACAACAAAAAGACAAAATATTGTCTTGGTCTGTTGGGGTTGCTATAACAAAATACCACAGACTCAGATTATAAGCCAACCAAAACTTACTATTCACAGTTCTGGAGGCTGGGAAGTCCAAGATGAAGGCACTCATAGATTTTTATGTCTGGTGAGGGCCTGCTTCCTGGTACACAGACAGCCATCTTCTCACTGTGTCCTCACATGGCAAGAGTGGCAAGGGAGTTCTCTTGGGTCTCTTTTACAAGGGCACTAATCTCATTCATGAGGGCTCCAATCTCATGATCTAATTACCTGATAAAGGTCCTACTTCCAAACAGTATCACCTTAGGTTTCAACATATAAATTCAGAGGATGGGGGCAAACACAAACATTCAGTCTACCTAGAAACAAACCTATCAAGAAATGTTTAAAAACTGCAAGAGAAAACATTTATAACACTCTGAACAAACAGGAACAGGCAGGAACAAACAGAAAGGCACCCCGTTTTCTTAAGAAAACTAAAAATCATAAAGATATAAAGTTAATTTAGTATAAGCTAACTAAAAATACCAGTTTTTCTTTCTCTGAAACTAGACAAGCTGATTTAGAGTTCAAATGGAAAAATAACAAACAAGCACAACCAGGATATCTCTGAAAATGAAGAATAATGATAGGGGACTATTGCCACAATAATTCTCTGTAAAAAACCAAAATGAATATTTAGATACCCAAACTTAGACAGAGTCTATTGTCAGCTGAGAGGTTCTGTGCTCTGGGTCAGGCTCTGTTGATGTCACTGCTAGTTCATGTGTTTGCACTAAGTTGGTGGCTTGGCTAGAGGCTGGCTGCTATAGGATGCCTTGGCTGGGAGGCCCAGGCTCATTTCTAAATGTCCCTCACTCTAGTAGGCTAGCCTGGGTATGTTCTCGTAGCAGTGGTAGGGGGTCCAAGAGAGGAAGCAGAATATGCAAGAGCTTTCTCAGGTCTCTGCTTATATCAAGTTTACTACTATTCTGTTGGTTGAAGTAAAGTATATGGCCAAACTCAGTCAGTGTAAGAAGGTACTACCAAAGGGTATGGAGACACATGAAAAATTGGAGTCATTAATCCAATCTATCTCAGAAGTACAAATCAAAATCTAGAATCCATAAAAGAAAACATGGATAAATTTGTTTACATAAAAATAAAGTAAAATTTGCTTGGAAAAAATACAATGGAAAAATCAAAAGAACAACAAACAGGGAAAAAATATTGACAATTGATATCATTCACAAAAGTCTAACCTCTCTAATTTAATAAGCTTGTAGAAATCGAGGAAAGGTGAATAACCCAACAGAAAAAACAGAGCATATAAACAGACAACTCACAGAAAAAGACAAAAATGACCCTTAAACATATGAAAAGATGCTCAATGTCACTCATTATAAGAGAAATATAAATTAAAACTACAGTGAGATACCATGTCTAACCTATCACATTTTCAAAAACTTGAAAGTCTTTAATAATATACACTTCTGAGTGAGGTTGTGGTGAAACATAAACTCATATATGAATGGTAAGTGCAAAATGGTACACCTATGGAGGGAAATTTTGGCAAATTTACAAATGTGATTCTTACAGCTAATTCTATGGATATATATCTGCATATATATGAAATTTCTATTCATTATGGCACCATTTGTAATACCAAAGGACTGAAAATACCCTGAACATCTATAAGTAGGGTACTGCAGTCATTAAATGAACTATTATACATCCACATAATGTAATAGTTTGAGGAAGTACTCTATCTTTACACTTCCATATAGTGTCTATGTACTGGAAACTTTCTAATGCTCTGATATGTAAGGACCTGCAGGATGTATCAAGTGAAAAAAGCAATATGTATAACTATAACTATAACTATGTATATATATATATATATATATATATATAGAGAGAGAGAGAGAGAGAGAGTATGTTAACTTTTGTATAAGAAAGAGGGAGATGGAACAGGATATACATTTATACTTGTTTGTAAGTGCACAAAGAAACACTGGAAGAATAAAAAAAACTGGTAACTGTGGGCAATGTGTATGGTGGCAACTGGGTAGACTGGAGAAAGGTAAGTGACAATCCTCAAGTATAATTTTTATATAAGTTTGCTTTCAAAATGCATGTGCATTATCTATTCAAAAAGAAATAAAAATATTCACAATAGTAACAAAAACCAGGGGATAAAGCTACTAGAAATTAAATTAGTAAAATACATAACAATTCTAAAGAAAAAATTTTAAACTCTTACTAAAGAGCACAGCTAAAAGGTGAACTGAACAAATGAGAACATTCCATACTCTTGGATGGGACGAGTAAATATTTTGATGGTGTCAATCCCCCTAAATTAATCTATAAATTTAGTGCAATCCTAATAAAAATTACAGTTGATTTTTTGAAGAGCTCAATAAACTCTTTTTAAAATTTATGTGGATAGTTAAGACAACCCAAAAGAAGACTAAAGAGGAGGGACTTGCCCTATCAGATTTAAGATACATTATAAAATATTAAAAACAAGGTGGCATTAGTACAAGAACAGAAACAATCTATTTGTGTATGTTTCATAATATATGAAAAAGGTTGTATGGCAAATCAATGAAAAAGGAAGGACTGCTTAGTATTTGGTGGTGGGAAATGTTGCTATGTGGAAAAAATAAAATTGCATACCTACCTATCACCACATATGAGATGGATTCTAAATGAATTAAAACAATGAAAGGTAAAACTATAAAGTTAATAGAAAAAAACAGGAGAATATCTTTGTAACTTAGGAGGAGGGAACTACATTTTAAGTACCCCCCCAAACCCAAAACCATAAAGCAAAAATGTGATGAATTTGATTACAGTAAAATTAACAGTTTCTGTTCAAAGATGGCTATTATGGGCAAAGTTAAAACAAAGGAAGAATATTAGTCCCCTAAAACTGACAGAGGACTAATAGCTAGACTACATATGGAACTCTAGCAGATCAACAGGAAAGATAGGAACCCTAATAGAAAAATAGGCCAACAATACAAGCAGGCAATTTACAGAAGAGGTATTTAACACACATCTAAAGAAATGCTCAAAAATTAATTAGTGGGAATTCCCCAGTGGTATGCTGCTGCTGCTGCTAAGTCACTTCAGTCGTGTCCGACTCTGTGCGACCCCATAGATGGCAGCCCACCAGGCTCCGCCGTCCCTGGGATTCTCCAGGCAAGAACACTGGAGTGGGTTGCCATTTCCTTCTCCAATGCTTGAAAGTGAAAAGTGAAAGTGAAGTCACTCAGTCATGTCCGACTCTTAGCGACCCCATGTACTGCAGCCTACCAGGCTCCTCCGTCCACAGGATTTTCCAGGCAAGAGTATTGGAGTGAGTCGCCATTGCCTTCTCCATCCCCAGTGGTCTAGTGGTGAAGATTCTCTACTTTCACTGCTGAGGGTGCAGGTTCAATCCCTGGCCATAAACTAAGATCCCACAAGGCACTCGACAGTAGCCACCCCCAAATTAATTAGTAATCAGAGAAATGTAAACTAAAACAAGGTAAGATATTATTTTACACCTATTAGACCAGCAAAAACTAGAAAGCTAGAAAATGTCAAGTGTCAATGAGGATGGAGGGGTCCAAGAATCTTTGTACACTGATGGTAAAACTGGACTGGTGTAGCCATCCCAGAGAACCATTTAGTAGTATTGGTATTCTTAGTTTAAGTATATGCACACTATGATGCAATCATTCTGTTCCTGAGTATATATTTCAAAAGAAATTCTTATACAGGCCAATAATGAGACATGTACAAGGATGTCACAATATTATTTGTAGTGTCATGGAGCTGGAGGCAATCTTGCTGTCCATCATTGGGATAATATTCAAGAAAAATGTGGTGAAGGCACACTGTGGTTAGCATGGTGGTGGTGGTTTAGTCACAAAGTCATGTCCAACACTTTCAACCCCGTGGACTGTAGTCTGCCAGGCTCCTCTGTTCATGAGATTCTCCAGGCAAGAATACTGGAGTGGGTTGCCATTTCCTTCTCCAGGGGATCTTCCTGATCCAGGGATCGAACTGAAGTCTCCTGCATTACAGGCAGATTCTTTACCAACTGAGCTATGAGGGAAGCATGAGCAATTTCTAATTGTATTAGTATGAGCAGTGGTTAGCATGAGCAGTTTCTAATTGCATTAGATGTATATACAGCAATATGGATAGACTTTAAAAACAAAAGGCTGAATGAAAAAAAGTAAGAAACAAAATGAAATGCCATTTATATAAAACAAAAATACATAGACAGAAAGCATTCTCCACAGTGGGACAACCTGATGTTATGTGTTCCTGAGAAGATACAATATGAAGTAAATGACACCCTCTATGTACTATTACTGCTGAAATTATTTAACCTGAATCTAATCATGTGGAAAGAGGTGAATCCAGATATTCTGTGGGATACTCTATAAGAAACTGGCCTGAACTTTTGAAAAGTTATCAATGTAATATCAAATGCACACAAAATATAGGGGTACTATTCTAGATTAAAAGAGACTAAAGTATTACAACAACCAAATGTAATGCACAAACCTTGATTAGATACTGGAATAAAAAAATCAGAGATGGAGAAGCTCTATACAGTCAGCAAAAAAAAAGACCAGGAGCTAACTGTGGCTCAGATCATGAACTGCTTATTGCCAAATTCAGACTTAAATTGAAGAAAGTAGGGAAAACCAACCACTAAACCATTCAGGTATGACCTAAATCAAATTCCTTATGATTATACAGTGGAAGTGACAAATAGATCTAATCAAGGGATTAGCTCTGATAGACAGAGTGCCTGAACAACTATGGACGGAGGTTCAGGACATTGTACAGGAGGCAGCAATCAAGACCATTCCCAAGAAAAAGAAATGCAAAAAGGCAAAATGGTTGTCTGATGAGCCTTACAAATAGCTGAGAAAAGAAGAGAAGCGAAAGGCAAAGGAGGAAAGGAAAGATACACCCATTTTAGTACAGAGTTCCAAAGAATAGCCAGGAGAGATGTCCATCGGCAGATGAATGGATAAGAAAGCTGTGGTACATATACACGATGGAATATTACTCAGCTATTAAAAAGAATGCATTTGAATTAGTTCTAATGAGGTGGATGAAACTGGAGCCTATTATACAGAATGAAGTCAGAGAGAAAAACACCAATACAGTATATTAACCCATATATATGGAATTTAGAAAGATGGTAATGATGACCCTATATGCGAGACAGCAAAAGAGACACAGATGTAAAGAACAGACTTCTGGACTCTGTGGGAGAAGGCGAGGGTGGGATGATCTGAGAGAACACCATTGAAACATGTATATTATCATATGTGAAATAGATCGCCAGACCAGGTTTGATGCATGAGACAGAATGCTCAGGGCTGGTCCACTGGGAAGACCCTGAGGGATGCGATGGGGAGGGAGGTGGGAGAGGGGTTCAGGATGGGGAACACATGTACACCCATGGCTGATTCATGTCAATGTATGGCAAAAACCACTACAATATTGTAAAGTAATTAGCCTCCAATTAAAATAAATAAATTTATTAGAAAAGAAGAAGAAGTGGCAAGAATACACAGAAGAACTATACAAAAAAGATCTTCATGACCCAGATAACCATGATGGTGTGATCACTCACCTAGAGCCAGACATCCTGGAATGCAAAGTCAAGTGGGCCTTAGGAAGCATCATTACGAACAAATCTAGTGGAGGTGATGGAATTGCAGTTGAGCTATTTCAAATCCTAAAAAATAATGCTGTTAAAGTGCTGCATTCAATATGCCAGCAAATTTGGAAAACTCAGCAGTGGCCAAATAAGTGCTCATAGGTAACTCAGTTCTCTGACTCTATTTTTTCATAAACTTCTGAAAGATGTCTTAAATGTCACTGCTATTGTGAAATGGATTTTCATGAATAAACTTCAGGGTTGGTGAAGGACTCCAAAAAAAAAAAAAAGAAAAGAATGAAATAGAGGAAAACAATAGAATGGGAAAGACTAGGGATCTCTTCAAGAAAATTAAAGATACCAAGGGAATATTTCATGCAAAGATGGGCACAAGAAAGGACAGAAATGGTATGGACCTGACAGAAGCAGAAGATATTAAGAAGAGGTGGCAAGAAGACACAGAAGAACTAAACAAAAAAGATCTTCATGACCCAGATAATCACAATGGTGTGATCACTCACCTAGAGCCAGACATCCTGGAATGTGAAGCCAAGTGGGCCTTAGCAAGCATCACTATGAACAAAACTAGTGGAGGTGATGGAATTGCAGTTGAGCTATTTCACATCCTAAAAGATGATGCTGTGCAAGTGCTGCACTCAGTATGCCAGCAAATTTGGAAAACTCAGCAGTGGCCACAGGACTGGAAAAGGGCAGTTTTCATTCCAATCTCAAAGAAAGGCAATGCCAAAGAATGCTCAAACTACTGCACAATTGCATTCATCTCACACACTAGCAAAGTAATGCTCAAAATTCTCCAAGCCAGGCTTCAGCAGTATGTGAACCAAGAACTTCCAGATGTTCAAGCTGGATTTAGAAAAGGCAGAGGAACCAGAGCCCAAATTGCTAACATCCACTGGATGATTGAAAAAGCAAGAAAGTTCCAGAAAAACATCTACTTTTGCTTTATTGACTACGCCAAAGCCTTTGACTGTGTGGACCATAACAAACTGTGGAAAATTCTTAAAGAAATGGGAATATCAGACCACTTGGCCTGCCTCCTGAGAAATCTGGATGCAGGTCAAGGAGCAACAGTTAGAACTGGACATGAAACAACAGACTGGTTCCAAATCTGGAAAGGAGTACAAGGCTTTATATTGTCACCTTGCTTATTTAACATATATGCAGTGTTCATCATGAGAAATGCCAGGCTGCATGAAGCACAAGCTGGAATCAAGATTGCCAGGAAAAATATAAATAACTTCAGATATGCAAATGACACCACCCTTACGGCAGAAAGCGAAGAACTAAAGAGCCTCTTGACAAAAGTGAAAGAAGAGAGTGAAAAAGTTGGCTTAAACTCAACATTCAGAAAACTAAGGTCATGGCATCTGGTCCCATTACTTCATGGCAAATAGATGGGGAAACAGTGAGAGATTTTATTTTTGGGGGCTCCAAAATCACTACAGATGGTGATTGCAGCCATGGAATTAAAAGACGCTTGCTCCTTGGAAGAAAAGCTATGACCATCCTAGACAGCATATTAAAAAGCAGAGATATTACTTTACCAACAAAAGTCTATCTACTCATGTATGGATGTGAGAGTTGGACTATGAATAATGCTGAGCGCTGAAGAATTAATGCTTTTGAACTGTGGTGTTGGAGAAGACTCTTGAGAGTCCCTTGGACTGCAAGGAGATCCAACCAGTCAATCTTAAAGGAAATCAGTCCTGAATATTCATTGGAAGGACTGATGCTGAAGCTGAAACTCCCAATACTTTGGCCACCTGATGTGAAGAACCAACTTATTTGAAAAGACCCTGATGCTGGGAAAAATTGAAGGTGGGAGGAGAAGGGTATGACAGAGGATGAGTTGGTTGGATGGCATCACTGACGTGATGGACATGAGTTTGAGTAGGCTCTGGGAGTTGGTGATGGACAGGGAGGCCTGGCGTGCTGTAGTCCATGGGGTCACAAAGAGTCGCACACAACTGAGCGACTGAACTGAACTGAAGAACATTTTGGGCTTAACTGGAAAATCTGAATATAGGGTATCATTTATGATATTATGGAATGAGTAAGTTTTCTTAGGTGTGATAATGGTACTGCAGTTATGTAGGAAAATGTCCTTATTCTACAAGATATGTTCTGAAGTTTTTAGGGGTAAGGATGTGTTATACTGCCTGCAAGAAAATGTACACATACACATATAAAGAAAAACAGAGCAAATATGGCAAAATATTAAGAGTATACTCTTTCTGAATTTTGAAAAATGGAAAAATGAAAATTTGGGGGAAATACATGCATGTAAAACAATACGTATTTTTCAAGAACACATATAAAGAAAAATATATGCATAAGAGACTTTAAAATGGTTGTCTACATGAGGGAAATAAGAGTGGGAAGTAGAGATGAAAAAAAATTTAAAAAACAACAAAACCTCTCCCTAAAGTAACATATACTCACTGAATACGTGGACAACACAGAAAAGCACAATGAAGAAAACTAAATTCATTGATAACTTCATTTTCCCTGTCAGTAGTTCTCAAAATGTGGTACCTGGGTTTGCAGCAGCAGCTTCATTATTATCATCATCATCATGGAGAACTTGTTAGAAATGCAAATTCCTAGGCTCTACTACAGACTTAAGTAAAACACAATTCTGGGTGTGGGGCCCACCAATTGGTATTTTAATAAGCTTTCCCAAGTGATTCTGGTGCTGGCCAAATTTGAGAACGATTTAGACACCATTAATTTTGTTACAGATACTCACAGTCTTTCTTAAAAAATATGAACTTCTTCAGGCATACAAATAAGTATGAAGAATAACACAACACATATTCACATACCTTTTATTCAGATAAAATATTAGAGAAACAGTTGCTAAGTCCCTGTCAATTTCTCTCTCATGTTGTTCCCCTGTTTTCTTCCCCAGAGGTTATCTCAGGGCTACTGAGATGCTGCCTCCTGGGCTGGGAGTCCTAAACATTCCTACCAAATAAAACATTCTCTACTTTCAGGTTGTGACAAATTTTTTAGTCAACATAATCACCATTCTGCATTTTGTGTAATTCCTTTGTTTTAAAAATATTGTTTATGTATCTATATAACAAACAATATAGTGAATAGCTTAAAAAATCCATATAGCTTTAAAAAAATCCATATAAATGGTCTCACACTTCATGTATCCTTTCACAACTTGCATTTTATCACAGCATTATGTTTTTGAGATTTATGTGGATTGGTATACCCAACCCTACTTCAATTTTTTTCACTGATGTATATAGTACTCTGTTGTGTGGCTGTACAACTATTTGCTTATTCTCCTCTTGGCGAACTTTTAGATTGTTTAGTTTTTTTCTCTATTACTAACAGTTTTGCAATGAATACTTTTTTACTGCTTTAAAAATTTTTATTTTGCAATGAATATTCTTGCACATGCCTCCTTGTGTATATGTGTAAGAATTTATCTACGACTTAATGATATATATGTGCACATCTCTAACAGAATTGCCGGGTTCCAGGGCCATCTTCAACTATTCTGATTACTTCTTTTATTTTTTTCTGATTACTTAATTGTTTTCCAAAGTAGCAGTACCGATTTTCATTCCTATCAAAGACTTCATTACAGTTTTTCCCCATGGTTTGTGCATTTAGGACTTTGTTTAAAAAGTCCTTCCACCATCCTAGGTCACAAAGATACTCTCTACCCTCTCATGTGGAAATAAATAAGGATCCAGTTTACTTTTTCTTGTTATGATAAGCCAAATTTTCCAGTGCTATCTACTAAAATGTCCATTTCCCATTGATTTGTGGTGTAGGCCTGTAAACTTACCCATTTAACAAATATTTGCTGAAGCCTGCCTTGTCTTGTGCTGGGTCTTGCAGAGGGCTCAAAGATATAGCCCCCTAGTCTCAGGGAATTTGCTCTCCTGTGAAAAAACAGCAACATTAATGATTACCGTACTGAGATAAATGCAACAAGGTGCTCTGAGTTTTTAACCAAGCTGGGAAAGTTCAAAGAAGTGACAAAAGTTAAGCCTTAAAGAATTTGCTAATGCAAAGGGGAAGGTGAAGGTGGCCAGGGCTGGTTTGGGGTCCAGAGTTGTGTTTCTCTAGGGAAAGAGTTTAGATGCCTTCCATGGATGTAGTGGTGTGAGTCCTGTGTATGTAACGGGTAGGAACAAGCAGAGGGAGTCAGGAACATATCCGTGAGATAGAGAAGCTTGGCCTCATCCCAACGTTTAGGCTAGAGGAAGAGCCGTCACTGGAACTAAATTATCAGGAAGAAGACATTTCAGACTAATAATTACTTTTTTTTTACGGGGAGACTTTATTCTCCGGCCAGGTCAGGAGCTCCCCGAGATGGCTTCTTAAGAAACCCTCACTTGCCCCCACTCCAAAGATAAATCCATTCCCTCCAGCAGATGCCGCTCTGGAACCTGAGGGAAGGAGGGAGGAGGAGAAGAAAGCAAATGGGTGGGAGAGACTTCCAGTTGTCCGGTTCCTGGGCCTGGCCATGGATCTCTGCTAATGCAGAAAGAGCTCCGAGTGGCTCCCTCAGGGTTTGTCTGGGACCCTGCACGCCGGGATGGTTGCTGGGAGCAGCTAGTCATTTAAGGTGGGCATACGCTGCAAAACATGTGATCCAGGCAGCCATTTTCTCACACCCTGCCCGTCGCCATCTTCCATTGTAGACAAAGACACTGACCCCCCACCCTTGTCTGATACGGCCCTGGAGAAAGCTTGGTCACTAAGATTCGAGAACACACATATTTAGGCCCAGGCAGAGGCCCGCAGACAAGAACTTGGCTTACTAGTAGGGTATATGGCCACACCAGCCGACGAACCGCTGCCCCCTCCCTCTTCCCCGCCTACCCCCTCAGCTATAACCTTACCTTACTGCGCAGCCGGGAGGCGGGGTTGGCGGGGCCGCGGGGAAGGGACGGGCGAGCGCGAACCATCAATCCGAAGCTCCGCCCCCGGGGACGCTCAAGTACCGAACCGGCTCGGCGAGACCGGGATCCGGAAGTCGAAGACTAGCGGCGCGAGCGCAGCCCCTGGGCCAACAGTGTCGTGCTGTCTTCTCTTTTCAGAGCTCCGCCGGAAGTGAAGGTAAGAAACTACTCCCTTTTTTTGTGATGAGAGCTCATCTAGCCGGCCGCGCGGAAAGGATCAACTGTTTGCGGTGAAACCAGAGGCTCCCTCAGCCCCAGAACAGAGAGGTAAGAGTCAGGTTCCTTTCAGGGTAGAAGGGCCCGGATGAGAGACAGGGATTTCTCGGCACGTGGACATGAGCCCAAACTCATTCTTGTGAGTAGAGGGCACGGACCACCTTATCTAGATAGGCGTAGACCCCTCTGTGTGTGTTAGTCGCTCAGTCGTGTCCGACTCTTTGCGATCCCATGGACTGTAGCCCGCCAGGTTCCTCTGTCCGTGGAATTTTCCAGGCAAGAATACTGAAGTGGGTTGCTATTCCCTTCTCCAGTAGACACCTGGACACCCTTTATGGAGAATTACAGATCCCGCTTGTGTGGAGAAGCGTGGAGTGCCCTTCTCCTTTAGGGTAGTGAGGCTCCATTCCGCACTTTTCCAGTGTAGACGGGCGTGGACACCACAAAGGTGTGGCGACATCGACACTCCCCCGTAAAGAGATATATCTTCCCTCCTCACGAGGCTGAACCGCGCAGATTTCTACTGGCAGGTACACTTCGGTGCACCTTTTCCCTTATGACAGAGGCTTTGATGTATTTACCCCCACCTCCGCCCGACCACTACAACAGAGGAGCTAATAAACAGTTGAGTGAACCTCTTTCCCTTAGCGTCTAGACCTAGAGACCTCCCTACTTTGCCTCTGTGTAACTAATTGACTGATGCCCTGCGACCATTCCTGCAGAAGTGCTAGACCACCCCTCCCTAAGTGTTTTGACGCACAAGCCTCAGTCCACAGAGAACCACGCAGATATACCCTTTCTAGGCTAGAGTGAGTCCCCATTGAGGAAAGTCAGGCCTGATCACCTTCTCCCCAGGCGCTGACTGACTGAATTTGTTAAGGCTTGACCCACCAAAAATGCCCCACAGAAAACAGCAGCAGGCCTTAACCTATGAAGAGAGAGAACTGCCTCTTCTGGGTCCCCTGGGGAAGAGGGATTCAGATTTATTCTTCTTTTTAGGTAGACACAGATCATTCCTTCTCCTCTGCCCTTCCAAGGATTTAGAATCACCAACTGTAGGAAAGGAGAGACCCCAAGAGAGCAGAGAAGTGCCTTGCAATATTGAGAGGCAGTGACATCACTGATCACCCCACAGTGCAGTGCATATGGGCTCCCCCTTATCCAAGGTAGAGGAGCTCAGACCTTTTTCTCTCCATCCAGGGAAAAAAAGCCCCATAGGAAACCACCCTCTCCCCCCAGTGTAAGAGCCATTCCATTGACTTTATAGCTGCATCCCCCCTCCCTATATAGAGAACCAGAGGTCCTTTTCCTTCAGTGTTACCACACTGCTGACTTCAACAGGTATGCAAGATAAGCAGATAATGCCCCTCCCACCTCCCTGGAAAGGTCTAGATAGCCCACTGCAGGCAAGGTGCAGGTCAGTGTTCATGGAAAACTGAATAATTCCACCCTTTGTTAGCATGGCACTAATGAACTAATGTCATCTTGTAGTGGAGGTAGGCGTATCAGTCCCATCCCATGGCCCTCCCTAGGGTAAAGAGACTCAAGACCACCCCCCCCAACACACACAGATGTACAGACCTGTGCTCCTCTTCCATGCAGCAGAGATGCACACAGCCACTGTGCCAATTTTTCCAGTTCCTCTGTATCCTGGAGTAGAGTGACAAAAAGCCTCCTGCTCTCCCTGCAATCAAGGAATCTGCCAAGGAACAGACCCCAGCCATATATACAGGCACAGATTTTTTTCCCCCTCTCCCCCAAGATTTTGCACTGACCTCAGTCCACATAGACATACAGAAAAAATGCTCTATTCAGAGGTCCCTTATTCCCTAGGATATGTCTCCCCCGTCCCCTCACTCCCAGGATAGATGAGACATAGAACTCCGTATTTGGGGAAAAGAGATGCAGTAAATACTGTGTGTAGAAACAGATTGTCCTTGCATACCCCTCTCCCCTTAGAGTAGAGAAGTTTAGTGCTAGTCCCTTGCCTAAGGTATATAACACTACAGGGTGGAGGATTGAGGACCCAGGATCCCATCGGATGCATTGAGGCACTGACCCCACCCAGGAAGACAGGTTTACACCTACTTTCCCTATATTATTATTAATAATTATATTCAGCCATACCAGACACCAGCTCCAGTATAACCCCTTCACTCAGATTCCTCTAATTTTTAGGGCTTCCTTATGTTCTTTAACATTTTATTTTGCCTTCAGGGGGCTTAGAAGGGAGCTTGTGGCATTGTGGTTCCCCTCTCTGTCTTCAAATTGGTTCTTCTCCCATTCCGACAGGAAACAAAAGGCTGCAGATTTGAATCTACCTGCTTTCAAGTTAGTCATCATGATGAAACTTAGACACAGTGAGTTTCTTTTACTGCTCCTTCCCAGTCCTAAGCTTTAATAAATACAGTATTTCAAGGCAGCTTTAAAAAATTGCCCAGTATAAGCCAGATCATTCAGTCTGTCTTTTATGTATGGTATTATTGCTGTTTTCCCTCACCTTATCCCCCATACCCATTTTACAGATAAGGAAACCAAGGCTGAGCAAGGTTAAGTCACTTGATCAAGAGACTGTAGGTGAATAGTGGTAAATACCATATTACACTGCCTGTAACCCTAACACAGCTTAGCATTTTTCTTTATTATAAGTTGTACCTATAAGTTGGTATCATAGATTGTGCCAGTGGTTAAGAGCATGGACTCTGGAGCCAGACTGAGTTTGAATCTCAGTTCTTCCACTTACATGTGTGTGGCCTTGGGCAACTTACTTAACTTCATTCTCCTTATCTACAAAATGGGTGGGGATGGGATAGGGGAAGAGGAGAATAATAATAGTTGCTACTTAATAAAGAAATAAAAAGAAATAGTATTTGCCAAATAGTGTTGTGAGGATTTCAGTTCAGTTCATTTGCTTATTCATGTCCGACTCTTTGTGACCCCATGGACTGCAGCACGCCAGGCCTCCTTGTCCATCACCAACTCCCAGAGTTTACTCAAACTCATGTCCATTGAGTCGGTGATGCCATCCAACCATCTCATCCTCTGTCGTCCCCTTCTCCTCCCGCCTTCAATCTTTCCCAGTGTCAGGGTCTTTTCAAATGAGTAAGTTCTTCACATCAGGTGGCCAAAGTATTGGAATTTCAGCTTCAACATCAGTCCTTCTAATGAATATTCAGGACTGATTTCCTTTAGGATGAACTGGTTGGATCTCCTTGCAGTCCAAGGGACTCTCAAGAGTCTTCTCCAACACCACAGTTCAAAAGCATCAATTCTTCAGCGCTCAGCTTTCTTTATAGTCCAACTCTCACATCCATACATGACTACTGGAAAAACCATAGCTTTGACTAGATGGACCTTTGTTGGCAAAGTAATGTCTATGCTTTTTAATATGCTGTCTAGGTTGGTCATAAGTTTTCTTCCAAGGAGCAAGCATCTTTTAATTTCATAGCTCAGTCACCATTTGCAGTGATTTTGGAGCCCCCAAAAATAGTCTCTCACTGTTTCCACTGTTTCCCCATCTATTTGCCATGAAGTGATGGGACCAGATGCCATGATCTTAGTTTTCTGAATGTTGAGTTTTAAGCCAGCTTTTTCACTCTCCTTCACTTTCTTCAAGAGGTTCTTTAGTTCTCCACTTTCTGCCATAAGGGTGGTGTCATCTGCATATCTGAGGTTATTGATATTTCTTCCGGCAACCTTTTTTTTATAGCCAATATTTTATTTTATTTATTTATTTTTTATTTTTGATTACAGCTTGTGCTTCATCCAGGCCAGCGTTTCTCATGATATACTCTGCATATAAGTTAAGTAAGCAGGGTGACAATATACAGCCTTGACTCCTTTCCCTACTTGGAACCAGTCTGTTGTTACCTGTCTAGTTCTAACTGTTGCTTCCTCACCTGCATACAGGTTTCTCAAGAGGCATGTCAGGTGGTCTGGTATGCCCATCTCTTTAAGAATTTTCCAAAGTTTGTTGTGGTCCACACAGTCAAAGACTTTGGCATAGTCGATAAAGCAGAAGTAGTTGTTTTTCTGGAACTCTCTTGCTTTTTTGATCATCCAGTGGATGTTGGCAATTTGATCTCTGGTTCCTCTGCCTTTTCTAAATCCACCTTGAACATCTGGAAGTTCTCAGTTCATGTACTGTTGAAGCCTGGCTTGGAGAATTTTGGACATTACTTTACTAGCATGTGAGATGAATGCAATTGTGCAGTAGTTTGAGCATTCTTTGGCATTGCCTTTCTTTGAGATTGGAATGAAAACTGCCCTTTTCCAGTCCTGTGGCCACTGCTGAATTTTCCAAATTTGCTGGCATATTGAGTGTAGCCCTTTCACAGCATCATCTTTGAGGATTTGAAATAGCTCAACTGCAATTCCATCACCTCCACTAGCTTTGTTTGTAGTGAGGCTTCCTAAGGCCCATTTGACTCTGCATTCCAGGATGTCTGGCTCTAGGTGAGTGATCACACCATTGTGATTATCTGGGTTGTGAAGATCTTTTTTGTGAGGATTTAATTCATTAAAATAGGTAGAACACTTAGAAGAGTGCCGGGCACATAATAAGCACTCTATTAAGTATTGGCTTAAAAGATTCAGCCTTCATTTGTCTTTGGAGTTTAACCCTTCAGAGGATTCATACAGTGTTCTGCCACAAAATTGTTGTCTGACATCTCTTGAGCTATGGATTTTTCTTACTGTGAAACAGACAGTGTGGATAAATTGCTGTTGTTTCTGCCTTCAGGATTCCTTTTCCTTCTCATCCTTTAATGGGATAACTCTTGCCTGTTTTTCAGATTTCAACTTACATATCACTTCCTGTGGAAATTCGTCCTATATATCACTTCCTCTGGAAATTGCTCCTGTTAACTTCCTCCCTTGGTTTCCAGTTGTCTGTGCACCCATACGAACCAGGGCTAGTAACTCTGTAGATTGGGTCTGTCTCTTCTGCTGCTGCTAAGTCACTTCAGTCATGTCCAACCCTTTGCGATCCCATGGACTATAGCCCACCAGGCTCATCTGTCCATGGGATACTCCAGGCAAGAATATTGGAGTGGATTGCCATGCCCTCCCCCAGGGGATCTTCCAGACTCAGGGATAGAGCCCATGTTTCCTGCAGCTCCTGTATTGCAGGCGAATTCTTTACCACTGAGCCACCGGGAAAGCCCCTGTCTCTTCTACCATGCTGTTAACTTCTCACTGACACCTGGTTTATATTTTTGTCCCAAGGGCGCAGCATGACCAGGCATAGCTATTGGGCACTTAATTGTGTGTCAGGCACTAGAATGTCTCAGTAATGCTAACTCAATCCCCTCTCCTTCCACCATGATGTTTATAGTCTAGAGGGAGAAGACAACTGTGATACATGGACTTTTCCTTATTAGAGATAAGGCAAAGGTGGTAGGACAGATTTTGTGCTTCCCTGGCTTTATCCTGCCATAGCCCAAGGAGAAAATAGCATGTGGATAGCACACTGGATAGACTGGATGAAAATTGTGCAACCCAGTGGCCTTGTATTTTGTGTGAATGGTGGCCCTGCCTATGTAGGGCTTGGTTAAAAAAAAATCACTTACTTTATATAATGATAATTCCATCAAGAGTCAGGCTTTGGTTATGTCAATACCAAAAACAAATAATCATTTTTTCAAGCAGCACAAAAAAAAGTGAACAAAATTAGTTTATACTCTAAGAACATCAAATACAAGATAATAATAGAATTTCTATTTTATTTTTTTAAATTAATTTTTATTGGTAACATTGATAGCGATGAAAAAGACAATAATTAGCTGGTTAAATAGAGTAAATAGAGTATATGCATACAAAGGAATCCTGGCAATTGAAAGAAGTGAAGTAGTATGGAAAAACAGTTTGATGGAAAGATCTCCAGGATTGGTTAAGTGAAAAAAGCAAGTTACTGACAGGAGTACACAGTATATTACCTTCCTTGGGAGAAAATAGGAGAATAAGAATATATATTTGTATTTGCACAAAGAAACTGAATGATGTGTGACAAACTAATAAAGTGGTTTCTTGCGGTGAAAGGACGGCAGGGACTAGGGACAAGTGTGGGAGGGAGACCTCTGAGGATACATGTTTTTATTTATTTTTAATAATTTTTATTGGAGTATAGTTGATTTACAATGTGTTTCAGGTGTATAGCAAAGTGAATCAGTTATACATATACCCACTCTTTTTTAGATTCTTTTCTGATATAGGCCGTTACAGAGTATTGAGTATAGTTCCTTGTGCTATACTGTTACTGCTGTTGTTGAGTAGCTCAGTCATGTCCAACTCTTGCAACCCCATAGATTGTAGCCCACCAGGCTCCTCTGTCCACGGGATTTCCCAGGCAAAAATACTGGAGTGAGTTGCCATTTCTTTCTCCAGGGGATCTTGCCAACTCGGGGATCAAACCTGCATCTCCTGCATTGCAGGTGGATTCTTTGCCATCTGAGTCACTAGGGGAGCCCTGTGCTATACTGTAGGTCCTTATTAGTTTTCTAGTTTATATCTGAAAGTGAAAGTGTTAGTCACTTAGTTGTGTCCAACTCTGTGACCCTATGAACTGTAGCCCGCCAGGATCCTCTGTCCATGGAATTCTCCAGAGTTGAATACTGGACTGGATAGCCATTCCCTTCTCCAGAGGATTTTCTCGACCCAGGGATCAAACCTGGGTCTCCTGCATTGCAGGCAGATTCTTTACTGTCTGAGCCACCAGAGAAACCCCATTTTTTATAGTAGCGTGTATATGTCAGTCCCAATCTCCCAGTTTATCCCCCCACTTTCCTGCACTGGTGACGGTAAGTTTGTTTTTTACATCTGACATGGTTTTATTTTGGAACTATATGACTGTATTACCTGTTAAAGACATTTAAAAGATTTACAGCCATCAGTGATTGGTTGCATAGCTATGTAATCCATCATAATGACAGGCTGTGTAAGCTGCACAGGGAGGGAAATGGGGTGGCCACTGAATAAAGAACCAAGTGGCATCAGTGTTTTGGAAGTCTCTGGGAGGTTGAACAAATGTACTTGAAGATAGTTGAGAGGGGTGTCTGAGACTGCTTTTCTTTTAAATGGTAAAACACACTCACTCTCCTTTTTAATAGCCATGCAAAAATATACAACAGTTGAAATTGTATTTGAACACTCTTTCTAGGGCTTCTCAGTAACCTTCCTAGATTTAATCATTATCATTACCATTTGGGTCCAGGGTTTCTCTAGCCCAGGATGTGGAGAGCTGCACCATGAAGCATCTCCCCTACCTTCCGCTGCTGAATATCAATGAGAGTTGGTAGATGGCGATATTGGTGCTCAGATTTAAGAAAATTCTTCAAGGTCATATAGGTAGGTAGTTATTGAACCAGAACAGGAACCTAACTCTGGCTGGCTAAAAATGGTAGCTGTTTTCTCTCTGAAGCTATTAAAGAACAATAACAGGGGCTCCTGGGTGTTGCAGCGTTGTGAGTGGTGAATGCACCCCTACCTTCTTCCCTGTTTCTCCTCCCCCTCCTTCTCTCTGAAGCAGATGTTTTTTCCCCTCTCTAAGTGATATATTTTCTTTCGTCGTGGCCCTCATTTTCCAGGGAAGTTAGGTCGATGGAAATTGTTGAGTAAAATGGCCAAAACTGGTTAATTCCAAGCCTCACATTCTTTTCATTGCAACATGAATATTGTGGAAGAAAAGACTTTGGATCTGATTTTTTTGTAACAGGGAAATTCAGTCCATTTACTTTCATTATTATAACTAATATGTTTGGTCTGATTTCTACCATCTTATTTTATATTTTTTGTTTGTTTCGTCTTATTCCCTTATTACTTCTAAAAAGTTTAACAAGTTAAAAAAATCTCCCACCAGTACTTAAAATTATGTTGGTAATTGCATTCATATTTAAATCAAGTGTAACTAAATTTCTGTATCACTTTATCATGTAACTAAATTTCTGTATCACTTTATCAAAGTTAAATAATAACTATTTTTATCCTACGCTTCCAAAGTGAGACCTTTAGCATGGTTTTATGCTTATTTTTGCAGATATACTTCCTCAAGTCATTTTACAGAGAATGCTGGTGGTAATCTTTCTACATCTGAAGATTTCCTTTACCTTCACATAAGAGTGATCTTATTGGTCATTTGTAGAAATTTGACTTGGAATACTGTCCCTTGCCTCATTACTTTGTAATGTTTATTCTTCTGTCTTAAGTGTTCAGAATTGTGGCTTTGAGAAGGCTGTCTGTTTCTCTCTCCTTTGCTGGGAATGCCTTCTGTTTGGAAGTTTACAAGATTTTCTTTTTGTCTCTGGGGCTCAGAAATTTCATCAATATATGTCCAGGGCATATATATGTCCTTTTTTGTTAATCTTGATGCTCCATGTGCCTTTCTGGCCTGAAACCTGAATCCTGTTTTCAACTTGGAAAATGTTTACCTAGTATTTTAAAAAATAATCGCTTCTCCATTTATATCTTTTCTCTTTCTGAAACTCTTCTTAATTTAGATACTAGGTCTCTTGAGTCCATTCTCCATTTTCTATTTTATACTTTTCTTTGTATGTTTGTTCTGTTTTAAAGAAGCTCTTCCCTTGACCTTCTAGCTTATTAATTTGGTTGTTAGTGATGTTCATTCTGTTTTTCACTACATTGATTGAATTTTTATTCAGTATCACATTTTGGGAATCTTTTTCTTATATAGTTCCTTTGAAGTATCTTCTTGAATCTCCTTAAGAATAAGTAGTATTTAAATCATCTGTTTCCTACAGTAACTCTGCTTTGATGTGAACCACCTGATGTGATTGGGGAGCCTGTCCTCAGTCTGATAATAGCAAGCTGCTCCTTTATTTGTTTGTATATCCTGACCTTCTAGAACCTTCCTGTAGGAATTCCTTTAGCCCCTTTGCAAATGGTGAGAATTATGGGATGCCATTCTTTCTGAGAGGCTGGTTGTGAAGGAGGTGACAGAAGGGACTTCTCATTGAAGTGGGGAGAGGCCTTTTACTTTCCTGGGACTTCTCATTGAAGTGGGGAGAGGCCTTTTACTTTCCTAGGCTTTGTTAAAGTGTGATTGTAGAAGATGAGCTCTCTCCTCCTTAAATCAAAGGGAGGCTGCAGTTTGGCTGAGTAGTGTAATTACCTTGGGAGGCAATAGCATGAACAGGGTCAGCAGGAAAGGACAGTTCTCTCCCCATGGGCTGAGGGCATTTACTCTGGTTTAGCTGGCTGGGACTCCTCAGATCACCTTCTCATGCTGCCAGCCCCCCACTTTAGCCTGGTGCCAAAATTGTTGCGCTGCCTCAGCTAGAAGTTGTAAGAGAGGAGTTAGAAGTGCATGTTCCTGTTGCTCTCTTCACAGGATTCCCTTAAGAATTGTTTCAGTTTGCACTGGATATAATGTTTCAAGTATTCACTGAAACATTATATCCAGTACCTCCTCTGACACTGTAGCTGCCAGCTCCATGTCTGTCTTGTGTGCCTAGAGAGACATGGTGTCTAAGGCTTCCTTAGATTCCCAGTGTTGCCTGACCTCCATTAAGGTTCAAAGAATGTAGGGTAGGTGGATGATGGCTTTTTTTTTTTTTTTTTTTTTAGAAAATAAAAAGCCAAGTAAAGGTTCCAAAGGCTGCAAGAAGGTAAGTTGGTACCACTCTCAGGTAAGGTATACCCATTGTTGGAGACAAGGTTGGAAACAGGTTGCCCACCCCAGAAGAGGCCCGCAAAACCAAGTAGATATTGGGTGACTCCAAATAGAGCACCACATTGGAGTCAGCAGATTTGGCGTTCCTAAAAGCCATTTGGGTGGCTTCAGCAGAGAAGCAGCAACATTTATTAAGTTCCCACCACAAGCCATATACTGCCTTGTGCTTAGTTTACCTTGATAGGGATTGTCATCATCTCATTTTTTTTTAGATGAAGAAACTGACCCTCATTGAGAAAGTTCCTAGGTTCAAGGTAGCTCACCTGGGACTTGAGTCTTAATTCCCAAGTCTCTGTTGCTCATGGAGAGGCAGGACTCAGTCTTTGGCCTAGCTGCTGAATCTCCTGGTCTCGCTGGGAAAATTGTGGACAAATAGGACTTGTGTCAGAGCAGCAGTTCTTAAATTTTAGCATGGTTAAAGTTCTCAAACTTTAGCCCTGCAGAATCACCTGGAGGGTTGGTTAAAACACAGATTGCTTGAGTTTCTGATTTAGTGGGTCTGTCTCAGCATCTGATAAGTGCCCAGATGATGCTCCTACTGTTCCAAGGGCTGCATTTGGAGAGCTATTTAGTATTCCCTTGGCCTTTACTTGGGAAACCTTTCTACTTACTGCTCCCCCTCCCTTCCTGGTATTCTTTACTTAGTCCCTGCCTAGCTAGGGGAAGAAGGGTCTTTCTGGTCATATGAATAGACTTCTGGGGGGCAGAGCCCTTTTTGTTTGCTTCTCTCCTCTTTACTCCCACAAATCCACTTGTGAGCAGCTTTAACCCCCCCGGGAAGGGTGATTTCTGTGGGTTCATTAACTCTTCATTTTTTTCTCTCTTCTTTGGTAACCAGCCTGCAAAGCAGAATGGGAAGAAAGCAGTCACCAAAGTGGCCTCCTCTCCCCAGTTTGTCCACTCCAATGATCATGCCAGTCGGGAGGCTGAGTTAAAGAAAAAGAGGGTAAGCCCTTTCCCTTGGGGGAGAGAGAGGGCCTGACTTGACTGCCAGGTCCATGGAAATGTTGAAAGGCAAAGGCCAGAATTGTTAGGGTTATTGAGGTTGTTTGTGGAAAGGAAAGAAAGGGCAGTTGCTTTGATACTTGATTTAGTGTCTCCATTTGCTCACCTCCCAGTTCATAGCTGTCTGGTTTTTGTTCTCACTGCTCCACTGGAATGACCCTGCCAGTCTCACCAGCATGTTCTCTAACATCAGACTCATGGATCGCTTTCTTCCCTCATCTTATTCAATTCTCAGCATTTGAGACCATGCTTTTAAAAAAAAATTATTTATTTGTAATTGAAGGATAATTGCTTTACAGTATTGTGTTGGTTTCTGCCACACATCAGCATGAATTAGCCATAGGTATACATATGTCCCCTCTCTCTTGAACTTCCCTCCCACCTCCCTCCCCATCCCACCCCTCTAGAGCCCTGGTTTGAGTTCCTGAGTCACACAGCAAATTCCCATTGGCTATCTATTTTACATATGCAGGCTTTTTTTTGACACACTTGTCACTTTGGTTTTCCTGTCATCTCTCCTGGATGTCCTTCTTCCTTTTTTCCAGTTTCTTTTGCTGTTCTTTAAATGATGGAATATCCCAGTCAATTCAGTTCAGTTCAGTCACTCAGTCATGTCCGACTCTTTGCGACCCCATGGACTGCAGTATGCCAGGCTTCCCTGTCCATCATCAACTCCTGGAGCTTGCTCAAACTCATGTCCATCGAGTCGGTGATGCCATCCAACCGTCTCATCCGCTGTTGTCCCAGGGCCTTTTTTTCCCCCCTCTCTGGTCCTAAGTGGTTCCCACTGCCTAGGACACGATCTCTCTCAGCTTTATATACTTTCCTTGTATTAGTGTCTGCCATGCTTTCCCCTCATTCATCTCTTTGTCTTTCTTTCCTTCAAACCCCTTATCTCTTTATCTCTTGCTGTCATGTCTTCTCCCTCCATGTATCCCTGCTCCTCCCACTTGTGCCAAGTCACACTGTTTTCTCCCTCTGTCACCTGCTCCCTATTACTCTTGGTCTTCCATCCCTCCCTTAGATTGCACACCTCATCAGCTTCAGCCCTTTTGTATGGTCACTTGTTAGGTTGAGGAGATGAGGGAGAAGCAGCAGACTGCCCGGGAGCAAGAGAGACACCGACGTAGGACCATTGAAAGCTACTGCCAGGATGTCCTGCGACGCCAAGAGGAATTTGGACGCAAGGTGAGAGAGCAGTCTTTGCCCCTCGGGAGGGTGAGAGGGAGGTGAAGAGCTGTATCTGTGACTGGAGAGCCCTGATTAGGTCCTTTCTCCCAAGCTGAAACACAAAGCCTGGGGATTGGGAGTGGGGAGGACTGGGAGACAGGGGGAGAGAAAGATTGAGAGTGTGAAGTGAAACTTAGGAGAGGAGTCGACTTCTTTCTAGGACTTCTTACTGCATTTCTGGCATATAATCTCATCTCACAGAATATACCCTTTCCAGTTCAAAGTTTCTTTTCTAGTATAAAGAACACATTTTGCTTCCTCCATCCCATTTTCCCCATAGATTGTTTTCCTCACTTACACCTCCCTCTTAAATTCCTCCTTATATACTCAGGTGCATACCCAGTCCTCTAGTTGGTACTCAAACACAAACTTACAAATAGGCACACACATGGACCATGTGGGTCTGTCCTTTCCTTTTCTTGATTTTGTTGCTCGTGGTCGGCTGGGATTCACATGACTCTCGCAGCCTCCCATGGTTGCCAAAGACGGCTCTCACTCTTTTCCCCTGGACCATCCTCTTTTTTTTCCTTTAGGAGGAAGTTTTGCAAGAATTAAATATGTTTCCTCAACTGGATGATGAGGCTACAAGGAAGGCTTATTACAAGGAGTTCCGTAAGGTATGGGGGCCCATTTCTTAAGGCCCTTTAGGGAGGGCACCAATCCAGTTGTGTCTCCTCTCTGTTTCTGTTTTTCCTAAGATGAAGACATCTTCTTTCATGGGCCTTTTGATTCCTGCCCAGTTCTTTCCTTGCCTTCTTACCCTCTTCCCTGCCCTGCAGGTGGTGGAATACTCTGATGTGATTCTAGAAGTCCTGGATTCCAGGGACCCATTGGGCTGCCGCTGCTTCCAAATGGAGGAGACTGTCCTACAGGCAGAAGGGAACAAGAAGCTGGTCCTGGTCTTGAACAAGATTGGTAGGTGTTGGACAGGATTGGGTAAGGCAGGGCAGGGGCCAAGCCTTCTTAAAAGACTAGCTTGGACCAGGCCCTGAGACACAGCAACTCAGTGGTATTCATAATAGTTGTGCAAGGTAGGAATTCTTGTTTGAGTTTTTAAAGCTAGGGATTTGAGAGGTAAAGTCACTTGTTGAAACATGCACACACACACCACACAATATAACAGAAGTTGAGAATGGAGTTAAAGCCTGTCTGCCTTTCAGTTCCCTGTTTTTGCTATTTTGAGCTTTATTTGTGCCTGGCCAGTGCTAGAGAGTTCCTCTTCTCCCCCATGCTGGATCCCAGATGGTGGGGCAGAAGAGCATATGGATGCGCTCAGAAGTCACTCTGGTCTGGATTTCATCCCAGTTTTGATGTCTATTTTCTCTGGAATCTTGGACAAGTCATGTCACCTGAGAGCTTCCATTTTTCTAGGTGTAAAATGGGCTGTGATTGTCCCAATCTCATAGGATCATTGTGAGAATTAATGATAAAGTGCTTGGTACAAACATGGTCAGTATGTCATAAATGGTAGCCATTTTTTTCAAGGCTATTTTTGACATTTGGCCCAACCTAGAATAATCCGGGGAGGGAATGGAAAACAGTCTTTGGGAGGCCTCTGGTACCAGGCCCCAGGTCTGGAAGGAAGGCATCTAGGAATATAGCTGGTTACCCATTGTCCTTGAAGAAACAGAGGTCTACTTAGAGAGGGCCAACTTGTCCCCTAGACTAGACTGCCCTTTCTGATTAACCTGGGGACTGGACAGGGACTGGCAGGCTAGGGAGATTATCTGTTGGCAGAATGTGGGCCACACCTGGGTTGTGGGTGGCTGCATCTTTGCAGTGAGCCATGAGGTGATGTTCTTACCAGTCCTATCCGTTCCTATTTTTCCTAGACCTGGTCCCCAAGGAGGTTGTGGAGAAGTGGCTGGAATACCTTCGGAATGAGCTGCCAACTGTGGCTTTCAAGGCCAGTACTCAGCATCAGGTCAAAAACCTGGTAAGCTGGAGCCAGAAACATCTAGCCTCTTACACAGTAGCCTGGGCTACACTCTTTTCTAATTATATCATTAACATAGAAATATGTTTTCAATGTCAGACTCAATTAAAGTGTACAGAAACATTTGTTGCTTCTAGGGAGAGAAAGTGGGTCCTGGGGGACATTTTTTTCAGTTCTGTACAAAGTGTAAAACTTACTTATTAAAAAATAAAGTAGAAAATGTAAAAACAATTACAGTTGACCCTTGAACTAAACAGGGGATAGGGACATCCACCTTCTGCACAGTGGAAAATCCATATATAACTTGTAGTTGGACCTCAGTATCTGCAGTTCTGCATTTACAGATTCACCCAACTGTAAATCATGTAGTACTGTAGTATTTATTAGTGTAAAAACTTGCATATAAGTGGACCTGAACCATTCAAACCTATGTTGTTCAAGGGTCAACTGTATAGATGTAGCTTGAATATCCTTTCACTATTACCCCTAATTCCAATCTCCTTTATCCATAAACCAGATTAAACACCGTTGTTAGTTTGGTGTGTATCCTTCCAGATGTTTTTCTGTGCTTTATATTGTATGTGGATTTGTATATAGAGAAAATAGTGCTTGGGTGTATCATATATGTCATCCTGTGGTGTACTTTTTTCCCTTGAAGATCTTTCTATAGAGTTCTACCTTTCTAACACTAAATAAAGATAGTTTCAATTTTTTTTTATCATTATAAGCAGTACTATAATACATACCCTTACACATCTTCTTGGCTAGTCAGCAAGTGTTTGTGTAGGTTGGGTACTGAGAGGTAGAGTGGCTGGGTCATAGGTATTTTGCATTTTATATTTTCCTAGATACTGACAAATTGCTCCCCAGCCCCTCCTCCCTCCTCTACCCTGCACCCAAGTGGCTATACCAATTTATCTTCCCACTACTAGGACAGATGAATGTGTGAGAGGGCCTAATTCCCTACACCCTTGCCAATATTTGATATCATTAAACATTTAAATCTCTGTTCATCTGGGAGAAACATGGTAGTTCCTTTATAATGTTTTGCCTTTTAGCTATCAAAAATGTGATAAGCATCCTTTTATAACAGGTTTTTCTTTGTTCTGTATTCCACTTTAAGGATTTAGCTCCTTAACCTATTTCTTATTAATGGATATTTAAGTCAATTCCTATTTTGTAGTAGTATGGTAGGTAAGTAAGGAGAGAGGAAGAGATGAAAGGGCATTCTGGGCAGAGGAGGTGGCATTAGGAATAAGGAGATGGAGGCTGAAATGGCCTTGTCCTGTGTGAGGAATCAAGGGAAGGTAGGCTCTATGTGGGCCAGACAGTATCTCTTCTTTCCTTGGACAGGGAAGCAAATGTCCTCATTGTGTAGACAGGGTTCACTGAAGCCCAGAGAATGGAATCAGAATTTGCTGGCCTCATACCTGTGAGAGGCAGAGTTTGAACTCAAACCTGGCCTGGTTAGAGGCGAGGAGGCTGTCCTGCTCCTGCTGAGGGAGGCAAGCGATGTATGTCTAGGCAGAGACTGAGACAGAAGACTGGAGGTGGAAAAACTGGAAAAAATAGGCCTTTTGGAAGCAGGGAAATGGCAGGTGTTCAGGGCCTGTGTAAGAAGCTCTTCACTTCATGCTGGGGATCTCAGTGATAATAGGGAGGCAGTCCTGAAATTTGGAAATCTGCGCTTAGACCACATCTCTCATCTGATGCCTCTTCTGTAATACCCCTCATTTTCCAGAATCGCTGCAGTGTGCCAGTGGATCAAGCCTCTGAGTCACTGCTGAAAAGCAAAGCCTGCTTTGGAGCTGAAAACCTCATGAGGGTTCTGGGGAACTATTGCCGCCTTGGTGAAGTGCGCACCCATATCCGTGTGGGCGTTGTGGGTAAGGCCTTGGGGGAGGTCGTGGGACCCAGGCTTCTTCCTTATGCAGGGCCTTCATTGGGGGAAAGGATTCTGGGAACTTCATGTTACTTTTGGCTAGGGAGGAGAGGAGCTGTTTAGGAAGGGTCCTTCTTTTTTTTTTTTAAGGTATTTATTTATTTTGGCAGCACTGGGTTTTTGTTGCTGCATGGGCTTTGTCTCATTGCGGCAAGTGGGGGCTACTCAGTAGTTGCAGTGCTTGGGTTTCATTTATTATTGTGGGTTCTCTTATTGTGGAGCATGGGCTCTAGGGTGCACAGGCTTCAGTAGTTGCAGCTCGTATGGGCTGAGTTGCCCTGAGGCATGTGAAATCTTCCTGGATCAGGGATTGAACCCTTGTCCCCTAGATTGGCAGGCAGATTCTTACCCACTATGCCACCAAGGAAGTCCCAGGAAGGCTCTTGTGATTTGTGATTTGGATTGGTGGACATGGGGAGGCATACTCAGAATCACCACTGTAGTTGGAGTATTAGAACCCTGGACTAAATGTGTGGGGCTGGGCTTAAAGTTAACCCATGTCATCCTACCACTCTGGAGAAGGGAATGGTTGCCTCATCCAGTATTCTTGCCTGGGAAATCCCATGGACAGAGGAACCTGGTGGGCTACAGTCCATGGGGTTGCAAAGAGTCAGACATGACTGAGCACGCATGCATGCATCCCACCAGAGCTGTGGGAGAGAGGGGTGAACATCTCCCTTTCATAGATAAGAACACTAGGGCTCAGAGAAAGGAAAGGGACTTGTAGGGTTCACCCCTGTGTGAGATAAGACAGAGCTGAGGCTCAAACCTGGAACCCAGGGCATTGAAGGAAAGCTGCTGGGAAAGGAACCGGGAAGTTGAGAGAGGCAGAGATAGACCAGCAACGGAAAAACATGAAGCCAAGAGAAAAAAACATTGGAGAAAGAGCTGGAAACAAAAAGGTAAATACCTGAATAGATACAGAAAAATATCTGGAAAACCAAATGGTGGGATTGGTGGGGAGTGGAAAAGGAAGACAGAGTTGAATGACAGAGGCATGCAGACAGAGGGAGATGTGATCACAACAATGTGTGCAGAGACCTGCAGAGAGAGACATGAGAGGGCTAGAGACCCTCTCATGTGAGTAGAGAGGGAGACATGTGTACCCAAGGAAAAAACGAGTGAGTCAAACTCAGGGATAAAGAGATTCAGAGGGAGATGCACATAGAAAGAAGCAGGAACAAAGATGCAGACACTGAAGAATGTACACCCAGACCTATACACACATATGGATCCACAGACACATGTACAGATACACACATATGAAGACACTTGCAGATCCAGAGGCAAAATACATGCAGACCAAGCCCTTCCCACACGCTTAGCCAACTCCCCTCCAAGCAAACAGAGCCATAGAGAGACACCTGTGCCCAGATGCATTCGACCCTCAGACACAATCATGTCAGAGACACAGACACACATCTATGATGAGACAGATATATATGTATATGTAGAGAAATAGAGGCAGAGAGAGGACTAGAGAGACACAGAGAAAAAGAGACACAGTGATTCATGTAGGGAGAAAAGCCCACTGAGAGAAGGCCCATGTACAGAAAGAGCTAAGAGGAGTTGGCCTAGAGGGAATTAACAAAGAGGCAGAATTGGTGGGGTGGGGAGAATTTGAGAGAAAGGACAATGGCCATAACGAGAGAAAGTGAGACAAACTGGCAGAGAAAGAGTTGCTTAGATACACAGAGAGAAAGACAGAAATGGGAAAAGCAATGGTATTTAGAATGAGAACAGCCAAGAGAAGATACACAAAGACTTCTACACACAAGGGATATACACATAGGCACATCTATCAGGGAATGGTACACATGTAAGTTCTAGCACACAGAGAAAGAGAATGGTGGGAATGAGAGACCCAGTGAGTAAGAAATAGATAAGGATATCTGTAGACTGAGAGGCGCTTACGGATGCCCAAACAGAAAAACAAACCACAGACAGAAAGCTCCTCAAAGACTGACATCTCAGAGAGGAGCCCTACCCCCCACCCCTCACCCCCTACCCCCCATCAGGTGAATTATACACCAGAATGGATGGTTCTGTTTTACGACACTTCCCAGTGCCCACCATCCATTGGATTGTGTCACAGAGGCCTTGCATCCAGCACCTTTCCCAAGCTGGTTGTAAGTGGGAGGTGAGTGTCACATCTAGTGAGAGGAACACATCTAGCCAGGGTGCTCACATGCAGAGGAGAGGGATAGAGAGGCCATGGAGGGGCTTGGTCAGGGCCTTGGATAGGAAGACAGGAGGCCGGGCTCTGTTTTTGGCTTCCCATGGCCTGGTCACACTGCCCGTGCCTCCCACACACAGGCTGTCCCAAATATTTCTGAGGACGCTTCCTGCCCTGAGCTATCTGCTGCTCCTTTGTAGGCCTTCCCAATGTTGGAAAGAGCAGCCTGATCAATAGTCTGAAGCGCAGCCGTGCATGTAGTGTGGGAGCCGTTCCTGGGGTCACCAAGTAAGTACCTGCTTGCTCCCCTACTTCACAGGTCCTTCACCTTACCATTTCCCAACTGCCATGCCTTCAACCCCTGTCCCTTATCTTGGACCAGCTTCTGATTCTGCCGTAGGCATGGGAGTTTAAGTCATAGCCCTCATTTACCTGGCACACCCTGGGTTTGGGCCAGGCACCCAGCTGGGTGTCCCCCCGCCCCCTGGCCACAGCTCCTTGAAGCCTCCTGACAATCATGCAAGATTGGGCTCCGAGTAAGCAGCTCTGCTTCCTCGATGAACCAACAGGCTCAGAGAGTCAGAGGCTTGCCTGCGGTCCTGCAGCTCAGTACCTGGTGGTGGAAGTGAATCAGACTAGAATAAGACCCCACATCTCTCCACCTTCATCTATGTGCCATTTGTCACACTCCTTCTCTCCACTGGGTGCTTGGCCCAGAGGATGCCAGACACATCTGGGCTCATCACTGTCCTACGTCCTCTCGTATCTCCCCTCTCCTGACCCAGGTTCATGCAGGAGGTCTACTTGGACAAGTTCATCAGGCTGCTGGATGCCCCGGGCATCGTCCCAGGACCCAACTCAGAGGTGGGCACTATCCTGCGCAATTGCATTCATGTGCAGAAGCTGGCGGACCCTGTGACCCCGGTGGAGACCATCCTGCAACGCTGCAACCTGGAGGAGGTATGCAGGGCTCTCACTTATGCCTTGCCTTGCTCCAATGGCCCTTCTTTCTTACCCATGATTTCGTCCTTTCTTTACCAGATTTCCAGCTATTATGGTGTCTCTGGGTTTCAGACCACTGAGCACTTTCTGACTGCAGTGGCCCACCGCTTGGGGAAGAAGAAGAAGGGGGGTGTATACAGTCAGGAGCAGGCAGCCAAAGCTGTCCTGGCTGACTGGGTGAGGTGAGTAGGGGTAAGGGTGAGGCCTTCTGGGAGTCAGGCTCCACCAGGGGGCTCATCTGTTTTCACTGCAGCAGCGGGGCAGCCTGACTTCCTGGATAGGGAAGGCCAAGGCATCAGGTCACATCCTGCTCAGCATCTCATGCCCAGTGATTATCCAGCAATTCAACCTCTTGTTCAGAAGTTACTGTCTGGGCTTTCTAGTTGACCCTCACTGTTTCTGGCTTGAAAACTCATTCTTTCTTTGACTGGTCATTTGCTTTTTTTTTACATACAATTAAAATTTTTACTTATTCATTTATTTATGTTTGGCTGTGCTGGGTCTTTGTTGCTGTATGTTGGCTTTCTTTAGTTGTGGTGAGTGGGGGCTACTCTCTAGTTACAGTGTGTGGGCTTCTCATTTCAGTATTTTATTTTATTTTTTTTAATGAAAATAAGCTTTATTACATCAAGTAATAAATACAAAGACACAAACAGTTCCATTTTCTTCCAGATGTTTGGGTCAACCCTCAGAAAAGGCAGAACTGAAATCTACATACAGTCTTAGGAAAAATTTCAGGGGTCCTTGTTAGGTTTGGTTTGGGAGGTTGCTCTTTCTTCTGTATTTATAACTTGTGCATTTTAGAATGGACTTCAAAGCACTAATAATCATGCAAATATGCTTAAGCAAAAAAGAAGTTACATTAAGCAGAATCTATACCGTATGGCAAACGAGGGGACTGGCTACTAGGTTAGTGTGCTGTCAAGTCCGTACTACTAAAAAAAAAACTTCAAGTTGTATCAGCTTGTGAAAAGGAATACAGAACAATCTGGGTTAACATAAATGTATTCAAAAGAAAACCAGACACTGTTATCTTAGAGTCAAAACTAGTTTGCTGTAAGATAGGTAACTTCTACGTGCATCTTTTGAATCAATGCTTTTAAAAAAAGAAAACAAAACCACAAACATCTGGGAAGTTCCTATTTCAAATGTAACTCCTAATCAATTGCAAAATCTTTCCTCAATCTTAAAGAGACTGTAGATTCAGAGCCTAAGTGAACCATGGGAGGGGCAGGGGGAGGAGAAACTGAACTGGTTAACCATTTTGAAAACAAAAGTTTCATCTGAACAAGGGAGGTGAACCATAACTTCTCCTCTGGGAAGAAGCTGGAAAACCTTCCAGGCTCACAAGGCAGCTAGGACCTGGCGTTCCGTTCCGTTTCAGCCAGGCACTCCCGCACCAATCCTCGGGCGTGGATGATGCCTCGTTTTAGTCTCTCCATCGCACTCTTGCTGCCCGCGTAGGTGGGTCTGATCTCCTTCCCCAGCTCTTCGATGATGGCCAGCAGCTCAGCATATTTGCTCTGGGGCACCTGGCTGTTCCCAGCACCCTGGGTATAGCCTAGAGATGGCGGCCCGTAGTCACTCAGCAGCTGGCGGTACTGTGAAGACGTCGCCATGCTAGTGGAGGGCGGGTGGACGCTCCCAGCGGCGTTGAGGGAGGCGGCGGGCATGTGCGCGGTCAAGTTCAGTTTGTAAGACATCCCCCCCAGCGGCGGGGCGCGCCGGGGCGCAGCGGGGCCCGGCCTGAGAGGGCGGCAGCGGCGGCGGCAGCGGCGAGACCCTGCGGCGGCGAGGTGGTCCCGGCGTCCATGCGCCCGTCCGTGCGCCCGCCGAGCTCCCGCGCACTTTTTGTTGTTGACGGCTCGGGCCACACCGGCAAATATGGCCGTCCCTCACCCTGACACCCGCTGCAGTATATCACCCATACATCGGGCGGGCGCGCGGGCGCAGGGGCGGCCGCAAACTTTGAGCAGAGCGAGCGGGGCCGGCCGGGGCCGGGAGGGGGCGCCCCGGCGCGCCGCGGCCGGGAGGGGGCGCCCCGGCGCACCGCGGCCGGGCGTCATCATTTCAATATTTTATTGTGGAGCACAGGCTCTAGAGTATATGGGCTTCAGTAATTGCAGCGTGTGGGGCTCAGTAGGTGTGGCGATGGGCTTAGTTGCCCTGTGGCATGTGGAATCTTCCTGGACCAGGGATCAAACCTGTGTCCCCTGAATTAGCACGTGGATTCTTAACCACTGGACCACCAGCAAAGTCCTCATTTGTCATTTGTTGTCTTAATAACGTCAATTTCTTCCCACCTCCCAATGCAGCGGGAAGATCAGCTTCTATACACTCCCACCCTCCACCCACACTCTGCCTACTCATCTCAGTGCTGAGATCGTTAAGGAGATGACTGAGGTCTTTGACATTGAGGATACCGAGCAAGCCAATGAAGACACCATGGAATGTAAGTAGGGTTTCCTGCCCTAGTGGAGCCACACACACCTGACGACAGGTCCCATGTTTGACCTCCCCATGCTCTGGCTGTAGTCTGGCTTGGGGAGAACTATTTTAAACATCTTTAAGGTTAATGTCTTTTCCCACAAAGTGAAGAATTAGAATTTGGGTCACAGGAAGATAGGGTAGTGGTGGAGTGGAGTGGGGGATTGGCTGGTTGTGGGCTCTTAGTAAATACAAAAAAAACAGCAAAATACCTGGAACATGGTAAGGTGTTTAGGAAGCGTGAGTTTCCTTTCCCCATCTCTTGAGGCCTGGAGTGGACCGAGATACTTCTCTCAAAAGCCCTTTCTCTCCATAGACATAGAGAACAGACTGGTGGACATAATGAAGGGAAGGAGAAGGTAGGATGAATAGAGAGAGTAGCATTGAAACATATACATTACCATATGTAAAATAGATAGCCAGTGGGAATTTGCTGTTTGACACAGGGAGCTGAATCTGGTGATCTGTGACAATCTAGAGGGGTGGGATGGGATGGGAAGTGGCAGGGAGGTTCAAGAGGGAGGGTCATATATATATATACCTATGACTGATTCACGATGAGGTATGGCAGAAACCATCACAACATTGTAAAGCAGTTATTCTCCAATTAAAAAAGGAAACAAAAAAGAAAACCCTTCTCATTGCCCCAGGTTTTGCCACAGCTATTGCATGTCCATTCCTGCATTTTTATTCTTGTCCCCATTGGTGGGTGAGGCATCTGAGACACAGAAAGGTGATACTTGCTAAATGGTACATGGTCGGTGACAGGCAGATGTGGCATTCAAACTAGCTCTCTTTCCCTGTTGTTGAAGACTCTTCCAGCTCAGTGTATCTGAGTGGTTAGAAGAATGAACTGCCTGGATTAAAATCTGAGTTTTGTTAGCTGTGTCGTGCTGCACAAGTTTCTTAACCTCTCCATGACCAATGACATCATCTGTACAATGGGATGATAGCACACACCTGATAAGATAGTTGTGAAAACTTATTTAATATGTAAAACCTAGTGCCTGGCATATAGCACGTGCTTGGTAAATATTAGCTGTTATTAAGATGGTTATTTGTTGGAGTACAAAGGTATGACTTTCAGAAACTCCTGTGGGAAGTTTATTCTCTTCAGCTATTCTACCATCTGCAGCTCCTTCCTTTTCTACCCCACCCAAGAAAGGTGCCCGGTGCTCTCTGGGCCTGTCTGTGAACACTCTAGGGTAGTGGAGAAAGTCTTGGCTGGCCTGGCTTCCAGTTACTCTGTTTCTCTTGAGGGCCAGTAGCTTTCCTTCTTTTAGTGTGCTTGGATTACAAATGAAGACAAGAGGCTTTCCTGCTTCAGGATATATTCCCCATGTGGCTTCGGGCAAGTCAGCCCTCTTTCTGAACTTTACTTTTCTGTCAAGTGGGCATTTGGGAGGAATTAGAGCTCACATTTTTAGGGCTGTATGTGAGGGCAAGTGGGGCTCTGGCAGTGAGAATGCACTTTAGCAAATGATTGACGTCCCAGAAATTGAGAAGAGGAAGTGGTTAATAATCAGAGTTTCCTAGTTGCCCTAGTGTTGAATCTTGAAGAGTGATTAGGGATTAGAGGCCCAAGGAAGGAGATGGGGCAAAGTTTAGAAGAGGTGCGAGGGTAATATGGGCCCAGGGAAATGTGCGCATTTGTTGTCTGTAGTAGAGGCCAGCTCCAGACAAGGCACCAGCAAAATAGGGAGAGAGGCCTGGTCCTGGGGAGGGAATCCCAGTAGCTGCCATTTATACAGCAGTGTCTCAGGCCAGTGCATTTCAGGTACCCATTGCTGTGATTCACAGCAGCCCTGTGTTATAGGGCTTGTGGCATTCTGCTTTTCAGATGAGGAAGCTGAGGCTCCAAGACCAGCAAGCAGGTACCCTAGTGGAAAACCCACACCTTTAATCCTTTGTTATGTGGCCTCCCAGCAGGAATAAAAGAGCCTTCCTTCTTGACTCCCCTGGATAGTGTCCACATATCCTTTCCACTGAGGCCTGACTGGGGGTCTGGTAGCAGAAAGGAGCCAGGGCCCTGACAGTGGTATTGATTGTGTTAAAGGCTTGGCCACTGGAGAATCAGATGAGTTGTTGGGTGACACGGACCCGCTCGAAATGGAGATCAAGTGGCTCCATTCTCCGATGGTGAAAATAGCAGATGCCATGGAAAATAAAACCACTGTGTATAAGGTACCTGTCTCTTTCTTCATGGCAACCCTCTCCTCTACCCAAGGGCTATGGGAAATAGTCAGTCCCTTCCACCTGGCTCCCACGAGGTCCACCTATAATAATGGGGAGGTACAGGTCATTCATTCACTCCCTGTGGGCACCCTGGTTGTAGGCAGGGTACATCCTTTGCCAAGCCTGTCCCTGCCTCCTTTGCAGAAGCCTTTGGAGTTATTTTGGGGGCCCAGACCTCACTGTTCTCCTCACTTTCCCCAGATTGGAGATCTTACTGGGTATTGCACCAATCCAAACCGTCATCAGATGGGATGGGCTAAGCGCAATGTGGACCTTCACCCAAGGAACAATAGCATGGTGAATGTTTGCCCAGTGGACCGCCGCCCAGTGCTACAGAGGATCATGGAGACAGACCCCCTGCAGCAGGGCCAGGCTCTGGCGTCTGCCCTGAAGAATAAAAAGAAGAACCAGAAGCGTGCAGGTGGGAGGACCTGACCACCCTCCTGTGCTCCAAAAAGGAACCACCTGAGGCCTTAATTAAGGGCTCCTAAATGAGGATCTCCATGTGTCCAACCCTCTGCCAGGATTAGGGGGCAGGGATGGGTTAGGAGGATCACCTGCTAGCAGAGTGGTCCTCAAACTTCAGTAGCTTATTTTAGAATTGCCTTGGAGGTTTATTAAAACACAGGATTCTGGGACCCACCCCCAGAGTTTCTAGTTGAGTAGGTTGTCTGTTGGCGGGGGCTGAGATTTTATGTTGCTAACTGGTTCCTAGTCAGTGCTGATGTTGCTCCTCTGGGGGCCACACTTGGAGAACCACTGGCCTAGTCTTATGTATCAAATACCACCATTTATTTATCATTCCTTTCTATGTGTTAAGAAGCTTTCAGGCTACATATATATGTTTACTTTATCTATAGATAAAACACTCAAAGTCCAAAGGGTACAAAAGGATATACATTAAAGTCTCCAGTCCCCTAGTTCCAGGCCTCCCCCCAGAGGCAACCAGTTAATTTCTTGTATCTCATTCCTGGGGTAGGTATACAGGCAAATATCTATATATTCCTTGTTCTCTTTTTTAGACAAATGTTAGTTTCCTGAACATACAATTTGCCACATCATTTTTCCACTCGACATATATTACAGATATTTCCCCATCAATTCACAAAAGAAGTCCCTTTATTTTAATGGTGGTCCATTGTGTCGCTGGTCCCCTTAGGTCTTCATTCTATACTAATTTTCACTAACTCATTGGAAAAGTCTTATTCTCATTCGGTGAGTGAGGAAACTGGGTCCCAGAGACTCCAGGTATTTGGGCCAAAATGTGAACCTAGGATTGATTGATCCCATAAGCCCTGTTCTTTGAACTAGACTATGTTCATAACGATTTGCTCTTGGCCTGATCCTACACTGAGTCCTGGGAATACAGAGATTAATTGCTCTTTAACTGCTGGTCTTACTGGAGTGAGGAGGAGATAAGAAAACAGACATTGGGAACACAAAGTGATCACTATGAAGACATAGAAAATAAAACAAGGGAACCTAACCCAGCCTGAAGGTTGTGGTGGGATAGAGGTGATCAGAGAAGGCTTCCTGAAGGAGGTTATGTCTGAGGAAAATCCCGAGGAATAATAGGGTGTGGCTGAAGGCTGGAGGTGAGCATTCAGGTTCAAAGCCCCTACTGCCATCCTGCTGGTTTGCTGTAAGAGCTTTGGGGGTCTTACAAAGCACTGCTGATGGCAGAGTGCTAAGTTCAACACAGTAAAAGAAAAGAGCTGTTTTGATACTAGGAAGAGATAAGAAATATACTTGAAGCTCAGTAGTGTGACTCTGAGATACAAACTATTTTGGGGTGATCATTTCACAGGTAGACAAATGGGTCTTTCTGTGAGGTTCAGTAGTGGGCTGCCAGTAGCCCACCAGTTGCTTTGTTTAGTGTTGATGGTGGGCAGTTAGGGAGCCAGTTTGGGAGTTTGGTGCAGACAAAGATAAATGTAGCCTAGCTCCTGCAAGCCTCCTGTTGGCAAGCCAACCACCAAATGACTTCCTGTTTTTCTCCATCTGCAGATAAACTTGCCAGCAAGCTGTCTGATTCCATGATGTCCGCTCTTGACCTCTCTGGCAATGGTGATGACAGTGCTGGTGACTGATCCACTGATCTCACCTCCCTCCCCAACTCCAGTTCCAATGGAAATAACAGATGAAATGGTTTGCTTCTCCCTGAAGCACCTGCATATTAAAAGAACCCCTCACCCACTTCCCTCCATTCTCCAGGAAAAAAAAAAAAAATGTCCCAAGTGTCTGAAGCTGACAAACCTAATACCTTTATTTAATCCCTACTCTGTTTACAAGAGAAATAAAAGAAATAATCAGAAGATCCCTTATGCCAACAATTTATCCCCCACCTTATAGGTTGGACTGGTTGGAGGGCTGACTCCTTACAAAACCGTCTTGGAGACTGCAACTAGAGGCTAGGCTGCTGGTGTATCTGGGGATTCCTTGGGGGGGGGTGTGTGTGTGTGTGATGATTTCTCTACCAGTCCACACCGGAGCTCAGTAGTAAGACATCCCTGCAATGGGCTGCAGGCCACACATCTTCCTCCCACCCAAGTCCACAGAATTCATTAGAAGAAATGGAGTAGCCCTCATAGTCAACAAGAGTCTGAACTGCAGTACTTAGATACAATCTCAAAAACATCAGAATTACTTCGGTTCATTACCAAGGCAAACTATTCAAAATTACAGCAGTCCAAGTCTATGCCCCAACCATTAACGCTGAAGAAACTGAATGGTTCTATGCAGACCTACAAGACCTTCTAGAACTAACACCAAAAAAAGATGTCTTTCTCATCAGTGTTGTTTTTCAGTCATTTCCAACTCTGTGACCCTGTGATCTGCAGCACACCAGGCCTCCCTGTCCTTCACCATCTCCTAGAGTTTGCTCAAACTCATGTCCGCTGAGTTGATGATGCCATGCAGCCATCTCGTTCTCTGCCATCTGCTTCTCTGCCTTCAACCTTTCCCAGCATCAGGGTGTTTTCCAGTGAGAACTCTTTGTGTCAGGTGACCAAAGTATTGGAGCTTTAGCTTCAGCATCAGTTCTTCAATGAATATTCAAAATTCCTTTCCTTTAGGATTGATTGGTTTGATCTCCTTGCTGTCAAAAGAAACTCTCAAGAGTCTTCTCCAGCATCACAGATTGAAAGCATCAACTCTGAGAAAGAAGAATGGAACTGGAGGAATCAACCTGCCTGACTTCAGGCTCTACTACAAAGCCACAGTCATCAAGACAGTATGGTACTGGCACAAAGATAGAAATATAGATCAATGGAACAAAATAGAAAGCCCAGAGATAAATCCACACACCTATGGACACCTTATCTTCGACAAAGGAGGCAAGAATATACAATGGAGAAAAGACAATCTCTTTAACAAGTGGTGCTGGGAAAACTGGTCAACCACTTCTAAAAGAATGAAATTAGAACACTTTCTAACACCATACACAAAAATCAACTCAAAATGGATTGAAGATCTAAACGTAAGACCAGAAACTATAAAACTCCTAGAGGAAAACATAGGCAAAACACTCTCTGACATAAATCACAGCAGGATCCTCCATGACCCACCTCCCAGAATATTGGAAATAAAAGCAAAAATAAACAAATGGGACCTAATTAAAATTAAAAGCTTTTGCACAACAAAGGAAAGTATAAGCAAGGTGAAAAGACAGCCTTCAGCATGGGAGAAAATAATAGCAAACGAAGCAACAGACAATCTCAAAAATATACAAGCAACTCCTGCAGCTCAATTCCAGAAAAATAAACGACCCAATCAAAAAATGGGCCAAAGAACTAAACACATTTCTCCAAAGAAGACATACAGATGGCTAACAAACACATAAAAAGATGCTCAACATCACTCATTATTAGAGAAATGCAAATCAAAACCACAATGAGGTACCATTTCACGCCAGTCAGAATGGCTGCTATCCAAAAGTCTACAAGCAATAAATGCTGGAGAGGGTGTGGAGAAAAGGGAACACTCTCACACTGTTGGTGGGAATGCAGACTAGTACAGCCACTATGGAGAAGAGTGGAGATTCCTTAAAAAACTGGGAATAGAACTGCCATATGACCCAGCAATCCCACTGCTGGGCATACACACCGAGGAAACCAGAATTGAAAGAGACGCGTGTACCCCAGTGTTCATCGCAGCACTGTTTACAATAGCCAGGACATGGAAGCAACCTAGATGTCCATCAACAGATGAATGGATAAGGAAGCTGTGGTACATATACACAATGGAATATTACTCAGCCATTAAAAAGAATACATTTGAATCAGTTCTACTGAGATGGATGAAACTGGAGCCCATTACACAGAGTGAAGTAAGTCAGAAAGAAAAACACCAATACAGTATACTAATGCATATATATGGAATTTGAAAGATGGTAACGATAACCCTATATGCGAGACAGAATAAGAGACACAGATGCATAGAACAGTCTTATGGACTCTGAGGGAGAAGGTGAGGGTGGCACGTTCTGAGAGAATAGCATTGAAACATGTATATTATCATATGTGAAACAGAACACCATTCCAGGTTCGATGCATGAGACAAATGCTCAGGACTAGGGCAATGGGATGACCCAGAGGGATGGGATGGGGAGGGAGGTGGGAGGGGGGTTCAGGATGGGGAACACATGTAAACCCATGGCTGATTCATGTCAATGTATGGCAAAAACCACTACAATATTGTAAAGTAATTAGCCCCCAACTAAAATAAATAAATTTATTAATAAAAAAAAATAAACTGAATTGAGATGAAAGCACACGTTAAAATTAAAAAAAAAAAAAAAAGCATCAACTCCTTGGCGCTCAGCCTTCTTTATGGTCCAACTCTCACATCCATACATGACTACTGGAAGAACTATAGCTTTGACTTTATGGACCTTTGTCAGCAAAGTAATGTCTGCTTATTTATTTATTCACCAACTTTTTTGCTGTACCAGGTCTTAGTTGGGGCATGCGAACACTTAGTTGTGGCATGTGGGATCTAGTTTCCTGAGCAGGGATCAAACCCAGGCCCCCTGCATTGGGAGTGTGGAGTCTCATCCACTGGACCACCAGGGAAGTCCCCTCTCCCAGCAATCTTGATTCAAGTTTGTGCTTCATCCAACCCAGCCTCTTGCATGATGTACTCTGCATATAAGTTAAATAAACAAGGTGACAATGTATAGCTTGGTCATACTCCTTTCCCAGTTTTGATCCAGTCAGTTGTTCCATGTCCTGCTCTAACTGTTGCTTCTTGACCTGCACACATGTTTCTCAGGAGGCATGTAAGGTGGTCTGGTATTCCTATCTCTTTAAGAATTTTCCACAGTTTGTTGTGATCCACACAGTCAAAGGCTTTAGCATACTCAATGAAGCAAAAGTAGATGTTTTTCTGGAGATCCCTTGCTTTTTCTGTGATCTGACAGATGTTGGCAATTTGATCTCTGGTTCCTCTGCCTTTTCTAAATCCAGCTTGTACATCTGGAAGCTCTTGGTTCACATAATATTGAAGCCTGGCTTGAAAGATTTTGCGCATTGCCTTGCTAGCATGTGAAATGAGTGCGGTTGTGCAGTAATTGGAGCAACCTTTGGCATTGTCTTTATTTGGGTTTGGAATGAAAACTGACCTTTGCCAGTCCTGTGGCTACTGCTGATTTTTCCAAATTTGCTGGCATATTGAGTGCAGCACTTTAACAGCATCATTTTTAGGATTTGAATAGCTCAGCTGGAATCCTATAACCTCCAGTAGTTTTGTTTGTAGTGATGCTTCCTAAGGCCCACTTGACTTCACACTCCAGGATGTCTGGCTCTAGATGAGTGATCACACCATCGTGGTTATCTAGGTCATTAAGACCTTTTTTCTATAGTTCTTCTGTGTATGCTTGCCACCTCTTCTTAATATCTTCTGCTTCGGTTAGGTTCTTACCGTTTCTGTCCTTTATTGTGCCCATCTTTGCATTAAATGTTCCCTTGGTATCTCTAGTTTTCTATAAGAGATCTCTAGTCTTTCCCATTCTATTGTTTTGATCTATTTCTTTGCCTTATTCACTTAGAAAGGCGTTCTTATCTCTCCTTGTTATTCTTTGGAACTCTGAATTCAGATGCGAGTATCTTGGAATTTTCTAAGTAGATTACTTTGCCTTCTGCAAATTTAGACAGTTTAATTTCTACATTTTCAATATATATAATTTTTATTTTGTTTTCTTGCCCATTGTACTGGTGAGAACTTCCAGTATAGTGTTTAGTTGAAGTGAAAGTGAATTCTTGCTGTGTTCCATATCTCAGGAGAAAACATTGTCTTTTACCATTTGTGTAACATTAGTTGTAGTTTCTTTTTTAGATGCTGTTGGTCAAATCAGAAAATTTCTATCATTATTACTCTGAGTATTTTTTTAAATTTATTTTTTAATTTGGCCCATGCTGGGTCTTCATTGCGGTGTGGGCTTTTCTCTAGTTGTGGCAAGTTGTGGCTACTCTCTAGTTGAGGTCTATGGCTTCTCATTGCAGAAGCTTCTCTTGTTACACAGCACAGGCTCTAGGGTGTGCGGGCTTCAGTAGTTGTGGCACGTGGGCTCAGTAGTTGAAATTCCTGGGCTCTAGAGCACAGGCTCACTGGTTGTGGTATACAGGCTTAGTTACTCCCTGGCATCTTCCCAGATGAGGGATTGAACCTGTGGCTCTTGCATTGGCAGGTGGATTCTTTAACTCTGAGCCACCAGGGAAGCCTGAGCATTGTCTGTTTGTTTTTTTTAATCATCAGTGAATGTTGAAATTTTGTCAAATGCTTTTCTGTATCAATTGATATGATTATATGTTATTTCTTTTTCAGTCAGTTGATGTGATGAATTACATTGGTTGATTACAAATGTGGAACCAGCCATGTTAGCACTGCTTTAGCTTTATTCCTCAAATTTTCATATGATTTATTTTCATTTCCATCCAATTGAATCCAATTCAATGTATTAAGTTTTTTTAAAAATCATTGAGATACAGTACCATATCTTCTTTATTCATTCATCTGTTGATGGACCCGTAGGTTGCTTTACTATCTTGGGTATTGCAAATGATGCTGCAGCAAACATTCAAGTGCACATATCTTTTCGAACTAGTGTCTTCATTTTCATTTGATAAATACTCTGAAGTGGAATTGCTGAATCTTATGACAGTTATATTTTTAAATTTTGGGGAACTTCCATACTGTTTTCCATATTGGCTGCACCAATTTGCATTCCCATCAACAGTGCTGGATTGTTCACTTTTCTCCACATCCTCACCAACATCTGTGTTTTGTAGTCTTTTTGATAATAATCATTCTGACAGATGTAACGTGATATCTCATTGTGGTTTTGATTTGTATTTCCCAGAAGATTAGTGATGATTTTGTGCCTGTAACATACTGTTTTGATTAGTGTAGCTTTTTAGTATAGTTTGAAATCAGGGTGTGTGATACTTCCCAGCTTTTTCTTCTTTCTCAGACTGTTTTGACTACTCAAGCTTGTATGTGTTTGTGTGTTGCCATAGAAAATTTAAGATTCTTTGTTCCAGTTTAGTGAAATATGCTATTGGTACTTCAATAAAGATTGCAACAGATCTTTAGATCATCTTGAGTAATATGGTCATTTTCACAATATTAATTCTTCCAATCCATGAACATGTATATCTTTCCATTTGTTTGTTATCTTCAATTTCTTTCATCAATGTATTCATTTTCCAAGTATGAATCTTTTACCTTCTTGATTAAGTTAATTCCCAGGTAATTTAGTTCTGTTTGATGTAATTTGTAAATAGAATTGCTTTATTAATTTCCAGAAAAACATCTATTTTGGCTTTATTGACTATGCCAAAGCCTTTCACTGTGTGGATCACAACAAACTGGAAAATTCTTAAAGAGATGGGAATTCCAGACCACCTGACCTGCCTCCTAAGAAATCTGGATGCAGGTCAAGAAGCAACAGTTAGAACTGGACATGGAACAACCGACTGGTTCCGTATCAGGCAAGGAGTACGTCTGTGCAGAGTACATCATGAGAGACGCTGGGCTGGATGGAGTACAAGCTGGAATCAAGACAGCCGGGAGGAATATCAATAACCTCAGATATGCAGATGACACCACCCTTATGGCAGAAAGTGAAGAACTAAAGAGCCTCTTGTATAATGGGCTCCAGTTTCATCCATCTCAGTAGAACCGATTCAAATGTATTTTTTTAATGGAGCTGGAGCCCATTATACAGAGTGAAGTAAGCCAGAAAGAAAAACAACAATACAGTATACTAATGCATATATATGGAATTTGAAAGATGGTAACAATAACCCCATATGCGAGACAGAATAAGAGACACAGATGCATAGAACAATTTTATGGACTCTGAGGGAGAAGGTGAGGGTGGGACATTCTGGGAGAATAGCATTGAAACATGTATATTATCACATGTGAAACAGAACACCATTCCATGTTCGATGCATGAGACAAGGGCTCAGGGCCGGGGCAATGGGATAACCCAGAGGGATGGGATGGGGAGGGAGGTGGGTGGGGGGTCCAGGAAGGGGAACACATGTAAACCCATGGCTGATTCATGTCAATGTATGGCAAAAACTATTACAATATTGTAAAGTAATTAGCCCCCAACTAAAATAAATAAATTTATAAAAAAAACAAAACAAAAAATAAAGAGCCTCTTGGTGAAAGTGAAAGAGGAGAGTGAAAAAGTTGGCTTAAAACTCAACATCCAAAAAACTAAGATCATGGCATCTGGTCCCATCACTTCATGGCAAATAGATGGGGAAACAATGGAAACGGTGACAGACTTTATTTTTTGGGGCTCCAAAATCACTGCAGATGGTGACTGCAGCCATGAAGTTAAAAGACGCTTACTCTTTGGAAGGAAAGTTATGACCAACCTAGACAGCATATTAAAAAGCAGAGGCATTACTTTGCCAACAAAGGTCCATCTAGTCAAGGCTATGGTTTTTCCAGTAGTCATGTATGGATGTGAGAGTTGAACTATAAAGAAAGATGAGTGCCGAAGAATTGATGCTTTTGAACTGTGGTGTTGGAGAAGACTCTTCAGAGTCCCTTGGACATCAAGGAGATCCAACCAGTCAATCTTAAAGGAAATCAGTCCTGAATATTCGTTGGAAGAACTGATGCTGAAGCTGCTCCAATAATTTGGCCCCCTGATCCAAAGAAGTGACTCATGGGAAAAGACCCTGATGCTGGGAAAAATTTAAGACAGGAGGAAAAGGGGACAACAGAGGATGAGGTGGTTGGATGGCATCACTGACTCAATAGACATGAGTTTGAGTAAACTCTGGCAGTTGGTGATGGACAGGGAGGCCTGGTGTGCTGCAGTCCATGGGGTTGCAAAGATTCGGACATGACTGAGTGACTGAACTGAACTGAATTGAACTTTCAAATAATATATTAATAATGTATACAAAGGCAACTGATTTTTAAAATTAATTTATTTTTAATTGAAGGATTGTTTCACAATATTATGCTGGTTTCTGTCATGCATCAACATGAATCAGCCAAAGGTACACATATATCCCTTCCCTTTTGAACCTTCCTTCCACCTCCCACCCCATGCCACCCCTCTAGGTTGTCAGAGGGACCTGGTTTGAGTACCCTGAGTCATATAGCAGTTTCTCACTGGCTATCTATTTTGCTATCTATATAATTGTGTATATGGTTCCATACTGCTCTCCATTTGTCCCACACTCTCCTTCCCCAACTTGTGTCCACAAGTTTTTTTTCTATGTCTGCCTTTCCATTGGTTCCCTGCAAATAGGTTCATCAGTACTATCTTTCTAGATTCCGTATTTATATACATTAATATACAGTACTTGTTTTTCTCTTTCTGAATTACTTCACTCTGTATAATAGGCTCTAGGTTCATCCTTCATCCACCTCATTAGAACTGAATCAAATGCATTCATTTTTATGGCTGAGTAGTATTCCATTGTGTATATGTACCACAGCTTATTTTTCCATTCATCTGTCAGTGGACATCTAGGGTACTTCCATGATCTAGCTATTGCAAATAGTGCTGCAGTGAGCATTGGGGTACATTGGCCATTTTCAATTTTGGTTTCCTCGGGGTATATGCCTAGGAGTGGGATGCTTTTGAACAGTGGTGTTGGAGAAGACTCTTGAGAGTCCCTTGGACTGCAAGAAGATCCAACCAGTCCATCCGAAAGGAGATCAGTCCTGGGTGTTCATTGGAAGGACTGATGTTGAAGCTGAAATTCCAATGCTTTGGCCACCTCATGCGAAGAGTTGACTCATTGGAAAAGACCCTTATGCTGGGAAGGATTGGGGGCAGGAGGAGAAGGGGACGACAGAAGATGAGATGGTTGGATGGCATCACCGACTCGATGGACATGGGTTTGGGTATACTCTGGGAGTTGGTGATGGACAGGGAGGCCTGGCGTGCTGCGATTCATGGGGTCGCAAAGAGTCAGACATGACTGAGTGACTGAACTGACTGAACTGATGGTGGTTTTAGTCCTAGTTTTTAAAGGAATCTCTATACTGTCTTCATAGTGGCTGGATCAATTTACATTCCCACCCACAGTGCAAGGGCATTCCTTTTTTTCCACACCCTCTCCAGCATTTATTGTTTGTAGACTTTTTGATGAGAACCATTCTGAGTGGTGTGAGGTGATATCTCATTGTAGTTTTGATTCACATTTCTCTAATAATGAGAAATGTTGAGCATATTTTCATGTGTTTATTAGCCATTTGCATGTCTTCTTTGGAGAAATGTCTGTTTAGTTCTCCTACACACTTTTTGATTGTTTTTCAGTTGCTCATTATGTCCAATTCTTTGCAATCCCATGGACTGTAGCCTGCCAGGCTCCACTGTCCATGGGATTTCCCCAGCAAGAATACTGGAGTGGGTTGCCATTTCCTTCTCCAGGGCCTCTTTCCAACACAGGGATTCAACCTGCATTTCTTTAATCTTCTGAATTGGTGGGTGGGTTCTTTACCAGCTGAGCCACTGGTCAAATCACATATATGCATTAATGTATTAATTAATGCATTATAACGTGTTAATATACTATATTTATTACTCTCTGACTTATTTCACTCTGTATAATAGGCTTTATGTTCATTCATCTTATTAGCAATGACTCAAAAGGGTTCCTTTTAATGGCTGAGTAATAGTCCATTGTATATATACACTATAGCTCCTTTATCCATTCAACTGTTGAACATCTAGGTTGCTTCCATGTCCTAGCTATTGTCAAAAGTGCTGCATCGAATATTGGGATACATGTGTCTGTTTCAATTTTGGTTTCCTCAGGGTATATGCCTAGGAGTGGAATTGCTGGGTCATATGGTGGTTTTATTCCTAGTTTTAAAGGAATCTACATACTGTCTTCCATAGTAGCTGTATCAATTTACATTCCCACCAACAGAGCGTTTCCTTTTCTCCACACCCTCTCCAGCATTTATTGTTTGAAGACTTTTTGATGAGGGCCATTCTGACCGGTGTGAGGTGATATCTCATTGTAATTTTGATTTGCATTTCTCTAATAATGAGTGATGTTGAGCATCTTTTCATGTGTTAGCCATCTATATGTTTTCTTTCAAGAAATGTCTGGTGAGGTCTTTCCCCCACTTTTTGATTCGGTTGTTTGTTTTTCTGGTATTGAGTTGTATGAGCTGCTTGTAAACATTGGAAACTAATCCTTTGTTATTTGCTACTTTGTAGCAAATTAATCATTTGCTATTATTTTCTCCCATTCTGAATGTTGTCTTTCCACCTTGTTTATGGTTTCCTTTGCTGTGCAAAAGATTTAAGTTTAATCAGGTCTCACTTGTATACTTTTGTTTTTATTTACATTACTCTAGGAGGTGAGTCACAGAGGATCTTGCTTTGACTTATGTCATTGAATGTTCTGCCTATGTTTTCCTCTAAGAGTTTTATAGTTTCTGGTCTTACATGTAGGTCTTTAATCTATTTTATCTTTGTGTATGGTGTTAGGAAGTGTTCTAATCACATTCTTTCACATGTAGCTGTCCAGTTTTCCCAGCACCATTGATTGAAGAGGCTGTTTTTGCCCCATTGTACATTCTTGCCTCCTTTGTCTAAAATAAGGTACCCATAGGTGCCTGGGCTTATTTCTGGGCTTTCTATCTTGTTCCATTGGTCTATATGTCTGCTTTTGTGCCAGTACCATACTGTCTTGATGACTGTATCTTTGTAGTATAATCTGAAGTCAGGAAAGTTGATTCCTTCAGCTGCATTCTTCTTTCTCAAGACTGCTTTGGCTATTCAGGGTCTTTTGTGTTTCCATATGAATTGTGAATTTTTTTGTTCTAGTTCTGTGAAAAACGCCATTGGTAATTCAACAAGGATTGCAATGAATCTGTAGATTGCATTTGGGAGTATAGTCATTTTCACAATATTGATTCTTCCTACCCAGGAACATGGAATATCTCTCCATCTGTTTATGTTGTCTTTTATTTCTTTCATTAGTGTCTTATAATTTTCTGTGTACAGTACTTCTGTCTCCTTAGGTAAGTTTATTCCTAAATATTTAATTCTTTTTGTTACAATGATACATGGGATTGATTCCTTAATTTCTCTTGCCGATTTTTCCTTGTTAGTATGTAGAAATGCAAGTGATTTCTGTGTATTGATTTTGTATCCTACAGCTTTGCTAAATTCACTGATTAGCTCTAGTTATTTTCTGATACTATCTTTAGGGTTTTCTATGTACAGTATCACGTCATCTGCAAAGGGTGAGAGTTTTACTTCTTCTTTTCTGATCTGGTTTCCTTTTATTTCTTTTTCTTCTCTAATTGCTGTAGCTAGGACTTCCAGAATGATGTTGAATGATAGTGGTGAAAGTGGACACCTTTGTCTTGTTCCTGATCTTAGAGGGAATGCTTTCAGTTTTCACCATTGAGAATAATGTTTGCTGTAAGCTTATCATATATCGCCTTTACTCTGTTGAGGTAGGTTCCTTCTATGCCCATTTCTTGAAAAGTTTTAATCATAAATGCGTGCTGAATTTTGTCAAAGGCTTTTTCTGCATCTATTGAGATTGTTATATGGTTTTTATCTTTCAATTTGTTAATATGGTGTGTCACATTGATTGATTTGTGTATATTGAAGAATCCTTGCATCCCTGGAATAAACTAACTCGATCATGTTTTTAATGTGTTGCTGAATTCTGTTTGCTAAAATTTTGTTGAGGATTTTTGCATCTGTGTTCATCAATGATATTGGCCTGTAGTTTTCTTTTTTGTGTTGTCTTTATATTGTTTTGGTATCAGGTGATGGTGGCCTCATAGAATGAGTTTGGAAGTGTTCCTTCCTCTGGAATTTTTAGAAAGAGTTTTAGAAGGATAGGAATTAGCTCTTCCCTAAATGTTTGATAGAATTCTCCTGTGAAGCCATCTGGTCCTGGGCTTTTGTTTTTTTGGGAGATTTTCGATCTCAGCTTTAGTTTCAGTGCTTGTAATTGGGTTGTTCATCATTTCTATTTCTTCCTGGTTCAGTCTTGGAAGATTTAATTTTTCGAAGAATCTGTCCATTTCTTCCAGGTTATCCATTTGATTGCCATATAGTTGTTAAAAATAGTCTCTTATAATCCTTTGTTTTTCTGCATTGTCTGGTGTAACCTCTCCTTTTTCATTTCTAATTTTGTTGATTTGATTCTTCTCTCTTTTTTTCTTGATGAGTCTGGCTAAAGGTTTGTCAATTTTGTTTATCTTCTCAAAGAACCAACTTTTAGTGGTATTAATCTTTACTATTGTTTCTTTCATTTCTTTTTCATTTATTTCTGCTCAGATTGTTATAATTTCTTTCCTTCTACTAATTTTGGGGTGTTTTTCTTCTTCTTTTCCCAGTTGTTTTAGATGTAAAGATAGTTTGTCTATTTGATGTTTTTCTTGTTTCTTGAGGTAGGATTGTACTGGTATAAACTTCCCTCTTAGAACTGCTTTTGCTGCATCCCATAGGTTTTGAGTTGTTGTGTTTTCATTGTCATTTGTGTCTAGAATTTTTTTTTATTTCCCTTTTGATTTCTTCAGTAACCTGTTGGATATTTAGAAACGTGTTGTTTAATCTCCATGTGTTTGTGTTTCTTACACTTTTTTCCTTGTAATTGATATTTAGTCTCATAGTATTGTGCTTGGAGAAGATGCTTGATACAATTTCAATTTTCTTAAATTTACTGAGATTTGATTTGTGACCCTAGATGTGGTCTATCCTGGAAAATGTTCCATGTGCACTTGAGAAGAAGGTATATTCTTCTGCATTTGGATGCAATGTCCTGAAGATATCAATGAGATCCATCTCATCTAACGTATCACTTAAGACTTGTGTTTCCTTATTAATTTTCTTTTATGATGATCTGTCCATTGGTGTGAGTGGGGTTTTACATTCTCCTATTATTATTGTGTTACTGTCAGTTTCTCTTTTTATGTCTGCAAGTGTTTGTCTTATGTATTGAGGTGCTTCTATGTTGAGTGAAGAAATATTTACACTTGTTATGTCTTCTTCTTGAATTGATCCCTTGATCATTATGTAGTGTCCTTCCTTATCTCTTGTAATCTTTTTTATTTTAAGGTCTATTTTGTCTGATATGAGGATTGCTGCTCCAGCTTTCTTTTGCTTCCCATTTGCATGGAATATATTTTTCCATCCTCTCACTTTCAGTCTATATGTGTCTTTAGGTCTGATGTGGGTTTCTTGTAGATAGCATATATATGGGTCTTGTTTTCATATCCATTCAGCCAGTCTATGTGTTTTGGTTACAGCATTTAATCCATTTTCATTTAAAGTAATTATTGATATATATGTTCCTATTGCCATTTTCTTAATTGTTTGCAGTTGATTTTGTAGATCTTTTCCATCTCTTGTATTTCTTGACTATATCAGTCCCTTTAACATTTGTTGTAAAGCTGGTTTGGTGGTAAGGAATTCTCTTAACTTTTGCTTGTCTGAAACGCTTTTTATTTTGCCGTCAATTTTGAATGAGGTCTTTGATGGGTACAGTGATCTTGGTTTTAGATTTTTCCCTTTCAGTACTTTAAATATATTCTGCCATTCCCTTCTGGCCTGCAGAGTTTCTGCTGAAAGGTCAGCCGTTAAGCAAATGGGGTTTCTCTTGTATATTACTTGTTGCTTCTCCCTTGCTGCTTTTAATATTCTTTCTTTGTGTTTTGTCTTTGTTAGTTTAATTAGTAGTGTCTTTGCATGTTTCTCCTTGGGTTTATCCTCTGTGGGACTCTGTGCATCTTGGACTTCATTGACTATTCCCTTGTCTATGTTGGGGAAATTTTCAACTATAATCTCTTCAAAAATTTTCTCATACCCTTTGTTTTTCTCTTCTTTTTCTGGGACCCCTATAATTAGAATGTTGGTACATTTTATATGGTCCTAGAGGTCTCTGAGACTGTCCTCAGCTCTTTTCATTCTTTCTACGTTATTGTGCTCTTCAGAAGTTATTTCCACCTTTTTATCTTCCAGCTCACTGATTTGTTCCTCCTCTGTAGATATTCTGCTATTGATTCCTTCTAGAGTGTTTTTAATTTCAGCCTTTGTGTTGTTTGTCTCTGCATGTTTATTCTTTAACTCTTCTAGGTCTTTGTTAATTGATTCTTGCATTTTTTTCCATTCTGTTTTCAAGGTTTTTGATCATCCTTACTATCATTATTCTGAATTCTTTTTCAGGGAGTTTACCTATTTCCTTTTCATTTATTTATACTTCTGTGTTTCTAGTTTGTTCCTTTATTTGTGCAATATTTCTCTTCCTTTTCATTTTTTTTAGTTATTGTGTTTGAAGTCTCCTTTCACAGGCTTCATGAAAAGTTGAATTCTTTCCTTGAAGAACCTTGAATTCTTTCTTCCTTTTGGTTTCTTCCTTCCTAAGATTGGTCCAGTGGTCTGTGTGAGCTTTGTATAGGGTTAGATTGGTGCCGAGTTTTTTTTTAATTAATTTATTTTAATTGGAGGCTAATTACTTTACAATATTGTAGTGGTTTTTGCCATACATTGACATGAATCAGCCATAGGTATAAATATGTTCCCTATCCTGAAACCCCCTCCCACCTCCCTCCCCATCACATCCCTCAGGGTCATCCCAGTGCACCAGCCCTGAGCACCCTGTCTCATGCATCGAACCTGGGCTGGCGATCTATTTCACATATAATAATATACATGTTTCAAAGCTATTCTCTCAAATCAAGCCACCCTCGCCTTTTCCCACAGAGTCCAAAAGACTGTTCTTTACATCTGTGTCTCTTTTGATGTCTCACATATAGGGTCATCATTACCATCTTTCTAAATGCCACATATATGCATTAATATACTGTATTGGTGTTTTTCTTTTTGACTTACTTCGCTCTATATAATAGGCTCCAGTTTCATCCATCTCATTCAGTTCAGTTCAGTTCAGTCACTCAGTTGTGTCTGACTCTTTGCGACCCCATGAACCGCAGCACACCAGGCCTCCCTGTCCATCACCAACTCCCAGAGTCCACCCAAACACATGTGTATTGAGTAGGTGATGCCATCCAACCATCTCATCCTCTGTCGTCCCCGTCCCCTCCTGCCCTCAATCTTTCCCAGCATCAGGGTCTTTTCCAATGAGTCAGCCCTTCGCATCAGGTGGCCAAAGTATTGGAGTTTCAGATTCAACATCAGTCCTTCCAATGAACACCCAGGACTGATCTCCTTTAGGATGGACTGGTTGGATCTCCTTGCAGTCCAAGGGACTCTCAAGAGTCTTCTCCAACACTACAGTTCAAAGCATCAATTCTTCGGCACTCAGCTTTCTTTATAGTCTACCTCATTAGAACTGATTCAAATGCATTCTTTTTAATAGCTGAGTAATATTCCATTCTGCCTGTGTACCACAGCTTTCTTATCCATTCATCTGCCAATGGACATCTAGGTTGCTTCCATGTCCTGGCTATTGTAAACAATGCTGCGATGAACATTGGGGTACACGTGTCTCTTTCAATTCTGGTTTCCTCAGTGTGTATGCCCAGCAGTGGGATTGCTGGGTCGTATGACAGTTCCATTTCCAGTTTTTTAAGAAATCTACACACTGTTCTTCATATTGGCTGTACTGGTTTGCATTCCCAGCAACAGTGTAAGAGGATTCCCTTTTCTCTGTACCCTCTCCAGCATTTATTGTTTGTAGATTTTTGGATAGCAGCCATTCTGACCAGTGTGAGATGGTACTTCATTGTGGTTTTGATTTGCATTTCTCTGATAATGAGTGATGTTGAGCATTTTTTCGTGTGTTTGTTAGCCATCTGTACGTCACCTTGCTTATAGTTTCCTTCATTGTGCAAAAGCTTCTAAATGTAATTAGGTCCCATTTGTTTCTTTTTGCTTTTATTTCCAATATTCTTGGAGGTGGGTCATAGAGGATCCTGCTGTGATTTATGTCAGAGAGCGTTTTGCCTATGTTTTCCTCTAGGGGTTTTATAGTTTCTGGTCTTATGTTTAGATCTTTAATCCATTTTGAGTTTATTTTTATGTATGGTGTTGGAAAGTGTTGTAGTTTCATTCTTTTACAAGTTGTTGACCAGTTTTCCCAGTGTGCTGAGTTTTTGTTTGTTTGTTTTTCCTCAGATGGGCAAGGCTGAGTGAGGTGGTAATCCTGTCTGCTGATTCTTGGGTTTGTATTTTTGTTTTGTTTGTTGTTTAGATGAAGCATCCTGCACAGGGTGCTACTGGTGGTTGGGTGATGCAGGGTCTTGTATTCAAGTGGTTTCCTTTGTGTGAGTTCTCACTATTTGATACTCCCTAGGGTTAGTTCTCTGGTAGTGTAGGGTCTTGGAGTCAGTGCTCCTACTCCAAAAGCTCATGGCTTGATCTCTGGTCGGGAATGAAGATTCCACAAGTGGTTTGTTATGGCATTAAGTGAGATTAAACAAATATCCAAAAAGAAGAAACCAAAGATGAACCCCAGGCAAATCACAGTTACAAAATCAGGCAAATAATAATTAAAATAATGGAATATACACATATACATTTACACCCATGAGCAAAGTGAAAACAATCCAACAAAAGTATAGTACAATAGATTGACCCAGTGAACAAAGGAAGTCAAAAATTATATTTACTAGTTATAAACAAAGATAACTTAAGCACAAACTGGGAAACAAAACTAAAGCAAGGTCCCAAGTGGGGAATAAAGCAATGAAAAGAAAACTAACGAACATGTTGAGAGGAAAGAAAGAATAGATATTCAAGGTTAAATATAGGTAGATGAAGAAGATTTATATACATTAAAGATTTACTGCAAGTGGCAAAAACAGTAGGAAAATCAAACAAAGAATAAATGTAGAAAAAATATAATAGGTTTAAAAGAATTGAAAATATATAAAAGAAAAAAAAAAGGAAGAAGAAAGAAAAAAGGGGGGAAAAAAGGAAAACTCCACAGAACTGCAAAAGCCCAATGTAGAGGCAGAGGTTTATAACAACAGTAGAAATTGTGAGTGAATATACACATATACATATCTACCCATAATCAAAATCAAAACAGTTCACCAAATATAAGATACAATAGATTGACCTGGAGAACAAAGGATACCAAAAAATTTAGAACAAAAGTAATTAAAGTACAAACTGGAAAACAAAACTAAAGCTAGGTGCCAATTGGGGAATAAAGCAATGAGTATGAAACTAACAAATATGTTGAGAGGAAAGCAGAGAAAGAAAAGAAAGGAAGAATAGATATGCAAAGTTAAATAGAGGTAGATAAAGAATATTTATATACGTTAAAGATTAACTGAAAGGAGAAAAGAACAGTAGGAAAAGCAAAAAAAAGGAATAAATGTAGAAAAAATAATAACAGGTTAAAAAAATAAAATTAAAAAAAGAAAAAAGCATAAAAAAAGGGAAAAATCCACAGAACCGCAAAAGCCCAATATAGGGGCCGAGGTTTATGGCAACAATAAAAAATGTGACTGAGGTAAAAAAAAAAAAGCTCAAAAGCTTAACTGGATTTCTTACTGCCATTTCTCTTTTTATTTCATAAGTAACCTGTTTGCTATTTAGAAATGTATTGCTTAATCTCCATTTATTTGTGTTTTTTTCTTTTACAGTTTTTTCCCTGTAACTAAATCTAGTCTCATAGTGTTGTTATCAGAAAAGATGGTTGATACGATTTCAATTTTCTTAAATTTACTGAGGCTTGATATATGTGATCCAAGATATAGTCTTACTTGGAAAATGTTCCTTGTGCACTTGAGAAATGTATATTCTTCTGTGTTTGGATTGAATATCCTTAAGATGTCAATTAGGTCCATCTGGTCTAATGGGTCATTTAAGGCTTGTATTTCCTTATTTGCTCTTTTGATTATCTGTCCATTGGTGTAAGTGGGGTGTTAAAGTCCCTTAGTATTATTGTTTTACTGTCAATTTCCCCTTTTATGTCTGTTAGTGTTTGCCTTATGAATTGAGGTGCTCTGTTTGGTGCATAAATATTTACAATTGTTATGTCTTCTTGCACTGATCCCTTGATTATTATGTAGTGTCCTTCCTTATAACTTATTATTTATTTTAAAGTCTATTTTATCTCATATGAGAACTGCTGCTCCAGCTTTCTTTTGACTTCCATTTGCAAGGAATAAATTTTTCTGTCCTTTCACTTTCAATCTATGTGTGTATCTAGGTCTGAAGTGGGTCTTCTGTAGACAGCATATATATGAGTCTTTTGAGGTTTTTGATCATCTTTACTATCATTACTCTGAATTCTTTTTCAGGTAGTTTGCCTATTTCCTCTTAGTTTATTTGGTCTTGTAAATTTTTACCTTGTTCTTTCATTTGCCTTATATTTCTCCATCTCTTCATTTTTTTTCTAACTTACTGTCTTTTAGACCTCCTTTTCCCAGGGTTTAGGGTCTAATTACTTCTTCCTTTTGGTTTCTGCCCTCAGCGGGTAAGGTTTGTCCAGTGGCTTTTGTTAGGCGTCATGTTGGGAGGGATTTGTGCCTGCATTCTGGTGGGAGGAGTTTTTTCCTCCTCAGATTGGCAGGGCTGTGTGAGGTGATATGTTTTGGGATGTCTGTGGGAAGCCTGTCTGCTGATAATTGGGTTTGTGTTTTTGTCTTTCTTGTTTCAGTGAGGTGTCCTGCACTGGGTGCTGCTGGCATTTGGGTGATACCACATCTTGGATACAGGTGGAGGTCTTTGTGGGAGTTCTCACTGATTAATACTCCACAGAGTTAGGAGTTCTCTGGCAGTCTAGAGTCCTGGACTCAACGCACCCAGTCCAAAGGCTCAGACCCAATCTCTGGCCAGGGGCCCGAGGTTTCACAAGCCATTTGTTATGGCATTAAAGGGGATTAAAACAAACACAAAAAAAAACAAAAAACAAATGAACCCCAGACAAATGGTAAATACAAAATCAGGCAAATAATAACAAAAACAAAGAAACACACACACACACACACACACACACACACACACACACACACAAGACCGAAACTGTCCAAAGAAAAAAAGTACAAGAATGTAACTGGGCAGGCAAAGGAGACCAAAAATGATATTGACCAATTAAAAGCAAAACTAACTAAAACACAAATTGAAAAACAAAACCAAAGCAGAGTGTCAATGTGGGAATAAAGGAAGGAAAACAAAGCAAACTAACAAACATGATGAAATAAAGACATAAAAGGAAGAAAAGAAAAAAAAATAGAATATGAAAGTTGAACAGAAGTATATAAAAAAGATCTATATATGTTAAAGAATAACAACAGCAGGGAAAGAGCAATAAGAAAAACAAACAAAAACCAAAAATAAAACCCAGAGAAGTAAAAAAACAAACAAACAGGGAACTCCCCTGGTGGCCCAGTGGCTAAGACCCTGTGCTCCTAATGCAGGGGGCCCAGGTTCAATCCCTGGTCAGGGAACTGGATCCCACATGCTGCAACTAAGACCTGGTGTAGCCAAATAAATAAATACTTTAAAAAAATGTTAAAAAAAAAAACGCAACCCAAACCACAAAGCCACAAAAATCCAATTGTGAGGTAGAAGTATATAAAGGAAATAAAAAGTGTGATTTAAAAAAAGTTCTCAAAAGCTTGAATAGAGTTAAGAGTAATAATAAAATCAACAACCACAGCAACATAGGAAAAAAAGAGAAAGAAAAAATGCAGAAGCAACTGCAGAATAAATAAAAATATAAGAATAATAAAAATGTTTTTCTCAGGTCTCAGCTGTCACTGTCCTTCCCCTCGCTGTGAGGCAGGGAACCCCCAACTCCTTAGGAAGCTCTCTAATACTGGGCTGGTCTCTGGTCTTACTGTGGGGACAGCTCAGACTCTAATCTGGCACTATTCTTGTGTGTTCTTGCCTCCAGTGTCCACAGGCAACTGTTTTCTGTATATTAATTTTGAATCCTACAACTTTTTAAAAAATAATTATTTATTTATTTTGACTGCACTGGGTCTTAGTTATGGCATGTGGTATCTTTTTCGGTTGCAGCATGTGGGATCTAGTTCCCTGACCAGGATCGAACCCAGGCCCACTGCATTGGGAGCTCGGAGTCTTAGCCAGTGAACCACCAGGGAAGCCCTTGTAGCCTACAACTTCACTGAATGTTTTTATTAGTTCTAACAATATTTTCATGGTGTCTTTAGGATTTTCCATACGTAGTATCATTTCATCTCCAAAGAATGACAATTTTACTTTTTCATTTTCAATTTGATTCCATTTATTTCATTTCCTTGTCTGAATGGTGTGGTTAGGACTTCCAATCTTATGTTGAATAAAAGTGAAGAAAGGGGGCATCTTTGCCTCATTTCTAACATTAGAGGAAATACGTTCAGTGTTTAACCACTGAGTATGATGTTAGATGTGGGCTTGTCTTCCATGACCTTTATAATGCTGTGACATGTTCCCTCTATATTCACTGTGTTGAGAGTTTTTTTTAAAAATCATAAACATATGTCAAATTTTGTCAAATGTCTTTTCTGTCTTTTGATATGATCATATGATTCTTTATCATTTTGTTAATATTTGTTTGATTTGTGAATGTTGAACCATCGTTGAATTTCTGAAAAAATTCCACTTGATTATGGTGTATGATTCTTTTATTGTGTTGCTGAAATTGGTTTGCCAACATCTGTTGGATCATTGAAAAAGTGAGAGAGTTCAAGAAAGACATCTACTTCTGCTTTATTGACTACGCCAAAGCCTTTGACTGTGTGAATCACAATAAACTGTGGAAAATTCTGAAAGAGATGGGAATCCCAGACCACCTGATCTGCCTCTTGATAAATATGTGTGCAGGTCAGGAAGCAACAGTTAGAACTGGACATGGAACAACACACTGGTTCCAAATCAGGAAAGGAGTACGTCAAGGCTGTATCTTGTCACCCTGCTTATTTAACTTATATGCAGAGTACATCATGAGAAATGCTGGGCTGGATGAAGCACAAGCTGGAATCAAGATTGCTTGGAGCACTATCAGTAACCTCAGATATGCAGATGACACCACCCTTACGGCAGAAAGCGAAAAACTAAAGAGCCTCTTGATGAAAGTGAAAGAGGAGAGTGAAAAAGCTGGCTTAAAACTCAATATTCGGAAAACTAAGATCATGGCATCTGGTCCCATCACTTCATGGAAAATAGATGGGGAAACAATGGAAACAGTGACAGACTTTATTTTGGGGGGCTCCAAAATCACTGCAGATGGTGACTGCAGCCATGAAATTAAAAGATGCTTACTCCTTGGAAGAAAAGCTATGACCAAACTAGACAGCATATTAAAAACCAGAGACATTACTTTGCCAACAAAGGTCCATCTAGTCAAAGCTATGGTTTTTCCAGTAGTCATATATAGATGTGAGAGTTGTACTATAAAGAAAGCTGAGTGCCAAAGAATTGATGCTTTTGAACTGTGGTGTTGGAGAAGACTCTTGAGAGCCCCTTGGACAGTAAGGCGATCCAACCAGTCCATCCTAAAGGAAATCAGTCCTGAATATTCATTGGAAGGACTGATGCTGAAGCTCCAATATTTTGGCCCCCTGATGTGAAGAACTGACTCATGGGTAAAGACCCTCATGCTGGGAAAGATTGAAGGCAGGAGGAGAAAGGGATGACAGAAGATGAGATAGTTGGATGGCATCACCAACTCAATGGACATGAGTTTGAGTAAACTCCAGGAGTTGGTGGTGGACAGGGAAGCCTGGTGTGCTGCAGTCCCTGGGGTCACAAAGAGTTGGACATGACTGACCAACTGAACTGAACTGAAATTGGTTTGCAAATATTTTGTTGAGAATTTTTTATTCTGTGTAAATCAGGAATATTTTATGTAAGCATTTTCTCTTTGTGTCCTTGACTAATTTTGAGATTAGGTAATGCTGGTTTCATAAAATGCATTTACATGTATGCTCTCCCCCCAATTTTCTATATTTTGGAAGAGTTTGAGAAGTATTTATTCTTTAAATGTTTGATAGAATTCACTATTGTAACCATCTTATCCTGGGCTTTTATTTATTTATTAATTTGTCTGCACCTAGTCTTAGTTGTTAAACGTGGGACCTTTGATTTTTGTTGGAGCATGTGGGTTCTTTAGTTGTAGCATCTGAACTCTTAATACAGTATGTAGGATCTAGTCCCCTGACCATGGATCAAACCTGATTTCCTGCTTTGTGTGTGAGAAGCCTTAGCCACTGGATGACCAGGGATGTTTCCTCTGGGCTTTTATTTTTGGGGAGGTTTTTGATCACTGGTTTGATCTTTCTGCTAGTGGTTGGTCTATTTAATTTTTTGTTTCTTCCTCATTCAGTCTTGGTAGGCTGTATATTTCTCAGTTTCTTATAGGTTGTCCAATTTTGTTGTAGACTTATTATCCTTTGTATTTCTGTGGTATCAATTGTAACATCTCTATAATTTCTGATTTTATTTATATGAGACTTGATTTTTTTCTTGGTTAGTTCAGCTGAAGTTTTGTCAACTTTATTTATCTTTTCAAGGAAACAACTCTCAAATTTATTGATTTTTTTTCTATTGTCCTTTTGGTCTCTATTTCACTCATTTCCACTCTGACATTTTATTTCCTCCTTCTACTGACTTTGGGCTTCATTTGTTCTTTCATTTTTTTCTAGTTCCTTAAAATGTAAAATTGGGCTTCCCTGGTGGCTCAGATGGTAAGGAATCCACCTGCAGTGCAGGATATCTGGGTTTGATCTCTGGGTTGGAAAGATCCCTGGAGGAGGGCATGGCAATCCACTCCAGTATTCTTGCCTGGAGAATCCCATGGACAGAGGAGCCTGGCGATCTACAGTTCATGGGGTTGCAAAGAGTCGGACATGACTGAGTGACTAAACACAGTACACAAGCACAGCAAAGTGTAAAGTTAGGTTGTTTATTTGAGCTTCTTATTGTTTTATGATGTAGGCATTTATCTCTATGAACTTCCCTTTAATAACTCTTTTTGCTGTAGCTCATATGCTTTTGTATGTTGTATTTCCATTTTCATTGACTAAAGGTTGTTTTTTTTTTTTAATTTCTCTATTGATTTTTCTTTGACCCATTAGCTTTGCAGTACCATGTTTAAGACCTTTAACTTTCATTTCTGTATGTGTCCTTACATCGGAAGTAAGTCTGTTGTTCAGTTAGTTCAGTTCATTTCAGTCGCTCAGTCATGTCCGACTCTTTGTGCCGCCATGAACCGCAACATGCCAGGCCTCCCTGTCCATCACTAAGTCCCTAAGTCCACCCAAACCCATGTCCATCGAGTCAGTGATGCCATCCAGCCATCCACTTATTTGTGAATTTTCCAGTTTTCTTCTTTTAAATGATTTATAATTTCATACTACTATAGTCCAAAAAGATGCTTGATACGATTTCAACTTTCTTAAGTTTAAGACCTGTTTTGTGTCTTAACATATGATGTAACCTGGAGAATAGCCCATAGGTGCTTGAGAAGAACGTGTCTTCTGTTTCTTTTGGATGGAATGTTATGTATACATTTGTTAAGTTCATCTGGTATAACTGTCATTTAAAGTCAAGGCTTCCTTAATAATTTTTTTCTGTCTGGATGATTCATCCATTAATAAAAGTGGGGTATTAAAGTCCTCTACTATTATATATTGCTTTTTGTTCTCTCTTTAGCTTGATCAATATTTCTTTATATATAGGTGCTCCTATGTTTGGTACATAAGTATCTAAAGTTATCATAGGCATACCTTGGAAATATTGTGAGCTTGGGTTCAGACCACTTCAATAAAATAGATATTGCAATAAAGTGAGTCACATGAATTTTTTGGTTTTCCAGTGTGTATAAATGGTGTGTTTACCCTGCAGTATAGCACAGTAGTCTGTTGTGTGCAACAGCGTTATAGCTAAGAAAAATAATGCATTTTCAAAATTTGCTAAAAATGCTGACCATTATCTGACATTGCAAGTTTGCCACACGCCTTTGATTTGTAAAAAATACAGTATCTGTAAAGCACAATAAAGCAAAGGGCAATAACATGAGGTATGCTTGTGTATCCTGTTGGACTGACTCCTTTAACATTATCTAATGACCTAATTTGTCTCTTCTTGTACTGCAAGGAGATCAAACCAGTCAGTCTTAAAGGAAATCAACCACAAGTATACATTGGAAAGACTGTTGCTGATGCTGAAGCTCCAATACTTTGGCTACCTGATGCAAAGAGCTGACTTACTGGAAAAGACTCTGATGCTGGGAAAGAATGAAGGCAGGAGGAGAAGGGGGAGACAGAACATGAGATGGTTGGATAGCATTACTGAATCAAAGGATATGAATTTGAGCAAACTCTCAGATATAGTGGAGGACAGAGTAGCCTGGCATGTTACAGTCCATGAGGTCACAAAGGGAAGACACGACGTAGTGTCTGAACAACAACAACAATTTGTCTCTTATTGCAGTCTTTGTTGTAAAGTCTACTTTGTTTGGTATATCTATTCCAGCTTTCTTTTGGTTTCCATTTAAATGGAACTCCTCTTTAAGACCTTTAACTTTCATTTCTGTATGTGTCCTTACATCGGAAGTAAGTCTGTTGTTCAGTTAGTTCAGTTCATTTCAGTCGCTCAGTCATGTCCGACTCTTTGTGCCACCATGAACCGCAACATGCCAGGCCTCCCTGTCCATCACTAAGTCCCTAAGTCCACCCAAACCCATGTCCATCGAGTCAGTGATGCCATCCAGCCATCTCATCCTCTGTCGTTCCCTTCTCCTCCTGCCCTCAATCTTTCCCAGCATCAGGGTCTTTTCAAATGAGTCAGCTCTTCGCATCAGGTGGCCAAAGTATTGGAGTTTGAGCTTCAACATCAGTCCTTCCAATGAACATCCAGGACTGAACTCGTTCAGGAAGGACTGGTTGGATCTCCTTGCAGTCCAAGGGACTCTCAAGAGTCTTCTCCAACACCACAGTTCAAAAGCATCAATACTTCGGCACTCAGCTTTCTTTACAGTCCAACTCTCACGTCCATACATGATCACTGGAAAAACCATAGCCTTGACTAGATGGACCTTTGTTGGCAAAGTAATGTCTCTGCTTTTTAATATGGTATCTAGGTTGGTCATGACGTTACTTCCAAGGAGTAAGCATCTTTTAATTTCATGGCTGCAGTCACCATCTGCAGTGATTTTGGAGCCCAGAAAAATAAAGTGAGCCACTGTTTCCACTGTTTCCCCATCTATCTGCCATGAAGTGATGGGACCGGATGCCATGATCTTAGTTTTCTGAATGTTGAGCTTTAAGCCAACATTTTCACTCTCCACGTTCAATTTCATCAAGAGGCTCTTTAGTTCTTCTTCACTTTCTGCCGTAAGGGTGGTGTCATCTGCATATCTGAGGTTATTGTTATTTTTCCTGGCAGTCTTGATTCCAGTTTGTGCTTCCTCCAGCCCATCATTTCTCATGATGTACTCTGCATATAAGTTAAATAACCAGGACGACAATATACAGCCTGGACGTACTCCTTTTCCTATTTGGAACCAGTCTGTTGTTCCATGTCAAGTTCCACCTGTTGCTTCCTGACCTGCATACAGGTTTCTCAAGAGGCAGCTCAGGTGATCTGGTATTCCCACCTCTTTCAGAATTTTCCACAGTTTATTGTGATCCACACAGTCAAAGGCTTTGGCATAGTCAATGAAGCAGAAATAGATGTTTTTTCTGGAACTACCTTGCTTTTTCGATGATCTATCGGATATTGGCAATTTGATCTCTGGTTCCTCTGCCTTTTCTAAAACCAGCTTGAACATCTGGAAGTTCATGGTTCATGTATTGCTGAAGCCTGGCTTGGAGAATTTTGAGCATTACTTTACTAACATGTGAGATGAGTGCAATTGTGCAGTAGTTTGAGCATTCTCTGGCATTGCCTTTCTTTGTGATTGGGATGAAATCTGACCTTTTCCAGTCTTGTGGCCACTGCTGAGTTTTCCATATTTGCTGGCATATTGAGTGCAGCACTTTCACAACGTCATCTTTTAGGATTTGAAATAGCTCAACTGGAACTCCATCACCTTCACTAGCTTTGTTCATAGTGGTGCTTCCTAAGGCCCGCTTGATTTCACATTCCAGGATGTCTGGCTCTAGGTGAGTGAACACACCACCGTGATTGTCTGGGTCATGAAGAACTTTTTTGTACAATTCTTCTGTGTATTCTTGCCACCTCTTCTTAATATCTTCTGCTTCTGTTAGGTCCCTACCATTTCTGTCCTTTATCGAGCTCATCTTTGCATGAAATGTTCCCTTGGTAGCTCTAATTTTCTTGAAAAGATCTCTTGTCTTTCCCATTCTATTGTTTTCCTCTATTTCTTTGCATTGATCACTGGGTAAAGCTTTCTTATCTCTCCTTGCTCTTCTTTGGAACTCTTCATTCAAATGGGTATATCTTTCCTTTTCTCCTTTACTTTTCACTTCCCATCTTTTTACAGCTATTTGTAAGGCCTCCTCAGACAGCCATTTTGATTTTTTGCATTTCTTTTTCTTGGGGATGGTCTTGATTCCTGTCTCCTGTACAGTGTCATGAACCACCATCCTGTTGACCTTTGGGTGATGTCCATGTGTAGTCTTCTCTTGTGTTGTTGGAAGAGAGTGTTTGCTATGACCAGTGCGTTCTCTTGGCAGAACTCTATTAGCCTTTGCCCTGCTTCATTCTGTACTCCAAGACCAAATTTGCCTGTTATTCCAGGTGTTTCTTGACTTCCTACTTTTGCATTCCAGTCCCCTATAATGAAAAGGACATCTTTTTTGGATGTTAGTTCTAGACGGTCTTGTAGGTCTTCATAGAACTGTTCAACTTCAGCTTCTTTGATGTTCCTGGTTGGGGCATAGACTTGAATTACCGTGATATTGAATGGTTTGCCTTGAAAACGAACAAAGATCATTCTGTCGTTTTTGAGATTGCGTCCAAGTACTGCATTTCAGACTCTTTTGTTGACTATGATGGCTACCGCATCTCTTCTAAGGGATTCCTGCCCACAGTAGTAGATATAATCGTGATCTGAGTTAAATTCACCCATTCCAGTCCATCTTAGTTCACTGATTCCTAGAATGTCGATGTTCACTCTTGTCATCTTCTGTTTGACCACTTCCAATTTGCCTTGATTCATGGACCTGAGATTCCAGGTTCCTATGCAATGTTACTCTTACAGCATCAAATCTTGCTTCTATCACCAGTTCCATTCACAACTGGGTGGTGTTTTTGCTTTGGCTCCATGCCTTCTTTCTTTTTGGAGTTCTTTCTTCACTGATCTCCAGTAGCATATTGGGCAACTACTGACCTGGGGAGTTCATCTTTCAGTGTCCTATCTTTTTGCCTTTTCATACTATTCATAGGGTTCTCAAGGCACGAATACTGAAGTGGTTTGCCATTCCCTTCTCCAGTGGACCACATTCTGTCAGACCTCTCCACCATGACCTGTCCGTCTTGGGTGGCCCCATACGGCTTGGCTTAGTTTCATTGAGTTAGACAAGGCTGTGGTCCATGTGATCAGATTGGCTAGTTTTCCGTGACTGTAGTTTCAGCCTGTCTGCCCCCTGATCCCCTCTCTCAGTGCCCACCGTCTCACCTGGGTTTCTCTTACCTTGGACGTGGGGTCTCTCTTCATGGCTGATCCAACAAAGGGCAGCTGCCACCCCTTAGCTCGGACTTGCGGTAACTCCTCTCGGCCACCGCCCCTGACCTCGGGTGTGGGGTAGCTCCTCTTGGCTGCTGTCCCTGACCTCGGGCACAGGGTAGCTCCTCTTGGCCACTGCCCCTGACCTCCGGCCCGGGGTAGGCAATATGTATATAGGTCTTGTTTTTTAACCCATTTAGCCACTCCATGTTTTTTGATTGGATAATCCAGTACATTTACATTTAAGATAAATTTTGAAAGGTATATACATTTTGCCATTTTAAAAATATTTTTCTGGTTGCTTTTGCAGTTCTTCTCTGTTCTTTTCTACTTCTCTTTTCCTCTTCCTTGTGGTTTAGTGATTTTTCTTTAGTGTTGTATTTAGATTCCTTTCTCTTTATCTTTTGTGTACCTATTGCAGGTTTTTGGCTACTATGAGGTTCATATATCACAATCTGTATATAAAGCAGATTATTTCAAGTTAATGTTGCTTAAATTCAAATGCAGTATAAAAGCACTATATTTTAACTTATACTTAATATTTATTTTAATATTCTTAATACTTTTTAAAATTCTTTTTGACATCTTATTTTACCTCTTTATTTTGTGTATCCCTCAGTTACTTATTGTACTTTTAGCTGATTTTACTACTTTTGTCTTTCAGCCTTCATGCTGGCTTCGTAAGTGGCTTCATTATATATTTATTTTTAGCGGTAAGTGTTTTCTTTCATATGTTTTCTTATTTCTATTATGAACTCTTATATTCTGCTTAGAGAAGTCCCTTTATCATTTCTTATAAAGCTGGTTAATGATGATGACGTCCTTTAGTTTGCTTGTTTAGTAAACTATTTCTCCTGTAATTCTGAATGATAATCTTGCAGGATAGAATAGTTTTGGTGTAAATTTTGTCCTTTCAGCACTTTAAATGTATCATGCACCTTCTTTTTGGCTTCCAAAGTTTCTGCTGAACAATCCACTGATAATATTATCATATATGTAACTAGTTGTTTTATGTTTGTTGTTTTAAAATTCTCTTTTATCTTTAACTTTTGATATTTTAATTGTAATGTCTTGGTGTGGATTTCTTTGAGTTCATTTTGATTGGAAGTCTCCATATTTAGATGTCTATTTCTTTCCTTAGGTTAGGGAAGTTTTCCACCATTATTTTTTCAGAGAATTTTTTAAATTTATTTATTTTAATTGGAGGCTAATTACTTTACAATATTGTGGTGGTTTTTGCCATACATTGACATGAATCAGCCATGGGTGTACATGTGTTCCCCATCCTGAACCCCCTCCCACCTCCCTCCCCATCTCATCCCTCTGGGTCATCTCAGTACACCAGCCCTGAGCAGCCTGTCTCATGCATTGAACCTGGGCTAGCGATCTGTTTCACATATGATAATATACACGTTTCAATGCTATTCTCTCAGATTATCCCACCTTTGCCTTATCCCACAGAGTCCAAAAGATTGTTCTATACATCTGTGTCTCTTTTGCTGTCTTGCATAAGGGTTATCACTACCATCTTTCTAAATTCCATATATATGCGTTAGTATACTGTATTGGTGTTTTTCTTTCTGACTTACTTCACTCTGTATAATACGCTCCAGTTTCATCCACCTCATTAGAACTGATTCGAATGTATTCTTTTTAATGGCTGAGTAATATTCCACTGTGTATATGTACCACTGCTTCCTTATCCATTCGTCGGCTGATGGGCATCTAGGTTGCTTCCATATCCTGGCTATTATAAACAGTGCTGCGATGAATATTGGGGTACACATGTATCTTTCAATTCTTGTTTCCTCAGTGTGTATGCCCAGCAGTGGGATTGCTGGGTCATATGGCAGTTCTATTTCCAGGTTCTTGAGGAATCTCCACACTGTTCTCCATAGTGGCTGTACTAGTTTGCATTCCCACCAACAGTGTAAGAGGGTTCCCTTTTCTCCACACCCTCTCCAGCATTTATTGCTTGTAGTCTTTTGGGTAGCAGCCATTCTGACGGGCGTGAAATGGCACCTCATTGTGGTTTTGATTTGCATTTCTCTGATAATGAGTGATGTTGAGCATCTATTCATGCGTTTGTTAGCTATCTGTACATCTTCTTTGGAGAAATGTCTGTTTAGTTCTTTGGCCCATTTTTTGATTGGATCATTTATTTTTCTGAAATTGAGCTGCAGGAGCTGCTTGTATATTTTTGAGATTAATTCTTTATCAGTTACTTATTTTGCTATTATTTTCTCCCATTGTGAAGGCTGTCTTTTCACCTTGCTTATAGTCTCCTTCGTTGTGCAAATGCTTTTAAGTGTAATTAGGTCCCATTTGTTTATTTTTGCTTTTATTTCCATTACTCTGGGAGGTGGGTCATAGAGGATCCTGCTGTGGTTTATGTCAGAGAGTTTTTTGCCTATGTTTTCCTCTAGGAGTTTTATAGTTTCTGGTCTTACGTTTAGATCCTTAATCCATTTTGAGTTTATTTTGTGTATGGTGTTAGAAAGTGTTCTAGTTTCATTCTTTTACAAGTGGTTGACAAGTTTTCCCAGCACCACTTGTTAAAGAGATCGTCTTTTCTCCATTGTATATTCTTGCCTCCTTTGTCAAAGATAAAGTGTCCATAGGTGCGTGGATTTATCACTGGGCTTTCTATTTTGTTTCATTGACCTATTTTTCTGTCTTTCTGCCAGTACCATACTGTCTTGATGACTGTAGGTTTGTAGTATAGCCTGAAGTCAGGCAGGTTGATTCCTCCAGTTCCATTCTTCTTTCTCAAGATTGCTTTGGCTATTCAAGGTTTTTTGTATTTCCATACAAATTGTGAAATTATTTCTTCTAGTTCTGTGAAAAATACCATTGGTAGCTTGATAGGGATTGCATTGAATCTATAGATTGCTTTGGGTAGTATACTCATTTTCACTGTATTGATTCTTCCAATCCATTAACACGGTATATTTCTCCATCTATTTGTGTCCTCTTTGATTTCTTTCATCAGTGTTTTATAGTTTTCTATATATAGGTCTTTAGTTTATTTAGATAGATCTATTCCTAAGTATTTTACCCTTTTCGTTGCAATGGTGAATGGGATTGTTTCCTTAAATTCTCTTTCTGTTTTCTCATTGTTAGTGTATAGGAATGCAAGGGATTTCTGTGTGTTAATTTTATATCCTGCAACTTTACCGTATTCATTGATTAGCTCTAGTAATTTTCTGGTGGAGTCCTTAGGGTTTTCTATGTAGAGGATCATGTCATCTGCAAGCAGTGAGAGTTTTACTTCTTCTTTTCCAATCTGGATTCCTTTTATTTCTTTTTCTGCTCTGATTGCTGTGGCCAAATCTTCCAAAGCAATGTTGAATAGTAGTGGTGAGAATGGGCACCCTTGTCTTTTACCTGACTTTAGGGGAAATGCTTTCAATTTTTCAGCATTGAGGATAATGTTTCCTGTGGGTTTGTCATATATAGCTTTTATTATGTTGAGGTATGTTCCTTCTATTCCTGCTTTCTGGAGGGTTTTTTTAATCATAAATGGATGTTGAATTTTGTCAAAGGCTTTCTCTGCATCTATTGAAATAATCTTATGGTTTTTATCTTTCAATTTGTTTATGTGGTGTATTACATTGTTTGATTTGCAGATATTGAAGAATCCTTGCATCCCTGGGATAAAGCCCACTTGGTCATGATGTATGATCTTTTTAATATGTTGTTGGATTCCGTTTGCTAGAATTTTGTTAAGGATTTTTGCATCTATGTTCGTCAGTGATATTGGCCTGTAGTTTTCTTTTTTTGTGTTATCTTTGTCTGGGTTTGGCAGTAGCATGATGGTGGCCTCTTCAAATGAGTTTGGAAGTTTACCTTCCTCTGCAATTTTCTAGAAGAGTTTGAGTAAGATAGATGTTAGCTCTTTTCTAAATTTTTGGTAGAATTCATCTGTGAAGCCATCTGGTCCTGGGCTTTTGTTTGCTGGAAGATTTCTGATAACAGGATCAGTTTCCATGCTCATGATGGGTCTGTTAAGATTTTCTATTTCTTCCTGGTTCAGTTTTGGAAAGTTATACTTTTCTAAGAATTTGTCTATTTCTTCCAAGTTGTCCATTTTATTGGCATATAGTTGCTGATAGTAGTCTCTTATGATCCTTTGTATTTCTTTGTTGCCTGTTGTGATTTGTCCATTTTCATTTCTAATTTAGTTGATTTGATACTTCTCCCTTTGTTTCTTGATGAGTCTGGCTAATGGTTTTCTGTTTTATTTATCTTTTCAAAGAACCAGCTTTTAGTTTTGTTGATTTTTGCTATGGTCTCTTTTGTTTCTTTTGCATTTATTTCTGCCCTAATTTTTAAGATTTACTTCCTTCTACTAACCCTGGGGTTCTTCATTTTTTCCTTTTCTGGTTGCTTTAGGTGTAGAGGTAGGTTATTTATTTGAATTTTTTCTTGTTTCTTGAGGTAAGCCTGTATTGCTATGAACCTTCCCCTTAGCACTGCCTTTACAGTGTCCCATAGGTTTTGGGTTGCTGTGTTTTCATTTTCATTTATTTCTATGCATATTTTGATTTATGTTTTTATTTCTTCTGTGATTTGTTCGCTATTTAGAAGCTTGTTGTTTAGCCTCCACATGTTGGAATTTTTAATAGTTTTTTTCCTGTAATTGACATCTAATCGTACTGCATTGTGGTCCGAAAAGATGCTTGGAATGATTGCAGTTTTTTTGAATTTACCAAGGCTAGATTTATGGCCCAGGATGTGATCTATCCAGGAGAAGATTCCGTGTGCACTTGAGAAAAAGGTGAAATTCATTGTTTTGGGATGAAATGTCCTATAGATATCAATTAGGTCTGACTTTTCCATTGTATCATTTAAAGTTTGTGTTTCCTTGTTAATTTTCTGTTTAGTTGATCTATCCATAGGTGTGAGTGGGGTATTAAAGTCTCCCACTATTATTGTGTTATTGTTAATTTCCCCTTTCATTCTTGTTAGCATTTGCCTTATATATTGTGGTGCTCCTATGTTGGGTGCATATATATTTATAATTGTTATGTCTTCTTGGATTGATCCTTTGATCATTATGTAGTGTCCTTCTTTGTCTCTTTTGACAGCCTTTATTTTAAAGTTTATTTTCTCTGATATGAGTATTGCTCCTCCTACTTTCTCTTGGTCTCTGTTTGCATGAAATATCGTTTTCTAGCCCTTCACTTTCAGTCTGTATGTGTCCCTTGTTATGAGGTAGGTCTCCTGTAGACAGCATATATAGGGGTTTTGTTTTTGTATCCATTCAGCCAGTCTTTGCCTTTTGGTTGGGGCATTCAATCCATTTACATGTAAGGTAATTATTGAGAAGTATGATCCCGTTGCCATTTACTTTGTTTTTTTGGGTTCGAGTTTATACACCCTTTCTGTGTTTCCTGTCTAGAGAAGATCCTTTAGCATTTGTTGGAGAGCTGGTTTGGTGGTGCTGAATTCTCTCATCTTTTGCTTGTCTGTAAAGCTTTTAAAGTCTCCTTCATATTTGAATGAGATCCTTGGAGAAGGCAATGGCAACCCACTCCAGTACTCTTGCCTGGAAAATCCCATGGACGGAGGAGCCTGGTAGGCTGCAGTCCATGGGGTCGCTAAGAGTCGGACACAACTGAGTGAGTTCACTTTCACTTTTCACTTTCACGCATTGGAGAAGGAAATGGCAACCCACTCCAATGTTCCTTCCTGGAGAAATCTTGGGACAGGGGAGCCTGATGGGCTGCTGTCTATGGGGTCACACAGAATCGGACACTACTGAAGCGACTTAGCAGCAGTAGCAGCAGCATCTTGCTGGGTATAGTAATCTGGGTTGTAGGTTTTTCTCTTTCATCACTTTAAGTATGTCCTGCCATTCCCTTCTGGCCTGAAGAGTTTCTATTGAAAGATCAGCTGTTATTCTTATGGGAATCCCCTTGTATGTTATTTGTTGTTTTTCCCTTGCTGCTTTTAATATTTGTTCTTTGTGTTTGCTCTTTGATAATTTGATTAATATGTGTCTTCGGGTGTTTTGCCTTGGATTTATCCTGTTTGGGACTCTCTTGGTTTCTTGGACTTGTGTGATTATTTCCTTCCCCATTTTAGGGAAGTGTTCAACTATTATTTCCTCCAGTATTTTCTCATGGTCTTTCTTTTTGTCTTCTTCTTCTGGGACTCCTATGATTCAAATGTTAGGGTGTTTAACATTGTCCCAGAGGTCTCTGAGGTTGTCTTCATTTCTTTTAATTCTTTTTTCTTTTTTTCCTCTCTGTTTCATTTATTTCTACCATTCTATCTTCTGCCTCACTTATCCTGTCTTCTGCCTCCGTTATTCTACTGTTGGTTCCTTCCAGAGTGTTTTTGATCTCATTTATTGCATTATTCATTATATATCGACTCTTTTTTATTTCTTCTAGGTCCTTGTTAAACATTTCTTGCATCTTCTCAATCCTTTTCTCCAGGCTATTTATCTGTAACTCCATTTTGTTTTCATGATTTTGGATCATTTTTACTATCATTATTCTGAATTCTTTCTCAGGTAGACTCCCTATCTCCTCCTCTTTTGTTTGGTTTGGTGGGCATTTATCATGTTCCTTTACCTGCTGAATATTTCTCTGCCTTTTCATCTTGTTTAGATTGCTGTGTTTGGTGTGGCCTTTCTGTATTCTGGATTGTTCCTCTTTGTTGTGGTGGTTCCTCCTTGTGGGTGGGGTAGACAGGTGGCTTGTCAAGGTTTCCTGGTTAGGGAAGCTTGTATCATTGTTCTAATGGGTAGAGCTGGATTTCTTCTCTTTGGAGTGCAATGAAGTGTCCAGTAGTGAGTTCTAAGATGTCTATGGGTTTGGTGTGACTTTGGGCAGCCTGTATATTGATGCTCATGGCTATGTTCCTGCATTGCTAGAGAATTAGTGTGGTATGTCTTGCTCTGGAACTTGTTGGCTCTTGGGTGGTGCTTGGTTTCAGTGTAAGTATGGAGGCTTTTGGATGAGATCTTATTGATTAATGTTCCCTGGAATCAGAAGTTCTTTGGTGTTCTCAGGCTTTTGGATTAAGCCTCCTGCCTCTGGGTTTCAGTCTTATTCTTACAGTAGCCTCAAGACTTGTCCATCCATACAGCACCGATGATAAAACATCTAGGTTAATGGTGAAAAGATTCTCCACGATGAGGGACACCCAGAGAGGTTCACAGAGTTACATGGAGAAGAGAAGAAGGAGGATGGAGATAGAGGTGACCAGGAGGAGAAGAGGGGGAATCAAAAGGGGAGAGAGCAATATAGCCAGTAATCAATTCCCTATGTGCTTTCCACAGTCTGGAATCCTCAGAGAGGTTCACGGAGTTACATAGAGAAGAGAAGAGGGAGGAAGGAGACAGAGATGACCAGGAGAAGAAATTTGAGAATCAGAAGGAGAGAGACAGATCTAGGCAGTAATCAGTTCCCTAATTGTTCTCCACAGCCCATAACACACACAGAGATCCACAGAGTTGGGTAGAGAAGAGAAGGGGGAGGGAGGAGATAGAGGTGACCTGGGGAAGAAAAAGGAGAGTCAAAAGGAGAGAGTAATCAAGCCAGTAATCACACGCCTAAGTAAAAATGGGTACTGAAGATTGGATTCTTAAAGGTACAGAATTGATAACAAATACCAAAAAGCAAAGATTAAAAATCTAGGGTAGAGGTTAGACTCTCAAAAATTCAATATTAAAAAAACAAAACAAAATCAAAAAATTATAAAAAATGTATATGAAGTTTGCTTTAAAAATAGGGTCTTTTTTTTTGCAAGGTGATAGTAGGTTATAAAAATGAAAATTAAAGGAGTAATAGAGGACTTAAAAATTGCAAAAAATTAAAAAAAATGATAATAGTAAAAATATATCTAGGAATCTCTCTGGAGCTGTTGAGGGCAGTGTGGGGTCAGTTCAGTTTCACATAGTTCCTTGTTCCAGCTTATACTTCTCAAGATCTATAAGCCCATTCCAATGTAGTTGGTGTTAACTACAGGGTTTTAATCTGTTGCGCATGTCACTTCCAAAGCAGTTCCCTCTGTTTATTTTGGCTTCTTCTGTTTACAGGTCTCTTCAGTGTCTAATTTCCTCCCTGGCACAAGGGGGTGAAGGTTGTCACTTATTTAGGCTTTGGGAAGTGTGCTTTGGGAAGGGGGAACATTGCAAACAAATATCACTGGTGTGTGTGGGGAGTGCTTGTAGTGTCTCGGCCACACTGGGTTTGCCCCTGCTCAAGGCGTGTGTGCTTTCCCAGTCTACACTGCTCAGAGTCCAGGTTGCTCTGCAGGGGAAATGCCCTAAGTGTGTCCTGGGTTGCATGCACTTCCCAGGTCTAAGCTGCTCAGGTTCAGGTTCTTGGGTACTCCACAAAGGCCCAGACTCGGTTGGGCCTGTGTTTTGTGCCTGTTCCAGTTCTGAGCAGCTCAGGCGATCAGGTGCTTGGTGAGTGCACTCTCCCCAGGTGGGGGGGTGCTCCTTATCACCTCCCTGGTCCCAGCCACTGGGTTTCCTGGGTGGCAGCGGGCACACCATCTCAGGTGTGCTGTGTATCTCTTCTGGGGAGCTTATCTCTGGCTGCAACCCTCCTGGTGGATGTCAACCGTCCAGAATTCCAGGAAATTTTGGTTAGCAACTGGGAGCCTGCTCACAGTTTGGTAGGGGGTGCCATCTCTGAGGCGAGTTTGCCCCTTTCCAGATCTGGCTGCCCCCTGCCTGCCTCCCTGTCTCTGGTGGGAGATGGGCTGGTCTGCAGATGGCTAGCTCTCTTCTGGTATTTGCTCAGTCCTTTGTTCTGTGAATGGGCCCAGCAGTGCCTTAGGTTAGGGCTTTTTGTAGGATAGTTCTCTCTCTCTCTCTTTTTCCCTCTCTCTGTCTCTGGCTAACCCGCAGTTAGGGTTGCTATCTCATGTTAGCTCCCTCAGATTGCCCTCACGGCATTCAGGCCTGGTCCTTACCCTAAGTAATGCATCCCGCTCCTCCCTGTTCAGCCCCCATTCGCTGGTGGTGGATGCGAGCGTCTGGGCTACTTCTCTACTGGGAGTTGCCATTAGGCATGTAATCTGTGGGTTTTATTTATTTATTTATTTATTTATTTTTCCTCCCTGTTATGTTACCCTCCGAGATTCCAAAATTCCCCACAGACCCACTGGTGAGAAGGTTTCCTGGTGTTTGGAAACTTCTCCTCTTTTAAGACTCCCTTCCCGGGATGGGTCTCAGTCCATAACTCTTTAGTCTCTCTTTTCATCTTTTATATTTTGTCCTACCTCCCTTTGAAGACAATGGGCTGCCTTTCTGGGTGCCTGATGTCCTCTGCCAACACTGAGAAGTTGTTTTGTGGAATTTGCTCAGCGTTCAAATGTTCTTTTGATGAATTTGTGGGGGAGACAGTGGTCTACGCATCCTATTCTTCCTCCATCTTAGGACCGCCCCCCTTCAGAGAAGTTTTCTTCCCCTTTCTCTCTTTCTTTTCCTTCTGGGATCCCTATAATGCAAATGTTAGTATGCTCAATGTTGCCCAGAGTTTCCTTAATCTATCCTCATTTCAAATAATTCTGTTTTCCTTTTGCTGTTATTTTTTGGTGATTTCTACTACCCTGTCTTCCGGATCATTGATCTGTTCTTCTTTATTATCTAACCTGTTGTTGATAACCTCTAGTGTATTTTCACTTCAGTTATGTATTTTTTTAACCTCTGATTGGTTTTTACATTTTATAAACATTTGTGAAACTCTCACTGTGTTCATCCTTTCTTCTCCAAGTTAAATGAAAATCTTTATGACCATTAGTTTGAATTTTTATACATTATATTACTTATCACAACATTGTGTGTGCATATGTGTTAAGTAGCTTTAGTTGTTTCAGACTGTTTGTGACCCTATAGTCTGTAGAGCCCCAGGCTCCTCTTTCCATGGGATTCTCCAGGCAAGAATATTGGAGTGGGTACTGGTGAGTTCAAAAGGCTGGAGTAGAAGGATGTGTACTCATCTCTGCTTGCAAGATTCCCAAAATTGAAACTAACTTTTGAACAACCATTGACAGGAGGACACTGGAACCCACCAAAAAAGACAGCCCTCATCCGAAGACAAAGAAGAAGCCACAATGAGATGGTAGGAGGGGTGCAATCATGATAAAGTCAAATCTCATACCTGCCAGGAGGGTGATCCACAACCTGAAGAACAATAATACCAAAGAAGTTCTCCCACTGTTGTGATGGTTCTGAGCCACATGCCAGGCTTCCCAGCCTGGGCTCCAACAGAGGGACAGGGAATCCCTAGGGAATCTGACTTTGAAGGCCAATGGAATTTGATTACAAAATTTCCACAGGAGTGGAGGAAACAGATTTCACTCTTGGAGAGCACATCAGGAGATGGCAAGAGTGAACGTTGACATTTTAAGAATCAGCGAACTAAAATGGACTGGAATGGGTGAATTTAACTCAGATGATCATTATATCTACTACTGTGGCAAGAATTCCTTAGAAGAAATGGAGTAGCCCTCATAGTCAACAAAAGAGTCTGAAATGCAGTACTTGGATGCAATCTCAAAAGTGACAGAATGATCTCTGTTTGTTTCCAAGGCAAACCACTCAATATCACAGTAATCCAACTCTATATCCCAACCAGTAATGCTGAAGAAGCTGAAGTTGAATGGTTCTATTAAGACCTACAAGACCTTTTAGAACTAATAGCCAAAAAAGATCTCCTTTTCATTAAAGGGGACTGGAATGCAAAAGGAGGAAGTCAAGAAATACCTGGAATAACAGGCAAATTTGGCCTTGGAGTACAGAATGAAGCAGGGCAAAGGCTAATAGAGTTTTGCCAAGAGAATACAGTGGTCATAGCAAATACCCTCTTCCAACAACACAAGAGAAGACTCTACACATGGATATCACCAGATGGTCAATACCAAAATCATATTGATTTTATTCTTTGGAGTCAAAGATGGAGAAGCTCTTTACAGTCAGCAAAAAGAAGACCAAGAGCTGACTGTGGCTCAGATCATGAACTCCTTATTGTCAGACTTAAATTGAAGAAAGTAGGGAAAACCACTAGACCATTCTGGTCTGACCTAAATCAAATCCCTTACGATTATACAATGAAAGTGACAAATAGATGCAAGGGATTAGATCTGATAGACGGAATGCCTGAAGAATTATGGATGGAGGTTCATGACATAGTACAGGAGGCAGGGATCAAGACCATCCCCAAGACAAAGAAATGCAAAGAGGCAAAATGGCTCTCTGAGGAGGCCTTACAAGTAGCTATGAAAAGAAGAGAAGTGAAAGGCAAAGGAGAAAAGGAAAGATATACTCATTTGAATACAGAGTTCCAAAGAATAACAAAGAGAGATAAGGAAGCCTTCCTCAGTGATCAGTGCAAAGAAATAGAGGAAAACAATAGAATGGGAAAGACTAGAGATCTCTTCAAGAAAATTAGAGATACCAAGGGAAATTTTCATGCAAAGATGGGCACAATAAAGGACAGAAATTGTATAGACCTAGCAGAAGCAGAAGATATTAAGAAGAAGTGGCAAGAATACACAGAAGAACTATACAAAAAAGATGTTCATGACCCAGGTAATTAAGATGGTGTATTCACTCACCTAGAGCCAGACATCCTGGAATGCAAAGTCAAGTGGGCCTTAGGAAGCATCACTATGAACAAAACTAGTGGAGATGATAGAATTCCAGTTGAGCTATTTCAAATCCTAAAAGATGATGCTATGAAAGTGCTGAACTCAATATGCCTGCAAATTTGGAAAACTCAGCAGTGGCCAGAGGACTGGAAAGGTCAGTTTTCATCCCAATCCCAAAGAAAGGCAATGCCAAAGAATGCTCAAACTACCTCACAATTGCTCTCATCTCACACACTAGCAAAGTAATGCTCAAAAATCTCCAAGCCAGGCTTCAACAGTATGTGAAAGGTGAACTTCCAGATATTCAAGAATGATTTAGAAAAGACAGAGAAACCAGAGATCAAATTGTCTACATCCATTTTATCTCTGAAAAAGCAAAAGAGTTCCAGAAAAACATCTATTTCTGCTTTGTTGACTATGCAAAAGGCTTTGACTGTGTGGATCACAACAAACTGTGGAAAATTCTGAAAGAGATGGGAATACCAGACCACCTGACCTGCCTCCTGAGAAAGCTGGATGCAGGTCAGGAAGCAACTGTTAGAACTGGACATGAAACAACACACTGGTTCCAAATAGGGAAAGGAGTACGTCAAAGCTGTATATTGTCACCTTGCTCATTTAACTTATATGCAGAGTACATCATGAGAAATGCTGGGCTTGATGAAGCACAAGCTGGAATCAAGATTGCTGGGAGAACTATCAATGACTTCAGATATGCAGATGACACCCTCCTTATGGCAGAAAGCAAGGAAGAACTAAAGAGCCTCTTGATGAAAGAGAAAAAGGAGAGTGAAAAAGCTGGCTTAAAACTCAACATTCAAAAAACTAAGATCATGGCATCCGGTCCCATCACTTCATGGAAAATAGATGGGAAACCACAGAAACAGTGACAGTCTATTTTGGGGGAGGCTCCAAAATCACTACAGATGGTGACTGCAGCCATGAAATTAAAAGACGCTTGCTCCTTGGAAGACAAGCTGGGACCAATATAGACAGCATATTAAAAAGCAGAGACATTACTTTGTCGACAAAGGTCTGTCTAGTCAAAGCTATGGTTTTTCCAGTAGTCACATATGGATGTGAAAGTTGGACTATAAAGTAAGCTGCACGTTGAAGAATTGGAGCTTTTGAAATGTGGTGTTGGAGAAGACTCTTGAGAGTCCCTTGGACTGCAAAGGGATCCAACCAGCCCATCCTAAAGGAAATCAGTCCTGAATGTTCATTGTCAGGACTGATACTGAAGCTGAATCTCCAATACTTTGGCCACCTGATAGGAAGAACTGACTCAATGGAAAACACCCTGATGCTGAGAAAGATTGAAAGCAGGAGGAGAAGAGGACAACAGAGAATGAGATGGTTGGATGGCATCACTGACTTGATATACATGAGTTTGAGCAAGCTCCAGCAGTTGGTGATGGACAGAGAGGCCTGACATGTTGCAGTCCATGGGGTTGCAAAGAGTTGGACACGACTGAACGACTAAAGTAAGCATAGAGATGCTTTCAGTGGAAACAAATGTGTAAGGTTTATACTTGTTCACACATGGGTCCTTGCAAAGTATTTTTTCTTTTAGAACAAATGTTCTTGAAGTGATGTCACTGAATCCGTTAGCATCAGCATTACTCAGAACTTGTTAGAAATGCAAATTTCAGGCCCGATTCCAAACCTACTGAAGCACAAACTCTGATATTGGGTGCATCTCAACAACCTGCATTTTATTAAGCCCACTAGGTGATTCTGATGCACTGCTCTAGAAGTCTTGGGTGAAGTGATGGAAATGGAACTGCTGAGCCAATAGGATACATGCATTTAAAAATTTTAACAGACACTGTTAAAAAAAGACGCCACCACCACAACAACCTAACTTCCACTTCAGAAGGCAGGAAGAGGCCTTTCAAATGCCAGCTTCCGTGTCATCTCACCTGCCCAGACTTGACTCTCTTGCATCAGCCTCCTTCAAGCTCCGTTCTGGCTACTACAGATTGAAGGGCAGTTGGAGTATCTCCCCCACTTTGAGAAAGTAGGTGGAAGGAGTCCATAAGCCACGGTATGTATCTTGGGAGTGGGTGGGACAAAGGCAGAATAAGGAGTAGTGAACTGTAGGGTTTGCAGATTTTCTTGGGTCCTGCTCTTAGACCCACCAGTTTGCCTGCACTTCTCTTGTACGAGTAGGGTGTTGCCACTTGTTAAAGCTTTGGAAAGGGGAAAAGAGAGAATTTAGGAGCCTGAAGTTTGGCCCCATCTGTGGCAGTGGCCCGCCAATTGGCCAGTGGTGGGAGCTCATGTGAACGAGTGAGAATGACATCATCTTGCAGATCTTAGCAGAGCGAGGTTTTTGGGGAGGGATGAGCTCAGGTGAGAGTAGCAGGGTGGGATAAGCCTGGGTCAATGCCAAACTGAAGCGCCTACTAAGAGATCTAGAGCCCCAGAAGCGGGGAGAGGGAGGAGTCTTGGAGCAGCCACCTGCTAGGCTGGGGCTGGACTCCAGAGGGTGTAAGCCACTGCCCTGGAGGAGGTTAGAACCACCCCAAGACAGGTAGTTGGTTGACCGCCAGGGGGTGACCATGCCTGCATACATCCACAAATGGTTCTGCACAGACTGGCTGATATATTTTGAAACCATTTACTTTTGTGTCTCTTGCCTCTTCTGCCCTAATCCCTGAGAGAAAGAACCATGGGTGATTCACTGAATACCCAGCACCCAGTGGGAGGCCTTGGAGAAGGAAATGGCAACCCACTCCAGCATTCTTGCCTGGAGAATTTCATGGGCAGAGGAGCCTGGTGGGCTACAGTCCTTGGGGTGGCAAAGAGTTGGACACGACTGAGTGACTAAGTCCCAATGGGAGGCCTGGTAACAAAAAAGGCACGTTATTAAGACGTTTGACTGATTGAATGAAAAGGGGGGGAAAACAGAAAACGCTCAGAGGTTCATAATTTACATAAGGAAAATTTAGGACTTTCCCCCCTGTAGATGAGACATTTTAAAGGTCCAGCCGCAGAACCTCAGCCCACACAGCTTTTAAGTTGTCACAATCGAAGTGCACACATAACCCTGTGTCCCAAGTTGCAGCATAATAATTTTCCCCTGTTGCTATAGAATCTCCACAGCCATCATCCCTCCATATTGGTTATAGAATATTCCATCAGACAGCTGTGCACGAATCACTTAACCCTTCCCCTCTTGCTGGATGTTAACACTACTTCTCTGTTTGACCATCAGAAGATAGCCTTGTGAGGAATAGTATTGTGCTCAGAGCTTTTCCTGTTTTGGAGTAGGGGTGGGTAAATACTGAGGAGGAGAATTAATGGGAAAATGGCATGAACCTTTTAGGCTCTTGTTGACCCACTTTCCTGAAATGGATTGTACCCATTGATGCCAGAGGTCAAATCCAAAATCAACCCTAGTGAATTTCAGGTCTTGTCTGTCTCCCTGGTGGTTTAAAATTCTCCCTCCTGAAGCAGTGCTCAAGTTTATTATTAGTTCTGACCTTTGGGACAAGACAAACACACACTAAGAGTTCAGGGACAACTTTAGCAACTACAACAGCTGACATTGTGAGAAGATGTAGCTCAGGTTTCAAGCTTGGGCAACTGGTGTGGATGAGCTTGCCTCAGAGAAACAGGGAATCTGAGAAGAGGAACAGGTTTGGGAGGGGACAGGTGAGATCAGTTTTAAGTATGCTTAGTAAGAGGTGCCTTTGGGACGTCTAAGGGGATGTATCCAGGAGACATACATACATATGGATAAATAACAATCTTTTCCCTTCCTTGAACTCCCAGAACTCTGTATATGTGGCTCTCTCATGGCTTAGACTACCTTTTCTCTTGCACTGCCATGGGAGCTCTTTGAGGCCAGGATAAGGGCCTGATTCATTTGCGTATCCCTCCTCCCAGTGCTTTACACCTATGAGGCTTTAAAAGTCTGTCCTAGATGAAGAAGAAATTTCAATGATTTCTTAATTGGACAATTCCTGCAGTAGGATTTCTTTTCTGGGGGAAAAGTTTGAGAAACTTGAAAGTTCTGGGAAGGCTTCCTGTAAGAGGTAGCATAATGTTACTGTTAATAATTGTGACCATTTGTTGAACACCTACCACATGCCAGTTACTCTGCTACACACATGCATCAGAAAAGCCACTTTTTGTCTGCCATCAATATACCCCTACTTCTGGGAGGATTTGTTCTACTTACATCTCCTAAAGTCAGGCCTGTCTATGTACTATATACTTCCTTCCCTTAAGGTACAGCTGATTGAACCTGGTCCAAGGCCAGCCACACAACCTTAGAGTTTTATGGCCCAGCTTGAAATGATGATGTGGGCCAATCAGATTGTATTTTTGAGAATGTGAAATAAGAGATCCAGAGGGGAGTTGCCAGTTAGTTGTTGAGGGGCAGGTCTAGCAGACCAAGATGCTGGGGGTGGTGGTGAGCATTATGGATCAAGTTGAGTGTCAGATGCATTTCTGAGTTGAGCAAGGAGCATGGGAGAAGTGTGCAAAGAGAATCAGACATGTAGTGTAGATGAATCATGTTAGTAACAAAGCTCTGGAGCAGAGGCCCGGGCTTCCCAGGTGGCTTGGTGGTAAAGAATCTGCCTGCCAAGCAGGAGACACCAGTTCAATCCCTGGGTCAGGAAGATCCCCCAGGGAAGGAAATGGCAACCCACTCTAGTATTCTTTCCTGGGAAAAAAACATGGACAGAGGAGCCTGGTGGACTATAGTCCATGAGGTCACAAAGAGTTGGACGTGACTGAGCGACTAAACAAGAGTAGAGGACCATGCCTCATCCAGAATTTTCCTACAGCTCCAGGCTTAATGAACTCTGTGCTCAACTTCCTGCCCTTGAATTTCTGATCCTTGATCTAGCTTGATTGAGTTTCTCTCCCTTGTGTCCACAAGAGCCCTAACCAAAACATCCCTTTACATGGGTTTCTATTTTGGCCCTCTGAAGTGAGTGTATTTTTCCTCACTCTACAAATGAAGAAACAAATTAACTTGACTAAGGTTAACTCAGCCAGGAGGTGATGGATTCTCTTATTCTCTTTTAAAAGTGTTAATGTGTTACTATTATTTAAAAAATTACCACAAACTTGTTATAAAAAAGAAAAACAATCAATACAGACATGATGTATCTGACCCTCAGCCAGCTTCTCCAACTCTCCCGTACATTTACTGGCCTCTTTCTGGAACACATCAAGGTTGTTATTGTCTTTGGGCCTTTGTACTGAGTCTTCTTTCTACTTGGAATGATTTTCTTTTTGGTTTCCTGGTGGCTGGCTCCTCTTATCATTTAGGTCTTAGCTCAGTTGTCACTTCCTCAGAGAAGCCCTGCCAAGCCACACAATGTGAGATAACCCACCCAACCCTTTCTGCCCACTTCTCTCCATCATATCACCCCATTTTTTTTCTGCATAGACCTTAATGTGTTGAAATTGTGCTGTTCATTTAGGTAATTTTTTTTATCATCTGCCTCTCCTTCAACACAGAGCAGAGGCCTCATTTGTATTCCCATGGGTGCCACATAGTAGAAGTTCAATCAGTATTTGTTGAATGAGTGAATGAACGTATAAATTAAAAAAGAAACCTTTATGCAACCCTCTTCTTTCCCAATACCAATTCCCAGAGACAGTAATTCAGTTTGTTCTACATATTCCCAGACATTTTCTGTGCATATACAAACATTCACCTCTCTTATGTAAAAAAATAGATGTGCAAAGAAAGAATATATCTTTCTTTCACAGCAATGAAAGTTCTACAACCTGCTTTTCCACATAACACTTTGTCATTAACATATTTCCATGTCAGTACTTAATTACTTCGTTAAAAAAGCCCCAATAAATTGTATTACATTGTATGGATGTACCAGAATTTATTTAACTAGGCCCCTCTTTTTAAAATAAATTTTATTTTATATTGTGTGGCATTGGCAGTCTGAGGTGCATCTGACTAAAGCAACCCCAGCTTCAAGCCTGAGTGCTCACATGGAGATAATTCACCTAATTCACCTAATAAGGTGAATCCAGCCAGCCAGAGGTTCTTATTTAAAAAAAAAATTATTGGATTATAGTTGATTAACATGTTGTGTTAGTTTCAGGTGTACAGCAAAGTGATTCAGTTATACACACACACACACACACACACACACACACACACACGTATTTCTCTTTTCCCATTTAGGTTGTTATATAATATTGAGCAGGGTTCCCTGTGCCAGTAGGTCCTTGCTGGTTTTTCATTTTATTTTTATTTTTAACTTTTTATTTTATATTAGAGTATAGTTGATTAACAGTGTTGTGCTAGTTTCAGGTGAACAGCAAAGAGATTCAGCCATACATGTATCCACTCTCCCCCCAACTCCCCTCCCATTCAGACTGCCACATAACACTGAGCAGAGTTCCCCGTGTTATACAGTAGGCCCTTGTTGAGTATTCAATTTAAATAGAGCAGTGTATACATGTCAGTCCCCAACTCCCTAACTATCCCTACCCTGCCTCACCCCTGGTTACCATAAGTTCCTTCTCTAAGTCTATGAGTCTGTTTCTGTTTTGTAAATTAGTTCACTTGTATCATTTATTTTAGATTCTGCATATAAGCAATATCATATGATACTTCTCTTTCTCTGACTTACTTCACTCAGTATGCATTACTTCATTGTTTTTAATGGCTGAGTTATATTCCATTGTATATAGGTGCCACATTTTCTTTATCTGCTCCTCTATTGATGGACATTTAGGTTGTTTCCATATCCTGGCTATTGTAAATAGTGCTGCAGTGAACACTGGGGTGCATGTGTCTTTTCAAATTATGTTTTTTTCTGGGTATATGCCCAGTCGAGGGATTGCTTGGTCACATGGTAGTTGTACTTTAAGTTTTTTAAGGAACCTCCATACTCTTCCCCACAGTGGCTCTATCAATTTGCATTCCCACAAACAGTGTAAGAGGGTTCCTTTTCTACACACCTTCTTCAGTGTTTACTATGAGTAGGTTTTTTTTAAGATGGCCATTCTGACTGGTGTGAGGTGATACCTCATTGTAATTTTGATTTGCATTTCCCTAATAATGAGCAAAGTTGAGCATCTTTTCATATTTGTTGGCCATCTGCATGTATTCTTCGGAGAAATGTCTATTTAGGTCTTCTGCCCATTTCTTGATATATTTTTTTTTTTTATATTGAGCTGCTTGTATATTTTGCTTCATTTGCAAATGGGTATTGAATTTTCTTTGCTGTGTAAAAACGTTTAAGATTAATTAAGCCCCATTTTTTATATTTGTTTTTATTTTCATTACCCTAGGAAGTGGATCAAAAAATATCTTGCTGCTATTTATGTCAAAGAGTTTTCTGCCTATGTTTCCTCTAGAAGTTGTATAGTGTATGGCCTTACATTTAGGTCTTTAATCCATTTTGAGTTTATTTTTGTGTTTGGTGTTAGGTAGGAAATTAAGAAATGTAGAACTACCTTTCCCAGGTGGCACTAGTGATAAAGAACCTGCCTGACAATGCAGGAGACATAAGAGGCTTGGGTTCGATCCCTGGGTCAGGAAGATCCCCTGAAGGAGGAAATGGTAACCCACTCCAGTATTCTTGCCTGGAGAATCCCATGGATAGAGGAGCCTGGTGGGCTACAGTCCATAGGGTTGCAAAGAGTCAGACACAACTGAAGTGACTTAGCATCCATGCATGCAGGGAGTGTTCTAATTTCATTCTTTCACATGAAGCTGTACAGTTTTTCTAGCACTACTGATTGAAAAGACTGTCTTTTGTCCACTGTATATTGTTCCCCCCTGTGCCATAGATTAGGTGACCATAAGTATGTGGGTTTATCTCTGGGTTTTCTCTCCTATTCCATTGATCTATATTTCTGCTTTTGTGCCAGTACCATACTGTCTTGATGATTGTAGCTTTGTAGTATAGTTTGAAGTCAGGGAGCTTGATTCCTTCAGCTCCTTTTTTTCTTCTCAAGATTGCTTTGGCTATTTGGGGTGTTTTGTGTTTCCATGCAAATTGTAAAATTTTTTTGTTCTAGCTCTGTGAAAAATGTCACTGGTAATTTGGTAGAGATTGTCTTGAATCTGTAGATTACTTTGGGTAGTATAGTCATTTGCACAATATTGAGTCTTCCAATGAAATAATATATCTCTCATCTGTTAGTGAGGTCTTTGTTTTCTTTCACCAGTGTCTTATAGTTTTCTGTATACAGGTCTTTTGCCTCCTTAGGTAGGTTTATTGCCAGGTATTTTATTCTTTTTGCTGAAATGGTAAATGAAATTGTTTCCTTAGTTTCTCTTTCTGATATTTCATTGTTAGGATATAGCAAGAGATTTCTGAATATTAATTATGTATCCTGCAACTTTACTAAATCCAATGATTAGATCTAGTAGTATGTTGTTGGATTCTGTTTGCTAGAATTTTGTTAAGGATTTTTGCATCTATGTTCATCAGTGATATTGGCCTGTAGTTTTCTTTTTTTGTGTTATCTTTGTCTGGGTTTGGCATTAGGGTGATGGTGGCCTCATAGAATGAGTTTGGAAGTTTACCTTTCTCTGCAATTTTCTGGAAGAGTTTGAGTAAGACAGGCATTAGCTTTTCCCTAAATTTTTGGTAGAATTCATCTGTGAAGCCCTCTGGTGCTGGGCTTTTGTTTGCTGGAAGATTTCTGATTACAGGATCAATTTCCATGCTTGTGATGGGTCTGTTAAGATCTTCTACTTCCTCCTGGTTCAGTTTTGGAAAATTATACTTTCCTAAGAATTTGTCTATTTCTTCCAAGTTGTCCATTTTATTGGCATATAACTGTTGGTAGTAGTCTCTTATGATCCTTTGTATTTCTGTGTAGTCTGTGGTGATCTCTCCATTTTCATTTCTAATTTTGTTGATTTGATTCTTCTCCCTTTGTTTCTTGATGAGTCTGGCTAATGGTTTGTCAATTTTATTTATCTTCTCGAAAAACCAGCTTTTAGTTTTGTTGATTTTTGCTATGGTCTCTTTTGTTTCTTTTGCATTTATTTCTGCCCCAATTTTTAAGATTTCTTTCCTTCTACTAACCCTGGGGTTCTCCATTTCTTCCTTCTCTAGTTGCTTTAGGTGTAGAGTTAGGTTATTTATTTGATTTTTTTCTTGCTTCTTGAGGTACGCCTGTATTGTTATGAACCTTTCCCTTAGCACTGCTTTTACAGTGTCCCATAGGTTTTGGATGGTTGTGTTTTCATTTTCATTCGTTTCTATGCATATTTTGATTTCTTTTTTCATTTATTCTGTGATTTGTTGGGTATTCAGAAACGTGTTGTTTAGCCTCCATATGTTGAAATTTTTAATAGTTTTTTTTCCTGTAATTGAGATCTAATCTTACTGCATTGCGGTCAGAGAAGGTGATTGGAATGATCTCAATTTTTTTTAATTTACCAAGGCTAGATTTATGACAAAATTCAACATCCACTTATGATAAAAACCCTCCAGAAAGCAGGAATAGAAGGAACATACCTCAACATAATAAAAGCTATATATGACAAACCCACAGCAAACATTATCCTCAATGCTGAAAAATTGAAAGTATTTCCCATAAAATCAGGAACAAGACAAGGGTGCCCACTGTCACCACTACTATTCAACATAGTTTTGGAAGTTTTGGCCTCAGCAATCGGAGCAGAAAAAGAAATAAAAGGAATCACATGTAAACCCATGGCTGATTCATATCAATGTATGGCAAAACCCACTACAATATTGTAAAGTAATTAGCCCCCAACTAAAATAAATAAATTAAAAAAAAGTAAAAAAAAAAAAAAAAAAAAGGAAATCCAGATTGGAAAAGAAGTAAAACTCTCACTGTTTGCAGATGACATGATCCTCTATGTAGAAAACACTAAAGATTCTACCAGAAAATTACTAGAGCTAATCAATGAATATAGTCAAGTTTCAGGATATAAAATTAACACACAGAAATCCCTTGCATTCCTATACACTAACAATGAGAAAACAGAAAGAGAAATTAAGGAAACAATAGCATTCACCATTGCAATGAAAAGAATAAAATACTTAGGAATATATCTACCTAAAGAAACAAAATTCTTATATATAGAAAACTATAAAACACTGATGAAAGAAATCAAAGAGGACACAAACAGATGGAGAAATATACCGTGTTCATAGATCGGAAGAATCAATATAGTGAAAATGAGTACAATATAGTGAAAATGAGTACACTACCCAAAGCAATCTATAGATTCAATGCAATCGCTATCAAGCTACCAACGGTATTTTTCACAGAACTAGAACAAGTAATTTCACAATTTGTATGGAAATACAAAAAACCTCGAATAGCCAAAGCAATCTAGAGAAAGAAGAATGGAACTGGAGGAATCAACTTGCCTGACTTCAGGCTCTACTACAAAGCCACAGTCATCAAGACAGTACGGTACTGGCATAAGGACAGAAATATAGATCAATGGAACAAAATAGAAAGCCCAGAGATAAATCCACGCACCTATGTACATCATATCTTTGACAAAGGAGGCAAGAATACACAATGGAGAAAAGACAATCTCTTTAACAGATGGTGCTGGGAAAACTGGTCAACCACTTGTAAAAGAAAGAAACTAGAATACTTTCTAACACCATACACAAAAATAAACTCAAAATGGATTAAAGATCTAAACGTAAGACCAGACACTATAAAACTCCTAGAAGAACACATAGGCAAAACAGTCTCCGACATAAACCACAGCAGGATCCTCTATGACCCACCTCCAAGAATACTGGAAATAGGAGCTTTGAAAGATGGCGGAGGAATAGGACCGGGAGACCACTCTCTCCTCCACAAATGTATCGAAAGAACATCTAAACGCTGACCAAACTTCACAAAACTACTTCTGAAGGCTGGCTGAGGACTTCAGGCTTCCACAAAAACTGCGCATTATCTTCAAAAGAGGTAGGAGAAATTATAAAAGATAAAAAGAGAGACAAAAGAGTTAGGGACGGAGACCCGTCCCGGGGAGGGAGTCGTAAAAGAGGAGGAATTTCCAAGCACCAGGAAACCCTCTCACCGGCGGGTGTGGGGGAGGATTTTTTATCTCGGAGGGCAACGTAACTGGGAGGAAAAAATAAATAAAATCCACAGATTACGTGCCTAAAGCAACTCCCAGCAAAGAACCCCAGACGCTCGCATCATCCGCCACCAGCAAGTGGGGGCTGAACGGAGAGGAGCGGGCGGCATTGCCTAGGGTAAGGACCGGGCCCGAGTGCCCCGAGGGCAATCTGAGGGAGCTAACGTGAGATAGTAACCTAAACTGTGGGACAGCCAGAGAGAGAGAGAACTATCCCGCGAAAAGCCCAACTCTAAGGCACTGCCGGCCCGCTCACAGAACAAAGGACTGAGCGATACCAGAGGAGAGCTAGCCGGCTGCGGACCGCCCCATCCCCCGCCGGACACAGCGGGCAGGCGGGGCCCGCCAGAGCCGGAAAGGGGCAAACTCGGCTCCAGAGAGGGCACCCCCTACCAAACTGCAAACAGGCTCCCAGTTTCTAAGCAAAGACTGCCTGAGATCCCGGAGGGTCGACAGCCGCCGGGAGGGTCGCAGCCAGAGACCAGCTCCCCAGAACCGACACAAAGCACACCGGAGCCGGGCGCGCCCGTAAACCGAGGCGGGGACCAGGGAGGTGATAAGCCGCACCGCCCCAACAGGGGAGAGCGCCCTCGCCAAACTCCTGGCCGCCTGGGCAGCTCCGACCGGGAATGGCACAAGCCGCGGGCGAAACCAAGTCTGCGCCTTTGTGGAGTAACCGGGAGCCTGAACCTGAGCGGCTTAGACCTGGGAAGTGCACGCAGCTCAGGGCCCGCTCCCCGGCCGAGTAACCTGAAGCCTGAGCAGGGTAGACGGGGAAAGCACACACGCCGTGAGCGGGGGCGAACCCAGTGCGGCCGAGACACTGCGAGCTTACCACACGCACGCCAGAATTGCAGTGTTCCTTCCTCCCCACAGCACGATTGAACAAGCGAACCTAAAGAGATCACCTCCACCGCTTTGTTGCAGGGCGGAAATTAGATACTGAAGAGATCTCCAAACAGAAGCCAAATAAACAGAGGGAAGCGCTTTGGAAGGGACAGGCTAACAGATTAAGATCCCTGTAGTTAATACCGACTGCATTGAAAAGGACCTATAGATCTTGAAAAGTATAAGCAGGAATAAGGATCTATCTAAAACTGAGCAGATCCCACACTGCTCACAACAGCTCCAGAGAAAGTCCGGGATATATATATTTTTTACTATTTTTTTTTTTAATTAAAAAAAATTTTTTTTTTTTCTCTTCTTTCCTTTTTCTTCAAGTCCTCTATTACACCTTTAACTTTCATTTTCATAACCCACTATTAACTTGCAAAAAAAAAAAACCCTATTTTTGAAGCAAACTACATACATATATCTTATACCTTTTGTGTTTTCTTTTTTTAATGTTTTTTTCCTGTTCTACATTTTTTTTTTTACTGTTTCTTTTTTTACTGTTTTACTGTTTTTTTTTCTTTTTACACTGTTTCCTTTTTTCTTTTTTTTTTTTTTTAGATTGTAAGTTTTATAAGAGTCTAACCTCTACTCTAGATTTTTAATCTTTGTTTTACATATTTGATATCAACTTTGTACATTTAAGAACCCAATCTTTAGGACCCACTTTTACTCAGGAGTGTGATCACTGGCCTGATCACTCTCTCCACCTATTGATGCTCTTTCTTCTCCCTCAGGGAACCTCTATCTCCCACCCTCCTCCTTCTCTTCTCAACCCAATTCTGTGAATCTCTGAGGGTGTTCTGGGTACCGGAGAACACTTCAGGAACAGGATACTGCCCAGATCTCTCTCTCCCCTCTTAATTCCTCCCTTTCTACTCATGCTCACCTCTGTTACCTTCCTCCCCCCTCTCTATGTATCTCTGTGAATCACTCTGAGGGTTCCAAACTGTGGAAAGCACAGAGGGAAGTGCTTACTGGCTAGATTGCTCTCTCCACATTTGAATTCCCCTCTTCCCCTCCTGGTCACCTCAACCCACCCCCCCCCACCTCATCCCTCCATGTAACTCAGTGAACCTTTCTGGGTATCCCTCACTGTGGAGAATCTTTTCACCATTAACCTAAAAGTTTTATTATTGAGGCTGTATGGAAGGAGAAGTCTTGAGGCTACTGCAAGAATAAGACTGAAAGCCAGGGGAAACATTAATTAATAAGAGACCATCCAATAGCCTCCATAAATTCACTGAAACCAAGCTCCACCCAAGAGACAATAAGTTCCAGAGCAAGACATACCACGCAAATTCTCCAGCAACGCAGGAACATAGACCTGAGCATCAATATACAGGCTGCCCAGAGGCACACCAAATCCATAGACATCTCAAAAATTAATACTGGTCACTCCATTACACTCTAGAGAGCAGAAATCCAGCTCCACCCACCAGAACACCGACACAAGCTCCCCCAACCAGGAAGCCTTGACAAGCCACCTGTCCAACCCCAACCGCAGTGAGGAACCTCCACAACAAAGAGGAACTTCATACTACCAGAATACAGAAGGGCCACGCCTAACACAGCAATCTAAACAAGATGAAAAGACAGAGAAATACTCAGCAAGTAAAGGACAATGAGAAATGCCCACAAAGCCAAACAAAAGAGGAGGAGATAGGGAATCTATCTGAAAAAGAATTTAGAATAAGGATAATAAAAATGATCCAAAATCTTGAAAGCAAAATGGAGTTACAGATAAATAGCCTGGAGACAAAGATTGAGAAGATGCAAGAAATGTTTATCAAGGACTTAGAAGAAATAAAAAGGAATCAATATAGAATGAATAATGAAATAAAGGAGATAAAAGACACTCTGGAGGGAACCAACAGTAGAATAACGGAGGCAGAAGATAGGATAAGTGAGGTAGAAGATAGAATGATGGAAATAAACGAAGCAGAGAGGAAAAAAGAAAAAAGAATCAAAAGAAATGAGGAAAACCTCCGGGACCTCTGGGACAATATGAAACGCCCCAACATTCGAATCATAGGAGTCGCAGAAGAAGAAGATAAAAGGAAAGGCCATGAAAAAATACTCGAGGAGATAATAGTTGAGAATTTCCCTAAATTGAGGAAAGAAATAGTCACAGAAGTCCAAGAAACCCAGAGAGTTCCAAACAGGATAAACCCAAGGCGAAACACCCCAAGACACATATTAATCAAATTAACAAAGATCAAACACAAAGAACAAATATTAAAAGCAGCAAGGGAAAAACAACAAATAACACACAAGGGGATCCCCATAAGGATAACAGCTGATCTTTCAATAGAAACCCTTCAGGCTAGAAGGGAATGGCAGGACATACTTAAAGTAATGAAAGAGAATAATCTACAACCCAGATTACTGTACCCAGCAAGGATTTCATTCAGATATGAAGGAGAATTCAAAAGCTTTACAGACAAGCAAGAGCTGAGGGAATTCAGCACCACCAAACCAGCTCTCCAGCAAATGCTAAAGGATCTTCTCTAAACAGGAAACACAGAAAGGATGTTTCAACACGAACTCAAAACAACAAAGTAAATGGCAACGGGATCATACTTATCAATAATTACCTTAAATGTAAATGGGTTGAATGCCCCAACCAAAAGACAAAGGGTTGCTGAATGGATACAAAAACAAGACCCCTATATATGCTGTCTACAAGAGACCCACCTCAAAACTAGAGACACACACAGGCTGAAAGTGAAAGGATGGAAAAACATATTCCATGCAAACGGAGACCAAAAGAAAGCAGGAGTCGCAATACTCATTTCAGATAAAATAGACTTTAAAATAAAGGATGTGAAAAGGGACAAAGAAGGACACTACATAAAGATCAAAGGATCAATTCAAGAAGAAGACGTAACAATCATAAATATATATGCACCCAACATAGGAGCACCACAATATATAAGGCAAATACTAACAAGTATGAAAGGGGAAATTAACAATAACACAATAATAGTGGGAGACTTTAATACTCCACTCACGCATATGGATAGATCAACTAAACAGAAAATTAACAAGGAAACACAAACTTTAAATGATACAATAGACAAATTAGATTTAATTGATATTTACAGGAGTTTCCACCCCAAAACAATCAATTTTACCTTTTTCTCAAGTGCACATGGAACTTTCTCCAGGATAGATCACATCCTGGGCCATAAATCTAGCCTTGGTAAATTCAAAAAAATTGAAATCATCCCAGCCATCTTCTCTGACCACAATGCAGTAAGATTAGACCTCAATTACAGGAAAAAAACTATTAAAAGTTCCAACATATGGAGGCTAAACAACACGCTTCTGAATAACCAACAAATCACAGAAGAAATCAAAAAAGAAATAAAATTATGCATGGAAACGAATGAAAATGAAAACACAACAACCCAAAACCTACGGGACACTGTAAAAGCAATACTAAGGGGAAGGTTCATAGCAATACAGGCGTACCTCAAGAAACAAGAAAAAAATCAAATAAATCAAGTAACTCTACACCTAAAGCAACTAGAGAAGGAAGAAATGAAAAACCCCAGGGTCAGTAGAAGGAAAGAAATCTTAAAAATTAGGGCAGAAATAAATGCAAAAGAAACAAAAGAGACCATAGCAAAAATCAACAAAACTAAAAGCTGGTTTTTCGAGAAGATAAACAAAATTGATAAGCCATTAGCCAGACTCATCAAGAAACAAAGGGAGAAGAATCAGATCAACAAAATTAGAAATGAAAATGGAGAGATCACAACAGACTCCACAGAAATACAAAGGATCATAAGAGACTACTACCAACAGCTATATGCCAATAAAATGGACAACTTGGAAGAAATGGACAAATTCTTAGAAAAGTATAACTTTCCAAAACTGAACCATGAAGAAATAGAAGATCTTAACAGACCCATCACAAGCACGGAAATCGAAACTGTAATCAGAAATCTTCCAGCAAACAAAAGCCCAGGACCAGACGGCTTCACAGCGGAATTCTACCAAAAATTTAGAGAAGAGCTAACACCTATCCTACTCAAACTCTTCCAGAAAATTGCAGAAGATGGTAAACTTCCAAACTCATTCTATGAGGCCACCATCACCCTAATTCCAAAACCAGACAAAGATGTCACAAAAAAGGAAAACTACAGGCCAATATCACTGATGAACATAGATGCAAAAATCCTTAATAAAATTCTAGCAAACAGAATCCAACATCATATTAAAAAGATCATACATCATGAGCAAGGGGGCTTTATCCCAGGAATGCAAGGTTTTTTTAACATCCGCAAATCAATCAATGTAATACACCACATTAACAAATTGAAAGAAAAAAACCATATGGTTATCTCAATAGATGCAGAAAAGGCCTTTGACAAAATTCAGCATCCATTTATGATTAAAACCCTCCAGAAAGCAGGAATAGAAGGAACATATCTCAACATAATAAAAGCTATATATGACAAACCCACAGCAAACATTATCCTCAATGGTGAAAAATTGAAAGCATTTCCCCTAAAGTCAGGAACAAGGCAAGGATGCCCACTTTCACCACTACTATTCAACATAGTTTTGGAAGTTTTGGCCACAGCAATCAGAGCGGAAAAAGAAATAAAAGGAATACAGATAGGAAAAGAAGAAGTAAAACTCTCACTGTTTGCAGACGACATGATTCTCTACATAGAAAACCCTAAAGACTCTACTAGAAAATTACTAGAGTTGATCAATGAATATAGTAAAGTTGCAGGATATAAAATTAACACACAGAAATCCCTTGCATTCCTATACTCCAATAATGAGAAAACAGAAAGAGAAATTAAGGAAACAATACCATTCACCAATGCATCAAAAAGAATAAAATACTTAGGAATATATCTACCTAAAGAAACAAAAGACTTATATATAGAAAACTATAAAACACTGATGAAAGAAATCAAAGAGGACACAAACAGATGGAGAAATATACCGTGTTCATGGATTGGAAGAATTAATATAGTGAAAATGAGTATACTACCCAAAGCAATCTATAGATTCAATGCAATCCCTATCAAGCTACCAATGGTATTTTTCACAGAACTAGAACAAATCATCTCACAATTTGTATGGAAATATAAGAAACCTCGAATAGCCAAAGCAATCTTGAGGAAGAAGAATGGAACTGGAGGAATCAACCTGCCTGACTTCAGGCTCTACTACAAAGCCACAGTCATCAAGACAGTATGGTACTGGCACAAATATAGAAATATAGATCAATGGAACAAAATAGAAAGCCCAGAGATAAACCCACGCACCTATGGACACCTTATCTTCGACAAAGGAGGCAAGAATATTCAATGGAGAAAAGACAATCTCTTTAACAAGTGGTGCTGGGAAAACTGGTCAACCACTTGTAAAAGAATGAAACTAGAACATTTCCTAACACCGTACACAAAAATAAACTCAAAATGGATTAAAGACCTAAATGTAAGACCAGAAACAATAAAACTCCTAGAGGAAAACATAGGCAAAACACTCTCCGACATAAATCACAGCAGGATCCTCCATGACCCACCTCCTAGAATATTGGAAATAAAAGCAAAAATAAACAAATGGGACCTAATTAAAATTAAAAGCTTTTGCACAACAAAGGAAACTATAAACAAGGTGAAAAGACAGCCTTCAGAATGGGAGAAAATAATAGCAAATGAAGCAACAGACAAACAATTAATATCAAAAATATACAAGCAACTTCTGCAGCTGAATTCCCAAAAAATAAACGACCCAATCAAAAAATGGGCCAAAGAACTAAACAGACATTTCTCCAAAGAAGACATACAGATGGCTAACAAACACATGAAAAGATGCTCAACATCACTCATTATTAGAGAAATGCAAATCAAAACCATAATGAGGTATCATTTCACACCAGTCAGAATGGCTGCTATCCAAAAGTCTACAAGCAATAAATGCTGGAGAGGGTGTGGAGAAAAGGGAACCCTCTTACACTGTTGGTGGGAATGCAAACTAGTACAGCCACTGTGGAGAACAGTGTGGAGATTCCTTAAAAAACTGGGAATAGAACTGCCATATGACCCAGCAATCCCACTGCTGGGCATATACACCGAGGAAACCAGAATTGAAAGAGACGCGTGTACCCCAATGTTCATCGCAGCACTTTTTACAATAGCCAGGACATGGAAGCAACCTAGATGTCCATCAGCAGACGAATGGATAAGGAAACTGTGGTACATATACACAATGGAATATTACTCAGCCATTAAAAAAAACACATTTGAATCGGTTCTACTGAGATGGATGAAACTGGAGCCCATTATACAGAGTGAAGTAAGCCAGAAAGGAAAACAACAATACAGTATACTAATGCATATATATGGAATTTGAAAGATGGTAACGATAACCCTATATGCGAGACAGAATAAGAGACACAGATGCATGGAACAATTTTATGGACCCTGAGGGAGAAGGTGAGGGTGGGACGTTCTGGGAGAATAGCATTGAAACATGTATATTATCATATGTGAAACAGAACACCATTCCATGTTCGATGCATGAGACAAGGGCTCAGGGCCGGGGCAATGGGATGATTCAGAAGGATGGGATGGGGAGGGAGGTGGGTGTGGGGTCCAGGAGGGGGAACACATGTAAACCCATGGCTGATTCATGTCAATGTATGGCAAAAACTATTGCAATGTTGTGAAGTGATTGGCCCCCAACTAAAATAAATAAATTTATAAAAAAAAAAAAAAAAAAAAAGAATACTGGAAATAAAAGCAAAAATAAACAAATGGGACCTAATTAAAATTAAAAGCTTTTGCACAACAAAGGAAACTATAAGCAAGGTGAAAAGACAGCCTTCAGAATGGGAGAAAATAATAGCAAATGAAGCAATGGACAAAAAATTAATCTCAAAAATATACAAGCAACTCCTGCAGCTCAATTCCAGAAAAATAAACGACCCAATCAAAAAATGGGCCAAAGAACTAAACAGACATTTCTCTAAAGAAGACATACAGATGGCTAACAAACACATGAAAAGATGTTCAACCTCACTCATTATTAGAGAAATGCAAATCAAAACCACAAAGAGGTACCATTTCACGCCAGTCAGAATGGCTGCTATCCAAAAGTCTACAAGCAATAAATGCTGGAGAGGGTGTGGAGAAAAGGGAATCCTCTTACACTGTTGGTGGGAATGCAAACTAGTACAGCCACTATGGAGAAGAGTGTGGTAATTCCTTAAAAAACTGGGAATAGAACTGCCATATGACCCAGCAATCCCACTGCTGGGCATACGCACCGAGGCAACCAGCATTGGAAGAGACACATGTACCCCAATATTCATCACAGCACTGTTTATAATAGCCAGGACATGGAAGCAGGCTAGATGCCCATCAGCAAATGAATGGATAAGGAAGCTGTGGTACATATACACAATGGAATATTACTCAGCCATTAAAAGGAATACATTTGAATCAGTTCTCTTGAGATGGATGAAACTGGAGCCCATTATACAGAGTGAGGTAAGCCAGAAAGAAAAACACCAATACAGTATACTAATGCATATATATGGAATTTGAAAGATGGTAACGATAACCCTATATGCGAGACAGAGTAAGAGACACAGAAGCATAGAACAGTCTTAGGGACTCTGAGGGAGAAGGTGAGGGTGGGACGATCTGAGAGAATAGCACAGAAACATGTACATTATCATATGTGAAACAGAACGCCATTCCAGGTTCGATGCATGAGAGAAATGCTCAGGGTTGGGGCAATGGGATGACCCAGAGGGATGGGATGGGGAGGGAGGAGGGAGGGGTTTTCAGGATGGGGAACACATGTAAACCCATGGCTGTTTTATGTCAATGTATGGCAAAAACCACTACAACATTGCAAAGTAATTAGCCCCCAACTAAAATAAATAAATTAATAATAATAATAAAAAAAAAGATCTAGTAGTTTTCTCGTGGCAACTTTAGGATTCTTTATGTACAATATTGAGCTTCCCAGCTGGCACTAATGGTAAAGAACCCACTTGCCAGTGAAGGTGTTATAAGAGATTTGGTTTTGATCCCTGGGTCGGGAAGATCTCCTGGAGGAGGGCATGGTAACCCACTCCAGTATTCTTGCCTGGAGAATCCCATGGACAGAGGAGCCTGGCAGGCTACAGTCTATAGGGTTGCAAAGTGTTAAAAAGAATACTATACATGTATAGTATCATGCCATCTGCAAACAGTGACGGTTCTTCTTCTCCAATTTGGATTCCTTTTTTTTCTTTTCCTTCTCTGATTGCCATGGCCAGGACTTACAAAAGTATGTTAAATAATAGTGGCAAGAGTGGACATCCTTATTTAGTTCCTGATCTTAGAGGATATGCTTTCAGTTTTTCATCATTAAGAATAATGTGTGCTGTGAGCCTGTCATATTTGGCCTCTAATACTTTGAGATAGTTTCCCTCTATGCCCACATTCTGGAGAGTTTTTATCATAAATCAATGTTGAAGTTTGTCAAAAGCATTTTCTGTATCTATTGAGATGACCATATGATCATCTTTTGTTCATCAGTTTGTTGATGTGATGTATCACACTGATTGATTTATGTGTATTGAAAAATCCTTGGATCCCTGGGATAAATCACACTTGATCATGGTGTATGATCCTTTTAACAATGCAATTGTTGGATTCAGATTGTTAGTATTTTATTGAGAATTCTTGCATCTATGTTCATCAATGATATTGGCCTGTAGTTCTCATTCTTTGTATCAGGGTGATGATGCCCTCATAGAATGAGTTTGGGAGTGTTTCTCCCTCTGCAGTTTTTTGTATTAGTTTCAGAAGGATACGGAGAAGGCAATGGCACCCCACTCCAGTACTCTTGGCTGGAAAATCCCATGTATGGAGGTGCCTGGTAGGCTACAGTCCATGGGGTCGCGAAGAGTCAGACACGACTGAGCAACTTCACTTTCACTTTTCCCTTTCATGCACTGGAGAAGGAAATGGCAACCCACTCCAGTATTCTTGCTTGGAGAATCCCAGGGATGGCAGAGCCTGGTGGGCTGCCGTCTATGGGGTCGCACGGAGTCGGACACGACTGAAGCGACTTAGCAGTAGCAGCAGCAGCAGCAGTAGCAGTCAGAAGGATAAGGGTTAACTCTTTTCTAAAGGTTTGATAAAATGAGCTTGTGAAGCCATCTGCTCCTGGACTTTTGTTTGTTCAGAGTTTTTATTATTTGTTTTAACATTTATTTATTTGGCTGTACTAGGTCTTAGTTGTGGCACGTGGAATCCTTTATTAAAAATTTATTTATTTTTTAATTGAAGGATAATTGCTTTACAAAATTTTGTTGTTTTCTGTCAAACCTCAACATGAATCAGCCACAGGTATACATATATCCCTGCCCTTTTGAACCTCCCTCCCATCTCCCTCCCCGTCCCACCCCTCTAGGTTGACACAGAGCCCCTGTTTGAGTTTCCTGAGCCATACAGCAAAATCCGGTTGGCTATCTATTTTACATACGGTAATGTAAGTTTCCATGTTACTCTTTCCATATGTCTCACCCTCTCCTCCCCCTCCCCATGTCCGTAAGTGTATTCTCTATGTCTGTTTCTCCATTGCTGCCCTATAAATAAATTCTTCAGTACCATTTTTCTAATTCCGTATATATGTGTTTGAATACCTTATTTACCTTTCTCTTTCTGACTCACTTCACTCTGTATAATAGGTTCTAGGCTCATCCACCTCATTCGAACGGACTCAGATGCGTTCCTTTATATGGCTGAGTAATAGTCCACTGTACCACTATTTCTCTATCCATTCATCTGTTGGTGGACATCTAGGTTGCTTCCATGTCCCAGCTATTGTAAATAATGCTTCAGTGAACAATGGGATACATGTGTCTTTTTCAGGTTTGGTTTCCTCAGGGAATATGCCTAGGAGTGGGACTGCTGGGTCATATGGTGGTTTAATTCCTAGTTTTTTAAGGAATCTCCATACCGTCTTCCATAGTGTTCTGCCTATGTTTTCCTCTAAGAGTTTTATGTTTTCTGATCTTACATGTAGGTCTTTAATCTATTTTGAGTTTATCTTTGTGTATGGTGTTGGGAAGTGTTCTAATTACATTCTTTTACATGTAGTTTTCCCAGCACCATTTATTGAAGAGGCTGTTTTTGCCCCATTGTACATTCTTGCCTCCTTTGTCTAAAATAAGGTACCCATAGGTGCCTGGGTTTATTTCTGGGCTTTCTACTTGTTCCATTGGTCTATATTTCTGCTTTTGTGCCAGTACCATACTGTCTTGATGACTGTATCTTTGTAGTATAATCTGAAGTCAGGAAGGTTGATTCCTTCAGCTGCATTCTTCTTTCTCAAGACTGCTTTGGCTATTCAGGGTCTTTTGTGTTTCCATATGAATTGTGAATTTTTTTGTTCTAGTTCTGTGAAAAATGCCATTGGTAATTCAATAGGGATCGCAATGAATCTGTAGATTGCATTTAGGAGTATAGTCATTTTCACAATATTGATTCTTCTTACCCAGGAACATGGAATATCTCTCCATCTGTTTATGTCGTCTTTTATTTCTTTCATTAGTGTCTTATAATTTTCTGTGTACAGTACTTTTGTCTCCTTAGGTAACTTTATTCCTAAATATTTGATTCTTTTTGTTACAATGGTACATGGGATTGATTCCTTAATTTCTCTTGCCGATTTTTCCTTGTTAGTATGTAGAAATGCAAGTGATTTCTGCGTATTGATTTTGTATCCTGCAGCTTTGCTAAATTCACTGATTAGCTCTAGTTATTTTCTGATACTATCTTTAGGGCTTTCTACGTACAGTATCATGTTATCTGCAAACGGTGAGAGCTTTACTTCTTCTTTTCCAATCTGGCTTCCTTCTATTTCTTTTTCTTCTCTAATTGCTGTAGCTAGGACTTCCAGAACTATGTTGAATGATAGTGGTGAAAGTGGACACCTTGTCTTGCTCCTGATCTTAGCGGGAATGCTTTCAGTTTTCACCATTAAGACTGTTTGCTGTAGGCTTATCATATATCGCCTTTACTATGTTGAGGTAGGTTCCTTCTATGCCCATTTCTTGAAAAGTTTTAATCATAAATGGGTGCTGAATTTTGTCAAAGGCTTTTTCTGCATCTATTGAGATTATCATATGGTTTTATCTTTCAATTTGTTAATATGGTGTGTCACATTGATTGATTTGTGTATATTGAAGAATCCTTGCATCCCTGGAATAAATCCAACCTGATCATGTTTTTGATGTGTTGCTGAATTCTGTTTGTTAAAATTTTGGTGAGGATTTTTGCATCTGTGTTCATCAGTGATATTGGCCTGTAGTTTTCTTTTTTTGTGTGTGTTGTCTTTATATGGTTTTGGAATCAGGGTGATGGTGGCCTTGTAGAATGAGTTTGGAAGTGTTCCTTCCTCTGGAATTTTTTGGAAGAGTTTTAGAAGAATAAGCATTAGCTCTTCTCTAAATGTTTGATAGAATTCTCCTGTGAAACCATCTGGTCCTGGGCTTTTTTTGGGGGGGAGAGTTTTGATCTCAGCTTTAGTTTCACTGCTTGTAATTGGGTTGTTCATCATTTCTATTTCTTCCTGGTTCAGTTTTGGAAGATTGAACTTTTCTATGAATCTGTCCATTTCATCCAGGTTATCCATTTTATTGCCATATAGTTGTTCATAATAGTCTCTTATAATCCTTTGTTTTTCTGCATTGTCTGGTGTAACCTCTCCTTTTTCATTTCTAATTCTGTTGATTTGATTCTTCTCTCTTTGTTTCTTGATGAGTCTGGCTAATGGTTTGTCAATTTTGTTTATCTTTTTAAATAACCAGCGTTTAGTTTTTATTAATCTTTACTACTGTTTCCTTCATTTCTTTTTCATTTATTTCTGCTGAGATATTTATGGTTTTTCCTCTCTACTAATTTTTTTTTCTTCTTTTTCCAGTTGTTTTAGGTGTAATGTTAGGTTGTCTATTCGATGATTTTCTTGTTTCTTGAGGTAGGATTGTATTGCTATAAACTTCTCTCTTAGAACGGATTTTGCTGCATTTTGTGTTGTCATGTTGTCATTGTCATTTGTTTCTAGAAATTTTTTTATTTCCCGTTCGATTTCTTCAGTAACCTGTTGATTATTTAGATATTTGCTGTTTAATCTCCATGTGTTTGTGTTTCTTACACATTTTTTCTTGTAATTGACTAGAAGTCTCATAGTGTTGTTGTTGGAGAAGATGCTTGATATGATTTCAATTTTCTTCAATTTACTGAGATTTGATTTGTGACCTAAGATGTCTTCTATCCTGGAGAATGTTCCATGTGCACTTGAGAAGAAGGTGTATTCTTCTGCAATTGAATGCAATGTCCTAAAGATATTAATGAGATCCATCTCATCTAATGTATCATTTAAGACTTGTGTTTCCTTATTAATTTTCTATTTTGATGATATGTCCATTGGTGTGAGTGGGGTGTTAAATTCTCCTACTATTGTTGTGTTACTGTCAATTTCTCCTTTTATGTCTGTTAGTGTTTGTCTTATGTATTGAGGTGCTCCTATGTTGGGCACATAGATATTTACACTTGTTATGTCTTCTTCTTGGATTGATCCCTTGATCATTATGTGGTGTCCTTCCTTATCTCTTGTAATCTTCTTTATTTTAAGGTCTATTTTGTCTGATATGAGAATTGCTACTCCAGCTTTGTTTTGCTTGCCACTTGCATGGAATATATTTTTCCATCCTCTCACTTTCAGTATATATGTGTCTTTAGGTCTGAAGTGGGTTTCTTGTAGACATCACATATATGGGTCTTGTTTTTGTATTCATTCAGCCAGTCTGTGTGTTTTGGTTGCAGCATTTAATCCATTTACATTTAAAGTAATTTTTGATACATATGTTCCTATTGCATTTTCTTAATCGTTTGGGGTTGATTTTGTAGATCTTTTTTCTTCTGTTGTATTTCTTGGCTATATAAGTCCCTTTAACATTTGTTGTAAAGCTGGTTTGGTGGTACTGAATTCTCTTAACTTTTGCTTGTCTGAAAAGTTTTTTATTTCTCCATCAATTTTGAATGAGATCCTTGCTGGATACAGTAATCTTGGTTTTAGATTTTTCCCTTTCACTACTTTAACTATATACTGCCATTCCTGTCTTGCCTGCAGAGCTTCTGCTGAAAGATCAGCTGTTAAGCATATGGGATTTCCCTTGTATGTCACTTGTTGCTTCTCCCTTGCTGCTTTTAATATTCTTTCTCTGTGTTTTGTCTTTGTTAGTTTGATTAGTATGTGTCTTGGCATGTTTCTCCTCGGGTTTATCCTGTATGGGAATCTTTGCACTTCTTGGACTTGATTGACTATTTCCATTTCCATGTTGGGGAAATTTTCAAGTATAATCTCTTCAAAATTTTTCTCATACCGTTTCTTTTTCTCTTCTTCTGGGACCCCTATAATTTGAATGTTGGAGTATTTGATATTGTCCCAGATGTCTCTGAGACTATCCTCAGTTCTTTTCATTCTTTTTACTTTATTCTGCTCTTCAGAAGTTATTTCCACCATTTTATCTTCCAGCTCATTGATTCGTTCTTCTGCTTCAGATATTCTGCTACTGATTCCTTCTAGAGTATTTTTAATTTCAGTAATTGTCTTGTTTGTCTCTGTATATTTATTCTTCAATTCTTCTAGGTCTTTTTAAATTGAGTCTTGTATTTCTTCCATTCTGTTTTGAAGTTTGTTGATAATCTGTATTATGATTATTCTGAATTCTTTTTCAGGTAGTTTGCCTATTTCCTCTTCATTTATTCGAATGTCTGTGTTTCTAGTTTGTTCCTTCATTTGTGTAGTATTTCTCTGCCTTTTCATTTTTTTTTTAACTTGTTGTGTTTGAGGTCTCCTTTTCCCAGGCTTCAAGGCTGAATTATTTTTTCCTTTTTGTTTCTTCCCTCCTAAGATTGGTCCAGTGGCTTGTGTAAGCTTCATATAGGGTGAGATTTGTGCTGAATTTGGTTTTTGTTTGTTTGTTTTTACTCTGATGGGCAAGTCTGAGTGCCAATAAAATCAATAACTACAACAGATTGGGGAGAAAAGAAAAAAAAATCCAAAAGGACCTACAGAACGAGTCAAAACATAAGAATAATGTTTTTCTTGAGTCACTGCTCTCAGAGTCCTTTCCCTCCCTGGGTGTCACAGTCTACCTCACCTCCCTAAGATGCCCTCCAACACTGTGCTTGTCTCTGGACCTGCTGTGGGGCAGCTCAGATTCCAATCTGTTCCTACTCCTATGTGTTCTTGCCTCCAATGTCCACAGCTATCAGAACTAGTGTGTTTTCTTTTGTGGGAGCTCTCAATGTCCTTTTATATATTCCATAGACACAGAGTCTGCCTAGTTGATTGTATTGATTTAATCTGCAGTTTGTGCAGCTGGTGGGAAGGTTTTGGGTCTTCTTCTTAGCCACACTACCCCTGGGTTTCAATTGTGGTTCTATTTCCATCTCTGAATGTGGGTTGTCCACTGGGGTTTGCTCTTGAGGCTGTCCTGGAGGACTTGGGTCTGCCCAAGTGAGGGCCAAGTGTGGAGGTGGTGGAGCTGTTGGAGTCGCAAGGGTTTTAGCAGCACCAGGTACTCAGGGAAGTTGGCAGCTAGGGAAGCAGGAAATATAGTGCAACCAATATATGGCCAATACGCTTCAGTATTCTTGCCTGGAGAACCCCCCTGACAGAAAAGCCTGGCAGGCCACAGACCACAGAGTTGCAAAGAGTTGGACATGACCAAAGCAGCCCTGTGTGCAAGACTTATTTTTGCCTGGGGCAGCTCTGCCCCAGTTTGGCTTGAGTGTGAAGGTGGCGCAGCTGCTTGGCTTGCAGGCACCCTGGTGGCGTCAAGTGTGCAGGGACACAGACTGCCTGCACCACAGGAGTTATGGCCCTATCAGAGTCTTAAGATTGCCTCTTATAGCTAGCAATCAGAAGGCCTCTTTGGCCAGTCTTTCTCCATAGCTCCTCTCTTTCAGGCACATAGAGGGCTCCTTTGCCTGGGGTCCTTCTCTGTTGTTCAGCATGTCAGGCATACAGAGGGGCCCCCTTTGCTAGGGTCCTACTATGTAGATTGGTGCATGAGGCACTTAAAGGGGCACCCTGGGTGGGGTCCTACTCTGTAGTTCAGTGCGTCAGATGTTTGATGGGCTAGCCTCTCTATTGTTCAGCTGCTGATACTGACGTGTAGGGGGAGAGAGGCTATGGTATTTGCTCCACCCCCTACGCCTGACTCAGCAGTGTCACCTTGATTCCATGGCTGCCTGGCTTTCCTCCACAGGCATTTCCCACCACAATCTCCTCCCTCATATCCCTTTGATCCATCTCTCTGCAGTCAACATCAGCCCTTGCCCTAGGATTGCTCCACAATCCCTAAACTCCAGCTCCCAGCTGCTGTGCCTTCTAGGGGACCTGCATCCCTGCCCAGGGTATGTATGGCTGTGGCAAGGACTGTCTGATTCTCATTCAATTTAGACTGCTACAGATCAGCTGTTTCACTCTCAGTCTTAAATGTTTCTCCTCTGACTCAGACGATTGCCCTGATGTGGTGATCGGACCATGCTTCAATTCCCCTACTCGCCAAGGGCAGGTCCAGTCCTACTAACCCTCCTGTTTTTCCCCCTAGTTCCTTCATCCTACCAAGTTTTGTGTGGTTCTATATATTCTTTTCCAGTGGTCAGGTACTCTTGTCTGCTCTTAGCCAGTGTTCTGCATGCACTTCTGTGTCTGAAGGTGTATTCCTGATGTATCCATGGAGAGAGATGCACTCCACCTTCACCTACTCCTCTGCCATCTTCTCATCAGCCCACATGGAATATTTGATCTTCGTTGTGTCATGCCAGATCTTTTAGTTGGGGCATGTAAGATCTTTATTTTTTTTTTAATATAAGGGTAATTGCCTTATAATGTTGTGTTAGTTTCTGCTATATAACACATGAATCAGCCATAAGTATATGTATCCCCTCCCTTTTGAGCCTCTCTCCCCACCATCCCACCCCTCTAGGTCATCACAGAGTACTGTGTTATATACCAACTTCCACTAACTGTCTATTTTACACATGGTAGTGTATATATGTCAATGCTACTCTCAATTCGTCTCACTTCTCCTTCCCCTGCTGTGTCCACAAGTCCCTAAGTTTTCTACATCTCTGTCTCTATTACTGCCAAGCAAATAGGTTCATCAGTACCATTTTTTCTAGATTTCATATGTATGCATTAATATACAATATTTGTTTTTATCTTTCTGGCTTACTTCCCTCTGCATAGTGGGCTCTAGGTTCTTCCAGCTCAGTTAATCTGACTCACATTTGTTCCTTTTTCTGGCTGAGTGTTATTTCACTGTATATATGTGCCACAACTTCTTTGGGCTTCCCAGGTGTGGCTAGTGGTAAAGAACCTGCCTGCCAATGTAGGAGACATAAAAGACAAAGGTTTGATCCCTGTGTCAGGAAGATCCCCTGGAGGAGGAAATGGCAACATACTGCACTATTCTTGCTTGGAGAATTCCATGGACAGAGGAGCCTGGAGGGCTACAGTCCATGAGGTCACTAAGAGTCAGACATGACTGAGTGACTGAGCACACACATTACAACTTCTTTATCCTTTCATCTGTCAATGGATATCTAGGTTGCTTCCCTATCCCAGTTACTGTAAATAGTGCTGCTATGAACAATGGGATACATGTGTCTTTATGTGGAATCTTTAGTGGTGGCATGCAAAATTTTACCTATGGCGTTGTTGTTCAATCCCTAAGTAGTGTCTGACTCTTTGTGACCCCATGAATTACAGCATGCCAAGCTTTCCTGTCCTTCACTATCTCCCTAAGTTTGCTCAAACTCATGTCCCTTGAGTCACTGATGCCATCTAACCATCTCATGCTCTGTCACCTCCTTCTCCTCTTGTCTTCAATATTTCCCAGCATCAGAATCTTTTCCAATGAGTCGGCTCTTCACATCAGTGGCCAAAGTATTGGAGCTTCAGCTTCAGCATCAGTCCTTCCAATGAATATCCAGAGTTGATTTCCTTTAGGATTGACTGATCTGATCTCCTTTCTGTCTAAGGGACTCTCAGGAGTCTTCTCCAGCACCATAGCTCAAAAGCATCAATTCTTTGGTGCTCAGCCTTCTTTATGGTCCAACTCTCACATCCATACATGACTACTGGAAAAGCCATAGCTTTGACTATAAGGTCTAGGTGTGTAATAGCTTTTCTTGTCAGGAGCAAGTGTCTTTCAATTTCGTGGCTGCAGTCTCCGTCTGCATTGATTTTGGAGCCCAAGATATGAAATCTGACACTGTTTCCACATTTCCCTCATCTATGTGCCATGAAGTGATAGGACCAGATGCCATGATTTTTGTTGTTTGAATCTTGAGTTTTAAGCTGGCTTTTTCACTCTCCTCTTTCACCTTCATCAAGAGGCTCTTTAGGTCCTCTTATCTTTCTGCCATTAGAGTGATATCATCTGCATATCTGAGGTTATTGATATTTCTCCCAGCTATTTGTCTTTGCGACCCTTTGGACTGTAGACTGCCAGGCTCCTCCATCCATGGGATTTTCCAGGCAAGAATACAGGAGTGGGTTGCCGTTTCCTTCTCCAGGGGATATCCCCAACCCAGAGATCGAACCCTGGTCTCCTGCATTGCAGACAGACTTTTTACCATCTGAGCCACCAGGGAATGCATCTAGTCAAAGCTATGGTTTTTCCAATAGTCATGTAAATAGAACTGCCATATGACCCAGCAATCCCAATGCTGGGCATACACACTGAGGAAACCAGAATTGAAAGGGACACGTGTACCCCAATGTTCATCGCAGCACTGTTTATAATAGCCAGGACATGGAAGCAGCCTAGATGCCCATCAGCAGACGAATGGATAAGGAAGCTGTGGTACATATACACAATGGAATATTACTCATCCATTAAAAAGAATACATTCGAATCAATTCTAATGAGGTGGATGAAACTGGAGCCTATTATACAGAGTGAAGTAAGCCAGAAAGAAAAACACCAATACAGTATACTAACACATATATATGGTATTTAGTTAATCGGTAAAGATAACCCTGTATGCGAGACATCAAAAGAGACACAATAAATAGAACAGTATTATGGACTCTATGGGAGAGGGCGAGGGTGGAAGGATATGGGAGAATGGCATGGAAGTATGTAAAGTATCATATGTGAAACGAATCGCCAGTCCAGGTTCGATGCATGATACAGGGCACTCGGGGCTGGTACACCGGGATGATCTGGAGGGATGGGATGGGGAGGGAGGTGGGAGGGGGATTCTGGAAGGGGAAAACATGTACACCTATGGTGGATTCATGTCAATGTATGGCAAAACAAATACAATATTGTAGAGTTAAAAAATAGATAAATAAACTAGTTTAAAATAAAAAAAAAGAAAAGAAAAACAGAAATGAAAAAAATAAATACCTAGTCTGATAATTTCAAAATCTGTGTCATATCTTAGTCAGGTTCTGATGCTTGCTCTTTCCCTTCAAACTGTGTTTTGCTTTTAGTATGCTTTGCAATATTTTTTAAACCTGAGCATGATATACTGTGGTATACTGGGTAAGAGGGAGAAGGCAATGGCACCCCACTCCAGTACTCTTGCCTGGAAAATCCCATGGACAGAAGAGCCTGGTAGGCTGCAGTCCATGGGGTCGCGAAGAGTCAGACACGACTGAGCGACTTCACTTTCACTTTTCACTTTCATGCATTGGAGAAGGAAATGGCAACCCACTCCAGTGTTCTTGCCTGGAGAATCCCAGGGACAGCGGAGCCTGGTGGGCTTCCGTCTATGGGGTCGCACAGAGTCGGACACGACTGAAGTGACGCAGCAGCGACTGGGTAAGAAGAATCTGGTACTGGCTTTAGTGGTGGGCTTCTGGTCCAGTAAGCTGTGATTCTCTGTATTTGCCTCTCTCCAATTTAAGGGGTAGTGTTTGACCTTAATTCTCCAATGAATCTAAGAAGAAATGTTGATTTTCCATTTTTTCATACTTTTTCTTGTTCTGTGGACAGGAATGACAACTTCCAAGTTCCTTCCATATTGGATTGGAACCTGGAATTCCTATTTATTTATTTATGGCCACACTGCAAGGCTTGTAAGATCTTAGCTCCCCAACCAGGGATCTAACTCAGGCCCTCAGCAATGAAAGAGTGGAGTCCTAATCACTGGACTGCCAGGGAATTCCCTTTATTTATTTTTAATTTAACATTCTTTATTTTAAAAACAACTTTATGGAGCATAATTAATATACATGAAAATGAACACATTTAATGAGTACAATTTCATAAAAGTTAATGTGTGTATATGCCATGAAACCATCACCACACTTAAAATAATGAGCATACCTGTCATGCCATTTCTCCTTGTAACTTTTTCCTTCTGGTCTACTTTCCCAAGATTTAATAACTTGTTTTCTGTTATCACAGATTAGTTTGCACTTTTTGGAGTTTAAAATTTTTTTCACTCAGCATAAATATTTTGAGACTACTCCAGGTTGTATTGTGTATGAATGACTCATTCCTACTTATTGCTGAATAGTATTTCATTGTATGGCTATATCATAATTTGTTTACCCATTCATTTGTTGATGGATATTTAGGGTGTCTGCTGTTTTCGTTGTTAAAATAGAGCTGCTTTGAATAAGTCTTTTAGTCAGTATTTGCTTCCCTGGTGTCTCAGATGGTAAAGAATTTGCTCTGCAATGCAGGAGACCCAGGTATGATCCCCTGGAGAAGGGAATGACTACCCACTCCAGTATTCTTGCCTGGAGAATTCCATGGACAGAGAAGCCTGGGAGGCTACAGTCCATGGGGTCACAAAGAGTCAGACACAACTGAGCGATTAACACTTTTACTTTTTTTCTTTTATTTTCTATTGAATGAATACCAAGGAGTAAAATGACTGGGTATAAGGCTGGTGTATGTTTCATTTACTGTGAAACATCAAACTGTTTATCAAAGTTGTTGTGCCATTTTATATTCCCATCAGCAGCATTCAGTTCAGTTCAGTTCAGTCGCTCAGTCGTGTCCCACTCTTTGTGACCCCATGGACTGAAGCATGCCAGGCCTCCCTCTCCATCACTAACTCCTGGAGTTTACTCAAACTCATGTCCATTGAGTCAGTGATGCCATCCACCCATCTCATCCTCTGTTGTCCCCTTCTCCTCCTGCCTTCAATCTTTCCCAGGATCAGGGTCTTTTCAAATGAGTCAACTCTTTGCATCAGGTGGTCAAAGTATTGGAGTTTCAGCTTCAACATCAGTCCTTCATAGGAAAGTTCCAATTGCTCCACATACTCACTGGCATGTGATAAAACCTAGCAACTAATTTAAAAAGTTTTAGACATTCTACTGGGTGTGTAGTTGTATCTTGTACTTTTTATTTTATTAAAATTAAAAAATATATACAAACTGAAAGATTACCTTCCATTTACAGTTATTACAAAATATTTGCTATATTCCCTATGTTGTACCATATATCCTTGATCCTATCTTACATGCAATAGTTTGTGCCTACCACCCTAATACCCCTATATTTCTCCTCCCCCTACATTGGTAACTACTAGTTTGTTCTCTATATCTATGAGATCACTTCATTTTTTGCTATATTCACTAGTTGGTTACGTTTTTTAGATTCCACATATAAATGATATTGTATAGTATTTGTCTTTCTCTGTCTATTTCACTTAGCATAATGCCCTCAAAGTCCACTCATATTGCTGCAAATGGGTTCATACACACACACACACACGTATGTATGTATGTATATGTGTGTGTGTGTGTATATATATATATATACACATATATATATACATTACATCTTTATTGTTCATCTGTTGAGGGACACTTAAGTTCCTTCAATGTCTTGGCAATTATAATAATGTTGCTATAAATATTGGGGTGCATATACCTTTTTGAGTTAGCATTTTTCTTTTTTTCAGATATAAGTCCAGGAGTGGAATTGTGGGTCGTATAATAACTCTATGACCTTCCTGGGTAGCACTAGCGGGAAAGAGCCCACCTGCCAATGCAGGAGACATTAGAGAGATGGGTTCGCTCCCTGAGTGGGGAAGATTCCCTGGAAGAGGGCATGGAAACCCACTCCAGTATTCTTGCCTAGAGTATTCCATGGACAGAGGAGTCTGGTGGGCTACAGTCCATAGGGTTGCAAAGAGTCAGACATGACTTAAGCGACTTAGCACATGCTTTCTATTCTTGGTTTTCTGCAGTGGCTGCACCAATACTATACAAGGATTGATTCTCTTTTGTCCACATCCTTGACGACATTTGTTATTCATGTCTTTTTGATGGTAGCCATTATGACATGTAGCAGGTGATATCTCATTGTGTGTTTTAATTTTTTATTTATTTTCTCTTTAATTTTATTGGAGTATAGTTGGTTTGCAATGTAATGCTAGTTTCAGGTGTACAGCAAAATGAATCAGTTATGCATATACATATATACACTCTTTTTTAGATTATTTTTCCATATAAGTCATTGCAGAGTATTGAGTAGAATTCCCTATGTTCTTCACTAGGTTCTTCTCAGTTATCAATGTTATATATAGTAGTATGTATATGTTAATCCCAATCTTCCAATTTATCCCTCCCCCTCCTGTTGGTAACCATGAGTTTTTTTTCTACATCCGTGATTCTGTCTTATAAATAAATTAATTTGTACATTTTTAGATTCTGCATATAAGCAATATCATATGATATCTTTCTCTGGCTTCACTCAGTATCACAAACTCTAAGTCCATCCATATTGCCGCAAATGGCATTATTTTGTTCTTTTTTAATAGCTGAATAATATACAAATATACACATAGTAGTGTACGTATGTCAATCCCAGTCTCCCAGTTCATTTTATCCCCCTTCCCCCTTTGATATCGATAAATTTGTTGTTTACATCTCTGTCTCTATGTCTTCTGTGAAAATAAGTTTATAACATTTTTCTAAATTTCACACATAAGTGATATTATATTATGCTTGTTATTTTCTTTCTGACTTACTTCACTCTGTATGACAGTCTTTAGGTCTGTCCACATCTCTGCAAATGGCACAATTTTGTTCCTTTTTATGGCTGAGTAATATTGCATTGTATATATGTACCACATCTTCTTTATCCATTCCTGTGCTGATGGACATTTAGATTTCTTCTACATTCTGACTATTGTAAAGAGTGCTGAAATGAATATTGGAGTGCATGTATCTTTTCAAATTATGTTTTTCTGTGGACATGTGCCCAGGAGTGAGATTGCTGGATCATATGGTAGCTCTGTTTTAATTTTTAAAAAACCTCCATAATGTTCTCCATAGTAGCTGTTCCAATTTAAGTTCCCACCAACAGCATAGGAGGGTTCTCTTCTCTCCACACCCTTTCCAGAATTTTTTGTTTGTAGACTTTTTGATGATGGCTATTAATGACCAGTGAGAGGTGATACCTCATTATAATTTTGATTTGCATTTTTCTAGTAATTAGTGATACTGAGCGTCTTTTCATATGCTTTTGGGCCATCTGTGTGTGTGGGTTTTTTTTTTTTTTTTGAGGAATGTCTATTTAGGTCTTCTGCCCATTTTTTGATTTGGTTTATTTATTTCTTTTACATAGAACTGCATGACCTGTTCACATATTTTAGAGATTAATCCATTGTTGATCTCTTCAATTGCAAATATTTTCTCCAATTCTGTGGATTGTCTTTTCACTTTGTTTATGTTTTCCTTTGATGTGCAAAGGCTTTTGTTTAATTAAGTTCCATTTGTTTATTTATTTTTATTATTCTAGGAGGTCAATCAAAAAAGATGTTGCTGAAATGTATATCAAAGAGTGTTCTGTCTACATTTTCCTCTAAGAGTTTTATAGTATCCAGCCTTACATTTAGGTCTTTAATTCATTTTGAGTTTATTTTTGTGTATAGTGGTAGGGAGTGTTCTACTTTCATTCTTTTGCATGTAACTGTCCAGTTTTCCCAGCACCACTGGGAGCTGGGAAGAGTATGTCTTTTCTCCATTGTATCAAAATATTCTCTCCTCCTTTGTTGAAGATTAACTGACCATAGTTGCATGGGGTTATGTTTTGGCATTCTATGCTATTCCATTGTTCTATATTTCTGTCCTTGCACCAGTACCATGATGTTCTTATTACTGTAACTTTGTAGTATAATCAGAAGCCAGGGAGTCTGATTCCTCCAGCTCCATTTTTCTTTCTCAAGATCACTTTGGCTCCTTGGGATCTTTTGTGTTTCTTTGTGAATTTTAAAATTAATTGTTCCAATTCTGTGAAAAATGCCATTTGTAATTTGTTAGAGATTGCACTGAATCTGTAGGTTGCTTGGATAGTATAGTTGTTTTCACAATATTGATTCTTCCAATCCAAGAACAAAAGCTTTCCATCTGTTTGTGTCATTTTTGATTTCTTTCATCAGCTTCTTATAGTTTTCTGATTATAGGTCTTTTGTCTCCTTAGGCAGGTTTATTTCTAGGTATTTTATTCCTTTTGATGTGATGGTAAATGAGATTGTTTCCTTAACTTCTGTTTCTGATGTTTCATTGTTAGTGTATAGAAATGCAAGGGACTTTTGTGTATTAATTTTGTAACCTCCAACTTTACTAAACTCATTGATGAGCTATGGTAGTTTTCTGGTAGCATCTTTAGGATTTTCTAAGTATAGTATCATGTCATCTGCAAATAATGACAGTTTTACTTCTTATTTTGCAATTGGGATTTCCTTTTTCCCTTTTCTGATTATTGTGGCTAGGACTTCCAAAACTATGTTGAAAAAAGTGGTGACATTGGATATCCTTGCCTTGTTCCTGATCTGCTGCTGCTGCTGCTAAGTCACTTCAGTCTTGCCCAACTGTGTGTGACCCCATAGACGGCAGCCCACCAGGTTCCCCCGTCCCTGGGATTCTCCAGGCAAGAATACTGGAGTGGGTTGCCATTTCCTTCTCCAATGCATGAAAGTGAAAAGTGAAAGTGAAGTCACTCAGTCGTGTCCGACCCTTAGCGACCCCATGGACTGAAGCCTACCAGGCTCCTCCGTCCATGGGATTTTCTAGGCAAGCGTACTGGAGTGGGGTGCCATTGCCTTCTCCAAGGGAATTATTTCAGGTTTTCATCACTCAGAACGATGATAGCTATGGGTTTGTTATATGTGGCCTTTATTGTGTTGAGGTAAGTCTCCTCTATGCCCTCTTTCTGGAGAGTTTTTTAAAATCATAAATGAGTTGAATTTTGTCAGAAGCTTTTTCTTCATCCGTTGAAATGATCATAGACCTTTCATTCTCCAGCTTCTTAATGTGGTGTATCACAATGACTGTTTTGCAAACATTGGAAAATCTTTGTATCCCCAGATAAATCTCAGTTGATCATGGTGTATGATCCTTTTAATGTGTTGTTGGATTCTGTTTACTAGTATTTTCTTGAGTATTTTTACATCTATGTTCATCAGTGATATTTGCCTGTAATTTTCTTTCTTTGTGGTATCTTTATCTGATTTTGGTGTCAGAGTGATGGTGGCCTCATAGAAAGAGCTTGAGAGTGTTCCTTATTCTGTACTTTTTTGAAAGAGTTTTAGAAAGTTAGGTTTTAACTCTTCTCTAAATATTTGATAGAAACCACCTGTGAAGTCATCTTGTCCTGCACTTTTGTTGGAAGTTATTAAATCACTGCTTCAATTTCAGTACTTGTGATTGGTTTGTTCATATTTTCTTTTTCTTCATGGTTCATTCTTGAAAGGGTGTATCTTTCTAAGAATTTTCCCATTTCCTCTAAGTTTTTCTTTTTATTGGCATATAGCAGTTTGTAGTAGTCTCTTATAATCCTTTGTATTTCTGTGTTGTCAGTTGTAACTTCTCTTTTTCATTTATAATCTTATTGATTTGAGTCCTCTTCCTTTTTTTCTCTGTGAGTCTGGCTAAAGGTTTATCAATTTTTTCCCCAAAAGAACCAGCTTTTAGTTTCATTGATTTTTGTTATTGTTTTCTTTGTCTGTATTTCATTAATTTCTGTTGTGATCTTTATTGTTTCTCTTTCTTCCACTAACTTTGGCTTTTGTTTGTCCCTCTTTCTATAGTTACTTTTAGGTGTAAGGTTAGGTTTCTGAGATTTTTCTTGTTTCCCGAGGTATCATTGTATTGCTATAAATGTCCCTCTTAGAACTGCTTTTGCTCTGTTCCATAGATTTTGGACTAATTTTTTTCATCTGTCTCTAGATTTTTAAAAATTTCCTCTTTGATTTCTTCAATGATCCACTGGTTATTTAGTAACATATTAGCTTCCACACTGAGATTCCCAGATGGCGCTAGTGGTAAAGAACCTGCCTGCCATTGTAGGAGATGTAAGAGATGTGGGTTTGATCCCTGGGCCAGAAAGATTATCTGGATGAGGGCATGGCAAACCACTCCAGTATTCTTCCCTTGAGAATCCCATGGACAGAGGAACCTGGCAGGCTAAAGTCCATAGAGTTGCAAAGAGTCAGATATGGCAACCTTCACATTATTTTTTTTAAATAGTTTTTTTCCCCTGTAATTGATTTCTAATCTCATAGCATTGTGGTCAGAAAAGATGCTTTTACATGGTTTCAGTTTTCTTAAGTACACTGAGGTTTGCTTTGTGGCCCAGTATGTGGTCAGTCCTGGAGAATATTCCATGTGCACATAAGAATGTGTATTTTGCTGCTTTTGGATGTGTGTGCTAAGTTGCTTCAATTATGTCTGACTCTTTGCAACCCTATGGACTGTAGCCTGCCAGGCTCCTCTGTCCATGGGATTCTCCAGGGAAGAATATTAGAGTGGGTTGCCATGCCCTCCTCCAGAGGATCTTCCCAACCCAGGCATCAAGCCCTTGTCTCTTATGTCTCCTGCACTGGCAGGCAGGTTCTTTACCACTAGCACCACCTGGGAAGCCCTATAAATCTGAGTTAAGTCCATCTGGTCTAGTTTGTCTTTTAAGGCTGTGTTTTCTTATTGATTTTTTTTTAATCTGGATGATCTGTGTCCATTGATGAAAGTGAGGTGTTAAATTCCCTACTTTTATTGTGTTGCTTTTGCTTTCTCTCTTTATGGCTGTTTGTGTTTGCCTTATATATTGAGTTACTCCCATATTGCGTGCATGCGTGCATGTGTGCTAAGTCACTTCAGTGGTGTCTGACTGTGACCCTATGGACTATAGCCCGCCATGGGATTCTCAGGCAAGAATACTGGAGTGGGTTGCCATGCCCTCCTCCAGGGAATCTTCTTCACCCAGGGATCAAACCTGCATCTCCTGCATTTCAGGCAGATTTTTTACTGCTGAGCCACCAGCAGAAGCCAATATTGAGTGCATATATATTTTCGATTGTTATATCTTCTTTTTAGATTGAGCCCTTAATCATTCTGTACTGTCTTTCATTGTCTATTGTAAAGTCTTTATTTGAAAGTCTATTTTGATTTCCATTTTCATGGGATAACCTTTTCCATCTCCTAATGTTCAGTTTGTATGTGTCTAGACCTGAAGAGGGTCTCTTCTTGACAGGATATATATGAGTCTTATTTTTGTATCCATTCAGCGAGTCTATGCCTTTTGGTTTGAGCATTTAATCCATTTGCATTTAAGGTAATTATCAATATGAATATTCTCATTGACACTTTGTTAATTGTTTTGGATTTTTTTGAAGGTCTTTTTTCTTCTTTTCTTCTTTTGTTCTCTTGTGATTTGATGTCTATCTTTAGTGATGTGTTTGGATTGCTTTCCTATTGTTGATTTTTTTGTTTGTGGTTTCCATGAAGTTTTGGTATAGCAGTCCATATATGTACAAGCTGATCTCTTAATTTTATTTTTTTTTGTTTTTTTTTTAATAAATTTATTTATTTTAGTTGGGGGCTAATTACTTTACAATATTGTAACAGTTTTTGCCATACGTTGACATGAATCAGCCATGGGTTTACATGTGTTCCCCTTCCTGGACCCCCCACCCACCTCCCTCCCCATCCCATCCCTCTGGGTCATCCCATTGCCCCGGCCCTGAGCCCTTGTCTCATGCATCGAACATGGAATGGTGTTCTGTTTCACATATGATAATATACATGTTTCAATGCTATTCTCCCAGAACGTCCCACCCTCACCTTCTCCCTCAGAGCCCATAAAATTGTTCTATGCATCTGTGTCTCTTATTCTGTCTCACATATAGGGTTATCATTACCATCTTTCAAATTCCATATATATGCATTAGTATACTGTATTGGTGTTTTTCTTTCTGGCTTACTTCACTCTGTATAATGGGCTCCAGTTTCATCCATCTCAGTAGAACCGATTCAAATGTATTTTTTTTTAATGGCTGAGTAATATTCCATTGTGTATATGTACCACAGCTTCCTTATCCATTCGTCTGCTGAGGGACATCTAGGTTGCTTCCATGTCCTGGCTATTGTAAACAGTGCTGCGATGAACACTGGGGTACACGCGTCTCTTTCAATTCTGGTTTCCTCGGTGTGTATGCCCAGCAGTGGGATTGCTGGGTCACATGGCAGTCCTATTCCCAGTTTTTTAAGGAATTTCCACTCTGTTCTCAATAGTGGCTGTACTAGTTTGCATTCCCACCAGCAGTGTAAGAGGATTCCCTTTTCTCCACACCCTCTCCAGCATTTATTGCTTGTAGACTTTTGGATAGCAGCCATTCTGACTGGTGTGAAATGGTACCTCATTGTGGTTTTGATTTGCATTTCTCTAACAATGAGTGATGTTGAGCATCTTTTCATGTGTTTGTTAGCCATCTGTATATCTTCTTTGGAGAAATGTCTGTTTAGTTCTTTGGCCCATTTTTTGATTGGGTCATTTATTTTTCTGGAATTGAGCTGCAGGAGTTGCTTGTATATTTTTGAGATTAATTATTTGTCTGTTGCTTCGTTTGCTATTATTTTCTCCCATTCTGAAGGCTGTCTTTTCACCTTGCTGATAGTTTCCTTTGTTGTGCAAAAGCTTTTAATTTTAATTAGGTCCCATTTGTTTATTTTTGCTTTTATTTCCAATATTCTGGGAGGTGGGTCATGGAGGATCCTGCTGTGATTTATGTCGGAGAGTGTTTTGCCAATGTTCATCGCAGCACTGTTTACAATAGCCAGGACATGGAAGCAATCTAGATGTCCATCAGCGGACGAATGGATAAGGAAGCCGTGGTACATATACACAATGGAATATTACTCAGCCATTAAAAAGAATACATTTGAATCAGTTCTATTGAGATGGATAAAACTGGAGCCCATTATACAGAGTGAAGTAAGCCAGAAAGAAAAACACCAATACAGTATACTAATGCATATATGTGGAATTTCAAAGATGGTAACAATAACCCTATATGCGAGACAGAATAAGAGACACAGATGCATAGAACAGTCTTATGGGCTCTGAGGGAGAAGGTGAGGGTGGGACATTCTGAGAGAATAGCATTGAAACATGTATAGTATCATATGTGAAACAAAACACCATTCCAAGTTCGATGCATGAGACAAATGCTCAGGGCCAGGGCAATGGGATGACCCAGAGGGATAGGATGGGGAGGGAGGTGGGAGGGGGGTTCAGGATGGGGAACACATGTAAACCCATGGCTGATTCATGTCAATGTATGGCAAAAACTATTACAATATTGTAAAGTAATTAGCCCCCAACTAAAATAAATAAATTTATAAAAAAAAAATGGCAATAGGAGCATAGATATCCACAATTACCTTAAATGCTCCAAGAAGAAGACATAGACTGGCTGATGGATACAAAAACAAGACCCATATATATGTATATATTCCATCTACAAGAGACTCACTTCAGACTTACTTCAGACCTAGGGACACATACAGACTGAAAGTGAGGGGATAAAGAAAGGTATTCCATGAAAGCGGAAATCAAAAGAAAGTTGGAGTAGCAATACTCATATCAGAGAAAATAGACTTTTAAATAAAGACTGTTACAACAGACAAAGAAGGATACTATGTAATTATCAATGGATTAACCTTAGAAGAAGATACAACAATTGTAAACATATATTCACCCAACATAGGAACACCTCAATATATAAAGCAAATACTAACAGCCATAGATGAATAAATCAACGGTAACACAATAATAGTGGGGAACATTAACACCCACATTAATCAAAGGACAGATCACTGAGACAGAAAATCAATAAAGAAACACAGGCCTCAAATGACATATTAGACTCTAGGGACTTACTTGAAATTTATAGAGCATTCTATCCAAAAGCAGTAGAATACACAATCTTCTCAAGTGCACATGGAACATTCTCCAGAATTGACATGCTGCATCATGAAGTGAGCCTCAGTAAATTTGAGAAAATTGAAATCATATCAAGCACTTTTTTTTTCTGGTCACAGCACTATGAAATTAGAAAAAACTGTAAAAAACACAAACACATGGAGGCTTAACAATATGCTACTGAACAAAAGAGGAAATCAAAGAGGGAATAAAAAATACTTAGAAACAAATAAAAATGGAAGCACATGATCCAAAACCTATGGGGTGCAGCAAAAGAAGTTCTAAGAGGGAAGTTTATAGCAATACAACCTTACCTCAGGAAACAAGAAAAATCTCAAATTAACAACTGAACCTCACACCTAAAGCAGCTAGAGAATGATGAAGAAACAAAACCTAATGTTAGTAGAAGGAAAGAAATCATAAATATCAGAGCAGAAATAAATGAAATATAGACAAAGAAAAAATAGCAAAGATCAATGAAACTAAAAACTGCTTTTTTGAAAAGATAAAACTGATAAATATTTAGCCAGACTTATCAAAGAAAAAAAGGAAGGACTCAAATCAATAAAATTAGAAATTAAAAAGGAGACATTACAACTGACACCACAGAAAGACAAAGGATTATAAGAGACTACTACAAGCATCTATATGCCAATAAAATGGAAAACTCGGAAGAAATGAACAAATTCTTAGAAAGGTACAATCTCCCAAAACTTAACCATGAAGAAATAGAAAATATGAATGGACCAATCATAAGTACTGAAACTGAAACTGTTATTTAAAAACTCCAAACATGGACTTCCCTGGTGGTCTACTGGCTAAGATTCTGCTCTACCAATGCAGGGGGTCCAGGTTAGATCCCTGGTCAGGGAATGAGATCCCACATGCCACAACTAAGAGATTGATGTCCCAGCTAAGGTTCTGCATTCCCCAACTAAAAGATTGTCCATGCTGCAACTAAAAGATCCCACATGCCAAAACTAATGATTCCGCATGTTGCAATGAAAATTAAAGGACCCACGTGTTTCAACTAAGATGCAGCACAGCCAAATAAATAAAAGTAAATAGATAAGTAAATAGAAATTAACAAATAAAAAAGCTCTCAACAAACAAAACTCCAGGGTCAGATCTTTCATGTTCAGAAATACAAAGGATCATGTTTTTGTTCAGTTGCTATGTCTTGTCTGACTCTTTGAGACCCAATGGATTGCAGCATGCCATGCTCCCCTGTTCTTCACTGTCTCCCAGTGTTTGCTCAGATTCATGTCCATTGAGGCAGTGATACTATCTAACCATGGTTCTTGTTTATGGTTTATATCTGTTTATTGAACTTCTCATTTTCTTCTTGTATTGTTTTTCTTTATTTCATTAAATCATTCATTTGTGTTTTCTTGTAGGTGTTTGAGCATGCTTAGAATAATTATTTTGAATTCTTTGTTGGGAAATCCCTATATCTCCATTTCCTTGGGTTGAGTTACTAGAAGTTTACTATTTCCTTTGGTAAAGTCATGTTTCTCTGATTTTAATGTTTCCTGTAGTGTTTTGTAGGTGTCTGTGCATTTGAAGAAGCAGTCACTTCTTTGGATTTTATGGACTGACCTTGATAAGGGAAGACTTTCACCTGTGTGTGTGTGTTAAGGGGGCATGCTGGAATATGGTGTGACTTTGGCTTTAGTGGTGCAGATCACCAAGTGTGTGGTGGTGCCAGGTCTGGGTGTGTATGACATCTCTTCATCTCAGGCTACTGGTGTCCATAGCACCCAACAACCATGTGGTATTTGGCAAGTGTGGGATCCAGTGTCTGCATGGGCTATTGGGTTCCTCAGTGGCATGTCCAGGTCCAGCATCTAGGAAATAGAGCAGGCAGTGGTGGTGGTTGGAATTGGTGGTGCGTGCATACTCAGTTTCAGGGGCCTGATGCAGGTGCCTGCTATAGTGGCAGGCACTTATTGCAACCATACACATAGTGGTCAGCAGGTTAGGGCATCAGCAAGAGCCAGGGCCAACTGCAGGCACACTGGCAGTCACAGGGGCCCTGGCTGTTAGCATGCAATAATGTGAATGCTGTTTCTCAGTACAAGCTCATGACAGTGGAAGCTGATATTGGGTGTCAGGCTGGGGGTATACAAGTGCAAAGCTGGAGGGGTTAGCTGTAGGCGAGCCCAGTGATGTAGGCCACTGACAGGAGACAGGGCTGGATCTGAGCCTACAAGTACCTGTGGAAGTCCTGGATGGGGCATCCATTCCTGTGGCTGCACAGTCTTCCCACAGGCATGTGAATGGCAGTGGAGACTGGTGACAGGGGTCAGGCAGTGACATGCAGATACAGAGTTGGAGAGGCTAACTTCAGTTGAGCTCAGTGGTCCAGGCCAGTGATATGGTAAGCTCTGGGTCCATGAGCAGCTGTGAAGATTCTTGTTGTTGGTGTTCACTCTAGTGCCTGCACAGCCTCCCCAGGGGCTTGTGCATGGCAATGAAAGCCAATTATGGGAGTTGTGCTGGGGGTGTGCAAGTGCACAGCTAGAGGGGCTATCTTTAGATGAGGCCAGAGACAGGAAACAGTAATCTCTGCACCCATAGCAGCTCTAGGGGCATTGGCTCTTGACATGCACCTCTATGGCTAAAGGATCTTGCAATGGGTGTGCCCATGGGAATGGAGGCTAGTGATGGGCATCACACCAATGGTGAGCAAAAGCACAAATGTAGAGACTAGCCTTGAGTGCACATATGATGGTGAGTGTTGATTGCATGAGCTAGGCTGGCATTTTGCACTCACACAGCTAAACAGGTCAGGACTTGTTGCTGTAGTTACTGGGCTATGGCATGGGCGTGCAGAAAGGGAGCATGGATGGACACAGACAGCTGGCATTTGCCAACACAAATGCTTTTTGCATGAAAAATGGTAAAATCTACAGGGGGTTTGTAGAGGCTGGGTTGGCCATTGATTTCTTCAGCTGTAAAATCTGCTAGGGTCCTCTGAAGAGCAGGTCACTGGGAACTATGGTCATTCCCACTACATGGCTGGAATTGGTAGCCCCTGATTTTCTTCCTTGTTCCTAGCCATCACTATATGTCTAAGCTTTGCTTGTCTCTGGGGGTGGGAGTGAAACCAAAATAGGTCTTTCATGCAGTCCCCCAAAAGGCTGGGAAAGCTGATCACCCAACCCATCCACCCTTTCTAGCTGGGGAGAGTGAGGTAAAATCTTTCTAGCTGGAGAGTTCTCTTTTGGCACTGGGTAATGCTGACTTGCGGGATGGGATGATGCAGTCAAAATGAAGCTGTTCTTCCTTCCGGGTTTGTGTGGTTATTTTCAAGTATTTTGTTTCACTGTTTGCTGAAGCTCTTTAAGTGGATTCCAGATCTATCAGAGCTGTTTTTGATCTTGGAAAGCTGTCTTGTCGTTGATATTTGTGAGGATATGAAGGCTGGAGTCTCCGACTCTTCCATCTTGGTGACTGTTCCTCTACACTAACATTATTTACCATTTATTCTTATGAATTTGAGTTACCCTCTGGTGTTATTTCCTTATGCCAACACAGCTTTGCTTTCCCCCACACTTTTGTGCTTTTATTGTCAAATACATTATTGATTTTTTACATGTATTGGCCCTACAATGTAAATATATGCTTACATATGTATATGTAAACACATGTATGATCTGTTTATCATCTATCAGTTAATCTACCCAGATATGGTTTTATACAATTTCTTTTAAAATTAACTTAAAAGGAGAAAGGAGAAGAAGTATGCCTTTATTCTGTTTTTTAATTGCATAATTATCATTACTGATGATCTTTCTTTTTGTGTGTGAATTTGAACGACCTGTCTGGGATCATGTACTTTCAGCGTGGAGAACTTCCTCTTAGTATTTTTTTTATTTAAAGAAAGTCTGCTAGCAATAAGTTGTCTCAGTTTTTGTCTATCTGGGAATGTCATTATTTTGTATTCACTTTTGAAATAATTTTTCTGGATATAATTGTTCTTGGTTGAGAGTTTTCTTTTATACTTTGTCATTCCAGTGCCTGCGGGCTTACATTTTTTTCTGATGAGACATCAACTATTAATATCAGTGGAGTTCCCTTGTATGTTATGAATTTTTTTTTCTTGCTTCTTTAAAATGTTCTTTCAGTCTTTGTCTTTCAACATTTTAATATTATATGCCCGGGTGTGAATCTCTGTGTTAATCCCACTTGGATTTTGTATGTGATGAGTTATTTTTTTCTCATTTCTTTATTTTTTTTATTTTCTATTTTTTAACTTTACAATATTGTATTTGTTTTGCCATACATTGACATGAATCCACCATGGTTGTACATGTTTTCCCCTTCCAGAATCCCCGTTCCATCTCCCTCCCCAAAAATGTTCTTTCAGTCTTTGTCTTTCAACATTTTTAATATAATTTCAACATTTTAAATATGATATGCTTGAGTGTGAATTTCTGTTAATCCCACTTAGATTTTGTTGAATTTATTTGATTCATAGATTAATACATCTCATAAAATTTGAGGGGCTTCCTTGGTGGCTCAGTGGTATAGAATCCTTCCAGTGCAGGAGATAATAAATATCACTTGCACTTCAGTGATAAACATTCCAGTGCAGGAGACATGGGTTTGATCCCTGATCCAGGAAGGTACCACATGCTGTGGAGCAACTATTTCCATGTGCCACAACTATTGAGCCTGGGATCTACAGCCCATTCTCCACAACAGGATAAGTCAAGGAAATGAGAAGCCCGTGTACTGGAACTAGAGCACAGTCCCCGCTAACCACAACTAGAGTAAAGAAAAGCCCACACAGCAACAAAGACCCAACACAGCCAAATATAAATAAATAAAATTATTTTAAAAATCAAGGAAGTTTTCAGTCACAGTTTCCTGTAATGTTTTTTCCACTTCTTTCTCTGTCTTCTCTTTTTCTTGTACTCCCATTATGCATATGGTGGTGTGCCTAATGTCTATATTTCTCTGTTCATTTTTCATCATTCTTTTTTCTCTTTGTTCTTCAAATTGCATCAAATCCCTATCAACCTGTTTTCCAGTTCACTGATTCTTCTTTAAAAAATAACAGTTTAGGACTTCCCTGGTAGCCAGTTGTTAATAATCCACCTGCCAATGCAGGGGACATGGGTTTGATCCCTGGCCCAGGAAAATTCCACATGCTGCAGGGCAGCTAAACTCGTGCACCACAATTATTGAGCCCACACTCTAGAGCCTGTGAGCGGCAAGCACTAAGCCAGTATGCTACAACTACTGAGCCCAAACACCTAGAGCCTGTGCTCCACAAAAAGAAAAGCCACTGCAATGAGAAGCTTGTGCATGACAACAAAGAGTAGCCCCCATTCACCGCAAATAAAGCAAGCCCGTGCACAGTGATGAAGACTCAATGCAGCCAAAAAAAATTGTCAGTTTAGATCTATTATTGATCCCCTGTGGTGAATATTTTATTTTAGTTATTGTATTTTTTAATTTTTTGAAATTCTGATTGTTTAAAAAATAACTTCTACTTATCGATATTCTGTGTTTGTTAAGGTATTGTCATCATAGCATACTTTATTTCTTTAAGCATGATTTCCTTTAGATCTTTTAATATTTATAATGACTGCTTTGAAATTTTTAACTCTGACATCTGGGTCCTCTCAAATAAGTTCTGCTCCCCTCCCTCCTTATATGGGTCAGGCTTTTCTGTTTCTTTGAATGTCTCATACTTTTGTTGAAGACTGATCATATTATGTGATGTACTGTAGCAACTCTATGTAGTGATTCACTCCCCTCTCTATTTGAACTTGTTTTTATTTTGTTTTGTTTATACTTGTTGTTTAGTGATGTGCCTAAACTATTTTAGTGAAATATTCTTCCTCCACAGTGTGATGTCACTCCTCAGAGAGTATAGCCTTGATCATGCACAATCACCTTGGGATGACATAGGTTTCAGCAGGATTCTTTTTGACTATATCTTTACCTGGTTTCTAAGTCGTCTGCCTCTGTTGATATTATAGCTATTAGTCTTCACTAATTTCAGGCTGACTGCTCTATTGTTTGTAACAATGTCCTGCAGAATAAATTGCTAATGTCTGAATCAATTATATTTAGGAAAAAATAGTTTTTTGAGGCCAGACTTTGAGGTTTGTTCTGACCCAAAGAGGTCTCTTCTTATCTCTTTCTTTTGTTTTCTCTGATAAAGTAGGTGACCTACAATTTAACGTGTTGCTCATGGAGAGCTATCAGTCTCTTGTTTATTGACTATCATCAATATCTATTGTTGTGAGAATGTCCCTGGGCTTCAAAAAAGTCAGTTTTTAGGGATTGCTTCTTTCCCTGTGCAAAGCTCTGAGATACTGCTCTGAGCACTTGACTAAGATGGTAGCTTCTCCTGATATGGGGTCTGCACTAAAAGAGAAAGCCAAGATGGGGGCATTTTTGGTCCCATACTATTGGTGTGCTGTATCTGGGGTAGAGCCTTTTCCTGTGAGTTGGAGCTGGGTGGAGGAAGGGACTCACTGAGAATTTTTAGCCTTTGCAACTCAGTGTTGAAGTGAGAAGTGCTGACAGACTTCCCTTCCAGTAAGATATAATCCCTTGATCAGGAGCTATAAGGAAAGGAAGCACTGTTTTGGCTACATTCCCTTAGAGTGGAGCTTCTGTCAAGCTGAGCTGGGGGATGAGGAAGGGATCAGGTTATAGTTAAAGTGCTACAGACTTGAGAGTCTGGGAGTTTTGTTCTTGTGGGGGATTTTGTAGATTTTCTAGAATAAATGTTATTTTTCAAATTTTGTGCATGGCCTTAAGATAATTTCCAGAGACTTTAAATGGCTGCTTTAATACAATAATTTTCATTAGTTATGGTTGTTTGATTTGGGAATAGGTTCACGGAGCTATTAATGTAGCCTTTCTGATAGGGACAGAATGAAGGGACAAAACAAGTGGTTAAATAGTTAATCCCACTAGGGGATTGTAAGTAGAAAAATATGGGAGACCCCTGTAAGTTAATGGTTACTCGAGAAAGCAGGTTTGCTTAACCATAAAACCAAGCACACTTGCTTAGCAACAAACCATACAACAGAAGCATGAGACATGCCCTAAACAATAAAACAATGGTGGCATGAGACCCACATCCTGCCCAGTGAGCTCAATAAGTTAATGATCCCTAAGAATGCTTTCTGCACACTTGAAAAGCAATAATTTGTGGATCTAGCTTGACCACGCAGGGACAAGAAAACTCCCCTGCTCAACCCAGAGGAGGAACTAATGATGAAAACATGATGTCTACTCAAGAAAGACAAAGAAGTCTTACACTTCCCCACTTTTCCTTTGATTATAAAATTGTAGCTCACTAAGTGCTTGGGACACAACAGTTCTTGCCCACCTGCTTACAAGCTTCACAAGTATCCTATTCTAATAAATGACTTCTTACCTACTACTTTGCTCTCACCAAATTCTTCTCTGCACTGACATAAAGGACTATGGTATTAGAGCTCTTCAGAGCTCCCTAAAATGACATCAACTGGTTTCAATTCCAGAACTTGGAATATTGTAGTCATTTAAAAATCAAGTAGGAGAACAACATACACAAAGATAAACTCAAAAATGAATTAAAGACCAGAAACTATACTTACTCTTAGAGGAAAAAGATAGGCAGAACACTCTTTGACATAAATCACAGCAAGATCCTCAATGACCTACCTCCTAGAGTAATGGAAATAAAACAAAAATAAACAAGCGGCACCTAATTAAAAGCTTTTGTGCAGCAAAGGAAACTATAAACAAGGTGCAAAGACAACTCTCAGAACGGGAGAAAATAATAGCAAATGAAACAACTGACAAAGGATTAATTTCCAAAATATACAAGCAGCTCATGTAACTCAATACCAGAAAAACAAAAAATTCAATCAAAAAATGGGCAAAAGATCTGAATAGATGTTTCTCTAAAGAAGACATACAGGTGGTGGATAAACACATGGAAAGGTATACAGCATCACTCATTGTTAGAGAGATGCAAATCAAGGCTGCAATGAGATACCATCTCACACCAGTCAGAATGGTCATCATCAAAAATTCTAGAAACAATAAAAGCTGGAGAGGGTGTCAGGAGGAACACTCCTGCACTGTTGGTAGGAATGTAAATTGATACAACCACTCTTGGGGACAGTATGGAGGTTCCTTAAAAAACTAGGAATAAAACTACCATATGACCCAACAGTCCCACTACTGTGCATATACCCTGAGAAGACCATAATTGAAAAAGACACATGTACCCCAGTGTTCTTGCAGCACTATTTACAATAGCTAGAACATAGAAGCAACCTAGATGTCCTTCAACAGATGAATAAAGAAGTGGAACATATATACAATGGAATATTACTCAGACATAAAAGAAATGCTTTTGAGTCAGTGCTAATGTGGTGGATACAGAATGAAGTAAATCAGAAAGAGAAAAACAAATATTATATTTTAATGCATATATATGGAATCTAGAAAGATGGTACTGATGAAAATACTTGCAAGACAGCAGTGGAGACACAGACATAGAGAACAGACTTACGGACATGGGGATGAGCAGAAGGAGAGGGTTGGATGAATGGACAAAGTAGCATATGATATACACTATCATATGTAAAATAGATAGCCATTGGGAACTTGCTGTATGACTCAGGGAATTCAAACCCAGCCTCTGTGACAACCTAGAGGGAGGAGTGAAATGGAGTGGGAGGTGAGAGAGAGGTTCAAGAAGGAAGGGACATATGTATACCTATGGCTGACTTATATTAATGTATGGCAGAAACCAACACAATATTGTAAAGCAATTATCCTTCAATTAAAAATAAATTTTAAAAAATTAGGTAGGAGAAGAAAAGAGTATACACTAAATATGTATTTATATTGCCTTTTAATCTTTTCAAGCATATATTAATACATATTATGCTCTCTGTATAGTATAGATATATTCTCATATATATTTTATAGATATGTATAATTTTTATATATACCTAGTAGTTACTTTCATCAGTGTTCTTTATTTTTATGGATTTGAATTATCTGCTTTCATTTTGGTCTGATGAATTTCCTTTAGTATTTCTTTTAGTGTAGATATTCTAGCAATACATTCTCTCAGTTTTTGTCTCAAAATGTCTTATTTTCTCCTTAATTTTTGAAAGAAAGTTTTTGTGAACATGAAAATCTTGGTTGGCAGAGTTTTGCTTTCAGCAGTTTAAATGTGTCATCTCAGTTACTCTGGCTTCCATGGTTTTTGATGAGAAATCAATTGTTGGTCTTACTTATGATCCCTTGTTCAGGGTCAGTCAATTCTTGCTATTTCAAACTGTCTACAGTTTGCTATTTTAAACTGTCTACAGTTTGACTGTGATGAGAATTTTGAGCTTCTTAATTGTGCAATTTTTTACAAAAAATTGGGAACTTTCCTGAAATAATTTCTTTACATATTCTTTCTGCCTTCTTTTCCTTCTCCATTGAAGTAAGAATATTGCTAGTAAGAAGGCAAAATGTTTGTATGCTTGGTTGTGTCCTACATTTCTTTGAGGCTCAGTTCATTTTTTTCATTCTTTTTTCCTCTCTTTTTTTTTTTTCAGATTTGATGATATCAATTGACCTATTTTCAGGTTCACTTTCTTTCTTCTGCCAGCTGAAATCTGCCTTTGAGTCTGTCTAGTGAAATTTCATTTTATTTATTTATTTGCTTAGTGAACCAAGCAAAGTGTTTATTAGAATGAAAAAGAGCATGTGTCAATAGACTCACATGGGTGGACTCAGAGGTAGAGTCACACTCTCATGGCACTTTGAATCACTTATATGGGGCAGTTCTTCCAATCATCTTCCTTTGGTTCTTGTCTAGTGACAGTTTAAATTTGGTTACTGTACTTTTCAACTTATAATTTCTATTTAAAAATAAATTCTCTTTATTGATAAATTCTATTTGTTGAGATATTCTCTTTCTTTTACTTTTTAGACATAGTCTCCTTTAGTTCTTTGAACATACTTACAAAAAAACTGATTTAAAGTCTTTGTCTAGTAAGTACAAGTTCCAGGGTTTGCAGGGATGGTTTCTATTAGCTTTTATTTCCTGCTTGCATAGAAGCCATTGGTGACAGATTAGGGCCTTCTTGAGTCTTTCCTCGACATGAAAACAGCCTTGAACAGGTATGTAGCCTTCTCGATTCCTGGGAATATGTTGGAGTTTTTTGAAGCCCCCTGTGGACATCTCATTCCCCAACTTTTCCTTTTAAGTTGTCTTGTAAGCTTGTTTGCTACAACTGTGGTTTATTTCCTCACATTTCAGGCAGCTGTGATGTTGAATAATTTTTGCTGATTGTTCTTTGCAAACACCCTGATTAAGAGGTGTGTGCACTGAGAAAGTTTCTGAATCATTTAAAATAAAAGCAAACTCTGTGAATGGGACTGTCATAGAACTTCCAGACAGTTCACATAGTGGCGATACTGTTAGGATTGGATTTTGGGGAAGCTGGAAATCTAATCTATTCCATCCATTGGCTGCCAAGCTGCTAGCTTTCATGGCTACTATGACTGTGAGGTTATTGTTTTTCAAGACTCCCATGGAACTGGACAAAAGATGATGGGAATAAAACAAAGTTAAAATGTCAGAGTTTACTGTTCTTACCAAGATTCTGTCATTTTCTTGAATAAATATTCCTCAATTTGCCACAAGCCTTTTGTTAATTTTTATAGTCCTGAAAATTTAGTTTTGACAATTTTTATGTATTTTTGTGGCTTTTATGGTGAGCAGAATTTTTTGAGATCCTTCCTCTTTCATTCTGCTGTTCATTTTATCTTCATTTCTTGTTATTAATAATTTGCATGCTATATTTTCCCATATTTTTATTTTAAACATATTTGTATTTGAAGTGGGGGGCTTCCCTGGTGGCTCAGATGGTAAAGAGTCTGCCTCCAATGCAGAAGACCCGGGTTCAATCCCTGAGTCAGGACGATCCCTTGGAGAAGGAAATGGCAACCCACTCCAGCCAGTATTCTTGCCTGGAAAATCCCATGGATGGAGGAGTCTGACAGGCTAGAGTCCACAGGGTCACAAAGAGTCGTACACAACTGAGCAACTAACACTAATTAACTAGATATTTGGTGAATTTATTTCTTTCTCTTTGGCCACACTGTGCAGATTGTGGGATCTCAGTTCCTTGACCAGGGATTGAACTTGGGCCATGACAGTGAAAGCCTGAATCCTAGCCACTAGGCAACCAGGGAATTCCCTGAAATAAACTCCTTATAGTTATTAGATATTTGGGTCACTTTCCCCAACTGTCAATCATGGTCATTTAACTCATGTATTTCGACCATGTTTTTGTTTTGTTTTAATATAGAATTTAATTTTTAGAGCAGTTTTGGATTCACGGAAAGATTGAGCAGAAGGTACAGAGATTTCTGACATATCCCTTGCCCCTACACTTGGATAGCCATCTCCATTATCTCCCACTAGAGTGGTACATTTGTTACAATTGATGAACCTACATTGACACGTGATTATCACCCAAAGTCCATAGTTTACATTAGAATTCACTCTTCATGTTATACATTCTATGGGTTTTGACAAGTGTGTAATGGCATCTATGTACCATTATAGCATCATAGATAATAATTTCCCTGCCCTAAAACCTCTCTATGACCCACATACTTTTACCTACTTCTCCCTAACCCCAAGCAACTACTGGTATTTTTACTGTCTTTATAGTTTTGCATTTTGCAGAATGTCAGTTGTAATCTTCTCAGAATCATATAGTACGTAGTCTTTTCAGATTGCCTTCTTTCACTTAGCAAAATATATTTAAGTTTCCTCCATGTCTTTTAATGACTTCAAAAGCTCATTTCTTTTTATTATTGAATAATATTCCATTGTCTGTATGTACCACAGTTTATTTATCCATTTGCATTTTGAAAGACATCTTGGTTACTTCCAGGTTTTTGCAATTATGAATAAAACTGCTAGGTATACTTGTGTGCAGGTTTTGTATGAACCTGAGCTTTTAAGTCCTTTGGGTAAATAACAAGGGATTCAACTGCTGGATTGTATGGTAAGTGTATGTTTAATTTTGGTAAGAAACTGCCAAACAACTTATAGATGGCTAGATAGCAAACACTCTTCCAACAACACAAGAGTCTTCCAATATATCTGTACCATTTCGCATTCTAACCAGCGATGCAAAAGAATTCCTGTTGCTTCATAACCTCCCAGCATTTTGGTGTCAGTTTTATGGGTTTTGGCCACTTTAATAGGTGTGTAGTGTTATCTAGTTGTGGTTTTAATTTGCACTTCCCTGATAACATATGATATGGAGCAGCTTTTCATATTCTTACTTGCCACCTGTATATATTCTTTCCCTTTCATGGATCACAGCCTTGTCATGGTGAAGGGGCTTCCATAACTCAGTGAAGCTATGAGCCATGCCCTTCAGGGCCACCCAAGATGGAGAGGTCATAGTGAAGAGTTCTGACAATGTGGTCCACTGGCGGAGGAAATGGCAAATCAGTCCAGTATTCTTACCTGGAGAAGCCCATGAACAGTATGAAAAGGCAAAAATATATGACACTCGAAGATGAGCCTCCCAGATTGGAAGGTGTCCAATATATTACTAGGGAAGAGCAGAGGGTAATTACTAATAGCTCCAGAAAGAATGAAGCAACTGGGCCAAATCAGAAACAATGCTCAGCTGTAGATGTGTTTGGGGGTGAAAGTAAAGTCTGATGTTGTAAAGAACAATATCTGCAGGAATCTGAAATGTTAGATCCATGAATCAAGATAAGTTGGATGTGGTCAAGCAGGACATGGCAAGACTGAACATCGATATCTTAGAAATCAGTGAACTAAAATGGATGGGAATGGGTGAATTTAATTCAAATGACCATTATATCTACTACTGTGGTCAAGAATCCCTTAGAAGAAATTGAGTAGCACACATAGTCAACAGAAGAGTCTGAAATGCAGTACTTAGGTGCAACATCAAAAACCACAGAATGAGCTCAGTCTGTTTCCAAGGCAAACCATTTTACATCACAATAATCCAAGTCTATGCCCCCACCACTGATGCTCAAGAAGCTGAAGTTAACTGGCTCTGTGAAGACTTAAACACCTTCTAGAACTAACACCAAAAATATGTTTATGTCCTTTTCATCATAGGGGACTGGAATGCAAAAGCAGAAAATCAAGAGATACCCAGAATAAAAGGCAAGTTTGGCCTTGGAGTGCTAAATGAAGCAGGGCAAAGGCTAACAGAGTTTTGTTAAGAAAACACGCTAGTCTTTTCCAACTACCCAAGAGACACCTAACAAACTGTGGAAAATTCTTAAAGAGATGGGAGTACCAGACCACCTTTTCTGCCTCCTGAGAAACCTATATGTGGGTCAAGAAGCAGCAGTTAGAACTGAACAAGGAACAACTGACTGGTTCAAAACTGAGAAGGGAGTAAGACTAGGCTATATATTGTCACCCTGCTTATTAAACTTATATACAGAATACATTATGCAAAATGCTGGGTTGGATGAATTACAAGCTGGAATCAAGATTGCTGGGAGAAATATCAATAACCTCAGATATGCAGGTGATACCACTCTAATGGCAGAAAGTGAGGAAGAACTAAAGAGTCTCTTGATGAGGATGAAAGAGGAGAGTGAAAAAGCTGGCTTAAAACTCAACATTCAAAAATCTAAGATCATGGCATCCGGTCCCATCACTTCATGGCAAATAGAAGGGGAAAAAGTGGAAGAAGTGACAGATTTTATTTTCTTGGGCTCCAAAATCACTGCGGATGGTGACTTCAGCCATGAAATTAAAAGACATTTACTTCTTGAAAGGAAAGCTATGACAAAACTAGACACCATATTAAAAAGCAGAGACATCACTTTGCCAACAAAGTTCCATATAATTAAAGCTATGGTTTTTCCAGTAGTCATGTACAGATGTGAGAGTTGGACCACAAAGAAGGTGTTGAGCACTGAAGAACTGATGCTTTCAAATTGTGGTGCTGGAGAAGACTCTTGAGAGTCCCTTGGACTGCAAGGAGATCAAACCAGTCCATTCTAAAGGAAATCAGCCCTGAATATTCATTGGAAGGACTGATGCTGAAGCTGAAGCTTCAATACTTTGGCCACCTGATGCAAAGAGATGACTCATTGGAAAAGGCCTTGATGCTGCGAAAGCCTATGTGCTCAGTTGTGTCTGACTCTTTGCAGCCCCATGGATTGTAGCCCATCAGGCTCCTTTGCCCATGGACTTTTCCAGGCAAGAATACTGGAGGTGGTGCCATTTCCTCCTCCAGGGGATCTTCCCAACCCAGAGACCTAACTGGCACCTTTTGAGTCTCCTGCATTGGCAGGCAGATTCTTTAACACTAGTGCCACCTGGGAAGCCCAATGCCAGGCAAGATTGAAGGCAAAAGGAGAAGGGGGCGGCAGAGAATGAGATGGTTAGATAGCATCACTGATTCAAAGGACATGAACTTGAGAAAACTCTGGGAGATAGTGGAAGACAGAGGATTCTGGTGTGCTGCAGTCCATTGGAACACACAGTCGGACACGACTAGTGACTGAACAACAATGACAACAGCAGCAAAATATCTTGTTTGCTGAAGTATCTGTTAAGGTCTTGGCACTCCCCCCTCCATTTTTTAATTGAGCTGTTTGTTTTCTTACTGTGGAGTTTTAAGATAAGAGTTCTTTGTATATTTTGGATAATAGTACTTTATTATATATGTCTTTTGTAAATATTTACTCCCAGTCTTTGGCTTTCTCATTCTCTTGATAGTGTCTCTCATAGACAAGAAGTTTTTAATGAAGTCCACCTTATCAATTATTTCTTTCATGAATAGTGCCTTTGCTTTTCTAAAAGGTCATCACCAAACCTGAAGTCAAGTAGATTTGTTTCTATGTTATTTTCTACGAGTTTAAGTCTATGATCCATTTTGAGTTAATTATTGTGAAAATCTGTGTCTGTGTTCATTTTCCTGCATGTGGATGTTCAATTATTCCAGCACCATTTATTGAAATATTTATCTTTGCTCCATTGTATTGTCTTTGCTCCTTTGTATTTAAACCAATTTTTATTAATGTAATTATTGTTATATCAGTTAATTGTTATTTTTGTTTGTTCATTTTGATTTTTATTATTCTTTCTTCTGCCTTCAGTTTTGTTTTAAAGAATTCCATTTTGATGTATCTATAATTTTTCAAAGTATATGGTTTTTAAGGCAGTTGCTCTAGTATCACAGTGTATTTACACAACTTATCACAGAGTATTGTTTTTCTAAAGAAGACACACAGATGGCTAATAAACACATGAAAAGATGCTCAACATTGCTCATTATTGGAGAAATGCAAATCAAACCCACAATGAGGTATCATCTCACAGTGGTCAGAATGGCTATCATCAAAAAGTCTACCAACAATAAATACTGGAAAGGGTGGGGAGAAAAGGGAACCCTCTTACACTGTTGATGGGAATGCAAACTGGTATATCCACTATGGAGAACAGAGTAGGATTCCTTTAAAAACTTGGAATAGAACTGCCATATGACTCAGCAATCCCACTGCTGGGCATACACACTGAGGAAACCAGAATTGAAAGAGACACACGTACCACAATGTTCATTGCAGCACTATTTACAATAGCTAGGACATGGAAGCAACATAGATGTCTATTGGCGGATGAATGGATAAAGATGTGGTATATATATATAATATATATATATATATATATACAATGAAATATTATTTTCCCCTAAAGAAGAATGAAATTGAGTCAGTTGTAGTGAGGTGGATGAACCTAAAGCCTGTTATACAGAGTGAAATAAGTCAGAAAGAGAAAAACCAATATTGTATATTAATGCACATATATGGGACCATCATCACTATCTAAATGTAGAGCATTTTTATTATTCTAGAAAGAAACCCTGCACCTATTAGTAGTTACTCCTATTTTCTCTTCTCCCTGTCCCTAGCAAACACTAGTCCACTTTTTGTCTCTAAAGGTTTATCTATTCTGGACATTTATTAATAATATAACTGGGATCATACAATTTGGGACTTTTTGTGTCTTTTTCTTCCACTTAGTGTAATGTTTTCTAGCCTCATCCATGTTGTAGCATGTATCACTACTTCATTCCTGTTTATGACTGAATAATATTCCATTGTACAGATATACAACACTTTATTTGTTCATCATTTGATGGATTTTTGGGTTATTTCTGCTTTTTGGCTACTGTAAATAGTGCTATTATGAACTATTATGTATTTATTTTAGTACTGGTTTTCAGTTCTTTTGTGTATGTATCTGAAAGTGGAATTTCTGGATCATGTGGTAACTATGCTTTACCTTTTAGAAAACTGCCAAACTTTTTGAAAGTTACTGCACAATTTATTTTCCCACCAGGGCTGTATGAGGCTTCCAATGTCTCCCATTCTTGCCAATACTTGTTAAGGTGTCTTTACTATAGCTATCTTCAGTTCAGTTCAGTCATTCAGTCGTGTCCGACTCTGTGACCCCATGAACTGCAGCACACCAGGTCTCCCTGTACATCACCAACTCCCAGAGTTCACCCAAACCCATATCCATTGAGTTGGTGATGCCATCCAACCATCTCATCCTCTGTTGTCCCCTTCTCTTCCCGCCTTCAATTTTCCAAGCATCAGGGTCTTTTCAAATGAGTCGGCTCTTCGCATCAGGTGGCCAAAGTATTGGAGTTTCAGCTTCAGCATCAGTCCTTCCAATGAACACTCAGGACTGATCTCCTCTAGGATGGACTGGTTGGATCTCCTTGCAGTCCAAGGGACTCTCAAGAGTCTTCTCCAGCACCATAGTTCAAAAGCATCAATTCTACGGCACTCAGCTTTCTTTAATGTCCAACTCTCACATCCATACATGACTACTGGAAAAACCTTGACTAGACGGACCTTTGTTGGCAAAGTAATGTCTCTGCTTTTTAATATGTTGTCTAAGTTGGTCATAACTTTCCTTCCAATGAGTAAGTGTCTTTTAATTTCATGGCTGCAATCACCATCAGCAGTGATTTTGGAGCCCCAAAAAATAAAGTCTGACACTGTTTCCACTGTTTCCCCATCTATTTGCCATGAAGTGATGGGACCGGATGCCATGATCTAGTTTTCTGAATGTTGAGCTTTAAGCTAACTTTTTCACTCTCCTCTTTCACTTTCATCAAGATGCTCTTTAGTTCTTCTTTGCTTTCTGCCATAAGGGTGGTGTCATCTGCATATCTGAGGTTATTGATATTTCTCCCAGCAATCTTGATTCCAGCTTGCGCTTCATCTGGTCCAGCGTTTCTCATGATGTACTCTGCCCATAAGTTAAATAAGCAGGATGACGATATACAGCTTTGACGTACTCCTTTTCCTATTTGGAACCAGTCTGTTGTTCCATGTCCAGTTCTAACTGTTGCTTCCTGACCTGCTATCTTAGTGAATGTGAAGTGGCATATCTTTGGCTTTAATTTGCTTTTTGTTTTTTGATGTTGAACATCTTTTTGTGGGCCTATGATCCATTTGGCTGTCTTGTTTTATCTTTGATCATGCACATTTTATAGGTCATTTGGCTGTCTTCTTTCATCTTCTTTGATGATAAAAGATATTCTACTCAAATCCTTTGCCTATTTTAAAATTGGGTTATATGTATTTTATTGTATTCCTTATATCTTCTGAGCACAAATGCATATAATTTACAAATATTTCCTGTGTATTGTCTTTCTACTTATTTTTTTCGCTGCATCTCATGGCGTGTGGGAATCTTAGTTCCTGACCAGGGACTGAATCCATGCCTCCTGCATCGAAAATGTGGAGCCTTAAACACTGGACCTCCAGGGAAGTCCTCTATTCACTTTATTGATGGCATCTTGAACTATGAACACTTTAAATACAATTCACCTATTTTTTCTTTTGTCATTTTTGATTTTAGCCTCATGTTTAAGCAGTCATTACCAAATTCAATGCTATGAAAATTTTTGCCTGTTTCTTCTAAAAATTTTATAGTTTTAGCTCTTATATTTAGATCTTTGATCAATTTTGAATTAACTTTTGTATATGATGTGAGATAGTGACCCATCTTCATTCTTTGCATATGGATATTCAGTTGTACCAGTGCCACTTGTTAGAAAGACTCTTCTTCCCTTTTAACTGCCTTGGTACCCTTGTTGAAAAGCAATTGGTCATAAGTATGTAGGTTAATTTCTAGAGTGTTAATCTTTATCAATCTATCTGTCTATTTCATTGATAGTACCATGTTGTCTTGATTACTATAGTTTTTTTTGGTAAATTAATTTATTTATTTTAATTGGAGGCTAATTGATCTTCACGACCCAGATAATCACGATGGTGTGATCACTCACCTAGAGCCAGACATCCTGGAATGTGAAGTCAAGTGGGACTTAGAAAGCATCACTATGAACAAAGCTAGTGGAGGTGATGGAATTCCAGTTGAGCTATTTCAAACCCTCAAAGGTGATGCTGTGAAAGTGCTGCACTCGATATGCCAGCAAATCTGGAAAACTCAGCAGTGGCCACAGGACTGGAAGAGGTCAGTCTTCGTTCCAATCCCAAAGAAAGGCAATGCCAAAGAATGCTCAAACTACCACACAATTGCACTCATCTCACATGCTAGTAAAGTAATGCTCAAAATTCTCCAAGCCAGGCTTCAGCAATACGTGAACTGTGAACTTCCAGATGTTCAAGCTGGTTTTAGAAAAGGCAGAGGAACCAGAGATCAAATTGCCAATATCTGCTGGATCATCGAAAAAGCAAGAGAGTTCGAGAAAAACATCTATTTCTGCTTTATTGACTATGCCAAAGCCTTTGACTGTGTGGATCACAATAAACTGTGGAAAATTCTGAAAGAGATGGGAATACCAGACCATCTGACCTGTCTCTTGAGAAACCGGTATGCAGGTCAGGAAGCAACAGTTAGAACTGGACATGGAACAACAGACTGGTTCCAAATAGGAAAAGGAGTACGTCAAAGCTGTATATTGTCACCCTGCTTATTTAACTTCTATGCAGAGTACATCATGAGAAACGCTGGGCTGGAAGAAACACAAGCTGGAATCAAGATTGCTGGGAGAAATATCAATAACCTCAGATATGCAGATGACACCACCCTTATGGCAGAAAGTGAAGAAGAACTAAAGAGCCTCTTGATGAAGGTGAAAGAGGAGAGTGAAAAAGTTGGCTTAAAGCTCAATGTTCAGAAAACTAAGATCATGGCATCCGGTCCCATCACTTCATGGCAAATAGATGGGGAAACAGTGGAAACAGTGTCAGACTTTATTTTTTTGGGCTCCAAAATCACTGCTGATGGTGATTGCAGCCATGAAATTAAAAGACGCTTACTCCTTGGAAGGAAGGTTATGGCCAACCTAGATAGCATGTTTAAAAGCAGAGACATTACTTTGCCAACAAAAGTACGTCTAGTCAAGGCTATGGTTTTTCCAGTGGTCATGTATGGATGTGAGAGTTGGATGGTGAAGAAAGCTGAATGCCGAAGAATTGATGCTTTTGAACTGTGGTGTTGGAGAAGACTCTTGAGAGTCCTTTGGACTTCAAGGAGATCCAATCAGTCCATCCTAAAAGAGATCAATCCTGGGTGTTCATTGGAAGATCTGATGTTGAGGCTGAAACTCCAATACTTTGGGCACCTCATACGAAGGGTTGACTCATTGGAAAAGACCACAATGCTGGGTAGGATTGGGGGCAGGAGGAGAAGGGGATGACAGAGGATGAGATGGTTGGATGGCATCACCGACTCGATGGACATGGGTTTGGGTAGACTCCGGGAGTTGGTGATGGACAGAGAGGCCTGGCGTGCTGCAATTCATGGGGTCGCAAAGAGTCGGACACGACTGAGCGACTGAACTGAACTGAATTACTTTACAATATTGTATTTGTTTTTGCCGTACATTCACATGAATCAGCCACGGGTGTACATGTGTCCCCCATCCTGAACCCCCCTCCCACCTCCTTCCCCATCCCATCCCTCAGGGTTGTCCCAGTGCACCGGCCCTGAGTGCCCTGTCTCATGCATTGAACCTGGACTGGCTATCTATTTTACATATGGTAATATACATGTTTCAATGCTACTATAGCTTTTTAGTGAGTTTTGAATTTGGAAAATGGGAGTCCTCTAACTTTGTCCCTCTTTCTCAAGGTTGATTTGGTCACTCTGGGTAGCCTATTTCCATATGAAATTTAGAATAATTTTTTCAATCACTGCAAAAAAACTAGCTGAGATTTTTGATATGCATTTCATTGAATCTGTAGTATACTTCTATTTCTTGATTTATCAATTGTAGAGTTTATCCTTGATAAATGAGGACTTGTATAGCCCATGTCCCTTTCCACATTCCCCCTTCTTTTATCCCTCATAAGTGTTGTACCTTAAATTTTTGTTGAGTAAATAACTTGTATTTATATTATTATAAGTATATAAATGGGCATCCCGGGTTGCTCAGTGGTAAAGAATCCTCTTGCCAATTCAGGAAATGCAGGAGATGTGGATTCAATCCCTGGGTTGATAATACCCCCTGGAGTAGGAAATGGCAAGCCACTTTAGTATTCTTGTCTGGAAAATTCCATGGACAAAGGAGTCTGGCAGGCTGTAGTCCATGGGGTTACAAAGAGTTCTAAATGACTGAGCACACATGTACCCAGGTAAATACTGCTATATACATAGCGTATTGTGTTATGTAGTATACTGTGAATGTTCTTCCTTTCTTGTAGAACTTTTCATTTTCCTTGTCACACTTTCATTTAGCTAGTTAGCTTTCTATTTGTCTGTCCTTAAGTTTCACCCGAAATGCTAGAACATCTATATCATACATCTATCAGTGCTTTTATCTGCTCAAGCATATCAGTTACTTTTCCTTGAGAGCCCTTTCTCAGAGCCATCTGTTCTCCTGCTTCAGTTTGACAACTTGTTTATTGTTACTGTGGGAATTCTCTTTATTTTGATTCCTTATTGAGCCCATTCTTTCTAGCACCCCATTTCTTCCTCTTTTTTGCTTTGGAGCTTCATTTTCATGAAACACATGTTTTGGTAGTTTCATAAGAAGGAGTATCTGGTAGACAGAGTAATGGTCCCTATATTAGTGTTCTCCAGAGAAACAGAACAAAAAAGATATTTCTATACCTGTATCTCTAGAGATCTAGACATAAGAGGATATTTATTAAAGAAATTGCCTTATGGGTTTGTAGAGGCCAAGAAGTCCCACACTGCAAGCTGGAATACCAGGAAAGCCAGTGGGATAAATCAGGCCAAATACAAGGCCTGAAGGCTGAGGGAGCACTGCTGATGTAACTTTCAGTCCAAGAGCAAAAGCCCATAAGCCAGGTGGCCACTGGTGTAAGTCCTGGAGTCTGAAGACCCAAGAACCAGGAGCTCCAATGTCCAAGGACAAGAAAAGATGAACATTCACATCAAGAAGAAAGAGATAATTTAGCCTTCACTTTTTTGTGCCATTCATGCTTCCAATAGATTCGATGACGTCCACTCATATTGGTGACAGCAGATCTCCTTAGTCTACTGAATCAAAAGCTAATAACCTCTTCCAGAAACACCTTCACAGATACACCCAGAAACAATGTCTTACCAGCTTTCTGGATATCCCTTGGATCAGTTAAGTTGACACACAAAATCAACCATCACAGACTCCCCAAAGTTGCCCATGTCCTAATCTCAGAAAACTGTAGTATGTTAGCTTACATCACAAAAGAGACATGGCAAATATGACTAAGTTAAACACCTTGAGATATATAGAATATCCTGCATTATTCATGTGAGTCCAGTGTAAACACAATGGTCTTTATAATAAGGAAGCAAAAAGTCAGAGAACTGATAAGATTCTGGATTCAATACCAGTATTGAAGATACAGAAAGGGAGCACAAACCAAGGAATGCAAGAAACATCTAGAAGGAAAGGAAATAGATTCTCCCATAGTGCCTCCAGAAGGAATATAGCCCTGCTGGCCCATCTTATACTTCTGACCTCCAGAATTGTTAGACAATACATGTGTATTGTTTTAACCAGCAAGTTTGTGGTACATTGTTACAGTAGCAATAGAAAAATATACAAAACACATGGGAAGTAAATTTGTTGAGTCCTTATCTGAAGAAAAATGTTTTTATTCCTCCTATACTCTCACTTGATCAATAATTTGAATTTTGAGTTGGAAATTACATTTCCTTCAGAATTGTAAAGATATTGCTCTGTAGCCTTGTTGGTTATCCATTTTAAATATAACAATGTACATGTCCATCCCAAGCGTCTCAACTTTCCCTTCATCCCACCCTTCACCCCAGCAAGCATAAGTTCATTCTCTAAGTCTGTGAGTCTCTTTATGTTTTGTAAGTAAGTTATTTCTGTTTCAGTTCAGTTCAGTCGCTCATTCGTGTCTGACTCTTTACGACCCCATGGACTGCAGCACGGCAGGCCTACCTATCACCAAATCCCGGAGTTTACTCAAACTCATGAGTCGGTGATGTCATCCAACCATCTCATCCTCTGCCATCCCCTTCTCCCGCCTTCACTCTTTCCCAGCATCAGGGTGTTCTCCAATGAGTCAGTTCTTCTCATCAGGTGGCCAAAGTATTGGAGTTTCAACTTCAGCATCAGTCCTTCCAATGAATATTCAGGACTCATTTCCTTCAGAATGGACTGATTGGATCTCCTGGCAGTCCAAGGGACTCTCAAGAATTTTCTCCAACACCACAGTTCAAAAGGAGCAATTCTTCGGCGCTCAGCTTTCTTTTTAATCCAACTCTCACATCAACACATGACTACTGGAAGAACCATAGCCTTGACTAGACGGACCTTTGTTGGCAAAGTAATGTCTCTGCTTTTAAATATGCTATCTAAGTTGGTCATAACTTTCCTTCCAATGAGAAAACGTCTTTTAATTTCATGGCTGCAATCACCATCTGCAGTGATTTTGGAGCCCCCAAAAATAAAGTCAGCCACTGTTTCCACTGTTTCCCCATCTATTTGCCATGAAGTGATGGGACCGGATGCCATGATCTTAGTTTTCTGAATGTTGAGCTTTAAGCCAACTTTATCACTCTCCTCTTTCACTTTCATCAAGAGGCTCTTTAGTTATTCGCTTTCTGCCATAGGTGTGATGTCATCTGCATATCTGAGGTTATTGATATTTCTCCCGGCAATCTTGATTCCAGCTTGTGCTTCTTCCAGCCCAGCGTTTCTCATGATGTACTCTGCATAGAAGTTAAATAAGCAGGGTGACAATATACAGCCTTGACCTACTCCTTTCACTGTTTGGAACCAGTCTGTTGTTCCATGTCCAGTTCTAACTGTTGCTTCCTGACCTGCATACAGATTTCTCAAGAGGCAGGTCAGGTGGTCTGGTATTCCCATCTCTTCCAGAATTTTCCACAGTTTATTGTGATCCAAACAGTCAAAGTTTTTGGAATAGTCAATAAAGCAGAAGTAGGTGTTTTTCTGGAATTCTCTTGCTTTTTTGATGATCCAACAGATGTTGGCAATTTGACCTCTGGTTCCTCTGCCTTTTCTAAAACCAGCTTGAACACCTGAAACTTCACGGTTCACATATTGCTGAAGCCTGGCTTGGAGAATTTTGAGCATTACTTTACTAGTGTATAAGATGAGTGCAATTGTGTGGTAGTTTGAACATTCTTTGGCATTGCCTTTCTTTGGGATTGAAATGAAAACTGACCTTTTCCAGTTCTGTGGCCACTGTTGATTTTTCCAATTTTGCTGGCATATTGAGTGTAGCACTTTCACAGCTTCATCTTTTAAGATTTGAAATAGCTCAACTGCAATTCCATCACCTCCACTAGCTCTGTTCATAGTGATGCTTCCTAAGGCCCACTTGACTTTGCATTCCAGGATGTCTGGCTCTAGGTGAGTGATCATACCATCATGATTATCTGGGTCATGAAGATTTTTTTGTTTAGCTCTTCTGTGTATTCTTGCCCCCTCTTCTTAATATTTTCTGCTTCTGTTAGGTCCGTACCGTTTCTGTCCTTTATTGAGCCCATCTTTGCATGAAATGTTCCCTTGGTATCTCTAATTTGCTTTAAAAGATCTCTAGTCTTTCCCATTCTATTATTTTCCTCTATTTCTGTGCACTGATCACTGAGGAAGGCTTTCTTATCTCTCGTTGTTATTCTTTGGAACTCTGCAGTCAAATGGGTATATGTTTCCTTTTCTCTTTTGGTTTTTGCGTCTCTTCTTTTTCACAGCTATTTGTAAGGCCTCCTCAGACAGCCATTTTGCTTTTTTGCATTTCTTTTTCTTGGGGATGGTCTTGATCCCTGTCTCCTGTATAATGTCATGAACCTCCATCCATAGTTCATCAGGCACTCTGTCTATCAGATCTAGTCCCTTGAATCTATTTCTCACTTTCAGTGTATAATCATAAGGAATTTGATTTAGGTCATACCTGAATGGTCTAGTGGTTTTCCCTACTTTCTTCAATTTAAGTCTGAATTTGGCAATAAGGATTTCATGATCTGAGCCACAGTCAGCTCCCAGTCTTGTTTTTGCTGACAGTATAGAGCTTCTCCATCTTTGACTGCAAAGGATATAATCAATCTGATTTTGGTATTGACCATCTGGTGATGTCCATGTATAGAGTCTTCTCTTGTGTTGTTGGAAGAGGGTGTTTGCTATGACCAGTGCGTTCTCTTGGCAAAACTCTAGTAGCCTTTGCTCTGCTTCATTCTGTACTCCAAGGCCAAATTTGCCTGTTACTCCAAGTGTTTCTTGACTTCCTATTTTTACATTCCAGTCCCCTGTAATGAAAAGGACATCTTTTTTGGGTGTTAGTTCTAGGAGGTCTTGTAGGAGACACAAGTTTGATCCCCAGATTGGGAAGATCCCCTCGAGAAGAAAATGGCAATCCACTCCAGTATTGTTGCCTGTGAAATCCCATGAGTGGAGGAGCCTGGGTGGGCGGCAATCCATGGGGTTGCAAAAGAGTTGGACACAACTTAGTGACTAAACAACAAGGTGTTTCGTTCACTTTTAAATTGGGGTGTTCATTTTCTTATTGTTGAGTTTCAAGAGTTCTTTTTATATTTTGGATAACAATCTGTTAGAGTTATGTCTTTGCAAATATTTTTTCACATTGTTTGGTATGTCTTTCACAGGTCATAAGCTTTTAGTTTTAATAAAGTTCAGTTATTAATCATTTCTTTCATGGTCATACCTTTGGTATTTTATCTAGAAAGTCTTTGGCATACCCAAGATCAATTAGATTTTTTCCTATGGTATCTTCCAGAAGTCTTGTAGATGTTCATTTGTTTAACATCTAGGTCTATGATCCATTTTGATTCTATTTTTGTGACAAGTGTAAGCTTTGTGCCCAGATTAATTTTTTTTTACATGATTATCCAGTTGTACCAGTACCATTTGTTAAAGAAACTCTCTTTGCACCTTTGTATTTCCCTTGCTTCTTTGTCAAACAGCAGTTTATTTCTGGGCTTTATTTTGCTCCATTGACCTATTTGCCTATTCTTTCATCAATGCCACACTGTCTTCATTACTGTACTTTTAGAGTAACTTTTGAGGTCAGGTAATGTCAGTCCTCCAACTTTGCTCTTCTCCTGAAGTATTGTGTTGACTATTGTAGATGTTTTGCCTCTCCATGTAATTTTTCTTATGATTTTACTTTTATTTTTTATTCCAGTCTTATTGATATATAATTGACATACAGTACTGAATAAGTTTATGTACAGCATATTGACTTAACTTATACACAGCAAGAACTGATTATCACAGTAAGTTTAGTGAACCTGCATCATCTCATATAGATGCAAAATTTAAGAATTAGAAAATAAAATACTTTCCTGAGTGAGGGAAACTTTTAGAATTTACTCTCTTAACAAATATAACTTAATAAATATAATTTACCTACTGCTATTAATTATATTTATCATGTTATGCATTACATTTCTAGTATTTATTTATCTTATAACTGGGAATTTGCACCTTTTTACAGCCTCCATACAATACCCCTACCCCCAGCTCTAGTAATTATAAATCTGTTGTCTTATTCTATAATTGTTTGTTTGGTTGTTTTGAAGTATAATTGATCTACAACACTATGTTGGTTCCTGTTACACATCATAGTGATTCAATGTTTCTATACGTTTTGAAATGATCACCACGGTAAGTCTAGTTATGCTAAATCATCATACATAGATATTACATAGTTATTAACTATATTCCCACTGTATATTTTTATACTCATGACATTTATTTTGTAACTGGAAATTTGTACCTGTTAATCATTCTATCCTATTTATTTCCTCCCCTCACCTTCATCCTCTCTGACAATCATCTGTTTGTTCTCTGTATCTGTAACTCTGTTTCTGTTTTGTTGTGCTTATTAATTTGTTGTGTTTTTTAGATTTAACATATAAGTGAAATAATGCAGCATTTATCTTTCTCTGTCTAACTTATTGTACTGAGTTTAATACCCTCCAGTTATATCCACGTTTTTGCAAATGATAAGATTTCATTCTTTCTTTATGACTGAGTAATATTCCATTGTATGGAAAAAAAATATATATATATAAAACTTAGTGTTTATCCACTTATCTATTGATGGGCACTTTGGTTGCTCCAGCATCTTGTAAATAATATTGCAATGAACATAGAGATACATAAATCTTTTCAAACTACTGTTTTTTATTTTCTTGGGATAAATCTTTAGGAGTGGGATTGCTGGATCATATGGTAGTTCTATTTTTAATTTTTTGAGGAATCTCCTTACTGTTTTTCATAGTGGCCACACCAATTTGCATACCCAAGCACAACAGCACATGAAGATTCCCTTTTCTCCACATCCTCATCAACACTTGCTATTTGTTGTATTTTTAATAATAGCCATTTGGAGAAGTTGAAGGTGACATCTTACTGTGGTTTTGATTTGCATTTCCATGATGATTAATGATGTTGAGTATCTTTTCATGTGTCTTTTGGTCTGTGTGTCTTTGGAAAAATATGTATTCAGGAGCTTTGCCCATTTTTAAATCATTTTTGAAATTTTGGATGCATTCTTTGTATATTTTGGATATTAACCCTTTATCGGATATATTAACCATTCAGTAGGTGGCTTTTATGTTTTTGTTGACATTTTCTTCACTGTGAAAAAGCTTTTTAGTTTGATATAGTCCAATTTGTTTATTTTTACTTTTGTTTCCTTTGTCTGAAGAGACATCTCCAAAATATATTGCTAAGACAAAATATATTGCTGAAGAACTCAATGCCTGTTTTCTTCTAGAATTTTATGGCTACAGGTGTTACATTTGTCTTTAATACATTTGGAATTTATTTTTGTACATAGTGTGAGAGAGTAGCTCATTTTGATTCTTTTGCATGTAGCTGTCCATTTTCCCCAACACCTTTTATTTAAGAGGCTGTCTTTTTCTTATTGTATATTCTTGCCTCCTTTGTCATAGTTTCATTGACCATATAAGCATGGGTTAATTTCTGGATTCTCTATTCTCTTTCACTGATTTATGAGTCTGTTTTGGTGGCAGTACCATACTGTTTTGATTACTATAGCTTTATAGTATAATTTGAAATCAGGTCTCATGATATCTCCAGCTTCATTTTTCTTTCTCAAGATTGTTTGGTATATTCTGGGTTTTTTGTGTTTCCATAAACATTTTAGAATTATTTGTTCTAGTTCTGTGAAAAATGTCTCTGGTATTTCAATTTTAGTATATGTGCTGCCGAAGCGAGCACATGTCTCTGGTATTTCAATAGACACTGCACTGAACTTTTAGATTGTCTTGGGTAGTATGGTGACTATAACATTATTAATTACCCTAATCCATGAACATGGTATAGCTTTCCATCTGTTTGTGTCATCTTTAATTTCTTGGTGTCTTATAGTTTTCCTAGTACAGGTCTTTCGCCTCCTTAGTTATTTTATTTGTAGGTATTTTATTCTTTTTAATGCAATTGTAATGGAATTGTTTTCTTAATTCGTTCTGATTTTTTTTGTTAATATATAAAAACTAAATATATTTCTGTAATTATTTTGTATTCAACAACTTTACTGGACAAAAAATTCATTTATGAATTATACTAGTTTTTTGTGGCTTCTTTAGGATTTTCTATGTATGATGTCATGTCAGTTTAGTCAGTTTAGTCGCTCAGTCATGTCTGACTCTTTGCGACCCCATGGACTGCAGCACGTCAGGCTCCCCTGTCCATCACCAACTCCCAGAGCTTGCTCAAACTCATGTCCGTCAAGTCAGTGATGCTATCCAACCATCTCACCCTCTGTTGTCCCCTTCTCCTCCTGCCTTCAATCTTTCCCAGCATCAGGGTCTTTTCCAGTGAGTCAGTTCTTCGCATCAGGTGGCCAAAGTATTTGAGCTTCAGCTTTAGAATCAGGCCTTCCAATGAGTATTCAGGACCTGTTCCTTTAGGATTGACTGGTTTGATCTCCTTGCTGTCTGAGGGATTCTCAAGAGTCTTCTCCAACACCACAGTTCAAAAGCATCAGTTCTTCAGTGAGCAGCTTTCTTTATGGTCCAACTCTCACATCCATACATGACCACTGGAAAAACAATAGCTTTGACTATATGAACCTGTGTTGGAAACGTAATGTCTCTGCGTTTTAATATGCTGTCTAGGTTGGTCATAGCTTTTCTTCTAAAGAGCAAGCATCTTGTAATTTCCTGACTGCCATCACCATCTGCAGTGATTTTGGAGGCCAAGAAAATAAAGTCTGTCACTGTTTCTATTGCTTCCCCATCTATTTGCCATGAAGTTCTGGGACCAGATGCCATGATCTTTGTTTTTTGAGTGTTGAGTTTTAAGCCAGCTTTTTCTCTCTCTTCTTTCACATTCATCAAGGGACTCTTTAGTTCCTCTTCGCTTTCTGCCATAAGGGTTGTGTCATCTGCATATCTGAGGTTATTGATATTTCTCCTGACACTTGCTAACAAATGACAGTTTTATTTCTTCCTTTCCAATTTAGATGCTTTCTTTTTATTTATTTATTTTTGTCTGATTCTGGACTATCTTGGGGGAGTTGTTTTATTACTGATTCAATTCTATTACTAGTAATTGATCTGTTCATAGTTTTCATTTCTTCCTAGTTGAGTCTTGGGAGATTGTACATTTCTAGGAATTTGTTAATTTATTCTAGGTTGTCCATTTTATTGGTGTGTGATTTTTCATAGTGATCTCTTATGATTCTTTGTATTTATGTGAGATCCGTTTTACCTTGTCCTTTTTTACTTCCGATTTTATTAATTTTGTCTCTTTCTCTTTTTTTTTGAGTCCTTGTAAAGGTTTATTAATTTTGTTTATAAGTTCAAAGCATCAGCTCTTAGTTTCATTGATCTTTTCTATTTTTATTCTCTCTGTCAATTGTTTCTGCTCTAATCTTTGTGATTTCTTTCCTTATACTAATTTGAGTTTTGTTTTTCTTTTTCCTGGTTACTTTAGATTTAATATTAGGTGGTTTATTTGAGATTTTTTTTTGCTTCTTGAAGGTAAGACTGTATCTCTGTAAACTTCTCTTTTAGAATTGGTTGTTCTGCATCCCATAGATTTTGGATCATTGTATTTTCATTTTCTCTTGTCTCCAGATTTTTTTTTTCTATTTCAGTAAGTGTCTTTCTTTTTGGTTGGAGATATTCAATAAAGTATAAATTAGAAAGGCAAACACTTAAAATTTGGACTACTTACTTGAACAATTAAGGAAGACAGCGATGGCTCTGGATTTCTATCTTTTTTCTTTCTTTCTTTTGTTTTCAAGGCCCCTAATTCCATAAAGTGTCTTTTCAAGTAAACATGCTGCAATCTTTCACAGACAATCTAGAATGATAAGATGTTTGAAGCAGACCTGATATTATGGGTCATGAAATAAATCCCCTCCTCACCCCTTTCACATCCCAAGTAAAACAGAAACTCAATCTCATTACTCAAATTTAAACAGCTGAGTGGTTAAAAGCCAAATATTTTGACTGAGTACCTTTTGAGTTTTATTTTTGGTCTTTGTTTTGCCTTGTATTTATGATTTATAGCTCAATTTTAAATGATCTTTACAAAGGGCACCTATGGGGTGGCTGAGAAGGAATAAATCTTGGGATTGGTGCATTTTTAAAAATCATGGAAATGTTTCCTGAGCCCCCTATTTTTTTTTTTTTTTGCCATCTAGACAAGCCTATACCATTTGCTTTTAATTGTCCTTGATTATATGTTTCTCCTTCCAACTTTTACACATTATTTTAGAAGCTGAACTTATTGAAGCTACCCTAGGACAAAAAAAGTAGAGCCCCCTATTTTTAAAAACTACTTTATATTGAAGTATATCCAATTAACAATGTTGTGATAGTTTCAGAAGGACAGCAAAGGGACTCAGCCATACATATATACGTCTCCATTCTCCCCTAAACTCCTCTCCCAACCAGGTTGCCACGTTGCTTTGAGCAGAGTTCCCTGTGTTATAAAGTAGGCCCTTGTTGGTTATCCACTTTAAATATAGCAGAGTGTACATGTAAGATGGTAACGATGACCCTATATGCAAGACAGAAAGAGAGACACAGAAGTATGGAACAGTCTTTTGGACTCTGTGGGAGAAGGCAAGGGTGGGATGATTTGAGAGAATAGCATTGAAACATGTATATTATCATATGTGAAACAGATCACCAGTCCATGTTCGATGCATGAGACAGGGTGGTCAGGGCTGGTGCACTGGGATGACCCTGAGGGATGGTATGGGATGGGAAGTGGGAGGGGGGTTCAGGATGGGGAACACATGTACACCCATGGCTGATTCATGTGAATGTATGGCAAAAACCACCACAATATTGTAAAGTAATTAGCCTCCAATTAAAATTAATTAATTAATTAAAACCCCCCCCCCCAATTCCTAACTACCTCTTCCCCCCATTCTCCTCCCTGGCAAACGTAAGTAAACATAAGTTCATCCTCTAAGTCTGTGAGTCTGTTTCATAAATCAGTTAATTTGTATATTTTCTTTTTAGATTCTGCATATAAATGATATCATACTGTATTTCTCCTTATCTGTCTGACTTACTTCACTCAGCATGTCAATTTCCTAGGTCCATCCATGTTGCTGCAAATGGCATTAATTCATTCTTTTACTCTCTAAGTAATATTCCTCTCTAGATATGTACCACATGTTATTTATTCATTCCTCTGTAGATGGAAATTTAGGCTGCTTCCATGTCTTGGGTATTGTTGTCTTTAGATATTTTTAAAATTCGTCTTTAATTTTTCAGTGATCTATTGGTTGCTTAGTAGCATATTGATTTGCTTCCAAAAGTCTCTGTTTTTCATATTTTTTACTTGTAACTGATTGCTGGTCTCATACCAGAATAGTTGAAAAAGATGCTTGATATGATATAAATTTTCTTTAATTTACCAAGACTTATTTTGTGACCCAGCATGTGATCTATCCTGGAGAATGTCCTGTGAACACTTGAAAAGAATGTATATTCTTCTTTTGGATACAATGTCCTATATATGCCTATTAAATTCATTTGGTCTAATGTGTTTTTTAAGGCCAGTGTGTTTTTATTGATCTTCTGTCTGGTTGATCTGTCCATTGAAGTAATTGGGGAGTTAAGTTATCCTACTATTATTGTGTTAATGTAAATTTCTCCCCTTTATATCTTTTATTTTTTTAATTAATTAATTTATGTTAATTGGAGGCTAATTACTCTGCAATATTGTGGTTTTTGCCGTACATTGACATGAATCAGCCATGGGTGTACATGTATCCCACCATCCTGAAACCCCTCCCACCTCCCTCCCCACCCCATACCTCTGGGTTGTCCCAGAGCACCAGCTTTGAGTGCCCTGCTTCATGTATCGAATTTGCACTGGTCATCTATTTTACATATGGTAATATACATGTTTCAATGCTATTCTCTCATATCACCCCACTCTTGCCTTACCCCATGTAGTCCAAAAGTCTGTTCTTTACATCTGTGTCTCTTTTTCTGTCTTGCATATAGGGTCGTCGTTTCTGTCTTTCTAAATCCCATATATATTGGTGTTTCTCTTTCTGAGTTACTTCACTCTGTGTAATAGGCTCCAGTTTCATCCACCTCATTAGAACTGACTCAAATGTGTTTTTTTTTAATAGCTGAGTAATATTCCATTGTGTATATGTACCACAACTTCCTTTCCATTCATCTGCCAATGGACATCTAGGTTGCTTCCATGTCCTAGCTATTGTAAACAGTGCTGCAATGAACATTGGAGTGCATGTATCTCTTTCAATTCTGGTTTCCTCAGTGTGTATGCCCAGCAGTGGGATTGCTGGGTCATATGGCAGTTCTATTTCCAGTTTTTTTACCCTTTATATCTCTTAATATATGCTTTTTGTGTTCAGGTGCACATATGTTGGGTGCACTATATTCATAATTGTTATATCTTCTTGGATTGATACTTTGATTATTATATAATATTCTTCTCTGTCTCTTGTTAAAGTCTTTGTTTTAAAGTTTATTTTGTCTGAAATAAGTATTGCTACCTCTGCTTTCTTTTCATGTCTTTTTGCAATGGAATATCTTTTTCCATTTACATTTAAAGTAATTTTTTCTCAGTATGTAATTATTGCAATTTTATTAGCTGAAGATATCAATTATGTCCATCTGGTCTAATTTGTCATTTAAGGCTTGTGTTTCCTTACTAATTTTCTGTTTTGATAATCTGTCCATTCGTGTGAATGGGGTGTTAAAGTTCCCTACTATTATTTTGTTACTGTCAATTTGTTGTGAAGCTGGTTTGGTGGTGCAAAATTCTCTTAACTTTTGCTTGTCTATAAGGTTTTTGATTTGTCCGTCAATTTTGAATGAGATCCTTGCCAGGTAGAGTGATCTTGGTTGTAGATTCTTCCCTTTCAGTGCTTTAAATATATCCTACCGTTCCCTTCTGGTCTGCAGAGTTTATGCTGAAAAGTCAACTGTTAAGCTTATGGGGATTCCCTTGTATGTTATTTATTTCTTTTCTCTTGCTGCTTTTAATATTCTTTCATTGTGTTTGATCTTGGCTTGTTTGATTAGTATGTGTCTCAGCATGTTTCTCCTTGGGTTCATCCTGTATGGGACTCTCTGTGCTTCTTGGACTTGACTGACTATTTTCTTTACAGTGTTAGGGAAGTTTTAAACTAGAGTCTCTTTAAAAATTTTCTCAGATCTTTTCTTTTTCTCTTCTTCTTCTGTGACCTCTATAGTTTGAATGTTGGTTCATTTAATATTGTCCCAGTGGTCTCTGAGACTATCATCAATTCTTTTTTCCTTTATTGTGCTCTTCATCAGTTATTTCCACCATTGTTTCTTCCAGTTCACTTAAAAGGTTTTGGATCATCTTTACTATCAGATTACTCTGAATTCTTTTTCAGGTAGTTTGCCTGTTTCCTCTTCATTTATTTGGTCTTATGTGTTTCTACTTTATTCCTTCATTTACACAATATTTCTGTCTTTCCATTTTTTTCTGACTTATTGTGTTTGAAATCTCCTTTACCTAGTCTTTATGGTAGTATTCCTTCTTCCTTTTGGTTTCTGTTCTCAGTGGGTAAGGTTGGTCCAGTGGTTTGTGTAGGCTTCATGTTGGGAAGAACTTGTATCTGTGTTCTGATGGGAGGAGTTGAATTTTTTCCCCCTTTGATGTGTAGGTCTGTGTGAGTTGGTATGTTTTTTGGTATCTGTGGAAAGCCTGTCTGCTGATGATTATGTTTGTGTTTTTGTCTTACTTGTCGTTTGGGTGATCCATCTTACACTGGGTGCTGCCAGCATTTTGGTGATGCCAGGTCTTGTATGCAGTTGGAGGCCTTCCTGGAAGTTCTCGCTAACTAACACTCCCTGGGCTTAGGGATTCTCTGGCAGTCTAGGGTCCTGGATTCAGCTCCCATTCCTAAGGCTCAGGCCCAATCTCTGGCTGAGGAACTGAGATTTTACAATCTGTTTGTTATGGCATTACAGGGGATTAAAACAAACACTCATAAACAAAGAAGAAAAAGAAACAAAAGACCATCCCCGACAAATGGTAAATACAAAATCAGACAAATAATAAGAAAAACAAAGGAACACACACACACACACTTTCACACACTCAAACAAAACCAAAACAGTCCAAAGGAAAGAAAGTACAAGACAATTACCTGGTGAGCAAGGAAACCACAAATGATATCAATCAGTTAAAAAAAAAAACTAACTAAAACACAAATTGGAAAACAAAACCAAAGTAGAATGCTGACTGAGGAATACAGCAAAGAAAACAAAACAAAGTAACAAATATCATTAAATAAAGAAAGAAAAGGAAGAAAAGAAAAAATGGAAAAGCAAAGTTAAATAGAAGTATATAAAAGAGATTGATATTTATTAATGAATAACTTAAAGCAGGAAAAGAATAAGAAATATAAACAAAAAAACAAAAACTAAACAAAATTTTAGAAAAAGAAAAAAACCCCCACAGAACCACAAAAAGCCAACAGAGAGGTAGAGTGTATAAAGGAAATAGTGTGATTTAAAAAAGTTCTCAAAAGCTTAGAGTTAACAGTAATAATAAAATCAACAACCATAGCAAGAGAGAAAAAAGAAGACAAAAATATCCAGAACCAACTACAGAACAAATCAAAATATAGTAATAATGATAAATATTTTTCTTAGATCTAAACTGTCAGCATCCTTTCCTTTGCTGTGAGTCACAGTCCACTTCCACCTCCCTAGGATGCCCTCCAACACTGGACTTGTCTTTGGACGTGTTGTGGGGGTAGGTGTGGAGGTGGCGCAGCTGCTTGGATCACAGGGACCCTGGCAGAGCCAGATATGCAGGGGAGTTGACAGCCATTGGCACAGGACATATGGTGCTATTACGGTTTTTTCTAGCCTCTGGCAATTCTGTCCCAGTGAGGATTGAGTGTGGAGGTGGCACAGCTGCTTAGATATTGGGGACCCTGGTGGCACCAAGTATGTAGGGACGCAGATGGCCGTATTAAAACTATGGCTCTATTAGAGTCTTTTTCTAGCTTCTAGCATCTGGCATTCAAAGGGCCTTCCTAACTGGTCCTTCTCTGTTACTTGGCACAGCAGGTGCTCAAAGGCCTCCTGGCTGGGGTCCTTCTCTATTCCTCAGTGCATCGGGCACTTAAAGGACCCCCTGGCTGAGGTCCTTCTCTATTGGTCAGCTTCTTGTCCTGGAGTATGGGGAGAGAGAGGGTACAGTGATGGCTCCACCCCTTTGCACGTGACTCAGCAGCATTACCTTGCCTCCATGGCTTCCTAGTTTTCCTCCATAGGCATTTTCTACCATGCTCTCTCCTCCCTCACATCTCCTTAGGCTGTTTCCTTGCAGTCAACAACAGACCTCACCCTGGGATTGCTCTCCAGTCCCTATACTCCAGCTCCTAGCCGCCGTGCATTCCGGGGGACATGCATCTCTGTCCAGGGTACAGTAGGGATGTGGCAAGGATTGTCTGTGTGGTTCTCACTCCATTCAGGCTGTCACAGGTCAGCTGCTGCACTTTCCAACAGCATCAAATGCTTCTCCTCTGTCCCAAACAATTGTCCCTAGTGGGGAATCTGACCCCAGCTTTAGTTCCCCCACCCCTGGGTGCAAGTCCAGTCTTGGGCACTCTCCTCTTTTTCCCTTCCTTCGCCCTACTGAGTTTTGTGTGGATCTATATATTCCTTTCTGTTGGTCAGGAACTCCTGCCCGCCCTCAGCTGGTGTCCTATGAGATCTTCTGCATCTGAAGGTGTATTTCTGATGCATTCATGGAAAGAGATATACTCCACATCCACCTACTCCTTTGCCATTTTGTCTCTTCCTAATGTTTAGTTTTAAGCCAGCCTTTTCACTCTCCTCTTTCACCCTCATCAAGAGGTTCTTTAGTTTCTTTTCACTTTCTGCCATTGAAGTGGCATCATCTGCACATCTAAGTTTGTTGATATTTCTCCTGGCAATCTTGATTCCAACTTGTGGTTCATCCAGCCCAGCATTTCTCATGATATATATAACTTAAATAAGCTTTTGTGCTGTGCTTAGTCGCTCAGTAATGTCTGATTCTTTGCAACACTATGGACTGTAGCCCTCCAGGCTCCTCTGTCCATGGGGATTCTCCAGTCAAGAATACTGTAGTGGGTTGCCATGCCCTCCTCCAGGGGATCTTCCCAACCCAAGGATCAAACCCAGGTCTCTCATATTGCATGGCGGGTCTTTGCCATCTGAGCCACCAGGGAAGCCCAAGAATACTGGAGTGGGTAGCTTATCCCTTCTCCAGGGGATATTCCCAACCCAGGAATTGAACCAGGATCTCCTGCATTGCAGGTGGATTCTTTACCAGCTGAGCTACCAGGGAAGCCAAAATAAGCCTTTACTAATTTTTTTTTTTCAAATTTTAATTTTACCAAAATAAACCTTTTCCATTTTTTTTTTTTTTACCATATTTGCCTTTACCAATGAGCTTTATCCTCTCACATTTCTAATTGTGGACTTTTCTTTTACACTTTAAAGAAGTCTATCATTTCTTGTAAGGTTGGCTTAGTGGTGCTAAACTCTCTTAACTTTTCTTGTCTGTAAAACTTTTGATCTATGAAATTTGAATGAAAGTCTTGCTGGGCAGATAATTTTTGTTTGTAGATCCCCTCCCCCCATATTGTGCCACTCCCTTGTGATCTGCTAAAAAATCAGCTGATAGCCTCATGGGAGTGTCTTTTGTATATAACTTGTTGCTTTTCCCTTGCTCCTTTTATTTTTTAAAAATTAATTTATTTTCCCCTGCTCCTTTTAGTGTCCTCTTTTTTTTTTTTAATTTTATAAATTTATTTATTTTAGTTGGGGGCTAATTACTTTACAATATTGTAATAGTTTTTGCCATACATTGACACGAGTCAGCCATGGGTTTACATGTGTTCCCCTTCCTGGACCCCCCACCCACCTCCCTCCCCATCCCATCCCTCTGGGTCATCCCATTGCCCCGGCCCTGAGCCCTTGTCTCATGCATCGAACATGGAATGGTGTTCTGTTTCACATATGATAATATACATGTTTCAATGCTATTCTCCCAGAACGTCCCACCCTCACCTTCTCCCTCAGAGTCCATAAAATTGTTCCATGCATCTGTGTCTCTTATTCTGACTCGCATATAGGGTTATCGTTACCATCTTTCAAATTCCATATATATGCATTAGTATACTGTATTGTTGTTTTTCTTTCTGGCTTACTTCACTCTGTATAATGGGCTCCAGTTTCATCCATCTCAGTAGAACCGATTCAAATGTATTTTTTTAATGGCTGAGTAATATTCCATTGTGTATATGTACCACAGCTTCCTTATCCATTCGTCTGCTGATGGACATCTAGGTTGCTTCCATGTCCTGGCTATTGTAAACAGTGCTGCGATGAACATTGGGGTACACGCGTCTCTTTCAATTCTGGTTTCCTCGGTGTATATGCCCAGCAGTGGGATTGCTGGGTCATATGGCAGTTCTATTCCCAGTTTTTTAATTTATTTTCCCCTGCTCCTTTTAGTGTCCTCTTTTTATCTTTATTTTTTTTTGTCATTTTAATTACACGGTGTCTTGATATGATCCTCTTAGGGTTGATCCCGTTTGGAATTCTCTATGCTTCCTTGTGCTGGATATCTGTTTCCTTTCCCAGGTTTAGAGAAATTTTCAGCTATTATGTCTTCAAATATGTCCTCTGAGAATTTATCTTTTCTTTCTCCTTCTGGGATCCCCATAATTTGAATGTTCATATGCTTGACATAGTTCCAGAGGTCTCTTAAACTGTCTTAATTTCTTTTTATTCTTTTTTCTATTCAGCATCAGTGGTTTCCACCACTTTGCTTTTCAGCTTGCTGATTTGTTCATCTCTACCACTTAATCTATTGGATGACTCCTGCTAGTGTGTTTTTTTTTTTTTATTTCTGTTACTATATTCTTCATTACAGTTTGGCTCTTCTTTATGTTTTCTCTTTGTTAAAAGCTTCTTACTCTGTTCATCTAATCTTCTCCCTAATTGTTTGAACTCCTTGAGCTTTTTATTGAGTAAATTGTTGATCTCCATTTCACTTAGGTCTTTTTCTGGGATTTTATCTTATTTTATCAGTTGGAACATATTCCTCTGTTGCCTAATTTTGCCAAATTTATTCTTTTTATTTTTTATCTATTGGTTTATAATTTCTGATCTTGGAGAAGTGGCATTTTGTAGGTGACATCCTATGCATTCCAGCAGTGCATTCTCCTCTGGTCACCAGAGCTGTATGCTTTAGGGGTGCCCTCTATGTGAGCTGCATGCTTCCCTGATGGCTCAGACAGTAAAGAATCTGCCTCAATGCAGGGTAGAGAATTTTTTGCTGTAGATTTTGCAGGGGACCTGGGTTTGATCCCTGGGTTGGGAAGATCCCCTGGAAAAGGGAATGACTACCCACTCTAGTGTTCTTGCCTGGGAAATCCCATGGGAAGAAGAGCCTGGTGGGCTACAAAAGAGTGAGACATGACTTAGCAATTTAACAACAACAAGTCTACCCACTCCAGTATTCTTTCCTGGGAAATCCCATGGACAGAGGAGCCTAGCGGGTTACAGACCATGGGATTGCAAAGAGTCAGACATGACTGAGTGACTAACACTTTCACATTTTTCTATGTGGGTTGCATGGGTCCTTCTGTTGTGGCCAGCTGACTAGTGTCAGTAGTCTGGTATGAGTGGATGATCCCCAGTCTGGCTGGTTGCCTGGGCCTGTCTTGTGTGGAGGCTGCCAGACCCTGGTGAGTGGGGTCAGATTGCAAGTTGACTGTTTGTGGGGCCCCAGGGTATCCCAGTGCTATGGTTGACCTGCTAGTGGGTGGAGTCATGTCTAAGGATTTCTGGCTGCAGGCCCCTGGTGTTCCTAGAGCTACTGTTGGCCAACTGGTGGGTGTGGCTCATTCCTGACACAACAGTCTGCAGTGTCAAGAGTGTCCCAAAGCTGGTGTTGTTCTGCTGGTGGGTGGAGCCAGTTCCTGGGGTGGCTTGTTGAAGGACGATGGTGTCCTGGATCTGGCCTTGGCTTGCTGGCAGGTGGGCTGGGTCATGACAAAATAAGTGGTGGGATTTGGTGGTTCTGGGGCTGGTGTCTGTCTACTGGTGGATGCAGCCAGGTCTTGGCATACCTGGCTGCAGGACCTGGGGATCCCAGAGCTGGTGTCAGCCTGTTGATAGATGAGTCTGAGGCCTAGGGGGGTCTCAGGGCTAGTTCTAGCTCACTGGTGGGAACAGCCAGGGACTGGCATTTCTACTTACAATGCCCTTGGAGTCTCAGAAGTGGTGTGCCAGCCCACTGATAGGTGGGGCTGGAGCCCAGCCAGTCCTGGAACTGGTGCCTGCTCACTGGTGGGATGAAGCTTGTCCTGGAGCTTGTACTGTCCTGTTGGTGGGTAGAACTGGGTGGTAAGGTCTCTGGATACAGAGTCCTTGGGGTCCCATTGCTAGTGCCAGCACTCTAGTTTGTGAGGTTGGATCCTGGTCCCTCTAGTGGACAGGGACATGTTTCAGGGTACCTGTGAGTTCACGAGGTCTTAAGGCAGCTGAACTGATGGTGGGTAGAGCTGTGTCTCTGCTTGGCTAGTTGGTTGACGCAAGGCATCCCAGTTCTGGTGATAACAGGCTGGTGGGCAGGGCCAAATCCCTTCTTGACTAAGCAACAAAGAGGGTTCCAAAATGGCAATTGCCCATGCCTGTGTTCTTATAGTAGTATGAGCTCCCCAAAATGGCTGTTGCCAATGTCTATGTACCCAGGATGGAAGTCCACATGTCAACTGCTTCTTTGAGAGATTCTCCAAGATCAACAAGTGGGTCTGATACAGGTTCCCTTCAAATTATCGTGTCTACCTTTGGTCCTGGAGCATGTGAGACTTTGTGTGTGCCCTTTAATAGTTGAGTATATTTCCCACAGCTCTCTGACTCTCCTGAAAGTAAGCCCCACTGGCCTTCAAAGCCAAACATTCTGGGGGTTTGTCTTCCTGGTGCAAGACTTTCAGACTGGGGATCCCGCTGGGCTCTGCAATTGTAATTATCTTACCACTTGTGAGTCACCCATACCAAGGTATGGGTTTTGATAGTACCACATTTCCTCCCCTCCTACTGTCTTATCATGGTTCCTTCTTTATACCTTTAGTTGTCAGTCAGTTCAGCTCAGGAGAAGGCAATGGCACCCCACTCCAGTACTCTTGCCTGGAAAATCCCATGGACAGAGGAGCCTGGAAGGCTGCCGTCCATGGGGTCGCTAAGAGTCGGACACGACTGAGCGACTTCACTTTCACTTTTCACTTTCATGCATTGGAGAAGGAAACGGCAACCCACTCCAGTGTTGTTGCCTGGAGAATCCCAGGGATGGCGGAACCTTGTGGGCTGCCATCTCTGGGGTCGCACAGAGTCTGACACGACTGAAGGGACTTAGCAGCAGCAGCAGCAGCAGTTCAGCCCAGTTGCTCAGTTGTGTCCAACTCTTTGCTACCCCATGGACTGCAGCACACCAGGCTTCCCTGTCCATCACCAACTCCCGGAGCTTGCTCAAACTCATGTCTATTGAGTCGATGATGCCATCCAATCATCTCATTCTCTGTCATCCCCTTCTCCTCCTGCCTTCAATCTTTCCCAGCATCAGGGTGTTTTCCAATAAGTCAAATTATTTGCATCAGTTGGCCAAAGTATTGGAGCTTCAGCTTCAGCATCAGTCCTTCCAATGAATATTCAGGACTGATTTCCCTTTGGATTGGCTGGTTTGATCTCCTTGCAGCCCAAGGGACTTTCAAGAGTCTTCTCCAACACCACAGTTCAAAAGCATCCATTCTTTGGTTTCTTTATTGTCAAACTATAGCTTTATTTATAGTCCAACTCTCACATCCATACATGACTACTGGAAAAACCATAGCTTTGGCTAGATGGACCTTTGTTGGCAAAACAATGTTGGCTTTTTAATATGCTGTCTAGGTTGGTCATAGCTTTTCTTCCAAGGAGCAAGTGTCTTTTAATTTCATGGGTTCAGTTACCATCTGCAGTGATTTTGAAGCCCAGGAAAAGAGTCTGTCACTGTTTCCATTGTTTCTCCATCTATTTGCCATGAAGTGATGGACCAGATGCCATGATCTTAGTTTTTTGAATGTTGAGTTTTAAGCCAGCTTTTTCACTCTCCTCTTTCACTTTCATCAAAAGGCTCTTTAGTTCCTCTTCACTTTCTGCCATAATGGTGGTGTCATCTGCATATCTGGGGTTATTGATATTTCTCCTGGCAATCCTGATTCCAGCTTGTGCTTCATTCAGCCCGGAATTTTGCATGATGTACTCCACATATAAGTTATATAACAGGGTGACAATGTACAGCCTTGACATACTCCTTTCCCAATTTGGAATCAGTCAGTTGTTCCGTGTCCAGTTCTAACTGTTGCTTCTTGACCTGAATACAGATTTCTCAAGAGGCAGGTCAGGTGGTCTGGTATTCCCATCTCTTGAAGAATTTTCCACAGTTTGTTGTGCTCTACACAGTCAAAGGCTTTGGCGTAATCAATAAAGCAGAATTAGATGTTTTTCTGGAAGTCTCTTGCTTTTCTGGTGATCCAGCAGATGTTGGCAATTTGATCTCTGTTTCCTCTGCCTTTTCTAAAACCAGCTTGAACATCTGCAAGTTCATGGTTCATGTACTGTTGAAACCTGGCTTGGAGAATTTTGACCATTACTTTGCTAGCATGTGAGATGAGTACAATTGTGCAGTAGTTTGAACATTCTTTGGCATTGCCTTCTTTGGGATTGGAATGAAAACTGACCTTTTCCAGTCCTGTGGCCATGGCTGAGTTTTCCAAATTTGCTGGCATATTGAGTGCAACACTTTAATAGCATCATCTTTTAGGATTTGACCTTTTCTGCTACTGTTCCAGTTTTCTCATCAATAGTTGCTCTGTAAATTTTTGTCATTTTATTGTGACTGTAGGAGGAGGTTAGCTCAGGGTCTTCCTACTCTTCCGTCTTAACCACACCTCTCCAGATAATCTTTGGAGTTAATCTGTCAACATCCACAAAATATGTTGCTGAGATTTTGATTGAGACTGTATTAACTTTATAATTACATTTGGAAAAACAATATTGAGGTTTTCCTATCCATAATGATAATTTCACAATTATTTAGTTCTTCTTTGTTTTCTTTCATCAGCATTTTATAGTTTTCCTTGTATAGATCTTGTATATATTTTGCTAGATTGTTGTGTCCGATTATTTCATTCTTCTGGGTGTTAATATTAATGCTATTGTGTTTTTAATTTAAACTTTCACTTGATCATTGCTGATATATAGGAAAGCTATTGACTTTAATGTATTATTCTTGTTCTATGGATGGAATTGTGTCCCCTATCCCAAATTCATGTTGAGGCCCTAAACCCCCATGTGACTACATTGGAGGAGCCTTTAAAAAAGTGATTAAGGTTAAATGAGATCCTGAGAGTACAACCCTAACCTGATAAAACTGATGCCCATATACAGAGAGAACTCTAGTTCTCTCTCTACCATATGAGCAAACAGCCAGGAAAAAAGACTTATGTCAAAGAGTGTTCCGTATATGTTTTCCCCTAAGAGTTTTATAGTATTTGACCTTACATTTAAGTGTTTAATCCATTTCAACTTTATTTATTTATTTTTAATAAATTTATTTATTTTAGTTGAGGGCTAATTACTTTACAATATTATAGTGGTTTTTGCCATACATCGACATGAATCAGCCATGGGTTTACACGTGTTCCCCATCCTGAACCCCCCTCCCACCTCCCTCCCCATCCCATCCCTCTGGGTCATCCCATTGCCCCAGCCCTGAGCATTTGTCTCATGCATCGAACCTGGAATGGTGTTCTGTTTCACATATGATAATATACATGTTTCAATGCTATTTTCTCAGAACGTCCCACCCTCACCTTCTCCCTCAGAGTCCATAAGACTGTTCTATGCATCTGTGTCTCTTATTCTGTCTCGCATATAGGGTTTCAACTTTATTTTTATGTATGGACTTTAAATGAGTGTTCTTATTTCATTCTTTTACAAGTAGCTGTCCCAGCACCACTTATTGAAGAGGCTCTCTTTTCTCTATTTGTCATAGATTAGGTGACCATAGGTCTATATTTCTGTTTTTGTGCCAGTATCATGCTGCCTTAATTACTGTAGCTCTGTAGTATAGTCCAAATTCAGGGAGCCTGATTACTCCAGCTCCATTTTTCTTTCTCAAGATTGCTTTAGCTATTTGTGCCCTTGTATTCTTACAATTTGTGAAATACAGACTGTAAAATGGACCAGGAGGCAACTTCTAAGGAAAGATTATGAGAAGTCTTTTAGCATTTTCCTCCTCACAGGGAAATGCTATGGCGAAACTGCCCAGCTGAGAGAGGTATAATGCCCTGAGTCAGGCCTTTCACTTCCTCTTTACCAGGTAATAGCAGTTTCTGGGGAGCTTAACTCTTTCAGGAAGTGATACAATTTAAAGGGCACGGATGGTAAGGTTAACCTTGCATGCTTTAAAAGATACCACCTTCCCTGAATCTATAACTTTTCAAACTGTCTATCCATACAGATTCATAAACAGTCAGAAAGCAGGACCCCAGTCACATTGATTGTAGCACAGATTTTATGAAATTTGACCCAGAGCTCTGACCTAGCTCTTCACAGGAACACTCTGCCATGCTGGGTGCATGAATTGCCTTGCCATTAACCATGTTGGGAGAGGGTGGCTGTATCATCAGGAATGACATCTACAGCTCAGCATCTATAAAGCAAGTAAAGTGTTGCCATGATTAGTGGGAGGAGGACTGCTTTGGAGTGAGACAGACCTGTGTATGTATTCCAAGGTCTACCACTTACAAGGTACCAAACTACCATCAGCTGTGTCTGTTCTGTACATGTATAAAGAAGTTTAACCTACCTCTTGGAGGTCTTTGTAGAGTGACAAATATAAAGGGTCCAGCACCAATTTCAGATTTGATCAGACTATGATTAAAATTGTCTGTCCATGTGTCTTCCCCTCAACACTGTGAACTTCTCAAGGGCAGGGACTCTGTTTGTATCATCTCTGTCCCTCATACATCCTAAACATCATCTAGAATACAGTGTCAGTAAATGCTTGCAAAGTAAATCTGAACCAGGTGTGCCACTTCATCTAAAAACTGAGGGCATTCAGTTGAATTGCAAAGAATGGTGATTCTTTGCAACTGTGACTTCTTGTGTTTGTATGGAAACTGATCATGTGTATTGTGATCATTGTCATGATGTTTTAAATATGTGTCTTTGAGAAGCATGTGACTAGAGATATGACAGATATGGTTCTTCACTCTCCACCAGATTGGATGAGGCAGACACCGAATTGTTTTACACACAAGAAATTTAGTACCATAGTAATATGATTGCTCATAATAAAGAGGATTCAATCATTTATAGAAACATACCTTGCATTAAAAATGCCTATATTCCTGCAAAATATTATGTAATGTTTGCTAAATCCTATCACAAAGAGTGAATTACCAAGAAGAGTTTGAGAAGTGTTGGCTAACAAGGGTTCAGCCCTACAGATAGTAAGAAAAGTCTCTATCAGGCCTGGAATTTAGTAGAGTAGGGGACTCTGTGGAGAGAGAAATTCACATGTTTATAGGTAGTGCAGATGAAATCTGATAGGGATGAATTTCTTGGCTTTACTGCTGGGGTTCACATCATATTATTAGTCCATAGAGATTTAAAAAAAAAATTTCCACTCCAGAGAGGATAAGTTGTAATAGCACCCAGCCCAAGAAAGGACCCTCCTCCATACCCCTCAAATCCCTGAAATTTCTCACCAATACAAACCTGGCCCTATAGTGCTCTCCACATTCAGGCTTCAGGACAACTTTTTCTCATTATCAAGAGCCCCTTGCTTTTGCCCTGCTCATTTCTATGCCTATCCTAGTTACACCCAGAGACACTCACTCCTTGTTCAGACCTATCACACACCAAGATCCTTACTCTACCTGGGGTATGTGAATAGAACCCACAGCCTGACCCTGCTTGGTACACCCACCCCAGGCCACACCAGGCACACCTGTCACTCTCAACTTATTTAAACCAGAAACTCCTACCATGCACCCAAGTCTTTCTCATTACTTTCAAGATTCTGTTCAGGTATGCTCTGACCAAGATCCTTTTCTCCCCCATAGGTAGAATAGACACAAATCTAGTTACCTTGACCCACACCAGAATTTTTTCCATTTTTAGAAGCCAGACCAGAATCCACTGTGTCCAGGTCGTGGTCCTTCCCAACATATAGGCAGTTATGTAGTAAGACTTGGAACACAATATATGGGAGTCCTTTTGATCTATACAGATAGTTTTATTTTTAGCATTAACTTTACCAGTGATCTCCTCTATGATAACTTCTCTCACTAGTTCTTCTTAATACAAGGTCCTTCTTTTCTCTGAAAGTAAGCCTCAAATCAGACAGAGAGATCCCTCACTTTGATGTCCTCGGGCCTATAATCAGTTCCATCTTTGTTAGACACTTTCTGTTCTGTAGGCCTGTACCCCACTGAGTCCCACCCACATCAGGGACCTTCTCCCAGAAGGCCGATATAAGAGGTCCTACCTACACCTGAGCCTCTCTATCTCACTTACTCTGTTAGTATTCTCTGTAGGTTGCCCTCTTTTCAGTCCCTTCCTCAACTGTAATCTTCCCTTTTCTATATGTTCCACCCTGTTCAGTTCCTTCTCATTACTGAAATCCCACTTTACATATCTGTCATCAGCTTCATTCAGTAATAGACTTGAGTTTTAACCTTGTCAGTATGTGCAGATCTATCTATCTCATTCTGTTTGACTCTTCATAGTACAGGAGCCCGGGTAGGGAAACTTTTCCCCATTCTTGGTATCCATTCTTGGGCTCAACAAATAAATACTGAGTACTCAGTATGTGTCATGCACTCTTCTGGGTGTTAGGGAATTAGCAATAAAAAAAAATCCCTGCTTTTGAAGTCTATCCATGTTGAAAATGGAAAGTTTTCATTCTTTTTTATGAATGAATAATAGCGCTTATATTTCAGTGCAATTATCTCCTCTTGCATTCCTCCTGCCAGGTAGCTGCTATTTTGTTCTCTTCATCATAGCGGACCTTGAGAGAACAGATTTGCTTCCATGTGGGCTTTCTACCAATCATTCCTAATCCCACTCAAGGTTCTGATCAAACTGTCTCACTAAAACAACTCTGGGCACCATCAGTGAATGATCTACTTCATGTAAATCCCTAAGGATATTTGTCATTTCTCATTTTACTTAAACTTTCTGCAGTCTCTTGCACTTTATTAAATTATCTGCACTCTGACTTTTTTTTTTTTTATAAATTTATTTATTTTAGTTGGGGGCTAATTACTTTACAATATTGTAATAGTTTTTGCCATACATTGACATGAATCAGCCATGGGTTTACATGTGCACTCTGACTTTTCTATTCCTCCTCTGTATTTCGATTCCTACTGCTCTTCAATTCCCCCAAATTATCATATATAAACTAAGAATGATACTATGTATACTCAGGCCAAACCTTTTTTTCCCCAGCTCTAAATGCGGTGGCAGAGAGGAGCTACCCCACTCCCGAGGTCGGGGGGGCAGCGGCTGAGAGGAGCTACCCCACGTCCAAGGAGCGGTGGCTGCTCGGGGGGTGGGGGGGAGAGGAGTTACTCCACGTTCAAGGTCAGGAGGGGCGCCTGTGAGGAGATACCCCTTGTCCAAGGTAAGGAGCAGTGGCTGCGCTTTGCTGGAGCAGCCGTGAAGAGATACCCCACATCCAAGGTAAGAGAAACCCAAGTAAGACGGTAGGTGTTGCGAGAGGGCAGACACACTGAAACCATAATCACAGAAAACTAGCCAATCTGATCACACGGACCACAGCCTTGTCTAACTCAATGAGGCTAAGCCATGCCATGTGGGGCCACCCAAGACGGATGGGTCATGGTGGAGAGGTCTGACAGAATTTGGTCCACTGGAGAAGGGAATGGCAAACCACTTCAGTATTATTGCCTTGAGAACCCCATGAACAGTATGAAAAGGCAAAAGGATAGGACACTGAAAGATGAACTCCCCCGGTCAGTAGGTGCCCAATATGCTACTGGAGATCAGTGGAGAAATAACTCCAGAAAGAATGATGGGATGGAGCCAAAGCAAAAACAATACCCAGCTGTGGATGTGACTGGTGATAAAAGCAAGGTTCGATGCTGTAAAAAGCAATACTGCATAGGAACCTGGAATGTTAGGTCCATGAATCAAGGCAAATTGGAAGTGGTCAAACAGAAGATGGCAAGAGTGAACATCGACATTCTAGGAATCAGCGAACTAAGATGGACTGGAATGGGTGAATTTAACTCAGATGACCATTATATCTACTTCTGTGGGCAGGAATACCTTAGAAGAAATGGAGTAGTCATCATGGTCAACAAGAGTCCAAAATGCAGTACTTGGATACAATCTCAAAAATGACAGAATGATCTCTGTTAGTTTCCAAGGCAAACCATTCAGTATCATGGTAATCCAAGTCTATGCCCCCACCAGTAACGCTGAACAAGCTGAAGTTGAATGGTTCTTTGAAGACCTACAAGACCTTTTAGAACTAACACCCAAAAAGATGTCCTTTTCATTATAGGGGACTGGAATGCAAAAGTAGGAAGTCAGGAAACACCTGGAGTAACAGGCAAATTTGGCCCTGGAGTACAGAATGAAGCAGGGCAAAGGCTAATAGAGTTTTGCCAAGAGAACACACTAGTCATAGCAAACAACCTCTTCCAACAACACAAGAGAAGACTCTACACATGGACATCACCAGATGATCAACACTGAAATCAGATTGATTATATTCTTTGCGGCCAAAGATGGAGAAGCTCTATACCGTCAACAAAAACAAGACCAGAAGCAGACTGTGGCTCAGATCATGAACTCCTTATAGCCAAATTCAGACTTAAATTGAAGAAAGTGGGGAAAACCACTAGACCATTCAGGTATGACCTAAATCAAATCCCTTATGATTATACAGTGGAAGTGAGAAATAGATTTAAGGGACTAGATCTGACAGACAGAGTGCCTGATGAACTATGGACAGAGTTTCGTGACATTGTACAGGAGACAGGGATTAAGACCATCCCCATGGGAAAGAAATGCAAAAAAGCAAAATGGCTGTCTGAGGAGACCTTACAAATAACTGTGAAAAGAAGAGAAGGGAAAACCAAAGGAGAAAAGGAGAGATATTTCCATCTGAATGCAGAGTTCCAAAGAATAGCAAGGAGAGATAAGAAAGCCTTCCTCAGTGACCAATGCGAAGAAATAGAGGAAAACAACAGAATGGGAAAGACTAGAGATCTCTTCAAGAAAATTAGTGATACCAAGGGAACACTTCATTCAAAGATGGGCTCGATAAAGGACAGAAATGGTATGGACCTAACAGAAGCAGAAGATATTAAGAAGAGGTGGCAAGAATACACAAAACTTATATATAGAAAACTATAAAACACTGATGAAAGAAATCAAAGAGGACACAAACAGATGGAGAAATATACTGTGTTCATGGATTGGAAGAATTAATATAGTGAAAATGAGTATACTACCCAAAGCAATCTATAGATTCAATGCAATCCCTATCAAGCTACCAATGGTATTTTTCACAGAACTAGAACAAATCATCTCACAATTTGTATGGAAATATAAGAAACCTCGAATAGCCAAAGCAATCTTGAGGAAGAAGAATGGAACTGGAGGAATCAACCTGCCTGACTTCAGGCTCTACTACAAAGCCACAGTCATCAAGACAGTATGGTACTGGCACAAAGATAGAAATATAGATCAATGGAACAAAATAGAAAGCCCAGAGATAAACCCACGCACATATGGACACCTTATCTTAGACAAAGGAGGCAAGAATATACAATGGAGAAAAGACAATCTCTTTAACAAGTGGTGCTGGGAAAACTGGTCAACCACTTGTAAAAGAATGAAACTAGAACACTTCCTAACACCATACACAAAAATAAACTCAAAATGGATTAAAGATCTAAATGTAAGACCAGAAACTATAAAACTCCTAGAGGAAAACATAGGCAAAACACTCTCCGACATAAATCACAGCAGGATCATCCATGACCCACCTCCCAGAATATTGGAAATAAAAGCAAAAATAAACAAATGGGACCTAATTAAAATTAAAAGCTTTTGCACAACAAAGGAAACTATAAGCAAGGTGAAAAGACAGCCTTCAGAATGGGAGAAAATAATAGCAAATGAAGCAACAGACAAACAATTAATCTCAAAAATATACAAGCAACTTCTGCAGCTGAATTCCAGAAAAATAAACGACCCAATCAAAAAATGGGCCAAAGAACTAAACAGACATTTCTCCAAAGAAGACATACAGATGGCTAACAAACCCATGAAAAGATGCTCAACATCACTCATTATTAGAGAAATGCAAATCAAAACCACAATGAGGTATCATTTCACACTAGTCAGAATGGCTGCTATCCAAAAGTCTACAAGCAATAAATGCTGGAGAGGGTGTGGAGAAAAGGGAACCCTCTTACACTGTTGGTGGGAATGCAAACTAGTACAGCCACTATGGAGAACAGTGTGGAGATTCCTTAAAAAACTGGGAATAGAACTGCCATATGACCCAGCAATCCCACTGCTGGGCATATACACCGAGGAAACCAGAATTGAAAGAGACGCATGTACCCCAATGTTCATCACAGCACTGTTTACAATAGCCAGGACATGGAAGCAACCTAGATGTCCATCAGCAGACGAATGGATAAGGAAGCTGTGGTACATATACACAATGGAATATTACTCAGCCATTAAAAAAAATACATTTGAATCGGTTCTACTGAGATGGATGAAACTGGAGCCCATTATACAGAGTGAAGTAAGCCAGAAAGAAAAACAACAATACAGTATACTAATGCATGTATATGGAATTTGAAAGATGGTAACGATAACCCTATATGCGAGACAGAATAAGAGACACAGATGCATAGAACAATTTTATGGACTCTGAGGGAGAAGGTGAGGGTGGGACGTTCTTGGAGAATAGCTTTGAAACATGTATATTATCATATGTGAAAGAGAACACCATTCCATGTTCGATGCATGAGACAAGGGCTCAGGGCTGGGGCAATGGTATGACCCAGAGGGATGGGATGGGGAGGGAGGTGGGTGGGGGGTCCAGGAAGGGGAACACATGTAAACCCATGGCTGATTCATGTCAATGTATGGCAAAAACTATTACAATATTGTAAAGTAATTAGCCCCCAACTAAAATAAATACATTTATAAAAAAAATAAAAAATAAAAAAAAAAAAGAATACACAGAAGAACTGTACAAAAGATCTTCATGACCCAGATAATCATGATGATGTGATCACTCACCTAGAGCCAGACATCCTGGAATGTGAAGTCAAGTGGGCCTTAGACAGCATCACTGTGAACAAAGCTAGTGGAGGTGATGGAATTCCAATTAAGCTATTTCAAATCCTGAAAGATGATGCTGTGAAAGTGCGGCACTCAATATGCCAACAAATTTGGAAAACTCAGCAGTGGCCATAAGACTGGAAAAGGTCAGTTTTCATTCCAGTCCCAAAGAAAGGCAATGCCAAAGAATCCTCGAACTTCTGAACAATTGCACTCATCTCACACACTAGTAAAGTAATGTTTAAAATTCTCCCAGCCAGGCTTCAGCAATACGTGAACCATGAACTTCCAGAGGTTCAATCTGGTTTTAGAAAAGGCAGAGGGACCAGAGATCAAATTGCCAACATCTGCTGGATCATTGAAAAAGCAAGAGAGTTCCAGAAAAACATCTATTTCTGCTTTATTGCCTATGCCAAAGCCTTTGACTGTGTGGATCACAATAAACTTTGGAAAATTCTGAAAGAGATGGGAATCCCAGACCACCTGTCCTGTCTCTTGAGAAACCTGTATGCAGGTCAGGAAGCAACAGTTAGAACTGGACATGGATCAACAGATTGGTTCCAAATAGGAAAAGGAGTACGCCAAGGCTGTATATTGTCACCCTGCTATTTAACTTATATGCAGAGAACATCATGAGAAACACTGGGCTGGAGGAAACACAAGCTGGAATCAAAATTGCCAGGAGGAATATTAATAACCTCAGATATGCACATGATACCACCCTTATGGCAGAAAGCAAAGAACTAAAAAGCCTCTTGATGAAAGTGAAAAAGGCAGTGAAAAAATTGGTTTAAAGCTCAACATTCAGAAAACTAAGATCATGGCATCTGGTCCCATCACTTCATGGGAAATAGATGGGGAAACATTGGAAACAGTGTCAGACATAATTTTTCTGGGCTCCAAAATCACTGCAGATGATGACTGCAGCCATGAAATTAAAAGACACTCCTTGGAAGGAAAGTTATGACCAACCTAGATAGCATATTTGAAAGCAGAGACATTAGTTTGCCAACAAAAGTCCGTCTAGTCAAGGCTATGGTTTTTCCAGTGGTCATGTATGGATGTTAGAGTTGGATGGTGAAGAAAGCTGAGCGCCGAAGAATTGATGATTTTGAACTGTGGTGTTGGAGAAGATTCTTGAGAGTCCCTTGGACTGCAAGGAGATCCAACCAGTCCATCCTAAAAGAAATCAGTCCTAGGTGTTCATTGGAAGGCCTGATGTTGAAGCTGAAACTCCAATACTTTGGCCACCTGATGCGAAGAGCTGACTCATTGGAAAAGACCCTGATGCTGGGAAGGATTGGGGGCAGGAGGAGAAGGGGACGACAGAGGATGAGATGGCTGGATGGCATCACCGACTCAATAGACATGGGTTTGGGTGGACTCCGGGAGTTAGTGATGAACAAGGAGGCCTGGCGTGCTGCAATTCATGGGGTCGCAAAGAGTCGGTCACGACTGAGCGACTGAACTGAACTGAACTGAAATGAAATGAATATATTTGACTGCCTGCTACATATCTCTTCCTGAATGTCCCCCAGATATCTTTAATTCAGTAGCAGTAAAACAACTTGTCATTCAGACCCTCCCTTCTCTTCACCTCTGTTCCTCATACCCCCTTGGCCAACCCCAAAGCCAAAGTCCTCAGCCAACCCCACATTAGGGTTTCTCCTTAGTCTTGGCCACACGAGAGTTTTCTCATCACTTAATTCAGGCTACTCTGCATGTCTTTGCTTCAACCATGATGATTCTTTCTGATTCAAGTAGGCTCCTCACTGCCTTAAAGTTAAGACTTCTGCATTAGTACAGTGTGCCCATTTTGACCCTAATCCACTTTCATAATTCTAAGATAGTCATAGAAAGGTGTTCTTAGAGATAAATTTATACCAAAATTTTCCAAATATGTGTGTGTTCTAGAGTTTCAGTTGCTGTATCTAGGACACATTTTCCTTATGACTAGGGTTTCCATATTAAATTCATGTTGAGGTTTGACAGAAAACAGCAAAATTCTGTAAAGCAATTATCCTTCAATGAAAAAAAATTAAAAAAAAACAAAATCAATAAAAAACAGAGGACAATGCATTAAATTTGATTTCTAATCGCCTATGAATAACTACACGAAAAAAAGAAATATATTGCATGGGACATATTATACTAAAATTATTTGTTGCTTACCTGAAATAAATGATGTGTTTAAATTACTTGCCCTTTCATTTCTATGATGATTTGGCTCTTTTAACATTTCCTAGTTTTGAAGAATTTGCTTATAAAATTCCTTGCAGTTATAGTCTATGTTCTATTTACATAGTAACATAGTTTCCACACTGATCATGTCTAATTTATTTTTTTTTTGTTCACTGAACATTGTTTAATGGGAAAACAGGTTAAACATTAACATTAAGAGCTAGTATAATTGAACATGTACTGATATAACAACTTGGAGAATTGCTCTTCAGTTTCATTCGTCAAAGCACATGTCTTCTTGAGTTAAAAGCCTAGTTCAATCATGTTTGTTTCATCACCTGTTATCAGTATCTCAACTCCATCTACATAGGATGAAGATATTCATTTTTTTCTTCTACCTCCTACCTTCTGACAGTCATTCTTTTACTATTACATTTTCAAAATCGATAACATTTCTATTCTGTTCCATAAGCATAACTAAGTCTACCAGACTTTGTAGATATAGGTTGTTTCTAAAACTTAAGATCAGTATTCATTATTTACATTACTCTGAACAAGTGAATCAACAGAGAACATTCCCAAGACATCTGCAGCCTATAGGATGCCCTTATACAAGGGCATGTATACACATGAGAGAAAGGTGATCCATTCAGGCAGATGAATAAGGAAAGAACTTCCTTTCTGGTGGCTGCAGCCCTGAATGGATGGGACTTGACAAGTGGAGTATGTCCTAGATTTCAGCTCCCATTTGCCCTCTTACTTGACAACTTTGTGCTGCGTAAAAAATTCACAACCTTATGTGAATGTGATCCTCTTGGGTTAGCTGGGGCCCAGACACACGTTGAATATGAAACTGCTCTTTGTCCCCAGGACAGAATGATCTATATAACCAGATCTGGAGCCTGACTGAGTATCTCAAGGCAAAGGGCTTGAATATGGGTAATACCTGGAATTGCCAAAATTAAAGAACAAAGATGGAATGAAATCCAGTATTCCAACTTAGTCTCTCTGTATCTTGTAATTTCTATTTCGCTGTGGTGAAAAAAGGAAAATATTATCTTACCTAGGTTGGATGGGCAGACAGAGGTAACACTATTCAAACTTGTCCTTGATAGGATACACTTTGCTCTGCAAAGAACACAACTAATCTACGACAGTCATTCCTAAAAACATAGAACTTATGAGGCAATCTAAAATTTGCCTTCTGTGATTATGTTGATGTGCTTTATATAGAAAATGATACTTAATCTAATCTAAATGTTTCTGTTATCAAATCAGTGGAGTGCTGCTTTATGAGATATTGGGTCAAAGTCTAATCCTATCAGATGAAGAGAAAGACACTGGGTGGAAATTGCACTGGTTCTATTACTCTAAATATATGTGATACCAAAAAGTTGAGTAAAATAGAGAAGTTAAATTTGAGAGCTATGAAAATGTATAGCACTAGCTCAAAGATATATTGACAACCAGGAGAATTTGCTACTAGGAGATTTGGTATGCATTAATTAGAATTTCTGGAAACCAACAACCATAAATTAGCATTTAAATGCACATGTTTCTCAAGCTTTATGTTGTGCTACATTTCACCATGGGCCTGTATTGATAACATAAGCTGATAATGAGCATTGTAGCTAAGATTTTCAGGACTCAGGTGAATAGAATCAGAAAAGTCTGATGAAACCCCTGTAGCACACCAGTCTTTCTTAGCTTTGCATTGAGGTCTTTTCCACTTCTCTCCTGAGTTATGTATTAGGGAACATTTTAAGACCATTGTGATACAGGTCCATTTGAGTGATGGTATCATGTGATATAAGTCTGACCTCATTAGAGGACTTATGTTGGAAAGGCACAGGAATACCAGAGAATGGCATCAAAGGAAACGATCCATAGACTGACCCTTTACCTCTGAGGAATATTTTGAGATTTGTCACTGTGAAAAGAAAAATGTATTCCTCTCCAATGTGAGTCTGTTTGTATTGACAATTTTGAAAGACAAATGTGAGGTACCTGTTCACTGAAAGGTAAGTGGATGTAATGCTATTGGACATGTGAGATACCACAAATGAAGGAACACAACATTTCCAATATTCAGCTTTGTGATAGTGGAAAGGCAGGAAGCAGGGTTAAATAGACTTCTGAGTTAGACAAATGTAAGATAGACAAGAAATCAATCTAAAGTTTTGTGCATAACCATCTGTGTGAGTATGTGAAAGCAGTGCGAATATAAATTATTAGTGATGAAACAGTGACCTGGAAAGCAGCATCTTCTGGGACCTGTTTTTCTTTGGCCATCACCCGACAGTGTCTGACAATGAGGGCTGTAAGAAACAACGGGCTCACTTCTGCCCTCACTAGGGGTTAAGCTCAAAGCCAGATGGGTCAGGTAATTGTGGGAGCCTGTGCTGACTTGTGAATAAAGAAAAACCAACCAACTTGAGAAGATGAAATTTTCCTGGGAAAGAGAGAGAAAGAAATGCTGACTCTTTGAGAAAATGAAGCTTCTAAAAATAGTGGAATCTCTTCTTTTTATCTTTTTGTTTGTATTTATGTTGTTTTCAAGGAAATATTTCAAACATACAAAATAAGTATAGAGAATAATACTGCATTCCCACTCAGATTTGGCAAATCTTAACATTTGCCTAATTTGTTTCTGATTTTTTTCTTTATAAGAAATAAAATATTACATAGTTAAAACCCCTGTGTACCTCTCCCAATCTGTTTACTCTTTGCCATTCCTGTCTCTCTAGTGGTCACTATTCTAAGCTTGACGTTTATTATTTTCTTGTAAGATTTTATGCTTTTGCTACACATTAGTTCAGTTCAGTCGCTCAGTCATGTCTGACTCTTAGCAACCCCATCGACTGCAGCACACCAGGCTTCCCTGTCCATCACCAACTCCCGGAGCTTACTCAAACTCACGTCTATTGAGTTAGTGATGTCATCCAACAATCTCATCCTCTGTCGTCCCCTTCTCCTCCTGCCTTCAATCATTCCCAGCATCAGGGTCTTTTCAAATGAGTCAGTTCTTCACATCAGGTGGCCAAAGTATTGGAGTTTCAGCTTTAACATCAGTCCTTCCAATGAATATTCAGGACTGATTTCCTTTAGGATTGACTAGTTGGATCTCCTTGCAGTCCAAGGGACTCTCGAGAGTCTTCTCCAACACCACAGTTCAAAAACGTCAATTCTTTGGCACTCAGCGTTCTTTATGGTCCAACTCTCACATCCATACATGACTACTGGAAAAACCATAGCTTTGACTAGATGGACCTTTGTTGGCAAAGTAATGTCTCTGCTCTTTAATATGCTGTCTAGGTTGGTCAAAGCTTTTCTTCCAAGGAACAAGCGTCTTTTGATTTCATGGCTGCAATCACCATCTGCAGTGATATTGGATCCCCCCAAAATAAAGTCTCTCACTGTTTCCATTGTTTCCCCACCTAATTACCATGAAGTGATGGAACCAGATGCCATGGTCTTGGTTTTCTGAATCTTAGTTTCTGATCTTAGTTTTAAGCCAATTTTTTCACTCTCTTCTTTCACTTTCATCAAGAGGCTCTTTAGTTCTTCTTCGCTTTCTGCCATAAAGGTGGTGTCATCTGCATATCTGAGGTTATTGATATTTCTCTCAGCAATCTTGATTCCAGCTTGTGCTTCATCCAGTCCAGAATTTCTCATGATGTACTCTGCATATAAGTTAAATAAGCAGGGTGACAATATACAGCCTTGACGTACTCCTTTCCCTATTTGGAACCAGTCTGTTGTTCCATGTCCATTTCTAACTGTTGCTTCTTGACCTGCATACACAATAATCTACCCATAAACAACATATATTATTATTTTACAAGTTTTGTAATTATGTACAAATAGTATCATGGTAAACCTACCATTCTGTAACTTGCTTTTTCAGTCAAAGTTATATAGTTTAAGGTTTTCTTTATAATTCCTGTAGCTTTCATTCATTACTTTTCACTGCTGTTTAGTATCCCACTGAATGAGTAGATTACATACTCAGATGTATTTGGGTTATTTAAAAATTTCCCCATATCAACTGTTGTTGCAAGGAGCATTTGTTTAGTTTTCTCTTTGTGCATATGAGCAGGACATTCTTTAGGAAATTATTTGAGAGTGTAATTGTGTGCAGGAACATTCTGATAAGCACAGGTGATGTCAGAATGTGATAATAATGTATTTAAAAACCACTTTGAACATTGACATGCCTAACTGCGGGCGAGGCACCGGGAATATGATGGTGAATGAGATTCAGTACTGGTGTCAGTGCTTTTCAATGCTAATGTTCATAAGAAACAACTTGAAATCCTGTTAAAACGTAGATTTAAATAATCAGATCTGGGTAGGACCTGAGATTCTGCATTTCTTACAAACTTCCAAGAAATGAGGATGCTTCTGGGATTCCCTGGTGGCTCAGATGGTAAAGAATCCACCTGCAGTGTGGGAGACCTGGGTTCGATCCCTGGGTTGGGAAGATCCCCCGGAGAAGGGAACAGCTACCCACTCCAGTATTCTGACCTGGAGAATTCCATGGACTGTGTAGTCCATGGGGTTGCAAAGAGTTGGATACAACTGAGCAACTTTCACTTCTGGTCTAGTGGCCACACTTTGAATAGTAAGGAATTTCATGCATGAGTGTGTATGATATGTGAGCAAACATGTGTTACATTTGCATTGGCATTATCTGAGTATTGTGTAGTATTTGAATACAAGTGTATGTGAGACATTTAAGTAGTCATGGGTGACAACTGGATTGAGGGAGATAATATTTGATTAAGCATGACTATATCTGAATGAATGTGTATGACATCTGAGTAACTGTGGATAACATCTAAGGAAGTGTGTGTGTGTGTCTGTGTGTGTAACATCAGAAGGAGTGTGAACATATAAAATATGTGTGCATGACACTCGAGTAACTGTAGCTCTTGTGAATAAATGTATGTAGTTTATTGGAGTCAATAACATTTTCCGTTGGTCCAGGAAATTATTTTTTAAGGTATATTAACCCTCCTTTTTATAGCTAAGAATAATTTTCAAAGTTTTAGCATCCACAGTCATCATCCACAACTTTCTCTCCTTTCCTTTACTTGGCCTTGGGTATATCCTATCATTTCTTTGGGCCTCAAATACCTGAGGGAGGGTCATAAGACTACTCAGTTTCCTTTTGGGGTCCCTTCCATCCAATCGCCCAAGAAGACAAACTCCATTAAGACATGATAGCTTCCTCTTAAATGCATTTCCTAAATCTATTTCCATGATGGAACTTGTTTTACAGGAGGAGAGGATAGGAGGGCACTAGGTCAGGCTGGGGACTGGATGTACCTATTCAACTTAATGTTGAGTAGGTTTTTTCTGTCTGTGGAGCCTCTGCTCCAACACCCATCATTCCAGGGGCCAAGACTCCAGGATGACATGGAACTGGCTTCCATATTTGCCATTATTTAGTTCTAGTAAGGCAGGCTGCCAGCTGAGAGCTCCTTCCTCAAGGGTCTTCCTGGTTGATCTGTCTTCTTTGAGTCTTAACCTCCTCCTTTGTATCATCCTCAATACTACTGAGTTCCCTTGAAAACCCCTCTATGACATCATAATCTGCCCCTGTTCAGAGCCATTCAGTGGTGACTCATTGCCAACAGAGTAAGATCCACATTTCTGAGCCTGACATTCATGTAAGGCATAGCAAAGGGAGGACATATGTCCCTGGATGCAGGTTTATGACCCAAAGATGCCAGTCAAGAATTTATTTCAACATTGTACTGAGAAACTATCTTTAGATTTGTTGAACTTCAAATGTGTGAATACACCTTGAGTTTGCTATGTACTATTCAGTTCTGAGCTATTTCAGCACTGGTGTAAGGAGAGAGGGCACAAACACATTGAGCTCAGGCAGCATTTTCGCTTCTAAATGTTTCCTGATCCATCATCTGCTCCTTCCAGTTTCCTTCCCTTCTGGCTGAGCTGTGTGTAGGTGGAAATTGTTGTTGTGTGTAGGTTGGAAATTGTTGTTGTTTAGTCTGATTCCTTTGTGACTCCATGGACTGTAGCCCACCAGGCTCCCCTGTCCATGGGATTTCCCAGGCAAGAATACTGGAGTGGGTTGCCATTTCCTTCTCTAGGGGACCTTCTTGACTCAAGGAGTCTCCTGCATTGGCAGGTGGACTATGAGATAAACGACACTTTCCTATCCTGCTGCAGTGAAAGAGGGAAAATGTCAGGTGGGGTGAAGCTGTTCCTTTTATCTGAACCACTTTTCTCCCAGATAATTGCATGGATCCTCCCTTCCTTCCATTCTTAGGGTGACTAATTGCCTTGGTTTGCCTAGAACTGAAGGGTTTCCCAGGATGTGAGGTTTTCAGTGTTAAAACTGAGACAGTGCTGAGAAAACAAGATAGTTGATCACTCTAGTTATGCAATTGTCACCTCAATGAGACTGTCCCTGACAAACAATCCTGTCTGTAATAGTGCATAGTCCCTTCCTCCCATCTCCATTGCCTTACTTTGCTTTGTTTTTCATTTCAGCTCTATTTGTCTATTTTCAGTCTTTTTTCACTACACATAAGCTCCATGAAGGCAGAGGCTTTTGTTTTGTCACTGCTGTTTCCTTGATACATAGAACAATACCTGACTCATAGCAAGTAATCAGTACTCACTGTTGCATGAGATTCATCTGATTTGCCTCTAGAAAGCTTGAGATGTTTTCATTAAAAAAAAAATCACTGAACTCCAAGGCTAGGAAGACTTACTGTCATGGCCACAGGCAGTCATTCACTCTGCCAGTATCCTACCAATAGGCTTAGATCTGCTCATGGTTTAATTACATTTGGCTTAAATTCCATTCTATCATTTTGTGCTGCTTCTCCTGGCAATGCTGCCTCTTTAATATCTCTTGTATTCATCTCCTCCTTTAAACCCCATTGTCCTAGATCAGACCTTATCACCACTAGAGCACTGACTCAGACCAAACTCATCACACTCCAATTTGAGGTCAGCTTCAGAGCTCTTTCTTTGGTTGTTCCTTCTCGCCTGGAACATTTTGTCCCTAGATCTTCCTATGATTAAACCCATCATTTCATTCAGGTCTCAACTAAAATGTCATTTCCTCATGAAGGCTTTTCCTGATATACCTATCGAAAGAAGCCCCACTAACTTCTTTATCCTATATTATTTTCTCCATAATGTCTGGTGTGTGTGTGTGTGTGTTTGTGTGTGTTTGTGTGTGTTTGTGTGTATGTGTGTGTGTGAGTCACTCAGTTGTGTCCAACTCTTTGTGATCCCATGGACTGTAGCTCGCCAGGCTTCTCTGTCCATGGAATTCTCTAGGCAGGAATACTGGAGTGGGTTGCCATTCCCTTCTCCAAGGGATCTTCCCAACCCAGGAACTGAACCTTGATCTCCTGCATTGCAGGCAGATTCTCTACAGTCTGAGCCACCAGGGAAGCCCATAATGTCTATTACTCTCTGAAATTAATTATTTTTATTTTCCTTACATGTTTATTGTCTGTTCTCCTCCCTCACTAGCTCCATGAGAGCAAGAAATTCTGTCTGCCTAGTTCACTGTTCTATCTCCAGAGGCTAACACAGTGTCCAGAACATATAGGAGCTTCTAGTCTAGTCTCCTTCAATCTATCTTCTACAGCAGCCCTCCAGAGAGTATTTCCTCATGTGCAAATTGTGAACATATCCATCTTTTTCCTGTTTTTTTTTTTTTACTTGAAATACAGTCGATTTACAATGTCGTGCCATTCTCTGCTGTACAGCAAAGTGATTCAGCTATACACACACACACACACACACACACACACACACACACACATATATATATTCTTTTTAAAGTATTCTTTTTCATTATGGTTTATCCAAAGAGATTGGATATAATTTCATGTGCTATACAGTAGCACCTTATTGTTTATCCATTCTAAATGTAATAGTTTTCATCTACCAACCCCAAATTCCTAGTCTTACCCTCTCCCTCAAAGAATCCTTCTTGGCAACCACAAGTCTGTTCTCTATGCCTGTGAGTGTTTCTGTTTCATAGATAAGTTCATTTGTGTCATATTTTAGGTTCCACATATAAGTTATATGATATGTTATTTGTCTTTCTCTTTCTGACTCACTTCACTTAATGTGATAATCTCCAGTTGCACCCATGTTGCTGCAAATGGTATTATTTTGTTCTTGTGTACAGCTGAGTTGTATTATATTGTGTATATTTACCACATCTTCTTTATTCATTCATCTTTCAATAGACATTTAGGTTGTTTCCATGTTTTGGCTACTGTGAATAGTGCAGCTATGAACATAGGGGTGCATATATCTTTTAAAATTATACTTTTGTCTGGTTTTATACCCAGGAGAGGGGTTGCTGGATCATATGGTAGTTCTATTTTTAGTTTTCTGAGAAACTTCGTACTGTTTTCCATAATGGCTGCACCAATTACATTCCCACTAATAGCATATGACTTTTCTCCACATCGCCCCCAGCATTTGCTATTTGTAAAATTTTAAGTAAGTGACGGCCATTTTGACAAGTGTGAGGTGGTACCTCATTGTAGTTTTGATTTGCATTTCTGCAAGTCTAATAATAATCTTTTCATGTGCATATTGGCCATCTGTATGTCTTCTTTGGAGAAATGTCAATTAAAGTCTTCTGCCCATTTTTTCATTGGGCTGTTTGGTTTTTTGTTGCTGTTGTTGTTGCTTAGTTGTATGAGCTGTTTGTATGTTTTGTAGATTAAGTCCTTGTTGGTTGGATCATTTCCAAATATTTTCTCCCATTTTGTAGGTTTTTAAAAATGGTTTCCTTTGCTGTGCAAAAGCTTGTAAGTTTGATTAAGTTCCATTTGTTTACTTTTGTTTTTATTTCTATCACCTTGGGAGACTGACCTAAGAAAATATGGGTGCAATTTATGTCACAGAATATTTTGCCTATGCTGTCTTCTGAGAGTTTTATGGTGTCATGTTTTATGTTTAAGTCTTTAAGCCATTTTGAGTTTATTTTTGTGCTTGGTGTGAAAGTGTGTTCTAACTCCATTGATTTACATCCAGCTGTCCAACTTTCCCAGAAACACTTGCTGAAGAGAGTGTCTTTTCCTCATTTTATTTTTATATTTTTTGTTCATACATGCATTTATTGGGTATACACCTAGGAGTATGGGATCTTCTGTCTCTGGGAATGTGTAATAGATAGAGCTAGCCCTGCCCATACCTTCATTTTAGCCCAGTGAGACCAGTGTGACTTGACCTACAGAACTGTGATTAATAAAATGAATTTGTGTGATTGGATAAGGGTTAGGATTTCACCCTGCTTTAATCTATCTTTCAATCTAAAGTGAGTCTCTTACAGATAGCAAATTGTTGGATTATTTTTCCCTCTCTCTTTAATCCCATTCTGTCAATATCTGCCCTCTAATTGGAATCTTAATTGATTTTACATTTGATGCAATCCCAATGAAGAGCAATGCCAAAGAATGTTCAAACTACTGCACAACTGCACTCATTTCACATGATAACAAGGTAATACTCAAAATCCTTCAAGCTAGGCTCCAACAGTATGTGAACCAAGTACTTCCAGATGTACAAGCTGGATTTAGAAGAGACAGAGGAACCAGAGATCAAATTGCCAACATCCATTGGATCATAGAAAAAGCAAGGGAATTCCAGAAAAACATCTACTTCTGGTTCTTTGACTATGCCAAAACCTTTGACTGTGTGGATCACAACAAACTGTGGAAAATTCTTCAAGAGATGGGAATACCAAGCAACCTTACTTGCCTCCTGAGAAATCTGCATGCAGGTCAAGAAGCAACAGTTAGAACCAGACATGGAACAATGAGCTGGTTCACAATTGGGAAAGGAGTACGTCAAGGCTGTATATTGTCACCCTGCTTATTTAACTTATATGCAAAGTACCTCATGTGCAATGCCAGGCTGGATGAAGCACAAGCTGGAATCAAGATGGCTGGGAGAAATATCAGTAACCTCAGATATGCATATGACACCACCCTAATGGCAGAAAGTGAAGAGGACTAAAGAACCGCTTGATGAAGGTGAAAGAGGAGAGTGAAAAAGCTGGCTTAGAACTCAAAGTTAAAAAATGAAGATCTTGGCATCCAGTCCCATTACTTCACGGCAAATAGATGGGGAAAAACTGGAAACAGTGACAGACTTTATTTTCTTGGGCTCCAAAATCACTGCAGATGGTGACTGCAGCCATGAAATTCAAAGATGCTTGCTCCGTGGAAGAAAAGGTATTATAAACCTAGTGAAAGTGAACGTTGCTCAGTCGTGTCCAACTCTTTGTGACCCCATGGACTAAACACTCCATGGAATTCTCCAGGTCAGAATACTGGAGTGGGTAGCCTTTCCCTTCTCCAGTGGATCTTCCCAGGCCAGGAATTGAACCAGTGTCTCCTGCATTGCAGGCGGATTCTTTACCAACTGAACTATGAGGGAAGCCCTGACAAACCTAGACAGCGTATTAAAAAGCAGAGATGTTACTTTGCCCACAAAGGTCTGTATAATAAAAGCTACGGTTTTTCCAGTAATCATGTATGGATGTGAGATTTGGATGATAAAGAAGACTGAGCATCAAAGAATTGATGTCTTCGAACTGTGGTACTGGAGAAGACTCTTGACAGTCCCTTGATCAGCAAGCAGATCAAACCAGTCAGTCCTAAAGGAAATCAACCCTGAATATTCATTGGAATGACTGATGCTGAAGTTAAAGCTCCAATACTTTGGCCACCTGATGTGAAGAGTTGACTCATTGGAAAAGACCCTGATGCTGGGAAAGATTGAAGGCAGGAGAAGAAGGGGGGACAGAGGATGAGATGGTTGGATGGCATCATTGACACAGTGGACATGAGGTTGAGGAAACTCCAGGACATAGTGAAGGACAGGGAAGCCTGGTGTGCTGCAGTTCATGGGGTCGCAAAGAGTCGGACATGACTGAGTGACTGAACAACAGTAACAACAATAATTGATGTAATTAAATCAGGTAGGGTTTAAATAATGCAATTATATAAGGTAAACTAGGTAGGACTGACAACTGGCATTGTGGTTTGGATTTGTATTTCCCTAATAATTAGTTGTGTTAAGCATCTTGTCATATGATTATTGTTTATTTGTATAGCTAACCAAGTCTTTGCCCATTTTAAAATTAAGCTGTTTGTTTTGAAATGTGTTTTTTATAAACTTTCCAAATACTTTGGCAATTTCTCGTATTTCTTGCTATTATTTGTTTCTAAGTAAATTTAGTTGTGGTCAGAATGCATATCCTTTTAAATTTACCAAGACTTGTTTTATGACCTAGAACATGTTCTGTCTTGAAGAATATTCACATATACTTGAAAAGAATGTGCATTTTTAAATGTTTTGTATAGATGGGTATCTAGATGTCAATAGATAGAAATAAGTAGATATATATCTAGACATCTGTTTACACCAAACACATGTACGTATATACCTTCTCCTTTTTGCTATTTTTCCATGTCTACCACATTTACACAAGTTATAAACCCAATAATACAGTGTCACAGTTATTACTTCAGTCCATCTTAAACTTTTTAAAGGAAGTTAACAGAAGAAATGAGCAAAAACAGTATTATAGAGTTTTATGTTTTTACCTATGTGTTCATGCATTCTTACAGATTTATCACGTGGTATCATTCCTTTCAGCTTGAAGTACTTCCTTTAATATTTCTGGCAAAGCTCACTAGATATTTACAAATTTTCTCAGTCTTTATCTGGGAATGTTTTTATCTTGCATTCACTTTTTAAAGTTGAAAGTGAATACCTCTGTACCTTTCAATCTAGACTTATCAACTGTAAGCATTTTGTTTTTAATATTTATTTTATTTGACTGAGTCAGGTCTTAGTTGCGGAACACATGATTGTTGTGTCATGCAGGATCTTTCATTGAGGCACACCGACTATCTAGTTGGGGCACGTGGGTTCTGGAACATGTGGGCTCAGTAGTTGTGGCCTGTAGGCTTAGTTGCTCTGCAGCATGTAGCATCTTAATTCCCTGACCAGGGATCAAACCTGTGTCCCCTACATTGCAAGGAGGATTATTAACCACTGGACCACCAGGGAAGTTCCTTTGCCATCATTTTTAATAATTCTAGTTTTTATTCCAGCACTTTGAGTTGTGTCATTCTACTACATTCTGGCCTCCATTCTTTCTGATGAGAAGTCAGTCATTAATATTGAGTCATTCCTGTACATAAGGTTTTTTTTTTTTTTTGGTGTTGTTGTTGTTGTTGTTGACAGCACCATGTGGCTTGCAGGATCTCAGTTCCCTGACCAGGTATTGAACCCAGGTCACGGCAGTGAAAGCCTGGAATCCTAACCACTAGGCCACCAGGGAACTCCCTACATGATGTTTCTTTCTTTTTTAATTGCTGCTTTCTTGATTTTCTCTCTTTTAGCCTTCAAAAATTTGACCAAGATCTCTTTGCTTTTATCCTACTTAGAGTTTTTTGTGCTTCTTAGATCTATAGATTGATGACGTTCATTGAATTTGGGAAATTTTGATTATATCTTCAAGTATTTTTTTCTACCACTGTCTTTTCTCTCCTCTTCTTCTGGGGCTCCTATTATATATGTCTTAGAATGCTTGATGTTGGCCCATGGGTTTCTGAGAATATATTCGTTTTTCTTCAATATATTTTTCTCTCTATTCTTCAAATTGTGTATCTATTGGTCTATCTTTAGGTTCACAGATTATTTCTTCCAGTTTGAACTTACTTTTAAATTTCTCTATTGAATTATTCATAATTATTATTATGCTCTTTAATGATAGTTTCCATATGATTCTTTAAAAAAATTTGCTAGCAGTTCTAGTTTATGATGTTTTCTTCCTGAGGATTATTTATTGTTGCAGTTTTTTTTTAAAATGTTTCTTTTTTTAGAAATTTTTCTATCCTGTGGTATGTAGCCAGTGATGTATCTTTATTTTTAAAATGTATGTGTAAGTCTGTCTTGCTAGTGGTTTCTTCTGTTTCTGCATAGTTTATTGGCCAGTCAGTAATTGCACCAAGGTTGTGCTCAATTACTTTGAGCCGGTAAGGCTTCCATTCTTTGCCAATGTATCTGTATGTGGGTAAGGGTGTGAATTCAAAATTCAGGCTGTTTCCTAATCTGCTCTAGATTTTACTTTCTCTTTTGAGTCACCTATGTGTATGTGCATACTTTAGAGTTGGGCAGGAAATTTGTGGCCAGTATAGCTTTGCCCAGGAATATACTTGTCCCAACCATGACTACAACCTCAAGATCAAGCCTGAGCTGGGAGGTTCTCACCCACTTTCTCACTGTCAAGCAGTGACTTCCACTGACAGTGCTCCTGGCCATCTGCATTAATCACTGCTCCAAACTGAATGAGTTCTCTTTACAGTGGTAGAGAAAGTTCTGGTTCTCGTGGCCTGTACCACCCTGGCACAGCTTCCTCACTCCTCTAGCTGAGAGACGAGGATGGGAGCAGTCCCAGGCAAGAATGCCATAGATTCCCCCTGTTGTTATTCCAAGTTCAGCAGTTCTAAATTATAAGCCCTTCTGAGATTGTTGTATGCCTTTAGGCTCTAACTGTTTTTTTCATTAAATTTGTCTGCTTTATGGTTACTTTTTGAAGGGATGATTTGCTGATCTCCTCTCTCGGCCATACCTGGAAATCTCTCAAGATTATTTTCATCACACTTTACATAAGTTTGAGAAACTGCAGTTATCCATATCAAAGAACATTATTTTCATTCAATTGATGAAGGGTTAATGTAGTTGATAGGAGGAAAGGCTAATATCCACCAAAGCCACCTATTACTCCCTTGACTACCTGGCACAAACACACATCTTTATTTTCTGTTTGCTTGCAATTGTTTGTGTTTATAACCACTTCTTTTTAGATCCTGGAATATCTCAAGAGTAGGGACCAGATCTGAGTGCTCTCTAGTCCTTAAGCTTGTCCAGCAATAACCTGGCATAGATAAGTTTTGTGTAAATCTTAGGTAAATGAATCCTCCAACTGGGGAAGAAAGGCCAACATCCATTGGAGCAGTAACTTTACCCCCACAGTGGATTGTTACCAACATGACTCAGCTAGACAAGGTGAAGAACAGCCTTAGAAGAGTTGGGAAGAACAGATTCTGACAGTAACTTTCTGTGTGATCTCAAACAAAATTGTTTCCTTTTCTGGGAAACTACTCCAACTGAGAAATGAGTGCTGGAGTGGATAATTTTAAAAATTCCTTCTACCTTTGACTTTCTGTGAGGAAAAATTATATCAAATACCATTTATGTCAGGCCTTGTGTATAGGTGGATGTTAATACATACACACATATCCTTTTATTTTAAGCTCATAGCCCTGGAAAACAGGATTGATTCTCTTCATTTTACAGAACAGAGACTGAAACTTAGGGGGAAGAACCAACCAACTTAATGTCACATAGCAGGAGATAAGGAAACGGTGTATGTGATTACCTATCTGAGTAGGTGACAGCGGAGGAGACCATTGCTGGATCTCATTTGGTCTGCACCATTTAACTGTTGGTAACATGCATCTTTGCTACTGGACTCAGAGCAGTCCTTCAGCTCCAGTCCTGGACTTGAGAGACACTAATAATAGTCAACCATCCTCTAGGCATTCTAAAGGTTTTCTGGTTCCAACGTGAACAGGTATTCAGATAGCCAGTGACCACATGGGGACCAGAAAAGGGGATTAAGGAAGGAGACTTGATACAGTGCTCTTTTCCTCTTCTTGTCCTCTCTGAAGTCCACCCATCTTTGAAGGTCCAGGTCAAGTCTCCCCTCCTCTGAAAACCCTCCCAGTCTTAAATATTGTTTCAAAGTATTGCCAAAGGGCTCCTGTATGGATGAAGCACTCCAATAAGCCTGGGAGAACAGACAGGCTATCTCTCTCCACACCCCTATATTTTCCTCTTAGTGTTGCTAGCTTGTGTGTGAGTGTGTGTTAGTTGCTCAGTCATGTCTGACTCTTTGCAACCCCGTGGCCTGCAACCCACAGACTTCTCTGTTCATGGAAACACTTATTGAGTAACTGGCCACAGAATGAGTGGCTACATTGTAGAAGCCCTGGTAAAGGTGCAAGTAAGACTGGTATAGTGGCTATTTACCGCTATTTTCAGTTACCAATTCTTTCCTGTGCTTGGTAATCCTCTACCTATGATCCCACCTGCCATCACAGAAGCAGAAAAGGCCACCTATTCACTTGATCAGCCTCTTGCAACTAGGGCTTGGGCACATCACTAGACTCCACCAATAAGATTAACTTGTCCTAGACTTGTAATCAGAGGTTAAGGTATCAGGGACTGCATGGAATCCAATCTGATGACTGGTGAATGCAGCAGCAGCAGCTACATCTTACTTCCAGAGGCAGTGGAAGGGTTTGTAGGGTAGGAACGGCAAATGGTGGCATCTAGTTTCCAGTGGTGTCATGAGCAGTGTCTCCTGTGAAAAAATTCTGAGATGGTGGGATTCTGGGCATCATTCCTGGCTATATTATCTGTCTCTGGTTTTCCAGCTCTTCCCAGACTCTGTGAGCTACTGTTGCTGTTCAGTCAATCAGTCGTGTCTGACTCTTTGCGACCCCATAGACTGCAGCATGCCAGCCTTCCCTGTCCTTCACTATGTCCCGAAGCTTGCTCAAATTCATGTCCATTGAATCTGTGATGCCACCCAACCATCTCATCCTGTGTCATCCCCTTCTCCTCCTGCCTTCAATCTTTCCTAGTATCAGGGTCTTATCCAATGAGTTGGCTCTTTTTATCACATGGCCAAAGTATCAGAGCCTCAGCTTCAATGTCAGTTCTTCCAATGAATATTCAGGGTTAATTTCCTTTAGGATTGACTGGTTTGATCTCCTTGCTGTCCAAGGGACTGTCAAGATTCTTCTCCAGCACCACAGTTTGAAAGCATCAATTCTTTGGCTCTCAGTAGCTTTTCCTCCAAGGGAAAAGCATCTTTTAATTTCATGGCTGCAGTCAACATCCACAGTGATTTTGGAGCCTAAGAAAATAAAGTCTGTCACTGCTTCCATTTTTTTCCCTCATCTATTTGCCATGAAGTTGAGGGGACCAGATGACATGATCTTTGTTTCTTAATGTTGAGTTCAAAGCCAGCTTTTTCACTCTCCTTTTTCATCTTCATCAAGAGTCTCTTTTGAGAAAGAAGAATGGAACTGGCGGAATCAACCTGCCTGACTTCAGGCTCTACTACAAAGCCACAGTCATCAAGACAGTATGGTACTGGCACAAGGACAGAAATATAGATCAATGGAACAAAATAGAAAGCCCAGAGATAAATCCACGTGCCTATGGACACCTTATCTTTGACAAAGGAGGCAAGAATATACAATGGAGAAAAGACGATCTCTTTAACAAGTGGTGCTGGGAAAACTGGTCAACCACTTGTAAAAGAATGAAACTAGAACACTTTCTAACACCATACACAAAAATAAACTCAAAATGGATTAAAGATCTAAATGTAAGACCAGAAAGTATAAAACTCCTAGAGGAAAACATAAGCAAAACACTCTCCAACATAAACCACAGCAGGATCCTCTATGACCCACCTCCAAGAATATTGGAAATAAAAGCAAAAATAAACAAATGGGACCTAATTAAAATTAAAAGCTTTTGCACAACAAAGGAAACTATCAGCAAGGTGAAAAGACAGCCTTCGGAATGGGAGAAAATAATAGCAAACGAAGCAACGGACAAACAATTAATCTCAAAAATATACAAGCAACTCCTGCAGCTGAATTCCAGAAAAATAAATGACCCAATCAAAAAGTGGGCCAAAGAACTAAACAGACATTTCTCTAAAGAAGACATACAGATGGCTAACAAACACATGAAAAGATGCTCAATATCACTCATTATCAGAGAAATGCAAATCAAAACCACAATGAGGTACCATTTCACGCCTGTCAGAATGGCTGCTATCCAAGAGACTACAAGCAACATATGCTGGAGAGGGTGTGGAGAAAAGGGAACCCTCTTACACTGTCGGTGGGAATGCAAACTAGTACAGCCACTATGGAGAACAGTGTGGAGATTCCTCAAGAAACTGCAAATAGAACTGCCATATGACCCAGCAATCCCACTGCTGGGCATACACTCTGAGGAAACCAGACTTGAAAGAGACACATGTACCCCAATGTTCGTCACAGCACTGTTTATAACATCCAGGACATGGAAGCAGCCTAGATGCCCATCAGCAGGCGAATGGATAAGGAAGCAGTGGTACATATACACAATGGAATATTACTCAGCCATTAAAAAGAATACATTCGAATCAGTTCTAATGAGGTGGACCAAACTGGAGCCTATTATACAGAGTGAAGTAAGCCTGAAAGAAAAATACCAATACAGTATACTAACACATATATATGGTATTTAGTCAATCAGTAAAGATAACCCTGTATGTGAGACATCAAAAGAGACACAGATAAATAGAACAGTATTATGGACTCTATGGGAGAGGGCAAGGGTGGGATGATATGGGAGAATGGCATGGATGCATGTAAATTATCATATGTGAAATGAATCGCCAGTCCAGGTTCAATACATGATGCAGGGTGCTTGGGGCTGGTGCACCAGGATGACCCAGAAGGATGGGATGGGGAGGGAGGTGGAAGGGGGGTTCTGGAAGGGGAAAACATGTACACCCATGGTGGATTCATGTCAATGTATGGCAAAACAAATACAATATTGTAAAATTAAAAAAATAGAAAATAAACTAACTTGATTAAAAAAAAAGAGTCTCTTTAGTCCTCTTTGCTTTCTGCCATTAGGGTGGTGTTACCTGCATATCTGAGGTTATTGATATTCTTCCAGAAGTCTTGATTCTAGGTTGAGCTTCTTCCAGCCTGGCATTTCTCATGATGTACTCTGCATATAAGTTAAATAAGCAGGATGACAATATACAACCCTGACATACTCCTTTCCCAATTGTGAACCAGTCCATTGTTCCATCTCTGGTTCTAACTGTTGCTTCTTGACCTGCATACAGGTTTCTCAGGAGGCAGGTAAGGTGGTCTGATATTCCCATCTCTTGAAGAATTTTCCAGTTTGTTGTGATCCATACAGTCAAAGGCTTTAGCATAGTCAATGAAGCAGAAGTAGATGTTTTGAAATTTGCTTGCTTTATCAATGATCCATTAGATGTTGGCAATTTGATTTCTGGTTCCTCTGCCTTTTCTAAATCCAGCTGGTAAGTCTGGAAGTTCTTGGTTCATGTACTGTTGGAGCCTAGCTTGAAGGATTTTGAACTTTACCTTCCCAGAATGTGAAATGAGGGCAACTGTGCTGTAGTTTGAACATTCTTTCACATTGCCCTTCTTTAGGATTGGAACGAAAACTGACCTTTTCCAGTCCCATGACCACTGCTGAGTTTTCCAAATTTGCTGTCATACTGAGTGCCGCACTTTAATATCATCATCTTTTAGGATTTGACATAGCTCAGCTGGAATTCCATCACCTCTACTAGCTTTGTTCATAGAAATGCTTCCTAAGGCCCACTTCACTTCACACTCCAGGATGTCTGGCTCTAGGTGAGTGATCACACCATCATGGTTATCCAGGTCATTATGACCTTTGTTGTATAGTTCTTCTATGTATTCTTGCCACCTCTTCTTAGTATCTTCTGCTTCTGTTAGGTCCATAGCATTTCTGTCCTTTATTGTGCCCATCTTTGTATGAAATGTTCCCTTGGTATCTTTAATTTTCTTGAAAAGATCTCTAGTCTCTCCCATTCTATTGTTTTCCTCTATCTCTGCATTGTTCACTTAACTAGTATCTGTTTAACAAAATTCTTTCTTCTTAAATCAGCCTGAATTTATCTCTATTGCTTACAGCTAAGACAAACTGAGAACTCTAGTCCTGGATCTACCATCGGCTTGATTTGTCCCCCAAAGTAAATCATGCACACTCTCTTGGCCTCACTTTTATTTTCTCTTAATAGTGTCATTGTCAAATTGTAGATTTTGCCCAACTTGTATAAAAGATAGTAGGGGATTATGACTGTTATGACAGCTGTCATTTGCTACTATGAAGAAACAGCTACATGAAGATCAGAAGTCATTACTGTGTTGTTATTTTGTGCCAGTTAGCACAGCATTATATCCCAGGACATAATGATTGGTTTTAAAGTAGACACGTACCCAAATTAGAGTGAAGCCTGGTACTTTTGTTCAGTGGTTGTTGCTACTGGCAATCACCGGGTGATTATGTGAGTCAAGTTTAGAACAGATTCACTCTGCCGAAGGCAAAGTGGAGAGATAGAAAGAAGCTGTACACCTTGGTGACATCACTGAGCAGCTACACTGGTTCAGCATTCATCTGAAACCCATCTTATTTCTGATTTTTTTTTCAGTTACTTGAGATAATAAATTCCCTTTATTAAAGCAATTTGAGTTGTATTTTCTCTTTCAACCAAAATCATCCTAACAAAAAGGTTTATTAAAACTCAGGATGGAGTTTTAATGGAGACAGAGGTAAGATTGTAGACAGAGGTAAAATTGGAGACAGAGGTAAGATTAATTAATGAATAAATATTTTGGGAGGCCCACAGACACCTTAAGCTAATATGGCCCTCTACCTAGTGTACCTCTTCTCCCATGTTCCTCCATCTTAGGAAGTGTCTCCATCATTTACCTAATTGCTCAAGCTAGAAATATACATGAAAATCATGCTAGGCTCCTTTCTCTTTGTCACCTTCAATCAGCTCAGTCATCATAAAATTTCCCTTCAATATCTTTATTATCTCTGCAATATACACTCATTTCTTCAACCCATTGGTATTGCCCTAACAAGTGTGATATCCTCTTCTTGTACTGATCTTTTTATCACCATATAATGTCTTCTTTTGTCTTTTGTTATAGCCTTTGTTTTAAATTCTATTTTGTCTGATATGAGCATTGCTACCTCTCTTCTTGTCATTTCTGCTTGCATAAAATATCTTTTTCTATTTTCTAATTTTCAGTCTCTGTGTGCTTCTAGCTCTAAAGTGAGTCTCTTGTAGGCAGCATACAGAAAGGTCTTGTTTTCTTATTCAAGTAGCCACCCTAGGTCTTTTGATTGGATCATTTATTCCATTGATGTTTAAAGTGATTATTGATAGATACATAATTAATGTAATTTTATTACTTGTTTTTCAGTTGTTTTGTGGTTATTCTCTATGCAATTCTTCTTTTGTGGTTTGATGATTTTCTTTAGTAGTATGCTTGTGTTTCTTTCTTTTTAGTTTTTGTGTATCTACTGTAGGTTTTTGATTTCTGGTTACCATGGGGTTCATTCATGTTGACCTATAACTATCTCTGTGTGTGTACTTAGTCTCTCATTCGTGTCTTGACTCTTTGCAACCCCATGGACTGCAGCCCACCAGACTCCTCTGTCCATGGAATTTCCCAGGTAAGAATACTGGAGAGGGGAGCCATTCTCTTCTCCACGGGAATCTTCCAGACCCAGGGATTGAAGCCATATTTCCTACATTGCATGAGCCACCAGGGAAGCCCATAACTATATCTACTTGTTTTAAACTGGTAGTCATTTAAATTCAAACACTTTCCAAAACACATTTACTCCCCACCCCTACATTTTGCTTTTTTTATGTCATATTTTATATCTTCATGTTTATCTCTTAAATGTTTATTGTAGTTGTAGTTGGTTTTACAATTTTTATCCTTTTATTTTCATGCTAGCTTATTTAATTGGTTGAACATCAGTCCTTTGCCTTTACTGTTCTGACTTTTTCTTTCCTATAAATTCTTACTTCTTGTTACAGTCTTTTCTTTTCTACTTAGTGAAGACCCTTTAACATTTCTTCAGGATGGGTTTAATATTGATGAACTCTTTTAGGTTTTGCTTGTTTGAGAACTTCTTTATCCGTTGTTCAATTCTAAATGATAATATTGCCGGGTAGAGTATTTTAGTGTTGATCACTCAGTTGTGTCTGACTCTTTGCGACCCCGTGGACTGTAGCCTGCCAGGCTCCTCTGTAGGTGGAATTGTCTAGGTAAGAATACTGGAGTGGGTAGCCATTCCCTTCTCCAGGGGATTTTCCTGACCCAGGGATCGAACCAGGGTCTCCTGCATTGCAGGCAGATTCTTTATCGCCTGAGCCACCAGGATATCCTAAGTTGCAGGTTTTTCCATTTCACACTTTGATTATGCCACTTCCTTCTGACCTTCAAAGTATCTACTGAAAAATCAACTGACAGCCTTGTGGGGTTCCCTTGTATATAACTCTTTGCTTTTCTCTTGCTGCCTTTGTAATTCTCTCATTATATTTATATTTTTCCATTTTAATTATGCCATGTCTTGGTGTGTGTGTCTTTGAGTTCCTCTTGATTGAGACCCTCTGTGCTTTCTGTACTTATATAACTGTTTCTTTCTTCAGGTTAGAAAGCTTTCACCCATTGTTTCATTAAATACATTTTCAACTATCTTCTCTCTCACTTCTCCTTCTGGAACCCCTATAAGGCAAGTGTTGGTATGCTTGATATTATCCCAAATATCCCTTAAATTGTTCTCATTAAAACAATTTTTTATTTTATTTATTTATTTTAATTGGAGGCTAATTACTTTACAATATTGTGGTGGTTTTTGCCATACATTCACATGAATCAGCCATGGGTGTACATGTGTTCCCCATCCAGGCCCCCCCTCCCACCTCCCTCCCCATCCCATCTCTCAGCGTCATCCCAGTGCACCAGCCCTGAGCACCCTGCCTCATGCACCGAACCTGGACTGGCTATCTATTTCACATATGATAATATACATGTTTCAATGCTATTCTCTCAAATCATTCCACCCTCCTCGCCTTCTCCCACGGAGTCCAAAAGACTGTTTTTTACATCTGTGTCTCTTTTTCTGTCTCGCATATAGGGTTATTGTTACCATCTTTCTAAATTCCATATATATGGTTAGTATACTGTATTGGTGGAGAAGGCAATGGCACCCCACTCCAGTACTCTTGCCTGGAGAATCCCATGGACGGAGGAGCCTGGTAGGCTGCAGTCCATGGGGTCGCTAAGAGTTGGATACGACTGAGCGGCTTCATTTCACTTTTCCCTTTCATGCACTGGAGAAGGAAATGGCAACCCACTCCAGTTTTCTTGCCTGGAGAATCCCAGGGACGGCGGAGCCTGGTGGGCTGCCGTCTATGGGGTCGCACAGAGTCGGACACGACTGAAGCGACTTAGCAGCAGCATGCTGTATTGGTGTTTTTCTTTCTGGCTTATTTCACTCTGTATAATGGGCTCCAGTTTCATCCACCTCACTAGAACTGATTCAAATGCATTCTTTTTAATGGCTGAGTAATATTCCATTGTGTATATGTACCACAGCTTTCTTATCCATTCTTCTGTTGATGGACATCTAGGTTGCTTCCATGCTGCTGCATTGCTTCAGTCGTGTCCGACTCTGTGCGACCCCATAGACGGCAGCCCACCAGGCTCCACCGTCCCTGGGATTCTCCAGGCAAGAATACTGGAGTGGGCTGCCATTTCCTTCTCCAGTGCATGAAAGGGAAAAGTGAAAGTGAAGTCGCTCAGTCGTGTCCGACTCTTAGCGACCCCATGGACTGAAGCCTGCCAGGCTCCTCCGTCCATGGGATTATCCAGGCAAAAGAGTACTGGAGTGGGGTGCCATTGCCTTCTCTGTGCTTCCATGCCCTGGCTATTAAAACAGTGCTGCGATGAACACTGGGGTGCATGTGTCTCTTTCAGTTCTGTTTACCTCAGTGTGTATGCCCAGTAGTGGAATTGCTGGGTCATATGGCAGTTCTATTTCCAGTTTTTTAAGGAATCTCCACACTGTTCTCCACAGTGGCTGTACTAGTTTGCATTCCCACCAACAGTGTAAGAGGGTTCCCTTTTCTCTGCACCCTCTCCAGCATTTATTGCTTGTAGACTTTTGGATAGCAGCCACTCTGACCAGCATGAGATGGTACCTCATTGTGGTTTTGATTTGCATTTTTCTGATAATGAGTGATGTTGTTTTCATGTGTTTGTTAGCCATCTGTATGTCTTCTTTAGAGAAATGTCTGTTTAGTTCTTTGGCCCATTTTTGATTGGGTCGTTTATTTTTCTGGAATTGAGCCGCATAAGCTGCTGTTATATTTTTGAGATTAATTCTTTGTCAGTTGCTTCTTTTGCTATTATTTTCTCCCATTTCGAAGGCTGTCTTTTCACCTTGCTGATAGTTTCCTTTGTTGTGCAAAAGCTTTTAATTTTAATTAGGTCCCATTTGTTTATTTTTGCTTTTATTTCCAATATTCTTGGAGGTGGGTCATAGAGGATCCTGCTGTGGTTTATGTCAGAGAGTGTTTTGCCTATGTTTTCCTCTAGGAGTTTTATACTTTCTGGTCTTACATTTAGATCTTTAATCCATTTTGAGTTTATTTTTGTGTATGGTGTTAGAAAGTGTTCTAGTTTGATTCTTTTACAAGTGGTTTTCCAGTTTTCCCAGCACCACTTGTTAAAGAGATTTCTTTTCTCCATTGTATATTCTTGCCTCCTTTGTCAAAGATAAGGTGTCCATAGGCACATGGATTTATCTCTGGGCTTTCTATTTTGTTCCATTGATCTATATTTCTGTCTTTGTGCCAGTACCATACTGTCTTGATGACTGTGGCTTTGTAGTAGAGCCTGAAGTCAGGCAGGTTGATTCCTCCAGTTCCATTCTTCTTTCTCAAGATAGCTTTTGCTATTTGAGGTTTTTTGTATTTCCATACAAATTGTGAAATTATTTCTTCTAGTTCTGTGAAAAATACCATTCGTAGTTTGATAGGGATTGCATTGAATCTATAGATTGCTTTGTGTAATATACTCATTTTCACTATATTGATTCTTCCAATCCATGAACATGGAATATTTCTCCATCTATTTGTGTCCTCTTTGATTTCTTTCATCAGTGTTTTATAGTTTCTATATGTAGGTCTTTTGTTTCTTTATGTAGAAATATTCCTAAGTATTGTATTTGTTTCGTTGCAGTGGTGAATGGTATTGTTTCCTTAATTTCTCTTTCTGTTTTCTCATTGTTAGTGTATAGGAATGCAAGGGATTTCTGTGTGTTAATTTTATATCCTGCCACTTTACTATATTCATTGATTAACTCTAGTAATTTTCTTGTGGAGTCTTTAGGGTTTTCTACGTAGAGGATCATGTCATCTGCAAACAGTGAGAGTTTTACTTCTTCTTTTCCAGTCTGGATTCCTTTTATTTCTTTTTCTGCTCTGATTGCTGTGGCCAAAACTTCCAAAACTATGTTGAATAGTAGTGGTGAGAGTGGGCATCCTTGTCTTGTTTCTGACTTTAAGGGAAATCATTTCAATTTTTCACCATTGAGGATAATGTTTGCTATGGGTTTATCATATATGGCTTTTATTATGTGAGATATGTTCTTTCTATTCCTGCTTTCTGGAGGTTTTTTTTTTTTTTTGATCATGAATGGATGTTGCATTTTGGCAAAGTCTTTCTCTGCATCTATTGAGGTAATCATATGGTTCTTATCTTGTAATTTGTTAATGTGGTGTAACACATTGATTGATTCATGAATACTGAAGAATCCTTGCAACCCTGGGATAAAGCCCACTTGGTCATGATGTATGATCTTTTTAATATATTGTTGGATTCTGTTTGCTAGAGTTTTGTTAAGGATTTTTGCATCTATGTCCATCAGTGATATTGGCCTGTAGTTTTCTTTTTTGGTGGCATCTTTGTTTGGTTTTGGTGTTAGGGTGATGATGGCCTCATAGAATGGGTTTGGAAGTTTACCTTCCTCTGCAATTTTCTGGAAGAGTTTGAGTAGGATAGGTGTTAGCTCTTCTCTAAATTTTTGGTAGAATTCAGCTGTGAAGCCATCTGACCCTGGGCTTTTGTTTGTTGGAAGATTTCTGATTACAGTTTCGATTTCTGTGCTTGTGATGGGTCTGTTAAGATTTCCTTTTTCTTCCTGGTTGAGTTTTGGAAAGTCATACTTTTCTAAGAATTTGTCCATTTCTTCCATGTTGTCCATTTTATTAGCATATAGTTGTTGAACAATTTTTTTCTTTTTGCTGTACTGTCTGGTTGATTTCCATTATTTTTTCAGATCACTTATACATTTTGCTATATCACCTAGTCTGCTGCTATTTCTTATAGTGTGTTTTTCATTTTGGTTATTGTATTCTTCATTTCTGACTGGTTCTTTTCTATATTTTTGCGTTCCTTGTTAAAATTCTCACTGATTTCATCTATTCTTTCCCCTAATTCAGTTAGCATTCTTTTTATCTGGTAGGTTAACCAAGGCGGTAAAAAACCTTTACTCTGAAAAATAAAAGATGGTAATGAAAGAAATAAAAAATAACAGAAATAGATGGAGAGATATATCATTTCTTGGATTGGAAGAATTAATATTGTTAAAATGGCCATATACCCAGAGCAATCTACAAGTTTGATGTGATCCCTATCAAATTACTCAGAGAAAATTACTAGAGCAATAAATCCCAAAGTTTATATGGAACCATTAAAGACCAAGACTTGCCAAAGCAATACTGAAGAACAAGAACAAAGCTAGAAGTATTTACACTCCTTGATGGCAAATTATACTACAAAGCTACAGTAATCAAAACAACATGGTATTGGCACAAAAACAGGCACATATGTCAGTGGAACAGAATAGAAAGCCCAGGAATAAACTCACACACTTATGGTCTAATTTACAACAAAGGAGGAGAAAAGATATTTAATGGAGAAAAGAGAGTCTCTTCAATAAGTAGTGCTGGGGAAACTGGATAGCTATATGTAGAAGAATGAAATTAGAACATTCTCTCACACCATACACAAAAAATAAACTCAACATGGATTAAATACCCAAACATAAGATGTGAAACCAAAAAACTCTTAGAAGAAAACACAGGCAGAACACTCTTTGACATAAGTTGTAGCAACATTTTTTTGGATCTTTCTACAGAAAAGGAAATAAAAGCAAAAATAAAGTAATGAGACCTAATTAAACTAAAAAATTTTTGCACAAGAAAGGAAACCATTGACAAAATGAAAATACAATCTACTGAATAAGAGTGAATATTTGCAAATGATATGACTGATAAGCAGTTAATATCCAAAACATATAAACAGCTCATACAGGTCAACACCAAAAAAAAAAAAAAAAAATTAAAAAACAAGCCAGAAGACCTGAATAGACATTTCTTCCAAAGAAGACATATAAAAAGATGCTCAACATCACTAAGTATTAGAGAAATGCAAATCAAAACAGCAGCAAGATACCACACCACATCTGTCAGAATGACTATTTTCAAAAAGTCAAATAATAAATGCTAGAGAGGAGGTAGGGAAAAGAGAACTGTTGCACACTGTTGGTGGGAATATAACTTGGTGCAGCCACTATAGAAGACAGTATGGAGGTTCCTAAAAAAACTAAAAATAGAACTACCATATGATCCATCAATTCCATTTCTGGGTATATATCTGGAAAAACCAAAAATACTGATTCAAAAGATACACGCACCTCATGTTCATAGCAGCACTATTTACAATAGTCAAAATATGGAAGCAATCTGTGTCCATCAACAGATGAATGGATAAAGAAGTTATAATTTATATATGTTTAAGTATATACACGCATATATATTTATATACATAACTCAACCATAAAAAAGAATGTAATTCTGTCGTTTGCAATATTGTGGATGAATGAGCCTACAGAATACTAAGCCAAGTGAAATAACTGAGAAAGATAAATAGTTTATAATGTCACTCATATGTGGAATCTAAAACAATAATACAAATGAATGTATACAGTGAAATAGAAACAGACTCATAGATATAGAAAATAAACTAGTGGTTACCAGCAGGGGGAGGGAAGAGGGAAAGGGCAAGTTATGGGTATAGGATTAAGAGATACTAATTACTATGTAAAAATAGATAAGCAACAAGGTATAATGTACAGAACAGGGAATTATAGCCATTTTTATAATAACTGTTAATAGAGTATAATCTATAAAAATATTGAATCACTATGTTGTACATCTGAAACTAATATAATATTGTAAATGAACTATACATCAGCTTTAAAAAAAGGAGTGCAGCACCGTTTACAATAGCCAGGACATGGAAGCAACCTAGATGTCCATCAGCAGACGAATGGATAAAGAAGCTGTGGTACATATACACAATGGAAAATTACTCAGCCATTAAAAAGAATACATTTGAATCAGTTCTATTGAGATGGAGGAAACTGGAGCCCATTATACAGAGTGAAGTAAGCCAGAAAGAAAAACACTAATACAGTATACTAATGCATATATGTGGAATTTCAAAGATGATAACGATAACCCTATATGCGAGACAGAATAAGAGACACAGATGCATAGAACAGTCTTATGGACTCTGAAGGAGAAGGTGAGGGTGGGACATTCTGAGAGAATAGCATTGAAACATGTATATTATCATATGTGAAACAGAACACCATTCCAGGTTCGATGCATGAGACAAACGCTCAGGGCTGGGGCAATGGGATGACCCAGAGGGATGGGATGGGGAGGGAGGTAGGGGGGGGTTCAGGATGGGAAACACATGTGGACCGGTGGCTGATTCATGTCAGTGTGTGGCAAGAGCCACTGCAATGTTTTGAAGTGATTGGCCCCCAACTAAAATAAATAAATTTATTTTTAAAAAAAGGAGTGTATATATGTGCCAAGGATAGAAACTTAGTGTTTGTTCATTCTCATCCACTAACACTCAGAAAGGCATTCTTCTCCCCATTCCTCTCCTCCCATCCTATCAGACAAAGCTCCTTAGTGTGGCTTCAAACACCTCATCCCTTGCCCCAAGCTGCACTGGTTCCACTGGCCTGGAAGAAAACTTACACTTCTCATCCACACTCTCTCTTTCCACTTCTCTTGTTCTACCCTTCCATCCACCTTCCTCTCCAGTCATCACCCTCTTCACAAGAGCACTCTCATGCTTAGCACTGTCCCAAGACTCAGGTTGAGACCACTCCCTCTCCTAGTCTTTCCTTTCCTCCTCTTTTGTCAATGGTAAAGCAATGGTAAAATTCCTACAAGGCCTGGCATCAAAAACACCTCAGAATCTTTGTGTTTCTCAGGTCCTTTGTGTCCCATTTCTGTCTATGCCTCCCATTGTTTGTATATCCCAGTGTCTTTGTGTCTTAGTGTTTGAGCATCAGAGTGTTTGTGTATATCCCAGTGACAACGTGCCCAAGTGTCAATGTTTTAGCTTCTGTGTGTCCTAATGTCTTTATGCCTTAGTGTCTTTCTCTTTCAGTGTCAGTATATCCTAGTGTTTGTATGTCCTAGCTTTTCTCTATGCTCAAGTATCTATGTGTCTTGGAGTTAGTATTTGGATATCTCAGCATCTGTGTTTCCTGTTGTTGGTATTTACCCTTATGTGTAAATGCCAGTGTCTCTGTGCCCCAGTGTTGTACATGTCACAATGACTATATCGAACAGTGTTTTTGTCTTAGCATCTGTGTATATCGCAGAATCTTCGCTTTTACAGTTTCAGTATTTCCTAGTGGCTGTATACCTCAATGTCTGTGTTTCCTAGAGTCTGTGAATTGCAAAGTCTGGGTATGTTCCAATGACTGTTTGTCCTGCTCTATGTGTCCCAGTGTGTGTGTCCCAGGGTCTCTCTGTGTCCCATGGGCCAAGTGTGCCTGTGTTTGTGCCCCAGTCAATTGTTCTTATCGTCCCTCTTATTGTCAGTTCAGTTCAGTTCAGTTGCTCAATTGTGTCTGACTCTTTGCAACCCCATGGACTGCAGCATGCCAGGCCTCCCTGTCCATCACCAACTCCCGGAATTTACTCAAACTCATGTCCATTGAGCCGGTGATGCCATCCAACCATCTCATCCTCTGTCATCCCCTTCTCCAACCATCTCATCCTCTGTCATCCCCTTCTCCTTCCTCCTTCAATCTTTCCCAGCATCAGGGTCTTTTCAAATGAGTCAGCTCTTCACATCAGGTGGCCAAAGTATTGGAGTTTCAGCTTCAACATCAGTCCTTCCAATGAATATTCAGGACTGATCTCCTTTAGGATGGACTGGTTGGATCTCCTTGCAATCCAAGGGACTCTCAAGAGTCTTCATCAACACCACAGTTCAAAAGCATCAATTCCTCGGCGCTCAGCTTTCTTCACTGTTCAACTCTCACATCCATACATGACCACTGGAAAAACCATAGCCTTGACTAGACGGACCTTTGTTGGCAAAGTAATGTCTCTGCTTTTTAATATGCTCTCTTATTGTCAGTATATACTAATTCCTGTTTCCTGGTGTCTATGCATCCTATTTACTGTATGTTCCAATGTTGTATATTTTCTAGTGACAGTATATTCCAGTGTTTAAGAGCATTACTTTCTGTGGTTCTTATATCTATAGGCCCCAGTGTTTGTATGTCCCAATGCTTGTGATTTCTGGTGTCTGTGTGTTGTAGAATCTGTGAATGTCCTTGTGTTAGTGTGTCCCAATGTCTGTGTACCTCGTGTGTATGCACTGATATCCATGTATTCCAGTGCCTGTATATCCCAGTGTCTGTGTCTCTTAGTGACTATGCACCAGTATCTATGTTCCCAGTGTCTGTCTCAATGACTATATACCCCCAAGTCACTATATATCAAGGTTTCTATGTGTCTTAACTTCTGTCTGTATCTGTGTACCACGATGTCTATGTATACCAGTTTCTCTTTATCTCTGTAAATTAGTGCATTAGTTTCCATGTGCCCCCATTGTCTGTGTGCCAGCATGTTGGTTGTATAGCTCAGTTTCAGTGTTTCTGTGTGCCTCAGTCTCAGTATCTATCCCACTCTATGTGCCCTAGTGTTTTTGTACTAGTGTCTGTGTGTCTCAATATCTGTGAAGCGTGTCTGTTTGTCCCAGTGTCAGTATATCCCCACGTCTGTAAGTTCCAGTGTCTATGTATCCTAGTGTCTGTGCAAGTCTCAGTGTACTGTATGTTCTATTATCTGTCAGTGTTTGTTTGTCCCAGTGTTTGTATGTTCCAAAGTGATTGTGTGTTCCAGAGCAAGCATGTTGCAGTGTGTCTATGTATTTCAGTGTTTTGTGTGTTTAGTGGCTGTATCCCAGTTTCTGTGTGTTTGAGTCTGTGTATCCCAGTGTCTACATGTTGCAGTGACTGTGTCCCTATGTTAGCATGTTGTAGTCTGTCTGAGTCTCAGTGTTTGTGTGCCTCATGACTATATCACACTGTATGTCCTAGTGTTTGTGTGTTCCAGAATCTGTAGGCTTAAGTGTTTGCTACTGTGTATGTCAGTGTCTGTATGTTTTCTGCTGTCTGTGTGTCCTAGTTTGGGAGGACCCTGATGTTTATGTATTCTGTTGTGTACCACACATCTCTATGTATCAGTGTTTGTGTGTCTCAGTGTCTGTATGTCCCAGTAATTTTTTTCTCAGTGTTTATGTATCTTGTTTCCCAGTGTCTAGGTCCTTCGCGTTTCACTAGTGTCCCTAGTGACTGTATCTCCCAGTGTTTCTGTATATCCAAGTATCTATGTGTGTCAGGGGCTGTGTCCCATTGTCTATACATCCAAGTAGCTGTGTCTAAATGTTTACGTATCCCAGTGTCTATGTACTTTAATGTCTATAAGTCCCTGTTTCTGTCTACTTCTGACTGTGCAACAGTCTGTGTGTCAAAATGACTGTGTGTCACAGTGTATATATAATTCCCAGTACCTATAGATCACAGCCTCTCTGTACTCTAATGGCTGGGTGTCCCAATATTTGTTTATGTCCTAATGACTGTGTGTTCTAGTATCTGTGTGTCTTTATGTCTGTGTATGTTCCAATATCTGTGTGCAAAGATAGGAAAACACAGATATTGGAATACACAGAGGCTCACAAATGCCTTGACACAGAGATACACAGAATTTTTATATGTCCCATGGTTTGTGAACCCCAGTGACTGTTTGCATGTTGCATATGTCTCTTAATTTCAGTGTTTGTATACTTCAGTACCTGTAGCCCAGTGTCTGTGTGTCACAACATCTGTTTGATCCAGTTTTGCGGTGGTTCTATGGGGGTTCCATGTCTGTATGTGCCTCAATAACTGTATGTCCCAGGATGTGTCCCAATTTCTGTGTGTTCTGATGTCAGTGTACCTCAGTGTATGTATATTCCAGTGTTTGCTTGTTCCACTCTTTGTGAGGCAAAGTGTCTGTATGTCTTAGTGTTTTTATATGTCCTTATGTTTCTGTGCTTCAATATCTATATTCTATTTTTGTGTATTCTAGTCTCAGTATGATCCTGAGTTTCAGTTTTTTCATATTTCAGTCTCTATGCCTCAGTTTCCTTGTGTCCCAGTGGTGCTGTGACCCACTGTGTGTGTGTGTGTGTCCCAGGTTCTATGTATCCTTCTGTTTGTATATCCCAGTGTCTGTATGTACCAGTACCTGTGTGGCAGTGTCTGGTCCCATTGTTTCTGTATGCCAGCATCCCAGTGTGTTCTGATGACTGTTCTACTATCGTTGTGTGTTGTGTTTGTATATTCCAGTGTCTCTCTGCATTTTAGTGGTTGGCTATATTCCCCAATGGCTATGTGCCTCTTAATATCTGTATGAGCAAGTGTTTGGCTGTGTTTCAGTGTCTACATATTTTAGTTTCTCTAGGTTTTTGTGTCTCAATGTCTCTGTGTTCTGGTGTCTGTGGTTTCCTCTGCATATTGTAGTTCACTATCTGCATATCCTTGGTTATCCATAATTCTGTGAGTTTCTGTTTCCCATTCTTTATGCACCTGTCTTATACACTCTATTGGTCTTTTTATTTCAGTGTCTGTATGTTCACGTCTCTGGGTTTCCCGGAGTCTCTGACTGTATTTTCCTGCTTCTATCTGTTGTCTCTGTGTGTCCCTGATCTCTGTATGTTAGTATCTGTGTACCCTTATCCTTCAATGTACTTGAGTCTTTGCATATCTTGAACCTCTGTGCTCTAGTGGTCTGTATCTCCCTGTCTTTGTGTGCCCATGGATCTCTACATGTTAGTGTCTGAGCATCCAATGAGCCTTCTGTTTGAGTGTTGGTGCATCCCTTTTTCTGTTCATCATTGAATTTTTGTGTTTCTGAATCTTTACATGTTCCTGGATCTTTGCACTTTCTAAAGTCTTTATTGTGTCCTTGTGTCCTTACTCCTCCTTGAATCTGCATGTCCCTGAATCTTTGCATGTGATCTAAGATCTAGTGTTTGTGCATCACTGTGTCAGGGCATTCATGAGCCTCTGTGTGTTCCAGTATCTGTGTGTTCCTATCTTTATGCATCCCCAAGTTTTGCATATCCCTGAACTTTCATGATCCACTGTAAGTGTGTCCTGGAATCTCTGTATTCCTGTTCTGGGTGTCTCTCTCTGAGCCTCTGTGTTCTAGTGTCTGTACTCATGAATCTGCATATGCCTCCTTCCATGTGCCCTTTGTTGGTGAATCCCGGAGTCTGTGCATCTCTGGGGCTTGGCTCTCCATGTCTGTGGTTTAGCATTTACCCTACTTCTCCATTTATTTTCTCCAACTTTTGACAATGTTTCTGTTATTAGTTTCTTGATGTTGCTATGGCTGTGTCTTAAGTTGTTCTGTGCCTCAATATCATTTTTCTTAGCCCATGGATCTTTTTATCTAGGTTCTCGTGACTGTGTTATTGTTTCTGTGGGTCTGTTTGTCAGGGTATTTCTTTGTATTGGTTCCTCTTTTTGTCTTGCTCTGTCCCTGTTTTTGTTTTGATCTGACTCACCATGTCTGTGTCACTGTCTCTCTATTTGTGTCTTATGTCTGAATCCATGTCTTTTTATTTTTTACTCACTATCTCTGTGTTCCTGGGTCTGAGTCACTGTCCCTATCCTTTCATTTGTGGCCTTGGTTCCTTTTTTGTGTGTCTCTATTTCTGGGCATCCTCAGGTGTATCTTGATTCAGTGTCTTTGCCCATTTGCTTATGTTCTGTGGGTTTGTTTCTCTACGTCTAGGTTTCTTTATTCCTATCTTGATCCTTCCAGAAATGTGTCTATGTTTCTGTCCCTATGTCTATCCTATATCCATATGACTGTGTTGGTGGGTTCACATCCCCATGTCTACTTGTTCTAAGATTTCTCATTCTGAATTCCTATATCCCTGTCACTGTGTCACAATATCCCCATTATTCCTGGGCTTATCTTGCCTATCCTTATGTCTGTTACTTGATCTGAAACTTATCTCTTCAATGGTGTTTGTCATGGTTTAGGTGTCTGCATTCCCATGTCTTTCCGACAAAGATCTCTAACTATATAAATCTATGCTCCTGTCTCATTCTTAGTGTGTTCCTCTGCATGTGTGTGTGTCCCTGGGTCTTTATCACCAAGTCTGTATCTGTGTAACATTGAATCTGTTTCTGTGTCCTTATAGGTTTCTGGTCCTGTGTCTCTGTGTTCTCTTCTCGTCCCACATCCCATGTCTGCATGCCATCATGTCTATGTGTTTCTACCTCTCTGTCCTTGGTGTGATCTTGGCCAAAGACAAACCAAGACTGTGGTCTTGGTCAATGTCAGGACCAAGACTAGGGTCTTGACCAACGTCTCCCTGGTTACCTCTGTGTCCCTGTGTCTGAATCTCTATCTTTTCATTTTGTATGTTGTTATGTCTCAGTGTCTTCATATTAGTCACTGTGTGCCTGTTCCTGGGTGACCTCATTTTTGTCTCTCTGCCTCTATCTTTGTGACAGAGATAGCATCTCAAAACGAGGATACAGAAGCTCAGCCAGAGAGCATCTGTTTCTCTGGGTTTATGTCCCTGAGGCTGTCACTCTGGCTTCCTGCCCCCATCTCTGTATGTCTACATGCCCCTATGTCTATTCTCTTTATTTTGAAATCCTTGTATTTCCATATGTCTCTATCTCTACCCATTCATGTCTGTGTCCTTATTGCTGTTTCTGTGTGTGATCTTGTGACTTTGGTTGTGAGTAGTATATGTGTGTGTGTTTACTGCTGTGTCATGGGATCCTTTTTTGTGCATTCATTTCTTCATTCAGCAAATATTTACTAAGCACCTACTATGTGCTAAGAACTGGGGAATACATCGATGATTTAGAAAAGTTCTTGCTCTCAAGTAGCTCACAGTCTAAGTAAGGGATCCAGACAAGTAAATAGTATTCACATAGTACGTACAAGTAAGTACATAGTATGAAAGGTGAATTTGAATGGAATGGGAGTGGGCTGTGGGAATACAGGGGACCAAACTCAATCTATGGGTGGGGTCAGGGAAGACTTCCTAGAGGAAGTGACAACTAAGACTTGAAGAATGTGTAACATTTACCTGAATGAAGCCAAAGAAGGGAATCCCACATAGAAGGAAAAGCACATGCAAGGGCTGATTGGTGGGTTTGTTAGAGGAACTGTGTTTGTGTGCATGCTCAGTCATGTCTGAGTCTTTGTGACCCTACGGACTGTAGCCCACCAGACTCCTCTGCCCATGGGATTCTCCCAGCAAGAATACTGAAGTGGGCTGCCATTTCCTCTTCTAGGGGATCTTCCTGACCCATGGACTGAACCCACATCTTCTGCATCTTCTGCCTTGGCAGGCAGATTCTTTACCACTGAGTCACTTGGGAAACCCTAGGGGAACTGTAAGAGCTTTAAATAAGCCATGGAAGCCAGAGAAGGTTGTGAGGAGTACTGGTGCTTCAGATTTTTGTTTTAAGGAAGTCAATTCTAAGGTTGCTCTGGAGTATGAATTAAAAAGGATAGACTGGAGATAGTAAGGACCGTGAGAAGGCAGGAGTCTCGAAGCCTCTAGGTCCATAGATCTGCACATCTTTGTGTACGTGTTCTGGTGAATGTATCACTTAATGCCTGTGTTAGTGTGTGTGTCCCTGTGTGTTTTCATGTCCTCAGGGCTTTGTTCCTGGTCAACCCTGTACCCTGGCCTCTGAGTCACTTAAACTCAGGTCTCCTGGCTCTGGGGTTCAGGGACCATCACAGAACACAGGCAATGTAAGGTTGGCCCAGAAACCACTGTACATGAGAGCATTTCACCAGCCAGCAGGAAGCTCAGTGGGGCAACAGTCTTGGTGAGTCCTTAAGCAGCTTCTTGCCTAGGACCACAGACACATCTGGGCCCTGGTGCCTCCTCAGATTTGGCCCCATAGGCCCTGCCACCAGCTTGATGTCTGCATTCTGGAACTGTCCTGAGGAAGAGAGATGGATTACCAGTCAGGTCAGTGTCCGAGTACCACTGATAGCTCTGAGAGGATCCTAAAGCAGGGAACCTAGAAAGAAAAGAAGGAGGGAGGAGAGGCAGCAAAGGCCTGGAGGAGGGAAGAGACTGAGCATTGTGTGATTTGTGGAGGAGTCAGATGGGACAGGAGTGTAGTATGAAAGTAGAGAGCCAAAGTGGATGAGATGGCAGCAGACGGGGTACAGTCTGGCTTGAAGGAGATGACAAGTTAGATTAGCGAAGTGAGGAGGTTCAAAGGAAGTAAAAATATCTGTCTAATCCACCATCGCTGCCCAAATTCTTTGGTGGGGGTCTCGGCCTCAGGTTCTGCTAGTGTCTCTTGACCTACTGTCTGGCTTCCTGCAATCCCCCTTTATAGCAACATCCAGAGGAATCTTTGTAATACTCAGATCTGACTGTATCTTTCTCCTGCTTCCCTGATGGCTCAGATGGTAAATAATCGGTGTGCAATGCAGAGATGTGGGCTCAATTCCTGGGTCAGGAAGATTACCTGGAGAAGAGAATGGGTACCCACTCCAGTATTCTTGCCTGGAGAATTCCATGGACAGAGGAACAACAGATGGGCAACAGTCCATGGGGTCTCAGAGTCCAACACAACTGAGCAACTTTCACTTTCACTTTCTCCTGCCTATGCCTTTTCATAACTCCCGTTGTCTTCAGGAAAAGTCAAATTTTTCATGCGGGCACTCTGGTCTGACTACTCCAGCTCCATCTCCTCCAATCTCCATTCTTTTCCTGTACACATTTACTCAGTTTTCCATACTCAGTGCAGGTCTCTCTCCTACAGCAGATCTTTCTTGAGCTCCAAGGCTGCGCAAGGTGCTTCACCCTGGATTCCTCCAGCTCCCTGGACTGCTTTCTGTCTAGCACTGATAACTCACTGGGATCACTATCCATGTCTGGGTCTGTCTTCTTCCTAGACCAGGAGCTCTCCAATGGCAGAGCTTGGTTCTGATTCTTCTTTGAGGTTTGAGGGTCAAGGTGCTGGGAGCTAACTGACCTTTCATTGTGGCAGAGTTTCTCTTGGGACTGGTGCTGCCTGGCCACTATCAGCCTCAGTAACACTTATCCAGTAGGCCATGGGCCAAGGGGCTGAGACTTGAGCCACTGACCATATAGAACCCCAGGTGTGGTAGTTGCAGGATGCTGGGGTTCTGGTAGTGGTGCTGGAGACCTAGGAACTCAAGGTAAGGCCCAAAGTGGAGGGTTTCACATGCTGCAGCAGTTACACTGGAGCTCCAGCTAGGGCCTTTTCAGTAGTGCAGGCTGGTCCCAGGACAGAAGCAAGGTACCCTTACCTTGCACTGATATGGAACTGTGGGTAATGGAAACAGTGTAGGCCCAGGGTTTACAGGGGCCTACAAGGCCAACACAGGGTTGGTATAGGCCTATAGGCCTACCTGGAAGTAGGTACAGATCTGGTCCTTGTGCCCTGGCCTTGATGGTGTCCCAAGCAGCTGTCTACTCCCATGCAGCCCTGAGGGGAGAAGAATGCTTACCGGGAGCACAGGGTTTCACATGGTCATTCACATGGTCACCCATAGCACAGGAGAGGTGAAGTCTCAGTGCCTGAAATTCAGATGAAGTGGTGCAGATTTGTGGTTAGAGTGCTAGCTCCTGAGGATAGTGCTTCTACCATAGCCCATCCAGCTGCTCCTTCCTGTGCAGTGTGTGAGCATGTATGTATATGTGTGCATGCTTACCCCAATGGGGCTGTTTGCATGTGTGTGCTTGCCTCTGAATGTGTAAATGTGTGTGTTTAGTTCCATTCATCTGAATATCTCTGGGCATATCTGTGCATCTGTATATTTGGGGAAAATGTTATGGTAGAGTGTGTATTTTTTTGGTTGTATGTTTATATATGTCTCTGGATATGTGTCTCTAGGCTTCCTAGGTGGCGCTAGTGGTAAAGAACTTACCTGCCAATGCAGGAGACATAATAGACTGGGATTCTATTCCTGGGAAGATTCCTTGGAGGAGGAAATGACAACTCACTCCAGCATTCTTGCTTTGAGAATCCCATGGACAGAGGAGCCTGGTGGGCTATAGTTCATAGGGTCGCAAAGAGTTGGACATGACTGAATAGACTTAGGACTCATGCTGGATATCTTAGTGTTATAAATCTTGGTGAATAGTTTATGTCGTGTGTGTCTGGTTGTGTGTTGGTGCATATTATGTATCTGGGGGTGTCAGCGAGTATGCATCTGTCTGTGTATCATAGAATATGTGTGCATTGGTGTGTTTTATGTATCTAGAGTGGCAGAGTGTGTGTGCCTGTGTGTGTTGAATTCTTGTGAATTGCAATGAATCTGGGGTTATCAGTGTATGTATGTTGATATATGTGTCATTGTGTATATCTGGGCATGTATTATGCATCAATATGTGTCTGGATGCATATTTGTATGTTACTATGTGTAGGGAGAAGGCAATGGCACCCCACTCCAGTACTCTTGCCTGGAAAATCCCATGGAGAGAGGAGACTGGTAGGCTACAGTCCATGGGGTCGCTAAGAGTCGGACGCGACTGAGCGACTTCACTTTCACTTTTTCCTTTCATGCACTGGAGAAGGAAATGGCAACTCACTCCAGTATTCCTGCCTGGAGAATCTCAGGGACGGGGGAGCCTGGTGGGCTGCCGTCTATGGGGTCGCACAGAGTCGGACACGACTGAAGTGACTTAGCAGCATGTGTAGGTGTGGAAAGTGTGAGTTTTTGTGAGTTTACTGTATGCTCTGGTATGTATATGTGTATCTATGAGTGTCTTGGTGTTAGAGTGTATTTGTGTTTTCATGTGTCTGAGTATGCACTTGTGTGTTAGTGAAGTGCACTGCTATGTGTTTGTGTTAGTCCACAAATGTCTGGGGGTGTTGATGTGTATATTTGGCTGTGGAGTTATATGAGCTAGAGTCTTTGGTGCTCTCCCCTGCCTTTGGGTCATTTATGAGTTGTAGCAGGTCCCCTGGATGCTCATCCAGTGTGAAGAAGATCCTCTCTTCTGAGTGTGGGATGTGGATCACAAAGTGGGGTCTCATCTACTGCAAGGCAGGAGGCACAACTCTGTAGTTATAGCCTTAGAAGATATGGGAGATGAGGAGAGGGAAAGAGAGAGGAAGGGAAGATAGGAGGCCATGTTTATTTCCCCAGAGAGACAGTCCAGCCCCAGTCCCAGTGCACAAGCTATCCTATACTCAAACAAGTCAGCAAGGGTGGCTGGCTTATCCAAGGATGAGAAAATGAAGATGCTTGGCAACATGCCTGCAAAAGATAGGAGGACTGTGTTGATAGGAGACTGATTATTACATTCCTAGTAACTCTGGGGCCCCCTGGTCTCTGAGTCACCCCAAATTCCTGAGCTCAGTATTTAAGTCTTTTTGATATCTAGTCCCTGCCTAGCTCTCCACTCTTCTCTGTATGCTCCAGCCCAACTGAACTGAATATTCTTATGGGTGCCTTGCCTTATCTTGCTAGTGACCACATTGTTTCTGTTTTTCCTGCTACTTGGAATATTCTCCTTCTTTTAACTAGTAATAATCAATTTCTAGTTATTCTTCTAGGTCAGCTCAAATGCTATTTTAAAATTTTATTGACTTATTTTATTTTTGGCTGCACTGGGACTTTGTTGAAGCACCTGGGGCTATTCCTTGCTGTGTGTAGGCTTTCTCTAGTTGCTGCATGTGGGGGCTACTCTTCCTTGTGCTCCACGGGCTTCTCATTGTGATGGCTTCTCTTGTTGCAGAGCATGAGCTCTAGGGTGAGTGAGCTTTAGTAATTGCAGCATGTGGGCTCTAGAGTGTGGGCTCAGTAGTTGTGATGCACGGGCTTAGTTGCCCCACAGCATGTGGGATCAGCAGTGGCCACAGGACTGGAAAAGGTCAGTTTTCGTTCCAATCCCAAAGAAAGCCAATGCCAAAGAATGCTCAAACTACCGCACAATTGCACTCATCTCACACGCTAGTAAAGTAATGCTCAAAATTCTCCAAGCCAGGCTTCAGCAATACGTGAACCATGAACTTCCAGATGTTCAAGCTGGTTTTAGAAAAGGCAGAGGAACCAGAGATCAAATTGCCAATATCCACTGGATCATCAAAAAAGCAAGAGAGTTCCAGAAAAACATCTATTTCTGCTTTATTGACTATGCCAAAGCCTTTGACTGTGTGGATCACAATAAACTGTGGAAAATTCTGAAAGAGATGGGAATACCAGACCATCTGACCTGTCTCTTGAGAAACCTGTATGCAGGACAGGAAGCAACAGTTAGAACTGGACATGGAACAACAGACTGGTTCCAAATAGGAAAAGGAGTACGTCAAGGCTGTATATTGTCACCCTGCTTATTTAACTTCTATGCAGAGTACTTCATGAGAAATGCTGGGCTGGAAGAAACACAAGCTGGAATCAAGATTGCCGGGAGAAATATCAATAACCTCAGATATGCGGATGACACCACCCTTATGGCAGAAAGTGAAGAAGAACTAAAGAGCCTCTTGATGAAGGTGAAGGAGGAGAGTGAAAAAGTTGGCTTAAAGCTCAATGTTCAGAAAACTAAGATCATGGCATCTGGTCCCATCACTCCATGGGAAATAGATGGGGAAACAGTGGAAACAGTGTCAGACTTTACTTTTTTGGGCTCCAGAATCACTGCTGATGGTGAATGCAGCCATGAAATTAAAAGACGCTTACTCCTTGGAAGGAAGGTTATGGCCAACCTAGATAGCATGTTTAAAAGCAGAGACATTACTTTGCCAACAAAAGTCCATCTAGTCAAGGCTATGGTTTTTCCAGTGGTCATGTATGGATGTGAGAGTTGGACGGTGAAGAAAGCTGAGCTCCGCAGAATTGATGCTTTTGAACTGTGGTGTTGGAGAAGACTCTTGAGAGTCCCTTGGACTGCAAGGAGATCCAATCAATCCATCCTAAAAGAGATCAATCCTGGGTGTTCATTGGAAGGTCTGATGTTGAAGCTGAAGCTCCAATACTTTGGCCACCTCATGCGAAGGGTTGACTCATTGGAAAAGACCCTAATGCTGGGTAGGACTGGGGGCGGGAGGAGAAAGGGACGACAGAGCATGAGATGGTTGGATGGCATCACCGACTCGATGAACATGGGCTTGGGTAGACTCTGGGAGCTGGTGATGGACAGAGAGGCCTGGCGTGCTGCAATTCATGGGGTCGCAGAGAGTCGGACACGACTGAGCGACTGAACTGAACTGAACTGATGTGGGATCTTCGCAAACTGGGGATCGAACCAGTGTCTCCTGCACTTTCAGGCAAATTCCTATCCACTGTGCCACCAGGGAAGTCCCATGTTAATATTTTAATTTGCATTTTCATTATGACTTAAGAAGTTGAGCATTTGTTCTTTTTTGAAGTGCTGGTTTTAAGTCAATTTTCAATTGGATTGTCCTCATTTTTCTTACTGTAGATTTCTAGAGCTTTGTTATATATTACTAACATAAGTGGAAATGAAAGCTTGGGGGTCTTTGTCAGGGGAGTTCTTGGTCCACCTTTTGCTAGTACTGCAGAACTTTCCTGAGATTTCATGCTGCTTCCATCTCCTCCAAAGATCTCTTCAGAACTGCTGTCCCAATGTGGATTCCCTGCCAAGCGTAAAAGAAATAGGAGAAATCCTTCACACTCTGAAGGCAAAGATGTCTCCAGCCCACCAAAAGGCATACCTTCCTTCTGATTAGGAGAGTCTTCATTGGCTTCCCAATCTGACCTTGCACATTGCCAAGACTGAGACCTTATGCTCCCCATGGCATCTTAGTCTTTCAAGCTCAGTTATGTTCAAAATTCTTCCTTATAGCATTTATGTATGCATTCACTTGATCATTTATTTATTCATTCAGGTGCTGTTTAAGCATCAGGAACATGGTGGTGAAAAAGTCAGTCATGATTTCTGATGTGGTGAAGCTCATATTTTAGTTGGGAAGGCAGGCATGAATGAAATTATAATTATCAATTGTGACAAATGCTATAAGAAAAAAAGAATAGATTGACTGAGGGAGTTGCAGGTACTCAACATAGTGTGGAGCAGTAGTAAGGGGTAAGAAGGACATCTGAGTTGAGATTTAAGGCATGATCTGGAGCCTGAGTGACAATGGAAGAAATGAGGGTGGTAGGTAGGGACAGGGCAAAGCAGGTCAGAGCAATTTTCAAGCAGGGGGAACAGCTTGGAAGAGGTCCCTGAGTGGAGGCAGGGGAGAGGGTAGGGCCTATTGGAGGAACGGGAGACCAGTGTGGCCTGAGTTCAGAGGGTGAGTGGGAGAAGGTGAGGTCAGAGAGGTATGGGATAGAGGCCAGGTCATGCAGGGACCTGTAGCTCATAAAAAGGACTTTGAACTTTATTCTAAAAAGTATGATAAGAAATGATAAGTACGATAGGAAACCCTTGAGAGGAGTTAAGTAGGGAAGAGACATGAAGTGATATATGTTTTTAAATGATCCCTTTGCTGGGGAAGAATGTCCAAGAGAATATCTCAAAAAAGGAAGCAAGAAAACCAGTGATGAGTCTGGAACAGTTTTCTAGGTGAGGCACAATTGTAGTCTGCCCTAGGATAGAGACAGTTAGGGTAGTGAGAAGTGGGTACATTTGACAAACAGAGATAACTGTGTCAGGAATTCAAGATGGATGGGATATTGGGAGGGAGGATGGTGAAGGAGGTATGTCAAGGATGTCATGCCCAAATTTCTATCCCTGTGAATTATTGTCACCACCAACTGGTTATAGTCCTGCCCTATAAGGTCACCCAGGAAATGTCACTCCTCTCAGGAAGGTGAATAGTGAAGTAGTGAATCACATTCATCATGGGACCAAAGTGTGTAGGTTCAAATCTCTTACTAGCAGTGTGATGTGGAACAAGTTAGGTCACTTCTCTGTGCTTCAGTTTCCCCATGAGTAAAATCCAGATAATAAGAGTTTTTTGGTGAGGATTAAATGAAGACTACAAGTACAATGTATAGATCAGTACCTGTACATAGGAAGAGCTAACAAAATGTAAAAAACTAGAAATAAAACCACCATATGATCCAGAAATCTCACTCTTAGGCATATACCCTGAAGAAACCAAAATTGAAAAAGACACCTGTACCCTAATGTTCATTGCAGCACTATTTACAATAGCTAGAACATGGAAGCAACCTAGATGTCCGTTGACAGATGAATGAATAAAGAATTTGTGGTACACATACACAATGGAATATTACTTAGACATAAAAAGGAATTCATTTGAGTCAGTTCTAATGAGGTGGATGAACCTAGAGCCTATTATACAGAGTGAAGTAAGTCAGAAAGAGAAAGATAAATATCATACACTAATGCATATATATGCAATCTAGAAAGATGGTACCGAAGAATTTATCTGCAGGGCAACAATGGAGAAACAGACATAGAGAACAGACTTATGGACATGGGGAGAGGGGAGGAGAGGGTGAGATGTATGGAGAGAGTAACATGGAAACTTACATTATCATATGCAAAATAGATAGCCAACAGGAATTTGCTGTATGTCTCAGGGAACCCAAACAGGGGCTCTGTATCAACCTAGAGGGGTGGGATGGGGAGGGAGATGGGAGGGAGGTTCAAGAGTGAGGGGACATATGTATACCTATGGCTGATTCATGTTGAGATTTGACAGAAAACAACAAAATTCTGTAAAGCAATCATCCTTCAATTAAAAATAAAAAATGTAAACATTATTTCACAGCCTTTGGAAAATTTAAAGACAATGTCATCATCTTCCTCATTTTTTATATTCCTCTCATTAAGCAGGGTTGTTTATAGAGCACAAAACAACCAATTAGATCTACCTTGCCCAGGGATGCTCCCATTTATAACCCCACATCACTTCTTTGCTTGTGAAGCATAAGCAATTCTCTTGTCCAACAAAGCAAATGTCAAAGCCCCAGCTTGGCCAGTTTGTTTCTGTGCATTCCCCAGTCTTAACATGCCTTCTCTCCCAGGGCCTCTAATTCTGTGCCTATGTGCTGAAGCCCAGAGAAGTTAAGTATCTCATTTAAAGTCTCAAAGCAAGCAAGCAAGTGGCTTAAATCATAAAAATCTGCACAGGCTTCTGGTTCTTAGTGCTCTCTATTCTCTATTCCCTTGTGGCTTGACCTCTTGTTGATAGACACAGGTGGTGTTTTGGGGCTCTGGCAACAGGTCATGCTGATGCTAGAGCCTTCCAGGGGTCAACAGAGAGGGCAGGGCGGGATGAAAGGGAATAGTGAGGGATTCTCCAAGGGCAGAAATGGTCATGGTACTACTGGGACTTGTGGGACATGAGACTGTACTTGGGAGTAGCAAAGCCTCTGGAGGTGGGGGCCTGAGCTTGGCAGGCCTGGAAGGTAATGGGATTTTGGGTTTATTAGGGGTTGGTGTCCTAGATTGGAAAGTTATAAACCTAGGGAAGGTTGGTGAGGTGGGGCACTGGGTTTAAGAGGTGGTGGAGTTTTAGGGGTCTTAGGTAAGAGGATCCCAGGTCTAGGATATGGCATGTTGTTTCAAGAACCTTTGCTGTGGTGTGTGGTGGGTATTTGAGGATCTGATGTGTGAAGAATTCAGGCTTGGGCTGTGACAGGCTTTTAGTTGATTGTGGCATAAGTACCCCAGGTTGTGGGAGTGATGAGGCACCTCGTTTCGGTTGTAATGGAGCACCAGGTTTGGAATGCAGCAGAATAGCATGTTTCATAGGGCCAGATTGGGGATGGGCTAGAATGCTAGAATTCAGAGGTGGGACTTGTGTCTTGAATTCATCGCTAATACAGTACCAAGTTTCTGAAGTAACGGTGTGCTGGACTTCAGAAGCAATAGGGCACCAAAATTTGAGAGCACAAGGACAGCAGGTTTTGTCCTGAATTTTGGCTGAGCCAAGGTTCCAGAATCCTCTTATGCTGGAATTTGGGGCTTTGGGTATGCAAGGGTGTATGGGGTACTAGGGCTCTGACCCAGTAGCCTTAATTCCTTGGAACTGGGCATCTTCTTTGTAGAAACAAGAGTAGTTGAGGATAAGTAGAACTTTGGTTTCACAAGCCTTTATTTGGGAGAAACCAAGGGCACTAGGTTGGCTGGGTTGTGCCTGCCCCTAGGGCATGACTAAGGGCATGATGGCGCCTGGTCCATCTGTGGTAGAATTCTGTTTCCTGGCTTTCTCACTGGCTTCTTTGGGCTGTGCCACGACCAGTAGTCAGAGGTGTGACAAAATTTTGTTAAAGGGACAGATTGAGGACTTTGGCAGCCAGCATGTGGTGAGTGCTGGCATCACAAACGTGGAAGCATGCTTCCAGTAGCTCTCTAATGGTGATGTAGGCACAAAGGCAGCGTATGAAGTGGGCTACATTGGGGGCTGGCTCCTCTGGGCAACCAAAGACCTTCTGGCTGCTGTTGGTGGTCACTTCGCTGTTGGCAGCCACTTCACTGTGGTGGGCCATAGAAGCTGACCCCTGGGGCCATGGGCTTCCAGGTGGATGTCTAGTTCCTTCTTGTCTAGCTGCACTTGGCCTGCCACTACAGGCCCTGGACCACCAAAGTAGTTGGGGAAAAGGGCCCAAGGAGAGGCCCCAGTCAAGCCACCCAGGTAGTCCAGATGCACATCTGCCAGCAGAGACATGGAGATCTCTTCATAGAGGCCTTCTGGCTGTAGGGGCTGCACTGGTGTCTTCATATATGTGCCAGGCTGCTCCTCAGTTCTCTAGAGACAAACAACACAGCAGTGGGAAGTCAGCATCATTCCCAAAGGCCAAGCTGAAAAGGGCCACTTTGTTGCCCAGTGCCTGACGGATGTTAGAGAGGATAACACTGGAAGTTGTCACTCCAGCTGTGGGCTCCCCTTCTGTCAGGAAGATGATGAGAGGGATCCTCCCCCACACTGGGGCTCCTCCCAAGCTCCTGGTTGCTACGCTTCAGCCCTGAAGCAGCTGCCAGCAGAGCTGTGTTGATGTCAGTCTCTAATTGGAGAGCAGACTGTGAGATCATCTTTTCTAGTAATTTCTACCCCCATTCCAGACACACTGAGCACCTCGTCAACCTCCCAGACTCAGTCACATCTCCTTATCTTTGCTCAGACTGTTTCCGCTGCTTATCCTTCCCAACTCCCCACTCCCACACAAACTCCCTGAGATCTGACAGTGGGTCCCACACGTCCTTGGCTTTTATCACTCCCTGTCTCAGATTGCTTTGCCTGTTTCCTGGGGGGATGTCTCATTCTCTAGTCAGATTGGCAGCTCCTCAAGGATAGCATCCCCACCTCTATGCTACAGTGGAAGAAGGGGCTTCGTGGTCAGGAGGTGGTGGGAGGGGGATACTTCCGTAACTGTCTGAAAGAGGATTGATCAAAAGCCAAAATCAGGGCAGAAGCTTGCTCAAAATACTTAGAAATAAGTATCTAGATTATTGATAAAATATAAAACGAAAGTTTTAGCAAATTATTTTGAGTATATGCTTTAAGGAGGAGGAAACTCAGCCCCAAAGAGGAATGTGCCGTAAAATACATGGAGAATTAGCTGTGCTCTTTCTGCTAGGCAAAGAAGCACAGAAGGATGAAGGAAGATATTTGTGTAAAATGTAAAAGTGATGTTTCAGACATTATGAGAGGTAAAGTGGATGGGTGAATGATGGGAGAATTTCCCATGTCACCATAGTCTGCCAGTTTGGGTAGGTAGGTCTAACACAACCAGCATCTTCCATATGGCCCAGGTAGTCCTTAGCACTGTGGACATTCTGGACGGTGGCCTGGATGGAGCCTCCAGCTTTCCAGACACTAACTGTGTAAGAAAAGGAGATGATGTTGAAGTAGTCACTGCCCACAGTTTACCAAGGATAACATTCATTGCCTTTTTAGTCTGTAGGATATAGATGAAGTAAAGGAGATGGACCAAGACTTGAGGTCTTGCTCAAGACCGAAAGGCACTTTCTATACAAAGTACTGAGGTCTAAGTGTTGTATGGTTTTAACATTTTCTGACTCTAGCACTCTGTAAATCTAGAAGTCCTAAGACCTAAGTCAAAATGCTCTATAGGCTCTAATGGCTCAAAGCCTAGAACTGTACTGTCCAATGGTAACTGCTAGCCACATGTAGTTATTTAAATGTAAACGTACGTTGTTGTTGTTCACTCAGTAGTGTCCGACTCTTTGAGACCCCATGGACTGCAGCATGCCAGGCTTCCCTGTCCATGACCATCTCCCTGAGATTGCTCAAACTCATGTCCATTGAGTCAGTGATGCCATCCAACCATCTCGTCCTCTGTCATCCTCTTCTTCTCCTGCTCTCAATCTCTCCCAGCATCAGGGTCTTTTCTAATGAGTTGGCTCTTCGCATCAGGTGGCCAAAGTATTGGAGCTTCAGCACCAGTCTTCAGTGAATATTCAGGGTTAATTTCCTTTAGGATTAACTGGTTTGATCTCTTTGCAGTCCAAGGGACTCTCAAGAGTCTTCTCCAGCACCACAGTTCAAAAATATCAATTCTTCTGTGCTCAGCCTTCTTTATGGTCCAACTCCCACATCCACACATGACTACTGGAAAAACCATAGCTTTGACTAGACTGATATTCGTCAGCATTTAACTAATGTTTACCTTTGCAGTACATTTAACTAATGAAATGTACGTTAGTTAAAATTGAAGAAAAAGTCAAAATTCTGTTTTTTCACTTGCAGTAGCCACATTTCAAGGGTTCAATAACCACATGTGGACAGCAGCTACTGTATTGGACAGTAGATTAATACATCTAAAAGTACATACTTTTAGAACATTTCCATCATCAAAAAAGTTCTACTGGACTGCAGTGGTCTAGAAGGTTCAAGCTCTGTGCTTTCAGAGCACTAGGATTCATGTGTTCCTATGGTTTCTGAACTCCATGACCCAGAATTCAGTGATTCCAGGGCTGCCCTAAAGTTTAAGAGTGTTGGATCCCCTGAAGAAGGGAATGACTACCCACTCCATTATTCTTGCCTGGAGAATTCCATGGATAGAGGGGCTTGATGGGCTACAGTGGTTACAAAAAGTAAGACACGACTGACGACTAACACGTCAATGATTTTGCATGCTTTGGTTGCTGTTCTCTCTAATCTGTTCTTCTACTTTACCATCTGTTTTTTCCAGGCTGGTATTCTCATCAGCCCCCAGATAACCTAGATTCCATTTCATCTCCACAACTTTGCTCTTTATTTATTTATATCTTCACAGTTACTTCAGTTGCTCTTTGTCTGGGCAGCCCTTCCTTGATTGCCTACTCTGATCCATGCCTTTCACACGCAGACATGCTCTTTCCCAGACTATTTGCTGATTATCTTAAGTGGAATATTTTCATCCTCCACACAGATATTGTGTCCTCTGAGAACAGGGTTTAGAATGCTACTTCCCCTTGGCTCCCTTCTCCATGACATATTTAGTATAGGGCTAGACTCAGGGAATATAGTATGTAGGTTCTAGTATTAGGTACCATTTATAGGATACTTGCTATGTTCCTGGCACTGTAGTTTAGATGCATAAGCTCATTTTATCTTCACAGCAACGCAACGAACAAGGTGCTAATAATATCCTCATTTTACAAGTGATGACATTGAGGCTCAGAGAGTGGAGTGGCTAGTCATTGATGGACCAGGGACTCAAATCTGTATTTTGGAGGTGTTAAATCCAGTGATTTAAGGCATAATCTTTTATATAGGTGTGGATTCTAGAAACCACATGAAGAACATTTGTGGCTTGCCTTTCTCTCTACATCTTAAACTGATAGAAGATGCCTTGAATGTTCCTAAGTAGGTCACAAGTTTTCCTGCCATAAAATGGGATAGGTCACACATTCTAGGATCAGAAGTTGAGCACCATATTCTTATTTCCATTGAGAGGACTGACACATAAGGATGACTTTTCCTAAGAATCTCCTGTTATCCAGGGACAGATTATATTTTTAGAAGCATGTTGCTTAATCTCTTACTATTTGGAGATTTTCCAGCTGTCTTTCTGTTGCTGATTTCCAGTTTTATTCCATTTAGTCTGAGAGAATACTTTGTATGATTTATATTATTTTAAATCTGTTAAGGTGTGTTTTATGACCCACAATATAGACTATTTTGGCAAATGTTCCATGGGAGCTTGGGGCAAATGTGTATTGTTGGATGAAGCATTGTATAGATGTCAGTTAGATCCAATTAATTGATGGTGCTATTCAGTTCAACTGTGTCCTTATGGATTTTCTGTCTGCTGGATGTGTCCATTTCTAATATAAGGATATTTAAGTCTCCAACTATATTAATGATTTTTCTATTTCTTCTCGCAGTTCTATTAATTTTTGCCACATATATTGTGACACTGTAATTTCAAGTGGATACACAGTAAGGATTATTATGTCTTCTTGGAGACTCGACCTTTTTCCATAATATAATGCACTTCTTAATCTTGACAATTGTCTTGTTTTGAAGTGTACTTGGTCTGAAATTAATATAGTTGTTCAGCTTTCTTTGGGTTAGTGTTAGCATAACATATGATTCCATCTCGTTACTTTTAATCTATCTGTGTCTTTATATTTAAAATGGGTTTCTAGTGGAAAACATATAGTTGGTTCTTTTGTTTTGTTTTCTTTTAATTGACACTGACAGCTTCTATCTTTTATCTAGTATCTTTAGACAAGTCATCATTAAAATGATTACTGATATAGCTAGATTAATATTTGCTATATTTTAAAACTGCTTTCTCTTCATTTCCCTTTTTTTCTTTGTCTCCTACTCTTTTTTCTGACTTCTTTGATTTTAATTGAGTGTTTTATATGGTCCTGTTTTCTCTTGTCTCTTAGCATATCCATTATGTTAAGAAAATTTCTTAGTGGTTGCCCTAGAGTTTACAATATGCCTTTACACTTAATCCAAGTTCACATTCAAATAACACTTTACAACTTCATGCATAGTTTAAGTACCTTGTGACAGAGTAGTCCAATTCTGAGTAAATTGTTATCTATTAGATCAATTAGTTAAAAAATAAAATATATTATTTTACCTTTATTTACTATTTCTCTAACAATCTTCCTTTCTTTATGTAGATTCAAGTATCTGAGCTATCTCATTTTCCTTCTCTCTGAAGAACTTCTTTTAACTTTTAACTGTGCAAGGCAGGTCTACTGGTGCCAATTCTCTCAATATTGGTTTGGCTGATAAAGTCTTTATTTTTCATTTTGGAAGGACAATTTAGTCATCAAATTGGGTGGTTTTCTCCTACAACACTTTAAATATTTCACTAAACTCTCTTTTTCCTTGCATGGTTTCTCAAGAGAAATTCAATGTAATTCTTATCCTTGTTCCTCTGTAAGAAAGATATTATTTTCTGTGGGCTTTTTCAGGATTTTCTCTTTGTCTTTGATTTTCTGCATATGCCTCCATGCACATCTTTTAGTATTTATCCTGCTTACTGTGCTCTGAGCTTCTTGGACCTCTGATTTGATGGATGTCATTTGTTATTTGGAAAATCTGTGCCTGTTATTCCTTCAAATATTTCTTCTGCAACTTTCTTTCTTCTCCTTATGGTATTCCCATTAAACATGTTACACTTTTGTACAAGTACATAGTTCTTGGATATTCTGTTGGTTTTCTATTTTTTTTTTTTCATTCTCTTTTCTCTTTGCTTTTCAGTTTAGGAAGTTTCTATTCTCATATCTTCAAGTTCACTGATTCTTTCTTTGGCCATGTTCAGTTCCCTGATGAGACATAAAAAGCACTTTTCACTACTGTTACAGTGCTTTATATTTCTAGCATTCTTATAAATTTTCTTAGAGTATACTGCTCTGGTTAAATTTCCCATCTGTTCTTGCATGTTGTCCACTTTTCCCATCAGAATCCTTAGCATATTAGGCATACTTGGCTCCACGTCTATGGGGGTCTTAATTGATAAGGAACCAAGACACTAAGGTAGGCCTAGGCCTCTAAGGTCGAAGGGTGATGGGATGGCAGGGAGTCCATTGTTCCAGCACTCTGCTTTCTGAGCTTTCTAAATCAAAAGCTATGAAAGACGCCCAGGGTCCCTGATACCTGCTTCATCTTGGTACCACACATGGAGCCACTCACGTGGAAAACAAACTCCTCATTTTTACCAACAGGTGGAAGGCCTCTGGGTGCAAAGTCATGAATAAAATAGCTGTTGTAAATCTGAGGAAAACAGAAGTGAAATCAACAAAAACTGTGAAAGCGTCTAAATCAAGTCCTCTGTTATTTTGCTACCTAAAACTCTACTCTTTTCCTTCCTAGGCCTTATCACTGTTGCCATCAAATAGGCATTTGTGGGATTGCTTGCTCAATGTCTGTCTCCTCCACCAGGACTATATATCTCTGCTGGTCAGACTGCCAGCCCAGGGCCTGCCCCTGAGTGTGGAGAGAAGGAGACTGGCTTGAGGCCGAAGGCTCCAAGGATCAGATCTCTAGAATATGTGAGTTCCTGTCTGTGAGAGCTGGGCTTGCACAGTCTTGAGGGCCCCTAGGGACGATTTGCCTGGGCTCCGGGAACTGTAAGTACTGGTTCAACCTCTCTCTATAGAGTGAGTCTGAGGCCCAGCTCCATTGCTGCCAGGGGCTGGGAGTTTGCAGGGCCTCCCTCTCCCCCTTCAGCCTCTTTTCTGCTGTTGCTGGGCAGAGCAGGGAGGGGAGGGGAGAGCAGAGGCTGAGTGAGCAGTTTTTTCAGAAGGGATTGGTTAGACCAGGTGCAGATGCCTTGGGCTATCAGGTATGTGATTGGCTGCTGACCCCCTTTCCCCACTCCATCTCTCTTTCTGCAGAGCCTGGGGCCTGGGACACTTGAGGGAAAGGGAGAGGGAAGTTGGGAGGGCCCCCAGGACCAGTGGCAGCTCAGCCTAAAAAAGTATAGGCTTGCAGAGGATCTGTGCTGTCCAGAAGCCTGAAGCAGGCTCTGCCCCAGGATAACCAGCTTATTCTCCTCTCAGACATTCAGGAATTCTCTGATCACAAAGCTGGACACACTATCTCCTCCCCTCTTGGAGGGCGGGAGCTGGGAGTGGAGAGAAGGAAGGAAGGTGGGAGGACATCTTGCTCTTCCCCTCCATGCCAGCCTTTTAATTAATTCACAAGCACAAGTTTAGGCTCTGTCTGCACTTTTCCCTTGCACACTACAGCAGTCCCCCAAGGCCTGAGTCAAACATCCTGCAACTGCCCAACCAACAGGCAGAGTCCAGCTGTCTTTCCATGTTCTTCCCATACCCGTGTAGGTGAGAGCTTCTGGGAAAATCACATCCCTACCTCTCCATGCACCCAGGTTCACTGGTGGTGCCACACCTCACATCTTACAAACCAGCGGCATTACCTCTCATGCTCCCTTCAGCTATCACGCCACACTGTTCTCAGGAACCGTCTCCCTTCTCTCCACAGGAGAACATTAAGGGCACCAGGCCATGTCCCTTGGACTGCCCACTCCACTCTTGCACAAGGTCCACACGCCTATATGCCTCATCCCTCTACTGAAAGACAAAACAATCCTTCCCTGACCCCCTGCATGCCCAGCCTCCAGGACCTCTTCCACCAGCCGGACTCCTACTCTCCAACCCCATCCGTGCACCCGACTGGGTCTTCTTTAGAATTTAAAAATGTTGCTGCCTTTTCCATCCACTAAGACAACTTCCATTCATCCCGAACCCACCCAAACTTCAAAGCAGCTCCTTTCTTCCCGGGAGCATGCCGAGGTAATGAACTCACAGCTGTAACAGTCTTCTCACCTCCAGTTTACTCCGCTGCCTACTGGAGCCTAGCTCCCACCCTCACCACTGATCCTCCTCTCACCAAAGGCAGCAATGACTAGTTGGTTTGAAAACTCACTGGATGTACTTCAGTTCTCCTCAGACTGCACCTCCCTGATGTAGTTCACAACTGAAAATCACTTCTGGTCCTTAGAAGGATCTTGTCCCCTGGGATTCAGAGATGACGAGAGCTCCTTTTTCCCCTACAGGCTCTCGGGCCCATAGGATTCATTCTCTTTCTTCAGCTCCATGTTCTCCCCGTGTTCCATAAGCAGCGTTGCCTAATATTTGTCAGTCGTGGCATGCAAAGAAAATGATTACATTTGTGTAGCACAATGGGGGAAGTGGTGGGCATTTAGAACCCTGAACAGCCCGATGTCAGTCGGTGGGGCTGGATATCCCAAGGGTTGCGGAGGTCAATAGCTGCTAGACTGGGAAGCTCTGCTTTAGCAACTGCCATCCTAGATCTGCTCTTCTGGCTCTAGACATTCTGCTTGGGTCACCTCCATAGCTCTCTTGGATTCAACCCATGAATCTCCATTGCTGACCCCACAAGTCCTTCTCCAGTCCAATGCTCTCCACTCGTCCCCCTCCACAAATTCATACCTACTCACCACTGGACCCATTTCCTTGGATGGCTGAAGCCTCCAGTGTGTGCTGCCCAAACAAATTCATTACCTTCCTCCCATCCTGTCCTTGGGTGCATTTGTCATTTAGAGGCACCATCATGCACATGTTCAATCCACATACAAACCTGAGTGTCACCCTGAATCCTCCTGTGTTCCCCATTCTTCACATCTATTCAGCCACAAGTTCATGCTGGTTTGATCTGCTGGATACGTCTCAGGTCCACCCTTCCCCACTGTCCCAAACTAATAAAGCCCCAATTTAGGGCTTCTTTCCCTGTGGTTTCTCTGCTTCTATTGAGGTCCCTTCCCTCCACACATCTTTGCAGCAGCTGCATGGTCTGGTGTTTCTAAACACAAACCTCATAGCACCACTCCCTCCCATGGTTCGCTCCCTGGGCATGTTCAACATAAATTTTATATTCCTTATCAAGCCCCTGCAGCACTCATGGCCTTCAGGCTCACCTCTGAACATACCATGAGCCTCAAATCAACGCTTCAGGAGCTCCAATACTCTTCTAGTCCCCTTCACACCCCTGGATTTTTCCAACCTCCATTCTTTGTATCATACAACACTCAGTTTACTAGACTGCCTTTGCCTCTGAGAGCATCCTTCCCAACCTGGCACATGTCTTTGAATTCTTTAAGGCCACAGTATGTCTTTACTTCCTCCAGGGAGCTCTCTCTGACCGCCTCACCCCTCACAATGGCTTCCCTCATACTTGAGCTGTCATTGACAAAGCACTTCTCATCTTGTGTCATTCTTGCCTGTCTCTGTTTCACCTGGAGACAGTAAATGAGATCAGTGTGTGATTCACTTCAGGGTTCCCAACCCAGGCAGTAGTGGGCATAATGGATTAGGTGTTCATGGAGTGAGGGTGCTGGGCTTTGAAAGGCAGGCATACTCAAATTAAAATGGTAGGTAGGTGGATTGAAGGGTTCTTGTTTTGGGGATGCAGGAATCAGAGCACACACTGGATCGGAGTATCAGTTCAATTCATTCGCTCAGGCGTGTCCGACTCTTTACGACCCCTTGGACTGCAATATGCCAGGCTTACCTCTCCAACACCAACTCCTAGAGCTTGCTCAAACTCATGTCCGTCAAGTCAGTGATGCCATCCAACCATCTCATCCTCTGTCGTCCCCTTCTCCTCCTTCCTTCAATCTTTCCCAGCATCGGGGTATTTTTCCAATGAGTCAGTTCTTCACATCAGGTGGCCAAAGTATTGGAACTTCAGCTTCAGCACCAATATTATTCAGGACTGATTTCCTTTATGATTGACTGATTTGATGTCCTTGCAGTCGAAGGGACTCTAAAGAGTCTTCTCCAACACCACAGTTCAAAAGCATCAATTATTCGGCGCTCAGCTTTCTTTATGGTCCAACTCTCACATCCATACATGACCACTGGAAAAACCATAGCTTTGACTAGACAGACCTTGGTTGGCAAAGTAATGTCTCTGCTTTTTAATGTGCCATTTAGGTTGGTGATAGCTTTTCTTCCAAGCAGCAAGCATCTTTTAATTTCATGGCTGCAGTCACCATCTGCAGTGATTTTGGAGCCCAAGAAAATAAAGTCTGACAGGGTTTCCATTGTTTCCCCATCTACTTGCCATGAAATGATGGGACTGGATTCCATGATCTTAGTTCTTTGAATGTTGAGTTTTAAGCCAGCTTTTTCACTCTCCTCCTTCACTTTCATCAAGAGGCTCTTTAGTTCCTCTTCCCTTTCTGCCATAAGGGTGGTGTCATCTGCATATCTGAGGTTATCGATATTCCTCTCGGCAAACTTGATTCCAGCTTGTGCTTCATCCAGCCTGGCATTTCACATGATGTACTCTGTATATAAGTTAAATAAGCAGGGTGACAATATACAGCCTTGGCATACTCCTTTCCCCACTTGGAACCCGTCTTTTGTTCCATGTCTAGTTCTAACTGTTGCTTCTTGACCTGCATGCAGATTTCTTAGGAGGCAGCTAAGGCGCTCTGGTATTCCCATCTGTTTAAGGATTTTCCACAGTTTGTTGTGATTCACACAGTCAAAGTTTAGCAGGAGTCAATAAAGAAAAGTAGATGTTTTTCTGGAGGTCTCTTGCTTTTTCCATGATCCAGGGGATGTTGGCAATTTGATCTCTGGTTCCTCTGCCTTTTCTTTTTTTTTTTTTATAAATTTATTTATTTTAGTTGGGGGCTAATTACTTTACAATATTGTAATAGTTTTTGCCATACATTGACATGAATCAGCCATGGGTTTACATGTGTTCCCCTTCCTGGACCCCCCACCCACCTCCCTCCCCATCCCATCCCTCTGGGTCATCCCATTGCCCCGGCCCTGAGCCCTTGTCTCATGCATCGAACATGGAATGGTGTTCTGTTTCACATATGATAATATACATGTTTCAATGCTATTCTCCCAGAACGTCCCACCCTCACCTTCTCCCTCAGAGTCCATAAAATTGTTCTATGCATCTGTGTCTCTTATTCTGTCTCGCATATACGGTTATCATTACCATCTTTCAAATTCCATATATATGCATTAGTATACTGTATTGTTGTTTTTCTTTCTGGCTTACTTCACTCTGTATAATGGGCTCCAGTTTCATCCATCTCAGTAGAACCGATTCAAATGTATTTTTTTTAATGGCTGAGTAATATTCCATTGTGTATATGTACCACAGTTTCCTTATCCATTTGTCTGCTGATGGACATCTAGGTTGCTTCCATGTCCTGGCTATTGTAAACAGTGCTGCGATGAACATTGGGGTACACGCGTCTCTTTCAATTCTGGTTTCCTCGGTGTATATGCCCAGCAGTGGGATTGCTGGGTCATATGGCAGTTCTATTCCCAGTTTTTTAAGGAATCTCCACACTGTTCTCCATAGTGGCTGTACTAGTTTGCATTCCCACCAACAGTGTAAGAGGATTCCCTTTTCTCCACACCCTCTCCAGCATTTATTGCTTGTAGACTTTTGGATGGCAGCCATTCCGACTGGTGTGAAATGATACCTCATTGTGGTTTTGATTTGCATTTCTCTAATAATGAGTGATGTTGAGCATCTTTTCATGTGTTTGTTAGCCATCTGTATGTCTTCTTTGGAGAAATGTCTGTTTAGTTCTTTGGCCCATGTTTTGATTGGGTCGTTTATTTTTCTGGAATTCAGCTGCAGAAGTTGCTTGTATATTTTTGAGATTAATTGTTTGTCTGTTGCTTCATTTGCTATTATTTTCTCCCATTCTGAAGGCTGTCTTTTCACCTTGCTTATAGTTTCCTTTGTTGTGCAAAAGCTTTTAATTTTAATTATGTCCCATTTGTTTATTTTTGCTTTTATTTCCAATATTCTGGGAGGTGGGTCATGGATGATCCTGCTGTGATTTATGTCGGAGAGTGTTTTGCCTATGTTTTCCTCTAGGAGTTTTATACTTTCTGGTCTTACATTTAGATCTTTAATCCATTTTGAGTTTATTTTTGTGTATGGTGTTAGGAAGTGTTCTAGTTTCATTCTTTTACAAGTGGTTGACCAGTTTTCCCAGCACCACTTGTTAAAGAGATTGTCTTTTCTCCATTGTATATTCTTGCCTCCTTTGTCGAAGATAAGGTGTCCGTAGGTGCGTGGGTTTATCTCTGGGCTTTCTATTTTGTTCCATTGATCTATATTTCTATCTTTGTGCCAGTACCATACTGTCTTGATGACTGTGGCTTTGTAGTAGAGCCTGAAGTCAGGCAGGTTGATTCCTCCAGTTCCATTCTTCTTCCTCAAGATTGCTTTGGCTATTCGAGGTTTCTTATATTTCCATACAAATTGTGAGATGATTTGTTCTAGTTCTGTGAAAAATACCATTGGTAGCTTGATAGGGTATGCATTGAATCTATAGATTGCTTTGGGTAGTATACTCATTTTCACTATATTAATTCTTCCAATCCATGAACACGGTATATTTCTCCATCTGTGTGTGTCCTCTTTGATTTCTTTCATCAGTGTTTTATAGTTTTCTATATATAAGTCTTTTGTTTCTTTAGGTAGATATATTCCTAAGTATTTTATTCTTTTTGTTGCAATGGTGAATGGTATTGTTTCCTTAATTTCTCTTTCTGTTTTCTCAATATTGGAGTATAGGAATGAAAGGGATTTCTGTGTGTTAATTTTATATCCTGCAACTTTACTATATTCATTGATCAACTCTAGTAATTTTCTAGTAGAGTCTTTAGGGTTTTCTATGCAGAGGATCATGTCATCTGCAAACAGTGAGAGTTTTACTTCTTCTTTTCCTATCTGTATTCCTTTTATTTCTTTTTCAGCTCTGATTGCTGTGGCCAAAACTTCCAAAACTATGTTGAATAGTAGTGGTGAAAGTGGGCATCCTTGCCTTGTTCCTGACTTTAGGGGAAATGCTTTCAATTTTTCACCATTGAGGATAATGTTTGCTGTGGGTTTGTCATATATAGCTTTTATTATGTTGAGATATGTTCCTTCTATTCCTGCTTTCTGGAGGGTTTTTATCATAAATGGATGCTGAATTTTGTCAAAGGCTTTTTCTGCATCTATTGAGATAACCATATGGTTTTTTTCTTTCAATTTGTTAATGTGGTGTATTACATTGATTGATTTGCAGATGTTAAAAAAACCTTGCATTCCTGGGATAAAGCCCCCTTGATCATGATGTATGATCTTTTAATATGATGTTGGATTCTGTTTGCTACAATTTTATTAAGGATTTTTGCATCTATGTTCATCAGTGATATTGGCCTGTAGTTTTCCTTTTTTGTGACATCTTTGTCTGGTTTTGGAATTAGGGTGATGGTGGCCTCATAGAATGAGTTTGGAAGTTTACCATCTTCTGCAATTTTCTGGAAGAGTTTGAGTAGGATAGGTGTTAGCTCTTCTCTAAATTTTTGGTAGAATTCCGCTGTGAAGCCGTCTGGTCCTGGGCTTTTGTTTGCTGGAAGATTTCTGATTACAGTTTCGATTTCCGTGCTTGTGATGGGTCTGTTAAGATCTTCTATTTCTTCCTGGTTCAGTTTTGGAAAGTTATACTTTTCTAAGAATTTGTCCATTTCTTCCAAGTTGTCCATTTTATTGGCATATAGCTGTTGGTAGTAGTCTCTTATGATCCTTTGTATTTCTGTGGAGTCTGTTGTGACCTCTCCATTTTCATTTCTAATTTTGTTGATCTGATTCTTCTCCCTTTGTTTCTTGATGAGTCTGGCTAATGGCTTGTCAATTTTGTTTATCTTCTCGAAAAACCAGCTTTTAGTTTTGTTGATTTTTGCTATGGTCTCTTTTGTTTCTTTTGCATTTATTTCTGCCCTAATTTTTAAGATTTCTTTCCTTCTACTGACCCTGGGGTTCTTCATTTCTTCCTTCTCTAGTTGCTTTAGGTGTAGAGTTAGTTGATTTATTTGATTTTTTTCTTGTTTCTTGAGGTACGCCTGTATTGCTATGAACCTTCCCCATAGTATTGCTTTTACAGTGTCCCATAGGTTTTGGGTTGTTGTGTTTTCATTTTCATTCGTTTCTATGCATAATTTTATTTCTTTTTTGATTTCTTCTGTGATTTGTTGGTTATTCAGAAGCGTGTTGTTTAGCCTCCATATGTTGGAATTTTTAATAGTTTTTTTTCCTGTAATTGAGGTCTAATCTTACTGCATTGTGGTCAGAGAAGATGGCTGGGATGATTTCAATTTTTTTGAATTTACCAAGGCTAGATTTATGGCCCAGGATGTGATCTATCCTGGAGAAAGTTCCGTGTGCAATTGAGAAAAAGGTGAAATTGATTGTTTTGGGGTGGAAAGTCCTGTAAATATCAATTAAATCTAATTTGTCTATTGTATCATTTAAAGTTTGTGTTTCCTTGTTAATTTTCTGTTTAGTTGATCTATCCATATGCGTGAGTGGAGTATTAAAGTCTCCCACTATTATTGTGTCATTGTTAATTTCCCCTTTCATACTTGTTAGTATTTGCCTTATATATTGTGGTGCTCCTATGTTGGGTGCATATATATTTATGATTGTTACGTCTTCTTCTTGGATTGATCCTTTGATCTTTATGTAGTGTCCTTCTTTGTCCCTTTTCACATCCTTTATTTTAAAGTCTATTTTATCTGAAATGAGTATTGCGACTCCTGCTTTCTTTTGGTCTCCGTTTGCATGAAATATGTTTTTCCATCCCTTCACTTTCAGCCTGTGTGTGTCCCTAGTTTTGAGGTGGGTCTCTTGTAGACAGCATATATAGGGGTCTTGTTTTTGTATCCATTCAGCAAGCCTTTGTCTTTTGGTTGGGGCATTCAACCCATTTACATTTAAGGTAATTATTGATAAGTATGATCCCGTTGTCATTTACTTTGTTGTTTTGAGTTCGTGTTGAAACATCCTTTCTGTGTTTCCTGTTTAGAGAAGATCCTTTAGCATTTGTTGGAGAGCTGGTTTGGTGGTGCTGAATTCCCTCAGCTCTTGCTTGTCTGTAAAGCTTTTGAATTCTCCTTCATATCTGAATGAGATCCTTGCTGGGTACAGTAATCTGGGTTGTAGATTATTCTCTTTCATTACTTTAAGTATGTCCTGCCATTCCCTTCTAGCCTGAAGGGTTTCTATTGAAAGATCAGCTGTTATCCTTATGGGGATCCCCTTGTGTGTTATTTGTTGTTTTTCCCTTGCTGCTTTTAATATTTGTTCTTTGTGTTTGATCTTTGTTAATTTGATTAATATGTGTCTTGGGGTGTTTCGCCTTGGGTTTATCCTGTTTGGAACTCTCTGGGTTTCTTGGACTTCTGTGACTATTTCTTTCCTCATTTTAGGGAAATTTTCAACTATTATCTCCTCGAGTATTTTTTCATGGCCTTTCCTTTTATCTTCTTCTGGGACTCCTATGATTCGAATGTTGGGGCGTTTCATATTGTCCCAGAGGTCCCGGAGGTTTTCCTCATTTCTTTTGATTCTTTTTTCTTTTTTCCTCTCTGCTTCGTTTATTTCCATCATTCTATCTTTTACCTCACTTATCCTATCTTCTGCCTCCGTTATTCTACTGTTGGTTCCATCCAGAGTGTCTTTTATCTCCTTTATTTCATTATTCATTCTATATTGACTCCTTTTTTTTCTTCTAAGTCCTTGATAAACATTTCTTGCATCTTCTCAATCTGTCTCCAGGCTATTTATCTGTAACTCCATTTTGCTTTCAAGATTTTGGATCATTTTTATTATCATTATTCTAAATTCTTTTTCAGATAGATTCCCTATCTCCTCCTTTTTTGTTTGGTTTTGTGGGCATTTCTCATTTTCCTTTACTTGCTGAGTATTTCTCTGCCTTTTCATCTTGTTTAGATTGCGGTGTTAGGCGTGGCCCTTCTGTATTCTGGTAGTATGAAGTTCCTCTTTATTGTGGAGGTTCCTCACTGTGGGTGGGGTTGGACAGGTGGCTTGTCAAGGCTTCCTGGTTGGGGGAGCTTGTGTCGGTGTTCTGGTGGGTGGAGCTGGATTTCTGCTCTCTAGAGTGCAATGGAGTGACCAGTATTAATTTTGGAGATGTCTATGGATTTGGTGTGCCTCTGGGCAGCCTGTATATTGATGCTCAGGTCTATGTTCCTGCGTTGCTGGAGAATTTGCGTGGTATGTCTTGCTCTGGAACTTATTGGCTCTTGGGTGGAGCTTGGTTTCGGTGTATATGTGGAGGCTATTGGATGGTCTCTTATTAATTAATGTTTCCCCTGGCTTTCAGTCTTATTCTTGCAGTAGCCTCAAGACTTCTCCTTCCATACAGCCTCAATAATAAAACTTTTAGGTTAATGGTGAAAAGATTCTCCACATTGAGGGATACCCAGAAAGGTTCACTGAGTTACATGGAGAGATGAGGTGTGGGGGGGTGAGGTGACCAGGAGGGGAAGAGGGGAGTTCAAATGTGGAGAGAGCAATCTAGCCAGTAAGCACTTCCCTCTGTGCTTTCCACAGTTTGGAACCCTCAGAGTGGTTCACAGAGATACATAGAGAGGGGGGAGGACGGTAATAGAGGTAAGCATGAGTAGAAAGGGAGGAATCAAGAGGGGAGAGAGAGATCTGGGCAGTATCCTGTTCCTGAAGTGTTCTCCGGTACCCAGATCACCCTCAGAGATTCACAGAATTGGGTTGAGAAGAGAAGGAGGAGGGTGGGAGATAGAGGTTCCCTGGGGGAGAAGAAAGAGCATCAATAGGGCGAGAGAGTAATCAGGCCAGTGATCACACTCCTGAGTAAAAATGGGTCCTAAAGACTGTGTTCTTAAATGTACAAAATTGATATCAAATATGTAAAACAAAGATTAAAAATCTAGAGTAGAGGTTAGACTCTTATAAAACTTACAATATAAAAAAAAAGAAAAAAAGGAAACAGTGTAAAAAGAAAAAAAAACAGTAAAACAGTAAAAAAAAGAAACAGTAAAAAAAAGTAAAACAGGAAAAAAACATTAAAAAAAGAAAACACAAAAGGTATAAGATATATGTATGTAGTTTGCTTCAAAAATAGGGTTTTTTTTTTTTTTTTGCAAGTTAATAGTGGGTTATGAAAATGAAAGTTAAAGGTGTAATAGAGGACTTGAAGAAAAAGGAAGGAAGAGAAAAAAAATTTTTTTAATTAAAAAAAAATTAAAAAAAATAATAACAATAGTAAAAAATTATATATCCCGGACTTTCTCTGGAACTGTTGTGAGCAGTGTGGGATCTGCTCAGTTTCAGATAGATCCTTATTCCTGCTTATACTTTTCAAGATCTATAGGTCCTTTTCAATGCAGTCGGTATTAACTACAGGGATTTTAATCTGTTTGCCTGTCCCTTCCAAAGCGCTTCCCTCTGTTTATTTGGCTTCTGTTTGGAGATCTCTTCAGTATCTAATTTCCGCCCTGCAACAAAGCGGTGGAGGTGATCTCTTTAGGTTCGCTTGTTCAGTCGTGCTGTGGGGAGGAAGGAACACTGCAAACCTGGCGTGTGTGTGGTGAGCTCGCAGTGTCTCGGCCGCACTGGGTTCGCCCCCGCTCACGGCATGTGTGCTTTTCCCATCTACCCTGCTCAGGCTTCAGGTTACTCCGCCGAGGAGTGGGCCGGGGAGTGGGCCCTGAGATGCGTGTACTTCCCAGGTCTAAGCCGCTCAGCTTCAGGCTCCCGGTTACTCCACAAAGGCGCAGACTCGGTTTCGCCCACGGCTTGTGCCGTTCCCGGTCGGAGCTGCTCAGGCGGCCAGGAGTTTGGCGAGCGCGCTCCCCCCTGTTGGAGCGGTGCGGCTTATCACCTCCCTGGTCCCCGCCTCGGTTTACGGGCGCGCCCGGCTCCGGTGTGCTTTGTGTCGGTTCTGGGGAGCTGGTGTCTGGCTGCGACCCTCCCGGCGGCTGTCGACCCTCTGGGATCTCAGGCAGTCTTTGCTTAGAAACTGGGAGCCTGTTTGCAGTTTGGTAGGGGGAACTGGGAGCCCGTTTGCAGTTTGGTAGGGGGTGCCCTCTCTGGGGCCGAGTTTGCCGCTTTCCGGCTCTGGCGGGCCCCGCCTGCCCGCTGTGTCCGGCGGGGGATGGGGCGGTCCGCAGCCGGCTAGCTCTCCTCTGGTATCGCTCAGTCCTTTGTTCTGTGAGCGGGCCGGCAGTGCCTTAGAGTTGGGCTTTTCGCGGGATAGTTCTCTCTCTCTGGCTGTCCCACAGTTTAGGTTACTATCTCACGTTAGCTCCCTCAGATTGCCCTCGGGGCACTCGGGCCCGGTCCTTACCCTAGGCAGTGCCGCCCGCTTCTCTCCGTTCAGCCCCCACTTGCTGGTGGCGGATGATGCGAGCGTCTGGGGTTCTTTGCTGGGAGTTGCTTTAGGCACGTAATCTGTGGGTTTTATTTATTTTTTCCTCCCAGTTACGTTGCCCTCCGAGATAAGAAATCTTCCCCCACACCCGCCGGTGAGAGGGTTTCCTGGTGCTTGGAAATTCCTCCTCTTTTACGACTCCCTCCCCGGGACGGGTCTCCGTCCCTAACTCTTTTGTCTCTCTTTTTATCTTTTATAATTTCTCCTACCTCTTTTGAGGATAATGCACTGTCTTTGTGGAAGCCTGACGTCCTCTGCCAGCCTTCAGAAGTAGTTTTGTGAAGTTTGCTCAGCGTTCAGATGTTCTTTCGATAAATTTGTGGAGGAGAGAGTGCTCTCCCCGTCCTATTCCTCCACCATCTTAGCCCCGCCCCCTCCTCTGCCTTTTCTAAAGGCAGCTTTACATCTGGAAGTTTGAACAACTTTTCCAGCTTGAACATCTGGAAGTTCTAGTTTCACATGCTGTTGAAGCCTCGCTTGGAAAATTTTGAGCATTACATTGCTAGCGTGTGAGATGAGTGCAAGTGTGCGGTAGTCTGAGCATTCTTTGGCATTGCCTTTCTTTGCCAGTCCTGTGGCCACTGTTGCGTTTTCCAAATTTGCTGGCATATTGAGTGCAGCACTTTCACAGCATCATCTTTTAGGATTTGAAATAGCTCAACTGCAATTCCGTCACCTCCACTAGCTTTGTTCATAGTGATGCTTCCTAAGGCCCACTTGACTTCACATTCCAGGATGTCTGGCTCTAGGTGAGTGATCATACCATCGTGATTATCTGGGTCATGAAGATCTTTTTTGTATAGTTCTTCTGTGTATTCTTGTCATCTCTTCTTAATATCTTCTGCTTCTGTTAGGTCCGTACCGTTTCTGTCCTTTATTGAGCCCATCATTGCATAAAATGTTCCCTTGGTTTCTCTAATTTTCTTGAAGAGATCTCTAGTCTTTCCCATTCCATTGTTTCCTCTATTTCTTTGCATTGATCACTGAGGAAGGCTTTCTCATATCTGCTTGCTCATCTTCAGAACTCTGCATTCAGATGGGTACATCTTTCCTTTTCTCCTTTGCCTTTGGCTTCGCTTCTTTTCTCAGCTATTTGCAAGGTTTCCTCAGACAACCATTTTGCCTTTTTGCATTTCTTTTCCTTGGGGATGGCCTTGATCACTGCTTCCTGTAAAATGTCATGAACCTCTGTCCATAGTTCTTCAGGCACTCTGTCTATCAAATCTAACCCCTTGAATCTGTTTGTCACTTCCACTGTATAATCGTAAGGGATTTCATTTAGGTCATATCTGAATGGTCTAGTGGTTTTCCCTACTTTTTTCAGTTTATGTCTGAATTATGCAGTAAGGAGTTCATGATCTGAGCCACAGTCTGCTCGCGGTCCTCTCTTTGCTGACTCTATAAAGAGTATCAGTCGTACTAGAATGCCTAGTTGCATCTGTCCTATCTGCAACTATACTCCAGGCAATGCTAGGAGGAGTAAAGAGTGAAAAAGCAGACAAACACCTCAATTTACATACATATTACACACACACAGAAACACACACACCCAGAATACCACATTAAGGCTCTGATGCTTCCTAATAGCATGATACCCTCAGTTCCTATTCTAGGAGGGCAAATTCCCTTTATTTCCCTACATAACAGGCCTGTCACACTTCTGTGCCTCTGCACATGCTATTCCCCTCTCTCCGCATGTCATTCCGTTCACCCTGTCAGCTCAGGCCAAGGTAAAGTCTATTTAGTTTTCCTATGCTGACCTAAAGGCCAACTTCATCAGGAAGAGTCCTGTGAAACCCTCCTCAGTGGTATCCATACATAACCCATTACAGGTTTATACACAGTACTTAGCACCTTTCATGATGGCTCCAACTCTATGTATCTGGCTACCTCAGGATGGGACATTCCAAAGAGAGACTAGGGGCTGCATCCAATTTACCCTGATTTCCCAGAATCAGTGCAGGCAGGATGGGGCTAGAAGTAGTTTCCTGCTTGGTGGAGGTGAGTCCACATACGAATGAATGAATAAGGAAGTGTATGAGGAGAGGTGTAACCAAAGCACTATATTAGCCCAGAACAGAGAGAGGAATTGTAAGTGAGGTGGCGTCACCATGGAAGTGGCACTGAAGCACGGTCTTCAGGGATGAGGGGGACACTCACCAGTGGAGAAAGGAAGGAGAAGACATTCCCAAGGTGGCAGATAGTTGGAGCACATACTCAGGCACAGATGTTTGGCAGGTTCAGGTGCTTTGGGACAATGGTGTGTGGTGTGTCATGGTGTGGGGCAGCTGGAGGGTGGTTTGTGTGCTGGAGGCAGTGAGAGGTGCTGTTGAACAAGCAGGCTGGGTCCAGACATCTCAGGCTGCCACGCAATTGTTGTCAAGACACGGGTCCTGGATCGGCCTCTACTCCTCTGGAAGAGGATGGGACCTCGGCACGTTCTTTGTGAGTGTGTGAGTTCAGAATTTAAGGGCTCCCAGTTTAGGAAAATGGCTCAAGTGAGACTAAAAGGCTTTTTAAAATGTAGAGACATCCAGAAAGCCCAAGAGAACACAAGAGTATCAGAGCTGCAGAAAGTGTGAGAGACTAATCACCGGCCAATATCTCCCTTCCTAAACGGGCTGGTTAGGAGTGGGCTATGGCTTGCTTCACTTAGGAGTGTGTTTACCTGGAGTTCAGTTCAATTTATTGAATTCAAGTTCCAGGTCTCTAAGCCTTTGGGGTACACGTGCCTCCCCGCTGTGAAGTCATTTGTTGCTACACACCATCTTGTCTGTGTGCACTAGTCCTCACTGATCCCCAGGGAGAAACAAACAAGTACCTTGTGGAGGCCAGTGCCTTGTTTCCCAGAACTGACTGACTCCTGAGCCCAATTTCCATTCTGCTGGCCCTCTCAGGTGCACATCTCCTATGATGTCCTCCAATGCTACATCATACTGGACCACAAAGTTGGCCTTGATCCCTGAGCTGGAGAAGGCAGACTGGTCTTGCAGTGTTGGACAGAAGGTAATTCGGACACAGGTCTCTCTCCTCTCAATCCTGGTGGATGGGGGCGAGTCAGCCTCACCTGCATGGGTGGGGACGGGGTGGTGCTATGAAGAGTTCACCAGGTAGAAAGCCAAGTAAAGGGACATCAAAAGGGGCACATCTGGGGAGGGTGAGAAGTGAGCTCTGCACCACCTGCTGCTCCTTTTGCCTGCAACGCCCCCACCCCACCTGCCCAAATACCACATGCTTCTCCCAAACCTACAATCAGCTCCCCCTACTCTGCCTCTTCCAAGCAAGCCCAGCCTGACAGACCCAGCCCCCACTCAGCTCCCAGGCTCTGGCAGTCTGGCTATCACTCACAACTTCATCCTGGCTCATTTGCCATCCATCCTGGAGGCAGTGTCTGGAGGAGTGTCCCCAGGCTCTGAAGGAGTGCCACGTCCTCATGAGCCTGGATCTCCTCCTGGAGAGACCCTGCGGTGTGTGTTGCAGAGACAGATACACAGACAGGGTCTCGGTCTCCCCCAACACCCCTTACTGTTGTGGGAACTTACAGTCTAGCAAGGTTCTCTTCTAGATAGAATTTCGTGTGTTTTTTTCCCCCTCTGCCTTTTGACTCTCACAGAATCACGTGTGTGAATAAGCCTTTTAGTGCCTCGTGAAATCACAGATGAATTTCTGGTCTTGGATGTTTGCTGAGCTGGCCACAAGATCAACGCCTCTGGAATTTCAGTCCAAGACAAATGTCCATTTAGATATGCTTCTGTGCCTCCTTCCCCCCCCCAGAACATGGAAACTAGGGAATTCTGCTCCCCACCCCCTTTCCTGCTACAGCTGTCAGGAAGCTTAGAGGCAAACTGAGCCCCCATACTCTCTGAGGTGCCTGCCTACATACATTCCCTTGGCTTCCTTCCTTTCAGAGGACTTTGTTCTGTTTGAACTCCACAGGATTGTCTCTCCCCTGTGTTTTAACCCTTAAGGAGAAGGGGCGGAGGAGGGAGCTGCCATTTATGACTTAGGGCTTAAGAGTGGAGGCTCCAAGGACTCAGTTGCTGCCTGTGGGCCCCTGGACAAGTTATTCACACTCTCTACACCTCAGACTCCTCATCTGTAGCATGGGAAGGATAATAGCTCCTCTTTCATAGATAAAGTTAGTGCAAATTCAATGAGATCATTTGTGTAAAGCATTCGGAACCATACTTGGATCTTAGTAAGTGCTTGATAATGCTAAGGATTACAATTATCATCAGGTCTTCATTACTGGGTACCAGTGGTTTGCGGGGAGGAATTTTCTCAAATTCTCACAGTGGTCCTGGGCCATAGATTGTGCATGCTCATTGTGCAGATGGGAAAAGTGAAGGAGAGCCAGTGAGTGATTTGCCTGTTGCCTCACCTTCACAGAAGGTCAAAGTTGGGATTTGAACCCAGATCTGTGTCTGTGTCTCCCCCCTCCGCATTCCACACTTTCTCTCTGGGTGAGCAGGGTCAAATTAAGTAGGACATTCGAAGTTAAACAGTTTAGTGAGAGTGGCCACATAACATGGGTGATTTTCTGTGCCTGACCACTCGTCCCTCAGAGGAGGCCTCTAGCCCAGATCACTGGTTCTCCAATATGATTGGACATCAAGTTCACTCACAAATGGGTTATAAAGATAGATTCCTGGGCCCCTCTACAACCTACTCATGCAGACTCCAGGAGGGTGAGGCCCAGAAATCCATATTTGGACAGCTCATATATCGATTCTGCTGTAGCCAGTGTGACCTTCAAATGCCTCGAGATGAAGTTTGAAGCAAGGCTGGCAGCCTCGATGTTTCTCTGGTCTATAGGACCTGAGATATCCTCTGGGGCAGCCTGCCCTTCACTCTGTCATCCCATTGCCTCCTATTCTCAGTCATAATTCCAGAGGAAAGTGACTGTGGGTTCTGAATCCCCTAGCATTGTTAATATACTATTTCATGGAGCCGACCCTGCAACCCCTTCCCCACTTTTTACAATTTTGGAGGGAAATCACCAGTGTGGGAAATATGGCACTTAATGATTTCCCACAGCTGGTTCAGATGAGACCAAGTTTGTTACCAAACTATCTTCAACTTCAAACATGCCCTCTACTCCTTGAATGGGAAAGGAACCTAGCATAGAAGTGGTATCAGAGGAAGGAGATGGAAAAGGGGCAGGTTCCTTTTCAAGAAAGTCCTCTATTATGGTTGACCCATAGTGCTGCCCCCACACTTGTGTGGTGTTGGTGCACATGCAAGTTGTCCTCAGAGGTGGTACATGAACATATCCAATGCTTGTCTTTTCCAGCACTGTAACCTCTACACTCAGCCTTTTCACCAGTTGGCCAGGCCTCAAGCTCACCACCAGCTGGTACTAGTACAGAGAATGGATCTCATGAAGGTGAGGGAAGCTGTTAGATGATCTAGATTTGCGTACCCCCTCTCTCGCCCCAGCAGAACTGACCAGACTTCTCGTTCAACCAAGTCCCTTGCCCACAGTGAGCATTTACCTACTTTTAAAACTGTCTTTCTCCCTCATTCACCCCTTTAAATATTCTGCCTAAGAAATTTTATTACAGGCAATTTACCCATAACAAAACTATGTTAGTGAAAATCTGAATCTACAATAAAGCAATCAAATGCTAATGATTTGTTTTACAAAATGAGGTTTCAATTTATCCACAATACCTCTTGTTCTTCAAATAACTCCTCACACTCACCCCTCCCCCATGCTTTAGATTAAACTTATTTATATGGCATTAATTCCTCAGTATTCAATAGCCAAACCTATTCTGTCCTTGATGAAACTCTTTTGGAGGCTGAGAGGAAACCCTGAAGGAAGACAATACATTTCTGCCGGCAGAATAGAACTCAGTTAGAAAACAGGATTTGATTTAGAGAAATCTCACTTGAACACAAATTTACTGGAAGATGCCAATTCTTAAATAAGCCACATCCTGCTGGCAGGAGGAAGGTGGAAGTGGGGAATAAACTCCCATTTATTGAACACTTACTTTCTTATAGGTTTTGATATTCATTAATTCACATCATCTTCATGTAATCTTACGAAGTAGAGATCATTATCCCCACTTTACAGAGGCAGAGACTGAGGCCAAGTGAGACCATGTGTAAGCCCCTGATCACACATCTAAGATGAACGTGTCATGTTTCAGACTGAATGGAGCCTTACCTGATGCCTACATGAGCAGCTATTTTTCCTTGCTGATGGGCTTCTTCATAGATTTTCTTTGCCTGGTCCTTCTTTTCGACTTCTGCAATGTAGACTTTATTGTTGATGGTCCGAATGGAGCAGAAAAAAGGAAGGACAGACTGAAACAAAGGAAAAAAGAGATGGTCAGAGACATAAAGAGAGATGTACAGAGAAGACAGAGGAGGAAGATGGGAAGTGGGGAGAGAAGAAGAGCAAAACAGAACCATGAAGCCAGAGTAGGAGAGGAGAGGCCAGGGAGATAAAACCAGGTGAAACAGTTATCATTATCTCCATTTGTCAGGTGGGGAAATAGAGACCACACAGTTGGTATGTGGTGGAATTGGTATTAGGACTTTATATTTTCCGAAGTGTTGAATGGATTTTGCTGTTTTGGCACATAAAATAATTTTAGGTGGGATACAACTGAACATTTTTATTTTAGTTGCCATATATTTACTATAATGTGCATTAAAAACATAACTAGCATGTTGAACACATGAGATCATAGATATTGTTGCTTAGAATAAGCCTAACAAGTAATATTAAAAAGTATATCTATTTAAAGAAACTGTATTAAGTAAATAATACAGTGAGTAGCACAGGCAGCAAAAATTGTGAAAGCAGAATGCAAATTACTGCAAAGGCATCTAAGTTTGACTAGGGAGGCTTGACCTCGACCTTAGGGGGCTCAGAGACTGATGAGATACTCAGATTTGTTTCACCCACATTTTTCCTGTTGCTCTAAGGAAGGTAGTGAAATATAATGGAGTTCAAAGAAGGGAGGGAGCGCCTTTGCCCAAGTCTTCCAGAAAAGGTCCTAGAGGAGACAGCCTTGGTTGTGTGGGAGGTCAAATCAGGGAAGATTTGGACAGATGATCATCCCTGGCCATAACTTTTCAGTCTCCTTTATTGGCTCCTTCTCTTCTTGAGTCTAAATCTTTGGGACATTCTGAGGTGCTGTTCTAGACCTCCCCTTCCTCTCCTCTTTTCTTTCTATAGTCACTCTGTAGGTGAGGTCATCTAGTCCCATGGCTTTAAATATCATTTGTACACAGATGACTCCTAAATCTGTATCTCTAGTATAGACCTGTCTTCTGAAATCCAGACCTATATATTGTTTGTTTTACATTTCACCAGCATTTCCAATAAGCACTTAAAGCTTGAGGTATCCCAAACTGAGTTCCTTGTATCTCCCCTACCTCCCAATTCCACTCCTCCCCTGGTTTTCCTTATCTCAGGAAATAGTTGTTTCACTGAAAATCTTAGAGTCATACTTGACTCCCTTCTTCCTTTCATGTTCCACTCCTAATCTATCGGGGAATTTTGACCCTATCTTTAGCTATATCAACAATCTACTTCTCACTACTCCCACAGTTACTACTCTAGTCTGAACTACCAACATTTCTTGTTATGTTGTTGTTGTTTAGTTGCTAAGTCGTATCCAAATCTTTTGCAACCCCATGGGCTGTAGCCTGCCAGGATCCTCTGTCTATGAGATTTCCCAGGCAAGAATATTTGCGTGTGTGCTCAGTCACTAATACTGGAGTGGGTTGCCATTTCCTCCTCCAGAGATCATCTAGACCCAGGGATCAAATCCATGTCTCCTACAGTGGCAGGTGGATTCTTTACCACTGAGCCACCAGGGAAGCCTTTCTTGCTTGGATAAATGCAGTATCTATACTAACTGGCCTCCCTCTTTAAAGTCTTGCCACCTTATTATCTGTTCTCTTCACAGCAGTTAGACAGGTCCTATTAAATCCTAAGTCAGGCCATGTCCCTTCTTTGCTCAAAACTCTCTGTGGCTCTTGTCTCAACTCAGAGTAAAAGCCAAAGTCCTCCAAGGACCTCCATGGCACTATGCTTTCTGGCTTACTGTCACCTCCTTAGCGCTATCTCTTCCTACTCTTCCCATCATTCATTCTTCTCCAGCCACAAAGGCCTCCTTGCTGTTTCTTGAAATTTTTTCAGCACACTCTTGTTTAAAAGCCTTTGCTTGGAACACTCTTCCTCTGCTGCTGCTGCTGCTAAGTCGCTTCAGTTGTGTCCGACTCTGTGTGACCCCATAGATGACAAGCTCCTCCCACCAGGCTCCCCTGTCCCTGGGATTCTCCAGGCAAGAACACTGGAGTGGGTTGCCATTTCCTTCTCCAATGCATGAAAGTGAAAAGTGAAAGTGAAGTTGCTCAGTCGTCCCCTACTCCTAGCGACCCCATGGACTGCAACCTACCAGGCTCCTCCATCCATGGGATTTTCCAGGCAAGAATACTCTTCCTCTAGATATTCGCAAATCTTACACTCTTTTCTTCTTTTAGGTCTTTGTTCAAATGTCATTTCCTCAGAGAGACATCCTTGATCACTAAAACAGCATCTTTCCACTCTTTGTCTCCCTTGCTCTACTTTCTATTTCTTTGTAGCACTTCTCATTCACAAACTGACATATACTTTTTTTGTTTATTTTTCCCTTATCTGTTTTCTCTAATGGACTGTAAGCTCCTTGAGGACGGGGATTTTGTCTGTCTTAATTGCTGCTGTATTCCCAGTGCCTGGAATGCTGCCTGGCACATAGCAGGCATTCAACAATTATTTCTGGAATGGGCATTCCCCACAGACAGCAAGAAAATACAGGGACCATGTTTTAGGGAATAAAAAGTTGTTAGATAGATTTGTATGGAGTAGAGAGGTAGGGAAAGGAGTTATGGAGAGAAGTCTGGAGTGGTTGGGTAGGCCTAGGTAATAAAGAGCTTTGAATACCAGAATCAATGAGCTCATATGGCAGTGATGACTTGATATGGAGAATGGGAGTCCTAGATAAATCTTGAAGTGGGGATGGGTCAGACCTGGTTTTTGAGGCGTGATAGATAGTTCAGTGTCTTAAAAAAAATATTACTGTAATTCTGTAAGAGGCAGGAACAATAGTCTCTATTTTACAAATGGAGAAACTAATGCACAGATACCAGGAAGTGGTTGGGGTGGAATGAACTTATTTGGCCAAAGCAGCAGTTTCTAGGAACACTTGAGGAGCATCTGCAACCTGAAGAAGAGACCACTCAGGCAGGAAGTGCTTCTAGGCAGCTGAAACAGACTATTGCTGTGGCTAGGCTCATGCGGGGGTGGGCTGAGCTGGCATTGCCCCAAGGTCTCCTGGTGGATTGTGGGGGTGTAGGGTGGAGCTAGTCAGGCAGCAGCACACTGGGACCTCTGTGTGTGTGTGCTGCCTCCAGCAAGCATACTTTCCATGGAGTCTGCCCAAGAGCATTTCCTCCAGCCTGCTTTGCTTAATTAAAAAAAAAATATTTTGAGAGGTTTTTTTTTTTTTTTTTCCTGCTGCTAAGTCGCTTCAGTCGTGTCCAACTCTGTGCGACCCCACAGACGGCAGCCCACCAGGGTCCGCCATCCCCGGGATTCTCCAGGCAAGAATACTGGAGTGGGTTGCCATTTCCTTCTCCAGTGCATGAAAGGGAAAAGTGAAAGTGAAGTCGCTCAGTCGTGTCCGACTCTTAGCGACCCCATGGACTGTAGCCTACCAGGTTCCTCCGTCCATGGGATTTTTCAGGCAAAAGTACTGGAGTGGGGTGCCATTGCCTAGTAGAGCAAAAATCCACATTCTGACTGCTTAGCTCTTGCATCATTTGATCAGCAGCCTCCCTGGTTAGTCCTCATATGCCACACCCATGCCATCTTTTTTGCCTTTGATTTTCCTAAGTTATCCATGTACAGTGATCCTGGTTCCTTCCAATCTTACCTATTTGGAAATCATGCTTCCAGGAAGCCCTCTTTAATACCTCAGCACTTTTCCCATAAACTCCCTGGGCAGGTGCACACTGCCTACCTCCTCCAACCTTTCCTCTCTTTAGGGGAGTGCCATCTGTCCACGAAGGCCAGGAGGTTCCTGATGACAAAGCTCAAGCCCTAAGGCTGCTGTTAATAGAGGCTTATAGATTCTTTATAGCACAAAGCCCACCTCTCGTGAGGGGGTCTGAGCAAAGGCCAAATCTCTGCCTGTGCTGAACTCACTCATCTGCTAAATCTGAGTTACAAACCAGGAGCCATTTTCTAATTCATATTAAGGTATTTTATAAACCAATGAGGCCCCAGTAAGCTTCTTCTTATTTGTCCCTCCTCTCACATTTACCATGTCAAAGAAGGCACTGTCATCTACTAAGTCAGACAAGCTGAAATCAGGTGGGCACCCTCTATGTTTACTTACTCGCTCCCCACATGTATGCACCAGGTTGTTTCTCCCTCCTTATGGTTTCTCAAATCCCAGCCCACTGCACTGCTCTAGCCCTCAGCAGCTCTTACGTGGATGTTGTTCCGAGCTCCTTATATTTTTGTGTGCTTCATGATAAACCTATTTGCTGAGTAGCATATTTATAGATGATATAAATTAATAAATAATATATATTTGGGAAGTACATGATCAAGTTTTTTTCTGATGGGTGTGCAAACAGATAAGATGGTTTGGAGACCATCAAGTAAGTGCCAGGTACTCGGCTGCCCTCTACCACGTAGTTCTTCCTTACCTCTCCAGTCTCATTTTTAACCACTCTCTACCACTGCTTGTGGCCTACACTCCAGTGACACTGAAGGCCTTCCAGTTCCCCTAATGAGGAAACATTTGTTCCCGTGCTCCTTTTGCCTGGATTCCCCAGCCCTGCCCTCACCCTGTTTTCCTGATGACAGCTCATATTTCAAAACTCAGTTTAGGTGTCATTTTTTTCCATTGGAATGGGGCAGGGAAACTGACCATTGTCTCCTGGTTGGCCTCACCATTCCTACCATTCCACATTCTTGCTTCTCTTTCTTCCCAGCATACTTTATTAAAATTATCTGTTTTCATTTTTATTCCCCCCATTAGATTGTGAACTCTTTGGGAGTAGGACCACTGCAATTAATCTTCCTCTTTCCATAATACCAAGCCCAGTGTAAGTCACACAGTCAACCTCAAGAAGTGTTTGGTTAAAAAATAATCAAACAAATATTATCAAGGACATATTATCTGCCTGCCACTAATTTTAGCATATATTTTCACATATATTAGTTCATTTAATCCTCACAAGTGGGTTCAGTCTTATCCCCATTTTACAGATATGTAAAATTAGATGCTGATAAGTGACATGACTTGTCCTGAGTCCCATAGCTGGCAGAACCAGGATTCAAACTCAAGAGTGCATGCTCTTTATCACTATGCTTGCTGAAAGAATTAACAAAAGAATGAATAAATGTTTGCACATATGAATAAAACAGTGATTTTGGAAGCAGATTTACATGGTAAAATTGGAGATAAAGGCAAAGTGAGGCAGATCCAGGTCAAAGATGGCTTCATGGGCCTCGGCATGAGGCCTGAACAGAGGTGACCAAGCTGTGGGCATAGTGGGAACCCATGGTAGAATGAATGCATGGAATAGCTTTCCATCAACAGTGGAGGGAAAACAGGAAGCTGGGTTAGGTAGACTCTATCCTTGGCCCAGGGCTCCTGGGCAAGCCTGAAGGTACAGGTTTAGAAACTGAGGCCCAGAGAAGAGAGAAAACACACTCTGTCATTCATTTTGTGGATCTGTCTAATATTTGCATGAGCTTTATGAAGTCTCAGAACCGAAGACTCACAGAAGATCACAAAGCAAGGGACAAGTTCTTCTCCAACTGTAATGTGCACATGAATTTCTTGTGTCTTTTTAAAATGCAGATTCTGATTTAGCTAGTCTACTGTGGAGACTGAGATTTTGACTTTGTAACAAAGTCCCAGGTGATGTTGATGCTCCTTCTCCATGAATTTTACTTTGAGCAGCAAGGCTTTAGAATATAACAGAATGGCTGTCATTCATTGAGCTCTACTCTATACAAGACACTGTGATATACGTGTCTATCTCTGTATCACCAAATCTATTCCCCCTTTTTAATGTCTTCCCTGGTGGCTCAGATGGTAAAGAATCTGCCTGCAATGCAGGAGACCCTTGATCCCTGGCTCAGGAAGATCCCCTGGAGAAGGAAATGGCAACTTATTCCAGCACTCTTGTCTGGGAAATCCCATGGACAGAGGAGCCTGGCAAGCTACTGTTCACGGGGTAGCAAAGAGCCGGACACAACTGAGCAACTAACACTTCCTTTCTCTATTCCCTTTTTAGGAACTCAAGTGTAAAGAATTGCACCTGGGTACTTCCCTGGCTGTCCAGTAGTTAAGACTCTGCACTTCCACTGCAGGGATGCAGGTTCTATTCCTGGTTAGAAAACTAATATCTTGCATGTCGCACTGTTGTTGTTCAGTCACTCAGTCGTGTCCGAATTTTTGCTACTCAGTGGACTGCAGCACACCAGGCATCCGTGTCCTTCACTATCTCCCAGAGTTTGCTCAAACTCATGTCCGTTGAGTCGATGATGTCATCCAGCCATCTCATCCTCTGTCACCCCCTTCTCCTCTTACCCTCAATCTTTCCCAACATCAAGGTCTTTTCCAAATGAGTCAGCTCTTCACATCAGGTGGCTAAAGTATTGGAGTTTCAGCTTCAGCATCATTTCTTCTAATGAACATTCAGAGTTGATTTCCTTTAGGATTGACTGCTTTCATGTCCTTGCTGTCCAAGGGAATCTCAAGAGTCTTCTTCAGCACCACAGTTTGAAAGCATCAATTCTTTGGTTCTCAGTCTTCTTTATGGTAAAACTCTCACATCTGTACATTACTGGAAAAACCATAGCTTTGACTAGATGGACTTTTATTGGTAAAGTGATGGCTCTGCTTTTTAATATGCTGTCTAGGTTTGTCATGGTTTTTCTTCCAAGGAGGAAGCATCTTTTAATATCATGGCTGCAATCACTGTCCACAGTGATTTTGGAGCCCAAGAAAATAAAGTCTGTCACTGTTTCCATTTTTTTCCCCATCTATTTGCCATGAAGTGATGGGGCCAGATGCATGATCTTAGTTTTTTGAATGTTGAACTTTAAGACAGCATTTTCACTCTCCTCGTACACCTTCATCAGGAGGTTCTTTTGTGCCTCTTCACTTTCTGCCATTAGGATGTCATCTGCATATCTGAGGTTGCTGATATTTCTCCAGTAATCTTGATTCCAGCTTGTGCTTCATCCAGCCTGGCATTTTGCATGACATACTCTGCATAGAAGTTCAATCTGCAAATAAGCCTGTGGCAAGGCATGGCCAAAATAGAGAGGAAAAAAAAAGAGTTGTACCTGATAAGTGCAATCAGGCACTGAAAGCATGATAAGCATTTGGCACCCATTATCTTACTTAATCCTCATCTTGGCTCTGCGGGCTACATAATATTTTTGTTCATATTGTACGGATGTGTTAACTGGGCCCAGCACCTGAGGCCACACAGCAAGTAACATATTGATATCCTTCCTCACCTTTTCTAAAACTGTGATCCCTCCATCTACCCACATATCTAGTTCATTCTCAGTGTGGGGCAGTGGGAAGTGAGGGCATTTGTGACCAAATGGACCTGGAATCAAATTCTGGTTTTGCCACTTCCTGTACTTAATCTCAGAAACTGAGCCTCAGTTTCCTCTCTATGTGACAAGGATAATAGTAGAAATTAGCTCACAGGGAAGATATAAGGACTCAATTAAATAATAACTCTAAAATCCCTGGTGCAGCAACTGACATGTGCTTAGAAAATAGTCAACTCTTCCCTCTGGCCCTAGATTCCTAGGACTGAGAAAGCAGGCTAAATAACCATCCCCTCTTGCCCTCAAGGAGTTAATTTCCTTGCAAATGCAAGAGCTCTCTTCCATTACCCCAGAACCAACCTTTGTGCTTGATAAGGAGGGCCCAAAAGGACCCTGGTATATCAGTTTCAGGAGAATGGTCAACAAAAAGCTGGTGTGGATGAAGCATCTCCACTTAGACATGATAATACCGCTGGCCTGGTGCTGTTGTTCATGTCCAGAAGGTTTGAGCCCAATCTCCAAACTTGTGCTCTTTTAAGTCTCCAGGTATCCCTTCTCTTGAGAGGGAGGGACTATCCTGTAGGGTGAGGAAGGCTCTGAATGTGGCATTGAATACACATAAGCCAGGATTGTCTAAGAGCTGGGGCTGGCATCTTGCCTGGAGAGGGGCCAGTTCCATGTCTCCCTTTTCCCCGTCATCTAGCTGTAAGATGAATGGAAACTAAACATACTAGAGTTCTGGGGCTGTCTGTTTTCTGGGTTGGCTCAGAGTGGGATTTTTCTTTCCTATAAACATCCACAGGAGCCCAGTGACTGAGGCCAGAGAAAGGTCACTTAGCACAGATCATCTTTTAAAAGGTAGCAAATATGAGAAAGGGGTTGGTAGGGCAAGGCCCCAATCCTGGTCCTTTCTGGCACAGATTTTAGCCTTGAGACAGGAAGGACTTATGGTCCCATAAAAATTAAGACTCTCATGGACATGAAACTTACAATGTGCAGAATAGTCAGAGGCCAAGACAGTCTAGAGCAGGACTGAGAAAATAAGATAATGGTTCAAAATAGAACTGCTGGACTCAGACCATCTGGGTTTGAGTCTTGATTCTGCCACTTACTGACAGTGTAATATTGAGAAATTAAATTAATTGCTCCGTACCCTCAGTTTTCTTACCTATACAATGAAAATAATAATAGCACCTACTTAATAAAGTTGTTATGAATATTAAATAAGGCTGTACTTTCAGAATGCTTGACACACAGTAAGTGTTTAGTGAACATTAGCTTCTAGGACTAGTGAGGGATGAGGCCTGATTGAGCTCAAAAATATGGGAATCTCCCTCCGGAGACCTAGGTTGGGGAGGGGTGCGGAGATGCTGAGTTGATTGGCATCAGTCTGTCTGTGGGAACCCAGAGGTGCTCTGGACTATGTCTGTAGGAATTGTGGAGGGCAAAAGTGAGAAGTGGAGCCTAGAAAGAAAATTACTTGAAGATCTTGCACACAAGATTTGAACACGACCCCTATCTCTCTGCCCTTTCTACCCACATAGAGAACACGTAGCTCCAGCACTTACCTTCATGCAAAATCGCTAATGACATTTTACAAACTGCATAGGGAACATTCAGACTTCTACTATGGCATTTGGTACCACAGAACAAAGTCTCCTCATTCTTGTATTTGGGTGATCCATGGCCTGTTAATTGCCACCTCTCCCAAGTCCACAAGAGGTTTCCTGTCAGAATGCCCTCATGGGAGAGAGCCCTAGCTAGAATACAGTCTTGCTTACATAACAACTAGCTACCAGTCCTTTTCCCTTAACTGGGATGGATAACCAGGGGTCCTCAGGCAAATTAAGGGAACCTGCAGCATGAAAGCAAAAGACTGAAGTAAGCAAATAGAACAACTGACCCCAGAGAAATTTGGCAATTTTGGAAAGCAAAGAGAACTTCATAAAAGAATTGATCTTCAGCAAAATTCAAGAGGGTAAAACAGGAATAAAACAACAACAAAATGCCACAGAAAAGGAACAATCAGAGAAAAGAAAGACTCGGGAGTGGAAATAAGTTGCTGAAATTAAAAGAAAAGCAACAGAAGGGTTGGGAAATAAAATTGAGGAAATTTCCCATGATTTAGGGCAAAAAGACACAAAGAAACACAATGTACAAGAGAAAATTTAAGAGATGAAGATTAATCCAGCAGGTTCAACATCTGAATAACAGGAGTTTTAGCCAGAGGGAACAGAAAAAATGAAGGACAATTTGTCAAAAACATATTAGAAGTTAACTTTCCAAAGCTGAAGAAGGATCTCCAGAATAAGTCCCCAGAAAAATGAACCCAGGAAACAGTGGATCCAACCCAAGCAGTTACTGCTACAGCCTCCTCACAGGTATTCAAGTTTCCTATTTTGTCATTCCCCCCAACCACTTCACCAGTATATCTGCGCAACAGCCAGAGGGAACCTTTGAAAACTCAAGTCAGATATTCTCCCACCTCTGCTCAAAACACTCCTGTGGATCCCACTGTGCCTTTCATGGGTGGGTGGGGTGCTATAAGAGTAGGCCCTCATTACCTATCTGGCCTCATTTTCTGTTACTTCCCTCTTTGCCTTCCTCCACCTGTCTAGCAACACTGACTTTTATATTCTTCAAAAAATGACAAGCAGGAGACAATGCTAGGCACAGTCCTGCTCTAGGGCCTTTGCATTGCCTCTTCTTTCTATTTGGAATGTTCTTTCCTCAGGTATCCACTTGGCTAGCTCTCTCACTTCATGAAAGTTTTTGTTCATGTGCTACCTTTTCAGTGAATCTTTCCCTGACCAACCTATTTAAAATTGCAATAACCTCCCACTCTCACTGGCATTCCCTGTCCTTTTTTCCCTGATTTTTTTTCCTCCATAGCACTAATCACACTTAAACTTGTTACATATTTTACTTATTTATCTGATAATTTTCTTTCTTCCTCGCTAGAATATTACTCAATGGGGACAAGGATGTCTATCTATTTCACTGCTGTAACCTCAGCTTCTAGAACAGTGCCTGGCACACAGTAGATACTCAATAAATATTTGTTGAAAGAATGAGTGCAATAAAGGCAAACAATTCAAAGAAAAAAGAAAGGCTACTAGAAAATTCATGTGTATGTGTTTGTGTGTGTGTGTAACTGTTCAAGAAAATCATGGGCTAACTACAAAGCTAAATGAAATGGAACATGATTATAAGCAGCTGATGGAATATAAGAGGGACTCCTTCTGGCCTTGATAGTAGAAACATTCTCTTTTTTTAAAAAATAAATTTATTTATTTTAGTTGGGGGCTAATTACTTTACAATATTGGAGTGGTTTTTGCCATACATTGACATGAATCAGCCATGGGTTTACATGTGTTCCCCATCCTGAACCCCCCTCCCACCTCCTTCCCCATCCCATCCCTCTGGGTCATCCCATTGCCCCAGCCCTGAGCATTTGTCTCATGCATCGAACCTGGAATGGTGTTCTGTTTCACATATGATAATATACATGAGAAATATTCTCTTTTAAGATGCCCAAATATTGTGACATTGGACTTGTAGAGAAGGAACTGTATTCCTGGCTCACCACTTAGCTTGGTTTTGAAAAAAATTCATGATAGTGTAGATGCTGTTTATTGGTTTTCAACTTTTATAGTCAATCTGGGGACAAAGCAGGGAAGACCTGGATGTGGCTGCAGAACAGAATGCAAATGTTAATAACCTAGACAATGTAAAGGAAAGATGAAACTGACAATGTGGGTCACTGAATGGTAGAGGGAGGGTGGTGATTCTAATATCCTTGTCTTAAAAAGTAAGTGGTCAAAATTATCTGTCAAAAATAAATGGAGGATAATGTTTGCTGTGGATTTGTCATATATAGCTTTTATTATGTTGATGTATGTTCCTTCTATGAAAGAGACACATGTACCCCAATGTTCATCGCAGCACTGTTTACAATAGCCAGGACGTGGAAGCAACCTAGATGTCCATCAGCAGACGAATGGATAAGGAAGCTGTGGTACGTATACACAATGGAATATTACTCAGCCATTAAAAAGAATACATTTGAATCAGTTCTATTGAGATGGATGAAACTGGAGCCCATTATACAGAGTGAAGTAAGCCAGAAAGAAAAACACCAATACAGTATACTAATGCATATATATGGAATTTGAAAGATGGTAACGATAACCCTATATGTGAGACAGAATAAGAGACACAGATGCATAGAACAGTCTTATGGACTCTGAGGGAGAAGGTGAGGGTGGGACGTTCTGGGAGAATAGCATTGAAACATGTATATTATCATATGTGAAACAGAACACCATTCCAGGTTCAATGCATGAGACAAATGCTCAGGGCTGGGGCAATGGGATGACCCAGAGGGATGGGATAGGGAGGGAGGTGGGGGGGGTTCAGGATGGGGAACACATGTAAACCCATGGCTGATTCATGTCAATGTATGGCAAAAACCACTACAATATTGTAAAGTAATTAGCCCACAACTAAAACAAATAAATTTATTAAAAAAATAAATGGAATAAAGTTTAAGTATATAGTCTTTTCAAGTTACAAAATCAAGTAGGAACAAAACAGGAATATCAGTGTTAAACATTGCAGGGGAGTTGAGGGAAAAGTGAGGCAGTGTACATAAGCAAATCCCTCATTGTCATACTTGGGAGTCAACAGGATATTGTCTGAATTTTATAAACCAAGAGATAAAGTATATAGGCATTATCTAGAGTTGTAAGGCAACCACCAGCAGAACTAAGTGCAAGAACTGTTAAAAGTTTGCTTTGAAGGGGTGGGATGGAGATGAGGAGGGTCAAGGCAGGGGACTATTCATTTTTAGCATATTTTCCTTCCGTACTGTTTGATTTTTGCCTTGTATGTGCATTATTCTAATAAAAATAAGATCCTAAAAATTTATAATGATTTTAAAACAAAATATATATCCTATGATACTTTATGACAATATCAGAAAGGGTATGTGGATATCCAATTAGACTTGCCCTCCAGAGAGGAAAATCATACTGTAATATGCCATGCATATGTTTATGAAGAGGGTTGGAAAGGATATTATGGGACTTATACTACTGGCAGTAGTTGAGAACAGTGGTAAAGTCTCTGGTATTTGGCATCACAATGACCTGGGTTCAAGTTCTCTTTCTGCCATTCACTATTTGACCTGTCACGGGCAAGTTACCTCCCTTACCCCCAATTTGTCCTTTGTAAAGTGAGGCTAATGCTCACACAGTAGAAATGTAAGCCCCTGAAGAGAAAAAGCCACCTCTGTAGAGGTGCCTAATATATAGTTGGTGTTCAGTGTTTGCATGTGAGGCCTGAACCTGCCTCACAGGTGTGTGCAAAGAGAAGAGGAGGAGTGTTAGTCCAAAAGTGGGTAGCTGGTTTGCTTGTCTAAGGGAAATTTGCCTTTGGTTTAACAAAATGTAGTCATTTTGGTTGTGGAAACAATAGCTCTCAGGGCTTAAACTGATACAAATTGAATTAAATTGCCCTGTACGTAAAAGGGAGAAAACAATGAGAGTTCACTAGCAGCTCAAGGGAGAGGGCACATGAGCCTGGAAGTGGAAAGGATGGGAGCTGCTCTCTCTGCGTGTTAGGAACAGAAAGAGCCCAACAGAGATATGGATTGGGGTCCAGAAGGATTGGTTAGGAAGCCTGTCCCAGTGATGTGAACAGCTTAGGAAATGTGAAGAGCAGGAAAGTCTGATGTCCAATATTAACTTGATTGCTATGCTGTGCTGTACAACTTAGATGACTAAAGAAGTGATAGGTAGCCTTGGAAGGAAATCTTTGCCACTTGCTCCCACCTTTGAGAATTTTCCAACATTCAGAGGTACTGATTTTATATAGTTTGGGGGAAGGGAAATGTGTTAGGAGAGGACTGGTGGTGAGGATATTCTGGGCTTTCCATGTAAACTTTAGGAGTCTGAAATCTTGACTGCTCCAGTATTAGGCAGTTTCATTCCCTGCCATTCTGCATTAAGCAGTCTTTAGCTTGCCTTTCCTTATCTCCTGAACAAATCTACCTGGTGATAACTCAGCTTTTCATCTTTGTTCCAAGTTAATATGTAGGATCTATGTGATTGCAGGTATTTGCCTGCTGATCTATGAATGCTGGAAACCCATCTGGGACCCAGTGACCTAGGTTTGCTCAGAGTTTCTGAGCAGATGCTGAAGATCAAAAGATTCCGAGAGTTCACAAGGAGAGAAGGTGGTGGTAAATCTCTCTAGTCAAATGGTGAAGACTTCAAGTGAATTTGTTTTGTTATCTCCTGATAAGGTTCCATCCTGTCCTTTGACCCCCAGATCATAAGATTAAGGGTGGTTATGGTATTATTCTAGGAAGGTGGTGATATTAACAGGGAACTGGGGAAGTTTGACTTTGAAAATTTTTGGGAATGCCTCTCCAATGGACATGGACTGAGATTTCAGCTGAGTTCCTTGAGTCCAATAACTGCTAAGAGTCTGACTTTATATTCTTTTAAAGTTACTCCAGGATCCTAAAGGCCACAACCAGGACTTAAAATGCTGTGAAATTTAAAATGATGGAGGTATAACAAAACGTATATGTGACAGAGGGCATTCCATGGGGAAGAAATTGTATGAGCAAAGGCTCCTAAGTAAGAGAAGGTAGGACATGTCTGGTAATAGTGAAGTGTTTGAAATATAGACAGTACTCAGAAAATAGCAAGATAAAGGCTGGAAAACTAGTCAGGGCTATATTTTGGGAGAGGCTCAGAATCAGAGTCACACATTTCTTTAAAGAGTAGTTTATACACACTGTCAGGAATACTTCACCTGCAATTCACAATTCAACTCACTGCAATCATAGAACTGCTGTATGACTCACAGATATAAAGAACAAACTAGCGGTTACCAGTGGGGAGAGGGAAGGGGATTAAGACATGCAAGCTATTAGGGAAAAAATAAGCTACATATAATACAGGGAATATAGCTAACATTTTATAAGTGTAAATGGAAAGTAGCATTTCAAAATTGTATTAAAAACATAACATTAAAAATTAAAAAAAGAAACCTGCCATATGGCATAGATTCCAAAACAGTGGCTTCAGTAGGACATACACATATTTATCTCACCTAAAAGAAATCCAGAGTTAGGCAGTCCAAAGCTGGCGAGGTGGCCCTATGAAATTGTTAGAGGTCCTGATGCTTTTTAGTTTACTCCTCCACTATCCTTAGGGTGATGACCCTTGTCCTCACAGCCTTTATTCCAGAAGACATGTTGTGTCCAGGTAAAAATCAGATGTTCTATCACTAGGTAAGGAGAGGAGAATGTATATTGGGGTAAATAATTAGCAATCTACGCCACAAGTGTCTGTACTGAAACTATCCCCTCCAAGGTCACCAGACACCAGACCACTACCTGACTGCTACAATCCCTAGCCATTTTTTCACATCTTTTCTTGATCTCTGGGTAGCATTCAACGCTATTGACCCCTCCCCTCCCTTTGAAATATTCTCTTCCCTTGCTTTTGTGACATTACTTTCTACTGCTTTTCAATCTCCTTGGTCATTACTTATCTGTCTCTCTCCTGGGCTCCTCTTCCTTTGCATATGCTGAGGTCACTGCTGGCCTCCAGGGCTCTTCCCTGGCCTCCTTCTCTTCTTAAGGTTTTCATTCTTCCCAGGTGCTCTTTCCCATGGATTAAAGAACCATTCATAAGTATAGATCTGTAACCTCAGTCCAGACCTCGTCCCTGAGCTTCAGATATGTATATTCAACTGCCTGTGGGTCATTTCCGCTTGGCTGTTGTGCAAGTACCTCAAAATCAAGGCCCAGGTCCCCTCCATTAGTATTCCATGTATTAGTGAAAGGGGTTATCTTCTACACATTTGATCTCTCAAATTAGATTCCCAAAGAGTTCCCTTTGACACTTCCCTCCTTCTCACTTCTTTTCCTACATCCAATTATTCATAAGGTCTTGTCATTTTTAATTTAGTATCTCTGAATTCAACCATTTCTCACCACCTCCACTGCTACCACTCTAGGCCTAACCACAGTTATTGCTTACCTGGATGACTACTCTCCATTTTTTCCAGGAAGACATTTAATTCATACTCCTAATGGGTTAGGCAACTAGAATGGTGTTCTTTCTTTAAAACAAATCTATGTTGTATCCAAGCCTAGAACCCTTCAATAACCTATTGGTGTTCTCAAGATCAAGAGCAAAGTCCTTACCTTGGCATTCAAGGCTTGCCGTGATTTGAAAGGGATGGGAATTTAGAGTACTGGAACTGGAAGAAGGAAGGGCTGTGTCTAGTGCAAAATAAAGCCTTGTAGCTGGGGGATAGAACCTGGGAGACAGGAAAGTGGTGAGCTGATGTCACAAACTTGGAGGAAGCAACACTTTAGAGAAAAAATCAGAATAGAAACCCACCTTGAATATCTATAAAGTGTGTGTGTATGTGTATACATATGTTGAATTGTTCACAGAACATAGGGATTCACATTTCATTTGCTTAAATGAGGAAACGATGACTTCATGAAGCAGAAGGCATAACCATTTTAGTTATTTTTGGATGTAGGAAAGGTATTGAATATTAATTCTATAACTGACCACTATGTTGATTTTTATTATGGTTTCTAATAATATCAATTGATGCTCTCAGGTTGTCCAGCTCTGCATTCATATACTCAGTAATTAATAATAATGTTGTCTTTCCATTTTTTATACATCTTATTCTGTTCTCCTGAATAGACTCAATTACTTATATGAATTTGTTATGTGGTAAAGGTACCATTTCAAATCAGTTGGGGAAAAGATGGATGAATGGTGTAGGGATGAGGCTACATTTTTTTTGGAAAATAATTCTTATACAAATGTTGGAGTGATCAAACTTTCAAATGTAAATAATAGAGCCATAAAACTAGAAAAAAATGATTATTATAAAATAGAAGTCTATACTTGGTAAAACAAATACAGTATTGTAAAGTTAAAAAATAGATAAACTAACTTAAAATAAAAGAAAGAAGAAAAAAAATAAAAAAGAGCCAACCAAAATAAAATAAAATAAAATAGAAGTCTATAAAGCATCTGTAAGCATGAAGCAGAATCCAGTCATGATAAAAGAAAACCTGATACATTTCACTACATAATAATTAAACCTTTTGTACAGCAAAGAATATTATAAATAACATGAAAGATATTTGTAATATATGCAGCACACAAATGTGCAAGAGACATTGCTTGTGGAAATTTCATTCTGTGTATCTTTTTAGAGTAAGTTGACAAGTTTGTGTATCAAAATGGAGTCAGCTCTGCTTGTAACAGTAAATAAAAAATGGAAACAATCTAAATGTCTATGTACCCCTGGACTGGTTAAATACATTATGGGACATTTATACAGAAAAGATTATGGAGCAGTTAAGAAAAATGTACAGTATGGAAAGCTGTAAACAGCTTAATTCTAAAGAATATACAACTGGGGAAAAAAAAAACAGGTCACAGAATAACAGATATAGTGTACTATTTGTTGGCAGAAAACTCAAATAATCAGTATATGAATAGAAACAAATCTGGAAGAATGTATATCGAAATATTAATAGTGGCTATTTCTGGGGCATGAGATAAGTATGTTACAAGTTTCTGTATTATTTGAAATTTCACAACTACAACACTTTACTTTTGCAATAAGCAAAAATAAAGATATAAAAATAAATATATTCAATGAATGAATCGCTTTGAGGCGGTGGTTTTGGTTTGGAATGGCTTCAGACCGAGCCTGGTACAGTGGCATAAACACGGGCTTTGGCGTCAGACAGCCCTGAGCTGGGCCCCATTGCCCCACCCCCCGAGGAAGGAGAAGGGGGGTGGCAGGGGGCTGCGGAAAGGGGCTGGGCTGGTCTGTCTGCAGCTCTAGTCCAGGACGCTGACTTCCAGAAGGACTAAGAGACAGCAGACGAATTCCGGACTCGCTGGAGGACAAGGTGAGGGACGTTGAGATTGAGGTTTCCACACAGTGGTTCCAGTCCTCTCGAACATAGAGCCAGGCAGGTGGGCAATTTTTACTGCACCACTGCAGCTAGGGGAGAGGTTACTCGGAGTGGGATGTAGGCAACGAAGACGACCAAGAGAGTAGTAGGTTTATGGGCTGGAGAGCAGAGAGTAGTTGAGGAAGAGAGGGGAGAAAAACTGGGAACTGGGCGTGTTGAATGGTGAATGGGGAATACGAGGGGGAAAGGGAATACTGAGGGGAACTGGAAATTCAGAGAAGAAAATAGGGGGGTGTAGAGAATGGTTAAGGAATACTAGGGGAGGGAGTGCAATAGTAACATGAAGGAGGATGATGTGAGGAATGGAAATAAGGAATCCTGTGGGGTAAACAGGAAACTCAGTGGAGAACTAGGGAGCGGGGATCAAGGCAGAGGGAATACGGACTGGTACGAAGTGGGGGATAAGGAATGAGGAGCCGGGAGCGGGGGAAGGGCAGACAGAGGCCCCCCTAGGGAGGCGGGAAGGGGCGGGGCCACTTCCGGCCTGGAGCGGGGAGGGAAGTCTCTGAGTTTATGAGGGGCTCAGAGGGACGCACTCAGGAATTGTAGAAGGACGAGGTGAGCAGCCCTGGATCTGAGCCCGGGAGGGGTCTGCCCCACCCTCTGGGATCTGCAGAAATCCTCCTCTAAAGGACCGGATCGTACCGGATCCATCCAGTCAGGAAGGGAGGGGACCGGACCCTGTTTGGTTGGGCCTAAAGATGGAATCACTAGCTCAGTACTGATTTGAGGAGGGGGTGTATTAGGGACGGGGCAGAACCAAGATGCACTTGGGCCCTGTTTGGAGGAGGGGGGGCGTATTATGAAAAAGGGCGGGACCAGGCGGTGCTCTGGACTTGGGGTGTATTCAGTAGGGGAGGGGTCAGGACTACCGGACACTGCGACAATTTGAGAGTGAGGCTTGTTGGGGAGGGGGCGGGACCGAATGATACTATGGACTTGGAGAGGGGCGTGTTGGAAAAAGGTGTTGGACCGAGTCCTCGACTATTACGCATGCGCACTATGGATCGCTAGAAAGGGGCGTGTAGAGAAGGGCTAGCTTGGAGAGGCACCAGCTGCTGAATGCGCATGTGCAGGATGGACATCAAAGAAAGGGCTTCTGCTGGGAAAGCGGGTGGGGCTGAGATGGGCCCTGCAACGGATGCGCATGCGCATTGTCGACTTGCGGCTGGGGGGGGTGCACTGGGAAAGGGGGCGGGGTCCTCAGGGCTGCCGCGCTGGCACATCTTCCTGGAGAAGGGGAGGGTGCGGCTGCAGAGAATTGAGACCTAGACGTTCTGGATTACTGAATTTGAGAACGAAGTCCTTGGGTGGGGGGGAGGCGTTGGGAGGGTTTGAGATTGGGTGGGGATCAGCCTCCAGGCAGAGCGGGAGAGAAGACGTTCAGTGGGTTTGCCTCTTGACCCAGGCTTTCTCCCCTTCAGGCTCAGCTCTTGCCAGGCCGACTTGAGACATGTCTGACACAAGCGAGAGTGGTACGAGTCCAACCCGCTTCCAGGTAAGCCCTTCTTCTGCCCTCTCTCTAGCTGCTTTTGCTCTCAAGCTCTTATTGCTGCCCCCAATCCCATGGCACATCCCCTCCCATCCTAATCCTTCTCCACCTACCTCCTTGCTTGGGTGCTGCCCCCCTCCCCCAAGTAGAGGGAGGGAGGAGGGAAGGAAGGAGGGAGGAAGCAAGGCTAGAGAGAGAGTGGGCCCGCCCCTCTTCTGCTCAGGAGAGGCCTTGTTGGGCAGAGGTGGTCAGAGCACACTGCAAATAGGAGTTAGTATAGGTCAGAGAAGTGAGGCCCTGGGTTTTGGAGCCATTTGCTTAGTTGAGGGTGGGGAGAAAGTCTGTGAGCTTCCCTGCTTCATCTTGCAGGCTGAAGCTTCAGAAGAGGACCCTGGCTTGAAGATGCAGACCGTACTGACAGTGACCCAGAACTTGGAGGCTTCAGAGACACCAAAGGCCTCAAAGACACCAGAGGTCTCAAAGTCCATGAAGATCTCAAATGCTGCAGGAGTCTCAAAGGCCACTGAGGCTCAGGAGGTATCTGCCACTGAGGCTTCACCTACCACTAAGCTGACCGATACCCAGTTTCTAGCAGCCAAAAAGAAGAGTCTGGCAGCTGACACCAAAATGCAGCATACTGACCCTCAGGCTGTGACAGTGCCTGCTACTGAGACCAAAAAGGTCAGCTATGTGGCTGATACAAAGGTCAATACAAAGACCCTGGAGACTGAGTCTACTGCCTCTCAGGCTCTGGCAGATGAACCTGAGCCTGAGGGTGCAGCTAGTCAGGCTCAGGAGAATCAGGATACCCGGCCCAAGATCAAGGCCAAGAAAGCCCGAAAGGTAAGATCTTTGCTTTTCTACTTCTCTCAGTTGGTTCATGGTTCTGTAAACCTTTATTTTTTTTTAAATTTTAAATTAGTTTATTTATCTATTTTTTTAACTTAAACCTTTAGAAGGTTGGTTCCCTCTCCTCATAATAGCTGTAGGGGGACACAAAGAAGAATTTGTTATAATTCCTGTCTTTAGAAAGCTCACAGACTGTACATGAGATAGGAATACGCATAGCCGAAATCTAAACAAAATGCAGTTTATGTTTATGTAGTAGCTTACCATATGTCAAGGGCTTTAGCTAGGCATATTCACACAGGTTATCTCATTAAATCCTGAAAGTAATCTAGTTTTGTAGAGAAGGAAGTTGAGCCCCAGAGAGGTGGAGTGACTTGTCCAGGGTGTTATAAACAGAATCAGTGGTGGACACAGGAAGAGGAGAAGCCTCAGGCTTTACACTTGGGTTGCTCCTGGCCTGGTGGGAAGATGAAACTCCTACTTGGAAACCAGTGAAAGACGAATCCAAAACTCAACATGGCCAATATCTAGTGAGTCAGGCTGTTACTACAAGGGTGGGATTAGAGGGGACTTCTGGAAAAGAGATGATGAAGGAAAAAGGACCATCTGCTTCATCTGGCAATGTTGTGTTTGCTCTCTGTTGATGCAGGTGAAGCATCTGAATGGGGAAGAGGATGGCAGCAGTGATCAGAGTCAGGCTTCTGGAACCACAGGTGGCCGAAGGATCTCAAAGGCCCTAATGGCTTCAATGGCCCGCAGGGCTTCAAGGGGCCCCATAGCATTTTGGGCCCGCAGGGCATCAAGGACTCGGTTGGCTGCTTGGGCCCGGAGAGCTTTGCTTTCTCTGAGATCACCCAAGGCCCGTAGGGGCAAGGCTCGCCGCAGAGCTGCCAAGCTCCAGTCATCCCAAGAGCCTGAAGCACCACCACCCCGGGATGTGGCCCTTTTGCAAGGGAGGGTAAGAATCCTGTCCTCTCCACTCTGCATTATTCTTTGCCTGCCCTCTTCTCTGCCATTGTGTCAAGTCTTTTGCAAACACATTTTGATCTTTTCATCTTTTCCACTTCTCCCAGGCAAACGATTTGGTGAAGTACCTGTTGGTTAAAGACCAAACGAAGATTCCCATCAAACGCTCAGGTAGAGTCTTACTAACCCGTTCCTTCCTCCAGCTCTGCCCTCCATTGTCCTCTCCCCCACGTTCTGAGGGCATTTCTTGCTCTCCTGCTTCCACTTATGCCCTCTCAAAGTTTTAATTTGGCAGTAGTAGCATCTCTGTTCACTAGCTCAGAACCTGTTTGTGCCACCCACAGCAGGGTTGGTAAAGGGTCTATAGTTTGGGTATGGGGGCCACTTGGCTTCACTTCAGCCCAGGTGCTCGCAACACTCTCCCCTTGCAGACATGCTGAAGGACATCATCAAAGAATACACTGATGTGTATCCTGAAATCATTGAACGAGCAGGCTATTCCTTGGAGAAGGTGAAGGGGCAGACCTGGGGGATGGGTGCAATGGGGAAACCTTGAATCAAACAAAGGTGTACATGTCTCTTCTGGGGGGCACCACAGAGACTAATCTAGCCCTGTCACTGTGCAGATGGGAAGACAGTGGCCTAGCAAGGGGCATAGACTAGGTTGAGGTCACACAGCAAGTCCGTGGTAAAATCACAGCTAGGACCCAAGTGACCCAGCTTAGTCTGGGCTTCCGTCCACTGCTGGACAGTCCTGTAATGTACTTCAGATACTCACTTCTCAATCTTTCCCCACTCTCTGGCTCCCTGGATTCCACTAATCACAAAGATGACAATAACAATAATGCATTTGTTGCCTGTTTACTGTGTGCTGGCCACTCAGCTAAGTGCTTTATGTGCATTATCGCATTGATTTCACATGCACACACGCAAACACACAAACATACACACACACAGAGACAGACTCCTGAGTACATGGGGAGTTATGGGATGCCCAGGAAGCTGAATTCTGTGGTCTCACAAACTGTTCTCCCCATCCACAGGTTTTTGGGATCCAATTAAAGGAGATTGATAAGAATGACCACTTGTACATTCTTCTCAGCACATTAGAGCCCACTGATGCAGGCATACTGGGAACGTAAGCTGGGATAGGGCTGGGATGGGAGGGAGGCATCTGCTTTCGTTCATGGTACTAGTTCATCCCTGTCTTCTCCCTATATCCCCTTAAGAAATAGGAAAGACAGAGCTCTCAAACCCCTTTTCTATCACCCACACGTAGTTGGAGCCCTGCACACAAGAGTGGTACCTGATTATGATTGTCTGTAGGGTATAGAAGCCTCAGGTAGCACACTCCTACTGTAAGATTTTCTGGTTTTCCAGAAGCTCCCCAAGAAAGCAGACTTGTCATTCCTTGTCTCTTCATATTGGCCTTGGTAGAATAGTTCTCAAAGGAGGGCTTCCTGGTATGAGTGGATCATGATGCTCGATGGGCAGGGGCATCAGTGGGGTTATGCCTAGAATTTTCTTGGAACTGATGGGTCTGGGGGAGCAAGAAGGGACTCACAATTGACTGGGTGCCTGGATCATACCATTCTTCTATTCTCTCAGCAACGCAGGAAGAGAAGGATGTGTTTTTCCCATTTTATGAACAGGAGACTAGGCTCAAAATCTTAAGTGCCTTACCCAGGATCACATAGAGCTTGAAGCATAGACTGGGCAGAATTCTCCCATATCTGAAGAATCTGGGAGAAGCTAGCCTGGTGAGCTGGCTGATGTGTTTTTTTTTTGCAGATGGCTGCTGGATGTAAACCTTCTCTCTGTCCCATTATTCTCCTAGGACCAAGGACTCACCAAAGCTCGGTCTCCTCATGGTGCTTCTTAGCATCATCTTCATGAATGGAAATCGGTCCAGTGAGGGTGAGTGTCTGGGTTGGCAACTGGATGGGGGGTCGTGGTCAGAATTGTACATGTTCATTTTCTATCCCTGTTTGCTTTTTCCTCCCCTTGCAGCTGTCATCTGGGAGGTGCTGCGCAAGTTGGGGCTGCGCCCTGGGTATGATTGGGCTCTGTCAGCTCTTGCTGTCCGTGTTGTCCTTTGGCAAGAGAGGATGGTCCCAGGATTGCATCAGCCTGGTGGTCTGGTGGGCTGGGTGGGGGTGCTGGATTGGGTCCAGGGTTCTAACCTGGGTGGATGGGGAAATGGTCCTGAACTCTGCTCTATGTCACTGACTCTTGGGTTTCTATGGAGCTTCCATCTTATGCTGGAAGCTTCTTCTCCACGTGGGAAATGTCTCTGTCCATATCTGGGAAGTGCTGTAGCCCCAGTTATATTTATCTACGTATGTAGTTATGTATGTATGTATTTATTTTATCATTTTCTACTGTCAGGATACATCACTCACTTTTTGGAGATGTGAAGAAGCTCATTACTGATGAGTTTGTGAAGCAGAAGTAAGTCTGTATGGTGTTGCTGTGTTCCATGCATTTTGTCTGTCTTCGAAATGAGTGATAAAGCTATGGTGCATGTACATGTGCTTGTGCATGTTATATAAGTGCATATGCAAGTGGTAGCTTATTCCTGAGGTAGTGGCAGAGAACATGAGTACACGTTTACTGACCTACTTGTACTCTCATATATGCCTTTGGAGCAGTTCTTCAGGGGAATGATTGTCATCATCAGTATTGTGTGTGTGAGGAAACTGAAACTGAGAGAAGTGAAGTAATTTGCTCAGGGTTATACAGGCAGCAGATAGAAGAGTTGTATTTAAATCCTGACTTCAGTACCTTGGTTCTTTTTACTATGCTAGCTAGGGCTTCATAGAAATTAATTTCCACAAAGAAATATCATAGAATGGTAGCTTTAGGCAGCCAGGTACTGTCCTAGAGTCTTGACTTGAACATCTCATTTCATTTTCATAACTACCCTGCAGAATAGCTGCCATCATCCCAACCCCAGTATCAGTTGAGGAGCCTGGGGCTCAGAGAGTAGAAGTCTGAACATGGCCCTGGCTGTAAAGGATCCATTTGGATCTGAAGCCCAGTCCTCCTGACTTTTCTGGCCAGGGCCCGCCCTATTCTTGGTCCTTGGAGAACATCTGTGCACTCATGCAGGTGCACCAGCACACATGCCTGTATGCTCACACACAAATGGTCGAGAGTATGCATTGAATCTACTGCTCTTGGTTGACTGTTTTGTCCCATACAGTCATTTCTTAGGATGGGCTGTACCAGGATTCAGCCAGGCCATGGATGAGCCCGTTGGTGGGGTGTGCTCAGAGCAGGGGGCCTAAAGAATTGGCTTCTCTATTTGCAATACACCCAACAGGAATCTGGGTTATCGTGACAGGGGCACAAAACTTGTGGCCTTCCTATGAACAAATACTCTATACAGGCCCCTTACACCTCCACATGGGTGCTGGGTAGGGTCAGTGAGATAGGGCTGAAGATTGGAAGAAAAGCTGCAGTAATCAGTGGGGGAGTTTGCTACCTAAATGCATGAATGGGCCATGAGTGGTCTTATAGACATAAAGGCTTTGAACCTCTCTTTTCAAGGTACCTGGACTATGTCAGAGTCCCTAATAGCAATCCCCCTGAATATGAGTTCTTCTGGGGCCTGCGCTCTTACTATGAAACCAGCAAAATGAAAGTCCTCAAGTTTGCCTGCAAGGTAATTGGAAAACTGCCCAAGCTTGGCATACCAAGAGCATGGGGTGCCACTATTTGGGGTAGGCTGTGTGCAGAGAAGCCTGTGGCTCATGCATGAACATTCTGAAGCCTGTATTAATGTGCAAACACTTCATTTGAATCATTTAATACTTACAACTGACATGTCATTGCCTTACTGCAAGTGAGAAAACTCAGGCTCAGAGGTTGTTAGGTGTCATGCCCAAGGTCACAGAGATAGTAAGTGTCAAAGCAAAGCTGGAATATTAGGTGCATAACTACTAGTAGTATTTATGGTGTTATAATTTGCATAGAGTAGGCACTTGGTGCTCAGATTTGGATCCTTCAGATGGTTGTTCTTCCTGTCGTAGGTACAAAAGAAGGACCCTAAGGAATGGGCAGCTCAGTACCGAGAGGCAATGGAAGCAGATATGAAGGCTGCGGCTGAGGCTGCAGCTGAAGCCAAGGCAAGGGCTGAGATTAGAGCTCAGATGGGCATTGGGCTCGGCTCTGAGAATGCTGCTGGGCCCTGCAACTGGGACGAAGCTGATATTGGACCCTGGGCCAAAGCCCGTATCCAGGCGGGAGCTGAAGCTAAAGCCAAAGCCCAGGAGAGTGGTGGTGCCAGTGCTGGTGCCAGTGCTGGTGGCAACTTTGGTGCCAGCACCAGCCTGACAGCCACTCTCACATTTGGGCTCTTCGCAGGCCTTGGTGGAGCTGGTGCCAGCACCAGTGGCAGTTCTGGTGCCTGTGGTTTCTCCTACAAGTGAGATTTCAGGTATCTACTTATATTTGGGGGAAGCCAGGGCTCATGGGGGTGAGATAAAGAGCTGGGTGGTTATAGGAAGGCCAGGGTTGGAGGATGACATGGAGAGTGTGAGAAAACACTACTTTTGGCATTTTTATTCCTTCCTATTGGTGGATATAATTGACTTTTTTATTTTCTTTTACTTGTGTTTTCAGATATTCCTAATCCCAGCAGTCTTTCTCTTCGAGCCAGGGTGCATCCTCAGAAACCTATTCTACAAAGCACTCTAGGCAGCCACTATCAATCAATTGAAGTTGACACTCTACATTAAATCTATTTGCCATTTCTGAGTTTATTGCTTTTTTTTTGGTGGGCTGTCACGTTTTTGTATCATATTTTAAAATGAACTGGGAAAGTTTCCACCTCAATCTGTGCTTAGCTTGAGGTAACATTGCTGAATCAATGGAGCAAGATTAGCATGTTTCCTGGGATAGGTTGGGCCCCATCTCTATCCTATAGAGCAGGCAGGGTTGCAGTGGTGTGGGAGTCATGGGGATTGTAGGCACAGAGGGCATACTTAGAAGAAGCTCTGATGTGGGCAGATCTGGTCCAGAAAAATGGAGGAGATTGGACATCAAGTATTGACTCTCCTTTTGAGAAACTTGGGTTAGACAAGAAGGAGAGAGAGATAGGTAGCTAAAGAGAGATACAGGAATAATGATTTTCTTAGGAAAAGAGAGAGATTTGAGCAGGCAGGAGCCAAAAGACAGGGAGATGTTGAAGACTGACTCATGCAGCCTAGTCCCTGAGGAGGTGGGAGGGGAGGGCCTGTGGGAAAGGACTGTACAGAAAGGGCTTGGAGAGAGGACTGTAGAAGGATTCCAGACAGTGGGGAGGCCCCAGTAGAGCAGGGAGCCCATGATTTATGGTAGACCCCCTTTCCCATGGCAAAGTGCTCAGTAATATTGTAGGAATGAAGATGAGTATTTGTTTATTCCAAGGATTTGGTTCTGTTATTTGGTGATGGAATAAGGACAAGACCAAGGGCAGTGAGTGTATGAGTCTGCATCTTTGTTACCATGTCCACAGTGTAGGTTCACAGAATGGAGAAAGAGATGGACCAGGGAACCCAGGCAGGCTTGGTGAGGAAGATAGAGTTTGAGTGACAGATTGGGAAACAGTGCAGGGGTTTGTGGTCAGGAGTCTCTGAAGTCTATGAACAAGACAGAAAGGTAAGTAAATATACTAAGTGCCTGCTATGTGCGGTGTTATAGCTGTCTGAGAGGGAATGTTGAAAGAACCAGAAGGATGAACTGAGGGACTAGTTCGATGGTCAGACAGTAGAATGATTAAGAAGACAGCAGAAAGAGCTCTGGGCAGTGGGAAGATCCATGGAATAGCTGGTTAAAAGGGAAGAAGATGATGGTTCCTAGAGATGAGGAGGGGTCAGTGGCCTGGTTGGGTTATCCATTTGGACAGTGAAATCACCCAGAATGGAGGCAGAAGTTGGGGTAGAGAGGAGCACTGTGAGCCAAGTGCCAGAGTCCCCTTGTGTAGTTGAAAGTGTCCTCCCAGCTCTAGTACCCACTAAGGCATGGGGCCCTCAGGCAGAGATCCACCTTTGCCCTGTTTGGGGGAGTATTTCCCTGGACCTTTCTTCCCAGGAAGCTCTCAGCATCTAATCCTCACATTACCAGACCCCTAATCTGGGACAGAGTCTTATAGGCAATGAGACTCTAGTAATAGCTGCCTTTCCCCTCTTAAGACTCTATAAGCAGTAAACAAACAGGATTTATTGCTTAGGGAACAGGATCTAAAAAAGAAAAAGCTGCACCAGTAGCAAGGAAGTTCCTTGCCTGTGGTCATGAATCAAGACCTGCTTTTGCTGCCGAGGTGTTAAGCTGTTCTTCACTGGAAGCATTGATTCCATAGGCCATGGTTGCCTCAGGGATTGGATAGTACCTGGGAGAAGTAGACAAGGTCAGAGGCAGCTTAGACCTAGGAAGGACTCTATAGTGGGTGGGTACCATGTCCAGGGTGCCCTCAGACTTCCAGGTGATGTCCATCTGAAAATGGGGGGTAATGTGAGGGGGTAATGGTGAGGGGTGGCAAGGAACTTGGAGACTGTGATTCTAATAAAAAGTGAGTTTAAAGTGCTTGATAAGAGATAAGGGTGAATCATAGTCATGAAGAACTCTGACCTTCCCACTTACCTTCCCTCCACAGACCACTGGGTTTGCAGGGTACCGCACCTCTTCTTTCCTACAAGGCTTAGACTTTGACTGGACAAGGATGTGTTTTTTTCTCACTACCTCAGGTGTAAGGATGGAAGGCATGTGAGGTAGGGAGGAAGAGATCAAATCTGGTTCAAGGCAAATGAGGAGTGGCCAGAACTAAAAAGAGGGAGTGCCAGGGGAAATGGGGACAGAGTATGGTTCATGTTTTTGTCACCTTTATTAGCTTGGAGGCCACTACTGTAATAAATGAACTCCTACAGTATTATCATTAAATTCCAAATAATTCTAGAATATATCATGTATTAATATCTCCCATTTGGCTAGGAGTGGGAAGAGCTCCAAAAGCAATTTCTCCATCTGATTTTTGATTATCACCCCCAAGCTTTTTTAGACATTTTTGTTCCAATTGCTACCCCCCATAAAATTTGAATACCACAAATATACTGTGCACCTGTTTAATGTATAATGCATATTTGTACTTTATACATAAAAAGGTTTTTACTCAACATAGGGTTTATAATGACTAAAATATTTAAAAGTTTAACAATTTAAGATACTATGAACAACTTTATAACTATTTGCTGGTCAGCTTTAAATGTAACCTTTACATTGTAATGTATCAAATTACATATGTAAATCAGCAATTTATATAGCTATGTGAAAATAGCAGTGTAACCAATATTTTAAAATACTATTCAAAACTTATTTTTTTTAAAAAAACTTATTTTTCAGCAAAAGTAACACATGAAATTTTAAATTAATTTCTTAAAAATGATTTTTAGTGTAATTAACTTTCAAGTATTGCATGATATAAGAAAATTTTTAACTAGCTGCTGGGTATCCATTCAGGTATCATCAACATTTTGTCTTTTCAGTGCTTGACTGAAAGATCAATTGAATAACTTTTGTAGAATTAAATAAAAGCTATTTTTAATTCTCAAAGCCCAGGCAACACTCCGAGACACTGAGGAAGTCTTCCAATCACAGCCATCTATTTGCCATGGTTTTATAGTGCTGATTTTGCATACATTTTGTGTGTCTTCCTCATTGTTGCTCTTGTGAAACTCAAGAAAACCCAATAACAGAAATTAAATACTAAAGAGTAAGATTCTTCAAGTAAGGTTGAGCTTTAGGGTCACACAAACTATGGTGAAAGTTTTTTGGGAATTTTTGTCCCCTACAAAGACCAATTTTCACTCCCTTGTGGTTGATTACGCACAACTCCATGTGCCCTTTCCCCCTGCATTAATACAAGACCTACAGTAACATTTCACCTGAATTGAATAAACAAGATAGAATGAGTGCTGGGGGGTGGGGAGGGAAGGAAAGGAAAGAAAGAAGGGAGGAAAAGAACAAGAAATAACTACTAGAGACCAACCATTTGTAAAAACAAAGTGAGGGGGATAACACTTTTATTTCTCCAAACTTACACTTTCAAAAATGCCTTGGTCCAATATAATACTATTAATTCATGTATAATTGCCATTCACCCATTTTCCAAATGGAGATCAACCCAAATCTTTTCACCTACTATCTTCAGCCTCAAGTCCACGAATTTTGGGTGATACCCTTTTTTCTACCTACCTTGCAACCTATTCTAGATATGCTGCAGGCTTTGAACTAGGTTGTACATTGAACCACCATGTCCTGTGTGTGTAGGGCTATTGTATCATTTGGATAATCTTTGGATCATCACTGAGTATGACGTAGATGAAGGTACCAAAGGAACTACCTGGGACTCATATATAAGGTACATTAAGCCCACTCCAGTGGGTCCAGCAATCCTGAGCATGCTTTGTAGAATTAACTTGTGTGAGACCCTAGAGGTTGCCTCCACAATGACTGTGTGAAATCTGAGCTCTTGGAAGTCCTGTATTGGCTTGCCATAATCTGCACTGACCTTTTGCCACTGGACATGGTAGTGCTAGGGTCATGCAGTGAATCTCCTGGGTTCTAGATATGCTCTTCCCTACTCCATTTTGAGGCAAATAGACTCCCTATTTCCCCTTGGTAGTTGGGATCACTCATCCCAGTCACATAGTGAACTGACCCCCCTTTCTTGCCTATTGGTTCAATGTCATGAGGACCTCCAAATGGCCAGGTAGAAGTCTCAACTTCCTATGAATCGAAATTGTTTAACTAAGTGAAGTGATGAGAAGTGTCGTTCCCTCTTCCATCCTTTAGTTTCTAGACCTATGTATTCTGTTTATGGGAGAAAGAGCAGAATATGCTGGATTCTGCAAAATGGACTTCAGACTTCACAAAATGTTGTTTCCTAACTGTCATTAGATTGAAATGTTTTGTAGGCCATCCCACTCTTCTGCAAAGGCAGTTGCTTATGGGTGATGGTGTATGTGATAAGAACAGGTAAAGCCCTTGTCGTTAGACTGTTTGTCTTACCCCTTTCACTGTGAAATGTGTTCCTTGACCAGAAGAAATATTGTATAGGATATCTCAAAGATGTAAAAGGTGTATAAAGTAATTAGAAAATCCAAGGATGATGGTTCTGGTAAAAGCACCAGGGGAGGCAATCCATTCCAGAATATGTAGTTATTTCCATAAGGACAAAATGATGCCCAGTCCCTGATGGAAAAGGTCCATTGTAATCCATCTGTCATCCAAGGATTTGTTGGCCTCTTAGGAAATGGTGACATATTGAGGTTTCTACTGTTGAGAAATTGGGTACTCAACAGTGTTGGTAGCCAAGTCAACCGATGTGAAGGTAAATCCATGTCAACCCCCTGAATAACATCCATCCCTTCTACAATGGCAGTTTTGTTCACTGGCTCATCTAATAAGCACTGGGATGTCTAGAGAAAGAGGTTGATGGCTCTCCACAGGCTGGGTCATCATGCTCCCAGTAGTAAGCATTCTCATGCAACACAAATATTCTCACACTTAGCCCATTCCAAAAGATCCATTCACTTACTCCTCATATATATGTAGGCAAAGCAATTAGACTGTGCCTTATAATAAGCACTCTCCATGTATTTTGCTGCCTCTTGGTTATTGCTACCAGTTCTCCAATCTTGTTCCTTCCCAGCATCTGACCATCTGACAAGAGCCCTGGGTAGGACACTTTCTGAATTAAGAGATCAACCAGATGCACAGCTCCAAGTTATGTCTCCTCCCTTCCTTACCTCCCATCAGGGTCACATCTCAGTAGGGCTGTTAACTTTCAGTTAGTTCCTACTTGTCAGACAGTGTCATCTGCAAATCATGCTCCTGGGTTTTTTCTTCTTCAGTAAACTGGTTATTGGGACTCACCACAAGGACCTAGGAGTGAGCTGAGGGAGAGGAAGCAGTGTGGCAGAAGTAGCTGTGAGTTTGTGCCCTCTCTAACTCACTTTTGCTTTCAGGACCTGCTCCAGAGTGACTTTGAATATAACACTGCTCTTTGGTGGTGGAGTGCTGTTACTGTCTGTCCAATGTTAGGGGCTGGTAGATCAGATGGCACCAAGCCTAGGATGGGCAGCTCAGTTTGCATGGTCACTTGGAGTCCCGTGGTTATTCATTCAAACTCTACCAGGGCTGGTGATTTAACTTTGTGAACTCAATCATTAGGTGCCAGGAGCTGTTTCTCAAAAGGAGGGTAATTATTTGACAAAAAGCACGGCTTATGCTCTAAAATTCTAGAGACTTGTGCATTAATTCTCTGCATGGCGCTTGTCACAGGCCTCATACAGCATCCCAATCTGTCACAGACACTCACTCAACTCACTCAGACATTGACTTGTTCATTAAACAAACATCTACTGGTAACTACAGTGTTCACGGCCCATGCTGGGTACTGGGGTGGTGTGTTCTCAAGACACAGCCCGTCCAGTGAGGGAAACAGTGACAGCACCAAAAGGAACCACTTGGGTTTGTGGGAGTGCAGATGAGCAACTGATTCACTCTTCTTCTGCAAATAGGCATGTTTTTAATCACAGGTGATGCATGAGGAACATCTGCACAAATATACAGATACAGGCACACATTTTTATGTACAAATATAGGCATTGTGTCCACACATTCTAATTATGGATTATGAATCAGCAGTCAGTGTGCTCTGGTGGAAGGAATCCTGATTGGGAGACAAGTGACGGGATTTAATCTACCTGGCTCCCTCACAAGGTCCCTGTGTGGCCTGGGGCATGTCCCGGGACCACCCTGGCTTCATATCTCCTGCCTGTAACATGAGAACAGCATTAAGTCACCCAGTCTGGTCTCTATGAGTGTCACATTAGATAGTGGATGGGGACCACCCAGAGTACTTTGTGCCCTAGGAGACTTATGTCTGCACTAATTTGTCTTCAGTTTACCCACTAAGTGAGCCATCTGTTTTATAATAGCATTCTGATTGATGAAGAGAGTAAATGCGAGAGAAAAGGGGAATGGGTGAATGTGTGAGTAAAGAGTAGGTGATTGTAATGTGAGTAAATGCATGAATGATTCAGTAAATAAGTGTGAATGAGGGAATCACTGAATGAGTTATCAGTAACCTTTTCCTATATATTCTGCTAAGAGATGCAGAGGCCACACTTGCTTTCATCTGGAATTACGACTGAGAATGGGAGGCAATGGGATGACAGAGTGAAGGGCAGGCTGCCCCAGAGGATATCTCAGGTCCTATAGACCAGAGAAACATCGAGGCTGCCAGCCTTGCTTCAAACTTCATCTCGAGGCGTTTGAAGGCCACACTGGCTACAGCAGAATCGATATATGAGCTGTACAAATACGGATTCATAGGCCTCACCCTCCTGGAGTCTGCATGAGTAGGTTGTGGAGGGGCCCAGGAATCTATATAACCCATTTGTGAGTGAACTTGATGTCCAATCATATTGGAGAACCAGTGATCTGGGCTAGAGGCCTCCTCTGAGGGACGAGTGGTCAGGCACAGAAAATCACCCATGTTATGTGGCCACTCTCACTAAACTGTTTAACTTCGAATGTCCTACCTAATTTGACCCTGCTCACCCAGAGAGAAAGTGTGGAATGCGGAGGGGGGAGACACAGACACAGATCTGGGTTCAAATCCCAACTTTGACCTTCTGTGAAGGTGAGGCAGCAGGCAAATCACTCACTGGCTCTCCTTCACTTTTCCCATCTGCACAATGAGCATGCACAATCTATGGCCCAGGACCACTGTGAGAATTTGAGAAAATTCCTCCCCGCAAACCACTGGTACCCAGTAATGAAGACCTGATGATAATTGTAATCCTTAGCATTATCAAGCACTTACTAAGATCCAAGTATGGTTCTGAATGCTTTACATAAATGATCTCATTGAATTTGCACTAACTTTATGAAAGAGGAGCTATTATCCTTCCCATGCTACAGATGAGGAGTCTGAGGTGTAGAGAGTGTGAATAACTTGTCCAGGGGCCCACAGGCAGCAACTGAGTCCTTGGAGCCTCCACTCTTAAACCCTAAGTCATAAATGGCAGCTCCCTCCTCCGCCCCTTCTCCTTAAGGGTTAAAACACAGGGGAGAGACAATCCTGTGGAGATCAAACAGAACAAAGACCTCTGAAAGGAAGGAAGCCAAGGGAATTTATGTAAGCAGGCGCCTCAGAGAGTATGGGGGCTCAGATTGCCCCTAAGCTTCCTGACAGCTGTAGCAGGAAAGGGGGTGGGGAGCAGAATTCCCTAGTTTCCATGTTCTGGGGGGGAAAAAAGGAGGCACAGAAGCATATCTAAATGGACATTTGTCTTGGACTGAAATTCCAGAGGCGTTGATCTTGTGGCCAGCTCAGCAAACATCCAGGACCAGAAATTCATCTGTGATTTCACGAGGCGCTAAAAGGCTTATTCACACACGTGATTCTGTGAGAGTCAAAAGGCAGAGGGGGAAAAAAACACACGAAATTCTAACTAGAAGAGAACCTCGCTAGACTGTAAGTTCCCACAACAGTAAGGGGTGTTGGGGGAGACCAAGACCCTGTCTGTGTATCTGTCTCTGCAACGCACACCGCAGGGTCTCTCCAGGAGGAGATCCAGGCTCATGAGGACGTGGCACTCCTCCAGAGCCTGGGGACACTCCTCCAGACACTGCCTCCAGGATGGATGGCAAATGAGCCAGGATGAAGTTGTGAGTGATAGCCAGACTGCCAGAGCCTGGGAGCTGAGTGGGGGCTGGGTCTGTCAGGCTGGGCTTGCTTGGAAGAGGCAGAGTAGGGGGAGCTGATTGTAGGTTTGGGAGAAGCATGTGGTATTTGGGCAGGTGGGGTGGGGGTGTTGCAGGCAAAAGGAGCAGCAGGTGGTGCAGAGCTCACTTCTCACCCTCCCCAGATGTGCCCCTTTTGATGTCCCTTTACTTGGCTTTCTACCTGGTGAACTCTTCATAGCACCACCCCGTCCCCACCCATGCAGGTGAGGCTGACTCGCCCCCATCCACCAGGATTGAGAGGAGAGAGACCTGTGTCCGAATTACCTTCTGTCCAACACTGCAAGACCAGTCTGCCTTCTCCAGCTCAGGGATCAAGGCCAACTTTGTGGTCCAGTATGATGTAGCATTGGAGGACATCATAGGAGATGTGCACCTGAGAGGGCCAGCAGAATGGAAATTGGGCTCAGGAGTCAGTCAGTTCTGGGAAACAAGGCACTGGCCTCCACAAGGTACTTGTTTGTTTCTCCCTGGGGATCAGTGAGGACTAGTGCACACAGACAAGATGGTGTGTAGCAACAAATGACTTCACAGCGGGGAGGCACGTGTACCCCAAAGGCTTAGAGACCTGGAACTTGAATTCAATAAATTGAACTGAACTCCAGGTAAACACACTCCTAAGTGAAGCAAGCCATAGCCCACTCCTAACCAGCCCGTTTAGGAAGGGAGATATTGGCCAGTGATTAGTCTCTCACACTTTCTGCAGCTCTGATACTCTTGTGTTCTCTTGGGCTTTCTGGATGTCTCTACATTTTAAAAAGCCTTTTAGTCTCACTTGAGCCATTTTCCTAAACTGGCAGCCCCTAAATTCTGAACTCACACACTCACAAAGAACGTGCCGAGGTCCCATCCTCTTCCAGAGGAGTAGAGGCCGACCCAGGACCCGTGTCTTGACAACAATTGCGTGGCAGCCTGAGATGTCTGGACCCAGCCTGCTTGTTCAACAGCACCTCTCACTGCCTCCAGCACACAAACCACCCTCCAGCTGCCCCACACCATGACACACCACACACCATTGTCCCAAAGCACCTGAACCTGCCAAACATCTGTGCCTGAGTATGTGCTCCAACTATCTGCCACCTTGGGAATGTCTTCTCCTTCCTTTCTCCACTGGTGAGTGTCCCCCTCATCCCTGAAGACCGTGCTTCAGTGCCACTTCCATGGTGACGCCACCTCACTTACAATTCCTCTCTCTGTTCTGGGCTAATATAGTGCTTTGGTTACACCTCTCCTCATACACTTCCTTATTCATTCATTCGTATGTGGACTCACCTCCACCAAGCAGGAAACTGCCTCTAGCCCCATCCTGCCTGCACTGACGCTGGGAAATCAGGGTAAATTGGATGCAGCCCCTAGTCTCTCTTTGGAATGTCCCATCCTGAGGTAGCCAGATACATAGAGTTGGAGCCATCATAAAAGGTGCTAAGTACTGTGTATAAACCTGTAATGGGTTATGTGTGGATACCACTGAGGAGGGTTTCACAGGACTCTTCCTGATGAAGTTGGCCTTTAGGTCAGCATAGGAAAACTAAATAGACTTTACCTTGGCCTGAGCTGACAGGGTGAACGGAATGACATGCGGAGAGAGGGGAATAGCATGTGCAGAGGCACAGAAGTGTGACAGAGGCCTGTTATGCAGGGAAATAAAGGGAATTTGCCCTCCTAGAATAGGAACTGAGGGTATCATGCTATTAGGAAGCATCAGAGCCTTAATGTGGTATTCTGGGGGTGTGTGTGTGTAATATGCATGTAAATTGAGGTGTTTGTCTGCTTTTTCACTCTTTACTCCTCCTAGCATTGCCTGGAGTAAAGTTGCAGATAGGACAGATGCAACTAGGCATTCTAGTACGACTGATACTCTTTATAGAGTCAGCAAAGAGAGGACTGCGAGCAGACTGTGGCTCAGATCATGAACTCCTTACTGCATAATTCAGACATAAACTGAAAAAAGTAGGGTAAACCACTAGACCATTCAGGTATGACCTAAATGAAATCCCTTACGATTATACAGTGGAAGTGACAAACAGATTCAAGGGATTAGATCTGATAGACAGAGTGCCTGAAGAACTATGGACAGAGGTTCATGACATTTTACAGGAGGCAGTGATCAAGGCCATCCCCAAGGAAAAGAAATGCAAAAAGGCAAAATGGTTGTCTGAGGAAACCTTGCAAATAGCTGAGAAAAGAAGAGAAGCTAAAGGCAAAGGAGAAAAGGACAGATATACCCATCTGAATGCAGAGTTCCAAAGATGAGAAAGCCTTCCTCAGTGATCAATGCAAAGAAATAGAGGAAACAATGGAACGGGAAAGACTAGAGATCTCTTCAAGAAAATTAGAGAAACCAAGGGAACATTTTATGCAATGATGGGCTCAATAAAGGACAGAAACGGTACGGACCTAACAGAAGCAGAAGATATTAAGAAGAGATGACAAGAATACACAGAAGAACTATACAAAAAAGATCTTCATGACCCAGATAATCACGATGGTATGATCACTCACCTAGAGCCAGACATCCTGGAATGTGAAGTCAAGTGGGCCTTAGGAAGCATCACTACGAACAAAGCTAGTGGAGGTGACGGAATTGCAGTTGAGCTATTTCAAATCCTAAAAGATGATGCTGTGAAAGTGCTGCACTCAATATGCCAGCAAATTTGGAAAACGCAACAGTGGCCACAGGACTGGCAAAGAAAGGCAATGCCAAAGAATGCTCAGACTACCGCACACTTGCACTCATCTCACACGCTAGCAATGTAATGCTCAAAATTTTCCAAGCGAGGCTTCAACAGCATGTGAACCTAGAACTTCCAGATGTTCAAGCTGGAAAAGTTGTTCAAACTTCCAGATGTAAAGCTGCCTTTAGAAAAGGCAGAGGAACCAGAGATCAAATTGCCAACATCCCCTGGATCATAGAAAAAGCAAGAGACCTCCAGAAAAACATCTACTTTTCTTTATTGACTCCTGCTAAACTTTGACTGTGTGAATCACAACAAACTGTGGAAAATCCTTAAACAGATGGGAATACCAGAGCGCCTTAGCTGCCTCCTAAGAAATCTGCATGCAGATCAAGAAGCAACAGTTAGAACTAGACATGGAACAAAAGACGGGTTCCAAATGGGGAAAGGAGTATGCCAAGGCTGTATATTGTCACCCTGCTTATTTAACTTATATACAGAGTACATCATGTGAAATGCCAGGCTGGATGAAGCACAAGCTGGAATCAAGATTGCCGAGAGGAATATCAATAGCCTCAGATATGCAGATGACACCACCCTTATGGCAGAAAGGGAAGAGGAACTAAAGAGCCTCTTGATGAAAGTGAAGGAGGAGAGTGAAAAAGCTGGCTTAAAACTCAACATTCAAAGAACTAAGATCATGGAATCCAGTCCCATCATTTCATGGCAAGTAGATGGGGAAACAATGGAAACCCTGTCAGACTTTATTTTCTTGGGCTCCAAAATCACTGCAGATGGTGACTGCAGCCATGAAATTAAAAGATGCTTGCTGCTTGGAAGAAAAGCTATCACCAACCTAAATGGCACATTAAAAAGCAGAGACATTACTTTGCCAACCAAGGTCTGTCTAGTCAAAGCTATGGTTTTTCCAGTGGTCATGTATGGATGTGAGAGTTGGACCATAAAGAAAGCTGAGCACAAAAGGACTGATGCTTTTGAACTGTGGTGTTGGAAAAGACTCTTGAGAGTCCCTTCGACTGCAAGGACATCAAATCAGTCAATCATAAAGGAAATCAGTCCTGAATAATATTGGTGCTGAAGCTGAAGTTCCAATACTTTGGCCACCTGATGTGAAGAACTGACTCATTGGAAAATACCCCGATGCTGGGAAAGATTGAAGGAAGGAGGAGAAGGGGACGGCAGAGGATGAGATGGTTGGATGGCATCACTGACTTGACGGACATGAGTTTGAGCAAGCTCTAGGAGTTGGTGTTGAAGAGGTAAGCCTGGCATATTGCAGTCCATGGAGTCGCAAAGAGTCGGACACGACTGAGCGACTGAATTGAACTGATACTCCGATCCAGTGTGTGCTCTGATTCCTGCATCCCCAAAACAAGAACCCTTCAATCCACCTACCTACCATTTTAATTTGAGTATGCCTGCCTTTCAAAGCCCAGCACCCTCACTCCATGAACACCTAATCCATTATGCCCACTACTGCCTGGGTTGGGAACCCTGAAGTGAATCACACACTGATCTCATTTACTGTCTCCAGGTGTAACAGAGACAGGCAAGAATGACACAAGATGAGAAGTGCTTTGTCAATGACAGCTCAAGTATGAGGGAAGCCATTGTGAGGGGTGAGGCGGTCAGAGAGAGCTCCCTGGAGGAAGTAAAGACATACTGTGGCCTTAAAGAATTCAAAGACATGTGCCAGGTTGGGAAGGATGCTCTCAGAGGCAAAGGCAGTCTAGTAAACTGAGTGTTGTATGATACAAAGAATGGAGGTTGGAAAAATCCAGGGGTGTGAAGGGGACTAGAAGAGTATTGGAGCTCCTGAAGCGTTGATTTGAGGCTCATGATATGTTCAGAGGTGAGCCTGAAGGCCATGAGTGCTGCAGGGGCTTGATAAGGAATATAAAATTTATGTTGAACATGCCCAGGGAGCGAACCATGGGAGGGAGTGGTGCTATGAGGTTTGTGTTTAGAAACACCAGACCATGCAGCTGCTGCAAAGATGTGTGGAGGGAAGGGACCTCAATAGAAGCAGAGAAACCACAGGGAAAGAAGCCCTAAATTGGGGCTTTATTAGTTTGGGACAGTGGGGAAGGGTGGACCTGAGACGTATCCAGCAGATCAAACCAGCATGAACTTGTGGCTGAATAGATGTGAAGAATGGGGGACACAGGAGGATTCAGGGTGACACTCAGGTTTGTATGTGGATTGAACATGTGCATGATGGTGCCTCTAAATGACAAATGCACCCAAGGATGGGATAGGAGGAAGGTAATGAATTTGTTTGGGCAGCACACACTGGAGGCTTCAGCCATCCAAGGAAATGGGTCCAGTGGTGAGCAGGTATGAATTTGTGGATGGGGACGAGTGGAGAGCATTGGACTGGAGAAGGACTTGTGGGGTCAGCAATGGAGATTCATGGGTTGAATCCAAGAGAGCTATGGAGGTGACCCAAGTAGAATGTCTAGAGCCAGAAGAGCAGATCTAGGATGGTAGTTGCTAAAGCAGAGTTTCCAGTCTAGCAGGGAAGCTAGACTTCTAGCAGGGAAGGTCTATTGACCTCCGCAACCCTTGGGATATCCAGCCCCACCGACTGACATCGGGCTGTTCAGGGTTCTAAATGCCCACCACTTCCCCCATTGTGCTACACAAATGTAATCATTTTCTTTGCATGCCACGACTGACAAATATTAGGCAACGCTGCTTATGGAACACGGGGAGAACATGGAGCTGAAGAAAGAGACTGAATCCTATGGGCCCGAGAGCCTGTAGGAGAAAAAGGAGCTCTCGTCATCTCTGAATCCCAGGGGACAAGATCCTTCTAAGGACCAGAAGTGATTTTCAGTTGTGAACTACATCAGAGAGGTGCAGTCTGAGGAGAACTGAAGTACATCCAGTGAGTTTTCAAACCAACTAGTCATTGCTGCCTTTGGTGAGAGGAGGATCAGTGGTGAGGGTGGGAGCTAGGCTCCAGTAGGCAGCGGAGTAAACTGGAGGTGAGAAGACTGTTACAGCTGTGAGTTCATTACCTCGGCATGCTCCCGGGAAGAAAGGAGCTGGTTTGAAGTTTGGGTGGGATCGGGATGAATGGAAGTTGTCTTAGTGGATGGAAAAGGCAGCAACATTTTTAAATTCTAAAGAAGACCCGGTCGGGTGCACGGATGGGGTTGGAGAGTAGGAGTCCGGCTGGTGGAAGAGGTCCTGGAGGCTGGGCATGCAGCGGGTCAGGGAAGGATTGTTTTGTCTTTCAGTAGAGGGATGAGGCATATAGGCGTGTGGTCCTTGTGCAAGAGTGGAGTGGGCAGTCCAAGGGACATGGCCTGGTGCCCTTAATGTTCTCCTGTGGAGAGAAGGGAGACGGTTCCTGAGAACAGTGTGGCGTGATAGCTGAAGGGAGCATGAGAGGTAATGCCGCTGGTTTATAAGATGTGAGGTGTGGCACCACCAGTGAACCTGGGTGCATGGAGAGGTAGGGATGTGATTTTCCCAGAAGCTCTCACCTACACGGGTATGGGAAGAACATGGAAAGACAGCTGGACTCTGCCTGTTGGTTGGGCAGTTGCAGGATGTTTGACTCAGGCCTTGGGGGACTGCTGTAGTGTGCAAGAGAAAAGTGCAGACAGAGCCTAAACTTGTGCTTGTGAATTAATTAAAAGGCTGGCATGGAGGGGAAGAGCAAGATGTCCTCCCACCTTCCTTCCTTCTCTCCACTCCCAGCTCCCGCCCTCCAAGAGGGGAGGAGATAATGTGTCCAGCTTTGTGATCAGAGAATTCCTGAATGTCTGAGAGGAGAATAAGCTGGTTATCCTGGGGCAGAGCCTGCTTCAGGCTTCTGGACAGCACAGATCCTCTGCAAGCCTATACTTTTTTAGGCTGAGCTGCCACTGGTCCTGGGGGCCCTCCCAACTTCCCTCTCCCTTTCCCTCAACTGTCCCAGGCCCCAGGCTCTGAAGAAAGAGAGATGGAGTGGGGGAAGGGGGTCAGCAGCCAATCACATACCTGATAGCCCAAGGCATCTGCACCTGGTCTAACCAATCCCTTCTGAAAAAACTGCTCACTCAGCCTCTGCTCCCCCCTCCCCTCCCTGCTCTGCCCAGCAACAGCAGAAAAGAGGCTGAAGGGGGAGAGGGAGGCCCTGCAAACTCCCAGCCCCTGGCAGCAATGGAGCTGGGCCTCAGACTCACTCTATAGAAAGAGGTTGAAACAGTACTTACAGTTCCCGGAGCCCAGGCAAATCGTCCCTAGGGGCCCTCAATACTGTGCAAGCCCAGCTCTCACAGACAGGAACTCACATATTCTAGAGATCTGATCCTTGGAGCCTTCGGCCTCAAGCCAGTCTCCTTCTCTCCACACTCAGGGGCAGGCCCTGGGCTGGCAGTCTGACCAGCAGAGATACATAGTCCTGGTGGAGGAGACGGACATTGAGCAAGCAGTTCCACAAATGCCTATTTAATGGCAACAGTGGTAAGGCCTAGGAAGGAAAAGAGTAGAGTTTTAGGTAGCAAAATAACAGAGGACTTGATTTAGACGCTTTCACAGTTTTTGTTGATTTCACTTCTGTTTTCCTCAGATTTACAACAGCTATTTTATTCACGACTTTGCACCCAGAGGCCTTCCACCTGTTGGTAAAAATGTGGAGTTTGTTTTCCATGTGAGTGGCCTCACATGTGGTACCAAGATGAAGCAGGTAACAGGGACCCTGGGCGTCTTTCATAGCTTTTGATTTAGAAAGCTGAGAAATCAGAGTGCGGGAACAGTGGTTCCTTGAGACCAGATTCCTTGCCATCCCATCACCCTTCGACCTTGTAGGCCTAGGCCTACCTTAGTGTCTTGGTTCCTTATCAGTTAAGACCCCCATGGACATGGAGCCACAGAACCCTAGGAATACTGAAACATAGGACTACATGGCCTGAACCCATCGATAGCCTCCACCACAAGCCTTCAGGTCTCATAAGGGCTGAGTCAAAGAGCCTTTGAGCTAGAGTACTCTGGCATCATAAAGGCTGAGTCAAAAATATTAATATTTGGATCATTTTAGACTCTGAACTGTCAAGGGGCCACAGCTTTGTTTTATTTTTGTTTTTTGAGTACATAGCCAAAAGAGTACAGTGCCCTGGGCTTAGAGTGCTTAGGAGCCTTAGAGTCCTGGGTCCATCTAGGCTTCAATCTTGTTCCCCTTCTACCAGAGCACCCTTGAAACAGAATCTTGGAGATATAGGCCAAAAAGATTTTGATTTTAGAGCCTGAATCCATAAACTTATGGAAACAGCTTTTCAAACCATCAGACTGTGGAGTTCCAGAGTATAAGGTTCTGATCTTAGGTCAGTATTGCCTTTGTTGCTGAAAGAAGCATACTTTGGAAGTAAGGTATAGAATACAAGATCCCCTGAATTTTAGCATCATGGGTACCTGGGTGCCTAAGACTTCACAAAGTCTTTGGAAATTAAACTCTTTAAGGGTAAGATTTTTTTGTGTGTTATAAGCTCCAAGTCTCTAACCCTAGTTATCCTAGGCCAGAGTGGTTTTTCAGCCCCTGAACTATAGTATCTTTTGACTAAACCTGAGGTCTACATGTCTGGTCTACAGTAAATGTATTTAATGATTACTTCATTTCAGATATGGTATTTTTTAGTTTTAGAAATCAGCATTAGTGAGTTTAAAGAGATCATTGGAAAGTATCTTAATTGAGACAAAGACATCCAAAAAAATGAAAATAATGAAGAGTTAGAAACATGTGTCAGAAAGCCAAATGATGAAAAAAATTATATTTTTGTTTATTTTTATTGAAATATAGTTGATTTATAGTATTGTGCTAATCTCTGCTGTACAGCAAAGTGACTCAGTTATACACATATATACATTTCCTTTAAAATATTCTTTTCCATTATGGTTTATCATAGAATATTGAATATAATTCCCTGTGCTATACACTAGGATCTTGTTGTTTATCCATTCTATATATAATAGTTTATACCTATTAATCCCACACTCCTAGTCCTTCCCTTCCCCATCCCTTCCTGCTTTGCAACCACAAGTCTGTTCTCTATGTCTGTGAGTCTGTTTTTGTTTTGTAGATAGGTTCATTTGTGTCATATTTTAGATTCCACATATAAATGATAATGATGAAATAAATTAGTCTATAGCTTAGAGAATACCAGTTAGGGAAAGCATAAAGAAAACTAGAATTAGGTGCACCATGGGCAAGCTGTTGAAAACAGTGGAAGTGAAGAAATATCAGGATCACTGAGAGTGAGTTATTATCATCAGGAAATAATAATACATCTTAGAAATGAACTTCGAAAAAAATCTATGAAAAGTCATAGGCAATGCAATGACTTTTTAAAAGGAATTATGTATTAAAAAAATAACAAGCTATGTTTTATACCCAGTCAAAATGTTCTTGAAGAATTAAGGTAAGGGACTTCGCTTGTGGTCCAGTGGTTAAGAATCTGCCTTCCAGTGCAGGGAATGTGGTTTTGATCCCTAGTTAGGGAAAGAAGATCCCACATGCCTCAGGACAGCTAAGCAAGTGAACTACTGAGCCTGTGTGCTCTAGAGCCCATGTGTCAGAGCTAGAGAAGCCCACTCACCACAACAGAAGATCCCACATACCTTGACTAAGACTCAGTACAGCCAAATAAACCTAAATTTTTTTAAACAAATGAAGGTAAAATTATGACTTTTTAAATAAGTACTGACAACAGAAGATCCCACATACCTTGACTAAGACTCAGTACAGCCAAATAAACCTAAATTTTTTTAAACAAATGAAGGTAAAATTATGACTTTTTAAATAAGTACTGACAGAATTTTTTGTCAGCAAATTCAATCTACCAGAAGAATTAAGAATGTTCTTTAAGTTAAAGTAAAATTAACCTAGATGGACAAACAGAATTTTAGAATGGTTGAAGTTCTCTTGGAAAAAATAAACACATGAGTAAATATAAAAGATTACTGTTTTTGTAACAATATTATTGCTTGCTATAGGATTTATAGTAGGTACAATTAAAATATTTTAAAATTTAAGTGCATGAAGGAAATGGAGTTAGATGGTTTTATTCTTTCATTCTTTGAGAAGTGATTAAACTTCTAAGTTAAGGTAGACTATAATAAAGCAAGAATGCATATTGTAATATACAGGGTAAAGACAAAAGCAACAATACAACAATATATAACTAAAAATCTAATAAAGGAGATAAAATGGAATAGTACAATATTATTAATAACAAATCCAAAAGAAGTCAGAGAAGGAGAATTAAATTACAAAGAACAGATGGGACAAATCAAAAAGTAGTATTAAGATATTAGGTTTATGGGAGGAGAAAAGATGGTGGAGTAGAAGGAACTTGAGCTTACCTCCTTTTACAAGAACACCAAAATCACAACTAACTGCTGAAAAACCAATTTAAAAAAGGACCGGAACCTACCAAGAAAGATAGTCTACATCCAGAGACATAAAGAAAAAACCTGACTAGTTGGTGGGAGGGATGCACCCGTGATATAATCAAATCCAATACCCCTGAGTGGTCAAACCACAAACTAGAAAATAATTATTAATATATTGCAGAAGCAAGAGTTCTAAGACCCATGTCAGTTTCCCCAGCCTGGGTGTCTGGCATCAGGAGGAGGAGCCCCCAGAGTATTTGGCTTTGAGGATCAGTGGGGCTTCATTGCAGGAGCTCCACCAAACTGGGAAAGACGGACTCCGCTCTTGCAGGGCACACTCAAGGTCTTGTGTGCAGCAAGACCCAGGGCAAAATCAGTGACTTCGTAAGAGCCTGGGCCACATCTACCTGCTAGTCTTAGAGAGTATCCTGGGGAAGTAGGGGTGGCTGTGGTTCTCGCTGGGGTCGTAAAAGCTGGTGTCAGAAATATTGGGGTTTTCATCTACTTGAACCCTTGAAGCCCCTAGGCCTTGTTGTTGTTCAGTCACTCAGTCGTGTCCGACCTCTTTGTGGCCCCATGGACTGCAGCACACCAGGCTTCCCTGTCTTTCACCATCTCCTGGAGCTTGCTCAGACTCATGTCCATTGAGTTGGTGATGCCATCCAACCATCTCGTCCTCTGTCGTCCCCTTCTCCTGCCTTCAATCTTTCCCAGCATCAGGGTTTTTTCTAATGAGTTGGCTCTTCCCATCAGGTGGCCAAAATATTGGATTTTCAGCTTCAGCATCAGTCCTTTCAATGAATATTCAGGACTTATTTACTATAGGATTAACTAGTTTGATCTCCTTGCAGTCCAAGGGACTCTCAAGAGTCTTCTCCAACACCACAGTTCAAAAGCATCAATTCTTTGGCGCTCAGCTTTCTTTATGGTCCAACTCTCACATCCATACATGACTACTGGAAAACCATAGCTTTGACTAGACAGACCTTTGTCAGCAATGTAATGTCTCCGCAATGTAAAACAGTTTTTAATATGCTGTCTAGGTTTGTCATAGCTTTTCTTCCAAGGAGCCAGCGTCTTTTAATTTCATGGCTGCAGTCACCATCTGCAGTGATTTTGGAGCCCAAGAAAATAAAGTCTGTGACTGTTTGCATTGTTTTCTCATCCATTGGCCATGAAATGATGGCACCAGATGCCATGATCTTAGTTTTTTGAATGTTGAGTTTTAAGCCAGCTTTTTAACAGCACCGTTCATCTACAGAAAGGCTGCTTAAAGACTCTGAACCCACAGCCATCTCTAGACATGCCCCTTAATGTGGTTCTGCCCACCAGAGGGCCAAGATTTAGCTTTACCCAGCAGTGGGCAGATACTGACCCTTCCTACCGGGAAGCCTGCCCAAGTCTCCAGACTAGCCTCACCCATCAGGGGGCAGATACCAGAAGCAAAAATAAAATAGCAAAAAATACATTTCCTCAGCCAGTGGAACTGAGTCTGTAAACAGGTCAGTACCTACCCTGGGACCAGCTGATGCCTGGCCTGTGGATGACAAAAGGGGAGTGTACTCCTGTGACACATAGGCCATCCCCAACAGAGGGCCACTTCTCCAAGGTTGAGAAATGTAACTAACCTACCATATACATAAAAGCACAAATACAATTTGGACCAAATGAGACAGCATAGGAATATTTTCCAGATAAAGGAACAAGATAAAATCCCCAAAGAACAAGTAATTAAAGTGGACATAGGCAATCTACCCTAAGAAAGAGTTCAGGGTAATGATCATAAAGATGATTCAAGAACTCAGGAAAAGAATGGATGCTCAGAATGAGAAGGCACAAGATGTTTTTAACAAAGAGTTAGAAAATATAAAGAACAACCAAAGTTGAAGAATACAATAACTGAAATAAAAACCACAATAGGGGGAGTCAATGGCAGAATAGATGAGGCAGAAGAAATGGATAAGAGTGATGGAAGACAGAGTGGTGGAAATTACTGCTGCAGAACAAAGGAAAATAATGAAAAGAAATGAGGACAGCATAAGAGACCTCTGAGACAACATCAAATGTACCGACATTCGCATTATAGGGGTCCCAAAAAGAGAAGAGAGAGAGAAAGGACCTGAGAAAATATTTAAAGAGATAGTAGCTGAAAACTTCCTTAACATGGGAGAGGAAACAGTCACTTAAGTCCAGGGAATGCAGAGAATCCCATATGTGATTAACCCAAGGAGGAATACTCTGAGATACATATTAATCAAACTGACAAAAATTAGAGATGTAGACAAAATATTAAAAGCTGAAAGGGGGGTTTCTCTGGTGGCTCAGTGGTAAAGAATCTGCCTGCCAATTCAGGAGACATGGGTTTGATCCCTAGTCCCAGAGTATCTCACATGCCATGGAGCAACTAAGTCCCTGTGTGCCACAACTACTGAGCATCTGCTCTAGAGCATGAAAACCACAATCACTGAAGCCCAAGTACCCTAGAGACCATGCTTCACAAGAGAAGCCACTGCAATGAAAAGTCTGCACTCTGCAACTAGAGAAAAGCCTGTGCAGCAATGAAGACCCATCACAGCCAATAAGTAAATAAAATTATTTTTAAAAAGAAACAAGGGAAAACTATTATATAACATCCAAGGGAATACCCATTAGGTTATCAGCCGATTTTTCAGCAGAAACTCTGCAGACTAGAAGGGAATGGCATGATATATTTAAGGTGATGAAAGGGAAAAATCTACAATCAAGAGTACACAGCAAGACTTGCTCAGATCTGACAAAGTAATCAACAGATTTATAGACATGCAAACGCAAAAAGAATTCAATACCACCAAACCACCTTTACAACAAATGCTAAAGGAACTTCTCTTGGTGTAAAAGAAAAGGCTACAACTAGAAACAAGAAAATTACAAAATAAGAAAGCTCACTAGTAAATGGAAACATACAATAAAAATAGGAAATGATCCATACAAATATGATATCTAAACCAGTAATCATGAGAGGAGGAGAGGACAAATGCAGGATATTTGAAATATTTTATAATAACCTATAAGGGAAATGAATCTGGAAAAGAATATGTGTATATATGTGTGTGTGTTTATATATATAAACTGAATATATATATAAAAGCTACATATATATGACCACCCATATACATATATCTATCTCTATGTGTGTGATTAATAACTCAGCTGTGTCCGACTCTCTGCAACCCCATGGACTGTAGCCCACCAGGCTCCTCTGTCCACAGAATTCTCCAGGCAAGAATATTGGAGTGGGTCGCCATTCCCTTCTACATATATATACATATACTTGTTGTTGTTTAGTTGCTAAGTCATGTCTGACTCTTTTGCAACCCATGGACTGTAGCCCACCAGGCTCCTTTGTCCATGGGATTTCCCAGACAAGAATACTGGAGTGGGTTTTCTTTTCCATCTCCAGGGGATCTTTGAGCCTAATATCTTTTAAACATTTAAAAAAGATATTAAGCTCAAACCAAACTAAGTCCTCATTACATTAAATACACCTCACACTTCAGTGGGTGGTTTAGTCTCTAAGTCGTGTCTGACTCTTGCAACGCCATGGACTGTAGCCTGCCAGGCTCCTCTGTCCATGGGATTTTCCAGGCAAGAATACTGGAGTGGGTTTCCATTTCCTTCTCCACACACTTAAGTGAAAAGAGTAAAAAAGATAGAATTCAATTATATGTTTTTAAAAAATAATAGATTGACCTTAAATATAAGGACACAGGCTGAAACTAAAAGGATGGCTGGTGCCTTGTAATAATGCCAGACCAAACAGTCTTTGAATCAGTACATATTAGCAAAGATAAAGATTAACATTTTATAATGATAAAAGGATCCATTAAATTGTAAGATACAACATTTATAAAATTTTTTGCACCCATTGTCACAGTTTTGATATATATTAAAACAATAAAAAGTTGAAAAATAAACAGTATTTGCAATAAATTATGAACTCCTCTGCAAAATTGATAGAAATAAATTCAGAGTTGTAAGTAGAGATTTTAACATGCTTCTCTCAGTAACTAATAAGACAATTCAGTTCAGTTCAGTTCAGTCACTCAATTGTTTCCGACTCTTTTAAATCCCATGGACTGCAGCATGCCAGGTTTCCCTGTCCTTCACCAACTCCCAGAGCTTGCTCAAACTCATATCCATTGAGTCGGTGATGCCATCCGGCCATCTCATCCTCTGTTGTCCCCTTCACCTCCTACCTTCGATCTTTCCCAGCATCTGCTGCTGCTGCTGCTGCTGCATCACTTTAGTCATGTCCGACTCTGTGCAACCCCATAGATGGCAGCCCATCAGGCTCCTCTGTCCCTGGGATTCTCCAGGCAAGAATACTGGAGTGGGTCACCATGTCCTTCTCCATTCCCAGCATCAGGGTCTTTTCAAATGAGTTCGTTCTTCACATCAGATGGCCAAAGTATTGGAGCTGCAGCTTCAGCATGAGTTCTTCCAATGAATATTCAGGACTGATTTCCTTTAGGATTGACTGGTTTGATCTCCTTGCAGTCCAAGAGACTCTCAAGAGACTTCTCACCACAGTTCAAAAGCGTCGGCTTTCTTTATGTTCCAACTCTCACATCCATACACGACTACTGGAAAAACCATAGCTTTTACTAGATGGACCTTTGTTTGCAAAATAATGTCTCTGCTTTTTAATATGCTGTCTAGGTTGGTGACAGCAACCTAGCTTTTCTTCCAAGGAGCTATTAATTTCATGGCTGTAGTCACCATCTGCAGTGATTTTGGAGCCCAAGAAAATAAAGTCTATCATGGTTTCCATTGTTTCCCTATCTATTTGCCATGAAGTGATGGGACCGGATGCCACAATCTTTGTTTTTTGAATGCTGAATGTTAAGTCAGCTTTTTCACTCACCTCTTTCACTTTCATGAAGAGGCTCTTTAGTTCCTCTTTGTTTTCTGCCATAAGGGTGGTGTCATCTGTGTATCTGAGATTATTGCTATTTCTCCCAGCAATCTTGATTCCAGCTTGTGCTGCATCCAGCCTGGCATTTCACATAATGTACTCTGTATAAAAGTTAAATAAGCAAGGTGACAATATACAGCCTTGACATACTCCTTTCCCAATTTGGAACCAGTCTGTTGTTCCATGTCTAGTTCTAACTGTTGCTTCTTGACTTGCATACAGATTTCTGAGGAGGCAGGTAAGGTGGTCTGGTATTTCCATCTCCTGTAGAACTTTCCATAGTTTGTTGTGATCCACACAGTCAAAGGTTTCAGTGTAGTCAATAAAGCAGAAGTAGATGAAAAGGATATCTTTTTTTTTTTTTTTTGGTGTTAGTAGTAGAACTAACACCAAAAAAAAAAAATAAATAACATGCCCTTTTCATTATAGGGGACTGGAATGCAAAAGTAGCAAAAATAAGATAATTAACAACTATGTAAGGATATGTGTGATTTGAACAACAATATTAAGCAGTTTGACTTTAAATGACATCTATAAAGCACTACACCAAATTAGAGCAGACATACATTTCTTTTAAGTGCCCATGAAACAATTTCCAAAAGAGACCATACTCTGGGGTATGTTTTTTTTGTTTCCATTTTAGAATAAACATTAAAATCACAATGATACACACTACACCTACTAAAAAATGTCTTTAAAAACAAAACCAAACTAAGCAAACCAAAACTTTGTAATCAAATGCTGGTGAGGATACAAAATGACAGAAACTCTCATATATTGCTCTTGGGAATGCAAAATAGTACAGCCACTTTGGAGAGTAGTTTGGGAATTTCACATAAATTTAGAGAAAATAAAACTTGTCATATAACCCAAAAATCTTATTCCTAGGATACATTTTTTTCCAATAGAAAACAAAACTTATTGGTGGATTCATGTCAATGTATGGCAAAACAAATAAAAAGGAAAAAAAAACAACTAAAAAAAAAGAAAACAAAACTTAAATTCACATAAACTTTGTAAAGAAATGTTTTAGTTGCTCTATTTATGCCAATTAAAAGGAAACAACTCAAATGTTCTTCAGCTGGTGAATATTTAAATAAACAGTGCTACATCCATACAATGGAATGTCAAATATTTACCCTGGATAAATGAAAACTCATGTTCACATGAAAATCTGTTCACAAGTATAGCAGATTTATTTATGATTGCCAAAACCTGGATATAGCTCCAATGTCCTTCAAATGGTGAACTGAAAAAAAAAAAAAAAAAAGCTTTGAAGCATGCATACATTTGAATACTGTGCTCAGTCATGTGTGACTCTTTGAGGCCCCATGGACTATAGCCCACCAGGTTCCTCTGTTCATGGAATTTTCCAGGCAAGAATACTGGAGTGGGTTGCCATTTCCTACCATACCGTGTGATCTTCCCGACCCAGGGATTCAACCCTTGTCACTTGTGTCTCCTGCACTGGCAGGCAGATTCTTTACCACTGAGCCATGTTGGAAGCCTCTAATGGAATACTACTCAACAGCAAAAAGAAGCAAACTACTTATACATGGAGCAACACAGATTAGAGAAAAAAAGAAAAACTACAGATTTCAAATGCTACATGCTGTGTAATTCCATACATATTACTTTCTGGAAAAGGCAGTGTTATTGAAAAACAGCTCTGTTGTTGTTAGGACTAGAAGAGGGGTGAAGGAATAGACTATAAAAGGACAATATGAGAGAGTTTTTTGAGGTGATGTAATTGTTCTGGCTTTCCTGATAGTTCAGTTGGTAAAGAATCCACCTGCAATGCAGGAGATCCCGGTTCGATTCCTGGGTTGCAAAGATCCGCTGGAGAAGGAATAGGCTACCCACACCAGTATTCTTGGGCTTCCCTTGTGACTCATCTGGTAAGGAATACACTTGCAATGCGGGAGACCTGGGTTAGATCTCTGGGTTGGGAAGATCCCATGGAGAAGGGAAAGGCTACCCACTCCAGTGTTCTGGCCTGGAAAATTACATGAACTGTATAGTCCATGGGGTTGCAAAGAGTCAGACACAACTGAGCAACTTTCACTTCACAATTGTTCTGTATCTTTCTTTTGTTTTAGATTATGTGACTGTATGTATTTTTAAAAAAAATCATAGAATTATAAACAAAAAATAGTAACTTTTACCCAATTCAAGTAAAGGAAGTAATAAGAAGTACTTATTGTGAGAAACTTTATGCTTGTAAAGCTTATAACTTCAATAAAATTATCAAACTTCTTAAAAAATACAACTTACCAAAACAGACAAAAGACCAAAAGTGTGAATAATTCTCTATATGTTAAATAAGTTGAATATGTAATTGAATTTCTTTCTACCAAGAAAACTCAGATGTAAGTGGATGCACTGCAAATTCTTGGAGCATTTAAGGAAGAAATATTTGCCTATGTTACATAAAGTCTGTCAGAGAATATAACAAAGATGAAACATTTTGCAGATTGTGTTATGAGACCAGATTTACCCTGATACCAAAACCTGACAAAGAAACTATAAGAACTATAACTTTCATGAACATGCAAAAGTTGTAAGCAAACTATTTGCAAATTAAACACCATAACATATGAAAAAGATAATACATCATGATCAAGAGATATTTATTTCAGGAATTCAAGTTAATGAAACAGTCAACAGAACAAGGAGGCAATCTATAGGATGGGAAACCTTATATTTAATCAGGAGTTAATATCGAAAATATGCAAGCTACTTCTACAACTCAACAGCAAACAAAACAAAAGCAAAAAAGCAAAATAACAACTTGATTTAAAAGTGGCCTAAAAACTTGAATAGATATTTTTCCAAAGAAGACATTAAATGACCAACAGATAACATGAAAAGCAAACGCTCAGTTTCACTAATTGTCAGGGAAATGTAAATCAAGCCCACAGTGAGATATTACCATGCACCTGTCAGGATGGTGTGTGTGTGTGTGTGTGTGGAGACAGAGTGAGCAAGTGTTGGTGAAGATGTGGAGAAATTGAAACTCTTGCACACTGTTGTCGGAAATCACAATGATGCAAACTTTATGGTCAAAAAAGAATTGCTGTATGGCTCAGGAAACTCAAACAGGGACTCTGTATCAACCTAGAGGGGTGGGATGGGGAGGGAGATGGGAGGGAGGTTCAAAAGGGAGGGGATATATGTATATCTATGGCCAATTCATGTTGAGGTTTGACAGAAAACAACAAAATTCTGTAAAGCAATTATCCTTCAATAGAAAAATTAAAAGAAAAAAATAGAACTACCGATTCCATTTCTGGATATATACCCAAAGAAAACAAAATCACTATCTTGAAGACATATCTGCACTCCCAAGTTCATTGCAGTACTATTCACAATAATCAAGATGTGAAAGTGTTAATCACTCAGTCGTGTCCAACTCTTTGCAACCCCATGGACTGTAGCCTGCCAGGCTCCTCTGTCCATGGGATTCTCCAGGCAAGAATACTGTAGTGGGTTGCCATTTTCTTCTCCAGAGGATCTTCCCAACCCAAGCAATCTAATATGTTTATCAATTGCAAAAAAACAAAGCATGAATCATAAAGAATAAATTTTATCAAATGGCCTTTGCCGATAGTACAAAGTCCTGCTCTTTGAAAGACAATATCAAGAAAATGAAAAGGCAACCCACTGACTGGGAGTATATATTTGTATTAGAAGGAAAAATTCAGAATAAATAAAGAACTCTAAAAAGTCAACAAAAAGAACACACAAAACTAATTAAGAACTGTGATAAGCAATGCTAAGAGGAAGAAGCCAGGTTCCAAATCATACACTATGACATCTTGGGAAAACAAAATTATAGGATGAAGAACACATATGAAGTTGCTAGGAATTAAATTTGTTTGGAGAGTTTGACCAGAAAGGTTTTGTATAGTGGAATTTTAGGGTGTGATGAAACTGTGTGGTTTCTTGATCATAAGCATTGTTATATGACTCTATGCATTTGCTAAAATCCATAGAACATACATGTAAATTAAAAACAAATTAAAATGTGGCTAAATATTTGAACAAATGCTTCACAAAAGCTGTACAAATATGCAACAAGCTTGTGAAGGGTATTTAATATCACTGCTTATCAGGTAAATAAAAATTGAAACAACACTAACAGACCACTTCACAACCACTGGATGAATAAAATTAAAGGACTGAAAATTCCAACTGCTGATGAGGATGTAGGACACGTGAAACTCTCATCCACTGCTGGTGGGTGTGCAAGATGTTATAGCTGCATTGGCAAACAATTTGGAAATATCATAATTTCAAATATACACTCAATGATATTACTCAACAATCTCATCCTTAAGTATTCACTCAAGAGAAATAAACAGATGTCCATAAATGACTTGCACAGAAATGTTCATAGAAGGTTTATTTATAACAGCCTCCAATCTGGAAAAGAGACTACTAACACTTTTTGATAAGTGAATGAACAAACATTATGGTATATTTATATGATTAAAGCTATTCAGCAATAAACTGAATAAACTTATGTATGCAAAATCATGAACAAGTCCCAAATATGAGTTTTAAAAGTCACTCAAAAGAGTACATAGTGTATAATTCCATTTATTAATACACAAAATCCTTTTATAAATTCCTTTTGTAAATCCTTTTTTAGCAATGAATTTATTTATTTTAATTGGAGGATAATTACTTTACAATATTGTGATGGTTTTTGCCATACAACATGCATCAGCCAAAGGTATACATATGTCCCTCCCATCCTGAACTCCCCTTTCATCTCCCTTCCTACACTATCCTTCTATAAATTCCATTTATATGACAAAAATTATCTTTTTTTTTGACAGAAAGAAGCTAAGTTGTTGCCTAGGCCTTGGAGCATGAGGGTACTTTTTTGGGTGATGGAAATATTCTATATCTTGATGGTAGAGGCTGTTTCATGGGTCTATACATTGCAAACTTGTTAAACTATAAATGTAAAATGGCTGCATTATACTGTATGCAAATAATACCTCAGTAAATTTACCTTAAAAAACTAAATGATTGCTATTCTATGTCTTACCATAATAAAGCAAAGAGTGGCCATCTCAATAGATGTACCAAGAGAATCGATAAAGTCAGCACCTGTTCAGGATTAAAATTCTTGGCAAACTTTTGATTTGATAAAAGGTATTTGTAAACAATATACAGATAGTATTTTACTTGTTGTTCAGTCGCTAAGTTGTGTCCAACTCTTTGCGACCCCATGGACTGCAGTACGCCAGGCTTCCGTGTCCTTCACTATCTCCTGGAGTTTGCTCAAATTCATGTCTATTGAGTCCGTAATGCTATCTAACCAGCTCATCCTCTGCCACCCTCTTCTCCTATTGCCTTCAATCTTTCCCAGCATCAGGGTCTTTGAAATGAGTTAACTCTTTGTATCAGGTGGCCAAAGTATTGGAGCTTCAGCCTCAGCATCAGTCCTTCCAATGGATATTCATGGTTGATTTCTTTCTGTATTGACTTGTTTGATTTCCTTGCAGTCCAAGGGCCTCTCAAGAGTCTTCTTCAGCACAACAATTCAAAGCATCAATTCTTCAGCATTCCACCTTCTTTGTGGTCCAACTCAGACATCTGTACATTACTGCTGGAAAAAAACATTGCTTTGATTTTACAGACCCTTGTTGTCAAGGTGATGTCTCTGCTTTTTAATATGGTGTTTAGGTTTGTCATAGCGTTCCTTCCAAGGAGCAAGCTTCTTTTAATCTCATGGCTGTAGTCATCATTAGCAGTGATTTTGGAGCCCAAGAAAATAAAATCTGTCACTGTTTCCCCTTCTATTTCCCATGAAGAAGTGGGACCAGATGCCATGATCTTTGTTTTTTGAATATTGAGTTTCAAGTCAGCTTTTTCACTTTCCTTTTTCACCCTCATCAAGGGGCTCTTTAGTTCCTTTTCACTTTCTGCCATTAGAGTGATATCTTCTGCATATCTGAGGTTATTGATATTTCTCGTGGTAATCTTGATTCTTGCCTGTGATTCATCCAGCCCAGAATTTCACATGAAATACTCTGCATATGTTATATAAATAGGATGAAAATATACAGCCTTGTCATACTTCTTTTCCAATTTTGAACCAGTCAATTTTTCCATGTCTAGTTCTAATTGTTGCTTCTTGATCCACATACAGGTTTCTCAGGAGGCAGATAAGGTGGTCTGGTATTCCCATCTCTTGAAGAATTTTCCACAATTTGTTGTGATCTACACAGTCAAAGGCTTTAATGTAACGAAGCAGTGAAAGTGAAAGTGTTAGTCGCTCAGTTGTGTCCGACTGTTTGTGACCCTATGGACTGTAGTGTCCATGGAATTCTCCATGCAAGAATACTGGAATGGCTTGCCATTTCCTTCTCCAGGGGATCTTCCTGACTTGGGGTTTGAACCCAGGTCTCCCACATTGCAGGCAGATTCTTTACTGTCAGAGCCACTAGAAAAGACCTAATGAAGCAGAAGTAGATGTTTTTCTGGAATTCCCTTGTTTTCTCTAAGATCCAATGAATGTTGACAACTTTATCTCTGGTTCCTCTGCCTTTTCTAAACCCAGCTACTACATCTGTAAGTTCTTGGTTCATGTACTGCTGAAGCCTAGCTTGAAGGATTTTGAGCATAACCTTACTTACCTCACTTACTAGCATGTGAAATGAGTGCAGTTGTACAGTAGTTTGAACATTCTTTAGCATTGCCCTTCTTTGCTAGGTTTACATCTGTTTCTTTTTGATGCTAATGTAAATGGCATTATGCCTTAATTTCAAATTCCCATTGTTCATTGCAAATGTATAGGAAAATGATTGAGTTTTTGCTATAATCATTATTTCTAGGATGATTTTCTGCTGATTATTTGGATTTCTTTACATACACAATCATACTATCTACGAAAACAAAACCAACTTTAGATCTTCCATCCCAATATGTATGTCTTTATTTACCTTTCTTGTCTTATTACATTAGCCAAGACTTGCAGTATGATGTAGGAGTGGTGAATGAAGACATCCATGCCTTGTTCCTGATCTCAGGAAAGCACTTCTAGTTTCTTGCCTTTAAGTATAATGTTAACTGTAAGAGTTTTTGTAGGTTTCCCTATTGAGTTGAAGAAATTTCTCTCTATTCCCAGTTTGCTTGGAGTTTTTATCATGAATAGGTGCTGAGTTTTGTGAGATGCATTTTTTTTGCATCTATTGATTGATTTTTCTTCTTTAGCCAGCTGATATGATGGATTAAATTAATTGATTTCCTTAGTTGGAGCAGCCTTGCACATCTAGAGTAAATTCCACTTGGTGTGTAATTCTTTTTATACATTGTTGAATCATATTTGCCTGTATTTTGTTCAGGATTTTGATTTTAAGGGAGAAAAATAAAGTGCCAGAAACTGTCCCTGAAGATACATCAGCTTCAACTGAAATACGCTCAAAAAGCTAATGCAACAATAAAGATAAGAACTAATGGAAATCGGGACAATGGTATATGATCCAAATAAGAATATCAACAAAGAGAAGTTATAAGATGGAAACAAAAATTCTGGAGCTGAAAGCTATAAGAACTAAATGAAAGAATTAAGTAGGGAAGTTCAACAGACTTGATTAGGCAAAAGGAAAAATCGGTGAGCTTTAGATAAGACATTTGAAATGAGTGAGTCTGAGGAGCAGAAATTTTTAAAAAGAATGAAAACAAATGAGGAAAGCCTAAGGGACTCATGGGACACAATAAAGGAGGCAAATATACAAATTATGGGAGTCCCAGAAAGAGATATGACAAGGTGACAAAGATTATTTGAAGAAATAATGGCTAAAAATTTACCAAATGAAAGGAAAGATATGACTACAAATCCAAGAACTTAACAAATGTTAAGTAAGATAAAAATAAAATCCATACCATGAAATATAACTCAGTTGTTGAAAGTGAAAGACAATGAGAGAATTTTGAAAGTAGCAAGTAAAAAACAACTCATAACTTACAAGGAGTCTTCAATAAAATGTTCAAGCAATGTATCAGCGGAAACCTTGGAGACCAGAAAAAGTAGAATAAAATATTTAAGATACTGAAAGAACTGTCAATTGAGAATTCTTTCTTTTTCATGTTAAAATAGACCTTATTTTCCCTCCAACTTTATTGAGATATAATTGACCAAATAAAATTATATATAAGTAAAGTTTACAACTTCATGATTTGATAAGCATAAACATTGTGAAATGATTAACATAATCATATTAATTAACACTTCCATCACTTCGCAGTTTTTTTTTTTGGTGAAAATGTTTAAGATCTACTCTTAGCAAATTTCAAGTATACATTAAATATTGCTAACTATAGTCATCATGCTGTACATTAGATAACCAGAGTTTATTAATCTTGTAACTCATATCCATTGACCAGAATATCCCCATTCCAAGATCACTGGTTTGATCTCCATAGGGCCAAGTTTGCTTGCTACTTTGGGCTTCCCTGGTGGCTCAGACAGTAAAGAAACCACCTGCAATGTGGGAGACTTGGGTTCAATCCCTGGGGTGGAAAGATCCCCTGGAGGAGGGCATGGCAACTCACTCCAGGTATTCTTGTCTGGAGAATTCCCATGGGTAGAAGAGCCTGGCAGCCTATGGCCATGGGGTCACAAAGAGTCAGACATGACTGAATGACTAAGCACAGCACAGCAGCCCTCATTAATCACCACTTTACTCCCTGTTTCTGTGAGTTTCACTTTTTTTTTTTTAGATTCCACCTATAAGTGAGGATAATATCTCCTTCTGCTTCATTAACTACTCTAAAGCCTTTGACTGTGTGGATCACAAAAAACTGGAAAATTCCTCAAAAGATGGAAATACCGGGCCACTTTACTTGCCTCTTGAGAAATCTGTATGCTGGTCAAGAAGCAACAGTTAGAACCGGACATGGAACAACCTACTGTTTCCAAATTGGGAAAGGAATACATCAAGGCTGTATATTGTCACCTTGCATATTTAATTTATGTGCAGAGTACATAATGCACAATGCTGGACTGGATGAAGCACAAGCTGAAATCAAGATTGCAGGGAGAAATATCAATAACCTCAGATATGCAGAGGACACCACCCTTATAGTAGAAAGTGAAGAGGAACTAAAGAGCCTCTTGATGAAGGTAAAAGAGGAGAGTGAAAAAAACTGGCTTAAAACTCAACATTCAAAAAATAAAGATCATGGCATCCGGTCTCATCACTTCATGGCAAATAGATGGGGAAACAGACCACCTTACTTGCCTCCTGAGATATCTGTATGCTGGTCAAGGCTGTGCACCTGAAACATATAATATTGTACCTCAACTAAATATACACCTATGGTGGATTCATGTCAATGTATGGCAAAACAAATACAATATTTTAAAGTTAAAAAATAGAAAATAAACTAATTTAAGAAGCAGAGCTGATATGTGAACATTAACAGCGAAGATTCACTTTTCAAAAGTAGCTCAGCTCCAAATTCTGAGTCAGAAATAATTTTCTAGTTGAGTGGTTCTCAGCTTTTCCAAGGATTGAGGACACCCTTTTCACATCTAAAAAGAGTTTCAGACTTCTTGTAAAACAAAGCAAAATTAAACAAAGCGAAATCACACAAAATCCTGGTAGAATCATTATATTTTCATTGCATTCAATTGAAGAAATAAAATGATAAAAAAGTTAAAAAAAAAGAATACACACAGATGGCCAACAGTTATTTGAAAAGTTGTTCAACATAATCAGAGAAATTTGAAATCAGAATCACAAAGAAATATTACTTCACATTTGTTAGGATGTCTTTATCAAAAAGTCAAAAGATAACCTGTGTTAGCAAGAATGTGGAAAAAAGAGTACTCTTGTCCACTATTAGTGGGAATGTAAATATGTACAGCCATTATGGAAAACATATGGAAGTTTCTCAAAAAATTAAAAATATAACAACCATATAATCAGCACTCCCACCCCTAAGTATGTATTCAAAGAAATAAAATCATCTCAAAGAGATATCAGCACTCTCATGTTCATTGTTGCATTATTCGTGAAGGTCAAGATCTGGAAAAACCCATATGGATAATGTGTCCATAAGGGTAATGAAGATATATATATGAATATTATTCAGCCATAAGAAATAACACAATCCTACCTTTTGTGACAATGTGGATGAAGCTGGATCTCATTATACTAAGTAAAAAAAAAAAAAAAAAAGAAGCCAGACAGAGAAAAACAAATCCATATCCTCACTTATTAGTCAGTTCAGTTTAGTTGCTCAGTCACGTCTGACTCTTTGTGATCCCATAGTCTGCAGTACGCTAGGCTTCCCTAGCCATGACCAACTCCTGGAGCTTGTCCATTGAGTTGGTGATGACATCCAACCATCTCATCCTCTGTTGTCCCCTTCTCCTCCTGCTTTCAATCTTTCCCAGCATCAGGGTCTTTTCCAATGAGTCTGATCTTCCCATCAAGGGGCCAAAGTATTGGAGCTTCAGCTTGCTTTCAATCTTAGCTTTGACCAGATGAACATTTGTCAGTAATGTTTCTGCTTTTTAATATGCTGTCTAAGTTGGTCATAGCTTTTCTTCCAAAGAGCGAGTGTCTTTTAATTTCACGGCTGCAGTCACCATCTGCAGTGATTTTGGAGTCCAAGAAATATAGTCTTGACAACCAAAGCTGTAAGAAAGATCACCACAGAGGAGTCAAGATGGCAGAATAAAAGGATGCAGAATTTGTCGCTCTTCATAAGTACACAAATAATTCATCTACAAACAGAACAATTCCCACAGAGCACCTGCTGGACATTAGCATAAGACTTTGAACACCTAAAAGAATGAAAGAAAGAAGAAAAAAAAGTAGAATCAAAAAATGGACCAGCAACCCTTGTGGGGAGCTGAAGGTGAGGGGAGGTCTAACCACTCAGAAAAACTCCATCACAACGGGGGAAATCAGCTTGGACAGAAAAAAGACCTTTGGGAAATCAAAGGAGAATGCAGCAGATGGTCTGTGGAATGCAGGACAAAGTAAGAACAGCATGCAGAAGTGGCCCTAAGATGGCGGAGGAATAGGACGGGGAGACCACTTTCTCCTCCACAAATTCATCAAAAGATCATTTGAATGCCGAGCAACTTCCACAAAGCAACTTTTAAATGCTGGTGGATGACACCAGGCACCCAGAAAGGTAGCTCATTCTCGTTTAAAGGAGGTAGGACAAAATATAAAAGACAAAAAGAGAGACAAAACAGGGACAGAGACCCGTCCTGCAGAGGGAGTCGAGAAGAAGTTTCCAAACACCAGAAAACCCTCTCACCAGTGGATCTGTGGGGAGTTTTGGAATCTCAGAGGCCAACATACTGCTACTGCTACTGCTAAGTCACCTCAGTCGTGTCTGACTCTGTGCAACCCCATTGATGGCAGCCCACCAGGCTCCACCGTCCCTGGGATTCTCCAGGCAAGAACACTGGAGTGGGTTGCCATTTCCTTCTCCAATGCATGAAAGTGAAAAGTGAAAGTGAAGTCACTCAGTCGTGTCCAACTCTTAGCAACCCCATGGACTGCAGCCTACCAGGCTCCTCCGTCCATGGGATTTTCCAGGCAAGAGTACTGGAGTGGGGTGCCATTGTCTTCTCCGAGGCCAACATAAGCGGGAGGGAAAACAGAAACAAAAAGCAAAGTCCATAGAATATGTGCCTTAACCACAACTCCCAGAGGAGAAATAGCCCAGACACTCTCGTCTGCCACCAGTGAGCGGGACAGGTAAGGGTTGCATGCTTAGGGTAAGGACCAGGCCTGAATGCCCTGAGGACAATCTGAGGGAACTAATGTGAGATAGCAACCCAAACTGTGGGATAGCCAGAGCGACAGAGAAGAAAAAAAAAAAAGAGAGAGAGAGAGAACGTTCCCATGAAAAGCTCTAACCTAAGGGACAGGCTGGCCTGCTCACAGAACAAAGGATTGAGCAAATACCAAAGGAGAGCTAGCCAGCTGCGGACCAGCCCATCCCCTCAGCCAGAGGCAGAGAGGCAGGCGGGCGACAGCCAGAGCCAGAAGGCAAGGGGCAATCTCAGCCCCAGAGATGGCATCCTCCACCAAACTGTGAGCAGGCTCCCAGTTGCTAACCAAGTCTTCCTGGGATCCTGGATGGTTGACATCTACCAGGAGGGTTGCAGCCTGAGATCCCCAGAGGAGACACACGGCACAAATGAGATGGTGCTCTTGTGGCACACCCAGGAAACCGAGCGGCTAGGACCGGGGAGGTGATAAGATGCACCGCACACCTGGGATAGTGCACTCACCAAGCTCCTGGTCGCCTGAGCTGCTTGGACCTGGAAAGGGCACAAAACGCATGCCCAACCGAGTCTGTGCCTTTGTGGAGTACTCGAGAACCTGAACCTGAGCAACATAGACCTGGGAACTGCATGCAACACAGGGGCCGCTTTGGACAGTTCCCCTTCAGAGCAACCTGGAGCCTGAGCAGTGTAGACCAGGAAAGCACAGGCACCGTGAGCTGGGGCAAACCCAGTGTGTTCCTACACTGCAAGCACTCCCCACACACCCCAGTGATATTTGTTTGCAATGTTCCTCCCTCACCACAGCACAACTGAACAAGTGAGCCTAAATAAGTGACCACCTTCGCCCCCTTGTGTCAGGATGGAAATTAGACACTGAAGAGACTTGCAAACAGAGGAAGCCAAAATAAACAAAGAAGAGGGAGCCACTCTGGAAGTGACAGGTGAAACAGATTAAAACCCTGTAGTTCGCATTGACTAAGCATTGGAAGGGGCCTATAGACCTTGAGAAGAAGTGTAAGCTGGAACAAGGAACTATCTGAAACTGAACTGACCCCACACTGCCCTCAACAGCTCCAGAGAAATTCCTATATATATTTTTACTATTATCATTTTTTAATTTTTAAGTTATTACTCCTTTAATTTTCATTTTTATAACATACTATTACTTTTCAAAAAAAGACCCTATTTTTAGAGAAAATTTCACATGTATATTTTTTGTATAATTTTTGTGATTGATTTTGTTTTGTATTTTTAGTATTGTATTTTTTTTTAAGTTTCTTTTTTTTTTTTATAAATTTATTTATTTTAGTTGGGGGCTAATTACTTTACAATATTGTAATAGTTTTTGCCATACATTGACATGAATCAGCCATGGGTTTACATGTGTTCCCCTTCCTGGACCCCCCACCCACCTCCCTCCCCATCCCATCCTTCTGGATCATCCCATTGCCCCGGCCCTGAGCCCTTGTCACATGCATCGAACATGGAATGGTGTTCTGTTTCACATACGATAATATACATGTTTCAATGCTATTGTCCCAGAACGTCCCACCCTCACCTTCTCCCTCAGAGTCCATAAAATTGTTCTATGCATCTGTGTCTCTTATTCTGTCTCGCATATAGGGTTATCGTTACCATCTTTCAAATTCCATATATATGCATTAGTATACTGTATTGTTGTTTTTCTTTCTGGCTTACTTCACTCTGTATAATGGGCTCCAGTTTCATCCATCTCAGTAGAACCGATTCAAATGTATTTTTTTTTAATGGCTGAGTAATATTCCATTGTGTATATGTACCACAGCTTCCTTATCCATTCGTCTGCTGATGGACATCTAGGTTGCTTCCATGTCCTGGCTATTGTAAACAGTGCTGCGATGAACATTGGGGTACACGCGTCTCTTTCAATTCTGGTTTCCTCGGTGTATATGCCCAGCAGTGGGATTGCTGGGTCATATGGCAGTTCTATTCCCAGTTTTTTAAGGAATCTCCACACTGTTCTCCATAGTGGCTGTACTAGTTTGCATTCCCACCAACAGTGTAAGAGGGTTCCCTTTTCTCCACACCCTCTCCAGCATTTATTGCTTGTAGACTTTTGGATAGCAGCCATTCTGACTGGTGTGAAATGATACCTCATTGTGGTTTTGATTTGCATTTCTCTAATAATGAGTGATGTTGAGCATCTTTTCATGTGTTTGTTAGCCATCTGTATGTCTTCTTTGGAGAAATGTCTGTTTAGTTCTTTGGCCCATTTTTTGATTGGGTCGTTTATTTTTCTGGAATTCAGCTGCAGAAGTTGCTTGTATATTTTTGAGATTAATTGTTTGTCTGTTGCTTCATTTGCTATTATTTTCTCCCATTCTGAAGGCTGTCTTTTCACCTTGCTTATAGTTTCCTTTGTTGTGCAAAAGCTTTTAATTTTAATTAGGTCCCATTTGTTTATTTTTGCTTTTATTTCCAATATTCTGGGAGGTGGGTCATGGAGGATCCTGCTGTGATTTATGTCGGAGAGTGTTTTGCCTATGTTTTCCTCTAGGAGTTTTATTGTTTCTGGTCTTACGTTTAGATCTTTAATCCATTTTGAGTTTATTTTTGTGTACGGTGTTAGGAAGTGTTCTAGTTTCATTCTTTTACAAGTGGTTGACCAGTTTTCCCAGCACCACTTGTTAAAGAGATTGTCTTTTCTCCATTGTATATTCTTGCCTCCTTTGTCGAAGATAAGGTGTCCATATGTGCGTGGGTTTATCTCTGGGCTTTCTATTTTGTTCCATTGATCTATATTTCTATCTTTGTGCCAGTACCATACTGTCTTGATGACTGTGGCTTTGTAGTAGAGCCTGAAGTCAGGCAGGTTGATTACTCCAGTTCCATTCTTCTTCCTCAAGATTGCTTTGGCTATTCGAGGTTTCTTATATTTCCATACAAATTGTGAGATGATTTGTTCTAGTTCTGTGAAAAATACCATTGGTAGCTTGATAGGGATTGCATTGAATCTATAGATTGCTTTGGGTAGTATACTCATTTTCACTATATTAATTCTTCCAATTAATTTTTGTGATTGATTTTGTTTTGTGTTTTTAGTATTGTATTTTTGAGAGTCTAAACTCTACTCTAGATTTTTAATTTTTGCTTTTTAGTATTTTTGTACCTTTAAGAATCTAATCTTCAGTACTCATTTTTACTTAGGGGTGTGATTACTGGTTTGATTGCTCTTTCCCCTTTTGACTCTCCCTTTTCTCCCTCAGGTCACCTCTATCTCCTCCCTCCCCCTTCTCTTCTCTACTTAACTCTGTGAATCTCTCTGGGTGTTCTGGGCTGTGGAGAACACTTAGGGAATTGATTACTGGCTAGATTGGTCTCTCCACTTTTGAATGCCCCTCTTCTCCTCCTGGTCACCTCTATCTCCCTTCTCCCTCTTCTCTATGTAACTCCATGAACCTCTCTGGGTGTTGCAGACTGTGGAGAGCACATAGGGAGTTGATTACTGGCGAGATTGCTCTCTGCCCTTTTGATTTCCCCTCTTCTACTCCTGGTCATCTCTATCTCCCTCCTCCCTCTTCTCTTCTTCATGTAACTCTGTGAACCTCTCTGGTTGTCCCTCACTGTGGAGAATCTTTTCACCACTAACCGAGATGTGGTATCATCAGTGCTGTATGGATGGAGAAGTCTTGAGGCTACTGTAATAAGACTGAAAACCAGAGGCAGGAGGCTTAAATCCAAAACTTGAGAACACCAGAGAACTCTTGACTCCAGGGAACGTTAATCGACAAGAGCTCATCCAAAAGCCTCCATACCTACACTGAAACCAAGCTCCACCCAAGAGCCAACAAGTTGCAGATCAAGACATACCATGCAAATTCTCCAGCAACACAGGAACATAGCCCTGAGCATTAAAATACAGGCTGCCCAAAGTCACACCAAACCCATAGACACCTCAAAACTCACTACCAGACACTTCATTGTGCTCCAGAGAGAAGAGATCCAGTTCCAGCCACCAGAACACCGATGCAAGCTTCCCTAACCAGGAAACCTTGACAAGCCACTCCTCCAACCCAACCCACACAAATAGATGGAGAAAGATACCATGTTCATGGATCGGAAGAATCAATATAGTGAAAATGAGTATACTACCCAAAGCAATCTATAGATTCAATGCAATCCTTATCAAGCTACCAACGGTATTTTTCACAGAACTAGAACAAATAATTTCACAATTTGTATGGAATTACAAAAAAGCTCAAATAGCCAAAGCAACCTTGAGAAAGAAGGATGGAACTGGAGGAATCAAGCTGCCTGACTTCAGACTATACTACAAACCTTCAGTCATCAAGATAGTTATGGTACTGGCACAAAGACAGAAATATAGATCAATGGAACATAATTGAAAGCCCAGAGATAAATCCATGCACCCATGGACAACTTATCTTTGACAAAGGAGGCAAGAATATACAATGGAGAAAAGACAATCTCTTTACCAAGTGGTGCTGAGAAAACTGGTCAACCACTTGTAAAAGAATGAACCTAGAACACTTTCTAACACCATACACAAAAATAAACTCAAAATGGATTAAAGATCTAAATGAAAGACAAGAAACAATAAAACTCCTAGAAGAAAACATAGGCAAAACACTGACATAAATCACAGCAGGATACTCTATGACCCACCTCCCAGAGTAATGGAAATAAAAGCAAAAAGAAACAAACGGGACCTAATTAAACTTAAAAGCTTTTGCACAACGAAGGAAACTATAAGCAAGGTGAAAAGACAGCCTTAAGAATGGGAGAAAATATTAACAAATGAAGCAACTGACAAAGAATTAATCCAAAAATATACAAGCAGCTGCTGCTTCTGCTGCTGCTGTGTCGCTTCAGTCATGTCCAACTCTGTGCGACCCCATCAACGGCAGCCCACCAGGCTCCCCCATCCCTGGGATTCTCCAGGCAAGAACACTGGAGTGGGTTGCCATTTCCTTCTCCAATGCATGAAAGTGAAAAAGGAAAGTGAAGTGCTCAGTCATATCTGACTCTTCGTGACCCCATGGACTGCAGCCCACCAGGCACCTCTGTCCATGGGATTTTCCAGGCAAGAGTACTGGAGTGGGTTTCCATTAGCCTTCTCCAATGCAAGCAACTCCTGCAGCTCAATTCCAAAAAAATAAACGACCCAATAAAAACATGGGCCAAAGAACTAAACAGATATTTTATGTCCCAAGAAGACATACAGATGGCTAACAAACACATGAAAAGAAGCTCAACATAACTCATTATCAGAGAAATGGAAATCAAAACCACAATGAGGTACCGTCTCACACCGGTCAGAAGGGGTGCTATCAAAAAGTCTGCAAACAATAAATGCTGGAGAGGGTGTGGAAAAAAGGGAACCCCCTTACACTGTTGGTGGGAATGCAAACTAGTACAGCCACTATGGAGGACAGTGTGGAGATTCCTTAAAAAGCTGGAAATAGAACTGCCATACAACCCAGGAATTCCACTGCTGGGCATACACACCGAGGAAACCAGAATTAAAAGAGACACGTGTACCCCAATGTTCATTGCAGCACTGTTTACAATAGCTAGGACATGAAAGCAATCTAGATGCCCATTGGCAGATGAATGGATAAGAAAGCTGTGGTACATATACACAATGGAATGTTACTCAGCCACTAAAAAGAATGCATTTGAATCCATTCTAATGAAGTGGATGCAACTGCAGCCTATTGTACTGAGTGAAGTAAGTCAGGAAAAAAAAAACACACACCAATACAGTATATTAACGCATATATTTGGAATTTAGAAAGATGGTAACGATGACCCTATATGCGAGACAGCAAAAGAGACACAGATGTAGAGAACAGCCTTTTGGACTCTGTGGGAGAAGGTGAGGGTGGGATGACTGGACAGAATAGCATTCAACCATGTATGTCCACTGGTGGCAGATGCGAGCATCTGGGATATTTCTCCACTGGGGGTTTGGTTAGGTGCGTATTCTGTGGGGTTTTTTTCCCCTCCCAGTTATGTTGGCCTCTGTGATTCCAAAACTCCCCACAGACCCGCTGGTGAGAGGGTTTCCTGGTGTTTGGAAACTTCTCCTCCTTCTCGACTCCCTCGCCAGGATGGGTCTTTGTCCCTAACTCTTTTCTCTCTCTTTTTGTCTTTTATATTTTGTCCTACCTCCTTTCAAAGAGAATGGGCTGCCTTTCTGGGTGCCTGGTGTCCTCCACCAGCGTTCAAAAGTTGTTTTGTGGAAATTGCTCAGCATTCAAGTGATCTTTTGATGAACTTGTGGAGGAGAAAGTGGTCTCCCTGTCCTATTCCTCTGCCATCTTAGGGCCACCTCCCTCTTGTTGCTTTTAATATTTTATCTCTGTTTTAATTTTTGTCAGTTTCATTACTATGTAAATCTTGTTGTGGTCCTTCTTGGGTTTATCCTGCCTGGGACTTGCTGTGCTTCCTGGACTTGGTGGATTACTTCCTTTTCCATGTTAGGGAAGTTTTCAGCTATTATCTTTTCAAATATTTTCTCAGGTACTTTGCCTCTCTCTTCTCCTTCTGGCACCTCTATCATGTGAATGTTCATGCATTTAATGTTGTCCCTGAGGTCTCTTAGGGCATATTCATTTCTTTTCATTATTTTTTCTATATTCTGTTCTGTGGCAGTGATTTCCACCATTCTGTCCTCCAGATCATTTATCTGTTCTTGTGCCTAAGTTATTCTGCTATGGATTCCTTCTAGTGTATTATTCATTGCTGTTTGTTTATTCTTTAGTTTTTGTGGGTCTTTGGTAAACATTTCTTGCATCTTCTTAGTCTTTGTCTCCATTCTTTTTCTGAGATCCTGAATCACATTCACTATCGTTATTCTGAATTCTTTTTTGGAAGGTTGCATATCTCCATTTCATTTAGTTGTTTTTCTGGAGTTTTATCTTGTCCCTTTATCTGGGGTGTAACTTTCTGCTTTTCATACTGATTAACTTTCTGTTATGTGGTTTTGTTTTAGTCTCTGTTGAATTGTGGTTCTTCTTGCTTCTTCTGTCTGACCTTTGATGGATGAGGCTAAGAGGCTTTTGTAAGCTTCCTGATGTGAGGGACTAGACTAGAGTGTTAGTCTTCAGTCATGTGTGACTCTTTGTGACCCTGTGGAAGGTAGGACTGGTGGTTGGAAAAACTGGATCTTGCTCTGGTCGGCAGGGCCCTGCTCAGTAAAGTTCTAATCCAATTATCTGCTGATGGATGATATTTCCCTCTCTCCCTGGTAACTTTTTTTGCTTTAGGGGACCCAGCCCTCAGGTCTATGATTGGATTAATGGTGACTTCCAAGACTGTTTATGCCAAAGGGGACCTTCCCATACAGCTTCTGCTAGTTCCCCTGTCCTTGAGCCCTTGCTGACCCATGCCTCCACAGGAGACTTTTCAACACTAGCAGATAGTTTTGGTTCAGTTTCCTGTGGAGTCACTGCTCCATTCCTCTGAGGCTTGGTGTGCACAAGATTTTGTTTGTGCCCACCAAGCCTGGAGTCTCTGTTTCCCCAGGCTTGTGGAAATCTTGCAATCAAATCCCATTGGGCTTCAAGGTCTCATTCCCTGAGGATTCCCAGTCCCTTTGTTGGGTTCCCAGGCTGGGAAGCCTGGCATATGGTTCCAAATCTTCACAACAGTGGGAGGACTTCTTTGATATTATCATTCTCCAGTTTGTGGGTCACCCACCCAGCAGGTATGGGATATGATTTTATCATGATTGTACCCCTCTTACCGTCTTGCTGTGGCTTCTTTGTCTTTGGATGTGGGGTATCTTTTTTTGGTAGGTTCCAGCATCCTGCTGTTGGTGGGTGTCCAACAGCTAGTTGTGATTTTGGTGCTCTCGTGGGAGGAGATGAGTACACATCCTTATACTCTGTCATCTTGAATCAGAAGTCTATAATTACCTTAAATTTAAATAGATTAAATGCTCCAACCAAAAGACAGAATAGCTGAATGGATGCAAAAGCAAAATACATAGATATTCTGTCTACAAGGGATCCGCTTCAGACCTAGGCACACATACAGATTCAAAGTGAGGGGATGGAAAAAGATATTCCATGCAGATGGGAGTCAAATGAAAGCTGGACTAACAATATTCATATCAGACAAAGTAGACTTTAAACTGAATACTATTATAAGGAACAAGGAAGAACACTACATAATGATTAAGGCATCAATCTGAGAAGAAGATAAAACAATTGTAAATATCTATGCAACAAACATAGGAGCAACTCAATACATAAGGCAAATGCTAATAGCCATAAAAGGAGAAATCAGCAGTAACACAGTAGGAGTGGGCAAATCAGCAGTAACACAGTAACAGTGGGATAACCTCACTAACACCAACGGACAGATCATCTAGACAGAAAATAAATAAGGAAACACAAGTCTTAAATGACACACTACATGATATAGACCTAATTTCTATCTTCAGGGCAGATCACCCAAATGCAGAAGAATACACTTACTTCTCAAGTGCACAAGAAATATTCTCGAAGATTGATCACATCTTGGGTCACAAATTAAGCACTGGTAAATTCAAAAAAATTGAAATCATATCAAGCATCATTTTTGGCCACAACTCTGTGAAACTAAATATCAATCACAGGAAAAAAAAACTGTAAAAAACACAAACACGTGGAGATTAAACAATGTGCTGTGCTGTGCTTATTTACTCAGTGTTGTCTGACTCTTTGCGACCACATGGACTGCAGTCCACTTGGCTCCTCTGTCCATGGGGATTCTCCAGTCAAGAATACTGAAGTGAGTTGCTACGCCCTCTTCCAGGAAATCTTTTCAGCCCAGGGATTGAACCAAGGTCTCCTGCGTTGGAGGCGGATTCTTTACAGTCTGAGCCGCCAGGGAAGCCCAAGAGTACTGGAGTGGGTAGCCTATCCTTTCTCCAGGGGGATCTTCCTCAACCAGGAAGCAACCTGGGGTCTCCTGCATTGCAGGCAGATTCTTCACCAGCTAAGCTACCAGGGAGGCCCAGATTAAACAATACAGGTCTAAATAACCAACAGGTTATTGAAGAAATAAAAAGGGGAATCAAAAGATACCTAGAAACAAATGAAAATGAAAACAATGACACAAAGCCTATGGGATGTAGCAAAATTAGTTCTAAGAAGGAAGTTTATAGCAATACAATCCTACCCCCAAGAAACAAGGAAAGCTAAAATAAACAATCTAACTTTACACCTAAAGCAACTAGAGGAAGAACAAACAAACCCCAAATTTTGTAGAAGGAAAGAAATCATAAAGACCAGAGCTGAAATAAATGAAATAGAAACAATGAAAACAACAGTAAAGACAAATAAATCTAAAATCTGGTTCTTTGAGAAGAAAAACAAAATTGATATGCCATTAGCCATACTCATCAGGAAAAAAGGGAGAGGATACAAACCAATAAAATTAGAGAAGAAAAAGGAGAAATTAAAAATGACAATACAGAAATGTAAAGAATCATGTTTGTCGTTCAGCCACTCAGTCGTGTCAGACGTTTTGCAACCCCATGGACTGCAGCATGCCAGGCTTCCCTGTCCTTCACTATCTTCCAGAGTTTGCTCAAACTGATGTCCATTGAATCGGTGATTCCATCCAACCATGTCGTACTCTGTCATCCCCTTCTTCTCCTGCCTTTGATCTTTTCCAGCATCAGGGTTTTTTCCAATGAGTCAGCTCTTCGCATTAGGTGGCCAAAATATTGGAGTTTCAGCTTCAGCATCAGTCCTTGAAAGAATATTCAAGGTTGATTTCTCTTAGGATTGACTGGTTTGATCTCCTTAGTGTCCAAAGGGACTCTCAAGAGTCTTCTCAAACACCACAGTTTGAAAGCATCAATTCTTTGGCTCTCTGCCTTTTTTATGGTCCAGCTCTCACATCCATACATGACTATTGACAAAACTATGTGTGTGTGTGCCCAGTCACTATGTGTGTGTGTGCCCAGTCATGTCTGACTCTTTGCAACCCCATGGACTGTAGCCTGCTGGGCTCCTCTGTCCATGGAATTTTTCCAGGCAAAAATAATGGAGTGGTTTGCCATTTCCTACTCCAGTGGATCTTCCTGACCCAGGGATCGAACCCAAGTCTCCTGCATCTCCTACACTGGTGGGCAGGTCCTTTATCACTGCATCACCTGGGAAGCCTTGACTACATGGACCTTTGCTGATATCACTTTGCCAACAAAAGTTCACTATGCAGACATTTATATGTTGGCAAAAGTGATGTCTCTGCTTTTTATTACAGTGTCTAGGTTGTCAAAGCTTTTCTTACAAGGAACAAGAGTCTTTTAATTTCATGGCTGCAGTCACTGTTCACAGTGATTTTGGAGCCCAAGAAAATAAAATCTGTCACTATTTCCATTTTTTCCCCATCTATTTGCCATGAAGTGATGGGACCAGATGCCATGATCTTAGTTTTTTGAATATTGAGTTTTAAGCCAGGGTTTTCATTCTCCTCTTTCATCATCAAGAGCCTCTTTAGTTCCTCTTCACTTTCTGTCATCAGGGTGGTGTCATCTGCATATTTGAGGTTATTGATATTCTCCCAACAGTCCTGATTCCAGCTTGAGCTTCATCCAGCCTGGCATTTCACATGATGTACTCTGCATGTAGGTTGAATAAGCAGGGTGACAATATACAGCCTTGATGTACTCCTTTCCCAATTTTGAACCAGTCTGTTTTTTCATGTCTGGTTCTAACTTGCTTCTTGACCTGTGTAGATTTCTCAGGAGGCAGGTAAGGTGGTCTAGTATTCCCATCTCTTGGAGAATTTTCTACAGTTTGTTGTGATCCACACAGTCAAAGGCTTTAGCATAGTCAATGAAGCAGAAGTAGATATTTTTCCAGGATTCCCTTGCTTTTTCTATGATCCAACAGATGTTGGCAATTTGATCTCTGGTTTCTCTGCCTTTTCTAAATCCAGCTTGTATATCTGGAAGTTCTTGGTTCATGTACTTTTGAAGCCTAGCTTGAAGGATTTTGAGCGTGACCTTGCTAGCATGTGAAATGAGCACAGTTGTCTGGTATTTTGAACATTCTTTGATATTGCCTATCTTTGGGACTGGAATGAAAACTGACATTTTTCAGTCCTGTGGCCACTGATGAGTTTTCCAAATTTCCTGGCATATTGAGTGCAGCACTTTCACAGCATTGTCTTTTAGGATTTGAAATAGCTCAACTGGGATTCCATCACCTCTGCTAGCTTTGTTCATAGTAATGTTTCATGAAAGAATCATGAGAGTAATAAAAAGCAACTATATGCCAATAAAATTGACAATGTAGAAGAAATGAACAAATTCTTAGAAATGTACAACCTTCCAAGACTGAACCAGGAAGAAACAGAAAATTTGAATGGACCAATCACAAATAATGAAATTAAAATTGTGATAAAAAATCTTCCAACAAACAAAATTCCAGGAGCAGATGGCTTCACAGGTGAATTCTATCAAACATGTAGGTAAGAGCTGACACCTATCCTTGTCAAACTCTTCCAAAATATTGCAGAGTGTGGTACACTCATGAACTCATTCTACAAGGCCACCATCACCCTGATACCACGACCAGACAAAGATATATATAAAAAGAAAATTACAGGCCCATATCACTGATAAACATAGACAATAAAATCCTCAACAAAAGGCTAGCAAACCAAATTCAACAACACATTAGAAGAATCATACACCATTATCAAGCGGGATTTATACCAGGGACTCAAAGATTCTTCAGTATACACGATTTAGTCAATGTGGTACAGTATAGTAACAAATTGAAAAATAAAAATATATGATTATCTCAATAAATGCAGAAAAATCTTTCCACAAAATTGATCATCCATTTATGATAAAAAAAAAAAAAAACCTCTCCAAAGAGTTGGCTTAGAGCAAAAATATCTCAACATAATAAAGCACATAGAAGACAAACACACAGCAAACATTATTCTCAATGGTAAAATATTGAAATCATTTCCTCTAACATCAGGAGGAAAACAAAGGTGTCCACTTTCACCACTACTATTCAACATATTTTCGGAAGTCCTAGCCATGACAATCAGAGAAGAAAAAGAAATAAAAGGATCCAAATTGGAAAAGAAGAAGTAAAACTGTTACTGTTTGTATATGTCATGATATTATTCATAGAAAATTCTAAAGATGCCACCAGAAAACTTCTAGAACTAATCAATAAATTTAGTACAGTCTGGGGATACAAAATTAATACACTAAATATCTTGCATTCCTATACACTAACAATAAAATGTCAGAAAGAGAAATTAAGGAAACAATTCCATTTGCCATTGGGACAGCAAAAAAATAAAAAAAATTACATAGGAATAGAGCTACCTAGGGCTTCCCTGGTGGCTCAGCAGTAAAGAACCCGTCTGCAATGCAGGAGATGCAGAATACCCGGGTTTCATTCCTGGGTTGGGAAGATCCCCTGGAGGAGGGCATGGCAGCCCACTCCAATATTTTTGCCTGGAGAATTCCATGGACAGAGGAGCCTGGCAGGCTGAAGTCCATGGTGTCACAAAGTCAGACATGATGAAGCAACTAAGCACAGCACAGCACAGCACAAACTTACCTAAGGAGGCAAAAGACCTGTTATGCAGAAAACTATAAGATACTGGCTATAGAAATCAAATACCTCACTAACTGAAGGAGAGATATACCATGTTCTTTGTTTGAAAGAATCAATATTATGAAAATGACCATACTATACAAAGCAATCTACAGATCCAATGCAACCAAATTACAATGGCATTTTCCACAGAACTAGAACCAAAAATTTATAATTTGCATGTAAACATAAAAGACCCCAAGCAGCCAAAGCAACCTTGAGAAAGAAAAAGGAAGAATTAAACTTCGTGTTATTGTTCAGTCACTAAGTCTTATCTAACTCTTTGCAACCCCATGAACTGCAGCACGCCAGGCTTCCCTGTCCTTCACAGTCTCCTGGAGTTTTCTCAAACTCATGTCCATTGAGTCAGTAATGCCATCCAACCATCTCATCCTCTGTAGTCTCCTTCTCCTCCTGCTTTCAATCTTCCCCAGCATCAGGGTCTTTCCCAATGAGTCAGCTTTTTGCACCAGGTGGCCAAAGTATTGGAACTTCAGCATCAGTCCTTCCAATGAATATTCAAGGTTGATTTCCTTTAGGATTGACTGGTTTCAACTCCTTGCTATCCAAGGAATCTCAAGAGTCTTCTCCAGCACCACAATTTGAAAGCATTAATTCTTCTGTGCTCAGACTTCTTTATGGTCCAACTCTCAAATCCATACATGACTACTGGAAAAACCATAGCTTTGACTAGATGGACTTTTGTTGGCAAAGTAATGTCTCTGCTATTTAATCCACTCTCTAGGTTTGTCATAGCTTTTCTTCCAAGGTGCAAGTGTCTTTTAATTTTTTGGCTGCAATCACTGTCCACAGTGATTTTGCAGCCCAAGAAAATAAAGTCTTTCGCTGTTTCCACTTTTTTCCCATCTATTTGCCATGAAGTGATGGGACTGGATGCCACGTTCTTAGTTTTTTGAATGTTGAGTTTTAAACCAGCTTTTTTACTCTCCTCTTTCACCCTCATCAAGAGGCTCTTTAGTTCCTATTCACTTTCTGCCATAAGGGTGGTGTCATCTGCATATCTGAGATTATTGATATTTCTCCCAGCAATCTTGATTCCAGCTTGTGCTTCATCCAGCCTGGCATTTCAAATGATGTACTCTGCATATAAGTTAAGTAAGCAGGGTGATAATATATAGCCTTGATGTACTCCTTTCCCAGTTTTGAAACAGTCCATGGTTCCACATCTGGTTCTAACTGTTGCTTCTTGCCCTGCATACAGGCTTCTCTGGGAACAGGTAAGGTGGTCTGTTATTCCTATCTCTTGCAGAATTTTCTCCAGTTTGTTGTGATCAACACAATCAAAGTCTTTAGTGTAGTCAATGAAGCAGAAGTAAATTTGGGGGGGGGGGTTTCTTTGCTTTTTTGTGATCCAGTGGATGTTGGCAATTTGATCTCTGTTTCCTCTGTCTTTTCTAAATCCAGCTTGTATATCTGGAAATTCTTGGTTCACATACTCCTGGAGCCTAGCTTGAAGGATTTTAATCATATTATTTCTTCCCTGACTTCAGACTATTCTACAAAGCTACAGTCATCACCTCACACCAGTCAGAATGGCCATCATCTAAGAAAAATACAAACAATAAATTCTGGAATCAATGTGGAGAAAACAGAACCCCCTTGCACTGTTGGTGGGAATGTAAATTGATACAGCCACTATGGAGATCATTATGGATGTTCCTTATAAAACTAAAACTAGAACTACGATATGACCCTGGTGTCCCACTACTGGACATAAACCCTGAGGAAAACCATAATTCAAAAAGACACATATACCTTAGTGTTCATTGCAGTACTATTTATAGCAGCCAGGACATGGAAGCCACCTAACTGTCCATTGATACACGAATAGATAGAGAAGATGTGGTACATATATGAAATGGAATATTACTGAGCCATAAGAAGAACAAAGGTGGGTCATTTGTAGTGATGTGGATGGCCTGAGTGTCTGTCATACAGGGTGAGGTATGTAAGAAAGGGAAAAACAAGCATCATATATTAAAACATATATATCATATATATGTATATGAAATCTAGGGGCTTCCCAGGTGGCTCAGATGGTAAAGAATTTACCTGCAATGCAGGAGATACAGGTTCAAACCCTGGGTCAGAATGATACCCTCTCACAAGGGATTGGCTACCCACTCCAGTATTCTTGCCTGGAGAAGTTCTTTTTTGAAACATTTATTTTAATTGGAGGCTAATTACTTTACAATATTGTAGTGGTTTTGTCATACATTGACATGAATCAGCCATGGGTGTACATGTGTTCCCCATCCTGAACCCCCCTCCCACCTCTATCCCCATCCCATCCCTCTGGGTCATCCCAGTGTGCCAGCCCTGAGCACCCTGTCTCATGCATCGAACCTGGACTGGCAATCTGTTTCACATATGATAATACACATGTTTCAATGCTATTCTCTCAAATCATCCCACTCTCGCCTTCTCCCACAGAGTCCAAAAGATTGTTCTATACATCTGTGTCTCTTTTGCTGTCTTGCATGTTGGGTTATCATTACCATTTTTCTAAATTCCATATATATGCATTAGTATACTATATTGGTATTTTTCTTTCTGGCTTACTTCACTCTGTATAATAGGCTCCAGTTTCATCCACCTCATTAGAACTGATTCAAATGTATTCTTTTTAATAGCTGAGTAATATTATATTGTGTATATGTACCACAGCTTTCTTATACATTCATCTGCCGATGGACATCTAGGTTGCTTCCATGCCCTGGCTATTATAAACAGTGTTGCAATGAACATTGGGGTACACGTGTCTCTTTCAATTCTGGTTTCCTCAGTGTGTATGCCCAGCAGTGGGATTGCTAGGTCATATTTGCCTGGAGAATTTCATTGACAGAAGGGCCCTGCAGGCTACAGTCCATGGGATCACAAAGAGTCAAACATGATTGAATGACTAACACTTTCACCCTTTCACTGTCATGGAGTCTAGGAACAGTGTACAAATGAACGTATTTACAGGGCAAGGATATAGATGAAGATGTAGAGAATGGATAAGTGGGCACAAGAGAGGAAATGGACTGTCAGATTAATTGGGAGAGTAGAATTGACATATATACACTACCATGTGTAAAATAGATAGCTATCGGGAAACTTCTGTATAGCACAGGGAGGTCAGCTTGGTGTTCTGTGATGACCTAGAGGGGTAGGATGGGGGGTTTGGTGGGAGGCTGATGAGGGAGAGGATATATGTATACATATAGCTGATTCACTTTGTTTAACAGAAGAAACTCACACAACATTGTAAGAAATTATACTCCAATAATAATAACAATATAAACAAGAAAGATCACCATATAACTTGGTAGGACAAAAGTTAAAAAAAAGAATAAGGATGGGGCTTGTGTCTCTGGGAGTGAGTTCTCACAGAGAAAAGTTTCTTCTCCCTTGGAACTCACTTCAGGGACTGGGAGGTCAGCTGGGACAGTTAGGGAACCTCATTGAGAGATCAGCCCAAACAATCTTCACCATGTCACCACAATTTCCAGCCTGACACACATGCCTGTTAGTGTAGGCAGTGGCTGGGTGCTGAAACTTGGACTTCAAAGGACAGACTCAAAGAGAAGACTTGATTTGGCTGCATGAAGACAGCCCCAAAGGCTTAGTGTGTGTTCTTAACTGCAACTGAGGTTTTACTGCATAAGGTAGAGCCTATGTCCAGTACTGGAGAAGGCAATGGCACCCCACTCCAGTACTCTTGCCTGGAAAATCCCATGGACGGAGGAGCCTGGTAGGCTACAGTCCATGGGATTGCTAAGAGTCGGACACAACTGAGTGACTTCACTTTCTCTTTTCCCTTTCATGCACTGGAGAAGGAAATGGAAATACACTCCAGTATTCTTGCCTGGAGAATCCCAGGGACGGCAGAGCCTGGTGGGCTGCCGTCTGTGGGGCCGCACAGAGTCAGACACAACTGAAGCGACTTAGCAGCATGTCCAGTATAGGGGCCCCATTGTTAACATGCATGTGAAGGGAACAGCGTGGCTCTGCCGTAGCAGCCTTATTCTTAGCATGTTCACAGGGGTTGCAGCAAAGCTTTGGGATTGTGTAAGGACAAGTGGGTTGCTCACATGCAGAAGCAGTGCTTAAATCTAAGTGAATTCCTGGTGGATGTGCTACTTCAGTGGATTCACACTGGTGGCTTTGTGAATGCAGCTCTTGGGGGACATCTGAGTTGATTACTGTGCTCTCATAGCTGAGGTGTATGAGGTGTCAGCAGCAGCAGGCTTTGTGGCCAAATACATGCAGAAGCAAGGCTGAAACCTGAGCTGATTACCAGCATCCCCACAGTGGAAGTAGGGGCAAGGCAGTGCCAACACGTGTGTATTTTTTGAGCAAACACACTGGGTGACAGGTGATGTCATACAGTTGCATGTCCTGAGAGACAGCTCCTGGGGAGAAACACACAGCAGCTCCTTTCCCAGAGGGAAAGCTCCTTTCCCAGCACTCCAGTCCCACCTACCATCCACCAAGGTGTAGAACAGGTTTAGGGGATCTCTACTCCAACAATTAGGGAGCAAACTCTGCCCCTGATAGAGCAAAGAGGATGTCCCACCCAACATCCACTGCAGGTTCTGGTCACCACAATACCAATAACACCACTATCAAGGGGCTAATAGACAACACATTCTGAGGAAGGATGTGACAGGCATCCATGCCAAATATAGTTCTTGCAACAAAAATATTGGAGTCACACAGCCTACACAAGGATGCTCCTGCATAAAAACAGACCTTCAATATCACAGTAAATAAATGTATCTCCTAAATTTGTAGAGTCAGAGGAATATAAGTAAAATAAAAAAGTCAAGGAACAACTCCCAATTAAAAGTTGGGAGTTTTATCTTGAAGAACTCAATAAAGCCCCTGAATGAAATATATATATATATATATATATATATGTATGTATATGTATATATATATATATATATATATATAAATATGTACATATATATATATATACACACACATACACACACATACGCACACACACACACACACACACACCCCTAATATAGGAGCACCTAAATGTATAAAATAAATGCTAACAGACATAAAGGATGAGATTTACAGGAATTAAATAATAGTAGGAGACCTTGCCACACCACTGACATCAATAGGCAGACCATCCAGACAGAAAAAAAACAGTAGGGCAACAGAAGTCCTAAATAACATAATAGACCAGTTGGACTTCACTGATATCTACTGGACACTACATTAAAAAGAAAAAAAAAAAAACAAAACAGAACAACAATGACAAAACCCAACCAAACTAAGAAACAGAAGCAAAAAACAAAACACTCCAAACAAGAAAATACATTCTTTTCAAGTGCTCACAGAACATTCTCTAGGATAGACCACATACTAGATCACAAAACAATTTAAATTTAAGCAGATAGTCATAATTTCAACCATCTTTTCTGACTACAACAAGCATGTTTCTAGTATGAAACTGGAAATAATCAACAGAAAGAAAAGCAGGAAAAAAAATGGCTCCCACGGGGAGATTAAACAACATGCAACTAAAAACCCAATGGGTAAGCAATGAAATCAAAGAAAAGAAATCAGAAAATACCTCGAAGACAGTTCAGTTCAGTTCAGTTGCTCAGTCGTGTCTGACTCTGCGGCACCATGAATCTCAGCACGCGAGGCCTCCCTGTCCATCACCAACTCCTGGAGTCCACCCAAAGTCATGTCCATTGAGTCGGTGATTCCATCCAACCATCTCACCCTCTGTCGTCCCCTTTTTCTTCTGCCCTCAATCTTTCCCAGAACCAGGGTCTGTTCCAATGAGTCAGCTCTTCCCATAAGGTGGCCAAAGTATTGGAGTTTCAGCTTCAACATCAGTCCTTCAAATGAACACCCAGGACTGATCTCCATTAGGATGGACTGGTTGGATCTCCTTGCAGTCCAAGGGACTCTCAAGAGTCTTCCCCAACACCACAGTTCAAAAGCATCAATTCTTCAGTGCTCAGCTTTATAGTCCAACTCTTACATCCATACATGGCCACTTGAAAAACCATAGCCTTGACTAGACGGACCTTTGTTGACAAAGTAATGTCTCTGCTTTTTAATATGTGGTCTAGGTTGGTCATAACTTTCCTTCCAAGGAGTGAGCGTCTTTTAATTTCATGGCTGCAATCACCATCTGCAGTGATTTTGGAGCACCCCAAAATAAGTCAGCCACTGTTTCCACTGTTTTCCCATCTATTTGCCATGAAGTGATGGGACCAGATGCCATGATCTTAGTTTTCTGAATGTTGAGCTTTAAGCCACCTTTTTCACTCTCCTCTTTCACTTTCATCAAGAGGCTCTTTAGTTCTTCTTCACTTTCTTCCATAAGGATGGTGTCATCTGCATGTCTGAGGTTATTGATATTTCTCCTGGCAATCTTGATTCCAACTTGTGCTTCCTCCAACCCATGGTTTCTCATGATGTACTCTGAATATAAGTTAAATGAGTAAGGTGACAATATACAGCCTTGACGTCCTCCTTTCCCTATTTGGAACCAGTCTGTTGTTCCATGTCCAGTTCTAACTGTTGCTTTCTAATGTGCATACAGGTTTCTCAAGAGGCAGGTCAGGTGGTCTGGGATTCTCATCTCTTTCAGAATTTTCCACAGTTTATTGTGATCCACACAGTCGAAATCTTTGATGTAGTCAATAAAGCAGAAATAGATGTTTCTCTGGAACTCTCTTGTTTTTTCAATGATCCATTAGATGTTGGCAATTTGATCTCTGGTTCCTCTGCCTTTTCTAAAACCAGCTTGAACACCTGGGAGTTCACAGTTCTCATATTGCTGACTCCTGGCTTGGAGAATTTTAAGCATTACTTTACTAGCATGTGAAATGAGTGCAATTGTGTGGTAGTTTGAGCGTTCTTTGGCATTGCCTTTCTTTGGGATTGGAATGAAAACTGACCTTTTCCAGTCCTGTGGCCACTGTTGAGTTTTCCAGATTTGCTGACACATAGAGTGCAGCACTTTCACAGCATCATCTTTCAGGATTTGAAATAGCTCAACTGGAATTCCATCACCTCCACTAGCTTTGTTCGTAGTGATGCTTTCTAAGGCCCCCTTGACTTCATATTTCAGGATGTCTGGCTCTAGGTGAGTGAACATACCATCGTGATTGTCTGGGTCGTGAAGATCTTTTTTGTACAGTTCTTCTGTGTATTCTTGCCACCTCTTCTTAATATCTTCTGCTTCTGTTAGGTCCATACCATTTCTGTCCTTTGTTGAGCCCATCTTTGCATGAAATGTTCCCTTGGTTTCTTGGATTTTCTTGAAGAGATCTCTAGTCTTTCCCATTCCACTGTTTTCCTCTATTTCTTTGCATCGATTGCTGAGGAAGCCTTTCTTATCTCTCCTTGCTATTCTTTGGAACTCTGCATTCAAATGGGTATATCTTTCCTTTTCTCCTTTGCTTTTCACTTCCCTTCTTTTCCCAGCTATTTGTAAGACCTCCTCAGACAGCCATTTTGCTTTTTTGCATTTCTTTTTCTTGGGGATGGTCTTGATCCTTGCCTCCCGTACAATGTCACGAACCTCCATCCATAGTTCATCAGGCACTCTGTCTATCAGATCTAGTCCCTTAAATCTATTTCTCACTTCCACTGTATAATCATAAGGGATTTGTTTTAGGTCATACCTGAATGGTCTAGTGGTTTTCTCCACTTTCCTCAATTTAAGTCTGAATTTGGCAATAAGGAGTTTCATGATCGGAGCCACAGTCAGCTCCCAGTCTTGTTTTTGCTGTATAGAGCCTCTCCATCTTTGGCTGCAAAGAATAGAATCAATCTGATTTCGATGTCGACCATCTGGTGATGTCCCTGTGTAGAGGAGGAAGAGACAAATTAGGAGTGTGGGATTAAGAAACGACCATACTTACAATAGATAAGTAACAAGGATTTACTGTATAGCACTGGAATTTATATTCAATATCTTATAATAGCTTATAATGACATATAGCCCCCAAAACTGAATCATTTTGCTTTACATCTGAAATTTGCAATATATTTTAAATCAACTATATTTCTATTTTAAAAAAGTCCATGTCAATGAACTCTTTTATTGTGTAATGTAATGTCATTTTACTCTGGCTGTTTTATATGTTTTTAACATATCTTTGGTTTTAAGATTTGACTTTCTTTAAGGTTTTACTGTTCGGTGTTCACTGAGCTTCTCATGCTGTGCTGTGCTTAGTTGCTCAATCATATCCAACTCTTTGTGACCTCATGGACTATAGCCTGCCAGGCTCCTCTGTCTGTGGGATTCTCCAGGCAAGAATACTAGAGTGGGCTGTCATGCCCTCCTCCAGTGGATCTTTCCAACCCAGGCATCGAACCCAGGTCTCCCACATTGCAGGCAGATTCTTTACCATCTGAGCCACCAGGGAAGCCCATGAATGCTGGAGTGAGTAGCCTATCCCTTCTCCAGGGGGATCTTCCCGACTCAGGAATCTAACCGGGGTCTCCCACATTGCATGGATTCTTTACCAGCTGAGTTACCAGGGAAGCCCGAGTTTCTCATATGTACAAAAATATTTTATTCACATAATTTAGGAAGCTTTTGTTTATTATTTCTTCAAATATATTTCCTACTCCAATTTATTTCTCCTCTATTTTTGGAGTTCAAATTACACATATATCAGTAACTTTGGTAATGCTCAATAGCTCCCTCAGTCTCTGTTTATTTTTCCTCTAAGTTTTTCACTTTATATATTTCTGATTAGATATTGTTTATAAATCTATCTTCAATTTCACCGTTTTTCCTCTGAAATTGCCATTCTGTTAGTAAACTCATCCAATACACTTTTAAAAATTAATTAATTAATTTAAATTGGAGGCTAATTACTTTTCAATATTGTGCTGGTTTTTGCCATACATCAACATGAATCAGCCATGGGTGTACATGATACTGTGTTTTCAGTTCTAAAATTTACACTTGGTTCTTTCTTACAATTTCTATTTCTCTTCTGAGATTTGTTTTTCCTTCATTCATCACAAGCGTGTTTTCCTGTACCTTGCCTGTGTGCTAAGTCGTTTCAGTCGTCTCCAACTCTTTGCAATCCTATGGACTGTAGCCCCCCAGGCTCCTCTGTCCATGGGATTATCCAGGCTAGGATATGGAGTGGGTTGCCATTTCCTACTCCAGGGGACCTTCTCAACCCAGGGATCTAACCTGACTCTCTTATGTCTCCTGCATTGGCGGGAGGATTCGTTACCACTAGCACCACTGGGAAGCCCTTTTTGTACCTTATGGAATATAATTGTAATAGCTGCTTTAACATTACTCCTCATAATTCTAATATCTGAATCTCTTCTTGTTTGACATCAGATGATTTTGTTTTCCCTTTAGAAGGGGACTTATTTTCTCACTCATGGATACTAAGTAATTTTCCATTTATCCTGGACATTGAAAATGTTTTGTGTAAACTCTGTTGTTTTATAATCCTCTGAAAAACGTTGATGCTTTTCTTTCACTAGGCAATCTACTTGGTTAGATTCTGGCCATCAGTTCTGCATTATCTTTCCTATACTATAGTTAAAATCTCAGTTTAGCTCTCAAAGCCTTTTATCTGCTGATTCGGATATGTGTGTGCATGTGTGATACAGGGTTTAGGCTGAGATTTTTGTGATTCAAATCTCAGTTCATTTCTCAAAGCCTTTGATTTGCTTATTTGGTTCCTTTTGCACATGCATTGTCCAGTAAGAGTGGTTTCATTCAAAGATATGGGATACTTTCTCTGTCTCTTTTCCTCTTGAGATTTCTCTTTTGCACTGCTTCATACTCATGCTCCTTTGTGAGGTTCCTCTGGCCAGAAAAATGGCAGGTTTTCCATCAGAGTTTTAGCTACATGTGCTTCTTTAATCCGCAATAAGACAGTTACCTTTCAAGGTTGCAAAAGGAAAAAACCTGGATACCTACCCTCTTATGTTTTCAGTCTTTTTCACCATTTGCTTCCTTTTTGGTTACTTCTCAGAGTCCTCAAGTGAGATTTTTCTTTTAAAATTTTGTCCAGTGTTTATAGGTGTAATTAATGGGGGATGTGGTTTCTAGGGGGGCTTCCACTTGCATTGCAGAATTGGGTCTCCCAAGAGCACTATATTTTAAATATCATCCTATATTTATATCTCATTCAATATTTACTTTTATTCAACACTATGTTGATAATTAACCAGTTGTGTCTTTTCATAAGATTTTAGTTTTTATTGTGAAAGACATAAAAGGTAACCTGAATACATGGATAGATATACCATATTAAAGAATAGGATGATGTAGCACTATAAAAAATTTAGTGTCTCCCAAGTTTATATATAAATTGATTGATAACACAGCTAATATTCAAGCTGAAATTTTATTCATTGATGTAGAGATTATAACATATACACTTGCTTCCTATCAAATCCTAACATTTTATAAAGTTGTTTCCAGAGGTGATATTCAAAATATAACAACCTGTATGACATAGGCATCAACTAATGAGAAAAATCTCTGACTACTAGTTTCTATGATGTCAATGCCTACGAAGCCCGGCTAGATTTATATATTTTTAATTACATAAAATATTTTAGAGTTAAAGATGCTTCTGTACCTCTTTCCAAATCCCATAACTCTTTCCCTCCCCGTTCATATTTTACACTATTACTGTATATGTATGTATCCATAAAGATGTATAGCATACTTTCACATGTATATAAATTGTATGATACTGAGCAAAGAGTTGGACATGACTGAAGAAACTTAGCACAAATATATAGTAGGTAAATATCCATTTTGATACATATTTAACTGTTGTGTAGTATCCCATTGAATAACTATGCTACAATTTACTTATCAAAATTGCCTATTTCTTTGTTTTAAATTTGGGATAGTGTTCTAATTCTATTAAAAACAATGATGTAATAAACATTCATTTTCATGGATTATTAGGAACATGTTTCTCTTGGGTACTACATAATAGTGGAATTAGGGATTATACATTTATTTACCTTTAATTTTACTAGATATCATAGTTGGACAAATGTATACTCCCACAAATACTGAATGGGATTGCCTATATTCTGATACTTTCCTTAACAGTGTGTAATATCAATCTTCCTTTTTAAAAGATTATTTTAGCTTTTACTGATATAATAGATAAGGTGGTATTTTATTTTACGGTAATTTCATTTCCCTAATTAATGCTTATTGGTTTTTAATCAGGCCAGTCTCAAGCTCTGTTTATTTCTTTTCAGTAGATTCTTTTTTTGAGGATTCTTTGATGTAGTCAACATATCCTCATTCTCTGTACTTTTCTAACCTGTGCCCTCTGCAGAAGATTCTACCCATAAAAACTTGGTACCAATTTCTGTATAGGTATGCTTTTGGCTGCAAACAGAAAATTCAACTCAAAACTGAATTAAAAAGGGGGGTGTTGTTGTATTATATATAAGGAAAGTTCGGGGATAGCAGCACATTTAGGTATGGCTTATTGTAAAAACATAAAGTGGCAATGAAAACAATGAAATAAAAGGAGAAGAGAGTGAAATAGCAGAAGAGGAATGAAGAAGAAGAGGAAATGTAATATTTTGCTCTGATGTCTATTCTGTGAGTTAGGACACGAGTTCTGGGGTCTCAGAGATGAATCAGATCTGCATGATGGACCCACAAGAAGTTCACCATCCAGAAGGCAGGACAGAGAGTAAACCAGTAAACAGAGAGCTCTCACCCAGTTTGCTAAGTGCTCTGACAGAGTCATGCAAAAGAGTAAGGGGGAAGGAAAGACTAACTAAACTTAGAGTAGTCTCAGAAGCTTTTTTTGGAGAAAGCAGCATTTGTACCAGTCTTTATAGGAAGGCAGACCTTTTATAGGCAGGCATGGTGTGTGGGAGAGGGGAACAAAGACATTCCAGGTAGAGGAACATTTGAGCAAAGGTGTGGCATTGGCAGAAGGCAGAACATGAGTCATCCAATTGTGACTGAGGCCTGTGAGCCTGGCAGAGGCCAGTCATGGAGGGCCTTGAATGAATGGTAGGCTAAGGAGCTTGGATTTAAACCTGCCAGTCAAGGGAGCCCTTGGTAGCTATAGATATGGGCAGCTATGTGTTTGAAACATGACTCTGAGGGTCTCTATGTGAGTGGAGCAGATGGGAAGCAGGTGCATAGGAGCAGAGACCCATCTGCCACCATCACATGTGCCCCTACCCTCAGCTGAGGCTCCTCAGAGCCTGCAGTCCTACAAGAACTATTCCTTCTCCCCTTCTCTTCTGCCAATGTCCTATTCCTCCCACAGGACCCACCCAGCTCAAATATACCATATATGGAAGATTTCACTGCCTTCCAGGTGGTGATTTCCTCTGTGAGACCCTCAGTACCCTGCTCTGGGATTCTTCAGTGACATGTTGTATTCTTATGCACCCCAGCCAAATGGAGAAATCTTCAAGGACAGGGTGTGAATCTCATCTAGTTTTGCATGTCTAGTGCATAGTATGAGTTTTGGTACATGGAGGACCATTGGGAAACTCACCAGTGAATGAGAGAAACAGAAAGTAAATGAAGGGAAAGAAGAAATGGGAGAAGGAGAGGAGAAGACTGGAGAGAGGGAGGGAAAGGGGCAGATAGATAGGGTGTTGGGATGGTCAAGAGAAGTGAGAGGAAGAACATGGAGGGGAGTACAGGGCCAATGTGGGTTCTCTCCTCTTCCCATCAGTAGTGCCAAGTATCAGACAGTGAGTGTCAGTGTCAGACACAGTGGGTGTTAGGCTTTGGAATCAACCAGATGTGGGTTCGTATCTTGGTTCCATCACCTTGGTTGATGTTACATACATGTGATGTGTTCCATCACATGGTGACCATGTGCCTTCAGACAAGATGCGTCAACTCTTGAGTGTTAGTTTCGTCAACTATGGGATGTTGATAATACTAGTTCTTCCCATGTGGGTGTTTTAGAGCTTAAGAATAGATGTGAGTTCTTTGAGGGCAGGGGTCGTATCTTACTTGTTTCTGTTTTCCCAACATCCAACAAGGGACTTGACACAACTGTGCTCAACAAATAATTAATGACCGAGCAAATGAATGCCTGAGAAGAACTTCTTTCTGCACTGGGGAACAGTGCTCCATTCCACAAGAGAGACAGGCTAAGCACTTGCTTAGTGTACCAGTAAAGGCACAGCCCCAGTAAAAGTGTTCAACCAAGTGGATATGCATTAAAAGCATTTATTAATGCTTTTAGTCATTAGGGGGAAAATTTTAAAAAAAAATGGTAGACTTTGTTACATTTACTGTTTTTATTCTGAATTATATGTGATGCAGGGGCACCTTACCTTTTAGTATTTAGAACCTCTGAATGTCTTAATTTTGTCCTACCTGAGCAATAGAAATGAGTAAGATCGAATCTCTTACCCCAGAGCAGCTTCTGGGGTGAAAGACCCAGACACACAATACACTATGTAATTAGTATTGGCATAGAGGGGGCTGTAGAAAGCATTGGTGTGGGAACCCAGAGAAGCATGGTCCTAGAGAGAACAGAGGAGTCAAATAGGAATGGGGATACAGGGCAGGGATAGAGAAATCAAAAGGAGAATAGAAGAGAGTGATTGCTGAATAAGAGGTAGTAAGCAGAAAAGAGATCACGTGGGGAGAAAGGAAAGCTGGAGGCAGGGAGTGTGGGAGGAGGCTGACAGGCTGTGAAGGAGAACCCTCTGGAGGCAGAAAGAGGCAGGATCACTTCCTGCTGGGGAAGGGGAGAAGCAAGGCACAGACATAAGGAGAAGCTTGGAGACAGGACGCTTTCTGGACTGGAGAGGTGAGCTAAAGTGCCCTGCTGTACTGAAGAGCTTGTGGGGGCCTCCAGGCTGGGGTTCAACGTACTTGACTCCACATTCCCCTAAGGTTTGAAGGAAACCTGCTGAAGATAAACTCGGTAAACTCATGGAAGTGGTCGGATTTAGAGATGCCTTGACTCAGATAGCAAGGGAGATAGATGTAGAATTTCTTTGGGGCAATGGAAAGGAGAGGTCTGGACTCTGTTTGGGGTGCCTAAAGGAGGGATGCAGATCCGGTTGAGACCACAGAAAAGAGAGATGGAGAAATCTTTCTGGCCACAGAAAGAAAGGAACAGAATCCAATTTAACAGGGATATAGGCAATGAGGGGCTTTGTTAAATGGAGAAAGTTCGCAGGACCTGGTTTGGGCCACAGAAAGTGGCGATTTGGAGGTAGAAAAACGAAGGGGCAGAATCCCTATTGAATAACTGAAATGAACAGGCTTGAAGGGGAGAAAAGGGGCTAGGACCAGGTTGATACTGGTTTGAAAAGGAAAGGGACAGAACCTGGTAGCGTTTGGGAACAAGGATCAAACAAAAGCCTGATATGGTTGGATTTATGGGTGGGGCAACCATGTTTGTAGTAAGGGCGGGATAGTTCCTTGCAGACGAGGAAGTAGGAAAGCAGTGCTGGGGAGGGGGCGTGCGGGGACTTACTGCAGAGAGGAGGGAGGGAGCGTGTAAAGGGAAGAAGAGGTGCGGAGAAGTACTGCAGAGTGGAGGGAGGGGGCATTTCGAAAAGGGGCGGTGCGGTGCACCACTGTACTGCAGAGGAGAGGTGGATGGTGTTGGGGGCGGGAAGGGGATGTAAGAAGAGGTACTGCAGAGCGGAGGTGGAGGGGGAGGTGTTGGGAGAAGGGTTGAAATGAGATGAGGTGCAGTTAGAAAGAGTTTGTCACGGGTGGCGTCCAGATATTCTGCTGCTCTGAGAGCAGAGACCTTATGTGGGATTGAGGTGGTCACAGTTCAGTCCACCAAAGCACATGAGCGCTCAGCGCCAGCGATTGCCCCTACACCTCTGGTTGGTGCAGGTGACCACTGTAGAGTTGTGGTAAGGGGCCTGTGTAGGGTAAAGGGGAGGGGGTCAGAGAACTGACTTGCTGTTTCTTGGAAGCAAAAGGAGCTAGGATTTGGAAGCCAGACCGTCTGGCTGGGTCTAGGTATGAGAATCCAGAAGTTGAAGGGTTTGGGGCTCAAGGTTTGATGAGAACCCCTTCCTTAGGATTGGCAGGAGGCCACATGAATCTCCACAACCCTCTCATTCTTTCCTAACTCAGGCCTCTTCCCACCAGGCTCAGCTGTTTCTTGGCCCTCCAGAAAAATGGATAGGAGAAATGACTCCAATTATAAGATGACCCTGTTCCAGGTGAGGCCTCTCTGCATTCTCTGCAGGCCATCTACCCTGTTCTGATTTCATTTACTGCTGTTGAGCCCCTGCCACCCTGTAGTTGTGTAACTCCCTGCCTAACCTGCTTCAGTCCTCCCTTGCATGGTGGAGGAGGAGGTGAGGAAAACCTGCCTATTTCTTGCTCCTTTTCTCTTTCTTTACCCTCCTCTTCAATCAATCATTCAAAGGAGGGGGAGATTTTGTAGAAAGGGTGGGCTCTAAGGAGGCCAGATGGCTCAATACATCATAGTCTTAAGTGTCTTCTGCCTCCCACTGGGAGCCTAGGGCTTCACTTCCCTCCAGATGTACAGGCTGAGACAACAGAAGACAGTGTCTTGCTGATACATACCCTCTTGGCAGCAACCAAGGACCCCCTGGCCATGGACCCACCAGTTGCCAACCAGCCGAAGAAAAGCAAGACCAAGAAGGCCTCTATTAAGGCTATCAGTAAGACTGTACCCACTGACCCTCCAGTTCCATCTGCCAGTGTGATTACCACCACCAAGTCTAAAGTAACTTTTCCAGCTTTAAATCTGCCAATCATCTCCCAGATCAACCAGGCTTCAGCTACCACTGAGGTAGCCAATACTCAGGCTTCTTCATTCACTGCTCAGCCTAAGAAATCCAACAAGACAAAGAAAGTTACTGCTAAGGCAACCCAAGGCTCCCAATTTCCAGTTGACAGTGAGAGTGTCACTACACAGATCAAGTTACCCTTGCAGACCCTAAACCTGCTAGTCATTCTTCAGGCTATCCAGGCTCCAATTGCTGATGAATCAGCCAATTCTCAAGCCTTGTTAGGCCCCACCACACCTAAGCAAGTTTCCAAGGCTAAGAAGGCTGACAATAAGGTCATAGCTAGTGCCACTGATATCTCACTGGCTCTATCTACTATTTACACAGCTACCACCCACAGCCAAATTACCTCCATCTGAACTAAGAAAGCCTCCAAAGCCAAGAAAGCAATTGTTAAGGGCACAAATAATAATAGTGAGCTCCCAGAGGCCCCAGATGCCACTGAGATAGCTACCAGGCAGACTGAGGCCGCAGCAGCAGCTATCTGGCCCCCAAAATCCAAGGGCAAGAAAGTTGTCTATGAGGGCCCAAAATCTGCCTGTGAGATCTCTGAGGCCCCACCTGCCAGTCAAATGGTCACAAACCAACCCCTAGCAGCCACCCTCTGGGTCAAGAGAGGGTACAGGGCTCGGAAGGTTGACACTAAGACCCAAACAACCGAAAGCCAGACTCAAGTTGACCAAGGGATCCAGGCCAAGATGGATACCTCTCAGACCCACATAAGTGCCCTTGAGACTCAGGTTGCTGCTGCTGTCCAGGCCCTGACAGATGACTACCTGGCTCAGTTTAGCTTGGGGCCCACAACCAAGACCCGGGGAAAGAGGAACCAAAAGGTGAGATCTCTGACATCACCATCCTTAACTTTGTACTTCTTTTCCATTGCTTTCCATTCCTGGTTTGTTCACTTCTTCTATAAAATTTTACTGAGTCTTTATACTCTGAGCTAGTCCCTGCATTTACATAGGCTGTGAGAGATGCTGAGAAGGTTAGGATGTAGTTACTGCTCCTTGGCAGTTCACAGATTGGTGTGGAAATAAGACATCGATACACTTAGATACAACCCAGATATAATTCAACTTGTATTTACATAGTAGTTAGAATATGCCAGGCTTTGTGTTAGATATAGTTACACAAGATATATTTTTATGTTTTAAAGTAACTTGTACCAGCTAGGTTCCAGTTTTACAGATAAGAAAACCAAGTCCCAGAGAGGTGAAGTGACTTGTTGAAGGGGTACATCTTGTAGAGCCAGTAGTGGCCAAAAAAAGAGAAATAACCAGACCCTGCCCTTGGGTTTCTCCTGTCTTGGCAGGAAAATAAAACTCCTGCCTGGAAGACAGTAAAAGACAAGTCTAGGACTCAATGTGGTTACTGGTAAAGTCAGGACCCACTACAGGGAGGGTTTAGGGGACTTTCAGAAACAGACAGCATGAGGAGACAAAGCCATCTCTTTCAACTGGTGATTTTGGATCTTCCTTCTTTCTGATGATGTAGTCCAAGCATCTGAACAAGGATGAGAGAGGTGATGGTAATTATAGGTGGATCCCATGGGGCCAGAGGCTTCTGCTATCCCGAGATGTGGCCATTTTGCAAGAAAGGGTAAGAATCCAATGCTGCTCAGTCTCTTCTCTTCTTCACCTGTCCTCTTCTCTGTCATTCTTCTAAGTTTTATCAAAACATATTGAAATCTCCCCATGTATTCTTCTTCTCCCAGGCAAATAAGTTGGTGAAATAACCTGTTGGTTAAGGACCAGACAAAGATCCCCATCAACCGCTCAGGTAGAGTCATACCAACCCTCTTCCCTAAGCTGTCCTTTCTACTCCCCTCTCCTCCCTGCCATGGGAGTAACCATTTAGCTTTATGGCCTCTTCATTCTCTCACATGTCCCCCCCTGCCCTTTTCACACTCTGTCATGGCTGGCATCTCCCATTAACACGGTTCAGGACTCAGACTATACTGACCCCACAGGGCTGGCAAAAGGGATACAGGTCTGTGGCCCCTCCTCATCCCAACTGTTCCCTCCTCTCCCTTCCTGCAGACATGCTGAAGGATGTCATCCAAAAATATGATGAATATTTCCCAGAGATCACTGAATGAGCAAGCTATGCTCTGGAGAATGTGAAGGGGTATCCTCTGGGGGATGGGCACAGTGGGGAACTCTTGAATGTAACAAAGGTGTACACATCCCTTAGCAGGGAACCACAGAGACTGACTAATATAACCCCATCCCCATGCAGATGAGCAGATGGTGGCCTAGGGAGAGGCATAGACTAGCCTGGGGTCACACAGCTAATACCCAAGTCACCCAACTCAATCCTGGCTTCTGTTCACTGCTGGACACATCCTGTAGTATATTTCAGATGTTCACTTCTCCCTTCCATTTCCCATTCTCTGTCTCCCTAGAGTCCCATTAATCATAAAGATGATTTGGTAACAATAATACATTTGTTATCTGTTTGCTGTGTGCCAGCCACTTAGCTAAATGCTTTCTATGTGTTATCTTACTGATTTCTCACATACACTCACAAATCCTAGGTAAACAGGGAACTGTGGAGTGCTCAGCCAGGTCATTGATGCCTAGGCTGAATTTTGTGATCTCACACACTATTCTTTTACTTGGCAGATGTTTTGAGTCAATCTGAAGGAAATTGATAAAGTAGCTTGTATATTCTCATCAGCATTCAGGAATCCTCTACAGGCATACTGAGAATGTAAGCTGGGAAAGGGATGCAGTGGGAGGGAGGCTTCTGCTTTTTTTTGTTCATGATACTACTCCTTGTCTTTTCCCCACATCCCCTTAGGAAGTCAGGAAAGACAGAGCCTAAAACCCCCTTTTCTATCACCCACACGTAGTTGGAGCCCTGCACACAGGAGTGGTGCCCCTTTATGATTTTCTGGAGGGTGCAGAAGCCTGGGTTACTCCTACTGTCAGATTTTCTGTTTCTCTAGAAGCTTCCCTGTCATTGCTTGTCTCTTCCTATCAGGCTTGGTAGAGTGGTTCTCAAGGGAAGGCTTCCTGGTGTGGGTGAATCATGATGGTTGATGGGCAGGAGCATCAGTGGGGCTGTGCCTAGAATTCTCTTGGAACTGAGGGGTCTGGAAGAGAAAGAAGGGACTCACATTGGCTGGGTGCCCGGATCATACCAGGCTGACAAGCATTCTATCCTCTCAGTAACCTGGGGAGAGGAGAATGTAATTTTTCCATTTTATGAGTAGGAGACTAGGTTCAAAGTCTTAAGTGCCTTGCCCAGGATCATATAGAGCTTGAAGCATAGACTGGGAAGAATTCTCCCATATCTGAAGAATCTGGGAGAAGCTAGCTTAGTGAGCTGGCTAGTGTGGGGTTTTATTTTTGTTGTTGTTGTTGTTTTGTTTCGCAGATGGCTGCTGGATGTAAACCTTCTCTCTGTCCCATTATTCCCCTAGGACCAAGGACACACCCAAACTAGATCTTCTCATGGTGATTCTGAGTGTCATTTTTATGAATGGCAACAAGGCCAATGAGGGTAAGTGGCTGGGTTGGCAGCTGAAGTTGGGGGGGTGGGTCACGGTCAAAATTGCACACGTTCATTTTCTATTTCGGTTTCCTTTTGCCTCCCCTTGCAGCTGTCATCTGGGAGGTGCTGTGCAAGTTGGGGCTGTGCCCTGGGTATGATTGGGCTCTGTCAGTGCTTGCTGTCCATGTTGTCCTTTGGCAAGAGAGAATGGTCCCAGGATTGCATCAGCCTGGTGGTCTGGTGGGGTGGGCTGATGTGCTGGACTGGGTGGATAGGGAAATGGTCCTGAACTCTCTGCTTCTTCTTTCTCTTATGTCCTCTTTCTGTTCTAATCTGATATATAAGATAGACCTTAGGGCATCCCTGATAAGAACCATCTGACCTCAACTGCCTGCTTCTAGTGACCCTGTGTTCATTACTTTCCTGACTTAATTGAGATGGCCTCATGTGCTAGAGAGGTCTCTTTCACATTGGGAAATGCCTCTGCCCCCATGTGGGAAGATCTGATCTTGATTCATGGGTTATTTTTCACATTGTCAGGGTAAGGCACTCACTCTTTGGGGAAGTGAGGAAGCTCATCACAGACGAGTTTGTGAAGCAAAAGTAAGTGGTGTTTGGGGGCTTTGTCAGGACTTGAAGTGTTCTGGGTGTGCCAGTCTGGTCCAGAAAGTGCTGGATCAGCCCTTTTCTTACACTAACTTTAGACGTATGGGCATTATGTTTCCTAGAACTAAGTGAGTCCTGTCCACAGTTACCATGGTGACCATACCAGGGCTGGGCCAGACCAAACACAAAACCCTTGCTATGGGGTGTGCTCAGAGCAGAATGCCCAGAGAATGGCTTCTCTGTTTACAACACACCCAATAGAAACTTGGGTTTACTCCTCACAGGTGGCAGAATACTTTGGCCTCCCTGTGACACCATACCCTATACATGCCTCCCCTGTAACACCAAGTGACTGTTTTGTACAGAGCTAATGGGAAATGGCTCGATATTGGAGGTTAAGACCATGAAATGTGTTTTGGAGTTAGTCTGGGGAAGGAGTGCCTTGGAAATCCTTCTCCAGGAGCTGAGTTTAGTACTTGATTGGAGGAGGTTGCCACCTGGAGCCAAGTGGTTAGACAACAGGTTTGCTTGGTTAGAAGCAAGTTTCATTTCTTTTCTCCAAGATACCTGGAATACAAGAGGGTCCCCAACAGCAGACCACCTGAATATGAGTTCTTCTGGGGCTTGCGCTCCTGCCATGAGACTAGCAAGATGAAAGTTCTCAAGTTTGCCGGCAAGGTAATAGAAGAGCTTCCCTTACTTGGCATATTAAGGGTACAGGATGCCCCTGGCTGGGACAGGCATTGTACAGGAATGGACAGGTACAGGGTAGCCTGCAGTTCATATATAAACATATGGAACTTAATTTATGTCCTAGAATGCTGCTTGACATAAAGTTTACATCATTTCATTCATTTTTCATACTTTATATTATTCTCCTTAACTGCTATAACAAAATATCATAAACTAAGTAGCTTGAACAACAGAAACAGGAACTTCCCTGGTGGTCCAGTGGCCAAGACTCCACACTCCCAATGCAGGGGGCTGGAGTTCAATCCGTGGTCAGAGAACTAGGTCCCACATGTCACAACTGAAGCCTGGTGCAGCCAAATAAATAAATGCAAAAAAAATTAAAGACAACAACAGAAACATTTTATTATAGTCCTGAAGGCTAGAAGTCCTAGATCAAGGTCCAGGAGCATTAGTTTCTAGTGAAACCTTTCCTCCTGGCTTGCAGAGTTCATGTGTTCATGAACTCTTGCTGTGTTCATGGTGGAGAGAGAGCTCTTCTTTTTAAAATAAATATTTATTTTTAATTGGAGGATAATTGCCTTAGAATATTTTGTTGGTTTCTGCATTTGTTAACATAAATCAGCCATAGGTATACACGTGTTCCCTTACTCTAGAACTCCCATCCCAGCCCTCTAGATTTTCACAGAGCACCAGGTCTAGCTCCCTGCATCATACAGCAAATTCCCACTGGCTATTTGTTTTACATATGGTACTGTATATGTTTCTATGCTACTCTTTCCATTTGTCCCACCCTCTCCTTTCCTGCACCCCCTCCATGTCCATAAGCCTGTTCTCTATGTCTGTGTCTCCATTGCTGCCCTGCAAATAGGTTCATCAGTACTGTGTTTCTAGATTCCATATATATGCATTAATATATGATATTTTTTCTTCTCTTTCTGACTTACTCCACTCTGTATAATAGGAAAGCCTCTTCTTAAAAGGACACTAATCCTATTGGATCAGGAACCCACCATTATGACATCATTAAACTTTACTTCCAGAAAGGCCCTACCTCCAGATATAGTCACATTCGAGGTTGGTGCATCAACATATTAATTTCGGTGGGACAAAAGCATTCAGTCCATAACATACTTACTCTCTTATCATTTCTCCTTATCTCTTATCATGCCAGGTAATAGGAGAACTGCCCTGACTTGACATATTAAGAGTACAGGATGTCCCCGACTGGGCAAAGCAGTAGACAGTGATGGGCAGCTTGCAGTTCATTTCCGATTAGAGAGTCAGTATGAAGACAGAGATGAAGACATTTAGGCTCAGTGACGTTAAGTAGCTTGTCCAAGGTCACATAGCACCTAAATTATCAGAACTGAAATTGGATCTCAGGACTGACCCATGGTAGAGCCCTAACAACTAAGAATTTTTTAAAATGCTACTCTTAATTTTATACAAAGCCCATGGTATGTACTTAATACATAATTACAAATGTTATTTTTCTTATAATGATTGTAATTCTCATTTCAGGTGCAAAAGAAAGACCCCAAGGACTGGGCCGCGCAGTACCAGGAAGCAGTGGAGATGGAAGTCCAAGCTGCAGCTGTGGCTATAGCTGAGGCTGAGGCCAGGGCTGAGGCAAGAGCCCAAATGGGGATTGGAGAGGAAGCTGTGGCTGGGCCCTGGAATTGGGATGACATGGATATCGACTTCCTAACAAAGGAAGAGTTAGGTGATGATGCTCTGGCCTGGAACAGATTTTCACTTGAAATTGAGGTCAGAGCCCAAGAAAATGCAAACGCCAGTGCCAGCATTGACTTCAGCAGAGGAGCTAGCACCAGGGCTAGCTATAGCGATGGTTCTAGTATTAGCTTCAGTGGTGTACCCAGCCCTGGTAATGGCTTTGGTGACAGAGCTGGTATTAGCTTTGGTGGCACATGCAGCACCAGTGCTAGTTTCAGCAGTGTAGCTAGCATTTGCTTTGATGGCACACCCAGCACTTGCTCCACTTTCAGTGGTGGAGCCAGCATTGGCTTCGGTGGTGCAGCCAACACCAGCTCTAGTTTCAGCAGTGAAACCAATATTAGCTTTGGTGGCATACCTTGCACCAGTGCCAACTTCAGTGGTGGGGTCAGCTGTAGTTTCAGTGACCTGCTCGACACCAATACCAGTTTCAATGGTGGAGCCAGCTCTGGTTTTGGAGGCACACTCAGTACCACTGCTGGTTTCAGTGATGCACTCATTATGAGCACCAGCCTTGGCAGTACACTTGGCACCAGTGGAGTCTTTAGTGGTGTACTTAGCACCAGCACTCGCTTAGGTGGCACACTCAGCACTAGTGTCTACTTTGGTGGTTCTCCCAGTTCTAGTGCCAGCTTTGGTGGCAGACTTAGTACCAGTATCTGCTTTGGTGGCTCTTCTAGCACCAGCACTGGTTTTGATGGTGTACTCAGTACCAGTGTCTCCTTTAGCAGCTCTTTCAGCAGTTGCACTGACTTTGGTGGTACACTCAGCACCAATCTTGGCTTTGGTGGCACACACAGCACCAGTGCTGGTTTTAGCAGTGCTGTCAGTATTAGCACTGGCTTCAGCAGTGTACCCAGCACCAACCGTGGCTTTGGCAATGTGTTTACTGACTTTGATGGGACACTTAATACTTCTAGTGACTTTGGCAGTGCTCCCAGCACCAGCATTGGCTTTGGTGGAGCTCCCAGCACCAGTTTCTGCTTTGGGAGTATATCTAACACCAATCTTTGCTTTGGTAGCCCTCCTAGCACCTGCTTTAGTGGTCCTACCAGTGCCAGTTTTGGTGATGGACTCAGCACCAGTACCAGTTTCAACTTTGGTGATTGTTTAAGCACCAGCACTGAATTTCATGGTGGACTGAGCACCAGCTCTGTCTTCAGTGGTGGACTGATCTCCAGCAATGTCTTTGGTGGTGGATTGGGCTGAAATGCTATTTTTGGCAGCACACTTGGCACCAGTGCTGACTTTAGTAGTGGCATCACCATCAGTGATAGCTTTGGTGGTGGGCCTAATACCAGCTTTGATGGAGGACTGAGCACCATCATTGGCTTTGGCAGTGGTTCCAGCACCAGCCGTGGCTTTACTGGCAATCTCAGCACCAGCACCAGTTTTATTGGTGGACCCAGTTCTATTGTTGGCTTTGGCAGTGGACTGAGCACTGATATTGGCTTCAACGGTGGACCAGGTAGTAGTGCTGGCTATGGCAGTGGACTGAGCAGTGCTGCTGGCTTTGGTGGTAGAACCGCTAGCCTTGGTGCCTGCAGCTTCTCCTATGTCTAGTCAGGTTTCAGGTAATTGCAACATTTCCATAGCCAAGGCCCATGGAGATGGGTATATGACCTGGGAGATGTTATAAGAAACCCTCAAGGTAGGAGGGCAGTGTGGGGAGATGAGCACAATGAATGAAGTATGAGAATATAGTATATTTGGGGCTAAAATGTGTTTTCATTTGGTGTTTTGTTTTCAGGTTTATTTCTCATGTTTACAGATACCACTAATGAATTGCAGCAGTCCTTCCCATGGAGCCAAGGTACATCCTTGGAATCTTTGTCCATGCAGCAGTCTTAGCAGATATTACCAATCAGCTGAGGGTGACATGCTATGAAAATAATCTGTTTGCCAATTCTGCTTTGTTCTTTGCTTTTTGTGTCCTATCATATTTGGTATCATAGTTACATTAAATTTGCAAAATGAATTTCAGTTTGTTCTGTCTTTTAATGTGCTTAGGTTGATGTGGGTAACATTTTGGGTTCATAGAAGAGCTAGAGATCAGCATAGCTCTTTGGGGAAGGTGGGCTCTAGCTTTAGACTAAAAGGAAAGTATGACTTCAGTGGGATAGAGTCTTGGGGAAAAGCATGGCAGACCAGCAGAAAATAGCCTAAGTCAAGATCTAGGAGGGGAAGCCTGGAACAGAAGGCAAAGGGAGCAGGTTCTTGAGATGAAGTCCAGTTTCATTTTGAGATATCTAAGAATGAAGGGATAGAGAGGGACATAACTAAAGGTGGACATGGCAACAAGGGAGGATTTTCTTGGGATAGGAGAGAGACCCGAGCATGTTGCATAGATTATGGGTGCAAAAGCCAATAGAGAAGGACAGGATATAGATGTGGAATAATCAGGAACTGACTGAATCAACTCATCCTTGAGAAGGTGGGATAGATAGAATACCAGAGAATAGAGAGTGGACCTGTCTTTGAACAAAATTTAATGGTGGCTGTGGAAGGAGATAAATGTAGATTTGCTTCAAGCAGTGATCATCAACCCTGTAATAGATCTCAATAAAAAAATGATGTGGATTATACAAGGTTTTGGGTCTTGCTGTTGGTCGTGATGGGAGAACAAAAAGGAAAAAAAAAAAAAAACAAAGTCAGTGGGTGTATGAGTCTGTATCTTCACAACTGGGTTGCTGGTACCTGCCCATAGTAGCTGCATGGAGATTGGCTGAAGAGATAGAAAGTAGGATCCAAGATGGCCAGGGATGGAAGAAAAATGAAGAGGGAGAAGACTGATGGATTGGGAGATACTGAAGGAATCAAAGGATTTATACTCAATGCAGTGCAAGGGTAAATATTGTTCATTCAAGAAATACTACATATATGCCTGCTGGGTGGGAGGATGACACAGAGAGTTATAAGGACTAGGGGGCCAGTGGTCAGATAGTGAGATGCTTGTATTTAAGAAGTTAGACTAGGGAGAAGTCTAGATAATGCCAACCAAGGTCCATGGAGTGACTGACTGAAGGGAAGATAATCACTGAAGTTGAGGGGGCAGGGCACTAGGTGACCAGGGTATTGTTTGGATCATTTATATGGACAGTGAAATCAGTCAGGATGGCAACAAGAGTTGGAGAAGAAAGGAGAACTGTGGTCTAAGTACAGATTCTTCTTTGAATGTAGGGATGAAAGTGTCATATTCCCAGTCATGCTGCCCACCAAGGAACAAGGCCATAGGCACTCACATGGACGCTCCACCTTCACATTTGGAGATGCTTCTCCAGAGCCCTGGGAAATTCTCACCCAGTCCATACCCTCACAGCATCAGAGCCATTTCATAAGGTCAGGATCTTAAGAAAATCTTGTAGGAGAAGCCTCACAATGACCTCCTTTCTCCTTTTGTAAGCAGTAAGGAAGTCTTTATTGATCAGAGAATAAGAATTAAGAAGGAACAAGTTTCATCTTGAGCTAGACAGCTCCTTGTTTATAGCTAGAAATCAAGGCCTATTTTGGAGTTGATGAAGGTTTCTTTATTGGAAGTGGGTCTCTTCCAGTGAGGCCAAGTTCAGAGTGTTCTCAGTGTAAGAAAAGAGCAATAATGGCAGCTCCTAAAGGTGAACCCAAGAAAGGACAGAGGCAGTTTGATGTCTAAGAAAGGACTCAGTAGTGGGCAGGAACAGTGTCCAGGGCTTCTTCAGGTTCCCGGGTGATGTCCACATTCTGAGAGGAGAGAACCTAGTATTAGTAGGAAGGAACCAGTAGTCTGGAGCCCCCACCCTTCCCTGCCTCTTGTTCTCACTGCCAGGTTCCCCTCTTTCAACCAGGCCTGGATCCTGACTCTTCCCTTAGGCAAGCCTGGGGAAACCTCAGCCGGAGTCCTTTTAGGCAGGGTTGCTCTAGCCCTGCTTCTCTATGGTACCTTGAGTCTGGTCTGCAGTTCCTACATTTCTGGGTGCTGGTTTTTCTACGTGTTGGTGGAAACACCCAAGCTCTGTGGGACTGGGGCTGGCTTTCTGCAGGGGAGGGTGCTTTCACAACATCCCAGCTTGAGCCACACAGTCCCTCACCTACCTCAGGCTTCTCCCGATGTGTGTTTACAGCCTCCACGTTCAGGTAGATGGACTCCACCTTGCAGCCTCAGAAAAGAACAACCCGTCCATCCATAAGCCACCCAGGTGAGCACAGGTCTCCCCTGAGGTGTCATTCCCTCTCCCCGTCAGCACCCACACCCCCAGATCCACGCAGTGTGCAGATTATATCTGCCCTTTAGGGAGGGGAATTTAGACCAGCTGTGTGATGTCTGGGGAAGACATCAGGCCTAAGAGGCAGGCTCTGCCCCTAATAGTCTCAGTGTTCTCTGAGCATCCCTTGTCAATGGGAATGAAAGTTGAGAAGAGATGATCTCTGCCCTGCTCCCCAGCTCTTTTCTGTGAGACAGAAACCTAATCTGTGTAATAAGGATGGATCTCTGTGGAGCCTCCCAGCTGTGTTAGGTGCTGAAGTGCTAAAAGAATCTCGGGGCCACTACCTTGGGGCAACCAATCCCAGGTAAGGTTTATTTTGAGAACTATGTGGTTATTGCAAGATCAGAGGTGTAGAAGGCCACAAGGTAGTTCCGGGGAGCCTCAAGAAAGAGGAGGGTGGTACCATTGGGGTTTGGAGCTGGCATAGGAGGCCCAAAGCCTGCGGAAGCCCCCCTTTCTCTGGCCCCTTTTGAGGGCTCCCTCTTCTACAGCTTTGTGGTATATGATTGGTGCTCTGGTGGAGACAGAGAAAGCTGGGGCCACATCCTAGATTTAGAGGCTACCTATGTCCTTCCCCTATTGTCATCTTGCTACCACCAGTGCTGCCTCTACCAAGACACCTAACTATCCACCCAGGGAATCTCTCTCAGGACTTTGCTGGACAAATGGTAGGCACTGCAGGCATGCTCATAGAGTCTATACACTTTTCCCCAGATGAAGGTGGGGGCACTCACCATAAGCCACAGGCGTAAGTTTGAGCACTGTATGCAGAGGGCACTTGAGATAAGGCAACTCATCTGGAAAGGAGAGAGCAGCTTTCAGAGGCAGGATGCTAAGGATGTCACCACCTCTCTGGGGCTCCAGGCTTAAAGCACTCTTCCCTTCTACCCCCTTCCCCATGGATGTCTTTACCTGGGTCCTGCTCCCCCACACTCTTCAGGGGGCAGTGCTGAGAGCCCAGTGGGGAGGGAGGAAGAGAGCAGAGAGGCCTCAGGAGCAAGGAGGATGGCGGGTCCTGGGGATCAGGGACGGACCCTGGGTTCCCAGAAACCAACGATTGGCACTGTGGAGGTGGCCGACCTCCTCAACCGCAGGGCAAACATGAGACAAAGGCAAGCCTCCCTCCCACCCCCACTCAGTCCTTCCACGGGGCCCCCTACCCTAAAGGTCACAACAGGTCTCAGCCAGTGTTTTCTGAGGCCCTACTATGTGCCGGGGCCCTGGCTGAAGTGTGCATGCACCTTGGCAGCTCTCGCAGCTTTCTCCCCAGCCCAGGCCTGTGCCCTCTGACTCCTCAGACACTTGTTGATGGACAAGCATTCACTGATTCACTTGTGTTCAGTTCCTGATGATTCACATGCAGTGACTTGCACGGCCTTGACGGCAATCACCAGATAGCCTCAAGGGAGTGGATGACCAGGCACATTCCATGGATGAGGACCCTGAGGCTCTGAGAGGGAAGACACTTGCCCTGAGTCCCACAGCCACAAAATGGCAGTGCTGGGACTGGAACCCAGGATGCTTTGAGCCCAAATGTGTGCCCTGACCATTTCAGTCTGCTGCCACTGCCTTTGAGGGATGCACAGTGCCGTGTGGTGACACTCCCACCTCTCATTCCTCTCTGTAAACACCCACCCTCCTGATCACCCAGGAAACATATTCAGCTTTCCATCTCCCTTCATTGAGCCAGAACCCAGCAGTCATGGCCTCCCTGCCCCTGAGGGTCATGCTAGGCTTTTCAGGCCTGCCACAGCCCACCCAGCCTCCTGACACATAAGATTTCCTGGGCAACCAATCTGCTCCTCCTCCTTGCCTTTGTCATCATCATTTTCAGTTGCTGGGTCCAGTGCTTTTGGTCCACTACCTCACTCCATTCTCACTGACACTCTATGGAAGTTACTGTACCTCACTGCATGCATGACAAAATAGATTCAGAGAAGGGAAGCAACTTGCCTGAAGTTTCTGATCCAGATCTGCCACTGCCTAGACAAGTGATCTCGACCCTGCCTTTTCTGTTTCTGGTCCTCAGAGATCTTATCTCTTATAGCACAGGATTGGACCCAGCTCTGAGGTCCTATGGATCTGAATTCTCAATCACAGCATCTTCCTGAGTTTCAGTTTCCTTACCTCAGCAGTAGTGGTAGGAGCATGTGCCCAGTCCTGCCTAGCCCAGCTCCTAGGACAGGTGTGAGAAGCTGGCATGGCCTGTTCATGAAAGCAGGTAGTGTGTGGGTAAAGCAGTGTGCAAATGGGAGATGCATGTGCTTCCCATGAACCCCACATGTGTCTGAGATAAGGTGCTTCTGGAATGCACCTGAGATTAGTGCCTCTCTCTGCCCCACTGCGGAGAAGGCAATGGCACCCCACTCCAGTACTCTTGCCTGGAAAATCCCATGGACGGAGGAGCCTGGTAGGCTACAGTCCATGGGGTCGCTAAGAGTCGGACACGACTGAGCGACTTCACTTTCACTTTTCCCTTTCATGCACTGGAGAAGGAAATGGCAACCCACTCCAGTATTCTTGCCTGGAGAATACCAGGGATGGTGGAGCCTGGTGGGCTGCCGTCTGTGGGGTCGCACAGAGTCGGACACAACTGAAGCGACTTAGCAGCAGCAGCAGCAGCAGCAGCTGCCCCACTGAGCCCTATGATGTTGGGCAAATCACTTAATCTCTCAGAGCCTCCATTTCCTCTTCTATACAGTCAGGGTTACAGGGCCAGCCTCACGGTCTCAAAAATAGTACTGAGCAGTAGAGATGTGAACAGTATCAGAAATCTAGCAGCACCACCCCATCCCCTGTCACCTTTTTTCCATTGAGGAGATTGAGGACCAAGCAAAGGAAATTACTTGTCCATTGTCAAGTTCTCAAGTCCCCCAGGCTCCAATTTTGATGACTCCATATTTTAAGAGCCCTTTGTTTGGAAGCTAGCATCATAGAAAAGATCCAAGTCTGCAGGACATTGTATACTTCAAATATGACTTTGCACTGTCCTCATACATTCTTACTCCAGTATCCTGGAGATGCCAACACTTCAGCCTCCATGTCAGAAATGGACTTTCACACCTGGGAGATAACATGATAGTCCTTTGCCAGGCCAGCTGCCCTAGCTTGCAATTTGTAATCAGTGTGTAGATACTCTGTAAATTAAAATATTCAGATTTTTTAATAAAAAGAAACCATCATTTAAAAATGAAAACACCACTATCTTGGAGAAATCATCCCTAGAGCAAAGACAGAAACCTATACTCAAAGTCAAGATGCTAGGGACTTCCCTGGTGGTCCAGTGGTTAAGATTCTGTGCTTTCATTGCAGGGGGCGCGTTGGATCCCTGGTCAGGGAAATAAGATCCTCCATGCCACGGGCAGTGTGGCCAAAAAGTTAAAAAAAAGTCACAAGAAGTCCCATTCCACCTGATGGCAGCATGCCTCTGAGAAATACTGGCTCAGCTTTCTCAGGTTGAAACAGACTGTTAAGGTTGGCTTTGAAAATGTTAACTCACAATAACACTGATATCAATAATAGCAGCTAACACTTATATGGCCCATACTTTGTGTCATGAACTGTTCTAAGCTCTATACATACGTTAATTTATTTAAACTTCATCATTCTCTCCGTTTTACAGATGAGGAAACTGAGAACAGAGCCTGCTGCCTGCTAAGTTGCTTCAGTTGTGTCCGACTCTTTGTGACCCCATGGACTGTAGTCTGTCAGGTTCCTCCATCCATGGGATTCTCCAAGCAAGAATACTGGAGTGGGTTGCCCGTGCCCTCCTCCAGGGGATCTTCCTGACCCAGGGATCAAGCCCATGTCTCCTGTGGCTCCTGCACTGCAGGCAGATTCTTTACCACTGAGCCACCGGAGAGAGGTTAAAGTAATTTTCCAAAGGTATCATGAGACAGAGTAAGAACTTGGACTCATGCACCCTTGTTCTAAATACTGTACTCTTAACTATTAAGATATAAGCCACCAGTTTCTGGTGTCAGAGTCTCAACTTACATGCAGCTCCCATGTCAGGAACAGAGAGAAAAGTGGTACCTGAGCTCTTGTCCAGAAAGTAGGCCAGGAGGCACCGCATGACAGCCTGGTGGCAGATCACCAATACATTTTCCTGCCGTTCTAGCTCCATTATAACTGGCTCCAGACGCTGGACCAGATCCTCATAAGACTGAAAGGGAGAGAAATGTTTGGGTAAGAAGGGGAGATGAGGCACATTTGCCCTGAGGAGAAGAACTCTAGACCAGGAATCAGGAAAACTTGATTGTGGTGCCAGTTCAGTTGTTGGTCAGCAGTATGACCTTGGGCAACTCACTTCCTTCCTAGGGCCTTACTTTCTCATCCACTAAATGGGGCAATCAACATAGTAGAGTAGATAACAATAACAATAATAAAACTTTCCACCAAAAAAATCCATAGAAAAGCTGGATAAAATAAATGTTTGCACTGCTGATCTTTCAACAAAACAAAACATGAATATAGGGTTCCTAAATGAAGAAAAACTTGGGATAAAGAGTCATAAATAGATATAGAAGCCATAATTCCCATGGGGGCATTTGCCAATCACAGTATCCAAGAGCCTTGAGCTTTTAAAACATAACAGAAATATGAGATGAAGCCTTAGGTGTGTATAGGGTAGGGATTTGGGACTGAGACTCTCAGATAAATCTGAGACCTTCGAAGGACTATATCCTCAATAAAATGATAAACTAAAAAATATGTCCACAGGCAAAGGGAAACAATAAGAAAATGTGTCTCTGCCTGACTCTTGGTGGAAAAAATTAGGAAAAGCCTCCACTAAGAATGTATAACCCCAAACATATTGTTAGGTAGATTTGTGGTTCAGAATTATATTACCTATATGTTTTAGAAAATGCTAAGCTGAGAGTTTAATAAAAAGTGATTTCAAGTCATTTGCTTCCAGAAGTGTCTGGAAGAAGCAAATGTAAATTCTCTCTAGATTCTCTCAACTGAGGCTGCATGGATTTCCCACAGATAAATTTTTGTCTAACTGAGGCTCACATAACATACACAGAAAATAAGCTATAATAAGTAAAAATAAGCAGAAACAACAAGAACTCTAACAACTTAAGATAAAGGATCCACAATATAAAATAAATATTCTTGAGATTTTTAAAGAAGTAAAAGATTGACTCAAAAATGCAAGGAAGAAATAAGATGTTATTGAATATAAGACTCAGATTTGAAAAAGAATTAAGTAGAATTTTTATAAATGAAGAATATATTCATTAAAATGGAAAACTCAATGGCTAGAGTAAGCAGTGCATTAAATAAAATGTTTTGGAAGACAGAGCTGAAGAAATTACTCAGAATGTAGCAAAGAGATTGAAAATAAGAAGTTTGGAGACATGAAGCATAGAGGTAAATCTAACACATATCTAGTTGCATTTCTAGAAGGAGATAATAAAGAAAATATGAGAGAGGAATAACTAAAGATAGAACGCCTGGAAATTTTCTAGAATTGATGAAGAATCTCAGTTATAAGATTCAGGAATTCCAATTAATTCCAAGCAAGATAAATTAAAAAAAATAATATTTAGACATATCAGAGTGAAACTTAAAAACAATAGAGATCCAAAGACCCTAAAAGCAGCCAGAGAGAAAAGAAATAACAATTAGACTTGTAGGAGACTTCTTAGCCATGTTAGAAACCAGAAGACAGTGGGGATGATAACTCCAGAGAGAAAATTATCTTCCTAGTGTTTTATACCTTGCCGAGGTACCACTTAGGATTGAGGACCACCCCTCCAAAAGACATTTTTAGACAAAACGAAAAGTGAGTCTACTGCCAACAGATCCTCCTAAAGAAAATTCTAAGAAAAGATAGACATTTAACTCAGAAGGAAAACCTGAGACGTAACATGAAAGAATGATCAAAAGAATTGGTAAATATGTGGTTGAATCTAAATAAACACTGACTATATACAGTATTTTTTTAGCTAGTAAAAATTATATTTTATTTAGATAAGTGATTTCCCTCCTTTTCTACTATATAAAATCCATCTAGGAGAACAGAATGGGGGTTCCTTAAAAAACTAAAAATAGAATTATTATGTGACCCAGCAATCCCACTCCTGGACATTTATCTGGAGAAAACCATAATTCAAAAGATACATGCACTCCAATGTTCTTTGTAGCACTATTTACAAAAGCTAAGACATGGAAGCAACCTAAATGTCTATCAACACAAATGGATAGAGAAGACGAACCTAAATGTCTATAAACAGATGAACTGAATATTAATATATTCCATTGTATACATATAAATTTCATTGTGTATATATTAATTAACATATATAATGGAATATTGCTCAGCCATCAAAAGAATGAAATAATGCCATTTGCAGCAACATGGATGAACAGAGAGATTATCTGAAGTCAGACAGAAAAAGACAAATATCATATGACATCACACATATGTGGAATCTAATTTAAAAAAATGGTATACATGATCTTATTTAGAAAACAGAAACAGACTTACAGATATCAAAAACAAAACCAAAGGAAAAATGTGGGAGGGGGGATAAATCAGGCCCTTGGGATTAATAGACACACACAATTATATATAAGATAGATAATCAATAAGAACCAATTGAATAACACAAGGAACTCTTCAATATTATGTGATAACCTATATGAGAAAAGAGCCCGAAAAGAATAAATATATGTATATGTGACAAAACATTGTAAATCAACTATAATCCAATAAAATTTTTTAAAAAGAAAAAAATCTATCTATGTGGGTACAAAGTTTATTAATTGTTTGGCAGTAATTCTATTTTATCTAGAATTCATAATAATTTTACTTTGGTAATGTCAATTTAACCCAAAAATACAGTATGTTGGCATTATAGGGACAAATAGTGATGTATTCTGATAGATTGGTATAAATTGAAGTGCTTCAGCAAGCATTCATTCAATTAACACTCACTGAGTAAGCTGTGCTTACAATAATAGATTTAATACTAACAGTAATAATTCATTTGGGGAATAAGACACAAGTTTGAAGTAAGTAAAATACAAAACAACAATTAACAAGCAATATAAGAGAGGGAGTGACCAGAGTTGTAAAGTTTTTATATTGATTCAGGAGGCAGGAAGAGATATTGATTTTTAGATTTTGTCAGTCATACATATTAAAATGTTAAGAGTAACTCTAAAAGAATGGAAAGAGATTGCATAACTCAAACATAGATGTAAAATTTTATCAATTCTGAAGAAGGGAGGAAAAGACAAAAAATAACCAAGCCCAGAGAGCTCAAAATAAGAGAATAGAAATAAGTTCACATAAATCAGTAATTAAAATAAAAGTATACCAAACTTGCCATTCAAAGGCCATATATTTCCAGCGTTTATTAAAACCAACAAAACCCAGTTCTATGTTGTCTATAGGAAACAAAACAAAACTACACAGAGAAGTTGAAAGTAAATAACTAACCAAATACTGAGCAGACAAAATTTTAATATCATATAAAAGAAGCATTATTAGGGGGGAAAGAGACTTGGTCACTATGTAATAAAATATACAATTTACTAAGGAGATGTAATTGATTTAAACTTGTATGCCTCTAATAATATAGCCTCAAAATATAAAGAGGAAAATGAGGGCACAGTCACTGACTTCATAATGTCATTTCTGAGGATGAAAATACAAATGTTAAAGTGCTTTGTAACACAGGATATCTATCATTTCATCTTCTCTGATATTCTGCCTTCTGATAATTTTTCCCAGAAACATGTATCAGAAATACAGTACAACTAATAAATATTCTAACATGTGAAATTGGCTAAATGGAGGCTGGGTTGAAAGCAATGAGGATTCACCACCGCATGGGAATAGGGAACCGATAATCTGGTTCATATGGTGGCAGAAGTGTTGGTTAAACCATTAGCTATTGTCACTTGGGACTCCAGCTCACAGTCCAGAAAGGCTGGAGCTTTAGGCAACTTGGCAATAAAGTGTCAGAAAATTAAAGTACATAAAAATATTTCAGATGCCATTAGTGAAAGAATATTAAAGGCAAAGTCTAGGATAAAGTGACCCTTCCTGAAAGAAGGAAATAAACAGGCAAATGTACAGCCTTTAAAAAGAGGAATATGTTGCCTATAGCCAAGAATGAGAGAGCCAAGGGCCAGATAATCATGTGCTTTGTGGGATGGAAGATGCTGAAAAATTTGCTTTACCCTGTTTCTAAATCTGTCTGGGGAAATATGGAATCCTGGTAGTTGGAATAAAGATACTAGGGAGGAGTCCTAAGAGTCTAGCCATCCCTCCAAATCTTACCTCGCCCTTAGGATAGCGGTAGCGGTATTTATCTTGGTCTCGCAGAGCAAATTCTTCAGGGTAGTGTTCTTGGATTTCTTCATAGGTCATCTCCTCACAGACACCCTGAGAAAAATGATTTGGGGACAAAAGTTTTCACAAGTTGAAATCTCCACAGCCTTTACCATAGTTCTGAGGCCAATGATTGTGGAACATTAGCACACAAGCACCTGGGTTTCTGTTAACACAGCTCTAGGTTTGAGATTGCTGTCTGTTGTTCAGTCACTAGTCAAGTCCAACTATTTGCAACTCCATGAACTGCAGCACGCCAGGCTTCCCTGTTGTTCACTATCTTCTGGAATTTGCTCAAACTCATCTCCATTGACTTGATGATGCTATTCAACCATCTCATCACCCCACCAACCAACCATTTCTGTCACCCTCTGCTCCTCCTGCCCTCAATCTTTCCCAACATCAGAGTCTCTTCCAATGAGTCAGCTCTTCAAATCAGGTGGCCAGAAGTATTGGAGCTTCAGCTTTGGCATCAGTCCTTCCAATGAATATTCAGGACTGATTTCCTTTAGGATTGACTGGCTAGATCTCCTTGCTTTCCAAGGGATTCTCAAGAGTCATCTCCAGCACCACAATTTGAAAGAATCATTTCTTCAGCACTCAGTCTTCTTTATGATCCAACTTTCACATTCATACATGACTACTGGAAAAACCATAGCTTTGACTATATGCACTTTGTCAGCAAAGTGATGTCTGGTTTTTAATATACTGTCTATGTTTGTCAGAGCTTTTCTTCCAAGGAGCAAGTGTCTTTTAATTTTATGGCTGCAGTCACTGTCTGCAGTGATTTTGAAGCCCAGTAAAATAAAGTCTGTCACTCTTTCCACTTTTTTCTCATCCATTTGCCATGAAGTAATGGGACCAGATGCCATGATCTTAGTTTTTGAATGCTGAGTTTTAAGCCATCTTTTTCACTTTCTTCTTTAACCCTCCTCAAGAGACTCTTAAGTTCCTCTTTGCTTTCTGCCATTAGAGTGGTATCATCTGCATATCTGAGATTTTTGTTATTTCTCCTGGCAATCTTGATTCCAGCTTGTGATTCATCCAGCCCAGCATTTTGCATGGTGTACTCTGCATATAAGTTAAATAAACAAGGTGACAATATACAGCCTTGATGTACTTCTTTCCCAATTTTGAACCAGTTCATTGCTCCATGTCCAGTTCTAAGTATTGTTTCTTGGCATTCATACAGGTTTCTCAAGACACAAGTAAGGTGGTCTGGTATTCCCGTCTCTTGAAGAATTTTCCACAGTTTGTTGTGATCCACAGTCAAAGGCTTTTGCGTAGTCAATGAAGCAGAAATAGATGTTTTTCTGGAATTCCTTTGCTTTTCCTATGATCCAACAGATGTTGGCAATTTGATCTCTGGTTCCTCTGCCCTTTCTAAACCCAGCTTGTACATCTGGAAGTTCTCGATTCACATACTGTTGAAGTCTAGCTTGAAGGATTTTGAGCATTACCCTGCTAACATGTGACATGAGCACAATTGTATGGTCATTACTTTGGTATTGCCCTTCTTTGAGATTGGAATGAAAACTGACCTTTTCCATTCCTGTGGCCACTGCTGAATTTTCCAAATTTGCTGGCATACTGAGTACAGCACTTTAGCAGCATCACCTTTTAGGATTTGAAATAGCTCAACTGGAATTCCATCCCCTCCACTAGCTTTGTTGGTAGTAGTGCTTCCTAAGGCCTTCTTGACTTCATACTCCAGGATGTCTGGCTCTAGGTGAGTGACCACACCATTGTGGTTATCTGAATCATTAAGACTTTTTTTGTATAGTTACTCTTTGTATACTTGCCACCTCTTCTTCCTGGTGGGCTATAGTCCATGGAGTTGCAAAGAGTTGGACACAACTGAGCAACTAACGCTTTCACTACTTTACTTTACTTCCTCTATGGAAGGAGATAATACATTCTATTTGTTGTCTGGTGTATGTGTATATGTGTGCACAAGGTATGTAGCTGTGTGGATGTGAGAATGAGTGCATGTGCATAGGTGTGTTCAGGCTGAGTGCATGGTGGGTATCTGTGGTGTTTCTCTATGATTATCCTAACAGGTTTATAGGTGTACATTGTACATACATGTGTATTTTTATAAATTTGTGGGTTTAAGAATTTGTGACTGTGTGTGTGTGTGTGTGAGTGTGTGTAGCTTGCTCATGATGTGTATTTTTGGTATGTTTAGGGTCCTATGCTATTGGTTGTGCACTTGTCTCAGCATATATATATGAGTATGTGTATGTATATAAAGGATGTCTTGTCATCTAAGAATGTGCCTGCATAGGTGTCTCTGTGGTCTGTTTCTTCATGTGGGTCTCAGTGTGTCTGTGGTGTGTGTGTCTGTGAAATGTGTATATCCATAAATATATGTGTGAGTATCTATGTGCCTATGTCTGAGGTCTGTGTGAATCTGTGGTAATATGGTTGAGGCTGTATGTCTGTACTGTTTGTGTGCCCATGGTATGCCTCTATGTGTCTATGTGATGTAGATATATGCAAAGATTGCATGCGTGTCTACGGTGAATGTATGATTGGTAGATGTGTCTGAGGGGAAACCTGTGTTTGACTAGTTGGTCTATGTGTCTGTGAAATGCATATCTGTGAGTGTAAACATACTTGTGGTGGATGTCTGTGACTGTGTATGCAAGTGCATGTGTATGTACATATCCACAACAGTGCTTTTCAATGTTATAGCATTTCCTATCCCTCCTGCCTACACTTCTTCTCCAGGACCTCTGGCAGTTAAAGAAATAGGTATCCACAGACCTCTCTCAGAAGGCAAGAATTAGCAAATTCCTCAGTTTCAGAGAGGTCCTTGGGGATATACACTCTCCTGACCCAAAAAAGGAATTAAGGGCTCTCAAAGAATGAGTTCTCACTAAGAAATCCACAGAAGTGAGGTGGCTGTTGGTAAAGGTGGGATAAATGTTGGGTTTATAAGATTTCCTTCTGGTTTAGTAGATTCCAATTAGACCTTCCTGTAGTGAAGCAATGGGCTCTGGTTGTCTTTTGAGCCACCAACCAGGCTTTCCTTAGGAGTTAGGTTCACCCCTGCCCCAACCTACAAGAAGATAGGCAGTGTCAAACCTGCATCTGATACTGCCCATGGGAGAAAGTGCACTCTGTCTATTCACAAAGTCCTTCCAGATTGGATTTGACTTTCTATTCTGAGGCATGCTGGGAATCTGTTGCCTGTGGAAGTGACCAGTGATTCCTTATTGACTTAGAGAAAATTGCCTAACTTCTTTGAATTTTATTTTCCTCATCTGCAAAATTAGGATAATTATAACTATCTCACAACAGTATTTTGAATATTAGAGATAATATATGTAAAAGAGACTAGTACAGAATGTACAAGGCACATTTAAAAAACAATCAATGGAATATATTACTCTATAATTAATATTGCTTAGATTATACAGTAATTTAAATAGATCAACTTAATCTAATGTTATTAGATTAATATATCTAATTATTAATATAGTATTGGTAATGGAAATAAACCAGAAACTTAGACATCATTCTAAATTCTCCCTCCTTCTTGACCCATCTCTCATAGCTAATTTCTGAGACTCTAATTCTTAAATTTCTCTCAAATCTATTCCTCTTTCTTCTCTCTCCATGTCCACTGCTATAACCTTAGTAGACTTTTACACATACACAATTCCCTCTTTGCTTATGCTGCTTTCTCTGCATGATTCCTGATCCTCTCTACTTGGCTCACTGTTACTCAACTCTCAGGTTTTAAGTAGGCATCGCTTCCTCCAGGCAGATCATGGCTGAGTCAGATGCCTTGCCCCAGCATCTGTGTGCCCACATTCTAGCCTATCAGAGTCTGCATCACACATGCTATTTTGTATTCCTCTGTCTACTCTATTTTTTCCTGAAAATTCAATGAAGACAGAAACCAATTTCTGTCTCTAGCACTACTCTAGTCTGAAATGGAGTAGGGATCCAATAAATGCTTATACCACATGTGTGCCAGAAACAAACAATAACTGAACTATTATGATGAAAAGTTGTCTCAAATGTATTTATATTAATATATGTGATATGTATAACAATGTTGTATATCCCTTTTCTAAATATGTGTGTCTCTATACATCTATAGTTAAGTATATATGTATTGTGCATGCACACACATACTTCCTGTATTTATCTAGCAGGCAATCAGGTTAACCTACCTACACAGAAGTTATCTACATATGTGGTGAACCTTTTACTTTAGTGTCTAACAATCATAACCTGTGGGCTGCTACCTGATGTAAATGTGCCTATAGTGCAGGTGAGACAATAGAGAGGAAATATCTTCTTAAAGAACTCATGGAAAAACCTGACTCTAAAGAGAGACTGCCATGTCACGAGGGTCAGATGAAATATTCACTAAATTTTTCCTTCTTCATTTCATCTCCAACACATATCTGGTCCATCACACCCTCACTTCTCGCCTAGACTAATGCAGTCATCTCCATACTGGTATACATTCTCATTCTGGCCCTCTTCCCACCTAGTCTCCAGACATGATCCTGATGGAGTCATGGGTGGAGTCTTCACAGCATGATCTTTAAGAAAATGTGAATCACATTTGGCCCTCTCCTCCTTTTGGGGAGGGAGGTAAATTTTTTAAACAATAATTTTAATTGGAAGATAGTTGTTTTACAATGTTGCATTGGTTTCTGCTATACAACAAGGTGAATCAGCTTTAAGTATACATATATCCCCTCCCTCTTGAGCCTCCTTCCCATCCCCCACCCCCCTCCTCTAGGTTATCACAGGGGACCAATCTGAGTTCCCTGTACTATACATCAGCTTCCCACTAGTTATTTATTTTGCACATGGTAGCCCACTCCTCCTTGACTTAGACCACATCGATGTTTTCCCATTTTTAGGGTAGCATTCAAATCCCTCAATATGGACTATAAAGTCCTATAAGCTCTCTTCTTTTCCAACCTCATTTCCCTTCTCTCCAGACCTTACAATCACTATCTCAGACTCTCTGCTATTTTCCCTCAGTTCCCTGAACATGTCATGCTCTATTATCACCTCTGGCTATCACATGAACTGTTCCCTATTCCTTGAACTAAAATTATTCCCTTACCCCAGTTCATTTTGCCTGCTTCTCGGAAACATTCCTTCTAAATCTTCCACCACTGTCTTGTCAAGAATATTTTCACCTTCTGAGACTCTATAGACTCTTGTATTTCCCCTCTCACAAACTTTCGTTGCATGCAATGGAATGTCTTATTCACTGTCTACCTTTGGGCTCCGTGAGAGTAAAGACCTTGTCTGTTCTGGACTTCACTGGATCCCCAAGGCACAGAACAGTGTTTAGCACAAGAAAAGTTTGTTGAATTAATTAGGTTCTGCACATGAGCCAGAGCAAAGGCAATCCAGGGGTTAAGTCTAGAGTCACCACCCACCAGGGAATCCATCCCCCTCCATCTCACCGCATCAATCTCATTCAGGGCCTTCCATTGCTCATAGTGAACGCCTAAGGCTTCAGCTGTCTGGATAGTCCTCTTCATGTGGCTGGTCCACACCTTCAGGGAGCTGATACCCTGGGACTGAATGAAATTGGCCAGGGCATAGGCATACTGAGGAGTGGGGGTGCAAAGGAGGAGAGGATGGGAGAAAGAGAGATGAAAGAAGACAAGGTGGCCGTGAGAATAAATTTAGATCTGCCACAAATAATGGAGTGCTAATGAACAAGGAGGAGTAGAGTTTAAATGTTTCCAATTTACAAAAAGTCATATTCTCGCCCACATGACTAAGGACCAAGGGAATAGGAAAGAATATGTGTATTTATGTGTGTATATGTGCATATGTGTGTGTGTGTGTGTGTTCACTGATGCTTGTTCATAGAACCTCCTACTTGGTTATTAATTCATTCAAACAGCTAACTTCTAACATTTGTGGGCTTGGGACAAAAGTATAAATGGAAGCACTCCACTCATAGTTCACTTCCCTTCTTTTCCCATTTCTGCTCCATCCTGTACTCCTAGGCACCTTAAGTACATGCTTATGGATAATCCAGTCACAGGAACAAATTCTGTCTATACTATATCTCCACCAATCCCCATGACATACAAACAGTGACCCCTTGGCCATTCATTTTCCTAGGGGTGAACAATTTTGTGACATGTCCTGTTCTCACATGAGCAGACTCTGGGACAGGCCCCATATAGGTACTGGAAGCAGACTCTGGGCAGGAAATTCTAGGATTCTGGGTACTCTGAGCGTGGCCTGAAAGTGTATGTGGGTGGGATGTGGGGGACATTTCTCTTTGACCTTGTGAATTCTCATTGCTTGAGCAGGAGACCTGGTACTAAGATTCTGAGGGCATTCAAATATTTACTTAGTGTGTGTCGCCATGTGCTGGGTGCTGGGGTGGCCAGTTCTCAAGACACAGCCCATCCAGTGAGGGAAACAGTGACAGCACCAAAAGGAACTGCTTAGGTTTGTGGAAGTGCATATGAGCAACTGATTCACTCTTCTTCTTCAGATAGGCATGTTTTTAGTCACAGATGATGTGTGGGGAACATTTGCACAAATGTACAGATAGAGGCACACAGTTTTATGTACAAATTATAGGCATGTGTCCACACATTCTGATTATGGATTATGAGTCAGCAGTCAGTGTGCTCTGGTGGAAGGAGTCCTGATTGGGAGAAAAGTGATGGGGTTTGATCTGCCCCAGCTCCCTCACAGGGTCTCCTTGTGGCCTGGGGCATATCTTGGGCCTACCCTGGCTTCTTATTTCCTGACTGTAACATGCAAACAGTGTTAGCTCACCCAGCCTGGTCTCTGTGAGTGTCACATTAGATAGTAGATGGGGAGCCACCAGAGTGCTCTCTGGAACATAGTGAGAGTTACTGTACTCAATTGTGGATGACAGTTGATGGGAAAATACTTTGGAAACCATGCATGCTGCATTGTGCTCTTTAGCATGAAAGTTGGAGCCAAGCATGTGCATGTACACGTACACATTTCTGTTTAAGGAGGCGTGTTGTATGGAGATGGCCATGTGTTCAAACTGGGTGCTTAGTGGTGTGGGCAAGGCCATGGAGAGCCCCAACCAAGAGACCCCTGGCTTCAGGTGGTGCCACAGGCTTGGGTGGCACCTCTATGGCCTCTGACTCTACTCTGAGGAGTGAGAGAGGTAAGAGTCAGAAGTCAGAGTCCACCTTGAGGGGATACTGCCAGTCTGAAAGTAAAAGAAAAGGAGCTAGGAGGACTGAGGCTTCTGGTATGATGCCTTGCCTGCAACACTGCCAGCTCTGCAGTGGGGAAGGCTGAGGGGCAAGCAGAAAGGCTTGGTTTTCAGTCCTGGCTCTGTCCTTTACTGAATGTATGACCAGAGGCCACTCTCTGTTCCTGTCTGGGCCTCAGCCTCCTCTTCCATAAATCAGTGATGGTAATGCCCAACCCACAGAGTTGTGAAGATTAAATGAGGCCACACATGTGGAAGTAGATGGTGCCATGAATGTGCAGAGGTGTCCAATAAAAGAGGGAGCTCCTTCCATCCTGCACCTCATTTCCCTCTTATCCCACTCCAAGTCATCTTCCCAGCAAGAACAATACCTATGTTAACAAGCCCAGTGAAAATGAAAATGTTAGTCACTCAGTCGTGTCCAACTCTGTGACCCCATGGACTGTAGCCAGCCAGGCTCCTCTGTCCATGGAATTCTCCAGGCAAGAATACTGGAGTGGGTTGCCATTCCCTTCTCCAGGGGATCTTCCCAACCCAAGGATCGAACCCGGGTCTCCTGCACTGCAGACAGATTCTTTCTCATCCGAGCCACCTGGGAAGCCCCTTTAACAAGCCCAGGGAGAGGGCCAAACACAGGAAAATGTGTCTCTTTATTTGGGCAGCACAAATAACATGCAGGTCATTATTCTTGACTAGAAAGAAGAGACTCCCACCATTCGCTTCCCTGATATTTCAGTTTGTAAAGAATCCACCTGCAATTCAGGAGACCCCAGTTCAATTCCTGGGTCAGGAAGATCCGCTGGAGAAGGGATAGGCTACCCACTCCAGTATTCTGGCCTGGAGAATTCCATGGATTGTATAGTCCATGGGATCGCAAAGAGTCGGACACGGCTGAGTGACTTTCACTCACTCACTCAGAAAGAAGAGACTCCCACCATGAAGGTCAAAGATGGGCCAGAACTGGGGGGGTATGGAGCCCAAGTGACCTGCCTGGGAGGGCAAGAGAAGACAGGGGAGGACTTTCTAGATCAGCCCATGGAGCAGGAGATGGGTCCTGGAAAGGGTGGAGAAGGGTGGGCAGGAAAGAAGTGGTAATTGGCGGGGGACAAGAGTCAACTCTATGATGGCCTGCAGTGGGGGTTTGGGAGCATAGCATCAACTCTGAGTAATGCAGGAAAAGATGGACTCAAGTGTGGGGCACTACAGGGCAGCTGTCTGTGCAAAGGATGGTCACCAGCTGACAGAAGGGACAGAGGAGGGCAGCCTCCATGGCAGAAACTGCACAAATGAAGACACAGAGTTGTGAGAAAAATGAGGGGACCAGTCATGCAAGGGAGGCAGTGCTCATTTTATTGGGGTTGGAGGAGCAAGTGGTCTGGGAAGGCCTGGTGTGCCAGGACCAAAGCATCAGAGTTGCTGGTGGGACATGGAAGCCATGCAAAGATGGGTCAAGGCTGAGTGGCTAATAGAGTGGAAGAACAGGAGTGGCCAGAACCTACTTTTACCTTGTCACTGAGTCCCTCCACCCTCAGGACCCAGTCAGCAGCCACCCCACCAGCTTGTGGCCCACTTGAACCAGCCCAGTCAACGTTTCAGAGTGCATGGGACCTTCCCTACCTGCTTTCCCCGAGCTGAGAGGCCAGAGTCACCTCCAATGCGGCCTCTGAGGTTGAGTTCACTCTCACCGTGCCGGCATAGGTAGATGGAGCGGGGTGTGACGTGGATGTTCATGAGATAGTAGACTGTGCGGCTCTGGATGTGGTCCTGCACACGATTCACCATGTAGCGTGTGCCAACATCGAAGATCTTGATGTAGGACAGGTGGCTGGGCCAGTCCAAGCAGGAGCAAGGGCAGCTCAGGAGCTGATGGTGGAGAGGCTGATCCCAAGAGAAAGCCCCAACCACACACCCTGCCTTCAAGCCTACTCCATATTGCAGCTCTCACTTAGCTTTCCTCTAGCCTTGCCTTGTTCTACATACCTGTTCGAGAAACTTGGTTCCTGGCCACCCTGAGGAGCTCACTGCCTGCTACCATCTCCCTTTGTCTCCTTTCCTCAGTTTCAGTTTGAGCCAGACTGTTTTTTTACTTTCACTCATCACATTCCATACATCTAGTATTCTCTCTTCTGTGGTTCACACTGCTGACATACTGAGAGAGAAACAGTAATCCTCCAACAGTCAAGCAGGAAGCAAATGCAAGTGGCCTATGAGATGTTGGAAGCAGTCAGAGACAGACAGTCAGGCACAGGGGATGGTCACTGTTCTCTCAGGTCTGAGGGTCAGAGCATCTGCTGTCATGCTTACAAATATGCTTTAAAAATATCTGAAATACCTGGAGATCTCTTCACATCACTAAAGAACTCTGGCAAGGGTGGGCCCTTTAAATTATCCAGCTCTTCTAATACATTTTAAAATAGAATTCACCTAATATTCTGATATAAACATCTATTGCATAAAGCAAAAAAAAAAAGCAGCTGCCAACTGTGCCTGACTGCCTGTTCCTGACTGCCTCCAACATCTCATAGGCTATTTGCATTTGCTGAGCATTTCATGTGTGTATGTGTGTGTGTGTGTGTGTGTGTGTGTGTGTGTGTGTGTGCGCATCCGGCAGGGGTGGAAGGTTTCAAACTGCATAAATCCTCATAGCCATCCTAGGAAGTGGAGACTATAATCTCTGTTTTATAGGTGAGGAAACTGAAACACAGAGAGAGGAAGTGATTTGCCTGATGTCAAAATCTCCAACCTATGACTCTTAGAGCCTAGGTGGAAAATGTCTGATGTCACCTTGTTGTCTTGTTCCTGACACTAGGTTCTGAGTGGCTCTAGGATAAATTCCAAATTCCTTAGCTTATTCTGACGTTCTAGGTGCCTTCAAACCCTGGCTGTGCTTGGCCTCACCTCAGTGTCCCACATCCATGCTCATAACTTTGTTTCATTTCAGCCTTAATGCTTTTGCTGAAATATTCCCTGTACTCCTCTACTTTTTATTCAGATTTAACTAGGTCTTTACAAGGTACTGTTCTCTTTCCTTGAAAAGATGTTCTTTGCCTGGTTTCCAAAGCTGAGCTCCTATGCATCTATCCTCCAAGACTCAGTATATTCACTCTCTCTACGAAGTTTTCTTTAGGCCCAGGATCATGTGAATCATTTAGAGGTACTTCACATCAAAAGTATTAAATTTTCTATTTCTTCTCGGCATACCCCCATCATTTAAAAATTAAAATAAAAATTATCAGTTCAGTTCAGTTGCGAAGTCTTGTCAGACTCTTTGCAACAGCATGGCCTGCAGCACGCCAGGCGTCCCTGTCCATCACCAACCCCCTCGAGCTTATCCAAACTCATGTCCATCGAGTCAGTGATGCCATCCAACCATCTCATCCTCTGTTATCCACTTCTCCTCCTGCCTTCAATCTTTCCCAGGATCAGGGTCTTTTCCAATGAGTCCATTCTTCTCAGGTGACAAAAGTATTGCAGCTTCAGCTTCAGCATGAATGAACATTCAGGAATAATTTCCTTCAGGATTGACTGGTTGGATCTCCTTGCAGTCCAAGGGACTCTCAAGAGTTTTCTTCAGCACCACAGTTCAAAAGCATCAATTCTTCAGTGCTCAGTTTTTTTGTTTTTTTTTTTTATAGTTCAATTCTCACACCCATACACGACTACTGGAAAAACCATAGCTTTGACTAGATGGACCTTTGTTGGCAAAGTAATGTCTCTGCTTTATAATATGCTGTCAGGTTGGGCATAGCTTTTCTTCCAAGGAGCAAGCATCTTTTAATGTCATGGCTGCAGTCACCATCTGCAGTGATTTTGGAGCCCAAGAAAATAAAGTCTGCCACTGTTTCCATTGTTTTCCAATCTATTTACCATGAAGTGATGGGAGTGGATGTCATGATCTTAGTTCCCTGAATGCTGAGCTTTAAGCCAACTTTTTCACTCTCCTCTTTCACTTTCATCAAGAGGCTCTTTAGTTCTTCTTTGCTTTTTGCCATAAGGGTGGTACTGTCTGCATATCTGAGGTTATTGATATTTCTCCCAGCAATCTTGATTCCAGTTTGTGCTTCATCCAGCCTGGCATTTTGCATAATGTACTCTGCATATAATTTAAATAAGCAAGGTGACCATATACAGCCTTGACTACTCCTTTCCTGATTTGGAAACAGTCCATTGTTCCATGTCTGGTTCTAACTGTTGCTTCTTGACCTGCATACAGATTTCTCAGGAGGCAGGTAACGTGGCTTGATATTCCCATCTCTCTAAGAATTTTCCAGAGTTTATTGTAATACACACAGTCAAAGGCTTTGATGTAGTCAATAAAGCAGATGTAGATGCTTTTCTGGAACGCTCTTGCTTTTTCTATGATCCAGGGGATGATGGCAATTTGATCTCTGGTTCCTCTGCCTTTTCTAAATCCAGCTTGAACATCAGGAAGTTCACGGTTCACGTACTGTTGAAGGCTGGCTTGGATAATTTTGAGCATTACTTTGCTAGTGTGTGAGATGAGTGCAATTGTGTGGTAGTTTGAACATTCTTTGGCATTGCCTTTCTTTGTGATTAGAATGAAAGCTGACCTTTTCCACTCTTGTGGTCACTGCTGACTTTTGCAAATTTGCTGGCATATTGAGTGCAGCACTTTCACAGCACCATCTTTTAGGAATTGAAATTGCTCAGCTGGAATTCCATCACCTCCACTAGCTTTGTTCATAGTGATGCTTCCTAAGGTCCACTTGACTTCAGACTCCAGGATGTCTAGCTCTAGGTGAGTGATCATACCATTGTTGTTATCTGGGTCATTAGGATCTTTTTTGTATGGTTCTCCTTTGTATTCTTCCCAAATCTTCTGAATATCTTCTGCTTCTGTTAGGTCCATACCATTTATGTCCCTTATTGTGCTCATCTTTGCATGAAATGTTCCCTTGGTATCTCTAATTTTCTTGAAGAGACCTCTAGTCTTTCCCATTCTATTGTTTTTCTCTATTTCTTTGCATTGATCACTGAGGAAGGCTTTCTTATCTCTCCTTGCTACTCTTTGGAACTCTCCATTCAGATGGGTATGTCTTTCCTTTTCTCCTTTGCCTTTAGCTTCTTTTCTTTTCTCCGTTATTTGTAAGACCTCCTCAGACAACCATTTTGCCTTTTTGCATTTCTTTTTCTTGGGGATGGTCTTGATCACTGCCTCCTGTACAATGTCATGAACCTCCATCCATAGCTCCTCAGACACTCTATCTGATCTAATCCCTTGAATCTGTTTGTCACTTCCACTGTATAATTGTAAGGGATTTGATTTAGGTCAGACCAGAATGGCCTAGTGGTTTTCCCTACTTTCTTCAGTTTAGGTACAAATTATGCAATAAGCAGTTCATGATGTGAGCCACAGTCAGCTCCCAGTCTTGTTTTTGCTGACTGTGTAGAGCTTCTCCATCTTTGGCTGCAAAGAATGTAATCAATCTGATTTTGGTGTTGACCATCTGGTGATGTCCATGTGTAGCATTTTCTCTTGTTTTGTTGGAAGAGGGTGTTTGCTATGACCAGTGCATTCTCTTGGCAAAACTCTGTTAGCCTTTGCCCTGCTTCATTCTGTACTCCAAGGCCAAATTTGCCTGTTACTCCAGGTATCTCTTGACTTCCTACTTTTGCATTCCAGTCCCCTATAATGAAATGGACATCTCTTTTTGGTGTTAATTCAAGAAAGTCTTGTAGGTCATCATAGAACCACTCAGCTTCAGCTTCTTCAGCATTAGTGGTTGGGGCATAGACTTGGATTACTGTGATGTTGAATGGTTTGCCTTGGAAACAAACAGAGATCATTCTGTCTTTTTTAAGATTGCACCCAAGTACTGCATTTCAGACTCTTTTTTTGACTATGAGGGCTACTCCATTTCTTCTAAGGGATTGTTGCCCCTAGTAGTAGAAATAATGGTCATCTGAGTTAAATTGGCCCATTCTGATCTATTCCTATTCACTGACTCCTAAAATGTCGATTTTCACTCTTGCTGTCTCCTGTTTGACCACTTCCAATTTACCTTGATTCATGACCTAATATTCCAGATTCCTATGCAGTATTGTTCTTTACAGCATCAGACTTTACTTCCATCACCAGGCACATCCACATCTGGGCATTGTTTTTGCTTTGGCTCCATCTGTTCATTCTTTCTGGAGTTATTTCTCTACTCATCTCTAGTAGCATATTGGGGACCTACCGACCTGGTGAGTTCGTCTTTCAGTGTCACGTCTTTTTGCCTTTTCATACATTCGTGGGGTTCTCAAAGCAAGAATACTGAAGTGTTTTGTCATTCCCTTCTCCCGTGGACCATGTTTTGTCTGAATTCTTCGCCATGACCTGTCCGTTTAGGGTGGCCCTACATGGCGTGGCTCATAGTTTCACTGAGTTAGACAAGGCTGTGGTCTGTGTGATCAGTTTGTTTAGTTTTCTGTGCTTGTGGTTTTCCCTCTGTCTGCCCTCTGATGAATAAGGATAAGAGGCTTATGGAAGCTTCCTGATGGGAGAGACATCTTTATATTAAAAATTATAAGCTATATTATAATATGAGGAGGTTCCACTGAGTTCTGCTTAGATCTTTTCTGTTTTTACTACCTTGACGCTGTTTTTGAAATATTGCATTGGCCAGAAAGTTCATTCAGAAAAACCCAAACTAATTTCTGGCCAACCCAATACAAACTATCAAAAACTTTCAAGATTGTCTTTTCTTATTTCTTATTTTTAGTAGTCTCTACCTTGCTGGTGCCCTAAATAGATGTCTAGTCTACCTACTTGGTAAACATGCTCTTCCAGACCTTTCCCTCCAAGTTGTACTGGATCACCTCTTCTGTGTTCCCCCACGCCACTTGCTTTACCATCCCCAGATCCTGGGCAGCTGCATACTCATTGTCTTCTTCAACCAAGTGGTCATTCTATCAGAGAAGATAGCCTATCCCTCTTTGGATTCTTAGGGCACACCTAGATTTGGGCCTTGATGCATGGATTGTAAATGTCTGTTGATGGAAAAATGATTAGATAAAGCCAACTTTCAGAATCAGTTATCTTCAGACCTGAACTGATTTATGAAACACTGAGCACCTGCAGAAGTCTAGGCCAAAGGCTAGAGCTTTCTCAATGCTGTCCTTTCACTTTAGCACTCCTTCTTCAAACTTCTCATATAGTGCCTTTGTGGAAATTTGAAAAAGTTTCCCTCACTCCAGCACAGATGCCTTGATGAGAAAAGCAATTTTTCCCTTGACCTGGCACAGTGAACAATATTCACAATCATATATAAGGTCATGCCCCTTGCACTGAGTATCATGTGACACTTTTTATGATATAGGTATGTGGGAGGGGATAACCATGATGAAGTTTGCAGATAGGAATTTGAGTATATATTCTGCTATTAACTCATTGTGTGGCCTCAGATAAGCCCTTGCCCTGCTCCATGTCTGTTTCCCCATCTAAGAAGTGAGGCAGTAACAATGTTCACCTTGGGGATTTCGGTTGGACAAATCTAGAAGGATGCTCTTTAAACTTCTTAGAGTGGTGATGACTATTAGCAGCCTCCTTATACTGCTTACTTGAGGCCCAAAGGGTCTGAGTGACCAGAGTCTCTTCTCATCACAATCTATCTTGAAAGAAAGTGAGCTTCTGGGGACACCTTATATCTAAAGCTAACATTTTCCTTCTACTGCCAGCTAACATCTCTCCCATCTTTTGTTGGTATTATGAATGAAAGTTTCATATTTTTCATCATCTTCTCCTATATCAAAACATTATGGAAGCTACCTGAGGATAGAGCCTACTTTTCTTGCCCTTATTTACACCCCCTATATACACCACAGTCCAAAGAAGTCAAATACATATTGACTGAAAAAGGTACATGTGTATTGTGAAAAAAGACATGATTAAGAGACAGAATGCGTGATTAAAATCCTAGCTTTATGTGGCAGAAGATTGAGCAAGCTCAAGCTCCCTAAGATGCAATTTCCTCTTCTTGAAAATTTGTGATCATAAGACATCACAGACATTGCTACCTTAACTTGAGTGCCAAGGACATTCAATGAAACAAACAAACAAAAAAAGGTGAACACGTTTGGAAACTGAAGTGTCATCCATATGTGAAGAATACTTTTGAGAACATAATAGTAATAACCATAAGGGAGAGGCATTTTCCCCCAGAGACCAGGGTCCTAATATGTCCATATTGTCCAGTAAAATATTACTTCAATCCTCTTGTGAACACCTTACACATCAAAGAATCACCATGTCGTGGATAATTAGAGCTGGGAGGGCCCTTGAAGACAGATCAAGTGTAGCTCCCTGATGTTACAAATAAACTTGAGACCCAGAGAGGGAAGGCATTTCTTCAGGTCCTATAAGACATCAAAACCAGGCTAAGGATCCAGATCTATACTTTATGGTTCTGAATTCTTACCTATCCAGTTCATCATCCAAGGGTTGGTAGTTGACCTCATAGCACTCTATTCTCTTTAGAAAGTCTTCCAGAACCTTTTCACGATCACAGTCTATATAATCAGGACTGCCAAGTTTCACTTGCTGGAAGAAGGGAGAAAGAACCATGGGAGACAGAGATTCTGACAGTGCCCTTGGGAAGAGCTCTTAGAGTTCACTGAATCCAATATCCCTCATCATAAAGATGAAGAGATCGAGACTTAGAGAGAGGGCCTTGCTCAAGTTTACAAAATCAGACAGTTGAAGAGAATCTGAAGGGTATAACCCCTCATTCCTTATCTCTGTGTGCTCAAACAAGGTCTGTTACATTATATTCAGTTCTAGAGTACAGAGTTTAAGATAATCATTTATAAGTGGAATGGAAATTGTGGTGTGAGAAATGGTTGAAGAAGAGGAACAGGAGATCTTGACCAGGGGTCATAATTGTTTACATGTATCAAGTGTTTACTGGGATAACTTAGCATATGTTGGCTTTAGATTTCTGAAGGGCTGGCATCTTCTAATCCCTTAGGATCTACCTTCTCTACCCATATTCTCCATCTCAGTGAATGGCACTGTCATCTACTCAAGTCAGTTCAGTTCAGTTCAGTCACTCAGTCATGTCTGACTCTTTGCGACCTCATGGACTGCAGCACACCAGGCCTCCCTGTACATCACCAACTTCCAGAATTTACTCAAACTCATGTCCATTGAGTCGGTGATGCCATCCAACCATCTCATCCTCTGTTGTCCCCTTCTCCTCCTGCCTTCAATCTTCCCCAGCATCAGGGTCTTTTCAAATGAGTCAGCTCTTCACATCAGGTGGCCAAAGTATTGGAGTTTCAGCTTCAGCATCAGTCCTTCCAATGAATTTTCAGGACTGATTTCCTCTAGGATGGACTGGTTGGATCTCCTTGCTGTTCAAGGGACTCTCAAGAGTCTTCTCCAACACCACAGTTCAAAAGCATCAATTCTTTGGTGCTCAGCATTCTTTATAGTCCAACTCTCACATCTACACATGACTACTGGAAAAACCATAGCTCTGACTAGATGGACATTTGTTGGCAAAGTAACGTCTCTACTTTTTAATATGCTATCTAGGTTGGTCATAACTTTTCTTCCAAGGATCAAGCGTCTTTTAATTTCATGGCTGCAATCACCATCTGCAGTGATTTTGGAGCCCCCCAAAATAAGTCAGCCACTGTTTCCATTGTTTCCCCATCTAGTTGCCATGAAGTGGCGGGACCAGATGCCATAATCTTAGTTTTCTGAATGTTGAGTTTTAACCCAAGTTTTTCACTCTCTTCTTTCACTTTCATCAAGAGGCTCTTTAGTTCTTCTTCGTTTTCTGCCATAAGGGTGATGTCATCTGCATATCTGAGCTTATTGATATTTCTCCCAGCAGTCTTGATTCCAGCTTGTGCTTCATCCAGCCCACCATTTCTCATGATGTACTCAGCATAGAAGTTAAATAAGCAGGGTGACAATACACAGCCTTGACCTACTCCTTTTCCTATTTGGAACCAGTCTGTTGTTCCATGTCCAGTTCTAACTGTTGCTTCTTGACCTGCATACAGATTTCTCAGGAGGCAGATCCGGTGGTCTGGTGTTCCCGTCTCTTTCAGAATTTTCCACAGTTTGTTGTGATCCACACAGTCAAAGGCTTTGCCATAGTCAATAAAGCAGAAGTAGATGTTTTTCTGAAACTCTCTTGCATTTTCAATGATCCAACAGATGTTGGCAATTTGATCTCTGATTCCTCTGCCTTTTCTAAATCCAGTTTGAACATCTGAAAGTTCATGGTTCACGTATTGTTGAAGCCTGGCTTGGAGAACTTTGAGCATTACTTTACTAGCGTGTGAGATGAGTGCAATTGTGCAGTAGTCTGAGCATTCTTTGGCATTGCCTTTCTTAGGGATTGGAATGAAAACTGACCTTTTCCAGTCCTGTGGCCACCACTGAGTTTTCCAAATTTGCTGGCATATCGAGTGCAGCACTTTCACAGCATCATCTTTTAGGAATTGAAATAGTTCAACTGGAATTCCATCACCTCCACTAGCTTTGTTCATAGTGATGCTTCCTAAGGTCCACTTGACTTCAGAATCCAGGATGCCTAGCTCTATGTGAGTAATCATACCATCGTGATTATCTGGGTCATGAAGATCTTTTTTTATAGTTCTCCTGTGTGTTTTTGCCACATCTTCTTAATATCTTCTGCTTCTGTTAGGTCCATATCATTTCTGTCCTTTATTGAACCCATCTTTGCATGAAATGTTCCCTTGGTATCTCTAATTTTCTTCAAGAGATCTCCAGTCTTTCTCATTCTGTTGTTTTCCTCTATTTCTTTGCATTGGTCACTGAGGAAGGCTTTCTTTTCTCTCCTTGCTATTCTTTGGAACTCTGCATACAAATGGGTATATCTTTCCTTTTCTCATTTGCCTTTCGCTTCTGATCCTTAAATGAATCTGAGAGTCATCCTAGATGTGTCTCTTTCTATCATCCCCCACCTCTTAGAAGGTACCTCTTAGAATGTATATACCTTCTATATACCTCACTATATAGAAGGTATATATAGTGAAGATATACCTTCACTATATCTTCTAAATATCTCCCCAAATGGCCTCCATTCTCTCTTTTCTGGATGCTCATTCTAGCTTTGTGACAAGTTACTCTGTTTACAGTTTACTTTCCCTTACTAGTATCAAGAAGGATAGTTCTAATGTGTGCACCTGAATATGGAATTCCTCTACTTGAAACCCTTCACTATTTCCTCATATCTTTTAGGACCATGTATGAAATATTTTGGGCTTGCCAGGTGGCGCTAGTGTTAAAAACCCACCTGCCCATGCAGGAGACATAAGAGGGCCAGGTTCAACCCCTGGATCAGGAAGATCCCCTGGAGCAGGACATGGCAACCCACCCCAGTATTCTTGCCTGGAAAATCCCCATAGACACAAGAGCCTGGTGAGCTACAGTCCATAGGGTTGCAAAAAAATCGAACATGAATAAAGCAATTTAGCATGCATGCATGAAATTCTTTAGCAGGTGACACATGGCTTGTTATGATTGTGCCCTGAATGATTTCTTCATCCTCATCTCCCATTGCTCTTCTAGTCCTCCACACACTTTGCTTTAGCCAATCTAAGCTATTTCTAGTTCCCCCAAGACACCGTACTTAGTATATGCCATCCCATTATTTTCCATTCTTTACCTGCTAAATGCCTATTCATTCTTCAAGATGCAGATCAGCTGTTATCTTCATTAAGAAGCCTTCCTATGCAAGGTTAGTCCCTCAACAGCCTTCCACAACCTCCTTTGTTCGTTTATCTCAGCATTGATCTCACAGAGTTTTATCTATTACGTTGTCAGTCTCCGTCACTAGACTGTGAGTTCAAGGCTGGGCTCTCCTTTATCTATTTCTGTCTCTTGTACCCAGAATGGTTCAGTCCAGGTATATGGATTCAATTTATGTTTAATCAACAAATGGATGGACAGGTGGATGGATGAAAAGGAAAGAGAGGATTTGGACATATTCTAATGCCTCAAGAGGCAAAAATAGGACCAATGAGTGGAGACTACAGGGAGTCAGATTTCAGCTTGATTGGACTGCATTTAATGAAGGCAGTAAGCCTCATCATTGGAGGTACAAAAAGAAAATCTAGACAAACATTCAGCTAAGATTTCAAGTTTCTGATGAAACATTGAAGGAGGTGATCTTTAAGGTCTCCTCTGTCCCCAAAATACAGTAATTTGATGAAATAGGAAACAATAAAATGTGGTGAGTGTTCTAAATCTAGACCACACACCTGGAATCTAAGAGCAGTGATAAATTTGATACAAATTGTGGGGCAGAAAAAAAGGCTCTCAAGACAGATAGACAGACCTGAGGTTCAGTCCCAGTTCTGTCTCTTCCCAGCTATATGAACTCCTGACAACTTACTTCTCCCTTTGGAACCTTAGTTTCCTCTCTCCAGTACAAGAAGAATTTCACAGAATCATTGTATGCCAGGATGGTGAAGGAATACTTCCTATAGGAAGTGGGAGGAGAAGCTTATGGAAAAATACCTCCTTTAACTACAGAGATATTTCTAGGCATGATCCAAATCTGAGACAAAATAAGAAGGGAAAAAAAGGTGACTGGTGCTCCTTACCCTGATGTTTTCTGCAATGACGTCAGGGTCATTACAAATGGACTCAATGAAAAACACCTATAAGAAAAACAAAAGAGAGACTTCAGCAAGGAATTATATTTGGTATGAGTTAAACATAACTTGACCCCTTCTCAATGACTCTGAGTCATCTTTAGAGGCATTTCTGACAATGTAATTTCATACAGTGGTGCTTTTAGGATTCTGAGTTTTATGAGGCAGATTGGCCCTAAATTGTAGTGATTCCATCTCCTCCTTCCTCATATCCATCCAACAGTGTCAGCTTCTCAGTAATTATCTTCCACTGCCTTATGTGGCATCCCTTCTTTCCTCTTCTGTTCTGTTTTTCTGTTTCTAACTGTGATCTGGAAAGCCCTATAATTCAATTAAAATGCTGAGCCTATGGTAGCTGATTTGGCAACTCTGTCCTCTGGTTTGGCTTTCTTTGGGGTTTGCTCATAGATGAGTAGGCTCTAGATAAGAGTTGAAGAGTTACTCTACCTTGTAACCATGTTCTTTAGCAAACTGCAGAATCAGTGACCGTCGTTCTCTGGTAGTGTTGGTGGCATCAAAAACCTAGAGGCACACAATGAGATTGGTTTACTTTAAATCTAGTTCTGATAGACTGCCTATTCTTTGACCATCCCTATGCTAAGCAAAGGGTTTCAAGGAGGAGATAAAACTTGAACAGGGTTTTGAAGGATTTGAAATGACTTATATCAATTTCTCAAGCACTCATTGCGCCCTTGCTGTCTGCCCAGAAATGCAGCAGGCTCTGTAGGCATAATAAGGCAAGATGAAAATTGTGGAATTCTATTAGGGCCATTTTACAGGTAAAATAGCTGAGGCTTAGAAGAAGGGTTTCTTTTAACCAAGGCCACTGAGACTTACTGACAAAGCAGAGTTGGAACTGATTTTCTGAGCTCCTAGGTGAAGCTTCTTCACTCCCTATCACTTTGGAGTTCTTTGAAGCCCTTTTAGAATTTCCAAATCCTATACTAGAGGTTTATGAGATTAAATTGACTAGGTGTTTAGGTAAATCTCTAGAACTCAAAAATGTTTGTATTGCAGTCAAATTCTAGTGTAGTCCTGCTGAATTCTTGGGGGTAGAGTGGTAGACTATATTGGTTAGGAGTATAGATTCTGGAGCTATACAACCTGTATTCCAGTTCTGGCCTACCCTTTGGGAAAATATTTAACAATTTGGTCTTTCTGCACTACATTTTTCTGGGGTATAAAATGGAGTATAGTAAAAAAAAATGCTTATCTTGTGGGGGAGGGTGGAATTAAATTACTTCATGCAAAGTGCTTATAATAATGCATAGAACACAATAAACACTCAATATATATTAGCTCTTCTCCATCCCAACAGAAACCCAAGGGAAAATGCAAATTTCCTTACTGCAACACGACCTTCCTCATGGCTGAGATAGCTATGAACATCTTTCAGGGCTGCTAGGGCACACTGCCTGAAAAAAAATGAAGAAAGAAACAGAGACAACTACTATACCCAAGATGAGTTCCTCTCTATTCTGCATTGTCTTTTGCACTATATCTCATATGTCATACATTATATTATTCATCTGTTGAATATCTACAAAGGGTGTTCTATGTTCTAGGAACTACGACAAGCACAGAGAAGTCACACAGTTGAAGGTGGCTCTGTGTAGACATCTTAGGGGCATAACATACCCAGGAAAAGTAGACTAATGACAGAGCCATACTATTAAGGGCTCCAAACCTTGAACTGATAGTGCTCAAACTGAATTGAGTCTTGAACCCAAGAAGAGCCTGAATACATACTCTGTGAAGTAGAAGGCATTCATGGCACATATAACAGGGCAAACACAGGTAACATGATGGAAATGTATTTACACTCTTGGCAAAAATCTGTTTAGTGATTACTCTTTGCTGGGTTCTATTATGAGGATGTAGATCAATAAATGAGACTCAGGCTCTGTTCTGAAAGTGTTCAGAGTCTTGTAGAGGACAAACACCTCGAGGTTGAATGGATGAGATTGGAGTGGGCCAAACTACTGAGACTCTTATTTTAAATGCTAGGCTAAATTTCCACTCCTTCCGGTCAGAAGTAGGAAATTGTTAAAAGTTCTTAAGCAGGGGATGGATATGACCAGAAGTAGGCTTTGGTTAAGGTAGTGTAAGGGTTGTCTTAACTCCGCTTTGAGAGTCTAGATGGTCTCCTTACTAACCCAAATTGCTCTGCTCTACTCCCCTCTCATCTGAACAGAGGCCTCCCTCAGCCAGGGTGCAGAAAAGGTCTTTAAAATGTTAGGTACTCACTTCCTGATAAGTAGGGCTTCCATGTTGTCGGGAAGAAAGAATTCGTAGTTCTTGTAGCTCACTGCCTCTCGTCGATATTGGCCTAAATTAAACACTGAAAGCAGGAAGCCCTGGTGAAGTGGTTGGGAAGATCCCAGTGGCAAAAAAAAGTCCTTTCCAGGAGGGATCTCAGAGGTAAAAGAAGGTAGAGTTTCTAATTATATAATATGTATACAAAGCCTCAAATTATGGCGTCTAGCTCACTTACTCCTCACAACAACCCTAAAAAATAGAAATCGCCATTCCCATTTTATAAATAAGAAAATGAAATTTCAGAGAAAGAAAGTAACTCTCTTAGTAAGTGGAGAGTTGGGATTCAAACACAGGTCTGTTTGGTTCCAAAGCTGGTGATCTTTCCGCTATTCCATTTTATCATAAACTACAAAACTTTTAATGCCCCACTCCATTGGAAAGATAAAGAAACTGGGATCCAGGGAGTAAACCAAGGTTCAAACAATGAGCAAGCTGACGACATAACTAGACTGGGCCTTCGGATACCTAGTCCAATGCTATCATATTTTATACGTCAGTATAGAGAACCTAGATTTATTGGACTTTTTAGGCCACACTTTCTCATTTGTAATGGTGAAAAACCAGAGAGGAAGGAGGGAAAGTGGGAACAAGGGGATAATAGGCAAAGAGGTAATGTAGTATTTCATTCATTCGTCCAACAAATACTTTCTCATGTCTACTTTGTAAATCAGTACATGAGTTCTGGGATCTCAGAGATGAATCAGATCTGCATGATGGACCCACAAGAAGCTCATCATCCAGAAGGCAGGACAGAGAGTAAACCAGTAAACAGAGAGCTCTCACCCAGTTTGTTAGTGCTCTGACAGAGTCATGCAAAAGAGTAAGGGGGAAGGAAAGACTAACTAAACTTAGAGTAGTCTCAGAAGCTTTTTTTGGAGAAAGCAGCATTTGTACCAGTCTTTATAGGAAGGCAGACCTTTTATAGGCAGGCATGGTGTGTGGGAGAGGGGAACAAAGACATTCCAGGTAGAGGAACAGTTTGAGCAAAGGTGTGGCATTGGCAGAAGGCAGAACATGAGCCATCCAATTGTGACTGAGGCCTGTGAGCCTGGCAGAGGCCAGTCATGGAGGGCCTTGAATGAATGATAGGCTAAGGAGCTTGGATTTAAACCTGCCAGTCAAGGGAGCCCTTGGTAGCTATAGATATGGGCAGCTATGTGTTTGAAACATGACTCTGAGGGTCTCTATGTGAGTGGAGCAGATGGGAAGCAGGTGCATAGGAGCAGAGACCCATCTGCCACCATCACATGTGCCCCTACCCTCAGCAGAGGCTCCTCAGAGCCTGCAGTCCTACAAGAACTATTCCTTCTCCCCTTCTCTTCTGCCAATGTCCTATTCCTCCCACAGGACCCACCCAGCTCAAATATACCATATATGGAAGATTTCACTGCCTTCCAGGTGGTGATTTCCTCTATGAGACCCTCAGTACCCTGCTCTGGGATTCTTCAGTGACATGTATTCTTATGCACCTCAGCCAAATGGAGAAATCTTCAAGGACAGGGTGTGAACCTCATCTAGTTTTGCATGTCTAGTGCATAGTATGAGTTTTGGCACATGGAGGACCATTGGGAAACTCACCAGTGAATGAGAGAAACAGAAAGTAAATGAAGGGAAAGAAGAAATGGGAGAAGGAGAGGAGAAGACTGGAGAGAGGGAGGGAAGGGGGCAGATAGATAGGGTGTTGGGATGGTCAAGAGAAGTGAGAGGAAGAACATGGAGGGGAGTACAGGGCCAATGTGGGTTCTCTCCTCTTCCCATCAGTAGTGCCAAGTATAGACAGTGAGTGTCAGTGTCAGTGTCAGACACAGTGAGTGTTAGGCTATGGAATCAACCAGATGTGGGTTCGTATCTTGGTTCCATCACCTTGTGTTCCATCACCTTGGTTGATGTTACATACATGCGATGTGTTCCATCACATGGTGACCATGTGCCTTCAGACAAGATGTGCCAACTCTTGGGTGTTAGTTTCGTCAACTATGGGATGATGATAATACTAGTTCTTCCCACGTGGGTGTTTTAGAGCTTAAGAATAGATGTGAGTTCTTTGAGGGCAGGGGTCCTATTTTACTTGTTTTTGTTTGCCCAACATCCAACAAGGGACTTGACACAACTGTGCTCAACAAATAATTAATGACCGAGCAAATGAATGCCTGAGAAGAACTTCTTTCTGCACTGGGGAACAGTGCTCCATTCCACAAGAGAGACAGGCTAAGCACTTGCTTAGTGTATCAGTAAAGACACAGCCCCAGTAAAAGTGTTCAACCAAGTGGATATGCATTAAAAGCATTTATTAATGCTTTTAGTCATTAGGGGAAAAATTTTAAAAAAAAAGGTAGACTTTGTTACATTTACTGTTTTTATTCTGAATTACATGTGATGCGGGGCACCCTACCTTTTAGTGTTTAAAGCCCCTGAATGTCTTAATTTTGTCCTACTTGAGCAATAGAAATGAATAAGATCTAATCCCTTACCCCAGAGCAGCTCCTGGGGCGAGAGACCCAGACACACAATACACTATGTAATTAGTATTGGCATAGAGGGGGCTGTAGAAAGCATTGGTGTGGGAACCCAGAAAAGCATGGTCCTAGAGAGAACAGAGGAGTCAAATAGGAATGGGGATACAGGGCAGGGATAGAGAAATCAAAAGGAGAATAGAAGAGAGTGATTGCTGAATAAGAGATAGTAAGCAGAAAAGAGATCACGTGGGGAGAAAGGAAAGCTGGAGGCAGGGAGTGTGGGAGGAGGCTGACAGGCTGTGAAGGAGACCCCTCTGGAGGCAGAAAGAGGCAGGATCACTTCCTGCTGGGGAGGGGGAGAAGCAAGGCACAGACGTAAGGAGAAGCTAGGAGACAGGGCGCTGTCTGGACTGGAGAGGTGAGCTAAAGTGCCCTGCTGTACTGAAGAGCTTGTGGGGGCCTCCAGGCTGGGGTTTCAATGTACTTGACTCCATACATCCCTAAGTTCTGAAGGGAACTTTAAGGTTGTAAAGAAATTGTAATGCTAATAAAATAGTATTATTGATGTAATATTAATAAAAATGGTAATAAGAGTAATATGTTATTGATAGGGTGATTTTGAGGTCTTACAAAATTGACCTCCTTTGAAACAGATATTTAATCTTATTAGTTTTCCTATACTTAGTGCCTAGCATAAGATTTGGCACTGGATATGTACTTAAGAAATTGTAAAATTTATGACGGTAGTAGTAGCAGTAGTAGAAATAGTAGTCACAGTCATAGTGGTAGAAGTAGTAGCAGCAGGAGTAATAATATTAGTAATAGTCTTAGTACTGTTAATAGTTGTTTGAGACATTCCTGTACTAGTGGTTTGGCTCTTTTGTGGTATGTTACCTTACTCCATACTCCATCAGTGTTCTATAGAGGGCTGTAGAACAAAGAGTTTCAGAGACATACCTTTAGTTGGTGTTCCTATCCAGTTGAGATAGCGTGTGAGCTTTGTTGAGATGTAGGTCTTTCCTCGAGCTGGTAAACCCACCATGATCACCATCGTGGGGGAATTTGTAAACTGTGGTATGGATGCTGGAAGACAAACAGAGCTTCAAATCTTATCCTCAGATTCCCATGATATTAAGTTATCATCACAGAGATGTAAAATTTTAAAAAGCTTCTCTCCAACCATTATATAACAAGGAAAAAAAAACCTAGAAAATTGAAAATGATCTTCATTTTAATTCATGAGCAAACTGAGATTGCAGTGCAAATTGCTATCTCCAAATCTGTAGATGCAGGCATGTACAGGGAGAAACAGGGTCCAGGTATTTGCTTATTTTTTACTACTGAATAACATATAAACATAAGAAGTTACAGCTAGATTCCTGAGGACTTTCAAGGTGGTGGAGGAATTAGACAGGGAGATCAACTTCCTCCCAACAAATGCATTAAAAATCCATCTTCATATGGGATAACTCCTACAGAACAGCTTCTGAACACTGACAGAGGACCCTACACTTCCAAAAAGGGAAGTTAATCTCCTCAGAAAGAGTGTGTGAGTTTCTTTGAGTGTTCTGGGCTGTTTGTGTTGCTTTCGCCATTAGTCTTGGGATTTTGTCACCTGTTCTGTGTGGCCTGTGAAATTGTCCTGCCACAGTAAGGGGTTGGGCCCAAACCCTTGAGGTGGGAGATCCAAGTCCAGGACTTTGGATCACCAGAGAACTCCCAAACCCATGGAACATTAATCAATGAGAGCTCTCCCCAAAGCCTCCATCTCAACACTAAGACCAAGAAGCACCCAAAGACCAGCAAGCTCCAGTGCCAGACACCTCATGCCAAACTTTCAGCAAAATAGGATCTCAACTCTGCCCATTAGCAGACAGGTTACCCAAAGTCATGCCAAGCCCACTGACATCCCAGAACACTTCACTGGACATGGCACTGTCCTTCAGAAAGTCAAGACCCAGCTTCATTCACCAGAACACAGACACAAACTTCCCAACAGGAAACCTTCACAAGGCACTGGTCCAAACCCACCCGGGGTGGGGGCAGACTTGACAATTAAAAGCAACTAAGACCTTCCAGCCTGTAGAAAGGTGACTCCAAGCACAGTAAATTAAACAAAATGAAAATACAGAGAAACACGCAGCAGTTGAAGGAACATGGTAAAAACCCACAAGACAAAACAAATGAAGAGGAAATAGGCAGTCTATGTAAAAAAGAATTCAGAGTAATGATTGTAGTGATGATCCAAAACTTTGGAAATAAAATGGAGGCACAGATAAACAGACTGGAGGCATGGATCAAAAAGATACAAGAAATGTTTATCAAGAACTTAGAAGAAATAGAAAATAAGCAATGAACAACACAATAACTGAGATTAATAATACACTAGAGGGAAACAATAGCATAATAACTGAGGCAGAAGAACGGATGAGTGATCTGGAAGACAGAGTGGTTGGAAGACAGACTGGTGGAAATAAGTGAAGCAGAGCAGAATAAAGAAAAAAGGATCAAAAGAGATAAGAACAGTCTCAGAGACCTCTGGGACAACATTAAGTGAACCAACATTGGAATTATAGGGGTCCCAGAAGAAGAAGAGAAAAAGAAAGGGTATGGGAAAATATTTGAGGAGATTATAGTCAAAAACTTCCCTAACATGGGAAAAGAAATGACCACCCAAGTCAAGGAAGCCCAGAGAGTCCCATAAGGGTAAACCCAAGGAGAAACATTCCAAGACATATATTAATCAAGCCAATCAAAATTAAGAAGAACAAATATTAAAAGTAGCAAGGGAAAAGCAACAAATAACATACAAGGGAATTCCCATAATGCTAACAGCTCATCTTTCAACAGAAACTCTGCAGGCCAGAAGAGAGTGGCAGGGTATACTTAAAGTGATGAAAGGAAAAAACCTACAACCAAGATTACTCCATCCAACAAGGATCTCATTCAGATGTGAAGGAGAAATAAAAAATGTTCCAGACAAGCAGAATTTAAGAGAATACAGCACCACAAAACCACTTTAACAGCAAATGCTAAAGGAACTTCCCTAGACAGGAAACACAAGAGAAAGAAAAAAAACCTGTAAAAGCAAATCCAAAAACAACAAAGCAAATGGTAATAGGATCATACGTATCAATAATTACCTTTTGTAAATGGCCTAAATGCTCCAACCAAAAGACATAGATTGGCTGAATGGATACAAAAACAAGACTCCTGTATATGCTATCTACAAGAGACCCACCTCAGACCTAGGGACACATACAAACTGAAAGTGAGGGGCTGGAAAAACTTATTCCATGCAAATGGAAATCAAAAGAAAATTCAAGTAGCAATATTCATATCAGATAAAATAGATTTTGAAATAAAGACTGCTGTAAGAGACAAGAAAGGACACTATATAATGATCAAGGGATTAATCCAAGAAGAAGATAAAACAATTATACATATATATGCACTCAACATAGGAGCACCTCAATATATAAGGCGAATGTCAGCAACTATTAAAGGGGAAATCAACAGTAACACAATAATAATGGGGGACTTTAACACTCCACTCACACCAATGGACAGATGATCCTGACAGAAAATTAATAAGAAAACACAAACTTTAAATGATACATTGGACCAGTTAGATCTAATTGATATCTACAGGGCATTTCTTCCGAAAACAATAGATTTTATTTTTTTAAAGTACACATGGAAAATTCTTCAGGATATGTCACATCTTGGGTCATAAGTCAAGCTGCAATATATTTTTAAAAGTTGAAATCATTTCAAGCATCTTTTTTGACCACAACGTTATAAGATTAGACATCAACTACAGGAAAAAACTATAAAAAACACAAACACTAGGAGGTTAAACAATACACTTCTGAATAAATGAGAAGTCACTGAATAAATTAAAGAAGAAATTTAAAAAAATGCCTGGAAGCAAATGATGATGAAAACACAAGTCAAACCCACTGGATGAAGGAAAAACATGTGGTAAGAGGGAAGTTTATAGCAATACAAGCCTACTTCAAAAAACAAGAGAAACATCAAATAAACAACCTAACCCTACACCTAAAGCAACCTGAAAAAGAACAAAAAAGCCAAAGTTAGTAGAAGTAAAGAAATTGTAAAGATCAAAGCAAAAATAAATGAAAAAGAAATGTAGACAATAGCAAAGATCAATAAAACTAAAAGCTGTTTCTTTGAGATGATAAACAAAATTGAAAACCATTAGCCAGACTCATCAAGAAAAAAGGGAGAAGACTCAAATCAATAAAATCAGAAATGAAAAAGAAGTTACAACAGACAATGTAGAAATACAAAGGATCATAAGCGACTACTATGAGCAACTATATGCCAATAAAATGGACAAACTCGAAGAAATGGACAAATTCTTGTAAAAGCATGACCTTCCAAAACTGAACCAGGAAGAAATAGAAAACATAAACAGACTAATCGCAAGCACAGAAGTCAAAACTGCAATAAAAAATCTTCTAACAAACAAAAGCCCAGGGCCAGATGGCTTCACAGGCTAATTCTACCAAAATTTCAGAGAAGAGCTAACATGTATCTTCCTCAAACTTTTCCAGAAAATTGTAGAGGAAAGAAAACTCTTGAACTCATTCTATGAGGCCATTATCACCCTGATACCAAAACCAGACAAACATGCTACAAAAAAAGGAAAATAACAGGCCAATATCACTGACGAACACAGATGGAAAAATCTTCAACAAAATTCTAGCAAAGAGAATCCAACAGCACGTTAAAAAAGATCATACATCATGATCAAGTGGGCTTTATCCCAGGGATGCAAGGATTCTTCAGTATATGCAAATTAATCAATCTGATACACTATATTAACAAATTGAAAGATAAAAACCATATGGTCATCTCGATAGATGCAGAGAAAGCTTTTGCAAATTTAAACATCCATTTATGATTAAAATAACTCTCCATAAAATAGGCATAGAAGGAACATATCTCAACATCATAAAGGCCATATGTGACAAACCCACAGCAAACATTATTCCTAATGGTGAAAAACCGAAAGCATTTCCTCTAAGATCAGGAGCAAGACGAGGGTGCCCATTCTTGCCACTATAATTCAACATATTTTTGGAAGTCTTAGCCACAGAAAACAAAGAAAAAGAAATAAAATGAATGTATATTGGAAAAAAAAGAAATAAAACTGTCACCACTTGCAGATGACATGATGTGTGTGTTATGTGTTAAGTTGTTTCAGTCATATCTGACTCTTTGTGACGCTATGGATCTGTAGCTCACCAGGCTCCTCTGCCCATGGGATTCTCCAGGCAAAAATATCAGAGTGAATTGTCATACCCTCCTCTAAGGGATCTTTCAGACCCAGGAATCAAACCTGCATCTCTTATGTCTCCTGCATTTGTAGGAAGGTTCTTTATCACTAATGCCACCTAGGAAGTCCCCCCAAAATAAAGGTAGGTTAGAAGTAAAAGCTGGTAAAAGATACACCATGCAAAGATGGCACCAGAAAATTACTAGAGCTAATCAATGAGTATAGGAAAGTTGCAGGATATAAAATTATTACACAGAAATCCATAGCATTCTTTACACTAACAATGAAAAATAAGAAAGAGAAATAAGGAAACAGTTGCATTCTCCATTGTAAAAAAAAAAAAAAAAATCAAAATACCTAGGACTAAGCCTACCTGAGGATGTGAAGGACCTATATACAGAAAACTATAAGACGCTAATGAAAGAAATCAAAGATGACACAAACAGATGGAGAGATATACCATGTTCCTGGATTGGAAGAATCAATATTGGGAAAATGACTATACTACCTAAACAATCTACAGAATCAGTGCAATCCCTATCAAACTGTTGATGGTATATTTTTATAGAACAAGAACAAAAAGTTTCACAATTTGTATGTAATCATATAGACCATGAATAGCCAAAGCAATCTTGAAAATGAAAAATGGAGCTGGACACATCAACTTTTCTGACTGAAGACTATACAACAAAGCTATAGTCATCAAAACAGCATGGAACTGACACAAAAGCAGAAATGTAGACCAATGGAACAAGCTAGAAAGCCCAGAGATAAACCCATGGACATATGGACACCTTATCTTTGACAAAGGAGGCAAGAATATACAATGGAGAAAACATAGTCTCTTCAATAAGTGGTGGTGGACAGCTACATGTAAAAGATTCAAGTTATACCAATTTGTAACACTATATGCAAAGAGAAACTCAAAATGGATTAAAGACCTAAATGTAAAACCAGAAACTATAAAACTCTTCAAGGAAGTCATAGGCAGAACACACTTTGAAATAAATCACAGCAAGTTCCTCAATGACCCATCTCCTAGAGTAGTGGAAATGAAAACAAAAATAAACAAATGGGACCTAACTGAACTTAAAAGCTTTTGAACAGCAAAGGAAACCATAAACAAGATGAAAAGACAACCCTCAGAATGGGCAAAAATAATAGCAAATGAAACAACCGAAAAAGGATTAATCTCCAAAATATACAAGAAGCTCATTCAGCGCAATGCCAGAAAAAAAACACCTCAATCAAAAAGTGAGCAGAAGACCTAAACAGATATTTCTCCAAAGAAGGCATGAAAAGATGCTCAATATTGCTCATTATTAGAGAAATGCAAATCAAAACTACAATGAGGTATCACTTCACACCAGTCAGAATGGCCATCATCAAAAAATCTATAAACAATAAATGCTGGAAAGAGTGTGGAGAAAAGGGAACCCTCTTGAAATGTTGGTGGGGATGCAAATTGATAAAGCTACTGTGGAAACAGTGTGGATATTTCTTAAAAAACTAGGAATAAAACTACCATATGACCCAACAATCCCACTACTGGGCATATACCCTGAATAAACCATAATTGAAAAAGACACATGTACCCCAATGTTCATTGCAGCACAATTTACAATAGCTAGAACATGGAAGCAACCTAGATGTCCATTGAAAGAAGAATGGATAAAGAAACTGTGCTACGTGTACACAATGGAATATTACTTAGCCATAAAATGGAACACACTGGACTCAATTCTAATAAGATGGATGAATCTAGAGTCAATAGGTTCATACAGAGTGAAGTAAGTCAGAAAGAGAAGAAAAAATATCATGTACTAACGTATGTACATGGAGTCTAAAAAAATTGTATTGATGAACCTGTCTGAAGGGCAGCAATGAGTATGCAGACATAGAGAACAGACTTGTGGACACAGTAAGGGAAGGAGTTCAGTTCAGTTCAATTGCTCAGTCGTGTCCGACTCTTTGCGACCCCATGAACTGCAGCATGCCAGGCCTCCCTGTCCAACACCAACTCCCGGAGTTTACCCAAACTCATGTCCATCGAGTTGGTGATGCCATCCAGCCATCTCATCCTCTGTTGTCCCCTTCTCCTCCTGCCTCCAATCTTTCCCAGCATCAGGGTCTTTTCAAATGAGTCAGCTCTTCGCATGAGGTGGCCAAAGTATTGGAGTTTCAGCTTCAACATCATTCCTCCCAATGAATACCCAGGACTGATCTCCTTTAGGATGGACTGGTTGGATCTCCTTGCAGTCCAAGGGACTCTCAAGGGTCTTCTCCAACACCACAGTTCAAAAGCATCAATTATGCGGTGCTCAGCTTTCCTCACCATCCAACTCTCACATCTGTACATGACCACTGGAAAAACCATAGCCTTGACTAGACGGACTTTTGTTGGCAAAGTAATGTCTCTGCTTTTATTTTTTTTATAAATTTATTTATTTTAGTTGGGGGCTAATTACTTTACAATATTGTAGTGGTTTTTGCCATACATTGACATGAATCAGCCATGGGTTTACATGTGTTCCCCATCCTGAACCCCCTTCCCACCTCCCTCCCCATCCCATCCCTCTGGGTCATCCCAATGCCCCAGCCCTGAGCATTTGTCTCATGCATCGAACCTGGAATGGTGTTCTGTTTCACATATGATAATATACATATTTCAATGCTATTCTCTCAGAACGTCCCACCCTCACCTTCTCGCTCAGAGTCCATAAGACTGTTCTATGCATCTGTGTCTCTTATTCTGTCTCGCATATAGGGTTATTGCTACCATCTTTAAAATTCCATATATATGCATTAGTATACTGTATTGGTGTTTTTCTTTCTGGCTTACTTCACTCTGTATAATGGGCTCCAGTTTCATATATATACAAGCAACTCCTGCAGCTGAATTCCAGCAAAATAAATGACCCAATCAAAAAATGGGCCAAGGAACTAAAGAGACATTTCTCCAAAGAAGACATACAGATGGCTAACAAACACATGAAAAGATGCTCAACATCACTCATTATTAGAGAAATGCAAATCAAAACCACAATGAGGTACCATTTCAGGCAAGTCAGAAAGGCTGCTATCCAAAAGTCTACAAGCAATAAAAGATGGAGAGGGTGTGGAGAAAAGGGAACCCTCTTACACTGTTGGTGGGAATGCAAACTAGTACAGCCACTATGGAGAACAGTGTGCAGATTCCTTAAAAAACTGGGAATAGAACTGCCATATGACCCAGCAATCCCACTGCTGGGCATACACACCGAGGAAACCAGAATTGAAGGAGACGCGTGTACCCCAGTGTTCATCACAGCACTGTTTACAATAGCCAGGACATGGAAGCAACCTAGGTGTCCATCAGCAGAAGAATGGATAAGGAAGATGTGGTACATATACACAATGGAATATTACTCAGCCATTAAAAAGAATACATTTGAATCAGTTCTATTGAGATGGATGTCTCTGCTTTTGAATAAGCTATCAAGGTTGGCCATAACCTTCCTTCCAAGGAGTAAGCGTCTTTTAATTTCACGGCTGCAATCACCATTAGCAGTGATTTTGGAGCCCAAAAGAATAAAGTCTGCCACTGTTTCCACTGTTTCCCCATCTATTTCCCATGAAGTGATGAGACCAAATGCCATGATCTTAGTTTTCTGAACGTTGAGATTTAAGCCAACTTTTTCACTCTCCTCTTCACTTTCATCAAGAGGCTCTTTAGTTCTTCTTCACTTTCTGCCATAAGGGTGATGTCATCTGCATATCTGAGGTTATTGATATTTCTCCCAGCAATCTTGATTCCAGCTTGTTTCTTGCAGCCCAGTGTTTCTCCAGATGTACTCTGCATGTAAGTTAAATAAGCAGGGTGACAATATACAGCCTTGACATACTCCTTTTCCTATTTGGAAGCAGTCTGTTGTTCCATGTCCAGTTCTAACTGTTGCTTCCTGACTTGCATATAGGTTTCTAAAGAGACAGGTCAGATGGTCTGGTATTCCCATCTCTTTCAGAATTTTTCACAGTTTATTGTGATCCACACAGTCAAAGGCTTTGGCATAGGCAATAAAGCAGAAATAGAAGTTTTTCTGGAACTCTCTTGCTTTTTCGATGGTCCAGCGGATATTGGCAATTTGATCTCTGGTTCCTTTGCCTTTTCTAAACCAACTTGAACATCTGGAAGCTCACGGTTCACATATTGCTGAAGCCTGGCTTGGAGAATTTTGAGCATTACTTTACCAGTGTGTGAGATGAGTGCAATTGTGCGGTAGTCTGACCATTCTTTGGCATTGTCTTTCTTTGGGATTGGGATGAAAATTGACCTTTTCCAGTCCTGTGGCCACTGCTGAGTTTTCCAGATTTGCTGGCATATCGAGTGCAGCACTTTCACAGCATCATCTTTGAGAATTTGAAATAGCTCAACTGGAATACCATCACCTCCACTAGCTTTGTTCGTAGTGATGCTTTCTAAGGCCGACTTGACTTCACATTCCAGGATGTCTGGCTCTAGGTGAGTGATCACACCATCGTGATTATCTGGGTCATAAAGATCTTTTTTGTACAGTTCTTCTGTGTATCCTTGCCACCTCTTCTTAATATCTTCTGCTTCTGTTAGGTACATAGCATTTCTGTAATTTATCGAGCCCATCTTTGCATGAAATCTCTAATTTTCTTGAAGAGATCTCTAATCTTTCCCAATCTGTTGTTTTTCTCTATTTCTTTGCATTGGTCACTGAGGAAGGCTTTCTTATCTCTCCTTGCTATTCTTTGGAACTCTGCATTCAGATGGGAATATCTTTCCCTTTGCTTCTCTTCTCTTCCCAGCTATCTGTAAGGCCTCCTCAGACAGCCATTTTGCCTTTTTGCATTTTTTGCATTTCTTTTCCATGGGGATGGTCTTGATCCCTGTCTCCTCTACAATGTCACGAACCTCTGTCCATAGTTCATCAGACACTCTATCAGATCTAGTCCCTTAAATCTATTTGTCACTTCTACTGTATAATCATAAGGGATTTGATCTAGGTCATACCTCAGTGGACTAGTGGTTTTCCCTACTTTCTTCAATTTAAGTCTGAATTTGGCAATAAGGAGTTCATGATCTGAGCCACAGGCTGCTCCCGGTCTTGTTTTTGCTGACTGTATAGAGCTTCTCCATCTTTGGCTGCAAAGAATATAATCAATCTGATTTCAGTGTTGACCATCTGGTGATGTCCATGTGTAGAGTTTTCTCTTGTGTTGTTGGAAGAGGGTGTTTGCTATGACCAGTGCGTTCTCTTGGCAAAACTCGATTAGCCTTTGCCCTGCTTCATTCTTTACTCCAAGGCCAAATTTGCCTGTTACACCAGGTGTTTCTTGACTTCCTACTTTTGCATTCCAGTCCCCTATAATGAAAAGGACATCTTTTTTGGGTGTTAGTTCTAAAAGATCTTGTAGATCTTCATAGAACAGTTCAACTTCAGCTTCTTCGGTGTTACTGGTCGGGACATAGACTTGGATTACTGTGATATTGAATGGTTTGCCTTGGAAACGAACAGAGATCATTCTGTCGTTTTTGAGATTGCATCCAAGTACTGCATTTCAGACTCTTTTGTTGACCACAATGGCTACTCCATTTCTTCTAAGGGATTCCTGCCCACAGTAGTAGATATAATGGTCATCTGAATTAAATTCACCCATTCCAGTCCATCTTAGTTCACTGATTCCGAAAATGTCGATTTTTACTCTTGCTGTCTCCTGTTTGACCACTTCCAATTTACCTTGATTCATGGACCTAATATTCCAGGTTCCTATGCAATATTGCTCTTTACAGCATTGGACATTGCTTCTATCACCAGTCACATCCACAGCTGGGTATTGTTTTTGCTTTGGCTCCATCCCATCATTCTTTCTGGAGTTATTTCTCCACTGATCTTCAGTAGCATATTGGGCACCTACTGACCTGGGGAGTTCATCTTTCAGTGTCCTAACTTTTTTGCCTTTTCCTACTCTCAAAATGGATTAAAGATCTAAATGTAAGACCAGAAACTGTAAAACTCCTAGAGGAAAACATAGGCAAAACACTCTCCGACATAAATCACAGCAGGATCCTCTATTACCCACTTCCCAGAGTAATGGCAATAAAAGCAAAAATAAACAAATGGGACCTAGTTAAACTTAAAAGCTTTTACACAACTAAGGAACCTATAAGCAAGGTGAAAAGACAGCCTTCAGAATGGGAGAAAATAATAGCAAATGAAGCAACTGACAAAGAATGAATCTCAAAAATATACAAGCAGCTCATGCAGCTCAATTCCAGAAAAATAAAGACCTAATCAAAAAATGGGCCAAAGAACTAAGCAGACATTTTTCCAAAGAAGACATACAGATGGCTAACAAACACATGAAAAGATGCTCAACATCACTCATTATTAGAGAAATGCAAATCAAAACCACAATGATGTACCATCTCATGCTGGTCAGAATGGCTGGTATCAAAAAGTGTACAAACAGTAAATGCTGAAGAGGGTGTGGAGAAAAGGGAACCCTCTTACACTGTTGGTGGGAATGCAAACTAGTACAGCCACTATGGGGAACAATGTGGAGATTCCTTACAAAAATGAAAATAGAAATGCCATACGACCCAGCAATTCCATTAGTGGGCATACACACCGAGGAAACCAGCATTGGAAGAGACACGTGTACCCCAATGTTCATTGCAGCACTGTTTTCAATAGCCAGAACATGAAAGCAACCTAGATGTCCATCGGCAGACAAATGGATAAGTAAGCTGTGGTACAGATACACAATGGAATATTACTCAGCTATTAAAAATGCATTTGAATCAGTTCTAACGAGGTGGATGAAACTGGAGCCTATTATACAGAGTGAAGTAAGTCACAAAGAAAACCACCAATACAGTATACTTACACATATATATGGAATTTAGAAAGATGGTAATGATGACCCTATATTCGAGACAGAAAAAGAGACCCAGATATAAAGAACAGTCTTTTGGACTGTGTTGGAGAAGGCGAGGGTGGGAGGATTTGAGAGGGTAGCATTGAAACGTGTATATTATCATATGTGAAGTGAATCACCAGTCCAGGTTCGATGCATGAGACAGGGTGCTCACGGCTGGTGCACTGGGATGACCCTGGGGGATGGGATGGGGAGGGATGTGGGAGGGGGTTTCTAAATGGGGAACACATGTTTGCCCATGGCTGATTCATGTCAATGCATGGCAATAACCACTGCAATAAAGTAAAATAATTAGCCCCCAATTAAAATGAATTAATTAATTAAAAAAAAAGAAAATTCAATACCATGAAACCAGATTTAAAACAAATGCTAAAGGAACTTCTCTAGGTGAAAAAGAAAAGGCCACAACTAGAAACAAGAAATTTACAAGTGGAAAAGCTCAACAGTAAAGGCAAACATATAATAAAGGTAGGAAACAATCTGCACAAAAATATGTTATCAAAACCAATAATTGTGCAACAAGGAGAGTATAGATGCGAGATATTTGAAATGCATTTGAAATTAAGAGACTAGCAACTTAAAACAATCTTGTGTATAGTGTGTATAGAGAGACTGCTCTATCAAAACCTTATGGTAGCTGTCCAATTTTCCAAGCACCACTTATTGAAGAGACTATCTTTGCCCCATTGTACAGTCTTGCCTCCTTTGTCAAAGATAAGGTGCCCATAGGTGCATGGGTTTATCTCTGAAATTTCTATCTTGCTCCATTTGTCTGTATTTCTGTTTTTCTGACATAACCATACTCTATTGATGATTGTAGCTTTGTAGTATAGTCGAAAGTCAAGAAGGCTGATTTCTCCAGCTCCATTTTTCTTTTTGAGAATTGCTTTGGCTATTCAGGGTCTTTTGTGTTTCCATACGAATTGTGAAATTTTTTCTTCTAGTTCTGTGAAAAATGCCATTGGTTATTTGCTAGGGATTGCATTGAATCTGTAGGTTGCATTTGGTAGTATAGTAATTTTCACAATATTGATTCTTCCAACTCAGGAACATGGGATATCTCTCCATTTGTTTATGTCACCTTTGATTTCTTTCATCAGTGCCTTATAGTTTTCTGTATACAGCTCTTTTTCCACTTAGGTAGGTCTATTTCTAGGTATTTTAAATAGAATGAAATTAGAATACTTCCTAACACCATACTCAAAGATAAATTCAAAATAGTTTAAAGAGTTAATTGTAAGATCAGAAACCATAAAACTCTTAGAGGAAAACATAGGCAGAACACATTTAGCATAAATCACAGAAAGATCCACTATGATCCACCTCCTAGAGTAATGGAAATAAATACAAAAATAAACAAGTGGGATTAGTTAAACTTAAAAGCTTTTGCATAGTGAAAGAAACTATAAACAAGGTGAAAAAACAATCTTCAGAATGTGAAAAAATGATAGCAAGTGAAACAACTGACACAGTAATTAATTTACAAAAATATGTAAGCAGTTTATGCAACTCAATACCAGAAAAACAAACAACCCAATCAAAATGTGGACAGAAGACCTAACCAGAAGTTTCTCTTTAGAAGACATACAGATGGCTAATAAACACATGAAAAGATGCTCAACATTTCTCATTATTAGAGAAATGCAAATCAAAACTACAATGAGATATGACCTCACATCAGTCAGAATGGCCATCATCAAAAAAAACTACAAACAATAAATGCTAGAGAGGTTGTGTAGAAAAGGGAATCTTCTTGTACTCCTTGTGGAAATGTAAATTGATACAGCCACTACGGAAGACAGTATGGAGATTGCTTAAAACTCTAGGAATAAAACTACCATAAGACTCAACAGTCCCACTACTGGGCATATACCCTGAGAAAATCATAATTGGAAAAAACACATGTACCTCAATGTTCATCGCAGCAGTATTCATGATATCTAGGACATGGAAGCAACCTAGATGTTCATCAACAGATGAGTGGATAAAGAAACTGTGGTACATATATACAATGGGATGTTACTCAGCCATAAAAAGCAATGCATTTCAGTCAGTCCAGTCGCTCAGTCATGTCTGATTCTTTGTGAAACCATGGACTGCAGCATGCCAGGCTTCCCTGTCCATCACCAATTCCCGGAGCTTGCTCAAAGTCATGTCCATCGAGTTGGTGATGCTATCCAACCACCTCATCCTCTGTCGTCCCCTTCTCCTCCTGCCTTCAATCATTTCCAGCATCAGGATCTTTTCCATTGAGTCAATCATATGCATCAGGTGGCCAAAATATTGGAGCTTCAGCTTCAGCATAAGTCCTTCCAATGAATATTCAGGACTGCTTTCCTTTAAGGTTGACTGGTTTGATCTCCTTGCTGTCCAAGGGACTCTCAAGAGTATTCTCCAGAACCAGAATTCAAAAGCATCAATTCTTAAGCACTCAGTTTTCTTTATAGTCCAACTCTCACATCCATACATGATTACTGGAAAAACCATAGCTTGGACTAGATGGACCTTTGTTGGCAATGTAATGCCTCTGCTGTTTTACATGCTGTCCAGGTTGGTCATAGCTTTTTCCAAGGAGCAAGCATCTTTCAATTTTGTGGTTGCAGTCACCATCTGCAGTGATTTTGGAGCCTAAGAAAATAAAGTACCTCATTGTTTCCATTGTTTCCCCATCTATTTGCCATGAAGTGATGGGACTGGCTCAAATGAATTGAGCCAGTATTAATGAGGTAGATGAACCTAGAGCCTATTATAAAGAGTGAAGTAAGTCAGAAAGAGAAAAACAAATATCATATATTAATGCATATGTATATATATGGAATCTAGAATGGAGATGTAGACATAGAAAATAGACTTAAGGACATGCTGTTGATAGGGAATGAGAGGGTGGGACAAATGGAGAGAGTATCATGGAAACATATATACTACCATATGTAAAATAGATAGCCAGTGGAAATTTGCTGTATGACTCAAGGAATTCAAATCAGCGATCTGTGACAACCTAGAGGGAAGGGATAAGGTGGGTGTTGGGAGGGAGGTTCAAGAGAGAGGGGATATATGTATACCTATGGCTAATTCATGTTGATGTATTGTAGAAACAAACATGATATTTTAAAACAATTATCCTTCAATTAAAAATAAATAAATTTGAAAAAAAAATTATGGTAACCACAAAGCAATAATCTACAATTTATATACACACAAAACGAAAAAGGAACACAAACACATCACAGAAGACAGTCATCAAATCACAATAGAAGACAAAAAAGAAGAAATGAAGAAAAAATCTAAAAAAAGTACAAAACAATTATGAAAATGGTGATAAGAATATACATATCCAGCACTATTTACGATAGCCAGGACATAGAAGCAACCTAGATATCCATAGACATGTGAATGGATAGATAAAGACTTTGTGGTACATGTATAAATATGATATTACCTAGCCATAAAAAGAACAAAAAAAAGAACAAAATTGAGTCAGTTGTAGTGATAGGGATGAACCTACAGCCTGTCATACAGAGTGAAATAAGTTAGAAGAACAAATATCATGTATTAATGCACATATGTGAAATCTAGAAAAATGGTACTGATGAGCCTATTTGCAGGGCAGATATAGGGATGCAGATGTAGAGAATGGACTTGGGACACAACAGGGGATGGAGAGGGTAGGACGTATTGAGAAAGTAGCATTGACATATATGCATTACCATATATAAAAGAGATAGCTAGTAGGAAGCTGCTCTATAACGCAGTGGGCTCAGCTTGGTGCTCTGTGATGACATAGAGGGATGGGATGGGAGGTAGAGTGAGGTTCAGGAGGGAAGGGATATATGTATACTTATAGCTGATTCATGTTGTACAGCAGAAACTAGCAACATTGTAAAGCAATTATCCTCCAATAAAAAATAAATTAAAAAAATAAAAAAGAATATATCAGTAATTACCTTAAATGTAAATGGACTAAATGCTCCAATCAAAAGACATAGATTGGCTGAATGGATACAAAAAAAAAGAAACCACTATATATGCTGTCTACAAGAGGCCCACTTCAAATTTCAGAACACCTACAAACTGAAAGTGAGGGCATGGAAAAAGATATTCAATGCAAATGGAAAGCAAAAGAAAGCTGGAGTAACAATACTCATATGAGACAAATAGAATTTAAAATAAAGACAGTTACAAGAGACAAAGAAATATGCTACATAATGATCAAGGGGTCAATCCAAGAAGAAGATATAACAATTTTGAATATATGTGCACCCAACATAAGAGCACCTCAATATAGAAGGCAAATGCTAACAGCTATAAAAGGAGAAAACGAAAGTAACACAATAATAGTGGGGAACTTTTAACACCTCACTTTCATCAATGGACAGATAGATCACCCAGGCAGAGAATCAATAAGGAAACAGAGGCCTTAGATGACATATTAGACTGGATTGACTTTTTTGATATATATAGAGCATTCCATCCAAAAGCAGCAGAATACACATTCTTTTCAAGAGTACATGGACATTCTCCAGGATCGATCACATACTGGACCATAAAGCAAAACTTAGTAAATTTAAGAAAATTGAAATCATATCCAGTAACTTTTCCAAACACAGCTATGTGAAATGAGAAATCAACTACAAGGAAACACATTATAAAAAAAACACAAACATATGGAGGTTTCACAATATGGTACTAAACAACCAATGGATAGCTGAAGAAATCAGAGAGGATGGGGTTCCCCTGGTGTTTGGTGGGAAAGAATCCACCTGCTGGTCTTCCCCGGTGGCTCAGCGACAAAGAATCCAACTGCAATGCAAGAATCTGCCAACCAATGCAGAAGACATGGGTTTGATCCCCGGTCCAGGAAGATCACACAAGCTGCAGAGCAATTGGGCCTCTGCAGCAAAACTATTGATCCTGTGCTCTGGAGCCTGAGAGCCACGACTATGAGACCATGAGCTGCAACTACTGAAGCCTGTGCACCCTGGAGCCCATGCTCTGCAGCAGATACCACTGCAATGAGAAGCTCGCTTACCAAAACTAGAGAGAGGTCCCTGCTTGCCACAACTACAGAAAAGCCCACTCAGCAATGAAGACCTAGCACAGCCAAAAAAAAGTAAACAAATAAAATTATTAAAAATATATATTAAAGAGGAAATCAATAAATATCTAGAGACAAATCAAAAGGAAAAGAAGACGATCCAAAACCTACGGGATGCAGCAAAAACAGTTCTAATAGGGAAGCTTACAGCAATAGAATCTTACCTCAGGAAACATGAAAGATCTTAAATAATCAACCAAACCTTACTCTTAAAGCAGCTAGATAAAGAAGAACAAACAAAACCCATAATTAGTAGAAGGAAGGAAATCATGTAGATTAGAGCAGAAATAAATGACATAGGGACAAAAAAATAGAAAAGACCAATGAAACTAAAAGTTAGTTCTTTGAAAAGATAAAATGATAAGTCTTTAGCCAGACTCATCAAGAAAAAGGGAGAGCTCAAATCAATAAAACTAGAAATGGAAAAGGAAAGGTTACAAGTGATACTACAGAAATACAAAGGATCATGCGACTACTATAAGCAACTATATGCCAATAAATTTGACATCTTATCAATAGAAGAAATGAGCAAATTCATAGAAAGGTACAATCTACCAAGACTGAACCAGGAAGAAATAGAAAATAAAAACAGATCAATCACAAGTACTGAAATTGAAACTGTGACTAAAAACTCCCAGTGAACAAAAGTCCAGGACCAGATGCTTCACAAGAACATTCTATCAAACATTTAGAGAAGAGTTAACACCTATCCTTCTGAAATTATTCCAAAATATTGCAGAGGAAGGAACACCACCATACTCATTCTGTGAGGCCACCATCGCTCTCATGATAAAACCAGATAAAAATACCACAAAAAAAATTACAGGCCAATATCACTGTTGAATACTGATGCAAAAATTCTCAACAAAATACTAGCAAGCCAAATCCAACAATACATTAAAAGGATCATACACCATGATCAAGTGGGATTATCCCAGGCATGCAAAGATTTTTTAAAATCTGCAAGTCAATCAGTGTGCCATATCAACAAATTGAAGAATAAAAATCATATGATCATCTCAATAGATGCAGAAAAATATTTTGACAAAATTCAACAGCCATTTATGATTAAAAAAAAAGCTCTCCAGAAAGTGGGCATAGTGGGAGAGAGGGAGCCTACTTCAGTATTGTAAAGGCCGCATATGAAAATTTTTCAGCTAATACCCAAAGGTGAAAAGCTGAAAGCATTTCCTCTAAGATCAGGAATAAGACAAGGATGCCTACTCTTGCCACTTTTATTCAACATAGTTTGGGAAGTCCTAGCCATGGCCATCAGAGAAGAAAAAATAAATAAATAAGAGGAAGCCGAAATGGAAAAAGAAGTAAAATTGTTATCTTTTGCAGATTACATAATACTATACACAGAAAATCCTTAAGATGCTACACTAAAACTACTAGAACTCATCAATGAATTTGGTAAAGTTGCAGGATACAAAATAAATATACAGAAACCTGTTGAATTTCATTTTTTTTCTTTTGAACTTTTTATCTTGTGTCAGGGTATAGCCAATTAACAATGTTGTGATAGTTTCAGGTGAACAACAAAGGGACTCGGCCATACATATACATGTATCCATTCTCCTCCCAACCCTCCTCCCATCCAGGCTGCCACATAACATTGAGCAGAGCCTCATGTGCCGTACCATAGGTCCTTGTTGGTTATCTATTTTAAATATAGCAGTATGTACATGACCATCTCCAACTCCTTAACTATCCCTTTCCCCTGCAAACCATAAGTCTTAAAAGTCTATGAGTCTCTTTCTGTTTTGTAAGTAAGTTCATTTGTATAATTCTTTTTAGATTCCACGTATAAGGAATGCTATATGATATTTCTCCTTCTCTATCTGACTTACATGACTCATTATGACACTCTCTATATATGTACCACATCTTCCTTATCCATTCCTCTGTCAATGAACATTTAGGTTGCTTCCATGTCTTGGCTATTGTAGACAGTGCTGCAGTGAACCTTGGGGTGCATGCATACTTTTGGATCATGTTTTTCTCCAGATACGTGCCCAGGAGTAGGATTGTAGGGTCATAAGACAGCTATATTTTTAGATTTTTAAGAAACCTCCATACTGTTCTTCATGGTGGCTGTACCAATTTACATTCCCACCAACAGTGTAGGAGAGTTCCCTTCTCTGCACATCCTCCCCATCATTTATTGTTTGTAGACTTTGATGATAGCCATTCTGGCTGGTATGAGGTGATATCTCATTGCAGTTTTGATTTACATTTGTCTAATACTTAGTGGTGTTGAACACATTTTCATGTGACTATTGGCCATGTGTATGTCTTCTTTGGAGAAATGTCTATTTAGCTCTTCTGCCCATTGTTTGAGTGAGTTGTTTGCTTTGATGCTATTATGTGGCACAAACTGTAAATTTTGGAGACTAATCCCTTATCAGTCACATCATTTGCAAATATTTTCTTCCTATCTGTGGGTTGTCTTTTCATTTTGTTATTGTTCCCTTTGCTGTGGAAAAGCTTCTGAGGTTTTTTTTTTTTTAATTTATTTATTTTAGTTGCAGGCTAATTACTTTACAATATTGCAGTGGTTTTTGCCATACATTGATATGAATCAGCAATGGGTTTACATGTGTTCCCCATCCTGAACCCCCCTCCCACCTCCCTCCCCATCCCATCCCTCTGGGTCATCCCAGTGCACCAGGACTGAGCACTTGTCTCATGCATAGAACCTGGACTGGCATTCAGTTTCACATATAATATACATGTTTAAAAGCTATTCTCTCAGATCATCCCACCCTCACCTTCTCCCACAGAGCCCAAAGGACTGTTCTATACATCTGTGTCTCTTTTTCTGTCTCGCATATAAGGTTATCATTATCATCCTTCTAAATTCCATATATATGCATTAGTATACTGTATTGGGGTTTTTCTTTCTGGCTTACTTCACTCTGTATAATGGGCTCCAGTTTCTCCACTTCATTAGAACAGATTCAAATGTATTCTTTTTAATGGCTGAATAATATTCCATTGTGTATATGTACCACTGCTTCCTTATCCATTCGTCTGTTGATGGACATCTAGGTTGCTTCCAAGTCCTGGCTATTATAAACAGTGCTGCGATGCACATTGAGATACACGTGTCTCTTTCAATTCTGGTTTCCTCAGGGTGTATACCCAGTAGTGGGATTGCTGGGTCATATGGCAGTTCTATTCCCAGTTTTTTAAGGAATCTCCACACTGTTCTCCATAGTGGCTGTACTAGTTTGCATTCCCACCAGCAGTGTAAGAGGGTTCCCTTTTCTCCACACCCTCTCCAGCATTTATTACTTGTAGACTTTTGGATAGCAGCCATTCTGATGGGTGTGAAATGGTACCTCATTGTGGTTTTGATTTGCATTTCTCTAATAATGAGTGATGTCAAGCATCTTTTCATGTGTTTGTTAGCCATCTGTATGTCTTCTTTAGAAAAATGTCTGTTCAGTTCTTTGGCCCATTTTTTGATTGGGTCATTTATTTTTCTGGAATTCAGCTGCAGGAGTTGCTTGTATATTTTTGAGATTAATTCTTTGTCAGTTGTTTCATTTGCTATTATTTTCTCCCATTCTGAAGGCAGTCTTTTCACCTTGCTTATAGTTTCCTTTGTTGTGCAAAAGCTTTTAAGTTTAATTAGGTCCCATTTGTTTATTTTTGCTTTTAATTCCAATATTCTGGGAGGTGGGTCATAGAGGATCCTGCTGTGATTTATGTCGGAGAGTGATTTCCCTATGTTTTCCTCCAGGAGTTTTATAGTTTCTGGTCTTACGTTTAGATCTTTAATCCATTTTGAGTTTATTTTTGTGTATGGTGTTATAAAGTGTTCTAGGTTCATTCTTTCACAAGTGGTTGACCAGTTTTCCCAGCACCACTTGTTAAAGAGGTCGTCTTTTCTCCATTGTATATTCTTGCCTCCTTTGTCGAAGATAAGGTGTCCATAGGTGCGTGGATTTATCTCTGGGCTTTCTATTTTGTTCCATTGATCTATATTTCTGTCTTTGTGCCAATACCATACTGTCTTGATGACTGTGGCTTTGTAGAAGAGCCGGAAGTCAGGCAGGTTGATTCCTCCAGTTCCATTCTTCTTTCTCGAGATTGCTTTGGCTATTTGAGGTTTTTTGTATTTCCATGCAAATTGTGAAATTATTTGTTCTAGTTCTGTGAAAAATACCATTGGTAGGTTGATAGGGATTGCATTGCATCTATTGATTGCTTTGGGTAGTATATTCATTTTCAGTATATTGATTCTTTCAATCCATGAACATGGAATATTTCTCCATCTATTTGTGTCCTCTTTGATTTCTTTCATCAGTGTTTTATAGTTTTCTATATATAGGTCTTTTGTTTGTTTAGGTAGATATATTCCTAAGTATTTTATTCTTTTCTTTGCAATGGTGAATGGTATTGTTTCCTTAATTTCTCTTTTTTGTTTTCTCATTGTTAGTGTATAGGAATGCAAGGTATTTCTGTGTGCTAATTTTATATCCTGCTACTTTACTATATTCATTGATTAACTCTAGTAATTTTCTGGTAGAGTTTTTAGGGTTTTCTATGTAGAGGATCATGTCATCTGCAAACAGTGAGAGTTTTACTTCTTCTTTTCCAATCTGGATTCCTTTTATTTCTTTATCTGCTCTGATTGCTCTGGCCAAAACTTCCAAAACTATGTTGAATAGTAGTGGTGAAAGTGGGCACCCTTGTCTTGTTCCTGACTTTAGGGGAAATGCTTTCAATTTTTCACCATTGAGGATAATGTTTGCTGTGGGTTTGTCCTATATAGGTTTTATTATGTTGAGGTATGTTCCTTCTATTCCTGCTTTCTGGAGAGTTTTATCATAAATGGATGTTGAATTTTGTCAAAGGCCTTTTCTGCATCTATTGAGATAATCATATGGTTTTTATCTTTCAGTTTGTTAATGTGGTGTATTACATTGATTGATTTGTGGATATTAAAGAATCCTTGCATTCCTGGGATAAAGCCCACTTGGTCATGATGTATGATCTTTTTAATATGTTGTTGGATTCTGTTTGCTAGAATTTTGTTAAGGATTTTTGCATCTATATTCATCAGTGATATTGGCCTGTAGTTTTCTTTTTTTGTGGCTTCTGAGTTTAAATAGCCCCATTTATTTGTTTTTATTTCCATTATTCTGGAAGATGGATTGGAAGAGATGTTGTTGCTATTTATGCCAGAGAGTGTTCTGCCAACATTTTCCTCTAGGAGTTTTGAAATATCTGGGCTCACATTTATGTATTTAATCCATTTTGAGCTTATTTTTGTGTATGGAGTTTAAAAATGATCTAATTTCATTTTTGTACATGTGGCTGTCCAGTTTTCCAAACGTCATTTGTTGAAGAGACCATCTTTCCAATATCGTCTTGCCTCCTTTGTCATAGATTAGTTGACCATAGGAGCATGGGCTTATTTATAGGTTTTCTATCCTGTTCCATTGTTCTATATTTCTATTTTTGTGCCAGTACCATGTTGTTTTGATAACTTTAGCTTTGTAGTAGTCTGAAGTCAGGGAGCCTGATTCCTCCAGCAACATTTTTCTTTCTGTTTCATTTCTATACACTAACAATGAAAGATTAGAAAGCGAAGTGGGAAAAACAATCCCATTTATGATCTCATCAAAAAAAGAATACCTAGGAACAGCCTATCTATGGGGACGAAAGACCTGTACTCCAAAAACTATAAGAGGCTCATGAAAGAAATCAAAGATGACACAAACTGATGGAGAGATATAACATATACTTGGATTGGAAGAATTCAGTTCAGTTCAGTCACTCAGTCATGTCCGACTCTTTGTGATCCCATGGACTGCAGCACATCAGGCCTCCCTGTCCATCATCAATTCCCAGAGTTTTGGAAGAATTAACATTGGCAAAATCATCATACTACCCCAAACAAGACAATCCCTATCAAATTACCAATGTTCAAAGAACTAAAACAAAAAAATCTTCAAATTTGTATGGAGACAGAAAAGACCCCAAACAGCCAAAACAATCTCAAAAAAGAAAAATGGAGCTGGAGGAGTCAGTCTCCCTGTCTTCAACTATAAGATAGAGCTACTGTTACCAAGACAGTATGGTACTGGCACAGAAATAAAAATACAGATCAATTAAACAGGATAGCAATCCCAGAAATAAACCTGTGCACCTATGGTCAATTAATCTATGGCAAAGGAGGAAAAACTATACAATGGAGAAAAGACAGCCTTTTGAATAAAGAGTGTTGGGAAAACTAGACAGCTGCAGGTAAGAAATGAAAATAGGATATTCTTTAACAACAACCCCCAAAATACACTCAAAATGGATTAGAGACCTAAATGTAAGCCTAGATACTATAAAATTCTTAAACAAAGATATAGACACAATACTCTTTGACATAAATTGGAGCAATATCTTTTTTTGACCAGTGTCATAGAGTAATGGAAATAAAAACAAAAAAAAAATTAATAAATGAGACCTAATTATACTCAAAAGAGTTTGCAAAACAAAGGAACCCACAAACAAAACAGAAAGACCACGTATAGAGTGGGAGAAAATATTTGCAAATGATGTATCCAACAAGGAATTAATCCCCCAAATTTACAAACATGAGGCTCAATATATTAAAAAAATAGCCCAATCAAAAAATGGCAAAAGACCTAAATAGACATTTTTCCAAAGAAGATATACAGATGACCAAGGGTCACATGAAAAGGTGCTCAACATTGCTAATTATTAGAGAAATTCAAGTGAAAACTACAAAGAGATATCCCATTACACCAGTCAGAATGGCCATCATAAAAAGTCTACAAATAATAAAAGCTGGAGAGTGTAGGGAGAAAGGGGGACCCTTCTACAGTGTTGGTGGAAATGTAAATTGGTAAAACCACTATGGAGAATAGTATGGAGGTTTCTTAAGAAAGTAAAAATAGAGCTACCATATGATGCAGTAATCCCATTCTTGGACATATATCTGGAGGAAAAAAACATGTTTTGAAAGAATGCATGCATTTTAATGTTCATTTCAGCAATGTTCATTACAACAGCCAAGACATGGAAGCAAGCCTAAATTGTCCATTGACAGATGAATGGATGAAATAGATGTGGTACATATATATGATGGAATATTACTCAGCAATTAAAAAGAATGAAACAATGCCATTTGCATCAACATAGATTGACCTGGAGACTATCATATTAAGTGAAGTAAGTCAGAGAAAGACAAACAGCATAAGATATTCTGTATATGCAGAATCTTTAACAATTATACAAATGAACATTTTTGAAATACAGACACAGACTCGGAGACTTAGAGAATTTATTATTACCTGGGGAAAGGAGGGAGGAGGATAGATTGGGAGTTGGGACTGACATGTACACAGTGCTATATATAAAATAGATAACCTACAAGAACCTACTGTACAGCACAGGGAACTCTGCTCAATACTATGTGATAACCTACATGGGAAAAGAATTTGAAAAAAAATAGATACATGCACATGTATAGCTGAATCATTTTCCTGTACATCTGAAAGTAACACAACATTGCTAATCAAATATACTCCAATATAAAATAAAAATTGAAAAAAATAAAATTAATATGGAAAGTAAAAGAAACTAGATTGACTAAAATAATTACAAGATAAGAAAAATTTTGGAAGAAACTTCCTACTTGATTTTGAGATTTACTATAGAGCTACAGTACCCAAGACAGTGTAGTGTGGGCAAAGGATAGACATATAGATCAATGCAATGGAATAGAGGCCCCAGAAATAAATCCATTCAAATACAGTTAAGTGACTTTTGCCATGCAGAAGCTTTTTAGTTTGATGAAGTACGACTTATTTATTTTTGCTTCTGTTGCTAGTGTTTTTTGTGTGATATCCAAGAAATCACTGCCTAATGTCATGAAGCTTTCTCCTTAAGTTTTCTTTAGGCGTTGTACTGTTTCAGGTCTTTTATTTAAATAGCTAATCAATGTTGACTTGATTTTTGTGTATGTTGTAAGATATGGGTCCAATTTTGTTCTTTTGCATGTGGATATCCACCTTTCCTACTACCATTTGTTTAATACGACTCTATTCTTGAAATCAGTATCATCAAGAAATTATCTGCACTTCCATGTTCATTGAAGCATTAGTCACAATAGCCGAGATATAGAAACAACATAAATATCCATCAACTGATGAATGAATTACGAAAATATGGTACACACATGTAATTGAATACTATTCATCCTTAAGAATAAGGACATCGTGTCACATGTGACATTGTGGATTTACCTGGAGTACATTATGCTGAGTGGAATAAACCAGTTACAGAAGTACAAATACTGCGTGACTATACTTATATGAAGTATCTAAAGTAGTCAAAGTCATAGAAGCAGAGGGTAGAATGGTTGTTCAATGGGTATAGAGTTTGAGTTATGAAAGATGAATAAGTTCTAGAGATTTATTGTAATTGTGCCTACAATTAATAATAATTATTATCCACTTAAAACATTGTTAACAAGGTAGATCTCATGTTAAGTGTTCTTGCCACAATATAAAAAAATAACTATCAATTGTAGAATTTTGATACCAAATCAAAGAAAAATACAATTATCTAAAACTAAAGGCTATTAGGGAACTGTTGTTTTCCCAAGCTGTTGTAGAGGAGGACAAATTTTCTTCATATATTTCAACCAAGATAACACACTACAACAGATTGAATGCAGAACATGTAATACATCTACTATTAAGCCACACATAAAAGAGTTTTGCAAATACATGAAATAATTTTTCTTCATCATTTTTTGGGGAAATAGTCATTTTTGTGAAAAATATGCTATTTATGTTAACATGTAATTGGTTTATTGTTTTCATGTTTAAATGGGTTCATAAAGCATATTTTAAAGGAAAAAGTATGTACTATACAATCATTAATTTAAAAAAAACAAGAGTGTCTATTAATATCCAGTTAATTATATTTCAGTGCACAGAAAAATACTACATACAAAAGAGAATTACATAATGATAAAAGATCAATCCCTTAGGAATATATAATAATCCAAATTATATGCATACTAGGCAACAGAGTCTCAAAATGAATGAAGCAAAAACTAAAAGAAGAAAAGAGACAAATGCACAAAGACTCTTGAGGACTCCAACTTACACGCTCAGGAATTAATAGAATCATTAGACAGAAAATCAGCAACAATATAGAAGAATTAAGCCACATAATAAATTAACAGTATCTAATTGAACTATATAAAGCACTACATTTGAAAACACCGGAATAAATATTTTGTTCTAGTGACAGTGGCATATTTTCATGCTCTGGGCCATTAAATAACATTCAGTAAATAAAAACTGATTGAGATTAACATAGTGTATTCTCTTATCCTAAAGGTATCAAAGTAAAATCAACAAAAGAAGGAAGACAGGAAAGTCTCTAAACACTTGAAAATTAAAGAACATACTTCTAAATAATCCATGACTGATAAAAGAAGACTCAAAAGAAATTTTGAAAATGCATATGTAACTGATTTAAAGTAAAACAAAAACTTATCAAAATATGAGGGTTGCAGCTAAAGCAATGGTGACAGAGGGATTTATAGCATTAAAATGCTATAAATTGAAAATGCTATACATTGGAAAAAAGTTTCAAATCAGTAATCTAAGTGCTACTTAAAACAAAGACAGGAAAAAAAGAGCAAAATAAACAAAAGCAAGCAAAAGGAAAGAAATTCTAGATAAGAGCAGAAATCAATGACATTGAAACCATAAAAACAATAGAGAAAATGAATACAACAAAAAGTTGATGCCTAAATAAATAAATGAATGAACAATTCAGTGAAAAATCAATGAACAACATCTGGGAAGACTGACACATATAAAAAGAGAGGAGATAAAAATGGCCAATAGCAGAAATAATATATAGGGGATATCACTACATATTCTGCAGTTATTTAGAAGTTAATAAGGGGTTTTGGGTTCAAGATGGCAGAGTAGAAGGACATGTGCACATCTCTCCTGTGAGGGTACCAAAATTGCAACTAGCTGTTGAACAACCATTGACAGGAGGACACTGGAATCCACCAAAAATATACCACAAACCCAAAGACAAAAAAGCTGCAGTGAGATGGTAGGAGGGGCATAATAATGATAAAATCAAATCCCATTCCTGCTAGGTGGGTGGCCCACAAACTGGAGAAAAACAATACGAAAGGAGTTATTCCACTGTTGTGAAAGTTCTGAACCCAACATCAGGCTTCCCACTTGGGGATCTGACAAAGTGACTGAGAGTCCCCAGGGAATCTGACCTTGAAGGCCAGCAAGGCTTGGTTATAGGACTTCCACAGGACTGGGGGAAACAGAGCCTCCAGTCTTAGAAAGCATAACAAAATCTTGTGTGCACCAAGGCATATGAGAAAGGAGTAGTGACCCTACAGGAGATTGAATAAGTTACCTGCTAGTGTTGGATGGTCTCCTGCGGAGGTGTTGGTCAGCAGGGGCACACCACAGGGATGAGGGCACTGGCAGCAGCAGACTGGGAAAGTCCCCCTTGGCATAAACCCTCTTGGAAGTTGCCATTAACCCTACCATAGAGCCCATAGATCCCAGGGCTGGGTAACCTTAGGCCAAAGAACTAACAGGGAGGGAATGCATCCCCACCCATCAGCACATAGTTGGATTAAAGTTTTACTAAGTAAGGCCCTGCCCGCCAGTTTAGTTCAGTTCAGTCCCTTAGTTTTGTTCAACTCTTTGTGACCCCATGGACTGCAGCATGCCAGGCCTCCCTGTCCATCACCAGCTCCTGGAGTCCACCCAAACCCATGTCCATTGATTCGGTGATCCCATCCAACCATCTCATCCTCTGTCATTCCCTTCTCCTCCTGCCTTCAATCTTTCCCAGCATAAGGGTGTTTTCCAATGAGTCAGTTCGTCTCATCAGGTGGCCAAAGTATTGGAATTTCAGCTGCAGCATCAGTCCTTCCAAAGAATATTCAGGACTGATTTTCTTTAGGATGGACTGGTTGGATCTCCTTGCAGTCCAAGGGACTCTCAAGAGTCTTCTCCAACACCACAGTTCAAAAGCATCAATTCTTCAGTGCTCAGCTTTCTTTATAGTCCAACTCTCACACCCATGCATGACTACTGGAAAAACCATAGCTTTGACTAGACAGACATTTGTTGGCAAAGTAATGTATCTGCTTCTTAATATGCTGTCTAGGGTGGTCATAACTTTTCTTCAAAGGAGCAAGCGTATTTTAACATCATGGCTGCAGTCACCATTTGCAGTGATTTTGGAGCCCAAGAAAATAAAGTCTGTCACTGTTTCCATTCTTTCCCCATCTATTTGCCACGAAGTGATGGGACAGGATGCTATGATCTTAGTTCTCTGAATGTTGAGTTTTAAGCCAACTTTTTCATTCTCCACTTTCACTTTCATCAAAGAGCTCTTAAGTTCTTCTTCACTTTTTGCCATAAGGGTGGTGTCATCTGCGTATCTGAGGTTATTGAGATTTCTCCCGGCAGTCTTGATTTCAGCTTGTGCTTCATCCAGCCCAGCATTTTGAATGATATACTCGGCATAGAAGTTAAATAAGCAGGGTAGCAATATATAGCCTTGACGTACTCTTTTCCCAATTTGAACCAGTCAGTTGTTCCATGTACAATTCTAACTGTTGCTTCTTGACCTGCATCCAGATTTCTCAAGAGGCAGGTCAGGTGTCTGATATTCCCATCTCTTAAATAATGTTTCACAGTTTGTTGTGATCCACACAGTCAAAGGCTTTGGGGGAGTCAATAAAACAGCAGTAGATGTTTTTCTGGAATTCTCTTGCTTTTTCGATGATCCATCTGATGTTGGCAACTTGATCTCTGGTTCCTCTGCTTTTTCAAAATTCAGCTTGAACATCTGGAAGTTCATGGTTCATGTACTGTTGAAGCCTGGCTTGGAGAATTTTGAGCTTTATTTTGCTAGTGTGTGAGATGAGTGCAATTCTGCAGTATTTTGAACATTCTTTGGTGTTGCCTTTCTTAGGGATTGGAATGAAAACTGACCTTTTCCAGTCCTGTGGCTACTGCTGGGTTTTCCAAATTTGCTGGCATATTGAGTGCAGCACTTTAGCCGCATTGTCTTTTAGGATCTGAAGTAGGTCAATTGGAGTTCAATCACTTCCGCTAACTTTGTTCATAGTGATGCTTCCTAAGGCCCACTTGACTTTGCATTCCATGATGTCTGGCTCTAGGTGAGTGATCACACCATCATGGTTATCTGGTCATGAAGATCTCTTTTGCACAGTTCTGTGTATTTTTGCCACCTCTTCTTAATATCTTCTGCTTCTGTTAGATCCATAAAATTTTTTCTGTATACTTTTATATATTTTCTAAACTTTTAAAGAATGAATGTATTATCATAGAAGTTAAATAAGAAGAAAGCAAAATATTAAATATTATTAGTTCTTATAAAGTAATGCTGTCCATCCTCAGCTTTCAATAAATTATTTGCTACAAGCTCAAAAAATCCGATATTGCATATAAAGAATTATAGAGAATGGTTAAGTGGGATTCAGTGCAAGTCTGCAAGGTTAGGTGAACATTCAAAAATATCAATTAATGCAACCCACAATATTGACAAGCTATCGAAGAAAAATATGTCAATGCACATAGGAAAAACACGTCATACATTAAAAACTAATTAGTAATAAAAATTATCAAGTTAGGAATAGAAGTGAATTACTTAAACTTGATAAGGAACTTTTACAACAAAAGCATACTGCCAATATTAGCCTTAAAAGTGAAAGACTGAATACATTCCCCTTAAGATCAGAACCAATGTAAAGATGTCCACCCTCTCCACTCTTTGACATAGAATATTTTTAAGTTCTAACTACTACAATAAGGCAGTAAAGGGAAATAAAATGCACACAGCTTAGAAAAGAATAAATAAAATATTTCCTGTTTGTAGATGTCATGACTATCTACATAGAAATCCCCAAAACTATAAAAATCCTTAGAATTGAGTTCGGCAGGGTTGCTAGATACAAGATCAATATACAAAAATCAATTGTGAGACATCTTTCCATGATTAGGAGTTCTATGAACCTTAGTTTGTAGAACTCGGCTTCCCGAGTAGCTCAGTCAGTAAAGAGGCTGACTGCAATACAGGAGACCTGGGTTCTTTCCCTGCGTTGGGAAGATCCCCTGGAGAAGGAAATGGCAACCCACTCTGGTATTCTTGCCTGAAGAATCCCATGGACAGAGCCTGGCAGGCTACAGTCTACAGGATCACAAGAGTCGGATACGAATGAGAGTCTAAGCATGAGCATGCACAATGAATCCCAGTGAAAGGAGCAAAACTGGCAAGTATTATTAAAAAATAACCTTTTGAGGTCTCTGAAAATTATCCTATTGGGATACAGTATATGAAGTATTTATTCAAAAAAACTACCAGAATTCAGTAAGAACATGAGAGTCTGTGGCATTTGTGCCATGATCCTCCCTGCTGCCCCCCAAGCTTAGTTAAATGGAACCTCCACTCCAGGTGTGTGTGTGTGTGTGGCCAAGAAGATGGGATTCTTTTTCCCCTCAGAGTGTTCACCCAATCAGACGATATGGTACCTCACTGGGAGGGGCAGACAGCACCTCACATTCCTTCCAGCTCGAAGCTGCTCTGGCAAATATAGCTAAGAAGTTGAAGATACCCTTCCTTCATACAGTCCCTACTCATAGGATGAAGGCTATATCCCAGGTAAAATAGGCTTAGAATACAGTGTTCCTGATCACCCTCACTCCAACGTGCTCAGAGGCCAGAGGTTCTATACCAGGATTGGCAAACAAAACACCAGAAGCCACTGTTCACCCAGCACCCACAGTAGTGGATCAGAAAGGTTGCCAATGGAGAGAAGTAATCAAGATAAAAGCCTAAGTGTGCTCTTGAAAACAACAGATTCATTTAATTAAGAACAACAAGCAAAATCATAGGCCAGCTAGTTCACCAGAGAGAACCAGTTCAGTTCAGTTCAGTCACTCAGGTGTGTCCGACTCTTTGCGACCTCGTGGACTGTAGCACATCAGTCCTCCCTGTCCATCACCAACTCCTGGAGGTTACCCAAACTCATGTCCATTGAGTTGGTGATGCCATCCAACCATCTCAACCACTGTCATCCCCTTCTCCTTGTGCCTTCAATCTTTCCCAGCATCAGGGTCTTTTCAAATGAGTCAACCCTTCCCTTCAGGTGGGCAAAGTATTGGAGTTTCAGCTTCAACATCAGTCCTTCCAATGAACGCCCAGGACTGATCTCCTTTAGGATGGACTGGTTGGATCTCCTTGCAGTCCAAGGGACTCTCAAGAGTCTCCTACAACATCACAGTTCAAAAGCATTAATTCTTTGGCTCTCAGCTTTCTTTGTATTCCAACTCTCACATCCATACATGACTAATGCAAAAACCATAGCCTTGACTAGATGGACCTGCGTTTGTTGGCAAAGTAATGTCTGTTTCTTAATATGCTGTCGAGGATTGTCATAACTTTCCTTCCAAGGAGTAAGTGTCTTTTAATTTAATGGCTGCAGTCACCATTTAAAGTGAGTTTGGAGCCCCCAAAATAAAGTCTTCCACTCTTTCCCCATCAATTTGCCATGAAGTGGTGGGACCAGATGCCATGATCTTAGTTTTCTGAATGTTGAGTTTTAAGCCAACTTTTTCACTCTCCTCTTTCCCTTTCATCTAGAGGATCATCAGTTCTTCTTCACTTTCTGCCATAAGGGTGGTGTCATCTGCATATCTGAGGTTATGGATATTTCTCCCAGCAGTCTTGATTCCAGCTTGTGCTTCACCCAGCCCAGCCTTTCTCATGAGGTACTCTGCATATAAGTTAAATAAGCAGGGTGACAATATGCAGACTTGACGTACTTCTTTTCCTATTTGGACAGTCTGTTGCTCCATATCCAGTTCTAACTGTTGCTTCCTGACCTGCATACAGGTTGATCAAGAGGCAGGTCAGGTGGTCTGGTATTCCCATCTCTTTCAGAATTTTCCAGTTTATTGTGATCCACACAGACAAAGACTTTGGCTTAGTCAATAAAGCAGAAATAGATGTTTTTCTGGAATTCTCTTGCTTTTCGATGATCCAGTGGTTGTTGGCAATTTCATCTCTGGTTCCTCTGCTTTTTCTAAAACCAGCTTGAACATGTGGAAGTTCACGGTTCACGTGTTGCTGAAGCCTGGCTTGGAGAATTTTGAGCATTACTTTACTAGCATGTGAGATGAGTGAAATTGAGCGGTAGTTTGAATATTCTTTGGCATTGCCTTTCTTAGAGATTGGAATGAAAACTGACCTTTTCCAGTCCTGTGGCCACTGCTGAGTTTTCCATATTTGCTGGCATATTGAATGCAGCACTTTCGCAGATAGCTCAACTGGAATTCCATCACCTCCACTAGCTTTGTTCGTAGTGATGTTTCCTAAGCTCCACTTGACTTCACATTCCAGGATGTCTGGCTTTAGGTGAGTGATCACACCATCGTGGTTATCTGAGTCATGAAGATATTTTTTTGTAGAGTTCTTCTGTGTATTCTTGTCACTTCTTCTTAATATCTTCTGCTTCTGTTAGGTCCATACCGTTTCTCTCCTTTATTGAGCCCATCTTTGAATGAAATGTTCCCTTGGTATCTCTAATTTTCTTGAAGAGATCTCTAGCCTTTCCCATTCTATAAGTTTCCTCTATTTCTTTGCAATGATCACTGAGAAAGGCTTTATTATCTCTCCTTGCTATTCTTTGGAACTCTGAATTCGAATGGGAATATCTTTCCTTTTCTTCTTTGCTTTTTGCTTCTCTTCTTTTCACAGCTATTTGTAAGGCCTCCTCAGACAATCATTTTGCCTTTTTTTGCATTTCTTTTTCTTGGGGATGGTCTTGATCCCTCTCTCCTGTGTCACGAACCTCCATCCATAGTTCATCAGGCACTCTGTTAGATCTAGTCCCTTAAATCTATTTCTCACTTCCACTGTATAACCGTAAGGGATTTGATTTAGGTTATAGCTGAATGGTCTCGTGGTTTCCCCTACTTTCTTCAATTTAGGTCTGAATTTGGCAATGAAGAGTTCATGATCTGAGCCACAGTCAGCTCCCGGTTTTGTTTTTGCTGACTGTATAGAGCTTCTCCATCTTTGGCTGCAAAGAATATAATCAATATGATTTTGGTGTTGACCATCCGGTGATGTCCGTGTGTAGAGTCTTCTCTTGTGTTGTTGGAAGAAGGTGATTTCTATGACCAGTGCTTTCCTTGCCAATACTCTATTAGCCTTTGCCTTGCTTCATTCTGTACTTCAAGGCCAAATTTGCCTGTTACTCCAGGTGTTTCTTGACTTCCTACTTTTGCATTCCAGTTCCCTATAATGAAAAGGACATCTTTTTTGAGAGAGAACCAGAGAAAGAGCCTATTAAGAAGAGCCCTCCTGGGGTCAGAGCTAACCTCAAAGACTATCTGTGCCAGAGTTTAATTAGATAACACTGCTGCTGAGCAATGCATGCTTTAAGGGCATTGTAAAATATAATAGCAATCAGCTTGTAATTTGTAAATCCCAGAGTGTAATACCAGATGAAACTGATAGCTTTATAGAGTAATCAGGGAAAGAGATAGTCAAAGTGAGGCTGAAGGCTTTGCCCTCCAAGTTGCTGCTGCTGCTGAGTCACCTCAGTCATGTACAACACTGTGTGACCCTATGGACTGCAGCCCACCAGCCTTCTCTGTCCATGGGATTCTCTAGGCAAGGGTACTGGAGTGGGTCGCCATGCCATCCTCCAGGGGATCTTCCCAGCCCAGGGATCAAACCTAGATCTCCTGCATTTCAGGCAGATTCTTTACCACTGAGCCACCAGGGAAGCTGCATGGCCTTCAGGAAATAACACCAAAGGCTTCACACTGCAGAGAAATCAACTTCACTAAAATAGGCTAATCAAGTCATGAAGCAAAGAGTTATAATTCAAACCCACAGGAACAAATTCACAGTAACAAATGAACAGAATCAGACAGTAAATATCAATATAATAAACTTTATATATGTGCTCTCTTTAATTTTCTCAGACTCTTTAAAACATAAAATTTTTTACTCAGCCATTAAACAGAATACATTTGAATCAGTTCTAATGAGGTGTATGAAACTGGAGCTTATTATACAGAGTGAAGTAAGCCAGAAAGAAAAACACCAATACAGTATACTAATGCATATATATGGAATTTAGAAAGATGATAACAAGAACCCTGTATGCGAGACAGCAAAAGAGACACAGATGTATAGAACAGTCCTTTGGACTCTGTGGGAGAGGGTGAGGTGGGATGGTTTGGGAGAACAGCATTGAAACATGTATATTATCATATGTGAAACGAATTGACGATCCAGGTTCGATGCATGATACAGGGTGCTCGGGGCTGGTGCACTGGGATGACCCAGAGGGATAGGCTGGGGAGGGAAGTGCGAGGGGGGTTCAGGATGGGGAACACATGTACACCCGTGGCGGGTTCATGTCAATGTATGGCAAAGCCAACACAATATTGTAAATTAATTAGTATTCAATTAAAATAAATAAATTTATATTAAAAATAAAACATAAAATTTTGTAAATTAATAACAATTTATTGGGGGTTTTAGCCTGTAAAGATATGATATGTATGAAATAATAACACAGAAATAAAATGGAATATAGCTATATAGGGGTAACATTTCTACAGCTAACTGGAATTAAGTTAGATTAAATCTAAAGTAAATTCTTCAAAATCTCCTCAAGAAAATTAGAGATACCAAGGGAACATTTCATGCAAAGATGGGCTCAATAAAGGACAGAAATGGTATGGACCTAATAGAAGCTGAAGATATTAAGAAGAGGTGGCAAGAATACACAGAAGAACCGTACAGAAAAGAGCTTCACAACCCAGATAATCACGATGGTGTGATCACTTACTTAGAGCCAGACATCCTGGAATGTGAAGTCAAGTGGGCCTTAGGAAGCATCACTACGAACAAAGCTAGTGGAGGTGATGGAATTCCAGTTGAGCTATTTCAAATCCTCAAAGGTGATGCTGTGAAAGTGCTGCACTCAATATGCCAGCAAATTTGGAAAACTCAGCAGTGGCCACAGGACTGGAAAATGTCAGTTTTCATTCTAATCCCAAAGAAAGGCAATGTCAAAGAATGCTCAAACTACCGCACAATTGCACTCATCTCACACGCTAGTAAAGTAATGCTTAAAATTCCCCAAGCCAGGCTTCAGCAATATGTGAACCGTGAACTTCCAGATATTCAAGCTGGTTTTAGAAAAGGCAGAGGAACCAGATATCAAATTGCCAACATCCCCTGGATCAACTTAAAAGCAAGAGAGTTCCAGAAAAACATCTATTTCTGCTTTATTGACTATGCCAAAGTCTTTGACTGTGTGGATCACAATAAACTGTGGAAAATTCTGAAAGAGATGGAAATACCAGACCACCTGACCTGCCTCTTGAGAAACCTGTATGCAGGTCAGGAAGCAACAGTTAGAACTGGACATGGAACAACAGACTGGTTCCAAATAGGAAAAGAAGTATATTAAGTCTTCATATTGTCACCCTGCTTATTTAACTTTTATGCAGAGTACATTATGAGAAAGGCTGGGCTGGATGAAGCACAAGCTGGAATAAGACTGCTGGGAGAAATATCAATAACCTCAGATATGCAGATGACACCACCATTATGGCAGAAAGTGAAGAAGAACTAAAGAGCTTCTTTTTGAAAATGAAAGAAGAGTGTGAAAAAGTTGGCTTGAAGCTCAACATTCAGAGAATTATGATCATGCCATCCAGTCCCACCACTTCATGGCAAATAGATGGGGAAACAGTGGAAACAGTGGCTGACTTTATTTTGGGGGGCTCCAAAATTACTGCAGATTGTGATTGCAGCCATGAAATTAAAAGACGCTTACTCCTTGGAAGGCACGTTATCACCAACCTAGACAGCATATTACAAAGCAGAGGCATTACTTTGTCAACAAAGGTCCATCTAGTCAAGGCTATGGTTTTTGCAGTAGTCATGTGTGGATGTGAGAGTTGGACTATAAAGAAAGCTGAGTGCTGAAGAATGGATGCTTTTGACCTGTGGTGTTGCAGAAGACTCTTGAGAGTCCCTTGGACTGCAAGGAGATCCAACCAGTCCATCCTAACAGAGATCAGTCCTGGGTGTTCATTGGAAGGACTGATGTTGAAGCTGAAACTCCAATACTTTGGTCACCAGATACAAAGAGCTGGCTCATTTGAAAAGACCCTGATGCTGGGGAAGATTGAGGGCAGGAGGAGAAGCAGACGACAGAGGATGAGATGGCTGGATGCATCTCCAACTCAATAGGCATGAGTTTGGTGAACTCCGTGAGTTGGTGATGGACAGGGAGGCTTGGCTTGCTGCGGTTCATGGGGTAAGAAAGAATTGGACACAAATGAGCGACTGAACTGAACTGAAAGTAGATTCTAATAGTTAAGATGTGTATGGAAAGCCTTAGAGCAACCACTAAGGAAATATCTCAAAAATGTTTAGTGAAAAAAATATTTAAAGGAATTAAATATTAAACTAGGTAAAATTAACACAAAAGAAAGGAGAAATATGGGGAAATGACATATCTATATAGAAAATTTAAAAATGGTACATTTATATCCAGCTACATCAATAATAATACTAAATGTTAATGGATCCAGCAATCTAATAAAGAGGTGGAAAATGTCAGACTGGATTAAAAAAACAAGATCCAGCTTTATGATGCCTACAGAAAATACACTTTAGATTCAAAGATACTGATACATTAAAAGTAAAAGAATGTATAAAGTATATCACAAAAGGAGCAACCAGAAGAAAGATGAAGTGACTATACTAATATCAGATGAAAAGATGTTAAAAAACATTGCTAGAGATATACAGCAATCAGTGTAGAACTCTGAGACCTTTGCTTCATGGAACTGTTCAAGTTCAGCTTCTTCAGCATTACTGGTCGGGGCATAGACTTGGATTACCTTGATATTGAATGGTTTGCTTTGGCAATGAGCAGAGATCATTCTCTAGTTTTTGAGGTTGCATCCAAGTACTGCATTTCGGACTCTTTTGATGACTATGATGGCTACTCCATTTCTTCTAAAGGATTCCTGCCCACAGTAGTAGATATAATGGTCATCTGAGTTAAATTCACCCATTCCAGTCCATTTTAGTTCACTGATTCCTAGAATGTCGACATTCACTCTTGCCATCTCCTGTTTGACCACTTCCAATTTACCTTGATTCATGGACCTAATATTCCAGGTTCCTATGCAATATTGTTCTTTATAGCATCGAACCTTGCTTCTATCACCAGTCACATTCACAACTGTGTGTTGTTTTTGCTTTGACTCCATCCCTTCCTTCTTTCTGGAGTTATTTCTCCACTGATCTCCAGTAGCATATTGGGCAGCTACTGACCTGGGGAGTTCATCTTTCAGCGTCCTATATTTTTGCCTTTTCATACTGTTCATGGGGTTCTCAGGCAAGAATACTGAAGTGGTTGGCCGTTCCCTTCTCCAGTGGACCACATTCTGTCAGATCTCTCCACCATGGTCCGTCCGTCTTGGGTGGCCCCACACGGCATGGCTTAGTTTCATTGAGTTAGACAAGGCTGTGGTCCATGTAATCAGATTGGCTAGTTGTCTGTGATCGTGGTTTCAGTCTGTCTGCCCTCTGATGCCCTCTCTTAGTGCCTACCATCTTACTTGGTTTTCTCTTACCTTGGATGTGGGGTATCTCTTCACGGATGCTCTAGTAAAGCACAACCAGAGATGCACAGTATTCAATATCACAGTAATCCAAGTCTATGCCCCAACAAGTAATGCTGAAGAAGCTGAAGTTGAACGGTTCTATGAAGACCTACAAGACCTTCTATAACTAACACCCCCAAAAAGATGTCCTTTTCATTATAGGGGACTAGAATGTGAAAGTAGGAGGTCAAGAGATACCTGGAGTAACAGGCAAATTTGGCCTTGGAGTAAAGAATGAAGCAGGGCAAAGGCTAACAGAGTTTGGCCACGAGAATGCACTGGTCATAGCAAATACTCTCTTCCAAAAACACGAGAGAAGACTCTATACATGGACATCACCAGATGGTCACTACCAAAATCAGATTGATTATATTCTTTGTAGCCAAAGATGGAGAAGCTCTATACAGTCAGCAAAACAAGACTGGGAGCTGACTGTGGCTCAGAGCATGCCAAATTCAGACTTCAATTGAAGAAAGTAGGGAAAACCACCAGATAATTCAGGTATGACCTAAATCAAATCCCATACGATTATACAGTGGAATTGAGAAATATATTCAAGGGATTAGAGATTCTTCTCAAGTGCAGATTGAACATCCTCTACAAGACTATACTTTAAAAAATGGACAAAACCAGCAGTTAGTGAAGATATAGAGAAATTAGGATCCTCATATGTTGTTTTTAGAAATGTAAAACATGAATCCACTTGAAAAACCAGTTTAGCAGTTCCTTAAAGCATTGTATTAATAGATAGAATTACCAGAGGACTTAGCATTTTTACTTCAATGTATATATTCAAGAGAAATTAAAACATGTGTCCACCCAAAAACTCGTACACAAATGTTCATTGCAACATTGTTCATAATAGTCAAAAGTGGAATCAAACCGAATTTCCCCCAATTCATATTTGAATTGGCTAAACAAAATGTTGTATATCTATATAACAGAATATTATTCAGCTTTAAAAAGGAATGAAGTATCTACACACACTACAACATGGATTAACTGAAAATATTATGCCCAGTGGAAGAAGCCAGATACAAAAAAGCATATATTGTATGATTCCATTAATGTGAAATGTCCAGAATAGGCAAATATATGGTTACAATAAGTAGATTTTAGTGGGTTGCCAGTGGCTGAAGGGAGGGGGGAATCTGGAATGACATTTAAAGGGTATGGGGTTTCTTTGGGAGGGTGTGATAAAAATGTTCTGGAATTAGTAATGATGGTACATAACCACGTGAATATACTAAAAACTACTAAGTTGTACACTTTAAAACAGTGCATTTTATGGTATGTGAATTTTATCTCTATCAGAAACATTTTTTCTTATAGGCCATCATTAAAAAGTCTATAAATGATGGAGAGGATGTGGAGGAAAAGGAACCCTCCTATGCTATTGGTTGTAATGTAAACTTCAGCCACTATGGAGAACCCCATGGAGGTTCCTTAAAAAACCAAAAATAGAGTTGCCATATGACCCAACAATCTCATTCCTGGGCATAAACCCAGAGAAAAGTCTAATTTGAAAAGACACATGCATCCCTATGTTCACAGCAGCACTATTTACAATAGTCAAGACACAGAAGCAACCTAAATCAACAGATGAATGAAAAAAAAAGATGAATGAATAAAGAAGATGTGATACATATTTATCATGGAATGTTAGTCATGAAAAAGAATGAAATAATAGCATTTTCAGCAACATGATGAACTTAGAAATTATCATGTTAAGTAAGCCAGACAGAAAGACAAGTATCATATGATATCACTTATAAGTGGAATTAAAAAAAAATCATACAAGTGAACTTATTTACAAAACAGAAATAGACTTACAAACAGAAAAGAAACATGGTTACCAAAGAAGATCATGGGAGTTAGGGGAGAGATAAATTAGGAGTTTGGAATTAATATATGCAACCCTATATAAAATAGATAAACAACAAGGGCCTACAGTATAGCACAAGGAACTATTGATTGATGATAATCAATATCTTATAATAACCTCTAATGAAAAAGAACCTGCAAAAGAATATATATATACATATATATTCTGAATTGCTCACATTTGAAACTAACACAACATTATAAGTTAACTACACTTCACTAAAATGGTAAAAACATTATTTGAAAGTGTATGAATGATATACAGGTAAATATAAAGCTAAATAAAGCAAATATACATATAACAATATCAGAAAAAATTGTAGGACAAAATGTCAATTATACTAGGTTAGCAGAAATTTCCTTGCACATTGATAAATATTCAGTTTACCAGAAATATATAGCAATTCTAAATTTGTAGCTATTTACAAAGCTTCAAAATTGACATAGTTACAAGGAGGCATTAATAAATTTTTCCTATCAACAAGCAGACAAAATCTTGGAAGAATATATAGCATTTGAGCCAGATTAACAAATATGACTTAATTGAAGTATATAGTATTCTTAATTGAATTGTAAAATGTACTTTTTTTTCAAGTGCTCATGGAATTTTTACCAAAAATTACCATATGTTGGTCCATAAAGCAAATCTCAATAGATATCAAAGAATTGAAATCATACAGTTTGTTCTTGAGGAAGGATGAAATCAGACTGGAAATGGTAAGGGCACTGATCTAGCAAAACAGAAGCTGGCCCAAGTGCTTGGCACCAATTTCTAGAGGACTCCTTCTGTGTCAGGCATTAACTCTTCAGTTGCTAGATGATAATCTACATGTATTCGCAGTCCTGAGAAAGGGACTGAGGTGGCCAGGGCAGCTGAGTGATAGAGAAACGAAGAAAGCCCTGAGCAGTGTCCATTTACCAAATAGTCTGGAAATACTTTAAAAATTCATATGTCCATACAACTGTGCATCTGTGGAATACCAATCTGTTTAGTACGACAATTATAGCATCAGATGCTTATATTCAAAAGGAAGAAAGTCTGAAAATTAATAAGCTGGGCATCCAACCTCAGAAGTTAGAAAAGAAAAACAGAGTAAGTCCAAAGAAAGTAGAAAAAAAGAATAATGATGAGGAAAATGGCTAAATAAAAAGCCAGAGACATAACAGAGAATCAGAAGGCCAAAAGTCGACTATTTTTAAAAATTTATAAAAGTGACAAACTTCTGGCAATATTGATCGAGAATAAAAAAAGAAGGTACAAATAAACAAGGATAAGAGGATATAATTGCAAATGAAATAGAGATTTTTAAAAATACAGATATAAGTTTATGCAAATAAATTTGAAAAGTTATGTGAAATAGAAAAATTCCTAAAAAAACCATAATTTAACAAAACTGACAAGAAGGAATAGCAAACTTGAATGATTCTATAATTATTCAAAAGATTGTATCAATTATTTTTTTTCCTACAAAGAAAACACCTGGCCTGATGTTTTTACCTGGAAGTTGTGCCAAATATTTAAAGAACAAATAGTTCCTTGGATAACCTCTGTCAGAAAATAGAATGAAAGGAAATAGTTCCCACTTCATTTTATGACACGAAAGTCAAACAGGTAACAATGAGAATGGAAAAAGTACAGGTCAATCTCATTTATGAACAAAATGCCAAATCCTTAAACAAAATATTAATGAACAAAATCCAGTATTATTTATCCTAGGACTTCAAGACAAATTAAAAACAAGAAAAATCTCTAGTGTAATTCACATTAACAGATTAAAACAGAAAAGCAACCAGTCATCTCAGTGGATACATAAAACATGTTTATAAAATTCAATATCTACTCATCTTTAAAAAATCCTGTTGGCAAACTAAGAACAAACTGGAACTTCCTTAATCTGTCAAGTGGTAAGTACAAAAAAAATTACAGCAAGCTTACTCAGTGGTGAAACTTTAAAAACATTACCTTTAAAATTAAGTCCAAAATAAACATGAGTAATATTAACATTTCTATTCGACATTGGTGTTCATGTGTTGAAGGTAGAAGGTCCTAGCAGTGACGTAATATAAGAATAAGAGATTTTAAAAAGTGAGGATTGGAAGGGAAAAAAGAAAGCTGTCATTTACATATAAATTATCAAAATTAAGTTTGTCAAGTTTGTTAGTTGCAAATGCAATACACAAAAACCCCACAATTATAGTTGTATACATTAGCAATAAATTCGTATAAAATGTAATTTTCTATCAAGGTATACAATAGCAACAAAATAAACAAAAAATATAATGACACATAAGCCCTTTTAAATTATAAAACTTCGCTCAAATAACATCAAAAAAGTCTAAATAGAGACACACCGTATTTACAGAAGACTCAATATCACAGAGATGTTAACTCTCCTTAAACTGATAGATTGATTGTAATTCCAGTTCCAATCAAAACACCAAAAGTTGTATGTATGTGTGTGTAATTTGAAAAACTGATTCCAAAATTTATGGGGACAAAAATTTTCATTGTGTAATTGTTTATAACCCTAAACTAGAAATCACATAAATATACATCAACAGTAAGATGGAAAATAAATCATGGGATATTCACAAAACATAATATTATACAGCAAAGAAGATAAACAATTGCATGCAACAATATTATAGATGCCACAAAATGTAGTGTTGAATGAGGAAAAAAAGTTATAGACGATAATACACAGTTGTTCAAGAACTTTACACACTAATGCATTTAATCCTCAAAATAGTCATTAAATAATTGTGTACCTCTACCACCCCCATGTCACTAAGTTTATTATATCTGTGGTCTGACATAATTCAGTCAATCACTTATGAGTCATCTTGTACACACAGATCCCCACACTTTGCTATGGTGAAGGTAGAGTGGTTGTAGCACAGAGCTGCCATTTACTGGGTATCTGCTATGTGCCAGGCTTCAGGCTTGATGCTGGGGATATGATGGGCAAAAGACAACACACCCACCTTCTTGTTCAAATAATAACAGTAATATTGAGTACTTACTATGCACCTGACATTCTTCTAAGCATTTTATATGGTTTAGCTTTCTAATCCTCACAACACTATTACTAACTTCTTTTTACCAATGAGGAAATGGAAGCACGGGTAAGTTAAGAGGGATCCAGATATCCAGGGTCACAGAGGCAGGAGGTGGCAGAGTCGGGACTCAAAGCTAGGCAGTCTGAATCACTGAACACCCCAAGAACATGGGGAAGTAGTTATTATGTCTTATAGCTGAGGAGAGACAAGCTCTTAAAATAAAGTGAATGCATATTTATTTTTCATCCTCTATATGACAGAGACTATATTATGTGATTTATGTATATTATTTCTCCAACTGAAAGACAAGAGTTCCCAGGAATATAAGGGCTCTAACTATAGAGGACCCAGGTATGCAGAGAGTGGCTTGCCTGCTTGCCAGCTAAACCCAATAGCCTCTTAGAAGGAATAAAAGTGGCTTGGTGGGAGAGGGTGGAATGTAATTTTCAGTGTCATCCAGGCTCCTTGATCTCCAGATGAGTGATTGAAACTGCTGATGGAGAGGAAAAGGAAGAACAGAATGCTAGGTTTTTTCCCTCTCTCCCTCCATCCATACCCTCCATTCTACATAGTATATTTAACATCCTACATTTTCCTGTATCTTCCTCTCACTAGCTGTGAGCCTGGACCTCCTCTAGTATTAGCATAGTGGAAGCTTGGTCAGCTGGTCTTTAAGATGTCTGGGTCCCACAGTCCACAGCTGTCTTATCTCCACACACCTTATGGCTCCTCAGGTCAAAGTTCTTGGGCTGGAAACACCTTGATCTGCAAACTGTCCCCTGTTATCTATGGGAAATGGTATAATCTACTTTAAAAATATATTTATAGGTTTTGTTTGCTTTCCCCCTTTGAACCTAGTCTCTCTTAAAATTTCAAAGTGAACATTCCACCCGTAGTCTTTCCCTGGGTGTCTTCTCCCTCATATTCCTAGAGCAGCAAACGTGTCCATATGTGCCATGAAGGCAATGCAGGAGACAGAACACCCAGCCTTTTCCAACCCAGTCAGGCAGGGTACCCAGCCTTTTCCAACCCAGTTAAACCCAGTTTCTCAAGGAGGTTTGAGAAAGGGGAGGAGCAAAACCGACCAATGATATGGAACTGTTGTGTACCCAGCACCTGTCCTCTAAGAAACAATGCCAAGAACTTTATTTCACCCAACTGCTATCAGACAGTACAAACTTCCAGACATTTCACTGAGGTCACCAAAATAAAACATTTAGGCTAGCACTGATCTAGAACTGTCAGATTTCAAACAAGAAGTATTCCAAATAAGCTCTGGATAAAAGAAAAAATTCCTAGTCAAAAATCCCTCTGATTGAGATGGTCTTTACATAACCATCATTCTTTCTCTGTATTCACCTCTCTCTTTCTTTCTTTCTCTGTTTTTGACATTAGCATCTTGTTACCCTACAGCTATTTCATCCAGCTGCTCATCTATTCCAACTTTCAGGTTAGGGTGGGGGTGGACAGGGGGCCATGTCCTTTGATCTTCTACACCCACTCTACCGCCACAACCTTGAAGCCCACAGAAGCAAATCCCACTTACAGCCCCTTCTCCGTTGCAGTCTGCTGTTGCTGTCGTTGTGTGGAATCCAGATCTTCTGCAATCTGGTTTGGGTGAGCTCTCCCATCTCTTGAGACATCTTAGGCGTCGCAGCTAATGACACCACTGTCCACAAGGTACCCGGCCTTACTGTCTTATTAGCTCTCTCTTCTTTTGCTGTGGCCACAGCAGGTGGTGGACAGAGTTGGGACAGGGAGGTGTGCTGGGGTTCTGAGCCCTTTTGCAGCCTGTCTCCAGCCTCTGTCTTGTCTCCTAGTCCTTGCCTGCCTCTGCTCCTGTATGTATCACTGGGGGCTTGGGTGCAGAGGAGAGGTTGGGCAGAGGTCAGCAGAGGCCTCTGAACTCCAAGGGCTGTGTACATAGGAGATAAGTTGGAGCCCAGCAAGGAAGGCAGCCAGCAAGACAGCCCAGATCTGGCCAGTCACTTCCCTCCAATGAAGACAGGGCTAGTAGAGTATGCAAATAAAAGACTGAAGATCATGTGCTTATGTCCTGTGTAGGGTGGGGAGGCAAAGGTGATGGAGTCAGATCTCAGCAGCTTTCATAGCTTTGCAATAAAAAAAAAAAAAAAACAGGCCCAAGCAGAATGTCAAGCTCCAACCCAGAAACAGAGATACACATCAGAAATGCAAGATTCCCAAATACAAACACACAAACACAATGTCCCTACTGAAAAAAAAAATGTTTTGAGCTAGCAATCATTGTCCTGAACTGGAAGTGGAAGGTTTACCACCTCAATGCCCTCCCAAAGGCACTACAAACCTTTTCTTCCCTTAAATGCAGCTACCTTTCCTATCGAGGGACCTGCTTTCCTAAAATGTGAGAGTGTGCTGCCCAGGACACTTTCAGAGAGATGGACACTATCTGATAATCTTTATGTTCTCTCCAGCCAAGGCTAAATAAATCAGAGTAAACCTGATAACTTGGGAAGAGATGTGCATGCAGCCATTGCTAGGGAGAGTGACAGCATGATTGCCAACTGTCATCAGGTCCTCTAGGGAGAAAGGAATTTTGATCTGACCCAGAACTTGACTAAAGTTCTTCATGCCAAGCCATGAGGATGGAGGTCTGGGGGGAGGTTGCAACAAGCAGACTGTGGGGAATAGGGAGCAATGTCCTCAAAGTAGGACAAGTCCATAGGCCAGAGCCATCCTACTCAGAATTCTCTTCTTTACCCTCCCCCTGATTGTTTTGAAACTTTTATGTATAAAACTCATCTAACAGCATAGCTTACCTGGAAGATGTTCAAGTGTGCTCTTACTTCATTCTTTTGCAACCTTCCCACCCCTTGATAAACCTCCAGTGATTGGCTACATGGAAGCTCAGTTTCTTCCACTGAGCTGGGCAACACTGGGCCAGTCTCTTGGGGATATAAATCTCCAATTCCTGACCTCCAGTGCTCTCAGCTCCACTTTGCCTTTTAAGAAGTTCCCTAAAATATATTCTCAGCATCCCAGTCTACCTAAGGGTTAGGTTCCCTCCAGTTTCTGTGTATAAATCATACCAAACTTTCAATACATTTCAGAGCCTTCCCTTCTAAATGAATCTCTTGAGGCAGTGGATCACAGTGGTTAAAAGCACTGGGCTCTGGAGCCATGCTACCTGAGTGGAATCCCACCTCTTCTCCCTTGCTGGGAGACCCTGGGCAGAACAAAACTTTTCAGTGACCTGGTGAAACACTTTGTGTTTTCATCTCATAAGAGTATCTTAGGGTAGTTGAAGATTCAGTGTGTTAACACATATAGAGTAAGCTGGGAAATGTTCAATATATATTATGTAACACTGTGATTCCCTCTGTGAAGTTAAAGATCAATCACCTCTTTGGCTAATCTACAATTTCTAATGTAATGGTGAGAATTCAGGAAACAGCAAAAGAAACTTACAAAATTATGACAAAGGGTTAACATTTTTAATAAAGAACTCATGCCAATCAATTAGAAAGATGAATTCACTTTTATTTTTTTTTTGGTTTTGTGATACAGAAGACCTGTAGAAATCATTTTATCCCACTCTCTCAGGTAAGAAAATAGAGGCCTGAGAGGGGAAGTATTTTCCTAAGGTCCTATAGCAAATCACCAAGTCAGGAATAAAACACTGAGGATCTAATTTCTCCAGTCCAGGGTTTTTCTTTGGTTTAACTGATAAAAATAGCTTGATTTAAGAATCTGGTCCTCTAGATTAGCTCATAACATTTAGAGTCCTAGAACTAGACTTTGGAAGACATACAATTCTCTTAATCCTAATAAGTCTCCTAACTGTATCACTCTGCTAATGCTAATAATCTTAATGACAATGCTTTATAAGTATGTTTTCCAAGGCCCACAAAGAAACATATTCTTTATCATAGTTGCTCCTTCCAAACATTCTCACTAGCCTCACAGGGAAACTGAGGTCTCGGGATGGGAAGTGGCTCATCTGACGTAATCAATCTAGTCATATGAACCCCTTTTCTATGTTTACAATTTTGTCCTCATGACCCTGCATGAAAGATAATTTTAGCAGCAGGAAATCTGAGATAGGAGCTTAGCCGACTTTTGACAAGGTTTGAAAGGCAAACTTGGGGCCCAGGCTTGAAAACCCAAATTAAAATTGCCTGGAACTAGCTCTGTGTGTGTGTGTGTGTGTGTGTGTATGTGTCTGTGTGTCTGTGTGTTTAACCACTGTTATCCATTGTGATCCCCAGAAGTAGGGAAATTCAACAAGCTTTATGGAAAGGCCTCAGCTCTGGCTCTTCTCAATCAAACCTACTTCTCCAGTCATGTCTCCCTTTAGACTTCCATGGCTAAATTGTACCAGCTGATTCACTGGGCCCCCAAATTTACTGTGTACTTTTTTGCCTCTGGGTGTTTGCTTAGCCTGGAATGCCTTCTCTTCCTTTCCATTCTCAATGAAATCTGACTCACTTTTCTAGGCTGGGCTCAATTCTCACCTACTCTGAGAAGCCTTGGCTTTGTTCCCACATTGCTTATATGCATCTGTTTATCCGAGCAAGTATCAACCTGTGTTTTACCAGCCTACTTTCCTACTAGATTGTGAGCTCCTTAAGGACAGGTAGGTACTGGATCTCAGTTATCTGTGATCTGTTTCCAGACGTCCAGCTCAGGCCTTGGCACAGAGGATACTTGCTTAATCTACATCTCTCTGCCTGGATGAGATGAACATGTGTACAAATAATTCCCTTTCAACAAGATAAATTTTATAAAAAGGAAGATATTCAGGGAACTGGGAGTGGGGGAAATAACTTGGTCTGAAGGTAGAAGGTGGTAGGAGGATCTAGAGAGTTTCTCAACTCTGAATGGGGCAAAACAAAAAGAACTAAAGAATGAAGTCCCCTCACTCCCCACAATGATCCAATTAACTGGTTACAGAAAAAAAAGGTTCACTCAGTATCAGAGACTCACTAACCCTAACTCAAGACGAAGAGTTGAACCACAAATTCTAATTTGGGATTAACTGTATGGAGGAAAGCACAAAGTGTGACTTCCTGAGGCACACAAATTCTGATCATCCTCCCAAAGTATGGAATTCATGGAAGAATTTCATTAAAAGCAATATCAAGGCAGTACTGATGGGTATCAAAATCACAAATGGAGTCTCCTTATTGGTAATTCTTGGAGTGTATGGATGTGAATGCATTTGTGTTAGACTGAGGAGGGGAGATTGAATGCTTCTAGGTCAGGTGTCTGTATGTGTATATTAGGACTTTTGTGGCAGAAGCCTAGGAGCCATTTCCTTCTTAGCCACTTCCCTGACCTACTATCCCCTCACTACTTTCAGCCCCATGCCTGGAGCCCAAGGTTTGCACTCCACAGACCAGTCACTCAGGGAGAAAAGAGTTGTGGGTGGTATTGCCTCTGGAGGCTACAGAAAAGGTAAAATCACTAACACAGAGCATGGAAGTCCTGAAATATTTCCAAAGAGCTTTCGTTTCTCTCATCCCACTCTTCTTCACCTTGTTACAGCCCTCTGAGGGAAATAGGATAGGGACTTTAATTTCCATTTTAGTGAGGAGGCTACTGATGCCCAAAGAAGCTAAAAGCCTTGTTCAAAGTGCCGCAGCAAACCAGTCCTACTTTATACACCAGTTGGCAGTTAAGAAATATAATATCTATCATCCAGTTTTTTTAAAAACTGGACTAGACCAAGTTATAGAGACTTCTAAGAGTGCTAGGGAACTGCCTTTTGGGCCAGTGTTCCACAAAGACAGGTCAGAATGGATGACAGATAATGAGATATAGAAATTACATTACTCCCAAACTTCCCATACACTTCAGTGAACAGTTCAAGTGACCACCTACACTAAGAAAACTTTCCAGAGAGCTTAAAGAATGGATTTATATTTGTATTAACTCCTGTTTTTCTTCTGTCTCACCTACCTGTTCTCCTAGAGGTTTTTTCTTCCATCACTAATTATCCGACACACGACTCTTGCATTTAGACCCCCAAAGCAGGTCCAGAGGGTGGCATCAAACAGGGAGTCTGGAGGTGCTTGTTGGTTCTCTGGGAAGGCTGGGAAGTACCCTTGGTAAGAGGAGTAGTGCACCCGCTGTTGAAATATCAGCTGTTGTAGTTGCCAAAGAAGTTCCTGAGTCATCCGGAGCCTTTTCTCTTCAGGCCAACCCCGAAGGTCAAAACTAATATTAACAAGCTACTGCAGAATGGGGAAATGAAAACCAGCAATGGAAACAGACAAGATCTGGATTTCCTTAGGGCTGTTTCATATTGGTCTTCAGTGCAAATTGGCATGATCCCTCACTGGAAAGTGATTTGGCAATAGGAAGTAAGAGCAATACAAATGTTCATTTCCTTTGTCCTAATTATTCCACTCTTAGGACTCAATCCAAAGCTTATAACCACCAAAACATGAAAAAGCTTAAAGCGCCTACATTTTAATTTTAATTGCAGGGCTATTTTCTGATGGCAACAACTTTTAAGTCCATCAGGGGGAATGTAACCTTTAAGTCCTGCAGGGGAAAAAGCAGCTCTTTAGGTCTTTTTTGCAGACATTGGGAATGATGGTTGGAATTCTGGGGGAAAAGTAATTATGCTTCAATTCTGGGTGAGGAACCTAAGGATGCAAAGTTATACTTTCCCCTGGATTTTGAGCATGTCTATTATCTCTATTCTTATGTTCTCAGAAAACAAGTCACTAACCTGCTGATGCTCTTGCTATTGTCCTTTGCTTGTTCATTAATTCAGCAAAGATTTATTAACTCCTAACATGTGTTGTGTGCTATATTAGGGGATGGGACTAACAAGATGAATCAGACATGATCATTGCTCTCAAGCTGCTGGCAGTCTAGTGATGGAAATAGAAATCAATGGTAGCTGTGCATTGTAAGTGCTGTGACAGAATGGATGATAGGGTGGTGTGGGGACCCAGAGAAAAAGATCTAACTGGAGTGGTGCATGGGTGATTAGAAAAACAAAACTTACTCAGGAGAGGGATTGGATCTTGACTCTACTACTTCTATGATACTGATTCGAATTCACTGAACCTCTCTTATTTAGCCTTAATGTCCCTTACAATGTTTCTCTGACAAGGAAGTGAGATAAATGCATATGGAAGAGCCTTGGGTTATATTGGGAGACAGTGCTGCTCTGGAACATGGATAATCCTCTTAGATTCTCTGGGTCTTGATTTTAATCATCTGAGAAATGAAGAGAAAGTACTTGTCAGGTCACATCCTAGGGATGCTATAAGGCCAAAGAAAAATAATGGCTACAGGGTGGGCTGGATACAACTTCCCCATCTCCCTCCCCCAGCCCAATAAAGCCAGAGGCCCTCTCCTAAGTCTTACTCCATTAGACTGCTTTTCCCCCCTTATTTTCCCCATGGTTTATTCAAAAGGTTCAATACTATTTTGCAGCCTGCCCCCGATATATTTTGATACCTTTCCATATAAATGCACATAAAACATTCATTATCCTCTCCTTTTCTTAAAAAAAAACATTTATTTTATATTGGAGTATAGTTGATTTACAATATTGTGTTAGTTTCAGGTGTATAACAAAGTACAGCATATATGTACGTCTATTCTTTTTCAGATTCTTTTCTCGTATAGGTTATTACAGAGTATTGAGTAGAGTTCCTTGTGCTGTACAGTAGGTTCTTGTTGATTCTCTATTTTATATATTATAGTGTGTATATTTTTTAAAAAATTGAGGTAAAATTTGAGTGCTCAGTCGTGTTTGACTCTTTGTGATCCCTTGACCTGTAGCTTGCCAGGCTCCTCTGTCCATGGGATTGTCCCAGCAAGAATACTGGAGTGGGTTGCCACTCTCTCCTCCAGGGGATCTTCCCAACCTAAGGATCAAACACGTGTCTCCTATGTATCCTGCATCGCAGGTAAATTCTTTACCGCCGAGTCACTGGGGAAGCCCAAGGTAACATTTGTACAACATAAGATTAACAATTTTAAGGTGTATGATTCAGTGGGATTTAGTATATTTTGCAATGATTTAATTTCTGTGAAATATTAAAAATAGATAGAACACACTGGGACAGAAAGCAAATTGATGGCATCCAGGTGCTTGTGGTGAAGGGCATAGGGACTAACTGCTTAATGGGTATGTGTTTCCCTTTAGGTAATATTTTGGAACTAAGAAGAGCTGATGGTTCCTCATTCTTTTTATTATTATTTTTAATTATGGTAAAATATACATAGCATAGACTTCCCTGGTGGCTCAGATGGTAAAGCATCTGCCTACAATGTGGGAGACCCAGGTTCGATCCCTGGGTTGGGAAGATCCTCTGGAAAAGGAAATAACAACCCACTCCAGTACTCTTGCTTGGAAAATCCCATGGACGGAGGAGCCTGGCCGGCTACAGTCCATGGGGTCACAAAGAGTTGGACACAACTGAGCACGCATGTGCTCACACACCCACCTAACCCCGCCCCACCCAAACACACACACTGTATATATGTACCACAATTTCTTTATCTGTTGATAGACATCTATGTTGCTTCTGTGTCTTAGCTATTGTAAATAGTGCTGCAATGATCATTGGGGTACATGTGTCTTTTAAAATTGTGGTTTTCTCAGGGTATATGCCCCGTACCAGGATTGCTGGGTCATATGGTAGCTTTATTCCTAGTTTTTAAAGAAATCTCCAGTGTTCTCCACAGAGGCTGTATCAATTTACATTCCCCTTTCTCCACACCCTCTCTAGCATTTATTGTTTGTAGATTTTTTGATGATGGCCATTCTGATCAGTATGAGGTGACATCTCATTCTCCAGGCCAGAATACTGAAGTGGGTAGCCGTTCCCTTCTCCAGGGGATCTTCTCAGCCCAGGGATCAAACCCAGGTCACCTGCATTGCAGACGGATTAATTGCCAGCTGAACCACAAGGGAAGCCCAAGAATACTGGAGTGGGTAGCCGATCCCTTCTCCGGCAGATCTTCCTGACCCAGGAATCGAACCAGGGTCTCCTGCATTGCGGGCAGATTCTTTACAAACTGATCTGTGAGAGAAGCCTGTGTTCTCCACAGAAGCTAAATCAACTTACATTCCCACCAACAGTGCAGGAGGGTTCCCCTTTCTCACATCCTCTCTAGTATTTATTGTTTGTAGATTTTTTTTATGATGGCCATTCTGACCAGTATGAGGTAACACCTCATTCTAGTTTTGATTTGCATTTCTCTAATAATAAGCGATGTTGAGCATTTTCTCATGTGTTTATTAGCCATCTGTATGTCTTTGAAAAACTGTCTGTTTAGGTTTTTTGCCCATTTTTTGATTGGGTTGTTTGTTTTTCTGATGTTGAACTGCATGAGCCACTTGCTTATTTTGGAGATTAATCCTTTGTCAGTTGTTTCATTTGCTATTATTTTCTCCCACTCTGAGGGTTGTCTTTTCATCTTGTTTATGGTTTGCTTTGCAAAAGCCTTTAAGTTTAATTAGGTTCCATTTGTTTATTTTTGCTTTTATTTCCATTACTCTAGGAGCTGGGTCACAGAGGATCTTGCTGTGATTTATGTCCAAGAGAGTTCTGCCTATGTTTTCCTTAAGAGTTTTACAGTTTCAGGCCTTACATTTAGTTCTTTAATCCATTTTCAGTTTATTTTTGTGATGGTGTTAGGAAGTGTTCTAATTTCATTCTTTTGCAGTTAGCTGTCCATTTTCCCAGCACCACTTATTGAAGAGACTGTCTTTACTCCATTGTGTATTCTTGTCTCCTTTGTCAAAGATAAGGTGCTCATAGGTGTATGGGTTTATCTCTGGGCTTTCTACCTTGCTCCACTGGTCTATATTTCTGTCTTAACATGCTTACTTTCAATTACTTTTGGACAAAGGGGGCAAGACCATACAGTGGAAAAAAGACAGTCTCTTTAGCAAGTGGTGCTGAGAAAGTTAGACAACCTCATGTAAATAAATGAAGTTAGGACACTCCCTTATACCATACACAAAAATAAATTCAAAATGGCTTACAGAGTTAAATATAAGACATGACAAAAATAAACTCAAAATGGATTAAAGATCTAAAGGTAAGACCAGAAACTATAAAACTCCTAGAGGAAAACATAGGCAAAACACTCTCCGGCATAAATCACAGCAGGATCCTCCATGACCCACCTCCCAGAATATTGGAAATAAAAGCAAAAATAAACAAATGGGACCTAATTAAAATTAAAAGCTTTTGCACAACAAAGGAAAATATAAGCAAGGTGAAAAGAAAGCCTTCAGAATGGGAGAAAATAATAGCAAACGAAGCAACAGACAAACAATTAATCTCAAAAATATACAAGCAACTCCTGCAGCTGAATTCCAGAAAAATAAACGACCCAATCAAAAAGTGGGCCAAAGAACTAAACAGACATTTCTCCAAAGAAGACATACAGATGGCTAACAAACACATGAAAAGATGCTCAACATCACTCATTATTAGAGAAATACAAATCAAAACCACAATGAGGTACCATTTCACACCAGTCAGAATGGCTGCTATCCAAAAGTCTACAAGCAATAAATGCTGGAGAGGGTGTGGAGAAAAGGGAACCCTCTTACACTGTTGGTGGGAATGCAAACTAGTACAGCCACTATGGAGAACAGTGTGGAGATTCCTTAGAAAACTGGGAATAGAACTGCCATATGACCCAGCAATCCCACTGCTGGGCATACACACCAAGGAAACCAGAAGTGAAAGAGACATGTGTACCCCAATGTTCATCGCAGCACTGTTTACAATAGCCAGGACATGGAAGCAACCTAGATGTCCATCAGCAGAAGAATGGATAAGGAAGATGTGGTACATATACACAATGGAATATTACTCAGCCATTAAAAAAATACATTTGAATCAGTTCTATTGAGATGGATGAAACTGGAGCCCATTATACAGAGTGAAGTAAGCCAGAAAGAAAAACACCAATACAGTATACTAATGCATATATATGGAATTTGAAAGATGGTAACGATAACCCTATATGCGAGACAGAATAAGAGACACAGATGCATAGAACAGTCTTATGGACTCTGAGGGAGAAGGTGAGGGTGGGACGTTCTGGGACAATAGCATTGAAACATGTATATTATCATATGTAAAACAGAACACCATTCCAGGTTCAATGCATGAGACAAATGCTCAGGGCTGGGGCAATGGGATGACCCAGAGGTATGGAATGGGGAGGGAGGTGGGAGGGAGGTTCAGGATGGGGAACACATGTAAACCCATGGCTGATTCATGTCAATGTATGGCAAAAACCACTACAATATTGTAAAGTAATTAGCCCCCAACTAAAATAAATAAATTTATTAAAAAAAAAAAAGAAAGAAAGAAAGTCAAGGACCAAGACCCTCAAACTTCTCCTTCCCAAGTTAATGTTCCACTCCTTCATTTGTATGCCTCTCATAACTGGCTTACTAAAGAAACCCAGGGCAGCAGCATCTCACCTGTCTGCCTGCTCTCCCTCTGAGAGTTCTTGTTTAAGTAAATTCTCACTTCCTTAAAAAAAAAAAGACAATGAGACAATAAAACTCCTAGAGGAGAACACAGGCAAAACATTCTCTGACATAAATCCTGATAATATATTCTTAGATCAGGCAAAAGAAATAAAGCAAATAAACAAATGGGACCTAATCCAACTTAAATGCTTTTGCACAACAAAGGAAACCATAAACAAAAGGAAAAGACAACCTATAGACTGGGAGAGAGTAATTGCAAACAATTACCAACAAGTGCATAATTTCCAAAATCTAGAGCCTTTCTTACTGCTCAGGCCTCCAGCCACAAAGCTCCCTTTGCTCAGTCTGCCTCCCGCGTTTACATGCTGGGTTATACCAGAGACTCCCAGCTCCCCATGTTAAGCCGTCCGGGTACCAAGGGGCGCGGTCTGAACACTAGGGGCGGGGTTTTGTTCGCTGCGTGGTTCCGCTTGCTGCTTGCTGCGCGGTTCCGCTTAAGGGTCTGCCACTGGAAAAGTAGTGAAATCTCATTTGTAAGCAATCGAAAGCACCAAAGGGACTTTTGAGCAGGGTAGAAACGCAATCAGACTCAGGCACGCGAGCCAGTGTTGGGTGGTAGGAGAAGGAGCCCAACCCGTTACCTTTCTCTCACTATTTATTTCCCCTAGGGTAGATGGACCGCACCTTCCCCATCCGCTTCCGCTCCTCCTACCAATGAAAACTGAGGAGCTTGAAGCCCCGCCCCACGTACGTCCGACCGTTTAGTGGGGGCACTCACTAGAAAGCCTGCGCAAATGCGCGCGCGCGCGGGAAGGCCCAGGCCTGTCGGACTTGGGAGTTTCCAGTTTTTCCCCTAGCGCCTGCGTTGGGCGCGGGCTTAAAAGCATTGTAATTAGCTGTCGACATGTTGCGCTTGGTGAGCTGGAACATCAATGGGATCCGGAGCCCCTTGCAAGGGGTGAAATACGAGGAGCCCAGCAGCTGCACCGCCATGGCCATGGGGAGCATTTTAGACAAGCTGGATGCAGACATCGTCTGTCTTCAGGAGACCAAAGTAACCAGTGAGCGCTCAAGAATTTAGGACCCCCTACCAAACTTTCCCTTTTCTGCTAACTTTTGCCCCTTGCTCCGTATACTTCACTTTCCCATTTCTCTATTCTTGGAATCCTCCCCTTAGAGCCAATTCGGAATCTCGATCTCCCCTCTGTGTTTCACACTCTAGCTAGAGCTCCTAATTCTCACATCATCTCCTGGCCTCAGCGAAATCATAATTCTCTCCCCTTTGCAATTTCTATCTTGTTTCACATCCCGATTCCTACTCATTCTCCTACTCCAGCTATGTCCCCCGAATTTCCTCCCCCTACACACTTTCCATCTCCCACTCCCAAGTCAAATTCCCCCAATTTCCCTTTCTGCCCCCAGTCCATATCCTTTAATTCCCACTCCATCTTTGTCCCCAGTTTAGACTCCCTAATTTCCTCCTTTGTGAACTTCTATCTAAAGTCCCCAGATCCCCTTATCTGTACCCCCTGTCTCCTCCACAGCTGAGTGCTCAGTTGCTAAGTCGTGTCTGACTCTCTGCAACCCCATGGACTGTAGCCCGCCAGGCTCCTCTGTCCAAGGGCTTCTCCAGGCAAGAATACTGGAGTGGGTTGCCATTTCATTCTCCAGAGAGCCTCTCATTCCTACTTCATGTCCACCCCAAGCTTAGACTCTGGTAATTCCCTGAACACACAACGCCCCCACCTCCCTGCCCCACAGCTCAATCCCCTGATTCCTTCCCTCTCCCACCCACCCACCTTTAAGACCGGTTACCTACTTTCCCTGCATCCTCTGTTCAAATCTTCCAATTCCCTCTCTCTCCTACCTCCTGCTCAGATTCCCAGTCTTCTCTCCCATATAACCATTTCTCACCCCCAACTTCCTCCAGCCATCTAGCCTTTTCCCACCTAATTCTTCACCTCCCATTAGGTAGTCTTCCCCTTTCTTGTAATTCTGGTATTAGTTTCCTCTTATCGTCCCCACCTTTCTAACTTCTCTAATCATAGATACTTAATTTTCCTTTCCCACCCTGGCTCTGATGTGTGCAAGGAATTAGCCTACAGCTATAATTCCAGGCCTTTCTAGTTTTATCTCTGATGTAATCTTACATTTTTTTCCCCCAGGGGATGTGCTGACAGAGCCCCTGGCTATCATTGAGGGCTACAACTCCTATTTCAGCTTCAGCCGCAACCGTAGTGGCTATTCTGGTAAATGGGTCTTTCTGGGGACTTTAAAGTGATGAGGGCAGGTGGAAAAGGGTTTTCAATATTTAATGAGAAGGCAGTAAGAAATGTAGGCTTTTTATCTACAGAGCTAAAGCCACATCAGATTATATGAAGGATTTTTTTTTTTTTTTTGGTATAATATTGGATTGCAAAAGCACAATAGTGGTGGTTAGTTACATGAGCTCTGGAGCCCGACTGCCTGAGTTTGAATCCTAGCTCACTTCTAGCTGTGTACCCTCTGGCTAGCTATTTAACTTTTTTATGCTTAAAGTTCCTCACTTGGAAAAGGGGGATAATGTGTACTTCTTAGGGCTGTTGCAAGAACTGAACTTATTAATTCATATGATAATAATAATAGATAGCATTTTCTGAGCAGCTACCATGTAAAGCACTTAGAATATTAGTTGTTATTAATCTGTATCTTTTCAAGATGAAGGAACTGAGACCCAGGGTTTGAGTTGACTTGCCCCAGGTATCCATGGCCCTTGAGTTGGGAGAGTCATCAAGAGAGCTATGCTTGATGAAGATGAGCATGTGACCTGTGCAGGGGCAATAGGCTGTGCAACAGGCTGTTGATTGCCAGGCCTGCTCAGTCTCCAATACCCTCTCTGTCTCCAGGTGTAGCCACTTTCTGTAAGGACAGTGCTACCCCAGTGGCTGCTGAAGAAGGCCTGAGTGGCCTGCTTGCCACTCAGAATGGGGATGTGGGTTGCTATGGAAACATGGATGACTTCACTCAAGAGGAGCTTCGAGCTCTGGATAGTGAGGGCCGGGCCCTCCTCACACAACACAAGATCCGGTAATAGTCCACATCCCCCTGTCACCCATCATTGCTAGTTCAACTCCGTGAGTGTGGTGGTTCTAAGGCTTGCCTTATAAACATACATTCACCATTGGAAAACTCCCTAAACTTGCCATTCCTGGACTTTAGTCCTGGCTAAGCTACCTAGTTTGTGACCCTGAACAAATCGTCGTATTCTTCTCTGAGCTTTGAGTTCTCTATCTCTAATCAGGGCTGAGGTGGGAGGGAGCCTGGTTGGGAGGCCTAACTCTTTTATTACCACAGGTGCCTCAAAAGCAAGTTAGCCAACCTTGAACTTACTGCCCCAGATTGCTCTCCTTCTGTGTCCTATCTTTGTGAATGGCAGCACCATTACCTGGTTTACCTGTGTGTCATCATAGGTATAGTCAATCCTCAAGTCCTGTGTATGTCAGCTCATTAATGTTTCTCTATCCTTTTCCTTTACTTCCATCCCTTAGACAACCATTAAGTGGAAGTCGCATGGTGTGGGAATGGGAAGGGTGGCTTGCAAGTGATCCCTTTTTGATGGGCTGGTTCTCTTCTTCCCAGCACATGGGAAGGGAAGGAGAAGACCTTGACCTTAATCAACGTGTACTGCCCCCATGCGGACCCTGGGAAGCCTGAGCGACTCGCCTTTAAGATGCGCTTCTATCGCTTGCTGCAGATCCGCGCAGAAGCTCTCCTGGCAGCTGGCAGGTACTGCAAGCCTGTGCAGCAAGGCTTCCTTGAGCTTGTCCTGGGTGCCCAGTCCTGTGTCAGGACCCATTGGGAGGGATGTGGGATCTTTGTATTTTGAGTTCGTTCACAGCCTAGTTGGTAGACATCAGCATGCCCAAGGGAATAGGCTCTGCTGTTTAAGAGCTTGTGAGGACCAAGTAAAGTGTTACAAATATGAGTTTTGTACTCAGATACTTCTGGTCACATATTCTGGCTCCTCCTTTTACTCACTATGAGCCCAAAAGCTAGTTCTGCCTCTGTTTTCTGTCTTGTAAAATAAGTATATGAAACTCTGAAAGTGAAAGTTACTCAGTCATGTCATTCTCTTTGTGACCCCATGGACTATACAGTCCGTGGAATTCTCCAGGCCAGAATACTGGAGTGGGTAGTTGTTCCCTTCTCCAGGGGCTCTTCCCAACCCAGGGATTGAACCCAGGTCTCCCGCATTGCAGGCAGATTCTTTACCACCTGAGCCACCAGGGAAGCCCAAGAATACAGGAGTGGGTAGCCTATCCCTTCTCCAGTGAATCTTCTCAACCCAGGAATCAAACCGGGGTCTCCTGCATTGCAGGCAGATTATTTACCAGCTGAGCTACCAGAGCAACCCTATGTGAACCACTACCTCAGTAAAGTTTTAAGGATGAAAGAAGAGGAAGGTAACATACTTAGAACAAATGAAAAGTCTTGTCCCAGAGGACAGGAAAGTGAGATTGGGTTGGAATAATCAAGAGATGCTTCCTAGAGGGAATGGTACCTGAGCTCATCTTTGAAGGATCAGAAAGATGCCATTTGGTAGAGATTAGTGAGACAATCATGTCAAACAAGAAACAGTGTTACCTTTGGAGATCAGAATTGGGTTGGTCATTTGTGAAAAGCATCAAGGTTATAGTGAAATTGGAGAGGTAAACTACTGTGATTTGTTGTTGGATCCCACCTTCGCGTCTGTGTGGCAGGTGGCAGATCTTGGGCCCAGGAGACAGTAGATGGGCCAGGACTGCTGCTTCCCTTTCTTGACATTCATTTTATGTTTTTCAGCCATGTTATCATTCTGGGTGATCTGAATACAGCCCACCGCCCCATTGACCACTGGGATGCAGTCAACCTGGTAAGGTTCCCTTTAGGCCTTTGACCTCACTCCTGACTGGTTCTGTTTAGCCAATCAGTGCTGGTATTTTTTGCCCAGTGGGAAGCTTCCTTCATGGAAAGCAGAGCTTAGTTTGAAATTCTGTTCTCAAGGCACTGAGGATTATGCTGTGGACTCATTTACCAGTCAGTTCTGACTGTTGGCCCCCCAGAGCTCTCAGCATGGTGGTTGGCTATGGACACATGAAGAGCCAATTATAGAATGGTGTCTGGACTTTAGGGGAGATATCTTAAAATGGCTGAGTGAGTAGAAAAGAACTTTGGGGTGGAGTGGAGAGCAAATCATTCTGCCATGATGAGCAAAGGCTGCAAGGTGAGAATTTGGCTGGTGTGCATTAGGAACTACAAGTCCCCTTCTTATTAGGGCATGACAGGGAAGAAAGGTGAGTAGCAGAGGATGGGGCTAGAGAGTTCCAGTCAGATTTTGAGGGCCTCGAACTCCACACTATCTGAATCATTTCCCTAATAGAGTATGTTTCCTGCTCATGAATCTTCAATACCTCCCAGTTACCTTGCAGACATGCAAAGAAAACACCCAGGCCTGGCAGTCAAGGCTCTTCCTTGTCTGTGCCGTCTTTTATTCCCATCCTCAGCACCCCTTCACATTCCATCCACTCCACCCAGGTTGTCTCCTCTCTGCCCATTGCAAAAGTTGTTCTCATTTTGGCTTTTCTCACTGTCCTCTGAATTGGTGGGCATCCCCTCCCTTCTGTCTTCTCATCTTGTATGAACCCCTCATCTCTGAGTCCCTCTAGGCCAATGATTCTCAACCCCAGAAAGCACATTAGAATAAGTAGCTTTACAAAAATATCAATACCTTGATGCAACCCTAGACCCATTAAGTCAGAATCTATTAGGTGTGAGGCCAGGGTAGCAGTATGTTTTAAAAACTCCCAGGCTGATTTTATTGTATATTCAGTCTTGAGAACCACTGTGCAAAGTCAGTTCTCATCATAGCTTGCCTCAAAGAAGAGGCTGTAGGAAGATTCCTTGATTAGTTTGCAGAAGAGCCACAGGACATAGATGTGTCTCCCGATGGGGAAAATGAGCAGAAATGAGATAATTAGAGACTGGTGATGGTCATGGTGGGGAAGGAAGTGTACACTACAATCTGAAAGCCATCAGTCCTCTCTACCTTATTCCTCATCGGGTGTTTACTTAATCTGTTCTTGCTGCCTCTGGTGATAGATACACCTTTATGTGTTCTCTTCTTAGTTCAGAAATATCCTAGATCTCTTGAGTGCACTTCATATGTTTTTTTTCCCAACAAAAGAGAATAGTACCAGATGACATGACAAACACAATCTTTCCAAAATAGCAGAATATGTCCACTTCCCACAAGACCAGCTATTCTAGTCTCATCTTCCCTAAATGGTACCGTCCATCCTCTTGGTTGCTCCAACCAGAAGTCAGGAAATCGTGTTAGTATTGTCCTTCTCTACCCTCCCTTTTCCCATTCAATTGGCCAGTGAGTACTGTTGATTCTAGTTCCAGATAATCTCTTAATTTCATTTTGTCTCCTCTGGCACCACCCTAGTCTAAGTGACCATCATATATTGCTTATGTGGACTATGATAGTCATCTCCTGTTGGTACTCTGGCCCACAGTCTCATTGCCCCTCCAGTCTTCTGGGTACGCTGTTCCCTCCCTCCACAGGCCCATTGCATAAGTTGTTCTCTCAATTTGTAACACCCTCTGCCTGGGTTATTCCTGCTCAATCTTCACTTCTCAGCTCCAGATCACTTGCTGAAAGAAAGCCTTGTTGGTCCCCAAGACTAGATCAGGGTCCCACTTTGTCACTCATGTCACACCTGACACATAGTCAGTGTTCTTTGAACATTTGTTGCATTGAATGGGTGAGTGAGTGGATTGGGTGGATGATGAATTAGGAATCAGAGCCAAAGGAAGTATTCAGACGTGAATCCCTTGAGCTCCTCAAATACCAAAATAGTACTAAAGGGTGTACATGAAAAGGCAACAGTCTTAACCCCTAACTGTAGCCCAACTTCCTGGAGATAACCATTCTAAACATCTTATTTTCCATTCTCTTGGTGAGAAATTCTGAGAATTGCTTTGATTAACCAAAACAGGAAGCTTTCAGGTCCGGGATTTATGGCCCAGTACAAGGTAGATGTAGCTTGATGCAGAAGTAAAGAGAAGCATGAGCTTTTAAATCAGTAAGGATGCAAAGTGAATCCCAGCTCTGCCAGTTCTGGACTGTCTGACCTTGAACATTCTTCTTTGGAACAGCCACATTTTCTTGTCTGTAAAATGAAGCAATTAGTCCCTTATAGTTCTAGGCATCTAGTTCTGCCTCTTTCTTTGTCCTCCTCCCTTTTCCCCAGGAATGCTTTGAAGAGGACCCAGGACGCAAGTGGATGGATGGTTTGCTCAGTAACCTGGGGTGTGAGAGTGGCTCCCACACGGGACCCTTCATCGATAGCTACCGCTGCTTCCAGCCAAAGCAGAAGGGGGCCTTCACCTGTTGGTCGACAGTCAGTGGTGCCCGCCATTTGAACTATGGCTCCCGGCTTGACTACGTGTTGGGGGATAGGACCCTGGTCATAGACACCTTTCAGGCCTCCTTCTTGCTGCCTGAGGTTATGGGCTCTGACCACTGCCCTGTGGGTGCAGTCTTAAGCGTGTCCTCTGTGCCAGCAAAACAGTGCCCACCTCTGTGCACCTGCTTCCTCCCCGAGTTTGCAGGTACCCAACTCAAGATCCTGCGGTTCCTGGTTCGTGTCAAACAAGATCCTGCGTTCAAGCAGTCAGCACTACAGCTCAGCAATCAAACACAGGTACACATGCGCCAAAACAAAGCCCGTGTGCGGTCAACTAGGTCCCGGCCAAGTAAAACTGGCTCCAGTAGAGGCCAAAAAAACCTGATGAGCTACTTCCAGCCACCCTCCAGTCGCCCCCAAACTTCTAACTTGGATCTTCCTAGCCTGAGCACCCTTGTGACCCCAAAGACCTCAGAAGAGGACATGATGGCCAATATGGTGGAGGGGCAGGCCAAGGCTTCAGAGGCCAAGGATGAAAAGGAGATACGGACTTCATTCTGGAAGTCTCTGCTTGGGGGGCCCTCGCCCATGCCCCTCTGTGGGGGACACAGGGAGCCGTGTGTATTGCGAACTGTAAAGAAGCCAGGACCCAACCTGGGCCGCCACTTCTACATGTGTGCCAGGCCCCAGGGTCCTCCCACTGACCCCTCTTCCCGCTGCAATTTCTTCCTCTGGAGCAGGCCCAGCTGAACCAACCCAGGCCTAGAGATGTCTGACATAGTCAACCTTGTATATGGTCTAAGGCCAACTTTCTCCTAAGCTGCCTCCTCCTTCCTCCTCTTTCTCCTCCTCCTCTTCCACCTTCCTCAAGGACCCTTCCCCTTTCCTCTTTTTCTTCTTCCTCCAAGGCCTCCTTTTTTCTCTCTTCTTCCTGCTTAGTTCCTCCTCATCGGTGAGCTTCCTGTGCCTTAATGCTTGTGACCCAGTCCCCCACCCCACTTCCCACCTTCCTCTCAGAAGTACACCGGAAGCAGTTGCCCCAGGAAGTTGTAATTTTAAACCCCTTCCTACCTTGCTGGAAAATGTATCTGTGCCTAAATAAAGTCCATGTCTTTGTTGTAGTGCACCATGTCATGTGGACATTTTGGGTGTGCCCCATAAAGTTGAGTTAGAGATGTTATCTCAGTCCCGGGTTTGAACTCCTAAGGAGAAGGGATGAAGGAGGAGTGGTGCTCACCATAAAGGTGCTCTGTTTAGTTGGGGTTTCCTGTACTGCTGAGGTTGGGTCATCAAGGGAGGTGGGTATGGTGGGACAGAAAGCTCAGGTGGCTGTCTGAAAGTGATCACTCAGTCATGTCCGACTCTCTGTGACCCCATGGACTGTAGCCTGCCAGGCTGTTCTGTCCATGGGATTCTCCAAGCAAGAATACTGAAGAATACTGTAGTGGGTTGCTGTTCCCTTCTCCAGGGGATCTTCCCGACCCAATGATTGAACCTGGGTCTCCTGCATTGGCAAGTGGATTCTTTACAGTCTTGAGTTGTCAGGAAAGCCCTAGACTGTGTAGCTTTAAACCAATGTTTCCCAACTGATGTGTCTTACAGCTGCCACAGATGTGTTAAAGGGTGGGAAGAAATGGATCCCTGAAACCTAGAGTTGCCAGGCAGGACCAGGAGTTAATTGCACAAGTATTAAGAAAGATTGCCTCCTAGGCAGGTAATATTAATTCACTCAAGTGTGCCATGCACATGTTTTCAGTGTGTTATGACCTAGAGACGTTGGGATCCTTGCCTTAAACAAGGTGCTCGCTATAGCCAAGCCTCTTTCCTACCTTGGGAAATAGAACTGATAAGTCCTGTTCTATAAGGTACTGTGGAAAGGAAAGAGGATAATGGATTGAGGAGAATATCCCTTCTCTTTGTTGGGAAATACCTTCAAGCTTTTGGGGAACCACTCCTTTCCTCCAGGCAGATTGGTTTGGGCTGATTCCATCTCCTTGCTTCAGTGGCTACCTGGGGCCAGAGTTTTCAGGTCTATGAATGAAGAGTCAATCCCTGGATTTTTGGTGAAACCATGGGGAAAGAGCCATTTAATATAAATCTTCCAAGTGTCCTGGCTCTTTTTGCAACTCACTGTGTAGTTTTTGGCCTCTCCCTCTCTCTGAATCTCAGTTTCCCTCTCAGTAAAATGTGATGGTCAGATCAACAGGTGATCAGTGGTTTCCTCATGGTTCTGCCACTTGTCTGAGGGAGACAGGTGTAATGCAGTTATCTGTTCTCTGTCAAACAAAAGAGCTACAAATGCTAAACTTTGCTCTTTATTTTCAGACTCAAGTCAGCTAAAGGCACATAAAGCAGAGGACAGGAGGTGGCCCAGCTTCAAGTGAATGTGCAGGTGGAGTGGGGATCCAAAGCAGCTGCTTTCTTAGGCATAAGTGGTGACATACTGGGGCCCCATGTTCCCAAAATAGGAACGTTCCCACTCACTCATGAGCTCGAAGTGTACAGGACGGCGGCAGAAATTGCAGGCGGCTATAGATATATCCTGGAGGGGAAGTCCCACCTCAGTCCAGGCATCTAGCAGCTTCTCTGAAGGTGACGAGGGGAAGGGGGGGAAATAATTGGTTAGAATATGTCTTAATCCCTGTGCCACATTACAGATGTGCCAAGATATTGATCCCCTCAACCCTTTGAGATACCTCAGAACTAGAAACAGCCTCGTTAGTTTGCTCCATTGTGTGATATGAATATTACCATTTGTATATGGGTGCTGTGATGTATAAAAGTTTGAGAAGCACTCATGTGACATAATTTGAAGCTGTACTGGCCTGGCCTGAACCACTCCCTAAGTACATGACATGCTGTAACTCAAGAAGTGAATCCATCTACTTGGAAACTCAGCCTGGTGAGGAAGATGACACTGACAGTAAACACACAGTGTCATCAGTATTGTGACCTGGGAGCCTGGGTCAGGGGGTTTTCCTAGAGGGAGTGGGGAGCCCAGAGGACAGAACCTGACCTCTCTGTCAGAAGTACCTCAGTTGTGTCCCAGAGCTCTGTCCTTGGCTCTTTTTCATGCTTATTCCCTGTGTGATCTCATCTAGTTTCATAGCTTTAAATACCATGTATATGCTGGTGATTCTGAAATTTTCATCTCTAGCCCAAAGCTCTTTCCTGAATTCTAGACTTGTATATCCAATTGCCTTTCCATATCTTCACCTGGATATCTAATAGGCATCTGTAACTTAACATGAGCACAACTGAGCTACTGATCTCCCTACCCTCCACCAAGTCTACCCTACTTTCAGCATTAACCATCTCAGTTGATGGCAATGCCAGTTGCTCAGTACAAAAATATTTGAGCTATCCTTCATTTTTCTCTTTCTCTCCTATGACACATCAGTCTATTAGCAAAAAACCATTGGTTCTACCTTCAAAATCTGACCACTTCTTACCACCAATGCTATCCTCAGGTCTGAGCCACCATCATTTGTTTTTCATTTTTTAATTCTGAAGATGTTTTATTAAAAAGCAAAATCTTCACTATGTGACATCCAATGGCTTGGGAATTTTAATCCCTTCTTATGTCACCATCATTTCTTAACTTGGAATATCACAGTAGCCCCCTAATGGATCTCCCTGCTCCCACTCTTTCAGTCTATTCTCAACATAGAAGTCAGAGAAACTCTTAAAACCTGAATCAGATTCAGATATGTTACTCATCTGCTTAAATCCTTCAGAAGGCTTTCTAGACGGTAAAGCGTCTGCCTACAATGTGGGAGGCCCGGGTTCAATCCCTGGGTTGGGAAGATCCTCTGGAGAAGGAAATGGCAACCTACTCCAGTACTCTTGCCCGGAAAATCCCATGGACTGAGGAGCGTGGTAGGCTACAGTCTACAGGGTCGCAAAGAGTCAGACACGACTGAGTGACTTCACTTTTCTTTCACTTCCAGAGTTAAAGCCATAACCTTTCAGTGGCCTGCAGTACCCTACACAGTCTGGTCCATATTGCTGCTCCTCAGTTTTCTATCTCTTTCCCTCTTATTCACACCATTCCATCCATACTCATCTACTTGCTGCTAAGTCGCTTCAGTCGTGTCCGACTCTGTGTGACCCCATAGACGGCAGCCCACCAGGCTCCGCCGTCCCTGGGATTCTCCAGGTAAGAATGCTGGGGTGGGCTGCCATTTCCTTCTCCAGTGCATGAAAGGGAAAAGTGAAAGTGAAGTCGCTCAGTCGTGTCCAACTCTTAGCGACCCCATGGACTGCAGCCTACCAGGCACCTCCGTCCATGGGATTTTCCAGGCAAGAGTACTGGAGTGGAGTGCCATTGCCTTCTCCGACTCATCTACTTATTGTTCTTCAAATACAAGAGGAATACTGCTTTGTTAGGATCTTCCCTGTTTTAGGCTGTTCTCTCTGCCTAGGATGCTCTTCTCTTAGATTTCTTCCCAGCTGACTCCTTCACTTCCTTTATATCTTTGCTCAAGTGTCACTTTGGTGGTCTCTATCCATAGCACTCTATTTAAGGCTGCAACCTTCCTCTCCAAGCTAGCCCCTGTACCCATCCCCAGCACTTTCTATCCCCTTTTTCCTGCTCTATTTTCCTCCATAAATGCTTAGAATTACCATACTATTTAATTTGCACTTATTTTTAAGTGTTTCTTTTGTTATTATCTCCTTCTACTAGTATGTAAGCTCCAGAAGGATAGAGATTTTGTGTCTGTTTTGTTTAGTACTGAATCCCCAGCACCTGAAACAGTATCTAGCACACAATAGATACTTGGTAACTATATGTTGAAAGAATGAATGAAAGATGCATGATTACATCTAGAAGATGAAAAGAGGTAAGTCAGAGTAACGGATGAGGGAAGGTATTCCACTGAGAAGGAAGCATCATTAAAATCCCAGAGGTAAGAGGCTAGAATTAAGTGAGGGAACTGTAAGTCATTCAGAGTAGCTAGAGAAATATAATGAATGTGGGGAAGAAGAGAAAGCATAGAGATCACCATGTTGAAGGCATTGAATGCTATTCCAAGGAGGTTTGACTATTCTCCAGGCCAGTGTCTCCAGTTCGGGGGCTATATATCCTGTTAGTACAAAAGTTCTAATATCTACCTCCAATGTATATATTTTTTATATGCTACATACATATATCATTGTCTATATATTAGAGATCAGTATCAGTAATGCTTAATTTCCTATTTTTTAAGACAAAAAGTAAATATACAATTGTAATAAATCCCTTTACCCTATGGATGATCTTGCATACCTCACCTTGGAGACCACTGCTCTAGTCTTGACAGTAGGGAAATATGAAGAGGTTTAAACTAGGGGGCTATATGGTCAGATGTTTAGGAAAAATCCCTCTGATGGTCAGTACGGATAAGGGATTAGAGAAAAGTAGGAAAGTTAGTTAGGAAGAAATCACATTCACATGGATTAAAGAAGTAGCAATGGAGAAATGAGATTTGAGAGAGATTGTAGAGAACATTTGCAAGATTTCATGATGGGTTGGCTATGACATTGAAGGACTGACTGGTGGAGTCATGGTGAATGTCTCTCATATTTCTTTCCTGCAAAAGCCCAGCATAAGTGGACACTTAGAGAACTGAGAATACTGAAAGCTCTATAATTGAAGCCTAGTGCAAAGAAGGCTGAGCAAGAGGTCCAGAAGTCTAGGTCATTAGCTCAGAGAGGTAATAGATCTAGTGGTATGAGCATGGAGGTAGAAACAGACTCTCCAGTTCAAACCTAGTATCTGTGTGACTTTGGACCAGTTACTATATATTTTGATACTTCAGTTTCTACATATATAAAATGGAAATGCTAATAATACCATCTCTACCCCATGAGGATTAGATAACTTAATACATGTAAAGTATTTAGAACAGTTCTTGACACATGGTAAGTACTTAATAAGTGTTGGCTAGCATTATTTGATGCTTTTAAATGAATGAATGAATGATGTCTACCTGTCTTGTTTTCCCAGTACTCTCATTCTGCCTATGCTCCAGACAAACAGAATGCTGTAGCTAATGTATGCCCTCCGTTTTCCTATCTCTAGGTCTGTGCTTAATGAATTCCCTTGTTCTGAAATATCCTTCTTACACCATACCACAGGTACTTCAAGGTACAGCAGAAGGACTTCCTTACCTATAAAGCCTACTTAATTTCACCCTTCTTACCCTGTCCAGCCATAAATGAGCACTCTCCTTTTAGCTCCAAGAGTACTGGAGCTCACCACACTGGACCAGTACCACCCGTGTTTAGGTCTGTCTCCTTTGCTATGCCATCAACTGCCTGTATGTCTATAGGTAGAATAAGAACCTGCTCTATGCTGGCCCTGTACCCAGAAGGAATCCAGTAAACTTTAGGTGAATTGGGCACCTTAAGGGTAAAACCCAAGCTATTCAGCTCTACAAGCCTCCAAACTGTGTGTTGTCTTTGTAGATTCATAGGTAAACACTCCCCTCCCTTATTCCATTCTTACTTTCCTACATCCAGTAATATCTGCTTATTCTTGATATGTCCAAGGCTACTTCTCATCCTCTTCCTTGCCTTTCTCCATGCTCTTGCTTATACTGGGAATATCTCTTCTGCATCCTCTTTCTTCTCTTGGTCCAATACCACACCCCTTTGCAAGACTCAGCTCAGGTTGTCACTTCCACTAAGAGCCTGTCCTGAATCCCACAGGTTGCATTAGGCCCCTCTTCTGCTCGTACAGCTCCCCCATGCATTCTCTTTGTTGAACTTCAATCACTCCTTGAAGTCATTGTTTGAGTCTGCTATGGTCTCCTCAACCAAACTGGAGCCCTGTGAGTATAGGAACTGTTTCTCATTCATTTATGACCCTAGTATAGGGTCTATCACATAATAGATGTTTCAGAAATATATTTTTAAACTGAATGACATCCATTGTCAACTTCTTAAGATAATGGGGCTGAAGGAAAGAAGAGTGCTATAGACACCCATGTTGAGGACTTACCCACAAAGTCTTCCATCATCTGAGGGCTGTGGTGGGGGGAGGGTGCCAAGCGCAGCAGCTCCTCACCCCGGGGGACAGTTGGGTAGTTGATGGCCTGCACATAGATGCCATGCTTGGAGAGCAGGAGATCACAGATCCTGCTGTTCAGCACTGCATCACCCACCTGGACCCAGGAGAAAAGCTTGTCAGTATCTGCTCCCCTGGCCCCACTATTGCTAGCTCTATTAAGTAGATGGAGGGAATCAGATTAAGGAACTCCACTGAATTTAGGGGCATATATTTTCATAAGAGGCTTAGTCAGTGGCAAGTCTAGAATCTTTTATCAAGGAGATGCTCAGTGGCAGCAATCTGACTTAAGATATATGCATCTCAATGTTCACAACAGCACTACTTACAATAACCAAGACATGGAAACAACTCAAGTTCCCATCAACACATAACTGGCTTAAGAACATGTAGGGTGTGTATGTGTGTATACACACACACACACATACATATGTGCATACATGCATAAAATTGAGTATTACTCAGCCACAAAGAAGTGAAATATTTTCATTTGTGGAAACATGGATGGACCTAGAGAATATTATACTAAGTGAAGTGAGTCAGACAGAGAAAGACAAATATATCACTTATATGTGGAATCTTAAAAAATAATACGAATGAATCTATAAGCAAAACAGAAACAGACTCATAGAAAACAAACTTATGGATGCCTAAGGGGAAAGAGGGGCTTCTCAGGTGGCTCAGTGGTAAAGAATCTGCCTGCTAATACAGGAGACTTGGGTTTGATCACTGGGTTGGAAAGATTCCCTGGAGAAGGAAATGGTAACCCACTCCAGTATTCTTGCCTGAGAAATCCAATGGATAGAGAAGCCTATGGCCGTCTATGGTCTATGGGGTCTCAAAAGAGTTGGTTGGACATGACTTAGTGACTAAACAACAATGAGGTATAAGGGAGGGATAAATTAGGAGTATGGGAATGATAGGGAGGGAACACAGCCCTGCCCATCAACAGAAAATTGGATTAAAGATTTACTGAGCATGGCCCCACTCATCAGAACAAGACCCAGTTTCCCCCTCAGTTAGTCTCTCCCATCAGGAAGCTTCCATAACCCTCTTATACTTCTTCATCAGAGGGCAGAAAGAATGAAAACCACAATCACAGAAACTAACCAATGTGATCACATGGACCACAGCCTTGTCTAAATGAAACCATGAGCCATGCCATGTAGGGCCACCCAAGATGGACGGGTCATTGTGGAGAGTTCTGACAAAACATGATCCACTGGAGAAGGGAATGGCAAACCACTTCAGTATTCTTGCCTTGAGAACCCCATGAACAGTATGAAAAAGCAAAAAGATAGGACACTGAAAGATGAAATTCCCAGGTCGGTAGGTGCCCAATATGCTACTGGAGAAGAGTGGAGAAACAACTCCAGAAAGAATGAAGAGATGGAGCCAAAGCAAAAACAACATCCAGTTGTGGATGTGATTGGGGATGGAAGTAAAGTCCAATGCTATAAACAACAATATTGCATAGGAACCTGGAATGTTAGGTCCATGAATCAAGGCAAATTGGAAGAGATCAAACAGGAGATGGGAAGAGTGAACATCAACATTTTAGGAATCAGCGAACTAAAATGGACTTGAATGGGTGAGTTTAACTCAGATGACCATTATATTTACTACTGTGGGCAAGAATCCCTTAGAAGAAATGGAGTAGCCATCATAGTCAACTAAAGAGTTCAAAATGAGTACTTGGATGCAATTTCAAAAATGACAGAATGATCTCTGTTCATTTCCAAGGCAAACCATTTACTATCACAGTAATCCAAATCTATGCCCCAATCAGTAATGCTGAAGAAGCTGAAGTTGAATGGTTCTATGAAGACCACAAGACCTAGAATGAATACCCCAAAAAGATGTCCTTTTCATTATAGGGGACTGGAATGCAAAAGGAGGAAGTCAAGAAACACCTGGAGTAACAGGCAAATTTGGCCTTGGAGGACAGAATGAAGCAGGGCAAGGCTAATAGAGTTCTGCCAAGAGAACACACTTGTCATAGCAAACACCCTCTTCCAACAACACAAGAGAAGACTCTACACATGGACATCACCAGATGGTCAACACTGAAATCAGATTGATTATATTCTTTGCAGCCAAAGATGTCGACACTCTATACAGTCAGCAAAAACAAGACCGGGAGCTGACTGGCTCAGATCATGAACTCCTTATTGCCAAATTCAGACTTAACTTGAAGAAAGTGGGGAAAACTACTAGACCATTCAAGTATGACCTAAATCAAATCTGTTACGATTATACAGTGGACGTGACAAATAGATTCAAGGGATTAGATCTGATAGACAAAGTGCCTGAAGAACTATGGATGGAGGTTCGTGACATTGTACAGGAGACAGGGATCAAGATCATCCCCAAGAAAAAGATACTCAAATAGGCAAAATGGCTGTCTGAGGAGGCCTTACAAATAGCTGTGAAAAGAGAAGTGAAAGGCAAAGGAGAAAAGGAAAGATACCCATTTGAATGCAGAGTTCCAAAGAATAGCAAGGAGAGATAAGAAAGCCTTCCTCAGTGATCAATGCAAAGAAATAGAGGAAAACAATAGAATGGGAAAGGCTAGAGATCTCTTCAAGAAAATTAGAGATACCAAGGGAACATTTCATGCAAAGATGGGCTCGATAAAAGCCAGAAATGGTATGGACCTAACAGAAGCAGAAGATATTAAGAAGAGGTGGCAAGAATACACAGAAGAACTATACAAAAAAGATCTTCACAACACAGATGATCACGATAGTGTGATCACTCACTTAGAGCCAGACATCCTGGAATGTGAAGTCAAGTGGGCCTTAGGAAGCATCACTACGAACAAAGCTAGTAGAGGTGATGGAATTCCAATTGAGCTCTTTCAAATCCTAAAAGATGATGCTGTGAAAGTGCTGCACTCAATATGCCAGCAAATCTGGAAAACTCAGCAGTGGCCACAGGACTGGAAGAGGTCAGTTTTCATCCCAATCCCTAAGAAAGGCAATGCCAAAGAGCGCTCAAACTACCACACAATTGCACTCATCTCACACGCTAAGAAAGTAATGTTCAAAATTCTTTCAGATCATCTTCAAGCTAGGCTTCAACAGTATGTGGACCATAAACTTCCAGATGTTCAAGCTGGTTTTAGAAAAGGCAGAGGAACCAGAGATCAAATTGCCAACATCCCCTGGATCATTGAAAAAGTGAGAGAGTTCCAGAAAAGCATCTTCTGCTTTATTGATTACACCAAAGCCTTTGACTGTGTGGATCACAACAAACTGGAAAATTCTTCAAGAGATGGGAAAACCAGACTACCTGACCTGCCTCCTGAGAAACCTGTATGCAGGTCAAGAAGCAACAGTTAAAACTGGACATGGAACCACAGACTGGCTCCAAATTGTGAAAGGAGTAAGTCAAGGCTGTATAAATGCTGGGCTGGATGAAGAACAAGCTGGAATCAAGATTGCTGGGAGAAATATCAATCACCTCAGATATGAAGATGGCACCACCCTTATGGCAGAAAGCGAAGAACTAAAGAACCTCTTGAAAGAGGAGAGTGAAAAAGTTGGCTTAAAACTCAACTTTCAGAAAACTAAGATCATGGCATCTGGTCCCATGACTTCATGGCAAATAGATGGGGAAACAATGGAAACAGTGACAGACTTTATTTTTTTGGGCTCCAAAATCGCTGCAGATTGTGACTGCACCCATGAAATTAAAAGATGCTTGCTCCTTGGAAGAAAAGCTGTGACCAACCTAGACAGCATATTAAAAAGCAGAGACATCACTTTGCCAATAAAGGTCCGTCTAGTCAAAGCTTTGGTTTTTCCAGTAGTCATGAATGAATGTGAGAGTTGGACTATAAAGAAAGCTGAGTGGTTAAGAATTGATGTTTTCGAACTTTGGTGTTGGGGAAGACTCTTGAGGGTCCTTTGGACAGCAAGGAGATCTGACCAGTCTATCCTAGAGGAAATCAGTCCTGAATATTCATTGGAAGAACTGATGCTGAACCTGAAACTCCAATACTTTGGCCACCTCATGTGAAGAACTGAGTCATTTGAAAAGACCCTGATGTTGGGAAATATTTAAGGCGGGAGGAGAAGGGCATGACAGAAGGTGAGGTGGTTGGATGGCATCACCACTCAATGGACATGAATTTGAGTAAGCTCCAGGGCTTGGTGATGGATAGGGTAGCCTGGCGTCTGCAGTCCATGGGGTCGCAAAGAGTCGGACACTACTGAGTGACTGAACTGAACTGATGGGATTAACAGATAAAAGTTACTACCCATAAAATAGATAAGCAACAAGGATTTACTATATAACACAGTGAACTAATGGAAAATAATCTGAAAAAAAAATATGTAACTGAATCACTTTGCTGTTCATTTGAAACTAACACAATATTGTAAGTTAATTATATGCTCTGCTGTGCTTAGTAGCTCAGTTTTGTCCAATTCTTTGTGACCCCATGGGCTGTAGCCTGCCAGGCTCCTCTGTCCATTGGGATTCTCCAGGCAACAATACTGGAGTGGGCCGCCATGCCCTCCTCTAGGGGATCTTCCCAATCCAGGGACTGAACCCAGGTCTCCTTCATTGCACCCAGATTCTTTACCATCTAAGCCACCAGGGAAGCCCAGGAATGCTGGAGTGGGTAGCCTATCCCTTCTCCAGGGGAACTTCCAGACCCAGTAATCGAACGGGGGTCTCCTGCAGTGGAGGCAGATTCTTTACCAGCTGAGCTACCAGGAAAGCCCCAAGTCAACTATACTTCAATTTAAAAATTAAAGGGGGTAGAAGTGCTTTTAGAGACCTTGTCTTGAAGCTGTTTGCAGAGGAAGCATACTTAGCGAGTATGTTAATTTGGGGTAGTTCTGAGTAAGAAGATAAAACCCCAAGCAACTTCTGGCGTGTTGTCAGTGGGTTAATTAAACATATATGCAAAAGTAGTCTTTCAAAGGAACACTGAATTAGCCCAAGGAACAGGACAGTCTACTAAGCATGAGATAGTAGCTAATGTAAAAAAAAAAAGACTAGTTAATCCAGAATGACTGAAAATTTTTCAAAAAGGGAAAGAAACCGATGATAAGGAGGATGGTTAACAAGAAAACAGTTGATAGGAATAGGTTTCAGTTTGCTGGGTGCGGGAAGGCTCCCAGGAGAGATGGTGGAGAAGGCAATGGGCAATGTGGGATTCTCACCCGAATTGGGATGATGTGGCTGGGGCATGGGATGACAGGAAGGCCCCTGTCCATTAGTAGCTGACGCATGTGCTTGACATTGCGTTGGTGGGCCCGCCTCAGGGCTTGGCCCTCCTCTCCCTTGAGCAGTCGCACAGATTCCAGAGCCCCAGAGAGCACCATGGGAGGCAGTGAAGTGGTGAAGATGAAGCCAGCAGCATAGGAACGTACCATGTCCACCAAGTCATGGGTGCTGGCAATGTAGCCACCCACACAGCCAAAGGCTTTGCCTGGATACAAGGAGGAGAATGAGGAGGTTATGCACAGATCCCATTATCAGCCCCCTGAGGAACAGGGTAACTCAAGGCGGCACACTAGAAGCTGGAGCTCCAGACTCCCTTATCATCTTTCTTGTCGGTGACAAGCAGACAGAGCTGATAGTTGTGCTACTTTGAGATAGGACTTGCAAGCCCTGCCATGTGTAATGACCAGATACGCAGGAGCTGGGTGGGGACCTTCAACTGGTTAGATCCAAAAGTAGAGCTAAATGGACCTTGGAACTGGGGTGGGAAAGGAGTTTTGATCTACAACTCCACTCACTGAGTTGAACTTGGTAATTTGGCCCAGCTCAGGGGTCTTGTCAAAAAAATTCTCCCAGACTTTGTCAGAAATTTTGCAGTGGGATGGGAGTGGGAGGAGAGAATCCAAGTGTTCTATAGCCTGGGCCATTAATTCTACCCAAATAGCTTTTGCAACTTTGTGGAGGAGGAAGAAAAAGTTCTTCTAGGGACTTCCTTTCTGGATTGTATATAAGGGTAACCCAAGGGACTCACTCACCAAGAGTTCCAGAGATGATGTCAATCTTGTGCATAATTCCATCACGCTCCCCAATCCCAGCACCCCGGGACCCATACAGTCCTACAGCATGAACTTCATCCACAAAGGTCAGAGCCCCATACTGGTGGGCCACATCACACAATTCCTCAAGGGGACAGATGGCACCTGAGCAAAGCCAAGAATAGAGGTAGATATAACCCTTCTCCAGCTCCATCCCCAGCATGGAATTTGTGGTGCATAACAACTATAGATTGGGAAAGGGGGAAGTTGTGCACTCTTAGTTGGGACTATGCCAGACCTCTTCATATATGTTGATTGAGTTCACCCTACTCCCACCCAAGTTGTGTGTGTGTGCATTTTCCTCAACCTGTGATTAAGGCTTACTTTTCTGTCTTTCTATTTTTACTTCATTCTGATAATATCTGTCCTCTTGCTTATGATATTTGCCAGCCTCTCTCTGCCTTCCCCCCCACACACAAGTCTGTGTATTTCCATCAAGGATTGGCACTAGCCTATATGATGCCTTTGTTTAAATAAATTTAAAAAAAATTCTCCTTTTTCTCCAGGTTAATGTTTTCGGATCTCACTCACCCTCTCTGTCAAGTGCTGTTGTCAGCTGTGTCAATATCGTTTTTTCACTGGTCTACCATATTTCTATCTTTCTGACTTTTTTTCCACTCTCTCTTCTTATGGCTATTTCCAACTTTGTTTCTGTGTCTGTATTTTCTATCTCTGTCTTTGTTTTTCTCGCCCCCCTTCCTCTTCTCTTTATCAGTGTCTCTCTCCCTCCTTCCCCCCTTCCCTCACTCACCTTCCTCTCTCACTTTTGTCCTCTCTTTCTTATTGTTTGTATCCCTTCATGTCTACCTTTCTGACTTTAGACTTTTTTCTCTGTATCTCTGTCTCTTTCTGAGTTTCTCTGTGCCTCTGTTTCTGTCTCTGTGGGAATATATTTCTTTCTCATCTCTGTCAATGTTGTTACCTGAGGGTACCCTCCCATAGACTCAGTCTCAATGTATTGAATGAAAGTGAATTAGAAGTAATCTGTATGTTCCTGTACATTTTCCGTGCATATTTACCATTTTCCCCTGTTATCCTATGCTGATAATTGTTTATAAGGTCTTCAGATGTCTGTGAATTTCATGCACAGACTTATTGACCACTCTACATATACAAGAACCCATATATCTGTCATTCCCCATTCCTGGAAACTAATGGTGCAGGGAAGTGGAGTACAACAGAAACTTCTTCATGTGGGAACAGGGACTCCAGGCTAGGATTAAAGTTTGTGAGCAACTGGTGGGACAACAGGAGGGGAGAAAACCACAAGAGTTGGAGTCCAAGACTAAGAGGACAGTGTAATGGCTCAAGCATCATTTCAATGGGAGGAATTCAGCCCTGAATTGACAGTTTTGGCAGGGCTTTCACCATTCACTAAATAAAGAACCATTCGTTTGCAAATGTAAAGAAGTAGAATGGTCCCAACATTCATTATTTCTGGTTTTCACTAAAGAAGTAATGAATTAGAGTAGTCTCAGTGGTAGAAATATGATCATTGCTGGTAGTAGAAATGTGGACGAGGGCATGACAATAAGTTTTTATATATATTCACTCACTTAAGTACTCTCAGCTACTCTATTAATTATCATCTCAATTTTTAAAGATAAGGCAACTGAGACACAGCAATTAAGAAATTTATCCAAGCTAGTAAGTTGTCATGCTGGGATTTTAACATGGATAGTTTGGTTCAACAGCTTGTGCATCACCATTACTTGATGTGATGGCATTTACACTGGCTAAATCAGAGAGTACAGTGGACTCTCCTTTGTTTCACTTGGAAAAGTGACAAGTTGAAATGAATTGAGGACCTCTTAGCTTTAATAAACCCAGAAGATTATGCCTAAAATAGATGACTTTTGCCTAAGAGGGACAACAATACAATGATTTAAGCATTGTTTCAGTTGGGGAAAGGAAAGAGGTAGGATGATAAAGGTGATTTATTTCTACTTAGATCGTGATCAATAGAATGTCTTCCATCATCTCTAAGTCTTTCAAGCAGATATTTTACCTTGAGGAAAGCTGAAGTTCAGAGAGTTAAAGAGTTACCCAAGTTCACTGAGCTGGTAAGCGCTAGAGGTAGGATTTGAACCAAGCTCTGTCTGACTTGAAAACCTGTTTTGATTCCAGGGCTACATATTGGACCCTAAAAAGTCTCCCAGGTACTGGTTTGTGAAAATTTTTGCCGCAGGAACCAGACACTAGGATGATTGATCTGCACAACATTTCTAATGGAAGGAGCATCCTATGAAGGAATTGGACTCATACATTCTAGGGTTCAGATACTCACTTTGGCACTGGTTTACTGAGCCAGCCAAGGTAACTTGGATACTCTTTCTGTACTTCAGTTTCTTAACCTTTGAAATCAGTGTAATAGCTGCCTCCATCCTTTGGCATTTACTGGCTATGTGACCTTGGGCAAGTCACTTCACTTCTTTGTGTCTCAGTTTCCTCATATAAATAGAAATAATAATAACACTTACCTCAGAATTGTTGTGAAGATTAAGTGAATTAATACATGTGAAATACTAATAATTTTGCTTGGTACATAATAAGCATTCTATAAATGTTAGCTATTATCATGATCATCATAGTTTTTGTGAGACCAACGTTAGTAAACATGTGTTAGTAAACACTCACACATATGCTTACCATCCATGGAGTGAACAGTCTCGAAGGCCACAATTTTGGGTGTCTCGGGGTTGGACTTCTTTAGAAGTTTCTTCAGGTGGTCAGGGTCATTGTGCCTGAAGACAAACTTGGCTGCTCCACTATTGCGGATACCTTGGATCATGGAAGCATGGTTGCCTGCATCCGAGTAAATCTCGCATCCTGAAGAACCAGATGCATAATGTTTAAGCTTCTATCCCAGTATTCATATTTCAACTTCAAGATTTACTTGGCAGGACCAAAGAACTAATCCTTTCCTCCATTTGAAGCCTCTGCTCAGCTTCTCCCTCCTCTGGAAGCCATTGTAACACCTCTTCCTCTCTTGGAAGAACTCCTCTGCCCTGAAATTCTGACCCTTACACTCTTCTCTCCAGGCGTTTTAACCCTGGCTTGGGCTTTGATTCTCTGGGGTGGAGGAAATTTAAATTTCCCAAGAATGCTCTAGAGTTTCCTGAGAACAAGGCTTACGTTCCTGTTCCCAGACACCAAGATTAAGCCTTAGAAAGGAGTTTATCCCAGGGAATGTTTGTTAACGTGGACTGATGGTATATTCTTCCTGATTTAGATGAAATCCCACCTCTTCCAGGTAGCATACCTCTGCTCATAGTTACAGGGTAGATACTTAGACTTTCACAGTTTGAATCATAACCTCATGACAAGTCAGAGCTAGAAAGGCAACTGGCGACCATGGAATCTAGCCACTTTAATGTACAAGTGAGGAAGCTAAGTCTAAAGAAGGGGAGGCTTTTGTCTAGGACCTGAGGAATATAGAGCTTTTTACTGGACAATGGTGGGAGAACAAGTAGAGATGGGAGATTGGTGGATGGAATTGATTCCTGGGCCCCTGAACCTGCACTGACATCAAGGAACTGTGGCCTTATATTAGAGTAAGGGATCACTTCTACCTGTGGAAATCAGGCATGCCTTCCTGGAGAACCTTCTGTGAAAGATAAGTAGACTGGAAGTTTCTTGGGAGCAGGGACCACAGCTTTTTATCTTTCTGTTTCTGGTACCCAGATTAAGGCTAAGTGTACAGTAGATGTTAAGCAAACCATTTTTGAATGAATGGATTAAAAAACAGAATTACTGAATTTTAAGTGAGTGAATGAATATGTGAATTAGTATATTACTGAATGAAAGAATGTGAGGAGAGGTGTCAAAAGATGAGCCTGAAGAGGTAGGTAGAGGCCAGATTATTGAAGGCTTTAGAAGACATGATAAAGAGAAGGGCAGTGGGAATCTATTAAAGAGTTTGGGGCAGAGGAATAACAAAGATGGGCTTTTATTTTTAAAATATCATCTGGTTCTTGTGAAGAATATGTTGTAGGAAGGCAAAGGTGAAATCAGGAAAATGATGTTGATCTTAGGATGGTGGCAGAGGAAATGGAAAGAAGTTGAATTTTAATGGCTGAAGGAGTTCACTGAAGACATTTCCAAAGATATTGGCTTGAGCTGGGGTTATGTGTGGTCTCCTAAAAAGTTTCTAAGAAGCAGTAGAGATGTTTATAGTGTGCTGAAATTTTTTCAAGAAGTGAGGAAATGGGTAGCAAGTGTGGAGACTTTTCTCAAGCAGTTTGCCTGTTATAAGGAGACAGAATGGCAGTAACTAGAGAGTGAAGAGGAAAAAAATGTTTTTTGAGATGCAAGAGACTTCAATATGTTTAAAGAGCAGGAGAGGTTAAAGATACAGGAGGGAGAGAGGGAATTCATAGATCAAGATTCCTGATGAGGTAGAGTACACACAGAGCCCCAGTGTAAGAATTAGTCCACAAGAAAAATGGCACCTCTTCTACTGTGACAGGAGATAAGGAATGAAAAGAGGCCATGTGAGAATGCTCATGAGTTTATAGGTAGTTTGAGGCAAGAAGTTGAAGACATTGCTGCCTAGGGTCTTCTGTTTTCTGTGTGGTAGGAGATGAAGTAATCTGCTGTGGGTGGAGGTGAGATGGAGGTGTAAGATAGCTGAAGAGAATGAGGTTTGGCAAAGTTTCCTTGGTGACTTTGAGGGCTGACTAGGGAAACTGGATTGTCAGAAAGCATAGAGGACAGTAGAGGTTGGGGACCATGAATTATTAGTGGCTCTCATCTAAGTAATTATATAATACCAGTATTGACATAGAGAAGGTGGAGAGTTGCATTTATCTGGGATTGGGCTATGATGGAAGAATGATAGGCATATGAGTTGAGGACATTACTGGTTAGAGGATGGGAGAGTGGGAAGATGGGATTCAGATGAGATCTGGTGTACAAGTGAAGGGATTAGCTTTAGGCAGAAGGAGAGATGTGTCTTCAATTTGTGAAAGGAAAGAATGAAAAAGGGTAGGTGAACAGTGAGATAAATTTGTGGGTTTAGTGGCTATAAGTTAAAGGACCTCCTGTTTGGTGGCTTCTGTTTTATTTGTGTTGTAAGATGTGAGATTATTTGCTAAGAGTGAAGGAGGAGGTAGCCACAGGTTTTAGAAGGGGAAAGAAAGTTTGAAAAAGCTGATATAGGGATATAAAAGGACTATTTATAAGTGTTGAGTGCAATTGAGTTGGGAAATGACAAATTTATGATGTTACCCTTCAGTGAGGTTAGGATATAGTCATCCAGTGTTGAGGGTATTCAGGGTGAGTAAGAACAAAGGGCAATGGGAACAAGTGAACTCAGAAGACAGGGAAGGGCTGATGGAGACAGTAAGCCTGGATGCAGGATACTAGCCCTGAACAAAGTTTTGGCTCTGGGCTTACCTGGCAAGATCTTGGCCAAGGTGAAGAGAGTGGAGTCATTGGCCACAAAGCAGGAAGAGAAGAGCAGGGCTGAGTCCTTCTGGTGCAACTCAGCCAGCTCTTGCTCCAGCTCGACATGGAACTTACTGGTACCCGAGATGTTGCGGGTGCCACCAGCTCCAGCTCCATGGCGCTGCAGGGTCTCTCTGGCCAGGAGAAAACAGGGGAGGCAAGGAGAAAAAACTCTTGTCAGATACTGAGAAACTGTAGATTTCTCTTCCTTGATAGGGGTCAATATTGACTTAGAGATTCTCTATGAGTTGTGTCCTATATGACAAAGTAGAGGTCAGTATGGGGCTGATGGGGAGAAATGGACCTTCCTTCTTAGGCTGAAAGCACTCAGGGAGAGAAAGAGAAGCTAGATTGGTCTTGATTAGTTTGGAAGATCTTTTAGAGGAGGTTGCACACCATCTCTGGTAATACTCATTCTGTAGCCAGAGTAAGAACTCATGGAGAGTGCAACTTGTTCGATTTCTCATCCTCTCCTTTGTAGCACTGGACACCAAAGAGTTTGGAAAACTAGGCTTGTTGACTTAGTTCCTGTCCAAGGATTAGATTTGTTGAAAGACCTTAGGACAAAAGGGGTGTTGGGTGGAACCCAGGTTTCCACCATCAGCTCTGCCTTTTCCTTCTATGTGTGGCTTTGGCTCTTCTCTGGATATCTCTCTGTGGGCTCATCATGGCTCTGACCCTACTACTCACTGTGTGGCTTGCAAGACCCGAGGGTGCCGGCTCATGCCCAGGTAGTCATTACTGCACCAGACAGACACATCCTTTGAGGCCACAGATGCCTCAAAGAAATGTTCAGCAAAGGGGTATGCATCAGCCCAGCGATTCACAGTCTTGAAAACACGATAGGTGTGGTCCTGTTTCTTCTCCATGATTTTGTCCCTAAAAAACTGGTCATAACCAAAGACATGGTCTCCTGTGGGAGTAGAGATGGGGATGAAAAGAATTCATTTTAAATTACTTCCTGGCTAGTCCATATTTTATTTAATGCAATTGATTTGGAGTTCTCCAGTTCTCTTTCCATTTATTCATTTATTTGATCAGTCATTAACTTACTGGGTCACATTAATGCTCTACTATTTAATTCAACCACCCCTTTGCCTACTCACTGACTCATTCACTTATTATACATTCATTCAGGCCTCCTACCCCTTGCATGGTCTCATCTCTTTTCCCAAAGTTAGTATGGCACCCTCCTTCCAGAAGTACCACTTCAAGTTTCAGTGGAAAGAGTGTTGATGGGTCTAGTTCTAGTCATAGTTCTGCTAATTCATAGTTGTGTAATATTGGCAAGTCATGAATCTGCTTAGTCTTAATTTCCTCACCTATAAAATTGGACTAATAATATCTTCATTGTAGAATTATGACCATCTGATGACAAACAGAATGTAATACATCCAAGCTAATATCTGGCACATTGTACTATTATTGTGACTATTGTAATATAGTAGTAGTAGTAGTAAGAATAATAATTTTAAATAATATTATATAGCCAAAGTTTAATAAGTGCCTATTACATGTAATACCCTCTCTTAGTAACTTTATAGATATTATTTCATTTATTATTTAAAATAATCCTATGTGGAAAGTTCTATTAGCATCTGCATTTTACAGATGAGAAAGAGTCTACTTCTTTAACCACTACAAAATGGAGCAACCTTATTTTTAGGATTGAAATATAATGTATGCCACCAGGCTTGTTAAACTCCAGAACTCTATCCATGAGACAGAAATCATGATTGTTGCATATGGCAACTTATATGGTAGGAGTGTACATTAGTAACATCTTTGCTGTAGGGATGTTTGGAATTATGTACCAAGAGTTTTTAAAATGCACATGCTGACATACCTAGGGAAATATTTGCAGCATGTTTAGCATAAAACTTGATATCCAGAATTTATGTTTTAGAAACTCTGAAAATTACTATGTAGAATTTTAACCCAATAGAAAAGTGGGCAAAGAATATAACCAGATCATTCAATAAATGTAGTAAAAAAGTGCTTAATCAGAGAAAATCAACTGCAAAAACAAGTTTTTATTCATCAAATTGATAAAGATTTAAAAGTTTGATACTATTGAGTGCTAGAGAGTGTGTGAGAATGTGGATTCTCTTTGATAATTAGTTCACCACTTTGGAGGACCAATTGGCAATATTTATTAATATTGAAAATGTGTACACCTTCACATCCTGAGATTTCCACCTCTTAGTGTCTATTGTAGAGAAACATTTACCTATCTACATGAAGAGGTACATTCAAGGATGTTTGTAAGAGAAAAAACTGGAAGCAACCCAATTGAGGAATAGCTAACTAGTTTCTAGTATAGCCATATATAGTCTAAGAATACTATATATTATCTTTGGGTACATTTATATGTATGTAAAACCAACATACAATATAAAGTGGAAGAATACACATAAAAATTGGTATAATTACATGAAGATGCTTGGTTGACTAAATGATGTTGCATTCATGCTACAGAACACATTTCAGTCATTTATAATTATTATGTAGCTCTATGTTTAGGGATATGGAATAATGCCCATGACATATTGTTAAATGAACAAAGAACAATAGCAAACTCGAGGTGGAATGAGATCACATTTCTAATAAAAACATGTATGTGGAGGGAAGTGTAGTTTTGTTTGTATGTGTTTAGTCATAGGAAAATATCTGGAAAAAATATAAGAAAAAAATTAATGGTGGATGGTGGAGCTCTGATTTAAATTTCCCTCTGTATATTCATTTTGTATTGGGAAAATAAAACAAATTCTGTTATGAAAAATTATTATAAACACGCACAAGACAGGGGGAAAAATTTCTCTGTGAAGGTTGAGTGTTTCTGAGGGAAGCATGGAGAAGAAATGATAGGAATATATCTAATATTTAATGAAGCTTCATAACAAGTTAGAGGCACTTCTGTAAGTGTAATTTTATTTCCTTCTTGTAATAACTTGTTGAGGTATTAAAATCTCACTGCAAGGAAATGACTTACTTTCCAAAGCATGCAGATCCAGAAAGTGCAAGCATTAAAATTTAAACTCAGACTCCCCTGGGCTCTAAAGTGATTCTTTGCCATTTCCTCTGCTGTGTCAGTGCATAGCATTTCAGCATTCCTTCCATATTCCTACCCCCTTTTACTTCCACCTCAGCAAACTCACCGGCCATGTTGTCCTGAATCAGGTGTGTGACATTCTCTGAATTTTTCTCTGGCTCTTGGGGACTGGAGAATGGCTTCCTCAGGCTGGTTGAGGCCAGAGAGATGGGCAAGTCTGAGAGGGAGTATGGGATCCATTGGCCATGAAGAGAGGGAGGGGAGGGAAAGAAAGCATGTGCTGTCCTCTTTAAACTCAATACAACATATAGAAATTCAAGGTTAAGAAGTAGAGAAGCCTTGTACAGAGAGAAGAAATATTCTGAAAAGTAAGCTTTTTCTCATTTCCTCAAGTGGAGACTTATATGTCATGAAACCATCCATAAGGTGAATTACACTTTTCTTCACTAGGACTTTCCCTTGGGTGAGATAACTGGAGCAGCAATGCTGAGTCTTGCACTTGGAAGATAGATGAAGGATAGTGTCCCTTACTCTTCTTTTCTGAAAGTCATTAGAATTCAATTTTGAAAATTTTACTCTTAATTATATCCCACAAATTTCTGTGAAAGATGTTGACAGTATGGCCAACTCTCAAGTATGATTATCTTGAATGATTTGCACCAATTGAATTGAGCTGACCTCAATACTCATCTAAAGAATGTATCTACTTCCAAAACTTACTCTTTCATGCAAATCCAGATTGTCATAGAGTAGTGTTGCTTATATGTGGGAGCCCAGCCTGTTGGAATCCATTTAGTCACTTGGGAGAGAGGAGGCAGAACTCTAGTGGGCGCATTTTAGACTAGTAGCTTTAAGTTATAGAAGCATGTGTATGTGTTGGGGAGGGTGAATTTCAGTGCACAGTTTAAGCTATTGCCTACCATGGTTCTCCTAGAAAAGATTGGACTTCCATCATGGAATGTGTATCAGTTGCCTTTGGATTAGCCTAGCTCAGGACCATGATAAAATGAAATCAAGCATTAGGTGTAGATGTAAGATGAGGTGGAACTTAACTCCAACCTGTCTTGAAAGTCTTCACATCTTCCTGGACTTCTGGGGCTGCTTTTTGCACAATTTTACTCTTCCCATCCTGGAGTTCCAACAGCATGAAGGGACAGTGGCTCTTGGCCCAAGATGGAGAATCTATGCAAAGAGAGTAAGTGGTAGTGAATTTCTAGCTATAAGTTTCTAGCTGTAAATTTAACAATGGTCACTGAGATGTACTATATCTAAAAGCTCTATCTGAGGCTATGTTAGAGACACAGAGATGGATGTATCTGGTCCCCGTGCTAAGGGAGTTCCTAAGTTGTTGGAAATGGCACATACTGAAGACACATTATGAACAATGCTGGGATGGGAGGGAGGACATGGGCTAGAAGAGGGAAGGGACATGACCCAGAATTGGAATTGGACAGGCTGGAAGTCTAGGCAGACTTCATAGAGGAGATGGTGTCACATGAGAAGTTTGAGATGCTCTGGAAAAGATAATGGGACAGAGTCATTTGACAGGAGCAAAGACATAGGAACTTAAAATGATAGAGTTAATCCAGACAATTTTAAGTAGTTTCAGCATGACTGGAGTATATAGATTGTGAGGGGCATGAGAATGAGACTCTTTTTAGAGATACTGATGTAAGTCAGAAGTGAGGTGTATTTTTAGGCCAGCTTATTCTTCACTGACACTTTTCACATGAACCCTCCCAGTTATTCGGTAACGATGACCAGTATGACTTGGAGTCTTATCTCTAGAACCCAGACATTTTCCCCCATTTGTCAGCAGTGACTTCTTACCCCCTCCAGCCTTGGTTGCCTTAAGGTGTATTTGAGAACAACTTGGTCCTTGGGTGGCCAGAATGGGACAACGTCCAATACCAAACAGGAACTGGTGAGTCTTAATCATCTTGCCCAGGAGGCCTGTGGGGCTCCGGATAAGCACTGGGCAACGCTGTAGCAACATGGCTGCTGTCACCATCTTGAGCCTGAAGTTCTGCATAAGATATGGAAGAGATGAGATTCCACTATGAAGGCCTGGCCAAAAGCCAAGGGTCATTCTTATGTTTGATACTTTGCCTTTAGCTTCTCACCTGATGCTTGCTCCCCTCCCCAGAAATGCCTTTATTGTTATTTCAGGGTAAGAAATTTCCCAATCTTAAAATGTACCAAGGGGCATCTGAGAGGAAGAAACAGGAAACCGATCATTAGACCAAAGAGGTAAAGAAATGAGTTCCCACTGGAGGTGAGAAAGCCTGAATTCTGATTGTTTTAGACTTGGCTACTGACCCACTCTGTGATGGTAAGGATCACTGAAGTATGATTGTGCGTGGCAGAATAAGAGTTGACAACCCGCCAACCCTTTGATCAACACTTAAGGCTAAGACTCTAAGAATATTGGCCTCAGCCAAATGAAGATTCAACCTGCTAATGCAGACAGATGCCATTGACAAGGGCTCCTGAGGCTTAGCCAGGAGTCTTTCCTGAGCAGGCCCAGCCAGAGAGACAAGCTTGAGGCCACAGGTACCAATTTAAGTAGATTCAGGGAATAGAATGAAAGGGTACATGTTCCACCAGACTGGTATATTACTATCTTTGGATTTGCTCCTGGATTTTGGAAAAGCACAAATAGAGATATAGGTGAAAACAAGCCAAGCCCCAAGGGACCTGGGAAACATCTATTGGTGAATGAAAGAGGCAGAGGCTAAAACAGATATTCATTGAATATTTTATCCAAATTTATTCAATAAATATTTATTGAATTTAAATATGTATTGAATATTTGTTGAATTTATTAACTATTTATTGAATTTAAATAAGTATTTATTGAATTTATTAAATACTTATTCAATAAATGTTTATTGAATTTGGGAATAAATTAATGAATGAGCAGGGACTCAGAGGGAAAAAGAATATGGAAAGAGTCACAAGAAATGAAAAGTTAAGAAAGATAAAAGGCAGAAAGTAATAGAAAACAAAGGTGCAATGGTAGTGATGGAGTTAGAACAATAGAAATTGCAGGAGAGAGAAAGATCAAAGTCAGAAGGAAAGGGGACAGGTAGAGATAAGAACAGGAAGAAGATGACTGATCCAAAAAACAGAGGACAAGAGGATGATGGAAAATACAGGAGGCAGGGAAAGAGACTGAGATGACACAAAGAGAATGAAAGGGAAGACAAAAGAGAAGAGAGGAGAGGATAAGGGTGGAGGAGAGAGATTGAGTAACATACCAGAAGTAGAGTTAGAAACAGATAGACAGAAGGACAAAAAAGGGACATGAGGTAAAAATCAAGGAGCATGCAGAAATATACAAAGACTCAGAAAACTGAGAGCAGGAGAGGAGAGAATCCAGCAGGGGCAGAGAGTCAGTCAGCACAAAGGTAAAGGAGAAATTCTATCAGAGACTGTGGAGATGGAGAACAACAAAGAAGGGTTAAGGGAAAAGGAATTTGCCCTCCCTACTGAGAGAGATGAGAGTGAGACAGTGACAGGGGGAAGGGAGTAGAGACAAGATCAAAGGATAGAGACAGAGAGATGGCTAAGGTGTGTGGGGGGTTGGGATGAGGGAGGAATGAGAGATATAAAAAGAAAGAGAGCTACAGATAGCAAGAGGGAGAAATAGATTAAAAGAAAAAGGACAGCATCCAGCATCAGAGAGTGAGCCAAAATGTGGGACAGGATAATGGAGGAAAGATGGAGGAATGTGTGAAGACTAAGGGACTGCCACCACCAGGAGAGCTACTGAGTAGAACCCAACAACACCTCTACTACAGGAGGAGCTCATGCCATGTTGTTATATGGCAATATCCTTCATCTCTTACTGAGCAATACCCCTCCCTTCTAGATCTCACAGAACAAACACCCTCCTTCTAACTCACAAAGCAACCTCTTTCCCTTGTTCCGTCGCAGAGTATCCTCCCTCCAACTCTCACAGGCTGTCATAAGAGCATAGGTTGGTGTATGGAGTAGGATATATAGATTTTGAAATTGGGAAAGGCCAAGTGGTATTAAAAAGACTAAATGAAACTTATGTTAAGATTTTGGGAAAATGCCTAAAAGAAAATGTTAGCTTTTCTTATTTCAGTTCCAGCTCTCTAACTCCTTGTTGGATGTACTTGGAAAGTTACTTCCCCTTTTGGGTCTCTGCTTTCATCAGTAGCCAAATGTAAGATATTTATGTCTACCTCATATGGTAGGTAATGAATTGAATTTTATGCCCCCCTCATATCTGGGTATATGAGCTTCCCTTCTCCTGCCTGCCTGCAAAGGCTAAAGTGCTTGGGGCTGAGCCTGCAGACCACAGATAAGGCTCTCAGAGTTTATCACATTTTGGGTCTGACCACTCCCCAAGCTGAGACTAGGGTGTGGGAGAGAAAAGGAGTTCCTTTCTAGAATCGTGTCTGTGCATCTGGCTGGGGCTGCCCTGGCTACTGGTGGTGAGGGGGGTTGAATGGCCAAGGGAGAGGCAGGCAAAAGAGATGGTCAGGACCCAGGCTCCTGCAAATTCCTTTCCCCAACATTAATGAAAATAATGACCACATTGGGGTATGTAATGGGAAGAAAATACCCCAATATTGGAAGCAAGGTCCAGTCCTGCCTTGGGATTATGATGAATCCCACCCCAAGGCTAAAAGCAGAAGTTCAATACATGTCACCTCTGACAGGCTTTTAGCCATGATATATACTCAGGACCTGGGAAATGTAGGCTACTTCTTGGAATTTGTTGAATTATCAAGCTCTTTCAAGCTTCAGTTCCAGTTTCTCTGTTCTGATACTCCTTTCCTGGAATTTGCTCTGTCTCATTCTGCCTGCCCATCTTTATGACTCATAATCTTGTAGTGTAGTTACCTTAGGCTCTGTTTCCATTCTATCTTACTACCTATCCTGAGATTGGAGTGAGTAAAATCTAATCAAAGAAGTATTTTAGGCAATTAAGGGTATTAAGAGCACAGCTTGCTAGACTACTTGCATTTGAATCCTTGGTCTACTACTCACTATCCCTGGGGTATTAGAAAAGTCATGCTTAAGCTCTACATCTTATATCTTTAAAATGTAGATAATAACAAGAATATTCGAATTCACAGGGATGTTGTGAAGATGCAGTAAAATAATCTATACAAATTATATAGAAGAGTACCCATCCAACAGTAAATACTGAAAAACTGTTGTCTAATTTTTTTTTTTTGCAGGTATGGTTAAGGCTTTATGGTGATCAGCATGGCTGGGCAGGGCCCACACTGGGAGAGCAAGCACACCAGCACACCAGGATAGTCCCGGTCTTCAGGGCAGTGCTGGGGGCTCAGGCCTGAGCTCTCCAAGCCAGGGGTCTGGTCAGGCTACTCACAACAGAAAAAAAAAAAAACCATGTAAAGGAAGGATGGTCTGGTTGGCTTTAGAGCAGAAATGATAACATCAGGGGGTGACTTCACTGAAGAAGAATGGGGTGCTGTAGAGCTTAGAGATCCTAGATCCTACATTCACATTTTCTGAATAGGGAAAGGGAAGGTATAGCTAAGGGAATTAACATCATGAGTATACCAGATCAGGTCTGGAAAGCTGGCTCTTGTCTCAATCCTGATTCTTGTCCTTATTCTGTTATAACTTACTATATGAAATTGAACCCTGAACTTTTCTTCTCTGGGCCTCAGTTTCTCCACAGACATTGGACTAGATAACTCCATAGATTCCATCTGATTCTAACAGTCAAACACTCTCAGAGTTCTCACTGTGTCAGACCCCTTTGTAAATGCTTCACATACATTGACTTATTTAATCCTCATGACAATCCTGTGATATATAAACTAATATCAAAGATTAGTTTAATATCTCCAAATTATTCAAATTATCAAATTATCCAAAATCTCCAAATTATTTCAAAGATGAGGAAACTGGGGCCCCAAAAGATTAAGTAACCTGTCCAGGTCACAGAGCTACTAAGTAGTAGAACCAGGATTTGAACCTAATCAATCTGGTTCCAGGGGGCTTCCCAGGTGGCTCAGTGGTAAAGAATCTGCCTGCCAATGCAGGGGATACAAGAGATGTGGGTTTGATCCCTGGGTTGGGAAAATCCCCTGGAGAAGGAAATGGAAACCAATTCCCGTTTTTCTTGCCTGGAAAATTCCATGGACAGAGGAGCCTGGTGGGCTACTCTATGTGATCACAAAAAGTTGGACATGACTGAGCACACACACACACACACACACACACACACTCACACACACACAGTCTGGTTCCAGAGCCTACTAACTTAACCACTGTGGATCTGTGATTCAAATATTACTACATATTTTCCTGACTGACAGCCTGACTCCACACATTAATCCACTCTCTTATTAGTCCAGGTCCCTTTCCAGGATGTTTGACTTTGAGCTGTAACCAATGCCTTTATCACAGGAACAGATTTCTAACTGAAGTGGAATTACAGACACTGATGAACATTCATTCATTCATTCCATCATTTAACAACTTAAGCACCAATCTTTGCTGGGGTCTTAGAACAATGCTTTCATTCAAAGTGATAATGGTGAAATTTTGGTCTAAGTTATACAGCATTACTAGATTTTCCCTACACCTTAAATCCTCTCTTGTGTCAGCAGCCAATCTATAGTACCAGAGATCAGAGGGGCCAACCATAACTCTACCCCAGCAGAAAGCCAGAAACCATCTATTGCTGTTTTCCTTGACCCTTCTGTCCCCTTTGTAGCCTGCTTTGAAATAATCAGTTAAGTCTGAAAGGGATATGGTCACTTTTCTTCAAGAATTGGAAGCATCAGGCTTTAATTTCCTTCCTAGCACCCTCTCCCCATCACAGAAGAAGCATTGAGAATTTTAGATTCCTGGAATCAGAATAGGAAATTCTTAGAAACAGAAAAATTTAGAAGACCACAAAATCAAACTTAGATGAGGTTGTCCAAATCATAGGCCAAGCTCTCTTTTACAAAGGATGAATGATTTGCCTCACAATGAATTAGGGTGAGAAACTAAATCTATTGACTTTCAGGATAAGGCCCTTTTAGTGACACAGAATTCTTCTCCTACCATCTCCCCTTATTTCTGGCAATTATTCATCTCTCAGTTCCTTCAAATCTCTCCCTTCAATTCATTATTCCCATCACCCCACATTCACTCTGTTTTCTCTCCCTACCTCTTGCCCTCTAAACTTTGATCCATTGGACTCTGCTGTCTGCCAAGCAAGGAGTCAGAGTGAAGGAGGAAAGGGGAAGTGCAAGAAAAATAGCATCAAGACATCTTCCTGGGAGACAAGAGAAAGAATGGAAGAGAGACACAGAAAGAGAGAGACTGAGAGATGCAGAGTAGAAGAAAGAGATGGAAAGGGAGAGAGAGATTTAGAGGAGAAGATACCTATAGACCTCAGACAAAGGAAAAATAAGAGAAAACTAGAGTGTCAGAGAGTGATGAAGTAAAGTGAATGATCTTGTAAACTAACAAAGAGGAAACAAGAGGGGAAAAAGAGAAAGGGAAGCAGAAAACAGGGAAAGACAGGAAGAGACATAGGTGCGGGAAAGAAAATGACAGAGGGACAGGTTCTAAGAAACAAAGCCAGATCTAGTCAGGTCAGAAAGTCAGCCTATACAGCCATGAGATGGGCAGGCAAAACAAGAAGGAAGGCACCATGCTGAAAGCAACACTTACCTGTTGCCCTGCACTGAGGACGAACGAACGACAGGTTGGGTGCTGTGAGTCAGGACCTGGTTTTTATCCCTTCTCCCTTGGCTCAGTTCCACCCACCCCGCCTTCTGCTGGCCTGGCCCTGCATTGGCCCCAAAGGTATCTCAGGCCCCTGCTAGAGATAAAACCCAATGTAGTCCCCTCTTTCCTCCCCCCTCACCCAGTACCAGCTCTCCCCTCTTTATTTATTTACTTTCTCTTCTCCCTCTGGAGTAATAAAATGAGTTTGCTGGCTTTCAAATTAAACCGTCCCTGTATGGCTAGGGCACCTTGAGCAAAACCATGTCTCTGACCCTTGATTTCCTCAACTATTAAAGAAGGGCAATAAAATTCCAAAGCAACTGTAGCACAAGAAGGAGGGCCTCTGTAACAGTCAGCTTCCATAGGTGATATCTAGGTCATTGGAACAATTCAATAACATCATGTACAGAAAACACAACATAGTGCCTGGTCCAAAGAAATAACAGCTAATGTTGATTTAATGCTTACTATGCACCAAGCCTTTGTTAAGTGTTTTTGTTGTTGTTTTTTGTTTTACATGGGTTAATTTAGCCCATCTTCATAAGGACCTTGGGGCTTCCTTGGTGGCTCAGCTGGTAAAGAATTTGCCTGCCAGTGCAGAAGATGCAAGAGATGCGGGTTCAATACCTCAGTTGAGAAGATCCTCTGGAGGAAGAAATAGCAACCTGCTTCAGCATTCTTGCCTGGAGAATTCCATGGACAGAGGAGACTGGTGGCCTACAGTCCATGGGGTCACAAAGAGTCAGACACGACTGAGCATGCACACACAGACATGTAAGGGCCTTATGAGATAGGTACTATTATCCCCATGTTACAGTTGAAGAAACTGGGGCTCAGAGAGGTGAGATAACAGACAATTGCCGAGCTACTAAGTTCAGGGCCCAACGATGAACTCAGGCAGTCTAGTTCCATAATCTATACTCTTTAAGCACTATTCTCCCTTTTAGGATATACGGTTAAAATTTTGAAGTTCTCTATTTCCTCTTTTTATTACACTCTCCTTATCACTTTGTAATTTTCTTCTCTCCACTATCTTCTCATTTTCTTCTCAATCTTAGGGCAGCAAGACTCTGTCATAACCAGGCAATCTTATCTGTGGGGGAGATTATCATCATTAATATAATATTTACACAAATTGGATCATACTCAATATACTGGTCTGCAATTTCCTTTTTTTCCCCCATTTGACCACATACCAATATGCCATGTAGGTCTTTCCATAGAAATTCTTCCTTTTTAATGGATTTATACTATTCCAGAACCTGAATGCCATAAATTATTTAAACACTCACTTATTAATGGAAATTTAGGTCACAGGGATTTACCACTTCATTATGAATAATCTTGCAATAACTATCTTTGGGCCAATGTGAGAATATTTTTTATATGGTAGCATCCTAAAAAAAATTCCTGGGCCAAAGGATATACAGACATTTAAATTTTTGATACTGCCAATATGCTGTATACATTTTCTATACATCCCCAATAATGGTGAATGTGTGCATGCTTATCCTTTCAACTTGCCAATGTGACTTTTAAAATTTAATTAGCTATTTAACTGAAGTATACTTGATTTACAATATTATAACTAAATTTTATTATTTCCTTCCTTCTGCTATCTTTGGATTTAGTTTGTTATTTTAATATCCTATTTCCTTAAGGTGTAAAGTTGAGTTATTGTTTTAAGATTTCCTTTCAAAGTATGTTTGTATAACTCTAAATTTCTTTTTGAGTACTGCCTTACTGCATCCCATATGTTTTGATAGGTTGTATTTTTATTTTAATACATTTCTAAGTATTTTATAATGTTCCTTGTGATGTATTCTTTGACCTACTGATTGATTAATACTGTTTTGTTCCATTTCCACATGTGAAAACTCCAGTTTCACTTGTTATTGACTTTCAGTTTCATTCCACTGTCACCATAAAAGATATTTTGTATTTTATTACTTTTAAATTAACTAAGACTTGGGGCTCAGTTTATGGTGTGTCCTGGAGAATACTCCATGCACACTTGAGAAAAATATCTAATCCTGCTATTGCCAGCAGAGCATCCTGTACATTCTATTAGTTCTAGTTGGTTTTTAGAGTTTTACGGGTTCTCTATTATTGATCTTCTGTTTGTTTTAGCCATTACTGACAGTGGAGTATTAAAAAATAGAACTATTGAGAGTGTTAATAGCCTTGGTAGGAAGGCCAGAGGTCCTGAAGTGGCAGGAGGAAATAAAACTGCAAGTGGCTAATGTATTTTTTTCTTTTCTCTTCTAGTCCTGTGTTGTCATCCAATCCCAAAGGAAGGCAATGCCAAAGAATGTTCAAACTACTGCACAATTGCACTCATCTCACATGCTAGTAGAGTAATGGTCAAAATTCTCCAAGCTAGGCTTCAACAGTACATGAATCATGAGCTTCCAGATGTTCAAGCTGGATTTATTTATTTATTTTAGTTGGGGGCTAATTACTTTACAATATTGTAGTAGTTTTTTGCCATACATTGACATGAATCAGCCATGGGCCCACTTGTGTTCCCCCTCCTGGACCCCCCTCCCACCCACCTCCCCACCCCATCCCTCTGGGTCATCCCAATGCCCCAGCCCTGAGCACTTGTCTATGCATTGAACATGGAATGGTGTTCTGCTTCACATATGATAATATACATGTTTCAATGCTATTCTCCCAGAACGTCCCACCCTCACCTTCTCCCTCAAAGTCCATAAGACTGTTCTATGCATCTGTGTCTCTTATTCTGTCTCGCATATAGGGTTATTGTTACCATTTTTCATATTCCATATATATGCATTAGTATACTGTATTGGTGTTTTTCTTTCTGGCTTACTTCACTCTGTATTATGGGCTCAAGTTTCATCCATCTCAATAGAACCGATTCAAATGTATTTTTTTAATGGCTGAGTAATATTCCATTGTGTACAAGCTGGATTTAGAAAAGGCAGAGGAACCAGAGACCAAATTGCCAACATCCGTTGGATCATCAACAAAACAAGAGAGTTCCAGAAAAACATCTACTTCTGCTTTATTGACTATGACAAAACATTTGACTGTGTGGATCACAGAAAACTGTGGAAAATTCTTAAAGAGATGGGAAAACCAGACCACCTTACCTGCCTCCTGAGAAATCTGTATGCAGGTCAAGAAGCAACAGTTAGAACCAGACATGGAACAATAGACTGGCTCCAAATCGGGAAAGGAGTATGTTAAGGCTGTATATTGTCACCCTGCTTATTTAACTTATATGCAGAGGACATTATGCAAAATGCCAGGCTGGATGAAGCACAAGCTGGAATAAATTTGCTGGCAGAAATATCAATAATCTCAAATATGCAGATGGCACCACCCTTATGGAAGAAAGCAAAGAACTAAAGAACCTCTGATGAAAGTGAAAGAGGAGAGTGAAAAAGTGGCTTAAAACTCAACATTCCAAAAACTAAGATCATGGCATCTGGTCCCATCACTTCATGGCAAATAGATGGGAAAACAGTGGAAACAGTGACAGACTTTATTTTCTTGGGCTCCAAAATCACTGCAGATGGTGACTGCAGCCATGAAATCAAAAGACACTTGCTCCTTGGAAGATAAGCTATGACCAACCTAGACAGCATATTAAAAAGCTGATACATTACTTTGCCAACAAAGGTCAAAGCTATTGTTTTTCCAGTAGTCATGTATGGATGTGAGAGTTGGAATATAAAGAAAGCTGAGTGCTGAAGAATTAATGCTTTTGAATTGTGGTATTGGAGAAGACTCTCAATAGTCTCTTGGACTGCAAGGAGATCCAACCAGTCAATCCTAAAGGAAATCAGTCCTGAATATTCACTGGAAGGACTGATGCTGCAGCTGAAATTCCAATACTTTGGCCACCTGATGGGAAGAGCTGACTCATTTGTTAAGACCCTGATGCTGGGAAAGATTGAAGGTGGGAGGAGAAGGAGATGACAGACGATAAGATTGTTGGATGGCATCAGTGAGTCGATGGACATGAGTCTGAGCAAGATCCAGGAGTTGGTGACGGACAGGGAAGCCTGGCCTGTTGCAGTCTATGGGGTCGCAAAGAATCAGAAATGACTGAATGACTGAGCTGAACTGAACTGAACAGTGCATGTGGAGGCAGGAGCTGGCGTGTGGGGGTGATGGTGACCTAGTCCCCATACATGTGTCTCAACATTGGTGCCTCAGTTTCCAGGCACACATGCTCCTCGTCTAGGAACATTCATGGCTGTGTATCCTTTCCATCCTGTCACTGTATCCACACAGTCAACCATGTTCCTCTCCCTGGATCAGTTCTCCCAACCCCACACTTTACCACTCAGCCCCCACCAGCATTGGCAGACTCTTGTCCCAGAGAGGGGCACCCAGGGCTGATTCCCAAGGAGGCTTTGGGATGATTGGTGCTCAGGCAACCAGAGCTCCAGAGGGCAGAGGAGACCCTGATCTGATGGCCCTCCCTGCTCAGAAGGGGACACCTCTCACTGCCTGCAGATGTTGGTGTGTGGGGAAAGGGTTTGAAATGGTGACTCTGTCCCCTTGCCCATCACTGAACAATGATGCCTTGCTTCTATGATGTCCCAGGCCTTTTTTGAAGACACTCCTAATTGTGGAGCTCCTTCCGCCAGTCCCTTCAGGCTGTCTTTTCACAGATAATAGCTCTCCCATCCCAGTGAGATGGGAATCTGAGTTCTTGTCCATGGAGCCAAAGAATGAAATCCATGAGCAATCTCTCAAGGTAGCAAGCAAATAGGATTTATTAAAGAGGAGGAAAGTACAAAGCTCTCAGCATAGACACTGACTGGGGTAAAGAGTCCCCACTCCAAGTTGGGACTTACAGCAGTTTTTATATCCTTCCTTAAATCATGGTTGTCTACCCAATCAATTTAAAGGTCAAGATGCTTAACATCTTTATGGCTTCCCTTGATCCTTGGATGTAGTCACCATGCTTTCTCATGTCCCCACGACATTGTACCAGATGTATGGGCTTAAAATTAATGACAACCAGTTGTTTTTCCTGGGCATATGGAACAGAAGCTAATTACTGCCCTTTCCTGGATCTGAGTGCTGATAATTTATCAGACTAAAGACACATTACAGGATTTCAGGACAATGTTGTGGGATATTTACTGAAAACAAGACTGAGGTCTCAGAGTTCTACACTGACTGCCTAGTAATTTCTTACTCACTAGGGCCCATGTTCCAAACACCTACTTCCCAGTGCTCACACCCTCTTCACAATAGATGATTCACTCAGGCTGGAATGCAAAGAACTACAGTATAGACAATGAGGGCAGTTCTTCGTCCTGCTTTCCACAGACCATCTGCTGCATTCTCCTTCGATCTTCAAAAGTCCTTTTCTGTCCCAGTTGATTTCCCCACCGTGAGGATGATTTTCTGATTTCGAGGACCTCCTTTGACATTCAGCTTCTTGCCAGAGTTTCTGGTCCTTGTTTATTATGCCCCATTTTTTCTTCTTTCTTTCATCTTATGTAGTTGTGAGGGGATATTTCTTGTCCTTTTGGGTGTCTGAAGTCTTCCTCTAATGTTCAGCAGGTGCTCTGTGAGAACTATTCCATTTGTAGATGTATTCTTTTTTTTAATTTTAATTAATTTATTTATTTTAATTGGAGGCTAATTACTTTGCAATATTGTAGTGGTTTTGCAATACACTGACATGAATCAGCCATGGGTGTACATGTGTTCCCCATCCTGAAACCCCTCCCACCGTCCTCCCTATTGAAAGCAGCTAAATATAAATTTTTAGAATCAATAAAATGCATAAAAGCCTAAAAAATACATAAAAGGAATGCATTTGAATCAGTTCTAATCAGGTGGATGAAACTGGAGCCTATTACACAGAGTGAAGTAAGCCAGAAAGAAAAATACCAATACAGTATACTAACGCATATATATGAAATTTAGTAAATCGTAAAGATAACCCTGTATGCAAAACAGATAGCCAGCCCAGGTTCAGTGCGTGAGACAGGGTGCTCAGGGCAGGTGCACTGGCATGATTCTGAGGGATGGGATATTTTCTTGTTTTTTTAATTTTAACTGGAAGCTAATTACTTTACAATATTGTGGTGGTTTTTGCCATACAGCCATATGAATCAGCCATGGGTATACATGTACATGTACATGTACATCCTGACCCTCCCTCTTACCTCCCTACCCATCAGAGCTGGTTTGGTGGTGCTGAATTCTCTCAACTTTTGCTTGTCTGTAAAGCTTTTGATTTCTCCTTCATATTTGAATGAGATCCTTGCTGGGTACAGTTATCTAGGTTGTAGATTTTTGTCTTTCATCACTTTAAGTACGTCCTGCCATTCCCTTCTGGCTTGAAGAGTTTCTATTGAAAGATCAGCTGTTATCCTTATGGGGATCCCCTTGTGAGTTATTTATTGTTTTTCCCTTGATGCTTTTAATATTTGTTCTTTGTGTTTGATCTTCGTTAATTTGATTAATATGTATCTTGGTGTGTTTCACCTTGGATTTATCCTGTTTGGGACTCTCTGGGTTTTTTGGACTTGGGTGGCTATTTCCTTCCCCATTTTAGGGAAGTTTTCAACTATTATCTCCTCAAGTATTTTCTCATGGCCTTTCTGTCTTCTTCTTCTAGGACTCCTATGATTCGAATGTTGGGGCCTTTGACATTGTCCCAGAGGTCTCTGAGGTTGTCCTCATTTCTTTTAATTCCTTTTTTCTTTTTTCCTCTCTGCTTCATTTATTTCCACCATTCTACCTTCCACTTCACTTATCCTATCTTCTGCCTCAGTTATTCTGCTGTTGGTTCCCTCCAGAGTGCTTTATATCTCATTTATTGCATTATTTATTATTGATTGACTCTTTTTTTCTTCTAGGTCCTTGTTAAACTCTTCTTGCACCTTCTCAACCCTTGTCTCCAGACTATTTATCTGTAATTCCATTTTGTTTTCAAGATTTTAGATCATTTTTACTATCATTATTATGAATTCTTTTTCAGGTAGACTCCCTATTGCCTCTTCTTTTGTTTTGGTTTGGTGGACTTTTATCATGTTCCTTTACCTGCTGAATATTTCTCTGCCTTTTTGTCTTGTTTAGGTTGCTGTGTTTGGGGTAGCCTTTCTGTATGCTGGAGGTCTGTGGTTGCTCTTTATTGTGGAGGTTCCTCCTTGTGGGTGGCGTTGGATGAGTGGCTTGTCAAGGTTTCCTGGTTAGGGAAGATTACGTCAGTGTTGTGGTGGGTGGAGCTGGATCTCTTCTGTCTGGAGTGCAATGAAGTGTCCAGTAGTGAGTTTTGAGGTGTTTATGGGTTTGGTGTGAATTTGGGCAGCCTGTATATTAAAGCCCAGGGCTACGTTCCTATGTTGGTGCAGAATTTGAGTGGTATGTCTTTCTCTGGAACTTGTTGGCTCCTTGGTGGAGCTTGGTTTAAGTGTAGGTATGGAAGCTTTTGGTAGAGCTCTTGTCAATTAATGTTCCCTGGAGTCAGGAGTTTTCTGGTGTTCTCAAGTTTTAGATTTAAACCTCCGCCTCTGGCTTTAAGTCTTATTCTTACAGTAGCCTCAAGACTTCTACATCCATACAGCACTGATGATAAAACATCTAGGTTAATGGTGAAAAGATTTGCCACATTGGGGGACACCCAGAGAGGTGAAAGGTTGTTGCTGGACCACGAAAAGACTGCCGGGATTCTTGGCCTCTGGAGGAGAAGAATTCAATCCGGGGCCAGAGACAAGGCTGGATCGCTCAGAGCTTTTGTGTGATAATGTTTTATCAAAGTATAAAGGAGATAGAGAAAGCTTCTGACATAGGCACCAGAAGGGGGCAGAAAGAGTACCCCCCTGCTAGTCTTCAGCTGGATGTTATATAGTCACTAACAGTTTGTTAATGAAAGAAAGGAATGTCTTAAACTCAGAATGGCACCAGGCCCCTCATCCATAAGATGTATTTTGGGATAATCTGGGCACCAGACATCCTGGGTCATAAAACGATTGACTTGAATCTTGCAGAAAGGCAGATCATGCAAACAGTTTCATTTACATACATTAGGGGAACAATGTCTGAGTATAACATACTGGTTTGTCAAGTAGGTTCTGAGCCATTAGGTGGAACCGACTTGAAGACAGAGTTTGGGGTAAATGCATAGTACATTAACATAGCTTAAGACAAACATTTCCATAAGAAAAATGCATTGGTTAACTCAAAGTTTGAGAATAGTTAACTTCAGGTGAAACCAGGTGTCATGGCAACACAGTATTTTAAGAGAAACCTCTTTTAAGTTTGTATAGAGGAGGGAAAAAATATTGTGTTTGTTTCCTCCTGCCGCTTAAGAGAGAGATAAAATGTCTGACTGCTAAGTCACTTCAGTCGTGTCCGACTCTGCATGACCCCATAGATGGCAGCCCAACAGGCTCTCCCATCCCTGGGATTCTCCAGACAAGAACACTGGAGTGGGTTGTCATTTCCTTCTCCAATGCATGAAAGTGAAAAGTGAAAGTGAAGTCGCTCAGTCGTCTCCGACTCCTAGCGACCCCATGGACTGCAGCCTACCAGGCTCCTCCATCCATGGGGTTTTCCAGGCAAGAGTACTGGAGTGGGGTGCCATTTCCTTCTCCGGCACTTGCAGCCTATTTCCTCCATTTGGAGACCCATGGCCTTCCTGCCTGTTGCCCTCTCAGAGGTTCACAGAGTTAAATGGAGAAGAGAAGAAGGAGGAGGGAAGAAGGAGGATGGAGAGAGAGGTGACCAGGAGGAGAAGAGGGGGAATCAAAAGGGGAGAGAGCAATCCAGACAGTAATCAATTCCCTATGGGCTCTCCACAGCCTGGAACACCCAGAGAGGTTCACAGAATTACCTAAAGAAGAGAAGAGGGAGGAAGAAGATAGAGGAGACAGAGAGTATGGGGAGTCTAAAGGAGAGAGATCAATCTAGCCTGTGATCAGTTCCCTAAATTTTCTCCATAGCCTGGAACAGCCAAAGAGATTCACAGAGTGAAGTATAGAAGAGAAGGGGAAGGAGGAGATAGAGGGGACCTGGGGGAGAAAAAGGAGAGTCAAAAGGGGAGAGGGCAATCAAGCCAGTAATCACAATCCTTGGGCTCCAAAATCACTGCAGATGGTGATTGCAGCCATGAAATTAAAAGACGCTTACTCCTTGGAAGGAAAGTTATGGCCAACCTAGATAGCAAATTAAAAAGCAGAGACATTACTTTGCCAACAAAACCCATTTAGTCAAGGCTATGTTTTTTCCAGTAGTCATTTATGGATGTGAGAGTTGGACTGTGAAGAAAGCTGAGTGCCGAAGAATTGATGCTTTTGAACTGTGGTGTTGGAGAAGACTCTTGAGAGTCCCGTGGACTGCAAGGAGATCCAACCAGTCCATCCTAAAGGAAATCAGTCCTGGGTGTTCATTGGTAGGACTGATGTTGAAGCTGAAACTCCAATACTTTGGCCACCTCATTGGAAAAGACCCTGATGCTGGGAAGGATTGGGGGCAGGAGGAGAAGGGGACGACAGAGGATGAGATGGCTGGATGGCTTCACCGACTCGATGGACATGAGTTTGGGTAAACTCTAGGAGTTGGTGATGGACAGGGAGGCCTGCCGTGCTGTGATTCATGGGGTTGCAAAGAGTTGGACATGACTGAGCGACTGAACTGAACCCTTTACCAATTTGAATAGGCCCTCTGATAATCTTACCTTGATCTCATAAGGTCACTCTCCTGCCTGATAGGGAGGAAGAGCAAGTGATGTAAGTCTGACATCTACTCAACGAAGGCAGTCTTTCCCCCTCCCCCACTTTCCTTTGGTTATAAAGTTGCAGCCCACTTAATCCTTGAGGCCGAGTCCCCTTACCTGCTCACTTATCTCTCACAAGTGTCCTCAATTAATAAATTTACCTCTTGTCTATCATGTTACCTCTTGCTGAATTCCTTCTGTGCTGAGACACAAAGAAAATGAGCCTCAGTAAGTCCAGACACCAGATGAGTGATTCTAATTAAAAGACCATGGGCTCAAGTCCCAATCAGGGTTTTGTCCAGGTTTGAGTCCCAGCCACATGGGTTCAAGTCCCAAACAGAGGTTCACGGTTGCAGTAGTAACAGTTGTCATGTCTCTTCTTTCATTCATAATTTGGTTTATTTGAATCTTATCTAATTTTTCTCAATTATTCAAGTTAAAATTTTTAAAGGTTATCTTTTAAATAACCCAACATTTATTTCCTTGATTTTTAATTGTCTCTCTAATTTACTTTATTAATTGCTGCTCTGATCTTAATAATTATCTTCTTTCTAATTCTGGGCTTAGTTTGATTATCCTTTTCTATTTTCTTAAGATAGAAAGTTAGGTTGTTTATTTTAGATATTTCTTTTTTCTTAATGTGGGTGTTTATACAGTTCCCTCTCAGAACATTTTTTTTTTTTGCTACATCCTATACTTTTTTGTGCATTTCCTTTTTTTTGTTTAAGATACTGATCATGAACTCCTTATTGCCAAATTCAGACTTAAATTGAAGAAAGAAGGGAAAACCACTAGACCATTCAGGTATGACCTAAATCAAATCCCTTATGGTTATACAGTGGAAGTGACAAATAGATTCAAGGGATTAGATCTGATAGAGTGCCCGAAGAACTATGGATGGAAGTTCATGACATTCTACAGGAGGCAGTGATGAAGATCATCCCTGAGAAAAAGAAAGGCAAAATGGTTGTCTGAGGAGGCCTTACAAACAGCTGAGAAAAGAAGAGGAACTAAAGGCAAAGGAGAAAAGGAAAGATATACCCATTTGAATGCAGAGTTCCAACGAATAGCAAGGAGAGATAAGAAAGCCTTCGTCAGTGATCAGTGCAAATAAATAGAGGAAAAAAATAGAATGGGAAAGACTAGAGATCTCTTCAAGAAAATTAGAGATACTAAGGGAACATTTCATGCAATGATGGGCACAATAAAGGACAGAAATGGTATGGACCTAACAGAAGCAGAAGATATTAAGAAGAGGTGGCAGTAATACACAGAACTATACAAAAAAAGATCTTCATGACCCAGATAACCACGATGGTGTGATCATTCACCTAGAAGCAAATATCCTGGAATGTGAAGTCAAGTGGGCCTTAGGAGCATCACTATGAACAAAGCTAGTGGAGGTGATGGAATTGCAGTTGAGCTATTTCAAATCCTAAAAGATGATGCTGTGAATGTGCTGCACTCAATATGCCAGAAAATTTGGAAAACTCAGCAGTGGCCACAGGACTGGAAAAGGTCAGTTTTCATTCCAATTCCAAAGAAAGGCAATGCTAAAGAATGTTCAAACTACCACACAATTGCACTCATTTCACACGCTAGCAAAGTGAACTTGCTCAGTCGTGTCTGACTCTTTGTGACCCCATGGACTATGGCCTACCAGGCTCTTAAGTCCATGGGATTTTCCAGGCAAGAATACTGGAGTGGGTTGCCACTTCCTTCTCCAGGGGAGCTTCCTGACCCAGGGATCGAACACAGTTCTCCCGCATTGTAGGCAGATGATTTACCATCTGAGCCACCAGGGAAGTCCAAAAATTCTCCAAGCCAGGCTTTAACAGTACATGAATCAAGAACTTCCAGATGTTTAAGCTGGATTTAGAAAAGGCAGAGGAACCAGAGATCAAATTTCCAGCTTCTGTTGGATCATCAAAAAAGCAAGAGAGTTCCAGAAAAACATCTACTTCTGCTTTATTGACTACACCAAAGCCTTTCACTGTGTGGATCAGAACAAACCATGGAAAATTCTTCAAGAGATGGAGAATATCAGGCCACCTGACTTGCCTCCTGAGTAATCTGTATGCAGGTCAAGAAGCAACAGTTAGAACGGTACATGGAACAAGAAACTGTTTTCAAATTGGAAAAGGAGTACATCAAGACTGTATACTGTCACCTTTCTTGTTTAACTTATATGCAGAGTACGTCACGCAAAATGCCACACTGGAAGAAGCAGAGCTGGAATCAAGACTGCCAGGAGAAATATCAATAACCTCAGATATGCAGATGACACCACCCTTATGGCAGAAAATGAAGAAGAACTAAAGAGCCTCTTGATGAAAGTCAAAGAGGAGAGTGAAAATGTTGGCAACCTAGATGCCCATCAGCAGACGAATGGATAAGGAAGCTGTGGTACATATACACAATGGAATATTACTCAGCCATTAAAAAGAATACATTCGAATCAGTTCTAACGAGGTGGATGAAACTGGAGCCTATTATTGAGAGTGAAATAAGCCAGAAAGAAAAACAACAATACAGTATACTAACACATATATATGGTATTTAGTCAATCGGTAAAGATAACCCTGTATGTGAGACATCAAAAGAGACACAGATAAATAGAACGGTATTATGGACTCTATGGGAGAGGGCGAGGGCGGGATGATATGGGAGAATGGCATGGAAGCATGTACATTATCATATGTGAAACAAATCGCCAGTCCAGGTTCAATGCATGATACAGGGTGCTCAGGGCTGGTGCACTGGGATGACCCGGAGGGATGGGATGGGGAGGGAGGTGGAAAGGGGGTTTTGGAAGGAGAAAACATGTACACCAATGGTGGATTCATGTCAATGTATGGCAAAACAAAACAAAACAAAAAAACTCAAAAAAAAAAAAAGTCAGCATTCAGAGAACTAAGATCACGGTATCTGGTCCCATGACTTCATGGCAAATAGATAGGGAAACTTTATTTTCTTGGACTGCAAAATCACTGCAGATGGTGGTTGCAGCCATGAAATTAAAAGACCCTTGCTCCTTGGAAGAAAAGCTATGACCAATCTAGACAGCTCGTTAAAAAGCAGAGACATTACTTTGCCAACAAAAGTCCATCTCGTCAAAGCTATGGTTTTTCCAGTAGTCATGTATTGATGTGAGAGTTGGACTATAAAGAAAGCTGAGTGCTTGAAGAATTGATGCTTTTGAACTGTGGTGTAGGCGAAGACTCATCAGAGTCCCTTGGACTGCAAGGAGATACAACCAGTCAATCATAAAGGAAAAACACGAAAAGAAAAGAAAAAAAATCGTAAAGGAAATCCGTCCGGAATATTCATTGGAAGGACTGATGCTGAAGCTGAAACTCCAATACTTTGGCCACCTGATGTGAAGAACTGACTCACTTGAAAAGACCCTGATGCTTGAAAAGATTGACGGCAGGAGGAGAAGGAGACGACAGAGAATGAGATTGTTGGATGACAACACCAATTCGATGGACATGAGTTTGAGCACCCTCCGGGAGTTGGTGATGGGCAGGGAAGCCTGGCGTGCTGCAGCCCATGGAGGTGACAGAGACGTACATGCCTGAGCAACTGAACTGAACTGACTGAAGATATTGATTTCCATTTTAATTTCTTCTTTGTCCCATTAGTTGTTCACAAGCATGTTGTTTAATTTCCACATATTAGTCAACTTTCCAATTTCCTCCTGTTATAAGTATCTAGCTTAATACTATTGTGATTAGAGAAGATACTTTAATATTTTAATCTTACAATTTATGAAGTTTTTGTGTGTGTGTGACTCAAGATATCATTTTTTTTTCCCTGAATGATCTATACATTGTATTGTATTACTCTGTGTTTCTCCCTTCAGATCTAGTAATATCTGCTTGCTAGGTGTTTTGATGTTGAATGCACACACACATATTTATCATTTCTTCTTGATGAATTTACCTCTTTATCATTATACAATCACCTTTTGTGTCTCTTATTACAGCTTTTAACTTAGAGTCTATTTTGTCTGAAATAAATATAGATTTTCCTGCTCTTATATGCTTACACATTGCATGAAATTTCTTTTTCCTTCTTTCATTGTCAACCTCTGTGTGTGCTTAAAGCTGAAGTGATGTCATGTAGGTAGCATACAGATGTGTGTTGGTTTTCCTTTTAATCTGTTTAGCTATGTATGTCTTTTGATTGGAGAATTTAGTTCATCTAAATTTAAAATCATTATTGATAGATAAGAGTTTACCATTGCCATTTTGTTAATTGTTTCCTGAGTGTTTTGTATAATAGGTCCTTTGTTCCTCTCTTTCTGATACCAAAATAGTATGTTTTGAGTCATCTTTTGCTTATTTACTATAAGGTTTTTAATTTTTTTTTAATTTGTATAAAATTCCTTTACAATCTTGTGCTAGTTTCTGGTGTACAAAATGTGAATCAGTCATAATTATACATATATATATATATATATATATATATATATATATATATATCTTCCATCCCTCCCCCACCTTCTCCCCCCCATGTCATCATAGAGTGGCAAGTTGGGCTCCCTGTGTTATTTAGCAGATCCCTACTATTTTGGGGCTTCCCCAAAATGGTAGATGGTAGAGTTCACCTGCCAATGCAGGAGACTTGGGTTCGATCACTGGGTGGGGAAGATAACCTGGAGAAGGAAATGGCAACGCATTCTAGTATCTTACCTGGAGAACCTCATGGACAGAGGAGCCTGGCAGGCTACAGTGCATGGAGTAACAGAGTCAGAGATGACTGAACAACTAACACTTAAACCAATTATTTTACACATGATACTATAGGGTTGTTTTGTGTGTGATTACCATGAGTCTTTTTCTCACATACAAAAAAACTATATACTTTTACTCTTTACATTTGTTTTTTTACTTCAAAATTTATACTGTTTTATTTAGTGTATCTATTATCAAATTATGTTAGCATCAGTTCAGTTCAGACGCTCAGTCATATCCAACTCTGTGACCCCATGGACCACAGCACGCCAGACTTCCTTGTTCATCACCAACTCCTTGAGCTTGCTCAAACTCATGTCCATTGAGTCAGTGAGGCCATCCAACCATCTCATCCTCTGTCGTCCCCTTCTCCTCCTGCCTTCAATCTTTCCCAGCATCAGGGTCTTTTCCAATGAGTCAGCTCTACACATCAGGTGGCCAGAGTATTGGAGCTTCAGCTTCAGCATCAGTCCTTCCAATGAATATTCAGGGTTGATTTCCTTTAGGATTGACTGGTTGGATCTCCTTGCTGTCCAAGGGACTCTCAAGAATCTTCTCCAACACCACAGTTCAAAAGTAGCAAATCTTCTGTGCTCGGCTTTATTTATAGTATAACTCTCACATCCATATATAACTACTGGAAAAACCATGGTTTTGACTAGACAGACTTTTGTTGGCAAAGTAATGTCTCTGCTTTTTAATGAGCTGTCTAGGTTGGCGATAGCTTTTCTTCCAAGGAGCAAGTGTATTAATTTCATGGTTACAATCACCATCTGCAGTGATTTTGGAGCCCAAGAAAATAAAGTCTGTCACTGTTTCCATTGTTTCCCCATTTATTTGCTATGAAGTGATGGGACTGGATGCTATGATCTTAATTTTCTGAATGTTGAGTTTTAAGCCACTTTTTCACTCTCCACTTTCACTTTCATCAAGAGGCTCTTTAGTTCTTCTTCACTTTCTGCCATAAAGTTGGTGTCATTTGCATATCTGAGGTTACTGATATTTCTCCTGGCAATCTTGATTCCAACTTGTGCTTCTTCCAGTATGGCATTTTGCATGGTGTACTCTGCATATAAGTTAAACAAACAAGGTGACAATATGCAGCCTTGATGCACTCCTTTCCTGATTTGGAACCAGGACATTTTTTCATGTCCAGTTCTAACTGTTGCTTCTTGGCCTGCATACAGATTTCTCAGGAGTCAGGTAAGGCGATCTGGTGTTGCCATCTTTTGAAGAATTTTCCACAGTTTGTTGTGCTCCACACAGTCAAAGGCTTTAGAGTAGTCAGTGAAGCGGAAGTAGATCTTTTTCTGGAATTCCGTTGCTTTTTCTATGATCCAACAGATGTTGGCAATTTGATCTCTGGTTCCTCTGCCTTTTCTAAATCCAGCTTGAACATCTGTAATTTCTCGTTTCACATATTGTTGAAGCCTACCTTTGAGAATTTTGAGCATTACTGTGCTAGCATGTGAGATGAGTGCAACTGTGAGGTAATTTGAACGTTCTTTGGCATTGCCTTTAGTTATTTTTAATTGTGTTGTTTTATAGTTGAGTTGTAATTTACGCACTGCTATTACAGTTTTGGAATATTTTGAGTTTGAGTATATACTTACATTTAGCAGTGAGTTTTATACTTTTGTAAGTTTGTGTATGTGTGTGTGTTTGCTCAGTCTTGTCTGACTCTTTGTGACCCTAAGGACCGTGGCCCTTCAGGCACCTCTGTCCATGGAATTTCATGGGCAAGAATACGGGAGCTGCTTACCATTTCCTTCTCCAGGGTTCTTCTCAAACCAGGGATCAAACCTGCATCTCTTGCATTTGCGTGTTACTAATTAGCATCATCTTGGTTCAGGCTAAAGAATTTCCACATGTACACCCATGGTGAATTCATGTCAATGTATGGCAAAACAAATACAATATTGTAAAGTTAAAAAATAGATAAATAAACTAATTTTTTAAAAAAGAATTTCATTTATTATTTCTTTTAAAGGTAGGTTTAGTAATGCTTAATTATCTCATTTTTTTGGCTGGCAAATTTTACCTCTTCTTTATTTCTGAAGGGCAGCTTTGCCAGTAAAGTATTCTTGCAATGTTTCTACTTAGAAATCCAGAGTCTTATAGAGTTTCTCTTGTAGGGAATGAATCACTCTTCTCTTGGTGAATTCAAAATTTTCTTTGTCTTTCTTTGTCTCAGTGTTTTCTTCAGCTCTAGAATTTCTCCTTGGTTCTTTTTCATTATTAACAGCTTGATTGTAATGTGTCTTGGTGAAGTTCAGTTTGAGTTGAGGCTCTTTCGGCACCTTCTACTTCATGCTCCTGGAAATCCATAAATAATTCTGTCAAGATTTGCAATGTTTTCAGCTACTATTTCTTAAATAAGTTTTTATATCTCTTTCTTCTTCTGAGACTCTCATAATGTGCATATTAGTTCCCTCATGGTGTCTGATTAATCCTGTAGGCTATTTTTGCTCCTTTCATGCTTTGTTGTCCTCTGACTCGGTAATTTCAAATGACCCGTCTTTGAGTTCACAGAATTTTTTTTTTTTTTTCAATTTGAAGTCTGTTTTTTGGCTTTTTATTTTTTTTAATAAATTTATTTATTTTACTTGGGGGCTAATTACTTTACAATATTGTAGTGGTTTTTGCCATACATTGACATGAATCAGCCATGGGTTTACATGTGTTCTCCATCCTGAACCCGCCTCCCACCTCACTCCTCATCCCATCCCTCTGGGTCATCCCATTGCCCCAGCCCTGAGCATTTGTCTCATGCATCGAACATGGAATGGTATTCTGTTTCACATATGATAATATACATGTTTCAATGCTATTCTCCCAGAACGTCCCACCCTCACCTTCTCCCTCAGAGTCCATAAAACTGTTCTATACATCTGTGTCTCTTACTCTGTCTTGCATATAGGGTTATCGTTACCATCTTTCAAATTCTCATCCATCTCAATAGAACCGATTCAAATATATTTTTGTTAATGGCTGAGTAATATTCCATTGTGTATATGTACAACAGCTTCCTTATCCATTTGTCTGCTGATGGACATCTAGGTTGCTTCCATGTCCTGGCTATTGTAAACAGTGCTGCGATGAACATTGGGGTACACGCGTCTCTTTCAATTCTGGTTTCCTCGGTGTATATGCCCAGCAGTGGGATTGCTGGGTCATATGGCAGTTCTATTCCCAGTTTTTTAAGGAATCTCCACACTGTTCTCCATAGTGGCTGTACTAGTTTGCATTCCCACCAACAGTGTAAGAGGGTTCCCTTTTCTCCACACCCTCTCCAGCATTTATTGCTTGTAGACTTTTGGATAGCAGCCATTCTGACTGGCGTGAAATGGTACCTCATTGTGGTTTTGATTTGCATTTCTCTAATAATGAGTGATGTTGAGCATCTTTTCATGTGTTTGTTAGCCATCTGTATGTCTTCTTTGGATAAATGTCTGTTTAGTTCTTTGGCCCATGTTTTGATTGGGTCATTTATTTTTCTGGAATTCAGCTGCAGAAGTTGCTTGTATATTTTTGAGATTAATTGTTTGTCTGTTGCTTCATTTGCTGTTATTTTCTCCCATTCTGAAGGCTGTCTTTTCACCTTGTTTATAGTTTCCTTTGTTGTGCAAAAGCTTTTAATTTTAATTAGGTCCCATTTGTTTATTTTTGCTTTTATTTCCAATATTCTGGGAGGTGGGTCATGGAGGATCCTGCTGTGATTTATGTCGGAGAGTGTTTTGCCTATGTTTTCCTCTAGGAGTTTTATAGTTTCTGGTCTTATGTTTAGATCTTTAATCCATTTTGAGTTTATTTTTGTGTACGGTGTTAGGAAGTGTTCTAGCTTCATTCTTTTACAAGTGGTTGACCAGTTTTCCCAGCACCACTTGTTAAAGAGATTGTCTTTTCTCCATTGTATATTCTTGCCTCCTTTGTCGAAGATAAGGTGCCCATAGGTGCGTGGGTTTATCTCTGGGCTTTCTATTTTGTTCCATTGATCTATATTTCTATCTTTGTGCCAGCACCATACTGTCTTGATGACTGTGGCTTTGTAGTAGAGCCTGAAGTCAGGCAGGTTGATTACTCCAGTTCCATTCTTCTTTCTCAAGATGGCTTTGGCTACTCGAGGTTTCTTATATTTCCATACAAATTGTGAAATGATTTGTTCTAGTTCTGTGAAAAATACCATTGATAGTTTGATAGGGATTGCATTGAATCTATAGATTGCTTTGGGTAGTATACTCATTTTCACTATATTAATTCTTCCAATCCATGAACATGGTATATTTCTCCATCTGTTTTTGTCCTCTTTGATTTCTTTCATCAGTGTTTTATAGTTTTCTCTATATAAGTCTTTTGTTTCTTTAGGTAGATATATTCCTAAGTATTTTATTCTTTTTGTTGCAATGGTGAATGGTATTGTTTTCTTAATTTCTCTTTCTGTTTTCTCATTATTGGAGTATAGGAATGCAAGGGATTTCTGTGTGTTAATTTTACATCCTGCAACTTTACTATATTCATTGATTAGCTCTAGTAATTTTCTGGTAGAATCTTTAGGGTTTTCTATGTAGAGGATCATGTCATCTGCAAACAGTGAGAGTTTTACTTCTTCTTTTCCTATCTGTATTCTTTTTATTTCTTTTTCCGCTCTGATTGCTGTGGCCAAAACTTCCAAAACTATGTTGAATAGTAGTGGTGAAAGTGGGAATCCTTGCCTTGTTCCTGACTTTAGGGGAAATGCTTTCAATTTTTCACCATTGAGGATAATGTTTGCTGTGGGTTTGTCATATATAGCTTTTATTATGTTGAGGTATGTTCCTTCTATTCCTGCTTTCTAGAGGGTTTTTATCATAAATGGATGTTGAATTTTGTCAAAGGCTTTTTCTGCATCTATTGAGATAATCATATGGCTTTTATCTTTCAATTTGTTAATGTGGTGTATTACATTGATTGATTTGCGATGTTAAAGAAATCTTGCATTCCTGGGATAAAGCCCACTTGGTCATGATGTATGATCTTTTTAATATGATGTTGGATTCTGTTTGTTAGAATTTTATTAAGGATTTTTGCATCTTCATCAGTGATATTGGCCTGTAGTTTTCTTTTTTTGTGGCATATTTGTCTGGTTTTGGAATTAGGGTGATGGTGGCCACATAGAATGAGTTTGGAAGTTTACCATCTTCTGCAATTTTCTGGAAGAGTTTGAGTAGGATAGGTGTTAGCTCTTCTCTAAATTTTTGGTAGAATTCAGCTGTGAAGCCGTCTGGTCCTGGGCTTTTGTTTGCTGGAAGATTTCTGATTACAGTTTTGATTTCTGTGTGATGGGTCTGTTAAGATCTTCTATTTCTTCCTGGTTCAGTTTTGGAAAGTTATACTTTTCTAAGAATTTTTCCATTTCTTCCAAGTTGTCCATTTTACTGGCATATAGCTGTTGGTAGTAGTCTCTTATGATCCTTTGTATTTCTGTGTAGTCTGTTGTGATCTCTCCATTTTCATTTCTAATTTTGTTGATCTGATTCTTCTCCCTTTGTTTCTTGATGAGTCTGGCTAATGGCTTGTCAATTTTGTTTATATTCTTGAACAACCAGCTTTTAGTTTTGTTGATTTTTGCTATGGTCTGTTTTGTTTCTTTTGCATTTATTTCTGCCCTAATTTTTAAGATTTCTTTCCTTCTACTAACCCTGGGGTTCTTCATTTCTTCCTTCTCTAGTTGCTTTAGGTGTAAAGTTAGGTTATTTATTTTATTTTTTTCTTGTTTCTTGAGGTACGCCTGTATTGCTATGAACCTTCCCCTTAGCACTGCTTTTACAGTGTCCCATAGGTTTTGGGTTGTTGTGTTTTCATTTTCATTAGTTTCTATGCATAATTTGATTTCTTTTTTGATTTCTTCTGTGATTTGTTGGTTATTCAGAAGCGTGTTGTTTAGCCTCCATATGTTGGAATTTTTAATAGTTTATTTTTCCTGTAATTGAGGTCTAATCTTACTGCATTGTGGTCAGAGAAGATGGCTGGGATGATTTCAATTTTTTGGAGTTTACCAAGGCTAGATTTATGGCCCAGGATGTGATCTATCCTGGAGAAAGTTCCGTGTGCAATTGAGAAAAAGGTGAAATTGATTGTTTTGGGGTGGAAAGTGCTGTAAATATCAATTAAATCTAATTTGTCTATTATATCATTTAAAGTTTGTGTTTCCATGTTAATTTTCTGTTTAGTTGATCTATCCGTATGTGTGAGTGGAGTATTAAAGTCTCCCACTATTATTGTGTTATTGTTAATTTCCCCTTTCATACTTGTTAGTATTCGCCTTATATATTCTGATGCTCCTATGTTGGATGCATATATATTTATAATTGTTATATCTTCTTCTTGGATTGATCCTTTGATCATTATGTAGTGTCCTTCTTTGTCCCTTTTCACAGCCTTTATGTTAAAGTCTATTTTATCTGAAATGAGTATTGGGACTCCTGCTTTCTTTTGGTCTCCGTTTGCATGAAATATGTTTTTCCATCCCTTCACTTTCAGTCTGTATGTGTCCCTAGTTTTGAGGTGGGTCTCTTGTAGACAGCATATATAGGGGTCTTGTTTTTGTATCCATTCAGCCAGTCTTTGTCTTTTGGTTGGGACATTCAACCCATTTTACATTTAAGGTAATTATTGATAAGTATGGTCCCATTGCCATTTACTTTGTTGTTTTGAGTTCGTGTCTAAACATCCTTTCTCTGTTTCCTGTTTAGAGAAGATCCTTTAGCATTTGTTGGAGAGCTGGTTTGGTGGTGCTGAATTCCCTCAGCTCTTGCTTGTCTGTAAAGATTTTGAATTCTCCTTCATAGCTGAATGAGATCCTTGATGGTTACAGTAATCTGGGTTGTAGATTATTCTCTTTCATTACTTTAAGTATGTCCTGCCATTCCCTTCTAGCCTGAAGAGTTTCTACTGAAAGATCTGCTGTTATCCTTATGTGGATCCCCTTGTGTGTTATTTGCTGTTTTTCCCTTGCTGCTTTTAATATTTGTTCTTTGTGTTTGATCTTTGTTAATTTGATTAATATGTGTCTTGGGGTGTCTTGCCTTGGGTTTATCTTGTTTGGGACTCTCTGGGTTTCTTGGACTTCTGTGACTATTTCTTTCCTCATTTTAGGGAAATATTCAACTATTATCTCCTCGAGTATTTTTTCATGGCCTTTCCTTTTATCTTCTTCTTCTGGGACTCCTATGATTTGAATGTTGGGGCATTTCATATTGTCCCAGAGGTCCCTGAGGTTTTCCTCATTTCTTTTGATTCTTTTTTCTTTTTTCCTCTCTGCTTCATTTATTTCCACCATTCTATCTTCTACCTTCCTTATCCTATCTTCTTCCTCCGTTATTCTAATGCTGGTTCCATCCAGAGTGTCTTTTATCTCGTTTATTTCATTATTCATTATATATTGACTCCTTTTCATTTCTTCTAGGTCCTTGATAAACATTTCTTGCATCTTCTCAATCCTTGTCTCCAGGCTATTTATCTGTAACTCCATTTTGTTTTCAAGATTTTGGATCATTTTTATTATCATTATTCTAAATTCTTTTTCAGCTAGATTCCCTATCTCCTCCTCTTTTGTTTGGTTTCGTGGGCATTTCTCATTTTCCTTTACTTGCTGAGTATTTCTCTGCCTTTTCATCTTGTTTAGATTGCTGTGTTAGGCGTGGCCTTTCTGTATTCTGGTAGTTTGAAGTTCCTCTTTATTGTGGAGGTTCCTCACTGTGAGTGAGGTTGGACGGGTGGCTTGTCAATGTTTCCTGGTTGGGGGAGCTTGTGTCGGTGTTCTGGTGGGTGGAGCTGGATTTCTTCTCTCTAGAGTGCAATGGAGTGTCCAGTATTGAGTTTTGAGATGTCTATGGATTTGGTGTGCCTCTGGGCATCCTGTATATTGATGCTCAGGGCTATGTTCCTGCGTTGCTGGAGAATTTGCGTGGTATGTCTTGCTCTGGAACTTATTGGCTCTTGGGTGGAGCTTGGTTTCAGTGTATATGTGGAGGCTACTGGATGATCTCTTATTAATGTTTCCTCTGGCTTTCAGTCTTCTTCTTGCAGTAGCCTCAAGACTTCTCCATCCATACAGCATCAATAATAAAACTCTTAGGTTAATGGTGAAAAGATTCTCCACAGTGAGGGATACCCAGAGAGGTTCACTGAGTTACATGGAGAGGTGAAGGGGGGTGTTGAGGTGACCAGGAGGAGAAGAGAGGGACTCAAACGTGGGGAGAGCAGTCTAGCCAGTAAGCACTTCCCTCTGTGCTTTCCACAGTCTGGAACCCTCAGAGAGGTTCACAGAGATACATAGAGAGGGAGGAGGAAGGTAATAGAGGTGAGGATGAGTAGAAAGGGAGGAATCAAGAGGGGAGAGAGAGATCTGGGCAGTATTCTGTTCCCGAAGTGTTCTCCGGTACCCAGAACACCCTCAGAGATTCACAGAATTGGGTTGAGAAGAGAAGGAGGAGGGTGGGAGATAGAGGTTCCCTGGGGGAGAAGAAAGAGTGTCAATAGGGGGAGAGAGTAATCAAGCCAGTAATCACACTCCTGAGTAAAAATGGGTACTAAAGATAGGGTTCTTAAATGTACAAAATTGATATCAAATATGTAAAACAAAGATTAAAAATCTAGAGTAGAGGTTAGACTCTTATAAAAAAAATACAATATAAAAAAAGGAAACAGTATAAAAAGAAAAAAAAAGTAAAACAGTAAAAAAAGGAAAACAGGAAAAAATAGTAAAAAAAAAGAAAACACAAAAAGTATAAGGTATATGTGTGCAGTTTGCTTTAAAAATAGGGTTTTTTTTTTCAAGGTAATAGTGGGTAATGAAAATGAAAATTAAAGGTGTAATAGAGGACTTAAAGAAAGAAGAAAGAAAAAAAGATTTTTTTAATTAAAAAAAAATGATATTAGTAAAAATATATCCCGGACTTTCTCTAGAGCTGTTGTGAGCAGTGTGGGGTCTGTTCACTTTCAGATAGATCCTTGTTCCTGCTTATACTTTTCAAGATCTATAGGCCCCTTTCAATGCAGTAGATGTTAACTACAGGGATTTTAATCTGTTGGCCTGTCACTTCCAACGCGCTTCCCTCTGTTTATTTGGCTTCTGTTTGGAGGTCTCTTCAGTGTCTAATTTCCACCCTGCCACAAAGGGGCAGAGGTGGTCTCTTTAGGTTCGCTTGTTCAGTTGTGCTGTGGGGAGGGAGGAACACTGCAAACCAATATCACTGGCGTGTGTGTGGAGAGCTCGCAGTGTCTCGGCCGCACTGGGTTTGCCCCCTCTCATGGCGTGTGTGCTTTCCCAGTCTACCCTGCTCAGGCTTCAGGTTACTCAACCGGGGAGTGGGCCCTGAGATGCGTGCACTTTCCAGGTCTAAGCCAGTCAGGTTCAGGTTCCCAGGTACTCCACAAAGGCGCAGACTCGGTTGGGCCCGCGGTTTGTGCCTTTCCTGGTCGGAGCAGCTCAGGCAGCCAGGAGTTTGGCGAGCGCACTCTCCCCTTTGGGGTGGTGCGGCTTATCACCTCCCTGGTCCCCGCCTCGGTTTACGGGAGCGCCCGGCTCTAGTTTGCTTTGTGTCAGTTCTGGGGAGCTGGTCTCTGGCTGCGACCCTCTCAGCGGCTGTCGATCCTCCGGGATCTCAGGCAGTCTTTGCTTAGAAACTGGAAGCCTGTTTGCAGTTTGGTAGCAGGTGCCCTCTCTGGGGCCGAGTTTGCCCTTTTCCGGCTCTGGCTAGCCCCACCTGCCCGCTGTGTCCGGTGGGGGATGGGGCGATCCGCAGCCGGCTAGCTCTTCTCTGGTATCACTCAGTCCTTTGTTCTGTAAGCGGGCCGGCAGTGCCTTAGATTTGGGCTTTTCACGGGATAGTTCTCTCTCTCTGGCTGTCCCACAGTTTACGTTGTTATCTCACCTTAGCTCCCTCAGATTGCCCTCAGGGCATTCGGCCCGGTCCTTACCCTAAGCAGTGCCGCCCGCTCCTCTCCGTTCAGCCCCCACTTGCTGGTGGCGGATGCGAGCGTCTGGGGTTCTTTGCTGGGAGTTGCCTTTAGGCACGTTTTCTGTGGGTTTTGTTTATTTTTTCTCCCAGTTATGTTGCCCTCCGAGATTCGAAATCTTCCCCCAAACCCCCCGGTGAGAGGGTTTCCTGGTGCTTGGAAATTTCTCCTCTTTTACAACTCCCTCCCTGGGACGGGTCTCCGTCTCTAACTCTTTTGTCTCTCTTTTTATCTTTTATGTTTTCTCCTACCTCCTTTCAAAGATAATGCACTCTCTTTCTGGATGCCTGAAGTCCTCTGCCAGCGTTCAGAAGTAGTTTTGTGAAGTTTGCTCAGCGTTCAGATGTTCTTTCGATAAATTTGTAGGGGAGAGAGTGGTCTCCCTGTCCTATTCCTCCGCCATCTTAGCCTCGCCTGAAGTCTGTTTTTGATGTTCTCTATGGAATTTTTCTGTATTCAGTGTTTTCTTCAGCTCTAGAATTTCTCCTTGACTCTTTTTCATTATTTCTATTTCCTTGTTGATATTCAAATTCTGTTCTTGTATGGTTTTCCTAATTTTGCCAAGTTGTCTGTGTTCTCATGTAGCTCACCAGCTTTCTCAAAACAACAATTTTTAATTTTTATCAGGCAATTCATAGCTCTTCCTTTCTTTGGGGTCAGTTACTGGAATATTATTTTGTTACTTTGTTTTCTTGATTTTTCTTGATTTTTCATGATTCTTGAAATCCTGTCTTGCTATCTTCACACTTCAAGATACCGTCATCTAAGTTCTTACTGACTGGCTACAGGAGAGGAACACCTTCACCAGTCAGCTCAGATATGGATTCTGAGGCAATATTTTCATGGATGCACCCATTCTACACTTCTTGTTTCCTCTTAGGAGGAGTGAATTCCTAATATTTTATGCCTCTCTTGATCCCACAATACCAAGCAGGGTGCTGAGAGCCTTCCTTTTGTTTTTCATGATGACATGCCCTGAAATGCTTGTTTGTGTGCCTTCTCCCAATTCTGCAGAGGTGAAATGGCTGTTGGCATGTTTTCTCAAGCTGTCTGCCAAAATCTCATACTCACCATTTGTGGGGTCAAGTATTGGGCCAGCCACAGAGGAGGCTGAGGAGAGTCATGGTTTAGGATTGCCTATGAGCCATTTGTGCAGTGGGGTGGGGGTGGGGGCATTCTGAAGGTGAGGCATATCAAGTGAATCATGGATGTGCCATATGATACAATCTGTGAAACTGATAGTAGGATCTGTGGTGCACTGATGAATTCTGAGCCCTGATTGTTGTGAGTTCCCAATTCTTCATCCTGCACCCAATCTCTTCCACCTACCTCAGTATTCTGAGTGGTGCAAGAAAGAAGCTGACTTCTTGTTGGGGAGGCATGAGTTCGTTCACTATGATTTCATTCTCCATCATGGGAGAAATTGTGTTGAAAAGATCTCTTGGCACTGAGCTGTGCTGCCTTGGGAGAGGGGTGATATGGGTAAGGTGAAACTCTGCTTTTTACCTTCTTCAGTGTGTCTATTCTTAGATTTCTTTTTGCTCCATTGGTGTGCTGGAATTTCTCCTTTGGACTCTAGGACTTCCTCAAAGGTTCTCTCAGGCCGGATTGATTATGAAAATCTATGCTTCTGTGGGAAGATGATGGTGCAAAACTTCTATTCCACCATATTGCTGAATGTGATGTTAACTGTAGGTTTTTTATACATATACTGTGCCAAGTTGAGGAAGTTCCCCTGTGTCCCTACTTTGCTGAATGTCTGTTGGATTTTAGTTAATGCAATTTCTGCATTATATATATATATATATATATATATATATATATATATATATATATATATATATATAGTTCAGTTCAGTTGCTCAGTCATGTCCGACTCTTTCCAACCCCATAGACTGAAGCATCCCAGGCCTCCCTGTCCATCACCAACTTCTGGAGTTTACTAAAACTCATGTCCATTCAGTCGATGATGCCATCCAACCATCACATCCTCTGTCATCCCCTTCTCTTCCTGAATTCAATCTTTCCCAGCATCAGGGTTTTTCTTCCAATGAGTCAGTTCTTCACATCAGGTGGCCAAAGTATTGGAGTTTCAGCTGCAGCATCAGTCCTTCCAGTGAATATTCAGGACATCCTTTCCTTTCAGATGGACAGGGTGGATCTCCTTGCTGTCCAATGGAATCTCAAGAGTCTTCTCCAACACCACAGTTCAAAAGCATCAATTCTTTGGCACTCAGCATTCTTTATGGTCCAACTCTCACATCCATACATGACTACTGGAAAAATCATAGCTTTGACTAGATGGACCTTTGTTGGCAAAGTAACTTCTCTGCTTTTTAATAAGCTGTCTAGGTTGGTCATAATTTTTCTTCCAAGGAACAAGCGTCTTTTAATTTCATGGCTGCAGTCAAAATCTGCAGTGAATTTGCAGTTCAAAAAAAAAAAAAGTCTGTCAATGTTTCCCCATTTATTTGACATGAAGTGATGTGACCAGATGCCATGATCTTAGTTTTCTGAATGTTGAGCTTTAAGCCAACGTTTTCACTCTCCTCTTTGATTTTCATCAAGAGGCACTTTAGTTCTTCTTCACTTTCTGCCATAAGGGTGGTGTAATCTACATATCTGAGGTTATTGATATTTCTCCCTGCAATCTTGATTCCAGCTTGTGCCTCATCCAGCCCAGCATTTCTCATGATGTACTCTGCATACATGTTAAATAAGCAGGGTGACAATACACAGACTTGACCTACTCCTTTTCCTATTTGGAACCAGTCTGTTGTTCCATGTCCGGTTCTAACTGTTGCTTCTTGACCTGCATAACGATTTCTCAGGAGACAGGTCAGGTGGTCTGGTATTCCCATCTCTTAAAGAATTTTCCACAGTTTATTGTGACCCACATAGTCAAAGGCTTTGGTGTAATCAATAGGGCAGAAGAAGATGTTTTTCTAGTACTCTCTTGCTTTTTCGATGATCCAGTGGATGTTGGCAATTTGATATCTGGTTTGTCTGCCATTTCTAAAACTAGCTTGAATATCTGGAAGTTCACAGTTCATGTACTGTTGAAGCCTGGCTTGGAGAATTTTGAGCATCACTTTGCTAGCACATGAGATGAGTGCAATTGTGAGGTAGTTTGAACATTCTTTGGCATTGCCTTTCTTTGGGATTGGAATGGAAACTGACCTTTTCCAGTCCTGTGGCCACTGCTGAGTTTTGCTGGTGTGTTGAGTGCAGCACTTTCACAGCATCATCTTTTAGGATTTGAAATAGCTCAACTGGAATTCCATCACCTCCACTAGCTCTGTTCATTGTGATGCTTCCTAAGGCCCACTTGATATCACACTTCAGGATGTCTGGCTCTAGGTGAGTGATCACACCATCGTGATTATCTGGGTTGTGAAGATTCTTTTTGTGTAGTTCTGTGTATTCTTGCCACCTCTTCCTAATATCTTCTGCTTCTGTTAGGTCCATACCATTTCTGTCCTTTATTGTGTCCATCTTTGCATTAAAAGTTCTCTTGGTATCTCTAACTTTCTTGAAGAGATGTCTAGTCTTTCCCATTCTATTGTTTTCCGCTATTTCTTTGCATTGCTCACTGAGGAAGGCTTTCTTATCTCTCCTTGCTATTATATATATATATATATATATATATATATATATATATATATATATATATATATATTCATATACATTAATGCATTTACCTTCTCAGACTGTTGATAGAAACATATCAATTGTTTTTCTTTTTTTAAGACAGTGTTTTTTAAAATTTATTTGCTAATTTATTTTAGTTTTGACTGTGCTGGGTCTTTGTTGCTGTGCATGGACTTTCTTTAGTTGTGGCAAGCAGAGGCTTCTCTCTAGTTGCAGTATGTGGGCTTCTTATTGTTGTAGCTTTACTTGTTGCAGACCACAGGCTTTATCTAGGGCACTCAAGATTTAGTAGTTGTGGCACATGGGTTAATTGCCCTGTGGCATGTGGAATCTTTCCAGATCAAGAATCAAGCCTGTGTCCCTTGCATTGGCAGGCAGATTCTTATCCACTGGACTACCAGGGAAGTCCAATTGATTTTCAAATATTGAGCCATTCTTGCATACCGGGATAAATTCAAGACCAGCAGGTAGGTCTGCCCCATGCACCTACAAAGTCACTGCTTCTGCCCTGGGTCCCAGTACATATTAGACCTTGTGTTCATCTTCCAAGATTGGAATTTCTATTTTCCCAACTTCTGCAGAGTTCCTGTGAATAAGACCGGCTGGCCTTCAAAGCCAAATGCTCTCAGGACTTCTCCTCCTGATGGTAGATCCCAAGCTGGAGAGCATTACATGAGGCTAAGAGGCTCTTTAGTTCCTCTTCACTTTCTGCCATTAGAGAGGTATCATCTGCATAGCTGAGATTTTTGATGTTTCTCTCGAAAATCTTAATCCCTGGCATTTTGCATGATGTACTCTGTATATAGGTTAAATAAAAAGGGTAACTATATGCAGCCTTGATATACTCCTTTCCTAATTTTGAACCAGTCCATTGTTCCATGTCCAGTTCATAGAAATCCCGGCTGAATTTCTTACCTGATGGCCTTTCCTGCAGATTTCAGACTCAAGACTGTAAAGTCAACTTTCACCTGAATTTTCAGCCTGCCAGCCTGTCTTACAAGTTATATGCTTCACTTCCTTATACTAAATCTCTCTCTCTTTATATATGTGTGGTGTATGTGTGTGTGTGTGCATGTATGTGTATAGCAAGAAATGAAGGTGAATATGGAATTGTAATCTGCCCAGGTAAGTGTTGAAATTGTGCCCAAATGCACACATATAGCCTATCTAAAAAACTGAGTTTTTTAAAATCCAGATATTTAAGGAATCCTCTGTTAAAACACTGGATAGTGAAATAAAAGCTAATGAAGAAACAAATGAACTAATAAAAGCTATTGAACAAAAGTAATGAAATAGAGTCTTCAATGACCATACGTGGCAAGGGATAGAGTCTTTCAAAAATAATTTTCAGGCCTTCTTTGGTGGCTCAATGGCTAAGAATCTGCCTGCAAATACAGGGGACACAAGTTTGACCCTTGGTACAAGGAGATTCCACATGCTGTGGGGCAACTAAGCCTGTGCATTTCAACTACTGAGCCTATACTCTCGAGCTTGCATGCTGCAACTACTGAGCCCACATGCTGCAAGTTGAGAGTAGCCATGTTTGCTGCAACTAGAGAAGGCTCACACACAGCAATAAAGACTCAGCACAGCCAAAAATAAACAAATAAATAAACTATTAAAAAACTGTCATGTTAAAAAAATAATATTTGAAAGTTCCTAAAAGTACAAATAACAACAAACCCAAGGAAGGGAGGGGAATCTGATTTCCAGAATTACCTCTTTATAATATTCCTGTCAACTACAAATTGGCAGCTGCTTGTCAACTGCACCTGGCATTTTCCAAGAGCATTTGCCAGTGACTGAACAACAACAACAACAAGGGCATTTGCCATCTGCCTGCACTGCTGCAGCTGCTGACCTTTGACACTTTCCGAAGGGAATTCATGATGGAGTGAGGCACTCTGTGCTTCAGAGAAACTGGTCTTTAGATAGTTAGATATTTTCAGGAACTGATTTCATGATCCCAATATTTGCATCTCCTCATATCTAGAAGAGCATTAATCCCTTCATGGTGACATCAGCTCCTCATGACTAGCAGAAAATCTTTTATAAAATGAGTGCTTGATTGCATTGAAATCCCCCTTCTCCAAAATCTTATATATTGACATCCCCCCACTGCTTCTTTGGAACAGTTCTTCTGGGCTATTTGAGGTGCTGCCTCCTGGGCTGCAGTCCTCATTTTGCCCCAAATAGAACTTAACTCACAATTCTAACATTGTGCATCTTTTTAGTCAACATCCCAAATATAGTTTTCAACAAAAATTTAAAAGCATGAGGAGAAATTAGAAATTATGTGTTTTGCTGTCAACTGAAAAAAAATGCACACACTAAAAGTTGAGAAATATGTTTTATTCAGTGGACATAATGGTGACTTAAGTCTGGGAGACAGATTCTCAGATAGCTCTTAGGGACTATTTCAACGATGTAAGGGAGGAGCCAGAATATATAGGAGTTCCCCCCGCCAAAAACACTAGGTATTTGGAAAGAAAAACCAGACATCTCAAGTTAATGAATTTGGCACTTTTCTATGTATGAGAAGATACAAGAGTCTGGGTTCATTGAAATCATTCCTTTGATATGCACCTTAAATATCTAGGGTCAGTGTGCTGTTGCTCCATCCTGAATCCCCTCAGGGTGCACCTTTGGGGTAGGGGAGAGCCAGATGCAGTGGCTGATGGCTTGATGGCTGCAACACCCTTTTGGTTACTGGCATGGCAGTTGAAATTCTTTGTCCAGAATATCATTTACAAAATAAATAAATATTAGTAGAAACTTTCCTTGAGGAAGCACAGATATTTGAATTACTAGATAAGGCATTTAAATATTTGCCTTAAATGTGCCCAGAATGATAAAGGAAACTATGAATAAAGAATTACAGGAAATCAAGAGAACAATTTCTCATAAAATAAAAAATTGTAATAAATAGATTGAAATTGTGAAAAAAGAACAATAAAATTCTGGGGCTGGAATGTTGGATAACAAATTAGAAATTCACTACTGCACAAAAATTAAAATAGATTGTAAACCTAAATGTAACATGTGAAACTGTACAACTCATAGAAGATAACATAAGAAAAAATGTCCAGAAGATTTTGAGTATTGTGGTGACTTTTTAGATACAACACCAAGACATACTTCATTATAAAAAAGAACAGATAATAAGTTGGACACAATTAACATTTAAAGCATTTTCTCTGCACTAGAAACTATCAAGAGAATGATAACACAAACCAAAGACTGAAAGAATTGAATATATTTACAAAAGCATATCTGATAAAGGACTGTTACCCAAAGTATACAAAGAACACTTAAAATTCCACAATAAAAAAAAAAACCAACAAAATACTCAGTAAAAAATGGGTGAAAGACCTTCACAGACATTTCCAGCTACACAGTTGGAAAATAGGACATGAAGAGATGTTCCATATTGTATGTTACCAGGAAAATTACAATTAAAACAATGAAATACCACTACACAACTATTAGAATGGACAAAATCTGGAATACTGACATGAACAAATGCTGATGATAATATAAAGCAATGTGAACACTCATTCATTGCTGGTGGGAATACAAATGGTATAGCCACATTTGAAGACAGTTTGGCAATTTCTTATAAAACTAAACACACTGTAACCTATGATCCAGGAATCCCACTCCTTGGTATTTACCCAAAGAATTTGAAAACTTATGTACACACACACACACACACACACACACACACACACACACACACACAATCTGCACATATATATTCATAGCATCTTTATTCATGATTGCCAAAACTTGGAGGCAAACTTCAAGTTCAACCTTTGTTAGGTGTAATGGATACATAAACTGTGGTACATCCAGACAATGAAATATTTTTCAGTGCTTAAAAGAAATGAACTGTCAGGCCGTGAAAAGACAATACAGAAACTCACATGTATATTTCTAAGTGAAAGAAATCAATCTGTAAAAGCTACACACCTATAAGGGCCCAGCTTTATAGTAATTTGGAAAAGGCAAAACTATGGAGACAATAAAAAGATCAGTGGTTGGCAGGGTTTCAGCTGGGGAGGCATGGATAGGTGAAGCACAGAGGTCTTTTAGGGCAGTGAAAACACTGCTGTGCTGTGCTCAGACGTGTCTGACTCTTTGTGACTCCATGGACTGTAGCCCACCAGGTTGCTCTGTCCATGGAATTTTCCCAGCAAGAATACTGGAGTGGGTTACCATTTCCTCCTTCAGGGGAGCTTCCCAACCCAGGGATCAAACCCATGTCTCCTTCATCTCCTGCACTGCAGGCAGATTCTTTACCACTGAGCCACTAGTAAAGCCCTGTATATGGCTATGTAATAATGGAAACATGCCATTTATACATTTTCCTCAAACATGGAATGCACACTACCAAGTGAACCCTCATAAAAACTATGAAGTTTGGGTGTTTATGATGTGCTCATGCAAAGTCACCAATTGTAACAGATGTACCACTCTGGTGAGGGATATTGATAATGGAGGAAGGTATGCATATGTAGAGGCAGGGAGTAATTGTGAAATTTCTGTACCTTCCTCTTAATTTTGCTGTGAAACTAAAATTACTCTTAAAGTAAACATGCACACACACAGACACACATACACACACACATACACAAAATAAAATGAACCACATAGATAATTTAAAATGTTCTTGTGGCCACATTAAGAAAAGTAAAGTAGGTGATAATATTTCTTTTAAAATTCAGTAGAGGGTTTCAATAGCAGATTTAAAATCTCAGGAGAATCAGTAAATTTAAAGGTCAGGCACTTGAGATCACCCATTCTGACTAGCAGAAGGAGAAAATAATGAAGAAAAATTGAAAAGAGACAAAGAGAACTATGGGGTACCATTATTAGTACCAGTGCATGCATTATAGAAATCCCAGAAGGAGGCGAGAGAGAGAAATTGACAGAAATGATATTTGAAGAAATAATGGAAAGAGCTGTTTAGGAGCTATCTTTTGTGCACTATTGAAGCTAAGTAAGCATTAATTCATTTGTCCAGGCAAATTGATCCTCAGCCCTGGGACCATCCAGACTTGCTGTCTACCTGAACAGCTTCTCCAAGAGCAGAAAAGAGAGAAGAGTCATCAAGGGAGAATTAGAAAAATGAACAATTATAGCTAGGGGCTTCAACAAAACCTCTGAGGAACTGATAGGATAACTAAATAGAATATCAAAAGGAATACTGTAGATCTGAAAAAAACAGTCAAATAAAACGTGATCTAACTGACACATATAGAGCACTCCAGTCAATGACTGCAGAATACAATTTTTTTCAAGTTCCCATGGAACATTCATCAACATAGACCTTTATCCTGGGCCATGATGCAAATCTCAAAAAGTTGAAGAGAAGTGATTTCATACAGAGTGTGTCCTCTGACCATAATGGAACAAAATGGGAAATAAATAATGGAAAGACAACATTAAAAATCTCTGAACACATTGAAGTGAAACAACATATTTATAAATAATCCATGGGTCAAGTTGATCATAAAGGAAATAAAATGCACATGAAACAGAATAAAAATGAAGCCTCTGAAGCAGTGCTGACATGGAAATTGTCACTGAATTTCTTACATTAGAAGAAAGAAAAGTTCTCAAGTAAATGTTTCTATTCTAAGAAACTAGGGAAAAAAGAGAAAAATAAGCCAAAAGGAATCACAAGAAAAAGGTAATAAACACCAGAATGTAAATCAAATTGAAAATAGGAAAACAACAGAGATAATCAAAGAAATTGTTATTTTTTCAAAACTATCACTGAAATTGAAAACTCTCTAGCAAGACTGACAAAAATACCAGAGAGATGAATGATACAAATCACCAGTATTAGGAGTTAAACAGGGGATATGGTTCCAGTTATTATTGTTCAGTCGCTCAGTTGTGTCTGACAATTTGCAACCCCATGGAATGCAGCACGCCAGTCTTCCCTATCCTTCGTCTTCTCCTGGAGCTTGCTCAAACTCATGTTCATTGAGTCAGCAATGCTATCCAGCTGCAGACTCATGGTACCAGTGCCAGTGTATGACTCTTTGCGATCCCATGGACATGTAGCCAGGTTCTTCTATCCATGGGGATTCTCCAGGCAAAAGTACTGGAGTGGGTTGCCATGCCCTCCTGCAGGAGTCTGCAGCTATTACAAGGTATAATATGGAAATACTATTAACAACTATGAGCTTCCCAGGTGACACTAGTGGTAAAGAAGCAGCATGCCTTGCAGGAGATGCAAGAGATGCAGGTTGGATCCCTGGGTTGCAAAGATCCCCTGGAGAAGGGAATCTTCTTCACACTTCAGTATTCTTGCCTGGAGAATAGAGGAGACTGGCCGGCTACAATCCATAGGATCGCAAAGTGTTGGACATGACTGAAGTTACTTAGCATGCATGCGTGCATTAATAGCTATATGCTTATAAACTCAACAATCTAGAAGATAAGGACCAATTCCTGAAAAATCAAAAACTATTAAAACTCAAATAAAACTAAATAAATAGACATCTGAATATCACTATTAAAGAACTTGAATTTTTAATTAAAAAATCTTCCAAAAAGAAATTTCCAAGCTCAGATGATTTAAATAGAAAATTATATGAATCTGTTTAAGAAGTCTCACCAATCCAATCTCTTTCAAAAATTAAAAGAAAGAAAACCTTCCCAATTCACTTGATAAGGCCAATATTAACCTGACACCAAAACCAGACAAAGACAATGCCAAAAAAAAGCCATTACATATCAAATCCCTCATGAACATGAACACAATTATCATTAACAAGATATTAGAAAGACAAATCTGTGACTGTATAAAAACAAATTATACACTGTGACAAAGTGAGAGTTTTTCAGGTATGAATCGTTTTAAAAAAATCAATTAATGTAATCCACAAAGGCTAAAGGACGAAAATAATATGATTACATCTAGGAATGCAGAAGATTATTGACAAAATCTAACACCAATTCATGCTAACAAATTTTCAGAAAGTTAGGAATTGGGATGAATTACCTGTAAAGAACATCTACAAAAATCCGACAGCTAACTTCATACTTAATAGTGAGAGACTGAATGGTTACCACTAAGATTGGGAACGAGGAAAGGATGTCCAATCTCTACTCTCTTATTTAAAAACAGGAAGTTTTAGCCCCTAAGATAGGAATAAATGAATAGCATGTAGATGAGAAATGAAGAAACAAAATGCCCGTATCTGCAGATGTCATTGTCGACATAGAAAATATTAAGAAATCTCCAAAAAAAAAAAAAAAAACCCTAAATAAAAACACCGCTCGGCACCCACAAACTCCCAAAACAAAAAGCAAAAACCCAGAATTGAGTTAAATCAAGTCTGTGGATACTAAATCAGCACTCAAAAGTCAATTGTGGCTTGGAGCCTAGGCTGCACTTGCTGGTCAAGAGCCCTCAGAACCTGGACAGGACTGCAGCTGTTTCCACTTGTCCTGTTCCCTGCCCCTACTTTTCTCTCTGCTCAGGGGGAGTGCACAGAGTGGGCAGGGCAGAGCCAAGAGGATGTGAGGAGTTCCTGCCCCTCCCTGGTGCAGTTGCCTGAGCTCAGGTCTATATGTCCTCATGGCATATCTGGTCAGGCCCCTAGTGCCTGGGAAGCCCAGCACCAGCCAGAGCAGCCATGTCTGGGGTGGTGTCCAGAGGTGGCTGCAGGGCCATTCCTCTGCATTCAGGTGTCTGCAACCAGGTGGAGCTGGCCTGCTAGGAAAAATATAGCTAAGAGGAAATGAAATACCTTCCCCAGCACTTGTGCAAGTGACTCAGAACTTATTTACTAGTCATTGTAGTATAGCAAAATGAAATACAAGAAATCACAAGTAAGATAATTTAAGGCAGTAAACTGAAATAAAACATAAACATCATCAGAAAGACTCACTGGAGACAGCAAAGGATGGGAAATAAAATGAAACAGTGTTTTATTGTATGAATTTCAGCAGGTTTTTGAAATTTAAAAACATGACTACTTTTTCTTTAGAGGACTGCTCTTTTCAGTGCCAGTTCCATCAAACCAACAAGCCCCTAGACATCAGCTGTTATATATTCTTGATTATACTTGGGAACTTATGTTTAAATTGTGATTAAATATCCTCCAGCTAGGAATGAGAAGACAAAAGCACCTATTAGACTTTTATAGTTTTTTGTTTTTGTTTTTTTTTTTTTTTGCATTTCACTAACATTTGTCTTTTATTTTTGGTAAACATTTCCATTATATCCTACTTCACAGACTCTTGTACTTTTAGGCACTAGGTTTACTAAATATCACATCTGCTTATTTACTCAAATTATTTCCTTTATTTATGGCTTTTTCCACTATGCGGTTTTCCTGATCATTGTTTTAGCTGGTAAGTTGTCTGATGCTTTTTTTGTGACCCTGTGGACTGTAATCCTCAGGCTCCTCTGTCCATCAGATTTCCTAGTCAAGAATATAGGAGTGAGTTGCCATTTCCTTCTCCAGGGGATCTTCCCAACCCAAGCATAGAACCTGGGTCTCCTGCAATGCAGGCAGATTCTTTACCATCTGAGCCACTAGGAGTCCAGCTATCTACCAAAACCTGAGGGCCCAAAATGTTGTTTTTTTTTCCATGTCCCTTCTACTTAAGTGTTCATAGTTACTCTCTGTCATTTTCCATGGTGATGGTGATGATTTTATCTCTTGGTCAGAAGTCATTACCTTGGTACTGGCTCTTAGGACAACTTCTTATATGAATGAGACTATCCTACATTTTGTCTTTCGTTATGCTAGTTACACTATGAATTCTAAAAAAAGTATTCCTGACAAAGATAGCATCTGTTTTCTTGATACCTGGTTGCCATTTGTACTACCTCAAGTAACCATCCTTTCACTTAAAGTACAGATTCCAGTCTATATTGAGATGAACATTCCCTGGTTGTATTTTCCCAATAGTTTTCTCATTGCTGCAGTTTATTGGTTTGATTGCCACAAACTTAATTTGGGAGACACCACGTTACCTGTAGATCCACTTAGGAACATGTCAGGAGCTGCGTTAGGCATTACTGACAAAATGGAGGCATGGGCCCAACCCCCTCACCTCATCCCGCAGGCATGGTCCCGGGATGAAGAAGTTAGGTCTTGCGATTCTGACTTGTTCTTTCCTTTCTTCGGTTGAGTTGGCTGGAAAGAATGTTAATGTGCTTATTGTTCTTGAGAGGAGCATGAGAAAGCACAAAGCCTTCTGCAGTTGTGCCCAGAAAATAATCCATAAAGTTAGCCATTGACATTTGTTCAAGGATCTTTATAAAGAATGTTCCAGGATGAGCACACAGGCTGCAGCTTGAGGCCATGGGAAGGATTGTTATCTGAGACCTGCTTGTGAGGGAAATGTTTATGGCAAAAGAAGTTTGCTGAATTTAGGGTTTAGGAATAATTAAAAATAGTTAGAAGCTAAAAGTTTAAGGAATGTTGCAGTGTTAGCATATTTTACTATAGCTTATAGAGATTGGGATTTTTAGAGATACTAATAGCTAGAGGTCTTTTTAGAAAATAGTGAGCTTAGGATACTAGGGGCTAGCAGTATTTAGAAAGATAAGAAATAAACTGAGGAATGTGGTATGCAGCCCAGATATAAGCATGAGTTACAATGTAATCACAAGTTAAATATAGGATACTTAAGAGAAAGTAGATAATAGATAGTAAACCTGATTCTGAGAGAATCGCTAAAGCAGGAACTCTGGGTGAAGGGCAACAATGATTTCTGGAGACAATAAATCTGAGTGAGGGGGAACTGAAGATGTCAAACCTCTGACCTAATGCCTTTGTCAAAGTATAAAAGAAAACCTGATGCTTGAAATAAACATACAGTCCCGCACCTTGAGTCAGAGGCTGCATCATTCTCCGCCAATACCACTCATCCCTTCAGGCCGATTCCCTGGCTGCTGGAGCTGGACTGTGGCAGGAACTGGAAATGCTGCTTCATTCCCCTTACGATTCATAATCTTAAGCAAACTGAAAAGCCTACACTGAAAATAATTTGTCTATGTCATTCATATTTCAATAAAGCTGAGCAAAAGTAATTTGTTAATATGTTGTCATGTTGGAACTAAGCAAAAGTTACAATACAAGAATCATAGTTTTACAAACAAGAAGGAATGATGACTATGACATGTGAAAAAATGCTACCAAAGTTTCTTATCCCCTAATTTTCATAACTTTTCTGAATGTTTCTTTTGGGGTTATGCTATTATTTATTAAATGGTGATTTTAAAACAAAATAACCCCAGTGTTTGTACCTTCTCAGTAACACTGTATATTATAAATATCAATTTGTTATTAATATCAAGACAAAAGACAACATTTTGGCCATATTGATGTTTCTGATACACAAAACACTGCTTGATGTAAACTGTTCTGTACATCTGAGATACACTGCCAATTTTAATATATGACTTAAACATTTTTATCAAGGTTTAAAGATATTTGCATTTCTGTACACTAAAAATGATAGTGAAAACCAAAGTTAAACCCACATTATCACTTAAAAATCACCCCCCAAAATGAAACATCTATACATTGATAAAACATATACAGGATTCACAAGAAGACAATAGTAGCATATTGATGCATGAGCCTAAAGAACACCCCAACAAATTGAGAGACCTATCATGTCACAAGTTAGAAGATTCCACAAAAATGAGGCAATGCTCTCCAAACCACTTTACAGATTTAATGTGATTCCAATCAAAATCCCAGGAAGGTTGTTTTGTAGATATAGATTAACCTATTTTAAAATTTATATGGACATTCAGGGGCCCAGTCAAGATGGCAGAGGAATAGGTGGCATGGAATGTATCTGTCTCTGCAGATGCAACAAGAATAGATTTACAGTTGCAACAGTTCTCACAGAACACCAGCTGAATACTGGCAGGAGTCGTTGACAACTGGAAAAGATTATACAAATCCACACATGACTGGGTAGGACAAAAGAAAGGAGGGAGAAGGAGGAGGAGAGCAAGCAGGACCAGACCTGCACCCAGGGGTGGGGGAGCTGAAGCAGAGGAGAAACTTCCACATCTGAGGAAACTGGTTGAAGTGGAAGGGAAACATTTGAAACTGTCAGAGGAGGGTGAAGCAGCTGATCTGTGACAGTTTGAATAGAGTGAGAACCACACAGACAACCTGTGCTATAGCTTTACATACCCCAGACAGAGATGCATGTCCAGGTGCACATGGGAGCTAGGAGCGGGAACATGGGGAGTGGAGAGCAAGCCTAGGGTGAGGAGTGCTGTTGACTCTGAGAGCTGTCCTGAGGGGATGGGAGGGAGGAAATCTGCAATAGGTAATGCCTTTGGAGGTAAACCAGGCAGCCATAGAAGCAGGGTGGTATTGCTGAGACACACACAGGGGATGGAGCCACCGCTGTAGCATCTTTCTCCCGCATACTGGTGCCAGTGGCTGAGCTATAGAGAAGGACTAGTGAGGACTGCCATTTGAGCACCTGGTGCAATGAGCAATAGAGAAGGACAGGCCAGCATGGCCCTTTGAGTGTCTGCTGATGGAGATAGAAAAGGCTCCTAATAGAGCCATATCTCTTCTACCTGTGGTTGCTGGCTTCTCTGAGCACCTGGTGCTGCCTGGGTCCCCATTATCCAAGGAGATAACACCATTTCCAGGCTCTGTCCTCACTAGGGCAGACCCAAGTCCTCCAGGGCAGCCTCAAGAGAAGACTCCTTAGAGTAGCCCACATGCAGAGATGAGGATAAGACCACAACTGAGTCCCAGGGAAAGGGCAACTAAGGAATAGGATTAAAAACCAAAAACGTTTTCATCAGCTTATACAAAGCTGCAAATTAAACCCACACAATCAACTAGGTAGACTCTGTGTCTGTGGAATACAAAAAAGGACAGTGAGTATTCCCACAAAAGAAAATGCTCTACCCCTGGTAGCTGTGGATATTGGAGGCAAGCACATGTGAGAGTAGGGCTAGATTATAATCTGAGGCAAACTGCCATTACACAACATAAAAAGGATGACCATGGAAATATGAGATGAAATAATTTGGAGGTACAGTGGATGTAAACCACAGTATTCCCTGCACCAATAGGCTCACTAATATAAGAAGGTATCTGTTTGTGTGTGTGTAAAAGAGAGAGAAAGAAAATGTGGATAGGGATAGACTTAAAAAGTGTGAAATTATGTGTAGCATGAAACCAGAATAGATGCTGAAGTTTAGTTATTATTTGAATAGCTTCCAGGTCACATCGATCTTCTAAATCGAAGAGTGAGGTGTTCCACCCAGGAGTCTTATGTAAGGCCTGCCGTTTCAATCTCCAAGCTCTGCAGGTTCTCCAAGCTATGAGATATTGTCCTTCTTAACAATGCTTAGCTTCAGATTTGTCATCTGTATAATAGGAGTAGGCATAATCTGCTATATGGATACTGTGAGGTTTAAATGAAATAAAGCACATGGGCACCCTGTACATATTCAATAAATGGCAACACATCATTGGCTCTGCCACATGACACTTGGATGTCACACAGTTTCATCTCAGTGAGAAAGTAACACCTAAAGGCTTATCTAGGCTCATATGGGAGTCACTGTTAAGACAGGAAATATCACTGATGTCACATACTCCAGAGTAAAATGTCAAAAAAAAAAAAAAAACAACTGTGGAAACTTCTACCATTTTCTCAAAGCTGTTCTGTGGTTGAGAGCTTTCAAAGATGGTGGAGGAGTAGGAGGACATGGAGTTCATCTCTCCCACAAACAAGTCAAGAATATACCTACACAGAGTCAGGATGGAGGAATAAGAGAATGTAGAATGCATTGCTCTTCACAAGTACATTAAGAATACATCTACAAATGGAACAGGTCTCACAGAGTACTTACTGAATGCTAGCAGAGGACTTCGGACACATAAAAGGACAAAAAAAAAAAATGTCCAAACAATCTGGAAGGATAAAAGCAAGGAAAAAAGAAGAGAGAAGGGACCAGCATCCCTGGGGGTGGGGAGCTGAAGGAGAGGAGGGGTCCCCACACTGAGGAAAGCCCCCTCACAGTGGGGAAGATCACCAGGGACTTTGGGCAATAGGGATATCAGAGGGGAACACAGCAGCCAATCTGTAGAAGACAAGGCAGACTAAGACCTATGCCACTGTGTGCCACAGCTTTGTGCACTCCAGCTTGAGCTATGTGTCTGCTGATGAAGGGGAAGGCTGGGTGCTGGAAAGTGAGGCTTGGAGAGTGGAGGCAGGGTGGGGTCAGCTGTTGGTGGTGTCCATGGGTCTTCATTCCAGAGAAATGAAAACTGATATCCACAGAAAAACCTGTACACTGTGGTTCATTGAAGCTTTATTTTTTCCTTCATTGTGTATTATGAATTTTTTCAATTAACTTATTTAATTGGAGGCTAATTACTTTACACTATTGTGGCGGTTTTCGCCATACATCGACATGAATCAGCCACAGGTGTACATGTGTCCCCACATTCTGAAACCTCCTTCCAACTCCCTCCCCACCCCATCCCTTTGGATGGTCCCAGAGCACCAGCCTTGAGTGCCCTGCTTCATACATCAAACTTGCGCTGGTCATCTATTTTACATATGGTAATATATATTTTCAATGCTATTCTCTCATATCGTCTCACCCTTGCCTTCTCCCACATAGTCCAAAAGTCTGTTCTTTATGTCTGTGTCTCTTTTGCTGTCTCGCATATAGGGACATCGTTACCATCTTTCTAAATTCCATACATATGCATTAATGTACTGTATTGGTGTTTCTCTTTCTGACTTGCTTCACTCTGTATAATAGGCTCCAGTTTCATACACCTCATTAGAACCGACTCAAATGCGTTATTTATTACAGCTGAGTAATATTCCATTGTGTATATGTACCACAACTTCCTTATCTATTCATCTGCAGATGGACATCCAGGTTGTTTCCATGTCTTAGCTATTGTAAGCAGTGCTGCAATGAACTTTGGGATACATGTGTCTCTTTCATTCTGGTTTCCTCGGTGTGTATGCCCAGCAGTGGGATTGGTGGGTCATATGGCAGTTCTATTTCCAGTTTGTAAAAGGAATCTCCACACTATTCTCCATAGTGGCTATACTAGTTTGTATTCCCACCAACAGTGTAAGAGGGTTCCTTTTTCTCCACATCCTCTCCAGCATTTATTGTATGTAGCCTTTTTGATGGCAACCAATCTGGCCAGCATGAGATGGTACCTCATTGTGGTTTTAATTTGCATTTCTCTGATAATGACTGATGTTGAGCATCTTTTCATGTGTTTCTTAGCCATCTGTATGTCTTCTTTGAAGAAATATCTGTTTAGTTCTTTGGCTCATTTTTTGATTGAGTCAGTCGTTTATTTTTCTGTAATTGAGCTGCGTGAGCTGCCTATATATTTTGGAGATTAATTCTTTGTTAGTTGTTTCGTTTGCTATTATTTTCACCCATTCTGAAGGCTGCCGTTTAACCTTGTTTATAGTTTCCTTTGTTACACAAAATATTTTAAGTTTAATTAGGTCTCATTAGTTTACTTTTGTTTTTATTTCCATTACTCTGGGAGGTGGATCATAGAGGATCTTGCTGTGATTTATGTCAGAGGGTGTTCTGCCTATGCTTTCCTCTAAGAGTTTTATAGTCTTACATTTCTAGTCTTACATTTAGATCTTTAATCCATTTTGAGTTTATTTTTGTGTATGGTGTTAGAAAGTGTTCTAGTTTCATTCATTTACAGGTGGTTGACCAATTTTCCCAGTACCATTTGTGAAAGAGATTGTCTTTTCTCCATTGTATGTTTTTGCCTCCTTTGTCAAAGATAAGATGTCCATAGGTGCACAGATTTATCTCTGGGCTTTCTATTTTGTTCCATTGATCTATATTTGTGTCTTTGTGCCAGTACCATACTGTCTGAATGACTGTAATTTTGTAGTATAGTCTGAAGTCAGGTAGGTTGATTCCTCCAGTTTCGTTCTTGTTTCTCAAGATTGTTTTGGCTATTCGAGGTTTTTTGTGTTTCCACACAAATTGTGAAAATATTTGGTCTCATTCTGTGAAAAATGCAGTTGGTAACTTGATAGGGATTGCATTGAACGCATAGATTGCTTTAGGTAGTATACTCATTTTTCACTATATTGATTCTTCCATTCCACGAACATGGTATATTTCTCTATTTGTGCCATCTTTGATTTCTTTCATCAGTGTTTTATAGTTATATATATATATATATATGTATATATATATATATATAGGTCTTTTGTTTCTTTAGGTAAATTTATTCCTAAGTATTTTATTCTTTTTGTTGCAATGGTGAATGGGGTTGTTTCCTTAATTTCTCTTTCTGTTTCCTCATTGTTAGTGTATAGGAATGCAAAGGATTTCTGTGTATTAATTTTATATCCTGCAACTTTACTATATTCAATGATTGGTTCTAGTAATTTTCTCTTGGTGTCTTTGGGGTTTTCTACATAGTGGATCATGTCTTCTGCCAACAGTGAGAGCTTTACTGCTTCTTTTCCAATCTGGATTCCTTTTATTTATTTTTCTTCTCTGATTGCTATGGACAAGACTTCTGAAACTATGTTGAATAGTAGTGGTGAGAGTGGGCACCCTTGTCATGTTCCTGATTTTAGAGGAAGTGCTTTCAATTTTTCACCATTGAGGATAATGTTTGCTGTGGGTTTGTTGTATATAGCTTTTATTATGTTGAGGTATATTCCTTCTATGCCTGCCTTCTGGAGAGTTTTTGTCATAAATGGGTGTTGCATTTTGTCAAAGGCTTTCTCTGCATCTATTGAAATAGTCATATGGCTCTTATCTTTCAATTTATTTATATGGTGTATCACGTTGATTGATTTGCAAATATTGAAGAATCCTTGCATCCCAGGGATAAATTCCACTTGGTGGTGATGTATGATTTTTTTTAATATGCTGTTGGATTCGATTTTCTAGAATTTTCATGAGGATTTTGCATCTATGTTCATCAGTGATATTGACCTGTAGTTTTCTTTTTCTGTATTGTCTTTGTCTGGTTTTGTTATCAGGGTGATGGTGGCCTCATAGAATGAGTCTGGGAGTTTACCTTTCTTTCCAATTTTCTGGGAGAGTTTGAGTAAGATAGGTGTTAGCTCTTCCCTGAATTTTTGGTTCAATTCAACTGGGAAGCCACCTGGTCCTGGGCTTTTGTTTGTTGGAAGATTTTTGATTACAGCTTTGATTTCTGTGCTTGTGATGGGTCTGTTAATATTTTCTATTTCTTCCTGGTTCAGTTTTGGAAGGTTATACTTTTCTAAGAATTTGTCCATTTCTTCCAAGTTGACCATTTTATAGGCATATAATTGTTCATAGCAATCTCTTATGATCTTTCATATTTCTGTGTTGTCTGTTGTGGTTTCTCCATTTTCATTTCTAATTTTATTGATTTGATTCTTCTCTCTTTTTTTCTTGATGAGTCTGGCTAGTGCTTTGTCTATTTTATTTATCTTTTCAAAGAACCAGCTTTTAGTTTTGTTGATTTTTGCTATAGTCTCCTTCGTTTCTTTTCCATTTATTTATTCTCTGATTTTTATGATTTCTTTCCTTCTACCAACTTTGGGGTTCTTCTCTTCTTCTTTTACTAGTTGCTTTAGGTGTAAAGTTAAGTTGTTTATTTGATGTTTCTCTTGTTTCTTGAGGTAGACTTGTATTGCTAAGAACCTCCTTCTTAGCACTGCTTTTTACTGAATCCCATAGATTTTTTTGGTTGTTGTGTTTTCATTTTCATTTGTTTCCATGCATATTTTGATTTCCTTTTTAAGTTCTTCCATGATCTGTTGGATATTCAGAAGCGTGTTTTTTACCCTCCATATGTTTGTAATTTTAATAGTTTTTTTCTTGTAGTTGACATCTAATCTTACTGCACTATGATCGGAAAAGATGCTTGAAATGATCTAAATTTTTTAAAAATTTACCAAGGCTAGATTCATGGCCGAGGATGTGATCTATCCAGGAAAATGTTCTGTGTGCACTTGAGAAAAAGGTGAATGCCATTGTTTTTCGGTGAAATGCCCTGCAGGTATCAATTAGGTCTTCTAACACACCTAATTGTGTCATTAGAGCTAATTGTGTCATTTAGAGCTTGTGTTTCCTTGCTAATTTCTGTTTGATTGATCTATCCATAGGTGCGAGTGGGGTATTAAAGTGAAGTGAAGTTGCTCAGCCATGTCTGACTCTTTGCAACCCCATGGACTGTAGCCTGTCAGGCTTCTCCATCCATGGAAGTTTTCAGGCAAGGATACTGGAGTGGGTTATTATTTCCTTCTCCATGGGATCTTCCCAACAGAGGGATCAAACATGGGTCTCCTGCACTGCAGGCAGACTCTTTACCATTTGAGCCTCTACGGAAGCCCAAGTCCCCAACTATTATTGCATTATTGTTAATTTCCCCTTTCATACTTGTTAACATTTGCCTTATGTATTGAGGTGCTCCTATGTTGGGTGCACATATATTTATAATTGTTATATCTTCTTCTTGGATTGATTCTTTGATCATTATGTAGTATCCTTCTTTGTCTCTTATAACGACCTTTATTTCAAAGTCTATTTTATCTGATATGAGTATTGCTACTCCTGCTTTCTTTTGGTCCCTATTTGAATGAAATATCTTTTTCCAGACCTTCACTTTCAGTCTGTATGTGCCCCTAGGTTTGAGGTGGGCCTCTTGTTGACAGGGGTCTTTTTTTTTGTACCCATTTTGCCAGTCTTTGTCTTTTGGATGGAGCATTTAACCCATTTACATTTAAGGTAATTATTGATAAGTGTGATCCCATTACCATTTACTTTGTTGTTTGGGGTTCATCCTTATAAACCTTTACTGTGTTTCCTGTCTAGAGAAGATCCTTTAGCATTTGTTGAAGACCTGGTTTGGTGGTGCTGAATTCTCTCAGCTTTTGCTTGTCTGTAAAGCTTTTGATTTCTCCTTCATACTGAATGAGATCCTTGCTGAGTAGAGTAACCTTGGTTTTAGGTTTTTCTCTTTCATCACTTTAAGTATTTTCTGCCATTTCTTTCTGGCCTGAAGAGTTTCTATTAAAAGATCAGCTGTTATCCTTATGGGGATCCCCTCATGTGATATTTGTTGTTTTTCCCTTGCTGCTTTTACTATTTGCTCTTTGTGCCTGAACTTTGTTAGTTTGATTAATATGTGTCTTGGGGTGATTTGCCTTGTATTTATCCTGTTTGGGACTCTCTGGATTTCTTGGACTTGGGTGACTATTTCCTTCCCCATATTAGGAAAGTTTTCAACTATCATCTCCTCAAGTATTTTCTCATGCCCTTTCTTTTTGTCTTCTGGGACACCTGTGAGTCAAATCTTGAGGTGTTTAACATTGTCCCAGAGGTCTCTGAGGTAGTCCACATTTCTTTTATTTTTTTTTTTTTTTACTTTTTTCCTCTCTGTTTCATTTATTTTCAGCATTCTACCTTCTACCTCACTTATCATCTCTTCTGCCTCAGTTATTCTACTGTTGGTTGCATCCAGAGTGCTTTTGATCTCAGTTATTGCATTATCCATTATTGACTGATTCTCTTTTATTCTTCTAGTCCTTGTTAAACATTTCCTGCATCTTCTCAATCCTTGTCTCTAGTCTATTTATCTGTAACTTCATATTGTTTTCAAGATTTTGGATCATCTTTACTCATTATTCTGAATTCTTTTTCAGGTAGACTCCCTATCTCCTCCTCTTTGATTTGGTGGTTTTTTTCATGTTCCTTCACCTGATGAATATTTATGTGCCTTTTCATTTTGTTTTGATTCCTGTGTTTGGGGTTCCCTTTCTGCAGACTGGAAGTTTGTGGTTTCTCTTAATTGTGGAGTCTGCTCCCTGTGGGTGTGGTTGGACTAATGGCTTTTCAAGGTTTCCTGGTTGGGGGAGCTTGTGTCTGTGTTCTGGTGGGTGGATCCGAATCTCTCTGGAATGCAATAAACTGTCCAGTGCTGAGTTTATGGGTTTGGCAAGGCTTTGGGGCAGCCCATCTTTTAATGTTCAGGGTTGTGTTCCTGTTTTGCTGGAGAATTAGCTTGGTGTGTTTTGCACTGGATCTTGTTGGCCCTTGAGTGGAGCTTGGTTTCAGTGTAGGTGTGGAGACTTTTGGGGTGAACTCTTGTCTATTAATGTTTCCTGGAGTCACGAGTTCTCTGATATTCTAAAGTTTTGAAATTATGCCGTCTGACTCTGCCTTTTGGTCCTTTTCTTACAGTAGGCTCAAGACTTCTCCATCTATACAGCATAGAAGATAAAACCCGTAGGTTTTTGGTGAAACAGTTCTCCACAGCCAGGAACACCCAGAGAGATTCACGGAGTTATATAGAGAAGAGAAGAGGGAGAAGGGAGATAGAGGTGACGAGGAGGAGAAAAGGGGGGAGTCAAACGGAGAGAGAGCAATCTAGCCAGCAATCAAATCCCTAAGTGAAAATGGATATTAAAGATCATATTCTTAGAGGTACAAAATTGATAACAAATATCAAAAAGCAAAGATTAAAAGCCTAGAATTGATGTTAGACTCTCAAAAATACAATATAAAAAAATACAAAACAAAATCAATCACAAAAATTAAGAACAGATGTATATGGAATTTGTTTTAAAAAATAGTTTTTTTAAAAAAAAAACTAATGGTAGGGTATAAAAATGAAAGTTAAAGGAGTAATAAAGAACTATTTTTTAATTAAAAATTATAATAGTAAAAATATATATGGGAATTTCTCTTGAGCTGTTGTGGGCAGTGTGGTGTCAGTTCAGTGTCAGATAGTCCCTTGTTCTGGCTTGTACATGTTGTCAAGGTCTATATGTGCCCCTAAAATGCACAGTCTCCTGTATTAAATGCAGGGTTTTAATCTGGTGCACCTGTCACTTCCAGAGCGATTCCCCCTTTGTTTATTTTGGCTATCTCTGTTTTCAGATCTCTTCAGTGTCTAATTTCCGCCCTGACACAAGCGGGTAAAGGTGGCCACTTACTTAGGCTCAGTTGTTCACTTGTGTTGTGGGAAGGGAGGGACACAGCAAACAAATACTGCTGGCATGTGTGGGGAGTGCTCGCGGTGGATGGACCACACTAGGCTTGCCACAGCCCAAGGCAGCATGTACTTCTCAAATCTACATTGCTCAGTCTCCAGGGTACTCTGCAAGGGCACTGTCCCAAGTGAACCCTACATTTCATGCGGTTCCCACGACTAAGCCACTCAGGTTCTCGGGTGCTCCGCAGGGGCACAGACCCAGATGGGCTGGATGGTTTGTGCTCTTCCCAGCTCCGAGCAGCTCAGGCGACTGGGTGCTTGTGGAGTGCACCCTCCCAAGTGGGCCACACATCTTATTCACCTGCCCTGTCCAAGCCGCTTGGTTTCCCAGGTGTGCTGCAAGAGCACAGTCCCAGGCATGCTGTTTGTCTCCTCTGAGGAGCTGATCTCAGGCTGTGACACTCCTAGCAGATATCAACCATTCAGGATCCCAGGAAGATGTGGTTAGCAACTGGGAATCTGCTCACACTTTGGTGGAAGATGTGGTGTCTTAGGTCGAGATTGCAGCAGCCTCTTCCTTTCTGGTTCTGGTTTTTGCAGGCCTGCTATTCTGCCTCTGGGGAGGGAGGGTCCTACACAGCAGCAGACTTGTTCTCCTTTGGTATTCATTCAATCCTTTGTTCTTTGAGCCCATCAGGGGTCACCGTGAAGTGACTTTCATGGGAAACTTTTTTTTTTTTTTTCTCTCTAGCGATCTCCCGGTTTGGGTTGCTATCTCACATTAGTTCCCTCAGATTGTCCTCATGGCATTCAGGCCCAGTTCTTACCCTAAGGACCGATGATGCAGCCTGCACCTCCCTGCCCAGCCCCCGCTCACTGGGGGCAGACGAAAGCACCTGGGCCACTTCTAAGCTGTCAGTTGCGATTAAGCATGTATTCTGTGGGCTTTTTTTTTTTTTCCTCACAGTTATGTTGCCCTCTGAGATTCCAGAACTCCCCACAGACATGTCTGTGAGAGGGTTTCCTACTGTGTGGAAACTTCTCCTCCTTCACGACTCCCTCCCCGGGACGGGTCTCCATCCCTAAATCTTTTGTCTCTGTTTTTGTCCTTTATATTTTGTTCTATCTACTGTTGAAGAGATTGGGCTGCCTTACTGGGTGTCTGGAGTCCTCTACCAGCATTGAGAAGTTGTTTTGTGGAGGTTGCTCAACATTCACATGATTTTTTGATGGATTTCTGGGGGAGAAAGTGGTATCCCTGTCCTATTCCTCCACCATCTTGGGACTGCCCCTTTTTATGTAAATATATTCATGTATTTATTTTTGACTGTACCGACTCTTCGTTGCTGCATGGGCTTTTCTCTAGTTGCAGAGAGCAGGGACTACTCTCTAGTTGTGATACACGGGCTTCTCATTGCTGTGGCTTCTCTCATTGTGGAGCACAGGCTCTAGGGCGTGTGGGCTTCAGTAGTTGGACTCAGTAGCAGCACTTAGACGCAGTAGTTGTGGTTCCCGGGCTCTAGGGCACAGGCTCAGTGGTTGTGGGGCATGGGCTTAGTTGCTCCTCAGCATGTTAGATCTCCCCAGATCAGGGATCAAACCTGTTGTGTCTCCTGCATTGGCAGGTGGATTCTTCACCACTGAGCCACCAAGGAATCCTTGCAGCTTTATCTGTAATAGCCAAAATTTGGAAACCAAAATGTCCACCAACACGTGTATGGCTAAAGGAACTATGGCACATCCATACCACAGACTACTACACAGCAATAGAAGGAGTGGACTTTTGATACACACAGCTTGTATGTACCTCAAGGGCATTATGCTGACTGAAAGAATTCCACCTGAAATGTCACATAGTGCATGACTCCTTTTTACATAATAGTCTCAATGGAGAGCAGCATAATAGTTGCCCAAACTTAGGGATAGTGCCAGGGAGGGCAGTGGGTATGACTATAAAGGGATAATAGGAGAAAGATCTTTGTGGTGATGGAACGGTTTTGCATCCTGATTACAGCAGTGGCTACACAAACCCACACATATGAAAAAATGACATAGAATGATACACATGCTTTGTACCAATGCCAGTTTACTGGTATTGATGTGGTATTTTAGTAATGCAAGATATAACTATCTTGGGGGATTTATGAGCTATTAAGTATCTTGAGGGGAGACTGGGTGAAGGGTGCATGGGAACCTCCTGCACTATCTTTGCAACTTCCTGTGCATCCATGATTTCAAAAATGTTAAAAGAAACAGAAACAAAAAAGCAACAGCCACACACACCCACACACATATACACACACATCCCAGCAGATCTAGTGCTTCTTCTGAGATTCAACCAATAAAATTGACAGAAAGCATTTAAAAAACAAGCCAGAAACACCACATAGATGTTTTATACACCATTGGTGACAAGGTAAGGGAGGACAGGAAACCCAAGGAGGGCAAGTGATGGCTTGCACCATGGGGACAGTATTATGCAGAGTACAGAACCATTGTTATCTAGTTGCCCTTGCCATGGAGGAACTCCTCTCAGCATGCCCTAAGGTGGCCCTAAAATTACTAGAGGAAAGATTGCTACTTTCCTGGAGCTGGATTGGATCACAAGCTGATAAGATTCCTCGTCACAAGGCTGTATCCTGTTCTTCCCCTGAGCATGTTCCCAAAAGGATTCTGCCCAAGGGGTTGGCAGTGTTGGCTTTCATGACCCCCTCTATTCTGGATCTAAGATGAAAGTCTTAGATTTAGTCTTTCCATTCTTTTAGGAGCCTCTGAAACATTCTTTTTTTTTTTTTTCCTGCTGCCTCTGTTTTGGGCTCTTCTCTTTTTCCTGCACCCGTTCTTGTAGAAGAGGAGGTTGGATGGTGCCAGAGTTGAGCATCAAGTTATTGAATTCTTGTATTAATTCATCCCAGGAGGAAGAATGAGAGGTTGCTTTTCTCCCCGTTGATATTCCAGAAGTGTTCCCCATATATCTCTGGCAGTAGCAGCATTCACATTTGAATCTCTTCTGATCTATGTCACATGAAGAAAAGGTTTTTGCTTTTCTGTCAATCTGATAAGGTGCTGTGGCTTGACATACCTCCGTTTGGTGTGTTCCACTAACTTCTTTTTATTCTGAGGTAACTTGGAACTTCCCCATTGTTGTTCTTCTTCCATACTGTCAAAGGAAAACATGCACACACACACACACACACACACACACACACACACACACACACACACACGTTAGAAACATAAAGAGAATATTTAAAACATGGCTTGTTATATATCACCTGCTAACACACCATACACACATTTCAGAAAGAGTCCCTGGCGATTTCAGCAACTGAAATCTATGTTTCTAATGTATTTGTTAGGTCTTGTCTTTGAGTGGGCACCAACATAAACGATTTGGTCTGAAAAATTAGAATATTGGTTTTAAACCAATTTGCTTCCTAACTGAATTACACATGCCACAAGAAACCTCAGAATCACATTTTTCCAAGTGGAGAGTACAGATCACAGTTTCTTTTCTTTTCTTTTTTTTCCTCTTGAAATCATTTAGCTCTTCTCCTTTATTCTGTTAATTTAGTGAACTACATTGATCGATTTTTGTGATAAGAACACTTAGCATAAGATATACACTCTTAGCAAACTTTTAAGTATGCAGTACAGTATGGTTACCTATAGACACAGTTTTTTTTTTATGTACAAATACCAATATCTGAAGTACCACTACACAAAACAGCCTGCTCTTTAACCTTCCCCCTCCTCCAGTTTAATTGAGGCATAATTGACATAGCAAAAATGTATATTTTTAAGATGCACAACATGATGATTTGATATACATGTACATTGTGTTATGATTACATATCAAACTGTATCTTCTTTATTAAAGATTATAGTATGGATTCATGTTCACATATGAAAGATGTTTTCTGTGTTTTCTTTGCTTCCTTCACATTGCTTATGTGGAATTTGTACTGTCAAGATTCAAATTATTGGCTCTTGATGGCAATTGTTAAGTATCTTTTTGTTTGAGCTTATTTCCATATTTGAACCTGTACATAGCATATTGCTCCCTGGTAATACCAGGGCTTTCCTGGTAGTTCAGCTGGTAAAGAATCTGCCTGTGATGCAGGAGACCCCAGTTCGATTCCTGGGTGGGGAAGATCTGCTGGAGAAGGGATAGGTTACCCACTCCAGTATTCTTGCGCTTCCCTGGGGGATCAGCTGGTAAAGGAGCCGCCTGCAATGCGGGAGACCTGGGTTCAATCACTGGGTTAGGAAGATCCCCTGGAGAAGGGAAAGTCTACCCACCACAGTATTCTGGTCTGGAAAATTCCATGGACTGTGGGGTCACAAAGAGTCGGGCATGACTGAGTGACTTTCACTCACTCACTCACAGCATATTGCACTCCATCCCTGCAGTGATGAATAACCCTGTGGCTTCATGGGTACTGGATTCTTTGACTTAACTTTATGTTTACACAAACGGCAGTCTGACTAAACAGAATAGTCTTTTGTCATTCCTTTTATTATTGTAGTAATTGCTTCCATGTCTTCTGGAATCAAATATTTCTGGAGACATCTTAGGAAAACATGCTACAGATTGTATTTGTAAAAACGGATTAAAATATACATTTTCTTTCTGCTGAATCCAAGGAAAAAGAAATTCTTCCAAAAGTTCGAGACCTTACTAGAAATGTATCTCAGTGCTGATCATTTGCTTTTCAAAAAAGAAAGAAAGAAAAAAATTCATCCATATTTACACAGCTCGTCATCAAGGATTTTTTTCTCTAACATTTCCTTTCTGTTTACACTCTCTATTTTGAGGAAATAAACTATCCTTATGTTCTTGTATTTCTCTCTTCAATAACTATTGTTTTCTCTAAATCCTTTAGATGTTTTCTTCTAATAGTCACTTCATTTATCTCCAGCCTTTAACCTTGGTAGCCATTTAACTATCAGCCCTGTCCCTATTTCTAATATTGACTGAATCTGTATTGGTGTGCTCTTGATCACTAGTTTCCCTAGTTCTGCACTATCCCATTTCAATTCAGGTCACTATGTTTATTTTATATTGTAGAACTTTTGAAAATTATGTCTTAAGTAGTTAGGAGAAACAGTGGAAGCTTTTTGTCCTTGAGAGCTTCTCTTTTGAATTAACTCTTAGTAATATTTTCTTTATTTTTAATGTTATAAAGTTGTCCTGCCATTTGTCATTTTGTTTTTTTGTCTTCTTTCCCTCTTAGGCACAACTTTTATCTATTTATTTCTTTCTTAATTTTTTTTATTGTAGTATAGTTGATTTACAAAGTTGTGTTATTTTCAGGTGTACAGCAAAGTGAAGCAGTCATGCTGCTGCTGCTGCTAAGTTGCATCAGTCGTGTCCAACTCTGTGCGACCCCATAGACGGCAGCCCACCAGGCTCCTCCGTCCCTGGGATTCTCCAGGCAAGAGTACTGGGGTGGGGTGCCATTGCCTTCTCTGGAAGCAGTCATACATATACCTATATCTCCACTCTCTTTTAGATTATTTTCCCATATAGGTCATTACAGAGTACTGAGTAGAGTACCCTGTGCTATACAGTAGGTCCATATTAGCTATCTATTTCATATATAGTAGTGTGCATATGTCAATCCCAATCTCCCAATTTATACCCCCCCACCCCTTGTCCCACCAGTAGCCATAAGTTAGTTTTGTACATCCGTGACTCTATTTCTGTTCTGTAAATAAGTTCATTTGTATCATTCTTTAATATTACACACACAAACAATTTCTTATGACATTTGTCTTTTTCTGTATGACTTACTTCGCTCAGTATGACAATCTCTAGGTCTATCCACGTTGCTGCAAATGACATTATTTCATTCCATTTTATGGCTGAGTAATATTCCACTGTATATACATACCACATCTTCCTTATCCATTTGTCTGCTTCCATGGCCTGGCTATTTAGATAGCACTACAATGAACATTGGCATGCATGTAGCTTTTTGAATTATGGTTTTCTCCGCATACATGCCCAGGAGTGGAATTGCTGGATCACATGGTAGCTCTATTTTTAGTTTTTTAAGGACCCTCCATACTGTTCTCCATAGTGGCTCTACCAATTTGCACCCCCACCAACAGTGTAGGAGGGTTCCCTTTTCTCCACACCATCTCAAACTTTTATTGTTTGTGGATGTTTTGATGATGACCATTCTGACCAGCCGACTCATTGGAAAAGACCCTGATGCAGGGAAAGATTGAAAGCAGAAGGAGAAGAGGGTGACAGAGGATGAGATGGCTGGATAGCATCACCGATGCAATGGACACGAACTTGGGCAAACTCCGGGAGATGGTGAGGGACAGGAAGGCCTGGCGTGCTGCAATCCATGGGGTCACAAAGAGCCGGACACGACTGGGTGACTGAACAACATTTCTGCCCAGTGTGAAGCGATACCTCATTGTAGTCTTGAGTCGCATTTCTCTAACAATTAGTGATGCTGAGCATCTTTTTGTGAAGATTTGGCCATCTGTATGTCTTCTTTGGAGAAATGTCTATTTCGATCTTCTGCCCAATTTTAGGTTGGGTTTTTATTGTTTTGATACTGAGCTGCACAAGCTGTTTGTGTATTTTGGAAATTAATGCCTTGTCAGTTGCTCTGTTTGCAAATGTTTTCTCCCATTATAAGGACTGTCTTTTCGTTTTGTTTATGGTTTCCTTTGCTCTACAAACGCTTTGGGCCTCATTTCTTTATTTTTGTTTTTATTTTCACTACTCTAGGATGTGGATTGAAAACGATGTTACTGTGATTTATGTCAGAGAGTGTTCTGCCTTTATTTTCCTCTAAGAGTTTTATAGTATTCGGCTTTACATTTAATTTAAATTTTAATTTTGTGCGTGGTGTTAGGGAGTGTTCTCATTTCATTCATTTACATGTAGCTGTCCAGTTTTCCCGGCACCAGTTATTGAAGAGACTGTCCCTTCGCCACTGTAAATTCTTGCCTCCATTGGCATAGATTCAGTTCAGTCACTCAGTCATGTCCGACTCTTTGTGACCCCATGGACTGCAACATGCCAGGCTTCCCTGTCCATCATCAAATCCCAGAGCTTACTCAAACTCGTGTCCATTGAGTCAGTGATGCCATCCAACCATCTCATCCTATGTCGTCCCCTTCTCCTGCCTTCAATCTTTCCTAGCATCAGGGTCATTTCCAATGAGTCAGCTCTTCTCATCAGGTGGCCAAAGTATTGGAGTTTCAGCTTCAGCATCAGTCCTTCGAATGAGTATTCAGGACTGATTTCCTTTAGAATGGACTGGTTTGATCTCCTCGCAGTCCAAGGGACTCTCAAGAGTCTTCTCCAACACCATGGTTCAAAAGCATCAATTCTGCGGCACTCAGCTTTCTTTATAGTCCAACTCTCACATCCATACATGACTACTGGAAAAACCATAGTTTTCACTAGATGGACCTTTGTTGGCCAAGTAACGTCTCTGCTTTTCAATATGCTGTCTAGGCTTGTCATAGCTTGTCTTCCAAGGAGCAAGCATCTTTTAATTTCATGGCTGCAGTCACCATCTACAGTGATTTTGGAGCACAAGAAAATAAAGTCTCTCACTGTTTCCATTGTTTCCCCATCTACTTGCCATGAAGTGATGGGACCAGATGCCATGTTCTTAGTTTTCTGAATGTTGAGTTTTAAGCCAGCTTTTTCACTCTCTTCTTTCACTTTCATCAAGAGGCTCTTTAATTCTGCTTCACTTTCTGCCATAAGGTTGGTGCCATCTGCATATCTGAGGTTATTGATATTTCTCCCGGCAAACTTGATTCCAGCATGTGCTTCATCCAGCCCAGCATTTCGCATGATGTACTCTGCATTTAAGTTAAATTAGCTGGGTGGCAATATACAGCCTTGACATACTCTTTTCCCAATTTGGAACCAGTGCATTGTTCCATGTCCAGTTCTAACTGTTGCTTCTTGACCTGCATTCAGATTTCTCAGCAGGCAGGTAAGGTGGTCTGGTATTCCTGTCTCTTTAAGAATTTTCCGCAGTTTGTTGTGAGCCACACGGTCAAAGGCTTTGGCGTAGTCAATAAAGCAGAAACAAATGCTTTTCTGGAACTCTCTTGCTTTTTCTATGATCTGACCGATGTTGGCAATTTGATCTCTGGTTCCTCTGCCTTTTCTAAATCCAGCTTGAACGTCTCGAAGTTCACAGTTCACATACTGTTGAAGCCTGGCTTGGAGAATTTTGAGCATTACTTTGTTAGCATGTGAGATGAGTGCAACTGTGTGGTAGTTTGATCATTCTTTGGCATTGTCTTTCTTTGGGACTGGAATGAAAACTGACCTTTCCTAGTCCTGGGGCCACTGCTGAGTTTTCAAAATTTGCTGCCATATTGAGTGCAGCACTTTTACAGCATCATCTTTTAGGATTTTAAATAGCTCAACTTGAATTCCATCACCTCCACTAGCTTTGTTCGTAGTGATGCTTCCTAAGGCCCACTTGACTTCACATTTCAGGATGTCTCTTTCTAGGTGAGTGATCACACCACTGTGTTTATCTGGATCAGGAAGATCTTTCTTGTATACTTCTCCTGTGTATTCTTGCCACCTCGTCTTAATATCTTCTGCTTCTGTTAGGTCCATACCATTTCTGTCCTTTATTGTGCCCATCTTTGCATGAAACATTCCCTTGGTATCTCTAATTTTCTTAAAGAGATCTCTAGTCTTTCCCATTGTATTGTTTTCTTCTATTTCTTTGCATTGATCATTGAGGAAGGCTTTCGTATCTCTCCTTGTTCTTCTTTGGAACTCTGCATTCAAATGGGTATGTCTTTCCTTTTCTCATTTGCCTTTAGCTTCTCTTCTTTTTTCAGCTTTGTATAAGGTCTCATCAGACAACCACTTTGCCTTTTTGCATTTCTTTTTCTTGGGGATGGTCTTGATCACTGCCTCCTGTACAATGTCACGAACCTCCACCCATAGTTTTTCAGGCACTCTGTCTATCAGATCTAATCCCTTGAATCTATTTGTCACTTCAACTGTATAACCGTAAGGGATTTGATTTAGGTCATACCTGAATGGTCTAGTGGTTTTCCCTACTTTCTTCAATTTAAGTCTGAATTTGGCAATAAGCAGTTCATGATCTGAGCCACAGTCAGCTCCCAGTCTTGTTTTTGCTGACTGCATAGAGCTTCTCCATCTTTGCCTGCAAAGAATATAATCAATCTGACTTCAGTATTGACCATCTAGTGAAGTCCATGTGTAGAGTCTTCTCTTGTGTTGTTGGCAGAGGGTGTTTGCTATGACCAGTGCATTCTCTTAGCAAAAGTCTGTTAACCTTTGCCCTGCTTCATTCTGTACTCCTTGGTGAAATTTGCCTGTTACTCCAGGTATCTCTTGACTTCCTACTTTTGCATTCCAGTCCCCTATAATGAAAAGGACATCTTTTTGGGGTGTTAGTTCTAGAAGGTCTTGTAGGTCTTCATAGAGCTGTTCAACTTCAGCTTCTTCACCATTACTGGTCAGGACATAGACTTGCATTACTGCGATATTGAATGGTTTGCCTTGGAAATGAACAGAGATCATTCTGTCATTTATGAGATTGCACCCAAGTAATGCATTTCAGACTCTTTTGTTGACTATGAGGGCTACTCCATTTCTTCTAAGGGATTCTTGCCCACAGTAGTAGATATAATGGTCAACTGTGTTAAATTCACCCATTCCAGTCCATTTTAGTTCACTGATTCCTAAAATGTTTACTTCCATCACCAGTCACATCCACAACTGGGTGTTGTTTTCGCTTTGGCTCAGCCTCTCCATTCCCCCTGGAGCTCTTTCTCCACTGTTCTCCAGTACTATATTGGGCACCTACTGGCCTGGGGAGTTCATCTTTCATCTTTCTGCAGTTTCATACTGTTCATGGGGTTCTCAAAGAAAGAATACTGAAGTGGTTTGCCATTCCCTTCTCCAGTGGACCACATTTTGTCAGAACTCTCCACCATGACCCGTCCGTCTTGGGTGGCCCTACATGGCGTGGCTCATGGTTTCATTGAATTAGACAAGGTCATCGTCCATGTGATCAGTTTGATTAGTTTTCTGTGATTATGGTTTTAATTCTATCTGCCCTCTGATAGATAAGGATAAGAGGCTTATGGAAGCTTCCTGATGGGAGAGACTGACTGAGGGGGAAACTGGGTCTTGTTCTGATGGGCAGGGCTATGCTCAGTAAATCTTTAATTCAATTTTCTGATGATGAGTGGGGCTGTGTTCCCTCACTGTTGTTTGACCTGAGGCCAAACTATGGTGGAGTTAATGAAGATAATGGCAACCTCCTTCAAAATGTCCCATGCACACACTACCACATGCAGTGCCCCCAACCCTGCAGCAGGCCACCACTGACCCACACCTCTGCCAGAGACTCCTGGATGCTCATGGGCAAGTCTGGGTCAGTCTCTTGTCGGGTCACTGCTCCTTTCTCATGAGTCCTGGTGCACACAAGGTTTTGTTTGTGCCCTCTAGGCGTCTGTTTCCCCAGCCCTGTGTAAGTTCTGGCGGCTCTATGGTGGGGTCACTGGCGACCTCCTCCTAGAGAGCCTACACCCTACCCAGGTCTGCTGCACTCAGAGCCCCTGCCACTGCCGCAGGCCACTGCTGACCCATTCCTCCACAGGAGACACTCAAACACTCAAAGGCAGGTCTGGCTCAGTCTCTGTGGGAGTCTCCTGGTGTGCACAACGTTTTGTTTGAGCCCTCCAAGCATCTCTGGCAGGTATGGAGTTTGATTCTAAACAGGATTTCGCCCCTCCTACCATCTTGCTGGGGTATCTCCTTTGCCCTTGGATGTGAGGTATAATGTTTTTGGTGAGATCCAACATTCTCCTTTCAACAGCTGTTCACGGTGAGTTGTAATTTTGGAAAAAACGTGCTTAAGATTCATCTGTGGGGCTGTGTTTTCCCGGCAGCCAGCAGCCAAAGAGGATGAAGGCGTGGTATGCTTTCAAAGTCCAGGTGTTAAGTTAGGTGTCATAGATTAGGTGACCATAGGTGCATGAGTTCATATCTGAACTTTCTATCCTGTTCCATTGATCTACACTTCTGTTTTTGTGCCAGTGCCATAGTGTTTTGATTACTGTAGCTTTGTCATATAGTCTGAAGTCAGGGTGCCTGATTCCTCCAGCTCCGTTTTTCTTTCCTGAGATTGCTTTGGCTATTTGGGATCTTTTGTGTATCCATACCTATTGCAGAATTTTTTATTCTAATTCTGTGAAAAATACCACTGGTAGTTTGACAGGGATTGCATTGAATCCTTTAGATGGTAATAATGATTTTTCCAATGCAAAAACATGGTATATCTCTCCATCTGTTTGTGTCATCTTTGATTTCTTTCACCAGAATCTTGTCGTTTATTAAGAGCAGGTTTTTGCTTCCTTAGGTAGGTTTATTCCTAGATATTTTATTCTTTTTGTTGCGATGGTAAATGGGATTGTTTCCTTAATTTCTCTTTCCGATCTTTTGCTGTTAGTGTATAGGAATGCAAGGGATTTCTGTGTATTAATTTTGTATCCTGCAACTTTACCAAATTCATTGATGAGCTCTAGTAGTTTTCCGCTAGCACGTTTAAGATTTTCTATGTATAGTATCATGTCATCTGCAAACAGTGACATTTTTTCTTCTTCTTTTCCAATGTGAATTGCTTGTATTTCTTCTTCTCTGATTGTCATGGCTAGGACTTCCAAAACCATACTGAGTAAAAGTGGCAACAGTGGACATCCCTGTCTTGTTCCTGATCTTGGAAGAAATTATTTCTGTTTTTCACCTCTGAGAATAATGTTTGCTATGAGTTTGTCATTTATGGCCTTTAATATGTTGAGGTAGTTTCCCTCTATGCCCACATACTGGAGAGTTGTTTTTTTTTTTTTTTTAATCCTAAATGTATGCTGAATTGTCTAAAGCATTTTCTGCATCTGTTGAGATGATCGCGTGTTTTTTGTCCTTCAGTTTGTTAATGTGGTGTCTGATTTGCATATATCGAAGAATTCTTGCATCCTGGGATAAATCCCACATGATCATGTTGTGTGATCATTTTACTGTGCTGCTGGCTTTGGTTTGTTAGTATTTTGTCGAGAATTTTGTGTCTATATTCGTCAGTGACACTGGCCTATAATTTTGCTTTTGTGTAAAATTATTGTCTGGTTTTGGTACCAGGGTGAGGGTGGCTTCATAGAATGAGCTTGGGAATGGTCCTCCTTCTTCTGCAATTTCCTGGAAGAGTTTCAGAAGGATACATGTTAAAACTCTTCTCTAAATGTTTGATAAAATTTGCCTGTGAAGTCCTCCTTTGCTTGTTGGAAGTTTTAAAATCTGTTTCAATTTCAGATCTTGTGACTGGTCTGTTCATAATTTCCATTTCTTCTGGGCCCAGTCTTGGAAGGTTATACCTTTCTAAGAATTTGCCCATTTCTTCTGGGTTGTTCATTTTATTGGCGTATAGTTGCTTGTAGTAGTCCCTTATGTTCCTTTGTGTTTCTGTGGTGTCAGTTGTAATTTCTCCCCTTTTATTTCTAATTTTATTGATTTGAGTCCTCTCCCTTTTTTTCTAGATGAGTCTGGCTAAAGCTTTATAAATTTTGTTTATCATCTCAAAGAACCAGCATTTAGTTTCAGTGACCTTTGCTATTGTTTTCTTTGTCTCTATGTCAGTTATTTCTGCTCTGATCTTTCTTTCTTTCCTTCTACTAATTTGGGTTTTGTTTGTTCTTCTTTCTCTAGTTGCAAGAAAGGTCTCTGTGTAACTGGGCAGGACGAAAGAAAGAATAAGGTAAAGGAAGAGGAGAGGAAGTGGGATGGGACCAGTGCCCCTGGGGAGGGAGCTGAAGGAGAGGAGAGGTTCACGCATCCAGGAAAGTCCCGTCACCGGTGGGGGAATCAGCTTGGTCAGAAGGGGAGTGTTGAGGTCTCAGAGGAGAGCACAACAACAGGTATGTGGCAGGCAGGACAGGGTAAGACCTACACAGATTGCTCCTCTTGCAGCCCTGTGTGCCCTAGCCTGAGATAGGTGTCTGATGGTGCAAATGGGTGCTGGGACTTGGGGTTTCGAGAGCAGATCCAGGAAGGCGACTGTTATTGGCTGTGAAGAGACAGCCTGAGGGGACAGGAGTGAGGAACTCTGCAGCCAGGAATGCTCCTGTAAGAAGCCCAGACCACTATGAAAGCAAAGCACCACTGTTGAGTGACATGCAAAGGGCAGGGCCACCGTTGTAGCCTCTCATCATGTGCCAGACCCTGCCTCCCTAGGCACTAGGGAGGGCTCCCGCTGGAGCAGTCTCACATGCGCCCTGCCTGGCTGCTGCCTCCTCTGACCCCTCCCTTCCTGGGTGGCCCACTGGCCCCAATCACCACCTCAGCTGCTTCCTGCCTGGGTGGGCTCATGAGCTCTGGCAGTCTCAGGAGCAGATACAGGTAGGTGACTAGCATGCAGAGGTGGGGTTTGAAACCACAGCTGTGCCCCAGGGGCCATATGACTTAAGGAAGAAGAGCTGAAATCTCTCCTCATAGCTGTGTGAACCATGGATTTACACCTCTGCTGACAACTTTGCAAATTCAGTGCCTGCGGAACATCCAAACAAACAACAACTATTTTTGCCACTGGGACAGGTTGAGCTTTAGCAGCTATGGGCTTTGTGGGCACACACACACAGGGGTTGGGCCAAGCCAGGGTCTAAGCAGCCTCTGTAGCTCCCACAGTAGGTCCAGGTGCATGACTACTACAGTCCTGGGATCTGACCTCAGTGGATCTGCATCAGTGGAATGGTGAAAACAATGCCTGAGTGTCACCAGGGCAAATTGCGTTCTTACCCACGGTTAAGATGGGACTGCAAGCAGTGCCAACAACAGTGTACTTTGTGAGCCTGCACCACAAGGGAATGGGGATACAACAGAGCACACTCATTGGTGAACAGCTCCAGAGGAGGAATACTCAGTGGCTTCTCTTCCAGTGGGAGTGCTTCAACTCCACCCACATTGCGCCCATCAGAAACACAGCTAAAAAAGAGATCTGGGGGCCTCTATTCCAACAACTAAGAAACAGACCTCACCCTTGACAAGGCAGTGACAACCGTAGAACAAAGAGGAGGCCTTGCTCAGTATCCATGACAGGCTATGGTCCCCACAACACCAGTTAAACCCCCTATCAAGGGGATACCAGCCAGCATATACTGAGGAAAAAGGTGACAGTCATCCATACTAAAAACAGCCCTCACACACACACACACAAATCTAAATCTAAAAAACCAAAACCACACAAGCTACACAAGGAGGTTCTCACATGAAAATAGCCTTCCACTACAGCCTGAGGGTTGAGCATTGAGAGGAAGAATCCCCAGAGTATAAACAGAGACTCCACTCTTGGAGGGTATGCACAAGGTCTCACGTACACCAGGAGCCAGCACAAAGCAGTACCTCCATAGGAACCTGAGCTAAACCTACCTAGGGGTCTTGGAAGGTCTCCTGGGGACAAGGGGTTTGGCTATAGCTCACTATGGGGGCAAGGAAACTGGTAGCAGAAACCCCAGGGAATATTAATTGGTGTGAGCTCTCCTGGAGGTCCCCATTTTGGCACCAAGACCCAACCCCACCTAACAGTCTACAGGCTCCAGTGCTGGAATGCCTCAGGCCAAACAATCAGTAAGACAGGAACACAGCCACACCCATCAGCAAACAGGCTGCCTAAAGGCATACTAGGCTCACAGCCACCCCAAATCACACCCCTTGAAGCCAGAGAGACAACACCCAGCTCCACCCACTGGAGGGCAGGCACCAAACTTTCTTTTCTTTTTCTTTTTTAGACTCTTAATTCTCTTCATCAGTTTCACGTAATGTAATAGGAGACAGCCCTATCTCAATAAACACCTTGAGAGTCTCAGGCCCCACAACTATATTAACTCCTGATTCTAGGAGGTAAGGTGTTAAGGCCACTTGTTTGGGTGGGAAGAACAGAACCAATAAAAGTGAGCTTCCTTAGCTTAACCCCTCATGACCCCTCTTTTCCTCAGCTACAGTCACTCATTCCAGATGGAAAAACAAATCTGTTTAAGTTGCCCACTACCTCGGATTTTCTTCACCAACTCACATCCTGGTGGTGAAAGTAAAGTCTGATGCTGTAAAGAAGAATGTCGCATAGGAACCTGGAATGTTGGGTCCATGAATCAAGGTAAGTTAGAAGTGGTCAAACAGGAGATGGCAAGGGTGAACACTGATGGTTTAGGAACCAGTGAACTAAAATGAACTGGAAAGGGCAAATTTAATTCAGATGACCATTATATCTACCACTGTGGGCAAGAATCCCTTAGAAGAAATGGAGTAACCCTCATAGTCAACGAAAGAGTTCAGACTGCAGTACTTGGGTGCAATCTGAAAAATGACAGAATGATCTCTGGTCATTTCCATGGTAAACCACTCAATGTCACGGTAACCCAAGTCTGTGTCTCAACCACTAATGCTGAAGAAGCTGAAGTTGAACGGTTCTATGAAGACCTACAAGACCTTCTAGAACTAACACCCAAAAAAGATGTCCTTTTCATCAAAGGGGACTGGAATGCAAAAGTAGGAAGTCAAGGGACACCTGGAGTAGGCAAGTTTGGCCTTGGAGTACAAAATGAAGCAGGGCAAAAGCAAACAGAGTTTTGCCAAGAATATGCACTTAGCATGTAAAAAACACCCTCTTGCAACAACACAAGAGACAACACTACACATGGACATCACCAGACGGCCAATACCGAAATCAGATTGATTATATTCTTTGCAGGCAAAGATGGAGAAGCTCTATACAGTCAGCAAAAACAAGACTGAGAACTGACTGTGGCTCAGACCATGAACTCCTTATTGCCAAATTCAGACTTAAATTGAAAAAAGTAGGGAAAAACCACTAGGCCATTCAGGTATGACCTAAATCAAATCCCCTATGATTATACAGTAGAAGTGACAAATAGATTCAAGGGATTAGATCTGACAGACAGAGTGCCTGAAGAACTATGGGTGGAGGTTTATAGCATTGTATGGGAGGGGGTGATCAAAACCATCCCCAAGGAAAAGAAATGCAAAAAGGCAAAATGGTTGTCTGAGGAGGCCCTACAAATAGCTGTGAAAAGAAGAGAAGTGAAAGGCGAAGGAGAAAAGGAGAGATATGCCCATCTGAATGCAGAGGTCCAAAGAACGGCAAGGAGCAATAAGAAAGTCTTCCTAAGAGATCAAAGCAAAGAAAAAAAAAGAAAATAATAGAATGGGAAAGATTAGAGATCTCTTCAAGAAAACTAAAGATATCAAGGGAACATTTCATGCAAAGATGGGCACAATAAAGGACAGAAATGGTATGGACTTAACAGAAGCAGAAGATATTAAGAAGTGGCAAGAATATACAGAAGAACTATACAAAGAGAACTTAATGTCCCAGATGACCATGAGAGTGTGATCACTCACCTAGAGCCAGACATCCTGGAGTGCAAAGTCAAGTGGGCCATAGGAAGCTCCACTACGAACAAAAATAGTGGAGGTGATGGAATTCCAGCTGAGCTATTTCAAGTCCTAAATGATGATGCTGTGAAAGTGCTACACTCAATATGCCAGCAAATTTGGAAAACTCAGCAGTGGCCACAGGACTGGAAGAGGTCAGTTTTCATTCCAATCCCAAAGAAAGGCAACGCCAAAGAATGTTCAAACTATTGCACAATTGCACTCATCTCACACGCTAGCAAAGTAATGCTCAAAATTCTCCCAGCGAGGCTTTAAGAGTATGTGAAGCAAGAACTTCCAGATGTTCAAGTTGGATTTAGGAAAGGCAGAGGAACCAGAAATCAAATTGCCAACTTCCACTGGATTGTATAAAAAGCAAGAGAATTCCAGAAAAACATCTACTTCTGCTTCACTGACTACACTAAAGCCTTTGACTGTGTGGATCACAACAAACTGAAAAAATTCTTAAAGAGATGGGAATACCAGACCACCTTACCTGCCTGCTGAGAAATCTGTATGCAGGTCAAGAAGCAACAGTTAGAACCGGACATGGAACAATGGACTGGTTCCAAATTGAGAAAGGAGTGTGTCGAGGCTGTACATTGTCACCCTGCTTATTTAACTTATATGCAGACTATTCCATGCAAAATGCTGGGCTGGATGAATCACAAGCTGGAATCAAGATTGCCAGGAAAATAGCAATAACCTCAGATATGCAGGTGACACCACCCTTTTGGCAGGAAGGGAAGAGGAACTAAGGAGCCTCTTGTTGAAGGTGAAAGAGGAGAGTGAAAAAGGTGACTTCAAACTCAACATTCAAAAGACAAAGATCATGGCACCTGGTCCCATCACTTCATGACAAACAGATAGGGAAACAATGGAAACAGTGACAGATTTTATTTTATTGGGCTCCAAAATCACTGCAGATGGTGACTGCAACCATGAAATCAAAAGATGCATGCTCCTTGAAAGAAAGGCTATGACAAACCTAGACAGTGTATTAAAAAATCAGAGACATTACTTTGCCAACAAAGGTCTATCTAGTCAAGGCTATGGTTTTTCCAGTAGTCATGTACGGATGTGAGAGTTGGACCATAAAGAAAGCTGAGCACCGAAGAATTGATGCTTTTGAACCATGGTGTTGGAGAAGACTCTTGAGAGTCCCTTGGACTGCAAAGAGATCAAACCAGTCAATACGAAAGGAAATGAGTCCTGAATATTCATTGGAAAGACTGATGCTGAAGCTGAAGCTCCAATACTTTGGCCACCTGATAGGAAGAGCTGACTCATTAGAAAAGATCCTGATGCTGGGAAGGATTGAAGACAGGAGGAGAAGCGGACGGCTGAGGACGAGCTGGTTGGATGGCATCTTTGACTCAGTGGACATGAGCTTGAGCAAGCTCCAGGAGAGCCTGGCATGTTGCAGTCCATGTGTTCGCAAAGAGTCGGACATGAATGAGCAACTGAACAGCAGCACATCCTTTTTCTTTCTTTGTTTTCAGATTCAGTCTGGTAGGTGATTTCCTATGTGTTACTCTCCCAAACTTTGGCAAGATTTCTCTCTAATCCAATCCTGAACATGTTTACTGAGTGCCTGTTGCACGACCTCCCTTGTGCCAGGTGATACATACACAGAGATTATGTGACAGGTAACAGTCACCACTTACGTATTTGCAGTGAAATGTTGTGGGTTTAAAGCTCTGAGTGTACTTTCAAATTTCCAGTCAAAGTCAAGATGTGACATCTGGCTTCTGTAGAAAAAGGGTGAAGATAACCATCTGTGTTATCTGCATTACTCCCAGGACATTACATATGCTGTTTCATCCTTCTTGAGGTCTCACCATCACCACCACTCTCCCACACACACATCTGGCAAAACCCTAGTCACACTTCAGGTCTCAACTCACATGACACTTCTTCTGGCTGGCTTTCCCTGATCTCACTAGAGGTCATTCGCTATACCATACTGTAGGTAGTATTTATCATTTGGCTGTAGTTGCTTGAATAGTCATCTGTCTTCCTCACTAGGTTATTAGTCTCCCTGCATAGGACAGTGTTGTTGGGATGTCCTGGCACAGACTCCAGGTACATACCCACCTCACGTGTTTATGCTAGCTGGCCCCACTGTTCCTCCAAATACCCTTGTGCCTTAATTGCTCTGTCTTGAAGTACCTGTTCAAATGTCTTCTTCTCAGTGAGACTGACTGTGAATATCCCATTTAAGCCTGTATATTCACCAATTAGCACTGCCAATCCCACCTTCTTGCTCTAGTCTTCCAGACTTGGGCCAGACATCCAACCAAGGAAATAAGGCCTTCTGGGGCACTGGTGAGAAAGCAAGTGGAGCATGGATTAAGCAGGGGCTGAGGATACTAGTAGGACAATCTAAGTCTGAGATCCACCACCAGTAGACAATATGAGGGTTGTTCTTCGATGTGCACAGTCTTTCTACCCACGCCGTGACTATGTCAATTCTTAACAAAAACTCAAATTGCCTCTTCCTGCAGCAAATCCCCTCCTTGTTGTCTCCATCCATCCCTGAACACTTCTTGACTTTCTTTCTTCTGTGGGCCCTGGAATCTCAGAATGGAGCTCCTACATGTTCTCTCACTCATTTAAGCGGGATATTTTCTGGTCCTCGATGGAAGTGTTGCACCCTCAAACAGAGGGACTACATTGAATTCTACCTCTCTCAAACATCTGGCAAAATAGAACTGGGTACACCTATTATAGGACATTTTATTTACAAATTTTGAGATGATGCAAAGTTTATTTTCATCTCTTTCTCATTGCTAGTACCTTGAGAGGTACAGGTGTGCAAGGCCATTAACAATCACTTTTAGAAAAGACTTACCCAACATAGGGTTTTGTATGTATAGGCATGTGGTATTTGAAATGTGAGAGGAGATCAGTGATGTTACCAAACTCCTGATCACTGAGTAGTTCCACTACTGAAATGTATTTTACTCCATAAAAACTGTCACCTAAAGATACATTAGTTCTTTAAATATTATATATGCTGCTGCTTTTTCACTTATTTTAATAAAACTGTTTAAATGAATCCATAGTAGCGAAGAAAACAGAGTATTATAAAATTAGATCTAATCATCATTACATGTTGACTGGTGCACCCTTTCTCTCTCTCTCTCTCTCTCTCATTCACACAAACACACACACACACACTTGCACACACATTAGAACAACAAAAAAGAAAGACATTCTGATGATACCATACTGGAGACATGAGTTTAAATAAGTGCTTTAATTATTTGGGGTTTGGGGGATATAGGAAAGAATAGGATGGTGACAGACTGATTTGGGGAGAATAATGCCAAGAAAAAGTATTTTATACAACAGTTTACAGAAAATCTCACTGCAGAATTAGTAGCACATCTAATAGTTTGGACTATTCTAAGTGCTTTATGTAGCTCTTCTGACCTACTGGAATGTGACACATCAAGGATCAGTTAAGTATTACCTAATTCATTTATGTGTGTTCATTTTCAGCCCCTGAACAGAATATCTACACCCCAGAGACAATGACCATGTTGTTTTCTGGTTCTGGCTTTGCCCCAACAAATATCTGGCAGAATAGATAACAAAGCATTTGAGTCCAAAGAAGAGGAGATAAACGAAGGTTGGCTGTCTGCCACGGTGTGGCTTCCAGAGTGACACAGTAGATCCCTACAGAGCTGCCTGATGTTGGGAGAAGTATCCATGCAGCCCAGAGCCTAAGCCTCAGCTCCTCACATTAGTATCTTGAGATCTGTCTTCAAAGTGACCATAGATTATATGCTCACACCTCTTGCATCATATTGATAACTGTATGAGAAAAGGAATATAAATGCTGGTGGCCTCAGATGTAACCCTGATTTATAGGACACTCGCTTAGCACTTGACATCTATTCCTTAAAGAGGCAGTGGGTGAAGGCCATCAGGGATGCCAGCTCTGGAGCCACACAGCCTGGGTTTGTAAACCAGCTCCCACATTCATAAGCTGTATGTCTTTGTGTGACCTCTCTGGGCCTCATAAACTCATTCATCAATTAGGAATACCTTGTATAGAGTTGTCAGTGATGATTAAACAAGATAAAGCATGTGAAGTACTCTGCAGCATGTCTAGCATACAGGACACCATCAGTATGCCTCAGCTTATGGCAACTTATTATTATGATCAATAGCATCTCTTTGCAGCATATACACAGCCTGAGTCCTCTGCTCAAATTTAGGCCTGTCAATTATGAGCACAAATACCATTGTCTTCCCCATCTTTCCCTGAGATAAGGAAAGTGCCATGCCAGGTCATTTTAATTCCCAAAGTCCCTGTTGAGATCCCAAGGGAGAAACTGAGTTCACATGAATTTACCTATTCAGAAGTCCCTTCCAGGTACCCAAGAAGTTGATGATTTTTGTTTTCCTGGAACACAGCTCTGGTTATATCATTGAAAACAGATCTTCCCGGCTTAGCACAATACTTATTTTCTCATTGAGAGACTGTTGTGGTGATCGGTTTGGCTCTTATCAGAGGGCTCTACAGGGAAAACAGATCAAGTCCTTTCTTTACATGTCACGAAAGGCAAGACATACATCTAAACGTTGACACCATTTCAAAGTAGCATTGGGGTGCCCTTGGTCCCATCTTAGAGGCATGGGAGCACTGTTCATATTTGGTGAAGAGTGGGCCCTTGAGACCAAAGAATGGAACATGGAACACCTAAGCAAAGGACACCAGTGCTAATGTGAAGGTGCTCGCATCTGTAAGCAGGGACCTCTGCTTCCAACTGCTTCTCCAAATGAGGAGTGGGACCACACTGCCTGGCTGTCCCTAATGCTGTTCTTACTTCAGTACCCAGACTTCTGACCTGACTTTGAACCCAGCTCATGTTTAGAACTCCTGCTTGAGCTACTCCACACTTTTACAGCTGTCCTCTTCTATGCCTGTTTAGTCTTTGCTTAGGATTTTCTCTGTCAATCTAATTCTTTCTGCCCACTGCATTGCAAGGATTTCCTATTATTTCTCAAGCCTAGACCAGGTCCTTCTTTCTCACTTTTCAGTATAATTTTGAACCAATGATAAATGTCTATTCTGGCATGATCTAGCAAAAGGCTAGAGCCTCTTCTTAGGCCACCATATAGAAGGGAGACAGGAAATATCTGAAAACTTTTGCTTGAGTGGAGAAGTTGCATTTTCATATCATTGGTATCACTGATGAGTGTCAGAGGGAGGACCCAATTGACACACTGGATGGTAAGACCTCTAGAGAGTACTGAAATATCTGACTACATATATACCTAAGGGCAAGGAGAAGGGACTCAGTGAAAACAGATTGAGAAGGAGTGACCAAAGAAGCAGGAGAAAACCAAAGAGCTTGGCCTTGCTGTGGAAGTGAAAAAGGTCACCTGGACTTTCCAGGTCCACAGATCATTTGGTTCAATTTCTTGAAGCTGCTGAGATAAGCCTATATGTCACCTAGGCCTCCCATCTATAAAGTAAAATAACCTACTTTTATTTTAGGTGATTTTTAGGGTTGCATTATTTCAATAAATATTTATTGAAGGCTCACTTTGCTACATCAGTCTGCTATAGGTGGGAAAGCTTCAGGGCATTCATCAATTGCAGGCCCAACCTGCATTGTCCAAGATACATTATGAAGGGAGAAAATGTGGGTGTTACTCTGGTACAGTAAGGTTCTGGATAATGTGGGGATAAAAGACACAAACAACCTCTGGACCTACAGAAAACTGAGCCGAGAGCTTTGCTCCTAGCCTCTCGTTTCTGATATATTGTCTGCAACAAACAAATTGACAACATAGCAACAGCTACACTGCTCTGTGTGTGTGTACCTCATGTTATCATCACTCACAAGACAGTAAACATGTTCTGAGCACCTGTTGGGTGCCAGGCTCCAAGACTTGTGCTTTGGCAGACTTTTTGCACACAGGAATGTTTGATACAGGAAAATGGTTCTCAAAGAGCTCACAGTGTGGTGGGCAGGGAGCCAGGCTGAAGACAATGGAGAAACAAGCGTGATGAGAGCTGTGGCCAGCGAGAGCCAGCGGATGCTGGGAGCACAGACAAGACAACCCCAGAACCAAGGTGGTGAGGAACAGCTTCTCCTGGGGGTGGAATAATAGATAATATTATTGTTCCCATTTGCGCATGAGGTAATGGAGGATCGGAGAGGATTAGCAAGCAACGGAAGAGGTGGAACCCTTTTTCAACCTACATCTGTTAAAATGCAAAGTCCTTTACACTGTGAATTTTATCAATCTCCCCATGATGATATAGTCATCTGTTTTTCTTCACATTCACCACCTGTACTTCTTTCTTATCCCACTTTACCTCTTACATTCTTAAAACCTGATAAGTATAACAAAGGCAACCTTTGGTTCTGATACTGAGCAGGATTCTGCAGGGCCTCTCCGGGGCCAGACCCCAGCCCCTCCTACCCCCACCCCGTTTATCCACTGCTTCTGGTTTGTAGAAAAGCTTTAGCCTCCTAGGCCTTCCCCAGGTTCCAAAGAGCCAGTTTAATCAGAGAAGTGAAAAAATGCAGAAGCAAAGGAAACCAGTCAAGAAAGACTAAATAATAATAGTTTAGCCATGAAATAAAGCTGAAGACCATTAGTTCCTCTTTTAGAACTATAGATCATACCCTGAGCTATATTCTTGAGTTATTTTGCAGAAACTAAAACCCCCACCAGGTGGAGGAAGCTGACTGCATGCTGACCACCAGCATGTAGGCCCCTGACCAGTTGGAGCCACAAAACTGATAACTGAGATTCCTGAAATACCACCCTGTTACCTCACCACCAACCAATCAGAAGAATGTCCATGAGCTGACCTCATGCACCTTGCAGCCTTCACTCCTACTGTTACCTTTAAAAACCCTTCCCTGAAAGCCAGCAGGCAGTTAGGGTCTTTGGAGCATTAGTTGCTCATTCTCCTTGCTTGACACCCTGCAAATAAACACTATATTTTCCTTCACCACAACCTGGTGTCAGAGCAGACTGGAGTTCAGCCCTGTAACAGTTCTACAAGGCCTTTATTCTTTTCTAGAGTGAGTTGTTACATCTTGGCACAATCTAAAACTGAATACTAAACTTAAATTTGTGTTCTATCCACAGAAAGGGTTAATGATAAATGGATCACTGTTGGCAAAGGGTTAGCTGGCCTGTCACGCTGAATATCAAACACAGTTTTAAAACTCTATCCGCATGTGCAACTATCACCTGGGAAACCACTGCTCCTCTCTGAAGCTATTCACAACATCGCACAATAGTGGATTTTATCAAATGCTGGGAGTCCCCATGCAGGAGATTATATGTCTTTGATTTTTCCACATTCAAGTGCACCAGTCATTGGGCATTGCCCAATATGCTGCTCATTACCATACAGCAATTCTTTCTTTTAAAAAAATATTTATCTATTTTATTGTTTTTGGCTGCATCGGTTCTTAGTCGTGGCACACGGGCTCTCTCGTTGAGGTGCACAGGCTCAGTAATTGTGGCATGTAGGCTTAGTTTCCCCGGGGCATGTGGGATCTTAGTTCCCCAACCAGGGATCAAACCCGAGTCCCCTGCATTGGAAGGTGAATTTTTAGCCAGCAGACCACCAGAGAAGTCCTGAGCAATCCTTTCTTATTTTTTCTTTCTCTGTCACTGATTAACTGTGGGCGACTGATTCAAGCAAAGCCGTGGACACTTATTTCAACATAGTAGCCCTATGATCACATATCTAATAATGGTGTAACTCTAATGCCCACGATCTGCTCCACTCCAGCAAACTGGTTATCCAAGGAGTCATTTGCTCTAGATATTCTTGACAAACTCATTTAAATAAGTATAAATTAATGAAAGAAACATTATAAGAATAATATCTAATGATCTTTGCATATTCCAGAGAGGTTTATCAATTACTTCAATATGGGAGGTGTAGGTTTCCATGCGCTGATCTCAATCTTTCCATCACTGCCCAACCAATGTGCCACAAACTTCATGGCTTCAAATGATACTAAGTCCGGGTGGGGTTGGCTGGGTCTTTTGCTTGAGTCTTTTGGTCTTGCAAGACCAAAATCAAGATGTCTGCTGGGCTGTGCTCCTTACTGGAGGCTCTGAGGAAGGTTCATTCAGATTGTTGGCAGATATCAGTTCCTTACAGCTACAGGAGTGAGGTCCCTGTTTCCCTGTTAGCTGTCAGCTGAGGGCTGAGCTTTGCTCCTAGAGCCTGCTCACATTTCTTCTCATGCTTTCCAACTGGATTTCTCCAGCAATAACCAGTCTAGTTCCTCTCTCACACGTTGAATTTATCTGCCTTCCCTTTCTGCCACATCTCTCTGACCAACTCTTCTGGCTTTCCTTTTCAGCTTTTAAGGGATCATGTGATTGCATTGGCCCACTCAGATAACCCAGAATAACCTCCTTATTTTAGGGTCAACTGAATTGTAGCTGCAAAGTCCCTTCACGACAGTACCTAGATATGTGCTCAACTGAATAACCAGGGGACAGAAATCTTGGGGACACATCTTTAGAATTCTGCCTATCACACATATATTATCTACTCACTTAAATTATTTTTATCTTTTGTGAAGGAAGGTGGTGAATTGTGTGGGTACCTCAGCTGGTAAAGAATCCGACTGCAATGCAGAAGACCCCAGTTTGATTCCTGGGTCAGGAAGACCCCCTGGAGAAGGGCATGGCAACCCACTCCAGTATTCTTGCCTGGAGAGTCCCCATGGACAGAGGAGCCAGGCAGGCTACAGTCCATGGAGTCGCAAAGAGTTGGACATGACTGAGTGACTAAGCATGGCAAGGAATGGGTCTCTGACACTGATTCAAAACCCAATTAGCTCCTGAGTGCCATAAAAAGTCTGAAGATCCTGTTTCTCCAATCAGTAAAAGACAGACTATTCCACACACTGTGTTTTAAATGAAAAGTCTTAGATTGGAGACAGAGCATCTGAGGAATACAATTGTTCACTTAGAAAGCCCATGGTTAATGATAAAGATTACATTCACACATGGTGTTACAGAAACACTGACTCTCACCTGACATGTTTTTAGGAGATCCTCTTTCTCTCTCTCTCTGGATCACCTTCATGGCATCTCAGTGCCAAGCGGTGCCTTAGGTCTTCTGGTCATGAAATGAAGTGCTGCCCTTGGAGAAGATAGGAGTTAGATCATCCAGAGCAGAAGTCCTCCTGAGATTTTAGAGACAGCATCCACCAGGAGTCATCCCTCAGGTAGTGGTGATTGGATGTGGCAAGTGAGTCTCAGGGCAAAAAGCAGGACTCTTTCAAAGAGTGGAACTTTCCTTATAGAGGTGAGACAAATTAGATAAACAGGGTCCTAAATTCCCTCCCTTCAGTCTGAGGTGACTGGAGGAGGAAGGGCTAAGGGCTTAATGGTGATTAGTTTCTCTGTGTGACAAGCCGGTTAGGTCTTTCTTTCTTTCTTCCTTTCTTTTTTTCCCCCTTTTCATGTGAAATAAATCGCTAATCCTTGTTTGAGACCCCCTGAAACCAACACCCCCACCACCCCTCATCCCTCACTGGACAGCAGCAGCAGTGATGGGGCCCTCCCCCAGGTTTTGATTGTTTGCTGGGACAAGTGACCCCTGGTGACAAAAGAAAAGTTTCCAAGGCACTGGAGGTGATGTTAGCAGTGAAGTAATAGAGAAACAGGTCATAAACTCCATCCCTCTGGTGGCAGGGGTGGCACTGGAGGGGAGAGTAGGGTGAGTCCAGGCAGGTGATGAGTAGAGAGACTGAAGGGAGGGTATTATTTCTTGTAGTGTACACATCAAAGAATAAATTTTGTATTCATTTATATCTCTTTCTGATAGGAACACATACACATGTTAAAATCCTCTATATATCTTATATGCATACTTAAGCAGATAAAAACAGATTCATTCCCCTTTTGTCGACGGGATAACTAACACTTGAACAGCCATTTAAAGTTTAAAAAATGGAGCATTATGTTATACTAACTGGTCACAGCAGACTTAAGTGATTACTGAAAACTATTATGGTATCATCCTCAGATTATGAAACTGAGGCACAGAGGGCTTGAGTACACTACACAAAGTAACAGGGGTACTAAGTGTTGGAGCCTAGATTCAGGATCATTCTGTATTTTAACCACTATGCTGTGCTGCCATTCACTGATGACTCCCATATCCATATCTTCAGGTCAGTCTCTCCTTGGTGACAGTCCTGAGTATCTATCCAGTGGCCTCATAGACATCTTTATCTGACACCTGACACTCACCTGAATTTATTGTCTCCCACCACTGGCAAATGTGTGCCTTCTCTGATGTGTGAAAGATGTGTCTCTGTGAAAGACACCACCATCTATACACAGCTGCTCAAGCCATCTCAGGCTTCTCCACTGTTCTCACACCCTAACACATCCAATCAATCAGAGGTCCTGCCAATACAACTTTACCCCACTCTACCCTTTCTCTTCACCTGCCTAACTTGTACTGACCTTAGGTGAGTTTTCCTGGCTAAACTCTTTCAGAGCCCTCTCAGTGGCCCTGTGATAAACCTCTTCTCAGGTTGTGTCATTGCTTGTTTCCTTTTCTTTTTTAAAAAATTAATTATTAAAAAAATTGAAGTGACATTGGTTTATAATATTCTATAGTTTAATGTGTATAACAGTATATTTCTACTTTTGTGTATATACACTAGAGTGTGCTCACCCGAAATGTAGTTTCCATCCATTGCCATACAGTTGACCCCCTTTAACCCTTTCTGCCCTCCTCCCACCCCACCCCTTCCCCTCTGGTAACTACTACTCTGCTCTTGACATCTATATGTTTGTTTTTGCTTAGTTTGGTTTGGTTATTTATTTTGTTTTATTGTCTGGGGTTTGCTTTTTTGTGTTACACATATGGCTGTAATCATACAGTATTTGTCTTTCTCTGTCTGACTTATTGCATTATGCATAGTACCCTCAAGGTCCATCCACATCATTGCAAATGATAGATCTACCTATCTGGTATCTATATTCTTTACCCATTCACCTATCAACGGGCACTTGAGTTGTTTCTGTATTGTGGCTATTGTAAATAATGCTGCAATGTACCTAAGGTTGCATATATCAGTTCCAATTCATGTTTTTGTATTTTGTATAAATATGCAGAGGTAGAATAGCTGGATCATATGGTAGTTCTGGTCTTAAATTTTTGAGGAATCTCCATACTGTTTCCCATAGTGGCTGCACCAATTTACACTCCCACCAACATTGTAGGAAGGTTTCCTTTTCTCCACATCCCCACCAACACTTTCTATTTATCTTGTATTTTTGATAGTGAGTGCTTATTTCCTTGACATAGTCTCCTACAGTCTATGAGCTCCATGAGGGCAGGATCTCTGAATCCCAAGAGACCAGTATAGGATCTGGCACCCTGTTTGGAATAAATCAAATCATAGGTGAAGATCAAGATGTTGGGATGGGGATAGTGGGCAGATATGAAAACAAATATCAGTTTCCTAATCCTCCAATGAAGGCTATATCTGCATGAAGAGGCAAGGGGGAAGGATATGAAACTTCCACTGAATGGAATGTGATGGAAGCTCTTTATACATTTCCCAACTGGACTGGTGTATTATTCAGTCTCATAATAAGCTCAGTGGAAACACACACTGAAAGAGCAGGTTGTTTCTAGGAAAAGATTCTTAGCTCTTAACAAGATATACATGGGAAGAGTCTGCTCTGTATTTTTCACTGCAAATTGTTATTTTTGAGACTGTATCCTGGAATTGTGCAATGAAGATAAAAGAGCAGCAATATGGAAATAGCTTGGTCCCTTTACAATGTCATAGGGATGGTGACTGAAATAGTCTTTTAAAAATTATATCCTCAGGATTTATTTACTTTATAACTGGATGTTTGTACCTTTTGACCACCTTCACCCATTTCACCACTACCCCAGAGGAACACCCACCTCCCTGCCTCCCGGCAACTAACAACCTGTTCTCTCTGTCTAATGAGCTCACTTTTGTTTCATTTTCTTTTACATACTACATATCAGTGAGATCATAGGGCATTGGTCTTTCTCTGTCTGACTTATTTCACTTTAGCATAATGCCCTCAAGGAGGTCCATCCATGTCATTGAAAATGGCAGGGTTTCCATTTTTTATGACTGAATAATGTTCCATTGCTCATGTACATGCACTCTCATTTGTGTGTGTGTGTGTATAAATATAACTCTTTATCCATTCACCCATCGATGGACACTTAGATTGATTACATGTCTTGGCTATTGTAAATAAGACTACAATGAACGTGAGAGTGCAGATACCTTTTTGAGTTAGTGTCTTCATTTCCCTCAGTTAAATACCCAGACTGTTTGCAGACGACATGCTACCATACATAGAAAACCCTAAAGATTGTATCAGAAAATTATTAGAGCTGAGCAGTGAATTTAGTAAAGTCACAGGATACAATGGTAATACACAGAAATCACTTGCATTCCTATACAGTAGCAATGAAAAATCAGAAAGAGAAATTAAAGAATCAATCCCATTTACTATTGCAACAAAAAGAATAAAATACCTAGGAATAAACCGACCTAAGACAGCATGGTATTGACTCAAAAATAGAAAATATAGACCAATGGAATAAGATAGAAAGCCCAGAGATAAACTCACGCAGCTCTGAGCATCTTATCTGTGACAAAGGAGGCAACAATATAGAATGGGGCAAAGATAGTCACTTTACTAGGTGCCACTGGGAAAACTGGACAGCTAGGTGTAAAGGAATGAAATTAGAACACTTCCAAACAACATACACAAAGATAAACTCAAAATGGATTAAAGACATAAGATGTAAGATCAGAAATAATAAAACTTTTACAGGAAAACACAGTCAGAACCCTCTATGACATAAATCATAGCAAGATCTTCTATGATCCACCTCCTAGACTAATGGAAATAAAAATAAACAAGTGGGACCTGACTAAACTTAAAAGGTTTTGAAAAGCAGAGAAAACTATTAACAAGGTGAAAATATAACCCTAAGAATGGGTTCGTTGTGCAAAAGCTCTTAAGTTTAATTAGGTCCCATTTGTTTATTTTTGTTTTATTTCCAATATTCTGGGAGGTGGGTCATAGAGGATCCTGCTGTGATTTATGTCAGAGAGTGTTTTGCTTATGTTTTCCTCTAGGAGTTTTATAGTTTCTGGTCTTACGTTTAGATCTTTAATCCATTTTGAGTTTATTTTTGTGTATGGTGTTAGAAAGTGTTTTCCCAGCACCACTTGTTAAAGAGATTGTCTTTTCTCCATTGTATATTCTTGCCTCCTTTGTCAAAGATAAGGTGTCCATAGGTGTGTGGATTTATATCTGGGCATTCTATTTTGTTCCATTGATCTGTATTTCGGTCTTTGTGCCAGTACCATACTCTCTTGATGACTGTGGCTTTGTAGTAGAGCCTGAAGTCAGGCAGGTTGATTCCTCCAGTTCCATTCTTCTTTCTCAAGATTGCTTTGGCTATTCGAAGTTTTTTTGTATTTCCATACAAATTGTGAAATTATTTGTTCTAGTTCTCTCAAAAATACAATTGGTAGCTTAATAGGGATTGCATTGAATCTATAGATTGCTTTGGGGAGTATACTCATTTTCACTATATTGATTCTTCCAATCCGTGAACATGGAATATTTCTCCATCTATTTGTGTCCTCTCTGATTTCTTTCATCAGTGTTTTAGTTTTCTCTATATAGGTCTTTTGTTTCTTTAGATAGATATATTCTTAAGTATTTTTTTCTTTTCGTTGCAATGGTGAATGGTATTGTTTCCTTAATTTCTCTTTCTGTTTTCTCATTGTTAGTGTATAGGAATGCAATGGATTTCTGTGTGTTAATTTTATATCCTGCAACTTTACTATATTCATTGATTAGCTCTAGTAATTTTCTGGTAGAGTTTTTAGGGTTTTCTATGTAGAGGATCATGTCATCTGCAAACAGTGAGAGTTTTACTTCTTCTTTTCCTATCTGGATTCCTTTTATTTCTTTTTCTATTCTGATTGCTGTGGCCAAAACTTCCAAAATTATGTTGAACAGTAGTGATGAGAGTGGGCATCCTTGCCTTGTTCCTGACTTTAGAGGAAATGCTTTCAATTTTTCACCATTGAGGATAATGTTTGCTGTGGGTTTGTCATATATAGCTTTTATTATGTTGAGGTATGTTCCTTCTATTCCTGCTTTCTTGAGAGTTTCTTTTTATCATAAATGGATGTTGAATATTGTCAAAGGCTTTTTCTGCATCTATTGAGATAATCATATGGTTTTTATCTTTCAATTTGTTAACGTGGTGTATCACATTGATTGCTTTGAGGATATTAAAAAATCCTTGCCTTCCTGGGATAAAACCCACTTGGTCATGATGTATGATCTTTTTAATATGATGTTGGATTCTGTTTGCTAGAATTTTGTTAAGGATTTTTGCATCTATGTTCATCAGTGATATTGGCCTGTAGTTTTCTTTTTTGGTGGCATCTTTGTCTGGTTTTGGTGTTAGGGTGATGGTGGCTGCATAGAATGAGTTTGGAAGTTTACCTTTTTCTGCAATTTTCTGGAAGGTTTTGAGTAAGATAGCTGTTAGCTCATCTCTAAATTTTTAGTAGAATTCAGCTGTGAATCCATCTGGTCCTGGACTTTTGTTTGCTGGAAGATTTCTGATTACAGGTTCGATTTCCGTGCCTGTGATGGATCTGTTAAGATCTTCTGTTTCTTCCTGGTTCAGTTTTGGAAAGTTATACTTTTCTAAGAATTTGTCCATTTCTTCCAAGTTGTCCATTTATTTTATTGGCATATAGTTGCTGATAGTAGTCTCTTATGACCCTTTGTATTTCTGTGTTGTCTGTTGTGATTTCTCCATTTTCATTTCTAATTTTTTTGATTTGATTCTTCTCCCTTTGCTTCTTGATGAGTCTGGCTAAAGGTTTGTCAATTTTATTTATCTTCTCAAAAAAACAGATTTTGGATTTGTTGATTTTTGCTATGGTCTCTTTTGTTTCTTTTGCATTTATTTCTACCCTATTTTTTTTATTTAATTTCTTATTCATCTGTGATATTTTTTTCTTTTTTTAAAATTATTATTATTATTTTTATTTGTTTTGCCATACATTTCTGCCCTAATTTTTAAGATTCTTTTCCTTCTACTAACCCTGAGGTTCTTCATTTCTTCCTTCTCTAGTTTCTTTAGGTGTAGAGTTACATTATTTATTTGACTTTTTTTCTTGTTTCTTGAGGTAAGCATGTATTGCTATGAACCTTCCCCTTAGCACTGCTTTTACAGTGTCCCATAGGTTTTGGGTTGCTCTGTTTTCATTTTCATTCATTTTTATGCATATTTTGATTTCTTTTTTTATTTCTTCTGTGATTTGTTGGTTATTCAGAAGCATGTTGTTTAGTCTCCATATGTTGGAATTTTTTTTTCATATGTTGGAATTTTTAATAGTTTTTTTCCTGTAATTGAGATCTAATCTTACTGCATTGTAGTCAGAAAAGATGATTGGAGTGATTTCAATTTTTTTGAATTTACCAAGGCTAGATTTATGGCCCAGGATGTGATCTATCCTGGAGAAAGCTCCATGTGCACTTGAGAAAAAGGTGAAATTCATCATTTTGGGGTGAAATGTCCTATAGATATCGATTAGGTCAAACTGATCCATTGTGTCATTTAAAGTTTGTGTTTCCTTGTTAATTTTCTGTTTAGTTTATCTATCCATAGGTGTGAGTTGGGTATGAAAGTCTCCCACTATTATTGTGTTATTGTTAATTTCCCCTTTCATACTTTTTAGCATTTGCCGTACATATTGCGGTGCTCCTATGTTGGATGCATATATATTTATAATTGTTATATCTTCTTCTTGGATTGATCCTTTGATCATTATGTAGTGTCCTTCTTTGTCTCTTTTCACAGTCTTTATTTTAAAGTCTATTTTATCTGATATGAGTATTGTGACTCCTGCTTTCTTTTGGTCTCCGTTTGTGTGAAATATTTTTCCCAGCCCTTAACTTTCAGTCTGTATATGTCCCTTGTTTTGAGGTGGGTCTCTTGTAGACAGCCTATATGGGTCTTGTTTTTATATCCATTCAGCCAGTCTTTGTCTTTCAGTTAGGGCATTCAACCCATTTACATTTAAGGTAATTATTGATAAGTATGGTCCCGTTGCCATTTATTTTGTTGTTCTGGGTTGGATTTTATACACCCTTTCTGTGTTTCCTGTCTAGAGAAGATTCTTTAGCATTTGTTGGAGAGCTGGTTTGTTGGTGCTGAATTCCCTCAGCTCTTGCTTGTCTGTAAAGCTTTTGAATTCTCCTTCATATCTGAATGAGACCCTTTCTGGGTACAGTAATCTGGGTTGTAGATTATTCTCTTTCATTACTTTAATATGTCCTACCATTCCCTTCTGGCCTGAAGAGTTTCTATTGAAAGATCAGCTGTTATCCTTATGGGGATCCCCTTGTGTGTTATTTGTTGTTTTTCCCTTGCTGCTTTTAATATTTGTTCTTTGTGTTTGATCTTTGTTAATTTGATTAATATGTGTCTTTGGGTGTTTTGCCTTGGGTTTATCCTGTTTGGGACTCTCTGGGTTTCTTGGACTTCTGTGACTATTTCCTTCCCCATTTTAGGGAAGTTTTCAACTATTATCTCCTCGAGTATTTTTTCATGGCCTTTCTTTTTGTCTTCTTCTTCGGGGACTCCTATGATTCGAATGTTGGGGCGTTTCACATTATCCCAGAAGTCCCTGAGGTTGTCCTCATTTCTTTTGATTCTTTTTTCTTTTTTCCTCTCTGCTTCATTTATTTCCACAATTCTATCTTCTACCACACTTATCCTATCTTCTGCCTCAGTTATTCTACTGTTGGTTTCCTCCAGAATGTTTTTGATCTCAGTTATTGCATTATTCATTATTGATTGACCCTTTTTTGTTTTTTCTAGGTCCTTGTTAAACTTTTCTTGCATCTTTTCAATCCTTATCTGCAAACTATTTATCTGTATCTCCATTTTGTTTTCAAGATTTTGAATCATTTCTACTATCATTATCCTGAATTCTTTTTCAGGTAGACTCCCTATCTCCTCCTCTTTTGTTTGGTTTGGTGGGCATTTATCATGTTCCTTTACCTTCTGAGTATTTCTCTGCCTTTTCGTCTTGTTTAGATTGCTGTGTCTGGGGTAGCCTTTCTGTATTCTGGCAGTTTGTGGTTCCTCTTTATTGTGGAGGTTCCTCCCTGTGGGTGGGGTTGGACGATTGGCTCATCAAGGTTTCCCAGTTAAGGAGGTTTGCATCGGTGTTCTGGTGAGTGGGGCTGGATTTCTTCCCTCTGGAGTGCAATGGAGTGTCCAGTAGTGAGTTTTGAGATGTCTACGGGTTTGGTGCTGTGAAAGTGCTGCACTCGATATGTCAGCAAATTTGGAAAACTCAGCAGTGGCCACAGGACTGGAAAAGGTCAGTTTTCATCCCAATCCCAAAGAAAGGCAATGCCAAAGAATGCTCACACTACCACACAATTGCACTCATCTCACACACTAGTAAAGTAATGCTCAAAATTCTCCAATCCAGCCTTCAGCAATACATGAACCGTGAACTTCCAGATGTTCAAGCTGGTTTTAGAAAAGGCAGAGGAACCAGAGATAAAATTGCCAACATCTGCTGGATCATCGAAAAAGCAAGAGAGTGCCAGAAAAACATCTCTTTCTGCTTTATTGACTATGCCAAAGCCTTTGACTGTGTGGATCACAATAAACTGTGGAAAATTCTGAAAGAGATAGAAATACCAGACCATTTGACCTGTCTCTTGAGAAACCTATATGCAGGTCAGGAAGCAACAGTTAGAACTGGACATGGAACAACAGACTGGTTCCAAATAGGAAAAGGAGTATGTCAAGGCTGTACATTGTCACCCTGCTTATTTAACTTCTATGCAGAGTACATCATGAGAAATGCTGGGCTAGAAGAAACACAAGCTGGAATCAAGATTGCCAGGAGAAATATCAATAACCTCAGATATGAAGATGACACCACCCTTATGGCAGAAAGTGAAGAAGAACTAAAGAGCCTCTTGATGAAAGTGAAAGAGGAGAGTGAAAAAGTTGGCTTAAAGCTCAACGTTCAGAAAACTAAGATCGTGGCATCTGGTCCCATCACTTCATGGCAAATAGATGGGGAAACAGTGGAAACAGTGTCAGACTTTATTTTTGGGGGCTCCAAAATCACTTCTGATGGTGATTGCAGCCATGAAATTAAAAGACACTTACTCCTTGGAAGGAAGATTATGGCCAACCTAGATAGCATGTTTAAAAGCAGAGACATTACTTTGCCAACAAAAGTCCATCTAGTCAAGGCTATGGTTTTTCCCGTGGTCATGTATGGATGTGAGAGTTGGACGGTGAAGAAAGCTGAGCACCACAGAATTGATGCTTTTGAACTGTGGTGTTAGAGAAGACTCTTGGGAGTCCCTTGGACTGCAAGGAGATCCAATTCATCCACCCTAAAGAAGATCAGTCCTGGGTGTTCATTGGAAGGACTGATGTTGAAGCTGAAACTCCAATACTTTGGCCACCTCATGCGAAGGGTTGACTCATTAGAAAAACCCTTGTGCTGAGATGGTTGGATGGCATCACTGACTCGATGGACATGGGTTTGGGTGGATTCCGGGAGTTGGTGATGGACAGGGAGGCCTCGCGTGCTGCAGTTCATGGGATTGCAAAGAGTCAGACACGACTGAGCGACTGAACTGAACTGATGGGTTTGGTGTGACTTTGGGCAGCCTGTATATTGATGCTCAGGGCTATGTTCCTGTGTTGCTGGAGAATTTGCATGGTTTGTCTTGCTCTGGAACTCATTGGCTCTTGGGTGGTGGTTGGTTTCAGTGTAAGTATGGAGGCTTTTGGATGATCTCTTATTAATTAATGTTCCTTGGAGTCAGGAGTTCTCTGGTTTTCACAGGTTTTGGGCCTAAGCCTCCCGCCTCTGGTTATTTTTACAGTAGCCTCAAGACTTCTCCATCCATACAGCACTGATAATAAAACTTCTAGGTTAGTGGTGAAAAGATTCTCCACAGTGAGGGACACCCAGAGAGGTTCACAGAGTTACATGGAGAAGAGAAGAGGGAAGAGGGAGATAGAGGTGACCAGGAGGAGAAGAGGGGAATAAAACGGGGAAAGAGCAATCTAGCCAGTAAACAATTCCCTATGTGTTCTCCACAGTCTGGAACACTCAGAGAAGTTCATGGAGTTACATAGAGACGAGGGAGGAAGGAGATAGAGGTTAGCAGGAGGCAAAAAGGGGGAATCAAGAGGAGAGAGATAGATATAAGCAGTACTCTGTTCCCAAAGTGTTCTCCGCAGCCCAGAACACCCAGAGAGATTCACACAATCAGGTTGAGAAGAGAAGGGGGATGGAGGAGACAAAAGTGACCTGAGGGAGAAAAAGGAGAGTCAAAAGGGTGAGAGAGTAATCAAGCCAGTAATCACACTCCTGAGTAAAAATGGGTACTGAAGATCGGCTCTTAAATGTACAAAGTTGATATCAAATACTATAAAAGAAAGATTAAAAATCTAGCGTAGAGGTTAGACTCTTAAAAATACAATATTAAAAAAAAAAACAGAATCACAAAAAGTATAAGAAATATATATGAAGTTTGCTTTAAAAATAGGGTCTTTTTTTGCAAGATAATAGTGGGTTATAAAAATGAAAATTAAAGGAGTAATAGAGGACTTAAAGAATTTGAAAAAATTGATAATAGTAAAAATATATCTAGGAATTTCTCTGGAGCTGTTGAGGGTAGTGTGGGGTAAGTTCAGTTTCTGATAGTTCCTTTTTCCAGCTTATACTTCTCAATATCTATAGGCCCCTTCCAATGTAGACGGTGTTAACTACAAGGATTTTAATCTGTTGCACCTGTCACTTCCAAAGCAGTTCCCTCTGTTTATTTGGCTTCTTCTGTTTGCAGGTCTCTTCAGTGTCTAATTTCCGCCCTGACACAGGGGGCGGAGGTGGCCTCTTGTTTAGGTTTACTTGTTCAGTCGTACTGTGGGGAGGGAGGAACACTGCAAACAAATATCACTGGAATGTGTGGGGAATACTTGCAGTGTCTCGGCCACACTGGGTTTGCCCCCGCTCTTGGCGTGTGTGCTTTCCCAGTCTACCCTGCTCAGGCTTCAGGTTGCTTTGCAGGGAGCGGGCCCTGAGTTGTTTGCAATTCCCAGGTCTAAGCCGCTCAGGTTTCAGGTTCTCAGGTACTCCACATCACCATTAACCCTATCACAGAGCCCAGTAGGCCCCAGGGCTAGGTTTCCTCAGGCCAAACAACTAACAGGGAGGGAGTGCAACTCCACCCATCAGCACATTATTGGACTAACACTTCACTGAGCACTTCCATGCCCACCAGAGCAAGACCCAGTTTTTCCCTTTCAGTACTTTAAACATAACCTGACATTCCCTTCTGGCCTGCAGAGTTTCTGCTGAAATATCAGCTGTTAAGTGTATAGGGTTTCCCTTCTATGTCACTTGTTGCTTGTCCCTTGCTGCTTTTAATATTCTTTCTTTGTGTTTAGTCTTTGTTAGTTTGATTAATATATGTCTTGGGGTGTTTCTCCTTGGGTTTATCCTGTATGGGACTCTTTCTGCCTCTTGGATTTGGTTGACCATTTCCTTTTCCATGTTTGGGAAATTATCAACTATAATCTCTTCAAAAATTTTCTCATACCCTTTCTTTATCTCTTTTTCTTCTGGGACCCCTATAATTCGAATGTTGGGGCATTCAATATTGCCCCAGAGGTCTCTGAGACTATCCTCAATCCTTCTCATTCTTTTTACTTTATTCTGCTCTTCAGAAGTTATTTTCACCATTTTATCTTCCACTTCACTGATTGGTTCTTCTGCTTCAGATATTCTGCTATTGATTCCTTCTAGACTATTTTTAAATTTGGTAGTTGTGTTGTTTGTCTCTGCATGTTTATTCTTTAATTCTTCTAGGTCTTTGTTAATTGATTCTTGCATTTTCTCCATTTTGTTTTCAGGTTTTTGATCATCTTTCCTATCATTATTCTAAATTCTTTATCAAGGAGTTTGCGTATTTCCTCTTCATTTGACTTCTGTGTTTCTAGTTGGTTCCTTCAATTTTTAGTATTTCTCTGCCTTTTCGTTATTTTTTTAACTTATTGTGTTTGAGGTTTCCTTTTCCCAGGCTTCAAGGTGGAATTTTTTCTTCCTTTTGGTTTCTGCTCTCCTAAGGTTGACCCAGTGGTTTGTGTAAGCTTCTTATAGGGTGAGATTTGTGCTGATTTTGTTTGTTTGTTTGTTTTCCCTCTGATGGGCAAGGCTGATTGAGGTGGTAATCATGTCTGCTAAGATTGGGTTTGTATTTTTGTTTGTTTGTTGTTTAGATGAGGCTTCCTGCACAGGGTGCTACTGGTGGTTGGGTGATGCAGGGTCTTATATTCAAGTGGTTTCCTTTGTGTGAGTTCTCACTATTTAATACTCCCTAGGGTTAGTTCTCTGGTAGTCTAGGGTCTTGGAATCAGTGCTGCCACTCCAAAGGCTCAGGGCTTGATCTCTTTTTTGCTTGGGACTCCACTGATTGATAATAAAGGAACTTCAACAACAGAAAAGTAGAAACCGGTCTATCTTAAGAAAGATTAAATGAGCTTACACTTGCAAAATAAAGAGTTGCAGGTATTATTAAAATTCTGAATATACCTAGTGCATCTGTCCTTCATAGTACCACAGATGAAAAATGTGGGTATAGAGGAAGGTGGGAAGCAAAGGAATGGCAGGGCTAGGAGGTAACTCACTGTAGAAGAAATGTCTTCTCCATTCTTGGTATTATTTTTTATTTCCATGAACTTGAATTTCCTTGGACCTCATGGCTGAAAGAGTAATATAAAATGAAATATTTCTTTGTTTAAAAAAGCCTCAACATCCAAAAAACTAAGATCATGGCATCTGGTCCTGTTACTTCATGGCAAAAGATGGGGGCGAAATGGAAACAGTGACAGATTTCAATTTCTTAGACTCCAAGATCACTGTGGATGGTGACTGCAGCCGTGAAATTAGAAGACCCTTGCTCCTTGGAAGAAAAGATAGGACAAATCCAGATGGCATATTAAAAAGCAGAGACGTCACTTTGCCAACAAAGGTCCTGATAGTCAAAGCTATTGCTTTTCCATTAGTCATGCATGGATGTGAGAGTTAAACCATAAAGAAGGCTGTAGTAGTTCCCTACTATTTTTGTGTTGCTATCGATTTCTCTTCTTATGTCTGTTTAGTTCAGGTCAGTTTAGTCTCTCAGTAGTGTCTAACTCCTTTTTTGTAATTATCTTTTTTTGGTCTGGCTATTGATGATGAAAGCTGGTAAACATTTTTTCTACTGTGATTAGGTCCTTGTAGTCAAAGATATGTTTTTTCCAGTAGTCATGTATGGATGTGAGAGTTGGACAATAAAGATAGCTGAGTGCCAAAGAATTGATGTTTTTGAACTGTGGCATTGGCGAAGACTCTTGAGAATCCCTTGGACTGCATGGAGATCAAACCAGTCAATCCTAAAGGAAATCAGTGCCAAATATTAATTGTAAGGACTGATGCTAAAGCTGAAGCTCCAATATTTTGGCCACCTGATGCGAAGAACTGACTCATTGGAAAAGATCGTGATAGTGGGAAAGATTGAAGTCAAGAGGAGAAGGAGATGGCAGAGGATGAGATGGCTGGATGGCATCACCGACTCGATGGACATGAGTTTGAGCAAGCTCTGGGTGTTGGTGATGGACAGGGAAGCCTGGCATGCTGCCGCCCATGGGATCACAAAGAGCCAGACATGACTGAGCGCCTGAACTGAACTGAACTATTATTTGCTTAATACCATTGTATCATGATTCTGCTGTTGCTGCTGCTTAGTTGCTTCATTCATGTCTGACGCTGTACGACCCTGTGGATGGCAGTCTGCCAGGCTCTTCTGTTCGTGGTGTTCTCTAGGCAAGAGTTCTGGAGTGGTTTGCCATGCCCTCCTCCAGGGGATCTTCCCAACCCAGGTCTCGAACCCGGGTCTCCTGCATTTCAGGCAGATTCTTTACCACTAAGCCACCATGGAAGCTCTTGTATCATGATTAGTCAACAGTAAATGATAGAATTTGATATCACTAAAACAATCATTTAATAGAAAGACTGGCAATCACTTTTTTAAAATCCAGATGCATATCAGAATTATCTTAAATTTTTTGAAAAGTACAAATACCCAGGTATTGCTCTTTTCCTGTTAAACTCTAGACGTGTTTCTTATGAGCAATCATCTTGAAAACAACTGGATTTTATGATGTTTTTTACTTTTATCTAGTTTGTTTCACTTTTTATTTCATATTTAGTGCTCCTCTTTCATTTAGTTTATGTTTTTCAACTTCTCTATCTCTTCTTTGTTTTTGTTCTTCCTCAAGCCTTTATTAAGCATAGTAGAAAATCTTTTGCACATCCACATGTAAAAATAGTATGTACATTATAATATATATTTTAGAAAACATGAATTTTTTCCTAGCAGAAAAACTTACGACATTTTTATTCCACTTGTTTGGCTTAGTATGAATAGAATGCTGGGTTACTAATTTATATTAACTCAAAACTCTGATGCAGTTCCATGTATTTTGGCATCTTATATTAATGGTAAAAGATTGGAAAGTTCATTATCTTAGTGATTAAAAAAAAATTGAGACTTGAAACTTCTAATCCAATCCTGAGACTATGTTGTAAAAAAAAAAGAAAAGAAATAAAAGAAAAGAAAGAAAGAAACAGGAACATATGATACAGTATTATTAACTAAAGTATAGATTTTGCTCAAATTTCACAAAATTTTGTGCTAGTGCCCACTATTTGTTTTCATGCCTTATTCGAGATTTCACATTGTATTTAGTTGTATTGAGCAGCTTCAGCTGCATGCACCAATTTCATTTTTATTTTGTTAATAATATTTTCTAATTTTCCTTGTTACGGCTTTTAGATACACCCATGATATAAAAGTAGTCATTTAATTTCCAAATACATGGAGGCTTTAAAATATCATTGACATTAATTTCACATTTTAGTATTAATTTCTCATTTAAATGCTTTCTTCTCTGCAATCAACCCTCTGTGTTTTTTCAGTCTACTAACATTACTGAGGCTTTCAATGACTAAATCAAAAATACCTCTTGATAAATGTCACACTGCACTTGAAAAATATCTGGGTTATTTTCAAGTATCTTTTGCTATTGATTTTTAACATAATTGCACATTGATAGAACAAACTGTGTATGATTTCCATATCTTTAGACCATGAAACTTTTGCACCATGTTTTATTTCCCTAGATGTGTTCCAGGTTTCACCTAGTTTATAGTCCATGGGAACTTCAATAGAATTTGTATCCTACTGTTGTGTGAAAATTGTATAAATCTTAATTATGTTGAATTTGTTTATGGTGATTTTCAGATCTACTATTAATATATCCTTCTACTTTTCTTCCTATTCATTCTTTTAATTTTGAGAATTTATTACTGAAACTCTAAAAATCTTAATTTACCTACCTAAAAAATAATTTTAATATATACTTTAAAGTAAAAGTGAAAGTGAAGTAGCTCTGTCACGTCCGACTCTTTGTGACCCCATAGACTGTACCTTACCACGTCCTCCATCCATGGGATTTTCCAGGCAAGAGTACTGGAGTGGGTTGTCATTTCCTTCTCCAGAGGATCTGCCCGACCCAGGGATCAAATCCAGGTCTCCCACATTGTAGGCAGATGCTTTACTGTCTGAGCCACCAGGGAAGCCTTATATACTGGAACTATATGTAAATTTGTTCTGTATTTTCCAAGTCTCCTGTAAATGTGTTATTATACTTCCATAATTTTAAAAAATCAAAAAGAAAGAAAAAAATGTCCTTACTACCGTAAGCCATTCCTCTCAAGATTCCAATAACACTTTTAATGGAAGTAGAAAAACAATCATTAAATTTGTATAAAACCACATAAGGCTCTGAATAGCCAAAGCATTCTGAGAAATAACAAAGTGGGAAGAAACACACTTTCTTATTTGAGGATTATATATATACATATACACATATAATACATAATATTATATTAAAACTAAAGAAATCCAAACTATGGTTGGTGCTGGCATAAAAACAGGCAAATAGATCAGTGGAACAGAATCAAGGGTCAAAAAATAAACCCAAGTGTATATGGTCAACCAATATTAACAAAAGAACAAAGAATACACAATGTAGAAAATTCAGTCTCTTCAATAAATGGTATTGAGAAAACTGGATATTCACATGTAAAAGAATAAATCTAGATCACTACCTTATATCACTCGCATACATTAAAGGAAAATCAATTAATGACTTAAATATTAGACTTGAAACCATAAAACTCCTAGAAGAAAACAAAGGGAAAATACTCCTCAGCATGGGTCTTGGCAAAGATTTTCTGGTTATGAAACTATAACAAGCAAAGCAAAACAAGTGGGACTACTTCAAACTAAAAAGCTTCTGCACAGCAGAAAGAACAATCAATAAGGCAAAAATACAACCTACAGAAAGGGAAAAAATATTTGTAAATCATATATCTGATAAGGGACATATTAGAAAAAATAGGATTTTTAAAATATAACCCTCTTTCTTTTCCAAGACTGATCTCAAACAACTTAGTTGATGTAAAAATCAGTATTTTTGAGTCTGAATAGGTTGTGAACTCAAGTTTGAAATGATAATATATTAGCATTTAACATATCTACCTCCCGGTTAGCATAAGCATCAATAATTATTGAGTGAGGAAAAAGTCACAAAATTATATGATACAATTCCAAATTAATGAAAATTGTGTAAAACAATGGTTGTTCCTTTAAAAAATATTAGTGATATGAAACACAAGTTTGAACAACTTTTACAGATGAAAGGAAACTAAATAGATATGCCAACTGTCAATGAAAATAATTTTTCATGATTTTTCAAAATAGTAAGGCAGTCTTTATTCAGGGGGAATATCACAATAGATATATGAACTTTACTGCAATGGAGCTTTGCAATAGAGGAGAAAGATTGGGCTTAACTCTGAATACAACAAAGAAAAGTGGGAATCTGTAGCCAAGGAACATGTTGGTGGGGGGATGTCAGTGGATTAACAATTACTAAAAGGAAACATCAAGGGTAAGAAGGGGTCCTGGTTAAACTGACCCAGGAGTATTCCTGCTGTATTCAGGCAAGTGTGACCAGATATTAACTGGGGATAGAAGGAATAGAAGCTAGAAGGGATAGAAGCTAGGTGGTCAGATATGGTACCCATATATTAACCTGTGAATGTTACCTTACATGACAAAGAAGATTTTTGTAGTTGTGATTAAGTTAAGGATCTTGAAATGGGGAGATATCTTGGATTATATGGATGGGCCCTAAAAGCAGTCACATGTGGTTTTTTGCTTGTTTTTTTTTTTTTTAAGTTAGAGACAGAAGCAGATAACCAATAGAAGACGGATGATGATGATGGCAGAGAGATTCAAAGACAGTATGCTACAGGCTTTGAAGATGGAGGAAGGGACCCTCAACCAAGAGAAGGAACTCTAGAAACTGGAAAATGTAAAGAGAAGGAAGATTTTTTATCTCTGGTGCTGTCTTAGTCCATTTGGTCTGCTAAAACAAAAATACCATTGACTGGGTGGCTAAAACAATAAAAGTTTATTTTCGCAGTTCCAGAGGATGAAAAGTGCAAGATCAAGGCACTGGCAGTTTGGTTTCCTGTGAAGGCCCCACTCTCTGGTTCAAAACTGGCTGTCTTCTCTCTGTGTCCTCAGATGGGTGGAAGGAATGAGAGAGGTCTCTGTGGTCTCTTTTATAAGAGCACTAACCACATCCATGACAGCTCCACTCTCATTTCACTACCACTTTTCCAAAGGACCCACTTACCAATATCATCACATTTTAAATTAGGGTTCAAATTTTGATGGAACACAAACATTTAGTCTATAAGAGGTGTCTGATATGATGCCCAGAAAACAGTGATAACAGAGTCTGCAACAGTAACAGTAGCAAAAACTCCCCAGTCACAGGCCTGATGTTTAAGTGCTTTCCATTTGTGATCTAGAATCCCCATTTTCCAGACTGGGGAATTCAGATTGAATGTCAGACAGCTGATAGGCAGAGAAGCTGGGATTCTGCCAAATATGAGCCTTTGAAGAAAGCATTGATAAACAACTGACAAGGGGAGCAGTTTCTAGTCCAAAGAGTCCCTTCTGACAAGGAGCACAGTTCTTCATGTGGGACATTTTCAAGATGCACTTGTTGAAATCTCTACAAAGCCACCGCATAAGTCCACTTCAGATTCTGAGGAGCTGCTTTTGTGTCAAGAGGAAATGAGAAAAATACTTTTATCAATGTTTTTTGAGGTGGAAAAGTGCTCAGTCAAGTTTGACTTTTTGTGACCCCATGGACTGTAGCCTGCCAGTCTCCTCTGTCCATGGAATTTCTCAGGCAAGGGCACTAGAGTGGTTTACCATTTTCTCCTCCAGGATCTTTCTGACCAAGGGATTGAACCCACATCTCCTGTGTCTCCTCCATTGGCAGGTGGACTTTTTTTTAACTACTGAGCCACCCGGGAAGCACACCTGGGAAGTGTGCTGTTGTATATATTGAAGTGGAATTTATGAAACACAAAATTAACCATTTTTAAATGAAAAATTTAGTGGTATTCAGTACACTCACAAGCTTCCCTGATAGCTCAGTTGGTAAAGAATCCGCCTGCAATGCGGGAGGCCCTGGTTCTGTTCCTGGATCGGGAAGATCCGCTGGAGAAAGGATAAGTTACCCACTCCAGTATTCTTGGGCTTCCCTTGAGGCTCAGCTGGTAAAGAATCTGCCTAAAATGCAGGATACCTGGGTTTGATCCCTGGGTTGGGAAGATCCCATGAAGAAGGGAAAGGCTACCCACTGCAGTATTCTGGCCTGGAGAATTCCATGGACTGTATAGTCCATGGGGTTGCAAAGAGTCAGACATGACTGAGCAACTTCCACTTTAAGTACACTCACAAATAACCTGCAACCACCAGCTCTATCAAGCTCATAATAAATCATCCCAAAAGAAAATTCCATACCCATTAGGTAGTCACTCCCCATTTCCTCCTGCTTCAAACCCCTGGAAACCTAGTTACCAGCACTAATCTGCCTTTTATCTTCATGGATTTGCCTATTCTGGATAGTTCATACAAATGGACTCATACAACATGTGGCTTTTTTGTCTGACTTCTTTCACTTAATGTAATGTTTTTAGGTTCATTCACCTTGCAGCAAGTATCGGTATGTCATTCCTTTGATGACTAAATGATCTTCCACTTTATGAATCTATCACATGTGTTTATCCATTCACGCATTGAGGGACCTTTGAGTTGTTTACACCTTTTGCTTATTGTGAATAGTGCTTCTCTGAACATTCATGTTCAAGTATTTGTTTGAAAACCTATTTGTAACACTTTTGGAAGAGCATGATCATATGGCAATTCCTTATTTGACTTTGTGAGAAACTCCCAAAATTTTTCCACAATGGCTCCACCATTTGACATTTCCAAAAGCAATATAATAGGTTCCCACTTATTTCACATCCTCATCAACAATATTTTCTCCTCCCTCCCTCCCATCCTCCTTCCTTCTTTCTTTCTTCCTTTATTTTATTCTTTCTCACTTTCCCCTTCTTTCTTCCTTTTCCTCCTTCCTTTTTTATTTTCTCCATTCTTTCTTCCTTCCTTCATTTTTCTTCTTTCATCTTTCATTCCTTTACCCTTCCCTCTCCCTGCCTCTCTCTTTCCCCTTCTCCCTCCCCACCCTCCTCTGTCTCTCTGATTATAGCCATATTAAGAGAATGAGAAGTCATATCTCATTGTGATTTTCATTTACATTTCCCTAACGACTGAGAACTTTGCTCTTCTTTTCATGTATTTGTTAACCACTTGTGTATCTTCTTTGGAGAAATGTCTTGAGTTGTTGTAAGAGCTGTTTATATATTACAACTACTAAACATTTATGTCTAGTATAATCAGATATTTGGCTATCCAACATTTTCAAATTTATGATTTTCAAATATTTTCTCCCAATGTTGGTTACCTTTTTCACTTTCTTGATAATGTTTTTGGAGTGCAAAAGTTTTTAGTTTGATAAAGTTCAATTTATCTATTTCTTTTCTCCTTTGGTTACTCATGCTTTTGCTGTCACATTTAAGAAGATTTTATCAAGTCTAAGGTCATTAAGATTTTCTCCTGTTTTCTTCTAAGCACTTTATATTTTTACCTTTTATGTTTAGATCTTAGTTCCTTTCTAGTTAATTTCTTACATGGTGTGAGGTAGGGGTCCAGATTCATTCTTTTGCATGTATATATTCACTATCACTTATTGGAGAGACTATTCTTTCCCTATTGAATGTTCTTTACACTACTGTTGAAAGCCAGTTGATCACTGATATATGTGTTCCTTTAAGAATCCAGAGAATCAGAACTTTCAATTCTGTTCGGTTGTTCTATATGTCTAACTATATGCCTGTACCATAAAATTCTGTTTTGTACCATACTGTTTTGATTGTTGTAGCTTTATAGTGAGTTTTGAAATTGAGAAGTGTGAGTTCTTCAACGTTGTTCTTCTCTTTCAAGATTATTTTAGCTATAATGAGCCCTTTGAAATTCCATATGAATTTGAGGATTTCCACTTACAATTATGGGGGGGGAGCTAATGGGAATTTGATAGTGATTGCATTCAACACTGTAGATCAATAGGTAGTGTTGATCTTTTAACAATTTAAGTCACCTTTCAGCAATGTTTTGTAGTTTTCAATGCCTAAGTCTTACACCTCCTTGGTTAAATTTACTCTTGGGTATTCAGATGTCATCGCATATGGAATTATTTCCTGAATTTTCTTCTTAAATTGTTTATTACAGATATATAAAAACAGAACTGATTTTTGTGTGATGTTCTTGTACATTGCAACTTTGCTGAAATTATTAGCTCTAGTAGCTTTCTTATAAAATTCTTTAAGGTTTTCTATAATAAAATATCATACCACAATCAAATTTAGATAACTTTTCTTTCTTTTTCCTGCTTAATTGCTCCTGCTAGAACTGCCACTACAATGTTAATAGCAGAGGTAGAAATGGGCTTGTTTCTGATCTTTAAGGGAAAAGTTTTTCATTTTTCATTATTGAGTATGATGGTAGTTGTACGTTTGTTGTTATTGTTGTTGTTCAGTCATTCAGTCGTGTCCGGCTCTTTGTGACCCCATGGACTGCAGCACGCCAGGCTTCCCTGTCCTTCACCAACACCCAGAGCTTGCTTAAACTCTTGTCCATCGAGTCAGTGATGCCATCCAACCATCTCATCCTGTGTCATCCCCTTCTCTTCCTGCCTTCAGTCTTTCCCAGCATCAGGGTCTTTTCCAATGAGTCAGCTCTTTACATCAGGTGGCCAAAGTATTGGAGCTTCAACTTCAGCTTCAGCATCAGTCCTGGGCTTCCCTGGTGGCTCAGATGGTAAAGAATCTGTCTGAAATGCTGGAGACCTGGGTTCAGTCCCTCGGTCAGGAAGATCCCCTAGAGAAAGAAATGGCTACTCATTCCAGTATTCTTGCCTGTAGAATTCCATGGACAGATGAGCCTGACAGGCTACATCCATGGGGTCACAAAGAATTGGGCAAGACTGAGTAGCTAACGTTTGCTGCAAATGCCTTTAATCATGTTGAGGAAGTTCCCTCCTATTCCCAGTTTTCTGGGTATTCTTATCATGAAAGGTTGGTGGATTTTGCGAAATGCCTTTGTGTGTGTGTGTGTGTGTGCGCGCGTGTGTGTGTGCATGTGTGTGAATTGAGATGATAATTTACTTTCCCCTTTTTTCTATTAATGTGGTGCATTGCCTTGGTTTTCTTTTGTTGAACCTCCCTTACAATCTTGGGATAAATGCCAAGTGGTGGTGGTTTGTAATCCTTTTAATATGCTGTTAGAGCTGATTAACCTGTATTTTTAAAATTATTTATTTTCATTGGAAGCTAATTACTTACAATATTCTAGTGGTTTTGAGGATTTTTATATCTGTATTCATAAAGGATATTGGTCTGTATTTTTCTTGAAATTTTTGGTCTGGTTTTTGTTTTTGTCTGGTAATGTTGAGCTCATGGAATGTGTTGGAAAGCATACTCCTCCTCATCTATTCTTGGGAAGGTTTGAAAAGAATTGGTGTTAATTCTTCTTTAAATATTTGATAGGCTACACCAGGGATGTCTTGGGCATTTTTGGTTGGAAGGATTTTAATTACTGATTTATTTTCTCTACTTTTACAGTCCATTAAATTTTCTATATTATTATTCTGGTTATCTTTCCATTTCATCTAGGTTAGCCAATTTGTTAGCATATAATTTTCATAATATTATCTTATAATCCTTTTCATTTTGCTAAAATCTGTTTTATTTTACTCTTTTCATTTCTACTTTTAATTATTTACTTCTGATCTCTCTTTTTTATTAGTCAGTCTAGGTAAAGTTTTGTCAATTCTATTGATCTTTTTGAAGAGCCATTTTTGGTTTCATTGATTATTTTATTTTTTCTAATCTATAGTTCATTTATCTCCACTCTAGGCATTATTATTTCCTTCCTTCTGCTAGCTTTGTGATTAGTTTGCTCTTCTTTTTTCTTGCTCTGTGAGGTGTAATATTAGGTGACTGGTTGATATCTCTTTAAAATAAAGAAACATATTCTGCTTTAAATTTCCCTCTGAGTTCTGCTTTCACTGCATCCCATATATTTTCAGTATGCTGTGTTTTCACTTCAACTGTTTAACTCACTTTCTAATTTCCCCTGTGGTTTGCACTTTGACCCATTGGTTTCTTAAGAGTGTGACGTTTGGGTGCTTAATCACTCAGTTGTGTACAACTCTTTGAGACCCCATGGATTGTAGTACACCAGGCTCCTCTGTCCACAGAATTTTCCAAGCAAGAATACTTGAGTGCGTTGCTATTTCCTACTGCAGGGATTTTTCCCAACCCAGGGAATGAACCTGATGTTTAATTTCCATATATTTTTAATGTTTTCTTTCTGCTATTGATTTCTCATTTCATTCCATTCTATTAAGATAATGTGCATAATTTTAATCTTCACAAGTGTGTTGAGACTTATTTTGTGATCTAACATAAGTTCTATCCCAGATAGTATTCCATGTACACATAAGATCTGACTGCATGATCTACTCATTATTGAAAATGGTGTTTTAACGTCACCAAAATTTTCGTAAAATTGCTGATTTCTTCCTTCAACTCTGTCAATGTTTCCTTTATGTATTTTGTGGCTTTCTTGATTCAGTGACTATGCTTATCCTTGTTTTATCTTCTTGAGGAATTTAACTTTTGTCAATATATAATGAACAATTCTATGTCTTGTAATAATTTTTCACTTGTTTTTTTATATTGTTATTACACTCCAAGCTCTCCTTTGGTTTCTTATTATATGGAATCTCTTGTTCCATCCTTTTATTTTCAACCAATCTGTGGTTTTCAACTGAAAGTGACTCTCATGTAAGTATCATATATTTGAACAACCAACGCCCTCAAGGCAATCTGTCTTTTAGTGACTATTTAATGTGATAATGATTTTGAGGGAATCACTTCTACCATTTTGCTACTTGCTTATGCTTTCTATATGTCTGATATCTTTATCATTTGTCAATTCCTGTAGTACAGTGTTCTATTTGTTTGAATGATATTTCTTTTTCACCACTTTTTTCTGCTCTCATTTTCTTTCTGGATTTATTTTCATTTTTTTTAGTTGTTCTCATGAGGATGACAGCTAACACCATAAATTGGTAACACTCTTGTGCACGAAACCTTCCCCTGTGTATCTCCACCCTCTGTATGTTGATCTTGTCCCAAATTACATCTTTGTATTAATATATGATGTATCCATTATTATGAATTAATAATTATTTTGTTTTACATTTTTCTTTCAAATTATACGGGAATCAAAAAGTGGAGTTACAGACCAAAAAAGAATGATTCATGCCGTTTTATTTCTTCTTGTTGTTCAGTCACTAAGTTGTGTCAAATTCTTTGCGACCAAGTGGACTGTAACACACTAGACTCTTCTGTCCTCCACTATCTCCCAGAGTTTTCTCAAATTCATGTCCATTGAGTGTGGGATGCTTTCTAACCATCTCATCCTCTGCTGTCCCCTTCCCCAATTGCCTTCAATTGTTCCCAGCATCTTTTCCAATGAGTCAGCTCTTCAAATTATCAGGTTGCTCAATTATCAGTGCTTCAGCTTCAGCAACAGTCCTTCCAATGAATATTCAGAGTTGATTTCCTTTAAGACTGACTGGTTTGATCTTCTTGCATTCCAAATGACTCTTAAGAGTTTTCTCCAGCACTACAATTTGAAGGCATAAATTCCTGGGTGTTCAGCCTTCTTTGGGCTTCCCATGTGGCTCAATAGGTAAAGAAACCGCCTACCAATGCCGGAAATATAAGAGACATGGGTTCAATCCCTGGGTAGGGAAGATGCCCTGGAGGAAGCCATAGCAACCCTTTCCAATATTCTTGCCTGGAGAATCCTCATGGACAGAGGAGCCTGGTGGGCTACAAGTCATGGGATCACAAACAGTCAGAAACAACTGAAGTGACTTAGCATGCGTGCACAATCTTCTATATGTTTCAAAATTCACATCCCTACATGAATAATGGAAACATCATAGATTTCACTATACAGGCCTTTGTCATCAAAGCTATATCTCTGTTTTTACAAATTGTCTAGATTTGTCATAGCTTTCCTTCCAAGGAGCAAGTGTCTTTTAATTTCATGGCTATAGTCACCATCCACAGTGATTTTGGAGCCCAAGAAAATAAAATCTGTCACTGCTTCCACTTTTCCCCTTCTATTTGCCGTGAAGTGATGGGCCCGGATGCCTTGATTCTAGAAGGCCAAAAGTTGAGTTTCAAGTCAAATTTCTAACTCTCCATTTTCACCATTATCAAGAGATTCTTTAGTTCCTCTTCCCTTTCTGGCATTATGGTGGTATCATCTGCATATCTGAGGTTGTTGATATTTCTCCTGGCAATCTTGATTCCATTTTGTGATTCATCCAGCCAGCATTTTACGTGATGTACTCTGTTCAGTTCAGTCACTCAGTCATGTCCGACTCTTTGCGACCCCATGGATGGCAGCATGCCAGGCTTCCTTGTCTATCACTAACACCCAGAGCTTTCTCAAACTCATGTCCATCAAGTCCGTGATAACATCTAACCATTTCATGCTCTGTCATCCCCTTCTCCTCCTGCCTTCAATCGTTCCCAGCATTAGAGTCTTTTCCAATGTGTCAGTTCTTCACATCAGGTGGCCAAAGTATTGGAGCTTCAGCTTCAGCATCAGTCCTTCCAATGAATATTCAGGACTGATTTCCCTTAGGATTGACTGGTTTGATCTCCTTGCAGTCCAAGGGATTCTAAAGAGTCTTCTCCAACACCACGGTTCAAAAGCATCAATTCTTTGGCGCTCAGGTTTCTTTATGGCCCAGCTCACATTCATACATGACTACTGGAAAAATCATAGCTTTGACTATACAGACCTTTGTCGGCAAAGTAATGTCTCAGCTTTTTAATATGCTGTCTAGGTTGGTCATAGCTTTTCTTCCAAGGAGCAAGTGTCTTTTAATTTCATGGCTGCAGTCATCATCTTCAGTGATTTTGAAGCCCCCCAAAAAGGTCTGTCACTGTTTCCATTGTTTCCCCGACTATTTGCCATGAAGTGATGGGGCCGGATTCCATGATTTTAGTTGTCTGAATGTTGAGTGTTAAGCCAGTTTTTTTCACTCTTCTCTTTCACTTTAATCAAGAGGCTCTATAGTTCCTCTTTGCTTTCTGCCATAAAGGTAGTGTCATCTGTGCATCTGAATTTGTTGATATTTCTCCAAGCAATCTTGATTCCAGCTTGTGCTTCATCCAGCCCAGAATGATGTACTTCATCCAGCTTGCCATCATTTCACATGATGTACTGTGCATGTAAGTTAAATAAGCTGGGTGACAATATACAGCCTTGATGTACTCCTTTCCCAATTTGGAACCAGTCCATTGTTTTATGCCCGGTTCTAATTGTTGCTTCTTGACCTGCATACAGATTTCTCAGGTGGCGTGTAAGGTGGTCTGGTATTCCCATCTCTTTAAGAATTTTCCACAGTTTGCTGCGATCCACACAGTCAAAGGCTTTAGCATAGCCAATGAAGCAGACAAGATATTTTTCTTGAATTCTCTTGCTTTTACTATGATCCAATGGATATTGGCAATTTGATCTCTGGTTCCTCTGCCTTTTCTAAATACAGAATGAACATCTGGAAGTTCTTGGTTCATGTACTCTTGAAGCCTAGCTTGAAGAATTTTGAGCATTACTTTGCTAGCATGTGAGATGAGTGCAATTGTGCAATAGTTTGAACATTCTTTGGCATTGCCTTTCTTTGAGATTGGAATGAAAACGGACCTTTTCCAGTCCTATGGCCACTGCTGAGTTTTCCAAATTTGCTAGCATATTGAATGCAGCACTTTCACAGCATCATCTTGCAGGATGACAATATTCAGCCTTGTACTCCTTTCCCAATTTTGAACCAGTCCATTGTTCTATGTCCGCTTCTAACTGTTGCTTCTTGACCCGCGTACAGTTTTCTCAGGAGACAGATAAGGTGGTCTGTTACTCCTATCTCTTTAAGAATTTTCCACAGTTCATTGTGATCCACATAGGCAAAGGCTTTAGCATAGTCAATGAAGTTGAAATAGAAGTTTTTCTGGAACTCCCTTACTTTCTCCATGATCCAAGGAATGTTGGCAATTTGATCTCTGGTTCCTCTGCCTCTTCAAACCTCACTTGTCCATCTGGAAGTTTTCAGTTCACATACTGCTGAAGCCTAGTTTGATGGATTTTGACCATAACCTTGAAAGCATGTGAAATAAGCAAAACTGTACAGTAGTTGGAACATTGTTGGCACTGCCCTTCTTTGGGATTGGGATGAAAATTGACCATTTCCAGTTCTGTGGCAGCTGTGGAGTTTTCAAAATTTGTTGACATATGGAGTGTAGCACTTTTAGCAAGATCATCTTTTAGATTTTAAATAGCTCAGCAGGATTTCCATCACCTACGTTAGCTTTGTTCATAATAAACACTTCCTAAGGCCCAGTTGACTTCACACTCCAGGATGTCTGACTCTTGGTGAATGACAACACCATCGTGATTATCCATGTCTTTAAGACCTTTCTTGTATAGCTCTGTGTATTCTTGCCACCTCTTCTTAATCTCTTCTGCTTCTGTTAAGTTCTTACTGTTTCTATCCTTTGTCATGCTCATCCTTACATGAAATATTCTCTTAATATCTCCAATTTTATTGTAGGGATTTCTATTCTTTCCCATTCTATTGTTTTCCTCTATTTCTTTGCATTGTTTATGTAACAAAGCCTGCTTATCTCTCCTTGCTATTGCCTGGAATTCTGCATTCACTTAGATATATCTTTTGCTTTCTCCTTTGCATTTCACTTCTTTTCTTTCCTCAGTTATTCTTTGGGATATTTTTGGTCACTGCCTCTTGTACAATGTTATGAACCTCCATCCATAGTTCTTCAGGCACTCTATCTACCAGATCTAATCCTTTAAATCTATTCGTCACTTCACTGTATAATCATAAGGGTTTTGATTTCATACATGAGTGGCCTAGTGATTTCCCTACTTTCTTCAATTTAAGCTTGAATAATGCAATAAGAACCTGATTATTTGAGCCACACTCAGCTCCAGGTCTTGTTTTTACTGACTGTATAGCATTTCTGCATGTTTGGTTGCAAAGAATATAATCAACCTGATTTTGATATTGAGCACCTGGTGATGTCCATGTGTAGAGTTGTTTCATGAGTTGTTGGAAAAGGGTGTTTTCTATGACCAGAGTGTTCTCTTGATGAAGCTCTGTTTGCCTTTGCTTTTATATTTATCTATGTATTTAGTTCAAGTATAGTTCTTTTCGCTCTCATTTGATTTCAGTTTATTGCTAATGTCCTTTCATTTCAGGCTGAATTTGTTTATCTGTGAATGCCTTAAATTCTCCTTCATATTTTGAGAAAAGTTTTGTCAGATATAAAATTATTGGTTAAGAGTTTTTATGTCTCAGGACTTTAAAAATGTCATTTCATGGTGTAGAATAGTACTGGCACAAAAAGATAAGTATAGATCAATGGAACAGGATAAAAGCCCAGAAGTATACCTGCACACCTATGGTCAATTAATATATGACAAAGGAGGCAAGAAGATACAGTGAAGTAAAGACACTTGCTTCAATAACTGGTGCTGAGGAAACTGGACAGCTACATGTAAAAGAAACTAGAACATCGTTTAACACTATACACAAAAATAAACTAAAAATGAATTAAAGACCCAGTTATAAGATCTGGTATTATAGAACTCCTAGAGGAAAACATAGGCAGAAAACTCTTTGACATAAATTATAGAAATATCATATTTTGATCTTTCTCTTAGAGTAACGGAAATAAAAACAAACAAATGGGACCTGGTTAAACTTAAACAATATTTCTCAGCAAAAGAAACCATAAAAAAAACTTTGGAATGGGAGAAAATATTTAAAAATGATGTGACCGACAAGGGATTAAGCCTCCAAATATACAAATGGCTCCTATAGTTCAATATCACCAAAACAAGTAACCCAGTCAAAAACTGGGCAGAAGACATGAATAAATATTTCTCCAAAGAAGACATACAGATGGCAAAATATCACATAAAATAATGCTTAATTTTGCTAATTATTAGAGAAACGCAAATCAAAACTACAATAAATTGTCACTTTATACCCAGTCATCATCAAAAAAATATTATAAATGCTGGATAGGCTGTGGAGCAAAAGGAATCCTCCTACACCACTGGCGGAAAAGTAAATTGGTACAGCCACTATGGAGAATAGTATGGAGGTTCCTTTAAAATCTAAAACTAGAGCCACCATGTAATTCTGCAATCTTACTCCTGGGCATGTATCTGGAGAAAACTATGGTTCAAAAAGATACATGCACTCCAGTGTTCATTGACAGCACTATTTATAATAGCCTAGACATGGAAGCAACTTAAGTGTCTATCAACAAATGAGCAGATAAAGAAGATGTGGTATATATATACACAAAGGAATATTACTCAGCTATAAAAAGTAATGAAAGAATGCCATTTGAAGCAACATGAATGGCCCTAGTGATTTTCACAAGTAAGTCAAGTAATCCAGAAAGAGAAAGTCAAATATCATATGCTATCACATTTATGTGGAATTTAAAAATACCATACCAATGAACTTATTTACAAAAAAATAGACTCACAAACATAGAGAAACAGCTTATTGACAATAAAGGGGAAGGGGGAGAGGGACTAATTAAGAGCTTGGTATTGAAATATACACACTACCATATAAAAATAGACAACTAACAAGAACCTACTATATAGCACAGGGAAATATACTTAGTTCAGTTCAGTTCAGTCGCTCAGTCGTGTCCGACTCTTTGCGACCCCATGGATTGCAGCACGCCAGGCCTCCCTGTCCATCAGCAACTCCCGGAGTCTACCCACACCCATGCCCATTGAGTCGGTGATGCCATCCAGCCATCTCATCCTCTGTCATCCCCTTCTCCTCCTGCCCCCAATCCTTCCCAGCATTAGGGTCTTTTCCAATGAGTCAACTCTTTGCATGAGGTGGCCAAAGTTTGGAGTTTCAACTTCAACATCAGTCCTTCCAGTGAACACCCAGGACCTCCTTTAGGATGGACTGGTTGGATCTCCTTGCAGTCCAAGGGACTCTCAAGAGTCTTCTCCAACACCACAGTTCAAAAGCATCAATTCTGCAGCGCTCAGCTTTCTTCACCATCCAACTCTCACATCCATACATGACTACCGGAAAAACCATAGCCTTAACTAGATGGACCTTTGTTGGCAAAGTAATGTCTCTGTTTTTAAATATGCTATCTAGATTGGTCATAACTTTCCTTCCAAGGCGTAAGCGTCTTTTAATTTCATGGCTGCAGTCACCATCTGCAGTGATTTTGGAGCCCCCCAAAATAAAGTCTGCCACTGTTTCCACTGTTTCCCCATCTATTTGCCATGAAGTGATGGCACCAGATGCCATGACATTAGTTTTCTGAATGTTGAGCTTTAAGCCAAAATTTTCACTCTCCTCTTTCATTTTCATCAAGAGGAACTTTGGTTCTTCTTCACTTTCTGCCATGAGGGTGGTGTCATCTGCATATCTGAGGTTATTGATATTTCTCCTGGCAATCTTGATTCCAGCTCGTGCTTCCTCCAGCCCAGCGTTTCTCATGATGTACTCTGCATGTAAGTTAACTAAGCAGGGTGACAATATACAGCTTTGACGTACTCCTTTTCTTATTTGGAACCAGTCTGTTGTTCCATGTCCAGTTCTAACTGTTGCTTCCTGACCTGCATAGAGGATTCTCAGGAGACAGGTCAGATGATCTGGTATTCCCATCTCTTTAAGAATTTCCAACAGTTTATTGTGATCCACACAGTCGAAGGCTTTGGAATAGTCAATAAAGCAGAAATAAATGTTTTTCTGGAACTCTCTTGCTTTCCTGATGATCCAGCAGATGTTGGCAAATTGATCTCTGGTTCCTCTGCCTTTTCTAAAACCAGTTTGAGCATCTGGAAGTTCATGGTTCACATATTGGTGAAGTCTGGCTTGGAGAATTTTGAGCATTACTTTACTAGAGTGTGAGATGAGTGCAATTGTGTGATAGTTCGAGCATTCTTTGGCATTGCCTTTCTTTGGGATTGGAATGAAAACTGACCTTTTCCAGTCCTGTGGCCACTGCTGAGTTTTCCAAATTTGCTGGCATATTGAGCACAGCACTTTCACAGCATCATCTTTCAGGACTTGAAATAGCTCAACTGGAATTCCATCACCCCCACTAGCTTTGTTCGTAGTGATGCTTTCTAAGGCCCACTTGACTTTACATTCCAGGATGTCTGGCTCAAGGTGAGTGATCACATCATCGTGATTATCTGGGTCATAAAGATCTTTTTTGTACAGTTCTTCTGTGTATTCTTGCCACCTCTTCTTAATATCTTCTGCTTCTGTTAGATCCATACCATTTCTGTCCTTTATTGAGCCCATCTTTGCATGAAATATTCCCTTGGTATCTCTAATTTTCTTGAAGAGATCTCGTCTTTCCCATTCCAATGTTTTCCTCTATTTCTTTGCACTGATCACTGAGGAAGGCTTTCTTATCTCTCCTTGCTATTCTTTGGAACTCTGCATTCAAATGGGAATATCTTTCCTTTTCTCCTTTGATTTTCCCTTCTCTTCTTTTCACAGCTATTTGTAAGCCCTCCTCTGACAGCCATTTTGCTTTTTTGCATTTCTTTTCCATGGGGATGGTCTTAATCCCTCTCTCCTGTACAATGTTACGAACCTCCGTCCATAATTCATCAGGCACTCTGTCTATCAGATCTAGTCACTTAAATCTATTTGTCACTTCAACTGTATAATCATAAGGGATTTGATTTAAGTCATACCTGAATGGTCTAGTGGTTTTCCCCACTTTCTTCAATTTAAGTCTGAATTTGGCAATAGGGAGTTTATGATCTGAGCCACAGTCCACTCCTGGTCTTGTTTTTGCTGACTGTATAGAGCTTCTCCATCTTTGGCTGCAAATAATATGATCAATCTGATTTCGGTGTCGGCCATCTGGTGATGTCCATGTGTAGAGTCTTCTCTTGTGTTGTTGGAAAAAGGTGTTTGCTATGACCAGGGCATTCTCTTGGCAAAACTCTTAGCTTTTGCCCTGCTTCATTCTGTACTCCGAGGCCAAATTTGCCTGTTACTCCAGTTGTTTCCTGACTTCCTACTTTTGCATTCCAGTCCCCTATAATGAAAAGGACATCTTTTTTTGAGGGGTGGCTGTGAGGAGCTACCCCTTGTCCAAAGTAAGGTGCAGCGGCTGCGCTTTGCTGGAGCAGCAGTGAAGAGATACCTCACATCCAAGGTAAGAGAAACCCAAGTAAGACGGTAGGTGTTGCGAGAGGGCATTAGAGGGCAGACACACTGAAACTATAATCACAGAAAACTAGCCAACCTGATCAAATGGACCACAGCCTTGTCTAACTCAATGAAACTAAGCCATGCTGTGTGGGGCCACCCAAGGTGGACGGGTCATGGTGAAGAGGTCTGAAAGAATGTGGTCCACTGGAGAAGGGAATGGCAAACCACTTCAGTATTCTTGCCTTGAGAACCCTATGAACAGTATGAAAAGGCAGAAAGATAGGACACTGAAAGATGAACTCTCCTGGTCAGTAGCTACCCACTATGCCACTAGAGATCAGTGGAGAAATAACTCCAGAAAGAATGATGGGCTGGAGCCAAAGCAAAAACAATACCCAGCTGTGGATGTGACTGGTGATAGAAGCAAGGTCCGATGCTGTAAAAAGCAATATTGCATAGGAACCTGGAATGTTAGGTCCATGAATCAGGGCAAATTAGAAGTGGTCAAACAGAAGATGGCAAGAGTGAACATCGACATTCTAAGGAATTGGAGAACTAAGATGGACTGGAATGGGTGAATTTAACTCAGATGACCATTATATCTACTACTGTGGGCAGGAATCCCTTAGAAGAAGTGGAGTAGCCATCATGGTCAACAAAAGAGTCCAAAATGCAGTAATTGGATGCAATCTCAGAAACGACAGAATGATCTCTGTTCATTTCCAAGGCAAACCATTCAATATCATGGTAATCCAAGTCTATGCCCCGACCAGTAACACTGAATAAGCTGAAGTTGAACGGTTCTATGAAGACCTACAAGAAGTATACGGAAAGAGGTGTTAGGAAATACTATATAATCATAATCAAATATTATAATACATAAATGTGTATATAATATTGCAATATTTAAACACATCTAATCAAATATATTGTACACTTTAAGCTTACACAATGATATATCTCAATTATATTTCAATTAAGAAATGAGGACACCAAAGAAGTAATTCAGAGCTTGAAAAGAGGACACAGTCGAGGACAGCAGAAAGCAATGTATGGAGGTGAAAATATTATTCAACAGTGTTGAAACATCTAAATAACCAGCTACATAAGCTAACCATCTTCTGTTGCCTGACTAGTAGATAAAAATTCTGTCCACTTAATACATTAGACTCTAATTCCTGAATCTGATGGAATTGCACTTCAGTAGCCACTTAAAGGTAGAGATGGCTGCATGAAAAGATTCCCTGTGAAACCTGAGCAAACGCGATTTGTGTCACTTCTGGAGAGAAGACTTTCAGAAACGGGGCATTAGGCGTCACATTCCTTTTATGTCTGACACAATGACCTGCAAAATTACACTAGTGAGGTTCTCTCAGCAAACGACCCTAACTGAGAACAATGTTGAAAAATACCACTCTTTCCACTAAAAGTAGACATATAATGTGAGCATAAAACATTTGTATATTGTTTAAAGATACTGACATTTGAGAGGTATTTGTTATACCATTATAACCTGCCTCATCCTGATATACCTGAACTACTACAAGAAAATCCTAATTGATATTATGTCCTATTATTAGGCAGCCCTAATCCAAAAAATTCCGTACTTGATGAACAGAGTCTGATATGATTCATTTACTTGTTTAAAACCACACTTTACATTCTTGACCAAGTTTGAAAGTCTCTTGATTTCTCCTTACTGCTCTTTACTCAGTGTATAACATTTAATTGCCTATCCAATGCTTTACTTCTCTGGTCACTGAGGGAATGGAACCACATTGGCCCTGATGCCTATATAAGTGCTATCTAGGGATATTTCTTCATAACAATGTTTTCAGGGACTAGAACATTGGAGATTGCATAGAGCAACAAAGTCTGTGCCAAAAAAAATCTACCTCCATCATCAACAGAGAATATATTTTAACAAGGAAGTGGAACATTTTTATAACACCTAAGCTACTAAACTTATAAAAATCAGAAACCTTTAACTTCTGGCAACAGTGGAATAGATGAAACTGGCCTGCAGATAAGGCCCAGCCTAAGATCTGTCCAGAATTTTGAGTACTCTGAGGTAAGGAGTGGAGTTATGCTTACCTGGAATCCCCTCAGTTGCCTGTTACCATCCAATCCTTTACACAACCAGTCCTTGATCCTTTAGACTGCTCCCATGCCTCAGTCCTAGTACTGTAATAATGGTTTGGTCTATAATACCAGACAAACCTGAGAGCAGACAATTTAACTCTGATGTTGAGTAAGTCATATACTCCTGTTATGTCTAGCATGCCTCATCTGCAGAATTATGGGCATAATAGTAACTACATTATAGGGTTACTGTGGGTATTAAGTGAAACAAAGTATCCAAAATGGCTGGCACAGAGAAGCTGTTCAAGAAATGATCACAATTATTACAGATACCCTACTCCCATTCTTCCTCTTTATCCATGCTTCTTACCTATGTAAGGAGCATACAAGTCAGTCTTCCACATCTATAAGACGTAAATGGCAGTGCTCAACTTTAAAGAAAGTCCTGAGGATTAAATGAGACAATGTATGTCAAGTCCTGACCAGATGGGTACTAAGTTGATGACTTAAACCAGAGGGACCAATCTTGGAAACTCTACACAGAAATGGAAACAGCACAGTGAGTGTGCATCTGTAAATGGATGGACAACTACAGGCCTGTGTGCACACAGGTGTGCATACACACTGGAGGCTGAGTCCAGCAGGTCTGCCCCTCCCTGGCCAGGACAAGCTCAAGATCTAGACAATCCGGGATCTGAATGTCAAGCACAGTATGGCTCCAGCTAGAAATGCTGAGGTAGGAAGGCAAGTTATCTCATTATACATTCTTTCATTCATTCATTTGGTACATCAAGTCTCACTTTTTGAGGGCTTTCTATGGACTACCAGGCCCCACTGAGCCAGCAAGAAGCCAGATGCAACATCTGAAGAGTTTAGTCTGGTGGTTAAAAATGAGTGGGGACCCACCCTCCAGAGGAATTTCCTATGTCTACATGCAAGATAAAGTTGGATAAGGAGAAGGGAGGTGGCATAAAGTCAGAGAATGCAGCATTCTCTTTCTACATAAATCTCAATAAGAAACCCTGTAAAGGTGTGGTAGCAGAAACAACCTCATTTAATGACTCTGAGGAGAAAATGAAAATATCAGTGGGATCAGGGAAGTGGGTCAAAAGTCCTGACTCCATCACCTGTCAGGGATTTGATATCAGCCCTCAGATACCTCAGATGCCTCATATCTATGTTGGGCATCTTAATGCAGCACTCCACAACCTTTCTGGCACCAAGGACCAGTTTCATGGAAGACAAATTTTCCATGGACGGTGGGGGCAAGGGTGTTGGATTCAGGATAATTCAAGCACATTACATTTATTGTACACTTTATTTCTATTATTATCACATCAACTCCACCTCAGGTCATTAGGCATTAGATCCTGGAGGCTGGGGACCCCTCTCCTAACGAGACTGAATGATTAATTTTAATTTTGAGATGATGTACAATAAAAATAGCAGAAGGAAGTTATTTGTAATTGTGCTCAGTCGCTCAGTCACATCTGACTCTTTGTGACTCCCTGGACCATAGACTGCCAGGCTTCTCTGTCCATAGGATTTCCCAGGCAAGAATACTATATCTTAGATCCAGCATATTATTATTCACAATGTCAATATTATGAATAATAATATGCTGGATCTATGATATATGCTGAGAAAATAAATGCAGTAGTTGTTAATTGCCTAAGAATAGTGACATTTCAGTTACTATCTGGGGGAATTTTAATGTGACTGCGTACTTAGGTTATTTTTCACAGGCAGATACTCCATCTATCCCTCAGAGTCATTCCCACCCTTAAACAGAAAGCCCAAAGCGGGGAGTTCCCAATAGGAAAATGTTTGGGTATATCCAGGAGTAGCCAAAGAGGCACCCTAAAGTCTACCAGTGGCATTCACCTAGGGTTCACAAGAGCACACAGACTGATTTCATGGGTGTGATACTTGGCACCTTTTGTTCAGACTACCACTGATGTCACGAGGTGAATAGGCACACTGTAGACCTCATAGAACCTCAGGAAGAATTTTAGGCAGCACCATCACTCCTGTGATGATATGAGTCAACTAACACATGCACTTTGGGTTTTGGGCAGGAGGAATTGTGATTTGGAGAAAAGTGTAGGAAAGCCAGTATGGACTTATCCTTGCTTAAAGTGAAGTGAAAGTCGTTCAGTTATGTCCGACTCTTTGCGACCCCATGGACTATACAGTCCATGGAATTCTCTAGGCTAGAATACTGGAGTGAGTAGCCTTTCACTTCTCAAGCGGATCTTCCCAACCCAGGAACTAAACCTGGGTCTCCAGGCAGATTCTTTACCAACTGAGCTATCAGGGAAGCCATGTATAAAGTGAAAGCCACTCAGTCGTGTCTGACTCTTGGCAACCCCATGGACTATACAGTCATGGAATGCTCCAAGCCAGAATACTGGAGTGGGTAGCTGTTCCCTTCTCTGGGGGATTTTCCCAACCCAGGGATCAAACCCAGGTCTCCCACATTGCAGGTGGATTCTTTACCGACTGAGCCACCAGGGAAAACCAAGAGAATTTTCTCCAAGGCACAAATCCCATGGATGATATCTAGTCTTCCCACAATTACCAGTGTGCTGGGAGAGGCTGAGCAATAGTGAGGTTTCTGCAGCCATCTGAAATCCATTGATCCTACTAAAGCTAACAAAGTCCTTCCCTTCTTTTCCTAAAAGATCAAGGCACCTAAGAGAAGAGCAAGACAGCCAATCTGCTTCTCCTCCTGCATCTCTAATATCATCACTTACCCAAATCAGAAGACTGGGAGGCCTTTTAACCTGTTTATTCCCCTCACTAACCAGATCCAAGCAATCTCCAAGACTTGCTGATTTGGTCTTCAAATAACTCTGATATTCATTCCCTTCTCTCCATCTTCACTGCCAACCCTCTTTTTCAAGTACCAATATCATTAGCCGAGATGAAAGCAACAGCCTCTAATGTGGTCTTCCATCCACCACTCCCATCTCCCTCAGAGTCTATTCTCCACACTGCAGCCAAAGAAGCTTTGCTAAATCACTGAATCTGAACTGACCAGTCCCTCACTGGAAATGTTTCAGTGCTATCCCATTTAGTGACTTTGGGATAACCAACCACCCTTATACATCATAGAATTATTTAATCAGGCACATCTTTGTTTCCTGTTTAAGATTCAGAGGAAGTGGTAAATCACCTTGATTTCGACTGAAGTAGAGGTAAGATTTTAATCATTTATCAAAAATCCTGAACATAAAATTGGCTCTCATACTCAATTGGATTTACCACTCTTTTAAACAAAATACCAGTACACAAGTGATTCAATTGTTATTGCAGCATTGTTTGCAGAGGGGGCGAATAACTAGGAGACACAGTGTACCAGGACAACAGATGGATGACTGAAGAGATTATGATAAAATTACTGCAAGGGACGTCATTCAGTCATTATAATGAAAGAATTACAGGTATGAGTCAAGTAAATATTATTGCTGATTAGGAAAAAGAATGAAGTGAAAATTGTATATAGAAGGATCTATTTTTTATAATAAATGAAATGGAGCAGAAAATCTTGTGGTCTATCGAAACACATCCATGCAGATACACCCAGTAAGTCCACTCTTAAATTGTGACCCTAGAGATCTGTGCTGTGTTCTTAGAGGACAGGTACAGAAAGACTTATAAGAGCTCTGCTTTTTTTGTTTGTTTGTTTTTATTTTCCTGGAAAAACAATGGAAACTGCAAAAGTCTGGATCATCAAGAGAAAGATAAATTGCAAATACTGACAGATATAGTATACAAACATGAAAAGGACCTCGAGCTACATTTGCCAACTTGCAAAAACATTCTAAAAATTCCTATATAATGTATAATAACAGAGAAATAGGTAGCAAATATGTACAAATCGACCTGGACATAACAGTTACTGAATTCATGATAGCAAACCCCAGTAAAGAAGGAGAGAGTGGTGTCAGTCTGGGAAGAGGTAAAATGAAGGTTTGAGGCTTTCCAGGTGGTGCCAGAGGTGAAGAACTCGCCTGCCAAAGCAGAGGACATAAGAGACACTGATTTGATCCCTGGGTTGGGAAGATCCCAGGAGGAGAGATGTCAAACCACCCCAGGATTCCTGCCTGGGGAATTCCATGGACAGAAGAGCCTAGTGGGCTACAGTCCATTGGGTCACAAAGAGTCAGACATGACTGAAGCAAATTAGCATGCATGCAATGTAAAAATGAGACTAAGGTAGGGCTTAATTTTTATATCTGCATAGCAGGGCCTTGGTTATGCAGATGTTTGTAATATTAATATTATTCTTATCCCTATGTTTGTGATTAATTTGCAGTAAAAATTTCTATTCTCAAACCCAGCAAATAATCCTCAAAAGTAACCACATGGCTTTTGTTTCATAACGGTATGATTCACAGGTTATAGACTTCCTGACAAACCCCAATTCTGAGAAATTGTAAAATAAGTCCACACTTACACTGTGAAATGATTAAGATAAATTTTTCTTCAACAGACTAGAAATAGTGAGGAGTCCCTGAAAGAGAGCTATCAGATGGGGTCAGACTCACTTGTTCAAGTAGCAGTGACCCGCAGTCTGTTCAACGGTTATTGTAAATGAAGAAACTGGCCCATGTGCCCTCTCTGCCCTTGGGAGGTGCTTGCAAGAATTGGAGCAGGGCCTACAAGCAACTGAAAGATGATTAGTTAGAGCTTAGGAGTGGTGTGGATGACCCCTGCAATTTCCATCTCTATCCAACCCCCAGCACTTACAACCAGGTCATGACTATGGCGATGTCTACCCAGGTGAGAGCAATGCCTAAGGAAACTTAGGCTACAGCCAAGACAATGTCTGGAATAGGATGGTTACTAGAAAACCCCAGGGAAGAACAGGGTTCATTGACACCCACAAGAATTACTGCCAAAGTATCCACTCCAGTATTGTAACCCTCTCTAGTCCCTCCCAATACTTTCACTGAAAACATGGCAATAATATAAATTCACCTGAACAGTAATCATAGTTCTTATTCATTAGGCACTCCTGAGGAGTGAGGTACACATATGCCTTATGCATTAGTTTACTTTTGCTGATGTAACAAAGTACTACAAATTTAATGGCTTAAGGCAATCAAATTTATTATTTTAGAGTTTTGGGAGTCAGAAATCTAAAATGTGCCTGCAGGTCCATGTTCCTCCTAGGGGCTCTAGGGGAGAATCCATTTTCTTGTCTGCTCCAGCTTCTAGAGGCCTCCTACATTCCTTAGCTCATACACTCTTCCTCCATCTACAAGGCCAGGAATGTAGCATCTTCTCTACTCTTTGATCTCTGCTTCCATCCTTATGTCTTTTACTGAATCTACCCTGCTATCCGCCTTCTGTAAGGACTCTGTATTTACCTTGAGTCCCGGATAAACTCCTCTAAAGTTCCTGAACTTAATCACACCTGCAAAATTCCCTTTCTCCATACAAGGTAGCGTATTCACAGATTCTGGGGATAGGGATGTGGACATCTTTGAGAACTAGGGGGAAATTATCAGCCTACCTCATCTTGCATGAGCTATTTCCCTTTAATCTTCACAATACCACCGTGATATGCTTGTTCACAGACGGAGAAACTGAGGCCTATGAAGGTTAAATAATGTGCTGGACTTGACACAGCTTGGAAGAGGTGAAGCCAAGTATAGAAAACCTAGCAAGGTGAGTAAGGATCCTTGCCTTGACCTTTCACACATCTGTCCCTTTTCTCATCTCTTTCCCTTCTGTTCCTATCCCAAGGGATCAAGAACACTTCCTTTCATGTTAAGCCTCCTTGCACCACCAAATGTGCATTCAATTGGAGCAGCTGTGAGGTATGCTATTGGCAGCAGGTGGAACTTAGAAATCTGAAAGTGTGAGCCCCAATACTGACATTCAACAGGAGAATTAATCTCTCTCTAGCTTCACTGGTATTTGAAAGTTGCTATAAAGATTCCAGTTTGGAGATAGTTTAGGCACATAGCTTACCACAGCAATGTTAGTCTCCCTCCTGTCTTTGTACTTCTCAGGCCCTCACAAGTCACTGCTCTGCTTTTGTCATGTGCTACTTACTCCAGACAGACCTGGGGTCCACAATGTCCCAAGGCATGGTTTTATGATTTCCTCCTGTTAATATCATGCCTGACAATATTCTTGCTATTAAAAACACTGTGCTTCTTGACTAATAACCTCTGTGGTATGTCTTACATAAACATGATTTCTGCTAAGCCTTTGGGAACACTGAGAGTAGCTCACAACCTAAAGACTCTTCCTTTTAGGAAAGCTGTTAAGAGCTGCAGCACGAGGTTGTGCTCTGCTTAAGCATAGGCTCTGATTTACCCAAGAGCTGTGCAGAGTTGCCTTGCCTTGTTGCAGGTTGAAGCAAAGTTTCACTAAGCTGAATAGTGACAGTGAAATGGTACCCCCTCACAGTCAGCTGGTTGGTGGGCAGAAGGCAATGCAACATCAAGCACATATTGCCTTAAAATGGTTTATGGAGAGCATTCACCAAGAGGAGGTCTTGGTAGGCTCTGGGTATAAAGAAAAGTTGAGTTACAAAGTGACTCTTGGAAGAAAATAAATTTGCTGGATTGTATTTCCATCAGAATGGAGAAATATAAGTAACCTCAGATATGCATATGACACCACCCTAAAGGCAGAAAGCAAAGAGGAAATAAAGAGCCTCTTGATGAAGGTGAAAGAGGAGAGTAGGAGGGGACATGGGTAAACCTATGGCTGATTCGTGTTGACGTTTGGTAGAAACCAAGGCAATTCTGTAAAGCAATTATCCTTCAATTAAAAATGAATAAAAATTTGAAAAGCTGCCTTAAAATTCAATATTCAAAAAACTAAGATCATGGCATCTGGTCCCATCACTGCATGACAAAGAGAGGGGGAAAAAATGGAAATAGTTACAGACTTTTTCTTGAGCTCCAAAATCACTGTGGACTGTGATTTTAAAAGTTGCTTGCTCCTTCAACTAAAAGCTATGACAAACATAGTGTATTAAAAAGCAAAGACATCACTTTGCTGACAAAGTCTGTATAGTCAAAGCTATGTTTTTTTTTCCAGTAATGATGTAGGAATGTGAGAGTTGGACCATAAAGAATTGTGAGCACCAAAGAATTGATGCTTTTGAACTGTGGTGTTGGAGAAGACTCTTGAGAGTCCCTTAGACTGCAAGGAGATCCAACCAGTCCATCCTAAAGGAAATCAACCCTGAATATTCATTATAAGGACTGATGCTGAAGCTCCAATATTTTGGCCATTTGATGTGAAGAGCTGACTCATTGGAAAAGGCTCTGATGCTGGGAAAGATTGAGAGCAGGAGAAGTGGGCAACAGAGGATGAAATGGTTGGATGGAATCATCAACTCAGTGGACATGAATTTGAGCAAACTCTGGGAATTAATTAGTAAAGGTCAGGGAAGCCTGGCGTGCTGCAGTCCATGGGGTAGCAAAGAGTTAGACATGACTGAGTGACTGAACAACAAGCACATCAGAATGGAGAAGCTATTTGAAACAGTATGGGTGGTTTCGTAATACTCTGGTCACACAGATTGACAAATTGCAAACACAAAACAAATGAATAGAAAACATACAAAGAAACAACTGAACTCAGAGGAAGCTGCTCTAACTCAGGGTCACCCGTATATGCTATTGGATTTGCAGAGAGTCTGACAAGAAGCCTCAAATCCAAAGCAAGAGTGATTACCTTTCCTGCTTGTTCAGAGGATAAGTCACAGAACACAGATGTTAGGTAAACTCTTGAAGCTTGTAAGTGACAGGTGCTGGGCCAGAACTCACATTCCCATGTCTGGGTTCAATGCTTGTTCTTCAATACCAGGCATTCCCTTTCTACACAGGTACAGAGGACTGGACCTTGATGGGGGAGATGCAGTTGGCAATTCTGCTTTCTTAAGGGGAGACACTTTCCCACTCCTGAACTTATTTACTCGGCGAAGTCATATCCTATTCCACCAACTCTATCAAGGGCTAGGGCACATCAGGGGGAGAGTTAAGGTCCCTTCCAGCATTGCAATTACAATCTGAAATCCTGTCAAGCAAACATTTAATCTCTTCCAGCCAAACAGTTATAAGTATTCATTTCCTTTTAAAAAGTTCAGGTGAAAACATGGCCAAAATCTTCCTTGTCGTGTATCTTCAATGTTCATTTATTTATTAAATTGTGCTCTCACACACTGCTTGAAACACCTTCAGGGAGACAAGGGCTGTGCTTTTTGTGTGATAAGTGCTTTGTGTTTATTATCTCATTTAATTTTCACAATCCTATGAGACCACTGGAACTTTAATTAACTCAATTTATAGATGAGGAAATGGAGGCTCAGAGAAGTCAAGTGACTTGTGCAAAATAATATCCTTGGAAAGACATAAGTAAGGTACAGAGTGCTTGGTATACAGAGCAAAAACTGGTTCATTACTCTTTTGCACAGATGAAGAGGAGCTTCATGGAGGAAGAGGCCTCTGAGCAAGCAGTTGGAATTTAGGTAGTTGGGAGATGAGAGAAAGGGCAATTCATGCAGAGGAAACAGTGAGCCACAGCTTCAGTGACCTGAAACGGATAAAATTTAGAGTATGTTTTGAATTATATTTGGATAACAGAATGAAAGAAAGAAGAAAAATAAGTCAAGTATTCAGGTCATTCAGGTAGACGGGAGCAAAGAAAGCTTGGAGCCAACCTGCACTCCACCACCCACTCCCTATTCACCACTTTCATCCAATCAGTCTCTAAAGCCTGTCAATAATCACCCTTAAAATGTCTTTCTGTCTTTCCATCCCCATGGCAACCACCTTCAGGCTCACTTTCATTCTCTCTTGCTTCTTATTCTAAATACTTCCTAAATGACCTGCCAGAAAATTGTCTGCTCCTTTGTGGCTGTACAAATGCAAGTCTGATTCTGTCAGTGCCCTGCTTAATAATCTCGTGAATATATAACACTTTAAAGGCTCTGCACCTGTAACTATAGACACTTTACAAGACAGGAAAGAAGAGCTGGGACTAGCTGATTCCTTCCAAGAATACACTCATGCGCCTCCCACAGTCTCATATACACCCTCAGCCTGAGAATGGAGTAGATACACACTCTTTCCCAAGACCTGCCAGCCAATTTTGTACAAGACTGAAAAATGAAGGAACACTAATCTATTTGTTTCTCGCCCTCCCCAATCCCAAACCATCTTTGCTGCCTTAGTCCCACCCCTGCCTTGGCTTGTCCGTTCTTCTATCTGACAGCGGAAGTCTGCCTGAAAGATCCGCCCACTTCCTTTTCGAGTTTGGAGATTGCGTGGCAGGTTAGGCGGAGTCAATTCAGCTTTGCATTCTCGTGCTTTGCTGCTGGGGCGAGCGCTGGGGGCGGTTGTCCAGCAAGTCGGCTTACGTGGGTGTTAGCTTATTTGCTGAGAACCTCTCGCTTGTCGTTACAAAGACACTACTGATGCTGGTGGCTTTAGCGGCTGCCCCCCTTTAAAGTAGAGATAGCTGCTTTCTGGAGGCATCTTACTCTAGGATTGCTATAGACTCCGTGCCCTTAGTAGAAGACATGCCGCGGGGACGAAAGAGCCGGCGTCGCCGTAACGCAAGGGCCGCAGAGGAGAACCGCAACAGTCGTAAGATTCGGGCCTCAGAAACCTCTGAGACCCCGATGGCCATCTCTGTAGTCTCGAGCACCCCGGAGGACGATCTTAGCTGCCCAGAGGACGACCCAAGCACTCCAGAGGAGACCTCCACTACTCCTGAGAAATCCTTGAGCACTGCTCAAGCGCAGAAGCCCTCGGTAGCCCGGAGCAACTTTCAAGGCACCAAGAAAAGTCTCCTGATGTCTATATTAGCCCTCATCTTCATCATGGGCAACAGCGCCAAGGAGGCCCTGGTCTGGAAAGTGCTAGGAAAGTTGGGGATGCAGCCTGGCCAGCAGCACAGCGTCTTTGGAGATCCAAAGAAGGTCGTTACAGAAGAGTTTGTGCGCAGAGGGTACCTGATTTATAAGCCGGTGCCCCGTAGCAGCCCCGTGGAGTACGAGTTCTTCTGGGGACCTAGAGCACACGTGGAATCAAGCAAGCTGAAAGTCATGCACTTTGTGGCAAGGGTGCGTAACCGATGCTCCAAGGACTGGCCATGTAATTACGATTGGGATTCTGATGATGATGCAGAAGTTGAGGCTATCCTCAATTCAGGTGCGAGAGGTTATTCTACCCCTTAGGGAAATATGCTGCACACCCATGAGGGGGTTTGGAAAGAGCTTCAAAGGTACTCCCCAAGAGGTAGATCATTTGGGTCCTGAGTTGAATATAATGGGAAGGGGGGCACTGTATTTCGTACTTGTGATCATAAAATTGTTTGAAAAACAGAACGTTTACTTTAGACATTGTAAATTTTATTCAGTTTAATACAATGTTGATTAAGATCACAATGTTTTAAAATATGATTGAAGAAAACATATTTTCCTTTATTTCCTGTCATTGAGATTTAGTATAACAGTTTTGCTAACGTTTTAAAATGAAGCCTATCCATTATATTCTATGATCGGGCACACATTTTCTACATTGAAATAGGCTGCTCTTAAAAGTGATGATATAACCAGTAAATTGTGAGAGAAGAATGAGAGAATTATTTTATGTCCTACCTTTCTGAAACCTCTGTGTCTCCTGTTGTGTAAAGAATACAGACAACCATCTTGATTTTGTATAGTTACTGCAGAATATAGAAAAAAATAAAAGCTTAGTGATGAGGACACTTTGTCCATTTATTGACCACGAGTTATGGGTGAGGCACCAATGTAGGTTCTGGGGATACTCATGAGGCGCGGCTCTCAGTTCTAAAGAATGTTCTAGATTATGTGAGAGAGACAAATATGTAAACTGAAAGTGTGGTAAACGCTGTAATAGGGAGTGAGCATGGTGTACCATGAAAATGCAGAAAAGTTTATGTGACCTATATTGGAGGGTGGGACAGGAAAGAGGGCATCATAGGGTGATATGAAAATCCAAGAGATGCTTAAATAAGTTTGGGGGAGTCTGAAGGAGGCATTAGAGCATACTATGAAAAGACTGTGTATTAGGTATTTTTTGAAACTTAACCCAGCTTGGGGGAAGGGGCAATGGCAAAGGCAAGGACACATCACAGGGTGCTGTGGAAATAGAAAATGCATTTAAATCAGTTTGAGAGGAGGGCAGAGGGGAAAGGGGTGGTTGCAGGCAAAAGGACATTGTATGGTACTACAGTAATTAAAAAGATGGGACTGTCAGAAAATTCTTGGTTAGTGAAAACTTGAGGTCTGAAAGTAATATTGGAGATGAGGAAAGGAGTAAATATTGAGGCACTAAAGGCAGCATGAACATTGGGGAAGAAACAAATTCTTTCCCCAGTGGCTCAGACCACAAAGAATCTGCTGGCAATGCAGGAGACCTGGGTTCAGTCCATGGGTGGAGAAGATCCCCTGGAGAAGGGAATGGCTACCCACTCCAGTATTCTTGCCTAGAGAATCCCATGGACAGAGGAGCCTGGCAGGCTACAGTCCATGGGGTCGCAAAGACTCAGATATGACTGAGCAAATGAGCACAGATTCTTACTAGGGTCATGTCATGGGGAAAGTGGAGAAAAAGGAATGAGATGGGGAAGAGAGGAGGAGGGGCTAGATTCCCAAAGAGTGGGAGTTATGACTAATTTTAATGAGGAAAAAATGGTTAATAATAATAACAATCCTGAAACAATTAAAAGAAAAAAGCTTCTTAAAAGCAGAGCTTCTAAAAACCGAAGAAAAGAGTCGATCTGTGGGCTCTCTGAAAGGTAAACTGGTACCTCTCTGAGGAGCTGTCTTGTTAAGGTGCACAAGTTGTTTTAAAAGTGTGTGTGTGTGTGTGTGTGTGTGTGTGTGTGTGTGTGTGTGTGTGTGTGTTTGTGTGTGTTGGCAGAGGAGGGGAGCAGTAGGGCAAAGTTAGCACTTTGATTCTCTCCTTGAGCCAGTGTATTAAGTCCAGAGGGCTACCTGGCATGGTGGCCCATGGTGTAGGAAGTCTTGTGGTATCAGGTTTCTTTCCACCTCCGGAGCTTTCACACTTTCTTTCCTCAGTGTGCTAAGGAGTTCAAAGCTCTTCCCATCCATTCTATCACTGGGGGCTTCTGAAACCTCTGCCTTGCCCTGCAGCACATCTGGAGAGGTGGGAGTCATCCCTCATATTCAAATCAGCTACATGCATAAGAAGGTCTGGCCACCCCCAGGGACAACCACACTACCCAGAGAGCTAAACACAGTAAGAACTAAGTCCCCTAATAGGGAGCGCTAAGAAAGAGTGCCTCACCTAGCCTCCTGGGTCTCAGAGGGAGCAGCTGTCACACACAAAAGAGTGGCCAGGGCACTTCTTCTTTCTTTGCCTCAGGCAGACTTACCCTGCTTCCACCTGTGTGCAAGGTAAAGTCACTGGGGCCAGGGTAAGCTAGCAAATGACTTTCTGGGAAAGGCCTAGGGACCCACAGACTGCTGGCATCAGCCTCCCGGCAAAGACAAAAGTAAGAAGCATGACCCCTCAGCAGCTCCAAAGTCATTCAGCAAACGAGAACATAGTGGGAACCTCTACGATTCAGGCAGTGTGACAGGCACTTGGGCTGCAGAAGATCAAAAGGCATGTTTTGGGGCCTGGAGGGGCCATATTTGTCCATAGTGGCTCAAGAGGTAGACAAGGTGTAAACCTGAGGTTCAGATTGCTGACTGACTTTCCGGTCTAGAACCACAGAGATGGCAAGTGAGAGATGCTAGACAAGACCCCCTCTCCACTCCCAGCAAATCCAGAGTGTTTCCCTATAGGCCACCCTGCTGTCCTTCTCTGCCTGCCAATGTGCTCACAAAGTCACTGTCTTCAAAAGAAACACGTGAACTCAGTGGGACAGTCCTCAGTAACCCCAACTGTAGCCTCAAATGCTTTGGGCGGCAAAGCTGACTTAAACCTTCCCCCTTTTACAGGAAGGGACTCAGAAGTCAGTCAGCTCCAGGTTAGTCAACTAGTAAGTGGGAAAACCTGCAGGGCAAAGATTTGTTGAGCATCTCCTTTGTACTGGGGGCTTGCCACACATTATTTCTGTCAGGTCAGTGACACCAGCACCATCCCCGTTTTGCAGGAAGTGCCAGCTCACTCAGGGAAAGAAATAGTGTCCTTCCAAAACCTGTCTGAGTCCAGGTTTTCTTTGGCCCTGGTGGGAATAATCATCCAGTTGTCTAAAATGGCTGCTTGCAAGCACGGGCCAAGATGCTGAATTCAGTCAGGGAACCAGCAGTGCCCAGGATAAAGGGAGAAAAGAGTGGGAGTACACCACAAGCTGTACTATAAGAGATATGATTGCTGAAATCCTGAAAGGTCTAGGGTAGGAGGCTCCCTGGGGCTGCGCCAAGGAATGGGTGACCTTCCCCAGCCCAGTAAGGGAGCAACAAATGGCCCAGGCTCAGTCCCCGCCTTGGCCTGGAAGTTTAGTGAGTCCCCCACTCCTCCCCACTCCCAACACACTACATTGGTACTGCAAAGAGTTAATCTGCATTTGCTCAGGTGAACACTGAACAAGGGCAGGATTTCTGTTGGCTGTGAAATGAATGACAGGGCTGAGGGAGAGGCAGGGAAAGGGGCCTCTGGAAGGTGGTGAGCAAAAGAGACTACTCATTCTTTCAGTTATGTGAATTCTTTCAGCTTTGAGCAGTAGTATCCAGATAGGACACAGGCTGGGAGCTCTTGCTTTGTGTTCATAAATCAGCAACCTAAGCTTGCCCCACCCCAGTGGAGTCTCCACAAAGTGAGTGGAGAAGCTGCACTTTCAGCTGCCAAGATGCCTCTGAAGTGGATTGAATTTCTGGGTCCTAGGAAAATCTAGCTGTTTAGGGAACTCACGGGTAAAGAGCCCAGAAGTCCTCCATGCATGGCAAGAGGGGCAGTTGTCATTTCCTGAGTGCCTAAATTGTGCCAGGAACTTTGCTGTTTTCATACATTGTCTCTAACTTTTGCAACAGTCTGGCAAGGTAGGTGCCACTAGGACAAGTGTACGGAAGAAGAAACTTGGGATCAGTTCCCAGAAGCAAGTTGCTAGGGTCACCTGGTTGGTCAGTGACTGCCCTGTAGATGACCCAGCATGGGCCCAGTCTAAAGCCCAGACTGTTACATGAAAATGGCAGACAGACTGAATCATCACCAGGACACCTGGGGCTCCACCCAGCCTTGGGGAAGTCTTTTTGTCTTCAGACTTCACCACAACCCAGGGTAAAAGTGAGAAGGATCATGCTGGAGTAGAGTGAGGAGGCACAGGAAAGTAAGTTTAAGAAGCCATTTGGGGAGTAGCTGGGAGCGCCCATTTATTCTCATTTGTTGTGGCCCCAACTGCCAGGTATCTTTGAGGCATTGCTATGTGTAGAATGAGTATTTTCATCCAAAACAATTGTGTCTTCCCTGGCACAACACATTGCTCATAACCTTCGCCACACTGAACACTCCATAAATCCTTGAATCCTAGGTCCTGGCTGTCACACAGTGGACCAACCAAGCAGCATCCTTTCTTGGCCTGCAACATTGCTCACTGATGCTGTTTCCAACCTGAAAGGGAAAATAGACCAGGAGGACTTCTTAACTTGAGCAGACTAGAGTGCCCGGAGTAGACACAGCAAGCAGTGAGTATCTGCCCATGCAAAAAAATAAATAAATAAGTAAAATAAAATAAAACAAAAAAACAGGCTGTCTCTGGAGGACATTCTCCTTGGGCCCAGTGTTGTGGCCCTGGCCTCATCAGTCAGGTGCACAGCAGACCACAGTCACGGTGAAAGACAGGTGCAGATTCTGCCGGGGCTCACATTCACGCTCGTGAGATGGGAAGCAGTCAGGACCCCTCTTGTCTCTTTCATTTGGCAGAAGCATAGAAATCCAGCTTTCTGAAGGAAATGATTTTGGAGCCGTGGAGGCAGTGGAGAAAGATGATTTGTATGAAGATGTACTGAGACTGGTTCCCAGGTTACTCTAGGCCTTGCAGGCCATGAAACCGGTAAGCATCAAAGAGCTAATGGAATTTCTTTGCAAATCTGTGTGAGGACACTTGCACAAAAGAGAGTCTCAGCTCAGCCAAAGCTGTATAAGAATAACTCTGGAGCAATCCAGGGTTTGGAGAAGTATTGTTCAAGCAGAAGGACCAGTCAGCACAGGTCCTGGGAGCACCTAGCATTTTGGAGGAAGGATGGAGAGGCCAGTGTGGTTGGTGTGGAGTGAGCATAAAGGGCAAGAATTGAAGATAAGGTCAGAGAGATGAACCAAATCGCACATTATGTAGGGCCTAGTAGGCCATTGTAAGGAACTAGGCTCTTGTTTGCAGTGAAATGTGAGGGGGACAGGAGGCGGGAGGCAGTAAGGGATTGAGCAGAGGAGTAGCACAATCTGAATCACCTTCTGAAAGGATCAGTTTGATTACTTACTATGTTGAGAATAGAGAGAAAACAGGCAAGGGTGGGAGCAGAGAGACCAGGTAGGAAGCTATTGCTATAAGTCAGACTGGAGATGGTGGTGGTGGTTTGGATCATCCTTGTAACAGTAGACATGATGAGAACCATTCACTTTCTGGATACTTTATGAGACTAATCTAACAGAACTCCTGATGGTTTAGATGCCAAGTGTCAGAGAGGAGTTGAGGCTGACTCGAGAGTTTTTTGCCCAGGCAGCTAGTAGAATGGTGTGGTGGCCAACTGATACAAGGGATGCCCTAGTTGGAACAGGCTTTATAGGAGAGGGAGGATATCAAGAATTCAGTTCTGGACATATTGAATTAAGATGTCTCTTTGACACTCATGTGGGTTGAGTAGGAAGTTGCACAGAATTCAGTTGCACAGAGGTCAGGAGTGTGTCTGAAAGGTTGTGTATAAGCTGTATATATGGAATTAGAAAGCCATGAGACTGTTTGAGATTGGCTAAGGGGTGAGAGTATGTACAGAAGAGAAGAAGATCATGGACAGAGACCTGTGGCATAAAGGGATCAGGGAGAAGAGGAGGCAAGGAGGCACCAGTGAGGAGTGTGAGTGAGAAGTGGCCAGCTGCACTACACACTGAGAGTGTAGCGTCCTGGGAGCCATGTGAAGCAAAGCGTATCGAGGGAGAGCCGGTGGTCAGCTATGCTCAAAATGCTGATGCCAGGTGAAATCAGAGGAAAATTGACCATTGAAATTAGCAGTTCAGAAGTCCCTGGTAACCTTGATGAGGGCAGCTTCAGGGAGAAGTGGAAGATAAAATCTGCTTTGGACAGGCTTAAGAGAATGGAAGGTGGGGGAGTCAGTGAGTATAGACAAGTCTTGAAAGGAGTTTTGCTGCAAAGGGGAACAAAGAAATTGGGCAGCATCTGGTGGAGTAAGAGAGAGTCATGAGAAGATTTACTTCAGATGGAAGAAGTAGCATTGCAGAGAGGAGTGAAATCAACAGCACAGGGAAGGCAGAGAGGGTTGTTGGAACAGTAACTTTGAACAGGCAGGGGATTACATGGCCCTTGCCTAAAGAGGAGGGCTAGAGCACGCACAAGGAGTTGCGAATGATATCGTTACTGGGTCGGGTAGAGGTCAGCAAGGCTTTCTGGCCTGCCTGAACTCCTCTAGCTGAGGTCAGGTACCCGCCTATTTGTTGAACCTCCATGTGTGTTGAGCATCTATTATGTGCTAGGTGCACTTCAGAGCACCTCAATAACTTCTAATACTCCAAACAATTCACTAATGGAGGTTACATCGTGATCCCCATTTTACAAGTTAGAGATGCGCTATGTAAGTTGGTCAGGTGGACTGGCCAAGAGCAGTTAGCAAATGATGGGAAGAGTAAAGTTTTGAGCCCAAACAATCTGACTCTCAAGACAGTCTTATAACCATAGGCTCAGACCTACTGACAAGTCTCAGTGTGGAGTTACTCTTGCTGCCCCTTACACTGGTAACAAGCTCCCCCAGTGAACCACCGCAGCTTCAAATGACCACACAGTAGCCACATATGTCAGAGCATCAGCCTTAGTTTCTTGTATGACACTGCTACTTCAGCAATGGAGTTCTGTTCCAAGTCTGAGGCTGAGTGGCAGAAGCCCTGTGATCTTGACTTGCTTAAAACAGACCCCTCCTCTGAAGGCTGGTCCAGCCCCAAGTGGAACAGACATCCCAGAACCTCAGAGCTGCCCTCTCCTTGACTCTTAGTGCATCCTTACGACCTGAAAGCTGTTGTCAGTCCAAGCCAGGACAGTAACTTCCTGGGGACATTAACAACTCTGATCATACTCTGTCCACTGTGCCATTTGGGACACTATACTTTAGACTCTTGGAAAGCAGACAGACACACACACACACACACACACACACACGGACGGACGCACGCATGCACGCACACACACGTGTGCAGGCTCACGGTTTCTTTGTTTTCCATGGGGCTTCCTCCAGTCAGCTTCATTCTGATGTCCACTCCCTACAAAATCTGTCTGGCAAAAGATCCCATATGATATGGCCCCTGGGAATGAGCTTCTCTGTGAGGTGGAGCCCCATCTGCAGGGTAAACCTGAGGCTAGATAAAGCTTTCACAGGACTGGGTCTCAGGTCACACGGTCCAGGCCTATCCCAGGAAGAGAATATTCTTAAGGCTAATCTGAGCCTGTGAGAATGAGCTCAGATTCCATGAGAAGAAAGGAACAATGGAAGAAGAGAGGGCACTGGGGCCACAGGGGACACAGATGCGGAGGGAGGCTTATTTTATTGAGGTACTCCTCTAAGGCACAGACCCACTTTCTACCCTCTCCAGTAGCCCTGACCCAGAAAAGGCGATCAAGGCCTTTAGGCGCCTGCTCTTCTGCAAATGGATATTTAGTATCCTTCTACTCTGTTTTCCCTTCAAACAGTGCTTTAGTTTACATGCTTGAAACTATGTCCCTCTTTGCAGAGGCTAGCTCCTCCAAGATGCTCCCAGGCCTGCTGCAACGACTGTAATAAAGGCTGACGTGGAGCTGGTCCAGAAGCAGCATTGTCCATAAGATGCTATAAGGTGGAGGGTAGCTGCCAGGATTGTGTGATCGGTACTTCTGAAGTCCGGATAAGATAAATAAGTGTCAGGCACCAATGGAGCAGCAGCAGTTGAGATAAACTATGCAAGTTGAGTGAAAACATGCTGGTCCCAAACCTGTGGTGTCTCACACAATAGCTTGGGGACCTAGCTGAAGTCATCTAACTTGTGTCCGCCTCCACGTACATCACCATACCAGGCATAATGCCTCCTGCTTCATAGACATGCTGTGGAAAATAAATCAGCTGATCTTCACAAAGTCCCCAGACCGCTGCTTCTCAAACTATCTGTGATGCAGGATGAGTATTTGTCTTTTCCCAAGTCAGTAATTCTCGGATCAATACGTTTGTATAACACAAGGACAATGAATTAATAGAAAGAAGGAAAATGGCCAAGACACACAAAAAACCAAACCCCACTTATTTTAAACATCAAAGAGACTCTCACCATATGCTATAGAACTTTCTAAACATGTACGGTCAAATTACATACTTACTGCAAATCATTAACACACTTTGGCGAAGCAGCAAATGTCCACGGCTGCGGTTTCATCCTTTCTGCTCTGGCACAGTGCCCGGCCCATCAGAGACATTCAATCAGTGGTTTCTACTGCAAAGGAATTATTATTAATAAAAATACAGTTCTTGCCATGAGAGAGATTAAATAACAAGAAGCTGCAAGTAAAAAGAAGAAAAAAAATCAAAGGATTCGATTGCTTATGGAAGTGTCACGAGTGTAGTGTGCACAAGAAGCAGCCCAGGAGTTCAAAATGAAGACAACGCAGTGGTCAAGACTTCTGATGGGCCTTGATGGTCAAGGAAGGATCAAACTTACTTTGTAGCCTTTTGTATTTTATGATTGTGGGAAAGCTTTATGCTCATTGCACACATTTCTGCAAGCCGTAAGAGTATGAAGCTTTGGGGAAATATTGAGCCTCAGTTCTACCATCCAGACGTTGCCTGTGCTAACATTTGTGAGTATCCTTTCAGTGCATTAGTCAGGAAGCTGATAATGATAGTGAATATGATAAAAATTATAATAACAGCTATATATAGGTGTACATTCTTAACGTTACACACACATGCACATTTGTATAAACATGAAGTTTTATTTATAAACATGAAGTTTTCTGTGTATTGATACAAATGACTACTGTGACGCAGAGCCCCCACTGTTATCACTAGTGACCTCATCAGCCACCATGGCGAAGATTCCCACAGGTGTTGTGTTGGAAGTCTTGAAAGGGTGATGCAAGATGCTATCAAGACCTATCTGTTCACTATAGTCTCCAATGAGCAATCTTGAAGTTCACTGAGAGAGCTTCATAGAAGCCTCCAAGTAAGATGATGATCCTTGAGATTTTCCTCAAGCAGTTCACCCAGTTGCCAGGACCCAGGTGCCAGGGCCAAGCTGCATTCTGAGTGGGGATGCATGACGTGTCCTGAGCCCCAGCCCTGCACGTGAATGTGGACTCTGAACCAACTCTACCAAACCCACACTTCCCCTCTCAGAATACCAGTCCCCCTCATCTCCCTCCTGCCAATCAAGCAAGGTCATCAGCAAACAAGTCCCCAGTCTCTGAAACAATGCGCCAGGCAGTTGCAAGCTCTAAAACCCTCATCTGGGCAGTTTTCAGCATGCGTGTGCACACGCGTGCACGTGCGCATGCACACACACACACACGACTTGTATTCTCATGAATATACATATTCAGCATTACTGAAGAAGAGCTGCCTAGTTCGGGGGAGGACATTGATCACAGCTGCCCCTCACTGTGCACCCAGGGCAGTTCAGAGGAGCTGGCCATTTCTGAACTCTGGTCTCCCCACCCTTGTTGTGGAGGAATCACCTCGCTTCTCAGGTCATATGGGACAGAGTTATTATTTGCCTCCTTTTGCCTTGCCTTGTACTAAGGAGCAAAAGGAAAGACAAAACAATAAGTAAAATAAGACCGTACAAACATTAGATAGATAGAACTGCTCTTTGTCCCAAGGCTGATCATCAAAGTTGATACACATATCACCATTGGCTGGTGAACCTCTCAGTCACACAGACTCCAGGGCTTGGCTTAGGCTAGTCCATGAAGGTTTGACCCTCAGGTTGAGGTGAGTGGAAGGTGGCAGAAGAGCCCAGCCTTTTGGAGGTAGGCGGGGAGGGGGATGGGGGTGGGGCGTTCTCCTTTTCCTCAGAAACTGTTTCCTTCTCTGCTCTCTGTTAGGGCCCACTCTCCCACCATGCTCCTCTGTACCTTGGCTTCAGAACATCTTCCTGTTGTCTACTGCCCATGAATGATATTTCACCTGGGCTGTCCCTCTCACCTCATTCCCCAAGGCAGCTCACAGAAGCCAGCATACCATGGGCTGTTCTAGTACCCTCAAGTTTGCTCCTGACACGATTGCTCTGTGCTCCTAGTACTGGTAGCCTCTCTGACTACTCCTATTTCTATATGTTCCTCTGGCCCTCCCGACCTTTCGGCTATCTCTTTCTGTTTCAGCAGCCCCAGGTCACATCCTCTGCTCGTTGACCAGGTTCTGACAGGCATGTTCTGAGCCCCAAAATTGATCAAGTAAATATTTCTTCCTTTCAGCAGGTGACAACTCCACCTTGCCTCCCAAGTCATAGATAAGGACATCAACCACGCCTGAAAAGTGCACACACATACCCCCATACCCACAGCCAGCGGCCTCACATGTGTCCACACTCTCCTAGATGGGACGTCAACCAAATCATCACGTCTGAGAGTGTGCTTACATTCTCAGGCAGGCAAACACACACCCAGGTGTACACACTGGTACACATGGCCCAATCACCATATGTACAGTCCAGAAGCAAACTGCATACACTTCAATGCCCACAAGTTTATCTAAAAATACATAGGCAACTTGTAGTCCCAATCTCCCTCCCTCGCATGTATATATCCACACAGGGAGAGAGAAAATCTCTGGGCAGGGGGATATGACACCCAGAAATGTACACATGTGCAGATACCTAGCAACTAACACACATTACCAAAAGAAAGTATACTCAGTAAGACAAACACACACATATGTGGGCGCACGCGCGCATGCGCACACACACACACACACGAAGCAGAAGCAAGTTATATATACCAAAAGTACCCAAACTTTGACAAAGAAGAAAGGTTAAAGATGCATTTCTAAGTCTGGTTCTTCAGTCTCCCCAGGCCTAGAGTACACAGATGTGAAGCTAATGATCTAACAGGCTTTCAGTTTCTGTGTGGGTGGGGAAGATCCCCTGGAGGAGGGCATGGCAACCCACTCCAGTATTCTTGCCTGGAGAATCCCCATGGACAGAGGAGTCTGGCAGGCTACAGTCTATAAGGTCCCACAGAGTCAGACACAACTGAAGTGACTTAGCATGCACGCGAGTGTGTGTGTGTGTCTTTCTCTCTGTGTGTGTCTCTCTTTTTATCTCTCAAACACGCACAAGCACACACACTGTTGCTGTTTCAGTCGCTCAGTCGTGTCCGACACTTTGCAACCCCATGGGCTTCAGCACTTCCAAGTCCTTCACTATCTCCCGGAGTTTGCTCGAACTCACGTCCTTTGAGTCGATGATGCCATCCAACCATCTGATCTTCAGTCACACACACAGGCATATGTTCTTTCACGCTACAAACACATTTATGCACACAAACATCCTCTCGCTCTCTGTCTTACACACACACACACACATCATCATCATCATCATCATTATCATCATCATCACCCACAAAAATGTTAAGGTGGGAAAGCTGAGGGTGGGAGACACTTTTCCAGGCCCTGAGCATCCATTACCATGAGGAGGTGGCACTTACACCCTCTCTGGAGCGCTGGGGCACAGAAGAATCCAGTTCCTGATACCCAGCCTGGATAGCTTCAAAGGCCAGAGACATGGTAGCCTGTTTCTCAGCTCCTTCTGTTCCCTTTTCCCTGCTTCCTTCCTCTCCCTGCTGTGAGGCTGCCCTTCCCTCTGGCATGACCCTCTAGGAACGTAGCTGTGAGCAGAAAGCAGGTATATCTGCTGTTCTCTTCAAATATTCATCTCAAGAATTCCGCCCCCTAAAAGAAGACAGAGTGCGCTGTGCAAGGAGTGCTGAAGGAGTACAAACAACCCATATGTCAGATCAGGGAATGGGAGATCATCAGGCAATGCAAAAGATAGTTGTCTGGGAAGAAAAAGAAGAGTGATGAGGGAAGGCTGGCCAATCTTACCCCGTGACCCCGAGCTCCCAACACAGTGAAGTTTTCCTCAGAACCCCCAAGGGATCACCCGCACCCCCCCTTCCTCCCTCTAGCTCCATAAAATCAGACTGAGTCCCTGAGAAAACCTCAGTCATGGACTGAGGCATGCTGACCTTTGGTATGAGGCTTGGGATCTATAACTAAGAAAGAAATCAGTTAGTTCAGTCGGTCAGTCGTGTCCAACTTTTTGTGACCCCGTGGACTGCAGCATGCCAGGCTTCCCTGTCCATCACCAACTCCCAGAGCTTGCTCAAACTCATGTCCATCGAGTCGGTGATGCCATCCAGCCATCTCATCCTCTGTCATCCCCTTCTCCTCCTGCCTTCCATCTTTCCCGGCATCAGGGTCTTTTCCGATGAGTCAGATCTTCACATCCGGTGGCCAAAGTATTGGAGCTTCAGCTTCAGCATCAGTCTTTCCAATGAATATTCAGGGTTGATTTCCTTTACGATTGACTGGTTTGATCTCCTTGCAGTCCAAGGGACTCTCAAGAGTCTTCTCCAACACCACAGTTCAAAAGCATCAATTCTTTGGCACTCAGCTTTCCTTATGGTCCAACTCTCACATCCATATATGACTACTGGAAAACCCTAGCTTTGACAAGACGGGGTGGATCCCCAGATCCTACGTTGGTGCCTCACCCGTAACTGGTGGTCCATAAATGGACAAGGTGTCCTCATTATTTAGCCTTTACTTTTTTTCTATAGTTGGCAGTAAAGAAGCAAAACCATTGAAAATGTCAATGTTTTTTCAACAAGCTTAGTGACCGTAGGAAGACTATATATATAGTATTTTGTCTTATTTTTTTCCACTTATGGCCAGATATTTTATTGTGATTTCCACTTTCAAACATTTATAGAACTGTCGCTACAAATTCTATACACTATATTCTCATCTGTGAAATGTCCACTAGCCAAGGAACACCAAGGATTGCTGCAACTACCAGAGGGTAGAAAGAGGCAAGGAAGGACCCTGCCCTGGAGCCTTCAGAGGGAGTTTGGCCCTGCCAATACCTTGCTTCAGGCTTCTAGCCTCCAGAAATGTGAGGATAAGCATATTCCTGATGTTCTCACCAACTGTTTGCGGTAACTTGTTACAGTAGCCTGAGAATCTATGAGAATCTATGTGTTAGATTCTCGTGGACTGCAGCACGCCAGGCTTCCCTGTCCATCACCACGCCCAGAGCTTGCTCAAACTCATGTCCATCAAGTCTTGATGCTATCCAACCATCTCATCCTCTGTCATCCCCTTCTCCTCCTGCCTTCAATCGTTCCCAGCATCAGGGTCTTTTCTAATGAGTTGGCCCTTTGCATCAGGTGGCCAAAGGATTGGAGCTTCAGCTTTGCCGTCAGTCCTTCCAATGGATATTCAGGGTTGATTTTCTTTATGACTGACTGGTTTGATCTCCTTGCAGTCCAAGGGTCTCTCAAGAGTCTTCTCCAACATCACGGTTCAAAATCATCAGTTTTGCGGTGCTAAGCTTTCTTTATGGTCCAACTCTTGCATACATACATGTCTACTGGAAAAACCATAGCTTTGACGAGACGGACCTTTGTCAGCAAAGCAATGTCTCTGCTTTTAAATATGCTGTCTAGGTTGGTCATGGCTTTTCTTCCAAGGAGCAAGTGTCTTTTAATTTCATGGCTGCAGTCACCATCTGCAGTGATTTTGGAGCCCCAAATAATAAAGTCTGTCACTGTTTCCATTGTTTCCCCATCCATTTGCCATGAAGTGATGGGACTGGATGCCATGATCTTAGTTTTTTGAACGTTGAGTTTTAAGGCAGCTTTTTCAGTCTCTTCTTTCACTTTTGTCAAGCAGCTCTTTAGTTCCTCTTCGCTTTCTGCCATAAGGGTGATGTCATCTGCCTATCTGAGGTTATTGACAGTTCTCCTGGCAATCTTGACCCCAGCTTGTGCTTCATATAGCTAAGAAATACATTGTGTGAAAACTTCTGAAGATCATCAACAGCAGAGGGCCTCAAAACAGGGCCCTGGTCATCTAGCTCATACTGCCTGTAGAGGAGAAATGGCTCCTCCTTCTCCTCACCACGTGGCTGATACCCTCAAAGCCCACTGCCATCTCTCGGAAGAATCTCACAGGGCAAGGTACAGAACTCCAGCAGCTGGGAGTGAGGCCATGCGGGCCAGACGCTAGCACCAGGTCCCAAGCACCAGGAAAACCATGATGCCAAAAACTCTTCAGCCAGGCTTCCAATCAGAACCTTCTCTTCTAATTCTGAGGCAGAAAAAAAAAATGCCTCTGAATTATCAGTTTTAAGAGAATTGCCGGAAGTGGACATGCCAGGAGAGTGGAAGAAGCTGTACCTTGGGCAGGACCCCAATTAGACCTCTGTGCTAGAGTTTTCGTCAATGTAGCCCACAGTCTATCCACATCAGCTTCTGTGCTGCCACGTGCGGGCTGGACACAGTTCCACAAGTGCAGTTGGCACCAAAGTGGAGATGAGAAAGCCATGGGAGAACTGGTGGGATGCATCGTTTTTACCACGCCAGGTAACTTTCCCGTTCCACTGTACCACCATTGTGTACTGTAAAGACGAATCACCAGCCAAAAGTCATGTTTGTGGCTTTTGGACACCAAATGGTGGATGCAAAGCCAGCTGCTGTGCTGTCGTTTCTCTCTTAAGGCAGAGAAGTGAAGTCTGGACTGGCTTTGCCGGCTGAGCTCCTTCTCCGTATCTATGCCCAACCCCACCCCAGCTCTGTAGAGGGTGTTCATCTCTTAATAAGGATATAGGTAGGAAATGGCTATGTTTTCCTGTCCCACGTGATTAAGAGTGTGCACCTTGCTGCCACTGAGATCTCGGGACAGCGAGAGTAAGCCTCAGGTGGGTCAGACATTGTGGTGGAGGACATGAGAGTCAACCAGCAGGCCATCAGATTTGGTGCTAATTGCTTGGCTGTGGGTAGCAACCCACAGGGCTACAGAAACATCACTAATTGCACTAAGGCAATTGTCTTTCATCCCTTGATAAACACTCTCTTCCGGTGAAAACACATACACATACACACACACACACACACACACACACACACACACACTTTGCCCTGTGCACTCCAGTTTATGATCATCCAATTTCTCAATCCTTATGGGTTGGGGCTGCTTGTACTACTTCCACCCACGGGAGAAGAATGGGGTTTGGAATCAGAAGGATTGGCTTCCTCACTTTCACTGAGCTGTGTAACTGTGCACAAAGCCTTTCATTTCTTTGAGTCTCAACATCATCAACTGCATCCACTGTAATATGGGTGTAACAAAGATAACACCTACTCAACAAAATGAGGTACAGTAAATGAGGTGCAGCGTGTGCAACTGCTCTGTAAAGTGTGGGGTGAGGGGGAGCTGAGCAGATATTATTATTCTTATCATTGCTAAATATAAGAATAGATAAGAGAGTGTACTAGGAAGCTGGTCACATTCCCACCAAGGAGGGGAAAAAAGCTTGTCTTTCTGCAGGGGTTAATAATCAGCCGCCTGTTTCTCTGGCTAAGCCGTGAGAAAAACACCATGGGAAAAGAATAAAAGCAAAATATAGCAATACAGCATAATCGAAACAAAAGTACATCGGGTTGATTAGCTGGGATCCTCACGCCCTGCTAAGCTAAGGAAAAGCACAGTGTGGACCTTGGAACGCCAGGTCAGCGCAAGTTCAGAACGCTGCTTGTTCACACACCAAGATGTTTTCCCAAAGTGTCTGCGGGTCTCTGACCTGCAGCTGGGTGATATCCCTTGTACAAGAAAATAACAAAGATAGCTCAAAGTAATCAGTAAAATGGGAGACGTGACCAGGGACACAGGAGGCTGATTTTATCGTAGCACAACAGATACTTTCTGTGTGCTGAGACACTAAATAAAAGTGATGTGGCTCCAAGGAACAGGGCTCTTGATCCAAGAAATCTTGAGTCCCCTGGTCCCATTTTTAAAACTTTAATTCTGTCTCTAGTTCCTTTTTCCCAAACTGTGTGTTAACCACTTTCGATCCCTACCTGCTGTGCTGGTCTCAGCAAGTGGTGCCCAAAGTGGGCTTGAAAGTGAAGGACCGCTGAGAGAGCGAAGCTGAAGTTGAAATATTGGCACAGGGTCCTGAGGTAGAGTGGAGTGAGGCCTCTGAAAATCCCCCTTTGCGGTAAGTAACACTCTCTCAGGCACTGAAACCGGGGTTAAGCATGGGAGATTCAGAAAGCTCGGAACAATACCGGCCATATATATGCCTCTTAAGGCAGCTTTTAAAAGCGAGGGGAACAAATATAAGTGAGGGCCACCTATTGGAGCTTTTACAAACCGTTGAGAAACGTTGCTCATGGTTCCCTTCTCTTGGTACTTGAGATTTAGGAACATGGGAGAAGGTAGATAGTGAATTAGAGAAACTTCTTTGCCTGTATCTATCTGGTCAACTTGGGCACTGATAAAATCCGTTTTAGACCCGGGAAACTCAGAAGGGAGTGAAGATGAATGTGAAACCCCATCAAAGGGAGGACCTGACTATGCAGAGCCCGAGGGGGTAGAGCAAAAAAATGCAGGAGGCTCTTAAAGTGCGTCTTTGTTTAGGAAAGACGAATTTCCTCTGCCTCCTCTTCCTCTCCCTCCTGTCTTAACCACTGGAGGGGCTCAAGCTTTTCCTTCCTTATGAGAGACATCAGTTCTGTCACCCCTCCAGAAAGGTATTTGGCGGGCTGGACAGGAGGGTGACTTGGAGGCTATGACTATGACATTTCCAGTGACAATACATGAACAGATAGCTCCTGGGGCAGATCCTAATAATCCTAATGGGGTGTATGAGGCTGTACACAAACAGATTTGCTAGGGCCTACATGGGGTCTCACTGTTAAGATGGCTCATTATGTTGACCTCGCAGACAAAGAATAAAATCACAGTGATCCTTGAGACTGACCAAATTGCCCAAATGACATTCTGTTTTCTCACTGGCACCCTATCTTCTCAAAGCTGTGAGACCACCAGATTTCAGACCTCCGGCTATGTGACCACAGGACTCAACTACAGGCTAAAAATTAACCATCCCTTCAGAGAATTTTTCATTGGCGGGGTATAAGAAAGACCCCGTCAGAAAGGGAGGACGCTGGTTCTCCTCAAGGGCCAGTCACCCTCTCTTTTCCCCTCTAGTAAATTTCCCTTTTCTTGCCTGACTGCCCGGCTTGCTCTCTTTTTCTCTGCACTCCCCTTACATTCTGGTGCTGAAACCTGGGAGGGAAGATCCACCGCAACTGGGTGGGCTCCTCTCACGAGCCCACCTCCAGTGGTCCCCTCCCTTGGATCTTGCTGAGAAACTGAGGCGAGCTCCGGGACGGGACTCTCCACTTGCCTTGCTGGACTGACATCCACACACTGGCCCACATTTTATCCATTGGTTACAAGGGTGAGTGAAATCCCATTCCCTCGGATCCTCTCTCTCTCTCTCTCTCTCTTTCTCTCTCTCTCTCTCCTAGTTTCCAAGTCCTAGCGCTAGGCAGGAAGATCCCCACGTCCCCACAGCCCTCGGGCCCTCGGCCTTGTGCCCCGTCTGACTTTGAAATAGGGGACCCCCATTTCAAAGCAGACTATTATTACTCTCTGAGAAAGACCTGAGACCGGGGATGCCTTTTCTCTCGGACCTTTCTCCTCACTGTCTCTCGCCCTTATCTAACCTCCCTATTCGGCCGCAATGGGAAATTCTCAATCCCAGCCCTCAAAATCTACTCCTCTAGGATGCCTTCTCTGAAACCTAAAAGACTTGAGCTTCCAAGGGGAGATAAGGCCAAAAAGACTTATTTACTATTCTAACACTGTCTGGCCACAATACAGACTTGATAATAGGTCATGATGGCCAGAAAACGGAACTCTCAATTATAATACTCTACGGGACCGCAGTAACTTCTGCTGCCTAAAGGGCAAGTGGTTAGAAATCCCTTATGTTCAGGCTTTCTTCGCTCTTCGCTCTCGACCCTCCCTCTGTGAATCCTGTTCTACTTCTCAAATACTCTTAGCCCCCTCTGGGCCACATCCTCCTAATACAATGTCTCCTGATCCCTGCTCAGACTTTTCTTCTTCTTCCTTTGACCCTTCCGAGCACAGCCCACCCCCTATCGCTCCCAATCCCATTGCAGCCGCTCCAGATCCAGTTCCACAACCTCCACCTTACGTCCCCCCCCCCCCCCCCCCCCCCGCTTCTCAAGTGCAGGCCACTGCCACCGCGCAGCTCCCAACCCCTCTCCCCTGCCTGTGCCAGAGGCAAGATCTGAGACCTCAGACCCACCCTCTACCCCGAGGGTCCCAAGGCTTTACCCCGGCCTCCCTAGATCCCCTCCCCGTACCCAGTCCCCAACAACTTTAAAACAGGAAACTTCACCGCAGGACCCTGCTCCTTTCCCTGCTCCACTCCTCCCTTTATGGGCAGTAGCTGGAGCAGAAGGCATTATTCGGGTTCATGTCCCATTCTCCCTCACCGATCTGTCTCAGGCTGAAAAGCATCTTGGCTCCTTCTCCTCAGACCCTGATAATTATCTAAAAGAATTCAAGCACCTTACCCAGTCTTATGACTTAACCTGGCATGATATTTACATCATACTTTCCTCCACTCGAGTATGGCAAGCCTCTCAGATGCATGCTGATGAGATACACAGGACAGAGAACACTAAGCCCCTAGGGGCAATGGCTGTCCCCCCACGTGATCCCAGCTGGGATTATCAGGCAGAGAGACCTGGACAAGCAGCCCATAATCATATGGTTGCTTGCCTTCAAAAGGCAGGGCATAAAGCTGTCAACTTCGATGAGCTCTGGGAAATAACTCAAAGACTAGACGAAAACCCGGCACAATTTCTAGCCAGGTTAACGGAAGCCCTACAAAATTAGACAAAATTAGACCCCGCTTCAGCAGAGGGCACCATTGTCTTTAACACCAATTTTATCTCCCAGTCATCCCCAGATATCTGAAAGAAACCAAAAAAGGCAGAAGAAGACCCTCAAACCCCTCAATGAGACCTTTTACACATAGCCTTTAAGATTTTCAATAATCGGGAAGAAGAGGCAAAGCTAGAGAAGGCCCAACGAGATCAGGCCAAATACCACCTTTTAGCCACTGCCTTACCTGGCTCCAAGCCTCCATCAACCAACAAAGAAAGGAAGCCTCCTGGGCCCTGCTTCAAATGCAGCAAAGAAGGCCACTGGGCCCGCTCATGCTTAAAGTCAAGGCCCCCTCCAGGTCCATGTTCCACCTGTGGCATAAAGGGACATTGGAAGGTCGACTGCCCAAATCCCCCTCTAGGGATCCGGACGGACATCCCCTCCTGGTCCTGAGCAGGAGTCCTCTGACCCAGCTCTGCCCAGCCTCCTTGGACCTGCCGCTGAAGACTGAAGGTGGGGCCCCAGGCCCCCACTCTCATCACCTCTACGGAGACTGGGGTAACTCTTACAGTGGCAGGTAAGCCGATCTCCTTTCTCATGTACACGGGGGCTACTTACTCTGCTATTCCTGCCTACTCTGGAAAAACCAAGGTCTCTCGGGTCTCTGTTATGGGGGTTGACGGTTTAATATCTACACCACGAATAACCGAGCCTCTGCCTTGCACACTTCAAAATACCCCATTCTCCCATTCTTTTCTCATACTCCCCAAATGCCCCACTCCTATCCTTGGGAGAGACCTTCTCTCAAAATTCAAAGCCTCTATTACTATCCCAAGCCCACCCTCTGATCTAGCCTGGCTACTGCTCCTCAACCCCACCTCCTCTTCCCCCACCCCATTGCCCTCCTCATCCATAAACCCCATAGTTTGGGATACAGAGAACCCATTTGTTGCCTCTCACCATGCTCCAATTCATATCCATCTCAAAGACCCCTCTAAATTTCCCAGTCAACCACAATACCCCATCTCCCAAAAACATCAACAAGGGTTAAAGCCTATCGTCACTAAACTCCTATGTCAGGGCCTCTTGTGCCCAACTCACTCTCCTATAACACCCCTATCCTACCTGTCAAAAACCCAAATGGCTCCTATCGCCTGGTCCAGGACCTGAGACTTATCGATGCGGCTGTTATCCCCATACACCCAGTAGTTCCAAATCCCTATACTCTTCTCTCTCTCATTCCCTCTTCCACTACCCACTTCACTGTTCCAGACCTCAAAAACGCCTTCTTTGCTATCCTTTACACCCAGACTCTCAAGACCCCTTTGCCTTTACCTGGACTGATCCAGACAACCATCACTCCCAAGAGCTGACATGGACAGTCCTCCCACAAGGCTTTCGTGATAGCCCTCATGTCTCTGGCCAAGCTCTAGCATCAGACCTAACCTCTCTTGACCTTACTCTGAGTACTGTCCTCCAATATGTGGATGATCTCCTTCTTTGTGTAGTCCTTCGCTTACACACTCTCAACAGCACGCTAAACAACTCAATTTTCTAGCTGATCGAGGCTAACAAGTATCTCCCACCAAAGTTCAGCTCTCTCTTCCTAGAGTCACCTATCTCAGAGTCCTTTTAACACCAACAAAAGGGTATATTACTACTGGGAGAAAGTCCTTTATACCCACCCGACCACACCCTACATCAAAAACAGAGATCCTGTCCTTCTTGGGGTTAGCTGGATATCCATGCCTCTGGATTCCTAATTTTGCTCTCTTGGTGCAACCCCTATATCAAGCCACCCCAGGAGATCTTTCAGAACCCCTAGAGCTAAAATCAAATATCTGTTCAGCCTTTAACACCCTTAAGCAAGCCATTCTCTCAGCCCCAGCTCTAACACTTCCTGACCTTTCTCGCCCCTTTGTACTCTACATCACTGAGAGACACAAAATTGCCCTAGGAGTTTTGGGACAAAATCAGGGCCCCTCCTTCACCCCTGTCGCTTATCCATCAAAGCAATTAGACACCACAATTTAAGGGTTGCCAGCCTGCCTACGTGCTCTGGCAGCAGCTGTACTCCTCGCTTAGGAAAGTAAAAAACTTACTTTTGGAGCACCCACTGTCATTTGTTCACCACACGACTTTAAGGACTTACTTTCTCACAAATCCATGACCCTTCTATCTCCTTCACGCATCCAACTAATTCATGTCACCCTTCTCAAATCTCCCGAGTTCTTCTTTGAATGCTGTCCTACTCTCAACCCTGCCACCCTTATCCCTAATTCTTCTGAGCCCCCCATCCATACTTGCAAAGAGGCATTAGAAGACCTGATGCCCCATTTCTCCCACATTTCCTCAACCCCTTTAAATAATCCTGACTTTACTTGGTATATTGATGGCGGCTCCTCCATGACATCAGAAGGAAAAAACGTAGCTGGATATGCAATTGTCTCTGACACTGAAATTATTGAATCCCAACCTCGCCCCTCGGGAACCTCTTCCCAAAAGGCAGACCTTATTGCACTAACTAGAGCCCTTACCCTCGCAGCTAACAAGAGAGCAAACATATACACTGATTCTAAATATACTTTTCACATCGTCCACTCACATGCTGCCATTTGGAAGGAACGAGGGCTCCTATCTACTAAAGGCTCTCCCATAACTAATGCCCCACTTATACTCCAACTTTTAAAAGCGGCTAACATGCCAATTGAAGTAGACATCATACATTGCCGAGGTCACCAGGTGGCCTCAGACCCCATTTCACGGGGCAATGATGCCGCAGACAGAAGCAAAACAAGCCTCGCTCTGATCACCAGCTCAACAACTTATAGTAATCCCCAACATAAAGCCGCTTTACCTCCCCAAAGAAAAAACACGATTGCTACAAGAGGGAGCACAACCACAAGGAGACTGGTTACAAAAACAGGGCCACCATGTCCTTCCCCAATCTCAGGCCACACAGATTCTTACAGACATTCATTAAGCCCTACACGTAGGCACTAAACCTCTTTATCATCTCTTAAGACCTCATATCACCTATCCTAACCTTCTTTCCCTCCTACAACAAACCACTCACTCTTGCATTATCTGCTCCTCAGTCTCACCGCAGGGAGCCCTAAAGCCTATCCCCTCATTCCCAACACGTCAGGCTCGAGGACATATCCCATGAGAGTACTGGCAAATTGACTTCACTCACATGCCTCCAACACGAAAAATAAAACTCATGCTCACTCTAGTAGACACTTTTTCAGGGTGGATTGAGGCTTTCCCTATGAGATCAGAAATTGCCTCAGAGGTAACACAGTTTCTCACAGGAGAAATCATCCCTCGCTTTGCCCTCCCACTCTCTCTCCAATCCGATAATGGACAATGGGCCAGCTTTTATCTCCCAAATCACTTAACAGGTAGCCCATCCCTTGGCATAACCTGGAAACTACATATTCCATACAGACCCCAATCCTTGGGAAAAGTAGAAAAGGCAAACTGTATTCTCAAAACACACCTAACCAAACTCTCTCTAGAACTGCAAAGGCCGTGGACCGAACTCCTTCCCATGGCTTTGGCTCACATTAGGGCTACTCCAGGGGCCCCGTCTTTCCTCAGTCCTTTTGAACATTTCCCCGGTGGCTCAGACGGTAAAGCGTCTGCCTACGATGCAGGAGACCTGGGTTCGATCCCTGGGCCGGGAAGATCCCCTGGAGAAGGAAATGGCAACCCACTCCAGCATTCTTGCCTCGAAAATCCCACGGACGGAGGAGCCTAGTAGGCTACAGTCCACGGGGTCGCAAAGAGTCGGACGCGACTGAGCGACTTCACTTCACTTTCACCTTTGAACTCACGTATGGACGCCCTTTGCTCTTGGGTCAGTTCCCTACTGCCAGCCCCTTGCTGGGAGATTATCTTCCCACCCTTAACCTTATTAGACACCTCATGAGAGAACATACAGATCGCTCTCTCTCCCGAAGCCTCATCAAACGAATTCAGCTGACTTAACACTCATAACCTGGGGATCGAGTCCTGCTTAAAACCTTACACCATAAGGATCTCCAGCCTCAGTGGACTGGTCCGTTTGAGGTCATTCTAACCATAACAACAGATGCTAAACTAGCAGGTCATTCCTCTTGGTTTCATGTCTCTAGATTAAAGCGGGCCTGAGGAGACTCTTCATCTCTGCCAAGAAACATTCCCCACTCAGACGCTCCTCGCTACACCAGCACTGTTCTGGGACCCTCCAGGCTTCGACTGGATTGAATTCCTGAAGAAACAGAACAGCCAAAAACAAATATTGATAAGTAAAACAAAAACAGATGTATTGGTTACTAATTGGACTGGGATTTCCCCTACTTACCCTATTCACAATAGGACTTTACTCTGTGTCTCCCCCTGAGTGGACTATCATTCAAAAGCTTTCCCTCTGTTTTACCTACTTCTCCATAGTTCTTGTTTTGGGGGGCGTGGCCCTCCTCTTACTGTGATCATCTAGATGAATTCATTATCTACTTTCCTTCACACAGTAACACAAGCCCTTACCTTTCCTGGAAACAACACTGTTATTGATCTCCCTTCACTCCTTGACTTTATAACCAATCTTTGACTCCAGGGAGATTTCATAGAGTTCACACCAACCCAGACTGATTTCTACATCTGGATTCTTATTTTTATCATTTTCTCCCCTTAGACATGAGACGTCACATCGTGATTTTACTCTTACTCCCTCTTCTTTTACAGTCCAAACTTCACATTAATATCCTGCCTATAACTCATCCTGCCCCCAAACTCGCCTACCTATTCGGAACTCTAAATTTGACCCATCATTTACTCAATACCTCAAACCTGACCTTGGCCAGTGATTGTTGGATTTGCTTATCCATCCCCTCGCCTGGAGGATCGGCACTCCCCATTTCCACAGATAAATGGACTCACATAAACACTTCTCTTTATCACACATATAGAGGAGAATCTCTCTTTTTATCATGCATTATTTATATTCAGTTAATCAAATTCACAATCCCGACAAGATACTGACCTCCCTCCTTACAGATCTCACTTCTACTCATAAAAGACCAGCTATAGGAGGACGCACCACCTCTGACGTTCGTCTACAACAGGCTCCTTTCTGTTTTTCCAGACAAAACTCTATGAGCAATTCTTACCCTCAACTAGGAACTATTCCCCCATACCTGGCCCCAGATATGTCTGCCCCCAGGTATCTGGCCTCAGATATTTGTACTGCTCCTAACGATCAGACCCTTCCTATCCCACTAACTCATAACCGACCCAGACAGGCAATTCAATTCATTCCTCTGTTAATCAGTTTAGGAATAGTGGCTGGGATTGGGACAGGGACTGCAGGACTCACAACCTCTTTAAATTACCATCAAAGCCTTTCTAAAGACCTCACTGGCAGCCTAGAAGAAATAGCTAACAGCCTTATCACTATCCAAAACCAGCTAGATTCCCTGGCAGCCGTGGTCCTCCAAAACAGAAGAGGATTAGACCTCCTCACAGCAGAAAAAGGAGGCCTATCCCTATTTTTGGAGGAAGCCTGCTGCTTCTACACCAATAAATCGGGCGTTGTAAAGGAAGCAGCAAGAAATCTGACAAACAGGGCCTCGAGACTACGTCAACACCTCAGTAATTCATGGGAAAACTGGTTAAGCAATTGGAATTGGATGCCCTGGGTCCTATCTTTTCCAGGCCCTCTCGTTCTACGTACCCTCATTCTAACTTTTGGCCCATGTTTCATGCGTCTTTTTTCAAAATTTCTTCGGGACCCTTACAAGCCTTCACCAACCGAACTATCCACGAGCTACCTCTAACTCACTCAGATTATCAAAATCTTCGACCCCACACAAATCCCCTCGACCCACGTTCCAGACTTTTCTTCTTACCCCCACAGTGCCCTTGTCCCACGGGAAGCAGTTACAGAAGATTGACCTTCAGCCCTTATCCTAAATCAAAAAGGTTGGAATGATAGGGCTCACATGGGGTCTCATTGTTAAGACGACTCATTATGTTGACCTTGCAAACAAAGAATAAAATCACAGTGATCCTTGAGACTGACCAAATTGCCCAAATAACATTCTGTCTTCTTACTAGCGCCTATCTTCTCAAAGCTGCAAGACCACTAGATTCCAGACCTCCGGCTATGTGACCACAGGACTCAACTACAGGCTAAAAACGAACCATCCCTTCAGAGAACTTTTCATTGGTGGGGTATAAGAAAGATACCCCAGAAAGGGAGGATGCTGGCTCTCCTTAAGGGCCAGTCATCCCCTCTGTTCCCTCTAATAAATTTCCCTTTTCTTGCCTGACTGCCCGGCTTGCTCTCTTTTTCTCTGCACTCGCCTTACGAGATTCCCTTCAAAATACTAAAGGAACTTAAGCAAGCTGTTGAGAACTATGGAGTAAATTCTCCTTTTAACTTGGGAATAGTGCAGGGACTAGCTGAGGGTTCCCATTTGATTTTGGTGGCCCATAACCAAGCCAGGCAGATCCCCACCTCTTTAGATCAATTGCGAGGCAGTGGAAATTGGGGGAGAATTCAAGATGGAGTGCTTATGGAAGATCAGGCTATAAAACAGGTGAGGCGATACTGCGTAAGAGCCTGGGAGAAAATAGAGGTTAAAGGACAGGCTTTCTTTACTTCAAGAGAAGACCTCAGCTCCCCAGAGAGACAATCCCTGCTGGGACAACATCTGAACAGTCTGGCTACCCCTGTCATCAGAGCCAATTAGAACATTTCCTGGTTTAATTTTTAGCTATGAAACTATGACTACAAAAAAGAGAGATGACATTTTTGACACTGAATGGCCATGATATTCTTTAGACTGCAGAGAAAACTGGTTAAAATAAAATCTTTTTTCAAATTGCAAAACCGGTTCTTCTTGCACATGCAATTAAGAAAAATTTAGCTTGTTAAAATACTTTTTGGGAGCTCTAATTCTGCCTGAGAAACCAAAACAGGCCTGGGGAAAAAAAGCCTGAGGTTAACTCTTATCATGTCCTTGGAATACACAGCCCACTCTATCTGGGACTCCAGCCATGAACAAATTGGTAGAACTCAAACCAAGGAAGAAAAAGAAGGGGCAAAGAGACACTTTAAATTTCAAGCGGAAAACTATGAGATCTCTGTCTGTCTAAATTTATCTGTGTCTCAGTGTGTGTCTTTGTTTTTGGATAATATGAGCTTAATTTATAAATGAGCTCTATTTAGTTTCAGGTTCACATGAACTGAAAAATATCCAACATTAAATATCTAACATTAATGTGTGTTTGCTAATCTAATTAAGACATGTCTTCAGTCATCAACATTGTGTAATACTTTTATTGTACCTAGATTTAATGTAAGCTAAATTTGTCAACAAGGAAAGTAACTTGAGTGAAAGAACTTTAAAAAATATATACATATATATATATATACATATATAAATGAGATGAAGACTTTTAGATAAACTCTATTAAAAATAATTATATTTTAGAAATGTCTATCTAAAATAATCTCTGAGGATTGGGGTAACTTAAATTTCTAGGGATGTACTAAACTAAATGATAAAAGCTTATTAAATAGCTAGGTCATTTCCAAATAAAATAAGATTTTGAAACATTAATTACTGAACACTAACAGAGAAATTAAAGAGATTTTGGACTATTAATAAATATATTTGGTGCCATCCTGAGATGTTCTCTCTCTATATATATAAAAAAAAAGTTTTTAAAAATTAAAACTGGTACTTATGTTCACCAATCTACAAAACGTTAATATAAAAGACAGTTCATGGTTGCTTAAGGAAAGTAAGATTTATGTTTTTAATAAAAAAGATATGAGAAATGAAATTACAGTGTATTAAGAAAAAAAGAAAGTAAATCTAAACTTATTGGTGGCTATTTTCTAAATAGATAAATGAAGTGATGACTACAGAAAATGTAAAACAAAGGTTTATGACAAGTGAAAAAAGAGCTTTGTGCGTGGTACAAGTTTCTTAAGACATTAAACTGCCTTTGAAGTCTTATCGTTGCTTTGACTAAGTAAATAGCTGTTGTTTCACAGTGAATATAAGCTGGTACCAATCTGGAATTTGGTTTTCTCTTCCTGTTAAAAGAACAGTTTTCTTGGAATATGGCTTTTGATAACAGACTATGTAAATTTGTCTTTAGGTGATTCATACTTGCTTTTAAAATCTTTTGTTAATTTGATGAAACGAATGAGTGGTATTTCACAATGATCTATGGAGACTATGACACACATAGACAAAGCTCATTCTGCTTCTGCAAAATTAACCCCTCATCGGGAAATTTAAAATGGATAAATAATGGCTATAAACCAAACAGTCAGGGCTATGGGAAATCCAAGACGGCCGCTTGTCTTTTCCCGGCTCCCTGACAAACCTCACTTTTATTTGATAGGATAAAGCCTTTCCTGGCTGCAGGGTTAATATCTCACAGTGAAAAATAAATGCTTAAAATGCATTTTCTGTGATCTCCAGTGATCAGGGCACCCACTTTGATGGACAGGTCACACAGACACTGGCAAAACTTCATGAGCTTCTTGGAGACTATCACTTTCACTGATGTCCTTTGTTGTCAGGCAAGGACCACAAAACAAAGGGATTGGTTACATGAGATTGAACAGACTGCTAAATATGACTACAATTTTCATGACTTTTTGTCTGACATATTACTGGCTTCCAATCTTTGTTTTCAGATATAAAAAAGCTCTTCTCCTCAAGTCACTGATGGTTTAAAACAATTTAGTGATTTACCCCTGTGGGTAAAATTAAAACATTTTTCTTTTCTCTCTGCCTCGTCCCTCCAAAAATTGGAGACGTTTGGGTTCTGAAAGCCTCATCGAGGTAAAAAAGACTGTCTCCAGACATAGACAGAAATCTCAGAGTATACGGGGGAGCTCTAAAAGAAATATCCACCCAACTGATGTCAGGCCTATGACATCTAATATGTTTCACTGAATCTTTAGTTCTAGTTTTGTTAATTAAGGCATGGATTTACTAAGACTCACTTCTTAGATAGTTCCTTGTGGTTATGTTACATTGCTAAGAGGCTCTATTAAGTTAAATTAAAAAGGACATTCATTAAGTTAAATTAGAAAGGTCCCTCATTAAAAAGGACACTCTGAGTTTTTTTCTAAAGCTTATCTCAGTCAACAGTCTTTGAATGAAGATCAGATGCTTCAAGATCTACAACCAGGAGATTAACAACAGGCTATAGTCATTTAACAAACTGAGTCAGATGACCTGGAGATGTTACTGGGCTATACCTAATGGAAGTTCTTGACTTAAGTTCTTACTTATGATTTTACTATTACTGCTAGCTATATTGTTTTCTATATTGCCTGCTTCAAAAGATGTTGTCCCCTTCATTACCAAATGTGTGACTGAGACACTGATGATATACAGTTCCACATAAAATCCATAGTTATAGTGGATGTAACTCATATATCTTCCTTTGGTAAGCTCTCTTATGTACCTGTGACTATTGATACATTCTCTCAATTTATATGGACCACTACTGAATCCGGTGAGATTACAAAACATGTACAAAGACATTTATATGCTTGTTTTGCTGTTATAAAACTACCCAAAGCTATAAAGACTGATAACGACCTTGCTTATACCAGTAAAGCATTCCAACAATTTCTTAAAATTCGGTCTATAAAACATTCTACTGGCATTCCCTATAATCCACAAGGACAGGCCATAATGGAGAGGGCTAATCAATCACTTAAACATATGATACAAAAACAAAAAGGGGGAGATGCCATAGGACAACAAACAATATTGAATAAAGCTTTATTTACTCTCAATTTTTTTGAATATTTTGGCACAAACTATGGACACTGTAGCTGAGTGACATTTTCAGGATACATCCACAAATACAACTAAGCCTGTGATGTGGTGGCAAGATCCACCAACAAATGCTTGGTCACCGGGGGAGTTAATTACATGGGGAAGAGGGTTTGCTTGTCTCTCTCCAGGAGAAGGTCTAGAACCTGTGTGGATTCCAGCTCGTAGAGTAAAACCGAGCAGAAACAGTGACTCCAGGGAACCTGACCATGGCTATGTTTGCCATGATAACCATTGCAGTGAGTATACCCCTGGCCCGGCAGAAGCAAAGAATTATACCTATTAGGCTTTTGTACCTAATCCCCCACTGCTAAGACCTGTTAATTAGGGTGACGTGTCTATCCCTGTTTATGTTAATGACGCCTCCTGGATCCCTGGTCCAGAAGACAAGCGTTTGCCCATTCATAAAAAGGAAGAGAGGATCCCCTTCAATAGCACTTTGGGTTTTGACACTTGGCCTGTTTGCCTGGGTGCTGACCAGGGCTGTTTTAATCTGTCAATGCAGGCTTGACTTTCTGTAAATTCTTTGAATAGAAATCACACTAAGTCTCAGCTGCATTTACTTTCTGGATTGAGCTTTGTATATCAAGAGACTGATCAAAATAATCTAATCAAGCCAGATAGACCCTTGTGTGAGAGCAGACGCATATGGGCCGACCGACAAGATCAAATACACTGGGATAATTGTCGCGGGATTGAGGGATTATCTTACCTAATGGTTCCTATGGAATTGTCTGGAACTGGTCCCCTAAGGGGTATGCAGTCTCTAATTGCTCACACCATAACTCATCCTGCAATCCTTATAAGAAGTTGCACTGGCATGTGTCTGTATACAATCACACTAATATTACTGCACATTCAGAATATCCCATTATCTGGCAAGGCAGTGGCATGTCTCTGCCACAGCCACAGGTCAAATTAGGTGGGGCTCAAACAGAAACACGGAAGTTGGCCTAAAGCCTGAAAAAATATCAAATTTGGGATGGAAATTATTCTCATTCCACAAATTATACTCTGTCATTCAATACATCAACAAATTGGACATTTTATACTCAAGCTTGTGTTAGGCATCCATATGTGATTATGATTGGCACTATAACTATTAATGAGACAGAAAGGAACGTAACTTGCCAGGATTGCAAACTATATACCTGCTTGAACAGTTCATTATTCAACTCTAACCATTCCCATGTGATTTTACGCAGACGTTTAGGAGTTTGGCTGCCAGTAACTCAAAATAGGCCTTGGGAACTCTCCCCGGACATGCATACTTTGCTCACGCTACTAAGTTCTATTTTGAAAAGATCCAAATGTTTTATTGGGCTCCTTATTGCCGCCATAATGGGCATTATTGCCATCACCACCACAGCGGCAGGGGCAGGAGTAGCTCTCCAACAGGTGGTACAAACCACCACTTTTGTGCAGGAGTGGCATAAAAATGCCAGTTCCGCTTGGGGAGCCCAAACCCATATAGATGAGGAGATTAACAACAGGTTGGCGGATTTAGAAAACACAGTGCTACTCTGAGGAGAAGTACAAAATCTTAAATTACAAATACATTTAAACTGTGACTGGAATATTACTACTTTCTGTGTAACCCCCCAGGAATATAACCAATCTGAACACACCTGGGAAGATGTTAGACGGCACTTGCAGGGCCATATGGCTGATAACCTTACTCTGGATATTAAAAAGCTACAAGCAAGAATCATTGACATGAAGCATGCTTCTCTTAGACTATTACCAGGTACAGATACACTTCAAGGGATAGCAGAGGGCCTTAACTCACTGAATCCTCTCGAGTGGATCAAAGGTGTGGGAGGTGGTCTCATTGGAACACTAGCTATGTTTTGCTGTTGTTTCACTATAATCTTCTGTTTAGTCCTCAGATGCACACGAAAAGCCCTCTGAGAACTAAAGAAGAAAGAAGTCACGAGATTGACATATTGTCTGCTACAAAAACAAAAAGGGGGAAATGCAGGGGTTAATAATCAGCCACCTGTTGCTCTGGCTAAGCCGTGAGAAAAACACCATGGGAAAAGAATAAAAGCAAGATATAGCAATACAGCATAATCGAAACAAAAGTACATCGGGTTGATTAGTTGGGGTCGTCATGCCCTGCTAAGCTAAGGAAAAGCATAGTACGGACCTTGCAACGTCAGGTCAGCGCAAGTTCAGAATGCTGCTTGTTCACACACCAAGATGTTTTCGTGAAGTGTATGCAGGTCTATGACCTCCAGCTGGGTGGTACCACTTGTACAAGAAAATAACAAAGATAGCTTTCTTGTACCTCTTGTACAAGAAAATAACAAAGATAGCTGAAAGTAATCAGTAAAATGAGAAACATGACCGGGGACACAGGAGGCTGATTTTATCATAGCACAACAGATACTTTCTGTGTGCCAAGACACTAAGTAAAAGTGATGTGGCTCCGAGGAACAGCGCTCTTGATCCAGGAGGTCTTGAGTTCCCCGGTCCCATTTTTAAAACTTTTAATTCTGTCTCTACTTCCTTTTTCCCAAACTGTGCGTTGACCACTTTCAATCCCAACCTTCTGCGCTGGCCACAGCATCTTTCCTATCTGATTTCTCTGGAAATCACTGCAGAGTCTATGACCAGAGGGACTGTCCACAGGTCAATCCTCTCATCATTATTTTACTAGGATGGGATCAGGATTTTGTTTGTTTGTTTGTTTGCTTGCTTAGTTCACTGCTGTATCCCAGGTTCTTAGAACAGTACCTCAGGCATAATAAATGGTCAAAAAATATTAGATATGTGAGTGAATGGATATTCTTGAACAGCTAGTGAAAAAGATGTCAATGATAGTGATGATGCAAATGTTTAAGTTAATGAAGTGCTCCCACAGGGAAATCAGTCAACGGCAGAATATTGCCTCACTCGTCTTTAAATGAAGACGAGTGAGGTATTATTTTAAAGTATGAAGATCACCAAAGTTTAGGGGGCACGTGTGATGAAACATTAAGCTAAGGGTAAATTGTGCAGTAGCACAGCCAGGAGAGTTGCTAGGATGCCCCGAAGGTGGTACAGGATTCTCTCCCTGATCCTGGGACAGATTCCTGAATGGGAAAGGAATGTAATCCATAGCTACAGCTTATAGTAAGTGAGAATCTCTTATGTTCTAGGTATGTATTTATATTTGTATTATATAATTTTCACCCTCAGGACAACCCTCTGGAATAGGGTTTATAATCCCCCATTTTCCAGATGAGATGACTGGGACTCAGAGAAGCTAGGTAGCTTATGCAGAGCCATGCAAGGTCCCTATTAAATGGCACCTGTGCACTGGTTCAAAATGCATATAATATGGGAGGTGCCAATTTTTAGGTGAAGCGTGAAACCGCTAGAGGGATATAGACACCATAAATTAAGAGGGAGGCCCATTTTCGCGGGCTATCTGTTAAAAGAATAAAAAAATTTTAATACGGTATGCTCCGTTGTGCAAAGACAAAATGACAGCTTTGTTTCCCACAAATAATCCTGCTTTTTGAGTACACACTCCAGTGGGATGGCCACTTACATTTCACGATTAAAGATTCTTCAGTCTCTTCCAGTTTGGCTGCTTCATTTCAGCACTTACTGAGTCAAGACTAAATTCTACTTATCTCCTCTATAAAATGATATCTGGCGACTGGTGGAAATGATTCCACTTAAGCTGTGTCATGGGGCAGTACAGAGTTACCCAGAGTTTGAGTGCTGCTTTTGGATTCCGTTTACGTGCCTATGCAACATGAACACTGGTTTCTTGTTGGACTTCTCTCTTGCTAGACATATGGATCCCCCTGAGATTTGGTGTCAACTTAAAGTTGTGCCTCCAGTGAGGGTGCCCAGTGTAATAATTGCTGAAACAATAGTCTCTAATCATTTTTCATTTCACACTGACTCAGATGAATAGTGTGCCCCCAAAGATTTATGTCTATCCAGAGCCTAAGAACGTGACTCTACTTAGAAGAAGGGCCTTTGCAGATGTAACTAGTTAAACTGAAGCCATACTGGATTAGGGTGGACCCTAAATTGAGTATGACTCTTGTCTTCATAAAAAATAGAGACTCACATGGAGGAGCATGCCATGTGGAGACAAAGGCAGAGACTGGAGTGAAGTGAAATGTCCACTAGCCAAGGAACACCAAGGATTGCTGCAACCACCAGAGGGTAGAGAGGGGCAAGGAAGGACCCTGCCCTGGAACCTTCAGAGGGAGCTTGGCCCTGCCAATACCTTGCTTCAGACTTCTAGCCTCCAGAAATGTGAGAAAATGCATATTCCTGATGTTCTCACCAACCGTTCACGGTAACTTGCTACAGTAGCCTGAGAATCTAATACACGCACCAGTAATAAAAGATTTTGAGCACATACCTCCAATATGTGTATATCAATTTACAAGTTACATACCGTTGACACCATATTAGTACGCAACACTCATCATAAAACATACACTAATATTATAAATTGAAAAATACGTGATTTTTATATGCTTAGATTTTCTAACGTTTCCTTCTGGACACCTCAATAGCTCTTCTTAGCCACCTCGTATGTGTGCACACACCCCACTTTGTAGACCAACGTGCTCTGATATCCCTTCTTCCCCATGAGAGGGACTCTGCTGTGCTCAGCAACAAACATGCAACTGCCTCCTGCACCCTTCCATGACACTGGTGAGATATTCTTGATCTCTTCTAAAGCAAATGGGAGCCGAGGAAGGTTCAGGAGTGCAGACATAGGTCTGTTCTCTCGCTATCCACTCTGAATGAAGTGTCTTCACAGGCTGCGGAAAATCTTTCATCTGCCGATCATCGTAATGCGCCCAGTGCTGTTGGCACATGCCACCTCTGTACCCAGCTTTCCCATCTATCTAACGTCATTACTTACAGGATTTTTCGGAACGTGTCAGGACACGCACATCTAACTGATTTTCTTCTCTCTCTCTCCTCTCCCCTCCTCCCACCCAATCTCTCTCTCTCCCCTTCCCACACTTCTGAGTAGGAAACACTATTTTTTATTTCTTCTATTCAAGAGTCACTGACCTAACTCTCATATCATGGCATCCTTCTTCTCAAGGGGACATAGACACTTTCCCCCATCCCAGGGCCATTGTGACTGCTACTAGGTAAAATACTTACTGTAAACATAATGGCAAATACTTACATTTATGATTTCAAATATATCCCCATATACAGGTTTGCTTTTGGAAAGCAGCCAGTACTGAAAGCGACGGATGGTGATACCATCACACAGACTACTCTTGGCTTCTGCCACCGCTAGTGAGCCTATTTAGATGAGAAGTGTCAGGTGGGACTGCTGCTCTCTTGAATAGAAAACAAAGAGGAGATGGCAGGGGGCCCCAAAGGTGAAGACGGTAGTTGACACACTAGTGTCCAATTTCTACTACTGTTCCCCGGAGAACCTAGTAAGATCTGAATGGACTGGGTCCAAGGGGCCTTTGTTTCCTGGGAATATGTGGGGACATGTTTAAGATTCTTTCCTCTTGGGAAGAGGAGAACAAACTTTCCAAGGAATCCTGCCAAGATTCACTGCAGTTCTTCAGGTACACTAAAACGAGGGAGCGAATGTAACTTAGACACAGTTCCCTGGACTGGAGTGTTGTATGTGGGTCAAAAACTGACATGGAGAGATGAGCCCTAATTCCTGTGAATGGAATGTAGAGTATTTAGCCATTCCACAATGACAATAAAAACCAAGTCACATAATCTGATAAAGGGTCTTTGCTTCTATTTTCGTTGTAAAAGCAAAATTTTTTTAAATAGAAAAAAGAAGGAAGATCTGTCCAGACCCAACCCTCTGACACAAGGACCAGGTAAACCGTGACTGTCATTGTGCCCTAACCAGGCTTCTAAATCAGGGCCCCTCTGTTTTTCCAGCCCTGGCAAGAAATGAGCAGATTATGTTTTCTTCTGCAAATAAATGGCATAGAAAAGATGAGGGGAAATGTAGTATATTAAAGGACTCTAAGTGACATATCAACCACATGTAAGGTGTGGAGTTTTGGGGATTCCGATTTGCTCAAATAAACTGTAGAAATACATTTGTGAGACAACGAGGGAGATGGAAAAGCTATCAGGTAGTAGATGATGTTAAGGCAAACTTGGTCATTTTCTTGGGTACGGTATTGTGTCATGGTTATGTTAAAACTGGCCCTTACCTATTAAAGTGGATTTCTGGATGAAATAGGGCTTCCCTGGTGGCTCAGATGGTAAAGCGTCTGCCTGCAAAGCGGGAGACCCGGGTTCGATCCCTGGGTTGGGAAGATCCCCTGGAGAAGGAAATGGCAACCCACTCCAGTATTCTTGCCTGGAGAATCCCATGGACGGAGGACCCTGGTAGCCTACAGTCCATGGGGTCGCAAAGAGTCGGACACGACTGAGCGACTTCACTTTCACTTTCACTTTTCTGGATGAAACGAACTGATGTCTACACTTTGTTTCACAGTACTCCAGAAAAAAAAATGTTGAAGTGTGGTGGGGAATAGATGAAACAAAGGATTGAAGAAAGTTAATGATTGTTGAAATTGATGACTATGAACTTAATGGGCACATGGAATGCATTGTACTATTCTTTCTGCTTTTATGTGTTTGAAATGTTCTATAATAAAAAGCTAAAATTAAAAAGTGAAATGCTTGAATTACTGAGGGTAATGTGGGGGCAAGAGATGAGGAACAGGAAAAAAAAGAAAGAAACAAATACTCACACTCAAGAGAAGCATAGCAAGTGAAATAGGAAAAACGTCTGTGAAATACCAGTCAAAAATTCATGGACCGTCATGCCAACTGTAGATTCTTGCAGATTATAAACCAATCTCAAACAAACAGTGCTGGAAATGGCTCTGCAATCTGAAACAATGTTTATTTACCCAGAGAAAGAACTTTGAATAAAAGGCGATGTCTTCCTGATTTCTCAGGCGTACCTTATTTTTAAAAAATCACTTTTTTTTTGTTCTTGTTGAAGGATATATAAACAAATTAGGTACATAATAATATGTGCCTTTGGTAAGGATGCTGAGGGTGGTGTGCTTGAAACTTTCTTACCTAAAAGAAACCAGGTGATAGGACTTATTAACTCTCTCATATACAGTATGTAAGCTTGGTAGAGAAAATAATTAAGGTGCAAAGAGGTTTCTAGGGGTCAGAACCAAGGGCACACTTCCTAACCAAACTCAGCACCATCTGCAAAGCAGCTGCAATATAGCAAAGGAATCTTGCACTCTTTAGGAACTTCTGCCTAGGGTATCCTCTGTCCCCAGGTGTTCATTACCCTGAGACAGGGGGCTGCAATCTCTCCATCATGACAATATATATAGATGCGTGACAACAGCTTGTGGAAACAAAGAAAGAGGAAAGAGAGTTGAATGCTATCACCATAAATTCCCACTGTTTATATTGTAATATATTTCCTCCCCTCTTACATTCTGTGCATGTGTGTATTTTAGACGACTGAAATCATACTATTATAAATAGGATCGTTACAGTATAGTATGACCTGTTTTGTTTCGTTGTGTGTTTTTTTTTTTGACTTGACTTTATTTTGCTTTGCAAATATAGGTATATCAGTCCTCATAAAGATGTGAAAATTCAATCACATTTGCCCATGCATTAGTCAAGTTTCAGTTTCCAAAGAAGCAAAAATAGATGTAATCAGACCTGACCTTGAAAATCCACAGCATTTGATCTCCATAGGTCTGATTGACTCGTGGCAGACGGAAGGAGCCTCAAGTCTCTCGATCGCTGGCAACGTGTGAGGTGGGGGTTGGCAGGAGAAGAGGAAAAGAAGGTGGTCTAGGGTCACCACCTACCACTGTAGGTCACTTTCCCTTTTTACCATCCAGCTCATACACAGTGGGCCAACCCCTCCTTCTGGGGTACTCAAGATGGTTGGAAACAGAGCTGCAATAGGATAAATCCTAATGAAGAATCAGGGAAGTGACTGACAGCTGAAGAGAATCCATCCTTATTTTCAGAACCTCTTCTTTCTCTAAAGGAAGGCCTGCATGGGAAAGAAACCTGAGACCACTTACATGCAGAAATGATATTCAAAATAATGTACAAATGGTATGGTCATTTACACCAATGCATACATCATTGTAAAAGTGAAAACCATAAGTATATTCATTTTTGTCCCCCAATAAACTCTTTATGATAAAAGCATTGACACATGATGGAAGTTGTAGCTTAACAACCAATATCTATTAAAGTGTATAGAAGACGTTACTCGATATGACTTCTAAACTCTTGGGCAGCTCAATCACCGTATATGTAGCCTCTCGAGGTCCAAGTATTCGTCCTCTTTTCAGCATCTCAGTGTCGAGTTTCAGAATGTCAATTCACTCTGCTGGCTAGGTGAAGTAAGGTGGTAAACATGAAGTTTATTGGAAAATATTGGGAACACTTACATCTTTTTGTGCACCAGCCAGAGATGACTTATCACCAGAGGAAAATATCTGGGACATTATCTGTCAGGTGGGCTAGAATTCCAGGCATTACACTGGTAACACCTTTTCAAATTGCAATACATGTTCATCTGAGCATTTTCTCATTAACTCTGTTCTCTCAGGCACAGACAGTATAGTTTGGTAAGTTGATTCAGATGGTGTTCCTTCCGAATTTCACATTTTAAGTAAAATTTTACAAAGTTCTTTGGTTGAGACAGTTGAGAAGTGACCATCGGCCCAGGACTATCCCGGTTTTAGTGCCAAAATCCCTGTGTCCCGGAAAACGTCTCCCTGGGACACGGAAAACCTCAGGTTTCACAGATGGACACAGAAGGTTGGGGGAGAAGTACAGAACTTGCATGGAGACACCCCCCCCCCATTGTGGCTGAAAGCAACAGTGCTTTTACTGTCGAATGAATTACAGCCTTCCCTAGTCGCTGTGGCTCTTTTATCCCCTGACTGTTGATATTGACAAGCATGATTTGGGATCCACAATAATGGGCCATGTGTTGTTGCGTCACTGTGTGAGACAACTTGAGTGTGTGTGAGGCCCCAGCCTGACATTCAGCAGACACCCAGGGAGCAACTTACAAATAAACTTCCAGGTATTTGTTCCAGCGTTAGGCACAGAGAGGTGGAAAAGATCTTGTACAGGTATATTCTTTGCATCATTGATTGTAATGACAAACAGAAGAACATAACCAAAATATTTTCCATAAAGCAACTCAGAGTAATCAAGTCATTAACATTATGCAACCATTGAAATATAAGACAACCCTTTTATGTTCATTTTTAAAACAATAATCAGCAAAGTGCAATTTTTAAAGAATGATTGTTAAATAAGTGTTGAATGTATTTGAAGTGTAGTACATGATGGTTTGAGGTTATATATTTGTTGCTCAGTACCTCAGTCATGCCCAACTCTTTGTGACCCCATGGACTGCAGCAGGGGCTGCAGGCTGCGCCAGGCTTCCCTGTCCTTCACTATCTCCCAGAGTTTGCTAAAATTTATGTTCATTGAGTTGCCAATGCTATCCAACCATCTCATCCTCAGTAGCACCCTTCACTTCATGCCCTCATTCTTTCCCAGAATCAGGGTCTTTTCCGATGAGTCAGCTCTTTGCATCTGGTGGCCAAAGTATTGGAGCTTCAGCTCCAGCAACAGTCCTTCCAATGAATATTCAGGGTTGATTTCCTTTAGGATTGGCTGGTTTGATCTCCTTGCTGTCCAAGGGACTCTCAAGAGTCTTCTTCCGCACCACAGTTCGAAAGCATCAATTCTCTGGACTCAGTCTTCTGTATGGTCCAACTCTCACAACTGTACGTGACTACTGGAAAAACCATAGCTTTGACTATACAGGCTTTTGTCAGCAAAGTGATGCTTCTGCTTTATAATATGCTGTCTAGGTTTGTCATAGCTCTTCTTCCAAGGAGCAATCAGTCATTTAATTTCATGTATGCAGTCACCATCCGCCGTGATTTTGGCTCCCAGTAAAATAGTCTGTCACTGTTTCCATTTTTTTCCCCCTCTGTTTGCCATGAAGTGATGGGACCGGATGCCATGATCTTTGTTTTTCTGCATGTTGAGTTTTAAGCCAGCTTTTTCACTCTCCTCTTTCACCTTCATCAAGAGGCTCTTTAGTTCCTCTTCAACTTCTGCCCTCAGGGTGATGTCACCTGCCTGTCTGGGGTTATGGATATTTCTCCTATTTCTTGATTCTAGCTTGTGTTCCATCCAGCCTGGCATTTTGCATGATGTACTCTGTACATAATTTAAATAAGCCAGGTGACATTATACAGCCTTGACCTACTCCTTTCCCAATTTGGAACCTGTCCTTTGTTCCATGCTCGGTTCTAATTGTTGCGTCTTGACCTGCACACAGGTTTCTCGGGCTGCAGGTAAGGAGGTCTGGATGCGAAGAACTGACTCATTTGAAAGGACCCTGATGCTGGGAAAGATTGAAGGCAGGAGGAGAAGGGGATGACAGAGGATGAGATGGCTGGATGGCATCACCGACTCGATGGGCATGAGTTTGAGTAACCTCAGGGATTTTGTGATGGACAGGGAAGCCTGGCATGCTGCAGCCCATGGGATTGCAACGAGTTGGACACGACTTAGCAACTGAACTGATCTGAACTGAACTGATGCTTCCTAAGGTCCACTTGACTTCACACTCCAGGATGTCTGGCTCTAGGTGAGTGACCACACCATCGTGGCTATTCGGGTCGTTAAGACCTTTTTTGTACAGTTGTTCTGTGTATTCTTGCCATCTCTTGTTAATATCTTCTGCTTCTGTTAGGTCCATTCCATTTCTGCCCTTTATTGTGTCCAATTTGCATGCAATGTTCCCTTGGTATCTCCAATTTTCTTGAAAAGATCCCTAGTCTTTTTCATTCTATCGTTTTCCTCTATTTCTTTGCATTGTTCACTTAAGAAGGCTTTCTTACCTCTTCTTGCTCTTCTTTGGAACTCTGCATTCACTTCAGTATATCTTTCCCTTTCTCTCTGCCTTTCATTCATCTTCTTTTCTCAGCTATTTGTCTTATCTGTTCAGACAACTGTTCTTGCATTTCTTTTTCGTGGGGATGGTTCTGGTCACTGCCTCCTGTACAGTGTTACAAACTTCTGTCCATAGTTCTTCAGAAACTCTCTCGGCCAGATCTAACTGTTGAATGTGTTTGTCACCTCCACTGTGTAATCAGTAGGGATTTGATTTAGGTCGTGCTTGAATGGTCTAGTGGTTTTTCCCTACTTTCTGCAATTTGAGCCTGAATTTTGCAATAAAGAGTTCGTAATCTGAGCCACAGTCAGCTCCAGGTCTTGTTTTTGCTGACTGTATAGAGCCTCTCCATCTTCGGCTGCAAAGAATATAATCATTCTGATTTCGGTATTGACCATCCCGGGATGTCCATGTGTAGATTCATCTCTTGTGTTGTTGGGAGACGGCCTTTGTTATGATCAGCACGTTCTCTTAGCAAAACTCTGTTAGCCTTTTCCCACTTGCAATTTGTACTCCAAGGCCAAACTTGCCTGTTATTACTGGTATCTCTTGTCTTCCTACTTTTGCATTCCAGGCCCCTATGATTAAGAGGACATATTTTTTTGGTGTTAGTTCTAGAAGGCCTTGTACATCTTCACAGGACCATTCGACTTCAGCTTTTTTGCATTAGTGGATGGGGCATAGACTTGGATTACTGTGATTTTGAATGGCTTGCCTTGGAAATGAACCGAGATCATTCTGTTGTTTTTGAGATTGCACCAAAGTACTGCATTTTGGACTCTTTTGGTGACTATGAGGGCTACTCCATTTCTTCTATGGGATTCTCGCACACAGTAGTAGATATAATGGCCATCTGAAGTAAATTCGCCGATTTCTGTCCATTTTAGCTCACTGATTCCTAAGACGTCGATGTTCACTCTTGCCATCTCCTGTTTGACCACTTCCAATTTACCTTGATTTATGGACCTATCATTCCAGGTTCCTGTGCAATGTTGCTCTTTACAGCATCAGACTTTACTTTCACCACCATATACATCTACTACTGGGTGTCATTTCTGCCTTGGCTCAGCCTCTTCATTCTTCCTGGAGCTATTTTTGCACTCTTCCCAGTAGCATATTGGACACCTACGGACCTGAGGGGCTCATCTTTCAGTGTCATATCTTTGTGTCTTTTTATCCTGTTCGTGGTCTAAGATGTCCAAGGTGGTGCAATAGAAGGATGTGTGCTCATCTTCTTCTGGGAGAACACCAAATTTGCAAACAGCCGCTGAACAACCATCAGCAGGAGGATGTTGGTACCCACCGAAAAAGATACCCCACATCCAAGAACAAAGGAGAAGCTGCATCAAGATGGTAGGAGGGGCGCAATCATGTTATTATCAAACCCCATAACTTCCAGAGACTCTTAGAGGGCACGTACACAGACACAGACACAGACACAGACACAGACACACAGACACACACACACACACACACACACACACACACACACACACACACACACACACACACACACACCTTATGTGCACCAGGACCCAGAGAAAGAAGCACTGATCCACACAGGAGACTGAGGCAGACCTGCCTGTGAGTGTTTGAGCTTCTCCTGTGGAGGTGTAGGTCAGCAGTGGCCCGCCACGGGGACTAGGATACTGGCAGCAGCAGTCGTGGGAGGCACAACATGTGGCATACGTCCTCTTGGAGGAGGTCACCATGAGCCCTACCATAGAGCCACCAGGTGGGTGATCCTCAAACTGGAGAACAATTATACCAAAGAAGTTCTCATACCGTTGCGAAGATTCTAGGCCCCACAATTGACTTCCCTACCTGGGGATCTGGCAATGGGACTGAGAATCCCCAGGGAATCTGACTTTGAAGGTCAGAGGGATTTGATTACAGAACTTCCAGAGGACTGGGGAAACAGACTCTTGGCGGGTACAAACAAAACCTTGTGCATTACCAGGACCCAGGGGAAAGGATCAGTGACCCCACAAGAGACTGAGCCAGACTTGCCTGGGAGTGTTTGGGAGTCTCCAGTGGAGGCGTGGGTCGACAGTGGCCTGCTGCGGGGTCAGGGGCACTGGCAGCAGCAGTCCTGGGAGGCGCAGTGTGTTGGGATAAGTCCTCTTGAAGGAGGTCGCCATAGCCCTACCACAGAGCCTATAGCCCTACCATAGAGGGTGCAGACTCTAGGACTGGGCCACCTCAGGCCTAACTACAGGGAGGGAGCGCAGCCCCACTCATCGGCGGAAAATTGAACTAAAGATTTACTGAGCATGGCCCTGCCCACCAGAGTTAAGACTCAGTTTTCCCCACAGTCAGTCCCTCCCATCAGGAAGCTTGTACAAGCTCTTATCCTCATCCATCAGAGGGCAGACAGAAGAATCAGCAACTTCAGTCTCATGGGCTGCAGAATGAAAACCACATTCACAGAAAACTAACCAAAATGTGATCACATGGATCACAGCCTTGTGTAGCTCAAAGAAACTATGAGCCATGTCGTGCAGGGCCACCCAAGATGCACGCATCGTGGTGGAGAGTTCTAACAAAGCATGGTCCACTGGAGAAGGGAATGGCAAACCGCTTCAGCATTCTTGCCTTGAGAACCCAATAACAGTATGAAAAGGCAAAAAGATATGAAATACATATGGAATGCGTATATACATATTGAAATGATTACTACACCGAAACTAATTAACGTATCATCCCCTCACACATTTACCATTTTTGTTTGTATGAAGAGAGCACATGAAAGCTACTGTCTTAAAATTTTTCAGTATTCCATGCAGTACATCATTAACTATAGTCATCCTGTGCATTAGGTCTCGACGCTTATTCATCCTACACAACTGCGCGACTGCAACTTTGTAGTTCTTTACGTTGTGTTGTGGATTGCTTTCTAAGATACATTGTTAGTTTTAAAAACTCTAGGAGGCTCAATTTTTATTTTATTGCTGCCGTAAAATGAACTAAACCGTACACGTTTAAATTTATATTTCCATAGAAAAAATTGAACAAGCTCTGGGATTTGGTGATGGACAGGGAAGCCTGGCGTGCGGCATTCTATGGGGTCGCAAAGAGTTGAGCATGACTGAATGACTGAACTGTACCGAACCAGTTGCTGTGGCTCTTTTATCCCCTGACTATTGATATTGACAGCCATGATTTGGGGTTGTCATGGGTTGTTGCATCACTGTGTGAGACAACTTGAGTGGGCGTGAGGCCCCAGCCTGGAATTCAGTAGACACCCGGGGAGCAGCTTTCAAATAAACTTCCAGGTATTTGTTCCAGTTTTAGGCACACCGAGGTGGAAATGATCTGGTACACGTATATTCTTTGCATTGTTGATAGTAATGACAAACAGAAGAAAATAACTAAAATATCTTATATGAAGGAATTGTGCAAGTGGCCCATGTTGTAATCCTGAGTACTAACAGTCTGTTTATACCTTGAATGTACATCAACTGTTATTTGAATTGAGAGTGTGCTAGTTTAATTTTTAGTATTGTATATACGGGGATCATGTTTTCTAAGAATCAAATAACAAAGTTGACATTAATTACAATACTAATGCCTTCATGACCCCAATGAAGGCTTATTGTATTTTTTTTAATTACATGTGGAAGCTGGATTACAGAAATACAAGACCAAAACTGAACATAGTACACAAAATGTAGAATAGAATTTCGTGTCAGGCATGGTGGAAAAGGGGGACGTGAAAGGAATCCAAAGACTTATAAAAAAGCCACTGGTGTCCATTTGAAAACTGAGGCTGCTGAAATACCAAGGGCATATAACACTGAACCAATAGATATTATCATTTCCTTACCTTAATCTCTCTATGAAGCTGAGAAAAGTTACATATCCGGATTCAGAGACTGTGACAAAAAGGTAGATGAATACAAGTGAAAGTCTGCTCACAGATGTGTTGATTCCTTATGGTGTAGAGCTGACTCTGTCACATCTTACCAGCGATTGTACTTTTTACAGTATGTCAAGAAATACATCAAGTCACAGCAACTTTGATTTGAACAATGTAGTTTCAAACAATCCTATTGAATCCTACCAAGATTTTATAAAACTTTCTTATTTGATAGGGGTTGCATTGAATCTCTAGGTTGCTTTGGGTCATTTTTACAATATTGATTTTTCCAATCCAAGAACATGGTATATGTCTCCATCTGTTTGTGTTGTTTTTTGTTTCTTTCATCAGTATGTTATAGTTTTCTGTATATAGATCCTTTACTTCTTTAGGTAGGTTTATATTATGTATTTTATTCTTTTTGTTGCAACGGTATATGAGATTTTCCCCCTTAATTTCTCTTTCTGATGTTTTGTTGTGAGTGTGTGGGAATGCAAGTGATTTCTGTGTATTAACTTTGTATTCTGCAACTTTACTAAATTCATTGATTAGCTCTAATAGTTTTCTAGTGGCCTCTTTAGGATTTTCTATGTATTACATAACATGTCATCTGGAAACAGTGACTGTTTTACTTCTTCTTTTCGAATTTGGATTCCTTTTATTTCTTTTTCTTCTCTGATTGTCGTGGCCAGGACTTCCAAAACTATGCTGAAGAGTAGCGGCCAGAGTGGACATCCATGTCTTGCTCCTGATCCTAGAGGAAATGCTTTCAGTTTTTTCACCATTGAGAATAATGCTTGCTGTGGGTTTGTCATATATGGTATTATTATGTTGAGATAGGTTCCCTCTATGCCCCATTTCTGGAGAGTTTTTATCGTAAATCAGTGTTGAACTTTATCAAAAGCTTTTTTAGCCTGTATTGAGATGATAGTATGTTTTTTATTCTTCAGTTTCCTAATATGGTGTGTCACATTAATTGATTTGCACATATTGAAGAATTGTTGCATCTCTGGGATGAATACCACTTGATCATGGTGTGTGATCCTTTTAATGCGTTGCCGGATTCAGTTACGATTGATGGATTCAGCTCATTGACGATTTTTGCATTTATGTTCATCATTGACATTGGCCAGTAATTATTTTGTGTATGATCATCTTTTTCTGTTTTTGGTATTAAAGTGATAGTGGCCTCACAGAATGAGCATAGTAGTGTTCCTTCCTCTGCAGTTTTGTGGAAGAGTTTCAGAAGGGTAGGTGTTAACTCTTCTCTAAATGTTTGATATAATTCACCTGTGAAGCCATCTGGTCCTGGACTTCGGTTTGTTGGAGGACTTTTAATCGCAGTTTCAATTTCAATACTCATGGTTAATCTGTTCATATTTTCTATTTATTCCTGTTTCAGCCTTGGAAGTTTGTACCTTTGTACGAATTTGTCAATTTCTTCTAGGAGGTCCATTTTATTGGTGTATAGCTGCTTGTGGTGGTCTCTTATGATCTTTTCTATTTCTGTGCTGTCCATTTTAACTTCTCCTTTTTCATTTCTAATTTTATTGATTTGGGTCCTCTCTCTCTCCCTTTTTTTTTTTTTTTTCTTGATGAGTCTGGCTAAAGATGTATCAATTTTGTTTATCTTCTCAAGGTGTCTGCTTTTACTTTCATTGATCTTGGCTATTCTCATCTATACTTCATTTATTTCTGCTCTGATCTGTATGATTTATTTCCTACTACCAACTTTGGGTTTTGTTTGTTCTTTTTTCTCTAGTTGCTTTAAGTGTAAGGTTAGGTGCTTATTGAGACTTTCTGTTTCTTGAGGTAGATTATATTGCTACATACTTCCTTCTCAGCACTGCTTTTGCTATATCCCATAGGTTTTGGATCATCGTATTTTCATTGTCATTTGTCTCTAGGTACTTTTTGATTTCCTCTTCAATTTCTTCACTGATCCATTGGTTATTTAGTAACACATTGTTTAGCTTTCATGTGTTTCTGTTTTTTATAGTTTTTTCCCTATACTTGATTTCTAATCTCAAAGCACTGTGGTCAGAACAGATATTTGATATTATTTTAATTTTCTTAAATTTACCAAGGCTTGATTTGTGGCCCAAGATTCTCTATCCTGAAGAATGTTTTGTGTGCACTTGAGAAAAAGGTGTATTCTGCTGCTTCAGATGGAATGTCCTATCAGTATCAATTAAATCTGTCTAGGCTAATGTGTCAAGTAAGGCTTGTGTTTCCTTACTAATTTTCTGTCTGGGAGAGCTGTCCATTGGTGTTAGTGAGGTGTTAAAGTTCCCCACTCTTATTGTGTCAGTGTCTGTTTTATGGTTATTGTATTTGCCTTATGAACTGAAGTACTCCTATGCTGGGTGCATATATATTTACAATTGTTATATCTTCTTGGATTGAGCCCTTGAACATTATGTGGTGTCCTTCCTTATCTCTTGTAACAGCCTTTATTTTAAAATCTATTTTGTCTGATATGAGTATTGCTACTGTGGCTTCCTTTTGATTTCCATTTGCATAGAGAATCTTTTTCCACCCCCTCACTTTAAATCTGTATGTTTCCCTAGGTCTGAGGTGGTTCTCTTGTAGACAGTATATGTGTGAGTCTTGTTTTTGTATCAATTCGGCCAGTCTATGTCTTTTGGTTGGAGCATTTAATCTATTTGCACTTCAGGTAATTACTGATATGCATGTTCCTATTGCCATTTTCTTATTCGGGGGTTATTTATATAGGTCTTTTTTCTTCCCTTTCTCTTTTGTTCTGTTCTGTTGTGTTCTGATGATCTTGGGTTGCTTTTTCTCTTTTTGTGAGTGTATTTATTGTAATTTTTTGGTTTGCATTTCCCATGATGTTTTGATATTGTAGGCTTTATATATACAAGGTTGTTCTAAGTTGCTGGTCTCTTAATTTCAAATGCAATTCCCATTTCCTGTATTTGTACTCTCCTCTTCTCATGGTTGTTGGTTTTGATATCATATTTGTGTATGAATGATTTCCTGCTGTTAGTGTATGTTTGCCTTTACCAGTGAGCTTTCCCATTTGTGATTTTCTTGTTTCTATTTGTGGCCTTAGTTTTTCTCATGCCTAGAGAAGTTCCTTTAGCATTTGTTGTAAAGCTAGTTTGAATCTGGTGCTGAATTCATTTAGCTTTAGCTTGTCTGTAAAGCTTTTGATTTCTCTGTCAAATCTGTGTGAGAGCCTTGCTGGGTAGAGTATCCTTGGCTGTAGGTTTTCCCCCTTCATCACTTCAAATATATCCTGCCACTCCCTTCTGGCCTGCAGAGTTTCTGCTGAAAAAATAAGCTGATAACCTTATAGGGAGTCTGTTGTATGTTTTGTTGTTGTTGTTGTTGTTATTGTTGCTTTTAAATATTTTTTATCTGTATTTAATGTTTATTAGTTTGATTAATATATTTCTCAGCATGTTCCTCCTTGGGTTTATCCTGTATGGGACTCCATGTGCCTCCTGGACATGGGCGACTATTCCTTTTCCCATGTTAGGGAAGTTTGCAACTATAATCTCTTCAAATATTGTCTCAGGCCCTTTCCCTTTCGCTTCTTCTTCTGGGGCTCCTGTAATTCAAATGTCTGTGGGTTTAAAGTTGTTCCATAGGTCTCTGAGACTGTCCTCATTTCTTTTCATTCTTTTTTCTTTATTCTGTTCCATGGCAGTGATTTCCACCTTTCTGTCTTCCAGCTCAGCAGTCCATTTATCTGTCTCAGTTATTCTGTTATTGATTCCTTCTAGTGTATTTTTCATTTTAGTTACTGTATTGTTTATCTCTGTTTGCTTATTCTTTAGTTCTTCTAGGTCTTTGTTAAATACATCTTGCATCTTCTCGATCTGTGCCTCCATTCTTTTTCTGAGATCTTGGATCATCTGTACTATCATTGTTCTGAATTCTTTTTCAGGTAGATTGCTTATCTTCTCTTCATTCAGTTGTTCTTGTAGGTTTTTATCTTGCTGCTTGGTCTGCAATTTACTTCTTTTCATCTTACTTTGTCTAACTTACTTTGTTTGTGGTCTCGTTTCCACAGACTGAAAGATCATGGTTCTTCTTGCTTCTAGTGTCTGTCCCCTGGTGGGTAAGGTTGGTCCAGAAGCGTGTGCTGTTATCCCCTTGATAAGGGGTTTGACTGGTGTTTGGGGGACTAGAGCCTGCCCTGGATATTGAAGAGCTCTTCCCCTTTGCTCTGTGGTTGTCACTGCTCTGTCAGGGGTGGGGTCTGCTCCCCAGTTGTTGGAGTAGATAGCCCCAGATCTATTACTTAGCCGTGTTTCTGATCTGTGGTGCAAGGTAAGTGGGATTGGAACACTCCCACTGGGAAAGAAGCCACTGAGCATTCCTCCTCTGGAGCTGTTCACCTGTGAATGTGCTTTGTTTTGTCCCCTTTTGCCCACTGTGTGGACTCACAAAACACACTGCTCTTGGTCCCACCTTAACTGTAGGTATGCTAGCAACTGGCCCTGGAGACTCTCAGGCATTGTCTTCACATTTACTAGTGCAGATCCACTGCTGTCAGGTTCCAGGGCTTCAGTAGTCATGCACCTGGACCCTCTCTGGGTGCTGTGGGGGCAGTTCAGACTCTGGCCTGGCCAAAATCCTGTTTATATGTGCCCATAAAGCCCACAGAAACTAGAACAAGATCCATCCCAGTGGCAGGAACCACTTACTGCCCTTTTGGATGTTTTGCAGGCACTGAATTTAGGAAGCCATCAGTGGAGGTGTAATTCCATGGGTTGTGCAGTTGCAAGGAGAGTTTTCAGCTCTTCTTCTCAGTCACATGGCCCCTGGGTTTCAGCTGTGGCTTCAGCCCCACCTCTGTATGTGTTCCTTCCACCAGAGTCTGCTCCAGAGTTTGGCATAGCACACGATCCCATCAAGCAGGAAGGAGCCAGGGCAGTCAGCGATTGGGGTGAGTAGGTTGCCCAGGCGGAAGGCGAGAAGAGTGTAGGAGAGCTGATAGTAGGGACACATGTTCTGGCTCTGGGGGGAGCCCTCCGTAGTGCCCATGGAGGCAGGGGCTGGCACATTAGGAGAGAGGCTGCAGTGGTGGCCCCGCCCCCTGCACATCACTGAACAATTGTGCTTCCCCTCTGCGGCGGTCTAGGTTTCCTCCATAAGCACTCCTGTTTGCACAGCTCCTCACTCCCAACCCCTCAGGCCATCTCTTCACAATCAGCAGCAGGCCCCTTTCTGGGTCCACCCTCCCAACCCCAAGTTCCAGCACCTTGTCCCCATGCTCACCAGCAGACACCCATCTCAGACTGAGGTGTGTAGGGCCATAGCACAGACCATCTGTGTACGTCTCACTGTGCTTGCCTGCAGCTAACCAGCCACTGGGCTCTCTTCCGAGCCTCCTGAAGCTCCCACTCTGTCCCAGTTGCTCTCTTCGCCAGTGAGGGGTGTCTCCCCAGATGTGAGAGCCTCTCCTTACACACAGCACCCCACCAGAGACACAGGTCCTGTCCTTCTTCCTCTCTCTTCCTTTTCCCTTATTCTTCCTTTGGTGCTATCTGGTTACCTGGGGACCCCGCTCATCCTTTCAGGTGTCCAAGTTCCTCTGCCACTGTTTAGCAGGTGTTTGATGAGAATTGCTCCATTCGTAGATATATTCTTGATGTGTTTGCAGGTGGAGATAAACTCCCCATCCTCCTACTTCTTCACCATCTTGGAAAGTCCTCCAGTATGGCCATTTTAATAATACAAAATATTCCAGTCCAAGAGCATAGGATATATTTCCACTTCGTTACATCATCTTCAACTTCCTTCATAGCAATTTAATAGCTTTCAGAGTATAGGTCATTCACGTCCCTGGATAAATTTATTCCTAGGTATTTTATTCTTTTTGATGCGATTTTAAATGGAATATTTTATGTTCTCTTTCTGATATTTTATTATTGTGTATCGAAATGCAACTGATTCCTACATATTATTAATCCCACATCCTCAATGCTACTGAATTCACATATCAGTCCTAATAGTTTGGGGTGGAGACTTTAGGGTTTTCCATAAAAAGTACCAGGCTTCCCAGGTGGTGCTAGTGGTAAAGAATCCGATGTAGGAGACATCGGAGACATGGGTTTGATCCCTGGGTCGAGAAGATTCCCTGGAATAGGAAATGACAACCCACTCCAGGATTCTTGCCTGTAAAACCCCATGGACAGAGGAGCCTGGAGGGCTACCGTCCATGGGGTTGCAAATAGTCAGACATGACTGAGCGACTGAGCCCCAGCATATGAAGTACCACAGTCCTGTGCTATGGTTTTTCCAGTAGTCATGTATGGATGTGAGAGTTGGAGCATAAACAAGGCTGAGTGCCGAAGAGTTGATGCTTTTGAACTGTGGTGTTGGAGAAGACTCTTGAGAGTCGCTTGGACTGCAAGGAGGTCAAGCCAGTCGATCCTAAAGGAAATCAGTCCTGAATATTCATCGGAAGGACTGATGCTGAAGCTGAAGCTCCAATACTTTGGCCACCTGATGTGAAGAGCTAACTCATTGGGAAAGGCCCTGATCTAGGGAAAGATAGAAGGCAAGAGGAGAAAGGGACGACAGAGGATGAGATGTTTGGATTGCATCACTGACTCAATGGACATGAGTTTGATTTGAGCAAGCTCTGCGAGATGGTGAAGGACAGGGAAGCCTGGCGTGCTGCAGTTCATGGGGTCGCAAAGGGTCGAACACGACTGAGCGACTGAACAAATGTGCAAATAATGACAGTTTTATTTCTTCCCTTCCAATTTGGATGTCTGTTATTTCTTTTCCTTTTCTGATCGCTATGACTAGGAAAATAGTAGTGGAGAGAGTGGATATTCTTGTCTTGCTCCTGAATTTATAAGAAAGACTTTCAGCTTTTCACCATTGAGTATGATGTTAGCTGTGGGTGTATATATATATATATATATATATATATATATGAATGACCTTTATTACCTTGAGCTATGTTCCATCTATACCCACGTTGGTAGAAGTTTTTATCATGAATGGATGTTGAATTTTTCTCAAATGCTTTTTCTGTACTTATGAGATGATTATGTGGTTTTTCTCCTTCCTTTTGTTAAGGTGGTGTATCACTTGATAGATTTGAGAATACTGAACCAGCCTTGCGTCTCTGGAATAAATCAACCTTTATCATGGTGTAATAGCAAGGAGAGATACAGCCTTCCTAAGTGAACAATGCAAAGAAATAGAAGAAAACAATAGAATGGGAAAGACTAGCGATCTCTTTACGAAAATTGGAGATACTAAGGGAGCACGGCAAGGACCTAACAAAAGCAGAAGAGATTAAGAAGAGGTGGAAAGAGTACACAGAAGAACTATACAAAAAAGCTCTTAATGACCCAGACAACCAAGATGGTGTGATCACTCACCTAAAGCCAGACATCCTAAAGTGTGAAGTACAGTGGGCCATAGCAAGCATTACTATGAGCAAAGCTAGTGGAGGAAGTGGAATTCCAGCTGAGCTATTTCAAATTCTAAAAGAGGATACTGATAAAGTGCTGCATTCAATATGCTAGCAAATTTGCAAAACTCAGCAGTGGCCACAGGACTGGAAAAAGTCAGTTTTCATTCCAATCTCAAAGAATGTCAATACCAAAGAATGTTCAAATTACTATACAATTGTACTCATCTCACATGCTAGCAAGATTATGCTTAAAATCCTTCAAGCTATGTTTTCCTCTAAGAGTTTTATAGTTTCTGGTCTTGCATTTAGGTCTTTAATCCATTTTGAGTTTATCTTCGTGTACGGTGTTAGGAAGTGTTCTAATTTCATTCTTTTACACGTAGCTGTCCAGTTTTCCCAGCACCACTTATTGAAGAGGCTGATACAGCCACCATGGAAGACGGTATGGAGATTCCTTAAAACACGAGGAGTAAAACCACCATATGACCCAGCAATCCCACTCCTAGGCACATACCCTGAGGAAACCAAAATTGAAAGAGACACATGTATCCCATTGTTCACTGCAGCACTATTTACAATAGCTAGAACATGGAAGCAACCTAGATGTCCATTGACAGATGAATGGATAAGGATGTTGTGGTATATATACACAATGGAATATTACTCAGCCATAAAAAGGAACACATTTGAGTCAGTTCTAATGAGGTGGATGAACCTAGAACCTATTATACAGAGTGAAGTGAGTCAGAAAGAGAAAGATAAATACCGTATTCTAACACATATATACGGAATCTAGAAAAATGGTACTGAAGAATTTATTTACGGGGCAACAATGGAGAAACAGACATGGAGAATAGACTTATGGACATGAGGAGAGGGGAGGAGAGGGTGAGATGTATGGAAAGAGTAACATGGAAACTTACATTCAGTTCAGTTCAGTCGCTCAGTCGTGTCCGACTCTGCGACCCCACGAACCGCAGCACTCCAGGCCTCCCTGTCCATCACCAACTCCCGGAGTCTACCCAAACCCATGTCCATCGAGTCGGTGATGCCATCCAGCCATCTCATCCTCTGTCGTCCCCTTCTCCTCCCGCCCCTAATCCTTCCCAACATCAGGGTCTTTTCCAATGAGTCAACTCTTCGCATGAGGTGGCCAAAGTATTGGAGTTTCAGCTTCAACATCAGTCCTTCCAATGAACACCCAGGACTGATCTCCTTTAGGATGGACTGGTTGGGTCTCCTTGCAGTCCAAGAGACTCTCAAGAGTCTTCTCCAACACCACAGTTCAAAAGCATCAATTCTTCAGCGCTCGGCTTTCTTCACCGTCCAACCCTCACATCCATACATGATTACTGGAAAAACCATAGCCTTGACTAGACTGCCATATGTTAAATAGCTAGCCAACGGGAATTTGCTGTATGGCTCAGGAAACTCAAAAAGGGGTTCTGTATCTATCTAGAGGGGTGGGATGGGGAGGGAGATGGGTACAGAATGAAGCAGGGCAAAGACTAATAGAGTTCCGCCAAGAGAACGCACTAGTCATAGCAAACACCCTCTTCCAACAACACAAGAGAAGTCCCTACACATGGACATCACCAGATGGTCGACACCGAAATCAGATTGATTATATTCTTTGCAGCCAAAGATGGAGAAGCTCTACACAGTCAGCAAAAACAAGACCGGGAGCTGACTGTGGCTCAGATCATGAACTCCTTATTGCCAAATTCAGACTGAAATTGAAGAAAGTGGAGAAAACCACTAGACCATGCAGGTATGACCTAAATCAAATCCCTTATGACTATACAGTAGAAGTGAGAAATAGATTTAAAGGACTAGATCTGGTAGACAGAATGCCTGTTGAACTATGGGTGGAGGTTTGTGACATTGTACAGGAGACAGGAATCAAGACCAGCCCCAAGAAAAAGAAATGCAGAAAAGCAAAATGGCTGTCTGACGAGGCCTTACAAATAGCTGTGAAAAGACAGGGAGCCAAAAGCAAAGGAGAAAAGGAAAGATATACCCATTTGAATGCAGAGTTCCAAAGAATAGCAAGGAGAGATAAGAAAGCCTTCCTCACCGATCAATGCAAAGAAATAGATGAAAACCGTAGACTGGGAAAGACTAGAGATCTTTTCAAGAAAATTAGAGATACCAAGGGAACATTTCATGCAAAGATGGGCTCAATAAAGGACAGAAATGGTAGGGACCTAACAGAAGCGGAAGATATTAAGAAGAGGTGGCAAGAATACACAGAAGAATTGTACAAAAAAGTTCTTGACGACCCAGACAATCACGAAGGTGTGATCACTCACCTAGAGCCAGACATCCTGCAATGTGAAGTCAAGTGGGCCTTAGGAAGCATCACTACAAACAACGCTAGTGGAGGTGATGGAATTCCAGTTGAGCTGTTTCAAATCCTGAAAGATGACGCTGTGAAAGTGCTGCACTCAATATGCCAGCAAATTTGGAAAACTCAGCAGGGCCACAGGACTGGAAAAGGTCAGTTTTCATTCCAATCCCTAAGAAAGGCAAGGCCAAAGGATGCTCAAACTACTGCACAATTGCACTCATCTCGCACGCCAGTAAACTAATGCTCAAAATTCTCCAAGCAAGGCTTCAGCAATACGTGAACCGTGAACTTCCAGATGTTCAAGCTGGTTTTAGAAAAGGCAGAGGAACCAGAGATCAAATTTCAAACATCATTTCGATCATAAAAAAAAGCAAGAGAATAAAAAAAAATAAATCTACTTCTGCTTCATTTGACTGTGTGGATCACAATAAACTGTCAATATTCTTAAAGAGATGGGAATACCAGACCACCTTACCTGCCTCCTCAGAAACCTGTATGCATGAGAAAAGCAACAGTTAGAATTGGACACAGAACAATGGACTGGTTCAAAATTGGGAAAGGAGCACGTGAAGGCTGTGTGTTGTCATCCTGCTTATTTAACTTACTTGCAGTGTACATCATACGAAATGCTGGGCTGGATGACTGACAAGCTGAAATCAAGATTTCTGGGAGAAATAACAACAGCCTTAGATATGCAGATAATATCACCCTAATGGTAGACCCATGGGCTCACAAAGAGTCAGACACGGCTGTGCAACTGAACTGAACTGAACTGAATGGCAGAAAACAAGGAGGAACTAAAAAGGCTTCTTGATGAAAGTGAAAGAGAAGAGTGACAAAGCTGGCTTAAAACTCAACATTAACAAAATGAAGATCATGGCATCTGGTCCCATCACTTCTTGGGAAATAGATGGGGAAACAATGGCAACAGTGACAGACTTCATTTTCTTGGGCTCCAAAATCACTGCAAATGGTGACTGCAGCCATGAAATGAAAAGATGCTTGCTCCTTGGAAGAAAAGTTATGACCAACCTAGACAGCATATTAAAAAGCAGAGACATTACTTTGCCAACAAAGGTCCATCTAGTCAAAGCTATGGTTTTTCCAGTCGTCATGTATGGATGTGAGAGTTGGACTATAAAGAAGGGGACGACAGAGGATGAGATGGTTGGATGGCATCACTGACTCAATGGACATGAGCAAGCTCTGGGAGTTGGTGATGGACAGGGAAGCCTGTTGTGCTGCAGTTCATGGGGTCACAAAGAGTCAGACACAACTTAGCGACTGAACAACAAATAATTAGTGATGTTGACCATTTTTTTCATGTGTTTGTTCATCATCTTCATGTGTTTGTATGCCTTCTTCGGAGAAATGTCTATTTAGATCTTACACCCATTTTTTGATTGTTTTTGTTGTTGTTGATATTGTGCTGCATGAGCTGTTTGTATATTTTGGAGGTTAATCCCTTGTCAATGACTTCATTTGCAAATATTCCCTCCCATTCTGTGAATTTTCCTTTTGATTTGTTTATTGTTTCCTTTGTTATGCAAAAAATGCTTTTAAGTTTAATTTGGTTCAATTTTTTTTAATTTTTGTTTTTATTTTCACTACTCTAGGAGGTGTGTCAAAAAAGATCTTGATGCAATTTATGTCAAAGAGTGAATTTCTTATATTTTCCTCTATGAGTTTTATAGTATCCAGCCTTACATTTAGGTCTTTAATCTATTTTGTGTTTATTTTTGTGTACGGTGTTAGGGAGTATTCTAATTTCACTCTATTATATGTAGCTATCTAGTTTCCCCACCACCATTTATTGAAGAGACTATCTTTTCTCCATTGTATAATACTCTTGGCTCCTTCATCATAGATTAGTTGATCATAGGTGTATATTGTATTATACATGCACCAGAGGAGTTGGTATTTCTAACATAAGTGTATAAAAATCCTCTTTGTGTATAAATGAGGCCTTGTGAAGAGCTCAATCATGCCATAATTGATCTGTATATGGAATGGTCTGCTTAAAAAGAGACACATTTGTATTCTCTTTGCAAACATCATTCCAAGCTTCTTTCTTGCCCCACCTCTGATGGAGAATTAAACTGATTGCCCTGCATTTTCTACTTCTTTGTGATGAGCAAGATGTGGTGTGTCAGGCCTAGGTAGGAGGCTTAAACTGAAATCACATCCCAAATCTACGTTTCACTAACATGTAATACTGGGCCAGTAACAGAATTTTGTGTTGTGCATAGCTCTCCTAGGGCTGATGGGAGGGCTAAATGCAATGATATTCGTAAAGAATTTATTTAGTACAGAGCAGGCACATGGTTGGAACTAAAAAATTATCTATCTAACCCCATTTTTCAGTATCCAAATATTCTCCTGGTCCCCAAGGTATCCTTAGGAAGCTTGGGCTCTCTGGAAGCCCATTTCCCTGCATATCACAAGGTATCACCTAAGTAGACTTCTTTCTATAAATTTTCCTCTGCCATCTCTCTCTTCACTTCACCAAATGTTTCTTGTCCTGTGCTACAGTTACCACGATAGGGTCTGTCTTACGGTTGACTCTGCCTGACAAGTAAGGAATATGAGGCTGAAGCCTTGCTTGGAGAATTTTGAGCATTAGTTTACTGGCGTGCGAGATGAGTGCAATTGTGCAGTAGTTTGAGCATCCTTTGGCCTTGCCTTTCTTAGGGATTGGAATGAAAACTGACCTTTTCCAGTCCTGTGGCCCTGCTGAGTTTTCCAAATTTGCTGGCATATTGAGTGCAGCACTTTCACAGCGTCATCTTTCAGGATTTGAAACAGCTCAACTGGAATTCCATCACCTCCACTAGCGTTGTTTGTAGTGATGCTTCCTAAGGCCCACTTGACTTCACATTGCAGGATGTCTGGCTCTAGGTGAGTGATCACACCTTCGTGATTGTCTGGGTCGTCAAGAACTTTTTTGTACAATTCTTCTGTGTATTCTTGCCACCTCTTCTTAATATCTTCCGCTTCTGTTAGGTCCCTACCATTTCTGTCCTTTATTGAGCCCATCTTTGCATGAAATGTTCCCTTGGTATCTCTAATTTTCTTGAAAAGATCTCTAGTCTTTCCCAGTCTACGGTTTTCATCTATTTCTTTGCATTGATCGGTGAGGAAGGCTTTCTTATCTCTCCTTGCTATTCTTTGGAACTCTGCATTCAAATGGGTATATCTTTCCTTTTCTCCTTTGCTTTTGGCTCCCTGCCTTTTCACAGCTATTTGTAAGGCCTCGTCAGACAGCCATTTTGCTTTTCTGCATTTCTTTTTCTTGGGGCTGGTCTTGATTCCTGTCTCCTGTACAATGTCACAAACCTCCACCCATAGTTCAACAGGCATTCTGTCTACCAGATCTAGTCCTTTAAATCTATTTCTCACTTCTACTGTATAGTCATAAGGGATTTGATTTAGGTCATACCTGCATGGTCTAGTGGTTTTCTCCACTTTCTTCAATTTCAGTCTGAATTTGGCAATAAGGAGTTCATGATCTGAGCCACAGTCAGCTCCCGGTCTTGTTTTTGCTGACTGTGTAGAGCTTCTCCATCTTTGGCTGCAAAGAATATAATCAATCTGATTTCGGTGTCGACCATCTGGTGATGTCCATGTGTAGGGACTTCTCTTGTGTTGTTGGAAGAGGGTGTTTGCTATGACTAGTGCGTTCTCTTGGCGGAACTCTATTAGTCTTTGCCCTGCTTCATTCTGTACCCATCTCCCTCCCCATCCCACCCCTCTAGATAGATACAGAACCCCTTTTTGAGTTTCCTGAGCCATACAGCAAATTCCCGTTGGCTAGCTATTTAACATATGGCAGTCTAGTCAAGGCTATGGTTTTTCCAGTAATCATGTATGGATGTGAGGGTTGGACGGTGAAGAAAGCCGAGCGCTGAAGAATTGATGCTTTTGAACTGTGGTGTTGGAGAAGACTCTTGAGAGTCTCTTGGACTGCAAGGAGACCCAACCAGTCCATCCTAAAGGAGATCAGTCCTGGGTGTTCATTGGAAGGACTGATGTTGAAGCTGAAACTCCAATACTTTGGCCACCTCATGCGAAGAGTTGACTCATTGGAAAAGACCCTGATGTTGGGAAGGATTAGGGGCGGGAGGAGAAGGGGACGACAGAGGATGAGATGGCTGGATGGCATCACCGACTCGATGGACATGGGTTTGGGTAGACTCCGGGAGTTGGTGATGGACAGGGAGGCCTGGAGTGCTGCGGTTCGTGGGGTCGCAGAGTCGGACACGACTGAGCGACTGAACTGAACTGAATGTAAGTTTCCATGTTACTCTTTCCATACATCTCACCCTCTCCTCCCCTCTCCTCATGTCCATAAGTCTATTCTCCATGTCTGTTTCTCCATTGTTGCCCCGTAAATAAATTCTTCAGTACCATTTTTCTAGATTCCGTATATATGTGTTAGAATACGGTATTTATCTTTCTCTTTCTGACTCACTTCACTCTGTATAATAGGTTCTAGGTTCATCCACCTCATTAGAACTGACTCAAATGTGTTCCTTTTTATGGCTGAGTAATATTCCATTGTGTATATATACCACAACATCCTTATCCATTCATCTGTCAATGGACATCTAGGTTGCTTCCATGTTCTAGCTATTGTAAATAGTGCTGCAGTGAACAATGGGATACATGTGTCTCTTTCAATTTTGGTTTCCTCAGGGTATGTGCCTAGGAGTGGGATTGCTGGGTCATATGGTGGTTTTACTCCTCGTGTTTTAAGGAATCTCCATACCGTCTTCCATGGTGGCTGTATCAGCCTCTTCAATAAGTGGTGCTGGGAAAACTGGACAGCTACGTGTAAAAGAATGAAATTAGAACACTTCCTAACACCGTACACGAAGATAAACTCAAAATGGATTAAAGACCTAAATGCAAGACCAGAAACTATAAAACTCTTAGAGGAAAACATAGCTTGAAGGATTTTAAGCATAATCTTGCTAGCATGTGAGATGAGTACAATTGTATAGTAATTTGAACATTCTTTGGTATTGACATTCTTTGAGATTGGAATGAAAACTGACTTTTTCCAGTCCTGTGGCCACTGCTGAGTTTTGCAAATTTGCTAGCATATTGAATGCAGCACTTTATCAGTATCCTCTTTTAGAATTTGAAATAGCTCAGCTGGAATTCCACTTCCTCCACTAGCTTTGCTCATAGTAATGCTTGCTATGGCCCACTGTACTTCACACTTTAGGATGTCTGGCTTTAGGTGAGTGATCACACCATCTTGGTTGTCTGGGTCATTAAGAGCTTTTTTGTATAGTTCTTCTGTGTACTCTTTCCACCTCTTCTTAATCTCTTCTGCTTTTGTTAGGTCCTTGCCGTGCTCCCTTAGTATCTCCAATTTTCGTAAAGAGATCGCTAGTCTTTCCCATTCTATTGTTTTCTTCTATTTCTTTGCATTGTTCACTTAGGAAGGCTGTATCTCTCCTTGCTATTACACCATGATAAAGGTTGATTTATTCCAGAGACGCAAGGCTGGTTCAGTATTCTCAAATCTATCAAGTGATACACCACCTTAACAAAAGGAAGGAGAAAAACCACATAATCATCTCATAAGTACAGAAAAAGCATTTGAGAAAAATTCAACATCCATTCATGATAAAAACTTCTACCAACGTGGGTATAGATGGAACATAGCTCAAGGTAATAAAGGTCATTCATATATATATATATATATATATATATATATACACCCACAGCTAACATCATACTCAATGGTGAAAAGCTGAAAGTCTTTCTTATAAATTCAGGAGCAAGACAAGAATATCCACTCTCTCCACTACTATTTTCCTAGTCATAGCGATCAGAAAAGGAAAAGAAATAACAGACATCCAAATTGGAAGGGAAGAAATAAAACTGTCATTATTTGCACATTTGTTCAGTCGCTCAGTCGTGTTCGACCCTTTGCGACCCCATGAACTGCAGCACGCCAGGCTTCCCTGTCCTTCACCATCTCGCAGAGCTTGCTCAAATCAAACTCATGTCCATTGAGTCAGTGATGCAATCCAAACATCTCATCCTCTGTCGTCCCTTTCTCCTCTTGCCTTCTATCTTTCCCTAGATCAGGGCCTTTCCCAATGAGTTAGCTCTTCACATCAGGTGGCCAAAGTATTGGAGCTTCAGCTTCAGCATCAGTCCTTCCGATGAATATTCAGGACTGATTTCCTTTAGGATCGACTGGCTTGACCTCCTTGCAGTCCAAGCGACTCTCAAGAGTCTTCTCCAACACCACAGTTCAAAAGCATCAACTCTTCGGCACTCAGCCTTGTTTATGCTCCAACTCTCACATCCATACATGACTACTGGAAAAACCATAGCACAGGACTGTGGTACTTCATATGCTGGGGCTCAGTCGCTCAGTCATGTCTGACTATTTGCAACCCCATGGACGGTAGCCCTCCAGGCTCCTCTGTCCATGGGGTTTTACAGGCAAGAATCCTGGAGTGGGTTGTCATTTCCTATTCCAGGGAATCTTCTCGACCCAGGGATCAAACCCATGTCTCCGATGTCTCCTACATCGGATTCTTTACCACTAGCACCACCTGGGAAGCCTGGTACTTTTTATGGAAAACCCTAAAGTCTCCACCCCAAACTATTAGGACTGATATGTGAATTCAGTAGCATTGAGGATGTGGGATTAATAATATGTAGGAATCAGTTGCATTTCGATACACAATAATAAAATATCAGAAAGAGAACATAAAATATTCCATTTAAAATCGCATCAAAAAGAATAAAATACCTAGGAATAAATTTATCCAGGGACGTGAATGACCTATACTCTGAAAGCTATTAAATTGCTATGAAGGAAGTTGAAGATGATGTAACGAAGTGGAAATATATCCTATGCTCTTGGACTGGAATATTTTGTATTATTAAAATGGCCATACTGGAGGACTTTCCAAGATGGTGAAGAAGTAGGAGGATGGGGAGTTTATCTCCACCTGCAAACACATCAAGAATATATCTACGAATGGAGCAATTCTCATCAAACACCTGCTAAACAGTGGCAGAGGAACTTGGACACCTGAAAGGATGAGCGGGGTCCCCAGGTAACCAGATAGCACCAAAGGAAGAATAAGGGAAAAGGAAGAGAGAGGAAGAAGGACAGGACCTGTGTCTCTGGTGGGGTGCTGTGTGTAAGGAGAGGCTCTCACATCTGGGGAGACACCCCTCACTGGCGAAGAGAGCAACTGGGACAGAGTGGGAGCTTCAGGAGGCTCGGAAGAGAGCCCAGTGGCTGGTTAGCTGCAGGCAAGCACAGTGAGACGTACACAGATGGTCTGTGCTATGGCCCTACACACCTCAGTCTGAGATGGGTGTCTGCTGGTGAGCATGGGGACAAGGTGCTGGAACTTGGGGTTGGGAGGGTGGACCCAGAAAGGGGCCTGCTGCTGATTGTGAAGAGATGGCCTGAGGGGTTGGGAGTGAGGAGCTGTGCAAACAGGAGTGCTTATGGAGGAAACCTAGACCGCCGCAGAGGGGAAGCACAATTGTTCAGTGATGTGCAGGGGGCGGGGCCACCACTGCAGCCTCTCTCCTAATGTGCCAGCCCCTGCCTCCATGGGCACTACGGAGGGCTCCCCCCAGAGCCAGAACATGTGTCCCTACTATCAGCTCTCCTACACTCTTCTCGCCTTCCGCCTGGGCAACCTACTCACCCCAATCGCTGACTGCCCTGGCTCCTTCCTGCTTGATGGGATCGTGTGCTATGCCAAACTCTGGAGCAGACTCTGGTGGAAGGAACACATACAGAGGTGGGGCTGAAGCCACAGCTGAAACCCAGGGGCCATGTGACTGAGAAGAAGAGCTGAAAACTCTCCTTGCAACTGCACAACCCATGGAATTACACCTCCACTGATGGCTTCCTAAATTCAGTGCCTGCAAAACATCCAAAAGGGCAGTAAGTGGTTCCTGCCACTGGGATGGATCTTGTTCTAGTTTCTGTGGGCTTTATGGGCACATATAAACAGGATTTTGGCCAGGCCAGAGTCTGAACTGCCCCCACAGCACCCAGAGAGGGTCCAGGTGCATGACTACTGAAGCCCTGGAACCTGACAGCAGTGGATCTGCACTAGTAAATGTGAAGACAATGCCTGAGAGTCTCCAGGGCCAGTTGCTAGCATACCTACAGTTAAGGTGGGACCAAGAGCAGTGTGTTTTGTGAGTCCACACAGTGGGCAAAAGGGGACAAAACAAAGCACATTCACAGGTGAACAGCTCCAGAGGAGGAATGCTCAGTGGCTTCTTTCCCAGTGGGAGTGTTCCAATCCCACTTACCTTGCACCACAGATCAGAAACACGGCTAAGTAATAGATCTGGGGCTATCTACTCCAACAACTGGGGAGCAGACCCCACCCCTGACAGAGCAGTGACAACCACAGAGCAAAGGGGAAGAGCTCTTCAATATCCAGGGCAGGCTCTAGTCCCCCAAACACCAGTCAAACCCCTTATCAAGGGGATAACAGCACACGCTTCTGGACCAACCTTACCCACCAGGGGACAGACACTAGAAGCAAGAAGAACCATGATCTTTCAGTCTGTGGAAACGAGACCACAAACAAAGTAAGTTAGACAAAGTAAGATGAAAAGAAGTAAATTGCAGACCAAGCAGCAAGATAAAAACCTACAAGAACAACTGAATGAAGAGAAGATAAGCAATCTACCTGAAAAAGAATTCAGAACAATGATAGTACAGATGATCCAAGATCTCAGAAAAAGAATGGAGGCACAGATCGAGAAGATGCAAGATGTATTTAACAAAGACCTAGAAGAACTAAAGAATAAGCAAACAGAGATAAACAATACAGTAACTAAAATGAAAAATACACTAGAAGGAATCAATAACAGAATAACTGAGACAGATAAATGGACTGCTGAGCTGGAAGACAGAAAGGTGGAAATCACTGCCATGGAACAGAATAAAGAAAAAAGAATGAAAAGAAATGAGGACAGTCTCAGAGACCTATGGAACAACTTTAAACCCACAGACATTTGAATTACAGGAGCCCCAGAAGAAGAAGCGAAAGGGAAAGGGCCTGAGACAATATTTGAAGAGATTATAGTTGCAAACTTCCCTAACATGGGAAAAGGAATAGTCGCCCATGTCCAGGAGGCACATGGAGTCCCATACAGGATAAACCCAAGGAGGAACATGCTGAGAAATATATTAATCAAACTAATAAACATTAAATACAGATAAAAAATATTTAAAAGCAACAATAACAACAACAACAACAACAAAACATACAACAGACTCCCTATAAGGTTATCAGCTTATTTTTTCAGCAGAAACTCTGCAGGCCAGAAGGGAGTGGCAGGATATATTTGAAGTGATGAAGGGGGAAAACCTACAGCCAAGGATACTCTACCCAGCAAGGCTCTCACACAGATTTGACAGAGAAATCAAAAGCTTTACAGACAAGCTAAAGCTAAATGAATTCAGCACCAGATTCAAACTAGCTTTACAACAAATGCTAAAGGAACTTCTCTAGGCATGAGAAAAACTAAGGCCACAAATAGAAACAAGAAAATCACAAATGGGAAAGCTCACTGGTAAAGGCAAACATACACTAACAGCAGGAAATCATTCATACACAAATATGATATCAAAACCAACAACCATGAGAAGAGGAGAGTACAAATACAGGAAATGGGAATTGCATTTGAAATTAAGAGACCAGCAACTTAGAACAACCTTGTATATATAAAGCCTACAATATCAAAACATCATGGGAAATGCAAACCAAAAAATTACAATAAATACACTCACAAAAAGAGAAAAAGCAACCCAAGATCATCAGAACACAACAGAACAGAACAAAAGAGAAAGGGAAGAAAAAAGACCTATATAAATAACCCCCGAATAAGAAAATGGCAATAGGAACATGCATATCAGTAATTACCTGAAGTGCAAATAGATTAAATGCTCCAACCAAAAGACATAGACTGGCCGAATTGATACAAAAACAAGACTCACACATATACTGTCTACAAGAGAACCACCTCAGACCTAGGGAAACATACAGATTTAAAGTGAGGGGGTGGAAAAAGATTCTCTATGCAAATGGAAATCAAAAGGAAGCCACAGTAGCAATACTCATATCAGACAAAATAGATTTTAAAATAAAGGCTGTTACAAGAGATAAGGAAGGACACCACATAATGTTCAAGGGCTCAATCCAAGAAGATATAACAATTGTAAATATATATGCACCCAGCATAGGAGTACTTCAGTTCATAAGGCAAATACAATAACCATAAAACAGACACTGACACAATAAGAGTGGGGAACTTTAACACCTCACTAACACCAATGGACAGCTCTCCCAGACAGAAAATTAGTAAGGAAACACAAGCCTTACTTGACACATTAGCCTAGACAGATTTAATTGATACTGATAGGACATTCCATCTGAAGCAGCAGAATACACCTTTTTCTCAAGTGCACACAAAACATTCTTCAGGATAGAGAATCTTGGGCCACAAATCAAGCCTTGGTAAATTTAAGAAAATTAAAATAATATCAAATATCTGTTCTGACCACAGTGCTTTGAGATTAGAAATCAAGTATAGGGAAAAAACTATAAAAAACAGAAACACATGAAAGCTAAACAATGTGTTACTAAATAACCAATGGATCAGTGAAGAAATTGAAGAGGAAATCAAAAAGTACCTAGAGACAAATGACAATGAAAATACGATGATCCAAAACCTATGGGATATAGCAAAAGCAGTGCTGAGAAGGAAGTATGTAGCAATATAATCTACCTCAAGAAACAGAAAGTCTCAATAAGCACCTAACCTTACACTTAAAGCAACTAGAGAAAAAAGAACAAACAAAACCCAAAGTTGGTAGTAGGAAATAAATCATACAGATCAGAGCAGAAATAAATGAAGTATAGATGAGAATAGCCAAGATCAATGAAAGTAAAAGCAGACACCTTGAGAAGATAAACAAAATTGATACATCTTTAGCCAGACTCATCAAGAAAAAAAAAAAAAAAAGGGAGAGAGAGAGGACCCAAATCAATAAAATTAGAAATGAAAAAGGAGAAGTTAAAATGGACAGCACAGAAATAGAAAAGATCATAAGAGACCACCACAAGCAGCTATACACCAATAAAATGGACCTCCTAGAAGAAATTGACAAATTCGTACAAAGGTACAAACTTCCAAGGCTGAAACAGGAATAAATAGAAAATATGAACAGATTAACCATGAGTATTGAAATTGAAACTGCGATTAAAAGTCCTCCAACAAACCGAAGTCCAGGACCAGATGGCTTCACAGGTGAATTATATCAAACATTTAGAGAAGAGTTAACACCTACCCTTCTGAAACTCTTCCACAAAACTGCAGAGGAAGGAACACTACTATGCTCATTCTGTGAGGCCACTATCACTTTAATACCAAAAACAGAAAAAGATGATCATACACAAAATAATTACTGGCCAATGTCAATGATGAACATAAATGCAAAAATCGTCAATGAGCTGAATCCATCAATCGTAACTGAATCCGGCAACGCATTAAAAGGATCACACACCATGATCAAGTGGTATTCATCCCAGAGATGCAACAATTCTTCAATATGTGCAAATCAATTAATGTGACACACCATATTAGGAAACTGAAGAATAAAAAACATACTATCATCTCAATACAGGCTAAAAAAGCTTTTGATAAAGTTCAACACTGATTTACGATAAAAACTCTCCAGAAATGGGGCATAGAGGGAACCTATCTCAACATAATAATACCATATATGACAAACCCACAGCAAGCATTATTCTCAATGGTGAAAAAACTGAAAGCATTTCCTCTAGGATCAGGAGCAAGACATGGATGTCCACTCTGGCCGCTACTCTTCAGCATAGTTTTGGAAGTCCTGGCCACGACAATCAGAGAAGAAAAAGAAATAAAAGGAATCCAAATTCGAAAAGAAGAAGTAAAACAGTCACTGTTTCCAGATGACATGTTATGTAATACATAGAAAATCCTAAAGAGGCCACTAGAAAACTATTAGAGCTAATCAATGAATTTAGTAAAGTTGCAGAATACAAAGTTAATACACAGAAATCACTTGCATTCCCACACACTCACAACAAAACATCAGAAAGAGAAATTAAGGGGGAAAATCTCATATACCGTTGCAACAAAAAGAATAAAATACATAATATAAACCTACCTAAAGAAGTAAAGGATCTATATACAGAAAACTATAACATACTGATGAAAGAAACAAAAAACAACACAAACAGATGGAGACATATACCATGTTCTTGGATTGGAAAAATCAATATTGTAAAAATGACCCAAAGCAACCTAGAGATTCAATGCAACCCCTATCAAATAAGAAAGTTTTATAAAATCTTGGTAGGATTCAATAGGATTGTTTGAAACTACATTGTTCAAATCAAAGTTGCTGTGACTTGATGTATTTCTTGACATACTGTAAAAAGTACAATCGCTGGTAAGATGTGACAGAGTCAGCTCTACACCATAAGGAATCAACACATCTGTGAGCAGACTTTCACTTGTATTCATCTACCTTTTTGTCACAGTCTCTGAATCCGGATATGTAACTTTTCTCAGCTTCATAGAGAGATTAAGGTAAGGAAATGATAATATCTATTGGTTCAGTGTTATATGCCCTTGGTATTTCAGCAGCCTCAGTTTTCAAATGGACACCAGTGGCTTTTTTATAAGTCTTTGGATTCCTTTCACGTCCCCCTTTTCCACCATGCCTGACACGAAATTCTATTCTACATTTTGTGTACTATGTTCAGTTTTGGTCTTGTATTTCTGTAATCCAGCTTCCACATGTAATTAAAAAAAATACAATAAGCCTTCATTGGGGTCATGAAGGCATTAGTATTGTAATTAATGTCAACTTTGTTATTTGATTCTTAGAAAACATGATCCCCGTATATACAATACTAAAAATTAAACTAGCACACTCTCAATTCAAATAACAGTTGATGTACATTCAAGGTATAAACAGACTGTTAGTACTCAGGATTACAACATGGGCCACTTGCACAATTCCTTCATATAAGATATTTTAGTTATTTTCTTCTGTTTGTCATTACTATCAACAATGCAAAGAATATACGTGTACCAGATCATTTCCACCTCGGTGTGCCTAAAACTGGAACAAATACCTGGAAGTTTATTTGAAAGCTGCTCCCCGGGTGTCTACTGAATTCCAGGCTGGGGCCTCACGCCCACTCAAGTTGTCTCACACAGTGATGCAACAACCCATGACAACCCCAAATCATGGCTGTCAATATCAATAGTCAGGGGATAAAAGAGCCACAGCAACTGGTTCGGTACAGTTCAGTCATTCAGTCATGCTCAACTCTTTGCGACCCCATAGAATGCCGCACGCCAGGCTTCCCTGTCCATCACCAAATCCCAGAGCTTGTTCAATTTTTTCTATGGAAATATAAATTTAAACGTGTACGGTTTAGTTCATTTTACGGCAGCAATAAAATAAAAATTGAGCCTCCTAGAGTTTTTAAAACTAACAATGTATCTTAGAAAGCAATCCACAACACAACGTAAAGAACTACAAAGTTGCAGTCGCGCAGTTGTGTAGGATGAATAAGCGTCGAGACCTAATGCACAGGATGACTATAGTTAATGATGTACTGCATGGAATACTGAAAAATTTTAAGACAGTAGCTTTCATGTGCTCTCTTCATACAAACAAAAATGGTAAATGTGTGAGGGGATGATACGTTAATTAGTTTCGGTGTAGTAATCATTTCAATATGTATATACGCATTCCATATGTATTTCATATCTTTTTGCCTTTTCATACTGTTATTGGGTTCTCAAGGCAAGAATGCTGAAGCGGTTTGCCATTCCCTTCTCCAGTGGACCATGCTTTGTTAGAACTCTCCACCACGATGCGTGCATCTTGGGTGGCCCTGCACGACATGGCTCATAGTTTCTTTGAGCTACACAAGGCTGTGATCCATGTGATCACATTTTGGTTAGTTTTCTGTGAATGTGGTTTTCATTCTGCAGCCCATGAGACTGAAGTTGCTGATTCTTCTGTCTGCCCTCTGATGGATGAGGATAAGAGCTTGTACAAGCTTCCTGATGGGAGGGACTGACTGTGGGGAAAACTGAGTCTTAACTCTGGTGGGCAGGGCCATGCTCAGTAAATCTTTAGTTCAATTTTCCGCCGATGAGTGGGGCTGCGCTCCCTCCCTGTAGTTAGGCCTGAGGTGGCCCAGTCCTAGAGTCTGCACCCTCTATGGTAGGGCTATAGGCTCTGTGGTAGGGCTATGGCGACCTCCTTCAAGAGGACTTATCCCAACACACTGCGCCTCCCAGGACTGCTGCTGCCAGTGCCCCTGACCCCGCAGCAGGCCACTGTCGACCCACGCCTCCACTGGAGACTCCCAAACACTCCCAGGCAAGTCTGGCTCAGTCTCTTGTGGGGTCACTGATCCTTTCCCCTGGGTCCTGGTAATGCACAAGGTTTTGTTTGTACCCGCCAAGAGTCTGTTTCCCCAGTCCTCTGGAAGTTCTGTAATCAAATCCCTCTGACCTTCAAAGTCAGATTCCCTGGGGATTCTCAGTCCCATTGCCAGATCCCCAGGTAGGGAAGTCAATTGTGGGGCCTAGAATCTTCGCAACGGTATGAGAACTTCTTTGGTATAATTGTTCTCCAGTTTGAGGATCACCCACCTGGTGGCTCTATGGTAGGGCTCATGGTGACCTCCTCCAAGAGGACGTATGCCACATGTTGTGCCTCCCACGACTGCTGCTGCCAGTATCCTAGTCCCCGTGGCGGGCCACTGCTGACCTACACCTCCACAGGAGAAGCTCAAACACTCACAGGCAGGTCTGCCTCAGTCTCCTGTGTGGATCAGTGCTTCTTTCTCTGGGTCCTGGTGCACATAAGGTGTGTGTGTGTGTGTGTGTGTGTGTGTGTGTGTGTGTGTGTGTGTGTGTGTCTGTGTCTGTGTCTGTGTCTGTGTCTGTGTCTGTGTCTGTGTACGTGCCCTCTAAGAGTCTCTGGAAGTTATGGGGTTTGATAATAACATGATTGCGCCCCTCCTACCATCTTGATGCAGCTTCTCCTTTGTTCTTGGATGTGGGGTATCTTTTTCGGTGGGTACCAACATCCTCCTGCTGATGGTTGTTCAGCGGCTGTTTGCAAATTTGGTGTTCTCCCAGAAGAAGATGAGCACACATCCTTCTATTGCACCACCTTGGACATCTTAGACCACGAACAGGATAAAAAGACACAAAGATATGACACTGAAAGATGAGCCCCTCAGGTCCGTAGGTGTCCAATATGCTACTGGGAAGAGTGCAAAAATAGCTCCAGGAAGAATGAAGAGGCTGAGCCAAGGCAGAAATGACACCCAGTAGTAGATGTATATGGTGGTGAAAGTAAAGTCTGATGCTGTAAAGAGCAACATTGCACAGGAACCTGGAATGATAGGTCCATAAATCAAGGTAAATTGGAAGTGGTCAAACAGGAGATGGCAAGAGTGAACATCGACGTCTTAGGAATCAGTGAGCTAAAATGGACAGAAATCGGCGAATTTACTTCAGATGGCCATTATATCTACTACTGTGTGCGAGAATCCCATAGAAGAAATGGAGTAGCCCTCATAGTCACCAAAAGAGTCCAAAATGCAGTACTTTGGTGCAATCTCAAAAACAACAGAATGATCTCGGTTCATTTCCAAGGCAAGCCATTCAAAATCACAGTAATCCAAGTCTATGCCCCATCCACTAATGCAAAAAAAGCTGAAGTCGAATGGTCCTGTGAAGATGTACAAGGCCTTCTAGAACTAACACCAAAAAAATATGTCCTCTTAATCATAGGGGCCTGGAATGCAAAAGTAGGAAGACAAGAGATACCAGTAATAACAGGCAAGTTTGGCCTTGGAGTACAAATTGCAAGTGGGAAAAGGCTAACAGAGTTTTGCTAAGAGAACGTGCTGATCATAACAAAGGCCGTCTCCCAACAACACAAGAGATGAATCTACACATGGACATCCCGGGATGGTCAATACCGAAATCAGAATGATTATATTCTTTGCAGCCGAAGATGGAGAGGCTCTATACAGTCAGCAAAAACAAGACCTGGAGCTGACTGTGGCTCAGATTACGAACTCTTTATTGCAAAATTCAGGCTCAAATTGCAGAAAGTAGGGAAAAACCACTAGACCATTCAAGCACGACCTAAATCAAATCCCTACTGATTACACAGTGGAGGTGACAAACACATTCAACAGTTAGATCTGGCCGAGAGAGTTTCTGAAGAACTATGGACAGAAGTTTGTAACACTGTACAGGAGGCAGTGACCAGAACCATCCCCACGAAAAAGAAATGCAAGAACAGTTGTCTGAACAGATAAGACAAATAGCTGAGAAAAGAAGATGAATGAAAGGCAGAGAGAAAGGGAAAGATATACTGAAGTGAATGCAGAGTTCCAAAGAAGAGCAAGAAGAGGTAAGAAAGCCTTCTTAAGTGAACAATGCAAAGAAATAGAGGAAAACGATAGAATGAAAAAGACTAGGGATCTTTTCAAGAAAATTGGAGATACCAAGGGAACATTGCATGCAAATTGGACACAATAAAGGGCAGAAATGGAATGGACCTAACAGAAGCAGAAGATATTAACAAGAGATGGCAAGAATACACAGAACAACTGTACAAAAAAGGTCTTAACGACCCGAATAGCCACGATGGTGTGGTCACTCACCTAGAGCCAGACATCCTGGAGTGTGAAGTCAAGTGGACCTTAGGAAGCATCAGTTCAGTTCAGATCAGTTCAGTTGCTAAGTCGTGTCCAACTCGTTGCAATCCCATGGGCTGCAGCATGCCAGGCTTCCCTGTCCATCACAAAATCCCTGAGGTTACTCAAACTCATGCCCATCGAGTCGGTGATGCCATCCAGCCATCTCATCCTCTGTCATCCCCTTCTCCTCCTGCCTTCAATCTTTCCCAGCATCAGGGTCCTTTCAAATGAGTCAGTTCTTCGCATCCAGACCTCCTTACCTGCAGCCCGAGAAACCTGTGTGCAGGTCAAGACGCAACAATTAGAACCGAGCATGGAACAAAGGACAGGTTCCAAATTGGGAAAGGAGTAGGTCAAGGCTGTATAATGTCACCTGGCTTATTTAAATTATGTACAGAGTACATCATGCAAAATGCCAGGCTGGATGGAACACAAGCTAGAATCAAGAAATAGGAGAAATATCCATAACCCCAGACAGGCAGGTGACATCACCCTGAGGGCAGAAGTTGAAGAGGAACTAAAGAGCCTCTTGATGAAGGTGAAAGAGGAGAGTGAAAAAGCTGGCTTAAAACTCAACATGCAGAAAAACAAAGATCATGGCATCCGGTCCCATCACTTCATGGCAAACAGAGGGGGAAAAAAATGGAAACAGTGACAGACTATTTTACTGGGAGCCAAAATCACGGCGGATGGTGACTGCATACATGAAATTAAATGACTGATTGCTCCTTGGAAGAAGAGCTATGACAAACCTAGACAGCATATTATAAAGCAGAAGCATCACTTTGCTGACAAAAGCCTGTATAGTCAAAGCTATGGTTTTTCCAGTAGTCACGTACAGTTGTGAGAGTTGGACCATACAGAAGACTGAGTCCAGAGAATTGATGCTTTCGAACTGTGGTGCGGAAGAAGACTCTTGAGAGTCCCTTGGACAGCAAGGAGATCAAACCAGCCAATCCTAAAGGAAATCAACCCTGAATATTCATTGGAAGGACTGTTGCTGGAGCTGAAGCTCCAATACTTTGGCCACCAGATGCAAAGAGCTGACTCATCGGAAAAGACCCTGATTCTGGGAAAGAATGAGGGCATGAAGTGAAGGGTGCTACTGAGGATGAGATGGTTGGATAGCATTGGCAACTCAATGAACATAAATTTTAGCAAACTCTGGGAGATAGTGAAGGACAGGGAAGCCTGGCGCAGCCTGCAGCCCCTGCTGCAGTCCATGGGGTCACAAAGAGTTGGGCATGACTGAGGTACTGAGCAACAAATATATAACCTCAAACCATCATGTACTACACTTCAAATACATTCAACACTTATTTAACAATCATTCTTTAAAAATTGCACTTTGCTGATTATTGTTTTAAAAATGAACATAAAAGGGTTGTCTTATATTTCAATGGTTGCATAATGTTAATGACTTGATTACTCTGAGTTGCTTTATGGAAAATATTTTGGTTATGTTCTTCTGTTTGTCATTACAATCAATGATGCAAAGAATATACCTGTACAAGATCTTTTCCACCTCTCTGTGCCTAACGCTGGAACAAATACCTGGAAGTTTATTTGTAAGTTGCTCCCTGGGTGTCTGCTGAATGTCAGGCTGGGGCCTCACACACACTCAAGTTGTCTCACACAGTGACGCAACAACACATGGCCCATTATTGTGGATCCCAAATCATGCTTGTCAATATCAACAGTCAGGGGATAAAAGAGCCACAGCGACTAGGGAAGGCTGTAATTCATTCGACAGTAAAAGCACTGTTGCTTTCAGCCACAATGGGGGGGGGGGTGTCTCCATGCAAGTTCTGTACTTCTCCCCCAACCTTCTGTGTCCATCTGTGAAACCTGAGGTTTTCCGTGTCCCAGGGAGACGTTTTCCGGGACACAGGGATTTTGGCACTAAAACCGGGATAGTCCTGGGCCGATGGTCACTTCTCAACTGTCTCAACCAAAGAACTTTGTAAAATTTTACTTAAAATGTGAAATTCGGAAGGAACACCATCTGAATCAACTTACCAAACTATACTGTCTGTGCCTGAGAGAACAGAGTTAATGAGAAAATGCTCAGATGAACATGTATTGCAATTTGAAAAGGTGTTACCAGTGTAATGCCTGGAATTCTAGCCCACCTGACAGATAATGTCCCAGATATTTTCCTCTGGTGATAAGTCATCTCTGGCTGGTGCACAAAAAGATGTAAGTGTTCCCAATATTTTCCAATAAACTTCATGTTTACCACCTTACTTCACCTAGCCAGCAGAGTGAATTGACATTCTGAAACTCGACACTGAGATGCTGAAAAGAGGACGAATACTTGGACCTCGAGAGGCTACATATACGGTGATTGAGCTGCCCAAGAGTTTAGAAGTCATATCGAGTAACGTCTTCTATACACTTTAATAGATATTGGTTGTTAAGCTACAACTTCCATCATGTGTCAATGCTTTTATCATAAAGAGTTTATTGGGGGACAAAAATGAATATACTTATGGTTTTCACTTTTACAATGATGTATGCATTGGTGTAAATGACCATACCATTTGTACATTATTTTGAATATCATTTCTGCATGTAAGTGGTCTCAGGTTTCTTTCCCATGCGGGCCTTCCTTTAGAGAAAGAAGAGGTTCTGAAAATAAGGATGGATTCTCTTCAGCTGTCAGTCACTTCCCTGATTCTTCATTAGGATTTATCCTATTGCAGCTCTGTTTCCAACCATCTTGAGTACCCCAGAAGGAGGGGTTGGCCCACTGTGTATGAGCTGGATGGTAAAAAGGGAAAGTGACCTACAGTGGTAGGTGGTGACCCTAGACCACCTTCTTTTCCTCTTCTCCTGCCAACCCCCACCTCACACGTTGCCAGCGATCGAGAGACTTGAGGCTCCTTCCGTCTGCCACGAGTCAATCAGACCTATGGAGATCAAATGCTGTGGATTTTCAAGGTCAGGTCTGATTACATCTATTTTTGCTTCTTTGGAAACTGAAACTTGACTAATGCATGGGCAAATGTGATTGAATTTTCACATCTTTATGAGGACTGATATACCTATATTTGCAAAGCAAAATAAAGTCAAGTCAAAAAAAAAACACACAACGAAACAAAACAGGTCATACTATACTGTAACGATCCTATTTATAATAGTATGATTTCAGTCGTCTAAAATACACACATGCACAGAATGTAAGAGGGGAGGAAATATATTACAATATAAACAGTGGGAATTTATGGTGATAGCATTCAACTCTCTTTCCTCTTTCTTTGTTTCCACAAGCTGTTGTCACGCATCTATATATATTGTCATGATGGAGAGATTGCAGCCCCCTGTCTCAGGGTAATGAACACCTGGGGACAGAGGATACCCTAGGCAGAAGTTCCTAAAGAGTGCAAGATTCCTTTGCTATATTGCAGCTGCTTTGCAGATGGTGCTGAGTTTGGTTAGGAAGTGTGCCCTTGGTTCTGACCCCTAGAAACCTCTTTGCACCTTAATTATTTTCTCTACCAAGCTTACATACTGTATATGAGAGAGTTAATAAGTCCTATCACCTGGTTTCTTTTAGGTAAGAAAGTTTCAAGCACACCACCCTCAGCATCCTTACCAAAGGCACATATTATTATGTACCTAATTTGTTTATATATCCTTCAACAAGAACAAAAAAAAAGTGATTTTTTAAAAATAAGGTACGCCTGAGAAATCAGGAAGACATCGCCTTTTATTCAAAGTTCTTTCTCTGGGTAAATAAACATTGTTTCAGATTGCAGAGCCATTTCCAGCACTGTTTGTTTGAGATTGGTTTATAATCTGCAAGAATCTACAGTTGGCATGACGGTCCATGAATTTTTGACTGGTATTTCACAGACGTTTTTCCTATTTCACTTGCTATGCTTCTCTTGAGTGTGAGTATTTGTTTCTTTCTTTTTTTTCCTGTTCCTCATCTCTTGCCCCCACATTACCCTCAGTAATTCAAGCATTTCACTTTTTAATTTTAGCTTTTTATTATAGAACATTTCAAACACATAAAAGCAGAAAGAATAGTACAATGCATTCCATGTGCCCATTAAGTTCATAGTCATCAATTTCAACAATCATTAACTTTCTTCAATCCTTTGTTTCATCTATTCCCCACCACACTTCAACATTTTTTTTTCTGGAGTACTGTGAAACAAAGTGTAGACATCAGTTCGTTTCATCCAGAAAAGTGAAAGTGAAAGTGAAGTCGCTCAGTCGTGTCCGACTCTTTGCGACCCCATGGACTGTAGGCTACCAGGGTCCTCCGTCCATGGGATTCTCCAGGCAAGAATACTGGAGTGGGTTGCCATTTCCTTCTCCAGGGGATCTTCCCAACCCAGGGATCGAACCCGGGTCTCCCGCTTTGCAGGCAGACGCTTTACCATCTGAGCCACCAGGGAAGCCCTATTTCATCCAGAAATCCACTTTAATAGGTAAGGGCCAGTTTTAACATAACCATGACACAATACCGTACCCAAGAAAATGACCAAGTTTGCCTTAACATCATCTACTACCTGATAGCTTTTCCATCTCCCTCGTTGTCTCACAAATGTATTTCTACAGTTTATTTGAGCAAATCGGAATCCCCAAAACTCCACACCTTACATGTGGTTGATATGTCACTTAGAGTCCTTTAATATACTACATTTCCCCTCATCTTTTCTATGCCATTTATTTGCAGAAGAAAACATAATCTGCTCATTTCTTGCCAGGGCTGGAAAAACAGAGGGGCCCTGATTTAGAAGCCTGGTTAGGGCACAATGACAGTCACGGTTTACCTGGTCCTTGTGTCAGAGGGTTGGGTCTGGACAGATCTTCCTTCTTTTTTCTATTTAAAAAAATTTTGCTTTTACAACGAAAATAGAAGCAAAGACCCTTTATCAGATTATGTGACTTGGTTTTTATTGTCATTGTGGAATGGCTAAATACTCTACATTCCATTCACAGGAATTAGGGCTCATCTCTCCATGTCAGTTTTTGACCCACATACAACACTCCAGTCCAGGGAACTGTGTCTAAGTTACATTCGCTCCCTCGTTTTAGTGTACCTGAAGAACTGCAGTGAATCTTGGCAGGATTCCTTGGAAAGTTTGTTCTCCTCTTCCCAAGAGGAAAGAATCTTAAACATGTCCCCACATATTCCCAGGAAACAAAGGCCCCTTGGACCCAGTCCATTCAGATCTTACTAGGTTCTCCGGGGAACAGTAGTAGAAATTGGACACTAGTGTGTCAACTACCGTCTTCACCTTTGGGGCCCCCTGCCATCTCCTCTTTGTTTTCTATTCAAGAGAGCAGCAGTCCCACCTGACACTTCTCATCTAAATAGGCTCACTAGCGGTGGCAGAAGCCAAGAGTAGTCTGTGTGATGGTATCACCATCCGTCGCTTTCAGTACTGGCTGCTTTCCAAAAGCAAACCTGTATATGGGGATATATTTGAAATCATAAATGTAAGTATTTGCCATTATGTTTACAGTAAGTATTTTACCTAGTAGCAGTCACAATGGCCCTGGGATGGGGGAAAGTGTCTATGTCCCCTTGAGAAGAAGGATGCCATGATATGAGAGTTAGGTCAGTGACTCTTGAATAGAAGAAATAAAAAATAGTGTTTCCTACTCAGAAGTGTGGGAAGGGGAGAGAGAGAGATTGGGTGGGAGGAGGGGAGAGGAGAGAGAGAGAAGAAAATCAGTTAGATGTGCGTGTCCTGACACGTTCCGAAAAATCCTGTAAGTAATGACGTTAGATAGATGGGAAAGCTGGGTACAGAGGTGGCATGTGCCAACAGCACTGGGCGCATTACGATGATCGGCAGATGAAAGATTTTCCGCAGCCTGTGAAGACACTTCATTCAGAGTGGATAGCGAGAGAACAGACCTATGTCTGCACTCCTGAACCTTCCTCGGCTCCCATTTGCTTTAGAAGAGATCAAGAATATCTCACCAGTGTCATGGAAGGGTGCAGGAGGCAGTTGCATGTTTGTTGCTGAGCACAGCAGAGTCCCTCTCATGGGGAAGAAGGGATATCAGAGCACGTTGGTCTACAAAGTGGGGTGTGTGCACACATACGAGGTGGCTAAGAAGAGCTATTGAGGTGTCCAGAAGGAAACGTTAGAAAATCTAAGCATATAAAAATCACGTATTTTTCAATTTATAATATTAGTGTATGTTTTATGATGAGTGTTGCGTACTAATATGGTGTCAACGGTATGTAACTTGTAAATTGATATACACATATTGGAGGTATGTGCTCAAAATCTTTTATTACTGGTGCGTGTATTAGATTCTCAGGCTACTGTAGCAAGTTACCGTGAACGGTTGGTGAGAACATCAGGAATATGCATTTTCTCACATTTCTGGAGGCTAGAAGTCTGAAGCAAGGTATTGGCAGGGCCAAGCTCCCTCTGAAGGTTCCAGGGCAGGGTCCTTCCTTGCCCCTCTCTACCCTCTGGTGGTTGCAGCAATCCTTGGTGTTCCTTGGCTAGTGGACATTTCACTTCACTCCAGTCTCTGCCTTTGTCTCCACATGGCATGCTCCTCCATGTGAGTCTCTATTTTTTATGAAGACAAGAGTCATACTCAATTTAGGGTCCACCCTAATCCAGTATGGCTTCAGTTTAACTAGTTACATCTGCAAAGGCCCTTCTTCTAAGTAGAGTCACGTTCTTAGGCTCTGGATAGACATAAATCTTTGGGGGCACACTATTCATCTGAGTCAGTGTGAAATGAAAAATGATTAGAGACTATTGTTTCAGCAATTATTACACTGGGCACCCTCACTGGAGGCACAACTTTAAGTTGACACCAAATCTCAGGGGGATCCATATGTCTAGCAAGAGAGAAGTCCAACAAGAAACCAGTGTTCATGTTGCATAGGCACGTAAACGGAATCCAAAAGCAGCACTCAAACTCTGGGTAACTCTGTACTGCCCCATGACACAGCTTAAGTGGAATCATTTCCACCAGTCGCCAGATATCATTTTATAGAGGAGATAAGTAGAATTTAGTCTTGACTCAGTAAGTGCTGAAATGAAGCAGCCAAACTGGAAGAGACTGAAGAATCTTTAATCGTGAAATGTAAGTGGCCATCCCACTGGAGTGTGTACTCAAAAAGCAGGATTATTTGTGGGAAACAAAGCTGTCATTTTGTCTTTGCACAACGGAGCATACCGTATTAAAATTTTTTTATTCTTTTAACAGATAGCCCGCGAAAATGGGCCTCCCTCTTAATTTATGGTGTCTATATCCCTCTAGCGGTTTCACGCTTCACCTAAAAATTGGCACCTCCCATATTATATGCATTTTGAACCAGTGCACAGGTGCCATTTAATAGGGACCTTGCATGGCTCTGCATAAGCTACCTAGCTTCTCTGAGTCCCAGTCATCTCATCTGGAAAATGGGGGATTATAAACCCTATTCCAGAGGGTTGTCCTGAGGGTGAAAATTATATAATACAAATATAAATACATACCTAGAACATAAGAGATTCTCACTTACTATAAGCTGTAGCTATGGATTACATTCCTTTCCCATTCAGGAATCTGTCCCAGGATCAGGGAGAGAATCCTGTACCACCTTCGGGGCATCCTAGCAACTCTCCTGGCTGTGCTACTGCACAATTTACCCTTAGCTTAATGTTTCATCACACGTGCCCCCTAAACTTTGGTGATCTTCATACTTTAAAATAATACCTCACTCGTCTTCATTTAAAGACGAGTGAGGCAATATTCTGCCGTTGACTGATTTCCCTGTGGGAGCACTTCATTAACTTAAACATTTGCATCATCACTATCATTGACATCTTTTTCACTAGCTGTTCAAGAATATCCATTCACTCACATATCTAATATTTTTTGACCATTTATTATGCCTGAGGTACTGTTCTAAGAACCTGGGATACAGCAGTGAACTAAGCAAGCAAACAAACAAACAAACAAAATCCTGATCCCATCCTAGTAAAATAATGATGAGAGGATTGACCTGTGGACAGTCCCTCTGGTCATAGACTCTGCAGTGATTTCCAGAGAAATCAGATAGGAAAGATGCTGTGGCCAGCGCAGAAGGTTGGGATTGAAAGTGGTCAACGCACAGTTTGGGAAAAAGGAAGTAGAGACAGAATTAAAAGTTTTAAAAATGGGACCGGGGAACTCAAGACCTCCTGGATCAAGAGCGCTGTTCCTCGGAGCCACATCACTTTTACTTAGTGTCTTGGCACACAGAAAGTATCTGTTGTGCTATGATAAAATCAGCCTCCTGTGTCCCCGGTCATGTTTCTCATTTTACTGATTACTTTCAGCTATCTTTGTTATTTTCTTGTACAAGAGGTACAAGAAAGCTATCTTTGTTATTTTCTTGTACAAGTGGTACCACCCAGCTGGAGGTCATAGACCTGCATACACTTCAGGAAAACATCTTGGTGTGTGAACAAGCAGCATTCTGAACTTGCGCTGACCTGACGTTGCAAGGTCCGTACTATGCTTTTCCTTAGCTTAGCAGGGCATGACGACCCCAACTAATCAACCCGATGTACTTTTGTTTCGATTATGCTGTATTGCTATATCTTGCTTTTATTCTTTTCCCATGGTGTTTTTCTCACGGCTTAGCCAGAGCAACAGGTGGCTGATTATTAACCCCTGCATTTCCCCCTTTTTGTTTTTGTAGCAGACAATATGTCAATCTCGTGACTTCTTTCTTCTTTAGTTCTCAGAGGGCTTTTCGTGTGCATCTGAGGACTAAACAGAAGATTATAGTGAAACAACAGCAAAACATAGCTAGTGTTCCAATGAGACCACCTCCCACACCTTTGATCCACTCGAGAGGATTCAGTGAGTTAAGGCCCTCTGCTATCCCTTGAAGTGTATCTGTACCTGGTAATAGTCTAAGAGAAGCATGCTTCATGTCAATGATTCTTGCTTGTAGCTTTTTAATATCCAGAGTAAGGTTATCAGCCATATGGCCCTGCAAGTGCCGTCTAACATCTTCCCAGGTGTGTTCAGATTGGTTATATTCCTGGGGGGTTACACAGAAAGTAGTAATATTCCAGTCACAGTTTAAATGTATTTGTAATTTAAGATTTTGTACTTCTCCTCAGAGTAGCACTGTGTTTTCTAAATCCGCCAACCTGTTGTTAATCTCCTCATCTATATGGGTTTGGGCTCCCCAAGCGGAACTGGCATTTTTATGCCACTCCTGCACAAAAGTGGTGGTTTGTACCACCTGTTGGAGAGCTACTCCTGCCCCTGCCGCTGTGGTGGTGATGGCAATAATGCCCATTATGGCGGCAATAAGGAGCCCAATAAAACATTTGGATCTTTTCAAAATAGAACTTAGTAGCGTGAGCAAAGTATGCATGTCCGGGGAGAGTTCCCAAGGCCTATTTTGAGTTACTGGCAGCCAAACTCCTAAACGTCTGCGTAAAATCACATGGGAATGGTTAGAGTTGAATAATGAACTGTTCAAGCAGGTATATAGTTTGCAATCCTGGCAAGTTACGTTCCTTTCTGTCTCATTAATAGTTATAGTGCCAATCATAATCACATATGGATGCCTAACACAAGCTTGAGTATAAAATGTCCAATTTGTTGATGTATTGAATGACAGAGTATAATTTGTGGAATGAGAATAATTTCCATCCCAAATTTGATATTTTTTCAGGCTTTAGGCCAACTTCCGTGTTTCTGTTTGAGCCCCACCTAATTTGACCTGTGGCTGTGGCAGAGACATGCCACTGCCTTGCCAGATAATGGGATATTCTGAATGTGCAGTAATATTAGTGTGATTGTATACAGACACATGCCAGTGCAACTTCTTATAAGGATTGCAGGATGAGTTATGGTGTGAGCAATTAGAGACTGCATACCCCTTAGGGGACCAGTTCCAGACAATTCCATAGGAACCATTAGGTAAGATAATCCCTCAATCCCGCGACAATTATCCCAGTGTATTTGATCTTGTCGGTCGGCCCATATGCGTCTGCTCTCACACAAGGGTCTATCTGGCTTGATTAGATTATTTTGATCAGTCTCTTGATATACAAAGCTCAATCCAGAAAGTAAATGCAGCTGAGACTTAGTGTGATTTCTATTCAAAGAATTTACAGAAAGTCAAGCCTGCATTGACAGATTAAAACAGCCCTGGTCAGCACCCAGGCAAACAGGCCAAGTGTCAAAACCCAAAGTGCTATTGAAGGGGATCCTCTCTTCCTTTTTATGAATGGGCAAACGCTTGTCTTCTGGACCAGGGATCCAGGAGGCGTCATTAACATAAACAGGGATAGACACGTCACCCTAATTAACAGGTCTTAGCAGTGGGGGATTAGGTACAAAAGCCTAATAGGTATAATTCTTTGCTTCTGCCGGGCCAGGGGTATACTCACTGCAATGGTTATCATGGCAAACATAGCCATGGTCAGGTTCCCTGGAGTCACTGTTTCTGCTCGGTTTTACTCTACGAGCTGGAATCCACACAGGTTCTAGACCTTCTCCTGGAGAGAGACAAGCAAACCCTCTTCCCCATGTAATTAACTCCCCCGGTGACCAAGCATTTGTTGGTGGATCTTGCCACCACATCACAGGCTTAGTTGTATTTGTGGATGTATCCTGAAAATGTCACTCAGCTACAGTGTCCATAGTTTGTGCCAAAATATTCAAAAAAATTGAGAGTAAATAAAGCTTTATTCAATATTGTTTGTTGTCCTATGGCATCTCCCCCTTTTTGTTTTTGTATCATATGTTTAAGTGATTGATTAGCCCTCTCCATTATGGCCTGTCCTTGTGGATTATAGGGAATGCCAGTAGAATGTTTTATAGACCGAATTTTAAGAAATTGTTGGAATGCTTTACTGGTATAAGCAAGGTCGTTATCAGTCTTTATAGCTTTGGGTAGTTTTATAACAGCAAAACAAGCATATAAATGTCTTTGTACATGTTTTGTAATCTCACCGGATTCAGTAGTGGTCCATATAAATTGAGAGAATGTATCAATAGTCACAGGTACATAAGAGAGCTTACCAAAGGAAGATATATGAGTTACATCCACTATAACTATGGATTTTATGTGGAACTGTATATCATCAGTGTCTCAGTCACACATTTGGTAATGAAGGGGACAACATCTTTTGAAGCAGGCAATATAGAAAACAATATAGCTAGCAGTAATAGTAAAATCATAAGTAAGAACTTAAGTCAAGAACTTCCATTAGGTATAGCCCAGTAACATCTCCAGGTCATCTGACTCAGTTTGTTAAATGACTATAGCCTGTTGTTAATCTCCTGGTTGTAGATCTTGAAGCATCTGATCTTCATTCAAAGACTGTTGACTGAGATAAGCTTTAGAAAAAAACTCAGAGTGTCCTTTTTAATGAGGGACCTTTCTAATTTAACTTAATGAATGTCCTTTTTAATTTAACTTAATAGAGCCTCTTAGCAATGTAACATAACCACAAGGAACTATCTAAGAAGTGAGTCTTAGTAAATCCATGCCTTAATTAACAAAACTAGAACTAAAGATTCAGTGAAACATATTAGATGTCATAGGCCTGACATCAGTTGGGTGGATATTTCTTTTAGAGCTCCCCCGTATACTCTGAGATTTCTGTCTATGTCTGGAGACAGTCTTTTTTACCTCGATGAGGCTTTCAGAACCCAAACGTCTCCAATTTTTGGAGGGACGAGGCAGAGAGAAAAGAAAAATGTTTTAATTTTACCCACAGGGGTAAATCACTAAATTGTTTTAAACCATCAGTGACTTGAGGAGAAGAGCTTTTTTATATCTGAAAACAAAGATTGGAAGCCAGTAATATGTCAGACAAAAAGTCATGAAAATTGTAGTCATATTTAGCAGTCTGTTCAATCTCATGTAACCAATCCCTTTGTTTTGTGGTCCTTGCCTGACAACAAAGGACATCAGTGAAAGTGATAGTCTCCAAGAAGCTCATGAAGTTTTGCCAGTGTCTGTGTGACCTGTCCATCAAAGTGGGTGCCCTGATCACTGGAGATCACAGAAAATGCATTTTAAGCATTTATTTTTCACTGTGAGATATTAACCCTGCAGCCAGGAAAGGCTTTATCCTATCAAATAAAAGTGAGGTTTGTCAGGGAGCCGGGAAAAGACAAGCGGCCGTCTTGGATTTCCCATAGCCCTGACTGTTTGGTTTATAGCCATTATTTATCCATTTTAAATTTCCCGATGAGGGGTTAATTTTGCAGAAGCAGAATGAGCTTTGTCTATGTGTGTCATAGTCTCCATAGATCATTGTGAAATACCACTCATTCGTTTCATCAAATTAACAAAAGATTTTAAAAGCAAGTATGAATCACCTAAAGACAAATTTACATAGTCTGTTATCAAAAGCCATATTCCAAGAAAACTGTTCTTTTAACAGGAAGAGAAAACCAAATTCCAGATTGGTACCAGCTTATATTCACTGTGAAACAACAGCTATTTACTTAGTCAAAGCAACGATAAGACTTCAAAGGCAGTTTAATGTCTTAAGAAACTTGTACCACGCACAAAGCTCTTTTTTCACTTGTCATAAACCTTTGTTTTACATTTTCTGTAGTCATCACTTCATTTATCTATTTAGAAAATAGCCACCAATAAGTTTAGATTTACTTTCTTTTTTTCTTAATACACTGTAATTTCATTTCTCATATCTTTTTTATTAAAAACATAAATCTTACTTTCCTTAAGCAACCATGAACTGTCTTTTTTTTTTTTTTTTTTTTTTTATTTTTTATTTTTTTATTTTTTATTTTTTTATTTTTTTTTTTTATTTTTTTTTTTTAATAAATTTATTTATTTTACTTGGGGGCTAATTACTTTACAATATTGTAATAGTTTTTGCCATACATTGACAAGTTTTGTAGATTGGTGAACATAAGTACCAGTTTTAATTTTTAAAAACTTTTTTTTTATATATATAGAGAGAGAACATCTCAGGATGGCACCAAATATATTTATTAATAGTCCAAAATCTCTTTAATTTCTCTGTTAGTGTTCAGTAATTAATGTTTCAAAATCTTATTTTATTTGGAAATGACCTAGCTATTTAATAAGCTTTTATCATTTAGTTTAGTACATCCCTAGAAATTTAAGTTACCCCAATCCTCAGAGATTATTTTAGATAGACATTTCTAAAATATAATTATTTTTAATAGAGTTTATCTAAAAGTCTTCATCTCATTTATATATGTATATATATATATATGTATATATTTTTTAAAGTTCTTTCACTCAAGTTACTTTCCTTGTTGACAAATTTAGCTTACATTAAATCTAGGTACAATAAAAGTATTACACAATGTTGATGACTGAAGACATGTCTTAATTAGATTAGCAAACACACATTAATGTTAGATATTTAATGTTGGATATTTTTCAGTTCATGTGAACCTGAAACTAAATAGAGCTCATTTATAAATTAAGCTCATATTATCCAAAAACAAAGACACACACTGAGACACAGATAAATTTAGACAGACAGAGATCTCATAGTTTTCCGCTTGAAATTTAAAGTGTCTCTTTGCCCCTTCTTTTTCTTCCTTGGTTTGAGTTCTACCAATTTGTTCATGGCTGGAGTCCCAGATAGAGTGGGCTGTGTATTCCAAGGACATGATAAGAGTTAACCTCAGGCTTTTTTTCCCCAGGCCTGTTTTGGTTTCTCAGGCAGAATTAGAGCTCCCAAAAAGTATTTTAACAAGCTAAATTTTTCTTAATTGCATGTGCAAGAAGAACCGGTTTTGCAATTTGAAAAAAGATTTTATTTTAACCAGTTTTCTCTGCAGTCTAAAGAATATCATGGCCATTCAGTGTCAAAAATGTCATCTCTCTTTTTTGTAGTCATAGTTTCATAGCTAAAAATTAAACCAGGAAATGTTCTAATTGGCTCTGATGACAGGGGTAGCCAGACTGTTCAGATGTTGTCCCAGCAGGGATTGTCTCTCTGGGGAGCTGAGGTCTTCTCTTGAAGTAAAGAAAGCCTGTCCTTTAACCTCTATTTTCTCCCAGGCTCTTACGCAGTATCGCCTCACCTGTTTTATAGCCTGATCTTCCATAAGCACTCCATCTTGAATTCTCCCCCAATTTCCACTGCCTCGCAATTGATCTAAAGAGGTGGGGATCTGCCTGGCTTGGTTATGGGCCACCAAAATCAAATGGGAACCCTCAGCTAGTCCCTGCACTATTCCCAAGTTAAAAGGAGAATTTACTCCATAGTTCTCAACAGCTTGCTTAAGTTCCTTTAGTATTTTGAAGGGAATCTCGTAAGGCGAGTGCAGAGAAAAAGAGAGCAAGCCGGGCAGTCAGGCAAGAAAAGGGAAATTTATTAGAGGGAACAGAGGGGATGACTGGCCCTTAAGGAGAGCCAGCATCCTCCCTTTCTGGGGTATCTTTCTTATACCCCACCAATGAAAAGTTCTCTGAAGGGATGGTTCGTTTTTAGCCTGTAGTTGAGTCCTGTGGTCACATAGCCGGAGGTCTGGAATCTAGTGGTCTTGCAGCTTTGAGAAGATAGGCGCTAGTAAGAAGACAGAATGTTATTTGGGCAATTTGGTCAGTCTCAAGGATCACTGTGATTTTATTCTTTGTTTGCAAGGTCAACATAATGAGTCGTCTTAACAATGAGACCCCATGTGAGCCCTATCATTCCAACCTTTTTGATTTAGGATAAGGGCTGAAGGTCAATCTTCTGTAACTGCTTCCCGTGGGACAAGGGCACTGTGGGGGTAAGAAGAAAAGTCTGGAACGTGGGTCGAGGGGATTTGTGTGGGGTCGAAGATTTTGATAATCTGAGTGAGTTAGAGGTAGCTCGTGGATAGTTCGGTTGGTGAAGGCTTGTAAGGGTCCCGAAGAAATTTTGAAAAAAGACGCATGAAACATGGGCCAAAAGTTAGAATGAGGGTACGTAGAACGAGAGGGCCTGGAAAAGATAGGACCCAGGGCATCCAATTCCAATTGCTTAACCAGTTTTCCCATGAATTACTGAGGTGTTGACGTAGTCTCGAGGCCCTGTTTGTCAGATTTCTTGCTGCTTCCTTTACAACGCCCGATTTATTGGTGTAGAAGCAGCAGGCTTCCTCCAAAAATAGGGATAGGCCTCCTTTTTCTGCTGTGAGGAGGTCTAATCCTCTTCTGTTTTGGAGGACCACGGCTGCCAGGGAATCTAGCTGGTTTTGGATAGTGATAAGGCTGTTAGCTATTTCTTCTAGGCTGCCAGTGAGGTCTTTAGAAAGGCTTTGATGGTAATTTAAAGAGGTTGTGAGTCCTGCAGTCCCTGTCCCAATCCCAGCCACTATTCCTAAACTGATTAACAGAGGAATGAATTGAATTGCCTGTCTGGGTCGGTTATGAGTTAGTGGGATAGGAAGGGTCTGATCGTTAGGAGCAGTACAAATATCTGAGGCCAGATACCTGGGGGCAGACATATCTGGGGCCAGGTATGGGGGAATAGTTCCTAGTTGAGGGTAAGAATTGCTCATAGAGTTTTGTCTGGAAAAACAGAAAGGAGCCTGTTGTAGACGAACGTCAGAGGTGGTGCGTCCTCCTATAGCTGGTCTTTTATGAGTAGAAGTGAGATCTGTAAGGAGGGAGGTCAGTATCTTGTCGGGATTGTGAATTTGATTAACTGAATATAAATAATGCATGATAAAAAGAGAGATTCTCCTCTATATGTGTGATAAAGAGAAGTGTTTATGTGAGTCCATTTATCTGTGGAAATGGGGAGTGCCGATCCTCCAGGCGAGGGGATGGATAAGCAAATCCAACAATCACTGGCCAAGGTCAGGTTTGAGGTATTGAGTAAATGATGGGTCAAATTTAGAGTTCCGAATAGGTAGGCGAGTTTGGGGGCAGGATGAGTTATAGGCAGGATATTAATGTGAAGTTTGGACTGTAAAAGAAGAGGGAGTAAGAGTAAAATCACGATGTGACGTCTCATGTCTAAGGGGAGAAAATGATAAAAATAAGAATCCAGATGTAGAAATCAGTCTGGGTTGGTGTGAACTCTATGAAATCTCCCTGGAGTCAAAGATTGGTTATAAAGTCAAGGAGTGAAGGGAGATCAATAACAGTGTTGTTTCCAGGAAAGGTAAGGGCTTGTGTTACTGTGTGAAGGAAAGTAGATAATGAATTCATCTAGATGATCACAGTAAGAGGAGGGCCACGCCCCCCAAAACAAGAACTATGGAGAAGTAGGTAAAACAGAGGGAAAGCTTTTGAATGATAGTCCACTCAGGGGGAGACACAGAGTAAAGTCCTATTGTGAATAGGGTAAGTAGGGGAAATCCCAGTCCAATTAGTAACCAATACATCTGTTTTTGTTTTACTTATCAATATTTGTTTTTGGCTGTTCTGTTTCTTCAGGAATTCAATCCAGTCGAAGCCTGGAGGGTCCCAGAACAGTGCTGGTGTAGCGAGGAGCGTCTGAGTGGGGAATGTTTCTTGGCAGAGATGAAGAGTCTCCTCAGGCCCGCTTTAATCTAGAGACATGAAACCAAGAGGAATGACCTGCTAGTTTAGCATCTGTTGTTATGGTTAGAATGACCTCAAACGGACCAGTCCACTGAGGCTGGAGATCCTTATGGTGTAAGGTTTTAAGCAGGACTCGATCCCCAGGTTATGAGTGTTAAGTCAGCTGAATTCGTTTGATGAGGCTTCGGGAGAGAGAGCGATCTGTATGTTCTCTCATGAGGTGTCTAATAAGGTTAAGGGTGGGAAGATAATCTCCCAGCAAGGGGCTGGCAGTAGGGAACTGACCCAAGAGCAAAGGGCGTCCATACGTGAGTTCAAAGGTGAAAGTGAAGTGAAGTCGCTCAGTCGCGTCCGACTCTTTGCGACCCCGTGGACTGTAGCCTACTAGGCTCCTCCGTCCGTGGGATTTTCGAGGCAAGAATGCTGGAGTGGGTTGCCATTTCCTTCTCCAGGGGATCTTCCCGGCCCAGGGATCGAACCCAGGTCTCCTGCATCGTAGGCAGACGCTTTACCGTCTGAGCCACCGGGGAAATGTTCAAAAGGACTGAGGAAAGACGGGGCCCCTGGAGTAGCCCTAATGTGAGCCAAAGCCATGGGAAGGAGTTCGGTCCACGGCCTTTGCAGTTCTAGAGAGAGTTTGGTTAGGTGTGTTTTGAGAATACAGTTTGCCTTTTCTACTTTTCCCAAGGATTGGGGTCTGTATGGAATATGTAGTTTCCAGGTTATGCCAAGGGATGGGCTACCTGTTAAGTGATTTGGGAGATAAAAGCTGGCCCATTGTCCATTATCGGATTGGAGAGAGAGTGGGAGGGCAAAGCGAGGGATGATTTCTCCTGTGAGAAACTGTGTTACCTCTGAGGCAATTTCTGATCTCATAGGGAAAGCCTCAATCCACCCTGAAAAAGTGTCTACTAGAGTGAGCATGAGTTTTATTTTTCGTGTTGGAGGCATGTGAGTGAAGTCAATTTGCCAGTACTCTCATGGGATATGTCCTCGAGCCTGACGTGTTGGGAATGAGGGGATAGGCTTTAGGGCTCCCTGCGGTGAGACTGAGGAGCAGATAATGCAAGAGTGAGTGGTTTGTTGTAGGAGGGAAAGAAGGTTAGGATAGGTGATATGAGGTCTTAAGAGATGATAAAGAGGTTTAGTGCCTACGTGTAGGGCTTAATGAATGTCTGTAAGAATCTGTGTGGCCTGAGATTGGGGAAGGACATGGTGGCCCTGTTTTTGTAACCAGTCTCCTTGTGGTTGTGCTCCCTCTTGTAGCAATCGTGTTTTTTCTTTGGGGAGGTAAAGCGGCTTTATGTTGGGGATTACTATAAGTTGTTGAGCTGGTGATCAGAGCGAGGCTTGTTTTGCTTCTGTCTGCGGCATCATTGCCCCGTGAAATGGGGTCTGAGGCCACCTGGTGACCTCGGCAATGTATGATGTCTACTTCAATTGGCATGTTAGCCGCTTTTAAAAGTTGGAGTATAAGTGGGGCATTAGTTATGGGAGAGCCTTTAGTAGATAGGAGCCCTCGTTCCTTCCAAATGGCAGCATGTGAGTGGACGATGTGAAAAGTATATTTAGAATCAGTGTATATGTTTGCTCTCTTGTTAGCTGCGAGGGTAAGGGCTCTAGTTAGTGCAATAAGGTCTGCCTTTTGGGAAGAGGTTCCCGAGGGGCGAGGTTGGGATTCAATAATTTCAGTGTCAGAGACAATTGCATATCCAGCTACGTTTTTTCCTTCTGATGTCATGGAGGAGCCGCCATCAATATACCAAGTAAAGTCAGGATTATTTAAAGGGGTTGAGGAAATGTGGGAGAAATGGGGCATCAGGTCTTCTAATGCCTCTTTGCAAGTATGGATGGGGGGCTCAGAAGAATTAGGGATAAGGGTGGCAGGGTTGAGAGTAGGACAGCATTCAAAGAAGAACTCGGGAGATTTGAGAAGGGTGACATGAATTAGTTGGATGCGTGAAGGAGATAGAAGGGTCATGGATTTGTGAGAAAGTAAGTCCTTAAAGTCGTGTGGTGAACAAATGACAGTGGGTGCTCCAAAAGTAAGTTTTTTACTTTCCTAAGCGAGGAGTACAGCTGCTGCCAGAGCACGTAGGCAGGCTGGCAACCCTTAAATTGTGGTGTCTAATTGCTTTGATGGATAAGCGACAGGGGTGAAGGAGGGGCCCTGATTTTGTCCCAAAACTCCTAGGGCAATTTTGTGTCTCTCAGTGATGTAGAGTACAAAGGGGCGAGAAAGGTCAGGAAGTGTTAGAGCTGGGGCTGAGAGAATGGCTTGCTTAAGGGTGTTAAAGGCTGAACAGATATTTGATTTTAGCTCTAGGGGTTCTGAAAGATCTCCTGGGGTGGCTTGATATAGGGGTTGCACCAAGAGAGCAAAATTAGGAATCCAGAGGCATGGATATCCAGCTAACCCCAAGAAGGACAGGATCTCTGTTTTTGATGTAGGGTGTGGTCGGGTGGGTATAAAGGACTTTCTCCCAGTAGTAATATACCCTTTTGTTGGTGTTAAAAGGACTCTGAGATAGGTGACTCTAGGAAGAGAGAGCTGAACTTTGGTGGGAGATACTTGTTAGCCTCGATCAGCTAGAAAATTGAGTTGTTTAGCGTGCTGTTGAGAGTGTGTAAGCGAAGGACTACACAAAGAAGGAGATCATCCACATATTGGAGGACAGTACTCAGAGTAAGGTCAAGAGAGGTTAGGTCTGATGCTAGAGCTTGGCCAGAGACATGAGGGCTATCACGAAAGCCTTGTGGGAGGACTGTCCATGTCAGCTCTTGGGAGTGATGGTTGTCTGGATCAGTCCAGGTAAAGGCAAAGGGGTCTTGAGAGTCTGGGTGTAAAGGATAGCAAAGAAGGCGTTTTTGAGGTCTGGAACAGTGAAGTGGGTAGTGGAAGAGGGAATGAGAGAGAGAAGAGTATAGGGATTTGGAACTACTGGGTGTATGGGGATAACAGCCGCATCGATAAGTCTCAGGTCCTGGACCAGGCGATAGGAGCCATTTGGGTTTTTGACAGGTAGGATAGGGGTGTTATAGGAGAGTGAGTTGGGCACAAGAGGCCCTGACATAGGAGTTTAGTGACGATAGGCTTTAACCCTTGTTGATGTTTTTGGGAGATGGGGTATTGTGGTTGACTGGGAAATTTAGAGGGGTCTTTGAGATGGATATGAATTGGAGCATGGTGAGAGGCAACAAATGGGTTCTCTGTATCCCAAACTATGGGGTTTATGGATGAGGAGGGCAATGGGGTGGGGGAAGAGGAGGTGGGGTTGAGGAGCAGTAGCCAGGCTAGATCAGAGGGTGGGCTTGGGATAGTAATAGAGGCTTTGAATTTTGAGAGAAGGTCTCTCCCAAGGATAGGAGTGGGGCATTTGGGGAGTATGAGAAAAGAATGGGAGAATGGGGTATTTTGAAGTGTGCAAGGCAGAGGCTCGGTTATTCGTGGTGTAGATATTAAACCGTCAACCCCCATAACAGAGACCCGAGAGACCTTGGTTTTTCCAGAGTAGGCAGGAATAGCAGAGTAAGTAGCCCCCGTGTACATGAGAAAGGAGATCGGCTTACCTGCCACTGTAAGAGTTACCCCAGTCTCCGTAGAGGTGATGAGAGTGGGGGCCTGGGGCCCCACCTTCAGTCTTCAGCGGCAGGTCCAAGGAGGCTGGGCAGAGCTGGGTCAGAGGACTCCTGCTCAGGACCAGGAGGGGATGTCCGTCCGGATCCCTAGAGGGGGATTTGGGCAGTCGACCTTCCAATGTCCCTTTATGCCACAGGTGGAACATGGACCTGGAGGGGGCCTTGACTTTAAGCATGAGCGGGCCCAGTGGCCTTCTTTGCTGCATTTGAAGCAGGGCCCAGGAGGCTTCCTTTCTTTGTTGGTTGATGGAGGCTTGGAGCCAGGTAAGGCAGTGGCTAAAAGGTGGTATTTGGCCTGATCTCGTTGGGCCTTCTCTAGCTTTGCCTCTTCTTCCCGATTATTGAAAATCTTAAAGGCTATGTGTAAAAGGTCTCATTGAGGGGTTTGAGGGTCTTCTTCTGCCTTTTTTGGTTTCTTTCAGATATCTGGGGATGACTGGGAGATAAAATTGGTGTTAAAGACAATGGTGCCCTCTGCTGAAGCGGGGTCTAATTTTGTCTAATTTTGTAGGGCTTCCGTTAACCTGGCTAGAAATTGTGCCGGGTTTTCGTCTAGTCTTTGAGTTATTTCCCAGAGCTCATCGAAGTTGACAGCTTTATGCCCTGCCTTTTGAAGGCAAGCAACCATATGATTATGGGCTGCTTGTCCAGGTCTCTCTGCCTGATAATCCCAGCTGGGATCACGTGGGGGGACAGCCATTGCCCCTAGGGGCTTAGTGTTCTCTGTCCTGTGTATCTCATCAGCATGCATCTGAGAGGCTTGCCATACTCGAGTGGAGGAAAGTATGATGTAAATATCATGCCAGGTTAAGTCATAAGACTGGGTAAGGTGCTTGAATTCTTTTAGATAATTATCAGGGTCTGAGGAGAAGGAGCCAAGATGCTTTTCAGCCTGAGACAGATCGGTGAGGGAGAATGGGACATGAACCCGAATAATGCCTTCTGCTCCAGCTACTGCCCATAAAGGGAGGAGTGGAGCAGGGAAAGGAGCAGGGTCCTGCGGTGAAGTTTCCTGTTTTAAAGTTGTTGGGGACTGGGTACGGGGAGGGGATCTAGGGAGGCCGGGGTAAAGCCTTGGGACCCTCGGGGTAGAGGGTGGGTCTGAGGTCTCAGATCTTGCCTCTGGCACAGGCAGGGGAGAGGGGTTGGGAGCTGCGCGGTGGCAGTGGCCTGCACTTGAGAAGCGGGGGGGGGGGGGGGGGGGGGGGACGTAAGGTGGAGGTTGTGGAACTGGATCTGGAGCGGCTGCAATGGGATTGGGAGCGATAGGGGGTGGGCTGTGCTCGGAAGGGTCAAAGGAAGAAGAAGAAAAGTCTGAGCAGGGATCAGGAGACATTGTATTAGGAGGATGTGGCCCAGAGGGGGCTAAGAGTATTTGAGAAGTAGAACAGGATTCACAGAGGGAGGGTCGAGAGCGAAGAGCGAAGAAAGCCTGAACATAAGGGATTTCTAACCACTTGCCCTTTAGGCAGCAGAAGTTACTGCGGTCCCGTAGAGTATTATAATTGAGAGTTCCGTTTTCTGGCCATCATGACCTATTATCAAGTCTGTATTGTGGCCAGACAGTGTTAGAATAGTAAATAAGTCTTTTTGGCCTTATCTCCCCTTGGAAGCTCAAGTCTTTTAGGTTTCAGAGAAGGCATCCTAGAGGAGTAGATTTTGAGGGCTGGGATTGAGAATTTCCCATTGCGGCCGAATAGGGAGGTTAGATAAGGGCGAGAGACAGTGAGGAGAAAGGTCCGAGAGAAAAGGCATCCCCGGTCTCAGGTCTTTCTCAGAGAGTAATAATAGTCTGCTTTGAAATGGGGGTCCCCTATTTCAAAGTCAGACGGGGCACAAGGCCGAGGGCCCGAGGGCTGTGGGGACGTGGGGATCTTCCTGCCTAGCGCTAGGACTTGGAAACTAGGAGAGAGAGAGAGAGAAAGAGAGAGAGAGAGAGAGAGAGGATCCGAGGGAATGGGATTTCACTCACCCTTGTAACCAATGGATAAAATGTGGGCCAGTGTGTGGATGTCAGTCCAGCAAGGCAAGTGGAGAGTCCCGTCCCGGAGCTCGCCTCAGTTTCTCAGCAAGATCCAAGGGAGGGGACCACTGGAGGTGGGCTCGTGAGAGGAGCCCACCCAGTTGCGGTGGATCTTCCCTCCCAGGTTTCAGCACCAGAATGTAAGGGGAGTGCAGAGAAAAAGAGAGCAAGCCGGGCAGTCAGGCAAGAAAAGGGAAATTTACTAGAGGGGAAAAGAGAGGGTGACTGGCCCTTGAGGAGAACCAGCGTCCTCCCTTTCTGACGGGGTCTTTCTTATACCCCGCCAATGAAAAATTCTCTGAAGGGATGGTTAATTTTTAGCCTGTAGTTGAGTCCTGTGGTCACATAGCCGGAGGTCTGAAATCTGGTGGTCTCACAGCTTTGAGAAGATAGGGTGCCAGTGAGAAAACAGAATGTCATTTGGGCAATTTGGTCAGTCTCAAGGATCACTGTGATTTTATTCTTTGTCTGCGAGGTCAACATAATGAGCCATCTTAACAGTGAGACCCCATGTAGGCCCTAGCAAATCTGTTTGTGTACAGCCTCATACACCCCATTAGGATTATTAGGATCTGCCCCAGGAGCTATCTGTTCATGTATTGTCACTGGAAATGTCATAGTCATAGCCTCCAAGTCACCCTCCTGTCCAGCCCGCCAAATACCTTTCTGGAGGGGTGACAGAACTGATGTCTCTCATAAGGAAGGAAAAGCTTGAGCCCCTCCAGTGGTTAAGACAGGAGGGAGAGGAAGAGGAGGCAGAGGAAATTCGTCTTTCCTAAACAAAGACGCACTTTAAGAGCCTCCTGCATTTTTTTGCTCTACCCCCTCGGGCTCTGCATAGTCAGGTCCTCCCTTTGATGGGGTTTCACATTCATCTTCACTCCCTTCTGAGTTTCCCGGGTCTAAAACGGATTTTATCAGTGCCCAAGTTGACCAGATAGATACAGGCAAAGAAGTTTCTCTAATTCACTATCTACCTTCTCCCATGTTCCTAAATCTCAAGTACCAAGAGAAGGGAACCATGAGCAACGTTTCTCAACGGTTTGTAAAAGCTCCAATAGGTGGCCCTCACTTATATTTGTTCCCCTCGCTTTTAAAAGCTGCCTTAAGAGGCATATATATGGCCGGTATTGTTCCGAGCTTTCTGAATCTCCCATGCTTAACCCCGGTTTCAGTGCCTGAGAGAGTGTTACTTACCGCAAAGGGGGATTTTCAGAGGCCTCACTCCACTCTACCTCAGGACCCTGTGCCAATATTTCAACTTCAGCTTCGCTCTCTCAGCGGTCCTTCACTTTCAAGCCCACTTTGGGCACCACTTGCTGAGACCAGCACAGCAGGTAGGGATCGAAAGTGGTTAACACACAGTTTGGGAAAAAGGAACTAGAGACAGAATTAAAGTTTTAAAAATGGGACCAGGGGACTCAAGATTTCTTGGATCAAGAGCCCTGTTCCTTGGAGCCACATCACTTTTATTTAGTGTCTCAGCACACAGAAAGTATCTGTTGTGCTACGATAAAATCAGCCTCCTGTGTCCCTGGTCACGTCTCCCATTTTACTGATTACTTTGAGCTATCTTTGTTATTTTCTTGTACAAGGGATATCACCCAGCTGCAGGTCAGAGACCCGCAGACACTTTGGGAAAACATCTTGGTGTGTGAACAAGCAGCGTTCTGAACTTGCGCTGACCTGGCGTTCCAAGGTCCACACTGTGCTTTTCCTTAGCTTAGCAGGGCGTGAGGATCCCAGCTAATCAACCCGATGTACTTTTGTTTCGATTATGCTGTATTGCTATATTTTGCTTTTATTCTTTTCCCATGGTGTTTTTCTCACGGCTTAGCCAGAGAAACAGGCGGCTGATTATTAACCCCTGCAGAAAGACAAGCTTTTTTCCCCTCCTTGGTGGGAATGTGACCAGCTTCCTAGTACACTCTCTTATCTATTCTTATATTTAGCAATGATAAGAATAATAATATCTGCTCAGCTCCCCCTCACCCCACACTTTACAGAGCAGTTGCACACGCTGCACCTCATTTACTGTACCTCATTTTGTTGAGTAGGTGTTATCTTTGTTACACCCATATTACAGTGGATGCAGTTGATGATGTTGAGACTCAAAGAAATGAAAGGCTTTGTGCACAGTTACACAGCTCAGTGAAAGTGAGGAAGCCAATCCTTCTGATTCCAAACCCCATTCTTCTCCCGTGGGTGGAAGTAGTACAAGCAGCCCCAACCCATAAGGATTGAGAAATTGGATGATCATAAACTGGAGTGCACAGGGCAAAGTGTGTGTGTGTGTGTGTGTGTGTGTGTGTGTGTGTGTATGTGTATGTGTTTTCACCGGAAGAGAGTGTTTATCAAGGGATGAAAGACAATTGCCTTAGTGCAATTAGTGATGTTTCTGTAGCCCTGTGGGTTGCTACCCACAGCCAAGCAATTAGCACCAAATCTGATGGCCTGCTGGTTGACTCTCATGTCCTCCACCACAATGTCTGACCCACCTGAGGCTTACTCTCGCTGTCCCGAGATCTCAGTGGCAGCAAGGTGCACACTCTTAATCACGTGGGACAGGAAAACATAGCCATTTCCTACCTATATCCTTATTAAGAGATGAACACCCTCTACAGAGCTGGGGTGGGGTTGGGCATAGATACGGAGAAGGAGCTCAGCCGGCAAAGCCAGTCCAGACTTCACTTCTCTGCCTTAAGAGAGAAACGACAGCACAGCAGCTGGCTTTGCATCCACCATTTGGTGTCCAAAAGCCACAAACATGACTTTTGGCTGGTGATTCGTCTTTACAGTACACAATGGTGGTACAGTGGAACGGGAAAGTTACCTGGCGTGGTAAAAACGATGCATCCCACCAGTTCTCCCATGGCTTTCTCATCTCCACTTTGGTGCCAACTGCACTTGTGGAACTGTGTCCAGCCCGCACGTGGCAGCACAGAAGCTGATGTGGATAGACTGTGGGCTACATTGACGAAAACTCTAGCACAGAGGTCTAATTGGGGTCCTGCCCAAGGTACAGCTTCTTCCACTCTCCTGGCATGTCCACTTCCGGCAATTCTCTTAAAACTGATAATTCAGAGGCATTTTTTTTTTCTGCCTCAGAATTAGAAGAGAAGGTTCTGATTGGAAGCCTGGCTGAAGAGTTTTTGGCATCATGGTTTTCCTGGTGCTTGGGACCTGGTGCTAGCGTCTGGCCCGCATGGCCTCACTCCCAGCTGCTGGAGTTCTGTACCTTGCCCTGTGAGATTCTTCCGAGAGATGGCAGTGGGCTTTGAGGGTATCAGCCACGTGGTGAGGAGAAGGAGGAGCCATTTCTCCTCTACAGGCAGTATGAGCTAGATGACCAGGGCCCTGTTTTGAGGCCCTCTGCTGTTGATGATCTTCAGAAGTTTTCACACAATGTATTTCTTAGCTATATGAAGCACAAGCTGGGGTCAAGATTGCCAGGAGAACTGTCAATAACCTCAGATAGGCAGATGACATCACCCTTATGGCAGAAAGCGAAGAGGAACTAAAGAGCTGCTTGACAAAAGTGAAAGAAGAGACTGAAAAAGCTGCCTTAAAACTCAACGTTCAAAAAACTAAGATCATGGCATCCAGTCCCATCACTTCATGGCAAATGGATGGGGAAACAATGGAAACAGTGACAGACTTTATTATTTGGGGCTCCAAAATCACTGCAGATGGTGACTGCAGCCATGAAATTAAAAGACACTTGCTCCTTGGAAGAAAAGCCATGACCAACCTAGACAGCATATTTAAAAGCAGAGACATTGCTTTGCTGACAAAGGTCCGTCTCGTCAAAGCTATGGTTTTTCCAGTAGACATGTATGTATGCAAGAGTTGGACCATAAAGAAAGCTTAGCACCGCAAAACTGATGATTTTGAACCGTGATGTTGGAGAAGACTCTTGAGAGACCCTTGGACTGCAAGGAGATCAAACCAGTCAGTCATAAAGAAAATCAACCCTGAATATCCATTGGAAGGACTGACGGCAAAGCTGAAGCTCCAATCCTTTGGCCACCTGATGCAAAGGGCCAACTCATTAGAAAAGACCCTGATGCTGGGAACGATTGAAGGCAGGAGGAGAAGGGGATGACAGAGGATGAGATGGTTGGATAGCATCAAGACTTGATGGACATGAGTTTGAGCAAGCTCTGGGCGTGGTGATGGACAGGGAAGCCTGGCGTGCTGCAGTCCACGAGAATCTAACACATAGATTCTCATAGATTCTCAGGCTACTGTAACAAGTTACCGCAAACAGTTGGTGAGAACATCAGGAATATGCTTATCCTCACATTTCTGGAGGCTAGAAGCCTGAAGCAAGGTATTGGCAGGGCCAAGCTCCCTCTGAAGGCTCCAGGGCAGGGTCCTTCCTTGCCTCTTTCTACCCTCTGGTAGTTGCAGCAATCCTTGGTGTTCCTTGGCTAGTGGACATTTCACAGATGAGAATATAGTGTATAGAATTTGTAGCGACAGTTCTATAAATGTTTGAAAGTGGAAATCACAATAAAATATCTGGCCATAAGTGGAAAAAAATAAGACAAAATACTATATATATAGTCTTCCTACGGTCACTAAGCTTGTTGAAAAAACATTGACATTTTCAATGGTTTTGCTTCTTTACTGCCAACTATAGAAAAAAAGTAAAGGCTAAATAATGAGGACACCTTGTCCATTTATGGACCACCAGTTACGGGTGAGGCACCAACGTAGGATCTGGGGATCCACCCCGTCTTGTCAAAGCTAGGGTTTTCCAGTAGTCATATATGGATGTGAGAGTTGGACCATAAGGAAAGCTGAGTGCCAAAGAATTGATGCTTTTGAACTGTGGTGTTGGAGAAGACTCTTGAGAGTCCCTTGGACTGCAAGGAGATCAAACCAGTCAATCGTAAAGGAAATCAACCCTGAATATTCATTGGAAAGACTGATGCTGAAGCTGAAGCTCCAATACTTTGGCCACCGGATGTGAAGATCTGACTCATCGGAAAAGACCCTGATGCCGGGAAAGATGGAAGGCAGGAGGAGAAGGGGATGACAGAGGATGAGATGGCTGGATGGCATCACCGACTCGATGGACATGAGTTTGAGCAAGCTCTGGGAGTTGGTGATGGACAGGGAAGCCTGGCATGCTGCAGTCCACGGGGTCACAAAAAGTTGGACACGACTGACCGACTGAACTAACTGATTTCTTTCTTAGTTATAGATCCCAAGCCTCATACCAAAGGTCAGCATGCCTCAGTCCATGACTGAGGTTTTCTCAGGGACTCAGTCTGATTTTATGGAGCTAGAGGGAGGAAGGGGGGGTGCGGGTGATCCCTTGGGGGTTCTGAGGAAAACTTCACTGTGTTGGGAGCTCGGGGTCACGGGGTAAGATTGGCCAGCCTTCCCTCATCACTCTTCTTTTTCTTCCCAGACAACTATCTTTTGCATTGCCTGATGATCTCCCATTCCCTGATCTGACATATGGGTTGTTTGTACTCCTTCAGCACTCCTTGCACAGCGCACTCTGTCTTCTTTTAGGGGGCGGAATTCTTGAGATGAATATTTGAAGAGAACAGCAGATATACCTGCTTTCTGCTCACAGCTACGTTCCTAGAGGGTCATGCCAGAGGGAAGGGCAGCCTCACAGCAGGGAGAGGAAGGAAGCAGGGAAAAGGGAACAGAAGGAGCTGAGAAACAGGCTACCATGTCTCTGGCCTTTGAAGCTATCCAGGCTGGGTATCAGGAACTGGATTCTTCTGTGCCCCAGCGCTCCAGAGAGGGTGTAAGTGCCACCTCCTCATGGTAATGGATGCTCAGGGCCTGGAAAAGTGTCTCCCACCCTCAGCTTTCCCACCTTAACATTTTTGTGGGTGATGATGATGATAATGATGATGATGATGATGATGTGTGTGTGTGTGTGTAAGACAGAGAGCGAGAGGATGTTTGTGTGCATAAATGTGTTTGTAGCGTGAAAGAACATATGCCTGTGTGTGTGACTGAAGATCAGATGGTTGGATGGCATCATCGACTCAAAGGACGTGAGTTCGAGCAAACTCCGGGAGATAGTGAAGGACTTGGAAGTGCTGAAGCCCATGGGGTTGCAAAGTGTCGGACACGACTGAGCGACTGAAACAGCAACAGTGTGTGTGCTTGTGCGTGTTTGAGAGATAAAAAGAGAGACACACACAGAGAGAAAGACACACACACACACTCGCGTGCATGCTAAGTCACTTCAGTTGTGTCTGACTCTGTGGGACCTTATAGACTGTAGCCTGCCAGACTCCTCTGTCCATGGGGATTCTCCAGGCAAGAATACTGGAGTGGGTTGCCATGCCCTCCTCCAGGGGATCTTCCCCACCCACACAGAAACTGAAAGCCTGTTAGATCATTAGCTTCACATCTGTGTACTCTAGGCCTGGGGAGACTGAAGAACCAGACTTAGAAATGCATCTTTAACCTTTCTTCTTTGTCAAAGTTTGGGTACTTTTGGTATATATAACTTGCTTCTGCTTCGTGTGTGTGTGTGTGTGCGCATGCGCGCGTGCGCCCACATATGTGTGTGTTTGTCTTACTGAGTATACTTTCTTTTGGTAATGTGTGTTAGTTGCTAGGTATCTGCACATGTGTACATTTCTGGGTGTCATATCCCCCTGCCCAGAGATTTTCTCTCTCCCTGTGTGGATATATACATGCGAGGGAGGGAGATTGGGACTACAAGTTGCCTATGTATTTTTAGATAAACTTGTGGGCATTGAAGTGTATGCAGTTTGCTTCTGGACTGTACATATGGTGATTGGGCCATGTGTACCAGTGTGTACACCTGGGTGTGTGTTTGCCTGCCTGAGAATGTAAGCACACTCTCAGACGTGATGATTTGGTTGACGTCCCATCTAGGAGAGTGTGGACACATGTGAGGCCGCTGGCTGTGGGTATGGGGGTATGTGTGTGCACTTTTCAGGCGTGGTTGATGTCCTTATCTATGACTTGGGAGGCAAGGTGGAGTTGTCACCTGCTGAAAGGAAGAAATATTTACTTGATCAATTTTGGGGCTCAGAACATGCCTGTCAGAACCTGGTCAACGAGCAGAGGATGTGACCTGGGGCTGCTGAAACAGAAAGAGATAGCCGAAAGGTCGGGAGGGCCAGAGGAACATATAGAAATAGGAGTAGTCAGAGAGGCTACCAGTACTAGGAGCACAGAGCAATCGTGTCAGGAGCAAACTTGAGGGTACTAGAACAGCCCATGGTATGCTGGCTTCTGTGAGCTGCCTTGGGGAATGAGGTGAGAGGGACAGCCCAGGTGAAATATCATTCATGGGCAGTAGACAACAGGAAGATGTTCTGAAGCCAAGGTACAGAGGAGCATGGTGGGAGAGTGGGCCCTAACAGAGAGCAGAGAAGGAAACAGTTTCTGAGGAAAAGGAGAACGCCCCACCCCCATCCCCCTCCCCGCCTACCTCCAAAAGGCTGGGCTCTTCTGCCACCTTCCACTCACCTCAACCTGAGGGTCAAACCTTCATGGACTAGCCTAAGCCAAGCCCTGGAGTCTGTGTGACTGAGAGGTTCACCAGCCAATGGTGATATGTGTATCAACTTTGATGATCAGCCTTGGGACAAAGAGCAGTTCTATCTATCTAATGTTTGTACGGTCTTATTTTACTTATTGTTTTGTCTTTCCTTTTGCTCCTTAGTACAAGGCAAGGCAAAAGGAGGCAAATAATAACTCTGTCCCATATGACCTGAGAAGCGAGGTGATTCCTCCACAACAAGGGTGGGGAGACCAGAGTTCAGAAATGGCCAGCTCCTCTGAACTGCCCTGGGTGCACAGTGAGGGGCAGCTGTGATCAATGTCCTCCCCCGAACTAGGCAGCTCTTCTTCAGTAATGCTGAATATGTATATTCATGAGAATACAAGTCGTGTGTGTGTGTGTGCATGCGCACGTGCACGCGTGTGCACACGCATGCTGAAAACTGCCCAGATGAGGGTTTTAGAGCTTGCAACTGCCTGGCGCATTGTTTCAGAGACTGGGGACTTGTTTGCTGATGACCTTGCTTGATTGGCAGGAGGGAGATGAGGGGGACTGGTATTCTGAGAGGGGAAGTGTGGGTTTGGTAGAGTTGGTTCAGAGTCCACATTCACGTGCAGGGCTGGGGCTCAGGACACGTCATGCATCCCCACTCAGAATGCAGCTTGGCCCTGGCACCTGGGTCCTGGCAACTGGGTGAACTGCTTGAGGAAAATCTCAAGGATCATCATCTTACTTGGAGGCTTCTATGAAGCTCTCTCAGTGAACTTCAAGATTGCTCATTGGAGACTATAGTGAACAGATAGGTCTTGATAGCATCTTGCATCACCCTTTCAAGACTTCCAACACAACACCTGTGGGAATCTTCGCCATGGTGGCTGATGAGGTCACTAGTGATAACAGTGGGGGCTCTGCGTCACAGTAGTCATTTGTATCAATACACAGAAAACTTCATGTTTATAAATAAAACTTCATGTTTATAAAAATGTGCATGTGTGTGTAACGTTAAGAATGTACACCTATATATAGCTGTTATTATAATTTTTATCATATTCACTATCATTATCAGCTTCCTGACTAATGCACTGAAAGGATACTCACAAATGTTAGCACAGGCAACGTCTGGATGGTAGGATTGAGGCTCAATATTTCCCCAAAGCTTCATACTCTTACGGCTTGCAGAAATGTGTGCAATGAGCACAAAGCTTTCCCACAATCATAAAATACAAAAGGCTACAAAGTAAGTTTGATCCTTCCTTGACCATCAAGGCCCATCAGAAGTCTTGACCACTGCGTTGTCTTCATTTTGAACTCCTGGGCTGCTTCTTGTGCACACTACACTCGTGACACTTCCATAAGCAATCGAATCCTTTGATTTTTTTTCTTCTTTTTACTTGCAGCTTCTTGTTATTTAATCTCTCTCATGGCAAGAACTGTATTTTTATTAATAATAATTCCTTTGCAGTAGAAACCACTGATTGAATGTCTCTGATGGGCCGGGCACTGTGCCAGAGCAGAAAGGTTGAAACCGCAGCCGTGGACATTTGCTGCTTCGCCAAAGTGTGTTAATGATTTGCAGTAAGTGTGTAATTTGACCGTACATGTTTAGAAAGTTCTATAGCATATGGTGAGAGTCTCTTTGATGTTTAAAATAAGTGGGGTTTGGTTTTTTGTGTGTCTTGGCCATTTTCCTTCTTTCTATTAATTCATTGTCCTTGTGTTATACAAACGTATTGATCCGAGAATTACTGACTTGGGAAAAGACAAATACTCATCCTGCATCACAGATAGTTTGAGAAGCAGCGGTCTGGGGACTTTGTGAAGATCAGCTGATTTATTTTCCACAGCATGTCTATGAAGCAGGAGGCATTATGCCTGGTATGGTGATGTACGTGGAGGCGGACACAAGTTAGATGACTTCAGCTAGGTCCCCAAGCTATTGTGTGAGACACCACAGGTTTGGGACCAGCATGTTTTCACTCAACTTGCATAGTTTATCTCAACTGCTGCTGCTCCATTGGTGCCTGACACTTATTTATCTTATCCGGACTTCAGAAGTACCGATCACACAATCCTGGCAGCTACCCTCCACCTCATAGCATCTTATGGAGAATGCTGCTTCTGGACCAGCTCCACGTCAGCCTTTATTACAGTCGTTGCAGCAGGCCTGGGAGCATCTTGGAGGAGCTAGCCTCTGCAAAGAGGGACATAGTTTCAAGCATGTAAACTAAAGCACTGTTTGAAGGGAAAACAGAGTAGAAGGATACTAAATATCCATTTGCAGAAGAGCAGGCGCCTAAAGGCCTTGATCGCCTTTTCTGGGTCAGGGCTACTGGAGAGGGTAGAACGTGGGTCTGTGCCTTAGAGGAGTACCTCAATAAAATAAGCCTCCCTCCGCATCTGTGTCCCCTGTGGCCCCAGTGCCCTCTCTTCTTCCTTTGTTCCTTTCTTCTCATGGAATCTGAGCTCATTCTCACAGGCTCAGATTAGCCTTAAGAATATTCTCTTCCTGGGATAGGCCTGGACCGTGTGACCTGAGACCCAGTCCTGTGAAAGCTTTATCTAGCCTCAGGTTTATCCTGCAGATGGGGCTCCACCTCACAGAGAAGCTCATTCCCTGGGGCCATATCATATGGGATCTTTTGCCAGACAGATTTTGTAGGGAGTGGACATCAGAATGAAGCTGACTGGAGGAAGCCCCATGGAAAACAAAGAGACCGTGAGCCTGCACACGTGTGTCTGCATGCGTGCGTGCGTCCGTCCGTGTGTGTGTGTGTGTGTGTGTGTGTGTGTGTGTCTGCTTGTCCAAGAGTCTAAAGTATAGTGTCCCAAATGGCACAGTGGACAGAGTATGATCAGAGTTGTTAATGTCCCCAGGAAGTTACTGTCCTGGCTTGGACTGACAACAGCTTTCAGGTCGTAAGGATGCACTAAGAGTCAAGGAGAGGGCAGCTCTGAGGTTCTGGGATGTCTGTTCCACTTGGAGCTGGACCAGCCTTCAGAGGAGGGGTCTGTTTTAAGCAAGTCAAGATCACAGGGCTTCTGCCACTCAGCCTCAGACTTGGAACAGAACTCCATTGCTGAAGTAGCAGTGTCATACAAGAAACTAAGGCTGATGCTCTGACATATGTGGCTACTGTGTGGTCATTTGAAGCTGCGGTGGTTCACTGGGGGGGGGGGGTGCTTGTTACCAGTGTAAGGGGCAGCAAGAGTAACTCCACACTGAGACTTGTCAGTAGGTCTGAGCCTATGGTTATAAGACTGTCTTGAGAGTCAGACTGTTTGGGCTCAAAACTTTACTCTTCCCATCGTTTGCTAACTGCTCTTGGCCAGTCCACCTGACCAACTTACATAGCGCATCTCTAACTTGTAAAATGGGGATCACGATATAATCTCCATTAGTGAATTGTTTGGAGTATTAGAAGTTATTGAGGTGCTCTGAAGTGCATCTAGCACATAATAGATGCTCAACACACATGGAGGTTCAACAAATAGGCGGGTACCTGACCTCAGCTAGAGGAGTTCAGGCAGGCCGGAAAGCCTTGCTGATCTCTACCCGACCCAGTAACGATATCATTCGCAACTCCTTGTGCGTGCTCTAGCCCTCCTCTTTAGGCAAGGGCCATGTAATCCCCTGCCTGTTCAAAGTTACTGCTCCAACAACCCTCTCTGCCTTCCCTGTGCTGTTGATTTCACTCCTCTCTGCAATGCTACTTCTTCCATCTGAAGTAAACCTTCTCATGACTCTCTCTTACTCCACCAGATGCTGCCCAATTTCTTTGTTCCCCTTTGCAGCAAAACTCCTTTCAAGACTTGTCTATACTCACTGACTCCCCCACCTTCCATTCTCTTAAGCCTGTCCAAAGCAGGTTTTATCTTCCACTTCTCCCTGAAGCTGCCCTCATCAAGGTTACCAGGGACTTCTGAACTGCTAATTTCAATGGTCAATTGTCCTCTGATTTCACCTGGCATCAGCATTTTGAGCATAGCTGACCACCGGCTCTCCCTCGATACGCTTTGCTTCACATGGCTCCCAGGACGCTACACTCTCAGTGTGTAGTGCAGCTGGCCACTTCTCACTCACACTCCTCACTGGTGCCTCCTTGCCTCCTCTTCTCCCTGATCCCTTTATGCCACAGGTCTCTGTCCATGATCTTCTTCTCTTCTGTACATACTCTCACCCCTTAGCCAATCTCAAACAGTCTCATGGCTTTCTAATTCCATATATACAGCTTATACACAACCTTTCAGACACACTCCTGACCTCTGTGCAACTGAATTCTGTGCAACTTCCTACTCAACCCATATGAGTGTCAAAGAGACATCTTAATTCAATATGTCCAGAACTGAATTCTTGATATCCTCCCTCTCCTATAAAGCCTGTTCCAACTAGGGCATCCCTTGTATCAGTTGGCCACCACACCATTCTACTAGCTGCCTGGGCAAAAAACTCTCGAGTCAGCCTCAACTCCTCTCTGACACTCGACATCTAAACCATCAGGAGTTCTGTTAGATCAGTCTCATAAAGTATCCAGAAAGTGAATGGTTCTCATCATGTCTACTGTTACAAGGATGATCCAAACCACCACCACCATCTCCAGTCTGACTTATAGCAATAGCTTCCTACCTGGTCTCTCTGCTCCCACCCTTGCCTGTTTTCTCTCTATTCTCAACATAGTAAGTAATCAAACTGATCCTTTCAGAAGGTGATTCAGATTGTGCTACTCCTCTGCTCAATCCCTTACTGCCTCCCACCTCCTGCCCCCCTCACATTTCACTGCAAACAAGAGCCTAGTTCCTTACAATGGCCTACTAGGCCCTACATAATGTGCGATTTGGTTCATCTCTCTGACCTTATCTTCAATTCTTGCCCTTTATGCTCACTCCACACCAACCACACTGGCCTCTCCATCCTTCCTCCAAAATGCTAGGTGCTCCCAGGACCTGTGCTGACTGGTCCTTCTGCTTGAACAATACTTCTCCAAACCCTGGATTGCTCCAGAGTTATTCTTATACAGCTTTGGCTGAGCTGAGACTCTCTTTTGTGCAAGTGTCCTCACACAGATTTGCAAAGAAATTCCATTAGCTCTTTGATGCTTACCGGTTTCATGGCCTGCAAGGCCTAGAGTAACCTGGGAACCAGTCTCAGTACATCTTCATACAAATCATCTTTCTCCACTGCCTCCACGACTCCAAAATCATTTCCTTCAGAAAGCTGGATTTCTATGCTTCTGCCAAATGAAAGAGACAAGAGGGGTCCTGACTGCTTCCCATCTCACGAGCGTGAATGTGAGCCCCGGCAGAATCTGCACCTGTCTTTCACCGTGACTGTGGTCTGCTGTGCACCTGACTGATGAGGCCAGGGCCACAACACTGGGCCCAAGGAGAATGTCCTCCAGAGACAGCCTGTTTTTTTGTTTTATTTTATTTTACTTATTTATTTTTTTGCATGGGCAGATACTCACTGCTTGCTGTGTCTACTCCAGGCACTCTATTCTGCTCAAGTTAAGAAGTCCTCCTGGTCTATTTTCCCTTTCAGGTTGGAAACAGCATCAGTGAGCAATGTTGCAGGCCAAGAAAGGATGCTGCTTGGTTGGTCCACTGTGTGACAGCCAGGACCCAGGATTCAAGGATTTATGGAGTGTTCAGCGTGGCGAAGTTTATGAGCAATGTGTTGTGCCAGGGAAGACACAATTGTTTTGGATGAAAATACTCATTCTACACATAGCAATGCCTCAAAGATACCTGGCAGTTGGGGCCACAACAAATGAGAATAAATGGGCGCTCCCAGCTACTCCCCAAATGGCTTCTTAAACTTACTTTCCTGTGCCTCCTCACTCTACTCCAGCATGCTCCTTCTCACTTTTACCCTGGGTTGTGGTGAAGTCTGAAGACAAAAAGACTTCCCCAAGGCTGGGTGGAGCCCCAGGTGTCCTGGTGATGATTCAGTCTGTCTGCCATTTTCATGTAACAGTCTGGGCTTTAGACTGGGCCCATGCTGGGTCATCTGCAGGGCAGTCACTGACCAACCAGGTGACCCTAGCAATTTGCTTCTGGTAACTGATCCCAAGTTTCTTCCTCCGTACACTTGTCCTAGTGGCACCTACCTTGCCAGACTGTTGCAAAAGTTAGAGACAATGTATGAAAACAGCAAAGTTCCTGGCACAATTTAGGCACTCAGGAAATGGCAGCTGCCCCTCTTGCCATGCATGGAGGACTTCTGGGCTCTTTACCCGTGAGTTCCCTAAACAGCTAGATTTTCCTAGGACCCAGAAATTCAATCCACTTCAGAGGCATCTTGGCAGCTGAAAGTGCAGCTTCTCCACTCACTTTGTGGAGACTCCGCTGGGGTGGGGCAAGCTTAGGTTGCTGATTTATGAACACAAAGCAAGAGCTCCCAGCCTGTGTCCTATCTGGATACTACTGCTCAAAGCTGAAAGAATTCACATAATTGAAAGAATGAGTAGTCTCTTTTGCTCACCACCTTCCAGAGGCCCCTTTCCCTGCCTCTCCCTCAGCCCTGTCATTCATTTCACAGCCAACAGAAATCCTGCCCTTGTTCAGCGTTCACCTGAGCAAATGCAGATTAACTCTTTGCAGTACCAATGTAGTGTGTTGGGAGTGGGGAGGAGTGGGGGACTCACTAAACTTCCAGGCCAAGGCGGGGACTGAGCCTGGGCCATTTGTTGCTCCCTTACTGGGCTGGGGAAGGTCACCCATTCCTTGGCGCAGCCCCAGGGAGCCTCCTACCCAAGACCTTTCAGGATTCCAGCAATCATATCTCTTATAGTACAGCTTGTGGTGTACTCCCACTCTTTTCTCCCTTTATCCTGGGCACTGCTGGTTCCCTGACTGAATTCAGCTTCTTGGCCTGTGCTTGCAAGTAGCCATTTTAGACAACTGGATGATTATTCCCACCAGGGCCAAAGAAACCCTGGACTCAGACAGGTTTTGGAAGGACACTATTTCTTTCCCTGAGCGAGCTGGCACTTCCCGCAAAACGGGGATGGTGCTGGTGTCACTGACCTGACAGAAATAATGTGTGGCAAGCCCCCAGTACAAAGGAGATGCTCAACAAATCTTTGCCCTGCAGGTTTTCCCACTTACTAGTTGACTAACCTGGAGCTGACTGACTTCCGAGTCCCTTCCTGTAAAAGGGGGAAGGTTTAAGTCAGCCTTGCCGCCTGAAGCATTTGAGGCTACAGTTGGGGTTACTGAGGACTGTCCCACTGAGTTCACGTGTATCTTTTGAAGACAGTGACTTTGTGAGCACATTGGCAGGCAGAGAAGGACAGCAGGGTGGCCTATAGGGAAACACTCTGGATTTGCTGGGAGTGGAGAGGGGGTCTTGTCTAGCATCTCTCACTTGCCATCTCTGTGGTTCTAGACCAGAAAGTCAGTCAGCAATCTGAACCTCAGATTTACACCTTGTCTACCTCTTGAGCCACTATGGACAAATATGGCCCCTCCAGGCCCCAAAACATGCCTTTTGATCTTCTGCAGCCCAAGTGCCTGTCACACTGCCTGAATCGTAGAGGTTCCCACTATGTTCTCGTTTGCTGAATGAATTTGGAGCTGCTGAGGGGTCATGCTTCTTACTTTTGTCTTTGCCGGGAGGCTGATGCCAGCAGTCTGTGGGTCCCTGGGCCTTTGCCAGAAAGTCATTTGCTAGCTTACCCTGGCCCCAGTGACTTTACCTTGCACACAGGTGGAAGCAGGGTAAGTCTGCCTGCGGCAAAGAAAGAAGAAGTGCCCTGGCCACTCTTTTGTTTGTGACAGCTGCTCCCTCTGAGACCCAGGAGGCTAGGTGAGGCACTCTTTCTTAGTGCTCCCTATTAGGGGACTTAGTTCTTACTGTGTTTAGCTCTCTGGGTAGTGTGGTTGTCCCTGGGGGTGGCCAGACCTTCTTATGCATGTAGCTGATTTGAATATGAGGGATGACTCCCACCTCTCCAGATGTGCTGCAGGGCAAGGCAGAGGTTTCAGAAGCCCCCAGTGATAGAATGGATGGGAAGAGCTTTGAACTCCTTAGCACACTGAGGAAAGAAAGTGTGAAAGCTCCGGAGGTGGAAAGAAACCTGATACCACAAGACTTCCTACACCATGGGCCACCATGCCAGGTAGCCCTCTGGACTTAATACACTGGCTCAAGGAGAGAATCAAAGTGCTAACTTTGCCCTACTGCTCCCCTCCTCTGCCAACACACACACACACACACACTTTTAAAACAACTTGTGCACCTTAACAAGACAGCTCCTCAGAGAGGTACCAGTTTACCTTTCAGAGAGCCCACAGATCGACTCTTTTCTTCGGTTTTTAGAAGCTCTGCTTTTAAGAAGCTTTTTTCTTTTAATTGTTTCAGGATTGTTATTATTATTATCCATTTTTTCCTCATTAAAATTAGTCATAACTCCCACTCTTTGGGAATCTAGCCCCTCCTCCTCTCTTCCCCATCTCATTCCTTTTTCTCCACTTTCCCCATGACATGACCCTAGTAAGAATTTGTGCTCATTTTCTCAGTCATATCTGAGTCTTTGCAACCCTATGGACTGTAGCCTGCCAGGCTCCTCTGTCCATGGGATTCTCTAGGCAAGAATACTGGAGTGGGTAGCCATTCCCTTCTCCAGGGGATCTTCTCCACCCATGGACTGAACCCAGGTCTCCTGCATTGCCAGCAGATTCTTTGTGGTCTGAGCCACTGGGGAAAGAATTTGTTTCTTCCTCAATGTTCATGCTGCCTTTAGTGCCTCAATATTTACTTCTTTCCTCATCTGCAATATTACTTTCAGACCTCAGGTTTTCACTAACCAAGAATTTTCTGACAGTCCCATCTTTTTAATTACTGTAGTACCATACAATGTCCTTTTGCCTGCAACCACCCCTTTCCCCTCTGCCCTCCTCTCAAACTGATTTAAATGCATTTTCTATTTCCACAGCACCCTGTGATGTGTCCTTCCCTTTGCCATTGCCCCTTCCCCCAAGCTGGGTTAAGTTTCAAAAAATACCTAACACACAATCTTTTCATAGTATGCTCTAATGCCCCTTTCAGACTCCCCCAAACTTATTTAAGCATCTCTTGGATTTTCATAGCACCCTATGATGCCCTCTTTCCTGTCCCACCCTGCAATATAGGTCACATAAACTTTTCTACATTTTTATGGTACCCCATGTTCACTCCCTATTACAGTATTTACGACACTGCCAGTTTACATATTTGTCTCTCTCACATAATCTAGATCTGAGAGCTGGGCCTCAGGAGTATCCCCAGATCCTACATTGGTGCCTCAGTTGGAACTGTCAGTGCATAAATGGACAAGGTGTCCTCATCATATAGCCTTTCCTTTTTTTCTGTAGTTTGCAGTAAAGAAGCAAAACCATTGAAAATATCAATGTTTTTTCAACAAGCTTAGTGACCATTGGAAGACTATGTATATATATATATATATATATATATATATATATATATATATATATATATATATATAGTGTTTTGTCTTATTTATTTCCACTTATGGCCAGATATTTTATTGTGATTCCACTTTCAAACATTTATAGAACTGTCTCTTCAAATCCTATATACTATTTGATTTATGTTACTGAATACAATAAAATACTCTTTTTTTCAAAGCTGATAAACACATGGAGAATTTCGATAGCAAACCAAGTTCAATCTACAAAAGTTATTTAAAGACATAGCCTCTGAACTTTGCCCAAAACCTGATTGATGAGTATAGACTGTAAACCTCCAGCACTTAGTTGGTAGAAAAAGATTCAATATTCCAATAAGGTATTTGATTTAGGTCATACCCGAATTGTCTAGTGGTTTTCCCTACTTTGTTCAATTTAAGTCTGAATTTTGCAATAAGGATTCCATGATTTGAGCAACAGTTAGCTCCTGGTCTTGTTTTTGTTGAGTGTATAAAGATTGTCCATCTTCAACCACAAAGAATATAATCAACCTGATTTCAGTATTGACCATCAAGGGATGTGAAGACTCTGTGTGTGGAGTCGTCTGTTGTGTGTTGGAAGAGGGTGTTTGCTATGACCAGTGTGTTCTGTTAGCAAAACTCTGTTAGCCTTTGCCTTGTTTAATTTTGTACTCCAAGGCCAAACTTGCCTGTTACTCTGGATATCTCTCGACTTGCTACTTTTGCATTCTAGCCCCCTATGATGAAAAGGACATCTTTTTTTTGGTGTTAGTTCTTGGTGTTAGAAGGTCTTGTAGGTGTTCTTAGAACCATTCAACTTCAGCTTCTTCGGCATTAATGGTTGGTGCATAGACTTGGATTACTGTGATATTGAATGCTCTGCCTTAGAAACGAACAGATATTGTTTTGTTGTTTTTGAGATGGCACTCAAGTACTGCATTTCAGACTCTTTTGTTCACTATGAGGGCTACTCAACTTCTTCTAAGGGGTTCTTACCCAAAGTATCAGATATAATGGTCAGCTGAATTAAATTCACCCATTCCAGTCCATTTTAGTTCACTGATTCCTAAAGTGTCAATGTTCACTCTTGCCATCTCCTGTCTGACCACTTTCAATTTACCTTGATTCATGGAACTAACATTCCAGGATCTGATGCAATATTGTTCTTTACAGCATTGGACTTTACTTCCATCACCAGTCACATCCACAACTGGGCACTGTTTTTGCTTTGGTTCTGTCTCTTCATTCTTTCTGGAGCCTTTTCTCCACTCTTCTCCAGTAGCATATTGGGCACCTACCGACCTGGGGAGTACATCTTTCACTATCATATCTTTTATCCTTTTCAAACCGTTCATGGGGTTCTCAAGGCAAGAATGCTGAAGTGGTTTGCCATTCCCTTCTCGAGGGAGCTACGTATTGTCAGAACTCTCCACCATGAGCTGTCCATCTTGAGTGGCCCTACATGGTGTGGCTCATAGTTTCATTGAGTTAGACAAGGCTGTGATCCATGTGATCAGTTTGGTTAGTTTTCTGTGATTGTGATTTTCATTCTATGTGCCCTCTGATAGAGAAGGATAAGAGGCTTATAGAAGCTCCCTGATGGGAGGGCCTGGCTCCTTATTGGAAAGTTTTGACTTATAGTGAAGAAAGTAGGAAAAAGCACTAGACCATTCATGTATGACCTAAATCAAATCCCTTATGATTATACAGTGTAAGTGACAAATAGATTCAAGGGATTAGGTCTGATAGACAGAGTGCCTGAAGAACTATGGACGGAGGTTCATCGCACTGTACAGGAGGTGGTGATAAAAACCATCCCCTAGGAAAATAAATGAAAAAAGGCAAAATGGTTGTCTGAGGACATTTTACAAATAGCTAAGAAAAGAAGGGAAGCAAAAGGCAAAGGAGAAAAGGAAGGATATATCCATCTGAATGCAGTGTTCTGAAGAATAGCAAGGAGAGATAAGAAAGCTTTCCTAAGTGATCAATGCAAAGAAATAGAGGAAAACAATAGAATGGGAAAGACTAGAGATCTCTTCAAGAAAATCTGATATACCAAGGGAACATTTCATGCAAAGATGGGCACAATAAAGGACAGAAACAGTATGGACCTGACAGAAGCAGAAGATATTAAGAAGAGGCGGCAAGAATACACAGAAGAACTATACAAAAAAAATCTTAATGACCCAGATAACCAAAAAGGTGTGATCACTTACCTAGAGCTAGACTTCCTGAAGTGTGATGTCAAGTGGACCTTAGGAAGCATCACTACAAACAAAGCTAGTTCATAGGTATTGGAGGTATTGGAATTCCAGCTGAGCTATTTCAAATCCAAAAAGATGATGCTGTGAAAGTGCTGCACTCAATATGCCAGCAAATTTAGAAAACACAGCAGTGGCCACAGGACTGGGAAAGGTCAGTTTTCATTCAAATCCCAAAGAAAGATAATGCTAAAGAATGTTCAAACTATCACACTATTGCACTCATCTCATATGCTAGCAAAGTAATGCTCAAAATTCTCCAAAGTAGGATTCAACAGTATGTGAACTGAGAACTTCTAGAAGTTCAAAGTGGATTTAGAAAAGGCAGAGGAACCAGTGACCAAATTGCCCACATCTGTTGGATCATGGAAAAAGCAAGAGAATTCCATAAAAACATCTACTACTGTTTTACTGACTACACCAAAGCCTTTGACTGTGTGGGTCACAACAAACTGTGAAAAATTCTTAAAGAGATGGGAATACCAGACCACCCTACCTGCCCCCTGAGAAATCTGTATCTATGTCAAGGAGCAACAGTTAGAACCAGACATGAACAAATGGACTGGTTCCAAGTTGGGAAAGGAGTGTGACAAGGCTGTATATTGTCACCCTGCTTATTTATCCTATACGCAGAGTACATCATGCAAAATGCCAGGCTGGGTGAAGCACAAGCTGGACTCAAGATTGCTAGGAGAAATATCAATAATCTCAGATATGCCGATGACACCACCCTACAGCAGAAAGGGAAGAGGAACTGAAGAGCCTCTTAATGAAAGTGAAAGAGGAGAGTGAAAAAGCTGGCTTAAAACTCAACATTCAAAAAATAAAGATCATGGCATCTGGTCCCATCACTTCCTAGCAAATAGATGTGGAAACAATGGCATCAGTGAGAGACTTTATTTTCTTGGGCTCCAAAATCACTGCAAATGGTGACTGCAGTCATGAAATTAAAAACACTTGCTCCTTGGAAGAAAAACTATGACAAAACTAGACAGCATATTAAGAAGCTAAGACATTACCTTGCCAACAAAGGTTTGGCTAGTCAAAATTGTGTTTTTTACAGTAGTCATGTATGGATGTACATGACTTTATTTTCTTGTGCTCCAAAATCACTGCAAACTGTGATTTTAAAAGATGCTTGCTCCTTCAAAGAAAAGTTATGACAAACCTAGACAGTGTATTAAAAGGCAGAGACATCACTTTGCTGACAATAAGTCCATATAGTCAAAGCTATGTTTTTTCCATTAGTGATGTAGGCATGTGAGAGTTGGACCATAAAAAAGCTGAGTGCCAAAGAATTGATGCTTTTGAACTGCAGTGTTGGAGAAGATGCTTGAGCATCCCTTGGACTGCAAGGAGATCAAACCAGTCCATTCTAAAAGAAATCAGTCCTGAATATTCATTGGAAGGACTGATGCTGAAGCTGAAGCTCCAATACTTTGGCCACCTGATGTGAAGAACTGAATCCTTAGAAAGACCTTGATGCTGGGAAAAACTGAAGGCAGGAGGAGAAGGGGACAACAGAGGATGAGCTGGTTGGATGGCATCACTGACTCAATGGACATGAGTTTGAGCAAGCTCTGGGAGTTGGTGATGGACAGGGAATCCTGGTGTGCTGCAGTCCATGGGATCTCAAAGAATCAGACACGACTGAGTGACTGAACTGTACTGATTCCAATAAGACCTATACCCTAATGTCAGAAACATTGTTCCAAATATTAACACCAAATGCATTGTTCTTTCCTCCTCTCTTTTGCCCTTTGGAATCATTTTATACCCATTGCCCTGTTGCTCTTCTGCTTCCCTCTCCTCACTCAATGAAGGATATGACACTCTGCAGGATATTTCACTAGTACTTTCAATATCATTTAATTTTGGTAGCAAAATTAGGACTTTTTCAGTCATTTTCAGAGGCTGGAACTCTACCATGCACTCAGGCTGGAAATTAGTCACTGCTTTTTGCTTTGGCTCTGGCTGTTACCTCCTGTTTCTCAACTTTACTGTATTGCAATGGTTAGTTCCAGAGATCTCTGCTATAGACTTTGTGAAGTGTAAAATTTCCATTTCTTCATTTCATGATTGACTGTGAATTCTCAGAAAAATGCATTCTCCAGTGAATTTAGTGGTTTATTCTCTAGGTAACCCTGCCATACAAACTTTTGGGTGATTGCCTTCTTCAGATTTTAGATATTCAGTACTTCTTCAGCTGCACCCCTAGCTTCTGCAGAATGTCTTTCACGAGGTTGTCTTTAGCAGAGGTGTCCACCACAATAATAATGCCTGGCTCATAATTATAAGAACCTTTTTAAAGCTCTTCTATATTTTGATGTTGTTTGGGGACCTTGAGTTTCCCTGAGATTTGTATGTACTCTGATACCTTGAAATTCTTTGTTTCTGAGAAATGCTTTGAGCCTCTGAGGGACTAGGGTTCTCTGAAGTACTGAGTTATCTTTGATTCCAATAGCATCTGAGATACTCAGAACCTTACATATGATCAGAGACTTCAATTTATTGGGATTTGGAAGTGTTTGGAAACTTCTTGTTACTCCAGGCCTTCAACATTCTTGTGGCTTCTGAAGTGCTAAAGGTCTTTAAGGTGGTGGAGACCTCAGAGTTGCTTGGAACTTTTAATGTGTCAGAGGCTTTTAAGGTGGTGGGAACCTTTGAAGTTCTTGGAATATTTGGAGTACTATCTCTGAGGTATTTGGAATATCCAATGTGCTAAGAACCTTCAAGGGACTTGAGAATTCAGAGATGCTGGGGATTTTCAAAGTACTTTGAACTGCAGAGATTCTGGGGGCCTTTGAAGTGCTGAGGTTCTCAAAGGTGCTAAGAGCCTTTAAGCTTATTGGGGCCTCAGAGATGCTAAGGGATCTCGAGGTGTTGGGAGCCTCAGAAGTCCTTAGAACCTTAGAAACTCTTGGGGTCCTCAAAGTGCTGGGATACTTTGAAGTGCTGATAGCCTCTGGAGTAGCGGGATCACTTGATATACTTAAATATTTGAATTTGCTTGGGTCCCTTATGGCTGGAGCTTGTTGAGCACTGGAAGTGTTTAGGGCCTCACAGTTGCTCAGATCTTGTGAAGCGCTTGGGGCTTCCAAAATACTCAGGCCCCTGGAAGTGCTTGGAATCTCTGTGGTACCTAAGTTTTGTGAAATATTAGGAATCTCAGAGATACATAGACTCCTAGGAATGCTTTGACTCTGAAAGCTGATCCAATTTTGAAAATTGCTCCAGCCATGAGAGCTGCTGTAGCCTTGGAAGTTGCTCTGGACTTTTAAAGACTTGGACCCTAGAAATTGCTTAGGACTCAAGATGGGCTTGGGACCCACATGGGGCTGGGAGTCTCAGATATATTCAGGCTTTGTGGATTGGCACAAACTCTGGGTTGTAAGGGCCGCATCAAGTGCTTGTACACCACCAGGCACTTGGATCCCCCCAGTTTTTTGGGGGGTGCTGTCAGGGGCTGGAATCATGCCAGGAGCTCCAGATCTCTGAGGGATTAGGATATCACCAGGTATTCAGGCCTTGAACAGTGTTCTGGCCCAACAAGGTGTTTGGACCCTGCTGGGTGGCTTGGTCCAACTGGGTGATTGGGGCCCCCAAGCAGTTGGACTCTGTCAAATTGTGGGACTGCTCCAGATGGTTGGACTCTGAAAGGAGGTACCCATTCCTTGTGATGAACTCAGCCTTCACGAGGTATTAGGACCCCAACCCATATTCCTAAAAATGCTGAGACAAAGTGAATAGGGGCTCAGGGTCTCCAGGTTGTTTGACATCCCCAAGATGCTTGGGCCAAGGGAAGCTATGGAGGTCCTAGAGGCCCTGGATCTTGTGAAGCCATCAGGCTTTGTATATCACTGCCCAGGTGGCACTCGTGGTAAAGAACCCACCTGCCAATGCAGGAGACATAAGAGATGCAGGTTTAATCCCTGGGTCAGGAAGATCCCCTGGAGGAGGAAGTGGCAACTCACTCCAGCATTCTTGCCTGGAGAATCCCATGGACAGAGGAGCCTGGTGGGCTATGGTCCATAGGGTCGCAAAGAGTCAGACACGACTGAAGCGACTTAGCACACACACTGGCATCTCAATTATTTCATATAATGCATGAGTTGTGATTAGGCTCACTATTCGGTTCTTGTAGTTTGTGTCTAGCCTGGTAGGGGGATGGGAGTGGGATTGCACAAGCAAGTGAGAGATGGATGCAAAGATTATAACTATAGCAGCCTAGAGAACAGGAGGAAGTAGTGTACTACAGACGAGACTCAGAAACTTGTCTCTTAGGTTGAAACTGCTCTTAATGAGGAGCTTCCGTGCTGGCTCAGTTGGTAAAGAATCAACCTGCAATGCAGGAAACCCCAGTTCGATTCCTGGGTAGGGAAGATCCTCTGGAGAAGGGATAGGCTACCCACTCCAGTATTCTTGGACTTCCCTTGTGGCTCAGCTGGTAAAGAACCACCTTCAATGTGAGAGACCTGGGTTCGATCCCTGGGTTGGGAAGATACCCTGGAGAAGGGAAAGGCTACCCACTCCAGGCTCTTAATGATGTCGCCACCTTCTCTATGACATTGTCAATACTTTTCCTACCAAGGTCTATGTCTGTTTGCTCATAGGTCCTCTACCTTCCCTACCTCTGTGGCATCTTTGCCACTGCTGTCACTTCTATGACCACGGAAAAATTTGCCCCTGCAGATGAAAAACAAAAAGTCACCTTTAGTTGCTTTGTGGCTAGCTCCCATGCAAGTGTTACTTGGCTAACCACCCTCTGCTTCCATCCCTCCTGAATTCTTTCTCAGCAACCATGAGTAAAAGAACACCTCCTGTGACTCCATGCAGAAGAAATAGGGCCTTCATTTTTGCCAGGTTCTTAGCACATAGAGAATGGGCCCAGCCATGCAAAAGAGGATGATAGAAGAAAGAGACGGAAAGGAGTAGGGCTCCAAGGTGAAAGGGATGGCTACCAATCTTTTCATTCCGTAATTATCAACTCTCTGGTCTTGAGAAGGATTGTGTCTCTACTCCTACTCCATCCTCAGGCTGAGGGAGTAAGTGAAACAGTGGGGGAGGGGCATGAGTGTATTCTTAAAAGGAATCAGCTAGTCCCAGCTCTCCTTTCCTTTCTTGGCTTACACAGCATATTCATTCACTAGCCTTGTGTTCAGAAAATGTCCATGTGTATTCTAATTTATTCTGAGTGAAGAGCCTTTAAAGTGTTATATATTCATGAGATTATGAAGCACAGCACTGACAGAATTGGACTTGCATTTGTACAGCCTTACAGAGGAGCAGACAATTTTCTGGCAGGTCATTTAGGAAGCAATTAGAATAAGAAGCAAGCGGGAACGAAAGTGAGCCTTAAGGTGGTTGCCATGGGGATGGAGAGGCAGAAAGACATTTTAAGGGTGATCATTGACAGGCTTTTGAGACTGATTGGATGGAAATGGTGAATAGGGAGTGGGTGGTGGAATGCAGGTTGGCTCCAAGGTTTCTTTGCTCCAGTCTACCTGAATACATGCTTTATTTTGCTTCTTTCTTTCATACTGTAATCCAAATATAAATCAAAGTACTTACTGTGCTTGTTTAGTCACTCAGTCATGTCTGACTCTTTGCCTGTAGCCTGCCAGGCTCCTCTGTCCATGGGTATTCTCCAGGCAAAAATATTGGAGTTGCCATGCCCTCCTGCAGGAGATCCTCCCAACCCAAGTATCGAACTCTGATCTCCTGCAATGCAGGCAGATTCTTTATCTTCTGAGCCACCAGGAAAGCCCAAAAATACTGGAGTGGGTAGCTATCCCTTCTTCAAGGGATCTTCCCGACCCAGGAGTTGAACCGGGATCTCCTCCACTGAAGGCAGATTCTTTACCAGCTGAGCTACCAGGGAAGCCCAATTCAAACCATACTCTGAATTTGATCCATTTCAGGTCACTAAAACAGTGGCTCACTGTTTCCTTTGCATGAGTTGCCTTTTCTCTCATCTCCAACTACCTAAATTCCAGCTGCCTGCTCAGAGGTCTCTTCCTCCCTGAAACTCCTCTTCATCTGGGCAAAAGAGTAATGAGCCCATTTTTGCTCTCTATAGCAAGCACTCCATACCTTTCTTATGTCTTTCCAAAGATACTGTTTTGCACCAGTCACTTCACCTCTCTGAACCTCCATTTCTTCATCTATAAATTGGGTTAATTAAAGTACCAGTGGCCTCATAGCATTGTGGGATTAAATGAGATAATAAACACAAAGCTCTTATCACAGAAAAAGCACAGCCTTTGTCTCTCCCAAGGTGTTTGAAGCAGTGTGTGAGAGGAGCATTTAATAAATAAATGAATGTTGAAGAAATGCATGACAAGGAAGGTTTTGCCCATGTTGTTATGTGAACTTTAAAAGCAAGTGAATACTTTATAACTGTTTGGCTTAAAGAGATTAAATGTTTGCTTGAAATCCTTGACAATATTTCAGATTGTAATCCCAATGAGGAAAGGGGCCCAATCTAACCCCCTGGTGTCCCTTAGCCCTTGAGAGAATTGGTAGAATAGGATATGACTACACCCAATGAATAAGTTCTAGGGTGGGAAAGTGTTTCCCTTTTAGAAAGCAGACTTGCCAACCACATCTCACCCAACAAGGTCCAGTCCTCTGTACATGTGTAGAAAGGGAATGTCTAGTTTTGAAGAATGAGCATTGAACTCAGACATGGGAATGTGAGTTCTGGCCCAGCACCTGTCACTTACAGGCTTCATGACTTTACCTAACATCTGTGATTTGTCCTCTGAACAAGTTGGAAAGATAATCTTTCTTGCCTTGGATGCCAGTCTTGTTTTCAGGCTCTCTGCAAATCCTACAGCATATACAGGCAACACTGAGTTAGAGCAGTTTCCTCTGATTTCAGTTGTTTCTTCTTCGTATGTTTTCTATTTGTTTGTTTTGTGTTTTCAATTCATGAATCTGCGTGACCAGAGGGTTACAAAACCACCCTTATTGTTTCAAATAGCTTCTCCATTCTGTTGTTCTTGTTGTTCAGTCTCTCAGTTATGTCCGACCATTTGCAACACCAAAGACTGCAGCACACAAGGCTTCCCTGTCCTTTACTATCTCCTAGAGTTTGCTCAAATTCATGTCCATTGAATTGATGATGCTATCCAACCGACTATTGCAAATAGTCAGATGTGACTGAGAGATTGAACAACAAGAATAACAGAATGGCGAAGCTATCTCATCCTCTGCAGTCCCACTTCTCCCCCTGCCCTCAATCTTTCCCAGCATCAGGGTCTTTTCCAATGAGTCACTTCTTCTCATCAGATGGCCAAAATATTGGAGCATCAGCATCAGTTCTTACAATGAATATTCAGAGTTGATTTCCTTTAAGATTGACTGATTTGATCTCTTTGCTGTCCAAGGGACTCTCAAGAGTCTTCTCTAATACCACAGTTCAAAAGCATCCATTCTTCAGTGCTCAGCCTTCTTTATGGTCCAACTCTCACATTCCTACATCATTACTAGAAAAAAACATAGCTTTGACTACATGGACTTATTGTCAGCAAAGTGATGTCTCTGCTTTTTAATACACTGTCTAGGTTTGTCATAGCTTTCCTTTGAAGGATAAAGCATCTTTTAAAATCACAGTTTACAGTGATACTGGAGTGCAAGAAAATAAAGTCTGTGACTGTTTCCACTTTTCCCCCTCTATTTGCCATGAAGTGATGAGACCAGATGCCATGATCTTAGTTTTTTGAATGTTGAATTTTAGGCCAGCTTTTCAAATTTTTATTTATTTTTATTTGAAGGATAATTGCTTTGCAGTATTGCATTGGTTTCTGCCAAACAGCAACATGAATCAGCCATAGGTTTACGCATGTCCCCTCTTACTCTCCTCTTTGACCTTCATCAAGAGGCTCTTTAGTTCCTCTTTGTTTTCTGCCATTTAGGATGATGTCATCTGCACAGCTTAGGTTACTGATATTTCTCCATTCTGATGGAAATGCAATCCAGCAAACTTATTTTCTTCCCATGAGTCACTTTCTAACTCAACTTTTCTTTATAACCAGAGTATATGAAGACCTCCTCTTGGTGAATGCTCACCATAAACCAACTTGAAGCAGTGTATGATTGTCTGCTCACCAATCAGCTGACTGAGGAGGGGGTACCATTTCCCTGTCACTCCATTCATCTTAGTGAACCTTTGCTCCAACTGCAACAATGACAAGGCAACTCTGCACAGCTCTTGGGTAGATCAGAGCCTATCCTTAGGCAATACGCAACCCAGGGCTGTGGCTCTCAACAGCTTTCCTAAAATGAGTAATTGGGAACAGGCTTTAGGTTGTGAGCTTTTCTCAGTGTTCCCAAAAGTTTAACAGAAATCATGTTTATATAAGACAGGCCACAGAGGTTATTAGTCAAGAAGCACAGTGTTGGTAGTCCTTTGCCGCCTTTGAACAAAATAATCCCTTCATTTTTCTGAAGAGAGATGGAAACCTTGATGACTAATTCCACTCTGCCTCCCCTTTTTGCAGATGAAGATGGCTCCAAGGAGAGTAATGATCTGGCTTCAGCTGGGTTAACCCACCCAGAGGTTCCATATAGTAGTGGAGCCACATCATCCACCAACAATCCAGAATTTGTAGAGGATCTCTCCCAAGGTCAGCTGCTTCAGAATGAATCTTCAAATACAGCAGAAGGCAATGAACAGAGGCATGAAGATGAGCAAAGAAGTAAACGAGGAAGTTGGTCCAAAGGAAGAAAGAAAGAAACCTCTTTGAGACAGCAATGCACCCAATTCCCCTCTTACAGGATATGTTCGGTTCATGAACGAGCGTCAAGAACAGCTTCGAGCAAAGAGACCAGAAGTCCCATTTCCAGAAATTACGAGGATGTTAGGCAATGAATGGAGTAAACTTCCTCCGGAGGAGAAACAGCGCTACCTTGATGAGGCAGACAGAGATAAGGAGCATTACATGAAGGAACTGGAGCAGTATCAGAAGACTGAGGCCTACAACATTTTCAGCAGGAAAACCCAGGACCATCAGAAAGGCAAATCTCATAGGCAAGATGCAGCCCGACAGGCCACTCATGATCATGAGAAAGAAGCAGAAGTAAAGGAACGGTCTGTTTTTGACATCCCTATATTTACAGAGGAATTCCTGAACCACAGCGAAGCTCTGGAGGCAGAGCTCCGTCAGCTTCGCAAATCCAACATGGAATTTGAGGAGAGGAACGTGGCCCTGCAAAAGCACGTGGAGAGCATGCGCACAGCAGTGGAGAAGCCGGAGGTGGACGTGATCCAGGAGCGCAGCCACAACACAGTCTTACAGCAGCACTTGGAGACCCTGTGGCAGGTGCTGACCAGCAGTTTCACCAGCATGCTCTTGCCTGGAAGTGGAGAGACACCTACAGTGGACACTATCGACTCCTATATGAACAGACTGCACAGTATTATTTTAGCTAATCCCCAAGACAATGAAAACTTCATAGCTACAGTTGGAGAAGTTGTGAACAGGCTTGATCATTAGGGAATGGTAAATGAGCATACTCATATACATGTTCATATTTTAACATGGTCTGGACCTTGAGCAACATGTGCAAGAATGAATAAAACCTATAATTCTTTATCTAAAAATAAAAAGAAGCACAGTGTTTTTAATAGCAAGAATATTGTCAGGCATGATATTAACAGGAGGAAATCATAAAACCATGCCTTGGGACATTGTGGACCCCAGGTCTGTCTGGAGTAAGTAGCATATGACAAAAGCAGAGCAGTGACTTGTGAGGGCCTGAGAAGTACAAAGACAGGAGGGAGACTAACATTGCTGTGGTAAGCTATGTGCCTAAACTATCTCCAAACTAGAATCTTTATAGCAACTTTCAAATACCAGTGAAGCTAGAGAGAGATTAATTCTCCTGTTGAATGTCAGTATTGGGGCTCACACTTTCAGATTTCTAAGTTCCACCTGCTGCCAATAGCATACCTCACAGCTGCTCCAATTGAATGCACATTTGGTGGTGCAAGGAGGCTTAACATGAAAGGAAGTGTTCTTGATCCCTTGGGATAGGAACAGAAGGGAAAGAGATGAGAAAAGGGACAGATGTGTGGAAGGTCAAGGCAAGGATCCTTACTCACCTTGCTAGGTTTTCTATACTTGGCTTCACCTCTTCCAAGCTGTGTCAAGTCCAGCACATTATTTAACCTTCATAAGCCTCAGTTTCTCCATCTGTGAACAAGCATATCACAGTGGTATTGTGAAGATTAAAGGGAAATAGCTCATGCAAGATGAGGTAGGCTGATAATTTCCCCCTAGTTCTCAAAGATGTCCACATCCCTATCCCCAGAATCTGTGAATATGCTGCCTTGTATGGCAAAAGGGAATTTTGCAGGTGTGATTAAGTTCAGGATCTTTAGAGGAGGTTTATCCGGGACCCAAGGTAAATACAGAGTCCTTACGGAAGGAGGATAGCAGGGTAGATTCAGTAAAAGACATAAGGATGGAAGCAGAGATCAAAGAGTAGAGAAGATGCTACATTCCTGGCCTTGTAGATGGAGGAAGAGTGTATGAGCTAAGGAATGTAGGAGGCCTCTAGAAGTTGGAGCAGTCAAGAAAATGGATTCTCCCCTAGAGCCTCCAGGAGGAACATAGACCTGTAGGCACATTTTAGATTTCTGACTCCCAGAACTCTAAAATAATAAATTTGATTGCCTTAAGCCATTAAATTTGTAGTACTTTGTTACATCAGCAAAAGTAAACTAATGCATAAGGCATATGGGTACCTCACTCCTCAGGAGTGCCTAATGAATAAGAACTATGATTACTGTTCAGGTGAATTTATATTATTGCCACATTTTCAGTGAAAGTATTGGGAGGGACTAGAGAGGGTTACAATACTGGAGTGGATACCTTGGCAGTAATTCTTGTGGGTGTCAATGCACCCTGTTCTTCCCTGGGCTTGTCTAGTAACCATCCTATTCCAGATATTGTCTTGGCTGTAGCCTAAGTTTCCTTAGGCATTGCTCTCACCTGGGTAGACATCGCCATAGTCATGACCTGGTTGTAAGTGCTGGGGGTTGGATAGAGATGGAAATTGCAGGGGTCATCCACACCACTCCTAAGCTCTAACTAGTCATCTTTCAGTTGCCTGTAGGCCCTCCTCTGATTCTTGCAAGCACCTTCCAAGGGCAGAGAGGGCACATGGGCCAGTTTGTTCATTTGCAATAAACCTTGAACAGACTGCAGGTCACTGCTACTTGAACAAGTGAGTCTGACCCCATCTGATGGCTCTCTTTCAGGTTCTCCTCGCTATTTCTAATCTGTTGAAGAATCATTTCTCTGAATCATTTCACAGTGCAAGCATGGACTTGCTTTACAATTTCCCAGAATTAGGGTTTTTCAGGAAGTTTATAGCCTGTGAACTCCTACTGTCACGAAACAAAAGCCATGTGGTTACTTTCGAGGATTATTTGCTGGGTTTGAGAATAGAATTTTTTACTGCAAACTAATCACAAACATAGGGATAAGAATAATATTGATATTACGAACATCTGCATAACCAATGCCCTGCTATGTCAGATTTAAAAATTAGGCCCTACCTTGGTCTCATTTTAACATTGCTTGCATGCTAAGTTGCTTCAGTTGTGTCTGACTCTTTGCGACCCAATGGACTGTAGTCCACCAGGCTCCTCTGTCCATGGGATTCCCCAGGCAGGAATACTGGGGTGGGTTGACATCTCTCCTCCTGGGATCTTCCCGACTTAGGGATCGAATCAGTGTCTCTTATGTCTCCTGCTTTGCCAGGCAAGTTCTTCACCACTGGCGCCACCTGAGAAGCCCCAAACCTTCATTTTACCTCTTCCCAGACTGACACCACTCTCTTCTTCTTTAGTGGAGTTTGCTATCATGAATTCAGTAACTATTATATCCAGGTCGAGTTTTACATATTTTCTACCTATTTCTGTGTTCATACTCATTATATAGGAATTCTTCAAATGTTTATGCAAGTTGGCAGATGTAGCTCGAGGTCCTTTTCATGTTTGTATACTATATCTGTCAGTATTTGCAATTTATCTTTCTCCTGATGATCCAGACTTTGCAGTTTCCACTTTTTTTCCAAGAAAAAAAAAAAAAGAATGCTTTTATCAATCATTCTGTACCCGTCCTCTGAGAACATAGCATGGATCTCTAGGGTCATCATCTAAGAGTGGACTTACTAGGTGTATCTGCATGCATATGTTTAGATAGGCCACATGTTTTTCTGCTCTGTTTCATTTAATAAAATGTTAGATTCTTTTATATACAATTTTCACTTCATTCTTTTTCCTAATCAACTATAATATTTACTCAACTCATACCAGTAAGTCTTTCATTATAATGACTGAATGACATCCCTTGCAGTAGTTTTACCATTATCTCTTCAGTCATCCATCTGTTGGCATGGTACACTGTGTCTCCTAATTATTTGCCCCCTATGTAAGAAATGCTGAAATAACAATTGAATCACTTGTGTACTAGGATTGTTTTTTAAAAAGAGCGGTGTATCCAACCTAGTATGTTCAATTCAGTTCATTCACTCAGTCATGTCCAACTCTTTGTGACCCCATGGACTGTAATGTGCCAGGCTTCCCTATCCATCACCAACTCCTGGAGCTTGCTCAAATTCATGTCCATCAAGTCAGGGATGCCATTCAACCATGTCATCCATCCTCTGTCATCCCTTTCTCCTCCTGCTTTCTCTCTTTCCCAGCCTCAGGGTCTTTTCCAATGAGTCAGTTCTTCGCATCAGGTGGCCAAAGTATTGGAGTTTCAACTTCAGCATGTCCTTCCAATGAACATTTAGGACGGATTTTCTTTGGGACTGACTGGCTTGATCTCCTTGCAGTCTAAGGGACTCTCAAGAGTCTTTTCCAACACCACAGTTCGAAAGCATAAATTCTTTGGTGCTCAGCTTTCCTTATGGTCCAACTCTCACATCTATACATGACTACTGGAAAAACCATAGCTTTGACTAGACGGACCTTTCTTGGCAAAGTACTGTCTCTATTTTTAACATGCTGTCTAGGTTGGCCATAGGTTTTCTTCCAAGGAGCAAGCATATTTTAATTTCATGGCTGCAGTCACCATCTGCAGTGATCTTGGAGCCCCCCCAAAATAAAGTTTCTCACTCTTTCCATTGTTCCCCCATACTTGCCATGAAGTGATGGGACTGGATGCCATGATCTTAGTTTTTTCAATGTTGAGTTTTAAGCCAACTTTTTCACTCTCCTTTTTCACTTTCATCAAGAGGCTCTTCAGTTCTTCTTCACTTTCTGCCATAAGGTTGGTGTCATCTGCATATCTGAGGTTATTGATATTTCTGCTGGCAATCTTGATTCCAGCTTGTGCTTTATCCAGCCTAGCATTTCACATGATGTACTCTGTATATATGTTAAATAAGCAGAGTGATGATATACAGCATTGGCGTACTCCTTTCCTGATTTGGAACCAGTCTGCTGTTTCATGTGCAGTTCAAGTATGAGAGTCAAATTTATCTTCAATATTTTTGATAAATGATTAAAATCTTATTTCTACTTTAGTCCAAATCACGGTAACTTGTGACTTTCCCTGAATCTTAAATAGGAAGCAAAGACGTGCCTGATTAAATAATTCTGTGATGTATAAAGGTGGTTGAATATTATCCCAAAGCCACCAAATGGAACAGCACTGAATCGTTTGCAGTGAGGGACTGGTCAGATCTTGATTTAGCAAAGCTTCTTTGGCTGCACTGTGGAGAACAGACACTGAGGAAGGTGGGAGTTGTGGATGGAGGACCACATTAGAGGCTGTTGCCTTCATCTTGGCTAATGATAGTGGTACTTGAAAAAGAGTGTTGGCAGTGAAGATGGAGAGAAGGGAATGGATACCAGAGTGATTCAAAGACCAAATCAACAAGTCTTGGAGATTGCTTGGATCTGGGTAGTGAGGGCAAGAAATAGGTTAAGTGGGCCTCTCAGTGTTCTGGTTTGGGTAAGTGATGATATTAGGGATGCAAGAGGAGAAGCAGATTGGCTGCCTTGCTCTTCCCTTGGGTGCCTTGGCCTTTAGGGGGAGAGTGGAGGGCCTTTGTTAGGTTTAGTAGGATCATTGGATTTCAGATGCCTGCAGAAACCTTTCTAATACTAGCCTCTCCCAGCACAGTGGTAGTTGTGAGAAGACTAGATATCATCCATGGCATTTGTGCCTTGGTGGAAATTCTCTCTTCAAGCAAGGATAACTCCATATTGAGTTTCCTACACTTTTCTCAGAATCACAATTCCCCCTGCCCCAAAACCCAAAATGTATCCGTTAGTTGACTCTACATCATCACAGGAGTAATGATGCTGCCTAAAATTCTTCCTGAGGTTCTGTGAGGTCTACAGTGTGCTTATTCACCTCAAGGGACATCAGTGGTAGTCTGACCAAAAGGTGCCAAGTATCACACCCATGAAATCAGTGTGTGTGCTCCTGTAAGCCTTAGGTGCCTGCCACTGGTATACTTTAGCATGCCACCTTGGCTACTCATGGACATACCCAAACCTTTTCCTATTGGGAATCCCCCCAACTTTGTGCTTTCTTTTTAAGGGTGGGAATGATTCTGAGGGACAGGCAGAATATCTACCTGGAAATTAACCTAAATATGCAGTCACATTAAAGTTCCTCCATATGATAATATACATGTTTCAATGCTATTCTCTCAAATCATTTCACCCTCGCCTTCTCCTACAGAGTCCAAAAGACTGTTCTATACATCTGTGTCTCTTTTGCTGTCTTGCATATAGGGTTATCATTACCATCTCTCTAAATTCCATATATATGCATTAGTGTACTGTATTGATGTTTTTCTTTCTGGCTTACTTCACTCTGTCATATGTGAAACAGATAGCCAGTCCAGGTTCAATGCGTGAGACAAGGTGCTCAGGGCTGGTGCACTGGGATGACCCAGAGGGATGGGATGGGGAGCGAGGTGGGAGGGGGGTTCAGGATGGAGAACGCATGTACACCCATGGCTGATTCATGACAATGTATAGCAAAACCACTACAATATTGTCAAGTAATTAGCCTCCAATTAAAATAAATTAATTAAAATAAAGAAAGGAAGAAAGAAAAAAGAAAAAAAAAGTTCCTCCAAATGTTAATTGAAATGTTGCTTATTCTTGGGCAATTAACAACTGTTGCATTTATTTCCTCAACATATACCTTAGATCCAGCATATTATTATCCACCATTCTGGATCTAAGATATGGTATTTTTGCCTGGGAAATCCCATGGATAGAGGAGCCTGATGGGCTACGGTCCAAGGTGTCTCAAAGAGTTGGACATGACTGAGCAACTGAGCACAATTTTAAGTAACTTCCTTATGGTATTTTTATTGTGCATTATCTCAAATAATTTAATAATTATTTATAATATATATTATATATAATATATAATAATTTATAATTTGTAATAATTTAATAATTATTATCTCAAAATAATTCAATCTCAAATGATTAAAATTAATCATTCCGTCTCATTAGGACAGGGGTCCCCAGCCTCAAGGATCTAATGCCTGATGACTTGAGGTGGAGTTGATGTGATAATAATAGAAATAAAATGCACAATACATGTAATGTGCTTGAATTATTCTGAATCCAACAACTCTCCCCCCTGCCCCCACTGTCCATGGAAAATTTGTCTTCCATGAAACTGGTCCTTGGTGCCAGAAAGGTTGAGGAGTGCTGCATTAAGATGCCCAGTGTAGATATGAGGCATCTGAGGTATCTGAGGCCTGATATCAAATCCCTGACAGGTGATGGAGTCAGGACTTTTGGCCCACTTTCCTGATCCCAATGATATTTTATTTTCTCCTCAGACTCATTAAATGAGGTTGTTTCTGTTACCACACCCTTACAGGGTTTCTTATTGAGATTTATGTAGAAAGAGCATGCTACATTCTCTGGCTTTATGCCACCTCCCTTCTCCTTATCCAACTTTATCTTGCATGTAGACATAGGAAATTCCTCTGAAGGGTGGATTCACCACAATGCTAAACTCTTCAGTTGTTCCATCTGGCTCCTTACTAGCTGAATGGGGCCTGGTAGTCCATAGAAAGACCTCAAAAAGTGAGAACTGAGGTACCGAATGAATGAATGAATGTATAAATGAGGTAACTTGCATTCCTACCTCAGCATCTTTAGCTGGAGCCATACTGTGCTTGACATTCAAATCCAGGATTCCCTGTCTTGAGCTTGTCCTGGACAGAGAGGGGGAGACTTTGTTGACTCAGGCCCCCAGTGTATGTGCACACCTGTGTGCACACAGGCCTGTAGTTGTCCATCCATTTACAGGTGCACACTTGCCATGCCATTTCCGTTCCTGTGTAGAGTTTCCAGCATTGGTCTCTTTTGTTTAAGTCATAAACTTAGTATCTGTCTGGTCAGGACTTGACATACATTAGCTCATTCAATCCTTACAACTTTCTTTAAAGTTGAGAGGGAACACAGCCCTGCCCATCAACAGGAAATTGAATTAGAGATTTACTGAGCATGGGCCCACCCATCAGAACAAGACCCAGTTTCCCCCTCAGTCAGTCTCTCCCATCAGGAAGCTTCCATAAGCCTCTTATCCTTATCCATCAGAGGGCAGACAGAATGAAAACCACAATTACAGAAAACTAACCAATCTGATCACATGGACCACAGCCTTGTCTAACCCAATGAAAGTATGAGCCATGCCATGTAGGGCCACCCAAGACAGACGGGTCATGGAAAGTTCTGACAAAACGTGGTCCACTGGAGAAGGGAATGGCAAACCACTTCAGTATTCTTGCCTTGAGAACCCCATGAACAGTATGAAAAGGCAAAAAGATAGGACACTGAAAGATGAACTCCCCAGGTTGGTAGGTGCCCAATATGCTACTAGATGAACATGAGTTTGAGTAAGCTCTGGGTGTTGGTGATGGACAGGACGCCTGGCGTGCTGCAGTCCATGGGGTCGCAAAGGGTCAGACATGACTGAGCGACTAAACTGAACTGAACTGAACTCTCATTTATGTCTTATAGATGTGGAAGCCTGACTTCTTACATAGGTAAGAGGCATGGATACAGAGGAGGAATGGGGTAGGGTATCTCTAATAATTGTGATCATTTCTTGAACAGCTTCTCTGTGCCAGCCATTTTGCATACATTATTTTACTTAATACCAACAGTGGCCCTATAAGGTAGTTACTATTATGGCCATTATTCTGCAGATGAAGCATGCTATACATAACAGGAGTATACAACTTACTCAAATCAGAGTTAGATTGTTTGGTCTGGGTTTGAGCCCAGGTTTGTCTGGTATTACAGACCAAACCCTTATCACAGTACTAGGACTGAGACATGGGAGCAGTTTAAAGGATCAAGGAGTAGTTGTGTAAAGGATTGGAGGTAACAGGCAACTGAGGGAATGCCAAGTAAGCATAACCCCTCTCCTTACCTCAGAGTGCTCAGAATTCTGGACGGATCTTAGGCTGGGTCTTATCTGCCAGCAGTTTCATCTTTTTCACTGTTGTCAGCAGTTAAAGGCTTCTGACTTTTGTAAGTTTAGTTCGCTGGCTGCACTGTTACCAGTAATTAATATTTCATGACTTGTAGAACCCTGGAAGGTAATATGGGGATCAACTCCCTCATTAAAACTTACCTCCTGTCTGACAGTGAGCCAATACTAATTGAATTAGAGTCCTTTCTGGGAATGGATTGCTTCGTTCAGGAAATTTTTACTATTAGTGTTTGCAATTCTGCCAGGTCATAATAAATATTGAGTTAATATCGGGTTATGATTTCGATTATTTCCTTAGACTAGCACCTAGATGTTTGGCCACATTCTGAAATTCATGGTAAACTGCAAATATTCCATGTAGTATCTTCTTATACTTCGGTCGCTATGGTGGCAGTAGAGACTGTGAGTTGTGGACAGTTGCAGAGACATACATACATGTGTCAAAATGTACTGTAATTAGTATCCTATTGGGGCTTCCCTAGTGGCCCAGACTGTAAAGAATCAGCCAGCAATGCAGGAGACCTGGGTTGGAAAGATCCCCTGGAGGAGGGCATGGCAACTCGCTCCAGTATACTTGCCTGGAGAATCCCCATGGACAGAGGAGCCTGGTGGGCTACAGTCCATGGAGTCACAAAGAGTCAAACACGACTCAGTGACTAAGCACACACAGCACAGTATCCTATTGTGTATGAAAAGCAAGAGAAAGAGAGAGGTCCAGCATTAACCAAATGAGTGTTTATTTGTTTAATTTTGGGGGTAATATTTTGAGTGCTGGTGAAGATGAAAGGGAAAGTCACTCAGTCGTGTCTGACTCTTTACGACCCCATGGACTATACAGTTCATTCAATTCTCCAGGCCAGAATACTGGAGTGGGTAGCTGTTCCCTTCTCCAGGTGATCTTCCCAACCCAGGGATCGAACCCAGGTCTCCTGCATTGCAGGCAGATTCTTTACCAACTGAGCCACCAGGGAAGCCCAAGAATACTGGAGTGGGTAGACTATCCCTTCTCCAGCAGATCTTCCCAACCCAGGATCTCCTGCATTGCAGGTGGATTCTTTACCAGCTGAGCTACTAGGGAAGCCCTTAGTTCTGGTACCATTTCCTAAAACAGGTAATAAAAAAATGGAGGGACATGTTAGCAAGGAGAGATGACTATGAGTTCAGTTTTGTACCTTATCCATTTGTGTTCCCTGGGACTCCTTTTTTATTTCTTCAGATGGACAGCTGGATAAAGGAATCTGGGGTTTGTAAAGACATTCTATAGTTAGAGATCCAAGAATCACCAACACATAGATGATAAATTAAAGAAGGATGAGCTTACCCTGGGCAAATGAATGGAGTGAAATAATATAGGGATGAGCAAGTCTAATATTTAGAGCTTAGGCAGAAAATGAGAACTCACAATGTTAAGAAAGGATTGTAAAACATTAAAAAATAAGTGAAGAGTAAAATAGACTTGAAAGTCTTTTTATATTTAAAGAGCCTCAATTTTCTTTTAGTACTGAAGCAGTAATCTCTCAGGATTTGCTTTGAAAACTTTGGAAAAAGTTAAGTTACTTTTCTATTTTAGTAAGGCAGTGTTATATTGTTACTCTGTACTCAAGTGAGTAAAGCTTCTTTGTTTCCAATAGCAAAAATTTATTTTTTTCACTCTGCAAATATGAGACATTTCTAAATCATAACTCCTTTTCTCATAAATCACCTCTCAATCCCCATTGTCTTAGTCTTCTGGCACTACCATAATAAAACACTGTAGACTGAGAGGCTGAAAAACAGAAATTTATTTTTTCACATTTCTGGAGACTAGAAGTTGTAGAACAAGATCCAGTAGGGTCAATTTCTGGTGAAGGCTTTCTGCAGATTTCTGCATTCTCTCTTTTTTTTCACGTGACATCTTTGAAGAGAGAGAGATCTCTGTTACAAGGATGATAATCCAATGGGATGAGGGCCCTATCCTTATGACCTCATTTGATTTTAATTACTTCCTTAGAGGCTCCATCTCAAAATACAGTCACATTAAAGGTAGGACTTAAACATGATGATTTTTGTAAAACATACTTTCAGCCCATAGCAGCCATATTCAACCCTTTCAGACATCCTGCCTCCCAGAAACAAATACACAAACAATCATGCCAATAAGAGAAGAGAGTTAACTGGAAAGTCGTGGGGGAAAATAGAGGCTGTACCAGGTTCTGAAGTGTTCTGTGCCTCTCCCACTTTAACCAGGTTACAATTACACACTAACCTCTATCCATTGCATTCAGTTTTCCTTCTCAGAGGTGTTTCTGTTTACACATTCCAGTTTCCATCCAAGCCTGGTTTTCAACTTCCCTTGTAAACAGAACTCTTTTTGGTCACTTAAGTGCACAATCATGTGCCAAAGGTAGGCTTTGACATTCTAGGTTTTTGAGAGGCTACTTTTTTTTGTCACGAACTTTGAGCATCTGTGCTCCTTAAACAAATGGACTTCATGTGGTTTCATCAACCTGCCCAGAGATAACTGCTGTTAATAATTTTATTTAGTTTTTTCTCATGCCTTTTTGTTTATATTTACACACAAATGTGTTTCTGCATGCACAAAGGCTCACTGTCTTTAGGTTACGTGATCTCCATGTCACATGATAGAAGTTAAACTCAAGCAACTCTGATTAGCTGAGGGGACTGCTGATAAGAGAATGAGAATTCTGTAGCCAGGATGTGAGATAACAAAACAACTGAAGCTGATAACCCTAGCGAGGAAGATTTGAAGGGGAGCCTGAGCTTGGAGCCAAAAGTTAGGTACTGAGACTGTCCTAGAGGAACTAAGAGTTCTTTTCAAAGAACTCCTGACAGTTTTCTTCCCTTTTTCCCACAAGTTTTGTGACAATTTTGGAGTTTTATGTTTTGTTTTATTCTCCTGCTGGGTGGTATGTACTAAGTGATCACAATCAACAATGCTGATGAATAAAAGAGAAAAACAAAATTTCTGAACCCATTTCAATCTTCCACAATTTTTTCTGAAAAATATTCCCATTATCAAATCCACTTATAGAATCATTTTGCAGGCTACATAGAATTCTATTTTAAACTTTGATGTACATCCTATTATGTGAGGAAACACTGCATGCTCATTCCACATGAAAGCACATGCTTTCTGTACAATTCTCTTACTTTTTAGTTTAACTGTGACTAATTGCTGGTATGCTGTCATGCCAAGAGAAACACCAGAGGAAACAGGCAAAGTGATGGTGCTGTAGAGGAGAAAATGGGAGTGTTGGACAGGATATTTACACACTTTGCTTACTACATCATCTTCCATAGGTCTCTTTTTCTCCCTACCTCATCTACAAAACTATGTAATATAACTCAACTCTCCTTAGTCATTAAAACAGATTTCCAGTGTCTCCTCTCCTGGTCATCTAGGAGGAAGCTGTAGTGCACAGTTGTGACAGGCATGGGCTCTGAAGGGAGACTGCTTGTGTGCATGCTCAGTTGCTTCAATCATGTTGACTATTTGCGACCCTATGGACTGTAGTTTGCCAGGCTCCTCTGTTTATGGGATTCTCTAGGCAAGAATACTGTAGTGGGCTGCCATGCCCGCCTGCAGGGGATCTTCCCAACCCAGGGATTGAACCCACATCTTCTATGTCTCCTGCATTGTAGGTGGATTCTTTATCATTGAGCCATTGGCAAAGCCCTTGAAGGGAGACTACATGGGATCAGTTCTGAATTCCATCATACATGAGACTGTGAACCTTAGAAAGATATTGAACCTTTCTGTGCCTCAGTGTCCTCATCTGTATAACGATGTAATGACATAACTTTCTGATAGAGCTCTTGTTTTAAGGATTAAATGAGTTAATAAATGTAAAGCACTTAGAATAAAGTGTGTCTTGTGGTGCATGTACAATTAATAATAGCTGTTTCTGGACTGCTGAGTATGTGTTCCTCCAAAGTGTCCCTAGTGACATCTAAAAATTCAGCACCATTCTTAGGATTAGCTCTCCACATCTAAATTTCTCTACTGTTCAGCAACCTGTGATATTCTCACTGATATCCTAACTCCTCTCCTTGCATAGCATCCAGTCCAGAGTGAAATATTAGTAGCAATAGCATGGTTACCATTCATTGATTAGCTACTATGTGCCATATACTTTATTCATTTAGGAATCATATTTACTGAACACCTATTACATTCCAGACAGGGAAAATCAGTCTACTTTAGTGTAGTTCCTCCCTGTAGCTCAGACGGTAAAGAATCTGCCTGCAATGTGGGAGACCTGGGTTCAATCCCTGGGTCGGGAAGATCCCCTGGAGAAGGGAATGGCAACCCACTTCAGTATTCTTGCCTGGAGAATTCCATGGACAGAGGAACCTGGTGGGCTACAGTCCATGGTATCACAGAGTCGGACACGACTGAGTGACTAACACTTACTTACTTACTTTAGTGTAGTCAGTGAAGGTATCTCAAAGTAAACAAGTGACATTTAGACTGAGACCTGAAAGTTCAGTAGGAGTTATGCATGAGGAAGAGTCAGGGAAAGTGCTATACAAACGGAGCAGTGTATTTGAAGACATGGAAGCCAAAATGTACACAGGCACAGGGAGTTTGGTTATTGCAAACCACTTCTTTCTGGGGGCCAAGTTTTATTTCCTTTACAAGGATAATCTGAGGATCTTCAGGGAAACATCAAGGCTTTAGTTCATACTATTACCCTGTATAGCTCCATCATAATTCATTCTACCATAACCCTACTGATGAATATGTAGAGTATTTGCTCACATTTAAAATCAATACTATTGTCATCATCCTGTCATATTTGTAACCATGTCAACTTAGAATATATTTCTAGCCATGCAATTGCTGGTTAAGGTGGTTTTGAAAGTTTAAACTTTGATGTATCTAGCTTGACGTCCTTGAATGATTGTGCCATTTAATTGTGAGTATCACCAGCATTGTATGGAGAGTAATTGTTTATCTCCATCAAACACTAAACATTATCAAGTATATTTTGTTGTTGTTGTTTGGTCACTAAGTTGTGTCTGACTCTTTTGTAACCCCATGTACTGTACCTCGCCAGAATCCTCTGTCCGTGGGATTTCCCAGGCAAGAATACTGGAATGGGTTGCCATTTTCTTCTCCAGGGGATCTTCTGAACTGAAGGATCAATCTGCATCTCCTGCATTGGCATGCAGATTCTTTACCACTGACCCACCAGGGAAGCCCATCAAGTATATTATTAATTAGCAATCTGAGAGGTGAGATCATATCTCCTTGTTTTATTACAGATTTTGAGATGTAATTAGCATACAATAAACAACATAGCTGAAGTGTACAATTTGATAAGTTTTGACACTTACATATCTGTGAAAGTTCATTATAATCAAGATAATGATCATATCCTTCAATACCAAAAGTTTCCTCGTGCCCCTTTGTAATAATATCCTCCTACAGCCCCTTTTTGCCCCTCCTTTATTCCCAGGTAAATTATAGGTTATAATCTATAGTTAGAATTATAATTATAGATTATAATTCTGTAATTAGACTTCAGTAGATTATATCACATTTCTTGCAGTTTCTATAAATGGAAATACACAATAGATATTCTTTCTTTCTCTATTTTTTTATTTTTGGTCTGACTTCTTTCACTTGGTGTAATTATTGTGAGATTCAGCCATGTTGTCATGTGTATCAAGAGTTCTTTTTTTTTTTCTTTCTTTTTTGCTGTTGTTAAGTACTATTTCATTGTATGGATATACCAGAGTACCACAATTTATCTGCTTACCTGTTTATGGACATTTGGGCTGTTTGCAGCTTTTGGCTATTACAAATAAAGCTACTATAATCATTTGTCTGAAAGTTGTTGAGTGTATGTATGCTCTCATTTCTCTTGAGTAAATAACTGTAAGTAGAATGGCTGGATCATATGACAGGTGCATGTTTAACTTTTAAATAAATTGCCAAAATGTTTTCCAAAGCTGTTGTAAAATTTTACATTCTCACAGGCAGTATAGGAAAATTCTACTTCCTCCAATCATTTCCAATAATTATTTTTTTCTCTTTTTTTCTCTTATTTATAGCCATCCTAGTGGGTGAAACATGGTGTCTCATTGTAGTTTTGAGTTGTATTTCCTAATGGTATTGAGCACACTTTCATGTGCTTATTGGCTATCCATATATCTTCTTTGGTGAAGTATGTGTTCAAATATTTGGTTCATTTTAGGCTATTAGGTAGCTTATTTCAAAATTATTGAGTTTTAGGTGTTTTGTATGTATTCTGGACACAAAGGCCTTATAAGATGTATGATTTGCAAATATTTTATCTGATCCTGTGGCTTGTGTTTTCATTCTCTTAATGTTTTCTAAAAACAAAAAAAATTAATTTTGACAGTCTGACTTACCATTTTTTTCCTTTTATGGATAATGCCTTTGGTGGTATATCCAAGAAATTATTATTTAACCTAGTGTTAGAATGAGTTGGCAAGTAGTCTTTCTTCAATTTTCTGGGAGAATTCATAGAACTGATATTTAATATTTGTTTGAGTTCAGTGGTGAAGTCAGGCTATAGTTGTCATTTCGGAATGATTTTAAATTGTAAATTCAAACTTTTCATTAGCTATAAGACTATATAGATTATCTATTTCTTCTTGAGATTTTCCAGTTTACACCTTCCAAGGAATTTGTCCATTTAATCTAAGTTATGTAGTTTTTTGGCTTGAAGTTCACAATATTTCCTTATCTTTTAAATATTTCTGGACTATATAATAATTCCATCTCTCTCATTCCTGACATTGATTATATGTGTCTTATGTCTTATTTTTGATCACCTGAATAGAAGTTTATTAATTTTATTGACTTCTCAAAGAACTTTTTGTTTTGACTTTTCTCTATTGTTTTCTGCTTTATACTACATTATGCTGTGATCATTATTATTTTATTTTCTGTGCCTACTTTGGGTTTAGTTTGCTTTTCTTTTTCTAGTTTCTTAAGGTATAAGCTGAGATCATTATATTGGGACTACTTCTAACAAATATGTTTACTGCTATGTCTCCTACTGTATAGCTTTAGTGGCATTTCACAGACTTTTTCCTTTTATAAAGTTTTATACAGTAAAATAGATTTATGTTAAAGGAAAATTTACAAATTTTAATGTATATACAAGTTTATTTTGCTGCCACCACACTTAGGGTATGAAACAGCTATACTACTCCTAAAACATTGTCTTATTCTGTCACATCACTGTCACACCGTCTACCCACTCTAAACTGGGACAGCCTCCAAACTCTTCATCACCAGAGTTCTGTCTTCTGATGAAAGTCATATACATGGAATTACGTAGTCTTTAAATTTTCAGCCTCCCTTCTCTTAGTAGTATGCATTCAAGGTTCATCCATCTTGTTGCACACATAGATCTTTCATTCTTTTTGTTGTTAATATTTCATTGTGTGGTTTTATGTATGTTCTGGAAAAAATACTCATTGAAATAAAACTGCATGATGAAATTTAGCAAAGATCATGTGAAGCTTTTCCAAGAAAACATGCAATTATTTTTATTTAAAAGTGACACTTCATAATTATTAAATGTTGCTCATCATAGGAAATACTTTTACTCTGATGTCAAATCTGTTGTGTATAAAATGATTCTATGTTTGTGCCATCTAACCTAGTGGAGAGTGAGGAACTGTATCAGACCCATGCAGCTCAAAGACATGCATAAAAAACCCTTCATGACAATGGTTACAATGCAATACATTTAATTTTTTGTGCAAAGGAGAATGATATTAATATAACTATATGCATGCATGGATGCATGCTAAGGCTCTTCAGCTGTGTTGGACTATTTGCAACCCTATATAATTAATTTCCAAATAGATACAAGGTATTGGAGTTACAAAAAATCTCCAAGTTGTACTCTTCAGTTTTTACATGGAAGAGGCTAAGGCCTGATTCAAATCTGCTCCATAAGCATTTGTCAGTAACAACACTGACCAATTACTAGATGCTGTGCAGGATATATTGGGAACACAAAGATGATGATGACAAGGTCTTTACTATCAAGGATCTCATGTGTCTCACATGCACCGACTATCACATTGATGACCTCTATGGATATTCACCTGTGGGCCAGGCTCTTCACATTTGTTATTTCCTAAAGACTTTGAAAAGTAATGCTCAGGGCTGGGGCAATGGGATGACCCAGAGGGATGGCATGGGGAGGGAGGTGGGAGGGGGGTCCAGGATGGGGAACACATGTAAACCTATGGCTGATTCATGTCAGTGTATGGCAAAAACCACTACAGTATTGTGAAGTAATTAGCCCCCAACTAAAATAAATAAATTTATTAAAAAAAAAGAAAAGAAAAGTAAGCATCAAAATCTCCCTTCTATAGACGAGGAAATAAATTAAAGGGGTTTAAGTAATTAAACCCAGTAAGTAGTAGACCTAGGATTCTCACCCAGGTATGTCTGACATTAAAACCAGTCCTATTTCCAGTCTCTACTGCGAACACTTCACAGACGTTCAGATGTAGCTATCAATCATTATGAAACATGGCTTATAAAGCTTCACTACCCCTTATAATATGGTTAAAGGTCTCTCCATGTTCTCAGGGCCTGAAAAATTTCTGTGCTATCTATTCCTACTGGAGAGTCTCAAACTTGCTACTTAGTAAAATGTGGCACATGTTCTTTGATTTTAAAATGAATAGTAATTATCGAAGTCCTAATTTAGTTCTCTATGACAATGTATGATAAATGAGTAAAGATAGACTATCTCACTCTCTAAACTTCTTTTGAATCATAGGGGCATGTATTAGAATAAGTAAAGCCAGCTGCTATAAAAATCAACCTATGAATCTCATAATCTTATTTTAAAAGTTTATTTCTCATACAAGACCCATGAAGATATTCCTTGTCAAGAGAATTTTTTGGATGTCTCTGTTTCAAGATGCAGTCTCAGGTATTTGAGTTCCTTCCATCCTGTGACTCCACTACCTCAGAAATTTAACCGTGCTGGCAGCTGTATACTTAGGAGATGGAGAGAGAAAACGGTTATGTGGAATGATTCATGGCCAGAATAGAAACAGTGTACATTACTTGTACTCACATTCTATTGGACAAAATGTGGCTACAATGTGTCCCCTAGAAACAAAGTAGGCTTGAAATGGTGTTTTGCTGTGTGACAATGAAGCAGAGTAGGCAGTAAGTATTACCAGTCTCAATCTCAAAGAAGCTTCTGTTTCATCCAAACCTTTGTCTTGGAGCCTTTTAATATGAGTATATGTATGATTTCACGCTCTCTATGCCTCAATCTGGAATGTGGCCTCACAGTGGGATTCTACTGAGTACAGCACTGAATGATTCTCAGATACACAGAGACGGTGAGAGAATCAAAGACATGACCACAATCATCAGTGAAATGACAATACAGGTGAGCTGTCTTCTGTTTAATTCTATTGCTGGAGGGCTAGAACTCTGACTTGTTTCTCTTGTTTTCTTTTGTTGCTGGAGGGTCAGAGCTCTGACTCATTTCTACTAGGCATAGAAGTTGGCAGGCTACTCAGTTTACATGCTGATTTAAGAAAAAACTTCCAAGACTTCAGTGATTTCTGTATCGCTGCCAGGGTATTTGTTATATCCAAATACCAAAAGAACCAAAAGAGGCTGATAGCCCTTATATTGCTTTATGCTTAATGTTTTGTGTTTGAATTTAAGAAAAGTACTTGCTATAAGTGAAAGTGAAAAAATACAGTGAAACAAGTTAATGAACATTTAAAATTTATGTTAAAAGTACAAGTAAAAATAAATCTTGTTGATTTCCAGAATACTATGCACTTGACACATATCTCAATTGATATTCAGAGCATGTCTTCATATAAAATGTATTTATCTCTGTGTAGATATAATTAATTAAGTTTCCAACCTGAATTTATTTGACACTAAAGTCTAAAATACCTTTATTATTGCAAACTTTTGTTCCAGCCATTTCCACTAGTTTTCTTTCTTTTTCTCTTTCAATCTTTCACATATTTGATTCCATCTCCAAATACTTTTATCAGCTCTCATTCCAGAAAGCTCCATTCAGGTCCTGTGACCACAGTCCCAGAATAACTATTGCTACTCTTTTTTTAAACCTTGAAATAGTATTTGATTTTCTAGTTCTTTTTATCAAAACAATTTGTTTTAATCCTCTCTGAGGAGAGAAAATTGTCACTTACTATTCTATTTTTTTTCTTTCTAAGAGTGTGGGTCCTGCAGAGGATCTTTTGTGGAAGAACCTGTTTGTCTGCTAGTACAAATGGAGAGCCAAAAGAGACTAACAATGTCATGCTTGTAAAAAGGGGGAGGGTGTGGTGACTGGAGGTTAAAAGTTGGAGGGGCACCTGGAAGCAGTGCAGGTAATGGAAATCTGTGCAAAAAAATGTAGTAGATTACAGAGAGCGATGGAACTTTATGGAAAGACTAAGATGTTTATATAGAGCATTTTCTAAATCAACCCATATATAGGATTGATAACTCAGACACTGTTCTAAGGTCTTTACCTGTATTAACTTATTCAATCCTCATTATAGCCTTATCAAATAGATTCTATTATTATTCTGATACAAATGAGGCCACTAACACATAGAGATGATAAGTAAAGAATAGATGGTTACACATTTGATACATGTTGTGTATTTGAGGAAAGAGAAAAAACATGAGTTTGGAAGGTCTAAGTATGGCCTAAAGAGAAATTTTGAAGCAAGAAGAATCTTATATTGAGGAATTTTATGGAGTTCCCCTAACCTTGAGGTGTACTCTATAAATGTCCTCTCTCATCTCCCCATAAATGCTGTAATGTGGATTGATTAAATATTATGCTTTTGAAAATTCTTCTTGTTGTTGCTCAGTCACTAAGTCACGTCTGACTCTTTGCAACCCCATGGACTGCAGCACACCAGGCTCTCCTGTCCTTCATTATCTCCCAAAGTTTGCTTAAATTCATATTCATTGAGTTGCTGATGCTATCTAACCATCTCATCCTCTACATCCCTCTTCTCCTTTTGCCTTCAATCTTTCCCAGCATCAGGGTCTTTTCCAATGAGTCAGCTCTTCACATCAGGTGGCCAAATTATTGCAGCTTCAGCTTCAGCATCAGTCCTTCCAATGAATATGCAGGGTTGGTTTCCTCTAGGATTGACTGATTTGATCTCCTTTCAGTCCAAGGGACTCTCAATAGTCTCCTCCAGCACCACAATTCAAAAAGATCAATTATTTGGCCTCAAGATGTCAATAGATAAGGCTTCATTAGCTTACTATATACTTCACGACCATGATTTGTGCTCATAATAGAAGATAGTTATAAAAGAGAATTTTTATACAGTGAAGTTTCTACCAAAGATTTTTGAATGTGTGACTCCTGGACTTTGATTGTAAGATTCAGGAAACATCTTTATCTGTAAAGGAGGCTTCAAATATGGAGGCTCACAGTTCTTAGCATATAGTACTTACAGTTAAGGTTTATTATAGCCAAAGGATAAAAAGCAAAATCAAGATGAGGAAAAGGGACATGTGGTGATGTCCAAAGGAAACCAGCACATGCCTCCCAGAGTCTTCACATAGTGCATGCATGTGTGCTCAGTTGCTCAGTTGTGTTCAACCCTTTGCAACCTTATGGACTGTATGTCATGCAATTCATTCTGCCAGTAATGAATTGCGATACCTGTATGAAGTGTTGTCTATCAGGGAGGCCCATTTTAGACTCAGTGCTGAAGCTTTGACTGGAAGCTGGTGTTTAGGCACCCTCTGCTTAGCATATACCAAGATTCCAGATTTTGTAGAAAGAAAGTAGGTATTCAGCATAAAGCACACTGTATATAAATTATTGTACAAATAACTTAGGCAAACTGCCTCATCAGTTAGGAAATGTTAGGACACATCCTGAAATCCAATGGATAGCTTTGATTCATTTTTGGAGGCCTTGAATTGTCAAACATTATGAGTACTCTAGGCAAGGTATTGTATGACTTTCACTGTGTTACAATTTGAGTTTTTATTACAAACGCTTTGTAACTTTGCTGCATACCTGTCTTCGTTCTTATGACAAATAGCGTTCTTATTTCTTAGTGTACCCACTTGTAAAATCTGTATTTCTAATAGTATCTGCCTCATAGGTATTTTGAGGATTAAATGAGTCATTAAATATACCTGAAGGTTATGCAATGTCAAAGGGCTCTAGAAGACAAGAGTATCAACCTACTCAGCCATTTTAAAATATGACTTTAATACAACTAATATGTAAATAACAATCAGAGAACCACTTCTTTTCTTAAAACACATTAAAAAATCATATTATGTGACATTTGCGTTTCTGACAACATCCTCTCTAGATGCCCTGCTTTTAGGATCTTTTCAGAAAACATACATATTAGTATGTATGTGTATGCTCAGTTGTGCCTGGCTCTTTTGTGACCCCAAGGACTATATTCCACCAGGCTCCTCTGCCCATGGGATTCTTCAGGCAAGAATACTGGAGTGGGTCGCTGTTTCCTTCTCCAGGATATTAGTATGTGTAAACACTCAAATTTTCAAGAAAATACAAGCATGTAATTTTGTTTCCCTTTATTAAGGGAAGACCTGAAAATATTTTTAAAAGAAAACTGTTGTGTGTGTGTATTTTGCCTACCCTATCCTTTAACTTTAAAGTAAGTAAATCTGATCGATACTGATATATAAGGCATTTGTTTCTTTCTATTTATTGGGATACAGCAAAAAAGTATAAATAAAAGCTCAATCTTTCTGTGCTTTAATTTTCATCTACAAAATGAACCTACCAATAGTGCTTGCAGATTCCCTGGTGGCTCAGATGGTAAAGAATCTGTCTGCAGTGCAGGAGACCTGGATTCGATCCCTGGGTTGGGAAGATCCCATGGAGACAGAAATGGCAACCCACTCCAGTATTCTTGCCTGGAAAATCCCATGGACAGAAGAGCATGGCAGACTTAAATCCATGGGGTTGCCAAGAGTTGGACACGACTGAGTGACTGAACAACAATATTTATACATGTGTGTGTGTCTCAAGAACACATATGTATATATACTGTTGTTGTTCAGTCATTCAATCGTGTCCAACTCTGTGACACCATGAACTGCAGTATGCCAGACTACTCTGTCCTTTATTATCTCCCAGAAATTGCTCAAACTCATGTTCATTGAGTCAGTGATGCCATCAAACCATCTCATCCTCTGCCCTCTTCTCCCGCTTCTCCCCCTGCCCTCAATTTTTTCCAGCATCATTGTCCCTGCCAGTGGGTTGGCTCTTCACATCAGGTGGCCAAAGTACTGGAGCTTCAGATTCAGCATCAGTCCTTCCATTGAACATTCAGGATTGATTTCCATTAAGACTAACTGGTTGATCTCCCTGCAGTGCAAGGGACTCTCAAGAGTCTTCTCCAACAACACAATTCGAAAGCATCAGTTCTTTGGGACTCAACCTTCTTTAGACTCAGTTGTTTAGGTGTTTAGGTGGCTCAGTTGTTAAAAAACCCACCAGCAATGCAGGAGAACGTCTGCAGTGCAGGAGTCCCAGGTTCAATCCCTGGTTTGGGAAGACCCCCTCCAGTATTCTTGCCTGGGAAATCTCATGGACAGAGGAGCCTGGTGGGCTACAGTCCATGAGGTCCCAAGAGTCAGACACAACTTAGGAACTAAACCACTACCAGCCTTCTTTATGGTCCAAATCTTACATCTGTACATGACTACTGGAAAAACCATAGTTTTGACTATATAGACCTTGGTCAGTAAAGTGATGCCTCTGCTTTTTAATACACTGTCTAGGTTTGTCATACCGTTCTTTCCAAGGAGTAAACATCTTTTAACTTCATGGCTGCAGTCACTGTCCACAGTGATTTTGGAGCCCAAGAAAATAAAATCTGTCACTGCTTATACATTCCCCCCTTCTATTTGCCATGAAGTGATGGGACCAGATGTCATGATCTTAGCTTTCTGAATGTTGAGTTTAAGCCAGCATTTTCACTCTCCTCTTTTACCCTCATCAAGAGATTCTTTAATTCCTCTTCACTTTCTGCCATCAGAATGCTATTATCTGCATATCTGAGGTTGTTGATATTTATCCCAGAAATCTTGATTCCAGCTTGTGATTCATCCAGCACGGCATTTCACATGATGTACTCTGCATATAATTTTAAAAAGCAGGGTGAGAATATACAGCCTTGACATATTCCTTTCCTGATTTTGAACTAGTCCATTGTTCCATGTCCAGTTCTAACTGTTGCTTCTTGACGTGCATACTGGAGCTTTCTCAGGAGGCAGGTAAGGTGGTCTGGTATTCCCAGGTCTTTAAAAATTTTCCACAGTTTATTGTGATCCACACAGTCAAAGGCTTTAACCTCCTGTACAATGTTATGAACCTCTGTCCATAGTTCTTCAGGCACTCTGCCTACCAGATCTAATCCCTTGAATCTCTGTCACCTCCACTGTATAATCATAAGGGATTTGACTTAGGCCATACTTGAATGGCCTAGTTTTTTCCTACTTTCTTCAATTTAAGCCTGAATTTTGCAATAAGAAGCTCATGATCTGAGTCACAGTCAGTTCTAGATCTTGTTTTTGCTGACTGTATAGAGTTTTTCCATCTTTGGCTTCAAAGAATATAATCAATCTGATTTCAGTATTGACCATTTGGTGATGTCCATTAGTATAGTCATCTCTTGTGTGGTTGGAAAAAGAGTATTTGCTAAGACTAGTGTGTTCTCTTGACAAAATTCTGTTAGCCTTTGCCCTGCTTCATTTTGTACTCCAAAGCCAAACTTGCCTGTTTTTCCAGGTGTATCTTGACTTACTACTTTTGCATTCCAGTCCCCTATGATGAAAAGGACATCTTTTTTGGTGTTAGTTCTAGAAGGTCTTATATGTCTTCATGGAACCAGTCAGGTTCAGCTTCTTTGGCACCAGTTGTTGGAGCATAGACTTGGATTACTGTGATATTGAATGGTTTGCCTTGGAAACAATCAGAGACCATTCTGTCATTTTCAAGATTGCATCCAAGTAGTGCATTTCAGATGCTTTTGTTAACTATGAGGGCTATTCCATTTCTTCTAAGTGATTCTTGCCCACAGTAGTAAATAAAGTGGTCATCTAAATTAAGTTCACCCATTCCCATCCATTTTAGTTCACTCAGTTCCTAAGATGCTGATGTTCATTTTTGCCATCTCCTGCTTGACCACATCCAATCTACCTTGATTCATGGACGTAACATTCCAGGTTCCTATGCAATATTATTCTTTATAGAATTGGACTTTACTTTCACTAGACACAGCCACAACTGGATGTTGTTTTCATTTTGGCCCAGCCACCTTATTCTTTCTGGAGCTATTAGTAATTACCCTCCACTCTTCCTCAGTAGCACATTGGACACCTTCTGTTCTGGAGGACTCATCTTCTGGTGTCATATCTTTTTGTCTTTTCATACTGTTCATTGGGTTCTGGTGACATGAATACTGGAGAGGTTTGCCATTCCCTCTTCCAGTGGACCATATTTTGTCAGAAATCTCCGCTATGACCTGTCCATTTTGGGTGGCCCTGCATGGCTTGCCTCACAGCTTCCTTGAGTTATGTAAGCCCCTTTGCCATGACATGGAGAAGGCAATGGCAACCCATTCCAGTATTCTTGCCTGGAGAATTCCATGGACAGAGGAGCCTAGTGGGCTACAGTGCATGGGATCACAAAGAGTCGGACATGACTCAGTGACTAACAGTTAACATGACAAGTCGTGATCCATGAGCATTGGGATTTTGTCCTTTTTTTGGACAAAGATTTTTATTAAAGTATAATTGACTTACAATTTGTATTAATTTCAGTGTACAACATAGTGATTCTATTTTAAGTTATTATAAAATATTGGCTATATTCCTTGTGTTGTACAATATATCCTTACAGCTCATTTAATTTATATGTACTAGTTTGTGCTTAAGCCCTTACACCTATATTGTCCCTTAACACTTTCCTTTCCCCTCTGTTACCATTATTCTTTTTTTTTTCTTTTCCTTTCCCTTCCCTCTTAAACTTCCCTCCCACCTGCCCACCCCCCATCCCGCCCTTCTAGGTTGTTACAGAGCCCTGGTTTGAGTTCCTTCAGTCATGCAACAAATTCTCATTGGCTATCTATTTTACATTTGTTAATGTAAGTTTCCATGTTACTCTCTCTACACATCCCATCATGGGTGAAATAGTAGAAGTCGTGGTTTACCTCTTCCCTTCTTTGGTCCCTTTAAGACATTCTTGCAAGACAGACACATTAACTCATCCAGAGACAGGTAAAGGTGAGCTTTAGGTACGCAAATTTCATACTCAGCAAATACCTCAGGCCATTCTCACTTTCACCTGACCTTTTCCCACTCAAACTACCATCCCTTACTGATTCAAAATTTTTTATCTATCTGCATCACTGACTTTTGAGATTGCTTTACCTCTTTGGAATAGGTTTCCTGGTATCTGTATAACTAATCACTAGGGGACTACAACTTGGTTAATCTCTCTGGGCCTTAGAACTTTTACTGCAACTAGTAAGGGCCCCTGTTCTAGTTACTGTCCTCACCCAAACCAGTAAAAATCTACCCTCAAACATATACCTTAGATGATTTCAAATATAACTGTTTACATGACATGACATTGCATATTTTGCTTTCCCCTATTTAATCTATATTGAATGTATTCTATTACATATTACATATCATTCAATCATATATATAGGCTTCTGCAGTGGCTCAGCAATAAAGAATCCACCTGTAATGCAGAAGCCATAGGAGAAGCGGGTTCGATTCCTGGGTTGGGAAGATCCCCTGGAGAAGAGCATGGCAACCCACTCCAGTATTCTTGCCTAGAGAATCCCATAGACAGAGGATCCCGGTGTATTATATTGTACATATATGTATATATATTATGGTGCATGTTTTTATATACAAAATCTTGTATATTTTGCTTACCCACAACTCAATGGATAGATAACATCCTTGATACATATTGCTATATTGCTAGCTGATTTCTGAAACTAATACCTACTTAAAATGTGACTCCATGGCACTACAGGGGTCAAATGACATCACTATGGTTATAACTGGAGGGTCACACTTGGAAATTCTAGCTAAGTTTAATGAACCTTGGAAACATTGGCACAGAGTGGTACAGACCTCTATCACAGTATCTGATCTAATCAAAGAGCAATGAAAAAGTAAATTGTTAAGAATAGTAATGATACAAATGGTCTGAAAGCTATGTCCAGACACCCACCCTACTTCTATTTTGATGGAAGACACTCAAGTGTTAGCAAGTCATATGTCACTATCAAAAAGATTATAGTTTCTAGGCCTTAGGCTCTGTGGCCTAAAGTTGTACTCACTGGAGCAGTCAAAGAAGCAATAGGGACAGAAGCTGTGGAACTAAGATCACCCTGAAAGTCCAGGAATGACTAGAAGATAGTGAAGAATGTCTGATTGCTAGATTTTCTAGAAACATTACAGTTTTCATTCTCATGCCATGCCTCCATTTTTAATAGTCCCTGATCCCCACAATTCTAATAGCTTTCCTTGAAAGTAAATGAAATTTGTTGAAATAAATTAGCTTTCATCATTTTTTTCTGATTCCCTGAAGACACTTACATTTTACCTTCCATTGCTCTACCACTCCTCTGTCCTCATTGTTCCTATATACATTGTGGTCAAGATTATAAATGTATCCTTGTCTCTCTGATATCATAACTTACATTTCTGTGTCTCGTTTTCCTTTCTGTTTGATTTGAAATTCCCAAAAGAAGGAGACGTAAACATCTTTGTTATGTTAAATGACAAATGCACAAAAGTTTCCTTTGAGGAGAAGTGATTCAGTTGGTCTAAAGAACCTTCTAGGAGGTTTGAAAAATTGACATAAGAGTTCTGTTCTTAGCACTTGCTGCCCTTATGTGCCCTAGTCCTAAGGTATCAAGTGTAGTGGAAGGGTGGATTTACTCTGGAGTTAAGAAATATTGAGTTTATAGCCTGTCAGTTTCATAGGCCTCTTCTAAAACCTTGGGAGATACTTTGAGACATGTTCACATGATCTTGTGCTTTTGCAAAATTTGAAAGGTATGATTTTTATACATCATTTGATTAAGTCTACTGTCTCTTTCCACTTCAGCTTTTGTTCCATCATACTACTATTTCTGCCAGGGGACACTGGAGTAACTGCAAGTATATTTGAGATCTGCTAAGAGCAAAGGGAGTTTCAGATACATTTAGTTGAGGTTTAGTAGGATATGTTCATGTGATTTGCAGTTGTTTACCTGTTTCTAATTTATTGCTAACTACCCTGATATAGAAATAGCATTGAGAAATATTCTGACTTCTAGTTGTGTCAACGTATCTGATATTTTCATGTAAATGTGTTTGGCTTGAGAAATATGTGTGTGAAGGAAGAGAAACAAGATTTGAAAGGAATTAAGTGAAACGATAGTTTTTTTTTTATGTTTTCAAATTATCAAATGTGTGCAATTATAAGTGGAAAATTTGATTCTCATCTATGCCTAGACAAAACAGATGGACTCATCTGAAACTACGATACTAATAATACAACACATTTAATTATGTACCCACTACATATTTTCTTTTGCTTTTGATAAGAAATGAGTGAAAAGGATTTCATGAGAATCCCTGAGTTCATAGAGCATAGACATGTAGCAAACAAGTACATATGTGTATCATTCTTCATCTTTCTTTATAGGCTTTGCTTCTAAGTCTATTTTGCACATGTGTGAATTTACATTATTATCCCAACTTTGTTGTTGTTGTTTAGTCACTCAGTCATGTCTGACTCTTTGTGACCCCATGGACTGCAGTATGCCGTGCTTCCCTGTCCATAACCATCTCCCAGAGCTTGCTCAAACTCATGTTGATTGAGTCAGTAACGCTATCCAACCATCTCAACATCGTCTGTCATCCCCTTCTTTTGCTGTCTTCAATCTTTCCCGCAACAGGGTCTTTTCTAATGAGTCAGCTCTTCACATCAGGTGGCCAAAGTGTTGCAGCTTCTGCTTCAGCATCAGTCCTTCCAATGACTATTCAGGACTCATTTCCTTTAGGATTGACTTGGTTGTTCTCCTTGCTGTCCAAGGGACTCTCAAGAGTCTTCTCCAGCACCACAGTTCAAAAGCATCAATTCTGCGGTTCTCATCCTTCTTTATGGTCCAAATCTCACATCCATACATGACTACCGAAAAAAGCATAGCTTTGACTATAGGGACCTTCGTCAGCAAAGTAATGTCTCTGCTTTTTAATACAGTCTAGGTCAGCAAAATGGCTGTCTGAGGAGGCCTTACAAATAGCTGGGAAAAGATGGGAAGTGAAAAGCAAAGGAGAAAAGGAAAGATATATCCATTTGAATGCAGAGTTCCAAAGAATAGCAAGGAGAGATAAGAAAGCCTTCCTCAGTGATCAATGCAAAGAAATAGAGGAAAACAATAGAATGGGAAAGACTAGAGATCTTTTCAAGAAAATTAGACATACCAAGGGAATATTTCATGTAAAGATGGGCTCAATAAAGGACAGAAATGGTATGGACCTAACAGAAGCAGAAGATATTAAGAAGAGGTGGCAAGAATACACAGAAGAACTGTACAAAAAAAGTTCTTCACGACCCAGACATTCACGATGGTGTGATCACTCACGTAGAGCCAAACATCCTGCAATGTGAAGTCAAGTGGGCCTTAGGAAGCATCACTACGAACAAAGCTAGTGGAGGTGATGGAATTCCAGTTGAGCTATTTCAAATCCTGAAAGATGATGCCATGAAAGTGCTGCACTCAATATGCCAGCAAATATGGGAAACTCAGCAGTGGCCACAGGACTGGAAAAGGTCAGTTTTCATTCCAATCCCAAAGAAAGGCAATGTCAAAGAATGCTCTAACTACCACACAATTGAGCTCATCTCACACACTAGCAAAGTAATACTTAAAATTCTCCAAGCCAGGCTTTAGCAATACGTGAACTATGAACTTCCAGATGTTCAAGCTGGTTTTAGAAAAGGCAGAGGAACCAGAGATCAAATTGCCAACATCCGTTGGATCATTGAAAAAGCAAGAGAGTTCCAGAAAAACATCTATTTCTGCTTTATTGACTATGTCAAAGCCTTTGACTGTGTGGATCACAATAAACTGTGGAAAATTCTGAAAGAGATGAGAATACCAGACCACCTGACCTGCCTCTTGAGAAACCTGCATGCAGGTCAGTAAGCAACAGTTAGAACTGGACATTGAACAACAGACTGGTTCCAAATAGAAAAAGGAGTACATCATGGCTGTATATTGTCACCCTGCTTATTTAACTTATATGCAGAGTACATCATGAGAAACGTTGGTCTGGATGAAGCACAAGCTGGAATCAAGATTGTCGGGAGAAATATCAATAACTTCAGATATGCAGATGACACCACCCTTATGGCAGAAAGTAAAGAAGAATTAAAGAGCCTCTTGATGAAAGTTAAAGAGGAGAGTGAAAAATTTGGCTCAAAGCTCAACATTAAGAAAACTAAGATCATGGCATCCGGTCCCATCCCTTCATGGCAGATAGATGGGGAAACAGTGGAAACAGTGGCTGACTTTATTTTTCTGAGCTCCAAAATCACTACAGATGGTGACTGCAGCCATGAAATTAAAAGATGCTTACTCCTTGGAAAGAAAGTTATGACCAACCTAGACAGCATATTAAAAAGCAGAGACATTACTTTGCCAACCAAGGTCTGACTAGTCAAGGCTATGGTTTTTCCAGTGGTCATGTATGAATGTGAGAGTTGGACTATAAAGAAAGCTGAGCACCGAAGAATTGATGCTTTTGAACTGTGGTGTTGGAGAAGACTCTTGAGAATCCCTTGGACTGCAAGGAGATCCAACCAGCCCATCCTAAAGGAGATCAGTCCTGGGTGTTCATTGGGGGACCGATGTTGAAGCTGAAACTCCAATAATTTGGCCACCTGATGCGAAGAGCTGACTCACTGGAAAAGACCCTGATGCTGGGAAAGATTGAGGGCAAGAGGAGAAGGGGACAACAGAGGATGAGATGGCTGGATGGCATCATTGACTCGATGGACATGGATTTGGGTGGACTCAGGGAGTTGGTGATGGACAGGGAGGCCTGGCGTACTGCGGTTCATGGGGTCCCAAAGAGTCAGACACGACTGAGCGACTTAACTGAACTGAACTGAACTGAGGTTTGTCATAGCTTTTCTTAAAAAAACCTCTGAAGTTTCAGTACATTGTGATAAATTTCCTGCAAGAACCTCTCAGTGCCCTTTGGGGCAGAGCCAATTGTTCAGCTGTCCCAAAGAGTCCATATGAAACAAAGGAATGAAACATGGCATCTGGATCTGCATTCTCTTCTCCAAATTGCACATCCAGGTTTGACACAAACTGGAGTATATTGTCCAGTGTCATTGTCCTTTTGTAAGTGAATCAGTGATTCTGTGTCTCCATCCTGGCTTTATTAATCACAGTCTTAGCTTCTGCAATTAGCCTATTCCCAACACAGTTTGCATGGGCATTGGTATCTACAACTTTCTCACACTTGAAGAGCAGTGGGAGGTAATTTCCCTCTATATAGCTAGACACACACACACACACACACACACACACACACACACATACACATACACACACACACACACACCCCTCTGAAATCTCTATCCCAATGGCTATGGAACAAAACTTAAGTGTCTCAGTGGCATATTGTATTTGAAATAATCTTGGAAATAATGAGAGAAGATTATTTCAGATGACAAGGGCAGAAGGTACTAGTGGCTTCTCAGAAATTCTGAGGACCAGCACACTACCGCCAGCACCCAACTCAGCGACACTGTCATTGTATCAAACACCCACCTTTCCTGATACTTTATTCTTGATGTTATGAGGTTTTATTCACTGTATCTGGGAGTAGGTTGATTTTTATTTATCTTGCTCAGTGGACTTTTGATGTGAGAACTCAGATTTCTTCAAATCTGAAAAGTAATTAGTGATCTCTCTTCAATTATTGATTCTTTGTTATTCTCTTAATATTTTTGAACTTTCTATTAGATGAAATAGATGAATTATCTTCCATGTATCTTAACTATTCTTTTGTAGTTTTATCTTTTTATTACTACCTGCTGCATGCTTCGTGAGTTCTTTAGTACTGTATCTTCCAAGTCACCAATTTGCTCTTTGGCCATATCCAGTCAAATTTGTCTCATCTATTGCATATTAAAATTTTCAGTGACATTTTTATTTCCAAATTTTTAAATTGCTTTCTTTTCATTTCTACCAGTTTCTTTCATTGTACACATTTTTAATATGTTGGTTCTTTATCTCTTTGAATTATCCTAAGCATACTTACTTTGTTTTCCAGATCACTCCATAATTTTATTGCTATCTCAAGTGAATTAATAATCTGGCTGTTAATTTTTCTTGTTATTAAATTTATTCCTGTGTTTTGGAATTTTGGTTTTCAGTTTAATTTGAACAGAAGATTTTTGTTCTTTACTTCTATTTATTAGCCTAATTATCCACCCTTATCATGAAGTTGGTTGGTTGCTTCGTCCCAGCTCTTCAGGCTTAAATTCATTACAAATCCCAAAATGATAGTTCTAAATTATGGCCTCATGATGTTACTGAGGATACCATAGATCCAGGAGATCAAATAGAACCAGTTACAATAGCTAGTGAGCAGCTTGGCTCAGCATCTAGCTACAAAGTTTGGTCTTTAATTGTTTTCTTTCTTAGACCTGTAGTTTGCCAGCGTTTCACAGAGGTATGTTTTAGCTTCTTTTCACAAGCAGAGGTAGCCCCATCTTAGTCCCAGATTTTTTGTTTCCTTTCCCTCAAAGAGACCAAATTCCTAACATCCAGTTCCTGCTTGATAATCCATAGTCCAGCAAGCCAGTTGCTTCAGTTCCACTCATTATTTTGTATTTCTGATCTAGTGAGACATTTTTCTTGTATTTGAGCTTGACTATCTTTTATGGTCTGTCTATATATTTTTATTTATCATTTCTTATATCTTTGGAGCAAAGAGTATGTTACCAAAATATGTGAAATCAGTGTTATACTGACTTGGCTACAGTATATGTTAAATATATGTGTGTGGGTATGAGTTGTCCTCTTTAGAATAACAAAAAACAGCTAATATAGTGTGAAACACGTACTATACTTAAGATCCTTTATGTTCTTCACAAATCACTTAATCATTATTACAATCCTCTGCATTAAGAAGAGAATTGCAGAAAACTGTGTGAAACTCATCCCGGGATGTAGTTATCTTGACAAAGCTGTTATTTGTTTTTATGTTCTGTTTTATCTTATAGAAAGTTTTCTTCCCCTGCCTGAGCACTTGAAGTCAAACCCTTGGAGAGGAAAACAAGCAGTAAGTGGCAATGAACAAGGGACTATTATTGGCTTTCAAAGTATCTCAGAACACTTTGAAAAAATTTTCCGAATAAAGAGGTGTTACCTAGTGACTCAGATGGTAAAGAATCTGCCTGCAGTGCAGGAGACCGGGGTTTGATCTCTGGGTCAAGAAGATTCCCCTGGAGGAAGGAATGGCTACCCACTCTGGTATTCTTGCCTAGAGAATTCCATGAACAGAGGAGCCTGGCAGGCTGTAAGTCCATGGAGTCGCAAAAAGTCAGACATGACTGAGCGACTAACACACTTGCTTCCTCAGGTGCTTTTGAGTTCAGGACTCTCAAAGCTTCAAAATTAAGTAAGGCTCAAAGTTTTGTTGGATTGAGATTTTTAAGCTCAGGTTGCAGCTCCCAAATTAATAATTAAAATCCAATCTCAAGACTGCTAATTTAAGTAAACATTCCATGCATAGTCATTAAAATAAATCTCATTTATTTTTCAACATGATTGCTGTATGATATATCCATGTTTAAGAACCATATCCTCTTTAAAAATAACATAAATAAAAGTTTACATTTACAGAACTTATTATGTGTCAAACAGTAAAACCAGGTCTTAATGTACATTATATATTAACTAATGATACACATATGTCATTTGATAGTCTCAATAATTTCAATAACTTGTTTAGGTAAGATTTTTTATTATCCTCATTTTATAAATGAGGAAACTGAAGCTCAGTAAGATGTAGCAGATATAAGTTGGTGATCGGATTAACAATGATTTATTTCAACAGTCTTCTACAGTTTGCTATACGGACAAGCCCAACTACTTGAAACATAAAATGTACAAAGTTGAACACTATTGTTTTGGTCCATATGAGAACAGTGAGGATGTCTCCAGGAGCTTGAAAAGTCAATCTGATTGATAAGAGTGTGAAGCTAATAAAAATAATGTTAAAATAATAAAATCTTCCATAAATTCTGGGCTTTTGTACCTAGAGAGGAATATTTGCTACTATTTGTACTGTGTTTACTGCTCGATTTTATTAAATTCAAGTAGCTAATAAAACTTTTAAAAACTTTTTTAAAACTAATTTTTAATTGACCATCTAAATATTGTCAGTTTGATTAATTAAATTTCCTGAAAGTTTTAAAACATAATTACAAATTTAGCACTGTTTTTTTTTAAACACTTCAGTTTGAATAGCATTTTAAACCTACATGTATACAATGGTTGCAGATATATTCGTGATCTTGCATTTAAGCCTATTCTAAAATATGAACACCGTGGGTTTAATTTGTTTCCTGTTTATTGCTGCCCTTACATTTTTCCTTTTTTAGGTTGTTATGATCATTTTGATATTTTCCTAGAAATTCACTCTTTCACATTTTCCTAGGATTTTAATAATCTTACTGAACTTGAGAGGAAAAGAGAAATACCATCTCAAACAATCTGAGGTAACAGAATATGTGTTATCAACGAATTGATTCTTTGGGGGAATTATAGGACATGGTTGAATAGTTAAAGGCAATTTTAACCATGTGACATTGGCTAAGATCCTCTTAAGAATGATGTTTTATTTGATATTTCACACTATATCTCTGTAATGTAGTTATTTTAGGGGATGACTTGTCTTTAAAAAAAATGAAGCATTCTGTAATGTCTGCATGTTGGAAGTACCCATTATTTTGTCTTTTTTTGCTGTTTGTATCTGGGTTGTTACTACTTTTAAGGCTTATATTTTTTATTTGTATTTTATTATAATTAGTAAGGCTTTTTAGGAGATGAGGGATTGAGTCTTCCTAGATAGTTCTCTTATTTACATTATATCATTAATCATCTTGCAATACCCTATTGGACCTATTATTATGTTTGACCATTAGGGCTAATCTGTTTTACCAGTTCTTGGTATACATAACTGCTTGCCTATGGGTGAATTAGTTTTTAAAAAGTTGCTGTTTCTGACAGGAACTTTGTGGCTATGTGGTGACTGGATGACTCTTCTGTATGAATGTATGTATAGGAAAAGGTACTTCCTATAGATTTACACAGCCCCAGGATCAGGGTGCATGGTTTGAAAACGAGCCCAGGCATCATACAAACACAATAGCCATTGGCATGTACCTATTTTCCTAGAACAATGTATGGCTTACTCATCGTTTCTCATGTATTCTTTCCTGTCTACCCTCTAACAGAAACAAGTACATATCTACACTTTAAAAATAGACACATTCTTAAAAAAAAAACACTCATGCATATTTAAGAATTTCTTATGTAAAAGCAAGAAAAAGTAAATAGCCTGTGGCATTTACTCTTGTTTTTTTTTTAAATAGAAAATAAACTAATTAAAAAAATAATAATAATAAAATAATAAAAACTGTAAAGTACTCTTGTTTTTTAATAACAATTAACTTCTTTTAAAAATTTGGATATCATTACGTACTCATAGCCCTTTAAAGACTAAACCAGTTTAATTAATCATAATGTATGCATCAGAAAGTCACAGTGTGGTAGCAGGATACCATGTAAATTGACTATCCATTCTTTTAACACTGCCTCTGATGTGCTTGAAAGCATTCTTTTTTGTAACAAGAGGATTTATTTAGTAGACATATCTGATTTTTCTCCTGCCCCAAAGCATGTATCAACTACCTTCTTTACCAGTTCTTTTAGTGGAGACTTTAGTCTGGATGCAGGAATCCTTTTGAAAATTGATGGCAGACAAAAATGCTAGTTCCACCACTACTATATTGGGTCATTAATGTATGTGTCTGTGTGTGTGTGTCTGTGTATGTGTGTGTGCCCTATTTTGCTTATGATGCAGTTTCATCAGTCACTAATTACATTAACATTTGAGGTGGGTAGGAGCTTAGAAACCAGGATACTCACAAATATGACTGTTAACTATTTTTTACAGAGCATATGCAAAATGCTCTGGCCTCTTTTTGGAACACACTTAAGAAAAACAAGGTACCAAGTTCTTGGTTACCATGTGCTAGCCTATTCCCCATGTCTCTACCCTTGGGTGGCATACATTTTTATGTCTTAACTCAAGCAACTCCACCTATGGGGAGCTCTTCTGATTCCCATCACTAAAGTTGGGTTTTCCCTCTCTATGTTCTCCTAACACAGTGTCTAGCACTCATCACACTGTTTCAATTTTCTCTTTACTTGTCTGTCTTCCTCTATTTAGCTGTGATATTCTCTTGAGTTGTGTCTTATTCATCTGCTAGACATATTATGTACTTCTTGTTTCATGGTAGATGTTCAATTGCCTACACACTAAATATTTTAAAGAGGCTATTGAGATGGATGAAACTGGAGCCCATTATACAGAGTGAAGTAAGCCAGAAAGAAAAACACCAATACAGTATACTAATGCATATAGACGGAATTTGAAAGATGGTAATGATAACCCTATATGAGAGACAGAATAAGAGACACAGATGCATAGAACAGTCTTATGGACTCTGAGGGAGAAGGTGAGAGTGGGACGTTCTGAGAGAATAGCATTGAAACATGTATATTATCATATGTGGGACAGAACACCATTCCAGGTTCGATGCATGAGACAAGGGCTCAGGGCTGGGGCAATGGGATGACCCAGAGGGATGGGAGGGGGAGGGAGGTGGGAGCGGGGTTCAGGATGGGGAGCACATGTACACCCATGGCTGATTCATGTCAATGTATGGCAAAAAAACACCACAATACTGTAATTAGCCTCCAATTAAAAAATAGTGAGTAAAAACACTCTCAGGCTGCCTGGATTTGAAATTCAACTCTGATGTTTACTGACTATCTGATGTAAGCATTTTTTTAAAAATCTTATCTTGTTTCCTTTATGAAGGGATAATAACAAAAGCATGTATTTCTTAGGGTTGTTTTGAGGATTAATGAGTTAAATCACATATAGTGCTTAGAGCATTCAGTAAGTATTAACAGTTGATGTTATTATTATTAACTTTTATGTTTATACAGTAGAAAGATCACTCTGGCTGTCTGTATGGAGAATGATTTGGGGTAGAATAGGACAAGAATAGGGAGGAAACAATAGGGGTTTAGTTTGTCCCCTCAAGAGCTCCTGTTGACTTTTGCTGGATATTTTTGAGGTATAGTTTTCTGTAATGATTTTAATGAAATCCATACTTTAGAGATGGATTTTGTGAAGACTCAATTAAATTAAACCTTCCCATTTTGTTTTTCCTAAGAATGCCCATGGGATGAACTTACTGGGAAGTCGAACTCTGGAGCTTTCAGGAACTTGCATTTCATAGCTAAACTTTGAGCATACTGTCTTCAGAGTACAGTTTAGAACTCAGTTTCTGAGAAGGTGCCCTGAGAGAAGGAAACTGTTTCCCAGAATAAGACTGAAAATAGCACAGTTTATTTCTAGTATGAATTTGGGACTAACAGTTTATCTTCTGATAAATTCCATCTTACTCTAAAAACATATATTGCTGCTTCTTTTATATAGTATTTTGAAAATGATTGAGGCAGTGGGTATAATGAAAGGGTTGGAAGATCTGGGCTGTGGACCTAGCTCTGCTACTTACTTAGATATATAGTCTTAATTATTACGTAGATCTCAGTTCCCTTATCTGTAACATGAGATTAATAATACCCACTGTATTATCTTACAGGATCATCATGAGAATCATTTGAGATCATCTATGTGAAAGCACTTGACAAAAGGCACTTTAAAAATGAAATGATTTTCTAAAACATTTAAGAATGACTCAAAATATAATGTGATACATGTACATGTTTGTTCCTTCATTAAATGAACTCAGCAAGAGTTGAAAGATATGCCAGATATGCACCTGTTATACAAGTCACCTTAGTTTGCACATAGTTCAAAATTTATAGGTCCTCACATGGGGACTCTGTGTTTCCAATGAAAGCTCAGGAATTCTACCTTGAACTTTTTTCCTGCCAAAAAGTTCTTCTTAGTTACTTGTTTGTTTTGAGTTCCATTCCAGAACATTGTGGTTTCTCCAAGTCTAACCACTAATCAATGAGGCATTGGTGCCCCCTTTTCTAGTATATCTACCTTCTGATAAACTCTAGATGAGATATACTGCATCAAAATTAGTGCCCCAACAAGGGCTTTGAAAAGTGCCTCAGAGATCTCTGTCCTTTTAGAAATCTCTCTCCACCCACCCCTCCACTAAAGATGGACCTAAAACTAAAAGATCCTGAGTTCTGGTACAGTTTCCATGGCCAGGTCCCAGGGCTGCTGGACTGGGACATGGAAAATGAGTTCTTCCTTCCTTGCACCACAGACCAGTGCCCCATAGCTGAGCAGAACCTTGCCAAATACAGACTTCAAGTAATGGAGGCCCCAAAAGTACCTCAACAGAGGGGATCCAGTCCTGGAAAAGATTGTCCTAACTCTGAACCCAACCTGTGGATGTGGGTGAATCCCAACATTGCATGCCCCCTTCGCAGCCGGGAGACCCCAGAGCCCAGTAAGAAAAAGGATCGGGCACGCATACGTCTTTCTCCTAAGCTACTCACAAAAGGTGAAGTATCTAATTGCTCAGAGGCCATGGTGATGCAGTCCCTGCCATCTTCCTCCAACAAGCCATCTCCCCTACAGAAGCGGATCACCTCTTCCCCCAGTGACAGGGAGCTCACAGAAGAGGAGACTAAGGAAAAAGATAGCAACTCCTCTGTGGCCCTCCAGTCCCCAAACAAAGGGGAGTGCTTCCAGAGCCAGAAGCTATGGCAAGGCGACAGCCAGGAGAGGAAGTCCTGGCCTCGTCCCCCCCTCAGTTACAGTCACCTAATTGCTCTGGCACTTAGAAACAGCCCTCCCCGTGGCCTCAATGTGCAAGAGATCTACAGTTTCACCCAACAGCATTTCCCCTTTTTCTGGACAGCTCCAGATGGATGGAAGAATACCATCCGCCACAACCTATGCTTCCTGGACAGCTTTGAGAAGGCGCCAGCCAGCCTTCAGGATGGGGCCAGTGCAAGGCGAAGGTCTGGCCTCTGGAGGCTTACTGAGGTGGGACACCGCCGCTTTCAGGAGGAGACTCGTGCCTTAGCCTCTGTTAGAAGAGAGAGTATTCAACAGTGCATGAGCCATCCAGGTGTTATGACCTCCCTCTTTGACCTTTGAACAACCACTGCTCCCTTTCTGGAACACTGCCATCCTTACTGTGGCTACCTATGCACTGATTGGCCCTCATTAATCCCTAAGCCTACTCTGCCTGGTAGGTGCCAAGCCTGTATTTAACTACTGCTGCAAGAATGGTATTAAATAAAGTGAGAGATGGATACAGAGGAGGAGGCAAAGGTTAGAAAGTTGCATAAGGGCAGTCGCAGTTGCTCTGCATTTTGAACACAAGGAAATCTTAGGACAACAGCATGGAAGTTAAGGTGAGAAGAGCATATTAAATGAGAAAAGGAATTCTGTTTCCTGGAGAGTATTCTCACACATGAAAGCAAATTGTGGAGTATAAAATATCAAATTCAAGATGGAGCCAGACCTTTAAGTCTCAAATGCTATGTGAAGATATATAAGCATAAAGAGAACTGGGTTTGATGTTTAAAGCCTGAAGATTCAAATGTCCCCCTTCTACCATTCATCAGCTACATCTCCTTTTTCAGTGAAACATTTTACCCTTCAGGGCCTTTATCTTCTTTTTGTTCCTGAACTTTTCAGCCTTGTTCTATTGCCATCCACCTTCAATACTGAAAAATAATTCCAAGCAGCTACTTTTTTAGTTTGGATATTGAAAGTCCTTGAATTGAGCTTGTATTAACCCCAAACCTTTTGATGACAAAACTCTGCTTTCAGTTGTCAAACCTTCATTGTGGATGGGTGTCAAGGTCCATCTGAGATTCTGAGTTTAGTGGGAGACAGACATATAAACAGATATTTGTAATATAAATATAATGAAATAGATGTACAAGGTTGCCATGGAAATGGGGAGATATTTTTTCCTAGGAAAGGCATTTTAAAGAAAATATCTTTTGAGCTAGTTTTGAAGAATAAACATGGATTTTATGGGCATATAAACTAGAGAAAAGACATTACAAAAAAATTACAGAAGCAACAGTATGAGCAAAGAAAATGCAGTGTTTTGGGGAATGGTAGGAAGCTCAGCAGAGCTTAGCTATACTGGGGCCAAGAGTTGCAAGAAAGATGGGCAAGAGGCCTTTCCTCTATTACTTAGGTGTTTGTCGTGTGGGCTATTAGGAACTAGGAGGTATAAGAGGTATTTACTTAAAATAAAAGCAAATAATAATAAACACTTCAGCATTTGTTTTTCTAATTTCAAAATTCATTTTAATATCTTTTCTATACAAATAGCTTCCTTTATCAGATTTAAGCATTGTTTTCTGCCTTTTATATTAATATATTGTTAAAGAAATATCCAGAAGAAAATATATTGCATTTTAAGTATGTATTTAGGTGCAAAACTTTCAATAACGGGGATACAAAAATGCCTGTAAAACATAAAAAGCAATAAATTCAAGAGTTGTAGATCGGTTGAAACCTTTACATTTTTGTGATGCTCTATTATATCTCATATAAAACTATATTAAGATAGAGTTGCAAACAACATTCAAACAATTTTCTTTGAAAAAAATAATTATAGATGCTACTTCTGTATCATTAGGCGAAGTTAACAGAATACCTTGGAATTAATAAAATATTCTGGCTATAAGTATTCAACATTTGTGTCTCTTTTTTTTCAAAATTAACACATAAGTAAAAAAGCCTGTTGTGAAATTAACAAGAATAATTTTATCACAAACTCTATTTCGAATACTTTTAATATGTCTACTTCTTAATTTTTCCAAACAATGCAGTTTCATTTTCAGAACTCAATTTGAATTTTCTCCTGCAATTGACATCTTTAGACTTTGAAACACTCTATTCCATTTTTCCTGAACCTTCTTTCTGCTCTAGTTGGAAAAAGCAGTGGCTGGCATGACACTTCACTTCTTCAGCTATCTTAGATGATTCAGATGAAGGCAGATCTTCCTTTGAAAGACTATCTTGCTCCTGCTTTTCCTCTTCACCGCTATCATGGTACTTAAAGTGACCTTCATGGTTACTGCTTTCCAGAGGCCATCGTTTTTCACTGATGCCAGCTGCAGTGCTTGCACTGCTATAACTATTCTTTCCTTTGTGAGGCTTCAAAGTCAGTTCTGGGAAAGCAGGGTGATAGTCATCATTCACCACATAAATGAACACTTTGTTAATGTCACTAGGTGCTTTGGTATTTATCATATTTGGCATATAATTAATACAGATATTATTTCCCTTTTGTTTGCTTGCCACTGCCTTCTCATTGAGTTTGTGGTATTTTTTTTTTCTGTATTTATTTGAACCCAAACTTTCAGGCTAAGCAGAATGAGAAAAATACACGGATGGCACAGGATTATATTAATTTATTTATGTCATAATCCCTTGATCCTGCACCCTGCATTTGTGGCCTCAATTTGAGAGCTATCTGAATAAGAAAGTTGGTTATTTTTGGTAATGTCTACATGCCTCTTTCCTCTGCCATTCTTCTTTGAAGAGATTTCATCCTCTTCATCTTTTAAACACAGTGTGAGGATTTCTATCAAACATATGTATCAAATCTCCCTTTCTCAATTCTTTAAGAAGTCACAGTTCTTCTGTATTAGTAGGCAAACTATCTTTTAACTGTTATCAAACATATGTATCAAATCTCCCTTTCTCTAATTCTTTAAGAACTCACAGTTCTTCTGTATCAGTAGGCAAACTATCTTTTAACTGTTATCCTTTCTGCTAAATATGCTTCAAAATTGGAGAGAGGGTTGGAGAGAGGGTCAGTTTGAAGGATGTTAGTAATAAATTTTCCCCAACTCCTGTGTCACTTTTAGAATCTTTTCTTGAAAAGATTTCACCTGCTGGTCACCAATTTCAGGGAATTCTTATGTCATTACGTATTTGAAATAGAAATTAATATTTTCTTGAAATGATATAATTCTTGCCTAGAATTTTTTTTTTACTGATCCTGAATCAAGAATATAGCTTGCTTGTAGAGCACTTATAAGTTATCTAAAAGTGCAAGTTACTTCAGTAGCAAAGACACATCTTCTTGCCATGAAAGCAAGAGGACAAAATGGCACGGTAGCATTGTAAAGTCAGTCTAAATATGGGATCTTTTTCAAAGGACATCAAAATTACCTAATAGGACATTCTGCCAAAGCTGGATTCTTTCTGCAGATTTGAGGAATTCCCTTTCCAGATGTTTGAATACTGTCTTCTCTGGGAAAGGGACAGAGGTGGCAAAGACAGCTACAGGGACCGAAAGGCTGATGATAGCGGGTTCCAGGACCACGGCCAGGAATGACAACATGGCAGGATTCAGAGTCAGCAACAAGACTGGGACAGGGGAGCAGCACGGATGCAGGGTTCAACAGGGAAGGTAGGGACAGAGAGGGGTTCACTGTGGGCAGGGCAGAGTTCAGGTTTGAAGGCTCCAGCTTCCTAGTCCTTAGCAGCAATGGAAGTAGTTTTGCTGGTTTTGAGCTGGGTTTCCTTAGCAAGGACTGAAGGAAAAGAGCAAGGTGGGGCTGCTCAGCTGTGGTGGAGGAGCCTCGGGCAGTGGCAGCAGATAACTAAAGCTTTTTGGGAGAAGACTTGGATGAGTTCCCTAACCTCAGAATCAATGAATGTAGTTGGCACCTGGAGGGAGGGTTCCACTCAGAAGAAGCCTGAGGCGACTTCTGTGCATTTGTAGTCGTTGAATTTTATACTAGCAGTAATAGTCGCTCCTGTGCCACTGTCGATATTACCATTAAGGTCACACTTTACACTTACGGAGGAGCTTTTGAAAATCGGGGATAACAAATATTATGAACCTCAGTCCATAGTTCATCAGGCACTCTGTCTATCAGATCTAGTCCCTTAAATCTATTTCTCACTTTCACTGTATAATCATAAGGGATTTGATTTAGGTCATACCTGAATGGTCTAGTGGTTTTCCCTACTTTCTTCAATTTAAGTCTGAATTTGGCAATAAGGAGTTCATGATCTGAGCCACAGTTAGCTCCTGGTCTTGTTTTTGCTGACTGTATAGAGCTTCTCCATCTTTGGCTGCAAAGAATATAATCAATCTGATTTCAGTGTTGCCCATCTGATGTCCATGTATAGAGTCTTCTCTTGTGTTGTTGGAAGAGGGTGTTTGCTATAACCAGTGCATTCTCTTGGCAAAACTCTATTAGCCTTTGCCTTGCTTCATTTTGTACTCCAAGGCCAAATTTGCCTGCTACTACAGGTGTTTCCCAACTTCCTACTTTTGCATTCCAGTCCCCTATAATGAAAAGGACATCTTTTGGAGGTGTTAGTTCTAAAAGGTCTTGTAGGTCTTCATAGAACCATTCAACTTCAGCTTCTTCAGCATTACTGGTCGGGACATAGACTTGGATTACTGTGATATTGAATGGTTTGCCTTGGAAATGAACAGAGGTCATTCTGTCATTTTTGAGATTGCATCCAAGTACTGCATTTTGGACTCTTTTGTTGACTATGATGGCTACTCCATTTCTTCTAAGGGATTCCTCCCCACAGTAGTAGATATAATGGTCATCTGAGTTAAATTCACCCATTCCAGTCCATCTTAGTTTGCTGATTCCTAGAATGTCAACGTTCACTCTTGTTTGACCACTTCCAATTTGCATTGATTCATGGACCTAACATTCCAGGCTCCTATGCAATATTGCTCTTTACAGCATTGGACCTTGCTTCTATCACCAGGCACATCCAGTTATACATAAGATTTTAAGAGACGGCTGTGAACAATTACAGCTTCCCTGGTAGCTCAGATGGTAAAGAATCCACAAGCAATGCAGGAGACCAGGGTTCAATCCTTGAGTAAGGAAGATCCCCTAGAGAAGGGAATGGCTACCCATTCCAGTATTCTGGATGGTTGGATGACCTCACTGACTAAACGGACATGAGTTTGAACAAGCTCCAGGAGATGGTGAAGGACAGGGAGCCTGGCATGCTGCAGTCTATGGGGTCACAAAGAGTCAGACACGACTGAGTGACTGAACAACATTCTGAACAACTAGTATTTTTGCTTTGAGTAGTCTATGGACAGAGGAGCCTGCCTGGCTACAGTCTATGTGGTTGCAAAGAGTTGGACATGACTGAGTGACTAAAAAAAAAGAACAATTATATGCCAAAATATACAAAACTTAGAAAAAATAGATAGATTTCTAGAAACACACAACTTACCAAGACTGAATCAGGAAAACATAGGAAACCTGAACAAACCAATAACAAATAAAGAGATTGTATCAGTAATCACAAACTTCCCAACACAGAAAACTGCAGGATCAGATGACTTCAATGTTGAATTCAACCAAACATTTAAAGAATAATTAATACCAAACAAACTCTTTCAAAATATCAAGGAGACAGTAGTGCTTCCAAACTCACACTACAAAGCCAGCATTACCTCGATATCAACACCAGTGAAGAATGAAATAATGTCATTTCCAATAACATGCATGGACCTAAAAGGCATTATGCTAAGTGAAATAAGTCAGGCAGAGAAAGGCAAATGCTATATGACTTCACTTATATTTGGAATGTAAAAATAACAAAACAAGTGAGCAAACATAACAATACCATAAACAAGGGTTATATATACAGAAAAGAAACAGATGTTTGCCAGAGAGGATGGGGGTAAGGGAAGGAAAGGAATAGGTGAGAGAGTTTAAGAACTACAAACTTCTAGTTGGAAATAAATGAATCATAGAAATGAAATGTGCAGTGCGGGTAAGATAGTCAATAACTATGAAATATCTTTGCATGGTGATATAACATAAATAGACTTATCATGGTGATCAGTTTGAAATGTATAGAAATATTGAATCCCTATTTTGTGTAACAAAAACTAACATAGTGCTGTAGGTCTATTATATTTCAAAAACAGACAAACTCATACAAAAAGAGATCAAAATTGTGTTTACCAGATGAGGGAGCAGGAAGGGGAAATTGGACAAGTCAGTCAAAATGGACATACTTCAAGTACTTATATGATAAATAAGTACTAATGATATAATATACAACACAATGAATATAATTAACACTGTATGTTGTATGTGAAAGCTGTTAAGGGAGTAAATTCTAAGAGTTCTGATAACAAGAACATTTTTTCCATTTCTTTAAATTTGTGCATGTATGACATGATAGATATTCACTAAATTTATTGTGATAATCATTTCATGATGTAGATAATCAAATTATTATGCTGTATGTTGTTGTTGTTTGGTTGCTAGGTCGTGTTCCACTCTCTGTGACCCCATGGACAGTAGCATACCAGGCTTCTCTGTCCTCCATTATCCCCCAGAGTTTTCTCAAACTAATGTCCATTAAGTTGGTGATACTATCTAACCGTTTCATCCTCTGCCAACCCCTTCTTCTTTTGCCTTCAGTCTTTTCCGCAATTAGTGTCTTTTCTAATGAGTCAGCTGTTCACATCAGGTGGTCATGGTATTGGAGCTACAGCTTCAGCATCAGTCCTTCCAATGAATATTCAGGACTGATTTCCTTTAGGATTGATTGGTTTGATCTTCTTGCTGTCTAAGGGACTTTTAAGAGTCTTCTCCAGGAACCACAGTTCAAAAGCATCGATTCTTCAGTGCTCAGGCTTCTTTATGGACCAACTCTCACATCCGTACACCACTGCTGGAAAAACCATAGCTTTGACTATATAGATCTTTGTTGGCTAAGTGATGTTTCTGCTTTCTAACACACTGCCTAGGTTTGTCATGGCTTTCCTTGCAAGAAGCAAGCATCCTTTAATTTTGTGGCTGCAGTCACCATCTGCAGTGATTTTGGAGCTTAAGAAAATAAAATCTGACACTTCTAGCCTTGAGGTGATGGGACTGAATGCCATGATCTCTGTTTTTTGAATGTTGAATTTCAAGCCAGCTGTTTCACTCTCCTCTTTCACCCTCACCAAGAGGCTCCTTATACTTCCTCTTCACTTTCTGCCATTAGAGTGGTATCATCTACTTAACTAAGGTTGTTGATATTTCTCCCACCAGTCGTGATTCCAGCTTGTGATTCATCCTCCCAGCATTTCATATGATGTATTCTGCATGTAAGTTAAATAAGCAGAGTGACAATATATCGCCTTGCTGTATTCCTTTCCCAATTTTGATCCAGTCCGTGGTCAGTTCTAACTGATGTTTATTGACATACATACAAGTTTCTCAGGAGACATGTAAGGTGAAGCTTAGCTTGGAGGATTTTGAGCATAACCTTGCTAACATGTGAAATGAGTGAATTATGCTGTATACCTTAAACTTATACAGTGCCTTATGTCAATTATATCGCAATAAAACTGTAAGAAAAAAAGTAACCCCTCACTCCAAAAAACCTCATAGTGGTCGAAGAGCCCTTTTCTTCTTTAAGTCTGTATCCTTTGCCACTTTTACACTGCTTTCAGTCTGTGTACCACCCTCAAACCTCTGGTTTAGTCAAAGACATTAACAGCCTCATTAAGACTCAGTTGGCAAAATATGTAGAGGCCCTTCAAAAACATTGGTCCTTCTAAATCTTAGATCCATGCCTTTTGGAACTTATATAAACTATCACTATTTGAGATACTCCCATGATGCAATAGTGAAAGGTTGTTACTGAGCCATGAAAGATGCCAAGATTCTTGGCCTCTGGAGGAGAGGAATTCAATCTGGGGCCAGTGACGAGGCTTGATCACTCAGAGCTTTTGTGTAATAAAGTTTTATTAAAGTATAAAAGAGATAAAGAAAGCTTCTGACACAAACATCAGAAGGGGGCAGAAAGAGTGCCCTCCTGCTAGTCTTTAGCTGGATGCTATATAACTACTAGCAGGCTGCTAATTAGAGGAAGGAAATGTTTCAAAACTCAGAGTGGCACCAGGCCCCTCACCCACAACATGCATTTTGAGATAGGATTGGCGCAAGGTGAGTCATCCTTGGCCATAACACGATTGACATGAATCTTGAAGAAAGCCAGGTTTCCAAGCAAAGATATGGTTTCATTAACATAGATTAGGAGAACAATTGTATGAGTAAAACATACTAGTTTGTCAAGTTGGTTCCAAGTAATAGGCGGAACCAACTTGAAGACAGAATCTAGGGTAAATACATAGTTCATTAACATAGCTTAAGAAAAATATTTCCATAAGAAAAACGCATTGGTTAGCTCAAGGTTTGAGAAAGTTAAGTTCAGTTGGAACCAGGTGTTGTCAGGGCAACACAGAATTTTAAAAGAAACCTCTTTTTAAATTTGTATAGAGAAGGGGGAAAATATAACACACAGTTTGTTTCCTTCTGCCACTTAAGAGAGAGAGTAAAAAATGTCTGACACTTGCAGCCTGTTTCCTCCATTTGGAGACCCCTGCCCTTCCTGCCTATTACCCTCTCAATAGGCTCCTACTTGTTTTGACCATGACTGATAAAAGGAGAGCTACTCCAATATTTCAAGGGCCTAGTTGCTTCTATTAAAAATAAACATGCTTTGGTAGAGCAATCTTTTCATAGTGTGCCATTGGAGATGAAGACTTTAAGCATCACATCTTGCAACCTGGAGATTTTATCTATTGAAAAAGATACCTTCAGAATTTTCTTCTTCCTCACTGGAGAGGCCCCTTTCAGGTATTGCTAATCAATCCCTTTGCTGCCAATTTCAAGTAAAGGACTCTTGGATTCATGTGACACATCTAAAAAACACCCAAACCTGAGTGGACATGTATGTCATCTGGTGACCCGAAAGTAAAGATTTCCTGGAATTGAAGCAGATGACATCTGATGAGACAGCTTTCCTAATATATCTGGACCAGGCCTATTGGAAGTTAGTCTGCCAAACCTTTGGTGGTGACATCTCATTTCAGATGATCTCCAATGTCTATTATCTTAAAAATAAATGGACTTTAAATTAAAAGAACCTGAGATTTCTTCCTCTTACCTCTCCTTGTTATTTGAATGTGATCTCTACAGATTTTCAATCTGTACACTCTCCTTCCAATATGAGACATTGCCCCCAGGAAAGGTCCTTTGCAGCATTGGGGGACAAAAAGCCACTGAAACTAGAAAACCTGACTCTTGATCAGCAATGCTTTCAGGGAAAAATCTCGATCAGAAGGGGAAAATGTAAAAAAAAAATAATAAACAGAAATCTCAATTGAACAGTGTTAGGAGATCAGAAGGAGTGCTCATGCCTTGCAACAATAGCAGAAGGATCAACAGGAAGAACAAAAAAACTCATATTCTTTTCCTACAAGGACTAAGTCAATGAAAAGTCACGGGCTTTTTGCTTACTAAGGCCCTCCAAAATTTCTTTCCCCTCTATAAAAACATTCTCCTTCCCTTTCCATAGGGGGATATATACATGGCTCCTTATGTTGCAGACCCTGAATTGAATTCTCAACTAATCTCAAATTCTTTGGTTCTTTGCTGGAGAAATATCTGGCAGTCAACACCAAATCTATTTTTTTTTTTGATTGGGGAGTTTAATGCATTTACAGGTAAAGTAATTACTGGGGCTTCCCTGATGGCTCAGTGGGTAAAGAATCCACCTGCACTTCAGGAGACATAGGAGATGCAGGTTGGATCCTTGGGATGAGAAGATCCCCTAGAGGAGAAAAAGACCCTGGAAAAGACCCTGACTCATTGGAAAGGACCCTGATGCTGGGAACGATTGAAAGCAGGAGGAGAAGGGGACGACAGAGGATGAGATGATTGGCTGGCATCACCGACTCGATGCACATGAGTGTGAGCAAGCTCCGAGATTTGGTGATAGACAGGGAGGCCTGGCGTGCTGCAGTCCATGGGGTTGCAAGGAGTTGGACATGACTGAATGGCTGAATTGAATTGAACTGAACTGAACTGAACTGAACAAAATGATTCTAAAGTTAATATGGAGAGGCAAAAGACCCAGAGTAACAAGCACAATATTGGAGAACAAGGTTGGAATACTGATACTATCCAACTTCAAGACTGATTATAAAATCACAGTAATCAAAGAGTTTGGTATTAGGAAAAGAACAGATAACTATACCAATGAGACAGAATGAATGGCCCAGAAAAAGACCCACATAAATATAGGTAACTGATATTTGACAAGGAATATTAACTTTAGAATCATTTTATTAATATATACAAAATAACTTTGGATTTTGATTGGGATTGCATGGAGTCTATATATCAAGCTGTTAAGAACTGACAGCTTGACAATATTGTGTCTTCTTATCTATAAACATGGAATACTTATGTGTTAATTTGGTTCTTTATCAGAATTTGAGGTTTTCCTCACATAGATATTGTACATTCTTAAAGATTTATACTTAAATGTACAAGTTTTTGGTAGCAATATAAATAGTATTGTGTTTTTAATTTTTAAAAATTTTCTGGGCAGCATGAAACCTTTAATTTTATTTAATTTTGGTTCTATATTTTAAGTTATTTTACAAGTAATTTACAGGTATAAGACTAAAGACATACTGAAAGCAATGTTACTAAATAAATTTTAAACATAGAACTATTTTAATCAATAAAACATCACTGGAGATGAAAGGATACTAGCAAAAAGCATTTTTTTTTATTGCTGGTGTATTGGGAATCTATTGACTTTTCTATATTAACCTTGTATTCTGCAACTTTGCTGTTATTGTTTAGTTCCAGTTGTTTTTCATTGGTTCTTTCATATTTTCTACATAGATGATCATAAATCGGTGTTGAATTTTATCAAATGCTTTTTGTGCATTTATTGATGGATTTCCCCAGTGGCTCAATGGAAAAGGATCTGCCTGCAATGCAGGAGATGCAGAAAATGCAGGTTTGATCCCTGGGTCAGGAAGATCCCCTGGAGAAGGAAACGGCACTCCACTCCAGTATTCTTGCTTGGAAAATTCCATGGGCAGAGGAACCTGGTGGGCTACAGTGCATAGGGTCACAAAGAGTTGAACATGACTGAAGCAACTGAGCTCATACACACGTTGATGTTATCCATGACTTTTCTTGTTTAGCCTGTTGATGTAATGCATTACATTAATTGATTTACAAATGTTGAACCAGATTTGCATACTTGGGTATATCACATTTGGTCATGCTGTATAATTCATTTAATACATTATTAGATTTGATTTGCTTATATTTTATTGGGGATTAACACCAATGAATTGGTCTGTAGTTATCTTTTCTTGTAGGTTTTTTTTAATATGGTTTTGGTATTAAGGTTATGCTTACTTCATCGAATGAACTAGGAAGTAGTCTCTCTTCTATCTTCTGAAAGAGATTGTAGAAAATTGATACAATTTCTTTCTTATATATTTGGTAGAATTCACCAGTGAACCCAACTGGGTCAGGTGTTTTCTCTTTCAGAGTTTATTAATTAATAATTCAATTTGTTTTATAGATATAAGTTATTTCTAGGTTGTCTATTTATTCTTGTGTGAGTTTTGGCAGATTTTCTTTCAAGGAATGGTCCATCTCATCTAGGTTATCAAATTTGTGTACACAGAGTTTTTCATACTATTCTTATATAATCCTTTTAATTTCAATGGAAAATAAAGTGATGCACCTTTATTCATTTCTGATATTAGTAAATTGTCTTCTCTTTTTCTTAGTTAGCTTGGCTAGAGACTTGCAATTTTATTAATGTTTTCAAAGAACCAGCCTTTGGTTTCATTGATTTTCTCTATTAATTTCCCATTTTAAGTTTTATTGATTTCTCCTCTAACTTTTACTATTTCTTGTTTTTTGGCCTTCTTAGGATTTAATTTACAATACTATTTTTAGTTTCCTAAGGTGGAAGATCAGTGATTTTAGATTTGCAATATGCACATTTAATGCTACTATTTTCCCTTTAAACAATTATTTTACTGCATTCATAAATTTTTGTAAATTATATTTTCATTTAGTTAAAAATATTTTAAAATATCTCTCAAAATTTCTTATTTGACCCATATGTTATTTAGAAATTCATTGGTTAACCTCCAATTATTTTGAGAGTTTTCAAGTGTCTTTCTTCTATTGATTTCTATTTTAATTCCATAGTGGTCTCAGAGAATTCATTCTATGTTTTTTTATTATTTTAAATTTGTTAATTTGTGCTTTATGGCCCCCAAAGTGGTCTGTCTTAATTTGTGATCCATGTGAACTTCAGAAGACTGTATTCTGCTGTTGTTGGATGTATTCTATAGATGTTAATTACGTCCAGTTGATTGACACTGCCATTGAGTTCATCTGTGTTCTTACTAATTTTCTTTCTGCTAGACCTATCCATTTTTGATAGAGTGAAGTTTAAGTTTCCAACTGCAATAGTGGATTCATTTGTTTCTCTTTGCAGTTCTATCAATTTTTTTTTTGCCTTACAGATTTTGACACTCTGTAGTTAGTTGCATCCATATTGAGAATTGTTATGTATTCCTGGTGTATTGATCCTTTTATCATGATGTAATGACTCTATCTCTGATAACTGTCCTTCCTCTGGAATCTGTTCTGTCTAGATTAATATAGGTACTTTAACTTTCTTTTAATTAATGTTAATATCTTTTATCTTTCTTCACCTCCCTTATGATTAATCTATATGTGTCTTTATATTTGAAGTGAGTGTCTTGTAAACAAGGTTCAGAATACACTACCCCCCAAATGTGGCACCTTGATATATTGAATATTTTAGCCTAAAGAAATTTGGGAAAACAAGAGAAGCAGGAATGTTACTCTGTTATCCAAAAGACAACAAATAATAAGTACTGGTAGAGATGTGGAAAACAGGGAACTCTCGTGCATTGTTTCTGGGAATGCAAATTGGATAGCCACTATGAAAACAGTATAGCTGTTCCTCAAAAATTAAAACTACAACTACCATATGATTCATCAATGTCACTTCTGGGTATTTTCCCAATGAAAACAGAAACATTAATTCAAAAAGAAATGTACAGTTCTATGTTCATTGCAGCATTGTTTATAATAGCCAAGATTTGGACACAGCATAAGTGTCCATCAATAGATGGCTGTATAAAGAACATGTGGCATATATGTATAATGGAATATTACTCAACCATAGAAAAGCATGAACTCTTGCATTTGCGACGACATGGATGGATCTACAGGGTATTATGCTAAGTAAAGTAAGTCAAAGAAAGTCAAATACTATATGCTTTCACTTATATCTGGAATCTAAGAAAAACAAAACTGAATGAACAAAAACAGAAATAGACTCACAGATACAGAGAACATACTGGCGGGTTCCAGAAAGGATGGGATGGGATATGAGTGAAATAGATGAGAGAGATTAAGAGGTACAGCTTCTAGTTATAAAATAAAGTCACAGCATAGGAAATATAGTCAATAATATTGCAATAACTTTGTATGGTGACAGATCGTCACTAAACTTATTGTGGTGATTATTCTGTAATGTACAAAAATATCAAATAGCTATTTTGTACTCCTGAAACTAATACAAATTAAGTCAATTATGTTTCAATAAAAATTAAAAATAAATAAGTAAATAATGAATGAGTAGTTAAAATACTGAATGAAGTCTGTTTCTTCAGGTGCTTATTTCCTTATGAAGTCTCTTATGTCACATAAAACTTATACTAAATAAGCCTGCATGCTTTTCTCCTGGTATTCTGTAATTTCATTTTGATTTTCAGACCCAAACATGGTCCTTAAGAGGATTAAGAAAAAGTTTTTGCTCCCCTATAACATATAGTTGGATCTGGTTTTCTGATCCACTCTGAAAATTTCTGTCTTATTGATTGGTGTATTTATACCATTAACTTTAAAAGTGATTATTGATACACTTGATTAAGATCTACCATACTTTTTTACTGTTTTCTGTTTACTGTCCTTGTTTTTTTCCCTACTTTTTTTTTCCACTCCTTTTCTGCCATTTGTTGTTTTAACTCATTTGATTTTCTCACCTGTCTTTGCATGTTAAGTTTATTTCTTTAAAAATTAATTTTAGTGGTCGACCTAAAGTTTGAAATATACATTTATAATCCAAGTTTACTTTTAAATAACACTATACCACTTCATGGTATAGTAGAGCAAGTACTTTATAATACCAAAATAATCCTAATTCTTCTCTTTTATTCTTTGTTTCATTGCTGTTATTCATTTTTATACATGTTATAACCATCAAATATATTACTGGTATTAGTATTTTAGAAAAAAATACTATCTAGCTAATCAATTAGAATAAGAAAAATTATAACATTCTTTCTCTAATGTTCTCTTCTTTATCTAGATCTGAATTACTGACCTATATCATTTTCCTTCTCTTTGGAGATCTTTTAACATTTCTTGCAAGGCAGATCACAGATTTTCTCCAATTTTTGTTTGTCTCAAAAATCTTTATTTCACCTTCATTTTGAAGAATAATTTTGTATGGTACAGAGTACTAAGTCGGTGCAGTTTTTCTCTCAATATTTGAAAGATTCCACTCTCTTCTTGCTTGCAGGTTTTTGAGAATATGTGAGTTGTAATTCTTATCATTCCTCTTCTAATAGATAAGGTATGGGGTTTTTCTAGCTTCTTCCAAGATTTTTTTTCTTTACCCTTGACTTTAATGTAATTTTAAAATGATAAGCTTAGGTGTAGTCTTTTTCTTTTCCTTTATTGGCCTTTATCCTGCTTGGCGTTCTTTGAACGTTCTGAATTTGTGATTTGGTGTCTGACATGAAGTTAGGAAAAATGCTCAATCATTATTGCTTCAAATATTGCTTCTGCTTCTTTCTCTTTTTGTTCTCCTTCTGGCATTCCTATTATACATATATTAGCCTTTTTGCAGCTTCCCCACAGGCCTTGGATATTATCGCCATTTTCTAGTCTTTTTTCTCTTTGCTTTTCAGTTTTAGAAATTTCTTTTTATATACCCTCCAGGTAAGAGATTCTTTTCTCAGCCATGTCTACTCTGCTAATGAGCATGAAAAAGACATTCTTCATTTTTGTTACAGTGCTTTTGATCTGAAGCATTTTTAAAATTCTTTCTTAAAATTTCCATCCTTTTGCTTAAATCATTTATCTAATATTGTATGTTATCTATATTTTCCATTAGAGCTCTTAGCATATTAATCATAGTTATTTAAATTCAGAGTTGAGTGGTTAAAAAATTCCCTTCAGGTAGGCAAGGCACTGATAAAACCCCAGTAGGATCAGTTCAGTTCAGTTCAGCTCAGTCACTCAGTCGTGTCTGACTCTTTGTGACCCCATGGACTGCAACATGCCAGGCTTCTCTGTCCACCAACTCCCAGAGCTTGCTCAGACTCCTGTCCATCGAGTCAATGATGCCATCCATCCATCTCATCCTCTGTCGCCCCCTTCTGCCTTCAACCTTTCCCAGCACCAGGGTCTTTTCCAATGAGTCAGCTCTTCACTCAGGTGGCCAAAGTATTGGAGCTTTAGCTTCAGCATCAGTCTTTCCAATGAACATTCGGGACTGATTTCCTTTATGATTGACTCATTTGATCTCCTTTCAGTCCAGGAGACTCTCAAGAGTCTTCTCCGGCACCATAGTTCAAAAGCATCAATTCTTTGGTGCTCAGCTTACTTTGTACTCCAACTGTCACATCCATACATGACTACTGGAAAAACCATAGCTTTGACTAGAGGGACCTTTGTTGGCAAAGTAATGTCTCTGCTTTTTAATGTGCTATCTAGGTTGGTCATAGCTTTTCTTCCAAGGAGCAAGCGTCTTTTAATGTCATGGCTGCAGTCATCATTTGCAGTGGTTTTGGAAGACAAAGAAAATAATGTCTGTCACTGTTTCCATTGTTTCCCCATGTATGAAGTGATGGGACTGGATACCATGATCTTAGTTTTCTGAATGTTGAGTTTTAAACTAGATTTTTCACTGTCCTCTTTCACTTTCATCAAGAGGCTCCTCAGTTCCTCTTCAGTTTCTGCCTAAGTGTGGTGTCATCTCCATATCTGAGGTTATTGATATTTCTCCTGGCAATCTTGATCCCAGCTTGTGCTTCATCCAGCCCAGCCTTTCACATGATGGGCTCTGCACAGAAGTTAAATAAGCAGGGTGACAACATACAGCCTTGACATACTCCTTTCCCAATTTGGAACCAGTCCATTGTTACACATTTGGTTCTAACTGTTGCTTCTTGACCTGTATACAGATTTCCCAGGAGGCAGGTAAAGTGGTCTGGTATTTCCATCTCTTGAAGAATTTTCCACAGTTTGTTGTGATCCACACAGTCAAAGGCTTTGGTGTAGTCAATAAGGCAGAAGTAAATATTTTTCTGGAACTCTCTTGCTTTTTCTATGATCCAGTGGATGTTGGCAATTTGACCTCTGGTTCCTCTGCCTTTTCTAAATCCAGCTTGAACATCTGGAAGTTCTTGGTTCACGTACTGTTGTAGCCTGGCTTGGAGAATTTTGAGCATTACTTTGCTAATGTGTGAGATGAGTGCAATTGTGCGGTAGTGTGAACATTCTTTGGCATTGCCGTTCTTTGGGATTGGAATGAAAACTGACCTTTTCCAGTCCTGTGGCCACTGCTGAGTTTTCCAAGTTTGCTCACATATTGAGTTAAGTCAGGCAAGTCTGGCATATTGATTCTTGCCCACAGTAGTAGGCAAAAAACAAGGTCTCCCATACTGCAGGTGGATTGTTTACCAGCTGAGCCACAGGGAAGCCCAGGAATACTGGAGTAGGTAACCTATCCCTTCTCCAGCGGATCTTCCCACCCCAGGAATCAAACTGGTATCTCCTGCATTGCAGGAGGATTCTTCATCAACTGAGCTACCAGGGAAGCCCAACTCATAACCCAGTAGGTTATGCTCTAGTAAAATAGATTCTCCTGATGGCCTTGTTAAGAATAACTGAAAGTTCTGATTTATTTCAAAATGATTACTTTTCTTCTCCTACTGCCAGTACCAGGAGATATTCACTCTGAGGATCTGATAGAATTTCTGGAAATAAAACTCATGAAAATAGGCAGCTCCCACTATGACTAGGCTGCTCTGGAGTTTTTAACTTTCAGACTTGTCCACACCGAGTATCTAGCAAATTGTCAATTAGAGATCAGGTTTTACTACCTTGGTAATAATTCCCACAGAGGTCTCTATGTGTGGATTTTGGCTCCAGAAAATTAGCATTCTCTGTATCCATCCATGTATCTCTGCAATTTTAACAGAAGCAGTTTGTACTGTGACTTCATTGTCTTTGGTGAATCTAAGAAGTCTTGGTGTTTTATCAGTTTGCTCAGCCTCTTATTTGTTGTTAGTATTGAGTAGCAACTCATGAGCTCTTTACATGCTGGGCAGGAAACCAGAAGTCCATCTATTAGACTTTCATTCTTTAAAGACTTATGTCTAGTTAACAGGAAGATCATTTCCTGATATTTCAAGCAAATAAATGGGGGTGGGGAAGAAAGACCTGCCAGCAGGATATAGGAATAAGCTCATGGGACTCTGGGCAGCAACAGTGAGCTATAGGAACAGGAAGAAGAGAAGGGTGGAGGAGAAGGGAAGGGAAGTTATGAGGGACACTTTGGGAATTGGAAACCCATGTGTGTGGTTGAGGATAAGATGACTAGAGTGAATTTAATGAATAAATTCCCTAAAATTGGATCCTAGATGCTCTATATTCTTCTTGCTGACATGGATGATTAAAAAATATGGGGTTGGATCTGGACAGGGAATGCTGATGTGTTTGTATGTATGTGTATAATTGTGTATGAGTATAGTGAAGCTGTGGTATTAGACATGAGCATATGACAGGCAGCAATACCTGAAATAAAAGAAAGTTGCTATCTCTAGTGTCTAACACAGTTCTGGCAAGAATGGCTACTCAATAAGTATTTGTTGAATGAATGTGTGAATAACTCTGCAGAGCTTAATCAAAACTTTTGGAAAAGAACCTATAATAAAAACTTAAAAAAAATTAACTTGTCAAAAGTAAAAAGCAACTCTCATCTTTTGTCTATGTAAGACTTTTTAATGAAAATGTACAAATAAGCAGACAATGATACTTGGGTGAAAACCAGAATCTTAACCTCTAGACTGTATAGGAATGCATTGTACCAACAGTCTTCTTTATTCTCAGGAAGCAACTCTTAATTTCTTTTAGTTCCTCAATCTTTTTCAAATCTCTTTCTTCTACTCCCATCCTCTTACCTCTATTCCTCCTCTTTCCTCTTCTTTCTCCTCTCTTCCTTCCCTCTTCTCATCTCCCCACTTTTCTTCTTCATCCGTTCTCCTTCCTTTTTTCAACTTTTCCTCATGGAACTTGAGAGAGGTAGTTAAAATGGGCAAAAGTGTGATGGTTTGGAGGAGAAGGAAAGAGAGACTAGCAACAGGAAGAAAGTGACTTTCTATAAAATAGTGGTTTAAAGGGATAATGTCACTGGTAAAGCCTGGTGGTATAGGGGTTGAAGGCTATATTGAAAGCTACCTTTATATAACAAGGACATATTATTTAACAGTGAGTGCTTTTTGAGAGGTGAGATGACTAATGAAGATTATTCCACTCATTCCAAACTCCTTTGAAGCTGCAACTGTAGGAAAAATCACTTAGGAGTCTATTGCAATTATCCAGACCAGATATTATATCAGCTGGAACAAAAAGAGCAGCAGTAAGAATAGGGAGGAACATGGAGACTGTAGAAAATAGACTAATGAGAACTGAGGAAGTCTCAGCACATAACTCTGTGCAAACTCCTGTTCCAAGTGTCTTGCCAAACCTCTAGGATGACCCCCAGTTCCCCATTGACCCCCTCCTACCTAGCCTGCCTGAGAAATCTCAACACAGCAAGAAGAATTTACTGTTTGTTCCAACCTTATGACAGGCCTCTGACCTACTTTTTTCAGAGCATTTACTCAAAAGAGCTTATAATTGTGAGTATGTATCCCCTACAGCTCAGAAGTGTCTTTCTCAAGGACCGGAGAGCCATTGCTTTGAAACGTAAGGATAGGTGAGGGAGATTAAGAGGTACAAAATTCCAGCTGCAAATACATGAGTCGTGGGTATGAAATTTACAGTGTGAGGATGTAGGCAATAACTATGTAAAATCTTTGTATGACATACAAAGATTTGTATGGAACTCCCATGGAGATCATTTCAAATTGCATAGAAACAGTGAATCACTATGTCATGTAACAGGAACTAATATAGTATTGTAGGTCAATTGTACTTAAAAAATAAACAAACTCAGAACAAAAGAGATCAGATTTGGTTACCAGAGGTGAGGCAGGAGGTAGGAGCAGAAGGAATTGGATGGAGGCAGTCAAAATGTACAAACTTCCAGTTATATGACAAGTAAGTACTAGGGATATAATGTACCATATGCTAAATATAATAGTGCTGTCATACATGAAAACTGTTAAGGGAGTGAATTTTGAGTTCTCATCAAAAGAAAAAAAATTATATTTCTTTAATTTGGTCTCTATATGAGATGAGGGATTCTCACTAAACTTATTATGATAACCATTTCTTGAAGTATGTAAGTCAAATCATTAGGCTGTAGACCTTAAACTTATACAATTCTTTGTGTCAGTTACATCTCAATAAAATAGGAAGAAAAATAATAAAATGACTTCCTGTTTTGGGACATAAGGTCTTTCACCACACAGGGAAAATTAGAACAGGAGCTGATTTGAGGGCAGGTGGTAGGAAGTAGGAAGGAGATTTAGCAAGTGATAGAGATAAAGATAAAACATCTCCAGGAGGAATGAAGAGGCTGAGCCAAAGCAGAAATGATGTGAATGTGTCTGGTGGTGAAAGTAAAGTCTGATGCTGTAAAGAACAATATTGCATAGGAACCTGGAATATTAGGTCCATGAATCAAGGTAAATTGGAAGAAACAGGAATGGCAAGAGTGAACATCAACATCTTAGGAATCAGTGAAGAAAATGGACGTGAATGGGTGAATTATATTCAGATGGCCATTATATATACTATTGTTGGCAAGAATCCCTTACAACAAATGGAGTAGCCCTCGTAGTCAACAAAAGAGCCTGAAATGCAGTACTTGGATGCAATCTCAAAAAGGACAGAATGATCTCTGTTTGTTTCCAAGGCAAACCATTCAATATCACGGTAATCCAAGTCAATGCTGCCACCACTAATGCTGAAGAAGCTGAAGTTGAATGGTTCTATGAAGACTTACAAGACCTACTAGAACTAACACCAAAAAAAAGTCCTTTTGATCATAGAGGACTGGAAAGCAAAAGTAGTAAGTCAAGAGATACATGGAGTAACAGGCAAGTTTGCCTTTGGACTACAAAATGAAGCAGGGCAAAGGCTAACAGAGTTTTGCCAAGAGAACACACTGGTCATAGCAAACACCCTTTTCCAACAACATAAGAGACAACTCTACACATGGATATCCCCAGATGGTCAATACCAAAATCAGATTGATTATATTCTTTTCAGTCGAAGATGGAGAAACTCTATACAGTCATCAAAAACAAGACAGGGAGCTGACTGAAGCTCAGATCATGAACTCCTGATTGAAAAATTCAGACTTAAACTGAAGAAAGTAGGGAAAACCACTAGGCCATTCAAGTATGACCTAAATCAAATCCCTTATGATTTGATTATGTCAAGGGATTGTCAATCCCTTGACAAATAGGTGCAAGGGATTAGATCTGATAGACAGGTTACCTGAAGAACTATGGACAGAGGTTCATAATATTGTACAGGAAGTGGTGGCTGAAACCATCCACAGGAAAAAGAAATGCGAAAGGAAAAATGGTTGTCTGAAGAGACCTTACAAATAGCTGAGAAAAGAAGAGAAGTGAAAGGCAAAGGATAAAAGGAAGGATATACCCATCTCAATGCAGAGTTCCAAAGAGTAGCAAAGAGAGGGAAGAAAGCCTTCTTAAGTGAACAATGCAAAGAAATAGAGGAGAACAATAGAATGGGGAAAACTAGAGATTTCTTCAAGAAAATTAGAGATACCAAGGGAATATTTCATGCAAAGATGGGCACAAAAAAGGACAGAAACAGAATGGATATAATAGAAGCAGAAGAGATTAAGAAGTAGCAAGAATACACAGACGAACTGTACAGAAAAAGTCTTATGACCCAGATAACCACGATGGTATGGTCACTCCCTAGAACCAGACATCCTGGAGTGTGAAGTCAAGTGAGTCTTAGGAAGCATTACTGCAAACAAAGCTAGTGGAGGTGATGAAATTCCAGCTGAGCTATTTCAAATCCTAAAGGATGTTGTTGTTAAAGTGCTGCACTCAATATGCCAGCAAATTTGGAAAAATCAGCAGTGGCCACAGGACCGGAAAAGGTCAGTTTTCATTCCAATCCCAAAGAAGGGCAATGCCAAAGAATGTTCAAGCTACCAGCCAACTTCACTCATCCCACACACTAGCAAAGTAATGCTCAAAATCCTTCAAGCTAGGCTTGAACAGTGCATGGACTGAGAACTTCCAGATGTTCAAGATGGTTTTAGAAAAAGTAGAGGAACCAGAGATCAAATTGCCAGCATTTGCTGGATCACAGAAAAAGCAAAGGAATTCCAGAAGAACATCTACTTCTGCTTCATCAGCTACACTAACACCTTTGACAGTGTGGATCACAACAATCTGTGGAAAATTCTTCAAGAGATGGGACTACCAGACCACCTTACCTGTCTCCTGAGAAACCTGTATGCAGGAAAAGAAGCAACAGTTAGAACCTTACATGAAACAACAGACTGGTTCAAAATTGGGAAAGGAATATGTCAATGCTGTATATTGTCTCCCTGCTTATTTAACTTATATGCAGTGACTATCATTCAAAATGCCCAGCTAGATGAAGTTCAAGCTGTCATAAGTTTGTCAGGAGAAATATCAATAACTTCAGATATGCAGATGACACCACTCTAATGGCAAAAATTAAAGAGGAACCTAAAGAGTCTCTTGATGAAAGTGAAAGAGGATAGTGAAAAAAACTGGCTTAAAACTCAAGATTCAGAAAACTAAGATCATGGCATCTGGTCCCATCACTTCGTGGCAAATAGATGGGGAAACAGTGGAAACAGTGACAGACGTTATTTTCTTCGTCTTCCAAAATCACTGCAGATGGCGACTGCAGCCCTGAAATTAAAAGATGCTTGCTCCTTGAAAGAAAAGCTATAACAATCCCAGACAGAATATTAAAAAGTAGAAACATCACTTTGCTGACTAAGGTCTCTGTAGTCAAAGCTATGATATTTCCAGTTGTCATGTATGGATGTGAGAGTTGGACCATAGAGAAGATTGAGCGCCAAAGAATTGATTCTGAGAAAGATTGAGGGCAAGAGGAAAGGGGGCAACAGAGTATGAGATGGTAGGGTGGCATCACCAACTGAATGGACATGAGTTTGAGCAAACTTCGGGAGACAGTGAAGGACAGGGAAGCCTGGGTGCTGTGGTCCATGGAGGGGTGGGGGTGTCCCAAAGAATTGAACATGACTGAGCAACTGAGCTAAAGAGCTAAAGAATGACAGAGCTAAAGAACCATGGTCAGAATGGAATGAATTTTTCTTGAGTCAAGTCATTTGTTGTAAGACAGGATCATATAGAAGGTTAAATGGCGACCTCTGGGGGCAAAACAGTATCTTGTTTCTGTCCAGTTTTCCTTCCCTTTGTTCTGTCCGTCCTACTCTCCCTCCAGTCCTTCTTTCCTTTCTTTCTGAGGAATATATACATGTGGTTTATATATATTTATGTATACACACATATATAAATATATAGATATATAATATATATTACTTTATAGATATAATACATGTATCTATATCTATATGTCTTTAGTCGGTCAGCCCATGGATTGTAGCCCGCCAGGCTCCTCTGTCCATGGGATTCTCCAGGGAAGAATACTGGAGTGGGCTGCCATGTCCTTCTCCAGGGGAACCTTCCTGACCCAGGAATCGAACTCCAGTCTCTTATGTCTCCTGAACGGGAAGGAGACATAAGACATATCTTCTTTACCACTAGAGCCACCTGGGACGTAAGCCCATTTCTATATACATATGCATATATATATGCATGTATGTGTGTATGTATATATATATATATATATATATACATACACACACACACACACACACACATATATGCCCCTATATAATTCCCTTACTTTCAGAGAGCTATGTGTAAGTCCTAAATTTCCTGATGAACCCCTGATCCCAGCAATAATTACTTTTTTTGAGCACTATGTGGAAGACACAGTTGTTAAGCACGTTGGATGTATTAACTCATTAGTTCCAAGCTCAGTCACAAATACGGGTTAATATCAGTAATAAAAACACGAAAACTACGTAAAAAACAAGCAGAAAAAAATGTTTGGCTCTCATCACTGAAAAACGTCAAGGGTGATGCTGCTGCTAAGTCACTTCAGTCGTGTCCGACTCTGTGCGACCCCATAGACGGCAGCCCACCAGGCTCCGCCGTCCCCGGGATTCTCCAGGCAAGAACACTGGAGTGGGTTGCCATTTCCTTCTCCAGTGCATGAAAGGGAAAAGTGAAAGTGAAGTCGCTCAGTCGTGTCCGACTCCTAGCGACCCCATGGACTGTAGCCTACCAGGCTCCTCCGTCCACGGGATTTTCTAGGCAAGAGTACTGGAGTGGGGTGCCATTGCCTTCTCCAGGGTGACGCTACAGTTAAAAAAAAAAAAAGCGCTAGCTTTGAGACACTAAAATTACAACTGGCTCCTTTAATTCTCCACGGGAGGTGGGGCCAGGTGACCCAAAAGGAAAGCCCCTTCCGGCTGGCAGCGCTCTACGGAGCTTGGGCTTTGTAAGAGCCCGGGCCACGTGATGGCAACAGGCGGCACTCTGTCTTTTTCCGCGCAGTCTCTATGGTATTCGTCTCAGCCCACTGGCTCCCAGGGAAGCGGCAGTCACGTGACAAGCTCCGGGTTTAAGGCAGGTGCCCACGTGACCCTGGCCTGCAGTAGGGTGGCTGCGGTGATGTACCTGCGCTCCTGAAGGGCGGGCTATTAAGTCGTAGTGCCGCTGCCTCCAGCGGACTCTCCGGAGCCGTTAGGCTCGGGAACAAGGAGCCTACTGAGGCATTCATCGCTTGGTGCCTACGGCACGGGTCTGCTCTTTCTGCCACCTCTGCCTTCCTCATCCCCACCTCTTTGCGAGTCAAGTCCCCTTTGCGTTTCAAGACCTTGGGTCCGGAGGCCCAAACTTGAGACGAACCTCCCGCTATCCCTCTTTCCTTCTCATCCTCCATCTCTTCCTTTGCATCACCGAATCACTTAGCCTTTGGGCTGGCCAGCTCGGCGGTGCCTTGAGGCCAAGTTCCAGTCGGTAAAGGTAACCGTGCGGAAAGCAGACCCCCAGTGGACAAAGGCGGAGGCGAGAATAGAGCAGGCCTAAGGACCGCAAGCGACGAGAACGGGCGGCTGAGGGGGTGAACAAGGAAAAAATAAAGAGAGAGTACTGCGGATTTAGAAGAGACTGGAAAAGACTTGTTGCACGATGGAAGAATCTGACTCTGAGAAAAAGATGGAGAAAGAGAATCTGGGGCCGAGAATGGATCCTCCCATAGGGGAACCGGAAGGATCGCTTGGGTAGGTGAAGGGTATTAACTGAAAACTGGAAGCGGGGGTGGGGGGGCGTAGACGTTCTAACTGAATGGAGTTAGTTCTAACTATTGTGAATTAGAACACCCCACCTATGATAAATTGCTTCGATTTGCCAGTAAGGTTGATTTTGGTGATTGGATAAGCTATCAAGAGGCCTGGTTGTTGGGACAGGTGTGATATCACTCCAGGGAGTGAGGATTGTTCTAAGGAGGCAATCTGGATTGTTTTGAATTGTCTATAAAGAAGATTTGACGTCATCATGTTGAGAATAAGAATACTGAGAAGAGAGCTGGTTTTTCATGGGCAGAGATCAGTGGCTTGAGAATGCTTTCTGTGCCAATTTGTACTTGAATTTGAGAATTTACATACTTTGTGCCTGTGATTAGTGAAATATGGCTTGGAAGGACAGCTGAAGGAATAAATATTTATAAAAATATGCTGACTTTGAAAAAAGATATTCAAATATGACAATATTGTTTGATTTATTAAAACATTTGTAAATGTTGCTTTGATAAATTTTTAAGGTGATAAAAAACTGAATGTTGAATTTTAACTCATTTATATTTCTAAATACATCTTCCTAGGAGCTATCTCCTCAGCAGGTAATTAGGGGAAAAGGAAGAATAAACACAGTTTTATAATTTAGGAAATTGATGGCCTCTACTTAACTAAGGTCTGCCACACAGCTGTACTTAGCTGTTGTGCTAAATATGCTCTTTTGCACCTCTGCATTTTTAAAAAAAATTCTTTCATTCCAATTTCTAAGGCAGCTGGATCATGGAAACTCTGTCTTTTGGTTTATATCTGCAGGTGGGTGCTACCAAATACAGCCATGAAGAAAAAGGTAAGATGTGTTAGGTACATCAAAAACATGAAAGTAAAGGTAAGAAATTACTGTTTAGGAAATATATTTGTGGTCACATTTGCCATCTTTTCTTGAGTGTTGTAGGAACCTCCTACATGTTCTCCCTGACTCTTGTCCCTGTCTTTGCTATCAGATTTAATTTTTTCTAACATAAAAATCTCCCATTAACATACTAAAGAACTTTTTGTAACTTCCCAAAGCCCACTGAATACAATCCAAAAGATTCATCTTATAGAATGACCTTTAAAATTATATTCCTGACTAAATCATCTGCCACGCCTTTAAACCCTATCATAGGCATGCAGAATCTGTTTTTCTCCAAGTTTATAGATTAATTTGCATTTTGGGCAAGCTATGCACACGCACTACACATGTCTCTGCCTGCACGTTTATGTTGAACCGAGCTCAGATGTTACCGCTATAAGGTTTCATGTGAGTTCTCCAAATGGAATTGTGCTCTTATGGTAATGTTCCCCACCTTGGGATTTAGGAAGAATCGATAAGGGCACAGCTCTGGAGCAAATTTCTGACCCTTTTAGGCTTTCAGCTTCCTCATTTATAAAATGGTGATAATAATGTTACCTATCTCATAAGATTGTTATTAGGCTTAAATGAGCAAATGCAGATAGAGCACTTAAATTAGTACTTAATACAGTTAACCTTGATAAGTCTTCTTTAAGCTATTAAAATAAGATTTCTTACATTAAAAACCAAAGACCATAAAAAAAAAGAATGAAATATTGCCATTTGCAGCAATATGGATGGACCTAGAGGATATTATGCTCAGTCAAATAAAACAAAGACAAATGCTATATGATGTCACTTCTATATGGAATCTAAAAACTAATACAGATGAATCTGTACCCAAAATAGAGACAGACACAGAATGCAAACTACTGGTTACAAAGGAGAGAGGGACAATTTAGGGGTATGAGAGTAACAGATACAAACTACTATATACAAAATAGATAAGCAACAAATATTGACTGTATAGCATGGGGAATTATACTCTATCTTGTAATAACCTATAGTGGAATATAATCGGCAAAAATTGAATCACAGTTCTGTACACCTGAAACTGTTGTAACTAATTATTTTGTCGTAAAGATTGTTTTTATGCATGCTAAGTCGCTTCAGTCATGTCCAACTCTGTGAGACTCTATGGACTGCAGCCGGCCAGGCTCCTCTCTCCATGGTATTCTCCAGGAAAGAATACTGGAGTGGGTTGCTGTGCTCTCCTCCAGGGGATCTGCCCAACCCAAGGATAAATACTGTGTATCAATATTCAATTAACAAAAAAAGAAATACACTATATTTACCCTTTATCTAATAATTCGGTTATATAACTTCAGTTTGCAGAGAAAATGTTCTTGATGAGCCTGTCTAAAGTTGCTATCAACAAGGATGCCTAAAAATACCAGAAATTTGTAAATGATTTAAGAGTAAAACTAAAACTTTTTTTTTCTAACAACTTTAAACAATATCCTCAGTAACATTTCCTTAGTAAGATAAAGTTATATAGCTAAATAGTTAGATTAAGTTGAACTTGAGTGTAGTATACTTTTTTTTAATAGTCTCAATATTTGTAATTATAAATTTTTATAAAATATCTTAGAATTGAAGATAAAATGTCTACCCCCTCATTTGAAAATCAAAGCAATTGGAACTATAGTTCATAAATTTTAAGTGAGAAAAGACTTAAAAGTTACATCACCTAGTTTCTCTCTTAGCGCCAGTGTCTTTGTTAAATGCTGTCACTGCCTAGAAGGTGTTTACCTTCACCATTTCCACTGGACAATTCTCATTGCTAAAAATTTGCTTGTTTTATATCTTTGTTTTCATAGCTTGCTCATTCTTTTGATGAACATATTTCAAGTGACTGTTATATGTTAGGCACTGAAGACTGAAAGGGTATTCTCCCTGCCATTCAGGAGCTCAGTCTGGTGAGAGACACACCAAAACAAAAATTGAATAACTGCAATGCATTATGGTCTTTGCAGTGTCATAAGAGTGTCATGGGAGAAAAGAGATGAAATATACCTAAGCCAGCCTAAGGTATTGGAATCAGAGAAATTATTTTTATTTATTTATTTATTTTAATTGGAGGCTAATTACTTTACAATATTGTGGTGTTTTTTGCCATACAGTCATATGAATCAGCCATGGGTGTACATGTGTTCCCCATCCTGAACCCCCCTCCCACCTCCCTCCCTATTCCATCCCTCAGGGTCATCCCATTGCCCCAGCCCTGAGCACCCTGTCTCATGCATTGAACCTGGACTGGCGATCTGTTTCACATATGAAAATATACGTTTCAATGCTATTCTCTTAAATCATCCCACCCTTGCCTTCTCCCACAGACTCCAAAAGTCTGTTCTTTACATTTGTGTCTCTTTTGCTGTCTTGCATATAGGGTCATTGTTACCATCTTTCTAAATTCCATATTATATGCATTAATATACTGTATTGGTGTTTTTCTTTCTGACTTACTTCGCTCTGTATAGTAGGCTCCAGTTTCATCCACCTCAGAACTGATTCAAATGCATTCTTTTTAATAGCTGAGTAATATTCCATTGTGTATATGTACCACAGCTTTCTTATCCATTCGTCTGCTGACGGACATCTAGGCTGCTTCCATGTCCTGGCTATTGTAAACAGTGCTGCGATGAACATTGGGGTACACTTGTCTCTTTCAATTCTGGTTTCCTCGGTGTGTATGCCCAGCAGTGGGATTGCTGGGTCGTATGGCAGTTCTATTTCCAGTTTTTTAAGGAATCTCCACACTGTTCTCCATAGTGGCTGTACTAGTTTGCATTCCCACCAACAGTGTAAGAGGGTTCCTTTTGCTCCGCACCCTCTCCAGCATTTACTGTTTGCAGACTTTTTGATAGCAGCCATTCTGACGGGCCTGAGATGGTACCTCACTGTGGTTTTGATTTGCATTTCTCTGATAATGAGTGATGTTGAGCATCTTTTCATGTGTTTGTTAGCCATCTGTATGTCTTTGGAGAAATGTCTGTTTAGTTCTTTGGCCCACTTTTTGATTGGGTCGCTTATTTTTCTGGAATTGAGCTGCAGGAGCTGCTTGTATATTTTTGAGATTAATTATTTGTCAGTTGCTTCATTTGCTATTATTTTCTCCCATTCTGAAGGCTGTATTTTCACCTTGCTTATAGTTTCCTTCATTGTGCAGAAGCTTTTAAGTTTAATTAGGTCCCATTTGTTTATTTTTGCTTTTATTTGCATTACTCTGGGAGGTGGGTCATAGAGGATCCTGCTATGCTTTATGTCAGAGAGTGTTTTGTCTGTGTTTTCCGGAATCAGAGAAATTCTTGAGATGATTGCTGAACCAAGTCTTGACGGATAAGTGGAGCTTAGCTGAAGAAAGAAAAGGGAGTGCAAAGTTAATAGCAGAGAGTTCAGCATAAAAATGACACAGAACTGGGCTCCCTGGAGACCTGACACATTCAAAGAAACTACAAGCAGTTCAGTTCATTGTGGCTGGACTCTACAAGTTTCAGGCTAGGAGGGTCAGAAGACGAGGGCAGAGGAGTAGATAAGCCAGATCAAGGAGGGTCTTATATGTAGTTTAAGGACTTGATCCTGTAAGCAATGGGACACTTATGAAAAGAAATAAAAGAGTAACTAGAGCTTCCCAGGTGTCTCAGTGGTAAATCCACCTGCCAATGTAGGAGATGTGGGTTTGATCCCTAGGTTGGGAAGATACCCTGGAGAGGGAAATGGCAACCCACTCCAGTATTCTTGCCTGGAAAATCCCATAGCAGAGGATTCTCGCAGGCTGCACTTCATGGGGTTACAAATAGTCGGACACAACTGAGCGACTGAGCACACGCACAGTGCAAAAGAATAAATAATGGAACAAAATCATGAAGGTGAGTAAAATGGATGAAATTAATGGCAGAAGTGGTAAGTTTGACCCTGAGTAGAGGGAGAAATTTCATTTATAGTGAAATACCCTGACAGATGGTGCAGTGTATGAAATATTAGATTATGAGAGTTTCCTGTTAAGTTGATTCCTTTCATCAGATTATTGGAGTTTCCTTTATTTCACTAACGTAGTACTGAATGTATGATAGTATATATTAATAACATGGTAAATTCACTGTGATTCTATCACCAAGAGAAATTGTGACTTATGACAGGTAAGTGACTGGTCTCTGGAATTCTAGGTACCTCTGTGTTCACATTGGTCAGGGAAATAGTCAGTTACAAGTATCCACTTTAGGTTGTGTGTACTGTCACTTCAGTGAAACATCAAGTTCAAGAGATAAATAGATCCCTTTAGATTTGATTTGCCCTTGATTGCTGACTTCTTTCTTTTCTTTTTTCCCATTTTGTCTTTAGGTGCTGTTGATGGGTAAAAGTGGTTCGGGTAAGACCAGCATGAGGTCTATTATCTTTGCAAATTATATTGCAAGAGACACACGTCGCCTTGGTGCAACAAGTAAGATGTTTTATCTTATTGTAAAGTCATGTGATCTTAATCTGCATAACACACTTGGTTGCAGTAACTTAGTGATGCAGAGACTGACAGATTTGTTTTTGAGCACTTTTCCTTTTTTTTTTTTCATTCCTTCTCAGAAGGATGTGACCTAATTCTGGTTACTAATGCTGGCTCTCTTGGAGAGGTTCTTTCCTTTCTAGGTTGCTTACCAAATGGGATATCCTTGTCCAATTTCGTTTTTATCCTGTTCTTTCTCAACAAGCATAGGGGTCCTTTTGTTTGTTCATTTTTTATGTGGGGGAGGGTATTTGTTTTTAACTGTTGTTATGTAAAGAGAAATTAATTTATAGGTATTAACAAGCATAGCATTAAAATCTATGATTTTTAAAGCAGTAGTTAGTCCTAGTCTTATTAAAAGGTAAATTGCCGGGGTTGGGATGCTGTCAGAGGAAGATTTATCTGGATCTGTACTCTGCTATTTCTCTTCCTGGATATACATAGATGTTCTTGTTGGAATTCAAGCTTTGACTTGAGAAATGTTTCGTTGCCCTTTATGGTTTGAATCTTAAATCGGATTTCTTAGTACAAGCTAGCTGGGCTGCCATGGCTGCCCAGTGGATCTGCGCTCCTGGGAGACCCTTTCTGTCTTTAGGCTATAATGCCATTTCATTTTGTAGCATCCAAGCATTTTTGGATTCTTCCTTGGTCCTTGGCCTCTAGGTAGCAAAACCATTGTCCTACCTGGCTTTCAATTTTTCCTGATTTGGGTTGCTAGCATCTTGAACACTTTTAGAGACAAGCTACCTACTACTTCAAAAGGTATCTCATTCTGGTTTCAAGAACAAACATTTTTAAAACACCCCTATGTTCCATATGCTAGGATACAAAGGAGAAAGAAACCTCTTTTCTGTTCTTAAAGTGCTTAGAGTGTAGTATAGACTCTCATAATTGGGCAAGCTTTAATGATTAGAAAGTTATTTCTTAGTTAAAGCCCCAGATCTATTTCCCTTTATTTCTGGTAGTTGGTACCCTTTCTATTCTCTTGTGCCTCTGCAAATATTTTAGTATGGTTAATGTCTCGATCTATCCTAGCCATCCCTTTCCTCCCAAATCTTATCTTCCTTAAGTTAAAAATCTCTGGTTCCTCCATCTCTCTCTCATTTGACATTTTGAAGCATTTTTCAGGACTTGTTTGAATATGTCTATTTTTTTCTAGAGCTCAGATTTAAATGAAGACGTGTTCTACTCACAGGAGAGTATGACTAGTACATCTCTTGTCCTGGGCGTCACACTGCTGTTAGCACAGTCTAGCCCCTACTCTCCTTCTATGGAGTGGCTTTCATTATACTGGGTCATACTAAAAAAAAAATCCTTTTCACATATATTTTTATTAAAATACAAATCCTCCTTCTGATTCTTGTGCAGTTAACATTTTGAACAGATGAATAAGTGTTTATTGAATTACTCAGTTTTGATTGTTTTAGCCCATGAAAGGTTAACTTGGAAATCTAGAACAAGTTACTATCTCACTGGGCCTCAGTTTCCTTATCCATAGAAAAGGAGTTGGATCCTATTTTCATTTTAGCTACTTATTTGCTCACCTGATATGTTAACTATCCTTCCTAGCTTTGTGCAATTTTTACATTTGATAAGCATCTCATCTAGTTTTCATCTAAGTCATTTATCATAAAGTTTGGTCAGGACGGGGTCCTATGGTCTATTATGCCTCAAGAGACTTCATTCTAGAAAGTACCTGTTCAGACTCCTCCCTGTTTTGATTGGCTATATTTTAATTTTTTTCTGTTCTTCCAAGTTTAATACTTGGACCTTAATCAAATGGATTCAGTAGAACAGACGAAGGTAATGTTTAATTATATGCTGTTCTATTTACTTCAGTTCTCATATGAACTTCAGTGTAATAGATGAAGAAAATATGACCTTGAAGTTAACCTCACTCAACTCATGAATGTTAGAGCTAGAATGTCAGTCTGTGCTCCTGCTTTATTCATTATGCTACAGCTGCAATTTCTGGCAGACTTCTCTTTGTGTTTTAAGTTCTGCACCTTTCATTGAAGTTGTTTTCTAGTCCAATTAATATTTTTGTTTTTAGCTAATCAGAATTGAATGACTACTCTGAGTCTGGTGAATAGTCTTATCACCCAAATTTCAGAGCTAGTCAAGCTACTTAAAATAGTTTTGAAATAAGCTAGCAGTTTCATTAAAAAGTTATGAACAGAATGTTGCAAATTATATGAACCCTGTACATTTAAACAGGCCATTTATTTAACAAATGTTTTTCTGGAGCTTCCTGTGGATGGGACGGGGCTCCTGGGGCTATCTCAAGTGGGACCTTTATTGATAATACTTTGTTAATAATTACTGTATTTCTTAAAGTTGGTAAAAGTATACTTCAAAATATTATGTTGACCTTAATGCTTTAGTGTATCATTAACTAGCTTGTCATTTCTGGAAGAAAGGTCTGAGTTCTACTGCTACACTTATAGACTAAATAAAAATATGTATAGTATATTGATTTTTGCTTACTATTCATTTTTGTTCAATTGCTGCTTTTCTTTAAAAGTAGTGAAAGAGTACATATTCCAAAATATTATATCACCTTGAATGTTTTAGTGTTTTTCTAGTTTGTCATTGCTGAAAAAAGCCCAGTTTCATTTTAGAGTGTACTATGTTTTGGAATTTGAAGTAAGGATACAGAATGGTGGTATTTATTTATTAGGGGGCTGTTAAAATGTTTGTTGGAATAGTAAACTTGTCAATAAAAATTGTGCTTATGAAGTATTTTAGTCTTAAACACTGTTGACAGCTCCAAGATTTCCTACCTTCTCAAAATTCTCTGGTCTCTTGGCTTTTATTTAATGCTTTATTACCCTGGTTTGATTCCTTTATCTTTAATCATCCCTCCCTTTAAAAAAAAGAATTTCTTCTTTCTGCCCCATAAGTGTATGTGATTTCTCAAAGCTCTGTTCTTGGTTCTTTCCAGTTGCTTTTATAATAGCAAGACAGGAAGACTAGGAGAGCCAGAGGGCCCTGTAGGAGAACTGAGACTGAAGAGAGAAGCAGAAAGTGGGGGTTAGATCATAAAGTGCCCGGTATGCCAAGTCAGGTAGTTTAAACTGAAGTTGGAGGGAAACCCTTAGAGAGTTTCTAACAGAAAAGTAATATGATCAGATTCCATTATTTTTAATTTTCAGCTTTAATTACAAAAGTAATACTTGTGAAAAGTCCCTCATTCTCAGGCCTACTTCCTATGGACAACCACCACTAATAATTCGAGGTTATCCTTCTGGCCTTATTTTTTCTGAGTGTATACAGTCATGCATAGAGACATGTTATTATTTTTCTTTTTAAAGAAGGATTAAATAAAATCTGCATTGTGGAGAGATCCTGTAATATGGAGGATAGATTGGAGAGAGGCAAGGGAAGAAACAGATTGACAAATTAGGGAACTATTTTTAGTAGACAGGTAAGAGATGATGGGGGCTTAACTTGGGTTAGGGTAGTAGTGGATATGTTGAGAAGCAAATGGATTTGGGATATATTTAAGAAGTAAAGTCATCAGGACTTGCTGGTATGTTTTGGGGGAATGAAGCAGGAAAGAGTGAACTCAGGATGAAACTTAAGGTTTTGGCTTGCTGCTGCTGCTAAGTCGCTTCAGTCATGTCTGACTCTGTGCAACCCCATAGACGGCAGCCCACCAGGCTCCCCTATCCCTGGGATTCTCCAGGCAAGAACATTAGAGAGGGTTGCCATTTCCTTCTCCAATGCATGAAAGTGAAAAGTGAAAGTGAAGTCTCTTAGTCATGTCCGACTCTTAGTGACCCCATGGACTGCAGCCCACCAGGCCCCTCGGTCCATGGGATTTTCCAGGCAAGCGTACTGGAGTGGGGTGCCATTGCCTTCTCCGAAGGTTTTGGCTTAGTCACCTGGTTAAAATCACTGAATTAGGGAAGACTAAAAGAGGAATAGATTTTGTGGGAAGAATGGGGAGATGATGTTATATTTGGGTATATTGAGTTTGGGATACTTGCAGTATATGCAAATGAAGATGTCCAATATAGGATTCAGAAAGGGAAGAAAGAAATCTGTATTATAGATAAATAATTATGGATTATCAGCATCCAAATGTTAAAATAATATGAATTGATTAGCTTGCCTGGGAGGGGGGAAGAATACATAGAGAGTAGAGTAGGTGGACAAAGATGGAATCCTGAAGAACTCCAACATTTAAGGGACAGAAAGAAGAACAGGAACTTGTGAAAGAGGACCTGCTGGAGCAGTTATAGGTCTCCTATCAGAGGCCAAGAGAAGAGAATTTTTTTGAGAAGAGAATAGTCAACAGTGCCATGTGCAGAAAGTAAGACAAGGACTAAAAAGTCCACTGGATTTGGTAATGGGGCCATTGGTCACTTGATGAGAACAATTTTTATGATATGGGAGTAGAAATCAGATTTTTATCCCATGTGCTCCATATCTAAAGTCACTGAATCCTGTCACTTCTTTTGTTATTGTCTTTCCCTTTCTCAGTAGCACTTCTTTCCATTTTTTTTTAGTACTAGACCGTTTACATAGTCTTCAAATTAATAGCAGTTTGAGCACCTACTCTCTCGTAGACTCTGTTGGAAATACAAAGACATGTAAGATATGATTCCTTTTCCAAGGAGGGGGAAAAAGGGGGAAAAGGGAAATAGTTTGAGCAACTACTACATGCCAGGCACTTGATGTGTGATAATCCCTTTAATCCTGTGAGGTCAATAGTATGCCTCCCACCTTTTTTCTTAATAGAAGAGGAAACATACTCAGAGGTTAAGTGACTTACCCAAGGTCACACAGAGAGGTATAATGGGTATTTGAGCTAAGAGCTGTTTGACTCTAATGCCCGTATTTTTTAAGTGATGCTTTGCTGCTTATGATCTAGTTTATGAGAAGATAAAATTCCACAAAGTTAGGTAGCAGTCAGTTTAAGCAACAGCTTCAAGATAGTCAGAGAAGAAACACCACTGTGTATTGATTAACTGTTACAGAAATTATAAAGATGATAATTGCTAGACTTCAAGAAATTTCCAGGAAAAGAACTTTCATTATTATTCCTTGTGATTTTTAGTGCCTGGCAGAGAGTAGATGCTTAATAAATGTTTAAATGAATTCAGAGGGAGCAATGATGGTAAGTGGGGGTGGCTACATAGGATTTTTAGAGGAAGTGGGGTTTAAGCTGGGTCTTAGAAGATGAATCTAACTTTGGAAGAAAGGTGGGGAAGATTTTCTAGGCAGATGGACAGAATAGACAAAGTATAGGGTGGGGAGGGTCATGGAAGGCAGAGGTCGCAAACGGCAGCTTGTATGCTGGATAAGGCCTGTAGATGTGTTTTGTTTGGCCTGTGCAGTGTTTTACAAAAATTTGAATTAGTTATCAATATGTAAAAGTTTCCATAAAAACTCTGGATTTCCTGCTACTGTTGAAAAATTTAAAGGTCTGGAAATCCTGAGCCCATGTTCCTGCATGGCAAATGAGCTAGAGCTAAGTGATTGCTGCCCATTCCATTGTCCCCTTGGGTGGATGTTTACCCTCCATACATGATCACACTTGTACATTTACTGGCCTGGCTCCTATTAGCAAGTTTGCGACCCCTGATATAAGGTGTGTTGGAGGCTGGGGAGGTAGAGGGATTTGGGAGGACTGTGAATAAACTGTGAATAAAATTGGACTGGAGCAAAAGGCTTTATTAATGTGATTCATTGGGGAGCATAAAGGTAGATTGGAAGCCAAATTCTGAAGGACCTTGCATGCCCCTCTGTAGGCATGGAGGAGCCATTGAAAGTTTTTATAATGGGGAGTGACATGTTCAAAGTAGTGTTAAGAAGATGAACCTGGCAGTAGTCTATAGGATGAAGTAAAGTGAGTAAGACTTCCTGAGGCTGAGCGTGTGCATGCTCAGTTGTGTCCAGCTCTTTGCGACCCTATGGACTGTAGCCCACCAGGCTCCTCTGTCCTTGGGATTTTCTAGGCAAGAATGGAGTGGGTTGCCATTCCTCCTCCAGGGAATCTTCCTGACCCAGGGATCGAACCCTCATCTCCTGTGTTATCTGCAGTGCAGGCAGATTCTTTACTGTTTGAACCATCGGGGAAGCCCCCAAGGCTTCCTGGTGGGAGGTAATTATGGAGCTACTGTAGCTGTATAGGCTTGAGAAGGTAAGAGCCTTCCCTAACATTAGTAGCAGATAGTGAAACAAAGAATGGAATTGGGAATAGCAATGAATTGAATGTGGACAGAGGAGTCAAAAATGACCCCCTCAAAATGGGAAAATGATAGGGTCATTAATCAAAATAAGAAAATCAGTAGAGGGAGTGAGTTTGGTTGTTTTATGTTCGTTTGTATTTGGTTTTTGTTGTCCTTTTTAATTTTAAACTTTTTGTGGAGTGTATTGATAGGTCAGAAAAGAGCTATTAAGTGATATATGTCTCTGTCTTACATGTTGAAATTTTAACAATATTATAATTGAAGATTGTTTCTGCTCTAAGCACTAAAACGACTAAAAATATAATGACTTACATGAAAGCCATTTCTGTAGCTCAGGATAGTTTAGGTGCCCACCTTGCCACTAAACCACACTGCTAAGCTGACAATCACCTTGTTGTAGCTTTGAGCATTTCACTCCACTTTGGTCCTTCTAAATTCCGTGGGTTAGTGCTTTATTTTGAATTTCATCTTGCATGCTACAATTACTAGATTTGTCATATTTGTTTTCCAGTTGATGTAGAACATTCTCATGTTCGATTTCTGGGAAACCTGGTATTGAACCTGTGGGACTGTGGTGGGTAAGTACCATCTGCTTAATTCTTCATGAGGTCAATGACAATAATCATGGCATCTAGTATAATCAGCACAGAGAATGCTATTGCTGCTGTTTAGTCACTAAGTTGTGTGTGACTCTTTGCAACCCCATGGACACAGTGAATATACTAGAGTAACTATCATTGTAATAGATACATTAGATAAAAATTACTTCAGAATTGGCACTTGCTTGAATGAAGATATCTGACTTTTCTATTATTGTGAAAATGCCCTCTATATTTGACATGTTTAAGCAGTACTCACACAGGCTATATCTAAGTATCTATGGTATGGGATCAATCATCCTTCTCTTTTTCAGATGAAGAAATTAGGTTTCTGTCTCAAGTGGCCTAACACCAATGCTGAGCTCTTAGCTATCATACCATACCACCTCATTCTTTGGTATTTTAATAATTATCTCCAGGCAATCTAAGCGGTTATTTGGACCTCAGTTCTCCAGCTGAGTTTCCCACTATTGGAGAAATAGGAGACAGTTTTTCCTCTCATGTCCAACACACTTCCAGAATATCCCATCACAAATACACATTCACTGTGCATACGGAGCTCCCTTCCATATGGTGTGCTTTCTGTTCTTGCATCTCTGTACTACAGTAGCAATATATAGTCCACAATGATTAAGAGCCCTTAGGCTGTGGAATTAGACTGGGGTTCGTATCTCAGCTCTGTTAGCTGTGTTATCTTGGATGGATAATTTAAACACTCTGAACTACAGTTTTTTCATCTGTATAATAGGAATAATGATGGTACCAACCCATAGAGATTTGATGATTGAAATTATATATATATATATATATAATTATATGCATATATATATATATATGCATACACACACACATTTCAAAGTGCCTCACAAAGTAGAGAAATGTTATAATTAGCTCAGTGTCTCCTAGCTCCTAGTATAGAGCCAACTAGGGAATAGGTGCTCAATGAGTATTTGGTGAAAGAATAACAAATCAGAAAATGACTTCATTATTGCTAACAGGTGGATCACTTAACACACTAATTGCTGCTGCTGCTGCTGCTGAGTCGCTTCAGTCATGTCTGACTCTGTGCGACCCCATAGACAGTAGCCCACCAGGCTCCCCCGTCCCTGGGATTCTCCAGGCAAGAACACTGGAGTGGGTTGCCATTTCCTTCTCCAATGCATGAAAGTGAAAAGTGAAAGGGAAGTCACTCAGTCATGTCCGACCTTTAGCGACCCCATGGACTGCAGCCTACCAGGCTCCTCCATCCATGGGATTTTCCAGGCAAGAGTACTGGAGTGGGTTGACATTTCCTTCTCCGCATTAGTAGCTTTCTCCATGTAAATCCTTATTCAGTATCATTGCTTTCAATTCTGTAATCTATATCAAGAGATTAGTCCAAGTCCTTTGCTTTTAGTTACTAACATGTTATTGTCATTTTTACAGATAAGGCAGCTAAGGTCCAATGAGATCATGAATCTCCCAAGGTCACATAGCAGCTTGATAGCAGAGTGTAGGACTAGAAGCTATGTTCATGATTTTTTGTAAAGGAACTGCAATTTATTGAGAGCATGCCATATGCCAGGTTTCATGCTAGATTCTTTCCTTTAGGAAAGAAAAAACATAGATTTTCAGAATAGCTTCCAGAAATTTAGAAAGTTAAATTTACCAGAATCCCTCACCCCAATTCAATGATTATTCTTGTTTTCTAGAAATCTATTCAGCATTCATGCAGCAAATACCTATTGATCACCTTCTGTGTATGACATAGTAAGAAAAGCATTGAAAGTAACACCATACTAGATTAACATACACAGTATTTGGTGGCTATGACAAAAACCTTCATAGTACATATCTTTTTTCTTTGCTTCTTTATTTATATAGTTGTTTCATTTTTGTTTTTTTTAAGATTTAATTTTTGTTGAGGTAACATTGGTTTTTACCATCATATGTATATCATGTGTACAACATTGTATTTCTGCTTCTATATACCCTACAGCATGCTCACAACCCAAAATATAGTTTCTATCCATACAGTTTACCCCCTTTATCCTTTCCACCCACCCCCTGCCCCTTTCCTTCCAATAACCACTACTCTGTTTTCTATATCTATGTTTTTTTTAGTTTGATCTGTAAATTTATTTATTATTTGTTTTTTATATGATGAGTAAGATCATATGGTATTTGTCCATCTGACTTATTTCCCTTAAAATAATATCCTCAAGATCCATCCATGTTGTTGCATATGTCAAGTTTTCATCTTTTTTATGGGCGAATAGTAGGCCATTGTATATAGATATGACATCTTTTTTATCCATTCATCTGTTGATTGACACTTAGGTGGTTTCCATATCTTATCTATTAAAAATAATGCCACAGTGAACATAGGGGTGCATGTATCTTTTCAAGTTAGTGTTTTCATATTCTTTGAATAAATATCCAGAAGTGGGATAGCTGGTAGTTGTAGTCTTGATTTTTTGAGGACTCTCCATATTTCTTCCTTTATTGTGAGAATCCACAGTAAAGGACAGAAACAGTAAAGACCTAACAGAAGGAGAAGAGATGAAGAAGAGGTGGCAAGCATACAAAGAAGTATAAAAGAAAGATCTTGAGAGCCCCTTGGAAAGCAAGGAGATCAAGCCAATCATTCCTAAAGGAAATCAACCCGAATATTCATTGAAGAGACTAATGCTGAAGCTGAAGCTCCAATACTTTGGCCACGTGATATGAAAAGTCAATTCACTGAAAAGACCCTGATACTGGGAAAGATGGTTAGATAGCATCACCAACTCAATAGACATGAATTTGAGCAAACTCCAGGAGATAGTGGAGGACAGAGGAGCTTCTTGTGCTACAGTCCATGGAGTCACAAAGAGTCTGACACAACTTGGCAGCTGAACAACAGCAACAACATATTTCTTCCATACTGGCTGCACCAATTTACATTCTCACAATGAGCTTATAAATGTTCCCCTTTTTCTACTTGTTATTTATCCACTTGTTATTCCTGCCTTTTTGTTAATAGCCAATGTAACAGCTTTAGATGATTATTGTGATTAACATTTACATTTCCCTAGTAATCAGTGACATTGAACATCTTTTCATGCTCCCGTTAACCATTTGCATACCTTTGGAAAAATGTCTATTCACTGCTCTGCCCATTTTTTAATCAGATTGTTTGTTGTTGGTGGTGATGATGATGAGTTTATATGAATTCTTTATATATTTTGGATATTAGCACCTTATCAGATACATGATTTGAATGTCTTTTCCCATTCAGTAGGTTGTCTGTTTATTCTGTTGGGTTTCTTTTGCTGTGGAGAAGCTTTTTAGTTTGTTGTAGTTTCATTTGTTTATTTTTATTTCTGTTTCCCTTGCCTAAGGAGACATATCTAGAAAGATATTGCTAAGACTGATGTCAAATACCATACTGCCTAAGTTTTCTTCTAGGAGTTTTATGGTTTCAAATACTGTGTTGAAGTCTTTAAACCATTTTCAGTTAATTTTTCTGTATGGTATGAGATTAATCTAGTTTTATTTCATTTCTGTATCGTGTGAGATTGGTCTAGTTTCTTTTCTTTTTTTTTTGCATGTTGCTCTTCATTTTTTTCAACACCATTTGTTGAAGAGACTATACTTTGTCCATTGCATATTCTTTGCTTCTTTGCCATAAATTAATTTCTGTATATGCATAGATTTCTAGACTCTCAGTTCTGGCCCTTGATCTGTATCTATTTTTCTGCTAATACCATGCAGTTTTGATTACTGTGACTTTGTAGTATTTTGAAATCAGGGAGTGTTATATCTCCAGCTTTGTTCTTTTACTCAGAATTACATTTACTATTTGGGTCTTTTGTAATTCCATACAAATTTTAGGATTATTTCTTCTATTTCTATAAAAATGTTGTTGGAATTTTAATAGGGATTATATTCATTTTATATATTGCTTTGCAATATAGAGACATTTTAACAATATTCTTTTAATCCAAGAGCACACAATTTCTTTCCATTTATTTGTTTCTTCAGTTCTTTTTTATCAGCAATTTATAGATTTCAACATACAGTTCTTTTACCTCCTTGGTTAAATTTATTTCTAGATATTTTATTCTTTTTGTCATAGTTACAAATGGGATTGTTTACTTAATCTCTCTATCTCATTATTAGTGTATAGAAACACAACAGGTTTTTGTATATTGATTTTGTATCCTTCAACTTTACTGTATTTGTTTATTATTTTTATTATTATTTTTTTGGTGGAGACTTTAGGATTTTATACAAAATCATGTCATCTACAAATCAGTTTTACTTCTTCCTTTCCAATTTGGATATCTTTTATTTCCTTTTCTTGCCTAATTGCTCTGGCTAGGATTTCCGATACTATGTTGAATAAAAATGGTTATGGTGGGCATTCTTGTCTTGTTCCAGATTTTAGAGAAAAGCTTTCAATTTTTCACCAATGAGTATGATGTTAGCTGTGGGTTTATCATATACAGCCTTTCTTATGTTGAGGTACATTCCTTTTATACCTACTTTATTTTTATCATAAATGTGTTGAATTTTGTCAAATGCTTTCTCTGCAGTTACTGAGGTAATCATATGATTTTTATACTTCATTTTATTAATGTAGCATATCAAATGGATTGTTTTACAGGTGTTGAAACATCCGTGTATCCCTAGAGTCAATCCCACTGGTCATGGTGCATGATCCTTTTAATGTATTGTATTTGGTTTGCTATTATTTTGTTGACGATTTTTGCATCTATGTGCATCAGAGATACTGTCTTTTTTTTTTCCTTTTGTGTGTGTTGGCTTTGTCTGATTTGGTATTAGGGTGATACTGGCTTCGTAAAATGAGTTAGGAAGTGTTCTCTTCTCTTCAATTTATTAGAGTAGTTTGAGAAGGGTAGTTATTAAATCTTCCTTGAATATTTGGTGGAATTCATCTGAAGCCATCTGGTCCTGGACTTTTGTTTTTTGGTAGTTTTTTGATTACTGTTTCAACTTCTGTACTAGTAGTCAGCCTATTCAACTTGTCTATTTCTTCATGGTTCAGTCTTAGGAGGTTGTATGATTCTAAGATTTTGTCCATTTTTTCTAGGTTGTCCAATTTGTTGGAATATTCTCTTACAATCCTTTGTATTTCTGTGGTATCTTTTGTTTTTCTCATCCTTTGTATTTTTATGGTATCTTTTGTTTCTGATTTTTTAATATGGGTCTTCTTTTATAACCCGTCCAGCTGCTCTATGTCTTTTCATATAAATTCAGTTCACTTAACATTTTGGGTGATTATTGATGGATGAGGACTTAGTACTGCCATTTTATCTTTTGTTTTCTACTTGCTCTATATTTTTATTGTTTATTTTCCTTGTGTTTCTGTCTGCCATTTTTGGTTGGTAGTTTTCTATGACATTTTCCTCAGTTTCCTCTTTTTGTATGTTTTGTGTCTTCATTCTAGATTTATGTCTTGCAGTTACCATGAAGTGTATATCAAATATCACATAGATAAATAGTCCTTTTTTCTGCTAATAGCATCTTATCTTCACTTATCTACATGGTTTTCCTCTTCCTCTTTTGTGTGTGTTTTTTTTTAATCTGAAATACCTCTTTTGTGTTTTTATTGTCTCAAACTTCCCCTTTTTATATTGTGAGTTTGTTACCAAATTAAAGTAGCTGTATTTTTTTTGCATTTTCTCCCCTTTTAACCTTTATGCTGTAATAAAACATTTAAAAACCTGTTCTGACAGTTGCAATTTTCTGATTCTGTCTCCTTCTCATGCTCATGCTGAGCCTTGTCCAACTCTTTATAACCTTTTGGACTGTAGCCCTCCAGGCTCCTCTGTCCATGAGATTTTTTAGGCAAAAATCCTGGAGTGGGTTGCCATTTCCTTTTTCAAGGGATCTTCCTGACCCACAGATCAAACCCACATCTTCTGCATTGCAAGTGGATTCTTTACCACTGAGCCATTGAGGAAACCCACTTATCACTTTATTTATGCCAAGTTTTGTGTACTTTTGTCTTTTTGTTTCTGGTATAAGAACTCTGTTCAACATCTCTCGTAAGGCAGCTCTAGTGTTGATAAACTCCCTCAGCTTTTGTAAACTCTGCTCCCTTCTCCCTCTGGGAAGTCTACTATCCTAATGTTGCCCTTCAGATAGCTCTTAAAGAATTTCCTCATTGTTTTGTATCTTAGATTTCTGTCTTCATACTTGCTAATTCTCTCTTTTATATGGTCTGCTTCATTTCCAGTGCTTTTTAATGCATTCTTCATCTCATTTATTATGAGTTTTCAGCTCCAGAATTTGTTTAGTTCTTTCTTAAAGTTTCAATCTTTTTGGAAAAGCATTTCTGTTCATTAGTTTTATTCCTAAGCTCATTGAAGTGCCTTTCTGAGTTTTTTTAGCTTGTTGAGTTTCTGCATGATAGCTATTTTAAATTCTCTATCAGTTAGATCACATTATTCTTTGACTTTATGTTTGATTTCTGGAGAATTGTCATTTTCTTTTTGTGGTGCAGTGTTACTGTGGTTCTTCGTGATGCTTCTTCTGACAGAGCATGTGATATGGAACCAGTTAGAAATTAGAGGTCTTTTCTTTTTCCATAGGTGTTACTGTAGCATAAGTTTTTGCTTTCTCTTACCTGAGCTATCTCTGTCAGAAGTGTGTCCCCTGCTCTTGTGCTCATTATAACTTCTTGTGTTTTCAGGTTCACTGGCACCTTGCTTCTGCCTCTTTAACTGGCAGAAGCTTCTTGGTGTACCTGGATGGTGGTTCTTCCCTTCCTTCCAGTATCCTCTGAGTCATAGGCTCTGCCACTGTAGGGGGAAGGGGTAGGGGGAGCAAAATTCATACCAGTACCTCTTCCCTATCTGGTTTTCTAAGGTTCATAGGCTCTGCTGCTACTGGGGAAGAACAGAGGGGCTGGAGACTTAGGAACCTCAGTGGCTGGAGACACAGGATCCCAGCCCCCATTCCCGCTACTGTACAATTACTTGTGGTCATGGGTGTCACTGCAGCCAGGAGGCTGGAGTTGTGTGCACTGCCTACCCTGCTGCTGCCAGGTTATATGGGTCTATGGGCTTAGCTGCCCTGGTCAGAGGGTCAGAATTGCAGATAATACTTTAACTGTTCCTTAGGTTTTGCCTCCTTTATCTATTCCAGTCCACCCACCTTTAGAGGTGCAGGTGTATGGAATTCTCTAGCATCCTGGTGTGTTGGGCAAAAACACCTTTGCTGAGATGTGAATGTTTTACTGGTTGTAGATTAAAGGGGAGAAACAAAGGTAGCTTTTCATTCTACCACGTTGTTGATACCACTCCTTGATTTTTTTTGTTCAGGAGAAAACACTACTGTTTTCTTCTAGTAGCTGGTAATTGAGAATTTCTTGGAAAGCTGCATATAGCCTAAGAAGCAAAGAGTAAAATCTACTAAAAAGTTAACTTGGAGCCATTTTCATATAGGTTAGAGTGTTTGACTATTCATTCAGTAAATATTCATTGAACAACTACTCTGTGGTAAGTTCTGTGCTAAAACCTGGGAAACAATGTCGAATAGTAATGGCCATAGTTCTTGCTTTCATGGAGCCTGCTGTCTAGGGAATTGAATGCCATTAATTAAAAACTCACACAAATATGTGTAATATCACACTTGTGGTGAGTGTTACAAATAAGGGTAAGTGTGTTGGTATAAGGGTCTGTGGTGACTGGATTTGCCCAAGCCAGTGAGGGCAGGGATGGTTTCTGTGAGGAAGTATGGATTATACTGAAATCCAGTGGGAAAAGTAGCCATTAATTAGGTGTAAAAATATGAGATATGTGAGACAGAGTGAACAGCATGTATAAAGGTCCCTTGGTGGATAGACCATGGGCCTCTAGAACTATCAGAAGGTCAAATGTATTTAGAACACAAGGAAGGGGGCAAAATGTGGTGCAAGGTGTGGCCTAGTAAGTAAGAAAGTGAGGCCATCCTGATTTATTATTATCATTTGCCTTTTAATTTGAAATGTTAACATTATCTTTCACATTGATTAAGCCAACAAAAATAGATCATAAATAGGAGTGAATAAGTGATATTTGCTTAGTACCTAGATTTTCTTTTACCTCCTAGACAGGACACCTTCATGGAAAATTATTTTACTAGCCAGCGAGACAACATATTCCGAAATGTGGAGGTTCTGATTTATGTCTTTGATGTGGAAAGCCGCGAACTGGAAAAGGACATGCACTATTACCAATCATGCCTGGAGGCCATTCTGCAGAATTCTCCAGATGCCAAAATCTTTTGCTTGGTACACAAAATGGATCTGGTACAGGAGGATCAACGAGACCTGGTAAGTAGAAAGGTTGATGCACCAAATGATTGATGTGCTTTGTAAACTTCTTTTGTAGAGATATAGGTAAATTTGTACCATTCATTTTTAGGGAAAAAAATCTCAGTATAGGCTTTCAAGATAAAGTTGACATCTGTTTTTAAAAACACTTGCAAACAAACCTTCTCTGGTAAGGGAAAGATAATGTTCATTTAGCAAATAATGTTCAAATTTAGGAAAGGATCCTAACCACGTGATATCACGAAACAGCTTTATATATTTTTAAAATATATTTGCTGCCCTTTTTTTACTGTCCTTCAGAGCAGGCAGTTATTGTCAAGGCTAGAAGACCTACCAGGGATGAGATGAAGAAAAGTCACAACTGTCTCTAGATTGACCTAGGAAACTGGTATGCACCAATTCAAATGCCAACTACACAGTGTTAGGCGCAATTCCAAGACCTCATAATTGCACTGATATGGTATATTTATCTTCTTTTCTAGCATGGGAATTAGTACACAAAGATTAAACCAGAAAAGACACCGTAGAAAGGGCAAACTTCTAGCTAGCTATGAGACCCCAGGACTGGCAAGTCACAAATACAGTCCAGCTTTAGTTTGCTCAATATAAAATGAGAAGATTGGATTTTAAAGTCTAAGCTGAAAGAGAAGATTCTCTATTTCCAAGAGTAAATAAAGTTGAGGGAAAGCAGTTTCAAAATATACTGGTGATATAGAAGAATACGGTTCCTCTTTGGGTTGGAACCTAGGAATCTAAGGATCCCCTTTAGCTTAAGAATTTTTTTGGTAATAACTGTGGTCAAGAATACTTTTTTCCATAATTAGTTATATGATTGCCTTCAGTGTTCCAGTATTTGAGTATGTTTTGTTGTTTCTGGGTTAACTTCCAGGCTTTCAGAAACAACTTGACAGTTCAGTATTTGACTCTGAAAAGACTTTGGCGTGTCTATCCTTTCTAATTCCTTTTCCCTCTCACTAAGTATCAATTTTGTCTTAATTCAGCTGAAAATTCTGTATGTAGCTTGGCCTTGAGATTGCGAGCACTTTGTTATTTTAGGGTTTTCTGTTTTGTTTCCCTGGCCCAATTTACCACAAAATCCTAGAGCATTCCAATGGATTTTTTAAATATAATTTTTAGTGATCAACTTAATGTTTTCTAGATGCTTATGTAAATATCCCCAAAGATACATTAATGTTCTTTGTGAGATTTTAAGCTTAATTAACAGAAGTATACTCTATTTCATTAAAGATTCAGACTTGGAAGTTTTAGAGTAAAATGGCTAGGGTGTTCTGTCAATAGCAATTTCAAGCAAAGTAAGTGTTTCCTTATATGTGTATGTATTACTCAGGTTCCTCAGAGAAAGAGAACGAATAAGAAGTATGTGAGAATAAGAGAGAGATTGAATTAATTGTAAAGAATTGACTCATGTGATTGCAGAGGCTGGCAAGTCTGATATCTACAGGCAGGCTGGTAACCCAGGAAGGAGTCATTGTTGAAGCTTGGGTCAGAAGGCAGTCTGGAAGGCAGAATTCCCTCTTCCTGTGAAATGGGAGTCTTTTTCTCTTAAGGCTTTCAACCAATTATATAAATCCTACTCATATTATGGAGGGGGATCTGCTTTACTAAAAGTCTATTGATTTAAATATTAATCTCATCAAAAATATCTTCATAGCAACATCTAAACTGGTGTTTAACCAAATGTTTGGGTCCTATGGCCTAGTCAAATTAGTAATATAAAATTATCCATCACAATGTTGAACATACACTCATGCAAGCTCTGGAAAATATCTGTGTATCTATTTATATTTGTATAAATAGATGTTTTTCCATGTGCATATGGGTGTGTGTGTGTTTGTGTGTAATGAGTTGTTATATCTATGTAGCCAAATGAATACAGCCCATACAGAAATAATACGTATGAATGTATATATGTGTGTATGAGATAGAAACATATCTACACAAGTTGAAGTATTTTGATTTATAAAATCTTGATATTGGTATGGATATCTTAAAAGTGACCCAGATTGGGTGATTTGGAATGTTAAATATATTTTATTAAGATTTCTCTATATGGTGAATTTTATTTTCCAACATAGTACTCTCAGTGAGTACTTAGAATAAGCAGCATAATCCTGAAGAATTCTAGTAGCTGTTGCACTTTTTAGACCTGACCTGAAATCATTTCTGCTATCCTAGTCTGTGAAGCAAGGTACACATTTAAAAATTCCTCTGGGGGGAAATGAAATACCTCTGTTTAAAATATTTTAAAATATCACACCTCAGATTTTGCATTGAGAAGGGAGAGCTGTTATATGCTGATCAGTATATTGGTCTTTTTACTTCAGATTTTTAAAGAGCGAGAAGAAGATCTGAGGCGTTTGTCTCGCCCATTGGAATGCTCTTGCTTCCGAACATCTATCTGGGATGAAACTCTCTATAAGGTGTGTATGTTTCCCTGAGTTTAAAGAGCATGAAAAAAAAGCTAGAAAGGTATTATCAAAACTGAAAGATTTTAGATTCTCTCATAGCAATCTAGATGTGTTGAACTAAGAGAAGAAATTATCTACAATAAATTGAAAAATATCCAACTTAACCTTAAGAGATTTTGGGTTTGATTTTAGGTTGGGTCGACATACCTACCATATCACACTGAATTAGCCCAGTTTGGTCCTGATTAATTTGATGCAGATCTTCATGACAGTAGAGGTTTCACTGGCCATCATCCATTTTGACCTCTTTTGGTCTCAATGCTGATTGGAACTGTATCTAATATTCAGGTACCTCTACAGGATATAAGCTAGCCTGTCTAAGTTTGGATGGCAATAGAAGAACAGTATTTAGGGGAGAAATTGGAGAAGGGAGTCTTAGAATGAGACGTGTTATTCCAAGAATATGATAGCTTCGACTTTCATGCAAAATTAAAGACTAGCATTCTTTCAACCAAAGAAATTGTTCCTATTGCTGGAACGGATACCACACTGCTTGTAGTAGTTGTAAAGGTTACAATAATAGCTGTGTTATGGATGAAGTTGAAATTACCTCATTGGCACATAGGCTCCTTATCCTGCTTTCTCCCTTTCTCCCAGTGATTTAGTGATTTGAAAGACTGGCTTCTTTTGGGTCTTCTTGTGGTCAGACCTTTCCTTCAGACTGTTTCTGGTATTCACTGACAAGTCTGGGTAGGAAAGCATCCTTCTCAGTGACTCATAGCTACAGCCTCAGTATCAACTGCATCTGACAAGTATCTTCAACCAAAAGCACAGAAACCTGATTTGCCAAGGAGAAAAACAGTTGGACTTTAAAACATAACCACTGATTTATTTTTTTAACTAATTAATTTTTCCCAATATTATGTTGACCCAGCCTCACTCTAATAACAGATCATTTTGAGATACCTGTCTAGGAAATACTGTTCTAGATTAATTTGGGCCGAATTTCTCTCAAAGCCTTATTCCCATAGAACAGGTAACCGTGAATAAGGATGGACATGACGCACTGATAAGAACCAACTGCGGTGTGAAGGATGGCAATACATAACACGACCAAAGACAATTGGCTAATCACAACACTGCTGTGAGTGACAATGTCTCTGCTGTGGTTAGCTTTGGTGCCTTCTCCAAGGTAAATTCAGCAGTGACATTAACACCGACCTGGGAACTTGGAACCTGAACCCCCATGCCTAAGTAATAAAACTAATTGGAACAGAAACATGGCTCTTACATCTCTTACATCAGTGTTACATAGAGCTGACATAAATTTTTATATATATTAGGTTTTATTCTACAAGCACTCATTGCATATCTGCTTGATACTGTTGGACACACAAATAACTAAGACCAGGTTCCTGTGCTCTAGAAGGGGAGAGAAGATTTTACACCCTACCAGACAAATTGGAGTGAAATTGAAAGAAATATTATAATGAAAATTCAAATAAAAGAGCCTTAAGAAAACAGAGGGAGGGTGTGATTAATTTAAACGCCTATTATAGTCATACTCCTCTGGATGAAATCAGTTTTAGGCAAACACACAGTGGACCATTTTTAATTTGATTAGATCAATAATTTATACAGCTGACAGTAAGCCTTTTCAAATAATGCCACTATTTTCTCTTGTACTTTCTCTTGTATGTTATCCCATTGAGGGGATGGGCCATTTTTCTATGCGGCTCTGATATTTACACTAAATTGATTCTTGGATGTATGTAAATATTAGGTTCTGATTTTAAGAGCAATTTACACTATTGGTCTTAGATATCTATTTGAATGACTGGATTAGAAGTTCTTTAGCCCAGTAAATAAGAGTTTTCAGTTTTCCCTGAGGCAATATGATGGAACTAAAGTATTTGGTTATTTTTAATTATCAGTGGAAAGAAGCATTTCATAAGTGTTTGAAACTTTTAAAAGTCTAACTGAACAATAAAAATAAAATATTAGTTTCATTTTCTCACTTCATTTATGTTATATTTGTTACTAGAATTTGTTTAGGACTCAATTATCACTATATTTTCCTGTCTATATATTATAGTATACTTCCACCAGGGAAGCCCATAGTATACTTACTCATTTGCAAAGATCTGGGCCTGTTTACCAGTTAGTAATATTGCACTGTGCTTCTGTTCTGTTAGGCTTGGTCCAGCATTGTTTATCAGCTGATCCCCAATGTCCAGCAGCTGGAAATGAACCTAAGGAATTTTGCTGAAATTATCGAGGCTGATGAAGTACTTCTATTTGAGAGAGCCACTTTTCTGGTGAGAACTTTCTGCTCTGCCGATGTATTTCACACTCACCTTCTTCTGTTAAGCAATGGAGAATATGTTGCCACTTTCAGAAAGACTTGTTTTCCTTCTTGTCATTACTTCAGCATACATAGCTTTATTTATGAAGTAGTATTGTCAGCAAGTAACTTGAAAGAAGTTTTTTTTGTGTGTTGGTCTTTAGTAATTAGTAGCACTTAGACATTTTCAGGTATTTGTTACTATAGAATTTAGATTATTTTGTTAATAATTGTCCATTTGTCTTAAGTAATTCCTATTTCCCATTGACTCCTATTATGAAATGATGGGTATTTTCCTTTGAGAAAACTTGCATCACACTCCTTTCTCCAAAACAGTTTAAAACTTTTAACATGGAAGAGATGTAATGGTCAACTCAGTGACATAGATAAGAGTTCAGATGGTGAGGTGAAAGGGCAAAGAGGTATGTTGGTATTATTTTTCTTATAAATTCGACTTAATAATATTATCTCCTACTGTGTATATGGCTGTGAGGAGGTATGAAAAACCCAATATTATATTTATAAGTAAAATGTTTAATAACAGTAATAACTCATTTGACATGTCACAAGAACTGCATAAATAATTGCTAATCAGCTGCATAAATATAACCCTAAGAGTAGCTCACAGTAAATAATTTGTTTCTGAGCTCTGCCAAAGCTTGGTGATTTTAGACACATTTCTTTTCTTTTTTTACATATACATGGATCTATTCTTTAAGTTCTTTTATCATTTAGGTTATTACAGAATATTGAGCAGAGTTCCCTGTGCTGTACAGTAGGTCCCCATTGGCCATCTATTCTAAAATATAGCAGCATCTGTCTATGTGTCAATCCCAGACTATCAATCTAACTCTACACCCACCTGTCCACCCTAGCAATCACATGTTCCTTCTCTAAGTCTGTGAGTCTGTTTCTATCTTGCAAACAAGTTCATTTGTATCATTTCTCTCAGATTCCATATATGAATGATATCATATGATATTTGTCTTTCTCTTTCTGGCTTACTTCACTTATTCAATTAATATGATAATCTCTAGGTCCATCCATGTTGCTGCAAATGGCATTATTTCATTCTTTTTTTTATGGCTGAGTAATATTCCATTGTATTTGTGTACCACATCTTCTTTGTCCATTCACTGCCAGTGGACATTTAGGCTGTTTCCATGTTGCAGCTATTGTGAATAGTGCTCTTGTGAACATAGGGATGCATGTATATTTTTGAATTATACTTTTATTGAGATATATACCAAGGAATGGTATTGCTGGATCATATGACAACAGTGCTTTAGTTTTTTAAAGAACCTCCATACTGTTTTCCATAGTGGCTGTACCAATTTAAATTCCCATCAACAGTGTAGGAGTGTTTCCTTTTCTCCACACCCTCTTCAGCATTTATTGTTTGTAGATTTTTTTCATGATGGCCATTCTGACTGGTTTGAGGTGACATCTTGTTATAGTTTTGATTTGCATTTCTCTAATAATTAGTGATGATGAGCATTTTTTCATGTGCCTCTTGGCCATCTATATGTTTTTGGAGAAATATCTATTTAAATCTTCTGCCTGTTTTTTGAATGTGTTATTTTTTTGATATTGAGAACCACATGAGCTGTTTGTAAGCCTGGAGATTAATCTGTTGTCAGCTGCATAGTTTACAAATACTTTCTCCCATTTTGTGAGTTGTCTTTTTGCTTTCTTTACGGTTTCCTTTGCTGTGCAAGGCTTTTCAGTTTAATTAAATCCCATTTATTTGTGTTTAATTTCTATTAGTCTAGGAGATAGATTGAAAAGGATATTGATGCAATTTATGTCAGAGTGTTCTCTGACATAAAAAAAAAACATAAAAAACATAAAAAAAACATAAAAAAAAAACATAAAAAACATAAAAACCTATGTTTTCCTCTCAAGAGTCTTATACTGTCCAGTCTAACATTTAGGTCATTAATCCATTTTGAGTTTTTGTGCGTATGGTGTTAAAGAATGTTCTAATTTGATTTTTCAAATGTTGCTATCTGGTTTTTCCAGCACCATTTATTGAAGAGATTGTCTTTTCTTCATTATATAGTCTTGCCTCCTTTGTTGTAGATTAATTGACCATAGGTCGTGGATTTATATCTGGGCTTTCTAGTCTATTCCATTAATCTATATGTCTATTTTCATGCCAGTGCCATACTGTTTCATTTACTGTAGCTCTGTAGTATAGTCTTAAGTCGAGGAGCCTGATTCCTCCAGCTCTGTTTTTCTTACTCAAGATTGCTTTGGATATTCAGGGAATTTTGTGTCTCCATACAAATGTTAAGATTTTTTTGTTCTAGTTCTATGAAAAATGCCATTGGTAATTTGATAGAGATTGTGTTGAATCTGTAGATTGCCTTGGGTAATATAGTAATTGTGACAATATTCATTTTTTCCAATCTAAGAACATGGTATATCTTTCTATCTGTTTGTGTCATGTTTGATTTCTTTCATCTGTGTCTTTGTTTTTTGCTACTCAGTAAAACTTGCTATTGGGAACAGTAAGATGAGGAAAAGTGAGGTTCTGGCAGTCTGGAAGAAGTGTCTTTATGACACAGAGAAAAGAAAATTGAGATGAGTCTACTGTGCTGTAGATTCCCTAAATGCTTTTGTGTTCTATTTCAGTTCTGTGGAAACTGAAAAAGTTAGGGCTTTGAGTAGTTCTAGTTAGTGTCATCAACCTCCATTTCTCCCAGTTCACAATGGCTCATCTTTTCCTTAGGGGATGAAATCAAATAAACTCCCAGCTTGAAAGAATATTTGTTGAGGAGTTTTGCTTCTGTGTTCATCAGTGTTACTGGCCTGTAATTTTCCTTTTTTGTGATATCTTTGTCTGGTTTTGGTATCAGGGAGATGGTGGCCTTGTAGGATGAGTTTGGGAGTATTCCACCCTCTGTGGTTTTTTGGAAGAGTTTGAGAGTGATAGGTGTCTTCTGTAAATGTTTGATATAAATCACCTGTGAAACCATCTGGTCCTGGACTTTTGTTTGTTGGAAGATTTTTAATCACAGTTTTAATTTCATTACTTGTGATTGGTCTGTTTATATTTTCTATTTCTTCCTAGTTCAGTCTTGGAAGGTTGTACTGAAACTTGTCCATTTCTTCCAGATTTTCCATTTTATTGGCATATATTTGCTTGTAGTAGTCTCTTACAATCCTTTCTATTTCTGTGGTATCAGCTGTATGTAACTTTTCCTTTTTCATTTCTAATTTTATTTGAGTCCTCTCCTCTTTTTTTCTTGATGAGTCTGGCTAATGGTTTATCAAGTTTATTTATCTTTTCAAAGGCCCAGCTTTTAGTTTCATTGATCTTTTCTATTGTTTTCTTCATCTCTATTTCATTTATTTCTGTTCTGATCTTTATGATTTCTTTCCTTCTATTAAACTTTGGGTTTTATTATCCTTCTTTAGTTGCTTTAGGCCTAAGGTTAGGTTGTTTATTTGAGATTTTTCTTGTTTCCTGGATAAGATTATATCACTATAAGCTTCCTTCTTAAAACTGCTTTTGTTGTGTCCCAAGGTTTTGAATCATAATGCTTTCGTTTTCATTTGTCTCTAGGTATTTTTTATTTCCTCTTTGATTTTTTCAGTGATCCATTGGTTGTTTAGTAGCATATTATTTAGCTTCCATGTATTTGTGTTTTTTACAGTTTTCTTTTCTTGTAATTGATTTCTAACCTCATAATGTTGTGGTGGGAAAAGATGCTTGATATGGCTTCAATTTTATTCAATTTACCTGGCGGGGCTCTCTTTGTGGTCCAGCATGTGATCAGCTCTGGAGAATGTTCCATGTGCACTTGGGAAGAATGTGTATTCTGCTGCTTTTGGATGGAAAGCTCTATAAATACCAGTTAAATTCATCTGGTCTAATGTGTCATTTCAGGCCTGCATTTCCTTATAGATTTTTCTGTTTGGATGATCTGTCCTTAATGAAACTGTGGTGTTAAAAGTCCCCTAATATTTTTGTGTTACTTTCGCTTTCTCTTTTTATGGCTGTTAGTATTTGCCTTATATATTGAGGTGCTCCTATGTTGGGTGCATATATATTTACAATTGTTACGTCTTCTTCTTGGAGTGATCCCTTGATCATTTTGTAGTGTCCTCCTTTGTCTGTTATAACAGTCTTTATTTTAAAGTCTATTTTGTCTGATATGAGTATTGCTATTCCAGCTTTCTTTTGATTTCAATTGCATGGAATATATTTTTCCACCCCCTTACTGTTAGTCTCTCTGTGTCCCTAGATCTGAAGTGGGTCTCTTGTAAACAACATATATATGATAGACACATATTTTAATCTCTCTGAGTTTGGTTCCCCTTTTATAAAATGTAGATAATAATATCTATATCATAATTTTTGTGTGGTTTAAAATGGGACGTGATAACATTAAATCCTAGTACAAAGTTCAGCATACAAACTGTCAAACATTGGTTTCTTTTCCTATTACAGCCAACAGAGGGCAGAGAATGCAGGTGCAATTTTTCCTCTTAACTTTGTAGAAACATTATTTTTAATGGCAGCATACTTGGCAGTCATTCTTCCTGCTAACTGGTACAGCTGAGGCAACGAGACCTAACCAGTGTCTTCTGCCTCATCCCATAGGCAGGGGTTATTTGCTGGGAAGTTCATTATCCTGAGTCCTGTCTTTCCCACTAGTGTGAATAGCAGCAAGCAAGTGAGCTCTTCTGTCTGTCTTGATACACATGGCATGATGGAATCCTACTTAGTGGTATTTTCCTGCCACATCTACCACATATGATCATAGAGGTTAATTTAAATATGAACTGTTTTTCACCAACAATAACAAGTGGCTTTTGGTTTCTCTTGAGGACTGTGTTCAGGTGTTTTGACCATTTTCACTGAGGTACTTGAAGTCAAGCAATGGTAACCTATTCCACCATTGGTCTAGGAATTATGTTTTTGAAATTTCAGATAGTTTCAGGGAATTGCCCTGTGAATTTTCTTCTGGCAAATGACTCAGTTTTGCTTCCACTAGAAACTTAACATCAGCCTGTGGGAAATACTTTTGTGGTTTTCTTCATCTGAAAGTGTTACGGGATGCATTTTCAGCTGGCATTGGTGTCCATCATGAATAGGTTCATTTTTCATTTATAAATAGTACATCCTCAGAGGTTAGAATCAATCAGTTAAGATTTTTAAATATAATACCAAAAATCACTTGGTTATAGCCTTCGTTAAAATTAAGTACACCTCAAGAACAGCTAAGAATTTTTATTTATTTTTCCTTTTTGATTTGTACTTTTTTGGAATCAACAACCATTCTGGGTAATATTGAAATATGATGAATATTTAAAGTGAGAAAGGCTAGCAGTGAACCAAAATAGATAATACTTAAATGTTCTAATAAAATTATAACCAAACATTACTGGATGGGTCATCCTTAGGGATGTTGAATTTATGCAAAATACTGATAGAATATGGCACAGAGCGATAAAGACAGTAAAGCTAGGTGCCAACTCTACCCTGAAAATCCGGGTGACCAAGAGACTGACGAATGTAATGGCTTGAGGAGTAGTAGAGGGTGCATATGACAACACTGCATTGATTGAAAGGGCATTGCTCTTTTTTGTAGGTGATTTCTCACTATCAGTGTAAAGAACAGCGTGATGCCCACAGATTCGAGAAAATCAGCAACATTATTAAGCAATTTAAGCTGAGCTGCAGGTAAGAGATCTTGTGTGATGTATTCAGTATTTATCTCTGGAAAAAATTGTCATATTTGAGAGGTTCAAATACCTTTAGTAGACTCCACTTCTGTATTCAGCATTCAGTTCAGTTCAGTTCAGTTGCTCAGTCGTGTCCAACTCTGCGACCCCATGAATCGCAGCACACCAGCCTCCTTGTCAATGACCAACTCCCGGAGTTTATCCAAACTCATGTCCATCGAGTCGGTGATGCCATCCAGCCATCTCATCCTCTGTCGTCCCCTTCTCCTCCTGCCCCTAATCCTTCCCAGCATCAGGGTCTTTTCCAATGAGGCAGCTCTTCGCATCAGGTGGCCAAAGTATTGGAGTTTCAGCTTCAACATCAGTCCTTCCAATGAACACCCAGGGCCGATCTCCTTTAGGATGGACTGGTTGGATCTCCTTGCAGTCCAAGGGACTCTCAAGAGTCTTCTCCAACACCACAGTTCAAAAGCATCCATTCTTCGGTGCTCAGCTTTCTTCACAGTCCAACTCTCACATCCATACATGACTACTGGAAAAACCATAGCCTTGACTAGACGGACCTTTGTTGGCAAAGTAATGTCTCTGCTTTTTAATATGCTGTCTTGGTTGGTCATAACTTTCCTTCCAAGGAGTAAGCGTCTTTTAATTTCATGGCTGCAGTCACCATCAGCAGTGATTTTGGAGCCCAAAAAAATAAAGTCTGACACTGTTTCCACTGTTTCCCCATCTATTTCCCATGAAGTGATGGGACCAGATGCCATAGTTCCTTATATTAGAAACAAATCTGGGGCTTCCCTGGTGACTCAATGGTAAAGAATCTGCCTGCCAATGCAGGAGACATAGGTTTGATCTCTGATCTGGGAAGATCCCACAGGCCACAGAGCAACTAAACCTGTACTCCACAACAAAAGAGGCCACCACAATGAGAAGCCCATGCACTGCAACTAAAGTATAGCCCCCACCCCCCCAACTAGAGAAAAGCCTGTGCAGCAATGAAGACCCAACACAGCCAAAATAAATAAACACAATTTTAAAACAAGACAAAAACTCAACTGTAAACTTCTTGACTGAGGTGAAAGACAATATCCTTTAATGCAAACTCAACTGATGCAGAAGAAGCATATGAAAAATATCTAAGCTGAGTACCCTTTCAAGATGTTTGTTACTATTTGGGAAGAAATAAACAGATTATGTCCAAGAGAGTTTTGAAAAAAAAGAAAGAAGGAGGGTTTACCTTACCAAATACCAAGATTTACTATAAAACTGATAATTAAAATAGTATGGTACTGATTTCAGGAATGGTACAAAGAAGAGCATCTAAAAATGTCTGATCATATTGTCTCAGCTTTATTTAAATCTAGTTTGAATCTCAGCATTGTGAATGTAGGAAGTAGGAACGGCTGAACATCATAATCTAGTAAAGTTTTAATAATCAAAATTCTTATCATGGTAAAATTTTGATACTCAGACAATAGAATAAGTGTAAGTTATCCCTTTTATGCCTTAGCACACTTTATGTTTATGCCAGCATTTTTAAAGAAGAAATCACAAATGGCATATAAATATTATTATTCTGTTTCCAAAAAATGGGGTCATTTCTAGAATTTCAACATAACTAGCATTCCAAGGTGTAGTTGTTGATCTCAATGATAGGAACATTTCAACTGAATAAACTTAAATATTAGAGAAATCTTTGGCAACATGATTTTTAACATGAATCTAGGTCTAAGCTCACTTTTCATTTCACAGTCACTATCAAGTCCTAATCTGCTTTCTGTCAAGGCCACTTTCCAAGACATGTTAAATTTGGCATTAGAGTTTCCTTGGAAAACAAAGTGAGATTAGTGATTAACTGTCTTAATGAGGTGGTGGATTGAGATATAATGGTATGCAAATGTTTAACATGCAAGATAAGAATGTCTGATATTACTATTATTTTATGTCCTTTACTCACTTTTCCCCTTTCTCCTATAGCAAGCTAGCTGCCTCTTTCCAGAGCATGGAAGTCAGGAACTCTAACTTTGCTGCTTTCATTGACATTTTTACATCCAACACTTATGTGATGGTCGTGATGTCTGATCCATCCATTCGTAAGTTTAAACTTAGCTGACATAGGTTCAAAGCCACATATTCTTTAAACTAATTGCCTTAGAAGTTGTACATTATTAAAGATACTGAAAAACTATTTTATAGTGCACAGCCCTGTGAATGTACTTAATGCCACTGACCTATACATTTAACAATGGTTAAAATGGTAAATTTCATTTTATGTGTATTTTACCACAATGAAAATAAATTAGTACTAACGATAAATAATTTTTATTTAATCGATTTATATTTTGAAGCTTAGAAATAATTTAGACTCTAGGGTATTATATTTTTCTTCGTGGGAGCTTCAAAAATCAAATTACTAAATCTGGGGATTTTAAAGAAAACAAACTCAAATGTATGACTTGTGCTCCACATGGGGTATATTTTTAAAAGACTAGTCACTCTAAGCTCTGAACTTTTCATTGTTGAACCATTTTTTATGTCATTGTATATTTATTTCTAAGTACCGTACTCCCATATTTGTTTTATGGGCATAGAGAGAGATATTTGGTGCCTCCATGCCATAATAGCTGTATTGATCACAACTATTGGGATAAAGGTTCTAGCAGTATTTCTAGGATGTTCCCAGGAATTTAAATTATCTCTTAAATTATCTATCTTAATATTAGAAAATAGCAGAAGATAATGTTTTACTATTAGCCCCAAACTAAACGAGTTTGAAAATTTATTTTGAGAATATTATGTTTAGAATATAAACAAATCTTTTACTCAGAAAAATTAAATTCTGGTTAACTTGGGACATAGATTCTCTGTGACATACATTGAGGGATTTGGCTCTCTTTTCATTTGTTTGTTTTTACTAGTAATATATTCCTTTGGTTATTGGTACTAACTGTGTTGAATATCTTCCCTACCCCATCCTCAGCTTCTGCAGCTACTCTGATCAATATTCGCAATGCCAGGAAACACTTTGAAAAGCTGGAAAGAGTGGATGGACCAAAGCAGTGTCTCCTCATGCGCTAAAACATTGCCAAATGCTGTTTCAGAAAAAAAATTGGAATACTATTTCTTAATGTTGTATTAGAATATATAGGCTCTGAAATGTTGTGATGCTTGTCACTTCTGCATTTCTTCCCTACTCCCCAGTCTTAATGTGTAACCTTGAATGCTATTTACTCAAATAGCCAGTAAGAAGTTAGAATTTGGTGTGACATAAAAGTAGGTGATATGTAAGTGTTCTGATAACAATGTTCTAATAGTGTAAGTGTTCTAATAACCTGGTTTCAGTTGTTGTGTATGCCAAAGCCCTTTCCAGCATCATCTTATATTCCTTATCAGATAGTAACCTATATGTTTGGAATATTACTGTTTTCTCAGCATGCGCTAAAAATATTCCTTAAATGCAATTATAAATAAAGTTTTGCTGTTACAGATTTCAGTAACATTCTTTTCTTCTTTTTTTTTCTTTCCCTTGTTTCTTCAGCTTTTCCCTAAGAAAAAGAAAATGAATTTCACAGTTAACCTAGGGGAAGAAGACTTGCTGTTTGGGAAATAGTATAAAATAAAGTTGGTTGGGAAGGATGAGCCAAATGATAGCCTTAAAGCTAGGCAGAAGAGTTTTGATATAATATGATAGGAAATGGCAAAGGAATTTTGAAAGAAAGTTAACCTGTGGGCTGACTGATGGCAGTTGGAGAAACAGATAGTAATCCAGGCCTGAAGTGTGTTGAAAGTCTGTTTCAAGATGCAACTAGAGAAGGAATGAATAAAAAGTTGAGGGAAAATAGATAGTATTTATGAGATGTAAGTCTTTCTATGAGGTCCAGGAATGGTTAATTTATATATTACATAATACCTAATGGGATGTGCTTTCATTATACTCATTAAGTATTATTAAAACCTCATTCAAGGTGGGAGTTTATTTGACTTCATTCCCAAGGAAAAGATGAGCCATTGTGAACTGGGAGAAGTGGCACTTGAAAACACTAACTAGAATTGCTCAAAGCCCTAACTTTTTCAGTCTCTATAGAACTGAAACAGAACACAAAAGCATTTAGGGAATCTATAACACAGTAGATTCATCTCAATTTTATGTCATGAAGAAACTTCTTCCAGACTGCCAGAACCTCATCTTTCCTCATCTTATTGTCCCCAGTGGAGATAAATAGAGTTTTTACTGAGTAGCAAAGAACTTGCTGTTTTTTAGGCAGTTTATCATTATGTAGATTAAAAATGTAAATTTTTAAAAGAATCTCATGGGATTAATTTTATCAACAGTTGCATTAATCTATAGAAGAAGAGTTTAAGTTTGATGTTCTACATTATTTGTCCTATTAACGTCTAGGAAAATGAAAAGAGCAAATGAATAGGGAGTCTGTTTTGTGACTAATGATTTGGCATGTTCTCTTTATCCTTTATCTGGGATGAGATTTGAAGGAAAATACCCAAAAGTGTTTTTTTTTTTTTCCTTTGGAAGATAGATACAGGTCTCCCACATTGCAGACATTCTTTACCAGCTAAGCCACCAGGGAAGCCCAAGAATACTGGAGTGGATAGCCTATCCCTTCTCCAAGGGATCTTCCCGACCCAGGAATTGAACCAGGATATCCTGCATTACAGGTGTATTCTTTGCCAGCTGAGCTACCAGGGGAGCCCTAGATATAGATATATAGATATTCAATTAGTTGAGCACCAGAAAAAACTGTTACATGATTACTTTGTTTGCTCTGCGTTCAACCTTTTCTCAGATTCTAGTTATAACTTGAACTTAGAGGATGTATAAAATTATGAAAGTTTAGAAAAATAAGGTTATGATTTGACTTAATCCTAATAGTAATGAACAGCCAGTCTTCTTTGTCACTGAAGACAAGAAAAAAATGTTTTGAGATATTTGTCCAAAGATGAGCCACTTAGAAACTGAAATAACACAAGTGGACAGTAAAGACATGTACATAGAAAGAGCTGGAGAAAAGAAATCAAAACCAATGATGTAAAACTTATGAGAACTGATTCTTTTTATAGGCCTTGTTAGCTATGTTAGTAGGATTGGGCAATGGTTCTCAAACTTGAGCATGCATCAGAACCACTTGGAGGATTACAGATAAAAATCACTGGTGCCAGGGGCACTCTCTGTCCCCCTTCTGAACCCTAAGCTTTCTGTCCCTTTCATACTTTAATAAAACTCTGCTATACAAAAGCTCTTGAGTTATTGAGCCTTGTCCCTGGTCCCAAAGCTAAATCTTCTTCAGACATCACAAATTCGACATCGTTCACCATGAGTTATCATCTTGGGGGCTCATCCAGAATCTTCGGGACAAGGTAAGAACACTCAAGAACTCTAGCCTCTCTGCTTTCTCAGTATATGTTTCTCCTTTTACTTCACTAACTCTATGGTGTGCTTGTGTGAATGAATGACACGCCCTGTGTGAAGCAAATGATGAGCCCTACTCTGTGGTTTCACAGTGCCTCATAATGACTGAAGGCAGCCCCCAATAGGGGAGCCTTGTCAGGCGTTTATACTGACCTACCAATGCCAAGAGACACCCAGCGTCCCTGTGAGGGGAGCAGCCAGAAATAGGCAAAGCGTGTGGAACAAACTTTCCTTTCTTGGTCATCTTTTCCTAGTCTCTTTGACCACTTCATAATTGTGTGGGAAATCAGAACTACTAACCTAATCTGTTGGATCATAGACTTTCAAGGGACTTGTGATCCATGCTGTTACTATGTACTTTTACTTAGACCCAGGTATGGAAGCGCATAGCCTTGCTAGGAGCCGAAATTTACAAGAGCATGTTTGGGAGCGAGATGCAGCTCTAGCTCCAGGAACGTCCCTCAGGCTAGAGGTCACTCTCTTGGCTGCCTGCCTCTGGGGCCAGTGACCTGAAAGTGAGTCTTTGTCACAGCTGTCCCTCTAATTTATGTGAATAAAAATATTGCTGGTGACCATGAGCTTTTTGAGGACACAGATTAGGAACTGTAGGATCTGGTCATATTGGAAGTACAGTGGGCTTTTTCCTTTGGTAGTGGTAACTGTTAGTGGATCAGAGGAGGCTCTCTGGTGGCTTTTGTCTCAACTCCTTAGATATTCCTTTTGTGGAATCTGTGAGAATGAACTGGAAGGATCAGCCCTAGTAGCTTAAGGGAAAAAAAAAAAAAGTTTTCCTCGCTGGCCAACCCTTTTGCTATCACATATACTGGTGTGGTGACACTCAGAACAGACATCTTGGTTGTTGTTCATCCCTTTATAACTCACCTCTTCTATTGTGATCAGGACTGTACTCAGAAATATGCACAGGCAAATAGAACACGGGTGCTTCCCCTAATAGTCCTAGCTTGGGAAACATTCTGGAAATCTACTCTGTTACACTCTGGGTAGCATCAGAGAAGAGGGCAAATCAAACAAACGTCTTGGTGGTAAGGAACTAGAAATCAGTCTGGGATGCCATCAGGTCTGACCCCTGTGCATCTTCACCCTGCCTTGGTGGTAGAACCAGGAGGGACGAGTAAGGCACCTATGTCAGTAAGGGACAGACTAAGTCCTACCAGGGAAGGAAAGCTTTGGTGGAAAGTCTGTCTAACCCCTATCTGGAGCGGGGAGGGATGCCTCCAGTGGAAAGAAGCCACAGCTGTGGATGCCGCTTTTTTCTCTCTTAAAGATGGGAGCTAGCAGTTCCAGAACCACTCCTTTAAAATGTATTTTAAAAAACTAGGACAAGTTTGATCCCCAGAGTTTAAAAAGACACGCCTGATCTTCTGTGATACTGAATGGCCACAGTGTACTTTGGAAGATGGGGAACACTGGCCTATTGAAGGGTCTCTTAATTATGATAGTTTTACAATTAGATCGGTTCTGTAGAAAACAAGAGAAATGGGTAGAAGTGCCATATGTGTTGCTCTTTATCTCTCTGTAAGACATGCCAGACTTACGTCCTAAGGGTGCAGGTTTCGGTGTGAAACCTTTTTAGCTGCCTCCTGTCCTCTTACTTTGCCCCTGTGTCTGGGGCTCCCAACTGAACAGGCTTAGAATCGGTGCACCTTCCAGGAGGGGTTGCCTCAGTCTCGGTAGAGATTCAAACAGTTCCAGTTGTGGTCGAGACTATTTAGAGGATCCAAAAAGTACATAGAAGCCTTTACAGGACTAACTTTACTTTATGACCTTACTTGGAGAGATATAATGTATGTCTTGGGACAGATGCTGACTCCTGACTCAATAGCTTGATTTTTTGGGGAAGCTACTACTTTTGGAGATGAATGGCTTGAACATGAGACAAGGGGAAAGAGGGAACACGAAATAGCCCTCCTCCCTACTGGGAGCCAAGCAGTTCCCATAACAGAGCCACTTTGCTGGATGTATTCTTGAAGGACTCAAGCTAGCACACACTAAGACTTTGCTGCTGCTGCTAAGTCGCTTCAGTCGTGGCCAACTCTGTGCGACCCCATAGACGGAAGTGCACCAGGCTCTCCCGTCCCTGGGATTCTCCAGGCAAGAACACTGGAGTGGGTTGCCATTTCCTTCTCCAATGCATGAAAGTGAAAAGGGAAAGTGAAGTCGCTCAGTCGTGTCCGACTCTCAGCGACCCCATGGACTGCAGCCTACCAGGCTCCTCCGTCCGTGGGATTCTCCAGGCAAGAGTACTGGAGTGGGGTGCCATTGCCTTCTCCGCACTAAGACTTGAAGCTATGCTAAGTTGACTGACATAGAACAGGGAGAGAAGGAAACTCCTGATAAACTCCTAGTATAGACTACGGGAGGCTCTTTGCAAGTTTACTGACATTGATTCCAAAAGTGCAGAGGGAGAAATGATCTTAAAAGATATATTTCTCACTCAGTCAGCTCCAGATATCTGCCATAAGTTACGAAAACAGGCGTTTGGACCAAATCAGTCTTTAGAAAAACTTGCAGCTGGCTGAGATGGTATATTATGGTGGAGGATATGAGGAGGAAAATAGGCAATAAAAGAACCAGGCAAAAGACTGAAGCCCCAGCATGGCTGTTAGATCTGCTCTGAAACAGCCTGAGGAAAAATGTCCAGAGGAACCCAGGTGAAAAGGGATGAGCTTGTTATTACTGTGGAAAAGAAGGGCATCTCAAGTGGGATTGCCTTCAGGCATCTAAACTACCCCCAGCTCCATGTCCAGTCTGTAAAGGACCATACCTGAGGAGAGACTGCCCTCCGAGGTATAGGCCCCAGGGGTCGGACTCTCAGGACAATCAGGACTGAAGGTGCCCAGGGGTCCACACACAAGTTCCCATCCTAATTACACCTGAGGAACTGTGGGGGGCCAATCAGTCAATTTTCTTTTGGACACCAGGGCAACTTTCTCTGTGCTCACTGAAGCCCCTGGTCCACTTTCCTCCTGATCCACTACTGTAATGGGACTGCCTGGATGAGACAAATGTTATTATTTCAGTTGTCCTTTAAGCTGTAACTAGGGCTCTGTGCTATTTTCTTGAGTTTCAAATCGTGCCAGAGTCTCCCTCAACTCTTCTGGGGAGGGATATACCAAGCAAGGTCAAGGCCTCTGTTTTCATGAATATGGAATCCACTCTTTTTAACTGAACAAAATGTAAATCTTAGAGTGTGGGCTAATGGAAAAACTGTGGGTTGAACACAAAATGCTGTTCCAGTCATTATCAAATTCAAAGACCCTCACTTATTTCCACGTCAAAAGCAGTATCCACTAAAGTTGATGAATGGGTGAAATCTTACTGTACTGACTTCTCATGATATAAGTGGGATCTTAAAATCTAAAGTTCAGAGTGACAATGGCTCTCTCTTTAAAGCTCAAGGGGTGTTGAAAGCTCTAGGAATAGAATATCACTTACACTGTTCCTGGAGACCCCAATCTTCAGAAAAAGTTGAAAAGGCTAGTGGCATTATTAAGAGACATCTGTGTAAGCTAACTCAGGAAACACAAGACAGTTGGTTTAAAATTTTACCCATAGCTTTAATGAGGGCTCAAACTGCCCCTAAGAAGGGACTGTCTCTATGACAGACCGTTTTTGTGCACAGATACTGTCATAGATCCTAAAGCCTTAGAATTAATTAACTATGTGACTCAGCTTTCAACTTTTCGACAGACATTATGAGAACTCTGGGAGGTGACCCCGACCCAGCCTCCACAATCAGTCTAATCGCTGGGTCTGTGGAGCGCTCCCCTTCCTCATCAATTGAAGACTTCCCATGGTGGGATGCTCTGCTTCAAGGAAAGGACTTTCTTCAACTCTGCAAGAACCTTCATCAACAACAATCTTATGTGATGCTTCTTCTTGATCTGATGACATCTAACAATCCTAAGATGGACTATGTAACTATGGATATAATGTAACCTTTAATTTTGATTATGTTTTAACTTGGTTTAATGACTATTTTGCCTTACATCTGTAACTGTAAAACGGGGTTTGTTTCTAACCCTCTGAAAGCTTTTAAGTTACAAATGGTTGTTCAGGCTCCTACAAGTGCTACAGCCTCCTCCAACTCTTACTTGGGCCCTTGGATCAGAGACCCTCTGAGGTTAGGAGAATATGTTGCCTCAACATTTTAGGGACCACGCCCTTCAACAGCAGGAAGTAGTTATGGAATGAAAATGATGCCCCTTTCCCTTGGCAACATAATTCTCCTAAAAGAAAAGGGGGGAACGAGAGAGTCAATTCCTAGGTAGATTGATAAGAAGTCTGGGGTCCCTGAGGAGGAGAGAGCAGTATGGGGCTCTCAAGGAGGAGTTAGGGGCCTGGAATTCTCAAGGAGGAGAAAAGGACAAACTTTTTTTTCTTTAAGCCCAGAGCTGATGATTGCACAACAAAACAACTCATCTTGCTCAAGGATATGTTTTTCCCTTAAACTCTGTACCAATGACAACAATGTATCCTGCTTGAGGACATTTTCTTCTTCTTGAGAACTTTCCGACTAATCCTGTCATCTTAAAATGTATATTATGGGAATGAGTCTGGTAAGACCTTTCTATTGTTAGTTCTAATCCTGTTATCTTAAAATGTACATTGTGGGAGTGGGTCTGGTAGGACCTTTACAGCCTTGAGACATTCTTTTGATTTACTGTAATAACCAATTGAAAAAGTATATAGCTCCCTTGTTAAAACTCGTGAGGGGGGCACTCTCTGTCCCCCTTCTGATGTCTATGTCAGAAGCTTTCCTGTCCCTTTTCATACTTTAATAAAACTCTGCTACACACACAAAAGAAAGAAAAACCCCACACACCACAACTGAGAGTTTCAGATTCAGTAGGTCTGGGGTGGGGCCCATGAATCTACATTTCTAACATAAGTTCCCAGGTGTTTCTGATACTGATTCTGCTGACCCACTTTGGGAAACACTGCTTTAAGGGAAAAAAAGAGTAAATATAGATATGGAAGCAGGAATGAGAAAACATGTTCACCAGGTTTGCAAGGATAAGTTGAAGGCATTATACCAAAATATATAGTTTAGACTACTGAGTCTCACAGTGATCTAAAACTTTGTAAAGCACTGTCTTAGATTAAAGCAGTGACTAGGAAGCTTCTATTTCATAAGTAATATGTTCCAAATGGAAACCATTGCTAACATATGGGTAGTTTGCGTAGGGACTTAACTTTTTCCAGTTTCATTCAGCTTTATTTGTTAACTCAATAGGATATGAAAATGTAGATGGGTTGCCAAATGGAAACAGTGTTAACCTTTAGTTCAGTATTTACTAAGTGTCATGTTGTAAATCCTTTATAGGGATCATCTCATTCGTCTTCACAAGAACCCCATGAGGTAAGTACTATCACTATCTCACTTTTTTTAGATGGGGAAATTGGGCTCAGAGAGGATAAGAAATTTGGCCACATTTAAACAGTAGTGGTGAAGCTGGGATTTGAATTCATGTATTATAACTTGAGAGCTTGTGCACTTAACCTTGAAATTATGTTGCCTCTCTGAATTTAAGGGTCTTCTTAGGCTGGAGAGTTTGAGGTGCACCCAGGTATGGTACCTAGCTGAGAGATTACCACTGTGTTGGCTGCTATAGAAATAGTAAACCAAATGCTTGTGAATCTGTATTACTCTTGTTTTCAGTGGGACTTTGCTACATGAAATAAGAAGCTTTACCACAGTTGGCAGTAAAAAGCAGAGTTGAATAGGAGGGAAAAAAATCTCCAGCTTGAAGGATTTAGGTCAAACCTAAGCAGTTTCTCAGTATTTATTATTTTCCCCCAAGAATTGGACTTCTGTGAGCAGTTATTTATAACCTCTATGTCTCTGTGTGCTCAGTTGATCAGTTGTGTCCGAGTCTCTGTGACCCCCTGAACTGTGTAGCCTGCCAGCCTCCTCTGTCCATGGGATTTTCCAGGCAAGAATACTGGAGTGGTTTCTATTTCCTCTTCCAGGGGATCTTCCCGACCCAGGGATCAAACACGTGTCTCTGGCATCTCCTGCGTTAGTAGGCAGATTCTTTAAAAATGCACCACCTCTGGGGCCCTTTAAGAATAGGAGGGAAAAACTTTGTAACATTTTTGGGTCTCTCACAGCAAAGGCCACCTTATGATATCCCACTTAAATTCCTGATTTCCTTGTAAAGCAGGAAAGCAGTTAGGGTCTTCCTGCAGTCCTCACTAATAAGGTTTCTGGCCTCATTATATATAAATGTCCTCACTGCATGAGATTTAATGGAAAACAATTAGCATTTTTCCAGCTTTATTGAGGTATGATTGACAAATAAAAATTGTATACATTTAGGTTGTATAATGTCATGTTTTGTTTTTTTAAGGTGTACAACATTGTGATTTCATATACAAATACATTGTGAAATGATTATTGCAATTAAGACATCCATCACCCCACATAGTTACCTTTTATTTTTCTGATAAAGAACACTTAAGATCTACTTTCTTAGCAGATTTTAAGTATACAATACACTATTCTTAATTATAGCCACCATGCTATAATTAGATCCTCAGAATTTATTCATCTTATAACTGGAAATTTGTTCTGTTTGGCCAGCATCTCCCCGTTTCCCCCACCCTTCAGCCCCAATGGGTCCTACGGTGGCTCAAATGGTAAAGAATTTGCCTGCAATGCAGGAAACTCAGGTTCAATACCTGGGTTGGGAAGATCCCCTGGAGAAGGAAATGGCAACCCACTCCAGTATTCTTGCCTGGAGAATTCCATGGACAGAGAAACCTGGGGACTACAGTCCACGGGGTTGCAAAGAGTCAGACACAAATGAGTGACTAACACCTTCACGCTTTCTTAGCCCCTGGAAACCACCATTCTATTCTTCTTCTATGAATTCGACATTTTTAGATTCCACATATAGGTGAGATGATTCGGTATTGGTCTTTCTCTAACATCTCACATAGCATGTCCTCAAGGTCAGTCTGTACTGTCACAAATGGTTACATTGGAGTGGAGGAGGCAGAAACCATACTCGGGCTTGAAGAGTATGTGGACAGTGATAAAGCAAAGGAGTGATAGCTGCTCCTTCAAGAAGCAAGGTTACGCAGGGAAGAAAAGAGGATGGAAGCAATATTAAGGGTAGTATTTTCCCATAACTGCTGAAGCATTTCTTCTTTAGGCTGGTCTCATCCCAAAAGCGGAGAAGGCAATGGCAACCCACTCCAGTACTCTTGCCTGGAAAATCCCATGGACGGAGGAGCCTGGTAGGCTGCAGTCCATGGGGTCGCTAAGAGTCGGACGCGACTGCACAACTTCACTTTCACTTTTCGCTTTCATGCATTGGAGAAGGAAATGGCAACCCACTCCAGTGTTTTGCCTGGAGAATCCCAGGGACAGGGGAGCTTGGTGGGCTGCCGTCTATGGGGTCGCACAGAGTTGGACACGACTGAAGCGACTTAGCAGCAGCAGCAGTAGCAGCATCCCAAAAGAAATTCCTCAAAATCTGACCAACAGCTTCTGAGTGAAAGATTGCCTCATTTATGATCTATTTTCAACATCACATATATACTCCTCTTGAGCACTACTTGAAACTGGGAAGACTGAACTCAGTGTAGGAGAAAGTAGCTAAATTCTCACCCCATAAAAAGTAAGACACTGAATTCTTTGGAGTAGACCAATTGGAAACTGCTAAATTTTGGTAACTCCCTTTATTCTAGCTCCAGAACAATTATGATTTCCAATGTTTATTGATTGCTTACCATGTATCATGCACTCTTATAAATAGTTATATTAATTACATTATTGCATGCAAAGTCACTTCAGTGGTGTCTGACTCATTGCCACCCTATGGACTGTAGCCTGCCAGGCTTCTCCATCCATTGGATTCTCCAGGCAAGAACACGAGAGTGGATTGCCATGCCCTCCTCCAGGGGATCTTGCTGACCCAGGAATTGAACTAATGTCTCTTATGTCTCCTGTACTGGCAGGGGTTATTTACCACTAGCACCACCTGGGAAGTCCAAATATGTTGTTAATATATATTTATTCATTTTGTCCTTAAAATTCCATTAATTAGTTACTGTTATTTATGATAAAAATGAGACACAGAGAGATTAGGTTACTTGCCCACAAGTCACATGCTATGTGAGTGACAGAGTTGGGACTTGAATCTAGGCATCTAGTGTGTGCCACTAACCTCTCCTACTGTACTGCTCAAGTAGCAGAAATGATGTTAGAGAAAGAGATGTCTGCACCTTGTATAACTCAGGAACTTCAGAATAAGGTAGCTAGAACTAGGAAGACGCACTATCTCTAGAAGAGACTGAATATAAATTAGCTCCATAGGGTGTCAGTTCCAATTTCTCTTCATATGTTAGTAAGCACTGATTGAGTAGTCCTGTGTATTTAGCTGTTTAAGGCCTTGTGGTTAGGAAGACAAAAAGACAGTCTGACTGCAAAAAAGATCTTCCACAATAATGGAAACTCCTTGAGAGCATCAGTTCAGTTCAGTCACTCAGTCATGACTGACTCTTTGCGACCCCATGGACTCTAACACCAAATGGAGCTTGCTCAAACTCATGTCCATTGAGTCGGTGATGCCATCCAACCATCTCATCCTCTGTCGTCCCCTTCTCCTCCTGCCTTCAATCTCTCCAAGCATCAGAGTGTTTTTCTAATGAGTCAGTTCTTTGCATCAGGTGGCGAAAGTATTGGAGCTTCAGCTTCAGCATGAGTCATTCCAATGAATATTCAGGATTGATTTCCATTAGGATTGACTGACTTGATCTCCTTGCAGTCCAAAGGACTCTCAAGAGTCTTCTTCAACACCACAGTTCAAAAGCATCAATTCTTCGGTGCTCAGCTTTCTTTATACTCCAACTCTCACATCCATACATGATGACTGGAAAAAAAAAAACATAGCTCTGAGTATACAGACCTTTGTTGGCAAAGTAATGCTTCTGCTTTTTAATATGTTGTCTAGGTTTGTCATAGGTTTTTTCCACGGAGCAAGTGTATTTTAATTCAATGCCTGCAGTCACCATCTGCAGTGATTTTGGAGAGGAAGAAAATAAACTCTGTCACTGTTTTCATTGTTTCCTCATCTATTTGCCATGAAGTGATGGGACAGGATGCCATGATCTTCATTTTTTTGAATGTTGGGTTTTAAGCCAGCTTTTCACTTTCCTTTTTCCCTTTCATTAAGAGGATCTTTAGTTCCTCTTCACTTTCTGCCTTAAGGGTGGTGTCATCTGCATATCTGAGGTTATTGATATTTCTCCCAGCAATCTTAATTCCACCTAGTGCTTCATCCAGCCTAGCATTTCACATGATGTACTCTATATATAAGTTAAATAAACAAAGTGACAATGTACAGCCTTGACTTACCCCTTTCCCAATTTGGAACCAGTCCATTTTTCCATGTCCAGTTCTAACTGTTGCTTCTTGACCTGCATACAGGTTTCTCAAGAGGCAGGTAAGGTGGTCTGGTATTCCCATCTCTTTAGGAATTTTCCACAGTTTGTTGTGATCCACACAATCAATGGCTTTAGCATAGTCAATGAAGCAGAAGTAGATGCTTTTCTGAAATTCTATTGCTTTTTCTCTGATTCAACGGATGTTGGTATTTTGACCTCTGGTTCCTCTGCCTTTTCTAAATCCAGCTTGAACATCTGGAAGTTCTCGCTTCACGTACTTTTGAATTCTAGCTTGGAGAATTTTGAGCATTACTTTGCTAGCATGTGAGATAAGTGCAATTGTGCAGTCGTTTGAACATTCTTTGATATTGCCTTTCTTTGGGATTGGAATGAAAACTGACCTTTTCCAGTCCTGTGGCCACTGCTGAGTTTTCCAAGTTTGCTGGCATATTGAGTGGAACACTTTAACAGCATCTTTTAGGATTTGAAATAGCTCAGCTGGAATTCCATCACCTCCATTAGCTTTGTCTGTAGTGATGCTTCCTAAGGCCCAGTTGATTTCACACTCCAGGATGTCTGGCTGTAGGTGAGTGATCACACCATCATGGTTATCTGGGTCATTGACATCTTTTGTGTATAGTTCTTCTGTGTATTCTTGCCACCTGTTCTTAATATCTTCTGCTTCTATTAGATCCATTCTGTTTTTGTCCTTTGTTGTGCCTGTCTTTGCATGAAATGTTCCCTCGGTATCTCTCATTTTCTTGAAGATATCTCTAGTCTTTCCCACTCTATTATTTTCCTCTATTTCTTTGCAGTGATTGCTTAGGAAGGCTTTTGTATCTCTCCTTGCTATTCTTTGGAATTCTGCATTTAGATGGGTATATCTTTCCTTTTCTCCTTTCCCTTTTGCTTCCCTTCTTTGCTCAGCTATTTGTAAGGCCTCCTCAGACAACCGTTTTGCCTTTTTTTGCTTTTCTTCTTGGGAATGTTTTTGATCACCACATCCTGTACAATGTTATGGATCTCTGACCATACTTCTTCAGGCAGTCTGCCTATCAGATCTAATTCCTTCAATCTATTTGTCAGTTCCACTGTATAATCATAAGGGATTTGATTTAGGTCATACCTGAATGGTCTTGTGGTTTTCCCTACTTTCTTCAGTTTAAGTCTGAATTTTGCAGTTGGGAGTTTGTGATCTAAGTCACAGTCAGCTCCCGGTCTTGTTTTTGCTAACTGTATAGAACTTCTCCATCTTTGGCTGCAAAGAATACATTCAGTCTGATTTTGGTTGACTATTTGGGGATGTCCTTGTGTAGAGTCATCTCTTGTGTTGTTGGAAGAGGGTGTTTCCTATGACAAGTGCTTTCTCTTTGCAAAACTCTGGTAGCCTTTGTCCTTCCTCATTTTGTACCTCAAGGCCAAACTGCCTGTTACTTCAGGTATCTCTTGACTTCTTACTTTTGCTTTCCAGTCACCTAGGATGAAAAGGACATCTTTTTTGGTGTTGGTTCTAGAAGGTCTTATAGGTCTTCATAGAACCATTCAACTTCAGCTTCTTTGGCACTTTTGGTTGGGGCATAGACTAGGATTACTATGATATTGAATGGTTTGCCTTGAAAGAGAGGTGAAATAATTCTGTCATTTTTGAGATTGCACCCAAGTACTGCATTTCAGACTCTTTTGTTGACTGTGAGGGCTACTCCATTTCTTCTATGGCATTCTTGCCCACAGTAGTATATATAATGGTCATCTGAATTAAATTCTCCCATTCCTGTCCATTTTCGTTCATTGATTCCTAAAATGTCAATGTTCACTCTTGCCATCTCCTGTTTGACCACTTCCAATTTACCTTGATCCATGGATCTAAGATTCCAGGTTCCTATGCAATATTGTTCTTTACAGCATTGGACTTTACTTCCATCACAAGTCACATCCACAAGTGTGTGTTGTTTTTGCTTTGGCTCAGCCTCTTCATTCTTTCTAGAGCCACTTCTCCACTCTTCTCCAGTAGCATATTTGTCACCTACTGACTTAGGGAGTTCATCTTTCAGTATCATAATTTTTTGCCTTTTCACACTCTTCATGGGTTTCTAGATATGTCTATTTTGCCTCCTCACTGACTCACTACCATATAGTACATTCCTGACATGTCATAAGTATTCAGTAAGTAGTTGATGAATGAATGAATAAAGCTTTTCCAGACATTTCCTAGAGAAGGAGCAAGCAACACTGGCTGGATTAATTGAGTTCAAGAATAAATCTAGCTCTAGCTACTAACTTTTAGATTGCTATATAGTCAGACCTTTTTTTTTTTTAGGTTTTTCTTTGGAGGAAGAGTTCAAATTCCTAAGCCAGCTGCTTGGTGTCTTTCTAAGCCAGACTGCTAAAATGCCTCCTGAAACATTGGGCAAGAAAAGACATTCTGCTGCTGTGGACCTTTGAGAATAAGATTAGTTCTTTTAACACTTTGTGACATAATCTGAGGTAAGGAGACATCATCTTTGAGGCATTCTCTGATTAGTATCTAGGAAGAAAAGTATGGCTAAAGTTATGCATACTTTATACTTTTCCACTCCAGACACTTTTCTGCCTCCAGCCATACTTTCTTAGGTAGAAGTCTCAGGGACTGCATCTGAAAACCCCCCAAACCATGTCAGCTCATCCTTCTGCCACTTACTTAAGGAGATAGTTGGGGTGCAATTTTCAGTGGCTCATGTTGCCAAGAGCTACCTAGATGTCTCAATATGAAAGATGGTGACTTTTCTTTAAGGTAGCCTGGTGTAGAAGTAAGATATTTGGCATTAAAGTCAGACCAGGTGTGTACTTTCTAAGTGGATTATTTTGGATAGTCTCTTAACCTCTCCCAGCCTCAATTTCCTCATCAGTAAAATGATAGTAATAACATCAGCTTTACATAATGAGATGAGATGAGGTAATGTATCTGAAGTGTCCCAACAATGCCTGGTGTATATTTGTACTTTACAATGGTGAAAAATAATAACAGCAATAATATTAGTTCATTCAGATGGTAGAGCCATGGTGAGATTAAACTGGAATACCTGACTCAGAAGAATGTTAAGGGGGAGATGACTTGATTAACTCCCCAGAAACTGTAGTTTTATAACACTGAAATGTCATGAGGCATTGGAGTCTACAGATCTCTGGCAACATTGAACCTGGGCAGGGTCACTAGAAAGCTCTGTGGACTTGCCTTCCTAAGGCTTCACATAAGCAGAGATATCACTTGTGGTAGTGAGAGACCTTAGCTCACAGGTGTGCCTGACTCTGTGACTCTCTACAGACATGGCTCTGATTTGATAGCCATGATGGCAATAGCTCTTCTACCTTATGCATATCCATTCCTATTACATCTCTACCATACCTTGCTCCTGGCTGACTTTCCTCCCCAATCAGATCCTCAATTCTGTCTCCACTCTTCATGGTCATCCTAGTCTCAGTTTCAGTCAAGATGGCAACTTCCTCAGCATCCTGTCAGAAGAACAGTGATAATAACTGCCATTTGGAGAGTACCTACTATGTAATAGACACTTATTTTGTTTCATCCTCAAAGTAATCTTCCTTACTTAAAACTTCCCATACAAAACTCTGAGATGGTCCTTATCTTTCAGACATAAATGCCAAATGATAAAAGGATAGGAAGTGTGAAATTTGCTTCAAAATTATCTGAAGATGTGTGGGGAGTAGGTGGGTATACAGATGAAACAAAAGAAACCATGACTTGATGGCTTGATAATTATTAAAGCTGGATGATGAATATAAGAGGTTCATTATATTATTCTCTCTACTTCTGTATATATTTGAAACTTCCCATAATAAAAAGATACATTTTAATTAAAGAGAAAAGTAAAACACAGATAAAGACATATGCAAAACAAACAAAAGTTCTCTCAAATTCTTTCTCAACACATTTAGAAGAAATACTGCTTAATATGACTTATAGGGACCTAAATGACCTGTTTTGATCTCATTTCCTATCACTTTCCCCTTGGCCTGATGAATTCCATCCATACTGTTCTCCTTGCTATTTTTTGATTACACTAAGCCTGACTATGTATTACGGTTTAGCACTTGTTCACTTGCCTTGTTCCTTCTTTCCATTCAGGTCTCTGCTCAGATGTCATCGCCTCAGACAAATCTTTTCTGACCTTGACAGATAGCCCCACTTGAACTTGTTACTCTCTAACCTTTTACCCTGTTTTTCAGATTTTAAAAAGTACTTATCACTACATGAAATGGCAATAAACCTTTTTTGTTTACTTGTTTATGTTTTGTCTGTCACACTAAAATGTGACTCTCCTGAAGATAAGAACTTTGTCTTATTACCTGTTACTTCCTAATTACCTAAAACAGTTCATAGGAAATGATAATTCTCAAATGTTCATTAAGTGAACTTAGTTGAGGTATAATTGCCATGGCTCTTAAATGAAGTCCCAGGAAATGTTACTGCCATACTAAATGCAGACATGTGTGTAACAGTTCAGTTCAGTCAGTCAGTCATGTCCGACTCTTTGCGACCCCATGAACCACAGCATGCCAGGCCTCCCATCACTAACTCCGAGTCCACCCAAACCCATGTCCATCGAGTCGGTGATGCCATCCAGCCATCTCATCCTCTGTCGTCCCCTTCTCCTCCTGCCCTCAATCTTTCCCAGCATCAAGGTCTTTTCCAATGAGTCAGCTCTTTGCATCAGGTGGCCAAAGTATTGGAGTTTCAGCTTCAATATCAGTCCTTCCAATGAACACCCAGGACTGATCTCCTTTAGGATGGACTGGGTGGATCTCCTTGCAGTCCAAAGGACTCTCAAAAGTCTTCTCCAACACCACAGTTCAAAAGCATCCATTCTTCGGCGCTCAGCTTTCTTTATAGTCCAACTCTCTCATCCATACATGACCACTGGAAAACCATAGCCTTGACTAGATGGACCTTTGTTGGCAAAGTAATGTCTCTGCTTTTTAATATGCTGTCTAGGTTGGTCATAACTTTCTTTCCAAAGAGTAAGCGTCTTTTAATTTCATGGCTGCAGTCACCATCTGCAATGATTTTGGAGCTCAGAAAAATAAAGTCAGCCACTGTTTCCACTGTTTCCCCATTTATCTGCCATGAAGTGATGGGACAGGATGCCATGATCTTAGTTTTATGAATGTTTCATAAAACACTCTTCTCCTCTTTCACTTTCATCAAGAGGCTCTTTAGTTCTTCTTCACTTTCTGCCATAAGGGTGGGGGCATCTGCATATCGGAGGTTATTGATATTTCTCCCGGCAATCTTGATCCCAGCTTGTGCTTCCTCCAGCCCAGCATTTCTCATGATGTACTCTGCATTTAAGTTAAATAAGCAGGGTGACAATATACAGCCTTGACGTACTCCTTTTCCTATTTGGAACCAGTCTGTTGTTCCATGTCCAGTTCTAACTGTTGCTTCCTGACCTGCATACAGGTTTCTCAAGAGGCAGGTCAGGTGGTCTGGTATTCCCATCTCTTTCAGAATTTTCCACAGTTTATTGTGATCCACACAGTCAAAGGCTTTGACATAGTCAATAAAGCAGAAATAGATGTTTTTCTGGTACTCTCTTGCTTTTTTGATGATCCATCGGATGTTAGCAATTTGATCTCTGGTTCCTCTGCCTTTTCTAAAACCAGCTTGAACATGTGGAAGTTCACGGTTCACGTACTGCTGAAGCCTGGCTTGGAGAATTTTAAGCATTACTTTACTAGCGTGTGAAATGAGTGCAATTGTGTGGTAGTTTGAGCATTCTTTGCATTGCCTTTCTTTGAGATTGGAATGAAAACTGACCTTTTCCAGTCCTGTGGCCACTGCTGAGTTTTCCAGATTTGCTGGCATATTGAGTGCAGCACTTTACAGTGTCATCTTTTAGGATTTGAAATAGCTCAACTGGAACCCCATCACCTCCACTAGCTTTGTGGCTCAGATGGTAAAGCGTCTGCCTGCAATGTGGGAGACCCGGGTTCGATCCCTGGGTTGGGAAGATCCCCTGGAGAAGGAAATGGCAACCCACTCCAGTACTCTTACCTGGAAAATTCCATGGACTGAGGAGCCTGGTATGCTACAGTCCATGGGGTTGCAAAGAGTCAGACATGACTGAGCAACTTCACTTTCACTTTCACTGTGTGTAACACAAGCAAAGTAATTACTTGGCTTCCCACCAAAGCCAATATTCTTCAAACATTAAGTCAACATTTTTGAAATTATAATCAGTTTTTATTCTAATATGTTTTTAGATCTCTTTATTTCAAAATAAGAGGGTTTGGTATGTATTCATTCCATGTGATGTAAAAGACTGGCTGAATGGATACAAAAACAAGACCCCTATACATGCTGTCTTCAAAGACCCACCTCAAATCGAGGAACAAATATAGACTGAAAGTGAGGGGCTGGAAAAAGGTATTTCATGCAAATGGAGACCAAAAAAATCAGGAGTAGCTATACTCATATCAGATAAAATATACTTTAAAATAAAGACCATTATAAGAGACAAAGAAGGACACTACATAATGATCAAGGGATTAATCCAAGAAGAAGATACAATTATATATATGCGCCAACATAGGAGCACCTCAATACATAAGCAAATGGTAACAACTAGTAAAGGGGAAATTGACGGTAACACAATAATAGTGGGAGACTTTAATACCCCACTCAAAACAATGGACAGATCTTCCAGAGAGAAAAGTATCAAGGAAACACAAGCTTGAAATGATACATTGGATCAGTTAGACTTAACTGAGATCTACAGGGCATTTCACCCAAAAACAATGGATTTTACCTTTTTCTCAAGTGCACATGGAATATTCTCCAGGATAGATCACATCATGGGCCACAAATCTCACCTTGGTAAATTAAAAAAAAATTGAAATTGTTTCAACCATCTCTCTTATCACAAGGCTGTAAGATTAGATATCAAGCACAGGAAAAAAACACTATAAAAAACACAAATATATGGAGGCTAAACAACACACTTCTGAGTAACCAACAGATCATGGAAGAAATCAAAAAGCAAATCAAAATAGGCATAGAAACAAATAATAAGGAAAACAAGACAACTGAAAACCCAAGGGATTCATAAAAACCAGTCCTAAGAGGGAAGTTCATAGCAATACAACCCTACCTCAGGAAACAAGAGAAACATCAAATAACATCAACCTAACATTACACCTAAACAACTAGAAAAAAAGAACAACAACAACAAAAAAAAAACCCAAAGTTAGTAGAAGGAAAGAAACCATAATAAATTGAATAGATGCTGAAAAAGCCTTTGACAAAATTCAATATCCATTTATGATAAACAATTTCCAAAAAGTAGGCACAGATGGAACATACCTCAACATAATAAAACCCACATATTACAAAATCACAGCAAACATTATCCTCAATAGTGAAAAACTGCAAACATTTAGTCTAAAATAAGGAACAAGACAAGGGTGCCCACTCTTACCATGACTATTCAGCATAATTTTGGAAGTCCTAGACATAGGAATCAGAGAAGAAAAAGAAACAAAAGCCAGACTGAAAAAGAAGAAGTAAAACTGTCACTGTTTGCAGATGACATAATCCTCTACATAGAAAACCCTAAATTTTCCACCAGAAAATTCCTAGAGTTAATAAATATAGTAAAGTTGCAGGATATAAAATTAATACATAGAAATCCCTTGTATCCCTATACACTAACAATGAAAAATCAGAAAGAGAAATTAAGGAAATAATCCCATTCACCAGTGCAACACAAAGAATAAAATACATAAGAATAAATTTACCTAAAGAAACAAAAGACTTGTCTACAGAAAACTATAAAACACTGATGAAACAAATCAAAGATGATACAAATAGATGGAGAAATATACCATGTTCTTGAATTGGAATAATCATTATAGTGAAAATGAGTATACTACCCCAAGCAATCTATAGATTCAACGCAATCCTGATCAAAATACCAACAGTATTTTTCATAGAACTGGAACAAATAACTTCACAATTTGTATGTAAATACAAAAGACCCCGAATAACCAAAAGAATCTTGAGAAGAAGAGTGCAACTTCAGGAATAAACTCTCTTGACTTCAGACTATACTACAAAACTGCAGTCATCAAGACATATAGTACTGGCACAAAGACAGAAATACAGATTAATGGAACAAAATAGAATATCCAGAGATAAATCTACACACCTATGGACATCTTATCTTTGATAAAGGAGGAAAGCATATACAATGGAAAAAAGACAATCTCTTAACAAGTGGTGTTGGGAAAACTGGTTAACTACCTGTAAAAGAAATAACCTAGAACACTTTCTAACACCATACACAAAAATAAACTCAAAATGGATTAAAGATCTAAATGTTAAGACCAGAAAATATAAAACACCTAGAGGAAAACACAGGCAGAACACTCTCTGACATAAAGCAAGATGCTCTATGACCTGCCTCCCAGAGTAATGGAAATAAAACAAAAGGGACCTAATTAAGCATAAATGCTTTTGCATAACAAAGGAAACTATAAGCAAGGTGAAAAGACATCCCTCAGAATGGGAGACAATAATAGCAAACAAAACAACTCATAAAGAATGAATCTCCAAAATATATAAGCAGCACATGCAGCTCAATACCAGAAAAACCAACTCAGTCAAAAAGTGTGCTAAAGATTTAAACAGACATTTTTCCAAGGAAGACATCAGTTCAGTTCAGTTCAGTTACTCAGTCGTGTCTGACTCTTTGCGACCCCACAAATCACAGCACATCAGGCCTCCCTGTCCATCACCAACTCCCGGAATTTACCCAAACTCATGTCCATCGAGTTGGTAATGCCATCCAGCCATCACATCCTCTGTCATCCCCTTCTCCTCCTGCCCACCCCCCCATCCTTCCCAGCATCAGGGTCTTTTCCAATGAGTCAACTCTTCACATGAGGTGGCCAAAGTATTGGAGTTTCAGCTTCAACATCAGTCCTTCCAATGAATACCCAGGACTGATCTCCTTTAGGATGGACTGGTTGGATCTCCTTGCAGTCCAAAGGACTCTCAAGAGTCTTCTCCAACACAACAGTTCAAAAGCATGAATTCTTCGGCGCTCAGCTTTCTTCACAGTCAAACTCTCACATCCATACGTGACTACTGGAAAAACGATAGTCTTCACTAGATGGACCTTTGTTGGCAAAGTAATGTCTCTGTTTTTTAATATGCTATCTAGGTTGGTCATAACTTTCCTTCCAAGGAGTAAGTGTCTTTTAATTTCATGGCTGCAATCACCATCTGAAGTGATTTTGGAGCCCCCAAAAAATAAAGTCTGACACTGTTTCCACTGTTTCCCCATCTATTTCTCATGAAGTGATGAGACCGGATGCCATGATCTTAGTTTTCTGAATGTTGAGCTTTAAGCCAACTTTTTCACTCTCCTCTTTCACTTTCATCAAGAGGCTTTTAAGTTCCTCTTCACTTTCTGCCATGAGGGTGGTTTCATCTGCATATCTGAGGTTATTGATATTTCTCCCGGCAATCTTGATTCCATCTTGTGCTTCCTCTAGCCCAGCATTTCTCATGATGTACTCTGCATAAGTTAAATAAGCAGGGTGACAATATACAGCCTTGACATACTCCTTTTCCTATTTGGAGCCATTCTTTTGTTCCATGTCCAGTTCTAACTGTTGCTTCCTGCCCTGCATACAGGTTTCTCAAGAGACAGGTCAGGTGGTCTGGTATTCCCATCTCCTTCAGAATTTTCCACAGTTTATTGTGATCCACACAGTCAAAGGCTTTGACATAGTCAATAAAGCAGAAATAGATGTTTTTCTGGTACTCTCTTGCTTTTTTGATGATCCATCGGATGTTGGCAATTTGATCTCTGGTTCCTCTGCCTTTTCTAAAACCAGCTTGAACATCTGGAAGTTCACGGTTCACGTATTGCTGAAGCCTGGCTCGGAGAATTTTGAGCATTACTTTACTACCGTGTGAGATGAGTGCAATTGTGTGGTAGTTTGAGCATTCTTTGGCCTTGCCTTTCTTTGGGATTAGAATGAAAACTGACCTTTTCTAGTCCTGTAGCCACTGCTGAGTTTTCCAAATTTGCTGGCATATTGAGTGCAGCACTTTCACAGCCTCATCTTTAAGGATTTGAAATAGCTCAACTGGAATTCCATCACCTCCACTAGCTTTGTTCGTAGTGATGCTTTCTAAGGCCCACTTGACTTCATATTCCAGGATGTCTGGCTCTAGGTGAGTGCGCACACCATCGTGATTATCTGGGTCGTGAAGATCTTTTTTGTATAGTTCTTCTGTGTATTCTTGCCACCTCTTCTTAATATCTTCTGCTTCTGTTAGGTCCATACCATTTCTGTCCTTTATTGTGCCCATCTTTGCATGAAACATTCCCTTGGTATCTCTAATTTTCTTAAAGAGATCTCTAGTCTTTCCCTTTGTATTGTTTTCCTCCATTACTTTGCATTGATCACTGAGGAAGGCTTTCTTATCTCTCCTTGCTATTCTTTGGAACTCTGCATTCAAATGGGTATATCTTTCCTTTTCTCCTTTGCTTTTTTCTTCTCTTTTTTTCACAGCTATTTGTAAGGCCTCCTCAGACAGCCATTTTGCTTTTTTGCATTTCTTTTCCATGGGGATGGTCTTGCTCCCTGTCTCTTGTACAATGTCACGAAGCTCCATCCATAGTTCATCAGGCACTCTGTCTATCAGATCTAGTCCCTTAAATCTATTTCTCACTTTCACTGTATAATCATAAGGGTTTTGATTTAGGTCATACCTTAGTGGTCTAGTGGTTTTCCCTACTTTCTTCAATTTAAGTCTGAATTTGGCAATAAGGAGTTCATGATCTGAGCCACAGTCAGCTCCTGGTCTTGTTTTTTCTGACTGTATAGAGCTTCTCCATCTTTGGCTGCAAAGAATATAATCAATCTGATTTCATTGTTGACCATCTGGTGATGTCCATGTGTAGAGTCTTCTCTTGTGTTGTTGGAAGAGAGTGTTTGCTATGACCAGTGGGTTCTCTTGGCAAAACTCTATTAGCCTTTGCCCTTCTTAATTCTGTACTCCAAGGTCAAATTTGTCTGTTACTCCAGGTGTTTCTTGACTTCCCACTTTTGCATTCCAGTCCCCTATAATGAAAAGGACATCTTTTTTGGGTGTTAGTTCTAAAAGGTCTTGTAGGTCTTCATAGAATCATTCAGCTTCAGCTTCTTCAGCGTTACTGGTTGGGGCATAGACTTGGATTACCGTGATATTGGATGGTTTGCCTTGGAAATGAACAGAAATCATTCTGTCATTTTTGAGATTGCATCCAAGTACTGCATTTTGGACTCTTTTGTTTACCATGACGGCTACTCCATTTCTTCTAAGGGATTCTGCCCACAGTGGTAGGTATAAAAGGAAGATATAAAAGGAAGACATACAGATGGCTAATATACACATGAAAAGATGCTCAACATCCCTCATTATTAGAGAAATTCAAATCAAAACTACAATGAGGTATCATCTCACACCTGTCAGAATGGCCATTATCAAAATGTCTACCAACAATATATGCAGGAGAGGGTGTGGAGGAAAGGGAACCCTTTTACACTGTTGGTGGGAATGCAAACTGGTACAGCCACTATGGAGAAAAGTGTGGTGATTCCTTAAAAAAACTGGGTATATAACTGCCATATGACCCAGGAATCCCACTGGTGGGACTATACCCTGAGGAAATTTCAACAAAATTGAAAGAGACACATGTACCCCAGTTTTCACTGCAGTTTACAAACTTATGACATGGAAGCAACCTAGATGTCCATTGGCAGATTAATAGATAAGGAAGTTGTGGTACATATATACAATGGAATATTACACAGGGCAACACACTTAACTTGGTTCTAATGAGGTAGATGAACCTAGATCCTATCATACAGAGTGATGTAAGTCAGAAAGAGAAAGATAACTATCATATAATAATGAATATATATGGAATCTAGAAAGAAAGTACCGGTAATCCTATGTGCCAGGCATCAAATGAGACACAGATATAAATAACAGACTTTTGGACCCAGTGGGAGATGTAAAGAATGGGATGATTTGAGAGAATAGCATTGACACATATACACTGCCATATGTAAGAGATAGCTCGTGAGATTTTGATATATGATGCAGGAAACCCAAAGCTGGGCCTCTGTGACAACCTGGAGGACTGGGTCTAGAGGGAGGTGGGAGACAGGTTCAGGAAGGAGGGGACACATGTATGGCTATAGCCGATTCATCTTGATGTATGGCAAAGGCCATCACAACATTTCCCAAGTAAGTAATTATTTCCCAATTAAAAAATAAATTTTAATAATAAAAAAATTACACACACACACAAAGTATAATAGAGTGGTTCAAGGTTAAGAATCTGCCTTCCAATGCAGGGGACTTGGGTTCAATCCCTGGTCCAGGAAGATCTCACATTCTGCAGAGGAACTAAGCCCACATGTCACACCTACGACTCGGCATAGCGAAATAAATATTAATACATAAGCATTTTTAAAAAAATATTAACATAAAGAAGGCTAATATATCATGGTTTTTAGCACTGGGATGTGAGAATGGTTCAACATATATATATTCACTAACTGTTATATATCACGTGAATAAAAATCATACAATCATCTCAATAGACGCAGGAAAAACATTTGAAAATGTTCAACATCCTATAATGATAAAAGGGTTTCCCTGTTGTCTCCACTGGTAAAGAATCTGCCAGCAGTGCAGGAGACTAAAGTTTGATCCCTGGGTCAGGAATTTCCCTTGCAGAAGGAAATGGCAACCCACTCCAGTATTCTTGCCTGGAGAATTCCATGGACAGAGGAGTCTGGCAGGCTTCAATCCATGGGGTCACAAAGAGTTGCATATGACTGAACAACTAACACACAAACACATACATATATCATGAAAAAAAGTCTCAACAAATTAAGTATAGAAGACATGTATCTCAACATAATAAAGGCCATAATGACAAGCCCACAGCTAATATTAATGTTGCTGTTCATTTGCTCAGTTGTGTCTGACTCTTTGCGACCCCATGACTGCAGCACACCAGGCTTCCCTGTCCTTCACCATCTCCTGGAGCTTGCTCAAACTCATGTTCATTGAGTCTGTGATGCCATCCAATGATCCCGTCCTCTATCATGCCCTTTTCCTCCTGTCTTCACTCTTGCCAAGCATCAGGGTCTTTTCTAATGAGTCAGATCTCATATCAGGTGGCCAAGGATTTGGAGCTTCAGCTTCAGCATCCGTTCTTCCAATGAATATTCAAGGTTGACTTCCTTTAGAATTGGCTGGTTTGATCTTCTTTGAGGTGGCCAAAGTATTGGAGTTTCAGCTTCAACATCAGTCCTTCCAATGAACACCCAGGACTGATCTCCTTTAGGATGGACTGGTTGGATCTCCTTGCAGCCCAAGGGACTCTCAAGAGTCTTCTCCAACACCACAGTTCAAAAGCATCAATTTTTCAGTGCTCAGCCTTCTTCATGATCCATCTCTCACATCCATTCATGACTACTGGAAAAACCATAGCTTTGACTATATGCACCTTTGTTGGCAAAGTAATGTCTCTGCTTTTCAATATGCTGTCTAGGTTGGTCATAGCTTTTCTTCCAAGGAGCAAGCGTCTTTTAATTTCATGGCTGCAGTCACCATCTCCAGTAATTTTGGAGATAAAGAAATTAAAATCTGCAGCTTCCATTTTTTCCCCATCTATTTGCTATGAAGTGATGGGAGCAGATGCCATGATCTTAGTTTTTTGAATGTTGAGTTTATGCCAGATTTTTCACTCTCCTCTTTCACATTCATCAAGAGGCTCTTTATTTCCTCTTTGCTTTCTGCCATAAGGGTGGTGTCATCTGCCTATCTAAGGTTATTGATATTTCTCCTGGCAATCTTGATTTCAGCTTGTGCTTCATCCAGCCCAGCATTTTACATGATGTATCCTACATATAAGTTAAATAAGCAGGGTCACAATAACAGCCTTGACGTACTCTTTTCTCAATTTTGAACCAGTGTGTTGATCCATGTCTGGGTCTAACTGTTGCTTTTGACATGCATACAGGTTTCTCAGGAGGCAGGTCCTGGGAGGAACAGTGTATGGCACAAGTCCTTTTGAAGGAGGTCGACATTAGCTCCACTATACAGCCACTGGGGCAGGGCAGGGGGATGACTCACAAACTGTAGAACAATTATACCAAAGAAGTTCTCACACTGCTGTGAAAAATCTAGGTCCCACAACAGACTTCCAATCCTGGGGGTCCAGCAAATGGACTGAGTATCCCCAGGGAATCTGATTTGTAGATCAGCACGATTTGATTACAGAACTTCCACATGACTGGGGAAATAGAGACTTGTGTGCAGAAACCTTGCGTGCACCAGAACCCAGGAGAAAGGATCAGTGACACCACAAGAGACTGAGCCAGACATGCCTGTGTGTGCTTGGGAGTCTCCAGCGGAGGCATGGGTCAACAGTGGCCTGCCATGGGGTCAGAGGCACTGACTACAACAGTCCTGGGAGCCCCAGCCTGCTGTCATGAGTCCTTTTGAAGAAGGCTTCAGGCCAAAATACAGGGAGGAAACACAGGCCCACCTATAAGCAGAAAATTGGATTAAAGACTTACTGAGCATGGCCTTGTCCACCAGAGAAAGACCCAGTTTTCCCCATAGCCAGTCCCTCCCATTAGGAAGCTTGCACAAGCCTCTTATCCTCACCCATCAGAGTACAGACAGAATGAAAATCACAATCACAGAAAACTAACCAAGTTGATCACGTGGACCACAACCTTACCTAACTTGATGAAACTATGAGCCATGCCATGTAGGGCCACCCAGGATGGATAGGTCATGGTGGAGAGTTCTGAAAAAAAAGTATTCCACTGGAGAAGGGAATGGCAAACCACTTCAGCATTCTTGCTTTCAGAACCCCAAGAACAGTATGAAAAGGCAAAAAGACACGATACTGAAAGATGAAGCCCTCAGTTTGGTAGGTGACCAATATGGTACTGGAGAAGAGTGGAGAAATAGCTCCAGAAGAAATGATGAGGCTGAACCAAAGAGGAAACAATGCCTAGTTGTGGACGTGTCTGGTGGTGAAAGTAAAGTCCAATGCTGTAAAGAACAGTATTACATAGAAACCTGGAATCTTAGTTCCATGAATCAAGGTAAATTAGAAGTGGTCAAACAGGAGATTGCAAGAGTGAACAATGATATTTTAGGAATCAGTGAACCAAAATGGACTGGAAAGGGTGAATTTAATTCAGATGACCATTCTATCTACTGCTGTGGGCAAGAATCTCTCAGAAGAAACAGAATAGCCCTCATAGTCAACAAAAGAGTCCAAAATACAGTACTTGGGTGCAAACTCAAAAACAACAGAATGATTTCTGTTCCTCTCCAAGGCAAACAATTCAGTAACACAGTAATCCCAGTTTATGCCTCAAACACTAAGGCCAAAGAAGCTGAAGTTGAACGGTTCTGTGAAGAACTACAAGACCTTCTAGAACTAACACTAAAAAAGATGTCCTCTTTATCATAGGGGACTGGAATGCAAAAGTAGGAAGTCAAGAGATACCTGGAGAAACAAGCAAGTCTGGCCTTGGTGTACAAAATGAAGCAGAACAAAGGCAAACAGAGCTTTGCCAAGAGAATGCACTGATCAGGGCAAACAACCTCTTCCAAAAACACAAGAGATGACTCTACATATGGACATCACCAGATGGTCAATAGTGAAATCAGATTGATTATATTCTTTGAGGCCAAAGATGGAGAAGCTCTTTACAGTTAGCAAAAAACAAGGCCAGGAGCTGACTATGGCTCAGATTGAAAAATTCAGACTAAAATTGAAGAAAGCAGGCAAAACCAGTAGGCCATTCTGGTATCTGTTGTTGTTCAGTCACTGAGTCTTGTCTGACTCTTTGCAATGCCATGACTGCAGCATGCCAGGCTTCCCTGTCCTTCACAATCTCCCAGAGCTTGCTCAAACTCATGTCCATTGAGTCAGTGATGCCACCAATCATCTCATTCTCTGTCATTCCCTTCTCTTCCTGCCTTCAATCTTTCCCAACATCAGGGATTTTTCTAATAAGTTGGTTCTTTGCATCAGGTGGCCAAAGTATTGGGGTTTCAGCTTCAGGATCAGTCCTTCCAATCAATATGCAGGAATGATCTCCTTCAGGATTAACTGATTTGATCTCCTTGCCATCCAAGGGACTCTCAAGAGTCTTCTCCAACACCACAGTTCAAAAGCATCAATTCTTCAGCGCTAAGCTTTCTTTATGGTCCAACTCTCACATCCATATATGACTACTGGAAAAACCATAGCTTTGGCTATATGGACCTTTGTTGGCAAAGTAATATCTCTGCTTTTTAAAACAATGTCTCGGTTTGTCATAGCGTTTCTCCCAAGGAGCAAGTGTCTTTTAATTTCATGGCTACAGCCACAATCTACAGTGATTTTGGAGCCCAAGAAACTATAGTCCGCCACTGTTTCCATTTTTTTCCCATCTATTTGCCATGAAGTGATGGGACCAGATGTCATGATCTTTGTTTTCTGAATGTTGAGTGATAAGCCAGTTTTTTCACTCTCCTCTTTCAATTTCATTAGGAGGCGCTTTAGTTTCTCTTCCATTTCTACCAAAACAGTGGCATCATCTGCATATCTGAGGTTATTGATATTTCTCCCAGAAATCTTGATTTCAGCTTGTGCTTCATCCAGTCTGGCATTTTGCCTGATGACTCCCATTCAGGTATGACCTAAATCAAATCCCTTACAATTATACAGTGGAAGCGGCAAACAGATTCAAGGGATTAGATCTGATAGACAGAGTGCCTGAAGAACTATGGAAGAAGGTTTGCAACATTGTACAGGAGGCAGTGATCACAACTATGCCAAGAGAAAGTAATGCAAAAAGGCAAAATAGTTGTCTGAGGAGGCCTTACAAATAGCTGAGAAAAGAAGAGAAGCAAAAAGTGGAGGAGAAAAGGAAAGATATACCTATCTGAACGCAGCGTTCCAAAGAACAGCAAGGAGAGATATGAAAGCCTTCCTAAATGAACAATGCAAATAAATAGAGGAAAACAATAGAATGGGAAAGACTAGAAATCTCTTAAAGAAAATGAGAGATACCAAGGGAACATTTCATGCAAAGATAGGCACAATAAAGGACAGAAACGGTATGGACCTAACAGAATCAGAACATATTAAGAAGAGATAGCAAGAATATACAGAAGAACTATACAAAAAAGGTCTTAATGACCCAGATAACCACAATGGTGTGATCACTCACCTAGAGCCAGACATCCTGGATGTGAAGTCATGTGGGCCTTAGGAAGCATCACTATGAATAAAACTAGTGGAGGTGATGGGATTCCAGCTGAACTATCTCAAATCTTAAAATACGATGCTGTGAAAGTGCTGCGTTCAGTATGCCAACAAATTTGGAAAACTCAGCAGTGGCTACAGGACTGGAAAAGTTCAGTTTTCATTCCAGTCCCAAAGAAGGGCAATGCCAAAGAATGTTCAAACTAACACACAATTGCACTCACTTCACATGCTAGCAAAGTAGTTCTCAAAATCCTTCAAGCTAACCTTCAACAGTATGTGAACTGAGAACTTCCAGATGTACCAGCTTGATTTAGAAGTAGCAGAGACATAAAATTGCCAGCATCTGTTGGATCATAGAGAAAGCAAGAGAATTACAGATAAACATCTACTTCTGCTTCATTAACAACGCTGAAGCATTTGATTGTGTGTGTGGATCACAACAAACTGTGGAAAATTCTTCAAGAGATGGGATTACCATACCACCTTACCTGCCTTCTGAGAAATCTGTGTGCAGGTCAAGAAGCAACAGTTAGAAGTGGACCTGGAACAATGGACTGGTTCAAAACTATGAATGGAGTATGTCAAAACTGTATATATATTGTCACCCTGCTTATTTAACTAACATGCAGAGTACATCATGTGAAATGCTGGGCTGGATGAAGCACAAGCTGGAATCAAGATTGCTGGGAGAAATATCAATAACCTTGATATACAGACGACACCCTCCCTTATTGCAGAAAGAGAAGAGGAATTAAAGAGTCTCCTGATTAAGGTGAAAGAGGAGAGTGAAAAAGCTGGCTTAAAACTCAACATTCAAAAAACAAAGCTCATGGCATCTGCTCTCATCATGGCAAATAGATGGGGAAAAATGGAAATGATGAGAGACTGTATTTCTTGGGCTTCCAAATCACCGTGGTTGGTGACTGCAGCCATGAAATTATAAGACGCTTGTTCCTTGGAAGAAAAGCAATCACAAACTTAGACTGCATATTAAAAAGCAGAGACATTATTTTGCCTACAAAGGTCTGTATCATCAAAGTTATAGTTTTTCCAGTAGTCATGTACAGATGTGAGAGCTAGACAAAACAAAAGGCTGAGCACCGAGGAGTTGATGCCTTTGAACTGTGGTGCTGGAGAAGACTCTTGAGAGTTCCTGGGAAAGCAAAGAGATCATACCAGTAGATCCTAAAGGAAATCAACCCTGAATATTCATTGGAAGGACTGATGCTGAAGCTGAAGCTCTAATACTTTGGCCACCTGATATGAAGAGTTAACTCATTGGAAGATCCCCTGACACTGGGAAAGATTGAAGTCAGGAGAAGGGGATAACAGAGGATGAGATTGTCGGATGGTATCACCAGCTCAATGGACGTGAGTTTGAGCAAACTCTGGGAGATGTTAAAGGACAGGGAAGCCTGGTGTGCTGTGGTCCATGGAGTCACAAAGAGTCGGACACGACTGAGCAACAGAACAACCACAACTTCATTGGGAAATAGTGGGAATCCAGTGAGTTTTACTACATACCTGGGCAGTATGACAGAGAATATAGATAATTTGACTCCAAAAAAGGAACACATCTAGAGGCAAAGATTCTATTAATTCAAATGAGTCAGGCCCTTAAGAACTATGCTCTCTAGCACTGACATGACAAAACTAAGAACAACCCCCAGCAATCAGCTGCAAACTCTAAAGGCCAACCTAAAAGCACACTACTACTGCTCCAACCATGGCTAATTCAGCTCAGAGACAAGGTATTCAGATGTTCTAAGGTGGAATACATGGGGCCAGTGTTTCATAACCAGGTGCACTTCTCTTTGCTGTCTTTTTTGTTTGTTGTTTAAAAACAAGACAGCATTCAGGTAGATGCAAGAAGAACCTGCCTTCAATCATTCTTTCAACAAATATTAATTGAGCCCCCACTATATGGCAGCCACTGTTCAGTATGCTGAGGACAGAGCAGAGAACAAAATATATGAAGTCCCTGTTCTTACTGAGCTTATACTCTAGTGGGAAATACATTTTACCACAGAAGCAAACACACATATAATATTGTTTTAGACCGTGATCAGTGTTGTGATAAAAATAAAAAGGGAAGGGATAAGGTCACAGAGAATGCCTGGGCCATCCGACTTACTTTAATCTCTCTTTCCTGAGTTCTGAAGGATATAGAGGCCCATCATGGGTAGAACCAGATAGAAAGAAAAGGAAGCGCAAAGTTTCTAAGGTCAGACAGATCCTAGCATATGGGTATAAAAAGGAGATCAGTGTTGCTGTTGCTGTTGCTGTTCTGTTCAGCCACTCAGTCATGCCCGACTTTTTGCGATCCCATGGACTGCAGCACTCCAGGCTTCCCTGTCCTTCACCACCTCCTGGAGCTTGCTCAAACTCATGTCAATTGAGTCGGTGATGCCATCCAACCCCAGTGTTGCTAGAGGAGAGTATACAGTGTTTTTATAAATTACATCAAAGAGGTAGGCAGGGGCTGGATCTATTGATGGTGGTGTCTGGGACCAGGAATGGCTTCCAAGGTGGCTGCTGCTGCTACTGCTGCTAAGTCACATCAGTCGTGTCCGACTCTGTGCGACCCCATAGACGGCAACCCACCAGGCTCCCCCGTCCCTGGGATTCTCCAGGCAAGAACACTGGAGTGGGTTGCCATTTCCTTCTCCAAGGCATGAAAGTGAAAAGTGAAAGTGAAGTCGCTCAGTTGTGTCCGACTCTTAGCGACTCCATGGACTGCAGCCTACCAGGCTCCTCCATCCATGGGATTTTCCAGGCAAGAGTACTGGAGTGGGTTGCCATTGCCTTCTCCATCCCAGGTGGCGCTAGTGGTAAATAATATTCCTATCAATGCAAGAGACACAAGAGTTGGGCTGGATCCCTAGGTGGGGAAGATTCCCTGCAGGAGGGCATGGCAACCCCTCCAGTATTCTTGTCTGGAGAATCCCATGGACAGAGGAGCCTGGAGGGCTACAATCCATGGGGTCGCAAAGAGTGGGACACAACTGAAGTGACTTAGCATGCATGCATGGGACCAGGAAATGGTGAGAGATTTTGGACAAATTTTAAAGAATGGCCAACAGGATTTCATGAAGAACTGGATGTGAAGCACAGAAGAAAAAGATATAAGGATTCAGTTCAGTTCAGTTCAGTCGCTCATTTGTGTCCGACTTTTTGCGACTCCATGGACTGCAGCACATCAGGCCTCCCTGTCCATCACCAGCTCCCGGAGTTTACTCAAACTCATCCATTGAGTCGGTGATGCAATCCAACCATCTCATCCTCTGTCATCCCCTTCTCCTCCCACCTTCAATCTTTCCCAGCATCAGGGTTTTTTCCAATGAGTCAGTTCTTCGCATTAGGTGACCAAAGTATTGGAGTTTCAGCTTCAGCATCAGTCCTTCCAATGAATATTCAGGACTGATTTCGTTTAGGATGGACTGGTTGTATCTCCTTGCTGATCAAGGGACTCTCGAGAGTCTTCTCCAGCACCACAGTTCAAAAGCATCAATTCTTTGGCGCTCAGCTTTCTTTACAGTCCAACTCTCACATCCATACATGACTACTGGAAAAACCATAGCTTTGACTAGATGCACCTTTGTTGGCAAAGTAATGTCTCTGCTTTTTGGCCTGAACAACCAGATGTTCCCATTAACTGGGATGGAGAAAGACATTAAACACGATTTCTGATGGGTCATTCTAGAATTCCACTAATACCTGTGGATGGGACCTCGGGGTCCTGCTCCAACTTTGAGCAGCCTAATTATGGGCGCTGGTGTGGGATTCTCCTTTTGGCTAAGAGGAATGAAGCACATTTTGGGGAATCCCCACCTTCTACTTCCTGATTGTATTCGTAAATCTGGAGATTTACACAGATGAGATAGAGAAGACTGAGCACACTGGGCCAGGCAAAACGGAGAGTCCCCAGGCACAGGAAATCTGCTGTAGCCACTTCAGCACAGAAACTATGATATTGGGGAGCGCCAAGGAGGGCGCTGCAGGAACCTTCTTGGCGATCTGGAAGCCTAGGGAACCAATTTTTTTTTTTTTTAACTAGAAACAAAGTAAAGAAAAGAGATGGGGTGGGGTTTGGTGGTCTGGCCCGCCGGAAGGAGCTTGGGTGGAGCCGACTGTGCAAGCTTCGGGGAAGAGGGGGAGAGAAGGCCGCCACTAGCAACTAACGTCAGCTTCCTAAACTCAACAGAGAGGTCGGAGGTATTGTTGAAAATGCCAGGAACCCCGTGATTCTGTCTGCCCGCCAAAGAGAGATGAAAACCCAAGTTGTGCGGTGCAGCTTTAAAGGGGCTGGTGATTGACAGAATGTGTAGCAGTGGATGGGGTGGAGCCGCTGGGTGGGGTCTGGGACAGGCAGCTGGGAGAAACCAAAAGGAAGAAAAAAGAAAACCATAGCCCCTGAAATCGCTAATGCCAGACGGGGTAAGCTAGCCAGAAAGGGAGGACAGGAGGGTTTTAGAGCTCACCTCCATTCCTACCCTGATCAACTCTCTCAGACCCTTCTATCTCCTTTTGAGATAATTAAAACCTAGTGTACACCGGCCCTAGGCGGTGCCCGTTCCTAACTCCACTGAATTAGATTTGTAGTACGAGTGAGTGAAGACCCCGGGTCCACCACCTTAACCCCGGCCCCGCCCCATCGGCCTGGCCCGGGGCTGGGAGCAGAGGATGCCTTTGGAGGCGCAGAGTCCGAAAGTAAGTCCCTTTCATTTTGCTTACCCACTCCCTCCCCTTCCTTTTGCTGCCCTCACTGGGGTCTTCGCTGGGCGGCAAAGAGCCACCTTACCGAAGGAGACTCTTTCAAGGAGGACACGGAGGGTTGGACCGGGTAGGGTGGGGTAAGAAGGGGAGGAGAACGGAGGAGGGGTGGCGCTTTAAACCCTAGCGGAGCTGCCATCCATGGGATAGGAAGCTCAGAGTTTGCTGGTTGTTTGATTAGAGCCTTGATTTCCTCTCCTGCTCTTAGAGCCTCGACTTACCCCTCCAGACATTTTTTTCTTTTTGTCACAGTCCAGCGCGTTATCTGGCTGCTTAAAGCTTTCTAGCTGTGAGTTGGGAGGGCTCCATCTTGCCCGCTTCTTAAAGCGGCAGTGCACCAGTTCAGCTGTGGGAAATAGATACTGAAAATTCGATTTTGAAAAGTATGACACTGACTCATCTTACTATGATACAAGATGTGTTGGGGGAATTTGTACAGAGAGGCCAGTTTTTCCTCCTTATACCAGCCTCCAAACTTGTTCTAATATCCAGTTGATTCTCAGGAGGCGCATCCTGGGCTATGCTGCCAAGTTGTACATTAGTTAACTGCAGAGTCAACTGGCCTTGCAGTTTTAGCTCAAGAGGAAAATGTATCAAGATTTGAAAAAATAATTTATTCTACAAATATTTATCAAAAGCTAGGTTCATTGTCTGTGGCTGATCCCAGTGCTGAATGTCTGTAATATGTCAGGACCATGTAGAGTGATGTCACTAACTCCTTTCTTAACAGATTGGTGGCCAAGGTTTCTTCCTAGAGTCAAATGTTGAATTTCATTTCAGCATTTATCAAGCATGTGTCACGTGAAAGTTCCCATTATTCATCTTTATTGTTTTGTCTTTAGTACCAAGCATCCATATGCCCAAGCCCAAGTAACTGGGAGATTCAGCTGAAAGAGATAGGAATTCAAGTCAAAATGACATGCAAAGAGAGAAGGGCAGGATGCTTCAATAGGGAAGCTAAGGCTACCTTGGCTGACCTGTTATTCTCATGTCCATGTCCAGCCTGGAAGATTGTCTTGGGCAGGAGGGCTTTACCAGCTCCCTTCTGCTGTTAAATAAAAGAACTAGTGTGGTGGAAACTTGTTAGAAGGCCTCATACGGATCAGTGGCATCTCTTCCAAGTTTATTTTTCTTATGTTTCTGCTTAAGGAGGATGGCAGGTCTGGATGGAGCCTAATGATATCCTGCATGTCAAAGATAAGAAAATATGTTGTTTGAGGTTTTAGGTCTAATATTTCACTCTGGGTGTCTTTTTTTTTTTTAAGGTATGAATTTTCTGTGCGTATCTATGCATTTCTATTTGGTCAATGGAATGCCATAGCTTCTAGCACTCTGCAGTTTACCAGTTCAGCTATCTCTGGTATTAAATGCAAGGCAGAGATCCTCTCTTTTTTAATGTGCTAGGTTTCATTGTATCCCGTGTCAACTCCCATTAAGGGCCTGTATTGGTTTTAGGTTTCTCGGCACCATTTATTTAAGCACCTTCCTCCATCTCTTCTTTTCTCAATTGGTGTTCCAAACCCCAAATGACCTTATTCTGAACGGCCATAACATTGAAGCCACTGGATTCAGATACAGAAGAAAGGCTCAGTGTTCTTTCTCTCTAAAGTCACTGGTCTATGGGGTCCTAAAAACAAAAGAAACATGAAAACATGAATTCAACTGGAACCCTCCTGGCTACTTTCACCAGTGGGAGTACAGTCCTGTTCTAGAGCCAAGAGCCACTTGTACTTGTCACACACACTGAAAACTGCTCCCCACACCCTGGCATGGAGAGTGGGAAGGAACTGTGTGCTGACTCCACAGCCAACTTCCTAAATTTGATAAGCATGGAATATGTTAGGTATTGCTGTGCTTCCATTTTAATATTTGATTGTCCCTTTGTGTTCATATTGGTTTTTCTTTGGGAGAGTTTCTAGATGCAGGATATAGCTGTCATAAAATACGGTTGATGAAATATGGTTAATCTCTTCCTAGGACAATGAAAATTTTGTGAACCCACTAACAGTTATTACAGGCAAGCAATAGAAATCTTTCTCCAAAGGTTTCAAGTGACTTTCCCAGAGAAATTAGTTTGTTGTCATTCATTCTGCTTTCTAGGCTTGCAGGCAGTTTCTCTCTACACAGAGGCAAAAGGGCTTCATAAGAAATAATTGCAGAAAGAACACTTTGTCCTCTTTCTCTCTCTCTATTTCACAAGCAGTAGTTTTGATCCCCCAACTCCTCTTCTGGAATCTGGTAGCCTAGGCTGTTCTTGCTTAGACTAGTATAGCCTATGCCTACATTTACTTTGGTCTGAGTTCCTTCCTGGTTTTTGCTCAGCATTCAAGGATAAGGACCTATGAAAGACAAAAGTATCGATAGGAAAGTACATTGTGTTATGAGATTCATTCATTAATTAATTCCACAAATACTTACTGAGAACCTACTCTGTGCCATCACTGCACAAGACTCTGGAGAGTCTGCATGACAAGTCCCCTGCCTTTTTGGAGATTGTATTCTAATGAGGGTATGTTAGTGGATGGGTTCTTTTTTTTTGAGGGGGGGTGGGAATAAGATAGCAGAGGGATTGGGGAGAGCTATTTAATAAACAGTCAAGGAGGGCTTCCCTGATATGATGATTTTTAAAAATATATATGAATGAAGTGAGAGCGCTAGCCATGAGAATACCCAAGGGAAGAGTATTCTTGACAGGGAAAATAGAATTGCAAAGGCTTGACGTGTTCAAGGAATAGCAAAGCCAGTATCACTGGAATGAAGAGAGTGGTAGCACATGATTTCAGAGAGACAAAGAAGTGCCAGATCTTACAGGACCTTGTAAATACTTTGGATTTTATTCCAAGTGAGATAGGGAGTCATTTTTAAAGAAGATAAATAATCAACAATTATTACATTTATTATTATATTTAAAATTATACTCTTGTAAGGAGGATAAATCTTCAGTTGTTCATTTAACACAATCAAGTTAGATTATGATTTTATGATTTGAAAAAAATTAGTAAGCTTATTGCTGAATTCATGTAACTAATTTAATTTTATACTAGCCATTGTTTCATAACAATTATCTGAAAATTTCAAACATATTTGAAACTACTGAAATACAAAAGTATTTTCAGCATAATTTAATTTAAAAAATCAGAATAAATTTATTAGCACTAGAGGAATGCTTAACCTTGTTAAGAAAACATTCACAAGATTGGATAGCACTGTTTTACTCTAGCATGAAACTGTGAAAATTATTCACTTGAAAACTTTTTTTTTTAATTTTGGTCTTGCTGGCACACATAATTTCATGTAGGTTATATACTATTCTTCTCCTCAAGTTTTTCCCAGTAGGGAAGTGTGTTTCATGTATCATTTCATTTAATCCTCACAATAACCTTGTGAGGTAAGCAATATTATCATTTACATTTTACAGAATAGGAAACTGTGGCACAGGAATGTAAAGTGCCTTACCAAAGGACACAGAGCTAGTAAGTTAAAGAGGATTCATTCTCTCCTATACCTTCTGAAAAGTTGCTCCATCAGCTTCTTTTTCTTCAGTTCCTTTTTCTTTGGTTCTTCCACCCATCCAACCATTCCCACCTAATATAGATAACATTTATTGAATACCTGAAAGTGAAAAGTGAAAGTGAAAGTTGCTCAGTAGTGTCCACTCTTTGCAACCCCATGGACTATGCAGTCCATGGAATTCTCCAGGCCAGAATACTGGAGTGGGTAGCCTTTCCTTTCTCCAGGGGATCTTCCCAACTCAGAGATCGAACCCAGGTCTCCCTCATTGCAGGCAGATTCTTTACCAGCTGAGTCACAAGGGAAGCCCAAGAATACTGGAGTGGGTAGCCTATCCCTTCTCCAGCGGATCTTCCCGACCCAGGAATCAAACTGGGGTCTCCTGCATTGCAGGTGGATTCTTTACCAACTGAACTATCAGGGAAGCCCTATTGAAGACCTATTCTGTGCCAAGCCCTCTATTGAACACTTTTCATTTATCAATTCACATAATATTCACATTTAAGGTTGTTGTACTTTCCTTCCATCTTTAAAGCCTTCCCTTCCTTGTCTTCTGTGATAATACTCTACCGTGAATTTCCACGAACCTTTCTGATTGCTCTTTCTATTCTCTTATCTTGCTACTCTATACTCCTTATTTAGGTCATCTCACCCACTTAAAAGTTTCAACTGCCATTTATATGGCCTATGCCTATATGACAGTCTCCATTTCCAACTGAATGCTTTGTCTTAGCCTGGACCCATCCATTTTCCTGTTAATCAGACATCTTAACTTGACACCTTTACACTTAATATGTTTAAAATTGAATTCATCATCAAACTCCCTGACTCCAGTTTCTCTCCTTGACCAACCTTTCCTTCCACTCCATTCTTCTCTTTTTGATAAGCTCTTATAACAGAGCATATACCCAGTTCATTTACTCTGTGAAGCCTTGAAGTATAGATTTGAATAGCCAGAGTTGAGGGGAAAAGATATTCTAAGCAGGAAGAGCCATATAACAAAAGGCAGGTAATGAGCATCAATATAATGTGGGTTGGAGGGGAATGGAGTAGAGTTATGGAAAAGTGAGGTTAGAGAACTCTTTTCCTTTGATGATAATATTTGTTGTTGTTCAGTTGCTCAGTCTTGTCTGACTCTTTGTGACCTCATTTACTGCAGCATGCCAGGCTTCCCTGTCATTCATTGTCTCTCAGAGTTTGTTCAAACTCATGTCCATTGAGTCAATGATGCCATCACTGACTCATTGGTAATAATATAGATGGGGCCAAAGTAGCTTCTGGAGAAGCTGCAAAGTCAGTATTCTCCCTCCATAGTGTCTCAGGGAAACAGATAGGCCTCAAAGAATATTATTATCCCAGCTAATGTCACCTGATAATGAGATAAGATAGCCTTTATTATGTTCCTTGGAAAGCTGATCTTTATAATAGCACCATGGGCTTGGGGGTACTTTTGCTGATCAGTGATGGTATGGTAGTAAAGCAGAAAATACTCAGCAGGGTTCAGAGTCCTTTTCTGCTGTAGATTATTTAAACCTGACTGTATATATTAACCATTTCTACTTACATAAAGCAGATAGTTTTGAAAGGAGGAAGCAAAACGGATTCATTAATCTCACTCATTCAGTATACATGCCCTGGAAGCCCTCTATGTGGATAGCTCTGTGCTACAGAATGGGAATATGCAAATATAAGACTTCAACCTTGCCCTGGAGGTCAGCTGGGAGACAAAGTTCTAGCTAACATCTAGTACTGGTTTATCACTTACCATATGCCAGGGACCACACTAAGCTTTGCATTTTTCTCATTTAAATTCCCAGTAGGGTTATACCCATTTTGTGGGTAAGGGCACAGGCTAGAGAAAGGTTGAATAAATTCAGGAGGGAAGAATTGGAAAATTGACAGGTGAGCAAATTGTTAACATGAGTAGAAAGGATGTTGGTGGCATTTGGGTTGAAGAAGTCAAAGAAGGCTTGGTAGAGGAGGTGATGTTTGAGTCTTGAAGGATAATAAGAATTTTTAAGTGTCAATGAAAAAAAAATAGTCGATCTAAGAAAGAAATGGAAAATTTTATTTGAGCCAACCTGAAGATTATTACCTGGGAGACAGTCTTTCAGAAAGTTCTTAGGACCGTTCCACCCATTAGAGGTCAAAGCACAGTTATGTAAGTTTTTGAGACAAAAGAATATGTCAAATGATGTACTGACAGTTTAAACAATCCAAATCTACACATACAAAGTGGATCAGCAGATCATGGGTCATTGTGGACCCTTATAAGAATAAGAAGGAAGATTGTGTCCTCAGGATTTGTGACTCTTTATGAGATTAAGAAGGAATGTTATCTCCTCAGGAGGTCTGGTTAATGCAGATGCACAATACCCACTAAAGAGAAGGAAGGAGACCTGAATGGGCAAAGAAAAATATTATGTTCAAAGTTTTTCTTGCTTTGCCATAGAATATAAATTTTATTTCATCAGTTTCCCCCTTTTGATAATTAATTTTTTTGTTAGAAAGCACTAGGTGATAAAATAGTTGGTCCCTCAATGCCAGAGTGGTTGCTTACCTGCCTTTGATCCATCATGTCCCTCGATGTTGAGTCTTAATGGCCTTTGTTTTTGGTTTTTTTTTTCCCTTTTAGTAGGATATGCTAGTAAGATGTCTGGCAAGGACTAGCAGTCAATTCCAAGTTGTCCAGTAGTACTTAGTGCAATTTTACCTTGCATGTGCATTGTGTATGTCCATTTATAGAGAGCTATAGATGTGATCAAAATTGACAGTAGGAATGACCATGTCATTAATAAAGCTTTTTTTTCTTTTCTTTTTTTCTTTTTTTTTAAGCCAAGATTCTCCTAAACCAAACCATTTCCCTAGTATTTTTCCTAAACAAGAAAGAGCATCATTTAGAACAGAAATTTGATTCTTCATGTGTCATAAGATGAGTTAACAAATGTTATGGTCAAATGATCTTTGTGAGTGGTGTAATATAGGGATCTGATTTCATATTTGTGCATGTTATCAACACCATTTGTTGAAGAGACTACCCTTTCCCTACTGAGTGTTCTTGGCTCCCTTGTCAAATATTAGTTGACCATGTAGGTGGAGACTTATTTCTGGGCTCTCTCTTCTGTTCCATTGGTTCGTGTGTCTATTTTTATGACAGTACCATACCGTATTAATTACTATAGATTTGTACTATAGTTGGAAACCAGAATGTGTGATGCCTTACTTCTTTGTTTTTTCTTTTTTTTTAATAAATTTATTTATTTTAGTTGGGGGCTAATTACTTTACAATATTGTAGTAGTTTTTGCCATACATTGACATGAATCAGCCATGGGTTTACTTGTGTTCCCCTTCCTGGACCCCCCTCCCACCTCCCTCCCCATCCCATCCCTCTGGGTCATCCCATTGCCCCAGCCCTGAGCATTTGTCTCATGCATCGAACATGGAATGATGTTCTGTTTCACATATGATAATATACATGTTTCAATGCTATTCTCCCAGAACGTCCCACCCTCACCTTCTCCCTCTGAGTCCATAAGACTGATCTATGCATCTGTGTCTCTTATTCTGTCTCACATATAGGGTTATCGTTACAATCTTTCAAATTCCATATATATGCATTAATATACTGTATTGGTGTTTTTCTTTCTGGCTTACTTCACTCTGTATAATGGGCTCCAGTTTCATCCATCTCAATAGAACCGATTCAAATGTATTTTTTTTAATGGCTGAGTAATATTCCATTGTGTATATGTTTTTTCTCATGATTGCTTTGGTTATTTGGAGTCTTTTGGGGCTGTATTCAAACGTTGGAATTTTATTGTCTATTTCTGAGAAAAATGACACTGGAATTTTTATAGGAGTTGCTTTGAATTTATAGATGGCTTTGGGTAGATAGGGATATTTTAACAATATTAATTCTTTGAATTCATCAACATGGGATATCTTTCCATTTGCTTGTGTCATCTTTGATTTCTTTCAACAAAGTCTTGTTCTTGTTCTATAGATCATTCACATCCTTGGTTAAATTTATTCCTAAGCATTTAATTACTTTTAATGCTATTGTGAATGTGAAAGATTTCCTCCTTTCTTTTTCAGATGTTTTATTTTTAGTGTATAGAAGTGCAACAGATTTCAGGATTTTTTTTTCTGTTAGATGCTTAATATTTAAATTGTATAAATGAAGGAACTGAGACATAAATAAGCTGTACAGATGAAGAAATTGAAACACAAATAAGTGTCATACGTTAGATCATATATCTGACTAGATAGTTAGTGACTTAAAATGAGGATGTTTATTTTATAGCCTGCATTTTTATTGAATTTGTTGATTTGTTCCAACATTTTTTTGGTTGAGCCTTTGAGATTTTCTATATATAAGATCATATCATCTGCAAGTAATGACAGTTTTGCTTCTTCCTTTCTGATTAGGATGCTTTTTATTTCTTTGTCTTGCCTAATTGCTCTAGCTAAGACTTCCAGTAGTATATTGAATAACACTAGTGAGAATGGGCACCCTTTCCATGTTCCTGATATTAGAGGAAAAGCTTTCAACTTCTCACTGTTGGGTACCATGTTACCTGTGGGTTTGTCATATATGGTCATTAAGGTACGTTCCTTATATACCCAATCTGTCAAGGATTTTTTTATCATGAAATGGTGCTTTTTTTGTGTGAAATACTTTTTCTGCATCAATTGAGATAATCCTATGATTTATTTTCTTTATTAATGTGGTATATCACTTTTATTGATTTGTGTATGTTGAAACATCATTACATCCCAGGGATAAATTGCACTTGGTCATGGTATATAATTCTTTTAATGTGTTCTTGAATTCAGTTTGCTAATATTTTGTTTAGAATTTTTGCATCTGTATTCATCTGGGATATTGGTCTATATTTTTCTTCTACAGTGTTCTTAATCTTGTTTTTGTGTCTGGGTAATGTAGACCTTGTAAAAATGAGTTTGGAAGTGTTTCTTGCTCTTCAGTTTTACATAAAGTATAGAAAAGTTGGTGTTAATCTTTAAATGTTTGGTAGAATCCATCAGTGAAGATATCTAATCATAGGGTTTTCTATGTTGGGAGGTTATTGATGACTGATTTCCTTACTCGTTATTGATCGGATCAGCTTTTCTATTTCTTCCAGATTTAGTCTTGGTAGGTTGTGTGTTTGTAGGAACTTGTCCGTTTCTTCTAGGTTATCTAACTTGTTGATGTATAAGTGTTCATAGTAGTCTCTTATAATCCTATGTATTTCTGTAGTATCAGTTCTAATATCTCCTCTTTCATTCTAACTTTATTTGCATCTCTTTTCTTTCTTTGTTAGTCTAGAAAAAACTATTGTCAGTTTTATTTATCTTTTCAAAAACTTAGATTTTAGGGGTGTTAACCTTTTCTATTGTTTTTCTGGTCTATTTCATTTATTTCCACTCTGATCTTTATTACTTCCTTTCATCTGCTAACGTTGTGAATAATTTGTTCTTCTTTTTCTAGTTCTTAGAGGTGTAAAATTAGTTGTTTATTTTATTTCTTTCTAATTTCTTAATATGTGCATTTAGCACTAAATTTTCCTCTCAGAACTGCTTTGTTTTGGTATGTTGTGTTTCCATTTTCATTTAAGATACTGTTTAATTTCCCTTTTGACTTTTTCTCTGACTGGTTGTTTGAGAGTTTTGTCATTTAGTTAGTGTCCACATATTTGTAGATATTTCATCTGTCCTGTTGTTATTTGTCTCCAATTTCATACCACTGTGGTCAGAAAAGATACTTGCTATGATTTTACATTTCTTGAATTTACTAACACATGTTTCATGTCCTGTCATTATGATCTACTTTGGAGGATTTGCTGTCTGCTCTTTAGAAGAATATGTATTCTGATGCTGTTGGATGGAATGTTCTATAAATTTCTGTCAGGTTCATTTAAATTAATGTATCATTCAAGTGCATTTTTTCCTTTTAGATTTTCTGTCTGGATGATGAATCCATTGCTGACTTTGGGGTATTGATGTTTCTATTATTGTATTGTTTTGTATTTCTTCCTTCAGATCTGTTACTATTTGCTTAACAAATGTTGTTGGTCCATGTTGTGTGTGCAGATATTAATGATTTTTGGATTTTTATTTATTTTCAATTGAAATATACTTGTTTTATAATATTGTGTTGGTTTCTACCATACATCCACATGAATCAGCCATAGGTATACATATGGACCCTCCCTCATGAACCTCCCTCCCACCTCCCACCCCATCCCACCCCTTTATGTTGTCACACAGCACCAGATTTGAACTCCCTGTGTCATACAGCAAACTCCCACTGGCTATCAGTTTTGCACATAATAATGTATATGCTTCAGTGGTACTCTCCCAATTCATCCCATCCTCTCCTTCCCACACTGTGTCCACAAGTCTGTTCACTATGTATGCATTTCCATTGCTGCACTGCATATAGGTTCATCAGTACCATATTTCTAGATTTCTATATATATGTGTTAATATATGATATCTGTTTTTGTTTTTATGACTTACTTCATTCTGTATAATAGGCTCTAGGTTCATCCTCCTCATTAGAACTGACTAAAATGCATTCTTTTTTATGGCTGAGTAATGTTCCATTTTATACATGTGCTATGACTTCTTTATCCATTCATCTGTCGATGGACATCTAAGTTGCTTCTGTGTCCTAGCTATTGTAAATAGTGCTGCAATGAACATTGAGGTACATGTTTCTTTTTCAGTTATGGTTTCATCAGGGTATATGCCCAGTAGTGGGATTGTTGGGTCATATGTTAGTTTTATCCCTAGTTTTTTAAGGAATCTTCATTCTGTTCTCCATAGTGGCTGTATCAGTTTCCATTTTCACCAACAGAGCAAGAGGGTTCCCTTTCCTCCACTCCCTCTCCAGCATTTATTGTTTATAGATTTTTTGATGATGGCCATTCTGACCGGTGTGGTATGATATCTCATTGTAGTTTTGATTTGCATTTCTCTAATAATAAGTGATGTTGAACTTCTTTTCATGTGTTTATTAGCCATCTGCATGTCTTCTTTGGAGAAATGTCTGTTTAGATCTTCTGCTCATTTTTCAATTGAGCTGTTTGTTTTCCTGATGTTGAGCTATATTAGCTGTTTATATATTCTAGAGATTAATCCTTTGAAAGTTGTTTTATTTGCAATTATTTTCTGACTCCTTTATCATCATATAATGATGTTTTTGTTTCTTGTTACCATTTCTGGCTAAAAGTCTATTTTGTCTAATATAAGAATATTTTCTCTCACTTTCTTTTGTTTTCCACTTGCTTGGAATATCTTTTCTCAGTCCTTTACTTTGAGCATATGTATATCTTAAAACTGATGTGAATCTCTTGTATGCAGCATATTAGTGTTAGTCGCTCAATTGTGTCCAATGCTTTGTGACTCCATGGACCGTAGCCTGCCAGACTCTTCTGCCCATTGAATTCTCCAGGCAAGAATACTGGAATGGGTTGCCATTCCCTTCTTCAGGGGATCTTCCTGACACAGGGATTGAACCCAGGTCTCCCACATTGCAGGCAGATTCTTTACTGTTTGAACCACTATATGCAGCATATGGTTGAGTCTTTTTTAATCCATTCAACTATTCTGTGCCTTTTGATTGGTAAATTCAATCCATTTACATTTAGAGTAATTATTTTAGGACTGGAAATACCATTTTATTGGTTGCTTTCTGGTTGTTTATATTTATAGTGCTCATTCTTCCCTCTAATTCTCCCTACCATTGTAAACTGATAATTTTTCATGGTGGTATGCTCTGTTTCCTTTTCTTAAAAAATCTTTCCTGACTGAACCTATTCTAGATTTTTGCTTTGTGGTTACCATGAAGGTTAAATAAAACATCTCCTAGATAAAGAAATTCACTTTATGCTCATAGCAACTTGTCTTTGATTACCTACAATGGTTCTGCCCTTTTATACCCCTCTTTGATCACAGTTCTTTTTGTGTTGTGCACTTGTTAACAAAGTATAGTAGCTACCGTTATTTTTAATATTCTTGTCATTTAACCTTTATACTGTAGTTAAGTGGTTAACACACCATTCCATTATAGAATTAGTTTTCTAAACCCAACTGTATGTTTTTCATCTTCACAGGGTGTTGTTTTTTTTGGGGGGATGCTTTCATGTCACTGATTAGTATCTATTTATTTTGGCTTGAAGAACTACTTTCAGCATTCATTGCAAGGCAGGTCTAGTGGGGATGGACTCCATAAGCTTTTGTTTGTCTGGGAAAGTCTTTATTTCTTGCTGGATAGAGTATTCTGGCTGACAAGTTTTATCTTTCTACAATTTGAGTATTTCATCCCACTCTCTTCTGGCCTATAGGGCTTTTGCTGAGAATCTGCAGATAGCTTAATGGTGGCTCCATCATAGGTTACTTTTTTTCCCTGGCTGTCTTTAGGATTCTTTCTGTATCTTTGATTTTTGACAGTTTCATTATATTGTATCTTGGACAATGACTTTTGGCATTGAGATAATAGAGTGATCTATTAGTTCTTGAATTTGGATGTCCAAGTCTATTCATGTTTAGGAAGTGCTTCACTATTATTTCTTTAAATAAACTTTCTACTCCCTTCTCCCTCTCTTTTCCTTTGGGAATCCCAATTATTCTAATATTTGTCTTTTGATGAGACTCCACAGATAATGTGGGCTGTTCTTTTTTTGCTCTTTCCACTTTTTTCCTTTTTTTTCTTCTAACTGTATTTCAAAATTTCTATCTTCTAAGTCGCATATTCTCTTTTCTGTCTGCTGTACTGTACTACAGATGCTCTTTATTCTAGTCTTCACTTCATTTATTGAATTGTCCTGAATTTGTCCTGTTTGGCTCTTTTTTTTATTATTTCTCTTTGTTAAAGAACTCATTTTGTTCATGTATTTTTGCCTGATTTTGAATTTTCTTTTTGAGTTGTCTTATAGCTTGTTAAGTTTATTTAAAACAGCTGACCATTCCAGTTTCAATGCATGAGACAAATGCTCAGGGCTGGGGCAGTGGGATGACCCAGAGGGATGGGATGGGGAGGGAGGTGGGAGGGAGGTTCAGGATGGGGAACACATGTAAACCCATGGCTGATTCATGTCAATGTATGGCAAAAACCACTACAATATTGTAAAGCAATTAGCCCCCAACTAAAATAAATAAATTTATTTAAAAAAAAAAACAACTGTTTTGAATCCTTTATCAGGTGGGTAACAACATTCTGTGCATTTGAGCTTGGTCATTGGAGAATTATTGATATCTTTGGGCAGTGACATATTTCCTCGATTTTTCATGTTCTTTGTAGTTTTGTGTTGGCACTTTTGTATTTGAAGTAGCAGATACCTCCTTAAATCTTACTGGTTGCTTTCACATGAAATCCTATTCATTGATATTGGTGTAGCTGAGGTTTCCTCAGCTGTTGTTGGGCAGACCTGCTCCACTTTTCTTGCTCCTTCTTGTGGCAGAGTTAAGCTCTTATGTCTTCTCTTGTTACAACTCACTAATTTCACCAAGAAAGTGAAAACCTCACTTTCTTTTCCAGAAGATGGTGATACAGTTCTAGTTTTGATTTTTCACTTGTCTGCAGGTCATGGTTCATTTTTCTGAGAGTACCCTGATCAACAGATCTGCTCTTGCTGCTGCACTTTGGAGCTTGTACAAGGATCTACCTGTAGATTAGGGGAGATGTAGGTTTAGATATAGGTTGGGGCACTGGGGGTACATATGCACCCAGTGGGGAGATCCTTGGGTTAGGTGTTACCAGAGCCTTTTGAGTGGACTTCCTGCTGAAGTCTTGAAGCAGTTAGCAAGTCACCATCTGTTTAACCCCCTTTATTAGCCTTACTTGTTTCTTTCCCTTTCGCTTCCCTCCTCCCCAAGTCATGCATGTCCTGCTTTAGTACATTGGGTGCTGTGGAAGAGAAACAGGTTTTTCTGGCTATGACCCATACAACTGGGGAAGCCAGACACTCACCACTTTCCACCTTCTCCACAGGAGAGGTTACCACCACCAGCCCCATACAGTGTCACCCTGGAAGGAATAACTCTTAACAAGTTCCTCCTTCTCCACTACATCCAAACTTGTATCCTTCCTGCTATGATGACTTGCTGTGTCTCTACTGGCTTTCTCCCCCACTTAGCAGAGCCATGACCTGCAGTGGCAGCCATCCCAGGTCTCTGGAGCTGTACAAGTACAAGATGACAGCCTAGATCCCCACAGCTGTCCTTCTCCAACATGTACACACTCAAGGTTATCCCCTTCAGATGTGCACTTACATGCTTCTGGCCTCAACCCCACACCAGCTCCTATTGCCATGCACCCATGGCAAGACCCAGCAGTCACAGTAGAAGGCACTGATAGTCAGGTCCCCTTCAGCTACTTTTATACCCACAGTTGGCTTCAGCCCTTGCTGCTAGTTCTGGCTTCTACTGCTATGTGTGTGTCTGCAACTGGCCTCTGCCACTTCTCAGGCACCTGCAGCTATTCCCCACTGCTGAGTGTGTGCACACCACCAGGTCTGACCACCACTGCTGTCTGCCCTGGTCCCTAGATACTGGACCTGGAAGTGCCACACACCCATGAACTTGCTGCCCTGCACCACTTGACCTGGGACTACAACACACTCCAGTTTGCTCTTACCTTCAGGTGAATGTCAGTCCATAAAATCTGAGTGAGGTGAGTGCTTCTTCAAATGCACAGACACCTGTGCAAGACTACTTCAGGGATCAGGAAGAATCAGGAAAGCATGATACTACCAAAGAAAAACAGTAAACTTCCAATAACTGACCTTAAAAAAATGGATAGTCATGAATTACTTGAAACATTCAAAATAATTATTCTAAAGATGTTCAGAGAGGTATGAGAGAACACAGATGAACAGTGTAACAAAATCAAAATAACAATGTAAGAACAAAATGAGAAGTTCAACAAATAAATAGAAAACATAAAAAGAATCAAACAGTAATTTTGGAGCTGAAGAATACAATGACTAAACTGAAAAATGCTATGGAGAGCTTCAACAGAAGCTTCTGCTTCTTCCAAGCAGAAGAAAGAATCAGTGAGCTCAAAGAAGTATCAATTGAAATTATTTAATCAGAAGAGTCAAAAGAAAAAAAAGAATGAAAAGTAATGATCAAGTGTATTGATTAAGAAATTACTCAAACTTGTCTAGAAACATTTTGTGATAGCAAGTAAATGTTTACTAGAAAAGAGACAGTTTGGTGGGGACATGAGTGAAGACCCTTTCTATGCTGTACATTTCCTATGAAGAATATTGAATATATTGTGTTTGGTCATTTATGAAACATTACATGGAGTAACATAAAACTTGGGATAAATAAATGTTTGCTAAAAGGCATTCTGATGAGTAGTACTCAATTACTCATTCAGTACATTTTTAAATTACTAACTACATGCCAGGCACTGAACTCGGTGCTGGAGTATTGCATGAATGAGATATTTTGAAGATATTTTGTCCCTGACCTTTTGGAACTTACAGACTAGTGGAGGGAGGCAGACAATGAACAAAATAGATAGTTAATGAATAAACAAGCAAGATTAAAAACTATGATTTCAGAGATGTGTTATGAAAGAAAATAATGAGATATAATGAAAAAATGATTGGGGGGTCACTTAAGTTGGTCAGGCTTCCGTGAGGAGATTACTTTTGAGTTGAGATCTGAAAGATAAGAACAAGCCAACAGAGACAAAAGCTGGGGACAGTAATATTCCAGGAAGGTTAATAAGCGCAAGGCCTGAGGAGAGAATGTACTTGTCATGTTGGAGAATCTAAGTGTGGTAGAAGTGCAGTGAAGAGGAAGAGTAGGTGAGGAGATCTGAAAGGTAAGCAGACCTTTTAAGAAATAAAAAATTTGAAACAAAATTTGTGTTTATTAATATATTTCCTTTTCTTATTTTTAATCTCTCTCATCCCACCCCCCACCCTTTACATTTCTTTTTTTTTCTTCTATACATATCACATATAGACTTCAATGAGCATATGTCCCTTCATGATAGGGCAAATGTCCTTTTAGCATGTGTGCTAGCTAAAGTTTATCTGGATTTCATTTTGAGTGTTATGGGGAAGCTATTGGAAAGTTTAAGAAGAGACATTTGATTTATTTTTTAAGATGATTACTTCGACTACTGGTTGGAGTTCAGATTGTAGGAGACAAAGTGGAAGTAGGGAGATCAGTTGGTATGGAGTTGCATCAGTCCAAGAGTGTCTTTTTCTAGCTTTATTTTTTAATTGATTTATTTTAATTGTGTAAGTATAAGATGTACAACATAATGATATGTGTGTGTATATATATATATATATATGTATATATCGTGAAATTATTACCATGTCAGGTTAATTAGGAGAAGGCGATGGCACCCCACTCCAGTACTCTTGCCTGGAGAATCCCATGGACGGAGGAGCCTGGTGGACTGCCTGGTGGGCTGCAGTCCATGGGGTCGCGAAGAGTCGGACACGACTCACTTTTCACTTCCATGCATTGGAGAAGGAAATGGCAACCCACTCCAGTGTTCTTGCCTGAAGAATCCCAGGGACGGGGAAGCATGGTGGGCTTCCGTCTATGGGGTCGCACAGAGTCGGACACGACTGAAGCGACTTAGCAGCAGCAGCAGCAGCAGGTTAATTAACACATCCATCACCTTACATAGTTATATTTTGTGTGCACTGAGTGAGAACTTTTAAGATTTACTCTCTTAGCAGCTTTCAGGTATGCAATACAGTGTTGTAAACTATAGTCACCATTCTGTACATTATATCCCCAGAACTTATTGATCTTATAATTGAAAGTGTGTACCATTTAACTACCTTTACACATTTTCCTCTTACCCACTGTCCCTGGCAACCACCAATCTGCTCTATATTTCCATGATGCTTTTTTAAGATTCCACGTTTAAGTGTGATAATATAATAGTTGTCTGTTTTTGACTTATTTTACTGAATATAAGTCCATCCATGCTATTGCAAATAGAAAGAGTACCTTCCACTTTTGTAGCTGAATAATACTCCACTGTGTGTGTGTGTGTATATATATATATATATATGATTTTTCTTTATCCATTCATATGTTGATAGATACTTAGGTTATATCCATGTCTTAGCTGTTGTAAATAATGCTGCAATAATCATTGGGGTGTACTCTTCAGGACAGTGATTTCATTTCCTTCAGATATATACATAGATGTGGAATTGCTGGATTATATGGTACTTCTACTTTAATTTTTAAGGAACCTCCATACTGTTTTCCATAGTAGCTGTACCAATGTACATTGCAACTAATAGTGTACAGGGTTCTGTTTCTTCACATCCTCACCAGCATTTGTTATCTATCTTTTTGATAATATCCATTCTGACAGGTGTGAGGTGATGTCTCATTTTGTTTTTCATTTGCATTTCTCTGATGATTAGTGATGTTGAGCATTTTTTCATATAACTCTTGGCCATTTGAATATATTCTTTGGAAAAATGTCTATTCAGATCATTGTCCATTTTCCCATTTCCCATTTATTTTTTTTTTCTCTATTGAGTGTTTTCTTCTCCCTTGTCAAATAGTAGTTGACTGTATAAACCAGAGTTTATTTCTAGGCTCTCAATTCTGTTCCATTCCTCTGTGTATCATTTTTATGCCAGTATCAACTTTTTAAAAATTATGATAGCTTTGTAATGTGAGTTGATAAGTAAGTACCTTCAGCTTTGTTCTTTACCAGGTTTGCTTTGGTTGTTTGGGGTTCTTTGTTGTTCCATTCAAATTTTAGGATTGTTTTTAATAATTCTGTAAAAAAAAAATGGCACTGTAATTTTAATAGGAATTGCACTGAATCTTCAGGAACCTCTTTATACAATCAAGGCAGGGAAAACTTCACTTTTCAGAGATGATTATTATTTCTGCTGGATTAGCTGTGTTGTTAATCTCTATTATGTTGTTATTTTAGTCACTAAGTTGTGTCCGGCTCTTTGCAACTCCATGAACTGTAGCCTGCCAGGCTCCTTTGTCCATGGGATTTCCCAAGCAAGAATGCTGGAGTGGGTTGTCTTTTCCTTCTCCAGGGGATCTTCCTGACCCAGGGATCAAACATGTGTCTCTTGCATGGGCAGGCAGATTCTTTACTGCTGACCCACTAGGGAAGCCCAGTCTCTATTACAATTGTAGGCTGTTTTCCAGTGGGAGGTGATATTGATGATCTGACAGCTAGAGTGGTTCAAAGGCATTCTGGTCTCCTTCTCTCTCTCTCTCTCTCTTTTCTTTCTGTATGTTTCCATTCTCTCCTTGCTCTGAGTTCTCATCAAGTCTATATAAGCACTGTTTCTATTTTGTGGCTTAATTTTCTACTACTCTCTTAACCATAGCAAATATAAGGGAGCATTCTCTAATATTTTTATTTGGAAAAGCATGCCACCACAACTTCTAGTTCCTTTATACAGATATGTGTACAAGTTGTTCCATTTCAACTTGTGAGATTAAGTGGGGGAAAGGCTGCAGTTCAAGAAACTGGTAACATCATGTGAAAGTTCTTACACTAACTACTTTCTGTTTTAGAAGTTCTGTAGGAGGGAAGGTATACCAGGAAACACTTTGCTTTTTTTTTTTTTTTTTCTGTTGGAAAGTTTATTTCTTACAGCTTTATTGAGGTAAAACTTACAAACCACAAAATTCACTCATTTTAGGTAGCTCAGTTGGTAAAGAATCTGCCTGCAATGCAGGAGACCCCGGTTCGATTCCTGGGTCAGGCAGATCTGCTGGAGAAGAGATAGGCTACCCACTCCAGTATTCTTGGGCTTCCCTGGTGGCTCAGATTGTAAAGAATCCGCAAGCAATGTGGGAGATTGGAGTTTGATCCCTGGGTTGGGAAGATCCCCTGGAGAAGGGAATGGCTACCCACTCCAGTATTCTGGCCTGGAGAATTCCATGGACTGTATAGTCCATGGGATCGCAAAGAGTTGGACATGACTGAGCGACTTTCACTTCACTATAGTTTGATGAATTTTAATAAAGGCAGCCACTAACAGATAAAATTCTTCAACAATTTCATCATAGTAAAAAATTAGAGAGGAAGACTATATAAACCTTATCTTTTTACCCTGTTCAGAGGGAACTTACCTGCATACAAGAAACAACCTGAGTTTTATTATAAAGCACATCCTTAGATTGAGCTAAAATAGCATCCTTGCAGCATTTGCTCTGCTTCATATTTTTGTCTCATAGTCTAACTAAAGACAAGCAGAGAAATTAAAGTGTTTAATTATAGCTTCCATGAGATAAATACTTTCAGATTATAGAGAAGCTTTGAAGAAGGTAATGATATGTGGTACTGAGACAGAATAGGATGGCATAAAGAATGTTTGACTTGTCTTGAAAAATAAAAGTTATGCTTGAGGAGGCTTCAGATTCTGGTGCTATCGACAGGTGACACTTGATCAATAAAAACAGGGTAATGAAATAACTTGACCTGCTTCAAGGACTTGTAAATGTTTCCATAAAACTGGGGGCATAGATAATAACAGAGAGATGTGTTAAAGTACAAGAAGAAGGCAACTAAATCACACAAGATCACACTTGTATGTTTTAATTGAGATCTTGTAGTATCTTTTTACGTAGTGGATAGACACTGGTAAGTTTTAAGCAATTTGTATGGCCAGCTTTAATATGATTACCCTTTTGGGGGTATCAGTATGGAGACTGGATAGGAAGAACTGTGGCTACAGGCAGGAAGACTGATGAGGAAATCACTGCTGTGGTCCAGAAAGAGATGGTTTCTAAAAGTAGGACAATGGCTGTGAGAATGGAGGAAGGTTGGGTTTGAGAGATACTTTGAGATTGACTCAACAGGATTTGATGAAAAATTGGATGTGGAAGCTGATGGAGATTAAAGAATGACTCAGACTTTTGACTGTGGATGTATCAGCCATTCACTGAGATGGGGACAGCATGAAAAAGTTGGCTCTGTGATACCTCCATGGCAATATTTATCAGTTATGAAGAGTAGATGCTAACAGGCAGTTACTCAGAGCTTGGAGAGAGTCACGGTAGAAAGGATTCCAAGGTGCAAGTAAGTATATCATTGGAGTAACTGACTCTAGGCCTGGAGGAAGGCAAGTGAGGCTTCAACATGGCTGATGAATTGAGTTAAAACTGGCATGTGCTGAGGGACTGGAAATCAGAATAAGGATTGGAAAGAGGTTTAGTGGGAGAGGCTCAATGGGAGAAGTCAGGAGTTTAGAAGGATAAGGGCATGTAATAATAGTTTCATGGAATAAGAAGAACAACTAGCATTTATTGAGTGCCAGTTTTAAATCAGATGCCATGTGTATTCCCTTGTTAATTGCTCAACACAGATATAAACTTCTCTGAGCTTCATATAATTAATCCCTTAAATGGGGACAATCTGATCATACATACAGAATGTAGGAAGAAAATATTTGGAGATGGAGTGGAGGGAATGATGAACTCAATTTGGGTTTTATTGAGTTTTGGGGTTTCTCTGTACTGAGACAGATTAATATACACTTACATATACCCTGTGACATTCATTCTGATTGATTATTGTCTATACCATGTTAGTTAAATATTTTGAATATCATCCCTGCCCTGGCAATCTTGATAGTGCATACTTGGATGTCACTATGGGAAAGGACAAATGACTGTAGAATCCTGCATTTTAGGTTCTCCATTAATCATTAAGATCCATGGTTGACCAATTTTCCTTAAGACTATAGTTTCATTCTTCATTTTTGTGCTCTAAAAGGAGGTAGTACCATGCAGTGGATAGAGTATGGGCTTTGAGGGCAGATGATGCAACTAATCAGTGTTTGAGCTACTATTTGCCCTTAAAGTTCAGGGTCTTTTTTTTTTAACCTCAGCAGACTGGTCTTTTTATAGTTTGAGATCTTGAGATAAGATTACTTCAAGTAATGGCAAGGTTCATAAGTAGGTGATTGAGGAATATTGCAGTCCACTTAGTTTTCTGGATAAGAAAATAAGTTCTTCAGAAGAACAGAAAATTTCATAGTCATAGTTTTGGAATTTAAGTGTTTAATGTATTATATTGGCAGCACTGTATATATGTTAACTTGGTGCTCTTTTATGAAACTCTAACTCTGTAAGACATTATTTCATGCCAACCTTTTTTCTTTTGGAAATATCAAGCAATAAATTGACAGTGTAAGAGAAAGAAGCCTCTACTTGGATGGTATGAAACCTTCCTTCTAGGACAAAGATCTTGCATAAGAATTATCACCAGATTCTACTAAGGTAAACATGGTTATTTCCAAGTTACTACAGTTAGTTAGTCACAGACCTTTCACACAGCCTCCCCTGGGTAAAGTCTGCAAAAGCTATAAGGCCTCACTATGGAGAAGGGTATGGAAAGAGAGGGGATAAATGAAGCACTGTGGAAATGCTATACAGGCTGAACAATGGGAAAAAATGTTGCTATGAATTGAATTGCATACACCCTCTCCCAAGTTAGTATGTTGAAGCCTTAGTCCCTAACTTGATGGCATTTGGAGGAGGATTTGGGATGTATTTAGGTTTAGATGAGGTCATGAGGATGGGTCCCTCATGATGAGGTTAGTGCCATTATAAGGAAAGACACCAGAGATGTCTGCCTTCCCATCAGAAGTTACAAATTCCAATGCTTACAGGACCATTCATTCACTTATGTGAAGTAAATGAGTGAAGTAGGCAGGTAAATACATTATCCATCTAAAGGAGACAACTTACTCTTGTCACACAAGGATGAAGTTCAAGCATTGCCAGATCCTATTTTTCCAAGTAAATCTGGAAATCTATGTTGTTGTATAAAAACCCTCCAAATTGAATAATCATTATTTTTTTAGTCTATAGGCAAAAAATAACCTAAAATTAAAAAATGATATTTTGGATAATGGACCTCCAGCTTACAAACTCTGTATAAAATCTAAATTCATTAACATTTAATTCGACATCTTATTTTTTAAAATTATTTCTTTCCCTCATAGTAGTATCAATCAGTTTTCTTGGTTGCAAGTGTTGAAACCAGCTCTGTCTGACTTTAATAGATGAGGACTTTCTGGAAGGAATACTGAGTAACTGGAGAATTACTAGGAAACCTGGAAAACTAGACTTAGAAAATAAGCAAGATTCAAGCACCATGGCTATAATTGCATTATAGGAGCCATCTGATACAGACACTGCTTTTACCACAACTGATACTGAAATGTTACAGCAGGCACTGATGCCATCTCTGTCAATGGCCACTGACATTAAAACAATCACAACTGCTTCCCCTAGAAACTATATGTTGTTGCCACTATCACTTGTAAAATGTACACTTTTCTCTTCCTGTTTCTTTGCATCATTTACTACAGAGTCAGATGTTCTGGACAAGAGAAACCATGACCTGAACTCAAGTCATGCACCGACTTATTATACCTTAGTAGCCTCAGAGTAGGCAAAAAGGAGTATTTGCATCTGTACTCATTCTTTCTTCTTTCCTTCTTGATACGATGGAGAACAAGGTTCTCCTTTTTGTGGCCAGTCTTCTGTCTTTTCATTAGATCCCACTCAATCCCGCTTTCTCAGAAACCTTACTACTTTCGTCTTTTATATCTTCAACCTCTCTGTCACTATAGAAGCTTTTCTATCAGTAAATAAATATGCTGTAGTCTTCTACATCTTAAAAAATGTCATCCCAGTGCACCAGCCCCGAGCACCCTGTATCATGCATCAAACCTGGACTGGCGATTCGTTTCACATATGATAATTTACATGCTCCAATGCCGTTCTCCCATAACATCCTGCCCTCGCCTTCTCCTGGGGAGGGAGGTAGGAGGGGGGTTCTGGAAGGGGAACACATGTACACCCATGGTGGATTCATGTCAATGTATGGCAAAACAAATACAATATTGTAAAGTTAACAACAAAATAAAAGATCTTTAAAAAAAAAAAAAGGCGCCCATCTTTCCCACCGACAAGCAAATAAATCCATACATTCTCGTTAGCCAGGTTTCTCAAGAGTTGTATTCATTCTCTGGGTACATAGACTCAGCTCTCACTTATTCAATAATATCAGTCTTGCTTCAACTTCAACAGTCCCCCAAAACTTCCCTTCTAGAGATCATCACTGACTTCCTTTTCACCCAGTGGACACATGTCAGTGCTCTCTCTATTTCTAGGTGGAATTTGATGGGATTAATCGCTCCTTCCTTCTTCAAGCAGTAACTAATTTGCTTACTAGCTTCCTCAAATGTACTCTTGCAACCCATTCACCACTGTGATCTTGCAAAATTAGACTTCAGATCATCTAACTTCTTGATCAGAATCCTCCTTCAAAGCTTCCTGTTACTCTTGGAATAACATCCAGACTTTTTACAAAGGCCCTTCATGATCAGGGGCAGGGAGGAAAGAAGGCAAGATAAAGTGATTTGGGGAAGTGAAAAACAAAGATTTCTCTTCTAATTATCCCTCTAACTTCAACACCCTCTTGTATCACTATTTTCTTTTCTCACATTATTCCTGCCGCACTGGTCCTCTTGTAGTGGCTTGATGTTCTATGTTCGTTTTCACATCAAGGCCTTTGTCCTAACTGTTCTCTTTGTCTGGTATGTTCTCTGTCCATTCCTCCACTGACTCATTTTTCTTAACTCCTACTCATCTTACTTTTTTCAACTCAAAGGTTGTATCTTCAGTGAAGCTGTATCTAAACCTTGGCCTACATTAGGTTTCCCCATGGTTCACTCTCATTGTACTTTGTACTTCACATTTTTATCACATATAAAATTGTAGTTAATCAATTTGTATTGTTTTTAGTGTCTATTTTCCCCTACTAGACTGTAAGCTCCATGAGAGCAAGGGAAATGTTTGTTTCATTCATCAGAGTGCCTAAAATTGTTTCTGGTACATGGTTGACACTCAGAAAGTACTGATTGAATCAATGAATAGGTATCTTAAAGCATTTATGGGTTTTGGTACAGAACAGATTCTCAATAAATATCTACTGAATGAATAAATAAGTGAATGAATAAGTAAAGGCTACAAGTATGATGTTCTAAGTTGCCATGCTTTTTCTATAAACTGCACCTTAGCCCAATAACTAACCTCGATCCTATTTACTCCCATGGCTTTGAAGGATCTGCAAAGCTCTCAGTCTAATTCATACTGGCTTTCTTTTCAGATATCTAATTTGTGTGTAGACCATGGGATTTAAAAGGAAGGGAAGGGTCTTTCTCTGCTTATTGGAAGAACAAGAACACATATAAAAAAAATAATCCAAGACTGTATATGATAGTATAATTGCATATAGCAGTGTGGTATCACTGAAAAAAGTACTGAACAAGATGATCGAAGACCTCTTTTCTAATTAGACATTGTTGATTTGCATCTCTGACCTATTTTCTTATTTTCATCCCTCTCCCTGTTGGCTGATTTTAACAACTTTTTAAGATAGATTTATGTTTTGCTATTGTTCTTCTTATCGTGGATTGCTGCTGCCTCTCCTAACAATCTGTTTTACCCATTTTCCTCCTTACCCTTTGTAACCTGAAAATTATTCTTCCTGACAGAAGGACAAAAAAAAAAAAAAGAAGTAAAATGGAAAGTGAAGAGCAGTTTCCCCTATATCATTCATCAAATTTATACCACTGACCTTGTGCAATTTCTCTACCAATTCCTTACTTATTATCTTGCTCTGAATATAAACAAAGCATGTTACCCTTATTGTTATTTTTGCAATCCTTAGTGCATTCTGGGCCTTCTTTCTTTCTATTCCTTTGAACTGTGGCGAGAGATATTGCTCCAGTTACCTTTCACAGTAAGAGGGAGAGGAAAATATCTGGGACAGAGATAAAGAAAGGAGAAATTAAGTGATTTGTAGAAGAAAATAATACTTATTTCACGAGTAGTTGTAAAGATTTATACATGTTAGTAAGTGTCAGGTATTTGGAATAAAGCCTGGCACACAATAAATACTTACTAAATGTTAGCTATTACTTTTTGGGTGGTATCTATGATTATGGCTACATAAGTAAAAGTTCTAGAAGAAAAATAGATGCCACATTCATATTAAGTAATTTAAGGAGAGTTTAATGTTTGAACTACTTACACAGGTGTGAAAAGGATAGGAAAATCACAAAAGATAGTGTAATACTCTGGATATAATAGCAGTGGGTGCTATTAGTACTCCTAGGACATAAGGAGTGCAATAAGGAGTGATTCCTGGGACTCAGTATGAGTAGCTACACCTGTTAGAGAGGGCCGCTTGATAGCTGTGATCTTGGTTGAAGGAAGTAGCCAGCCCACAGCTACCTTGCAGGGTACAAGCTGGGAGAATAAATACCTCAATCATACTCTCTTCTCTCTTCCCAAACTCTTGCTGGTAACTCTCATTGGCCAAACTACAACCAAAGGCAAGAAGAGAGGGGAGCCTGTTAATGGAGTACACATGAGCTAGTCTTCTGGGACACAAAGCAGGATGGAGAAAGTTGAGGGCTGGAACTGGAATATAAAACAGAAGATATAACCACAACCATGATATAGATATAGAAGGTATAGTCTTTTAAGTATTAGAAGATACATTGTGAAGCATTTATGGTGTGACCAACAAGTCATCTGTGGAAACGTTTGGAGATTTCTGAGAAAAGATAATGCATTTTAGTTCACAAAAAAACTCGCCCAGAGTTTAATTAATAACTCCAACCCAGAATGCTGCCCTGATGGATGGAAGCTTCTCCTATAAGCCTACAAAAGTTATACTTATCTTTCTTTGCACCTTTTTCAGTCATAATACTGATGAGACATCTCTTGATAGCCTGTGCCTTTTTAAGGGAGCATTTATATTGCTGGTGTTTAAGAAATGACTGAAAAGGAGATAGATAAAAGAAAGGAGAGAAGAAGGTTGTTCCATCAGATGGTACTAGAAAAAAGACCCCAAGCTTAAATAGCCAACTCTGTACACTTCTCTTCCTCCACCACTGTTATTCCACTCTTCTGTCCCCAAGGAACAATAAAGCCTAAATATGATTGTGTTGGGAGAGTTCAGAGAACTCTGATTTAGTGGAAATTAGGAAAGATCCTATAAGAAAAATGATATTTGAGCTAAGCTTTGAATAAAGGTTATAGGCTTTAAAAATATAAACCAATATTTTTATATTTTTGTTTGTATCCTACTTTCCATATGATTTAAAAGATAAATGCATAATCAATAACTATATATGTTAATGGGAACACAATGGATAAACATCCATTTTTCCACATGTATAAAGATATTCTTTGTTGTTTTTAATAGTACAACTTACATACTTCAAATGGACAACAAAATTAGTGCTGTTTGTGGTATTTTAAGATAAACTACTTTTGAATGGGAACTTAACCTCCCAGTACTTTGAGGTTCACAAGATATAGCTAAAAATTTTATTACTGAGGAAAATGAAGACTGCTGAAATCAACTGAAAGAGGGAACTCTGTGTGTGTGTATGTGTGTGTGTTTTGATTGTCATAACAGTGTTCTTCAGGTATCAGAACTTTTATATTTTTTAAGATATCGTTAAGGCACAGAAACTTTTGTATAACAACTTTGAAGCTATAGGAATTCTGTCATTTTGCTACCACTGATATTACTCTTGGGTCCATTATTCTATTAGATCTATTAACCCACTTAATTATTTTTTATTATAGCTCTTACAAAGTAGAGCACTTCTTACAACTATGCTTAAAGTCCACATTTTATTTTTAAGGCTTTAGATCTGGTTTTCATAAAACTTCCAAGATTGTGATGGCTACAATCTTGTATCATGGTCATCTCACCTTGTATTTTTTTCCTTGCATCATTTTTAACTGAAGTAAGAACAGCTAACATTGAGATTTACCCTCATGTTAATTATCTTAGCATATTGTCCTCAAGGTTGATCTATGTTGTCACCTATGGAAGAATTTCTTATATTTTAAAACTGAATGATAATATCATATTTTCTTTATTCATGCATGTATCTATGGACATTTAAGTTGTTTCTACATCTTGGCTATTATAAGTAATGGTGCAGTGAATATATTTGCAGTGCAAATATCTGTCATCCTGCTTTCAATTCTTTTAGATAAAAACTCATAGGTGGCTTTGCTGGATCACACATTATTTCTATGTTTAATTTTTTGAGGAACTTTTATACTGTTTCCACAGGGGCTGTACCATTTTACATTCCCACCTCAGGAAAAAATGCTCCAATTTATCCATATCCTCACCAAAACACACCTTTTTTTTTAATAATAGCTTTTCTAGCAACTATAGGTTGATGTATTATTGTTGTTTTCTTTTTAAATAAATTTATTTATTTTAGTTGGGGGCTAATTACTTTACAATACTGTAGTGGTTTTTGCCATACATTGACATGAATCAGCCATGGGTTTACATGTGTTCCCCATCCTGAACCCCCCTCCCACCTCTCTCCCCATCCCATCCCTCTGGGTCATCCCATTGCCCCAGCCCTGAGTATTTGTCTCATGCGTTGAACCTGGAATGGTGTTCTGTTTAACATATGATAATATATATGTTTCAATGCTATTCTCCCAGAATGTCCCACCCTCACCTTCTCCCTCAGAGTCCATAAGACTGTTCTATGCATCTGTGTCTCTTATTCTGTCTCGCATATAGGGTTATCGTTACCATTTTTCAAATTCCATATATGTGCATTAGTATACTGTATTGGTGTTTTTCTTTCTGGCTTACTTCACTCTGTATAATGGGCTCCAGTTTCATCCATCTCAAGAGAACTGATTCAAATGTATTCTTTTTAATGGCTGAGTTATATTCCATTGTGTATATGTACCACTGCTTCCTTATCCATTCGCCTGCTGATGGGCATCTAGGTTGCTTCCATGTCCTGGCTATTGTAAACAGTGTTGCGATGAACATTGGGGTACACGCGTCTCTTTCAATTCTGGTTTCCTCAGTGTGTGCGCCCAGCAGTGGGATTGCTGGGTCATATGGCAGTTCTATTCCCAGTTTTTTAAGGAATCTCCACACTGTTCTCCATAGTGACTGTACTAGTTTGCATTCCCACCAACAGTGTAAGAGGGTTCCCTTTTCTCCACACCCTCTCCAGCATTTATTGCTTGTAGACTTTTGGATAGCAGCCATTCTGACCGGTGTGAAATGATACCTCATTGTGGTTTTGATTTGCATTTCTCTAATAATGAGTGATGTTGAGCATCTTTCCATGTGTTTGTTAGCCATCTGTATGTTTTCTTTGGAGAAATTTTAGTTCTTTGGCCCATTTTTTGATTGGGTCGTTTATTTTTCTGGAATTGAGCTGCAGGAGTTGCTTGTATATTTTTGAGATTAATTGTTTGTCTGTTGCTTCATTTGCTATTATTTTCTCCCATTCTGAAGGCTTTCTTTTCACCTTGCTTATAGTTTCCTTTGTTGTACAAACACTTTTAATTTTAATTAGGTCCCATTTGTTTATTTTTGCTTTTATTTCCAATATTCTGGGAGGTGGGTCATGGAGGATCCTGCTGTGATTTATGTCGGAGAGTGTTTTGCCTATGTTTTCCTCTAGGAGTTTTATAGTTTCTGGTCTTATGTTTAGATCTTTAATCCATTTTGAGTTTATTTTTGTGTATGGTGTTAGAAAGTGTTCTAGTTTCATTCTTTTACAAGTGGTTGACCAGTTTTCCCGGCACCACTTGTTAAAGAGATTGTCTTTTCTCTATTGTATATTCTTGCCTCCTTTGTCAAAGATAAGGTGTCCATAGGTGCGTGGATTTATCTCTGGGCTTTCTATTTTGTTCCATTGATCTGTATTTCTATCTTTGTGCCAGTACCATACTGTCTTGATGACTGTGGCTTTGTAGTAGAGCCTGAAGTCTGGCAGGTTGATTCCTCCAGTTCCATTCTTCTTTCTCAAGATTGCTTTGGCTATTCGAGGTTTCTTATATTTCCATACAAATTGTGAAATGATTTGTTCTAGTTCTGTGAAAAATACCATTGGTAGCTTGATAGGGATTGCATTGAATCTATAGATTGCTTTGGGTAGTATACTCATTTTCACTATATTGATTCTTCCAATCCATGAACACGGTATATTTCTCCATCTGTTTGTGTCCTCTTTGATTTCTTTCATCAGTGTTTTATAGTTTTCTATATATAAGTCTTTTGTTTCTTTAGGTAGATATATTCCTAAGTATTTTATTCTTTTTGTTGCAATGGTGAATGGTATTGTTTCCTTAATTTTTTATTATCGTTGTTTTTTAAAAATTTATTTCGCTGTGCCAGGTCTTAGTTGTGACATGGAGGATTTTCTATCTTTGTTGTGGCATGTGGGCTCTTTAGTTGTGGCAATGTGGGATCTAGTTCCCTGACCAGGGATTGAATGCAGGCCCCCTGCATTGGGAACATGGAATCTTATTCACTGGACATGCAGGGAAGTCCCCTTATTGTGGTTTTGATTTGCATTTTCTTGGTGATTAGAGATGTTGAGCACCTTTTTATGTGTTGGCCATTTGTATGTCATTTTTAGAGTATTGTCCATTCATGTCCTTTGCCTGTTATTTATTTATGCTAATGAGTTGAAGTAATTTCTTCTATATTTTGTATATTAACCCCTTATCAGATATATGGTTTGTAAATATTTTCTCCCATTGTGTAGATTGTCTCTTCACTTTGTTAATTTCATCCTTTACTATGAAGAAGCTTTTTCGTTTGATGTAGTCCCACTTGTCTAATTTTGCTTTTCTTTCCTGTACTTTTGGTGTCACATCCAAGAAATCATTGCTGAGACCAATGACATGAAGCTTCTCCCCTAAGTTTTCTCCTAAGAGTTTTATAGTTCCAGCTCTTACATTTAAATCTGTAATCAATTTTAAGTTGATTTTTATTTATGGTGTAGATAGGTTCAGTTTCATGATTTTGCAAGTAGGTATCCAGTTTTTCCAGAACCATTTGTTAAAAAGACTATCATTTCCTCATTGTATGTTCTTGGAATTCTTGTAGAAGATCAGCTTGTGTGTGAAAACTGTTTATGTGTGAATTTATATCTAGACTCTCTATTCTATGCCATTGTTCTGTGTGTCTTTTTATGTATCAGTACTGTACTGTTTTAATTAATGTAAACTTGTAATATATTTTGAAATCAGAAAGTGTGATGTCTCCAGCTTAGATTTTCTTATTTGAAATTGCTTTGACTATTTAGGGTCCTTCATTGTTCCATGTGAATCTTAGGATTTTTTTCTATTTCTCAAAAAAAAAAAATGCCCCTGGGATTTTGATACAGATTGCATTGAATCTATAAATTGCTTTGGGTGCTATTGTCATTTTAACAATATTAAGTCTTCTAATCCATGACTATGGGATGCCTTTACGTTTAATTATTTGTCTTTTAAATTTTTTTCATCAGTGTTTTGTAATTCTAACATACAAAGCTTTCACTTCTTTTCCTAAATCTGTAAGTATTTTATAGTTTTTGATGCTATTATAAAAAAACGGAGCTGTTTTCTTCATTTCTTTTTTGTATACCTTATGTTAATGTATAGAAACAACAATTTTGTATTCTGCAACTTTTACTGAATTCATTTATTAGTTCCAACAGTTGTTTGTGTGTGGGGAAGTGGAGTCTGTAGAGTATTTAGGGCTTTCTAAACATATGTGGATGACACCACCCTTATGGCAGAAAGTGAAGAAGAACTAAAGAGCTTCTTGATGAAGGTGAAAGAGGAGAGTGAAAAAGTTGGCTTGAAGCTCAACGTTCAGAAAACTAGGATCATGGCATCTGGTCCCATCACTTCATGGGAAATAGATGGGGAAACAGTGGAAACAGTGTCAGACTTTATTTTTTGGGGCTCCAAAATCACTGCTGATGGTGATTGCAGCCATGAAATTAAAAGACGCTTACTCCTTGGAAGGAAGGTTATGGCCAACCTAGATAGCATATTTAAAAGCAGAGACATTACTTTGCCAACAAAAGTCCATCTAGTCAAGGCTATGGTTTTTCCAGTGGTAATGTATGGATGTGAGAGTTGGACGGTGAAGAAAGCTGAGTGCCGAAGAATTGATGCTTTTGAGCTGTGGTGTTGGAGAAGACTCTTGAGAGTACCTTGGACTGCAAGGAGATCCAACCAGTCCATCCTAAAGGAGATCAATCCTGGGTGTTCATTGGAAGGTCTGATGTTGAAGCTGAAACTCCAATACTTTGGCCACCTCATGTGAAGAGTTGACTCATTGGAAAAGACCCTAATGCTGGGTAGGATTGGGGGCGGAAGGAGAAGGGGACAACAGAGGATGAGATGGTTGGATGGCATCACCGACTCGATGGACATGGGTTTGGGTGGACTCCGGGAGTTGGTGATGGACAGAGAGGCCTGGCGTGCTGCAATTGATGGGGTTGCAAAGAGTCGGACACGACTGAGCGACTGAACTGAACTGAACACATGCTAGTAAAGTAATGCTCAAAATTCTCCAAGCCAGGCTTCAGCAATACGTGAACCGTGAACTTCCAGATATTCAAGCTGGTTTTAGAAAAGGCAGAGGAACCAGAGATCAAATTGCCAATATCCGCTGGATCATCGAAAAAGCAAGAGAGTTCGAGAAAAACATCTATTTCTGCTTTACTGACTATGCCAAAGCCTTTGACTGTGTGGATCACAATAAACTGTGGAAAATTCTGAAAGAGATGGGAATACCAGACCATCTGACCTGTCTCTTGAGAAACCTGTATGCAGGTCAGCAAGCAACAGTTAGAATTGGACATGGAACAACAGACTGGTTCCAGATAGGAAAAGGAGTATATCAAGGCTGTATATTGTCACCCTGCCTATTTAATTTATATGCAGAGTACATCATGAGAAACGCTGGGCTGGAAGAAACACAAGCTAGAATCAAGATTGCCGGGAGAAATATCAATAACCTCAGATATGCAGATGCCCCCACCCTTATGGCAGAAAGTGAAGAAGAACTAAAGAGCCTCCTGATGAAAGTGAAAGAGGAGAGTGAAAGAGTTGCCTTAAAGCTCATTGTTCAGAAAACTAAGATCATGGCATCTGGTCCCATCACTTCATGGGAAGTAGATGGGGAAACATTGGAAACAGTGTCAGACTTTATTTTTTTGGGCTCCAAAATCACTGCTGATGGTGATTGCAGCCATGAAATTAAAAGACACTTACTCCTTGGAAGGAAGGTTATGGCCAACCTAGATAGCATATTTAAAAGCAGAGACATTACTTTGCCAACAAAAGTCCATCTAGTCAAGGCTATGGTTTTTCCAGTGGTCATGTTGGATGTGAGAGTTGTACGGTGAAGAAAGCTGAGTGCCGCAGAATTGATGCTTTGAACTGTGGTGTTGGAGAAGACTCTTGAGAGTCCCTTGGACTGCAAGGAGATCCAATCAATCCATCCTAAAAGAGATCAATCCTGGGTGTTCATTGGAAAGACTGATGTTGAAGCTGAAACTCCAATACTTTGGCCACCTCATGCAAAGAGTTGACTCATTGGAAAAGACCCTAATGCTGGGTAGGATTGGGGGAAGGAGGAGAAGAGGACGACAGGGGATGAGATGGTTGGATGGCATCACCAACTCGATGGACATGGGTTTGGGTAGACTCCAGGAGTTGGTGAGGGACAGAGAGGCCTGGCGTGCTGTGATTCATGGGCTCGCAAAGAGTCGGACACAACTGAGCCACTGAACTGAACTGAACTTGCTTCCAATGTCCACAATTACTCCCGAAGTCCACGGCTTCAAATGTGGGAACACTCATTTGTCTGTTCAGATATCCTACAGATGCAGGGTTTACCAAGCCAATTGTGGTGAATTAATCTCCTGCTCCTGTAGCTGTACGAGGGAATTCCCTTCCTCTGCTTTGGTCTCACAGCTCCTACAGGTCAAGTCTGATTCTGGCTCTGCCTCTGTATGCCACCCTCAGGTGTCTGTTCCTCACTCAGACAATAGGGCATGAAAGCAGCAGCTGATTAGGGCTCACAAGCTCACTCAGGCCAGGGAGAAGGAGGGATATGGCAGTCAAAGTTGGAATATGCAGGGAGTGCCTGTGGCAGAGGCTCAACAGGACATTGGTACATCCTGAGGGAAGCAGTGTATTCTCCCAGGGGATTTGGCCCCGAACTGTGGGACCTTTGGCAGTGCCAGGCTGCACGGGCTCCCTGGAAGTTGTGGATGGTGACCTCTGCTTGGTCACAGCTTGGTGGTAGCAATGACAGTTGTCTCACCGCCTCAGTGTTCAGAGATAGCAACTTCAGCTTGTACTGCCTCTGTAGCTCATGAAGGCAGTGCCCTGCTATCTGTGAGTATATGGAGTTAAATGCTCCTTGATAGGCCCACCCCTCTCCTCTTTTACCCCAGGACAATGACCTCTTGCCTCTCTGGCTTTTTCCTGGACTCCCTCAACTGTGTCATACTAGCCTCCTCAGGCTGTCATCATGGCAGTCTTCCTCAGTCCTCTACCTGAGGTCTGACCTCTGAAGCCTGAATCTCAGTACCCTACTCACAACTGCTCCAGTGGGTGTACAGACAAACATCTGAGGCTGAGGATTTCTAGTCAGCACTGATCTCTGTGTGGAGTCCTTTCTTCTTTGCCCTTTGCACACCTGTTGCTGCACTCTCCGCTGAGGCTCCAAAGCTCCCCCCTTTCCCTGCCAGTGAAAGGATTTCCTATTGTGCAGAAACTTTTCCTCCTTTATAGCTCCCTCCCAGAGGCACAGGTCCTGTCTGGATTCCTTTGTCTCATTTTTTTTTTCTTATTTCTTTTGCCCTACCCCATTTTGTGGACATTAGCTTGCCTTTTTGGAAGTCTGAGGTCTCCTGCCAGTGTTCAGTAGGTGCTCTGTAGAAGTTGGTCCATATGAAAATGTATTTTTCATGTATTTGTGGGGAAGGAGGGGATCTCCACATATGACTCCTCTACCATCTGGAAGATCCCCCTCAAATGTAACTTTTCTACAAAGAAATAGTGTGGCACTCCTCATTCACTCAATGTCTTTCAAATTGCTTGCAGTTAACATTGTCTAACCTTGCATATCTGTTCATATGTTTATTATCTGTTCTCTCAGTTTGAATGTAAACAACTCAAGGGCAGAGATTTATCATCCCTGTTAAGTAATACATCCCCTAGTGTTTAGCATAGTGCTTAGCTCTTCTCTAAACTTTTGCTGGAATTTGCCTGTGAAGCCGTCTGGTCCTGGGCCTTTGTTTTGGGAAGATTTTTTATTATAGTTTTGGTTTCCATGCTTGTGATTGGTCTGTTCATATTTTCTGCATGTTCTTGGTTCACTTTTGGATAGTTATACTTTTCTAAGAATTTGTCCATTCCTTCCATGTTATCCATTTTATTGGTATGTAGTTGCTCGTAGTAGTCTCGGATGATCCTTTGTATTTCTGCATTGTCTATTTTAACTTCTCCTTTATCAGTTCTAATTTTACTGATTTGAGTCTTCTTCCTTTTTTCCTTGAAGAGCCTGGCTTATGATGTGTCCATTTCATTTATCTTCTCAAAGAACCAGCTTTTAGCTGTATTGATCTTTGGTATTGTCTCCATTTCTTTTTCATTTATTTCAGGTCTGATCTTTTATGATTTATTTCATTCTACTAACTTTGGGGTGTTTTTATTCTTCTTTTCCTAGTAACTTTAGGTATAAGGTTATGTTTTTTATTTGATGATTCCCTTGTTTCTTGAGGTAGTTTGTATTCCTATAACCTTCCTTCTTAGCACTACTTTTTCTGTATCCCAGAGGTTTTGCGTTGTTGTGTTTTCATTGTCATTTGCTTCCAAGTAATTTTTTATTTCCTCTTTGATTTTTTTTTCAGTGACCTCTTGGTTATTCAGAAGAGTATTGTTTAACCACCATGTGTTTGTGTTTTTTATAGTTTTTCTCCTATTGATATGTTTTAATATTCTTTCTTTGTTTTTAATCTCTGTTAACTTGATTAATATGTGTCTTGATGTGTTTCTCCTTGGGTTTGTCCTGTAAGGGACTCTTTGCACTTCTTGGACTTGATTGACTCTTTTTGTTTCCCATATTGGGGAAGTTTTCAAGTATAATTTATTAAAAAATTTTCTCACTGCCTTTCTTTTTTTCTTCTTCCTCTAAGACCACTATAACTCAAATCTTGTGTTTAATATTGTCCCAAAGGTCTCTGAAGTTATCATCAATTCTTTTTGTTCTTTTCCCTTTATTCTGCTCTTCAGCAGTTAGTTCCACCATTCTATCTTCCAGCTCACTTATCCATTCTTCTACCTCAGTTATTCTGCTATTGGTTCCTTCTAGAGTATTTTTAATTTCAGTAATTGTGTTATTCATCTCTGTTTGCTTATTCTTTATTTCTTCTATATCCTTGGTGACTGTATTAACTGTGTTAATTGTTTCTTGCATTTTCTCCATTCTATTTTCAAGTCTTTGGAGCATTTTTACTATCAGTATTATGAATTCTTTTCCAGGTAGATTGCTCATTTCCTCTTTGTTTATTTGGTCTTGTGAGTTTCTACCTTGTTCTTTCATTTGTGCTATATTTCTCTTTCTTTTTATAATTTTTTTCTAACTTGCTTCACTTGAGGCCTCCTTTTCTCAGGCCTTAGGATTGTATTTCTTCTTCCTTTTGGTTTTTGCCCTTGGAGGGAAAGATCAGTTGAGTGGTTTGTGTTGATTTCTTGTTAGGGGTGACTTGTGTCTGTGTTCTAGTGGGAGGAGATCAAGTAGATCAAGCAGGTAGCTACAGAAATAATGGAACATATGCACATACTTACATACACACAATTATAACCAAAGTATTCTAATTAAAAGTACAAGAGATTGACTTGGTGAACAAAGGAAACTGAAAGTGATATCAACCAATTAAACGCAGAGCTAACTAATGCTTGGTCTGAAAAAGTTAGCTTAAGCAGAGTGCCAACTGGGGAATATAGCAAAGGGAGCTCAACAATTTAACATACTTGGTGAAAAAAGAAAGAATTAAGGACAAGAGGGAGATGAAAAAAGAGAAAAAAGAAAACAGAGAGAAAAGGAAGGGGTGGAAAAGAGGGTTAAAAAAGAGAAAAGAAAAAGAAAAGCAGAAATAAATAGATGTATGTGAAAAAGATTTGTGTATATTTAGGAATAGCTACAGTTGATAAAGAACTATAAGAAAAACAGTCAAATATATCAAAAACAAAATCAGAAAAATCACAAAAAAAGGGTGAAAAAAAAATCTTAAAATGATTTTTTTTTAACAAGAAAAACAAAGAGGAAAGCTCCACAGCACCACAAAAGGCTAATGTGAAGGTAGAAATATGTAGGGGAGTAAACAGTGCAATTTATAAGAAAATAAAAAGTTCTCAAGGTCATAGTTCTTCTTGATTGTGTAGTTTGCTGCCCCATGGATGGGGTTGGATTAATGTCCTGTGATGTCTTCCTGGTTGGGGTAGCTTGTGCCTGTATTCTCTTTGATGGAGCTGGATTTAGTATCTCTGAAGGGCAGTGCAGTGTCCAGTTGTAGGTTTTGTGTGTCTATGGGTTCAGTATGTCTTCGGGCAGTCCTTCTGGCTTTGGCAGTGTTAGACACGTCTATTTCCACAGTTGCTTCCAAGTGGCCCTCTCAGCATATCTTCACTGCTGCCAGCCCCCTACTTGACCCTGGAATCTTTGCTAGTGCTTCTGTTCCCTGGTCCCACCCTGCACTGCAGGCCAAAGCTTGCTAGGTAAAGGCTGTGTGGGTATTTTCTCAGCTCCCCGACCATGCCCTCTGTGTCGCGGAGACTTGTGTTGGTTTCCCTCAGCCCCCTGAGCTCACCCTTTGTCTCAGGGCCTGTGTGCACTTGTCCTGGCTCACTAAGCCTTCCCTCTATATCATGGGACTTGTGTGTATTTGCCTCAGCTCCTCGTGTCCTCCCTCTGTGTCACGGGGCTTGTGTGCACTAGTTTTGTCTCACCAGCCCACCCTCTGTTTCGTGGGGCTTGTGTTCACTTGTCTCGATCCCTGGGCTCTCTCTCTGTGTCATGGGGCTTGTGTTCACTTGTCTTGATCCCCAGGCCCATCCTCTATGTCCCAGTGTTTGTGTGCATTAGTTTCACTTCACCAGTGTGTGGTCTGCATCAAGGGGCTTGTGTGCACTTGTCTCCTCTCATTGGCCCACCCTCTATTTCACGGTGCTTGTGTTCACTTGTCTTGGCTCCCTAGGCCCACCCTCTGTGTACCGTGGTTTGTGAGCACTGCAGGGGTTTGTATGCCATGCCTCTCTTGCATCCCAGGTCTGCCTTCTGCACCACGATAGTTGTGTGTGCTGATCAGTTTGTATGCCGCGCCTCTTTCATCACCCCGGGCTCGCCCTCTGTGCCACAGGGCTTCTGTGGGCCTCTGTTGGTTTCCCATGCCTGCCATCTGGTCTGGGCCACAGTCCGTGAGCTATTTACGGGCTGAAAAGTGCAGCTTTCTCTGTTTCTGCCCTCTAAGTCTCTGTTTTGCCTGGTTTTCTGAGATTCCTCAGCTCCCCCTTGGGCCTGCCTGCGAGGTCATGGTTTTCCCTACTTTCTTCAATTTAAGTCTGAATTTTACAATAAGGAGTTCATGATCTGAGCCACAGTCAGCTCCCAGCCTTGTTTTAGCTGACTCTATAGAGCTTCTCCATCTTCAACTGCAAACAATATAATCAATCTGATTTCAGTACTGACCATCTGATGATGTTTATGTGTAGAGCTGTCTCTTGTGTTGTTGGAAGGTGATGTTTGCTATGACCAGTGTGTTTTCCTGGCAAAGCTCTGTTAGCCTTTGCCCTGCTCCGTTTTGTACTCCAAATCCAAATTTGCCTGCTATTCCATGTATCTCTTGACTTCCTACTTTTGCATTCCAGTCCACTATGATGAAAAGCACATCTTTTTTTGGTGTTAGTTCTAGAAGGTCTTATAAGGGTTCATAATTTCATAAAACCCATCAACTTCAGTTTCTTCAGCATTAGTAGTTGGGGCATAGACTTGGATTACTGTAATATTGAATGGTTTACCTTGGAAACGAACACAGATCATTCTGTCATTTTTGAGATTGTACCCAAGTACTACATTTTGGACTCTTTTGTTGACTGTGATGATTACTTCATTTCTTCTAAGGGATTTTTGCTGACAGTAGTAGATGTAATAATGGTCATCTGAATTAAATTAACCCATTCCTGTTCATTTTAGTCCACTGCTTCCTAAAATGTCAGTGTTCATTCTTGCATCTCCTGTTTGACTACTTGCAATTTATAGTGGTCAAACAGGTATATAGTATACATTCTGTAAATATTTGTTGAATGAAAATTGAATAAAAATTCACAAGATAAAATTTATCAGTGACAAATGTCAAATTCTATACTTGAGATCAAGTAGACAGCTATAGTATTACAAGATAGGGGAAAGCCATAATTCATTTTAAAGATTTAACAATAACAGGGGTTTTCACTTAATCACAAGCTCAATATGTTACATCATTAGTGCTCTAGCTGCTGCTGCTGCTGCTGCTAAGTCGCTTCAGTCGTGTCCCACTCCGTGCGACCCCACAGATGGCAGCCCACCAGACTCCGCCATCCCTGGAATTCTCCAGGCAAGAATACTGGAGTGGGTTGCCATTTCCTTCTCCAGTGCATGAATGGGAAAAGTGAAAGTGAAGTCGCTCAGTCGTGTCTGTCTCTTCGAGACCCCATGGACTGTAGCCTACCAGGCTGCTAGGATAATTCAATTGGTAATGAAGGCAGGCAGTGGTATGACAACCAAATCGCCACATGCAAAAGAGTAAAGTGTACCTTACCTCACATCAGATACAAAAATTAACTCAAAATGAATTAAAAGCTGCAACGTAAGAGTTAAAACTACAAAACTCTTAGAAGAAAATGAGGATATATATCTTCATGTCCTTGATTTGACAATGGATGCTTATCTGCAACACAAACAAAACAATAAACAAAAGAGAAAAATAAATTCTATTTCATAAAAACAAATAATTTTTTTTTATATCACTGGGCCCTATCAAGAAAGTATAAAGGCAGCCTACAGACAGGGAGAAAATATTTGCAAATCATATATCATAAGAGGGTCTAGTATCAAGAATATATAAAGAACTCTTACATCTCAACCACAGAAAGACAAACAACTCACAACTGGACAAAGAACTTGAATTCCCCCACCAAATGTACATAAAGCCAACAAACACATGAAAAGTTATTTAGGACTAGGCATAAGGGAAATCAAATCAAAATCACAATGGAATAGCACTTCCCACTTGCTAGGTTGGAAAAGAGTCAGTGAGGATACAGAGAAATTGGGATGCTTATCCATTGCTAGTGAAGAGGTAAAATTATATGCCTACCTTGGAAACAGTTTAGTGGATATTCAGAAACCTAAATATAGAATTATGATAAAGTCCAGCAATTCCACCCCTAGGTATAAAACATAAACTAATTGAAAACAGGTACTCAAACAAATAATTGTACATGAATAATTGTACATGAATGCTTATAACAGCATTATTTGCAATACCTCAAAGTTGAAAACAACCCAAATGTCCATACACGGATAAACAAAATTTGGTATATCCAAACAATGAAGTATTATTTGGTCATATGAAGCAATGAAGTACTGATAGATGCTACAACATGGATGTACCTCAAAAATATTATACTAGTGAAAGAAATCAGAAAGAAAAAAAAGAACACATTGTATGATTCCATTTATACTAAATATCAAGAAAATGTCAGTCAGAGAGAGTGAAAGCAGGTTAGGTGTTCTAGGGGATGATGGGAGGGAAGGGTGAAAAGCAACTACTAAATCATAATGGGATTATTTGGTATTAAAAATGTTTTAAAACTAGGAGAGGTGATTGCACAACATTTTAAATATATTAAATTAGACTGAATTATACAGTTTAAAGGGTTTTGTGCTATGTAGATGTTACTTCAATTTTTAAAACTGAGTGGGTGAATACTGTATATTATGCACCTAATGGACAAACACACACACACACACTTAGAAGTTCTTGGTGCACTTTTAGCGTGGTTTCCCTGGTGGCTCAGACAGTAAAGAATCCACCTGCAATGCAAGCAGTCTGGGTTCAATCCCTGGGTCAGGAAGATCCCCTAGAGAAAGAAATGGCTACCCACTCCAGTATTCTTGCCTGGAGAATTCCATGGACAGAGGAGCCTGGTGGGCTATAGTCTATGGGGTCGCAAAGAGTCAGACATGACTGAATGACTAACACTTCTTCCTTTTTTTTCCATGCACTTTTAGTACTCATTGTTGTTTGAAAAGGATTTCAAAGGATGAAGAGAAAATTTGAAACCATGGGTAATAGAAGAGACATCATCAAAATGGAAGAATAGGAGTTTTCTACCATCTTCCCCCAAATTTGACAATGACCCACAGATGAGAGGGACTTTGTGGAAGTCTCAGACTCCAGTGGAAAAGATCCAGCTCACTTCTGGAGCAAAAATATCTGAGATTTGATGCACTGAAGAAGGCAAGAAACAACAGTTTCACTTTACCCATGCCTTGTCTTCCTCCAAGAGGACAAAGTTCAGTGCCAAAAGACCCCTTTTGGGCCTGTGATTTTTTTTTTCCATAGGGGAAAGTGAGACCATGTCAGTAAGCAACCAGCTTCTCTTAACTGTGTAGTATGCTGCCAAAGAGACCTGCTTCTTCTTTCCTCATCCAGAAAACTTAAGTGAGCTGCACATTTTGGGGGTAGGTAAGGTCTGAGACAACACTAGCCATGGCTCTCAGAGGGCATCAAAGGTACACATATCCCATTAGCCACTTTGTGGAATTCATTGGGAAGTTTTTCACAAAATGCTGGGGATGCATTGCCCTCAGAGTCCCCCAGTTGTCCCATGGGCACCCCTAGTGCTCTATGGACTTCACCTATACACAACCAAACCCCTGGTCTGGCCTGTTGTTCACATCCCTAAGGGCAGTGAGAATAAGTCTTTGTAGGTAGCTAGTAAGCACATACACTCATTAAGCAACTTGAATCTGTGAGATTGGAAGAAAACACACAAATCTGAGAATTCAGCACCACCCAAGGTAAAGCAAATGGGAAGCTGTCAGAACTTGGATTGGCTTTTCAAGGCTGAGAGAAGGCAAACAATCTAAAGAATTCACTCCAAGAAAGAACAAGAAATATAGAGTAGGTGTACACTAGAAAAGTTTTTAGAAAGTCTTAGAATTCCTAACAGTGCTCATGGAAGCTATTTCTCTTTCCATGTCAGTAAAGACTGAAGGAAGTGTTCAGTTCAGTTGCTCAGTCATCTCTGATTCTTAGCGACCCAATAGACTGCAGCACACCATGCTTCCCTGTCCATCACCAACTCCCAGAATTTGCTCAAACTCACGTCCATCGAGTCAGTGATGCCATCCAACCATCTCATCCTCTGCCGTCCCCTTCTCCTCCTGCCTTCAATATTTCCCAACGTCACGATCTTTTCCAATTAGTCAATTTTTCGCAATAAGTGGCCAGAGTATTGAAGTTTCAGCTTCAGCATCTGTCATTTCAATGAATATTCAAGACTGATTCCCTTTAGGAATGACTGGTTTGATCTCCCCTTGCAGTCCAAGGGAATCTCAAGAGCCTTTTCCAATACCGCAGTTCAAAAGCATCCCTTCTTCAGTGCTCAGCTAGTTCTTTATAGTTCACCTCTCACATCCATACATGACTACTGGAAAAATCCATAGCTTTGACTAGACAGACCTTTGTCAGCAAAGTAATGTCTCTGCTTTTTATTATGCTGTCTAGGTTTATCATAGCTTTTCCAAAGAGCAAATGTTTTGTAATTTCATGGCTGCAATCAACATCTGCAGTGATTTTGGAGCCCCTCAAAATAAAGTCTGCCACTGTCTCCATTGATTTCCCATCTATTTGCCATGAAGTGATGGGACCTGATGCCATGGTCTTAGTTTTTTAATGTTGAGCTTTAAGCCAACTTTTTCACTGTCCTCTTTCACTTTTATCAAGAGGCTCTTTAGTTCTTCACTTTCGGTCATAAGGGTGGTGTCATCTGCATATCTGCGTATTGATATTTCTCCCAGCAATCTTGATTCTAGCTTGTGTTTCATCCAGCTTGTCATTTCGCATGATGCACCCTGCATATAAGTTAAATAAGCAGGGTGATAATATACAGCCTTGATGTAGTCCTTTCCCAATTTGGAACCAGTCTGTTGTTCCATGTCCAATTCTAACTGTTGCTTCTTGACCTGCATACAGATATCTCAGGAGGCAGGTAAGGTGGAATGGTATTCCCATCTCTTTTGAGAATTTTCCACAGTTTGTTGTGAGCCACACAGTCAAAGGTTTTTGCATAGTCAATAATGCAGAAATAGATGTTTTTCTGGAACTCTCTTGCTTTTTCTATGATCCAATGGATATTGGCAATTTGATCTCCGGTTCCTCTACCTTTTCTAAATCCAGCTTGAACATCTGTAAGTTCATGTACTGTTGAAGCCTGGCTTGGAAAATTTTGAGCATTACTTTGTGAGCATGTGAGATGAGTGCAATTGTGTGGTAGTTTGAGCATTTTTTGGCTTTGCCTTTCTTTGGGGTTGAAATGAAAATGGATCCTTTCCAGTCCTGTGGCCACTGCTGAGTTTTCCAAATTTGCTGGCATATTGAGTGCAGCACTTTCATGGCATCATCTTTTAGGATTTGAAATAGCTCAACTGGAATTCCATTACCTCCACTAGCTTTGTTCATAGTGATGCTTCTTAAGGCCCACTTCACTTCACATTCCAGGATGTCTGGCTCTAGGTGAATGATCACACCATCATGATTTGATTATCTGGGTCATGAAGATCTTTTTTGTATAGTTCTGTATATTCTTGCCACCTCTTAATATCTTCTGCTTCTGTTAGGTCCATACCATTTCTGTCCTTTATTGAGCCCATCTTTGCATGAAATGTTCCCTTGGTACCTCTAATTTTCTTGTGATCTCTAGTCTTTCCCATTCTATTGTTTTCCTCTATTTCTTTGCATTGATCACTGAGGAAAGCTTTCCTATCTCTCCTTGAAATTCTTTGGAACACTGCATTCAGATAGGTATATCTTTCCTTTACTCATTTGCCTTTAGCTTCTCTTGTTGTCTCAGCTATTTGTAAGGCCTCCTCAGACAGATATTTTGCTTTTTTGTATTTCTTTTTCTTGGGGATGTTCTTGATCATTGCTTCCTGTACAGTGTCCTGAACCTCCATCCATAGTTTTCCAGGCACTCTGTCTATTATATCTAATCCCTTGAATCTGTTTGTCATTCCCATTGTATAATTGTAAGGGATTTGATTTAGGTCATACCTGAATGATCTAGTGGTTTTCTCGTCTTTCTTCAATTTAAGTCTGAATTTTGCAATAAGGAGTTCATGATCTGAGCCACAGTCAGCTCCTGGAGGTAACAGTACCTCAAATGGGAAGACAGAAACAGAAGGCACCAGGAAATATGAAAACTCAGGGAAAATGACACCGTCAAAGTACACAGTAACTTTCTAGGAACTGATCCCTAAAAAATGAAGATCTTTATTCCCTGAGCCACCAGGGAAGCCTGTATACCTGATTCAGAATTCAAAATATTTTAAGGAATCTTGGTGAGCTCTAAGAAAACACAGAAAGATTATTCAGTGAAATCAGGAATGTAATATGCAAGGAAAAAAATGAAAAAGTAGCAAACAGCTTCTGGAGCTGAAGAATATAATGACTGAAGTTTTTAAAATATAGAGGATATCAGCTACTGACTTGATCAAGCAGAAGGAAGAATCTGTAGAGTGAAAGGCTAATCATTCAAAATTATTTAGTCAGAGGAAAATAAAGAAAAAAGAATAACGAAAGTCTCCATTAAGTATGGAATACCATTACCAGAACCAATCTACACATTATTTTAGTCCTAGGAGAAGAATGGGAGAAAGGTGCAGAAAGCTTATTTAATTAAATAATGGTTATTAACTTCCCAAATTTAGAGAGAGATTCAGACATCCAAGTTCATGAAATTTATAGGTCCCCCTAAATTTTCAACGCAAATGATCTTCTCCAAGACAAATTAAAACTATCTAAAAATGAAAGGATTTAAAAACCATCAAGAATTTAAAATTCCTTACATATAAGAAAATCCTATTTAACATATTTTTCAGCAGAAACCTTGCAGACCAAGAAGTATAGGGTGGTATAGTTAAAGTGCTAAAAAAAAAAAAAAAAAGCTGTGAAGCAAGAATACTTGACCAGGCAGTGTTGTCCTACACAAATGAAGAAGAGTATCGGAGTAAAGTCCTTCCCATACAATCAAAAGCTGAGGGACTTGATCACTTCTAGATCTGACTTACAAAAATATTGCTGAAAGGAGTTCTTCAAGTTGAAAGGAAAAGACAATTATTAGTAATGGGAAAATATGTGAGACCGTAAAGCACACTAGTTAAGGTAAATATATAGTCAAATAAGAATTTGTGATATGATATTGTGTTAATAATGTAATTCTAGGGTCAAGGTTAAGGGACAAAAGTATCAAAAATAACCATAGCTACAACATTTGCTGTGTGCTGCCTTCTTGATAATAACCATTCTGAGACTTGTGAAGGGATATCTCATTGTGGTTTTGATTTGCCTTCCCCTATCGCTAATTATGTTAAGCCTCTTTTCATGTGCCTTTTGGCCATTGCTTTGTCTTTGTGGAAACATGTTTATTCAGATCCTCTGACCATTTTGTAATCAGATTATTTGATTTGTTTGATGCTGAGTTTTATGAGTTTTTTGTATATTTTGAATATTAATACCTTATCAGATATATTATTTGCAAATATCTTCTCCATTTCAATAGGTAGCCTTTTCATTTTACTGATAGTTTTCTTCACTGTGCAAAAGCTTTTTGGTTTGATGTAATTCTGTTTGTTTATTTTAGCTTTGATTTCCTTGCCTGAGAAAACATTTGCAAAAACATATTACTAAGACCAATGTCAAAGATGATACAACATATGTTTTCTTTGAGAAATTTTATGGTATCAGGTCTTAAACTTAAGTCTTTAATCTATTTTGAGTTTATTTTTGTGCATGGAGTGAGAGAGTAGTACAGTGTGATTATTTTGTCTGTAGCTGTCCAGGTTGCTCAGCACCATTTGTTGAAAGGGCTGCCTGTTCCCCAAGTATATTCTTGCCTCCTTTATAATACATTAATTGCTGATATAAGGGTGAGTTAATTTCTGGGCTCTCCATACCAGTCCATTGAATAATATGTCTGTTTTTGTGGTAGTACTCCATGCTGTTTTGCTTACTATACCTTGTAGTATAACTTGGAATCAGGGAGTATGATACCTTCAGTTTTGTTCTTTCTCAAGGTTATTTTGACTATTCAGGATCTTTTAAGTTTCCCTACAAATTTAGAATTATTCTTTCTAGTTCTGTATAAATAGCCATTGGTATTTTGATAGTGATTGCATTGAATCTGTAGATTTCCTTGGATAAAAGTTATTTTAATAATATTTATTCCAATCAGTGAACACAGTCTATCTTCCCATCTCTTGTATCATCTTCCATTTCTTTCAACAATGTCTGGTAATTTTCTGAGTACAAGTTTCTACCTTCTTAGTTAGATTTATCCCTAGGAATTTTATTCTTTTTGATATGATGGCAAATGGGATTGTTTTCTTTGTTTCTCTATCTTGCACCTTGTTTTTGGTATTTAGAAATGCAACAGAATTTTGTATGTTCGTTTCATATTCTGTAATTTAACCAAATACACTGATGATTTCTAGCATGTTTTGGTGACATGTTTAGAATTTTCTATAGATAGTATCATGTCATTTGTACATAGTGACAGTTTTACTTCTTCCTTTCCAATTTGTATTCCTTTCATTTATTTTCTTGTCTGATTGCAATGGCTAGAACTTGCAATAATATATATGTATAATATACTGAATAAAAGTGGCCAGAGTGGGCAAACTTGTCTTGTTCCTGATCTTAGAGAAAAAAAGGTTTCAGCTTTTCAACACTGAATATTATATTAGCTGTGGGCTTGTGATAAATGCTTGTATCTTGTTGAGGTATTTTCCCTCTATACCCACTTTGTTGAGAGATTTTTTTAATCATAAATGGATGTGAAATTCTTTCAAAAGTTTTTCTGCATCTGTTGAGACAATGATATGATTTTTATTCTTCACTTTGTTAATATTGTGTTTCAGATTGATTAGTTTGCACATATAGGACAATTTTTACATCTACCCACTTCCTTATGGTGTATGATCCTTTTATTATATTGTTGAATTTGGTTGGTAATATCTTGTTGAGGATATTTTCATCTATATTTATCAGTGATATTGGCCTGTAATTTTCTTGTTTTACAGTACCTTTCTGTGATTTTGGTAACAGGCTAATGGTGGCCTCTTGGAATAAGGTTAGAAGTGTTCCTTTCTCAGCAATTTTTGGAATAGCTTGAAAAGGATAGATATTAGTTGCTCTCTAAATGTTTGGTAGAGTTCAATTGTGAGGCCATCTGGTCCTGGAATTTTGCTTTTGGGGAGTTTTTAAACTACTGATTCAATTCCATCACTAGTAATTGCTCTGTTCATATTTTTTATCTTACTGGTTCAATCTTGAAAGATTACATATTTCTAAAAATTTAACCATTACTTCTACATTGACCATTTCTTTGGTATATAGTAATCTCATGATCCTTTGTGTTTCTGAGATGTTGGTTGTAAGTGCTAATTTTTATATTTTTATTTTATTGATTTGGGTTGTCTCTCTTTTTTCCTGATAAATCTGGTTAGAAGATTAGCAATTTTGTTTTTCCTTTGAACCAGTGAGCTCTTAGTTTCATTGATCTTTTCTGTTATTTCATTTTTTTTGAAATAGCTTCTCCTCTATTGCATTTTTTTCTGCTCTCATATTTATGGTTTCTATCTGTAAACTTCGAGAGCTGCTTTTTTTTTTTTTTTGAGCATTCCCTGACATTACAGTAGTTAGGACTTTGTGCTCACTGCTGAAGGTTTGTGTTCAATTCCTAGTCAAGGAACTGTGACCCCACAGGCCACATAGCATGGCCCCCCAAAAGCTGCTTTTCCCAAGATCTACAAATTTTGTATCATTTTGGGTTTTACTCGGCTTCCAAATTCTTCATTTTTCATTGAAATATAACTGTATAATAACATAGAAGACACAGATGGAAAATGTAATCACAAATTTTAAAGTTTATAATTTTTATATTTATTACAAAATAAATTATGCTTGTTCCTCAGAATAAAAGTTATGACCAACCTAGACAGCATGTTAAAAAGCATAGACATTACTTTGCCAACAAAGGTTCATATAGTCAAAGCTATGGTTTTTCCAGTAGTCATGTATGGATGTGAGAGTTGGACTATAAAGAAGGCTGAGCACCAAAGAACTGATGTTTTTGAACTGTGGTGTTGGAGAAGACTCTTGAGAGTCCCTTGGACTGCAAGGAGATCCAACCAGTCCATCCTAAAAGAAATCATTCCTGAATATCCACTGGAAGGACTGATGCTGAAGCTGAAACTCCAATACTTTGGCCACCTGATGTGAAGAACTGACTCATTGGAAAAGACCCTGATGCGGGGAAAGATTGAAGATGTGAGGAGAAGGGGACGACAGAGGATGAGAATGTTGGATGGCATCACTGACTCGATGGACATAAGTTTGATCAAGCGCTGGGAATCAGCGACCGATAGGCAAGCCTGGTGTGCTGCAGTCCATAGGGTCGCAAAGAGTCGGACACCACTGAGCAACTGAACTGATGTGTTCTATCTTGCAAAATGTTCTTTGTTCACTTAAGAAGAAAGTGTATTATGTTGATTTCAGATGGAGTCTTAGGTAGGTTGTCTATCTCCATTTTACTTTGTTCTTTTTCAAGGGTATAACCTTATTTCTTCATCTTGAAGACATTCTTCTGCTGCCTCATTTTTGCCTGTGTTGCTGTTTTTATTTTTATATACCTGGTAGGTTACTTACAATATATAACTTACCTCCCCAACCTTGGAGAAATGGCCTTGTGTAGGAGACATCCTGTGTGTACCACCAGCACATCACTTAATATATATGCTCTATGCATTCCTCCTATGAGAGCTGTATGGGTCGTCTTTTTGTGGCAGACTATGTGGAGTGTCTATGAGTCTTGTTTGGCCCACAGTTGGTTCATTGCCAGGCACTGCCTTGTGTGGAAGCTGCCAACTGCTATTTGGTGGAGTTGATTCATGAGGTGACTGATTACAGAACTCCAGGGGGCCCAAGTTACATATATATTTTAAGGTTATTTGTTCTAGTTCTATGAATCATGGCATGGGTCTTTTAAGAGGAATTGCTTTAAATCTGTAGGGCTTCCCAGGTGGCGCTAGTGATAAAGAATCTGCCTGCCAATGCAGGAGTTGCAGGAGATGTGGGTTCGATCCCTGGGTCATGAAGATCCCCTGGAGGAGGGTATGGCAACCCACTCCAGTGTTCTTGCCTGGAGAATCCCATGGACAGAGGAGCTTGGCAGGCCACAGTCTAAATGGTTGCAAAGAGTTGGACATGACTGGAGTGACTGACTGAGCATGTATGCACGCTTTAAATCTGTCAACTGCTTAGTATTTGTTGTTGTTTAGTTGCTCAGTCATGTCTGACACTTTGTGACCCTGTGGACTGCAGCACTCCAGGCTTCCCTGTCCTTCACTATCTCCCAGAGTTTGCTCAAACTCATGTCCATTGAGTTGGTGATGCCATCCAACCATCTCATCCTCTGTTGTCCCCTTCTCCACCTGCCTTCAATCTTTCCCAGCATCAGGATCTCTTCCAGTGAGTCAGCTCTTTGCATCAGGTGGCCAAAATATTGGAGCTTCAGCTTCAGTATCAGTCCTTCCAATAAATATTCAGGGTTGATTTCCTTTAGGATTGACTGGTTTGATCTCCTTGCAGTCTAAGGAACTCTCAAGAATCTTTTCTAGCACTGCAGTTCAACAGCATCCATTCTTCAGTGCTCAGCCTCCTTTATGGTCCAACTCTCACATTCATACATGACTACTGGAAAAACCATAGCTTTGACTATACGAACCTTTGTTGGCAAGTGATGTCTCTGCTTTTTAATATGCTGTCTAGGTTGGTCATAGCTTTTCTTCCATGGAGCAAGCAGCTTTGAATTTTATGGCTGCAGTCACCACCCACAGTGATTTTGGAGCCCAAGGAAATTGAGTCTGTCACTGTTTCCATTGTCTCCCCATCTATTTGCCAAGAAGTGATGGGACCAGATGCCATGATCTTAGTTTCTTGAATGTTGAGTTTAATCCAGCTTTTTTACTTTCCTTTTTCACTTTCATCAAGAGGCTCTTCAGTTCCTCTTTGCTTTCTGCCATAAGGCTGGTGTAATTTGCATATCTGAGGTTATTGATATTTCTCCCAGCAAACTTTATTCCAGCTTGTGATTCATCCAGCCTAGCATTTCACTGATGTACTCTGCATATAAGTTAAATAAGTAAAGTGACAATATACAGCCTTGTCATATGCCTTTCCTAATTTTGAACCAGTCCATTGTTCCATGTCCAATTCTAACCATTGCTTCTTAACCTGCATACAGGCTTCCCAGGAGGCAGGTAATGTGGTCTGGTATTCCCATATCTTTAAGGATTTTCTAGTTTGTTGTGATCCACACAATCAAGGCTTTAGCGTAGTCAATGAAGCAGAAATAGATGTTTTTCTGAAATTCTCTTGATTTTTTTCTATGATCCAGTGGATATTGGAAATTTGATGTCTGGTTACTCTGCCTTTTCTAAATCCAGCTTGTATATCTGGAAATCCTCCTTCAAGCTAGGCTTCAAAAGTATGCTTTACATAAAATGGACTTTTTAATAATATAATGCTTCAAATCCAAAAACACAGGATATCTTTCCATTTCTTTGTATCATTTTCAGATTCTTTCATGAGTGTCTTATAATTTTCAGTGATTCAGCATTTCACCACCTTTGTTAAGTTTGTTTAGATTTTCAGCCCACTTTTTCATTGGGTTGTTTGTTTTGTTGGTATTGAGATGTATGAGTTGCTTGTATATTTTGGAGATTATGCCTTTGTCAGGGCAGTGATGGAGATGCAGAGCTAGAGAACAGACTTGTGGACACAGTGGGGGAAGGAGAGGATGGGATGAATTGAGAGAGTATCATTGAAACATATACATTACTATATGTAAAATAGCCAGTAGGAATTTGCTGTATGATACAGGGAACTCAAACCAGTGCTCTGTGATAACCTAGAGGGGTGGGATGGGTTGGGAGGTGGGAGGGGAGGTTCAAGAGGCAAGGGGATATATATACCAATGGTTGATTCATGCAGTTGTATGACAGAAACCAACATAGTATTGTAAAGCAATTATCCTCCAATGAAAAAGAGGATAAAATAAATTATTAAAAATAGTTACATATTATATAAATGTTTATATGAAATGCCCATAATATTAAAACTCTTAGAAAGACTAGATTAGTAACTTGGATTGAGAGGAGAGGAAAATGGGAAGAGGCTGATAATTCATGTGGAATTTCACTTTGGGGTAATACAAATGATCTAAATTTATTTATTTATTTATTTATTTAAATAAATTTATTTATTTTAGTTGGGGGCTAATTACTTTACAATATTGTAATAGTTTTTGCCATACATTGACATGAATCAGCCATGGGTTTACATGTGTTCCCCTTCCTGGACCCCCCACCCACCTCCCTCCCCATCCCATCCTTCTGGATCATCCCATTGCCCCGGCCCTGAGCCCTTGTCACGTGCATCGAACATGGAATGGTGTTCTATTTCACATAAGATAATATACATGTTTCAATGCTATTCTCCCAGAACGTCCCACCCTCACCTTCTCCCTCAGAGTCCATAAAATTGTTCCATGCATCTGTGTCTCTTATTCTGTCTCGCATATAGGGTTATCGTTACCATCTTTCAAATTCCATATATATGCATTAGTATACTGTATTGTTGTTTTTCTTTCTGGCTTACTTCACTCTGTATAATGGGCTCCAGTTTCATCCATCTCAGTAGAACCGATTCAAATGTATTTTTTTTAATGGCTGAGTAATATTCCATTGTGTATATGTACCACAGCTTCCTTATCCATTCGTCTGCTGATGGACATCTAGGTTGCTTCCATGCCCTGGCTATTGTAAACAGTGCTGCGATGAACATTGGGGTACACGCGTCTCTTTCAATTCTGGTTTCCTCGGTGTATATGCCCAGCAGTGGGATTGCTGGGTCATATGGCAGTTCTATTCCCAGTTTTTTAAGGAATCTCCACACTGTTCTCCATAGTGGCTGTACTAGTTTGCATTCCCACCAACAGTGTAAGAGGGTTCCCTTTTCTCCACACCCTCTCCAGCATTTATTGCTTGTAGACTTTTGGATAGCAGCCATTCTGACTGGTGTGAAATGATACCTCATTGTGGTTTTGATTTGCATTTCTCTAATAATGAGTGATGTTGAGCATCTTTTCATGTGTTTGTTAGCCATCTGTATGTCTTCTTTGGAGAAATGTCTGTTTAGTTCTTTGGCCCATTTTTTGATTGGGTCGTTTATTTTTCGGGAATTCAGCTGCAGAAGTTGCTTGTATATTTTTGATATTAATTGTTTGTCTGTTGCTTCATTTGCTATTATTTTCTCCCATTCTGAAGGCTGTCTTTTCACCTTGTTTATAGTTTCCTTTGTTGTGCAAAAGCTTTTAATTTTAATTAGGTCCCATTTGTTTATTTTTGCTTTTATTTCCAATATTCTGGGAGGTGGGTCATGGAGGATCCTGCTGTGATTTATGTCGGAGAGTGTTTTGCCTATGTTTTCCTCTAGGAGTTTTATTGTTTCTGGTCTTACGTTTAGATCTTTAATCCATTTTGAGTTTATTTTTGTGTACGGTGTTAGGAAGTGTTCTAGTTTCATTCTTTTACAAGTGGTTGACCAGTTTTCCCAGCACCACTTGTTAAAGAGATTGTCTTTTCTCCATTGTATATTCTTGCCTCCTTTGTCGAAGATAAGGTGTCCATATGTGCGTGGGTTTATCTCTGGGCTTTCTATTTTGTTCCATTGATCTATATTTCTATCTTTGTGCCAGTACCATACTGTCTTGATGACTGTGGCTTTGTAGTAGAGCCTGAAGTCAGGCAGGTTGATTCCTCCAGTTCCATTCTTCTTCCTCAAGATTGCTTTGGCTATTCGAGGTTTCTTATATTTCCATACAAATTGTGAGATGATTTGTTCTAGTTCTGTGAAAAATACCATTGGTAGCTTGATAGGGATTGCATTGAATCTATAGATTGCTTTGGGTAGTATACTCATTTTCACTATATTAATTCTTCCAATCCATGAACACGGTATATTTCTCCATCTGTTTGTGTCCTCTTTGATTTCTTTCATCTGTGTTTTATAGTATTCTATATATAAGTCTTTTGTTTCTTTAGGTAGATATATTCCTAAGTATTTTATTCTTTTTGTTGCAATGGTGAATGGTATTGTTTCCTTAATTTCTCTTTCTGTTTTCTCATTCTTGGAGTATAGGAATGCAAGGGATTTCTGTGTGTTAATTTTATATCCTGCAACTTTACTATATTCATTGATCAACTCTAGTAATTTTCTAGTAGAGTCTTTAGGGTTTTCTATGTAGAGGATCATGTCATCTGCAAACAGTGAGAGTTTTACTTCTTCTTTTCCTATCTGTATTCCTTTTATTTCTTTTTCAGCTCTGATTGCTGTGGCCAAAACTTCCAAAACTATGTTGAATAGTAGTGGTGAGAGTGGGCATCCTTGCCTTGTTCCTGACTTTAGGGGAAATGCTTTCAATTTTTCACCATTGAGGATAATGTTTGCTGTGGGTTTGTCATATATAGCTTTTATTATGTTGAGATGTGTTCCTTCTATTCCTGCTTTCTGGAGGGTTTTTATCATAAATGGATGCTGAATTTTGTCAAAGGCTTTTTCTGCATCTATTGAGATAACCATATGGTTTTTTTCTTTCAATTTGTTAATGTGGTATATTACATTGATTGATTTGCGGATGTTAAAAAAAACTTGCATTCCTGGGATAAAACCCACTTGGTCATGATGTATGATCTTTTTAATATGATGTTGGATTCTGTTTGCTAGAATTTTATTAAGGATTTTTGCATCTATGTTCATCAGTGATATTGGCCTGTAGTTTTCCTTTTTTGTGACATCTTTGTCTGGTTTTGGAATTAGGGTGATGGTGGCCTCATAGAATGAGTTTGGAAGTTTACCATCTTCTGCAATTTTCTGGAAGAGTTTGAGTAGGATAGGTGTTAGCTCTTCTCTAAATTTTTGGTAGAATTCCGCTGTGAAGCCGTCTGGTCCTGGGCTTTTGTTTGCTGGAAGATTTCTGATTACAGTTTCGATTTCCGTGCTTGTGATGGGTCTGTTAAGATCTTCTATTTCTTCCTGGTTCAGTTTTGGAAAGTTATACTTTTCTAAGAATTTGTCCATTTCTTCCAAGTTGTCCATTTTATTGGCATATAGCTGTTGGTAGTAGTCTCTTATGATCCTTTGTATTTCTGTGGAGTCTGTTGTGATCTCTCCATTTTCATTTCTAATTTTGTTGATCTGATTCTTCTCCCGTTGTTTCTTGATGAGTCTGGCTAATGGCTTGTCAATTTTGTTTATCTTCTCGAAAAACCAGCTTTTAGTTTTGTTGATTTTTGCTATGGCCTCTTTTGTTTCTTTTGCATTTATTTCTGCCCTAATTTTTAAGATTTCTTTCCTTCTACTGACCCTGGGGTTTTTCATTTCTTCCTTCTCTAGTTGCTTTAGGTGTAGAGTTAGTTGATTTATTTGATTTTTTTCTTGTTTCTTGAGGTACGCCTGTATTGCTATGAACCTTCCCCTTAGTATTGCTTTTACAGTGTCCCATAGGTTTTGGGTTGTTGTGTTTTCATTTTCATTCGTTTCTATGCATAATTTTATTTCTTTTTTGATTTCTTCTGTGATTTGTTGGTTATTCAGAAGCGTGTTGTTTAGCCTCCATATGTTGGAACTTTTAATAGTTTTTTTCCTGTAATTGAGGTCTAATCTTACTGCATTGTGGTCAGAGAAGATGGCTGGGATGATTTCAATTTTTTTGAATTTACCAAGGCTAGATTTATGGCCCAGGATGTGATCTATCCTGGAGAAAGTTCCATGTGCACTTGAGAAAAAGGTAAAATTGATTGTTTTGGGGTGGAAACTCCTGTAAATATCAATTAAATCTAATTTGTCTATTGTATCATTTAAAGTTTGTGTTTCCTTGTTAATTTTCTGTTTAGTTGCTCTATCCATATGCGTGAGTGGAGTATTAAAGTCTCCCACTATTATTGTGTTATTGTTAATTTCCCCTTTCATACTTGTTAGTATTTGCCTTATATATTGTGGTGCTCCTATGTTGGGTGCATATATATTTATGATTGTTACGTCTTCTTCTTGAATTGATCCTTTGATCTTTATGTAGTGTCCTTCTTTGTCCCTTTTCACATCCTTTATTTTAAAGTCTATTTTATCTGAAATGAGTATTGCGACTCCTGCTTTCTTTTGGTCTCCGTTTGCATGGAATATGTTTTTCCATCCTTTCACTTTCAGCCTGTGTGTGTCTCTAGTTTTGAGGTGGGTCTCTTGTAGACAGCATATATAGGGGTCTTGTTTTTGTATCCATTCAGCAACCCTTTGTCTTTTGGTTGGGGCATTCAACCCATTTACATTTAAGGTAATTATTGATAAGTATGATCCCGTTGCCATTTACTTTGTTGTTTTGAGTTCGTGTTGAAACATCCTTTCTGTGTTTCCTGTTTAGAGAAGATCCTTTAGCATTTGCTGGAGAGCTGGTTTGGTGGTGCTGAATTCCCTCAGCTCTTGCTTGTCTGTAAAGCTTTTGAATTCTCCTTCATATCTGAATGAGATCCTTGCTGGGTACAGTAATCTGGGTTGTAGATTATTCTCTTTCATTACTTTAAGTATGTCCTGCCATTCCCTTCTAGCCTGAAGGGTTTCTATTGAAAGATCAGCTGTTATCCTTATGGGGATCCCCTTGTGTGTTATTTGTTGTTTTTCCCTTGCTGCTTTTAATATTTGTTCTTTGTGTTTGATCTTTGTTAATTTGATTAATATGTGTCTTGGGGTGTTTCGCCTTGGGTTTATCCTGTTTAGAACTCTCTGGGTTTCTTGGACTTCTGTGACTATTTCTTTCCTCAATTTAGGGAAATTCTCAACTATTATCTCCTCGAGTATTTTTTCATGGCCTTTCCTTTTATCTTCTTCTTCTGGGACTCCTATGATTCGAATGTTGGGGCGTTTCATATTGTCCCAGAGGTCCCTGAGGTTTTCCTCATTTCTTTTGATTCTTTTTTCTTTTTTCCTCTCTGCTTCGTTTATTTCCATCATTCTATCTTCTACCTCACTTATCCTATCTTCTGCCTCCGTTATTCTACTGTTGGTTCCCTCCAGAGCGTCTTTTTTTTTTTTTCCAGAGCGTCTTTTATCTCCTTTATTTCATTATTCATTCTATATTGACTCCTTTTTATTTCCTCTAAGTCCTTGATAAACATTTCTTGCATCTTCTCAATCTTTGTCTCCAGGCTATTTATCTGTAACTCCATTTTGCTTTCAAGATTTTGGATCATTTTTATTATCCTTATTCTAAATTCTTTTTCAGATAGATTCCCTATCTCCTCCTCTTTTGTTTGGCTTTGTGGGCATTTCTCATTTTCCTTTACTTGCTGAGTATTTCTCTGTCTTTTCATCATGTTTAGATTGCTGTGTTAGGCGTGGCCCTTCTGTATTCTGGTAGTATGAAGTTCCTCTTTGTTGTGGAGGTTCCTCACTGCGGTTGGGGTTGGACAGGTGGCTTGTCAAGGCTTCCTGGTTGGGGGAGCTTGTGTCGGTGTTCTGGTGGGTGGAGCTGGATTTCTGCTCTCTAGAGTGTAATGGAGTGACCAGTATTAATTTTTGAGATGTCTATGGATTTGGTGTGCCTCTGGGCAGCCTGTATATTGATGCTCAGGTCTATGTTCCTGCGTTGCTGGAGAATTTGCGTGGTATGTCTTGCTCTGGAACTTATTGTCTCTTGGGTGGAGCTTGGTTTCAGTGAATTTATGGAGGCTATTGGATGGTCTCTTATTAATTAATGTTTCCCCTGGCTTTCAGTCTTATTCTTGCAGTAGCCTCAAGACTTCTCCTTCCATACAGCCTCAATAATAAAACTTTTAGGTTAATGGTGAAAAGATTCTCCACAGTGAGGGATACCCAGAAAGGTTCACTGAGTTACCTGGAGAGATGAGGTGGGGGGGGTGGGTTGAGGTGACCAGGAGGGGAAGAGGGGAGTTCAAATGTGTAGAGAGCAATCTAGCCAGTAAGCACTTCCCTCTGTGCTTTCCACAGTTTGGAACCCTCAGAGTGATTCACAGAGATACATAGAGAGGGGGGAGGAAGGTAACAGAGGTGAGCATGAGTAGAAAGGGAGGAATGAAGAGGGGAGAGAGAGATCTGGGCAGTATCCTGTTCCTGAAGTGTTCTCCGGTACCCAGAACACCCTCAGAGATTCACAGAATTGGGTTGAGAAGAGAAGGAGGAGGGTGGGAGATAGAGGTTCCCTGAGGGAGAAGAAAGAGCATCAATAGGGGGAGAGAGTCATCAGGCCAGTGATCACACTCCTGAGTAAAAATGGGTCCTAAAGATTGCGTTCTTAAATGTACAAAGTTGATATCAAATATGTAAAACAAAGATTAAAAATCTAGAGTAGAGGTTAGACTCTTATAAAACTTACAATCTAAAAAAAAAAAAGAAAAGAAAAAAGGAAACAGTGTAAAAAGGAAAAAAAAAACAGTAAAACAGTAAAAAAAGAAACAGTAAAAAATGTAGAACAGGAAAAAAACATTAAAAAAAAGAAAACACAAAATGTATAAGATATATGTATGTAGTTTGCTTCAAAAATAGGGTTTTTTTTTTTTGCAAGTTAATAGTGGGTTATGAAAATGAAAGTTAAAGGTGTAATAGAGGACTTGAAGAAAAAGGAAAGAAGAGAAAAAAAAAATAATAGTAAAAAATATATATATCCCGGACTTTCTCTGGAGCTGTTTGTTGTGAGCAGTGTGGGATCTGCTCAGTTTTAGATAGATCCTTATTCCTGCTTATACTTTTCAAGATCTATAGGTCCTTTTCAATGCAGTCGGTATTAACTACAGGGATCTTAATCTGTTGGCCTGTCCCTTCCAAAGCGCTTCCCTCTGTTTATTTGGCTTCTGTTTGGAGATCTCTTAAGTATCTAATTTCCGCCCTGCAACAAAGCGGTGGAGGTGATCTCTTTAGGTTCGCTTGTTCAATCGTGCTGTGGGGAGGAAGGAACACTGCAATTCTGGCGTGTTTGTGGTAAGCTCGCAGTGTCTCGGCCGCACTGGGTTCACCCCCGCTCACGGCGTGTGTGCTTTCCCCGTCTACCCTGCTCAGGCTTCAGGTTACTCGGCCGGGGAGCGGGCCCTGAGCTGCGTGCACTTCCCAGGTCTAAGCCGCTCAGGTTCAGGCTCCCGGTTACTCCACAAAGGCGCAGACTCGGTTTCGCCCGCGGCTTGTGCCGTTCCCGGTCGGAGCTGCCCAGGCGGCCAGGAGTTTGGCGAGGGCGCTCTCCCCTGTTGGGGCGGTGCGGCTTATCACCTCCCTGGTCCCCGCCTCGGTTTACGGGCGTGCCCGGCTCCGGTGTGCTTTGTGTCGGTTCTGGGGAGCTGGTCTCTGGCTGCGACCCTCCCGGCGGCTGTCGACCCTCCGGGATCTCAGGCAGTCTTTGCTTAGAAACTGGGAGCCTGTTTGCAGTTTGGTAGGGGGTGCCCTCTCTCGAGCCGAGTTTGCCCCTTTCCGGCTCTGGCGGGCCCCGCCTGCCCGCTGTGTCCGGCGGGGGATGGGGCGGTCCGCAGCCGGCTAGCTCTCCTCTGGTATCGCTCAGTCCTTTGTTCTGTGAGCGGGCCGGCAGTGCCTTAGAGTTGGGCTTTTCGCGGGATAGTTCTCTCTCTCTCTCGCTGTCCCACAGTTTAGGTTACTATCTCACGTTAGCTCCCTCAGATTGCCCTCGGGGCACTCGGGCCCGGTCCTTACCCTAGGCAATGCCGCCCGCTCCTCTCCGTTCCGCCCCCACTTGCTGGTGGCGGATGATGCGAGCGTCTGGGGTTCTTTGCTGGGAGTTGCTTTAGGCACGTAATCTGTGGATTTTATTTATTTTTTCCTCCCAGTTACGTTGCCCTCCGAGATAAAAAATCCTCCCCCACACCCGCCGGTGAGAGGGTTTCCTGGTGCTTGGAAATTCCTCCTCTTTTACGACTCCCTCCCCGGGACGGGTCTCCGTCCCTAACTCTTTTGTCTCTCTTTTTATCTTTTATAATTTCTCCTACCTCTTTTGAAGATAATGCGCAGTTTTTGTGGAAGCCTGACGTCCTCAGCCAGCCTTCAGAAGTAGTTTTGTGAAGTTTGGTCAGCGTTCAGATGTTCTTTCGATAAATTTGTGGAGGAGAGAGTGGTCTCCCCGTCCTATTCCTCCGCCATCTTAGCCCCGCCCCCCAAATGATCTAAATTTAAATAGTAGGTATGCAGAATTGAAAGAGACGCATGCACCCCAATGTTCATCGCAGCACTGTTTACAATAGCCAGGACATGGAAGCAACCTAGATGTCCATCGGCAGATGAATGGATAAGAAAGCTGTGGTACATATACACAATGGAATATTACTCAGCCATTAAAAAGAAGGCATTTGAATCAGTTCTAATGAGGTGGATGAAACTGCAGCCTATTATACAGAGCAAAGTATGTTGGAAAGAAAAACACCAATACAGTATACTAATGCATATATATGGAATTTAGAAAGATGGTAATGATGACCCCATATGTGAGACAGCAAGAGAGACACAGATGTATAGAACAGTCTTTTGGACTCTGTGGGAGAAGGCGAGGGTGGGGTAATTTGAGAGAATAGCATTAAAACATGTATATTATCATATGTGAAACAGATCGCCAGTCCAGGTTTGATGCATGAGACAGGGTGCTCAAGGCCAGTGCAATGGGATGACCGTGAGGGATGGGATGGGAAGGGAGGTGGGAGGGGGGTTCAGGATGGGGAACACATGTACACCCATGGCTTATTCATGTCAATGTATGGCCAAAACCACTACAATATTGTAAAGTAATTAGCCTCCAATTAAATGAATTAATTTAAAAAAATAAATAGGTATGGCTGCACATATCTGTGAATATGCAAAAACCATTGAATTGTACACTGTAAAAGGCTGAATTTTATGTGATGATAATTATATGTCAATAAAGTGTTGACTTAAAGATTAGAGAAAGAGAATTCTCATATACATGAAAATTAAACAGCACACAACTGAACAACCAATGGATCAAAGAATAAGTCAGGGCAGCAAAGTAGACACAGATGTAAGAACAGACTTTTGGACTCAGTGGAAGAAAGAGGAGGTGGGATGATTTGAGAGAATAGCATTGAAACATATACATTGCCATCTGTAAAATAGATAACCAGTGCAATTTTGATGTATGAAGCAGGGCACCCAAAGCTGGTACTCTGTGACAACCTGGAGGCATAGGGTGTGGTGGGAGGTGGGAGGACGGTTCAGGATGGAAGTGACACGTGTATACCTATGACTGATTCATATTGACATATGGCAAAAACCATCACAATATTGTAAATAATTGCCCTCCATTAAATTAAATATTTTTTTAAAAGGGAAATGAAAAATATCTTGAAACATATGAAAATGGAATCAAAACACACCATAAGTTATGGGATGCTGCAAAAGCATTTCTAAGAGAGAAGTTCATGATGATAAATGCCTATATGAAGAAAAAAGAAACATCTCAAATAAACAGCCTTACTTTACACACAAATGAACTAAAAACAAGAACAAAGCCCAAAGTTAACAGAATGAAGGAATTAACAAAGATTGGATGGGAAATAAATGAAATCATCAACAGAAGACAATACAAAAGATTGATGAAACTGAGTTGGTTTTTTGAAAACACGAATAAAATGCAGAAATCTTTTACTGGACTAGTAAGAAAAAAGAGATAAATCTCAAATAAATAAAATAAAAAATGAAAGAGGGACTATTACAGCTAATTCCACAGAAATACAAAGAACTTTAAGAACCTACTATGAACAATACACAGAACTTGCATAACTGAGAAGAAATGGATAAATTCCTACAAATGTACAATCTAACAAGACTGAATCTTGAAGTAATGTACAGTATGAACAGACTGCTGCTGCTGCTGCTAAGTCGCTTCAGTCGTGTCTGACTCTGTGCGACCCCATAGACGGCAGCCCACCAGGCTCCCCCATCCCTGGGATTCTCCAGGCAAGAACACTGCAGTGGGTTGCCATTGCCTTCTCTGGTGAACAGACTAATAATGAGTAAATAGATAATTTATTAATCAAAAAGTTATGAAACAAGAAAAGCCCAAGACCAGATGGTTTTACTGGTGGATTCTACCAAACATTTAAAGAAGCAACCCCAATCCTTTTCAACTCTGAGAAACTGAAGAAGTACAACACTTTTAAAATAACTTTATGAGGTGAGCACTACCCAGGTACCAAATTCCAATTAAGATACTAAAAGAAAATAAAACTATTGGTCAATATCTTTGATGAAATATACATGCAAAAATTATCAACAAAATACAAGCAAACCTAATTCAACAGAGCATTAAAAGGGTCATGCACCATGATCAAGTGGGGACTAATCAGTGGAGTGCAAGGGTGATTCAACATATTCAAATCAGTAAATGTGATACACCACATTAATTCAATGAATGAATGAAGAAAAAACATTTCATGAAATTCAAAACCCTTTTATGGTAAACAAACAAACAAACAAAACCAAAAACCCCTTGACCAATTAGGCATAGAAGGAACTTACTTTGACAAAATAAAAACTGTTTATGTCAGGCCAAAAGCTCACCTCATAGTCAGTGGTGAAAGGTTGAAAGCTTTTCCTCTTAGATTGGGGAAACGAAAAGGGGACCTGCACGCATGAATCCTATTCAATGTAGTACTGAATGTCCTAGCCAGAGCATCAGGCAAGCTAAAAAATTAAAAGCATTCAAATTGGAAAGAGACAAATAAAATTGTTTGCAGAAGATATGATCTTATATAGAAAAACACTAAAGCCTCAACAACAACAAAAAAAGAAATACCATTAGAACAAAAAAAATAAGTTCAATAAATTCTTCAGTCGCTCAGTCCTGTCCGACTCTTTGCAACCCCATGAATTGCAGCACGCCAGGCCTCTCTGTCCATTCACTAAATTGCAGGATATAAAATCAATGTACAAGTACCAATTGTGTTTCTATACACTAACTATGAAGTATCTATCTGAAAAAGAAATCAGTGAAGCAATACCATTTACAATAGCATCAAAAATAATGAAATACTTAGAAATATATTTACCCATGGAAGTAGAGCACTATACTAAAAACTATAAGACATTGATGAAAGAAATTTAAGTAGACACAAATAAATAGATAGATATCCTGTATCTGTGGATTGGAAGAATCAATATTTTAAGTTTAATTTTCCATAATTTCCAAATTATCCAAAGCCATCTATAGAGTCAATACAATCTATAATAATATCCCAATGGCATTTTTACACAAATAGAAAAACAATCCTAATGTTTTTATGAAACTACAAAATACCCAGAATAGCTAAGGCAATCTTGAGGAAAAAGAACAATGAAGTGAGGCATCATATTTCCTGAGTTCAAGCTATATTACCAAGCTGTAGTAATCAAAACAGTACAGTATTGAGATAAAAACAGACACATAGACTGACGGGCCAGAATTGAGAGTTCAGAAATAAACCCATGCATATGATGGCCAACAAATACTTGACAAGGGAGTGAAGAATACTCAGTGAGGAAAGGATAATGACTTCAATAAATAGTGTTGGGGAAACTGGATATTCACATGCAAAAACATGAAACTGGGGGCCTATCTTACACCACTCACAAAGAAAATTGAAATAGATTGAAGACAAAGACCTGAAGTTGTAAAAACCCTAAAAAAAAAATAAGTAAAAATCTTCTTGACATCAGTCTTGGCAGTAATATATTGGATATGACACTGAAAACTTAACAACAAAAGCATAAGTAAGCAAATAGAACTACAGCAAACTTAAAAGCTTCTGCACAGAAAAATATCATCTACAAAATGAAAAAGCAACCTACAGAATAGGAGAAAGTATTTGCAAACCATCTCTCTGATAAGAGATTAATATCCAAAATATACAAGGAATTCATATAACACAATAGCAAAATAACAATAAACAGATTTTAAAATGAGCAGGAGATGAACAGACATCTTCCCAGAGAAGACATACAAATGACAACAGGTACTTGAAAAGATGCACACCACCACTAATTATCAAGGAAATACAAATCAAGGTACTTCCCTGGTGGTCCATGCATTAAGATTCTGTTTTCAGTGCTGAGGGGAGTGTTCAGTCCCTGGTCAGGGAAATAAGATCTTGCATGCTGCTTGGTGCAGCCAAACAAAAAAAAGGAAATACAAATCAAAACCACATTGAGATACCACCTCACACCTGTTAAAATGATTGTCAAAAAGATAAAGGATAACATGGTGACAATACAGACAAAAGGAACACCAGTACATCATTAATGTGGATGTAAATTGGTACAGCCACTATACAAAGAATCCTCACGAAATTAAAAAGAATTACCATATGATCCAGCAACTCCACTTCTGGGTATATATACTAAGAAGATGAAATCACTGTCTCAAAGAAATATCTGCACACCCATGTTCATTGCAGCAACATTACATACAATAGCCAAGATATGGGAACAACTTAAATGTCTATGGACAGATGTATGGATAAAGAAAATGCAGGATATATATGTGCATATATGTAACATTTGTATATATGATTTTATACATAATTATTACAATTTCAATTCAGCAGCCATAAAAATGAAGGAAATCCTGCCATTTTTGACAACATGGATGGACCTTGAAGATTTTAAGCTAAGCAGAATAAATCAGAGACAGACAAGCACTGTATGATCTTACTTATACGTAGAATCTAAAAAGGCTGAGCTGATAGAGGGTAGAGCATTGGTTTCCAGGGCCTAGAGGGTGAAGGAAATGGGGGAATGGTGGTCAAAGGGTATAACTTTTCAGACATAAAAGAAATAAGTTCTGAGGATCTAATATATAGTGAGATAACTATAGTTAACAATAGTGTTACTAAAAAAGTAGATCTTCGATGTTCTCACCACAAAAGAAAATAATGGCATGTTCAATTGTATTGGAAACATAAAGAATTTTGATTAAATTCAGCAAATGTTTAATGTTTTTAAAGCTTTAACATCATCTCTTCCACAATTAATAAAGTTCTATTTTTAGCATGGAGGTTCAATCTGGGGAGTCAGAAAGATAAATAACACAATCTTAGCCTAGAAGGAACTTAAATTTAGAATAAACAGAAATGTGTGTATAAAAAATATTAGATAAAAAATTGAAAAATTAATGACTTAAAATTAGGCTCTAATTATTTCGAATATTACTCCATGCCTTCATTGATGTGTTCTTCTCCCACTTGAATAAGTTACCAAACTCATTAGCCAACTCTACATTTGTCATTGTTGGTAAGTTTACACCATTTCTGTTTTTTAATTGGAAGATAATTGCTTTACAGTGTTGTGGTGGTCTCTGTGTACATCAATGCAAATCAGTCATAATTATATATATATGTGTGTGTATATTCCATTTCTCTTGAGCCTCCCTCCCCCCAGTTCAACCCCCTATGTTGTTACAGAGTGTAAGACTGGGCTCTCTGTGTTATATGCAGCTTCCTGCTAGTTTTCTATTTTATACATGATATTACTGCTTTTGCAATTGTCCTCCTGTCTGCTTCCCCCACTCTGTCCACAAGTCCATTCTCCACATCTGTGTCTTCATTTCTTCTCTGTAAATAGGTTCATCGGTATTATTTTTCTAGATTCAATATATATGTGTTAATATACAGTATTTGTTTTCCTCTTTTCAACTTACTTCACTCTATAAAACAGGCTCTAGGTTCATCCACCTCACTACAACTGATTGAAATTCATTCCTTTTTATGGCTGAATAATATTCCATTGTGTTGTACGACAACTTCTTTACTTACTTATCTGTCAATGGACATCTAATTTGTTTCCATGTCCTAGCTATTGTAAATAGTGCTGCAGTGAACATTGGGATACATGTGTCTTTTTGAATTACTGTTTTCTCAGGGTGTATGCCCAGTAGTGGGATTGCTGGGTCACATGGCAGTTTTATTCCTAGTTTGTTAAATAATCTTTTATACTGTTGTCCATAGTGGCTGTACCAATTTACATTCCCGCCAACAGTGCAATAAAGTTTCCTTTTCTCCACATCCTCTCCAGCATTTATTGTTAGTAGTTTGTTTTTTTTTTTTTTGATGATGGTCATTCTGAATGGTGTGAGGTGGTACCTCATTGTAGTTTTGATTTACAATTCTCTACAATTTACAATGTCTGTGTAGGTCTTCAGCCCGTTTTTTTTTTATTGGACTGTTTGTTTTTCTGATATTGAGCTGTATGAGCTGCTTATATATTTTAGAGATTGATCCTTTGTTAGTTGCTTCATTTGCAATTATTTTCTCCCATCCTGAAGGTTGTCTTTCTTGTTTATTGTTTCTTTTGCTGTGCAAAAGCTTTTAAATTTAATTAGATTTCATTTATTTTTGTTTTTATTTCCATTACTCTAGGAGGTGGGACAAAGAAGATCTTGCTGTGTGTGCTATGTTCCTATAAGAGCTTTATAGTTTCTGGGCTTACATTTAAGTCTTTAATCTGTTTTGAGTTTATTTTTGTTTTTGGTGTTAAGAAGTATTCTAATTTCTTTCTTCTATATGTAGCTGTCCAGTTTTCCCAGCACCGCTTATTGAAGAGGCTGTCTTTTCTTCATTGTATATTCTTGCCTCCTTTGTGAAAAATAAGATGTCTGTCCATAGGTGCGTAGGTTTATCTTTTGGCTTTCTATCTTATTCCATTTCTTAAATATGAAAATACTGTCACACTTAAAGTATCCTCCAGAAGCTTCTTTTGTTTAATAAGAAAAATACATTAAGTCTACTATATACTTCCTATGGTATATAAGAGGAAAAATGGGAATCATGATAATGACTTATGGATTTGGTAACATTTGGAAGACTTGTAAAATATAAATATTGATTCATTTACCACAGGGATATAATCAAGACAGAAACCATAAGTCTAGACCATGCAGAAATTTTTAAGTTATATAAAATTGATTTTACTCAAAATATAATGGAAACTTTTTGCTAGGTGAGAAGTGGATTGTTGGGAGCAAGAATGGAAGTGGTAACCAGTCAAGAGGTGGTTATATTAGTCCAGGTAACAGATGTCAGAGGCTGGAACTTGAGTGGTGATGGTAGAAATGAGAATTGGGCACATTTATATTTATAACATACAAATTGAGATGTTTAACTGATAATTGGACATCAAAGTCTGAAATTCAGGAGCAAGAACAGTGCTATAAATCTAAAATGGGGCTTAATTAAATGGGATTATATGAGATTCAAATGTATAAGGTATCAATACAAAGCACAGGTTGGAGAAAGGTTGGTGTGCAGGTATATAGTGTCTCAAAGTCACTTAATATTGAGTTGGTTGTCAATATTTAAAAGATCATCAGACATTACACAGAGTTCTAAATTTCAGATTTATCCTAGAAAACACAAATATTTAGCATCACTAGGCTTATATTCCCACTGAAGTTTGAGTAGTGTCCATTCCTTTTAGATATGGCATGCATACTGTAATTTTCCAAATCCCCATTCAGCTGCTTTCACTAATTACATTACATGCCTGGTCCCTGTAGAAATTTAAACTTCATGTCTGCTGCTGCTGCTGCTAAGTTGCTTCAGTCGTATCTGACTCTTAGCGACCCCATGGACTGTAGCCTACCAGGCTCCTCCATCCATGGGATTTTCCAGGCAAGAGTACTGGAGTGGGATGCCACTGCCTTCTCCAAATTTCATGTGTAGGTCTAGAATAATAAAATAGCTTCATTATGGGAAAAGTTATATCTGGTAGATGGAAAAGGTAAAAGATTGAAGAAGGTAACAGAGAAGAAGAGGACAGAATAGGAGAAGAAAGCCTTATCATAGAAGACAATGGAGGAGAAAGTTGCAAGGAAGGGCATCAGTGATGGTAAATGCCTCCAAGAAGGATCAAGCAGATGATGTCTGAGGAAAAGTTCCCACTGGTGGTGATCAGAAAAACCACTTGAGAAAGCAATTTCAGAGTGTTTTTCAAAGCAAAAACAGTTTGAGAAAGCAAAGCAGCAGAGGGAAAAGTCACAGTGAAATATAAAACCTGAGTTGAGGAAAGGGTAGTAAGTATAGACTTCAACAGAAGCAATAGATATAATACAGAGAGTGATTTGGATGATGTCATTAAGCAACTGGGAAAACCAGTTGTATCTATGTACTTTACATCACAGCTTACAGAAAAAGGTGAAAATATTCTGTATGTTGTGTTTATTTATTGAGTCCATTTAGGACTTATGCTGTTGTAAGATGAGTTTAGTTCTCAACTCTAATAGGCCTAATAGCATTTCAGCTACAGGGCTTACTAGCTGTGTCTCCTTGGACATAATAACCCTCTCTTGAGTTTTTGTGAGGCTGGAATTAGGTTAGGCCACAAATAAATGTGGGTATCTATCCCTTCCTTACACATAAAAAGTTTATTAAATTATTATGTTTTAGGACTTTAAAATTTATCATGAGATGAAAAAAGGAAAACCATTTATAGTTTGTTTTAGTTTTCAATTTCAATAATGAAAAATAAGGAGCTTTTAAAAAAAATCTATATAGTTCAACACATATTTTTTTATTTTTCAAAATTATTTTATCTCATAGAAAGCAATCTAAAGGGCATGATTATGGAGGTGGTCTGTGTGGAATCAAACTCCAGCTCTGTTACTTGTTAGCTATGATATGAGGGGAAAATTACTTATTCTCTTCAGCTTTCTTATCTATAAAATGGGTATAATAATAGAGCCTTCTTCATAGGGCTGTTGTAAGATTAAATTAGTTAATATATACAGCCTGATTAGAACAGTGTCTAATATTAATACATAGCACTCAAAAATATTGATTATTATTACTTTGGGTAAATGTTTACATTACAATTTTTCTTATAGATTTCTACTTACTGCTTGAAAATGCCTATGTTCTTATTTAACTTTTTTTCTTCTTTCAAACTTATATTTGCTCTAAGCAAGTAAGTGTGATGTGGTTGATGACTTGTTACTTTATTCAGGCAGCAGAGCTGCAATTCTGATGAAGTTCAACTGTACTCTTTAGCTTCTTGGTGTCAGTGCCTTGAACTAACCTGCATGAACCTGGAAAAGACTTGGTGGGGAAAAGGCACAAAGAGAATTAGTAAGGTAAATGAGTATGTTTACATATGAAACTCCCCATTAATGGATCACAGTCTTATCATGGTGAAGGGGCCTGCATAACTCAATGAAGCTATGAGGCATGCCATGCAGGGCCACTCAAGACAGATGGGTCATAGTGGAGAGTATGACAAAACGTGGTTCACTGGAGGAGGAAATGGCAAACTAATCCAGTATTCTTGCTGTGAGAACCCCATGAACAGTATGAAAAGGCAAAAATATATGACACTGGAAGATGAGTCCCTCAGGTCAGAAGGTGTCCAATATGCTACTGGGGAAAGTTGGAGGGTGGTTACTAATAGCTAGAGAAAGAATGAAGTGGCTGGGCCAAAACAGAAATGACACTCAGCTGTGGATGCATCTGGTGATGAAACTAAATTTTGATACTGTAAAGAATAATATTGCATAGGAACCTGGAATGTTAGGTCTATGAATCAAGGTAAATTGGACATGGTCAAGCAGGGGATGGCGAGTGAACATCACCATCTAGGAATCAGTGAACTAAAATGGACAGGAATGGGTGAATTTAATTCAGATGATTATTATATCTACTAATCTGTGCAAGAAACCCTTAGAAGAAATGGAGTAGCCATCATAGTCAATAAAAGAGTCTGAAATGTGGTACTTGGGTGTAAGCTGAAAAACAACAGAATGATCTTGCTTCATTTCCAAGGCAAACCATTCAACATCACAGTAATCCAAATCTGTGTCCCAACCACTAATGCTGAAGAAGCTGAAGTTGAACAGTTCTATGAAGAGCTAAAGACCTTCTAGAACTAACACCGGAGAAGGCAATGGCACCCCACTCCAGTACTCTTGCCTGGAAAATCCCATGGACAGAGGAGACTGGTAGGCTGCAGTCCACGGGGTCACTAAGAGTCGGACACGACTGAGCGACTTCACTCTCACTTTTCACTCTCATGCATTGGAGAAGGAAATGGCAACCCACTCCAGTATTCTTGCCTGGAGAATCCCAGGGACGGGGGAGCCTGGTGGGCTGCCGTTTATGGGGTCGCACAGAGTCGGACACGACTGAAGCGACTTAGCAGCAGCAGTAGCAGCAGAACTAACACCAAAAAAGATGTCCTTTTCATCATAGAGGATTGGAATGCAAAAGTAGTAGGAACTCAAGAAATATCTAGAGGAACAGGCAAGTTTGACCTTAGAGTATAAAATGAAACAGGGCAAAGGCTAACAGAGCTTAGTCAGGAGAACACACTAGTCATAGCAAGCTGCCTGTCCCAACAACAAAAGAGACAACTCAACATATGGACATCACTGATTTCAATACTGAAATCAGATTGATTTTATTTTTTGCAGCTGAAGATGGAGAAGCTCTCTACAGTCAGCAAAAAAGACCTGGATCTGACTGTGGCTCAGATCATGAGCTCCTTACTGCAAAATTCAGGCTTAAATCAAAGAAAGTAGGGAAAACCACTAGGCCATTCAAGTATGACCTAAATCAAATTCCTTATGATTATATAACAGAGATGATTAATAGATTCAAGGGATTAGATCTGATAAACAGAGTACCTGAAGAACTCTGGTGGTTCATAACATTTTACAGAAGACAGTGACCAAAATCATCCCAAAAGCAAAAGAAATGCAAGAAGGCAAAATGGTTGTCTAAGGAGGCCTTACAAATAGCTGAGAAAAGAAGAGAAGCAAAAAACAAAGGCATAATGGAAAGATACATCCAACTGAATGCAGGGCTCCAGAGAACAGCAAGGAGAGATAAGAAAGCTTTCTTAAATGAACAATGCAAAGAAATAGAGGAAAACCATAGAATGGGAAAGACTAGAAATCTCTTCAAGAAAACTGGAGAAATCAATGGAAAACTCCATGCAAGGATGGGCACGATAAAGGACAAAAATGGTATGGGCCTAACAGAAGCAGAAGAGATTAAGAAGAGGTGGCAGAAAGCAATCTTGAGGAAGAAGAATGGAACTGGAGGAATCAACCTGCCAGACTTCAGGCTCTACTACAAAGCCACAGTCATCAAGACAGTATGGTACTGGCACAAAGATAGAAATATAGATCAATGGAACAAAATAGAAAGCCCAGAGATAAACCCACGCACATATGGACACCTTATCTTCGACAAAGGAGGCAAGAATATACAATGGAGAAAAGACAATCTCTTTAACAAGTGGTGCTGGGAAAACTGGTCAACCACTTGTAAAAGAATGAAACTAGAACACTTCCTAACACCGTACACAAAAATAAACTCAAAATGGATTAAAGATCTAAACGTAAGACCAGAAACAATAAAACTCCTAGAGGAAAACATAGGCAAAACACTCTCCGACATAAATCACAGCAGGATCCTCCATGACCCACCTCCCAGAATATTGGAAATAAAAGCAAAAATAAACAAATGGGACCTAATTAAAATTAAAAGCTTTTGCACAACAAAGGAAACTATAAACAAGGTGAAAAGACAGCCTTCAGAATGGGAGAAAATAATAGCAAATGAAGCAACAGACAAACAATTAATCTCAAAAATATACAAGCAACTTCTGCAGCTGAATTCCCGAAAAATAAACGACCCAATCAAAAAATGGGCCAAAGAACTAAACAGACATTTCTCCAAAGAAGACATACAGATGGCTAACAAACCCATGAAAAGATGCTCAACATCACTCATTATTAGAGAAATGCAAATCAAAACCACAATGAGGTATCATTTCACACCAGTCAGAATGGCTGCTATCCAAAAGTCTACAAGCAATAAATGCTGGAGAGGGTGTGGAGAAAAGGGAACCCTCTTACACTGTTGGTGGGAATGCAAACTAGTACAGCCACTATGGAGAACAGTGTGGAGATTCCTTAAAAAACTGGGAATAGAACTGCCATATGACCCAGCAATCCCACTGCTGGGCATATACACCGAGGAAACCAGAATTGAAAGAGACGCGTGTACCCCAATGTTCATCGCAGCACTGTTTACAATAGCCAGGACATGGAAGCAACCTAGATGTCCATCAGCAGACGAATGGATAAGGAAGCTGTGGTACATATACACAATGGAATATTACTCAGCCATTAAAAAAAATACATTTGAATCGGTTCTACTGAGATGGATGAAACTGGAGCCCATTATACAGAGTGAAGTAAGCCAGAAAGAAAAACAACAATACAGTATACTAATGCATATATATGGAATTTGAAAGATGGTAACGATAACCCTATATGCGAGACAGAATAAGAGACACAGATGCATGGAACAATTTTATGGACTCTGAGGGAGGAGGGTGGGACGTTCTCGGAGAATGGCATTGAGACATGTGTATTGTCATATGTGAAACAGAGCACCATTCCATGTTCGATGCATGTGACAAGGGCTCAGGGCCGGGGCAATGGGATGATCCAGAAGGATGGGATGGGGAGGGAGGTGGGTGGGGGGTCCAGGAAGGGGAACACATGTAAACCCATGGCTGATTCATATCAATGTATGGCAAAAACTATTACAATATTGTAAAGTAATTAGCCCCCAACTAAAATAAATAAATTTATATAATAAAAAATAAAATAAAATAAAATAAAATAAAATAAAAAAAAAAAGAAGAAGTGGCAGGAATACACAGGAAAACTATTCTAAATAAGTGTTAATGACCTTGATAACCATGATGTTTATCTCACCGAGAGGCAGACATCCTGGAGTATGAAGTCAAGTGGGCCTTATGAAGCATTACTACGAAAAAAGCTAGTGGAGGTGATGGAATTTCAGCTGAGCTATTTCAAATCCTAAAAGATGATGCTGTTAAAGTGCTGCGTTCACTGTGTCAGGAAATTTGAAAAACTCCGCAGTGGCCACAGGACTGGAAAAGGTCAGTTTTCATTACAGTCCCAAAGAAGGGCAATGCCAAAAAATATTCAAGCTACCATACAATTGCACTCATTTCACATGTTAGCAAAGTGGTGCTCAAAATCCTTAAAGCTAGGCTTCAATAGTACATGAAGCAAGAACTTCCAGAGGTACAAGCTGGCTTCAGAAAATGCAGAGAAACCAGAGATCAAATTGCCAATATTAGTTGGATCATAGAAAAAGCAAGGGAATTCCAGAAAAACATCTACTTCTGCTTCATTGACTACACTAAAGCCTTTGACTATGTGAATCACAACAAACTGGAAAATTCTTAAACAGTTGGGAATACCATACAACCTTACCTATCTCCTGAGAAAGCTGTATGCAGGTCAAGAAGCAACAGTTAGAACTGGACACGGAACAATGAACTGGTTAAGAATTGGGAAAGGAGGATGTCAAGGCTGTATATTGTCACCAAACTTATTTAATTTATATGCAGAGTACTTCATGTGAAATGGTGGGCTAGATAAATCACAGGATGGAATCAAGATAGCTGGGAGAAATATCAACAACCTCACATAGGCAGATGATATTACTCCAATGGCAGAAGGTGAAGAGGAACTAAAGAGCCTCTTGATGAGAGGGAAAGAGGACAGTGAAAAAGCTGGCTTAAAACTGAATATTCGAAAAAGCAAAATCATGGCATCCAGTCCATCACTTAATGGCAAATAGAAGGGGGGAAAGTGAAAACAGTGACATACTTAATTTCCTTGGGCTCCAAAATCACTGCGGACAATGACTGCAGCCATGAAATTAAAAGACACTTGTTCCTTGAAAGAAAAGCTATAACAAACCTAGATGGTATATTAAAAAGCAAATACATCACTTTGCCAACAAAGGTCCGTATATTCAAATCTATGGTTTTTCCAGTAGTCATGTACACATGTGAAAATTGGACCATAAAGAAGGCTGAGTGCTGAAGAATTTATGACTCTGAATTGTGGCTCTGGAGGAGACTCTTGAGAATCCCTTGGACTGCAAGGAGATCAAATCAGTCAGTCCTAAAGGAAATCAACCCTGAATATTCATTGGAAGCACTGATGCTGAAGCTGAAGCTCCAATACTTTGGCCACCTGATGCAGAGTCGACTCATTGGAAAAGACCCTGATACTGGGAAAGATTTGAGGCAAAAAGAGATGGGGCAGAAGAGAATGAGATGGTTAGATAGCATCATCAACTCAATGGACATGAATTTGAGCAAACTCTGTGAAATAGTGAAGGACAGGGAAGCCTGGCATGCTGCAGTCCATGGGGTTGCAAAGAATCAGACGCTACTTAGGGACTGAACAACAGCTTACGAAATTCAGATCTAAAGATGGATAGAATAGGAAGACAGTAATAATTTATGAGATAAAATTTCCAAAGTTCACGCTTCAGTTCAGTTCAGTTCAGTCGCTCAGTCGTGTCCGACTCTTTGTGACCCAATGAACTGCAGCACGCCAGGCCTCCCTGTCCATCACCAACTCCCAGAGTTTACCCAAACCCATATCCATTGAGTCGGTGATGCCATCCAACCATCTCATCCTCTGTCCTCCCCTTCTCCTCCTGCCCCCAATCTTTCCCAGCATTAGGGTCCATTCCAATGAGTCAACTCTTCGCATGAGGTGGCCAAAGTATTGGAGTTTCAGCTTCAACATCAGTCCTTCCAAAGAACACCCAGGACTGATCTCCTTTAGGATGGACTGGTTGGATCTCCTTGAAGTCCAAGGGACTCTCAAGAGTCTTCTCCAACACCACAGTTCAAAAGCATCAATTCTGCGGCACTCAGATTTCTTCACAGTCCAACTCTCACATCCATACATGACCACTGGAAAAACCATAGCCTTGACTAGACAGACTTTTGTTGGCAAAGTAATGTCTCTGCTTTTAAATATGCTATCTAGGTTGGCCATAACATTCCTTCCAAGGAGTAAGTGTCTTTTAATTTCATGGCTGCAATCACCATCTGCAGTGATTTTGGAGCCCCCCAAAATAAAGTCTGACACTGTTTCCACTGTTTCCCCATCTGTTTCCCATGGACTGATGGGACCAGATGCCATGATCTTAGTTTTCTGAACGTTGAGCTTTAAGCCAACTTTTTCACTCTCCTCTTTCACTTTCATCAAGAGGCTCTTTAGTTCTTCTTCACTTTCTGCCATAAGGGTGATGTCATCTGCTTATCTGAGGTTATTGATATTTCTCCCGGCAATCTTGATTCCAGCTTGTGTTTCTTCCAGCCCAGCGTTTCTCATGATGTACTCTGCATATAAGTTAAATAAGCAGGGTGACAATATACAGCCTTGATGTACTCCTTTTCCTATTTGGAACCAGTCTGTTGTTCCATGTCCAATTCTAACTGTTGCTTCCTGACCTACATACAGGTTTCTCAAGAGACAGGTCAGATGGTCTAGTAAGTGCTTCTATGTCATTGGCCTAATGATCAGATTCCTGGTTTTTGTCTAGAAATACTGATTTAACACCTTCTGACTTTTTAGATGAAAGTCAGAGCACAGGTTAGGACCATGGATATGGTGAGAGGCCCATATCGTGGGCAAAAATAATGTTCTTCATTGTCTTTTTAAGATTTGCCCCCTCCCATCTTTCCCTTTAGGGGTCAGACAGCACTGTTTTCCTGGTCTTCAAGGCATAAATATCTTAGGATAATCTTCAAATTTTTTTTGTAATGCCAAAATGTAAATGTAATTCTTGCTCTCATTCTATCCTCCACTACCCCGGTTTCTCATTTGCAATCAAATCACATTCCTCCTGGACTCTAAGTCTTAGGAAAAGTGGGTAAAAATGAAAAGATTGTTTTTACAGTCACTCCTATGCTTTGAACTTTCTTTTCCATATTGTATTTCCTGTAGATAAACATTTCATACATACCCACATACCACAAATTCATAAATAAACTTTATTTTCTTAAAGGAAGGAAATTTCCAAGATGTGAACTCATTATAAATGAAGATTTGCATGCCTGGTCAGGTTATTCAAAAGAGCTTCAAGTTTAAAATAGTCAATCATTTTCCAGAAAACAGTGGTGATTCAAATTTCATAATGCATTCAGAAGTTTCAGTAACTTGTTATTGGCCACTCATGACATCAACCTTCGGTTTCTTTATATTTTTGTGAGGTCTCCCATCCCAGGAAGTGAGATCTGCCATTTTCTGATATCTATGTTTTTCTCTGGTTCTAATTTGAAAAGTCTTTCTTCTGTACTACTCTGCCCCTTCAGACTGTTACTCTAAGGATAGTCTTAAATTCAGAACTCTCCCCATAACCCCACCTTTAGTGACAGTTTAGCAGCAAGAAAGTAACACTGCAACCCCACTGTCACATTACAAAATCTGCAATTTCAAAAACCCTAGAGACTTTTACTAATCTTTTTAAATGCTGAGGATTCCATGAAATGTGTATCTTATTATTGTTACCCTTTAAAATGTTTACTGCTAAGCACAGGGTTCAACAGATATTTTTGTTTTACCTGTACACTTGGCAAGAAGTCGGTTTGGAGTGAAGACTCAAGCTTCTCTGTTGTGCAAAACATTAAAGCATGAACTGATTTTAAATTTTGGGTTCTCTCCCAAGTCAAATGGCCACATACAAACTGGCTTCCTTGATCCCATAACCCAAAGGTCATCTTGACTCAACTGTGAGTGAAGAGGGGTGAGAAAGAGAGCCCACAGTGAGGATTTTTTAACACCTTTACTCAGATGAAATCCATAATATGATGAACCTGGAGTCCTATTTTCAGTAGAATGGATTTCCTTCTCCTTGCCTTTACCTCAGCCCCTTGCCACCAAGGCTGACATGGATGCTTATTTTTAAAAACTCACATTAGCTTTTTAAAAAACTTGCTGCTTCAGTGTTGTCATCTTTGTGTGAGTGCTGCCTGAAGGCAGAGCTATTTTGATATTTACAGTAACTCCAATACCCTGTGTAGCATCTGACATGTGCACTAGATATTTTATTAAACGAGTATTTATTATCTGGATTGATGAAGGAGAAATGAGCAGCAGGGATATGGAAGCCTGGGTACTTCTCCCCAGACCTGCTACATTCAATGCTATTAGCCTGTAGTTCCTTAAAGATAACGTCTCTTTGCTCTCCATTATTCAGTCTCCTGGCTTCTCTCCTGTCCTTGGGCTGATCCTCTTGGAACTCTTCCTTCTCATCCTCCTTACATGTCAGAAACATCTGTATTGTCCAGGGCTGTAATCTAAAGGCATGACTGGTATTGAGTAATCACCTTCCAAGATGTTTTACTTATATAGTTTTTGACAGGAGACCTGAGTTTCTTGCTGATAATTATCATTAATCTTATGGATATAAACTTGTATCTATGATGTGTAACAAAGAAAAAATATGATGTCATTATCCCAAACGATTATACAGTGGAAGTGAGAAATAGATTTAAGGGACTAGATCTGATAGACAGAGTGCCTGATGAACTATGCACAGAGGTTCATGACATTGAGGTTCATGACAGGAGACAGGGAGCAAGACCATCCCCAAGAAAAAGAAATGCAAAAAAGTGAAATGGCTGTCTGAGGAGGCCTTACAGATAGCTGGGAAAAGAAGAGAAGCAAAAAGCAAAGGAGAAAAGGAAGGATATACCCATTTGAATGCAGAGTTCCAAAGAATAGCAAGGAGAGATAAGAAAGCCTTCCTCTGTGATCAGTGCAAAGAAATAGAGGAAAACAATAGAATGGGAAAGACTAGAGATCTCTTCAAGAAAATTAGAGCTACCAAGGGAAAATTTCATGAAAAGTTGGGATCAAAAAAGGACGGAAATGGTATGGACCTAACAGAAGCAGAAGATATTAAGAAGAGGTGGCAAGAATACACAGAAGAACTTTACAAAAAAGATCTTCACAACCCAGATAATCACGATGGTGTGATGACTCACCTAGAGCCAGACATCCTGGAATGTGAAGTCAAGTGGGCCTTTAGAAGCATCACTATGAACAAAAGCTAGTGGAGGTGATGGAATTTCAGTTGAGCTATTTCAAATCCTGAAAGATGATGCTGTGAAAGTGCTGCATTCGATATGCCAGCAAATTTGGAAAACTCAGCAGTGGCCACAGGACTGGAAAAGGTCAGTTTTCATTCCAATCCCTAAGAAAGGAAATGCCAAAGAATGCTCAAACTACCGCACAATTGCACTCATCTCACATGCTAGTAAAGTAATGCTCAAAATTCTCCAAGCCAGGCTTCAGTAATACGTGAACCGTGAACTTCCAGATGTTCAAGCTGGTTTTAGAAAAGGCAGAGGAACCAGAGATCAAATTGCCAACATCTGCTGGATCATCGAAAAAGCAAGAGTTCCAGAAAAACATTTATTTCTGCTTTATTGGCTATGCCAAAGCCTTTGACTATGTGGATCAAAATAAGCTGTGGAAGATTCTGAAACTGATGGGAATACCAGACCACCTGACCTGCCTCTTGAGAAATCTGTATGCAGGTCAGGAAGCAACAGGTAGAACTGGACATGGAACTTATATGCAGAGTACATCATGAGAAACGCTGGGCTGGAAGAAGCACAAGCTGGAATCCAGATTGCCGGGAGAAATAGCAATAACCTCAGATATGCAGATGACACCACTCATATGGCAGAAAGTGAAGAAGAACTTAAGAGCCTCTTGATGAAAGTGAAAGAGGAGAGTGAAAAAGTTGGCTTAAAGCTCAACGTTCAGAAAACAAAGATCATGGCATCTGGTCCCATCACTTCCTGGCAAATAGAGAAACAGTGCAAACAGTGACATACTTTATTTTTGAGTGCTCCAAAATCACTGCAGATGGTGATTGCAGCCATGAAATTAAAAGACGCTTACTCCTTGGAAGAAAAGTTATGATGAACCTAGATAGCATATTAAAAAGCACAGAGACATTACTTTGCCAACAAAGGTCCGTCTAGTCAAGGCTATGGTTTTTCCAGTAGTCATGTATGGATGTGAGAGTTGGACTATAAAGAAAGCTGAGGGCAGAAGAATTGATGCTTTTGAACTGTGGTGTTGGAGAAGTCTCTTGAGAGTCCCTTGGACTTCAAGGAGATCCAACCAGTCCATCCTAAAGGAAATCAGTCCTGAATGTTCATTGGAAGGACTCATGTTGAAGCTGAAACTCCAATACTTTGGCCACCTCATGCGAAGAGCTGACTCATTTGAAAAGACCCTGATGCTGGGAAAGATTGAAGGCAGGAGGAGAAGGGAATAACAGAGGATGAGATGGTTGGATGACATCACCAACTCAGTAGACATGAGTTTGAGTAAACTCTGGGAGTTGGTGATGGGCAGGGAGGCCTGACGTGCTGCAGTCCATGGGGTCGCAAAGAGTCGGACACGATTGAGTGACTGAACTGAATTGATTAAATGCTATAATGGATGTTTTGATCTCTTCAGGAGATCAAAGAAAGCTTGACTAAAAATGGTTAGTAAACTAGGCAGAAACAGGAGAAAGTACCACTCCAAAAAGAACATCATATGTAAAGACTATATGGAGCAGGAGAGAGCATGACCAAAATAAGAAACTGAAAGAAGTCTAGTATGGCTATTGCTGAGAGAAAAAGGGAATGGAAGCTAGTTGAGGCTGAAGACACAGAGGTAGGTTCTTCTGATCATGCAGGAACTTGTACATATTGGTAAGGACAATATGTTTTCTTTTAAGAGTGAAGATAAAACCCATTGAAAGGTTTTGGGTAAGAAAGGGACATGGTCTTATTTCCACTTTAATTACATTACTCTTGCTGCTTCTAGATAGCACAACTGTAGGGGTTTGTTGTTGTTAAGTCGCTCAGTCCTGTCCGACTATTTGCGACCTCATGGACTGCAGCACGCAAGGCTTCCCTGTCCTTCACTATCTCCCAGAGCTTGTTCATGTCGACTGAGTCAGTGATTCCATCCAGCCATCTCGTCCTCTGTCATCCCCTTCTCCTCTTGCCTTCAATCTTTTCCAGCATCAGGGTCTTTTCTAATGAGTAGGCTGTTCGCATCAAGTGGCCAAAGTATTGGAGCTTCAGCTTCAGCATTAGTCATGATTAGTCATGAGCCATGTAGTTTTAATTTGGCATCCTCCCTCTTGCCCACCTAGTGGAAGAGACTGGGAAATGAGTTAACAGTATTAGCTAAAAGAGCCCATCATTGCTGAGCTTCATTCATGACCCTTTGCCCAAGACAGCCACCGAGAAAAGACCTCCTCTGCCTGGAAATATGAATCTGTGGACTCACAACAAAGAACTACTGGGCAGTGAAATGATTTTCAGAGTCTTATCTAAGAACAATAGTTGGTAACATTGATTGACCACTTACCATGACAAATTGTGCTGAGCACTTTCTAGTATTGTCTCATCTAGTTCTCATTGTAATTTTGAGTTGGGAACTGTCATCATTCCCATTTTACAAAACAGGAAACCTAAGCACAGAGAGATTAAATGACTTACCCAAGGCCACAATGCAAGTAAGTAGAAACAACATTCTAGTGAAAGCAATCTTGATTCAGAATCCACATTCTGAAGTATACTGCCTCTTGCCTATCAGTGGAAGTTGTTAGGCAAAATCAAACATACATTATTTACCAGATTTTAAATGAGGAAACCAAAGTGAATCAATGATTTAGACCCCATGTCCAGTTATTTTCTTTTTTTTTAAATTGGAGTTTAGTTGCTTTACAATGTTGTGTTAGTTTCTGCTGTACAGCAAAGTGAATCAGCTATACATATACATATGTCCCCCGTTTGTTACCACAGAGCATTGAGTAGAGTTCCCTACGCTATGCGGTGGGTTATCATTAGTTATCTATTTCATACACAGTAGTGTATATATATCAATTCCAATCTCCCAAGTCATCCAACCCCCTCTTTCCCCAACTTGGTGTCCATACATTTGTTCTCTATGTCTGTGACTCTATTTATTCTTTGCAAACAGGTTCATCTGTATCAGTTTGATACAGTGTCTGCCAGGCATTCTGTGCATACAGACAGATGATTAAAATTGAGAAGCTCTAAGCAACTGGGGAACGGGCCATTGCTAAAGCTACCAGACTAATTTTTTTTCTACTAATAACCTCCCCAAAATATGATCCTTAGCTATCATAAGGCTAGAATCTCCCACTTACACTACTGTCACCCCCATTCACCCAAATCAAAATGGGTACATTCAAAAGCCTGAGACTGACTGAGCATTGGGAGACAGTAGAGGTTAAACACACACACACATTCTGGCATGAACTTGGCTATGCTAAATCACTTCAGTCGTGTCCGACTCTGTGCGACCCCATAGACGGCAGCCCACCAGGCTCCCCCATCCCTGGGATTCTCCAGGCAAGAACACTGGAGTGGGTTGCCATTTCCTTCTCCAGTGTATGAAAGGGAAAAGGGAAAGTGAAGTCGCTCAGTCGTGTCTGACTCTTAGCGACCCCATGGACTGCAGCCTACTAGGCCCCTCCGTCCATGGGATTTTCCAGGCAAGAGTACTGGAACTTGGCTATAAGACTAGGATATTAACTCTGAGGGTGGTTGTATGGATTAAATAAGGCCAATATTGGAATTATCACAGTGATCCACTAATGTTAAATAATGACGATGATGATTTATTCTCTCCAGTTGTGTTCTTCAGAGTCACCTTTGTCTTCGGCCATCATTTTCATCACTGGGCCTTCAGCTTCTACCCAGGGTAAAATGAGAGTTTAGGTGCTGAGGTGAGGGGTAAATGAAGTAATGTTTACAAAGTGCTTGACAGTGGAATAGGTACTCAGAATAGTTCAGTTCAGTTCAGTCGCTCAGTCATGTCTGACTCTTTGCAACCCCATGAATTGCAGCACGCCAGGCCTCCCTGTCCATCACTAACTCCCGGAGTTTACCCAAACCCATGTCCATCGAGTCGGTGATACCATCCAACCATCTCATCCTCTGTCGTCCCCTTCTCCTCCTGCCCCCAATCTTTCCCAGCATTAGGGTCTTTTCCAATGAGTCAACTCTTCGCATGAGGTGGCCAAAGTATTGGAGTTTCAGCTTCAACATCAGTCCTTACAATGAACACCCAGGACTGATCTCCTTTAGGATGGACTGGTTGGATCTCCTTGCAGTCCAAGGGACTCTCAGGAGTCTTCTCCAACACCACAGTTGAAAAGCATCAATTCTGCGGTGTTCAACTTTCTTCACAGTCCAACTCTCACATCCATACATGACCACTGGAAAAACCATAGCCTTGACTAGATGGACCTTTGTTGGCAAAGTAATGTCTCTGCTTTTAAATATGCTATGTAGGTTGGTCATAACCTTCCTTCCAAGGAGTAAGCGTCTTTTAATTTCTGGCTGCAGTAACCATCTGCAGTGATTTTGGAGCCCCCCAAAATAAAGTCTAACACTGTTTCCACTTTTTCCACATCTATTTGCCATGAAGTGATGGGAACAGATGCCATGATCTTAGTTTTCTGAATGTTGAACTTTAAGCCAACTTTTTCACTCTCCTCCTTCACTTTCATCAAGAGGCTCTTTAGTTCCTCTTCACTTTCTGCCATAAGGGTGGTGTCATCTGCATATCTGAGGTTATTGCTATTTCTCCTGGCAATCTTGATTCCAGCTTGTGCTTCCTCCAGCCCAGCGTTTCTCATGATGTACTCTGCATAGAAGTTAAATAAGCAGGGTGACAATATACAGCCTTGACGTACTCCTTTTCCTATTTGGAACCAGTCTGTTGTTCCATGTCCAGTTCTAACTGTTGCTTCCTGACCTGCATACAGGTTTCTCAAGAGACAGGTCAGGTGGTCTGGTATTCCCATCTCTTTCAGAATTTTCCACAGTTTATTGTGATCCACACAGTCAAAGGCTTTGGCATAGTCAATAAAGCAGAAGTAGATGTTTTTCTCGAACTCTCTTGCTTTTTCTCTGATCCAGCAGATGTTGGCAATTTGATCTCTGGTTCCTCTGCCTTTTCTAAAACCAGCTTGAACATCTGGAAGTTCACGGTTCACGTATTACTGAAGCCTGGCTTGGAGAATTTTGAGCATTACTTTACTAGCATGTGAGATGTGTGCAATTGTGCGGTAGTTTGAGCATTCTTTGGCATTGCCTTTCTTTGGGATTGGAATGAAAACTGACCTTTTCCAGTCCTGTGGCCACTGCTGAGTTTTCCAAATTTGCTGGCATATTGAGTGCAGCACTTTCACAGCATCATCTTTCAGGATTGAAATAGCTCAACTGAAATTCCATCACCTCCACTAGCTTTGTTCGTAGTGATGCTTTCTAAGGCCCACTTGACTTCACATTCCAGGATGTCTGGCTCTAGGTGACTGATCACACCATCGTGATTATCTGGGTCATGAAGATCTTTTTTGCACAGTTCTTCTGTGTATTCTTGCCACCTCTTCTTAATATCTTCTGCTTCTGTTAGGTCCATACCATTTCTGTCCTTTATCGAGCCCATCTTTGCATGAAATATTCCCTTGGTATCTCTAATTTTCTTGAAGAGATCTCTAGTCTTTCGCATTCTATTGTTTTCCTCTATTTCTTTGCATTGATCACTGAGGAAGGCTTTCTTATCTCTCCTTGCTATTCTTTGGAACTCTGCATTCAGATGGGAATATCTTTCCTTTTCTCCTTTGCTTTTTGCTTCTCTTCTTTTCCCAGCTATTTGTAAGGCCTCCTTAGAATAAGGTAGTCGTTATTATTAGCTACTTGTATAAATGGAAAAAATATTTAATTAACTACACAAAAAATTCTTTGTCCTGAAAATCAACAAAAAGTACTTCCTATGGATCAGTCAACTGTTGGTTTCTAATACCTGTAGAGCAATAACAGGCTAGTAGGATGTATGTTCCCAGTACCCTAATGAGAAAAACTCAGACTATTAATTTCCTAAATATGGTTCCCAGAATAGCAGCATCAGCATAACCTGGGAATTTGCTAGAAATGAGAATCATGGGTTCCACTCACAATCTACTAAATCAGAAACCCTGGGGTGGAGACCTGCAATCTGTTTTTAACAAGACATCCAGGTGATCCTAATGCACACTCAAATGTGAGAACCATGATATACTGGAGTTTTAAGTACTGTCACAAAAATCTTGATTCTGTGTAAGGTAATTTTTTTCACAAATATTGTGCATTTCGGATGCTTTAAAATGAGAACAATAATATTGGCTGAAATTGTCAAGTCTAATTTTAAAGCAAATTCTAAAATGCAAAAATAATTCCACAATAAAGGACCCTTTTGGTGACCATGGAATAGTGCTTCCTGCTTCATTTCTACTAGAGTCATTAGATAAGACTTCCCTGTTCAAAGTTTGTGCAGATTTGAGTTTCTTACTTAGATCTCTACACTAGAGGCCCCAACCCCCTGGGCCATGGACCTGTATTGGTTAGGAACAAGAGCCACACAGCAGGAGGTGAGCCGTGGGCTAGAGAGGAAAGCTTCATCTATATTTACAACTGCTCCCCATTTCTCGCATTACTGCCTGAGCTCTGCCTCCTGTCAGATCAGCAGTGGCGTTAGATTCTTATAGGAGTGCAAACCCTACTGTGAACTGTTATGTGAGGGATCTAGCTTGCATGTTCCTTTTAAGAATCTAATGCCTGATGATCTGAGGTGGAGTTGAGATGGTGATGCTAGTACTGGGGAGTGGCTCAAATACAGATTATCATTAACAGAGAGATTTGACTGGACAGAGACCATAATCAATTGCTTGCAGACTCATATCACAACCCTATCAGTAAGTGGCAAATGAGAATTGTATAATTATTTCATTATATATTACAATGTAATAATAAAAGAAATAAAGTGTACAATAAATGTAATGTGCTTGAATCATCATGAAACCATCCCCTGCCCCAGTCCATGGAAAAATTGTCTTCCATAAAACTGGCCCCTAGTGCCAAAACAATTGGGGACTGCTTCTCCAGAACCTCTTTCTGAAGATTCTGTGGCTTGTCCAATGTTATTTGGATCCAGAAACAGAGTACCTGAAAGAGGTGATATCCTATGTGATCTTGGCAAAGTTACTTAAGTTCTCTCTATCTTAATTTCTTCATCTGCAAAATAGGGATAACAGTACTTTCAGGATTGTTGCAGGAATTAAATGCCTTTCTACAGGCAGTGTCTAGAAGAGTAGCTATACCCGATTCATGTATATTATTATTATTACAGAAATATAGACTAATTTCAGCCCAAGCTCTTACCCAATTATTACTAATGGGAAAAACCTACTCCACTTAACCCTGCCTCCACTATTATGACCCCTTGTCATTTAGGCACATTCAGGAGCTTTATAGAGGAGAAGAGTCAAAGATGCACACTTAGCAAATTAAAAAAAAAACAGATGAGGATATTATTCATTTAGTTTGTGTGAGGTAAAAAATATTTATTGATCATCTACTCTCTTCCAAGCAGCGTGTTACACCTGAGAGTAAAACTGACCTGGATTCTGCTTTCACCAAAAACGAGGTCTAGGGACTTCCCTGGCAGTCCAGTGGTTAAGATTCTGGGCTCCCAATGCACGAGGTATGGGTTTGATCCCTGGTTGAGGAACTCTTGTCCCACATGCCATACAGTGTGGCCAAAAAATGGAGGTCTAGTGGGAGAGATAGGTATAGAAAAACTAATCACACAGATGCAGAACATGCCCAAATTAAAACTGTGACTGTTACTAAGGAAAATTATTCTGCCAGGTGTATAAGGAGGAAACATGACATTCAACCAGAATTCCTGTACTTTGGCTTGCAAAGCATTGTCCTGACAGGTGGCAAGTCCTTGTTGAGGAGATGAGGCTAGGGGAAAATGTATGAAACATTTATGAAGGCCTTTCTTGTAAGCTATGTTAAGAGATTTTATCTATTTTCTTGAGGACAATAAGACAGCACTGAGAAATTTCTGATTTTGGAATAATCAATCCTAGCTGCAGTGCATTAGAGCAAAAGTGGAGACAGGGAGACAAATTAGGAGTTTATTTTGATAATCTAGGTAGGAAATATGAGTGGTTCCTATTACTAGTGTTACATATACATACTACTTGAGTATCCGTTCTTTAAGCCGATGTGATTCAGGCAAGTGATGGTTATGATAAGATGCTGATTTACAAACAATTCATCCTATTTTATTCTAATTACAGAAATAATACAAACTTGTTATAGAAAATTTGGAAAACAGATAAGTATAAAAAAGGAAACAAATGTTCCATAATCCTTCAGTTACCTACAACTTCGATTCAACATCCAACTCAAAAAAGTTTTCAAGTTATATAAGTAATACATGCTCATTATAGAAAAAAATAAAGTAAAATTGTCTTAAAATTCTACTGTTTTCCTTTTTAATACTGGATATGTGTTTGTTTCTATGGTAAAAAAATGTGTGGCATGTATGCTGAACAAAAATTAAATGATAGTGTAAGTGTACTTTTGTGTCCTATTTTTACATTTAACATTATTACATAAATATTCTCCATGGTCACTGAGAATATTTGAAAACCTTAAATATGAGTAACTGTGTAATCATATGCATATGCTATAACTTGGCTACCCACCATCTTGTTGTGAACTTTCAGATTCTTCCCAACTTTTCATTGTTATATTAAAATCTGGGATAAGCTTCCTTTGTCCCCATGTCTGCTTTCTGGTAATAGAGATATTTATACTCATCCTTGTACTTGTTTACCTGGTAAACAATAGGGGGAAGTACATTCATCTCTGTGAGACAGCATCCCTAGCCTAGAAGTTCTGATCATTTTGTTCTAATCAACCAAGAAAACAGGTTGTTCAGGTTGTTGAAGGAATGGAAACCATACTATACAAAGGATGAATTAAGCAGTCAGGGACATTTATGGGAGGGAAATGAAGGTGAGACATTTGAGAAACTGACATGGAAATGATAAGACTACAATAGGCAGGAGGGTGAAAGCCATTTTCCCATTGGTTTTTGGGACAATGGAAGATGGACACAACCCATCTGTTAGGGAAATGAGAGCTACTTGTGGTAATGCAAGGATGATAATCATAAGCTTGCCCTAGAGGGGCCTGCAGGGCCCTGGTGCCTCTCTGAATCCAGCTCAGTGATAAAGAAGTTCCTGTTCTATTTATACATTTCCTTAGCCAATTTTGTGTATTTATTAGTTTAATATGAAAGCAAGAATGTAAATATTTTTTCATGTATACTCAATAGAATCCTTTCCTGACTCAGGAATATATGTTTTTTTGACCAGGTCAAGGATCTTATTCCTTTCCTGCAAATGATTCTAAGGACTCGTTTTTCTGCTTTGGTTTAGTTGCTGATTATGGTCTTGTCCCCCTTCCAGTTTATAGATCTAAATGATGGAAAAAATCCATGCTTACCCAGCCCCTAGCCCTAAAACACACACACACACACACACACACACACACACCCTAGTCAAAAAGTTAGCAGCCTGAGGCACAGCTAAACTCACGGATGGTAGCAGGCTTGCTACAGCTTATCTAGGATGGTGCTCTTCCAAGAGAATTTCAAATCCTGGTCACCTGCTCCTGGTCCATTGGCCATTCCTAAGGTGAATTTAGTCAGGCCTCTGAATGTCCCAAGCAAGCAGTTTAGTTATTAATTTTTATAAGGTATTCATACATACAAGTATGGGAGTTATGGGAAACATGGAGGCATGTTCCCAATATCTGTGTCCAGAAAGGGATGCAATCTAAAGCTAATAGATTTAAGAAATGTCATTGCTAAGAAAAACAGTTATCTTATTTTGAGTTCTTTCTTTGTATGAGGCACTGTGCTTTGTAGGTTATAAACTCTTCAGGGGCAGATCCAGGTTTGGGGGGCCTGAAGCTTATACAACTTTGGGGGCTCTTTAAGAAAAACATGCTGGTCCCTCTCACGGTCTTGGGAAGGGCCCATTCAAGTGAGGGGCCTTAAAGCTCAAGTTTCATTAATTTCACTGTAAAGTCACCTCTGCATCTTTTTAAAACTTTTGACAATTCTGAGAAGTACTAACAGTATACCTTTAAAAGAAATAAGTGAGTAAACTGACTTTTAGAGAAGTGAGGTCACTTGCCCTAGGTTGTACAGTTTGTAAGCTACGTCATTGTTTTTCTCCCACGATCTCCTTCCAGACTTTCTCTTTTCAGCTAACTAGATCTCCTTCTCTAAAATATCCTTTTCTGGCAAAATTTAGCACTGTCTTCTGGCATGTGTGAGGAACTTAACGCTTGTTCAACATTAGCAGAAGGGCAAAAGTGCTCCTTCTGGCTGAGCTCACTAGGGGAATATGCCCTCTAGGGAGCTGCAGAACAAGAAGAAAGCAGGTGAGGAGGGTAATTTTTTCCTATTAGGTCTGAGCTATGCACTACTTTCAGCTACACATTTGCTTGCTGTTCCATGGACAAGTGACTTAAAAATGCAGGCTTTTCTGTTTAGATACAACTTGACTCCCGCAGACCAGCTCTATTTTTCTGGGCCCTTATCTCTCCTTGCCCTCCCCTCCTTTCCTCACTTCACCCTATTCTGCCCAACCTTCCACTCAGCCCCAGCTCCCCAAGACTTCTTGTTTTTGTTGTTGTTCTACTGGGAACAGGGAGGGTGGAGTCTTCTTAGTGAGGCTTTTCCTCCCCTCCTTCCAGCCCTCAGACTTGGCTCCACCCTAGTAGTTTGTCAGCTGGCTTTCAAGAAAAGAAGAAGAGGCAGGAGGAAGAATAGGAGGAACAGGGAAAGGGAAAAACAGCATATCTTGGACCCTGACCCCTGGGGTGTCTGCATACTTCTTAGCCGTTGTTCATTGCTTCCATGCTTAATTTAACTCTTACACCCCTCACGCATCTGACTCTGGTTATACAGAGGAAAGCACAGGCTGCTACTTCAAGCAGGCTGCTGCTGCTAAGTCGCTTCAGTCGTGTCCGACTCTGTGCGACCCCATAGACGGCAGCCCACCAGGCTCCCTCGTCCCTGGGATTCTCCAGGCAAGAACACTGGAGTGGGTTGCCATTTCCTTCTCCAACACATGAAAGTGAAAAGTGGTCGCTCAGTCGTCTCCGACTCTTCGCGACCCCATCGACTGCAGCCTACCAGGCTCCTCCGTCCATGGGATTTTCCAGGCAAGAGTACTGGAGTGGGGTGCCATCGCCTTCTCCGACTTCAAGCAGGCAGTCTCCTTAAACCTTAAGATAGGATGGAAGGATCTGAAGATAGTGCAGGTTTATTTCTTTTTTTTATTCCTTTTTTATTTTTTTAATAAATTTATTTATTTTAGTTGGGGGCCAATTACTTAACAATATTGTAGTGGTTTTTGCCATACATTGACATGAATCACCCATGGGTCTACATGTGTTCCCCATCCTGAACCCGCCTCCCACCTCCCTCCCCATCCCATCCCTTTGGGTCATCCCATTGCCCCGGCCCTGAGCATTTGTCTCATGCATCGAACTTGGAATGGTGTTCTGTTTCACATATGATAATATACATGTTTCAATGCTATTGTCCCAGAACGTCCCACCCTCACCTTCTCCCTCAGAGTCCATAAGACTGTTCTATGCATCTGTGTCTCTTATTCTGTCTCACATATAGGGTTATCGTTACCATCTTTCAAATTCCACATATATGCATTAGTATACTGTATTGGTGTTTTTCTTTCTGGTTTACATCACTCTGTATAATGGGCTCCAGTTTCATCCATCTCAGTAGAACTGATTCAAATGTATTCTTTTTTTTTTTTTTTTTTTTTTTTTTTTTTTTTTTTTTTTTTTTTTTTTTTTTTGAGGATCAAATGTTTTCTTTCTTTTTTTTTTTTTTTTTTTATAAATTTATTTATTTTACTTGGGGGCTAATTACTTTACAATATTGTAATAGTTTTTGCCATACATTGACAAGAATCAGCCATGGGTTTACATGTGTTCCCCTTCCCGAACCCCCCACCCACCTCCCTCCCCCTCCCATCCCTCTGGATCATCCCACTGCCCCGGCCCCGAGCCCTTGTCACATGCATCGAACATGGAATGGTGCTCTGTTTCACATATGACAATACACATGTCTCAATGCCATTCTCCCAGAACGGCCCACCCTCACCTTCTCCCTCAGAGTCCATAAAATTGTTCCATGCATCTGTGTCTCTCATTCTGTCCCGCATATAGGGTTATCGTTACCATCTTTCAGATTCCATATATATGCATTAGTATACTGTATTGTTGTTTTTCTTTCTGGCTTACTTCACTCTGTATAATGGGCTCCAGTTTCATCCATCTCAGTAGAACCGGTTCAAATGTATTTTTTTTAATGGCTGAGTAATATTCCATTGTGTATATGTACCACAGCTTCCTTATCCATTCATCTGCTGATGGACATCTAGGTTGCTTCCATGTCCTGGCTATTGTAAACAGTGCTGCAATGAACATTGGGGTACACGCGTCTCTTTCAATTCTGGTTTCTTCGGTGTGTATGCCCAGCAGTGGGATTGCTGGGTCATATGGCAGTTCTATTCCCAGTTTTTTAAGGAATCTCCACACTGTTCTCCATAGTGGCTGTACTAGTTTGCATTCCCACCAACAGTGTAAGAGGGTTCCCTTTTCTCCACACCCTCTCCAGCATTTATTGCTTGTAGACTTTTGGATAGCAGCCATTCTGACTGGTGTGAAATGATACCTCATTGTGGTTTTGATTTGCATTTCTCTAATAATGAGTGATGTTGAGCATCTTTTCATGTGTTTGTTAGCCATCTGTATGTCTTCTTTGGAGAAATGTCTGTTTAGTTCTTTGGCCCATTTTTTGATTGGGTCATTTATTTTTCGGGAATTCAGCTGCAGAAGTTGCTTGTATATTTTTGAGATTAATTGTTTGTCTGTTGCTTCATTTGCTATTATTTTCTCCCATTCTGAAGGCTGTCTTTTCACCTTGTTTATAGTTTCCTTTGTTGTGCAAAAGCTTTTAATTTTAATTAGGTCCCATTTGTTTATTTTTGCTTTTATTTCCAATATTCTGGGAGGTGGGTCATGGAGGATCCTGCTGTGATTTATGTCGGAGAGTGTTTTGCCTATGTTTTCCTCTAGGAGTTTTATTGTTTCTGGTCTTACGTTTAGATCTTTAATCCATTTTGAGTTTATTTTTGTGTACGGTGTTAGGAAGTGTTCTAGTTTCATTCTTTTACAAGTGGTTGACCAGTTTTCCCAGCACCACTTGTTAAAGAGATTGTCTTTTCTCCATTGTATATTCTGGCCTCCTTTGTCGAAGATAAGGTGTCCATATGTGCGTGGGTTTATCTCTGGGCTTTCTATTTTGTTCCATTGATCTATATTTCTATCTTTGTGCCAGTACCATACTGTCTTGATGACTGTGGCTTTGTAGTAGAGTCTGAAGTCAGGCAGGTTGATTCCTCCAGTTCCATTCTTCTTCCTCAAGATTGCTTTGGCTATTCGAGGTTTCTTATATTTCCATACAAATTGTGAGATGATTTGTTCTAGTTCTGTGAAAAATACCATTGGTAGCTTGATAGGGATTGCATTGAATCTGTAGATTGCTTTGGGTAGAATACTCATTTTCACTATATTAATTCTTCCAATCCATGAACACGGTATATTTCTCCATCTGTTTGTGTCCTCTTTGATTTCTTTCATCAGTGTTTTATAGTTTTCTATATATAAGTCTTTTGTTTCTTTAGGTAGATATATTCCTAAGTATTTTATTCTTTTTGATGCAATGGTGAATGGTATTGTTTCCTTAATTTCTCTTTCTGTTTTCTCATTATTGGAGTATAGGAATGCAAGGGATTTCTGTGTGTTAATTTTATATCCTGCAACTTTACTATATTCATTGATCAACTCTAGTAATTTTCTAGTAGAGTCTTTAGGGTTTTCTATGTAGAGGATCATGTCGTCTGCAAACAGTGAGAGTTTTACTTCTTCTTTTCCTATCTGTATTCCTTTTATTTCTTTTTCAGCTCTGATTGCTGTGGCCAAAACTTCCAAAACTATGTTGAATAGTAGTGGTGAAAGTGGGCATCCTTGCCTTGTTCCTGACTTTAGGGGAAATGCTTTCAATTTTTCACCATTGAGGATAATGTTTGCTGTGGGTTTGTCATATATAGCTTTTATTATGTTGAGATATGTTCCTTCTATTCCTGCTTTCTGGAGGGTTTTAATCATAAATGGATGCTGAATTTTGTCAAAGGCTTTTTCTGCATCTATTGAGATAACCATATGGTTTTTTTCTTTCAATTTGTTAATGTGGTGTATTACATTGATTGATTTGCGGATGTTAAAAAAACCTTGCATTCCTGGGATAAAGCCCACTTGGTCATGATGTATGATCTTTTTAATATGATGTTGGATTCTGTTTGCTAGAATTTTATTAAGGATTTTTGCATCTATGTTCATCAGTGATATTGGCCTGTAGTTTTCCTTTTTTGTGACATCTTTGTCTAGTTTTGGAATTAGGGTGATGGTGGCCTCATAGAATGAGTTTGGAAGTTTACCATCTTCTGCAATTTTCTGGAAGAGTTTGAGCAGGATAGGTGTTAGCTCTTCTCTAAATTTTTGGTAGAATTCCGCTGTGAAGCCGTCTGGTCCTGGGCTTTTGTTTGCTGGAAGATTTCTGATTACACTTTCGATTTCCGTGCTTGTGATGGGTCTGTTAAGATCTTCTATTTCTTCCTGGTTCAGTTTTGGAAAGTTATACTTTTCTAAGAATTTGTCCATTTCTTCCAAGTTGTCCATTTTATTGGCATATAGCTGTTGGTAGTAGTCTCTTATGATCCTTTGTATTTCTGTGGAATCTGTTGTGATCTCTCCATTTTCATTTCTAATTTTGTTGATCTGATTCTTCTCCCTTTGTTTCTTGATGAGTCTGGCTAATGGCTTATCAATTTTGTTTATCTTCTCGAAAAACCAGCTTTTAGTTTTGTTGATTTTTGCTATGGTCTCTTTTGTTTCTTTTGCATTTATTTCTGCCCTAATTTTTAAGATTTCTTTCCTTCTACTGACCCTGGGGTTTTTCATTTCTTCCTTCTCTAGTTGCTTTAGGTGTAGAGTTAGTTGATTTATTTGATTTTTTTCTTGTTTCTTGAGGTACGCCTGTATTGCTATGAACCTTCCCCTTAGTATTGCTTTTACAGTGTCCCATAGGTTTTGGGTTGTTGTGTTTTCATTTTCATTCGTTTCTATGCATAATTTTATTTCTTTTTTGATTTCTTCTGTGATTTGTTGGTTATTCAGAAGCGTGTTGTTTAGCCTCCATATGTTGGAACTTTTAATAGTTTTTTTCCTGTAATTGAGGTCTAATCTTACTGCATTGTGGTCAGAGAAGATGGCTGGGATGATTTCAATTTTTTTGAATTTACCAAGGCTAGATTTATGGCCCAGGATGTGATCTATCCTGGAGAAAGTTCCATGTGCACTTGAGAAAAAGGTAAAATTGATTGTTTTGGGGTGGAAACTCCTGTAAATATCAATTAAATCTAATTTGTCTATTGTATCATTTAAAGTTTGTGTTTCCTTGTTAATTTTCTGTTTAGTTGATCTATCCATATGCGTGAGTGGAGTATTAAAGTCTCCCACTATTATTGTGTTATTGTTAATTTCCCCTTTCATACTTGTTAGTATTTGCCTTATATATTGTGGTGCTCCTATGTTGGGTGCATATATATTTATGATTGTTACGTCTTCTTCTTGAATTGATCCTTTGATCTTTATGTAGTGTCCTTCTTTGTCCCTTTTCACATCCTTTATTTTAAAGTCTATTTTATCTGAAATGAGTATTGCGACTCCTGCTTTCTTTTGGTCTCCGTTTGCATGGAATATGTTTTTCCACCCTTTCACTTTCAGCCTGTGTGTGTCCCTAGTTTTGAGGTGAGTCTCTTGTAGACAGCATATATAGGGGTCTTGTTTTTGTATCCATTCAGCAACCCTTTGCCTTTTGGTTGGGGCATTCAACCCATTTACATTTAAGGTAATTATTGATAAGTATGATCCCGTTGCCATTTACTTTGTTGTTTTGAGTTCGTGTTGAAACATCCTTTCTGTGTTTCCTGTTTAGAGAAGATCCTTTAGCATTTGCTGGAGAGCTGGTTTGGTGGTGCTGAATTCCCTCAGCTCTTGCTTGTCTGTAAAGCTTTTGAATTCTCCTTCATATCTGAATGAGATCCTTGCTGGGTACAGTAATCTGGGTTGTAGATTATTCTCTTTCATTACTTTAAGTATGTCCTGCCATTCCCTTCTAGCCTGAAGGGTTTCTATTGAAAGATCAGCTGTTATCCTTATGGGGATCCCCTTGTGTGTTATTTGTTGTTTTTCCCTTGCTGCTTTTAATATTTGTTCTTTGTGTTTGATCTTTGTTAATTTGATTAATATGTGTCTTGGGGTGTTTCGCCTTAGGTTTATCCTGTTTGGAACTCTCTGGGTTTCTTGGACTTCTGTGACTATTTCTTTCCTCAATTTAGGGAAATTCTCAACTATTATCTCCTCGAGTATTTTTTCATGGCCTTTCCTTTTATCTTCTTCTTCTGGGACTCCTATGATTCGAATGTTGGGGCGTTTCATATTGTCCCAGAGGTCCCGGAGGTTTTCCTCATTTCTTTTGATTCTTTTTTCTTTTTTCCTCTCTGCTTCGTTTATTTCCATCATTCTATCTTCTACCTCACTTATCCTATCTTCTGCCTCCGTTATTCTACTGTTGGTTCCCTCCAGAGTGTCTTTTATCTCCTTTATTTCATTATTCATTCTATATTGATTCCTTTTTATTTCTTCTAAGTCCTTGATAAACATTTCTTGCATCTTCTCAATCTTTGTCTCCAGGCTATTTATCTGTAACTCCATTTTGCTTTCAAGATTTTGGATCATTTTTATTATCCTTATTCTAAATTCTTTTTCGGATAGATTCCCTATCTCCTCCTCTTTTGTTTGGCTTTGTGGGCATTTCTCATTTTCCTTTACTTGCTGAGTATTTCTCTGCCTTTTCATCTTGTTTAGATTGCTGTGTTAGGCGTGGCCCTTCTGTATTCTGGTAGTATGAAGTTCCTCTTTGTTGTGGAGGTTCCTCACTGCGGTTGGGGTTGGACAGGTGGCTTGTCAAGGTTTCCTGGTTGGGGGAGCTTGTGTCGGTGTTCTGGTGGGCGGAGCTGGATTTCTGCTCTCTTGAGTGTAATGGAGTGACCAGTATTAATTTTTGAGATGTCTATGGATTTGGTGTGCCTCTGGGCAGCCTGTATATTGATGCTCAGGTCTATGTTCCTGCGTTGCTGGAGAATTTGCGTGGTATGTCTTGCTCTGGAACTTATTATCTCTTGGGTGGAGCTTGGTTTCAGTGAATTTATGGAGGCTATTGGATGGTCTCTTATTAATTAATGTTTCCCCTGGCTTTCAGTCTTATTCTTGCAGTAGCCTCAAGACTTCTCCTTCCATACAGCCTCAATAATAAAACTTTTAGGTTAATGGTGAAAAGATTCTCCACAGTGAGGGATACCCAGAAAGGTTCACTGAGTTACATGGAGAGATGAGGTGGGGGGGGTGGGTTGTAGTGACCAGGAGGGGAAGAGGGGAATTCAAATGTGGAGAGAGCAATCTAGCCAGTAAGCACTTCCCTCTGTGCTTTCCACAGTTTGGAACCCTCAGAGTGATTCACAGAGATACATAGAGAGGGGGGAGGAAGGTAACAGAGGTGAGCATGAGTAGAAAGGGAGGAATTAAGAGGGGAGAGAGAGATCTGGGCAGTATCCTGTTCCTGAAGTGTTCTCCGGTACCCAGAACACCCTCAGAGATTCACAGAATTGGGTTGAGAAGAGAAGGAGGAGGGTGGGAGATAGAGGTTCCCTGGGGGAGAAGAAAGAGCATCAATAGGGGGACAGAGTGATCAGGCCAGTGATCACACTCCTGAGTAAAAATGGGTCCTAAAGATTGGGTTCTTAAATGTACAAAGTTGATATCAAATATGTAAAACACAGATTAAAAATCTAGAGTAGAGGTTAGACTCATAAAACTTACAATCTAAAAAAAAAAAAAAAGAAAAAAGGGAACAGTGTAAAAAGAAAAAAAAACAGTAAAACAGTAAAAAAAGAAACAGTAAAAAAATGTAGAACAGGAAAAAAACATTAAAAAAAAAAACACAAAAGGTATAAGATATATGTATGTAGTTTGCTTCAAAAATAGGGTTTTTTTTTTTTTTTTTTTGCAAGTTAATAGTGGGTTATGAAAATGAAACTTAAAGGTGTAATAGAGGACTTGAAGAAAAAGGAAAGAAGAGAAAAAAAAATTTTTTTAATTAAAAAAAAAAAATTAAAAAAAAATTAAAAAAAATAATAATAGTAAAAAATATATATATCCCGGACTTTCTCTGGAGCTGTTGTGAGCAGTGTGGGATCTGCTCAGTTTTAGATAGATCCTTATTCCTGCTTATACTTTTCAAGATCTGTAGGTCCTTTTTAATGCAGTCGGTATTAGCTACAGGGATCTTAATCTGTTGGCCTGTCCCTTCCAAAGCACTTCCCTCTGTTTATTTGGCTTCTGTTTGGAGATCTCTTCAGTATCTAATTTCCGCCCTGCATCAAAGCGGTGGAGGTGATCTCTTTAGGTTCGCTTGTTCAATCGTGCTGTGGGGAGGAAGGAACACTGCAATTCTGGCGTGTGTGTGGTAAGCTCGCAGTGTCTCGGCCGCACTGGGTTCGCCCCCGCTCACGGCGTGTGTGCTTTCCCCGTCTACCCTGCTCAGGCTTCAGGTTACTCGGCCGGGGAGTGGGCCCTGAGCTGCGTGCACTTCCCAGGACTAAGCCGCTCAGGTTCAGGCTCCCGGTTACTCCACAAAGGCGCAGACTCGATTTTGCCCGCGGCTTGTGCCGTTCCCGGTCGGAGCTGCCCAGGCGGCCAGGAGTTTGGCGAGGGCGCTGTCCCCTGTTGGGGCGGTGCGGCTTATCACCTCCCTGGTCCCCGCCTCGGTTTACGGGCGCGCCCGGCTCCGGTGTGCTTTGTGTCGGTTCTGGGGAGCTGGTCTCTGGCTGCGACCCTCCCGGCTGCTGTCGACCCTCCGGGATCTCAGGCAGTCTTTGCTTAAAAAACTGGGAGCCTGTTTGCAGTTTGGTAGGGGGTGCCCTCTCTGGAGCCGAGTTTGCCCCTTTCCGGCTCTGGCGGGCCCCGCCTGCCCGCTGTGTCCGGCGGGGGATGGCGCAGTCCGCAGCCGGCTAGCTCTCCTCTGGTATCGCTCAGTCCTTTGTTCTGTGAGCGGGCCGGCAGTGCCTTAGAGTTGGGCTTTTCGCGGGATAGTTCTCTCTCTCGCTGTCCCACAGTTTAGGTTACTATCTCACGTTAGCTCCCTCAGATTGCCCTCGGGGCACTCGGGCCCGGTCTTTACCCTAGGCAATGCCGCCCGCTCCTCTCCGTTCAGCCCCCACTTGCTGGTGGCGGATGATGCGAGCGTCTGGGGTTCTTTGCTGGGAGTTGCTTTAGGCACGTAATCTGTCGATTTTATTTATTTTTCCTCCCAGTTACGTTGCCCTCCGAGATAAAAAATCCTCCCCCACACCCGCCGGTGAGAGGGTTTCCTGGTGCTTGGAAATTCCTCCTCTTTTACGACTCCCTCCCCGGGACGGGTCTCCGTCCCTAACTCTTTTGTCTCTCTTTTTATCTTTTATAATTTCTCCTACCTCTTTTGAAGATAATGCGCAGTTTTTGTGAAAGCCTGACGTCCTCAGCCAGCCTTCAGAAGTAGTTTTGTGAAGTTTGGTCAGCGTTCAGATGTTCTTTCGATAAATTTGTGGAGGAGAGAGTGGTCTCCCCGTCCTATTCCTCCGCCATCTTCTGCTCTCCCTGAAAACTCTTATATATCCAAATGTATTCTTTTTAATGGCTGAGTAATATTCCATTGTGTATATGTACCACAGCTTCCTTATCCATTCGTCTGCGGATGGACATCTAGGTTGCTTCCATGTCCTGGCTATTGTAAACAGTGTTGCGATGAACATTGGGGTACACGCGTCTCTTTCAATTCTGGTTTCCTCAATGTGTATGCCCAGCAGCGGGATTGCTGGGTCATATGGCAGTTCTATTCCCAGGTTTATTTCTTAAGGCAGCTAATAAAAAATAGAGTCTGTGTTGTTTCCTAGAAGGAGAGGGAAACCGATCACAATTTTAGTTCTCCATACCTGCTCTCCCACACTTTTTTCTGTGACTACATGGCCACTTGCTGATTATTAATGTGTCAAGAGGCAATGAATATAAAGGAAAAGTCCTGCATTTGCCATTAGCTGTGGTCATGGCATACATAATTACATTTGAGCCATTTTGAATCCTAATTTGAGGAAAGAAAGCCAGTTCTAAAGACTAAGGGGAATGTGGACTAATTTATACACTGTGTTGTTGTTCAGTCACTGAGTCATGTTTGGCTCTTTGTATGGTCAGCGAAGGCCTCCTTCACTGGAGTCTCTTGGATAAAATGGTTATTCCCATTGCTCCTCCTCATACATGTATCAAGCATGGTTCTTGATATACCACAAGTGCTCAATACATTTTATTGACTAAATGAGTGTAATCATGGAACAGAAAAATCTTTGGTTTGTTTTCCCTGTTTCAATAATTTATGTTTTTCAAAAACTGAGTTTACTATCTGAAGTCTTAGTTTTCTCCACAAATAAAGTTGAGGCAGTATTTCTAAAAATACAAACAAAAAACTATGGCTTAAAATAAATAAAAAAGACTTTTAATAATAAAGTAAACTGTTTCATTATCTATAAATGGTTAGGTTTTCTTGAGAAAATTTTACAGATTGAAAAAGTAACTCATTAGGACCCTGAGGCACACCAAGTCTAGAGAGGGAATTCTGATGGCTACTCTCCAAAATTTTACTTCAATTTTACGCTCATTTTCATCTGCCTATCACAAAAAAAATGTATTCACTCTTGATATAAACACTTCAGTGTCCTTTCATGTACCTTAATCCAAGAGAAAACTTTTCAGTGTTGCTGGAAATAGTGTTGGCTGGGATGGTGGGAATTCTATGTTGAGTAGAACTCCCCAAATTTTATACATTGAGATACTAAGACTCCACAGGATAAAGTGAATCATTTTTAAAGAATATGTACACTTGTCTATATGCTTCCATGTCAATACTTTGGTACATAGTTAATAGTCAACAACTATTATTATTGTCAATAATAATACCTGGCACTCAGGTTACAGAAATGATAACATCTGATGCCTAACCTCAAAGGACTTTATAGTATAGTATGAGCAAGCAATTATATCAACAGATATGTGCCCAGAGGTAGAGAAGGGCATAGAGGAAGCAATGTTAAGTTCTGCCTGAAAAAAAAAAAAAGTTCTGCCTGAAGGAATTAAGTAAGGAGGCAAGATGATCTTGAATTAGTCCTTCCAAGGAGGTAGACAGAGAACTTAAGCCATTTCAGACAGAGAAAGAAAGGTGAGCCAAAGCGTAGAGGATAGAAATAACCTGGCAGTCTCAGGGATTTGTAATACAGGTAAGGCCCAGAAAAATCAGCAAAATCTCTGCTGCCTGAGAGGGTTCAGATCACAGCAGGTTAAAGAATGAGTCCCAGCGTGCTGCCTTGGATGTTGGGGTACATGGTGATATTGTTCATGTAGTTGGTAAACTACAGGAGGAACAACCAAGTTTGGGATGGAATAAGAAATGAAATGATTAAAGACATTCTGGCATAAATATCAAGCAAGTGGGCATATATGTATTGGGAAGTAATGGGTTGTGAACCTGTTTTCTTATTTTTAAAACGGGGCTTGGGAATTCCCCTGGCTATCTAGTGGTTAGAACTCTGTGCTCTCATTGCCAAGGACCCAGGTTCAATCTCTGATCAGGGAGCTAAAATCCCACAAGCTGCTCAGCAGGACTAGAAAAGGCGGTGGGGGTTGGGGGGCTTAGAGATTATAATAATGGCACCTACTCTTCTGGGTTGTTATCAAGAATAAATGAGAAATAATGAATGTAAAAACACCTGGCTTAGTGACTTGCCCAAATTAGGTGCTGAAATACAGTAGCTATTATTATTTCTCCTGTCTCTCTCCTCCCTCCCTCTGCTTTGTTTATTCCCTTTTCTTTGCTTCCCTTGAAAAGAATTGTGAAAGGCACTGAAAAAGGCTTGTGGTTGCCTGTAACTTCCTGGCCTCCTATTAAATAAGTTAGAAAGGGACTTTCAGGCAAGGGCGAAGAAATCCTGAAAACATGGTTGCTTTTGCTATGAATTCAGCTCTTCAGGGATCTTCCACAGTGCCTGGAAAAGAGGCCATCTCATGGGGTTGAGGACTCTATTCTTAGAGGTCTCGAATCTGGGAGATTAAAAAGAACATTTCTGTATTCACAGTTCTTTCAATTCCTCTTTCTTCCCCACCCACCCTTTAGCCCTCAGCTCCTTCCCTTATCTCTTGCTAGAAAATGCCTCCAACTCCATTCTCCTTTGCATTTAGTCTCCTCCCTGAGAAACACTGTGAACCCTGCTGTCCTTGCTAGTGCCATATTGTTCCCATGGAGAGCTAGGAGTGTAAATATCTTCAAATTGCCAGCTTTCTTGCTTTTCCCTTTCCCTATTCCTCTCTTCCTATACAACACCCACCACAAATTCCCACATCCTTTTCACCTTCCTTCAGTGAGTTAGCTTAACAGGCAAATGGATTGGTGACCGAAGGTGTGTTTACAGGCCTCTTTGTGAATCAGATCAGTTCAGTTCAGTCACTCAGTTGTGTCCAACTCTTTGTGACGCCATGGACTGCAGCATGAGAGGCTTCCCTGTCCATCACAAAACCCCAGAGTTTACTCAAACTCATGTCCATCGAGTTGGTGATGCCATCCAACCGTCTCATCCTCTGTTGTCCCCTTCTCCTCCCACCTTCAATCTTTACCAGCATCAGGGTCTTTTCCAGTGAGTCAGTTCTTCGCATCAGGTGGCCAAAGGATTGGAGTTTCAGCTTCAGCATCAGTCCTTCCAATGAATATTCAGGACTGATTTCCTTTAGGATAGACTGGTTGGATCTCCTTGCAGTTTAAGGGGCTCTCAAGAGATTTCTCCAATACCACAGTTCAAAAGCATCCATTCTTCCATGCTCAGCTGTCTTAACGGTCCAGCTCTCACATCCATATATGACTACTGGAAAAACCATAGCTTTGGCCAGACGGACCCTTGTTGGCTTTCCCTACTTTCTTCAATTTAAGTCTGAATTTTACAATAAGGCGTTCATGATCTGAGCCACAGTCATCTCCCGGTCTTGTTTTTGCTGAGTGTATAGAGCTTCTCCATCTTTGGCTGCAAAGAATATAATCAATCTGATTTTGGTATTGACCATCTGGTGATGTCCATGTGTAGAGTCTTCTCTTGTGTTGTTGGAAGAGGGTGTTTGCTATGCATTCTGTTGGCAAAACTCTGTTAGCCTTTGACCTGCTTCCTTTTGTACTCCAAGGCCAAATTTGCTATTACTCCAGGTATCTCCAGTCCCCTATAATGAAAAGGACATCTTTGGAGGGTGTTAGTTCCAGAAGGTCTTTTAAGTCTTACAAGAACTTTATTCTTTTTGAGTAAGGAACTGAAATTGATTTGAGTTGTACTTGCTGCTGCTGGAGACTGAGACTGCTGCCTGGGGCAAGACCAGAGCTCTCTGCCCTGGGCCCCACCTCAGACCTTTTTTTTTCCCTCCTTGGTCTCAGCGCCACCTTTTTCCACCTTCTTCCACTTTTCCACTCTTCTAGCGGCCCCCTGTCCGTTTTAAGGAACTCCACCCTCATGATGTACTCACGAGGTTTGTCATGGTGCGGCCACCCCACCTCCACCGCCGGTTCTGTGCCGCCGCCAGTCTTCTGAGACCTTGGCCTTACGTGGCCGCACCCTGTCAGTGCCCCTCTTGATCCGTCCGTCCACCTAGTCCGTTCCCCGTCTGCTGATTCCTGGGGCGGCGCCCTGGTGCGTCTCGCTTCCCGGGCTCACCGGGGCCCCGCTCCGTTGCCCGTCGCCGCCTTCTGTCCGCCGACGTCGTTGCGTGCTGGACGAGGCGGAGCGCCTGTGCCCCCCCCCCCCCACGTCACCTCCGCCACCGCACCCAGCTCCGGTGCGCTCGCCCGAACGCGTGTCGGGTCCCCGGACGGCCGCCGTGTCCGCGCCGCCCGTCATTACCCCCGCCACCCCAGGCGGGTGGACGGACGCGAGGGTGCGTTGGCCAGCTGCGACGTAGCCCGGCTGGCGTCCCTGGCCCCGCTCCCGGGGCCGCCCAAGGGTGGGTCGCCCCCCTCGTTCTTCCACGCTGCCGTGGCGACATGCTCTGTCCCTGGTTGGCAGAGAGTGCGCGGTCAGGCATCCTCGCCGCGGGAGGGGCGGGGCGGTCTGGCGCCAGGTGAGCGCTTTCCTGCCCCCTTCCTCACCTCGTGGGTCTCCAGCTTGCCGCCACGCATCTCCTCTTGCCCAGCTCCCCTCACGCCCGGCTCCTTGTGCTCGTTTTGGGCTTCCCTTATAGCTCAGTTAATTTGCCTGCAATGCAGGAGACCGGGGTTCGATTACTGTGTCGGGAAGATCACCTGGAGAAGAAAATGGCAACCCACTCCAGTATTCTTGCCTGGGGAATCTCATGCACAGAGGAGCCTGGCCGGCTACAGTCCATAGGGTCGCAAGAGTCGGACACGACTTGGCAACTAAACCACCACCACCACCCTCATGATAGCGGGGCAGGAGACAAGTCACTCCCCCGACTCAGGTTGCCCGGGTAGCACTGTCTGCACTGACTGATGAACACGAGTCCCCAGAAGTGAGAAGTGAAGTTGCTTCAGGTGTATGACTCTGCAATCCCATTGACCATAGCCTACCATGTTCCTCCATCCATGGCATTTTCCAGGCAAGAGTACAAGAGTGGGTTGCCACTTCCTTCTCCAGAGGATCTTCCCGACCCGAGGGTCAAACCCAGGTCTCCAGCATTGTAGGCAGACGCTTTACCCTCTGAGCCAGCAGGGACACCTGAGGCCCCCAGTGGGGCAGCTAAATGCCCATAAGAAACCTAGCCCTAAAGTACCCGCAGGAGTTCTTGATGTTTTATCGGGAAGCTGTTGTCCTAGGCTGGGTTGCCCCTAGTGTTTCCACCAATCGTAGGCATTTGCCCCTCCTTTTGTGAAGCAACAAAACCAGTAAAGGTATCCTCTACTGGTGTCTTCTCGTGGCTTACTGCTTTGAAGGAGTCCTCCACCTCAACTTTGTATTCAAGTAGTGCTTTGGGGTTTGGGTTGGTTTTCTCAGTTCTTAGACTGGGCACTGTCCTCAAGGGTGTGTGGAGTTCAGAGGATGGGTTTGGCTGGAACTAAATTGGTAGAGGAGAAAGGGGAACAAAAGATCCTCAACCTTGGCCACTTGGGCCAAGTGAACCAACTTCATTTTTAGCCGAGGAAGAGAGCTAAAAGAGTGTTGACATTAAAGGTAAGATTTTTTTTTCAGGAAGTTGGCTTTGCTAGCTCACCAATTTGGGGTTGGATGCTTGAGAGCTTTGTTTCCCTCGTTTCAATGTTGACCCAGTTGGGTCTGAATCGACCCTTTCTGCCCTGGCCCTCCTCCTAATTTTCCAGCCAGGAGAAAAAGCAGTGGCGGGGGCGGGGGGGCGAGGAAGAGAAGACAAGAGCCAGTTGCCTGGCGTGCTGTCAGACGGGCAGGTGTAAGGGAAACAGCTGTCTTGTGATCAAGAGTATGAGTCTCTCAGAAGACCGCATGAGGTATGAACACTTCAGGAGTCTCCAGCTAGTGACCTGGGTGGTAAGTGACTCCAGAATTAGAACCCACCCACTCACGTCTCCTCCCTCTAGATTCTATCCCCTACCTCACTCCCACTTCCCACTTCTATAGGTTTTAGCAGAGGGAGTGCAGGAGTTGGGGTAGGGAGAGAAGGGTACAAACCCTATGTGGACTCAAGCGAAACTCAAGAAAAAAATGACTTGCTAAAGGGCTGAGAGGAGAAGGCAATGGCACCCCACTCCAGTACTCTTGCCTGGAAAATCCCATGGATGGAGGAGCCTGGTAGGCTACAGTCCATGGGGTCACTAAGAGTCGGACACGACTGAGCGACTGCACTTTCACTTTTCCTTTTCATGCACTGGAGAAGGAAATGGCAACCCACTCCAGTATTCTTGCCTGGAGATTCCCAGGGACGGCGGAGCCTGGTGGGCTGCCATCTGTGGGGTCGGACGGAGTCGGACACGACTGAAGCGACTTAGCAGCAGCAGCAGCAGCAGCAAAGGGCTGAGAAAAGAGGGCTTTGGGAGGGGAGGATTACTTTGGATAGCCTCCTGAGACAAATGAAGGGAAGCATGAATGGATGGACTTGTTTAACTTAGTCCGCCCTGGTTTACACTCTCATTTTTCCTTAAGTGGTAAGGTTTGTCTTTGACTTAACTTCACACAGCCAAAGTTGCTACCAGACAGAACAGGATTCGGAAGGTCAACGTTCCCAGCTATTTTCCCAAAAGAGTTGCAGGCACCTAGTTCAGTTCAGTTCAGTCTCTCAGTTGTTTCCGACTATTTGCGACCCAATGAATTGCAGCACGCCAGGCCTCCTTGTCCATCACAAACTCCCGGAGTTGACCCAAACTCATGTCCATCGAGTCGGTGATGCCATCCAGCCATCTGATCCTCTGTCGTCCCCTTCTCCTCCTGCCCCCAACCCTTCCCAGCAACAGGGTCTTTTCAAATGAATCAACTCTTCGCATGATGTGGCCAAAGTATTGGAGTTTCAGCTTCAACATCAGTCCTTACAATGAACACCCAGGACTGATCTCCTTTAGGATGGACTGGTTGGTTCTCCTTGCAGTCCAAGGAACTCTCAAGAGTCTTCTCCAACACCAGAGTTCAAAAGCATCCATTCTTCTGTGCTCAGCTTTCTTCACAGTCCAACTCTCACATCCATATGTGACTATTGGAAAAACCATAGCCTTGAATAGACGGACCTTTGTTGTCAAAGTAATGTCTCTGCTTTTTAATATGCTGTCTAGATTGGTCACAACTTTCCTTCCAAGGAGTGAGCGTCTTTTAATTCCATGGCTGCAATCACCATCTTCAGTGATTTTGGAGCCCCCAAAAATAAAGTCTGACACTGTTTCCACTGTTTTCCCATCTATTTCGCATGAAGTGATGGGACCAGATGCCATGATCTTAGTTTTCTGAATGTTGAGCTTTAAGCCAACTTTTTCACTCTCCTCTCTCACTTTCATCAAGAGGCTTTTTAGTTCCTCTTCACTTTCGGCCATGAGGGTGGTGTCATCTGCATATCTGAGGTTATTGATATTTCTCCTGGCAATCTTTATTCCAGCTTGTGTTTCTTCCAGCCCAGCATTTCTCATGATGTACTCTGAAAATAAGTTAAATAAGCAGGGTGACAATATACAGCCTTGACGTACTTCTTTTCCTATTTGGAACCAGTCTGTTGTTCCATGTCCAATTCTAACTGTTGCTTCCTGACCTTCATACAGGTTTCTCAAGAGACAAGTCAGATGGTCTGGTATTCCCATCTCTTTCAGAATTTTCCGCAGTTTATTGTGATCCACAGAGTCAAAGGCTTTGGCATAGTCAATAAAGCAGAAAGAGATGTTTTTTCTCGAACTCTCTTGCTTTTTCTCTGATCCAGTGGATGTTGGCAATTTGATCTCTGGTTCCTCTGCCTTTTCTAAAACCAGCTTGAACATCTGAAAGTTCAGAGTTCACGTATTGCTGAAGCCTGGCTTGGAGAATTTTGAGCATTATTTTACTAACGTGTGTGATGAGTGCAATTGTGTGGTAGTCTGAGCATTCTTTGGCATTGCCTTTCTTTGGGATTGGAATGAAAACTGACCTTTTCCAGTCCTGTGGCCACTGCTGAGTTTTCCAGATTTGCTGGCATATTGAGTGCAGCACTTTCACAGCATCCTCTTTCAGGATTGAAATAGCTCAACTGAAATTCCATCACCTCCACTAGCTTTGTTCGTAGTGATGCTTTCTAAGGCCCACTTGACTTCACATTTCAGGATATCTGGCTCTAGGTGAGTGATCGCACCATCATGATTATCTAGAGATGTTTTTAAAAGGTAGGAGACAGACATGCAGGGGGTTAAGGTTTGAGCCAAGGCTTTTGAATGGCAGCAAGGCCCTGAAGGCAACTGCCGGGAGGAGCTGTTTTGGGCATGCCAGCTCTTTAAGGAGTGACTAGGCTTGGTTGTAGGAGTAAGCCTAGGCCCTGCGCTGGCTCTTTAAATCATGGCCAAGGCAGTTGGTTTGTCCATGTAGATGGAAGATTGGGCTGGATTGCTGGGATTGCTAGAGAGTATCCGTTTGTAGTGGTCACTTAGAAGAACACCTTTTTGTGGGCTTTTTATTTTTAACTATAAGAATTTGGGGAAAACTAAATCACAAATGAAACATTCTTTGGAAAAATAAGTACACAGATGGACAAAGGAACGATCGTTTATGTCCTTTTGTACTATCTACATTGTAAAGAAAAGCATTTATGAAGCAGCACTCTGATGGTACTCAATGTGATAGTAACGAGGCAAAGAGAATAATCTCTAAATTTGGATCTGAAGCTGATGGAGACTATGATGGTTGGAGTAACACAGATCTGCTTTGAAATCCTAATACCACCACTTACTAGTCCTGTGACTGTGCATTGCTTTTCTCCTCTAGATAATGTAGATTAATAATCTTGTCTCAAAATATATTTGGGTAAATTAAATATCTAGTGGATGTGACAGATGCTGCCACTCCATGTGTATCTTAGTTTCACTTCCTTTTCATACTCAGTTTGAGACTGTCTTCTCTAGAGCACCATTGATAGAATTAGTGTTTGCTGTCCTTAAAACCTCCATCCATAGTTCATCGTGGATGGAGGTTCGTGACATTGTACCGGAGACAGGGATCAAGACCATCCCCAAGAAAAAGAAATGCAAAAAAGCAAAATAGCTGTCCGAGGAGGCCTTACAACTATTTGTGAAAAGAAGAGAAGCAAAAAGCAAAAGGGAAAAGGAAAGATATACCCAATTGAATACAGAGTTCCAAAGAATAGCAAGGAGAGATAAGAAAGCCTTCCTCTGTGATCAGTGCAAAGAAATAGAGGAAAACAATAGAATGGGAAAGACTAGAGATCTCTTCAAGAAAATTAGAGATACCAAGGGAACATTTTATGCAAAGATGGGCTCAATAAAGGACAGAAATGGTATGGACCTAACAGAAGCAGAAGATATTAAGAAAAGTTGACAAGAATACACAGAAAAACTGTACAAAAAAGATCTTCATGACCCAGATAATCACGATGGTGTGATCAGTCACCTAGAGCCAGACATCCTGGAATGTGAAGTCAAGTGGGCCTTAGAAAGCATCACTACAAACAAAGCTAGTGGAGGTGATGGAATTCCAGTTGAGCTATTTCAAATCCTCAAAGATGATGCTGTAAGAGTGCTGCACTCAATATGCCAGAAAATTTGGAAAACTCAGCAGTGGGCACAGGACTGAAAAAGTCAGTCTTCATTCAAATCCCAAAGAAAGGCAATGCCAAGGAATGCTCAAACTTGCACACAATTGCACTCACCTCACACGCTAGCAAAGTAATGCTCAAAATTGTCCAAGCCATGCTTCAACAGTACACGAATGGTGTTCAAGCTGGATTTAGAAAAGGTAGAGGAACCAGAGATCAAATTGCCAACATCTGTTGGATCATCGAAAAAGCACGAGAGTTCCCGAAACACATCTATTTCTGCTTTATTGATGACATCAAAGCCTTTGACTGTGTGGATCAGAACAAATTGTGGAGAATTCTTCAAGAGATGGGAATACCAGACCACCTGGCCTGCCTCTTGAGAAATCTCTATGCAGGTGAAGAAGCAACAGTTAGAACAGGACATGGAACAACAGACTGGTTCCAAATTGGGAAAGGAGTATGTCAAGGCTGTATATTGTCACCCTGCTTATTTAACTTATATGCAGAGTACATCATGACAAACGCCGGGCTGGATGAAGCACAAGCTGGAATCAAGATTGCCAGGAGAAATATCAATAACCTCAGACATGCAGATGACACCACCCTTATGGCAGAAAGTGAAGAACTAAAGAGCCTCTTGATGAAAGTGAGAGAGGAGAGTGAAAAAGTCGGCTTAAAGTTCAACATTCAGAAAACTAAGATCATGGCATCTGGTCCCATCAGTTCATGGCAAATAGATGGGGAAACAGTGGAAACAGTGTCAAACTTTATTTTGGGGGGGCTCCAAAATCACTGCAGATGGTGACTGCATCCAAGAAATTAATACACGCTTGCTTCTTGGACGAAAAGTTATGACCAACCTAGATAGCATATTAAAAAGCAGAGACATTACTTTGCCAACAAAGATTCATCTACTCAAGGCTATGGTTTTTCCAGTAATGTATGGATGTGAGAGTTGGACTATAAAGAAAGCTGAGCGATGAAAAATTCATGCTTTTGAACTGTGGTGATGGAGAAGCCTCTTGAGAGTCCCTTGGACAGCAAGCAGATCCAACCAGTCCATCCTGAAGGAAATCCACCCTGAATATTCATTGGAAGGACTGATGTTGAAGCTGAAACTCCAGTCCTTTGGCCATCTGATGTGAAGAACTGATTAATTGGAAAAGGCCCTGATGCTGGGAAAATTTGAAGGTGGGAAGAGAAGGGGATGACAGAGGATGAGATGGTTGGATTGCATTACAGACTCAATGGACATGAGTTTTCTTAAACTCCAGCAATTGGTGATGGACAGGGAGGCCTGGCATGCTGCAGTCCATGGGATCATAAAGAGTCGGACATGACTGAGCGACTGATTTGAACTGCACTGTCCTTAAAACACCTTGCAGGAGGTGAAAGGTTACCTCGGAATCTTAAATTAGCTTTCTCAAAGGCTGAAACTAGAACACAGGTTTTGCTTACTTCTGGTTTAACATTGTTCCCACTGGATGCACCTCTGAGAGATAAGGCCACTAGCCTGCCTTCTCCCTCATTTTTTGGGCAACTTAATTTGGATAATATAAACAACAGGACTTTTGGATAATAGAAATCAGTGACTTACAAATGATCTCATCCAATTCTTCAGAATTTTAGGGTTATGCTTATATATGAGAGTATGAGAGTTGTTAATCTTTGGCAACTTTTGGGAACACAGAGAATGGGCAGGGAATAGTGTCTTCATGTTAGTTTGGAGAGCAGACAGGCAGAAAACATAGGAAGGGCAGAAATACAAACTCAAAATTAAAAGTAATAGGTGAATCTCGTTCATCCTCAAGACCAGACTAGTTAATGGTTCTACTTTCAGAGCTCTGGGGACCGATAGGTACCTCTGGTTAAGGTTTTCAGGATACATTACAAGAGAATTTCAGGACACATGAGCTAGATTGCCACTACCTTTTTTACAACTCCCTCACTCCATCATCCTAGTATGTAAATTTCCTTTTTTTCAAGTTTTACAAATGATATATTTTCACACTTATAAAGATTAGAAATGGTTCTTTAAAGCAAGCATTTACTTGAGCATATTTTCAAACAAGTCCTATGTGGTTATACGATGGAGAATAAAATCTAAGACCATTCTTTAAAAGCCTTAACTAAATAAGCTTTTCTAAATTAAAAAATTTTTTTCTTAAAGTTTCAACATTGCTTACAACTCTGAGTGTAACAAATATGTAATGTGTGTTAAGAATGTGTATTTAGACTTGGGACTTATTTGAGGTTTTTATTATAACAGCCACGTATATAGTAATAATATCACCAATGATAACTTCATAGATTTTGTACTGTCTTTACATTCATCTAAAAATAAGGATGGATTTAATTGCATTTAATTTAATGATATTTAATGATTGTATTTCCTTTTGGATGACCACCTCAAAAATTTTAAGATCAATTAAATTTATTGTCAGCTCCATAAGGTTTTCTAAACATACCTCTATAAAATATATCTGGTGAACTACTAACTTTCTTAATAGCAATTAGAAAGAAATGGGAACTGGTTGTAAAAGAATACTTAACTGCTTTTGTCCAAAAAAGATCTAAACCCTAACTAGACTACTTAATGGTGTGTTGCAAGACATATTCATTATTGCTTTCAGGATCAACTAGTATAATTTTCCCAAAAGTCTCTGATGTGCTATACAAAAATTTTGCATTTCTGAAATGAAGCTTTTGTTGGTTCAGTTAACTGAATTCAAATAACCAAATCACAAAGCCTAGTCTAATCATCTTTCATCTCTCCAGATAATGTGTATCTGGTGGTAAAGGAGATCAACCATTTATCTTTTCTCATTCTGGCAGGGACATAATTATGTGACACATATATTAAGCTTTGTCTTGAGTCAATTGTAGTTTATTGTATCACTTACATTGATGAATAACGAGAAGATTGCCTTTGGAAATATAATTTATTTGTAAATATGTGTTGGCATATTATGTGTCAGGCACTGATAAAATTGTTAAAAAATAATTTTCAGTTCCTTCTATGATAAATTGCTTCTTTTTGCCCACCATGCCCCCATTTAAAACTTAACCTTCCTTCAAGTCCTATTATAGTCTTTAGCCCCCACAACAAGCTTTCCTTATCTCCTTAGCTATTCCTTAGAAATTGTGTATCACTATCTGTTCTGTTCAGTGGATACTTATCATAAAAGAACTGCCTTGTAATGTACTTGTTTTCATAATTTTTTCCTTAAAACAATATTTATAATACTCCTTTCATTATTAATCTCAAATCAATTGCTGTTTCTATGATAGCTTACCTGATCCTTGCATATTAGAGATAAACTATTTTGAGTTTTCCTATCATTTTACCTACATTATCTGGAAGGTGCACAACTCTGTTCCCTGTATTTTGGTCATTTGTGTATTTTTCTAAGTTTTTACCCCCTTTTCAGACAGAAGGGTGCTTGAGGACATTACTATGATTGTTTCTTCAAAATATTTACCTGATAAACTTTCCCATGTAAAAATAGGATAAATATATTATAGATGATCTTCTAAGATTTAGCTCTGAAATATCATGTTTTTGTCAGTGAAGGAGAACTTGACTGGGATGAGTGACCTAGATGATCATGTAGTACATCTGTCATCTAATTAATAACTAGAATGTGAATGAATAACATTGTCATATCAGGCTCATTAGTTTATCCAAAGATGATGTGAATCCTTGTTTGATGTACTTTCTGATTCTCATATAATAATGTGTTCAATTCAGTTGGTATACCTGCAGTTGGGTTTCTATTGAATTTATTATCCCCAACTCAGTTTTATCATCTAGCCACAGTTTCCTCATCAATAAAATAATAGAGTAACTTGTGATTATAAACAATGTAAGTAAAATATTGGACACAATGCCTGACTTCTAATAATTTCTAATGATTCTTAAGTGGGGGATCTCATCATTTTGTTACTTAATTTATTTTATTTTAAATGTTGCTTGGTTATTTTTTTTCATTTTATGTTGTTTTAAATTGAAGGATAATTACTTTGCAGTCTTCTGATGGATTCTGCCTTACTTCAAATGAAACAGCCACAAGCACGCACATGTCCCAACTGTCTTAAACCTCCCTCTACCTCCCTCTTCATGCCAATACTCTAGGTTGTCACAGAACACTGACTTTTGGTTCCCTACATCATACAGCAAATTTCCACTGGCTATTTGTTTTACATACGGAAATGTATATGTTTCAATATTACTCTCTCAAGGCAACCCACCATCTTGGATGTGAGAGTTGGACCATAAAGAAGCTGAGCACCCACCAGAAAATTGCTAGAGCTAATCAATGAATATAGTAAAATTGCAGGATATAAAATTAACATGCAGAAATTCCTTGCATTCCTATACACTAACAATGATAAAACAGAAAGAGAAATTAAGGAAAAAATTCCATTCACCATTACAATGAAAAGAATAAAATACTTAAGAATATATCTACCTAAAGAAACAAAAGACTTATATATAGAAAACTATAAAACACCGATGAAAGAAATCAAAGAGGACACAAATAGATGGAGAAATATACCATGTTCATGGATCGGAAGAATCAAATAGTGAAAATGAGTACACTACCCAAAGCATTCTATAGATTCAATGCAATCCCTATCAAGCTACCAATGGTATTTTTCAGAGAACTAGAACAAATTTCACGATTTGTATGGAAATACAAAAAACCTCGCATAGCCAAAGCAGTCTTGAGAAAAAAGAATGGAACTGGAGGAATCAACCTGCCTGACCTCAGGCTCTACTACAAAGCCACAGTCATCAAGACAGTATGGTACTGGCACAAGGATAGAAATATAGATCAATGGAACAAAATAGAAAGCCCAGAGATAAATCCACGCATCTATGGACACCTTATCTTCAACAAAGGAGGCAAGAATATACAATGGAAAAAAGACAATCTCTTTAACAAGTGGTGCTCGGAAAACTGGTCAACCACTTGTAAAAGAATGAAACTAGAACAATTTCTAACACCACACACAAAAATAAACTCAAAATGGATTAAAGATATAAACGTAAGACCAGAAACTATAAAACTCCTAGAGGAAAACTTAAGCAAAACACTCTCCGACATAAACCACAGCAGGATCCTCTATGATCCACCTCCCAGAATATTGGAAATAAAAGCAAAAATAAACAAATTGGACCTAATTAAACTTAAAATCTTTTGCACAACAAAGGAAACTATAAGCAAGGTGAAAAGAAAGCCTTCAGAATGGGAGAAAATAATAGCAAACGAAGCAACCGACAAAGAATTAATCTCAAATATATACAAGCAACTCCTGCAACTCAATTCTAGAAAAATAAATGACCCAATCAAAAAGTGGGCCAAAGAACTAAACAGACATTTCTCCAAAGAAGACATATAGATGGCTAACAAACACATGAAAAGATGCTCAACATCACTCATTATTAGAGAAATGCAAATCAAAACCACAATGAGGAACTATCTCACACTGGTCAGAATGGCTGCTATCCAAAAGTCTACAAGCAATAAATGCTGGAGAAGGTGCAGAGAAAAGGGAACCCTCTTACACTGTTAGTGGGAATGCAAACTAGTACAGCCACTATGGAGAACATTGTGGAGATTTCTTAAAGAACTGGAAATAGAAATGCCATACAATCCAGCAATCCCACTGCTGGGCATACACACCGAGGAAACCAGAATTGAGAGAGACACGTGTACCCCAATGTTCATCGCAGCCCTGTTTACAGTAGCTAGGACATGGAAGCAACCTAGGTGTCCATTGGCAGATGAATGGATAAGAAAGCTATGGTACATATACACAATGCAATATTACTCAGCTATTAAAAAGAATGCATTTGAATCAGTTCTAATGAGGTGGAGGAAACTGTAGCCTATTATACAAGTGAAGTATGTCAGAAAGAAAAACACCACTGCGGTATATTATCGCATATATATGGAATTTAGAAAGATGGTAATTATGACTCTATATGTGACACAGCAAAAGAGACACAGATGTAAAGAGCTGACTTTTGGACTCTGTTGGAGAAGGTGAGGGTGGGATGATTTGAGAGAATAGCATTGAAACATGTATATTATCGTAAGTGAAATAGATTGCCACTCTAGGTTCAATGCATGAGACAGGGTGCTCAGGGCTAGTGCACTGGGATGACCCTGAGGGCTGGGATGGGGAGGGAGGTGGGAGGGGATTTCAGGATGAGGAACACGTACTCCCATGGCTGATTCATGTCAATTTATGGCAAAACCACTACAATATTGTAAAGTAATTAGCCTCCAATTAAAATAAATTAATTAAAAAAAGAAGCTGAGCACCAAAGAATTGACGCTTTTGAACTTTTGTACTGGAGAAGACTCTTGAGAGTCCCTTGGACAAAAAGGAGATCAAACCAGCCAATCCTAAAATAAATCAGTCCTGAATATTCATTGGAAGGACTGATGTTGAAGCTGAAACTCCAATCCTTTGGCCACCTGATGCGAAGAGCCGACTCATTGGAAAAGACCCTGATGCTGGGGAATATTGATGGCAAGAGAAGAGCGTGACAGAAGATGAGATGGTTGGATACCATCACCAACTCAATGGACATGAGTTTGAGCAAATTCCACGAGATACTGAAGGACAGGGAAGCCTGGCGTGCTACAGTCCATGAGGTACCAAAGAGTCGGACACAACTTAGATACTGAACAACAACAAAAACAATATATATGCTTCAATACTACTCTTTCAGGTCATCCCACCTTCTCCCACCCAACCCCTACTGTGAACAAGAGTCTGTTCTTTATGACTGTGTCTCCTTTGCTGCCTTGCATATAGGATCATTAGTAGCATCTTTCTAGATTCCATATGTATACATTAATATACAATATTTGTCTTTCTCTTTCTGAGGTAGTTCACTCTGTATAGGGCTTCCCTTGTGGCTCACCTGGTAAAGAATCAGCCTGCAATGTGGGAGACCTGGGTTCTATTCCTGGTTGGAAAGATACCCTGGGGAAGGGAAAAGCTACCCACCTCAGTATTCTGGCCTAGAGAATTCCATGCACTGTATAGTCTGTGAGGTACCAAAGAGTTGGACATTACTGAGCGATTTTCACTTACACTTACTTACTCACTCTGTATAATAGGCTCTAGGCTCATCCTGAGCCTTGAGTAAAAGGCAAATTTGGAGTACAAAAGGAAGCAGGTCAAAGGCTAACAGAGTTTTACCAAGAGAATGCACTGGTCATAGCGAACACCCTCTTCCAACAGCACAAGAGAACACTCTACACATGGACATCACCAGATGGTCAATACTGAAATCAGGTTGATTATATTCTATGCTGCCAAAGATGGAGAAGCTCTATACAGCCAAAAAAACAAGACCAGGAGCTGACTGTGGCTCAGATCACGAACTCCTTATTGCCAAATTCAGACTGAAATTGAAGAAAGTAGGGAAAGCCACTAGACCATTCAGGTATGACATGAATCAAATCCCTTAGGATTATACAATGGAAGTGAGAAATAGATTCAAAGGATTAGATCTGATAGGGTGCCTGAAGAACTATGGACAGAGGTTCATGACATTTAACAGGAGGCAGTGATCAAGACCATCCCCAAGAAAAAGAAATGCAAAAAGGAAAAATGGTTGTCTGAGGAGGCCTTACAAATAGCTGTGAAAAGAAGAGAAGTGCAAGTCAAAGGAGAAAAGGAGAGATATACCCATCTGAATGCAGAGTTCCAAACAATAGCAAGGAGAGAAAAGAAAGCCTTCCTCAGTGATCAATGCAAAGAAATAGAGGAAAACAATAGAATGGGAAAGACTAGAGACCTCTTCAAGAAAATTAGAGATACCAAGGGAACATTTCATGTAAAGGTGGACTCAATAAAGGACAGAAACTGCATGGACCTAACAGAAGCAGAAGATATTAAGAAGAGGTGGCTGGGATACACAGAAGAACTATACAAAAAAGATCTTCATGACCCAGATAACCACGAGAGTGTGGTAACTCACCTAGAGCTAGACATCCTGGATTTGAAGTCAAGTGGGCCTTAGGAAGCATTAGTATGAACAGACTAGTGGAGGTGATGGAATTGCAGTTGGACTATTTCAAATCCTAAAAGATGATGCTGTGAAAGTGCTGCTTTCAATATGCCAGCAAATTTGGAAAACTCAGCAGTGGCTACAGGACTGGAAAACGTCAGTTTTCATTTCAATCCCAAAGAAAGGCAATGCCAAAGAATGCTCAAACTACCACACAATTGCACTCATCTCACACGCTAGCAAATTAGTGCTTAAAATTCTCCAAGCTAGGCTTCAACAGTATGTGAACCACGAACTTCCAGTTGTTCAAGCTGGATTTAGAAAAATCAGAGGAACCAGAAATCAAATTGCCAACATCCGTTAGATCATAGAAAAAGCAAGAGAATTCCAGAGAAACATCTATCTGCTTAATGACTATGCCAAAGCCTTTGACTGTGTGGATAAGAACAAACTGTGGAAAATTCTTATAAAGATGGAAATATCGTACCACCTTACCTGCCTCCTGAGAAGTCTGTATGCAGATCAAGATGCAACACTTAGAACTGGGCATGGAACAACAGACTGGCTCCAAATAGGGAAAGGAGTATGTCAAGGCTATATATTGTCACCCTGCTTATTTAACTTATATGCAGAGTACATCATGAGAAATGCCAGGCTGGATGAAGCACAAGTTGGAATCAAAATTTCCAGGAGAAATATCAGTAACCCCAGATATGCAGATGACACCAGCCTTATGGAAGAAAATGAAGAAGAACTAAAGAGCCTCTTGATGAAAGTGAAAGAGGAGAGTGAAAAAGTTGGCTTAAAACTCAACATTGAGAAAACTAAGATCATGGCATCCAGTCCCATCACTTCATGGCAAATAGATGGGGAAACAAGGGGAACAGTGAGAGACTTTATTTTTTCGGGCTCCAAAATCACCACAGATGGTGACTGCAGCCATGAAGTTAAAAGATGCTTGCTCCTTGGAAGAAAAACTATGACCAATCTAGACAGCATATTAAAAAGCAGAGACATTACTTTCCCAACAAAGGTCTGTCTGGTCAAAGCTATGATTTTCCCAGTAGCCATGTATGGATGTGAGAGTTGGACATCAAAGAAACCTGAGCACGAAAGAATTGATGCTTTTGAACTGTGGTGTTGGAGAAGACTCTTGAGAGTCCCTTGGACTGCAAGGAGATCCAACCAGTCCATCCTGAAGGAAATCTGCCCTGAATATTCATTGGAAGGACTGATGTTGAAGCTGAAACTCTGATCCTTTGACCACCTGATGTGAAGAACTTACTCATTGGAAAATACGCTAATGCTGGGAACGATTAAAAGTAGGAGGAGAAGGGGACAACAGAGGATGAGATGGTTGGATGGCATCACTGACTCGATGGACATGCGTGTGAGCAAGTCCCAGAAGTTAGTGATGGACAGGGAGGCTGGCATGCTGCAGTCCATGGGGTTGCAAATTGTCAGACACGATTGAGTGACTGAACTAAATTGAACTGAACTGAGGTTCATCCACCCTATTAGAACTGACACAAATATGTTCTTTCTTATAGCTGAGTAATATTTTATTGTGTGTCTGTACCACAACTTCTTTATCCATTCATTTGTCGATGGACATCTAAGCTAATTCCATCTCCTAGTTATTGCAAGTAGTGCTGCAATGAACATTGTGGTCATTTGTCTTTTTCAATTATAGTTTCCTCAGGGTTTACTGAGATTACTGGGTCTCATGGGAGTTTTATTCCTAGTTTTTAAAGGAATATACTTACCGTTCTCCACATTGGCTCTATCAATTTTCATTCCCAATAGGGCAAGTGGATTCCCTTTTTTCCACACCCTCTCCTGCTTTTATTGTTTGTAGATTTTTTTATGGTGGCCATTCTGACTGGTGTGAGCTGACGCCTCATTGTAGTTTTGATTTGCATTTCTCTGATAAAGAACAGTATTGAGCATCTTTTCATGTGTTTATTTGCCATCTGTATGTCTTCTTTGGAGAAATGTCTGTTTAGGTCTTTTGCCCACTTTTTGATTGGGTTGTTTGTTTTTCTGGTGTTGAGCTGCATGAGCTGCTTGTATAATTTGGAAATTTATTTTTATCAATTGTTTCATTTGCTATTAGTTTTTCCCATTCTGAGGTCTGTCTTTTCCCCTTGGTTATAATTTCCTTCTTGTACAAAAGCTTTTCAGCTTAATTAGGTCACATTTGTTTATTTTTGCTTTTTTTCCCCCATTACTCTAGGAGGTGGGTCATAGAGGATCTTTGTGTGATTTATGTCAAAGAGTGTTCTGCCTATATTTTCCTCCAAGGGTTTTATAGTTTCTGCTCTTACATTTAGGTCTTTAATCCATTTTGATTATTTTATTTATTTTTGTGTACAGTGTTAGGAAGTGTTCTAATTTCATTCTTTTACATGGAACTGCCCAATTTTACTAGCACCAATTATTGAAGTGACTGTCTTGTCTTCCATTGTATATTTTTGCCTCCTTTCTCAAAGATAAGGTGCCCATAGGTGTGTTTTTTTTTTTTTTTATCTCTGGGCTTTCTATTGAGATGCCTTATAGATATCAATTAGGTCCAACTGGTCCAATGTATTGTTTTTTTTGTTTGTTTACCTTTTTTATTAATTTATTTATTTTAATTGGAGGCTAATTACTTTACAATATAGTAGTGGTTTTGCCATACATTGACATGAATCTGCCACGGGTGTACATGTTTTCCCCATCCTGAACCCTTCTCCCTCCTTCCTCCCCATTCCATCCCTCTGGGTCTTCCCAGTGCACCAGCCCTGAGCACCCTGTCTCATGCATCGAACCTGGACTGGAATGTATTGTTTAAAGCTTGTGTTGCCTTATTAGTTTTCTATCTGAATGATCTGTCCATTGGGGTGAGTTGAGTGCTTAAATTCCCCACTATTATTGTGTTACTATTCACTCCCCCTTAATAGTTGTTAACATTTGCCTATATATTGAGATGCTCCTATGTTGGGTGCCTATATATTTATAACAATTACATCTTCTTGGATTGATCCCTTGATCATTATGTAGTGTCCTTCTCTATTTTAAAGTGTATTTTATCTGATATGAATATTGCTACTCCTTCTTTCTTTTGATTTCTGTTTGCATGGAATATTTTTTCTCTCTCATCAGTTTCAGTCTGTGTGTAACCCTAGGTCTCAGTTGGGTCTCTTGTAGACAGCATATGTAGGAATCTTGTTTTTGTATCTCTTCAGCCAATCTGTGTCCTTTGATTGCAGCATTTTGACCTTTTTCATTTAAGATGATTATTGATATATATGATCTTATTACCATTCACTTTATTGTTTTGAATTTGTTTTTATAGGAGTTTTTTGTTGTGTTTCCTATCTATAGAAATTACACTAGCATTTGTTGAAGAGCTGGTTTGGTGGTGCTGAACTCTCTTAACTTTTGCTTGTGTGTAAATCTTTTGATTTCTCCTTCAAATCTGAATGAGATGCTTACTGGATAGAGCAATCTTGGTTGTAGGTTTTTCCCTTTCATCACTTTAAGTATATCCTGCCATTCCCTTCTGGCTTGCAGAGTTTCTGTTGAAAGATCAGCTGTTAGCCTTATGGGGATCCCCTTGTATGTTATTTGTTGCTTTTCCCTTGCTGCTTATAATATTTCTTCTTTGTGTTTAATTTTTGTTAGTATTATTATGTAGAGAAATATGTATTGGTATGTATCTGCTTGGGTTTACCCTGTATGGGACTCTCTGAGCTTCCTGGATTTGGGTGACTATTTCCTTTCCCATTTTAGGAATTATTTGACTATAATCTCCTCAAATATTTTCTTATGCCCTTTCCTTTTTTCTAATTCTTCTGGAACCTGTATGATTTGAACGTTGGAGCTCTTGATGTTGTCCCAGAGGTCTCTGAGACTGTCCTCATTATTTTTTATTCTTTTTCCTTTTTTTCTGCTCTGCTTCAGTTATTACTTTACAATATTGTAGTAGTTTTTGCCATACATTGACATGAATCAGGCATGGGTTTACATGTGTTCCCCCTCTTATTTCCACCATTCTATCTTCCACTTCATTTAATCGTTTTTCTAACTCAGCTTCCCTACTGTTGGTTCCCTCCAGTGTATTTTTAATTTCAGTTATTGTGTTGTTCATTCAGTTCAGTTCAGTCACTCAGTCATGTCCGACTCTTTGTGACCCCATGGACTGCAGCACACCAGGGTTCCCTGTTCATCACCAACTCCTGGAGCTTGCTCAGACTCATGTCCGTCAAGTTGGTGATGCCATCCAACTATCTTATCCTCTGTTGTCCTCTTCTACTCCTGCCTTCAATCTTTCCCAGCATTAGGGTCTTTTCTAATGAGTCAGTTCTTCGCATCAGGTGGCCAAAGTATTGCAGTTTCAGCTTCAGCATCAGTTCATTATTGATTATTTATTCTTTCTTCTCAGTCCTCATTAAACATTTCTTGTATCATATTGACCCGTGCATCTAGTCTATTTATCGATGTCTCCATTTTATTTTCAAGGTTTTGGATCATCTTTACTATCATTACTATGGATTCTTTTTCAAGCAAACTGCTTATTTCCTGTTCGTTTGTTTGGTCTTGTGGGTTTTTTACCATGCTCCTTCATCTGCTGCATATTTCTCTGTCTTTTCATTTTGTTTAATTTACTGTGTTTGGGGTCTCCTTTCTGAAGGTTGGAAGGTCACAGTTCTTCTTAATTTTGGAGTCTGTCCCCTGTGGATGGGGTTGGGCCAATGCCTTGTGAAGGTTTCCTGGTTGAGGGAACTTGTGCCTGTGTTCTGATGGATGGAGCTGGGTCTTCTTTCTGAAGGGCAGTGCCATTCCAGGGGTGTGTTTTGGTGTCTATAGGTTCTGTATGGCTTTGGGCAGGCTGTCTGCTAATGTTCAGGGTTGTGTTCCTTTTTTGCTGAAGAATTGGTGTGGGGAATCTGGCATTGGAGCTTTCTGGCCTTTGGGTGTGGCTTGGTCTTAGTATTGAGATGGAGGCCTCTGGGAGGGCTCTGGCATATTAATGTTTGATGGGATCCTGAGTTCTCTGGTGGTCCAAGGTCTTGGATTTGAGTCTCTTCCCTCTGGGATTCAGTCCCTACCCCTTACAGTAGCGTCAAAACTTCACGGGCCACACAGCACATAAGACCAAACCCCTAGACTAATGGTGAAACAACTCTCAACAGCCATGAACTCCCGAAGAGATTTACACACTTACATAGGGAAAAGAAGAGGGAAGAAGGAGAAAAGTGGGGGGAAAGGATAAGAAGAGGTGTCGAAAGAGAAGAGAGCAATCAAACCAATAATCAAACCCTTAAGTGAAAGTCGACACTAAAATTTAGACTATCAAAGATACAAAATTAAAATCAAAAGATCAAAAAACAAAAATAAAAAACATAGAAAGAATTATACAAAATCAGATACAAACTATGAAAAATCAAAAACATGATATTTATTTTTAAAATAGGTTTTGTTAATTAATAATTTTTTTATTGAAGGATAATTACAGAAATTTTTTGTTTTCTGTCAAACCTCAACATGAATCAGCCATAGGTGTGCACATATTCCCCTCCCTTTTGAACATCCATCCCATCTCCCTCCTCATCCCACCCCTCTAGGTTGATACAGAGACCCTGTTTGAGTTTCCTGAGCCATACAGCAAATACCCATTGGCTCTCTACTTTACATATGGTAATGTAAGTTTCCATGTTACTCTTTCCATACATGTCACACTCTCCTCCCCTCTCCCTATATCCATAAGTCTATTGTCTATGTCTGTTTCTCCACTGTTGCCCTGTAAATAAATTATTCAGTACCATTTTCCTAGATTCCATATATATGCATTATAATATGATATTTATCTTTCTCTTTCTGACTTACTCTGTATAATAGGTTCTAGCTTCATCCACCTCATTAGAACTGACTCAAATGCATTTTTTTGGCTGAGTAATATTCCATTGTGTATATGTACCACAACTTCTTTATCCATTCATCTGTCGATGGACATCTAGGTTGCTTCCATGTTCTATTATTCTTCCATGTGCTATTGTAAATAGTGCTGCAATGAACAACTGGATACATGTGTCTTTTTCAATTTTGGTTTCCTCAGGTTATGTGCCTAGGAGTGGGATTGCTGGGTCATGTGGTAGTTTTATTCCTAGTTTTTTAAGGAATCTCCATACTGTCTTCCATAGTGGTTGTGTCAGTTTACATTCTCACCAAAAGTGCAAGAGCATTCCCTTTTCTCCACACCCTCTCTAGCATTTATTGTTTGTAGAATTTTTGATGATGGTCATTTTGACTGGTGTGAGGTGATAACTCATTGTAGTTTTGATTTGCATTTCTCTAGTAATGAGGATGTTGAGCATCTTTTCATGTGTTTGTTAGCCATCTGTATGTCTTCTTTGGAGAAAAAATATGGGACGCTTCATGAATTTGCATGTCATCCTTGCACAGGCTATGCTAATCTTCTCTGTATTGTTCCAATTTTACTATATGTGCTGGTGAAGGGAGCACTAGGGTGGTTTTTTTTTTTTAAGAAAAAGGATATAAAAAGTAAAAATTAAAGTAGTAAAAATAATCCATATTCGGGACAATATGAGATTTAAAAAAGGGGAAAAAAAGAGGGGGAGATATATAGAATGGTAGTGAGAAGAATATCCAAGTGATTCGTCTGTTTTTCTGCTCCAGTTGATTTGCTTACTCAGAAATTACTCCAGTATACCCTAGAAAGGTCTCTGGACCAGTTGTGGGTAGTGTGGGGTCAGCTCAGACTTACATCTTCCCTTGCTCCAGCTTGTACTTACTCTCAAATTCTACAGTTGCCCCTAAAGCACAGGCTAATTGCAAGAATTTAAATCATTGCACCTGCCACTTCTGGGGAGGTTTCCCTTTCTTTTCTTTGCTTACACAGCTCCTGGCATTCCACTTTGGTTTTGGGACCTGGCAACCCACTCCAGTACTCTTGCCTGGAGAATCCCATGGACGGAGGAGCCTAGTGGCTGCCGTCTATGGGGTCGCACAGAGTTGGACATGACTGCAGCGACTTAGCAGCAGCAGCAGCAGCTGCTTGTAAGTCTCTCCAGTGTCTGTTCTGCGCCCAGACACAGGGGGCAAAGTAACTGTTTTTTAGGGCTGACTTGCTCAGTTGTGCTGGGAAGAGGGAGAGGTACAGCAGATGACACTGGGGTGTGTGGGGAGTGCTTGCTATGGCTGGTACCTGTGGAAGGTCACCACACTCTGAGGTGGGTTGTGCATGTCCCCAGGGGAGGTGATCCTAGGCTGTGGGACTCTTGGCAGAGGAAAGCCGCTCAGGCTCCCAGGAAGATGTGCATAGTGACCCATGGCTGCTTATAGCTTGGTGGTAGTTATAATCTCTGGGATTGTTACCATAGCGGCCCCTTGCCTTCTGCCTCTGGCCCTCTACCTGCTTTTCTGGCTCTGGGGCAGTAGACCACAGCTGGCTCACCCTTCTTTGGTTTTCACTAGGGCATGGTTCTTTGTTTTGTGAATGTGTGGATTTAGAGCACGGCATTAGAGCCTTTCCACGGGAACGATCTTTTGCTTCTCTGGCGGCCCCAGCATTTTCTTTGGTCTGCCTCTGCAGTCACATTAGCCCCCTCAGAGTATCTTAACAGCAGTCAACCCTGGTCCCCTCCCTGCAGACTGACCCCTAAGGCCTGAGCCTCCACACCCAGCTGCCACTCACTGTGGGCAGACACCATAATGTGAGCCACTTCTACCCTGGAAAATGCCATTCAGCACAATCTCTGTGGTGAATTTTCTGTTTTACCTTTGGAACACCTGTTTTGCTGCACTCTCCTCAGGTTCTGAAGATCCCCTCTGACCCAGCCTGTGAGGGAGTTTACTAGTGTGCAGAATCTTTTCCTCCTTCATGACGCCCTTCCTGGGGCACAAGTCCCCCTCCCAAACTCCTTTGTCTCCCTTTTCATCTTTATCTTTTGGGCTACATCATTCCGAGCAGATTGGTTTGCTTTCTAGAAGTCCGGGGTCCTCTGCCAGCATTTAGGAGATGTTCTGTTGAAACTGTTCCATATGCAAATTATTTTTAATATATTTGGGGTGCAGAAGGTGGTCTTCCCGTCTTATTCCTCTGCCATCTTGAAAGTCCCCCTCTTTTATATTTTTAATGATGGTAATACAGTGAGACCGGAAGCTGGATTTTAAAGTCTGTAACAAGATAGGTATAAAAAAAAATTAGATATCTGTGTACTTAGACAACGTAAATGTAATGTGGACAATCCAAACTCTGAAAGTATTAAACATTTTAAACAGCTGTAACTTAACTCTGGGCTTCCCAGGTGGCACTAGTGGTAAAAAAAAAAAAAAAAAAAAAAAAAAAAAAAACCCGCCTGCCAATGCATGAGACATAAGAGATGAGGGTTTGATTCCTGGGTTGGAAAGATCCCCTAGAGGAGGGCATAGCAACCCACTCCAGTATTGTTGACTGGAGAATCTCATGGACAGAGAAGACTGGTGGGCTACAGTCCATAAGGTCACAAAGAGTCAGACACAACTAAGGTGACTTAGCACACAAAAGCATGCACATAACCTAGCTCTAAAGCGAAATCCAGGTATTTGATATTTTGTTGTAACCTCAAACTCATTTCTAAAATAGAATCTATCATCACCCCTAGACTATTCCCTTATGGCTCATTCAAGACTTCTTTTAACTTACCTGGTCCTGCAATTTACCATCATCATAATCTTGGTTAAGTTATTTAAACTCTGCACTTGAGTTTTCTCATATTTTCGTTGAGGATAATAGTAGAAACTACCCCATAGGGTTGCAGTAAGGAATAAAAGTGTTAATTTTGTAAAAACATTTAGAAGAATGCATGACAGTGTAGTAAGCAAAGGGGAAGCATAGTTGTTGAGGTTCCCATATTTTGTGTTCAAAATTCTCACTTCAACTCTTTCCTCTGCCTCCGTTTCCTTGTCTACTTGGTTGCCAAGGGATATGTTTTGTTTGTTTTTTTTTTTTTTCTCTTTTTATCTGGCTCAGTTCCTTTCTTTTTATTCTAATTGCCACCACCTATATTTAGTCCATCACTTCAGTCACTCAGTCGTTTCCAACTATTTGTGACCCCGTGAATCACAGCACACCAGGCCTCCTTGTCCATCACCAACTCCCAGAGTTTACTGAAACTCATGTCCATCGAGTCGGTGATGCCATCCAACCATCTCATCTGTTGTCCCCTTCTCCTCCTGCCCCCAATCCTTCCCAGCATTAGGGTCTTTTCCAATGAGTCAACTCTTCGCATGAGGTGGCCAAAGTGTTGGAGTTTCAACTTCAACATCAGTCCTTCCAATAAACACCCAAGACTGATCTCCCTTAAGATGGACTGGTTGGATCTCCTTGCAGTCCAAGGGACTCTGAAGAGTCTTCTCCAACACCACAGTTCAAAAGCATCAATTCTTCTGTGCTCAGCTTTCTTTATACTCCAACTTTCACATCGATACATGACTACTGGAAAAGCCATAGCCTTGACTAGACTTTCCTTTGTTGACAAAGTAATGTCTCTGCTTTTTAATATGTTATCTAAGTTGGTCATAAATTTCCTTTCAAGGAGTAAGCATCTTTTAATTTCATGACTGCAGTCACCATCTGCAGTGATTTTGGAGCCCCCAAAAATAAAGTCTGACACTGTTTCCCCATCTATTTGCGATGAAGTGATGGGAACAGATGCCATGATCTTAGTTTTCTGAATGTTGAGCTTTAAGCCAACTTTTTCACTCTCCTCTCTCACTTTCATCAAGAGGCTCTTTAGTTCCTCTTCACTTTCTGCCATAAGGGTGGTGTCATCTGCATATCTGAGGTTATTGATATTTCTCCCGGCAATCTTGATTCCAGCTTGTGCTTCCTCCAGCCCAGCGTTTCTCATGATGTACTCTGCAAATAAGTTAAATAAGCAGGGTGACAATATACAGCCTTGACGTACTCCTTTTCCTATTTGGAACCAGTCTGTTGTTCCATGTCCAGTTCTAACTGTTGCTTCCTGACCTGCATACAGGTTTCTCAAGAGGCAGGTCAGGTGGTCTCTTTCAGAATTTTCCACACTTTATTGTGATCCACACAGTCAAAGGCTTTGGCATAGTCAATAAAGCAGAAATAGATGTTTTTCTCGAGCTCTCTTGCTTTTTCTCCGATCCAGTGGATGTTGGCAATTTGATCTCTGGTTCCTCTGTCTTTTCTAAAACCAGCTTGAACATCTGGAAGTTCATGGTTCACATATTGCTGAACCATGGCTTGGAGAATTTTGAGCATTACTTTACTAGCTTGTGAGATGAGTGCAATTGTGCGGTAGTTTGAGCATCCTTTGGTATTGCCTTTCTTTGAGATTGGAATGAAAACTGACCTTTTCCAGTCCTGTGGCCACTGCTTATTTTCCAAATTTAGTCCATAGGTGCAACCAATTAGCCTACAGACTAAATATAGCCTACACATTTGTTGTGTTTCCTCTAAATTGATAAAAGTTTGCTTTAAAAATGCATTTTAAATTAGTAATGCATTCCACACTGCTCAAAATGTGAAATATACAAAGTGATATACAATGAAGAGTCTCCCCCTAGTCTTGTCCCTTAGTTGCCTCAGGCAACTAAAGTTATGTTTATTGTAAATTCTTCCACAGACATTTTATGCATATCAAACAAATGAGTATTTTTTCTCCCCCTTCCCTTTATAGTAACATACTCTGCATATTGTTTTGTTCTTTGCTTTGTCTCCTTAAAAATATACTTTGGGGACCTGTACACACACACACACACATATATGTAAAGAAATAACTCATTGTCTTGCATGACTGCAGAATTTTTTATTATATGGATGAGCCCCAATTTAAACAGTTTTCTATTGAATGACAGTTAAGATATTTCCAAACTTTTGCAGTGTTGTTTGTAGTAGCAATAAAAAAAAAGTTTATAAGTGTATGTATTAGTCTGCTAGGGCTGCCATAACAAAATAATGTACAAACTGTATGGTTTAAACAACAGAAATTTATTTTCTTGTAGTTCTGAAGATTGGAAGTCCAAAATCAGAATACCAACATGATTGGGTTCTCTTGTGGGCCCTCTTCGTGGCTTGTAGATGGCTGCCTTCTCCCTGCTCATATGACCTCTTCTTTGTGCTCTTGGAGAAAGAGAGTGAGCTCCCTGATGTCTGTTCTTATAAGGATACTAATCTCATTGGATGAAGACTCTACCCTTATGACCTCATTTAACCTTAATTACTTCCATAAAATCCTTATCTTCAGATACAGTCACACTGGGTGATGGGAGTTCAACATATGAATTCGTAGAGGGACACAATTCAGTCTGTAGAAGTATGTCCGTTTTCCTGGACTCACACTCCTAAAAAATGGTTGATTGCCAACATTTTCATATTTTACTTAAAACTCTAGAATTCCATCTTCTCTTAACTAATCAGAAGATACTGAACCAGTATTCCTTTCTGTCAACAGTTGCCTAGAGTTGGTAAACTGCTTTCTCCTTTCCTTTTTAGACAGAACATGTATTCTCAGACCATGATATTCTACATCTGGCCTAGGTGATCTTCATCTATCTGACTCTTCTAGGTTGAGTTTGTGACACCTATGTAAGGTCTTACCACAATACACATAAAATAATCCAATAGCTTCTAGTTCTAACTTGAATCTTTTTACCCCCCCTATTCTGTAGGCTATGGTCAGAATGTCTTCCCTAAAACACATTTTAAAAATTATGTCACTCTCTTTTTGCTCCATGATCATTTACTGGGGGCCTACAAAGTTCTAGGCATTATGCTAGAAGCTGGAGTTAGAGTAGTGAACGCTTGTCTTCAGAGAGTTTATAATCTACTTTTCCTCTCATCTGAATTCCCTTTCTGTCACTTATTGACTGATCTTATTTCCTCAGGGTGACCTCACCACAGACAATTACTTTGGAATTTTTTCTATTTCACTGTCAATTATGTCCTCTTCTAATTGATGTTCCTATCCTCAAATCATAATTAAGCATTTCAGCATCTGTTATCTTGTAATGGTTGGTTGTTATTGTTTTATGCATAGTTATATCTCACTGTGTAGACTTAGGACCTCGGATCTCTACAGGATCCAATAAGATGAAAAATCATGTCCTGTATAAAGGGAGAAACCATTTATCACCTACAGCTAATTTTTCTCTTGTGCCAATGTAGATTCCATGCTGTAAGATCTCTCAACTTTTGTGGAAAAGCAGGAAATGGAATTTTTAAATTTATTTTTAATTGGAAGATAATTGCTTTACAATATTGTGTTGGTTTCTGCCATACATCAACATGAATCAGCCATAAGTATACATATGTCGACCTCCTTCTTCAACCTGACTCCCACCTCCCACCCCATCCCACCTCTCTAATTTGTCACAGAGCAATGGTTTTGATCTCCTTGCATCATGCAGCAAATTCCCACTGGCTATCTATTTTACAAATGGTAATGTATATGTTTCAATGCTACTCTCTCAATTTGTCCGACCCTCTCCTTCCTCTACTGTGTCCACAAGTCTGTTCTCTATGTCTGCATCTCTGTTGTTGCAGTGCAAATAGGTTCATCTTTCTAGATCTAGAAAGTACCCTCTTTCTAAATTCCATATATGTGTTAATGTATGATATTTGTTTTTCTCTTTCTGACTTACTTCACTATGTATTATAAGCTCTAGGTTCATCCACTTCACTGGAACTGACTCAAATGTGTTCCTTTTATGGCTGTGTAATATTCCATTGTATATATATGTATCACAACTTCTTTATCCATTCATCTGTTGATGGACATCAAGGTTGCCTCCATGTCCTATCTATTGTAAATAATGCTGCAATGAACATTGAAGTACATGTGTATTTTTCAATTATGGTTTTCTCAGGTTATATGCCCAGTAGTAGGATTTTTTTGGGTATATAATAGTTTTATTCCTAGGTTTTTTTAAAAGAAATCTCCATATTGTTCTCCATAGTGGCTGTATCAATTTATATTCCCGCCAACAGTGCAAGAGGGTTCCCTTTTCTCCACACCCTCTCCAGCATTTATTGTTTGTAGATTCTTTTTATGGTGGCCATTCTGACTGATTTGAGATGATACCTCTTTGTAGTTTTTTTTTTTATTTGCATTTCTTTAATAATGAATGATATTGAGTATCTTTTCATGTGTTTATTAACCATATGTATGTCTTCTTTGGAAGAATGTCTGTTTAGATCTTCTGTCCACTTTCTGAAGTTTGTTGAATTCTTTGTGTTTCTGGTATTGATCCTTATGACCTGCTTGTATATTTTGGAGATTAATCCTCTGTCAGTTGTTTCATTTGCTGTTATTTTTTCCCATTCGGAGGGTTGTTCTTTCCCCTTCTTTATAGTTTCCTTTGCTGTGCAAAGGCTTTTAAGTTTAATTAGGTCCCATTTATTTATTTTGTTTTTATTACCATTACTCTGGGAGATGAATCATAGAGGATCTTGCTGTGATTTATGTCAAAGAGGGTTCTGCTTATGTTTTCCTCTATGACTTTAAGAGTTTCTTCTCTTACATTTAAGTCTTTATTCCATTTTGAGTTTCTTTCCCTATGCTGTTAGGAAGTGCTTTAATTTAATCTTTTACATGTCCAGTTTTCCCAGTACCACTTATTGAAGAGACTATCTTCTCCATGGTATATTCTTGTCTCCTTTATCAAAGATAAGGTACCCATAGGTGGTGTGGGTTTATCTCTGAGCTTTATGTCTTGTTCTTTTGGTCTATATTTCTGTTTTTGTGCCAGTACCATACTGTCTTGATGACTGTAGCTTTGTAGTATAGTCTTAAATCAGGAAGGTTGATTCCTCTAACTCCGTTCTTCTTCTCAAGATTGCTATGACTAATTGAGTCTTTTGTGTTTCCTTACAGAGTGTAAAATTCTTTCTTGTAGTTTTGTGAAAACTGCCATTGGTAGTTTGATAAGGATTGCATTGAATCTGTAGATTGCTTTGGATAGTAGAATCATTTTCACAGTACTGATTCTTCCAATTCAGGAATGTGGTATCTCTCTCCATCTGTTAATGTCGTCTTTGCTTTCTTTTATCAGTATCTTATAGTTTTCTGTATACAGTTCTTTTGTCTCCTTAGGTAAGTTTATCCTTATGTATTTTACTCTTTTATTTGCAATGGTAAATGAAATTGATTCCTTAATTTCTCTGAATTTTCATTGTTAATGTATAGGAATGCAAGTGATTTCTGTGTATTGGTTTTGTATCCTGTGACTTTACTAAATTCATGGACTAGCTCTGTTTAATTTTCTGTTAGTATCTTTAGGGTTTTCTCTGTAAGGAAATAGAATTATTTAAAAAAAGAAATCTCCTTTTAAAAGAGAATGTAAAAAAAAGAATATACATATATACATATATGTATAACTAAATCACTTTGTTGTACAAACTAACAAACATTGTAAATCAACTATATTTCAATAAAAAATTAAAAGTAAAGAGATGAGAGGAAGAAATATTATCAGCTATTTTGATTTTAATTTTTAACATTGCTGTAAGAACCAGGGCAGCATCTGCAATGGACTGCCAATTTTCTCTATCTGACCTGTATTGCAAAACACTTGAAGGTAGAGATTCAGTAAAGACCAGGTAGAAGCTTGGTACTATCTGCTACCCCCCATATATATATATATATATATATATACATACATACATACATACACAGTTTATACTACAGTGTTGAGTATTTATGTCTATAAAGTTATCTATAAAGAATTGGCTATCATTAGTAAAATCCTCAAGTCAGCTGTAATCTCCAGTAATAACATGCAATTCTGCTTTCTCCTAATACCTAACATGTGCCTTTGAATGCAGTTATCAGGACAGCCTTCCTTGCCCTTACTTCTTTTTTGCCAAATGTACTGATCCAGATTTATCAACTGAGGTCCATTTTTTTTTCCTTTTTTAAAAATTGATCATTTATTTCTCTAGAATTCGTTTCATTTTTCCTGCTTTCTCTTCCATTTCACTTCCCTTGTAATACAAACTCAAAAACAAGGTACAATATCCTCAGAAAGGTCTTCACAATGCTGAACAGATATTTAATTTTTAATTATTCGGGGCTGTTTATTCTAGCTCTTTTTTTTCTTTCAGTGCTGTCAATGATGTAGTTGTTTCATCTTCAATTAAAATAAGAATGTATAACAAAAGTTTATTCATTTTCTTATTTTAAAGATTAGTTCTGATAAATATGTACAATATAGCTCCTCCAGCTTTTTGTTTATTTTTTGTAACTAGATCCTAGAATCAGTATGTAGCCTTGAAAATAACAACAATTAATGTTATTGATAACTTTATTTACATGGCCTCCATAGGTACTGAAAATTGAGATGTCCCAGGACTCGTATGACTTCCTTGGTGGCTCAGATGTTAAAGCGTCTGCCTACAATGCGGGAGACTCGGGTTCAATCCCTGGGTTGGGAAGAGCCCCTGGAGAAGGAAATGGCAACCCACTCCAGTACTCTTGCCTGGAAAATCCCATGGATGAAGGACCCTGGTAAGCTGCGGTCCATAGGGTTGCAAAGAGTCGGACATGACTGAGCGACTTCACTTCACTTCTTCAAGACTCTTATACGATTACTTGCCTTGGTGCTCATTAGTCAGGTAGCTCAGACAGTGAGTGGAGAGGCCATTCAAAAGATAGAAGTGGCTGCCCTTAAGCACTTGTACCAAGCATGGGCAAAGAACACTGTGTTGTTTTATATTCGTTTTGGTTGCTGCAGTGGCACCATGTTTCATTTGTTGGAGGAGACTGTTGCATGAAACAATAGTATAAAGTAATAAAGTGGATTGCATGAGATTTTACATGATTTTGCAGAGCAATGAGCTTATATTGCTACGGCTTTTTGCCCTTTTTCTAAACCAATTCTTCAGTGCCAAGCTGGACCTCTGTATTCCTTAAGGTTTTGTCTGATGATTAACATCACAGTCACTGAGAATCCTTTAATACTCGTTTCAAATGTTCAATAGTAGAGCATACTGCTAACATATAAAAACATCTCCATTATTATTATTTCAAAAATCATCAAACTGTTTCAAAGTGTAAGATAGTAGCAATTACTTTAAGGGAAGAAAAGAGCATTGGTATCAGACATCATCCCTAGATTCAAATCCAAGTCATTTACCAGCTTTGTGACCTTGGGATTATTAATTTTTCTGAGTCCATATTTCTTCATGTACATAATGTAATCAGCAGTACTTACCTCAGAGAGATTGTGAAGATTAAATATGTCCCTTTGGATATACCATAGAAATGAATTGACATGATATCTGTTATGGGAAAGTGAGTTGGAGATACAGATGAAACAAGATTTCCCATGGCTGAAAATCACTGAAGCTGAGAATAGGTGGGAATAGGCACATGGAATTCATCTTTACTTTTGTATGCATTTGCAGTTATCTAAAATAAAATATTGTGTTTTTTTAATGCTGTAAGAGTGAACTCAAGTTTGTTTAATGGTTTATGGAGAAATTAACTGTTTTCCTTGATATCACTTTAACAGATTAAGCAGAAACTTGGGAAACTATAGGTCAAACTTCCATCTATGTCCTCTGTCATATATCATAGTGTTATAACTGGAGGAGACCTGAAAAGGGCTAAATAGTTTACTCAAAATGACACTCCTAGATAACAGTGGAATACAACACAGGTCTTCGGCTCCTAGGTAAAAGATTTTCCCATTGTTCATGCTGACTTCTTTAACTATAGCACTTTTAACGTAAATTCTATCAATTTCTTGCATGTTAGATTTTTTAAAAATAAATTTACCTGTTTGATGGAGAACAAGGGGACTAATTTGAGAAATCTGAGGTTAATTTATACAATACTTTTAAATCTACTCAGTTGATCCTTGCAATGATCCTGTGAGGTTCACAATGATCTTGTGAGTAAGAGTTATTTCCACTTTCTATGCTAAGTGATGGGACATGTCCAAAGTTATTCAACAATTTGGTAATTGAACTAGAACTAAAACTTGGCTCTGGAAATCATTGACCCTCAAATCCACTTACATTACTAGTTTTAAACATTTGTAATAATTCCCTTTAACTTTCCAGAATCAAGAACCTTAATCTCTAGCACATTCTAGGGTGATTTTTCTTTCATGCATATTTGGGTTTTCTGTGAAAAAGAAAATGGAGCTTAACATCAGCCTCTGAACACCTTGTAGGTGATTTTGTTAGAACATAAACTCACATGAGAATACAAAAATTGTAAGATTAGGTATTGTTATTGTGAGTGGCTTGGATCTTTAAAGTGTGACTGTACATATTGTGCATAAGTGAAGTTGCTCAGTCGTGTCCGACTTTTTGCTACCCCATGGACTGTAGCCTGCCAAGCTCCTCCATCCATGGGATTTTCCAGGCAAGAATACTGGAGTGGGTTGCTATTTCCTTCTCCAGGGATTCGTCCCAACCCAGAGATCGAACACGGGTCTCCTGCACTGCAGGCAGACTCTTTACCATTTGAGCCACCAGAGAAACATACTTTTGTGTAATTTAGTTTTGGATTTTCTGACAAAAGTATTCCTAAAATCTTATATGGAAATTTCACATTTACATCTTATAAAGAATTATTATATTTGTTGTCACAATAAACTTCATGACAACCCTTTGAGGGATAGGGTTAAGCTGACGCATCTCTATTTTGCAGATGAAAAACCTGAGGTATTGGAAAAGTCAAATGACTTGCTCAACTCTTTTCTTGTGTTTCTTATCACCTTATCTTTTAATTACCTCACATTACTTCACTCTTTCAAGCTTAGCTGATTATTATAATAATGATGCAATATTCAACTTCAGTTTTTCACATGATACATGCAGTCTTCACTTTCCTCATGGCAACACGTTCTTTCCTCTTAAATTCATGTTTTGTTTTTAGCATTTCAGTTGCCCCTAGTTTCTTTAGTCACATTCAGGAAAGCTGAGAAAAGAAGCTATAGGCATTTCTTGTCTTGGAGCCACTTCTGAATACCTTCTCTGGTGGTGGTTCCTATAATTTGGACTATATACCTCAGACAGCCTCTAGGTTTTGTGTATGTTGAGACTCTTGAATAGAAAAATCATACCTGCTGAGATGCCACAAGAGGAGGTTCTTTGATTTTGAGTTTTCTGATGGTTCCTATGGTGATATGTATGACTCTTTTGGGAAGAAATCAGGGAAGTGGAGGATCTTGCAGTTTCCTTTTATTAAGTATTTTTTACTAGCAACGATTTACCCTCAATTATATAATCTTCAAGTAGAGATTGGGAGATCTCACTGTCACCCAGGTCAAGGAGAATTATAGCTCTAGAGTGCTGAGATTCAAATCTCAGTTCTACCATTACTAACTGGAAGATTTGGGGATAAGCTTCTTCATCTTTCTGTGTCTCAGTTTGCTCATTTGAAAAATGGAGAAATAATGTGCCCACTCTTAGAATTATGAGGATTAAATGAGCTAATATATGTACTCATTCTTTTAGCAGCACCGTACCTAGCACATAGTAAGTACTCAGTGACTGTTGGTAATTATTGTTATTTTATCACCATTTTGTTGTTAATGTCATGCTCAGAGTAGCTTCAATCTTGAAGATTTTCCTAGAGGGCTATCGTAAAACTTTCTATTCCCCTGGAAGATATACAATTAAACTGTCTGAAAATATATGTGTATCTAATTGGCCTATAGTTACCTTTTTCTAATATAAGAGACATAAGAAATGCTTTTTAAAAATACCTATAATCTCAAAACCCTAAAACATTGATTTTTCATTTTTCAAGCAGTTCCAGAATTTCTTATATGTCAGAGGCTGAAAGTGAGTGGTATCTGCTCAAGATCTTCTGAAATGATTGATTTGTTGTCCTTAAATTTGTTTTTCTTTTAGCAGAAACTTTTTTAGAAATGAGGGGGTACTGTAAGTACTGTAATTTGAGTTAGAGAATAAGAGTTCTGGTTCTGACTCCATCACTTTTAAACTATATGACCTTGGCCCTCCAAATTAATTTCCTGTGAAATGGGAATGATACATGAAAGCTATCTATTTCCCTACTGTAAAGTTATGTAGATGCACATGAAGGATTATTATTTGTATTGCAAAATGCTCTATCTTGTTAAGATACAAAGGACTTCATAGGTCAGTGTCAGGATCCCCAATGCTTTGCTTCCTTTTGTAGTTGTAGACTCCAGTGACTCTGCTTTGTTTCCCTCAAAGATTTAACTTCTCACTTCATCCCTAGACACTTTTTTCTCCTCAATTCTGGCCAAGCAGTGGGATGTGTTTTTACTTGTCAGTCACCTGCTCCTAATGCTAAGAAAGATTGAAGGCAAAAGAAGAGAGTGGCAGAGGATGAGATGGTTAGATAGCATCCCTGACTCAATGGCCATGAATTTGAGCAAACTGCAGGAGATGGTGAAGGACAAGGAAGCCTGATGTGCTGCAGTCCATGGGGTCACAAAGAGTTGGTCACAACTTGGTGACTGAACAATGAACAACAGTACCTGCTCCTGTCCTTTGAAGGCACTGTTCACGTTTATAAAACAAGCAGATCACTATGGAATACAGTGGGTAACAAAATAAACTTGGAACATGACAAAAGTAGTATAATCTTATGAAATTTCTATGATCATAGTCCCAGGTACATGGTTTGTGATGTTTTGCACATATGAGACACTGACCTGCTATGGATGGGACTCAATCTTCCTCCCTCTCTCCATTTTTCCCTCCAGTACTCCCTTCCTTAAGAGAAGAACCAGAAAGTCCAGCTTCTAGACTGTTTCTTTCTTTCTTTTTTTTTTTTTTGGCCATGCCATTCAGCATTCAGGATCTTAGTTCCCCCGTAAGGGGATCAGGGATGGAACACGTACCCCCACTCTCCCCCCACCCTCCAACACCCATATAATGGAAGCACTGAGTCTTAACCACTGTGATGCCAGGGAAATCCAAGAAAGTCCAGCTTCTAGACACAAAGGCTTGAAGAGCCAATTCAAGCAGAATAATGGCTATTATCTTAAGTAGGTGATTTGCATTTCTGAAGCCCTCCTGCCCATATGGTTCACATATCAATGGCCCAGGACATAATCAAACCCCCTTTGGGTATTTCCTGACCAATTCTTTAACAGTTTCTGAGCAGTGTCTTAGTCCCAGATGCTTTGAAGGGTGGCTCCAACTCTAGAGAAAAGCAACAAGTTTATAAAGTCCTTGAAAAATACTTGAGTTTTCTTTAAGACTGTTCTGTAAACCTTAATTTCCTTCTGTTTTAAATTTTGTCTTGTTATATATTAAAGAAAACATTTTTTTTTTTTTAGAGAGAAGCATATATACCTTCCTAATAGCTTTCCCTTTACTCATTCTTACCAACATTTAGAATGTTGTTCAGGGTTTTCTAGTGGCTATTCCAACTGGCTGTTCTTTGAGTGAGAGGACACTAACCAGAAATGGCTGAGACATTCCTCTAACTGTCAGCTATCCACTTTGTGCCATTTGACTAAAATATTTGTGATATAGATGGGACAAAAAGTATTTTTTTCAGACTCCTTGATTATTGCCATTAAGTAATATTAATATTATTTTGCATTAAAGTATTACTGCCATTAAATAACCTTTCTTATTCTCATGACCATTCACTGGACTTTAGCACACTGTATAGAGGAAGTACTCTGCTAAAAGAAAGGGATACAGAGAAGAACAAGATGAAGTAGCTATTGTGGGGCTCACCTTATGGTAAGGGAAAGAGACAATGCCTTTTTGCCAGGTAATGTTTTAAACGTTTGAACACATATTAAATTGATAAATCTTACGATCTGGTACTATTATTATCCTGATTTTATAGTTGAGGAAACAGACAAAGGGTGATGGAAAAAAATTGCCCAAAGTCTTAATGTTACAAAGTTGCAGAACCAGGATATGAACCTAGGTAATATGATGTATGGACAAGAATGGGAAGTGGCTGGGAGATGATAAGCTAGGTTTAAGACATATTTCTGCAGTACAGTTTATTGCATCTGATAACCAATTGGCTGGAGATAGAGAAGAGTCAAAGGTGACTGACCATCAATCACTGAGACTAAGAATGGATTGATAGTTGTGCTAAACAATTTAGATTGTAAATATAGGAGGTGAAGAAGGTTTGTAAGCACACTGAGTATAAACAACGTGTCTGATGCCTAGGAGATATTCTTCTGGGCCAGAGAGAAAAATTCTTACCCTTAATAATAATAATGGCAGTGATGATAACAATGGCTAATTATATTGAGAACTTTTTTATATGCTAAGAGCTATTTTAAGTGTGTTTACTTGTACTAATCCATTGAATCCTCACATTAACCCTATAGATGTGTCATTTCCCCTACCTCTTGTCAGGTAAAGGAAGTGAGGTTCACAGGTGTTAAATAGCTTATCAATGCCACTCTGCTTCCTCAACCCTGTTGTTTCATAATCCATAGGAATTGAGGAAGAGCAGATAAGAAAGGGCTGTTGAAATTCTCTTGGCTAGAAATAACAAAGCTTAGTCGAAGGATGGATGAATGGAGAAAGTGAAAGTGAAGTCGCTCAGTCGTGTCTGACTCTTTGTGATCCCAAGGACTGTAGCCTACCAGGCTTCTCCGTCCATGGGATTTTCCAGACAAGAATACTGGAGTGGGTTGCCATTTCCTTCTCCAGGAGATCTTCCCGCCCCAGGGATTGAACCTGGGACTCCTGCACTGTAGGCAGACGCTTTACCGTCTGAGCCACCAGGGAAGTCCTGGATGAATGGAGAGGAAGTACCAAATTCTCTCACCTCTCTCCTACAGATTTTTCTGGCAGCGACCAAGCAAGCTCTCCTGGCTTCATTATGGCCCGCCTGTGCAGTATGAAAATTATCTGACCAGGCATTCTTTTTCTACAATTGCACCTCCTTTCCCCCTCCTTCTTAAAATCAGAGATGGCTGCCCTCTCTGGCACCTTATACTTCACAGTTAATTACACCTCAAACATCTCTTATACATTAACCTCTCTAATTTTCCTTTATTCTTTTCCACTTTTGTCCATTTCCTATATTGAGAAGACACACTTCATTCTCCTTTCCTGTCACTCATCAAAAACTTCTAGAAATATATTGAAGACTACCATGTGCCAAACACTACTCTAAGCCCTTTAAATACATCACTGAAGAAAACATCAAAGGTGAAAATCTCTGCTTTCAAAAAGTTTACAATTTAATGGAAATTAGAGTTGAGTTTTCTGCATCTGACTTCTGCAGTAGTTATTCCTTACTAGATTTCTTCCTCCATTAACCCCAACCCCTATCCCTAAAGAGGCTTCATAGAAGCCTTAGGACTCAGCAGAGAACAATTTTAAATCTTTTCATTTTACATGGGGAAGTTGAAGCTTAGAAAGAAAAATGACTTGACAAAGATTATAGGATGTAATTCCTGGGCATCTAACTCCCAGTTCAGTGCTCTCTACTATACTTGCTGACTCTCCGTGTCTGGTTGACCCAGATCTAAAACTGATAACAAGGTGCCTAATATAAACTCTGAAAGTGAAAGTGTTAGTCCCTCAGTTGTACCCCACTCTTTGTGACCCCATGGACTGTAGCTTGCCAGACTTCTCTATCCACGGAATTCTCCAGATAAGAATAGTGGAGTAAGTAGCCATTCCCTTCTCCAGGGGATCTTCCTGACCCAGGGATTGAACCTGGGTCTCCTGCATTGCAGGCAGATTCTTTACTATTTGAGCCATCAGGGAAGCCCAGAATAACCTCTGACACATAGTAGTTATGCATAAATATTTTGTAAATGATGAATGTATACATGGACAGCTCTACTCATATATATGGATCAAAGAAAAGAAAATGTGTTTTGAGATAAAATTGAAGGTATTTTAGAGTGTCAGAATTCTCCAAACTCTTTGATAGTGACCCAGAAATGTTCCTCATAATCTCAGTAAAAGATTCATTGTGTGTTATTGCCTATCTAATTATCTAATTAAGACTATTTTCTTCAACTCCTAACAGTCAATAAATAAAGGAATTATTTATAAGTTTATCTTTTACTCTTTTGTGTGTCTGTATTATAATTTGTATCCTTGCTGATTTTTCATTTAACTGCATTAGGTCTTAAACAGCTATTGTAAAGTGACCTGTAAAATGAACATTTCTGTGGGTAAATGTAGAAATGTAGTTGACATCCAAAACAATTAACTGCCTTATAGACTATCCTTTGAAATGCAACCAAGTCATAAATGAAACTAATAGTAATCAACTTGGAGAAACTTAGTGTGATCTGAAATCTGACCAATTAAGTCAAGAGCAAGCTGTGGGATGACCCAGAGGGATGGGATGGGGAGGGAGGTGGGAGGGGGGTTCTGGAAGGGGAAAACATGTACACCCATGGTGGATTCATGTCAATGTATGGCAAAACAAATACAATATTGTAAAGTTAAAAAATAGATAAACTAATTAAAAAATTTAAAAAAGCAAGCTGTATCTTCATCTTTCTTGCCCTATGTTTTCACCTCTAGTGAGATTAGAATGTAGCTAAATGAAAGGAAATCTGATTGATGAGGTGCTGGTAGGTACTAGTGAGAAATCTGATTGATGAGGTGCTGGTAGGTACTAGTGATGGAAATGATTATGATGTTATAGGGTAGCTGAATGAAGCCACCTAGTGTTTACTTTCATTAAGAGGAAAAAGGAAACACTTGGTGGCTTTTTTCAGCTACTCTACAATATCACAATCATTTCTTTAACTTGGGATTTCTGGTTTTATTTAACAGTAATATTTTGATATTCTGACTACCTGTCCTGTGTTGCAAAACTCCTATATATCCTATCTCCCCCCTTACTTCCTTGGAGCAGTTATCTCAGGGTTTACTCAAGATGCTGCTTCCCATGTTTGAAGTCCTAAAAAGTCCTGCCAAATAATACATAACTCAACTTTTAGGTTGTGAATTTTTTTAGTTGAGTATATATCTGAATCACTGTGCTGTACACCTGCAACTAATATGACATTGTAGATCAACTATACTTTGATTTTTTTAAAAAAGAGGAAAAATTATCTAAAAGAGAAATAGAAAATTACTTATATTAGCCACTCTTGGCTTGTATGTTTAAGAGAAGTAGAAAGATAAAATGCTTCTTTAGAGAGATTTGGCACTGATGTGTAAACAAGTTCATTAGGGTAAATATCCATACAGGAGGGTGGAACTCTCCTGTATGGAATGAGAATTAGGCCAGAAAGGGGAGGATTCTGGAAACTATGTAGCTATAATGATATCCCTATGAAGGTAGTGCTAGTTGGAGAGGTTGGAAGAAACAAATTCATATGCATAGAAGACGTGAGGGAAAGAGGCAGCTAATACTGCTGGGAACCAGTCAGGGCTATCTTGGTGAGCAGAATATGCAAATTAGAATGTCCAAATTCTGACTTCTTAGTATCTAGTAAGTCCTGAAAAATAATATTTATAGAATATAAACAGGTATAACCCCGGGTTAGTGGCATACTGTATCCATATAGTGGGTTAGATTTTATTTTAAAATTGTCTTTCCCTTGATTCTTTTCCAGATATGGATCAACTCTTAAACAACTTGAAGGTCCAACTTAATTCAGAAGGTGGCTCAATGCATATATTCAAACAGGTTGGTTATCAAGAAAATGACTATTCATATTGAGCCATAATAGTGTTCAGTACATGGTAATCATAGAGCTGAAGCTCATTTTTCTTTCTAACAACATGTTGGGGACTGAGAAGGAGTGAAAGAAGGGAGGTTTCCAGAAAGTACATGGATGCCTGAGTTTCTGGTTCAACTGGCATAAAAGAAGTATATCCTTTGGGATCAAGGCTATATGGACAATATTAGACACTTGGTAGAAAACAGAAATCATTTATCAAGCACTGTTCCATATTTCAAGCACTCTGAAGACTAAATGCAATGTCTTATTTGATTTTCACAATAACTTTTGGATAGTGTGTTAGTCAGTATGCTACAGATAAACAGAAACACCAGAATGTATATTTTTCAATCTCTCTCTATCCTTATATCTACAGATATACATAAAATGTGTTCTATCTGTATCTCTCTACTCCATATGTCTGTAGATACAAATTATATATATATATATATAAAGGTATATCTTTACAACTAAAATAAAGTTACATCTATAGCGATATAGCTATCCAAATATACATATCTTTATCTATCTACCTATCTATAGAGAAATAATTTCTGTATGTATTTATTTATTTTTCAATTGGAGGAAAATTGCTTTAAAATGTTGTGTTGGTTTCTGCCATACCACAATGAAAATCAGCTGTAATTATACATATATCTCCTCCCTCTTGAACCTCTCTCCTCTCCCCTCATCCCACCACTCTAGGTCATGACAGAGCACCAGACTGGGCTTCCTGTGTTATATAGCAACTTCTCACTGCTATCTATTTTACACATGCTAGTATATATATATTGATGCTGATTTCTCCATTCATCCCATTCACTCCTTCCCTTACTGTGTCAAGTCCATTCTCTACATCTATGTCTCCATTCCTTCCCTGCAAATAGGTTCATTGATATGATTTTTATAGACTCCGTATATATGTATTAATATACAATATTTGTTTTCCTCTGACTTACTTCATTTTGTATAACAGGCTCTAGGTTGATCTACCTCACTCAGTTCAGTCGCTCAGTCGTGTCCGACTCTTTGCGACCCCATGAATCACAGCACGCCAGTCCTCCCTGTCCATCACCAACTCCCGGAGTCTAACCAAACCCATGTCCATCGAGTCGGTGATGCCATCCAGCCATCTCATCCTCTGTCATGCCCTTCTCCTCCTGCCCCCAATCCTTTCCAACATTAGGGTCTTTTCCAATGAGTCAACTCTTCGCATGAGGTGGCCAAAATATTGGAGTTTCAGCTTCAACATCAGTCCTTCCATTGAACACCCAGGACTGATCTCCTTTAGGATGGACTGGTTGGATCTCCTTGCAGTCCAAGGGACTCTCAAGAGTCTTCTCCAACACCACAGTTCAAAAGCATCAATTCTGCAGCGCTCAGCTTTCTTCACCGTACAACTCTCACATCCAAACATGACTACTGGAAAAACCATAGCCTTGACTAGACGGACCTTTGTTGACAAACTAATGTCTCTGCTTCTAAATATGCTATCTAGGTTGGTCATAACTTTCCTTCCAAGCAGTAAGAGTCTTTTAATTTCATGTCTGCAGTCACCATCTGCAGTGATTTTGGAGCCCCCAAAAATAAAGTCTGACACTGTTTCCCCATCTATTTCCCATGAAGTGATGGGACCAGATGCCATGATCGTAGTTTTCTGAATGTTGAGCTTTAAGCCAACTTTTTCACTCTCCTCTTTTACTTTTATCAAGAGGCTCTTTAGTTCTTCTTCACTTTCTGCCATAAGGGTGGTGTCATCTGCATATCTGAGGTTATTGATATTTCTCCTGGCAATCTTGATTCCAGCTTGTGCTTCCTCCAGCCCAGCATTTCTCATGATGTACTCTGCACATAAGTTAAATAAGCAGGGTGACAATATACAGTCTTTTTTTTTAATTTACTTATTTTAGTTGTGGGCTAATTACAATATTGTAGAGGTTATTCCCATACATCGACATGAATCAGCCATGGGTTTACATGTGTTCCCTATCCTGAATCCCCCTCCCACCTCCCTCCCCATCCCATCCCTCTGGGTCATCCCATTGCCCCAGCCCTGAGCATTTGTCTCATGCATCGAACATGGAATGGCATTCTGTTTCACATATGATAATATACATGTTTCAATGCCATTCTCTCAGAACATCCCACCTGCACCTTCTCCCTCAGAGTCCATAAGACTGTTCCATGCATCTGTGTCTCTTATTCTGTCTCGCATATAGGGTTATCATTACCATCTTTCAAATTCCATATATAGCATTAGTATACTGTATTGGTGTTTTTCCTTCTGGCTTACTTAACTCTGTATAATGGGCTTCAGTTTTATCCATCTCAATAGAACTGATTCAAATGTATTTTTTTTAATGGCTCAGTAATATTCCATTGTGTATATGTACCACAGCTTCCTTATCCATTCGTCTGCTGATGGACATCTAGGTTGCTTCCATGTCCTGGCTATTGTAAACAGTGCTGCGATGAACATTGGGGTACACGCGTCTCTTTCAATTCTGGTTTCCTCGGTGTATATGCCCAGCAGTGGGATTGCTGGGTCATATGGCAGTTCTATTCCCAGTTTTTTAAGGAATCTCCACACTGTTCTCCATAGTGGCTGTACTAGTTTGCATTCCCACCAACAGTGTAAGAGGGTTCCCTTTTCTCCACACCCTCTCCAGCATTTATTGCTTGTAGACTTTTGGATAGCAGCCATTCTGACTGGTGTGAAATGATACCTCATTGTGGTTTTGATTTGCATTTCTCTAATAATGAGTGATGTTGAGCATCTTTTCATGTGTTTGTTAGCCATCTGTATGTCTTCTTTGGAGAAATGTCTGTTTACTTCTTTGGCCCATTTTTTGATTGGGTCGTTTATTTTTCGGGAATTCAGCTGCAGAAGTTGCTTGTATATTTCTGAGATTAATTGTTTGTCTGTTGCTTCGTTTGCTATTATTTTCTCCCATTCTGAAGGCTGTCTTTTCACCTTGCTTATAGTCTCCTTTGTTGTGCAAAAGCTTTTAATTTTAATTAGGTCCCATTTGTTTATTTTTGCTTTTATTTCCAATATTCTGGGAGGTGGGTCATGGAGGATCCTGCTGTGATTTATGTCGGAGAGTGTTTTGCCTATGTTTTCCTCTAGGAGTTTTATAGTTTCTGGTCTTATGTTTAGATCTTTAATCCATTTTGAGTTTATTTTTGTGTATGGTGTTAGGAAGTGTTCTAGTTTCATTCTTTTACAAGTGGTTGACCAGTTTTCCCAGCACCACTTGTTAAAGAGATTGTCTTTTCTCCATTGTATATTCTTGCCTCCTTTGTCGAAGATAAGGTGTCCATAGGTGCGTGGGTTTATCTCTGGGCTTTCTATTTTGTTCCATTGATCTATATTTCTATCTTTGTGCCAGTACCATACTGTCTTGATGACTGTGGCTTTGTAGTAGAGCCTGAAGTCAGGCAGGTTGATTCCTCCAGTTCCATTCTTCTTCCTCAAGATTGCTTTGGCTATTCGAGGTTTCTTATATTTCCATACAAATTGTGAGATGATTTGTTCTAGTTCTGTGAAAAATACCATTGGTAGCTTGATAGGGATTGCATTGAATCTATAGATTGCTTTGGGTAGTATACTCATTTTCACTATATTGATTCTTCCAATCCATGAACACGGTATATTTCTCCATCTGTTTGTGTCCTCTTTGATTTCTTTCATCAGTGTTTTATAGTTTTCTATATATAAGTCTTTTGTTTCTTTAGGTAGATGTATTCCTAAGTATTTTATTCTTTTTGTTGCAATGGTGAATGGTATTGTTTCCTTAATTTCTCTTTCTGTTTTCTCATTCTTGGAGTGTAGGAATGCAAGGGATTTCTGTGTGTTAATTTTATATCCTGCAACTTTACTATATTCATTGATCAACTCTAGTAATTTTCTAGTAGAGTCTTTAGGGTTTTCTATGTAGAGGATCATGTCATCTGCAAACAGTGAGAGTTTTACTTCTTCTTTTCCTATCTGTATCCCTTTTATTTCTTTTTCAGCTCTGATTGCTGTGGCCAAAACTTCCAAAACTATGTTGAATAGTAGTGGTGAGAGTGGGCATCCTTGCCTTGTTCCTGACTTTAGGGGAAATGCTTTCAATTTTTCACCATTGAGGATAATGTTTGCTGTGGGTTTGTCATATATAGCTTTTATTATGTTGAGATGTGTTCCTTCTATTCCTGCTTTCTGGAGGGTTTTTATCATAAATGGATGCTGAATTTTGTCAAAGGCTTTTTCTGCATCTATTGAGATAACCATATGGTTTTTTTCTTTCAATTTGTTAATGTGGTATATTACATTGATTGATTTGCGGATGTTAAAAAAACCTTGCATTCCTGGGATAAAACCCACTTGGTCATGATGTATGATCTTTTTAATATGATGTTGGATTCTGTTTGCTAGAATTTTATTAAGGATTTTTGCATCTATGTTCATCAGTGATATTGGCCTGTAGTTTTCCTTTTTTGTGACATCTTTGTCTGGTTTTGGAATTAGGGTGATGGTGGCTTCATAGAATGAGTTTGGAAGTTTACCATCTTCTGCAATTTTCTGGAAGAGTTTGAGTAGGATAGGTGTTAGCTCTTCTCTAAATTTTTGGTAGAATTCCGCTGTGAAGCCGTCTGGTCCTGGGCTTTTGTTTGCTGGAAGATTTCTGATTACAGTTTCGATTTCTGTGCTTGTGATGGGTCTGTTAAGATCTTCTATTTCTTCCTGGTTCAGTTTTGGAAAGTTATACTTTTCTAAGAATTTGTCCATTTCTTCCAAGTTGTCCATTTTATTGGCATATAGCTGTTGGTAGTAGTCTCTTATGATCCTTTGTATTTCTGTGGAGTCTGTTGTGATCTCTCCATTTTCATTTCTAATTTTGTTGATCTGATTCTTCTCCCGTTGTTTCTTGATGAGTCTGGCTAATGGCTTGTCAATTTTGTTTATCTTCTCGAAAAACCAGCTTTTAGTTTTGTTGATTTTTGCTATGGTCTCTTTTGTTTCTTTTGCATTTATTTCTGCCCTAATTTTTAAGATTTCTTTCCTTCTACTGACCCTGGGGTTTTTCATTTCTTCCTTCTCTAGTTGCTTTAGGTGTAGAGTTAGTTGATTTATTTGATTTTTTTCTTGTTTCTTGAGGTACGCCTGTATTGCTATGAACCTTCCCCTTAGTATTGCTTTTACAGTGTCCCATAGGTTTTGGGTTGTTGTGTTTTCATTTTCATTCGTTTCTATGCATAATTTTATTTCTTTTTTGATTTCTTCTGTGATTTGTTGGTTATTCAGAAGCGTGTTGTTTAGCCTCCATATGTTGGAATTTTTAATAGTTTTTTTCCTGTAATTGAGGTCTAATCTTACTGCATTGTGGTCAGAGAAGATGGCTGGGATGATTTCAATTTTTTTGAATTTACCAAGGCTAGATTTATGGCCCAGGATGTGATCTATCCTGGAGAAAGTTCCATGTGCACTTGAGAAAAAGGTAAAATTGATTGTTTTGGGGTGGAAACTCCTGTAAATATCAATTAAATCTAATTTGTCTATTGTATCATTTAAAGTTTGTGTTTCCTTGTTAATTTTCTGTTTAGTTGATCTATCCATATGCGTGAGTGGAGTATTAAAGTCTCCCACTATTATTGTGTTATTGTTAATTTCCCCTTTCATACTTGTTAGTATTTGTCTTATATATTGTGGTGCTCCTATGTTGGGTGCATATATATTTATGATTGTTACGTCTTCTTCTTGGATTGATCCTTTGATCTTTATGTAGTGTCCTTCTTTGTCCCTTTTCACATCCTTTATTTTAAAGTCTATTTTATCTGAAACGAGTATTGCGACTCCTGCTTTCTTTTGGTCTCCGTTTGCATGGAATATGTTTTTCCATCCCTTCACTTTCAGCCTATGTGTGTCCCTAGTTTTGAGGTGGGTCTCTTGTAGACAGCATATATAGGGGTCTTGTTTTTGCATCCATTCAGCAAGCCTTTGTCTTTTGGTTGGGGCATTCCACCCATTTACATTTAAGGTAATTATTGATAATTATGATCCCATTGCCATTTACTTTGTTGTTTTGAGTTCGTGTTGAAACATCCTTTCTGTGTTTCCTGTTTAGAGAAGATCCTTTAGCATGTGTTGGAGAGCTGGTTTGGTGGTGCTGAATTCCCTCAGCTCTTGCTTGTCTGTAAAGCTTTTGAATTCTCCTTCATATCTGAATGAGATCCTTGCTGGGTACAGTAATCTGGGTTGTAGATTATTCTCTTTCATTACTTTAAGTATGTCCTGCCATTCCCTTCTAGCCTGAAGGGTTTCTATTGAAAGATCAGCTGTTATCCTTATGGGGATCCCCTTGTGTGTTATTTGTTGTTTTTCCCTTGCTGCTTTTAATATTTGTTCTTTGTGTTTGATCTTTGTTAATTTGATTAATATGTGTCTTGGGGTGTTTCACCTTGGGTTTATCCTGTTTGGAACTCTCTGGGTTTCTTGGACTTCTGTGACTATTTCTTTCCTCATTTTAGGGAAATTTTCAACTATTATCTCCTCGAGTATTTTTTCATGGCCTTTCCTTTTATCTTCTTCTTCTGGGACTCCTATGATTCGAATGTTGAGGCGTTTCATATTGTCCCAGAGGTCCCTGAGGTTTTCCTCATTTCTTTTGATTCTTTTTTCTTTTTTCCTCTCTGCTTCGTTTATTTCCATCATTCTATCTTCTACCTCACTTATCCTATCTTCTGCCTCCGTTATTCTACTGTTGGTTCCCTCCAGAGCGTCTTTTTTTTTTTTTCCAGAGCGTCTTTTATCTCCTTTATTTCATTATTCATTCTATATTGACTCCTTTTTATTTCCTCTAAGTCCTTGATAAACATTTCTTGCATCTTCTCAATCTTTGTCTCCAGGCTATTTATCTGTAACTCCATTTTGCTTTCAAGATTTTGGATCATTTTTATTATCATTATTCTAAATTCTTTTTCAGATAGATTCCCTATCTCCTCCTCTTTTGTTTGGTTTTGTGGGCATTTCTCATTTTCCTTTACTTGCTGAGTATTTCTCTGCCTTTTCATCTTGTTTAGATTGCGGTGTTAGGCGTGGCCCTTCTATATTCTGGTAGTATGAAGTTCCTCTTTATTGTGGAGGTTCCTCACTGTGGGTGGGGTTGGACAGGTGGCTTGTCAAGGCTTCCTGGTTGGGGGAGCTTGTGTCGGTGTTCTGGTGGGTGGAGCTGGATTTCTGCTCTCTAGAGTGCAATGGAGTGACCAGTATTAATTTTTGAGATGTCTATGGATTTGGTGTGCCTCTGGGCAGCCGGTATATTGATGCTCAGGTCTATGTTCCTGCGTTTCTGGAGAATTTGCGTGGTATGTCTTGCTCTGGAACTTATTGGCTCTTGGGTGGAGCTTGGTTTCAGTGTATATATGGAGACTACTGGATGGTCTCTTATTAATTAATGTTTCCCCTGGCTTTCAGTCTTATTCTTGCAGTAGCCTCAAGACTTCTCCTTCCATACAGCCTCAATAATAAAACTTTTAGGTTAATGGTGAAAAGATTCTCCACAGTGAGGGATACCCAGAAAGGTTCACTGAGTTACATGGAGAGATGAGGTGGGGGGGGTTGAGGTGACCAGGAGGGGATTAGGGGAATTCAAATGTGGAGAGAGCAATCTAGCCAGTAAGCACTTCCCTCTGTGCTTTCCACAGTTTGGAACCCTCAGAGTGGTTCACAGAGATACATAGAGAGGGGGGAGGAAGGTAATAGAGGTGAGCATGAGTAGAAAGGGAGGAATCAAGAGGGGAGAGAGAGATCTGGGCAGTATCCTGTTCCTGAAGTGTTCTCGGGTACCCAGATCACCCTCAGAGATTCACAGAATTGGGTTGAGAAGAGAAGGAGGAGGGTGGGAGATAGAGGATCCCTGGGGGAGAAGAAAGAGCATCAATAGGGGGAGAGAGTAATAAGGCCAGTGATCACACTCCTGAGTAAAAATGGGTCCTAAAGATTGGGTTCTTAAATGTACAAAATTGATATCAAATATGTAAAACAAAGATTAAAAATCTAGAGTAGAGGTTAGACTCTTATAAAACTTACAATATAAAAAAAAAGAAAAAAGGAAACAGTGTAAAAAAAAAACAGTAAAACAGTAAAAAAAAGTAAAACAGGAAAAAAACATTAAAAAAAGAAAACACAAAAGTTATAAGATATATGTATGTAGTTTGCTTCAAAAATAGGGTTTTTTTTTTTTGCAAGTTAATAGTGGGTTATGAAAATGAAAGTTAAAGGTGTAATAGAGGACTTGAAGAAAAAGGAAAGAAGAGAAAAAAAAAAATTTAATTTAAAAAAAAAATAATAGTAAAAATATATATATCCCGGACTTTCTCTGGAGCTGTTGTGAGCAGTGTGGGATCTGCTCAGTTTCAGATAGATCCTTATTCCTGCTTATACTTTTCAAGATCTATAGGTCCTTTTCAATGCAGTCAGTATTAACTACAGGGATTTTAATCTGTTGGCCTGTCCCTTCCAAAGCGCTTCCCTCTGTTTATTTGGCTTCTGTTTGGAGATCTCTTCAGTATCTAATTTCCGCCCTGCAACAAAGCGGTGGTGGTGATCTCTTTAGGTTCGCTTCTTCAATCGTTCTGTGGGGAGGAAGGAACACTGCAAATCTGGTGTGTGTGTGGTGAGCTCGCAGTGTCGCGGCCGCACTGGGTTTGCCCCCACTCACGGCGTGTGTGCTTTCCCCGTCTACCCTGCTCAGGCTGCAGGTTACTCTGCCGGGGAGTGGGCCGGGGAGTGGGCCCTGAGATGCGTGCACTTCCCAGGTCTAAGCCGCTCAGGTTCAGGCTCCGGGTTACTCCACAAAGGCGCAGACTCGGTTTCGCCCACGGCTTGTGCCGTTCCCGGTCGGAGCTGCTCAGGCGGCCAGGAGTTTGGCGAACACGCTCCCCCCTGTTGGAGCGGTGCGGCTTATCACCTCCCTGGTCCCCGCCTCGGTTTACGGGCACGCCCGGCTCCGGTGTACTTTGTGTCGGTTCTGGGGAGCTGGTCTCTGGCTGTGACCCTCCCAGCGGCTGTCGACCCTCCGGGATCTCAGGCAGTCTTTGCTTAGAAACTGGGAGCCTGTTTGCAGTTTGGTAGGGGGTGCCCTCTCTGGGGCCGAGTTTGCCCCTTTCCGGCTCTGGCGGGCCCCGCCTGCCCGCTGTGTCCGGCGGGGGATGGAGCGGTCCGCAGCCGGCTAGCTCTCCTCTGGTATCGCTCAGTCCTTTGTTCTGTGAGCGGGCCGGCAGTGCCTTAGAGTTGGGCTTTTCGCGGGATAGTTCTCTCTCTCTGGCTGTCCCACAGTTTAGGTTACTATCTCACGTTAGCTCCCTCAGATTGCCCTCGGGGCACTCGGGCCCGGTCCTTACCCTAGGCAGTGCCGCCCGCTCCTCTCCGTTCAGCCCCCACTTGCTGTTGGCGGATGATGTGAGCGTCTGGGGTTCTTTGCTGGGAGTTGCTTTAGGCACGTAATCTGTGGATTTTATTTATTTTTTCCTCCCAGTTACGTTGCCCTCCGAGATAAGAAATCTTCCCCCACACCCGCCGGTGAGAGGGTTTCCTGGTGCTTGGAAATTCCTCCTCTTTTACGACTCCCTCCCCGGGACGGGTCTCCGTCCCTAACTCTTTTGTCTCTCTTTTTATCTTTTATAATTTCTCCTACCTCTTTTGGAGATAATGCACTGTCTTTGTGGAAGCCTGACGTCCTCTGCCAGCCTTCAGAAGTAGTTTTGTGAAGTTTGGTCAGCGTTCAGATGTTCTTTCGATAAATTTGTGGAGGAGAGAGTGGTCTCCCGTCCTATTCCTCCGCCATCTTAGCCCCGCCCTCCGCTCTGGTATTCTTGCTGTGATAATCCCATGGATAGTGGAGCCTGGCAGGCTATAGTCTATGAGGTCGCAAAGAGTCAGACATGACTGAAATGACTGAGCATACACACACACAACCTTTTTCATATACTCAGAAATATTAGAAAGCTGCAGCCTGAAGTTTTCAAGTAGTGAATGGGTATTTTCTCTCTTTGAAAAGTGATACTGACTAGTGGTGGTGGTTTATTCGCTAAGTCATGTCTGACTCTTGCGACCCCATGGACTATAGCCCACGAGGCTCCTCTATCCATGGGATTTTCCAGGCAAGAATACCAGAGTGGATTGCCATTTTCTTCTCCAGGGGATCGTCCCAACCCAGGAATCGAACCCGGGTCTCCTGCATTGCAGGCAGATTCTTTACCAACTGAGCTATGAGGGAAACCCACTTTCCTCGTATGATACTGACTACAGAATACTTAAAACCTGGTCATCACACAATATTGAAGATTAAAAGAGGTTATTTAAAGAGAAAAATCTGACAACACAGCTTTAGATCAATTCTCAGATGAGCTTTCAAAGCTGTGGTCATTATATTCAGTGAAAAGTAGAATGGGGAGTCATCTTAGTGATAAGTCTTAAAAATCTCTGAAAATCTGAGACTGAAAACACATTCACTTCTTATGTTAAATCTTTCTCAGAACCTTTAAGTATAGTATGCTGTGTATAAGGAGAAGATATGGCAGATAGTTGTGTTTTTTTTAAACCATATGGTAGCTACATTCAAAATAAGAAAGAATTCAGACTGTATATTGAAATTCTTATTAAAATCATTTTGACTATATTAAAAGAATTCTCAGTGCACACAAAAATCACTTGCTATTGTAATATGTAGATATGGAATGCTTATCCTATAAGTTTTCAGGTCATAAAGCAAGAAACAGTAAGGTAAACCTTGAGAGCTGTTTTCAAGCACAGTCTATTTTCTTAAGGAAGTATAATGCATAATATGGTATTCACAAGCCAGAGAATAATTGCTATGGGTTGGAGTCACTTAAGCATAACAGGTACACTTGAAAGTGATATGTATAGAAGGAAATATGTGATGACATACTTTGAGGAAGTTACTATTAAAACAATCCAGATGGCCAATAAACACATGAAAATATGCTCAGCATCATTCCTTATTAGAGAAATGCAAATCAAAGCTACAATGAGGTTCCACCTCACACCAGTCAGAAGGCCATCATCAAAAAATCTATAAACAATAAATGCTGGAGAGGGGCTGGAAAAAAGGGAACCCTCCTACACACTGTTGGGAATGTAAACTGATACAGACATTATGGAATTTCCTTAAAAAACTAGGAATAAAACTACCACATGACCCAACAATCCCACTACTTGGCATATACCCTGAGAAAACCAGAATTGAATGAGACACATGTACCCCAGTGTTCATAGCAACACTGTTAACAATATCCAGGCCATGGAAGCAACCTAGATGTCCATCAACAGATGAATGGATAAAGAAGTTGTGGTACATATATGCAATGGAATATTACTCAACCATAAAAATGAATCGATTTGAGTCAGTCCTAGTGAGGTGGATGAACCTAGAGCTTGTTATTCAGAGTGAAGTTAATCTGAAAAAGAAAACAAGTATTGTATATTAACACATATATGTAGAATCTAGAAAAATTATATTGGTGAACCTATTTGCAGGGAAAGAATAGAGATGCAGATGTAGAGAATGGGCTTGTGCACACAGTCGGGGAGGGAGAAAGTGGGATGAATGAGAAAGTGGCATGAACATATATATACTATCTTGTGTAAGATGAATAACTAGTCAGAAGTACTATATAGCACAGGGAGCCCAGTCTGGCATTCTGTGATGACCTGGAGAGATGGGATGGGGGAAGAGGGGAGACACTTAGGAGGGAGGGGATGTATGTATAATCATGGCTGCTGATTCACATCGTTGTATGGCAGAAACCAACATAACATTGTAAAAATTAAAAAAAAAAAAAGACAAATACCAATACAAACCAAACTATCCTTCCAACATTTCTTTTGAAGTCTTGTGGTGATAGCAAAAGAAGAATACATGAAGCCCTATTATGTACAGGGTTTTTGTTAAGAATTGTTACACCTCAGGGCAGACTTGGTTTACAGAAGGACAACTCATGATGGTTTGTTGAAGCAGGACCTTGCAAATTCTTCTCTCATCAAGACAATGAGATTAGCCTATATGTTCTTCAAGCTCTATGCTTTCATCAGTCACTTTCCATTTTGGATCTTCCTGAATAATGTGCTTGTCAATACAGTGAATAACTGTGGATTAATACTAGCTAAGCATAAGGCCTTGAATTCATAGCATTATCCTGGGCAACACTCAAAGTCTAGGAGATAGCATTTATTTAGCAAAATATAGTAGGCTTCCAAAGTAGTCTCCATTTTATATTTAACATGCAGAACTTCAGCTTCATTAGGTTTCAGGACCTAAAGCATAGAATCCAGGAAGTCCCTGAAAAGTTAACTCAATCTTCTCTTAATGTATACTGCTAGGCTGTTTATTTCTATATCTATACCCACAATCTATATGCTTCTAGAAAAATGATATTATACTTAGCCTTTTCTTTTTTTGGCCATGCCCTATGGCTTGCTAAAACTCAACATTGAAAAACCTAAGATTATGGCATCTGGTCCCATCACTTGATGGCAAATAGAAAGGGAAAATGCAGAAAGGGTGACAGATGTTATTTTCTTGTGCTCCAAAATCACTGTGGACAGTGACTGCAGCCAGGAAATTAAAAGTCAGTTGCTCCTTGGAAGGAAGACTATGACAAAACTAGACACTGTATTAAAAAGCAGAGACATCCCTTTGCCAACAAAGGTCCATACAGTCAAAGCTATGGCTTTTCCAGTAGCCATGCACAGATGTGAGAGTTGAAGTATAAAGAAGGCTAAATGCGAAAGAATTGATGCTCTCAAACTGTGGTGCTGGAGAAGACTTGTGAATCCCTTGGACAGCAGGGAGATCAAACTGGTCAATCCTAAAGGAAATCAACCTTGAATGTACATTGAAAGGACTGATGCTGAAGATGAAGCTCCAATACTTTGGCCACGTGATGCAAGGAGCCAGCTCATTGGAAAAGACCTGATTCATTGGAAAAGACCTTGATGTTGGGAAAGATTGAGGGCAGGAGGAGCAAGAGGCAACAGAAGAAAAATGGTTGAATGGCATCACTGACTTTGAGCAAATTCGAGGAGATAATGAAGGACAGGGAAGCCTGGTTTGCTGCAGTACATGGGGTTGCAAAGAGTTGGACACAACTTAGTGACTGAACAACGCAGCTTGCAGAATCTTAGTTTTCCAACTAGGAATTGAACCTGGGCTCTGATAGTGAAAGCGACAAGTCCTAAACACTGAACCACCAGGGAATTTCCAATCTAACATTTTGTATGCTTTCTGTTGTAACTCTTTTTTCAGTGTTATTGAATCTCCATTATCCCAGAGATTCCTGGGATTCTGCCTTTTTAATCTGGGAAGGGAGCTAGTCAGGTGAAGGGACAAGTGGGACATATGGGAAAAATAGGAGCTTAAGTTGATTTGAGGGATTCAGAGGACAAGGAATTTTAAAGTTCAGCAGAGCCATTTATGATGACTTCTCCATACCCCCCCCTTCCCACCAACAGGATTCTACTGCTTACCTTTCCTAGGTGAAGTAAATCCACTCACGAGAGATGGATTACATTAGCAGCATGTCAAACAGTGGGACAAATTACAGAAGACATGTCTTAGAGGAGCAGATAGAAGCAATATGTGGACCACAAACAAAGCCTGAGTTGAGATGAGGGTTTGTAAATCAAGAAATGAAAAATATCATAGTATAACAGAAGGAGACCATAGATGGCTGCCTGGCTAAATACTATAGGTAAAAATGTGGCTACTTCTTGGTGCTTTTATTCATGCTCATCATGTTCTGATAGTATTTTAAAGGAAGTCAGAATAAGAGAACACTGCCTCTTGCCCCTCATCATTCTCTGAATTTAGGCCCACATTATCTCTCATCTAAACTTTAAAATATCATAACCATAATATCATTATCAAGCATTTAAAAATTAACAATAATTCTTTAATATCATCCAATATCCAGTCAATATTCAAATATATCCAATTGTATCATAAATGTCTTACCAAAATTTTTCCTTATGTTCCCTTTTTAATCTCTTTGAATCCTATCTTATTCCTTCTTCAATCTATCTTTCATTAAGGAGTTAAATATCACAGAAATAGTTCTGCCCATGTCACTCCCCTCCTCAAAACAATTACCTGTTATTTCAGCTAGGTTTTCCTTGAACTGCACTTTCCCTTAATAGTCCAAAAATAAAGAATAGTTGTATTTTGTGTAAGGGATGCATTCTTGAACATCTCTAATAGTTCAAAACTCCCATAACTCAAATATAATCCTGATAGAGAATGGAGTGTTGACTGGCTACTGGCTAAGTAGCACTACCATCTCCAAAGCATTCTTCAAGGTCCAGGTGTTGCCTGGCAATGGCACCACACGGTGCACAATATCCTTGATTATTTTTGGAAGTATAGTTGATTTACAAAATTATATATTGCAGTGTAAAGCATAGTGATTCAGTGTTTTTACATATTATACTCCATTAGAAGTTATTATAATAGCTATAATTCCCTGTACTGTACAATATATCCTTGTTGCTTAAGTATTTTATACATAGTAGCTTGTGTCTTTTAATCCCTTATCCCTAGTTTGTCTACCCAACTTTGATAGCCCCTTTTTTTCTATATCTGTGAATCTCTTTCTGGTTTGCATAAACATTTGCCTGTATTATTATTATTATTATTAGTTGGCTGTGCCACATGGTTTGCAGGACCTAGTTCCCCAATCAGGGATTGAACTCGCAGTGAAACCACCAAGTCATAACCATTGGACCATGAGGGATTTCCCTGTAATTTTTTTTTAAGATTCTATATATGTGATATCATATAGTATCTTTCCTTTTTTAATTAATTTTAATTGGAGGATAAATATTTTACAATATTTTGTTGGTTTCTGCCATACATCAACATAAATCAGCCATAGGTATACATATGTCCTACCTCCCTCATGAACCTCCCTCCCATCTCCCAATCCATTCCACCCATCTAGGTTGTCTCAGAGCACTGGGTTTGAGCTTCCTGCAACATAACAGCAAATTCCCACTGGCTATCTATTTTACATATGGTAATACATATGTTTCCATGCTTCTTTCTCAATTTGTCCCACCCTCTTCTTCCCTCACTGTGTCCACAAGTCTGTTCTTTATGTCTGCATCTCCATTGCTACAATGCTAATAGGTTCCTCAAAACCATCTTTCAAGATTCCATATATATGCATTAATATGCAATATTTGTTTTTCTTTTTCTGACTTGCTTCACTCTATATGGGAGAAGGAAATGGCAAACCACTCCAGTATTCTTGCCTAGAGAATCCCATGGACAAAGGAGCCTGGTGGGCTGCTGTCCATAGGGTCGCAAAGAGTTGGACACGACTGAAGCGTCTTATGGGGAAACAGTGGAAACAGTGTCAGACTTTACTTTTTTGGGCTCCAGAATCACTGCTGATGGTGACTGCAGCCATGAAATTAAAAGACGCTTACTACTTGGAAGGAAGGTTATGGCCAACCTAGATAGCATGTTTAAAAGCAGAGACATTACTTTGCCAACAAAAGTCCGTCTAGTCAAGACTATGGTTTTTCCAGTGGTCATGTATGGATGTGAGAGTTGGACGGTGAAGAAAGCTGAGCGCCGTAGAATTGATGCTTTTGAACTGTGGTGTTGGAGAAGACTCTTGAGAGTTTCTTGGACTGCAAGGAGATCCAATCAATCCATCCTAAAAGAGATCAATCCTGGGTGTTCATTGGAAGGTCTGATGTTGAAGCTGAAGCTCCAATACTTTGGCCACCTCATGCGAAGGGTTGACTCATTGGAAAAGACCCTAATGCTGGGTAGGATTGGGGGCGGGAGGAGAAGGGGACGACAGAGGATGAGATGGTTGGATGGCATTACCGACTCGATGAACATGGGTTTGGGTAGACTCCGGGAGTTGGTGATGGACAGAGAGGCCTGGCGTGCTGCAATTCATGGGGTCGCAGAGAGTCGGACACGACTGAGCGACTGAACTGAACTGAACTGAACTGAAACGTCTTAGCATGCATGCATGCATTGGAGAAGGAAATGGCAACCCACTCCAGTATTCTTGCCTGGAGAATCCCAGGGACAGAGGAGCCTGGTGGGTTGCTGTCTATGGGGTTGCACAGAGTCGGACATGACTGAAGCAACTTAGCGACAGCAGCAGCAGTCTCTCTATATAATAGGCACTAGGTTCATCCACCTCATCAGAACTGACTCAAATGTGTTCCTTTTTATGGCTGAGTAATTTTCCATTGTATATATGTACCACAACTTCTTTATCCATTTATCTGTTGATGGATATGTAGATTTCTTCCATGTCCTGGCTATTGTAAATATGGCTACGATGAACATTGGGATACCTGTGTATATTTCAGTTATGGTTTTCTCAGGGTATATCCCCGATAGTGAGGTTTCTGGGTCATATAATAGTTTTATTCCTAGGATTTAAAGGAAACTTCATACTGTTCTCCATAGTGGCTGTATAGATTTATTTTCCCACAAACAGGGCAAGAGCATACGCTTTTCTTCACACCTTTTCCAGCATTTATTATTTATAGATTTTTTTGATGATGGCAATGGCATCCCACTCCAGTACTCTTGCCTGGAAAATCCCATGGACGGAGGAGCCTGGTAGGCTACAGTCCATGGGGTCGCTAAGAGTAGGACACGACAGAGCGACTTCACTTTCACTTTTCCCTTTCATGCACTGGACAAGGAAATGGCAACCCACTCCAGTATTCTTGCCTGGAGAATCCCAGGGACGGTGGAGCCTGGTGGGCTGCCGTCTATGGGGTCGCACAGAGTCGGACACGACTGAAGCGACTTAGCAGCAGCAGTAGCAGCAGCATTCTGGCATGTGTGAGGTGATACCTCATTCTACTTTTGATTTGCCTTTCTCTTATAAAGAGTGATGTTGAGCATCTTTTCATGTGTTTATTAGCCATCTGTATCTCTTCCTTGGAGAAATGTCTGTTTTAGTTTTTTTGCCCACTTTCTGATTGGGTTGTTTGTTTTTCTGGTATTGAGCTGCATGGGCTCCTTGTATATTTGGGAGATTAATCCTTTGCTAGTTGTTTCATTTGCTATTATTTTCTCCCATCCTGAGGGTTGTCTTTCACCCTTGTTTATCATTTCCTTCCCTGTGCAAGAGTGTTCAATTTTAATTAAGTCTCATTTGCTTTTTTGTTTTTATTTCCATTACTCTAGGAAGTTGGTCATAGAGGATCTTGCTGTGATTTATATCAGAGAGCATTCTGCCTATGTTTTCTTCTAAGAGTTTTATAGTTTCTGGTCTTATGCTTAGGTCTTCAATGCATTTTGAGGTTATTTTTGTGTATGGTGAATGAAAGTGTTCTACTTTCATTCTTTTGCACATAGCTGACCAGTTTTCCCAGCACCACTTATTGAAGGAACAGTCTTTTGCTTTCTTTGTCAAAGATAAGGTGTCATAGGTACATGGATTTCTCTCTGAGCTTTCTATTTTATTCCATTGATCTATATTTCACTTTTTGAGCCAGACCATACTATCTTGATGACTGTAGCTTTGCAGTATAGTCTGAAGTGAGGAAGGTTGATTCCTCCAATTCCATTCTTCTTTCTGAAGATTGCTTTGGCTATTCAGGGTCTTCTGGGTTTCCATACAAATTGTGAAATTACTTGTTCTAGTTCTATGAAAAATACTGTTGGTAGTTTGATAGGGATTGTGTTGAACCTGCAAATTGCTTTGGGTAGTATAATCATTTTCACTCTATTGACTCTTCTAATCCAAGAACATTGTATATCTCTCTGTGTGTATCATCTTTGATTTCTTTCATCAGTGTCTTATAGTTTTCTCCATGCAGGTCTTCAGGTAAATTTATTCCAAAGCATTTTACTCTTTTCATTGCAGTGGTGAATGGGATTGCTTTCTTGATTTCTCTTCCTGATTTTTCATTGCAGTGGTGAATGGGATTGCTTTCTTAATTTCTCTTCCTGATTTTTCATTGTCAGTGTATAGGAATGCAAGGGATTTCTGTGTAGTAATTTTATACCCTGTGACTTTACTATGTTCATTGACTAGCTCTAGTAATTTTTTAGTGGCATTTTAAGGATTTTTTATGTAGAGAATTGTATAATCTACAAACAGTAACAGTTTTACTTCATCTTTTCCGATATAGATTTCTTTTATTTTTCTTCTCTGACTGCTGTAGCTAGGACTTCCAAAATTATGTTGAATTATAGTGGTGAGAGTAGGCAGCCTTGTCTAGTCCCTGATCTTAGAGGAAATCCTTTCATTTTTTCATGATTGAAGACAATGTTTGCTGTGGGTTTGTGGTATATGGTTTTATCCTGTTGAGGTATGTTGAGGTATGTTCCTTCTATGCCTACTTTCTGGAGAGTATTTTTTTTTTTTATCATAAATGCATGTTGAGTGTTGTTGAAAGTTTCTCTGCATCTATTTAAATGATCATATGGTTTTTATCTTTCAGTTTGTTAATATGGTGTAACACATTGTTTGACTTTCATATACTGAAGAATCATTGCATCTCTGGGATAAAGTCTACTTGATCATGATGTATGATCTTTTTTATGTGTTGTTGGATTCTGTTTGCTTGAATTTTGGTGAAGATTTTTGTATCTGTCTTCATTAGTGATATCGACTTGTTATTTTCTTTTCTTGTGGCATCTTTGTCTGGTTTTGGTATCAGGGTGATGGTGGCCTCATAGAATGAGCTTGGGAGTTTTCTTCCACTGCAATTCTGGAAGATTTTGAGTAGGATAGATGTTAGCTCTTCTCTAAATTTTTGGTAGAATTCACCTGTGAAGTCCTTTGGTCCTGGGTTTTTGTTTGTTGGAAGATTTTTGCTTACAGTTTGAATTTCTGTGCTTGTGATTGGTCTGTTCATATTTTCTATTTCTTCCTGGTTCAGTTTTGGAAGGTATACTTTTAAAAGAATTATTCATTTCTTCCAAGTTGTCAATTTTATTGACATATATTTGCTCATAATAGTCTCTTATTATCCTTTGTAATTCTGTGTTGTCTGTTTTTTTTTTTTCTAGGAACAATATCTTCAGTCTTTTTTATTATTGTTGGCTTGTTTACACAGTTGTGTTCATACGGTAGAATTTTCATTCTGCTTTTCTCGTTTAAGACCATTTATGTGTGCGTGTGTGTGTGTATATATATATATATATAATGCTTCAAAAATTGTTTTTGTAAGTATTATTTTAAACCAGTGTGGTTTTTTTGTTTTTGTTTTTCTTTTTTTTTTACTTTTTTAAAATTTTAAATTAGTTTATTTATCTATTTTTTAACTTTACAATATTGTATTTGTTTTGCCATGCATTGACATGAATCCACCATGGGTGTACATGTGTTCCGGAAGGGGAACACATGTGTTGTCTGTTGTAACTTCTCCTTTTTCATTTCTAATTTTATTGATTTGAGTCTTATCCCTTTTTATCTTGATGAGTCTGGATAATAGTTTGTCCCTTTGTTTATCTTCTCAAAGAAACAACTTTTAGCTTATTGATCTTTGCTATAGTCTTCTTCAAGTCTTTTTCATTTATTTCTGCTCTGATCTTTATGATTTCTTTCGTTCTACTAACTTTGGGGGCTTCCCTGGTAGGATTTTTTAGTCCTTATTCTAGTTGCTTTAGGTGTAAAGCTAGGTTGTTTATTTGATGTCTCTGGTTTCAGGAGGTAGGCTTACATTGCTGTGAACTTTCTCTTAGCACTGCTTTTACTGAATCTCATAGGTTTGGGATTGTTGTGTTTTCATTGTCATTTGTTTCTAGGCTAGTTTTGATTCTCTTTTTGATATCTTCAGTGAAGTGTTGGTTATTCAGAAGCATGTTGTTTAGTTTCCATGTGTTTGTGTTTTTTTATATTTTTTCCTATAGTTGATATCTAATCTTGCAGCATTGTGATCAGAAAGGATGCTTAAAGTGATTTCAACTTTTAAAAAATTCACTAAGGCTTAATTTGTGACCCAGTATATGTCTCCTGAGAAACGTGTATGCAGGTCAGGAAGCAACAGTTAGAACTGGACATGGAACAACAGACTGGTTCCAAATAGGAAAAGGAGTACGTCAAGGCTGTATATTGTCACCCTGCTTATTTAACTTATGTGCAGAGTACATCATGAGAAACGCTGGGCTGGAAGAAACACAAGCTGGAATCAAGATTGCTGGGAGAAATATCAATAACCTCAGATATGCAGATGACACCACCCTTATGGCAGAAAGTGAAGAAGAACTAAAGAGCCTCTTGATGAAAGTGAAAGAGGAGAGTGAAAAAGTTGGCTTAAAGCTCAACGTTCAGAAAACTAAGATCATGGCATCTGGTCCCATCACTTCATGGGAAATAGATGGGGAAACAGTGGAAACAGTGTCAGATTTTATTTTTGGGGGGCTCCAAAATCACTGCTGATGGTGATTGCAGCCATGAAATTAAAAGACACTTACTCCTTGGAAGGAAGGTTATGGCCAACCTAGATAGCATATTGAAAAGCAGAGACATTACTTTGCCAGCAAAAGTCCATCTAGTCAAGGCTATGGTTTTTCCAGTGGTCATGTATGGATGTGAGAGTTGGACGGTGAAGAAAGGTGAGCGCCAAAGAATTGATGCTTTTGAACTGTGGTGTTGGAGAAGACTCTTGAGAGTCCCTTGGACTGCAAGGAGATCCAATCAATCCATCCTAAAAGAGATCAATCCTGGGTGTTCATTGGAAGGTCTGATGTTGAAGCTGAAACTCCAATACTTTGGCCACCTCGTGTGAAGTGTTGACTCATTGGAAAAGACCCTAATGCTGGGTAGGATTGGGGGCAGGAGGAGAAGGGGAGGACAGAGGATGAGATGGTTGGATGGCATCACCAACTTGATGGACATGGGTTTGGGTAGACTCCGGGCGTTGGTGATGGACAGGGAGGCCTGGCGTGCTGCGATTCATGGGGTCGCAAAGAGTCGGACACGACTGAGCAACTGAACTGAACTGAACTGATATGATCTATCCTGGAGAATGTTCCATGTGCACTTGAAGAAAAGGTGAAATCTAATGTTTTTGGATGAAATGCTCTGTAGATATCAATTAGGTCCAACTGGTATAATGTATCATTAAATCTTGTATTCCTTATTAATTTTCTGTCTGGATGATTTGTCCATTGGTGTGTGGGGTATTAAAGTCCACCACTATCATTGTGTTACTGTCAATTTCCCCATTAATAGTTGTTATCATTTGCCTTATGTATTGAGGTGTTCCTGTCTTGGGTGCATATATATTCATAATTGTTGTATTATTGTTTTATCCTCTTCTTTGATTGATCATTATGTAGTGTCCTTTGTTGTCTCTTATAGCAGCCTTTATTTTAAAGTCTATTTTATCTGATTATTGCTACTCCCATTTTTTAATATTTCTGTTTGCAAGGAATAACTTTTTCTGGCCGCTCACTTTCAGTCTGTATGTGTCTCTAGTTCTGAGCTCAGTCTCTTGTCGACAGCATATATAGAGGTCTTGTTTCTGTATCCATTCAGTCAATCTGGGTCTTTTAGTTAGAGCATTTAGTCTATTTACATTTAAGGTAATTATTGATATACATGATCTCATTGACAGTGAAGTGAAAGTCACTGAATCATATCTGACTCTTTGCGACCCCATGGACTGACTATACAGTCCATCGAATTCTCCAGGCCAGAGTGCTGGAGTGGGTATCCTTTCCCTTCTCTAGGGGATCTTCCCAGCCCAGGGATCAAACCCAGGTCTCCCACACTGCAGGTGGATTCTTTACTAGCTGAGCCACAAGGGAAGCCCAAGAATACTGGAGTGGGTAGCTTATCCCTTCTCCAGCAGAGCTTCCTGGCCCAGGAATCAAACCAGGGTCTCCTGCATTGCAGGAGGATTCTTTACCAAGTGAGCTAGCTATCAGGGAAGCCAATATGATCACATTACCATTTACTTTATCATTTTGGGTTTGTTTTCATAGGCCTTTACTTTCTCTTTTGTTTCCTATCTAGAGACATTCCTTTAGCATTTGTTGCAATGCTGGTTTGGTGGTGCTGAATTCTCTTAACGTTTACATGTCTATAATGCTTTTGATTTCTCCTTCAAATCTGGATGAGATCCTTGTTTCATAGAGTAATCTTGGTTGTGGATTTTTTTATTTTCATCACTTTAAGTATATCCTGCCACTCCCTTCTTCCCTGCAGAGTTTCTGTTGAAAGATCAGCCATTAGCCTTATAGGGATCCCTTTGTGTGTTATTTGTTAGTTTTCCCTTGCTGCTTTTAATATTTGTTCTTTGTGTTTATTTTTTGTTAGTTTAGTTAATATGTGTCTTGGTGTATTTCTTCTGGGTTTATCCTGTACAAAGCTGGTGGAGGTGATGGAATTCCAGTTGAGCTATTTCAAATCCTGAAAGATGATGCTGTGAAAGTGCTGCACTCAATATGTCAGCAAAGTTGGAAAACTCAGCAGTGGCCACAGGACTGGAAAAGGTCAGTTTTCATTCCAATCCCTAAGAAAGGCAAGGCCAAAGGATGCTCAAACTAGCACACAATTGCACTCATCTCACACGCTAGTAAAGTAATGCTCAAAATTCTCCGAGCCAGGCTTCAACAATATGTGAACCATGAACTTCCAGATGTTCAAGCTGGTTTTAGAGAAGGCAGAGGAACCAGAGATCAAATTGCCAACATCCTCTGGATCATCGAAAAAGCAAGAGAGTTCAGAAAGTTCCAGAAAAACATCTATTTCTGCTTTATTGACTATGCCAAAGCCATTGACTATGTGGATCACAATAAACTGTTGAAAATTCTTAAAGACATGGGAATACCAGACCACCTTACCTGCCTCCTGAGAAACCTGTATGCAGGAAGCAACAGTTAGAACTGGACATAGAACAACAGACTGGTTCCAAATAGGAAAAGGAGTACGTCAAGGCTGTATATTGTCATCCTGCTTATTTAACTTATATGCAGAGTACATCATGAGAAACGCTGGGCTGGAGGAAGCACGAGCTGGAATCAAGATTGCTAGGAGAAGTATCAATAACCTCAGATATGCAGATGACACCACCCTTATGGCAGAAAGTGAAGAACTAAAGAGCCTCTTGATGAAAGTGAAAGAGGAGAGTGAAAAAGTTGGTTTAACGCTCAACATTTAGAAAACTAAGATCATGGCATCTGGTCCCATCACTTCATGGCAAATAGATGGGGAAACAGTGGAAACAGTGGCTGACTCTATTTTTCTGGACTCCAAAATCACTGCTGATGGTGATTGCAGCCGTGAAATTAAAAGACGCTTACTCCTTGGCAGGAAAGTTATGACCAACTTAGACAGCACATTAAAAAGCAGAGACATTACTTTGTCCACAAAGGTCCTTCTAGTCAAGGCTATGGCATTTCCAATGGTCATGTATTTATGTGAGAGTTGGACTATAAAGAAAGCTGAGTGCCGAAGAATTGATGCTTTTGAACTGTGGTGTTGGAGAAGACTCTTGAGAGTCCCTTGGACTGCAAGGAGATCCAACCAGTCCATCCTAAAGGAGATCAGTCCTGGATGTTCATTTGGACGACTGGTGTTGAAGCTGAAACTCCAATACTTTGACCACCTGATGCAAAGAGCTGACTCATTTGAAAAGACCCTGATGCTGGGAAAGATTGAGGGAAGGAGGAGAAGGGGACAACAGAGGATGAGATGGCTGGATGGCATCACTGAGGCAATGGACATGGGTTTAGTTGGACTCCGCGAGTTGGTGATGGACAGGGAGGCCTGGCGTGCTGCAGCTCATGGGGTCGCAAAGAGTTGGACACGACTGAGCGACTGAACTGAACTGAGCTGAACTATCCTGTACAGGACTCTCTTGGGTTACTGGACTTGGGTGGCTATTTCCTCTCCCATGTTAGGGATGCTTTTGACTGTAATCTCCTCAAATATTTTCTCACACCCTTTCTTTTTGTCTAATTCTTCTGAGACCCCTATAATCCAAATGTTGATGCACTTAATGTTGTCCCAGAGGTCTCTGAGACTGTATCTATTTCTTTTTATTATTTTTTCTTTGTTATGCTCTGTTTCAGTTATTTCCCCCCTTTTATCTTCCAGCTCACTTATCTGTTCTGCCTCAGTTTTTCTGCTATTGGTTCCCTCTAGTGTATTTTTACCCCCAGTTACTGTGTTATTCGGGCTTTCCAGGTGACACTAGTGGTAAAGAACCCACTTGCCAATTCAGGAGATATAATATACATGGGTTTGATCCCTGTGTCAGGAAGATCCCCTTGAGGAGGGCATGACAACCAACTCCAGTATTTTTGCCTGGAGAATCCCGTGAACAGATGGAGCCTGGCAGGCTACAGTCCATAGGGTCACAAAAATTTCAGACATGACTGAAGTGACCTAGCATGCAAGCATGGGTTGCGTTGTTCATTGCTAGTTGTCTATTCTTTAATTCTTCTAGGTCCTTGTTAAACATTTCCTTTATCTTCTCAATCTATGCCTCCAGTATGTTTTATCTGTACCTCCATTTTATTTCTAACATTTCACATAATCTTTACTATCATTACTCTGAATTATTTTCCAGGTAGACTGCCTATTTCCTCTTCATTTGTTTGGTAATGTGGCTTTTTACCATGTTTATTCATCTGCTGCATGTTTCTCTGTTTTTCATGTTTTTCAGTTTTTCAGTTTACTGTGTTGGGGTCTCCTTTCTGCAGGGTAGAAAGCCATACTTCCTCTTAATGGAATCTGCCCCCTTTGGGTTGGATTGGACTAGTGCCTTGTGAGGGTTTCCTGGTTGGAGGGACTTATATTGTATTCTGGTGGATGTAGCTGGATCGTGTCTCTCTGAAGGGCAGTGCTATGTCCAGTAGTGTGTTTTGGGGTGTCTGTTGGCTTGGTATGACTTTGGGTAGCTTTTCTGCTAATGAACAGGTTTGTGTTTCTGTTTTGCTAAAAGTTTGATGTGAGGCATGCGGTACTGCAGCTTGTTGGCTTCTGAGTGGAACTTGATCTTAGTGTTGAGACAGAGGCTTTGGGGAGAGCTTTCGCCCATTAGTGTTTCATGGGATCAAGATTTCCTGGTGGTCTAAAGTTCTGGACTTGGTTTTCCCATCTCAGTGGTTCAGGGCTGACTACTTACTTTAGCACCAAGACATTACAGGCCACACAGCATAGAAGACAAAACCCCAAGTCTGATGCTCAAAGCAACACTCAACAGCCAAGAACACCCAAAGAAACTCAAATACATACAAAGAGAAGTGAATGAGGAAAAAGAGGGGAAAAAAGGATAAAAATGATCAAAAAAGAAGAGAGCAATCAAGCCAATAAACAAACGTCTAAGTGAAAATGAATACTAAAAACTAGACTAGCAAAAATATAAAATAAAAAGCATGGGAAAAGTGCAATATAACTTAAGAGTACTGTAAAAATAGAAAAAACAATGTGAATTTACTTAAAAATAAGATGTTTTTGAAAAGGAAAAAACTAGGTTATAAAAAATAAAAATAAAATGAATAATAAAGAAAAAACAACATTAGAACAATAGGAAATAGAGAAAAAAAAACATAGAGTGGTAGTAAGAAAAATGTCCTTGTGACTCCTCTGTTTTCTTCTCTACACAGAGTGCTCCAGTCAATTTGCCTACTCAGAAAATCCTCCCGATATTTTTAGAAAGGTCTCTGGACCTGTGGTCGTCAGTGTGGGGTCAGCTCAGACTCAGATCTTGCCCTATTCAAGCTTTTACTTGTTCCCCAAATCCACAGTTGCCCCTAAAGCCCACAAGTGTGTGTGCTAAGTTGCTTTAGTCGTATCCAACTCTTTGTGACCCTGTGGACTATAGCCCTCCAGGCTCCTGGGCCCATGGCATTCTCCAGGTAAGAATACTGGAGTGGGTTACCATGGCCTCCTTCAGGGGATCTTCCAACCCAGGGATTAAACCTGTGGCTCCTGTGGCTCCTGCGTTGCAGACAGTTTCTTTACTGCTGAGCACGGGGAAGCCCCTAAAGGCCACAGTCTCAGGCTAATTGGGAGATTTAATCTGCTGCACCTGTGGCTGCCAGAGCACTTTCCCCTTCTCTCCTTTGCCCGAGTGGCCCCTGGTACTTTGCCTTTGTTTTAAGCCTACCTCTGCTTGTAGCCTGTCCTCTGATGTCTGTTCTCTGCCCAGACAAAAGGGGTGAAAGAAGAAGCTTATTAGGGCTTACTTCCTCAGTTGGGCTGGGGAGAGGAAGGGGTACAGCAGACACAGTTGGAGTGTGTGGGCAGTGCCTGCTGTGGCCAAGACCTGCAGGACATCTCCACAGCCTGAGGCAGATCATGTACTTCCCCAGAGGAGTTGGCCTTGCATTGTGGGTCCCTCAGCAGAGCCAAGCAACTCAGGCCCCCAGGAAGATGTGGGTAGCGACCCGTGCATGCTCACAGCTTGACCCCAGCTTGAGCCTGGGGTCAAGAACATAGTGGCCTCCGTCTTCCACCTCTGGCACTTGTGCCAGCTCTTCCACCTTTGGATTCTCAGACCATAGCTAGCTCATCCCCCTAATGAATTCACAAATGCAGGATCCTGTCACAAATGTAGGAGTTAAGAGTATTCTTGCAGCAATGACCTCTTGCCTCCCTGTGAGGCCCAGGCTTTTCCCTGGACTCCCTCAGCTGTGTCATACTAGTCCCCTCAGAGTATCTTCATGGCAGTCAACCCCCATCCTCTCCTTGGGATCCAACCCCAGAAGCCTGAGCCTCAGCACCTACCCCTCACTATCTGCGTGGGTGTTTAAGTAGCTTCTTGGCTGGGAAATGCTGTTCAGCAATGATCTCCGTGGTGAATTTTTTTCCATTTTGCCTTCTGAGCACCTGTTGCTATGTTCCTCTCGGAGGTTGTAAAGTTCCCCCCGATCCCACCCATAAAGGTGTTTCCAGGTGTGCAGAAAATTTTCCTCCTTCATGACTCCCTCCCAAAGGCACATATCCCCATCCCGAAATCCTTTGTCTCTTTTTTATCTTTATCATTTGCCCTACTTCATTCCTTGGAGATTGGCTTGCCTTTTAAATCTGGGTTCTTCTGCCAGCTTTCAGCAGGTGTTCTGTAAGAGTTGTTCCACATGCAGATGAATTTTTGAGGCATTTGGGGTGGGTGAAGGCAATCTCCCCATCTTATTTCTCCACCATCTTGAAAGTCTCCCTCATACAGTATCCTTTTGCACTTATTTCACTCTAGGACCCTCCAACTTGCTGCAAATGACAGAATTTCATTCTTTATGACTGAATACTCTTCCATTGTGTGTATGTGTGTGTGTGTGTGTGTGTACCACATCTTCTTTATCTATTTGTCTATTGGTGGACACTTGTGTTACTTCCATATTTTTGCTGTTATAAATAGTGCTGCTGTGAACATTGGGGCGCACATATCTCTTCAAGTCAGTGTTTTATTTTTATTGCTTTTTATAGATATATACCCAGGAGTGGAATTGCTAGATCATATGATAATTCTATTGTTAATTTTTTGAGGAATCTCCATACTGTTTTCCATAGTGGCTGCACCAATTTATGTTCCCATCAACGGTGTAAAAGTTTTCCCTTTTATCCACATCCTCTCCAACATTTTTTATTTGTAGGCTTTTTGATGTTATCCATTCTGACAGATGTGAGGTGATAACTCGTTTTTATTTGCATTTCTCTAATAATTAAAAATATTGAACATCTGTTTTTTTTAGTGCCCTCTAGTGGTATTTATTTATTTATTTATTTATTTTACATTTGAATCAGTTCTAATAAGGTGGATGAAACTGGAGCCTATTATACAGAGTGAAGTAAGCCAGAAAGAAAAACACCAATACAGTATACTAACGCATATATATGGAATTTAGTAAATCAGTAAAGATAACCCTGTATGCAAGACAGCAAAAGAGACACAGATGTATAGAACAATATTGAACATCTTTTCATGTGACTATTGGCCATCTGTATGTCTTCTTTGAAAAATGTCTATTCAAGTCTTCTACCCATTTTTTAATTGAGCATATCTTTGACCTTTGAATTCATGGAACTCTTAGAAAAATTGTAATTAAGTTGAGGTTTAATGTTATTTTATATATTACTTATAAAGCAATGGAGATTCCCAGGTGGCACTAGTGGTAAAGAACCCACCTGCAAATGCAGGAGACATGAGAGTTGTGGTTTCGATCGCTGAGTCAGGAAGAACCCCTGGAGGAGGGCATGGCAACCCATTCCAAATTCTTGCCTGGAGAATCCCCATGGACAGAAGAGCCTAGTGGGCTACAGTCCATAGGGTCAGAAAGACTTGGACACGACTAAAGTGTGTTAGTACACAGGCACGCATAAAGTGATCATTTAATTAGTATTTTTTTTAAGCCATGCCACATGACGTGCAGGATCTCAGTTCCCTGACCAGGGATCGAACCCATGCACCCTGCATTGGAAGCATGGAGTCTTAACCACTGGACTTCCAGGGAAGTCTCTTAATTATTATTTTCAAATTTAATAGTTGCACAGTTAGATTTTGTGTATGATACAATTGACTGTACTGCATCATTATTCCCTAAGCATATTATCTGTTGTTATATCTCTGTAGACGTTAATCTCTTTCTGACCGTTTCTCTGCCAACAGAACTTCTATTAATTCTCTAAGACCCATCTAAAATATCACTTCCTCTTTGAAACCTTCCCTAATCTTCTAGACAGAATGAATCATTCCCTTTTCTTTTTCTAAAATGCCTTGCTTGTATGTGGGCTGCATCACTTATTATGGTATGACTTTTAAGTTATTCATATTATTCTATCATTATAGTTGGTATGTTAGTATGTACTTCATGGCTATACCTTATTCATTTGTGCCCTCACTGGGCTTAAAACAGTACTTATAGTAGATACTCAGATGTGTTGATTCTAATTAATCTTGCAGAATTACTGTAAAGATTAAATGAAATAATATAACTGCCTTATACAGTGCCTGGTGCTGGTACTCAATAAAGTTTCCCTCCTATTTCCTCCTCATTTACTTTTTCCTCTTTTTTCTTTTGCTTCATTTTTCTCAAATCCCTGTATATTCTGCCCATAACAAGAGAATAGAGATTTCCTTCTTTCATTGCTTACATCTCTTCTTCAGGGTACTAACACTGTTTGTACCTCTCATTTGTTTATGTATTTATTTTAGGTCACTGGCCCTGTTCAAATTAGAGATTCCCTTAAGAGAGCAGACAGAGGTAATATGACATCTCCACCACTCCTGGATGCCAACCCCATGGAGAACCCGGCATTGTTAAATGACATCAAGATTGAGCCCCCAGAAGAACTTCTGGCTAATGATTTCAACCTGCCCCAGGTGGAACCAGTTGACCTCTCCTTTCACAAGCCAAAGGCTCCTCTCCAGCCTGCCAGTATGCTTCAATCTCCAATACGTCCTCCCAAGCCACAGCCTGCTTCCCAGACTCTTGTAGTATCCACTTCAACATCAGACACGGGCAGTTCAGCAAGCATCCGTACTGTTCTGACTCCAGGCTCTATCCTGGCCTCATCTCAGGGCACTGGTGGCCATCAGATCTTACATGTGATACACACCATCCCCTCAGTCAATCTGCCAAATAAGATGGGTAGCCTGAAGGCCATCCCAGTGGTAGTGCAGTCACTGCCCATGGTGTATACTACTTTGCCTGCAGACGGGAACCCTGCAGCCATTACAGTCCCACTCATTGGAGGAGATGGCAAAAATGTTGGATCAGGTGAGCATCAATGTGCCCCTTTGCTGAGACTTACCTACCTCCATCTATTTCCTTTTTGAATATTGTATCTCCTATTTATTTTCCAATTACTCTTGCATACAGCTTTACGAGCAATTTTTCATAAATACTGTTTTAATCATGTTTCTTTGATGCCTACAAATGTACAATGACTCTTTTTAGCCCATGTTTCTCAAACTGTGGTATGCATATCTTTGAGTGAAATACTATATATCTTACTAGAACCTCTATATTATTTGATAGTAATTAAAAATATTTTATTAAAAATAAAAATATAATATTTGAATAATATTTTAAGATAAGACAGGAACTTCAAAAGCACTTTTAAGCTTACTGAGACAACCACACTTAGGTAGAGGATGTGTTTAGTCTCCTACGCCATTGGGAATGCTTTGGTAGAAAAGTTGAGCAAGTTTCTCACCTTACATACATGGCCAGCCTTACTTCCTTGCCTCTCCCAACACTTTAGCTTTTCTCTTCCCTCCAGGTAAGATAGTCTTCTTTGAAATTTTGCCATCTCTCCTGTGTTCCACCTCATTTGGCATCTATCATCCTTCGTATTATTTTTTACATGCCTGTATCACAAGTATATGGGCATTCTTCCCAACTAAATTGTAAATTGCTGGAGAACAAGATTATCTTATTTTCCTTTGTGCATCTCCAAAAAGCACAGTGGTAGACAGAAGTTATAACAAATCATCTGATGAACAAACTTGAAATTTTGTCCAGGAGAGAGTTCACATGCTGTAATGTTACCTTTTACTTAATTTTAAAAATAAGTTTAGAACTCAAAAAGGTATGTTTATCTCCCTTTCACCACTATTCCCCAGCCACCCAGTTCCCTTCCTAGAGGAATATATAATTTGTAATGGGACATGATGGAAGAAAATTATATAACCTTTTGAAGTGATTCAAGATATTTAGCTTCACCACATCTATAGAATTACAATCAGTTTTGGATGTTCAGCTTTAGGAAAGATTTTGGGAAATTGGATTATAGTCAGAGTAGAAAGATTAAGATAGTGAGAGGACTCAAACTCATGTCAGAGAGGAGCTGATAAATGTTTAGCATGAATTAATAAGACCAAAGGGGAGATATATGGGTGGAAATGACTAGGAACTAGATTTCAGCTCAATGTAAAAAAAAAAAAAAAACTTTCTCAGAGTTTTCTACCTTTGAGATTCCATACCTTATGATTACTCCACCACTAAATGTATGATAATGAAGAACATACCCAGCATCAAATTGCTGAGACTCTGTCATGTTCTTTTGAATAAAAATGCTATTATTGACTAGTGGTTAATTAAGGTAATGATAAATGTTCATAACAATTTTGTTTCTGATATCTCCTAAGGCGGTTAATTAATGGGGGAAAATATGGTTATCAATTCTCATGTAGAGAAAGAACCAAATAAAAATGGTAAAATAAAATTTTTATGTGAGAATATGATGATATCAAGCCAGTTTGGATGGTTTTGATTAGTTTGAATTGCCCCATAATAACCATCAGAACCATTTTAAATAAACAGAATGAATTTTAAAAGTGTTATAGTTTCAAGCTAAGACCATTAGCACTGTGGTCTCCAAAATGCTATGCTTACACTTTGGTTGGGGGCAAAAAGGGGGTGTTGCACAAAATATTTGGAGCATAAGAAGAAAGGATCAAAAATTTTATTTGTGTTTTCTTACCCTTTGCATGTTATTTTATTTATTTTCCATAATCTACACAGAAGTTTAGGATATAGGTACATTTAGATCATAAACACACATACACATGCAGAGACACAGACACAGGTGCATGCTTAAAATGTTTTAGTGAATGATATACAATGTATGGAGATGACTGCACTAACCAAATACTCCCCACCCTCAACTTTATTGCCATCCTTAAGTTTCTTCTGTATAGAAATTTTGAACATTTCACTAGATCTGAGAGATGGCTGACCACCTGACTGAGTTTTGCTAGGGATCAGAAACACCAATGTTTGACAATAAATACTTGAAGGCTTCTGCCAACATAAGTGAAAGGGAAAGATGCTAATATGTATCAAGCACCTACTCAACACCCATTATATGTCTCATCTCAATGACTCATTTTCGTTTAGAAACACAAAAGCCAAAGGAGATATTCTCACCTCTGGCATGAACCTAGACATTGATCTGAGGACAGCCAGAGAACTATTTAGAGTTTGATTAAACAAACACACATTGAACCTGACTTTTCAGGAGACCCTGTCTTGGGAGCTGGAGATAGAGTTGAATCATACTCAGACCATATCCTAGAGAAACCCACCATCTCACTGTCTTAGAGAAGCTCATTCTAGTGAAAATGCTCCAGAAAACTCCTTTCTACACTTCTTTCAAAGGAATTTCTGTATCCTGCTATGCTAAAATTTTAAATGTTCTTCTCTTCCTTTCATACAAATATACTTTTTTCATCTTTGCTTTTCTTTATTTCTCTTATCTTGCTGCTACTTCTAATGTTGGCCAAACTGGGAATCCTGAAAATGATTAGAGACTCATATATTTGTAGCCCACAATGCTCTTTTTATTTGCTTTTAGTGAAAGTTGAACCCACCTCTATATCTCCACTGGAGATCCCAAGTGACAATGAGGAGAATGCAATTGAGAGTGGATCCTTACAGGGTATTCAAGGACTACAGCAAGAGTAAGTACTTTTATCTCTAGTTCAGGTTGCTCTCTGTATATATGTGTGTGTCTGTGGTAGAAGTGGAACAAATTGTCAGACACAGTAATAACAATTTGAGGACAACAAAATATAGATAAACTGCCTTTTCAGTGAAGGTATGAGCTTGTATGCACACATGTGCATGGACATGGATGTTATGACACAGTAAGGTTCTAATTGTAGATCATTGATTTTCAGCCTTGAAAATCTACAAATTTCCTAAGAAGTACAATTGCATTCTGTTTCTTTCTGTAAGTTTAAAGCAACCTTATCATTGGCTTGCATTTTAGCAACCATGTTAGATGAAAAATACATTCTTTAAACCTAGGAATGAGGCTTATTAGAATGAAATGCTCACACAGCTTGGGAACAGAAACCACCCAAAAAATATTACCACCATCTGGGACCTGCATTTACTCAGCATAATGGCCTAGTTGAGGGAATTGCTTGAACTATTTCAATTATTTCTTCTGGAAGGCAGGGCTGATATTAAATTTGCATAAATTAAATGCATGTAAGAGGGGATCCCATTATATGTAAGTTCATTTATTAGCCTCTACTTTAAAATCATTATTTGGCCCTATCTCTCTTTCTTTGCTCAGACCAGCAGCAATGACACAAATGCAAGAAGAGTCCCTTGACTTGAAGAGAAGACGGATTCACCAATGTGACTTTGCAGGATGCAGCAAAGTGTACACCAAAAGCTCTCACCTGAAAGCCCACCGCAGAATCCATACAGGTCTGCCCACCTCCACCCTAACTACCCCGTGCCACACACACACCAAATCTCTGAGAGACAGGAAGAGAAGAAAGTCCTGAAACAAAGTTTGATCTATTTATACTTATGGGCACAGGTTCCATTCATGGCTTTTACCCCTATGTCTTGTTTCTACTCTACAGTAGCTTTCATGAAACCAGCCTAAGAAAACATAAACCTGGTGTCTTCTGAATAGTTAAGATCCCCACTGAGCCCCTGTTCAGTTCATTTCAGTTCAGTCGCTCAGCCGTGTCCGACTCTTTGCAACCCCATGAATTGAAGCATGCCAGGCCTCTCTGTCCATCACCAACTCCCGGAGTCTACCCAAACCCATGTCCATCGAGTTGGTGATGCCATCCAACCATCTCATCCTCTGTCGTCCCCTTCTCCTCCCGCCCCCAATCCTACCCAGCATTAGGGTCTTTTCCAATGAGTCAACCCTTCGCATGAGGTGGCCAAAGTATTGGAGTTTCAGCTTCAACATCAGACCTTCCAATGAACACCCAGGATTGATCTCTTTTAGGATGGATTGATTGGATCTCCTTGCAGTCCAAGGGACTCTCAAGAGTCTTCTCCAACACCACAGTTCAAAAGCATCAATTCTTTGGCTCTCAGCTTTCTTCACCATCCAACTCTCACATCCATACATGACCACTGGAAAAACCATAGCCTTGACTAGACAGACTTTTGTTGGCAAAGTAATGTCTCTGCTTTTAAATATGCTATCTAGGTTGGCCATAACCTTCCTTCCAAGGAGTAAGTGTCTTTTAATTTCATGGCTGAAATCACCATCAGCAGTGATTTTGGAGCCCAAAAAAATAAAGTCTGACACTGTTTCCACTGTTTCCCCATCTATTTCCCACGAAGTGATGGGACCAGATGCCATGATCTTAGTTTTCTGAATGTTGAGCTTTAAGCCAACTTTTTCACTCTCCTCTTTCACCTTCATCAAGAGGCTCTTTAGTTCTTCTTCACTTTCTGCCATAAGGGTGGTGTCATCTGCATATCTGAGGTTATTGATATTTCTCCCAGCAATCTTGATTCCAGCTTGTGTTTCTTCCAGCCCAGCGTTTCTCATGATGTACTCTGCATATAAGTTAAATAAGCAGGGTGACAATATACAGCCTTGATGTACTCCTTTTCCTATCTGGAACCAGTCTGTTGTTCCGTGTCCAGTTCTAACTGTTGCTTCCTGACCTGCATACAGGTTTCTCAAGAGACAGGTCAGATGGTCTGGTATTCCCATCTCTTTCAGAATTTTCCACAGTTTATTGTGATCCACACAGTCAAAGGCTTTGGCATAGTCAATAAAGCAGAAATAGATGTTTTTTCTCGAACTCTCTTGCTTTTTCGATGATCCAGCAGATGTTGGCAATTTGATCTCTGGTTCCTCTGCCTTTTCTAAAACCAGCTTGAACATCTGGAAGTTCACGGTTCACGTATTGCTGAAGCCTGGCTTGGAGAATTTTGAGCATTACTTTACTAGCATGTGAGATGAGTGCAATTGTGCAGTAGTTTGAGCATTCTTTGGCATTGCCTTTCTTTGGGATTGGAACGAAGACTGACCTCTTCCAGTCCTGTGGCCACTGCTGAGTTTTCCAGATTTTCTGGCATATCGAGTGCAGCACTTTCACAGCATCACCTTTGAGGATTTGAAATAGCTCAACTGGAATTCCATCACCTCCACTGGCTTTGTTCGTAATGATGCTTTCTAAGGCCCACTTGACTTCACATTCCAGGATGTCTGGCTCTAGGTGAGTGATCACACCATCGTGATTATCTGGGTCGTGAAGATCTTTTTTATACAGTTCTTCTGTGTATTCTTGCCACCTCTTCTTAATATCTTCTGCTTCTATTAGGTCCATACCATTTCTGTCCTTTATCGAGCCCATCTTTGCATGAAATGTTCCTTTGGTATCTCTAATTTTCTTGAAGAGATCTCTAGTCTTTCCCAATCTGTTGTTTTCCTCTATTTCTTTGTACTGATCACTGAGGAAGGCTTTCTTTTCTCTCCTTGCTATTCTGCATTCAGATGGGAATATCTTTCCTTTTCTCCTTTGCTTTTCGCTTCTCTTCTCTTCCAAGCTATCTGTAAGGCCTCCTCAGACAGCCATTTTGCTTTTTTGCATTTCTTCTCCATGGGGATTTTCTTGATCCCTGTCTCCTGTACAATGTCACGAACCTCTGTCCATAGTTCATCAGGCACTCTGTCTATCAGGTCTAGACCATTAAATCTATTTCTCACTTCCACGGTATACTCATAAGGGATTTGATCTAGGTCATACCTGAATGGTCTAGTGGTTTTCCCTACTTTCTTCAATTTAAGTCTGAATTTGGCAATAAGCAGCTCATGATCTGAGCCACAGTCTGCTCCCGGTCTTGTTTTTGCTGACTGTATAGAGCTTCTCCATCTTTGGCTGCAAAGAATATAATCAATCTGATTTCGTTGTTGACCATCTGGTGATGTCCACGTGTAGAGTCTTCTCTTGTGTTGTTGGAATAGGGTGTTTGCTATTACCAGTGCATTCTCGTGGCAAAACTCTATTAGCCTTTGCCCTGCTTCATTCTGTACTCCAAGGCCAAACTTGCCTGTTACACCAGGTGTTTCCTGACTTCCTACTTTTGCATTCCAGTCCCCTATAATGAAAAGGACATCTTTTTTGGGTGTTAGTTCTAAAAGGTCTTGTAGGTCTTCATAGAATCGTTCAACTTCAGCTTCTTCGGCATTACTGGTTGGGGCATAGACTTGGATTACCGTGATATTGAATGGTTTGCCTTGGAAACGAACAGAGATCATTCTATCATTTTTGAGATTGCATCCAAGTACTGCATTTCGGACTCTTTTGTTGACCATGATGGCTACTCCATTTCTTCTAAGGGATTCTTGCCCACAGTAGTAGATATAATGGTCATCTGAGTTAAATTCACCCATTCCAGTCCATCTTAGTTTGCTGATTCCTAGAATGTCGACATTCACTCTTGCCATCTCCTGTTTGACCACTTCCAATTTGCCTTGATTCATGGACCTAACATTCCAGGTTCCTATGCAATATTGCTCTTTACAGCATCGGACTTTGCGTCTGTCACCAGTCACATCCACAGTTGGGTGTCGTTTTTGCTTTGGCTCCATCCCATCATTCTTTCTGGAGTTATTTCTCCACTGATCTCCATTAGTATACTGGGCACCTACTGACCTGGGGAGTTCATCTTTCAGTGTCCTATCTTTTTGCCTTTTCATACTGTTCGTGGGGTTCTCAAGGCAAGAATGTGGCTCATATGTGGACTAGCATAATCAGTATGAGGAACCAGCTATGCTTAAGTAAAGAGTGTTCTTGGTTATAAAACAAAAGCTCTGAGATAGAAATAAGCTTGCTTTGTTCTAATAACTGACAGGTATCCAGCATAGCTAGGCATACTGAGTGCAGTAGTTAGTGGTGGAAGCATTGAGGTACAAGAGTAGAAAGGGAAAGACCACTTAAGGAAGGCTACTGTAGTGATGCAGACAAAATGAGAACCTGACTAGATTGTTAGGAGTAAATGGGGAGAGAAGGAAGTACGTTGAAGATTGAGGGGACACTAATGGGCTTCCCTGGTGGCTCAGAGGTTAAAGCATCTGCCTGCAATGTGGGAGACGAGGGTTCAATCCCTCAGTGGGGAAGATCCCCTGTAGAAGGAAATGGCAACCCACTCCAGCATTTTTGCCTGGAGGATCCCATGGACCGAGGAGGCTGGTGGGCTACAGTCCACAGGGTCGCAAAGAGTCGGACACGACTGAGCTACTTCACTTTAATGACTCTCAGATATCTTTTTTGGATTACTGGATAGATGGAGGTACTATTTACAAGAACAGAAAGTTTGCCAAAATAACACATTTAGTAAGAAAAGCCCTCTGGAACCCAACGTTGGTAGGCAACCTGGGTATAAATTTTTTTTCTGTTGCTGATATTCCACAAGTTCTTTGGAAGAGGCAGCTGAAGAAATGCCTGATTTATTGCCCTCCAAAGGTTGGGCTTCACTGCAAGGAGTTCCAGATATCCACCTGTCTCTGGTAGATATTCTCAGTAGAGTGCCATAAGGCTCTTGCTTATCTGGCTCTCTAGTATTCATTGCAGCCCTTCATCTCCTCCAAGCTTACAGTCATACAAAGCAGGAAATATAGATGCAACAATTTCCATTAAATATACAGTTAAGCCCCAGTTTTTTCTTAAATTATTTATTTTTAATTGAAGGATAATTGCAATATTGTGTTGGTTTCTGCCATACATCAACATGGAGCAGCCATAGGTATATATATGTTCCCTCCCTCTTGAGACTCCCTCGCATCTCCCACCCCATCCTGCTCCTCTAGGTTGGCACAGAGCCCCGGTTTGAGTTCCCTAGGTCATAAAGCAAATTCCCACTGGCTATCTATTTCATATATGGTAGTGTATATGTTTCCATGCTACTCTCTCTATTTATCCCACCCTCTCCTTCGTACCCCTCCCTGTGTCCATAAGTCTGTTCTCTATGTCTGCATCTCCACTGCTGCCCTGCAAATAGGTTTATCAGTGCCATCTTTCCAGATTCCATATATATGTATTAATATATGATATTTTGATATTTGTTTTTCTGACTTGCTTCATTCTGTATAATAGGCTTGAGGTTCATAAACCTCATTAGCACTGACTCAAATGCATTATTTTCATGGCTGAGTAATATTCCATTGTATATATGTACCACAGCTTCTTTATCTATTCATCTGTCGATGGACATCTAGGTTGCTTCCATGTCCTGGTTATTGTAAATAGTGCTGCAATGAGCATTGGGGTACATGTCTCTTTTTCAATTATGGTTTTCTCATGATATATGCCCAGTAGTGTGTTTTTAGGGTTATATGGTAGTTTTATTCCTAGTTTATAAAGGAATCTCCATATTGTTCTCCACAGTGGCTGTATCAGTTTTATTATCACCAACAATGCAAGAGGGTTGTTCCTTTAATCCACCCGCCTTCAACATTTATTGTTTGTAGATTTTTTTGATCATAGCCATTCTGATTGGTGTGAGGTGATATCTCATTGTAGTTTTGATTTGCATTTCTCTAATTATGAGTGATGTTGAGTATCTTTTCATGTGTTTATTAGCCATCTGTATGTCTTCTTTGGAGGAATGTCTGTTTAGGTCTTTTGCCCACTATTTGATTGGGCAGTTTGTTTTTCTGGTAATGAGTAGTATGAGCTGCTTGTATATTTTGGAAATTAATCTTTTGTAAGTTGTTTCATTTGCTATTATTTTCTCCCATTCTGAGGGCTGTCTTTTCACCTTGTTTATAGTTTCCTTTACTGTGAAAAAGCTTTTAAGTTTAATTAGATCACACGTGTTTATTTTTGTTTTTACTTCCATTACTCTAGGAGGTGGGTCATAGAGGATCTTCTTGTGATTTATGACATACAATGTTCTGCCTATGTTTTCCTCCAAGAGATTTATAGTTTCTGGTCTTACATTTAGGTCTTTAATCCATTTTGAGTTTATCTTTGTGTATGGTGTTAGGAAGTATTCTAATTTCATTCTTTTCCATGTAGCTGTGCAGTTTTCCCAGCACCACTTATTGAACAGACTATCTTTGACCCATTGTACATTCTTTTTTATCTTCATTTATTTTTTTGTACATTCTTTTTAAAAAAATTATGTATTTTAATTGGAGGAAAATTATTTTACAATATTTTGATGGTTTTTGCTGTACATCAACATGAATAGACCATAGTTATACATATGTCCCCATCCTGAACCTTCTTCCCACCTCCCTCCCCACCCTGTCCCTCTGGGTTGCCCTAGAACACCAGCTTTGGGTGCCCTGCTTCATGCATTGAACTTGTACTGGCCATCTGTTTTACATAAGGTAATGTACATGTTTCAATGCTATTCTCTCAAATCATCCCACCCTTAACTTCTCCCACTGAATCCAAAAGTCTGTACTTTGCATCTGTGTCTCCTTTGCTGTCCTGCATGTAAAATCATTGGTACTGTCTTTCTAAATTTTATATATACATATATATGTGTGTGTGTGTGTGTGTGTGTGTGTGTGTGTGTTAATATATAGTATTTGTCTTTCTCTTTCTGTCTTACTTCACTCTGTATAATAAGCTTCAGGTTCATCCACCTCATTAGAACTGACTCAAATGCATTACTTCTTATATTGAGTAACATTCTATTGTATATATGTACTAGAACTTCCTTATCCATTCATCTGCCTATGCACATTTAAGTTGCTTCCACATCTTAGTGATTGTAAATAGTGCTGTAATGAACATTGGGGCACGTGTGTCTCTTTCAATTCTGGTTTCCTTGTAAATAGTGCTGTAATGAACATTGGGGCACATGTGTCTCTTTCAATTCTGGTTTCCTCAGTTGGATTGCTGGGTCATATGGCAGTTTATTCTCAGTTTTGTAAGGAATCTCCACACTGTTCTCCATAGTGGCTGTACCAGTTTGCATTCAAACTAACAGCATAAGAGGGTTCCCTTTTCTCCACACCCTCTCCAGCATTTACTTTGTGTAGTCTTTTTTTTTAATTTAATTTTTTTTGATGATGAACATCCTGACTGGCATGAGATGATACCTCGTTGTGGTTTTGATTTGCATTTCTCTAATAATGAGTGATGTTGAGTATCTTTTCATGTGTTTATTAGCCATCTCTATGTCTTCTTTGGAGAAATGTCTGTTTAGGTCTTTTGCCCACTTTTTAATTAAATTGTTTGCTTTTCTAGTATTGAGCTGCACGAGCTGCTTATATATTTTAGAGATTAATTCTTTGTCAGTTGTTTCATTTGCCATTATTTTCTCCCATTCTGAGGGCAGTCTTTTCACCATACATATAGTTTCCTTCATTGTGAGAAAGCTTTTAAGTTTAATTACGTCCCATTTTTTACATTTTTAAAAACTTTCCATTTCTCTGGGAGTTGGGTCATAGAGGGTCTTGCTGTGATTTATGTCAGACAGTGTTCTGCCTATGTTTTCCTCTAAGAGATTTATAGTTTCTGGTCTTACATTTAGATCTTTAATCCATTTTGAGTTTATTTTTGTGTGTGACATCAGAAAGTTTCTAATTTCATTCTTTTACACATATTTGACCAATTTTCCCAGCACCACTTGATGATGGTCTTTTCTCCATTGTATATTTTTGCTTCCTGTGTCAAAGATAAGGTATCCATAGGTGCATGGATTTATCTCTGGACTTTCTATTTTATTCCATTGATCTATATTTTTGTCTTTGTGCTAGTACCATACTCTCCTGATGACTGTAGCTTTGTAGTATATTCTGAAGTCAGGAAGGTTGATTTCTCCACTTCCATTCTTCTTTAACAAGATTGTTTTGGCTATGCAGGGTCTTTTGCAGGGTCTTATTTCCATACAAATTGTGAAATTATTTGTTCCAGTTCTGTGAAAAATACCATTGGTAGTTTGATAGGGATTGCATTGAATCTATAGATTGCTTTGGGTAACAAACTCATTTTCAGTGTATTTATTCTTCCAGTCCACAAACATGGTGTATTTCCCCATATATTTCTGTCGTCTTTGATTTCTTTTATCAATGTTTTATGGTTTTGAATATACAGGTCTTTTGTTTTCTTAGGAAAATTTATTCATAAGTATTTTATTCTTTTCATTGCCATGGTGAATGGAATTTTTTCCATAATAATCTCTTTCTGATTTTCTGTTGTTAGTAAATAGAAATGCAAGGGGTTTCTGTGTATTAATTTTATATCCTGTGACTTTACTATATTCATTGATTAGCTCTAGTAATTTTCTGGTGGCCTCTTTTTTCTATGTAGAGGATCATGTCATCTACAAATGGTGAGTGCCTTACTTCTTTGTTTCCAAGCTGGTTTCCTTTTGTTTCTTTTTCATCTCTGTTTGCTCTGGCTAGGACTTCCAAAGCTATGTTGAATAGTAGTGGTGAAAGTGGGCACCCTTTTCTTGTTCCTGATTTTAGAGGAAATGCTTTCAAACTTTTACCATTGAAAATAATGTTTTTTGTGGGTTTGTCAAATATGGCTTTTATTATGTTGAGGTGTGTTCCTTCTATGCCTACTTTCTGGAGAGTTTTTGTCATAAATGGGTGTTTAATTTGGTCAAAGACTTTCTCTGTGTCTATTGGAATAAGCATATGGTTTTTATCTTTCAATTTGTTATATGGGGTATCACATTGATTTGTGTTTATTGAAGAATCCTTGAATCCCTGGAATAAAGCCCACTTGATCATGATGTATTGTCTTTTTAATATGTTGTTGGATTCTGTTTGCTAGAATTTTGTTGAGGATTTTTACATCGATGTTCATCAGTGATATTGGCCTGTAACTGTCTTTATTGTAATATCATTGTCTGGTTTTGGTATCAGAGTGATGGTGGCCTTATAGAATGAGTTCAAGAGTTTTCCTTCCTTTGCAATTTTCTGGAAGAGTTTCAGCAGGAAACGTATTAGTTCTTTAAATTTTTGGTAGAATTCACCAGTGAAGCCATCTGGGCCTGGGCTTTTGTTTGTTAGAAGATCTTTCTTTATAGTTTTGATTTCCATGTTTGTGATTGGTCTCTTCATATTTTCTATTTCTTCCTGGTCCAATTTTGGAAGGTTATACCTTTCTATGAATGTGTCCTTTTCTTCCACGTTGGCCATTTTATCAGCATATAGTTAATCATAGTAGTCTCTAATGATCATTTGTATTTCTGTGTTGTTTGTTGTAATTTCTCCACTTCCATTTCTAACTATTAATTTGAGTCTTCTCCCTTTTTTCTTGTTGAGTCTGTCTAATGATTTGTCTATTTTGTTTATCTTCTCAAAGAATCTGCTTTCAGTTTTATTGATCTTTTCTATAGTCTCCTCTATTTCTTTTTCATTTATTTCTGCTAGTTTTTTATGATTTCTTTCCTTCTATAAATTTTGGAAGGGGTTTTTTTTTGGTTCCTTTTCTAGTTACTTTAAGTGTAAGATTAGTTTATTTATCTGATGTTTCTCTTGTTTCTTGAGGTAGGCTTATATTGCTATGAACTTAGATCTCAGCACTACTTTTAATGAATCCCAGAGGTTTTGGGTTCTCGTGTTTTCATTATCATTTGTTTCTAGGCATATTTTGATATCTGTTTTGATTTCTTCAGTGATCTGTTGGTTATTCAGAAGCGTGTTGTTTAGCCTGCATGTGTTTGTGTTTTTTTTTTAATTTATTTCCTGTAGTTGATAACTAATCTTATAGCATTGTGATCAGAACAGATGCTTGAAATTATTTCAATATTTTTTTCAATTTACCCAGACTTGATTTGTGGTCCAGAATGTGATATATCCTGGAGAATGTTCCATGTGCACTTGAGAAAATGGTGAAACCCATTGTTTTGGGGTGCAATGCCCTGTAGTTATCAACTAGGTCGTACTGGTCTAATGTACCATTTGAAGCTTGTGTTTCCTTGGTGATTTTCTGTTTGGATGATCTGTCCATTAGTGTGATAAAATATTAACGTCCCCCACTATTATTGTGTTACTGTCACTTTTCCCCTAATAGTTGTTACATGTCCAGTTTCCCCACCAGAGCTTATTGAAGAGACTGTTTTTCTGCCATTGTATATTTTTGCCTCATTTCTCACAAATAAGTTATATACATGTGTGTGGGTTTGTCTCTGTACTTACTATCTTGTTCCATTGGTCTATATTTCTGTCTTTATTCCAGTACCATACTGTCTTGATGACTGTAACTTTCTTTTTTTTTAAATTTATTTATTATAGATGGAGGCTAGTTACTTTACAATGTTGTAGTAGTTTATGCCATACATTGATATGAATCAGCCATGGGTTTACATGTGTTCCCCATCCTGAATCCCCCTCCCACCTCCCTCCCCATCCCATCCCTCTGGGTCATCCCATTGCACCAGGACTGAGCACTTGTCTCATGCATCGAACCTGGACTGGTGATCTGTTTCACATATGATAATATACATGTTTCAATGCTATTCTCTCAAATCATGCCACTCTTGCCTTCTCCCACAGAGTCCAAAAGACTATTCTATACATCTGTGTCTCTTTTTCTGTCTCGCATATACGGGTATCATTATCATCCTTCTAAATTCCATATATATGCATTAGTGTACTGTGTTGGTGGTTTTTTTTTTTTCTGTCTTACTTCACTCTGTATAATGGGCTCCAGTTTCATCCACCTGATTAGAACTGATTCAAATGTATTCTTTTTAATGGCTGAGTAATATTCCATTGTGTATATGTACCACAGCTTCCTTATCCATTCGTCTGCTGATGGACGTCTAGGTTGCTTCCATGTTCTGGCTATTATAAACAATGCTGCGATGAACATTGGGGTACAGGTGTCTCTTTCAATTCTGGTTTCCTCAGTGTGTATGCCCAGTAGTGGGATTGCTGGGTCATATGGCAGTTCTATTTCCAGTTTTGTAAGGGATCTCTGCACTGTTCTCCATAGTGGCTGTACTAGTTTGCATTCCCACCAACAGTGTAAGAGGATTCCCTTTTCTCCACACCATATCCAGCATTTATTGCTTGTAGACTTTTGGATAGCAGCCATTCTGACTGGCATAAAATGGTACCTCATTGTGGTTTTGATTTGCATTTCTCTGATAATGAGTGATGTAGAACATCTTTTCATGTGTTTGTTGGCCATCTGTATGTCTTCTTTAGAGAAATGTCTGTTTAGTTCTTTGGCCCATTGTTTGATTGGGTCGTTTATTTTTCTGAAATTCAGCTGCAGGAGTTGCTTGTATATTTTTGAGATTAATTCTTTGTCCGTTGCTTCGTTTGCTATTATTTTCTCCCATTCTGAAGGCTGTCTTTTCACCTTGCTTATAGTTTGTTTCGTTGTGCAAAAGCTTTTAAGTTCAATTAGGTCCCATTTGTTTATTTTTGCTTTTATTTCCAATATACGGGGAGGTGGGTCATAGAGGATCCTGCTGTGATTTATGTCGGAGAGTGTTTTGCCTATGTTTTCCTCTAGGAGTTTTATAGTTTCTGGTCTTACATTTAGATCTTCAATCCATTTTGAGTTTATTTTTGTGTATGGTGTTAGAAAGTGTTCTAGTTTCATTCTTTTACACGTGGTTTTACAGTTTTCCCAGCACTTCTTGTTAAAGAGATTGTCTTTTCTCCATTGTATATTCTTGCCTCCTTTGTAGAAGATAAGGTGTCCATAGGTACATAGACTCATCTCTGGGCTTTCTATTTTGTTCCATTCATCTATGTTTCTGTCTTTGTGCCAGTACCATACTGTCTTGATGCCTGTGGCTTTGTAATAGAGCCTGAAGTCAGACAGGTTGATTCCTCCAGTTCCATTCTTCTTTCTCAAGATTGCTTTGACTATTCGAGGTTTTTTGTATTTCCATACAAATTGTGAAATTATTTGTTCTAGTTCTCTGAAGAATACTGTTGGAAGCTTGATAGGGATTGCATTGAATCTATAGATAGTTTTGGGTAGTAGACTCATTTTCATTATATTGATTCTTCCGATCCATGAACACGGTATATTTCTCCATCTATTTGTGTCCTCTTTGATTTCTTTCACCAGTGTTTTATAGTTTTCTATATATACGTCTTTTGTTTCTTTAGGTAGATATATTCTTAACTATTTTATTCTTTTTGTTGCAATGGTGAATGGAATTGTTTCCTTAATTTCTCTTTCTGTTTTCTCGTTGTTAGCGTATAGGAATGCAAGGGATTTCTGTGTGTTAATTTTATATCCTGCAACTTTAGTATATTCATTGACTAGCTCTAGTAATTTTCTGGTGGAGTCTTTAGGGTTTTCTATGTAGAGGATCATGTCATCTGCAAATAGTGAGTATTACTTCTTCTTTTCCAATCTGGATTCCTTTTATTTCATTTCCTGCTCTGATTGCTGTGGTCAAAACTTCCAAAACTATGTTGAATAGTAGCGGAGAGAGTGGGCACCCTTGTCTTGTTCCTGACTTTAGGGGAAATGCTTACAGTTCTTCACCATTGAGGATGATGTTTGCCGTGGGTTTGTCATATATAGCTTTTATTATGTTGAGGTATGTTCCTTCTATACCTGTTTTTTGGAGGGTTTTTATCATAAATGGATGTTGAATTTTGTCAAAGGCTTTCTCTGCATCTATTGAAATAATCATATGGTTTTTATTTTTCAATTTGTTTATGTGGTGTATTACATTGATTGATTTGTGGATATTGAAGAATATTTGCATCCCTGGGATAAAGCCCACTTAGTCATGATGAATGATCTTTTTAATATGTTGTTGGATTCTGTTTGCTAGGATTTTGTTAAGGATTTTTGCATCTATGTTCATCAGTGATATTGGCCTGTAGTTTACTTTTTCTGTGGCATCTTTGTCAGGTTTTGGTATTGGGGTGATGGTGGCCTCATAGAATGAGTTTGCAAGTTTACCTTCCTCTGCAATTTTCTGGAAGAGTTTGAGTAAGATAGGTGTTAGCTCTTCTCTAAATTTTTGGAAGAATTCAGCTGTGAATCCATCGGGTCCTGGGCTTTTGTTTGCTGGAAGATTTCTGAATACAGTTTCAATTTACATGCTTGCGATGGGTCTGTTGAGATTTTCTATTTCTTCCTGGTTCAGTTTTGGGGAGTCATACTTTTCTAAGAATTTATCCATTTCTTCCAAGTTGTCCATTTTATTTGCATATAGTTGCTGCTAATAGTCTCTTATGATCCTTTGTATTTCTGTGTTGTCTGTTGTGATCTCTCCATTTTCATTTCTAATTTTGTTGATTTGATTCTTCTCCCTTTGTTTCTTGATGAGTCTGGCTAATGGTTTGTCAATTTTACTTATCTTCTCAAAAAACCAGCTTTTGGCTTTGTTGATTTTTGCTATGGTCTCTTTTGTTTCTTTTGCATTTATTTCTGCCCTAATTTTTAAGATTTCTTTCCTTTTACTAACCCTGGATTTCTTCACTTATTCCATTTCTAGTTGTTTTAGATGTAGAGTTAGGTTATTTATTTGACTTTTTTTTGTTTCTTGAGGTGAGCCTGTATTGCTATGAATCTTCCCCTTAGCACTGCTTTTACAGTGTCCCATAGGTTTTGCATGGGTTTGTTTTCATTTTCGTTTGTTTCTATGCATATTTTGATTTCTTTTTTTGATTTCTTCTGTGATTTGTTGATTATTCAGCAGTGTGTTCTTGAGCCTCCATATGTGGGACCTTTTAGTAGTTTTTCTCCTGTAACTGACATCTAATCTTACTGCAATGTGGTCAGAAAAGATGCTTGGGATGATTTCAATTTTTTTTAATTTACCAAGTCTAGATTTATTGCCAAGGATGTGATCTAATCTGGAGAAGGTTCCGTGTGCGCTTGAGAAAATGGTGAAATTCATTGTTTTGGGGTGAAATGTCCTATAGATATCAATTAGGTCTCACTGGTCTATTGTATCATTTAAAGTTTGTGTTTCCTTGTTAATTTTCTGTTTAGTTTATCTGTCCATAGGTGTGATTGGGTATTAAAATCTCCCACTATTATTGTGTTATTGTTAATTTCCTCTTTCATACTTGTTAGAATTTGCCTTACATGTTGTGGTGCTACTATGTTGGGTGAATTTATATTTATAATTGTTATATCTTCTTCTTGGATTGATCCTTTGATCATTATGTAGTGTCCATCTTTGTCTCTTTTCACTGCCTTTGTTTTAAAGTCTATTTTATCTGATATGAGTATTGCTACTCCTGCTTTCTTTTGGTCTCTATTTGCATGAAATATCTTTTTCCAGCCCTTCCCTTTCAGTCTGTATGTGTCCCTTGTTTCGAGGTGGGTGTCTTGTTGACAACATATATAGGGGTCTTCTTTTTGTATCCATTCAGCCAGTCTTTCTCTTTTGGTTAGGGCATTCAAACCATTTACATCTAAGGTAATTATTTATAAGTATGATCCCGTTGCCACTTACTTTATTGTTTTGTGTTCAAGATTATACACCCTTTCTGTGTTTCCTGTCTAGAGAAGATCCTTTATCATTTGTTGGAGAGCTGGTTTGATGGTGCTGAATTCTGTAAGGTTTTGCTTGTCTGTAAAGCTTTTGAATTCTCCTTCACATTTGAATGAGATCCTTGCTGGGTACAGTAATCTGGGCTGTAGATTATTTTGTTGCATCACTTTAAGTATGTCCTGCCATTCCCTTCTGGCCTGAAGAGTTTCTATTGAAAGATCAGCTGTTATCCTTATGGGAATCCCCTTTTGTGTTATTTGTTGTTTTTCCCTTCCTGCTTTTAATATTTGTTCTTCGTGTTTGATCTTTGTTAATTTGATTATTATGTCTCTTGGGGTGTTTCACCATGGGTTTATCCTGTTTGGGACTCTCTGGGTTTCTTGACTTGGGTGATTATTTCCTTCCCCACTTTAGGGAAGTTTTCAACTATTCTCTCTTCGAGTATTTTCTCATGGTCTTTTTTTTTTTTTTTGTCTTCTTCTTCTGGGACTCCTATGATTCGTGTGTTGGTGCGTTTATCATTGTCCCAGAGGTCTCTGAGGTTGTCCTCATTCCTTTTAATTCTTTTCTCCTCTCTATTTCATTTGTTTCTATCATTCTATCTTCTACCTCACTTATCCTATCTTCTTCCTCCATTATTCTACTGTTGGTTCCCTCCAGAGTGTTTTTGATCTCATTTATTGCATTATTCATTATATAATGACTCTTTTTTATTTCTTCTAAGTCCTTGTTAAACCTTTCTTGCATCTTCTCGATCCTTGTCTCCAGGTTATTTCTCTGTAACTCCAATTTGTTTTCCAGAGTTTGGATCATTTTCACTATCATTGTTCGGAATTCCTTATTAGGTAGATTCCCTATCTCTTCCTCTTTTGCTTGATTTGGAGGGCATTTATCCTGTTCCTTTACCTGCTGGGTATTTCTCTGCCTTTTCATCTTGTTTATATTGCTGTGTTTGGGGTGGCCTTTCTATTTTCTGGCAGTTTGTGGTTCCTCTTTATTGTGGAGGTTCCTTGCTGTGGGTGGGGTCAGACGGGTGGCTTGTCAAGGTTTCCTGGTTGCGGAAGCTTGTGTATGTGTTCTGCTCATTGGAGCTTGATTTCTTCTCTCTGGAGTGCAATGAAGTGTCCAGTAATGAGTTTTGAGATTTCAGTGGGTTTGGTGTGACTTTGGGCAGACTGTATATTGAAGCTCAGGGCTATGTTCCTGTGTTGCTGGAGAATTTGTGTGGTATATGTTACTCTGGAACTTGTTGGCCCTTGGGTGGTGCTTGGTTTCAGTGTAGGTATGGAGGCGTTTGATGAGATCCTCTCATTTAATGCTTCCTGGATTCAGGAGTTCTCTGGTGTTCTCAAGATTTGGACTTAAGTCTCCTCTCTCTGGTTTTCAGTCTTTTTCTTACAGTAGCCTCAAGACTTCTCCATCTATACAGCACTGATGATAAAACATCTAGGTTAATGATGAAAAGATTCTCCACAGTGAGGGACACCCGGAGAGGTTCACAGAGTTACATGGAGAAGAGAAGAGGGAGGAGAGAGATAGAGGTGGCCAGGAGGAGAAGAGGGGAATCAAAAGGGGAGAGAGCAAGCTAGCCAGTAATCACTTCCCTATGTGCTCTCCACTGTCAGGATCTCTCAGAGATGTTCACGGAGTTACATAGGGAAGAGACGAGGGAGGAAAAATTATAATATATATATATATATATATATATATATATATATGAAGTTTGCTTTAAAAATAGGGTCTTATTTATCCAAAGAAGACATACAGATGGCTACGAAACACATGAAAAGATGCTCAACATCACTCATTATTAGAGAAATTCAAATCAAAACCACAATGAGGGAGGCGGTCCTAAGATGGCTGAGGAATAGGATGGAGAGACGACTTTCTCTCCCATAAATTCACCAAAAGAACTTTTAGACGCCGAACAAATTCCACAAAACAACTTGGAACATCAGACACACAGAAAGGCAGATCATAGTCTTCAAAAGGAGGTAGGACAAAATATAAAAGATAAAAAGAGAGTCAAAAGAGGTAGGGATGGAGATCCGTCCCAGGAAGGGAGTCTTAAAAAAGAGAGAAGTTTCCAAACACCAGGAAACACTCTCTCCGGCGGGTTGGTGGTGAGCCTTGGAACTGCAAAGGGCAAAATAACTGGGAGGAAAAGTAAATAAATTATTAAACCACACGGTTTAAGTACCTAGCAGCAATTCCCAGCGGGCGCGGGCACGCAGCCCAGACACGCGCTTCCCCAACTAGCAAGCGGGGACTGGACAGGGAGGGGCAGGCCACATTGCTTTGGGTTAGGGCTGAGCCTGAATGCCCCGTGGAAATCTGAGGGAACTAGATTGAGACAGCACCCTCGACCGTGGGATAGATTTCCCGCGAAAAGCCCTAACCTAAGACACCGCCAGGCCAGCTCACAGAACAAAGGACTGAGCAGAGTGAACCAACCGCAGACCAGCCCATCCCCAGCAGGAGACAGGAAGGGGAGGGCAGCGAGAGCCCAAAGGGCGGAATCGCGACCCCAGAGAGGCATTCTATAGCAAACTGCAAACAGACCTCGCTGCTAACCAGGAGTGCTTGGAACTCTGGAGGGTCAACACCCGCCGAGAGGGTCACAGCCAGAAATCAGCTCCCCAGGGGAGAGCACGGCACACCTGGGAATCTGTGCCCATTGTACACCCAGAAAACCGAGTGGCTGGGTCGGGGGAAGGGAAAAAGATGCCGCCTCCGACCGCGGTAGCCAAAAACCAGGTCACCAGCGCTGCTCGGACCTGGGAATGGCACAGAACCCAGGCTCAACCAAGTCTGCGCCTTTGTGAAGTACCTGGGAACCAGAACCTGAGCAGCTTAGACCTGGGAAATACAGGAACCCCAGGGGCCACTTCAGACAGTTCCTGGCAGTGCAACCTAGAGCCTGAGCAGTGTAGACTGGGAAAGCACACACGCCGTGAGCGGGGCAAGCCCAGAGTGGCTGAAACATTGTGAGCACATGCCAGTGAGGTTTGTTTGCAGTGTTCCTCCCTCCCCACAGCACGACTGAACAAGTGAGACTAAACAAAATGTGACCACCACCACCTTCCTGTAATTAGCATTGACTACATAGGAAGGGGCCTAGAGACCTTGAGAAGTACAAGATGGACCAAGGAACTATCTGAAAATGAACTGACCCCAAACAGTCCATAACAGCTCCAGAGAAATTCCGAAATATATTTTTACTAGTTTCATTTTTTTAATTTTTTACCCTTTTTAAAATTATTTTTTATTAATTTTTTTAAAATTTTATTTTATTTTCTTATTTTATTTTTATTTTTGAGTCCCCTATTACTCTTTCAATTTTCATTTTTATAACCTACTATAACTTTGCAAAAAAAGACCCTATTTTTATTTTTTTAATTTTTTTCTTTTTTTTCTTTATGACATTATTTTTAAAGCAAACTTCGTATATATATATATATATATATATATATATATTATAATTTTTGTGACTTTGGTGGGGTGTTTTTTTTCTGTTTTCATTTCTTTCCTTTTTTTTTCTTCTTTTCTTTCCCCTTTTTTAATATGGCATTTTTCAGAACCTAACCTCTACTCAAGATTTTTAATCTTTGCTTTTTAGTGTTTGTTATCAACTTTGTATCTTCAAGAACCCAATCTTCAGCACGCATTTTTACTTGGGAACGAGATCACTGGCTTGATTGCTCTCTCCCCGTTTTAGCTGTCCTTTTTCTCCAACAAGTCGCCTCCATCTCCCCACTCCCCCTTTTCTTCTGTACCCAACTCTGTGAATTTCTTTGTGTGTTCTGGGCTGTGGAGAACACTTAGAGAACTGATTACTGGCTGGATCTGTCTCTCCTCTTTTTATTCCTCCCTTTTCTCCTCCAGGCCACCTCTGTCTCCTTCCTCCCTTTTCTCTTCCCTATGTAACTCCGTGAACATCTCTGAGATATCCAGATGGTGGAGAGCACATAGGGAAGTGATTACTGGCTAGCTTGCTCTCTCCCCTTTTGATTCCCCTCTTCTCCTCCTGGCCACCTCTATCTCCCTCCTCCCTCTTCTCTTCTCCATGTAACTGTGTGAACCTCTCCGGGTGTCCCTCACTGCGGAGATACCTTTCATGATTAACCTAGATGTTTTATCATAAGTGCTGTATAGATGGAGAAGTCTTGAGGCTACTGTAAGAGTAAGACTGAAAACCAGAGAGAGGAGACTTAAATCCAAATCTTGAGAACACCAGAGAACTCCTGAACCCAGGATGCATTAAACGAGAGGAGCTCATTATACACCTTCATGCCTACACTGAAACCAAGCACCACTCAAGGGCCAACAAGTCCCAGAGTAACATATACCACACAAATTCTCCAACAACACAGAAACATAGCCCTGAACTTCAACATACAGGCTGCTCAAAGTTACACCAAACCCACTGAAATCTCAAAACTCATTACTGGACACTTCATTGCACTCCAGAGAGAAGAAATCACGCTCCACCCACCAGAACTCATATACAAGCTTCCCCAACCAGGAAACGTGGACAAGCACCCGTCTAACCCCACGCACAGTGAGGAACCTCCACAATAAAGAGGAACCACAAACTGCCAGAAAACAAGCCATCCCAAACACAGCAATATAAACAAGATGAAAAGGCAGAGAAATACCCAGCAGGTAAAGGAACAGGATAAATGCCCTCCAAATCAAACAAAAGGGAAAGAGATAGGGAATCTACCTGATAAAGAATTCCAAATAATGATAGTGAAAATGATCCAAAATCTGGAAAACAAATTGGAGTTACAGAGAAATAACCTGGAGACAAAGATCAAGAAGATGCAAGAAAGGTTTAACAAGGACTTAGAAGAAATTAAAAAAAGAGTCAATATATAAAGAATAATGCAATAAATGAGATCAAAAACACTCTGGAGGGAACCAACAGTAGGATAACGGGGGCAGAAGATAGGATAAGTGAGATAGAAGATAGAATGATAGAAATAAGTGAAACAGAGAGGAAAAAAGAAAAAACAATTAAAAGAAATGAAGACAACTACAGAGACCTCTGAGACAATGTTAAACGCACCAACATATGAATCATAGGAGTCCCAGAAGAAGAAGACAAAAAAAAACACCATGAGAAAATACTCTAGGAGATAATAGTTGAAACTTCCCTAAAGTGGAGAAGAAAATAATCACACAAGTCCAAGAAACCCAGAGAGTCCCAAACAAGATAAACCCAAGGCAAAAAACCCCCAAGACACATAATAATCAAATTAACAAAGATCAATCACGAAGAACAAATATTAAAAGCAGGAAGGGAAAAACAACAAATAACACACAAGGGGATTCCCATAAGGATAACAGCTGATCTTTCAACAGAAACTCTTCAGGCCAGAAGGGAATGGCCGGACATACTTAAAGTGATGCAACAAAATAATCTACAGCCTAGGTTACTGTATCCTCCAAGAATCTCATTCAAATATGAAGGAGAAATCAAAAGCTTTACAAACAAGCAAAACCTCAGAGAATTCAGCACCACCAAACCAGCTCTCCAACAAATGATAAAGGATCTTTTCTAGACAGGGAACAGAGAAAGGATGTATGATCTCAAACCCAAAACAATAAAGTAAGTGGCAACGGGATCATACTTATCAATAATTACCTTAAATGTAAATGGGTTGAATGTCCTAACCAAAAGACAAAGACTGGCTGAATGGATATAAAAACAAGACCCCTATATATGTTGTCTACCAGAGACCCACCTCAAAACAAAGGACACATACAGACGTCAAAGGAAGGGCTTGAAAAAGATATTTCATGCAAATAGAGACCAAAAGAAAGCCGAAGTAGCAATACTCATATCAGATAAAATAGACTTTAAAACAAAGGCGGTGAAAAGAGACAAAAATGGACACTACATAATGATCAAAGAGTCAATCCAAGAAGAAGATATAACAATTATAAATATATGTGCACCCAACATAGGAGCACCACAACATGTAAGGCAAATGGTAACAAATATGAAAGGGGAAATTAACAATAACACAATAATACTGGGAGACTTTAATACCCCACTCACATCTATAGACAGATCAACTAAACAGAAAATTAACAAGGAAACACAGACTTTACATGATACAATAGTCCAGTTAGACCTCATTGATATCTATAGGACATTTCACCCCAAAACAATGAATTTCACCTTTTTCTCAGGCACACACGGAAACTTCTCCAGAATAGATCGTATCCTGGGCCATAAATTTAGTCTTGGTAAATTCAAAAAATCGATATCATTCTAAGCATCTTTTCTGACCACAATGCAGTAAGATTAGAAGTCAATTCCAGGAGAAAAACAGTTAAAAACTCCAACATATGGAGGCTTAACAACACACTGCTAAATGACCAACAAATCACAGAAGAAATCAAAAAAGTAATCAAAATATGCATAGAAACAAAGGAAAATGAAAACACAACAACCCAATACCTATGGGACACTGTAAAAGCAGTGCTAAGGGGAAGATTCATAGCAATACAGGCTCACCTCAAGAAACAAGAAAAAAGACAAATAAATAACCTTACTCTACCCCTAAAGCAACTAGAAAAGGAAGAAGTGAAGAACCTCTGGTTTAGTAGAAGGAAATAAATCTTAAAAATTAGGGCAGCGATAAATGCAAAAGAAACAAAAGAGACCATAGCAAAAATCAACAAAGCCAAAAGCTGGTTCTTTGAGAAGATAAGTAACCTTGACAAACCATTAGCCAGACTCATCAAGAAACAAAGGGAGAAGAATCAAATCAACAAAATTAGAAATGAAAATGGAGAGATCACAACAGACAACACAGAAATACAAAGGATCATAACAGACTATTAGTAGCAACTATATGCAAATAAAATGGACAACTTGGAAGAAATGGATAAATTCTTAGAAAAGTACGACTTCCCAAAACTGAGACAGGAAGAAATAGAAAATCTCAACAGACCCATCGCAAGCATGTAAATTGAAACTGTATTCAGAAATCTTCCAGCAAACAAAAGCCCAGGACCAGATGGATTCACAGCTGAATTCTACCAAAAATTTAGAGAAGAGCTAACACCTATCCTACTCAAACTCTTCCAGAAAATTGCAGAGGAAGGTAAACTTCCAAACTCATGCTATGAGGCCACCATCACCCTAATACCAAAACCTGACAAAGATGCCACAGAAAAAGAAAACTACAGGCCAATATCACTGATGAACATAGATGCAAAAATCCTTAACAAAATCCTAGCAAACAGAATCCAACAATATATTAAAAAGATCATACATCATGACCAAGTGGGCTTTATCCCAGGGATGCAAGTATTCTTCAATATCCGCAAATCAATCAATGTAATACACCACATAAACAAATTGAAAAATAAAAACCATATGATTATTTCAATAGATGCAGAGAAAGCCTTTGACAAAATTCAACATCCATTTATGATAAAAACCCTCCGAAAAGCAGGAATAGAAGGAATATACCTCAACATAATAAAAGCTATATATGACAAACCCACGGCAAACATTATTCTAAATGCGGAAAAACTGAAAGCATTTCCCATAAAATCAGGAACAAGAGAAGGGTGCCCACTCTCACCGCTACTATTCAACATAGTTTTGGAAGTTTTGGCCGCAGCAATCAGAGAAGAAAAAGAAATAAAAGGAATCCAGATTGGAAAAGAAGAATTAAAACTCTCACTGTTTACAGATGACATGATCCTCTACATAGGAAACCCTAAATACTCCATCAGAAAATTACTAGAGCTAATCAACGAATGTAGTTAAGTTGCAGGATATAAAATTAACACACAGAAATCACTTGCATTCCTATAGACCAACAACGAGAAAACAGAAAGAAACTAAGGAAACAATTTCATTCATTATCGCAACGAAAAGAATAAAATACTTAGGAATATATCTACCTAAAGAAACAAAAGACGTATATATAGAAAACTATAAAACATTGGTGAAAGAAATCAAAGAGGACACAAATAGATGGAGAAATATACCGTGTTCATTGATCGGAAGAATCAGTATAGTGAAAATGAGTATACTACCCAAAGCAATCTATAGATTCAATGCAATCCCTATCAAGCTACCAATGGTATTCTTCAGAGAACTAGAACAAATAATTTCACAATTTGTATGGAAATACAAAAAGCCTCACATAGCCAAAGCAATCTTGAGAAAAAAGAATGGAACTGGAGGAATCAACCTGCCTGACCTCAGGCTCTACTACAAAGCCACAGTCATCAAGACAGTATGGTACTTAAACAAGGATAGAAATATAGATCAACGGAACACAATAGAAAGCCCAGAGATAAATCCACACACCTATGGACACCTTATCTTCGACAAAGGAGGCAAGAATATACAATGGAGAAAAGACAATCTCTTTAACAAGTGGTGCTGGGAAAACTGGAAAACCACTTGTAAAAGAAGCAAACTAGAACACTTTCTAACACCATACACAAAAATAGACTCAAAATGGATTGAAGATCTAAATGTAAGACCAGAAACTATAAAACTCCTAGAGGAAAACATAGGCAAAACCCTCTCTGACATAAACCACAGCAGGATCCTCTATGACCCACCTCCCAGAATATTGGAAATAAAAGCAAAAATAAACAAATGGGACCTAATTAAACTTAAAAGCTTTTGCACAACAAAGGAAACTATAAGCAAGGTGAAAAGACAGCCCTCGGAATGGGAGAAAATAATAGCAAATGAAGCAATGGACAAACAATTAATCTCAAAAATATACAAGCAACACCTGCAGCTCAATTCCAAAAAAATAAACGATCCAATCAAAAAGTGGGCCAAAGAACTAAACAGACACTTCTCCAAAGAAGACATGCAGATGGCTAACAAACACATGAAAAGATGTTCAACATCACTCATTATCAGAGAAATGCAAATCAAAACCACTATGAGATACCATTTCACGCCCTTCAGAATGGCTGCTATCCAAAAGACTACAAGCGATAAATGTTAAAGAAGGTGTGGATAAAAGGGAGCCCTCTTACACTGTTGGTGGGAATGCAAACTAGTACAGCCACTATGGAGAACAGTGTGGAGATTCCTCAAAAAACTGAAAATAGAACTGCCGTATGACCCAGCAATCCCACTGCTGGGCTTACACACTGAGGAAACCGGACTTGAAAGAGACACGTGTACCCCAATGTTCATTGCAGTACTGTTTATAATAGCCAGGACATGGAAGCAGCCTAGATGCCCATCAGCAGATGAATGGATAAGGAAGCTGTGGTACATATACACAATGGAATATTACTCAGCCATTAAAAGAAATACATTCGAATCAGTTCTAATGAGGTGGATGAAACTGGAACCTATTATACAGAGTGAAGTAAGCCAGAAAGAAAAACACCAATACAGTATACTAACACATATATACGGTATTTAGTTAATCGGTAAAGATAACCCTGTATGCGAGACATCAAAAGAGACACAGATAAATAGAACAGTATTATGGACTCTATGGGAGAGGGCGAGGGTGGGATGATATGGGAGAATGGCATGGAAGCAATGTAAATTATCATATGTGAAACTAATCGCCAGTCCAGGTTCAATGCATGATACAGGGTGCTCGGGGCAGGTGCACCGGGATGACCCAGAGGGATGGGATGTGGAGGGAGGTGGATGGGGGGTTCTGGAAGGGGAAAACATGTACACTGATGGTGGATTCATGTCAATGTATGGCAAAACAAATACAATAGTGTAAAGTTGAAAAAATAGAAAATAAACTAATTAAAATAATAATAATAAACGTTTTTGTATATTTCCCAGATACTTCTTGATGCTTGGTAAATGATGAATAAGATTATAAAGCTTTATTTTGAGAGGGGAGTTTTGCGGGAGAATAGATACATGTATATGTATAGCTGAGTCCCTTTGCTGTCCACCTGAACCTATCACAACATTGTTAATTGGCTATACTCCAATATAAAATAAAAAGTTTTTTTTAAAATAAAAAAAAAAGAAAAGAAAACCACAATGAGGTACCATTTCACACCAGTCAGAATGGCTGCTATACAAAAGTCTACAAGAAATAAATGCTGGTGAGGGTGTGGAGGAAAGGGAACACTCTTACACTGTTGGTGGGAATGCAAACTAGTACAGCCACTATGGAGAACAGTGTGGAGATTCCTTAAAAAACTAGGAATAGAACTGCCATACGACCCAGCAATCCCACTGCTGGGCATACACACCAAGGAAACCAGAACTGAAAGAGACGCGTGTACCCCAATGTTCATCACAGCACTGTTTATAATAGCCAGGACATGGAAGCAACCTAGATGTCCATCAGCAGACGAATGGATAAGGAAGTTGTGGTACATATACACAATGGAATATTACTCGGCCATTAAAAAAATACATTTGAATCAGTTCTATTGAGATGGATGAAACTGGAGCCCATTATACAGAGTGAAGTAAGCCAGAAAGAAAAACACCAATACAGTATACTAATGCATATATATGGAATTTGAAAGAAGGTAACGATAACCCTATATGCGAGACAGAATAAGAGACACAGATGCATAGAACAGTCTTATGGACTCTGAGGGAGAAGGTGAGGGTGGGACGTTCTGAGAGAATAGCATTGGAACATGTATATTATCATATGTGAAACTGAACGCCATTCCAGGTTTGATGCATGAGACAAATGCTCAGTGCTGGGGCAATGGGATGACCCAGAGGGATGGGATGGGGAGGGATGTGGGAGGCGGGTTCAGGATGGGGAACACATGTAAACCCATGGCTGATTCATGTCAATGTATGGCAAAAACCACTACAATCTTGTAAAGTAATTAGCCCCCAACTAAAATAAATAAATTTATTTAAAAAAATAAAAATACAGTCTTAAAAACATAAAAAAAATTAAAATAGGGTCTTTTTTTTTGCAAGGTAATAGTAGGTTATAAAAATGAAAATTGAAGGAGTAATAGGGGACTTAAAAATAAAAATAAAATAAGAAAATAAAATAAAAGTAAAAAAAATAATTTAAAAAGTTTTAAAAATTTTAAACAATGATAATAGTAGTAATTTACCTAGGACTTTCTCTGGAGCTGTTATGGACAGTGTGGGGTCAGTTCATTTTCAGATAGTTCCTTGGTCCAGCTTGTTCTTCTCAAGGTCTCTAGGCCCCTTCCTATGTAGTCAGTACTAACTACAGGGTTTTAATCTGTTGCATCTGTCACTTCCAAAGTGGTTCCCTCCCTTTCTTTTAGCTTCTTCTGTTTGCTGGTCTCTTCAGTGTCTAATTTCCACCCTGACACAAGGGAGGTGGTGGTGGTCACTTTTTTTTTAGTCTCACTTGTTCAGTCGTGCTGTGGGGAGGGAGGAACACTGCAAAGAAATCTCCCTGGCATGTGCTCACAATGTTTCAGCCACACTGGGTTTGCCCCACTCACGACGTGTGTGCTCTCCCAGTCTACACTACTCAGGCTCTAGGTTGCACTGCCGGGAACTGTCTGAAGTGGCCCCTGGGGTTGCCTGTACCAGGTCTAAGCTGCTCAAGTTCTGGTTCCCAGGTACTTCACAAAGGCGCAGACTTGGTTGAGCCTGGGTTTTGTGCCCTTCCCAGGTCCGAGCAGCTCCGGTGACCAGGTTTTTGGCTAGCACGGTTGGGGGCTGCACCTTTTTCCCTTCCCCCGTCCCAGCCACTCTGTTTTCTGGGTGTACAATGGGCACAGCTTTCCAGATGTGCCATGCTCTCCCCTGGGGAGCTGATCTCTGGCTGCGACCCTCTCAGCAGGTGTCGACCCTCCAGAGTCCCAAGAAGTCCTCATTAGCAGCGAGGTCTGTTTGCCCTTTGGTATAGGATGCCTCTCTGGGGCCACGTTTCCGCCCTTCCGGCTCTGGCTGCCCTCGCCTGCCTGTCTCCTGTGGGGGATGGGCCGGTCTGCAGCAGGCTTGCTCTGCTCAGTCCTTTGTTCTGTGAGCGGGCCTGGCGGTGTCTTAGGTTAAGGCTTTTGTGGGGAAAGCTATCCCATGGTCTAGGTTGCTGTCTCAATCTAGTTCCCTCAGATTGCCCTCGGGGCATTCAGGCCCAGTCCTTACCCAGAGCAATGCAGCCCGCCCCTCCCTGCCCAGCCCCCACTTGCTAGTTGGGGATACGTGCGTCTGCGCTGCGTGCCCTCTGGGAGTTGCTGTTAGGTACATAAACTGCGGGTTTTAATTATTTATTTTTCCTCCCGGTTATTTTGCCCTCTGCTATTCCAAGGCCTGCCACAGACCCGCCAGAGAGAGTGTTTCCTGGTTTTGGAAACTTCTCTCTTTTTTAAGACTCCCTTCCCAGGGTGGATCTCCATCCCTACCTCTTTTGACTCTCTTTTTATCTTTTATATTTTGTCCTACCTCCTTTCGAAGACTATGGGCTACCTTTCTGTGTGTCTGATGTCCTCTGCCAGCATTCAGAAGTTGTTTTGTGGAATTTGCTCGGCATCTAAATGTTCTTTTGGTGAATTTGTGGGGGAGAAAGTCTTCTCCCTGTCCTATTCCTCCGCCATCTTAGGACTGCCCCCTCGCTTTTTTTTTTCATTTTATAACATTTCATTGGCCATCTTTTGTTTTCAGTACATCCAACTCTTATCTCATTATTCTTAACAGCTAATGCACCAATATCTGAATATTGAAATTATCAGTAATTGGTATCAATCCTGAAATTATCAGTAATTGGAATGAATCCTCAAACTAGTTGCCTTGGTATTTTCCACAACTGTGAGTCAGAATGGATGTCATTCTGTTGCCCATTATTTGAAAGTTGCACAGTTAATTAAATTAGTAAGCACTTGGGAAGATTGGTAAGTGTTGAGCAGTAAGTTGAAAAACAACATATGCAAACCAGATTGCCACCTGAATTTACTACAACATAAAATAAAATACTCTGGAGCATTTATAAGGAGAAAGGGGAGAATGAGCTAGATTTAGACAAACTATTAAAATACCAATGCATTTTGAACTTCCCTGGGGATCCAGTGGTTAAGAATCCACCTGCCAGTGCAGGAACACAGATTTGATCCCTGGTCCAGGAAGATCTCACATGCAACTAAGCCCAAGAGCCACAGCTACTGAAGCCCATATACTGTAGAGCCTGTGCTTCATAACAAGAGAAGCCATCTCAATGAGAAGCCCACATATCACAACAAAGAGTAGCCCCTGCTCACCACAGCTAGAGAAAGTCAATGTGCAGCAACAAAGACCCAGCACAGCCAAAAATAAATAAATAATTTTAAAAATTAATGAAAACAATGCATTTTTATCTTCATTGTCACTTATTTATAATTATAGGATTATACATGGTCATTGTAGAAGATGGGAAATAGAGAAGCACATTAAAAGAAAAACAATCATTACCCTAATCCTATGACCTTAACCATAGTTAATATTTATTTTTGTTATATAGATTCTTATCTTTTTACTTTAAAATTTTTATTATGAGATACAATACCATGATTTTTAAAACATTCCAAAAAATACAGAAAGGTGCAAAGTAAAAAGTGAATTCCTCTTTTCACCATTCTCACTCTCACCTTCTGGATATTCACTCACTGTTAATTCCTCTCATAATTTACATTTAAGTGTATTGATCTTGCCTTTTTTCTGAGTATATAAATATGTTAGGTGATATATACACCACTATGGGAGTCATACTGTGTTGATGGTCTTTATATTACTTTCTTCACTTAGTTTTCTACCCAGAGCGTACATATTCAATATATAGCCCAAGTGCATCTATTTCAAATAGTTTGACTTGACACTTCTCCTCACCCCATTCCATGCCATTGAATTTCTGATCTTTCACAGAGAAAGGTCTTAGCTGAGATTCCATTCCAGTGAATCACACATTCTTTCTGTGTGTATGGTTCTATTTCAGACCATTTGTTGGGAGGTACTAGAGAAGAAAAATAGTTAGTACCATGTAGTACAGTGGAAAATCTCAATTATTTGGGTTTGGATCTCAGTTTCATCATTTGTTGGCTGTGTTTAAAGGGTAAAATGCTTCAAACAACCTTGTGAGATATTTTTATCCCTCTTAAGAGATGAGGAAACAGAGACTCAGCCAGGGAGAAATGACTTATTTAAGGTCACACAGCTAGTATGTTTTATAGTCAGGATGTAAGCAAAGACCAGTTTGAGGCACAGCCTATGTGTTTTCCTTTCAACCATCGTGGCTTTTCTTTGGGACTTCAGTATAAGTGAATGAGAAAAGTCTTTAAAGTTATTGCTTAAGTTTTTGACCAAAGCCTTACTAAAAGGTAATGTACTCTGTTATCTTTCCAGTATCCAAACATCTCTTATCTGACTTCTTTTGTTTTGTCATATTTCCTTTTTTAGGAGAGAAGCCTTATAAATGCACTTGGGATGGTTGCTCCTGGAAGTTTGCTCGCTCGGATGAGCTCACCCGCCATTTCCGCAAGCACACAGGCATCAAGCCTTTCCGGTGCACAGACTGCAATCGTAGTTTTTCTCGCTCTGACCATCTGTCTTTGCACCGCCGGCGCCATGACACCGTGTAAGCGGTACAGACTGCAGTAGAAGAGCTGCACTGGTCTCTTTCGTGCACACGCCCGTGTGCTATAACATCATGACCATCTTTTCCTCTTTGACTCAGCTTGCCTGTGGGATGGGATACAGCTCACTGACCCAGACTGATGAAACTGGAGGAAAAGATAGCTGATCTCTCGTGGAGACTCCTTATATTCCATCTTCATTTCTTCCCTGTCTCATCCCCAATTTTTTTCAACCTCCACATGGGTTGAATTCCAGTGCGGCACCCATGGTTGCCCCCTCCCCTGCCTGTTATGAGATAGGACATTTTTCCTACAATAAGAAAAGAGGAATCAAATTCAAGGCTGTGAACAAACATATGCTGCTTTTTTTTCTTATTTTTCTCTTGTTTTATAGATTCTTATCCATATTTTTGAATCAGTATATCAATGTGGTTGGTAGTGTCCTAAAATGACTTTTTTCAAGTTCCCAGGAAAAAGAGGGCATAACATTGTAGTTGGTTGATAAGATTTACAGGTATTTGGGTCCTGAGTATAGGGCACATTCTTGGTGAATAAACTGAGTCCCATACCAAACTCAAAGACTGTGTAAAACCAATCCTTTTTGTTCTTACATTTTGGTTTTCAGACAGTGCTGGTACTTCTTGCTTCTTTAGTCCATCAAAGGGAATGAAAGGATCTTCTTGTCCTCCTTTTCATCCTCTTCTTCCTCCTCCTCCTTCGTAATCAAAGATTTTTCTGCACAGTTACATTCTTTGTTATGTTAAACTTGGACAGAATCTTCAAAGCACACACTAACATGCCAGTATGGAAAAAAATGTTCCAAGAGAGTAAATTGGGCAGTGATAGGAGCAAGTAGATCCAGGATGATCCTGTAAACAAATAGAGGGGGGCTTTCCTTTGTATAGGATATCAAAAGTGCTGTAATCACAAACCTCATTCAAATGACAATCTGTTGAGACAGTGTCTTGAGGTGATAGCTGTACTGTTTATTCTTCTGTTTACATAAAGCTACTGTTATGAACATACTGCGTGATGAAAAAATGACACACTGGGGCCATGTTACACAGAGCTGAGAGGTTAGAAGAAAAAATGTGTTAATTCCATGGTTATTAGCATGCATTCCTGTATGTTTCAAATGGAACATAAGAGGCTTTTAGTGAAAAGTATTAATGGCAAACAGAAAGCAATTTGATGTTCTACAACTGCTGTGAACATCTAAGACATTTCTTTTATCCATTATAGCAGGTTGCATAATATACACATTTGGTTACCTAATCAAACTGCTTTGTCATAATGTCTGGGACATAAAACCCTCTGTTCCAGGCGCTGGACCTCAGATCTACCTCCACATGGCAAATTTCCTCTCCCAGGGTGGGGGAGGGGAGCTTTTAATAACTTAATTGTGGACACAGCTTCTCTCCTGAAAAAGATTCTCTTCATATGGTATCCCCTTTCCTTGGCAGATATTTAACCAGTCTCTCTTGAATACTTTAGGCTACTACCTCCCAAGGCCATTTATTCTGACTAAATTATAGAATTCTAGTACCAAGAAGGGATCCTATCAACTATATAGTCCTACCCATCATTAATATTTTGCAGATGAGACAAATATGGGTCAGATTTCTTCCCAAGATGTTTCTTTGAGGTTTTGCAGACCTGCACACTCATTCTCCCAGGGATCACACTATTAAACCAAATTAAAAAAAAATACATGATTGGTTTCAGTATTTGTCTAATTTTATATGTTATGCTTCAGAAAAATTTAAACCACTTACAGAATAATTTACAGTTGACTAAATGGTAAGTAAAATGTGCTTATGGTCATTGATATGTAACATTAGGCACACAAGTTTTCTATTCTTAACACTTTATATAATATCTCAGGTTTGATTTATCTCATTTCAAGTTACAGTGTCTTTCCAGTCCATAAATCCTCATAAATTCAAGGACTACCTGTATTTTTCAAAATGATATGTAGATTTTTACTATTTTAGCCTTGTTATTTTGATATAGGTTTTACCTTAACTTTTGGTGTGCAAATTCTGCAATACAGACTAATTGTTAAAGCATAGGAGGTATCTCCCTGTGCAGCTGTAAGACAGGTTGTTAAAGGTAAAACTTACATTGTTAAAGTTACCATCATACATAAGTTAAGCTTATAATTGAGTAGTTGATATGGTATTTCACAGTAGCATTCAAAGACATACTCTTTTTTTTCCAGAGTTTGGATTTGAGACTTCTTTTTCAGAGTTCATAATTGACCTGTGCCCCTCAGACCTCAAAATCTTTTGCATTGGAGCATATGATCTATTTATAAATAAAGACTATGTTCAAATCCTACTAACTAGGATATTTAAATTAGGATTCTAAATATTGGTATCCCTGACATCTTTAAGCTTTTATTCAAATTTTCCCTGCAAAGTAATGAGGGATTTTATTAATGATTTATTCATTGTCTATGGTCAGGAAAATATTCTAATCCTATTTTCATTGTCCTCTTCCCTCCAAATAATGATAAAATCTTTACAAATAATTTACATACTCTTTAGGAAATGGGTCAAAATTCATTAAGAATATTTAATGGAGTACAGGTACTCAAATACAATATAGTGCTGTACCACACCAAAAGCACATAGAACTTGCTAAATAAATGTGGAAAAGAACTGTCTCTCAGAGGTAGCATTTGGAATTTATTGAATTTACTGTGCTAACACCAGCAAACCACCATCATGTGGATGGTTGCCTATGGCATGGAAAATGGCTTTGTTTGATAGGGTTGAATAATATCTTGGAATTTGTTGCAGTGGAATTCGTCCATTTGTAGATGATTGGTAGTTGAACATTACTATTGATAATTAATTATTATTGGAAAATTCAGGGAAAACTATGAAGAATATGAACAGCTGAGTACATTAGGTAGAGTGAATTATGTATGGGCAAGACAGAAAAGTTTGCAAGAATAACTTCTTCTTAAATAAACTTTTCATTTTAAAACAGTTTTAGATTTATAGAAAAATTGAGACAATTGTACAGAGTTTCCCTATACCTCAAGCCCAGTTTTCCCTATTATTAGCATCTTTCATTAGAATGATATATTTGTTGCAATTAATGAAGTAATGGTGATACATTACTATTAATTAAAATCTAAACTTTATTCAGATTTTCTTAGTTTTTACCTAATATCATTTTTCTGTTCCAGCATCCATTCAGGATACCACATCACATTTAGTAGTCATAGCTCCTTAGGCTTCTTTGGGTTGTGACAATTTCTCAGACTTTCCTTGTTTCCTATGACCTTGACAGTTTTAAGGAGCCCCTCAATTAATATCTAATTATTTTTCATGATTAAACTGAGCTTACAAGTTTGGAGGATGAAGATCACAAAGTTGAACTGCCATTTTCTACACATATTAATGTGACACATACTCTTGATGTTACTCTTGATCATCTGGCTCAGATTCTGTTTGTCAGATTTCTCCTCTGTACTCTGTCCCACCTTACATACTGTACTCTTTGGAAGGAAATCACTATGTACAGCCTACACTTAAGGAGTGGTTAACTATGCACTACATCGTTGAGGGTAAGTATCTACATAATTATTTGGAATTCTGCATGGGAGATTTGTCTCTTCTCCCTCATTTATTTATTTATCCAATCATTTATTGGTATCACTATGGACTCATGGATGTTTATTTTGTACTTTGGGTTATAATCCAATACAACTTATTTTGTTTCTCAAATTGTTCCAGTTTTGACCATTGGGCACTCTTTGGCTTGACTTCCATGTACTTTTAACATACCCCATCGTTTTTTTAAGACTCCTTTATTTTGTAACACTACAAGATGCTCCAAGCTCATCTTGTATTTTTTTTTTTTTTGCCCAATCCTATAATCAACCATTTCTTTAAGGAGTCCTGATTTCTTTTAATGGAAAATTATGTTAGAAATCAAATCTAGGCATTAGGTATGCTTATTGCTACAGTTGTCTTGTTGCTTCTACATCATTTCAGCTGATAGAGGAAGGAAATATATGCGTGTATACTAACTCATGTATATCTATATATACATACATGTATCTATAGATAGTTATGTATGTAATCATCCATATCTTTATTAAGCTAAACCTGAGTTCATACTGATGTATCCAACTCCAATCCATTATCTCATGGATCATCTTATCCTTTGTTTACTATTAATTTAACCTTTGTTTACTCTGACCTTCCACTCCAACAGTGAGAAACCTGGCTCCCACACTTTGCCAACTACTTACTTAATTGCTCAGTTCCAGAGTACCTGTACAATGGTATCTGAATTGTTTAGTTGTATAGCTGTGGAAACACCTAGAGCACAGTGCTCATGTACATGATAGTAACATTTTTAGAATTCCAAAAGCTCTTTGAAACAAAGTGATCTGCAAAATTCAGGAATTAGTGATTTCTATGTCCTGAGTTCCAGGAACTTGGGGTGTATCCTTCTCTCAAAAGTGTTTTGAAGAACCATATCATTTGGAATTCACCTAATCTTCAATAAGCAAAGGGAAATTATTGGTCCTCCATAGTGTACTAATACCTACATAGAAGTATGTACACTGAAGAAAGTGGATGTGCCCAATTTAAAGAAACATTTAGCACTATCTTTTCTCACTGAAAAATATGGCTTCCTGACAATAGAGGTGCTACCCTGTTATCTCTCTTCCACATTTTCTCATCTCTCACTTTATTGACCTTAGGCAAGTTACATCACCTCTTTGTGCCTCAGTTAACCCATCTGTAAAATGGGGATCCAAATATCTACCTCACAGGAATGTTGTGAGGATTATCATTAATGGATGTTGGCAAAAATGACAAGTGATACTTAAATGAACAACAAAGTATTATGATTACCACTATAATGATAATTATAGTACTCTATATTTACACTAGAAGAAGGAGAGGATTAAGCTTTCTGGATGATAAAGAGCTAAATTTGAGTCAATCAATAACAAGGATAATGGAAGAGTGGTCACTGGAAGCAATATTCTCTTTTCCTCTCAATTTCCCTACATTCTACTCATTGCTAACTATAGGATTCTCACCTGTTTCTATACTCAAAGCACATTAGGGTCTAAAGGAATTAAGTAGGCCAAATCAATTGCTTTAAAATCTGTATTCTTCCCCAACCCTCACTCTGTCTGGACCACATGATATGTCACCCTGTCAGAAGTACAGAGGAAATTTACCACAACCTTTCAAACCTTGGTCAGTCCAGCTTCACCAGTTACATTTTATCTTTCCACACTTACTATATTATGAACAGTATAGGTAGAAGGGAAATGGGATGGGGTGGTTGGGCTGGGAGTGGAATGGAAGAGGATAGAATTTTCACTAGTGACAGGATATTTCTTTGATTCTCAAATACTGGTTTTACCTCCCATTTCTTTTCTGGTGGAGTGTTGGAGACAGGGGGAGAGACACTATCCTATTAAGAAACTCTCCTTCCTTTCCAGTAGATGTTTCCCAGGATCAGTACAGATAGTTGTTTTGGACATTATAACTGTTGTATGTGTGCTGTTTTCATTGTATTTCTGAATAAACAGAGGAAGAGAATCCCTAGTGGTTTTCATCTTTGTTTTTTTGACAGGGGGACACAGTAGGTGAACAGTGCCAGAAACTGACTCTTCATTTTTGTGTTGGGGAAAGGAGCCTGCAGTGAAATGATTGTTTTGTTTTGTTTTGTTTTGGTCATTGTTTATTTAAAGACATTATAGAACAGTATATTATTAAGCTTTAGTCTTTATAGCTCCTATATCTGGGCCTCATTATTTCAGTGATTTAGAGCAACACCCTGTTTTTTTCCCTCTATTTTATACTAGTTCTTGTTCCATAGGCATGGCTTTGAGCCTAGAATCATGAGCAATCTCTCATACACAAGTCTATTAGGCCCCCGGAAATACTAAAAACCTGCCTCAGTTAGCATGGTCACTTGGAGATTACTCTGTTTTAACCCAATGGGACTTTTCCTCTGTGGCATCCAGGCAAGGTGTATGCTTGGGAAATAAGCAATCTTGTTATGTTTAATTATTGTACTTTTATAATTAATAAATTTTTTAAGCTTGAGAATCCATGACTGTTATCTTGACTTTGTCTTCATTTTACTTTTCTACGACATGGCATGGCACAAATAGATCATTTTTTCCCTTAACAGTAAAGTTGGAAGCTGGGCTATCTTAAACACAATAATTTCTCCGCTTAAGCACATGAGGCCCTCCCCATTCTTGAGATCTTCTCAGCATGTCCCTGAACAGGACTGAATGGAGACTGTGCCCCTTTTGTATATTTCTTACAGTGAATCACCCTGTGTGGTACAGACTCAGCTGGTTAGGTTTCCCTGCCCATCTCTGTTCCCTTACCATCTTGTTTGTTTTTTCCTAAGAAGGAATTCAGGAGAGAAGGGTTTTGGGACAATTTTAAATTCCAAAGCTGCTGCTGCTGCTGCTAAGTCGCTTCAGTCCTGTCCGACTCTGTGCGACCCCATAGACGGCAGCTCACCAGGCTCCATTGTCCCTAGGATTCTCCAGGCAAGAATACTGGAGTGGGTTGCCATTTCCTTCTCCAGTGCATGAAAGGGAAAAGTGAAAGTGAAGTCGCTCAGTCGTGTCCGACTCTTAGCGACCCCATGGACTGTAGCCTACCAGGCTCCTCCGTCCATGGGATTTTCCAGGCAAGAGTACTGGAGTGGGGTGCCATTGCCTTCTCCGAATTCCAAAGCTACTTCAGTACAAATACCACCCCTGGGTACGGGATATGGGAAGCTGCCTTGTCTGTGGTTTACGGACTCTGCTTTGGAAAACTTTGTATTTCAGAGAGATGCTGGGAAACAAAGAAAAGGGAGGACATCCTGTGAGAGAGTAAGATCAAGAGCTAGAAGAACAGATTGAAGAGTAACTATTCTTGGAGCTGACAGAAAGGGATTTTCACTACAAATGATATAAAACAAGGAATCTCAGGCTTTATAAGTTTCCCAATATTTTTAACTCATTTATTTATTATGAGAGTCACTGTCATCCGTTTGGTTTAAAAGCATCATCAACTCGATGCTACAAATATATTGACTGAAAAACTATCAATAATCCAGGCTCTTTGCTGGTTACACACATTAAAAAATCATACAGATAATTAAAAAAAGAATAAAAATTTAACAATTCACAGATTGTATATAGTCAATAAACATATAAAAAGATGTTTCACGTCACTACTAATCATGGAAATTAGATTTTTAAAAAATGAAATAATGTCATTTGCAGCAACATGAATGGACCTAGAGATTGACATACTGAGTGAAGTAAGTCAGATAAAGAAAAAAATCTTAAATGATATTGCTTATATGTGAAATTTAATAATAAGATACAAATGAACTTATTTACAAAATAGAAATAGAGTCACAGATGTAGAAAACAAACATGATTTCCAGGGGCAAAAGAGAGGATGGATAAACTGGAATTGCAGTTGACATATACATACTACTATATATAAAATACATAACTAATAAAGACCTACTGTATAGCACAGAGAACTCAATACTCTGTAATGACCTATATGAGAAAAGAGTATAAAAAGCAGTGGATATATGTAGATGTATAACTGATTCACTTTGCTGTACAGCAGAAACTGCTGTAATATTTTAAATCAACTATACTCCAATAAAAACTTTAAAATAAGTAATACAAACTTAAAAAAAATAAAATGAGAACCATTTCCCACAAATTTGACTGGAATATATAAGTTTATAAGAGCAAGTGTTGGCTAAATATATGGAAATGGGCAATTATTATACACTACTGGTTGGAGGTAAAAAATGGTAGTCACACTGGATGAAATTTTTTTCTGTATTTATTATTACCAAAAAGATCAAATACTCTATGTCCCAGATATTTGACTTTGGGGTGTTACAGAGAGGTAATATATTATATACAGAAGTTGGTGCATATACAATAAAGATGTTTGCTTCAGCACTGATTATAACAATGAAAAATTATAAATAACCTAAACATCTATCAACAGGGGAATGACAATGAACTATGGTATAACTTATACTGTGGAACATAATGCAGGAGTTAATGGGAATGAAGTAGATGCATATTAGCCTGTATGGAATGATCTTCAAATCATATTGTTTTGGAATGATCCACACCTACCAGATTACTATGCCTTTGTATTAAGAGAAATGAAGGACCTTGGCTTGAGGGTTTAATATAAGTCCTTAAGAATTCAGGAGGGAAACAACTTGTAGGGCTGTCAGAGAATATGGTCAAAAGAACAGTGAACACAAAACACTTATATTCTGAAAACAGAAAATACACAGGAGTTACTTGGGACAGTTAATATATAAATTCATGTTTGAGCACCTGCAATTACATTACCTTAATTCATTTATCAGGTTAGCTACAGCCGCTGGAAAGAGGGTGAGTGGGAATAGGGGAGAATGGGAACAGGTACATTTTAAAAAGAATTATTAGAGTTGGTCAGCAAGGGTTAAGGTGCATATCCTGGTGAAACCAAAGCAAGTAATCATTATTTTTTAGACAAGGAATCATAAGAAGCCTGAACAGCTGGGAATGAGAGGTCCAGAATACAGGTTTTTATCCTTTTCACAAGGTGAGGGGTGAAAGGAGACCTAACCTGAAGGTTTGGCTCCTCATGCTGAATATCTGGATCAGTTGCTTTAATCCTATTTGTAGACTGGATATTTTCCTTCAACATTTTCTTCAAGTTATATTTCTGCCCCTGCTAGCTCTATTGAGATAAAATTGACGACTAACATTGTGTAAGTTTAAGGTGCACAATGTGATGGCTTGATATGCATATATTGTGATTTTTTTATTATAATGAGGCTACTTAACACATCCTTCACCTAGCATAATTACTATTTTGTTGCTGTTATAGTGAGAATATTAAAGTTCTACTCTCATAGCAACTCCCAAGTAACAATACAGTATTGTTAGCTATACTCACCATGCTGTATATTAGATCCACAGAATCTGTTAATCTTATAACTGAAAATTTATACTCTTAGACCAGTGTCTCTCTATTTCACCCACAACTCAGGCCCTGGCAAATACAATTCTACTCTCTGTTTCTATGTGTTGGATGTTTTTACTTTTTTATTAATTAATTTTTTATTAGAATAATTGCTTTACAGAATTTTGCTGTTTTCTGTCAAACCTCAACATGAATCATCCATAGTTATACATGATGTTTGTAAATTTCACATGTAAGTGAGAATATAGAGTATTTCTCTTTGTCTGACTTATTTCACTTAACAATATGCCCAAAAGGTCCATCCATGTTGCTACAAATGACAAGATTTACTTATTTTTGAAGGCTGAATAATATTCTACCCTATATATGTTTGTGTATATTGTTTGTGTGTGTGTGTAAGTATGTATATAACAGTTTTTAAAGATCATTTATTTATTTATTCACTTTTGGCTTGCTGGGTCTTAGTTGCAGCATGCAGGATCTTTTGTGTGGCATGTGGGTTTCTCTCTAGTTGTGGCACATGGGCAGCACCAGCACTGGAACACCCTGACACTGTACTCAGCCAGGCCAGAATATAACCCCACTCACCAATGGGCAGGCACCAGCCCCTGGACAATTCTGCTTCACAGCCAGCTTCACTGGGAGCCAGCTATTCCCACCAGTGGGCCAGAACCAGCCCCAGGTCCCAAAGGGCACCACACCCAGCAGCTCCAGGACCCAACTCTGCCAGCAAGTAGGTTTATCAGCTCTGGGACTTTTAAGACCCTGGCCCTACTTACTAGTGGGCATGTACCAGCCTTAGAAACCCCCAGGTGTTACACTGAACCATGCCAGGACATGGCCCAATCCATGGGTGGGTCAGCACCAGACTCAGAAATACTCAGGCTGCAGATTCAGCCTTGCCAGTACCCAGCCTTGCCCACCAGCAACTAGAAGGCTCCACAACCAGCTGATGCAGCAGCTGGAAGATCTCGGGGAAGTGCAGAGCCAGGGCCAGCAGGCAGCGAGAAGGCCAGAGCAAGAGCTGGAGTAGTGGAGAAGCTGGCAGCAGCCACGGCAGCAGGCCAGACTGACAGCTGAAGCTCCTGCAAAGTTGGGCACATGCTCGCACCACTGCACCACCAGCCCAAGTAATGAAGATAGTGGCTCTTTGGATATGGTTCTACTCCAACAGCTGCTACCTATACTGCCATGTGCATATCAACACCATCCCTCTTGGCATCTTCTACCTGATCATCAATGCCTTGGTACTGCTGATTCTGTTGAGTGGCCTGGCTAATCCAGATCAGGATCACTTTTCAAGTTCAGAACTCAGAGCTGACTTTGAGTTCATGGATGATGCCAACATGTGCATTGGCATTGCAGTTTCTGTTCTCATGATCCTGACCTTCACAATGGCTCTGTAGGGAGCATACAAGCAACACGTCACCTGGATCATCCCATTCTTCTATTACCAGATCTTTGATTTTGCCCTGAACACCTTGGTAGCATTCACTGTACTTGTTTATCCAAACTCCATCCAGGAATACATATGACAGCAGCCTCCTAATCTTTCTTAGAAAGATTATATCATGTCAGTTAGTCCTACCTGTTTGGTCCTCATTACTCTTCTGTTTATCAACATTATCTTGACCTCTAAGGGTTACTTGATTAGCTGTGTTTGGAACTGCTCCTGATACATCAATGGCAGGAATTCCCTGATGTCCTGATTCATGTTATCAGCAATAACACTATGGTGCTGTTACCCTGTATGATGACGTCACTGTGAATGGCACTGCCAAGGAGCTGCTGCTACCCTACCTATCTTGTTAAGCCTTGAAGAAATGCCATGTCTAGACATACACCCGGAGGAAATAAAAACTGAAAAAGACACAGGTACCCCAATGTTCATTGCAGCACTATTTACAATAGATAGGACATGGAAGCAACCTAGATGTCCATCAATAGATGAATGGATAAAGAAGCTGTGGTACATATGTACAATGAACTTCTACTCAGCCATAAAAAGGAACATATTTGAGTCAGTTCGAACGAGGCAGATGAACCTAGAGCCTATTATACAGAGTAAAGTAAATTAGAAAGAGAAAGACAAATATCATATATTAATGCATATATATGGAATCTACGAAAATGGTAATGATGAACCTATTTGCATGGCAACAATGGAAACACAGATATACAGAACAGACTTACAGGCAAGGGTGGTGGGGGGAGGAGACAGGTGAGGGGAGGAGAGAGGTGAGATGAATGGAGAGAGTAGTATGGAAGCATATTATTTATCACATGTAAAATATATAGCAAAAGGAAATATTTGCTATATGACTCAGGGAATTCAAACTGGGGCTGTGTAACAACCTGGAGTGGTAAAAAGGGGCGAGAGGTGGGAGGGAGGCTCAAGAGGGAAGGGACACATAGGCTAGTAGAAGGCTATGAGGACATAAGGCTAATTCATGTTGATGTGCAGCAGAAATCAAACCAATATTGTAAAGCAATCATCTTTCAATTAAAGATAAATAAATTCTTAAAAAATACTTACAATAAATATATTTAAAACCACAATCACAGAAAACTAACCAAAGTGATCACATGGATCAAAGCCTTGTGTAACTCAGTCATTGAAACTATGAGCCATGTTGTGCAGGGCCACCCAAGACAGGCAGGTAATGGTGGAGAGTTCTGACAAAACGTGATCCACTGGAGAAGGGAATGGCAAACCACTTCAGTATCCTTGCCTTGAGAACCCCATGAACAGTATGAAAAGGCAAAACTATATGAAACTGGAAAATGAGCCCCCTAGGTCAGTAGGTGTCCAATATGGTATTGGGGAAGAGTGGAGAAATAGCTCCAGAAAGAATGAAGAGGCTGAGCCAAAGCAGAAACTATGCCCAGCTGTGGGTGTGTCTGGTGGTGAAAGTAAAGTCCAATGCTGTGGAGAACAATATTACATATGAACCTGAAGTGTAAAGTCTATGAATCAAGGTAAATTGGATGTGATCAAACAGAAATGGCAAGAGTGAACATCAATATTTTAGGAATCAATGAACTAAAATGGACAGGAATGGGTGAATTTAATTCAGAAGACCATTATATCTACTACTGTGGGCAAGAATCCCTTTGAAGGAATGGAATAGCCCTCATAGTCAACAAAAGAGTCCGAAATGCAGTGTTGTTTTTGTTCAGTTGCCCAGTCGTGTCTGACTATTTGTGACCCCATGGACTGCAGCGCACCAGTCCCTGTCCTTCACAATCTCCCAGATAGTGCTCAGGCTTATGTCCATTGAGTCAGTGGTGTCATCCAACCATCTCATCCTCTGTTTCCCCTTTCTCCTCATTCCCTATGCAGTGCTTGGGTGCAACCTCAAAAATGACAGAATGATCTCGGTTCATTTCCAAGGCAAACCATTCAGTATCACAGTAATTCAAGTCTATACCCCAACCACTAATGCAAAAGAAGATGAAGTCGAATGGTTCTATGAAGACCTACATGACCTTCTAGAGCTAACTCCAAAAAAAATAAAATAAAATAAAAGAAAGTCCTTTTCATCATAGGGAATTGGAATGCAGAAGTAGGAAGTCAAGAGATACCTGGAGTTAATAGGCAAATTTGACCTTGGAATACAAAGCGAAGCAGGGCAAAGGCTAACAGAGTTTTGCCAAGAGAACACACTGGTCATAGCAAATAGCCTCTTCCAAGAACACAAGATAAGACTCTACATTTGAACATCACCAGATAGATGGTCAATACCAAAATCAGATTGATTATACTCTTTGCAGCCAAAGATGGGGAAACCCTATACAGTCAGCAAAAACAAGATGGAGAAATGACTATGGCTCAGATCATGAGCTTCTTATTGCAAAACTCAGACTCTAATGAAAGAAAGTAGGGAAAAACACTAGGCCATTCCAGTATGACCTAAATAAAATTCCTTAAGATTATACAGTGAAAGTGACAAATAGATTCAAAGAATTAGATCTGATAGACAGAGTGAGTGAAGAACTATGGACAGAGGTTCGTAACATTCCTCAGGAGGCAGTGACCAAACCATTCCAAAGAAAAAGAAATACAAGAAGGCAAGATGGTTGCCTGAGGAGGCCTTACAGATAGCTGAGAAAAGAAGAGAAGTGGAAGGCAAAGGAGAAAGGGAAAGATATGGCTATCTGAACACAGAGTTCCAAAGAATAGCAAGGAGAAATTAAAAAAAAAAAAAAAAGCCTTGTTAAATGGACATGTAAAGACATAGAGGAAAACAATAGAAAGGGAAAGACTAGAGATCTTTTCAAGAAAATTGGAGATAACAAGGGAAGATTTCATGCAAAGATGGGTACAATAAAGGACAGAAATGGTAAGAACATAACAGACACAGAAGGGATTAAGAAGAGGTGGCAAGAATACACAGAAGAAGTGTACAAAATGGTTTTAATGACACAGATAGCCATGATGGTGTGGTCATTAACCTAAAGACAGATATTCTGAAATGTGAAGTAAAGTGGACCTTAAGAAGCATTTCTAAAAACAAAGCTAGTGAATGTGATGGAATTCCAGCTGAGCTATTTCAAATCCTAAAAGATGATGCTGTGAAAGTGCTGTACTCAATATTCCAGCAAATTTGGAAAACACAGCAGAGGCCACAGGACTGGAAAAGATCAGTTTTCATTCCAATCCCAAAGAAAGGCAATGCCAAAGAAAGTTCAAACTACCATACAATTGCACTCCTTTCACATGTTAGCAAGGTAACACTCAAAATCCTTCAAGCTAGGCTTCAGCAATATGTGAACCGAGAACTTCCAGATGTACAAGCTGGGTTTAAAAAAGACAGAGCAACCAGAGATCAAATTGCCAACCTCCACTGGATCATAGAAATAGCAAAGGAATTCCAGAAAAATATCTACTTCTGTTACATTGACTATGTGAAATCCTTTGACTGTCAGAAAATTCTTTAAGAGACAGTAATACCAGACCACCATACCGCCTCCTGAGAAAACTGCATACAGGTCAAGAAGCAACAGTTAGAACTGGACATGGAATAATGAACTGGTTCAGAATTGGAGAAAGAGTACGTCAAGGCTGTATATTGTCAACCTGCTTATTTAACTTACATGCGAGTACATCATGGAAAATTCTACTCTGATGAATCACAGGCTAGAATCAAGTTTGCCGGGAGAAATATCAACAATCTCAGATATGCAGATGATGCCATCATAATGGAAGAAGGCATAGAGGAACTAAGGAACCTATTGATGAAGTTGAAAGAGGGCAGTGAAAAAGCTGGCTTAAAATTCAACATTCAAAAAACTAAGATCAGGGCATCTGGTCCCATCAATTCATGGCAAACAGATGGGGAAACAATGGAAAGAATAACAGACTTTATTTTCTTGGTCTCCAAAATCACTGTGGATAGTGACTGCAGCCATGAAATTAAGACATTTGCTCCTTGGAAGAAAAGCTATGACAAACCTAGACAGTGAATTTATTAAAAAGCAGAGATATCACTTTGCCAACAAAGGTCTGTCTATTCAAAGCTATGGTTTTTCTAGTAGTAATGCATGGATGTAGGAGTTGAAGTATAAAGAAGACTGCATGCTGAAGAACGGATGCTTTTGAACTGTGGTGCTGGAGAATATGCTTGAAAGTTCTTTAGACTGCAAGGAGATCAAACCAGTCAATCCTAAAGTAAATCCACTCTTCCGTATTCAAATTGGGAGGACTGAAGGATTGGAGCTGAAGTTCCAATACTTTGGCCACCTGATTTGAAGAGCTGACTCATTAGAAAAAAACCCTGATGCTGGGAAAGATTGAGGGCAGGATGAGAAGGGGATGACGGAGGATGAGATGGTTAGATGGCATCACTGATTCAATGGACATGAGTTGGAGGAAGCTCTGAAAGTTGGTAAAGGACAAGGAAGTCTGCCATGCTGCAGTCCATGGGATTGCAAAGAGTCGATGACTTAGCGACTGAACAGCGGCAATAGTTAAAATAAATCCCTTGTGCTTGTTTGTTATACTAGATTGCAAACCATTTTAGATGAAACTAAAATTTGGAAATGAAACTGAGATGAAACTGTTGAAAATAACACCAAAATAATGAAACAAATAACTTCATGTACTGTGATACTTTCTTTGGGGTGACACCAGACAATCCCTCGGAATTTATGAGAGAAAAGGAATCTATATAGAAGAAAGATAACTCTTAGAGGGGAGCAGTCAAAGAAGGCAGCATAGGAAGATGTCACCTCCCTATAGACACACCAAATACACAGTTATAGATGGAATAATTCCTACTGAAAAAGAATTAAAAATAATCTGAACAGCTCCCTGCAAAATAAGGGATAAAATGGTCATATAAAGACAGGTAGGAGAGAGAGATACATGGTATCACCAGAAACTCCTTACATGGTGACACAAAATAAGGATTTATCTCAGGAGCTTCCACCCAAGGAGACTTCAAACCCTTAAGAACCAAACCTTTGGGCATCCACACTCTTGAGACCTGCACCACAGAGAAAAGACCCCCAAAGTATCTCTCTTTCAAAACCAATGGGGCTTACATCCAGGGGATACTGGGGGCAATAGGGATCTAAGATACTGTTTGTGAGGCATTCACATGTGAACTCACTCATTCTAGGAACCAGCATAAACACAACAGTTTAAGAGGTGACTAAATTATATATGAAGTAGATCCACATGCTAATATTAAAACATCTACAGAGGAGTAGGAAATAAATAGGATACAACTTTTTTTCAGGGACAAAGCCACTGACAACACCTTTTTTGCACTTTCCCTCTTTTTTTCCAGTTTTTAATTTTTTTTATTTAGAGACAAACACAGAAAACCATGGCTTTGGGACTTCCCTGGTGGTCCAGTGTTTAAGAATCTGCCTTTCCAATGCAGGGGACATGGGTTCGATTCCTGGTTGGGAAACTAATATCCCACATGCTGCAGGTCATCTAAGGCTGCACACTGTAACTAGAAAGCTCACATGCCATAACTAGAGAAAGCCTGTGTGCTGCAATGAAGACTCTGTGCAGCCAAAAAAAAAATCTTTGAAAAGAAAAGCGTGGCTTTGTCAGCAACAATGTGACTATCAGGAATTTAACTAGATGCTGTTTCTTTTTTTTTTCTGTAAATTAAACATATATCCCAAATGAAAGATGACCTATTAATACTGAAATGCAAATGTCATTGAATTCAAAAGTTTGCAGCAGGTAAGGGACATATCTAGAACATACAAATAATTTTCACCATCATGGATAAAAAGATAACCCAATTTAAAAATGAGCCAAATGACTGGAAGATATTTCTCTGAAGAAGATTTTCAAAAGACCAAGAAGCTCATGAAAGTATGCTCAGCATTATTAGTTTCCAAGTAAATGCAAAGTCAAAACACTATAGGATACTACTTCACACCCACTAGTATGAGTGTAGTAATGGCAGGTGGAAATGTAAAATGGGATGATCACTTTGGAAAATAATTTGGCAGTTCTTTAAAACATTAGAGCAGTTCTATTCCTACAATTCTGTTCCTTTGTACGTACTCAGAACTGAAAACCTATGCCTACACAAAGCTTGTATGCAAATGTTCATAACAGTGTTCTCCATTACAGCCAAAAAGTAGAAGCATCCTAAATGTCCATCAGTGAATGATGGATAAACAAAATGTGGTCTATCCAGATGATGGAATATTATTCTTCTGTAAGTGAAGTACTGACGTGGATAAACCTTGAAAACATGCTCAGTGAAATGTCAGACACAAAAAGTCACTAGTGCATGATTCTGTTAGTTGAAACATCCAGAATAGGCAAATTTTAGCAATAGAAAGTAGATCAGGTGTCTGCCAGGGGCTAGAGGAGGTGGAGGGTGCGATTGATGGGGATGAGTGAGTCAGGAATCAGCAGGCCGTCCTATGAAGCCACATCCCAGACACTGCAGAAGTAGTTCCTCAGGGTTAAGGCAGCCGGGGACACAACGGACAAAGCAACTCACCAAAAATCAGGTGCCATCTCCAGTTGATTCAATGTTAGAATGACAGTTTCCTTCTCAAACGCTTAGGGTACCAAACTAGCACTAAATTATACAAGCTGTCTGTTTTAACTAAAGGATCTCTTAACTCAAGAATCAATTTAGGAGAAGGAAATGGCAACCCACTCCAGTACTGTTGCCTGGAGAATCCCTTGGACAGAGGAGCCTGGTGGGCTACAGTCCATGGGGTCACAGAGTCAGACACGACTGAGCAACAGACACACACACAAAATTGAGATACTTGATGGCACAAAGGTACACTTTATCTACTCTCCCATCTCCTGCAGGAAGCAGGATGGGGTGGGCAGCACCTGGGAGGCAGGATGGCTCCCCCCTAATCCCTTCTGGAAGTCTTGGGGCCTCAGTGCCTGCAACAGCTGGCCTTGGGCAAATAAAAAACTAAGTTGTTTACTGGTAAAAAAAAAAAAAAAAAAAGAATCATTTTAACCCAGTTACAAATATGCATTTCTAGAAATTAGTTACATTTCTTATGAACTAGCTGAAAAAAAATCAGGCAGCTTTACTTTGGGTGAAAGACAATGTCTTACAACAGAGATCCTGTATGACCGTCTTCCTGTAAAGCTTACCTGCTTGATAGCTATGACAGTGACAAAGAAGAACACTGGGAGTCCACTCATCACTGGACTCGTGGGCATATCAATATTCAGTGGCACCAGAAGTATGATAAGAAAATAAAAGTTGGCTACTAATATTTTTCTGAATTATCCAAATAAGTTCTTGGGTATGAAGTTCCAAAACATGTACTTGAAGGAGACTATTCTGCTATTCAGGTACCTCTATGGGATGTATGCCTTTGGCACATGGCAGGGGCTCTGGGTGGCCCATCTAGACTGTCTGGCTATTCACAGGCTTATTGTTGGCGGGCCGCCTGGGCTGGGGTGGTGGGGCTGCTGGCTAGACTGCTCTGCACTCCTGCTCCATTCTTCTCCTCTCTGCTCTGTTCTATGCAATCTCCCTCTGTGTTCCTAGTGCAAGTAGGTGTGCATGGGCACAATCTCACTAAAGTCATACAATTTGTGTGCCCCTCCTCCAAAGATTTTCTCCTACATCATTAAATCCATGGGTATGCCATGCCCCCAGTGCTCTTCCTTGCCTTGCTAAAGCCACAGGTGTTCCCAGTTGGCATTTTCCCCCAGCCTCAAGAAAGCCATGGGCATGACCCATTCCCCAAAATATTTCCAGAAATACTAAAGCCACAGGTGTGCACCACTGACAGCACTCCTCACCTGTCCTCCTTTCAACACTCTCCTGCTGCTGCTGCTGCTGCTGCTAAGTCACTTCAGTCGTGTCCGACTCTGTGCGACCCCATAGATGGCAGCCCACCAGGCTCCGCCATCCCTGGGATTCTCCAGGCAAGAATACTGGAGTGGGTTGCCATTTCCTTCTCCAGTGCATGAAAGGGAAAAGTGAAAGTGAAGTTGCTCAGTCGTGTCCGACTCTTAGCGACCCCATGGACTGTAGCCCATCAGGCTCCTCCGTCCATGGGATTTTCCAGGCAAGAGTACTGGAGTCAACGCTCTCCTACACCTCACCAAAACCTGCAATCAAGTTCAGTCCACACGGGGGGCCAGAGGGGCTAGCACTCCTAAGCAATACAGGACTGAAACAACCAGGAAGACAGTTTGGGATTGGATACCACCTCCAGGGCACTGCACAGACAGCAGAAGAAACAGACTCCCAGTCTGCCTGTGAAAAAAAGACATCACTGACTCAATGAACATGAGTTTGAGCAAACTCCAGGAGATGGTGAAGGACAGGGAAACCTGGCATGCTGCAGTCCACGGGGTCGCAAAGAGTCAGACACGACTGAGCAACTGAACAACAACAAATTTTTCAGGAGCCTCAACCTGAGGGACAGGCTTCAGGTTTGTGACATATCTAGAGGCTACAGAGGAGCTCCGTAGGGCATGCAGGCAAGAAAAACCATCTTTATGCTCTCCCTTTGCCTCACAACATCTTTCTAGTACCTCTTAGAAAGAGGTTATCCATTTATCTGAAGCCCATATTCTTACAACTGTCATGCATGGGACACCTCCAGATCTTCTATTCTTCAACATTCAGGTCAACAGGGTCTATGATTGCAGTCTCACAAGACTGTATATATTTGTTTATATTTGACGGTATACATACAGTTTAAATGTTGTCTGAGGATTTAGCAGCAAGAAATGAGATGCCAGTTGAAATCAATCCCTTCAGAACCTGGACAGATCTTGACACACCCTCAACAACTGGGATCTATTAAGAATAATGCAGGGGATTTAGATAATGACAAAGTTTCAAGAGACGACCAAGAGCTAGGGAAAGGTTGAACAATAAGGTCCATCACCAAAACAATTACACTCCTTCCATAAGGAGAAATAGCTGCTTCACCTATACATAGAAACAGACACTGAAAGTCAAGAAAAATGAGTAAACAGAGGCATATGTTTCAAATAAAAGAACAAGACAAAAACACCTTAATAAAATGCAGTTGTGTGCTAAATTGCTTCAGTCGTGTCTCACTCTTTGCAATCCCATGGACAGGCTCCACAGTCCATGGGATTTTCCAGGCAAGAATACTGGAGTGGGTTGTCATTCCCTACTCCAGGGGATCTTCCCTACCCAGGGATTGAACCTGGGTCTCCTGCACGGCAGGCAGATTCTTTACCATCTGAGCCATCAGGGAAGCTAAAATGCAGCTAAGTATTTTTTTTTATTTTAAATTAGTTTATTTATCTATTTTTTAACTTTACAATATTGTATTTGTTTTGCCACACATTGACATGAATCCACCATGGGTGTACATGTGTTCCCCTTCCAGAACCTCCCTCCCACCTCCCTCCCCATCCCATCCCTCCAGGTCATCCCGGTGCACCAGCCCCGGAAGTACAAGTGGCTAAGTATTAATAATTTACCTGATAAAACATTTAAAGTAACATTCATAAGATGCTCAGTGAACTTGGGAGAAGGATGGATGAACACAGTAAGAATTTCAATAAAGAGACAGAAAATATAAGAAAATATTAAACAGAAGTCACAAAACTGAAGAATGTAAGACAGAACTGAAGGATATTATGTAAGGGTTCAACAGCAGCCTAATGAAGGAAAAGAATAGGTTAGCAACCTGAAACACTGGGCAGTGGGACTCACTGAAAAACAAGAGAAAAAAATTTTTAAAGGTTAACAGCTTGAGACCCACAGGACTGCATCAAGAAGAATGACATTTACATTATGGGAGTCTCAAAAAGAAAAGGACAAAAATTTAGAAAAGAGGAACTAGTGATCAAATTGCCAACATCCATTGAATCATAAAGTGCCAGAACACTTTACTTGTCTTCTGAGAAACCTGAATGTGGGCCAAAAAGCTACAGGTAGAACTGGACACTGGACAACGGACTGGTTCAAAATTGGGAAAAGAGTACATCAATGCTGTATATTGTCACCGTGCTTAACTTACATGCAGAATACATCATGCAAAATGCCAGGGTGGATGAAGCTCAAGCTGAAATCAAGATTGCCCAGAGAAATATCAATAACCTCAGATACACAGATGATACCACCCTAATGGCAGAAAATGAAGAGGAATTGAAAAACCTCTTGATGAAAGTGAAGGAAGACAGTGAAAAAGCTGGTGTAAAACTCAACATTGAGAAAACTAAGATCGTGGCATAGGGTCCCATCACTTCATGGCAAATATATGGGGAAACAATGGAAACATCGACAGACTATTTTCTTAGGCTCCAAAATTACTGCAGACAGTGACTGCAGCCATGAAATTAAAAGATGCTTGCTCCTTGGAAGAAAAACTATGACAAACGTAGACAACATATTAAAAAGCAGAGGCATCACTTTGCTGGCAAAGGTCTGCTAGTTAAAGCTATGGTTTTCCCAGTAGTCATGTAAGGATGTGAGAACTGGACCATTAAGAAGGCTCAGGGCCAGAGAAAGGATGCTTTTGAACTGTGGTGCTGGAGAAGACTCTTGAGATTTCCTGGGAAAGCAAGGAGATCATATCAGTCAATCCTAAAGAAATCAATCCTGAATATTCATTGGAAGGACTGATGCTGAAGCTGTAGCTCCAATACTTTGGCCACCTGATTTAAAGAGCCGACTGATTGGAAATGACCTTGATGCTGAGAAAGACTGAGGGCAGGAGGAGAAAGGGGAGGCAGAATGAGATGTTTGAATGGCATCGTCAACTCAGTGGACATGAATTTCAATAAACTCTGGGGGAGAGTGTGGGACAGGGAAGCCTGGCGTGCTGCAGTCAATGGGGTTGCAAAGACTTGGATATGACTGAGTGACTGAACAACAACAAACGATAAAGAGAGAATCTTAAATGCAAAAACAGAAAAGCAACTTGTTAAATACAAGGGAATTCCCACAGTATTACTAGCTGATTTTTCAGCAGAAGCTTGCAGACCAGAAGGGGATGATATATTCAAAGTGCTGAAAGAAAAAAATGCCAACCAAATATATTCTACCTAGGAAGACCATCATTCAGATTTGAAGGAGAAATAGAGAATTTTCCAGGCAAGCAATAGCTAAAAGAACTCATTACTACTAAATCAATCTTAAAAATAAAGTTAAAGAGATGTCTTTAAAATGAAAAGATACTAACTAATTATGATAAAATATATGAAAGTAAATTCTCAGTGGTAAAGGCAAATATGTAGTAGTGGTAGAGGATTAACCACTTACAAAACTATGAACTTATAAACCACTTGTAAAACTATAAAGGTTAAAAGACAAAAGTAGTAAAGTTAATAACAACAATAATTATTTGAAAAATACACAAATTAAAAGATGCAAAATTTGACATCAAAAACATAAAAGAGAGGTAAAGTAAAAATGTAGACTTTTTAGAATGAGTTCAAGTATAAGTTGCTAACAACTTAAAATACACCATTTTATACAGAAACTCTTATATGTGATCCTCATGACAACCACAAAGCAATTATCTACAATAGATAAAAAAAGATAATGAAAAAGAAATCTAAACGTAACACTGAAGAAGGTCATCAACAATGAGGGAAGTGAGCTAGAGAATAAAAAAAGGAACAGAGTTACAAAAATATCCAGAAAACATTAACAAAATTCAATAAATACATACCTATCAAAAATTTATTTTTTACTCAAGATTGCTCTGGCTATTTGAGAATATTTGTGTTTCCATACAATTTATGAAATTATTTGTTCTAGTTCTGTGAAAAATACTACTGGTAGCTTGATGTGGATTCCATTGAATCTATAGATAGTTTTGGATAGTATACTCATGTTCACTATATTGATTCTTCCAGTTCACGAACATGGTATATTTTTCCATCTATTTGTGTCATCTTTGATTTCTTTCATCAGTACTTTATAGTTTTCTATATATAGGTCTTTTTTTCTTTAGGTAAATTTGTTACTAAGTATTTTATTTTTTTTCGTTGCAATGGTGAATGGGATTGTTTCCTTAATTTCTCTTTCTGTTTTCTCATTGTTAGTGTATAGGAATGCAAGGGATTACTGTGTATTAATTTTATACCCTGCAATATTACTATATTCATTGATTAGCTCTTTTAATTTTCTGGCAGTGTGTTTAGGGTTTTCTATGTAGAGGATCATGTCATCTGCAAACAGTGAGAGTTTAACTTCTTCTTTTCTGATCTGGATTCCTTTTATTTCTTTTTCTTCTCTGATTGCTGTGGCTAGGATTTCCAAAACTATGTAGAATAGTAGTGGTGAGAGTGGGCAGCCTTAGAAGAATGGAACTGGAAGAATCAACCTTCCTGACTTCAGAATATACTGCAAAGCTACAGTCATCAAGACAGTATGGTACTTGCACAAACACAGAAAAATGGATCAATGGAACAAAATAGAAAGCCCAGAGATAAATCTATGCACCTATGGACACCTTATCTTTGACAAAGGAGGCAAAAATATACAGTGGAGAAAAGACAGTCTTTTTAACAAGTGGTGCTGAGAAAACTGGTCAACCACATGTAAAAGAATCAAACTAGAACACTTTATACAACCATACCCAAAAATAAACTCAAAATGGATTAAAGATCTAAATGTAAGACTAGAAACTATAAAACCTTTAGAGGAAAACATAGGAAGAACACTCTGACAAAATCACCAAAAGATCCTCTATGACCAACCTCCCAGAATAAAGGAAACAAAAACAAAAAGAAACAAATGGGACCAAATTAAACTTAAAAGCTTTTGTACAAAGAAGGGAACAATAAGCAAGGTGAAAAGGCAGCCCTCAGAATGGGACAAACTAATAGCAAATGAAAGAACTGACAAAGAATTAAACTCTAAAATGTATCAAAACCTCATGCAGCTTAAAACCATAAAAACAATAACTCAATCAAAAAGTGGGCAAAATAACTAAACAGACATTTCTTCAAAGAAGACATACAGATGGCTAATAAACAAATGAAAAGATGCTCAACATCACTCATTATTAGCGAAATGCAAATCAAAACCACAACCAGGTATCATCACACATCACTCAGAATGGCTGCCATCAAAAAGTCTACAAACAGTAAATGCTGGAGATGGTGTGGAGAAAAGGGAATACTCTTACACATTCTTTGCATTCCTTGGTGGGAATGCAAGCTGATACAGCCACTGTGGAGAACATTGTGAAAATACCCTGAAAAACTGGAAATAGAACTGCCATCAGTCAGTCAGTCAATTCAGTCGCTCAGTCATGTCCAACTCTTTGCAACCCCATGAATCACAGCACTCCAGGCCTCCCTGTCCATCACCAACTCACGGAGTCTACACAAACCCATGTCCATCTAGTCGGTGATGCCATCCAGCAATCTCATCCTCTGTCATCCCCTTCTCCTCCTGCCCCCAATCCTTCCCAGCATCAGGGTCTTTTCCAATGAGTCAACTCTTCGCACAAGGTGGCCAAAGTATTGGAGTTTCAGCTTCAACATCAGTCCTTCCAACGAACACCCAGGATTGATCTCCTTTAGGATGGACTGGTTGGATCTCCTTGCAGCCCAAGGAACTCTCAAGAGTCTTCTCCAACACCACAGTTCAAAAGCATCAATTCTGCGGTGCTCAGCTTTCTTCACCATCCAACTCTCACATACATACATGATCACTGGAAAAACCATAGCCTTAACTAGACGGACCTTTGTTGGCAAAGTAATGTCTCTGCTTTTAAATGTGCTATCTAGGTTGGTCATAACCTTCCTTTGAAGGAGTAAGCGTCTTTTAATTTCATGGCTGCAATCACCATCAGCAGTGATTTTGGAGCCTAAAAAAATAAAGTCTGCCACTGTTTCCACTGTTTCCCCATCTATTTCCCATGGAATGATGGGACCAGATGCCATGATCTTAGTTTTCTGAATGTTGAGCTTTAAGCCGATTTTTTCACTCTCCTCTTTCACTTTCATCAAGAGGCTCTTTAGTTCTTCTTCACTTTCTGCCATAAGGGTGGTGTCATCTGCATATCTGAGGTTATTGATATTTCTCCCAGAAATCTTGATTCCAGCTTGTGCTTCCTCCAGCCCAGCATTTCTCATGATGTACTCTGCATATAAGTTAAATAAGCAGGGTGACAATACACAGCCTCGACGTACTCCTTTTCCTATTTGGAACCAGTCTGTTGTTCCATGTCCAGTTCTAACTGTTGCTTCCTGACCTGCATACAGGTTTCTCAAGAGGCAGGTCAGATGATCTGGTATTCCCATCTCTTTCAGAATTTTCCACAGTTTATTGTGATCCACACAGTCAAAGGCTTTGACATAGTCAATAAAGCAGAAAGAGATGTTTTTCTGGAACTCTCTTGCTTTTTCGATGATCCAGAGGATGTTGGCAATTTGATCTCTGGTTCCTCTGCCTTTTCTAAAACCAGCTTGAACATCTGGAAGTTCACGGTTCACGTATTGCTGAAGCCTGGCTTGGAGAATTTTGAGCATTACTTGACTAGCATGTGAGATGAGTGCAATTGTGTGGTAGTTTGAGCATTCTTTGGCATTGCCTTTCTTTGGGATTGGAATGAAAACTGACCTTTTCCAGTCCTGTGGCCACTGCTGAGTTTTCCAGATTTGCTGGCATATTGAGTGCAGCACTTTCACAGCATCATCTTTCAGGATTTGAAATAGCTCAACTGGAATTCCATCACCTCCACTAGCTTTGTTTGTAGTGATGCTTCCTAAGGCCCACTTCCCTTCATATTCCAGGATGTCTGGCTCTAGGTGAGTGATCACACCATCGTGATTATTTGGGTTGTGAAGATCTTTTTTCGGAAAGTTCTTGCCGCCTCTTCTTAATATTTTCTGCTTCTGTTAAGTCCATACCATTTCTGTCCTTTATCGAGCCCATTTTTGCATGAAATGTTCCCTTGGTATCTCTAATTTTCTTGAAGAGATCTCTAGTCTTTCCCATTCTATTGTTTTCCTCTATTTCTTTGCACTTATCACTGCGGATCGCTTTCTTATCTCTCCTTGCTATTCTTTGGAACTCTGCATTCAAATGGCCATATCTTTCCTTTTCTCCTTTGCTTTTCCCTTCTCTTCTTTTCACAGCTATTTGTAAGGCCTTCTCAGACAGCCATTTTACCTTTCTGCATTTCTTTTTCTTGGGGATGGTCTTGATCCCTGTCTCCTGTACTATGTCATGAACCTCCGTCCATAGTTCATCATGCACTGTCTATCAGATCTAGTCCCTTAAATCTATTTCTCACTTCCACTGTATAATCGTAAGGGATTTGATTTAGGACATACTTGAATGGTCTAGTGGTTTTCCCTACTTTATTCAATTTAAGTCTGAATTTGGCAATAAGGATTTCATAATCTGAGCCACAGGCAGGCAGGCTATAGTCCATGCGGTTGCAAAGAGTCAGACACGACTGAGCAACTAAGCACAGCACAGCATACACACACACACACACACACACACACACACACACACACATTCATTACCCATTCATATGTTGATGGACACTTGGATTGCTTCCACACCTTTGCTATTTCAAGTAATACTGCAATGAACACTGGGGTACATGTATATTTTTGAATTAGTGTTTTTGGATTTTTTAAAGATAATATACCCGAGAGTGGAATTGTCAGATTTTATGATAGTTCTATTTTTAGTGTTTTTTTTTTTTAGAAATATCTGTACTGTCTTCAATAATGGCTGCATCAATATGCATTCTTGCCAACACTGTAAAAAGGTTCCCTTTTATCCATATTCTTACAGACATTTGTTATTTGTAGTCTTCTTCACTAAGGCCATTTTGGTAAGTGTGAGATTGAAGTGTGTGAGATTGTGGTTTTGATTTTCATTTCTCTGATGAATAGTGATGTTGAGCGTCGTTTTATGTGTCTTTTATCCATTTGCATATCTTCTGTGAAAACATGTCTATTAAGATCTTATGCTAACATTGTTAATTAATTTATTTATTTTAATTGAAGGCTAATTACTTTACAATATTGTAGTGGCTTTTGCCATACATTGACATGAATCAGCCATGGGTGTACATGTGTTCCTCATCCTGAATCTCCCTCCCACCTCCCTCCCCATCTCATCCCTCTGGGTCATCCCAGTGCACCGGCCCTGAACACCCGTTTCATGCATTAAACCTGGACTGGTGTTCTATTTCACATATGATAATATACATGTTTCAAAGCTATTCTCTCAAATCATCCCACACTCACCTTCTCCCTCAAGTCCAAAAGTCTATTCTTTACATCTGTGTCTCTTTCGCTGTCTCACATATAGGGTCATCATTGCCATCTTTCTAAATTCCATATATATGCATTAATATACTGTATTTGTGTTTTTCTTTCCGACTTACTTCACTCTGTATAATAAGCTCCAGTTTCATCCACCTAATTAAAACTGATTCAAATGCATTCTTTTTAATAGCTGAGTAATATTGCATTTTGTATATGTACCACAGCTTTCTTATCCATTCATCTGCTGATGGACATCTAGGTTGCTTCCATGTTCTAGCTATTGTACACAGTGCTGTGATGAACATTGGGGTACACGCGTCTCTTTCAATTCTGGTTTCCTCGGTGTGTATGCCATATGACCCAGCAACCCCACTACTGGGCATACACACTGAGGAAACCAGAATTGAAAGAGAGACATGTACCCCAGTGCTCACATTGTTTTAACTGAGTTGCCTGGTTTTTGCATTTGGAAGGATTGAGCTGTTTAAATATTTTGGATATTGACCATATAAGTAGGTCATATCAATTGCACATACTTTCTCTCATTCATTAGATTGTCCTTTCATTTTGTTCATGAATTCCTTTCTCATGAAATATATTTAAAGTTTAATTAGGTTCCATATATGTTTTTCTTTTCTTTCTTTTGCCTTAGGAGAGAAATCCAAAAAAATATTTCTAGGATTTATGTCTGATAGTGTTCTAGGAGTTTTATGGTTTCCTCTGTGTGTTTTATGGTTTCAGGTCTTACATTCAAGTATTCAGTTTTGAGCTTACTTTTGTACATGGCAGAAGGAAATGTTCTAATCACATTGTTTTACATGTAGTTGTACAGGTTTCTTAGCACAACTTGTTTAAGAGATTGTCTTTTGTTTGTTGCATATTCTTGTGTCCTTTGTCATAGATTAATTAACCATAAGTGTGTGGATTTATTTCTGGGTGCTCTACCCTGTTCCATTAATCTACGTTTATGTTTTTGTGTCAGTACTATGCTGCTTTTACTACTCTAGCTTTGTAGTACAATCTGAAGTCTGAAGGAGTTAGACCTCCAACTTTTTTTTCAAGAGTGCTTTGGAAATTAGGGTTTTTTGTGGCTCCATATAAATTTAAGGCTTAGTTGTTTTCTTTTAAAACTTTCTTGGGTGCTTGGATAGGGATTTAATTATATCTATAGACTGCTTTGAATAGTATGATCATTTTAACAATATTAACTTTTCCAATCCAAGAACATGGGATATCTTTCCATTTCTTTGTATCACCTTTAATTTCCTTCATCATTGTTTTATAATTTTCAGAGTATAGGTCTTTCAACTCCTTAGTTAAGTTTATTCCTAGTTATTTTATTCTTTTGATATGATTTCAAATGAAATTATGTTATTTTTCTGATAGTTTATTATTAGTGTATAGGAAAGCAACATATATTTGTATATTAATTTATGTTCTGGAATTTTACTGAATTCATTTATTAGTTCCAACAGTTTTTTGTTGGGAGACTCTAACCCTAACCCTAACATTTTCCCTTTGAATTTGGATTTCTTTTTCTGGTCTGCTTCCTGTAGCTAGGACATCCAATAATATGCTATCTAGGACATCCAATACTATATTAAATAGAAGTGGTGAAGTTGGGAGTCCTTATCTTATTCCTGAATTTAGAGGAAATGTTTAGAGCTTTTCAATTTTCAGTATGATATTAACTGTGATTTCTCATAAGAACCATTTATTATATGTTCTCTATATACCAACTTTGATGAGAGTTTTCATCATTCATGGATGTTGAATTTATCAAATGTGTTTTCTGCATCTACCGAGATGGTCATGTGACTTTCACTCTTCCTCTTGTTAGTGTGGTGCATCACATTGATTGATTTGCAAATATTGAATTCCCTATGCATTGCTGGGCCTTCCCTGGTGGCTCAGATGGTAAAGAGTCTGCCTGAAGTATGGGAGACCCACGTTCAATCCCTGGGTCTGGAGGATTCCCCAGAGAAGGACAAGGCAAGCCATTTCAGTATTCTTGCCTGGGAAATCCCATGGATGGAGGAGCCTGGCAAGCTACAGACCATGGGGTTGCAAAGAGTCAGACATGACTGAGCGATTTCAATTTGCATTGCTAGACTAAATCACACTTGATCATGGTGTTCGATCCTTTTTACATATTGTTGGATTCAATTTGCTAGTCCTTTATTGAGAAATTTTCCATCTATGTTAATCAAAGATATTGGCCTTTTTCTTTTTTTTGTCATATCTTTGTCTGGTTTTGGTATCAGGATAATGGTGGCCTCATGGAGTAAATTTGGTAGGATTCCTTCCTCTTTAGAATTTCCCTGTTGGGTCAGTGGTAACGAATCGACCTGCCAATGAAGGAGGCTCAAGCGACACAGATTTGATCCCTGGGTCAGTAAGATATCCTGGAGAAAGATATGGCAAACTGTTCCACTATTCTTGCCCAGAAAATTATATGGACAGAGGAGCCTGATGGGCTACAATCCATGGGGTTTCAAAGAGCTGGACATAGCTGAGCATGCATGCACATTCTCTTTAATTTTTTGGAATAGTTTCAGAAGTATTAACAGCTCTTCTTTATATATTTGGTATAATGACACTGTGAAGTTGTTTTAATTAAAAATTTAATTTCACTACTGATGGTCATTCTGTTCAGATCATCTATTTCTTCCTGACTGTGTTGCAAATTTTCAAGTTTCTATAAATTTTCTCATTTCTTCTAAGTTTTTTGGCATATAATTCTTCATGGTATTCCCTTATGATTTTTGTATCTCTTTGGAATCAGTTGTTATTTCTCCTCTTTTATGACTTCTTTTCTTTGCCGCTTAAGTAAATTTATTTCTGAATTCTGAAGTCTGTATGGATTCAAGGATTTTAACTTTTTATTGGTTCACCTGAAGCTATCACAAAATTGTTAATTGGCTATACCCCAATACAAAATAAAATGCTTTAAAATATAAATAATTTTTTTAAAAAATTTATTGAAATATAGTTAATTTACCATGTTGTATTAGTTTCAGATGTACATACATATGTGTGTGCTAAGTCACTTCAGTCGTGTCTGATTCTTTGTGACCCTATGGATTGTAGCTCACCAGGCTCCTCTGTCTATGGGATTCTCCAGGTAAGAATACTGGAGTGGGTTGCCATGCCCTCCTCCAAGGGCTCTCTCCAAACCAGGGATTGAACCTGCATTTCTTGAGTCTCCTGCATCAGCAAGCAGGTTCCTTACCACTGGTGCCACCTGGGAAGCTACACCCACACACACACACATACACACACACACAAACAAATATGGGGCTTCCCTGGTGGCTCAGTGGGTAAAGAATCTGCCTGCAATGCAGGAAATTGCCTGCAGCACAGAAGACCAGGATTCTATCCCTGGTCTGGAGGATGCCGGGAGAGAAGGAAATGGCAACTCACTCCGGTATTCTTGCCCAGAAAATCCCATGGACAGAGGCCCCTGGCAGGCTATTTTAGATGGGGTCACAAGAGTCAGACACTACTTAGTGACTAAATCATCACTATATATATATACACACATATATATATGTGTGTATATATATATATACATACACATATATATGTAACAAAGTGACATCCAGGTTGCTTCCATGTCTTGACTATTGCAAATAAGGCTGCAATGAACATTGGGGTGCATGTATATTTTTGAATTAATGTTTTCTCTAGATATATGCCAAGGACTGGGATTGATGGGTTATATGGTAACACATGGACATCACCAGATGGTCAATACTGAAATCAGATCGATTATATTCTTTGCAGCCAAAGATGGAGAAGCTCTATACAGTCAGCAAAACAAGACTGGGAGCTGACTGTGGCTCAGATCATGAACTCCTTATTGCAAAATTCAGACTTAAATTGAAGGAAGTAGGGAAAGCCACAAGACCATTCAGGTATGACCTAAAAAAAATCTCATATGATAATACATTGGAAGTGACAAATAGATTCAAGGGATTGGAACTGTTAGATAGAGTGCTTGAAGAACTATGGATGGAGGTTGAGGACGTTGTACAGGAGGCAGTGATCAAGACCATCCCCAAGAAAAAGAAATGCAAAAAGACAAACTGGTTGTCTGAGGAGGCCTTACAAATAGCTGAGAAAGGAAGAGAAACTAAAGGCAAAGGAGAAAAGGAAAGATGCACCCATCTGAATGCAGAGTTCCAAAGAATAGCAAGGAGAGATGAGAAAGCCTTCCTCAGTGATCAATGCAAAGAAATAGAGGAAAACAATAGAATGGGAGACTAGAGATCTCTTCAAGAAAGTTAGAGACACCAAGGGAATATTTCATGCAAAAATGGGCTCAATAAAGGACGGAAATGGTAGGGACCTAACAGAAACAGAAGATATTAAGAAGAGGTGCAAGAATACACAGAAGAACTGTATGAAAAAGATCTTCATGACCCAGATAACCACAATGATGTGATCACTCACCTGAGCCAGACACCCTGGAAAGTGAAGTGAAGTGGAACTTAGGAAGCATCACTATGAACAAAGCTAGTGGAGGTGATGGAATTCCAGTTGAGCTATTTCAAATCCTGAAAGATGGTGCTGTGAAAGTGCTGCACTCAATATGCCAGCAAATTTGGAAAACTCAGCAGTGGCCACAGGACTGAAAATATCAGTTTTCATTCCAATCCCAAGAAGGGCAATGCAAAGAATGTTCAAACTACTGCACAATTGCACCCATCTCACATGCTAGAAAAGTAATTCTCAAAATTCTCCAAACCAGGCTTCAACAGTTCATCAACCAAGAACTTCCAGATGTTCAAGTTGGATTTAGAAAAGGCAGAGGAACTAGAGATCAAACTGTCAACATCTGTCGGAGCATAGAAAAAGAGAGAATTCCAGAAAAACATCTACTTCTGCTTTATTGACCATACCAAAGCCTGTGACTGTGTAGATCACAACAAACTGTGGAAAATTCTTCAAGAGATGGGAATACCAGACCACCTTACCTGCCTCCTGAAAAATCTGTATGTAGGTCAGGAAGCAACAGTTAGAACTGGATATGAAAAAACAGACTGGTTCCAAATAGGAAAAGGAGTACGTCAAGGTTGTATATTGTCACCCTGCTTATTTAACTTAAATGCAAAGTACTTCATGAGAAATGCTGGGCTGGATGAAGCACAAGCTGGAATGAAGTTTTCTAGGAGAAATATCAATAACCTCAGATATGCAGATGACACCACCCTTATGGAAGAAAGCAAAGAAAAACTAAAGAGCCTCTTGATGAAAGTGAAAGAGGAGAGTGAAAAAATTGGCTTAAAGCTCAACATTCAAAAAACGAAACCATGGCACTTGGTCCCATCAGTTCATGGCAAACAGACGGGGAATCAATGGAAACTGTGCCAGACTTTATTTTATTGCGCTCCAAAATTACTGCAGATGGGGACTGCAGCCAAGAAATCAAAAGACGCTTGCTCGTCGGAGGAAAATTTATGACCAACCTAGACAGCTTATTAAAAAGCAGAGACATTACTTTGCTGACAAAGGTCCATCTAGTCAAGTCATAGTTTTTCCAGTAGTCATGTGTGGATGTGAGAGTTGGACTATAAAGAAAGCTAAGCACCGAAGAATGGATGCTTTTGAACTGTGGTGTTGGAGAAGACTCTTGAGAGTCCCTTGGACTGCAAGGAGTTCCAACCAGTCCATCCTAAAGGAAATCAGTCCTGAATATTCATTAGAACGACTGATGCTGAAGCTGCAACTCCAATACTTTGGCCTCCTGATGCAAAGATCTGACTCATTGGAAAAGTCCCTGATGCTGGGAAAGATTGAAGGCAGGATGAGAAGGGGATGACATAGGATGAGATAGTTGGATGGCATCACCAACTCGGTGGACATGAGTTTGAGCAAACTCCAAGAGTTGGTGATAGATAGGGAATACTGGCATGTTGCAACATGGGGTTGCAAATAGTCAGACATGACGGAATGACTGAACTGAATTGATGGTAACTCTATTTTTAGATTTTTAAGGAACCTCCATACTGTTCCCCATAGTGTTGGTACAAATTTGCCTTCCCACTAACAATGTAGGAGGGTTCCCTTTCCTTCACACCCTCCCCAGCATTTATTGTTTGTAGATTTTTTTTTTCATGATTCACATTATGACTAATGGGAGGTGATAGCTCATTGTAGTTTTGATTTACATTTCTCTAATAATTAGTGATGCTGAGCATCCTTTTATGAGCTTGTTGGCTGTCTGCAGGCTTTCTTCGATGAAATGTCTATTTAGGTCTTCTGCCCATTTATTGACTGAGTTGTTTTGTTTTTTTTTTTATATATTGAGCTACATGAGCTATTTGTGTATTTTGTAACTTAATCCCTTCTTAGTTGCTGGATTTGCAAATATTTTCTCCCATTCTGAGGGTTTTCTTTTCATCTTGTGTATGGCTTCCTTTGCTGTGGAAAAGATTTTATATTTAATTAGGTAGTATTTATATTTTGTTTTTATTTTTATTTCTCAAAAATAAAATCTTGCTGCAGTTTAAGTCAGAGAGTGTTCTACCTATGTTTTCCTCGAAAAATTTAAGTTTCCAGCCTTAGAAAATTTAGGTCTTTAATCCATTTTGAGTTTATTTTTGTGTGTGGTGTTATGAATTGTTCTAATTTCATTCTTTTACATTATAGCTGTTCAGTTTTCCCAGCACCACTTTGGCTATTTTGAGTCTTTCATATTTCCCTACAAGTCATAAAAAAAGTGTTCCAATTCTATGAAAAATGCCATTGGTAATTTGATAGGAATTACACTGAATCTGTAGAGTGTTTTGGGTAGTATAGTCATTTTTACAATATCGATTCTTCCAATCCAAGAATATGGTCAATTCAAAGATGTTTAAAGCCATAATTAAAAAAAATATATATATATATATATATTTTACTGCTTTATCTCTGTCTTCTTCTGGGACCCATATAATGCAAATATTAGTATGCTTGATGTTGTCTCAGGGGTACTATAAACTGTACTCATTTTTATAAAAAGAACTTTGTTGTTGTTGTTCTGATTAGGTGACCTCCATTATTTCATTTTTCTGTTTGATATAGTCTGCTGTTTTTTTTTTTTTTTTTCATTTTAGTGTTATCATTTCAGTTATTTTATTCTTTCATTCTGAAAAGTTCTTTTTTATATATTATAATTTCTTTTCATAGTTCTCACTATATTCATTTATTCTTCCCCCCAGCTCACCTAGCATTCTTCCTACTAATGATTTGAACTCTTTATCTAATAAATTATTTATTTCTGTTTTATTAGTGCATTTTTGGTGGGTTTCCCAAGCGGCACAGTGGTAAAGAATCCACCCACTAATGCAGGAGGTGCAAGAGGAATGAGTTTGATCCCTGGGTTGGGAAGATTCCCTGAAGTAGGAAATGGCAACACACTCCAGTATTCTTGCCTGGAAAATTCCATGGACAGAGAAGCCTGGTGGGCTACCATACACAGGGTAGTGAACATTCGAACATGACTGATCAACTCAACACACACACATGCAGTATATTTCAAGGGGCTTTTTCTTCTTCTTTCATTTGCTTTTCTCTCTTTAATATTAGGTGAAACAGTTACCTTTCCTGACCCTGAAGGGATGTCCTATGTGGGAATGCCCCTCTACAGTCTCTGTATGCCCTGAGGCTTGATTGGGGTGGCTGAATTTAATGTGAGTTCAGGTCACATCTTTCGCTGGGTTCTGCTGGCAGCTGTCACCTTGGTAGTAGGGGTGCTGGTGATGCAGAGGCTACAGCCAGAGCCAGTTTTGACCCAAGGCTTCTCCTATGCATGTTATTTTTATGTTCAGTCACTCAGTCTTGACCAATTCTTTGAGCCCTCATGGACTGCAGCACGCCAGGCTTCCCTGTCCTTCATCATCTCCTTGAGCTTGCTCAAACTTCACCATCTCCCAGAGCCTGGGTTTTAATATGCTGTCTAGGTTTGTCATTGATTTTCTTCCAAGGAGCAAGCGTCTTCTAACTTCATGGCTGCAATCATCATCCACAGTGATTTTGGAGCCCAAGGAAATAACGTCTGTCACTGTTTCCATTGTTTCCCTATCTATTCGCCATGAAGTGATGGGACTGGATGCCATGACCTTCATTTTTTGAATGTTGAGTTTTAAGCCAGATTTTTCATTCTCCTCTTTCACCTCCACCAAGAGGCTATCTAGTTCTTTGCTTTCTACCATAAGGGTATTGTAATCTGCATATCTGAGATTATTGATATTTCTCCTGGCAAAATTGATTTCAGCTTGTGCTTCATCCAGCCTGGCATTTCATATAGTCTGCATACAAGTTAAGTAAGCAGGGTGACAATATACAGTCTTGACGTAATCCTTTCCCAACTTGGAACAAGTCTGTTGATCCATGTTTGTGACCCCATGGACTGCAGCACACCAGGCATCCCTATCCATCACCAACTCCTGGAGCTTGCTCAAACTCATGTCCACTGAGTCGGTGATGCCATCCAACCATGGTATCCTCTGTCATCCCCTTCTCCTGCCTTCAATCTTTCACAGCATCAAGGTCTTTTTCAGTGAGTCAGTTCTTCGCATCAGGTAGCCAAAGTATTGTAGTTTCAGCTTCAGCATCAGTCGTTCCAATGAATATTCAGGACTGATTTCCTTTCGGATTGACAGGTTTGATCTCCTTGCAGTCCAAGGGACTCTCAAGAGTCTTCTCCAACACAATAGTTCAAAAGCATCAATTCTTCAGTGCTCAGCTTTCTTTATAGTCCAGCTCTCACATCCATACCTGACTACTGGAAAATCCATAGCTTTGACTAGACCTTTGTTGGCAAAGCCATGTCAACATGTAGATGTAGGTTTCCACATGTAGATGTAGTTTTAATGTGTTCATGGTGGAAGGTGAGCTCTGCATCTTCCTACTAAACCACCTTGATCTCTTCCACCTTCGTTAGTTTTAATTTGCATTTCTTTGATTAGTAATTGAACACTCTTCATGTATCTGTTGGCCATTTGAATACCTTTTATGTAAAAATGTCAAATCAGGTACTTCACTCATTTTTATTTGTATTATTTGTTTTCCTGTATTGAGTTTTGAATTCTCTATATATTTTGTATATTAATCTCTAACAGATATATGATTTGCAAATATTGCTATCATTCTGTAAGTTTCTTTTCCATTTTGTTAATCATTTTTAGTACTACTAATATTTCTTAAGCACTATGATAGTCTAATACACACAGAAACTATGAATTTATTATTTTTATCTTTGACTTTTCCTAATCTGCAGTTGAGATTCAAGAAGTGAAGTGACTTGATTAAAATCACAGACATACTCTGGTCTTGGACTACAGTTCAATAACTAAGATTTCTGCTTGCTTCTTATTTATTTTGCAATTTAATTTCAGTTTCTTCTTAGATTTTATTTTATTTTTTGGCAAATAAGATTTGTGTGTACACACACATACACACACACACACATATATATAGCACAAAGTGATATTCAGATGTATGTATACATTATGAAATATTGCCACAATTAAATTCATTCACATAGCTATCACCTCCCATAGTTATTATTTTTGGTGTATGTGAGAAAATTTATGATCTATTTTCTTATCAAATTTCAAGTATACAATATAATGGTATTACTGAAGTTCATCATGTTGTACATTAGGTATCCAGAACTTATTAATCTTTAATCAAAAGTCCTTACCTATTGATTACTATCTCCATTTTCACCCTCATCACCCCAGCCTCTGGCAACTATCATTATATTCTCTTACTACAAGTTCATCTTAATTTTTTTGGAGGTTCCACTTATAAGTGATATAATGCAATATCTGTCTTTCTCTATCTGACTTATTTGACTTAGCATTATTTCCTTAAGTTTTTTCCATATTATCACAAATGGCAGAATTTTTTCCTTCGTATATGGCTAAATAATTATCCATTGAATGTAAATACTACATCTTCTTTATCCATTCTTCCATCAAAGAACACATGGTTGTACCCATATCATGGTTATCATGAATAATGCTACAGTAAATATGAATTCAGATGTCTCTGAGGCAGTAACTTTATTTTCTTCAAATATAACCCTGGAGGTAAGATTTCTGGATCATACGGTAGTTCTATTTTAAATTTTTTGAGGAATCTTCACACTGTTTTCCATAGTGGCTATAAAAATTTCTATCAACAATGCACAAGGGTTAACTTTTCTGCTCATATAACTCAAAGTTGTTATTTTTGATTCTTGATAATAGCAATTCTAACATTCATGAAGTGTTATATTATTGTGGTTTTTATATTTCCTTCATGATTGGTAATATTGAACATCTTTTCATATACATGTTGGTCGATTGTATGTCATTTTGTGGAAACATATCTATCCAGGGGTTGTGCTTACTTTTTAATTGGGTTATCAGTTTATTGGTTTAAAGATATTTTATTCAATTACATGGCTTGGCTTTAATGTTTTGTTTCTTTTGTTGTAAAGAAAAATTTTATGTTGATATAGTTCCACTATTTTTTCCTTTTTTGCCTATGCTTTTGGTGTCAATTTCAAGAAATTGTTGCCAAGACCAAAGTCAAGATGTTTTCCCATTGTTTTCTTCTAGAGTTTTACAGTTTCAGGTTAAATTCTTTAATCCACTTTGAATTGTTTTTGTGAATGATATAAGACAAGGATATGACTTCACTTTTTGCATATATACATGCAGTTTTCCAAACACCATTTATTGACCTCAGTAGAGGAGGATTTTAATAATTTGACTTAATGATGTTTCTCCCATAGCAAGGATTCACAGGTCCAGAAATCAAGGGGTGAAAATGAGGATTGCATCGTTCACTGTTACCCTTAGTTATCCACTAGCTAAATCTGTTTCCTGTCCCTATGACCTTGTGCTCTGCTGGCCTAGAGATCTTTGCTTAAAAGTGAATAATTTTTCCAGGGAGAGATACAACAATAATTCTATTGAACTGGAAGTTAAGACTCCCATCCTACGACTTTGAGCTCCTCATGCTTTTGAATCACACAGGAAAAGAAGGGAGTTACAGTGTTTACTGGGATGATTGATCCTGATTACCAAGGGAAAACTGGACTGTTACTCTACAGTGAAGGTAAGGAAAAGTACTTCTGGAATTTGATATATCCCTTAGAGGGTCTTGTAGTATTACCATGCCCTGTGATAAAAGTTAGCCAAAAAAAGTGTAACAGTCCAATTCAGGCATAATTACTGATCACCCAGATCCTTCAGAAAATAAAGGTTTGGGCCACTACACCAGGTAAAGAACCATGACCAGATGAGGTGCTTGCTGAAGTTGAAGGGGATACTGATTAGGTAGTAGCAGAAGGTAGTTCTAAACATCAGCTACAACCATGTGATCCATTATAGAAATGAAGACTGTGATTGTCATGAATATTTGATCCTGTGAATCTGTGTGTGTATATCTATTATTTCTTCCCTCCATTATTTCCTTATTATGTAACATAAGATGTATTGGCTTTATATTATCATGTTTAAGTGTTATTAATTTCACATCATATTATTAATGCTATGGGGTATCAAGGAGAAAGGTAAATATCATTCAATAACTTTATATCCTTTATGGGGGAAGGGATTAGTACAGTTTCAGTGGTACACATAACAGTAGCATCATGTTAGGTGAAATTATGACCATGGTATTGTCAATGTTATTTTCTTTGGAGGGGGGATTAAGTGTGAATTAAAGAGATGCATTTGGGTGCCACATAGGCAAAGGGTGGGTTTGTGATGGTTAACTTTATGCATCAACTTTACTGTGCCACAGGATGCCCAGATTAAATATTATTTCTGTGTCTTTGATAGTATTTGCAGATAAGATTAACATTTAAATTAATAGAATCAGAAAGGAGAGAGCCTTCTCCAACACTACAGTTCAAAAGCATCAATTCTTTGGCGCTCAGTTTCTTTATGGTCCAACTCTCACGTCTACATCTGACTACTGAAAAAACCATAGATTTGATTAGACGGACCTTTGTAGGCAAAGTAATGTCTCTCTTTTTAATATGCTATCTAGGTTGATCATAGCTTTTCTTCCAAGGAGCAAGCACCTTTTAATTTCATGACTGCGGTCACCATCTACAATGATTTTGGAGCCCAAGAAAATAAAGTCTGTCACAGTTTTCATTGTTTCCCCATCTATTTGCCATGAAGTGATGGGACCAGATGACATGGTCTTTGTTTTTTGAATGTTGAGTTTTAAGCCAGGTATTCCACTCTCTTTCACTTTCATCAAGAGGCCCTTTAGTTCCTCTTTGCTTTCTGCCTTAAGAGTGGTGTCGTCTGTGTATCTGAGGTTATTCCTCTTTCTCCCAGCAATCTTGATTCCAGGTTGTGTTTCATCCAGCCCAGCATTTTGCATGATGTACTCTGTATATAATTTAAATAAGCAGAGTGACAGTACACAGCCTTGACATACTCCTTTCCCAATTTGGAACTGGTCTGTTGTTTCTCGTCCAGTTCTAACTGGTGCTTCTTGACCTGCATACAGATTTCTCAGGAGACAGGTCAGGTAGTCGGATATTCCCATCTCTTTCAGAATTTTCCACAGTTTGTCATGATCCACTTGGTCAAAACATTTACCATATACAATAAAGCAGAAATAGATGTTTTTCTGGAATTCTCTTTCTTTTTCAATGATCCAACAGATGTTGGCAATTTGATCTCTGGTTCCTGTGCCTTTTCTAAATCCAGCTTCAATATCTAGAAGTTCTTGGTTTACACACTGTTCAAGCCTCACTTGGAGAATTTTGAGCATCACTTTGCTAGCGTGTGAGACAAGAGCAATTGTGCGGTGGTTTGAACATTCTTTGACATGGCCTTTCTTTGGGATTGGAATGAAAACTGACTTTTTTCCAGTCCTGTGGCTACTGCTGAGCTTTCCCAATTTGCTGGCATATCGGGTGCTGCACTTTCACAGCATCATCTTTTAGGATTTGAAATAGCTCAGCTGGAATTCCTTCATCTCCAGTGGTGGAGGTGGTGGGCCTTAGAAAGGATCACTACAAACTTTCACATCCATACATGACTACTGGAAAAACCATAGATAGGTTTGACTAGATGGACCTTTGTCAGTCCATCCAGTTTTGTTCATAGTGATGCTTGGTAAGGCCCACTTGACTTCACGATCCAGGATGTCTGGCTCTAGGTGAGTGATCACACCATTGTGGTTATCTAGGTCATTAAGATCTTTTTTGTACAGTTCTTCTGTGTATTCTTACCACCTCTTCTTAATATCTTCTGCTTCTGTTAGGTCCATACCATTTCTGTCCTTTATTGTGCCCATCTTTGTGTGAATTGTTCCCTCAGTATCTCTAGTTTTCTTGAAAATATCTCTAGTCTTTCCTGTTCTATTGTTTTCCTCTATTTCTTTTCGTTGATCACTTAGGAAGGCTTTCTTATCTCTCCTTGCTATTCTTTGGAACTCTGCATTCAAATGGGTATATCTTTCCTTTTCTCCTTTTCCTTTCACTTCTCTTCTTTACTCAGCTATTTGTAAAGCCTCCTCAGACAACTATTTTGCCTTTTTGCATTTCTTTATCTTGGGGATGATCTTAACCACTGCCTCCTGCACAAGGTCACGCACCTGTGTCCATAGTTCTTCAGGCACTCCGTGTATCAAATTTAATCCCTTGAATCTATTTGTCACTTCCACTGTATCATCGTAAGGTATTTGATTCAGGTCATACCTGAATGGTCTAGTGATCGTCCCTACTTTCTTCAATTTAAGTCTGAGTTTTGCAATAAAGTGTTCATGATCTGAGCCACAGTCAGCTCCTGGTCTTCTTTTTGCTGACTGTATAGAGCTTCTCCATCTTTGGTTGCAAAGAATATAATCAGTCTGCTTTTGGTATTGAGCATCCGATGTACAACATAGTGATTTGGTATTCTTATACATTGTGAAGTAATGAGCACAATAAATCTAGTTGCTGCTACCATGTAAAGTTATTACAGTATTATTGACTACATTCCCTATGCTGTACATTATATCCCATGGCTTATTTCTTTTAAGGATAGAAGTTTGTACTTCTATATTCCTTTTATCTCCCTACTGGCAACCACAACCACAGATACTTTCTCTGCAATTATGAGCCTCTTCCTGTTTTGTCTTGTCGCACTCTTTGCGACCCCATGGACTGTAGCCCACCAGGCTCCTCGGTCCATGGGATTTTCCAGGCATGAATATTGGAGTGGGTTGCCATTTCCTTCTCCAGGGAATCTTCCCGACCCAGGGATCGAACCCAGGTCTCCCACATTGTAGGCAGATGTTTTACCGTCTGAGCTACCAAGGAAGCATTTTTGTTTTTTAGATACCACATATAAGTGAAAGCATACAGTATTTTTCTTTTTTTGTCTTACTTATTTCACTTAGCATAATACCCTCTAGGTCCATCCACATTTTTGCGAGGATTCTTCAATATAGACAAATCTGTCAATGTAATACACCATATTAATAAATTGAAAGATAAAAACCATATGATGATCTCAATAGAAGCAGAAAAAGCCTTTGACAAAATTCAGCACCCATTTATGCCTAAAACTCTTCAAAAAATGGGCATAGAAGGAATGTACCTCAACATAGTAAAAGGCATATACGATAAGCCTACAGCAAACATTATTCTCGATGGTGAAAAACTGAAACATTTCCCCTAAATTCAGGAAAAAGACAGGGGTGTTCACTTTCAACACTATTATTCAACATAGTTTGGAAGTCCTATCTACAGCAATCAGAGGAGAAAAAGAAACAGAAGGAATCCAGATAGCAAAAGACGTAAATCTCTCACTGTTTGCAGATGACATGATACTGTACATTGAAAGCCCTGAAGATAGTATCAGAAAATTACTAGAGCTAATCAGTGAATTTAGCAAAGTCACAGGATACAAGATCAATACACAAAAATCACTTGTATTTCTATACACTACCAATGAAAAATCAGAAAGAGAATTTAAGGAACCAATCCCATTCACCATTGCAAGAAAAAGAATTAAATATTTAGAGGTAAACTTACCTAAGGAGACAAAAGAACTGTATACAGAAAATTTTAAGAGACTGATGAAAGAAATCAAAGATGACATACAGATAGAGAGATATTCCATGTTCCTGGGTAGGAAGAATCAATATTGTGAAAATAACTATACTTTCAAATGCAATTTCCAGATTCAATGCAATCCCTATCAAATTACCAATGGCATTTTTCACAGAACTAGAACAAAAAAATTCACAATTCATATGGAAACACAAAAGATCCCGAATAGCCAAAACAGTCTTGAGAAAGAAGAATGGAGCTGGAGGAATCAACCTTCCTCACTTCAGATTATACTACAAAGCTCCAGTCATCAAGACAGTATGGTACTGGCACAAAACAGAAATATAAACCAACGGAACAAGATAGAAAACCCAGAAATAAATCAATGCACCTATGGGTACCTTATTTTTGACAAAGGAGGCAAGAATATACAATGGGCCAAAGACAGCCTCTTCAATAAGTGGTGCTGGGAAAACTGGATAGATACATGTTAAAGAGTGAAATTAGGACACTTCCTAACACCAAACACAAAGATAAACTCAAAATGGATTAAAGACCTAAGTGTAAGACCAGCAACTATAAAACTCTTAGAGGAAAACATAGGTAGAACACTCAATAGCATAAATCAAAGCAAGATCCTCTATGACCCTCCTCCTAGAGTAATGGAAATAAAAACAAAAGTAAACGAGTGGGACCTGATTAAACTTAAAAGCTTTTGCATGGCAAAGGAAACTCTAAGCAAGGTGAAAAGACAACTCTCAGAATGGGAGAAAATAACAGCAAATGAAACAACTAACAAAAGATTAATTTCCAAAATATACAAGCAGCTCACACAACTCAATACCAGGAAAACAAACAACCCAATCAAAAAGTGGAAAAAAAGATCTAAACTGACATTTCTCCAAAGAAAACATACAGATAGCTAACAAGCACGTGAAAAGATGCTCAACATCACTCATTATTAGAGAAATGCAAATCAAAACTACAATGAGATATCACCTCACACTGGTCAGAATGGCCATCCTCAAAAAGTCTATACACAATAAATGCTGAAGAGGGTGTGGAGAAAAAGGAAGCCTCTTGCACTATTGGTGGGAATGTAAATTTATACAGCCACTATGGAAGATATTTTGGAGGTTCCTTAAAAAACTAAGAGTAAAACCATCATGACCCAGCAATCACACTCCCAGGCATATACCCTGAGAAGACCAAAATTGAAAAAGACACATGTATCCCATTGTTCATTGTAGCACTATTTACAATAGCTAGAACACAGAAACAACCTAGATGTCCATTGACAGATGAATGGATAAAGAAGTCATGGTACATATACACAATGGAATATCATTCAGTCATAAAAGGAAACACATTTGAGTCAGTTCTAATGAGGTGGATGAACCTAGAGCCTATTATAACAGAGTGAAGTAAGTCAGAAAAAGAAATTTAAATATCATATACTAATGCATATATGCATATATACTAATACATATAGAAATATGGCATGCAAGCTTACATAACCATATGTAAAAGAGATAGCCAATTGGCATTTGCTATATGTCTCAGGAAATTCAAACAGGGGCTCTGTAGCAATCTAGAGGGATGGGATGGGGACAAAAATGGGAGGGAAGTTCAAGAGGGAGGGGATATATGTCTACCTATGACTGATTCATGTTGAGGTTTGACAGAAAACACCAAAATTCTGTAAAGCAATCATTCTTCAATTAAAAAATACATAAATTTAAAAAAGAAAAAAAAAATCACTCTCAGGTCAACTGTGGACTACTATGGGGAAAATACTCCTTTTTAGAATTTGGAAGTACCATGAGACATTTAAATTTTGAAGCAATCCTCACTACCAAAGAATCCATAGCTTGGTGTCTGTGTTCACCAGGAATGACTGTTAAAGACCAATTGTTTGGTGCTAATAGAGGACTGAGGCATTTGGGATATATCTTTAAATTTACAACAAAATGTGAGGTAACTGGTTTTATTTTTTTTTTAGAAAGGGGGCCACTCAGCTTAATGAACCTGAACCATATATCTGAAACCAATTTAGATATGTCTGAAGCATCAGACCTAGAAAGAAGATCTACCAGGAGTATATGAAGGTCCCAAGAGCTTGGTAAAAGAAAAATGATCAAATATTTGTGACAAGCAATTTCCCTTTGCACTAAAATCTTTACACAACTCAGAAAACATTTCACTCTTGAACTCCTCAGGCATTATAATGGTTGAGAAGAAAATCAATGCTCTTAAGAAAGAGCATTCAAACATGGTTTGGGGATGGTAAAATAGCAAATAATACCTGTTGAAAACTTTCTACCTGCAAAGCATCATTCTAAACATTTTACATGTTTGTTTTATGTAATCCTCACAACACTTTGGGGTATATAATATTAATCTTCATTTTGAATAGTAGGAAACTAACCTTAGTGACATAACCAAGGTCTCCAAAGCTGGTAAAAAAGAAAACAGCCATAATTAGAACTGTTTGTTTCTCCCATACATCCTCTTAACCAGGTGTTACATTGTTTTCCATGGTCAGCTGGGCAGAGTTTATCAGGTCAAATAGTATAATAATGCCTACCTAGACTTTTAGTGGCTTCCATCTGGATCAATAGCAGGAGAGTTTGCCATAATAAAATGTAAGTGGAAGAAAATTTTATCACTAGACTTCTTAGTGTCTCAGTATGGGTTCTGGTTATTGATATTTCCCCCAACAATCTTGATTTCAGCTTGTGCTTCATCCAGTCTAACATTTCGCATGAGGTACTCTGCATATAAGTAAAATAAGCAAGTGACAAATCAAGATTTCCGGGAGAAATATCAATAACCTCAGATATGCAGATGACACCACATTTATGGCACAAAGTGAGGAGGAACTAAAGAGCCTCTTGATTAAAGTGAAAGAGGAGAGTGAAAAAGCTGGCTTAAAACTCAATATTCAAAAAACTAACATCATGGCATCTGGTCCCATCACTTCATGGCAAATAGATGGGGAAACAATAGAAACAGTGACAGACTTTATTTTCTTGGGCTCCAACATCACTGCAATTGGTGACTGCAGCCATGAAATTAAAAGATGCTTGCTCCTTGGAAGAAAAGCTATGACCAACCTAGACAGCATATTAAAAAGCAGAGACATTACTTTACTGACAAAGGCCCATATAGTCAAAACTATGGTTTTTCCAGTAGTCGTGTATGGATGTGAGAGTTGGACCATAAAGAAAGCTGAGCACCAAAGAATTGATGCTTTTAAACTGTGATGTTGGAGAAAACTCTTGAGAGTCCCTTGGACTGCAAGGAGATCCAACCAGTCTGTCCTAAAGGAAATCAGTCCTGAATATCCATTGGAAGAACTGATACTGAAGCTGAAATTCCAATACTTCGGTCACCTAATGTGAAGATCTCACTCACTGGAAAAGACCCTGATGCTGGGAAAAACTGAAGGCAGGAGGAGAAGAGAACAACAGAGGATGAGATGGTTGGATGACATCACTGACTAGATGGATGTGAGTGTGAGCAAGCTCCGGGAGTTGGTGATGGATAACGAAGCCTGGCGTGCTGCAGTCCATGGGGTTGCAAAGAGTTGGACATGACTGAGCGACTGAACTGGACTGAACTGAACCGACTCTATGGACATGAGTTTGAGCAAGCTCTGGGAATTGGTGATGGACAGGGAAGCCTGGTGTGCTGTAGTCCATGGGGTTGCAATGATGACTTGACTGAGGAACTGAATTGATTGGTTCTGGAGTCAGACAATCTAAATTTACCTTTTTGAACCTCTCTTTTATTATTGGTGTGACTTTGGAAACTTTTCTGAGACTTGATATCCTCAACTGAGAAATGGAGACAATAATGTAACCTATGAATTTAAAGCATTTTGAACAGGGTTCAGCACTTGTACTCAGTACATTGCTGCATGTATGTTTGTATGTATTTTGTGTGTATATATGTATACCCATACTAGACTCATGTATACCAGAAAGCACAAGGACATGATAATTTGTGCCATAAAATCGATGAGGAAGAAAAGTTTTACCTTTGTCTGTGGACCTTATTGAAAAATGCAATTGGTGTTAGGCTGACAAATAATGGTATCTTGGTATTCAAATACTTTTGATATAATTGAGGTACCATCACAATATCCCAGAAACAAAAGCCATAGGGAAAGAAGGGAGAAAACAGATGAGGAGATAACTTAGGCATTCCAGTGAAACCCCCCATCAAGCTTCCCCCATTCTCCTGATAATGTAAAGAAACCTCATTTTCTATTCCACCAACACCTTTGTCCTGAATAGTGATACAGTTTACTGTTGTAATTTAACATAAACATAGAGCATGGGCTTCCTTGATGGCTCAGATGGTAAAGAATCTACCTGTAATGCGGGAGACCTGGGTTCAATCCCTGGGTTAGAAAGATCCCCTGGAGAAGAGAATGGCAGCCCACTCCAGTATTCTTTCCTGGAGAATCCCAAGGACAGAGGAGCCTGGTGGACTGCAGACCATGGGGTGCCAAAGAGGCATACATGACTGAGAGTAACACTTTCACTTTCAAACATAGGACATATATAGGAATGTGAAAGTTTGAAAGTCACTCAGTCATGTCAGACTCTTTGCAAGCCCATGGACTGTAGCCCACCAGGCTCCTCTGTCCATGGTATTCTCCAGGCAAGAATATTGGAGTGGCTAGCTGTTTCTCTTCTTCAGGGGATCTTCCCAACCCAGGGATCGAATCCAGGTCTCCCACATTGCAGGTAGATTCCTTACCAGCTGAGCTACCAGGAAAACCCCTTATATAGGAATATAGCAGCAGCAGCAGGAGGACATATGTAGAAAATACATTATTAAGAAAAAGATTTTTGTATTATTAAGACAAAAAAAAATAGGTAAAGAAATGCATTAAGAAGCCATGATGAGGAAATTGAACATCTCATAGCCACTGTAATGTTAAATATCAAAACCACAATGAGATATCATCTCACATCTTTCAAAATGGCTATCATCAAAAAGAATACAAATAAAATATCAGTGAGGAACTGGAGAAACGGGAACCCTTGTACTCTGTTAGTGATAATATAAATTAGTGACATACATGGTTTCCCTGGTGGCTCAGACAGTAAAGAATCTGCCTGCAATGAGAGAGACCTGGGTTCGATCCCTGGGTTGGGAAGATCCCCTGGAGGAGGGCATGGCAACCCATCCCAGTATTCTTGCCTGGAGAATCTCCACGGACAGAGGAGCCTAGAGGGCTACAGCCCATGAAATTGCAAAGAGTCAGACACCACTGAGTGACTAAGCACAGCATAGCATATACATACATACACACACACACACACACACACACACACACACACACACACATATATATATATATATACACACATGTACATATATGTTTAATATATACCATAATTTGGGTATATTGTTATCATTGTTCAGTTGCTCAGTCATGTCTGACTCTTAGCGATCCCATGGACTGCAGCACACCAGGCTTCCCTGTCTGTCACTATCTCCCAGAGTTTGCTGAAATTCATGTCCATTGAGTAAGTGATGTCATTCAACCATCTCATCCTCCCTCCCCTTCTCCTCTTGCCCTCAATGTTTCCCAGCATCACAATCTTTTCCAATGAGTCAGCTCTTTGCAACAGCTTGCCCAAGTATTGGAACTTCAGCTTCAACTTCAGTCCTTCCAAAGAGTATTCAGGGTTGATTTCCTTTAGGATTGACTGGTTTGATCTCCTTGCAGTCCAAGGGATTCTCATCTCTGCTTTTCAATACATTGTCCAGGTTTGTCATAGCTTTTCTTCCAAGGAGCAAGCATCTTTGAATTTTATGATAGCAGTCACTGTCTATGTTGATTTTGGAGCCCAAGAAAATAAAATAAATTTGGGTATATATGTACATACATATGGGACTTCCCAGGTGGAGCTAGTGGTAAAGAACCTGCCTGCCAATGCAGGAGATGTAAGAGATGTGGGTTTAATCCCTGAAAATCTCTTGGAGGTGGGCATGGTATTCTTGCCAGTATCCTTGCCTGGAGAATCCCATGGACAGAGATGCCTGGTGTGCTACAGTCCACAGAGTTGCACAGTTTGACACAACTGAAGCAACTTAGCACGCACAGATGAATAAATGGTTTACAAATATTTTCTCCCATTCAGTAGGTTGCCTTTTCATTTTCCTAAGAGTTTCCTTTAGTGTGCACAAGTGTTTTGTTTTGTGTAATCCCACTGGTTTATTTTTGCTTTTGTTGCTTGTGCGTCTGGTGTCATATCGAAAAATTCATTGCTAAAATCATTGTCAAGGAGCTTACCTCCTATGTTTTCCTTTAACAGTTTTATAGTTCAAGTTTTATGTTCTAGTGTTCAATTAATTTTCAGTTTAGTTTTTCTGTGTGATATAAGATATGGGCCCAATTTTATTCTTTTGCATGTGAATATAAAGTTTTCCCAGCACCATTTATTCAAGAGACTATCATTTCCTCATTCATATTCTTGGAACCCTTGTCGAAGATTAGCTGACTGTACATGCATGGGTTTATTTCTAGACTCTCTATTCTGTTCCATTGGTCTATGAATCTGTTTTTATGCCAGTACCATACTCTTTTGATTACTATAACTTTGGAATATAATTTGAAATCAAGAAGTGTGATACCTTCAGCTTTGTTCTTCTTGTTTAAGATTGCTTTAGCTATTTGGGCTCTTTTGTAGTTCCATATGAATTTTATGCTTGTTTTTTTATTTTTGTGAAAAAATGCAATTGGAATTTTGATAGAAATTGCACTGATTTCTTTTTCGAATCTGAATGAGATCCTTGCTGGATAGATAATCTTGGTTGTAGGTTTTTAATTCTCATCACTTTAAGTATATCCTGCCATTCCCTTCTGGCCTTCAGAGTTTCTGTTGAAAGGTCAGCTGTTAGTTTTATCCCTTGTACGTTATTTGTTGCTTTAAAATTTTTTCTTTGTGTTTAATTTTTGTTAGTTTAATTACTGTGTCTTGGTGTGTTTCTTCTTGGTCTTCTTCTGTATGTGACTCTCTGGGCTTCCTAGACTTGAGTGGCTCTCATAACCTATCCTTTTGTCTTCTTCTTAGACACCTATGATTCGAATGTTGGGGTGCTTAATATTGTCCCAGAGGTCTTTGAGGCTGTCCTTGTTGGGGTTTTTTTTTATTCATTTTCTCTTTATTCTGTTCTGCTTAGGTTATTTCCAAACACTAGGAAACCCCATCCACCTGTTTATCTTCCAGGTCCCTTATCCATTCTTCTGCCTCAGTTGCTCTACTGTTGGTTCCCTCCAGTGTATTTTAAATCTCAGTTATTGCATTGTTGATTGTTTATTCTTTAATTCTTCTAGGTCCTTGTTAAGTATTTCCTACATCTCCTTGATCCATCCCTCCAGTCTTTTTATCTGTTCCTAAATTTTGTTTTCAAGGTTTTGGATCATCTTTACTATCATTATTCTTAGTTCTCTTTCAGGTAGACTCCTTATTTCCTCCTCGCTTGTTTAGTCTGGAGGGTTTTTACTTTGGTCCTTCACCTACTGCATATTTCTCTGTCTTCTCTTTTTGTTTAGTATGCAGTGCTTGGGGTCTCCTTTCTACAGGCTGAAAGGTCATAGTTCCTCTTAATTGTGGAGTCTGCCCCCCATTGGTGGTGTTGGACTAGTGCCTTGTGAAGGTTTCCTGGATGGGGGGACTTGTGCCTGTGTTCTGGTGGATGGAACTGGATCTCATCACTATGAACAGCAGGGTTGTGTCCAGTAGTGAGTTTCAGGTGTCTGTGGGTTCAGTGTGGCTTTGGGCAGCCTGTCTGCTAATGTACAGCATTGTGCTTCTGCTTTGTTGAAGGATTGGTGTGGGGCATCCGAGCATTGAGGCTTGCTGGAATTTGGATTGGCTTGGTCTTGGTGTTGAGATGGAAGCCTTTGGGAGGTCTCTTGCCTCCCAAGATCTCACAATCTCCAAGCTCACAAGCTAACTAGCTCCAAGTTCCCACAAGCTCACACAGCACAGAAGACAAGTCCCCAAGACTCTTGGTGAAGGAACACTCAGCAACCCAGAACACACAGTGACACTTATACCACAGTCCTCTAATATGTCTAGGTAGGTCTTTGGACCTATTGTGGGCAGTGTAGGGTCAGTTCAGCCTCAGGTCTGATCTTATTCAAACTTGTACTTGCTTCCAAAGTTCACAGTTTCCCCTTAAGTCCACAGTCTGTTCCCCACCTGGACACAAAAGGGGGCAACGACCAAGGTTCTTTAGGTCTCACTTGTTCTCTTGGGCTGGGGAGAGTGTAGGATATGGCAGACATAATTGGGATGTATTGAGGATTGTCTGGAGCAATAAAGATCTGTTGGAGGCTGTTACAATCTGAAGCAGGTCATGAGTTCTCCAAGAGGAAAAGGCCCCTATTTGTGGGTCCTTAGGAAGAGCCACACTGTTTAAGCTCCTAGCAAGGTGTGCAAAGTAACCTGTTCCTGATCACAGCCTGGTGGTAGCTGCCAACTCTGGGATCAGACCATATCAACGATGTTTTGTCTGCTGCCTCAGACATCTTCCCTGGCTTTGGCAGTGGCACTCACATCTAATTCCACGTGAGAGTGTCGAAGTAGCCCTCTCAGCATATCCTCAGAGCCACCAGCCCTTGACTATTCCCTGGGATCTTTGCCGGAGCCTGAGCACCCTGTCCGTGACCTCTGATGTAGGTCAAGTCTTGCTAGCTGCTTCTCTTGGCTCCTTGCCCCATGCTCTGGTTTGGGCTGAGGCTTGTGAGCTCCTTATTGGGTGAGAAGTACTATTCAGCAGCAGTGGTGATTACTGTGGTGAATTTTCTCTGTGTTTTGCCCTCTGAGCCCCCAAGGTAGCTCCCCTTTGCCCCAATCTGTGATGGGGTTTCCTAGTGTGTGGAAACTTTTCCTTTTTCATGACTCCCTCCCACTCTCCTTCAGAGCACAAGCCTTCATCCCGAAATCCTTTGTTTCTTTTTGTCTTTATCTTTTGCCCTACCTTATTCTAAGGAGATTGGCTTGCCTTTTAGGAGATCTAGGGTCTTCTGGTATGGCTTAGAAGTTCTTCTGTAAGAGTTGTTCCATATTCTGATGATTTTTGATGTATCTGTGGGAAGGCAGGTGATCTCCCTGTCTTACTCTTCCACTGTCTTCTTCCATCTCCCTTTATTAGTTTACTTCATATGTCTCTTGGCATGTTTTTCCTCGTTTTATCCTGTATGGAACTCTCTGGGCTTCATGAACTTGGGTGGCTATTTCCTTTCCCACGTTAGGGAAATTTTTGACTATAATCTACTCAAATATTTTCTCATACCTTTTCTTATTGCCTTCTTCTTTTGTGACCTCTATGATTCTAATATTTGTACACTTGATATTGTCCCTGGATCTCTGAGACAATCCTCATTTCTTTTCATTCTTCTGTCTTTATTCTGCTCTGCTTCCATTATTTCCACTGGCTCACTTCCAGCTTACTTATCCGTCCTTCTGCCACAGATAGTTTGCTATTGGTTCACTCTAGTGTATTTTTAATCTCAGCTATTGTGTTGTTCATTGATGATTTTCTATTCTTTAATTCTTATAGGTCTTTGTCATTCATTTCTTGTTTCTTCTCAACTCGTGCCTCCAGTCTATTTATCTGTGCTTCCATTTATTTCCAAGATTTTGGATCATCTTTACTATCGTTACTCTGAATACATTTTCAGGTAGATTTTCATTTCTTCATTTGTTTGATCTTGTGGGGTTTTACTGCATTTCTTCATCTTCTGCACACTTCTCTGTTCTCTGTCTTTTCATTGTGTTTAATTTACTGTGTTTGAGGTCTCTTTTCTGCAGACTGAAGGGTCATTGTTGTTCAGTTGCTCAGTCATGTCTGACTATTTGAGACCCCATGGACTTCAGCATGCTAGGCTTCCCTGAACTCCAGTCTCCCTCAGTTTGCTCAGACTCATGTACATTGAGTTGATGATGACGTCCAACCATCTCATCCTCTGTTGTGCTCTTCTCCTCCTGCCCTTAATCTTTCACAGCATTAAAGTCTTTTCCAATGAGCTGGCTCTTTGTATTAGCTGGCCAAAGTATTGGAGCTTCAGCTTCAGCATCAGTCCTTCCAATGAACATTCAGGGTTGATTTTCTTTAGCATTGACTGGTTTTATCTTCTTGCAGTCCAAGGGACTGTCACAAGTCTTCTCCAGCACCACAGTTTGAAAGCATTAATTCTTTGGCACTCAGCTTTCTCTATGGTCAAACTCTCACATCCATACATGACTTCTTTAAAAACCATAGCTTTGACTAGACAGACCTTTGCCAGAAAAGTGATGTCTCTGCTTTTTAACACACTGTCTATGACTGTCATAGCTTTTTCCCTCCCAAGGAGTAAGTATCTTTTAATTTCATGGCTGCATTCACTGTCCACAGTGATTTTGGTGCCCAAGAAAATAAAGTCTGTCACTGTTTACATTTACTCTTAATTGTGGAATCTGTTGCCCGTGGGTGGGGTTGGACCAGTGCCTTGTGTAGGTTTCCTGGTTGGGATGTCTTATGTCTGTGTTCTTGTGAGTAGAGCTAGATCTTGTCTCTCTGAAGGGCAGTGCCATTTCCAGTAGTGTGTTTTGGGGTGTCTATGCACTTGTTATGGCTTTGTGCAGTTTTTCTGCTGTTGCGCAGGGGTGTATTCCTGTTTTGCTAATGGTTTGACAGGAGGCATCTGACACTGGAGCATTCTGGCCTTTGGATAGGGCTTAGTCTTAGCATTGAAATGGAGGCCTTTTTGAGAGCTCTCTTCAATTAATGTTTTATGGACTCAGGAGTTCTCCAGTGCTCCAAAGTCCTTGATTCAGATCTCCACCTTGGGGGTATAGGCCTGATCCCTTTCTGTAGCACTAGGATTTCACAGGCCTCAGCACAGAAGACAAAGCCCCAGACTAATGGTGAAAGCAACACTCAATAGCCAAGAGCACCAAAGAAACTCACACACTTAAAAGAGAAACAAACAGAGAGAATACAGGGGTGGGGGGAGGGATAGAAACCGGAGTCAAAAAGAAGCGAACCATCAAGCCAGTAAACAAAACCCTAAGTGAAAATGAATACTAAAAGCTAGACTAGCAAAAATACAAAATCAAAAATATGGGGGAAAATGCAATATGATTAAATAGTACTGTAAAATATGGAAAAATTAAATCTATTTAAAATAAGATGTGTTAAAAATGAAAAAAAGCAGGCTTTTAAAAATATGAATTAAATGAATTATAAGGAAAGAACATCATGGGAAGAATATGAAAAAACAAACCAAAAAAATAAAATCAAGAGTCAAAAAAAGAAGAGAGCACTCAAGCCAATAGACAAACCCCTAAGTGAAAATGCATACTAAATACTAGACTAGCAAAACTACAAATCAGAAACATAAGGAAAAATGCAAATATCTAAATAGTAATGTAAGCATAAGAAAAAATGTAAATGAATTTATTTTAAACTAAGATGTTTTAAAATGGAAAGTAGGCTATAAAAATAAAAATTAAAGGAATAAAAGAAAGACTATGAGAACAATATGAAAAAGAAAAAAGGAAGAAAAGAGAAAAAAATGTATATAGAATGATAGCTCCACCTCTGCCACCCTAGGAGGCACTCCAATACTGGACTGTTCTCTGACCAGCTCAGACTTTAATATGGCCTTACTCCAAAGTCCTTCTTGTCTCCAATATCCATAGTTGCCAGAGCTAGGACTTTTCCTTTCGTGTGAACACTCATTGTCCTTTTATATATTCCATAGACACAGAGTCTACCTAGTCGGTTGTGTGGATTTAATCTGCAGCATGTACAGCTGGTGGAAAAGTTTTTGATCCTCTTCTTCAGCCACTCTGTCTCTGGAGTTCAATTGTGGTTTTATCTCCATCTCTGCATGTGGATCATCCACATCAGTTTGCTCCTGAGGCTACTCTGGAGAATTTGAGTCCTCCAGTGAAGGCCATGTGTGGAGGTGCACAACTACTTTGATCATGGAGACCTTAGCACTGTCATGTGTGTGCGGATGCCAGCAGTCACAGGTGAAGGAGATATGGCACTATTAGGGTTTTTTTCTAGCCTCTGGCAGCTATGCCCCAGTGAGGACCAGGCATGGAGGTGACACAGCTGCTTGAATCATGGGAAACCTTGCAGTGCCAGGTGTGCAGGAAGGCCGGTGGCCATGGGTGCAAGAGATAATGCACTATTAGAGCCTTTGCTTGGCATAGCAGGTGCTCAAAGGACCCCCCTTGACTGGAGTCCTTCCCTGTTGCTCAGTGCACCAGGCACTCAAAAGGCCACCCTCCGGAGTCTTTCTCTATTGGTCAGCTGTGTGGGGAGAGAGAGAGGCTCTGTCTCTGCACATGACTCAGCAGTATCACCTTGCCTCCATGGCTGCCCAGCTTTCCTCTTCAAGGCAATTCCCTGTTGTGATCTCTTCCCTCACGTCCCCTTGGGCTAGCTCCTCACACACTTTTCCTATTTCATATTCAGTGCTTCCATTTCATTTAGTTTGTGTTTTCCAATTTCTCTGTCTCATTTTTCACTGTTCTTTCTCAAGCCTTTATCAAGCATAGTAGGAAAGTTTGTGTGTGTGTGTGTGTGTGTGTGTGTGTGTGTGTGTGTGTGTGTGTGTATGAGAAGAAAATGGCAACCCACTCCAGTATTCTTGCCTGGAAAATCCCATGGATGGAGGAGCCTGGTGGCCTACAGTCCATGTGGTCACAAAGAGTCAGACACGACTGAGCAACTAACACACACACACACACACATGCACACACACGCACACACACACACAGTCTTCCCTGTTGGCTCAGTGGTAAAGAATCCACCTACAATGCAGGAGTCACAGGAGACGCAGGTTCGAACCCTGGGTTGGGAAGATACCCTGGAGGAGGGCATGGCTATTCTTGCCTGGAGAATACAAAGGACAGTGGATCCTGGTGGGCTACAGTCCATAGGGTTGCAAAGATTTGGACATGACTGAAGTGACTTGTCATGTACAGACACACACACGTGTGTCTGTGTGTGTGTGTAAATACATATAGTATGTATAATCTAATAAATATATTTTAGAAAAATCAAGAATTTTTGCCTAGCTAAAAAATATATGACATTTTGATTCCACATATTTGCCTTATTATGATATAATTCTGGATTTCTAATTTATATTCACTTAAAACTTTGATACAACTCCATGCATTTTAGCAGCTAGTATTATTGCTAAAAGTCTAGAAAGTTTGTTATCTTAGGATTTAAAAATAAATTTAAATGAGGCTTGAAACTTCTATCCAATTCTGAGAATATAAAGAAATAATATGTTGTAAAAAAAAAAAAAAAGGAAATTAACATGTGATATGGTATTATTAACTAAAGTACAGATTTTGTTCAAATTTTACAAAATGTTATGCTATTATCCATTATTGTTTCTGTTCCTTATCCATGATTTCACATTGTGTTTAGTTGCATTGAGTAGGTTCAGCTGCATGCAACAAATTCTGGTAAATTCTCTTTTCACTTTTATTTTGTTAAAAATATTTTCCAATTTTCCTTATTATGGCTTCTTAGATACACACTCATCATTTAAAAGTGGATGTTTAATTTCCAAATACATCAGGTTTTTAAAGTATTTTTGATATTAATTTCTCATTTTGATATTAATATTTCATTTACATATTTTCTTCTCTGCAATCACCCTCTGAGCTTTTTCAGACTTTCTAACTTTGTTGAAGCTTTCCAAGTCAAAGATCTCTCTTGGTAAATGTCACATTGCACTTGAAAATATGTGGGTTATTTATCTTTTGATATTGATTTCTAACATAATTCCACAGTGAAAAGAGAACAGACTCTATGATTTCAATATCTATAGACCATGAAATTGTTGCACCCTGTTTTATATCCTTAGATATGGTTCAGTGTCTCCTAGTTTATAGTCTATGGGAACCTGAATAGAAATTGTATCTTACTGTTGTGTGAAAAACTGTATAAATCTTAATTATGTTGAATTTTTTCATAGTGCTTTTTAGGTCTACTGTATCCTATTTTTCTGTATATTCATTATATTAATTTTGAGAGTTTGGTACTGAAACTCAAACTAAAAATTTTAATTTATCTACTTTAAAAATAATTGTAATATATAGTGAAACTATATGTAATTTCATTCTGTATCTTCCAAGTCTTCTGTAAATGTGTGTATACTTTGATAATTAGAAAAATAAATAAAAGAGGAAAAAATATTTCCATTCCCAGCATTCATTTAAACACTAATCTAGGTTCTTCTGTGAAAGCAGATGTAATTAAGATTACTTATCAGTTGCTTTCTAAAAAAGAGATTATCTTGAACTATTTGAGTGGTCCAAATGGGTCTTTCAAAGAAGAAGGCAGAAGAGTCCATCAGAGAGATTTGGAGGAAACGGGAAGAAAGAGAGATGAAATATAAAGAAAGGTTGGAGAAATTTGAATGATAAAAACTCACATTTCTGGTACTGTCTTTAGCAATAGAGAAAGAGTCGAAGAATGCAGGTGGTCTCTAGAGGCTGAGAACAGTGTCCAACCAACAGCAGGCAAGGAAATGGAAACTATATGGAATTTAATTTGGCCAACTATATGAACAAGTATTGAAAGGAATTCTCCTCTTAATCCTCTAAACAAGAACCAAGGCTAGCCAATAACTTGATTTCGGCCTGTGAGGCCAGGAGTAGAGAAACCAGACAAGTCACTCTATGCCTAGACTTCTGACCTATCAAATTTTGAAATAGCAAATAGTGTTTTTTGAAGACAATATGATTTTGATACTTTTTACAATAGCAATAGAAAATTTTATGGATGCTTTATGGATACTTCGAAGTTTGTCCTAGGTGAAGCAAAAAGGGAAAGTGTGGTCATTTTCCCCTAGAATCTTGAGAGGAACAAAAAAACATAAAAGAGGAGTCTGAGCCTACAAGTTACTACACCCTAAAATGATAGAGGTAGGGGGTTGGGAAACTGCATATTCCCAAATATCCCATCCAGATTTGAAGTTCCAACTGTGTAATTATATTCAATTTGAAATACTATGATATATTAATGGTTTTATATTCCTTTGGACTATTGAGCCATAATTTCAGAGCAATAGAAACCTTAAGGCTTATCTAATTAATCCACCTGCCTTTGAGTGTTTAAGTGTCTCCTGCAGAGATACGGGTCAGCAGTGGCCTCCCACAGGGGCAGGGGCTCTGGGTGCAGCAAATCTGGGTCACACAGCCTGTGGCATAATCCCTCTTGGAGGAGGTCGCCATTAACCCCACGATAGAGCCACTGAGCAGATGACCCACAAACTGATGGACAATTATACCAAATAAATTCTCAAACAGTTAAGAAAGTTTTAGGACCCACAACAGATCTCCCATTCTGGGGATCTGGCAAGGGACTGAGAACCCCCAGGGAATTTGACTTTGGAGGCCAGTGGGATTTGATTACAGAACTTACACAAGACTGGGGAAACAGACTGTTGGTGGGCACAAACAAAACCTTATGCGCACAAGGATCCAGGAGAAATGAGCAGTGACCCCACAAGAGACTGACCCAAACTTGCCTGTGAGTGTCCAGGAGTCTCCAGTATACACATGGGTCAGTGGTGGCCTGCTTCAGGGTTGGGGGCACTGAGTGCGCCAGTGCATGCACCAGACCTTTTGGAGGAGGTCACCATTATGTTCATTATCTCCACCATAGTTTGCTCTCTGGTCAAACAACAGGGAGGGAACACAGCCCCACCTATCAACAGAAAATTGGATTAAAGATTTACCGAGCAAGGCCCCGTCCATCAGAAGAAGACCCAGTTTCCCCCACAGTCAGTCTCTCCCATCAGGAAGCTTCCATAAGCCTCTTATCTTTATCCTTCAGAGGGAAGACAGAATGAAAACTACAATCCCAGAAAACTAATCAAACTGATCACATGGGTCACAGCTTTGTCTAACTCAATGAAACTATGAGCCATGCTGTGTAGGGCCACTCAAGGCGGATGGGCCATGGTGGAGAGTTTTGACAAAATGTGGTTCACTGGAAAAGGGAATGGCAAACCATTTCAGTATTCCTGCCTTGAGAACCTTATGAACAGTATGAAAATGCAAAAAGATTTGACACTGAAAGATGAATTCCCCAGGTCAGTAGGTGCCCAATATGCTACTGGAGAAAAGTGGAGAAATAACTCCAGAAAGAATGAAGAGGCTGAGACAAAGTGAAAACGACGCCCAGTTATGGATGTGACTGGTGATGGAAGTAAAGTCCAATGCTGTAAAGAACAATATTTCATTGGAATCTGAAATGTTAGGTCCATGAATCAAGGTAAATTGGAAGTGGTCAAATAGGAGATGGCAAGAGTGAACATCAACATTTTAGTAATCAGTGAACTAAAATGGACTGGAGTGGGCGAATTTAATTCACATGACCATTATATCTACTACTGTAGGCAAGAAGCCCTTAGAAAAAACAGAGTAGCCCTCATAGTCAGCAAAAGAGTCCAAAATGCAATACTTGGGTACAATCTCAAATATGAGAGAATGATCTCTGTTCATTTCCAAGGCAAATCATTCAATATCACGGTAATCTAAGTCTATGCCCCAAACAGTAATGCTGAAGAAGCTGAACGTTAATGGTTCTATGAAGACTTACAAGACCTTCTAGAACTAACATCCAACAAAACATGACCTTTTCATTATAGGGGACTGGAATGCAAAAGTAGGACGTCAAGAGATACCTGGAGTAACAGGCAAGTTTGGCCAAGGAGTACAGAATGAAGCAGGGCAAAGGCTAACAGAGTTTTGCAAGAGAACCCACTGGTCATAGCAAACAGCCTCTTCCAACAACACAAGAGATGACTCTACACATCGACATCACAAGATGTTCAATATCTAAATCAGATTGATTATATTCCATGAAGCCAAAGATGGAGAAGCTCTTTACAGTCAGCAAAAACAAGACCTGGAGCTGACTGTGGCTAAGATCATGAACTCTTTATTGCCAAATTCAGACTAAAATCGAAGAAAGTATGGAAAACGACTAGACCATTCAGGAATGACCCAAATCAAAGCCCTTACAATTATAAAATGGAAGTGATAAATAGATTCAAGGGATTAGATATGATAGACAGAGTGCCTGAATAAACATGGAGGCAAGTTCATGACATTGTGTAGGAAGCAGTGATCAAGACCAATCCCAAGAAAAAGAAATGCAAAAAGGCAAAAGAGTTGTTTGAGGAAGCCTTACAAATAGCTGTGAGAAGAAGAGAAGCTAAGCAGAGGAGAAAAGGAAAGATATACCCATTTGAATGCATGTTTCCAAAGAATAGCAAGGAGAGATATGAAAGCTTTCCTCAGTGATCAATGCAAAGAAATACAGGAAAACAATAGAATGGGAAAGACTAGAGATCTCTTCAAGAAAATTAGAGATACCAAGGGAATATTCCATGCAAAGATGGGCACAATAAAAAACAGAAATATAGGACCTAACAGAAGCAGAAAATATTAAGAAGAGGTGGCAAGAATACACAGAAAGTGAAAGTGGAAGTCACTCAGTCATGTCCGACTCTTTGTGACCCCATGGACTGTATAGTCTATGGAATTCTCCAGGCCAGAGTACTGGAGTGGGTAGCCTTTCCCTTCTCCAGGGGACCTTCCCAACCCAGGGATTGAACCCAGGTCTCCTGCATTGCAGGTGAATTCTTTACCAGCTGAGCCACAAGGGAAGCCCAAGAATACACAGAAGAACTATACAAAGAGATCTTCATGACCCAGAGAACCACAATGGTGTGATCACTCACCTAGAGCCAGACACCCTGGAATGCAAAGTCAAGTGGGCCTTTGAAAGCATCACTACGAACAAAGCCAGTGGAGGTGATGGGATTGCAGTTGAGCTATTTCAAATCCTGAAAGATGATGCTGTGAAAGTGCCGCACTCAATACGCCATCAAGTTTGGAAAACTCAGCAGTGGCCACAGGACTGGAAAAGTCCGTTTTCATTCCAATCCCAAGAAAAGCAATGCCAAAGAATGTTCATACTACTGCTCAATCACACTCATCTTACACGCTAGCAAAGTAATGCTCAAAATTCTCCAAGCCAGGATTCAACAGTACATGAACTGTGAACTTCCAGATGTTCAAGCTGGATTTAGAAAAGGCAGAGGAACCAGAGATCAAATTGTCAACATCCTTTGCATCATCAAAAAAGCAAGAGTGTTCCAAAACATACGCTTCCGCTTTATTGACTACCCCAAAGCCTTTGACTGTGTTTATCACAACAAACTGCAAATTCTGAAAGAGATGGGAATACCAGACCACCTGACCTGCATCCTGAGAAATCTGTATGCAGGTCAAGAAGCAACAGTTAGAACTGGACATGGAAAAACAGACTGGTTCCAAATTGGGAAAGGAGTACGTCAAGACTGCATATTGTCACCCTTATTTAACTTACATGCAGAGTACATTATGCAAAATGCCAGGCTGGATGAAGCACAAGCTGGAATCAAGATTGCTGGGAGAAATATCAAGACTAATGAAAAGCTGTTAGCTGTTGCTGTCAGCCATGCTTTGTGATCTCAGGACAACCTGAGGGAGCCGGTAACATCCAACTATCTGTATAGGGGTAAGCCCAACAAGAGGGAATGCTACTAATGAAAGTCAATAGGCCACTTGGTCTGAGATTGCCAGAAAGAACTCCCCAGGCTATGCTCAGCCTGCAAACAAATAGGTCATTGCAAGAGGGATTGCCCTCAGCCCTGAGATGGCCATGCTGGACTGTTGAGGCTGCCCAGGGATTCTGGCAGCTTCCCATAACAAGATGTCTATTTCCATCAAGGAGCTCTGGGTGATCTTTGATGTGGCAAGTGAGAAAATTGATTTTTTAATTGATACGGGAGCCACTTACTCTGACTTGATTTCTCACGCTGGACCTCTCTCCTCCAAAAGCTGTACTGTGACTGGTGTCAATGGAAAGCCTCACACCCATCATTTTACTTGCCCTCTCACTTGCCAATTTGAGCAGAGGTTGATTTCACATGCCTTTTTAGTCGTACCTGAGTAACCCACCCCACTAGTGGGGAGAGACCTTCTGAGATCCCTCAGGGCCATACTCCAGTTAGAAGGCCCTAAGCAAGCCCCTTATCTTCACTCTGACTAAAACAGAACAGCTGGAAAAGCAAGGTCTTATTCCTAGCCATATTCTAAAAGCAGTGAACCTTTCAGTATGGGACAAAGAAATCCTTGTAAAGGCCATAAATGCCCAAACTGTAAGAATTAGTCTTAGCCAGAAAATGCTTAACCTAAGAGGAGACAATATCATCTAAAGTTGGAAGTGAAAAAGGGTTTACAACCCCTCATAGATAAATTCTTAAGGCATGGCCTCTTAGTGCCCTGCCAGTCTCCATGCAATTCTTTTATTCTGCCAGTTGTTAAGCCAAATGGATTACATAGGATGGATCAAGACCTTAGAGCAGTGAATGCAGTGGTCCCTATACATTGCCTCATGGCCAATCCTTATAACGTATTAACCCAAATCCCTGAAGATGCTAAATGATTTACTGTACTCAACCTCAAGGATGTCTTCTTTTGCATCCAGCCAAGTTCATTTCTTATCACAATGTCTGTTTGTCTTCGAGTGGACTAACCCAAGCTCAGGCCAAATGCAACAATATACCTGGACAGTATTGCCTCAGAGCTTTTGGGACAGCCCCACACTTATTCACACAGGCCCTAGGAAAGGAACAAAGGGAAATACACCTAAAAGAAAGTGCTATTCTACAGTATATAGATGATATTTCAATATTTAATCCCTCCATAGAGACCTCAGATCAAAATACCATTGAAGTATTTAATTTCCTTGGGACTCAGGGTTACAGAGCATCTCAGACAGAAGCACAAATCTCAAAGCAGTGAGTTAAATATCTGGGATATATTATAAACCCTGGAAGTAGAGAGTTATCTCCAAATAGAAAACAAGCTATATTAGGCCAAAGCAACCCAAATACAAACATCTCCATACCTTTCGGGCATGTCAGGATTTTGTAGAAATTAAACCTAGGCCAAGTTCAGAAAGCTATACAAGAATATGGCAAGAGAGTACAGCCTGCTCCAAATGACAGTCCCAGTTATAAACCCTGGAGACTAGGTATTTTTAAAGACCTGGTGGACAGCTACTCCTAAAATAGAAGGGTCCTTACCATGTCCTGTTGAGCACCCCTACAGCAGTTAAACTCCAAGGAGTCACTAGCTGGGTTTTTCTGTCCATGATTAAACCTGTCTCCACTGGTACATTACAGGAACCTGAAGTTCCACATTCCAGCCATTCCTGTGAGTCCATCCCTTCCTCTGAGTCTCTACAGGACCCGGAAGTCACAGGACAGCCTGAAAATTCCCAGGTGAGCCACTACAAGACCTGAAGCTCCTATTCAAAAAGACAAAAAGAAAAAAAAAAAACCTTCTTAGACCCTAGGCTAAGTACCCATAGCTACTATTTTCTTTTTGATTCCAAGTACTTTAATTAACTTAGAGAATAATTGATATGCTCTGGTGCATGCATGCTAAGTCACTTCAGTTATGTCCAACTCTTTGTGACCATATGGACTGTAGCCCACCAGGCTCCTCTGTCAATGAGATTCTCTAGTCAAGAATACTGGAGTAGGTTGCTATGCCCTCCTCCAGGGGATATTCCCGACCCAGGGATCAAATCCACACCTCTTATGTCTCCTGTGTTGGCAGGCTGGTTCTTTACCACTAGCACCACCTGGGAAGCCCATGCCCTGGTAGATTTAGATAACTACTGTCTTCTTTGCTCTCAGCCTTTCTCTTTGAATTCACTGAAATTCTCTGCTCATGCTGGGTGATTTAAATATGACCATTATTGGTGTTACTATGAATCTATTAATTGCCTTAGCTTTTCTATGCAGACTTCCTTAAGCCACAGGATGGGCAGACAACTCTCTGGTTTGCATTGCATGAACTCTTACTTCCACCACTTGGTTGACAGAATGCTGGATTTGTTTACCCAGAGGTAAGTCCATTATGGGTCATAGCGACCCCATTTTCTATCCCATAAGGAATTTTAAACAAGTTCCTAATGGAAAATGATTTTCTACCAAGAACCCAAGGCTCAGGAACAGTAATGTACAGAGTCAGAATTGTTCATTTTCCTACTGAAGAAAATTCTAACGTCTCTTGCCTAACCCTCTCCTTGGCAACAGAAGGAGAATATGAAGTCAAATTGGAAGGATGAAGAATTGGCATTTAAACATCCCAGAGTTTTATAATGGCCCCTCATAAACAAGAATTCCAGTTACCTATTTGTGCTCAAACTCTAACTTGCTACCCAATGGAAGAAGGATCCACATTTAAGGAACAGTTATCAGGATGGACATGGATGGAAAGTTTTCAGTATGTGGTTGAAGAACATTTTCATAAGTATAGCATTGAATGGCTAGGTTTTAAAACCTTGGGTGAGTTAGTCTGTTTTGTTCCACCAGGATACATGTTCATATGTTGGATAGATAAGAAACCATGGCCAATAACTGCCTATGCAATAACTCCACTCCCACACAGTGTATGCTGGGACCCTTGATTACTTTTTTCTTAATCCACTCCTTAAATGAATCCAAGCACTGGGCAAGTTCATTAAAACTGTTTACTCAATTAACCTGGTGGCATCCCAGACAGAGGTGCTCGTTTCTTTGGGTACATCTTGTTACGATGGTAGGCGGTAGCTGCCCACCAACATGTTCTTCAAAACTTATCTCTTATTCTTACTGCTATAACTAATATTGCTAATTCTCTTACTAATTTACAGAAGTCTCTAGATTGTCTGGTCAAGGTGACACTTGACAACCATCTGGCCCTGGATTATCTGTTGGCAGAACAGGGAGGAGTATGTGCAATTGCCAACACTTCTTGTTGCATATACATTGACACCTCTTTCTAGGTAGAGACCAACACTGAGAAAATTCAACAAACCACCCGGCTTCAACAATTAACCATCAATCCTCGCAATTCAGTATGGGCTAGGAAATTGAAAACTGGTTCTCTAACTTGTTCTCCCAGATCCCACAAGGTATTAAAAACTTTCTTATGGGAAGTTTCCATTTTCTTATAACCTTCCTTTTCTCAGCCATACTGCTGCTTTATGTTATATTTTAGCTAGTGCTTTTTTGTCTTCCATACTATTGCAAATCTGCAACTAATACCTTTCAGTCCAAGAAGGAGTTCTGAGAAAAACAGGTTCAGACCTTCCATTTTAGAAATAGAGAAATACACTAAGTTTTAAGCCTGAGGTTAACAAAGATATGCTGACCTTGTATAACCAGATTCCTACCCTTGCTTGAGCCTCTGGTTGTAACAGTCTTTAACCGGTCTTCAGCCCCAGCTTCTCTAATCTAATTATTTACTTTGTTTTCTCTAGGACATCACAGGACAATGGTGATGCAGGGACTCCAGCCACTCCCCACTGCAGATCCTGCTGAAATAACAATAGAAATCACTCTGGGGCCAATTTAAAGAGACAGGGTGAGAGCTCTGTGACCCCAGCTAGGTAGCATCTATGAGCCCCTGGCCAGCCTGCAGAAGCTACAGAAGACAGACTTTCACTCTTCATCCTCCTAATAAATATTTCATGGCATCTATGTCTCTCAAGGGGGATTTGAGGCAAGAAGTAGCTGCCCCTACACCAGGTTAAAGTGATTGGAGATTCAGTCCCTGTGAACCAAAACTCCAAAATATCAGTAGCAGGACAACTGAGAGAGGAGGCTGGGCCCTGCCCAGATAGAAGATAAGAGACCGCATATTTCTCATTCTTGAAGTCATGAGACCACACCGACTATACATTCACAGAAAATCTTCTTGGAGTTCAAAAGAGGAGTAATGCCAAGCTACTTATAGGCTTCTTTGGTGGAATCCATCTTGTATAAGCAATGTGTGTGCACACATGGGAGGATCCCGAGATATACCAAATATGGACTTTGAACCAGGCAAATCAAAATGAGTGGCCAAAGGAAACCCAGAAGAAATACCCCATAAAAACAATCCACACTATCATGAAAGCGCGACTCTGCAATTCTCTCTCTCTCGGAGTCTGCCTGTGTGTCTATACACATGTACTGTACTCTTTTTTCCACCTACCTAAGCACTTTACTTGTTTCACTACTTCCTGTCCTTGTGGAAATTCTTTTTAGCAAAGCCAAAGAGCCAGCACCTTGTCACTGACGACTGGTCCAGTGGATAGGGATTCTGTGCTCTCACTGCTGTAACCCAACATCAGTCTCCAGCTGAGAACCAAAGACTCACTTCAAGCTGTTGCAGGTTGAAACCACCTGAGATCTATCTGATAATGCTGCAATGGTAATCATTTTTCATTATATAGGTATATCAAATCAATGAGTTGTACATTTTAAATTTACACAGTGTTATATATCAATTATACTTCAATGAATCTGAGGTGGAGGGAGAAAACAACAGCCAAAATAACACTAAATCTGTATCTACTGAGCCCAAACTGTGGTCCACCTCCATCTCCCACGGGGAGTATCTCTTTGACAAAGTCTTTCAACTTCTCAGATACTACCCTCTATGGAAGAACTCAGGATGATTGCTATTTAGCTATTTGTTGTTATTTCTGCTCTCTAATAAAAAGTTTACAGTAGGAAAAAAAAAGAAATATGCTTTTAAGAGAATTCAAGAAAAGAGTATGTTTCTGCTCCTATTCTTTGCTCCTATGTTTTGCTGTATTCTTTGGTGCTGCTGCTGCTAAGTCGCTTCAGTTGTGTCCGACTCTGTGCGACCCCATAGATGGCAGCCCACCAGGCTCCGCCATCCCTGCAATTCTCCTGGCAAGAACACTGGAGTGGGTTGCCATTTCCTTCTCCAATGCATGAAAGTGAAAAGTGAAAGTGAAGCCGCTCAGTCGTGTTGACTCAGCGGCCCCATGGACTGCAGCCTACCAGGCCCTTCCCTCCATGGGATTTTCCAGGCAAGAGTACTGGAGTGGGTTGTCATTGCCTTCTCTGATTCTTTAGTGAGAGACTTCTAAGAGAATCACTTAATTACAATAGTTTATCTATGTAACTTGTTCTTCAAAGAACTTCTTAGATTTTCTTAACACATTTTATGAGTTTGTTAATTCATTAATTTTGATTTTATCATTTTGTAGCCATTATCCTGCTTCTCTCTTTTCTTTTTTGTTGTCCTGTCTATTTGAATATCTAATTAATTTATTTTCTTTCTATTCTTTGGTAGTTAAGATCTTTGAGTGTATAAATTTGACTCTGAGTTCATTCACATAGTACCCAGTAAATCAAATACCATTAAATTGAAGCTTGATAAGAATGCAGATTCCTGAGCACCATTTATATTTTGGTAGGTTTGGAGTGGGGTCTAGAAATCTGTATTTTTTTATGAGATCCTCAGATCACACATAGGGAAATCCCATCATATTATGAATGTTTATGTTCTAATTACTACTGTTTTATTACTACTATTTTCCTAAATTCACTCTAAGAACTTTCACTTGTACTTTGTCCCCAAAGTGTTTAATTCTGTTTTAATTTTCAAGTGGTTGAGTTTTTCATTCACACTTTCATTAATGTCTAGTTTTATTCTACTGAGATCAAAGAAGATGACCTGTGATATTTTCTTAATTTTTTCTATTTTTTTGAAAATTAAAAATTTAAAAAAACACAACAGTTTAATCAAAAAATATCCCTATCACCTAGAATTAACTCTTGCTTTTTTGCCATATTTGCTTCCATATAAAAGAGGAAATACATTTTTAGAGATTTAATTAAATTTCCTTTTAATTACTGTCCTGTGTCCTATTTGATTCCCTGTTCCTCATGGGTGCAAATTTATGGTATGAACCATAAATTGGTTCATAGAATGGTATGAACCATTCTAGTATATTTTCAATAGCTTCATATATATATATATATATATATATATGAATTCATCTATTAATACCATAGTGTTGTGCTATTTAATTAGGTTTTTGAGATCTACATATATAAATTTATTTAGATCTAGTTCATTTCTTTTATCTTCTGTATTCTAATTAACCACACTATATTAATACATTCCCCTCTTGATAGACATCACATACCTATTTTTTTTTCTTAAGGGTTACTAAAGTATTTGTGGCATAATGCTTCAAATGCTATTAAATGCTGGCAGAAAACTAGGGGGAAAAGTACTTTTTTGCATGGTATAAACCAGAGTTAGAAATTTATACATAAATTTGAAGTTATTTGTTCTATTATTCAAGTGCTATATCTTTATTTCTTCTACTTAATCTGTAATCAAGTTAGATAAATATGTTAATAGCTGCCACTACTATTGTATGCCTGTCAATTTCTACCTATAACTTCCCACCAAAATAACTTCTCACTTTTTAAAATTGTAAAGGCAGAGCATACTTATAATAGCCGTCAGAAAATTAATACTTTTATTTTAAAAAAGGAAAAATTATTCATAATTTCAGTACCAAGTAATAACCACCACTAACATACTGGTATATAGTGTTTCAGGGTTCTTTTTACTCATTCACCATCTTTAAAGACAGTTTACACATACTAACTGCTTAGAAATAGTTTTAAAATAAAAATATACTTACTGTATTTTTTGGTATTGAGACATAATGATTGTATAATTTCTAACTGTACAGAAATATAAAGCTGACTGTGAAAATGCTATGCACTTTCCCTGTAACTCTTTATTTCATGTACACTTTGTATCACACAAATAACCACCCATTTTTTAAACAATGCATATTTGTATGGTAATATATCTGAACAATTTTGTGTAAAGATATACTGATTATCTTTTAAAATAGTTTTTGAATGCTGTAGTGCATGTACATTTTTTACATATGTATTTTGGCATCCTTATCCAATTATTTTCATAGGTGAGGTCTCTAAACGAGGCATTTCCAAATAAAGGTGGAAATATTTAAAATATTGATATATATGTGAAAATTGCCTTATAACAACCTACACTTAAAATTAACGTAAGAGGACATTTTCTCAGCTCTCTCTCTCTCCTGAAGAAAGGGCTTATTATTATTTTTCATCTTTTCCAATATAAGACAGAAGAAGAATCTCATTGTTTTAATTTGAATTTCTTTGATTGTCACTGAGCTTAATCATTCTTTTATATGCCCATTGGCCATTTGCATTTCTTTTGTAAAGTGCAGGCTCCTGCCCAGTCCTCTTCCCTTCTAAGGGTGGTGTTCACCTTTCCCTTTTTGCTTTGTCAGTGTTCTTTATTTTTCATTTTTGATCTTTTAATTGGGGTCGGTTCGATTCGGGCTTTCACCTGTTCACTTTACTGCCTAGTGGAATATATATATATATATATATATATTTTTTTTTTCCCATTAGCTTTTAATGTCCTTTATAGAGGCTGGCTTCTCTTCCTTTCTTTCTTTCTCTCTCTTTTCGCTTGCCTGCTGTTGTCCTTTTGTTTCTTTCTCTCTGTTTCTGTCTCTCTCTGTATCTCTCCCTCATTTTCTTTTTTTGCCACATAAGTTTTTAATTTTGACCAAGTTGCAAGTTGCATCTATCGTTCTGGGCCTGGCGCCGCCTCAGTGGCGGGGTAGGGGGGCGGGGGGGGCGGGGAGGAGAGCGCGGAGCTGGGGGAGGGGAAGGGGCGGGGAGCAGCGGGCGGAGCAGTTGCAGAAGCTGCTGGGAGAGCGCGCGGTGGGATCACACGGCGGCCCGGCGGCGACGGCGGCGGCGGCGGCGGCGGCGGCGGCGGCCCAGAGACCAGAGCGCCGAGACCGCGACCCGCGGCCTACACGGAGCCTTCTTTTCACCGGAGGACCAGGGATCTGCAGTCTTCAACACAGAGGTACCGTGCTCCGCGATCCCCGCCCGGTCCGGCCCAACCTGCTGTGGCAGTGCCTCCTTCCTTCTTTCCTCTCTCTCTCTCGCCTGCCGGCGCCTTCCCTGACTGCCTGCGTCACCGCGGCCGCCATGGCTGAGAACGGCGAGAGCAGCGGCCCCCCGCGCCCCTCCCGCGGCTCTGCTGCGGCCCAAGGCCCAGCCTCTACCCAGGCCGAGCCCAAAATCATCAAAGTCACTGTGAAGACCCCCAAAGAGAAAGAGGAGTTCGCAGTGCCCGAGAACAGCTCAGTCCAGCAGTTTAAGGAAGCGATTTCGAAACGCTTCAAATCCCAAACGGATCAGTTAGTGCTGATTTTTGCCGGAAAAATCTTAAAAGATCAAGATACCTTGATCCAACATGGCATCCATGATGGACTGACTGTTCACCTTGTCATCAAAAGCCAGAACCGACCTCAGGGCCAGTCCACACAGCCTAGTAATGCCGCGGGAACTAATACTACCACCGCGTCGACTCCCAGGAGTAACTCCACACCTATTTCCACAAATAGCAACCCGTTTGGGTTGGGGAGCCTTGGAGGACTTGCAGGCCTTAGCAGCCTGGGCTTGAGCTCGACAAACTTCTCTGAGCTCCAGAACCAAATGCAGCAGCAGCTCCTGTCCAGCCCTGAGATGATGATCCAAATCATGGAAAATCCCTTTGTTCAGAGCATGCTTTCGAATCCTGATCTGATGAGGCAGCTCATTATGGCCAATCCACAGATGCAGCAATTGATTCAAAGAAACCCAGAAATCAGTCACCTGCTAAACAACCCAGATATAATGAGGCAGACCCTCGAAATCGCCAGGAATCCAGCTATGATGCAGGAAATGATGAGAAATCAAGACCTGGCTCTCAGCAATCTTGAAAGCATCCCAGGTGGCTACAATGCTTTACGGCGCATGTACACTGACATTCAAGAACCCATGCTGAATGCCGCACAAGAGCAGTTTGGGGGTAATCCATTTGCCTCGGTGGGGAGCAGTTCCTCCTCTGGGGAAGGTACACAACCTTCCCGCACAGAAAATCGTGATCCACTACCCAATCCATGGGCGCCACCACCGGCTACCCAGAGTTCTGCGACCACTAGCACAACAACTAGCAGTGGCAGTGGATCTGGCAGTAGCTCCAGCAGTGCTACCGGAAACACAGTGGCTGCAGCCAATTATGTTGCCAGTATCTTCAGCACCCCAGGAATGCAGAGCTTGCTGCAACAGATAACTGAAAACCCCCAGCTGATCCAGAATATGCTATCTGCACCATATATGAGAAGCATGATGCAGTCTCTGAGCCAGAATCCAGATTTGGCTGCACAGATGATGCTGAATAGCCCTGTGTTTACTACAAATCCTCAGCTGCAGGAGCAGATGCGTCCACAGCTCCCTGCTTTCCTGCAGCAGATGCAGAATCCAGACACGCTATCGGCCATGTCAAACCCAAGAGCAATGCAGGCTTTAATGCAGATCCAGCAGGGGCTACAGACATTAGCCACTGAAGCTCCTGGCCTCATTCCAAGCTTCACTCCAGGTGTGGGGGTGGGGGTGCTGGGAACGGCTATAGGCCCTGTAGGCCCAGTCACACCCATAGGCCCCATTGGCCCCATAGTTCCGTTTACTCCCATAGGCCCCATTGGCCCCATAGGACCCACTGGCCCTGCAGGTCCCCCTGGCTCCACTGGCACAGGCGCCCCCCCTGGGCCTACTGTGTCTAGCTCTGCACCCAGTGAAACCACGAGCCCAATATCAGAATCTGGACCCAACCAGCAGTTCATTCAGCAAATGGTGCAGGCTCTGGCTGGTGCAAATCCTCCGCAGCTGCCAAATCCAGAAGTCAGATTTCAACAACAACTGGAACAGCTCAACGCAATGGGCTTCTTAAACCGGGAAGCAAACTTGCAGGCCCTAATAGCAACAGGAGGCGACATCAATGCAGCCATTGAGAGGCTGCTGGGCTCCCAGCCATCGTAATTACATTTCTGTACCTTGAAAAAATGTATCTTATTTTTGATAATGGCTCTTAAATCTTTAAACACACACAGAATTGTGCTTTACTTTCAGTTTGATTCTTTCAACTCTGTCTAGTTATAAATTTAATATGCATTTTAAGGTGGAGTCCTTTCCTCCCTCTTTGTTTCCTCCCTCCCTCCCTCTCCCCTTCCTTCCCTCCCTTCCTCTGTTTTGAATGGTGAGAATCAATGCTGTTTTACTCAAAGGTGTTGCATGCAAACACTTCTTTATTCTGCATTTATTGTGATTTTTGGAAACAGATATCAACCTTTACAGTTGGGTGAACAAGTTTTGTCCTACAGATGTCCAATTTATTTGCATTTTAAACATTAGCCTATGATAGTAATTTAATGTAGAATGAAATATTAAAAACAGAAACAGATTAATTGAAGCTCTCTAATTTGTGGTACAATATTGCTTATTGTGACTTTGGCATGTATTTTTGCTAGCAAAATGCTGTAAGATTTATACTATTTGATCTTTTTTGATATATTTATACACAGTACAGTAAGCACAATTGGAACTGTACATCTTGATAAATTGCAGCATAATCTCTGAGCAGATATGTATAACCAAAATGAGAAAGAATATAAGAAATATTTCTGGAGCTCGGTATATCTCACAATTTTGTAGAATCTTACAGCATCTTTGATAAACTTCTCAGTGAAAATGTTGATTAGGTAAGTTCAGTTAAAATATAGTAGAAATGTTTATCCTGGTATCTCTAAGTATACATTTAATTGTACAGAAAACAGTGTGACGTGTCAACATTTGCAAATTGATTGTATATGATCTTAATCTTAGTGCAGCCTGAAGGATCAGTATAGTAATGCCAGGAAAGTGCTTTTTTTTAAGACTTCCTTCTCAGCTTCTCCTATAAAGAGATCCTAATACGCATTTTGATTTGTAATTGGAAATGTAACTTTCACTGAAAGTGTCATGTGATGTTTGCATTACTTTTAACTGCTGTGTATAAAGAAAACTGTATCTTTTGATTCCATCAGTTATTTCTCTTGTGCACAGGGAAGATGCATTAAAAATGACTAAAAAAATAAAAAATGAATAATTTTTTTTCTTTTTGCCTTCTGGCCGTAGGATTATGTTTAGAAGGATTGCCCAACCCCAGGATTATATAAATCTTGTCCTGTATTTCTCTAATTTTAATGGTTTAATTTTTTATAAAAAAGTACCTTTGCCCTGTCTGGAATTATTTTGGTATATAGATTTAGGTATTTTAACATTTTTCCCTCAAGTTTAGACAGTTGTTGCCTAGTATTTATTTCATTGTTCACATCCACCCTCCATTTGAAATGTCATTTTATATATATATATATATATATATATATACACACACATATATATATACACACATACACACTTTATTCTGTTTGAACTTTCTTTAGTACCACTGAACATTGTAGCCCCAGTACACCAGCCTGTAGTTATTGAGTTAGAAATATGACTTCATATCTCTTAGGGCACATCCTCCTTTTATTTTTATTTTTCACAATTTTCTACTGATTCCAACATGTTTATTTTACCAGATGAACTTTGTAGTTATTAGAACACCACCCCCCCAATAAATTGGTAATTTGGTTAGGATTGTCTTAAATTGATAGGATAGTGAGAAGTACAGAATTACAGTGCTTTCCAGAAACATGATATATTGCCTCGTTAAAAAAAAACCACTTTTTACATCTTTCAAGAGTTTTATTTATTTAAGCCCCATACAATTCATAATAAATATATTCCTAGCAATACAGATATATAGGAAACAATTCTGTAATTGGGAGTTCTTACTCAGTGTGTTACCCATGTTGTGCATTTTTGCTATATAAGGGAAGAATGTATTTTCATAGATTAGTTTTAAGTTGACAGTTTACTGAAATTATTAAATTCAAAGGTTTTCAGTTGATCCTTTTGAGTGTTTCCTGGTAATCAATTATACCAATGGTAAAGTTATAATGATAGATTATTTTCAAAATTTATAACATAGACTCTGTCAGCATGGGTTAAACAGTTCCAAAGTAGTGCTAAAGAAAAAATTAGTGGGAGTAACATTCTTGTCTTATTTCTCATTTTAACCAGACTATGTTTGCTGCAGCAATTCTAAATTGCATTTTTGAAAAGCCATTTCTCAGGGACATGGTCTAATAAGTTTGCAAAAAGCTGTATAGTATAGTATACTGTGTAGTACTATATACTATGGTGTACTATATAGCATACTGTATAGTATACTGTATACTGTATAGTACTGTAGTATACTGTTAAGTACTATATAGTATAGTAATATATATAGTATTGTACTATATAATATACTGTATAGTACTATATACTATAGTGTACTATATAGTATACTGTATAGTACTGTAGTATACTGTATAGTACTATATAGTATACTATATAGTACTATATACTATAGTATACTATATAGTATACTGTATACTATAGCCCCTCTTGGACAGTCATTATGTAGTAAATTTTGACTAGTATTATTTTTTTAAAAAGAGTATGTTCTTCAGTTTAAAAAAGTAAAAACTATTTAAACTTTTACCAACTTAAGAAATGGTGTTTTATTATTTCACTGCTGTATGAAGTGGTATTTTGGTAATTTTTATTTGTTATTGTAATTATAATAACCATAACAATAATTTGTTATTATGGTAATTATAATAACAAAGTCTTCCAAGGTAAATTTAAGAATTTTTATGACATGAATGATTTTACACATCAAATCATATCAGTACAAAAATAAGCCAATAACATAGAAAATAGCAATAAATCAAAAGCCATAGGAAAAAGTGGATGGATGTTTTCTGAGGCCTGGCTCAGACAATTTAGCAGGTAAAATTATTTCAGGCATTGAAGGAATTACTCTTGCCAAATGTTTCTCTGCCTTTTAATACATTTTGTTTTCTCCCTGAAAAAGTCCACGTCTTTAAATTACTAATTCTATTTTTGTTGTATTTTTGCTTTCTAGTTTATTAATTCTTATTTGTAACTCTACTCCATCTTTTAAACATTTTTATACTGTTCTTCCTCCATCTGTTACATGATGTAATTTCCTCTTATTGTCTTACAAGTTCATTTTATAGGCTCTGTTTTTGTTTTGGGTTTTCTGTATTTACTATTAATTCATAATTTATCCACTTATTCATCATTGAATAAGAAGGGTATATCCTAATCTGCTATCTGTCCCTTCAGTAAGAGTGGGGTAATTATCTTATGCTTTCATTATTTAAGTGGTTGTCACCCCCTCCCTAAGCTTACACTAGATGGCTAAATGGTGTAAGTTTATAGTACTGACTTTGTGATCCAGCAGGATGAAGTAGTGGGGAGGGAGCTAGGCTCAGGGGCAATCCAAGCAGGAGAGGTTCACCTTAAGATCACATTCCTCATTTGTTCTTTTGGCCTCTACTTCAGGTGTGTGATGTCATGTCACACACTTGTGTCTTGTCACCACTTGTGTGTGGCCAGTTGGGGATGGGGTCAGGGAATGGGTATACAACATGGAAATAAGTCCTGCTGGTTTATTAATGAAGACTCACATCAGGTTGAGACCATCTTGTTTAATGATATACCATGGTCAGAGACACTGAATTTGCCTTCTGAGAAGGGGCAGCCTGCTCCAAAATCTCTTCATGTACAACGTCAAAATAGCAACAAAAGGAGTAATTCCTGTCAGAGCCTAGCCCAAGAATTGGGGTTAGGGTATTAGGAGAGCCCTTTGGCCTGTGTTTCATGTCCACAAAAAACCTCAAATTCAGAATTTTAATATTATTCTCAAATGAACTTATTCTAGCTGTACAACTAAGACTGACCTGATAGAAAATGTTCATAATATAGCTTAATTTAGTAAATATAAACTTTAAAAAATATGTGGCAATTTTTATATTCCCAACTTGGTATTATTTTATTAAAGAATATATTGGGAAACTTAGATAAAGGAAGTTACTCAGGCTTACCTCAATTTATGAGTGGTTCCCATTCCAATTTTTTCACTGCCTGCCCCCACCTTCAATCCTTGCTCCTTTAAGCTGGATTGTATTAGTGGTTTTCTGCCAGGATTTTCTTGATTTGTAAATATATCACAGAACATCAGATTGGTGATATCTTTCAATATGGCCCCATCAGCATCATGTCTTAAAGAAACTCCTTGAGAATTCTAATGCCCTTGTTGTTTGTACAGGTTTTGCTCAATTTTTGTTTGCCTGTGGTAATTTCTATTGATTTGGGGGAGGGAGGGCAAGAATTGGGGACCTGTTTCATTGCTACAATCTTCCCAGAAGTCTGTTAGGAAACTTAGGGGAAAAACAATTTTCTAAAAATAGAAAGGAGAAAAATGATTGGCAGACATCAGACTGAAGCCGCCTCAAAGAACAACATCGTCAGGTGGTGTACATTCTTACCAAGGCTTTAGACATTTTGATATTAATTATCATTGGCAAAAGTTAATTCTAAACCAACACCTCCAAAGTTTGAGTAAGCCACTCTAAAATAAGGAATTGTTTGTCCTGATGTACACAGACAACATTATTCATCAGATGGATATGTATTGACGCATATAGCTTCAGTTATACTGAGATATCTATGCACAGACTTGGATTCCCTAAACACTTCCAGAATTCAACTTCAGAACTTCTTAGCCCAATGTGAGGATTAGTGAGTTTAAGGTAATTTCAGGAAAGACGCTGTAATTTATTATTAAAAAATAGTTGATGAGCTTGATTACTCAGCTCTAGCATGGATTCCATAAGATTGTTTCTGTCAGATTAGAAGGACAATAATAGGTAATATATTCATGCTTATGTTCAATTTTCATAGCAACCCTATAAGGTAGTACTACTATTATCTTCCCCAGTTTACAAATAAGGAAATAAACTAAAAGAGATTAATTTTCTGGGGTCTCATTGTTATTAAGTGATAGAGTCAAAATTTGAACCCAATTCTGAGATTCCAGAGTGTGTACTGAACCAGTTGACTCTTTCGCTCTCCCCTGAACCTATTAAAATATACTAGTCTATTTATAAAAGAGATTTTATTATAAATTATGTACTCGCTTGCCTCCTGGGTGTTGTTGTGGCAACATATTAGTTTTTAAATGAAGCATCTCTGCTGCTGTTCACCCTGGTACAGGTTACATAAAAATGCATGTGTGAGAATCAACTCTGTCATTATCAAAACTGCAGTTTGGAGGTTTGGCTTTCTGACTTTTGAGTTATGACTAATATTTGAGACTATCCTTCAGTACATCTGTCCAGTGTCCTAATACATATGGTATGCCTCCAAATTGGCAATCACATGGGCCACTTGTGCTTCAGCTGCTCTGGAGGATGCCTGCCTTTTTGTTGAGCTGCCTCTCAGAGACCTTAGAAGCAATAAACATTGTGTACCTCTCCATGGTATTTGGCAGTTTCTCAAAATCCCCTTAAGAGTAAAAATGTAGTAACATGAGCTAGATAATAACAGGCCAGTAGATGGGTTAGTAAATTGAAAGTGTCAAATGATGTGTCAATGTAAACAAGAGGTTTCTAACTTCAGTTCTGTCCCATTGAAGTTATTTTTCCATGACTAGGTATGAATATAGCTTGCCCATCCCATGGCAAATAGTATAGCGTTAGAAGGGAGAATAAATGCACTGGATGCCACTAACAAGATCCAAAAGTCCTTAGTAGATTGAAGAAAAAATATAGATAAATTTAGCAGGGTCAAATTGATTAGGATAAAATGTAAAGTCCTGTGCTTATATCAAAACTTCAGTTAATAAAGAAAAAGGATTATATAGCTTAAAAATAGCATTTGTGAAGAAGACTCAGTGGTTTTAATTTACTGTAAGTTTAACATGAGCCCACCATGTGAGCACACAGATGTACTAAAATCTCAGGCTTCATTAACAGAGGCATGGTGTCCAGCACAGGGAGGTCCTTCATAATGTTCTATTCTGTACTTGATCGTTCATGTTGGGAGATTTGGATCATTTCAGAGTGCCACAATTAAGATGGACACGGATAACATGGAAAGTGACCAAGATGGTAACTCATTTACAAATAGACACAACAATTATTAAAAGTGTCAAGAGTGCTTTAGTCTAAAGACTGGGGTTGTGGATATTTTTCTTTAAATAATTGAAGGCCTTGTCAGATAGAAGAAGGGTAACATTTACTTGGGTAGCTCCAGAGGGAAAATCATTTCAGATTTTACAATAAGTCAGATTTTTGGCTTACTTTTAGGAACTTTCTAGCAATAAATTGAAGATACCCTCTTCACTGGAGCTGTTCAAATGGAAACCCATTTGCTGGCAATGTTCAAGAATAGTTTTATGCATTAGGTAGAACTCTGGATTAGAAGACCTTCAAGATTCCTTCTAAAGCTAACATTTTCCCAATGGACTCTTCGGCTTCTCCCTGAATTTGCAAGGTCTGAGGTCAAAGTTGTTCCTGAATGAAGTCATGTTACAAACTTCTATCCAATACAAATCAGACAGCACATCTTTGTTGACAAAAAATTTAGATAAACTCACTATTTTATTTCATGATGCTACCATGGGAAAAGGACTCAAATAAAATCTTAAAATGAATATTGGAACATGTTGAGAGCTTGGGGGGAGGAAATAGGAGTGGATGCCTGAAGTTAAAAGATTCTGGTTTGAAAATGAAGATTACAGTGACATTCTGACCTCCTATTTCTCTTGATAATATTCTCCTACACTTGTCATTCACCATGGTGGTTAAAGTGATATGAGGAAGTTAAAATTAACAGTAGTATGTAAGATGTGATATGATAGCAGTGTGTGTATCTGTGTGTATATATAATTCCATATATAATTCTTTAGTTAGAGTGATCCTTTTGGAGCAGAAAAGCGTTTGTAATGATATGTTTTACATGATACCATGGATTTTATTCCATCAGATGAATGACATCAAGATTTTGAGTTATGCTTTGTATTTATAAGTTACCCTAGGACTCCAAAGAGTCTAGAAAAGAGTATCCTCGTACTGGAAACACATCAATTTCCTTATTTAACAAATGGAAATTGAATCTCAAATGTGTGTGTGTGTGTGTGTAAAACTGCTTTTGCCAGCAAAATCAAGGTCCCCTCCACATACGCCTTTACTGATAAATTCTCCTGATACATTCCCCATGTAGATGTTTGCCTTCTCCATGAGCCTTAACCTGGGTTAACCACATATCATGTGACCAGAGACTATAGCAAAATTGTCTTTGCCTTCTTGCTTCTCTTACACCCCTGCTTCCATTTCTGGATGTATTCCTATGTCTAGATGGCTTTTAAATAAGCTTTTTATTTTAAAATAGTTTTTGATTTACAGAAAAATTAGGAAAACAATATAGAAAGTTCTTAATATACCCCAGACTAAATTTCCCTTATTTTTCACATCTTATAGTATGGTATATTTGTTACAATTAATGAAGCATTGATGAAGCATTATTATTAACTCAAGTCCATACTTTATTCAGATTTTCTTAATTTTTATATAATGTCTTTTTTCTGTTCCAGTTATCCCATCCAGGATACCACATTACATTTAATCATTGTTTCCTTGGGCTGCTCTTGCCTCTGACCTCTCAGACTTTCCTTGTTTTTGATGATCTTGATAGAATGAGGAGTACTAGACAGGCATTTTGTGGAGTGTCCCTCAATTGGGATTTGTCCAATATTTTCCTCATAATCAATCTAGAGTTAAAGATTTTGAGGAGGAAGATCACAGCAATAGAGTACCATTTTCATCACATCATGTCAAATATACATATTATCATTATGATGTATAATTTTTGATATGACCCGATCACCTAGCTTGAGGTAGTGTGTATCAGTTCTATCCACTGCAAAGATACTTTCCCCTTCCTTTCAGTACTGTACACTTTGGAAGGAATTTATTACATGTAGCCCACACAAAGTGGAGAGTTGTGGTCCACCTCTCTGAAGGTGAAGTATCTACACAGTTTATCAGAAATTATTCTGCATGAGAGATTCGTCTCTCTCCTCATTTATTAGCTAATGTATTTATATCAGTACAGACTCATGGATATTTATTTTATGCTTTGGATTATAATCCAATACTACTTTATCCCATTGCTCAAAATTGTTACAGCTTTGACCATTTATTTTTGAGCATTTTCTTACTTTCTGGCATTGCTAGACACTCCAAGCTCAACTATTTATTTATTGGCTCAACCTCTTCTGGGAACTATGGTTCCATTTATTGGAGAATGATATTAAAAACCAAGACATTGGTGCTGGATGTGCTCATTATCACTAGGACTTCATTGCTTCGAGCCCCTCTCAGCTGACTGAGCAAAGAAATAAGTGTGCACTTATATACATGTATCTATAAATATTTGTTCCATATGTAAGAATTATATCTATATTAAGCTAAACATGAGATATTGCTGATATCTTCAATTCTAATCCATTATCAAAAGGAACATTAATAATCCATATGGATCATTCAAGTCTCCTCCTCTTACTTGTCTGTAACATTCCACTCCAAAAGTGAGAAACTTGGCTCCCACCATCTGCCATACATTTACACAGTTGTTTAATTCCAGTATATATGTACATCACTATCTAAATTGTTAACCCCTACCCCAGTGGGAAACAACTATTAGCTAGAATAGGGTGCTTATATATAGCTTATTTTGCCTTTAGTCTTACAGATGCTACTTATTTTCAAAGTTAACTTGAGACAGCACCATTCTCCCATACCTTTCAGTGAGATTGTTTCATACATATGTAATCTAGTTAATATTGTTTTGTCACATTCTACATTCCATCCTGGCATGCCCCGACCTCCTAAATGATTTTTTAAATTTATATGCATTAAGATTTACCATTATAGTAAAATGTAGAATGGTTTTCCTTCCCTAAAAATTCTCTGTGCATCATCTATTCAGTCCTTTGAGCCTCTAGAAGCCATTGAACTTTTTTTTTCCCACTGAATATGAGCTTTACTTTTTATCCTAATATTTGAAATCCTAATATTTCTAAGCCCTGCCTTTAAAGAAGGGTTCTCCCAACTCAAATGCTCTATGTACTAAATGTTACTCAAAATAAATGGGTCACTGGGTTAAAGTTTATGAACCTTTTTGGCTATAAACAGATTAGCTTGTCCTGCCCTTGACTGGGCCCAGTGTTTATTCTCGTTTTAAAAATTATTTTTTTAAATTATAATTGGAGGCTAATTACTTTACAATATTGTGTTGGTTTTTGCCATACATTGACATGAGTCAGCCACGGGTTTACATGTGTGCTCCATCCCAAACCCTCCTCCCACCTGCCTCCCCATTCCATCCCTCTGGGTTGTCCCAGTGCACTGGCTTTGAGTGCCCTGTTTCATGCATCGAACTTGGACTGTTCATCTGTTTCACATATGGTAATATACATGTTTCAATGCTATTCTCTTGAATCATCCCACCCTCGCCTTCTCCCAGAGTCCGAAAGTCTGTTCTTTATATCTGTGTCTCTTTTGCTGTCTTGCATATAGGGTTGTCATTACCATCTTTCTAAATTCCACATATATGCATTAATATACTGTATTGGTGTTTTACTTTCTGGCTTACTTCACTCTGTAAAACAGGCTCCTGTTTCATCCACCTCATTAGAACTGACTCAAATGTGTTCTTTTTAATAGCTGAGTAATATTCCATTGTATATATGTACCACAGCTTTCTTATCCATTCATCTGCTGATGGACATCTAGGTGGCTTCCATGTCTTAGCTATTGTAAACAGAGCTGCAGTGAACATTGGGGTACACGTGTCTCTTTCCATTCTGGTTTTCTTGGTGTGTATGCCCAGCAGTGGAATTGCTGGGTCATATGGCAGTTCTATTTCCAGATTTTTAAGGAATCTCCACACTGTTCTCCATAGTGGCTGTACTAGTTTGCATTCCCACCAACAGTGTAAGAGGGTTCCCTTTTCTCCACACCCTCTCCAGCATTTATTGTTTGTTGACTTTTTGATAGCCACCATTCTGACCAGTGTGAGATGGTACCTCATTGTGGTTTTTATTTGCATTTCTCTGATAATGAGTGATGTTGAGCATCTTTTCATGTGTTTGTTAGCCATCTGTATGTCTTCTTTGGGGAAGTGTCTGTTTGTTCTTTGGCCTATTTTTTGATTGGGTCATTTACTTTTCTGGAATTGAGCTGCATGAGCTGCTTGTATATTTTTGAGATTAATTCTTTGTCAGTTGCTTCATTTGCTATTAATTTCTCCCATTCTGAAGGCTGTCTTTTCACCTTGCTTATAGTTTCCTTCGTTGTGCAAAAGATTTTAAGTTTAATTAGGTCCCATTTGTTTATTTTTGCTTTTATTTCCATTACTCTGGGAGGTCGGTCATAGTGGATCTGCCTGTGATTTATGTCAGAGAGTGTTTTGCCTATGTTTTCCTCTAGGAGTTTTATAGTTTCTGATATCACTATATATGGTCACATAATTGGAACCATACAGTATGCAGCCTTTTCAGAGTGGCTTCTTTCACCTAGCAATTTGCATTTAATTATTTAAGATTCATTGTTGTCTCTTTTTTGCTTGATACCTAACTTATTTTTAATCTGTGAATAGCATTCCATTGTATTAGGGTTCTAGAGTTTGTTTACCCATTTACCTGTTGAAGGAGACTTATTGGTTGCTTCTGGGTATGATGATCATGAATAAAGCTGCTATAAACATTTACAGTCTCTTACATCTGGTCTCCCATTTTCCAAATTCACACTTACCTTTTAACCTTTAAAAGTAATTACTTTATTATGAAAGGAATATATACTCATTGTAAAAAAAATTTTAAAGTTAAAATATAATGAAGGTAAACTTTTTGATATGCTATAAATACAATTTTTAAATCTTATATTTAGCTTATTGTTAGAAACATTTTTTTCTTTCATTCCCAGATTTTCAGCTTTAAATTTAAAAAGTGCCTTATATTTCTTATAAAAACAAAAGCAGTTTCAGAATTGAGTAAGTGAGAAAATCCTATCATTGTTGTTCAATCACTAAGTCGTGTCCTACTCTTTGCAACCTCATGGACTGTAGCAGGCCAGGCTCCTCTGTTCTCCACTATTGCCTGGAGTTTGCTCAAATTCATGACCATTGAGTCACTGATGCTATCTAACCATCTCATCCTCTGCCCCCGCCCCTTTCTCCTTTTGCCTTCAATCTTTTCCAGCATCAGAGTCTCTTCCAATGAGTCAGCTCTTCCCATCAGGTGGCCAAAGTATTGGAGCTATAGCTTCAGCAACATCCTTCCAATGAATATTTAGGGTTGATTTGCTTTAGGATTGACTGGTTTGTCTTACAGTCCAAGGGACTCTCAAGAGTCTTCTCCAGCACCACATTTTGAAAACATCAGTTCTTCAGTACTCAGTCATCTTTATGGTCCAACTCTTGAATCTTTACACGACTACTGGAAAAACCATAGTTTTGACTATATGGATCTTTGTTGGTCAAGGGCAACAAGAATATGGGGAAACATGTTAACATTTTAGTTAATATATGTGATATCTATGATATATATATGCCATATTTACATTCCATTTTCTTATTAGGATATTATTTTTTCACATTGATAAAATGATATGACTATAAAAATATAAAAATTTCCAAGTCAGAAAATAGAGCTTTACTTCATTTTTCATCATTATTAATTTCTTGTTAATGGACCTTTAGGATGGTCTCTATTTTTCTGTATAAGGCTTGCTCTGGTTATCATACATTTAATTTTGCTTGCCTCTCCAGTTATTTTTGTAGGATAAATTCCTAGATGTGGAATGACTGGGTAAAAAATGTTCATACATTTAAAAGATACATAGATAATACCATATTGCCCTTCAGAAAGGCAGTATCTACTTAGACCTCTACTAAAAACGTAGAATTTCTTTCTCAAGATTTTCTCTGCTTTCATCAATGACCATTTTATATGTAAACAAATACATCTTTGTTATTTCACTTTCCATGTTTTTGATAATGTGTAAGGTGAAGAATTTTCTATATGTTTAATGACCATTTGCATTACTGTTTATATGAATAAGCTGTGCATACTCAGTCCATTTTTCTATTTAGGGATTTTTTTTTGCAGATAAAAAGAGATCTTCATAAATTAAGTATATTAGTTCTTTTGTTGTTGTTGTTGCTTCAATTTTTAAACACTTCCCACTACCAATTGTAGAAATAGTTTTAGTTTTAGGGTTTTTAATGTTTAAATTTTTATTTATTCTGTATTTTCTTTTTTTTCGTATAGTGAGAGGTAGAGATTTAATATTTGTTCTAAATGTATAGTCAGTTTTACTAACATCATTTATTGGACAACCTATCCTTTCCCCACTAATTTGAAATCCCATATTCATCTTGTATTGAATTCCTATGTATGTGTATCTGTCTCTACAGTTTATGTTCTGTTTTAGTGATATGTTTGTCTGTTTTTTCCCCAGATGAAGACTGTTGTAATTATTTTGATACTAGCTTTAACATTTGGTAAGGGAAGTGCCCTCTCAGCAGTTCATCTGCTAAATCTTCCTGGACAATTCTGCATTTTTTCTTGAATTATATTAAATATGTAGATTGATATCAGGAGAATTGACATTTTTGCAGGACTGGGTTTTTACCTGAGGAATGTGGTAAGTTTCTCCATTTGCCTTCTTTGTGTACTTCAGTTAAGTTTTATAATGCTCTTTATATATTTATTGTATTTTTATTGTTAGGGTTTGAACTTTCAAAACAATGTTGAATAATGGTGGGAATAGGAGACAACCTGGTCTTGTTCCTGACTTTACTAGAAATAGATTTGATGTATCATCTTTAAATATATTTTCAGGTGATTTCTTAAAATGCTATTTATCAAGTTAAGAAATTTGTCTTTTTAAGTTCCGAATTTTTTTCAAGTCAGGGATAAAAGTTGAATATTTTTTATTTTGGGGATCTCAGAATAATCATACGGCATTTTTTTACATACTAAATGTATTGAATTACATTATTGGTATGTTGACTCATCCTTGTGCTTTTGGCCTAAACTCTACTTCACTATGGTGTATTCTTGAAGTATGCTCCTGGATTTGATTCACTAATATTTCACTTAGAATTTGTACACTTAGAATTATTTGCTTAATTTTTAATTCTCATCAAATATCTGAGTTTTTGTCAATTACTTATATTCATACATCCAGAGAGATTAGTATACAACTTGTATGGAAAACTCAGAAATTATGAAAGTCAGTGTTCAGGATCCTCCTCTCTTCTTCCTTGAAATCCAGCCAACTGGTCTAGGGAGAAGTATCAGGCAACAAACCTAACTTAAATAATTGAGACCAATTTGGGTATACCATGATCTACTGATCTACATGGAGCTTTCCTGGTGGCTCAGATGGTAAAGAATCTGCCTGCATTGTGGAAGACCCAGGTTTGATCCCTGGCTTGGGAAGTTCCCTTGAAGAAGGGAATGGCTAACCACTCCAGTCTGGCTTCCCAGGTGGTGCTAATAGTCAAGAACCCACCTGGCAATGCAGGAGACAAATGAGACATGGGTTCTATCCCTGGGATGGGACAATCTCCTGGAAGAGGACATGGCAACCCACTCCTGTATTCTTGCCTGGAGAATCCCATGGACAGAGGAGCCTGACAGGCTACAATCCATGGGGTCACAAATAGTTGGACATGACTGAGTGACTGACGCTTTCACTGTCACTGATCTACATGTGATGTTTTAATGATGTCACCCATGTCATGACATTTTTGTCTTTGTCCCTGTTATTCTTAGGCTAGGTCTAGGACGGAAACATGTCCCTGCTTAGTAAAATATTTTCTCTTCCAACCTCTGGTCCAGACTCTCTCTCAGCTTTTCTTGAAGAACATTGCTGGGGCTGAGGGAGAGGATAGGGGAGATATTGTCAGACATCAAATTTAGTGTTCTCTGTTGTTCTGTAAGCTCACTCAGTCTTCCACCTCTCGTCTCATTTAGGGGAATCAGTGGGATGTTTTAGTATTGTCTTCATTTATTACCTTCTACAGTTCAGTAGATGTAATTTTCCTTTCTCTTTTGGATTCTTATATATTGTTTTCCAGTAGAAACTGAGGAGTCAATTTGTTGTCCCACCCCACCTATAAAACCTCTTTTTGTTGAGGAAGGAAATTAGCATCCCCAGTTTGGCTTGTAGTGTTCCCTTGGTCTTGACTCATCACACTCCTGGTTATGTTGGATAGATAGTTCATGTTACTCAACTTTGGCCATTAAGATCTCAACTCTGTTCATAGAGTACCTGGCTAATTCCCTGGTTGGGAAATAGTTACCCTGAGAGATAAAGCTATAATAACAAAACACAATAGATGAGATTGGATGGGTTCCAAGGCTTCAATTAACTGAAGGCTTTAACATGTCTATAAAGTGAATGTATAACATGTCACTCAGATGGTTTGGTGAATCAAATAAACATTAAAGAGAGATTAACTGAGGTAAGAGACAGTGCCCATTAGCAAAGAAAATGCTTTTACCTGTAAATCTCTGTTTTGGCATTTAATGCTATTAGATCCCAATGACGTTAGATGTTAAAATCATATAATTCACTCCCCTACCTCTGAATTCATACTCTCCAAGAATCTTTTAGACTAAGAAAAAGTTAACTTAGTGGTAGGGGCAATAAGTATGCCCTCGTGTGAGCTATATTTCATGTAGTAAATTTGAAAACTGGGGTACTAGTGTAAAAATATCACTATCCTCTAATTTCTCTCAGCTTGATAGACTTCTGAGGACCATGAAACCTAAAGCACTAACTCATTCAATCAAATATTCAGATATACTTGGAGAGTAGAGACCCTTGACCTCAGTGTGCTCACCTAGACAGAGTCAGTCTGGGAAGCCTTGTGGAATAGGCCGACTATCCTCTCTTTCCTAAAGACATGCAGTGTGTGTGCTAAGTTGATTCAGTTGTGTCCAACTCTGTGTGACGCTATGGACTGTAGCTTGCTAGGCTCATCTGTCCATGGGATTCTCCAGGTAAGAATAATGAAATGGGTTGCCAGCCCTTCTCCAGGGGCTCTCCTGACCCAAGGATCAAACCCGCATCTCTCATGTCTCCTGCATTGTCAGGCAGGGTCTTTACCACTAGCACCACCTGGGAAGCCTCCAAGACATGCAGACCTCATGCTAAATCTTTCAGATTGTCATAGTTGCTGTGTCAGTGGCTTGAAACAATTCACATTCAGATTCCCTAGGCTATGAAAGATCATATTCTCAAAATATCCACCTGAAGCTTCAATTTTTGTTGTTGTTGTTGTTCAGTCGCTCAGTCATGTCCTGCTCTTTGTGACTCCATGGACTGCAGCATGCCAGGCTTCCCTGCCCTTCATTATCTTCCAGAATTTGTTCAAACTCATGTCCATTGAATTGGTGATGCCATCCAACCATCTCAACCTCTGTCGTCCCCTTCTCCTCCTGGCATCAGTCTTTCCCAGCATCAGGTTCTTTTCCAATGAGTCAGCCCTTCCCATCGGGTGGCCAAAGTATTGGAGCTTGAGCTTCAGCATCAGTCCTTCCAATGAATATTCCGGACTGATTTCCTTTAAGATTGACTGGTTTGATCTCCTTGCTGTCCAAGAGACTGTCAAGAGTCTTCTCCAGCCCCACAGTTCCAAAGCATCAATTCTTCAGCGCTCAGCCTTCATTATGGCCCAACTCTCATATCCATACATGACTACTGGAAAAAACTATAGCTTTGACTATACAGACCTATGTTGGCAAAGTAATGTCTCTGCTTTTTAATACGCTGTCTAGGTTTGTCATAGCTTTTCTTCCAAGGAGCAAGCATCTTTTAATTTCATGGCTGCAGTCACGGTCTGCAGTGATTTTGGAGCCCAAGAAAATGAAGTCTGTCACTGTTTCCATTTTTTCCCCATCTATTTGCCATGAAGCAAGGGGACTGAATTGCATGATCTTTGTTTTCTGAATGTTGAGTTTCAAGCCAGCTTTGCCATTCTCCTCTTTCACCTTTGTCAAGAGGTTCTTTAGTTCCTCTTCACTTTCTGCCATTAGGGTGTTGCCATCTGCATATCTGAGGTGGTTAATATTTCTCCCAGAAATCTTGATTTTTGCTTAAGTTTCTTCCACCCTGGCATCTTGCATGATGTACTCAGAACTTAAAAAACTCCAATTTCAAGTAACTCACAATCTTTATTTAGGCACAATTTAAACTGAGGTATAACATACATACAGAAAAATACACATATCATGACTCTACAGCTCAATGGATTTTATTTATTTATTTATTTGTTTTTTACTGAAGGATAATTGCTTTGAAGAATTTTGTTGTTTTCTGTCAAACCTCAACATGAATCAGCCATAGGTATACATTTATCCCCTCCCTTTTGAAACTCCCTCCCATTGCCCTCCCCATAACATCCCTCTAGGTTGATACAGAGCCCCTGTTTGAGTTTCCTGAGTCATGCAGCAAATTCCTGTTGGCTATCTATTTTACATATGGTAATGTAAGTTTCTATGCTACTCTTTCCATACATCTCACCCTCTCCTCCCCTCTCCCAATATCCAGAAGTCTATTCTCTATGTCTGTTTCTCTGTTGCTGCCCTATAAATAAATTTGTCAGTACCATTTTTTTAGATTCTGTATATATGCGTTAGAATATGATATTTATCTTTCTCTTTATGACTCACTTCACTCTGTATAATAGGTTCTAGGCTCATCTATCTCATCAGAACTGACTCAAATGTGCTCCTTTTTGTGGCTGAGTAATATTCCATTGTGTATATGTACCACAACTTCTTTATCTATTCATCTGTTGATGGACATCTAGGTTGCTTCCATGCTCTAGCTATTGTAAATAGTGCTGCAGTGAACAATGGGATACATGTTTCTTTTTCAATTTTGGTTTCCTCAGGGTATATGCCCAGTAGTGGGATTGCTGGGACATATGGTGCTTTTATTCCTAGTTTTTAAAGGAATCTCCATACTGTCTTCCATAGTGGCTGTATCAGTTTACATTCCCACCAACAGTACAAGAGGATTCCCTTTTCTCCACACCCTCTCCAGCATTTTATTTTTTGTAGACTTTTTGATGATGGCCATTCTGACCAGTGTGAGATGATATCTCACTGTGGTTTTGATTTGCATTTCTCTAGTAATGAGTGATGTTGAGCATCTTTTCATGTGTTTGTTAGCCATCTGTATGTGTTCTTTGGAGAAATGTCTGTTTAGGTCTTTTCCCCAGTTTTTGATTGGGTTGTTTGTTTTTCTGGCATTGAGTTGTACGAGCTGCTTGTAAAATTTGGAGATTAATTGTCAGTCATTTCATTTGCTATTATTTTCTCCCATTCTGAGGGTTGTCTTTTCACCTTACTTATAGTTTCCTTTGCCATGCAAAAGCTTTTAATTTAATCAGATCCCACTTGTTTACTTTTGTGTTTATTTCTGTTACTCTAAGGTGGGTCATAGAGGATCTTGCTTTGATTTATGTCGTCGAGTGTTCTGCATATGTTTAATAGTTTCTGATCTTACATTTAGGTCTTTAATCCTTTTTGAGTTTGTGTATGGTGTTACAAAGTGTTCTAATTTCATTTTTTTACATGTAGCTGTCCAGTTTTCCCAGCACGATTTTTTGAAGAGGCTGTCTGCGCCATTGTATATTCTTGCCTCCTTTGTCAAAGATCAGGTACATATAGGTGCATGGGTTTATTTCTAGTCTTTCTGTCTTGTTCCATTGGTCTATATTTCTGTTTTTGTGTCAGTACCATATTGTCTTGATGACTGTAGCTTTGTAGTATAATCTGAAGTCAGGAAGGTTGATTCCTCCAGCTCCATTCTTCTTTCTCAAGACTGTTTTGGCTATTCAGGCTCTTTTGTGTTTCCATATGAATTGTGAATTTTTTTTGTTTTAGTTCTGTGAAAAATGATGGTAATTTGATAGGGATCACATTGAATCTGTAGATTGTGTTTGGTAGTATAGTCATTTTCACAATATTGATTTTTCCTACCCAGGAACATGGAATTCCTCTCCATCTGTTTATGTCATCTTTGATTTCTTTCATCAGTGTCTTATAATTTTCTGTGTACACTTCTTTTGTCTCCTTAGGTAAGTTTATTCCTAGATATTTAGTTCTTTTTGTTGCAATGGTGAATGGGATTGATTCCTTAATATCTCTTTCTGATTTTTCATTGGTAGTATATAGAAATGCAAGTGATTTCTCTGTATTGATTCTGTATCCTGCAACTTTTATAAATTCACTGATTAACTCTAGTAATTTTCTGATACTATCTTTAGGGTTTTCTATATACAGTATCATGTCATCTGCAAACAGTGAGAGCTTTACATCTTTTCCGATCTGGATTCCTTTTACTTCTTTTTCTTCTCCGATTGCTGTAGCTAGGACTTTCAGAACTATGTTGAATAATAGTGGCAAAAGTGGACACCCTTGTCTTGTTCCTGATTTTAGGGGGAATGCTTTCAGTTTTTCACCATTGAGAGTGATGTTTACTGTAGGCTGCCTCTTGAGAAACCTGTATGCAGGTCAGAAAGCAGCAGTTAGAACTGGACATGGAACAACAGACTGGTTCCAAATAGGAAAAGGAGTACGTCAAGGCTATATGCTGTCACCCTGCTTATTTAACTTATATGCAGAGTACATCATGAGAAACGCTGGGCTGGAAGAAGCACAAGCTGGAATCAAGATTACCGGGAGAAATATCAATAACCTCAGATATGTAGATGACACCACCTTTATGGCAGAAAGCGAAGAAGAGCTAAACAGCCTCTTGATGAAAGTGAAAGAGGAGAGTGAAAGTTGGCTTCAAGCTCAACATTCATAAAACTAAGGTCATGGCATCTGGTCCCATGGCAAATAGATGGGGAAACAGTGGAAAAAATGACATACTTTATTTTTCTGGGCTCCAGAATCACTGCAGATGGTGATTGCAGCCATGAAATTAAAAGACGCTTACTCCTTGGAAGGAAAGTTATGACCAACATAGACAGCATATTAAAAAGTGGAGACATTACTTTGCCAACAAAGGTCCGTCTAGTCAAGGCTATGGTTTTTCCAGTAGTCATGTTTGAATGTGAGAGTTGGACTATAAAGAAAGCTGAGTACAGAAGAATTGATGCTTTTGAACTGTGGTGTTGGAGAAGACTCTTAAGAGTCCCTTGGACTGCAAGGAGATCCAAACCAGTCCATCCTAAAGGTTGGAAGGACTGATGTTGAAGCCGAAACTCCAATATTTTGGCCACCTGATGTGAAGAGTTGACTCATTTGAAAAGATCCTGAAGTTGGGAAAGATCGAAGGCAGGAGGAGAAGGGGACGACAGAGGATGAGATAGTTAGACAGCCTCACCGACTCAATGGACATAGGTTTGAGTAAACTCCAGGAGTTGGTGATGGACAGGGAGGCCTGGCATGCTGCAGTTCATGGGGTGGCAAAGAGTTGGACACGACTGAGTGACTGAACTGAACTGAACTATCATATATGGCCTTTACTATGTTGAGGTAGGTTCCTTTTATGCCTATTTTAAGAGTTTTAATCATAAATAGGTGCTGAATTTTGTCAAAGGCTTTTTATTCATCTCTTGAGATGATCACATGGTTTTTATGTTTCAATTTGTTAATATGATGTGTCACATTATTTGATTTGCGTATATTAAAGAATCCTTGCATTCCTGGAATAAACCCAACTTGATCGTGGTGTATGAGCTTTTTGATGTCTTGCTGAATTCTGTTTGCTAAAATTTTGTTGAGGATATTTGCATCTAGGTTCATCAGTCATATTGGCCTCTAGATTTCTTTTTTTATTTTGTCTTTGTCTGGTTTTGGTATCAGGTTAATGGTGGCCTCGTAGAATGAGTTTGCAAGTGTTCCTTCCTCTGCAATTTTTTGAAAGAGTTTTAGAAGGATAGGCATTAGCTCTTCTCTAAATGTTTGGTAGAATTCTGTGAAATCATCTGGTCCTGGGATTTTGTTTTCTGGGAGATTTTTGATCACAGCTTCGATTTCAGTGCTTGTAATTGGGTTGTTCATAATTTCTATTTCTTCCTGGTTCAGTCTTGGAAGACTGAACTTTTCTAAAAATCTGTTGATTTCTTCCAGGTTATCCATTTTGTTGCTATATAGTTGCCAATGATAGTCCCATAATCCTTTGTATTTTTTCATTGTCTATTGTAACGTTTCCTTTTTCATTTCTAATTTTGTTGACTTGATTCTTCTCTCTTTTTTCCTTGATTGGTATGGCTAAAGCTTTGTCAATTTTGTTTATCTTCTCAATGAACACGCTTTGAGTTTTATTAACCTTTAGTATTGTTTCTTTCATTTATTTCTACTTGGATCTTTATGATTTCTTTCCTTCTACTAATTTTGGGGGTTGTTTTTTTTGTTGTTGTTGTTCTTATTTTTCCAGTTGTTTTACGTGAAAAGTTAGGTTGTCTATTAGATGTTTTTCTTGTTTATTGCACTAGGATTGCATTGCTATAAACTTCCCTCTTAGCACTGCTTTTGCTGCATCCTATAGGTTTTGAGTTGTCGTGTTTTCATTGTCATTTGTAGAAATTTTTTTATTTCCCCTTTGATTTTTTCAGTAACCTGTTGGTTATTTAGAAACGTGTTGTTTAATCTCTATATGTTTGTGTTTCTTACAGTTTTTTTTTTTCTTGTAATTGATATCTAGTCTCATAGCATTGTTGTTGGAGAAGATGATTGATACTATTTCAGTTTCCTTAAATTTACTGAGGTTTGATTTGTGACCCAAGATGTGGTCTATCCTGGAGAATGTTACATGTGCACTTGAGAAGAAGGTGTATTCTTCTACACTGGGGTGGAATTTCCTGAAGTTATCAATGAGATCCATCTCATCTAATGCATCATGTAAGACTTGTGTTTCCTTATGAATTTTCTGTTTTGATGATCTGTCCATTGGTATGAGTGGGGTGTTAAAGTCTCCTACTATTATTGTGTTGATGTCAATTTCTCGTTTTATGTCTGTTAGTGTTTGTCTTATGTATTGAGGTGCTCCCATGTTGGGTGCATAGATATTTACAATTGTTATGTCTTGCTCTTGGATTGATCCCTTGATCATTATGTAGTGTCTTTCCTTATCTCTTGTAATCTTCTTTATTTTAAGGTCTATTTTGTCTGACATGAGGATTGCTATTCCAGCTTTCTTTTGCTTCCCATTTGCATGGAATATATTTTCCCATCCTCTCACTTTCAGTCTGTATGTGTCTTTTGCTCTGAAGTGGGTTTCCTATAGACAGCATATATATGAGTCTTGTTTTTGTATCCATTCAGCCAGTCTGTGTCTTTTGTTTTTTTTTTTTTAATAAATTTATTTATTTTAGTTGGGGGCTAATTACTTTACAATATTGTAATAGTTTTTGCCATACATTAACATGAATCAGCCATGAGTTTACATGTGTTCCCCTTCCTGGACCCCCCACCCACCTCCCTCCCCATCCCATCCCTCTGGGTCATCCCATTGCCCCGGCCCTGAGCCTTTGTCTCATGCATCGAACATGGAATGGTGTTCTGTTTCACATATGATAATATACATGTTTCAATGCTATTCTCCCAGAACGTCCCACCCTCACCTTCTCCCTCAGAGTCCATAAAATTGTTCTATGCATCTGTGTCTCTTATTCTGTCTCGCATATAGGGTTATCGTTACCATCTTTCAAATTCCATATATATGCATTAGTATACTGTATTGTTTTTCTTTCTGGCTTACTTCACTCTGTATAATGGGCTCCAGTTTCATCCATCTCAGTAGAACCGATTCAAATGTATTTTTTTTAATGGCTGAGTAACATTCCATTGTGTATATGTACCACAGCTTCCTTATCCATTCGTCTGCTGATGGACATCTAGGTTGCTTCCATGTCCTGGCTATTGTAAACAGTGTTGCGATGAACATTGGAGTACACGCGTCTCTTTCAATTCTGGCTCATTATTAGAGAATTGCAAATCAAAACCACAATGAGGTATCATTTCACACCAGTCAGAATGGCTGCTATCCAAAAGTCTACAAGCAATAAATGCTGGAGAGGGTGTGGAGAAAAGGGAACCCTCTTACACTGTTGGTGGGAATGCAAACTAGTACAGCCACTATGGAGAACAGTCTGTGTCTTTTGGTTGGAGCATTTAATCCACTTACATTTAAAATAATTATTGATATATATGTTTCTATTGCTATTTTCTTAATTGTTTCATGTTGATTTTGTAGATCTTTTTTCTTCTCTTGTATTTCTTGGTTATATAAGTCCGTTTAACATTTGTTGTAAAGCTGGTTTGGTGGTACTGAATTCTCTTAACTTTTGCTTGCCTGGAAAGCTCTTTATTTCTCCATCAATTTTGAATGAGATCTTTGCTGGGTATAGTAATCTTGGTTGTAGATTTTTCCCTTTCTGTACTTTAAATATATCCTGCCATTACCTTCTGGCCTTCAGAGTTTCTTCTGAAAGATCAGCTGTTAAGCGTATGGGGTTCCCTTGTTTGTTACTTGTTGTTTCTCCTTTGCTGCTTTTAATATTCGTTTTTTTGTACTTAGTCTTTGTTAGTTTGATTAGTATGTGTCTTGGGGTGTTTCTCCTTGGGTTTGTCCTTTATGGGACTCCTTGTGCCTCTTGGGCTTGATTGACTATTTCCTTTTCCATGTTGGGGAAATTTTCAGCTATAATCTCTTCAAAAATTTTCTCATACCCTTTCTTTTTCTCTTCTTCTTCTGGGACCCCTATAATTTGAATGTTGGTGCGTTTGATATTGTCCCAGATGTCTCTGAGACTATCCTCAGTTCTTTTCATTCTTTTTTACTTTATTCTGCTCTGCAAAAGTTATTTCCACCATTTTATCTTCCAGCTCACTGATTCATTCTTCTGCTTCAGATATTCTGCTGTTGATTCCTTCTAGCGTGTTTTTAATTTCAGTAATTGTGTTGTTCGTCTCTGTATGTTTATTCTTTAATTCGTCTCGGTCTTTGTTAATTGATTCTTGCATTTTCTCCATTTTGTTTTCAAGGTTTTGAATCATCTTTACTATCATTATTCTGAATTATTTTTCAGGTAATTTGCCTATTTCCTCTTCATTTATTTGGACTTCTGTGTTTCTAGTTTGTTCCTTCATTTGTGTAGTATTTCTCTGCCTTTTCATTATTTTTTTTTAACTTGTAGTGTTTGAGATCTCCTTTTCCCAGGCTACAAGGTTGAATTCTTTCTTTCTTTTTTGTTTCTGCCCTCCTAAGGTTTGCCCAGTGGTTTGTGTAAGCTTCCTATAGGGTGAGATTTGTGCTGAGTTTTTGTTTGTTTGTTTTTCCTTTGATGGACAGGGCTGAATGAGGTGCTAATCTTTTCTCCTGATGAATGGGTTTGTATTTTTGTTTTGTTTATTGTTTATATGAGGCATCCTCCACAGGGTGCTACTGGTGGTTGGGTGTTGCTGGGTCTTGTATTCCAGTGGTTTCCTTTGTGTAACTTTTCACTATTTGATACCGCCTAGGGTTGGTTCTCTGGTAGTCTAAGGTCTTGGAGTCAGTGGTCCCACTCCAAAGGCTCAGGGCTTGATTTCTCAAGAAGAGTTTAGTTCTGTGATGTCTGAGGTTTGACTGTTCTATATCTTCTGAGATTGGAATTTGAGGGATCTTCAACAAGATGGCCTGGGTTTATTAGCAAAACCTCTTTTCTTATTCAGTCCTCCTTTTTTTAAAAAAAAAAACTTTTCCTTTGTGCTTGTAGTTTCACTTGCTTATAGGATGCTGCATGCAGAGACCTCCACCTTGTGCTCAGACCAGTTACAAGTGTGAAGGGCCGAGGCTGACCCATGCAGTTTAGGCGTGTGCTGAAGCTCTGTGCACTGCACTGCAACTCGAGATAGCAATGGCAGGCCTTGTACCAATGAATTTTTAAAAAGTGAACAAATCTACATAAATGTGCCCACAGATAAAGAAATAAACATTACTACCTACCAGAAGCCTCTCATGCCCCTTCCAGTCATTGTCTCCTGTGTTACCTCTATTTTGACCTCTAACAAAAGTTTTGCCTGTTTTTGAACTTTATATAAATGGAATAATCAAGTGTTTATTTTTGTGTCTAGCTTCATATAATCACCATTATGTTTGTGAGATAATCCATGTTGTTGAAATTGGCTACATTTACTTTTATTGAGGTGAAAATCACATAACATAAAACTGACCATTTTAATGTGCCATGTGTGTCAGTGATATTTAGTGTGTTCAATATTGTGTAACCATCCTATCTATCTCATTCCAAAATATTCTTGTCACTCCAAAAAGAAATTCTCTATCCATCAACCAGTCTCTTCCCCCTTCCCCACTCCCCTACTACCTCTGGCAGCTATTGGTCTGTATCCTGTCTCTATGGATTTACTTATTTTGGATGTTTTATATCAACTTTTTGGTTAGTTGCTAAGTCATGTCTGACTCTTTTGTGACCCCATGGACTGTAGCTTGCCAGACTCCCCTTTCCATGGGATTTCCCAGGCAAGAATTCTGGAGTGAGTTGTCATTTCCTCCTTCAGGGGATCTTCCTGACCCACGAATCAAACCTGAGTCTCCAACAGTAGCAGGTGGATTCTTTACCACTGAGCCACCAGGGATGTTCTTCATATCAGTGGAATCATATAAAATGTGACTTTTTATGTTTGGCTTCTTTTCATTTAATGTTTCAAGGTTCATTCATATTGTAGCAAGAATTCCTTTTTATAGCTAAATATTCCATCATATTGATGTATAATACTTTCTTTGTATATGAATCAGTATAATGATGGGAATTTGGATGGCTTCAACCTTTTAGCTGTCGTGTATAGTGCTGCTATGAACATTTGTGTGCACATTTTTATTTGAACACTTGCTTTAAATTCTTTTGGATATATAACTAAAATTGGAATTCCTGGGTCATATGGGAATTCTTAGCTCAACTTGTTGGGAAGCTACCAGAATGTTCAACTGTGCCTGTATCCATTTACATCCCCAATAGCAATGTCAAGGGTTCAAATTCCTCCACATCCTTGCCAATATTTGCTATTTTTCACGGTTTCTGTTTTTAACAATCCTAGGGGATATGAAAGGTATCTAATTGTAGGAGTGATTAGCACTTCCTTAATGACTAATGATATTGAACTTTTTCATGTGTGTTTTGGAAAACCTAGACAGTGTATTAAAAATCAGACATTACTTTGCCGGCAGAGGTCCGTATATTCAAAACTATTCAATACTTTGGCCACCTGATGCAAAGAGCCAACTCATTGGAAAAGACCCTGATGCTGGGAAAGATTGAAGGCAGAAGAAGGTGATGACAGAAGATGAGATGGTTGAATGGCATCACCAACTCAATGGACAGGAGTTTGAGCAACCTCTGAGAGATGGTGAAGGACAGGGAAGCCTGGCGTGCTGCAGTCCATGGAGTCACAAATAGTCAGACACGACTGAGCAACTGAACAGCAACAGCAATATCCTCTTGAAGTTCTTTGCCTATTTTTAAATTTGATTGTCTCTTTTGTTTTTGAGTTGTAAAAGTTCTTTGTATATTCACTGAATGAGACCATTATTAGATATTTGATTGTATTAGTTTGCTAGGGCTGCCATAATAAAATAATAGTACAGACTAGGCAGTTTAAAGAACAAAAATTTATTTTTTCACAGTTCTGGAGGCTTGAAGTCTGAGATCAAGATCAAGATGTTTGATTTCTTAAGGCCTCTTTTCTCGGCTTACAGATGGCTACCTCCTCACTGTGTCCTCACCGTATCCTTCCTTGTATGCTCACATTCTTGTTGGTTCTTTTTATGTGTGCTAGTTTCTTCTTATAAGGACACTATATTGGATTAGGACACACTTTAAGGTCCTCATTTTAAGTCAGTCATGGCTAGAAATGCCCATGGACTTCCTTGGTGGCTCAGTGGTAAAGAATCCGCCTGCCAATGAAGGAGACATAGGTTTGATCCCTGAGTCGGGAAGATCCGCTAGAGAAGGAAATGGGAACCCACTTCAGTATTCTTGCCTTGAAAACTCCATGGACAGAGGATCCTGGTGGACTACAGTCCATGGGGTCACAAAAGAGTGAGACATGACTTAGTAACTGAACGACAACAACAACAGTAATGTAAACTTACTGTTGTGTCAGCATTATTAATTTAAGAGATAATTCTTCCCCGATTGAATAACCTTGGCACTTTTGTCAAAAATCAATTCTGTTCCATTGGTTCATGTGTCTGTCTTTATGTCAGGATCACACTGTTTTGATTAATGTAGTTTTGCAATAAATTTTTTGTTTCTTTTGGGGGGGGGATGCCAGGATACACTTAACAGGAGGCTTCCTGTGTGCTGTTTTCAGTCTTGCATGAATTCTATGTTCCTTAACAGCACCTGAATACAGGTGCCAGAGAGCTGGCAAGCCGGCTTCGGAGATAATAGAAATTCATGCATCTCATTCGTATGGAAATTCCATACGGTGAACAGCAGCCCTTGACAACTCTCTTCCCTTCTGATATGTAAAGTAACTTTTACAACCCCCTCTTTTGAGAATGATTCTAGCCTCTGGCTTTCTAGATGACTTGTTAGATTTTTGATCCCTGTCTCTGCTAAAAAGTGCTATCTTGTAAGAGAGTATATATATGCCCACAATATGTTGAATAAACGCCTTTGTTCCATCAGAGCACTGGTCCCCATGTCTTTCCTCATTCTCTCTCTCTCTCTTGCTCTCGCTCTCACTCTCTCTCTTGCTCTCTCTCTCTCTCTCCCTCTCTCCCTTTCTGGCTGCTTCCACGGACCACAGGTGTCCACCGTGTCTACTTATTTTCCCGGGCTTTCAAGACCTCTTCGAGAGGGCGCCCTGAGCCTACATAGACGGTGCTAGCTCTTTGTCCTAGAGTTATATTGGCATACTGTGTAAACCAGGGAATATCAGTCTCTTTTCTTCCTTCTTTTACTTTCTTATCGGTCGACTCTGTACCCCCAAGTTCCGGTCCATTAAAGGGCCACAACAGGGGGACTTTGAGTAAAGAATTTATTTTTTACTATTGACAGAGATGTTCCTTTGTATTTGTAAACGAATACTCTCATTTGTCCTTTTTTTTTTATTGTCTGCTGTTTTTTTTTTATCACATTGCTTTTGTTGTTGTTTTAGCTGTAGATGTTCTTTATATAGTCTAGATATTAATCTTATCAGATATGATTTAAAGATATTTTCTGCCATTGCATAGGCTACCTTTTCACTCTGTTGATAGAGCCTGAAAGTTTTTTTCTTTTTAATTTTAATGAGGTCCAATTTATCTATGTTTTTCTTCTCTTGTCTGTGTTTTTGTTATGTACAAGAAATTATGGCCAAATCTATTGTCATGAAGTTTTCTCCTATGTTTTCCTCCAAGAGTTTTAGTTTTAGCTCTTATATTTAGGTCACTGATCAGTTTTGAGTTAATTTTTTAATATTAATATGATGTCAGGTAAAGTTCCAACTTCACTTTTCTTTCTTTTTTCTTGCATTTGGATATCCAGTTTCCCCTGCACAATTTGTTGAAAAGACTATTCTTGCTCTATTAAATGGTGTTGGAACTTAATGTTGAAATTATTTGACCAGCGTGTGAGATTTAATTTTGGTCTCTTTTTTTAAAATTAATTGTTTATTTTAATTGGAAGCTAATTACTTTACAGTATTGTAGTGGTTGTTGCCATACATTGCCATGAGTCAGCCATGGGTGTACATGTGTTCCCTATCCTGTACCCCCCTCTCACCTCCCTCCCCATCCTATCCCTCAGGGTCATCCCAGTGCTCCAGCTCTGAGCACCCTGTCTCATGCATCAAACCTGCACTGGCGATCTATTTCACATATGGTAATATACATGTTTCAACGCTCTTCTCTCAAATCATCCCACCCTCGCCTTCTCCCACAGAGACCAAAATTCTCTTCTTTACATCTATGTCTCTTTTGCTATGTCGCATATAGGGTCATCGTTACCATCTTTCTTAATTCCATATATATGCATTAATATACTGTATTGGTGTTTTTCTTTCTGACTTAGTTCACTCTGTATAATAGGCTCCAATTTCATCCACCTCATTAGAACTGATTCAAATGCATTCTTTTTAATAGCTGAGTAATATTCCACTGTGTATATGTACCACAGCTTTCTTATCCATTCGTCTGCTGATGGACATCTAGGTTGCTTCCATGTCCTGGCTATTGTAAACAGTGCTGCGATGAACATTGGGGTGCACGTGTCTCTTTCAATTCTGGTTTCCTTGGTGTGTATGCCCAGAAGTGAGATTGCTGGGTCGTATGCGAGTTCTATTTCCAGTTTTCTGAGAAATCTCCACACTGTTCTCCACAGTGGCTGTACTAGTTTGCATTCCCACCAACAGTGGTCACTTTACTGTAGTCTATTCATCTATTTATGAGTCTTTGGTACCAGTTGTTGTTGTTGCTGTTCAGTCTCAGTCGTGTCCAACTCTGCTACCCCATGAACTGCAGCACGCCAGGCTTACTTGTCTTTTACTTGTCATCTTTGTGCCTTTTCATTGTGCTCATGGGGTTCCCAAGGCAAGAATATTGAAGTGGTTTGCCATTCTTTTCTCCAATGATTGGTGCCAGTAGGACACTGTTTTGATTACTGTAGCTTTGTAGTAAATTTTAAAATTAGGAAGTGTTGAAATCTCCAGCTTTTCTAAAAAATTGTCTTGACTATTTGGGATCCCTTGAGATTCCATATAAATTTTAGGATGTATTTTTTTTTTGATATACACAAAAACGGCATCATTGGGAATTTTATAGGAATTACTTTTAATCTACAGATAGTTTGGGGTAGAATTGACATCTTAACAATATTAAACCTTCTAATCCATAAGCATGGAGTGTTTCCTATTTATATTGGTTTTCTTTAATTTCTTTCAGCAATGTTTTCTATGTTTCAGTGCACAAGTCTTGCACTTCCTTGGTTAAGTTTATTCCCATGTATTTTATTATTTTCTCTGTGTTTCTAAAAGGACTTGTATCTTAATTTTATTTTTGGATTCTTCATTGTTACTGTATACATCTTGTGTCATTTTCTGAATTCACTTTATTAGCACTACTAACCTTTTTGTGAAATCTTTGTGATTTTCTCTTTGAAAGATCATGTCTTAAATATAGTTTTACTTCTTCCTTTCCAATTTGGGTATCTTTTGTTTCTTTTATTTGCCTAATTGATCTAGCTAGAACTTTTCAATACTGTGTTTAATGGAAGTGAAGAATTAAGAATTCTTATCTTGTTTTTGACTATGAGGTTACTTGTGGGTTTTTGTATAATTTCTTTATCATGTTAAATATGTTTCCTTCTAGTCATCATTTGTTGCATGCTTTTATTATGATAGAGTGTTAAATTTTCTCAAATATTTTTTTCTGCAACAACTGAGATGATTGTGTTTGTTTCACATCGACCTCCCCATTTTCTTAACATATTACTGTCTAATTTTGTATTTTTTGTGTGTGTGCAACAGAGTTTTATTAAAGTATAAAAGGGATAGAGAAAGCTTCTGACATAGACATCAGAAGAGGGCAGAAAGAGTACCCCCTTGCTAGAGTTAGCAGTGGAGTTATATACTGAATCAAAAGAATGTCTGGAAGTTGTAAAGACCTCACCAGACCTACTCCCATAAGTTACATTTTAAGATAACAGGATTAGCCAGAAGGTTTAATCCAGAGACTGTCCTCAGTCAAGATACATTATTGTTATATAATCCTTGTAAAGACAGACCTACTCCCATAATTTACATTTTAAGATAACAGAATTCGCCAGAAGGTTTAATCCAGAGACTGTCCTAGGCAGGATACATTATTGTTATATAATCCTAAGGAATGTAGAGAGAAAAGAAAAAAAAGTTTGTCCTTTCTTCCTCCTTGAGAATTCCAGACCCCTCTCTCCTTAGGGACCCCTAGACTTCCTATCAACCTGCCTAGGAAATGACTCTCTCATTTCCCCCTTTTCTTTTAGGAGAATTATGTTGCCAAGGGAAAGGGGCGTCATTTTCATTCCATAACTACTTCCTGCTGTTTAGGGGTGCAGTCCCAAAATTGTTGAGGCAACATATTCTCCTAACCCTCATATTGAGGGTCTCTGATCCAGGGGCCCCAAGTAATAGTTGGAGAAGGCTGTGGCACTCGTAGGAACTTAGACAACCATTTGTAACTTAAAAGCTTTTAGATGGTTAGAAAACCACATTATACAGTTACAGACGTAAGGCAAAATAGTCATTAAACCAAGTTAAAATGAAAAGTCACATTATGTCCATAGTTACATCAGTCCATCTTAAGGTTGTTAGATGTCATCAGTTTAAGAAGAGGCATCACATGCGATTGTTGATGAAGGTATTTGCAGACTTGGAGAAAGTCTTTTCCTCGAAGTGGAGATGTCTACCACGGGAATCCTTCCACTGATGAAGAGGGGAGTGCTTCACAGACCCAGAATTTAGACTGATTGTGAAATGCTGTGTAGGAGTGAGCCCAGGACAGGAAGGCATTGTCTTGAGGATCCAGTGGCAGACTCAGGATTTTTGGAGTCAGCAGAAGTAGGCTCATATAGATTATCAGGCCCATGTGAAATGTACAAAGTCATAGCATAGAAAGTAAAGACATAAAATGAAGTCACCTAGTTCTGGTCAGGGTGCCACCTCTTAACTCGAGTGTGATGTACCCACGAATCAATTCCTGGCACTTTGACAGCTGTGGGAGAAGAAAGAATACCCTGGTAAGGGCCTTCCCAGAGAGGCTCAAGGATGGGCCCCCAGACCCCAATGTTTTTATGAAGACCTAGGTTCCTGGCTCAAATAGAGGCTTGCTTGACTCAGAGGCTGGGTCAGGAGTCGTCTCCTGGAGTTCTGTTAATGCCTGTTGAAAAGCTGAGAGCTGAGTTACATAACTAGTTAATTCCAAGACTTCAGGATCTATAACAATGTGCATAAGAAAGGCCTTCCATAAATGCCTTCAAAGGGGGGCAGTCGCTCCTTTTTGGGGGGCAGTTTGAGCCCTCATTAAAGCTATGGGTAGGACTTTAATCCAATTGTCTTGCATCTCTTGAGTTAATTTTCGCAGGTGTCTTTTGATAATGGCATTAGTTTTTCAACCTTTCCTGAGGATTGGGGTCTCCAGGAACAGTGTAAGTGATATTCTATTCCTAGAGCTTTAGATAGCCCCTGAGTTACAGCAGCTTTAAAGGCGGAGCCATTGTCACTCTGAAGGCTCCGTGGCAGCCCAAACCTGGGGGTAACTTCATGGATTAAAATCTTTATAACCTACTTAACCTGTTCACTACGACAGGGAAAAGCCTCAATCCATCTAGTAAAAGTATCCACCCGAACTTGTAAGCAAGAATACCCATTAGCTTTTGGCATATGAGTAAAATCAATTTCCCAGTCCTCCCCAGGATACTTTCCACTTCATTGTAATCCAGATTTTGCTAGCTTTTCAGCCTTTCGGTTATTTTTCTGACAAACCTCACACCTTTTGATAATGTTCTTTAAAGTTTTCATTACATTTGTTTGTTTTTCATTGTATTTTCATAAACTTTTTAAAAAATTATATAATATTTACAGGAATGCCCCTGTTATGTTCAGTCACTCAGTCGTGTCTGAGTCTTTGTGACCCCATGGACTATAGCATGCCAGGCTTCCCTGTCCATCAATCACCAACTCCCGGAGTTTACTCAAACTCATGTCCATTGAGTTGGTGATGCCATGCAACCATCTCATCCTCAGTTGTCCCCTTCTCCTCCTGTCTTCAATCTTTCCCAGCATCAGGGTCTTTTCCAACGAGTCAGTTCTTTGCATCAGATGGCCAAAGTATTGAAGTTTCAGCTTTAGCATCAGTCCTTCCAATGAATATTCAGGACTGATTTCCTTTAGGATGGATTAGTTGGATCTCCTTGCAGTCCAAGGGACTCTCAAGAGTCTTCTCCAACACCACAGTTCAAAAGCATCCACTCTTTAGTGCTCAGCTTTCTTTATAGTCCGATTCTCACATCCATACATGACTTCTGGAAAAACCATAGCCTTGACTAGACGGACCTTTGTTGGCAAAGTAATGTCTCTGCTTTTTAATATGCTGTCTAGGTTGGTCATAACTTTTCTTCTAAGGAGCAAGCGTCTTTTCATTTCATGGCTGCAGTCACCATCTGCAGTGATTTTGGAACCCCCAAAATAAAGTCTCTTTCTGTATCCATTGCTTCCCCATCTATTTGCCATGAATATATGGTACCAGATGCCATGATATTAGCTTTCTGAATGTTGAGTTTTAAGCCAGGTTTTTCACTCTCCTCTTTCACTTTCATCAAGAGGCTCTTTAGTTCTTCACTTTCTGCCATAAGTGTGGTATCATCTGCATATCTGAGGTTATTGATATTTCTCTCAGCAATCTTGATTCCAACTTGTGTTTCATCCAGCCCAGCATTTTGCATGATGTATTCTGCATGTAAATTAAATAAGCAGGGTGACAATATACAGCCTTGACGTACTCCTTTCCCAATTTGGAACCAGTCTGTTCCATGTCCAGTTCTAACTGTTGCTTCTTGGACTGCATACAGATTTCTCAGGAGGCAAGTCGGGTGGTCTGGTATTCCCATCTCTTTCAGAATCTTTCACAGTTTGTTGTGATCCACACAGTCAAAGGCTTTGGCATAGTCAATAAAGCAGAAACATATGTTTTCCTGGAACTCTCTTGCTTTTTCGATAATCCAATGAATGTTGAAAGTTTGATCTCTGGTTCCTCTGCCATTTCTAAATCCAGCTTGAGCATCTGAAAGTTCATGGTTCACATACTGTTGAAGCCTGTGTTGGAGAAATTTGAGCATTACTTTGCTAGTGTGTGAGATGTGTGCAACTGTGTGGTAGTTTTAACATTCTTTGGAATTGCCTTTCTTTGGGAATGGAATGAAAACTGACCTTTTCCAGTCCTGTGGCCACTGCTGAGTTTTCCAAATTTGCTGGCATATTGAGTGCAGCACTTTCACAGCATCATCTTTTAGGATTTGAAATAGCTCAACTGGAATTCCATCACCTCCACTGGCTTTGTTTGTAGTGATGCTTCCTAATGCCCACTTGACTTCGTATTCCAGGATGTCTGGCTCTAGTTGAGTGATCACACCATCATGGTTATCTGGGTTATAAAGATATTTCTTGCATAGTTCTTCTGTGTATTCTTGCCACCTGTTCTTAATATCTTCTGCTTCTGTTAGGTCCATACCATTTATGTCCTTTATTGAGCCCATCTTTGCATGAAATGTTCCCTTGGTATCTCTAATTTTCTTGAAGAAATCTCTCGTCTTTCCATAGTGTTTAGTAATTTGAGTCTTCTCTCTTTATGGTTTCTGGTGTTGTTCAAATCCTTCATTTCCTTGAGAAATGTCTGCATGGTTGTCTTATCCATTATTATAAATGGGATATTTAAGTCTCCAACTATTATTTTAGAACTCTCTATTTTTCTTTTCAGTTCGATTAGTGTTTGCCTCATGATTTTGGTTTCTGACATTTGGTGCACATATAATTGTAATTGTTATATATTCTGGTAAATTGATCCATTTATCAATATATTATGTACTACTTAGACTTTTGAGACAGTTTTTGACTTAATTTTTTTGTCTGATATTAATATAGCCATCACAACTCCCCTGTGGTTACTATTTGCATGGACTATATTTTCCAGTCTTTTCACTTTCAACTTATGTGTCTTTTTATTCATTTATTTAATTTTATTTTTAACTTGGAGGATAATTGCTTTATAATGTTGGTTGGTTTTTGCCGTACAACAATGTAAATTAGCTATAATTATGTCCAATGTTGTAAAGAGCAATACTGCATAGGAACCTGGAATGTTAGGTCCATGAATCAAGGCAAATTGAAAGTGATCAAACAGGACATGGCAAGAGTGAATGTCGACATTCTAGGAATCAGCAAACTAAGATGGACTGGAATGGGTGAATTTAACTCAGATGACCATTATATCTACTACTGTGGGCAGGAATCCCTTAGAAGAAATGGAGTGGCCATCATGGTCAACAAAAGAGTCCGAAATGCAGTACTTGGATGCAATCTCAAAAACGACAGAATGATCTCTGTTTGTTTCCAAGGCAAACCATTCAATATCACAGTAATCCAAGTCTATGCCCCGACCAGTAACGCTGAAGAAGCTGAACTTGAATGGTTCTATGAAGACCTACAAGACCCAATTAAATTTTCTTTTAATCTCACCCAATCCTGACCATGCACAAAACTCTTGTTTTGGATTTCTTTTCCAACAAACCTTCTATAATTTTCCTTTTTACCTTCAAATTTTGTCCTATTAACCCCCTTTTTTGTTTTCTTTCCAGGACAAAATTACTTTATTTTCCCCTTAAACTGCATTTCCATTCCTTGTATCTTTCTCCCTTTCATACAAAGATGTGCTCCTTATTAATTTTATTACTTTTAATTACATATAATATCTGGAACTCTTAACTTTTAAAGACCTTTCCCTTTCTTTTTCTTTTGGTTTTGAATTCTACTTGATTGAGTTAATTAGACTTTCTCAAGTCCTTGTGGATTTTACTTACATTTCTGCTTTGTAGAGATTTGTAAAACAAAAATAGTTGCTTTTTATTTCTCAAAGAACTTCTCTGCCACTTAAATTCTATAAAAAGATTGATTTGTATAGCTACATTTTCTTTAATTTGTTTCTTTATATCTTCAAGAAGATTTCCAATTAAATCAGAAATCAAGAATTCTATGTTTGAGAAGTTAAGGGTTCAATTTATCATGCTTTAAAAGTTTAGGCCAAGTCCCTTTTTCTGTATACACAAGTTAAACTCAGTGCAATTTACCCTTGAGGCAAAGAAAAACTCCATTATTGCTAGTATTAGCTCTGTGATATTAGCTTCATATTGTGTGAGTTCAGGTAAGCCTGATGGTTTCCTTTAGCATTGAGAACTGGAGTATTTCTGCAATGTCAGTAAACAAGGATGGTAAAGCCATCAGCAACCCTCCAAATGTGAATTTCTGAGCCCTGTAGGCACCCATAAAGAAGAAAAAGACCTGCTATCTGGAAGTAGTAAGGTTGCAGGCACTACCTGTGGTGAGCACTGAGCAGCTCAGGGTGTGAAAAATGCAAGATTCTGGCCCCAGATAGCTGAGATGCATATGAAAGGAATGATTTCAGTGAGTCCAGACTCATGCATCTTCCCATACATGGAACATCACTAAATTCCTTGATACCTGTTTTTCTTTAATTCACAAAGATACTTTTGATGTTCAGACTACCTGTCCTTTCTTGCAAACTTCTGTATAACCTGACTCCTCCCCCTGCCTCCTCAGAGCAATTCTCTGAGGGCTACTTGAGATGCTGCCTCCTGAGCTTAAGTCCTAAAAATTTCCAACAAATAAAACATAACTCTCAACCCTAAGGATGTCACTATTTTTTAAGTCAATAGTTATGGCAACCAATGAAGGAACAAGAGCAGATTCTTTTCGTCCACCTGAACTCTACAAGGATCCAGAGCCTTGGTAACAGCAGAGGCCCCTTTTGCCCATCTGCCTCCTCAGAGTCCAGACAGATTTAAGTGAGTCTCTCCCAGTTCTCAGATCTTCTGTATTGGATGATGAACCTGAGTTCTGTTTGGTGGAGTATAGCAAGTACCTGCCCTCTCTCACTTAAAAGACACTGGGGGATACCCACCCAGGGTCTAGATACTTGGTGGGGCTTGGTTAAAAGATACCAGTAATATCCACCCAGTTGAAAGATATTGGGAGGGGGTTAGTTGAAAGATACCAGGAAAAAAAAAAGAGAAAGATACCAGGGAATATCCACTCAGTGGAAAGGTGGGGAGGGCTCAGTTGAAAGATACAGAGGAATACCTGGGGCTTGGTTAAAAGATACTGAGGTTGATCCATTGTAGGAGACTGTGTGGTCTGTGCTGGGTAGTTAGGTAAGAGGCTGATCTGATCTGATGCTTTTCCTCAATTCGGCTGCCTTAATAGAATTTGTTGGGGAAAAAAAAGTGAAGATACTACATGAGAGCTTTGCTCTGAAGTAAAGGGACAAGATTCCTCCCAGCTAGTTATGGTTTTCTCAGGTGACTGAGAAATTTACAGGGATGGTGGAGGCTGAGTCCTCTTACCATGAAGTGATCCCATAGGGAAACTTACTTATTAATTAAAACACTTGTTCATCCAGGGGTCACAAATAAGAACTGGCAATTCACTGATCTGAGTATCCACTATGGTCTTAGACTACTGGAGGGAGAATTCAAGACATGTAAGATGAGCTGAAATGACTCTGGGGTGACTCCTGGAGGAGTTAAGCTCACAAGCAGCACATAGGCCCACCACAAAATCTCACTAGTAAAATTTATCCCTGCCAAATTCAACTTAAAATGGAAAATAAAATCTCTCAAAAACAAAAACAAGGGGCATCAGAAAGCCAACTTCCAACTAACACCATCGCCAGATTCATGTAAAATATGTACAGAAATACCTAGTTAATTGGGGGAATTCTACTAAAGGAACAGTTCAGTTCAGTCGCTCAGTCATGTCGGACTCTTTGTGACCCCATGAACTACAACATGTCAGGCATCCCTGTCCATCAACAACTCCCAAAGTTTACCCAAACTCATGTCCACTGAGTTGGTGATGCCATCTAACCAAGGATATCTTGTCCTAAAAATGAGGGGGCCCTTTTATTGGGTAAGCCACTCAATAAAGGTTAAAAAGATGACTTGATAAAAAATATCTTCAGAATTCTGATTTAAATAAAGGCCTTCTAAGAGGAAATTTGCATTTCTCTATGTCTTTGAGATGTTAATACAGTTCTACCTGATCTTCCTAGGTCACTCTGTGTTTGTGTGTTTTGTTTGTTCACATTTATGAAAACTTGGCCTTTGTCACACTATTTTTTGGAATAAACTCTCCAAATTTAGGTAACATTCTCCCCCAGTTACTGAAGGGTTGGTCTCTCGAGTCTTAACGATTTGAATATATATTGACATATAATTTATTTGTGTCCAAATGATGGACCCTTCTAAAATTGCAGAAAGTCATTAGCAGAGAAATGCAAATCAAAACCACAATGAGGAACCATCTCACGCTGGTCAGAATGGTTGCTATCAAAGTCTACAAACAGGGGGCGGTCCTAAGATGGCAGAGGAATAGGACAGGGAGACGACTTTCTCTCCCAAAAATTCAACGAAAGAACATTTAGACGCCGAGCAAATTTCACAAAACAACTTCTGAATGCTGGCAGAGGACATCAGACACACAGAAAGGCAGCCCATAGTCTTCAAAAGGAGGTAGGACAAAATATAGAAGCTAAAAAGAGAGTCAAAAGAGGCAGGGATGGAGATCCGTCCCAGGAAGGGAGTCTTAAAAGAGAGAGAAGTTTCTAAACACCAGGAAACACTCTCTCTGGTGGGTCTGTTGCGAGCCTTGGAATCGCAGAGGGTAAAGTAACCGGGAGGAAAAATAAATAAATAATTAAAACCCACGGTTTACGTACTTAACAGCAAATCGGGGGGGGTGGGGGGGCAGCCCAGACGCACGCATCCCCAACTAGCAAGTGGGGGCTGGGCAGGCAGGGGCGGGCTGCATTGCTCTGGGTAAGGACTGGGCCTGAATGCCCCGAGGGCAATCTGAGGGAACTAGATTGAGACAGCAACCTAGACCGTGGGATAGCTTTCCCGTGAAAAGCCTTAACCTAAGACACCCCCAGGCCCACTCACAAAACAAAGGACTGAGCAGAGCAAGCCTGCTGCGGACCGGCCCACCCCCCACAGGAGACAGGTAGGTGAGGGCAGCCAGAGCCGGAAGGGCGGAAACGTGGCCCCAGAGAGGCATCCTATACCAAACAGCAAACAGACCTCGCTGCTAACCAGGACTTCTTGGGACTCGGGAGGGTCAACACCCGCCGAGAGGGTTGCAGCCAGGGATCAGCTCTCCAGGGGAGAGCACGGCACACCTGGAAGCTGTGCCCGTTGTACACCCAGAAAACCGAGCGGATGAGATGGGGAAAAGGAAAAAGGCGGAGCCCCCGACCGTGCTAGCCAAAAACCTGGTCACCAGAGCTGCTTGGACCTGGGAAGGGCACAAAACCCAGGCTCAACCAAGTCTGCGACTTTGTGAAGTACCCGGGAACCAGAACCTGAGCAGCTTAGACCTGGGAAGTACAGGCAACCCCAGGGGCCTCTTCAGACAGTTCCCGGCAGTGCAACCTAGAGCCTGAGTAGTGTAGACTGGGAAAGCACACACACCGTGAGCGGGGCAAACCCAGTGTGGCAGAAACATTGTGAGCACACGCTAGTGAGATTTGTTTGCAGTGTTCCTCCCTCCCCACAGCACGACTGAACAAGTGAGACTAAAAAAAAGTGGCCACAATCGCCCCCCTTGTGTCAGGGCGGAAATTAGACACTGAAGAGACCAGCAAACAGAAGAAGCTAAACGAAACAGAGGGAACCGCTTTGGAAGTAACAGATGCAACAGATTAAAACCCTGTAGATAGCACCGGCTACATAGGAAGGGTTTTAGAGACCTTGAGAAATACAAGCTGGAACAAGGAACTATCTGAAAATGAACTGACCCCACACCCTCCATAACAGCTCCAGAGAAAGCTGCTGCTGCTGCTAAGTTGATTCAGTCGTGTCCGACTCTGTGCGACCCCATAGACCACAGCCCACCAGGCTCTCCCGTCCCTGGGATTCTCCAGGCAACAACACTGGAGTGGGTTGCCATTTCCTTCTCCAATGCATGAAAGTGAAAAATGAAAGTGAAGTCGCTCAGTTGTGTCTGACTCTTCATGACCGCATGGACTGCAGCCTACCAGGCTCCTCTGTCCAGGGGATTTTCCAGGCAAGAGTACTGGAGTGGGGTGCCATTGCCTTCTCCGTCCAGAGAAAGTCCTAGATATATTTTTACTATTATCATTTTTTTCTAATTTAAAAAAATTTCTTTCATTATTATTTAAATTTTTTAAATTTTATTTTATTTTCTTATTTTATTTTTATTTCTAAGTCCCCTATTACTCCCTCAATTTTCATTTTTATAACCTACTCTTACCTTGCAAAAAAAAAGACCCTATATTTATTTTTTAAGACCTTATTTTTAAAGCAAACTTCATATATATATATATATATATATATATATATATATATATATATATTATAATTTTTGTGACTCTGGTGGTTTTTTTTTCTTTTTTTTCCTCTTTTTTTAATATGGTATTTTTGAGAACCTAACCTCTACTCTAGATTTTTAATCTTTGCTTTTTAGTATTTGTTATCAACTTTGTATCTTCAAGAACCCAATCTTCAGCACCCATTTTTACTTGGGAGCGAGATCACTGGCTTGATTGCTCTCTCCCCCTTTTAACTCTCCTTTTTCTCCACCAGGTCACCTCCATCTCCTCACTCCGCCTTTTCTTCTCAACCCAACTCTGTGAATCTCTTTGTGTATTCTGGGCTGTGGAAAACACTTAGAAAACTGATTACTGGCTGGATCTGTCTCTCCCCTTTTGATTCCCCCTTTTCTCCTCCTGGCCACCTCTGTCTCCTTCCTCCTTCTTCTCTTCCCTGTGTAACTCCGTGAACATCTCTGAGAGATCCAGACGGTGGAGAGCACATAAGGAAGTGATTACTGGCTAGCTTGCTCTCTCCCCTTTTGATTCCCCTCTTCTCCTCCTGGCCACCTCTATCTCCTTCCTCCCTCTTCTCTTCTCCATGTAACTCTGTGAACCTCTCCAGGTGTCCCTCACTGTGGAGAAAATTTTCATCATTAACCTAGATGTTTTATCATCGGTGCTGTATAGATAGAGAAGTCTTGAGGCTACTGTAAGACTAATACTGAAAACCAGAGACAGGAGACATAAGTCCAAATCTTGAGAACACCGGAGAACTCCTGAAACCAGGAAGCATTAAACGATAGGAGCTCATCAAAAGTCTCTACACCTACACTGAAACCAAGCACCACCCAAGGGCCAACAAGTTCCAGAGTAAGATGTACCATGCAAATTCTCCAGCAACACAGGAACATAGCCCTGAGCTTCAATATACAGGCTGCCCAAAGTCACACCAAACCCAAATCAAATGCTTATGATTATACAGTGGAAGTGACAGATTTAAGGGACTAGATCTGATAGACAGAGTGCCTGATGAACTATGGACAGAGGTTTGTGACATTGTACAGAAGACAGGGATCAAGACCATCCCCAAGGAAAAGAAATGCAAAAAAACAAAATGGCTGTCTGAGGAGGCCTTACAGATAGCTGGGAAGAGAAGAGAAGCGAAAAGCAAAGCAGAAAAGGAAAGATATTCCCATCTGAATGCAGAGTTCCAAAGAAGAGCAAGGAGAGATAAGAAAGCCTTCCCCAGCGATCAATGCAAAGAAATAGAGGAAAACAACAGATTGGGAAAGACTAGAGATCGCTTCAAGAAAATTAGAGATACCAAGGGAACATTTCATGCAAAGATGGGCTCGATAAACGACAGAAATGGTATAGACCTAACAGAAGCAGAAGATATTAAGAAGAGATGGCAAGAATAAACAGAAGAACTGTAACAAAAAGATCTTCACGACCCAGATAATCACAGTGGTGTGATCACTCACCTAGAGCCAGACATCCTGGAATGTGAAGTCAAGTGGGCCTTAGAAAGCATCACTACAGACAAAGCTATTGGAGGTGATGGAATTCCAGGTGAGCTATTTCAAATCCTCAAAGCTGATACTGTGAAAGTGCTGCACTCGATATGCCAGCAAATCTGGAAAACTCAGCAGTGGCCACAGGACTGGAAAAGGTCAGTTTTCATTCCAATCCCAAAGAAAAGCAATCCCAAAGAATGCTCAAACTACCACACAATTGCACTCATCTCACATGATAGTAAAGTAATGCTCAAAATTCTCCAGGCCAGGCTTCAGCAACACGTGAACCATGAACTTCCAGATGTTCAAGCTGGTTTTAGAAAAGGCAGAGGAACCAGAGATCAAATTGCCAATATCCGCTGGATCATCGAAAAAGCAAGAGAGTTCCAGAAAAACATCTCTTTCTGCTTTATTGACTATGCCAAAGCCTTTGACTGTGTGGATCAAAATAAACTGTGGAAAATTCTGAAAGAGATGGGAATACCAGACCATCTGACCTGTCTCTTGAGAACCTGTATGCAGGTCAGGAAGCAACAGTTAGAACTGGACATGGAACAACAGACTTGTTCCAAATAGGAAAAGGAGTACGTCAAGGCTGTATATTGTCACCCTGCTTATTTAACTTATATGCAGAGTACATCATGAGAAATGCTGGGCTGGAAGAAACACAAGCTGGAATCAAGATTGCCTGGAGAAATATCAATAACCTCAGATATGCAGATGACACCACCCTTATGGCAGAAAGTGAAAAAGAACTAAAGAGCCTCTTGTTGAAAGTGAAAGAGGAGAGTGGAAAAGTTGGCTTAAAGTTCAACATTCAGAAAACTAATATCATGGCATCTGGTCCCATCACTTCATGGGAAATAGATGAGGAAATAGTGGAAACAGTGTCAGAGTTTATTTTGGGGGGCTCCAAAATCACTGCAGATGGTGACTGCAGCCATGAAATTAAAAGACGCTTTCTCCTTGGAAGGAAGGTTATGGCCAACCTAGATAGCATATTTAAAAGCAGAGACATTACTTTGCCAACAAAGGTCTGTCTAGTCAAGGCTATGGTTTTTCCAGTGGTCATGTATGGATGTGAGAGTTGGACAGTGAAGAAAGCTGAGTGCTGCAGAATTGATGCTTTTGAACTGTGGTGTTGGAGAAGACTCTTGAGAGTCCCTTGGACTGCAAGGTGATCCACCCAGTCCATGCTAAAGGTGATCAATCCTGGGTGTTCATTGGAAGGACTGATGTTGAAACTGAAACTCCAATACTTTGGCCACCTCATGCTAAGAGTTGACTCATTGGAAAAGACCCTAATGCTGGGAAGGATTGGGGGCAGGAGGAGATGGGGACAACAGAGGATGAGATGGTTGGATGGTGTCACCGACTCGATGGACATGGGTTTGGGTAAACTCCGGGAATTGGTGATGGACAGGGAGGCCTGGCATGCTGTGTTTCATTGGGTTGCAAAGAGTCGGACACGACTGAGCGACTGAACTGAACTGACTGATATAATATAGAAAGATGGTGCTGATGAACCTATCTGCAGGGCAGCAATGGAGATGAAGATCTACAGAATAGATTTTGGACACAGTGGGGAGAAAGAAGGTGGGAAGATTTTAGAGAGGAGCATTAAAACATGTATATTACCATATGTAAAGTAGATAGCCAGTGGGAATTTGCTGGGTGACACAGGGAACCAAAAGCTGATGCTCTGTGACAACCTAGAGGGGTAGTATGGGAGGCAGGTTTAAGAGGGAGGGGACATATGCATACTATGGCTGATTCATGTTGATGTATGGCAGAAGCCATCACAACATTGTAAATAATTATCCTCCAATTAAAAATAAAAGAGTATAAAAGTTAAATATAATACCTTATTAGAGTTCTTCTGTGTATTCTTGCCACCTCTTCTAAATATCTTCTGCTTCTATTAGGTCCACACCATTTCTGTTCTTTATCGTGCCTATCTTTGCATGAAATCTTCCCTTGGTAGCTCTAATTTTCTTGAAGAGATCGCTAATCTTTCCCATTCCATTGTTTTCCTCTTTTCCTTTGCACTGATCACTGAGGAAGGCTTTCTTTTCTCTCCTTGCTATTCCTTTTAGCTCCTTGCCAGAGATTAAATTGCCAACATCCACTGGATCATTGAAAAAGCAAGAGAGTTCCAGAAAAACATCTACTTCTGCTTTATTGACTATGCCAAAGTCTTTAACTGTGTGGGTCACAACAAACTATGGAAAATTCTGAAAGAGATGGGAATACCAGACCATCTGACCTTCATCCTGAGAAAACTGTATGCAGGTCAAGAAGCAACAGTTAGAACTGGACATGGAACAAAAGACTGGTTCCAAATAGGAAAAGAGGTATGTCAAGGCTGTATATTGTCACCCTGCTTATTTAACTTATATGCAGAATATATCATGAGAAACGCTGGGTTGGATGAAGCACAAGCTGAAATCAAGATTGCCAGGAGAAATATCAATAACCTCAGATATGCAGACGACACCACCTTTATGGCAGAAAGTGAAGAAGAACTAAAGAGCCTCTTGATGAAAGTGAGAGAGGAAAGTGAAAAACTTGGCTTAAAGCTCAACATTCAGAAAACTAAGATCATGGCATCCAGTCCCATCACTTCATGGCAAATAGATGGGCAAAGTGGGGAAACAGTGGCTGACTTCATTTTGGGGTGCTCCAAAATAACTACAGTTGGTGACTGCAGCTGTGAAATTAAAAGATATTTCCTCCTTGGAAGGAAAGTTATGACCAACCTAGATAGCATATTTAAAAAGCAGAGACATTACTTTGCCAACAAAGGTCCATCTAGTCAACGCTATTGTTTTTCCTGTAGTCATATATGGATGTGAGAGTTGTGCGCCAAAGAATGGATGCTTTTGAACTTTGATGTTGGAGAAAACTCTTGAAAGTCCCTTGGACAGCAAGGAGATCCATCCAGTCCATCCTAAAGGAAATCAGTCCTGAATTTTCATTGGAGGGACTGATGCTGAAACTGAAACTCTAGTACTTTGGCCACCTGGTGTGAAGAGCTGACTCATTGGAAAAGGCTCTGATGCTGGGAAAGATTGAAGGCAGGAGGAGAAGGGAACGGCAGAGGATGAAATGGTTGGATGGCATCACTGACTCAATGAAAATTAGCTTGGGTGAACTGCACGAGTTGGTGATGGACAGGGAGGCCTGGCGTGCTGTGGTCCATGAGGTTGCAAAGAGTTGCATATGACTGAGCAACTGAACTGAGCTGAACTGACTTTGGGTTTTTACTTTTTATCTTTTCCCAGTTGATTTACATGTAAACTTTTGTTTTCTATTCAGTGCTTTTCTTGTATCTTGAGGTAGGATTACATTGCTATAAACTTCTCTTATAGAACTGCTATTGTTGCAACCTATAGGTTTTGAGTTGTCACGTTTTCATTGTCATTTGTTGCTAAGAATTTTTGATTTCCCTTTTGGTTTCTTTAGTAACCTGTTCATTTTTCAGAAATGTATTGTTTAATCTCCATTTGTTTGTGTTTTTTGCAGTTTTTTTCCCCTCTAATTGATACCTAGTTTCATAGTGTTGTGGTCAGAAAATGCGTTTGATATGGTTTCAGTTTTCTTAAAGTTACTTTGGCTTGATTTCTGACCCAAGATGTGGTCTATCCTGGAGAAAGTTCCATGTGCATTTGAGAAGAAACTATTCTTCTGCATTTGGATGGGATGTTCTGAAGATATCAATTAGGTCCAACCAGTCTAATGAGTCATTTTAGGCTTGTGTTTCCTTCTTAATTTTCTGTTTTGTTTATCTCTCCACTGGTGTAAGTAGGGAATCTCTCCACTGGTGTAAGTGGGGTGTTAAATCCCCTACTATTATTGTGTTACCCTCAATTCCTTCTGCTATATTTGTTAGTGTTTATCTTATGTATTGAGGTGCTTCTATATTTGGTGAATAAATATTTAAAATTGATATGTCTTCCTCTTGGATTGATCCCTTGATTGTTATGTGGTGTTCTTCCTTATCTCTTGCAATATTCTTTATTTAAGGTCTATTTTATCTAATACGAAAATTGTTATTTCTGCTTTCTTTTGATTTCCCTTTGCATGGAATATCTTTTTCCATCTTCTCATTTTCAGTTTTTAATAGTCCCTACGTCTGAAGTGAGTCTCTTGTACACAATATATACATAGGACTTGCTTTGCATCCATTTAGTCAGTCTTTGTATTTTGGTTGTAACATTTAATTCATTTACATTTAAACTAATTTATATATATGTGTGTTCCTCTTGTCATTTTCTTGATTGTTTAGGGTTTGTTTCTGTAGGTCTTTTTCTTCTTTTGTTTTCCCTGCCTATATAAGTCCCTTTAACATTTGTGTACTTGGTTTGGTGGTACTAAATTCTCTTAACTTTTGCTTGTCCAAACTTTTGATTTCACCATCAGTTTTGAGTGGGGTCCTTGCCCAGTAGAGTAATCTTGTGTGTAGATTTTTCTCTTTCAGTACTTTAAATATATCCTGCCATTCCCTTCTGGCCTGCAGAGTTTCTGCTGAAAGATCAGCTGTTAATTATATGGGGTATCCCTTATATGTTACTTGTTGCTTTTCCCTTGCCACTTTTAGTATTCTTTCTTTGTGTTTAATTTTTGTTACTTTGATTACTGTGTCTCTGTGTGTTTCTCCTTGTGTTTATACTGTATGGGACCCTCTGTTTTCTTGGACTTGATTGACTGTTTCCTTTCCCATGATGGGGAAATTTTCGACTATAATCTCTTTGAAAATTTTCTCAGACCCTTTTTTTCTCCTCTTCTTCTGGGACCCCTATAATTCGAATGTTGGTGCATTTAATAATGTCCCAGAGGTCTCTGAGACTATCCTCAGTTCTTTTCATACTTTTTCCTTTATTCTGCTCTTCACCAGTTATTTCCACCTGTCTACCAACACACTTATCCTCTCTGCAGCCTCAGGTATTCTGATATTGATTCTTTATAGAGTATTTTTTATTTCAGTATTTGTGTTTTTCATCTCTTTTTGTTTATTTTTATTTCTTCTAAGTGTGTATTAGTCATCCAGTCATGTCCCACTCTGTGACCCCATGGACTGTGGCCTGCCAGGCTCCTTTGTCCTTGGAATTCTCCAGGCAAGAATAGTGGAGTGGGTTACTGTTTCCTTCTCCAGGGGATTTTCCAGACCCAGGTATCCAACCCAGGTCTCCCACATTGCAGGCAGATTTTTTACCATCTCCACCACTTGGGAAGTCCCCAAGAATTAAAAGTGTCAGTTGCTCAGTCGTGTCCAACTCTTTGCATCCCCATAAACTGTAGCTCACCAGGCTCTGTCCATAGGATTCTCCAGGCAGGAATACTGAAATGGTTGCCATTCCCTTCTCCAGGGGCTCTTCCCAATCCAGGGATCAAACCTCAGTCCTCTGTCTTGCAGTTTCTTTACCATCTGAGCCACCAGGGAAGCCCATCTCTGTTTGTTTATTATTTCTTCTAATTCCTTGTTTAATGTGTTAGTGCACTAAAAATGATTCTTGCATTTTCTCTGTTCTATTTTTGAGGTTTTGGGTCATCTTTACTATCATTACTCTGAATTCTTTTTCAGGTAGTTTGCTTGTTTCCTCTTTGTTTATTTGGTCTTGTATGATTCTAGGTTGTTCCTTCATTTACACAATATTTCTCTGCCTTTTCATTTTTTTAACTTATTGTGTTTGATTTCTCCTTTTCCAAGGCTTCACATTTGAATTCCTTCTTCCTTTTGGTTTCTGTCCCCGGTGGGTAAGGTCGGGCCAGTGGTTTGTGGAGGCTTCATGTAGAGTGTGACTTGTAGGTGGGAGGAGGTGAAGTTTTTTTCCCCACTCTGATGGGCCAGTTGTGTGAGGTGTTAATCCTATCTTCTGATGATTGGGTTTGTGTTTTTGCATTGTTTGGGTGAGGCGTCCTGTACTGTTGCTGCCAGCCAGTTGGGTAATGCTGTGTCTCATATATAGATGAGGGCCTTTGTCAGAGTTCTCACTAATTAATACTCCCTGGGGTTAGGAGTTCTTTGGCAGTCTAGGGCCTTGGAGACTGTGCTCCCACTCCAAAGGCACAGGGCCTGATCTCTGGCCAGGGAACTGAGATTCCTCAAGTGCTTTATTATGGCATCAAAAGGGATTAAAACAAGCACACAAAAAGCCAAAAAAACAAAACAAGAAACAAAAGAAGAAACCCAGACAAATGGTAAATACAAAATCAGGCAAATAACAAAGATAATGGAATATACACATGTATATATACACATATAAACAAAACCAAAACAGTCCAAATAAAGAAAGTACAAGAAATTGACTCCACAAGCAAAGGAAACCAAAAATGATATCAACCATTTAAAAACAAAATTAACTAAAACAAAAACAAGAAAACAAAACCAAAGCAGGTGTCAACTGGGGAATAAAACAACAAAAACAAAACAAACTAACAAACTCATGGTGAGAAAAACAAAGAAAAGGAAGAAAAGAAACAAAGACTAGAAAAACAAAGTGAAATAGAAGTAGATATAAAAAAGATTTGTATATATATTAAAGAATAACGAGCAGGAAAAGAGCAATAAGAAAAGCAAACAAAAGAATAAATATAAAAATATAATAATAAATTTTAAAAACCTTCAAAGGAAAATAAAACCACAGAACTTCAAAAGGCCAACATAGACGTAGAAGTATATAAAGGAAATAAAAAGTGAGACAAAAAAATTCTCAAAACTGAAATTGATTTAATAGTACTAATAAAATCAGCAACTACAGCAACAGACAGGAGGAAAAGAAATAAAGAAGAAAAAATCCAGAATCAACTATAGAACAAGTCAAAATATAAGAATAATAACAAATATTTTTCTTGGACCTTAGCTGTCACCATCCTTTCCATTGCTGTGAGTCATAGTCTACCTTGTCTCCCTAGGATGCCCTCCAATACTGGGCTAGTCTCTGGACATGTTGTGGGGGCAGCTTAGGCTCTAATCTTGTCCCATGTTCATGCCTCCAATGTCCAAAGCTGCCAGAGCTAGTGTGTTTTCTTTGGTGGGAACTCTCATTGTCCTTTGACGTATTCCATAGGCACAGAATCTGCCTAGTTGATTGTGTGGATTTAATCTGCAGCTTATATAGCTGATGAGAATGTTTGGGGTCCTCTTCCTTATCAGCACTGCCCCTGGGTTTCAACTGTGGTTTTATCTCAACCTCTGCATATGAGTCATCCACAGGGATTTACTCCTGAGGCTGCCCTGGAGGACTTGGTTCTGCCCCAGTGAGGACCTGGGGATGGAGGTGGCAAAGCTGCTTGGATTGCAAGGGTCTAGGCAGCACCAGGTACTCAGGGGAGACAGCAGCTGGAGCAGCAGGAAATATGGTGCTCTCATGACTTTTCCTAGCCTCTGGCAGTTTTGTCCCAGTGAGGATTAAGTGTGGAGGTGGTACGGCTGCCTGCATTGCGGGGATCCTGGTGGTACCTAGTGTGCAGGGACACCACCTGCCTCAGCTGCAGGAACTATGGCCCTAGTAGAGACTTTTTCTAGCCTCTGGCAGCTGGTGATCAGAAGGCCTCTCTGGCTGATCCTTCTCTGTTGCTAAGCCCACTCAGGCACTTAAAGGGCCCCCTGGCTGGGATCTTTCTCCGTTGTTCAGCTACCAGTGCTGTCATGTGTAGAGAGTGAGACTACATTGATAACTCTACCCCTGCATGTAAGGCAGCAGTATCTTCTTGCCTCCATGCCTGCCTGGTTTTCCTCCACAGGCATTTCCCACCTTGATCTCCTCCATCACACCCCCTCAGGCCATCTCCCCACAGTCAACAGCAGACCTCACTCTGGGATTGGTCTCCAGTCCCTACATTTCAGCTCCCAGCCGCTGTACTTTCTAGGGGACTTGCGTCCCCATCTGAGGTATGTAGGGCTGGGGCAAGTATTGTCTATGTGATTCTCATTCCATTCAGACTATCGCAGATCAGCTGCTTCTCTCTCCAACAGCCTCAAATGTTTCTCCTCTATCCCAAGCAATTGCCCTGATGTAGGGCTCTGGCCCCTGCTTCAGTTTCCCCACCTGCCGGGTTCAGGACCAGTCCTTCTCACTCTCCTCTTTTTCCCCCTTCCTCCTTCATCCTGCAGAGTTTTGTGCGGTTCTATACATTCTATATATTCTGGTGGTCAGGTACTCCTGCCCACTCTCAGCTGGTGTTCTGCAAGATCTTCTGTGTCTGAAGGTGTATTCCTGATGTATCCACGGAGAGAGATGTACAACCACTCCTCCATCACCTTCTTCCTGTGCTGTGCTGTGCTCAGTCATGCCCAACTCTTTGCAACCTATGGATTTCAGCTTGCCAGGCTCCTCTGTCCATGGGATTCTCCAGGCAAGAATACTGGAGTGGGTTTCTGTGCCCTCCTCCAGGGTATCTTCTTGACCCAGGAATAGAACCCATATCTCTGGTGTCTCTTGCATTGCAGGCAGGTCTTTACCCACTGAGCCACCTGGGAAGCCACTTCTTCCTCTTGGCAGTGGTGGTTTAGTTGCTAAGTCGTGTCCGACTCTTGCGACCCCATGGATTGTAGCCTGCCAGGTTCCTCTGTCCATGGGATTCTCCAGGCAAGGATACTTTTGTATGTATTTCCTAGAATTATTTCTGTCAGATTGAGAGGGGAGGTGATGTAAAGTTCAAGTGTCTTTTATCTCTCAGAATATCCTACAAAAATTAATACACAAAACCTTCAATTAAATTGAGAAGGGAGACCAGTAGGTGAAGCTCTCCTGCCCTGAGATGATAGCAGAGTCCTATAGGAAGAAGAAAACCTCCTCTTCTTTCCTGGAAAGGACTCAACCAATAAAAAGCTATAGATTCCTTTTTGCCACAACTTTCCCAACTTGTTTTTCTCTGTATAAAAGCATCCTCCTTCCCTTGACATGTAGGGACCTACACGTGGCTCACACATGGGTACAGATTCCAAATTGCAATTCTCTGTTGATCCTGAATAAACCCATATTTCCTGGAGAAATATCTGGCAGTCTGCTGTTTTAAGCAAGCATTTTGGTGGCCCATATGAGGACCAGAGGAGACTCCCCAAACAAATAGGTGTGGTACTCACAAATCAAGGCCATTGTCACTCACTGCTTTTCTTGTTGATCCTGGAGTTTGAAGGTTTATCTTTAATTCTGAATTCAAATTTGTGCTTGCTTTGTGTTTGAAACTCTCCACATTTTATTTGGGACATATTTTAACAGTTTTTTCTCTCTGGTTAAGACCTTGTTTTCTATACAAATATTTGGCACTGTGGTCTGATTTCTGTTTCTTCGGGAATAAGAGCTGCTTCACTGAAACTGTGCCAGTTTTTAAACTTTTAGCCTATTGCTTCGGACTAGAATACTCTCTGAAAAAATGGCTTAAAAAGTCTTTGGTCTTGTTACTGAACTAAATTTGAGCCCACTCTTGTGATGCCTAGGAAAGCCAATCTACTGACACTGGATTGTGTTAAAGGGAAAGTATTTAGTTATTGCAGGGCACCCAGTGTGGGACAAATCAAGAATGGGCATGTCATAATCAAAAGACCTGAACTCCTCAGTGGCTTTTAGAGAAAGGTTGTTAAAGGCAGGGTGAGGGAGAGGGTATCAGGGTGCTTGATTTGCTTGTAGATATTCTTCTCATTGGTTGGCGGTAAGGTATTTCAAGAGTCAACATCATCAACCTTCTAGGTTCTATGTGCTTGTGGTCAGATGAAGTTAATTTCATCCACCTGGTGAGCTTTTAATATCTGCTAAACAATTCAAGGATATAGCCCAGGATATTATCTATAGCCCTTGAGGAAGAATGAAAAGTCCTTCACTTTATGACTAAACTACTATTATTTTTTCTTGCTTGACTGTTTCCCTTTGTTTCTGCATTTTCTCATTTCCAATTAAATTCTTTCCTTGGAACCCAAGACAGACTAAGGAGACAAAAAGTGTTTTTGTTTTTGCAAAAAGAGGCAGTGGACACTAGGGGGAATGTGTCCTCAGAAAGGCTCCATAGGATCCTGCTCAGTTTCAGTCTAGCTTCTCTGGGGCCAAGATGTTTTCTTCAAATTTGCTAGTATTTAGGCTTGCAAGATGTTGGAATTGAACTGTTTGAGCTGTAACTTGCTTAAACTGTTTGAAAATTATTCCTTTCCTCTAGAGAAAAACCCTCTGAAAAGCAGGATTCCAGATATGTAAATATTTTGAGGACACAACCCATCTATAGAGACTCTGGCCAATTTTATGTTTAAAAACTGTGATCCTTCATATATATCTCTAAATAAATGGACAAACCTGACCAAAGCAATTCAGAATATCAATGGCCTTTATAGAGAGTTTTGAATCCCCAAACTCAATTACTATCAAACTGAATTGGACTCAATACCTCAAAAATTTCCAAAACTAAATGGAATGCTTATTTTAATTGGTATGTTGAGGCTTCCCAATGTTATCAGGAGTCTAAAATTGTCTCTCTGCAAATCAAGATTTTGAGATGAACTGAAGCAAATGAAAAATTAAAGAAAGATAAAGAAAGAAACTTCAGGCCCTTCTTCCTTGGCTTCTTTGTCTCAGATTCTGCCTCTAGCAACGTTGTCTCTCTCCCCTCTGCTCCCTGTGGCCAGACTCCTTCTCTGATGCCATCTTCCTCCCTCCCTTCTATCCTACCTATGCCTTCACTATGCCCTTAAGTCCTCACATAAATTCTCCATTTAGATTTCTCCTTTCTTTGAAAGTCTCCTCACCACATTTTCTCATGAACTTGCCAGAACTGTCCCTTTAGTGTTAAGCCATCTGATGATCCAGGAGCTAAACCCTTAAGTTCTTATATTCTATGGACTAAAGCTGAAGTCAAAGATTTTCCCAAAGTTAGTGGAGATCCTCGTAGACTCACTGAGTTTAATATAGTAATTCAAACTTATTGACCTGGTTTCTCTGATTTATATCAGCCAGTTCACATGTGTGTTGGTGAAAGCCAGGCCCAAGATTGGATTAAAATTGCTGATGGGGAAAATTCAGAATGGGTTCTAGAATTACAACTGAGATACCAGTTCAGTAAACGCATTACATGATCATGTTGAGGCAATTGTTAGGCAACATAATCAAGCATTTCTAATGCTTTTCCAAAGCTTATTGATAGAAGAAAAATTCAGGTTTGCTCACAGAAATCTGATGAGCCTGTTCATAACTAATACAATCAACTTCAGATTGTTTTTAAAGAAAATTCTTGTCTTTCTGATGTTGATTTCACTCAGATATTTTTAAACTCTATGTTTATTAATGGCTAAACTGGGACCTTTCCCCTCACGTAAAAAGGACCAGAATGGAATGAACTTAGGAATGGATTAACTTCGGATTTAGTTAAACTGGCAAGCCAGCTCTTTTGCCCTCTAGATGAGTTATGTAAAAGGACGAACACAAAAATTCTTAATCTTCAACTTCAGTCAATAAAAGCTTCTAAATTAAACTAAAATCCTATAGCTTCTACTATAATTGCAAAGAGCCAGAACATTAGAAAAGCTATTATTATAAATCTGAGTGCTTTGGGCACTTTCAAATCTCTAACCAGCCTTTCCATCATTCTCCAAATTCTCAATGACAAAGCTCCAAGGAACTACAAAGGCTCATCTCAAAACTTCCTATTAATTGGCTTGGAGAAACATTTTTCTCCAGATTGGGGATAAATCTCTTCCAGTGCTGAATGATACCACAGTCACATCCTGGTGCTCAACCTCAGTACTAAAAATATTAAAGCTGTCCAAATAGTGGGAATATCTAATTAATCTCAAGAGGTTCTTATCTGTGAACTTATTCCCTTTTGTTTAGGCCTTTTGAGAAATACACACCCTATCTCATTAATTTCATTGTCCCTATCCATTTATTAGGATAAAACTTCTTAGGGAAGTATCATACAAGAATTTCATTTTCCCAAAAGGGGGCAATAATTCTGGAATTTGACAGTAGTCATTAAAGTAACTAGCCGGGTGAATTAAGCGGCCCTTTGACATTTTTTATTTGTTCTGTGCCTGATGGTACTAGAGCTGATTCTGGAACTACTGATCATTTGTGCAGCTTGTTTCACCTACCTTCCTCCTCCTGGGGGCAAAATCTCCAACCAATATTAGCAAATTGTACAGCATACCTCCCAACAAAATTTCAATAGATCACTGAAAATATCTTCCTAGAACTAATCAATCAATACTCCATAAAAAGCTTTTCAAAGCATAAAACTCATAATAGAAAACTCTTTTACTAGTGAGAAAAACTAAATGCAGAGTGTTGAGATTTGTCCCAGGTCTCCAAAACATATGCTGCTGCTGCTAAGTCGCGTCAGTCGTGTCCAATTCTGTGCGACCCCATAGACGGCCCGTCCCTGGGATTCTCCAGGCAACAACACTGGAGTGGGATGCCATTTCCTTCTCCAATGCATGAAAGTGAAAAGTGAAAGTGAAGTCACTCAGTCGTGTCCGACTCTTCACGACCCCGTGGACTGTAGCCTACCAGGCTCCTCTGTCCATGGGATTTTCCAGGCAAGAGTACTGGAGTGGGGTGCCATCGCCTTCTCCAAAACATATGCAATATTGTTATTACTCAACACCATATTGCTTGTAACCTTCATGCATTCAGTTCAGTTCAGTTCAGTTGCTCAGTCGTGTCTGACTCTTTGCGACCCCATGAATTGCAGCACGCCAGGCCTCTCTGTCCATCACCAACTCCTGGGGTCTACCCAAACCCATGTCCATCGAGTTGGTGATGCCATCCAACCATCTCATCCTCTGTCGTCCCCTTCTCCTCCCGCCCCCAATCCTACCCAGCATTAGGGTCTTTTCCAATGAGTCAACTCTTCGCATGAGGTGCCCAAAGTATTGGAGTTTCAGCTTCAACATCAGACATTCCAATGAACACCCAGGATTGATCTCTTTTAGGATGGATTGTTTGGATCTCCTTGCAGTCCAAGGGACTCTCAAGAGTCTTCTCCAACACCACAGTTCAAAAGCATCAATTCTTCGGCACTCAGCTTTCTTCACCGTCCAACTCTCACATCCATACATGACCACTGGAAAAACCATAGCCTTGACTAGACGGACTTTTGTTGGCAAAGTAATGTCTCTGCTTTTAAATATGCTATCTAGGTTGGCCATAACCTTCCTTCCAAGGAGTAAGCGTCTTTTAATTTCATGGCTTCATACATTACTGACATCAATTTCCACTGGAAATAAATTCTTTACCGTAATTGATTCATGCAGTGCATTCTTTAGTATTCCAGATGATGAAGCTAGCCAGTACTTTGCAAATCTTGAAGGCTGATCTGGATGAAAGTTTGCTAGAGGTTCTAATTTGTCATAATATGTGAATGATTTGTGTCTTTGCCGTCCTTCTCAAACCTCCTCACTGGAAGAAAATATTAACTTGCCAAAGCTTTTAGCCTTAAAGGACCATAAGGTTACCAATGAAAGTTGCAGTTTTCTCAAATCCAGGTTCAATATTTAAGGCACCTGGTATCAGAACAAGGCCTAAACCTAGATCCAGATAGATTTCATGGTGTTCTAAGTTTGCCAAAACCAAAAACTAAGTGCCAAATTAAGGGTTTCTTGGGCTAGTTGGTCATTCCCAAAATTGAATTCCAAATTTCATTCTTATGGCCAAACTTCTGTGTTTCATTAAGCAATAACCCCAACCCAATTTTATGGAAAGTATCATATAACATAGTCTTCAAGGCCTTAAAGAAGTTTGATAAACTCACATGCCTTTGAGCATCCCAATTATCAAATTCCCATTTTGCATATATTGGGTTGGCCAAAAGTTCAGTTGGTTTTTCTTCATAAGATGGTTCTACAGCACTTAGTTGTCTTTAATTTCATTCAAAACAATTTTGTTAGATTGTGTTGTGACAGCTGTGATATCACCATGCATTTTTTAAAAAACTTATCAAAATTGGTGAATTTTTGTGTAGTCATTTTAATATTGAAAATGGAACAAAAAAGCAGCATTTTGGCATATTATGGTTTATTATTTCAAGAGAGGTAAAAACGCAACTGAAACAAGGAAAAAGATGTGTACAGTGTATGAAGAAGATACTGTGATTGATCAAATATGTCTAAAGTGGTTTGCCAAATTCCATGCTAGAGATATTTTACTGGATGATACTCCATGGTCAGGTAGACCAGTTGAAGCCTATAGAGATCAAATCAAGACATTAATTGAGAACAATCAATTTTATTGTACCAAGTGGGAATTAGCCAACATACTCAAAATATCCAAATCAGGCACTGAAAATCATTTGCACTAGCTTTTTAATCACTTTGATGTTTGGGTTCCACATAAGTTACGTGAAAAAACCTTCTTGATTGTATTTCCACATGTGATTCTCTACTTAAATGTAATGAAAATGTTTCATTTTTAAAACAAAGTTTGATGTGTTATGAAAAGTGGATACTATGCAATAATGTGGAATGGAAGAGATCATGGGGCAAGCTAAATGAACAACCACCAGCCACACCAAAGGCTGGTCTTCATCCACAGAAGGTGATGTTGTGTATATGGTAACATTGGAAGGGAGTTCTCTATTATGAGTTCGTGGCTTCCCTGGTAGCTAAGACGTTAAAGAGTCTGCCTGCAATGCAGGAGACCAGGGTTCGATTCCTGGGTAGGAAAGATCCCCTGGAGAAGGGAATGGCAATCCACTCCAGTATTCTTGTCTGGAGAATTCCATGGACAGAGGAGTCTGGAGGGTTACATTCCATGGGATCGCAAAGAGTAGGACATGAATGACTAACAACATTTCAGGAAACCCAAACAATTAATTCCAACAAGTACTGCTCCCAATTAGACCAACTGAAAGCAGCACTAGACAAAAAGTGTCTGGAATTAGTTCACAGAAAACACATAATAGTCCATCAGGATAACCCAAGACCATATGTTTCTTTGATGAGAGGCAAAAACTGTTATGGGCTTCCCTGGTGGATCAAATGGTAAAGAATTTGCCGGCAAAGCAGGAGACCCAGGTTCAATCCCTGTGTTGGGAAGATCCTCTGGAGAAGGGAATGGCTACCCACTCCAGTATTCTTGCCTGGACAATTCCGTGGACAGAGAACTAGACTGGTGGGCTATAGTCCATGGGATCACAAAGAGTCAGACACAAATGAATAGCTAGCACTTTCACTTTTTTTCACTCAAAAACTGTTACAGCTTGACACGGAAGTACTGATTGATTCACAGTATTCACCAGACACTACACCTTTGGATTTCCATTTATTTCAGCCTTTACAAAATTATCTTAACCAAAAAAATTTAATTCCTTAGAAGACTGTAGAAGAACCTGGAACAGTTCTTTGCTCAGAAAGATAAAAAGTTTTGGGAATATGGAATTATTAAGTTGTCTGAAAAATTGTAGAAGGTACTGGAACAAAGTAATGAATACATTTTTCAGTTCTTGGTGAAAATGAAAATTCATCTTTAATTTTTACTTAAAAACCAAAGGAAAAAATTAAAAAAATAAAAACCAAAGGAACATTTTGGCCTTAAGAAGAGAATGCCCTTTGGGTGTTCACCCAAAATCACAGTAATCATTATTTTCTCATAGGGTATTGTTGCCAACAACTGGACCCTGTTGTACGGGGATTTCCCTACCTTTTACCTTGAAAGGATTACAGTCAGTGTCCCTTTGGTTAATACCACTGTAAAAATTGTCTTGGGATTTCCTTTAATCAGTTTGTACCTCATGCAGTAGAAGCTCTCTTGAATTCTCATCACACTTAACAGTTTTCAGTCAGCTGCCTCAACTCCTATGAAGTCCTTTTGTTAACTGCTTCTCACATAACTCTTTGAAGTTGTGGTAACCTTAACCCTGCTATTCTTTTTCCTTCCATCACCAGTAAAGTCCCTCATGACTGCTTAACACTGATGGACTACCTCCAAACTCCTCAGGATGAAAGGCAGCAAATTCACTTGCATAATGCTAACTTCTCATGGGTCACTGATCATTCTTATTTAAAAGGTGACATTGGCAAACATTGTCTGGGGTATGCCGCTGCAACTCCTTTTCATGTTGTTGAGGCAGCATCTTTACCTATGTCTACTTCAGTCCATCAGGCAAAATTATAAGCTATCACATGAGCTTATTCTTTAGGTAAGGACAAAACTGTCAATATTTATACTAATAGTAGATATGCTTTTACAGTATCCCAAGATTTTAGAATGTTAAAATTTTTGTTAATTTTTGTTTAATTTCTTAAAATTAATGTTAATGGCCCTTATGTTCAGGAATTATTAGATACAATACTTTTACCTACTGCTTTAGCTATTATTAACATTCCATTCCAGAGCTTTCTAAATGTGATTTTCTGGAAACTAAGAGAAAAGCAGTTTGCTTATATTTCTGCAAGGAATGCTACTCTTAAAGGGACCAGCTGCAGCCAAACCTCTGTCATGGTCCAAAGGGACATTTCCTCAAGTTTATAGCTAAAAAATAAACAGGTTAGAGAAGCCCAACAATTTGTCTTAGAAAAAGAAAAACAAGAGTAGACTTTCCACAACTGTTGGTTTGATAAAAAGAGAAGGCTCTGGTTTGGAGCAAATAATAACCCACTCTTCCCAGAGATTCTAAAATTTACATTTCTCACCACTGTATATCCTTAAGCTGCTGGTTTGCTGACAAAATAATAGCATTTATAAATCAACATTTGTGGGGAAACATTAACAAAACTGCAAAAAGTGCCTGTTTCATTCATTCCACTTGCCCAACATCCAACTCAGGGAAGCCTGGGTATACTACTACTTGATATTTTAAACTACCTAATGGACTATTTGAGGCCTGATAGGTAAATTTTATACAACTTCCTCTGTGACAATATACAGCCTTGACATACTTCTTTGCCAATTTTGAACCAGTCTGTTGTTGCATGTTCTAAGTAAGCACTTACAAATAAAACAATTCTAAATTCAAGTAAAATTAAACTAAATGAATTTCAGGCTCAAGTGAACTAGGACCAATTCACTATTAAATTGATACCTGGTATCAATGTTTATTTATTAGTCTAATTAACATAGACATTGTGAAGAAACTTTTAAGGAATAAAAGTGCAAATGAGAAAAGAGTTTTGGGTGATTTATGTTTAGCAATCTACAGAATGATGATATAAAATACAGTTCATGGTTGCTGAAGGAAAGGAAGATGCATGTTTTCAGTAAAAAATGTATAAGGAATGGAACTATATTTTATTAAGGGAAAAGGAAGTAAGTCTGAATTTACAGGTGGCTGTTCTCTGAATGGGCAAATAAAATGATGAATATAGAAAGTGGAAAAAAAAGGTTTGTGGGAAGTAGACTCTGAGAAGAGAGTTTTGTGCCTGGTACAACTTTATTAAGACATTAAACTGCATTTGAAACATTTTATTGTTACTTTGACTAAGTGAATAACTGTTGTTTCACAGTGAATATATGCTGGTATCAAGCTGGAATTTGGTTTCTCTCCGTGTTAAAAGAACAAAGTTTTATTGGATTGTGGCTTTCGATAACAGATTGTGTAAATGTCTTTGTCTTTAAGTGAGTTATATTTGTTTTTAAAATCTTTTGTTACTTTGCAAAGTGAATATTATTTTACAATGATCTATAAAGACTATGACACACATAGACAAAGCTCATTCTGCTTCTACAAAAATTAACCCCTCATCTACTCCTAAATCTATGAATTTAAAATGGATAAACAATGGCTGTAAATCAAACAATCAGGGCTATGGGAAATCCAAGACAGCTGCTTGGCTTTTCCAGCTCCCTGACAAACTTCACTTTTATTTGATGAGATGAAGTCTTTCCTGGCTGCAGAGTTGATGCTGTCACAATAGAAGAAAAAGAAATGATTAAAAATGTGTCTTCCACTTGGATATACTTTCTTCAATCTCCTGTGATCAATGCACCCACTTGATCTTCATTGGACAAATCATAACATAACAAAACTTCACACACTTCTTAAAAACCATCACTTCCACGATCATCCTCAATCCTCAGATGAGGACAACAGAACAGAAATTATTTGCATGAGATTAAATAAACTGCTAAATATGCTTAACATTTTGATGGTTTTTTTGTCCGACATATTACTGGCTTCCGATCTTTGTTTTCAGATATAAGGAAGCTCTTCTCCTCAAGATACTTATGATTTAAAGCAATTTGATAATCTACATCTGTGGGTAAAATTAAAACATTTTTCTCTCTGCCTTATCCCTCCAGAAATTTGAGACACTTGAGTTCTGAATAAGCTTATCAGGTAAGTAAAAAGACTGTCTCCTGACATATACAGAAATCTCAAAGTACAGTGGGGACCTCTAGGAAAAAAAATCCACCTCGACAAAAACTGATGACAGGCCTATGACATCTAAAGTCAATAGACCAAACTTACTTTAAAAACAAATTAGTCTTGGGTTTGTTTAATAAAAACGGGGGTAGGTAATTTTTTTAGTGTTTCACTAGATATTAAATTCTAGTTTTGTTAAAGTCTGTGTTTACTAAGATTCACTTCTGAGATAACTCTTTGTTATAAAATTTAATTAGGTTAGTAAGAGGACACTCTAAGTTTGTTTCTAAAGCCTAACTTCATAATGAATCTTTGGATAAAGACCAGATGCACCATGATCTACAACCAGGAGATTAACACCAGACTATAGCCATTTGACAAACTAAGTCAGACAACATGTTATATATTGGGCTATACCTAACAAAAGTTCTTACATTCTTGCTTATGGCATTACTATTGCTGCCTGAGGGCTCACACCGTAAAGTCTGCCTGCAATGCGGGAGACCTGGGTTCAGTCCCAGGGTTGGAAACATCCCTTGGAGAGGAAAATGGCAACCCACCAGTATTCTTGCCTGGAGAATCCCATGGATGGAGGAGCCATGGAGTTGCAAAGAGTCAGACATGACTGACTGACTTACACTTTCACTTTTCACTTTTGTATTGTTTTCTGTATCGTCTGTTTTACAAAATTGTTGTCTCTAGCATTACCAAATCTATGGCTGAGTCTCTAATAATATAATGATATATAGTTCCATATGAGATCAATGATAATAATAATGTAACTCTAAATATGAGAAGAAACAACAAGAGGGAATATTTTCCTGGACTGTAAGAAATTACTAGTAAGGCAGGTATGGACCAGGACTTTTGCTACTTTCATGGCCTAGTCCAATAACAACACATTGAGTGATCTATCATAAAAATCTTTATTAGACCTGAGAATGAGCATTCCTAGCAACATGGAACAAAATGGGCATGAGTTGCCCCTTAAACCATGGTCAAATCTATGGCCTTGAAGGGGCCCTGATGACTGGAAACTGATACTTGCCATTTGCCTTTACAAAGACTAAATCCAGAGTGACCTTCAACATTCCCTGAAAGGAGTTCAGGGTAGAAATCAGGAATGAGGCACTCTGTGCTCTGGAAAAAAACTGGCAGGTCAGGCCTTCAGACAGTTAGATGTTTTCAGGTAAAGATTGTCATGAGCCCCAATTCTTGCATCTTCTCATACCTAGAGAAACACCAATATCACAGACCAATGTCTGGCTCTGGTTTGCCCAGCTAGCCCCTCTTCCAGGCCCCTTGGCAGCTTTCTACTTCTATAAATCTCTGGGCCATGTAACTTTAAACTTCTGTTAAGTTTGTTTCTTCTAAAATACAACAAGAAAAATCTCCAGATGCTGTTACAAGGATACCAGCTGGTTAACTCACAGACTACATTGGAACAAGTGGTTTTATCATTTCGTGGACTCTCATCTCCTTCCATAAATGCACCTTGACCGAGAGCAGGCATTGGGACCCAGGACTCCATGACACTCCTGTCCAGCCAGAAGAAGCCAGAGCAGTCTCTGCCCTTTCCCCAGTGACCTTGGTCCCTGTGTCCTGAGAAGGGGATGGGCAGGTAGTTAGACATGAGCAGGGTGCTAAGGAGCCAAAGATTTGGCCCATTGAAAAAAAGATGGAGGAATGTTGAGTCTGCCCCCAAGGCCACAGGTGTGAGGCCTTGCACCAAGGCCACAGAGATAGAACCCAGAACCAAGATCGCCTCCAAAGCTGACTGAGCCCCTTTGTAACAGTTGCCAAAAGCCCCTTCCCGATCATCACTAACAAGCTTCCTCACTCCAAATTAGGCAAAGATGCCCACTCCAGTAAACACGCGATAGTGCCCAAACCACTTAACACCAACCTCCCAGCAGGAATTTTGTCTCGAGGCTATAAAAATTAGTTTATAATTCATCATAACTCATGAAAACTGTTGAGTCTCCCTGGCCTATCAGGAGTTGTCAGCCCTCTGTGCTTGCAGCACCGACTTTATCCCTACTCTTTGTTCTTAATAAACTCATTCCCTTCTGAAAAGCTCTATGTCTAGAAATTCTTTTCCAAACTGCACCTCAGACTGCCTCAACATATAGCACAGGGAATTATAGCCATTATCTTGTAATAACTTTTAATGGAAAAATACCGAGTCACTATGCTATACACCAGAAACTAATATTGTATTGCAAATCAACTATACTTCAATTTTAAAAAATGTTAAAATGAAGTTTTAAAAAAGGTATCTATGTAATATATATATATGTGTGTGTGTGTATTTAATTATGATCTGCAGAAAGAAATATATTTTGCCTTTGATTCCCTTTACCACCAAAATGTAGTTGAAATAATTTTGCAGTGAATTCCCATATATCTACCATTTATGTTATACAATTAGCTTTTTACAATATTTATAACATATCTATTTCTCCATTTGTTGATCCATCATTTTTTGCTGCATTTCAAAATAAAATGAAGCTATCAGTAGTTTCATCTGAAAAAAAGAAACAATGGACAACAGTGTTTTGCTGAGAAGAGTAGGAATTCATGAATGTTTGATTTGAGAAGGCAAGCTCTAAATCTCAAGGAAACCTTAAATAAAAGTGTTCTAGGCTGTCCTTCCTAAGTGTCCTTAGTGCTTCCATATTGTAAAAGTGGAAAAGTTTATATAAAGTCATTGGTTTCAAAAGCCCATTTTCTGTATGGGTTAATCCATTTCTTGTACTTCCAAAAAGTGAATTCTGTGGCAGAAACTCATATCTGGTATGCATGACCATCCAGCATCACACCACATTTGGCATGTAAGGAAATGCAGTGTAGCATGGCAGGAATGGAGAATAATTATAGATGTGGAGTCTATGGGGTAATAATCTGGTAATAATAAAATTATTAAACTTTTATTGTGGGCCAATCTCTGTGTGAGGGAGAAGGAAATGGCAACCCACTCCAGTATTCTTGCCTGGAGAATCCCAGAGACAGAGGAGCCTGGTGGGCTGCCATCTATGGGGTCGCACAGAGTCAGACACAACTGACGCAACTTAGCAGCAGCAGCAATCTCTGTGTGAGACACTTACATAAATGTTAACCTATTTAGTCATTACAAATATCTGCCAGACAAGTATTGTTGTTTCATTTTTATAAATGGGAGAACAGAGAGACCTGCCCAATAGATGACCCCTGGACAGGAGCCTGTAGGAAATGTCCATATTCCCTGATCTGCCACTTAATTATTGAGTGATCTTGGGAAAGCTGCTTATTCTCTGTCATCAATGTAGACTTGGCCCTTATGATGCTGAAGTCCTGTCCAGCTCTGACACTCATCACTCTGGTCTATACTATTGCTCGCTATTCTGCTCCATACACAGGCCAGAGACACTGCTGGCAGATGTTGTGTTTTCCTTCACATTTAAGTGATCTTAGTTTACAAACATTGGAGAAGGAAATGGCAACCCACTCCAGTGTTCTTGCCTGGAGAATCCCAGGGACGGGGGAGCCTGGTGGGCTGCCATCGATGGGGTCGCACAGAGTCGGACACGACTGAAGCGACTTAGCAGCAGTAGCAGTTTACAAATATACTCATTCTATAAGCATGCTAACTGCTTTCTCCAGAATACACCAAAATCCAATACCCCACCAAAAGTTGACTCTGAAAATGCTCCAGAGGCTGCTGATAGCTGCCTTGGAAACCCATTCTCTGAAATAAACCAAGATGCCTATTTACTCTGCAGGAGAGAGAAGACTTTCGGTAAAGTGGGACACAGGCATCATGTGCTGTTCTTTTTTAAATACAAAGATAATTTCCAACATGACATTTTTGAGGCCAACCAAAAGCACTGGAGTTATTAATCATTAATACAGTAAGTACAATCTTCAGATTATATACCCAAAGGGATTAAAAACAGCTAAAGCAGTCACTAATTGTGTAATTACACTAATTGTGTAATTCAGGCTGCAGCAGGAGCCTCAGTTTCTCTGGAGAAAGGGCCAGCCTCCTTCCTTCATAGCAATCTTCACTCAGCCAGGAGGTTTCCTATCAGCACTTTGTGGCATTCCTTATATTCACATATGACAATTTATCTTTCACCAACAGAATGTGGTTTCTAAAACAGCAATCTGAGCAACTATCAGTATCCTGAGGACTACTTCATGGGGACTAGCTTGTAAGCCCCAATTATATGTTTACACTTACAATGTTAGCTCTTATAGAAGCTGACATGTCAGCTCTTAAAGAAGGCACATTTGTGTGACAGGTTTGAAGAGATCTATAAAGCTTCAGGCTTCCCTCATAGCTCAGTTGGTAAAAAAAATCCACCTGCAACACAGGAGACCCTGTTTCGATCCCTAGATCGAGAAGAACCGCTGAGGCAGGGAGAGGCTACCCACTCCAGTATTCTTGGGCTTCCCTTACAGCTCAGCTGGTAAAAAAATCTGCCTGCAATGTGGGAGACCTGGGTTCAATCCCTGGGTTGGGAAGATCCCCTGGAGAAGGGAAAGGCTACCCACTCCAGTATTCTGGCCTGGAGAATTCCATGGAATGTACAGTCCATGGGATGGCAAAGAGTCAGACACAACTGAGCAGCTTTCACTTTCATAAAGCTTCTATGAGGCTATTTATTTACTTTAATAAATATAAGGATGAACAAAGTGCTTGAAAGAGTTTTAAATATGTGTAACTCTTATCATTCCTAAAGTTCATCTTAGTGGATAAAATGAGATGGTTACTCAAGATTTCTCATACTCCCTAAAATATGTATTATAAATATATATATACTACATATATATGATCACAATATAAAATGCATTTCTTTAAAATAATGTATACTATATATTTATATCTGTAATATATGTATGATCATGATCATTTATATAAAACATAAAATATATTTAAAATATATAATTATATGTAAATATTCAAAAATATGTGTTTTTTAATTGTGGGTCATGATGACGAATACTTGGTTAACATAGGTCTGTGGTTTCTTTGAATGACCCTATTATCTACTTTGACTAAGTAATAGAAGAGATAGCAAATATGTCAAAATATCGTTAATCCTTTCAATTCTTTGATTTTCAAAAAATGGTCATATGGTTTATTTTACCTGAAACCTCCAATGGTCTATTAGTAGTGTTACTGGGTAGGGAGGGTTGAAGAGGACCTTCCTTTGTAGGTTTCAGTTCTTGGTGTTGGAGAAGACTCTTGAGAGTCCCTTGGACTGCAAGGAAATCAAACCAGTCAATCCTAAAGGAAATCAGTCCTGAATATTCATTGGAAAGACTGATGCTGAAGCTGAAGCTTCAATACTTTGACCACCTGATGTGAAGAACTGACTCATTGGAAAAGATCCTGATGCTGGGAAAGATTGAAGGCAGGAGGAGAAGGGGATGACAGAGAATGAGATAGTTGGATGGCATCAGTGACTCGATGGACACGAGTTTGAGCAAGCTCCAGGAGTTGGTGGTGGACAGGGAAGCCTAGCGTGCTGCGGTCCATGGGGTAGAAAAGAGTCAGACATGACTGAGTGACTGAACTAAACTGAAGGACAGAAAGAAGAATCTGAGGTAGGCCAAGCCAAGAGAGGTACTGGCACAGGAGTGATGAGGTCCGGGGGGTGGTGGTAGTGGTGGGGGAGGTTTACAGACTGGTTTACATATTCATTTAGGTAGGCATAGTCTGACAATTTTGATTGACAGTTTCAAGTTACATAACAACAGGCTCTATTGCCCAGGTCTTTTCCATAATTCAGTCTGTTATAATCAGATGTATGTATGTATGGAGGAGGGCATGGCAACCCACTCCAGTATTCTTGTCTAGAGAATCCCATGGACAGAGGAGCCTAGTAGGCTGCAGTACATGGGGTCACAAAGAGTCAGACATGACTGAAGCAACTAAGCACAAGCAGCATGTATGTATGGAATATTTATGAATACTTAATGTGCCCTGGCTGACTAAGGTCACCGCTTTGCATCAAGGGCACATGTGCCAGAGTTTGAGAAGCCCCTGTGGTTATTTTGTATCTATTGGGCTCCTAGGGTGCATGCTCTGGAGTTGGAAAGGTCTCTGTGGTTATTTTGTAGCATATCTGAGAGCTATCTTGGGCTGCGTTGGGGCATGTCTAGGGTGGGGTTTAGAGATCAGCTTCTCTCCTTATCGGCTAGGCCACCCCTCATTGCTCATGCTTATTTAACATTACCAACCTATCTAACATTACCTATGAACATTCTATCTAACATTACCAACCTTGCACAGTTACTGAGATTAAATAGGAAAATATAAAACTGTACAGTACGGTAGATTCTCAATAAATGGTAACTGCAACTAATATTTTACAGCAAATAAAATGGAATAGATGGCCTTACATAATAGATTTGTGGCATTAATAGACTCATTAATAGTTCATAGTATCCAAAATCATTAACAGACTCACTAAGAAAACTTATTTCCCCCAAGTTGTTCTCCTTGTTACTCAGTTAGAGTAATTAAAAAAAAAAAAAAAACTTGCATTGAAATAGTTTTCCATTTACAAAGCACATTCCTTTCCATTATGTTATTTAATTATTATAATACCTTTGACAAATGAATAATAATTTTACAGAAGAAGATCTTTTAAAAGGGATGCATTGGAGGTCTAGAAACTTGACACAAAGATCACAAAGTCGGTAAATTAGACCTATAATTCAAAAGCAGTTCTGGATTCCCATCTTAGGGTTCTTTCCACTATACAACAGCTGTTGCTCCTTGCATGCATGCTAAGTTGCTTCAGTTGTGTCTGACTCTTTGCGACCCTATGGACTGTAGCCTGCCAGGCTCCTCTGTCCATGGGATTCTCCAAGCAAGAATACTGGAGTGGGTTACCATTCTCTTCTCCAGGGAATCTTCCCGACCCAGGGATCGAACCCACATCCCTAGGTCTCCTTCATTGGCAGGTGGGTCTTTCCTTAACCACTAGCACCACCTGTGTTGCTCCTTAAATAGCTGATATTCCTTTCTAAACCACATTTAAGAATAGGGATATAAACATTTTTTCTGCTTCCCAATTAGTACTGGAAATTTTTTGTAGACTCATAATTAGAAAAAATATATGAATCCATAGGTTATTAAATACAACTTCTTTCCAACGCATTGTTTCTTGGCAGTTGATCAGTCATTCTCTGCTTTAACATTTCCAATATTCAGTCCCAGATCCACCATGTGAAATCTTAAACAACAAGTCTAATGCTACTTATAAAAGCCATCCTTCCAACACTTTGAACGGTTCTTTTTTTAATACATATATTTTATTGAAGTATAGTTGACTTATAATGTTTCAGGTGCACAGCAAGGTGATTCACTTATACAAATACACATATATTATTTTTGAAATTATTTTCCATCATAGGATATTACAAGATATTGACTATAGTTCCCTGTGCTATACAGTAAACCTTTCTTGCTTGTTGAATATCTATTTTTTAATTAGAAATCTAGCATTCTATTCATACTAAGTCAAACAAGTGGAATCAAAATGTTATTTTTTTTTAGTTAGGTAAAAATTCAAAAGTTTTCTAAAATACATATTATACATATATATGTGTGTGTGTGTGTGTGTGTGTATAAAAAGCTTTTCTACTACACTTGATAAAGGCTTGAGAAAGAATCTTAAAAAAAAAAAAGAGATGGAGATATTGGAGAACATAAAGTAAATGAAATGAGAGCACTGAATATGAAATAGAAAAACTGAAACAAGCTAGATAAAAGTAAAAGATCATCATATAGTCCAGTTACTGGAGGGGGAAAACATGTACACCAATGGTGGATTCATGTCAATGTATGGCAAAACAAATACAATATTGTAAAGTTAAAAAAATAGAAAATAAACTAATTAAAAAAAAATTAAAAAAAAATAAACATGACTGCTCATTAGAAACATATCTGGAGCTCCGGAGGAAAAAAGCAATACCTGAGCATTTGCGTTTTTCAAAGAATTTCAAGATAATTCTGATATGCATCTGGATTTTAAAAAGTGGTTACAGGTTTTTCTATTAGGTCCTAGATTTGGTGATACCGAGTTCTATTATTTTTCTGTTAATCAATCATGATACAAGGGTATTACGTGAGTAATAGTTAAATAATCACAATGGTAAAAGATGTTTATCAGTTTTCACAATCCATAGCCAGACCAAAAATAAACAATAATTATAATTGCAAGCTATAATGGGTACATGATTAACCGAACAATATAAAATAATTACATACAATTTTGGGGGGTGGGGTTCAAGCAGAGTGATATGGTAAGTGGAAGTGCATATATGCACATGTTTTCATCCACCCAGCCAGTCTATGTCTTTTGGTAGGTGCATTTAATCTATTTACATTTAAGGTAATTATTGATATGTATGATCTTATTACTGTTTTGTTAACAGTTTGGGGTTTATTTTCTGTAGGTCTTTTCCTTCTCTTGTATTTCCTGCCTAGAGAAGTTCCTTTAGCATTTGTTGTAAAGCTGATTTGGTGGTGCTGAATTCTCTTAACTTTTGCTTGTCTGGAAAGCTTTTGATTTCTCCATCAAATCTGAAGGAGAGTCTTGCTGGGTAGAGTATTCTTGGTTGTAGGTTCTTCCCTTTCATCACTTTAAGTATAGAGAGATTAAGAAACCCAGAGATTGGAGTTCCCTTGTACGTTATTTGTCATTTTTCCCTTGTTGCTTTTAATATTTTTATCTCTATCTTTAATTTTTGTCAGTTTGATTACTATGTGTCTCGGTGTGTTTCTCCTTGGTTTATCCTGCCTAGGATTCTCTGTGCTTCCTGGACTTGGCTGACAATTTCCTTTCCCATGTTAGGGAAGTTTTCAGCTGTTATCTCTTCAAATATTTTCTCAGATCCTTTCTCTCTCTCTTCTCCTTCTGGGACTACTATAATGAAAATGTTGGTGCATTTAATGTTGTCCAAGAGGTCTGTTATGTTGTCTTCATTTCTTTTCATTCTTTTTTCTATATTCTGTTCTGTGGCAGTGATTTCCACCATTCTGTCCTCCAGGTCATTTATCCGTTCTCCTGCCTCAGTTATTCTGCTATTGATTCCTTCTAATGTATCATTCATCTCTGTTTGTTTTTTCTTTAGTTCTTCTAGGTCTTTGGTAAACATTTCTTGCATCTTCTCAATCTTTGCCTCTGTTCTTTTCCCAAGATCCTGGATCATCTTCACAATCACTATTCTGAATTCATTTTCTGGAAGGTTGCCTATCTCCACTTCATTTAGTTGTTTTTCTGGGGTTTTATCTTGTCCCTTCATCTGGGACATAACTTTCTGCTTTTTCATCTTAATTAACTTTCTGTAATGTGGTTTTTGTTTTAGCCACTATGAGACTGCACTTCTTGATTCTTCTGCCTGCTCTCTGATGGCTGAGTCTAAGAGGCTTGTGTAAGCATCTTGATGGGAGGGACTGGCAATGGGTAAAATTGGGTCTTGCTCTGGTGGGCAGGGCCTTGAACAGTAAAGCTTTAATCCAATTATCTGCTGATGTGTGGGGTTGCATTCCCTCCCTGGTAGTTGTTTGGCCTGAGGAGAACCAGCCCTGGGGTCTATGGGCTCAGTGGAAGGGTTAATGGTGAACTCCAAGAGGGTTTATGCCAAGAGGAATCTTCCAGTGCCCCCGTCCTTGTGGTGAGCCCCTGCCGACCCACACCTCCACAGGAGGCCCTCCAACACTGGCAGGTCATTTTGGTTCAGTCTCCTGTGAAGTTACTGCTCCTGTTTTCTGGGTCTTGGTCTGTGAAAAATTTTGTTTGTGCCCTCCAAGACTGGAGTCTCTGTTTCCCCCAGTCCTCTGGAAGTCCTATAATCAAATCCTGCTAGTTCTCAAGGCCAGATTCCCTGGGGATTCCCATTCCCTTTGTCAGATACCCAGGCTGTTAAGCCTAACATGGTGTTCAAAACCTTCACAACAGTGCAAGAACTTTGATCTTACTATTCTCCAGTCTATGGGTCACCTACCCAGTGGGTATGGGATTTGATTTTATCATGATTTCACCCCTCCTACTGTCTCGCTGCGGGTTCTTCTTTGTCTTTGGATGTGCAGTATCTTTGTTTTGGTGGGTCTGGCATCCTTCTGTCAATGGTTGTTCAATAGTTAGTTGCAGTCTTGGTGCTCTTGCAGGAGATGAGTGCACTTTCTTCTACTCCACCATCTTAAACCGGTCTGAATGTTTCTTATTTACTCCAGGCTAGGAATGTTACAGTCCTTTTGGCTGTGCTTTACATAAAATGTTTTATTATCCTGATCATTTCATATGGACATACTCCACATAATCATTTAGCTTGCATAAAAATGTGCTCAGAGTTCTACACAGTTCACATAGAACAAATGTCCTTAACCAAAAGTTGTGTCTGAATTACATGCAGAGATTTTGAAAGTATACAAAACTGAGATATCTCTTCAAGAGATCCAGATTCAACACTTCTGGAAGTAAGCCAGGATGCATGATTTGAACAAGTTCTCCTGGAAATTATATTGTGCAGTCACAATTAAGGAATCACTTTTTGGAAAGAAGTTCATTCCTACAATATGGAAATTTTGATTCTATAAAGTCCGTAGAGTCAACAGAGTGGGAATTGCAACACAGAAGGGTAACAAGCCACTCAGACTAAAAATCATGTACTCTGGGTTTATTTGTATATGGGTTTTGAGTGAATGGGACAGTGTGTGCATGCTAAGTCACTTCAGTCGGATCTGAGTCTGTGCAACCTTATGACCTCTAGCCCACCAGGCTCCTCAGCCCATGGGGTTCTACATTCAAGAATACTGGAGTGAGTTGTCATGCCCTCCTCCAGGACTGGGACAGTAAGTAAGGACAAATGCACAAAGAAGCAAACAAAAAAAGTGTGATCTTGTACACAGAATGGTAAAGAATAAATACAGAGTGAAGCTGATAAAAGCAATTGAGAGTTATTCACGATAGCTTCTCATTTTCTGATTTCTTATTCCTTTTGGGACACCCAACTGAACTCAGACCCTGGGGTTTCCTAATATTCTCCTAAATATTGGTATTTAATTCTCCCTGTTTGGATACTTTAACCTCAGTTGGTTTCTGATGCTTGTTAATAAATAGTCTTAAGTTAAACAGTAGAATCTTCAGGTTCTAGGGAAATTATTTTTAGAGTGCCTGGTATTGATCCCTCCCAAGCTTCCCTTTTGGAAAAGACCCTGATGCTGGGAAAGATTGAGGGCAGGAGAAGAAGGGGAAGACAGAGGATGAGACGGTTGGATGGCATCACTGACTCGATGGACATAGGTTTGGGTAAACTCCGGGAGTTGGTGATGGACAGGGAGGCCTGGCGTGCTGAGGTTCATGGGGTCCCAAAGAGTCGGACACGACTGAGCGACTGAACTGACTGACCGAAGCTTCCCTTGTGGCTCAGCTGGTAAAGAATCTTCCTGCAATGCGGGAGACCTGGGTTCGATCCCTGGGTTGGGAAGATCCCCTGGGGAAGGGAACAGCTACCCATTCCAGTATTCTGGCCTGGAGAATTTCATGATCTGTGTAGTTCATGGTGGCACAGAGTTGGACATGACTAAGCAACTTTCACTTACTCCCTGGAGGAGGGAAAGCCTACCCACTCCAGTATTCTGGCCTGGAGAACTCCATGGACTGTATAGTCCATAAGGTGGCAAGAAGTTATACACAACTGAGTGACTTTCACTCACAAGCAACTTGAGCACCCATTTATAGAGAAAATGATTAATGAAAGATATATATATTTTAAAGTATATTCCACATCACTGAAGCATTTTGAGAACAACCTAAGTATGGTCAGCCTACATATGTGACTTTGAAATTTCACCTTGCTTAAATTTTAGTATTCAATCAATTGGAATGTACAGATTATAACAACATATTACTGCTTCCTAAAAGCATAGATTTTTTGAGTGACACCTTTCAATGGTACACTGAAGTATTTTGTTCTGCCTGAAATGATGTCTTCTGAAAACTTGCAACACAAAACAATACATGCAGTAGAGGAGTGGAATTAAAGAGGAAGCAGTTCAGCATATGAGTCAAGGACAAAATCTTGTTTGTATAAAAGTTTCTGTGCAAGAAAGTAAGTTGTTTGGCTGCCAAGGAATTTGAAAAAGCTAAATAAAAGTGGAAGTTGTTCTTTTTGGCACATTCAGGAGTGCAGGAAGTCTTGCATTTGCCTAGATTTAGTGACTAATAAAACATGAAAATTTAGAGAGATCCAAGATGGTGGAGTAGGTGGACATGGAGTACATCTTTCTCCAGGGATACATCAAGAATACACCTCCAGATATAGAAAATTTTGCACAACACCAGCTGAGAGTGGGCAAGAGTACCTGACCACCAGAAAAAAAAAATATATATATATAGAATCACACAATACTTGGTAGAACAAAGGAAGGAAGATGAGAAAGAAGAGAATAAGTAGGACTGGGTTTGCACCTGAGGGGTTGGGGAACTAAGTAGGGGTCAGATCCCCAAATCAGGACAACTATTTGGGACAGAGGTAAAGCAATATGAGGCTGTTGGAGAGTGCAGCAGCTGATCCGTAAATGGAGTGAGACTCACACAGACAATTCTTGCTGCAGCCGTACATACCCTGGACAGGACACAAGTACCCTAGAAAGCACAATGGTTGGGAGCTGGAGCACAGAGATTAGAGAGTAATTCCAGAGAAAGTATATTGTTGACTACAAGGAGATGACCTGAGGGGACCCTAGGGAGGAGTTCACAGTAAGAAATGTTTGTGAAAGAAAGCCAGGCAAACACGGAGGCAGGGTGATGCTCCTGGGTCACACATAGGGGTGGAGCCATCACTAGAGCCTCTCTCTCCCCACACGTCAGCCAAGCAGCTGAAAGACCTTGGAGAAGGTGGTCCTTTAAGCATCTTACGCACCAAGTGGTCTTTCTGACTTACCTCACTTTGTATACTAGGCTCTCAGTTCATCCACCTCATTAGAACTGACTCAAATGCATTCCTTTTTATGGCCGAGTAGTATTCCATTGTATATATATATATACACGACAGCTTCTTTATCCATTCCTCTGTCAATGGACATCTAGGTTGCTTCCATGTCCTAGTTACTGTAAATAGAGCTGCAATGAACATTGTATGATATTGTACGATATTTTTTATCTTAAATGAGTGTTGAATTTTGTCATATTTTTGTGCATATATTGAGATACTCATATGATTTTTATCTGTTTTATTAAAACAATATATCACATTTGGTTGATATATGTGTGTTAAACCATCTTTGCATCACAGAATAAATCTCACTTGATCATAGTGTATAATACTTTTTATGTACTGTTGAATTCAGTTTGCTTGTATTTTGATAATTTTTATATCTACCTTCATCAGAGATACAAGAGAAGTGTTCCCTCCTCTTCAGTTTTTTTGGGAAGAGTTTTGGTAGAATTTACCAGTGAAATCATCTGGTATTAGGCTTCTTTGATGAGAGGTTTGTGATTAGTGATTCAATCTCCTTACTCATTAGTCCACTAAGATTTTCATTTCTTAAAATTGAGGGCAGTGGCTTATTTTTTCCCACAAGTTAAATTATCATCTTTACAAATAAAAACTGAAAAACTGTAACTGCAGGATTAGGAAAATGCCAGGAATAAGGAAAGGAATTATGCTTATAAAAGAACAGTATTTATGTATCCTTCCTTTTTATGATCATTCTTACATTTTTCAGCTTTTATTGGCAGGAGAGCTAGGGCCAGTGGTATTTGTGAGCTATCTGTATGGATCCAGTAAGCTAAGAGAACACCCTCTCCTGTTCTCCTTTCTTGGTATTGTTACAAGCTCTATATAAATTTACAATATTCGTCTATAATAAATCCACAAGAAAGAAAATTGTTCATTCTTTCTCCTTTGGGTGAAAATTTTTAAGATTTGGTCTTTATAGATTGTATATTTCTAGAAATTCATCCTTTAATTCTAGGTTATCCATTTTGTTGGTGTATAATTTTTCATAGTAGTCTCTTGTGATTTATTGTATTTCTGTGACATATGTTCTTCATTTCTGATTTTATATATTTGAGTCTGCTTTGTTTTCTCAATTAGTCTAGCTAAAGATTTGTTGATTTTGTTTATCTTTTAAAAAAAACAGATCTTACTTTGGTTAATCTTATACTGTTTTTCTAGTCTCTATTTCATTTACTTCTTATCTAAAATTTGCTATTTTTACCTTCTGCTAACTTTGAGCTTAGTTTGTTCTTTATTTCTAGTTCCATGAGTTGTAAAGTTAGGTTGTTTATTTGAGATATTTCTTTTTGTAATGTTGAAATTAATACTACTAGTAATTTTATTATTAACAATATAATACATTTCTCTCTATTACCCTATCTTACTGACATCACCCTTGACTAGTTGATAGACATTTGAGCTGTTTCCACATTTTAGCCATTTTAAATAGTGCTACAATTAAAATTTGCAAGTGTTTATATAAACACCTGCTTTCAATTATTTTTGTTACATACCTAGAAGTGGAATTGCTGGAATTGCATACAATAATACCAAATTTAAACTTCTGAGGAACTCTTAACTATTTTCCATACAGATATACCTTTCTATATTCCTACCTAAAATTTGTAAGGCTTATAATTTTTCCACATCCACCTTAACAGTAGCCATTTTTCTTTGTTGTTGTTGTTGTTGTTATTATATACCCATCTTAGTGAGTATAAAGTGGTATCTCATTGTGGTTTTGATTAACATTTCCCAAAGGACTGATGATACTGAGATTTTTATTCGTGTGCTTATTTGTCATTTGTGTATCTTCTGTGTATTTATATTTTTTGGCTGCACCCTGTGGCATGTGGGATCTTAGTTACCTGACCAGGGATCAAACCTCTGTCCCCTTTAAAGCATGGATACTTAAACATTGGACCACCAAAGGAAATTCCTATATATATTAGTGTTTTGCTAATATTTTAATTGGTTATTTTTTGAGTTTTGAGTATTTATCTTCATTTTTAATGTACTTTATCTAACATTAAGTTTATATAGTTTAATTTTTTAATTAATTTATTTATTTTAATTAGAAGATAAATACTTTACAATACTGTGGCAGTTAACTTTGTCTTTTTTGCTGTTGAGTTGTAAGATGTACTCTGGATATTTGACTATAGAAGGTGGACATTTGAGTATTAGCAGATATATAATTTGTGAATATTTTCTCCTATTCCATAAGTTGTGTCTTCACTTTCTTGAGAGTGTTCTTTGATACACAAAAGTATTTAATATTGAAAATGTCATATATATATATATATATATATACATATATATATATATTTTTTTGTGTGTGTGTGCTTTTGATATCACATCTATGAATGCATTGCCAAATCCATGCTCATGAAGATTTACCCCTCAGGTTTCTTATAAGATTTCAATAATTATAGCTTTTACACTTAAGTCTTTGCCAACATGAGTTAATTTTGTATACAGTATAAGGTAGGGGTGCAATTTCATCCTTCTGTCTGTAGATATCCAGTTGTCTCAACACAATTTGTTAAAAAGAAAATTCTTATTCAATTGAATGAAAATTGAAAAGCAAATAACCAGAAATGTATGAGTTATTTCTAGAATCACAGTTCTATTCACATGGTATATATGCCTATCATTATGCTATTATTACACTTTTTTGATTATTGTGACTTTCTTTGTATTATGATTTGAAATCTTGAAGTGTGACTACTCCAAATTTGTTTTGCTTATTAATGTTTGCTGTAGCTATTTCTCGTCCCTTGAAAATCCATACAAATCTAAAGAATTCTTTTACATTTCTGCGGGAAACAAAGGCTGTTAAGATTTTGATAAGAATTGCATTAAATCCATAAATCATTTTGGGGAGTATTGCGATATCAACAGTTCAGTTCATTCAGTCACTCAGTCATGTCTGACTCTTTGGGACCCTGTGGACTGCAGCACGCAAGGCTTCCCTGTCCATCACCAACTCCCAGATCTTGCTAAAACTCATGTCCATCGAGTCGGTGATGCCATCCAACCATCTCATCCTCTGTCATCCCCTCCTCCTTCTGCCTTCAATCTTTCCCAGCATCAGGGTCTTTTCCAATGAGTCACTTCTTCGCACCAGGTGGACAAAGTATTGGAGTTTCAGCTTCAGCATCAATCCTTCCAATGAATATTCAGGACTGATTTCCTTTAGGATTGACTGGTTTGATCTCCTTGCTGTCCAAGGGAATCTCAAGAGTCTTCTCCAACACCACAGTTCAAAAGCATCAATTCTTCAGTGCTCAGCTTTCTTTATAGTCCAACTCTCACATCCATGCATGACTACTGGAAAAACCATAGCTTTGACTAGATGGACATTTGTTGGCAAAGCAATGTCTGCTTTTTAATATGCTGCCTAGGTTGGCCATAGCTTTTCTTCCAAGAAGCAAGCATCTTTTAATTTCATGGCTGCAGTCACCATCTGCAGTGATTTGGAGCCCAAGAAAATAATGTCTGTCACTGTTTTAACTGTTTCACCATCTATTTGACATGAACTGATGGGACTGGATGCCATGATCTTAGTTTTTTGAATACTGAGTTTTAAGCCAATTTTTTCACTCTCTTCTTTCACTTTCATCAAGACACTCTTTAGTTCTTTTTCACTTGCTGCCATAAGGGTGATGTCATCTGTATCTGAGGTTATTGATATTTCTCCTGGAAATCTTGACTCCAGCTTGTGCTTCATCCAGCCTGCCATTTTGCATGATGTACTCTGCACATAAGTCAAACAAGCAGAGTGACAATATACAGCCTTGATGTACTCCTTTCCCAATCTGGAACCAGTCTGTGGTTCCATGTCCAGTTCTAACTGTTGCTTCTTGACCTCCATACAGATTTCTCAGGAGGCAGGTAAGGTGGTCTGGTATTCCCAACTCTTAAATAATTTTCCTCAGTTTGTTGTGATCCACATAGTCAAAGGCTTTGGCATAGTCAGTAAAGCAGAAATAGATGTTTTTCTGGGATTCTCTTGCTTTTTAGATGATCCAGTTGATGTTGGCAATCTGATCTCTGGTTCCTCTGCCTTTTCTAAATCCACCTTGAACATCTGGAATTTCACAGTTCACATACTATTGAAGCCTGGCTTGGAAAATTTTGAGTAATATTTTAGTAGTGTGTGAGATGAGTGCAATTGTGTGGTAGTTTGAACATTCTTTGGCATTATCTTTCTTTGGGATTGGAATGAAAACTGACCTTTTCCCAGTCCTGTGGCCACTGCTGAGTTTTCCAAATTTGCTGGCATACTGAGTGCACCAATTTCACAGCATCATCTTTTAGGATTTGAAATAGCTTAGCTGGAATTCCATCACCTCCACTAGCTTTGTTCATAGTGATGCTTCCTAAGGCCCACTTGACTTCTCATTCCAGGATGTCTGGCTCTAGGTGAGTGATCACACCATCGTGGTTATCTGGATCACGATGGTATTTTTTGTATAGTTCTTGCCATCTCTTCTTAATAATTTCTGCTTCTGTTAGGTCCATAACATTTCTGTCCTTTATTGTGCCCATATTCCCATGAAATGTTCCCTTAGTATCTCTAATTTTCTTGAAGAGATCTCTAGTCTTCCCATTCTATTGTTTTCTTCTATTTCTTTGCACTGATCACTGAGGAAGTCTTTCTTATCTCTCCTTGCTATTCTTTGGAACTCTACATTCAGTTAGGTGTATCTTTCCTTTTCTCCTTTGCCTTTAGCTTCTCTTATTTTCTCAGCTATTTGTAAGGCCTTCTCAGACAACCATTTCGCCTTTTTGCATTTCTTTTTCTTGGGGATGGTCTGCATCACAGCTTCTGTTACAATGTCATGAACCTCCGTCCATAGTTTTTCAGGCACTCTATCAGATCTAATCCCTTAAATCTATTTGTTACTTTCACTGTATAATCATAAGAGATTTGATTTAGGTCATACCTGAATGGTCAAGTGGTTTTCCCTACCTTCTTCAATTTAAGTCTGAATGTAGCAATAAGGAGTTCATGATCTGAGCCACAGTCAGCTTCAGGTCTTGTTTTTGCTGATGCTCCATAGAGAGTGTCTCCATCTTTGGCTGCAAAGAATACAACCAATTTGATTTCGCTATTGACCATCTGGTGATGTCCATGTGTAGAGTCATCTCTTGTGTTGTTGGAAGAGTGTGTTTGCTATGACCAGTGCGTTCTGTTGGCGAAACTTTGTTAGCTTTTACCCTGCTTCATTTTGTTCTCCATGGTCAAATTTGCCTGTTACTCCAGGTATCTCTTGACCTCCTACTTTTGCATTCCAGTCCCCTATGATGAAAAGGACATGTTTTTTGGGTGTTAGTTCTAGAAGGTCTTGGAGGTCTTCACAGAACCATTCAACTTCAGCTTCTTCAGCATTAGTGGTTGGAGCATAGACTTGGATTACTGTGATATTGAATGGTTTTCCTTGGAAATGGACAGAAATCTTTCTGTTGTTTTTGAGATTGTACCCAAGTACTGCATTTCAGACTCTTTTGTTGACTATGAGTGTCACTCCATTTCTTCTAAGGGATTCTTGCCCACAGTAGTAGATATAATGGTCATCTGAGTTAAATTCGCCCATTGCAGTCCATTTTAGTTCACTGATTCCTAAAATGTCGATGTTCACTCTTGCCATCTCCTGTTTGACCCCTTCCAATTTTCCTTTATTCATGGACTTGACATTCCAGGTTCCTATGCAATAGTGTTCTTTACAGCATTGTACTTTACTTCCACCACCAGTCACATCCACAACTGGGCATTGTTTTTGCTTTGGCTCCATCTCTTCATTCTTTCTGGAGTTATTTCTCCACTCTTCTCCAGTAGCATATTGGGCATCTGCCGTCCTGCGGAGTTCATCTTTTCGTATCATATCTTTCTGCCTTTTCATAATGTTCATGGAATTCTCAAGGCAAGAATACTGAAGTGGTTCTCCAGCGGACCACGTTTAGTCAGAATTTTCCACCATGACCTGTTCATCTTGGGTGGCCCTATACAGCATGGCTCATAGTTTCTTTGAGTTAGAAAAGGCTGTGATCCATGTGATCAGTTTGATTAGCTGTTTGTGTTTGTGGATAAGGATACAAGGCTTATGGATGCTTCCTGATGGGAGAGACTGTGTGGGGGAAATTGGCTCTTGTTCTGGTGGCAGGACCATGCTCAGTAAACCTTTAATCCAATTTTCTGTTGATGGGCGGTGCTGTGTTCCCGCCCTCTTGTTTGACCTGAGACCAAACTGTGGTGGAGGTAATGAAGATAATGGAAACCTCCTTCAAAAGGTCCCATGTAGGCACTGCCACACTCAGTGCCCCCAACCCTGCAGCAGGCCACTGCTGATGCACAGCTCCTCCAGAGACTCCTGGACCCTCACAGGCAAGTTTGGGTCAGTCTCTTGTGGGGTCACTGCTCCTTTCTCCTGGTGTGAACAAGGTTTTTTTTGTGCCCTCCAAGAATCTGTTTCCCCAGTCCTGTGTAAGTTCTGTAATCAAATTCCACTGACCTCCAAAGTCAAATTCCCTGGAGGTTCTCGGTCTTTTTGCCAGATCCCCAGGTTGGGGAATCTGTTGTGGGTCCTAGAACTTTCTCAACAGTATTAAGTCTTAAAATTCATGAACATGAGATGTTTTTCCATGGACTTGGTTCTTCTTTAATTTCTTTCAGAAATGTTCTTGTAGTTTTCAATGCACAGTTCAGTTCAGTCGCTCAGTTGTGTCTGACTCTTTGCAACCCCACGGACTGCAGCACTCCAGGCTTCCCTGTCCATCACCAACTCCCAGAGCTTACTCAAACTAATGTCCATTGAGTTGGTGATGCACAGATCTTGCACAAATAACTTCAGTGAACAAATAACTTCCTTGGTTAAATGTATTCCTAAGCATTTCACTCTTTTTAATGTTATTATAAGTGGAATTGTTTTATTACTTTTTCTGAGTTGTCTATTGATACTATATAGAAATGCAAGTGATTTTTTCCCCAATATTCTGCTATTTTTCAAATTGATTTATTAATGCTAATAGTTACTTTGTAATTCTTTATGATTTTATGTACATAAAACCTTGGCATCTGAGATAGAGATAATTATACTTCTTTTCAAAAGTAAATGGTTTTTACTCCGTTCTCTTGTCAAAATGCTCTGCCTAGAAAGAACTTACAGTACTATAATGAATATAAGTGGTGAAAGCTACACCATTGTATTGCTCCTGATCTTGAGGGGAAAATTTTCATTCTTTCACCATTCAGTATAATGTCAGCCATAGGTAAGTCCATATGTGTGGTATGTCATAATGAGGCATTTCCTTTCTAATTCAGGTTTATTAGTGTTTTGTTTCTTGTCATGAAATGATACTGGGTTTTGTGAAATGTTTTTTATGCATCAGTCGAGATGATCATGTAGGGCTGCTTGCTGTGGGTTTGTCATATAGGCTTTTACTATCTTAGATAGGTTCCCTCTATGTGCATTTTCTGGGGAGTTTTTAATCATAAATGGATGGTGAGTTTTGTTGAAAGATTTATCTGCATCTATTTAGATGATATATCTTTTATTTTTCAATTTGTTAATATGGTATATCACATTCATTGATTTGTATATAGTGAGGAATCCTTGTATCCTTAGGATAAACCCCACTTGATCATGTTGTATGATACCCTTAGTGTGTTATTGGATTCTGTTTGCTAGTATTTTGTAGAGGATTTTTGTATCTATGTTCTTTAGTGATATTGATCTGCAATTTTCTTTTTTGTGATATCTTTTCTTGCTTTGGTATCAGGGTGATGGTGGCCTAATAGAATGAATTTGGGAGTGTTCCTCCCTCTGCCATTTTTTGAGAGTTTGAGAAGGATAGATGTTAGCTCTTCTCTAAATATTTGATAGAACTCACCTGTGAAGCCATCTGGCCCTGGGTTTTTGTTTGCTGGAAGATTCTTAATCACAGTTTCAATTTCAGTGCTTGTCATTGGTCTCTTCATATTTTCCATTTCTTCCTGGTTCAGTCTTGGGATACTGTACTTTTCTAAGAATTTGTTCTTTTCTTCCAGGTTGTTTCTTTTATTGGAAAATGGTTGCTAATAGTACTCTCTTATGATATTTCTGCAGTATAGTTGTAAGTTCATAAGTTCTCCTTTTCATTTCTGATTTTATTTGTTTGAGTCCTCTCCTTTTTTTTTTCTTGATCGGTCTGGCCAATGGTTTATAAATTTTGTTTATCATCTCAAAGAACCAGCTCTTAGTTTTATTGGTCTTTGCTATTATTTTCTTCATTTCCTTTTCATTTATTTCTGCTCTGATCTTTATAATTTCTTTCTAATAACTTTGCATTTTGTTGTTGTTGTTGTTGTCATTCTTTCTCTAATTGCTTTAGGTGTAGGGTTAGGTTGTTTGAGATTTGTCTTGTTTCTTGAGGTAGGATTGTATTGCTATAAACTTCCCTCTTATAACTGCTTTTGCTACATCTCATAGGTATTGAATCATCATGTTTTCATTGTCATTTGTTTCTAGGTATTTTTTATTTCCTCTTTGATTTATTCAGTGATCTTTTGTTTACTTAGTAGCATATTGCTTAGCCTCCATGTGCTTGTGTTTTTACATTATTTTCCTGTAATTGATATCTAATCTCATAGCATTGTGGTCAGAAAAGTTGCTTGATATGATTTCAGTTTTTTTAAATTTACTAATGCTTGAGAAAATGAATTTCTTCAAGAAAGCAAAAACTAAAAGAACTCAACAATATGAAATATATAAATGCATGTGTGTATAACAGAATCATTTTGCTGTATACCTGAAACTAACACAATATTGCCAATTAACTATACTTCAATTAAAATGGATATATTGTAGAATTCAGTGAATATCCCCTCTATTTTATAATAATTATAAATGGAATATTACCTTTAAAATTGTGAATCACTACATGTTTACCTGAAATATATAATGTTGTACATTAACTACACTTCAATTTTAAAAGTAAAAGAAATACCATATATATGAGGAAGTAATAATATGCATTTAGAATGCACTCAAATTTAAGAGACCATTATCGTCTAATAGACTGCTATATAAGTAGATCATTATATCAATATATAAACCACATGGTAAACACAAAGCAAAGAAACCTATAATAGAGACACATAAACTTAGAGAGAAAAGAATACAAACATAACACTTAAGAAATTCATCAAATCACAGGGAAAGGAACACAAGAGAAAAAAGGAGCATATAATAACTACTAAAAATAGAAAGCAATTAACAAAATTACAATACATATAATACATGCCTAGCAATAACTATGATAAATATAAACACACTAAAGGCTTCCTCAAGGCATATATTTATGCTGTCTACAAGAGACTCACTTTAGATCTATAGAAACACACAGTCTGAAAGTGAAGGGATGGAAAAATACATTTCATGCAGGTGAAAACAACAACATAAAAGGTCTGAGATAGCAGTACGTATATGAAACAAAATAGATTTTAAAACAAAGACTGTAACAAGAGACAGAAAAGAAAAGATCTTGCATAATAATAAAGGTATCAATTAAACAGAAGGATGTGCCAATTATAAATATCTCTCATTATCGGAGCACCTAAATGCATAGAAAATATTAACAGACAGAAAGTGAGGAATTGACAATACTACAATAATTAACAAGGGATTTTAACACTTCACTTTAATCAATTAATGAATCCTGGAGGCAGATAAGAAATAAGGAAACATTGGCACTATATGATACCTTAAAGCATATGAACTTAATATATATACAAAGAGTATTCCAGCCCCCAAAAGCAGAATACACATTCTTTTCTAGTGCACATGTAGTACTCTCCATTGTAGATCATATTTAGGACATGAAAGAATTTTCAATACATTGAATAAGACTGCAATCATGTTAAGCATCTTTTCTGACCAAGGAAGTATTAAACTAGAAATTAATTTTTTAACAAAACTCTGGAAGAAATAATCATAGAGAGGCTAAATAACCTGCTCCTATATAACTAATGGGTCAAAGAATTAACAAAAAATACCTGAGATAAATAAAATATAAACACAATGTTACAAAATCTAGGAGACACAGCAAGAGCAGTTTTAAGAGGGAAACTAATAGTAATAAAGGCCTACCAGAGAAACAAGAAAAATCTCAGTAAACATTATTTCTAGAAAGAAGCAAATAATAAAGATCAGGGTGGAAATAAATAAATGAAAACTAAAAAAGAACAGAAAAGATCAATGAAAGTAAGACTTGGTTATTTGAAAAGATAAACAAAAGATATAACTTTAGGTAGACTCAAGAAGAAAAAAGAGAAAAGATTCAAATAGATAAAATGAGAAATAAAAGAGAATTTACAATTGATACTATGGAAATAAAAAAGACCATAAGAGATTATTAGCAAAAATTATACACTGCTAAAATGAACAGGTTAGAAGAAATGGATAGATTCCTAAAAATATACAATCTCCAAATACTGAATCATGAAGAAATAAAAACTATGAGCAGACTAGTTACCAGTAATGAAATTGAATCAGTAATGTAAAAAACATTTTCAAGAAACAAAAGTCCAGGTTGTGATAGCTTCACAGTTGAATTCTACCAAATAGTTAAAGAACAGGTAACACCTATCCTTGTCAAACCATTACAGAAAATTAAAGAGGATGAAATGCTTCCAAACTCATTCTATGAGGCCAGCATTACTCTGACACCAAACCAAAGACATATGAGAAAAAATTATAGGTCAATATGCCTGATCAACTGGGCTTCCCAGTTAGCTTAGTGGTAAAGAACTTGCTTGCCAATGCAAGAGACAAGAGACATCGGTTCAATCCCCGGGTTGGGAAAATCCCCTGGAGGAGAGCATGGCAACCTACTCCAGTATTCTTGCCTGGAGAATCCCATGGATAGAGGAGCCTAGCGGGCTATAGTCCATAGAGTTTCAAAGAGTCAGACACAACTGAAGTGATTTAGCATGTATGCCTGATCAACATAGATGCAAAAATCCCCTATAAAATATTAGCAAATAAAATTCAACAATACATTAAAAGTTTCATATGTCATAACCAAGTGGGATTTGTTCCGTGGATGCAAATATGGTTCAACATGCAAAAGTCAGGCAATCTGATACACCACATTAACATACTGAAAAATAAAATTCATATGGTCATCTGAATAGATGCAGAAAAATATTTTGACAAAATTCACCATGTGTTTAAGACACACAAAAAAATTCAACAAAGGGGGTATACACCTCAACATACTTTCATGCACAACAAACTCACAGCTAACATCATACTAATTGATAAGAAACTGAAAGCTTTTTGTCTAATATCAGGAACAAGACAAGGATGCTCACTCTCACCACTTTTATTAAACATAGTATTGGGCGTACAGTACCCAGCAAACAGAGAAGAAAAAGCAACAAAAAGAATCTAAATTTTAAAGAAAATAAATTTTCCACTATTTGCTGATGACATATTATATATAGAAAATGCTAAAGACTTTACAAAATAGCTAATAGAACTAATAAGTGAATTCTGAATAGTTGTGAGATACAAAATAAATCTGATGTGTTTCTACTCACTAAAATAAACTATTGGAAAGAGATATTAAGTAACTTTCCTTTACAATTTCATTGTAAAGAATAAAATACCTAGGAATAAGTTTAACCAAGGAGGTTTAAGACCTGTACACTGATAATCATAAGGTACTGATGTAAGAAATTGAAAAAAAAACACAAATAAATGATGAGTTATTCTGTGTTTATGTATTGGAAGCATTAACATTGTTAAAAAGTCGGTACTACTCTAGACAATATACAAATTCAATGCAATACTTATCACAATTCTAATAGCATTTTCACAGAAATAACAAACAGTCCTAATATTTGTTAATACATGACCAAACAATACCCACAAAAACCAAAGTTACCTTGTGAAGGAACAAAGTTAGAGGTATAATAATTCCTGATTTCAAACTATATTACAAAGCTGAGGTAATCAAAATAGCATGGCATTGACATTAAAACAGACACACAGATCAATAAAATGGAATAGAGAGCCCAGAAATAAACCCACGCATATGTAGTGAATTAATTTTTGAGAAAGAAAACATAATTATACAATAGGGAAAGGACACTCTCTTCAATGAATGGTTTTGGAAGACACATACAAAAGAATGAAACTACACAACTTCCTCAAACTATACACTAAAAAAACCCCTCAAAATTGTTTATAGACTTAAAGGTAAGACTTAAAACCATAAGAAACCTAGAAGAATGCATCAGAGACTCTTGATGAGAAGACTCTTAAGAGTCCCTTGGACAGCAAGGAGATCAAACCAGTCAATCCTAAAAGGAAACCAACCTTGAATATTCACTGGAAGGACTGATGCTGAAGGTGAAGCTCCAACTCATTGGAAAAGACCCTGATGCTGGGAAAGAATGAAGGCAAAAAGAGAAGGAGGCAACAGAGGAAGAGATGGTTAGATAGCATCACCAACTAAATTGACATGAACATGAGCAAACTCTGGGAGATAGTGGAGGATAGAAGAGCCTGGCATGCTGCAGTCCATGGAAACGAAAGAGTTGGACACAACTTAGAAACTGTACAACAACAAACTTTGTATAGGGACAGATGGTTACTAGACTTACTGTTGTGACCAATTCTGTGTATGTGTGTGTGTGCTCAGTTGCTCAGTCATGTCTAACTCTTTGCTGCTCCATGGACTGCAAGGCTCCTCTTCCATGGAATTTTCCAGGCAAGAATACTGGAGTGGGTTGTCATTCCCTACTCCAGGGGATCTTCCTGATCCAGGGATTGAACTGACGTCCCTTGCATCTCCTACATTGGCAGGCAGATGCTTTACCACTAGCGCCACTTGGGAAGCCCCGTGATATCAATGTATGCAAATAAATCATTATATCATACACCTGAACCTACATTTCAGTAACAAAATAAATAAAAATTAAAATATTTTTACAGTATGTAAAAAGAAGGAAATTTAAACACATCCCACAACATAAATGAACCTTGAGAACATTATGCTAAGTAAAATAATTCAATAAGACTAATATTTTATTATTCTATTTATATGAATTAATACTGTAGTGGTATGCATGTAGACAGATTGTAGAATGGTGGTTTCCAGGGGCTGTGGGCAGTAGGGAATGGGAAGTTGTTGTTTAATGGATGTAACATTTCAGTTTTGCAAGCTGAAAACAGTTCGAGAGATTGGTTGTATAAAAATGTGAATGTACTTAACACTACTACTTTTTAAATGGTTAAGATGGCAAACATTACCTCAAATGAAAAAGCAAAAAAAATATAGTAAACTTTATGTTATGTGTATTTTTATCATAATAAAAATATAAAAATAAAAGAGGATGAAGTACATTGCATAGCATCATGAACCTTGGAAATATTGTGCTTGGTGAAAAAATCAAGAAATGTAAGACCATATGTTGTATGACTCCATTTGTATGAAATGTTCAGAATAGACAAATCCATTGAGACTGATAATAGATTAGTGGTTTCTAATGGCTGTGGTGAGGGAGGATTGGGAATAACTGCTAATGGGTACATGGTTTCTTTTTGGAGTGATGAAAATGTTCTGGAATCAGTGGTAACAGATGCACAATTTTGTGAAAATACATTAAAATACTGAACTGTATGTTATTAAAAGGTGAATTCATGGTATATGAATTAATTTTTAATTTAAAGAATCAGAATAACCAAAGTGTTCACAAACATACACAGAGAATTAGTTAAATAAAAAAATATGGTAAGTCCGTACAATAGGATTGTGTGCAGTTATTACAAGGACATTTATAAACGAGAACAAAGACCATGTTACATGGAAAATTCACCAAGCTATATGGTTAAGTTGGGAAAAAAAAACTACAAAAATGGTGACTATATGATCACTTTTGTGAAATGAAAAACAACAGCTATGCAAGTAGATGGAACTCTCACACATATCTGTGTGTATGTGTATGTTTGTGCAAACATATACAAATTTATATTCTGCCCCTCTCCCACCTAGTAATTACTGAAATGCAGCTAAAATGACCAACTTTGGATATTTTTACTTTTTATTTGATCTTTCAGAAGTACTAATTTTTTTCTAAATTTATACTATTTTATCTCTTATACTTTAATGTTTTGAATGTTTAGAGCCTATTTAGGCAGAGAGATAATAGATATTCTTACTTTCTTTGTATTTCATAGAATTCTAAAATATTCTTAGTGACATATTGCATCAAAAACCTGAACTAAAACACACATTAAAAAAATACATGTCATCTTCCTCCAAATCATTCTTATTTTTCATTTTATGAGAATGTTATAGGAACTCCATGGTTCTTATCCTTAGATTTGTAGTTTAAAACAATTAACAGACAAATCCTTTATATTTGTATAAGGAAAAGAAATTGGCCTTAACACGAAAGCTAATTTCCAGAAGAAACACAATGAATCAACCAACTTCTCAATTAAAAAACCCTAAATGAAAACAGATTACTACTACTCAGAGGCAGATTCAGCTTTGTTCTCTGTTGTCATCCTTTGCGCTCTTGAGATTATGAAAGGAATTCACATCTACACTACTCAAATTTGATACAATAGTCCTTCAACTTAACAGTGCCCTCTTCTGGTGCCATGTTTCACATGCAGCTACTTGTTTAGTTGCCAGTGGTGTCTGACTCTTTGCCACCCTATAGACTGTAGCTCCTCCAGACTCCTCTGTCCGTAGGATTCTCCAGGCAAGAATACTGGAATGGGCTGCCATTTTCTTCTTCAGCAGCTACTTAATCAATGTTAATAAAGAGGGAGGGGGGCTGAACTTGGAAAAGATGTTTGAGAAAAATCATTTTGAAACCTAGAAGTAAAAGGTTTTATTTTTCTATTCTAATATAACAAAAATAAACAAAAATCCAGTTGTGAGTATAATGGGGGTTGACAAGGCTGGGGAGAGAGGAAAATGGGAAGTTGTTTGCAGTAGTATTGCAGTGCTAGTTGCTCAATCATGTCCAGGGATCAAATCCAGGTCTCATGCACTGCAGGCAGATTCTTTACCATCAGAGCCACCAGGAAGATCCCAGAAAGTTGTTTAATGGGCATAAAAAATTCTCAACTTTGGTTGTACAACACTGTGAATATACTTAGCATTACTGCACTGTACACTTAAAGTGGTTAAGTAGGTAAATTTTACGTTATATGCATTTTAACACAATTAAAAATAAATAAATCCATTTGAAGTATAAATAGCTTGGGTTGATGTCAGCAGCTCTAAGTTGAGACTGTTTTCACCTCAAGTCAAATCTTTACCATAAACCAAACCTATGTGGATTTGATACAATTTTTTGATACAATTTTTATTTCTAGTCATTTTACTAAAATATGCACACATTTCTCTTAATTTACTGAGATATAGCTAATACCAGACCATCTGACCTGTCTCTTGAGAAACCTGTATGCAGGTCAGGAAGCAACAGTTAGAACTGGACATGGAACAACAGACTGGTTCCAAATAGGAAAAGGAGTACATCAAGGCTGTATATTGTCACCCTGCTTATTTAACTTATATGCAGAGTACATCATGAGAAACGCTGGGCTGGAAGAAACACAAGCTGGAATCAAGATTGCCGGGAGAAATATCAATAACCTCAGATATGCAGATGACACCACCCTTATGGCAGAAAGTGAAGAAGAACTAAAGAGCCTCTTGATGATGAAAGTGAAAGAGGAGAGAGAAAAAGTTGGCTTAAAGCTCATTGTTCAGAAAACTAAGATCATGGCATCTGGTCCCATCACTTCATGGGAAATGGATGGGGAAACAGTGGAAACAGTGTCAGACTTTATTTTTTGGGCTCCAAAATCACTGCTGATGGTGATTGCAGCCATGAAATTAAAAGACGCTTACTCCTTTGAAGGAAAGTTATGACCAACCTAGATAGCATATTTAAAAGCAGAGACATTACTTTGCCAACAAAAGTCCGTCTAGTCAAGGCTATGGTTTTTCCAGTGGTCATGTATGGATGTGAGAGTTGGACGGTGAAGAAAGCTGAGCGCCGCAGAACTGATGCTTTTGAACTGTGGTGTTGGAGAAGACTCTTGAGAGTCCCTTGGACTGCAAGGAGATCCAATCAATCCATCCTAAAGGACGTCAATCCTGGGTGTTCATTGGAAGGACTGATGTTGAAGCTGAAACTCCAATACTTTAGCCACCTCATGCGAAGTGTTGACTCATTGGAAAAGACCCTAATGCTGGGTAGGATTGGGGGCGGGAGGAGAAGGGGACGACAGAGGATGAGATGGTTGGGTGGCATCACTGACTTGATGGACATGGGTTTGGGTAGACTCCAGGAGTTGGTAATGGACAGAGAGGCCTGGCATGCTGCAATTCATGGGATCGCAACGAGTTGGAGACGACTGAGCGACTGAACTGAACTGAACTGGTAGCTATAAGACAACTTAATTTCCACTTTAACGCTTGAAGTCTTTAATCTTTCAAGATAAAAAGTTTGTGAAAATGGAATGGTTTTTGCAGTAGTCTTGTATGGATGTGAGAGTTGGACTATAAAGAAAGCTGAGCACTGAAGAATTGATGCTTTTGAACTGTGGTGGTGGAGAAGACTCTTGAGAGTCCCTTGGACAGCAAGGAGATCAAACCAGTCAATCCTAAAGGAAATCAGTCCTGAATATTCATTGTAAGGACTGAAAACTGAAGCTTTCAGTCCCGAAGCTGAAACTCCAACACTCTGGCCACCTGATGTGAAGAAGTGACTCATTGGAAATGATCCTGATGCTGGGAAAGATTGAAGGCAGGAGGAGAAGGAGACAACAGAGGATGAGAGGGTTGGATGGCATCACTGACTCGATGGACATGAGTTTGAGCAAGCTTGGGGAGTTGGTGATGGACAGGGAAGCCCGGCATGCTGCAGTCCATGGGGTCGCAAAGAGTCGGATATGACTGAGCAGCTGAACTGAACTACTTCATTTATTTCAGGAAATAATAAAATAGTGATATATATGTTTACATATATATATATATATATATATATATATATATGCATGCATGCTCAATCACTTCATTCATGTTTGAATCTTTGCAACTCCATGGACTGTACTCTGCCAGGCTCCTCTGTCCATGGGACTCTCCAGGCAAGAATACTGGAGGAGCCTGTCTGCCAATGGAGGAGACCTAAGATACTCCAGTTCAATCCCTGGATCAGAAAGTTCCCCTAGAGGAGGGCATGGTTACCTACTCCAGTATTCTTGCCTACAGAATCCCATGGACAGAGGAGCCTGGTGGGGTACAGTCCATGGGGTCGCAAAGAGTTGGACATGACTGAAATATACACACACACTCTAAGGTTTGAATTGTATGACTGGGTAGAAGGTTTAACATTCACTGAAATGAAGACTAGGAAAGGAGCAAGTTTGGAGGATCAGGGATAGACCAATTGTTCTCAAAAGGTATTATCCTACCACCCTTCCCCCACTCTCCCACCCTGTCCAGGGGATATTTGAGAGTACCTGGAGACATTTCTGGTTATCACACCAAGAGGCAGTTGGGGCAGGGTTGGAGGACATGCTACTGGTCCGGGTTGGCACACTGCTAAACATCCTACAATGCACAGGACAGGGTCTCACCACAAAGAACGATCTGGCCCCAAATGTCAATAGTGCCAAGAACGAGGAACCTTGGGTTGGAATCCTCTCTTCTGAATTTGTCCATTCGTTCTCAGCCTTTGCAGCAGGCTTCTCCTCTTCTGACCCTAATTACTCAATAGTCTGTCCTTAGCAGCCCACTTTTCTTTTCTCTACATTTTCTCTTTGGAATATCACCCATAACCTCAACTACCACATCTATGTTACTGACTCCCACAACTTTGTCTAGTCCCAACTGTTCTTCTAGCTCTCAAGCATTGTTTCTTTTGATTTCCCTTTACATTTTTTTCATTAACTTACTGCTACATCTCTTGTCTTTATAAGTAGCATCTGAAAGAAAACCACAGGGTCATTTATTTCCCAAACTGGGTATCTAGCTTGTGCAAAGGGCAACACTAGTACTCAGAGTAAGGTAGTGATGGTGGAGATGAGAGGTAATCATGGTAATTGCTTTAAATGCATTATCCTTGTAAAGCAATTATCCTCCAATTAGAAAAACAAATTAATGCATTATCCCTGATTATGACAATAGTTTTACAAGGAAAAAAATATTATCTCCTGGGAAGGAAAGGTATAAGTGTTTAATTAACTACTTGAATATAACAGTGTTTGTAAACAGCAGAGTATTTTAAAAGTCAGTTCTATTTTGACATTAAGGATTGCACTCTCTCCATTAAAAAAACACTGGGAACAGAGCTGGAAAAGTGTGTCCATAGTCACAGGGAGGTGGATGTGAATGATAAAGGTCTAAGTAGTTCTGCCTGCCTGTTTAGTTGCATCTGACTCTTTGTGAACCCATGGACTGTAGCCCCCAGGCTCCTCTGACCACGGGATTCTCCAGGCAAGAATACTGGAGTGGGTAGCCAATCCCTTTTCCTGGGGATCTTCCCCACCCAGGGATCAAACCAGTGTCCCCTGCATTGCAGGCAGATTCTTTATCATCTGCGCCACCAGGGAAGCCTTAAGACATCCTAGTAGCCTTTTATTCTAAGCGACAGTTTACCTGCTTGGTTACTTACCATATATCACAGAATATAATACACCAGCCATAGTAGGATGAATCATTATTTTCCTTAACTGTAGAGAAGGAAACAAATGACAATGAAAGTATGACATATTGTCAATTGTCAGAGATTCCTTAGATGCTGAAATATTTTTTCAAAGATAAGCCTTCAGAGATTTCTAATTTGTTAAAATATGAAGAAAAAACGTGATCTTAGATTCTATGACATACGGTGAATTTGTTTCCCATATTCAATTTCCATGGTCAGTGCCGGTTTGCAATCTGCACTTCAGTCAAGTAAGACGTTTGTATATTGCTTTCTAAAGGGTCGTAGGTAGTTTCATGACTCTGTTGTGCTTCTACAACTAGAACGTAAAGCTTTTAGCATTTCAATCACCTTTGTTCTCCACACAAACACTCCCGCCCCCACACGCAGCGCCTTTCCGCAATCTATGCAGATGTTGGCATTTAAGAGTAAACCTGTATTTGTTCTAATCTTAGAATTGCATAGATAGTATAAGACTGTTCACAGATTTAGTTACACTGGGGGCGAGGGAGACATTCTATTAAATAAACGCTTCTTTTTTTTTTTTAAGACCCATCCTTGCAGAAACGTTAAAATAGGGTGGGGTAGGGAGCGAGGGCGGAGGCAGAGAGGGGATATACGTCTCAGGATACAGGAAATACGGAAAGAGCGAAACCCAGAGGAAGATCTGTGCCTGGAGGGGACCCGCCGCCATCTCAGGTCTCTTGGCCTCGCCAGGGCCCACTGGAGAGAGCTGACACCCAGGTCCTATAATCCTTATGGGGGACCAACCTTGTACCTCCGGGAGATCCACGCTCCCACCTGGAAACACGCGGGAAACGAAGCCTCCAAAAAAGCGCTGCCTCCTAGCTCCACGTTGGGATTATCCAGAAGGAACCCCTAACGGAGGTAACACCACTCTCCCTTCCACACCTCCTCCAGCATCACCGGGCCTGAAGTCTCATCCACCTCCTCCGGAGAAGTAGTACAATATACTTCTTCCATCCTAAACCAGGTCAGATTCTTTCTCATTTGGGACAACCAGGCTCTCTCAAACTTAATTATGCATTTCCTCAGATCTCCCTCTCCCTTTCCCTATTCTTTTCACGATTTCAAAATTGAAAAAAAAATGCAGGCATTAAATAGCCCTTTCACAAAATACGTGGGGGTGAATTTATGGATATTTAATAACATTAAGTAATTATTTTTAAATATATTTTTCAGTAGACGTATCTGTTGATTTGCTTAAAAGTCAGTTGGGCCCAGGTGAGGGGTACAAATGTTAATGACTTGATAATTGTTAAAGCTGAGTGATATATACATGGGGATTCATTAAACTATTCTTGCTACTTTTGTGTATATTTGAAGCTTTTCCATTCAAAAAATGCCTGGTTCAAGATCAATAACGCCATTGTATTGAAGGCCTAATTCCTATAGCCATAGGTTTGTGCTAACAGAGTATTTTAAAGTGAGCCTTCAGAGTTGTATATTTCTCTGTGTATAACAGGAGAATTTAATGATTTAAAAAATATAATATAGTAAATCAAACCCAAGTACCATAATATTTGCTTGCTCAAGTTATTCAGGAAGCTTGGGGGATGGACCTTGAGCCATCAAAGAGGAAGGGGTAACTTTGGGTGGGCCTTAAAGGATGAGTGACATCTGCCTTGTGGAGGGGGCGGGAATGCTTTTCTGGCCTAGCTTTTCCAGAACAAAAGCCCCAAGGCAGGCTTGTGCTAGGAAAAGCTTGTCTATAATTCTGAGTGTATGAGAAAAACTAGGAGGTGAGATAGTGTTGCAGGGGTTGAATATTTATGCTAAGGGGTATGCAGTTTAATCCATAAGCAGTGGAAACCATTGAAGATTTTCAAGGAAATGGTATATTTTAGGAGTCCGGTTTTTACTATCAGGAAAACAATCCTCAATTTAGATGAGTTTACAGAATGCGAAAAATAAGGTCTGACTCAAAACTCATAGATTCTTATACTCCAGATGAGACATGGCATACTTTCTTCATTTATACAATAAACCTTTAAGGAGCTGTTGCAGTGGACTAAAGCATTATGCTGGGAACTGTAGGGGTTAGATAACTAAAGCACATAGGAGGGAAACAGCTATTGAATGAATAGGTCAATGTTTGATGGGATTACAGTGGCAACTAAGGAAGTTCTGGACTTGGGGCTTGATGGTAGTGCATAGTAAAAGAATGAGCTCCATTGTGCTTGAAAGCTTCACTCAGTCATTCCTTACTACCTGATTTCCCTCAACTTTACCTCTGTTCAAAGGGGTAGAGTTGGGGTAGAGGGGAACCATAGGAATAGGAGTGCTTAAACAGAAAACAAAGGAGGTTGTATAGGGCAAAAAATGCAAGAAATATGTAATTTCCTCCAGTGATTCAAATCATTGAAATTATAATAACAAACATTTACTGAACATCTTTATGTGCCAGACACTGTTCTACAAAACTTCCCAGAGACTATGCTCTTAATTGCTGTGCAATAGATCCCTTCTAATACTGTCTGTATAACTGTTTTTCAGGGATATATAACTGAAATAACTGAAATGGGGGTGTGGTAGAACATAAGGACTCGAGGAGGCCATGGGAAAGAGAGGGACAGTAAAAGAAGAAATGATTTAACCTTATTTTATTATTTTTCAGGCTATGAGGGATTTCAGTATGACTCCATTTCCTCGGTGTATTCATAAAATAGTTCACTCAGTGAAGACAATGAAGATTATTGACATTGCCACCCTGCTTTTTCTGATGTCCTGCACCAGGAAGTTGTGATTTTTAAGGTAATCTCTTTACCAAAAACTTACTAAAGAAGGAGGAGGAATAAGAGTTGATTATAACACATTAAAATTGTTAGCCAAACAAAAAGCTAGCACCAATGATAAATTGAAACCATTTTCTACATTATGTGAAACCATATATACCATATAATAATAATGCTATCTATAAGCTGTTTTGTTATATTCACTCTTAATTACCTTATAGTTTCTGGTATCACTGTGAAATGTATCTTTTAAACCACATTTTCAGATTATTGCTGGTAAATGGGAATATGATTGATATTGTAACATACTGATTTTATATGCTGTGAACTTTCTTATTTATGTTTGTTCTAACATTTGTAGATTCTCTGTATTTTCTGTTAATTAATTATATTATAAATAATGGAAATTTCTTCCTTTCCAATATTTATTTTTTAATTTGTCCTACTGTGTTAGCTAGGATCTTTGGTATAATAAGATATAGTAGCAGTGATCGAGGATTCTTTTTCTTGCTCCTGAATTTACAAGGGAATTTTATAAATGTTTCACCATTTTTAGTAGATTTTCTTTGTCAGGCTATGTAGTTCCTTTATATTCTTAGTTTGTTAAGAGCTTTTATTATGGATGAATATGGAGCTTCTTCTCCAAATACTGATCACATGGAGTTTTTTTCTCCATAAACATGAGACTAAGACTGTGTGATAAATTACAGTATTCAGTTTTCTAATATATTTCTTGCTTCTGGTTTCATCAGGCCCTACCATTGAATATTCTGTCTCTTATTTTAATAACTTTTCCTTTTATTTTCTTTTTGTTTGCTCTTTTTCTAATTTATTTGGACCATTAGCTCAGTAATTTTAAATATTCTTTTCTAAAATAAGAATGTATAACCATAAGTTTTCTACTATGTACTACTTTAGAATAATTTCACAGGTTTTTATATGGAGTATTTTTATTATTATTCAATTATTATTTTATAATTGCTCTTAAGATTTATTTTTTGACTCATGAGTTATTTGGGTTTTTTTAATTTACAAACATGGATATCTTTTTTAGAAATCATACTGTGAAATCATTAATCCAATTACAGTTAAACTTCACTTTATTTTCTATTTTAAAATATTTAATGTTTTTTATTCTTCTGGTAACAAAAAGCAAAATTATACACTGACTCCTCATCTCATTAGATTTCAGCAATATAAGACTTTTTATTTCATTAAATACTTAGGAAAACTGTGATTATGCTGTTCAATGATGGAGTTATTGTTGATATTTATACTTGTGGTTTTAAATCTTTTTTTTATATATGATCTATATGATTTTTTTAATTAGTTCATTTTCTATTTTTTAAATTTACAATATTGTATTTGTTTTGCCATACATTGACATGAATCCACCATGGGTATACATGTTTTATTTTGATCTAATTCTACACCTAAAGAAAAATTGTAAGAATATTACAAAGAACTCCCATACACTCTTTATCCAGGTTCACCAATTACCATTTTGCCACGTTTTCTTTATAATTCTCTATTTCTGCTTCTCCCTCTCATTCCCCTTTTATCTTTCCCTTTACTGTTGTCTCCCTCCCCTGCCCCTTAGCCTGTCTTCTACCTCCCCATCTTCCTGTCTCCTTCTTTCTCTTTGAACTGTTTAAGAGTAACTTGGAGACTTCAAGCTCTTTACTTGTAAATACTTCAATGTGTATTTTATCAGAATAATACCTTTCTCTTACATAACCTCAGTACCTGTATCAAAATAGAAATTGGATATTGTTCCAAATTTTTGTTTCATAAACCTTTATTATCAAGATTATCCACTCATACTTATTGAAAAAGGGATGACTTTGGGAGAACATATATTTCAAATGGACAATGTAAGCTCTATTATAGTTCTTTTTTCCCCCTAGCTTTATTGAAATATATTTGACATATAACAGTGTAAGTTTAAAGTGTACAGTACAGTGTGATGATTTGCTAAATGTATATATTACAAAATAAGATCAGATAAGACATCAGTCATATAATATAATTAGTATTTTTTGTGTGATGAGAACTTGTAAGATCTACTGTCCTAGCAACTTTTAAGTATACAACACAGAATTGTTAACTATACTCACTATACTATAGTATTAACGATACTATAACTATAGTTATGTAACTATATATTGATATTGTAACTATAGTGTTGTAGTATAATATACATCATGCTGTAGATTAGCTCCTCGGAATTTATTTGTGTTACAACTGAAAGTTTATATCCTTTGACCACCTTTATACATTTCTCCTACCCTCCCATCTCTGGAAACCACCAATGTACTCTCTGTTTCTATGAGTTCAGTTTTTTTTTTTTTTTTTTTTTTTAGATTCCATGTATAAGTAAGAGCATTCAGTATTTATCTTTTTCTTCACTTAGCCTGATACCCTCAAGATTTATCTACTATATCATAAGTCCCTTCTTTTTATAGCTGAATAATGTTCCTGTGTGTGTGTATAACATTTTCTTTGTCCATTAATCTGTCAGTGACACTTAGATTGTTTCCACATCTTGCTTATTGTAAAGAATGATGCAGCAAAATAGGGATTGCAAATATCTCGTGATTGTGATTTCATTTCCTCAGACATACCCAGAAGTGGAATTGATGGATCATATGGTAGTTCTATTTTTAATTCTTTAAGGAACCTCCATACTGCTTTCCATAGTAGATATTTCACTTCACATTCCCATCAAGGAATATGCAAGGGTTCACTTCTCTCTGTATCATCACAGGCATTTTTTATCTCCTGTCTTTGTTAACAGCCATTCTAAAAAGTGTGAGATATCTCACTGTGGCTTTGATTTCCTTTTCCTTGATGATTAATGATGTTTAGTACCTTTTCATGTACCTGTTGGCAATCTGTATGTCTTTGGGAAAATGTCTATTTAGGTCTTTTGCACCTTTTTGAATTATAGATTATTTGTTTTTCTGATACTGAGTTGTATGAGTCCCTTATATATTTTGGATATTAATTTCTTATCAGATGTGTGTTTTAAAATGTTTTTTCCCCATTCCACAGATTGCTTTTTCATTATTTATTTATTTATTTTTAATTTATGTATTTTAGTTGGGGGCTAATTATTTTACAATATTGTAGTGGTTTTTGCCATACATTGACATGAATCAGCCATGGGTTTACATGTGTTCCCCATCCTGAACCCCCTCCCAATCCCATCCCTCTGGGTCATCCCATTGCCCCAGCCCTGAGCATTTGTCTCATGCATCGAACCTGGAATGGTGTTCTGTTTCACATATGATAATATACATGTTTCAATGCTATTCTCTCAGAATGTCCCACCCTCACCTCCTCACTCAGAGTCCATAAGACTGTTCTATGCATCTGTGTCTCTTATTCTGTCTCACATATAGGGTTATCATTACCATCTTTGAAATTCCATATATATGCATTAGTATACTGTATTGGTGTTTTTCTTTCTTGCTTACTTCACTCTGTATAATGGGCTCCAGTTTCATCCATCTCAATAGAACTGATTCAAATGTATTCTTTTTAATGGATGAGTAACATTCCATTGTGTATATGTACCACAGCTTCATTATCCATTCATCTGATGATGGACATCTACGTTGCTTCCATGTCCTGGCTATTATAAATAGTGCTGCGATGAACATTGGGGTACACGTGTCTCTCAATTCTGGTTTCCTCGGTGTGTATGCCCAGCAGTGGGATTGCTGGGTCATATGGCAGTTCTATTCCAGTTTTTTAAGGAATCTCCACACTGTTCTCCATAGTGGCTGACTAGTTTGCATTCCCACCAACAGTGTAAGAGGGTTCCCTTTTCTCCACACCCTCTCCAGCATTTATTGCTTGTAGTCTCTTGGATAGCAGCCATTCTGACTGGTGTGAAATGGTACCTCATTGTGGTTTTGATTTGCATTTCTCTAATAATGAGTGATGTTGAGCATCTTTTCATGTATTTGTTAGCCATCTGTATGTCTTTGGAGAAATGTCTGTTTAGTTCTTTGGCCCATTTTTTTGATTGGGTCGTTTATTTTTCTGGATTTGAGCTGCAGGAGTTGCTTGTATATTTTCGAGATTAATTGTTTGTCCATTGCTTCGTTTGCTATTATTTTCTCCCATTCTGAAGGCTGTCTTTTCACCTTGCTTATAGTTTCCTTTGTTGTGCCAAAGCTTTTAATTTTAATTAAGTCCCATTTGTTTATTTTTGCTTTTATTTCCAATATTCTGGGAGGTGGGTCATAGAGGATCCTGCTGTGATTTATGTTGGAGAGTATTTTGCCTATGTTTTCCTCTAGGAGTTTTATAGTTTCTGGTCTTACATTTAGAACTTTAATCCATTTTGAGTTTATTTTTGTGTACGAATCCTGAGCTTTAGCTCTTGACCAATATCCTCTACTGATCACTATTGAAAAAGCAAAACAAAACAAAACAAAATCTATTTTATAAGAAACTGAGATCAATTTGCAGGTATTCTAACTCAAGATGTTGAGTCATCTTTATCGTGTTAGAAAGAGTTCTAGGTTCATTCTTTTACAAGTGGTTGACCAGTTTTCCCAGCTCCACTTGTTAAAGAGATTGTCTTTTCTCCATTGTATATTCTTGCCTCCTTTGTCGAAGATAAGGTGTCCATAGGTGTGTGGATTTATCTCTGGGCTTTCTATTTTGTTCCACTGATCTATATGTCTGTCCTTGTGCCAGTACCATACTGTCTTGATGACTGTGGCTTTGTAGTAGAGCCTGAAGTCAGGTAGGTTGATTCCTCCAGTTCCATTCTTTTTTCTCAAGATTGCTTTGGGTATTCAAGGTTTTTTGTATTTCCACACAAATTGTGAAATTATTTGTTCTAGTTCTCTGAAGAATACTGTTGGTAGCTTGATAGGGATTGCATTGAATCTATAGATTGCTTTGGGTAGTATACTCATTTTCACTATATTAATTCTTCCGATCCATGAACACGATATATTTCTCTATCTGTTTGTGTCCTCTTTGATTTCTTTCATCAGTGTTTTATAATTTTCTATATATAAGTCTTTTGTTTCTTTAGGTAGATATATTCCTAAGTATTTTATTCTTTTTGTTGCAATGGTGAATGGTATTGTTTCCTTAATTTCTCTTTCTGTTTTCTCATTGGTAGTGTATTGGAATGCAAGGGACTTCTGTGCGTTAATTTTATATCCTGCAACTTTACTATATTCATTGATTAGCTCTAGTAATTTTCTGGTAGAATCTTTAGGGTTTTCTATGTAGAGGATCATGTCATCTGCAAACAGAGTTTTACTTCTTCTTTTCCTATCTGGATTCTGCTTTTTCATTTTGATCATTTCTTTTGCTGTGCAGAAGCTTTTTAGTTTGATGTAGTCCCATTTGTTTATTTTTTGCTTTTGTTGCTTATGTTTTGGGTGTCATTTCCATAAAATCACCGCAAAGACAAATGTCAAGAAGCTTTTTCCCTGTTTGCTTCTAGGAATTTTAAGTCTTTAAGTCTTTCCTTGTCTTTAATCTGTTTTGAATTAATATTTGCCAGTGGTGTAAGATTGGGCTCCAGTTTTATTCTTTTTCATGTGAATATTCAGTTTTCTCAGCATTATTTATAAAATAGACTATCTTTTCTCCATTTAGTACCCTTGAATCCCTTGTCAAACATTAGTTGACTGTATATGCAAGGTTTTATTCTGGACTCTCAGTTCTGTTCCAAGGTCTATGTGTCTGTTTTTGTCAGCACCATGCTCTTTTGATTACTATAGCTTTGTAGTACATCATAAATTAGTGTTCCAATATTATTATCTAGACCATATTGCACTTTGACCAGTTTGTCCAAATAATGTATTTTCTTGATCAAAGTTTCAATCGAGGATGATGTGCTGCATTTAGTTTCCATGTTTCTTCAGTTTTCTTTAACCTGGAACAGTTCAACCTTTCTTTGTCTTTGATGACAATGACAGTTTAAAGATTTCTGGACAATTGTAGACAATTGTTTTATAGGTTGTTCCTAAACTTAAATCTGTGTGCCCATTCCTCATTATTGTATTTATATTATGGAATTTGGCAGGAATGTCAGAGAAGTAATGTATTGTTCTTAGGGCAGCATATCAGTGGCACATAATGCTGATTTGACCCCTTAGAAGAAATGTTAACCTTCATTACTTGGTGAAGATGATGTTTACTAAATTAATCCACTCTAAGTTTCCATTTTCTGCTTTATAGTTAATAAATTTGCTTGGGGTACTTTGAAACTGTGTAGGTATCCTATTCCTCATCAAACTAAAATCCACTGGCTTTAATATCCATTGATAATTCTTGACTGAATCAGTTATTACCTTAATGGCTGCAAAATGGTCATTTTCTTTCTTTCTTTCTGGCCGCACTGGGTCTTTGTTGCTTTTGCATGAGCTTTCTCTAGTTGCGATGAGCGGGGGCTACTCTTCATTGAAGTGCCTGGACTTCTCACTGCCGTGGCTTCTCTTGTTACAGAGCACAGGCTCTAGGCTCACGGGCTTCAGTGGTTGTGGCACACAGGCTCAGTAGTTGTAGCTCTTGGGCCCTAGAGCTCATGGGCTTCAGCAGTAACAGCACATGGGCTCGGTAGTTGAAGCTTGTGAGCTTTAGAGTGTGGGCTCAGTGGTTGTGGTGCACAGGATTAGTTGGTTTGTGGCACGTGGAATCTTCCTGAACTAGGGATCTGACCTGTGTCCCCTGCATTGGCAGGTGGATTCTTACCCACTGCGCCACCGGGGAGATCCTAAAATGATCATTTTCAAATGTCATCGTTTTCACTACGTTTATTACTTTGTATTCTGCGTCAAGGAAGAGGTTTTTTCCTCCTCCATTTATTTATTTATTTGTTTATATTGGTTTGGACACATAGATTTTTATTTTATTTCATGAGTATGCTATTGCTATCATTATTTATTTTAATGCTCAAATTGACCCAGTGGCAGCCTATTCAAGCTGGATTCTCTGTCCATTTGACATATTCCCATGATTTTTTGATACATACTTGACTTCAGCATTTTCTTACTTTTTAACTTTTATGCTTGTTTTGTATTCCCTGCTTCATTGCCAATTTCTCTATGGATCTCTGGTACCATTTTGCGGGAGATGGTATTTGGAAACCAAGATGTGGGTACATGGATATATTTTGAAAAAAACTTTAAACATTTTAAAGATACTTTCCAGTTACAGTCATTACAAAATATTGGCTATACTTGCCATGTTGTATGATACATCACTGAATCTATCTTACACCCAATAATTTGTACCTCCCCTTTCTCCCTACTGGTAACCACTAGTTTGTTCTCTATATTTGTGAGTCTATTCCTTTTTTGTTATGTGCGTGTGCTAAGTCACTCAGTTGTGTCCAACTCTTTGCAAACCTATGGACTAGCCCACCAGGCTCCACTGTCCATGGGATTTTACAGGCAAGAATACTAGAGTGGGTTGCCATGCCCTCCTCTAGAGGATCTTCCTGACCTAGGGATTGAAGCCACATCTCCTGCATTGGCAGGTGGATTCTTTGCCACTAGTGCCACTTGAGAAGCCCCTTTTTTTGTTATATTCACTAGTTTTTTTTTTAATTTCACATATAAGCGATACCATACAGTACTTGTTTTTCTCTGTCTGACTTATTTCACTTAGCATAATACCCTCCATGTCCATCCATGTTGCAGTAGATGGCAAAATTTCATTCTTTTTTATGGCCAAGTAGTAGTCCATTGTGGGCTTCCCTGGTGGCTGAGTAAAGAATCTGCCTGCCAATGCAAGAGATACTGGTTTGATCCTTGGTTTGGGAAGATCCCCTGAAGAAGGAAATGGCAACTCACTCCAGTATTCTTGCCTGGGAAATTTGGACAGAAGAGCCGGGCGGGCTACAGTCCATAGGGTCGCAAAAGAGTTGAACAGGGCTTAGAGCCAAAACAACAGCAACAATGGTAGTTCTATTTTTAGTTTTTTGAGAAACTTTCAGACTGTTTTCCACAGTGTCTGTGCCAATTTCTGTTCCTACCAACAGTGTACAAGGGTCCCTTTTCTTCACATATTCTCCAATATTTTTTGTGTTTCTTTTTGATGATAGCCCTTCTGGCAGGTATGAGGTGATATCTTATTGTGGTTTTGATTTCCATTTCCCTGAAGGTTAGCAATGCTGAACATGTTTTCTTGTGCCTGTTGGCCATCTGCATTTTCTCTTTGGAAAAATGTCTATCTTATTCTTCCCATTTTTAAGTTGGGTTGTTTTTATGATGTTGAATTGTATAAGCTGTTTATATATGTTGGATATTAATCCCTTATTGGTCATATCATTTGCAAATATTTTCTCCCATTCAGTAGGTTGTCTTTTCATTTTATTGATAGTATCCTTGGTTGTTCAAAAACTTTTAAAATTTGATTAGGTCCTATCTGTTTATTTTTGCCTTTGTTTCTTTTAAGAGACAGATTAAAAAAAATGTTGTACAATTTATGTCAGAGTGTTTTGCCTAAGTCTTTCTCTGGGAGTTTCATAGTATCCAGTGTTACATTTAGGTCTTTAATCCATTTTGAGTTTATTTTTGTATATGATGTTAGAGAATGTTGCGATTTGATTCTTTTACATGTAGCTGTCCAGATTTCCCAGCACCACTTATTGAAGAGAATGTCTTTTCTCCACTGTGTATTCTTGCCTCCTTTGTCATTGATTAATTTATTGTGACTGTGGGTTTGTTTTTGGGTTTTCTGTCGATCTACACCTCTGTTTTTGTGTTACACATAGTTTTGATTACTGTAGGTTTGTAATATAGTCTGAAGTCAGGGAGCATGTTTTTCTCTGTTCTTTCTCAAGATTGTTTTGACTATTTGAGACCTTTTGTGTTTCCATACAAATTTTAAGATTTTTTTGTTCTAGTTTTGTGGAAAATGCCATTGATATTTTGATAGGGAAATGCATTGAATTTGTAGACTGCCTTGGGTAGTATAATCATTTTAATAATATTTATTTTTTCAATCCAAGAACATGGTATATCTTTCCATCTATTTGTCTTCAGTTTCATCAGTGTCATAGTTTTCAGAGTACAGGTCTTTTGCCTCCATAGGTGGGTTTATTCTAGGTATTTCATTCTTTTTGATGCAATAGTGAATGGGATTGTTTCCTTAATTTCTGAGAGTTCATTGTTAGTGTATAGAAATGCAACAGATTTCTATATATTTATTTTGTATCCTGCAACTTTACTGACAATTGATGAGCTCTAGTAGTTTACTGACGGCATCTTTAGGATTTTCTACATGTAGTATCATGTTATCTGCAAACAGGGATAGCTTTATTTCTTCCTTCAGTGCACATGGATATTTTTTAGCTTAGCATTTTGTTACTTTTCTATTTAATTGCACATGTTTTAAAGAGCATGATCAATTTGTGTTTCATGTGTGCTCGAAAATATTTTGTGTATTCTAATTGTTTCATGTAGTATTCTGTAAATGTCTGTTAAACTTATTGATTGTATTGAATGTCTTCTATATCACTATTAATTCTCTTTACTACATTTATCAATTATTGAAACCAATTTAAAATCTTCCACTGTAGTTGTATAAATTCTTGTAGTTTATATATATTCAAGGATTTATTATTATGTTCATACAAGTCTAAAATAGATACACCTTTTATCATTTTTAGTGACTCACTTGAATTTAAGTTCTATTTTGTCTGATAGACTTCCTTTTGGGTGATATTTCTTTTTTCCATTCTTTTACTTAATTCTTTTTTTCCCTTTCTTTTATTTTTCAGCAAATATTCTGCCAAAAAATTGAATACACTGGTTTACTTCTGAATTTACCAGCAGGATTATAATTAGAATTAAGAATAAGCTTTATAGCTTCAAACATTATTTTCTTCACAATTTTTTTTTAAATTTTATAATACTCCAACTCTTCAGGAATGTCAAAAGACATCCTTTGTGTAGATACATCATTTGTTTTTCTACATATGTTTTTCTTTCTCTTTGTAGATACACACACACACACACACACACACACACATACACACACTTTTTTGCTAAACCATTTGAAAGTAACTTGCAGATATCCTGACACTTAAGCCTTAAATACATCAAAGAGTATCTCTTAAGAACAAGGACATTACATTCAGAAAAATTCAACTTTGATACAATTATCTGATATACCATTGATGTCAAAGTTCCCCAATTGTCTTAACAATATCTTTTATATCTTTTTATTTGTTTTGATCCAGGATCCAGTCAAGAATCATACACTGTATTTAGCTGTCACATCTCTTTAGTCTTATAAAATCTAAAATAGTGCCTTCTCATTCTTTTCTTTTTGGAGAAGGAAATGGCAACCCACTCCAGTATTCTTGCCTGGACAATCCCATGGACAGAGGAGCCTGGCAGGCTACAGTCCATGGGGTTGCAAAGAGTCAGACACAACTGAACGACTAAGACAGACAATTTTTTTCTTTATATTTTTCATAACATTGGCAGTTTTGACAAATCCAGGCAGTTATCCTGCATTCATCCCACAATCTGAACATGTCTGCTTCACCAAGATTAATTTAAACATTTTTAGTAAGAAGACTGCATAGGTGATGCTGTGTCCTTGCTATTGCATCACATCAGGGGACACAAAATGCCATTTGGTCCCATTCATTATTGATGATGCTAAGTTAGTTGATTTTATTTAAAGACATTTTTAAGAACAGTTTTAAGTTCACAGCAAAACTGAGAGGAAGGAACAGTGATTTCCCATATGCTCACTGCCCCTACACATGCATAGCCTTCTCCATTATTAACATTTAGTACCAGAATGGTACATTTTCACAACTGATGAACCTACATTGACACATCATTTGCATTCAAAGTACATAGGTACATTTTTGCTCTTGAATGATATATATTCTTGGTGTTATATATTCTGAATTTGGACAAATGTATAATGACGTATTCATCATACAGAGTATTTTCAGTGCCTGAAAAATTCTCTATGCTGCACCTATTCATCCTGCCCTCTGAACCCGTAGCAAACACTGGTCTTTTTATTGCCGCCATGGTTTTACCTTTTTCAGAATATTGTGCGGTTGGACCCATATAGTATGTAGCCTTTTCAGATTGACCTCTTTCCCTTAGTAATATACACAGGATTCTTCCATGTCTTTCCATGGCCTGATAGCTCATTTATTTTCAATGCTGAATAACATTCCATGGTCTAGATGTACCAGTTTATCCATTTACCTACTGTAGCTGGCATCCAAGTTTTGGCAAGTATGAATGAAGCTGCTATAAACAGCCATGTGCAGGTTTTTGTGTGGATATAAGTTTTCAGTTCCTTTGGATAAATATTAAGAATTATGATTGTTTATGTTTTATAGTTATGGTTATACATTTATCTCTATACGTGTACACATATATTTTTGAAACATTTGACAGTAAGTTGCCTCATGACTCCTAAACACTTCATTATGTCTTTCCTAAACACTATTGATTTTTTACCAATTATGCCAATAAATGTACTATAGATAAAAAACAAGAAAAGAAAATCTGGTCCAGGATCCAAACTAGAATCTTATGGTTGCATTTAGTTGTTATGTTTGCTTGGTTTCTTTTAATCTGCAATAATTTCTTAGACTTCCTTTGTTTAAAAAAATGTTTTTGAAGATAACAGTTATTTTATAGAATGTCCTTCAATTTCAGTTTGTCTGATGTTTCTCATGAGTAGATTCAGCTTATGTACTTTTGTCAAGGAATATCACTGAAGTGAAGTTTTATTCTTCCCAGTGTCTTATACTAGGTGGTTCATGATGTCAAATTGTTCTTGAACTTTCTTGTTAAAGAATGCTGTCAGGAGATTTCAGAATACAAGGCTTTGATGCCCTTCGGTGATTTTATAACTAGCCATGTGGATACTTGTTACTTTCCCTTTGGGAAATAGTCACATTTTTTGGACACAGGTGGAACTACAGTTTATAAATAGCATCTTATTCTTTGTCTAAATTATTTGTTTGTAGAAGCTCTCAGCATTAAAGGGAGTTCTCATGTCTATTCTACCATGATATTTTCTTGCCTCAGAGAATTTACCTAGCCTGGCTAGTTGTTCATTTCTCGCCCTCTCAGAAGAGGTGTTTTTTGTTTTGTTTTCAAGTAAAAGGTTTATTTAGGGAGATACATACTTCATAGAGAAGAAGCCCTGAGGGAAACGCACTTCACAGATAGAGTATGGGCTATTTCAGAAGATGAACGACTCTGAAATATGGCGTGGTTGGTTTTATGGGCTGGGTAATTTCATAGACTAATGACTGAAATCATTATTCCAACTATTTAGGCGAAGGGGCAGGAATTTCCAAGAATTGGGCCACTGCACACTTCTGGCCTCTTATGGTCTGCCTCAGAACTGCCATGGCATCTGTGGGTGTGTCATTTAGCATACTGATGTGTTACAGTGAGCATATAGATGAGCTCAAGGTCTACTGGAAGTCGAATCTTCTACCATCATGGACCTAGTTGGTTCTAACCAATTTATGTTGTACCCTTAAAACACATGGTTAAACATCTGATTACAGTGTAATTGATAAAGAACCTTGGTTACTGCTGTGACATACATTTCAAGATAACAGCTAGAGCTATAGCATTATGATAGGACGTGTCCAAGTTTCAGAAACTTTACATAATTTTTAAAATGTCTACATTAATACCATTCATCCATATAATATATTTTAAGTAGGTTTATTGCTCGTATGATAATGTTCTTCACATGATTTAACATAGCAAATAATACTAGTTAAATATTTTTGTTAAGATACCTCAGGGGCCCTGTAAAGCATCTCAAAGTTAGCTGGAAGTCAAAAGAAATTTAATTAAATTCATTATTTGGGAAGTTCATCAGAAAGTTTCAAAACACTTGGTCAAATAAGATCATAGGTCACTGTGAGATAATACTTATTCTTTATACAAAATTAAGATCTCAAAAGCAAATACAGATCACTTAAAGGCAAAGAAACTCATACAATCTGTTATTAAAAACAGCATTTCAAGAGAACTTTGGAGAGAGAAACTAACTCCATTCTTGCCCCAACCTATTCCCAGCAAAATCCATTTATTCAATTAAATTTCCTTTTCTTTTTCCACAAATCTTTTACAACTTTTTGTATCTATATTACTTTGTCCCTTTTCTTTCCATTTAAGAGCAACCAACTGTAGGACAAAAATGTAGTTCCCCTCCTCATACCTTCTTTTGTTCAAAACACACACCCTACTTTCCTTAAGCAACCATAAACTATCTTTTACACCAGTATTCTATAGATTAGTAAACATAAATACCAAAGATTTCTAAAAACATGTGCTTTCTCAAAGAGAATATCTCAGGGTGGCACCAAACTCTGTTTAGTAATTGATACTTCAGTGTCTTATTTCATTCGGGAATGACCTAGCTATTCAATAAATTTCCATCACTTAATTTAGAACAACTCTAAATATCAAGTACATTTTCAAATACCTAGAGATTATATTCGAAAAAAAATTTTATTGGCGTATAGTTGACTTAAAATGTTGTATTAGTTTATGTATAGCAAGGTGAATGAGTTTTACATACACATATATCTTCTCTTTTTTAGATTTTTTCCATATAGATCATTACAGAGTATTGAGTAGAGTGCCCTGTGCTATACAGTATGTATTTGCTGGTTATTTGTTTTATATATAGTAGTGTGTATGTGTCAATCCCAATCTTGCAGTTTAACCCTCCCCCCACAGCCCTTGGTAACCATAAGTTTTTTTTCTACATATGTGACTCTATTTCTGTTTTGTAAATACATACATTTTTACCATTTTCATAGATTACACAAATAAGCAATGTCCTATGATATCTTTCTTTCTATGTCTGACTTACTTAAGCCAGTAGGACAATCTCTAGGTTCATCCATGTTGCTACACATGGCATTAATTAATTCTTTTTTATGGGTGAATATTATTCCATTGTACATATGTACCCCATCTTCTTTATCCATTCCACTGTTGATGGACATTTAGGTTGCTTCCACATCCTGGCTATTATAAATAGTGCTGCAGTGAACACTGGATAGCATGTATCATTTTGAATTATGGTTTTCTCTAGATATATGCCTAGAAGTGGATTACTGGATCATATGATAGTTCTGTTTTGTTTTGTAAGGAAATTTCATACTGATATCCATACTGGCAGTACCTATTTACATTCCCACCAACAGTGTAGGAAAGTTCCCTTTTTTCCACACCCTTGAAACCGTGCACCTCAGACTGGGACTTGAACCCGTGTGCTGGGACTTGAACCTGCCCAAAACCCTGATTGATACTTGACTCCATGGTGTTTTAATTAGAATCACTCACCTGGTGTCTGGATGAACTGAGCTCAGGTTCTTTGTTTCTCAGTGCAGAACAAATTCAGCAAGAGGCAAAGTGATAGGCATGAAGTAGGTTTATTAATATAGAAGGCTTGGGAGAGATGCAAGCTGACAGGCGAGTATACTCTGTCCTGAGGATTGTGTGGGCTGCAATTTTATAATCAAAGGAAAATGGAGAAGAGAAAGACCGCCTTCAAATAGACCTGAGAATAATATCACTAGCTTCTCTGTTATAACAGGCAGAAGAGTGTCTGACCCCATGAGATCAAACAGTTCACTCGCTCAGTCATGTCTGAGTCTGCGACTATATGGGCTGCAGCACGCCAGTCTTCCCTGTCCATCACCAACTCTTGGAGCTTGCTCAAACTCATGTTCATCAAGTCAGTGATGCCATCCAATCTCTGTCTTCCCCTTCTGTTCCTGCATTCAGTCTTTCACAACAGCAGGGTCTTTTCTAATGAGTCACTTCTTCACATCATGTGGCCACAGTATTAGGGGTTCAGCTTTAGCATCCGTCCTTTCCAATGAATATTCAGGACTGATTTCCTTTAGGACTGACTGGTTGGATCTCCTTGCAGTTGAAGGGATCTCAAGACTCTTCTCTAAAACCAAAGCATCAATTCTTCAGCACTTAGCTTTCTTTATGGTCCAAATCTCACATCCATACATGACTACTGGGAAAGCCATAGCTTTGTTGGTACAGTAATGTATCTGCTTTTTAATATGCTGTCTAGGTTTGTCATAGCTTTTCAACCAAGGGGTTTTAACTTCATGGATGCAGTCACCATCTGCAGTGATTTTGGAGCCCAAGAAGATAAAGTTGTCACTGTTTTCATTGTTTACCCATCTATTTGCCATGAAGTAATAGCACTGGACGGCATTATCTTAGTTTTTTGAATGTTGAGTTTTATGCCAGCTTTTTCACACTCCTCTTTCACCTTCATCAAGAAGCTCTTAAGTTCCTCTTCACATTCTGCCATAAGGGTAGTATCATCTGCATATCTGAGGTAATTGCTATTTCTCTTGGTAATCTTGATTCCAGCTTGTGCTTCATTCAGTCCAGCATTTCTTATGATGTACTCTGCATCTAAATTAAATCAGCAAGGTGACAATAATTAACAGCCTTCAGATACTCCTTTCCCAATTTGGAACCAGTCTGTTGTTCCATATCCAGTTCTAACTGTTGCTTCTTGACCCACATACAGGTTTCTCAGGAGGCAAGTAAGGTGGTCTGGTATTCCCATCTCTTGAAGAATTTTCCACAGTTTGTTGTGATCCACATAGTCAAAGGCTTTCGCATAGTCAATAAAGAAGAAGTAGATGTTTTTCGGGAACTCTGTTGTTTTTTCAATGATCCACCGGGGGTTGGCAATTTAATCTCTGGTTTCTCTGCCTTTCTAAATCCAGCTTGAACATCTAGAAGTTCTTGGTTCACATACTGTTGAAGGCTAGCTTGGAGAATTTTGAGCACTACTTTACTAGCTTGTGAGGTGAGTGCAGTTGTGCAGTAGTTTGAACATTCTTTGGCATTGTCTTTCATTGGGATTGGAATGAAAGCTGACCTTCCCACGCCTGTGGCCTCTGCTGAGTTTTCTAAATTTCCTGGCATGTTGAGTGCAGCACTTTTACAGCATCATCTTTTAGGATTTGAAATAGCTCAGCTGGAATTCCATCACCTCCACTAGCTTTGTTCATAGTGATTCTTCCTAAGGCCCACTTGACTTCACACTCCAGGATGTCTGGCTCTAGGTGAGTGATCATGCCATCATGGTTATCTGGGTCATGAAGATCTATTTTGTATACTTCTTCTGTGTATTCTTGCCACCTCTTCTTAATATCTTCTGCTTCTGTTAGGTCCATACCATTTTTGTCCTTTATTGTGCTCATCTTTGCATGAAATGTTCCCTTGGTATGCCTAATTTTCTTGAAGACATCTCTAGTCTTTCTCATTCTATTGTTTTCCTCTATTTCTTTGCATTGATAACTTAGGAAGACTTTCTTATCTCTTCTTGCTATTCTTTGCAACTCTGCATTCAGATGGATATATCAAACTAGGATTATCTTAATGCTGATTCAAATCAGTAGAAGGGGGTCGACATTTTTCTGTCACCTAATGGCCTGGGGCAAGTCTCATAATTTTATTTATGGTTTTATAGATAACAAAGCCTGCCTCATTCCATGACATTCCAATAGCTTTCCTGATCCATCATTAACTTACAATGGTCTTCCAAAGTTTCCTAGGTTTCCCTCTCTATCAATAATCCCCTACTGGGACCTGTATAACTATCTGTTTCTTGTTACTGACTCCATACTCACTGTGCTCACTGCACAACAGGCCAGTGAATCTGAGAGATGGCGTGTTGAGGCAAGGATTATGACTTTATTTGGGAAGCCAGATGACCAAGAAGATGGCAGACTAATGTCTCAAAGTAAGCATCTTGTCAGGGTCTGGATGCCAGGTTCATTTATAGAGTAAGAAGGAGCAAGAGAGAGACAAGCAATGAGGAACTAAAGTCAAAAGGCAGAACAGAGAAGGAGAGGCAGTGAAAAGTAAAGTAAAAAGGGTCTTCAGTCTTACAAAACATCTCCAAGAGTCAGTCTCTAGAAAGGATGTGTTCAGTTCAGTTCACTTGCTCAGTTGTGTCCCACTGTTTGTGACCACATGGACTGCAGCATGCCAGGTTTCCCTGTCCATCACAAACTCCCAGAGCTTGCTCAGACTCCTGTCCATTGAATCGGTGATGCCATCCAATCATGTCACCTTCTGTCATCCCCTTCTCCTACCTTCAGTCTTTCCCAGCATCAGGGTCTTTGTCAATGAGCCTGTTCTTCACTTAAGGTGGTCAGAGTATTGGAGTTTAAGCTTCAATATCAAGATGTGGTAACAGGTCGGCAGGGTCTGATTATCTCTCTATGAGCTGAACAAAGGCACATTAGTTTACATTCAGGCAGTGGTACACTCAGTATACTAGCAATTTTTCAAAATTCACCATTGGCCACAGGACTTGAAAAGGTCAGTTTTTGTTCCAATCCCAAAGAAAGACAATGGGAAAGAATGTTCAAGCTACCATACAGTTGCACTCATTTCATATGGTAGCAAGATGGCGCTCAAAATCTTTCAAGCTAGGCTTTAACAGTATGTGAACCAAGAAATTCCAGATGTACCAGCTGAATTTAGAAAGAGCAGAGAAACTAGAGATCAAATTGCCAACATCCACTGGATCATAGAAAAAGCAAGGGAATTCCAGAAAAAAAATCTACTTCATTGACTATGCTAAAGCCTTTGACTGTGTGGATCACAACAAACTGTGGAAAGCTGTTAAAGAGATGGAAATACCAGACCACCTTCCTGTCCCTTGAGAAACCTGTATGTGGATCCAGAAGCAGCAGTTAGAACCAGGCATGGAACAGTGGACTGCTTCAAAATTGAGAAGGAAGTACATTGAGGCTGTATATTGTTACTCTGTTCATTTAAGTTATATGCACATTTTGTCATGTGAAATGCTGGGCTGGATGAATCCCAAGCTGGAATCAAGTTTGCTGGCAGAAATATCAAAAACATCAGATATGCAGATGATACCACTCTAATGGCAGAAAGTGAAGAGAAACTAAAGAGCCTCTTGAAGGTGAATAAGAAGAGTAAAAATGCTGGCTTGAAACTCGACATTCAAAAAACAAAGCTCATGGCATCCGCTCCCATGACTTCATGGCAAATAGATGGGGAAAAAGTGTAAAAAGTGAGATTTTATTTTCTTGGGTTCCAAAATCACTGTGGACAGGGACTGCAGCCACAAAATTAAAAGACCTTTACTCCTTGGAAGAAAAGCTGTGACAAACCTAGACAGCATATTAAAAAGCAGAGATATTACTTTGCCATCAAAGGTCCATATAGTCGTAGCTATGCTTTTTCCAGTAATCATGTATGGATGTGAGAGTTGGACCATAAAGAAGGCTGTGTGCTGAAGAATTGATGCATTCTAATTGTGATTCTAAAGGAGACTCTTGAGAGTCCCTTGGACTGCAAGGAGATCAAACCAGTCAATCCTAAAGAGATCAGTCCTGAATATTCATTGGAAGTACTCATCCTGAAGAAGCTCCAGTACTTTGGCCATCTGATGGGAAGAGTCAACTCATTGGAAAAGACCCTGATGCTGGGAAAGATCGAGCACATGAGGAGAAAGGGGCCACAGAGAATGAGATGGTTGGATGGCATCACCAAATAAGTGGACCTCTGTTTGAGCAAACTCTGGGAGATAGTGAAGGACAGGGAAGCCTGCCGTGCTGCAGTCCATGGGGTCAAAAAGAGTCAAACATGAGTTGGTGACTGAACAACAACAACAGTTATGTATGATTGTAATAACAAAAGCAAGTCAAAGAAATATTTCCATTTTGGAGTCTGAATTGGCTTCTTTGCAACAATTCCGCACTGTCAAAGTCCATTCCACAATCTTGTGGAAAAAAAGGGTGACGACCATTTTGCTTCATCAGATGGATCTTTCTGGGACTGTCTGCCATTAGTGCCAATGTTTCACATGTTAAGATTTGTCTTCCTTTTGTTCCTCTTTGGAAAGTGTCTACTTTACAATTGTAGACTTTAGAAATACTGATCTTCAAACCCAGGAGGCAGCATTTCATATTAAAGGAATGTAGTACTATTGTAAATATAGGAAGATGCAAGAGTCAGGGCTCATTAAAATTATTTCCTTTATATGTACCTCAGCTATCTGGGGGCTTCCCTGGTGGCTCAATCTTTACAGAATCTGCCTGCAATGCAGGAGACCTGAGTTTGATTCCTGGGTTGGGAAGATCCCCTGGAGAAGGGAACGGATACCCATTCTAGTATATTCTTGCCTGGAGAATTCCACAGACAGAGGAGCCTAGCAGGCTGCAGTCCATGGGGTCACAAAGAGTTGGACAAGACTGAATGACTAAGGACAGCACAGCACAACTGCCTGGGGGTCTGTAATCTTGTATTCTCAGAATTTCCTCAGGGTTCACCATAGGAAGCGGCAGCAGTGTGATGATTGCTAGATGACAGGTATCTTCCTCGGGTTTCACTGGCTCATGTTGAAGGGCTGCAATTGCCAATTCAATTCCTCAGGTCTTCCCTTCTTGGTCATGAATTTGACCAATGTTTGGAAGACATTTCATGATCAACTTTTGTCCCACAGCACTGGGAGCCTTATCCTAGTTCAGGCAAAATTCTTGATGTGTCCCTCCAGGTGTTAAGTCTTGGAACAGGCCCCATCAATAATTTAAAATTGTCTGGATTCTGTCTAACTATAATCCAGGAGACATTTTCCCTTGTTGCTTCTTTCCATACCTAGAATCACACTATTGCAGTTATTTCACACAAATATTTTTGGACGTCTGATTATACATTGGTTACTGCAAGAGACAACAGTCTTATAAATTAGACAGGACATAAGTAATGCAGCTAGTAACATTGACAGTGACATAGTGCAGCAGGGAGACACAAAGCACTATTTGAAAACAAAAAAATTTAAACAATGATTTGTATAACTAGTTGTAATCCAGTTGTAGTAATTGAGTGGCCAAAGGAGCTATAACTGATTTAATGACCTATTTGCAGTTCCATTGTAGTGGCCATGCACATTTATGCTTGGCTTAATCTTTTGAGACAAGCATATATTACTGGCAGGATCAACTAGGTAGAGATAAAAAGATAAATGTTCCAATTCTGCTCACAAAAGGCATAATCTACCAAATTACTACAGTTCAGTTGCTCAGTCGTGTCCGACTCTTTGCGACCCCATGAATTGCAGCACGCCAGGCCTCTCTGTCCATCACCAACTCCCGGAGTCTACCCAAACCCATGTCCATCGAGTCGGTGATGCCATCCAGCCATCTCATCCTCTGTCGTCCCCTTCTCCTCCCGCCCCCAATCCTACCCAGCATTAGGGTCTTTTCCAATGAGTCAACCCTTCGCATGAGGTGGCCAAAGTATTGGAGCTTCAGCTTCAACATCAGACCTTCCAATGAACACCCAGGATTGATCTCTTTTAGGATGGATTGATTGGATCTCCTTGCAGTCCAAGGGACTCTCAAGAGTCTTCTCCAACACCACAGTTCAAAAGCATCAATTCTGCGGCGCTCAGCTTTCTTCACCGTCCAACTCTCACATCCATACATGACCACTGGAAAAACCATAGCCTTGACTAGACGGACTTTTGTTGGCAAAGTAATGTCTCTGCTTTTAAATATGCTATCTAGGTTGGCCATAACCTTCCTTCCAAGGAGTAAGTGTCTTCTAATTTCATGGCTGCAATCACCATCAGCAGTGATTCTGGAGCCCAAAATAATAAAGTCTGACACTGTTTCCACTGTTTCCCATCTATTTCCATGGAGTGATGGGACCAGATGCCATGATCTTAGTTTTCTGAATGTTGAGCTTTAAGCCAACTTTTTCACTCTCCTCCTTCACCTTCATCAACAGGCTCTTTAGTTCTTCTTCACTTTCTGCCATGAGGGTGGTGTCATCCGCATATCTGAGGTTATTGATATTTCTCCCAGCAATCTTGATCCCAGCTTGTGTTTCTTCCAGCCCAGCATTTCTCATGATGTACTCTGCATATAAGTTAAATAAGCAGGGTGACAATATACAGCCTAGACGCACTCCTTTTCCTATTTGGAACCAGTCTGTTGTTCCATGTCCAGTTCTAACTGTTGCTTCCTGACCTGCATACAGGTTTCTCAAGAGACAGGTCAGATCGTCTGGTATTCCCATCTCTTTCAGAATTTTCCACAGTTTATTGTGATCCACACAGTCAAAGGCTTTGGCGTAGTCAATAAAGCAGAAAGAGATGTTTTTCTGGAACTCTCTTGCTTTTTCGATGATCCAGCGGATATTGGCAATTTGATCTCTGGTTCCTCTGCCTTTTCTAAAACCAGCTTGAACATCTGGAAGTTCACGGTTCACGTATTGCTGAAGCCTGGCTTGGAGAATTTTGAGCATTACTTGACTAGCATGTGAGATGAGTGCAATTGTGCGGTAGTTTGAGCATTCTTTGGCATTGCCTTTCTTTGGGATTGGAATGAAAACTGACCTTTTTCAGTCCTGTGGCCACTGCTGAGTTTTCCAAGTTTGCTGGCATATCAAGTGCAGCACTTTCACAGCATCATCTTTCAGGATTTGAAATAGCTCAACTGGAATTCCATCACCTCCACTAGCTTTGTTCATAGTGATGCTTTCTAAGGCCCACTTGACTTCACATTCTAGGATGTCTGGCTCTAGGTGAGTGATCACACCATCGTGATTATCTGGGTCGTAAAGATCATTTTTGTACACTTCTTCTGTGTATTCTTGCCACCTCTTCTTAATATCTTCTGCTTCTGTTAGGTCCATACCATTTCTGTCCTTTATCGAGCCTATCTTTGCATGCACATGGACCACAGCCTTGTCTATCTCAGTGAAACTAAGCCATGCCGTGTGGGGCCACCCAAGATGGATGGGTCATGTTGGAGAGGTCTGACAGGAAGTGGTCCACTGGAGAAGGGCATGGCAAACCACTTCAGTATTCTTGCCTTGAGAACCCCATGAACAGTATGAAAAGGCAAAAAGATAGGACACTGAAAGATGAAATCCCCAGGTCAGTAGGTGCCCAATATGCTAATGGAGATCAGTGGAGAAATAACTCCAGAAAGAATGATGGGATGGAGCCAAAGAAAAAACAATACCCAACTGTGGATGTGACTGGTGATAGACGCAAAGTCCGATGCTGTAAAGAGCAATATTGCATAGGAACCTGGAATGTTAGGTCCATGAATCAAGGCAAACTGGAAGTGGTCAAACAGGAGATGGCAAGAGTGAACGTCGACATTCTAGGAATCAGCGAACTAAGATGGACTGGAATGGGTGAATTTAACTCAGATGACCATTATATCTACTACTGTGGGCAAGAATCCCTTAGAAGAAATGGAGTAGCCATCATGGTCAATAAAAGAGTCCAAAATGCAGTACTTGGATGCAATCTCAAAAACGACAGAATGATCTCTGTTCGTTTCCAAGGCAAACCATTCAATATCACGGTAATCCAAGTCTATGCCCCGACCAGTAACGCCGAAGAAGCTGAAGTTGAATGGTTCTATGAAGACCTACAAGACCTTCTAGAACTAACACCCAAAAAAGATGTCCTTTTCATTATAGGGGACTGGAATGCAAAAGTAGGAAGTCAAGAAACACCTGGCGTAACAGGCAAATTTGGCCTTGGAGTACAGAATGAAGCAGGGCAAAGGCTAATAGAGTTTTGCCACGAGAACGCACTGGTAATAGCAAACACCCTATTCCAACAACACAAGAGAAGACTCTACATGTGAACATAACCAGATGGTCAACACCGAAATCAGATTGATTATATTCTTTGCAGCCAAAGATGGAGAAGCTCTATACAGTCAGCAAAAACAAGACCAGGAGTAGACTGTGCCTCAGATCATGAACTACTTATTGCCAAATTTAGACTTAAATTGAAGAAAGTAGGGAAAACCACTAGACCATTCAGGTATAACCTAGATCAAATCCCTTATGAGTATACAGTGGAAGTGACAAATAGATTTCAGGGACTAGACCTGATAGACAGAGTGCCTGATGAACTATGGACAGAGGTTCGTGACATTGTACAGGAGACAGGGATCAAGAAAATCCCCATGGAGAAGAAATGCAAAAAAGCAAAATGGCTGTCTGAGGAGGCCTTACAGATAGCTGGGAAGAGAAGAGAAGCGAAAAGCAGAGGAGAAAAGGAAAGATATTCCCATCTGAATGCAGAGTTCCAAAGAATAGCAAGGAGAGATAAGAAAGCCTTCCTCAGCTATCAGTGCAAAGAAATAGAGGAAAACAACAGTTTGGGAAAGACTAGAGATCTCTTCAAGAAATTACTACAAGTCATAATTAAATGAAGAAGAAAATTTTTCTTACACCTAGAAAACACAGATGTAAACTGGTAGTCCTTTTAGATAGAAACCATAAAAATTACAACCATAATTACCTATTTACTCATTCCTATGTAACTAATCCTTTTTGTTAAGGGCTTTATGAAGTCATCAGGTGTTCTATTAGAATTCTTCAATTTTCAGTTCAGCATTATGTTTGGAAAGTCAGAAACTTGTATTTCTCCAAAAGTCCTTTTTAACAAATTTTTAAGAGGAGGCATTTTTGCAGTAGCATTAGAGTGAAACCGTAACTGTCTTCAAAAAGACTTAAGAAAGCACATTTAAATCTGATTACAATGCAATTGATAAAGTAACCCCAGTTGCTGCTGTGACATACGATACTTTCAGAAAATAACTACAATTATTACTGATAATATTCCACCTGTACATATTAGACTTTTGGGAACTCCATATAATCTCTAGAATATCTGTACCATTTACCATATAATGCAACTTAAAATTTATTACTCACTTGACAATACCTCTCTATTAACATACCATGTGAACCTAATTAGTTTAATATCTCCCTTTGGGGTGCCTCAGGGGCCCTGTGAAGCACCCCAAAGTTAGCTAGAGGTCAAAGGAACTTTATTATAATTTAATTTGTGAAGCCCTATCAAAGGAACACCAAAAATTTTTTAAAATACAACAGGACCATAGGTCACTGTGAAACTTAGCCAAAGTGACTCTACAAAATTTCGAAGGCAAATACATTCTTTAAAAGGTAAACTTAAATATCAAAGGCAGTTTAGCATGTTAAGAAAACTTGTCTGTTTTCACAGAGAAAAAAGCCAAATTTACATTTTGCACCGGCTTACTTTAAAGTTTCGTTTACTCAGTTAGACTTGTTTTAAACTTAGTCAGTCCTGATTGATCATGTGCAAAACCCTTTTTGGGGTCCATTTTCCATAAGCCTCTCGTTACTTGTTTTAACAAATTTTACCTTTTAAGTTGTAGAATATCTGGAGAGATCCTAAAACATGTATATCTAAAAGTTCACCTAAAGCTCTTATCTCATTTGTATTTTCTTAAAGTTTATCTAAAAAGCTGTTGTTTCATTTACGTTTCTTTATCTAAATGTTTCTTTACATTGAATTGGGTCACCACCCAGTTGTGGGTGCCTCACTTAGCATGTATTGTGGCTCAAAGTCTAGTGGAAACGGACTAGTCTACCATGTTGGACCTGTTTGCTTATAATCAGCCTTGTAATGTCCTAGGGTTATGTCATTCTTTCAAAGGTTGTTCTGTGCCCTCTTGCCTCCTGTTTCATTTCCCCTCTCAGAGATTTTACTCCCATATTCTTATGGGAAGCAGAGGGGGGATGGTCTTCTGTAACTGCTTCAAGTCTGAGTAGTGTCATGGACTCTGCTGGTCAGGGAATAAAAGTCTTTGGATACCTGATATAGGGGCCCCAGGGGCAGGACAGCTCCTTGTTTTAATCTGGATGGGTTCGAATCCTCGAATAGCCATCGTTTTGATGCGGAACTATTTAAAGGTCTTCCATAGCCTTCCTGTGAATCTCCTTGATAATAAAGCCCATTTTGTAACAGCATCAGAGTACAGATGTATCTATAAATGACAAAAGACTTAAAAGTCATAGTTAAACATCTGGTTAATTGATAAAGAAAGTTGGATAACCCTTATTCCTTAAGCAAAGTAAGCCGAGATCTCAAAGGCAAATAAAAAGCACTTAAAAGCAAAGAAACTCATGTAATCGGTTATCAAAAATGGCATTCCAAGAAAACTTTTTTCTCTGAGCAGAAAGAAAAAGCCAAATCCAAGTCTTAGCTTATTCCCAAAGCGATTCATTTACTCAGCTAAATTCAATCTAGTCTTAGGAAATCCTGATCATGCATAACTCTTTTCAGTATTTTGTTTAATTCCTGACACCTTCTTCTACTGAAAACGCATATCTTGATTTCCTTAAAGTTTTTTTCCACATTGAAGTACTTTTCTTGCTGACAAATTTTTGACAGATATAATACCTTATTTAGCTTATGTTAAGCCTAGGCACAATGAACGTGTTACACTTAATATTATAGTTAATTTGATGATGACTCAGGGCATGTCTGGAGAAGGCAATGGCACCCCACTCCAGTACTCTTGCCTGGAAAATCCCATGGATGGAGGAGCCTGGTAGGCTACAGTCCATGGGGTCGCTAAGAGTCGGACACGGCTGAGCGACTTCACTTTCACTTTTCCCTTTCATGCATTGGAGAAGGAAATGGCAACCCGCTCCAGTATTCTTGCCTGGAGAATCCCAGGGACGGGGGAGCCTGGTGGGCTGCCGTCTATGGGGTCGCACAGAGTCGGACACGACTGAAGCGACTTAGCAGCAGCAGCAGGGCATGTCTATATTATTAAAATTAGATCAACAAACTTAAACATTAATACCAGCCTCCAATTTAATATTTCCCAGTTCACGTGAGCCTGAAAGTCATTTAATTTCTCTTGTATTTAGAGTTGATTGGTTTGTCAGTATTTATTACTTTTATTTAAGCCAATTAAATAGAGCACTTTTTACAAATCAACCGCAGCAATGTTATCCAAAAACAAAGATATATGTAAATGTACATTGAGGCCTCAGTTCTTCAAGGTTTCTGTCCTGAATCAGGTACAGCAATGTAAAACCCAGTTTACAGAAGACGTTGGATTAAAATTGGGTTTCTCACAGATGGAACAAATCAAGTTCACTTGGCTAGATGGCTAAATATTAATATTTGCATAAAAAGCAATTTCTAATTACCTTGGACGAGACAACTTTTGAATTACTTTACCCTCTCTAAAGAAAGCCATTGCAAGAGAATGTTCAAATTACCATACAACTGCACTCATTTCACATGCTAGGAAGATTATGCTCAAAGTCCTTCAATCTCAGCTTCAGCAGTACGTGAACTGAGAACTGCCAGATGTACAAGCTGGATTTAGAAAAGTCAGAGGAACCAGAGATCAAATTGCCAGCATTAACTGGATCATAGAAAAAAGCAAGGGAATTCCAGAAAAGCACCTACTTCTGCTTCATTGACTATGCTAAAATCTTTGTGTGGATCACAACAAATTGTGGAATATTCTTAAAGAGATACCTGACCACCTTTCCTGCATCCTGAAAAACCTGTATGCAGGACAAGAAGCAACAGTTGGAACTCAACATGGAACAACGGACTGGTTCCAAATTGGGAAAGAAGTACATCAAGGCTGTACATTGTCACCTTGTTTATTTAACTTATATGCAGAGCACATCATACGAAATGCTGGGCTGGATGACTCACAAGCTAGAATCAAGATTGCCAGGAGAACTATCAACAACCTCAGATATGAAGATGATACCACTTTATTGACAGAAAGTGAAGAGGAACTAAAGAGCCTCTTGATGAACGTGAATGAGGAGAATGAAAAAGCTGGCTTAAAACTCAATATTCAAAAAAGGAAGATCATGGCATCTGGTTCCATCACTTCATGGCAAATAGATGGGGAATAAGTGTCAGATTTCATTTTCTTGGGCTCCCAAATCACTGTAGATGGCGACTGGAGCCATAAAATTAAAAGATGCTTGTTCCTTGGAAGAAAAGCTATGACAAACCTGAACAGTGTGTTAGAAAGCGGAGACATCAATTTGCTGGCAAAGCTCTGTATAGTCAAAGCTATCGTTTTTCCAATAGTCATGTATGGATGTGAGAGTTGGACCGTAAAGAAGGCTGAGTGCTGAAGAATTGATGCTTTCTAACTGTGGTGCTGAACAAGACTCTTGAGAGAGTCTCTTGGACAGCAAGGAGATCAAACCAGTCAATCCTAAAGGAAATCAACCCTGAATATTCATTGTAAACACTGATAATAAAGCTGAAGCTCCAGTACTTTGGCCACCTGATGGGAAGAGCCAACTTGAAAAAGACTCTGATGCTGGGAAACATTGAAGGCAGGAGGAGAAGGGTGCCATAGAGGACAAGATGGTTGAATAACATCACTGACTCAGTGGACATAAGTTTGAACAAACTCAGGGAGATAATGAAGGACAGGGAAGCCTGGCATGCTGCAGTTCATGGGGTTGCAGAGTTGGACAGGACTTAGGGACTGAACAACAATAACTCTAAAATTTACATTTAAAAAAAAAAGGCAAAGATAATGTTTTTTGAGAAGACCAGAGAAGACATTTGCTTCTCAGTGATACAGGCAATTTCTTCCTAGGATGACTTTGTTTCCCCCTTTTAAAAATATTTACATGACTCTTATGATGAATAGGCAAGATTTTAGAAGTGGTAAAAGGACTTTTTAAAGGATCCTCCCTTCTGGTGCTATAAAGACTACATTATAAAACAAGTTTTGTTTTTTCCTTTTTATTTTTATTTTTGAAAGAATTGAGTGGCTAACTTAGGAAAGTTTCACCCCTCCTTCTCTCTCATAGGGGAGAAGGCCTCCTGGGATGGCCAAGAGACAGCACTCAGGCTTCTACAAAATTAATCTGGACTGAGGGAGAAAGAGGTGAAGGCAACAGGGAAGACAGGCTGAGGAATCTGCCTTGTAATCCTACTGGGAACTTGTCTGTCAGGGGAGTGGGCTCGGTGTTTTGCTTGAACCAATATGTATCTGAGTCTTATGGAAGTTGTCTTGTTGGGGACAGATACTCTAAAACTGTGGTCCATTCCATGGTTCCTTTATCCTGTCACTGGAGTCTGCAAGTGGCAGGCACCTTAATGGCTTTTCTGTGCCTGACTTGTGCCCACATGATATTACTTGGCCTGGTCTTCAGCTTAAGGGAGGGAGAGGAAAGTCGAGCCCTCACCCGCTTAGGTGGCAGCTACTTGGGCACAGTGAGCTTTGGGCCTTCAGAACACACCAGAGAGTAACCCTGGCCAGAGTTCCTCAATTGCTTCCATAGCCACTCACCTGTTTGCAGAGGGTTCGAGGAGAAAGAAGCAAGAAGATGTAGAGGAAGCCTTAGAGGAAACAGGACCAGATGTCTATGCATTACCAAAGCACCAGAATAAACCAAAACCTAGCCAACCAGAAAGTCACATTAACTTCCAGTTCCATTAACTTCCCAGTTCCATTAGACCTGTGACCTTTGTCCAAATAGTCTTGAGTTTTCCCTCACAGGGGGAGCTCCCTAAAGTGGAGCTGATGCTCCCCACTGTCAAAGTTTCCTGGGGCTCCTGTAGGGAAACTAGAATCAGATGCCTCAAGTCCAAGGGAGCCCTAGGGCCTCTTCATTTTCAGGGTGTTCCTCTCCTTTGTGCTTCTATCTGAAAGACTGTGTAATTGTGAGCCATTCTGGGGCCATTGCTCTTCTGATCTTAACATATCTAATATATGCCCTAAAGAGCTTTCCTTAGGGATAATTGAAATATTTCCCATTTTTATAAGTTTGATAACAGCAAAACACAAAAGACATGTGCAAATTCCAAGAAAGATGGCACAGACAAATTCCAGCATCGATGCACAGAAGAACCGGTTCCCAAATCAAGTAGATACATTTACCCTATGAAACAAATGAACTAATTCCAACAAGGGTAGGCTTGTCTTACAAGAAGTAATTCCCCAATGAACTGGTTCAAGGTAGAGTCCAACAACACTTCCCCTTTCCAACAGGGTACCCCAACCAAATTGGCTTTTCCCATAAAGGAAAAGCCCAAATTGAAGTGAGGAATATATTCCTGGTGTGTACAGCAGAGCGACTTAACCTCCAAAATTGAACCCACTGACTCATAACACAAAACAGCAGACAAACAAGCAAACTGGCTGAACTGGCTATCAAATTGGGTAGACTTACCCTCGAACAAAATGGAGTCTGTTGACTTGTAGAAGTTTGTTGGTTCCTTGTTTCAACTGCCAAGTGCTGGGGCAGCTGGTGCCGCTTCAGGGAATCTTGAAGAAAAGGTCCTCAGGACAAATGGTCCCAGAAGCTGCTTAGGGCCTTGTCTCAATAGTCCCTGATCGGGGCCAGCTAACCATGAGCAGTAAGGCTCCTGTGCTGCCTCACTAAATTTGTTTCCATGTCCAAGCTTACTGTACTTGCTGCATAACAGGCCAATGAATCCAAGAGAGGTGTTGAGGCAAGGAATACAACTTTATTTGGAAAGCCAGCTGACCAAAAAGATGGCAGACTAATGTCTCAAAGTAACCATTTTGTCCGTGTCTGGATGCCAGGTTCTCTTATAGAGTCAGAGAGAAGCAATGAGGAACTAAAATTAAAAGGCAGAGTAGAGAGGGAGGGGCAGTGAGGAAGTAAAGTAAAAAGGGTCTTCAGTCTTATAAAACATCTGCAGGAAGGGTCAGCCTTTGGAAGGAGTGTGTTAATCTCTTCTATTCACAGTTGGACAGAGTCTGATTGTTTCTCTATGAGTTGAACAAAGGCACATTAGTTTATAGTCAGGCAGAGGAACAGGGTCCTTTGAAGAAGGCCGTTATGTATGATTGTAGTAACAAAAGCAAGTCGAAGAAACAGTTCCAACATGGAGTCAGTATTGGCTTCTTTGCAACATTCTATCCCTATCACTCAGGAGAGATGATTTTTAAGTAGATATTCCTAAAACATAATTACTCCTAAAAAGTTCACCTAAGAGCTCTTACTTCACTTACATTTAATTCACTTATAAAAATTTCATCATACCAAGTTATTCTTCTTGCTTTCAGATTTGCAACAGATACAGAAAGGTCTCATTTGAGCTCAAGTAAACCTAGGCACAACATTTTATTTTTTAATTAGAGGAAAATTGATTTTACAGTGTTGTGATGATTTCTGCCATACAACAACAAAAATCAGCCATAATTACACATATATCTCCTTCCTCTTGAGCCCCCCTTCCCCTGCCCATCCCACCCCTCTAGGTCATCACAGAGTGCCAGGCTGAGCTATCTGTTATATAGCAACTTCTCACCATCTATTTTGCACGTGATAGTATATAAAGACATTTATATTAATCAAACTAAAAAGTTCATACTAGGTATTGATATAATACTGAATATTTTTTAGATCACATGAACATGAAATGTACTCTCACTAGTTTCCTTCATATTTATGAGTATTTTATCAGTATTTATATACAAATCAAGATCACCTGTCTAGGTTAAATCTTTTTTTACTGGCATTTATGAAGAATACACTGAAGACTTTTATTTGTCCTCAACAAGTTCCAAATTACCTACCCCTTTTTCAAAATTTTTATTTTAAAAAGATGGCATAGATAAGGTTCTTCTAGAAAAACAGGTAGAATATTTTCATTTCAAAAGCATGAGAGGAGAAAGGCAAGTTCCTCCTGGATGATTTTGTCCCTCTTTTGTTCAATACTTACAAGCTTCTGAAGACAGATAAGGAAGGTTTTGGGAGTGGTAAAAGAATTGATGGGCTTTGGATTATTTTTGGAGCCACCCACCTGGTTGTTTTTTCCATTCTCAGATCTCTGTTCCCATACCCTGGTTTGGACCATTACCATTTTTCTCCTAAATGACAATAATAGTTTTCTAACTGGTCTCCAGCCTGTTCCACTACTGCCTGTTGACCCGTGGCACAGCCTCTAGAATAAATATTTAACCATATTTTTCCCTACTAAAAATCCTTTAATGACTTCCTGTTTTATATGATAAAATATTAGAATGATCTAAGATTCTCTATGATAAGCCTCTTACTCTAGCATTGCTTATTACTTTTAATTCCTACACTCCATCCCGGACTTCTCCAACCCTCTTCTTGTATATTATATTCCACTAGGCTTTCCTTGAATGTATTTTGTTATTCCATTCCCATCTTTTGTATATTTGGCTCTCTCCAATACCTTTAGACCCTTGTCTACCTCATGGACTTTGTTCTTTAAGCTCTGTTCAGTTGTGCTAGTCTCAGGGAAATATTTCCTCATTTCCTTTCCTCTGCATCTAGAAGTGACTAATTCCTCTTTGCTACTTCTCTGCCTGGTATTCGTCCATTACTCTACATATCATGTATACACTTGGTAGGTGCACATTGATTTCAATTGAATTCTCAGTGTAGTATCTTGTCATCTGGTTGATTAGGAATGTAAAAAGAAATAAAGTACACAACAGGAATTCATAGGTTTGTTGTATTTGTTTTACTTATTAATTGAGATATAACTCATAGAATATATCTTAAGTATATAGTTCAGTCAATTTGTATATATATATATATATATATACGCTTGTATAAATATCACAACTTAAAACATAGAACATTTCCAATAACTCTAAAGGCCCATTTGTGCCTCTTTCAAGTCAATGCCCTTGGGAAATACCCATTATTGTGACTTCTATCACCATTGGTTAGTTTTGCCTGTTCTTGAACTTTGCATAAATGGAATCACAGAATATGTGCACTTTTGTCTGACAGGTTTTTATGTGAACCCTTATAAAAACCATAATGGTGCCTATGAGGGCACAATATACTGAAATAGCCCATTGGGTAATGCTCAAAGAGGGAAACAAAGACTTTAACAACTCTTAAATCAGAAGAATCAAAATGTCTAAGAACATTTGGATGGGTATCCTCACACTGAAATAAAATGGTCTGACACATGGCTTCCCAGGTGGCGCTAGTGGTGAAGAACCCACCTGCCAATGCAGGAAACATAAGAGATGCGGGTTCCATCCCTGGGTGGGGAAGATCCCCTGGAGGAAGGCATGGCAACCCACTCCAGTATTCTTGCCTGGAGAATCCTATGGACAGAGGAGGCTGGTGGGCTACAGTCCATAGGATCACAAAGAACCAGACATGACTGAAATGACTTAGCACAGCACATATATTATCTATGATAATGCAAAATTAAATATCAAAAATTTTGAAGAAACTATAGAAAAGTTCTTCGCATTTTTCTGGGGTAGAGAAGATATTAATTTTAAGCTAACTCAGTTCTATTTAATCAATACTTACTGAGAACTTACTGTGTGTTGGGCACACAGATCACTTAACCATGCATCTGCCTTGAAGATCATACAGTCTAGTGCTGGAGAAAAAATCATCTTGTAAGGGAGAAGATAAAGATAAGAAGCACAAAGGAGGGATCATAAGCTCAGATAGAGAAGGGTTCTTGGAAGAGATAATGTTTGAATTAAACTTACTTTATCATTGAGGGACACCCAGGCGAAGAAGGTTGACAAGTTATTTCATTTTCATCCATGATGAATTTGAGATACCTGTGGTATATTCAAGTGTGCATGTTCATTAGAATGTCAGCATTATAGGCAAGGGATGTATATTTGGATGTTATCAGCATATGATGGAAGTTGTCAGCATATATATGGGAGACGCAGTCATGAGGAATGTATATTGTGAGAAGAAAGCAAGAATTGAATTCTGAAAAACACCAATGACGAAATGACTGACAGAAGATCCTACAAAGGAAACTGAATAGCCAAAGAAGTAAGGGAGGAAAGCAGGAGATGAAGTATCCTGAAACCTGAGGGAAGAGATTACCCCAAGGGAAAAAAAAATCAACAATGTCAAATATTTTTGTCATTTTGCTTAGTCACTCAGTCGTGTTTGACTCTTTGCAACCCCATGGACTGTAGCCTGCCAAGCTCCTCTGTCCATGGGGATTCTCCAGGCTAGAATACTGGAGTGGGTTGCCATGCCCTCCTCCAGAGGATCTTCCAATCCCAGGGATCGAACCCAGGTCTCCCACATTGCAGGTGGGTTCTTTACCATCTGAGCCACCAGGGAAGCCCAAGAATACTGGAGTGGGTAGCCTATCCCTTCTCCAGGGAATTTTCCTGACAGGAACTGAGTGGGGAATCTCCTGCATTGCAGGTGGATTCGTTACCAGCTGAGCTATCAGGGAAGCCCACTTAAAAGTGTCCATTGATGTTGGGGAAGAAAGGAGAAAACAGTCATTGAATTTGTCAAAAGAGGTTTGTGACTTTGTTAAGAGCAGATTCACTGAGGAGACAGAAAAGATTGTAATAGGTAGAGGAATTTGTGGAGGGAATGTGAGGAAGTGGTCAAAGAGAGGGCTGACAGTGCTTTCAAAAAGCTGAGCTATGATACATAGGAAGAAAGAGAAAAAGTTATAACTGGAGGGGAATATAAGGTAAAGGGAAGTTTTTTTTTAAGAAGGAAAAGATGAGCATATTTAAATGTTTATGGGAAAGATCAAATAGAAAGGGAGCTAGGAGAAAGTGGCTATAATTAACAGTCTGACAGAAGTGAGATCATATGAGATCAAGAGTGGAGATGGGAAAGTATGCTGTAAGAGAGGAGAGAATTGAAGGGAGGAATAGACAATAATAGTTAAAGACAAATACTTTTTCAATAATTAATAAGACATGTAGACAGAAGACCAATAAAGAAATAGCAGACTTACCACTATAAACAAGTAGACCTAACAGACAAGTATATCACACCCATGCAACAATAGCAGTGTACGTATTTCTCTCAAGTGCCAGGAACATTCTCTAGGATCAGCCACATGTTACTTCACAAATTTAAATCATACAGTGTATCTTCTCCCATGACAATGTAATAAAACTAGAAATCAATAACAGGCAAACTTATGCAGACAGAGAGAGAGAAATAGATTTATTATACACCATGACCCAAAGAAAGACAATCCCAAAGAAAAGGGATTCCAAAAGAAAGGCAGTGCCAAAGGATGTTCAAACTACAACACAATTGCACTCATTTCACATGCTAGCAAAGTAATGCTCAAAATTCTCCAAGCTAGGCTTCAATAGTACATGAACCAAGAATTTCCAGATATTCAAGCTGGATTTAGAAAGGACAGAGGAACCAGAGATCAAATTGCCAATATCTGTTGGATCATAGAAAAAGCAAGAGAATTCCAGAAAAAAACATCTACTTCTTCATTGACTACGCTAAAGCCCTTTGACTGCATGGAACACAATAAACTGGAAAATTTTTCAAGAGATGGGAATACCAGACCACCTTACCTGCCTCCTGAGAAACTTGTATGCAGATCAAGAAGCAACAGTTAGAACTGGACATGGATCACCGACTGGTTCCAAATTGGGAAAGAAGTACTTCAAGGCTGTATATTGTCACCTTGCTTATTTAACTTATATGCAGAGTACATCATGAGAAATGCCAGGCTGGATGAAGCACAAGCTGGAATCAAGATTGCTGGGAGAAATATCAATAACCTCAGATATGCAGATGACACCACCCTTATAGCAGAAAGCGAAGAGGAACTGAAGAGCCTCTTGATGAAAGTGAAAGAGGAGAGTGAAAGAGCTGGCTTCAAACTCCACATTCAGAAAACTAATATCATGGCATCCAGTTCCACCACTTCATGGCAAATAGAAGGGGGGAAAATGGAAACAGTGACAAACTTTATTTTCTTCCAAAATCACTGCAGACTGTGACTGCAGCCGTGAAATTAAAAGACACTTGCTCCTTGGAAGAAAAGCTATGACCAACCTAGATGGCATATTAAAAGGCAGAGACATTATTTTGCCAACAAAAGTCCATCTAGTCATGTGTGGATGTGAGAGTTGGACCATGAAGAAGGCTGAGCACCAAAGAATTGCTGCTTTTGAACTGTGGTATTGAAGAAGACTCTTGAGAGTCCCTTGGACAGGAAGGAGATCAAACCAGTCAATCATAAAGGAAAGCAATCTTGAATATTCATTGGGAGGACCGATGCTGAAGCTTGAAGCTCCGATACTTTGGACGCCTAATGCAAAGAGCTGACTCATTAGAAAAGACCCTGATGCCAGGAAAGATTGAAGGGGAGGAGAAGGGGATGACAGAGGATGAGCTGTTTGGATGGCATCACCTACTCAATGGACATGAGTTTGAGCAAGCTCTGAGAGATGGTGAAGGACAGGGAAGCCTGGTGTGCTGTAGTCCACAGGCTCACAAAGAGTCGGACGTGGCTGAGTGACTGAACAACAATATACCATGACAAAGTGGGATTTATCTCAGAAATAACGAAGGGTGGTTCATTACAAGAAAATCAATCATCGTAACACATCACACTAACAAAATGAAGAAAGGAAGCAATAATCACAATTGATGTAGAAAAAGCATTTGACAAAGTCCAATACTATTTCACGATTGGAAAAAAAGTCAGAAAACTAGGAATAGCAAGAACTTCCTCAATGTAATAAAAGGCGTCTATGAACCCCAGGTGGCTCAGTGGTAAAGAATCTGCCTGACAATGCAGGTGACATGTGTTTGATCCCTGGGTCAAGAAGATTCCTGGAGGAAAAGGGCAATCCACTTCAGTATTCTTGCCTGGAGAATCTCATGGACAGAGGAGCCTGGGGGCTACGGTCCATAGGGTTGCAAAGAGTCGGAAGTGACAGAGACTGAGCATGCACACACATATGAACAACAAACAACTAACATTCTTAATGATAAGTGAGGAAAAACATTTCTCTTTAGATCAAGAAGACAAGGATGCTGCCTTTCACCACTGCTGTTCAACATTGCACTGGAAATTTTAACCAAAGCAATTGTGAAGAAAAAAGAAATAAAAGGAATCCAAATTGGAAAGAAAGAAGTAAGACTGTCTCCATTTGCAGATCACATAATCCTATATAAAATCCCACAGGATTCTCACACCAACAAAAACCCTGCTAGAGCTAATAATTCAGTAAAGTTGCAGGATACAAAATCAAAATCAGCACACAGTGTTCAGCTAAGTTTCTATACACCAGCAACGAACAATCCAAAAGGAAAATCGAGAAAACAGCCCTCTTTACAATAGCATCCCCCCAAAATAAATACATAGAATAAATTTAACCAAGTAGGTGAAAGACCTGTATACTCAATGCTACAAAATATTGATAAAAGAAATTAAAGAAGACAAATGGATAGACATTCTATGTTCATGGGTTGGAAAACTTGATATTGTTAAGATATCCATGCTACTGAAAGTGATACACAGATTCAATCCAGTCTCTATCCAAATTTGAATGGCATTTTTTTTTTTGCAGAAATAGAAAAAATTCATCCTAAAATTTGTATGGACACTTAAAGGAATCCTAAACAGCTTGAAGAGTTTTGGAAAAGAACAAAGTCGTAGGACTCACACTTCTTGATTTTAAAACGTATTACAAAACTACAGTAATCAAAACAGTGTAGTACTGGCATAAAGATAGACAAATAGACTAATAGTATAGACTAGAGAGTCCAGAAATAAACCTATATGGGTCAAATGAACTTCGACAAGGGTGCCAAGACCACTTAGTGGAGTAAGCACAGTCTGTTGAACAAATGATGTTGGGAAAACTGGATATCCATGTACAGATGAATATAAGAAATTCAACTCAAAATGAATTAATGACCTAATTACAAGACCTAAAATATAAAATTTTTAGAAGCAAATATAAATCTTCTTTACCTTGGTTTTGATAATGTTTGAATAGGACACCAAAAGCAGTAGCAATAAAGGAACAAAAGTAGATGGATTTTATAAAAAATGAGAACTTTTGTTCAGCAAAGTCTATAAAAAAGAGAAGACAACCTACAGAATGGCAGAAAATATTTGCAAATCATATATCTGGTAAGGGCCCATATCCAGAATATGAAAAAAAAAAATCTTACAACTCAACAACAGAGCAGTGAACAGTACAGTTTTAAGAAGGATGGAAAAACTTGAATAGACATTTCTCTAAAGAAGATATACAAATGATCAATAAGACTTTAAAGCATGCTGAACATCATTAGTCATAAAGGAAATACAAATCTAGACCAAAACTTTACATACCCACTAGGATGGCTATAATTGGGGGGAGATAAAGGAAATAAGTGTTGGGGAGGACATAGAGAAATTGTAATATTGATAAAATTGCTAATAGAAAAGTGAAATGATGCAGGTGCTATAGAAAAAGTTTTCCTGTTTCTCTAAAAGTTAACATAGAATTGCTATTTAACCCAGAAATTCCATTCCTAGATGTAAACCCAAAAGGGTTGAAATAGATACTGAAACAAATTTTTTCACATTAATGTTCAGAGCAGCACTATTAACAATAGCTAAAAGGTGGAAACAACTCAAATGAAGAAACGAATTGATAACGAAATTGTGGTATATACCATAAAATCAAATATTATAGTTTGTGCTCACTTGCTTCAGTTATGTCCAATTCTTTGGGACCCTGTGGACTGTAGCCCACCAGGCTCTTCTGTCCATGGGATTTTTTCTTGCAAAAATACTGGAGTGGGTTGCCATGTCTTTCTCCAGGGTATCTTCCTGACCCAGGGATCGAACCCATGTCTCCTGCATCTGCAGGCGGATTCTTTACCGCTGAGCCACTGGGGAAGACCCAAATATAATATTCAGCTGTAAAAAGGAATGATGTTCTTACACATGCTACAACGTGGATGAACCTCAAAAACGTAAGTGAAAGGATGTAGACAGAAAAGGTCACTTACTGTATGATTCCACTGATATGAGATGTCCAGAATGGGTAAATTTGTAGAGATGGAATGCAAGTAGGGGTGGGTGTTGAGTAGGGAAGTGGAAAACTGCTTAATGGATAGGGAATTTCCTTTGTCTGCTAAAATGTAGAGATGGGGAGGGAGGTGGGAGGGGAGTTCACGATGGGAAACACGTGTACACCCATGGCTGATTCATGTCAATATATGGCACAACCACTACAATATTGTAAAGTAATTGGCCTCCAATTAAAATAAATAAATTTTTAAAAATAAAATAAAAATAAATAAATAAACAAAAAACAACAACAACAAAAAAGAAAGTAGATACAGGAGGAGGTCGCACAACATTGTGAATGTGATAGATGCCACTGTTCACTTCAGAAGTAATTACTTTTATGATACATGAATTTCACCACATTGAATAAAAAAGAAATAAAATAGTAACTCTTTATTTGGAAAAGTATACTCTTCAGTAAGAGGAATATATAAATCAGAAGTCAAAAAAGAAAAAAAGCAACATTTAACAAACTAAATCATGAGAAGACTTATTCTACAAAACACCTAAGAAAAGACAAGCAAGTAGGAAAGAGATAAGGTCATGTCAAAGCCGGTAGGGCCCAGGGCTCCTAGACCTCTTGTCTTTCCCATGGCAGGGAGGGGGTCCCTTTAGGCTTCTGAAAGTTACTTAGGCTTTTACTTCTCCTAAGAGCAGGCATGAAGAAAAAAAACGGGTTGGAGGCAAAGAAGGGGGAAAGGCCTGCAGGACATCCAGCCTCCTGGCCAGTGGTCATTCTGTCCTTTTCTCCCCTCCTTCAAGGGGTTGTCTGTGTTGGTCTGATAGTGGTTTTGCCTTGGAAGGGGAGTAGGACCAAGGCCTGATGGCAAGATGGGGGCAGGGTCCAGCCCTTGGTTGGCATTTGCAGAGCCATGCTGCCATCAAGCGGAGATTGTTTCTGTCAAAGCCAGTTACCTGGGCTCAAGTGATGGAGACAGCCATGGAGTGGGAAGAAACTGGCCCAGTGGGGGTTGCGGGGGGGTGGGGATGGATGTTGTGTCATCCTGAGGGTGTGCCTGGGCAATGGGCTCCTGGCTGTCCCTTTATCTGTGCACTCCATGGGAGACTGGACTGTAGTTCTGCAGCTGCAGAAGGCCCTCAGACGCCCCAGGGGCAGCCCGAGATGGCTGCCACTGGGGTTGCCAAGTGTAACTGGCCCTGGTCCCAGAACCTCTAAGCCCCTCAGCTCCTGGTGAGGAAAGGGGATGCCCGACCCCCATTGTGGTCCCAGGCAGGGCACCCCGGCACTCCTCAGCAGGGATACCACAGTAAAAGTTGCAGAATCCCTCTAGGTCCAGCCCCAGATGGCGGGCTGGGGAAGCTCCGCCCCCTGAGCTGGTCGTTCCCGGCGCTGTCGGCAAGGTCCAAGGCTCCTAGAGCTCCTGTCTTTCCTATGGCAGGGCAGGGGTCCCTTTAGGCTTCTGAACTTGCAGGGGTGGGGGTGGGGTGGGGGAGGAGAACCTCCAGCTTGGGCAGAGCTCAGAAGGCCCAGCACAGCCTTGCTGATCCCTAGAGGCCTGGCAGAAGACAGGTGTCTGCTGCATGGACTTTTGAGATACACGTTCCGCTGGATGGCACTGTGGCTCCAGAAATAGCAGTCGCCCCTTTCCCAGCCCCCAGCAAGCCTTCCTCTCCTTCCTTTAGCCACTAGACAGAGTATGGGATGGGGGTGGAGATGGGGAAATGCTCAGGTCCCCTTCCTCCTCCTCTTGCTTCTCCTCCCGCCACCCCTCCTCCTCCTCTCCCCCATCATGAGCAGCAGCAGGACCAATATCCCAATATCCTCATCACCATCGATAGTCCAGCTCACACAGCACCCAGCTCCATTTCAGCTGGGCTCCTCATAACCTTGGCCACTTTGGGATAACCTGCAGGTGTAGCTAGGCTGTTCTTGACTGCCTTCACGTGAACACCGACAACCCTGCAGAGATCCCACCAGTAGGCTTGCAGTTTCTTCTTTGTATCTTCGGGCTCCTCCCAGCCTCTCTTGCTTGTCGGCACCGCGCCTCTTCCTAGGCAGCAACCCCTGTTCTCCCAAGGATCTGGTGGGACAGAAGCAAGCAGGTCCCAGGGAGGTCCAGAAGTTTTTGATCCCTTCTGTAATAAGGGGGAATCTTTCCAGGAGTCTTGAGAGACCTGCAGAGGCCACCAGGCTGCCTCCCTGCATGGTACCTCTGAACACTCATTCTGTGCCTATGGGTGGGACTTTGGGGGATGGCATGGATCACACAGGTGGGATCTTTGGGAATGCCCCACTTGGCCTCACCTCTATTTCTCCACAGGTTTGCCATCGGGGTCTTTTCTGCCCACAGGCCTTGGTAGCCAGGCTCTCGCAGGCTTCAGTTCTGCACCAGGAGCCCATCTGTGTATCACCTTCAATCTTTCCAGGTGCCCTCCCCCTGCTAGCAATGCTATTACTTTTTATCCTCTGGGGAGTAGGTGGAGTTTAGGGAGAAGGGAGAGAGGAGGCAGGCTTGGGGATTGCAGGGGTCAGGTGGCAAGAAGGGAGCTTGGTGGATTGGTTTGCCGTGTAGATCTCTCAGCTTCTCAACCTAATCCCTGACACTAGCCTAGTATTCACCCTGGAAGCCCACCCCTGCCCCTGGGGAATTATGGATCCCCTTTAAACACATGCACAAGCGGGCACAGCAAACACGACAGGGAATCAGGGCCTTTATCCAGAGCGTTTTGGGATGTGTGCAAAGAAGGAAAACACACAACCTGAAAGCTGACAGTTTCCTTTCATTCGGGGACCTTCCTGAGGGGTACAGCCACAGGGCCACAGCCTCTCCGATAGCTCTGAGGAAAGGTTTCCCCAGAGGTAAGGAAGGAAGGAGCCAGCCTATTTTAGGAGTTTTTGTTGAAAAAAAGCGAGGAAAAAATTAAAACGTGGGGGAACACTGAAAGGTTACTGCTAGTCCACTGCCCATCCCCCCCATTCCAACCCTCCTCCCACCCCGGGCTAGCAAAAGCCAGCAAACATACATATGCACATACATATATACACAGAAAACAGCCAGACATCTCATTCTCTGTGTGGGAAGGTTCCAGAGTCTGGGCCCATTGAAATCATTCCTAGATCCACATCTGAACTATCCAGGCCACGTATCCTGCTCTTCCCCATCCTGAATCCCTCTCAGGGGGACACCTTTGGGGGCAGCTGCAGTGGCTGAGGGCAGGGCCACAGTCTTTGTTCATGGAAAAGGCCAGGGACATTGTTTTGGTCCGCGGGTGCAAGGGAAAGCAAGTGGTCACCGTGGTGTGAGTGTTTAAGGATGTCGTGCCCATGCCACCCAGTGCCTCACGAGAGACCAGTGTGGAAGGTGATCCCGAGTCTCTTTTGTAAGTTCCTCATTGGTTCCTTTCTTTGCTCCTTTGAAGTCTTCCTAGGTGTGTAACCCGAATAGGAGGGAGCTCCAAAGGAAAGCAAATCCACGTCCCAGGGATTTCCCACTCTGATAAGTATCTTAAGGACTCTTAGAACTGAGGAGTGGCAGTTTCAGACATTCTTCTACTTATGCCAAGCTGTCCCAGGAAGTAGGCCAAGATTTGAAATTGGTGAGAGAAACCAAACACACAGCAAACAACCCACGAAAACCAAAGTCACCACCTTTCTGTCAGGTAGACCTGAGGTGGATCTTTCCCAGGCATTAAACATCAGGACTCATGGGACACTTGGGGAAGAAGCAGGGAGGAAGGAAGGAGGGCAGGGATTGGGACCAGCAAGTGGTAGAATCCATACTCTCAGCATCACTTCACACCTTCCCCTGCCTTTGCCCGGGCTTACTGTCCTGAACTGGGGCACCACTCACACACAGGGTTGCATTCCTGAAGACACGCCTGCGCAGGCCCCACCATACCCGCAACCCCCATGCTGGCACCCACTTCACCAAGTCTCGGTGGACCCGATGGTTGCCTTTCCTTCCTTGTTCCCTGTCCTTCCTCCTTGCCCCTTTTCTGTTTGTCTTTCCACTTCCCAGTTGGGCACTAGGGCATCACAAAACAGGCCTCTGTCTGGACGGGGTTCGGCCCCTTGCCTACATGGCTGAGGCTCTGCCCTGGCTGATGGCTCTTCTCTTAGGAGGCCACGGCTGGTTCCACCTGCCTACTTGGGACACAGTGCACTGGAGACCCCCCTTCACACTTCACCTCCACTGCAGTTCTTTCTTGTGCTTTCACTTTGCTCTCCACTTTCAGCTCCTTCCTTTCAGTTCTTCCCTGTGTCCTGAAGGCAGGGTTGAGCAGGTGCCTGGGATCATCAACCCCACCAACACTTTTACTTTTCCTGTGAGAGTGGGGGGCATTCCCTCACAACCATCCCTTAATTGCCATCGAAGCTTATTACCTCATCCCTCTTGTGTGTGCCCTTCACCTCCCGCTTTTAACCTACAGTTCCTGGAGTCCTCCCAGCCTTTCTGAGCCCCACATGCATGCCCCAGGCTCTTTAGCATTATTCACCTTGAAGTTCACCTTGAACTTCATTTGGAACACTCTATCATCCATTCCTAGCATTAATTAATATCCTATAAATAATCCCTTCTCCATAAAGCCATTGAAAGAAGTTTACAGTGTTGAAATCCTCATTATCCCTTGCACTTGCTAGGGTAACACTCATTTTACAGTTGATAAAACCTAAGACCTGAGTCTTGAACTTTGCTTGCAACCTTTATGGAGATAACAACATTGTTATTCCTATGATCTATAATCCTCATACATTACTAAAGTCCATTCCTACTGGAAGTAAATTCTTTACCATAATGTATTTATCCAGTGTATTCTTTACTTTTCCAGCTAATAAAGGTATGTACTCAATAGCTTTTTGACTTTACTTGGGAGCGGAATCAATTTTCTGGACAGTAATGCTTCAGGGTTATACTGAGTGTCCTTATTCCTCACACATCCTGTTGGCTGTTCTGGAAGACATAAAGTTCCAAAGAGGTTTTACTTTGTTTTAATGTATAGATGATATGCTTCTTTGCTCTCTTTTTCGTGCTTCCTCACAGAAAGACAGCATCCACTTGCTAAAGCTTTTAACCTTAAAATGTCATAATGCTGCGAAAGAAAACCTGCAGTTTTCCCAAATCCATGTTTGAGAAAGCTATCTTAAATGCTGCCTCCGAGGCTTAAATTCCCCAGAAAGGGTTTCTGATGTCAGAAAAAGGGTTTCAGGTAGATTTAGATAGACTTTATGTTGCCCTAATTTTTCTAAAACCCTGTACAATGCACCAACACCAAGGTTTTCTCTGGTTAGTTATTGCTGATATTGGATTGCAGTTTCTCTCTTGTGGCTAAATGTCCATATTTTTACTCAGCTGTAACAATTTGGACCCAGTTTTATAGGAGAACTGGATCATGAAGCTTTCAAGGCCTTAAGGTAGAATTTGAGGAACCCACCTAAACTTGGGCATCCCAATTATCATATACTTTTTCCCTTTCTCTATATGAAAAGATAGGGGATGCCCTTGGGGTACTCACCTATAAACAGAGGATTCACCATAGATCCACAGGGTATTATAGCCAGCATCTGGATCCTGTAGCAAAGGGATACCCCATTTGTGTTAGAGTAATCATGGTCACTGCTTTTTTGGTGAACACCAATGAGAAAATTGTGAATTCCTCTTTAACCTTTTTTGTACCTCTTGCAGCAGAAGTGCTCCTGAAATCTAATCAGACTCAACCTTTTCTCAAGTAGCTGCTTCACCTCCTTTGAAGTCCTTTTGTTACCTGCCCTTCACCTAACCGTTTTACATTGTGAGAACATTAATCCAACTATTCTTCTCCCCTGCATCACCAACGTATTCCTTCACAATCGTTTGATCCCTGGATCAGGAAGATCCCCTGGAGAAGGGCACAGCAACCCACTCCAGTATCTTGCCTGGAGAATCCCATGAACAGAGGATCCTGGCGGGCTACAGTCCATAGGGTCGCACAGAGTCAGACATGACTCAAGCAACTTAGCATGCACATATGTCTTTTGACATAAAATAATTATTGATATTATGTACTTATTGCCATTTAATTACATGTTTTTCCAGTTGTTTTTTTGTAGTTCTTCCTTTTTCTTTATTTTGTATTCCAATGATTTTCTTTAGTGGTATGTTTGCATTCCTTTCTCATTTGTTTTTGTGTATGTATCATAGATTTTTGATTTGTGGCTACCATGGGATTCATATGTGTTGATCTATTACTATATCTACTTGTTTTAAACAGATAGTGCTTGAAGTTCAAGCAAGTCCTAAAGGACCTAAATTTATTAATATTACTACCTTCCACTATACTTTGTTTTTGATGTTATATTTTACATCTTTATGTTTGTCCCTTTACTGATTATTACAGTTATATTTGATTTTGCATTTTATTTTTACTTTTAATTTTCATACTGGCTGATTTAAGTGGTGGAATCTCAGTCTTTGCCATATATTTGCCTTTAGTAGTGGGATTTTTCATTTTGTCTAGGTACTTCTTGTTAAAGCCTTTTCTTTTCTGCTTAAATAATACACGTTAACATTCTTGTAAGGTGGGTTTAGTATGGAAGAAATCTTATTTCTTCTCAGAGAAGTTCTTTACCTCTTCTTCAGTTCTAAATCATAATCTTTCTGGGTAGATAATCCTAGGTTGCAGTTTTTTTTTTTTTTTCGTTTTAGCACTTTAAATATTTCATGCCACTCCTTTCCACCTTGTAAAGTTTGTGCAGAAAAATCAGCTGGTAGCCTTATGAGGGGTTCCCTTGTATATAAATCTATTTTTTTCTCTTGCTACTTTTATAATTTTTTTCTTTTTAAAAACTTTTATTTTATATTGAAGCATAGTTGATTAACAATGTTGTGTTTCAGTTGGATAGCAAAGTGATTCAGTTATATATAAACATGCAGTTATTATTTTTCATTTTCCCCCATTTAGGTTATTACAGAATATTCAGCAGCATTCCCTGTGCTATACAGTAGGTCCTTGTTGGTTATCTATTTTATATATTGTAGCGTGTACATGTCAATCCCAAATGCCCAATCTATCCCTGTCCCACACCCTTACCCCCTGGTAACTATAATGTTGTTCTCCAAGTCTGTGAGTGTATTTCTGTTTCATAAATAAGTTCATTTGTATCATTTTTTTTTAAGATTCCTCATATAAGCAATAATACTAATATATATTTGTCTTTTTCAGGCTGACTTACTTCATTTAGTATGATAATCCCCAGGTCTTATTGCTTAAAATGGCATTATTTTGTGCTTTTCAATGGCTACTTAGTATCCCGTTGTATATGTGTACCACATCTTCTTTATCCATACCTCTGCTGATGGACATTTAGGTTGCTTCCATATCAGGGCTGCTAAGAACACTGTGTGGATGTATCCTTCCAAACCATGTTTTTCTCTGGGTATATGCCTAGGAGTGGGATTGAAGTAGCATGTGTTGGCTCTGTTTTTAGTTTTTTGAGAAACTTCCATATTATTCTCTACTGTGGCAGAAACAATTTATATCCCCTCCAGCAGCAAAAGAAGGTTCCCTTTTGACCACACCCTCTCCAGCATTTAATGATGTAGACTTTTTAATGATGGTCATTCTGACTGTTGTGAGGTGATATGTCATTGTAGTTTTTTTTAATTTATTTATTTTTAATTAGGGCATAATTGCTGTACAATATGGTGTTGGTTTCTGCCATACATAAACATGTTTCAGCCATAGGCCTACATATGTCCCCTTCCTCTTGAACCTCCCACTACTTCCCACTCTATACCACCCCTCTAGGTTGTCACAGAGCATCAGGTTTGAGCTCCCTGGGTCATACAGCAAATTCCCCCTGGCTATCTATTTTACATATAGTAAAGTATATGTTTCAATGCTACTCTTTATTTGTCCTACCCTCTCCTTCCTCCTTTCTGTCCAAAAATCTGTTCTCTATGTCTGTGTCTCCATTGCTGTCATGGAAATACGTTCATGAGTACCATATTTCTAGACTCCACATATATGTGTTAATATACAATATTTCTTTTTCACTTTCTGACTTACTTCACTCTGTATACTAAGCTCTAGAATCATCCACTTCATTAGAACTGACTCAAATGCATTCTTTTATGACTGAGTAATACTCCACTGTATATGTATGTACCACAGCTTCTTTGTCCTTTCATTTGTCAGTAGACATCTAGGTTGCTTCCATGTCCTAGCTATTGTAAATAGTGCTGCGATGAACATTGGAGTACATGTGTCTTTTTGAATTATGGTTTCTTCAGTGTATATTCCCAGTACTGGGACTGTTGGTTCATATGGTAGTTTTATTCCCAGTTTTACTGGTGTAAAGTGATACCTCATTGTAGTTTTGATTTGCATTTATCTAATAACGAGCAGTGTTGAGCATCTTTTCATGCATTTATTAGCCATCTGTATGTCTTCTTTGGATAAATGTCTGCTTATCTGCTTAGGAATTTTGCCTACTTTTTGATGAAGTTGTTTGTTATCCTGGTGTTAAGCTGCATGAGCTGCTTGTATATTTTGGAGGTTAATCCTTTGTCATTTCTTTCATTTGCTATTCTTGTATTCTGAGGGTTGTGTTTTCACCTTGTTTATAGTTTCTTTTGCTGTGCAAAAGCTTTTAAGTTTAATTAGGTCCTATTTGTTTATCTTTATTTTTATTTCCATTACTATAGGAGGTGGGTCATAAAGGATCTTGCCATGATTTATGTCAAGGAATGCACAGCCTATGTTTTCCTCTAAGAGCTTCATAGTTTCTGGCCTTACATTTAAGTCTTTAATCCATTTTGAGTTTATTTTTGTGTATGGTGTAATATTAGGAAGTTCTAGTTTCATTCGTTCACATGTAGCTGTCCAGTTTTCCCAGCACCACTTATGGAAGAGGCTGTCTTTTCTCCATTGTATGATCTTGCCTTCTTTGTCAAAGATAAGGTGCCCATAAGTGCATGTTTATCTCTGGGCTTTCTATCTTGTTCCATTGGTGTATACTTCTGTTTTTGTGCCAGTACCATACTGTCTTGATGACTGTAGCTTTGTACTATAGTCTGAAGTCAAGAGAGTTGATTCCTTCAGCTCCGTTTTTCTTTCTCAAGATTGCTTTGGCTTTGTTGTTGTTGTTCGTTTGCTCAGTCTTATCTGACTCTTTGTGACCCCATGAACTGCAGCATGCTTTGCTTCGTTTGGGGTCTTGTGTTTTTCCATACAAATTGTGAAAAATTTTGTTGTAGTTCTATTTTGGAAGTCCTAGCCATAGCAATCAGAGAAGAAAAAGAAATAAGAGGAAGCCAGATTGGAAAAGAAGTAAAACTCTCACTGTGTGCAGATGGCATGATACTATACATAGAAAATCCTAAAGATGAAGGAAACCAAAAAATTACTAGAGCTAACCAGTGAATGTAGTAAAGTCACTGGATACAAAATTAATGCACAGAAATCCCTTGTATTCCTATACACTAACAATGAAAAATCAGAAAGAGAAATTAAGGAAACAATCTAATTCACCATTGCAACAAAAGAATAAAGTACCTAGGAATAAACCTACCTAAAGACCTGTATGCAGAAAACCATAAGATACTGATGAAAGAAATAAACGACAACACTAATAGATGGAAAGATACACCATGTTCTTGGATCAAAGGACTCAATATTGTAAAAATGAATATACTACCCAAAGCAATCTACAGATACAATGCAAACCCTATCAAACTACAAATGGTATTTTTCCCATTGTAGTTTTGGTTTGCATTTCTCTAACTGTTAGTGATGTTAAGCATCTTTTCTGTGCTTCTTGGCCATCTGTATGTGTTCTTTGCAGAAATATCTATTTAGGTCGTCTGCTCTTTTTTTTTTTTTTTTTTAAACTGAGCTGTCTGTGTATGAGATTTATTGAGCCACATGAGCTCTTTGTAAAGTTTAGAGAATAATCCCTGTTAGTTGCTTTATTTGCAAATATTTCTCCCATTCTTTGGTTTGCCTTATCAGTTTGTAAATGATTTCCTTATCTGTGCAAAATTTCCTGAGTTTAATGAGGTCCAAATGTTTCTTTTTATTTTTCTTTTCATTTTTCTAGGAGGTGGGTTCACCAAGATATTACTGCAGTTTATGTCAAAGAGTATTTTGCTTGGGTTTGCTTCTAAGAGTTTTATAATATTCCACCCAACCTTTAGGTCTTTCATCCATTTTGAGTTTATTTTCATCTAGGGTGTTAGTGAGTGTTCGTTCTAATTTCATTCTTTTACATGTAGCTGTCCAGTTTTCCCAGCACTTATTGAAGAGATTGTCTTTCCTGCATTGTATATTCTTAACCTTCTTTGTCATAGATTAATTGGCCATAGATGTGTGAGTTTATTTTGAGCTTTCTCTTTGTTCCATTAATCTATTTTTCTGTTTCTATGTCAGTACCATACTCTTTTGATAGCTGTAGCTTTGTAGTAGGGTCAGAAGTCAGGGAGCCTGATTTCCTCCAGCTCTGATTTTCATTCTTAAGATTACTTTGGCTCTTCAAAGTCTTTCATATCTCCATACAAATTTTAATGTTTATATTCCAGTTCTGTGAAAAATGCCATTGATAATTTGATAGGGATTGCAATGATTCTGTAGATTGTTTTAGGTGGTATAATTATTTTGACAATGTTGATTTTTCTGATTCAGGAGCATGGTATATCTTTTCATTTGTTTGTATCAGCTTTAGTTTCTTTCATTGGGATCTTATGGTTTTTAGAGTACTGGCCTTTGCCTCATTAAATCGGTTTAATCCTAGACATTTTACTGTTTTTGATGCGATGATAAATGAGGTTGTTTCTTTCATGTCTCTGTCCGATCTTTCGTTGTTAGTGTTTAGAATAGCAACAGATTTCTCTATTAATTTTAAATTCTGTGGCTTTACTCAATTCACCAGTGAACACCACTAGTTTTCTGGTGCCACCTTTTGGGATTTTCTGTGTATAGTTTAAAGCCTTCAACAAACAGTGACAGTTTTACTTCTGATTTTCAATTTGCACTGCTTTTATTTCTTCTTTTTCTCTGATTGCCTTGGCAAGGACTTCCAAATCTCTGTTGAATAAAACTGATGAGGGTGATCATCCTTGTCTTGTTCCTCATCTTAGAGGAAATGCTTTCAGCTTTTCACCATTGAACATGATGTTAGCTGTAGGTTTGTCATACATGGCCTTTATTATGTTGAAGTAGGTTTCCTCTATGTCCACTTTCTAGAGAGTTTATCATAATTGGGTGTTGAATTTTGTCAAAAGGTTTTTCTCTATCTGTTTGCATGATCATATAGTTTTTACTTTTCAATTTATTGATACAGTATATCACACTGGTTGATTTGCAAATATTGAAAAATCTTTGTATCCCTGAGGAACATTCCACTTCATCATGGTGTCTGATTATTTTAATGTATTGTTGGATTTGGATTGCCAGTATTTTGTTGAGAACCTTTGCATCCATATTCATCACTGATATTGGCCTGTGATTATCTTTTTGTGTGTGTTATCTTTGTCTCGTGTTGATATCAGGGTGATGGTGGCTTCATAGAATGAATTTGGAAGTATAACTTGTTTTCAAATTTTTGGAATAGTTTCAGATGGGTAGGTGTTAACTCTTTCATAAATGTTTGATAGAATTAACCTCTGAAGCCACTTTTGTTCATTGGAAGTTTTAAAGTCACACTTTGAATTTCAGTACTTGTGATTGTTCTGTTCATATTTTCTAGTTCTTCTTGGTTCCGTCTTGGGTAACTATACCTTTCTAAGAATCTGTCCATTTTTTCCTGGTTGTCCACTTTATTGACGTATAGCTACTCGTAGTATCTCTTATGATCCTTTGTATTTCTGTGATGTCCATTGTAGCTTCTCCTTTTTCATTTCTAATGTTATTGATTTGAGCCCTCTCCCTCTTTTCTTGATGAATCTGGCTATAGGTTTCTCAGTTTTGTTTATCTTTTCAGAGCCAGATTGTAGTTTCATTGATCTTTTCTATTCTTCTCTCCATCTCTCTTTCTTTCATCTCTTCTCTAATCTTATGATTTCTTTCCTTTTACTAATTTGGGGTTTTGTTTTTTTTCTCTTCCCCTAGTTTCTTTAGGTATAAGGTTAGGTTGTTTATTTGAGATTTTTCTTGTTTCCTGAAGTAAGGATGTATTTCTATAAACTTCCCTGTTAGAACTGCTTTGCCACATCCTATAGGTTTTGGATCACTGTGCTTTCATTTTATTTTGTCTCTGTGTATTTTAAAAAATTTCCTTTGATTTCTTCAGTGATCCATTGGTTGTTTAGTAGTATATTGCTTCCCCTCCACGTATTTGTGATTTTTACAGTTTCTTTTTCCTTGCAGTTGATTTCTAATCTCAGTAATTCTGTGATCAGAAAAAGATTCTTGATAAGACTTCAGTTTCCCCACTGAGTCCAAAAGCCTTTTCTTTACATCTGTGTCTCCTTTGCTGCCATGTAAGTAGAATCATTGGTAACACCTTTCTAGCTTTCATATATGTGTGTTAATATATGGTATTTGTCTTTCTCTGTCTGATTTATTTCACTCTGTATAATAGGCTCTAGGTTCATCCACCTCATTAGAATTGACTCAAATGCATTCCATTTTATAGGTAAGTAATCCATTGTACAGGAGACAGGGATCAAGAAAATCCCCATGGAAAAGAAATGCAAAAAAGCAAAATGGCTCTCTGAGGAGGCCTTACAGATAGCTGGGAAGAGAAGAGAAGCGAAAAGCAAAGGAGAAAAGGAAAGATATTCCCATCTGAATGCAGAGTTCCAAAGAATAGCAAGGAGAGATAAGAAAGCCTTCCTCAGCGATCAGTGCAAAGAAATAGAGGAAAACAACAGATTGGGAAAGACTAGAGATCTCTTCAAGAAAATTAGAGATACCAAAGGAACATATCATGCAAAATAGGCTTGATAAAGGACAGGAATGGTGTGGACCTAAAAGAAGCAGAAGATATTAAGAAGAGGTGGCAAGAATACACAGAAGAACTGTACAAAACAGATCTCCATGACCCAGATAATCACGATGGTGTGATCACTCACCTAGAGCCAAGACATCCTGGAATGTGAAGTCAAGTGGACCTTAGAAAGCATCACTACGAACAAAGCTAGTGGAGATGATGGAATTCCAGTTGAGCTATTTCAAATCCTCAAAGGTGATGCTGTGAAAGTGCTGCACTCGATATGCCAGCAAATTTGGAAAACTCAGCAGTGGCCATAGGATTGGAAGAGGTCAATCTTCGTTCCAATCCCAAAGAAAGGCAATGCCAAAGAATGCTCAAGCTACCGCACAATTGCACTCATCTCACATGCTAGTCAAGTAATGCTCAAAACTCTCCAAGCCAGGCTTCAGCAATACGTGAACCGTGAACTTCCAGATGTTCAAGCTGGTTTTAGAAAAGGCAGAGGAACCAGAGATCAAATTGCCAATATCCACTGGATCGTCGAAAAAGCGAGAGAGTTCCAGAAAAACATCTTTTTCTGCTTTATTGACTATGCCAAAGCCTTTGACTGTGTGGATCACAATAAACTGTGGAAAATTCTGAAAGAGATGGGAATACCAGACCATCTGACCTGTCTCTTGACAAACCTGTATGCGGGTCAGGAAGCAACAGTTAGAACTGGACATGGAACAACAGACTGGTTCCAAATAGGAAAAGGAGTACGTCAAGGCTGTATATTGTCACCCTGCTTGTTTAGCTTCTATTCAGAGTACATCATGAGAAACGCTGGGCTGGAAGAAACACAAGCTGGAATCAAGATTGCCGGGAGAAATATCAATAACCTCAGATATGCAGATGACACCACCCTTATGGCAGAAAGTGAAGAACAACTAAAGAGCCTCTTGATGAAGGTGAAGGAGGAGAGTGAAAAAGTTGACTTAAAGCTCAACGTTCAGAAAACTAAGATCATGGCATCTGGTCCCATCACTTCATGGGAAATAGATGGGGAAGCAGTGGAAACAGTGTCAGACTTTATTTTTTTGGGCTCCAAAATCACTGCAGAAGGTGATTGCAGCCATGAAATTAAAAGACGCTTACTCCTTGGTAGGAAGGTTATGGCCAACCTAGATAGCATATTTAAAAGCAGAGACATTACTTTGCCAACAAAAGTCCGTCTAGTCAAGGCTATGGTTTTTCCAGTGGTCATGTATGGATGTGAGAGTTGGACGGTGAAGAAAGCTGAGCGCCGCAGAACTGATGCTTTTGAACTGTGGTGTTGGAGAAGACTCTTGAGAGTCCCTTGGACTGCAAGGAGATCCAATCAATCCATCCTGAAGGAGATCGATCCTGGGTGTTCATTGGAAGGTCTGATGTTGAAGCTGAAACTCCAATACTTTGGCCATCTCATGCGAAGGGTTGACTCATTGGAAAAGACCCTAATGCTGGGTAGGATTGAGGGCGGGAGGAGAGAGGGACAACAGAAGATGAGATGGTTGGATGCCATAACCGACTCGATGGACATGGGTTTGGGTAGACTCCAGGAGTTGGTGATGGACAGAGAGGCCTGGTGTGCTGCGGTTCATGGGGTCGCAAAGAGTCAGACACGACTGAGCAACTGAACTGAACTGAATATTCCATTGTGTATATGTACCACAACTTCCTTATCTATTCACCTGCCAATGGACATCTAGGTTGCTTCCATGTCCTAGCTTTTGTAAATACTGCTGGAATGAACATAGGGGCACATATGTCTTTTTCAATTCTGGTTTTCTCAGGATATATGCCCAATAGTGGGATTGCTGGGTCATATGGTAGTTTTATTCCTAATTTTTTAAGGAATCTCCATACTGTTCTCCATAGTGATTTTATCAGTTTGCATTGCCACCAATAATGTAAAAGAGTTCCCTTTTCTCCACACCCTCTCCATCATTTATTGTTTATAGACTTTTTGATTATGGCCATTCTGACCAATGTGAGATGATTCCTCATTGTAGTTTCGATTTGCAATTCTCTAATAATGAGTGATATTGAGCATCTTTTCTTGTGTTTATTAGCCATCTGTATGTATTCTTTGGAGAAATGTCTGTTTAGGTCTTCTGCTCACGTTTTGATTGGCTTGTTCATTTTTCTGGTATTGAGCTTCATGAGCTGCTTGTATATTTTGGAGATTAATTATTTGTCAGTTGTTTCATTTGCTGTTATTGTCTCCTATTCTGAGGGCTGTCTGTTCACCTTGCTTATAATTTCCTTCTTTGTGCAAAAGCTCAGTGATAGAAGGAGAGTGTGGGATGATTTGAGAGAATAGCATTGAAACATAGACATTACAATATGTAAAATAGATGACCAGTGCGAGTTTGATGTGTGACGCAGGGCACCCTAAGCCAGTGCTCTGTGACAACCTGGAAGGATAGGGTTGGGAGAGCGGTGGAGGGGGTTTCAGGATGGCGGGGACACATATATACCTATGGCTAATTCATACTGATATATGGTAAAACCATCACACTATTTTAATTATCCTATAATTAAAATAAATAAATATTTTTAAATGATTTCAACTTTCTTAAATTTACCAATGCTTGATTTGGGTCCCAAGATGTGATCTATCGAGGAGAAGGTTCTGTGTACAATTGAGAAGAAAGTGTATCCCTCTCCGTTTAGATGCAATATGTTATAAATATCAATTAAGTACATCTGATGCAGAGTACATCATGAGAAACTCTGGACTGGAAGAAACACAAGCTGGAATCAAGATTGCCAGGAGAAATATCAATAACCTCAGATATGCGGATGACACCACCCTTATGGCAGAAAGTGAAGAAGAACTAAAGAGCCTGTTGATGAAGGTGAAGGAGAAGAGTGAAAAAGTTGACTTAAAGCTCAACGTTCAGAAAACTAAGATCATGGCATCTGGTCCCATCACTCCATGGAAAATAGATGGGGAAACAGTGGAAACAGTGTCAGACTTTACTTTTTTGGGCTCCAGAATCACTGCTGATGGTGATTGCAGCCATGACATTAAAAGACGCTTACTCCTTGGAAGGAAGGTTATGGCCAACCTAGATAGCATATTTAAAAGCAGAGACATTGCTTTGCCAACAAAAGTCTGTCTAGTCAAGGCTATGGTTTTTCCAGTGGTAATGTATGGATGTGAGAGTTGGACGGTGAAGAAAGCTGAGTGCCGCAGAAGTGATGCTTTTGAACTGTGGTGTTGGAGAAGACTCTTGAGAATCCCTTGGACTGCAAGGAGATCCAATCAATCCATCCTGAAGGAGATCAATCCTGGGTGTTCATTGGAAGGTCTGATGTTGAAGCTGAAACTCCAATACTTTGGCCACCTCATGGGAAGGGTTGACTCATTGGAAAAGACCCTAATGCTGGGTAGGATTGGAGGCGGGGGGAGAAGGGGACGACAGAGGATGAGATGGTTGGATGGCATCACCGACTCGATGAACATGGGTTTGGGTAGACTCCGGGAGTTGGTGATGGACAGAGAGGCCTGGCGTGCTCCAATTCATGGGGTCGCAAAGAGTCAGACACGACTGAGTGACTGAACTGAACTGAACTAATATGTCATTTAAAGCCTGTGTTTCCTTATTAATCTTCTGTGTGACTAATCTTCCATTGATGAAAATGGGATGTTAAAGACAAAAATGCCACTATTATTGTGTTACTGTTGACTTGTTTTTTAATGGCTATTAGCTTTTGCCTCATACACTGGGATTCTATGCTGTGTGCATGCATGCATGCTCAGTTGCTTCAGTCATGTCTGACCCTTTGCGATCCTATGGACTGTAGCCTGCCAGGCTCTTCTGTCCATGGGATTCTCCAGGTAAGATTACTGGAGTAGGTTGCCATGCCTTTCTCCAGGGGATCTCTCCCACCCAGATATCAAATCCGGTCTCCTGCGTCTTTTTCATTGCAGGTGGATTCTTTATGTTGAGCCACCAGGGAAGCCCATATTGAGTGCATATATGTTTTCAATTTGCAATCTTCTTCTTGAATTGACCCCTTGATTTTTATGTAGTTTCCTTCTTTGTTTCTTATGACAGTTTATTTTAAGGTCTATTTTGTCTTATGACAGCATATATATGGGTCTTGTTTTTGTACCTATTTAGCCAGTCTGTGTATTTTGATGGAACATTTAATCTATTTACATTTAAGGTATTTATTGATATGTATGTCTCTACCACCATTTTGTTAATATATATGTTTGCATTGCCATTTTGTTAGTTTTGTTAATTTTTTTCTATTTGTTTTGTAGGACTTTTTCTTTCCTTCCTCTTTTGTTCTCTTCTGTTTTGATTTGATGATTAAACTGAGTTTTGTGTTTGGAGTGTTTGTTTTCTTTTTTGTATGTATATCTAGTGTGGATTTTCAGTTTGTGGCTACCATGAAGTATTAATATAGCAGTCTATATATAAACAGGATTGTTTTTAATTATTGGTCTTTAATTTATTTTTTAATTGAAGGATAATTGCTTTACAATATTGTGTTGGTTTCTAACATACAACAATGCAAATGAGACTTAACTATATATATATATAACTTCTACAATGCAAAAGATGCAGGAGACCCAGATTTGATCCCTGAGTGGGGGAGATCCCCTGTAGAATGGCATGGCAACCCACTCGAATATTCTTACCTGGAGAATCCGATGGACAGAGGAGCCTGGCAAGCTACAGTCCATAGGATGGCAGAGTCAGACATGACTGAAGCAATATGTGTGTGTGTGTGTGTGTGTGTGTGTGTGTAATCTCTTGAGCTTCCCTCCAACCCCATCCCCCATCCCACTCCTCTAGGTCATCACAATGCCAAGCTGGACTCGCTGTGTTATATAGCAGCTTCCCATTAGCTATCTATTTTACACATGGTAGTACATATGTGTCAATGCTACTTTCTCAATTTGTCCTATTCTCTCCCTCCCCCACTGTGTCCACAAGTCTGCTACATGTCGATTCCTTCCATGCAGATAGCTTCATCAGTACTGTTTTCTAGATTCTACATGTATGCTTTACTGTATGATATTTGTTTTCTTTTTCTGACTTACTTCATTCTGTGTAACAGGCTATATGTTCACCCATCTCAGATCAACTGATTCACATTTATTCCTTTTTATGGCTGAGTGATATTCCACTGTATATATGTACCACAACTTCTGTATCCATTCATCTGTCAATTTACATCTATGTTACTTTCATGTCTTGGCTATTGTAAATAGTGCTGCAATAAACACTAGGGTACATGTGTCTGAATTGTGGTTTTCTCAGGGTATATGCCTGGTAGTTTTTTAAAGAACTCCCATGCTGTTTTCCATTGTGGCTGTATCGGTTTATATTCTTACCAACATTGCAAGAGTGTTCCCTTTTCTCCACATCCTCTGCAGCATTTATTATTTGTAGATTTTTTTGATGATAGTCATTATGTTTGTCTTTTAGTTTTAAACGCATTTCCAGTATCCTGCATTTGTACTCTCCTCACAATTGCTTGTTTTTATATCATATTTTTGTGTAGTTAATTTCTTACCTTTATTCTTGTCTGTATCCATCAACTTTTTTATTTGTAATGGTCTTGTTTTTTGTATTGGACTTTTCTACTTAGAGAATTTCCTTTAGCATTTGTTGCAAACGTAGTCTGGTGTTGCGGAATTCTCTTAACTTTTTCTTGTCTATAAACTTTTGAGTTCTCTGTTGCATCTTAATATGAACCTTGCTAGGTAGAGTATTCTTGGTGTGTAGCTTCTTCCCTTTCATCACTTTAAATATACCATGCCATTCCCTTCCGACCTGCAAAGTTTCTGCTGGGAAATCAGCTGATTACCTCATGGAGTTCCCTGATATGGTATTTGTTGCTTTTCCTTTGTTGCTTTTAATATCTTTTCTTTGTTTTTAATTTTTGTCAATTTGATTGAAATGTAACTCTTTGTTCCTCCTTGGATTTATCCTGGCTGAGATTCTCTGTGCTTCTTGCAATTGGGTAACTGTTTCCTTTCCCATGTGAGATAAGTTTTCAGCTATTATCTCTCCAAGTATTTTTTCAAGTCCTTTCTGTCTCTGTTCTCCTTCTGGGATCCCTATAATGCAAATGTTCATACATTTAATGTTGTCCTAGAGGTCTCTTAGACTGTCTTCATTTTTTTCTCATTCTTTTTTTTTTTCTTTATTCTGTTCCACAGCAGTCATTTCCACCATTCTATCTTCCAGCTCATTTTTCTGTTCTTCTCCCTCAGTTCCTCTGATAGTGATTCTTTCCAGTGTATTTTTAATTTAGCTATTGTATTTTTCATCTTTGTTTTTTATTTATTTTTTATTGAAGGATAAATTGCTTTACAGAATTTTACTGTTTTCTGTCAAACCTCAACATGAATCAGCCATAGGTATACATATATCCACTCCCATTTGAAACTCCCTCCCATCTCCCTCCCCATCTCACCCCTCTAGGTTGATACAGAGCTCCTGTTTGAGTTTCCTGAGCCATACAGCAAATTCCCATTGGCTATCTCTTTTACATATGGTAATGTAAGTTTCCATGTTACTCTTCCCATACATCTCACCCTCTCCTCCCCTCTCCCCATGTTCATAAGTCTATTCTCTATGTCTGTTTCTCCACTGTTGCCCTGTAAATAAATTCTTCAGTACCGTTTTTCTAGATTCCGTATATATGTGTTAGAATACAGTATGTATCTTTCTCTTTCTGACTCACTTCACTATGTATAATAGGTTCCAGGGTCATCCACCTCATTAGAACTGACTCAAATGCATTCCTTTTTATGGCTGAGTAATATTCCATTTTGTGTACATACCACAATTTCTTTATCCATTCATCTGTCGATGGACATCTAAGTTGCTTCCATGTTCTAGCTATTGTAAATAGTGCTGCAATGAGCAATGGGATACACGTGTCTCTTTCAATTTTGGTTTCCTCAGGGTATATGCCTAGGAGTGGGATTGCTGGGTCATATGGTGCTTTTATTCCTAGTTTTTTAAGCAATCTCCATACCGTCTTCCGTAGTGGCTGTATCAATTTACATTCCCACCAACAGTACAAGAGTATTCGCTTTTCTCCACACCCTTTCCAGCATTTACTGTCTGTAGACTTTTTGATGAGGGACATTCTGACTGGTGTGAGGTGATATCTCATTGTAGTTTTGATTTGCATTTCTCTAATAATCAGCATCTTTTCATGTGTTTGTTAGCCACCTGTATGTCATCTTTGGAGAAATTTCTGTTTAGGTCTTTTTCCCACTTTTTGACTGGGTTGTTTGTTTTTCTGGTATTTTCTGTTTTTTGCTTGTATATTTTAGAAATTAATCCTTTGTTAGTTGTTTCATAATCCTTTGTTAGTTGTTTCATTTGCTATTATTTTCTCCCATTCTGAGGCTTGTCTTTTCACTTTGCTTATAGTTTCCTTTGTTTGCTTTTAGTCCTTCCGCATCTTTGTTAAACATTTTTTGCATCTTCACAATTTGTGCCTCCATTCTTTTCCTGAGATCTTGGATTATCTTCACTTTCATTACTCTGAATTATTCTTCAGCATATTCCCTATCCCCATTTCATTTAGTTGTTCTTCTGGGGTTTTACCTTGTTCCTTCATTTGGGATATATTCCTCTTTCATATCTTTTTGTCTAATTTTCTGTGATTGCAGTTTCTTTTCTGCAAGCTGTTGGATTGTAGTTCTTGCTTCTGTTGTCTGCATTCTGTTGGATGAGGCTGTTTAAGGGGCTTTTGCGGGCTTCTTGGTGAGAGGATCTGGTTACTTCCTGCTGGTGGTTGGAGTTGGGTCCTGTCTCTCTGGTGGGCAGACTCTGCTCAGGAAGGCTTTACCCAGCCTGTGAACTGATACGTGGGACTCTGTTCCCTCCCTGTTTGTTGTTTGGCCTGAGACATCCCAGCACTGAAGCCTACAGGCTGTTAGGTGAGGCTAGGTCTTGAGTAGAAAATGGTGTCCTCCAGGAAGTCTCATACCAATGAGTACTTTGCAGAACTGTCATCTACCAGTGTCTTTGTCCCTGCAGTGAGCTACAGCCACCCCCAGCTCCACAGTAGACCCTCCAATACTAACAGGTAGATATGATCTAGTCTCTTATGAGGACACTGATTTTTTCCCATGGGTGCTGATGCTCACAGGGTCTTGTTTTCCCACTCCAATAGTGCAGTTTTTCTTTCTTCCTACCCTGTGGAATTCCTGTGATCACCCTCACTGTCCATCAAAGCCAGATTCTCTGGGGTCTCCTTCTCTTGTTGCCAGAACCCCAGGCAGGGAATCCTCATGTGAGGCTCAGGACTTTCACTCTGTCTCATTGCCACTTCTGTTTTGTCTTTGGATACTGGGTACCAATTTTTCATAGATTCCTGTGTTTTTTTTGTCGATTATTCTTTAGCAATCAGCTGTGGTTTTCATGTTTTAATGAGCAGGCTTTGCTTATGTCCTTCTACTCTATCATTTTGTCAGCCATCTGTATAGCCTTTATCAAGGTCACTTTGGCAGTACAAATGAGGCTTGTCTTGGGCACTACATGATGAACAGACCACACTGGCTGCCAGAATTTTATAATGTATAAAAAGGTTTTAATTGGGTTCAGTCCTGTATATAGATCATTCAGATAGTCCCAGAAACATATTACCCATATCCTTGGAGTAGCTTCTAGTGGAGGGATGACAGTTCAGTTCAGTTCAGTTCAGTCGCTCAGTCGTGTCTGACTCTTTGTGACCCCAAGAATTGCATCAACACCAGGCCTCCCTGTCCATCACCAACTCCTGGAGTCCACCCAAACCCATGTCCATCGAGTCGGTGATGCCATCCAACCATCTCATCCTCTGTCGTCCTCTTCTCCTCCTGCCCCCAATACTTCCCAGTATTAGGGTCTTTTCCAATGAGTCAACTCTTCACATGAGATGGTCAAAGTATTGCAGTTTCAGCTTCAACATCAGTCCTTCCAATGAACACCCAGGACTGATCCCCTTCAGGATTGACTGGTTGGATTTTCTTGAGGTCCAAGGGACTCTCAAGAGTCTTCTCCAACACCACAGTTCAAAAGCATCAATTCTTCGGCACTCAACTTTCTTCACCATACAACTCTCACATCCATACATGACTACTGGAAAACCATAGCCTTGACTAGATGGACCTTTGTTGGCAAAGTAATGTCTCTGCTTTTAAATATGCTATCTAGGTTGATCATAACTTTTCTTTCAAGGAGTAAGCGTCTTTTAATTTCATGGCTGCAGTCACCATCTGCGGTGATTTTGGAGCCCCCAAAAATAAAGTCTGACACTGTTTCCACTGTTTCCCCCATCTATTTCCCATGAACTGATGGGACCAGATGCCATGATCTTAGTTTTCTGAATGTTAAGCTTTAAGCCCACTTTTTCATTCTCCTCTTTCACTTTCATCAAGAGGCTCTTTAGTTCTTCTTCACTTTCTGCCATAAGGGTGGTGTCATCTACATATCTATGGTTATTGATATTTCTCCCGGCAATCTTGATTGTAGCTTGTGTTTCTTCCAGCCCAGCATTTCTCATGATGTACTCTGCATATAAGTTAAATAAGCAGGGTGACAATATACAGCCTTGACGTACTCCTTTTCCTATTTGGAACCAGTCTGTTGTTCCATGTCCAGTTCTAACTGTTGCTTCCTGACCTGCATACAGGTTTCTCAAGAGGCAGGTCAGATGGTCTGGTATCCCCATCTCTTTCAGAATTTTCCACAGTTTATTGTGATCCACACAGTCAAAGGCTTTGGAATAATCAATAAAGCAGAAATAGATGTTTTTCAGGAACTCTCTTGCTTTTTTGATGATCCAGCAGATGTTGGAAATTTGATCTCTGGTTCCTCTGCCTTTTCTAAAACCAGCTTGAACATCTGGAAGTTCACAGTTCACGTATTGCTGAAGCCTGGCTTGGAGAATTTTGAGCATTACTTTACTAGCGTGTGAGATGAGTGCAATTGTGCGGTAGTTTGAGGATTCTTTGGCATTGCCTTTCTTTGGGATTGAAATGAAAACTGACCTTTTCCAGTCCTGTGGCCACTGCTACGTTTTCCAGATTTATTGGCATATTGAGTGCAGCACTTTCACAGCATCATCTTTCAGGATTTGAAATAGCTCAACTGGAATTCCATCACCTCCACTAGCTTTGTTCGTAGTGATGCTTTCTAAGGCCCACTTGACTTCACATTCCAGGATGTCTGGCTCTAGGTGAGTTCTCACACCATCGTGATTATCTGGGTCCTGCAGATTTTTTTGTACAGTTTTTCTGTGTATTCTTGCCACCTCTTCTTAATATCTTCTGCTTCTGTTAGGTCCATACCATTTCTGTCCTTTATTGAACCCATCTTTGCATGAAATGTTCCCTTAGTATCTCTAATTTTCATGAAGAAATCTCTAGTCTTTCCCATTCTGTTGTTTTCCTCTATTTCTTTGCATTGATAGCTGAGGAAGGCTTTCTTATCTCTCCTTGCTATTCTTTGGAACTCTGCATTCAGATGGGAATATCTTTCCTTTTCGCCTTTGCTTTTCACTTCTCTTGTTTTCACAGCTATTGTTAAGGCCTCCTTGGACTGCCATTTTGCTTTTTTACTTTTTGTTTCCATGGAGATGGTCTTGATCCCTGTCTCCTGTACAATGTCACGAACTTCTGTCCATAGTTCATCAGGCATTCTGTCTATCAGATCTAGTCTCTTAAATCTATTTGTCAGTCCCACTGTATAATCATAAGGGATTTGATTTAGGTCATACCTGAATTGTCTAGTGGTTTTCCCTGCTTTCTTCAATTTTAGTCTAAATTTGACAATAAGGAGTTCATGATCTGTGCCACACAGTCAGCTCCCAGTCTTGTTTTTTCTGACTGTATAAAGCTTCTCCATCTTTGGCTGCAAAGAATATGATCAGTCTGATTTCGGTGTTGACCATCTGGTGATGTCCATGTGTAGAGTCTTCTCTTGTGTTGTTAGAAGAGAGTGTTTGCTATGGCCAGTGCGTTCTCTTGGCAAAACTCTATTATCCTTTGCCCTGCTTCATTCTGTACTCCAAGGCCAAGCTTGCCTGTTACACCAGGTGTTTCCTGACTTTCTACTTTTGCATTCCAGTCCCCTAGAATGAAAAGGACATCTTTTTTGGGTGTTAGTTCTAAAAGGTCTTGTAGGTCTTCATAGAATCGTTCAAGTTCAGCTTCTTCAGCATTACCGGTCGGGGCATGGACTTGGATTACCGTGATATTGAATGGTTTGCCTTGGAAATGAACAGAGATCATTCTGTCGTTTTTGAGATTGCATCCAAGTACTGCATTTCGGACTCTTTCGTTGACCGTGATGGTTACTCTATTTCTTCTAAAGGATTCCTGCCCACAGTAGTCAATATAATGGTCATCTGAGTTAAATTTACCCATTCCAGTCCATCTTGGTTTGCTGATTCCTAGAATGTCAACGTTCACTCTTGCCATCTCCTGTTTGACCACTTCCAATTTGCCTTGATTCATGGACCTAAGATTCTAGGTTTTATGTGATATTGCTCTTTACAACATCAGACTTTGCTTCTATCACCAGTCACATCCACAGCTGGGTATTGTTTTTGCTATGGCTCCATCCCATCATTCTTTCTGGAGTTATTTCTCCACTGATCTCCAGTAGCATATTGGGCACCTGCCGACCTGGGGAGTTCCTCTTTCAGTGTCCTATCTTTTTGCCTTTTCATACTGTTCATGGGTTTCTCAAGGCAAGTATACTGAAGTGATTTGCCATGCCTTTCTCCAGTGGACCACATTCTGTCAGACCTCTCCACCGTGAGCCGTCTTTCTTGGGTGGCCACAGACGGCATGGCTTAGTTTCATTGAGTTAGACAAGGTTGTGGTCCGTGTGATCAGATTGGCTAGTTTTCTGTGATTATGGTTTCAGTTTGTCTGCCCTCTGATGCCCTCTTTCAACACCTGTGATCTTACTTGCGTTTCTCTTACCTTGGATGTGGGGTATCTCTTCACGGCTGCTCCAGCAAAGCACAGCCGTTGCTCCTTACCTTGGACAAAGGGTATGTCCTCATGGCAGCCCCTCCTGACCTTGAATGTGGAGTAGCTCCTCTCGGCCCTCCTGTGCCCACGTAGCCCCCATTCCTTGAACGTGGGGTAACTCCTCTCAGCCACCGCCCCCGACCTCGGGCACGGGGTAGCTCCTCTCGGCCGCTGCCCCAAGTGGATGCATATTCCCGGGATAGGGAGAAAGAAGGGACCTCTAGCAAGATCTTCCAACAGTTTCATCCACTCCATGACCTAGAATTGTTTATCTTTGACTTTAGACATTTTAATTATGACTGTGTCTTGCTGTGGGTCTGTTTGGGTTCAACCTTTGTTTTCCTATAACTGAATATCTTTCCCTTTCCAGGTTTGGGAAATTTTCTGCTATAATTTTATTAAATGCATTTTTACCTCCTTATCTATCTCTTCTCTTTCTGGGACCCCTATAATGTGAGCGTTTGAATGCTTGATGTTATCCCCAAAATCTCTTAAACAGTTTCCATTCTTTTTTAATTTGTTTTTCTTTTTCCTGTTGTGCTGGTGATTTCTATTCTATCTTTCAGATAGAATGCAATGCATTCTTCTATATGCATTCTTCTGTATCACCTAGTTTGCTCTTCACTCCTTCTGGTGTGTTTTTTACTTGTTTTATTTTTACTTCTTTTAAAAAAATAATTTTATTTATTTTTGTTTGTGCTAGGTCTTCATTGCTTTATAGGCTTTTCTCTAGTTGTGGTGAGTGGGGGCTACTCTAGTTATGGTGCACAGGCTTCTCATTTTCATGGCCTCTCTTGTTGCAGAGCATGGGCTCTAGGGTGCATGGGCTTCAGTAGTTGCAGCATGTGGGCTCAACAGTTGTGGCTCTGGTTTCTAGAGCACAGGCTCAGTGGTTGTGGCATGCAGGCTCAGTCGCCCTGCAGCATGTGGGATCCTCCCAGACCAGGGATCAAACCCATGTCTCCTTCATTGGCAGGTGGATACTTTACCACTGAGTCACCAGGGAAACCTTATTCTTTACTTCTGACTGATTTATATATATATATATTCTGCTTCCTTGTTAAAATTTTCATTGTGCTCATCTATTCTCTTACATAATTTAGTTAGCATTGTTATTACTAATGCTTTGAATTCTTTATCTGGTAAATTGTTCATTTCTGTTTCGTTGGTTCCTTTTTTTCTTTTTCAATTGAGAAAAATTCCTGTCTTCTCAATTTGCTTATTCTTCTCTGTCTCTATGAAATTAAGTAAAACAATTATCTATGGTGATCTTGAAGAGATGTCCTTATGTGTGAGTCTATGTGTGCTCAGTGACTTTGGTGATAGAGCTAGATTTGATGTGAACAGAAGTCACATCTTTCCTCAGGGTGTGCTAGCATCTATCATCATGGTAGAAGATGGGGCTGGAGAGTCAGGGGCTAGGGCAGAAGGCAGATGTGAGGAGGGACTTTTCCTCTGTTCAGTGACTGTCGCCACCCTATTGGGGGTTGGGTCAGATCTCAAGCGGCTGGAACAGAAGCCCTGAGGGTTGAGTCTGAAGTACCTCAGTTCCCTTGAAGTGTGTATTCTTCTGCTTTCCAGCACGGTCTCCCTTAGCCCCAGAGAAGAGCAGTGCTGAGGCAAGAGGTAATGGTGTGGGTACTGAACAAGGGTCAGGGAACAGAGTATGGTATGGCAGTCTGGCCACTTTCAGAGATCTGGTCTTCCAGTTTAGTGTCTGAGTCACTGTGGCATCTTATGGCTGAGCTCTTTCTTCACTTCTGACTGCTTTTGCTTTAGTGGGGAGCTTCAGTGTGAGGTAAGTGGGGCTAGAGTGTTTGCTTGATTCAGGCTGGGGCACACACCATATTGGTCACAGGAAATGCGTCAACGACCTATGTGGTTTCAATTCAACCTTTCCTGCCCATGTTTGGGAGCAAGCAAGCATTCAAGTGCTCGTCACAAAGAGAGTCAAGGCTTCCCACAGCCCTCTTGTTAGTCCCACTGAGCCTCCAATCAGCCAAGGGGTGCTTCCTTTTGTCAGACTCCAGGGGTGGGTCATCCAATATGTTGCTCAAACTACGCACTCTCCGGTGAGTATCTATGTCTGTATAGTCTCCCTTTTCCTCTGAATCTTCTCCCAGAGGCACAAGTCCTAATCTGATAATTTCTTTTCCCTTCCTACCCAATGCTTCATGTATCTTTTTTACAACCTTGATTGTACAGGAGTCTTTCTGCTAGCCTTCAGTTGGTTTTCAGTGAGAATTTTTTCCACATGTAGATGTATTTTTGATATGTTCATGGGGGGAGTTCCACATCCTCCTCCTCTGCCATCTTGATTTGAGTCCTTAAAACACTTTTATATATAACACAAAAATACAAATAACTTGATAGAAAAATGTTCAAGGAATAGACAGTTCATAGAAGGCAAAATATTAATGACCAATAATGATAATTAATTAACTTCCGTATTAATCATGGAAGTACATTTCAAGATACCATTTTTGTCACATCATATTTGCAAAAATCAAAAATCAATGTAATCTGTTTTAGAAAGGATGTGGTGATATATACACTGGTTATGATGTGTGTATTTTTATATTAGCAGCATTAAAATTTTGAAGTGTGTACTCTTTGACACATAATTTACTTATGGAATCTATGGGAAAATTCTTACATATGGACAAATATGTCTTTTTATTATAAAGAAAAATTTCAAAGATAGAAATACCTTTTGAGAGAGGAATGACTATTCTGTCATACAGTATAATATTGTGAGGCTGTTGAAATATGTAGATAAATCTATTTTGATAAAGAAAAATCATTAATATTTTATTAAGTGGATTAAAATGAATTGCAGAATGAGCTAATTTATATTCAAATTCTGTCTAAAATTTTATATTACTGTAAGTACTATCTGTATGAACATTTAAATGCATAGAAAAGGATTTAGAAAGAACTGATACCTGTGATTTCTTTTAGAAATAGAACTGAAGAAAAGTAGAAGTTTGGTGACAAGGGTAATTTTGTTTATGTTGTTTGAATCATATACTATTCAATTATAAACATATATTATTTCTGTAAATAAATACAGATTTTTCTGGAGAATAAAAGAATGTGTTGATGGGTAATAGGGTCAGAATGGGGCCAGTTGATCAATTATGGCAGTCTAGAAAAATAAGAAAAAGTTTCTTAGAACTTTTCTCAGGGAAAAATGCCTTGGGTAATGGAAACATCTGGTCTATGTGTCAGATAAATCTTCATTATGCAGGCAGATTTACACCAGGTATAAATAAGATGCCAGTTATCAGCATCTTATGACTTTGATTAAATGTTTATGAAGAAATACACTAATAATTTTGCTTCCCTTATAATCTGCCTAGAAGGAAAAGTGGGGTGTTACTTTCTCAAGAGACATATCTAATCTGTATGATTATTGCATTTCTCAATATAAATGAATAAATTGCCCTCTTTTATATCTTTCAGTCTTATGATATAATCAGTGAAATTTCACCTCCTGAATTTGGATGGATTCTAGGACATGACCAGTATCAAGCTGTAGATCTCTAAAATTGAAGACCCCAGCCTGGATTGTGGTGACCTCACCAAAGCAAATAATGCCTGTGAGGTGGTCCTGCAGCAGCCAGTCAATGCTCTCTTTTGGTGACACTCAGTCTTTGCTGTATAACTTTGAATTCTTATAAATCCATTAAGTTTCCAATAAAGTTTTTCTCTCATTTGCTGTCAGTTCTATATGACTATGATCTAGTAAATTGTGAATTTTCAGTAAAGGTTTCATAGTAATTCCAAACATCAGTAAAATTGGTATCAAACTATGACCTTCTTCCTAAGAATGAGCATTCACTCATTCTTTGTAGTGTGAAAATACCAGAAGAATGGGGAAGATTGTGGGGAGATATGAACAATAATTAAATTCCTGGCACATTCTCTTTACTGTCAACTTTTCTATGGTATCTTATCTATTCTATGGGATTCCTTATTCTTCTACATCTTAACTGCTTTCTTAGTCAAGATGGCTGCTGTGCTTTTTATTTGCTATTTTCCAATTTACTTCTAAAACACTCAGTATTAAACAAATAGGTTATCTTAATTAAAAACATTAATAAAAATTATGATAAAAATAAAAGGAAAAAGGGAAAATTTCAGTCAGCAATTTTTAGTATTTTCACATTGTTTATGTATTTTTCATAAATCATAGAAAAAAATCAAAGTTACATTTTGGGAGATCTTTATGTACATTAAATAATATAGAAACTATACAATAATTAAAACAATCTATTATTTATGTAGAAATGTGTACACAAGTCAATATAACAGGATATAAACCCCAGAAATGGACACATGTAAGACTTTAAAGGTAGTATTTCAAATGAGTGAGGAATGGCTGAATCATTCATTAAATTGTGTAAAGAATATCTGGCTGATCATATGGGGAAAAAACAGATTAGATAGATCTCCCCCCTCATACCACAAATTTAAATTAAATACATTAAATCACAAAAATATTAGAAAAAACTTTGGTGAATATTTATATTATTGTGCAATGAGCATACCCCATAGATAATAATTTAGTTTTTCAAAAGGTGGTGTTTAACTATTTATGATGTAATAAACGCTACAAACTATGGAAATATGAGGGTGAGTAAGACAGTAGTCAGTGTAGCTTGCAGTCTAACAGGAAAGGCAGTTAATTAAACAAATTTATAAAGCAACTCTGAATCTACATACTGAAGCTGCCTTCAGTGATCTCTCCTCATTTTTCAGTTCAGCATTCCTTTGCTTACTTCATTTTCAGCCTTTTTCTTCATATTGAGAAAGATGGTACCTCAGTACCTTCAGAATTATATTACATTAAGCTCACACACTCAGAGGAGAGATGATCTCTTTTCCAAGTCCCCATATCAATAGCTCCAAAAGTACTCAGTTTGACCTTGCTTGGATCACATGTGAATTTACAGACGAATGACTATCCACTAGAATGGGTGCTCTAATTGGCCAGTTTAAAGATTATATTCTTACTTCTATGGAGAGAAAGGTAGGGCTCCTGACTGACAGTCTCACCAGAGTCATACTGAATCAGGAAGTGGCAATTCCCGAAACGAAGAGACATAAGACAGATATATATATACATATACATATATATATATATATATATATATATCCACTAAGTAAGAAAACATTTCCTACTTGACAAATTAAAAAACAATTTAGCTAAACTATAAAGTAGATGGGGTGGTGAGAGATCAGACAGGAGTGATAGGTAGCAGCGATCAGGAGGATTTATATAAATTGTATTACAGAATTTAGACTTTTACCTATGGGTTTTTTTTTAATTGCAATAAAATATACATAATATAAAATTTATCACTTAAATTAACTTTTTTAATTAAAAAATGTTTTTGACCATGCCACGTGGCATGTGGGATCTTAGTTCTCCAACCAGGGATTGAATCTGTGCTCCCCACAGTGAAAGCATGGAATCTCAACCACTGGACCACCAAGGAAGTCCCTAACCATTTTTTTTTAATTGGAGGATAATTGCTTTACAATAATGTGGTCTCTGCCATACATCAACATGAATCAGTCATTGTACATTTATACATAGTTAATATGCAATTGTCACCACCACCCATTCTCAAGAACTTTTCATCTTCCCAAACTGAAATTCTATATTCATAAAGCAGTAACTCTCCATTCCTCCCTCCCCCCATTTCCTGAAAACCACCATTTTACTTTTTGTTTCTATGAATTGAACTACTCTATGTACCTCATATCAGTGGAATTATACAATATTTGTATATAGCTTATTTCACTTGGTATAACCTCTTCAAGTTTCATCCATGTTGTAGCAATGTATCAGAATGCCTTCCCTTTTTTAAATTGTGGTAAAATATGCACAACATAAAATATAATTTCTAACTGTACAGTTTAGTAGTGTTGAATATATCCATATCATACAATCCATCTCAAATTCTTTTTCATCTTGCAAAATAAAAATTCTATGCATGTTAAATAATAATTCATTTACCTCTATACCAAGCTAGTGGCAAGCAACATTTCACTTTCTGTTTGTATGAGACTGACTACTCTAGATACCGCATATAAGTATAATAATACAGTATATGTATTTTTGTGATGTGATTGGCTTATTTCACTTAGCATAATGTCCTCAATGTTCATTCATGTTGCACCATGTGACAGGACTTCCTTCTTTAAAAGGTTATTTTTCTGTAAACACTATTTCTTTAGAACAGTTTAGGCTCACAGAAAAATTAAGTGTAAAGTATAGAGTTCCCATGCATTCCCACCCCAATAGGTGCATAAACTCCCTCATTATCAGCATCACCCACTACAGTGGTGTATTTGTCACAACTGATGAACCTAAATTGACCCATTGTAATCCACAGTTTACACTAGGATTCTCTCCTTGTGTTTACACCCCATTCTGTGGGTTTGGACAAATGTATAATGATACTCATGCATCATTATAGTATTGCACAGAGTATTTACACCACACTAAAAATCCTCTGTGCTCCACTGATTCATCCCTCCTCTCTCTATCACCAAATCCTGACAACCACTTATCTTTTTGCTGACTCCATAGATTTGCTTTTTCCTGAGTGTTATGTCCCTGGAATCATACAATATGTACTCCATTCAGATTGGCCTTTTTCAGTTAGTAATATGCATTTAAGTTTCTTTCATGTCTTCATGGCATGATAATTCATTTATTTTTATTTATGAATAATATTCAAATGTTTTGACGTACGACAGTTTATACATCCATTCACCTATTGAAAGACTTCTTGGGTGCTTCCAAGTTCTGGCGATTATGAATAAAGCTCCCATAAACATCCTTGTGCAGATTTTTGTTTGGACATAAGTTTTCAATTCTTTGGGTAAATATCAAGAGTGCAATTGCTGAGCTGTAGGAAAGGAATTGGATTAGTTTTGTAAGAAATCACAAACTGCTGACCAAAGTGGTGGTACAGTTTTGCATTCCAACAAGCAATGAATTAGAGTTCCTATTGCTCTTCATATCCTAGCCAGCATTAGCTACTTTCAGTGTTCTGTGTTTTGGTCATGCTAGTAAGTGTGTAGTGATATCTTAATGTTGCTTAAACTTATATTTCCCTGATGACATATGATGTGGAACACTTTTTCATATGCTTCTTTGTCATGTGTATATCATCATTGATGCTATGTCAGATAAGGTTTTTGGCTCATTTTTTAACCATGTTTTTGCTGTCTTATTGGTGAGTTTTAATTATTTGTATTGTTGAATAACATTCCTTGAGCACGTGTTCTTTTTTCTTGTGGTGAGCTCTAAATTTCTTGTATTAGTTTCGTGTATACAATATTATATTTCAACTTCTTTATACACTATAGCCTGATCACCACAAAAAGTTTAGTTTCCATTTATCATCATATAGTTGACCACTTTACCAATTTCATCTTCCCCCACAACCCTCCCCAACTGGTAACTATTAATATGTTCTCGTATCTGTATGTCTAATTTTGTTTGTTCATTCAGAAGCAGGCCAATCATCCTGTGCTCAAGCTGCAGCTCAGCCAATCAGATCACGTGTCTCTGAGGGTGTTGGTGTGGCCATTTTCCATAATTTAGGAGATTTACAACACAATAGAGTCCAGTTCTCAATTGAAGGCCTGTATTAGATGGACAATCTCTCAGCCTGGGGAAGGGGTCGAGTCTAGGGGCCATGTCCCATGCCTGGTAGTTCCAGTGATTCTCAACTGGAAAAATGCCTGGGAAGGTCAGAATCAAAGTAAGTTTATTAGTCCTCATCTACCTCTGCCATCCCAACCTCCACCTATTGATTCAAGGGCAAATATATTCTTTTCTTATTTTGTTAACTCTTTGGGAATAGGAACTCCTTTAAAACATCCAAGGAAAGCATGGACCTTATCCCTTGAAAAGCACCCATTCTGCTTCACCTTCACAAGGATGTCTCCTGATCCTTCTCCCCCTTGGAGGCCCAAACTTCACCCAGGTTCTGATTCCCTAGTGAAAGGTTGCAGGTGGCCCCCATCCAAGCACCACTGCATTTCTCAGTTTTATTCACTGTGCTGGTATGATGAAAGAACCTGTAGGAAAAGAGGACCTCAGGGCCTGCCAAAATCCTAGGGAAAGAGCAGAGCAATCAGGGGAAGGCAACTGGGTTCTGAACAGTCTTTGTGAGGAAAGGCACATTTAAAAGACTAGTGCTTCAGGATATCTCATTCTTTAATGTGACAAATAATCAAGCTCTCCCTTTTCCATGCTTGGGCTCTGCTGAATCCACTCTTTTACAGTCCAGGCTCAAAACCATCGCCAAGAAAAATGCAAAAAGGCAAATGCTTGTCTGAGGAGGCCTTACAAATAGCTGAGAAAAGAAGAGAAGGGAAAGGCGAAGGAGAAAAGGAAGTGAAAGTGAAATGTGAAAGTCACTCAGTCATGTCCGACTCTGCGAACCCATGGACTGTCCATGGAATTTGCAGGCCAGGATACTGGAGTGTGTAGCCTTTCCTTTCTCCGGGGGATCTTCCCATCCCAGGGATCAAACCCAGGTCTCCTGCATTGCAGGTGGGTTCTTTACCAACTGAGCCACAAGGGAAGCCCATTTGAATGCAGACAAGATACGTCTTGGTTTACCTAGAGACTTCCTTTGTGTTGAACTGTCCTGAGGCAGTACTACTGTAAATGACTGTGTGGAATATCTTTGGGCACAAACCTGTTGTGCTTTTCAGAATGATTTTTGCTTTCATTTTGTTTTTGTAAAATAGAACTCCCTAAGGGGCCTTATTGGGGAAAAGTCTGTGATTGTTTTTGAGGTACCTGGTTTACAGGGTACTTTTAACCTAGGCCTGTTTTTAACTTCCTCTATTGTCCTAAGACTTTTATAGGGCTAGTTTGTAGTAATTTGCATTTATTGGTCTTAGATCCATTGTCTTGCCTGCTCTTGTGATTGAAATGTAATGAAGTAGTTAAAGTACATTCTTTCACATTTGACCAATTGTGAAAAAGCTTTAACTCTATTGATATGGACTCTAATAATAGATAGTGTGGCAAAACAGAGAAAAGAGAAAGTGTTTGAATTCAGTTTCTAGGTGAGAGTGTGGCTTAGGAAGACTCTGACCTGCAGGACACTCATAAAATGGCACCCCCAGTCTTGAATGAAGACTACTTTCTCAGCCTGACATTTAATGCTCTTGATGACCTGCTTTCCAGCTTCACTATTTAGTACTCTTGAACCATTTACTACCATTTCTTGCTCCTTATGCTACAGACCATTTCCCTCAGAATTCCAAGTTATCTCAGTGTTTTTATTTTGACAGTGTATTTCCTTTTTGCTTTCTTTTCAATTTCCTGTCTCATTCTGAACTGGTAGATAAAATGTCAGCTTGTTAATTAGATACATAGAAAAGTATTATTACTAACTGGGTACATGGAAATTAAGGCATTAAGCATACACAAACAAGGACTCTTGGTGAGAACAGAACAATAGAATTCTAGAGCTGTTTAGGCCTTTGCAATTATCTTGTTCAAATCCTTATTGTACTGAGTACTAAACCAATCCAGAGAGACAAAAGGATTTAGAACACATAGTACTATCTTTAAGAAAAAAAAGTGAAAGTTTGTCTCACATTCATGTCTGACTCTGCGATCCCATGGACTGTAGTCTGCCCAGCTCCTCTGTGCATGGACTTCTCCAAGCAGTAGTGATGCAGTGCATTGCCATTTCCTTCTCCAGAGAATCTTCTCAACCCAGGGATTGAACCCAGGTCTCCTGCATTGCAGGCAGATTCTTTATCAACTGAGCCAGGCCTTAAATGAATATTTCTTGATTCCTGGGCCTAGGTGCTACTGCTGCTACTTTTCTTCTCCCTCATTTTTTTTTCCAAAAGGAAATAAAATGTTTGAGATGTATTGTAGCCCTTATTATGTCCCTTACCCATTTTTTTCCCTTTGACCCTGAACTGAAGTCAGTGTATGCCCTTTCTACTAATGTTTCTAATTTCACTACATATGTATCCCAAAAATGTGTATAATAGTACTTTTTCTGATACAATAATGATTCCCATCATTAATTCATTCAGGGTACCCCTTTCATGATTTTTCCATACTCTTATACTACTTATACTGCATTTTTTTCTTTAGAAGATGCATTTAACTATTAAATTATTTCCCAGAATAATGCACCATCTAGTGACATGTGGGCAACTGCTCTGATATCTTTGAGATAGCTTATGCCTTAGATCATCTACAATCATCTAACAGTCTACCATTGGTACTGCAGTTTAGAAACCATTACACTACACTTCACATGGGTTAAATGTGTATCAATACAGTGGTGTTTATCTCTAATTAATAGGATTTTTATCTGTCATAGTTTTAACAAGGAAATTTTCTACCTGTAACTTCATCTTTAACATGACACTCTTTTGACCTGTTGACAAAGATTCTCTCCTTGACCAAACTCTACTCAGGCTCTTTTGATCTCTCTTCTCAACTAGACCTTGACTTTTGGGCTTCCATATTTATCTTTGTATTATCATTTTTAGCAAGAATCTTGCTAATTAAGTTTAGCCAGAACTCCCAGCCTCAATATCTAAGTGGGTTCCTCTTCTTACACTATCTCACATGATGTCTGATCACCCTGGCCTGCCTTCAACAAGAATCCTGTTCAGTCAGTTTAGCCAGAATCCTCTCCTTACCTCTGATGTTTCGTCTTAGTGATTTTACATCCACTGACCACTCCCCTCCCATCATCACCACCACCATGTTCCTTGGCTTAAAATTCACATTTTTCCTTGCTGTATTCAGAGTTAAGTCTGATCTCCCTCCTCCACTGCAAGACACCATTACCGTGATCCCTATACTTACCACAATAGTCGTCCATTGAATGAAGTTTTTCTTACCATCTATAACAAGGGCCATGAATAATTTTTTCTTTAACAGTTATGGTGCCCAAACCCAGATGGGATCAGATTTATCATTGGATCCCCAGATCTCTCACTCAGGACTCTAGGTGAGTATGTTTGCAGACTTTGGCTTCACTTCTGACTGACTGGTCAGGTGTCCATTGGTCAATCTGACACCTAAACCATTGCTCTGGACAAATATCTATTGAAGTTGGTAAGGACAGATTTTGATCTTAACATTCTGAGTAATACTCTAGAAGTCGAGGTAGAAGTCCCAGACAGAGGTTGCATTTAAGTACTAGGATCTCTATAATAAACAGGTTAGAATCCCAGGCTTCTTTGTTTAAAAGATACCTGCTGGGTTAAAAGTCTTTCTTCCTGGCTCTCTTCTTAATTGGAGGATTATTCCCTCACTCACTGGACTGGAAGTTCTTCTTCTGGCTCCTTTTTTTCAAATTAATTTATTTTAATTAGAAGCTAATTACTTTACAATATTGTGAGTTTTGCCTTACACTGACATGAATCAGCGATGAGTGTACATGTGTCCCCCCATCCTGAACACCCCTCTCACCTCCCTCCCCACCCCATCCCTCTGGGTTGTCCCAGAGCACCGGCTTTGAGTGCCTTGCTTTCTGTATCAAACTTGCACTGGTCATCTGTTTTACATATGGTAATATACATGTTTCGATGCTATTCTCTCAAATCATCCCACCCTTGCCCTCTCCCACATAGCCCAAAAGTTTGTTCTTTACATCGTCGTCTCTTTTGCTGTCTTGCATATAGGGTCATCATTACTGTCTTTCTAAATTCCATATATATACGTTAATATACTGCATTGTTTTTTCTCTTTCTGACTTACTTCACTCTGTATAATAGGCTCCAGTTTCATCCACCTCATTAGAGCTGACTCAAATGCTTTCGTTTTTATAGCTGACTAATATTCTATCATGTATACATACCACAACTTCCTTATCTATTTGTCTGCCAATGGACATCTAAGTTGCTTCCATGTCCTCGCTATTGTAAACAGTGCTGCAATAAACATTGGGGTACATATGTCTCTTTCAATTCTGATTTCCTCGGTGTGTATGCCAAGCAGTGGGATTGCTGGGTTGTATGGCAATTCTATTTCCAGTTTTTTAAGGTATCTCCACACTGTTCTCCATAGTGGCTGTACTAGTTTGCATTCCCACCAACAGTGTAAGAAGGTTCACTTTTCTCCAAACCCTCTCCCGCATGTATTGTTTGTAGACTTTTTGATGCCAGCCATTCTGACCAGCAAGAGATGGTACTTCATTGTGGTTTTGATTTGCATTTTTCTGATAATGAGTGATGTTGAGCATCTTTCCATGTGTTTGTTAGCCATCTGTATGTCTTCTTCAGAGAAATGTCTAGTTCTTTGGTCCATTTTTTGATTGGGTTATTTATTGTTCTGATATTGAGCTGCATGAGTTGCTTGTATATTTTTGAGATTAATTATTTGTCAGTTGTTTCATTTGCTATTATTTTCTCCCATTCTTAAGATTGCCTTTTCACCTTGCTTATAGTTTCCTTCATTGTGCAAAAGCTTTTAAGTTTAATTACGTCCCATTTGTTTATTTTTTGTTTTTATTTCCATTACTTTGGGAGGTGAGTCAAAGGGGATCTTGCTGTGATTTATGTCAGAGAGTGTTCTGCTTATGTTTTCCTCTAAGGGTTTTATAGTTTCTGGTCTTACATTTAGATTTTTAATCCATTTTGAGTTTATTTTTGTGTATGGTGTTAGAAAGTGTTCTAGTTTCATTCTTTTATAGGTTGCTACCTTTGCCCCTTTGTGTCTGGCTTCTTGTTTTGATTAGGGTACTTTCCCTGACTCCTGGACAGGAAGGCTTTCCCCTTAGTTCCTTGCTTCAAGTGCAGTTCTCTCCCTCCTTCCTGGGTTGGATTTTTTTTTTTCCTGACTCTTTGTGAAACCATTCTGTTCTCTCATTGATACTTCTTTGTCAGCCAATGGGAACTTCCCAGTTAATTGAAACCCCTTTCGTGATTCTCTGCTCACTATATGTTCTGCCAACTCTGTCCACCTCTTTCTTGTTGGCATGATTTTGCTGATGATAATTTGGAAGTTTTTTACCTCCTTGGGAATTTTGCAATCTCCCCCAGATTTCTCTTCTAAGATCTCTCTCTTCCTGTTACTTCTGCTCCTCCTTCTTCCTCTTATCACCTTCAATCTCCCTTCCAATTCCTTTGAATCCTTTGACATGTTCGCCTTCAAAGTCCTCCCCTCTTCATCTCTCTTGTCCATCCATCCCCGACAGACTTATCCCTTCTCAGTTCAGCTCCTTACAATCACTTTTGCCCTGTACTCTTCATTGGCTACTGTCTAAGCATTCATGTATCCCTGCTGGCAACCATCTGAGGCTTCTGAAAAGAGCAAAAAGGGTTAACTGTAAATAGAACTGGATGTTTTCTTCACTCATGAGCTTTGGAGATATCTAGGCAACTGGTATGTGTTTCTCCTTTCAGTCTCTTAAAATTTAGTCCACATCCTCTATATTGTTACCCTCCATGGCAAAAGAAAATGGTGAAATCTACTCCACAGTTTTTGATAAACATGTAATTTTTTGTTATTTGCTTAAAGCAATTCAAGTAAAAACTAAAGGCAGATATAAACTAGTGAATTTTTGTTACTATATTTTGCTGACTGATCACTAAAATTTCATAATGAAAGCTACAAGGCGTCAGCATGGATCACTGTGTATGTTTTTACTTATGTCCATATATATGTTATGTATTTGTTATATTTTTCTGTCTCTGGATGGTAGTGTGAAAATAATGTATAAATTCTCTTAAAGAATATCTGTTTCAATTTGTTTACAAATAAATAAAAACTTATATAAATTACGTTTTCCTAAAATTCTCAGAAAGATAAAAATAGTCCCAGTATTTTAAAAATTATTTCACATCTGGGGTAATATTATATCACTATAACCTACTCTATGTGCAAAAGATTAAAAAATTATAACCTCAGAACCAAATGTACAATAAAAATTAATTGCTCAATGCCTATGAAGCACAGAAGAAAAAATAAGGTGGACAATTCATATGTTTAAGTTTTCAAGTTCTTTGGTTGTGTAAAACTGTTTTATTACTCACCTGCTTTGCCACCAAGAAAAGTAACTAAAGATGACGACAATCTTCAATATCTCATGAAATTTTCATGATCAATTCAGGCATAATTATTAAAAATAAAGTAAAGATATGTAAGTGATATAAAAGTTTATAAATGAATTTTAGCAATAATTATGTTTTATAATATCTGTACTGTAAAATAGTTCAAATTTATTTTTATAACTTGAAACTTTAAAAATATAATAATTATGGGATTGTAAATTGGTGTAGCCACTATGGAAAATAGTATGATTTCCTCAAAAACCTAAAAGAACTACAATAAGATCCAACAATTTCACTTATGGGTATATGTTCAAAGAAAACAAAAATTTCAATTTTAAAAGATATATGCATAGTATTATTTACAATAACCAAGATATGGAAGCAACCTAAGTATCAATAAACAGATGAATGGATAAAGAAGATGTGGTACATATATACAATAGAATTCTGCTCAGCCATAAAAAGAATGAAATTTTGACATTTGTAACAACATGGATGAACTTGGAAGGTATTATATTTAGTGAAATGAGTCAGATAGAGAAAGGCAAATAGTGTATGCTATTCCTCACATGTGGAATCTAAAATATTAAACAAATGGATGAATATAGCAAAACAGAAACAAACTCACAGATATACAGAAGAAACTAGTGGTTATCAGTTGGGAGATGGAAGTAGGGGTCAGTTAAGTGTAGTGGAATAAGAGGTACAAACTACTATACATAAAATGAAGAAGCTATTGATACAATGATACATTGTTCAGCACAGGAAATTTAGCCAGTATTTTATAATAACTTTAAGGGGTGTATAACCTATAAAGATATTTCGTACACCTGAAGCTAATGTACTACCAACCATTTCCATATAAGATAAAACATTGATATATTAATTGTTTCAATGCTATCCTCTCATATCATCTCACCCTCTCCTTCCCACACTGTGTCCAAAATGCCTGTGTTTCCTTTACTGCACTGTAAGTAGCACTGTCAGTATTATCATTCTAGATTTCATATATGTGCATCAATATACAATATTTGTCTTTCTCTTTTTGACTTACTTCCCTCTCTATAAAAGACTCTAGGTTCTAGAGGAAAACATAGGCAAAACACTCTCCGACATAAATCACAGCAGGATCCTCTATGACCCACCTCCCAGAATATTGGAAATAAAAGCAAAAATAAACAAATGGGACCTAATTAAAATTAAAAGCTTTTGCACAACAAAGGAAACTATAAACAAGGTGAAAAGAGAGCCTTCAGAATGGGAGAAAATAATAGCAAACGAAGCAACTGACAAAGAATTTATCTCAAAAATATACAAGCAGCTCCTGCAGCTCATTCCAGAAAAATAAACGACCCAATCAAAAAGTGGGCCAAAGAACTAAACAGACATTTTTCCAAAGAAGATATACAGATGGCTAACAAACACATGAAAAGATGCTCAACAGCACTCATTATCAGAGAAATGCAAATCAAAACCACAATGAGGTACCATTTCACACCAGTCAGAATGGCTGCTATCCAAAAGTCTACAAGCAATAAATGCTGATGAGGGTGTGGAGAAAAGGGAACCCTCTTACAGTGTTGGTGGGAGTGCAAACTAGTATAGCCACTATGGAGAACAGTGTGGAGATTCCTTAAAAAACTGGAAATAAAACTGCCATATGACCCAGCAATCCCACTACTGGGCATACACACAGGAAAACAGAATTGAAAGAGACTCGTGTACCTCAATGTTCATCGCAGCACTGTTTACAATAGTCGGGACATGGAAGCAACCTAGATGTCCATCACAGACAAATGGATAAGAAAGCTGTGGTACATATACACAATGGAATATTACTCAGCCATTAAAAAGAATACATTCGAATCAGTTCTAAAGAGGTGGATGAAAGTGGAGCCTATTATACAGAGTGAAGTAAGCCAGAAAGAAAAACACCAATACAGTATACTAACGCATACATATGGAATTTAGAAAGATGGTAATGATAACCCTGTATGCGAGACAGCGAAAGAGACACAGATGTATAGAACAGTCTTTTGGACTCTGTGGGAGAGGGCGAGGATGGGATGATTTGGGAGAGCGGCATTGAAACATGTATATTATCATATGTGAAACGAATCGCCAGTCCAGGTTCGATGCATGAGATGGGGTGCTCAGGGCTGGTGTACTGGGATGACCCAGCGGGATGGGATGCGGAGGGAGGTGAGAGGGGTGTTCAGAATGGGGAACACATGTACAACAGTGGCAGATTCATGTCAATGTATGGCAAAACCAACACAATATTGTAAAGTAATTAGCCTGCAATTAAAATAAATGAATTTATATTAAAAAATAAAATTAAAATTGTCATTAAAGTGTAAAAAAAATAAAAGACTTTAGGTTCATCCCCCTCATTAGAACTGACTCAAATGCATCCCTTTTTATAATGGAGTAATATAGTCCAATGTGTATATGTACCACAACTTCCTTATCCATTCATCTGTCAGTGGACATCTAGGTTGCTTCGATGTCCTAGATATTGTAAATAGTGCTGCATTGAACGTTCGGGTACATGTGTCTTTTTCAATTTTGGTTTCCTCAGAATGTATGGCCAGTAGTGGGATTGCTGGGTTGTATGGTATCTTTAATCCTAGTTCTTTTAAGGAATCTCTATAGTATTCTCCATAATGGCTCTATCAGTTTGCATTCCCAACAACAGTTAAGAGGGTTCCCGTTTCTCAACTCTCTCTCCAGCATTTATTGTTTGCACACTTTTTGATGATGGCAATTCTGACTGGTGTGAGAGGGTACTTCACCGTAGTTTTTATTTGCATTTCCCTAATAATGAGTGATGTTGAGCATCTTTTCACATGTTTACTAGACATCTGAATGTCTTCTTTGGAGAAATGTCTCTTTAGATATTCTGCCCGCTTTTTGATTGGGTTGTTTGTTTTTCTGGTATTGAGCTGCGTGTGCTGCTTGTATATGTTGGTGATTAATCCTTTGTCAGTCGTTTTATTTGCCATTGTTTTCTCCCATTCTCAGGGGTGTCTTTTCACCTTGCTTATAGGTTCCTTCACTGTGCAAAAGTTTTTAAGTTTAATTAGGTCCCATTTGCTTATTTTTGCTTTTATTTCCATTACTCTGGGAGATGGGTCATAGAGGATCCTGCTGTGATTTATGTCAGAGAGTGTTTTGCCTATGTTTTCCTCTGGGAGTTTTATAGTTTTTGATCTTACATTTAGGTCTTTAATCCATTTTGGGTTTATTTTTGTGTATGGTGTTAGAATGTGTTCTAGTTTCATTCTTTTACAAGTGGTTGACCAGTTTTCCCAGCACCACCTGTTAAAGAGATTGTCTTTTCTCCATTGTATATTCTTGCCTCCTTTGTCAAAGATAAAGTGTCCATAGGTGCGTGGATTTATCTCTGGGCTTCTATATTGTTCCATTGGTCTATATTTCTGTCTTTGTGCCAGTACATACTGTCTTGATGACTGTAAATTTGTAGTATAATCTGAAGTCAGGCAGGTTGATTCCTTCAGTTACATTCTTCTTTCACAAGATTGCTTTGGCTATTCCAGGTTTTTGTATTTCCATACAAATTGTGAAATTATTTGTTCTAGTTCTCTGAAAAATATCGTTGGTAGCTTGATAGGGATTGCATTGAATCTATAGATTGCTTTGGGTAGTATACTCATTTTCACTATATTGATTCTTCTGATCCATGAACATGGTATATTTCTCCATCTATTTGTGTCCTCTTTGATATCTTTCATCAGTGTTTTATAGTTTTCTGTATATAGGTATTTTGTTTCTTTAGGTAGATATATTCTTAAGTATTTTATTCTTTTCGTTGCGATGGTGAATGGAATTGTTTCCTTAATTTCTCTTTCTGTTTTCTCATTGTTAGTGTATAGGAATGCAAGGGATTTCTGTGTGTTAATTTTATATCCTGCAACTTTACTATATTCACTGATTAGCTCTAGTAATTTTTTGATGGTGACTTTAGGATTTTCTATGTAGAGGATAATGTCATCTGCAAATAGTGAGAGTTCTACACCTTCTTTTCCAATCGGATTCCTTTTATTTCTTTTTCTTCTCTGATTGTTGTGGGTAAAACTTCCAAAACTATGTTGAATAGTAGTGGTGAGAGTGGGCACCCTTATCTTGTTCCTGACGTTAGGGGAAACACATTCAGTTTTTCATCATTAAGGATAATCTTTGCTGTGGGTTTATCATATATGGCTTTTATTATGTTGAGGTATGTTCCTTCCATGCCTGCTTTCTGGAGGGCTTTTATCATAAATGGATGTTGAATTTTGTCAAAGGCTTTCTCTGCATCTATTGAGATAATCATATGGTTTTTATCTTTCAATTTGTTAATGTGGTGTATCACATTGATTGATTTTTGAATGTTGAAGAATCCTTGCATCCCTGTGATAAAGCCCACTTGGTCATGATGTATGATCTTTTTAATATGTTGTTGGATTCTGTTTGCTAGAAGTTTGTTAAGGATTTTTGCATCTATGTTCATCAGTGATATTGGCATGTAGTTTTCTTGTCTTTGTCACAACTTTGTCTGGTTTTGGTATTAGGGTGATGGTGGCCTCATAGAATGAGTTTGGCAGTTTATCTTCCTCTGTAATATTCTGGAAGACAGTAGGATAGGTGTTAGCGCTTCTATAAATTTTTGGTAGAATTCAGCTGTGAAGCCGTCTGGTCCTGGGCTTTTGTTTGTTGGAAGATTTCTGATTACAGTTTTGATTTCCGTGCCTGTGATGGGTCTGTTAAGATTTTCTATTTCTTCCTGGTTCAGTTTTGCAAAGTTATACTTATCCATGTCTTATATTTGTCTGCATACAAGTTTTTTGTCTCTTTAGGTATGCTTATTCTGTGATATTTTATTCCTTTTCATTCAATAGTAAATGGGATTGGTTCCTTAATTTCTCACTTTATAATATTTCACTGCTAGTGTATAGGAATGCAAGTGATTTCTATGTTTTAATTTTATATTCTGCACCATTACTTTTTTGGTGTCGTCTTTCGGGTTTTCTATGTATGGTATCCTGTCACTTGCATATCAGTTCAGTTCAGTTCAGTCGCTCGGTCTTGTCCGACACTTTGCGACCCCATGAATCGCAGCACGCCAGGCCTCCCTGTCTATCACCAATTCCCGGAGTTTACCCAAACTCATGACCATCGAGTCGGGGATGCCATCCAGCCATCTCATCCTCTGTCATCCCCTTCTCCTCCTGCCCCCAATCCTTCTCAGCATCAAGGTCTTTTCCAATGAGTCAACTCTTTGCATGAGGTGGCTAAAGTACTGGAGTTTCAGCTTTAACATCAGTCCTTCCAATGAACACCCAGGACTGATCTCCTTTAGGATGGACTGGTTGGATCTCCTTGCAGTTCAAGGGGCTCTCAAGAGTCTTTTCCAACACGACAGTTCAAAAGCATCAATTCTTTGGCACTCAGCTTTCTTCACAGTCCAACTCTCACATCCATACATGACTACTGGAAAAACCATAGCCTTGACTAGATGGACCTTTGTTGGCAAAGTAACATCTCTGCTTTTTAAAATGCTATCCAGGTTGGCCATAACTTTCCTTCCAAGGAGTAAGCGTCTTTTAATTTCATGGCTGCAGTCACCATCTGTAGTGATTTTGGAGCCCCCTCCCCAAAATAAAGTCTGACAGTTTCCACTGTTTCCCCATCGATTTGCCATGAAATGATGGGACCAAATGCCATGATCTTTGTTTTCTGAATGTTGAGCTTTAAGCCAACTTTTTCACTCTCCTCTCTCACTTTCATCAAGAGGCTTTTTAGTTCTTCTTCACTTTCTGCCATAAGGGTGGTGTCATCTGCATATCTGAGTTTATTGATATTTCTCCTGGCAATCTTGATTCCAGCCTGTGCTTCTTCCAGCCCAGCATGTCTCATGATGTACTCAGTATATAAGTTAAATAAGTAGGGTGACAATATACAGCGTTGACGTACTCCTTTTCCTCTTTGGAACCAGTCTGTTGTTCCATGTCCATTTCTAACTGTTGCTTCTTGACCTGTATACGGGTTTCTCAAGAGGCAGGCCAGGTGGTCTGGTAGGCCCATCTCTTTCAGAATTTTCCTCAGTTTATTGTGATCCACACAGTCAAAGGTTTTGGCATAGTCAATAAAGCAGAAACAGATTTTTTCTGGAACTCTCTTGCTTTTTTGATGATCCAGCGGATGTTGGCAATTTGATTTCTGGTTCCTCTGCCTTTTCTAAAACCAGCTTGAGTATCTGGATGTTCTCGGTTCACGTATTGCTGAAGCCTGGCTTGGAGAATTTTGAGCATTACTTTACTATCGTATGAGATGAGTGCAATTGTGTGGTAGTTTGAGCATTCTTTGTCATTTAAATAAATGCCAAGTAAAACTCTCACTTGCAAATAGTGAGAGTTTTACTTCTTCTTTTCTAATCTGGATTACTTTTATTTTTTTTCCCTTTCCTTTTGATTTCTTCAGTAACCTGTTGGTTATTCCAAAACGCATTGTTTAATATCCATGTGTTTGTGTTTCTTATAGTTTTATTCTTGTAATTGATATCTAGTCTCATAGTGTTGTGTTCAGAGAAGATGCTTGATATGATTTCAATTTTCTTAAATTTACTGAGGTTTGATTTGTGACCCAAGATATGGTCTATCCTGGAGAATGTTCCATGTGCACTTGAGAAGAAGGTGTATTCTTCTGTGTTTGGACAGAATGTCCTGAAGATATCAATAAGATCTATCTCATCTAATGTATCATTAAAGACTTGTGTTTCCTCATTAATTTTCTATTTTGATGATCTGTCCATTGGTGTGAATGGGGTGTTAAAGTCTCCTACTATTATTGTGTTACTGTCAATTTCTCCTTTTATGTCTGTTAGTTTTTGTCTTATGTATTGAGGTGCTCCTATGTTGGGTGCATAGATATTTACATTTGTTATGTCTTCCTCATGGGTTGATCCATTGATCATTATGCAGTGTCCTACCTCATCTCTTCTAATCTTCTTTATTTTAAGGTCTATTTTGTCTGATATGAGGATTGCTACTCCAATTTTCTTTTGCTCCCCATTTGCATGGAATATATTTTTCCCTACTCTCAGTCTGTATGTGTCTTGAGGTCTGAAGTGGGTTTCTTGTAGACAGCATATATATGGGTCTTGTTTTTGTATTCATTCAGCTAGTCTGCATCTTTGGTTGCAGCATTTAATCCATTTACATTTAAAGTAATTATTGATATATATGTTCCTATTGCCATTTTCTAATTGTTTGGGGTTGATTTTTTAGATCTTTTTTCTTCTCTTGTATTTCTTGACTATTTAAGTCCGTATAACATTTGTTGTAAAGCTGGTTTGGTGGTACTGAATTCTCTTAACTTTTGCTTGTCTGAGAAGCTTTTTTATTTCTCCATCAATTTTGAATGAGATCCTTGCCAGGTACAGTAATCTTGGTTGTATATTTTTCCCTTTCAGTACTTTAAATATATCCTGCCATTCCCTCCTGTCCTGCAAAGTTTCTGCTGAAATATCAGCTGTTAAGCTTATGGGGTTTCCCTTGTATGTTACTTATTGCTTCTTCCTTGCTGTTTTGATATTCTTTCTTTGTGTTTAGTCTTTGTTAGTTTGATTAGTATGTGTCTTGGCATGTTTCTCCTTGGGTTTATCATGTGTGGGACTCTTTGTGCCTCTTGGACTTGATTGGCTATTTCCTTTCCCATGTTGGGAAAATTTTCAACTATAATCTCTTCAAAAATTTTCTCATACCCCTTCTTTTTCTCTTCTTCTTCTGGGACCCCTATAATTCAAATATTGGTGCGTTTGATATGATCCCAGAGGTCTCAGAGACTGTCCTCAGCTCTTTTCATTCTTTTTACTTTATTCTGCTCTTCAGAAGTTATTTCCAGCTCATGTCTTCCATCTCATTGATTTTTGTCTTCCAGATCACTGATTCATTCTTCTGCTTCAGATATTCTGCTATTGACTCCTTCTAAAGTATTTTTAATTTCAGTAATTGTGTTGTTTGTCTCTGTATGCTTATTCTTTAATTCTTCTAGGTCGTTGTTGATTGATTCTTGCATTTTCTCCATTTTGTTTTCAAGGTTTTTGATTATCTTTACTATCATTATTCTGAATTCTTTTGCAGTAATTTTCCTATTTCCTCTTTATTTATTTGGACTTTTGTGTTTCTAGTTTGTTCCTTCATTTGTGCAGTATTTCTCTGCCTTTTAATTTTTTTTAAGTTATTGTGTTTGAGTTCTCCTTTTCCCAACCTTCAAGGAAAGTTGAATTCTTTCCCTGAAGAAGGTTGAATTCTTTCTTCCTTTTTGTTTCTGCCATCCTAAGTTTGGCCCAGTGGTTTGTTTGAGCTTCATATAGGGTGAGATTTGTGCTGAGTATTTTTTTTTTCCTCTGATGGGCAAGGCTGAGTAAGTTGGTACTCCTGTCTGTTGATGATTTGGTTTGTATTTTTGTTTTGTTTGTTGTGTAGACGAGGCATCCTTCACAGGTAGTTGTGTAATGCTGGGTCTTGTATTCAAGTCATTTCCTTTGTGTGAGTTCTCACTATTTAATACTCCCTAGAGTTAGTTCTCTGGTAGTGTAGTGTCGTGGAGTCAATGCTCCCAGTCTAAAGGCTCAGGGTTTGATCTCTGGTCAGGAACGAAGATTCCACACGTGGTTTGTCATGGCATTTAGGGAGAGTAAAACAAATATCCAAAAATGAGAAACCAAAGATGAACATCAGACAAATGGCAGTTACAAAATCAGGCAAATGAGAAGTTAAATAATGGAATATACACGTATACACCCATGATGAAAGTGAAAACAGTCCAACAATAATAAAATATAGTAGATTGATCTGGTGAACAAAGGAAATCAAAAATTATATTTACCTGTTAAGAACAAAGCTAACGTAAGCACAAACTGGAAAACAAAACTAAAGCACGGTGCCAAGTGGGGAATAAAGCAATTAAAACAAGACTAACAAACATGTTGAGAGGAAAGGAAAGAAAGAAAAGAAAGAATAGATATGCAAAGTTAAATAGAGGTAGATGAAGAACATTTATATACATTAAAGATTAACTACAAGGGGAAAAGAACAGTAGGAAAGGCAAACAAAGGAATAAATGTAGAAAAAATATAATAAGTTAAAAAAATAACATTAAAATTATAAAAAAGAGAAAAGAGAAAAAACAAAGAAAGAGAAAAGGGGGAAAGAAGGAAAACTCCACAGAACTACAAAAGCCCAATGTAAAGGCAGATGTTTATAACAACAATAGAAAATGTGACTGAATATACACATCTACGTATACATCCATAAGCAAAATCAAAAGAGTCCAACAAAAATTAAGTACAATAGATTGACCGGTGAAGAAAGGAAACCAAAAATGATATCTACCAGAACAAAACTAATTAAAGCACTGGAAAACAAAACTAAACAAAACTAAAGCAAAGTGACAACTGGAGAATAACTCAATGAAAATAAAACTAACAAATATGTTGAGAGGAAAGGAGAGAAAGAAAAGAAAAAAGAATAGATATGCAAAGTTAAATAGAGGTAGATAAATAAGATTTATATACATTAAAGATTAACTGCAAGTGTAAAAGAACAGTAAGAAAAGCAAACAAAGGAATAAATGCAGAAAAAATAATAAGGTTAAAAAATTATAATTTAAAATTTAAAAAAAGAGAAAAGAAAAGAGGAAAACTCCACAGAACTGCAAAAGCCCAACGTAGAGGCAGAGGTTTATGACAACAATAAAAATTGTGACTGAAGAAAAAGAAAAAGAAAAAAAGCTCAAAAGCTTAATTGGATTTATCAGTGCCAATAAAATCGACAACTACAACAGAAGGGAGGAAAAGGGGAAAAAATCCAAAATAATCTATAGAACAAGTCAAAAAATAAGAAAAATAAATGTTTTTCTTGAGTCACTGCTGTCAGAGTCCTTTCCCACGCTGGGAATCACAGTCCACCTTACCTCTTTAGGATGCCCTCCAACACTGTACTGATCTCTGGAGCTGAGTGGGGGCTGCTCAAATTCTAATCTGGTCCTACTTCTATGTGTTCTTGCCTCCAGTGTCTACAGCTATCAGAGCTAGTGTGGTTTCTTTTGTGGGAGCTCTCAGTGGCCTTTCATATATTCCATAGACACAGAATCCGCCTAGTTGATCATGTGGATTTAATCTGCAGTTTGTACAGCTGATGGGAAGGTTTTGGGTCTTCTTCCTTTGTCACACTGGTCTTGGGTTTCAACTGTGGTTTTATTTCCACCCCTACAAGTTAGTCGTCCGCTGGGGTTTAGCTCCTGAGGCTGCCCTGGAGGGCTTGGGTTTTCCCCTGTGAGGGCCAGGTGTGGAAGTGGTGCAGCTGCTTGGGTCACAGGGGTTCTGGCAGCATCAGATACTCAGGGGGGTTGACAGCTAGGGCAGCAGGTTATGGCAGCTAGGGCAGCTCTAGAAGGGTATGGCAACCAGCATATTGGCCAATATGCTCCAGTATTCTTGCCTGGAGAACCCTTTCTCTGACAGAGAAGCCTGGCAGACCACAGTCTACAGGGTCGCAAAGAGTTGGACAGGACTGAAGCGACCCTGCGCGCATAAACACAAGACTTTTTAAAAATTTTTTTTGCTTGTGGCATCTCTGCCCCACTGAGAGTTGAGCGTGAAGGTAGTGTAGCTGCTTAGCTTGCAGGGACCTTGGCGGGTCAAGTGTTCAGGGACAGACTACCTCCGCAGCAGGAGTTATGGCCCTATCAGAGTCTTTTTCAAGCCTCTTGTAGCTGATGATCAGAAGGCCTCTTTGGCCTGTCTTTCTCCGTAGCTCTGCCCGTTCAGGCTCTTAGAGGGATCCCTTGCCTGGGGTCCTTCTGTATTGTTCGGCGCTTCAGGCACATAAAGGAGCCCCCCCGATTGGGATCCTACTCTGTGGATCGGTGCATCAGGCACTTAAAGGGGCACCCTGGGTGGGGTCCAGTGCATCAGGCCTTTGATGGGCCAGCCTATCTATTGTTCAGCTGCCGATGCTGGTGTGTGGAGAGAGAGAGGCTATGGTGATGGCTCCACCCCCTACGTGTGACTCAGCAGTATCCCCTTGCTTCCATGGCTGCCTGGCTTTCCTCCACAGGCATTTCCCACCATGATCCACTCGCTCACATCCTCTCAATCTGTCTTTCCACAGTCAACAGCAGCCCTCGCACTGGGATTGCTCCACAATCCCTAAAGTCCAGCTCCCAGCCACTGCCCCTTCCAGGAGACCATGTTCCTGAACAGTGTACCTATGGCTGTGGCAAGGACTGTCTGATTCTCATTCCATTTAGGCTGCCACAGATCAGCTGTTTCACTCTCAGCCTTAAATGTTTCTCCTCCGACTCAGACAATTGCCCTGCTGTGGGGATCAGACTCCCTGCTTCAGTTCCCCCACCTGCCAAGGGCAAGTACAGTCTTACTAACACTCCTGTTTCTCCCCCTAGTTCTTTCATCCTGCCGAATTTTGCGTGGTTCCATATATTCTTTTCCACTGGTCAGGTACTCCTGTCTTCTCGCAGCTGGTGTTCTGTATGCACTTCTGTGTCTGAAGGTGTATTCTTGATGTATCTGTGGAGAGAGATGTACTCCACGTCCACCTACTCCTCCTCCATCTTGTTCTCCCTCATGTATCTTCTTGATCCATGTCTCCAGTCTCTTTATCTGTGCTTCCATTTTATTTTCAAGATTTTGAATAGTCTTTACTATCATTACTCCGAATTATTTTTCAGGTGGACTGCCTATTTCCTCTTCATTTGTTTCATGTTGTGGGTTTTTACCATATTCCTTCATCTGCGACATGTTTATTTTCTTTTCATTTTGTTTAATTTAGTGTGTTTCTGCAAGGTGGAGGGCCACAGTTCCTCTTAATTGTAGTCTGTCTTCCATGGATCTGCTGGACCAGTGCATTGTGAACATTTCTTGGTTTGGGGGACTTGTGACACTGTTCTCATGGATGGAGCTGGATCTTGTCTCTCTGAAGGACAGCTGTGTCCAGTAGTGTGTTTTTGGATGTATTGGGGCTTTATATGGCTTTAGGCAACCTGTCTGCTAATGTGCAGTTTTGTATTCCTGTTTTGCTGAAAGGTTGGCATGAGACATCAGGCACTGGAGCTTGCTAGCCTTTGGATGGTGTTTGGTCTTAGTGTTGAGATGGAGGCCTTTGGGAGAGGTCTTTCTGGTTAATATTCTATGGGGTTGGGAGTTGTCTGTGGTCCAAAGTCCTGGACTTGGTTCTCCCATCTTGGGGATTTAGGCCTGATTGCTTACTGTGGCAGCAAGACTTCACAGGCCACATAGCACAGAAGACAAAACCCCAAGACTAGTGGTGAATGCAACAGTCAGCAATCTAGAACCCCAAAGAAACTCACACTCAGATGTCACTTTTCCTTTGCTCTTTACTCTCAGGTTGATGTACTGGAATCTTTATTTCTTTCAGATTGGGTCATTTGTGCCTAATTCTCCTTCCAGCATGTTACCATGCCTTTCTAATAACCTACTGAGGTGATTTTCCTTTGTGATCAGTCTGGTTTCACTTGCTCACAGGTACTGCATGCAGAGGCCTGGCATTTGGTACTTCAGAACCATTTATTTATCTTTTAAGCTACCTGCCTGAGAAATCAAGTTTTTATGGTGTAGAATGGTTTTCTGTGCTTGATGTAATCTTCCTTAAGTCTTAAGAAAATTGGGTTTGTTTAATATTAAAAGAGCTAAGGATTTTTTGTTTGCCTTATAAGCACATAACCTTCTAAGAGAAGCAGAGAATATTAAGATGAGGTAGCAAGAATACACAGAATTATACAAAAAAAAAAATCTTCATGACCCAGATAACCATGATAGGTGATCACTCACCTAGAGCCATGACCCAGATAACCATGATAGGTGATCACTCACCTAGAGCCAGACATCATGGAGTGTGAAGTCAAGTGGGCCTTAGGAAGTATCACTAGGAACAAAGCTAATTGAGGTTATGGAATTCCAGCTGAGCTATTTCAAATCCTAAAAGATGATGCTGTTAAAGTGCTGTACTCAATATGTCAGCAAATTTGGAAAATGCAGCAGTGCCCATAGGACTGGAAAAGGTCAGTTTTCATTCTAGTCTCAAAGAAGGGCAATACCAAAGAATGCTAAACTACCACACAGTTGTACTCATTTCACATGCTACCAAAGTAATGCTCAAAATTCTCCAAGCTAGGCTTCAAAAGTACATGAACTGAGAACTCCCAGATGTTCAAGCTGGATTTAGAAAAGGCAGAGGAACCAGAGATCAAATTGCCAACATCTGCTGGATCATAGAAAAAGCAAGAGAGTTCCATAAAAAACATCTATTTCTGCTTCATTGACTATGCTAAAGCCTTTGACTGTGTGGATCACAACAAACTGGAAAATTCTGAAAGAGATGGAAGTACCAGGCCACCTAACCTGCTTCCTGAGAAACCTGCATGTGGGTCAAGAAGCAACAGTTAGAATTGGACATGGAACAACAGACTGGTTCAAAGTTGGGAAAGGACTACATCAAGAATGTATATTGTCACCCTGCTATTTAACTTATATGCAGAGTACAGCATGCAAAATGCCAGACTGAATGAAGCACAAGCTGGAATCAAGATTGCTGGGAGAAATATCAATAGCCTCAGATATGCAGATGACACCACACTTATGAGAGAAAGCAAAGAGGAGCTAAAGAGCCTCTTGATGAATGAAAGAGGAGATTGAAAAAGATGCTTCAAACTCAACATCCAGAAAACTAAGATCATGGCAACCAGTCCCATCATTTCATGGCAAATAGATGGGGAAAACAATGGAAACGTGACAGACTTTATTTTCTTGGGTTCCAGAATCATTGTAGATTGTGACTGCAGCCATGAAATTAAAGACCCTTGCTCCTTGGAAGAAAAGCTATGATAAACTTAGACAGTGTTTTAAAAAGCAGGTGCATTACTTTGCTGACAAAGATCCATATAATAAAAGCTATGGTTTTTCCAGTAGTCATGTATGATGTAAGAGTTGGACCATAAAGAAGACTGAGTGCTGGAGAACTAATGCTTTTTAACTGTGGTGTTGCAGATGACTCTTGAGTGTCCCTTGGACTGCAAGATCAAACCAGACAATCCTGAAGTAAATCAACCCTGAATATTCATCAGAAGGACTGATAAGCTGAAGCTCCAATATTTTGGCAACCTGATGCAAAGATCCAACTCATTAGAAAAGACCCTGATGTTGGGCAAGATTGAAGGCAGGAGGAGAAGGGGATGATAGAGGATGAGATGGTTGGATGGCATCACCGACTCAGTGGACATGAGTTTGAGCAAGCTCTGGGAGATAATGAAGAACAGGGAAGCCTGGTGTGCTGTGGTCCATGGAATTACAAAGAATTGGATACAACTGAGTGACTGAATAACAACAACAAACTTCTATATTAATGTTTGAAATTTTGTTGTAACTTTTATTAAATTGATAGCCATTTACCTGTGATTCTATTTAGTCAACTGTTCAATCTTTTTGGCAATTTTTAAGCTTCTCAAAATAAAATTCTGAATTGAGCTTTTTCATCTGCAAACTAACTTTGAAGTTTCCCAGAATCCCCTGGAAAATCTTGAAGGATTTTTCTCTCACCTTGTAAAACAGAGGTGTTTTAGGTTTATCTGTCAAATTACATGGAGAGCATTGTCAAAAAGGAAGTAATGATGAACTCTCTTTCATTATATGTGTACGGATATATATTTTAATGTAAATATTTCAGAATTAATATGAAGTTCATAGAAACATGTTGAAATTCTTGTTGTTCAGTTAGTATGTTAACATGTTGTATGCCACAGAAATAACTAAATTTCCTCCACAAATTAACTTACATCATATCTTTAGCCATGGTCATTTTTTTATCTTTCATCATTTTCAGTTACTGCTATATTGTAATTATTCTCTGAAAGTATTTATAATTAGCTGCAAATAAGATTGCTCCATGATGGCATGCCTTCAATAACTTTAGGACCATACCACTGAACTGTGTAAGAATTTCCAGAACCAATGAAGATACTCATGAATTCATATATTTTCCCAGCCTGCGATCAAGAAAAATAAGAATTAATTACGTTTGACTAAATGAGCTGATATGTATTTTTGGAATTTTTAGAATATGACTTCTTGTTTGAAATATTGCTGGTTAAAGCATTATATATTTTATTTTCCAAATTTAAGGGAACATTTTTTCCTCTTAAGCTATCTATCTGCTGTGGTGTCCTTAGTCGCTCAGTCATGTCTGACTCTTTGTGACCCCATGAACTGTAGCTCATCAGACTCATCTGTCCATGGGGATTCTCCAGGCTAGAATACTGGAGTGGGTTGCCATGCCCTCCTCTAGGAGATCTTCCCGACCCAGGGATCCAACTCAGGTCTCCTGCATTGCAGGCGGATTCTTTACCATCTGAGCCACCAGGGAAGCCCAAGCATACTGGAGTGGGTAGCCTATACCTTCTCCAGGGGATCTTCTCGACCCAGGAATCAAACTGGTGTCTCCTGAATTGCAGGTGGATTCTTTACCAGCTGAATTACCAGGGAAGCCCAAGCTATCTATAACTTAGAGTAATTTGGTAAATTATATCTTTGTAAACAAAATTCAACCTTTTATCATTTCCTCTTAACTGATACCTCAAGAATTTGGAAACTCTTAGTGAATATTCTTATTTTAATGGAAATATAGTTATTTGCATCAATTCAATTAGAGTCTGTTCTCCTTGTAACAGAACACAATTGTAAACATTAGTTTATTACCAATGCTTTGAATGGAATGTTATATTTTAGAATAAAGTACAATAAATCAGACGACCATTGACTTTAAGGCACCAGTGCTTATAAAGCCAGGCTACCCAGGTGGCTCAGTGGTAAAGAATCCACCTGCCAGTGCATGAGACAGGGAGAACTGGGTTCGATCTCTGGGTCAGGAAGATCTGCTGGAGGAAGAAACAGCAACCAGCTCCAGTACTCTTGCCTGTAAAATCCCATGGAAAGAAGAGCCTAGCAGGCTACAGTCCATTGGGTCACAAAAGTTTGGACATGAGTGACTGAACAACTAAGCACACAGGCACACTTATGAAGTCACTCCTTAGAAAAACTGTCTATACCTGGACTATAGGCTTTCTTGCCTTACAAATGAGTAAGGAATGTCACTTCCTGGCAGTTTAGGAAGCTCAGGATATTTCGAAGACCTGAAGACAGAGAAATACACTTAAATCTATAGGTATTTCAGGCAAAATCTGGTGATGAGTTTTTGCCTTGTTTTCCTAGTTTTAAGAGGCTTTTAAAAGCCAAATCTGAGGTTCCATATGTAAAGTTCCAGCAAAGCAAACTTAAAAAGGGCCCAAGTGGGCAATTGGTGTGCCTCACTTATATAAAGAGTAAAACCGAGTTTAATGAAACTAACTTATTTTGGAAACAAATTAGTCTTATGAATACTTTGATTATCTTTGATAAAAATGGAGGTGATTGCAGAGGGAACTTTTTTTAAATTGAAAACTATGGTGTACCCATGTGGGTTTCATCTTGCACATTTTGTCAGTCCTTACCAAATCCTTCTTTTCTCCTGTATCCTGCTACAACTGTCCAAATTTAAGTTTCCTCTTTTCCCCCCTTCTGACTTAGAATCATTCAGGACTGAAACTGTCCTTTGCTTAAAGTCTTGCAAGCTGAAACTGATGACTTGTCATAAAGTTAAATAATTGCCACATCATTTTTTTAATAGGCAGCCTTTGAGCCTACTGCTGTATGGACAACTCAGAAAGTTTACCAGAACACCTGATCTTTCCTCACAGTATTTTTCTCTTTCACAGACTACTTCTTGACTATAAATACCCACTTTTTTATCCTGTGTTTGGAGTTGAAACCAATCTCTGTCCCTCATTGTAAAAACCCATTGTAGTTGTTATAATACCTATCTCAACTGTCCTGAATAAAGTCTGCCTTACCATCTTTAACAAGTGTCATTGAATATTATTTTCTTTAATGTTATCAAGACACCTTGTTTGGTATTTTAAAACTGACTTGAAATTGCTTTGCTCCCTCTTTTATTGTCTTAACTCTTTTACAGGGGCAGTCAGTAATAACTTGCATTTCCTTTTGTCGTAGATCCATTGCCCTATCTGCTTTTGTGATGCATTCCTTTACATTTGTCCAATTGGATATGCTGAACTTATATAAAATTAATATTTGGTATGCCAATGCATGTGAAAATCCAACCTTATACTCCTTCATTTTTTTTTTTTTTTTGGTTTATGCAACTTTATTGAAGAAAAATAAATCAATTACTAGCAGAGCTATTTGTTGATCACTCATCCATTGACAACTCGCATCATTTATTCAGTGCTATATTAAACAGTGTATTGGAAGATAGATTAACTAAGAGCTCCGAGACTCCTAACAATTAAAGTGAAAATTACAAAATGTTTGAGACGCGATTTTGGGATAGAAAGGGTGTTTGACTTCCAATTTCTATTCTCTGTAAAACAAGAACAGTTCAGTTCAGTTCAGTCAGTTCAGTCGCTCAGTCGTGTCCGACTCTTTGAGACCCCATGAATTGCAGCACACCAGGCCTCTCTGTCCATCACCAACTCCCGGAGCTTACCCAAACCCATGTCCATCGAGTCAGTGATGCCATCCAACCATCTCATCCTCTGTCGTCCCCTTCTCTTCCCGTCCCCAATCCTACCCAGCATTAGGGTCTTTTCCAATGAGTCAACTCTTTGCATGCGGTGGCCAAAGTATTGGAGTTTCAGCTTCAACATCAGTCCTTCCAATGAACACCCAGGACTGATCTCCTTTAGGATGGATTGATTGGATCTTCTTGCAGTCCAAGGGACTCTTAAGAGTCTTCTCCAACACCACAGTTCAAAAGCATCAATTCTTCGGCACTCAGCTTTTTTCACCATCCAACTCTCACATCCATACACGACCACTGGAAAAACCATAGCCTTGACTAGATGGACTTTTGCTGGCAAAGTAATGTCTCTGCTTTTAAATATGCTATCTAGGTTGGCCATAACCTTCCTTCCAAGGAGTAAGCATCTTTTAATTTCATGGCTGCAGTCACCATCAGCAGTGATTCTGGAGCCCCAAAAAATAAAGTCTGACACTGTTTCCACTGTTTCCCCATCTATTTGCCATGAAGTGATGGGACCAGATGCCATGATCTTAGTTTTCTGAACGTTGAGCTTTGAGCCAACTTTTTCACTCTCCTCTTTCACCTTCAACAAGAGGCTCTTTAGTTCTTCTTCACTTTCTGCCATAAGGGTGGTGTCATCCGCATATCTGAGGTTATTGATATTTCTCCCAGCAATCTTGATTTCAGCTTGTGTTTCTTCCAGCCCAGCATTTCTCATGATGTACTCTGCATAGAAGTTAAATAAGCAGGGTGACAATATACAGCCTTGACGTACTCCTTTTCCTATTTGGAACCAGTCTGTCATTCCATGCCCAGTTCTAACTGTCGCTTCCTGACCTGCATACAGGTTTCTCAAGAGACAGGTCAGATGGTCTGGTATTCCCATCTCTTTCAGAATTTTCCAGTTTATTGTGATCCACACAGTCAAAGGCTTTGGCATAGTCAATAAAGCAGAAAGAGGTGTTTTTCTGGAACTCTCTTGCTTTTTCGATGATCCAGCGGATATTGGCAATTTGATCTCTGGTTCCTCTGCCTTTTCTAAAACCAGCTTGAACATCTGGAAGTTCATGGTTCACGTATTGCCGAAGCCTGGCTTGGAGAATTTTGAGCATTACTTTACTAGCATGTGAGATGAGTGCAATTGTGCGGTAGTTTGAGCATTCTTTGGCATTGCCTTTCTTTGGGTTTGGAACGAAAACTGACCTTTTCCAGAAGCGAGGCGGCTGCGATGGCTTGGCGCAGAAGCAAGGCGGCTGCGACGGCTCGGCTCGGCGCAGAAGCGTGTCTGAGAGGAGCTAGGCCGGGCCGGGGGCTGGGGGCTGGCGGCGGCGAGAGGAATTACCCAAGGCCCAATGTAAGAGAAACCCAAGTAAGACGGTAAGTGTTGCGAGAGGGCATCAGAGGGCAGACACACTGAAAATAAAATTACAGAAAACTAGCTAATCTGATCAAACGGACCACAGACTTGTCTATCTCAGTGAAACTAAGCCATGCCGTGTGGGGCCACCCAAGATGGATGGGTCATGGTGGAGAGGTCTGACAGAATGTGGTCCACTGGAGAAGGGCATGGCAAACCACTTCAGTATTCTTGCCTTGAGAACCCCATGAACAGTGTGAAAAGGCAAAAAGATAGGACACTGAAAGATGAACTCCCCAGGTCAGTAGGTGCCCAGTATGCTACTGGAGATCAGTGGAGAAATAACTCCAGAAAGAATGATGGGATGGAGCCAAAGAAAAAACGATACCCAGCTGTGGATGTGACTGGTGATAGAAGCAAAGTCCGATGCTGTAAAGAGCAATATTGCATAGGAACCTGAAATGTTAGGTCCATGAATCAAGGCAAATTGGAAGTGGTCAAACAGGAGATGGCAAGAGTGAACGTCGACATTCTAGGAATCAGCGAACTAAGATGGACTGGAATGGGTGAATTTAACTCAGATGACCATTATATCTACTACTGTGGGCAAGAATCCCTTAGAAGAAATGGAGTAGCCATCATGGTCAACAAAAGAGTCCAAAATGCAGTACTTGGATGCAATCTCAAAAACGACAGAATGATCTCTGTTCGTTTCCAAGGCAAACCATTCAATATCATGGTAATCCAAGTCTATGCCCCAACCAGTAACGCCGAAGAAGCTGAAGTTGAATGGTTCTATGAAGACCTACAAGACCTTCTAGAACTAACACCCAAAAAAGATGTCCTTTTCATTATAGGGGACTGGAATGCAAAAGTAGGAAGTCAAGAAACACCTGGCGTAACAGGCAAGTTTGGCCTTGGAGTACAGAATGAAGCAGGGCAAAGGCTAATAGAGTTTTGCCAAGAGAACGCACTGGTAATAACAAACACCCTCTTCCAACAACACAAGAGAAGACTCTACACGTGGACATCACCAGATGGTCAACACCGAAATCAGACTGATTATATTCTTTGCAGCCAAAGATGGAGAAGCTCTATACAGTCAGCAAAAACAAGACCAGGAGCAGACTGTGGCTCAGATCATGAACTGTTTATTGCCAAATTCAGACTTAAATTGAAGAAAGTAGGGGAAACCACTAGTCCATTCAGGTATGACCTAGATCAAATCCCTTATGAGTATACTGTGGAAGTGACAAATAGATTTAAGGGACTAGACCTGATAGACAGAGTGCCTGATAAACTATGGACAGAGGTTCGTGATATTGTACAGGAGACAGGGATCAAGAAAATCCCCATGGAAAAGAAATGCAAAAAAGCAAAATGGCTGTCTGAGGAGGCCTTACAGATAGCTGGGAAGAGAAGAGAAGCGAAAAGCAAAGGAGAAAAGGAAAAATATTCCCATCTGAATGCAGAGTTCCAAAGAATAGCAAGGAGAGATAAGAAAGCCTTCCTCAGCGATCAGTGCAAAGAAATAAAGGAAAACAACAGATTGGGAAAGACTAGAGATCTCTTCAAGAAAATTAGAGATACCAAAGGAACATTTCATGCAAAGATAGGCTCGATAAAGGACAGAAATGGTATGGACCTAAAAGAAGCAGAAAATATTAAGAAGAGGTGGCAAGAATACACAGAAGAACTGTACAAAAAAGATCTTCACGACCCAGATAATCACGATGGTGTGATCACTCACCTAGAGCCAGACATCCTGGAATGTGAAGTCAAGTGGGCCTTAGAAAGCATCACTACAATCAAAGCTAGTGGAGATGATGGAATTCCAGTTGAGCTATTTCAAATCCTCAAAGATGATGCTGTGAAAGTGCTGCACTCGATATGCCAGCAAATCTGGAACACTCACCAGTGGCCACAGAACAAGAACAGGTCATTCTTTTATTGACATGCATAAAATACATCACATTTTCTGTTCTGCTGATGCTATAAATTCAATACCAATTCTCCAGCCACATCAGTTATGAGCATAATGTATATCATATAACCTCAAACCTTTAACAGTGGAAGGCTTAAATGGATGCTGCTAGAATAATGCTGCTTCCTATGATGTGACAACTCAGCATCCATCTCCTTCCCTCTCAGATGATTCTTCAGCATGTTAGAACAATTAGGAATGGTTTTAGTCTCACAACCAAGACACTGGCTACATAATACACATGCTCCATTTTTAAAAAAAACAAACAAACATCTGAATCTTTGGCAACTGTTCTCTTGTAACTACTTTAGTTTCTAAAAGCAGTTATTATCCAAAATTGGAAGAACTTAAATCTTCTCAGGTGAGCATGTGAATGAATGGAGGGTGGTAGACAAAAAATAAAATTAAAAAAGATGAGGTCCAAAAGGGGAGCAGCCAGATAAGAAAATTAAAAAAGGAACAGTAATTTACAAGTTTACTACAGCTATAATGCAGGTTATTCTGACGTTAAGGTAGCATCACATGTCATACTGCTGACTCCATTCCTGAGATATTCTGTTGAACCTATCTCTGTTTTATATATCTGTGCAGTCTCTGGCACTAGGGGGTCATTTGGGTTTCAATCACATAGCAGTGAATAAATGGATAAAAGAACTTTAGAAATAGTTAAAGCAGAAGACCATTGTGATTTTAGAATATCAAGACAAATGCTGCCATTACTGTTCATATTTGGATGATAAATTCTTGTTGTAAATGCAACCTTAGATGGTTTGAAAGGGTAGTCTGAAGGAAAATGAATTGTCAAAAATACACTGCCTTGAAATGGCTGTCATTAGGTCCCATAATTGTGGCTTGCCAATGAAATGTATCATCTCCAAATGGACGTGCATGTGTTAGAGGGTCACGGGCCAAATCACCAAGTTCCTTATTAATCCATTTCAGCACCATAGTCTGTGCCATAGTCTGGCTCCTATCTCAGTGCATGCTCAAAGGCCCTGCCAAAACCCTTGATTATATCGGCAGCTGGGAAGGATTGTCTCTTGATCTCCCATCGGCTCTGCCAGACACAGGCACTTGGTATTAAGGAGGTGGAACTCACGAGAATCTCAAGGCTGGTTAACAGGAGCTGTCACGCTGCAATGACTTAAGGGCAGTTTTATGCCCATCTCCTTTCTTCAGTTTTATTATAGTAATTGAGAAAAGTATTAAACTTTTCCCTCAAAATGTAGCCTTTAAAAACATGAGCAAATATCAAATCTGACTTTTGAAAAAATATATTTCATAATGCTATCTCTTTTATACTCCTCTTAATTTTCTTCAGCACCACTCCAGCCTTTCTAAACACACACCATATATAGATAGTCTTATTCCTTTAGGAAACATTTATAGACAGGAAGCTGGAAAATAAGACCAAGAAATCTAATCCTGCCTACCATCTATTTTCATAAATAAAGTTTTATCAGAACACAGCCACATACCATCGTTTACATGTGTCTATAGTTACTTTTGCTACAAAGACAACTGAGCAGTTGTGACTGAGGCCTTATAGCCTACACAGCTTAAAATATTTACTATTTGCTCATTTTAAAAGCTTTTCAGATCTATTATAGAATACTGAGATATTGTTAAGTCTTCTTTATCTCTAAGAATATCCTTTGTAAATAATTTTTATATTCATAATTTTATTGGGTTGCCTGTTTTCTTTTAAAAATTTTAATAGCATATCACAATGTAAGAAAAACTGAAGAACTAAAGTTTAAGAACTATGATAATGCCTACCTAAGATTTGTTTTAAGAATTAAACAAATATGAAATGTCTAGAGCATAAAGGTTAGATTATCACAAATCTAGAGATAAAATCAGGTCTTCCACTGGAGAGGAATTTAGATTGTAAATGGGCAAGTCACCCTTGTTGGATCTTTAAGGATTATTCCAGCACGGTAGTGAAAAATACACTCAGAAAAGAGTATAAAAATAAAGGATTTATTACATATAGGTCCTAGAAAAGAGAGATATGGCACATCACACAGGATATGAGAGGAGTGACAAAGGAAAGAATTCAACTAAGCAGACAGGGAGCTGAGAGAGAGTAAATACTGCTGGGCAAGTGCCTTTAGGGTCGAGGTGTAGTATACAAGCAAAAGGCATGAGAAAATTTCACTGGTGTATTTATATGTCCTGAGATCACAGACAGGGGAGGGCAAAAAGGGGAACTTGCAGCTAGAAACAGTTTTGGTGCACCCGAATATCTAGAAGTGTTCACAGCCCAATGCTGAGGAACCAGGATAATGTGACATTTTAAAAATGTACAATATGAAATTAGACTTTGGAAAAACAATTTCATAGTAAGAAAGAAATACAGAAGAGGTCTAGGCCTACCTACCTAGAGCTTCCATTTAGATTTACTTGGCAATGTGACTGGGTGCTGAAAGTGAATGGCCTGTATTACAGAAAAACAACAGCAACAACAACAACACTATTCATTCAAGGCACTTTTTAAGGACAGTAAGGCAGAGCCATTGAGATAAGTATCAGGACCACTGCCAATGGGGTCTTGTGGTGGGGGAGAAAATAAAGCAAGGAAAACTGAGAAGGTATAACCGAGGAGTGAGTTAAGGAATCTGTGGATGGAAAATTATTAAGAGAAAACATCAGGTGTAAGGGGATATTCTGGTTAAACTGACCTAACAGGATTCCTAGTGAAGACAGGTGAGGGTGCTATCACCTGAGGGATAGTGGAGGATGAGGAACCCAATTAGATATTAAGGGTGATCAGATATCAAGAATAAGGGAATTCTAGCTAATCTTACTTAGCTAAAATTGCTAATCTTACTTATTGCAATCTTTCTAACATTGACAACGCAGAGACAAACACAGAAGCCCAAAAGTCAGGGCCTAATTGGGAAGAAAGAAAAAATTGGGAAGGAAGAACGTCTGAAGAACCTGAGTAGAGTTTGGTGAAGGAGTTTTGTCAGTCCCTCTTCTTGTTCAAAGAAAGAAAAAACATCCTTCTTTGCTCTGAACAATATAACTCCATTTCTTATAAGTTGTCTTTGTTCATTAAGGGTGAGCTGAATCATTTATTGCAACTTGGTAGGAGAGGTGTTTGCTGGATGGTTCAGTTAGGTATTTAGTGAAAGGGTAGTCTATGAAAACAAAACCAAAGATTAAGAGTTGAAAACCTAGTTGCTGAGTCCAGAAGGTAGACTATACAGAAAATTTCTAGACGTGAGATGGAAGCATGTTTTGATGATACAGTTAAGAATGGTAGTGGCAATCTGACAAATTTCTTGATTTGCAGTTTGAATTTCTTTGGTGATGGCAGAGATATCAGCATTGTTGTCATGGTAATTTGTAGGAGCAGAGCATAGACGTATCTAACTTCGGTTCAAATGAGCTTCCTTAGATGGTTCTCATAAGTGTCTAAGTGGGCACATTTCAGTCATCAGTGGTGCTAAGTCAAAAAGATGGAAGAAAATATGGAAATGTTAGTTTAGTGAGTTGTAGGCCAATGTAGGAATAAACTAGAAGAACTGAGAACCCATAAGGGTGTGACATAGTTTTAACTGAAAAAAAAAACCTGTATACAGTCACTTCACTTTTGATTTTCGTTTATAGAATAAGTCGACTCATTAAATTTAGCCTGATTATTTGCATAAGGCATAAAGTGAAGAAGAACTAAAGAGCCTCTTCTTGAAAGTGAAAGAGGAGAGTGAAAAAGTTGGCTTAAAACTCAACATGCAGAAAACAGATCACGGCATCCAGTCCCATCACTTTATGGCAAATAGATGGGGAAACAATGGAAACAGCAAGAGACTTTATTTTGGGGGGCCCAAAATCACTGTAGATGGTGACTGAAGCCATGAAATTAAAAGGCACTTACTCCTTGGAATAGGTGGCACGGATACACAGAAGAACTGTACAAAAAAGATCTTCATGACCCAGATAATCACGATGGTGTGATCACTCACCTAGAGCCAGACATCCTGGAATGTGAAGTCAAGTGAGCCTTAGAAAGCATCACGACGAACAAAGCTAGTGGAGGTGATGGAATTCCAGTTGAGCTATTTCAAATCCTCAAAGATGATGTTGTGAAAGTGCTGCACTCGATATGTCAGCAACTCTGGAAAACTCAGCAGTGGCCACAGGACTGGAAAAGGTGTTTTCATTCCAATCCCAAAGAAAGGCAATGCCAAAGAATGCTCAAACCACTGTACAATTGCACTCATCTCACACACTAGTAAAGTAATGCTCAAAATTCTCCAAGCCAGGCTTCAGCAATACATGAACCATGAACTTCCAGATGTTCATGCTGTTTTTAGAAAAGGCAGAGGAACCAGAGATCAAATTGCCAATATCCGCTGGATCATCGAAAAAGCAAGAGAGTTCGAGAAAAACATCTATTTCTGCTTTATTGACTATGCCAAAGCCTTTGACTGTGTGGATCACAATAAACTGTGGAAAATTCTGAAAGAGATGGGAATACCAGACCATGTGACCTGTCTCTTGAGAAACCTGTATGCAGCTCAGGAAGCAACAGTTTGAACTGGACATGGAACAACAGACTTGTTCCAAATAGCAAAAGGAGTACGTCAAGGCTGTATATTGTCACCCTGCTTATTTAACTTCTATGCAGAGTACATCATGAGAAACGCTGGGCTGGAAGAAACACAAGCTGGAATCAAGATTGCCGGGAGAAATATCAATAACCTCAGATATGCAGATGACACCACCCTTATGGCAGAAACTGAAGAAGAACTAAAGACCCTCTTGATGAAAGTGAAAGGGGAGAGTGAAACAGTTGGCTTAAAGCTCAATGTTCAGAAAACTAAGATCATGGCATCTGGTCCCATCACTTCATGGCAAATAGATGGGGAAACAGTGGAAACAGTGGCAGATTTTATTTTTTGGGGGGGCTCCAAAATCACTGCTGATGGTGACTGCAGCCATGAAATTAAAAGACGCTTACTCCTTCGAAGGAAGGTTATGACCAACCTAGATAGCATATTTAAAAGCAGAGACATTACTTTGCCAACAAAAGTCCATCTAGTCAAGGCTATGGTTTTTCCAGTGGTCATGTATGGATGTGAGAGTTGGACGATGAAGAAAGCTGAGTGCCGAAGCATTGATGCTTTTGAACTATAGTGTTGGAGAAGACTGTTGAGAGTCCCTTGGACTGCAAGGAGATACAACCAGTCCATCCTAAAGGAGATCAGTCCTAGGTGTTCATTGGAAGGACTAATGTTGAAGCTGCAACTCCTATACTTTGGCCACCTCATGCAAAGAGTTGACTCATTGGAAAAGACCCTGATGCTGGGAAGGATTGGGGGCAGGAGGAGAAGGGGGCGACAGAGGATGAGATGGTTGGATGGTATCACTGACTCGATGGACATGGGTTTGGGTAAACTCCGGGAGTTGGTGATGGACAGGGAGGCCTGGCGTGCTGCAATTCATGGGGTTGCAAAGAGTCGGGCACGACTGAGCGACTGAACTACTCCTTGGAAGAAAAGCTGTGACTAACCTAGACAGCATATTAAAAAACAGAGACATTACTTTGTCAACAAAGGTCCATCTAGTCAAAGCTATGGTTTTTACAGTAGTCATGTATAGATGTGAGAGGTGGATTATAAAGAAACCTGAGCGCAGAAGAATTGATGCTTTTGAACTGTGGTGTTGGAAAAGACTCTTGAGAGTCCCATGGACTGCAAGGAGATCCAACCAGTCAATCCTAAAGGAGATCAGTCCTGAATGTTCATTGGAAGTATTGATGCTGAGGCTGAAACTCCAATACTTTGGCTAACTGATGTGTATAACTGACTCATTGGAAAAGACCCTGATCCTGGGAAGGATTGGGGGCAGGAGGAGAAGGGGACGACTGAGGATGAGATGGTTGGATAGCATCACCGATTCAATGGACATGACTTTGAGCAGGCTCTAGGAGTTGGTGATGGACAGGGAAGTCCATGGGGTTGCAAAGAGTTGGACATGACTGAGCGACTGAACTGAACTGAATTTGCATAAGTGCAGCAAGAATGGTAATTGATAACATAAGCCCCTTTGAGTTTGCTTTACTGGAGCATTTATAAAGAATCTCAAATTAGCTTTTTAAAAAGCCTCTTGATGGTAGGAAGCCAAGCCAAGAATATACCACCAGATTTCATTTTCAGTGCCTATAGATTTGAGTGAATTCTTCTCTTATTGAAGTTTCCCACATACCTTGTGTTTCCTATATCTTTCAGGAAGCAACATTTCTTACTCACCTATAAGGCTGTGGACACTGTAAGTCAAGAGTCATTGGTTCCATAATATCAATCTTGGTTTCTTAAAGCTGTCTAGTCATATCCAATTCTATTCATCATTCTCAAATATCACATTTTAGTGAAAGTTTTGGTAATATAAACAATGTTTCCAAATATGTACTATTACAAGGAGAACTGTTTTTTCTTGAACTTATGCAAATAAATATATTGCCATGAAAATAAATACACTCAGTATGAGTTTCTGAATTCTGGAAAGATCAGGTAAGGAGAAAAGATAAATGTTTCATTTTATTTGCAAGCATTTTCAGAAAAGCATCAGAGTAAAACAAAAATTATATTTGGATGACAACAAAGCATTTTAATACATGTCTATGGTTAAACAGAGAAGCCTGGCAGGCTACAGTCAATAGGGTCGCACACAGTCGGACATGACTGAAGTGTATTAGCACGCACTCACACTATGGTTAAATATCTAATGAGAATTCATTAGACAAGAAAATTTAGTTATTTTTGACATATTAAGATAAAAACTGGTATCATTACTGAAAAAATTATACAAAGGATAATCATGTATTAAAAAGTATATGACATATTTCTGTGGACTTCATACAATTTCTGAAATATGTTTAGTAGTAATGTTTACTATATGAACATAATCTAGAGTAGTTGAAGTTCTCTACTTATTTGAAAATGCTTCCCATGCAATTAAATATATCAAATAAACCCAATTACTTTTTAACTTACTTTTTTCTCCTTTCAAGATGAAAGAACAATCCCTCCAAGATTTTTCAGGGGCCTTCTGGGAAATCTTAAAGTCAATTTGAGAAGAACAAAATTTCTTTTAGCTTTTCCTTTGGAGAGGTTATCAAAAAAGTCAAAAGATTTGAACATCTGATTAAGTTGGTTCACAGATCACTATGACACAAAAGTTCCATTCTGTTAAGAAATCTAGAACATGATAAATGTTAGCATAAGGTGGAGGAAATTATTCTGTTAAAACTAAAAATATTTCCTAAGCAGTTTATTTTAAAGTTAAAGAGAAACCTTTTACAATCTCTTATTAAGAAAAGACCAATAATCCAATAAAAGAGTCATTCTACTTTTGTATCAGTACACTTTTGATATTAAGGCTCATTTGAAAGCATATAAATCAATGCATTCAAGCATTAAAACAGCACCACACATAAAATTCCATAACCAAGTTTCCTTTTTCCACAAGCTTTGTACAATTAAAAAAAAATCAGTCGTGTTTTTCCCCTATATTTTCCTTTTTCTTATTCTGGAAGAAGAAATCATGCTAGTTAAGAATAAAACTACATTCTTGTGGAAAATTGATGTTGCAGAGAATTATAAGGACATGGAGTGCATCTCTCTCCATGGATGAATCAGGAATACATCTATGGATGCAATAGCTCTCACAGAACACCAGCTGAACACTAGCAGAAGACTTTGGTCACCAGTAGGAACTATAATCATTCTTGTATAACTGGGTAGGAAGAAAGAAAGAAGAGAAGAGGAGAAGAACTGTAACAAAACCTGGACCCTGTACGGGGGCATGCTGAAGAAGAGGGGAGATTCTCACATCAGGGGAAGCCCCCTTACCAATGTGGAAATCAGTTGATCAGGACAGAAAGGAAGATTTTGAAGTTGTTGGAGGATGGTGAAGTGGCTGATCTGTGGCAGAGGGAACAGAGTAAGAACTATACAGATGGTCCATGTTGTGGCCCTATGTGCCCTGGACTGGGGTGTGTGTCTACCAGAGCACACAGGGGCTTGGAGCTGGATTGTGAGGACTAGGGACCAAAGCCAGGGCAAAGACTGCTTTTGGTTGTGGCAACATGAAGGGGCATGAGGGAGGAAATTAACAATGGGGAATGCCTATGGAGGAAAACCAGACTGCCATAAAGCAGGGCCCTACTGCTGAGTAACATGCAGGGGGTGGAGCGACCTGCATTTGTAGCCTTCTTTCCTCATATGCCAGCACCTGCTGCTGAGCGATAGAAAAAGGCTGGTCAGAGCTGGCCCTCAAGCGCCTGCCATATGGTGCTAGAAAATGCTCCCAGTAGGGCCACATCTCTTGCAACTGTGGCCACTGGCTTCCCTACACACCTAGCACACAGGGGCTCTTGCAATTTAAGCAGCCATGCCACCTCTGCACCCTGTCCTCCCCAGGGCAGACTCAGTTGCTCCAGGGCAGCCTCAGGAGCAGAGTATCATGGATGGCCCAAATACAGAGGTGGGGATAAAATCACAGTTTAGCCCTAGGGGTAAGGTGATTAAGGAAGAGGATAGAAAGTCTTTCCATCGGCTGCACAAGCTGCATATTAAATTTCTGCAGTCAGTCAGTAGACCCTGCATCTATGGAAAATCTGAATGGACAATGAGTGATCCCAAAAATGAAATAGTCTAGTTATGGCAACTGTGGACCTTGAGGGCAAGCACACGTGGGAGTTGGGCCAGACCAGAGTCTGAGCTGTCCCTACAGGTCCCACAGCAGGTCCAGAGACCAGCCTAGAGGCATTGGAGGGCCTCCTGTGGAGGCAAAGGTGGTGGGCTGTGACTCATGGTGGGGGCAAAGAAACTGAAAACTGAGACACTAGGAAAACATTATTACTGTTGGTTTTATTAAGCTTTGATACATTCGGTTGTTGGTTCTGTTTTGTTTCTTTCTTTTTGTTGTTTATTATTTTTATTTAGTCTTTTGGGGTTTAAAAAAGTTTTTTTTTAATATTTCTACTTTTACTTTACCTTTCTGTTGTTCTGTGAAGTATTTCTTTGTTTTTAATTTCTTTATATTTCCATTTTTATTTGCTTTCTGTTTTTCTTTGTTTTTCTCCCTTTTAAAAATAATTTTTGTCTGGTTTGTTTTCTTTGCTTTACTCTTCAATTTTTACTTGCCTTGACTTTGTTTTCTGCTTTTGCTAGTTTTGTTTTCAATGGTATGATTTCATTTGGGGCTTCTTTTGTCTGGTTGGTTGTTCTCTTGTATGGTTTTGTTTTTTTCTTTTGTTCTGTTTTTCTTTCTTATGTGTGTGTGTTTCTGTGGTTTTGTTTTTGTTTGTTTGATTTTGATTTCACCATTTGGTGTTTTGTTTGTCTTTTCTTTCTTTTTCCTCTTTCAGTTCAATTCAGTTCAGTCGCTCAGTCGTGTCCGACTCTTTGTGACCCCATGAATTGCAGCATGCCAGGCCTCTCTGTCCATCACCAACTCCCGGAGTCTACCCAAACCCATGTCCATCAAGTTGGTGATGCCATCCAACCATCTCATCCTCTGTCGTCCCCTTCTCCTCCTGCCCCCAATCCTACCCAGCATTAGGGTCTTTTCCAATGAGTCAACTCTTCGCATGAGGTGGACAAAGTATTGGAGTTTCAGCCTCAACATCAGTCCTTCCAATGAACACCCAGGATTGATCTCTTTTAGGATGGATTGATTGGATCTCCTTGCAGTCCAAGGGACTCTCGAGAGTCTTCTCCAACACCACAGTTCAAAAGCATCAATTCTGCGGCGCTCAGCTTTCTTCATCGTCCAACTCTCACATTCATACATGACCACTGGAAAAACCATAGCCTTAACTAGACGGACTTTTGTTGGCAAAGTAATGTCTCTGCTTTTAAATATGCTATCTAGGTTGGCCATAACCTTCCTTCCAAGGAGTAAGCGTCTTTTAATTTCATGGCTGCAATCACCATCAGCAGTGATTTTGGAGTGCAAAAAATTAAAGTCTGACACTGTTTCCACTGTTTCCCCATCTATTTGCCATGAAGTGATGGGACCAGATGCCATGATCTTAGTTTTCTGAAGGTTGAGCTTTAAACCAACTTTTTCACTCTCCTCTTTCACTTTCTTCAAGAGGCTCCTTAGTTCTTCTTCACTTTCTGCCATAAGGGTGGTGTCATCTGCATATCTGAGGTTATTGATATTTCTCCCGGCAATCTTGATTCCAGCTTGTGTTTCTTCCAACCCAGCATTTCTCATGATGTACTCTGCATATAAGTTAAATAAGCAGTGTGACAATATACAGCCTTGACATACTCCTTTTCCTATTTGGAACCAGTCTGTTGTTCCATGTCCAGTTCTAACTGTTGCATCCTGACCTGCATACAGGTTTTTCAAGAGACAGGTCAGATGGTCTAGTATTCCCATCTCTTTCAGAATTTTCCACAGTTTATTGTGATCCACACAGTCAAAGGCTTTGGCATAGTCAATAAAGCAGAAATAGATGTTTTCCTCTTTAATCACCTTTATTGCTGTGATGAGAGACTTGTGGGGTCTTAGTACCAAATTGGAAGTCAGGCCTGAGCCTCTGGGGTGCGGTGAGGATGCTGGAGTGCTATGAAATTTCCAGCCTCAGAGAATTTAATCAGCAGCAGTTTTCACAGAGGCCTCTGTCTGAATCCATGACTTGGCTCTACCCAACTGCCTTCAGCCCCAGTGCTGGACATCTCATGCCAAACGATAAGAAAGACAGGAACACACCCTACCCATCAGCAAATAGGCTGCCTATAGCACAAAGATCACAGACACCCCAAAATGCACCATCTGACATGGCCTTGACCATCAGAAGGAAAAGACTCAGTTCCACCCACCACAACACAGGCACCAGTGCCTCCCACCATGAAGCCTCCTCAAGTCACTTGACCAGCCTCACCCACTGGGAGCAGGGACAACAAGCAAGAGAAATTATGACCCTTCAGCCTGGGAAATGGAAACCTCAGACACAGTAAGCTAGACAAAATGAGAAGGCAGAGAAAGATCTCACAAAGGAGCAAGGTAAAACCCTACAAGACCAAATAAACGAAGAGTAAATATGCAATCTATATGAAAAAGAACACATTGTAATGATAGTAAAGATGATTCAAAATCTCAAAAATAGAATGAAAAAATAAAGAAATGATTTAAAAGGACCTAGAAAAACTAAATAACATATAGTGCTGAACAACACAATAATTGAAATAAAAAAGATACTAGTAGGAATCAATAGCAAAATACTTGAGGCAGAAGAATGGGTAAGCGAAGTGAATGCTGGAATGGTAGAAATAATGTTGAGGAGGAGAATAAAAAAGGTGAAAAAAAGTGAGGACAGAGTTAGAGACCTCTGGGACAAAATTAAATTCACCAACATTTGAATTATAGGGGTCTAACAAGAAGAAGATAAAGTGTCTGAGAAAATACTTGAAGAGATTATAACCAAAAATTCCCCTAACGTAGGAAAGGAAATAGTCGATCCAGTCCAGGAAGCACAGAGTCCCATTCAGAATAAACAGAATAAGAATAAACACAAGGAGAAGATACAAATAAGAAGATACAAATTTGTATCTTATTTTTGGATATAAAAGTAAGGCCCATATATATGCTGTCTATAAGAGACCCACTTCAGATCTAGGGACACAAAACAGACTGAAAGTGAGGGGATGGAATGAGATATTACATGTAAATGGAAATAAAAAAAAAGCCAGTGTAGATATTCTCATATCAGATAAAATAGACTTTAAAATAAAGTCTATTACAAGAGACAAGAAGAACATTACCTAATAATCAAGGGGTCAATTCAGAAAACATAACAGTTATAAATATTTATACATCCAACCTAAGTGCACATCAATACATAGGCAAAGGCTAACAGCCATAAAAGGGGAAATTGACAGTAACACAGTAATAGTGGGGGACATTAAAACCCCACTTACACCAATGTAGTGATCATCCAGACAGAAAATTAATAAGGAACTCAAGCCTTAAAGCACATTATACCAGATGGCTTAACTGATATTTATAGAACATTCCATCCAAAAGCAGCAAATACATTTTCTAATGTGCACACTGAACAGTCTCCAGGATAGACCACATCCTGGGTCATAAATCAAAGCTCGATAAGTTTTTTTTTTTTTTCCCTGCTTTTTTTTTTTTTTTTAAATCATATCAAGCATCCTTTTCCAACTACAATGCTATGAAATTAGATATCAATTACAGGTAAAATAATGTAAAAAACATAAGCACATGGAGCATAACCAATACAATACTAAATAACCAAGAAACTACTGAAGAAATCAAAGAGGAAATAAAAACTACATAAAAACAAATGACAATGAAAACTCAGCCATGCAAATCCTATGTGATGCAACAAAAGCAGTTTTAAGAGGGAAGTTTATAGCAATACAGTTTTACCTCAAAAAAATCCCCAAATCTCAAATAATCAACCTAACCTTACAACCTAAAGCAATTAGAAACACAAGAACGAGCAAAACCCAAAGTCAGTGGAAGGAAAGAAATCATAAAGATCAGAGCATAAATAAATGAAAAAGAAATAAAAAACAGCAGCAAAGATCAATAAAACTAAATGCTGGTTCTTTGAGAAGAGAAAAAAAATCAATAAACAATTATCCAGACTCATCAAAAACAGGGAGAAGACTCAAATCAATAAAATTAGAAATGAAAAAGGAGAAGTTACAACAGACAACACAGAAATGCAAAGGATCATAAGAGGGTATTACAAACACCTATATGCCAATCCTCGAATAAATGGACAAATTCTTAGAAAAGTACATCTCAAGACTAAACCAGGAAGGAATAGAAAATATGAACAGACAAATCAGATGTACTGAAATTGATACTGGAATTTAAAATTTTCCTGAAAAAGAAAGCTGAGGGCCTGATGGCTTCACAGGTGATTTTTTTAACACATTTAGTGAAGAGCTGTCACCTGTCCTTCTCAAACTCATCCAAAAAAATAAATAAATAAATGAAAGGAACACTCCCAAGCTCATTCTACAAGGCTCTGATCATGCTAATATCAAAACCAGAAAAATATATCAGAAAAAAAACCCCACAGGCCAATATCACTGATGAACATACATGCAAAAATTCTTAACAAATGCTAGCAAGTAGAATCCAATAAGATATCAAGATAACATACACCATTATCAAGTGGGGTTAATCACAGGGATGCAGGATTCTTTAATACATGCAAATTAATCAGTGTAATACACCATATTAACAAATTGAAGGATAAAAGCGATATGATCATCTCAATAGATGCAGGGAATGCTTTTTAAAAAATTCAATACCCATTTATGATTAAAAAAAAAACTCTCCAGAAAGTGGGCAGAGAGGGGAACATACCACAATCTAATAAAGGTCATATATGAGAAACCCACAACAAATATTATTCTCAATGGGTGAAAAACTGAAAGCATTTCCTCTAATATCAGGAACAAGACAAGGGTGCCCACTGTCACCACTATTATTCAACATAATTTTGGTTGTTCTTGCCATAGCAATCAGAGCAGAAAAAGAAATAAAATGGATCTATATTGGAAAAGAAGAAGTAAAACTGTCACTGTTTGCAGATGATATGATACTATACATAGAAAATCCTAAAGATGTTACCAGAAAACTACTAGAACTCATGAATGGATTCAGTAAAATTGTAGGATACAAAATTAATATACAGAAATCTCTTACTTTCCTATACACTAACAATGAAAGATCAGAAGTTAATGAAACAATTCCTTTTATCTTTGCAACAAAAAGAATAATATACCTAGGAATAAACCTATGAAAAGAGGGAAAAGAAGTAAGGAGAAAACTGTAAGACTGATGAAAGAAATCAAAGACAACACTAACAACAGATGGCGAGATATATTATCATTGTGAAAATGACTATACTACTCAAAGCAATCTACAGATTCAAAGCAAGCTGTATCAAATTGCCAATGACATTTTTCACAGAACTGGAACAAAAAAAATGTACAGTTTGTAATGAAACACTAAACACCCCAAATAGCCAAAGCAATCTTGAGAAAGAAAAATAGAGCTGGAGTAATCAGGCCCCCTGACTTCAGCTTATACTACAAAGCTACAGTAATCAAGATAGTATGGCACTGGCACAAAAACAGAAACACAGCTCAGTTGAATAGGATAGAAAGTCCAGAAATAAACTCACAGACCTATGGTCAGCTTATCTTTAACTGAGAGGGTTAAAGCTTAGGCAGTCCAGGGCCCTTTAAGGAGAAGGTGAACATTCTTGCTCATGCTTTCAGAAGCCTTGCGCAACAATGTATCTTAGCCAAGAACTGGTCTTTCTTTAGTAGCTAATGATCACAAAGCACACAATGTCTCACTCATGGAAATGCTTTTCTTTTTTTTTAATTAATGTATTTATTTTAGTTGGAGGCAAATTACTTTACAATATTGTAGTGGTATTTGCCATACAATGACATGAATCAGCCATGGATGTACATGTGTTCTCTATCCTGAACCCCCTTCCCACCTCCTTCCCCATCCCATCCCTCTGGGTCATCCCATTGCACCAGCCCTGAGCACTTGTCTCATGCATGGAGACTGGACTGGTGTTCTGTTTCACATATGATAACATACATGTTTCAATGCTATTCTCTCAGATCGTCCCACCCTCACCTTCTCCCACAGAGTCCGTAAGACTGTTCTATCCATCTGTGTCTCTTTTTCTGTCTCGCATATAGGGTTATCGTTACCATCTTTCAAATTCCTTATATATGCATTAGTATACTGTATTGGTGTTTTTCTTTCTGGCTTACTTCACTCTGTATTATGGGCTCGTTTCATCCATCTCAATAGAACTGATTCAATTAATAACTGAGTAATATTCCATTGTGTATATGTACCACAGCTTCCTTATCCATTTGTCTGCTGATGGACATCTAGGTTGCTTCCATGTCCTGGCTATTACAAACAGTGCTGCGATGAACATTGGGGTATGCGTGTCTCTTTCAGTTCTGGTTTCCTCGGTGTGTATGCCCAGCAGTGGGATTGCTGGGGGAAATGCTTTTCTTAGACTCTATGTTAATAATTATAATTGTAACAAATCTTGCCTGAGAGCCTGTTTCTCAGCAATAATACGTCTGGCCCAGAAACACATTGCCTGGAACATGTTCCTTCTGGCTGACTAATCTTGTATAGACGTTATCTCAGGAGGTATGCCTTGGGAAAGGGTCTAATGGAACCTGTACAGCCTTGAAGTGTTCTTCTTATCTATTCTCAACAGTCAGTTGAAAAGGATATAATGCCCTGCTTAAACTAGTGAGGCAGGTAATCTTTTATCCCCTTCCAGTGCCTTTTGCTGGAGGCTTTCTCTATCCTTTTCACACTAATAAAACTTTGCTACACAAAGCCCTGAGTTACTGAGACGGTGACTTTTGGGTCCAGGAGTGAAATTTTCTCCTTCAGAGACCATGAACATTGGCACTGTTCTCCATAAGCTATCACTATCATCACAAAGAAGGCAAGAACATACAATGGAGAAAAGACAGCCTCTTCAGTAATGGTGCTGGGGAAACTGTACAGCTACATGTAAAATAATGAAATTAGAACACTTCCTAATATCATTCACAAAAAGAAACTCAAAATGGATTAAAGACCTAAATGTAAGGCCAGACACTATAAAACTCTTAGAGGAAAACATAGGCAGAACACTGTTGGACATAGATTGCAGCAAGGTCCTCTTTGATCCACCTCTTGGAGTAATGAAAATTAAAACAAAAATAAACAAATGGGACCTAATTAAATTTAAAAGCTTTTGCACAGCAAAGACAACCCTAAACCTGACAAAAAGACAAACATCAGAATAGGATAAAATAATTGCAAATGAAACAACTGACAAAGGATTAATTTCTAAAACATTCATGCAGCTCAACATGAAAACAACAAACAACCCAATCAAAACATAGGTGGAATACCTAAATAGACATTTCTCAGACCTCCCTAATGGCACAGTGAATAGGAATCTGCCTGCTAATGAAGGGGGCATGGGTGCAATTGCTGGTCCAGGAAGCTTCCACAAGCTAAGCAGGTAAAGCCAGTGCACCACAACTACTGAGCCTGCACTCTGGGGCCCACAAGCCACAACAACTGTGCCTGTGAGCTGCAACTACTGAAGCTCATTTTCTTAGAGCCCATGCTCTGCATCAAGAGAAGCCACTACAATGAGAAGCCCATACACCACAATGGATACCCAGCACAACCAATAAATAAATAAATAAGACATTTCTCCAAAGAAGATATATAGATGGCCAAGAAACACATGAAAAGATGCTCAACATCTCTAATTATTAGGATAATGCAAGTCAAAACTATAGTGAGGTATCGCCTCACACAAGTCAGAATTACCACCAACAAAAATCTACAAACTGTAAATACTGGAGAGGGTGTGGAGGTGAGGGAACCCTCTGGCACTGTTGGTGGGAAAGTAAATTGACATACCCACTATGGAGAACAGTATGGAATTTTCATAAAAAAAAAAAATTATAATTAAAACTACCGTACCACCCAGAAATCCCACTCCTGGGCACATACTCTGAGAAAACCATAATTCAAAAGGAGTACAACTCCAGTGTTCATTGCAGCATGATTTACAATAGCCAGGACATGGAAGCAACCTAAATGTCCATCTACAGATGAAGGGATAATGAAGTTGTGGCACATATGCATAAGGAATATTACTCAGCCATGAAAAAGAACAAAATTGTGTCATTTGTAGTGATGTAGATGAACATATAATCTGTGATAAAAGTTAAGTAAGTCAGAAAGAGAAAGGCAAATATCATATATTAATTCATATTTAATAGAATATAGAAAAACCGTATTGATGAACCTATTTGCTATGATACAGATATAGAGAATGGGGTCGTGGACACAGGGAGGGAAAGGGAGGGTGGGATGAAGTGAGAGAGTGGTAGTGACCTATATACACTACCATATGTAAAACAGATAGCTAGTGGGAAGTTGTACAGAATAGGTAGCTCAGCTCAGTGTTCTGTGATGACCTAGAGGGGTGGGATGGGGTAGTTGGAGGGAGGCTCAAGTGGGAAGGGATATATGTCTACATATAGCTGATTCACATTTTTTTAGCATGAATATATGGGACCTGTTTATTTTCCCACATTTGAGTATGTTTTTAAATGAAATACATGGCCAAAGAATCAGTTTCAGAGAACTTTTAGGAGAACAGGTGACTGAAAACCAAATTCTCTTTTCAAGTCAGCCACAAAATTTTAAATAATAAAGTGCACTTTGTATAACTTACCATAAAGAAATATTATGTTTGACACAATCAACCTAAATATCTTTTTGGGGGTCAGCAATCTGTGGCTCATGAGCTGAATGTGGCTCGTGATCTATTTGTGCACAACCTGGATCTGAGAATGATTTTTACATTTTTAAAGGTTTGCAAACAAAACAAAAACAGAATATGTGACGAAGAACCATATATGGTCTCAGTTCAGTTCAGTTCAGTTCAGTCGCTCAGTCGTGTCTGACTCTTTGCGACCCCATGAATCGCAGCATGCCAGGCCTCCCTGTCCATCACCAACTCCCAGAGTTTACCCAAACTCATGTCCATCGAGTCGGTGATGCCATCCAACCATCTCATTCTCTGTTGTCCCCTTCTCCTCCTGCCCCCAATCCTTCCCAGCATCAGGGTATTTTCCAATGAGTCAACTCTTCGCATGAGGTGGCCAAAGTATTGGAGTTTCAGCTTCAACATCAGTCCTTACAATGAACACCCAAGACTGATTTCCTTTAAGATGGACTGGTTGGATCTCCTTGCAGTCCAAGGGGCTCTCAAGAGTCTTCTCCAACACTACAGTTCAAAAGCATCAATTCTTCGGTGCTCAGCTTTCTACACAGTCCAACTCTCACATCCATACATGACTACTGGAAAAACCATAGCCTTGACTAGATGGACCTTTGTTGACAAAGTAATGTCTCTGCTTCTTTAATATGCTATCTAGGTTGATCATAACTTTCCTTCCAAGCAATAAGCGTCTTTTAATTTCATGGCTGCAATCACCTTCTGCAGTGATTTTGGAGCCCCCCAAAATAAAGTCTGACACTGTTTCCCCATCTATTTCCCATGAAGTGATGGGACCAGATGCCATGATCTTAGTTTTCTGAACGTTGAGCTTTAAGCCAACTTTTTCACTCTCCTCTTTCACTTTCATCAAGAGGTTTTTAGTTCCTCTTCACTTTCTGCCATAAGGGTGGTGTCATCTGCATATCTGAGGTTATTGATATTTCTCCCGGCAATCTTGATTCCAGCTTGCGCTTCATCCAGCCCAGCGTTTCTCATGGTGTACTGTGCATATAAGTTAAATATGCAGGGTGACTATATACAGCCTTGACATACTCCTTTTCCTATTTGGAACCAGTCTGTTGTTCCATGTCCAGTTCTAACTGTTGCTTGCTGACCTGCATACAGGTTTCTCAAGAGACAGGTCATGAGGGCAAACCAATCTCTTTGAAAAGAGGTGTGAAAAAAGATAAAGATGAAAAGAGACAAAGGATTTAGGGATGGAGACCCATCCTGGGGAGGGTGCTATGAAAGAGAAGTTTCCACACAATAGGAAACCTCACAGGCAGGGTCAGTGGGGAGCTTTGGAATCTCAGAAGGCAGCATAACCGAAAAAAAAAATCACTACAGAATTCACTCTGAATGGCAATTACCAGTGGAGAAGCGGCTCACATGCTCGCATCCACCCTTAGCGAGTGGGGGCTGGTTGTGGAGGCACGGCTGCATCGTCAGTCCTTAGGGTAATGAATGGTGTTGAATGCCCTGAAGACATTCTGGGGGAACTAAAATGACATAGAAACCCAAATCATAGGAATGCCAGAGAGAGAAAGAAAAACAAAGAACCTTTCCCACAGGAAGGCTCAAATGCTGCACTGTGATCTCTGGTGCCCACAGAACAAAGTATCATGCCTTAGCGAAGAGCAAAGGAGAGCAAGCTGGCTGCCCTTCACAGCCTTCTCCAGAGGCAGAGAGGAAGGTGCGTGGCAGCCAGAGGCAGAAGGCAAGGGGCCACTGCAATTTCGGCCCCAGAGACCACATCTCCCACCAAGCTGTGAGCAGGCTGCCAGTCACTAACCATGTCTTCCTGGCATACTGGATGGTTTATATCTGCCAGGAGTGTCACAGCCTGAAACCAGCTCCCCTGAAGAGATGCATGGCCCACCTGGGACTGTGCACTCATGGTGCACCTGAGAGCTTGAGTGGCTTGGATCTGGGAAGTGCAAGAGACACACAGCCCACCCAGGACTGTGCCCTCATGGAGCACCTGGAAGCCCAAGCAGCTTGGACCTGGGAAGTGCATGCTGCTTCGGGGCTGTGGGAACTCCTGTGTGGTCCATCCACAGCGAGCGCTACCCAAACATGCCAGCAGTGTTTGCAGTGTCCCTGCCTCTCCACAGCACAACTGAACAAGTAAGCCTGAATAAGTGGCCACTTTTGCCCCCTTGTGCCAGGGCAGAGGTTAGATAATGAAGAGACTTGCAAGCAAAGGAGGCCAACTGAAGCAAAGAAGGGGGAACAGCCCAGAAGTGGCAGGTACAACAGATTAAAGTCCTGAAACTAAACTGAGACTGTGCATTTGAGGGGCAATTGTAGACTTTAAGAACAAGTACAAGCCAGAACAAGGTATTATCTGACACTAAATTGATCCCACAATATTTTTTTTATTTTTGTGTTTGATTTTGTTTTATTCTTTTTATATTGTACTTTTGAGAATCTGATATCTATTCTAGGTTTTTAATATTTGCTTTTTGATATTTGTTATTAATTTTGTACCTTTATCAGTCTGATATTTCATATCCATTTTAACATAGGGATTTGATTACTGGCTTGATTGCTCTATTCCCTTTTGATTCTCCCTTTTCTCCTCCTGGTCACCTCTATCACCCTCCTTCCTCTTCTCTATATAACTCTGCAAATCTCTTTGGGTATTCCTGGCTCTGGAGATCTGTTTCACCATTAACCTAGTCATTTTGTCCTCTGTGCTGTGTTGACAGAGAAGTCTTGATGCTACTGTAAGAGGTTGGGACAAAAATCCAGAGACAGGAGACTCAACTCCAGAATTTTGGAGCATCACAGAACTCCTGACACCAGGGAACATTATTAGATGAGAGCCCAACCAAAACGCTCCAAACCTACACTGAGACTAAGCTCCACCCAAGAGGCAGCAAGCTCCAGTACAAGACATCCCATGCAATCCTCCAGCAAAACAGGAATACAATCTTGAACATTAAAATACGGGTTGCCTAAAGCCATACCAAACCCATAGATACCCCCAAAACTCACCAACGGACACTGACTGCTCTCCAGAAAGATGAGATTCAGCTTCATCTAACAGAACACAGACACAGGTTCCCTCAGCCAGGAAACCTTCACAAGACACTGGTCCAACCCCACCCACAAGGAGCAGACTCCACAATTAAGAGGAACTATGACCCTCCAGCCTGCAGAAAGGAGACCCCAAACACAACAAACCAAACAAAATGAAAAGGCAGAGAAATATCCAGCAGGTGAAGGAACATGATAAAAACCCAACAAAATAGGAGGAGATAGGGAGTCTACCTGAAAAAGAATTCATAATAATGATAGTAAAGGTGATCCAAAATCTTGAAATCAGAATGGAGTTACAGATAAATAGACTAGAGACACAGATTGAGAAAATGCAAGAAATGTTTAACAAGAACCTAGAAGTAAAGAATAGTCAATGAGTAATGAACAATGCAATAACTGAGATTAAAAACACTCTGGAGGGAACCAACAGTATAGTAACTGAGGCAGAAGAAAGGATAAGTGAGCTGGAAGATAGAATGGTGGAAATAAATGAAACTTAAAGAAAAAAAAGAATAAAAATAAATGAGGAAAGCCTTAGAGACCTCTGGAACAGGGTTAACTACCCCAACATTCAAATTACAGGTGTTCCAGAAGAAGAAGACAAAAGGAAAGGGAATGAGAACATATTTGAGGAGATAATAGTCAAAAACTTCCCTAAAATGGGGAAGGAAATATCCACCAAAGCCCAAGAAGCCCAGAGAGTCCCACACAGGATAAACCCAAGGTGAAACACACGAAAACACATATTTATGAAATTAAAAAAATTAAACACAAACAGCAAATATTAAAAGCAGCAAGGGAAAAGTAACAAATAACATACAAGGGGATCCCCATAAGGATAACAGCTGATCTTTCAACAGAAACCCTGCAGGCCAGAAAGGAATGGCAGGATATACTTGAAGTGATGAAAGGGAAAATCCTACAGCCAAAATTACTCTACCCAGCAAGGATTTCATTCAGATTCAAAGGAGAAATCAAAAGATGTACAGACAAGCAAAAGCTAACAGAATTCAGCACCAACAAATCAGCTCTTCATCAAATGCTAAAGAATCTTCTCTATACAGGAAACATAGAAAAAGTTTATAAAAATGAACCAAAAACAATAAAGTAAATGATAACAGGATCATACTTATCAATAATTACCTTAAAAGTAAATGGATTAAATGCTCCAACCCAAAGACAAAAACTGGCCAATTGGATACAAAAAAAGACCGCTATATATGTCGTCTACAAGAGACCCACCTCAAACCTAGGGACACATACAGACTGAAAGTGAGAACCTGGAAAAAGATATTTCATGCAAAAAGAGACCAAAACAAGTGGGAGTAGCAATACTAATATAAGATAAAACAGACTTTAAAATAAGGACCTTTATAAGATACAAAGAAAGGTACTACATAATGATCAAGTCAAGAAGAAGATATAATAATTATAAAATATATACACCCAACATAGGAGCATCTGAATACATAAGGCAAATGCTAACAACTATTAATGAGGAAATTAACAGTAACATAATAATAGTATGGGACTTTAATACCCCACTCATACCAATGGACAGATCATCCAGACAGGAAACTAAAAAGGAAACACAATCTTTAAATGATACATTGTACCTGTTAGACCTAATTGCTATCTACCAGGCATTTCACCCCAAAACAATGTGTTTCACCTTTTTCTCAAGCATCTTTTTCTGATCACAATGCTGTAAGATTAGATATCAACTACAGGAAAAAAAAAAAACTATGAAAAACACAAACATATCGAGGCTAAACAACATGCTTCTGAATAACCAACAGATCATAGAAGAAATCTTAAATGAAATAAAAATATGCATAGAAACAAATGATAATGAAACCACAACAACATAAAACCTATGGGAGTCAGTAAAAGCAGGGGAAAGAGGGAAGTCGATATCAATACAAGCCTACCCCAAGAAACAATAGAAACATCAGGTAAACAACCTAACTTTATACCAAAGCAACTAGGAAAAGAAGAACCAAAAACCCCCAAAGTTAGTAGAAGGAAAGAAATCATAAAAATTAGAGCAAAAGAAATGAAAGAGACTATAGCAAAAATCAATAAAACTAAAAGCCGGTTCTTTGAGAAGGTAAACAAAATAGACAAACTGTTAGCTAGACTCAACAAGAAAAAAAGGAAGACTCAAATTAATAAAATTAGAAATGAAAATGGACAAATTACAACATACAACACAGAAATACAAACTACCATAAGAGACTACCATGAGAAACTATATGCCAATAAAGTGGGCAACTTGGAAGACATGGACAAACTCTTAGAAAATTATACCCTTCCAAACTGAATCAGGAAGAAATAGAAAATTTGAACAGATCAATCACAAGCATGGACATCGGAACTGTAATAAAAAATCTAACAAACAAAAGCCTAAGACCAGATGGCTTCACAGGTGAATTCTACCAAAAATTTAGAGAAGAGCTAACACCTATCTTACTCAAACTCTTTCAGAAAATTGCAGAGGAAGGAAAACTCCCAAACTCATTTTATCAGGCCACCATCACCCTGATACTAACACCAAAACTACCACAAAGTAGAAAGTTACAGGTCAATATCACTGATGAACATAGACGCAAAAATCCTTGACAAAATTCTAGCAAACAGAATCCAACGGCATATTAAAAAGATCATACATCATGATTAAGTGGGCTTTATTCAAGGGATGCAAGAATTCTTCAGTATTCGCAAATCAATCAATGTGATACACCATATTAAAAAATTGAAAGATAAAAACCATATGATTATCTCAAGAGATGAAGAGAAATCCTTTGACAAAAGTCAACACTCATTTATGATAGAAGATTCTCCAGAAAGTAGACATGAAAGGAATATACATTAACATAATAAAAGCCATATATGACAAACCCACAGCAAGCATTATCCTCAATGGAGAAAAAATTGAATACATTTCCTCTAAAATCAGGAACAAGACAAGGGTGCTCATCTCATTACTACTATTCAACATAGTTTTAGAAGTCCTAGTCATAGCAATCAGAGAAGAAAAATAATAAATGGAATCCAGATTGGAAAAGAATAAGTAAAGCTGTCACTGTTTGCAGATAACATGATCCTCTACATTGAAAACCCTAAAGATACCACCAAGAAATTACCAGAGCTAATCAACGATTATAGTAAAGTTTCAGGATATAAAATTAATACAGAGAAATCCCTTGTATTCCTATACCCTAACAATTAAAAATCAGAAATAAAAATTAAGAAACAAGCCCATTCACCACTGCAACAAAAAGAATAAAATACTTAGGAATAAATTTACATAAAGAAACAAAAGACTTGTATACAGAAAACTATAAAACACTGATGAAAGAAATCAAAGATGACACAAATAGATGGAGAAATATACCATGTTCTTGGATTGGAAGAATCAATATAGTGAAAATGACTATACTACCCCAAGCAATTTATAAGTTCAACACAATTCGTATTAAACTACCAATGGTATTTTTCACAGAACTAGAACAAATAGTTTCACAATTTGTGTGGAAACACAAAAGACCCCAAATAGCCAAAGAAATCTTGAGAAAGAATAATGAAACTGGGGGAATCAACCTTCCTGATATCAGACTATACTACGAAGCTTCATTCATCGAAACAGTATGGTACTGGCACAAAAACGGAAGTATAGATCAATGGGAAAGGATAGAAAGCCCAGAGGCAAACCCACACATCTATAGTCACCTAATCTATGATGAAGGTGTTAAAAATTTTAAATGGAGGAAAGAAAGTCTCTTCCAGAAGTGCTGCTAGGAGATCTGGACAGTATGGCATGGAAGCATGTAAATTATCATATGTGAAACGAATCGCCAGTCCAGGTTCAATGCATGATACAAGGTGCTCGGGGCTGGTGCACCGGGATGACCCGGAGGGATGGGATGGGGAGGGAGGTGGAAGGGGGGTTCTGGAAGGGGAAAACATGTACACCCATGGTGGATTCATGTCAATGTATGGCAAAACAAATAAAAAATAAATAAATTTAAAAAAAGAACACTCCCTAACACCATACACTAAAATAAACTCAAAATGCATTAAAGATCTAAATGTAAGGCCAGAAACTGTAAAACTCTCAGAACAAAACATAAGCAGAACATTCTTTGACACAAATCACTGCAAGATCTTTTTTCTGACCCACCTCCTAGAGTAATGAAAATACAAACAAATGGTACCTAATTAAATGAAACTTTTGCAGAGCAAGTGAAACCATAAACAAGAGGAAAAGATAACCTCCAGAATGGGAGAAAATATTTCAAATGAAGCAACTGTCAAAGATTAATCTCAAAATATAGAAATAGTTCATGCAGTTCAATGCCAAATAAAAAACACAATTAAAAAAATATGCAGAAGACCTAAATATACATCTCTCCAAAGAATATATACAGATGGCCAACAAACAGATAAAAAGATGCTCAACATCACTATGTATAAGAGAAATGAAAATAAAAACTGAAATAATGTATTACTTCATACTGTTCAGAATGACAATCATCAAAAAAATCTACCAACAAATGTTGCAGAGTGTGGACAAAAGGGAACCCTCTAATACTGACAGTGGGAATGTAAATTGATGCACATGCTCTGAAGAATAGTAAGGAGATTCCTTAAAGAGCTAAAAATAGCACTACAATATCATGCAGCAATCCCACTACTGGGCATACATGCAGAGAAAAACTAAAATTCCAAAAGATATATGCACTACATTCTCATTGCAACAATATTTTCAATAGCCATGATAAGGAAGCAACCTAAATGCCTATCAATAGAGGAATGAATAAAGAAGATGCTGCACATATAGAATGGAATACTACATAGGTATAAAAGGAATGAAATCGTGCCATTTTCAGATACATGAATGGACCTACAGACTATCATAAAAAGTGAAGTAAGTCAGGAAAACAGATATCATATATTAATGTATATATGTGGAATCTAGAAAATGTTAAAGATGAACCTATGTGCAATGTAGAAATAGAGACAGAGATGTAGAGAACAAATATATGCACACCAAGGGGGAAGGGGAGGTAGGATGAATTGTAACATTGGGAGTGACATATATACACTACTATATATAAAACAGATAACTAATGAGAACCTACTATTTAGTAATTAGTAAAATCGACTCAATTCTCCATGGTGATCTAAATGGGAAGGAAATCCAAAAAAGAGGGGATGTAGATAAAAGTATATGTGATTCACTTTGCTATACAGCATTAACTCATTGTAAAGCTACTATAGTCCAATAAAGGTTTTTTCAAAAGAGGAGGAATCAGACCAGAGAGTTGTTGCTCCTGAAATGTTCACAGAGAATGTATTGTTCTAGGTCAAGAACAGGTTGTGATAAATACTGTAACAGAAGGATGGAGGCTATATCAATACAAAGGAGAAAGCAATGTACTATGCTGGGACATTAAAGGAAAGAGTTCGGGTGTTTAAGTAAGTCTTGAATAATTGAGCATATTTCATCCAGCAGTGGAGATGCAGTCCAGGCAGGAGGAACAGCAAGTCAGTTCAAGAGACTTGGAACAACTTGAAATGTTGAGAGAAATGTTCTGAGCAGGAAGTAATATTCAAAAGTGCAGAAGTAGCAGTCAAGTTGGAAAGAGATAAAGGAGTCAGGTCATGAAGGGACTTGAATGCCAAGCTGAAAGTCTTCATTCCAGGTGAATTATGTAGTACTGTCATGCAATTCAGTGGCCCCATTTGTCATGAAAAATTATAAGTTGTTTTTCTTTCATTCTTTGAAACCATTTTCTTTGATGCATTATCAATTTCAGATGGAATACTGATCCAGTAAAATTCATTATAATACCCGTCTTTCCTTGTCCAGGTAATAATTTTCAAAACAGTCAACATTGGGACATCTGTTCTTTTCCCATCTCACAGTTGGTGGTACTCATGTGTGCAGGTCATTCATATTTTAGTGAACAAAGGGAAGAAGGAGAGCAAGAGAGAAGAGATATGAGGTTTGGAAGACTGTGAGGCTCTCTATTCTTCCCTCAACTATCCTGCTATTCCTCAATTCCTCCCTCTCTTTATACGTGGAATGAAATTTCATCAGTAGTAACAATATCACTCAGACGAACTGATGCATTTCACTTTTATGAGGTTTTGGACAGGTTGAGTCTGATAGTGTGTGCACAATGTTCAGTGCACATTGAACTTCTTCAGTGTTTAAGCAAGGGACATCCTATAGCCAAGGTATATGTCCATGAGAATCAACAAATATCTATGGAAATCAACAGCTTGAGTAGACCTGGGTGAGTGGAATGGATGAGGGCTCTGCAAGGTGAGGACTATGCCAGTGTGAGGGGTAACTATTGAGAAACCTGATGAGGCCATCTTCATCAAAAATATTTTGTGTTCCATACTAAATGCTGATAGAAACAGGCAAATCATTGAATTATAGAATCTGGGTAGGGTTTGACTGTGTGTATATAACACAAAGGACTAACAGAGTCTCAGATGAACAAGGGCTCTCTTTCACTGGACCTGACTTCCTTATTTGTGTTTAGTTAACTGAGCTTTGAACTAGGCTTTGACTGCCTACTTCCCCTATCTACCTTTGACTAAAACACTCTCTTCTGTGACAGTTACTCCATATACTTCATTTGCTTTTTGCTGTGTTGTAGGATAAAAAGAGATTTTACTTATTTTTTTAAGGAGAGGAGTACTTTTTATATTTATTTTATTTATATATTTATTTGGATACACCAGGTCTTAATTGCTGCACATGGGACCTTTATGTTACAGCATGTGGTATCTTTTTGCTGTGGAATGTGGGATTTAAATGGGCTTCCTTGATAGCTCAGTTAGTAAAGAATCAACATGCAATACAGAAGACCCCAGTTCGATTCCTGGGTTGGGAAGATCAGCTGGAGAAGGTATAGGCTACCCACTCCACTAGGTCCTTTACCAGGGATAGAACCCAGGCCCCCTGTATTGGGAGCAGAGTCTTAGCCACTGGACCACAAGGGAAGTCCCTAAAAAGAGATGTTAAAAATAAAACTTGGGGGTTCCAAGATGGTTGAGGAGAAGGTGGATGTGGAGTGCATCTCTTTCCAAGGATGTATCAGGAATACATCTACAGATGAAACATTTCTCACAGAACATTGACTAACTAACAGGAGTTCTTGATCAACAGAAAAGACCATACAAATCCACACATAACTGTGTAGGAGAAAAGAAAGAAGGGAAAAAGAGGAGGAAACCAAGCAGAACTGGTCCTACAACCCAGGCAGGCAGAGTTGAAGCAGGGAAGAAATTCCCTAATCTGGGGAAATTGATTTAGACAGAAGGGAACCATTTGAGGTTGTCATAGGAGGGTGAAGCTGTGGCCCTACCTAACTAGAGTGGGATGCACATCCACCAAAGTACTTAGGGTCTGGGAGGTGGAGAGTGGTGATTGCAGAGAAATCCCAGGGTGAGGACTAATGTTGACTGTGAGGAGATGACCTGAGGGAACAAGAAGGAGGAAATCCTCAAAAGGGAATGCCTTTGGAAGAAAACTGGACTGCCATGGAGGCAGGGCGCTACTGCTGAGTCATATGCAAATATTGGAGTTTCAGCTTCAGCATCAAGTCTTCCATTGAATATTCAGGGTTGATTTCCTTTAGGATTGACTGGTTTTAATCCCTGCTGTACAAGGGACTCTCAAGAGTCTTCTCCAGCACTACAGTTCAAAAGCATCAATTATTCAGTGGTCAGCCTTCTTTATGGTCCAACTCTCTCACATCTATACATGATTACTGGAAAAACCATAGTTTTGACTATACAGGCTTTTGTTGGCAAAGTCTTGTCTCTACTTTTCAATACACTGTCTAGGTTGGTCATAGCTTTTCTTCCAAGGAGCAAGCATCTTTTAATTTCATGGCTCCAGTCAATGTCTACAGTGATGTTGAAGCCCAAGAAAATTAAGGGTCTCACTGTTTCCATTGTTTCCCCATCTATTTTCCATGGGGTGATGGAACCAGATGCCATGATCTTAGTTTTTTGAATATTGAGTTTTAAGCCAGCTTTTTCACTCTCCTCTTTCACTTTCATCAAGAGGGTCTTTAGTTCCTCTTCACTTTCTGCCGTAAGGGTGGTGCCATCTGTATCGAGGTTACTGATATTTCTCCTGGCAATCTTGATTCCAGCTTGAGCTTCATCCAGCCTGGCATTTTGAATGGTGTACTCTGCACGTAAGTTGAATAAGCAAGGTGAGAATATACAGCCTTGACACACTCCTTTCCCAATTTTGAACCAGTCCATTGTTTCACGTCCAGTTCTAACTGTTGCTTCTTGACCTGCATACAGGTTTCTCAGGAGGCAGGTGAGGTGGTCTGCTTTCCCTATCTCTTTAAGAATTTTCCATAGTTTGTCATGATCCACAGAGTCAAAGGCTTTGGTGTAGTCAATGAAGCAGAAGTAGATGTTTATTTCTGGAATTCTCTTGTTTCTCTGATTCAACAAATGGTGGCAATTTGACCTCTGGTTCCTCTGTTTTTCTAAATCCAGCTTGTCCATCTGTAGATTCTCAGTGCACATATTGTTGCAGCCTAGCATGAAGGATTTTGAGCTTACCTTGCTAGCAGGTGTAATTGTGCAGCAGTTTGAACATTCTTTGGCACTGCCCTTCTTTGGGATTGGAATTAAAACTGGCCTTTTCCAGTCCTGTGGCCATTGCTGAGTTTTCCAAATTTGATGCCATGTTGAATGCAGCACTTTAATAGCCTCATTTTTTAGCATCATAAATAGCTCACTTGGAATTCTATCATCTCCACTAGCTTTGCTCCTAGTAATGCTTCCTAAAGCTTGCTTGAGTTCACACTCCAGGATGTCTGGTTCGAGTTGACTGATCACACCATAGTGGTTATTTGGGTCATTGAGACCTTTTTTGTACAGTTCTTCTGTGTATTCTTGACACATCTTCTTAGTATCTTCTGCGTCTGTTAGGTACTTGAAGTTTCTGTCCTTTATTGTGCCCATCTTTGCATGAAATATTAAGTTGGTATTTCCAATTTTGTTGACCAGATCTCTAGTTTTTTCCATTCTATTGTTTTCCTCTATATCTTTGCATTGTTCACTTAGGAAGGCTGTCTTATCTCCCCTTTCTATTATTTGAAACCCTCCATTTAGATGGGTTGTTGTTGTTCAGTTGCTCAGTCTTGTCCAACTCTTTGCGTCCCCATGGACTGCAGCATGCCAGGCTTCCCTGTCCTTCACCACCTACTGGAGCTTGTGCAAACTCATGTCCATTGAGTCGGCGATGCCATCCAACCATCTCATCTTCTGTCCTCCCCTTCTCCTCCTGCTTTCAGTATTTCCCAGCATCAGGGCCTTTTCTAATGAATCAGCTCTTCACATCAGGTGGTCAAAGTATTGGAGCTTCAGTATCAGTCAAAAAACGAAGATCATGGCATCTCTTCCCATCACTTCATGGCAAATAGATGGGGGAAACAATGGAAACAGAGAGAGACTTTATTTTTTGGGGCTCCATAATTACTGCAGATGGTGACTGCAGCCATGAAATTAAAAGACACTTGCTCCTTGGAAGAAAAGCTATGACCAAACTAGACAGCATGCTAAAAAGCAAAGACATTACTTTGCCACAAAGATCCATCTAGTTAAACCTATGGTTTTACCAGTAATCATGTATGGATGTGAAAGTTGGACCATAAAGAAAGCTGAACACCAAAGAATTGATGCTTTTGAGCTGTGGTGTTGAAGAAGACTATCGAGAGACCTTTGGACTACAAGGAGATCCAACCAGTCAATCCTAAAGGAAATCAATTCTGAATATTCAGGTGAGTATATCTTCCTTTTCTTCTTTGCCTTTTGCTTCTCTTCCTTTCTCAGCTATTTGTAAGGCCCCCTCAGACAATCTTTTTTTTTTCTTTCATTTCTTTGGGTTGATTTTGATCACTGCCTCCTATACAAATGTTACAAACCTCCATCCATAGTTCTTCAGGTACTTTGTCTATCAGATCTAATCCCTTGAATCAATATGTCACTTCCACTGTATAATCGCAAGGGATTTGCTTTAGATCATACCTGAAAGACCTAGCGGTTTTCCCTACTTTGTTTAAATTAAGTCTGAATTTTGCAATAAGGATCTCATGATCTGAGTCAGTCATCTCCAGGTCTTGTTTTTGCTGACTGTATAAAGCCTCTCCATCTTCAGCTGCAAAAAAAATATAATGAATCTGATTTCGGTATTGACCATCTGGTGATGTCCATGTATAGAGTCATCTCATATTATTAGATTAAATTCACACAATCAACTATGTAGACTTATTGTTACACAATATATGTAAGGACAATGAGTGTTTCGCCATAATAAAACACTATTTCTGGCCCCTGTGGCAACTTGAGCAGGCACATTTGGGAGTAGGGCCAGATTAGAATCTCAGCTTTCCTCACAGGGCCTAGAGCAGGTCCAATGATCAGTCCTCCCCAGCATTAGAGGGCCTCCTACGGAGGTGGAGGCAGGCTATGGTTCATGGTGGGAGGCAAGGATGCTGACAGCTAAGATCATAAAGAAACACTTATTATCTTTTTTTATGTTTCAATTCTTTCTGCTGTTCATATTTTTTTCTATTTTTTCTTTGTTGTTATGGTTCTTGTTTTTACTATTATTATTATTATTTCTATTTATGTTTTGAGGATTTTTAATCACATTTTAATTTATTTATTTTAAAAATATACTTCTAATTGTACTTTGGTTTTCCATTTTTCTGTGTTTTCTTTGGGGTTTTATAGAGTCTTTTTGGTTTTCTTTTTTAATATATATAGATCTTTTTATATATTTCTATTTTAACTTTGCTTTTCTGTTTTGTTTACTATGTTTGTTGGTTTGTTTTGTTTTCTTTGCTTTATTCCTCAGTTACCACTCTGCTTTGGTTTTGTTTCTTGTATTTTAGTTAGTTTTGTTTTCAATTGGTTGAGTTTATTTTTGGTTTCTTTTGTTTGTCTCGTTGCTCTTTCTACTTTGTTTTCTTTTGGTTTGTGTGTGTGTGTGTGCATGTGTGTGAGTGTGTATATTTTATTTTCCTTTGTTATTTCTGCTGACATGATTTTGTTTTTACCATTTGACTGGGATTTTGTTTTTTTCTTTGTTTTGTTTTTAAATGCCCTTTGTTGTCATGACACACAGCTTGTTGATTCTTGATTCTCTGAGTAGAAGTCTGGCCTGAGCCTCTGGGGTGGGAGCACTGTGTCCAGGACACTAGAACACCAGAGAATTCCTAGCTCCAAGGAATATCAATTGGTTAGAACTCCCACAAAGCCCTCTAACTGAATCCAAGACATTGTTCCACCCAACTGCCTTCAGAACCCAGCACAGGATGCCTCACCCAAACAACAAGCAAGACAGGAACACAAACCCAATCATCAGCACATAGGTTGCCTAAAGTCATATTAAGCCCACAGACACTAAAAACACACCACTTGACAAGACCTTGCCTATCAGAGGGGAAAAAAATAACAACTCAGCTCCACACACCAGAATGCAGGCACAAGTCCCTCCCAACAGGAAGCCTAGATAAGCCACTGGAACAACCTCACCCACCCAAGGCAGAGTTCAGAAGCAAGAAGAACTACACCCCTGCAGCCTTGGGAAAGGAAACATCAAACATGGAATGTAGAAAATATGAAAAGACAGAGAAATATCATGCAGATGAATGAGCAAGGTAAAACCCCCCAAGATCAAATAAACAAAAGGGGAATAGGCAAACTATCTGACAATACAGAGCAATGATAGTAAAGATGATTTAAAATCTCAAAAACAGAATGTATAAAATGCAAGAAACATTTAACAAGGACCTAGAAGAAATAAAGAAGAAAACAAAGAATGATGAACTAAACAATTACTGAAACTAAAAATAATCTAGAAAGAATCAATAGCAGAAAACCTTAGGCAGAAGAACAGATAAGTGAGCAGAAAGATAGAATGGTGGAAATAAAAGTCAAAGAACAAAATAAAGAAAAAACAATTAAAATAAATAAAAACTGTATTGGAGACCTTTGGAAAAACATTACATGAACTGACATTTGAATTATAGGGATCCAAGAAGAAGAAGATAAAGAAAAAGGGTCTGAGAAAATAGTTGAAGAGATTATAGTTGAAAACTTCCCTAATATGGGAAAAGGAATAGTTGATCAAGTCCAAGAAGCACAGAGAGTCTCATACAAGATAAATCCGAAGAGAAACACACTGAGACATATATTAATCAAACTAACAAAGACTAAACACAAAGAAAAAATATTAAAAGCAACAAAAGAAAAGTAATAAGTAAATACAAGGAATCCCCAGAAGGTTAACAGCTGATCTTTCAGCAGAAATTCTGCACGCCAGAAGGGAGTGGCAGGAGAATTCGGCACCACTAAACCAGCCTTAAAAATGAGAAAGGAAGTTCTCTAGGAAAGAAACACAAGAGAAGGAAAAGACCTAGAAAACACTCCAAAACAATTAAGAAAATTCAAATAACAGTATATATATATATAAGTATATATAATATGCATAATATATAAATAGCTACTTTAAATGTAAATGGGCTAAATGTTTCAACCAAAAAACACAGACTCTCTGAAAGGATACAAAATTCAGACCCCTATATACACTGTCTATAAAAGACCCAATTAAGGCCTAGTGACAGATACAGACTGAAAGTGAAGGGATTGAAAGAGATATTTCATGCAAATGGAAATCAAAGAATGCTGGAGTAGCAATTCTCATATCAGAAAACATAGACTTTGAAGTCAGTAGCAAGAGACAAGATAAGGGAGGACCCTACATAATGATCAAAGTATCAATCCAAGAAGAAGGCATAACAATTGTAAATATTTATGCAACAAACATTGGAGCACCTCAATGGATATGGAAATGATAACAGGTATTATCAAAAGGGGAAATTGAACATAACACAATAATAGTGGGGGATTTTAAGGTCCCACTTAAACCAACGGGAAGGTCATAAAAGACAGAAAATTAATAAGGAAAGGCAAGCCTTAAATGACACATTAGAGTAGATGAACTTAATTAATATTTAGAGAACATTCCATCCAAATGCAGCAGAATACACTTTTTTTCTAAAGTGAGAATAGAATGGTCTACAGGATTGATCATATCTTGGGTCACAAATCAAGCCTCGGTAAATATGAGAAAACTGAAATCATATCCAGCACTTTTTTGAAAACAATGTTATGAGATTAGATATCAGTTAGAGGGAAAAAAAAACTATAAAAACACAAACACATGAAAGCTAAACAATATGTTCCTAAATAGCCAAGTGCTCACTGAAAAAAGCAAGGAGGAAAGCAACAAATACCTAGAAACATATTACAAAGAAAACACAATGACCCAAAATCTATGGGATGCAACAAAAGCAGTTCTAAGAGGGAATTTTATAGCAGTACATACTTCAAGAAATGAGAAACACGTCAAATAAACAACCTAACCTTACATCTAAAGCAATTAGAAAAAGAAGAGCAAAATCCCCAAAAGTTAGGAGGAAATGAATCATAAAGATCAGAATATAAATAAGTGAAAAAGAAATGAATAACACAATAGCAAAGGTCAATAAAACTAAAAACTTATTCTTTGAGAAGATGAGCATATTGATAACCAATTAGCCATACTCATTAAGAAAAAAAATGGAGAAGAGTCAAATCAATAAAATTAGAAATGAAAGAAGGAACATAGCAGAAATACCAAGATCACAAGAGACGACTGTGAGTAACCATATGCCAATAAACTGGACAACCTGGAAGAAATGGACAAACTCTTAGAAAAGAACAACCTTCCAAGCCTGAACCAGGAAGAAAATAGAAAATAATGAGCAGATCAATCACAAGCACTGAAATTGAAACTGTGATAAAAAATCTTCCAAAAAACAAAAACCCAGGGCCAGAGGGCTTCACAGGTGAATCCTATCGAATGTTTAGAGAAGCACTAACACCTATCCTCCTCAATATCTACCCCAAAATTGTAGAGAGATGAACACTCCCAAATTCATTCTACAAGGCCACCATCACCATGAAACCAAATCCAGAGAAAGATATAAGCAAAAAGAAAATTACAAGCCAATATCATTGATGAACATAGGTGCAAAAATTCTCTAGAAAATACTCACAAAGAGAATCCAACAACACATTAAAAAGATCATACACCACGATCATACGGGGTTTATCCTAGAGATGAAAGGATTTTCATTATACACAAATCAGTCAATGTAATACATCATATAAACAAATTAAAGAGATAAAAATCATGCCATAATCTCAGTAGATGTACAAAAAGATTTTAACATCCATTTATGATAAAAATTCTCTATAAAGCGGGCATAGAGGAAGCCTACCTCAACATAATAAAGGCCATACACAACAAACTCACAGCAAACATTATTCTAAGTGGTGAAAAATTAAAGCATTTCCTCTATGATTAGTAATAAGACAAGTGTGCCCGCTCTCGCTATATTATACAACATAGTTTAGGAAGTCGTAGCGACAGCAGTAGAGAAGAGAAAGAAATAAATTAACCCAGATAGGAAAAGAGGTAAAAATCTTACTGTTTGCAGATGACATGATACTATACATAGAAAACCCTAAAGATGCCACCAGAAATTTACCAGAGCTAGTCAATGAATTTAATAAAGTTGCAGGATACAAAATTAATACAGAGAAATCCTCTGCAATCCTGTATACTAACAATAAAAAATCAGAAAGATGAATTAAGGAAACAACCCCATTCACCTTGGCAACAAAAAGAATAAAATATCTATGGATAAACTTACCTAAGGAGACAGTCCTGTATGCAGATTCAATTCAAGACCCATCAAATTACCAATGGCATTTTCACAGAATTAGAAGAATAAAAATTTACAATTTTCACTGATACACAAAAGACCTTGAATAGCCAAAGTATTCTTTAGAAAGCAAAACAGAGCTGGATGAATCAACCTTCTTGACTTCGGACTCCATTAGAAAGCTGCAGTAATCAAGACAGAATGCTACTGGCACAAAGCAGAGATATAGACCAATGGAACAAGATAGAAAGCCTAGAGATAAACCCACACACCAATGGGCATTTTAGTTTTGATAAAGGAGGTAAGAAAACACAATGGAGAAAAGACAGCCTCTTCAAGAAATGGAGCTGAGAAAACTGGACAGCTATATGTAAAAGAATAAAAGTAGAACACTTCCTAACACAATACACAAAAATAAACTCAAAATGGATAAAAAATGTAAAGCAATACACTGCAAAACTCTTAGAGGAAAACATAGGCAGAACACTCTTTGACCTAAACTGCAGCAAGATCCTCTTTGACCCATTGGAGAAGGAAATGGCAACCCACTTCAGTGTTTTTGCTTGGAGAATCCCAGGGACGGTGGAGCCTGGTAGGCTGCTGTCTATGGGGTCGCACAGAGTCAGACATGACTGAAGCAACTTAGCAGCAGCAGCAGCTGGAATAGTGGAAATAAAAACAAAAATAAAGAAATGGGACCTAATTAAACTTAAAAGCTTTGCATAGCAAAGGAAACAATAAACAAGATTAAAGCCAACTCTTAGAATGGGAGAAAATAATTGCAAATGAACCAACTGACAAAGGATTAATCTCCAAAATATACAAGCAGCTCATACAGCTCAATACTGGAAAAAATAAATAATTGGGCAGAAGACCTAAGCATATATTTCTCCAAAGAAGACATACAGATGGCCAACAAACACATGAAAAGATGCTTGAATTCACTTATTATTGAATACAAATAAAAATTACAATGAGTTATCACCTCACACCAGTCAGAATGGCCATCATCAAAAAAATCTACACAAAATAAACACTAAAGCATATGTGGAGAAAAGGGATCCCTCTTACACTGTTGGTGAGAATGTAAATTTATACTGCCACTAAGGAAAACAATATGGAGATTCCTTAAGAAACCAAGAAGTATGTCACCATATGACCCAGTAATCCTATTATTAGGTATATATTGTGATAAAAACCATTAATTCAAAAAGACATGTACCTCAATGTTCACTGCAGCACTATTTACTATAACCAGGACATGGAAGCAACTTAGATGTCTACTGACTGATGAATGGATAAAGTTGTGGTATATATATATATGTATATATATAATGGAATATTAGTTAGTTAATTCAGTCGCTCAGTCGTGTCTGACTCTTTGCGACCCCATGAATCGCAGCACGCCAGGCCTCCCTGTCCATCACCAACTCCCGGAGTTTACCCAAACCCATGTCCATCGAGTCGGTGATGCCATCCAGCCATCTCCACCCTCTGTCGTCCCGTTCTCCTCCTGCCCCCAATCCTTCCCAGCATTAGGGTCTTTTCCAATGAGTCAACTCTTCACATGAAGTGGACAAAGTATTGAAGTTTCAGCTTCAACATCAGTCCTTCCAATGAACACCCAGGACTGACCTCCTTTAGGATGGACTGGTTGGATCTCCTTGCAGTCCAAGGGACTCTCAAGAGTCTTCTCCAACACCACAGTTCAAAAGCATCAATTCTTCAGCGCTCAGCTTTCTTCACCGTCCAACTCTCACATCCATACATGACCACTGGAAAACCAGAGTCTTGACTAGACGGACTTTTGTTGGCAAAGTAATGTCTCTGCTTTTAAATATGCTATCTAGGTTGGGCATAACTTTCCTTCCAAGGAGTAAGCGCCTTTTAATTTCATGGCTGCAATCACCATCAGCAGTGATTTTGGAGCCCAAAAAATTAAAGTCTGACACTGTTTCCACTGTTTCCCCATCTGTTTGCCATGAAGTGATGGGACCAGATGCCATGATCTTAGTTTTCTGAATGTTGAGCTTTAAGCCAACTTTTTCATTCTCCTCTTTGACTTTCATCAAGAGGCTCTTTAGTTCTTCTTCACTCTCTGCCATAAGGGTCGTGTCATCTGCATATCTGAGATTATTGATAAATCTCCCAGCAATCTTGATTCCAGCTTGTGTTTCTTCCAGCCCAGCATTTCTCATGATGTACTCTGCATAGAAGTTAAATAAGCAGGGTGACAACACACAGCCTTGATGTACTTTTTCCTATTTGGAACCAGTCTGTTGTTCCATGTCCAGTTCTAACTGTTGCTTCCTGACCTGCATACAGGTTTCTCAAGAGACAGGTCAGATGGTCTGGTATTTCCATCTCTTTCAGAATTTTCCACTGTTTATTGTGATCCACACAGTCAAAGGCTTTGGAATATTACTCAGCCATAAAGAAAGATTAAAACTGGTCAAATTTGGTCATTTGTAGTGGTGTGGATGAAACTACAGGCTGTCATACAGAATGAAGTAAGTCAGAAAGAGAAAAACAAATGTCCTATATTATATATATGGAACCTAGAAAAATGATACTGATGAACCTATTTGTAGGGCAGGAACAGAGATGCAGATGCAGAGAACATACTTGTGGACACAGTGGGGATGGAGAAAATGAGATGAATTGAGAGTAGCATTGATATATATATAGTGAAAGTGAAAGTGAAGCTGCTCAGTCATGTCTGACTCTTTGGGACCCACCAGGCTCCTCCTCTGTGCATGAGATTTTCCAGGCAAGAATACTGTAGCCCGCCAGGCTCCTCTGTCCATGGGATTTTCCAGGCAAGAGTACTGGAGTGGGTTGCCATTTTCTTCTCCAGAGGATCTTCCTGACCTGGGATTAAACTCAGGTCTCCCACATTGTGGGAAGACTCTACTCTCTGAGCCACCAGGGAATCCCATATACACTATCATGTGTAAAAGACATAGCTAGCAGAAAGCTGCTGTATAGCACAGGGGGCTCAGCTTGGTGCTCTATGATGACCTATATGAGTGAGATGAGGGATATGGGAGCGGGGTTCAAGAGGGATGGGATATATGTATACTTACAGCTGATTTGATGCTTTCGAATTGTGGTGCTGGAGAAGACTCTTGAGAGTCCCTTGGACTGCGAGGAGATCAAACCAGTCAATCCTAAAGGATATCAATCCTGACTATTCATTGGAAGGACTGCTGCTGAAGCTCCAATCCTTTGAACACCTGATGCAAAGAGCCGACTCACTGGAAAAGACCCTAATGCTGGGAAAGACTGAAGGCAAAAGGAGAAAAGAGCTGTAGAGAATGAGATGATTAGATAGCATCACCAATTCAATGGACATGAATTTGAACAAACTCTAGGAGACAGTGGAGGACAGAGAAGGAGCCTGGCATGCTACAGTCCATGCAGTCGAAATAGAATCAACTTAGTGACTGAAGAATAAAAACAACATACCTGATTCACACTGTTCTACAACAGAAACTAATACGACAGTGTAAAGCAATTATCCTCCAAGTTAAATAACTAAATAAAACTTTCATCTTCTAGGCATTTGTTTTACATCTGTTAGTCTCATTGATAATATTGCTGGGGTGCCAGGAAACCACAATGTCCCTCAAAATCTTTCTAGCTTTAGAGGTTATCTTAGGAAGGAGTGAGTTGAGAGTGCTCAAACTGGTGGACACATTACTTTGATACAGTGAAAAGGATGTTATGTATGGGTTCTTGGTTGTAGGCAGTTTTATTCAAAGGAGCTGAAAACAAACAAACAAAAAAAACATCTGGAGATGACATTTGAGTTGAACTATGAATAATTTGTCAGAAAGAGATTTAACGTCTAGGTGGGAGGCTAACAAAGGACTTCCAAATTACCACACTTTTCATTTTACTCCTATCTCTTAGTCTCTTTTGGTTGTGTCCCCTCGTTTCCCAAATCTCTTTGTGGCCCAGGGCTCTGCCCATGATCATATGCTTTTCTCTATGTACACTCATTCCCTAAGGTGATCTAGTATACTCCCATGTCTTTAAATACCATTTATGTGCAAAACCTCCCAAATTTATTTATCCAGCTCAATAAGACCTCTCCTCTTTACTGCAGATTCAGATATCCAGTAACTGCTCAACATCTCTACTTAGATGTTCTAAAAACACCTCAAATTCAACTTTTAGAAAACTTAATTTCTAACCTTCCCTCTGTGTCCATCCAAACCATAGCCTTCTTCATCTCAGTTAATGTCTACCCCATTCTTCCAGTTGTTTAGTCCAAAAATCTTGGAAGCATCCATGACTCCTCTATTTCTTTCACATTTCACTTCCAACTGGTAAGAACGTCCTGTGGTTTTTCCTTCAAAATATATCCAAAATTCAAATTCTTCTCGCTATCTCCATTGTTACCTTTCAGATATCATCAGTTCATGCCTGCGTTCCTGCAATACCCTAACTAGTTTTACTGATTCTGTGCTTTTTCTTTTATAGCCTGTGCTCAAAACATCAGAGAGATCTTTTGAGAAAGTAACTCAGGTCAACTATCTGCTCAAAATCTGCAATGGCTCTGTGGACATGGAGATGCAATACCCAGGCTCCTTTTCATTGAGAGAATTATTACCCCAGCTTCAGCTGTCACTCCTGTTTAAGAATTGCCTCAGCTGCAGAGAGAAATCTTGTCCATGGTCACATCCTTTTCCAGGGTGGCCTATATCCAATGACTGATCAGTGCATGTGTTTGTGACTGACACTCTCATTGAGTATCAGAGCTTGACTTCTCCCTTGTTGCTTCTACTTCTTCCTCATTTCTTCCCCAAAGAAGTTATTAACCCCCAAAGCATTGCTTAATAAATTTTCTGAAGGATTAACTTTGTTTTATATTTACTTCCTGGGGAACGTAACCTGTGACAGGCTCTCCTCATTTCATAGAGAGTTCCTGCATTACAGGACCTTATGTGATTTAGCTCCTTACTACTTCCCTGACTTCTCCTATGTCTCTCACCCTCACTTACAGAGCTATAGACAAGGTAGCCTCCTTGGTCTTTGAACATGCCAATAGCCTTTCCTCTAACAGCTCCCTTTTTATTTTATTTTATTTTTACTATCAATGCTCTTTCTTCAGCTATATGGTTGGCTAACTTCTTTACTTCATTTCTTTGCTCAAATATAACCTTTCCCATAAAAACTATCCTAATCTCCCTATTTAACATTACAACCCACCACTCCTCTTAGCTCTTACCCTTTTCTAATTTCCTTTTTGTTCAAACAGAACAAATTGTTCACAATGCCACTTTCTGACATCCCATATAATTTATGTACTTGTTATTTTTATTGTTTATTGCTAGCTTCCTCTTGTGCTTCCCTGGTGGCTCAGACAGTAAAGAATCTGCCCGCAATGTGGGAGACCTGTGTTATCTGCACATAATTTCCATAAGAACAGAGATCACTGACTGTTTTATTTATTTAACTATTCCAAGTTTCTAGTAACAGTGCCTGGAACAAAATAGGCACTAAATAATTTTTTTGGATGCATAAATGAATAAAGTAGATTTATAAACAGTTGGAACAAAGTGTGTGTGTAGAGAAAGTAATAGAGATGAAAAAATTAGAAGACCACAGCTGTAAATCACTTTGATATCTCCATTGGTGCTCTTGCATATTTCTATTTCTTTAGCAAAAATAATAATCAAAATTGCACTTGCCATCAGGAGACTTAGGTTCATGTCCACACTGTTACTAGCTGTGTGACCCTTTTATCTTTTTTCTAAGTCTGGTTTCCTTAACTGCAAAATGGAAATAATAACACTTAGCTCCCAGTATCCTGTGAAGATTAAGATGTGCCTGGCACATACCAGGTGTTAAATAAATGCTTCTTGCCATTCCACCACCTTCCAAAGATGAATCATATAAACTAAATGGCTCAAATGCCTTGTAGTATGTATTTGAAACTGTGACCACAAAAATAAGCATACACATTCACTATATTATGTATGGGCTTCAACTTTAACTATGTGCTGCAGACCTCTACCATTAATTTGGGTTCAATTTGGAAGAAATTTGCCCCCTTTCTATTTATTCATTGACTTTTTAGTCCCTTCACTTCATCTTCAGGATTAGGGTAACAATTGAAATAATGCACAAACATGTTGCCTTTGACCTCCACAAACAGAGAAAAATATCAGAAAACAACAGTGATATAGCTATACAGGAGGGAAAAATCATGAACTATAGGCCTCAGTATTAAACACAGGACTGAATTAATAACCATGAATAAACGGTTTCAGCTATCCTAGACTTTCAACTTGTTTTTCCTCTCTAGATCACTCCTCCTTCAAATCACTGCATGGGCTGGCTTCTCATCATTCAGTTATCTGTTCAAATATGTACTCAGACCTTTTTTCTGACAAACCATAGCTGAAGTAGCTCCCTTATTTCAGTTACTTTCTATCTTATTGCTTACTTTTGTTATCATCATACAATTTATCACTCCCAGAAATCATAGAGATTATCTACATCTTTGTTGTTTTTCTCCCCCTATGAGACTCTAAGCTCCCTAGAAGTACAGAACTTATCTATCTCCTTTGTCACTATTAGCCATGTCCAACAAAGGCTGCTGAATAAATAAATGACTGAATCTGCAAAATAGGATAATATCCTGCCCTACTAACCACCCAGGTATGCTATGAAGATTTATCAGCACTCTGGGAAAGTTCTTAGTAGGAAAGTAAGGGGCTATACACATCTAAGTGAAAGTGAAGGTGAAAGTCATTCAGTCATATCCGATTCTTTGCGACCCCATGGACTGTATAGTCCATGGAATTCTCCAGGCCAGAATACTGAAGTGGGTAGCCTTTCCCTTCTCCAGGGGATCTTCCCAACTCAGGAATCCAAACCAGGTCTCCCGCATTGCAGGCAGATTCTTTACCAGCTGAACCACAAGGGAAGACCAAGAATACTGGAGTGGGTAGCCTATCCCTTCTCCAGCAGATCTTCCCAACCCAGGAATCGAACCAGGGTCTCCTGCATTGCAGGCGGATTCTTTACCAACTGAGCTATGAGGGAAGCCCTACACATCTAAAAATTATTTAAATTCACATTTCAGTAACAGAATTTCTGGACTATATTCACTAACTAAATGTCACTCACTGGACATTGCTAAATATAAATGTTTACTAAAAGAATGTGAACTGTACCCTCTTGGAAATTAGATGGAATTCATTTTTATGAAGTACCTTCACTGTACTATTATATGCTAAAGATATAGTTTTTCATTTAGTTCTCAATAGAACCAAGTAAGGTAAGGATTGCTAGCTGCAACTGTTATTGTTGTTTAGTCACCAAGCCATGTCCAACTCTTTTGCAACCCTCTGGACTGTAGCCCACCAGGCTCCTCTGTCCATGAAATTTTCCAGGCAAGAATGCTGGAGTGGGTTGTCATTTTCTTCTCCAGGGATCTTCCTGGCCCAGGGATTGAACCCATGTCTCCTGCATTAGCAGGTGGATTCTTTACCACTGATTCTGGTTTTTACAATTCTGGCTTCACTCAACTGGCACCTACAAGTCAGTGATTCTCAATGTGGAATCCCAGGACCAGTAGTCTCAGTCTCCTGTGTGAACGTGTTAGAATATGTAAATCCTTGGACCCCACACTAACTGAATCAGCATTTCTCTTGGTGGGCCCCAGCAGTCTGTAGTTTAACAAACTCTTTAGGTGGTTCTAATATGTGCTAAAGTTTGAGAACTACTATATTCAAGAGATTCCAATTCTGGCCAACAATGGCAAAAACTCATCATTTAAACCCAGAACAACTTTCAGACACAAGAAATGGTATAAGATGAAGTAGACAATTAAATGCTGGCATATTGAGTACATAAGTTTAACAACATCATCTTTTAGGATTTGAAATAGCTCAACTGGAATTCCATCACCTCCACTAGCTTTGTTCGTAGCGATGCTTCCTAAGGTGTTGGAAAGACTCTTGAGAGTCCCTTGGACTGCAAGGAGATCAAACCAGTCAATCCTAAAGGAAATCAGTCCTGAATATTCATTGGAAGGACTGATGCTGAAGCTGGAGCTCCAATACTTTGGCCACCTGTTGTGAAGAACTGACTCATTGGAAAAGACCCTGGTGCTAGGAAAGATTGAAGGCAGGAGGAGAAGGGGATGACAAAGGACAAGAGGGTTGGATGGCATCACCGACTCAATGGACATGAGTTTGAGCAAGCTCCAGGAGTTGGTGATGGGCAGGGGTGCCTGGCGTGCTGCAATCCATGGGGTTTCAAAGAGTCAGACATGACTGAGCGACTGAACTGAGACAGTTAAAAGTGTACATTCCTAAGAAACTGCACCCACCCAAGATATGTCTCCAAGGGAGACTCTCTTAGAGAACAAAAAGAGGCTGGCTGACCAGAAGACTCATTTTGCTGCTAGTGCAGAGTCCTTATTTAAAAGATTATGATGTATGCTTTGAACCAGAGGGGCTTCCCAGGCGGCTCAGAGAGTAAAGAATCTGCCTGCAATGCAGGAGATTTCAATCCCTGGGTGAGGAAGATCCCTAGAGAAGGGAATGGCAATTCACTCCAGGATTTTTGCCTACAGAATTCCATGGACAAAGGAGCCTGGTTGGCTACAGTCCAGGAGGTCGCAAAGAGTGGGACACAATTGAGGGACTAACATTTTGAACCAGAAACTACTGTGTATTGCTTCCTATTTCCTCCCTTTTTTCAAATGGTAGTTTTTATTATACTTCTGTGGCTATTTCTTCGCAACTATATATTGGACTGGACTGAAGGTTAGTTTATAATTTAACTATAGGTGACAAGACTGCTAAGATGATAGATCTGGAGATGTCTGCATATCAACTAGAGATCCTAAACTTAACGTTAAATGTAATAACTGGATAAGACTTTAGGTTTTTCCCCTTTGAAAACATAAATTCACCACATGCATGTGTGAACATTTTTTGAAAGTGGATATGTGGGAATAAGGGTTTCCCTGGTGGCTCAGATGGTATAGAATCTGCCTGCAATGCAGGAAACCCAGGTCCAATCCCTGGGTCAGGAAGATCCCCTGGAGAAGGGAATGGCTACCCACTCCAGTATTCTTGCCTGGAGAATTCCATTGACAGAGGAACCTGGTGGGCCACAGTCCGTGGGATCACAAAGAGTCAGACACAACTGAACAACTAACACACACACACACACACACACACGTGGGAATAACGATGTCCATGGACGCTCATCACCCAAAGGAAGAAGCTATACCAGACATTTGTGATTGGTTCATGGCATTCACTCCTCATGCCCATTTCACTAGAAATCCATTTAGTTCTAGGGAGATATACTTTAGGGTTCAGGAATGGAACATATGCCCTGGCTAAGCCAATCAGTGCATTTCATCCATGGGACTTCAGTGATTAGTCTAGGTATGTAACCTAAGCCAGTTCAGAATTCACCATAGGACATAGGATATTTATCTTTCTCTAGACTGGAACTGCTGGTCTAATTTTGCCACCATGAAAAAAGACAACCTGAGAATGGAACTGACATACAGAAGAGGGAAAATCTTAATGAATCGCAGACACTGAGCCTGAGCCCCAATCAAACCAAGCCTGAAGCCTATCTAACTTCTGGATTAGTTTAGTTATATGAATCAATAATACTTGGTAACTGTTTAAACATATTTAAAAGGAGTTTCTTGTTACACACAGAAAAGCATTCTGTTATAAAAAGCAAATAAATTTGCATCTGGCAGTAGGTGTCAGTGTAAGCTAGAATAAAAAAACGATTGTTCATTTCATTTTTGAATAACTGATTACAATTAATTTTTTCCACAGTTTCAATTTATAGTTCATTCCCCTTTTAACTTCCTTCAATAAAAATATACTGGCCTCAAAGAGTTCCTTCCACAAAAATCAATCATGTTTACATACATTTCATATTCTACTAGTCAGAAAAATTTACCTGGGAGAAATGGTGGATTTGCAGGGACATGTAAGTTTTCATTAAATTAGGCTTGGATCTGAAGGTCTGAATCAATCATACCTCCTTCCTTTCCAGATTCTGAACCAACTAAAAAATATACACAGGAATCAAAGAGGGATTAAAATAACAGCTTTAATATATTAAGAAAGCAAAATTCATAACAGCATGTATAGTATGCCACAATTTGTATAAAAATTGATATACACATATATAATATACTTGTAAGTACATGGATTATCTCTGGAAAAATACATAGTAATTGGTAAGAGTGTTTATCTTTGGAAAGTGAGACTGAGGTCAGGGATGTGAAAAAAAGGAGACTTACTTTTTGAACTGTTTGATTTTTACCAGAGGCATGTGTTTTTGTGCAAAATGATTTATATATTAAAAATTTTTTAAGAATAAAAATAGATATCGGCTTTATTGTTGATAGAGCTAGACTGGAGGACATGTTTTGGATGTAAGCCTGAAATGAACTTCTACCCCAAGTGTAAAGACAATTGATCCCCTACCCCAGAGGGTGAGACAGGTCTGCAGATTAGATGTTTACCCAGTCATGTAGTGACAGACTATCTGCTTTCCCATATCTTTCTGTGAGAAATGAGCTCAAGCACCAACGTGGCCCTAAGTTACATATCCATAATAACCCTTTTCTCATGTTTCACCAAGTTATTTCTCCTCCCACTTGGGAGACTGAATGAGTCACTAGTAAAGATAGGTAGAAATTTTCTTCCTAATATTTTTGAGAGGCACAATTCCTTTTTCTTGTTCAGGAACATGGAGAGAGGCAGAGGATATATGCTATCATACCTTTGGACATTTCTGTCCATATTGCCAACACCCAAGACAAACAGGGCTTGGCTGTCCCTTTTGGGGGAGATCAGCAGGATCTTAGGAATGTCCTGCTCCCACTTGTGTAAGACTGGTGAACAGTTCTACTTTTGCTCCAGAAGGCACTGAAATAAGTCAGAATAGAACAGTAATTAAACTAATTCTAAAGCTACATACACCTCTGGCTGAAAATTCACTACTTTATTCTCAATTTATAATTGTGTCCAACCACATTATCTGACACAGTTTATAAAGATTATACAATAAGCCCCAAAGATAGCATTAAAATGCTCCAAATAACACAATGACAACAACATAATGAAAATGCCTTAATTTGAACTGTATGAAAGCCATACCAGTTATTAAACCCCAAGGGAAAAATGAATGCCCCAAATGAAATTTCTTTTTTTTTAAATCCAAAAGAATTAAAGTCCAAAATTCTGCCTTCCCAAATTTCTTGTTTTTCTGATGTCAACCATACAGATCTCACAAAGATGTCTTGACAGATAATGGGGTTCCTTCAGCAGCTGTAGCCTGGACTGTCTTCCTCTTGATTTGGTGTAGTTCCTTTAGAACTTCAGGAGTTGAATTAATCTAACCCCACAATTGCATATATGTATATATATATATCACACATTAAGAGTCCACGGTGTCAACAGGGCATAAGATTATCACAATATCAGCATCACATCTCCAAAATTAGAAAGCACACTAACCCTCAGCCTCTAAAACAGATACTCAAACACATTTATGTCTCTGGGACTTAGTACACAGGGTAATACAGACCCACATTGCAGTTGTCATCAAATAACTAAGGAGAGACTTAGTGACATCAAAAGGAAGGAAAGTAGACAGAGAATACATGGGAGAAGAGAGTATCTTCTTGGTTTCATCCTCAGCAGGATGTGGTCTCTCTGTGCCGGTAGTCTTGACACTATGACCTGTGAACTTTAATTTGGAAGATACCATCCAAGTGGTTGATTGCACCATCATGAGTCCCAATGCCACATCTGCAGAAGTCCATGGCCTGGCTGTTAGTGCTAATGGAGCTTCTCTTAGAAACCCAATGAGATCACATGGGTTTTGACCAGGTGCTTCTCTCCAAAACTTTGCTTATTTTTCAACCTTTCCCAAAATTGAGTTTCCTTAGTGCCTTTAATAATGGAAGATACAACGCCCATTTCATTACTTATTTTTCTGCTGAAATAGGGCTCACCCTTATCTGCATATGAGTTTCTTAGGTGCAGCCAACAAACAGGATAAAACTGAAAAAACACACTAACAAATATCTATTCGATTTCTATCTACTAATGCCAGCATTTAAAACATTTAAGCACTTAGAATATCATTGTCTTTTGATCATCTAGCATGTGTTTCATAGTCCTACTAGGACACCATAATAAATGAGCTCACCAATTCCTACAAGGAAGCAAAGCCTATTTTCAGTCTTTTTAGTTCTAGCAAGTGCCTTTCCCATCTCATATGCTGGGACTCAGAAGTCTTCTAAGAATCTAATGAAAATGTAATCTAAAAATTCAAAGCATCCCTCCTAGCATAGGAAACAAATCTGTATCTCAGCCTGATTCCAGATTTTTTCTTCTTTATTTTGAGGTCCTGAACAGATCTGCCAACCATGCTAAACCTAGCCTTTACCCTGTGACTGAGGACTCTAGCTAGAGCCTGGCCTAGTGCTCCATTGGGCTGGCAAAGCCCAATTGTGTTAAATTCTGTCTGCACAGCCTATGTCTGTAAAAACCCACTCCATGTCTGTAGGTACAAGCCAGAGCTATTGTAGACAACAGAAATCCTAATGCCGTTAATGACTAACCATGATTTCTCTACTTGCATTTGGTTCTCAAATGTTTACCCCTTAACAATTTTGTAAGATTTCTCAGCCTATGCACTAAAATACAAAATAACTGCCCTCTTGATTTTGAACCAAGTTGAACAATAAGTACAAGAATAAGAACTTCAGTACAGGTGGAATTTAAAATGCAACTTGGATGGAAGACCAACATGAGCCTCTCACTCCTTCCCCAAATTAGACATCTGAAGTCACCTAAGGGGAGGGTTGAAGTTGTCAAGATACTTAGCCAGACATATTGAATATCTCAGGAAGCGTCACACTTCAGGGAAGATTGTCTAAATGCCCAAAAGAATGAGGCAGGAAGTGTTCAGTTACCTTTAGTCTATTGAAATCACCCAAGGTAAAAATATGGGCCAATGAATGTCAGACTTTACCTTTCTCACTAATTAGATAAGTCAATCATTCTACTCTGGGGAGGAACACATAAAAAGGTTAGAGATAAGGGCAGAAGGATTCTTCAAAACATGTCTGAGAGGGTGAAAGTTTTAATTTTTTGCCAGGCAAAAGTGTGAAAAAGGGGAGAAGATGGTTCTTACAAATTATAAAGCAATCAAGACTTTTTGTGTGTTCAGATTTTACAAGCAGTCTCACATATTTGGCAAATTTCAAAATGACCTTTAAGATGTTTTTACCAAATCATAGACATAGATATGGAAATCATCATCAAATTTGATGAAGTACACAGAGGGTTTTGCTTCCACCTGATGAATGACCATGCCAGTTCTCTTGGAGCCATCCTCCTTGGCATATTCCACTTGCTTGCCTACTAGGCTGTCTATGACTTCTCCTGGCTCCCTCTCTGTGAGAGGAGAATCATTGGAATCTGGAAGGATGTGTAGGTCACCGTCTTTATAATCATCTAAGAGCTGGTACATATATAATACAGGATCTTTCTCATAGGTAATGTAAAACCACGTATTCATGACAGGTGCCTGAGCTAAGACCATCCCCCTCCATTCATTTTTGGAACCTTCCTCTGTCTCAAAAATATGTTCCACTGCTTTGCCAATCATAATTTCTGTTAAGTGTGTATCACTGATTCTAGATGATGCAAGTTTATTAGGAAGGACTTCAAGTGATGACACTCTTTCATCTCTGTGAAGTTCCAATCCATAAACACAGTCAAATCCATCATATTTGATAAGATACAGAGAAGGATTTACAGTTACCTGATCCAGAACGGTTCCCTTCCACTCTGTTAGAGGTTCATCTCCGTCTTTCCATCCATGCCGAATTCTGCAGCCCACGATATTCCTTGGAGGCTGGGAGATGAGTCTGCTCCTATGCTTCTTGTGTGCAGCCTTTCTCTTCATCATGGTAACAGACACACTGGCATGCCCTGCGCCTGTCCTGGACCGCTGCCCAGAAGCCGTTTTTGAGAGCGGGGTCTTCATGCCTGCGCGGAGCACAGTAACAATGCGGCCCAATAAAGGTAATCAAGAAAAAATAAATTCAATGCATGACACGGTGAACTTTTTCTCCTAATGAGTGCACTCCATGCACACACGCCCAGACGCCCGTTTTTCTCTAAAGCTAGGCAGCAAAGCCGGAAATCCCTTGCACTCTGCGTGCAAGCAGTAACCTTCCTCCCTAGCTAGTTCCAGCTACGCTAGCGCTATGGAGTTCTGGTTGTGGTCAGAGAAATAGAGGGCACTCCCTTATTCCTCCCGCCCTGTGTCCAACAGTGTCCAGGCAGAGGGCAGAGACTCCCCCAAGCTGGGGATAGCGGGCCTCGCGTGCCCAAATCGGACACCTCGCTGCTGCCTCCTCCGGGAGGCTGTGTCGAAAGAGGACCAGCAGACGACGAGTTAGGTGCTTGCAAGAGCTGGGAGGGAGGATCTTTAGGCGAGGAGCGTGTCAAGTGGGCTGCTGGATAGGCAGACAGGATGGCGGCAATGTCTCCGGCACTCTGCTTGGGGCGGGGGACGGGGGAGCCCTCCGCTCCCTCTCGGTGGCAGCGGCGGCCCCTCTGCCACATCGGACTCCCACCAGCCACTGCAGTCGCCAGTCTCCTCCCTCTTTTCCATAGAGCTCAGCTTCCTGCCAGGAGAGAGGCCTCCCCTTCCTGTCCAGCACCGCGCCCTCCCCTACCCCCAACTCTCCATCCACCACTGCCTTGGTCTGGGAGTAGTTCTTTGGTTCCTTGCCCCGCCCCTTTCCAAAATCTGGACCGGCCTGCCAAACAAATCCCCTCTCCAACCGCCTAGCGCCGCTTCTTCAGTTCTGGGCTCCCAGATTCCCAGCCCCCATCCTAACTCCATCTCTGTACTCCTGCCCCATCTGCTTTCCATCCTCCAGGAATTTGCCCTTTCCTTTCCCCTTGCCATTCCGGAGTTACACTTTATATAAGGAAACCTGCCTTTCCTGTCATTTAAGGGAGTTTGAGGTTGGAGGAAAGAAATGCACAAGTGCTCAGTCTGCCATCTTGACTCAGTATCTCGGTAATTTTTACTGACTGGTCATTACTGGATTTATTGAGGATAATATTTTTTTTTCTTTTTCACCAACTACAGAGAAATTGTATGGAAAACGTGGACACGATATATAACCTAGCAAATTGGCAGGAAGAAAATAATCAACCATAAATCTACCTCTTATGCACCAGGGCTTATAGCAAAATATTAACTCTTTCCATTGTCTTTATCAAATAAACTCTTACAAAGCTGGGATACTTTTGCATATGCTTTTTCATGGAGTGTCCTTTTCCATATAAAATGAGTATTTAATGAGTTTACTAGATATTGTCTGAAATGTTTTCTAGTGGCTTCACTAAAATTAGCATAAGGATATTTTCACAGTTTAATCATTCCCTCCTACTTTCAGATGTTTAGTTTTGAAAAGTACTTATAAAATTATACTTGCATGCAAATGATTATTCTCTTGAACAGAATAATAAAAACACTAATTTACAATCAAAACAATTATTACAATTATAACAAGAAGTTAGTATTTCAACACTGTTACATCTTAAGCCTATGGAGAAAGACTTATTTAAGCAGTGTTCAACCATTTTTGTTTTCATTACAGCCATGGTGGTGGGTATGAAGTAGTATTTCACTGTTGTTTAATTTGCATTTCCTTAAGGACTAAGGTTCAAATGACCAGACAATTGGACTCATTTCATATACTAGCAAGGTCATACTCAAAATTCTCAAAGCTAGGCTTCAACAGTACATGAACCAAGAACTTCCACATGTACAAGCTGGATTTAGAAAACACAGAGAAACCAGAGATCAAATTGTCAACATTCATTGGATCATAGAAAAAGCAAGAGAATTGCAGAAAATATATCTACTTCATTGACTACGCTAAAGCCTTTGGCTGTGTGGATCACAACAAACTGTGGAAGATTCTTCAAGAGATGGGAATACCAAACCATCTTACCTGCCTCCTGAGAAACCTGTATACAGGTCAAGAAGCAACAGTTAGAACCAGACATGGAACTATAGACTGGTTCCAAATTGGGAAAGGAGTACGTCAAGGCTGTATATTGTCACCCTGCTTATTTAACTTATATGCAGAGTACATCATGAAAAATGCCAGGCTGAACAAAGCACAAGCAGGAATCAAATTGCCAGGAGAATTATCCTTAAATTAAAAACTTAAGAAATATTTAGAAAAGCGTGATATTCTCTAGGTCCATCCTAGTGGCTGCAAATGGCAGAATTTCATTCCTTTTTATGGTTGAGTAATATTCCATTGCACAAATTACAGAAGACCTAAATGGACATTTCTCTAAAGAAGATATACAGATCACAAAGAGGCACATGAAAAGATGCTCAAAGTCACTAATTATCAGACAAATGCAAATCAAACTGAAATAATATATTACCTCATGTCAATCAGAAGGGCCATTATGAAAAAGTCTACAAAAAATAAATGCTGGAGAGGATGTGGAGAAAATGGAACCCTCCTGCACTATTGGTGGATTGTAAATCGGTACAGCCATTATGGAGAACAGTATGGAGGTTTCTTAAAAAGCTAAAAATGGAGCTACTATTCTTGCACAAAACATATTTTCTTGAGTATGATTACAACTATTTTCATCAGAGATATTGCCTTGTAATTTTTTTTGGTGGTGTCTTTTCTGGTTATATTATCAAGGGAATACTGGCCCATAATGAATTTGGAAGAATTCCTTTCTCTTCAATTTTTAAAGCATATTAAGAAGGGTAAGCATCATTAACAAACTGAAAGATAAATGATCATATGATCATCTCAATAGATAGAGAAATTTGACACACATTAGTGATAAAAAACTCTCCAGAAAATTGGCATAGAAGGAACCTACCTCAACATAATAAAGGCCATATATAACAAACCCACAGAAAACACTCTTAACAGTTAAAACTGAAAGCATTTCCTTTAATATCAGAAACAAGACTAGTGTGCCACTCTTGGCACTATTATTCAGCATAGTTATGGAAGTCCTAGCCAAGGTAATCAGAGGAGCAAAAGTAATAAAAGGTACCCATACTGGAAAAGAAGAAGTAAATCTCTCCGTCTTTGCAAGTGACATGATACTATACATTGTTGTTGACTATACATTGTTGTTGACTATACCTTGTAGTTGTTCAGTCGCTCAATTATGTCCAACTCTTTGTGACCCCATGGACTGCAGCATGACAGGTTTCCCTGTCCTTCCCTATCCCCCAGAGATTGCCCAAACTCATGTCCATTGAGTCGATGAAGCCATCCAACCATCTCACCCTCTGTCACTCCCGACTCCTCCTGCCCTCAATCTTTCCCAGCATCAGGGTCTTTTCCAATGAGTTGGCTCTTCGCATCAGGTGGCCAAAATATTGGAGCTTCAGCTTCAGCATCAGTCCTTCCAATGAATATTCAGGGTTGATTTCCTTTAGGATTGGCTCGCTTGATCTCCTTGCAGTCAGAGGGACTCTTAAGAGTCTTCTCCAACACCACAGTTCAAAAGCATCAATTCTTTGGCGCTCAGTGATGTCTCTACTTTTTATTATTTTGTCTAGGTTTGTCATAGTTTCCCTCCCCACCCCCACCCCCCGGAGCAAGCATTCTTTAATTTCATGGCTGCAGTCACCGTCTATAGTGACTATGGATCCCAAGAAAATAAAGTCTATCACTGTTTCCATTTTTTCCCCCTCAATTTACCATGAAGTTATGGTACTGGGTGCCATGATCTTAGTTATTTGAATGTTGAGTTTTAAGCCAGTTTTTTCTCTCTTCTCTTTCAGCTTCATCAAGAGGATCTTTAGTTCTTCTTCACTTTCTGCCATTAGGGTGGTGTCATCTGCATATCTGTGGTTATCTCCCAGTAATGTTGATTCTTGTTTTTGAGTCATCCAGCCCAACATTTCACATGATGTACTCTGCATATCAGTTAAATAAGCAGCATGACAATATACAGCCTTGATATACTCCTTTCCTAATTTTGAACCAGTTCTATGTCCACTTCTATTGTTGCTTCTTGACCTGCATACAGGATTCTCCGGGGGCAGGAAAGGTGGTCTGGTATTCCCATCCCTTTAAGAACTTTTCATAGCTTGTTGTGATCCACACAGTAAAAGGCTTTAATATAGGTTTTAGTGCAGTCAGTGAAGCAGATGTAGATATTTTAGATGCTACCAGAAAATTACTAGGGCTAATCAATGAATACAGTAAAGTTTTAGGATACATAATTAATATATAAGAATTTCTTGTATTCCTATACACTAAAAATGAAAAATCAGAAAGAGAAATTTAAGAAACAATCCCATTCAACATTGGAGCGAAAAGAAAAGCATACAAAGGAATAAAGCTGCCTAAAGAGACAAAACACATGTATGCCGAAACTATAAGACACTGATGAAAGAAATCAAAGATGACAAAGACAGATGGAGAGATATACAATGTTCTTGGATTAGAAAAATCAATATTGTCAAATGACTATATTGTGAAAAGGAATCTACAAATTCAATGCAATCTCTATCAAACTATCAATGGTATTTTTTACATAACTGGAACAAAACACTTCACAATTTGTATGGAAACACAAAAGACCCTGAATAGTCAAAGCAATCTTGAGATAGAAGAATGGAGCTGGAGGAATCAACTTTTCTGACTTCAGACTATACTACAAAGCTACAGTCATCAAGAGAGCACGGCACTGGCACAAAACCAGAAATACAGATCAGTGAAATATGATAGAAAGCCCAGAGATAAAACCCACACACCTATGGGTACCTCTGACAAAGAAGGCAAGAATGTAAAATGGAGAAAAAAACATCCTCTTCAATAAGTGATGCTGGAAAAATGGGGCACCTACATGTAGAAGAATGAGAGTAGAATGCTTTTTAACATCACATACAAAAATAAACTCAAAATGTAATAAAAACTTAAATGTAAGGCCATGAACTAGAAAACTCTTAGAGGATAAAATAGAGAGTACATTCTTTGACATAAATCACAGTGAGATCCTCATTGACCTGCCTCCTAGAGGAAGGGAAATAAAAACAAAAGATAGGGGATGTAATTAACCTTAAAAGATTTGCACAGCCAAACAATAAACAAGATTAAAAGACAACTCTCGGAATGGGAGAAAATAATTGCAAAGGAAATGACTGACAAAGGATTAATCTCTAAAATATACAAGCAGCTCATAGAATGTAATAGTAGAAAAACAAGCAACCCAATCAAAAATTGGGCAGTGGAAATTTGTTCAAGATGGCAAAGTAGAAGGGTGTATCCTCATCTCCTGTGAGAGCACAGAAATCACAACAATCTGTCAAACAACCATAGAAAGGAGGACACTGGAAGCCACCAGAAAAAGATATCCCACATCCAAAGACAAAGAAGAAGCCTCAATGAGATGATAGGAGGGTTGAAATCACAATAAAAACAAATCCTGTATCTGCCAGGTAGGCAACCCACAAACTGGAGTACAATAATACCAAATAAGTTCTCCCATTGTTATGAACGTTCTGAGCCCCATGTCACGCTTACTAGCCTGGGATCTGGCAAGGGGCCTGGGAATCCAAAGGGAATCTGACTTTGAAGCCCAGTGGGATTTGATTACCAGACTTCCACAGGACTGGGGAAAACAGACTGTACTCTTGGAGATCACAAACAAAATTTTGCACCCATCAAGACCCAGAGAAAAGGAACAATGACCCCACAGGAGACTGAACCAGACCTTTTAGTGTTGGAGGGTCTCCTGTGGAGGTGTGATTTGGCAGTGTCTCAAAGCAGGGACAGGGACAATGGCAGCAACAGGCTTGGGAGGTGTCCATTGTTGTAAGCCCTCTTGGAATTCATCATTAACTCTACTGTAGAGCTGGTAGACCTCAGGGTTGGGTTGCCTCAGGCCAATCAACTAACACAACCCCACTCATCAGCAGATAATTTAATTAAAATTTTAGTGAGCATGGCCCTGGCCACCAGAGCAAGGCCCAGTTTTTCCCACCACCAATCTCTCCCATCAGGAAGCTTATACAAGCCTCTTAGCCTCATTTACAAGAGGCCACAAAGAAGAAAAAGAACCACAATCCCACAGTGGCTAGAGTAAAAATCATTTCAAAGAAATTTAATCAGAATGAAAAAGCAGAGGGTTATCTCCCAGATGAAGGGACAAGATAAAACCCCAGAAAAGCAACTAAATGAAGCAGAGATAGGCAACCTTCCAGAAAAAGAATTCAGAATAATGACTGTGAAGATGATCCAGTTCAGTTCAGTTCAGTTCAGTTCAGTCGCTCAGTCCTGTCTGACTCTCTGCGACCCCATGAATTGCAGCACGCCAGGCCTCTCTGTTCATCACCAACTCCCGGAGTTTACCCAAACCCATGTTCATCGAGTCGGTGATGCCATCCAACCATCTCATCCTCTGTCATCCCCTTCTCCTCCCGCCCCCAATCCTACCCAGCATTAGGGTCTTTTCCAATGAGTCAACCCTTCGCATGAGGTGGCCAAAGTATTGGAGCTTCAGCTTCAACATCAGACCTTCCAATGAACACCCAGGATTGATCTCCTTTAGGGTGGATTGATTGGATCTCCTTGCAGTCCAGGAAACTCTCAAGAGTCTTCTCCAACACCACAGTTCAAAAGCATCAATTCTGTGGTGCTCAGCTTTCTTCACCGTCCAACTCTCACATCCATACATGACCACTGGAAAAACCATAGTCTTGACTAGACAGACTTTTGTTGGCAAAGTAATGTCTCTGCTTTTAAACATGCTATCTAGGTTGGCCATAACCTTCCTTCCAAGTAGTAAGCGTCTTTTAATTTCATGGCTGCAGTCACCATCAGCAGTGATTCTGGAGCCCAAAAAAGTAAAGTCTGACACTGTTTCCACTGTTTCCCCATCTATTTCCCATGGAGTGATGGGACCAGATGCCATGATCTTAGTTTTCTGAACGTTGAGCTTTAAGCCAACTTTTTCACTCTCCTCCTTCACCTTCATCAAGAGGCTCTTTAGTTCTTCTTCACTTTCTGCCATAAGGGTGGTGTCATCCGCATATCTGAGGTTATTGATATTTCTCCCGGCTATCTTGATTCCAACTTGTGTTTCTTCCAGCCCAGCGTTTCTCATGATGTACTCTGCATAGAAGTTAAATAAGCAGGGTGACAATATACAGCCTTGACGTACTCCTTTTCCTATTTGGAACCAGTCTGTTGTTCCATGTCCAGTTCTAACTGTTGCTTCCTGACCTGCATACAGGTTTCTCAAGAGACAGGTCAGATGGTCTGGTATTCCTATCTCTTTCAGAATTTTCCACAGTTTATTGTGATCCACACAGTCAAAGGCTTTGGCATAGTCAATAAAGCAGAAAGAGATGTTTTTCTGGAACTCTCTTGCTTTTTTGATGATCCAGCAGATATTGGCAATTTGATCTCTGGTTCCTCTGCCTTTTCTAAAACCATCTTGAACATCTGGAAGTTCATGGTTCACGTATTGCTGAAGCCTGGCTTGGAGAATTTTGAGCATTACTTTACTAGCATGTGAGATGAGTGCAATTGTGCAGTAGTTTGAGCATTCTTTGGCATTGCCTTTCTTTGGGATTGGAACGAAGACTGATCTCTTCCAGTCCTGTGGCCACTGCTGAGTTTTCCAAATTTGCTGGCATATCGAGTGCAGCACTTTCACAGCATCATCTTTGAGGATTTGAAATAGCTCAACTGGAATTCCATCACCTCCACTAGCTTTGGTTGTAGTGATGCTTTCTAAGGCCAACTTGACTTCACATTCCAGGATGTCTTGGCTCTAGGTGAGTGATCACACCATCGTGATTATCTGTGTCATGAAGATCTTTTTTGTACAGTTCTTCTGTGTATTCTTGCCACCTCTTCTTAATATCGTCTGCTTCTGTTAGGTCCATACCATTTCTGTCCTTTATCGAGCCTGTCTTTGCATGAAATGTTCCTTTGGTATCTCTAATTTTCTTGAAGAGGTCTCTAGTCTTTCCCAATCTGTTGTTTTCCTCTATTTGTTTGCACTGATTGCTGAGGAAGGCTTTCTTATCTCTCCTTGCTATTCTTTGGAACTCTGCATTCAGATGAGAATATCTTTCCTTTTCTCTTTTGCTTTTTGCTTCTCTTCTCTTCCCAGCTATTGGATCTCAGAAAAAGAATGGATGGGATATAAGAAATGTTTATCAAAAACCTAGAAGAAGTAAAGAACAAACAGAGATGAAAATATATACTATAAGGAATCAATAGCAGAATAACAGGGATAAAAACGGATAACTGACCTGGAAGACATGTGTGCGTGCTTAGTCACTCTAGCCTTGTCCGACTCTCTGGGACCCCATGGACCATGGCCCGCCAGGCTCCTCTGTCCATGGGATTCTCCAGGCAAGAATACTGGAGTGGGCTGCCATTTCCTTCTCCAGTGAGAAAGTATGAGGTGAGTGAAATGAGTGAAGTGAAGTCGGTCAGTCGTGTCTGACTCTTTGCGACCCCATGGACTGTAGCCTACCAGGCTCCTCCTCCATGGGATTTTCCAGGGAAGACTACTGGAGTGGGTTGCCATTTCCTTCTCCAGACCTGGAAGACAGAATGATGGAAATCACTGCTGCAGAAGAGAGTATAGAAAGAGAATGAAAAGAAAAAAGAAAAAAAGAATACAGCCTAAGAGAGCTCTGTGACAACATTAAATGCACCAACATTCCCATTATAGGGGTCCCAAAAGGAGAAAAGAGAGAGAGAAAAGACCTGAGAAAATATTTGAAGAGAGAATAGCTGAAAACTTCTCTAACATGGGATAGGAAGGGCTTCTAGGGTAGCTCAGCTGATAAAGAATTTGCCTGCAATGCAGGAGATGCCAGATTGGTTCCTAGGTTGGGAAGTTCCCCTGGAGAATGGATAGGCTACCCACTCTAGTATTCTTGGGCTTCCCTGGTGGCTCATATGGTAAAGAATCAGGCTGAAATACAGGAGATCTGAGTTTGATACCTGGGTTGGGATGATCCCCTGGAGGAGAGCATGGGAACCCACTCCAGTATTCTTGCCTAAAGAATCCCCATGGACAGAGGAAACTGGCAGGCAAAAGTCCATGGGGTCTCAAAGAGTTAGACACAACTGAGCAACTAAGCACAGCACAACATGGGAAAGGAAATAGTCAATCAAGTCCAGGAAGCTCAGAGAGTCCTAGGCAAGATAAACCCAAGGAGGAACACATTGTGACACATAGTAATCAAACTAAAAAAAAATTAAAGACATACATAAAATACTAAAAGCAACAAGGGAAAATGACAAACAGCATACATGGGAATTCCCATCAGGTTATCAGCTGATTTCTCAACAGAAACTCTACAAGCCAAAAGGGAATGGCATGATATATTTAAAGTGATGAAAGGGAAGAAACTGCAATCAAGAATACTCTATCCAGCAAGAGTCTCATTGAGATTTGATGGAGGAATCAAAAGCATTCCAGAAATGCAGAAGTTAAGAGAATTCAGCACCATCAAACCAGTTTTACAACAAATGCTAAAGAAATTCTCTTGGCAGGAAACACAAGAGAAGGAAAAGATCTACACAAAATAAGTCCAAAGCAATTAAGAAAATGGTGATAGGATCATACATATCAATAATTACCTTAAATGTAAATGGATTAAATGCACCAACTAAAAGACATAGGCTGGGTGAATACAAAAACAAGACCAGTATATATACTGTCTACAAGAGAACCACCTCAGACCTAGGGATACTTACAGACTGTCCATTGACAGATGAATGGATAAGGAAGTTGTGGTACATATACACAATGGAATATTACTCAGCGTAAAAAGGAATGCATTTGAGTCAGTTATAATTAGGTGAATTAACCTAGAGCCTATTATACAGAGTGATGTAAGTCAGAAAGAGAAAGACAAACACACATATATATAGAATTTAGAAATGGTGTTACCAATGATCCTAAGTACAGGGCAGCAAAGGAGAGACAGATGTAAGGAACAAACTTTTGGACTCAGTGGGAGGAGAGGGTGATATGACTTGAGAGAATAACATTGAAATATATACACTACCATATGTAAAACAGATAACCAGTGCAAGTTTGATGTATGATGCAGGGCACCCAAAGCCAATGCTCTGTGACAACTTGGAGGGATAGGTTGTGGAGGAAGGTGGGACGGGAGGTTAAGGATGGAGGGGACACATGTATATCTATGACTGATTCATACTGATGTATAACAAAAGCCATCACAATATTGTAAAGTAACTATCTTTCAATTAAAATAAATAAACGAATTTTAAAAAATGACATAGACTGGCTGGGCAGATGAATATATGTGCGTGTATTCACTTCCACTTACCACATCACTTTATTTAATGTCCCAAATTGTATGTAACTACTTTATATTGTTAGTTTAATCATGTTTCCTTTATGGCATGCAATTGTAATTATCTTTTATTTTTGACTGGCTATTGATTGTGAAAACTAAATTTTTTTACTTTTGTAATTAGGTAACTGTAGAGTTGGACCGTGAAGAAAGCTGAGCACCAAAGAATTGATGCTTTTGAACTGTGGTGTTGGAGAAGACTCTTGAGAGTCCCTTGGAATGCAAGGAGATCCAACCAGTCCATCCTAAAGGAGATCAATCCTGGGTGTTCATTGGAAGGACTGATGTTGAAGCTGAAACTCCAATACTTTGGCCACCTCATGCGAAGAGTTGACTCATTGGAAAAGACCCTGATGCCGGGAAGGATTGAGAGCAGGGAGAGAAGGGGACAACAGAGGGTGGAGATGGCTGGATGGCATCACCAACTCGATGGACATGAGTTTGGGTAAATTCCGGGAGTTGGTGTTGGACATGGAGGACCGGCGTGCTGCGATTCATGGGGTCGCTAAGAGTCAGACACGACTGAGAGATTGAACTGAACTAAACTGTTATTCACATAACACCAATGAATCATGATTGTATGTGCCCAGTCATTCAGTCTTTGTGGTCTCATGGACTGTAACCTGTCAGGCTCCTCTGTCCACACAATTTTCCAGGCAAGAACACTTGAGTCGGGTGCCATTGTCTACTCCAGGGGATCTTCCCTACCCAGGGATTGAATCCACAACTCTTTTGTCTCCTGCATTGGAAGGTGGATTCTTTACCACTAGCACCACCTGGAAAGCCTTTGGTCAACAGTAAATAATATAATTCTATATCACTAAAATTACCATTTAATAGAAAAGCCTGTAATCATTTTTTAAAATCCAGACACATGTCAGAATTATCTTGGAATTTTTTGAGAAGTACAAATGACCAGGTATTGTATTTTTTATCCAAAGCTTCTGTTGTGTTTCTAATGGACTTCCATGTTTAAAAACAACTGAACTATATGATGATCTTTTATCTTTAACTACTTTGTTCCACTCTTTCTATTACATATTCAGTGTTCTCATTTCATTTAGTTTATGTTTTCCAATTTTTCTGTCTCTTTTTTTTTTCTCAAACCATTATCAAAACATAGTAGAAAAGTTTTTGTATACATATATGGAGAAGCTCTATACATTCAGCAAAAACAAGACCAGGAGCGGACTGTGGCTCAGATCATGAACACCTTATTGCCAAATTCAGACTGAAATTGAAGAAAGTAGGGAAAATCACTAGATCATTCAGGTATGACCTAGATCAAATCCCTTAGGATTATACTGTGGAAGTGACAAGTAGATTCAAGGGATTAGATCTGATAGACAGTGTGCCTGAAGAACTATGGACGGAGATTCATAACATTGTACAGGAGGTGGTGATCAAAACCATCCCCAAGAAAAATGTAAAAAGGTAAAATGGTTGTCTGAGGAGGCTTTACAAATAGCTGAGAAAAGAAGAGAAGTGAAGGGAAAGGAGAAAAGGAAATATATACCCATTGAATGCAGAGTTCCAAAAAATAGCAAGGAGAGATGAGAAAGCTTTCCTCAGAGATCAATGCAAAGAAATAGAGGAAAACAATAGAATGGGAAAAACTAGAGCTCTCTTCAAGTAAATTAGAGATATCAAGGGAACATTTAAAGCAAAGATGGGCTCGATAAAGGACAGAAATGATATGGACCTAACAGAAGCAGAAGATATTAAGAAGAGGTGGCAAGAAGACACTGAAGGACTATACAAAAAGATCTTAATGACCCAGATAACCACGATGATGTGATCACTCATCTAGAGCCAGACATCCTGGAATGTGAAGTCTAATGGGCCTTAGGAAGCATCACTATGAACAAAGCTAGTGGAGATGATGGAATTCCAGTTGAGCTATTCAAATCCTAAAAGATGATGCTGTTAAAGTGCTGTACTAAATAAGTCAGCAAATTTGGAAAACTCAGCAGTGGCCACAAGACAAGAAAAGGTCAGTTTTCATTTAAATCTCAAAGAAGAGCAATACCAAAGAATGTTCAAATTACCACACAATTGCACTCATCTCACATGCTAGCAACATAATGCTCAAAATTCTCCACGCGAGGCTTCAACAGTACATGAACTGAGAACTTCCAGACGTTCAAGTTGGATTTAAAAAAGACAGAGGAATCACAGATCAAATTGGTAACATCTGCTGGATCATAGAAAAAGCAAGAGAATTCCAGAAAAACACCTACTTCTTCTTTGACTACACGAAAACCTTTGACTGTGTGGATCACAATAAACTGTGGAAAATTCTTCAAGAGATGGGAACCCCAGATCCCCTTTCCTGCCTCCTGAGAAATTGGTATGCAGGTCAAGAAGCAACAGTTAGAACTGGAAATGGAACAACAGACTGGTTCTAAATCGGGAAAGGAGTATATCAAGGCTGTACGTTGTCACCCTGATTATTTAACTTATATGCAGAGTACATCATGAGAAATGCTGGGCTGGATGAAGCACAAGCTGGAATCAAGATTGCCGGGAGAAATATCAATAACCTCAGATACACAGATGAAACCCTTATGGCAGAAAGTGAAGAAGAACTAAAGAGCCTCTTGATGCAAGTGAAAGAGGATAGTGGGAAAAGCTGGCTTAAAATTCAACATTCAAAAAATCACGGCATCTGGCCCCATCACTTCATGGCAAATGGATGGAGAAACAATGGAAACAGTGACAGACTTTATTTTCTTGGCTACAAAATCACTGCAGATGGTGACTGCAGCCATGAAATTAAAAGACACTTACTGCTTGGAAGAAAAGTTATGACCAACCTAGACAGCATATTAAAAAGCAGAGACATTTCTTTACTGACAATGGTCCATCTAGTCAAAGCTATGCTTTTTTCCAGTAGTCATGTATGGATGTGAGAGTTGGACCGTAGAGAAAACTGAGTGCTTAATAATTGATGCTTTTGAACTGTGGTGTTGGACAAGACCCTTGAGCATCCCTTGGACTGTAAGGAGATAAAATCAGGCAATCCTAAAGGAAATGAGTTCTGAATATTCATTGGAAGGACTGATGCTGAAGGTCCAATACTTTGAACACCTGATGCAAAGAATTGACTCATTGGAAAAGATCCTGATGCTGGGAAAGATTGAAGGCAGGAAGAGAAGTGCATGTCAGAGGATGAGATAATAGGTTGGCATCACCAACTTAAGTGATGGACATGAATTTGAGCAAGCTCTGGGAGTTGGTGATGCACAGGGAAGCCCAGCGTGCTGCACTCCATGGGGTAGCAAAGAGTCGAACATGACTGAGCGACTGAACTGAACTGATATATATATAGTATGTATAATATATATATTTTAGAAAACTTATGAATTTTTGCCTAGCTAAAAACTTTGTTTTTGATTCCACTTTTTTAACTTAATATGAATAGAATGCTAGATTTCAAATTAATATTCCCTCAAAATTTTGATATATTCCCATGTATTTTGGCATCTAATATTATTGGTAAAAGTCTAGAAAGTTTATTATCTTAGTGATTTTTAAAAAAATTGAATGGAGTTTGAAGCTTTTAATCCAATTCTGAGAATAAAAAGAAATACTCTTGTAAAAAAAAACCTGGACATTAATATGTGATACAGAATTATAAACTAAAGTCCAGATTTTGTTTAAAATTCACAAAATTTTATATAATATATATCGTCTGTTTTCATGACTTATTCAAGATTCTACGTTGTGTTTAGTTGCATTGAGCAGCTTTAGCTACTTGCAACAAATTCTGGTAAATTCTCTTTTCATTTTTATTATGTTACAAATATTTTCTAATTTTCCTTGTTATGGCTTCTTAGATACACCCATCATTTAAAACTGGATGTTTAATAGTCAAATACATGGGGTGTTTAAAGTATCTTTGATATTAATTTCACATTTTGATTTTAAATTCTCATTTAAATACTTTCTTCTCTGCAATCACCCTCTGTGTTTTTTCAGTCTTCTAACTTTACTGAGGCTTTCAATTGCTCAGTCTAAGATTTCTCTTGGTAAATGTCACATTGCACTTGAAAATATGTCAGTTTTATTCAAATATTTTTTGATATTTATTTCTAACATAAATCCATAGTGATAAGAGAAAAGACCCTGTATGATATCAATACCTTAAGACCATGAAATTTTTGTATTTTATTTTATGCCTCTGGATATATTTCAGTGTCTCCTAGTTCACAGCACTTTCTATGGGAACATGAACATAATTTGTATTCCACTGTTGTGTGAACATTATATAAATCTTAATTATGTTGAACTGGTTCATACTTCTTTTCAGGTCTACTGTATCCTTCTAATTTTATGTATATCCATTCTACTAATTTTTGAGAGTTTGGTATCTAAACTCTGACTAAACATCTTAATTTATGTACTTAAAAAATAAATGTAATATATAGTGGAACTATATGTAACTTCCCTGGTGGCTCAGATGGCAAAGCATCTGCCTACAATGCGGGAGACCCAAGTTCAATTCCTGGATTGGGAAGATCTCCTGGAGAAGGAAATGGCAACCTACTCCAGTATTTTTGCCTGGAAAATCCCATGGATGGAGAAGCCTGGTAGGCTACAGTCCATGGGGTCGCAAAAAGTAAGATACAACTGAGCAACTTCGCTTTCACTTTCATATGTAACTTTGTTCTATATTTTCCAAGTCTTTTGTAATATGTTATCATACTTTCATAAATTATAAAATGAAAAAGAAAAAAGCAGATAAAAGGTTTTCTGAATAGCTGAAGGAACCGTACTCAATATCTTGTAATAACCTATAATGGATAATAATCTGTGGCGTGTTACACACACACACACATATATATATACACACACACATACATAACATATATATCTGAGTTAGCTTTCTGTACACCTGAAACTAACACAATATTTTAAATTAACTATACTTCAATAATAAATAAATGAATTGCATAAACAACCAAAACATGATGGAAAATCAGAGTCAAACTTTATATGCTTTTAAAAGGATGATATAATGTTTCTTGTACTTTTGGATTTGTTGAATATTTCTGTACCACTAATGTAGTTCCCACCTTTCCACAATCTAGGTATAGATATCTCTGTTGAATTTCTTAACACTGCAGTGACTGCAGCATGCATCCATATTTTCAGACATAGGCTTGATTTCACACATTTTGTCTTTTTGATCACATGAGTTACCTTGAGTCCAATCTGCAACCTGGTACATATGGCTAGCATGTGTGTTGTTTGGATGTGAGGAAATCTTGTCCTGTGGAAAAGAATCAAAACAACTAAGTAAGTATAGATCTAAATTTATGATGAGATCTCCAGAAGAAGATTTAGAGAGAGGTTCAGGTAAACGTTAAAGTAGATGGAACATAAACATTTCATAGTTGTTAGTCTTGTATTTGTTGAATCAAGTGTAGAGAAGCTCAACATTAATATCTGTAGTATATTTATGATTATATATAGAGAGATGTAATGTGGGAGAAGTGAGGTGAAAAATGCTGCAGAGGAGATGATACAAAACAGTGAAACAGCAAGAACCTAGTTCCATTCTTGTTCAGAATTCAAGTAAGGAAAGTAGGGGAGTTGTAATTTAAGAGCAATCACCAAATAGTAGCACCCAAGTATAACTAGGAGGCACAGGAATTCCTCTCCTGTAGGGAATGGCTTTGTATAATAATTCTTTATAAAATAACTTTGGAAAAATATCAGGAGCCTAAGAGCATACAAATGAAAGAAAACTATTCTCCCTGGGTAAGTGGGATAATTTTTTTGTTTTTTTAGGTTTGGTCAGCTGGTAAAGAATCTGGCTGCTATGCGGGAGATGTGAGTTCTATCCCTGGGTTGGGAAGACCCCCTGGAGAAGAGAAACGTTATCCACTCCAGTATTCTGGCCTAGAGAATTCCATGGACTGTATAGTCCAGGGGTCGCAAACCGTTGAACACGAGTGAGAAACTTTCACTGGTCACTAGTCACATGAGAGAAAAGGAAAGGGGAGAGAAGGCACAAAAGAAGGTACACTTTTTAACTTTGAAATATCTTAATCATATGAATGTATTGCTTATTTGATACATTTATAAAATAAAATTTTGATTAAAAAATTAAAACAGCTTCCAAAGGGAAAAGCATTACACTTACAAAGCATCATGTAAAGATTAATATCAGAAGATTTTTGAAAACTTATGCAAGAAGAAAATAAAGTAGTATCTTTAAATTTTTGCAAGAAGAGAACTCCAGACTTGAAAATGTGTATCTAACTACATTGTATTTTCAATTCAGTGTGTGGAACTTCCCTGGTGGTCCAGTGGTTAAGACTCCATGTTTCCACTTCAGAGGGCATGGGTTCTATCTCTGGTTGGGGAACAAAGATATTACATGCACATGGTTCAGCAAAAAAATTAAATAATAAAAAATAAACTCAGTGCGGAGTGATGATATTCTCTAGCAGAAAATGCCTTAGGAACTTCACCAGACAAAAGATCCACTATGAGATTATTTTTTGAAATTCAGACAGTGGTAAGGAAGGCTTGAACTTGAAGTTTATTGACATTAATGGTGAAAAAATCCTGGAATATGCCACATTAACCATTAACCCGTGAGTAGGAGCATGCCCAAACAGCTATGCTTAGCTACACCCCAATCAATGTTGAAATGACACAATAACCACAAATAGATTCAGCATTATAAAAGTAATGAACCAATAATACCTTGGATTCTAGATGGAGAGAGACTAAGACAGCAGACATAAGAAGTTACATTGATAATGGCAAGGCAGAGCATCAAGGAGGTGAGGAAATCTGAGGATCTAGAATGGCTCTAACTGCCTTTTCTTGTTGGATCTCTGGGATTCTGGTCACTCTCTCGGTTTAAACAGAGTTTAAAAGGGTTTGCAGTCCCTTAATTCTGAATCTTAAGTTCACCTTGTACCTACAATCCCCAAGTTCCTCTGAATTCAGAAAAATCACACATTGGATAAGGAGTTGAAATGATAATGAGACAAGTACCTTTGAAACATGAGGAAAATTTTAAAGGTTTGGCCCTTCAGTGTGATTATTCATCCTCCAGACCTATAGTCCATGTGGCATTTCCTGTGAACAACAACTGACCTCTAACTCTGATGCCATTACCAAAACAAACCTGTAGAAACTTTTAGCAGATTAAAAGGTATGGAGTCCCTCTGGGTACAATGTATTAGCACCATTCATCCCTCAAACAAAATGTGTTTTTTATCATGCACTCCACACAAGACACTGGTCCAGAAGAGAGTTGTTAAATAGTGTGAAGTAAACCTGACAGCCAATCAGAGCTGCCCATCTACTAAAAAATTAAAGGAGGCAGAATCTTTCATGACCCAAGGAAATGCTTATAATGCAAGTAAAGATTACATAAAACTTCAAAGTTTTATACAAAAGCTATTGATGTGTCATAAGAAAGCTAACTATCCATGCATTTAATCATTTAATTAAATAATGATTTTGGAAAGTTCAGAGTAGCCTTAGGGAGGCCCTTAAGGCAGTGAGTTTTAAAAACTTCCTTCCCCAGAATCATCTAAGAGAAAGTTTTGTTCTGTCGCTAAGTTGTCTCGCTAAGTTGTGACTCTTTGTGACCCCATGAACTGCAGCATGCCAGGTGCCCCTGTCCTTCACTATCTCCCTGTGTTTGCTAAAACTCATGTCCATTGAGTCAGTGATGCTATACATCCAACCATCTCATCCCTTGTCATCCCCTTCTCGCCCTGCCCTCAATCTTTCCCAGCATCAGGGTTTTTCCCAGTGAGTTGGCTCTTTGCATCAGGTGGCCAAAGTATTGGAGATTCAGCTTCAGCATCAGTCCTTTCAATAAGCATTCATGGATGATTTCCTTTAGGATTGACTGATTTGATCTCCTTGCAGTCTAAGGGAATCTCAAGAGTCTTCTCCAACACCACAGTTCAAAAGCATCAATTCTTCAACACTCAGCTTTCTTTATGGTCCAACTCTCACATCCATACATGACTAAGGGAAAGCGATAGCTTTAACTATACAGAACTTTGTGGGCAAAGTAATGTCTCTTCTTTTTAATATGCTGTCTAGGTTTGTCATGGCTTTTCTTCCAAGGAGCAAGCATCTTTTAATTTCATGGCTGCAGTCACCATCTGTAGTGATTTTGGAGCCCAAGAATATAAAATCTGTCACTGTTTCCATTGTTTCCCCATCTATTTGCCATGAAGTGATGGGACCGTATGCCATGATCTTAGTTTCTTGATTGTTGAGTTTTAAGTTTAAATATGGAATCTAGAACAATGATATTAATGAACCTATTTGCAGGGCAGGAATGGAAACCTAGGTGTGGAGAATGGACTCATGGACACAGTGGGGCAAGGAAGGAGTGGGATGAGTGGAAAGAGTAGCATTGATAAATATATACACTATCATGTGTAAAACACATAGCTGGTGATAAGTTGGTATATAACACAGGGAACCCAGCTTGGTACTCTGTGATGTCCTAGAGGTGTGGGATGCAAGAAGCAGAGGGAGGTTCAAGAGGGAGGGGATATATGTATAATTATGGCTGATTTGTGTTGTTGTACTTCAGAGACCAATACAACATTGTTAAGTATTTTTCCTCCAGTTAAAAAATAAATTGAAAACAAAAGAAAGATATGTGTCAACTCTTCTTTAAATGTTTGGTAGAGTTTACCTGTGAATTAATTTTTTCCTGGGCTTTGTATTTCACTGACTTTTTAAATCACTGATTCAAGGTTACTATTGCTAATTGGTTTGTTTATGGTTTTTATTTTTTCCTGATTCAGTCTTTTATGATTCTATGCATGCAAGTAAAATGGACAACCGAGGAGAAAAGCATAGATTTCTAGACTAATTATTCATTGAAATGTCTTAGGGTACTTTGTGATTTTGTGGAATGAGCTGTAACTTTTCTTTTCCTTCTGATTTTATTTACTTGGATTCTTGTTTTATCTTGATTTAGGTTATACCTAAATGGCCTAGTGGTTTTCCCTGCTTTCTTCAATTTAAGTCTGAATTTGGCAATAAGGAGTTCATGATCTGAGCCACAGTCAGCTCCCGGTCTTGTTTTTGCTGACTGTATAGAGCTTCTCCATCTTTGGCTGCAAAGAATATAATCAATCTGATTTCAGTGTCGACCATCTTGTGATGTCCATGTGTAGAGTCTTCTCTTGTGTTGTTGGAAGAGGGTGTTTGCTATTACCAGTGCGTTCTCTTGGCAGAACTTTGCCCTGCTTCATTCTGTACTCCAAGGCCAAATTTGCCTGTTACTCCAGGTGTTTCTAGACTTCCTACTTTTGCATTCCAGTCCCCTACAATGAAAAGGACATCGTTTTGAGGTGTTAGTTCTAGAAGATCTTGTAGGTCTTCATAGAACTGCTCAACTTCAGCTTCTTCAGCGTTACTGATCGGGGCATAGACTTGGATTACCGTGATATTGAATGGTTTGCCTTGGAAAAGAACAGAGCAAGCCATTAATCAGAGAAGGAAAACACCTCAAGCCTGAGGTAGTTTCACCATGCCCCTCTCCCACAATATGCATTTTTGAGATAGAATGGCATGAGGTGTGTTATTCCCCAGCCATAAATCAATTGACATAAATACTGGTTTGTTGAGCCATTATCAGCCCAAGTTTTGAGAAAAGAAAAAAAAAAAAGGTTAGTCTTGGCAGAACTGGTTTTGTCAACAGAGAAGGGGGGGGGAGAACCTCTGCCACTCGCAATTTATTTCCTCCTGCCTCTTGGGGGGCCTCTGGCCTTTCTACCAGTTAACCCTCTCACTAGCACTTCCCTCCTTTGGGCTGGGGCTCCCAACAAGAGTGTCCTCTACTCAGTTGTAGTTGTAGATTGCCCTTCTCTTCTTGGTTCTATGTCCCACTCTCGTCATCTTTGACTTCCCCTTCATCTCCACTAAACTTGTCATGGGCCCACCTGGTGCTGGTGCTGGATTTCTGAAACATGAACAAGCCCCGAACCCGAGGAAACACTTGTCTACTATGACCTGGGCTCACACACTTCTCAATGCCTTCACCTTCACAATTATTGTGCTTTTGAACATGTACTCGGGGTCCCATTCCTCGTCTTGGTTTCTCTTCTGAAAATCATTGTTGCTGCTGTTGTTGTTACCAGAGTAGTTGTCTCTGCCTTGCTTTTTTTTTTTTTGTTTTGTTTTTTTTGTTTGTTTTTTTTGTTTGTTTTTTTTATAAATTTATTTATTTTAGTTGGGGGCTAATTACTTTACAATATTGTAATAGTTTTTGCCATACATTGACATGAATCAGCCATGGGTTTACATGTGTTCCCCTTCCCGGACCCCCCACCCACCTCCCTCCCCATCCCATCCTTCTGGATCATCCCATTGCCCCGGCCCTGAGCCCTTGTCACATGCATCGAACATGGAATGGTGCTCTGTTTCACATAGGACAATACACATGTCTCAATGCCATTCTCCCAGAACGTCCCACCCTCACCTTCTCCCTCAGAGTCCATAAAATTGTTCCATGCATCTGTGTCTCTTATTCTGTCTCGCATGTAGGGTTAGTCTCTGCCTTGCATACAGGATTTTTGCTACCATCTTTCTAAATTCCATATATATGCATTAATATACTTTATTGGTGTTTCTCTTTCTGACTTATTTCACTCTGCAAATAAGCTCTAGTTTTATCCACCTCATTAGAACTGTCTCAAATGTGTTCTTTTTTATAGCTGAGTAGTATTCCATTATGTATATATACCACAATTTCCTCATCCATTCGTCTGCTCATGGACATCTAGGTTGCCTCCATGTCCTAGCTATTTTAAACAGTGCTGCAATGAACATTGTGGTACAAGGTCTCTTTCAATTCTGGCTTCCTTAGGGTGTATGCTCAGTACTGGGATTGCTGGGTTGCATGGCAATTCTATTCCCGTTTTTTTTTTTTTTTCTTGCAATCTCCACACTGTTCTCCACACTGGCTGTACCAGTTTGCATTCCCACCAGAAGAGTAAGAAGGTTCCCTTTTCTCCAAACCCCCTCCATCATTGGTAGTTTGTAGACATTTTGATGGTAGCCATTCTGACTGGTGTGAGATGATACCTCATTGTGGGTTTGATTTGCATTTATCTAACAAGGAGTGATATTGAGCGTCTTTTCATGTGTTTATTAGTCATCTGTTTGTCTTCTTTGGAGAAATGTCTGTTTAGTTCTTTTGCCCACTGTTTGATTGGGTTGTTTGTTTTCCTGGTATTGAGCTGCATGAGCTGCTTGTGTATTTTGGAGATTAGTTCTTTTTTTTTTTTAATAAATTTATTTATTTTAGTTGGGGGCTAATTACTTTACAATATTGTAATAGTTTTTGCCATACATTGACATGAATCAACCATGGGTCTACATGTGTTCCCCTTCCTGGAACCCCCACCCACCTCCCTCCCCATCCCATCCCTCTGGGCCATCCCATTGCCCCAGCCCTGAGCCCTTGTCTCATGCATCGAACATGGAATGGTGTTCTGTTTCACATATGATAATATACATGTTTCAATGCTATTCTCCCAGAACGTCCCACCCTCACCTTCTCCCTCAGAGTCCATAAAATTGTTCTATGCATCTGTGTCTCTTATTCTGTCTCACATATAGGGTTATCGTTACCATTTTTCAAATTCCATATATATGCATTAGTATACTGTATTGTTGTTTTTCTTTCTGGCTTACTTCACTCTGTATAATGGGCTCCAGTTTCATCCATCTCAGTAGAACCGATTCAAATGTATTTTTTTAATGGCTGAGTAATATTCCATTGTGTATATGTGCCACAGCTTCCTTATCCATTCGTCTGCTGATGGACATCTAGGTTGCTTCCATGTCCTGGCTATTGTAAACAGTGCTGCGATGAACATTGGGGTACACGTGTCTCTTTCAATTCTGGTTTCTTTGGTGTGTATGCCCAGCAGTGGGATTGCTGGGTCATATGGCAGTTCTATTCCAGTTTTTTAAGGAATCTCCACACTGTTCTCCATAGTGGCTGTACTAGTTTGCATTCCCACCAACAGTGTAAGAGGGTTGCCTTTTCTCCACACCCTCTCCAGCATTTATTGCTTGTAGACTTTTGGACAGCAGCCACTCTGACTGGTGCGAAATGATACCTCATTGTGGTTTTGATTTGCATCTCCCTAATAATGAGTGATGTTGAGCATCTTTTCATGTGTTTGTTAGCCATCTGTATATCTTCTTTGGAGAAATGTCTGTTTAGTTCTTTGGCCCATTTTTTGATTGGGTCGTTTATTTTTCGGGAATTCAGCTGCAGAAGTTGCTTGTATATTTTTGAGATTAATTGTTTGTCTGTTGCTTCGTTTGCTATTATTTTCTCCCATTCTGAAGGCTGTCTTTTCACCTTGCTTATAGTTTCCTTTGTTGTGCAAAAGCTTTTAATTTTAATTAGGTCCCATTTGTTTATTTTTGCTTTTATTTCCAATATTCTGGGAGGTGGGTCATGGAGGATCCTGCTGTGATTTATGTCGGAGAGTGTTTTGCCTATGTTTTCCTCTAGGAGTTTTATAGTTTCTGGTCTTACGTTTAGATCTTTAATCCATTTTGAGTTTATTTTTGTGTATGGTGTTAGGAAGTGTTCTAGTTTCATTCTTTTACAAGTGGTTGACCAGTTTTCCCAGCACCACTTGTTAAAGAGATTGTCTTTTCTCCACTGTACATTCCTGCCTCCTCTGTCGAAGATAAGGCGTCCATAGGTGCGTGGGTTTATCTCTGGGCCCTCTATTCTGTTCCATTGGTCTATATTTCTATCTTTGTGCCAGTACCATACTGTCTTGATGACTGTGGCTTTGCAGTAGAGCCTGAAGTCAGACAGGTTGATTCCTCCAGTTCCATTCTTCTTCCTCAAGATTGCTTTGGCTATTCGAGGCTTCTTATATTTCCATACAAATTGTGAGATGATTTGTTCTAGTTCTGTGAAAAGTACCATTGGTAGCTTGATAGGGATTGCACCGAATCTATAGATTGCTTTGGGCAGCACACTCATTTTCACTATATTAATTCTTCCAATCCATGGACACGGTATATTTCTCCATCTGTTTGTGTCCTCCTTGATCTCTTCCATCAGTGCTTTATAGTTCTCTATATATAAGTCTTTTGTTTCCCTAGGTAGACACACTCCCAAGTATTTTATTCTTTTTGTTGCAATGGTGAATGGTATTGTTTCCTTAATTTCTCTTTCTGTTTTCTCATTACTGGAGTATAGGAATGCAAGGGATTTCTGTGTGTTAATTTTATATCCTGCAAATTTACTATATTCATTGATTAACTCTAGTAATTTTCTAGTAGAGTCTTTAGGGTTTTCTATGTAGAGGATCATGTCATCTGCAAACAGTGAGAGTTTTACTTCTTCTTTTCCTATCTGTATTCCTTTTATTTCTTTTTCAGCTCTGATTGCTGTGGCCAAAACTTCCAAAACTATGTTGAATAGTAGTGGTGAAAGTGGGCATCCTTGCCTTGTTCCTGACTTTAGGGGAAATGCTTTCAATTTTTCACCATTGAGGATAATGTTTGCTGTGTGTTTGTCATATATAGCTTTTATTATGTTGAGGTATGTTCCTTCTATTCCTGCTTTCTGGAGGGTTTTTATCATAAATGGATGCTGAATTTTGTCAAAGGATTTTGCTGCATCTATTGAGATAACCATATGGTTTTTATCTTTCAATTTGTTAATGTGGTGTATTTCATTGATTGATTTGCGGATGTTGAAAAAAACCTTGCATTCCTGGTATAAAGCCCACTTGGTCATGATGTATGATCTTTTTAATATGATGTTGGATTCTGTTTGCTAGAATTTTATTAAGGATTTTTGCATCTATGTTCATCAGTGATATTGGCCTGTAGTTTTCCTTTTTTGTGACATCTTTGTCTGGTTTTGGAATTAGGGTGATGGTGGCTTCATTGAATAAGTTTGGAAGTTTACCATCTTCTGCAATTTTCTGAAGAGTTTGAGTAGGATAGGTGTTAGCTCTTCTCTAAATTTTTGGTAGAATTCCGCTGTGAAGCCGTCTGGTCCTGGGCTTTTGTTTGCTGGAAGATTTCTGATTACAGTTTCGATTTCCGTGCCTGTGATGGGTCTGTTAAGATCTTCTATTTCTTCCTGGTTCAGTTTTGGAAAGTCACACTTTTCTAAGAATTTGTCCATTTCTTCCAAGTTGTCCATTTTATTGGCATATAGCTGTTGGTAGTAGTCTCTTATGATCCTTTGTATTTCTGTGGAGTCTGTTGTGATCTCTCCATTTTCATTTCTAATTTTGTTGAACTGATTCTTCTCCCTTTGTTTCTTGATGAGTCTGGCTAACGGCTTGTCAATTTTGTTTATCTTCTCGAAAAACCAGCTTTTAGTTTTGTTGATTTTTGCTATGGTCTCTTTTGTTTCTTTTGCATTTATTTCTGCCCTAATTTTTAAGATTTCTTTCCTTCTACTGACCCTGGGGTTCTTCATTTCTTCCTTCTCTAGTTGCTTTAGGTGTAGAGTTAGTTGATTCATTTGATTTTTTTCTTGTTTCTTGAGGTACGCCTGTATTGCTATGAACCTTCCCCTTAGCATTGCTTTTACAGTGTCCCATAGGTTTTGGGTTGTCGTGTTTTCATTTTCATTCGTTTCTATGCATAATTTGATTTCTTTTTTGATTTCTTCTGTGATTTGTTGGTTATTCAGAAGAGTGTTGTTTAGCCTCCATATGTTGGAATTTTTAATAGTTTTTTTCCTGTAATTGAGGTCTAATCTTACTGCACTGTGGTCAGAGAAGACGGTTGGGATGATTTCAATTTTTTTGAATTTACGAAGGCTAGATTTATGGCCCAGGATGTGATCTATCCTGGAGAAAGTTCCGTGTGCACTTGAGAAAAAGGTAAAATTGATTGTTTTGGGGTGGAAAGTCCTGTAAATATCAATTAAATCTAATTTGTCTATTGTATCATTTAAAGTTTGTGTTTCCTTGTTAATTTTCTGTTTAGTTGATCTATCCATATGCGTGAGTGGAGTATTAAAGTCTCCCACTATTATTGTGTTATTGTTAATTTCCCCTTTCATACTTGTTAGTATTTGCTTTATATATTGTGGTGCTCCTATATGTTGGGTGCATATATATTTATGATTGTTACGACTTCTTCTCGGATTGTTCCTTTGATCTTTATGTAGTGTCCTTCTTTGTCCCTTTTCACAGCCTTTATTTTAAAGTCTATTTTATCTGAAATGAGTATTGCGACTCCTGCTTTCTTTTGGTCTCCGTTTGCATGAAATATGTTCTTCCATCCCTTCACTTTCAGCCTGTGTGTGTCCCTAGTTTTGAGGTGGGTCTCTTGTAGACAGCATATATAGGGGTCTTGTTTTTGTATCCATTCAGCAACCCTTTGTCTTTTGGTTGGGGCATTCAACCCATTTACATTTAAGGTAATTATTGATAAGTATGATCCCGTTGCCATTTACTTTGTTGTTTCGAGTTCGTGTTGAAACATCCTTTCTGTGTTTCCTGTTTAGAGAAGATCTTTTTGCATTTGTTGGAGAGCTGGTTTGGTGGTGCTGAATTCCCTCAGCTCTTGCTTGTCTGTAAAGCTTTTGAATTCTCCTTCATATCTGAATGAGATCCTTGCTGGTTACAGTAATCTGGGTGGTAGATTATTCTCTTTCATTACTTTAAGTATGTCCTGCCATTCCCTTCTAGCCTGAAGGGTTTCTATTGAAAGATCAGCTGTTATCCTTATGGGGATCCCCTTGTGTGTTATTTGTTGTTTTTCCCTTGCTGCTTTTAATATTTGTTCTTTGTGTTTGATCTTTGTTAATTTGATTAATATGTGTCTTGGGGTGTTTCGCCTTGGGTTTATCCTGCTTGGAACTCTTTGGGTCTCTTGGACTTCTGTGACTATTTCTTTCCTCATTTTAGGGAAACTTTCAACTATTATCTCCTCGAGTATTTTTTCATGGCCTTTCCTTTTATCTTCTTCTTCTGGGACTCCTATGATTCGAATGTTGGGGCGTTTCATATTGTCCCAGAGGTCCCTGAGGTTTTCCTCATTTCTTTTGATTCTTTTTTCTTTTTTCCTCTCTGCTTCGTTTATTTCCATCATTCTGTCTTCTACCTCACTTATCCTATTTTCTGCCTCCATTATTCTACTGTTGGTTCCCTCCAGAGTGTCTTTTATCTCCTTTATTTCATTATTCATTATATATTGACTCCTTTTCATTTCTTCTAAGTCCTTGATAAACATTTCTTGCATCTTCTCAATCCTTGTCTCCAGGCTATTTATCTGTAACTCCATTTTGCTTTCAAGATTTTGGATCATTTTTATTATCATTATTCTAAATTCTTTTTCAGATAGATTCCCTATCTCCTCCTCTTTTGTTTGGTTTAGTGGGCATTTCTCATTTTCCTTTACTTGCTGAGTATTTCTCTGCCTTTTCATCTTGTTTAGATTGCTGTGTTAGGCATGGCCTTTCTGTATTCTGGTAGTATGAAGTTCCTCTTTATTGTGGAGGTTCCTCACTGTGGGTGGGGTTGGACAGGTGGCTTGTCAATGTTTCCTGGTTGGGGGAGCTTGTGTCGGTGTTCTGGTGGGTGGAGCTGGATTTCTGCTCTCTAGAGTGCAATGGAGTGACCAGTATTAATTTTTGATATGTCTATGGATTTGGTGTGCCTCTGGGCAGCCTGTATATTGATGCTCAGGGCTATGTTCCTGCGTTGCTGGAGAATTTGCGTGGTATGTCTTGCTCTGGAACTTATTGGCTCTTGGGTGAAGCTTGGTTTCAGAGTATATGTGGAGGCTATTGGATGGTCTCTTATTAATTAATGTTTCCCCTGGCTTTCAGTCTTATTCTTGCAGTAGCCTCAAGACTTCTCCATCCATACAGCATCAGTAATAAAACTTTTAGGTTAATGGTGAAAAGATTCTCCACAGTGAGGGATACCCAGAAAGGTTCACTGAGTTACACGGAGAGATGAGGTGGGGCGGGGTTGAGGTGACCAGGAGGGGAAGAGGGGAATTCAAACGTGGAGAGAGCAATCTAGCCAGTAAGCACTTCCCTCTGTGCTTTCCACAGTCTGGAACCCTCAGAGTGGTTCACAGAGATACATAGAGAGGGGGGAGGAAGGTAATAGAGGTGAGCATGAGTAGAAAGGGAGGAATCAAGAGGGGAGAGAGAGATCTGGCCAGTATTCTGTTCCTGAAGTGTTCTCCGGTACCCAGAACACCCTCAGAGATTCACAGAATTGGGTTGAGAAGAGAAGGAGGAGGGTGGGAGATAGAGGTTCCCTGGAGGAGAAGAAAGAGCATCAATAGGGGGAGAAAGTAATCAGGCCAGTGATCACACTCCTGAGTAAAAATGGGTCCTAAAGATTGGGTTCTTAAATGTACAAAATTGATATCAAATATGTAAAACAAAGATTAAAAATCCAGAGTAGAGGTTAGACTCTTATAAAACTTACAATATAAAAAAAAGAAAAAAGGAAACAGTGTAAAAAGAAAAATAACAGTAAAACAGTAAAAAAAGTAAAACAGGAAAAAAACAGTAAAAAAAGAAAACACAAAAGCTATAAGATATATGTATGCAGTTTGCTTCAAAAATAGGGTTGTTTTTTTTTTTTTTGCAAGTTAATAGTGGGTTATGAAAATGAAAGTTAAAGGTGTAATAGAGGACTTGAAGAAAAAGGAAAGAAGAGAAAAAAAATTAAGAAAAAATTAAAAAAAAAATAATAAAAATATATATCCCGGACTTTCTCTGGAGCTGTTGTGAGCAGCGTGGGGTCTGCTCAGTTTCAGATAGATCCTTGTTCCTGCTTATACTTTTCAAGATCTATAGGTCCCTTTCAATGCAGTCGGTATTAACTACAGGGATTTTAATCTGTTGGCCTGTCACTTCCATGGTGCTTCCCTCTGTTTATTTGGCTTCTGTTTGGAGGTCTCTTCAGTATCTAATTTCCGCCCTGCAACAAAGGGGCGGAGGTGGTCTCTTTAGGTTCGCTTGTTCAGTCGTGCTGTGGGGAGGGAGGAACACTGCAAACCTGGTGTGTGTGTGGTGAGCTCGCAGTGTCTCGGCCGCACTGGGTTCGCCCCGCTCACGGCATGTGTGCTTTCCCCGTCTACCCTGCTCAGGTTTCAGGTTACTCGGCCGGAGAGTGGGCCGGGGAGTCAGCCCTGAGATGCGTGCACTTCCCAGGTCTAAGCCGCTCAGGTTCAGGCTCCCAGTTACTCCACAAAGGCGCAGACTCGGTTTCGCCCGCGGCTTGTGCCGTTCCCGGTTGGAGCTGCTCAGGCGGCTAGGAGTTTGGCGAGGGCACACTCCCCTGTTGGGGCGGTGCGGCTTATCACCTCCCTGGTCCCCGCCTCGGTTTACGGGCGCGCCCGGCTCCGGTGTGCTTTGTGTCGGTTCTGGGGAGCTGGTCTCTGGCTGCGACCCTCCCGGCGGCTGTCGACCCTCTGGGATCTCAGGCAGTCTTTGCTTAGAAACTGGGAGCCTGTTTGCAGTTTGGTAGGGGGTGCCCTCTCTGGGGCCGAGTTTGCCCCTTTCCAGCTCTGGGTGGCCCCGCCTGCCCGCTGTGTCCGGCGGGGGATGGGGCGGTCCGCAGCCGGCTAGCTCTCCTCTGGTATCGCTCAGTCCTTTGTTCTGTGAGCGGGCCGGCAGTGCCTTAGAGTTGGGCTTTTCGCGGGATAGTTCTCTCTCTCTGGCTGTCCCACAGTTTAGGTTACTATCTCACGTTAGCTCCCTCAGATTGCCCTCAGGGCACTCGGGCCCGGTCCTTACCCTAGGCAGTGCCGCCCGCTCCTCTCCGTTCAGCCCCCACTTGCTGGTGGCGGATGATGCGAGCGTCTGGGGTTCTTTGCTGGGAGTTGCTTTAGGCACGTAATCTGTGGGTTTTATTTATTTTTTCCTCCCAGTTACGTTGCCCTCCGAGATAAGAAATCTTCCCCCACACCCGCCGGTGAGAGGGTTTCCTGGTGCTTGGAAATTTCTCCTCTTTTACGACTCCCTCCCCGGGACGGATCTCCGTCCCTAACTCTTTTGTCTCTCTTTTTATCTTTTATAATTGCTCCTAGCTGCTTTTGAAGATAATGCGCTGTCTTTGTGGATGCCTGACGTCCTCTGCCAGCCTTCAGAAGTAGTTTTGTGAAGTTTGATCAGTGTTCAGATGTTCTTTCGATAAATTTGTGGAGGAGAGAGTGGTCTCCCCGTCCTATTCCTCCGCCATCTTAGCTCCGCCTGGAGATTAGTTCTTTGTCAGTTTCTTCTTTTGCTATTATTTTCTCCCATTCTGAAAGCTGCCTTTTCACCTTGCTTATACTTTCTTTTGTTTTGCAAAAGCTTTTAAGTTTACTTAGGTCTCAGTTGTTTATTTTAATTTTTATTTCCATTACTCTGGGAAGTTAGTCATAGAGGATCTTGCTGTGATTTATGTCAGAGAGTGTTCTATGTTTTCCTCTAAGAGATTTATAGTTTCTGGTTTTACATTTAGAATTTTAATCCATTTTGAGTTTATTTTTGTGTTAGAAAATCTTCTAGATTCAGGCTTTTACAAGTGGTTGACGAATTTCCCACACCACTTGTTAAAGAGATTGTCTATTCTCCATTGCATGTTTTTTCCTCCTTTGTCAAAGATAAGGTGTCCACAGGTATGTGGATTTGTCTCTGGGCTTTCTACTTTGTTCCATTGATCTATCTTTCTGTCTTTGTGCCAGTATCATATTGCTTGATGCCTGTAGCTTTGTAGTATAGTCTGAAGTCAGGAAGGCTGACTCCTTCAGTTCCATTCTTCTTTCTCAAGGTTGCTTTGGCTATTCGAGATTTTTTTGTGTTTCCACGCAATTGTGAAATTATTTTTTCTAGATCTGTGAAAAACACCATTGGTAGTTTGATAGAAATTGTATTGATTCTATAGATTGCTTTGGGTAGTATACTCATTTTCATTATATTGATTCTTCCAATCCATGACATCATATATTTCTCCATCTTTTTGTGTCATCTTTAATTTTTTTCATCAGTGTTTTATAGTTTTCTATATATAGGTCTTTTGTTTCTTTAAGTAAATTCATTCCTAAGTATTTTATTCTTTTTGTTACAATGGTGAATGGGATTGTTTTCTTAATTTCTGTTTCTGTTTTCTCATTGTTAATGTATAGGAGTGCAAGGGATTTCTGTGTATTAATTTTATATCCTGCAACTTTACTATATTCTTGATTAGCTCTAGTAGTTTTCTGGTGTTATCTTGAGAGTTTTCTATGTAGAAGATACTGTCATCTGAAAACAGGGAGAGTTTTACTTCTTATTTTCCAATCTGGAGTCCTTTTATTTCTTTTTCTTCTTGATTGCTATGGCTAGGACTTCCAAAACCATGTTAAATAGTGGTGGTGAGAGTGGGCACCCCTGTCTTGTTCCTGATTTTAGAGGAAATGCTTTCAGTTTTTCACCATTGAGGATAATGTTTACTGTGTGTTTGTTGTACATGGCTTTTATTATATTGACCTATGTTTCTTCTATGCCTGTTTTCTGGAGAGTTTTTTCAGAACTGGGTATTGAACTTTGTCAAAGGCTTTCTCTGCATCTATTGAGATAATCACATGGCTTTTAACTTTCAATTTGTTAATGTGGCATATCACATTGATTTATTTTGTGAATATTGAAGAATCCTTGTATCCCTGGAATAAAGCCCACTTGGTCATGATGTGTGATCTTTTTAATGTTTTTGGATTCTGTTTGCTAGAATTTTTTTTTTTCATCTATGTTCATCAGTGATATTGGCCTGTAATTTTCTTTTTTGATTACATCTTTGTCTGGTTTTGGTATTAGGGTGATGGCACCCTCATAGAATGAGTTTGGGAGTTTACATTCCTCTGCAACTTTCTGGAGGAATTTGAGTACGATAGGTATTAGCTCTTCTCTAAAGTTTTGGTAGAATTCACCTGTGAAGCCATCTGGTCTTGGGCTTTTGTTTGTTGGAAGATTTTTTTTATTACAGTTTTGATTTCCATGCTTGTGATGTGCCTGTTAAGATTTTCTCTTTCTTCCTGGTTCAGTTTTGGAAGGTTATACTTTTCTCAGAATCTGTGTTTCTTCCAAGTTGTCCATTTTACTGGGATATAGTTGCTCATTGAGTGAACGAAAGTCACTCAGTCGTTTCCAACTGTTTGCGACCCCATGGACTATACAGTCCATGTAATTATCCAGGCCAGAATATTGGAGTAGGTAGCCTTTCCCTTCTCCAGGGGACCTTCTCAACCCAGGAATCAAACCCAGGTCTCCTGCATTGCAGGCAGATTCTTTACCAACTGAGCCACAAGGGAAGCCCATAGTTGCTCACATTAGTTTCTTATGATCTTTTGTATTTCTGTGTTTTCTTCTGTGATGTCTCCATTTTTATTTCTAATTTTATTGCTCATAGTATTCTTTTATGATCTTATGTATTTCTGTGTTTTCTTTTGTGATTTCTGTTTTCATTTTTAATTTTATTGATTTGATTCTTTTCTTTTTTTCTTGATGAGTCTGATAATGGTTTGTCTATTTTATTTATCTTCTTAAAGAACCAGCTTTTAGTTGTGTTGATCTTTACTCTAGTCTCCTTCATTTCTTTTTCTTTTATTTCTGCTCTGATTTTTATGTCTTTCCTTTACTAACTTTGTGTTTTTTCTGTTCTTCTTTTTCTAGTTGTTTTAGGTGTAAATTTAGGTTGTTTATTTGATGTTTCTCTTGTTTCTTGTGGTAGGCTTGAATTGCTATGAACCTCCCTCTTAGCACTGTTTTACTGAATCCAATAGGTTTGGTTTCTATGCATATTTTGATTTCCTTTCTGATCTCTTCCAGCATCTGTTGGTTATTCAAAAGCATGTTGTTTTTCCTCCATGTTTTTGTTTTTTATGTGTTTTTTTCCCTGTAGTTGACATATAATCTTACCACATTGTGATTGGAAAAGATACTTGAAGTTATTTCAATTTTTAAAAATTTTACCAAGGCTAGATTTATGGCCCAGGATGTGATCTATCTTGGAGAATGTTCCGTGTGCACTTGAGAAAATGGTGAAATCCATTGATTTAGGGTGAAATGCTTTGGAGATATCAATTAGGCCTAACTGGTCCATTGTATCATTTGAAGCTTGTGTTTCCTTGCTAATTTTCTCCTTGGTTGGCCTATCTCCTTGGTATGAGTGGGTATTAAAGTCCCCCACTATAATTGCGTTACTATTAATATCCTCTGTCAAGTTTGTTAGCATTTGTCTTACCTATTGAGGTGTTCCCATGTTGGATGCATATATATTTATAATTGTTATATCTTCTTGGATTGATCTTTTGATCATTACATATTATCTTTCTTTGTCTCTTATCACAGACTTTATTTCAAAGTCTATTTTATCTGATGAGTATTTCTACTCCTGCTTTCTTTTGGTCTCCATTTTCACGGAATATCTTTTTCCAGTCCCTCACTTTCAGTCTTTATGCTTCCTTGGGTTTCAGGTGGGTCTCCTATAAACAGCATATATAGGGATTTTATTTTTGTATCCATTCAGCCAATCTTTGTTTTGTGGCTGGAGCATTTAACTCATTTACATTTAAGGTAATTATGGTAAGTATGATACTCCTACCATTTAGTTTGTTGGTTTTGGATTCATTTTCATAAACCTTTTCCGTGTTTCCTGTCTAGAGAAAATAGTTTAGCATTTGTTGAAGAGCTAGATTGGTGCTGCTGAATTTTCTCAGCTTTTGCTGGTTTGTAAAGCTTTTGATTTTTCCTTCATATTTGAATGAGATCCTTGCTGGATAATCTTGGTTGTAGGTTATTCTCTTTCATCACTTTAAATATGTCCTGCCATTCCCTTCTGGCCTGAACATTTTCTATTGAAAGATCAGCTGTTATCCTTATGGGGGTCCACTTGTGTGTTATTTGTTGTTTTTCCCTTGCTGCTTTTAATATTTGCTCTTTGTGTTTAATTTTTGTTAGTTTGATTAGTATGTGTCCTGGGGTATTCCACTTTGAGTTTATCCTGTTTGGGTTCTCTGGGTTTCTTGGATTTGGGTGGCTATTTCCTTCTCCATTTTAGGGAAGTTTTCTACTATTATCTCAAGTATTTTCTTATGTTCTTTCTTTTTGTCTTCTTCTGGGACACCTATGATTTGAATGTTGGGACGTTTAACATTGTCTCAGAGGTCTCTGAGGCTGTCCTCATTTCTTTTAATACTTTTTCCCTCTCTGCTTCATTTATTTCCACCTTTCTTTTTTTCTACCTCACTTATAAGTAAGGCAGAACTTAGTTATTCTACTGTTGGTTCCTTCCAGAGTGTTTTTAATCTCAGCTATTGCATTGTGCATTATTGATTGTCACTTTATTTCTTCTAGGTCCTTATTAAACATTTCTTGCATCTTCTGTATCCTTGCCTTTAGTCTCTTTATCTGTAACTCCATTTTGTTTTCGAGATTTTGGATTATCTTTACTATTATTATTTTGAATTTTTTTTCAAATAGACTCCCTACTTCCTCCTCTTTTATTGTATATGGTGGTTTATTTATTTATTTTTTAATCATGTTCCTTTACCGGCTGAATGTTTTTCTACCTTTTCATTTTGTTTATATTGTTGTGTTTGGGTTGCCCATTCTGCAGTCTGGAAGTTCGTGGTTCCTCTTAATTGTGGAGTGTGTTCTCTGTGGGTGTGTTTGGACTAGTGGCTTGTCAAGGTTTCCTGGTTGGGGGAACTTCCTTCTGTGTTCAGGTGGGTGGAGCTGGATCTCTTCTCTCTGGAATGCATTGAAGTGTCCAGGAGTGAGTTTAGGGGTGTCTATGGGCTTGGCATGGCTTTGGGCAGCCCGTCTTTTAATGTTCAGGTTTGTGTTCCTGTTTGCTGGAGAATTTTTTTTTTCTAGATAGTGACATTCTGTGAAAATTTTTACTAAATATCCATAAATACATTCACCAAATAGCATATCTTTCACTGGAGAATTATTGTGGTGTGTCTTGCATTGGAACTTGTTGGTTCTTGGGTGGAGCTTGGTTTCAGTGTAGTTATGGAGACTTTTGGGTGAGCTCTTGTCTATTAATGTTCCCTGGATTCTCGAGTTCTCTGATGTTCTACAGTTCTGGAGTTGAACCTTCTGCCTCTGGCTTTTGGCCCATCTCTTACAGTAGCCTCAAGACTTCTCCATCCATACAGTACAGAAGATAAAAGCCCTAGGTTAATGCTGAAACTACTCTCCACAGCCAGGACACCCAGAGAGATTCACAGAGTTATATAGAGAAGAGAAGAGGGAGGAAGAAGATAGAGGTGACCCAGAGGAGAAAAGGGAGAGTCAAAAGGGGAGAAGGCAATCAAGCCAGTAATCAAATTCCTAAGCAAAAATGAGTACTGAAGATTATGTTCTTAAAGGTACAAAATTTATAACAAATATAAAAAAGCAAAGATTAAAAACCTAGAATGGAGGTTAGACTCTCAAAAATACAATATAAAAAATACAAAACAGAATTGGTTACAAAAATTTAAAAATATATATGCAATTTGTTTTTTTTTAAATAGGTTTTTTTGGAAAGATAATAACAGGCTATAAAAATGAAAATTAATGGAGTAATAAAAAACTAAAATTTTTTAAAAGATTAAATCCCACTGCTGGGCATATACACTGAGGAAACCAGAATTGAAAGAGACGCGTGTACCCCAATGTTCATCGCAGCACTGTTTACAATAGCCAGGACATGGAAGCAACCTAGATGTCCATCAGCAGACGAATGGATAAGGAAGCTGTGGTACATATACACAATGGAATATTACTCAGCCATTAAAAAAAATACATTTGAATCGGTTCTACTGAGATGGATGAAACTGGAGCCCATTATACAGAGTGAAGTAAGCCAGAAAGAAAAACAACAATACAGTATACTAATGCATATATATGGAATTTGAAAGATGGTAACGATAACCCTATATGCGAGACAGAATAAGAGACACAGATGCATAGAACAATTTTATGGACTCTGAGGGAGAAGGTGAGGGTGGGACGTTCTGGGAGAATAGCATTGAAACATGTATATTATCATATGTGAAACAGATCACCATTCCATGTTCGATGCATGTGACAAGGGCTCAGGGCCGGGGCAATGGGATGATCCAGAAGGATGGGATGGGGAGGGAGGTGGGTGGGGGGTCCAGGAAGGGGAACACATGTAAACCCATGGCTGATGCATGTCAATGTATGGCAAAAACTATTACAATATTGTAAAGTAATTAGCCCCCAACTAAAATAAATAAATTTATAAAAAAAATAAATAAATAAAATAAAATCCAATGGGGAAAAAAAAATGATAATAATAAAAGTATATCTAGGAAATTCTCTGCAGCTGTTGCCAGCAATGTGGGGTCAGCCCCTTGTCAGATAGTCCCCTGTTCCAGTTTGTACTTGTTCTCAAGGTCTATAGTTGCCCCTCAAATGCCTAGTCTCAGCATTATCTGCAGGGTTTTAATCTGCTGAACCTGTCACTTCCAGAGCAGTTCCCCCTTCTTTGTTTATTTTGGTTTCCTCTGTTTGCAAGCCTCTTCAGTGTCTAATTTCCGCCCTGACACTAGGGGGGCTATGGTGGCCACTTATTTATGCTTACTTGTTCAGTTGTGCTGTGGAGAGGGAGGGACACTGCAAAAAATTACCAGCGTCATGTGTGGGGAGTGCTCACAGTGGATGGACCACACTGGGTTTGCCACAGCCCAAACTGGTGTGTACTTCATGGGTCCACACTGCTCAGGTTCCAGAGTGCTCTTCAAGGGCACTGTCCCAAGTGGGCCCTTCATTTTGTGCACTTCCCTGGTCTAAGCTGCTCAGGTTCTCAGGTCTTCTGCAAGGGCACAGACCCAGATGGACTGTGTGTTTTATGTCCTTCCCAGGTCAAAGCCACTCAGGCAACCGGGTGCTTGGTGAGCACACTCTCCCAGGTAGGCCATGCATCTTATGCACCTCCCCAGTCCTGGCTGCACCATTTCCCAAGTGTGCCACAAGGTCACAGTCGCTGGTGTGCTGTGTCTCTCCTCTGGGAAGCTAATCTCGGGCTGTGACACTCCTGACAGATTTGAACCTTCTAGGATCCCAGGAAGACGTGGTTATCAACTGGCAGCCTTCTCACAGTTTGGTGGAAGATGTGGTCTCTGGGGCCGAGATTGCAGCAGCCTCTTGCCTTCCGACTCTGGTGGTTGGTGAACCTGCATCTCTGCCTCTGGAGAGGGAGGGCCCTAAATGGCAGCCAGCTTGCTCGCCTTTGGTATTTGCTAGGGCATGCACAATCCTTTGTTCTGTGAGCATGCTTGGGGGCACCATGCAGCCTTAGTGTCTTTTGCGGGAAAGGTCCCCCCTTTTTTTGTCTCTCTGGCGATCCCACGGTTTGGGTTTCTATGTCACCTTAGTGCCCTCAAATTGTCCCCAGGGCATTCAAGCCCAATCCTTACCCTAAGGACTGATGATGCAGGCTGTGCCTCCCTGCCCAGCCCCCACTTGCTGCTGGTGGACGTGAGTGTCTGAGCCACTTCTCCGCAAGTAGTTTTCATTAGATGTGTATTCTGTGGGACTTTTTTTCCTGGTTATGTTGCCCTCTGAGATTCCAAAGCTCCCCACAGACATGCCTGTGAGAGGGTTTCCTATTGTGTGGAAACTTCTCCTTCACGACTCCTTCCCCAGGACTTGTCTCCACCCTTAAATCTTTTGTCTCTGTTTTCATCTTTTATATTTAGTCCTACCTCCTTTTGAAGAGATTGGGCTGCCTTTCTGGGTGCCTGGTGTCCTCTACCAGTGTCCAGAAGTTGTTTTGTGGAAGTTGCTCAACACTAAATTGATCTTTTCATGAATTTGTGGGGGAGAAAATGGTCTCCCCGTCCTATTCCTCCACCACATTGGGACCCTCTTCAAACCACTTTCTGACTGTTCTGGGGGGTGGGCCAGAATGCTCAGTTGTGTCTGACTCTTTGCGACCCCATGGACTATACAGTCCATTGAATTCTCCAGGCCAGAATACTGAAGTGGGTAGCCTTTCCCTTCTCCAGAGGATCTTCCCAACCCAGGGATTGAACCCAGGGATTGAACCCAGGTCTCCCGCATTGCAGGCAGATTCTTTACCAGCTGAGCCACGAGGAAAGCCCAAGAATACTGGTGTGGGTAGCCTATCCCTTCTCCAGTGGATCTTCCTGACCCAGGAGTCTAACTGGAGTCTCCTGCATTGCAGGCAAATTCTTTACCAGCTGAGCTACCAGGGAAGGTATGTGCTGGAAAATGATTTGAAATTCCTGCTCTTTTTCATTGCTATGAACTACATCCCAATAAAGCTTTTATTCCTGAACCAATAAGCCACTGGGTCTTGCAAGGTCCACATCAGAAGAGTCCATCTGGACATTGGCTTGGGCCTCTTGAGTAATGGAAAAGGAAGACTTCCCTGTGGAAAAGTCTCCTTTGTCTCCTAGCTTCTCTTGGCTTTCAGAGGTCTTTCTCGGGGGAGATGAAGAGCTCTTCTCCTGGATTGCTTTGTAAGCAGTCACTTGGAAAATATTTTCAAGCACAAATGCCCTGTGCCCACTTTTGGTTCTCTTGGATCCTCCTCCCTCCTCCATTTTGGATCTCACTGAGAATGAATCCTCCTCCAACTCCTCCATTTTTCTTTGTTTTTTCTTCCCTGGAGTTGCATACACCAGGCCCTCCCATTTGCCTGACTTCTTCTCCTCCTGGTTCCTCTTTGCACCTGCTATGACTTTTGACATGAATTTTGTTTCGTCAAACTCAGATTCCTTCCTTACTTTCGCCTGTCTTTATCTTGATCATCCATCTCCTCCTTGTGGAAGTCATCCATCTTCTTCTCAAAGTCATCTCAGAGCATATACCTTTTGGGAGACTGGCTACCCCCAAAAGGCTTCTCACTATCAGTTTTAGGAGCAAATGGATCAGATTTCATTTTTGGAGCTCAAACCAATCAAGCTTAAGTGAAATGAACCCAATACTCATTGGAAGGACTAATGCTGAAGCTGATGCTCCAGTATTTTGATCAACTGATGAGAACAGCTGACTCACTGGAAATGTCCCTGATGCTGGGATAGATTGATGGCAAAAGGGGAAGAGGGCATCAGATGATGAGATGGATGGCATGGCATCACCATTGCAATGGACATGAACTTGGACAAACTTCGGGAAATGGTGAGGGACAGGGAGGCCTGAGTTGCTGCAGTCCATGGTGTCTTCAAGAGTTGGACACGACTGAGTGGCTGAACAAAACAAAGCAATAATTGGTGATGCCGAGCAGAGCATCTTTCCTTGTGACTCTTGACCATCTGTATGTCTTCTTTTCAGAAATGTTTATTTAAATTTTCTACCCATTATTTATTGTATTGTTTGTTTGATATTGAGCTACATGAACTGTTTATAAAGTTCAGAGGTTAATTACTTGTTGATTGCTTAGTTTGTAAATATTTTCTCCCAGTCTGTGGGTTGTCTTTCTGTTTTATGATTTTTTAACCCAAGTTTTAAGTTTGATTAAACCATTAAAAAAAATGTTTTTACTTTATTATTCCAAGAGGTAGAACAAAAAAGATCTCACTGCAATTAATGTCAGAGTGTGTTCTACCTATGTTTTCTTCTAAGAGTTTTATAGTATCCAGCTCTATGTTTCTAGTAACTTAGACAAACAGATGTGGCAGAGTACTATGTTCCACATGAAGGAAATAGACAAAACCCCAGAAGAGGAACTAAAGGAAGTGGAGATAGGCAATCTACCTAGGAAAGTGTTCAGGGTAGTGATCAGAAAGATGATCAAAGAACCAAGGAGAAGACTGGTTACACAGAGCAAAAAGTTAAGAAGTTTTTTAGCAAAGAGATAGAAAATACAAAGAACAAACAGACATGAATACGATAACTGAAATTAAAAATACACCATGAAGGATCAATAGTAGACTAAATAAAACAAAGGAATGGATCAGTGAGGTGTAAGACAGAGTAGTGAAAATCACTGCACTTGAACTGAAAAATAAAAGAAAATGAAAAAAATTAAGGAAATGTTAAGAGACTTTTGGAAAAGCATCAAGTGCACTAATATTTGCATTATAGGGGTCCCAGAAAGAAAAGAGAGAGAAAGGGCCTGAGAAAATATTTGAAGACATATTTGAACACCTCCCTAACCTGGGGGTGGGTAGGGGAAGTAACTCAAGTCCAGGAAGCTCAGAAAGCCCCATAAGGTTTAAACTAAGAGGAACACAACAAGACACATTTTAATTAAAATGACAAAAATGAAAGATAAAGAGAGAATATTAAAAACAGCAAGGGTAAAACAGAAAAAAGGGACTCCAGCACAACATCTGAGAAACATCAGGGCCAATTGCCAGCAAACCCACAGTTAAGCTGAGGCCAAAAGCAGTGCCAACACTGTAATCTGAGAGCTTGTACAACAGGTTAAAGATGACACAAAAGAACACACCCATGTGTAAAAGATCCATGGGAGGAATACAGTGGCTTCCCTCCAAGTTGGGGTGTTAAAATCCCACCTACCTCACACCATAAGTCAGAGAAACAGCTAAAAAACAGATCTGGGGGCCCTACTGCAACAACTAGGGAGCAGACCAAACCTTTGACAGGGCAGTGACAACCACAGAGAAAAGAGGATGCCCTGCCCAATATAGAGTGCAGATTCTGGTCACTACAACATCAATCACAGGTTCTATCAAAGGGATAACTGCCAGCATACACTGGGGAAAGAGGTGGCAGACATCTATACTAAAAGCAGCCCTCACACCAAAAATATAAATCCCACACAGGCTACACAGGGACTTTCCCCATAAAAGTAGCCCTTCAAGATAGCATGAGAGTCTTGCATTGGGAAGAAGAACCCACAGAGCATTTAGCCTTGAAAATCAGCAGGGCATGAGTGCAGGAGCTCCACATGGATGGGGGAAACACACACTCAATTCTTCGAGGTTGCACACAAGATCTCACATCCACTGGGACCCAGGACAAAACAGTATTCTAAAGGAACCCAGGTTAAACCTACTTGGGGTCTTGGGATGTCTTCTGGGAAGGCAAAGGTTGACTAGCTCAATGTAGGGGCAAGGACACAGGTAGGAAAAGCCCCAGGGAATACTGATCAGAGCGAGTTCTCCCAGAGGCCTGCATTCCAGCACCCAGACTTGGCCCCACCCAACGACCTGCTCTTCCAGGCTAGAAAGCCCCAGGACAAGCAACAAAGATAGGAACACAGCACCAACCATCAGAAGACAGGCTGCATAAAGTCATACTGAGCTCACAGACATCTCAAAACACACCACTTGACAGGACCCTACCCCTCAGAGGGATAAGATCCAGCTCTACACACCATAGGGCATTTACCATTCCTTTCCATCAGGAAGCCTACAAAGACCCATGGACCAACTTCATCCGCCATGGGGCAGACACCAAAAGCAAGAATGTGATTCTTCAGCTTGGGAAAGAAGATCACAAACATGGAAAGTAATAAAATGAGATGACAGAGAAATATGCTGCAAATGAAGGAGAAAGATGCAAACCCCAAAGAACAACTAAATGAAGATGAGATACACAATTTACCTGAAAAAGAATACAAAGTAATGATAGTAAAGATGATCCAAAACTCAGACGAAGAACCGAGGCACAGATCAACAATATACAAGAAATGTTTAACAAGGAGATAGAAGGTTTAAAGAACAGAGTTGAACAATACAGTAGATGAAACGAAAATGCACTAGAATGAATTGATAGAAGAATTACTGAGCCAGAAGAAAAAATAAGTGAGCTGGAAGACAGAGTAGTAGAAAACACTGCCACAGAATAGAATAAAGGAAAAAGAATGAAAAAAATGAAGACAGTCTCTAAGACCTCTAGGACAACATTAAATACAACAGCCTTCACATTATAGGGATCTGAGGAGAAGAGAAAAAGAAAGCACCTGAAAAAGTATTTGAAGATATTATAGCCAAAAACTAGACTAACATGAGAAAGGAAACACTCACTCAGGTCTGGGAAGCAGAGAGAATCCCATACAGGATGAATAATTACCTTAATTGTAAATAAAGCACATGTTCCAAGCAAAAGACACAGATGGTTGAATAGATAGCAAAACAAGATCCATATATATGCTGTCTACAGGAGAAGCACTTCAGATCTAGGGACACATACAGACCAAAAGTGAGAGGATGGAAATAGATATTCCATGCAAGTAGAAATTAAAAGAAAGCTGGCATAACATATGAGACAAAATAGACTTTAAAATGAAGACTGTTACAAGAGACAAGAAGGACACTACCTAATGATAAAAGGATCAATTCCAAAAGAACATATAACAATTGTGAATATATATGCATCCAACATCAGAGCACTCAATATATTAGACAATTGCTAAGACCCATAAGAAGAGAAATCAACAATAACAATAATAGAGGGCATCTTCAACACCCCACATACAGCAATGGAGACTATCCACACAGACAATGAGTGAGGAAAAACAGGCCTTAAATGACAAATTACGAGACATGAACTTAATTCTTATTTATAGAGCATGCCATCCAAAAGCAGCAGAATTTATATTCTACTCAAGTGCATATGGAACATTATTCAGGACTGATCACTTGCTGGGCCACAGTGCAAGCCTTTGTAAACTTAAGAAAATTGAAATCAAATCAAGCGTCTTTTCCACATACAACTCTATGAGACTAGAAATTCACTGCAAAAAATAAATGTAAAAAAGTCAAGAACATGGAGACTAAACAACAGTCTACTAAAAAACCAATGGATCACTAACAAAATTACAGAGAAAAAAATTTTAAAAACCTAGAGACAAAGGAAATTGAAAGCACAGCAATCCAAAACCCATGGGATGCAGCAAAGGAATTTCTAAGAGGAAATTTTACCTCAGGAAAAAAATACAGTATAATTTTACCTCAGCAAAAAAGAAAATAACCTAACCTTATACCTAACAGAACTAGTAAAAAAAAAAAAAAAGAATAAACAAAACCCAAAGGTAGTAAAAGGAATAAAATCATAATGACAAGAGCTTAAATAAATGAAATAGAAATGAAGGAACCAATAGCAAAGACCAATGAAACTGAACAGCTGGTTCTTTGGGAAGATAAAAAGAGGATAAACCTTTAGCTAGTCATATGAAGAAAAGAGGGACAGGACTCAAATTAGTTGAATTTGAAACTAAAACAGAGAAGCTTCAACAGATACCAAAGAAATACAGAAGATCATAAAAGACTACTACAAGTAACAATACAACAAAATAGACAACCTAGAAGAAATGAGCAAGTTCTTGGAAAGGTATAATCTTCTAAGACTGAACCAGGACGAAATAGAAAATAGAAACAGATCAATCACAGTAGTGAATTTGAAACTGAGATTTAAATATTTCAAACAAACAAAAGTCTAGAACCAGACGGCTTCACAAATAAATTCTCACAAATATCTAAAGAAGAGTTATCACCACTACTTCATAACTATTCCAAAATATTGCAGAGAAAGGATCACATCAAAGCATATTCTATGAAGCCACCATCACCCTATTATCAAAACCATACAAGTAAACAACCAAAAAGCAAATTGCAGGCCAATATCACTGGGGAACATAGACACAGATATCCTCAACAAAATATTAGCAATCCAAATCCAACAATACATTAAAAACTTTATACATCATGATCAAATGGGATTTATCTCAGGGAAGCAAGGATTCCTTGTTATATGGAAATCAGTCAATGTGCTGCACCATATTAACAAACTGAAGTATAAATTCCATATGATTATCTCAATAGATGCAGAAAAAGGTTTTGGTAAAATTCAACATTTATGATACAAACTCTTGAGAATGTAAGCATAGAGAGAACATATGTCAACATAATAAAGACAATATATGACAAATCCACAGCAAATATCATTCTCAATGGTGAAAACCTGAAACTATTTCCTTTAACATGAGGAAGAAGACAAAGTTTTCTTCTTCAACTATTGTCAGTTTTATTCAACATAGTTTTGAAAGTACTACCCACAGCAATCAGAGAAGAAAAGGAAATAAAAGTAATCCACAATGGAAGAAAGAAGTGAAACTGTCACTGCAGCTGATACTTTACATCGAAAATCCTAAAAATGCTATCACAAAACTGTTAGAGTTCATGAATGAATTTTGTAATGTTGCAGGATACAGAATTAATGCTCAGAAGTAACTTGCATTCCTATACACTAACAATAAAAAAAATCAGAAAGAGAAATTAAGGAAAAATCCCTTTTACCATCGCATCAAAAAGAATAAAATAGCTAGGAATAAACTTACCTAAGGAGGCAAAAGTTATGTACTCAGAAAATTATAAGATATTAGTGAAGAATTCAAGGATGACATGAACAGGTGGAGAGACATACCATGTTCTAATCAATTTTGTCAAAATGACTGTACAACCCAAACTAATCTACAGATTCGACGAAATCCCTATCAAACTACCAATGGCATTTTTCACAGAATTAGAGCCAAAATTTTTTACAATTTGTATGGAAATGCAAAAGACTATGAATAGCCAAAGCAATCTTGTCAAGAAAACGCACACCTGGAGTAATCAGGCCCTCTGACTTAAAAGTATACTACAAACATACAGTAGTCCAAACAGTATATGATAATGGCACAAGAACAGAAATATAGACCAAGTGCACAGAATAGAAAGTCCAGAGATAAACCCACACCCATAAGGTCAACTAACATGACAAAGGAGCCAAGAATATATAATGGACAAAAGATAATCTCTTCAATGAGTGATGGTGGGAAAACCAGACAGATACATGTAAAAGAATGAAATTAGAACACTCTCTAAACCCATACACAAAGCAACTGACAAAGAATTAATCTCAAAAATATACAAGCAGCCCCTGCAGCTCAATTCCAGAACAATAAACGACCCAATCAAAAAATGGGCCAAAGAACTAAACAGACATTTCTCCAAAGAAGACATACAGATGGCTAACAAACACATGAAAAGATGCTCAACATCACTCATTATCAGAGAAATGCAAATCAAAACCACAATGAGGTACCATTTCACACCAGTCCAAATGGCTGCTATTCAAAAGGCTACAAGCAATAAATGCTGGAGAGGGTGTGGAGAAAAGGGAACCCTCTTACACTGTTGGTGGGAATGCAAACTAGTACAGCCACTATGGAGAACAGTGTGGAGATTCCTTAAAAAACTGGAAATAGAACTGCCATGTGACCCAGCAATCCCACTGCTGGGCATACACACCAAGGAAACCAGAATTGAAAGAGACACGTGCACCCCAATGTTCATCGCAGCACTGTTTATAATAGCCAGGACATGGAAGAAACCTAGATGTCCATCAGCAGACGAATGGATAAGGAAGCTGTGGTACATATACACAGTGGAATATTACTCAGCCATTAAAAAGAATACATTCGAATCAGTTCTAATGAGGTGGATGAAACTGGAACCTATTATACAGAGTGAAGTAAGCCAGAAAGAAAAACACCAATACAGTATACTAGCACATATATATGGTATTTAGTCAATCGGTAAAGATAACCCTGTATGCGAGACATCAAAAGAGACATGGATAAATAGAACAGTATTATGGACTCTATGGGAGAGGGCGAGGGTGGGATGATATGGGAGAATGGCATGGAAGCATGTAAATTATCATATGTGAAACGAATTGCCAGTCCAGGTTCAATGCATAATACAGGGTGCTCAGGGCTGGTGCACCGGGATGACCTGGAGGGATGGGATGGGGACGGAGGTGGAAGGGGTGTTCTGGAGGGAGAAAACATGTACACCCATGGTGGATTCATGTCAATGTATGGCAAAACAAATACAATATTGTAAAGTTAAAAAATAGAAAATAAACTAATCAAAAAAAAATTAAAGCAGAGTCATTACTTTGCCAATAAAGGTCCGTCTAGTCAAGGCTATGGTTTTTCCAGTGGTCATGTATGGATGTGAGAGTTGGATGGTGAAGAAAGCTGAGCGCTGAAGAATTGATGCTTTTAAATTGTGGTGTTGGAGAAGACTCTTGAGAGTCCCTTGGACTGCAAGGAGATCCAACCAGTCCATCCTAAAGGAGATCAGTCCTGGGTGTTCACTGGAAGGACTGATGTTGAAGCTGAAACTCCAATACTTTGGCCACCTCATGCAAAGAGTTGACTCATTGAAAAAGACCCTAATGCTGGGAAAGATTGGGGGCAGGAGGAGAAGGGGACTACAGAGGATGAGATGGTTGGATGGCATTACTGACTCGATGGACATGGGTTTGGGTAAACTCCGGGAGTTGGTGATGGACAGGGAGGCCTGGCGTGCTGCAATTCATGGGGTCGCAAAAAGTCAGACACGACTGAGCGACTGAACTGAACTTGTTAGTGATTCCAATTGGATACTCATCAGTCTCAGAGACTTAATCTCAAAGGGGTCATTACATTTGTGGGGCCCCAAAGGTAGAGTATGACACAGTTTGTTGGACAATATCCATAGCAGGGCATTGTTTTGGGCCACATTTAAAAATGCTGATGTGTGAGTACCTGATATAAAGAACCAAACACAATGCCCAAGCAATGAGTTTTCAATATTCAAAGGATCCAGTTAGGTACTGGGCCTTCTTTTTGTTGGCGGGGGGGAAGGCAATTTTTCTTTGACTATTTGAAGAACTAAGTATTATAAATCTGGCTCATGTAGTACTGAGAAACATTACTTGGTAAGCAGACTCTTGAAATTTGTTGGGGATTTTTAACCTGTCTGTCTAGCCTGGGCTGTGAAGACTAAGGCTTCTGACTATCAACCATCAAGATATCATGCATTTAGAAATTTTTGAAAATCAGAATGTAGAAGCACTTGTGACCTACCCAATTTTGGCAAATGCCAGTGGAGTTTAAGTAACTCTGAAGGAGTACAGAAAAATATATTGGAGACCTTTTCACCTGAATGCCAAAAGATCTTGATCTTCAGATGTCAGTAGTATGGGAAAGAAGATGTTGTCAACATTTAAAAGTGTATCATGTACCATTAGCCTGTGTAATGGTTTCAACTAGAGTCACATTGTCTGCAACAGGTTAGAGTATAGGAGAAACACGTGAATTTGACAATAACCCCCTCTAAACTTGAAGCTTTCTTGCACATGGCTGTCCTTAAACTTCGAACCACATGTGCTTCCTTCAATTCCTTAAATCTTGGCTGTGAATTTTTTCCTCTTGGGATGCACCCAGAAGGGGACAGGGAGGTTGGTGGGAAAATGATTTATGTGCCTCACTAATATTGCTCTACATATGGCTGAATCTCATTTGGCCCCTATGGGGCAGGGAAATACAAGTATCTGTTCCCACTATACATTCAGATTAGAGATAATACCTAGAGTGCACAGAATTGGCCCCAAAGTTTTCACTCTCAAGGTCACACTGTCTTCCTTTTCATACTTTAAACCCAGTCCAGTTTTCATTAGCTCATTTTTGATAATATTTCTTCCACAGGTCTGGGTAAAATAGTGACTTGAGTGTCCATATCTAACAGGTCCACTGAAGTTTGACTCTTTCCCTTCCCTCAAATTGTCCATCATACTCAGAGAGGTCCATGTGAACTTGACCCCACTGGGGACAAGGAGCCCTGAGCTCTCATTCTGCAACTGCTTCCCTAATTCCACCTCATTAAAAGATGAAAGAATATTTATGCATAGTTTATTTTCACATTCACCATCAGTTGTCATAAATTACCCTCAAATCCCATTAATTGGCTCTTGAGGTGCTCACTCCTCCTCTTGTAGAAACCATGTCTCTGTCAGTATTTTATCCTCATTACTCTAAATATTATGAAGTCGAAAAACATTTATTTCTGCTTTATTGACTATGCCAAAGCCTTTGACTGTGTGGATCACAATAAACTGTGGAAAATTCTGAAAGAGATGGAAATACTGACAGAGTCCTTTCCTAAGCAGGTTGATAGGAAGTCTAGGGGTCCCCAAGGAGAGAGGGGTCTGGAATTCTCAAGGAGGAAGAAAGGACAAACTTTTTTTTCTTTTCTCTCTACATTCCTTAGGATTATATAACAATAATGTATCCTGCCTGAAGACAGTCTCTGGATTAAACTTTCTGGCTAATCCTGTTATCTTAAAATGTAAATTATGGGAGTAGGTTTGGTGAAGTCTTTTACAACCTCCAGACGTTCTTTTGATTCATTGGAGAGTATATAACTCCACTGCTAACACTAGCAAGCAGGTACTCTTTCTGCCCCCTTCTGATGTCTATGTCAGCAGCTTTCTCTATTTACTTTATACTTTAATAAAACTTTGTTACACAAAAGCTCTGAGCGATCAGGCCTCATCTCTGGCCCTGGATTGAATTCTTCTCCTCCAGAGGCCAAGAATCCTGGCGTCTTTTTATGATTCAGCAACAAACCTTTCAACACCAGACCCCCTGACCTGCCTCTTGAGAAACCTGTATGCAGGTCAAGAAGCAACAGTTAGAACTGGATGTGGAACAACAGACTGGTTCCAAATAGGAAAAGGAGTATGTCAAGGCTGTATATTGTCACCCTGCTTATTTAATTTCTATGCAGAGTACATCATGAGAAATGCTGGGCTGGATGAAGCACAAGCTGGAATCAAGTTTGCTGGGAGAAATATCAATAACCTCAGATATGCAGATGACACCACCCTTACGGCAGAAAGTGAAGAACTAAGGAGCTTCTTGATGAAAGTGAAAGAGGAGAGTGAAAAAGTTGGCTTAAAGCTCAACATTCAGAAAACTAAGATCATGGCATCTGGTCCCATCACTTCATGGGAAATAGATGGGGAAACAGTGGCTGACTTTATTTTTGCGGGCTCCAAAATCACTGCAGATGGTGTCTGCAGCCATTAAATTAAAAGACACTTACTCCTTGGAAGGAAAGCTATGACCAACCTAGATAGCATATTTAAAAGTAGAGACATTACTTTGCCAACAAAGGTCTGTCTAGTCAAGGCTTTGGTTTTGCCAGTAGTCATGGATGGATGTGAGAGTTGGATTATAAAGAAAGCTGAGCACCAAAGAATTGATGCTTTTGAACTGTGGTGTTGGAGAAGACTCTTGAGAGTCCCTTGGACTGCAAGGAGATCCAACCAGTCCATCCTAAAGGAGATCAGTCTTGAATGTTCATTGGAAGGACTGATGTTGAAGCTGAAACTCTAATACTTTGGCCACCTGATGCGAAGAGCTGGCTCATTTGAAAAGACCCTGATGCTGGAAAAGATTAAAGGCAGGAGGAGAAGGGGATGACAGAGGATGAGATCGCTGGATAGCATCACCGACTCAATGGACATGAGTTTGAGTAAACTCCGGGAGTTGGTGATGGACAGGGAGGCCTGGCGTGCTGTGGTCCATGGGGTTGTGAAGAGTTGGACACGACTGAGCCACTGAACTGAAGTGAACTCTATTTGTGAGCTAACAAGTTACCTGTCACAGTTTCTTGGGTGCCAGTAGAATATATGAGATTTTTGGTCAGAGACAAAGAATAGTTTATTACTCACAGTAGTAAAAATAGTCTGAGAATCAGTGTTTTTACCCTATAAGCCTGAGTCCCACTCCCTACAGGGTAAAGAAGAATAGTTACATGACACATACATATAAATTAAGTTGCATTACAAAGGAGGAAACCTCAGTTTGGGATACTTAAACTTTTATAATGGGCAGTAAGCATCCCTTTCCTTTGCTCTTAAGATACATTATCTTCATCATATTGGAGTAAGTATTCCTGCCCTCTGTTCCAGAGGGAATCACTACCTTCCGAAGACTCTATGCAATCCTGCTTTTTACTTCAGATGGAGATACTATTCTGTCTTTGAAAGCTGTTTACCATTTAAACATCTCTCAAAAAATAGCTCAAAACAAAGAATTGTCAGTGTTTTGCTCGCCAGATGTACAGTAACATGTGAGGCACATGCAGAATTGTCTTTCAACAATATATAAGAATGAAACTGCTGGAAATGCAACATATTCTATCTAGGCTATCACTAGATACTGGCAGATTTCTCTCTGACAAACTCTCACCTAGAATGTATAGATCTCTCACTTATTTAACTAGTCAATAAATATTTTCAAACTTCACGTGTTGCTGATCTAATGTATGTGAGATCATGTTACTTTTTCATTTTCCTAGTTACTGATGAGATTCATATAGTTAACAAATGTTTATTACACACTTACAGTATGCCAGGTACTCTTTTAAGGAAGAAAAATCATGCACTTTCAGGGTTTACATTCTGGTAGGGAAACAATAAATACATTAACTAAGTAAACTATATATTATGTTAGTAGCAGATGGCATATTATGGACAAGATACAATAAGGTAATGGGGAGCTGATTAAGAAAATGTGTATTTATTGACTGTGATCTACTTGTGATTGCCTAGTTTGCTAGGTTTTATATAGGCTGTGATACTTCCTCAAGGAATACATTTTTATTTAATTCATTTTAACTATCACAGTCTGTAACATAATCTCAGTGACTCCACTTTGAATATGATGATTTTGATATTAGGGGCATCCATATCTTCAAATAATCAAAAGTTTCAAACTTTTCCTTCATCACTTGTGCATTTTTTGCCTGTAGAATAAATCTTTCCCATTTCTATAGGAAAAGAACTGAACATTCACTTCTTATTCTAAAAGTTTTATAAATATTACCTTCTAAATTTAGGTAATAACGCTTATTTCCATGAAGAATTTGTGTGTAGGATGTGATGAAGGGATTTAAGCTTATTTTTTGTCATATGGGAAACAGATTAATGCAGCATCATTTATTGAATAAAATGTCTTTTCATCATTCATTTGAATTACTACCTCTCTTATGATTCAAATTTCCTGTATGTAAATCTGTTTTCAGGTTGTTCTTCTGTTTCACTAGTATATGTGATCTCCCTTTTCCCAAACTTGACCACAGATTACACTCCAAAGTCTCCAGAATGATCCTGTGAAAAATATAAAACAAATCATACCCAACCTCTGCTAGAAATACTAGAATGACTCAACACCACACTCACTGGAAAAGCCAAATTCCATTCTAGGACCTTCACAACTCTAAGCTATCTGTTTTGGGATCCCATGCTCTCTTTGAAACCACTTCCTGATATTCTCTACCTTGCTCATTCAGCTTCAGCCACACTGGTAACTTCAGTGTTATCTGAACATGACAGTCCTAATCCTGACTTGAGAGCTCAGCATTTGCTGTACCTCTGCCTGGAATACTCCTTCCCCAGACAGCCACAGGACCAGTTCTCTTATTGTCTTTAGGCCTTTACTCAAAAGCTATCTTCTAAGCGAAGCCCTCTCTTACTTCATAATCTCTCCAACTTCAGCCTCCCTGGGACTTCCATAGCCCATTCTTTATTTTTCTACTTAACATTATCATTTTGAAAATAATTTATACTTTTATTTTATCTTGGCTACTCTCTCCCACACTAAAATGAAAGTCACATGAGGGTAAGATTATTTTATTTGTTTCTTTACTTTATTACCATAAGTTCCTGTGTCTAGAAGACTGACTGGCTGAGAGCCCACCTGAAGTAAGTAATGGTGAGATGAAGATAAAGCAAATAAATTGAAAAGCAAAGGCAAAGTAAGCCAAAGAGGAGCTTAGCAGTTTCCCCTGGATCTAACTCCAAAGCGACCAATGCAAATGCTTCCAGGGGACATCTGGGCATTTTATTAGAGTGAAGCAGGCCATCTGGGGGCATGGCCCACTTGAGAGAGCATTCTGAGTTTAAAATGGGCTGAGCCCTTCCTCAGAGTCAACTGCTTGTGTCCTTGTTGGAATGTGGGCCCTAACCCTTGGTCTACTGTTTTGTTTTTTTAAGGTAAGCCAGAAATGTGGATTTTTGAAATGTGAAATCCTCCAAATGTCTATATTTAAAATGGAGAATGATAAAAACATGAAGATCAAGCAAAATATGACAGTGGGCTGAAACTGGCCCATGAGTGGCCTGCAGGTGTTTGCTAGACTGAATTATGTGATGTTTGAAAGAAAACCTATCCCTGCTCTGGTGAGGTGGCCTCGCCTTGTGTAGTTCTTGAGGCAAACAGCTTCAGGTCATGTTGGGTGGAGAGAATGAACTGGAATTACCAACTTCTTTCCACTCCAGGAAGCTCCCTGCCTTCCCCTCTGCCTGCTATGCCTGGAGTTACTGGGCAGAAGAGAGACAGCAGAACTGTTTCTTTGAGGGCAGTGAAGAGTGTGGAGTGGGAAAACCCGAGAGAGTTTTGAAGGGAACATCCACAGCTGGACTGGGAGAAGGAAAGACAGAGAGAAGGACAAAGACCCACGTATTGGGACACCATACCTTCAGGGGGGATTTATTGGGAATTACCACACCCTCTTCCCTCCAACGACCTATGTGGCATTATACAGTCAAAGGACTTAGTTATACAAAGTCACAACTCCCTGCCCAACTGCCCATGCCACCTATCTCACCTGAAAATAGAACTGCACACATTTCTAGCACAGTTTCCCGTGTGCTTGAAGTGGGCAAGACTAGTTAGGAGGTACCTGTGGAGAGTCATTAGGCACTCTTTTTGTTGGGATATTGCCAGAATGGCGTTTCTGGAGGCAGCAGGCCTCCATCTGGTGAAGCACTGGGGGTAGATACCTATGGTTTCAGGCAGCTGCTGAGAGAAGCATGGACAGTCAAGTATTCCCCCATGCCCTGGAGAGAAGCATTAAGCTCAATCCTCTGTAAGGAGTCAAGGTATAGTTCAGGAAGTTGAAGAACAGTGAGATGAATGCAGTATCTGGGTTGAGCAAGTTTCCTTTTTTCTGGATAAAATGCTTTCCAAATGCAAGGTGGCACATCTCTTAAGTTCTGAGAACTCCACTGACTCGTTCCTGAAAAAATCATTTTTCAATGTAGAGGAAGTGAACCAAGAACTTCAGGTCTGAGATTTACTGCCCCTGGGTCCTCTGGAAAATACGAGGCAACTGCCTACAGCCCCCTGCTATGGAGCACCATGCTAGTGTGTTTAGGCTGAGGGCTGGGTTCTGCTCAGCAGGTGTGGCATGATGTCCCTGATATAATAAAAGCCTTTTATGTATAAACTTGGCTCCTGCCTAACTCTCGAGACATTCCTGTCAAAATTTCCTTCTAGGGAAGCTCCAATCCATCTGGTTTCTTTGTTGCCACATTCTTTGTGCACAGAGCTAGGGAGGGCAACTTGGATACTGCCAGAAGTGCTATTTTTCTTGGATCTTCCAATCTCTCATGGACCCTGACATACCTTCATACCCTGTTTTCTCTATTTTCACTCCCTTTGTGGAAGGAGGAGAATTCTCCTTCCTCAGTGTTCTTCCCCTTCTGGAGTATCCTTTTAGCTTCTCAGATCTCTGCCAACTTTATCTTTGTCTCCCTTGCTCTGAACTTCTTCTAAATGTATTTGTGTCCCTCTTTACTCAATTTATCCTGATTTCCTCTCAACCCCAAGATTTCACTCTCTGTCTGTTATTCTTCAACCTCCCCAGTTGACTACCTCCCCCTCTTAGGTTATCCCTCCCCCTAGAAGCCTCTCCATATCTGACCCCTTCCCACCTCCTTTCTTAAGCAGCCATCTCTCCTCCTTTCCCCCAAAGTCCATCTCTAGTTCCTTCTCTTCTTCTCTCCTTAGACCAGACCAGCTAAGTCCTGTTCCATTTTTAGATGACTGATTATGAACTGAACTTTATTCACAGCCTGAATTTACACTTGTTCCTTCCTTTCATGTCCCCTCAGCCAAACACACCCAACCTTTTCACCATGACAAATTCCTTACACACAGCATGTCATAGCTACATAAACTTATATTTTTCAGAACAAAACAACATTTTTGCTGGCAATGATGATGGGTTATTAGGGACCCCTCTACTTTCAGTACACTGAAAAGCAACACTTTTTGTGTTTCTCCAAATCATACATTTGCCTACATACACGTGATAATGTTTACCCTAACCGTTAAGACTTTTTCACCAAATCATAGACATAGATATGGAAATCATCATCAAACTTGATGAAGTACACAGAAGGTTTGGCTTTCACTTGGTGAATGACTTTGCCTGTCCTTCTGGAGCCATCTTCTTTGGTATATTCTACATGTTTACCTATGAGGCCATCTATAACTCCTTCTGGCTCTCTCTCTTTTGGAGAAGACTTACTTGACTCTGGCATGATATGGAGGTCACCTTCTTTATAATCATCTAAAAGCTGGTACATGTACAAAACAGGATCTTTCTCATAGGTAATATAAAACCAGGCTTTCATGATGGGTGCTTGGGCTAAGACCATCCCTCTCCATCCATCCTTAGAACCATGCTCACCCTCAAACATATGTTCCACAGCTTTACCAATTATGGTATTTGCAAGGCGCACATCTCTGACTCGAGAATATGGCACTTTATCAGGAAGGATTTTAAGCTTTAAAATCCTTTTATCTCTGTGAAGTTCCAGTCCATAGACACAGTCAATTCCATCATATTTCACCAGATAAAGAGAGGGATTTATAGGCACCTGATGCAGAACGGTTCCTTTCCACTGGGTGATGGGCTCATCGCCTTCTTTCCATCCATGTGAAATTCTGCAGCCCACGATGTTCCTGCGGGGCTGGGAGGAAGGTCTGCCTCTCTGTTTCTTTTGAGAAATCTTTTTCTTGCTCATACTTGCAGACAAGGTGTGGCCATCAACAATTTCCCTGGTTTGCTGCCTTGCAGTTGCCTTTTTGTGAGGTGTCTTCATACCTGCAAGGGGAGGAAAGAGGCTAGGGAGAAACATTTAGTGTACTGTAGTGTGAAATTTTATTTCTCTGCATTGCAAATTCCCTGGGCATCAGGTATATGTATTGTCATCCAAGTTACTGGATGTCCTGCACAGATGCTGGCTATCAAAATATTATTGGATGTTTGCCTGCAATGTCCTCCCTCCAAAATTATTTGGCTGTGCCGGAGGGTTGGAAAGGTGATAGTTTTGATTGTTGAGCCCCCAGCAAGAGGGAGCAGGCTCTTTGGCTAATACCTCTGTTGCCATCTTAGACTCCCCACACCAAACACAAATATTCATCGTTTATTAGCTCCCACTCAGTCTCTCTCTTTGCATGAACATAGTACCCTTTTCCCCTGCTCATTGTCATTTGCTCTTCATCTGTCTTGCCTTCCATCCCCATTCCTTCTGCCTGTTGTTCAACTCCTCTTCATATCTCTTCCTGGTCTACCCCATTTTGTCGCTGAGTGCCCAGAACAAATCTATTTCTCTTTCTGGGGCCATCTTTATATACCACCCAGGTGCTCTTCGGCTCTCCCTCTCCCCATCCCCCATCCCCAAATCACCTTTCTCAGTCTCCCTCATCTTCCATTCTAGCACAGAACCCAAATTTTCCCTCTTGGCACCCACCAACCCACATCCTCCGATTCTCTAGTCCAGCGCCCACCTCCCCAAGTCGGGGGACCGCAGGTCTCACGTGTCCAAATCGGACACCTCACTGCTGCCTCCGCTGTGAACCTGTGGTGAAAGAGGATCAGCAGGCGACGAGTTCGGAGTTTGCAAGAGCTGGGAGGGAAGGATCCTTAGGCGAGGAGCGTGTCTAGGAAGACAGCTGGGCTGACGAAGAGGACGGCGTCAGTGTCTCCAACACCGGGCTCGCGGGCTCTCCACCTCCTTGGCGGTTACGGCCTCTCTGCCACATCGGGATCCCAGAAGCCGCTGCCGCAGCTGCAGTCTCCTCCCTCTTACCGTCGCGCAGCTTCCTGCCAGGAGAGAGGCCGCCCCTTCCTGCCAAACTCTGCCACCCTCCACGCCTCCTCCACTCTCAAACCCACCTCTGCCCTGTGCCTGGGAGGTGTTTCTATCTCCCAGCCCCACGCCTTTCCAAAATCTGGAGGCGCCTTGCTACGCCCACAGCGCCCCACCCCAACCAGCTCTGTGTTCTGTCTCCAGATCAGGGGCCCCCATTTCCCCCACCCTACCTCCACCGCAGTGCCCGTGCCTCATCTGTTTTCCATTTTCCAAGAATTTCCCTTTTCTGCCCCCCCCGCCCCCGCCCCTTGCCCTTCCAATGTTAGTTTCTATATATGGAAACCTGCGTTTCTTGCCATTTAAGGTGATTTGAGGTTGGACTAGAGAAATGAGCTTGTGCTTAGTCTGCCATCTTGATACAATCTCTAGGGAATTCTTACTCTCTGGTCATTTCCAGACTTTTTGAAAATATATATTTTTTCCCTTTTCTTCTTTTTCACAGATTGAGAAGTATTGCATGCACTATGTGGACTCTGTAAAATTCAGAAGATTCACTTGAAGAAAATAATCTACCCTAAAACCACTATAAATCTCATTCCCCAGGGCTTTAAGCAAAATATGAACACTCTATTTCCTTCACCTTTTTGTCTACTTTTTTAGAGATCTGGGGTCATTTTGCAGATTCAATTCTTAAAAATTCTTTGTAATATCATTTTTTACGGTATTTTGAAAATACAGTGTATATAGCAATATTACAAGTAATAAGTACTCTCCATTAAATTTTTACCTGTTTTTATTGAAGCATTTTAAAATTAAAATATTATCAATAAAATGTAATTCTCTTTTATTCTCTAATCCTGACCCTATTCTCTTCTTCCTCTCTAACGCTAAAAATCATCATTCAAATTTTGCATATCCTAACCCTCTTTATATTCATACCTATATTATTTACAAACAGATATTATTCATTTTGTTTTTCATATTTGTTTTTCAAATGTCCATTATGAAGGATAATTAATTACTCCATACTGTGAGGGGAAGAAAATAATTCTCTTTCAGTCGCCCACAAGACATTTCTGGGAGATGGCTATGGGTTCTTATGACCCAGCTATATATACGTACTGGGCAACTGATAAGAATATGACATCTTTACAGTTTGTAAAACTAACTGATCATGTACTTAGTTGAACAAGCTTATTTAGCACTTCCTTTTAAAAGTATATGTATGTATCCACTCTTACAGATATACAAGAAAATGTTTTGCCTTTTTATTTTCTTAAAAAAAGCCTTGTCATCAAGCCTGAAATAAAACTCTAATATGTCTAATAATTTAATTTCGCTGAGCTTTATTTTGAACTTAAGTTTAATCATGTGTATGTTATTTTTTGCATCTTGTTTTTGTTACTCAATATTTTGTTTTTAAATTTCTCCCTGTTATATCTCTAACATTCCTTGTTATCTTCAAGTGTATTGCAGAGTATACATATATAACATTTTTGTCATCCATTTAACAATATATTCAAGCATCCATTCTCTTGATGGTCATTTAATTCATTTCAGCATTTCATCATTACAAACAATGATACAGTGAATAGTTTCCTGGACTTGTTCCAGAGTTTCTGCAGTATATACACTGGAAAAAGAAATACAGCGTTGTAGGTATAAGCACGGAGAAGGCAATGGCACCCCCCTCCAGTATTCTTGCCTGGAAAATCCCATGGACGGAGGAGCCTGGTAGGCTGCAGTCCATGGGGTCGTGAAGAGTTGGACACAACTGAGCGACTTCACTTTCGCTTTTCACTTTCATGCATTGGAGAAGGAAATGGCAACCCACTCCAGTGTTCTTGCCTGGGGAATCCCAGGGACGGGGGAGCCTGGTGGGCCACAGTCTATGGGGTCGCACAGAGTCGGACACGACTGAAGCGACTTAGCAGCAGCAGCAGCAGCAGCAGCAGGTATAAGCAATTCAAAATTCCTAAATGTTGCTGAATTCTTGCATTAATTCATTGAACCAAATTATGGTGTAATCAACACTGAAGGTATTCCATCTTTTCCACATTCTAGTCAACTCTTTATATTTTCATATTTTTAATGTGTGCCAAACTAGTGAGTGAGGATTGGTAGCTCACTGCTTTAGTTTATGTATTTCTGATTAGTTTCACCTTATTTTCCTATGGGGTATTTTTGCCATTCAGTAGTCCTATTGTGTGTTTCTCTTCATATCTTTCTTTTAAATTGTTAATATTTCTAAAATTTATTTTTATATTTGTGATTCTAAAATTATCCAGTTTCGTATATTTTATATGTATTTTTATTAACATATAAAATATTGGCATCCATTCCCCTTTTAAATCATTAGAATATTGCAAATAAATATTTACAACATTCACAGTCATTGTGGCTCTATGTCTGCCCCAGATTGTTATCTCTGTTATGAATTTGCTGATTTGCCTTCTCTACTTATAAACCCGTAGAAAATATATTTTGCATATCATTTAATGTAACTACTGTTAATTTTGAGAAAGTTTTGTGTACCATTAGAAAAGAAAATGAACACAATTAAACTATAATAAGCCGTGAATTAAAAGATATATGGCACATTTGGAGATGCTAAAATGTGAAAAATAAAAATGTAGAAAAGGAAAAATATAAGGAAAGTAAATGGAAATAGTAAATGCTATTTTTTTCCTCAAAAAACATGTGAAAAGCTTGGTCTTAGAAGAAATATGGTATTATTGGTGAATTTTTAAGCATAAATTATGTCATATTGTTTATATTTTCTAGAACTTACTTTTGCATCAAGCAATGTGTTTTAGGGTTATATCACCATAAAAACATGGTTTCAATTTTTCCCATCTCAAAAATATCCTCTTCTGATTTCACTTACTGTTTCAGCTACCAACCACCTCGAATTTCTACTCTCTTTTGCAACAAAACTCCTGAAGGTGTTTCCTATCCATTGTCTTCAATATTTTCCTCATTGTCTCTAAAACTTACTCCTACTCTAGTCTGGTTCCACTGCTCACTCCCCCACCACTCCATGAAAACTGTTCTTGTTAAGAGTCATCGATGACCACCAAGAATCTGCCTGCAATGCAGGAGACCCAGGTTCGACTCCTGGGTCGGGAAGATCCCCTAGAGAAGGGAATGACAACCCACTCCAGTTTTCTTGCCTGGAAAATCCCATGGACAGAAGAGCCTGGTGGGCTATAGTCCATGGAATCACAAAGAGTCTGACACAAATGAGTGACTTTCACTTTCATTTTACATCTTACTTTATCTATCAGTGGCCTTTGATCATTCCATCTTCCTTAGAAAACTATTTCCTACACTAAGGATCCCATGCTTTCCAGGTTTTTCTGGTAACTCACTGGCTACCTCTTATAAATTCACCTTTATAAATATGTTCCTTCTTATCACGCCCATCTCTTAATGTTGTTTCCCAGCTCAATCAGTAGATACCTTCTCTATCCATGTTCTCTCCTTGGGAGATCTCATCCAGGGTTATGGCTTTAAATGCCATCTAGAAGTTGAAAAGTCTCAAATTAATATATCTTGTCTGACTTCTCTTTGCACTCCAGACTTGTAAATCTGGTTACTTACTAGACATCTTCATGGGGCTGTCTAACAAAGTCAATACATTCATGCTAAGAGTCTTATATTTCCCCTAAAACTTGCTTCACCTGCAAACCTATCACCCCATTGCAGTAAATGGCAACTCCATCTTTCCCTATTCAAAGGCTACTAACTAAATGTCATTCTTTCTCACAGCCCATATTTAACTCATCATGATAATGTTGGCCCTACTTGAAAAATTTGTCTAAAGTCTTGCCATATTTATCAAGTTCACTACTACTACCTTAATTTTAGCCATCCTCACTTAATGATTATCTTATAGTAGACTGGTTGCTTGTGCTCTTATTTCTTAATAGCCTGATTACTTATATCAGTCAAAACCTATAATGACTTCTCATTGCACTCAGAAGGAAAGTAAAAATACAAAGAGTTTCTTACAAGACTATATTTGATCCAGTCTTTTTGCCCCTAGTCTGTTATATCTCTTTCTGATACCTTCTACCATTCTTACTCATAACACTGAAGAATATAAAATTTCCATGTTTATAGGTCATAATATATTCAGCAGTTCTAAATGTTCAACCTGTCATCTAACTGTGCTCCTTCCACACTGGAATCATTAGTACTCCTCAAACAAACAAAATGTTCTCCAACATTCAGGCTTTTGTGTTTGCATTCTTATTTAATGTTCTTTTTCACTATTTTAAGTTCTTCACTCATCATAGTCACAATGGGAACCACATTGAGGACTTAGTTTAAAATTCTTAAAGCTCCCAGTCCTCTTTATCTTTCTTAACTCTTTCCCATACTACTTGTAGTAATCAATATATGCTTACTGCTTCTACAACTACTATCCAAATCTTAGTGGTGCAATATTAAAAATAATTTCTCACACACGAAACAGTACAATGCAGGCATTTCTAGTCAGTGGGCAGCTTTCCTAGAATTGGTAATTCAAAGAAGAAAGCATCTTGAGCTCATCATACTTATAATTTCATGATTCTCAGAGCCAGATCCTCTTTATCCAGCTTTCCAAGAAACAAAGAGAAAGAGTTTTCTAGAGCAGTGCTAATAAAAATATTAACATAATTCCAGTGTGCAAGGGAGCCAAGAATACACAATGGAGAAAAAATCGTCTCTTCAATAAATGGTGCCGGGAAAATTGGATATCCAAATGCCAAAGATGGGTTTCCCTGGTGGCTCAGCTGGTAAAGAGTCCACCTGTAATGCGGGAGACATGGGTTCATTCCCTGGGTTGGGAAGATTCCCTGGAGAAGGGAATGGCTACCCACTCCAGTATTCTGGCCTAGAGAAATCCATGGACAGAGGAACCTGACAGGGTACAGTCCATGGGGTCGCAAAGAGCTGGACATGACTCAGTGACTTTCACTTTCATGCCAAAGAATGACACTGAACCCCTATCTTACACTTTTAATAAAATGAACTAAAACTGGATTAATGACTTAAATACGAGAACTGATACCATAAAATTCCTAGAAGAAAACACACAGAGAAACTTCATTTTTTTTTTTTGGATATGACACCCAAAGCAGAAGCAACAAAAGCAAAAGTCACGTGGGACACATCAAACTGAAAATCTACACAGCAAAGGTAACAATCAATACAATGAGAAGGCAACCTACACAATGGGAATAAATAGTTTCAAGCCACATATCTGATAAAGGGTTAATCTCAAATATATATAAAGAACTCATACAACTCAGTAACAAACAAAGAAACACCAGAATCCTATTTCAAAAGTCAGCAAAAGAATTGAACAATTTTCCAAAGAATATCTTCAAATGGCCAATAGGGACATGAAAAACTGCTCAACATCACTAATTTTCAGTGAAATGCAGATCAAAGCATATGAAATATCACCTCACACCTGTTAGAATAGCTATTATAAAAAAGACAAGCGATAGGGCAGTCCCAAGATGGTGGAGGAATAGGAAGGGGAGGCGACTTTCTCACCCACAAATTCATCAAAAGACCATCTGAAGGTTTAGTAACTTCCACAAAACAACTTCTGAATGCTGGCAGAGGACATCAAGCACACAGAAAGGCAGCCCAGTCTCTTCAAAGGGGGTTTTGAGGCTATTGTAAGAGAAAGACTGAAAGCCAGAGGCAGGAGGCTTAACTCCAAAACTTTAGAACATTAGAGAACTCCTGACTCCAGAGAACATTAATAGGCAAGAGCCCACCCAAAAGTCTCCATACCTACACTGAAACCAAGCTCCACCCAAGAGCCAACAAGTTCCAATACAAGACACACCACAATAATTCTACAAGAAAACAGGAACACAAATGTGAACATTAAAAGACATGAGCCAAAGCCGTGCTAAACCCATAGACACCCCCAAATTCACCACTGGACACTTCATTGCACTCCAAGGGAAGAGATCCAGCCCCACCCACCAGAACACAGATCCAGGGTCCCTCAATGAGGAAACCTTGAAAAGCTACTGGTCCAACCCCACCCACAGGGAGCAGACACCACAGTCAAAAGGAACCATGAACTTCCAGCCTGCAGAAAGGGAACTCCAAATACAGCAATCTAAACAAAATGAAAAGGCAGAGAAATATTCAGCAGGTGAAGGAACATGATAAAAACCCACTAAACTAAACAAAAAAGGAAGAGACAGGGAGTCTACCTGAAAAAGAATTCAGAATAATGATAGTAAAGATGATCCAAATCTTGAAAAAAATGTAGTTACAGATACATAGACTAGACAAGGATTGAGAAGATGCAAGCAATGTTTAACAAGGACCTAGAAGAAATAAAGAAGAGACGATCAATAATGAGTGATGTAATAACTGAGATTAAAAGCACTCTGGAGGGAACCCACAGTAGAATAACTGAGGCAGAAGATAGGATCAGTGAGGTGGAAGATAGAATGATGGAAATAAATGAAGCAGAGAAGAGAAAAGAAAAAAGTATTAAAAGAAATGAGGACAACCTCAGACAACCTCTGGGACAGTGTTAAACAACCTAACATTCAAATCATAGGTGTCCCAGAAGGAGAAGACAAAATGAAAGGGCATGAGAAATACTTGAGGAGATAATAGTCAAAACCTTCTGTAAAATGGGGAAGGAAATAGCCACCCAAGTCCAAGAAACCCAGAGGGTCCCAAACAGGATAAATTCAAAGCAAAACACTGCAAGACACATATGCATATAAGCACAAACATATGGAGGCTAAACAACACACTTCTGAATAACCAATAGATCACAGAAGAAATCAAAAGGAAATCAAAATATCAATCTAAATGTAAGTTACTCAGTCGTGTCTAAATCTTTGCAAGCCCATGGACTATACAATCCATGGTATTCTCTAGGTCAGAATACTGGAATGGGTAGCTGTTCCCTTCTCCAGGGATCTTCCCCACCCAGGGATAGAATCCAGGTCTCTGCATTTCAGGCAGATTTTTTAATAGCTGAGACACCAGGGAAGCCCAATAAAAATATGCAGAGAAACAAATGAAAATTAAAACATGACAACCCAAAACCTATGGGATTCAGTAAAGGCAGTGCTAAGAGGGAGGTTCATTGCAACACAAGCCTAAATCTAGAAACAAGAGGAGCATCAAATAAATAACCCAACTTTACACCTAAAGCAATTAGAAAAAGAAGAACAGAAGAAACTCAAAGTGAGTAGAAGGAAAGAAATCATAAAAATCAGATCAGAAATAAATGAAAAAAAAAAGGAGACTATAGCCAAAATCAGCAAAACTAAAAGCTGGTTCTTTGGGAAGATAAATAAAATAGACAAACCATTAGCCAGACTCATCAAGAAAGGAGAAGAATCAAAGCAATAAAATTAGAAATGAAAATGGAGAAATCACAACCGACAACACAGAAATACAAAAGATTGTAAGAGACTACAATGAGCGATTATATGCCAATAAAATTGACAACTTGGAAGAAACACACAGATTCTTAGAAAAGTATAACCATCCATAGCAGAACCAGGAAGAATTAGAAAATCTTAAGAGGCATATCACAAGCATGGAAATAGAAACTGTAATAAAAAATCTTCCAACAAACAAAAGCTCAGAACCAGAAGGCTTCACAGGTGAATTCTACCAAAAATTTAGAGAAGAGCTAACACATATTCTACTCAAATTCCTCCAGAAAGTTGCAGAGGAAGGTAAACTCCCAAGCTCATCCTATGAGGCTACCATTACCCTAATACCAAAACCAGATAAAGATGCCACACACACACACACGAAACCTACAAGCCAATATCACTGATGAACATGGATGCAAAAAACCTCAAAAAAAAGTCTAGCAAAGAAAATCCAAAAACATATTTAAAAGATCATACATCATGACCAAATTGGCTTTATCCAAGGGAAGCAAGAGTTCTTCAATATTCACAAACCAATCAAAGTGATACGTCATATTAACAAATTGAAAGATAGAAGCCAAATTATTACCTCAAGAGAAAGTCTTTGACAAAATTCAACACGTATTTATGATAAAAACTCTCCAGAAAGCAGGCATAAAAGGAACATATCTCAAAATAATAAAAGACATATATGACAAACCCACAGCAGACATTGTCCTCAATAGTGAAAAATTGAAAGCATTTCCTCTAAAATAAGGAACAAGACAAGGGTGCCCTCTCTCATCACTACTATTGAACGTAGGTTTGGAAGTCCTAGCCACAGCAATAAGAGAAGAAAAAGGAAGAAAAAAAAAAGAATCCAGATTGGAAAAGAAGTAAAATTTTCTCTGTTTGCAGATGACATGATCCTCTACATAGAAAACCCTAAAGATACCACCAGAAAACTATTAGAGCCAATCAACGAATGTAGTAAAGTTGCAGGATATAAAGTTAATACACAGAAATCCCTTTTAGTCCTATACACTAACAATGAAAAAAGCTAAAGAGAAATTAAGGAAACAATCTCGTTCAACACTGCAACGAAAAGAATAAAATACTTAGGAATAAATTTATCTAAAGAAAAAAAAGATCTATATATAGAAAACTATAAAACACTGATGAAAGATATCAAATATGAAGCAAATAGATGGAGAAATATCCCAACTTCTTGGATTGGAAGGATGAATACAGTGAAAATGAGTATACTACCCAAAGCAATCTATGGTTTCAATGCAATCCCTGTCAAAATACCAATGGTGGTTTTCACAGAACTCTAATAAATAATTTCATGATTTGTATAGAAACACAAAAAACCTTGAATAGCCAAAGCAATCTTGAGAAAGAAAAATGGAACTAGAGGAATCAACATTCCTGACTTCAGATTATATTACAAAGCTACTGTCATCAAGACAGTATGGTACTTTCACAAAGCAGAAACATAGATCAATGGAACAAAATAGAAAGTCCAGAGACAAATCCACACACCTGTGGACACCTTATCTTTGACAAAGGAGGCAAAAATATACAGTGGACAATAGACAATCTCTTTAACAAGTGGTGCTGGGAAACTGTTCAGCTACTTGAAATTGAAGCTAGAACACTTTCTAACACAAAAATAAACTCAAAATGGAGTAAAATTCTAAATGTAAAACCAGAAACTATAAAACTCTTAGAGGAAAACATAGGCAGAGCACTCTTGGACATAAATCACAGCCAGATCCTCTATGATCAACCTCCCAGAGTAATGGAAATGACAGCAAAAATAAACAAATGGGACCCAGTTAAACTTAAAATCTTTTGCACAATGGAGGAAAGTATAAGCAAGCTGAAAAGGCAGCCTTCAGAACGGGAGAAAATATTAGCAAAAGAAGAAATTGACAAAGAATTAATCTTCAAAATATACACGCAGCTCATGCAGCTCAATATTAGAAAAATGAATGACCTAATCAAAAATTGGGCCAAATAACTTAACAGACATTTCTCCAAAGAAGACATAAAGATGGCTAACAAACACATGAATAGCTGCTCAACATTGCTCATTATTAGAGAAATGCAAATCAAAACCACCATGACGTACCATCAGTAAATGCTGGAGAGGGTGTGGAAGAAAGGGAACCCTCTTACACTATTGGTGTGGATGTAAACTAGTACAATCACTATGGAGAACAGTGTGGAGATTCCTTAAAAACCTGGAAATAGAACTGCCATATGACCTAGGAATCCCACTGGTGGGCATACACACTGAGGAAACCAGAATCGAGAGAGACACGCGGACCCCAATGTTCATTGCAGCACTGTTTACAGATGAATGGATAAGGAAGCATTAAAAAAGAATGCATTTGAGTCAGTTGTAATGAGGTGCATGAAACTGGATCCTGTTTTACAGAGTGAACTAAGTCAGAAAGAGAAACATGAATACTGAATATTAACGTGTGTCTATGGAATTTAGAAAGACAGTAACAATGAATCTATATTCAAGACAGCAAAAGAGACACAGATATAAAGTACAGGCTTTTGGACTATGTGAGAGAAGGTGAGGGTGGGATAATTTGAAAGAATAACATTGAAACATATATATTAACATATGTAAAATAGATGACCAGTGCAAGTTCGATGCATGAAGCATGACACTCAAAGCCAGTGCTCTGGGACAAACCAGAGGGATGGGGTGGGGACGGGTGTTCAGGATAGGAGGACCCATGTGCACCCGTGGCTGATTCATGTTGATGTATGGGAAAAACCACCACACTACTATAAAGTAATTAGCCTCTAATTAAATAAGAAATTAATTTGAAAAAAAAAGACAAGAGATAACAAGTGCTGGCAAGAATGTGGGAAAAGGGGAACATTTGTATACTGTTGATGGGAATGTAAGTTAGTATAACCAACATGACAAAATATGGAGGGTCCTCAAAAAATTAAACATGAAACTATCATATACTTTAGCTATTATACTGCTGGGTATATATGTCAAGGGAAGGAAACAAGTTGTTGAAGAGATACATTATTCTTGTGTTTATTGAAGCATTGTTCATAATAGCCAAGTAATGAAAACAGTCTAAGTGTCCATCAACAGATGAATGTATAATGAAGATATAAAATGGAATAGTTTTAAGCTATGAAAAAAGGAAATCCTGGTATTTAAAACAAAATGAACGGCCCTTGAGGACATTATACTAAGTGAAATTAAAGAACGACAAATACTGTGTCAGTTCAGCTCAGTTCAGTCGCTCAGTCATGTCTGACTCTTTGTGATCCCATGAATCGCAGCACTCCAGGCCTCCCTGTACATCACCAACTCCCAGAGTTTACACAAACTCATGTCCATTGAGTCGGTGATGCCATCCAACCATCTCATCCTCTGTTGTCCCCTTCTTCTCCTGCCCTCAATCTTTCCCAGCATCAGGGTCTTTTCAAATGAGTCAGCTCTTCACATCAGGTGGCCAAAATGTTGGAGTTTCAGCCTCAGCATCAGTCCTTCCAATGAACACTCAGTACTGATTTCCTTTAGGATGGACTGGTTGGATCTCCTTGCAGTCCAAGGGACTCTCAAGAGTCTTCTCCAACAACATAGTTTAAAAGCATCAATTCTTTGGCGCTCAGCTGTCTTTATAGTACAACTCTCACATCCATACACAACTACTGGAAAAACCATAGCCTTGACTAGATGGACCTTTGTTGACAAAGTAATGTCTCTGCTTTTTAATATACTGCCTAGGTTGGTCATAACTTTCCTTCCAAGGTGTAAGTGTCTTTTAATTGCTTGGCTGCAATCACCATCTGAAGTGATTTTGGAGCCCTCCCCAACCCACCCCCCAAAAAATAAAGTCAGCCACTGTTTTCACTGTTTCCCCATCTATTTGCCATGAAGTGATGGGGCCGGATGCCATGATCTTAGTTTTCTAAATGTTGAGCTTTAAGCCAACTTTTTCACTCTCCTCTTTTACTTTCACCAAGAGGCTCTTTAGTTCTTCACTCTCCTGTTTTACTTTCACCAAGAGGCTCTTTAGTTCTTCTTCACTTTCTCCTATAAGGGTTGTGTCATCTGCATATCTGAGGTTATTGATATTTCTCCTGGCAATCTTGATGCCAGCTTGTGCTTCCTCCAGCCCAGCGTTTCTCATGATGCACCCTTCATATAAGTTAAATAAGCAGGGTGACAATATATGGCCTTGACATACCCCTTTTCCTATTTGGAACCATTCTGTTGTTCCATGTCCAGTTCTAACTGTTGCTTCCTGACCGGCAAACAGGTTTCTCAAGAGGCAGGTCAGGTAGTCTGGGATTCCCATCTCTTTCAGAATCTTTCAGTTTATTGTGATCTGATTCCACTTGTATATGGAACTTAAGAAACACATTAAAAACAGAGAACAGATTGGTGGTTTTTTGAGGGATGAGATGTGATTAGGGGAAATGACTGAAGGTGGTCAAAGGGTACAAACTTCCAGTTATAAGATTAATAAGATTTTGGGATTTAATGTACAGCATGGTAAGTAGAGTTGAATATATTGTACTTGTATCTGAAAGTTGCTGAAGTAGATTTGAAAAGTTCTCACCACATAAACAAAACCATGGTAACTATGTGAAGTTATGAATGTGTTAACAAACCTTATTGCATATTATTTTGCAATATGTACACATATAAGAAGTCATCTTAACTTATACAATGTTATATGTCAATTGCATCTCAGCAAAGCTTGAAAAAAAAGATGAGTCACTTACATATTTTAGTATTTATCAATTATCACGTTAAAAAAGCAAAAGGAAATAGATAAAAGCTAATTTTAGTAATGCTCTTAGCCCAACATACTTCAAAAATTACAATTTTAAAATGCAATCAGTATAAACATTATTAATGAGATATTTAAAGATTTTTTCATACAAAGTTTTCAGAGTCTAGTGTGTATGTTTCACTCATGGCACACCTCAATTCACCCTAGCCATTTTTCAAGTGCTCAATAGCCATACTTGGTTAAAGGAAATCATACTGGGTGACATGTTATTGTTCAGTTGCTAAGTAATGTCCAATTCTTCGTGACCCCATGTACTGTAGCATTCCAGGCTCCTCTTTCCTCCACTATCTCCTAGAATTCACCCAAATTCATATTTGTTGAATTGGTGATGACATTCAACCATCTCATTCTCTGTTACCTTCTCTTTCTGCCTTCAATATTTCCCAGTATCAGGGTCTTTTCCGATGAGTTGGCTGTTCACATCGGGTAGCTGTTCACATCAGTACTGGAGCTTCAGCATCAGTCTTCCAATGAATATTGAGGGTTGATTTCCTTTAGGATTGACTGGTTTGATCTCCTTGCTGTCTGAGGGACTCTGGAGAGTTCGAAAGCATCAATTCTTCCGTGCTTTGCCTTCTTTACGTTCCAGCTGTCACATTCAAACATGACTACTGAAAAGACCATAGCCTTGACTATACGGACCTTTGTCAGTAAAGCGATGTCTTTGCTTTTTTAACACACTGTCTAGGTTTGTCATAGCTTTTCTTCCAAGAAGCAATAGTCTTCTAATTTTATGACTGCAGTCACCATCTGCCATGATTTCTGAGGCCAAGAATAGGGAATCTGTCACTGCTTCTACCTTTTCCCTTTCTATTTGCCGTGAAGTGATAGGACTGGATGCCATGATCATAGTTTTTTTTTTTTTTTTTTTTTTTTTTTTAATATTGAGCTTTAAGCCAGCTTTTTCACTCTCCTCTTTCACTCTCATCAAGAGGTTCTTAGGTTCCTCTTTGCTTTCTGCCATGCGGGTATCATCCACATATCTGAGGTTGTTGATATTTCTCCTAGCAATCTTGATTCCAGCTTGTAACTCATCCAGCCCAATATTTCTCATGATGTACTCTGTATATAAGTTAAATAAACAGGATGACTATAAACAGCCTTGTCATACTCCTTTCTCAATCCTCAACCAGTGAGTTGTTCCATACAAGATTCCATCTCTTGCTTCTTTTATTTTCTTTTTTTAAAAATATTTTAATTGGAAGATAATTAATTTATAATATTGTGATGGTTTTTGCCATACATCAACATGAATCAGCCACAGGTGCACATGTGTCCCATTATTTTGAACACCCCTTCCACCTCCCTCTCCAACCCATCCCTCTGGGTTGTCCCAGAGCACCAGCTTTGAGTGCCCTGTTTCATGCATTGAACTTGCACTGGTCATCTCTTTTACATATGACAATATACATGTTTCAATGCTATTCTCTCAAATCATCCCACCCTTGCCTTCTCCCACAGATGCCAAAAGCTGTTCTGTGCATCTATGGCTCTTTTGCTCCCTTGCATATAAGATTGTCGTTACTGTCTTTCTAAATTCTATATACATGAGTCAGTATCCAGTATTGGTGTTTCTTTTTCTTGACTTCACTCTGTAAAATAGGCTCCAGTTTTATCCACCTCATTACAACTGACTCAAATTGTTCCTTTTTATAGCTGAGTAGCATTCCATTTTGTATATGTACCACAACTTCCTTATCCATTCATCTGCCCATGGACATCTAAGTTACTTCCATGTCTTAGCTATTGTAAACAGTGCTGCAGTGAACATTGGGGTACGTGTGTCTCTTTCAATTCTGGTTTCCTCAGTGTGTATGCCCACCAGTGGGATTCCTGGGTCACATGGCAATTCTATTTCCAGTTTTTAAAGGAATCTCCACACTGTTCTCCATAATGGCTGTACCAGTTAGCATTCCCACCAACAGTGTAAGAGGGCTCTCTTTCCTCCACACCCTCTCCAGCATTTACTGTTTGTAGACTTTTTCATGGTGGCCATTCTGACTGGTGTGAGATGATACGTCATTGTGGTTTTGGTTTGCATTTCTCTGATAATGGGTTATATTGAGTATCTTTTTATGTGCAATTATTAGCCATCAGTTGTGCTGTGGAGAGAGGACACTGCATATCAACCCTGCTGGCATTTGTGTGGAGTGCTCACCTGGATGCACCACACTGGGTTTGCCACAGCCCAAGGCAGCATGTACTTCCCGGGTCCACACTCCTCATGCTCCAGAGTGCTCCACAAGGACACGTGGGCCCTGCATTTCACTCACTTCCCAGTTTTAAGCCGCTCAGGTTCTTGGGTGCACTGCAAGGGCACTGACCCAGATGGATGGACTGTGTGTTTTGTGCCCTTCCCAGGTCCAAGCTTTTCAGGTGACTGGGTGCTTGGGGAGCACACTATCCCAAGTGGGCTGTGCATCTTATGCATCTCCCCATTTCTGGCCATTTGGTTTCCCAGGTGAACCGTGAGGGCACAGTCCCAGGTGTGCCATGTGTCTCCTCTGGGGAGCTAATCTCAGGCTGTGACCCTCCTAGCAAATGTGAACTGTTCAGGATCCCAGGAAGACATGGTTAGCAACTGGGAACCTGCACAAAGTTTAGCAGAAGCTTCGGTCTCTGGGGCCCAGATTGCTGTGGCCCCTTGTCTTCCAGCTCTGGCTCTTGCACACCTGCCTCTCTGCCTCTGTGGAGGGAGGGCCCTAAAGGGCAGCCATCTTGTTCTCCTTTGGTATTTGCTAGGGCACAATCTTTTGTTCTGTGAGCATACCAGGGTCTTAGAACCTTTCATGGGAAAGGCCCTTTTATTTATTTATTGTTTTGATCACTCTGGTGATCCCACGGTTTGGGTTGCTATGTCACATTAGCCCCCTCAGATTGTCCTCAGGGCGTTCAAGCCCAGTCCTTGCCATAAGGACGAACAATGCAGCCTGTGCCTCTGCTCTCAGCCCCCATTGGGTGCTCACAGACGTGAGCATTTGTGCCTCTTCTCTGCTGATAGTTGCAGTTAGGTATGTAAACTGTGGGTGTTTTTTTTTTTTTTTGGTTCTGTTGCCCTCTGAGGTTTCAAAGCTCCCTATTGACACGCCTGTGAGAGGGTTTCCTATTGTGTGGACACTTTTTCTCCTTCATAACTCCCTCCCCATGATGGGTATCCATCCCTAAATACTTTGTCTCTGTTTTCAACTTTTATATTTTGTCCTACCTCCTTTCAAAGAGTTTGGGCTGATTTTCTGGGTGTCTGGTGTCCTCTGCTAGCGTTCTGTTTTGTGGAAGTTGCTCCACATTCAAATGATCTTTTGATGAAATTGTGCGAGAGAAAGTGGTTTCTCCATCCTATTCCTCTGCCATCTTGGGACCACCCCCTCCCCAACTGTTGCTTCTTAACCAGCATACAGGTTTCTCAGGAGACAGGTAAGATGGTCTGGTATTCCCATTTCTTTAAGAGTTTTCCACAGTTTGTTATGATCCACACAGTCAAAAGCTTTAGCGTAGTCAATGAATCAGAGGTAGATATTTTTCTGGAATTCCCTTGCTTTTTCTATGATCTAGCAAATGTTGGCCATTTGATCTCTGGCTCCACTGCCTTTTTCTAAGCCCAGCTTGAATTTCTCTGTTCATATAATGCTGAAGCCTGGCATGCAAAATTTTGAGTATAACCTTACTAACATTGGAGATGAGTGCAATTGTCCTGTGGTTTGAACATTCTTTAGTACTGCCCTTCTTGGGAATCGGGATGTGGATTGTTTCCAGTCCTGTGGCCACTGCTGGGTTTTCCAAATTTACTGACATACTGAGTGCAGCATCATCTTTCAGGATTCTAAAGAGCTCTGCCAAACTTCCATCACCTTCACTACCTTTATTGACAGCAGTGCTTCTTAAGGCCCACTTAACTCTACACTCCAGGATGTCTGGCTCTGGGTGAATGACCGCATCATCGTGGTTATCCGAGGCATTAAGATCTTTTATGTACAGTTATTCTGTGTATTCATTCCATATCTTCATCTTTTCTGTTTCTATTATGTCTTTACAATTTCTGCCTTTTATTGTCCCCATCTTTGGATGAAATGTTCCTTTGATCTTTCCAGTTTTCTTGAAGAGATCGATAGTCATTCTCCTTCTGTTGTTTTCCTCTATTTCTTTGCAGTGCTCATTGAAGAAGACCTTCTTGTCTGTCCTTGCTATTCTCTGGAACTCTGCATTAAACTATGAACCATGCCATGTAGGGCCACCCAAGATGGACGGGTCATGGTGGAGAATTCTGACAAAATATGGTCCACTGGAGAAGGCAATGGCAAACCACTTCAGTATTCTTGCCTTGAGAACCCCATGAACAGTATGAAAAGGTAAAAAAGATAGGACACTGAAAGATGAACTCCCCAGGTCGGTAGGTGCCTAATATGCTACTGGAGATCAGTGGGGAAATAACTCCAGAAAGAATGAAGAGAGGGAGGCAAAGTAAAAACAACACCCAGTTGTGGATGTGACTGGTGATAGAAGCAAAGTCTGATGCTGTAAAGAGCAATATTTCATAGGGACCTGGAAAGTTAGGTTCATGAATCAAGGCAAATTGGAAGTGGTCAAACAGGAGATGAAAAGAGTGAACATCGATATTTTAGAAATCAGTGAACTAAAATGGACTGCAATGCGTGAATTTAACTCAGATGACCATTATATCTACCACCATGGGCAAGAATCCCTTAGAAGAAATGGAGTAGCCATCATAGTTAACAAAAGAGTCTGAAATGCAACACTTGGATGCAATCTCAAAAACAACAGAATGATCTCTGTTCGTTTTCAAAGCAAACCATTCAATATGACGGTAATCCAAGTTTATGCCCCGATCGGTAATGCTGAAGAAGCTGAAGTTGAACAGTTCTATAAAGACCTACAAGACCTTCTACAACTAACACACATAGAAGATGTTCTTTTCATTATAGGGGACTGGGATGCAAAAGTAGGAAGTCAAGAAACACCTGGAGTAACAGGCAAATTTGGCCTTGGAATACTGAATGAAGCAGGGCAAAGTCTACTAGAGTTTTGCCAAGAGAACACACTGGTCATAGCAAACATCCTCTTCCAACAACACAAGAGAAGACTCTACACATGGACATCACCAGATGGTCGACACCAAAATCAGACTGATTATATTCTTTGCAGCCAAAGATGGAGAAGCTCTATACGGTAAGCAAAAACAAGACTGGGAGCTGACTGTGTCTCGAATTATGAACTCTTTATTGCCAAATTCAGACTGAAATGTAAGAAAGTAGGGAAACCCACTAGATCATTCAGGTACGTCCTTAATCAAATCCCTTACAATTATACAGTGGAAGAGACAAATTGATTCAAAAGATTAGGTCTGATAGACAGAGTGTCTGATGAACTATGGACTGAAGTTCATGATATTGTAGAGGAGACAAGGATGAAGATCATCCCCAAGAAAAAGAAGTGCAAAAAAGCAAATTGGCTATCTGAGTAGGCCTTGCAAATAGCTGTGAAAAGAAGAAAAGTGAAAAGCAAAGGAGTCAAGGAAAGATATACCCATTTGAATGCAGAGTTCCAAAGAATAGCAAGAAGAGATAAGAAAGCCTTTCTCAGTGATCAGTGCAAAGAAGTAGAGGGAAACGATAGAATGGGACAGACTAGAAATCTTTTCAAGAAAATTAGAGATACCAAGGGAACACTTCATGCACAGATGGGCTCAATAAGGGACAGAAATGGTATGGACCTAACAGAAACAGAAGATATTAAGAAGAGGTGACAGGAATACACAGAAGAACTGTACAAAAAAGATCTTCATCACTCAGATAACCACGATGGTGTGATAACGCACGTAGAGCCAGACATCCTGGAATGCGAAGTCAAGTGGGGCTTAGGAAGCATCACTAAGAACATAGCTGGTGGAGGTGATGGAATTCCAGTTGAGCTATTTCAAATCCTGAAAGATGACGCTGTGAAAGTGCTGCCCTCAATATGCCAGCAAATTTGGAAAGCTCAGCAGTGGCCACAGGACTAGAAAAGGTCAGTTTTCATTCCAATCCCAAAGAAAGACCATGCCAAAGAATGTTCAAACTACCGCAGAATTGCACTCATCTCACACACTAGCTCAAAATTCTCCAATCCAGTCTTCAACAATATGTGAATCTTGAACTTCCAGATATTCAAGCTGGTGTTAGAATAGACATAGGAACCAGAGATCAAATTGCCAACATCTGCTGGATCATCGAAAAAACAAGAGAATTCTAGAAAAAAACATGTTTCTTCTTTTTTGACTATGCCAAAGCCTTTGACTGTGTGGATCACAATAAACTGTTGACAATTCTGAAAGAGATAGGAATACCAGACTACCTGATGTGCCTCTTGAGAAATCTGTATGCAGGTCAGGAAGCAACTATTTGAACTGGACATGGTACAACAGAATGTTTCCAAATAGGAAAAGGGGTATGTCAAGGCCATATACTGTCACCATGCTTATTTAACTTATATGCAGAGTACATCATGAGAAACGCTGGGCTGGAGGAAGCACAAGTTGGAATCAAGATTGCCAGGAGAAATATCAATAACCTCAGATATGCAGATGACACCACCTTTATGGCAGAAAGTGAAGAAGAATTGAAGAGCCTCTTGATGAACGTGAAAGAGGAGAGTGAAAAAGTTGGCTTAAAGCTCAACATTCAGAAAACTAAGATCATGGCATCCGGTCCCATCACTTCATGGCAAATAGATGGGGAAACAGTGGAAAGAGTGGCTGACTTTATCTTTTTGGGCTCCAAAATCACTGCAGATGGTGACTGCAACCATGAAATGAAAAAACGCTTACTCCTTGGAAGAAAAGTTATGACCAACCTAGATAGCATATTAAAAAGCAGAGACATTACTTTGCCAACAAAGGTCTGTCTAGTCAAGGCTATGGTTTTTCCAGTGGTCATGTATGGCTGTGACAGTTGGATTATAAAGAAAGCTGAATGCAGATGAAATGATTCTTTTGAGCTGTGTTGTTGGAGAAGACTTGAGAGTCCCTTGAACTGCAAGGAGATCCAACCAGTCCATCCTAAAGGAGATCAGTCCTGAGTGTTCATTGGAAGGACTGATGTTGAAGCTGAATCTTCAATAGTTTGGCCACCTGATGCAAAGAAGTGACACATTTGAAAAGACCCTGATGTCGGGAAAGGCAGGAGAAGCAGGGGACAACAGAGGATGAGATGGCTGGATGGCATCACTGGCTCAATTGACATAGTTTGAGTAAACTCTAGGAGTTGGTGATGGACAGGGTGGCTGGCGTGCTGCAGTCCATGGGGTCACAAAGAGTCAGACAAGACTGAGGGACTGAACTGAACTGAACTGAACAATCCTAAGATGGACTGGTATAACACATTGTACTTAAATCTGGACATAATGTAACATTTAGTTTTGATTATGTTTTAACTTAGTTTAATGACTATTTTCCCTTGCATCTGCAACTACATAATGGGGTTACATTATGCATAATAGGTTACAAATGGTTGTCCAAACACCTACGAGTGTCACAGCCTCTTCCAACTTTTACTTGTTGCCCCTGGATCAAAGACCCTTGATATAAGGATTAGGAGAATATGTTGCATCAGTAATTTAAGGATAAAGCCCCTTCCCAGCAGGAAGTAGTCATGGAATGAAAACGCCATCCTTCCCCATGACAACATAATTCTAAAAGAAAACAGGGGAATGAAAGAGTTAATTATTAGCTAGGTTGATAAGAAGTCCAGGGCTCTCAAGGAGGAGAAAAGGAAAAACAATTTTTTCTACATTTCTTAGTCTTAGACAAGTAAGGTATAATTTTTTTAAGCCCAGGTCTGATAATTACACAACAAAACAACTCATCTTAAACTCTATACTAAGGATTATATAACAACAATGTATACTAATCAGGTTATCTTTTGTGGGGGTGGGGTCTTGAAAGACCTTTCTATTGTTAGTTTTAGTCTTGTTAATTTAAAATGTATGTGGTGGGAGTGGGTCTGGTAAAAGTATATAAGGCCTTCTGATGCCTATGTCAGAAGCTTTCTCTGTCCCTGTTTATACTTTAATAAAACTCTGCTACACAAAAGCACTTGAGTAATCAAGCCTGGTCCTTGGTCCCGAAGCTAAATCTTCTTTTTCAGAGATCACAAATCTGACATTGTTCACCATAAGCTATCAATTCTTTTGATCCAAGAACATGTCCATCTCTTTGTGTCATCTTCAATTTCTTTTTTTAGCATCTTGCAGTTTTCAGAATACAGGTTTTTGTCTAGTTACACAGGTTTAATCATCGATATTTTATTCCTTTTAAATGGGATTGTTTTTTAATGTCTCTTTATGATATTTCATTGTTAGGGTATAGAAATGCCACAGATTTCTGTATATTATTTTGCATCCTAAAGCTCTGATGAATTCATCAGTGAGCTCTAGTTGTTTTCTGGTAGCAGCTTTTGGATTTTCTATGAACCAATATATTATCATGTCATCTACAGAAAGTGATAGTTTTATTTCATCTTAAAAATTTGGATTCACTTTATTTCTTTTTCCTCTCTGGTTGCTGTGGCTAGAACTTCCAAAACTATGTTAAGTAAAAGTAGTGACAGTGGACATCCTTGTGACTTGTGTGAAGTTATATTGACGTTTGATTTGCATTTCTCTAATAATTGCAATTCTCTAACAATTCTCTAATAATTAGTCGAGCATTTTTTAATTGACCTCTTGGCTATCTGTATGTCTTCTGTGAAGAAGTATCTATTTATGTTTTCTGCACATTTTGGGGGGGATTGTTTGGGGGTTTTCATATTGAGCTTTATGAATTTTTATAAATTTTGGAGACTAATGCTTTGTTGGTTGCATAATTTGCAAATAATTTCTCTCATTCTGAAGGCTGTCTTTTTGTTTTTGCCCTGTTTTCCTTTTCTGTGCAAAAGTTTGTGAGGTTAATTTGGTTCCATTTTTAATTTTTGTTTTTACTTCCATTACTCTATGAAAAGATATTGCTGTAATTTATTGCAAAGAGAGTTATGCCTATGTTTTCTCCTATGAGTTTTATAGTATCCAGTCATACATTTAAGTCTTTAATACATTTTGGGTTTATTTCTGTGTATGGTGTTAAAGAATATTTTAATTTCATTTTTCCCATGTAGTTGTCCATCATTCCCAGCAACATTTATTGGAGAGATTGTCTTTACTCCATTTTATAGTATTGTCTCCTCTGTCAGAGATTAATTGATCATAAGTATATTGGTTTATTTCTGGACTTTCTATTTTTGTGTCAGTACCATGCCGTTCTGATGTCTGAAGCTTTGTAATATAGTCTGAATTCAGGGAACCTAATTCCTCTAGCTCCATTTTTCTTTCGCAAGATGGCTATTCTGTGTCTTTCATGTCTCTATACAAGTTTTAAGATTTTTTTCTCTAGTTCTGTAAAAAATGCCATTGGCAATTTGATAGGGATTGCATTGAATCTACAGATTGCCTGGGTTAGTCTGGTCATTTTGACAACATTGATTCTTCCAATCTAAGAACATTGTATATCTTTCCATCTTTTTGTGTGATTTTCAATTTGTTTCATCAACATGTTATAGTTATCAAAGTACAGGTCTTTTGCCTCCTTAGATAAGTTTATTCATAGATATTGTATTCTTTTTGTTTCAATGGTAAATAGGATTTTTAAATTAATTTTTTATTAAAAGATAATTGCTTTACAGAATTTTGCTGTTTTCTGTCAAACCTCAACGTGAATTAGCCATAGGTATACATATATCCCCACCCTTTTGAAGCTCCCTCCCATCTCCTTCCCCATCCCACCCCTGTAGGTTGATACAGAGGCCCTGTTTGAGTTTACTGAGCCATATAGCAAATTTCCATTTGCTATCTATTTCACATATGGTAATGTAAGTTTCCATGTTACTCTTTCCATATATCTCACCCTCTCCTCCCCTTGGGATTGTTATTGAATTTCTCTTTCTGATATTTTTTGTTAGTGTATAGAAATGCAAAAGATTCCTGTGTATTAATTTTTACCCTGCAACTTTACTGAATTTATTGATGAGCTTTAGTAGTTTTTTGGTAGCATCTTTAGGATTTTCTATGTATAGTATCATGTCATCTGCAAACTGTGACAATTTTACTTTTTTTTCCAATATGGGCTTTTTTTATTTCGTTTTATTTTCTGATTACCATAGCTAGGACTTCCAAAATTATGTTGAATAAAGATGGCAAGAGTGGGGAATTTCCTTGAAGTCCAGTGGTTAGGACTCAGCAATATAACTGGACCTGGATTCAATTCCTTGTTGGGGAAGTAAGATCCGACAAGCCACACATTATGGCCAATAAATAGTGGCAGGAGTGGCTGTGCTCATCTTCTTCCTGATCTTAGAGAAAATTCTTTTAACTTTTCACCACTGAGTATGCTGTTAGCTGTAGGTTTGTCATATGTGGCTCTTATTATGCTGAGTTATATTCCCTCTAAGCCCACATTCTGGAGAGGCTTTTTTTTTTTAACCATAATCAGGTATTGAATTTTTTCAAAAGCTTTTCTATATCTGTTGAAATGGCCATATTGTTATTATTCTTCAGTTTTTTTTAATATGCTATATTACACTGACTGATTTGTAGATATGGAAAAATGAATATATCCCTGGGATAAATCCTTCTTGATCATGTTTTATGATTCTTCCTCTGTATTGTTGGATTTGTTTTGCTAGTATTTTGTTGACAATTTGTGTGTCTATGCTTATCAGTGATATTGGCCTGTAATTTTCTTTTTGTTCTGGTATCTTTGTCTGATTTTGTGATCAGGGTGATGCTAACCTCATTGAGTTAAGGAGTGTTTCTTCCTCTAAAGTTTTTGGGAAGAGTTTCAGAATGATAGGTGTTAATTCTTCTCTAAATGTTTGATAGAATTTGCTTGTGAATTCATCTAATCCTGGGATTTTTTTTTGTTGGTATGTTTGAACCACACTTTCAATTTCAGCACTTTTGATTTGTATTTTTATATTTTTATTTGTTTCCTGGTTCAGTCTTGGGAGATTGCACATTTTTAAAAAAATTGTCTATTTCTCCTATGCTGTCCATTTTATTGGCATATATTTGCTTGTTGTAGTTTCTCATGAGCTTTTGTATTTTTGTATTGTCTGTTGTAACTTTTCAGTTTTCATTTCTAATTTCATTGACCTTAGCCTTCTTCCCTTTTTTCTTGATTAATCTGGCTAAAGGTTTATAAATTTTGTTTAATTTTTCAAACAGTCAGCTTTCTTTCCTTCTGTTAACTTTGTTTTTTGTTGTTCTCTTTTCTATACTAGCTTTATGTGTAAATTTAGATTGTTTATTTAGGATTTTTCTTGTTTCCTGAAGTAAGATTTTATTGTTATAAACTACACTTTTATAACTACCTTTGCTGGATCCCACAGGTTTTAGATTGCCATGTTTTTATTTTAATTTATTTATGTTTTTTGTTTTTCTCTTTGATTTCTTCAGTGATCCATTGGTTTTAAGTAGCATATTGTTTACCTTCCATGTATGTGTGCTTTTGCAGTCTTTTTCCTTTAGTTGATTTCTAATCTCATAACATTGTGGTCAGACATGTTTGCTATGATTTCAGTTTTCTTAAATATACTGAATCTTGCTTTGTGGTCCAGCATGTGGTCAATCCTAGAGAATGATCCATGTGGATTTTAGAAGAATGTTTATTGTGCTGCTTTTAAATGGAAAGATGTGCAAATATCAATTAAGTCATTCTGGTCTAATGTGATTTTTTTTTTTGGTTGTGCTGGGTCTGTATTGCTTCGTATGGGCTTTCTCTAGTTGCAAAGAACACTTGCTCCTCTCTAGTCATGGTATACAGGCTTGTCATTCCAGTGGCTTCTCTTGTTTCAGAGCAGAGGCTCTAGGTGCGTGGACTTCAGTAGTTGCAGCACACGGACTCAGTAGTTGTGGCTCATGGGCCCAAGAGGGTGCAGGCTTCAGTGTGTGGGGCACGAGGTCAATAGTTGTGGCTCATGGGCTCTAGAACTCGTGGGCTCAGTAGTTGTGGTGCATGGGCTTAATTGCTCCACATCATGTGGAATCTTCACTCACCAGGGATTGAACCCATGTTCCCTGCACTTGCAGGTGGATTCTCATCCATTGTACCAACAGGATTTTCCTAACCTGCCGTTTGAGGTCTGTGATTCTTTGTTGGTTTTCTGTTTGCATGATCTGTCCTTTGATGTAAGTGGGAGTGTTAAAGTTTCCCACTATTATTGTGTAGCTGTTGATTTTTCCCTTCATGATTGTTAGTATTTCCCTTATATATTGAGGTGCTCCTATGTTGGGCTCATATGTATTTACAATTGTTATATCCCCTTCTTGGATTGATCCCTTGATCATTATGTAGTGTCCTTCCTTATCTCTTGTAAGAGTCTTCATTTTAAAGTCTATTTTTCTGATATGTGTACTGTTACTCCAGCTTTATTTTGATTCTTATTTGCATGAACTGTCCTTTTTCACTCCCTCATTTTAAATCTATATGTGTCCCTACATCTGAAGTGGTCTCTGGTAGACAGACCTGTATGTATATATGTGTGTATGTGTGTGTGTGTGTGTCTGTGTGTACATACACATACAGGTCTTATTTTTGCATCTACTCAGCCAGTCTAAGGCTTCCCTCATAGCACATTCAGTAAAGAATCTGCATGCAATGCAAAAGACCTGGGTTTGATTCCTGGGTCAGGAAGTTTCCCTGGAGAACAAAATGCCAACCCACTCCAGTAATCTTGCCTAGAGAATCCTATGGACAGAGGAGCCTGGAAGTCCATGAGATTGCAAGAGTTGGACCCAACTTAGCAACTGAAATCACAGCCAGTCTATGTCTTTTGGTTGCAGCATTTTATCCTGTTACATTTACTATAATTATCTACAACATGCTCTTATTGCCATTTTGTCAACCGTTTTGGATTTGTTTTCATAGAACTTTTTGATTCCATTATTTGTTCTCTTCTCATTATTTGTTGATTAACTTTTATGTTTGGATTACTTATTCTGTTGTGTGTGTTTATCTATTGTAACTTTGGTTTGCATTTCCCTGACAGTTCATTTGGTAAAGAATCCACCTGCAATGCAGAAGACCCCAGTTCAATTCCTGGGTTGGAAAGATCTGCTAGAGAAGGGATAGGCTACCCACTCGAGTATTCTTGGGCTTCTCTTGTGGCTCAGCTGGCAAAGAATCCACCTGCAATGTGGGAGACCTGGGTTCAATACCTGGGTTGGGAAGACCCTCTGGAGAAGGGAAAGTCTACCCACTCCAGTATTCTGGCCTAGAGAATTCCATGGACTGTATAGTCCATGGGGTCACGAAGAGTCGGGCATGATTGAGTCACTTTCATTTTCACTTAGATATAGTAGTCTATATGTATACATCACTGTTTAAAGTTGCTGAACTCTTAATTTCAAATGCATTTCAAATACACTGAATTTGTACTCTCCTTCTCTCATGATTACTGGTTTGTTTTTGTTCAGTCGCTAAGTCATGTCTGACTCTTTGCAACCCCACAAAACGCAACATGCCAGGCTTCCCTCCTTCACTATCTCCCTGAGTTTGCTCAAACTCATGTCCATTAAGTCAGTGATGCCATCCAACCATCTCATCCTCTGTTGCCCCATTCTCCTCTTGCCCTCAATCTTCCCCAGCATCAGGGTCTTTTCCAATGAGTCGATGCTTTGCATCAGGAGGCCAAAGTATTGGAGCTTCAACTTCAGCACCAGTCCTTCCAATGAATATTCAGGACTGATTTCCTTTAGGGTTGACTGCTTTGATCTCTTGCTGTCCCAGGGACTCTCGAGAGTCTTCTCCAACACCACAGTTTGAAAGCATAAATTCTTCAGTGCTCAGCCTTCTTTATGGTCCGTCTCTCATATGACTACTGGAAAAACAATAGCTTTGACTATATGGACATTTGTCAACAAAGTAATGTCTCTGTGTTTTAATATGCTGTCTAGGCTTTGGAGAAGGCAATGGCACCCCACTCCAGTACTCTTGCCTGGAAAATCCCATGGACGAAGGAGCCTGGTGGGCTACAGTCCGTGGGGTTGCTAAGAGTCGGACATGACTGCAGCGACTTAGCAGCTAGGCTTCTCATAGCTTTTCTTTCAAGGAGCAGGCATCTTTTAATTTCATGACTGTAGTCACCATCCACAGTGATTTTGGAGCCCAATAAAATGAAATCTGTCACTGCTTCCACTCTTTCCCCAGCTATTTGCTATTAAGTGATGGGACCAGATGCCATGATCTTATTTTTCTGAATGTTGAGTTTTAAGTCAGCTTTTTCACTCTCCTTTTTCATCTTCATCAAGAGGCTCTTAAGTTCCTTTTCCATGATTCCTGGTTTAGATATCATATCTGTGTATAAATGATTTCTTACCTTTACTGTATGTTAACCTTTATTGTTGAGCTTTTCATTTCCTTATTTTCTTGTTTCTGTTTTTGGGCTTTTTTCCCCTGTTAGAGCAGTTCCTTTAGCATTTATTGTAAAGCTGGTTTCGTGGTTCTGAATTGTCTTAGCTCTTGCTTATCTTAAAGCTATTGATTTCTCTGCTACATCTAAATGAGATCCTTGCTGAGTAGAGTATTCTTGGTTGTAGGTTTTTCCTCTATCACTTTAAATCTATCAGGTCACTTTTTTTCTGGCCTGCAGAGTTTCTGCTGAAAAATCAGCTGGTAACTATATGGGTTTCCCTTCTATATTATTTATTGTTTTTCCTTCATTTCTTTAATAATTTCTCTCTTTTTTTAATTTTTGTCGATTTGATTACTATGTGTCTCAGCATGTTCCTCCTTGATTTGATCCTGTATGGGACTCTCTGTGTTTCTGGGACTTGCATGATTTCTTTTTTTCCCATGTTAGGGAACTTTTTAGCTATTATATCTGCAAATATTTTTTCAGGTCTTTTCTCTCTCTCTTCCCCATCTGAGAGCTCTACACTGTAATTGTTGTTGCATTTTTACCTTGTCTCAACGGTCCCTTAAACTATCCTCTATTTTTTCTTTCTTCTTTCTTCTGTTTCATGGAAGTGATTCATACCTCTTTGTCTTCCAGCTCACTTATCTGTTTTTCTGCCTCATTTATTCTGCTCTTCATTCCTTCTAGTGTATTTTTCATTTCAGTTATTTTTTCCTTCAACTGTGTTTGGCTGTTCTTTATATTTTCTAGCTCTGTGTTAAAAACTACTTGTAACTTCTTCGTCTGTGCATCCTTTCTTTCCCCAATCTCATGGATGCTCTTTATGATCATTACTGTATACTCTTTCTCAGGTAGATGGCCTATCTCCATGTCACTTAGTTTTTCTTCAGGGATTTTATCTTGTTCCTTCATTAGAACATATTCCTGTGCCATATCATTGTCTCTACATTCCTATTTGTATCTTTACATATTTGGAAAGTTAGTTATGTTTTCTTTGATCTTGCACAAGTAGCCATTAATGGAGGATGTTCTATGTGTCCAAGTAGTACAGTTTTCTTTTTTTCAGCCAAAGACCTGGTACCAGCTAGTCACAGGGTAATTTTTAACCTGTTTGTGAACTCAATTCCACAGACTGTGGGATTATAGTTTTGTTGCTTCTGATTTCTTCCCCCTCTAGGATGAAATTGTTCTAGAGTTTTGTGAGGGCTTCCTAATGGAAGGGACTGGTGCCTGCCCACTGGTATGTGGTTCCCTGGTGGTCAGTGCCATGTCAAGGGCTATGTCTAGAGGTGAAAATGTGCTAAGAAGTCTTTAGGTAGCCTGTCTGCTGGTGGATGGAGCTGTATTCCTGCCCTGTTTGTTTTGCTTGAGGCATCTCAACACTGGAGCCTCCAGACTGTTAGGTGGGACCACTTCTTGATGCTAATGACCCCTGCAAGATATAAGCATTTAGATGAGTACTCCTGGATATGTTTACCACCATCTTTTATGTCACCAAAGAGAGCCACACTTTCCCTGTGCCTCCCTAGAAGATCCTCCAAAACCAGTCGGTAGGTCTGGCCCAAGCTCTTATAAAATCATTGCTTTTGCCTTGAGTCACAATGAGCACAAGACCTTGTGCCAATCCTCCAAGAATGGAAATTCTATTTCCCTCAAATCTATTGGGCTAGTGCAATCAAGTCCCACTGTCTTACAAAGCCAAAGGCTATGGTGACTCCTCCTCCTGATGCCAGACACCCAGATTGGAAAGCCTGACATGGGGCTTGGAACTCTCATTCCTATAGGAGAGCTTCTGCAATATAATTATTCTCCAGTTTGTGGGTGACGAGATTTGATTATATCATGAATATGCCCTTTCTACTATCTGTTGTGGTTTCTTTGTCTTTGGATGTAGAATATCTTTTCTGGTTTCAGTCTTTTTAATTAATGGCTGTTCAGTAGTTGGTTATGATTTTGATGTTCTTTTGGGAGGACATAAAGCTCAGGATCCCTCTACTAGCCTGTCTTCTACCCTTATTGTTAAGCTGATAGTTTTTAATCTTTCAATATTTTAGTACATATTTCCATTCTCTCCTGTACTGTAGAGTTTCTATTGAGAAATATGCTGATATCTAATTGTAGCTTCTTCCAGTTATCATACTTTTCCCCCCTGCTTTTAAAATCCTTTACTTTTAATTGTTTTTTTTGATATAATGTGTCTTGGAAAAGGTCTTTTTGTATTAAGGTAGTTAGATGATCTATTAGCTTCACAGACTTGTACATCTAGCTCCTTCTATAAGTTTGGGAATTCCTTAGCTATTATTTCCTTAAGTAAACATATTGTTCCCTTCTCCCTCTATTCTCTTTGTGGGATACTCATTATCCTAAATGCTCTCCTTTCAAAAAGAGCTGAATAATTCTCAGAATTTCCTCATTTTTTAAGGAACTTAATTCTCTTTCCTCTCTTACCTATATGATTTTTGGAGTCTATCTTTGATTCACTAATTCTGTATTTCCTATGACCTGTTCAATTTCTAATATTTTCTAATGCATTATTCATGTTGTTTGTTGAGTTCTTCAGTTCTTGGTTTTTTGCTTGTTTCTTTTTAGAGCTTCAATCTCTTTGGTAAAATATTATTTTCCTTTGTTGACTTTATTCCTGAGCTCATTGAACTGCCTTTTTGAGTTTTCTTGTACTATGTTTTGTTTCTTTACAGCTGTTTTGAATTCTGTATCAATGAGATTATAATATTCCATGATTTTAGGTTTAGTTTCTTGAATTTTTTTTCTTTTGTGATATCACGTTATGGTGGCTTTCATAATGCTCGACATACTGTTATTTGGCTCGCACATTTGAAGTAGAGAACACGTTTATTTAGGTAGTTTTTTTAAAACTTATTCTAATAATTCCACAGGTTAAAAATTACAGCTTTTCTTGAGGAGGGGAGAGACTTTCAAGATGGCAGAGCAGTAAGACACGGAGATAATCTTCCTCCCCACAAATACCTCAAGAATACATCTGAACGTGTAACAGCTCCTATAGAACACCTACTGAACACTGGCAGAAGACCCTAGACTTCCAAAAAGACAAGTCTATCTTCACAAAATGGGATAGGGCCAGAAAAATAAGGGGAAAAAAGAGACAAACATAATGGGACAGGGCTTGTGCCTAGAGGATTGAGCTGTGAAGGAGGAAATGTTTCTACACAGCTGGAAATCCCCTCATGGGTGGTGACAGAGATGTCCTTAAGAGCCTCAGAGGGGAAAACAGCAGCAGGTGCATGGAAGGCAAAATGGAGAGAATTCACCACAGAAGTCAGCACCAACCAGCACTCACCATCCAAGGATACTTGTTTGCACACCTGCTGTGGTGAAGAGGGCTGGGTCCTCAGTCTCAGGCTTCAGAAGCAGACCCCAGGGAAAGGGTTGCGGTCAAATGCTGTGAAGATACTCTGTGGAGGGGGCTACACATCTGAGGGAGTCCAGGAAAAAGCCTGGGCCAGCCAGAGAGGCAAGAGATCATTATCATGGTGACCCTCTAACTCTGTACACTTGCAGATGGCAAAATACTACCTTTGTGAGTGCCAGAGTCAGGGCAGGACATGGTGGTGGTTTGCAGTCCCAGAGGTAGGTAAGCCAGCTGGGCACTGGCAGCTGTAAAAGCCCACATGAGAGCAAGAGGAGAGAGATGGAAGATATGATCTGCAGTCCCAGAAATGGGCAGGCTAGCTGGCTGCTGCCAAGGCATATGCAAGTGCCAGAGGGACGGCACAAGACACCACTGTGGTCTCCAACACCATAGTTGAGTGTGTGACAGGACTCAGGCTGTGGCACCTTCCTATGAGACTGTAACATCTCAGACACTCCCCACACATCTGAATTGTGTCTGCAACCCCTCACTATCTTCAGCCTGACTGAGCAAGTGAGCCCTAATAAGCCAATTCTTTCACATTTTCTTTTCTAGGTGGGAAACAGACACTGGAGGGAAGCCTACAAACAGAGACAGGGCTAAAACCAAAGCTAAGTACCAGGGGCTTTGTGATCAAAGAAAAGGAAGGGAATTTGTATATGAAATCAAAGGAGCAGTGAATTAAATCCCTGCCATTAGCTTGAGGCTATGGAACTGGGGGGAAATTGTGGATTTTGGAAGGAAGTACAAGCAGGAGTAAGGCCATATCTGAGCAAAACAGCTCATCTTTCAGAAGAAACTTTACAGACCAGAAGGGAGTGCCAGGATATACTTAAAGTGATGAAAGGAAATAATCTGCAAGCAAAATTACTCTATGTAGCAAGGACCTCATTCAGATTTGACAGCAAAAACAAAACTTTACAGATAAGCAAAAGATAACAGCATTATTTGGCACCACAAAACCAATTTATGACAAATGCTAAAGGAACTTCTCTACACAGGAAACACAAGAGAAAGAAACGACTCACAAAAACAAACCCAAAGTAAATAGCAATAGTGTCATACATAACACTAATTTTCTTAAATGTAAGTGGATTAAATGCTTCAGCCAAAAGACAAAGACTGAATGGATTCAAAATCAAGATCCCTGCCTACAAAAGACCCACTTCAAACATAGGGATAAAAGTATACAAAAAGTAAGGGTCTAGAAAAACATTTCATGCAATATAAATCAAAGGTAAGTAGGAGTAGTGATATTAAGATAAAATAGCCTTTAAAATAAAGACTGTGACAAGAGACAAAGACAATACACAATGATCAATGGAGCAAACCAAGAAGAAGATACAATGATTAAAAATATTTATGCACCTAATATACGAGCACCTCAATAAATAAGACAAAGACTAACAACTGTAAAAAGAGGAAAATGAAAATAGCATAGTAAGAGTGGGGGGCTTTTAAAAACCTACTCACACCAATGGACAGATCATCCAGACAGAACATTAATTAAAAAAAAATGAGTCTTAAATGATACATTGGAGTCAATAAACCTAATTGAAATCTACAGGACATTCCATTCAAAAGTAGTAGAATTCACTTTTTTCTCAAGGGCACATGAAACATTCTCTATGATAGATCACATCCTGGGTCACAAATCAAGTCTGTAAGTTTAAGAAAATTGAAATTATATGAACCATTTTTTTCTGACCACAGAACTATAAAATTAGATATCAGTGATAGGAAAAAAAAATTGTAAAAAAAAAAAAAACCCACAAACACACAGAGGCTAGATAAACAAGATGCTTCTTAACCACCAAGAAGTCACTGAAGAAATCATAGAGGAAATTAAAAAATATATAAAAACAAATGACAATGAAAACATGACAACTCAAAACCAACGGGATGAAGTAAAAGCACTGCTAAGAGGGAAATTTATAGCAATACAAGCCTACGTCAAGAAATGAGAAAAACATCAAACCTAACTTTATACCTAAAGCAACTGGGAAAAAAGATATTAAAAAAGCCCAAAGGTAGTAGAAGGAAAGAAATCATAAATATCAGAGGAGAGATGAATGAAAAGTAAATGAAGCAAACAATAACAAATAACAATAAAATCAAAATCTGATTATTTGAGAAGAGAAACAAATTTACAAACTGCTAGTGAGACTCATCAAGAAAAAAGGGAGAAGTCACGACAGATAACATTACAGTGAGAAGTTACAACAGATAACGTAAAAATACAGATCATCAGAAACAACTATAAGCAACTATATGCCAATAATGCAGACAATATGGAAGAAATGGACAAATTCTTAGAAAAGTACAGGCTTTCCAGACTGAACCAGGAAGAAACAGAAAAAATGAACAAACCAATAATAAGCACTGAAATCAAAACTGTGATTAAAAAACCTTCCAAAAAACCAAAGCCAAGGGCCAGATGACTTCATAGAGGAATTCTACCAAAAGTTTAGAAAAGAGCTAATACGTATCCTGTGATTGTGATTTTCATTCTGTCTGCTCTCTGATGGATAAGGATAAGAGACTTATGGAAGCTTCCTGATGGGAGAGAGTGACTGCGGGGGAAACTGGGTCTTGTTCTGATGAGCGGGCCCATGCTCAGTTAATCTTTAATTCAGTTTTCTGTTGATGAGCAGGCTGTGTTCCCTCACTGTTGTTTGATCTGAGGCCAAACTATGATGGAGGCAATGAAGATAATGGTGACCTCCTTCAACAGGTTCTCACTCAGTGCCACTACCCTGCAGCAGGCCACCACCCATCCACACCTCTGCTGGAGACTCCTGGACACTCATGGGCAAGTCTGGGTCAGTCTCTTATGGGGTCACTGCTCCTTTCTCCTGGGTCCTGGTGCACACAAGGTTTTGTTTGTGCCCTCCAAGAGTCTGTTTCCCCAGTCCTGTGTAAGTTCTGGCAGTTCTATGGTGGGGTTAAGGGCGACCTCCCCCAAGAGGGCTTATGCCATACCCAGGTCTGCTGCACCCAGAGCCCCTGCCCTTGTGGCAGGCCGCTGCTGGCGTGTAGCTCCTCAGGAGACACTCAAACACAGGCCTTGTTCCGCCTCTGTTGGGTCTACTGCTGCACACAAGGTAGTGTTTGAGGCCTCCAAGCATCTCTGGCAGATATGGGGTTTGATTCTAAAAGCGATTTTGCCCAGCTTTGTCTAAATAAATGAAACCATGAACCATGCGATGTAGGGCCACCCAAGATGGACGGGTCATGATGGAAAGTTCTGACAAAACGTGGTCCACTGGAGGAGAGAATGGCAAACCACTTCAGTATTCTTGCATTGAGAACACCGTGAACAGCATGAAAAGGCAAAAATATAGGATATTGAAAGATGAACTCTTCAGGTTGGTAGGTGTCCAATATGCTACTGGAGAAGAGTGGAGAAATAACTCCAGAAAGAACGAAAGACAGAGCCAATACAAAAACAACACCCAGTTGTGGATGTATCTGATGATGGCAGTAAAGGACATATGCTGTAAATAACAATATCGCATAAAAACCTGAAATGTTAAGTCCATGAATCAAGGTAAGTTGGAAGTGGCCAAACTGGAGATGGCAACAGTGAACATCAACATTTTAGGAATCAGTGAAATAAAATGGACTGGAATGGGTGAATTTAACTCAGATGACCATTATATCCACTATTGTGGGCAAGAATCCTTTAGAAGAAATGCAGTAGTCCTCAAAGTCAACAAAAAAGTTCAAAATGCAGTACTTGGTTGTAGTCTCAAAAATGACAGAATGATCTCTGTTCATTTTGAAGGCAAAGCATTCAATATCACAGTAATCGAAGACTATGCCCCAATCAATAATGCTGAAGAATCTGAAGTTGAACAATTCTATGAAGACATACAAGACCTTCTCGAACAAACACCCCCAAAAGATGTCCTTTTCATTATAGGGGACTGGAATACAGAAGTAGGAAGTCAAGAGATACCTGGAGTAACAGACAAGTTTCACTTTGGGGTACAAAATGAAGCAGGGCAAAGGCTAACAAAGCTTTGCCAAGAGAATGCGCTGGTCATAGCAAACACCCTCTTTCAACAACCCAAAGGAAGACTCTGCACATGGACATCACCAGATGGTCAATACCAAAATCAGATTGATTATATTATTTGCATTCAGAGATGGAGACGCTCTATACAGTCAGCAAAAACAAGACCGGGAGCTGACTGTGGCTCAGATCATGAATTCCTTATTGCCAAATTCAGACTTAAATTGAAGAAAGTAGGGAAACCCACTAGACCATTCAGGTAGGACCTCAGTCAAGTCCCTTACGATTTTACAGTGAAAGTGACAGACAGATTAAGGGATAAGATCTGACAGAAAGAGTGACAGAAAAGCTATGGATGGAGGTTTGTTACATTGTACAGGAGGCAGTGATCAAGATCATCCCCAAGAAAAAGAAATGCAAAACGACAAAATGGTTTTCTGAGGAGGCCTTACAAACAGCTGAGAAAAGAAGGGAAGTGAAAGACAAAGGAGAAAAGGAAAGATATAGCCACTTGAATGCAGAGTTCCAAAGAATGGCACAGAGAGATAAGAAAGCATTTCTCAGTGATCAATGCAGAAAAGTAGAGGAAAACAATAGAATGGGAAAGACTAGAGATCTCTTCAAGAAAATTGGTGATACCAGGGGAACATTTCATGCAAAGATGGGCACAATAAAGGACAGAAATGGTATGGATCTAGCAGAAGCAGAAGATATTAAGAAGAGGTGGCAGGATACACAGAACTATACAAAAAAGATCTTCATGACTCGGATAACCACAACAAAGCTAGTGGAGGTGATGGAATTCCAGTTGAACTATTTCAAATCCTAAAGGATGATGCTGTTAAAATGCTGCACTCAATATGCCAGAAAATTTGGAAAACTCAGCAGTGATCACAGGACTGGAAAAGGTCAGTTTTCATTCCAATTCCAAAGAAAGACAATGCCAAAGAATGTTCAAACGACTGCACAATTGCACTCATCTCACACGCTAGCAAAGTAATGCTCAAAATTCTCCAAGTCAGGCTTCAAAAGTACACGAACCATTAAATTCCAGATGTTCTAGCTGAATTTAGGAAAGGCAGAGGAAGCAGAAATCAAACTGTCAACATCTTTTGGATCATTTAAAATGCAAGAGAGTTCCAGAAAAATGTCTACTTCTGCTTTATTGACTTTGCCAGTGCCTTTGACTGTGTGGATCACAAAATATCTGTGGAAAATTCTGAAAGAGATGGGAATACCAGACAACCTTATCTGCCTCCTGAGAAATCTGTATGCAGGTCAAGAAGCAACAGTTAGAACTGGATGTGGAACAACAGACTGGTTCCAAATTGGGAAAGGAGTACGTCAAGGGTGTATATGTCACCCTGCTTATTTAACTTATATGCAGAGTACATCATGCAAAGTACCAGGCTGGATGAAGCACAAGCTAGAATCAAGATTACCGGGAGAAATATCAATAACCTCAGATATGCAGATGACACCACCCTTAGGCAGAAAGCGAATAAGAACTAAGAATCTCTTGATGAAAATGAAAGGGGAGAGTGAAAAAGTTAGCTTAAAACTCAACATTGAGAAAACTAAGATCATGGCATCCGTTGCCATTACTTCATGGCTAGTAGATGGGGAAGCAATAGAAACAGTGCCAGACTTTATTTTTTTGAGCTCCAAAATCACTGCAGATGGTGACTGCAGCCTTGAAATTAAGACGTTTGTTCCTTGGAAGAAAAGCTATGACCAACCTAAACAGCATATTAAAAAGCAGAGACCTTACTTTGTCAACAAAGTTCTGTCTAGTCAAGGCTATGGTTTTTCCAGTAGTCATGTATGGATGTGAGATATGGACTATAAAGAAGGTTGAGCTCCAAAGAATTGATGCTTTTGAACTATAGTGGTGGAGAAGACTCTTGAGAGTCCCTTGGACTACAAGGAGATCCAACCAGTCCATCCTAAAGGAAATCAGTCCTGAATATTCATTGGAAGGACTGATGTTGAAGCTGAAACTCTAATACTTTGGCCACCTGATGCAAATAACTGACTCATTGGAAAAGACCCCGATGCTGGGAAAGACTGAAGGCAGGAAGAAAAGGGGATGACAGAGGATGAGATGATTGGATGGCATCACCAACTCTATGGGCATGAGTCTGAGTAAGCTCCAGGAGTTGGGAATGGACAGGGAAGCCTGGTGTGTTACAGTCCATGGGGTCACAAAGAGTCAGACATGAATGAGTGACTTAACTGAACTGAATACCTATCCTGATCAAACATTTCCAAAAATATTGCAGAGGAAGTAGCACTCCCAGACTCTGTCTATGAGCCCACCATAATGCTGATATCGAAAGCAGATATCACAGTGTGCTCAGAGCTGGTACACTGGGATTACCCTGAGGGATGGGATGGGGAGGGAGATGGGAGGGGGATTCAGGATGGGGAACACATGTACACACATGGCTGATTCATGTCAATGTGTGGCAAAACCACTACAGTATTGTAAAGTAATTAGCCTCCAATTAAAATAAGTTAATTAAAAAAAACAGGAAAAAAAGAAAATTCCTGGTGTCTGTCATCGATGAACATAGATGTAAAAATTCTCAACGAACTTCTAGCAAACAGAATCCTACAGCATATTAAAAGGATGATACACTGTGATCAAGTGGGATTTAACCCAGGATGCAAGAATTCTTCAATACATGCAAATCAGTCAATATGATACACCATATTAACAAATTGAAGGTTAAAAGAATATGATCATCTCAATAGATGCAGAGAAAGCTTCTGACAAAATTCAACACTCATTTATTATAAAAACACAAGGAAATCAGCATAGAAGAACCTACCTCAAAATAATAAAGGGTGTACCTGACAAACCCATAGCAAACATTTTCTCAAAAGTGAAAAATTAAAATATTTCTGCTAAGATCAAGAGCAAGACAAAGATGCCCACCATTGAGACTTTTATTCAGCATTGTTTTGGAAGTTCTAGACAAGGCAATCAGAGAAGAAAAAGAAATAAAAAGAACCATGATTGGAAAAGAAGTAAATCTCACTGCTTGCAGACAAAATGATAACATATACAGAAACCCCCTAAATATATCACCAGAAATTATTAGAGCTAATCAATGAATTTAGTAAAATCACAGGATATTAAATTATTACACATAAATCCCTTGTATTCCTATACACAAACAATGAATAATCAGAAAGAGAAATAAGGAAATAATCCCATTCACTATTGCAAACAAAAGGATAAAATCCCTAGGCATAAACCTAGCTAAAGAGACCAAGATCTGTGTGTAGATAATTGTAAGACACTGATGAAAGAAATCAAAGAGGACACAAACAAATGAAAAGATATAACATGTTCTTAGATTGAAAGAATACATATTGTCAAAATGACTATACTACTCACAGAAATCTACAGATTCAATGCAATTCCTTTTAAACTACCAGTGGTTCTTTTCATATATCTAGAGCGAAAAAAAAAAAATCTCACAATTTGTATGGAAACACAAAAGATCCGGAATAGCAAAAGCAAACTTGGGAAAGAAAATTGAACTTGGAAGAATCAATCTTCCTGACTTCAGACGATAGTACAAAAGTTATAGTTATCAAGACAGTATTGTACTGCCACAATAAATATGTGTGTAAACCAATGGAACAAGTTAAAAGCCCAATAATAAAGCTACACATATATGGACATCTTATCTTTGACAAAGAAGGCAAGCATATACAATGGATAAATGATACTCTTTTCAATAAGTGGTGCTGGGAAAACTACACAGCTGCATTTAAAAGAATGAAATTAGAACATTTCCTAACACCATACAGAAAAATAAACTCAAAATAATTTAAAGGCTTAAAAGTAAGACTGGACACTATAAACTCTTAGAGAAAATCACAGACAGTGTGCCCTTCGACATGAATCACAGCAAGATCCTCTTTGACTCACCTCGTAGAATAATAGGAATAAAAACAAAGCTTTAAAAAATGGGACCTAATAAAATTTAAAAGCTCTTGTATAGCAAAGGAATTATAAACAAGGTGAAAAGACAACCCTCATAATGGGAGAAAATAATTGCAAATGAAGCAACTGACAAAGGATTAATCCACAAAATATATGATTAGCTCATACAACTCAATATCAGAAAAGGAAACAGCTTGATCAAAAAATGGGCAAAAGATCTAAACAAATATTTCTTCAAAGAAGACCTACAGATGGCAAATAAACACATGAAAAAATGCTCAGTGTTGATTGTTATTAGAAATGCAAATCAAAACTATAATGAGGTATCATATCACACCAGTCAGAATGGCCATCATCAAAAAAAAAAAATCTACAAACAAACGTTGGAAAGGATGTGGAGAAAAGAGAACCCTACTGCACTGTTGGTTTTGTTGTTGTTCAGTTGCGCAGTTGTGTCCAACTCTTTGCAACTCCATGGACTGCAGCACATCAGGCTTCCCTGTCCTTCACCATCTCCCGGAATTTGCTCAAACTTATGTCCATTGAGTCAGTGATGCCGTCCAATCATCTCATCCTCTGTCATCCCCTTCTCCTTCTGCCTTCAATCTTGCCCAGCATCAGTGTCTTTTCCAATGAGTTAATACTTCCCAGCAGGTTGCCAAAGTATTGAAGCTTCAGCTTCAGCATCAGTCCTTCCAATAAATATTCAGTGCTGATATCCCCTAGGATTGACTTATTTGATCTTCTTGCTGTCTCCAAGGGACTCTCAAGAGTCTTCTCCAGCACAACAGTTTGAAGGCATCTTTTGCGCTCACTCTTTTTCATTGTCCAGCTCTCACATCCATACATGACTACTGGAAAAACTGTAGCTTTGATTATGTGGGCCTTTGTTGGCAAAGTAATGTCCCTGCTTTTTTAATACACTAAATTTGTCATGGCTTTTCTTCCAAGAAGCAAGTGTCTTTTGATTTCATGGCTGCAGTCACCATCCTCAGTGATTTTTGAGCCCAAGAAGATAAAATCTGTCACTGTTTCCATTGTTTCCCCATCTATTTATGAGGTAGTGTTGGGACCAGATTCCATGATCTTCGCTTTTTGAGTTTTGAGTTTTAAGCCAGCTTTTTCCCTCTCCTCTTTCACCTTCATCAAGAGGCTCATAAACTGATACAGCCACTATGGAGAACAGTATGGAGATTCCTTAACAAACTATGAATAAAAATACCATATGACCCAGCAACTGGGCCTACATCCTGAGAAAACCACAATTATGTAAACCCATGGCTGATTCATGTCAATGTATGGCAAAAACTACTACAATATTGTAAAGTAATTAGCCCCCAACTAAAATAAATAAATTAATTAAAAAAAATAAAATACATATCATATGACATCACTTATATGTGGAATCTAAAAAGAAATTATACAAATGAACTTGCTTACAAAACAGAAACTGACTCACAGGCTTTGTGAACAAGCTTATGTTTGCCAGAGGGAAGCACTGGGTGAAGGAATAGTTTAGAAGTTTTGGATGGGCATGTACACACTGCTATATTTAAAATGGAAACCAACAAGGACCTACTTTATAGCACATGGAACTCTTCTCTATGTTATGTGGCAGCTTGAATTTGACGAGAGTTTAGGGGAGAATGGATACATTTATATGGATGGCTGATTCCCTTCGTTGTTCACTGGAAGCTATCACAATATTGTTTGTTAATCTGCTATATCCCAATTCAAAAAGAAAATAAATAAAAGCCTATGTTCATTGCAGCAATATTTACAATAGTCAGGACATGGACATGTCCACTGACAGCTGAGTGGATAAAAACAATGTGATATACATATATATATGAACATTACTCAGTCATAAAAAGCAATGAATTTGAATCAGTTGTAGTGAGGTGGATGAACTTATTGCCTGTTATACAGAGTGAAGTCAGAAAGAGAAGAACAAATATTGTATATTAATGCATATGTACAGAATCTACAAAGATCATATTGATGAATCTAGTAGAGAACAGACTTGTAGACACAACAGGGGGAGGTGAGCATGGGACAAATTGAGAAAGTAGCATTGACGTATATACACTATCATGTGTAAAATAGACTGTTAGTGGGAAGTTTCTACATAACACAGGGAGCCCAGCCTGGCACTCTGTGATGACATAGAGAGGTGGATTGGTGGGAAATGGGAGGGAACCTCAAGAAAGAGAACCTCAAATTCAAAGGGAACCACATGAGTTATTACTGATTCATGTTTTTGTATGGCAGAAACCAATAGAACATTGTAAAACAATTTTTCACTAATTAAAAAAAAATATTTTGAATTCTTTGTCAGGCAATTCATAGTTATCCATTTCTTCAGGGTTGCTTAAAAATTATTATTTTCTTTGGTAGTGTCATGCTTCCTTGATTTTCATGCTCCTTAAAGTCTTTCTTTTTGCTTTCTTCACATTGAAAAAGAATTTTCCTCCTTCAGACTTCACTGACTTGCTTTAGATGACAGAGACTTCCATTAGTCAGGTTGTATAGCAATTCTGGGTTTCTCCCAGAACGTTTCTCTGGATGTGCCTACTCCACTCCTGTTATTGCCACTTGAGCAAGGTAGTCTAAGATTATTTGCCTTTTCTCCATTCTGCAATGCCAGATCAGTGACTGAGAGTCTACTATTTATTTTCACTATGGCAGTGCTCTGAAGTGTTCCAAGTTATTTACCTTTTCTCACTCAAACAAGGTAAGTCAGAAAGAAAAACACCAATACAGTATACTAACACATATATATGGTATTTAGTCAATAGGTAAAGATAACCCTGTATGCGAGACATCAAAAGATGCACAGATAAACAGAGCAGTATTATGGACTCTATGGGAGAGGGCGAGGGTGGGATGATATGGGAGAATGGCGTGGAAACATGTACATTATCATATGTGAAACAAATCGCCAGTCCAGGTTCAATGCATGATACAGGGTGCTTGGGGCTGGTGCACCGGGATGACCCGGAGGGATGGGATGGGGAGGGAGGTGGGAGGGGGGTTCTGGAAGGGGAAAACATGTACACCCATGGTGGATTCATGTCAATGTATGGCAAAACAAATACAATATTGTAAAGTTAAAAAATAGAAAATAAACTAAAAAAATAAATAAATAAAAGCCAAAAAAAAAAAAAGGTTAAGCTAATCATCTTTATGTACTCATGTGTGAATTACAGAGGCTCAAGTGCTGTCTGCACAGGCAATGGGGGGAGATAGTGTGGAGTGCTAGTGGTGCACTTGGTCTAGCTGAATAGTTTTGCAAGCAATGCTTTCTACAAGTTTCATGAGCAGGCCTCTTGGTATAATCTGTGAAGTGGTTGGTAGAAACTGGTGCCCTTTGATGAGTTCTGTGTCCTGTTTCCTGTGAGACTATGGCCCTTTTCCTGTTCCTATTTGTCAACATACTCTCCAACTAGGCTGGGCCCCTCAGTGTGCCAAGTGGAGCAAGAAAGATGTGGGTCTCTTGGGCAATGTCCTGCATACCTGGGAAGCCAGGTGTTCAGTACACTTTCACTTTCCCTCATAAGAAATGTGAGCTGAATGGGGCTCTCTTAGAACTGAGTTGTGCCACATTGAGGTAGGGGAGATATAAAGTGAAATGGTTTTTCCTACACTCTTCAATGAACCTATTCTCATATTTTTTCCCCAGTATACTGTACTATAACCTCTGCACTGGCTTCGTAAGCTCTAACAAAAGTACTCTCATCCATGAATCGTTGTCAGAATTGGTGTTTTCCTTGGGGGAATGAGGGCTGATAATTCCAATTCTGCCATTTTGCTAATGTCATTCTTGTGTCGGCTGTTGAAATGCTAGATTGATAACTAAGTAAGTAATTAAAAAGAACAGTATGAAGAGCAACATTTAAGAAATGTAAGTGTTCAATTAGGAAAAATCATTTAATACTAAGAAGGCATTAATGGAGGAATCGAGGGGAAATTTTTGAAAGTAGAAAACAAAGAGTAAATTGAATCAATATTAGTATAAAATCTAAATGGATTAAACAATCCCATTAAGAGACAGAGATTGTTGAGCTTGATTTAAAAAAAAATCCAACCATATGTGATTTACAAGAGAGACAGTTAAGATTCAAAGATACAACAAGATTGGAAGTTATAAGGATGGAAAATGATACCTCATGAAATTCACAATAACAGTAAAACTGGACCATCTATACTAATATCAAATGAAATAGACATTAAAATATTACTAAAGTTAAAGAATAACATCATATAATGATAAAAGCTCAACTTATCAGAAAGATATAAGAATGATCAGCACATGTACATTTAATAACACAGCAGCAAAATACATGAAGCAAAAACTGATGATTACAGGGAGAAATAAACAAGTAAACTATAATAGTTGGAAACTTTAATACCTGATATTTAATAATGGATAGAACATCAAGGTAGAAGACCAAGAAGAAAATATAAGATTTGAAAAACACATATAAAACAATTAGACCTAACGGATGATAGCTTACAGTGAATGGTGTTGGAGTCATGATCTCCAAAGGAGAGAATTTCATTTTGGAACCAAAGATACAGCTTCAGTCATTCAGAGTTTTGAGTGGCAAAAGTTTTATTACAGTGAAAAAGGTATAGAGAAAGCTTCTGCCATAGACATCAGAAGGGGACAGAGAGTGCCCTACTAGCTAGTCTTATCAAGGCCTTATATACTTTTTCAGACCCACTCCCACAACATACATCTTAAGATAGCAGGGTTAGTCGGAAGGTTTTTGTTAAGAAGGATAAATATGTCCTTGAGCAAGTTACATGTTGTCATATGAGTATTAGTACAGAGCTTAAGGAAAATATATACACTTGAGCAAGATAAGTTGTTTTGTTGTGCAATCATTAGCTCTGGCTTAAAGAAAGTTAGTATTAGAAGAAATATACTGTGGCTATAACAACTCAGAGCTTAAGAAAAAACATCTTATGTGACTAAGACAAAGGAATGTAGAAAAAACGTTTGTCTCTTATAAAGCTACTTAAGAATAAGCTCTCTCACAGACATCTACACTGGCTTTCCCAATGGCTCAGCAGGTAAAGAATCTGGCTACAATGCAGGAGAAGCAGCAGACAGGGGTTTGATCTCTGGGTCAGGAAGATCCCTTGGAGGAGGTCATGGCAACCCACTCCAGTATTCTTGCTGGGAAAATCCAATGGACAGAGGAGCCTAGCAGGCTACTGTCAATGGGGTTGCAAAGAACTAGACATGGCTGAAGAGACTGAGTGGGCATGCACACACATACATAGACATGCACACAGCTACACAATAGTCCACCTAACAATAGCAGAATATGCATTCTTCTCAAGTACATATGAAATATTCTGCAACATCAATATGCTAACATATATAGCTAAATATATGCTAACATAAACCTGCATAAAATTTAAAAGATAGAAATAATACAAAGTATGTTTTCTAACAACAGTGGAAAGAAATTAGATATAAATAACAAAAAGACATTTAGGAAACTCATAAATATGTGTAAATTAATTATGCTCCTAAATATAAAATAGATCAGTAGGAAGTCAAACGGAAAATTAGAAAATACTCTGAACTTGTTATTGAGCAAGGGCTTGTTGCCTCATGTGCATAAAAAACCAATACTGTGGCATTGGATATTGAGAAATGAAAGAGCTTTATTCAAAGTGGAAAGATTCAGGGTGTAATTTAAAGGATTAGGGACAGGAGTTGATTGGCTAGACTCGAATCGGTTCATATATGATAAACTATTCATGCTGCTGGATGCAGTTTTTTCCTTATTGAAAGAATTCTCACTTCATAAAAGCCTCAAGTGGCAACAATTCTATTCTTTGAGCTTTGTGAAAGTGTGAAAGTGTTAGTCATGCAGTCGTGTCTGACTCTTTGTGATCCATGGACCATAGCCCACCAGGATACTCTGTCCATGGAATTCTCTAGGCAAGAATACTGGCATGGGTACCCATTCACTTTTCCAGAGGATCTTCATGACCCAGGGATCAAAACCGGGTCCCCTGCACTGCAGGCATATTCTTTATCATCTGAGCCACTATTTCAGGGTCATCTTGGAGACATGGATTCTCATCTTGCATATGTGCAGTGTTGTCTGTAAAATTACTCCAGATTTAGTTGATCAGCAACTTGTTTTAAGGAAGCAAAACCAGTTTTAGCTGGTCAAAGCTTTATGTGCTATTTCAAACGGAATGAAAAAACAGATTAAAAAAAACTCACATAAAGTAGCTTTGAGATGGATATTTATGGCTGTGAATGCTTGTATTAAAGAAGAAGAGAATCTAAAATTAATATCTTGATCTTCCATCATTAAACACTGGAAAAAGAAAAGCAAACTAAACCTAAAACAAGCATAAGAAAAGATATAATAAAATTTAGAATGCAAATTAATGACATAGAGAGTAGAAAACTAATTCAATGCAACCAAAAGCAGTTTTGTTGAAAAGACTTTAAAATGTGACAAACTTTTATCTAGACTGAACAAAAATAAATGAAAAAGAATAACATTACTAGAATTAGAAATGAAAGAGGGAACATTACTACAAATTATTCAGAAGTAAAAGGATTATAAAGAAATAATGTACACAATGGTATGCCTAAAATTCGATAACTTATATGAAATAGTCAAATTTCAGAAAGATCCAATGACCAAAATTGACTCAAGAAAAAGTAGACAATAAGGGTACACATATCAAGAGTAAGGGACTAAGTTAAAAGCTACCCAAGAAGAAAAGCCAAAGCCCAGATGGCTTCACCATCAAATTCTATCAAACATTTCATGAAGAAGTAATGCAACTCTTTTACAAGCTTTCCCCCCAAGAAACAGAAGTAACATTCCCTATTTAATTCTGTGATGCTAGTTTTGCCCTTATAACAAAACTAGAAATAAATATCACAAGAAATGGAAACTATAGAGCAATATCTCTTATGAATATGAACATAAAACTTCTCAACAAAATGGGTTCATTTTGTTGAGAATGTAGCAACATGTACAAAAATTACACAACATGAGCAAACAGTATTTACCCTAGAAATTCAAGGTGGTTTAACTTTGAAAACCAATGAATGTAATATGATATAATCATACAATTAAAAATATGATATATCAATAGATGGAGAAAGAGTATATGACACATTATAATACCCTTTTATGACAAAATTAATCAATAAATTAGTGTAAGGGAATTTTCTCAACCTCAAGAGTATCAATGATAAGATGTTGCTAACATTATACTTAATGATGATAAACTGGATGCTTTCCCCTATGATCAGGAAGCTCTTTCCACTTCTATTCAACATTATACTGGAGGTTTTGGTCACTGGGATTAGACAAGGGAAAGGATATAAATCATCCAGATTTGAAAGAAAGAAATAATACTGTATCTATTTAGAGATAATACAATTTTATATACAGAAAATTTCAAAGATTCCTTAATAAATAAATATATTCAGCAATGTTGAAGGATACAAGATCAATATATAAAAATCAACTATATATTTATATACTTGCAGTGAGTGATCTAAAATGTAATTTAGAAAAATTCCATTTATATCACCATCAACAAGAATAAAATTGTTAGAACTAATCTTATCAAAGGAAGTAAGAGTATATTCTGTCAACTACAAAACATTTTTGAAAGAAATTAAAGAAAATATAAATAAATGGAAAACATCCCATGTTTATGAATAAGAATATTTAATATATAAGATGAAAATTATCTCCAAATTGATTCACAGATTTAATACAATCTCTATCAGAATCCCAACTGAATTCCTTGTAGAAATTTGCAATCTTGAAAAAGTAGGAAAAATCACACTTTCTGACTGCAAAATTTGCTACCTGGGGATGATAAAAAGACAGTGTGGTAACTGGCATATGGGTATATATATGCAATATAATAGAAGTATAAGTGTAGAAATAAAAGCATGTGTTTATGTTCAGCTTATTTTTAATAAGGGTATTCAGACCATTGAAAGGGAAAGAAGAGTCTTTTCAACAAATGGTGCTGGGACAGATATTATACTCAAAGAAATGAGTTTGGATGCATAACTCCCCTAATATGCAAATATTAACTCAAAATGGATAAGGGACCTACTTGTAGAAACTAAAAATACCCTTAAAATACTACTTGGGAATCATAGACACAGAGAAAAAACAGGTAGTTGCCAGAGAGGAGAAGGTGGGGAGAGGAGAGAAATAGGTGAGGGAGATTTAGAGATACAAATATTCAGTTACAAAATAAATGGTCAGATATGAAAAGTACAGTGTGGGGAATAGAGTCAATAATTATGTGATTTATTTGTGTGGTAACAGAAGATGGTTAGACTTATCACAGTGATTATTTTGAAAAGTATAAAAATATTGAATCACTATGTTCTGTACTGAGAACTAACAGTGTTGCGTATCAATTGTACTTCAAAAACAAACAAACCAACTCATAGAGAAAGAGGTTAGATTTCTGGTTTCTAGAGGTGGGAGGAGCAATTGAATGAAAGTAGTCAAGTTATAAGGTAAACACTATGGATGTAATGCACGATATGACAAACATAACTAATGTTGTATATGAAAGTTGTTAAGAGAGTTGTTGTTGTTATTGCTGTTCAGTTGCTCAGGCATGTCTGAATCTTTGTGACCCCATAGACTGCCACATGCCAGGTATCCCTGTCTTTCAACTTCTCCCAGTGTTTGCTCAAACTCATGTCCATTGAGTCAGTCATGCCATCCAACCATCTCATCCTCTGTCGCACCCTTCTCCTCCTGCCTTCAATCTTTACCAGCATCAGGGTCTTTTCCTATGAATCAGCTCTTCACATCAGTAGCCAAAATATTGGAGCAGTATTCAGCAATATGCTGAAGCATCAGTCCTTCCAGTGAATGTTCAGCACTAATTTCCCTTAGGATTGACTGGTTTGATCTCCTTGCTGTCCAAGGGACTCTCAAGTCTTCTCCAGCACGACAACTCAAAGGCATCAATTGTTCACCACTCAGCCTTTGTTCAGTTCTCACATCCATACATGACTGCTGGGATAACCATAGCTTTGACTGTACGGACCTTTGTCGGCAAAGTAATTTTTCTGTTTTTTTTAATATGCTGTCTAGGTTTGTCATACCTTATCTTTCAAGGAGCAAACATCTTTTAATTTCATGGCTGCAGTCACCATCCACAGTGATTTTGGATCCCAAGAAAATAAAGTCTGTCACTGTTTCCCCATCTATTTGTGATGAAGTCAAGGGACCAGATGCCATGATCTTTGTTTTTTGAAAGTTGAGCTTTAAGCCAGCTTTTTCACTCTCCTCTTTCACCTTCATCAAGAGGCTTTTTAATTCCTCTTCACTTTCTGCTATAGGGTGGTGTCATCTGTATATCTGAGGTTAATGATATTTCTCTCTGCAATCTTGATTCCAGCTTGTGTTACTTCCAGCCCAGCATTTTGCATGATGTACTCTGCATATATGTTAAATAAGCAGAGTGACAATATACAGCCTTGATATACTCCTTTCCCAATTTGGAACCAGTCCACTGTTTCATGTCCAGTTCTAACTGTTGCTTCTTGACCTGCATCCTGGTGCCTCAGGAAGCAGATAAGGTGGTGTGGTATTCCCACCTCTTTAAGAATTTCCCACATTTTGTTGTGCTCTACAGAAAGGCTTTAGCACAATCAATGAAGCAAAAGTAGATTTTTTTTTCCCTGGAATTCCCCTGCTTATTCTATGGTCAGACAGATCTTGGCAATTTGATCTCTGATTACTCTGCCTTTTCTAAATCCAGCTTGTACATCTGGAAGTTCTTGATCCACATACTGTTGAAGCCTAGCTTGGAGGATTTTGAGAATTACTTTGCTAGCATGTGAAATGAGTACAACTGTGCAGTAGTTGGAACATTCTTTGGCATTGCCCTTCTTCACAATTGGAATGAAAACACCTTTTCCAGTCCTTTGACCACTGCTGAGTTTTCCAAAGTTGCTGTCATATTGCATGCAGCACTTTAACAGCATTGTCTTTTAGGATTTGAAATAGCTGAACTGGAATTCTATCACCTCCAAAGTGATAGCGAGCATCCACTAGTTCATAGTGATGCTTTCTAAGGCCCACTTGATGTCACACTCCAGGATGTCTGGTTCTAGGTGAGTGATCACACCATAGTGGTTATGTGGGTCATGAAGATATTTTTTGTATAGTTCTTCTGTGTATTCTTGACACCTCTTCTTAATATTTTCTGCTTCTGTTAGGTCCATAGTGTTTCTGTCCTTTATTGTGCCCATATTTGCATGAAATGTTCCCTGGGTATCTCTAATTTTCTTGAAGAGACCACTAGTCTTTCCCATTCTATCGTTTTCCTCTATTTCTTTGTATTGTTCACTCGGGAAGGCTTTCTTGTCTCTTCTTGCTATTCTTTGGAACTCTGCATTCAGATGGGTATGTCTTTCCCTTTCTCCTATGCCTTTAGCTTGTCTTCTTTTCTCAGCTATTTGTAAGGCCTCCTCAGACAACCATTTTGCCTTTTTTTCCTTTGGGTTGTTTTTAATCACTGCTCCCTTTGCAATGTTACAAACTTTGTCCATTGTTCTTCAGTCATTCTATCAGATCTAATCCATTGAATCTCTTTGTCATGTCCACTGTGTAATCATAAGGGATTTGATTTATGTCATACCTGAATGGCCTAGTGCTTTCCCCTAGTTTCTTCAATTTAAGTCTGAATTTGGCAATAAGGAATTCATGATCTGTGCCACAGTTAGCTCCCAGTCTTGTTTTTGCTGACAAGCTTCTCCATCTTCTGCTACAAAGAATATAATCAATCTTATTTTTATATTGACCATATGCTGATATCCATATGTAGAGTCTTCTATTCTGTTGTTGGAAGAGGATGTTTGCTATGACCAGCACATTGTCCCGGCAAAACTCGGTTAGCCTTTGTCCTGCTTCATTTTTGTACTCCAAGGCCAAACTTGCCTGTTACTCCAGGTGTGTCTTGACTTCCTAATTTTGCATTCCAGTCCCCTATGATGAATAGGACATCTTTTTGAGTGTTAGTTCTAGAAGGCCTTGTATGTCTTCATAGAACCGTTCAGCTTCTGCTTCTTTGGGATTAGTGGTTGGGGAATAGACTTGGATTAACATGATACTGAATGGTTTGCCTTGGAAACAAATAGAGATCATTCTGTCTTCTTTGAGATTACACCCAAGTTCTGCATTTTGGACTCTTGTTGACTAAGAGGGCTACCCAATTTCTTCTAAGGGATTCTTGCCCACAGTAGTAGATATAATGGTCATCTGGATTAAATTCATCCATTCCAGTCCATTTTAGTTCACTGATTCCAAAAATGTAGATGCTCACTCTTGCCATCTCCTGTTGGACCATTTTTAATTTTCCCTGATTCATGGACCTAAGATTCCAAGTTCCCGTGCAAGATTGTTCTTTACAGCATCAGACTTTACTTTCACTCTCTTAGGAGAGTAAATCCTAAGGATTCTCATTGCAAGGAATTTTTTTTTCTATTTTTTTATGCTGCATCTGTGTGATATGATGGATGTTCAGTAAACCTATTGTAGTAATTGTTTTGCGTTGTCTGTAAGTTAAAACATTAAGCTGCACACTTTAAACTTCTATAGTGTTGTAAGTCAATTTTATCTCGATGAAAGTGGAAGGGAAAAAAATAAAGCTTAGAGATATATCTCTATGAACTGGATTTTCCTATGACATGAAAACCATGGGCCACAAAGGAAAAAATAGATTAGCTGAACTTTATAAAAATTTTAAAATCTTAAGCTTCAAAGGACACTACCTATAAAGTGAAAGGACAACCCACAGAATGGAACGAAATGTTTGCACTTTTTATATCGAAGTGTCTTCCTAAACTTTATAAAGATATTTTAAGACTCAACATTAAAAGATGACCCAGTTAAAATGAGAAAAGTATTTAAATAGGCATAGTTCTAGGGAAGGACTATAACTGGTGAAAATGTGCCTGACATCATTAGTCATCAGAGAATTGCAAATCAATACATAATGAGATATTACATAAAACACTCTGGAATAACTAGATTTAAAAAGTGAGATAATTTTTGAAAATGTGGAAAAATTAGGACATTCATATACTACTGGTGAGAATGCAAAATGCTGTAACTACTTTTAAAAATACTCTAACAATAATTGAAACAGTTAAACAGAAAATTGTAATCTGACTCAGTAATTACTCTCCTTGTTATAAACCCAAGAGATATGAAAACATGTGTCCACACAAAAACATGCACACAAATGTTTACAACAGCATTATTCATAATAGCCAAAAGGTGAAAGTCATGTAAATAGCTATGAATGAGTGAAAGAATAAAAATGTGGTATATCCATGCAATTAATCATTGTTCATTCTCAAAGTGAGTGGGAGATTTAGCCAAGATGGCAGAGTAGAAAGACCTTGGACTCACCTCCTCTCACAAGGACACCAAAATTACAACTATTTGCAGAACAACCATTGGTGAAAAGGTGTAGAACTTATCAGAAAGATCTTCTACAACAAAAGATATGAAGAAGGAATCACAATGAGATTGGTAGGAGGGTCAGACTTCTGATGTATTCAAGTCCCATAACCACCCCCCCTCAGGTGCTATGCTAAGTTGCTTCAGTCATGTCCAACTCTGCAGCCCTCCAAGCTCCTCTGTCCATGCGATTCTCCAGGCAAGAATACTGAAATGGGTAGCATTCTCTCCTCTAGGGGATCTTCTTGACCCAGGGATTGAATTGGCAGGCTGGTTCTTTACAACTAGTGCCACCTGGGAAGCCTCCACAAACTGGAGAATAATTATATTGCAGAGGGTCTCCCACAGCAATGAAAGTCCTGAGCTACAAACTGGGATCTACAGCAAGGATTCCTGCACTGGAAAGATGAGCTCCCAGAGCATTTGGTTTTGAAAGCCAGCAAGACTTTACTTTGGGAGTACCATAAGAGTAAGGGAAATACTGACTTAATTGATAAAGCACACACAAAACATCACATGAACTAGGATGCAAAACAAAATAAATTGATTGATAGGACCCTGGGCCAGACCTACCTGCTAGTCTTCAAGAGTCTCTTAGAGAAGCAAAACTGTGGTTACAGAAATTCTTGGGAGCTCCTTCTACTGCATAAATGCTGGAGAAAGCAAGTATCATTGTGGAATATACCCTCTGGCTTATTAGTCTCAGGACCCAGCTCTGCCCTAACATAATAGCCTGTAAGCATCAGTGATGCAATGCCTCAGGCCAAGCAACTAACTGGGTGGGGACATGGACTCCCATCATCAAACAGATTGCTTTAAGACCCTCTGAGCCAACCGCTGCCTCTGGACAAGGCCTTGCCCAGATGAAGGCTCAGGACACAGTTCCACACACCAGTGGACAGACATCAACCATAGAATTCACTGGGTCTTGGCTGTGCCCTCCAGGAATCCTGTTCTAATCTCTGAACCAGGCTTACTGACCAGTGATCAGACACTAAGCACAAGAAAACAAAGATTCTGCAGCCTGCCCACCAGCATGCCTTTGTTCTGTCCACTAGCCATCCAACAAAAGTTTTGGGGCACGCTGGAACTCATATCAATCCAAGTCAAGAACTACCCTCTTCCACCAGTAAATGATGACAGTTCTATTACCCTTGGACCCTGCAACAAGACTTCAAGATCTGACTCTGCCTGCCAGTAGTCTGGTGCTAACCCAGGACATGGTTTCACCTAAAAGTGGGTGAACAACAACCCTAGAGTCTCCTGGACACTGACTGCACCCACCAATCAGTCAGTACTAACCCCAGGGTCACATGGGATTCTACAGTCAGCTGTCTTATGACTCAATATTGCTAACCAGCAACCAGTGATCTATGCACAAGGGGGTTTGGAAACTAAATCTTGGGTGCTGAAAGTAGAGTGTGCAGCTAGAACTCCTAAGATATCTCCCACAGAAGGAAAGTTTTCCAAGGTTGGGAAATGTAACTAACTTTCTAGATATATAAAAATACAAACATCAATTTAGTTAAAATTAGGCTATAGAGGAACATAATTCAGATAAGGAACAAGAAAAAATCCTAGTGAAGTGGAGATAAGCAAGCTATCCAAGAAAGATATCAGGGTAGTTGTCAAAAGGATGATCAGAGAACTCAGGAGAAGAATTGATTCAGAGTGAGAAATTAGAAATTTAAAATGAGTTAGAAAATATAAAGAACAACCAAACAGAGATGAAGAATACTATAACTGAAATGATAAAAATACAAAGAAAGAATAAAAATTAGACTAAATCATACAGAGAAATGGATCAGTGAGCTGGAAAACAGAATAGTGGAAGTGGTGATGATAAACCAAAATAATAATAATAAATAAAAAGACATGAGAACAGTTTAAGAGGTCTCTGCAGCAATATCAAGTGCACTAGTCTTTAAATTATAGGAGCTTCAGAAAGTGAAGAGAAATAGAAAGATGCTGAAAACATATTTGAAGACATAAAAGCTGAAAATTTCCCTAATCTGGGAAGGGCAAGAGACAACCTAGTCCAGGAAGCACAGACAGTCCCAAATAGGATTAATTCAAAGAGGAACATACCAAGACACATTGTTATTAAAATGAAAAAATAAATTAAAGATAGAGAATTTGTAAATGTAAAGAAGTAAGAGAAAAGCAATAAATAATATAAAAGGGAGCTCCCATAAGCCTATCAGCTGATTTTTCATTAGAAATTCTGCAGGCCAGAAGGGAATAACATCATATATTCAAAGTTATGAAAGATAAAATAAAAACTACAACCAAGAATAATCCACACAGCAAGGTTCTTCTTCAGATTTGATGGAGAAATTAAAAATTTACAGAAAAGCAAAAGCTAATAAAGTTCAGCATCCCCAAAGTAGCTTTACAAGAAATGTTAAAGAAACTGATCTATGCAATAAAGAAAATGCCACAACTAGAAACATGAAAATAACAAAATAAAAAAGCTCATTAGTAAAGATAAGCATAAAGTTAAGAAATCTTCCATGCAGAAAGCTAGCAGGAAGTAAAATCATCTACAGCCATGATAAGCAGTTAATGTGAAAGTTGCTCAGTCATGTCTGACTCTTTGTGACCCCATGGACTATACAGTCCATGGAATTCTCTAGGCCATAATACTGGAGTGAGTAGCCTTTCCCATTTCCAGGGGATCTTTGAACCCAGGTCTCCCACACTGCAGGTGAATTGTTTACCAGCTGAGCCACCAGGGCAGCCAATTAAGGGATATATAAAGCAAGTAGGCATAAAATAGGATATAAAAACAATAATTGTGAGGAAGGGAGAGTACAAATGCAAGATTGTTAAAGTTCATTAGAAATCAGGAGACCAGCAACTTAAAATAATTATATGTACGTATGTATATAGATTGTTATATAAAAACTTCATGGTAAGTAGAAGTCAAAAATCTAAAATACATGCACACAGACAAACAAAAAATGAAATACAAGCATAAACATGAAAAGTAGTCATCAAATCACAGATAATTAAAAAAAAAACCCTACAAAAACATCCCCAAAGCAATGAACAAAATGGCAATAAAACATACATAGCAATAATTACCTTATATATAAATGGACTTAATGATCAAAAGACTTAGAGAGGCTGAATGGATACAAAAACAAAGTCCATATATATTCTACCTATAAGATAATCATTTCAGACCCAAAGACACCCAGACTGAAAGTAAGGGGATGGAAATAGGTATTCCATGCAAATGGAAATTGAAATAAAGACAGAATAGTACACTTATATCATCCAATATATGCTTTAAAATCAAGGCTGTTACAAGAGACAAAGAAAGACACTGCATAATGATCAAAGGGTCAATTTAAGAAGATATAAAAATTGCAAATATATGTACATCCAACATAAGAACACCTAAATACATAAAGCAAATATTAACAGACATAAACCTAGAAATCATTAGTAACACAATAATACTAGGGGACTTTAGTCCATCATTTACATAAACAGATCACCCAGGCAGAAAGAGAATAAGGAAAAACTGATCTTATATGATACATTAGACCAGATAGACTTATACGTACAGAACATTCCATCTGAAAGCAGCAGAATATATGTTCTTTTCAAGGGCACATGGACATTCTCCAGGATAGGTCAGATCACATGTGATCACAGATCACATGCCAAACAAGCACTGGCACATTAAGGAAAATTGAAATCATATCAAGCATTTCTTTTGACAACAATATAAGTTTAGAAATAAATGGCTGGAAAAAACACTGCAAAAACCACAAACAAGTGGTGGCTAAACAATATTCTATGAAATAATCAATAGATCACTGAATAGATCAAAGAGGAAATAATACTTGGAGGCAAATGAAGATGAAAACACAGAAATCTAAATTTATGGGATGCAGCAAAAGCACTTCTAAGAGGAAAGTTTCTAGTACTACAAGCGAATCTCAGGAAGCAAGAAAAATCTCAAATAAAAAACTCAGCCTTACACTTAAAGTAACTAGAGAAGCAACAAATAAATCCCAAATTAGTAGGAGGAAAAAAATCATCTCATATCGATTTATGGAAAAAAACACCACAATATGGTAAAGTAATTATCCTCCAGTTAAAATAAACTAATTAATTAAAAAAATAATTCATAAAGATCAAAAAATAAATAAGTGGAATAGAAACTAAAAATATAGAAAAGATCAATAAAACTAATGGCTGGTTCTTTGTAAAGATAAAATGAAATTCATTAACCTTTAGTCAGACTTATCAGGAAAAAAGAGAGAAGACCCCAATTAATAAAATCAGAAATGAAAAAGAAGTTACAACCAACGTCACAGAAATACAAAAGATCATAAAAGACTACTATGAACAACCATATACCAATAAAATGGGAAATCTAGAAGAAACTGACACATTCTTAGAAATATACAATATTCCAAAACTGAATCAGAAAGAAATAGAAAATGCAAATACATTTATTATCAATAAGGAAATTATATCAGTAATTTAAAAACTCCCAACAAACAAAAGTTCAGGACCAGATTCTTTCACTGGTGAATTCTACCAAACATTTAGAGAAGAGTTAACATCTATCCTCTTGAAACTATTCTAAAAAATTGCAGAGGAAGGAACATATCTGAACTCAATCTACAGTGTCAGCATCATTCTGATATCAAAACCAGACAAAGAGATCACAAAAAGAAAATTATAAGCCAATATCTCTGATAAACATAGAAGCAAAAATTCTAAAAAAATATTAGCAAACCGAATCCAACAATACACTGAAAGAATTGTAATCCATAATCCAATAGGATTTCTTTCAGGGATGCAATAACTTTGTAATATCCACAAATCAATGTGTATCAATGTGATACATCACATTAACAAATTCAAGAATAAAAAACAAATAATCATCTCAATAGTTGAAGAAAAAGTGTTTAATAAAATTCAACATCCTTTTTTTTTTGATACAAACTCTCAACAAAATGGACATAGAGGTGGTACAACTCAACATAATAAAAGTTATCTATGACAAGTCTACAACAAACATTATACTCAATGGTGAAAAGTTTAAAGCATTTCCTCTAAGATCAGGAACAAGACATGCATGCTTACTCTGGCCACTTTCATTAAACAGAGTATTGGAAGTCCTAGAACCAACAGATAAGAAAAATGCATAAAATGAATCCAAATTGAAAATGAGAAAATGAAAACTATTTCTATTTGTAGATAACATGATACTCTATGTAGAAAATCCTAAAGACACCTCTAGAAAACTACAAATGTTCATCGATGAAACTGGTAAAATTACAGGATGCAAAATTAATGTACAAAAATCTATTTCATTTCTATACATTATCAATGTAGTATCAGAAAGAGAAATTAAGGAAACAGTCCCATCTACCATCACATCAAAAAGAATAAAATACCTAAGAACAAACCTACCTAAAGAGGTAAAAATCTTGTAACAGATGGAAAGATATACTGTGTTCTTTGATTGAAAAAATCAATATTGTTAAAATGACCATAGTTCTGGAAGCAATATACAGGTTCAATGCAATCCCTATCAAAATATCAATGGCATTTTCCACAGAACTGACAAAGGATTAATCTTATTTAGCTCAACACCAGAAAAACAAGCAACCGAGTCAAAAAGTGGGCAGAAGACCAAAACAGACATTTCTCTAAAGAAGACATATTGATGGCTAATAATCACATGAAAAGATTTTCAACATTTCTCATTATTAGAGGAATTCAAATCAAAACTACAATGATATATCATCTCACACCGGTGAGCATGGCTATCATCAAAAAAATCTACAAGCAATAAATGAGGTTTGTGGAGAAAAAGGAACACTTTTGCACTGCTGGTGGGAATCTAAATTGATACACTCACTATGGGAAACATTATGCAGATTCCTTTAAAAACTAGGAATAAAACTACCATGGTATGGTATGTATGTGTTAGTTGCTTGGTCATGTATGACCTTTTGCAGTCCCATTGACTGTAGCCTGCCAGGGCCCTCTGTCTATGTAATTCTCCAGGAAAGAATACTGGAGTGGATTGCCATTTCCTTCTCTAGGGGATTTTCCCAACCCAGGGATTGAATCTGGGTCTCCCACATTGCAGGAAGATTCTTTAGCATATGAGCCACCATTATGGTTTCCTCAGGGTATATGCCCAGTAGTGGGATTCTTGGGTCATACGGCAGTTTTATTTTAAGGAAACATAGGACTCAATAATCCCAGTACTGAGCATATACCCTGAGAAAATCATAATTGAAAAAGACACATGTACCCCAGTGTTCACTGCAGCACTATTTACAAAAGCTAGGTCATGGAAGCAACCTAGATGTCCATCGACAGATGAATGGATAAACATTCTGTGATACATATATACAATGGAATATTCCTCAACCATGAAAAGGAATCCATTTGAGTAAGTTCTAATGAGATAGATGAGCCTAAAGCCTATTATACAGAGTGAAGTAAGTCAGAAAAAGAAAAATAAATATAATGTATTACTGCATGTATATGGAATCTAGAAAGATGGTACAATGAAGCTATCTGCAGATGTTATGTTGACACAGACATAAAGAACAGCCTTGTGGATATGGGGCACAGGAGAGGAGAGGGTGGGATGAATTGAGAGGAGTAGCATTGAAACATATACATTACTATATATAAAATTAGTAGCCTGTGGAAATTTGCTGTATGGTGCATAATATCATCCACAGTTCCACATCCATGAATATAACCAACTGTAGATCTTGTAGTACACTAATATTTATTATTGATAGAAAGTGTCTATAAGTGGATCTGTGCAGTTCAAATCCATGTTGCTCAAGGGTTACCTATATGTTTACTATCAAGCCATTTTTGAGTGGCTTTCATGATGCAAAGTGCATAATATGACCATGTAATATATGATTTTATGGTACAAAATGTTCAAGATTGATAAATCTATAAGAACAGAAAGCAGATTAGTAGTTCTTAATGCTGAGAATTTTATAGAATTGGGATGATGATAGACAAGGAGTACAGCTTTCTTTCTGAGAAAACAAATATGTTTCAAATTGACTGTGATTACATTTCACATATCTCTGTATACAGTAAAAAAGTTTGCATTATATATTTATATTGGGAATTTCATGGTACGTAAATTACATCTGAAAAAATTGTTTAAAAAATAATAGGTGATTATGTGCGGTAAGTCAAAAAACAGGGAAGGAACACAGCCCTGCCAATCAACAGAAAATTGGATTAAAGATTTACTGAGCATGGCCCCGCCCATTGGAACAAGACCCAGTTTCCCCCACAGTCTCTCCCATCAGGAAGCTTCCATCAGCTTCTTATCCTTATCCCTCAGAGGACAGACAGAATGAAAACCACAGTTACAGAAAACTAATCAAACTGATCACGTGGACCACAACCTTGTCTAATTCAATGAAATTATGAGCCATGCCATGAAGGGCCACCCAAGACAGACGGATCACTGTGGAGAGTTCAGACAAAACGTGGAGAAGGCAATAGCAAACCACTTCAGTATTCTTGATTTGAGAACCCCATGAACAGTATGAAAAGGCAAAAAGGTATGATCCTGAAAGATGAACTCCCCATATCAGTAGGCACCCAATATGCTAAGGAGAAAAGTGGAGAAATAACTCCAGAGAGAATGAAAGACAGAGCAAAAGTGAAAACAATGCCCAGTTGTGGATGTGACCGGTGATGGAAGTAAAGTCTGATGCTGTAAACAACAATATTGCATAGGAACCTGGAATGTTATGTCCATGAATCAAGGTAAATTGGAAGTGGTCAAACAGGAGATGGCAAGAGTGAACATTGACATTTTAGTAATCAGTGAACTAAAAAGGACTAGAATGGGTGAATTTAACTCAGATGACCACTGTATCTACTACAGTGGGCAAGAATCCCTTAGAACAAATGGAGTAGCCATCATAGTCAAATAAAGAGTATGAAATGAGGTACTTGGGTACACTCTCAAAAAGGACAGAATGATCTCTGTTCGTTTCCAAGGCAAACCATTCAATATCACAGTAATCCAAGTCCATGCCCCAAACACTAATCCCAAAGAAGCAAAAGTTGAATGGTTCTATGAAGACATATAAGACCTTCTAGAACTAACACCCAAAAAAGATGTCTCTTTCATTATAGGGGACTGGAATGGAAAAGTAGGAAATCAAGAGATACCTGGAGTAACAGGCAAATTTGGCCTTGGAGTACAAAATGAAGAAGGGCAAAGACTAATAGACTATTGCCAAGAGAATATACTGGTCATAAAAAACACTCTTCCAACAACACAAGAGAAGACGCTACACATGGACATCAGCAGATGGTCAAAACAAAAATCAGACTGATTATATTCTTTGCAGCCAAAGATGGACAAGTTCTATACAGTCAGCCAAAACAAGACCAGGAGCTGACTAAGGCTCAGATTATGAACTCCTTATTGCCAAATTCAGACTTAAATTAAAGAAAGTAGGCAAAATCATTAGACCATTCAGGTATGACCTAAATCAAATCTCTTACAATTATACAGTGGAAGTGACAAATAGATTCCAGGGATTCGACCTGATAGACAGAGTGCCTGAAGAACTATAGACAGAGGTTCATGACATGGTACAGGGGACAGGGATCCAGACCATCTCCAAGAAAAATATGAGCAGAAAGGCAAAATGGTTGTCTGAGGATGCCTTACAAAGAGCTGAGAAAAGAAGAGAAGTGAAAGGCAAAGAGGAAAAGGAAAGATATGGCATTTGAATGCACAGTTCCAAAGAATGGCATGGGAAGAAAAGAGAGCCTTCCTCAGTGATCAATGCAAAGAAATACAGGAAAACAATAGAATGAAAAAGCCTAGAGATCTCTTCAAGAAAATTAGTGATACCAAGGGAGCATTTCATGCAAGAAGGGCACAATAAAGGACAGAAATGGTATGGACCTAACAGAAACAGAAGATATTAAGAAGAGGTAGCAAGAATACACAGAAGAACTGTACAAAAAAGATCTTCATGACCCAGATAACCACGATGGTATGTTCACTCACCTAGAGCCAAACATACTCGAATGCGAAGTCAAGTGGGCCTAGGAAGCGTGACTATGAACAAAGCTAGTGGAGGTGATGGAATTCCAGTTGAGCTCTTTCAAATCAGCAAAGATGATGCTGTTAAAGTGCTGCACTCAATATGCCAGCAAATTTGAAAAATTCAGCAATGGCCACAAGACTGGAAATGGTCAGTTTTCATTCCAATCCCAAAGAAAGACAATGCCAAAGAATGTTCAAACTACTGCACAACTGCACTCATCTCACATGCTAGCAAAATAATGCTCAACATTCTCCAAGCCAGGTTTCAACAGTATGTGAACTGTTAACTTCCAGATGTTCAATCTGGTTTTAGAAAAGGCAGAGGAACCAGAGATCAAACTGTCAACATCTGTTGAATCATCCAAAAAGCAAGAGAGTTCCAGAAAAACATCTACTTCTGTTTTATTGACTTTGCCAATGCCTTTGACTGTGTGTATCATAAGAAACTGGAAAATTCTGAAAGAGATGGAAATACCAGACCACCTTACCTGCCTCCTGAGAAACCTGTATGTGGGTCAAGAAGCAACAGTTAGAACTTGACATGGAACAACAGAATGGTTACGAATCAGGAAAGGAGTACGTCAAGGTTGTATATTGTCACCCTGCTTCTTTAACTTACACGCATCATATATCATGTGAAATGCAAGGCTGGATGTAGCACAAGCTGGAATCAAGATTACTGGGAGAAATATAAATAACCTCAGATATGCAGATGACACCACCCTTATGGCAGAAAGCAAAGACAAACTAAAGAGCCTCTTGATGAAAGTGAAAGAGGAGAGTGAAAAAGCTGGTTTAAAACTCAACATTCCAGAAACAAAGATCATGGCATCTGGTGCCATCACTTCATGGCAAACACATGGGGAAAATGGAAACAGTGACAGACTTAATTTCCTGGCTCCAAAGTCACTATGGATGGTGACTGAAGCCATGAAATTAAAATATTTTGCTCTTTGGAAGAAACACTATGAGAAACCCAGACAGTGTATCAAAAAGCAGAAACATCACTTTGCCCACAACAGTCCATATAGTGGAAGCTGTGGTTTTTCCAGTAGTCATGTATGTACGTGAGAGTGGACTATAAAGAAAGCTGAGTGCCAAAGAATTGATGCTTTTGAACTGTGGTGTTGGAGAAGACTCTTGAGAGTCCCTTGGACTGCAAGGAGTTCCATCCAGTCAATCTTAAAGGAAATCAGTCCTGAATATTCATTGGGAGGACTGATGCTGAAACTGAAACTTCAATACTTTGGCCACCTGATGCGAAAAACTGACTCATTTTAAAAGACCCTGATGCTGGGAAAGATTGAAGGCAGGAAGAGAAGGGGATGATGGAGGTTGAGGTGGTTGGATGGCATCACCGACTCGATGGACATGAGTTTGAGCAAGCTTCAGGAGTTGGTCATGGACAGGGAAGCCTGGTATGCTTCAGTCCTTGAGGTGACAAAGAGTTGGACATGACTGAGTGACTGAACTAACTAACTGTGTATGGCAGGGAACATGGATAGTCCATAAATACAGTTAATGCTATAACAGTGCTGTGGTTGGAGGTGCTATTCTTCCACATTGTCACAAATATGCATACAATTCAGTCAGTCTTCCATATATCAATTTCCTCCATATCCACTCTTCACATTTGTGAATTCAACCAAATCCAGATCTTGTAGTACATTAATATTTACTATTGAAAAAAAAAATGTGTCTATAAGTGGACCCATGCAGTTCAAATCTATGTTGCTCAAGGGTTAACTCTATGTTTACATATCAAGCCATCGCTGAGTGGCTTGCATGATTCAAAGTGCACTACTGCCGATACATATAATTCAGAAAAGCAAAATCATAGCATATTACCTCAAGGACCATAATGTTTTGTCAAGAGTTGGTTGATTATATTTGAACAGCAGCACCATTAATATGAAGAATTGTCAGTAGCAGTGAGGAACAGCTAATTCCAACTGTAGGAGGAAGAAATCTGTTGTGCCAATGCTCTAGCTCTAGATAGGGCAAAGTTTCATGGGATATGGCCACTCTCACTGTGAAATCAGGTTTGGAAAGGGTCGTTGCTAGGCATTCAGTGGTATCCTCTGCATCAGAGAGTCCTAAATTGTGTTGCATGTCTAATACAGTGATGCAGTCCAATCAGCAATCAGCCATCTATGTGGTACATGTTCAGTGAGCAGCTTGACTTAGATCTCATCAGCAAATGGTCTCTTACTCTTGTCATCTATATATGAATGACTCAGATATTTAAGCAGCAGTAGCAATTTGTTTCCGAAAACTTTTCCCACACTTTTTGAGATTAAATTGATATACAGCACTGTGTAAGCTTAAGCTATACAGCATAGTGAATCAACTTACAAAAAACATAGTTAAATGATTATCACAATAAATTTACTTTTATCCATAATTTCATATTAATATAAACACAAGACGAAATTTTTTTCCTTGTGATGGCAACTCTTAACAACTTTCAAGTATACCAAATAGCAGTGTCAACTAGTAGCCCCATGCTGTACATTACATTTCCAGTACTTACTTATCTTATAACTGGAGTTTGTACCAACTGACCACTTTCATTTATTCTTCTACTCCTTACCTACCACATTTGATAGTCACAAATCTTATCTTTTTATATGAGTTTGTTTTTTGTGTTTTCTGTATTTAGTATATAAGTGATATTGTACAAGATCTGTCTTTGTCTAACATCTCACTTAGGATAATTCTCTCAAGTTCCCTTTGTGTTGTCACAAATGGAAGGATTTCTCTTTTTATGGTTGAATAATATTCCATCTACTACAACATTTTTATTTATCTGTCAATGGACATGTAGGTTCTTTTCATGTCTTAATTATTAGAGATAATGCTATTACAAACATTAGAGTGCTGATATATATTCAACATAGTGCTCTGTTTTAATGGATGTATATCCAGAAGTGAAATTGCTAAATCATATGATGGCTCTACTTTTAATTTTTAAAGAACCTTGATACTGATTTCAATGCTAACTATACCAGTTTACAATGCCATGAACAGTGCACAAGAATGTCCTTTTCCCTACAACCTCACAAACATTTGTAATCTCTTATCTTTGATGATAGCCTTTAAAACAGGTGCTATTTCATTGAGGTTTTGATTTGCATTTCCCTAGTGATTAGTATGACATGTAGTATCTATTCATGTTACTTTTATTCATTTGTGTATCTTCTTTGGAAAAATGTCTATTAAGATCCTATGCCAATTTAAATTGGATTTTAAGGGGATTACTATTAAGCTATAGAAGCTATTTATATAATTTGAATATTAACTTCTTATCAGATATAAAATCTAAAAATAATTTTTCCTGTTATTGCAATGGTGAGTGGGACTGTTTCTTTAATTGCTCTTTCTGATTTTTCATTTTTAGTGTATAGGAATGCAAGAGATTTCTGTGTATTAATTTTATGTCCTACAACTTTACTATATTCATTGATTAGCTCTAGCAATCTTCTGGTGGCATCTTTAGGATATTCTATATAGAGAATCATGTCATCTGAAAACAGTGAGAGTTTTACCTCTTTTCCAATGTAAATTTCTTCTATTTATTTTCCTTCTCTAATTTCTGTGGCTAGGACTTCCAAAACTATGTTGAATAACAGTGGTGAGAATGGGAACCCGTGTCTTATTCCTGATTTTAGAGGAAATTCTTTCTGTTTTTCACCATTGAGGATAATATTTGCTGTGGGTTTGCTGTACATTGCCTTTATTATGTTAAGGTAGGTTATTTCTATGCCTACATTCAGGAGACTTTTTATAATAAGTGGGTGTTGAATTTGTCAAACACTTTCTATATATCTACTGAGATGATCATATGGTTTTATCTCTGTTTGTTAATATGGTGTATCACATTGATTGATTTGGGTATATTGAAGAATCCTTATCTCCCTGGGATAAAGCTGACTTGATCACTATGTAAGATCTTTCTAATGTGATATTGGAGTCTGTTTGCTAGAATTTTGTTGAGGATTTTTGCATCTATGTTCATCAGTGATATTGGCCTCTGTTGTTGTTTCATGCCTAACTCCTTGCAGCCCCATGGACTGCAGAATGCAGAGTTGGACACACATCAAGTAAGTTAGCATGCACACTGGGAGGTAGTGAAGGACAGGAAAGCCTGGCATTCTAAAGTCCATGGGTTGCAAAGAGTTAGGCATGAAATAGTGCCTAAACAATGATCAATGTGCGTGCGTGTGTGCGTGCTGAATCACTTCAGTTGTGTCCGACCCTGCGACCCTATAGACTGTAGCCTGCCAGGATCCTCTATCCATGTGATTCTCCAGGAAAGAATACTGGAGTAGGTTGCCATGTCCTCCTCTAGGGGATCTTCCCAACCCAGATATAGAACCCTTGTCTCTGGTATCTACCCGCAGTGGCAGGTGGGTTCTTTACCACTAGTGCCACTATCTCCCAGAGTTTGCTTAAACTCATATCCATTGAGTCAGTGATGCCAGCCAACCATCTCATCCTCTGTCATACCTTTCTCCTCTTGCCCTCAGTTTTCCCCAGTATCAAGATATTTTCCAATAACTCGACTCTTTGCATCAGCTGGCCAAAGTATTGGAGCTTCAGCATTAGTCTTTCCAATGAATATTCGGGGTTGAATTCCTTTAGGATTGACTTGTTTTATCTCCTTGCAGTCCGAGGGACTCTCCAGAGTCTTCCTAAGATAATTCTTAAAAGATTCCTAAGATGTTGATGTTCATTCTTGCCATCTCCTGTTTGACCACATCCAATTTACCTTGATTTATGGACCTAATATTTCAGGTTCCTATTCAATATTGTTCTTTACAGCATCAGACTTTACTTCCACTATCAGACACATCCACAACTGAGAGTAGTTTCTTCTTTGGCTCAGCCTGTTCATTCTTTCTGGAACTATTTCTCCATTCTTCCCCAGTAGTGCATTGGACGCCTACCTACCTGGGGGGCTTATCTTACAGTGTCATATGTTTTTAGCTTTTCATACTTTTCATTGAGTTACACAAGGCTGTGATCCATGAGATCATTTTCGTTAGTTTTCTGTGGTTGTGGTTTTCGTTCTGGAGGCCATAGGATTTTGGTTTTTGCTTTAGCGCCACCTAGGAAGCATGATATTGGCCTGTAATTTTCTTTCTGTGTGTATATCTTTGTCTGGTTTTGGTATTAGGGTGATGGTGGTCTCAAACAATGAGTTTGGGAGTTTTCTTTCCTCTGCAATTGTCTGGAAGAATTTGAGCAGGAAAGGTGTTAGATCTTCTCTAAACTTTTGGCAGAATTCACCTGTGAATCCACGTAGCCGTGGCTTTTGTTTGCTATAAGATTTTTTTATTACAGTTTCTATTCACATGCTTGTGATTGGTCTGTTCATGTTTTCTATTTCTTCCTGATTCAGTTTTGGAATGATATACTTTTCTTAGAATTTGTCCATTTCTTCCAAGTTGTCCATTTTATTGGCATATAGTAGTCTCTTATGAACTTTTGTACTTCTGTGTTGTCTATTGTAACTTCTTTTTTATTTCTAATATTAGTGATTTGATACTTCTCCCTTTCTTTCTTGATTAGTATGGATAACAGTTTGTCTATTTTATCTTCTCAAATAACCAGCTTAAGATTTATTGACCTTTGCTATAATCTTTTTCATTTCTTTCTGTGCTGATTGAATGATTTCTTTCCTTATACTAACTTTTTTTAAAAAAAATTTTCTACAATATTGTAAAGTAATTAGCCCCCAACTAAAATAAATAAATTTATTTTAAAAAATTTCTAGTTTCTTTAGGTGTAAGGTTAGGTTGTTTGTTGATGGTTCTCTTGTTTTTTGAGGTAGGATTGTGTTGCTATAAACTTCCCTCTTAGAACTGCTTTTACTGAAGCCCATAGATTTGAGTTGTTGTGCTTTCATTGTCAATTGTTTCAGGCATATTTTGACTTCTTTTTTGATTTCTTCAGTGATTTGCTTGTTATTCAGAAGCATGTTGTTTAGTCTCCATTTTTTTGTCTTTTTTGTATTTTTCCCTCTATTTGATAGCTAATTTTACAGTGTTGTGATCAGAAAAGATGTTTGAAATAATTTCAATTTGTAAAAATTTACCAAGGATTGATTTCTGGCCCAGAATGTGATCTGTCTTCGAGAATGTTCCATGTGCACTTGAGAAAAAAGTGAAATCTATTAATTTTGAATGAAATGAACTTTAGATATCAATTAGTCCAATTGGTCCAATATATCATTTAAAACTTGTGTTTCCTTATTCATTTTCTGTCTGGATAATCTGTCCATTGCTGTGAGTAGGGTATTAAAACCCTCCAATATCATTGTGTGACCATTATTTCCCCCTTTAATAGTTGTTGACATTTGATTTATGTACGGAGGTGCTCCTATGTTGGGTGCATATATATTTATAATTGTTATGTCTTCTTCTCAGATTGACCCCTTGATCATTATATAGTGTCCTTCTTTGTCTCTTCAAATGGTCTTTATTTTAAAGTCTATCTTGTCTGTTATAAGTATTTCTACTCCCACTTTCTTTTGGTCTCCATTTGCAAGAAATATCTTTTTCCAGTTCATAAATTTCAATCTGTATGTGTCCCTAGATTTGAGGTGGGTCTCTTTGAGACAGCATATATCAGGTTCCTAATTTTTTGTAATCCATTTAGCCAAACTGCATCTTTTGGTTGAAGTATTTAGCCCATTTACCTTTAAAGTAATTGTTGATAATTATGATCCCATTACCACTTACTTTATTCTATTGTTTGTTTTTATACCCCTTTCCTGTTTTCCCTTGGAGAAGGCAATGGCAACCCACTCCAGTACTCTTGCCTGGAAAATCCCATGGACAGAGCAGCCTGGTAGGCTGTAGTCCATGGGGTCGTGAAGAGTTGGACATGACTGAGCGACTTCACTTTTACTTTTCACTTTCATGATTGGAGAAGGAAATGGCAACCCACTCTAGTGTTCTTGCCTGGAGAATCCCAGGGAAGGTGGAGCCTGGTGGGCTGCCATCTATGGGGTCGCACAGAGTAGGAGACGACTGAAGTGACTTAGCAGCAGCAGCAGCCTGTTTTCCCTGAAGAGACAAAACATCCGTATGCAGAAAACTATAAAATGATCATGAAAGAAATCAAAGACGACAAAAAGAGATGGAGAGATATGCCATGCTCTTGGATTAGAAGAGTCAATATAGTGAAAATGAATTTACTAGCCAAAGCAATCTATGGATTCAATGCAATACTTCTAAAACTACCAACGAAATTTTTCACAGAACTAGGAAAAATAATTTCACAATTTGTATGGAAATACAAAAAGACCATGAACAATGAAAGCAATCTTGAGAAGAATGGAACTGGAGGAACCAACCTTTCTGACTTCAGATTAAACTACAAAGCTACAGGTATCAAGGCAGTATGAATTGAAATGAAGTCACTCAGTCGTGTCCGACTCTTTGCAATCCCATGAACTGTAGCCTGTCAGGCTCCTCTGTCCATGGGATTTTCCAGGCAAGAATACTGGAGTGGGTTTCCATTTCCTTCTCCAGGGGATCTTCCCAACCCATGGATCAAGGCAGTATGGTACTAGCAAAAAAATAGAAATAAAGACCAACGAAACAGGACAGAGAGTTCAGAGATAAATCCACACACACCTAAGGACACCTTATCTTTGACAAAATAGGCAAGAATATACAGTGGAGAAAAGACAGTCTCCTCAATAAGTGTTACAGGGAAAACTGGTCAACTATGTGTAAAAGAATGAAATTAGAACACTTTCTAAAACCATATACAAAAATGAACTCAAAATGGATTAAAGACCTAAACACAAGTCCAGAAACTATAAACTCTAAGATGAAAACTTAGGCAAAACATTCTCTGATATAAATCACAGCAAGATCCTCTATTACTTACCTCCTAAAGTGATATTGTAAAATAAAAACAAAAGTAAACAAATGGGACATGATTGAAGCAGAAAAGTTTTTGCATAATGAAGGAAACTATAAGCACGGTAAAAAGCAACCCTTAGAATGGAGAAATTAATAGCAAATGAAACAACCAACAAAGAATCAATCTTCCAAATATACTAGCAGCTCATGCAGCTGAATACCAGAAAAACAAACACTCCAATCAAAAAGTGGGCAGAAGATCTAAACAGACATTTATCCAAAGAAGACATACAATGGCTAATAAACACTTGAAAATATGTTCAACATTTCTCATTATTAGAGAACTGCAAATCAAAACTACAGTGGGTATCATCTCACAACTGTCAGAATGGCCATCATCAAAAAGTCTACAAGAATAAAAGCTGGACAGGGTGTTTACAAAAAGGAAACCTCTTACACTGCTGGTGGGAATGCAAATTGATACAACCACCATGGAGAACAGCATGGAGATTCTTTAAAAAAGCTAAGAATAAAACTACTATACGATTCAATAATCCCACTACTGGGCATATACCCAGAAGAAATTATAATTTAAAAAGACATATGCACCCCAAAGTTCATCGCAGCACCATTTATAATAGCTATGACATGGAAGCAACCTGAATGTCCATTGATGTATGAATGGATAACAAAGTTGTGGTGCATGTGCACAATGGAATATTACTCAGCTATAAAAAGGAATACATTTGAGTCAGTTCTAATGAGGTGGATGAACCTAAAGCCTGTTATACAGAGTGAATTAAGTTGAAAAGATAAAGGCAAATATTTTATAAACTCCTTCATTGACTATGCTAAAGCCTTTGCCTGCGTGAATCACAACAAACTGTGGAAAATTTTTTAAAGAGATAGGAATACCAGGCCACCCTACCTGTCTCCTGAGAAACCTGTATGCAGGCCAAGAAGCAATAATTTGGACCAGACATGGAACAATGGACTGGTTCAAAATTGGGAAAGGAGTACATCAAGGCTGTATACTGTCACCGTGCTTACTTATATTATAAATAGACTGGTTGTTGCTCAGTTGCTCAGTCTTGTCCAACTTTTTGTGACCCCATGGACTGTAGCACGCCAGGCTTCCCTGTCCTTCACCATCTCCCAGAGTTTGCTCAAATTCATTGCCATTTAGTCAGCAATGCCATCCTACAATCTAATCCTGTCACCCCCTTCTCCTCCTGCCTTCAATTTTTGCAAGCATCAGGGACTTCTCAAGTGAGTTGGCTCTTCATATCAGGTGGCCAAAGTATTGGAGCTTCAGCATCAATCCTTCCAAAGAATATTCGGGATTGATTTCCTTTAGGATTGACTGGTTTGATCTCCATGCTGTCCAAGGGACTCTGAAAAGTCTACCCCAGCACGACAGTTCGAAGGCATCAATTCTTCAGTGTTCAGCCTTTTTATTGTCCAGCTCTCACATCCATACATGACTAATGGAAAAACCATAGCTTTGAATAGACAGACCTTTGTTGGTAAAGTAATGTCTCTGCTTTTTTAAAACACTGTCTAGGTTTGTCATAGCTTTTCTTCCAAGGAGCAAGCATCTTTTAATTTCATAGCTTCAATTACCATCCACAGTTATTTTGGAGCCCAAGAAAATAAAGTCTGTCATTGTTCCCATTGTTTCCCCCTCTATTTGCCATGAAGGATGGGACAAGATGCCATAATCTTCATTTTTTGAATGTTGAGTTTAAGCCAGCTTTTTCACTCTCCTCTTTCATTGTCATCAAGAGGCTCCTTAGTTTCTCTTTGCTTTCTGCCATAAGGGTGCTATCATCTGCAAATCTGAAGTTATTGGTATTTCTCCATGCAATCTTAATTCGAGTTTCTGTTTCATCCAGTCCAGCATTTTACATGGTGTACTCTGCCTATAGGTTAAATAAGCAGGGTGACAATATACAGCCTTGACACACTCCTTTCCCAATTTGGAACCAGTCTGCTGTTCCATGTCTAGTTCTAACTGTTGTTTTGACCTGCAAACAGGTTTCTCAGGAGTCAGCTAATGTGGTTTGATATTTCTATCTCTTTAAGAGTCTTCCACAGTTTTTTGTAATCCACACAGTCAAAGCCTTTAGCGTAGTCAATGAAGCAGAAGTAGATGTTTTTCTGGAATTCTCTTGCTTTTTCAATGATCCAATGGATAGTGGAAACTTGATCTCTGGTTCCTCTGCCTTTTCTAAATCCAGCTTGTACATCTGGAAGTTCTCAGTTCACATACTGTTGAAGCCTAACTTGGAGGATTTTGAGCATTATTTTGGTAGCATGTGAAATGAGAACAATTGTATGGTAGTTTGAACATTCTTTGGTGTTGCCTTTCTGTCGGGAGCCACGATAGGAGTTACTGACAAAATGGAGGCACGGCCCCAACCCCCTCTCCTCATCCTGCAGGCCCGGTCCCGGGATGAAGGAGTTAGGTCTTGTGATTTTGACTTGTCCTTTCCTTCCTCTGGTTGAGTTGGCTGGAAAGAATGTTATAATCCATAAAGTTAACTATTGACATTTGTTCAAGGATCTTTACAAAGAATGCTCCAGGATGAGCACATAGGCTGCAGCTTGAGACCATGGGAAACATTGTTATCTGAAACCTGCCTGTAAGGGGAATGTTTATGGCAAAAGAAGTTTGCTGAGTTTAGGGGTTAGGAATAATTAAGAATAGTTAGAAGCTAAAAGTTTAAGGTATGTTGGAGTGTTGGCATATTTTACTACAGCTTATAGAAACTAAGAATTTTAGAGACACTAATAGCTAAAAGCCTTTTAAGGAGATGATGAGCTTAAGTTACTAGGGGACAACAGGATTTAAAGAGATAAGAAATAAACTGAGGAATGTGATATACAGCCCAGAGACAAACTTGACTTACAATGTTATCACAAGGACACTTAAGAGGGAACTCTGAAGGACAACAATGATTTATGGAGACAGTAAATATGGGTGAGGGGAAACTGAAGATGTCATACCTCTGACCTAATGCTTTTGTAAAAGTATAAAAGAAAACGTGATGCTTAAAATAAACATGCAGTCCAGTGCTTTGAGCGAGAGACTGCATCATTTCATCCGCCGACCCCATTCATCCCTTCAGTGCTTCCCTGGCTGTCAGAGCTGGACTCTGACACCTTTCTTTGGGATTGGAATGAAAAACGACCATTTCCAGTCCTGTGGCCACTGCTGAGTTTTCCAAATTTGCTGGCATATTGAGGGCAGCACTTTAACAGCATCATCTTTTAGGAGTTGAATTAGCTCAGCTGGAATTCCATCACCTCCACTAGCTTTGTTCACATGATGCTTCCTAAGGCCCGCTTGACTTCACATTCCAGAATATCTGGCTCTAGGTGAGTGATCACACCATAGTGATTATCTGGGTCATTAATTTTTTTTTTTTTTGTATAGTTCTTCTGTATATTCTTGCCACCACTTCTTAATATCTTCTGCTTCTGTTAGGTCCATACCACTTCTGTCCTTTATTGTGCCTATCTTTCCATAAAGTGTTCCCTTGGTATCTCTGATTTTCTTGAAGAGATCTCTAGTTTTTCCCATTCTATTGTTTTCCTCTATTTCTTTGCATAGTTCACTTAAAAAGACTTTCTTTTCTCTCCTTGTTATTCTCTGGAACTCTGTATTCAGATGGGTATATCTTTCCTTTTCTCCTTTGCCTTTAGGTTCTCTTCTTTTCTCAGCTATTTGTAAGTCCTCCTCAGAGAATCATTTTGCCTTTTTGCATTTCTTTTTCTTGGGGGTGTTTTTGTTCACTGCCTGCTATACAGTGTTACAAACTTCTGTCCATTGTTCTTCAGGCACTCTGTCTATCAGATCTAATCCCTTGAATCTATTTGTGACTTCTACTGTACAATCATAAGAGATTTGATTTAAGCCATATCTGAATGGCCTAGGGGTTTCCATACATTGTTCAATTTAAGTCTGAATTTGGTAATAAGGAGTTCATGATCTGAGACACAGTCAGCTCCCATCTTTGTTTTTGCTGACTGTACAGAACTTCTCTGTTTTTGGCTACAAAGCGTATATGTAGAGTACATCATGTGAGATGCCAGGCTGGATGAATCACAAGCTGGATTCAAGATTGCCTGGAGAAATATCAACAACCTGCAATATGCAGATGATATCACTCTAATGACAGAAAGTGAATAGGAACTAAAGAGCCTCTTGATGAGGATGAAAGAGGAGAATGAAGAAGCTGGCTTAAAAATAACATTAAAAAACGTAAAATCATGGCATCCAGTCCCATTACTTCACAACAAATAGAAGGGGAAATAGTGTAAACAGTGGCAGATTTTTTTTTTCTTGGACTCCAGAATTACTGTGGATGGTAACTGAAGCCAGGAAATTATAAGATTCTTACTCCTTGAAATAAAAGCTATGACAAACCTAGTGTGGTTGTTTGTGGATTGAACATGGGTCTTCTACACTGCAGGCAGATTCTTTACCATCTGAGCCATCTACTGGTAGCACAATCATGACAAACCTAGATAGCATATTGAAAACTAGAGATATTGATGACAAAGGTCTGTGTAATCAAGGCTATGGTTTTACCAGTAGTCATGTACAGATGTGAGTGTTGGACTGTAAAGAAGGCTGAGCACTGAAGAATTGATGATTTCAAATTGTGGTGCTGAAGAAGACTTTTGAGAGTCTTTTGGACATCACAGAGATCAAGCCAGTAAATCCTAAAGGAAATCAACCCTAAATATTCATTGGAAGGACTGGTGCTGAAGCTGAAACTCCAGTAATTCGGCCACCTAATGCGAAGAGCCGACTAATTGGAAAAGACCCTGATGCTGGGAAAGATTGAGGGTACAAGGAGAAGGGTGCAACAGATGCGATGGCTGGATGGCATGACTGACTCAATGGACAAGAGTTTGAGCAAACTCCATGAGATGGTGAAGGACAGTGTAGCCTGGCATGCTGTAGTCCATGAGATCGCAAAATGCCAAACATGACGCAGCCACTGAATAACAACAACAGTGCATATATATAGCATCTAGAAAGATAGTACCAAAGATCCTTCAGGCAAGGCAGCAAAGGAGACACAGACTTTAAGAACAGATTTGGATACAGTTGGGAAAGGTTAGGGCAGGATCATGAAGGAGGGGACATATGTATACATATGGCAGATTCATGTTGATATATGGCAAAAACTATCACAATATTGTAATTTTCCTGCAATTAAAAAACAAATACATTTTAAAAAAGAAAAGAATTTTTTAAAGGAAATATTTTGTCCTATTCCATAGTTTGTCTTTTATTGAAATATAGTTTCTTTACAATGTTGTGTTTGTTTCTGCTGTACAATAATGATTGTACAGAAATATATTGCTGAGCCACTAAAAGGAACAAAATAGGGTCATTTAGAGACATAGATGGACCTATAGTCCATCATACAGAGTGAAGTAAGTCAGAAAAGAAAAAAAAATGAATATAGTATAATGTTGCTTATATGTGGAACATAGGTTATCTTTTTATGTTGTTGATTGTTTCTTTTGCTGTGTAGACTCTTGAGTTTGATGCAGTCTCACTTATTTTTTATTTTGTTCCTTGGATATCAGATAACAAATTAATTTCAAAACCTGTGTAAAGGAGATTTTTTTTTTTGGTTTTACTTTCTTATAAGAATTTAATGGGGACCAGTCCCAAGATGGAGGAGGAATAGAACTGGGAGACCACTTTCTACCCCACAAATTCATCAAAAGATCAACTGAATGCTGAGCAACATCCACAAAACAACTTCTGAACACTGTAGAAGGACACCAGGCACCCAGAAAGGCAGCCTGATCTCTTCAAAAGGATGTAGGACAAGATATAAGAGATAAAAACTGAGACAAAAGATTTAGGGATGGAGACCCATCCTGGGGAGGGAGTTGTGAAGGAGGGAAGTTTCCACACAGTAGGAAACCCTCTTACAGGCATGTATGTGAGGAGTTTTGGAATCTCAGAGGGCAAAATTACTGGAAGGAAAAACAAACAAACAAACAAACAAAAAAACAGAATATGCGCCTACCCCCAACTGCCAGCAGAGAAGTGGCCCAGACACTCTTGTCCACTACCAGCAAGTGGGGACTGGGCAGGGAGGTGTGGGCTGCATCATCAGTCCTTAGGGTTAAAGACCAGCCCGGAATGCTCTGAGAACAATCTAAGGGAGCTAATGTGAGATAGCAACCCAAACCGCGATATCGTCAGAGAGAAAAAAAAGAAAGACCTTTCCCGTGAAAGGCTTTAATGCCTCATGGTGGCCCCTGGCCCACTCTTAGAACAAAGAATTGAGCGAATACCGAAGGAGAGCAAGCTGCTTACCATATATGACCCTCTCTCCCTGGAGGCAGAGAGGCAGGTGTGCAAAAGTCAGAGCCAGAAGGCAAGGGACTGCTTCAATCTCGGTCCCAGAGACCACTGCTGCTGCTAAATCGCTTCAGTCGTGTCCAACTCTGTGCGACCCCATAGACGGCAGCCCACCAGGCTCCCCCATCCCTAGGATTCTCCAGGCAAAAACACTGGAGTGGGTTGCCATTTCCTTCTCCATCTTCCACCAAACTGTGAGCAGGTTCCCAGTTGCTAACCACGTCTTCCTGGAATCCTGGTTGGTTGACATCTGCCAGGAATGTCACAGCCTGAGATCAGCTCCCCAGAGGAGACACACAGCACACCTGGGACTGTGCTCTCATGGAGCAACTGGGAAATTGAGCGATGGGAAGTGGGCAGGTGACTAAGATCCACGACCCACCTGGGACAGTGCGCTCGCCAAGCACCCAATTGCCTGAGCTGCTTGGACCTGAGAGGGGCACAAAACACACAGTCCATCTTAGTCTGTGCCCTTGCAGAGCACCCGAGAACCTGAGAAGCTTACACCTTGGAAGTGCATGAAATGCAGGGCCCATGTGGGACAGTTTCCTTGCAGAGCACTCTGGTGCCTGAGCAGTGTAGACCCAGGAAACACATGCCACCTTGGGCTATGGCAAACCCAATGTGGTCCATCCACTGTGAGTACTTTCCACACATGCCAGTGCTGTTTGTTTCCAGTGTCCCTTCCTCCCCACAACACAGTTGAACAAATGAGTCTAAATAAGTGGCCACCTTCACCCCCTTGTGTCAGGGCAGAAATTAGACACTGAAGAGGCTTGCAAACAGAGGAAGCCAAAATAAGAAAAGAAGGGGGAACATCCCTGGAAGTAACAGGTGCAGTGGGTTAAAGCATTCAACACTGGAGACATTTGAGGGGCACCTATACACCTTGAGAACTAGTACAAGCTGTAACAAGGAACTATCTGACACTGAACTGACCCCACACTGCCCACAACAGCTCCAGAGAAATTCCTAGATATATTTTTATTAGTATAAATAATATATAATAATATTTTAATAATATATTATATTATAAATAATATATTAATAATATAGTGATGTTACTATCACCTTTTAATTTTAAAAATGTCTATTAATATTGACATATTTTATTAATATTATTCTAATAATATTCTAAAAATATAATAATTCTAATAATATTAATATATCAATAATATATTATATTATTAATAGTATATTAATAATATAGTGATACTATTATCACTTTTTAATTTAAAAAATTCTAGCCTACTATTACCTTTCCAAAAAAAAAAACCGTATTTTTTAAAAAACAAACTCCATATGTATGTTTTTAATTATTGTGATTGACTATGTTTTGTATTTTTCATATTGTATTTTTGAGAGTCTGACCTCTATTCTAGGTTTTTAATCATTGCTTTTTGATATTTGTTATCAATTTTGTACTTCTAAAATCTAACCTTCAGTACCCATTTTCACTGAGGAATTTGATTACTGGCTTGATTGCCCTCTCCCCTTTTGACTCTCCCTTTTCACCTCCAGGTGACCTCTATCTCCTTCCTCCCTCTTCTCTTCTCTATATAATTCTGTGAATCTCTCTTGGTGTTCCAGGCTGTGGAGAGCACTTAGCGATTAGATTACTGGGTAGATTGCTCTCTCCACTTTTGACTCCCCCTTTTCTCCTCCTGCTCACCTGTTTCCCTCATCCCTCTTCTCTTCTCTGTATAACTGTGTGAATCTTTCTGGGTGTTAATGGATGTGGAACATTGCCTCACCAATTAAACTAGGGACTCTATTGTCTATGCTGTATGGATAGAGAAGTCTTGAGGCTACTAAAAGAGAAGGACCAAAAGCCAGAGGCAGGAGGCTTAACTCCAAAACTTTAGAATATCAGAGAACTGCTGACTCCAGGGAATATTAATAGACAAGAGCTCACCCAAAAGTCTCCACACCCACACTGAAACCAAGCTCCACCCAAGAGCCAACAAGATCCAGTGCAAGACACACCAAGCTAATTCCCCAGCAAAACAGGAACACAACCATAAACATTAAAAGACGGCCTTCCAAAAGCCATGCTAAACCCATAGACACCCCCAACTCACTACTGGACACTTCATTGCACTCCAGAGAGAAGAGATCTAGTTCTACCCACCAGAACACAGACACAATCTCCCCCAACCAAGAAACCTTGACAAGCCATTAGTCCAACTCCACCCACAGGGAGCAGAATCCACAATTAACAGGGCCAAAGAACTTCCAGCCTGAAGAAAGGGCAACCCAAACACAGAAATCTAAATAAAATGAAAAGGCAGAGAAATATTCAGCAGGTGAAGGAATATGAAATAAAAACCCACAAAGCCAAACAAAAGAGGAGGAAATAGGGAGTCTACCTGAAAAAGAATTCAGAATAATAACAGTAAAATGATCCAAAATTTTGAAAGCAAAATGGATTTACAGATAAATAGACTAGATGCAATGATCGAGAAGATGCAAGAAACGTTTAACAAGGACCTAGAAGAAATAAAGAAGAATCAATCAATAATGAATAATCCAATAACTGAGATCACAAGCACTCTGGAAGGAACCAACAGTAGAATAACTGAGGCAGAAGAGTGGATAAGTGAGGTGGAAGATAGAATGGTGGAAATAAATGAAGCAGAGAGGAAAAAAGAATTAAAAGAAATGAGGACAACCTCAGAGATCTCTGGGACAGTGTTAAATGCCCCAACATTTGAATCAAAGGTGTCCTAGAATAAGACAAAAAGAAAGCACATGAGAAAATACTTGAGGAGAAAATAGACAAAAACTTCCCTAAAATGGAGAAGGAAATAGCCACCCAAGTCCAAGAATCTCAGAGAGTCCCAAACAGGGAAAACCCAAGGCAAAACACCCTAAGATACATATTAATGAAACTAGCAAAGATCAAACACAACGAGCAAATATTAAAAGCAACAAGGGTAAAGCAACAAATAACACACAAAGGGTTCCCCTTAAAGATAACAGCTGATTTATTATTATTATGTATTTATTTTTTTTATTTGTTTTGCCATACATTGACATGAATCCACCATGGGTGTACATGTTTTCTCCCTCCAGAACCCCCCTTCCACCTCCCTCCCCATTCCATCCCTCTGGGTCATCCCGGTGCATCAGCCCCGAGCACCCTGTATCATGCATTGAACCTGGACTGGCGATTCGTTTCACATATGATAATTTACATGCTTCCATGCCATTCTCCCATATCATCCCGCCCTCGTCCTCTCCGATAGAGTCCATAATACGGTTTTGTTTATCTGTGTCTCTTTTGACGTCTCGCATACAGGGTTATCTTTATCGATTGACTAAATACCATATATATGTGTTAGTATACTGTATTGGTGTTTTTCTTTCTGGCTTACTTCACTCTGTATAATAGACTCCAGTTTCATCCACCTCATTAGAACTGATTCGAATGTATTCTTTTTAATGGCTGAGTAATATTCCATTGTGTATATGTACCACAGCTTTCTTATCCATTCGTCTGCTGAGGGACATCTAGGTTGCTTCCATGTCCTGGCTATTATAAACAGTGCTGCGATGAACATTAGGGTACACATGTCTCTTTCAATTCTGGTTTCCTCGGTGTGTATTCCCAGCAGTGGGATTGCTGGGTCATATGGCAGTTCTATTTCCAGTTTTTTGAGGAATCTCCACACTGTTCTCCATAGTGGCTATAGTAGTTTGCATTCCCACCAACATTGTAAGAGTGTTCCATTTTCTCCACACCCTCACCAGCATTTATTGCTTGTAGTCTTTCGGATAGTAGCCATTCTGACTGGCGTGAAATGGTACCTCATTGTGGTTTTGATTTGCATTTCTCTGATAATGAGTGATGTTGAGCATCTTTTCATGTGTTTGTTAGCCATCTGTATGTCTTCTTTGGAGAAGTGTCTGTTTAGTTCTTTGGCCCACTTTTTGATTGGGTCATTTATTTTTCTGGAATTCAGCTGCAGGAGTTGCTTGTATATTTTTGAGATTAATTGTTTGTCCGTTGCTTCATTTGCTATTATTTTCTCTCATTCTGAAGGTTGTCTTTTCACCTTGCTTATAGTTTCCATTGTTGTGCCAAAGCTTTTAAGTTTATAGGTCCCATTTGTTTATTTTTGCTTTTATTTCCAATATTCTGGGAGGTGGGTCATAGAGGATCCTGCTGTGGTTTATGTCGGAGAGTGTTTTGCCTATGTTTTCCTCTAGGAGTTTTATAGTTTCTGGTCTTACGTTTAGATCTTTGATCCATTTTGAGTTTATTTTTTTGTATGGTGTTAGAAAGTATTCTAGTTTCATTCTTTTACAAGTGGTTGACCAGTTTTTCCAGCACCACTTGTTAAAGAGATTGTCTTTTCTCCATTGTATATTCTTGCCTCCTTTGTCGAAGATAAGGTGTCCATAGGTGTGTAGATTTATCTCTGGGCTTTCTATTTTGTTCCATTGATCTATATATCTGTCCTTGTGCCAGTACCATACTGTCTTGATGACTGTGGCTTTGTAGTAGAGCCTGAAGTCAGACAGGTTGATTCCTCCAGTTCCATTCTTCTTTCCTAAGATTGCTTTGACTATTTGAGGTTTTTTGTATTTCCATACAAATTGTGAAATTATTTTTTCTAATTCTCTGAAGAATACCGTTGGAATAGAAACTCTCCAGGCCAGAAGGGAATGGCAGGACATACTTAAAGTGATGAAAGAGAAAAAACTACAACTAAGAATACTCTATCCAGCAAGAGTCTCCCTCAGATTTGATGGAGAAATCAAAAGCTTTACAGAGAAGCAAAAGCTGGGAGAATTCAGCACCACCAAATTAGCTCTTCAACAAATACTAAAGGATCGTCTCTAGACAGGAAACAAAGTAAAGGTTTTTAAAAATGAACCCAGACTTCTGGGGGCACAGCACTGCAGCATAGGCTAAGTTGGCTCTGGAGAGCAGTGAGTTGGAGGGGTCCTCAGGCAACAGGCAGCTGGGGCCATGGCCTCCGACCTCGACATCTCCCCTCCCTAGGTGCCCGAGCCCATGTACCTGGGGAACCTGCTGTGATATAGAGTCTTTCTGGGGGCCATCTTCCAGCTCATCAGCATGCTGGCCATAATCATTCCCGTTCCCAAATCCCATGAGGCAGAACCATCTGAGTCCCAAAGTGCAGAGGTAATGAGGGAGCTCAAGGTCACTGCTCCTTCTGCAAACAACAGACCCAAGAAGGAGGACAAGAAGAAGTGGTAGAAGAGGCAGCCTTCATAGCCTGGCAGGAAGGCAAGGGCCTTGAGGTCAGCCCTCCTGGGGCACAAGGTCTCAGATGTCTAGCATGCCCTCTAACCACAGAGATCTGGACAATCATGACAGTGCCCAGGCCCCGGTGGGCAGACCACCACTTCTTCCTTCTGCCTTCCTGAGGGGTTAGAGCCAAGGTGGCTGAAACACCCTGTGAACAGAGACAGTCCTGGAAGCCTCTTGAAAAGTTGCATCAGCTCAGAGAGTTCCAATTTATGACTTAATTCTCATGTCCTACTTTTAGTCACCCACCTTGTAGGTTTACACTATGTTTTAGAGTCCTCATCTACTGCTGCAAGCACCACCCTCTGCCAATAGCCATGCCCTGCAGATCAGATCTCCTGCTAATCAGTCACCTTTGTCTCTGTTTGTGCAGAGGAAGCTGGGCCAGACCTCTCCTATCTTTTTAGGTCAAGACGCCAAGGCCATTAGCACAGCGGTCCCACTGGTGCAGAAGCTAGGCCTTAAAGGGGCCTGGTCCTCCTCTGGCCGATGGAAGGGATTTGGCTGAATGAGTGTGTATTCTTGAGCCCAAAGTTCCTGAGCATCTCAAATAGGGGGTAGGGGCAAGGACTTGTCAATTGCAGACCAATCTCTTTTCAGCCCATCACAGTACATTGAGGGTATACCTGTTCACTTCTGTCTGTATCCCCTCCTCTCCCTCCAATTCCTTCAACCCCGGACCATAGTCATTTGGGGGAAGTAAAGGTCAATAAATGGCCCCACACACTGAAAATAAATAAATAAATAAACATGAAACCAAAACAAAAAAGTAAATGGTAACAGGACCATACTTATCAACAATTACCTTAAATGTAAATGGGTTAAATTCTCCAACCAAAAGACAAAAACTGGCCAAATGGATACAAAAACAATACCCCTATATATACTGTCTCAGTTCAGTTCAGTCGCTCAGTCGTGTCCGACTCTTTGCGACCGCATGAATCACAGCACGCCAGGCCTTCCTGTCCATCACCAGCTCCCAGAGTCTACCCAAACCTGTGTCCATTGAGTCGGTGATGCCATCCAGCCATCTCATCCTCTGTCGTCCCCTTCTTCTCCTGCCTCCAATCCTTCCCAGCATCAGGGTCTTTTCCAATGAGTCAACTCTTCGCATGAGGTGGCCAAAGTATTGGAGTTTCAGCTTCAAAATCAGTCTTTCTAATGAACACTCAGGACTGATCTCCTTTAGGATGGACTGGTTGTATCTTTTTGCAGTCCAAGGGACTCTCAAGAGTCTTCTCCAACACCACAGTTCAAAAGCATCAATTCTTTGGCGCTCAGCTTTCTTCACCATCCAACTCTCACATCCGTACATGACTATTTGAAAAACCATAGCCTTGACTAGACGGACCTTTGTTGGCAAAGTAATGTCTCTCCTTTTAAATATGCTATCTAGGTTGGTCATAAATTTCCTTCCAAGGAGTAAGCGTCTTTTAATTTTATGGCTGCAATCACCATCTGCAGTGATTTTGGAGCCCCCAAAAATAGTCTGACACCGTTTCCACTGTTTGACAATCTATTTCCCTTGAAGTGTTGGGACCAGATGCCATGATCTTAGTTTTCTGAATGTTGAGCTTTAAGCCAACTTTTTCACTCTCCTCTTTCACTTTCATCAAGAGGCTCTTTAGTTCTTCTTCACTTTCTGTCATAAGGGTGGTGTCATCTGCATATCTGAGGTTATTGATATATCTCCCAGCAATCTTGATTCCAGCTTGTGTTTATTCCAGCCCAGCGTTTCTCATGATGTACTCTGCATATAAGTTAAATAAGAAGGGTGACAATATCAATATGCAGCCTTGACATACTCCTTTTCCTACTTGGAACCAGTCTGTGGTTCCATGTCCAGTTCTAACTGTTGCTTCCTGACCTGCATACAGGTTTATCAATAGGCAGGTCAGGTGGTCTGGTATTCCCATCTCTTTAAGAATTTTACACAGTTTGTGGTGATCCACACAGTTAAAGGCTTTGGCATAGTCAATAAAGCAGAAATAGATGCTTTTCTGGAACTCTCTTGCTTTTTCAGTGATCCAGCGGCTGTTGGCAATTTGATCTCTGGTTCCTCTACCTTTTCTAAAACCAGCTTGAACATCTGGAAGTTCATGGTTCACGTATTGCTGAAGCCTAGCTTGGAGAAGTTTGAGCATTACTTTACTAGCGTGTGAGATGAGTGCAATTTTGTGGTAGTTCGAGCATTCTTTGGCATTGCCTTTCTTTGGGATTAGAATGAAAACTGACCTTTTCCAGTCCTGTGGCCACTGCTGAGTTTTCCAGATTTGCTGGCATATTGGGTGCAGCACTTTCACGACATCATCTTTCAGGATTTGAAACAGCTCAACTGGAATTCCATCACCTCCACTATCTTTGTTTGTAGTGATGCTTTCTAAGGCCCACATGACTTCACATTCCAGGATGTCTGGCTCTAGGTGAGTGATCACACCATCGTGATTACCTGGGTCGTGAAGATCTTTTTTGTACAGTTCTTCTGTGTATTCTTGCCATCTCTTCTTAATATCTTCTGCTTCTGTTAGGTCCATACCATTTCTGTCCTTTATTGTGCCCATTTTTGCATGAAATGTTCCCTTGGTATCTCTAATTTTCTTGAAGAGATCTCTAGTCTTTCCCATCCTGTTGTTTTCCTCTATTTCTTTTCATTGATCGCTGAGGAAGGCTTTCTTATCTCTCCTTGCTATTCTTTGGAACTCTGCATTCAGATGGGAATATCTTTCCTTTTCTCCTATGCTTTTCACTTCTCTTCTTTTCACAGCTATTTGTAAGGCCTCCTCAGACAGCCATTTTGCTTTTTTGCATTTCTTTTCCATGGGGATTGTCTTGATCCCTGTCTCCTGTACAGTGTCACAAACCTCTGTCCATAGTTCATCAGGCACTCTTTCTATCAGATCTCGTCCCTTAAATCTATTTGTCACTTCCACTGTATAATCGTAAGGGATTCGATTTAGGACATATCTGAATCGTCTAGTGGTTTTCCCTACTTTCTTCAATTTAAGTCTGAATCTGGCAATAAGGAGTTCATAATCTGAGCCACAGTCTGATCCTTGTCTTGTTTTTGCTGACTGTATAGAACTTCTCCATCTTTGGCTGCAAATAATATAATCAATCTGATTTCAGTGTTGACCATCTGGTGATGTCCATGTGTAGAGTCTTCTCTTGTGTTGTTGGAAGAGGGTGTTTGCTATGACCAATGCATTCTCCTGGCAAAACTCTGTTAGCCTTTGCCCTGCTTTATTTTGTACTACAAGGTACAAGAGACCAATCTCAAACCTAGGGACACATACAGATTGAAAGTGAAGGTCTGGAAAAAGATTTTTCATGCAAATGGGGACCAAAAGAAAGAAGGAGTAGAAATACTCATATTAGGAAAAAATAGACTTTGAAATAAAGGCCATGGTCAGAGACAAAGAAGAACACTACATAATGATCAAAGGGTCAATCCAAGAGGAAGATATAACAATTATAAATATTATGCACCCAACATAGGAGCACCTCAGTACGTAAGGCAAATTCTAACAAGTATGAAAGGGGAAAATAAAAGTAGCACAATAATAGTGGGGGGATTTAATACCCCACTCACACCTATGGATAGATCAACCAAACAGAAAATTAGCAAGGAAACACAAGCTCTAATGATACAATGGGCAATTTAGACTTGATTGATATTTATAGGGCATTTACCCCAAAACAATGGATATCATCTTTTTTCAGGTGCACAAGGAACATTCTTCGGGATAGATCACATCCTGGGCCAAAAACCTAGCCTTCATAAATTTTTTAAAAATTGAAATAATTTCAAGCATGTTTTCTGATCACAATGCAGTAAGATTATATGTCAATTATAATTAAAAAAAAACCTCTTAGAAATAGAAACATATGGAGGCTAAACAATACACTTCTGGATAACCAAAAGATCATGGAAGAAATCAAAAAGGAAATAAAAATATGCATAGAAACAAATGAAAGTGAAAACACAACAACCCAAAACATACAGGATTCAATAAAAGCAGTGCTAAGAGGGAGGGTTATAGCAATACAAGCCTACCTCAAGAAACAAGAGAAACATAAAATAAGCAACCTAACTTTATACCTAAAACAACTAGACAAAGAAGAAAAGAAGAATCCCAAAGTTAGTAGAATGAATAAAATTATAAAAATTAGAGCAAAAATAAATGAAAAAGAAACAAAGGAGACAATAGGAAAGATTAGCAAAACTAAAAACTGGTTCTTTGAGAATATAAATAAAATAGACAAACCATTAGCCCGACTCACCAAGAAAAAAGGGAGAAGCATCAAACAAATTAACTTAGAAATGAAAATGGAGAAATCACAACAGACAACACAGAAATACAAAAGATCATAAGAGACTACTACAAGCAACTGGGCTTCCCTGGTGGCTCAGAGGTTAAAGCATCTGCCTGCAATTCAGGAGACCTGGGTTCAGTTCCCAGGTTGGGAAGATCCCCTGAAGAAGGAAATGGCAACCCACTCCAGTACTCTTCCCTGGATAATGCCATGGATGGAGGAGCCTGGTAGGCTACAGTCAATGGGATCACAAAGAGTCATACACGACTGAGCAACTTCACTTCTTCATGAGAAGCTATATGCCAATATATGGACAACTTGGAAGAAATTGACAAATTCTTAGAAAAGTATAACCTTCCAAGACTGAACCAGGGAGAAATAAAAAATCTTAACAGACCCGTCACAAGCACAGAAATTGAAGGTATAATAAAAAAAATCTTCCAACAAACAAAAGCCCAGGAACAGACTGCATTACAGGTGAATTCTACCAAAAATTTAGAGAAGAGCTAATACCTATCCTACTCAAACTTTTCCAGAAAATTGCAGAGGAAGGTAAACTCCCAAATTCATTTGATGAGGCCACCATCAACCTAATAGCAAAACCAGACAAAGACACCACAAAACAGAAAACTACAGGCCAATATTACTGATGAACATAGATGAAAAATCCTCAAGAAAATTCTAGCAAACAGAATCCAACAACATATTAAAAAGATCATACATCATGACCAAGTGGGCTTTATCCCAGGAATACAAGGATTCTTCAATATTCTCAAATCAATGAATGTGATACATCATATTAACAAATTGAAAGATCAAAACCATATGATTATCTCAATAGATGCAGAGAAAGCCTTTGACAAAATTCAATACCCATTTATGATCAAAACTCTCCAGAAAGCAGACATAGGAGGAACATACCTCAATATAATAAAAGCCATATACAACAAACTCACAGCAAACATTATCCTCAATGATGAAAAATTGAAAGCATTTCCTCTAAGATCAGGAACAAGAGAAGGGTGCCCACTCTCATCTACTATTCAACATAGTCTTGGAAGTCCTAGCCACAGCAATCAGAGAAGAAAAAGAAATAAAAGAAATCCAGATTGGAAGAAAAGAAGTAAAACTCTCACTGTTTATAGATGACATGATCCTCTACATAGAAAACCCCATAGACACAACCAGAAAATTACTAGAGCTAATCAATGAATATAGTAAAGTTGTAGCATATAAAATTAATACACAGAAATCCCTTGCATTCCTATACACTAACAATGAGAAAACAGAAAGAAAAATTAAGGAAATAATCCTGTTCACCATTGCAAGGAAAATAAGAAAATACCTAGCAATAAATTTGCCCTAGGAATACATTTTCTAGGAATAAATAAATAAATACCTAGGAATAAATTTCTTAATAAATAATAAATTATATATATATGTATATATATATAGCTATAAAACACTGATGAAAAAAATCAAAGATGACATGTTTTCTAAGAAAAGCCAAGTTGCTTAGGCTCCCTGCAATGTATGGGCATTAACTTGTGCCTGTTCACAGCTTGGTGGCAGCTGCCACCTCTGGGGTTGTGACTATAGTAGTGATGTTTTGTCTGCTGCTTCAGGGACTCTCCCTGCCTTTGGCAGTGACTTATGTTTCCCCCTCTCCAGTCACATCTAGTTCCACTGCTGGCACTGGTGATCCTCCCAGCTTTGGAGACAGTTGCTGGTTGCATAGCTGCTGTCTGTGAGCATGAAGAGTTAGAGTGTCTTGGTGGCTGTAATATCTTGCCTCTCTGTGAGACCCAGGCTTTTCTCTGAACTCCCTCAGCTGTGTTGTACTAGCCCCCTCAGAGTATCTTTATGGCAGTCAATCCCGGTCCTCTCCCTTGCGTCCAAACCCTGAAGCCTGAGCATTCATCTCCCATTCGCTATGTGTGTGTGTGTGTGTGTGTGTGTGTGTGTGTGTGTGCAAGACACTGCTCAGCTGGGAAGTGCTATTTAGCAACAATCTTTGTGGTGAATTTTCTATTTTGCCCCTTGAGCATCTGTTGCTGCATTCTCCACTGATATTTTGAAGCTCTCCCTGACCCCACCTGTGAGGGGGTTTCTGAGTGTTCAGAAGCTTTTCCTCCTTCATGACTCCTTCCCCAGGGCTCCAGTCCCTGTCCCCATATCATTTGTCTTTTTTTTTTTAATCTTTATCTTTTGCCCTATCTCATTCTGAGGAAATTGGCTTGCTTTTTTGGAAGTCTGGGGTCTTTTGCCTGCATTCAGAAGTTGTTCTGTAGGAGCTGTTCCACATGCAGAAAAAATTTTCATGTATTTGTGTGTGTGTGTGTGTGTGTGTGTGTGTGTGTGTGTGGTGGGGTGATCCCCTTGTCTTATTCCTCCTCCATCTTGAAAGTATATCAAGAATCAACTTCTAGTGTTGTCACTATTTTCTGTTGCTTTCTTGTTCTCTCTTTTACTTATGCTCTAATAATTATTAATTCTTTCTTCTTCTACCATTGAGCTCAGTTTTTTCTTTTCCTAGTTCCTTGAGGCATAGATATATGTCATTTATTTAATATCTGTCTTGTTTCTTAATGTAGGCATTTATTTCTGTGAACTTCCCTCTTGAGCTGCTTTTGCAGAATCCCATAAATTCCAGTGTGTTGTGTTTTCATTTTCCTTTGTCTCTAGATATTTTAAAATTCCCTTTTAGTTTATTCTTTGATTCACTAGTTGTTCAGGAGATTATTGTTTAGTTCTGTGAGTTCTTTGTTGTTGTTGTTGTTTGCTTTTGAGTTTTTCTTCTTCTTCTTTTTTAGTTTTCCTCGTGTTGTAGATGTCTAGTTTCATACAATTGTAATCAGAGAAAATATTTGGCATAATTTCAATCTTGTTGAATTTGCTAGACTTGAAGTCTAATATGTGATTTGCAGTAGAAAGTGTTCCATGCATGCTTGAGAGAAAATGTGCATTATGTTGTTTTTTGATCAAATGTTCTATGTGTGGCTGTTATGTCCATTTGATCTGTGGTGTTTTTCATATCCATTGTTTCCTTATTGATTTTCAGTCTGGAGGATCTGTCCATTGTTAAGAGGAGGTATAAAATTTCCCAGCTATTACTTTTTAATTAATATATTTTTAATTGAAGGATAATTGCTTTACAATATTTTGTTGGTTTCTGTCATGTATCCACATGAATCAGCCATAGGTAAACATATCTCAACCCTCCTGAACCTCTTTCCCACTTCCCACCCCATCCCACCCCTCTAGGTTGTCATAGAGTCCTGGGTTGAGTTCTCTGAGTCATATGGCAAATTCCTACTGGCTATCTATTTTAAATATGGTAGTGTATATGCTTCCATGCTACTCTCTCCATTAACACCACCCTCTCTTACCCTCCCCCCCTCTGCCCATAAGTCTGTACTCTATGTCTTTGTCTCCATTGCTGCCCTACAAATTAGATTCATCAGTACCATCCTTCTAGATTCCATATATATGCATTAATATACAATATTTATTTTTCTCTTTCCTACTTACTTCACTCTGTATAATAGGCACTAGGTTTATCTACCTGATTAGCACTGACTCAAATGCATTCCTTTTTATGACTGAGTGATATTCCATGTATATATGTACCACAGCTTCTTTGTCCATTCATCTGTTGATAGACATCTAGGTTGCTTCCATGTCCTAGCTATTGTAAATAGTCCCAGCTGTTATTGTATACTTTTTTATTTTTTATTTTAGTTTGTTAGCTTTAGCTTTATATATTTATGTGCTCCAATGTTTGATGCATAAATGTTAACAATTGTTATATCTTCTTGAAATATTAACCCACTTATTGTTGGAGAATGTCACGGAGAGGACAAGAACATTGGTTGACCCAAAAGGTGGACCCAGGTATCAGAGTTTCCTTACCTCATCCCTGTCATTTGGAATGCATGTTCCATCCACTGTTCTCACACTGAGAGACATTTCAAAGATGAAACCTTGAGAGAGTAGTATTTTGTTGAGGACATCTGGATTGTATACATGCCTGAATCCCACTAAGTTCCATGTATAAACTTTTAAGATTTTTGTGGGCCGGTTTGGAGATCTACTAATCTTGCAGCCATACAGGACAAGTCTCATATAAAATTGCCTTGTTATTTAACCTGCTACCTATCAATCTGGAGTGGTCTTCCTTTTTCTTCAGTCTCTCCTTCCCCACCATGTAGAGAGGTTGGTTTTGAATTTCACCTGGGAAATTTCTGAGGATGCAAACCAAAACTTGGTGAACCAGTCAGGAGACTGAAGATATGGGTTTTGGGAAAGAGGAATCTGTGGTTGAAATACTGTGTTGGCTATGTGGGGATGAATGGCCTGCATGTTACATGATTGTGAATACTGGTATGCCCCCAAATGCCAATTTATTTAGGGCATTATGGAACTTGGCATCACACACTGTGGCCAGGAAGGAAAATGAATGGCTGCTGCAACAGACTGGCCTCTGCTGTGGAGTTTGGCTAGTCACTGATGCCCAACTAGAGGCTGAGACTCCAAGTTAGAAAGTTGGAAGAAGAACTGAGGGTAGAGAAGGAAGTGTAGTCATCCACTATTTTTCTGGCTTCAGAGTGAGCTGATAGGGTGAGATATTAACAGAAGCAAATTAATTTGGAGACTTTAGCATGCGGTTTTGCAAAGCCAGGAGGGTGAAGTCTGCTATGGCTTAAGGTTTAAGTGCTCATGAGAAAGCCTGATTGTGACACTAGGAGGTGGAATCTCTGGAAAAGTGAGAAGAGCAAAGTGGAAGATGTTGTGGTAATTCACAGTGAAACAGATAAAACGCCTCATGCCATCAGACCCCTAATACAGAAGAAGGAAAAGGCACAGCAACTCTAACCAGTGGGGCATCCACAACTCAAGAACATTCATGATAATAGAACATACATCCACTGAGCTTACTGGCATAGCTTCTAATCCCCCCCACCCCAAAGTCCAAGGATAGTATCCAGGCATGGTTAGTGAAGTATATAGTATGGGGGATGATGGCATTCCTCTGACTAGGCAGGAGGTAGAGAAAATGAGCAACCTTACCACACACCCCTCCCAACAGTAGCACCTGTATGGCACTCAGGGAGTTCAAGGGACTCACACTTTTATAGGTGGGGTTATTCTAGCCTGCAGGAAAACTATAAGCAAGGTGAAAATACAGCCCTCAGAATAGGAGAAAATAATAGCAAGCAAAACAACTGACGAAGAATTAAAGTCCAAAATATACAAGCAGCTCATGCAGCTCAATACCAGAAAAACAAACAACTCAGTCAAAAAGTTGGCAAGAGACCTAAACAGACACTTCTCCAAAGAAGACATCCAGATGGCTAATAAATACATGAAAAGATCCTGAATATCACTCATTATTAGAGAAATGCAAATCAAAACCACAATGAGTTATCATCTCACACCAATAAGAATGGCCATCATCAGAAAGTCTATAAACAGCAAATGCTGGAGAAGGTGTGGACAAAAGGGAACCCTCTTACACTTTAGTGGGACTGCAAATTGGTACAGCCACTATAGAGAACAGTGTGGAGATTCTTTAAAAAACTGGGACTAGAACTGCCATATGACACAGCAATCCCACTGCTGGGCATACACCCCAAGGAAACCAGAATTGAAAGAGACACATACTCCAATGTTCATTGCAGCACTGTTTACAATAGCTAGGACATGGAAGCAACCTAGATGTCCACTAGCAGATGAATGGATAAGGAAGTTGTGGTACATATACACAATGGAATATTACTCAGCTATAAAAAGGAATTTGAGTCAGTTCTAATGAGGTGGATGAACCTGGAACCTATTATACAAAGTGAAGTAACTCAGAAAGAGAAAGACAAACACTGTATGTTAATGCATATATATGGAATTTAGAAAGATGGTACTGATGATCCTACATGCGGGGCAGCAAAGGAGACACAGATGTAAAGAATAGACTTTTGGACTCAGTGGGAGAAGGCAGGTGTGGGATGACTTGAGAGAAGAGCATTGAAACATGTATATTACCATATGTAAAATAGATGACCAGTGCAAGTTCAGTGCGTGAAGCAGGGCACCCAAGGCTGGTGCACTGGGTAGGGTGGGGAGAGAGGTGGGAGGAGGGTTCAGAATGGGGGGACAAATGTATATCTCTGGCTGATTCATGTTGATTCATGGCAAAAACCATCACAATATTGCAAAAAAAATTATCCTGCAATTAAAATAAATTACTTAATTAAAAAAAATCCATCCTTAGTATTTAGGGTGGGGGAGTCTCCTTATACGTAACTTTTCTTGTTTCTTTCAAAAAATTATTTTCTTCACTTTTAACAATTTAATTATAATATGTCTCAGCATAGCTTTATTCAAGTTCAATACATTTGGGCTCTTTTGAGTCTCATGAATCTGGATGTTCATCCTTCTCCTCAGGTTTGGAAAGCTTTTAGCCATTTTTGCTTTTACTAATATTACACTTTTTGTCCCTTTATCTTTCTTTTTTTCCTTGTGGAATTCCCATAATGTAAACATTGTTTCTATTGTTTGTGTCCCATAAGTCACAATGGCTTTCTTCACTTTTTTAAATTCTCTTTTCATTTTGCTCCTCTGGATAATTTCTAAAGTTCTGTTTTCTAGATCACTGATTCTTTCTTTTACATGTTCAAGTATGTTTGAAGCTCTCTATTTAATTCCTCACTTTTGTCATTGTACTTTGGAGCTCCAGGTTTTCTGGTTTTTGTCTTTTTAGTAGTGTCTAATTTTTTGTTAAACTTCCTGTTTTGTTCATGCATGGTTTTCTTAATTTCACTTAACTGTATATTTTTGTAGTTTACTAAACTTCTTTATGAGATTTATTATGATTTTTTTGTCTGGTTGAGAAGCAATATTTAGAACCAGACATAGAACAGTAGGCTCGTTCAAAGTTGGGAAAGGAGTACATCAAGGCTGTATACTATTATCCTGCTTATTTAACTTATATGCATAATGAAGTGAAGTGAAGTCACTCAGTCGTGTCCAACTCTTTGTGACCCCATGGACTGTAGCCTTGCAAACTCCTCTGTCCATGGAATTTTCCAGGCAAGAATACTGGAGTGGGTTGCCATTTCCTTCTTCAGGGGATCGTCCTGACTCAGAGAGCGAACCCAAGTCTCTTGCAGTGCAGGCAGACTCTTTACTGTCTGAGCCACGAGACAAGCTCCTTATATGCACAGTACATCATGCAAAATGCCAGGCTGGGTGATTCACAAGCTGGAATCAAGATTGCTGGGAGAAATATCAACAACCTCAGGTATGCGGATGATACAACTCTAATGGCAGAAAGCAAAGAGGAACTAAAGAACATCTTGATGAGGGTGAAAGAGGAGAGTGAAAAAGCTGGCTTAAAACTTCATTTCTTTAGGTCACTTATTGGAGATTTATTATTTTCGTTGATGTTATCCCCCTGGAGGAGGGCATGGCCACCCACTCCAGTATCCTTGTCTGGAAGTTCCCCATGGTCAGAGGAGCCTGGGGGGCTATAGTCCATGGGATCACAAAGAGTCAGACACAGCTGAATGACTTTCACTTTAACTTTTGATATTATCATGTTTTTCTAATTTTTTATGATCCTTGATTCCTTATGTTGATATCTGTGTGGTTGGGTAAGCAGTTTCCTCTTCCAGATCTTATAGGTTCTCTTTGAAAGAGACAGCTATTTTTCAGTAAGTGCAGCCTGGGTTTCTGTGCATATCTGCTGGTTATATCCTCAGGCATATAGAGTCTGCTACCAAGGTCTGTTTTGGGGTGAGGCCACTGCCAAGCTCTGAGGTTAAGGTGAGTGACACTGACTGAGAAAAGTTGTATATGATTGCTGGCTCTATTCTTTGTCCAAGCAAGGCTGTATGTTGGGCTCTACAGTTGCCTGTGTTCTCTGGTCAGGCTTCCTAGATCACCAGGACTCAGTACCATACTCAGCAGTAGATGGGACAATAACTGTTTCCCTGACTAGTGGGGCAGCTGAAAAGGCTCCAAGTTCTGCATGGTTCATTGTTTAGGAACCTGAATTATGCAAGACTGTGCACTGAGTTCCCTGGCCGGAGATGGTCACAAGTTTTTCTCTGAAGTTTGGAAAAATCACTGTCTGTGGTCTCTGTTCAAGTGCAGCCATAAGCAGGATGTTGGATAGGCTAGAGCATTTCCTATGCACTCTGTTAGGTTCCCTTGTTGGGAAGACTGAATACTGTATTCGGCAATGGGTGGGGCTATGACTTTGCTTTCCTGCCTGGGCAGAGTGGGAAAACCCACTTCGAAGTCAACAAGACTCTGTGGTCTTTTCTCAAGTGGACACATGCCCCAATTCCCTGGCTGAACTGAAACACTGATTTTTCTCTGTGGATGATCAACTCTCTTGCTGGGCTCTCTGCTCAAGTGTTGCTGGGCTACCCAGGTCTCCAGGTGTTCTGTCCAGGTTTTCTTGTTGGGAGGAGCTGGGAGTTTCACTCAGCACTATGTGAGGCAATTAATTAGCTCTTCGGTTGATGGTGCAGGGAAGTTGGGTCTAAGAAGCCTCCCAGGTGCTCCTAGTTATGCTTTCTGCTCAGGAAATGGCCAGGAGCTACACTCAGTCATGGGCTGGGCTATGAGTATCTTCCCTATCTGGGTAGAGCATGGGCAGAGCTCTAGATCCAGCAAAACTTTTTGTTTAAGGACTTGAATCAGCCAGCTCTGTACCCAGCCCAGTTTCTGGTCAGACTGCACTACAGTCTGCTTTCTGCAGATGAGAAAATCTGCTGGTTGGGATGACTACATAGGTGCTACGGGTAGGAACTCAGTCTGCCATGATACATGTGGCGGTTGTTGCAATCCTCCTTCATTCTCCTCACAACTAGAGTCTCAGTGGGCAAGCCATGCACATTTCTCCACAATTCCTGTGAGGCAGGACCTAAATGGGGACTTCCAAAAAGCAGTCTATAATGCTGGGACCTGGGTACCTACCCTGGGCACTCTTTCTCACTAAACGACTTTAGACTTGGGGAAATCTCTTAGTGTGGTACAGTGCCAGCCTGAAGGACTGGCAATGCAATCAGCATGCAACCACTTCTTTTAATCTTCTAGTGTGGACTGTTTTGGTCTCTGTGATACAGGAGGGGTACTTCAGTTTTGTTCACATTCTATTATCTTCTCAGTGGTGTTTTGTCCATGAGTAGTTGTTCTTCTTGTGAGTGGGAGTGAAGTTGGGACAATCTGTCACCATCTTGGTAGTGTCATTCCTCTGATTCTATAGTTTGAAGTCTTCAGTTTGCAAGTCTGTAACTTCCCAAGTGGTAGACCACAAACTAGGCTATTGTTAATATATCATGAGTCATTAAAATAGGACAAACTTCCTCTAAAGTAGTACCAAGACCTATGCAAGTGCCCTTCAGTCTGAACACCGAGGACAGTGACCACGATCTGCTTTCAATTCTGTTTAGCTGATAGTGAGATTAAATATATATAGCAGCATAGTAGACACCACTAGGTTTCAACTTATCCAAACCATCAGTGAACCAGGCCTAGGGATTAGTTGAACCTCTAAATGAATCAAGACCTCACTTAACTAGCAGTTTTACTTCAAGTGGCAGAGTGGTTAATAGAGTTTCCCTGAAGGTGTAGTACCCACTTTTTCATGTAAAGTCCATATGCCATCGGGTTGAGGCCAGGTAAGTATTAAACATACTATTTACCTCTGACAAGCAAGACTTATCTTTTCCCACCATATAGATGTTAAGTTGGAATTGTCTATCACAAAAAGGGAAAAACAGGCTAGAGAGACACAAGATGTCCATGGTGTAGGTGTTCAATTTTCAAAATAGATGCTTTCTATAAAGATATATTTAACATACATATCAAGGAGAAGCTAAGCCCAAAAGCCCAAAGCACATCTCCTGGCAAAGAATGTTTCCCTCTGCCAGAGACTCCAATTGGAAAATCATCAGTTACAGGGCCCTAAATCTCAGGTTGGTCAGTATGAATGTAGGGTCCCAAAGATACAGAGTATGACACAGCTTGAGAGACAGTTTCCATAGCAGAATGCTGTTTTGGCCCCACTCAAAAGATGGTAATTTGTGGGTTAGCCAATATATAGGACCAAGCAGAATTTTGAAAGAATCACAAACTCGTTTCAATATCCGAGGGATCCAGCTTAATGATAGTCCTCCTTTTTAGTGGTAGGGGGCTGAATAGACAACAAATTTTCCTTGACTGCCTAAGGACTCAGTATTGTGAATCTGCCTGCAAAGTCCCAAGAAACATTACTAGGCAAGCAAACTACTGAATTCTGTTGAAGGTTTTCAAGCACTCTTCCTAGGAAACCAACAATTTTAAAACTGAAGCTTTTGAAAGCCAACCATCAGGACATCATGCATATATGTGAAAACTTTATAAATCAGAATCCTTACTTATATTGAAAGGCAGGGAAGCCTGGCATGCTGCAGTCCACGGGGTCGCAGAGTCAGACACGACTGAGTGACTGAACAACAACAAATACATTAAATTCTAAACTATCTGATTTTCATAAATGGCAAAGAAGATTAGGTAACCCAGAGGAGTACAAAAAAAAAAACATATATGAGATGTCTTGTCACATAAATGTGAACAGATCTTGATCGTCAGGTGCCAATAGTATGGCAAAGAAGGTGCTGCCAGTGTTCAAGACAGTGTGTGTAATAGATTCAGTTAGAGTCACATTGTATGCAACAGCTGAGATGATAGAAGAAACAACTGAATTTACTTGACAATAATCCACTATAAACCTTCAGCTCTTCTTAGACTTTTATACTGTGCATGCATGGCTTTTCTATACAGGTCCTGCATTTCTTACTCCCCCTGCTTCCTTTAAGTAATATTTAATCATGGCTGTGAATTTTTTTATTCCTCCTGGGATTCTATACTCTGTGTGTGAAACCACCCAGGATGAGCCAGAGAGGCTACTGGTAGAACAATTTATGTTTCCCTAATACTTCTCTACATGTGGCTGAGTTTCATCTAGCACTTATGGGACAGGAAAATACAAGCATCATTTCCTACTATATATTCAGATATGAAGGTAACACTGAGATTGCACAGAATTGGCACAGATGGTTTCATTCAAGTTTCATATTCAAGTTTTCCCTATTCTAAACCTGGCCAAAACCTATAACACAAGTCTAGATACTGTTCCCTTCCACGGGTCCTGTAGAATAGTAATTTGGACATCCATATCTACCAGAGCCATAAAATTTGTTTCTCCTCACCAAAATTCTCTAGCCTACTCAGATAAATGCATATGACATCTTATCTACATTAGGGTCAGAGAGGACTCAGTGTCATCGCTAATTATTTTTCTACTTATAGCAGTTGTGGTTGAGTAGCCCAGCTGTTTACATTCTTCATTTACAATAATTATTTGTCCAGCCGTCTCATATCCCAAGCCAACTATCAAAAGTTCTAAGGATTCTCCAGTTTATGCTTAGGGTGCTTGTGCTTTCCTTCCTTTAACTCTGGGTTGCTCTGTGTCTCTGTCACTGTTATCTGAAAGGATACAAAAACTTCTGCTTACTTAGGATTAATTTTAGGACTATTTGTTGTAGTGGAGTGGACCTGAGGTTAATGACTAGATTGAGGAACAACTTTCAACTGGAGTTGAATTATCAAGAAATAATGCATGAATATATTAATGCATATGTATAGAATCTAGAAAGATAGTACTGATGATTCTACTTGCAGGGCAGCAAAGGAAATGCAGACATAAAGAACAGACTTTTGGACACAGTGGGTAAGGAAAGGGTGGGGTGATTTGAGAGAGTAGCATTGAAACATATTACCATATGTAAAATAAATAGCCAGTGGGAATTTGCTGTATAACACAGGGAACCAAAAGCTGGTGCTTTGTGACAACCTAGAGGGATGGGATGGGTAGGGAGGTGGGAGGGATGTTCAAGAGGGAGGGGACATATGCATACCTATGACCAATTCATGTTGATGTATGGCAGAAACCATCACAATATTGTAAGTTATCCTCTAATTAAAATTTACAATTAAAAAAAAAGAACGCATGATTACAGCCTGTCTTTGAATGTACTTCCTGGTACTCATCTTGCAACAATTTCCTCAATTACTCCTTGTTAACAGCTTATTATTCACAGCAACAGCTACAGTCAGATAATTAGCAGTTTTACTCTAAATCCCCGAGTCCCACTTACCACAGGGTGACAGTAAGTGGACACAGAGCACGTATATACACAGTAGATAGCATTAGAGGAAAGGAAACTACTTTAATTAACTTAATCTTTTATAATGGGCAGTAAATATGTCTTCTTCTTACTGTAGAAGAAGACATATTTATTATATTGCAGTAGGCATTCCTGCTCATTGCTATAGAAGGAACCACTATTCCATCTCAAAAAGATGTTTGTTATTCAAACATCCTTCAAAGGAAAGTGGCAAACCAAAATCATTCATTCCTTTGCTTGCAAAATGTAGAGAGGGATCCATACAGAACTGTCCTCCAACAGTAAAACTGTTGTAAATATGCCATCTTCAAACTCACTAGATAATGGCAAACTTATTTCCAACAGAACTCCCAGCAGTGGATAGGATCTCTCACATTTTTATCTGATTGACAACAAATATGTTTCAACTTCATCCATGTTGTTGATCTGATGAATAGAAAGCTGTATATCATAACAATTTCTACTGTACAGCATGATTTTTTTTCAAATTAGAGGATTCATATTTTAATATGACAATATTTATCAAAATTTCCATCAATATCTGTCAATATCAGAGTTTTTAAACAAAATTTTCACCATTTCCATAGGAAAAATACACTTTCTTCCACATTATCCTAATATTGTATAAATGCTACTTCTTAAATTGAGTACTAACTTTGTATCCATTCAGAACTAATTTTGTGTGCAAGGTATGAAGGGATATGAGTACATTCCTTGGCAAATGGAAAATCTTGCACTGTTTATTGAGGCTTCCCAGGTGGCTCTGTGTGTGAATGCATGCTAAATTGCTTCAGTCATGAAGTCTCTTTGTGATCCTGTGGACTAGCCTGCCAGGCTCCTATGTCCATGGGATTCTCCATGCTAGAATACAGGGGTGGGTTGCCATGCCCTCTTCCAGGGGATCTTCCCGACTCAGGGATCAAACATGCATCTCTTACGTCTCCTGCATTGGCAGGTGGGTTCTTTACCACTAGCACAGGTGGCTCTAGTTGAAAAGAAAACACCTGCCAATGCAAGAGAAATAAGAGATGTGGGTTTGATCCCTGAGTGGGAAAGATTCCATTGGAGAAGGAAATGGCAACCTACTCCAGTATTCTTGCCTGGAGAATCCCATGGAGAAAGGAGCCTGGGGGGGCTACCATCCTCGGCGTCACAAATATTTGGACATGACTGAAGTGACTAAGCAGGCACACACGCACACTGATTATTGAAAAAAAGATTCTATTCTTATTCACCTAAAATGTAACCTATATTCAAATTTCAGTTTCTCATATGCAAATATCAGGTATTACACTGAAATATTTGATGTTGCTCTCTCTGTCCTTGAAATCCATTACAGATTATTCTCAAGAGTTGCCAAAGTGTCCTGGTTAAAAAATGAGACAAATAATGTTGGGTCTCTGCTGAAAACAATTGAACGGTTTGCCATCACACACAACGTAAAAGTCAAATTCCATTCTTCTCCCAGATCCGCATCACTTCTCTGAACTCACTTCCTTGATATTCTCTACCTTGCTCACTCAGTTCCAGCCATGTTGGCATTCTCAATATTGCTTGAACACGTCAGGCCTACTCTTGCCTTGAGCCTCAGCACTTGTTGTCCCTCTTGCTGGAATGCCCCTTCCCTAGACAACCACAGGGCTAGTTCTATCAGTGCCTTCAGGTCTTTACTCAAAAACTGTGTGCTCAGTGAGGCTCTCTCTGGACTCCCTATCTATCCAATTTCAGCCTCCTCCCTGGAATTCCAGTTCCCCCATTCTTTGCTTTATATTTTTTCTTTCTTAACATTTATCAGTGTGAAAATACTTTAAATTTTACTTCTTGTCTCTTGGCTAGTCTGTCTCCTAAACTACAATGAAAGTTCCATGAGGGTAAGATTACTTTATCTTTCTTATGACCATATTCTAAGCTCCTGTCTAGAAGACTGCCTGGCAGAGAGCCCCCCTGAAGTAAGTATTGGTGAGATGAAGATAAAGAAAGCAAAATAAAAAGCAAATGGGGTTAAAGTAAGCCAAAGAATGGCTAAGCTACCAATGCAAATGCTTCCAGGGGACATCTGGGCATTTTATTAGAGTGAAGCAGGCCATCTGGGGGCATGGCCCACTCGAGAGAGCATTCTGAGTTTAAAATGGGCTGAGCCCTTCCTCAGAGTCAACTCCTTGTGTCTTTGTTGGAATGTGGGCCCTAACCCTTGCTCTACTGTTTTGTTTTCTCAGGCAAGCCAGACATGTGGATTTTTGAAGTGTGAAATTCCCCAAATGTCTATATAGCTAATTTTAAAATGGAGGATAATAAAAACATGAAGATCAAGCAAAATATGACAGTGGGCTGAAACTGGCCCATGAGTGGCCTGCAGGTGTTTGCTAGACTGAATTATGTGATGTATGAAAGAAAACCTATCCCTGCTCTGGTGAGGTGGGCTTGCCTTCTGTAGTTCTCGAGGCAAACAGCTTCAGATCATGTTTGGTGGAGAGAATGAACTGGAATTACCAACTTCTTTCCACTCCAGGAAGCTCCCTGCCTCCCCATCTGCCTGCTATGCCTGGAGTTATTGGGCAGAAGAGAGACACCAGAATTGTTTCTTGGAGGGCAGAGTGTGCAGTGGGAAGACCAGAGAGAGTTTTGAAGTTTTTCCCACAGCAAAACTGGGAGAAGGAAAGAAAGAGAGAAGGACAAAGACCCATGTATCGGGACACCATACCTCAGAGGGAATTTATTGGGAGTTACCACACTCTCTTCTCACCAACCACCTATGTGGCACTATACAGTTGAAGGACTTAGTTATACAAAGTCGCATCTCCCCGCCCAACTGCCCGTGCCACCTATCTCACCTGGAAATAGAACTGCACACATTTCCAGCACAGCTCCCCGTGTGCTTGAAGTGGGCAAGACTAATCAGGAGGTGCCTGTGAAGGGTCAGTAGGCACTGGTTTTGTTGGGATGTTGCCAGAATGGGGTTTCTGGAGGCAGCAGACCTCCATCTGGTGAAGCACAAGTGGTGGGGTCATGGGGGGAGGCGGGGGTGGGATAACTGTGGTTTCAGGCGGGGGCTGAGAGAAGCATGGACAGTCAAGAATTCCCTATGCCCTGGAGAGAAACATTAAGCTCAATCCTCTGTTGCTTCTCTTCTGTAAGGAGGCAAGGCATAGCCCCGGAGGATGAAGAACAGTGAGATGAGTGCAATATCTGGGTCAAGCAAGTGTCCATTTTTCTGGATAAAATGCTTTTCAAATGCAAGGTGGCACATCTCTTATGTTCTGAGAACTCCACTAACTCATTCCAGAAAAAGTCGTTTGTTCAGTGTAGGGGAAGTGAACCGAGAACTTCAGGTCTGACATTTCTTGCTCCTGGGTCCTCTGGAAACTACAAGGAAACTGACAACAGCCCCCTGCTATGGAGCACCATGCAGTGTGTTTAAGCTGAGGGCTGGGCTCTGCTCAGCAGGTGTGGCATGATGTCCCTGATATGATAAAAGTCTTTTAAGTCTAAACTTGGCTCCTGCTTAACTCTTGAGACAGTCCTGTCAAAATTCCCCTCTAGGGAAGCTCCAATCCATGTGGTTTGTTTGTTGCCACATCCTTTGTGCACAGAGCTAAGGAGGGCAACTTGGATACTGCCAGATGGCCTAGTTTCCTTGGGTCTTTCCATCTCTCATGGGCTCCACACCTCACACCCTTTTTTCTCTATTCTCACTCCCTCTGTCAGTCTTTCTTCTTAGAATTCCTCCTTCCTCAGTGTCCCTTCCCTTCTGGAGTGTCCCTTTTAGCCTCTCCTCAGATCTCTGCCAACTTTGCCTTTCTCTCCCTTGCTCTGCACCTCTTCTAAACGTCTTTGTGTCCCTCTTTACTCAATTTATCCTGTCCGTTTTCCCCTCAGCCCCGAGATTTCACTCTCCCTCTGTTATTCTTCACCCTCTTCCAGTTGGCTGCCTCCCACTCTTAGGTCATCCCTCTCCTTAGGAGCCTCTCCATTTCCAGCCCCTTCCCACCTCCTTTCTTAAGCAGCCTCCTTCCCTTTTCCTTTCACCCACAGCCCATCTCTAGTTCATTCTCTTCTCCTCTCCCTAGCCCAAACCAGCCAAGTCCTATTCCATTTTTATTTGACTGATTATGATACTAGCTGAACTTTATTCACAGCCTGAATTTTACAGCTGCTCCTTCCTTTCATGTTCCATCCACCAAACACACCCAACCTTTGAACATGACAAATTCCTTACACACAGCATGTCATGACCACATACATTTGTATTTCTTAGAACAAGACAATAGTTATGCTGGCAAAGATGTTTAATCAACATGGACCCTAAAGCTTTCAACACACTGAAAAGTAACATTAGCTTGCATGTCTACAAAATACGCATTTGTTTTCACAAACGTGGCAAAGTTTATCCTGACAGTTAGGACTTTTTCACCAAATCATAGACATAGATGTGGAAATCATCATCAAACTTGATGAAATACACAGAGGGTTTGGCTTCCACTTGGTGAATCACCATTCCGATCCGTTTGGAGCCATCTTCTTTGGTATATTCCACATGTTTGCCTATCAGACCATCTACAACTCCTCCTGGCTCCCTTTCTGCGAGAGGAGACTCACTGGACTCTGGCATGATACGGAGGTCTCCTTCTTTATAATCATCTAGAAGCTGGTACATGTACAAGACAGGATCTTTCTCATAAGTAATATAAAACCAGGCTTTCATGATCGGTGCTTGGGCTAAGACCATTCCTCTCCATTCATCCTTAGAACCATGCTCATCCTCAAACATATGTTCCACAGCTTTACCAATTATGGTATTTGCAAGGTTTGCATCACTGACTTGAGTTGATGCCACCCTGTCAGAAAGAATTTTAAGAGACAAAACTCTTTCATCTCTGTGAAGTTCCAGTCCGTATACACAGTCAATGCCATCATATTTCACCAGATAAAGAGAAGGATTTATAGGCACCTGATCCAGAACAGTTCCTTTCCACTGAGTGATGGGTTCATCACCTTCCTTCCATCCGTGTGAAATTCTGCAGCCCACAATGTTCCTGCGGGGCTGGGACGAAGGTCTGCCTCTCTGCTTCTTTTGGGAAGCCTTTTTCTTCATCATGTTTGCAGACCCAGTGGCCTTTCCTGCAACAGCCCTGGTTTGCTGCCCTTCGGCCTCCTGTGAGTTGGGGGTTTTCATGTCTGCAAGAGGAGGAGAGAAGATAAGAGAGGAACATTCAATATGCCATAAGGTGAAGTTCTGCCGACAGCGACGTCTCCATGTGCCCTGCGCCAGCGCCTAAAATTTCCCCATGAGCCTGGCAATAATACTGGAAATCCTGGCTGTGTGCCTGAAAGTGCTCTCCCTTCTAGGTTCCCTGAGGCTGCGGTGAAAGGCGGCAGCGGCAGCGGCAGCGGCAGCGGCAGTGGTGCTGCCTGGGGTTAAGAACTCTGCAGGAGGGGGAAGACTACGTCCTTGTTCAGAGACCTCAGTCTCCGTCACCGCCACTGGCGCCCACTCTGAATCCCCTGCAAAACCCCTATCCTTCCACAGCCCTGACCCGCATGCCCTCACTCACTGTCGTCCTGCTCAGAACACCCTAGTAGTCTGCTACTCACACGCCCCCTGTCTACCTCCGCTCGCTTTCTTGGCCCCCAGTGCCCTCGCCCCCCTGTGCTCATCTTCAACGTCTTGCCTGCTTTCTAACGCTATGCCCCTTTCCTATTGCCCATTGCACTCCCCCTTCCCACCCTAGCCTCACCCGGCGCCTGCCTCCACCCCTTATCTCTGGCAGGAATCCATCCCATCCCCCTTCTCTGTCCCGGCGCCCACCAATGGCCTTTCCTTTCCTGGCGTCCACCGCCCGGATCTCAGGCTTCACGTGTGCAAATCGGACACCTCGCAGCTTCCTTTGCGGTGAGTCTGTGTGCAAGAAGGATAGGCAGGCGATGAGCTGGGTGCTTGCAAAAGCTGGGATGGGAGGATCCTTAGGCGAGGAGCTCGTTCAGAAGGGCGGAGGAGTAGGAGAGGAGGATGGCGGCGGTGTCTTCAGCACTCTGTTCTGGGGCCCTCCGCCTCTTTCTTGGTAGTGGCTGCCCCTCTGCGACATCGGGATCCCACCAGCCGCTACTGGTGCTGTAGTCTCCTCCCTCTCCGTAGCGCAGCTTCCTGCCAGGAGAGAAGCCTCCCCTTCCTGCCAAACACCGCCTGCCCCACCTCAACTCTTAAGCCCACCACTGCTCTGAGCATGGGAGGTGCTACTTGTCTCCCGATCCCGCCCCTTTCCCAAATCTGAAGCAGCTGGGCCTATAATCCTCCTCCCTATCGCCCCCTCCTCTTTCCTCCCGGTTTCAGGGTCCTGTTTCTCCTGTGCTCACCTCCACCTCCATCCTGTAAGCGCCCCTGCTCCATCTGCTTTCCATCTACTAGGAATTTGTCTTTACTTTCCCCCGGTGCACTTCTGTAGATATTTTTCATACTAAAATGTGCCTTTCCTGTCATTTACAAGGATTTTTGTTAGAAAGGGACAAATGTGCTCAGTCTGCCATCTTGACCCAATCTCGACGTAAGCTTTCCTTGTAAGTAAGTGTGTGAGCTCAGTGGTGTCTGACTCTTGGAGTCCCCATGGACTGTAGCCCACCAGGCTGTTCTGTCTATGGAATTTTCCAGGCAAGAATACTGAAGTCGGTTGCCATTTCAGACTCCCTTCCCGACCAAGGTTTGGAACTCCTGTATTAGCTGGTGGATTCTTTACCACTAGAACAATCTTACTGGTCATTATTGGACTTGATTTCTTAAGTCCCTTTTCTTTTACTCTATTGCAAATGCATTTCCTCAATGTTAACATTATGGAAATGTTAACATTGTGGAATTCTTGGAAAATTGATATGAAGAAAATAATTAGCTGCAATTCTAGCTCTCATTCCCTAGGGTTCCCAGCCATATACTACTGCTCATTATTTGTTTTGCCATTTTTTCTAGGCTCTTACAAAACTAGGATCACTTTGCATGGGCAAGTTAATACCCTGTTTTTTTTCCTTATTGATTATGCATTTTCTTAAAATATTAAATATTCTGAAAACTATTATTTCTCTTATTCATTCATCAAATATTTATTGAGCACCTATTGCATGTATGGCCTTTGGTCCATGAAACTCAGTTTTACAGGGACCACAATTTAATTTCTCCCATTACTGAACATTGGGATTATGTTTCTACGATAGCTGGTAATTTAGTCTGTTTATCAGAAAAGGGAGCTTCAGGAAAAAATAAGTTTACAGGAACCAATTAGATAAAATGATGGAGAATCAATGAAGAATTATTCTTTAAGGAATGCTGGAATGATTCTTTAAAAATTTGAGGAAAATTTTACACCAAATTTATTCTAATATCAATAGATTTATTAAAATGTAAAATGCAATAAAATAATACAGAAGAAAAAACAACTGAACAACTCAAAACCAACTGAACAAACTCAATGTTTAGTGGTTATTAAATACATGTAATATTTGAATCAAGTGATAGATTGAATGTTAACAAAGCAACAAAGCTTAAAATAATTACTAAAAAGGAAAGATCAATAAAAAATTGCTTCAATTATCAAAGTATAAAAATATTAATATCATCGATTATGAAAAAAATTCATATCTGAAACTAATGCCAATACAAGTCCATACAATTTTTTTAATAGAAAGCAAATTTCAGATATGCTTTAGTTCATCTGAGAGTTTATTTCTGGCTCACTTTTATTCCTTGGATTCCCAACCAAAAATGAATGGGATTTGCCAGGACTCTGGATTCCAATTATCCTTAGCTTCAACAAGGTGTCATAACCTCTTCTGAGATAAGCCTTTTAGCAGTTCCCTCTAGAGTGGTTAAACTTCCTCAGTGGAAAAACATCCACCAAATTCACTCTCTCTTGGACCTGTTGTCCTCCATATCTTGGTTGGGAAATTATTTCCTATCATCTTACTTTTCATATCAACTATTTATAATAGCTCCACACTGAAAATCACCCAAATTTCCATCAACAGTAGACTGTGTATTTTGTGGTATATCCATTCATACAATGGACTATCATACAGGATTGAGAATGAGTAAACTACAACTTCATGCAACAATTTGAATGAACCTCACAAATATGTTGTTAAAAAGAAGAAACAAAAGGGCACACATTTTCTTTCCAATTTATTTAAATTTCAAAAATCAATAGTCTATTGTTTTAAAATTTAAAAAAACCCAGTTATTCTTACAAGGATATTTTCAAAATAGATGGTAACAATTCACATTTCACTGGTAATTGATGAAAGAATGCATGGAGGCTTTTAAAAAAATTTCCCCCTTTCCACTTTTATTAATAAATTTTAAGAGCTTTATTGAGGTATAATGACCTACAATAAACTTTCATTTTTAAAGTGTACAATTTGATGAGTTTGACATAGGCATACACCCATGAAACCATCCCCACAGTCATGATAGTGAACAAATCCAAATCCTTAACTTTCCTAGTGCCCCCTTGTTCATCCCACCATCCCACACTTAACTTACTGCCTCTCCCGCTTATCTGCTTCTGTCACTGTAGATTGAATTTCATTTTCTACAATTTTTAAAATTTGTATGGGAATATAGTTGTTTTGCAATATTGTGTTAGTTTCTACTGTACAGCAAAGTGTATCAGCTATGCATATACATATATGCCCTCTTTTTTGGATTTCCTTCCCATTTAGGTCACCACAGAGCACTGAGTGGAGTTCCCTGACTTATATAGTAGGTTGTCATTAGTTATGTATTTTACATATAGTATCAATAGTTATATATGTCAATCTCAATCTTCCAATTCATCCCAGCCCCCTTTCTCCCCTTTGGTATCCATACATTTGTTCTCTATATCTGTATATCTATTTCTGCTTTGCAAATAAAATGATCTATACCATTTTTCTTGATTTCACATATACACATTAATATTTTTTTTCTCTTTTTGACTTACTTCACTCTGTATGACAGTCTCTAGGTCCATCCACGTCTCTCCAAATGACCCGGTTTCATTCTGTTTTAGGACTACATAACATTTGACACAATGGAGACATATTTGAACATGTATATATGGCAAGAATGATTCATAAGGATGATAAGCAGCAAATGTGTTGAATTGTAACACATTGCAGCCTAGCATTCAATCACACTTTTTTTGGTAATAATATAGCCTTTTTCCTCTTGGGAACAACCTAAGTCTGACCTTTCAGAGCACTGAAATACTGTCCAAGTGACTGTTTTATGACTAGGTATCCAACCTAGTCAGAGTCAATGAGGCACAGTGATATTTTTGCACAAACTGCTGGGTGTGAAGTAAATGATCTTGTCCACTGGACATGAGTGAACCTGAGAGGATATGAAGAATGAGCTGCTCTATTCACCCTACCATGGTCTAGAGACTGAGGACAAAGCTGCACAGAGAAGAGATCACAGCAAAGCTAAGCAAAAGAGGGAGACTGTTGCCCTAATGACACATTCTGTACCTATAGGTGGTCATGGCCACTGATTTCACAATACTCATCCCACTCTAAAAGTTTACTCCAAGCTATTAGTGATAATGCTACTCCCCCTACAAGTGGTTAGCTTAGCATTTGGCATATGATCTAATCTTGGCCAATTAAACATGATGAGGTACTTCTGAGAAAAAATTTATTCTTAAGGGAAACAGAAAATGGTGTTTCCTTTTCTTCTTTAGGACAATGGTATTTCTGTATATGACCGTTGGAATCTGTAACTAGCCTGAGGACAAAACCAGCACATTGAATATGGCCTAGGAGGAAATGAAAATACTCTGAGCTCTTTGTCATTTCATTTAGTTGCTGATCATACCATTCCTGGAGTCCTAGTTCTGACTCCAAGTTATGAGATAAGAAACTTCTTTATAGGTAAAGCAATTTGAGTCTGGGTTTTATTAATAACAATGCTTGAAATGGAAGGTATCTGAAACGGCAGAGTCTGTTTAATAAATGTATGTGCCTCTGTGTTTTACACATAAAAATACACTCATAAATAAAAAATAGTAAGTCTTATGTAGGGTTAAGAATAAATAAAATTTGAAGATAGAAGTTTAATTTAAAATTTTCAAGCTATTAGCATGTAACTTTGTATTTGTTGAGTGACTTAATGGAATTTATTTAATTACATGAATTATAATGTATAAAATCTGCAAATTAGCTGTATATATTTATATCAGTATAATCAAACTTTACAAAATACTTCAAATCCTATTTTTCTACACAAAGCAGAAAAATTGAAATTTTACATTTCTTAAAAGTTATTTTCAGTGAATTTGACTTTTAACTTTTACTTTATATGAGAAAATAAGTTTAACTAGCTGTTAGATGTTCATTCATATATTACTGACATTTTTTATTTTCATCATTTGACATAATAAATGACATGCTGAATAACTTTTGTAGAATTAAATAAATACTATTTTTATTTAACTCTCAAAGCCCAAGTCATATACAAGGACATAAAGGACAATATATAAAGGCCTTCAATGGCAGCCAATAGGCTCACATAGGTCACTTCTCAAGATATTACTTCAGAAATGAGTAATGAATTGAAAGCCCTCCAATCACAGCCATTATTTTTGCTAGTATTTTGTAACACTGATCTTGCATACACCTTGTATATTTCTATAAATTCAATGTCAATGTTGCTCATGCTATACCTAAGAAAACCCAGTGAGAGTAACTGGATTCTAAAGAATAAGATTTTGTCATATACAGTTGAGCTTTGGAAGGCCACAAACCATTCTAACAGCTAATATTTTTTTTCACTTCCCAAACAAAGAGTCAGTTTCTTCTCCTTTGTGGGCAATGTCATTCTGGTTGAGAATGCATGGTCTAGAGCTTGCAGGGTAAAGCAAGGAGATTGGGTTGTATGTCAACTGTAATAGGAAGCCTTTGGAGAGTTTTAAGCAAGGTGATATAATCTCAATTATATTTTTAAAATCTCACTTCAGCTATTATGTTGAGACTTGAACGGAAAGCAAGGAGATCTTCATTCCCAACACTCAATTTAATCAGGCTTAAGGTTTTATATTCTACTCTAAATCCTCTAGTTACTGAGATAACACATTTCTCTCCCTAGCTGCCAAAGCATCAGGTCACATGCTACTGCTTTTGTTTTCAGTTCGTTTTTCATCATTGGTTCTGGGTATTTTTCTCACAATCTTTAAAGTTTAGCTATAAATTTAAAAGGAGAGCTGTCATATTTCATCCAACATTTTAAAGTGATTTAATAGAAGAGTTTTCCTCTACCTACACTTTATTCTTTTTTTTTTTAATCCTGTGGGTTCATTAGCCACTCTATTAGTCAACTAGTTGTGCACTTCTCTTCCTTCATGATGGATACAAGAAGATTACAGGGGAGTCAGAGGAGTGATGCCCACATTTTGTGAGAGCCCTCCTTCAACACCTACTGTTTTTTCTTTAATGAGTGAGCTAGGTGGTTCATGGCTTATTTCAGAATCCTCTCAAATTGATATTAAAAATGACATTAAAGCCACACTGAAATATTAATTCTTTAAACTATAATCCATTGAAAATTATACCCAGGTATGTTGTACAACATATTAACAGCACAAGGTAAGAAATGTTGAGTGAGATGGGTGAAAGGGATCAGTACATACAAACTTCCAGTTATGTGTCATATAGACATAACGAACAGCAACGTGACTCTAGTTAATAATATTCTATTGCATATTGAAAACTGCTAAAAGAGTAGAGCTTAAAAATTCTCATCACAAGAAAAACTATGAATGATGAATATTAACTGGACTACTGTAATCATTTTGCAATATATGCAAAATCAAAATATTGCACACCTGAGACTAAACAATATTATATGCCAATTATATACCTCAATAAAAAGAAATATTATTTTTTGAAAATAAAATGAAAGTTATTTTTTCGGACCCTCATTCCCCTGACTTCACATCTCCCAATGACTTCTATAATTGGTGAGTTTGAGAGGATGGATGTATTAGAAACCTTTTGAGTTGTTTCTTGTATTTATCTCTTTTAGCCACAATATAATCAACTTTAAGACAGAGTAAACTTTGTAGGCAAGTGATACTTGTCCATATCAGGGAGACTTACAGTTGTATCCAGCTTTGCCTGTGATTGGGTAAAGTATGAGGAAGTACTTGTGGCCTCAGAGCTAAGCATGTCCTCCAAGCCAGCTTTATCAATTATAAAGGAAATATTTTGACCTCCATTTGTGTCATTATTGTGCCTGTCCCTCAAATGGTTAAAAACTTGCAAGGAGAAAAGGGGCTATATTTATTGGTCTTTTGGAACCTCAACCCAAACATTATGTTGAGATGTGAAACAATTTCAATCTGCAAGGGAAGGAACAACCATTAGAGATATGCCACGGCCTGGTATTATTTCTTCGAGATAAATAGAGGATCTGGATAATTAGAGGATGTATTGTCATCTCTAAGACCTGAAAGGAAACTTTTGGTATTCCAAATATTTTAGGTGCCTCCAGTAATAACCTGGAGGAAAGGGTTGGGAGATTCTGACAGTATTCCTTTAAATGTAATGCATGCTGAAACCAAGACTGATTGTGTGACTCCCATTAGTAATTAATCACTAATGCCTTACCCACCTCCATTTTAACTCAGAAAGGAAAATATCATCTGGGCTTGGGGAAAGTGAAAGTGAAGTCATTCAGTCGTGTCCGACTCTTTGTGACCCCACGGACTGTAGCCTACCAGGATTCTCCGTCCATGGGATTTTCCAGGCAAGAGTACTGGAGTGGGTTGCCATTTCCTTCTCCAGGGTATCTTCCCGATCCAGGTATCGAACCTGGGTCTCCAGCATGTGCTTGGGGAAGGAGGATGGAATGTTATCTAGGCAATGCACTTAAAACAATGCTACATTACTATAGGCATCTATACTAATAAGAAAATTCAAGACCTGTCCAAAACCTGCCTACTTTTGAAGAGTCAGTTATGTTAAATTCTTTACTAACTGATTTAAACCAATGATAAACTCTTTGGGGGGAACCTTCTGCCCATTATCACGAGAGAAACTATTAGTTCTTATCTGGTTACAATAGAAGGACTAGGGAATGTTCCAAGGAGTTGAAGCAAAAGTAAGAATGTATATAGGCTTTCTTGGACAGTTTCTAATTCTCACTTCATCAGCATTATATACTAAATTTAAGGAAGAAAGAGCCCAAATGCTTCATCTATTCTTTCACTTGGGAAATTGTGTGGATCAAGGATATCAGGAAACCTAGTATTGTAAGTGACACTTCTTATATTTCCCTCCAAGCAGATATCTTGTCTAAGGGCAAATTGGGCATGCTACACTACACTGTGAAATATAGTGAGATAGACCAATTTTGGGCTTTCTTGGTAGCTCAGTGGTAAAGAATCTCCTGCCAATGCAGGAGATGTGGGTTTGATTCCTGGATCGGAAAGATCCCCTGGAGATGGAAATGGCAACCCATTCCAGTGTTCTTGTCTGGGAAACATCATGGACAGAGGATCCTGGTAGGCTATAGTCCATGGGTTCTCAAAAGAGTCAAACGGGACTGATCAACTAAACAATCATAAAAACAAGACAAATTTCACATTACACATAATGGTGCCAGACTGCTTTAAACCATATCTGTTACCTGGATTATTGGAAAAGACACAAATTGATCTCCCATTTTCAGTCTGCACTCCATTAGAGACTACTCTCAAGTGTTGCCACAATAAATAATGCTGAGCCTCTGCTGCAAATAACTGAATGGTTCCCCATCACACACAACGTAAAAGTCAAATTCCATTCTTCTCCCAGATCCGCATCACTTCTCTGAACTCACTTCCTTGATATTCTCTACCTTGCTCACTCAGTTCCAGCCATGTTGGCATTCTCAATATTGCTTGAACACGTCAGGCCTACTCTTGCCTTGAGCCTCAGCACTTGTTGTCCCTCTTGCTGGAATGCCCCTTCCCTAGACAACCACAGGGCTAGTTCTATCAGTGCCTTCAGGTCTTTACTCAAAAACTGTGTGCTCAGTGAGGCTCTCTCTGGACTCCCTATCTATCCAATTTCAGCCTCCTCCCTGGAATTCCAGTTCCCCCATTCTTTGCTTTATATTTTTTCTTTCTTAACATTTATCAGTGTGAAAATACTTTAAATTTTACTTCTTGTCTCTTGGCTAGTCTGTCTCCTAAACTACAATGAAAGTTCCATGAGGGTAAGATTACTTTATCTTTCTTATGACCATATTCTAAGCTCCTGTCTAGAAGACTGCCTGGCAGAGAGCCCCCCTGAAGTAAGTATTGGTGAGATGAAGATAAAGAAAGCAAAATAAAAAGCAAATGGGGTTAAAGTAAGCCAAAGAATGGCTAAGCTACCAATGCAAATGCTTCCAGGGGACATCTGGGCATTTTATTAGAGTGAAGCAGGCCATCTGGGGGCATGGCCCACTCGAGAGAGCATTCTGAGTTTAAAATGGGCTGAGCCCTTCCTCAGAGTCAACTCCTTGTGTCTTTGTTGGAATGTGGGCCCTAACCCTTGCTCTACTGTTTTGTTTTCTCAGGCAAGCCAGACATGTGGATTTTTGAAGTGTGAAATTCCCCAAATGTCTATATAGCTAATTTTAAAATGGAGGATAATAAAAACATGAAGATCAAGCAAAATATGACAGTGGGCTGAAACTGGCCCATGAGTGGCCTGCAGGTGTTTGCTAGACTGAATTATGTGATGTATGAAAGAAAACCTATCCCTGCTCTGGTGAGGTGGGCTTGCCTTCTGTAGTTCTCGAGGCAAACAGCTTCAGATCATGTTTGGTGGAGAGAATGAACTGGAATTACCAACTTCTTTCCACTCCAGGAAGCTCCCTGCCTCCCCATCTGCCTGCTATGCCTGGAGTTATTGGGCAGAAGAGAGACACCAGAATTGTTTCTTGGAGGGCAGAGTGTGCAGTGGGAAGACCAGAGAGAGTTTTGAAGTTTTTCCCACAGCAAAACTGGGAGAAGGAAAGAAAGAGAGAAGGACAAAGACCCATGTATCGGGACACCATACCTCAGAGGGAATTTATTGGGAGTTACCACACTCTCTTCTCACCAACCACCTATGTGGCACTATACAGTTGAAGGACTTAGTTATACAAAGTCGCATCTCCCCGCCCAACTGCCCGTGCCACCTATCTCACCTGGAAATAGAACTGCACACATTTCCAGCACAGCTCCCCGTGTGCTTGAAGTGGGCAAGACTAATCAGGAGGTGCCTGTGAAGGGTCAGTAGGCACTGGTTTTGTTGGGATGTTGCCAGAATGGGGTTTCTGGAGGCAGCAGACCTCCATCTGGTGAAGCACAAGTGGTGGGGTCATGGGGGGAGGCGGGGGTGGGATAACTGTGGTTTCAGGCGGGGGCTGAGAGAAGCATGGACAGTCAAGAATTCCCTATGCCCTGGAGAGAAACATTAAGCTCAATCCTCTGTTGCTTCTCTTCTGTAAGGAGGCAAGGCATAGCCCCGGAGGATGAAGAACAGTGAGATGAGTGCAATATCTGGGTCAAGCAAGTGTCCATTTTTCTGGATAAAATGCTTTTCAAATGCAAGGTGGCACATCTCTTATGTTCTGAGAACTCCACTAACTCATTCCAGAAAAAGTCGTTTGTTCAGTGTAGGGGAAGTGAACCGAGAACTTCAGGTCTGACATTTCTTGCTCCTGGGTCCTCTGGAAACTACAAGGAAACTGACAACAGCCCCCTGCTATGGAGCACCATGCAGTGTGTTTAAGCTGAGGGCTGGGCTCTGCTCAGCAGGTGTGGCATGATGTCCCTGATATGATAAAAGTCTTTTAAGTCTAAACTTGGCTCCTGCTTAACTCTTGAGACAGTCCTGTCAAAATTCCCCTCTAGGGAAGCTCCAATCCATGTGGTTTGTTTGTTGCCACATCCTTTGTGCACAGAGCTAAGGAGGGCAACTTGGATACTGCCAGATGGCCTAGTTTCCTTGGGTCTTTCCATCTCTCATGGGCTCCACACCTCACACCCTTTTTTCTCTATTCTCACTCCCTCTGTCAGTCTTTCTTCTTAGAATTCCTCCTTCCTCAGTGTCCCTTCCCTTCTGGAGTGTCCCTTTTAGCCTCTCCTCAGATCTCTGCCAACTTTGCCTTTCTCTCCCTTGCTCTGCACCTCTTCTAAACGTCTTTGTGTCCCTCTTTACTCAATTTATCCTGTCCGTTTTCCCCTCAGCCCCGAGATTTCACTCTCCCTCTGTTATTCTTCACCCTCTTCCAGTTGGCTGCCTCCCACTCTTAGGTCATCCCTCTCCTTAGGAGCCTCTCCATTTCCAGCCCCTTCCCACCTCCTTTCTTAAGCAGCCTCCTTCCCTTTTCCTTTCACCCACAGCCCATCTCTAGTTCATTCTCTTCTCCTCTCCCTAGCCCAAACCAGCCAAGTCCTATTCCATTTTTATTTGACTGATTATGATACTAGCTGAACTTTATTCACAGCCTGAATTTTACAGCTGCTCCTTCCTTTCATGTTCCATCCACCAAACACACCCAACCTTTGAACATGACAAATTCCTTACACACAGCATGTCATGACCACATACATTTGTATTTCTTAGAACAAGACAATAGTTATGCTGGCAAAGATGTTTAATCAACATGGACCCTAAAGCTTTCAACACACTGAAAATAACATTAGCTTGCATGTCTACAAAATACGCATTTGTTTTCACAAACGTGGCAAAGTTTATCCTGACAGTTAGGACTTTTTCACCAAATCATAGACATAGATGTGGAAATCATCATCAAACTTGATGAAATACACAGAGGGTTTGGCTTCCACTTGGTGAATCACCATTCCGATCCGTTTGGAGCCATCTTCTTTGGTATATTCCACATGTTTGCCTATCAGGCCATCTACAACTCCTCCTGGCTCCCTTTCTGTGAGAGGAGACTCACTGGACTCTGGCATGATACGGAGGTCTCCTTCTTTATAATCATCTAGAAGCTGGTACATGTACAAGACAGGATCTTTCTCATAGGTAATATAAAACCAGGCTTTCATGATCGGTGCTTGGGCTAAGACCATTCCTCTCCATTCATCCTTAGAACCATGCTCATCCTCAAACATATGTTCCACAGCTTTACCAATTATGGTATTTGCAAGGTTTGCATCACTGACTTGAGTTGATGCCACCCTGTCAGAAAGAATTTTAAGAGACAAAACTCTTTCATCTCTGTGAAGTTCCAGTCCGTATACACAGTCAATGCCATCATATTTCACCAGAAAAAGAGAAGGATTTATAGGCACCTGATCCAGAACAGTTCCTTTCCACTGAGTGATGGGTTCATCACCTTCCTTCCATCCGTGTGAAATTCTGCAGCCCACAATGTTCCTGCGGGGCTGGGACGAAGGTCTGCCTCTCTGCTTCTTTTGGGAAGCCTTTTTCTTCATCATGTTTGCAGACCCAGTGGCCTTTCCTGCAACAGCCCTGGTTTGCTGCCCTTCGGCCTCCTGTGAGTTGGGGGTTTTCATGTCTGCAAGAGGAGGAGAGAAGATAAGAGAGGAACATTCAATATGCCATAAGGTGAAGTTCTGCCGACAGCGACGTCTCCATGTGCCCTGCGCCAGCGCCTAAAATTTCCCCATGAGCCTGGCAATAATACTGGAAATCCTGGCTGTGTGCCTGAAAGTGCTCTCCCTTCTAGGTTCCCTGAGGCTGCGGTGAAAGGCGGCAGCGGCAGCGGCAGCGGCAGCGGCAGTGGTGCTGCCTGGGGTTAAGAACTCTGCAGGAGGGGGAAGACTACGTCCTTGTTCAGAGACCTCAGTCTCCGTCACCGCCACTGGCGCCCACTCTGAATCCCCTGCAAAACCCCTATCCTTCCACAGCCCTGACCCACATGCCCTCACTCACTGTCGTCCTGCTCAGAACACCCTAGTAGTCTGCTACTCACACGCCCCCTGTCTACCTCCGCTCGCTTTCTTGGCCCCCAGTGCCCTCGCCCCCCTGTGCTCATCTTCAACGTCTTGCCTGCTTTCTAACGCTATGCCCCTTTCCTATTGCCCATTGCACTCCCCCTTCCCACCCTAGCCTCACCCGGCGCCTGCCTCCACCCCTTATCTCTGGCAGGAATCCATCCCATCCCCCTTCTCTGTCCCGGCGCCCACCAATGGCCTTTCCTTTCCTGGCGTCCACCGCCCGGATCTCAGGCTTCACGAGTGCAAATCGGACACCTCGCAGCTTCCTTTGCGGTGAGTCTGTGTGCAAGAAGGATAGGCAGTCAATGAGCTGCGTGCTTGTGAGAGCAGGAGGGGAGGATCATTCAGGGAGGAGCTAGTTCAAGAGGGCGGAGCTATGGTAGGTGAGGAGGTAGTGGTGTCTTCAGAGCTGTATTCTGCCTCCTTGGTGGTGGTGATAGCCCCCTCTGAGACATATGCCTCCATCCGGTGCTATCGATGCTGTATTTTATTTTCCTCCCTCTTTCTGTACAGGACTGGGATCTTAGTTTCTTTTTAATGAAGAGTGACCCCTTTTCTCTTCAACCCTATGCTGCCATCATCCCTTGTCTTGGAGGCACTCCAAGCTGCTCATCTCCTTCGAAATTTAACTCTCTGGAAATTATAGGTGGTCCTTTCCTCTGCAGGTAATTCCCACCTTCACCATGTCAGACTCTCTAACTCTACCCCTTAGCTGCCCCGCTAGAATGCCTCCTTTTCCATACATTCGTAACATTTTTTTCAGACACACAAAATTCATGCAAAACATATATGGGTACAGAAATCCTTTATATTCATACACATATTTATGTGCATATATATTTTTCCATGAATTTCTGATATTCATTTTCAAAGATACATAATCTTAAATACACACCTCTATTCAATCACATAACACATAGACATTTTTGGTGTACAACTACACAGATATACATATAATAAGAATTTCTCCAAAGCAGATGTAGCATCTTGTTGTGTTGGAGAAAGCTCTTGAGAGTTAGGAGATCAAACCATTCAATCCTAAAGGAAATCAATATTGTATATTCATTGGAAGGACTGATGATGAAGCTAAAGCTCCAAATAAGTAGAATAGGCATTGTGTGACTAAAAAAAGATTTTTAGATTGCTTTTATTTTAAAATTCATTTATTTATATTAATTGGAGTATAATTAGTTTTCAATATTTTCATGATTTTTTGCCATACGTGAACATAAATCGGCCATGGTTATACATGTGTCTCCCCCATCCTGAATCCCCTCCCACCCCCTCCCCAGCCTGTCTCTCTATGTTGTCCCAGAACACTGGCTTTGGGTGCCCTGCTTCATGCATTGAACTCGCACTAGTCATCTATTTTACATATGGTAATGTTTATGTTTCAATGCTATTCTTTCAAATTAGTCAGAATGGCCATCATCCAAATGTCTACAAACAATAAATTCTGGAGAAGGTGTGGAGAAAAGGGAACCCTCTCACGCTGTTGGTAGGAATGCAAACTGGCCCAGCCACTGTAGAGAATAGTGCAGAGATTCCTTAAAAAACTGGAAATAGAACTGCCATATGACCCAGCAATCCCACTGCTGGGCATACACACCAAAGAAACCAGAACTGAAAGAGACACATGTTCCCCAATGTTCATCACAGCACTGTTTACAATAGCTAGGACATGGAAGTAACCTAGATGTCCATTGGCAGACAAATGGATAAGGAAATTGTGGTACATATACACCACAGAATATTACACAGGTATAAAAAATAATACATTTGAATCAGTTCTAATGAGGTGGATGAAACTGAAGCCTATCACAGAGTGAAGTAAGTCAGAAAGAGAAACACCAATACAGTATATTAATGCATATATATGGAATTTAGAAAGACTGTAATGACGATCCTATATGAAAGGCTGCAAAAAAGAAACAGATGTAAAGAACAGATTTTTGGACTAGGTGGGAGAAGGTGAGGGTGGGATGATTTGAGAGAATAGCATTGAAACATGTATAATACCATATGCAAAACAGATGACCAGTGCAATTTCAACACATGAAGCAGGGCACTCAAAGCCAGTGCTCTGGGACAACCCAGAGGGATAGGGTGGGGAGGGAAGTGAGAGGGGGTTTCAGGATGGAGGGGCACATGTGCACCCACGGCTGATTCATATTGAAGTATGGCAAAAGCCACCACAATATTGTAAAGTAATTATCCTCTAATTAAATTAATTATTTTTGAAAAAATTAAAAAAACAACAACAATATTTGATACTACTGTTTTAAAACTGTGGTAACAAGAACAGTCTTATTTGACTTTTAATGTTGGGGACCAGTACAGAGTCCCTTTTTGCTCATTTAACATTAGGTAGTGTAGTAATATCAAATCCTGTTTCAATGCTATTCCCTCAAATCATCCCATCCTCTCCTTCTACTGAATCTAAAAGTCTCTTCTTTATGACTGTGTCTCCTTTGCTGCCCTGTACGTTGGATCATAGGTACAATCTTTTTAAATTCCATAAATACGTGTTATTTGTCTTTCTCTTTCTGACTCACTCAATGAACGTGAGTTTGAGCAAGCTCCGGGAGATGGTGAAGAACAAGGAAGCCTGGAATTCTACAGTCCATGGGGTCACAAAGAGTTGGACACAACTGTGTAACTGAACAATAACAATAAAAGTTTAAAGTTTCGAAGCTGAAAATAGCACACTATTTTTGTGTGTCATTCCAATTTGTTATAGATCTTTTCTAGTTCTACATAGTGAAATTTATTTTTATCTTGTTTGTATTTTTTGTTTCTTATAGTTTTTTTCTACAATATCCCATAATTCTTTAAAACATCAATATTATGGTGTTATATAAGTAGGAAAGCAATCTCAAGCTCATTTTAAAAAGAAGTAATTTATTGGGTAATTATTTGAATAATCTAATGAATGTCAGATTAGGCTTACTCTAAGTGTTCAGTGTTATGGGCTGAATTGTTTTCCCTAGAAATTTGGATGTAGAAGTCTTCACCCTCAGTGCCTCAGAATGTGAATGTATTTGGAATTAGGGTCTTTGCAGTGATATTTATAGTGCAATGGGATTTCCAGGTAGGCTTTAAAGTAATATAACTTGTGTCTTTATAAGAACAGGAGATTAGAATACATGGAAGACAGACCATGTGAAGATAGAAAATATGACTGTCTCCAAAGCCAAAAAGAGAGGTTTCAGAAAAGAATCAACCCAGCCAACACCTTGGTCTTGGACTCATAGTCTCCAGAACTGTGAAAAAATAAATGTATGTTGTTTAAGTCACTGAATCTGTAGTACTTTTTATGACAGCACTAGTAGGGCTTCCATGGTGGCTCAGTAGTAAAGAATCCACTTGCCAAATCAAGAGGATGCAAGATTGATCCCCTGGATAAGGAAATGGCAACCCACTTCAGTATTCTTGCCTGGGAAATTCCATGGACAGAGGAGCCTGTTGTTCTACAGTCCATAGCGTCTAAGCTTGTGGACTTTTTTTTAATCACCATTTGGTTTCTTACAAAGCTACTCCTATTGATGACGCTATGGCAGGAAAGTACTATTCAAGATAGCATAATTTTCCCCTTCATGTCAATGTACGGCAAAACAAATACAATATTGTAAAGTTAAAAAGTAGATAAATAAACTAATTTAAAAAAGATAGCATATTTTTTACACTACTTAGACTTCTAATAACTCAGCTTTTGTTGCAGTGAATGACTCAATGGCTAGCAGTCACAGAGCCTTGAAGAGGGGGCCATTCTAGAGCAGGGCTTTGTGTATATAACTCTAGGTTTAAGCTGTAAAGAAAATGTTGCATATTTGAGATGATAATTTTTAACTGTAATGCATGAAAAAACAGGGCTAGTTGACTCCACTATTCTAGCTATTTATATTACCTCTTCTTCTATCTGAACTCACATTGACCGACCCCAGTGTGGCTTGGGAAATGGGTTGTGCTATGGAGTGAATTGTGTCCCCTTTCCTCCAAATTCACATGTCTAAGCCCTAACTCCTGATGTGATGAAATTTGGAGATAGGGTCTCTAAGTGATAATTTGGGTTAGGTAAAGTCATGTAGGTGGGACCTTTATAATAGGATTAATGACCTTATAAGAAGAGAAAGAGCCACCAGTGCTCTGTCTCTACAATTCAGGACACAGCAAGATGGGAAGCCTTCTGCAAGCACCTTGATCTTAGACTTTCAGTCTCTAAAATTGTGACAAACACATTTTTGCTATTTAAGCCACCCAGCCTATGGTATTTTTTTTTATGGCAGCAGAATAATACAGGATGTGACCTTGGCAATGAGCCTTGAGTAATTTTTCTCTCCAGGTCAATACTGTAAAATAGAGTATTTCCTGCCATATCAATAAACGAGGATATCCCAGCCATCCACGATTCTGGCCCTCTAAATGAGAATTTCTGAGCCCAGGAAGAACAATGCCTGCTATCTGGCAGCCATTGTGCTGCTGCAATGAGCTGCTGCCAGTCCTTATGGTGAACAAGGAATTAAAGATGTGAATAATCAAATTGTATGATGCTGGCCCCAGATAGTGAGAGAGTCAATTCCTAGGCAGGTTGATAAGAAGTCCAGGGGTCCCCAAGGAGAGAGGGGTCTGGAATTCTCAAGGAGGAGGAAAGGACAAACATTTTTTTTCCCCCTCTACATTCCTTAGTCTTAGTCACATAAAACATTTTTATCTTTAATCCTGAAACTGATGATTACACAACAAACAACTCAGTTTAAACTCTGTACTAAGGATTATACAACAACAATGTATCCTGCTTGAGGACAGTTTCTCCTTCCTGAAAACCTTCTGGCTAATCCTGTTATTTTAAAATGTAAATTATGGGAGTGGGTCTAGTAAGATCTTAACAACCTCCAGACAGTATTTTGATTCATTGTAATAACTAAGTAAAAAGTATATAACTCCCTTGCTAACACTAGAGGGGTGGCACTCTTTCTGCCCCCTTCTGATGATGTCTATGTCAGAAGCTTTCTCTATCTCTTTTATATTTGAATAAAATTTTATTACACAAAAGCTCTGAGCAATCAAGCCTTGTCTCTGGCCCTGGATTGAATTCTTCTCCTCTGGAGGCCAAGAATCCTGGTGTCTTTCATGGTTCAGCAGCAACCTTTCAATAGCTGAGATACGTATGAAAGGAATGATTTCAGTAAGCCCAGATTCTTGCATCTTCCAATACATAGAAATGGGCTAAATTATTTAACTTAGAATATCTGGTTTTCTCTAATTAACAACGATTTTTTGATGTTCAGACTACCTTCTCCTTGTCACAAACTTCTGTATAACCTGACTCTTCCCTCCACTTCCTTGGAACAGTTTTCTCAGGTTACTTCAAGTCTTCTGGACTTGAAGTCCTAAAATTTCCCACCAAATAAGACATAGCTCTCAAATTCTAGGTTGTGACTATTTTTTAAGTTGACAGTTTTGGTGACCACAAAGGGACCCAGAGCAGATGCCTTTCCTCTGCCTGACTCTATGAGGATCCAGAGACTTGGTACTGGCAGACACCACTTGTGCCCATCTGCCTGCATAGGGAGTCCAGACAGATCTGAGTGAGTCTCTTCTGGTTCTTGGATCTCCTGTATTTGTTGATGATTCTGAGTTTTATTTGATAGGGGAAAAGGTTATCTTTGAAATTTTGTTTCAAGAAGAGTTACCTGGATTGCTGAGCTAGACACTATTCAGGACATCCTCAGTGTAGAAGGCACTGGGAAGAATTTACTAGAGCTGGGGACCCTCAATGTTAAAGCACTGGGAAGACTCAGTTTGGATACTGGGTAGTTAGCCTCAGTTTGCAAACTGGGAAGAATTGCTCTGTTAAACACTGAGTAAGATGACAGTGAGTTGTTAGTGGGGAGATTGGCCTGTCATTTTTTCTTCAATTGGATATCTTAATAGAGTGTGTCTTTAAAAAACAAGCTCCAAAGAAGGGATTCTCTCCTTCTAACTGGCAATGACTTTTTCAGACAACTGAGAAACTTGCAGAAGTGATGGAGGCAAGACCTCATGTTGTGCAGCTTGTCCATATAGGGAAACCCATTCATTTAATTGGGGATACACATAAGAATTGGCCATTCTGCGATCTGAGCACCCATGGAAGGAACAACTCTGTGGCAAAACCAGAGAAGTTAAGCTCCTAAGCAGCACACACTGGGCCATCACAAGATCATCACTAGCTATTTTATCTTGACAAACTGATTGAAAAATGAGAAATAAATATTTCAAAATGAAAGCGAAAGGAATGACAGATTGCCAACACCCCAGCTAGGTAAATGTATGTACAAAACTTACAAGTGTTTATTTGATGGGAAATTGGAGAAAATCTCACCCTGGAAATTGAAGGGGCTCTTCCAATGCATACGCAGTTAACATTAAAATCTGGCTTGGTGAAACCTTAAACAATGGCCTACTGGGGAAAGGTCATATTTCTCTGTGTCTTTGAGATATGAATGTTCTACCTGATCTTCCTAGGTTTCGCTTTGTATATGTTTTCAAAAACCTGGACTTGAGAGTAAAACTCTGGATTTATTTAGGTTATATCCTCCTGTCTCTCTTATGGGGAAGTCTTTTGCATCTTAATGGTTTGAATGTCTGTTGAGATATATTATATTGGAGGTGAAATAATGAACCCTTTTTAAAATTGGAAAAACTAACAAATTGGGGCATCTAGAGTATTCTCATTGTAAACAGCTATTTATTGGTACCTATAAAACAAAAGTCAAATTAAAGGTGAGAAAAGTATAGCAATTAACATGAACTTCCATAGTTTTAGAACAGATAAGGAAAAACAGACTTGGGAAGCTTCATTTGTGGTCTTTGCTTCCCCTCAATGGGTCTTTTAGATGCTAATAATAGCATTCCTTCAGTTCAGTTCAGTCACTCAGTCCTGTATGACTCTTTGTGACCCCATGAGACTGCAGCATGGCAGGCCTCCTTGTCCATCACCAACTCCTGGAGTTTACTCAAATTCATGTCCATTGAGTCGGGTGATGCCATCCAACCATCTCATCCTCTGCAGTCCCCTTCTCCTGCCCTAAATCATTCCCAGCATCAGAGTCTTTTCAAATGAGTCAGCTCTTTGCATCAGGTGGCCAAATTATTGGAGCTTCAGCTTCAGAACCAGTCCTTCCAATGAATATTCAGGGATGATTTCCTTTAGGATGGACTGGTTGGATCTCCTTGCAGTCCAAGGGACTGTCAAGAGTCTTCTCCAACACCACAGTTCAAAAGCATCAATTCTTTGGCACTCAGCTTTCTTTATAGTTTAACTCTCACATCCATACATGACTACTGGAAAAACCATAGCCTTGACTAGATGGATGTTTTTTGGCAAAATAATGTCTCTGCTTTTTAATATGCTGTCTAGATTGGTCATGGAGAAGTCAATGGCAACCCACTCCAGTACTCTTGCCTGGAAAATCCCACAGACGGAGGAGCCTGGTGAGCTACAGTCCATGGGGTCACGAAGAGTCGGACATGACTGAGTGACTTCACTTTCACTTTTACTTTCATGCATTGGAGAAGGAACTGGCAACCCACTCCAGTACTCTTGCCTGGAGAATCCCAGGGACAGAGGAGCCTGGTGGGCTGCCGTCTATGGGGTCGCACAGAGTTGAACACAACTGATGCGACTTAGCAGCAGCAGCTAGGTTGGCCATAACTTTCCTTCCAAGGAGTAAGCCTCTTTTAATTTCATGGCTTCAGTCACCATCTGCAGTGATTTTGGAACCCCAAAAAATAAAGTCTTCCACTGTTTCCCATCTCTTTGCCATGAAGTGATGGGACCAGATGCCATGATCTTAGTTTTCTGAATGTTGAGTTTTAAGCCAACATTTTCACTCTCCTCTTTCACTTTCATCTTTTAAAAAACAAATTCCGTATATTTTAATTTTTCTGATTGATTTTTATTTTGCATTTTTGTGTTGCATTTTTGAAAGTCTAACCTCTATTCTAGGTTTGTAATCTTAGCTTATTGTTGTTTGTTATCAATTTTGTACCGTTAAGAATCTAATCTTCAATATCCATTTTCACCTAGGAATTTGATTACTTGCTTTATTTTTCTCTTCCCTTGTGACTCTCCCTTTTCTTCTCTGGGTCACTGCTATCTCATTCTTCCCTCTTCTCTTCTATATATAATTCTGTGAATCTCTCTGGGTGTTCCTGGCTGTGGAGAGCCCTTAGGGATTTGATTACTGGCTTGATTGCTCTCTCTCCTTCTGACTCTCTGCTTTCTCCTCCTGGTCACCTCTATCTCCCTCCTTCCTCTTCTATTCTTTATATAACTCTGTGAATCTCTCTGGGTTTCCTGGTTGTGGAAAGCTGTTTCCACATTAACATAGGGGTTTTATCTTCTGTGCTGTATGGATGAAGAAGACTTGAGGTTACTGAAAGAGAAGGACTGAAACCCAAAGGCAGGAGGCTTAACCCCAGAACCCTAGAACATCAGAGAACTCCTGACTCCAGGGAACGTTAATAGACAAGAGTTCACACAAAATCTCCACACCTACACTGAAACAAAGCTCCACCCAAGGGCCAACAAGTTCCAGTGTAAGACACACAATGCTAATTCTTCAGGAAACAGGAACACAACCCTGAACATGAAAAGATGGGCTGACCAAAGCCATGCCAACCCCATAGACACCCCAAAACTCACTAGTGGCCACTTCATTGCACTCCAGAGAGAAGAGATTCCAGTTCCACCCACCAGAATACAGACACAAGCTCCCCCAACTGGGAAACCTTGACAGTGGGTTCCATTCCCACCCACAGGGAGCAAACTCCACAATAAAGATGAACCACAAACTTCCAGGGCAACCCAAACACAGCAATCTAAACAAAATGAAAAGGCAGAGAAATATTCAGCAGGTGAAGGAACATGATAAAAACCCATCAATCCAAGCAAAAGAGGAGAAGATAGGGAGTCTACCTGAAAAAGAATTCAGAATAATGATAGTAAAGATGATCCAAAATCTTGAAAACAAAATGGAGTTACAGATAAATAGACTAGAGACAAGGATTGAGAAGATGCAAGAAATGTTTAACAAGGTCCTAGAAGAAATAAAGATGAGGCAATCAATAATGGACACCGTAATAACTAAGATTAAAAGCACTCTGTAGAGCACCCACAGTAGAATAACTGAGGCAGAAGAGAGGATAAATGAGGTGGAAGAAAGAGTGGTGGAAATAAATGAAGCAGACAGGAAAAAAAGAAAAAAGAATTAAAAGAAATGAGGAAAATTTCAGAAACCTCTGGAACATATTAAATGCTACAACATTCAAATCATAGTTGTCCCAGAAGAAAAAAACAAAAAGAAAGGGCAGGAGAAAGTACTTGAGGAGATAATAGTCAAAAACTTCCCTAAAATAGGGAAGGAAATAGCCACCCAAGTCCACGAAACCCAAGGAAAAACACACAAAGACACATATTAGCAAAACCAACAAAAGTTAAAAACAAAGATCAAATATTAAAAGCAGCAAGAGAAAAGCAACAATTAACACACAAGGGGATCTCCATAAAGATAACATCTAATCTTTCAATAGAAACTCTTCAGGCCAGAAGGGAATGGCAGGAGATACTTAGTGTGGTGAATAGGAAAAACCTACAACCAAGATTACTGTACCCAGCATGGATCTCATTCATATTTGAAGGAGTAGTCAAAAGCTTTACAGACAAGCAAAAGCTGAGAGAATTCAGCACCTACAAATCAGCTATTCAAAAAATGCTAAAGGATCTTCTCTAGACAGGAAACACAGTAAATGTTTATAAAAATAAAAGTAAAAAAAAAAAACAAAACAACAAAGTAAATGGTAATAGTATCATAGTAATCAATAATTACCTTAAATGTAAACGGTTTAGATTCTCCAAGCAAAAGACAAAGACTGGCCAATGGATACAGAAACAAGACCCATATATATGCTGTCTAAAACAGATCCGCCTCAAACCTAGGTACACATACAGACTGAAAATGAGGGGCTGGGAAAAGATATTTCATGCAAATGGAGACCAAAAGAAAGCAGGAGTCGTATTACTCATATCAGATAAAATAGACTTTGAAATAAAGACCATGATAAGAGACAAAGAAGGACACTACATAATGATCAAAGCATTAATCCAAGAAGAGGATAAAACAATTATAAATATATATGCACCCAACAAAAGGACACCTCAATACGTAAAGCAAATGCTAACGAGTATGAAAGGGGAAATTAACAGTAACACAATAACAGTGGGACGTTTTAATACCCCACTCACACCTATGGATAGATCAACTAAACAGAAAACTAGCAAGGAAATGCAAGCTTTAAATGATACAATGGACCAATTAGGGCTAATTGATATCTACAAGGCATTTTACCCCAAAGCAATGGATTTCAACTTTTTCTCAAGTGTACACTGAACATTTCCTAGGATAGATCACATACTAGGCCATAAATCTAGCCATGGTAAATTTTAAAACATTGAAATAATTTCAAGCATCTTTTCTGATCACAATGTGGTAAAATTAGATGTTAACTACAGGAAGAAAAACTATAAAAAAAACACACAAGCATATGGAATCTAAACAACACACTCCTTAATAGCCAACAGATTACTGAAGAAATAAAAAAAAATCAAAATATGCATAGAAACAAATGAAAATGAGAACATGACAACCCAAAATCTATGGGATTCAGTAAAAGCAGTGCTAAGAGAGAGGTTCATAGAAATACAAGCCTACCTCAAGAAACAAGAGAAACATCAAATAAACCTAACTTTACACCTAAAGCAACAAGAGAAAGAGCCCCAAAGTTAGTAGAAGGAAGGAAATAATAAAAATCAGAGCAGAAATAATTGAAAAAGATTCAAAGGAGACTATAGCAAGTATCAACAAAAGTAAAAGCAGGTTCTTCAAGAAGATAAACAAAATATGCAAACCATTAGCCAGACTCAAAGAAAAAAAGGGAGAAGAATCAAATCAATAAAATTAGAAATGAAAATGGAGAAATCACAACATACAACACAGAAATACAAAAGATCATAAGAGACTACTATCAGCATCTATATGCCAATAAAATGGACAACGTGGAAGAAATGGGCAAATTCCTAGAAAAGTATAACCTACCAAAACTGAACCAGGAAGAAATAGAAAGGCTTAACAGACCCATCACAAGCATGGAAATTGAAACTGTAATAAAAAAATCTTCCAGTAAACAAAAGCCCAGGACCAGATGGCTTCACAGGTTCAGTTCAGTTCAGTCATTCATTTGTGTCCGACTCTGCAACCTCATGGACGGCAGCACTCCAGGATTCCCTGTCCTTCACCGACTCCGAGGGTTTGCTCAAACTCAAACTCATGTCCATTGAGTGTTGATGCCATCCAACCATCTAGTCCTCTGTCATCCCCTTCTCCTCCTGCCTTCAGTCTTTCCCAGCATCAGGGTCTTTTACAATGAGTCAGTTCTTCGCATCAGGTGGCCAAAATATTGGAGCTTCAGTTTCAGCAGCAGTCCTTCCAATGAATATTCAGAACTGATTTCCTTTATAATTGACTTGTCTGATCTCCTTTCCATCCAGGAGACTCTCAAGAGTCTTCTCCAGCACCATAGTTTTAAGGCATCAGTTCTTCAGTGCTCAGCCTTTTTTATCGCCCAGCTCTCATATCCATACATGACCACTGGGGGGGGGGGACACAGATTTGAATATGTAGGCAAAGTAACGTCTCTGGCTTTGAATATGCTGTCTAGGTTTGTCATTGCTTTTCTTCCAAGGAGAAAGCATCTTTTACTTTCAAGGCTACAGTCACCGTCTGCAGCGATTTTGGAGCCAAACAAAATAAAATCTGTCACTATTTCCATCACCAGTTGGTCAATAAAAAAATCAGATTGATTATATTCTTCACAGCCAAAAATGGACAAGCTCTATGCAGTCAGCAAAAACAAGACTGGGAGCTGACTGGATCAGATCATGAACTTCTTATTTCAAAATTCATATTTAAATTGAAGAAAGTAGGGAATATCATTAGACCATTCAGGTATGACCTAAATCAAATCCCTTACTATTATATATTGGAAATGACAAATAGATTCAAGGGATTATATCTAATAGACAGAATGCCTGAAGAATGATGGACAGAGGTTTGTGACATAGTACGGAAGGCAGTGATCAAGACCATCCCCAAGAAAAAGAAATGCAAAAAGGCAAAATGGCTGTCTGAGTAGTCCTTACAAATATCTGAATAAAGAAGAGAAATGAAAGGCAAGGGAGAAAAGGAAAGATATATCCATCTGAATTTAGTTCCAAATAATAGTAGGAGAGATAAGAAAGCCTTCTTAAATTAACAATGCAAAGAAATAGAGGGAAAAAATATAACTGAAAAGGCTTGATCTCTTCAAGAAAACTAGAGATACCAAGGGAATATTTCATAAAAAGATGGGCACAATAAATTACAGGAACTGTATGGACATTAAAGAAGGAGAAGATATTAAGAAGAGATGGCAAGCATACACAGAAAAACTGTACAAAAAAGTTCTTAATGACCCAGATAACCACAAGGGTCTAATCACTCACCTAGAGCCAGACATCTGGAGTGTGAACTCAAGCGGGCCTTTGGAATCATTACTATGAACAAAGCTAATGGAGGTGACAGAATTCCACCTGACCTACTTCAGATCCTAAAAGATGATATTATTAAAGTGTTACACTCAATATGCCAGCAAATATGGAAAACTCAGCAGTGGCCACAGGACTGGAAAAGGTCAGTTTTGATTCCAATCCCAAAGAAAGGCAATGCCAAAGAATGTTCAAACGACTGCACAATTGCACTCATCTCACACGCTAGCAAAGTAATGCTCAAAATTCTCCAAGCTAGGCTTCAACAGTACATGAACCGAGAACTTACAGATGTTCAAGCTGGATTTAGAAAAGGCAGCAGAACCAGAGACCAAATTGCCAATGATAGTAAAAGATCATAGATCTTTTTGGATCATAGAAAAAGCGAGAGAATTCCAGAAAAAAACATCTACTTCTGCTTCAATGCGTACACTAAAGCCTTTGACTGTGTAGATCACAACAAACTGCAGAAAAATCTTAAAGAAATGGGAAAACCAGACCACCTTGACTGCCTCCTGAGAAACCTGTATGCAAGTCAACAATCAACAGTTAGAACTGGACAAGGAACAATGGACTGGTTCCAAATTGGAAAAGAAGAATGTTAAGGCTATATATTGACACCTTGCTTATTTAACTTATATGCAGAGTACATCATGTGAAATGTGGGGCTTGATGAAGAACAAGCTGGAATCAAGGTAGCCAGGAGAAATATCAATAACCTCAGATATGCAGATGACACCACCCTTATGGCAGAAAGTTAAGAGGAACTGAAAAGCCTCTTGATGAAAGTGAAGGAGGAAAGTGAAAAACCTGGCTTAAAACTCAACTTTCAATAAATTAAGATCATGGCATCCAGTCTCATCACTTCATGGCAAATAGATGGGGAAATAAAGGAAACAGTGACACACTTTATTTTATTCAGCTCCAAAATCACTGTGGATGGTGACTGCAGCCATGAAATTAAGAGATACTTGCTGCTTGGATTAAAAGCTATGACAAACTTAGACAGCATATTGAAAAGCAGAGACATTACTTTACTGACAAAGGCCCATCTAAGTCAAATTTGCGGTTTTTCCAATAGTCATGTATGGATGTGAGAGTTGGACCATAAAGAAGGCTGGGCACTGAAGAATTGATGTTTTTGAACTGTGATGTTGGAGAAGACTCTTGAGAGTTCCTTGGACTGCAAGTAGATCAAATCAGTCAATACTAAAGGAAATCAGTCCTAAATATTCATTGGAATTATTGATGCTGAAGCCGGAGGTCCAATACTATGGCCACCTGATGAGAAGAACTGACTCATTTGAAAAGACCCTGATGCTGGGAAAGATTGAAAGCAGAAGGAGAAAGGGATGATAGAGGATGAGATGGTTGGATGGAATCACTGACTCGAAGGACATACGTTTGAAAAGGCTCTGGGAGTTGGTGATGAACAGGGAATCCTGGAGTGCTGCAGTACATGGGGTCACAAGGAGTCAGACACGACTGAGCGACTGAACTGAACTATTTTCACTGATTCCTTATTTGCCATGAAGTGATGAGACAGGATACCATGATTTTAAGTTTTTTGAATGTTGAGTTTTGAGCCAACTTTTTCACTCTCCTTTTTTGCCTTCATTTAGAGGCTCTTTAGTTCCTCTTAACTTTCTGCCATAAGGGTGGTGCTATCTGCACATCTGACGTTATTGATACTTTTCCTGGCAATCTTCATTCTAGCTTGTGTTAGGCCCAGCCCGGCATTTTGCATGATGTACTCTGCATATAAATTAAATAAGTAGTGTGATAATATAGAGCCGTGATGTACTCCTTTCCCAATTTGGAACCAGTTGGTTGTTCCATGTCTGGTTCTAACCGTTGCTTGTTGACCTGCATACAGGTTTCTCAGGAGACAGGTAAGGTGGTCTGGTATTCCAGTTTCTTTAAGAATTTTCCACAGTGTTGTGATCCTCACGGCCAAAGGCTTTAGTGCAGTCATAAAGCAGAAGTAAATGTTTTTCTGGAATTTTCTTTCATTTTCTATGATTCACTGGATGTTGGCAATTTGATCTTTGGTTCCTCTGCCTTTTCAAAATCCAGCTTGTACATCTGGAAGTTCTCAGTTCACATACTATTAAAGCCTAACTTGAAGTATTTTGAGGTTTTCCTTGATAGCATGTGAAATGAGTGCATTTGTCCAGTAGTTTAAACATTTTTGGCATTGCCTTTATTTTGTACTGGAATGAAAACTGACCTTTTCCAATCTTGTGGCCACTGTTGAGTTTTCCAAATTTGTTGGCATATTGCCTGCAGCACTTTAACAGCATCATATTTGAGAATTTGAAATAGCTCAGCTGTATTTCCATCACCTCCACTAGCTTTGTTCATAGAGATGCTTCCTAAGGCCCACTTGACTTCATACTCCAGGATATCTAGCTCTAGGTGAGTGATCACAACATCTATCCAGGTACTGTATGATCCAGCTATCATGCTTCTTGATATTTATCCAAAGAATACATAAACAATTATTTGAAAAGATATATTTCTCCCTGATTTTTTTTGCAGCATTATTAATTTTTTTCCAGTTTTATTTATTATTATTATTTTACTTTACAATATTGTATTGGTTTTGCCTTACATTGACATGAATCCACCATGGGTGTACATGTGTTCCCCATCCTGAACCCCCCTCCCACCTCCCTCCCCATCCCATCCCTCTGGGTCATCCCAGTGCACCAGCCCCGAGCACCCTGTATCATGCAACAAACCTGGACTGGCGATTTGTTTCACATATGATAATTTACATGTTTCAATGCTATTCTACCATATCATCCCACCCTCGCCTTCTCCCACAGAGTCCAAAAGACTGTTGTATACATCTGTGTCTCTTTTGCTGTCTCGCATACAGGGTTATTGTTACCATCTTTCTAAATTCCATATATATGCATTAGTATACTGTATTGCGGAGAAGGCAATGGCTCCCCACTCCAGTACTCTTGCCTGGAAAATCCCATGGATGAAGGAGCCTGGTAGGCTGCAGTCCATGGGGTCACTAAGAGTCGGACACGACTGAGCGACTTCACTTCCACTTTTCACTTTCATGCATTGGAGAAGGAAATGGCAACCCACTCCAGTGTTCTTGCCTGGCGAATCCCAGGGATGGCGGAGCCTGCTGGGCTGCCATCTATGGGGTCGCACAGAGTCGGACATGACTGAGGTGACTTAGCAGCATACTGTATTGGTGTTTTTCTTTCTGGCTTACTTCACTCTGTATAATAGGCTCCAGTTTCATCCACCTCATTAGAACTGATTCAAATGTATTCTTTTTAATGGCTGAGTAATATTCCATTGTGTATATGTACCACAGCTTTCTTATCCATTCGTCTGCTGAGGGACATCTAGGTTGCTTCCATGTCCTAGCTATTATAGACAGTGCTGCGATGAACATTGGGGTACACGTGTCTCTTTCAATTCTGGTTTCCTCGCTGTGTATGCTCAGCAGTGGGATTGCTGGGTCGTATGGCAGTTCTATTTCCAGTTTTTTAAGGCATCTCCACACTGTTCTCCATAGTGGCTGTACTAGTTTGCATTCCCACCAACAGTGTAAGAGGGTTCCCTTTTCTCCGTACCCTCTCCAGCATTTATTGCTTGTAGACTTTTGGATAGCAGCCATTCTGACTGGTGTGAAATGGTACTTTATTGTGGTTTTGATTTGCATTTCTCTGATAATGAGTGATGTTGAGCATCTTTTCATGTATTTTTTAGCCATCTGTATGTCTTCTTTGGAGAAATGTCTGTTTAGTTCTTTGGCCCATTTTTTGATTGAGTTGCTCATTTTTCTGGAATTGATCTGCATGAGTTGCTTGTATATTTTTGAGATTAATTCTTTGTGAGTTGCTTCGTTTGCTATAATTTTCTCCCATTGTGAAGGCTGTCTTTTCATTTGCTTATAGTTTCCATTGTTTTGCAAAAGCTTTTAATTTTAATTAGGTCCCATTTGTTTATTTTTGCTTTTATTTCCAATATTCTGGGAGGTGGATCATAGAGGATCCTGCTATTATTTATGTCAGAGAGTGTTTTGCCTATGTTTTCCTCTAGGAGTTTTATAGTTTCGGTCTTACGTTTAGATCTTTAATCCATTTTGAGTCTATTTCTGTGTATGGTGTTAGAAAGTGTTCTAGGTTCATTCTTTTGCAAGTTGTTGCCCAGTTTTGCCAGCACCACTTGTTAAAGAGATTGTCTTTTCTCCATTGTATATTCTTGCCTCCTTTGTTGAAGATAAGGTGTCCATAGGTGCATGGATTTATCTCTGGGCTTTCTATTTTTTTCCATTGATCTATATTTCAGTCTTTGTGCCAGTACCATACTGTCTTGATGACTGGCTTTGTAGTAGAGCCTGAAGTCAGGCAGGTTGATTCCTTCAGTTCCATTCTTCTTCCTCAAGATTGCTTTGGCTATTCGAGGTTTTTTATATTTCCATACAAATTGTGAAATGATTTGTTCTAGTTCTGTGAAAAATACCATTGGTAGCTTGATAGGGATTGCATTGAATCTATAGATTGCCTTGGGTAATATACTCATTTTCACTATGTTGATTCTTCCGATCCATGAACATGGAATATTTCTCCATCTGTTTGTGTCCTCTTTGATTTCTTTCACCAGTGTTTTATAGTTTTCTTTTTTTTTTATGTTTCTTTTTTTTTAATAGATTTATTTATTTTAGTTGGGGGCTAATTACTTTACAATATTGTAGTGGTTTTTGCCATACATTGACATGAATCAGCCATGGGTTTACGTGTGTTCCCCATCCTGAACCCCCCTCCCCCCTCCCTCCCCATCCCATCCCTCTGGGTCATCCCATTGCCCCAGCCCTGAGCATTTGTCTCATGCATCGAACCTGGAATGGTGTTCTGTTTCACTTATGATAATATACATGTTTCAATGCTATTCTCCCAGAACGTCCCACCCTCACCTTCTCCCTCAGAGTCCATAAGACTGTTCTATGCATCTGTGTCTCTTATTCTGTCTTGCCTATAGGGTTATCATTACCATCATTCAAATCCATATATATGCATTAGTATACTGTATTGGTGTTTTTCTTTCTGGCTTACTTCACTCTGTATAATGGGCTCTGGTTTCATCCATCTCAATAGAACTGATTCAATTAAAAACTGACTAATATTCCATTGTGTATATGTACCACAGCTTCCTTATCCATTCGTCTGCTGATGGACATCTAGGTTGCTTCCATGTCCTGGCTATTGTAAACAGTGCTGCGATGAACATTGGGGTACACGCGTCTCTTTCAATTCTGGTTTCCTCGGTGTGTATGCCCAGCAGTGGGATTACTGGGTCATATGGCAGTTCTAGTCCCAGTTTTTTAAGGAATCTCCACACTGTTTTCCATAGTGGCTGTACTAGTTTGCATTCCCACCAGCAGTGTAAGAGGGTTCCCTTTTCTCCACACCCTCTCCAGCATTTATTGCTTGTAGATTTTTGCATAGCAGCCATTCTGAACCAGTGTGTTATAGTTTTCTATATATAGGTCTTTTGTTTCTTTAGGTAGATATATTCTTAAGTATTTTATTCTTTTCGTTGCAATGGTGAATGGAATTGTTTCCTTAATTTCTCTTTCTGTTTTCTTATTGTTAATGTATAGGAATGCAAGGGATTTCTCTTTGTTGGTTTTATATCCTGCAACTTTACTATATTCATTAATTAGATCTAGTAATTTTCTGGTGGAGTCTTTAGGGTTTTCTATGTAGAGGATCATGTCATCTTGCAGCATTATTTAGAATAGCCAAAATATGAAAAGCACCTATGTGTCCATAAATAATGAATGGACAGTGGTGTTGTAAATGTGTACAATTGAATAATGTTGAAATATTGAATACAACTGAATAATAACGAAATATTGAGATTTACAGCAACATGAATTGATCTTGAAGTGAAATATGTCAAATGGGAAAAGTAATTAGTGATTTCACTGATATGAGGAACATAAAAATCAAACAAAGACAAAAGCAAAATAAGTGAAGCACCCAAACAAAAACAAACACATACTTAAATAAAGAGGAAATGGGTTTAAAAAAAACTGTATGGTAACCAATGGAAACTAAATTTTTGGTAGTGAATATGCCATATGTTAAACAGAAGTAGTAATATAACATACACATGAAACACATACTATTACAGACCAATGATACTTTAACTAAAAACTAATTTATAAAAATTGTAAAAAAAGATTTGATTTGAGTCCTAACATATGATGTCTTCTGAAAGGTACTTCAAGTGCACTTTAGAAGAGTACTTTCTGTTGATTTTAGATGAAATGTTCTGTATATACCTGTTAAAGTTGCATGATTTAACATGTTGTACAAGGCCAGTATTTCCTCACTGATTTTCTTTCTTGATGATATATATTTGTTTATGTACATAGGGTATTAAAGTCCCCTACTATTATTTTATTGTTGTTGGTATCTTTTTCTTTAATATTTCTTTATGTATTTAGGTGCTTCTAGATTGTGTACGTGTGTGTGTGCAGGTTACGTCACTTCAGGTGTGTCCAACTCTTTGTGACTCTATGGACTGTAGCCTTTCAGGCCCTTCTGCCCATGGGATTTGCCAGGCAAGCATGCTGGAGTGGAGAGCCATGTCCTGCTCCAGGGGATCTCCCCAATCTAGGACTCAAATCTGCATCTCCTGTGACTCCTGCATTGCAGGTGAATTCGATACCACTGACCCACCAGGGAAGCCCACTGTGTACATATATATTCACAAATGTTACCCTCTTATTAGACTGACCCCTGTATCATTATAATGACCTTCTTTGTCTCTTATTCCAGTCTTTACATTAAACTCTTTATAGTCTAACCTTTATATTAAAGTCTACTTTGTCTGATATAAGTATAGCTTCCCACTTTTCTTTTTTTACAATTTGCATGAAGTTTCCTTTTCTATCCCTTCAGTTTCAGTCTGTGTATGTGTCCATAAATCTCCAGTGAGTCTCTTGTAGGCAGCATTTAGATATGTTTTGTATTTTTATCCATTCAGTCACATTATGTCTTTTGATGGGAGATTTTAGTTCAGTTAAGGTAATTATGGATAGGTATGTATTCATTCGGAGAAGGCAATGGCACCCCACTCCAGTACTCTTGCCTGGAAAATCCCATGGACGGAGGAGCCTGGTAGGCTACAGTCCATGGGGTCGCTAAGAGTCGGACACGACTGAGCGACTTCACTTTCACTTTTCCCTTTCATGCACTGGAGAAAGAAATGGCAACCCACTCCATTACCTGGAGAATCCTAGGGACGGCAGAGCCTGGTGAGCTGCCGTCTATGGAGTCGCACAGAGTCGGACACGACTGAAGCGACTTAGCATAGCATAGCATAGCATGTATTCATTATCATTTTTGTTAAATGTGTTGTGTCTCTTTTGTAATTCTTTTGTTCTTTTCTTCTTTCTTGCTCACTTTCTTGTGGTTTGATGATATTCTGTACTAATATGCTTAGATTCTTTTATCTTTTTTTATCTAGTTTAGTTTTTTTGTTTGTTTGTTTGTTTTTGGTCACCGTGAAATTTACATAAAATATATTATAGCAATCTATTTTAAGTTGATAAAATATTACATTTGAACACATTTAAAGCTCTACATTTTTATCTTTCCAATTTTATGTTTTTGATGTTGCAATTTATCTTTTCGTCTTGTTTATCCACTAACGAAATATTGTAGAGTTGTTTCTAATATGTTTATCTCTTAGCTTTTATCATAACTTCATATGTGTTTAACACATCACCTTTACAACACTAAATTATTCTGAATCATACTATATATTTATCTTTACCAGTAAGATTTAAACTTTTATACATTTTCTGTTATTTATTAATGCCCTTTCATTTCACCCTTCAACATTTCTCTTTCTTTGTTAGAATTTGAAGAACTTTCAATTCTTTTTTATTAATTAATTTATTTTTAATTGGAAGATAATTGCCTTACAATATTGTCTTGGTTTCTGCCATACATCAACATGAATCAACCATAGGTATGCATATGTCCCCTTTCTCTTGAATTTCTCTTTCCCCTCCCACCTCATCCACTCCTCTAGGTTATCACAGAGCACCAAGTTTGAGCTCCATGCATGATACAGCAAATTCTCTCTGGATATCTGTTTTACATAAGGTAATATATATGTTTCAATGCTATTCTCTCAATTGATCTCACTCTCACCTTCCCCAACTGTGTCCACAGTTCTGCTCTCCATGTCTGCATCTCCATTGCTGTTCTGCAAATATGTTCATCAGTAGTATCTTTCTAGATTCCATATATATGCATTAGTATACAGTATTTCTTGTCCTCTTTCTGGCTTACTTCACTCTGTATACTAGGCTCTAGGTTTATCCACCTCATTATAACTGACTCTAATGTGTTCCTTTTTATGGCTGAGTAATATTCCATTGTATACATGTACCACACTTCTTTATCCATTCATCTGCTGATGGACATCTCACTTGCTTCCATTTCCTAGTTATTGTAAATAGTATTGCAATGAACACTGGGGTGCATGCATCTTTTCCAGTTATGGTTTCCATAGGATATAGGCCCAATAATGGGACTGTTGAGTCATATGGTAGTTTTAGCCTAGAGAAAACCCCACACACCTATGGACACCTTATCTTTGACAAAGGAGGCAACAATATAAAATGGAGAAAAGACAGTCTCCTCAATAAGTGGTGCTGGGAAAACTCGACACTTATGTGTAAAAGAATGAAATTAGAATACTTACTAACACCATAACAAAAATAAACTCAAAATGGATTAAAGACTTAATGTAAGACCAGAAACTATAAAACTCTTAGAGAAAAACATAGGCAGAACACTCTTTGATATAAATCACAGCAAGATCCTCTATGACCAACCTCCTAGAGTAATGGAAATAAAAATGAAAATAAACAAATGAGACCTAACTAAATAAAAGCTTTGCACAGCAAAAGAAACTATAAACGAGGTGAAAAGACAACTCTCAGAATGGGAGAAAATAATAGCAAGTGAAACAACTGACAAAAGATTAATCTCCAAAATATACAAGCAGCTCATGTAGCTCAATACCAAAAATACAAACAACTCATTCAAAAAGTGGTCAAAAGGCCTAAAAAGACATTTCTCTAAAGAAAGGACACAAATGGTAATCAACACATGAAAAGATGCTCAAAATTGTTCATTATTCAGTTCAGTTCACTCGCTCAGTCGTGTCCGACTCTTTGCGACCCCATGAATCGCAGCACTCCAGGCCTCCCTGTCCATCACCAGCTCCCGGAGTTTACCCAAACCCATGTTCATCGAGTCGGTGATGCCATCCAACCATCTCATCCTTTGTCGTCCCCTTCTCCTCCCGCCCCCAATCCTTCCCAGCATCAGAGTCTTTTCCAATGAGTCAACTCTTTGCATGAGGTGGCCAAAGTATTGGAGTTTCAGCCTCAACATCAGTCCTTCCAATAAACACCCAGGACTGATCTCCTTTAGGATGGACTGGTTGGATCTTTTTGCAGTCCAAGGGACTCTCAAGAGTCTTCTCCAACACCACAGTTCAAAAGCATCAATTCTTCAGTGCTCAGCTTTCTTCACCGTCCAACTCTCACATCCATACATGACCACTGGAAAAACCATAGCCTTGACTAGACGGACCTTTGTTGGCAGAGTAAGTTCTGTCCTTTTAAATATGCTATCTAGGTTGGTCATAACCTTCCTTCCAAGGAGTAAGCGTCTTTTAATTTCATGGCTGCAATCACCATCTACAGTGATATTGGAGACCAAAAAAATAAAGTCTGACAATGTTTCCACAGTTTCCCCATCTATTTCCCATGAAGTGATGGGACCAGATGCCATGATCTTAGTTTTCTGAATGTTGAGCTTTAAGCCAACTTTTTCACTCTCCTCTTTCACTTTCATCTAAAGGCTCTTTAGTTCTTCACTTTCTGCCATAAGGGTGGTGTCATCTGCATATCTGAAGTTATTGATATTTCTCCTAGCAATTTGGATTCCAGCTTGGGTTTCTTCCAGCCCAGCGTTTCTCATGATGTACTCTGCATATAAGTTAAATAAGCAGGGTGACAATATACAGCCTTGACATACTCCTTTCCCTATTTGGAACCAGTTTGTTGTTCCAGGTCCAGTTCTAACTGCTGCTTCCTGGCATGCATACAGGTTTCTCAAGAGACAGGTCAGATGGTCTGGTATTTCCATCTCTTTCAGAATTTTCCACAGTTTACTGTGATCCACACAGTCAAAGTCTTTGGCATAGTCAATAAAGTAGAAATAGATGTTTTTCTGGAACTCTCTTGCTTTTTTGATGATCCAGCAGATGTTGGCAATTTGATATCTGGTTCCTCTGACTTTTCTAAAACCAGCTTGAACATCTGGAAGTTCACGGTTCACATATTGCTGAAGCCTGGCTTGGAGAATTTTGAGCATTACTTTACTAGCGTGTGAGATGAGTGCAATTGTGCCGTAGTTCAAGCATTCTTTGGCATTGCCTTTCTTTGGGATTGGAATGAAAACTGACCTTTTCCAGTCCTCTGGCCACTGCTGAGTTTTCCAGATTTGCTGGCATATCGAGTGCAGCACTTTCACAGCATCATCTTTCAGGATTTGAAACAGCTCAACTGGAATTCCATCACCTCCACTAGCTTTGTTTGTAGTGATGCTTTCTAAGGCCCACTTGACTTCACATTCCAGGATGTCTGGCTCTAGGTGAGTGATCACACCATCGTGATTATCTGGGTCGTGAAGATCTTTTTTGTACAGTTTTTCTGTGTATTCTTGCCACCTCCACTTAATATCTTCTGCTTCTGTTAGGTCCATACCATTTCTGTCCTTTATCGAGCCTATGTTTGCATGAAATATTCCCTTGGTATCTCTAATTTTCTTGAAGAGATCTATAGTCTTTGCCATTCTGATGTTTTCCTATATTTCTTTGCATTGATCACTGAGGAAGGCTTTCTTATCTCTCCTTGCTATTGTTTATTATATGTTCATTATTAGGGAAATGCAAATCAAAACTACAATGAAGTATCACTTCACACTAGTCAGAATTGCCATTATCAAAAGTCTACAAACAATAAATGCTGGAGAGTGTGTGGGGAATAGGGAACCCTCTTGCACTGTTAGTGGGAATGTAAATTGATACAGCCACTGTTGAGAACAGTATGGAGATTCCTAAACATTTCTTTTAATGGTTCTTGTAATTCTAGTCTAGTGATGATGAACTCTATTAGAGTTTGCTTCTCTTGAAAGCTCTTTATTCACCCTTCATTTCTGAAGATTTAGTGTGCTAGATAGAGTATTCTTGCTTAGAAGTTTTTTTTTTTTGCCCCAGACTTTGAATATTTCATACCACTCACTTCTGGCTCACAAAGTTTATCTTGAAGAAATCTGATGATCTTCTTATGGGGTCTCCTTGTTTGTAAAAAGTTGCTTTTCTCTTGCTGATTTTAATAGGGTCCTCTTGTTTTCAACTTTTTGCATTATATTTGTAAGTATTAAGATAATGTGTCTTAATGTGGGTGTCTTTGGGTACATTTTGTTTGGAACTCTCTGGTGCTCCAGTATCCAAATGTCTCTTTCCATCCCCAGGTTAGGAAAGTTTTTAACCATTTTCCCCTCAAGTGTATTTCCTTTCTATCTGTCTTCTATTTCTGGGATCCCTATAATTTGAATGTTGGTATACTTGATGTTTTCCCATAAGTCCCTTATGCTATGCTTTTTTTTTTATTCATTTCTTTGTTCTCTGAATGAATGAGCTGAACTTCCCTTGTCTCAAGTTCACTCATTCTTCTAGTTCATCTATACTGCATTTGAATTCCTCTAGTGTATTTTTTATTGGGCTTCCCTGGTGGCTCAGAGGTTAAAGCGTCTGCCTGCAATGTGGGAGACCTGGGTTCGATCCCTGGGTCGGGAAGATCCCCTGGAGAAGGAAATGTCAACTCACTCCAGTATTCTTGCCTGGAGAATCCCATGGACAGAGGAGCTTGGTGTGCTACAGTCCACAGGGTCACAAAGAGTCAGACACGACTGAGCAACTTCACTTTCACTTTCACTTTCACTTTTTCAGTGTATTTTACTTATGTAATCTTTATCTCTATAACTTCTATTTGGTAATTCCTTCTGTTTTCTATGTCTAGTATTGAAATTCTAACTTTGTTCTTCTATTCCTCACCAGAGCTCAGTGAGTATCTTTATGTCCATTACTTTGAACTCTTCATCAAGTAAACTATTTACCTTTATTTATTAATTTTTCTCTGGGGTTTTATGTTGTTCTTTCATTTAGAACATACTTCTTTGTATTTTCATTTTTAGCCTCTAGACAAGTGTTTAAAACCCTGCCCTTCTAGCCATAGCTATGAAGATAAGGCTTAATAAACAGATATTTGAAACCTGGAGCAAATCAGAGGAGAGTGCAAAGATGGTTCTCACTGGCCTCCATCCACAGAAAGCTTCTCAGTAAGCCACAAATATGTGTGTCGATATAGAGGCCTCTTTCACATAAAAACTGGGGTCACTTTTTACTCTGCTTTCTCTATGCTGTGTTTTGGGGGTAATAGCTGACCACAAACTGTCTCTGTTTGTTATAGTCCCATGAGACTCATGAATGCAAGCCCTGATGGATACCAAAACCTGGTGATCAAAAGATATCCTCTGGGGAATAGCCTCAAAAAAATCAGGGCACCAGATGTTTGTACCTGGTACTAGGGTACCAAGTACATGTACAAACTCCCCTCTGAGAGATACTTGTGCTCTGGAGTGGGTCTGAGGGAAACTACAAATATAGCACCTTCCCTCCAAGGTATATTGAGAAGATTATAGTCAACCCTCCAGCTTCCCTGGTAGCTCAGATGGTAAAGAATCTGCCTGCAAAGCAGGATACCAGGGTTTGATCCATAGGTCAGAAAGATCCCCTGGAGAAGAGAATGGCAACCCACTCCAGTATTCTTGCCTGGAGAATCCCATGGGCAGATAGCAAAGAGTAAGACAGGACTGAGCAACTAACACTTTCACCTTTCACTTTCATAGTCAGCCCTTAGAAAAGTGTCTAATTAGATGCCTATCTCCCAGGCACAGTTATGATGATGAGCTAATAAGCCTCTTTCACAAAAAGACTAAGCACTTCAGTCTGTTGACTCTCTGCATGACCTTGGGTTGGTAGCCAGTGTGGGAGTCTTTCTCCATTTGTTAGAGTCCTATGGGACTTATGAGCATAAACCACTCTGGTCACAGAGTAAGGCAGTCTAGAGGCATATCTTTGGCAATAAATGCAAAGATTAGTGTACCAGATGAATATACAACCATCTTTCCCAGAAATACCAATATGATGGAGGGAAGCAGAGAGGGAATATATAGATGGGGCCTGCCAGCCTCTATCTATTGAAGGCATTTTGGTAGGCTGCTAGGTGTGTGTGAAATTAGATGCCTGACACTCAGCCAGAAAGTTTGATTCTTTTCAGTGAGTTGCCTCTGTGCTGAGCCCTGGATTGCGTGATCCTGCATGTAAGTCCTTTAAGGACTGTTTATCAGTTTGGTATAACATTGTGAGTATTATGGTCATAAGATCCTTTGGCTTTCAAAGTGAGGTGATTTGGTGGCTCATATACCAGGTGCAAGTTTTAAAAGCTGAGGTGTTATATCCTTCACTCATCATGAAGTTCAGGGTTGTGAGTTCCTTTCTTATTGGGGGTCATGGTGCTCTGGATGAAGTTTAGGGTGAGATGTTGTCTCAGCATCACCTACTGACTTTGATGTGGATCTTTTTCTTGATTGTCCAATAACTAGCTCAGCTAGTTGTTTTTGTTTTTTTCCTGAGAGCAAATAGTTCCTTGTGTAGCTGTAGATTTGATATGTCTATGGAAAGACGTGGTTTCCTACATTTACATCTTAAATTACAACTCACAATAAGGTTTTTATACTTCACTTGAAGTGGTAAATTATGACAACAATATACTTGATAAGCTATATACATACAATGTATGCCTAGACCAAACACTTAAAATATGCAAAGCTACATACTCAAAAACTTAATTAACATTTATAGAACACTACACTCCCCAAACAGCATGTGGATACTATTTTCTAGAGGACATAGAACATGAACTAAGATAGAGGATACCCTGGGCCACAAAACCCCAACATATTTTAAAACTTGGAATCATGCAGGGTGCTCCCTGTCCATTTGGATTGTAAAATTAATGTAGGCCATCTTGGAAACAATGGGAACAAGACTGAATTGGAGAAAGCTTTTGGCTATTAAGGACCACTCTGAAATGTTTGAGTTGCTAGAAACCCTCCCGACTTTGCTGTTGTTCAATTTAAAGATCATGGAGATGCAGCCAGTGCTCATGGAGAGTTAGATGAGAGAACACTATGTGGTTGCAAAGTAAGAATGGAACTGTTGAATGGTGAAGATAGAAGTTGAAATTGTGACCCACTTTCTTCTTGGGATCATCACACTCAAGATGATTATTAGAGGAAGAGTCCTCCACCTCGCCACAGTTCTCCAAACACAGAAACTTCTTCTGTAGCTGGAGCAGGTCCCTTTCTAGAGATAGGAGAAGGGAGACATCACTGTCTGGGAGAGAATCACAAACTGTCCCAATCCTCCTCTAGGTCTTGTAGCCAATATGGGTCAAATGAAAGGAAATAAAAGACCAGTTTGCAAGAGGAGTGGTGTACAGGAGATAACTTCTTTTGACAGGAGTATGTACAGAAAATTCAAGTTTTGTTTGAGACTTCATAAACTTGTTGCATTTTAACAATGTTTTAGCTCTTCACATTTGTCTGTTGGAAGAATGACACATAAAGATGTAATTCTCTATGGTTTGAAATGGATCATATGAGTCATGTAATATCAAGAACTGTTACGTTACAATATTTCCTTAAGCAAAATTGTATGTGCTTTTGAAATTTATCCTTGCATATACTATTGATAAACCTCTAACTCCTGCCCAGCTAAAGTGTGATGTTTAATATTATGGAAGCAAAACTGGTAAAAGTAAGAAAAATTTTCCATAGCTGGGATATGGTATGGAGCTGTAGTTATGCAAGCAATCTTTGGAAGCTCCTATGAACACAAGCCAGCAGGTAAAAAATGAAAGCTTCACCCTTAAATTAGATGAGAGTATTACAGATTCCACTAGTCTTCACACCAGACAAAATGTTGTCCAGCTAGTGTAAAATATAAGAAGTCTCAAGAAAGCTAAATTACCTTTGCTTTAGGTCATAAGTCCCTTCTGTGATTGCTTTGTGAATACATAGCTCTTTGTATCATTGTTTATTTGGAAATGTGAGACTGCTCAAGACACCAATGTCCTGCCAGTTTAAGAGTATATTATATGGCAGTTCTATTTCCAGTTTTTTGAGGAATCTCCACACTGTTCTCCATAGTGGCTGTACTAGTTTGCATTCACACCAAGAGTGTAAGAGGGCTCCCTTTTCTCCACAACCTCTCCAGCATTTATTGCTTGTAGTCTTTTGGATAGCAGCCATTCTGACAGGCGTGAAATGGTACCTCATTGTGGTTTTGATTTGCATGACCCAGCAATCCCACTACTGGGCATACACACTGAGGAAACCAGAATTGAAAGAGACACGTGTACCCCAGTGTTCATCGCAGCACCGTTTATATTAGCCAGGACATGGAAGCAGCCTAGATTCCCATCAGCAGATGAATGGCTAAGGAAGCTGTGGTACATATACACAATGGAATATTACTCAGCCATTAAAAAGAATATATTTGAATCAGTTCTAATGAGGTGGATGAAACTGGAGCCTATTATACGGAGTGAAGTAAGCCAGAAAGAAAAACACCAATATAGTATACTAACGCATATATATGGAATTTAGAAAGATGGTAATGATAACCCTGTATGCAAGACAGCAAAAGAGACACAAATAAATAGAACAGTATTATGGACTCTATGGGAGAGGGCGAGGGCGGGATGATATGGGAGAATGGCACTGAAGGATGTAAATTATCATATGTGAAACGAATCGCCAGTCCAGGTTCAACTCATGATACAGGGTGCTCGGGACTGGTGCACCGGGATGACCCGGAGGGATGGGATGCGGAGGGAGGTAGAAGGGGAAAACATGTACACAGAAGGGGAAAACATGTACACCCATGGTGGATTCATGTCAATGTATGGCAAAACCAACACAATATTGTAAAGTTAAAAAATAGAAAATAAACTAACTTAAAAAAAAAAAGAAAAAAGTATATTATAGAGCTGAACTTTGATTTATTGTGCAAGATTTTTCTTTTCATGCTGTCATTTTTAATATTTTGTGAGAATACTTGGGATTAAAGTTTGGTGACAAATTGTTGTTTAACCTAAAAACCTGTTTTTCCTTGCAAAACTAAAATATGAGCTTGGTATCAAGTCCAGGAATAACATTTCTATAGGAAACCATACTTGTATTTTCTTGTAAAGTGCTTGTGAAAATAAAATATTAGCATAATTGTATAAAAGTTGAACACATTATTACTATACTATACTTATATTACTAGAACTATTACTATAGTTCTTGTCCACATAAGGCAGCCAGTTATACAAATCTCAATTTTTAAGAAACACAATTGAAGTTTTTGAAGTGAAGGAAATTTTTGGCTATCCATCTAAGTGATGATACATATTTAAGAGCAGAAGTGAGTTCAAAGTCCATGATATTAAATGACTAACATTTTAAATATAACCACCTAATACAACATAATCCAAAGTTGCTGGTAAAAAAAAAAGGCTTTTATTATTAGCATGAAAACTTTCCACAAAGCTTTAAAATTGCATTTTTGTTGTTGTTGTCCAGTCGCTTAGTCATGTCTAACTTCTTGTGACCCCATGGACTGCAGCATGCCAGGCTTTCCTGTCCTTCACCATCTCCCAGAGTCTGCTCAAACTCATGCCCATCTCATCCTCTGTCACCCTCTTCTCTTCTTGTCTTCAATCTTTCCCAGCTTCAGGTTTTTTGTTTTTTCAAATGAGTCAGCTCTTTGCATCAGGTGGTCAAAGCACTGGAGCTTCAGTTTCAGCATCAGTCCTTCCAATGAATATTCAGGTTGATTTACTTTAGTATTGACTGGTTTGACCTTCTTTTAGTCCAAGGGACTCTCAAGAGTCTTCTCCAGCGCCACAGTTTGAAAGCATCTGTTCTTTGGCACTCAGCCTTCTTTACGGTCCAACTATCACATCCATACCTGACTACTGGAAAAGCCAAAGCTTTCACTATACGGACTTTTGTGGGCAAGTGATGTCTCTGCTTTTTAATACACTGTCTAGGTTTCTCATATCTTTTCTTCCAAGGAGCAACATCTTTTAATTTGTTGGCTGCAGTCACCAACCATAGTGACTTTGGAGCCTGACAAAAATGTCTGTCACTGTTTCCATTTTCCCCATTTGTTTGCCATGAAGTGATAAGACTGGATGCAATGATCTTTATTTTTTGAATGTTGAGCTTTAAGCCAAATTTTCACTCTCCTCTTTCACTTTCATCAAGAGGCTCTTTAGTTTGTCTTTACTTTCTGCCATGAGGGTGGTGTCATCTGCATATTTGAGGTTATTGATATTTCTCCTGGCAATCTTGATTCCAGCTTGTGTTATATCCAGCCCAGCATTTTGCATTATGTACTCTGCATATAATTTAAATAAGCAGGGTGACAATATACAGCCTTGATGTACTCATTTCCCAATGTGGAATCAATCCATTGTTCCATGTTCGGTTCTAACTTTTGCTTCTTGACTGGCATACAGGTTTCTTAGAAGGCAGGTAAGGTGGTCTGGTATTTCCATCTCTTTAAGAATTATCCACAGCTTGTTGTGATCCACACAGTCAAAGGTTTTAGCATAGTCAATGAAGCAAAATTTTTTCTGGAATGCCCTTGCTTTTTCTATGATCCAATGGGTCTCTGGTGTATGTTATATAATTTAAAGTGTTGCATGGGACTTCTAAATTGATCCATTATGATGTGAAATTCACTGTATGGCTCAAATGTAGCTGCAGAATACAATATGTAGCCATGCATAACGTTCCTCTTAGACATCTAGAAGAGTTGTAGTTTCAAATTTTTGTGCAGTTAGGTAAAATCACAATGCAACAGTCTTGTGGCTTATTTTCCTTAAATGTGCTTTTTAAAGATAGTTTTGGATTAAGTTGTGCAGACTTTCTTTAATATGAAAGTTAAATTATTGTGATAATAATTCTATAAGGATGTTTTATAGGATATAGGTACTAGACAAATTATTTCTAGTGGAGCTTCTTAAATTTTCATGCAAATATCAAGGGAGCAGAGTCCCGATTGTCACAAGGGAGAATTAGTGTCAGTGAATGCAGTATGGGCCTTGTTACAGAAGACATTTTAAGATTGTCTATTGATTTGCTGGGAGCTCAGGCTTTGGGTGTTTTGTCTTTTGTCATTTCATAGTTTGAAAACTTTGTTAGCATGAAGCAAGGCAAGATAGCTAAAAATTCATGGAAGTAATGTGGTACATCAGCACGTCACTGACAATATCATCATGTCTGACTCTTTGCAACCCCATGGACTAGAGTCCACCAGGCTCCTCTGTCCATAGAATGTTCCAGGCAAGAATACTAGAACAGGTTGCCATTTCCTTCTTCATGGGATCTTCCAGACCCAGAGATCGAACTCATGTCTCTTTTGTCTCCTGCATTGGCAGGCAAATTATTTTCCACTAGCGCCATCTGGGAAGCATGTCACATCAATATTACACTGCTCTTGAAAATCTACATGGGCATTTTTGGCAGTATACAACTTATAAAGTCTTCAATTGGAAGAGTTTCTATTAAAAGGATAGATTATAGGATAATGTGGCTAACACAGACCTGATATAAAATTAACTTCAGGAGTTTATCCTTAGGGTCCAAATTTGCAATCACTTTAACCAGAAACTCTAGCATAATTTTATGACTTGTGAAAAATATGGAAGATAAAAAATTATTTTTAAAAAAAAGAACTTACATTCTACATTTAGAGGTGGCTATTAAAAAGTTCACTTGCACTGAATGCGTGCTCAGTCACGTACAACTCTTTGGAATCCCATGGACTGTAGAATGCAGGCTCCTATGTCCTTGGCATTTTCCCAGGCATGAATACTGGAGTGACTTGGCATTTCCTACTCCAGGGGATCTCCCCAACCCAGGGATCAAACCTGCGTCTCTTGTGTTTCTTGTGTCTCCTGCATTGGCAGGCGGATTCTTTACCACTATGCCACCTGGGAAGCTCTAGTTAGTGTAATTTCTTAAGTTACAAGTCCCATTGGCCAGTTTTATCTTGCTTTCTCAGCAAAATATTACACTGAAAGCAGTCACAGAAAGTGACTTGTGGTGTAATGATCATAGGTGTCCACTAGAGGTCACTATCACTTGGTGATAATTTAAGGAACATGCATGGGAACATATCTAAGGACTATAGTTGGGTTTTATGCTTGCAAGAATAGTTTTATTCTAGGTGAAGAAAGCTGAGCATCGCAGAATTGATGCTTTTGAACTGTGGTGTTGGAGAAGACTCTTGAGAGTCCCTTGGACTGCAAGTAGATCCAACCAGTCCATCCTAAAGGAGATCAGTCCTGGGTGTTCATTGGAAGGACTGATGTTGAAGCTGAAACTCCAATACTTTGGCCACCTCATGCAAAGATTTGACTCATTGGAAAAGACCCTGATGCTGGGAAGGATTGGGTGCAGGAGGAGAAGGGGACTACAGAGGATGAGATGGCTGGATGGCATCACCAACTCGATGGACATGGGTTTGGGTAAACTCTGGGAGTTGGTAATGGACAGGGAGGCCTGGCATGCTGCAATTCATGGGGTCACAAAGAGTCAGACACGACTGAGCGACTGAACTGAACTGAACTGATGATTCTCAGTTCATCGTGGTTTCTTATGATCTCCATATCTTTAGCAGAAAGGTAAAGGCAAAGATAAATTAGCCAGAGGGATTTTAATTTTATGAAATATAGATACCTTTTGCCTACTGTTTCTATGCTTTTTACAGTTCCTTAAAAGATCATGTGATCAGTAGATGGCATCACCACCTGTTTAGTTAGACTCACCCATGTCTGGGTGGGAAGTCCTGGTCGATTTTTGTTGTAGAGTCATGGTTCATATTCCTACAGTTCTTTATCAGGAATGGTGTTTTCCAGGCCTACTCACTCATTTTCCATCCCTGGCTATATAAGAACCACTGATTTTGATACTTTATATTAACATATTTTTGTTTTCAGAATTCCCAACATGATTTAGTTGTCAGATCTGGTTGGTGGTGATGTCTTCCAGTTGCACATTTTTGTTTTAATACTAGACTGTTGCCTTGTGGTTTCCTTTTTTTTTTTTTTTTAGAACATGAAAGAATTTAATAATTAAAGTAGCTGAAGGAAAAAGAAAAGGAAATTGAACTGGGACTTGCACACCAGAGAGGGAGCTATGAAGGAGGAATAGTTCTCACACCTTGGGAAGCCACTCACCGGTGGGGAGACCAGCCTGGACAGAGAGCTTCAGAACCTAGGAGGAGAGCACAGCAACTTGTTTGCAGAAAGGAGAGGAGACTACACAAAAGATCAGCACCACTTCCTTGTATTTCCCAGCCTGAGACTTTTGTCAGTTGATGCAGGTGGGAATTGTGTACCAAAGCACAGGCTTCAGAGGTCAGACTCAGGGAAAAGACTTAGCTTGGTTGCAAGAAGACAGACTGAATAGGCTGGACTAGTGCACTGAGGGTGTATTCAGAAGAAGACTGGGACCACCGAAGAGACAAGGTGGCATTATTGGAGGTGCACAAGGAGAGAGACAGGACCACCAAAAGAGTTTCTTTCCCTGTGAGTACTCAGGCAACAGGATACTACCTATAGGCACGGGTATGACTCATTGTTGCCACTACTAGACCCATGAGCAGACACTAAGTCCTGCCCCTCCTGTCCCAGAAGTGTGTGGGCTACAGCTATCTCTGAAAGACCCATGAGCAGGAGCCAAGTTCTGCATCCACCATCCCGGAAGTGGGAAGGTCACAGTCATACCAATAGGATACATGAGCAGCTGCCAAGCACTGCCCACTGTCCCCTGAGTGGGAAGGTTGCAACTGCCCTTGTAAGATCTGTGAGGAGGTGCACATCTTGAGTCATGAGCCTGGGAGTGCATCAGATATAGTTGTCTCTACAAGACCTGCAAACAAGAGGAAACATCTGCCTCTGCTATAACAGAAGCACAAAAGACATGCTGCACCTATACATTCCATATCAAGGGGGTAATGGCCAACATATGCTGAGGAAAGAGGTAGTAAGAATCCAAACTGAAAGCAGCACCTCAGTTCCAGACAAGATGACAGAATTGAAGAACTTGAGCTATCTTCTCCAATAGAAAACATCAAAATCACAGCTAACTGTTGAACAACCATCAACAAAAAAGACTCGAACCTACCAAAAAAGATATTTTGCATTCAAAGACAATGAAGAAGTCGCAATGAAATGGTAAGAAGGTATTTTCATGACATAATTAAGCTCCATAATTACCAGGTGGGCGACCCACAAATGGGAACGTGATTCTCCCATAGAGGTTCTCTCACAAGAATGAGAGTTCTGAGCCCCGTATCAGCACTGCCGAATCTGAAGCTTTAAAGACCAGCTGAGCATGAGTGCAAAAGCTCCAGAGAGCTGAGGGAAACAGAGACTCCACTCAGAAGGTGCACAGAAGATTTCATGTACACTGGGACCCAGTACCAGCAGCAACTCCATAAGAGCCTGGGCTGGACCTACCTGTGGGTTTTAGAGGGTCTCCTAGGGGAGGCAAGGGTCATCTCTGTCTCGCTGGGAAGTCAGCAGTGATTTTGGAGCCCAAAAAATGGAATATTACTCGGTCATAAAAAAGAATGGATTAATGCCATTTACAGCCACATGGATGGACCTGGAGAATGTCATAAGTGAAATAAATCAAACAGAGAAAGACAAATATCATATAAGGTCACTTACATGTGGAATCTAATCTTTAAAAATTATATAAATGTATTTAATTACAAAAATCACCGCAGATGGTGATTGCAGCCATGAAATTAAAAGACACTTACTCCTTGGAAGGAAAGTTATGACCAACCTTGACAGCATATTAAAAAGCAGAGACATTACTTTGTCAACAAAGGCTCGTCTAGTCCAGGCTATGGTTTTTCCAGTAGTCATATATGGATGTGAGAGTTAGACTATAAAGAAAGCTGAGCACAGAAGAATCGATGCTTTTGAACTGTGGTGTTGGAAAAGACTCTTAAGAGTCCCTTGGACTCCAAGGAGATCCAAGCAGTCCATCCTAAAGGAAATCAACCTTGGATGTTCATTGGAAGGACTGATGTTGAAACTGAAACTCCAATACTTTGGCCACCTCATGCGAAGAGTTGACTCATTGGAAAAAGACCCTGATGTTGGGAAAGATTGAAGGCAGGAGGAGAAGGGGAAGACAGAGGATGAGATGGTTAGATGGCATCACCGACTCAATGGACATGAGTTTGGGCAAACTCCGGGAGTTGGTGATGGACAGGGAGGCCTGGCGTGCTGTGGTTCATGGGGTTGCAAAGAGTCAGACATGACTGAGCGACTGAATTGAATTGAATTACAAAAAAGAAATAAAGAAATAAAAATAGATTTTGAACCCAAACTTATGATTACCAAAGGAGAAAGGTGGAGGGGAGGGATAAATTAGGAACTTGGAATTAACATACACATATCACTACAAATAAAATAGATAACCAGTAAGTATCTACTACATGGGAGCTTCCCTGGTGGCTCAGAGATTAAAAAATCTGCTTGCCAGTGCAGGAGATGCTGGTTCAATCACTGGGCTGGGTAGATCCCCTGGAGGAGGAAATGGCAACCCATTCCAGTATTCCTGCCTGGGAAATCCCATGGACAGAGGAGCTTGGCGGGCTACAGTTGATGGGGTCGTAGGAGAATCAGACATGACTGAGTGACTAAGTAACATCTACTGCATAGCATAGGGAACCATCTTCAATATTTTGTAATAACTCAAAAGGGAAAGAAATCTAATAAAGAATCCATATAAGTACGTTTTTATGTGTGAAATATATATTTTTAAATTATTTTATTTATTTTAATTGGAGGATAATTACTTAAAATATTGTGATGGATATTGCCATACAGTGCAGACTTTCTGATGATGCTCTTCTGACCAGCATGAGATAGTACCTCACTGTGGTTTTGATTTGTGTTTCTCTAATAATGAGTGATGTTTATGTCTTCTTCAGAGAAATGTCTGTTTAATTCTTTTGCGCACTTTTTGATTGGGTTGTTTGTGGTTTTGGTATCGAGCTGCATGAGTGCTTGTATATTTTGGAGATTAATTCTTTGTCAGTTTTTTCATTTTCTATACTTTTTGCCCATCCCTTTGAAGGCTGCCTTTTACCCTTGCTTACAGATTCTTTAGTTGAGTAAAAGCTTTTAAGCTTAATCAGGTCCCATTTGTTTAGTTTTGTTTTTATTTCCATTACTCTGGGAGGTGGATCATAGAGGATCTTGCTGTGATTTAGGGCGGAGAGTGTTCTGCCTATGTTTTCATTTAAGAGTTTTATAGTTTCTTTTTTTTTTTTTTTATAAATTTATTTATTTTAGTTGGGGGCTAATTACTTTACAATATTGTAATAGTTTTTGCCATACATTGACATGAATCAGCCATGGGTTTACATGTGTTCCCCTTCCCGGACCCCCCACCCACCTCCCTCCCCATCCCATCCTTCTGGATCATCCCATTGCCCCGGCCCTGAGCCCTTGTCACATGCATCGAACATGGAATGGTGCTCTGTTTCACATATGACAATACACATGTCTCAATGCCATTCTCCCAGAACGTCCCACCCTCACCTTCTCCCTCAGAGTCCATAAAATTGTTCCATGCATCTGTGTCTCTTATTCTGTCTCGCATATAGGGTTATCGTTACCATCTTTCAAATTCCATATATATGCATTAGTATACTGTATTGTTGTTTTTCTTTCTGGCTTACTTCACTCTGTATAATGGGCTCCAGTTTCATCCATCTCAGTAGAACCGATTCAAATGTATTTTTTTTAATGGCTGAGTAATATTCCATTGTGTATATGTACCACAGCTTCCTTATCCATTCGTCTGCATATACACCGAGGAAACCAGAATTGAAAGAGACGCGTGTACCCCAATGTTCATCGCAGCACTGTTTACAATAGCCAGGACATGGAGTTTTATAGTTTCTAGTCTTACATTTAGATCTTTAATCTAATTTGAGTTAATTTTTGTGTATGGTGTTAGAAAGTGTTCTAGGTTCATTCTTTTACACATACTTGACCAGTTTTCCCAGCACAACTTGCAGAAGAGACTGTCTTTTGTCCACTGTATATTTTTGTCTCCTTTGTCATCTTTCCTATTCTATTGCTTTCCTCTATTTCTTTGCACTGATCACTGAGGAAAGCTTTCTTATCTCTCCTTGCTATTCCTTGGAACTCCACATTCAGATGAATATTTCTTTCTTTTTCTCCTTTACCTTTAGCTTCTCTTCTTTTCTCAGCTATTTGTAAGGCCTCCTCAGACAACCATTTTGCCTTTTTCCATTTTTTTTTTTGTTGGGGATGGTCTTCATCCCTGTCTCCTGTACAATATCATGAACCTTCATTCATAGTTCATCAGGAGCTTGAGAGTCCCTTGGACTGCAAGGAGATCCAACCATACCACCCTAAAGGAAATCTGTCCTGAATATTCATTGGAAGGACTGATGTTGAAGCTGAAACTCCAATACCTTGGCCACTTGCTGTGAAGAACTGACTCATCTGAAAAGACCCTGATGCTGGGAAAAATTGAAGGCGAGAGGAGAAGGGGACAACAGAGGATGAGATGGTTGGATGATATCACCGACTCAATGGACATAAGTTTGAGTAAACTCTGGGAGTTGGTGATGGACAGTGAGGCCTGTTGTGCTGCAGTCCATGGGGTTGCAAAGAGTCGGACACGACTGAGTGACTGAATTGAACTGAACTGAGCAACAGACAACACAGAAATACAGAGGATCATAAGGAGAATATTAGGAGCAATTATATGCTAATAAAATGGACAACCTAGTGGAAATGGACAGATGCTTAGAAAAGTTCAATCTCCAAAGACTGAACCAGGAAGAAATAGAAATTATGAATAAGCTAATTACAAAAACAAATTGAAACTGTGATCAAAAATCTTCCAAAAAACAAAAGCTCAGGTGGCTTCACAGGGGAATTCTATCAAACGTTTAGAGATGAGGTTGCCTACTATTCTGAAACTCTTGAAAAAAATTGCTCAGGAAATAACACTTCCAAACTAATTCTATGAGGTCATGATCACCCTAATACCAAAACCAGTAAAGGAAATCCCCCCCCCAAATAAAATTACAGCCACTATCACTGATGAACATAGATGCAAAAATCCTCAACAAAATTCTACAAGCAGAATTCAACAACACATTAGAGAGCTCACACAATGATCAAGTCAAGTTGTATTACAGGGATGCAAGGATTCTACAATATATGCAAATAAATCAATGTGATACACCATATTAACAAATTGAATGATAAAAACCATATGGTCATCTCCATAGATGCAGAAAAAGCCTTTGACAAAATTCAGCACCCATAAAAATGCTTTAAAAATGGGCATAGAAGGAACCTACCTCAACATAGTTAAGACCATATATGATAAGTCCACAGCAAACATTATTCTCAATGGTGTAAAACTAAAAGCATTCACTCTAATATCAGGAACAAGACAAGGGTGTCCACTTTAACCACCACTATCCAGCATAGTTTTGGAAGTCCTAGCTATGGGAATCAGAGTAGAAAAAGAAATAAAAGGAATCCAGATCCAAAAAGAAGAAGTAAAACTCACTGTTTGCAGATGACACGATACTATACATAGAAAATCAAAAAGAAACTATCAGAGAAGTACTAGAGCTAATCAGTGAATTTAGCAAAGTTGCAGGATACAAGGTCGATACACAGAAATCACTTGCATTCCTATATATTAACAATTAAAAATCAGAAAGTGAAATTAAGGAATCAATCCCATTCACCATTGCAACAAACAAACAAACAAAAAAAATACCAAGGAATAAACTGACCCAAGGAGACAAAAGAACTGTATACAGAAAATTATAAGACACTGATGAAAGAAGTAAAAAATGACATAAACAGATGGATAGATAGCCCATGTTCCTGGGTAAGAAGACTCCATACTGTGAAAATGACTATACTACCAAAGGCAATCTACAGATTCAATGTGATCCTTATCAAATTACCAATGGCATTTTCACAGAACTAAAACAATAATGTCACAATTCAAATGGAAACACAAAAGACCCCAAGTAGCCAAAGCAGTCTTGAGAAAGAAGAATGGAGCTGGAGGAATCAACCTTCCTCACTTCAGGCTATATTACAAAGCTCCAGTCATCAAGACAGTATGGTACTGACACAAAAACAGAAATATAGAACAATAGAACAAGATACAGAGCCCAGAGATAAACCCACACACCTATGGGTACATTATTTTTGACAAAGGAGGCAAGAATATACAATGGGGTCAAGATAGCCTCTTCAATAAATGGTGCTGCGAAAACTGGGCAGCTACATGTAAAATAATGAAATTAGAACACTTCCTAATGCCATACACAAAGATAAACTCAAAATGGATTAAATACCTAAATGTAATACCAGAAACTATAAAACATTAGAAGAAAACATAGGCAGAACACTCGATGGCATCAATCAAAGCAAGATTGTCTATTACCCACCTCCTTGAGTAATGGAAATGAAAACAAAATAAACAAGTGGGACCTAATTAAAAGCTTCTGAATAGAAAAGGAAACTACAAACAAGGTAAAAAGACATCCCTCAGAATGGGAGAAAATAATAGCAAACAACTGACGGAGAATTAATTTCCAAAATATACAAGCAGCTCCTACAACTCAATACCAGAAAAACAAACCCAATGTGAAAAAGACCTAAACAGACATTTCTTTAAAGAAGACATACAGAAGACTAACAAACACATGAAAAGATGCTCAACATCATTCATTATTAGAGAAATGCAAATCAAAACTACAATTAGATACCACCTCACAATAATCAAAATGGCCATCAACAAAAATTCTACAAGGAATAAATGCTGGAGAGGGTGTGGACAAAAGAGAATCCTCTGGCATTGCTCGTGGGAATTTAAACTGATACAGTCATTATGGTAGATGGTATGGTGATTCCTTAAAAAAACTTGGAATTAAATCACCATATGACCCAGCAATCCCACTACTAGGCACATACCCTAAGGAAATCAAAACTGAAAAAGACACATGTACCTCAATGATAACTGCAGTGCTATTTCCAAAAGCTAGAACATGGAAGCAACTTAGCTGTCCATTGATGGATGAATGAATAAAGAAGCTGTGGAACATGTATACAGTGGAGTATTCAGTTCAGCTCAGTCCCTGAGTCGTGCCCAATTCTTTGTGATCCCATGGACTGTAGCAAACCAGGCTTCCCTGTTCATCAACAACTCCCAGGGCTTACTCAAACTCATGTCCATCGAGTCAGGGATGCCATCCAACCATCTCATCCTCTGTCATCCCCTTCTCCTCCTGTCTTCAATCTTTTCCAGCATCAGGGTCTTTTCAAATGAGTCAGTTCTTTGCATCAGGTAGCCAAAGTATTGGAGTTTCAGCTTCAGCATCAGTCCTTCCAATGGATATTCAGGAATAAGCTTCCTTTAGGATGGATTGGTTTGATCTCCTTGCAGTCCAAGGGACTCTCAAGAGTCTTCTCCAACACCACAGTTCAAAAGCATCAATACTTCAGCATTCAGCTTTCTTTATAGTCCAGCTCTCACATCCATACCTGACTACTGGAAAAACCATAGCTTTGACTAGACAGACCTTTGTTGGCAATGTAATGTCTCTGCTTTTTAATATGCTGTCTAGGTTGGTCATAGCTTTTCTCCCAAGGAACAAATGTCTTTTAATTTCATGGCTGCAGTGATCATCTGCAGTGATTTTGGAGTCCCCCAAAATAAAGCCTCTCACTGTTTCCCCATCTATTTGCATGCAGTGACGGGACCAGATGCCATGATCTTTGTTTTCTGAATGTTGAATTTTAAGCCAACGTTTTCACTCTCATCTTTCACCTTCATAAAGGGGACTTTTAGTTCCTCTTCACTTTCTGCCATGAGGGTAGTGTCATCTGTATATCTGAGGTTATTGATATTTCTCCTGGCAATCTTGATTCCAGCTTGTGCTTCATCCAGCCCAGTGTTTCTCATGATGTACTCTGCATATAAGTTAAATAAGCACGGTGACAACATACAGCCTTGACATACTCCTTTTCCAATTTGGAACCAGTCTGTTGTTCCATGTCCAGTTCTAGTTGTTGATTCTTGACCTGCATACAGATTTCTCAGGAGGCAGGTCAGGTGATCTGGGATGTTATTCAGCCATGAAAGGAACACACTTGAGTCAGTTCTAATGAGGTTGATGAATTTAGTGTCGGAGAAGGCAATGGCACCCCACTCCAGTACTCTTGCCTGGAAAATCCCATGGACGGAGGAACCTGGTAGGCTACAGCCCATGGGGTCGCTAAGAGTCGGACACGACTGAGCAACTTCACTTTCAGTTTTTCCTTTCAAGCATTGGAGAAGGAAATGGCAACCCACTCCAGTATTCTTGCCTGGAGAATCCCAGGGACGGCGGAGCCTGGGTGAGCTGCCGTCTATGGGATTGCACAGAGTCGGACACGACTGAAGTGACTTAGCAGCATACAGAGTGAAGGAAATCAGAAATTGAAAACAAAAAATCATGTACTAACACATATATATGGAATCTAGATAGATGGTACTGCTGAATTTATTTACAGGGCAGCAGTGGTGAAACAGACCTATGGGCATGGGGAGAAAGGAGGTGGCGGAGGCTGAAATGTATGGAGAGAGTAACATGGAAACTTACAATACTATATGTAAAATAGATAGACAATGAGAATTTGCAGTGTGATTTAGGGAAATCAAACAGAGGCTCTGTAACAATCTAGAAGAGTTGGATGGGGAGCGAGATGCGAGTGAGGTTCAGGAGAGAGGGGACATGGGATAACCTATGGCTGAATCTTGATATTTGACAGAAAACAACAAAATTCTGTAAAGCAATCATCCTTCAATTAAACAATAAATAAACTTAAAAAAAAAAAACGTATCTCTGACACATTGTAAGAGTCCATGAGAAAAGATGTCAGGGGAGAGTGCTCTGTGAGCGCTGACTGCCATACCTGTTTTTACTATGATTAGGTGAAACTGTACTGCCAGATGACTTCCTAGCCTGAAATCAGGTGCATACTTTTTATTTCAGAAAACTCAATATCATGATCAAATCATTTGTTTTAATACAGAGAACAATGATCCAGTGTGTTTTCCCTGCAAGTGTAAGTTCGCAAATATTTCACTAGTGAAAAATACTTCCTTTGACAAGAGACCCCAATTCCCAGGTTCATAAAACCATGTTTCCCTGAAGTTTCAGAGCTCTGTAAAGATTCTCCTTGGACATAATGTGCCATTCCATGAAAAAAGAGGTCAGGGGACACTGTTCTGGGAGTGTTGACTGATACCCCTCTGGTTACCTTGATAAGTGAATCTATACCATCTGATGACTTTCCAGCAAGAAGTGGCAGGAGGCTGTTTCTTCCAGAACACTCCAAAACTAGACCAAAGCTGTTGCTGTAATGAAGAGAGAAATGAACCAGTGTGATCTTTTGGCAAGTTTAAGGCTGCAACTATCCAGCTGTCACTGGGAGAATATAAATTTTTTTGCCATCAGGCCCCAATTCCCAGGTACACAAAAACATGCTTCCCAGCAGGTTTACAGCTGTGTAAAGACACACCCAGGATACACTGTACCATTTAATGAGAAAAGAAGTCAGGAGAGGGTGTTTTGTGAGTATTGACTGCCATACCTCTAGCTACTCTAATTAGGTGAAAATGTACTGTCATATGATTTCCCAGAAAGAAGTGGCAAGCAGCCTGTTCTTTCAAAAAACTCAAAAACTTGATCAAAGCTGTTGTTGTAATGAAGAGAGAAATCGTGGTTTATTTTTTCTAGCAGGTTTGAGGCTTCAATTAGCCAGGTTTCACTGGGTGAAACTACTTCTTTTGCCATCAGGTGCCCATTCCCAGGTTCACAAAAACAAGTTTCCGTGCAGTTTCAGAGCTGTGTAAAAACAATCCTTGGACACAATGTACCATTTCATGAGAAAAGAAGTCAGGAGAGTGTGTTCTTTGAGTGTTGACTGACATACCTGTTGTTAACCTGATTAGGTGATTTTGTATTCTCAGATGACTTCCCAGCAAGAAGTGGCAAGCAGCCTATTTCTTTCAGAAAACTTGAAAACTTGACTAAAACTGTTGCTGTAATGAAGAGAGAAATGAAAGCGTGTGTTTTTCTGGAAGGTCTGAGGCTGCAATTATCGAGCTTCCAAAGGTGGAAAATATGGCTTTTACCATAAGGTACCAATTCCCATGTTCACAAAAGCATGTTTCCTGGCTGCCTCAGAGTTGTGCAAAGACACACCTAGGATACACTGTGCCATTTTATGAGAAAATTAGTCAGGGAAGAGTGCTCTGTGACTGTTGACTGCCATATCTCTAGTTACCCTGATTTGGTGAAACTGTAGTGCCAGATGACTTTCCAACAAGAAATGGCGAGCAGCCTGCTTCTTTCAGAAAACTCAAAAACTTGACCAAAGCTGTGGTAATGAAGAGTAAAATGAACCAGTGGGTTTCTTCTGGCAAGTATGAAGCTGTAATTATCCAGCTTCCACAGGTGGAAAATACAGCTTTTACAAAAAGGGCCCAATTTACAGGTTCAAAAAGGCATGTTTTCTGGATGTTTAAGAAATGTGTGAAGACACATCTTCAACACAGTATACCATTCCATGAGGAAAGGTGTCAGAGGAGAGTATTCTGTGAGTGTTGACTGCTATACATGTTTTTACACTGATTACATGAATCTGTACTGTCAGTTGGCTTCCCAGCATGAAGTCGAAGCATCCTTTTTATTTTAGAATACTCAAAATCATTACCAAAGCTGTTGTTGTAATGAAGAGAAAAATGAACCAGTGGGTTTTTCTGGCAAGTTTAAAGCTGAAACTATTCAGGTTTCACTGGGGAGAAATACTGTTTTTTCCCATCAGGCCCCAATTCACAGGTTCACAAAAACATGATTTCCAGCAGTTTCACAGCTGTGTAAAGACACACCTCGGACACACTGTACCATTTTATGAAAAAAATTAGGGGAGAATGTTCTGTGAGTCTTGACTGCCATACCTCTAGATACCATGATTAGGTAAAAATATACTGTCCGATGACTTCCCAGGAAGAAGTGGCAAGCAGTCTGTTTCTTTCAAAAAACTCAAAACTTGACCAAAGCTGTTGTAATGAAAAGAAAAACGAACCAGTGCTTTTTGTTCTAGCAAGTTTTAGGCTGCAACTATCCAAATTTTTCAGTTTGGAAATACTTGTTTTGGCATCAGGCCCCAATTTCCAGGTTCACAAAACCGAAGTTTCCCTGCAGTTTCAGAGCTTTGTAAAGATATACCTAGAAACCACAGTACCATTCAATGAGAAAATAGGTTAGGATGAGTGTTCTTTGAGTGCTGACTGCTATAACTGTTGTTTTCTGAACAGGTGAAATGGTACTATCAGGTGATTTCCCAGCAAGAAGTGGCAAGAAGCCTGTTTCTTTCAAAAATGCAAAAATTTGACCAAAGCTGTTATTGAAATGAAGAGAAAAAGGAACCAGTGTATTTTTCTGGAAAGTCTAATGCTGCAAGCAAAGTCTAAAGCTGTTATTGAAATGAAGAGAAAAAGGAACCAGTGTGTTTTTCTGGAAAGTCTAACGCTGCAAGGTTTCACTGGGAGAAAATATTTCTTTTACCATCAGGCCCCAATTCCCAGGTTCACAAAAACATGTTTCCCTGCAGTTTCAGACTGTGTAAAGACACTCCTAGGACATTTGAACTATTCCATGAGAAAACATGTCAGAAGAGTGTCTTCTGTCAGTGTTGACTACCATACCAGTTGTTACTCTGAATAGGTGAAATTGTACCATTAGATGATTTCCCAGGAGAAGTGGTAAGCAGCCTGTTGCTTTCAGATAACTCAAAAACTTGACCTAAGCTGTTGTAATGAAGAGAAAAATTAAACACTGTGTTTTTTCTGGCAGGTTTCAGACTGCAACTATACAGCATTCACAATGGGAAAATACTTCTTTTTCCATCAGGCCCTACTGCATTTTAAGAGCTTTGTAAAGACACATTTAGGAAACACTGTACCATTCCGTGAAAAAAGAGATCAGGAAAGAGTATTTTTTGAGTGTTGACAGCCATACCTGTTGTTATCCTGATTGTGTGAAATGGTATTGTCAGCTGACTTCTGAAGAGCCTGTTTCTTTCAGAAAACTGAAACATTGACGAAAGTGAGAAGGTAACAGGAAGGCCGGGGTCTCCAAATGGAGGAAACAGGCTACAAGTGTCTCTTAAAGTTCTGTGTTGCCATGGCGACACCTGGTTCCATTGGAACTTAACTTTTCTCAAACCTTGAGCTAGCCAATGTGTTTTTCTTATGGAAATGTTTTTCTTAAGCTAGTTTAATGAAACTATGTATTTGCTTTGGAATTTGCCTTTCTTCCAATGGTTCCACCTAAGACTAACTTTTTTTTTCTTTTCTCAAACCTTGGGCTGATAATAGCTCAACAAACCAGTATTCATATCAATTGTTTTATGGCTGGGGGATGACATACCTTATGCCATCCTATCTCAAAAATGCATATTGTGGGAGAGGGGCCTGGTGAAACACTGTCAGCCTTGAAATGTCTCTCTTATCTGATTAATAGCTTTCTAACAGAGACATAAAACATCCAGCTAAAGACTAGCAGAGGGGCAGTCTCTGTCTCCCTTCTGATGTCTATGTCAGAAACTCTATTTGTCCCTTTTTATACTTTAATAAAACTCTGCTACACAAAAACACTTGAGTGATCAAACTTGGTCCCTGGTCCCGAAGTTAAATCTTCTTTGGAGATCACAAATCTGACACTGTTCACCATAAGCTATCATCTTGGGGGCTTGTCCGGGATCTTCAGGACAAGGTAAGAACACTCAAGAGCTATAGCCTCTCTGATTTCTCAGTATGTATGTTTTCTGCTTTACTAACTCTCTGGTGTGCTTGTGTGATTGAATGACACACCATGAACAAAGCAAATGATGAGCCCTGCTCTGTGGTTTCACGGTGCCTTGTAATGACTGAAGGCAGCCCCCAAAAGGGGAGACTTGTCAGGAGTTTATAGCGACGTGCCAATGCAAAGAGACACCCAATGTCCCTGCGAGGGGAGCAGCCAGAGATGGGCAAAGCATGTTCTTGAACTTTCCCTTCTCGGTCACCTTTTCTTGGCCTCTTTGACCACTTTGTAATTGTGTGGGGAATTAGAACTACTAACATAATCTGTCAGATCATAGACTTTCAAGGGAATTGTGATCCATGCTGTTACTATGTACTTTTATTTAGATGCCATGTATGGAAGTGACTAGCCTTGCTAGGAGCCAAAAGTTTAAATAATATGTTTGGGAGCGAGGCAGAGCTCTAGCTCCAGGCATGTCTCTCAGGCTAGAGGTCACTTTCTTGGCTGCCTGCCTCAGGGGCCAGCGACCTGAAAGTGAGTCTTTGTCAGAGCTGTGTCTCCTATCTCTGTGGATAGAAACACTGCTGGTGACCATGAGGTTTTTGAGGACACAGATTGGGAATTGCAGGATCTAGTCAGATTGGAAATGCAATGGGCTTCTTCCTTTTGTAGTGCTAGCTCTTAGTGGACCAGAGGAGGCTCTCTGATGGCTTTTGTCTCAACTCCTTAGATATTCCTTTTGTAGGATCTATGGACATGAACTGGAAGGATTGGCTCTAATAGCTCAAGAACAAAAATCACTTTTTCCTCGCTGACCAGCCCTCCACCATCTCTTTTGCTATCACATATACTGGTGTGGTGACACTCAGAAGGGACATCTGGGCTGTTTGCCCCATTATGACTCACCAGTTCTACTGAAGTCAGGACTGTACTCAGGAATGTGCATAGGCATGTGAAAGATGGATGTTTCCCCTAGGAGTCCTAGCTTGGGAAACATTCTGGGAAAACTACTCTGCTCCACCCCAGGTGGCATAAGAGAAAAGGGCAAATCAAACAAAGGTCTTGGTGGTATGGTACTGAATCAGTCTGGGATGCTATCAGATCTACCCCTGGTGCATCTCCATCCACCTTGGTGGTAGAACCAGGAGGGATGAGTAAGAAGCCTGTGTCAGTAAGGGACAGACTAAGTCTGACCAGGGAAGGAAAACTTTGGTGGAGAGTCTGTCTACAACCCCATCTAGAGCAGGGAAGGATGATTCCAGTGGAAAAAAGCCATGGCTGTGGATGCCACTTTTTTCTCTTACAGATGGGAGCTAGCAGTTCCAGAACCACTCCTTTAAGATGTATTTTTTTAAGAAATTTGGGACAAGTTTGATCCCGAGTTTAAAAAGACATGTCTGGTCTTCTGTGATACTGAATGGCCATAGTATCCTTTGGAAGATGGGGAACACTGGCCTGTTGAAGGATCTCTTAATTATGATACTGTTTTACAACTAGACTGGTTCCATAGAAAACAAGAGAAATGGGTAGAAGTGCCATATGTGTTGCTCTTTATCTCTCTGTGAGACATGCAAGACTTATGTCTTAAGGGTGCAGATTTGGATGTGAAACCTTCAGCTTCCTCCTGTCCTCTTAATTTACCCCTGTATCTGGGGTTCCCAACTGAAAAGGCTGGGAATCAGTGTTCCCTTCTGGGGGGGGGGTTGCCTCAGTCTCGGTAGAAATTCAAACAGTATCAATTGTGGTTGAGACTATCAAGAGGATCCAAAAAGTACACAGAAACCTTTACAGTATTAAATTTACTTTATCAGCTTACTTGGAGAGATGTAATGTATGTCTTGGGACAGATGCTGACTCCTGACTCAAGAACTTGAGTTTGGGGGGAAGCTACTACTTTTGAAGATGAATGACTTGAACGTGAGACAAGGGGAAAGAGGAAACATGAAATAGCCCTCCTTCCTACTGGGAAACAAATGATTTCCATAACAGAGCCACTTTTTCAGATGTATTCTTGAAGGACTCAAGTGAGCACACATGTTGAGACTTTAGACTATGCTAAGCTGGTTGACATAGAACAGGGAGAGAAGAAAACTGCTGGCAAATTCCTAGATGCACTATGGGAGGCTCTCTGCAATTTGCTGATGTTGATCCTGAAAGTGCAGAGGAAGAATGATCCTAAAAGATAGATTTCTCAGTCAGCTCCAGATATCTGCCACAAGTTATGAAAACAGGCGTTGGGATAAAATTAGTTAAAAAAAAAAAACTGTTGCAACTGGCTCAGATGGTATATTACGGTAGAGAATACAAAGAGGAAAATAGGAGGAAAAAAGAACCAAAAGTGGCATCCAAAAGACTGAAGACCCAACAATGGCTGTTAGATCTGCTCTGAAACAGCCTGAAAAACATGCCCAGAGAAACCCAGGTGAAAAGGGATGGGCTTGTTATTACTGTGGAAAGGAGGGGCATCTCAAGCCAGATTGCCATTAGGCATCTAAGCCACCTCCGGCTCCATGTACAGTCTGCAAAGGACCATAATGAAGAAGAGACTGCCCTCTGAGGTGTTGGCCCCAGGAGTCGAACTGTCAAGACAATCAGGACTGAAGGTGCCTGGGGGTCCCCACACAAGCCTCCATCCTAATTACACCTGAGGAACCCTGGGTATTAATAACTGTGGAGGGCCAATCAGTTGATTTCTTTTGGCCACTGGGGCAAACTTCTCTGTGCTCACTGAAGCCCCTGGTCGGCTTTCCACACAATCCACTACCGTTATGGGACTGTCTGGATGAGCCAAATGCTATTATTTCAGTCATCCTCTAAGCTGAAGCTGGGACTCTGTACTATTTTCTCGAGTTTCTATTTGTGCCAGAGTCTCCCTCAACTCTTCTGGGGAGGTATATACTGTACAAGGTCCAGGCCTCTGTTTTCATAAATATGGAGCCAGCTCTTTCTCTTTCATTAATTGAACAAAATGTACATCCTAGAGTGTGGGCTGATTGAAAAACTGTGTGTTGAGCACAAAATGGTGTTCCTGTCATTATCAAGCTCAATGACCTTCACCTATTTTCACATCAAAAGTAGTATTCACTGAAGCCTGAGGTTAATGAGCTGGCAAAATTTTACTATACTGACTTCTCATGATGTCATGAGTTTAAGATCCCATCTTAAACTCTAAAGTTCAGAGTGACAATCTGTCACTCAAGGGGTGTCAAAAGCTCTTGGAATAGAATATCACTTACATTGTTCCTGGAGACCCCAATCTTCAGGAAAAGTTGAAAAGGCTAATGATATTATTAAAAGACACCTATGTAAGCTAACTCAGGAAACACAAGACAGTTGGTTTGAGGTTTTACCCATAGCTTTAATGAGAGTTTGAACTGCTCCTAAGAAGGGACAGTCTATATGGTCGACCACTTTTGCACACAGATATTGTCATAGATCCTAAAGGCTAAAAATTAACTATGTGACTCAGCTTTCAGCCTTTTCAACAGACATTAGCAGGAGGTTAACTCCTGACCCAGATTTTGAGTCAAACAAGCTGGTGTTTGAGCCAGGAACTGAGATGGGCCTGAGAACCTGTATAGGCTTGCTTCTGCTGACTCCAAAAGTCCTGAGTCTGCCGTTTGACCCTCAAGACAGCACCTTTCTGTCCTGGACTCATTCCTACACTACATTCCACAATTGACATAATTTCTGGGTCTGTGGAGTGCTCCCCTCTTCATCAGTGGAAGTCTTCTGTGGTGGGCATCTCCACTTCAAGGAAAGGACTTACTCCAAGTCTGCAAATACCTTCAACAACAACAATCATATGTGATGCCTCTTCTTAATCTGAGGACATCTAACAATCCTAAAATGGACTGGTGCAACACTGTACTTTAGCTATGGACATAATGTGACTTTTAATTTTGATTGTACATCGTCTTGGTTTAACGACTATTTTGCTACACATAAGAAGGTAAATGGGTCTAGATCTGGTGGCTTTTTACCTGACATTTATAAAATATGGGATGAGGTTATATGGCTAACTCCTGAAAAGGGACACCTAATATCTAGCACCCCCATGTGCTGGGAACAAATAGAGCCATAGCCAGAAGTTAGCCAACAACTTAATTATAATGATTGGGAACAAATGAGATTTTTGCTTCAGGAAATACGCAATGTAATCATTCCCATGTTTTCCAATCCCAGTTCAGGTCCAGGCTAGGCTTGGGAATGATTGGGACTGGATATCTCAGTCACACTGGCTTGTTCCAAATGGGTCTACTGGATATGTGGCTCTTACCCATGGGTGTGGCTTCCCCTTGGCCGGATCATGAGATGCACCCTAGGTCTAGTTTTACTCATGGCTTCATACTTTCAGAGCTTCCAGAGAAGCCTGCTAATTTACCACACCTTAGAACTCGCTGGGCAAGATCTGTATTTCACTGGCATGATTATTTGGCTGCAGCATTTGTTCCCTCTTCGAGAACTACAGATGTTATGCTATGAGTTGAGACTCTGACTAACTTTACTCAACAGGCTTTACAAGATTCTCAAAAAGCTATTTCAGCTCTTAATGTTGATCAAATACAAATTAGAAAGGTAGTTCTACAAAATAGATTGACCTTAGATATTCTGACAGCTGCACAAGGAGGAACTTGTGCCATTATTCATACCCAATGTTGTAGATATATGCCAGATATGAGTACTAAGGTTACTCACTTTACCAAACACATGAACAAGATGATTCAGGCTATGGATACTCCTAAAGCTTCAGTCACTTCACCTTGAAAAATGTTAACTAGCTCCCCATGGTGGAGAACAATCTTAATTGTAATAATTCTAATTGTTTTGTTTTTACTCTTTGCTCCCTACATCTGTAACTGTGTAACTGAATTTGTTTCTAACCATCTGAAAACTTTTAAGTTACAAATGGTTGCCCAGGCTCCTATGAGTGCCACAGCCTCCTCCAACTATTACTTGGGGTCCCTGGATCAGAGACCCACCATATGAGGGTTAGGGGAATATGTTGCCTCAACAATTTAGGGGCAATGTCCCTCAACAGCAGGAAGTAGTTATGGAATGAGAATAACGCCCCTTTCTCCAGGCAACATAATTCTCCTAAAAGAAAAGAGGGGAATGAGAGGGTAACAGGCAGGAAGGTCAGAGGTCTCCAAACAGAGGAAATAGGCTGCAAGTGTTTCTTAAAATTGTGTGTTGCCATGACGACACCTGGTTCCACCGGAATTTAACTTCTCTCAAACCTTGAGCTAACCAATGCGTTTTTCTTATGGAAATGTTTTTCTTAAGCTATGTTAATAAAACTATGTATTTGCTTTGGAATTTGCCTTTCTTCAAAATGGTTCCACTTAAGTAATTTTTTTTTTCCTTTTCTCAAACCTTGGGCTGATAATAGCTTAACAAACCAGCATTCATATCAATTGTTTTATGGCTGGGGGATGACACACCTTTTGCTATCCTATCTTTAAAATACATGTTGTGGGGGAGGGACCTGGTGAAACACTGTCAGCCTTGAGGTGTCTCTATCTGATTAATAGCTTTATAACAGATATAAAACATCCATCTAAAGACTAGCAGGGGGGGCAGTCTCTGTCCCCCTTCTGATGTCTATGTCAGAAGACATAGACATATGTTTATGTTCTCTGTCCCTTTTTATACTTTAATAAAACTCTGCTACACAAAACCTCCTAAGTGATCACGCCTGGTCCCTGGTCTCAAAGCTAAATCTTCTTCTTCGGAGATCATGAATCTGACTCTGTTCACTGTAAGCTATCAAAAGCTGCTGCTGTAATTAAGAGAAAAATGAACCAGTTCGTTTTTCTGGAAGGTTGGAGGCTGCAATTACCCAGTTTTCACAGGTGGAAAATATAAACTTACCATAAGTGTCCAATTCCCAACTTCACAAAAGCGTGTTTCCTGGCTGTTTCAGAGTTGTGTAAAGATGCATGTAGGCCACACTGTACCATATCATTTGAAAAGATATCAAGTGAGAGTGTTCTGTGAGTGTTGACTGCCATACCTGTTGTTACTCTGACTAGGTGAAACTGTACTGTCAGATGACTTCCCAGCAAGAAGTCAGATACATACTTTTTATTTCAGAAAATTCAAAATCATGATCAAAGCTGTTGTTATAATGAAAAGAATGATGAATCAGTATGTTTTTCTGGGAGGTGTGAAGCTGTAACAATCCAGCTTTCAGAGTTGGAAAATACTTCTTTTGCAATCATGCCCCAATACCTCGGTTCTCAGAAACATGTTTCACTGAAGTTTCAGAGCTATGTAAAGACACTCCTACAATACTGTTGCAGAAACCAGTACTTGAGAAAGCAAGTACTACACTCAGATAGTTGGAGAACTCGGGTGTATTATGTCAGTGGCCCCAGAGGAGTTAACACTCCAAGCTCTGAGCCCCGAACAAAGGGATTACCAAGTTTTTATAGACAAACTGTAGTGGGTAGCACTAGCTGTTAATAGGCTGGTTTAAACTAAGGGGTTTTGCACACATGGGAACAGCAGTCAAAATGGGGAGGGGGATGCCGGGCCTGGAAAGGCATGATTAAGCAGGTTTGCAGGGGCTGGGCGATTGCAAAGGGCAGGACAAGGGTGAGTGAGATAAACTCCAGTTCCTAGTATTGCAGGTCCCCACTTTTTGAGATTATGTGACCTACATGATCTAGACTTTGCAAGGGGCAAGCTGAGGTACAGCAGCAGCAAGAGAAGGAGGTTATATAAAATTTTAACTTTTCCTCTTCTTCAATACCATGTACCATTCCATGAGAAAAGATGTCAGCGGAGAGTGTTCTGTCAGTGTTGACTATCATACAGTTTTACCCTGAATAGGTGAAACTGTACTGTCAAATGACTTCCCAGAAAGAAGTGGAAAGCAGCCCAATGAATTCAAAATACTCAAAAACTTAACCAAAGGTGTTGTAATGCAGAGAAAAATAAGCCAGCGTGTCTTTCTGGCAGCTTTGAGGCCGAAACTATCCAGCTTTCACAGTGGGAACAACTTCTTTTGCCATCAGGCTCCAACTCCCAGGTTCACAAAAGTTTCAGAGCCATGCAAAGACAATCCTAGGACACATTGTACCTATTCATGAGAAGAGACTTCAGGAGAGAGTGTTCTGTGAGTGTTGACTACCAATACTGGTTGTTACATTGATTAGGTGATGCTACTATCAGATGACTTTCCAGTAAGAAATGGCAAGTGACCTGTTGATTTTAGAATACTCAAAACTTTGACCAAAGCTGTTGTGTTAATGAAGAGAAAAATGAACCAGTATGTTTTTTTTTTTTTTTTTTTCTGGCAGCTTTGAGCCTGCAACTATCCAGCTTTCACTGTGGGAAAATGTTGGAGTCCTTTAATGGAGAGTTCCAGAAAAACATCTATTTCTGCTTTATTGACTATGCCAAAGCCTTTGACTGTGTGGATCACAATAAACTGTGGAAAATTCTGAAAGAGATGGGAATACCAGACCACCTGACCTGTCTCTTGAGAAACCTGTATGCAGGTCAGGAAGCAACAGTTAGAATTGGACATGGAACAACAGACTGGTTCCAAATAGGAAAAGGAGTATGTCAAGGCTGTATATTGTCACTCTGCTTATTTAACTTATATGCAGAGTACATCATGAGAAACGCTGGTCTGGAAGAAACACAAGCTGGAATCAAGATTGCCGGGAGAAATATCAATAACCTCAGATATGCGGATGACACCACCCTTATGGCAGAAAGTGAAGAAGAACTAAAGAGCCTCTTGATGAAGGTGAAGGAGGAGAGTGAAAAAGTTGGCTTAAAGCTCAACGTTCAGAAAACTAAGATCATGGCATCTGGTCCCATCACTCCATGGGAAATAGATGGGGAAACAGTGGAAACAGTGTCAGACTTTATTTTGGGGGGCTCCAGAATCACTGCTGATGGTGACTGCAGCCATGAAATTAAAAGACGCTTACTCCTTGGAAGGAAGGTTATGGCCAACCTAGATAGCATGTTTAAAAGCAGAGACATTACTTTGCCAACAAAAGTCCGTCTACTCAAGGCTATGGTTTTTCCAGTGGTCATGTATGGATGTGAGAGTTGGACGGTGAAGAAAGCTGAGCGCCGCAGAATTGATGCTTTTGAACTGTGGTGTTGGAGAAGACTCTTGAGAGTCCCTTGGACTGCAAGGAGATCCAATCAATCCATCCTAAAAGAGATCAATCCTGGGTGTTCATTGGAAGGTCTGATGTTGAAGCTGAAGCTCCAATACTTTGGGCACCTCATGCGAAGGGTTGACTCATTGGAAAAGACCCTAATGCTGGGTAGGATTGGGGGCGGGAGGAGAAGGGGACGACAGAGGATGAGATGGTTGGATGGCATCACCGACTCGATGAACATGGGTTTGGGTAGACTCCGGGAGTTGGTGATGGACAGAGAGGCCTGGCGTGCTGCAATTCATGGCGTCGCAGAGAGTCGGACACGACTGAGCGACTGAACTGAACTGAACTGAACTGGTGGTCCGGAGTCTATGATAAGAAAATGAAAGAGAGAAAGATAGAGAGAAAAGGAAAGAGAGACAGAGAGAGAAAGACACGGGGACCCAAGCCTCTGATGGAGGAAGGGTACTTTAATGGTCTTTCTATGAGTATATATATACTGTGTTACAAGAAATTTCTTTTGACAATGACGAAGGTCAGAAAACCAAACGTACGGCAACCTTTACCAAGGGAACAAGGGAATAATAATAATCACAAGGTCAGGAGACAAACCATATCTCAAGAAAGAGGATTGAGACTAACTAGTTTTGCCTAAGGAGAATGTTTACTGAAGGAGACCCGAGCCCGTCTCATTCCATGACTTCTGTCCTGGGAGCAGCTTGCCATTCCACTTGATAAGGAACAGAGGTTTTATGAGAAACAGCACATAGGAATCCTCCTGTTTAACATTCTCTGACAATTTGAGGATTCATCAGAAACAGCACGTAGAAATTCTCTTGTTAAACATCCCCTGATAATTCCCCCTTATTTATTTATAATATTAGTAAAAAGAGTTCTGACCATTTGAGTTTGTTTGTTTGCTATTAACAATTTTTGCATTCAGGCAATGGTAAACAACAAATATAATTGTCAAGACAATCACCAAAATTATAGTTTCAGAGCCGATATTTTGAGTAATGCTTTGAAACCCTCCATGTGGGTCTAGCCCAGATAATTGATCAGCTAGTTGTTTAGCTCAAGTTTTCAAATTAGTGGAAGAGGGCAGATTTTTAGAAAAGGTTTCAAAGATTTCTTTTTGTAATAATTATACATTCAGAGAGGCATTATCATGTATGTCTTGTGAAATGAAATTTGATTTGTTCCCAGTTGTAGGCACTATGATTGAATTGGACAGGAGTAACACAGAACTGAGTAGAATTCCAATCACATTTTAGTGTCATCTGTTTTTGTAAATCTATTCATTGATCTCCAATTCATTTGATGGCTGTTCTTAGGTCCTGTATTTCATTTTGAGTATCCTCATCTGTCTGAGCTTGAGTGGCCCACATAGTATGAGCATCTTTAGTCCAATTTGGGATAGAATAATGTTTTTGAATTGAGGTTTGTAAAGCATTGCCAGTGACTGTAGCAGTGGTGCAAATCGCTATTAATCCCCAAATGCCAAGAATCAGCCATCTAATGAATCATTTAGATCACCGGAGCAGTTTAGTAAGTAACCGGGAAGCAAGTTCAGCCATGGGACCTTCTTCCCAGGGCTGCTGGAGATTTATTGGTAACCACAGATTAGTCAAGATTGAAGAATCAAAAGGGAATAATTTCTTAAAGAAATAGAGGAGTTAAGACAAGTATACAATTTGCAATTTATACAAGTTACAGAACATAAAGGCTTATTGAATTGTAAGTTTCTTATAGCTACAACAAAAGGAAGTAGAACACAGGCTTGTATAAAATATGATTGATTATAGTGAAAGAAATAATTATTATGACTATGACTGATCCCTATGAAATGTCTGGTCTAAGTCTCAAGTTCCTCCGTGCTTGTAGCAAGTTTCCAGATGTCATATTGTTCAGGACCAATCTGTTCATCGAGGATGATTAGAGGATGGGGGGGGGCTTCCCTCATCAAGCCATCCAAGAAGTCCTTTGTCATGATAATGTTCTATAGTATTTTTAGTAACTTTTCATGCTGCTTGAGTAACATAATCACACACAGTGCTGTCAATATCATCTGAGCAGTTAGATAACCACATACCATGGGGTCCCAAATCGACAATCGTATGATTAGCCATAAACATTAATTTTCCTGATTTTGCTCGACATTTGTCCCAATGAACAGGAGTATATTTAAAGTTCTTATTAACAAACCCTTTGCATAGTGTTCTTTGCTCTTTCCCTAAAGTTTCAGCAGTATAAACATAGTTCATGGACAAAGATAGGGCAATAAATAATCCAAGCAACGTCTGAAAGTCCTCTTTTGGAGGCAGGGCGAAAGCCCAAGTTTGTTGGCTAATGTTTATGCATAATTCTGTTGAGCCCATACACAAAAGAAGGACTTCATAACCTAGAAAGATATTAATTAGTTTCCCTTCTTCTTCAGGGTGTGAGGGCCCTTTAAAGTTCCAAGGAGAAGGCATATGTATGGAGTCATTGGTTGAAACAATTGGTCCTTCTGTCCATTCTATAACCTGAAGTAAAGGGGGGTTGGGTATGTAAGCCCAGTAAGTATGATTTATTGATTCAGCTCGAGCGAGGGAGGCGTAAGCAAGCCAAGCAAGCGGGGCAGCAAAAAATATTTTCAGGATTCCAAGACATTCTCTGTTGAGAAACCAAAGTTTTAGCTTGATTAGTAAGGGTTTTTATTTGTCCCCAAGAGGGGAGATCATAAGGTTGATGCTGCTGGGGGCGGTGCTTTCTGGAGATCTTTAGAGGCACCATGGCCCATATTGGAACTTCTTCCTCCTGGGATTTTTGTTGTTTTGTCTCTACTTTGAAGCCCGGGGGCCCCTCTGGTCTTCCATCTCCTCAAAATGTCTTTATGCTCCTGTCAAGACATCTTTTTGCGGTAAGGTTAAAAAATTTAAAACAAATAAAGCTGTATTAACAATAGTTATAGGTTTAGAAAATATCTTATGTTGGAATTTAGTAAAGTTTGCTTTAGATAAGGAAGACAGTAGTGTTCCTGTTCAGTGTGTGTTGTGCTCATTCAACTATGTCTTGTGTTTGGGGATTATAAGGAATGCCTGTAACATGTTTAATAGAAAAGGATTGTAAAAATTGTTTGAAATATCTTGAAGTGTAGGCCAGGCCATTTTCTGTTTTCAAAAACCATATTCCAAGAAAACTTTGTTCTTTTAACAGGAAGAGAAAACAAAATTCCAGATTGGTGTCAGCTTATATTTACTGTGAAACATTAGTTATTTACTTAGTCAAAGTAACAATAAAAGATCTCAAAGGTAGTCTAATGTCTTAAGAAACTTGAATCATGCATAAAACTCTCTTTCATTTGTTATAAACCCCTTTTATATTTTTTTGTATTTATCCTTTTATATGTCCACTCAGAGAATAGCCACCTGTAAGTTTAGATTTATTTATTTATTTATTTTTTTATTTAGAACTGTTAGATTTGTAAGTGCTGAGTTTTCTTTAGGCCAGATAATCAGAGCTCGTTGACAAACTGGCCTTTAGCAATTTTGTCCAAGGACAGAGAGTGAGACATACATAAATCTGGACAGATAGAGACTTTATAGTTTTATATTTAAAATGTCTTTGCCCTGTTTTTTCCTTGGCTTGAAGTTCTACCAATTTTCTCATGCCTGGAGTTTCAGGCAGAGTGGGCTGTGTATCTCAAGGACACGATAAGAGTTAACTTCAGGTTTTCCTCAGACATGTTTTTTTTTCTCAGACAGGATCAGAGCTCAAAAACAAAATGTTTTTTAATAAGTCAGTTTTTTTCTAATTGTAGGCGCAAAAAGAAACGATTTTACAATTTCTAAAAGACTTCATTTTAACCAGTTTTTTCTGGAGTCTAAAGAATATCTTGACCATTCAGTGTCAAAAATGTCATTTCTCTTTTTTGTAGTTATAGTTTCTTGTCTAAAATTTAAACCAGGCAGTGTTCAAATTGGCTCTGTTGGCAGGGGTAAGTTGGCTGATAAGATGTTGTCTCAGTCTCACGATTTGGAGTGATAGCTTTTTGACATTTATGATTTGCATTCTCATAAGCAAGTAATTTTTTTAGCTGTTTTTTGGCTTCTTCTCTAATTACAGTACAGGAAATAGCAGTTTCTAATCTAGCTAAAAAATCAGCATAACTTTCATTAGGTCCTTGTAATATTTTATTGTAGCTATTTGTAGGCTCTCCTTGAGGAGTAATTTGATCCCAAGCTTCAAGGGCCACTGTTTTTAATAGTACATGCAATAAGGGAGGGCATTGTATTTGAGCTTCTATGGCATCAAATTGTCCGGTGCCAGTTAACATTCCAAAAGTAATTTGGTTTTGGGGAGTGCCAGCTCAAGCATTCTTGTTAGCGTGATCTCTGGCTATATCATGAAACCACATTGTCCATAGAAGATATTTTCCTGGTTTAAGGAGAGTTAACTCTGGGACTAAAGATAGGTTTCAGTCTTTTAAAGCTTTGTGTGTAAAATTTTATTTAAAGTGACAGAACAGAGAAAGCTTCTGTCTTAGATATCAGAAAGCTGGTAGAAAGAGTATTTGTCTTATTAGTTTAAGTGAGACCTTATATCTTTTTCAATTAGTTATTGAGAATAGATAAAAAGAATACTTTAACGTTTTAAGAGTTCTATTAGGCCCTTTCCCAAGACATACATTCTGAGATAACTTTGGCATAAGATTGGCCAGGGAGAACAGATTCCAGATAATGTTTCTGGGCAAGATATATTGTTGCTGTACAAGTCTTGAGATACAAGTTCCTAGGCAAGATTTGTTACAATTATAATCATTAACGTAGAGCCTAAGAAAAGCATTTCCATGAGTAAGACATTGTGCTATGTTATCATTAGTTTTGGACCTAAAGAAAGGTCAGTTTTCTGGCAAGATACATTGTTGCACAGGGCTTAAGGAAAGCATGAATGAGAACGTTTGCTTCCCCTCTATAGGGCCTTGGACTGTCTGCTTAAGTTTTAACTCTTTCATTTTCTCCTGCTTTTAGGAGAATATGGTTGTCAGGGAAAGGGGTGGCAAAATCTTTTTGTAACCTCTTCCTGCTGGGAAGGCATGTAGGCCTTAAAATCATTCTGTAAGCTCTTCCTGCTGGGAAGGGGCATAGGCCCTAATTTGTTGAGGCAATAAACTGTAGGAGCATGAATAATCATTTGTGATTTAAATGCCTAAGCCACTTAGATATAAAATTCACTATATAGTTACAGATATAAAAAGCAAAAAGCAAGAATAAGACGACTACAATTATCACCGTCAAGATAGTTTTCCACCAAATGAAGAGAAAAATAATGGGGCTTTCCAGCCATTTAACCTGTGTCTCAGTACTTACCAGCCTCAATAGGCTCTGGGTCACTCTGGCCGAACTGCCACGTACATCATTCCCTGTTCTGGGTGCCACTTGTTGGGGTCCTTTAATGAACCGGGGTCTGGTGGTCTGGAGTCGACGATAAGAAAATGAAAGAGAGAAAGATAGATAGAAAAGGAAAGAGAGAGAGAAAGACATGGGGACCCAAGCCTCTGATGGAGAAAGGGTACTTTAATGATCTTTCTATGAGTATATATATGCTGTGTTGCAAGAAATTTCTTTTGACAATGACAAAGGTCAGAAAACCAAACGTACAGCAACCGTTACCAAGGGAACAAGGGGATAATAATAATCACAAGGTCAGGAGACAAACCATATCTCACGAAAGAGGATTGAGACTAACTAGTTTTGCCTAAGGAGAATGTTTACTGAAGGAGACCCGAGCCCGTCTCATTCCATGACCTCTGTCCTGGGAGCAGCTTGCCATTCCACTTGATAAGGAACAGAGGTTTTATGAGAAACAGCACGTAGGAATCCTCCTGTTGAACGTTCCCTGACAATTTGAGGATTCATGAAAAACAGCACATAGAAATCCTCCTATTAAACATCCCCTGATAGGAAAATACTTCCTTTGATATCAGATCCATTTCCCTGATTCACAGAAACATGTTTACCTGCATTTTCAAAGCTTTTTAAAAACACGTCTAGGCAACGCTGTACCATTTCATGAGGAAAGAGGTCAGGGGAGAGTGTTCTGTGAGTGTCAGCTGCCATATCTGTTGCTACTCTGATTAGATGAAACTGTACTGTCAGATGACTTCCCTATAGGAAGTTGGAAGCATCCTTTTTATTTCAGAAAACTAAAAATTACAACCAAAGCTGCTGTTGTAATGTAGTGAATAATGAACCACTGTGTTTTTCTGGCATATTCAAGGCTGCAACTCTCCAAGTTTCACTGGGGGAAAATACTTCTTTTGCCATCAGGTTCCAATTCCCATGTTCAGAAGAACGTGTTCCCCTGAAGTTTCAGAGCTGTGTAAAGACATTTATAGGAAATATTGAACCATTCCATGAGAAAACATGTCAGAAGAGTGTATTCTGTCAGTGTTGACTACCATTTCAATTGTTACCCTGAATGGGTGAAATTGTACTGTTAGATGACTTCCCAGAAGAAGTGGCAAGCAGCCTGTTGCTTTCAGATAACTCAAAAACTTTACCAAGTCAGTTGTTGTAATGAAGAGAAAAATGAGCCACTGTGTTTTCTGGCTGGTTTCAGGCTGCAACTATCCAGAATTCACTATCAGAAAAGTCTTCTTTTTCAATCTGACCCCAATTCCCAGGTTCACAAAAACAAGTTTCCCTAAATTTTCAGAGCTTTGTAAAGACACATATAGAAAACACTAAACCATTTCATGTGAAAAGAGATCAGGTGAGAGTATTCTTTGAGTGCTGACTGCCATAATTGTTGTGGTCCTGATTAGGTGAATTGGTACTGTCAGATGACTTCCCAGCAAGAAGCGGGGCAAACAGCCAGCTTGTTTCAGAAAACTCAAAAATTTGACCAAAGTAGTTGTAATGAAGAGAAAAATGAAACAGCATGTTTTTCTGGCAGGCTTAAGGCTGCAATTGTCCATCTTCCACAGTTGAAAAATATCATCTTATCAAAAGTCTCAATTCCCAGGATCACAAAAGAATGTTCTACTTGTTTCAGAGTTGTATAATGACACTTCTAGAATGCACTATACCATTCCATGAGATAGCATATCAAGGGAGAGTTTCTGTGAGTGTTGACTGCCGTAACTGTTGTTACTCTGATTAGGTGAAACTGTAGTGTCAGATGATTTCAGAAATAAATTAGAAGCATCCTTTTGATTTGATAAAATTCAAAAATATGACCAAAGAAGTTTCTGTAATGAAGAGCAAAATGAACCAATGAGGGTTTTCTTTTCTTTTTTTTTTTTTTTTTGGCAAGTTTAAGGCTGCAACACTCCAGCTTTCACTTGGGAAAAAACTTCTTTGTCATCAGTCTCCAATTCTCAGGTTTACAAAAACATATTTCCCTGCAATATCAGAGCTGTGTGAAACACTCCTAGGACACATTGTACCATTCCAGAAGAAAAGTTGTCAGAGGAGAGTGTTATGTCACTGTTGACTGCTGTATCTGTTGTTACTCTAAGTAGGTTAAATGGTACTGACAGTAACTATCCATCAAGAATTAGGAAGTAGCCTGTTTCAGAAAACTCAAAAACTTTACCAAAGCTGTTGTTGTAATGAAGAGAACAAAAAACCAGTGTGATTTTAGGGCTGGTTTGAGGCTGCAAATATCCAGCTTTAATAGGTAGAAAATATTGATTTTACCATAAGGCCCCAAATGCCAGGTTCACAAAAGCATGTTTTCTGGCTCTTTCAGAGTTGTGTGAAGACACAGCTAGGACACACTTTACCATTCCATGAGAAAACATGTCAAGGGAGAGTGTTCTTTAAGTGTTGACTGCCATACCAGCGTTACTTTGATTAGGTGAAACTACACTGTCAGATAACTTCTCAGCAAGTAGTCAGAAGCATCTCTTTTTTTTTTGCCACTATATTTTTAATTGAAGAATAATTGGTTTACAGAATTTTGTTGTTTTCTGTCAAACATCAACAAGAATCAGTCATAGGTGCTCCCATGTTCCCTCCCTCCTGAACCTCCCTCCCATGCCTCCCTATCCCACCCTTCTAGATTGCCACAGACAACCTGTTGGAGTTCCCTGAGTCATAGGACAAATTCTCATTGGGTATCTATTTTGCATATGGTATTATATGTTTCTGTATTACTCTCTCCATACATCTCATGCTCTCCCTTTCCCCTATCCCCATGTCCATAAGTCTGTTCTCTATGTCTATTTCTTCATTGCTGCACTGCAAATGAATTCATTAGTACCATCTTTCTAGATTTCCATATATATGCATCAGTATACAATATTTATACTTTCCTTTCTGACTTACTTCATTCTGTATATTAGGTTCTAGGTTCATCCACCTCATTAGAACTGACTCAAATGTGTTCCTTTTTATGGTTAAGTAATATTCCATTATATATATGCACCACAGCTTCTTTATCCATTCATTTGTCACTGGACATCTAGGCTGCTTCCATGTTCTAGCTATTGTAAATAGCACTGCAATGAACATTGGGGTACACGTGTCTTTTTCAGTTTTGGTTTCTTTAGGGTATATGCCTAAGAGTGGGATTGCTCAGTCATATGGTGGTTTTATTCCCAGTTTTATAAGGAATCTCCATGCCATCTTCCATAGTGGCTGTATCAAATTACATTCCCACCAGCAATGCAAGAGGGTTCCCATTTCTTCACACCCTCTCCATCATTTATTGTTTGTAGACATTTTGATGATGGCTATTCTGACTGCAGTATGTAATTTTTATTTGCATTTCTCTAATTTTCATTTCTCTAATAATGAGCAATGTTGAGAATCTTTTCATGTGCCTGTTAGAATCTATATGTAGTCTTTGGAGAAATTTCTGTTCAGGACTTTTGCCCACTTTTTGATTGGGTTGTTTGTTTTTCTGGTATTGAGTTTGAGAGAGTCAATTTCTATGCAGGTTGATAAGAAGTCTGGGGTCTCCGAGGAGGAGCGAGGGGTCTGAGGTTCTTGAGGAGGAAATAGGGGTCTGGAATGCTCAAGGAGGAGGAAAGGACAAACATCTTATTTTTTTCTCTACAGTCCTTAGTCTTAGTCACATAAAACCTTTTTTTCTTTAAGCCCAGAACTGATGATTATACAACAAACAAGTCAGTTTAAACTCTGTACTAAGGATTATATAACAACAATGTATCTTGCTTGAGGACAATTTCTCCTTCCTGAAAACCTTCTGATTAATCCTGATATCTTAGAATGTATATTATGGGAGTGGGTCTGGTAAAATCTTTCTATTGTCAAGTTCTAATCCTGTTATCTTAAAATATAAATTCTGGGAGTGGATTTGGTAAATTTTTTACAACCTTGAGACATTCTTTTGATTTATTGCAATAACTAATTAAAAAAGTATATACCTTTCTTGCTAAAGACTAGCAAGGGGGGCCCTCTCTGCCTCCCTTCTGATGTCTATGTCAGAAGCTTTTTTGTCCCTTTTCACTATAATAAAACTTCTGCCACACAAGAGCCCTGAGTGGTCAAGCCTGATCTCTGGTCCTGAAGCTAAATCTTCTTCTTTGGAGATTACAAATCTGGCATGGTTCACCATAAGCTATCAAGTTGGATGAGCTGCTTGTGTATTGTGGAAATTAATTCTTTGTCAGGTGTTTCCTTTGGTATTATTTTCTCCCATTCTGAGGGTTGTCTTTTCACCTTGATTATAGTTTCCTTTGCTGTGCAAAAGCTTTTAAGTTTAATTAGGTCCCACTTGCTTACTTTTGTTTTTATTTCCATTACTCTAGGAAAGGGGCCACAGAAGATCTTTCTTTGATTGATGTCATCGAGTGTTCTGCCTATGTTTTCCTTTAAGAGTTTTATACTTTCTGGTCTTACATTTAGGTCTTTAATTCATTCTGAGGTTATCTTTGTGTATGGTATTAGGAAGTGCTGTAATTTCATTCTTTTTCACATAGCTGTTCCATTTTCCTAGCACCACTTATTGAAGAGGCTATCTTTGTCCGTTTGTATATTCTTGCCTCCTTTCTCATAAATAAGGTACCCATAGGTGTGTGGGTTTATCTCTGGGCTTTCTATCTTGTTCTATTGGTCTATATTTCTGTTTTTTGTGCCAGTACCATAGTGTCTTGATGACTGTAGCTTTGTAGTATACTCTGAAGTGAGGAAGGTTGATTCCTCCAGGTCCATTCTTCTTTCTCAAGACTGCTTTGTCTATTTGGGGTCTTTTGTGTTTCCATATGAATTGTGAATTCTTTGTTCTAATTCTGTGAAAAATGTCATTGGTAATTTGGTAGGAATCACATTGAATCTGTAGATTGCATTTGGTAGTATAGTCATTTTCACAATATTGATTATTCTTACCCAGGAACATGGAATATCTCTCCATCTGTTCATGTCATTTTTTAAAAATTAGTTTATTTTCTATTTTTTTAACTTTACAATATTGTATTTGTTTTGCCATACATTGACATGAATCCACCATGGGTGTACATATTTTCCCCTTCCAGAACCCCCCTTCCACCTCCCTCCCCATCCCATCCCTCCGGGTCATCCTGGTGTACCAGCCCCAAGCACCCTGTATCATGCGTCAAACCTGGACTGGCGATTCCTTTCACATATGATAATTTCCGTGCTTCAATGTCATTCTCCCATATCATCCTGCCCTCGGCCTCTCCCATAGAGTCCATAATATTGTTCTATTTATCTGTGTCTCTTTTGATGTCTTGCATACAGGGTTATCTTTACCAATTGACTAAATACAATATATATGTGTTAGTATACTGTATTGGTGTTTATGTCATCTTTTATTTCTTTCATCAGTGTCATTATTTTCCATGTACAGTTCTTTTGTCTCCTTAGGTCAGTTTATTCCTAGATATTTTATAATTTACTTTTTGTTGCAATGATGAATGGGATTGATTGCTTAATTTCTCTTTCTCATTTTTAACTGTTAGTATATAGGAATGCAGGTAATTTATGTGTATTGACCTTGCATCCCATGACTTTGATAAATTCACTGATTAGCTTTAGCAAATTTTCCAATGGTTTCTTTTGGGTTTCTATGTACAGTATCATGTCATCTGCAAACAGTGAGAGTTTTACTTCTTCGTTTCTGATCTGTATCCATTTCTTTTTCATCTCTAATTGCCATAGCTAAGATTTCCAAAACTGCTGAATAATAGTGTTGAGAGTGGACACCCTTGTCTTGGTCCTGATCTTAGGGGGAATGTTTTAGTTTTTCACCATTGAGAATAATGTTTGCTGTGGGCTTATCATATATGGTCTGTACTATGTTGATGTAGTTTCCTTCTAACCCACTTTTTAAAGCATTTTTAAGGGTGGTGAATTATGTTGAAGTCTTTTTCTGCATCTATTGAGATGATCATATGGCATTTATGCTTCAATTTATTAGTATGTTGAATCACTGATTGATTTGCATATATTGAAGAATCCTTGCATCCATGGAATATACCCGATTAATTAATCATTGTGTGAGCTTTTTAATGTGTTGTTGAATTCTGTTTGCTAAAATTTTGTTGAGGATTTTTGCATCTATGTTCATCATTGATATTGACCTGTAATTTTCTTTCTTTCTTTCTTTTTTTCTTGCCTGGTTTTGGTATCAGGGTGATTGTGGCCTCATAAAATTTGTTTGGAGGTGTTATTTCCTCTTCAGTTTTTTGGAAGAGTTTCAGAAAATAAACATTACCTTGTCTCTAAATGTTTGATATGATTCCTGTTTGAAGCCATCTGGCTCTGGGCTTTGGTTTTTGGGGAGATTTTTGATCACAGTTACTATTGTAGTGTTTATAATTGGCTTGTTCATAATTTCTGTTTATCCCTGGTTCAGTCTTGGGAGGTTGAACTTATCTAAGAATTTGTCCATTTCCTCTAGGTTGTCCATTTTATTAGCATATAGTGCTCATAATATTCTCTTATGATCCTTTGTATTTCTGTGTTGTCTGTTGTAACCTCTCTTTTTTCATTTCTAATTTTGTTGATTTGATTTTTCTCCTTTTTTTTTTTTCTTGATGAGTCTGGCTAGTGATTTGCCAGTTTTGTTTATCATCTCAAGGAACCAGATTTTAGTTTTATTAATCTTTGCTATTGTTTTCTTCATTTCTTTTTCATTTATTTCTGTTCTGATCTTTATGATTTCTTTCCTTACTCAGACCTTGGGGTTCTTTTTTTTTCTTCTTTATCCAGCTTCTTTATATGTAGAGTTAAGTTGTCTATTTGAAGCATTTTTGCTTGTTGTTTCTTGAGATACGATTTTATCATTATAAACTTCCCTCTGACAACTGCTTTTGCTGAATCCCATAGGTTTTGGGTCGTCGTGTTTTCATTGTCATTTGTTTCTAAGAATCTTTTGAATTCCCTTCTTATTTCTTGAGTAACCTCTTCATTATTTAGTAATGTATTGTTTAATTTCCATGAGTCTGTGTTTTTTGCAGTTTTTTCCTGTAGTTGATATCTAGTCTCACAGCATTGTGGTCAGAGAAGATACTTGATATGATTTCAATTTTCTTAAACTTACTGAGGCTTGATTTGTGGGCCAAAATGTGGTCTATCCTGAATGTCCCATGTGCACTTGAGAAGAAAGTGTATTCTTCTGCATTTGGATGGAAAGTCCTGAAGATATCAATCAGGTCCGTTTGGTCTAATGTTTCATTTAAGGTTTGTGTTTCCTTGTTGATTCTCTTTTGATGATCTGTCCATTGGTGTAAGCGGGGTGTTAAAGTCCCCTACTGTTATTGTGTTACTGTCAGTGTCCCCTCTTATGCCTGGTGGTGTTTGCCTTCTGTACTGTGGTGCTCCTATGTTTGGTGCATACATATTTACAACTGTTATGCCTTCTTCTTAGATTGATCCTTTGGTCATTATGTAGTGTCCTTCTTTGTCTCTTATAATATTTTTCATTTTAGTCTATATTGTCTGAAATAAGGTTTGCCACTCTGGCTTTCTTTTGGTTTCCATTCTCATGTAATATCTTTTTTTCTATCCTTTTACTTTCATTCTCTATGTGTCTCTAGATCTGAAGTGGGTCTCTTGTGGGCAGCATATGCATGGGTCTTGTTTTTGTATTCAGTCAGTCTGTATCTTTTGGTTGGTGCATTTAAAGTAATTATTGATATGTATGTTCCTATCGCTATTCTCTTAATTGTTTTGGGTTTGTTTTTGTAGGTCTTTCCTTTCTCTTGTATTACTGGCTATTAAGTCCCTTTAGCATTTGTTGTAAGGCTGGTTTGCTGGTGCTAAATTCTCTTAACTTTTGCTTGTCTGTAAATCTTTTGATTTCTCCATCAATTTTGAATGAGATCTTTGCCAGGTATAGTAATCTTGGCTGTAGTTTTTTTTTTTTTTTTTCTTTCAGTGCTTTAAATATATCCTGCCATTCCCTTCAGGCCTGCAGAGTTTCTGCTGAAAGATCCGCTGGTAATCATGTGGGTTTGCCCTTGTATGTTTCTTGTTGCTTTTCCCTTGCTGCTTTTAATAGTCTTTCTTTGTGTTTAATCTCTATTAGCTTGATTAATATGAGTGTCAATGCGTTTCTTCTTGGGTTTATCCTGTAAGGTACTTTCTGCACTTCTTGGACTTGATTGACTATTTTCTTTCCCTTGTTTGTGGAAATTTTCAACTATAATTTCTTCTAATATTTTCTCCGAGCCTTTCTTTTTTTCTTCTTCCTCTAGGACCCTTATAACTCAAATGTTGGTGTGTTTAATATTGTTCCAATGGTTTCTGAGGCTATCCTGAATTCTTTTCATTCTTTTTCCTTTATTCTGCTCTTCAGCATTTATTTCCACAATTCTATTTTCCATCTCACTTATCCATTCTTCTGCCACAGTTATTCTGTTCTTGGTTCCTTTTAGCATATTTTTAATTCCAGTAATTGTGTTATTCATCTTTGTTTGCTTATTCTTTATTTATTCTATGTCTTTGCTGATTGTATTAACTGTGTTAATTGTTTCTCACATTTTCTCCTTTCTATTTTCAAATTTTCAGAGCATCTTTACTATCATTCTTCTGATTTTTTTTTCAGGTGAATTGCATATTTCCTCTTCATTTATTTGGTCTTGTGAGTTTCTACCTTTTTCTTTCATTTGTGTTATCTCTCTCTCTCTTTTATTTTTCTGACCTGTTCCACTTGAGGTCTCCTTTTCTCAGGCTTTAGGGTTTATTCCTTCTTCTTTTTGGTCTTTGCCTTTGGAGGGAAAGGTTGTTTGAGTAGTCTGTGTTGACTTCTTGTTAGGGGTGACTTGTGCCTGTGTTATAGTGGGAGGAGATCAAGCAAATCAAGAAGATAATTACAGAAATAATAGGGGATATACTCACAGTTCCACATACACATTTATAAGCAACATATTCTATAGAAAAAATTACATGAGACTGACTTGGTGAACAAAGGAAAGCAAAAGTGATATCGACCAAATAAGCAGAGCTAGCTAATGCTCAGTTTGGAAAACAGCCTGAGCAGTGTACCAACTGGGGAATATAGAAAAGACAGCTCAACAATTTAACTTATTTGGTGAAAAAGAAATAGTGAAGGAAAAAAGGGAGAAGAAAAAGAAGAAAGAAGAGGAGAAGCGAAAGAAAAGAGAAAATGAAGGGGTGGAAAAGAGGATGGAAAAAAGAGAGAGAACAGAAAACATAGAAAAGCAAAGGTAAATAGGCACATTGAATAATATTTATATATATTCAGGAATAGCTACAGCTGCTAAAGAACTATAAGAAAAGCAGTCAAATATGTAAAAAACAAATTCAGAAGAATCACACAAAAGTGTGATGAAGGAAAATTAGAAAGAAAATTCTTAAAGTAAATTTTTAACAAGAAAAACAAAGAGGAAAGCTCTACAGAACCACAAAAGGCTAATGTGAATATAGAAATGTGTAGGGGGAATACACAGTGTGATTTACAAGAAAAAAATAGTTTTCAAGGTCATAGTTCTTCTTGGTTGTAGAGTCTGCCTCCATACATGGAGTAAGATTAATGTCCTGTGATGTTTTCCTGGTTGGGGAAGCTTATGCCTGTGTTCTGCTTCATGGAGCTGGATCTCACCTCTCTAAAGGTCAGTGCAGTGTCCAGTAGTAGGTTTTGGGTTGTCTGTGGTTTCAGTTTGTCTTGGGAAGTCCTGGTTTTGGCAGTGTTAGACATGTCTATTTCCACAGGCACTTCAAAGTGGCCCTATCAGCATATCTTCACTGTCACCAGCCCCCTACTTGTTCCTGGAATATTTCCCAGTGCTTCTTTTCCCAGGTCCCACCCTGCACTGCAAGCCAAAGCTTGGTAGGTAGGGGCTTGTGTGGATCTTTTCTCGATGTCCCAACTGTGCCCTCTGCATCATAGAGACTTGTGTGGGCTTTCTTCAGCCCCCTAAGCTCACCCTCTGCATCACAGGGCTTGTGTGCACTTGTCTTGGCTCACTGGACCCAACCTCCTCTATATCATGGGTCTTGTGTTCACTTGTCTCTGCTCCGGGGGTCCTCCCTCTGCATCTTGGGGCTTGTGTGCACTTGTTTTGGCTAACTAGCCTTCCTTCTGTGTCATGGGGCTTGTGGGTTCCTTTGGCTCCCTGGACCCGTCCTCTGCACCCCCCAGTTTGTGTACACTGAAGAGGTTTGTGTGCCATGCTTTTCTTGCCACCCCGGACCACCCTTTGTGCCTAGAGGTTTGTGTGTGCTGGAAAAGTTTGTATGCCATGGTACTCTGGGCACTCTAGGCCCGCCCTCTGCCCTGTGGGGCTTCTGTGGGATTCTGTCAATTTCCCGAGCCCACCGTCTGGTCGAGGCCACAGTTCATGAGCTGTTTACGGGATGAGAAGTGCAGCTTTCTCTTTTCTCTGTCCTCTAAGTCCCTGCTTTGCCTGGTTTTCTGAGATTCCGCAGCTTCCCCTTGGACCACCTGTGAGGGAGCTTCCCAGTGCGTGGGAACTCTTCCGGTTTTAGGACTGCCTCCTTCCCTTGGGGCACAAGCTCCAGGCCAGAAATTCTCTGTTTTTTCTCTTTTTATGTCTCCATTCACTCTCCTACTCATTCCAGGGAGCTTAGCCTGTACCCTGGAGGCATGGGGTCTTCTGCTGTCCCCTAGAGGTTGTTTTGTAGGAGTTGTTCCATATCTTGATGAGCCTTTGACATATCTGTGAGCTGGCTGGCAATCTCCCCATCTTACTCCTCCACCATCTTCTTCTCTTTAGTTTTTTACTTTTTTTAATATTTAGTTTTAGGCTGGCTCTTTCACTCTCCTCCTTTACCCTCATAAAGAGGCTCTTTAGTTCCTCTTTGCTTTGGGCCATTAGAGTGGTATCATCAGCATATCTGAGGTTGTTGATGTTTCTCCTACATATCTTGATTCCAACTTGAAACTCATCCAGCCCGTCTCTCATGATGTGTTCAGTGTATAGATGAAACAAACAGGGTGACAGCAGACAGCCCTGTTGTACTCCTTTCTCAATCTTGAACCAATAAGTTGTTCCATATAGGGCTCTTACTGTAGCTTCTTGACCCATAAACAGGTTTCTCAGGAGACAGGTAAGATGGTCTGATATTCCCCTCTCTATAAGGCCTTTCCACAGTTTATTATGATCCACAGTCAAAGGCTTTCACATAGTCGATGAAACAGACATAGATTTTTTTTCCCTAGAATTCCCTAGCTTTCTCTATGATCCAGTGAATGTTGGGAATTTGATCTCTGGTTGTTTTTCTAAACCCAGCTTGGACATCTAGAAGTTTTTGGTTTGCATAATGCTGAAGCCAAGCGTGCAAGGTTTTAAGCATGACCTTACTAGCATGGGAGATGAGTGCAATTATCTGATGGTTAGCACATTCTTCAGTAGTACCCTCCTTGGGAATTGGGATGAGGATTGACCTTTTCCAGTCTCATGGCCACTGCTGGTGTTCCAGATTTGCTGACATATTGAATGCAAACAACTTGATGGAATCATCCTTTAGGGTTTTGAATAGTTCTACTGGAATTCCATTGCATCTATTAGCTTTATTAACAGCAGTGCTTCCTAAGGCCCACTTGACTTTGCTCTCCAGAATGTCTGGCTCTGGGTGGCTGACCACACCATCATAGCAATCTGATTCATTTGTATCTTTTTTGTACAGTAAACCTGGAAGATAGAATGATGGAAATAACTGAAGCAGAGAAGAATCAAGAAAAAAGAATGAAAATAAATTAGGACATTCTCAGAGACATCTGAGACAATATTAAGCACACCAACATATAAATTATAGGTGTCCCAGAACAATGAGAAAAAAAGAAAGAGTATGAGAAAAAAATCTGAGGAGATTATAGTCAAAAACTTTCCCAAGTTTTTTGGAGAAAGGAAATGGTGACCCAAGTTCATGAAATCTATAGAGTCCCACACAGGATAAATCCTAAGAGAAACACACTAAGACACATGTTAATCACACCAACAAAAATTAAGCAGAAAGAAGAAATATGAAAAGCAGCAAGGAAGAAGCAACAAATAACAAGGGAATCCTGATAAAGTTAACAGCTGATCTTTTAGCAGAAAATCTGCAGGTCAGAAGGGAGTGGCAAGATATACTTAAATTGATGAATGAAAAAAGAAAAACCTACAACCAAGATTATTCTACTCTCAAAGGTTCTCATTCAGATTTGACAGAGAAAGCAAAAGCTTTTACAGGCAAACTAAAGTTAAGAGAATTCAGCACCAGTAAACTAACTTTAAAACAAATCCTAAAGGAACCTCTGTAGATAGGAAACACAAGAGAAAGAAAAGACCTTAAAAAAATGAAACAATGAAGTAAGTGGTAATGGGATCATACCTATCAGTAATTATCTTAAATGTAAATGGACTAAAGACTCCAATCAAAAGCCACAGACTGGATGAATGGGTACAAAGCAAGATCCATATATATACTGGCTGTAAGAGACCCACTTCAGATCCAGGGACACATACAGACTAAAAGTTAAAGGCAGTAAAAAAATATTTCATGCAAATGGAAATCAACAGAAAGTAGGAGTAGAAATATTCACTTCGGGTAAAATAAACTTTAAAATAAATACTATTACAAGAAACAAGGAAGGAGACTACATAATAATCAAAGAATCAATCCAAGAGGAAGATATAACAACTATAAGTACATATGGACTCAACATAAGAGCACCTCAATACATAAGGCAAGTACTATCAACCATAAAAGGGGAAATTGAGAGTAAAACAATAATAATGGGGGACTTTAAATGTCATTCACACCAAAGGACAGATCATTCAGACAAAAAAATCAATAAAGAAACAAAAGCCTTAAATGAAACATTAGACAGATTCACCTAATTGATACCTACAGGGCATTCCATTCCAAAGCAGCAAATACAGTTATTTTCTCAGGCATACACAGAACATTCTCCAGGATAGACTGCATCTTGGGTCACAAATCAAGCCTTTGTAACAAAAAAGATGCCTCCTCCTTGGAAGAAAAGCTATGACAAAGCTAGACAGTGTATTAAAATGCAGAGACATCACTTTGCTGACATAGGTCCATATAGTCTAAGCTATGTTTTTTTCAATAGTCATGTACAGATGTGAAGTTTGGACCGTAAAGAAGACCAACAGCTGAAGAATTGATAGCTTTGAATTGTAATGCTGGAGAATACTCTTGAGAGCAAGAGTCAGCAAGGAGATCAAATCAGTCAATCCTTAAGGAAATCAACCCTGAATATTCATTGGAAAGACTGATGCTGAAGCTGAAACTCCAATACTTTGGCCACCTGATGCAAAGAGCTGACTCATTGGAAAAGACCCTGATGCTGGGAAAGATTGAGGGCAGGAGGAGAAGTGGGTAGCAGAGGATGAGATGGCTGGATGGCATCATTGACTCAATGGATATGAGTTTGAGCAAACTCCAGGAGATAGTGAAGGACAGAGATACCTGGCATGCTACAGTACATGGGGTCTCAAAGAATTGGACATGACTGAGTGACTGAACAACAGCAACAGACTTTTTTTTATGACAACAAAACAATGAGATTAAATATCAATTACCAGAAAATAATTGTAAAAAAATCCAAGCAAATGGAAGCCAAACAATATACTTTTAAATAAACAAGAGGTCACTGAATAAATTAAGGAGGAAAAATAATACCTAGAAACAAACGACACTACACTACAATCCAAAACATATGCATATTAAGTTGTTTCAGGCATGTCCAACTCTTTGCAACCCTATGGACTGTAGCCTGCCAGGCTCCTCTGTCCATGGGATTCTCCAGGCAAGAATACTGGAGTGGGTCGCCATGCCCTCCTGTAGGGGATCTGGGATGCAGCAAAAGCAGTGCTAACAAGGAAGTTTATAGCAATACAATCCTACCTCAAGAAATGAGAAATCATCAAATTAAAAACCTGAGTTATCATCTCACACTGGTCAGAATGGCCATTATCAAAAAGTCTATAAACAATAAGTGCTGGAGAGGGTGTGGACAAAAGAGAACCCTCTTACACTGTGGTGAAGATATAAATTGATACAGCCACTATGGAGAACAATATAGAGATGCCTTTAAAAAACTGGGAATAAAACTACCATATAACCCAGCAATACCACTATTGGGAATATACCCTGAGGAAACCTTAATAGAAAAAGACACATGTACTCCAATGTTCACTGAAGCACAATTTACAATAGCCAGGAAATGGAACCAACCTAGATGTCCATCAACAGATGAATGGATAAGGAAGTTTTGGTACATCCATGCAATGGAATATTACTCAGCCTCAAAAAGAAATGAATTTGTGTCAGCTGAAGTAAGGTGAATGAATCTAGAGCCTTTTATACAGAGTTAAGTAAGTCAGAAAAAGAAAAAAAACCAATATTGTATATTAATGCATATATATACGGAATCTAGAAAGATAGTACTGCTGAACTTATTTGCAAGGGAAGGATGGAGATAGAGATGTAGAAAATGGACTTGTGGACACAGCAGGGGAAGGAGAGTGTGGGATAAATTGAGAAAGTAGCATTGACATATATACACTGTGAGTGCTTAGTCGCTAAGTTGTGTCTGACTCTTTGCAAACCCATGGAGTGTAGCCCACCAGGTTCCTCTGTCCATTGGATTTTTCAGGCAAGAATACTGGAGTGGGTTGACATTTCTTCCTCCAGGAGATCTTTCCAACCCAAATACTAAAACTGCATCTCCTGTATTGCCAGGTGGATTATTTACCACTGAGCCACCTTGGAAGCCCTATATATACACTACCATGTATAAAATAGATGGCTAGTGGGAAGTTTCTATAACACAGTGAGCCTAGCCTGGCACTCTCTGATGACCTAGAGGATCAAGATTGGGGGATAGGTGGGAGGGAGCCTCAAGAGAGAAGGGATATTTATATATACATATAGTTATGAGTCATTTGCGATGTTGTATGGCAGAAACCAACACAGCACTGGAAAGCAATTATCATCCAATTAAAAACAAATGTAAGAATGGGAGTGATATTATCCAAACTATACCTTTATAAGATCCCACAGTTGCTGTAGAAAGGATGAATAGTGGCAATGCAAGGGTAAAAGTATTAACAGGGAAGCAGCTATTATATTTGTTCAGTTGAAAGGTGATAGTGGTTTGTACTTGGGTGGGGTATAGAATTTTTAAAAATAGATTGATTTTGGATATATTTTTAATATACAACTGGTAAAAATTATGTTTAGATTGGAAGTGAAAAGTGAAAGATACAGAAGGCTGAAGGATGACTCAAGTTTCCACATTGAATAGTTTCACAGATGATGATATTTGCTGAAATGGGATAGAATTGATGAAGAGCACATTTAGTGGGAAAAAGCAGTGTTTCTCCATTAGACTTGTTATAATTTGAATTTTATATTACATTCTAAAAATATAGTACATTCTCAAGCCCTCTCTTAGTCTGACCTGGAATACTTTTTCACCTATCTACCGAGTTTCTCCTCATCCTTCAAGATTCAGCTGAAGTATATTCTCTTTGATATTCCTCCTGATCCCTCCCAGTTATCTGGTTCTTCCATTTGCTTTCTGAGCACTTTAGTTATAACTGTCTTCTATACTGGAAAATGGTATCTAACACAGTGTCTGAATATTTTTTACAAATTTTAACAAGAGATTGGATGGAGGTATGGCCAAGGTGGCTGACTAGGAAGACCCCGATCTCACCTCCTTCCATGGGCATAAGGAAATTGCAATTATTTATAGAACAACTGTCTATGAGAGAAACCCCAAAGACTAGCAGAAATGATCTGCTACAGCTAAAGATATAAATAATGAATCACAACAAGATGAGTAGGAAAGACAGATCTTTTTTTTTTGTAATTGAGACCCATATTCCCTGGTAGATGACCATAAAAGGAGGATAAGCACAATTGAAGTGGTTCTTCCCAAGGCCTAAGGGCATGAGCCACACATTTGGGCTCTCTAGCTGAACCAGTCCTGTAGAACATTTGATTTTGAAGGCCAGTAGGACTTACTTTTGGGAAAGAAAGAGGGCTATGAGAAACGGAGACTCCACACTTAAAGGACACACACAAAATTTCACATGTTCTGATATCCAGATCAGAATCAGTAATTTAAAAGGTACCTAGGTCAGGTCTACTTACTGATTTGCAGGAATCGCTTAGAGAGGCAGGAGATGGTTGAAACTCACCTTGAGGACATTGACACTGGCAGCAGCAATTTATGGGAACTCATCATACCAAGAGGGTTTCCCTGGTGGTTCAGTTGGTAAAGAATCTGCCTGCAATGCAGGAGATCTGGGTTCAATCCCTGGGTTGGGAAAATACTCTGGAGAAGGAAATGACAACCCACTCCAGTATTCTTGCCTAGAGATTTCCATGGACAGAGGAGCCTGATGGGCTACTTTCCATGGGGTCGCAAAAAGTCAGACATGACTAAGTGACTAATACACACACACAACATACCAAGAGGACACTGGTGTTGGTAAGGACCATTTTGGAATCCTCCCTGTTGCTTACTAGTGCTGGAACCTAGCCTTGCCCACCAGCCATTTGACACCAGGTCTGGGACACTCCAGGTCAGGCAGCTAGCTGCATAGAAACACAGGCCTACTCACCAGCAGGTCAGCTTCTGTAGGATCCTCACCACCAAGCCTTTCCAGAATTGGACTCACCCACCAGAGGACCCAGGAATGACCCCCACCTACCAGTGGATCGTTACTAGACCTGGAACCCAGCATCATCCACCAGGGCATGGGCACAAGCTCCAGGACCCCCTGAATCCTGGCATCACCCACCAGTAGGACAACTTGAGCTCCAGAAACTCTAGGTCCTATAGACAGAGACCCCAAGATCTGATTTTGCCAACCAGTATGCTGGCACTAAACTTGGCACCAGGCCTCACTCACCAGCAGGCAGGCACCAGCCCTTGGATCAACAAGGCCCTGCAGGCAGCTGTGATAAGATACAGTGTAATCACCAGTAGCCTGGCACCAGCCCAAGGATTCCCTGGTGCCTTGCCCTGTCCACCTACCTATACCAACTCCAGGACTCCCAGGGCCCTGCAGAGTGTGACTTAAATCCCTAGCTCCATCCACCAGTGTGTCAGCATTTGCCCTGGGTCATCATGAGCCCTGGAACTGGACACCAATGGGCCAACACCAGTTCTGGGAAACCCTGGCTTTAGCCAGGGACCTGAGACTTCACTCTGAAACTCAGTTGACCAGCACTAGACCCAGGTTCTAGCTTCACTACTTGTGTATGAGCACCAGCCCTGGGACCTCAGCAGGCTTTCATCTAGCTGTGTCAATAAGGATATCCTGGGCCTGGCCCTACCCAGCAGCCAATCACTATTTGTTCTGGGATCCTTGACACCAGAGCCAGCCATCCTGGGACCTGGCCATACACACTGGTATACCAGCACTAGCTCTGAGATCCTCCTGGGGCTTAGTAGCCAGTTACCCTGTGACATGGCCACAACCTGTCTGTGGCTCACCACCAAGACCTGGACTCCCCTGACTGTGAACAGAGCCATACCAGGACATGGCTTTGTCCACCAGTGGCTCAAAGACCCTGCACAAGACAGTGCCTGGTAACCAATTGGACAAGAGAACAGTCCCACCTACCAGTATCCTCACAGTAATCAGACCAACAACAACAGGACACACACAGGCCACAGAGAGGATACCCATAAAGTATATTGTCTTTTTTCATTCAAGTTGTGATTTTCCTAGCTCTTGGTATGATGGAGCTCTGAACCATATTAAAACAATCTATTTTATGAAGCAATAACTCTGTTTGTGTTTAGCACAAGTACTGGCATAATTTTGTGTTAAAATGGCTATGCAACTTTCAGAGACTTTGCTTTACTTTTCTATTTTCCTTGGTTTCTCTGGTGTCACTGAAGCTCCTGTTGATCTCTGCCAGAGCTACTTATTGTCTCTGAATAGGAAAAGGGATTCTCCATCTTGCAAGCACAAAGAGTACTTCCTGGACTGAAACTTGTTATGTTGAGATTCCCCTTACTGTTTCTTTCCCATGTCTAATTGGAGGAGGGGAGTCTCTGGCCAGTAGAGATGAAGAGCAATTTCCAAAACTACTTGACATAAGCAAGGCTCCTCCTCAGTCCCTCATTCCAGAGTCCCCAAATCTACCTGGGGTTGTCACTAGAACTCCTTTTTTTTTTTTTTTTTTTTTTTACTTTGGGCTGCAAAGATGCCCTGTTACTGTGCTTCTCCAGGCTGCCTTCTTCTTTTCTATTTTTTTGTCCTTCTATGATTGCTTTTTTTTTTTTATTTCCAGTGTTTATTTACCACCAGAGAGAGATGTCTATGGTAGCTCATCTAAAATGGAAGTCCAATTTATGCTTTTCAGCCATCAATTTTCTGTGACACAGGTTCAGTCCCTGGGTCGGGAAGATCCCCTGGAGGAGGACATGGCAACTCTCTCCAGTATTCTTGCCTAGAGAATCCCATGGACAGAGGAGCCCAGAGGGCTATAGTCCATAGGTTTGCACAGAGTCAGACATGACTGAAGTGACTTAGAATGCACACAGAGTGAATGTAAGGCAATAAACAGGGGGATACCACACAAGTCCAGGTAACAGATGGCTGTACTTTAGTCTGGGATAGTAGCAGTGAAGATAGAAACAAATGAACAAATTAAAGTTATTTTGTAGGAAAAACAAACAAGATTTATGATGTGCAGATTTGGGGGATTTTTGACTTGAGCAATTGAATGGGTGGAAGTGCCACTAAATTGTCAAAAACATTTCCTCCATCCTCACAAGGAGCACATCCATCACAAAAAAATAAAAAAAATGTATCCTTTTCTGAAATATATGGACTTTAGCTTACATTCCTCAATCTGGAGCAGGATTACATATTCAGAAGAAATGTATCTCCATCCCACCTATTTCTCTTTGTCTCAGATTCATGACTGAGACCAAGTTGACAACCTTCCAGGTGCATACAAATTACAGCTAATAATTGAGTAGAATTCCCAGAGTGGACTGGGTTTTCAATAACCTTCATGTTAACAATACACCGACAGAGTTCTGTTGTTAATTTCATTGATTATGCAATAGCTAAAATACCCTAATTTGATTTTATCACTAACAGTCCAAATCTTCTCCCACCTTTACCCCCGATACGTTTCTGAGATTTCCAGTAAAGCTTGCCACAAAGCCATTGTCCACAGTAAACCAAGATGAATGATAGGCTCTGGCCTGTGTTTTACCATCCAACTTTCAATATTATTTAGCAACTCAACACCAGTTCTGTGGGTTTCTACACTTAATCTTCAAAATGTTGCTAACTTAGCAGATAAGTTTTCTGGAAAGACAGAAAGAGGGAAGTTGGATTCAATATGGATAATGAATGATGGAGATTAGTGGAGTTTCTGTGATATAGAAGGATGAAGTAGATATTTGGAGTTGACTAGATGAAGACTTGAATCTTCACTCAATTTTTAGCTGAATGGCCTGAGGTAAAATCATTTTCTCTTATCATTTGCTTGCTTAAAAGTACAGCAAAAATGTCGCCCTGATAGAACTAATGAAAGTCAAATGCAATTAGGTATTAGATGTTTTGTAAAATATAAAGCACTATGCATTTCAGTTATTGCTTTCACTGTCCTGATGCCTCTTCCATTCTCTATTTTCCATGTAAAACAATGCAATGGACACTATAGTAAGAATGGGCCAGTTATCCCATCCCTACTCTCTTTTCTGTGTTCTCTGACGAACGTTTTAGAGAGGCTTGAACTTGTGACAAAGGAATATTGCTTTAAATTAGCAGAGGAAGGACTCTATCCTATAAAGAGGCCCCCCAAATTGCAAGTAGATGTCTCATACCCCCAACAACCAAAAGAGCTCACTAGATCTGTGCCATCCTCTCCTTGCCCAGTGTAAAGGTTTGAACCTAGTTTCAGCCCTCTATTTCCCTCTGGCAACATTTCTTAGTATCCAGGATATTTTTTGCACTTATGGATTTCGAGGTCTCCTCTGGGACAGCTTCTTCACTTCCCAAACACAAACTTGAAGCATCCACAAAGGATAGGCAGGCCCATTCTATTCCTACCCCTAACCACCTCCACCGGTCTCACCGAGTGCTCTCTCTTTCAGCAGCAGTCACAACCTTCAAGAAACCGCAGAGACAATCAAAATCAACAAGTTCACTCTTACAGTGTTATAACAAGCACTTTAATATGTAGAATCTTCTGATGAAAGCATGGAGAGGACACTCAACATTCCCTTCAGTGCAACTGTATCAAGAACTTGGAACACTGGCTTCCTGAGGAGTTTCTGTCTCCAGAAACTGTAGTTGCTCTTGGCAGCAATATTGCATTTACCCACTTAACAAAAATAGTCCACTCTCAAGAAAAGTAAAAATACAATTTGAATCTTTAAATCCTACCTCACTCATTCCCTGTCATGCTATGTTCTTAGTCTTTAGATGTGGATTATTGTCACAGCTCACTTAGCCTCAGTTCAGAATAAACTTGCCTAAGTTCTGGAAAGCAGTAGAGACTTAATGAATCTTACTCTTGGCATCTACTTTGTGAGAAAATGTTTCAGTTTTTAGAAATTACCAGATCTTCCAAGTGTCAGTGGGTGATATAATCTAGCTATTGAAATTTGTGATATGAGATGCTAGGGGACTCAGCCCCAGGTGCCCAAGTGGAACAAAGAAACTAAAGAAAAAGAAAGAATACAATTTCCATACAAATAAATAAGTGAGGAAATACTTAGATAAGTTTGATTCCTTCCTCTGCCTTTTCTACAACCCATACCCTTTAAATGTATGTCAGCTGCAAGTCCACAGCCTGCTGAGAGTATATTCCAGATGTGCAGTTCCAAGATCCAGCTGTTACTGCTTGAGAGACAGAAGCTTGAAGCTGTCATCCAGGATGGACCTCCTGTTGCGCCGTAACTTTCTCTGACGATGCTGGTACCACACCACACCACCAAGAACCAGAGCAATGAGCAGGAGAATGATACCCATGGCAATCACGACAGAAGTCAGCGTCTCGATATCCTTTATAGGGATCTGCATGCCCAGCATCTTCACATTGCCTTCTCCAATGTCTCTGGAAATTGCTACTGAAATAGAACAAGAGGAAAATGGGAACAAGAGGAAAATGGGAACCATGGGCTGGAGAGTACTCTTAAAAGGCATATTTTATAATCAACTCTGAAAGAGGAGAAATAAGCTCATCCAAATAGTACAGAAGAACTGTCTTTATACCTCAAAAGATCAGCCAATGATGATAGACTCAGAGGTTACAGAGAATCAACGTAACAAAATGCCATAGGAGAAAATCCTTAGGAAGCACTGAAGCTCCAATGCCCCCATTGAAAGAACTAGGACTCAGAGTGAGAAGGGCCTTGACATATTTCTTAAAATATATAAAGGCTTATGATGTAGCAAAAAGAAAAAAAAAAGAATTGGTTTGCATGGCTCTAGAGGGTAGAACTAGTAGTAGTAGGTAGAATCTCCTGAGAAGCAATTTGACTCAATTATCTAGCTTATCAATACTCTGACAATTGGGCCATGATAAGAGCCTGCCATTGTTCTGTCTGGTCTCTCACATCTTTGAGTCATTATAACACTGATGTCATATTGATATTTCTAGGTGAAACATCTAATTTTCTTAGTTCCTGGCATAGGAACTTTTGATGATCCCCAATTAGCCCATGGAGTAAAGCTCAAACTCAAATCAGAGATTCCAACTCTCACAATCAGGTTCTAACCTATCCTACTCTTAATTGCTACTCTTCAGGCATAACAACTCATTCCTTGTTCTGCAGAATAGGTGAGACTTTTTTCAGGCTTTCAAGATTTTCTCATGCTGCTCATTTGCCTGAACAGCTTTTCTTCTTCCTTAACATTCTATCCCCAGCTTAAACATTATTGGTCACAGCAAAGCTTTCTTCAATTCAGCTAGACAATTAATAGTGTTCCTCAGTTTTGGTTATATTTATTTAAAATATTAAAATGCACACCCCACAACTCAGAAAAAAATAATGGTCCTCTATTTTGTGTGCCCAAAGCACCTGTACTATTTGTAATCCAACAGTTTACTTGCTTGGAGAAGGAAATGGCAACCCACTCCAGTTTTCTTGACTGGAGAATCCCAGGGACGGGGGAGTCTGGTGGGCTGCCATCTATGGGGTCGCACAGAGTCAGACACGACTGAAGCGACTTAGCAGCAGCCACAGCAGCCGCAGCAGCAGTTTACTTGCTTGGGCCAACTGACCCAATCCACCCTCAATTCTGGATTTCTGTCTCCTCTTTTATAAAATGAGGATAAAAACCATGCCTAATTTTAATGTTTATTGTGAGGTTTGAGTTAATATTTATAAATATTCAACATAGTTTTTGGAAGATAGCAAATGCACAATAATTGATCAGTTGTTACTATTTTTCCCCACCTTTAAAAATAATATATAGTATCCAGAACTACAATTATTGTTGCTGTGTCTCATTCTACTTTGAATCTCCTCGAAAATAGTGATTATGTCTTATTATTTTGGTGTCTCTGGCAGTCAGCATGTGTTTGATGAATGTATAATTGGATGAATCAATATTCTTACAGAACTGAGAGAAGATGTAATAAAATGAGTTTAATCAGAAGCTGGGAAACATCCTGGTCTTGAGTTCACATTCCACCACTTACTTACTCCTCTTGTGACCTTGGAAAAATCACTTTCCATCTCTCAGTTTCTCATGTAGAAAATACTGGGCTTTTGTAGACCACCAGTTTTGAGGGGTTTTCCCACTGTTCAACATTTTAAAACAAACAAGAGCTTTTGAAGATGTATGTTTGTATGTACATACTGGTATGTGCAAATGTATATACAAAACATGTATATGTGTGTGTGTTAGACACTTAGTCATGTCTGAGTCTTTGTGACCCCGTGGACTGTAGCTCACCAGGCTCCTTTGTCCATGGAATTCTCTAGGTAAATATACTGGAGCGGGTTGCCATTTCCTTCTCCAGGGGATCTTCCTGACTCAGGGATTGAACACAGGTCTCCTGCATTGCGGGCAGATTCTTTACTGTCTGAGTAACCAGGGAAGCCTGCAAATATGTATATACATACCCATACATGTATGGCACTCTGCTCTCTCTGCTTCACCTTTCCATTCCATAACCCCTGGAGAACATACTCTAGTTCCCTGGTTGACTGTTTATAAGATACTTAGGCAGATCATTGTTCAGTCAAGAAGTTGTGTCCAACTTTTGTGATGCCATAGACTGTAGCCCTCCAAGCTCTGTCCATGGGGTTTTTCCAGGCAAGAATGCTGGAGTGGGTTGCCATTTCCTTCTCCAGGGGATCTTCCTCAACCAAGGATTGAACCTGCATCTCCTGCACTGGCAGGAGTATTCTTTATCACTGAGTCCCCTGGGAAGCTCAGGCAGGTCATCAGGTCTTTTCCAAATAGAGCTGAAAAATTTCCAGACTGAACTGAAGATCTCTAACATCTGATCTAGACCTTCATAACTTTCTGAATATTTCTCAGTTTAGATACAAATGAGGAAGAAAGTAAAATAATTATTTGAACCTAGCCTGGATAGGACAGAAATCTCTGTTTTCTTGAAGTGCAGAAATGGCTGGTCCCCAAAAGTCAACTATTTAGTATTCCATAGATTGAATAGTATTTGTCTTAGTTTCACACTGTTCTTATGGGGAATTCATATCTATGCTATAGCTCCTTTATGCACAACTCAGCAAGACCTTGAATTTTCTTCCCCCTCACACATTAGGTGAGAGGATAAGATAGCAGCCTTCAACTGGAGATGAGGACATTTTCCTCAACTAAATTGGTTGGGCATGGGGCGGGCAGAGAGAATAAATCTGCCGAGAGAAGCTTAACTGGAAGCTTAAACTTAGATTTCTTGCTTCTGAAGTCTTAAATAAATCTCAAGATTCTTCCTGTTAGAAATGTGGTACAGCGTTCAGTCATGTGAAACCCATTTTCTAGAGGCACTGCACCTTTCCCCGAATGCACAACATATATAAGTACCCAATCTGCATGTCATTCTCCTTACCTTTTCCTTTCTCTTCAGGGATGGTAGTGGTAGTGCTTAAGTGTTCTGGAGAGGAAAAAGAAAGGGGTTAGTCCTATTATTCTTCCTACCTATTCACAGGCTTGTTGTAGGAGGTTAGCATTGATTGGAGGGAACTCTCTGTGATATAGTAAGCAAAATGGAGGTGACTGGAGTTAACTAGCTTGTGGTCAAAGTCAGTATTGGTATGTGGATTTGATTTTTTAGCATTGATAACAAATATGAACAAATGTATAGGCTTGGGAGTCCAAAAGGTAAATCACCACTCTACCAATATTTACATATTTATTGGCACTTCATCTTCATTATTGTTCTTTTGCCACATTTTTCCAGCTTTTATTCAGGAAGCTCCTGCTCTTTGTCAAACCCATCCCTACATATTCAATCTCTCTGACTATTTCTTCCTCTTCTTGCTTTAATGGGGCTGAACTCTTCTCCAAGAACAATATTTCCTTTGCATCCTCTCAATACTACTTTGAGGATTATTATTCCTCTCCTTTTTGCAAAGATCCATGTCTTTTGAGGCTCATTATTTGGCTAGAAAAAAACACAACCACTTCTTTTCACTATTACCTAGCAGTTCTCTTCATTCATAGAAGTCTTTGGTATGTGGCTCAGTCTTGATTGTCCTCAATTCCCACTGTGGGTATTGACCTATCTAACACTCAAGTCTCACATTTTTAGACCTCTTAACTCCAGCAAATTTCAAATATACTCTAACTCTGGTCACATTGGCCTAATTATGCAGGACTGCTTCATCTCAAATGTCTAACAATGCTCTTCTACTCTATGTTCTAATGCTACTTACTCCATTTAACCTGTTATTTTCTCCTCTCATGAAGATCTCTACCTCTTGGACAGTTCAATTTTTTTCCCAACTCACCAGCTTCATCCTGTTTTTCCTTCCATTCCTGGTCAGGCTAGACTCCATTGTTTATCACTTCAACTATTAACTTACCTGGACTTTTATAATCATTTACTGAAACCCCAGTAACTATATTTTCTTTCTTTTTTATATCCTGAATGCTGGTGGAGAAACATCATACAATTGTAAATATAAGTATTCTCTTTTTTTAAGTATAAGTAAGTTTCTTTGGGTGCAACTTTAAGTCCTCGATGCTGCTTGGCAGTAATTAACTTATCTTCCACCACTCAGAGTAACTTTTGCCCCCACTTTCAAGAGTTGTTATTTAAAACCTTTGCCCACTTTTCTCAAGCCCCTTACCCTACCATCTGTCTTTCACTTCATTACAGATGAAACACAGCCCATCAGACAGAAATAGACTGCCTTTTTGTCAAGCATCTCACCCAAACTTGATCCTTTCCTCTCTCCTTTTAGTAGAAAAATGACCTTACTCCACTCTAATCTTTTACTGTAGCTTTGGCTTTCATCCCCTGCTTCTTCCACAGGAAGCTTTTTCCACCAGTCAGTCTTTTATTCCCTATCTGTCTTCAGCTCTTCTCTCTGGTTGGCCTGGTTAGCTCATATGTAACTGGAACAATATCACATTAGACTATAGGCTGTCAAACAAACAAAAGGCAAATAGGTAAAATTTGTAGACTGGCTCATTATCAAAAAGAGATATGAGCTATTCTTGTTTATGGAAGTTCCTTGATGACATGTATTGATGCAGTGTCTTATCTAATAAATGGTCCATATTTGAGATGGCCTGCCATTACAGGTGGAGACAATCTATTGCTTTGGATCTATAGGATCTTGATGATACAACAATTCACCACTTGACTTTGGTTCTAAGGACTGACAGAACACACTAAAGAATTATATATGTTTGTCTGTGAGGTAGGGAGTAGTACTACAGTAGTAACTAGAAGACACATTCTAGCAGTATGTTACCGGAGAACAAAGTTTTCCCAAGATATGCTGCTGCTGCCACTGCTAGGTCGCTTCAGTCGTGTCCGACTCTGTGCGACCCCATAGATGGCAGCCCACTAGGCTCCGCCGTCCCTGGGATTCTCCAGGCAAGAATACTGGAGTGGGTTGCCATTTCTCTATTTCCAAAGATATAGGAAATCATAATGTACAATCATTTATCTCCTTTCCTGGGGTTAAATGGCAGAGTTGTATTTTCTACCATGGTTTGCTAGTCCTATTTGAATGCCTAAAGACATTTTTCCACTTTCTATTCATGCTGATAGAATGCCAGTGGCTAGGAATCCCAGAATACCTACCTCAATATTAAGTGAAGTGAAAGTGAAAGTGACTCAGTCATGTCCGACTCTTTGCGACCCCGTGGACTATACAGTCCATGGAATTCTCCAAGCCAGAATGCTGGAGTGGGTAGCCTTTCCCTTCTCCAGGGGATCTTCCCAACCCAGGAATCAAACCCAGGTCTCCCCCATTGCAGGTGGATTCTTTACCAGTTGAGCCACAAGGGAAGCCCAAGAATACTGGAGTGGGTAGCCTATCCCATCTCCAGCAGATCTTCCCGACCCAGGAATTGAGCCAGGGTCTCCTGCATTGTAGGCAGATTCTTTACCAACTGAGCTATCAGGGAAGCCCCTCTCAATATTACCAGTTTTCAAAACAGCATGACTTAAAAAAAATTTTTAAAAAGTACAAGAAAAAAAAAAAAACTCTCTGAATTTCTGTGGACCCTAAGAGTTTCTACTAGGCCTCTTGGGAGGGGAATAATGATGAGTATTGGATTTAGGTTAAGAGGCATAAGAAGTGAGACTCAATCCTTTAATGGCCCAAAGACACAAAATTCAACATAACCTACTCTTCTATGTTCTTGGTGATGAACAAATATTGATTGGTAAAGAAACTACCCTGGCTATTACTTCTCCATACAACAAATACAAGGAAAACTTTTTACCACCCTTGGTAGCATCTGTCTGGGGTTAGTTGTAATTGAAGGCTAATTATCTCTTTTCAGCCTTAGACAGTCTCCACAAAACAAACCAATTAAGGGGTAGCTGCTAGAATTATATTTCTTCTTTTAGAAAAAAAATAACTCATTAACAAGATTCCTTGAATTAGCTAGTACCTAATAAATTCTAAAATAATAAATTTATATACAAATTAAATGTGTTCAAAGGAAGAAAATCTGTACTAAGCATTAATGCATAAAGCCCAGTCAGTTTCAGGCTGAGTCAATTCATGTGAGCTCAACAGATGTCAAAGAAATTAGGAGGCATGAGCAGGGGAGCAACAAGGTTGAGAGAACACCTGGGGGGGTCGGTTCTGTTTTAAAACCTGGTCCTTATTGGGATAAGAAGACAGATGCAAGAGACTTCTTGGGATCTTTTGGTTCTTATAGACTAGATAAAGCACTAGAAGATGGCATAGTTAGGCTTTACCTCTTTGGGACAAGACCGTAAAGATGGTCTCCATGCCAGCATGGACATGGTCAGTAACATGGCAGTGAAGCAGCCATGTCCCAGGGTTGCTGGCCACCATCTCCACAACCTCAAAGGTCCCTGGAAACAAATCCACTACATCTGCCCGGTAGCTCTCTCCACTCTGCAAAAGAGATTGGTGGTGGGAGATAAAAAGTGAAGGGTATAGCGATCATCTCAGAGCTTATAGAAAGTAAAAGGCTTCGGTATCCACATCAGGTACATAGGACTCCAAGAGAACAGCTAAAAGATTCTACCTTATCCATCTTATCTATGAACCCACCCATACAAACTGACTCAACAGAGGAGACTCTTTCTTCCTACTTTTCTCAAACTACCCAAAATAAAATCCATTCCAGCTCTCTTTAGGGGGTTGAAAACTAGTATATCCATACATTTTAGCAGGTTTACGCCTTGACCCCTAGGAAAGATCCACGTATTTCCTTTAGAAATAAAACTCAATTTGCCTAATCTTCCATGCCACCACCTTTGTCAGCATTTCTAAGTCTTTTATGTTATTCAGTCACTAAGTCGTGTCCAACTCTTTGAGACTCCATGGACTTCAGCATGCCAGGCTTCCCTGTCCTTCGCTATCTCCCAGAGTTTGTTCAAACTCATGTTTGCTTAGTTGGTGATGCCATCCAACCATCTCATTCTCTGTTGCTCCCCTCTCCTCCTGCCCTCAATCTTTCCCAGCATCAGGGTCTTTTCCAATGAGTCAGCTCTTCGAATCAGGTGGCCAAAGTACTGGGGTTTCAGCTTCAGCATCAGTCCTTCCAATGAATATTCAGGGTTGATTTCCTTAAGGATTGACTGGTTTGATCTCCTTACTGTCCAAGGGACTCTCAAGAGTTTTCCCCAGTACCACAGCTTGAAAGCATCATTTTTTCAGTGCTCAGCCTTCTTTATGGTCCAACTCTCACATCCATACATGACTACTGAAAAAACCATAGTTTTGACTATATGGACCTTTGTCAGCAAGTCCACTCATTAATGCCTACAACTCTAACTCCTTTTCCTAAGACAAAATCTTCAAAACCCCCATGTTGTCCAATGTAGTTCCTGAATTGAAGTTCAGGAATAGATTAAGGACTTTCAGAGATTGTGACACACTACTCTTAAATTTCTTGCTCTTAGGATGACTGCTCACTGGGCCTCAAGTCCCTGACTGAGATCCGATAACATTTATTCCTTCGGTCTTCTTATCCCATAAATGAGCCACTCATTTGTTCTATATCAAAGGGGAAAGATAAGGCTTGGAGGACAATGGCTGACCTTGGGATATAAACCCAAACTAGATTTCTCTGCTCAATACTCCATGTACAATACCTTTCATCTTTTAACTGATTATTATCTTGTTTCTTGCTTTTCTCTTCTTTCAAATCACTCCTATAATCACCCCTGAGGGACTCAGCCCTCTTTCCAGCTCACCCGATAGAGAAAGCTTTCTGCATGGAAATGGACAGTGTGTAGGTCAATATCTTGTCCCATCGCCATCATGTACCAGGCCACTCGTTCTCCTTGGTACATTGTAAGGCCCATGAGGTTGGCATAGAGCTTTCCATTAATGGCTGTAAGAGAAGAAGAAGTATTTTGTATATCTCATTTTGACTTACCACTGCCACTACCATAAAGATAATCCCTATCATCTCTGATGACAGCAGTATCCTCCTAGCTTCTCTCTTTTCTATTCCATTTGTCCCTCTCCAATCTATCTCCCACACTGGTCCTCTAAGAGTGGTCTCTCTAATAACTAGTATGACCATGTCATTCTGCTGCTTAAAATACCTTAATAGCCCCCCCTTGCCCAAAAGATCAAGGATATGACTCCTTAGACCAAAAAGGTCCTTCAAAATATAGTCCCAAGCTTTCCCAAATGTGTCCAACACTATCTAACATATTTATTTCAATTAGGGTAATTTCTTAACCATCCCCTTTTTTGGCCCCTTATCCATGTTCTTTGTGTTCTTGCTCATGTTTCTGATCTTCCCTCTCAAAAATTCTTCCTTTTACTCATCTTTTCAAAGCCCAGTCATACTTTCACTTTTTCTAACAATAGCTCCCTGATCTTTTTCCTCTTAGTACCCCTCATTCCCTGCATCCCCTTCCACATCTAAACTCCTCCAGTACTATCTGTATCACTCTTTGGAACTCACTAGAAACTGCCTCCTACATTTATCTATCTTTTAATTTGTGGAATTTCATATCCCCAAATAGGTTGAAGGTTTTTAGTAAGCAGGAAATAAATGTATATACTATAATACTGTACTTGTATTCTTCAGAACACCAAGCAGACACCTGATCCTACAATATATGTTAAAAATACTTGTCACATTCTTGGAATTAATAATGATATTAGTGCATGAGACTCTTCATCTGCTTCTTCCCAGGGCACATCTCATGCTCTAAAGATAATAAACCACTCAGCACTGTGTTAATTCACACTGTCAAGAGTGTACCCAGGATACACGTCTCCACTTTTAATATTCTCATAGAGGGAAGATAATTTATACTCTTCATCCAAGAGAGGAAATAATGGAAGGAACATTTATAGCCTGTCTATTTACGCTAGTCAAGTTTTATATTTGAGAAAGAAACTAAATATACTCAACTCAGCCCCATTCTGAATCTTCTCTCTCTTAGATCAGACCACAGGAAGTGGTGCAAATGGATTTGTTATTCAATCATGGGGAAGATTTTGCCCCTGTAAAGAAGGAAGACTGTTTTTGTCCCTCTATGTCAATAACAGGACATATCCATTGTTGGGGGAGTATTAGCAAGCCCATTTTGTTGCAAAACTAGATTCACTTTGCCAACTAGCTTTCTCAGTAAGTTCACATTTGATCTTAAGCATCTCTGTTTCTTTCTCAATTAGTTCAGAAATCTGGAAGGGTCTTATTTATTTGCCCTCAGGCTCCAACATTACTTTTTTATCTCTAATGCCCACACTCAGAGAGTGTTCAATAAATACTTGATAGGTAGGTAGACTGATACCTGAAGAGTTGGATGAATAAACACTTAAACACCAGATGGAAATGAGCATTAGCCAAATCCCTGCACTAGCAAGATCTGTATCCTCATTCCATTTGGTTTTGGACAATTTATTTCTCAGATTTGAAAGGAGCTAAAAAGTCATTCTGTAGTCTGAATCATCAGATCCAATGTGAATCACTCATATTTCCATAGAGAGGAAATAGCTATAATCTGTGTGACAATGAGATACTACTTTTGAGTTCCAGTTGAGTCACTATCAAAGATGCAATTTATTCTCAAATCAAAGAAATATTGCACTGCTACATTCCCCTGCACTTAAATTCTTCCTCTTAGTTGAGATTTTCTCTATTTTTTAAAGATACACAAATCTGTAGAACAAAGGAACGTTTGGGTGCATAATTTCCCTCCAAAATCCATTTGAGCATCAAAAAGTTCTTATATGTATGTAATATAACCGAGTATGCTGCTCTTTGAGGCTCTCTCTCCAATCCTTCCATCTGTAATATAACAATTTTTTCAACAATAGACTAAAATACAAAGCTGTCCTTCATTTACCTATATTAGAATCCACTGAGAAAACATATCTCAGATCCAGAGTGGCAAGGCAATAAGATAATATTGAGAAAATAAATTCAGAATTTTTAAGTAGAGAGGCCCTAATCAGCCAGTGCACCAGGTACATTGAGGGTCATAAATGTCTGTCTTGCATTCTCTAACAGGTTAAAATGTGGTTGTGTTACCATAGCAACTTTATAGAGTCATCTTCTTGCTTTCCGAACATCTGATCTAACATGAACCACATTATAGATAATACTGTAGTACTAGACATTTCTTCTAATGTGTCCCCATTGCACCTTCCTAACCTTTCAGAAATTATGTTCCCTTATGTTGTGATGGGCCTATCAAAAATACCTCCATGAAACCAGTAAAGATTTCTTTGGAAATGGGGTAGGTTCCTTTCTACAGACCATGCATTTTATTGCTCTCCAAGAAAGTCTCATCCTGTAGGTTAACACGGCCTGGATCCTGGGACCCATAAGTTTCCACATTCTCCTCCAGATACCAAGACTTGTTCTCATCAAAAATCAGGAATAACAAGGCAAATTCTCGGTCCATGTCACGTCGTCCTCCGTAGGGCTCCAGGATGCCTTTTCGGCAGATGGACAAGGGTCCCACCAGGCCACTGTACATGTCCTGAGGATGGGGAAGGAATGAACAAGATGGAGTTGTTCCTGGGCAATAAGTGCTCTACAGGGAGATAGGCTGACATCCAAGCCCACTGTGTCCTCAGTTCTTTATCATAATGCCTTGTATTTATAAGAGGCTCAACTATATTATCTTAATACATCCTCACAACCATCTTGGGGCACAGGTAAGATATGCTATCTCACCTATGATTTATCTATGCTGGAATATTCATTGATCTCCAAACCTACCAATCACTTTCACAACCCAGGGCCTTTTCTCAGGTTGTTTCTTCTTCTTTGTAATGCCTACTCCTCCACCATATCCCTTATCTTATGTTATACTACTATTCCACTTTTAAGACTCAAAGTAAATCTACTTATCATCACATTGCCTTCTCTAGTTTCCCTTTCATTCTACCCTCCAAGCAGAATTAATCACCCTCTCATGGACTCGCATAGCACTTTCTATTAAATAGTTTTAAGTAGTTGCTAACACTATGCTATGTTTGAAATTTATTATATATATATATATATATATATATATATATATATATATATATATATATACAGCTTCTCGTGTAGCTCAGTCGGTAAAGCATTGGTCTGCCATGCAAGAGAGACCTAGCTTCATTATATATTTTACTTATATTTTATATATTCAATGCTAATATTATGTTTATATTCATCTGTTTCCCACAGCTATTATAGATCACACTCTTTGAAGATGGGAACTGAATCTTATATTTTTATCATCAAAAGAGCCAGGTAAAATGCCTAAAATGTAGTAGGCTCTTAATAAGTGATTGCTGACATCTGGCTGTGGATGGGTGGCTACACAGATTAGACTTTTCCAGATGAGAAATCAGAGGCAGAATGACTTGTCTAAAGTCAATCCAAAGATAAGACAGAACCAAATTTTGGCTAAAAACCCAATCTCTTGATAACTAATTCTAAGTTCCTAAAATGATAACATACTGCCTTATACTATCCAATAAGAAGAAACAAGGAAGAAAATCCTCAGTACAAACATGTGGTGCTACCTAATCATTTTATCTCCCCTTCTATGTATTAGAATAAGCTCAGGATTTGAGGAATTTCCCCCAGTCCCTGGACTTCAGTGCTGGGCTCTACAGAATCTTTTTAATAGCTTCTTTTTGCTAGGCAGTCTATCCATTTCTGAGACATCTCCAAGAAGCCAATATTGTCTTTACCTTGATGGGATCCACTGCAGAATAGTAGATCCAAGAAACACAAGCAGAATCATTGAGACCAGGGCCAGATCTCTCTGGAATGTTCCATCGGTAAGTGAGAACCTCACCTAGAAAGGATAACAGAAATCTCCATTTGGACCAGGTCAGAAATGCCTCCCAGTTCCCAGGTATCCCTAAAAAGCTGTGACAGGTTAGTCCCAGGACCTTTAAGATATTTCTCCATCATTTCCATGCCAGTATTGATTTTATTGTTGTGACTTTACTCTTATCCCTCCTGGGACACCCTCAGCTTCTCTTTTACTGTCCTTGTCTTTAAAGATCCAGGTCCAGTCTTCTAGTAAGGCTACTGTTCTCCCTGTTTATCATATCCTTCTTTCTTTAACTCTCTTCTGATCTCCTTTTCCTGCTGATACTTCCTAAATGCAGCTGTTCAAGGTTCTGTCTCTAGTCTTTATCTCCTATTTTTCCATATGCTCCCCACGGAAGCTTTCAGCCATCTTTCTGATGTCAGTTTTAATCTCTGTGTACTGATGACTCAAATAGTTAGCCAGATCTTCCTTGTCATTAAGCTCTAATACAAAACTTTCAATCACATACTGGAATTTTTTATTTATGTATTTAATGGGATTAACAGAAATGAACTACTATGTATAAAATAGGTAATCAACAAGAATATACTGTATAGCACAGGGAATTATAATTATCTAATAATATCATATAATGGAAAATAATCTGCAAAAACACTGAATCACAATGCTGCATATATGAAGTTAACATAATTTTGTAAATCAAAGATACTGGAGGTCTTTTGAAAGTTGTCCTGACAGCACATAAAAAACTAAAATTGTTATGAATTCACCTTTCTCCTTTGGAAAAAAAATGCTATTACTCAATCTGTGCTCCCAATATCCAGTGATGATATCAAAATCCTCCTAATTATCCAGATTCAAAATTTTAGTTTACTTTGTCTCCCCACTTGCATGCATTTAAAATCCAACTAAATGGCAAGTCTTACTGATTGAACCTCTCTCTACATTATATTTTATAACCATATTCTCTTCCTTCTAATTCCTGATAGTTTCACTCCAGTTTAGATGCTTATTTTAAAGACTGGACTAATACAAAACTTCCTAACATGTTCCTCTGTCTCCAACTCTGGCTCTCTTCAATCCATCTTCCAACTGATATCATATTAATTTTATAACATCTTTGTTGAGGTATTTTCAAACCAAAAAATTCACACGTGTAAAGAGTACAAATCAATGGTTTTTAGTATATCCATAGAATTTTGTAATCATCACCACAATCAGTTTTAGGAAAATTATTACCATTAAAAAAGTCCCTGCACTCCTCAGCCTCATTCTCTAATCCATCTCACATCCAAGCCCTGGACAACCACTAATCTACTTTATGTCTCAATAGTTTTATTATTCTGAATATTTTATACAAATCAGATTATTCGCAAGTGACATCAGGAAGATAGCAGACTAAGGAGATCCCAATACTCACTTCTCCCTACAATAACCACCAAAACAAGGAATAAACAACTACATACCCACTTAATAGCTCTGAGAGAGTTCCACAATACAAAGAATGTGTAACAACCCAGTGAGGCAAAAAAATTGAAGATAGGCAAATAAGTAATTGTAAGAAGTATCTTACCCACATCACTCCAGTCTGGCACAGCTAGGAATCAAGAGGGAATCCCCATGGTTGAAGACAGCAGGAGAATGCCAGCAGCCCTCACTACCAAACTGTCTTTCTTTACACTCACCTTTCAACTGAACTTCTTGGAGTCCACACCTCTCTGCCACCTCTTCAAGAAGGAACCACCAACATTCTGCCACAATTCAAGAAGAAGCTGTAGTTTCTCTGCACTCCATGAAGGAGCAGCATCACCTAAACCTCAAGAAAAGCCTCCCCTTCCTTCCTCCCAAGAGAGAGCCACTGCCTTGCCCCCCAACCCAGGAACCACGGCCAATTGGTCCTTACTCCAAGAAGCTTTAGTTGTCCCACCTCCAGCTCCACAAGGAGTAACTACTGATATGTCACACGAGAGAAGGTATTGTTACTGCTCCACTCTCCTAGAAGAAGCCATCACCACTGCATCCTCCTGAAAAGAAGCTACTGCTACTCCTTGCCCTCCCATATCCATAAAGAACTGCTGCCCTCCTTCCTCCTCCATTTGACAAGGAGCCATCAATGCTGCCTTTGCCAGAAGAAGTCACTGCTGCTCTGCATTACGCCAGAAGAAGTCACAACTGTTCCTTATGACCCCAAGAAAGAGCTGCTTCAACTCCCCAACCAAAGAGACACTGACACTTAGCTCCCCCCAAAAGGATCCATCAACACTCAACCCCTCAAAAATGAGCTGCTGAAGTGCCCTTTCCCAACAGAGACTTCACTTCTGTGTTCTCCCAGGGAAGGAGCCATTGGTGCACTAATACTCCTACACAAGGAGCTGCTGCCACTCAGACTTCCAAAAAGATCCAACTCTACTCTAGCTCCCCTACTCAGAATGAGCCACTGCTGCTCCACTCCCACGAGAATAGCTGCCACTTGCACCCTCTCCCCCAACAGGAGATGATCCTCCGCTGAGACACCACCACCACCACTGCAGCAGTGAGTGGCCCACAGAATTCTGGAGCAAAAGCTATTTCTTTGCATCACAGACACAGCCACATGTGCACCCACATGTTGGACATAGTGCCAAGAGGAATGCTCTCAGTCATAATTCTGCCCCATGAGGGAAAAAGTGAACAGAAAGATCCAAGTAGTGAGAGTGTTAATAGCCATGGAAGGGAGGGCAAATGTCCCAAAGCAGGAGAAGGAAATAAAACTGCAAGTGACAGACTTTTTTTTCCTTTTCTTTTAAAATTCTGTGTTGTCATGATGACACCTTGTTCCACCTGAACTTAACTTTATCTCAAACCTTGAGCTAACCATTGCATTTTTCTCATGGAAATGTCTTCCTTAGGCTATGTTAATGAACTAGGTATTTGCTTGGAAATCTGCCTTTCTTCAAGATTCATGTCAATTGTTTTATGGCCCAGGATGACTCACCTTGTGCCAATGCTACCTCAAAGTGCATGTTGTGGGTGAGGGGCCTGGTGCAACTCTCTCAGTTTTGAGGTGTTTCCTTTCTCTAATTAGAAGCTTGCTAATAGGTATATAACTCCTTGGTAAAAACTAGCAAGGGGGCACTCTTTCTGTCCCTTTTTGATGTCTATGTCAGAAGCTTTATCTATTTATTTTATACTTTAATAAAACTTTATTACACAAAAAGCACTGAGCAATCAAGCCTTATCACTGGCCCTGGATCGAATTCCTCTCCTCTGGAAGCCAAGAATCCTGGCATTGTTCATAGCTCTCCTCAACAACCTTTCAGTAGCCTTTATCACCGAGGACTCCAGTAGTTCTTGTCACTACTGTGGACACCTGGAGACTTAGTTGCTGAAGATCACTGCAGTATTCAGCTGATGGATCTGTATGTAGGCTATACCAGTGTGCCCTCCCCAGAGTCAGAGCCAGTGCTGAACAATCACAGAGCCAAAGCTACCATACTCTACCCAGCTAGCACCCTTGCTTCCAACTGTAGGTGAAGATCTTTCCCAATGGCAGCTAGTTCATAAAGTTTGAAAGAGGTGGTCAGTTTTTCAAAAGTGACAATACCATTGCAAAGCTACAAAAATATGAATAATAAAGGAAATATGACACCACCAAACACCAACAAAGGAACACAGTTTTCCAGTACCCAGCTCCAACACAATGGAGATCTAATATTGCCTGTCCAAAAAATAAATAAATAAATTGTTGTTTTTTAAAATTCAGTGAGCTACAAGAGAACAAAGAGAGACGATTTAACAAAATCAGAAAAGCAACACTTAAACAAAATGATAAGTTCAACAAAAATAATAAAGAATCAAACAAAAACACTGGAGATAAAAAAATATATGTAATGATCAGTTCAGTTCACTTCAGTCACTTAGTGGTGTCTGACTCTTTGCAACCCCATAGACTGCAGCACGCCAGGATTCTCTGTCCATCACCAACTCCCAGAGCCTACTCAAACTCATATCCATCGTGTCGGTGATGCCATCCAAAAATCTCATCCTCTGTCATCACAGTCTCTTCCGGCCTTCAATCTTTTCCAGCATTAGGGTTTTTTCCAATGAGTCAGTTCTTTGTATCAGGTGGCCAAAGTATTGGAGTTTCAGCTTCAGCATCAGTCATTCCAATGAATATTCAGGACTGATTTCCTTTAGGATTAACTGGTTTGAACTCCGTGCTGTCCAAGAGACTCTTCAAAAGTCTTCTCTAAGACCACAGTTCAAAAGCATCAATTCTTCAGTGCTCAGCTTTCTTTATAGTCCAAATCTCACATCCATACATGACTACTGGAAAAACCATAGCTTTGACTAGACGGACCTCTATTGGTAAAATAATGTTGCTGCTTTTTAATATGCTATCTAGGTTGGTCATAACTTATCTTCCAAGGAGCAAGCGTCTTTTAATTTCATGAGTGCAGTCATCATCTGCAGTGATTTTGGATCCCAGAAAATAAAGTCTCTCACTGTTTCCATTATTTCCCCATCAATTTGCATAAAGTGATGGGACAGGATGGCATGATATTTGTTTTCTGAATGTTGAGTTTTAAGCCAACTTTGTCACTCTCCTCTTTCACTTTCATCAAGATGTTCCTTAGTTCTTCATTTTCTGCCATAAGGGTGGTATCATCTGCATATCTGAGGTTATTGATATTTCTCCCGGCAATTTTGATTTCAGCTTCTGCTTCATCCAGACCTGCATTTTGCATGATGTACCCTGCATATAAGTTAAATAAGCAGGGTGACAATATACAGCCTTGATGTACCACTTTCCCGATTTGGAACCAGTCAGTTGTTCCATATCCAGTTCTAACTGTTGTTTCCTGACCTGCGTGTATGGATGTGAGAGTTGGACTATAAGGAAAACTGAGCACCAAAGAATTGATGCTTTTGAACTGTGGTGTTGGATAAGACTCTTGAGAGTCTCTCGGACCGCAAGGAGATCCAACCAGTCCATCCTAAAGGAAATCAGTCCTGAATATTCATTGGAAGGACTGAACCTGAAGCGGAACTCCAATATTTTGGCCACACGATGCAATGAACTGACTCATTTGAAAAGACCCTGATGCTGGGAAAGATTAAAGGCAGGAGAAGGGGATGACAGAGGATGAGATGGTTGAATGGCATCACGACTCAATGGACATGAGTTTGAGTAAACTCCGGGAATTGGTGATGGACAAGGAGGCCTGGCCTGCTGCAGTCCATGGGGTCACAAAGAGTCAGACACCACTGAGCGACTGAACTGAACTGAACTGAGATGAGTGCAATTGTGCAGTATTTTGAGCTTTCTTTGGCATTGCCTTTCTTTGGGATTGGAATGAAAACTGACCTTTTCCAGTCCTGTGGCCACTGCTGAGATTTCCAGATTTGCTGGCATATGGAATGCAGCACTTTAACAGCATCATCTATTAAGATTTGAAATAGCTCAAGTGGAATTCCATGACCTCCACTAGCTTTGTTTGAGTGATGCTTCCTAAGGCCCACTTGAGTTCGCATTCCAGGATTTCTGGCTCTAGGTGAGTGATCACACCACTGTGGTTATTTGGGTCATGAAGATCTTTTTTGTATAGTTCTTCTGTGTATTCTTGCCACCTATTCTTAATATCTTGTGCTTCTGTTAGGTCCATACCATTTCTGTCCCTTATTGTACTCATCTTTGATTGAAATGTTCCCCCGGTATCTCTAATTTTCTTGAAGAGATCTCTAGTCTTTCCCAGTCTATTTTCCTCTATTTCTTTGCACTGATCACTGAGTAAGGCTTTCTTATCTCTCCTTGCTATTCTTTGGAACTCTGCATTCAAATGAGTATATCATTCCTTTTCCCCTTTGCCTTTAGCTTCTCTTCTTTTCTCAGCTATTTGTAAGGCCTCCTCAGACAACCGTTTTGCCTTTTTGAATTTATTTTTCTTGGGGATGGTCTTGATCGCTGCCTCCTGTACAATGTCACAAGCTTCCGTCCATAGTTCTTCAGGCACTCTATCAGATCTAAATCCTTGAATCTATTTGTCACTTCCCCTGTATAATTGTAAAGGATTTATTTAGGTCATACCTGAATGGTCTAAGGGTTGTCCCTACTTTCTTCAATTTAAGTCTGAATTTGGCAATAAGGAGTTCATGCTTTTGAACTTTTGTTTTACTGAGCCACAGTCAGCTCCTGGTCTTGTTTTTGCTGACTGTATAGAACTTCTCCATCTTTGGCTACAAAGAATATAATCAATCTGATTTTGTTATTGACCATCTGATGATGTCCATGTGTAGAGTCGTCTCTTGTGTTGTTGGAAGAGGGTGTTTGCTATGACCAGTGCATTCTCTTGGCAAAACTCTGTTAGCCTTTGACCTACTTCATTTTGTACTCCAAGGGCAAATTTGCCTGTTACTCCAGGTAGCTCTTGACTTCCTACTTTTGCATCCCAGTTACCTATAATGAAGAGGACATCTTTTTTGGGTGTCAGTTCTAGAAGGTTTTGTAGGTCTTCATAGATCCATTTGACTTCAGCTTCTTGAGCATACTGGTTGGGGCATAGATTTGGATTACTCTGATATTGAATGGTTTGCCTTGGAAACGAACAGAGATCATTCTGTCGTTTTTGAGGTTGCATCCAAGTACTGCATTTTGGACTCTTTTATTGGCTTTGATGGCTACTCAATTTCTTCTAAGGGATTCTTCACCACAGTAGTAGATATAATGGTCATCTGAGTTAATTTCACCCATTCTGGTCCATTTTAGTTTGCTGATTCCTAAAATGGCAAAGTTCACTCTTGCCATTTCCTGTTTGACCACTTCCAATTGTCCTTGATTCATGGACATAACATTTCATGTTCCTATGCAATATTGCTCTTTACAGAATCGGACTTTACTTCCATCACCCGTCTCATCCACAACTCAGTGTTGTTTTTGCTTTGGCTCGGTCTCTTCATTCTTTCTGAAGTTATTTCTCCACTCTTCTCCAGTAGCATATTGGGCACCTATTGACCTGGGGAGCTCATCTTTCAGGGTCGTATCTTTTTGCTTTTTCATACTGTTCATGGGGTTCTCAAGGCAAGAATACTGAAGTGGTTTGCTGCTGCCTTCTCCAGTGGACCACGTTTTTGTCAGAACACTCCACCACGATCTGTCCATCTTGGGTGGCACTACATGACATGACTCATCATTTCATTGAGTTGGACAAGGCCATGATACATGTCATCAGTTTGGTTAGTTTTCTGTGATTGTGGTTTTCATTCTATCTGCCCTCTGATGGATAAGGATAAGAGGCTTATGGAAGCTTCCTGATTTGAGAGACTGATTGAGGGGGAAACTGGGTCTTGTTCTGATGGGCGGGACCATGTTCAGTAAATCTTTAATCCAATTTTCTGTTGATTCTTAGGGCTGTGTTCCCTCCCTGTGGCTTGACCTGAGGCCAAACTGTGGCGTAGGTAATGAAGATAATGGTGACCTCCTTCAAAAGTTCCCATGCACACACTGCTGCACTTGGTGCCCCCAACCCTAAAGCAGGCCATTGCCGACCCACACCTCCACTGGACACTCCTGGAAACTCAAAGGCATGTCTGGGTCAGGCTCTTGTGAGGTTTCTGCTCCTTTCTCCTGGGTCCTGGTGTGCCAAGGTTTTTTTGTGCCCTCCAAGAGTCTGTTTCCCCAGTCTTGTATAAGCTCTGGCATTTCTATGTTGGGTTAATGGCAACCTCCTCCAAGAGGGCTTATTCCATACCCAGGTCTGCTGCACCCAGAGCCTCTGACCCTGCAGCAGGCCACTGCTGACCCGTACCTCCACAGGAGACACTCAGACACAGTTCTGGCTCAGTCTATGTGGGTTGGGCATGTGTTTTGTGTCCTTCCCTGGTCTGAGCAGCTCAGGAGACCAGGTGCTTGGTAAGCACACTCTCCCAGGTGGGCCATGCATCTTAATTACCTCCCAGGTCCCGGCTGCTCGGTTTCCCAGGTGCATCGAGGGAGCACTGTCTCAGGTGTGCTGTATGTCTCTTCTGGAGACCTGATCTCAGGCTGCGACCCTCCTGGTGGATGTCAACAATACAGTATCTCAGGAAGACGTGGTTAGCAGCTGGGAGCCTGCTCACAGTTCAGTGGAAGATGCAGCAGCTCCTTGCCTTACAGCTCTGGCTGTGGCAAGCCTGCCTCTCTGCCTCTGGGCGGGGGTGGGTGAGGAGGGGCTGGTTACCAGCTGCTAGCTCTCCTTTGGTATTCACTCAACCCTTTGTTCTGTGAGCAGGCCAAGCTGCGCTTTAGGTTGTTTGGTTAGAGCTTTTCGCAGAAAAGTTCTTTTTTCTACAGTTGTGGTTAGGTGTGTATTCTGTGGGGGGTTTTGTTCTGTTTTTTCTCCCAGTTATGTTGCTTTCTGAGATTCCAAAACTCCATACAGACCCCCTGTGAGAGGGTTTCCTACTGTGTGGAAACTTCTCCTCCTTCACGACTTCCTCCCCAGGACAGGTCTCCATCCCTAACTCTTATGTCTATCTTTTTGTCTTATTTATTTTGTCCTACCTCCTTTTGAAGATAATGGGCTGCCTTTCTGGGTGTCCAGTGTCCTCTGCCAGTGTTCAGAAGTTGTTTTCTGGAAGTTGCTCAGCATTCAAATGATCTTTTGATGAATTTGTAGGGGAGAAAGTGTATGATAGGAAAAGGGAAAAGAGAGATTGATCAAGCAGAAGAGAGAACCTGTGAACTTGAAGATAATTCATTAGAAATTATCTAGTTACAAGAAGAAAAAAAAAGAAAGGAAGAAGCAAAATGAGTAAAGTAAGGCTATGGGATTTATGGGATACCATAAAGACAATTGACATGCATTATGGGAGTTACAAGAGGAGAAGAGAGAGAAAGAGGGGCAGAAAGCCTATTTAAAGGAATGATGGCTGAAAACTTCCCAAATTCTGAAAATGAAACAGACATCCAGATTCATGAAACTCATGTGGGCTCACTTAGTCGTGTCCAACTCTTATGACTGGATGGATTGTAGCCCACCAGGCTCCTTTGTCCATGGGATTTTATAGGCAAGAATACTGGGGTGGGTTTCCATTTCCTCCTCCAGAGGATCTTCCCAACGCATGTCTTCTGTTTTAGCAGGCAGATTATTTACCACTGAGTCACCTGGGAAGCTCCTCATGAAACTCAACATTTCTCAAATAAGATCATCCCAAAGAAGACTGCACTTAGATATAAACAAAATTTCAAAAGTTAAATACACAGAGAGAATTTTGAAAGCAGCAAGAAAAGCAGTTCACATATAGGGGGGCCCTCATAAGACTAAAGAGGATTTTTCAACAGAAACCAAGCAGGCTAGGAAAGAGTGGGATGTTATACTTAAAGTATTGGAAGAAAAAAATTCAGTCAGGAATTTATAAAAATTATAAAATTACACATTAAAAATGAAGAAAACAAAATAAAATCTTTCCAAGACCAAAAACAAAAAACTGAGTAAATTGATCACTACTAGGTATGCCAATTAAAATAAATTAATTTTAAAAAGATGACTATAATATAGCAGACAAAATAGATTTTAAGTCTAAAACTGTCTCTAGAAACAAATGTCACTATATAATGATAAATGGGTCAATTCAAAAAGAAGATTTAGCAATGTTAAATATAGGCATACTCAACATCAGAGTACCTAAATATATAAAGCAAATGCTGACAGCTCTGAAGGCAAAAATTGGCAGCAAAACAATAATAGTAAAGTGTTTCAATATCCTAGTTAAAATAATAGATATGACATCTAAACAGAAAGTCAATAAAGAAACATCTAACTTGAAAAATACCATACACCAAATGATCCTAACAGTGATACACATGAGATTTAATCACTTATCATGAATTTCCAAACATAGATAATCCCAGAGCTAGAAGGCTTCATGTGTGAATTCTATCAAACACTCAAAGAAGAATTAATGACAATACTTCTTTAAATTCTTTCCAAAAAGAGAATAAATGCTTAGAGACTCATTTTATGAAATCAGCCCTACAATGATAGCAAAACCAAAGACATAACTACAAGGAAAGAAAACTACAGGCCAATATCCCTAATAAATACAGATGCAAAATCATCAATAAAATACTAGCAAGTTAAATTCAATAGCACGTTAAAAGGATCGTACGCTGTAAATCAGTGGTATTTATCCCTGGTATGCTAAGATAGGTAGATACATGCAAATATATTAATGAAATGCACCACACATTAAACAAAAAGAAAAAATACATGACCATCTCAATGTATACAGAAAAAAACATTAAAAATTAACATTCCATTCATGATTGAAATACTTAAAATATAGGTATAGAAGGAATTTGTCTCAGCACAATAACAGCCATTTATGAAAAGCCCACAGTTAGCATCACAGTCAATGGAGAAAAATTGAAAACTTTCCTTCTAAGAGTCAGTAAAGGAAAGGATGTTGACTCTTGTTACTTCCATTCGACATAGTACTGGAAGCCTTTAACCAGAACAATCAGATAAGAAAAATATTTTTTTAAGACATCCAAATCAGAAAGGAGAAATGAAATTAATCTGTTTATAAATGAAATAATTTTATACTGCAAAAACTCTAAAGACTCAACAAAAACTATAGAATTAATAAACACATTTAGCAAATAGGTAGGATAAAAACATAATAACACCAAATGAAACAACCGACAAAGGATTAATTTCCAAAAAATGCAAGCAGCTCATGCAACACAATTCCAGAAAAACAAGTAATATATTCAAGAAATGGGCAAAAGACCTGAATAGACATTTCTCCATAGAAGACATACAAAAGGCCAACAAAGACATGAAAAGATATTCAATGTTGCTCATTTTTAGAGAAATGAAAATCAAAGGTACAAAAAGCTATCACCTCACATGGGTCAGAGTGTCCATCATCAAAAATCTCCAAACTATAAATGCTGGAGAAGATGTGGAGAAAAGGGAACACTCATACACTGTTGGTGGGAATGTGAATTGAAGCAGCCACTATGGAAGACAGTATAGAGATTCTTAAAACAAAAACAAGGAATAAAACTATCGTTTGACTCAACAATTCCACTGCTTGGCATATACCCTGAGAAAATCATAATTGAAAAATACATATGTACCCCAATATTCATTGCAGCACTGTTACAATAGCTAGAATACAGAAGCAACATAAATGTCCATCGACAGACGAAAGGATAAAGAAGCTGTGATACATATATACAATGGAATGTTATGCAGCCATAAAAATGAAGACATTTGATTCAGTGCTAATGAAGTAGATGAACCTAGAGCCTATCATGCAGAGTGAAGTAAGTCAGAAAGAGAAAAACAAATATCATATTTTAATGCATACATATGGAATCTAGAAAGATGGCACTGATGAACCTATTTGTGGAGCAGCAATGCAGATGCAGACATAGAGAACAGACTTGTGGACACAGCAGGGCCAGGGAAGGAGAGGTTGGAATGAACAGAGATGGAAACATATACTGTACTATGTTTAAAATGGATAGCCAGTGGGAATTTGCTATATAACTCAGGGAACTCAAGGAGGCTCTGTGAACACCTAGAGGGAGAGGATGGGGTGGGACGGAGTTTTAAGAGTGAGGGGATATGTGTACACCTATGGCTGATTCACAATGATTTATGGTATAAACAAACACAATATTATACAGTAATTATCCTTCAATTAAAAATAAATAAATGTTTAAAAATGCAAATATCACCTTACTGTATGATTCAACAACCCCATATCTATGTGTCTGCCATAGAGAAATGAGAAATATGTTCATATGGAAGCTTCTACACAAATACTCATAGCAATTTTATTTATAAGAATCCAAACTGGTTACAGCCCAAATACTCTTTAACAGCAAATGGTTGAACAAAATGCGGTTCCCTATAGATGATAGATAGATTGATGATAAATAGAGAGATACATAAGAAATATCCTGACATAGATAAATTATAGAATAGGGGACAGATTAGTGGTTTCCTGGGAGGATGGGGTTGAGGGGACGATTGTAACTGTCTTGACACCTAATTACGATAGTGGTTCAGATCTGTTAAGTTCAGTTCTGTCGCTCAGTCGAGTCCGACTCTTTATGACCCCATGAATCGCAGCACGCCAGGCCTCCCTGTCCATCACCAACTCCCGGAGTCTACACAAACCCATGTCCATCTAGTCGGTGATGCCATCCAGCCATCTCATCCTCTGTCGTCCCCTTCTCCTCCTGCCCCCAATCCTTCCCAGCATCAGGGTCTTTTGCAATGAGTCAACTCTTCGCATGAGGTGGCCAAAGTATTGGAGTTTCAGCTTCAACATCAGTCCTTACAATGAACAACCAGGACTGATCTCCCCTAGGATGGACTGGTTGGATCTCTTTGCAGTCCAAGGGACTCTCAAGAGTCTTCTCCAGCACCACAGTTCAAAAGCATCAATCCTTCAGCGCTCAGCTTTCTTCACAGTCCAACTCTCACATCTGTACATGACTACTGGAAAAAACATAGCCTTGACTAGATGGACCTTTGTTGGCAAAGTAATGTCTCTGCTTTTAAATATGCTATCTAGGTTGGTCGTAACTTTCCTTCCAAGGAGTAAGCGTCTTTTAATTCCATGGCTGCAATCACCATCTGCAGTGATTTTGGAATCCAAAAAAATAAAGTCTGACACTGTTTCCACTGTTTCCCTATCTATTTGCCATGAAGTGATGGGACCGGATGCCATGACCTTAGTTTTCTGAATGTTGAGCTTTAAGCCAACTTTTTCACTCTCCTCTCTCACTTTCATCAAGAGGCTCTTTAGTTCTTCTTCACTTTCTGCCATAAGGGTGGTGTCATCTGCATATCTGAGGTTATTGATATTTCTCCCGACAATCTTAATTCCAGCTTGTGTTTCTTCCAGCCCAGCATTTCTCATGATGTACTCTGCATATAAGTTAAGTAAGCAGGGTGACAATATACAGCCTTGGCGTAATCCTTTTCCTATTTGGAACCAGTCTGTTGTTCCATGTCCAGTTCTAACTGTTGCTTCCTCACCTGCATACAGGTTTCTCAAGAGACAAGTCAGATGATCTGATATTCCCTTCTCTTTAAGAATTTTCCACAGTTTATTGTGATCCACACAGTCAAAGGCTTTGGCATAGTCAATAAAGTAGAAATAGATGTATTTCAGGAGCTCTCTTGCTTTTTCAATGATCCGTCGGATGTTGGCAATTTGACCTCTGGTTCTTCTGCTTTTTCTAAAACCAGCTGGAACATCTGGAAGTTCACAGTTCACATATTGTTGAAGCCTGACTTGGAGAATTTTGATGATTATTTTACTAGTGTGTGAGATGAGTGCATTTGTGCGGTAGTTCGAGCATTCTTTGGCATTGCCTTTCTTTGGGATTTGAATGAAAACTGACCTACTCCAGTCCTGTGGCCACTGCTGAGTTTTCCAGATTTGCTGGCACATCGAGTGCAGCATTTTCACAGCATCATCTTTCAGGATTTGAAATCGCTCAACTGGACTTCCATCACCTCCGATAGCTTTGTTCGTAGTGATGTTTTCTAAGGTCCACTTGACTTCACATTCCAGGATGTCTGGCTCTAGGTGAGTGATCATACCATCGTGACTATCTGGGTCGTGGATATCTTTTTGTACAGTTTTTCTGTGTATTCTTGCCACCTCTTCTTAATATCTTCTGCTTCTGTAAGGTCCATACCATTTCTGTCCTTTATCGAGCACATCTTTGCATGAAATATTCCCTTGGCATCTCTAACTTTCGTGAAGAGACCTCTAGTCTTTCCCATTCTGTTGTTTTCCTCTATTTCTTTGCATTGATTTCTGAGGAAGGCTTTCTTGTCTCTCCTTGCTATTCTTTGGAACTCTGCATTCAGATGGGAATATCTTTCCTTTTCTCCTTTGCTTTTCACTTCTGTTCTCAGGTATTTGTAAGGCCTCCTCAGAGAGCCATTTTGCTTTTCTGCATTTCTTTTCCATGAGGATGGTCTTAATCCCTGTCTCCTGTACAATGTCATGAACCTCTGTCCATAGTTCATCAGGCACTTTGTCTATCAGATCTAGTCCCTTAAATCTATCTGTCACTACCACTGTATAATCATAAGGGATTTGATTTAGATCATACCTGAATGGTCTAGTGGCTTTCCATACTTTTTTCAATTTAAGTCTGAATTTGGCAATAAGGAGTTCATGATCTGAGCCACAGTCAGCTCCCGGTCTTGTTTTTGCTGACTGTATAGAACTTCTCCATCTTTGGCTGCAAAGAATATAATCAATCTGATTTTGATGTTGACCATGTGGTGATGTCCATGTGTAGAGTCTTCTCTTGTGTTGTTGGAAGAGGGTGTATGCTATTACCAGTACATTCTCTTGGCAAAACTCTATTAGCCTTTGCCCTGCTTCATTCTGTACTCCAAGGCCAAATTTGCCTGTTACTCCAGGTGTTTCCTGACTTCCTACTTTTGCATTCAAGTCCCCTATAATGAAAAGGACATCTTTTGGGGGTGTTAGTTCTAAAAAGTCTTATAGGTCTTCATAGAACCGTTCAACTTCAGCTTCTTCAGCGTTACTGGCCGGGGTATAGACTTGAATTACCATGATATTGAATGGTTTGCCTTGGAAATGAACAGAAATCATTCTTTCATTTTTGAGATTGCATCCAAGTACTGCATTTTGGACTCTTTTGTTGACCATGATGGCTACTCCATTTCTTCTCAGGGATTCCTGCTCACAGTAGTAGATTTAATGGTCATCTGAGTTAAATTCACCCATTCCAGTCCATCTTAGTTCCCTGATTCCTAGAATGTCGACGTTCACTCTTGCCATCTCCTGTTTGACCACTTCCAATTTGCCTTGACTCATGGACCTAACATTCCAGGTTCCTATGCAATATTGCTCTTTATAGCATCGTACTTTGCTTCTATCACCAGTCACATCCACAGCTGGATATTGTTTTTGTTTTGGCTCCATCCCATCATTCTTTCTGGAGTTATTTCTCCACTGATCTCCAGTGGCATATTGGGCACCTATTGACCTGGGGAGTTCATCTTTCAGTGTCCTATCTTTTTGCCTTTTCATGCTGCTCATGGGGTTCTCAAGGCAAGAATGTGGTTACACTAGTTTATATATGTGTTAAAATTCATACAAATATATGTCCAAAAAAGTCAATGTTACTATAGGATAAAAAACCACTACAAGAGTTCAGTGGTATTGATCACTGGAGGAGGTATTGTTAGAAATTTGAGGCTTGAATTGAATCTTAAGAAATAAGAAGGGCAAAGAGTCATAAGGAAAGCATTCACTTTTCACTCATCAGTTCAGTTCAGTTCAGTCGCTCAGTCATGTCCGACTCTTTGCGACCCCATGAATTGCAGCACGCCAGGCCTCTCTGTCCATCACCAACTCCCGGAGTCTACCCAAACCCATGTCCATTGAGTCAGTGATGTCATCCAACCATCTCATCCTCTGTCGTCCCCTTCTCCTCCTGCCCCCAATCCTACCCAGCATTAGGGTCTTTTCCAATGAGTCAACTCTTCGCATGAGGTGGCCAAATTATTGGAGTTTCAGCTTCAACATCAGTCTTTCCAATGAACACCCAGGACTGATCTCCTTTAGGATGGACTGTTTGGATCTCCTTGCAGTCCAAGGGACTCTTGAGAGTCTTCTCCAACACCACAGTTCACAAGCATCAATTCTGCAGTGCTCAGCTTTCTTCACCGTCCAACTCTCACATCCATACATGACCACTGGAAAAACCATAGCCTTGACTAGACGGACTTTTGTTGGCAAAGTAATGTCTCTGCTTTTAAATATGCTATCTAGGTTGGCCATAACCTTCCTTCCAAGGAGTAAGCGTCTTTTAATTTCATACAGCTAACAAATTTTATTGAACCAATACTACATGCTGAGTGTTTGGAATAGAATAGTAAGTAAAACATCATGATCCGTTTCTTTCAATCTAGTGAGGGAGGGAAATAATGTATAAATAAATAAGCAAAAACATCTGGAATCACAAACTGAGGTAACTGCTATGACCTTATGAAGAGTCCTATTCTCCTCCACCTTATTTCATCCTAACTGTATCCTCTTCCCTGTCTAGCCTGAATTCCCTATCACTGTGGTCAGCACTTGAATTATTCTTTTACAAATATTTTGAACTCTCATGTTATTTGCCTACTTTGTTCAACACACTGCATATACTGCCCCAGTGCCACTCTCACTCATAATACATCGCCCTAAATCATGTAATCACTGGACCAGTAGCATCTTAAATTACCTAAGAACTTGTTAAAAGTGCAAATTATTGGAACTCTTTCCACACCTACCAAACCAGCAACTATAGGAGTGGGCTCAGCAATTTATGATTTAATAAGGTTTGCAGGTGATTAAAGTTTGAGTACCACTGATCTCCCTAAATCTATCTTATAATTTGCTTCCTCTGATCTGAGACCAGGGATTGCTAGACAGAGCTGAAGGAAATTGAACAATCCTGTGTATGGATGACTCTTCAAATTTACAGTTTCCTGTCTCAGCTGTGTCCTCAGTGTTGCCTGGTAGTAATTTTGCTTGTTCTTCATAGCTCCATACCCCTTTCCCTTGGTGAAAATTCCAAACTATCACCACACTCCTTAAGCCCCATCTGTTCCTTGTGTTCTCACTCTTGATAGCTGGCTTCAACTCTGATTCCACAGAATAATAACAATATTTGCAAACACTTGTGTAAAACTTACAATCCTGTAACTTATTTAATTCTCACAAGCTCTTAAAAGATAGAGTTTTAATAATAATAGTATCAGTGGCAGTAATAGTAATAATAGATGAAATAACTGAGGCTTAAAGATGTTTAAGACTTCCCAAAGTTCATGCATCATAGCTGAAATTTGAATCTATGCAGTTTGGAGAATCCCATGAACAGAGAAGCCTGGCAGGCTAAAGCCCATGGGGTCACAAAGAGAAGGACTGAGCAGGCAGGCAGGCAGTCTAGCTCCAGAATCCCTGCTCTTACAACCCAACAGCCTATGAATGCTCTCACCCCTCATATTCTCACTCCCCATCCCACCAACATATCAATATTCATATCCACCAAGCTCTCCATCCTCAAAGGACCTGAGCATCCTCATAGCAGCCTATTCCTACTCAAGGCTAATAATTCCATGACAGCTCTTAGTCCCATTCTCTCCCATTTCTTCCTAGACTCAGACTCCTCTCCTTCCTGAATCTTCAACCTCTTCTCTACTGGTTCATTCTCATATATGAATTAAGCTCAAATCTCTCTGTTTCTTTCCCCCATTACCCTCAAGCCACTACCTTCCCCACACTTTTCTTCAAAGCTAAACTTTTTGAAAGTTTTGTCATCATTTAGTATCTCCACTTCCTGACTTCCTAATTCAGTCCTTAGTCCTCCACAATCTGGCTTCTACTACTTTTATCACTCCATCATAATTGCTCTGGTTATGATCCCTGTTATGGATTGATGGGTTGATTTATGTGCCCCCAATTCATATAATTCATATAAAAAAGTCCAAATCTCCAGTACCACAAAATGTGATCTTATTTGGAAATAAAGTATCTTCAGAGGTCATTAAATTTAAATGAGGTCATTAGTGTTGGCCCTAATCCACCGGTATTGCTGATCCTGTTCATGATGACAATTATCTTGCTTTTTTCACTATTTGCTGAACTCAGGGTAGGCAAGGTGTAAGCTAAGAGGTTGGAAGGAGATGCAAAGAGATGTAGGAACTGCAGATACATTTATTCTCTCCTGGTTGGTGCAGCAGCCTTAGCAGTAGCCATAGTATAACCTAACACAACACAACTTCTCTCCTGGCTAACACAGCAGCCATAACAGCATTCTCTCCTGGCTGATGCAGCAGTTATAGCAGTGATATATATATATATACATGCTATATTCTCTCCTCTCATGGCTGACCCAATGGACACAGCCATGATGCAGCAGTAAATGTGTTGCTTTCCTAGGTGGAGCTCACACAGGTGTGCAGCACAAAGAAATCCATGACCAAGTGACTACCTTGTGATGTGCATGTGCAGTGTTATAAATGAGCTCAGCTGCTACATAATCATTGTTTACAAAACATGGGGTGAGAGAGCCTGAACACAGCATCTTGGCTAATTCGCTCTCTGCCTACATCACTGTAACTTGTGTCCTAATAAAACGGGGAAATCTGGCCACAGAGACACATAGAGGAAAGATTATGTGAAAAGACCTACGAAGATGATGGTCATCTATAAACCAAGGAGAAAAGCCTGGAACAGAGTCTTTCTTCACAGTCCTCAGAAAGAACCAGCCCTACTGACACATTTTTTTTTTAGCCTTCAAGCTAAAGAAATGTGAGAAAATTAATTTCTATTGTTTCAGTCATCCAGCTTATGGTATTTCATTATGACAGCCCTAGAAAATGAATATAACTTCTAACAACATCCATACTATCAAAGCCAAAATACTTTAGAACTCTTATGTGTTTTTCCTGACCTTGTGCCTCATGTTTTCAAAGATTAAGCCAAATTAATATGCTAACATACTATCACTCAAAAATAATCAAATGTCTGACACTCTGATGGTGTTCCGACCAGCTGCTCAGGAAGTTCCTCACTTAGCACTTGATTCCCTTCTATTCCAGTCCAGGAATCTTTCTTCACCTCTCATACTCCTGTTTCCCACTGCAGCTTTGGTCCTGCACTCTGGAAGTCAATTTTGACAGCTGAACAAATATAACTTGAAATGTCTGAGCCCTCTCATATTCACTGAGGGCTCCAAAATTGGCCTCATGCCCTATTTTGCTGTGAAGTACTTGTTTCTTTAACACGCTTCAAGCTAGGAAGTTAATCATATGAAGTTTGTGAATTTTCTACTGTAATGTAAAGCATTACTTTTTCCATCAAGGAAAAGTAGTTAAAACCTGGAAGCCAATGAGACACTGTGGGTCAGGCTGTATTACAGTAATCGATATAGCTGTGCTTTGCTCACAGATTTTAAAAAATGATGGAAACTCTTTGAAACATGAGAGGTTAATTAAAGAAAGTAATTCCCTCCGGCACATCTCACACTGGATTACCCTCAATAAGAATTTCCTCCATGTATATTATCATATGTGAAACAGAACACCATTCCATGTTCGATGCATGAGACAAATGCTCAGGGCTGGGGCAATGGGATGACCCAGAGGGATGGGATGGGGAGGGAGGTGGGAGGGGGGTCCAGGAAGGGGAACACATGTAAACCCATGGCTGATTCATGTCAATGTATGGCAAAAACTACTACAATATTGTAAAGTAATTAGCCCCAATTAAAATAAATAAATTTATTAAAAAAAACAGCATGAGGGAACTTTATGATGGCACAGTTCTGTATCTTGACTGTGGTACTAATCTTATGAATCTACACTTATGAAAGGATTGTATGAAAGTAACTATACACACAACCAAATTTGTTGTTTAGTCCCTAATTCACGTCTGACTCTTTTGTGACCCCCATGGACTGCGGCCCTCCAGGCTCCTCTGTTCACAGGACTTCCCAGGCATGAATACTGGACTAGGTTGCCATCTCCTTCTCCAGGGGATCTTTTCGACCCAGGGATTGAACTGAAATCTCCTGCTTGGTAGGTGGATTCTTTACCACTGTGCCACCTGGGAAGCCCCACACACACTCAAATAAGTATATGTAAAACTGGTGAATCAAACCTATAGATTGTACTAATATCAATTTCATGGTTGTGGTACTCTACATAAGATGTTACTATTGGGGGAAACTTGGGGAAAGACTATACGGGATCTCTGTGTTATTTTATACAACAATATGAATTATCTCAAAATTATGTCAAAATTAAAGGTTTTTCAAAGTATGAAAAAAAAAAGAATTTCCTCCATACCTCTTCTAATTTTAGCTTCTCACAACAAATTCCAAAGATGGCCTATGTGGCTGACCACCTAGATGAAGTCTTCCTGGCTGTGTGAGAGTGGGAGATGGGGATGAAGACAGAATTCAGACATTATTATTACCTGCCACAGCATTTGACACCTTAGACCATTTCTTCCTTAAAATTTTATTTGACATCTACATGCCACTCCCTCCTGTTTTACTCACCAATCTGATGCTCCCTTTTGGTTTCTTTCATTAGTCTATTTTTGTCTACACATCTCTTTTTTCATTCTAGAATAGAAGTAATCAATAGCTGTATTTCTGTTTGGCCAAGTAATATATATATACATAAAGTATGTATAAATGCATAGCAAAATATCTAGAAGGAAATACACAATATTAATAAGATGAGTTGCCTTTGGGAAGAGAGTTAAGAGTAGATCCAGGGGAACTTATGTGTACTATTTGAGTATAATGAAAATGAACTCATTATAAAATAACTATCATCCAGTTAAAAATAAAATGAGAAAAATATTATTACTTTTACGATTAAAAATCCATTTAAATATATATATATATACATATATATATATAACGTGCTCAATGCTGAATGTTTAGCAAACTATGAAAAGGATAAAAAATAAAGACATTAATGTCTTATGCATATTATATATATGCAGTATATATATAGATGCAATATGTAAATATCACTACTTTCTTATATTTAAGTGCATTTTCTTTCACTGTTTATGAATACATGTAGATAGGTAGGTACATGTATACATAAACATATTTTATTGTATAATAAAATTAGAATCAAAGTTTCTAATATAGTATTGGAGCATGTCTTTTTTCATTTAACTTCATATCATCAGCACTTTCCAAAGTTATTAACACACTACAAAAACATACTTTAATGGCTATGTAAATTCTACATATTATGGATTTGCTATAATTAATATAACAGATCTCCTCTTGTTGGACATTTAGATTGTATACATTTTTTTCTAATGATGCAGAATGGTTATACCATTTAAAACCCCCAAGGGTAGTATATATTACACTGTTTTCTTGGTAACACAAATAAATATAACTAAAACAATTTTTGAGAATTTGAAAATCAAAAATAAAACACCAAGATACAAATAATAAAAAACAGGAAAAAAGAGGAAGATTGATCTCCCTTGAAATTCATTATCTAAAACCACAGATGGGCCCTTGTATACTGTTCAACACTTTTATTCTGTATTTCAAAAAAGCTTGTTTTTCTATCCTCTGAATTAACAACTTCCTATATTCTCCTTTGGCTTCAAAACTCCTATTCTAGCACCCACTTTAACATCATTTATGACCTTGCCTAAGATTTGAATCAGGAAACTGAAGCCATTAGAAAAGAACTCTCATCATTCTACTGCAATATCTGCAAACCGATTTGCACCAATCCTCTTTTTATTGTTCCAGTTACAACTGATAAAGCATCTCTTCCATAATCAAATATAAATTTCCCTCATTCATTCTCTGGATCCCCTTCTCTCTCCATTATTTTTTTTTTAATAAATTTATTTATTTTAGTTGGGGGCCAATCACTTCACAACATTGCAATAGTTTTTGCCATACATTGACATGAATCAGCCATGGGTTTACATTTTTTAGTTATCATAAATCCTTTAGTTTCTCTCTCTCTCAGTTTCTCTCTTTCTCTCTCCTGGATCATTGCCATTAGCATAGAAGCATAATTTAGTCCAATACTGTCCAGTATAGCAGCCACTGGCCACATATGGCTAGTGAAACCGAGAAAATGAATTTTTAATTTAGATTAATTTTAATTTTAATAGCTACATGTGACTAGTGGCTATAGTATTGACCAGTTCCGTCCTAGAATATACCATTCCAAACCCTTCTGGGAGCCCACATTCCTGTCCAACTATTCCATCTTTTTACCACCTTTCACATCCAAGCCTCCGAAAGAGTGTTGATAACTCCCTACCTTCACATCCACATCTACTTTCCACTTCTTGGTCCGTTTATCATGACATTTGTTTCCATTACTCCACTAAAATGGCTCTTGTAAAGGTTGTCAGTAACCTCAATGGTGCAAATCTTTATTAGTTTCCTATTGCTGGGGTAACATATCACCACAAATTTAATGACTTAAAACAATGCAAATTTATATTCTTATCCTTCTGGAAGTCAAAAGTTCAAAATGGATAACAATGGGCTAAAGTGATGTCAGGGACACTTTTTTTTTTTTTTTTCCTGGAGGCTCTAGAGGAGATTCCATTTCCTTGCCTTTTCTAACTTCTAGAGGCTGCCTGCATTCTCTGGTTTGTCCCATTCTCAATTTTCAAACCAGTAAGAGCAGATCAAGTTCTTCTCATGCTTCATGACTTTGACCTCCTGTTTTGCCCCCTTTTCCCCTTATAAGGACCCTTATGTTTACAATCAGTTCACTGGATTTCTATGATAATTTTCCTATCTAAAAAAGCAGACAAGCAGCCATAATTCCATCAGCAAGTTTAATAACCCATTGGTATGTTCCAGGGATTTGAATGTGGGTACTGCTGAAAGGTCTTTTTTTTTTTTTTTTTGCCTACCACAATTCAACTGTAACTTTTTCTTTCCAAAATTATTCCACCGCTGAACACCATATGACACATGTAACCACAACTTCATTTTCAAAACTCTCACCTTTCTTTGTTTCCTTGACACCATACTCTCCCAAATTCTTCCTACTTTCTGGTTACTTTCACTACTCTACCTTTAAATGTAGCAATTCTTCAGAACTCATTCTGATCCCTCTTTGCACCACAAATTCTCCTCAGATAGTTTAACTTACTCCTATGGCTTTGTTGTTGTTGTTCAGTTACTAGGGTGTGTCTGACACTTTGTGACCCCATGGGCTGCAGCATGCCAGGTATCTCTGCCCTTCAATATCTCCTGGAGTTTTGCTCAAGCTCATGTCCATTGAGTTGGCGATGCCATCCAACCATCTCATCCTCTGTCGCCCCCTTCTCCTCCTGTCCTCAATCTTCCCCAGCAATGGTCTTTTCCAATTAGTTGGCTCTTCAAATCAGGTGGCCAAAGTATTGCAGCTTCAGCTTCAGCATCAGTCCTTCCAATGGATATTCAGGGTTTATTTCCTTTAGGATTGACTTGTTTGATCTCCTTGCTGTCCAAGGGACTCTCAGGAGTCTTCTTCAGCACCACAGTATGAAAGCATCAATTCTTCGGGATGCAGACTTCTTTATGGTCCAATTCTCATAACTGTACATGACTACTGGAAAAACCATATCTTTGACTATATGGACCTTTGTAGGCAAAGTGATGTCTCTGCTTTTTAATATGCTGTCTAGGTTTGTCATAGCTTTCCCTCCACGGAGGGATTTTTCAGTGATTTTTGAGCCCAAGAAAATAAAATCTGCCAGATTCCACTTTTTCCCCATCTATTTGCCATGAAGTGGTAGGACTGGATGCCATGATCTTAATTTCTTGAATGCTGAGTTTTAAGCCGACTTTTTCACTCTCCTCTTTCATCCTCATCAAGATGCACTTACTCCCTCTTCACTTTCTGCCATTAGCATTGTATGATCTACATATCTGAAGTTGTTGATATTTCTCCCAGCAATCTTGATTCCAGGTTGTGATTCATCCAGCTCAGCTTTTCTTACTCTGCATATAAGTTAAATAAGCAAGGTGACAATATACAGCCTTCATGTATTCCTTTCCCAATTGTGAACCAGTCCATTGTTATGTGCCCAGTTCTAACTGTTGCATCTTTTCCTGCATACAGGTTTCTTAGGAAGCAGGTAAGGTGGTCTGTTATTCCCATATTTTTAACAATTTTCCACAGTTTGCTGTGATGCACACAGTCAAAGGCTTTAGTATAGTCAATGAAGTAGCAGATTTTTTTTTCCTGGAATCCCCTTGCTTTCTTTATGATACAAGGAATGTTAGCAGTTTGATTTCTGGTTCATCTGCCTTTTCTAAACCCAGCTTATACATCTGGAATTTCTCAGTTCACATACTGCTGAAGCCTAGCTTGAAGAATTTTGACCATAATCTTACTAGATTGTGAAACGAGCACAATTGTGTGGTAGTTTGAACATTCCTTTGCATTTTCCTTCTTTAGGATCAGAATGAAAATTGAACTTTTCCAGTCCCATGGCCACTGCTGAGTTTTCCAAATTTGCAGGCATATTAAGTGCAGCGCTTTAACAGCATTATCTTTTAGGATTTGAAATGACTCAGCTGGAATTCTATCACCTCTGCTAGCTTTGTTCATATTAAAGCCAACTTGACTTCACACTCCAGGATGTCTGACTCTAGGTGAGTGATCACACCATCGTGATTATCTGGGTCGTGAAGATCTTTTTTGTACAGTTCTTCTGTGTATTCTTGCCACCTCTTCTTAAGCTCTTCTGCTTCTGTTAGATCCTTGTTTTTTCTGTTCTTTGTTGTGCCCATCTTTGCATGAAAAATTCCCTTGGTATCTCCAACTTTCTTGAAGCAATCTCTCTTTCTCATTCTATTGTTTTCCTCTATTTCTTTGCATTGTTCACTTAAGAAGGCTTTCTTATCTCTCCTTGATATTCTCTGGAACTCTGCACTCAGTTGGATATATCTTTCCTTTTCTCCTTTGCCAATGGCTTTAAATATCACATACATGTTGTTAACTCCAAAATATATATTTCTAGATCAAGCTTATCCTATTCCTATGATTCGGTTATGTATGTGCATCTGACTGCTTATTCCATGTGGATATCTTATGGACATCTCACACTTAACTTTGCTCACAAGTCTTTGTTTTCTTTCAAGCATAGTTTTTCCTTAGTTCTTTTCATTCTCATTTCAGCGAAGGGCATCACAAAATACCAACTTGCTCACATTGAAAAACCTAAGAGTTATTATTACTAGTAAAAGGAAGCATAGTGCAAGAAGAAAACTATTATAAAAAATATATGTACCCAATAATACAGGCCCAAAATATATCAAGCAATAGCTGACAGAACTTCAAGGAGCAAAAATTACAACACAAATTGTAGCTAGGTATTTTAATACACCCCTACTGATACTGATAAATCCAACAGAGCCAAAATGAGCCTGTGTATCAAAGTTCTAAAAAATGAAATTAATAACCTTAAACTGGTAGATAAATATTTGCTGTCTGAACTATAACTATCCAAAGGCTTCCATAAAGGTTTGCAAAAAAATTCTGCCAAAAATTCACTAACCCAAATAAAAACCTTATTATAGTTTATTTATGTGTGACAGTAAAAAGAGCTTAATACCATTCTATCCTCAAAAGAATATAAATTGTATTGCCATCATAGCTCAGAACTTCTGATAGGATTACATATCAAGCTTCTATAGCTTAAATATATGGCACATTTTATCTACTCTCTTTTCTACTCCTTTTATAAATCATTACTGTATATTAGAATGTTATAATGGAATTATTATATAATATATTTACACTTTTCAACATGGTAGCCACTAGCTATGTGTGACTACTAAGCATGTAAAATGTAGTCAGTGTGATGAGAAACTTTTTTTTTCATTTTATTTAATTTAAACTAACAAATTTAGATACACACATGCAGTTCATGCTACTGTATTGGACAGTAAATCTAAAAAGGTTTAGTTCTTCATGGACTCCAATATTTTCTTTTCCCAGGTTCCTAGATGCACTACTAACCTCTTCTTCAATTCAGATACTATCTTTAACAAATGGTTAATTTAAATTACATTATAGCATCTGATTGAGCAGGGTCATTGAGTTAACACAAACATAATTCCACTAATAAGGTCACTGAATGTTAAATAAGTTAATATACTATACAGAGATTATTGGAGAGTTGTTATAGGTGTTATATAGTGTTTTAGTAATGTTTTAAGGAGGTGGTTGGAGCTCTTAGATGATCTGAAAATTCGTCATTTTTCCAATTTGAAACAATGAAATATAGATTTCTGCTGTCAGAAAATTCACTCTTGAACATGTTTTCTGAAATGAATTACATTTGGGTGACAAGTGATACTTGTATATATAACCCTACACCCTTCCAAAAATATACACATTTTATTTTCAAGTACGTGAGGAACACATACAAAGGTAAACTATGGTACTATATAATATGGTGCTATACTACAAAGGAAGTCTTAATAATTCTAAAGAATCAAAACCATACAGATTATGTTCTCAGACCATACCACAATAAAATTAGGAAAAATTGTCAAAGGATAGTTTTTTAAAATCTTAGAAGAAATGATACAGGAAGGATATAATTTTACAACTCAATGGCATAGTGGATCCAAGGACCAATTAATAAATGCATAAATAATTTTGGTAATACATAAACCCACCAAACAATATAACCACAAAAATATGACAACCAGATAATATGTGCTTACTGAAGCTATAAAAAGGAAGTATTCACAACCATATAAAAAGCATTACTGAAGAAAAGCATTAAGCCTCTATATCCAATGACAAATTACAGAAACAGAGGAGACAAAAAATCATTTAAAAGGTCACAACTGCTCTGAGAAGTCACCAAGGTGGTAGAGTAGGAAGACCCTGAACTCATTTCCTCCAACAGACATACCAAATATATAAATCCTTACAAAGTAACTATCTATGAGAATGACCTGAAGAGTAGAAGAAAAGATTTTCCACAAGTAAAGACATAAAGGGGCTTCCCTAATAGCTCAGTTGGTAAATAATCCACCTGCAATACAGGAGACCTGGGTTTGATCCCTGGGTTGGGAAGATCCCCTGGAGAAGGGAAAGGTTATCCACTCCAGTATTCTGGCCTGGAAAATTCCATGGACTGTGTAGTCCATGGGGTTGCAAAGAGTCAGACACAAATGAGTGATTTTCACTTTCAAAGACATAAAGAAGGCACCACAAAGAGATAGGTAAGAGAGGCAGAAACAAAGTATAGTCAGGACCCCCACAACCAGGTCAGTAACCCATTGATGGGAGTAATATCACAAAGGTAGAAGTCTTTTTCAAAGAGAAAGGGATCCAAGGCCTACATTGTGGTCCTCATCCTTGGTGGTCCTGTAGCAGAACATCTGTCTTTGAAAAACAGTGGGAACAATGTTTGGGAAAGCCAGAGAGCTATAGGAAACAGAAATTTGGCTTTTAAAGTGTATGCACAAAATATCACATGTTCCAAGTTCCAGAATAGAGGCAGTAGCTTCAAAGGAGCTTGAGTCAGACTCACTTGCTGATTTTGGAGAGGCAAGAGGAAAGTGGAAATCCCCCTGGGGACAAAGATACTGGAGGCAGCCATTACTGGGAGCACATTCTACTATGATTACAATAGAGTTAGCAAGTGTCATTTTGTAATTCTCTTTAGCCTACTACCTAAGAAGAGCATACAAAGGAAAACTGGACAAAAAAGGTCTTAATGACCTGAAAACCATGATGGTGTGGTCACTCACTTAGAGCCAGACATCCTGGAATGTGAAGTTAAGTTGACTTTACTATAAACAAAGCTAGTGGAGGTGATAGAATTCCAGCTGAGTTATTTCAATTCCTAAAAGATAATGCTGTTAAAGTGCTGCACTTAATATGCCTGAAAATTTAGAAAACTCAGCAGTGGCCACGGGACTGGAAAAGTTCAATTTTCATTTTGATCCAAAAGAAGGAAAATGCCAAAGAATGTTCAAACTACTGCATAATTGCACTCATTTCACATTAGCAGGATAATGCTCAAAATCATTCAAGGTAGGCTGTAGCAATACATGAACTGAAAACTTCCAAATGTATATGCTTGGTTTAGAAAAGGGAGAGGAACCAGAAATCAAGTTGCCAGCATCCACTGGATCATAGAAAAAGCAAGAGAATTCCAGAAAAACATCTACATCTACTTCTGCTTCAGTGACTATGCTTTTGATTGTGTGAATCACAGCAAACTGGAAAATCTTAAAGAGATGGGAATGCCAGACCACTTTGTCTGCCTCCTGAGAAACGTGTATGTAGGTCAAGATGCAACAGTTAGAACCAGACAAGGAATAATGGACTGGTTCACAATTGGGAAGAAGTACATCAAGGCTGGATATTGTCACCCTGTTTATTCAACTTCTACTCAGAGTACATCATGCAAAATGCCAGGCTGGATGAAACACAAGTTGGAATCATGATTGCCAGGAGAAATATCAATAACTTCAGATATGTAGATGATACCAGCCTAATGGCAGGAACTGAAGAGTGACTAAACAGCATCTTGATAAGGGTGAAAAAGGAGAGTGAAAAAGCTGGCTTAAAACTCAACATTCAAAAAAATAAGATCATGGCATATGGTCCCATCACTTCATGGCAAATAGATGGGGGAACAATGGAAACAGTGAGAGACTTTCTTTTCTTGGGCTCCAAAATCACTGCAGATGGTGACTGCAGCCATGAAATTAAAAGACAGTTGCTACTTGGATGAAAAGTTATGACAAACGTAAACAGTGCATTAAAAAGCAGAGACATCACTTTGCCTACAAAGGTCCATCTAGTCAAACCTATGGTTTTTCCAGTAGTCATGTATGGATGTGATAGTTGGAACATAAAGAAGGCTGAGTGCTGAAGAATTTTGAACTGCAGTGCTGGAGAAGACTCTTGCGAGTCCCTCGGACAGCAAGTTCAAACCAGTCAGTCCTAAAGGAAATCAACCCTGCATATCCATTGTAAGAACTGATGCTGAAGCTGAAGCTGCAGTACTTTGGCCACCTGATGTGAAGAGCTGAATAATTGGAAAAGACCCTGTGCTGGGAAAGATTGAGGGAAGGAGGAGATAGAGGTGACAGAGGATGAGATGGTTGGATGGCATCACCGACTCAATGGACATAAGTTTGGGCAAAGTCTCAAAGAAGGTGAAGGCCAGGGAAGCCTAGCATGCTGCAGTCCGTGGGCTTGCAGAGTTGGACACAACTGAGTGACTAAAGAGCAACAACATCTAGCCTATTACCACTGGAGACCAAGACTTCTCCCCCTATCCAGGTCTCAAAGACAGCCATACGTGTCCCAGTCTTGCCCTCCAGCAGGCCAACATCAGCCCTGAGGCACTCCATAGGCTATATAGACACCTTCATGGGGCAACTGGCCTGCTCCAGAAGCCAGCATCTGTCCAGTGCCCTCTTGGTCTCTGCAGCTGACTGAGTGGGAAGATTATTGCACCATCCAGCAGGTTTGCAGTCACTCCACAAGGTACAGGCTCACCATGCATACCAGTGCACCCATAGTTGTCAGTCCCACCATAAGACTACACACAACCCACCTTGTGGGCACCCTTAGTTCATTTAGCTCTGGTGAGGACAAGAGAGCATGCTGCTGGGCCCTGTAGGATGTCTCTTATACAAGGCCAGTTCTAAATTAGGAAATGTAACCAACCTAATACATTGAAACAAACACAAAATATTGTGCAGAGTATGAATGAACGAGGCATAATCTCAGAGAAGTGAAGTGAAAGTTGCTCAGTCATATCCAACTCTTTGCGATCCCATCGACTCTACAGTCCATGGAATTCTCCGGGACAAAATACTGGAATGAGGTAGCCTTTTCCTTCTCCAGGGGATCTTCCCAACCCAGGGATCAAGCCCAGGTCTCTCACATTGCAGGCAGATTCTTTACCAGCAAAGCCACAAGGGAAGCCAAAGAATACTGGAGTGGGTAGCTTATCTCTTCTCCAGCAGATCTCCTTCATTGCAGGTGGGTTCTTTACCAATTGAGCTTTCAGGGAAGCCTCAATCTCAGAAAAAGAGCTAAACAAAGTGGAGATAAACAATCTACCCAATAAAAGGTTCAAGATTGTAATAGTAAAGATGCCCACCAAATTCAAAAGAAAATTGAACGAACACAGTGAGAATTTCAACAAAGCATCAGAAAATAGAAAAAAACAAACAGAGCTGAAGAATACAATGCCTGAAATTATATATATATACACACACATGCTGGGAAGGAATTAACAGTGTATTTGGTGATACGAAGGAATGGGCCAGCAATATGAAGGATAGAGTACTAGAAATTACACAAGCTGAACAGAAAAAAAAATAAAAAATAAAAACAGTAAGGATAGTTTAAGAGACCCCTGGAATGATATCAAAGATATTAACATTCCTACTGTAGGAATCCCCAGAATGAAACTAGAGAGAGAGAAAGGAGAAGGTAACTTTTTTTTTCTATTAAATAAATTTATTTATTTTAGTTGGGGGCTAATTACTTTACAATATTGTAGTAGTTTTTGCCATACATTGACATGAATCAGCCATGGGTTTACATGTGTTCCCCTTCTTGGACCCCTCTCCCACCTCCCTCCCCATCCCATCCCTCTGGGTCATCCTATTGCCCCAGCCCTGAGCATTTGTCTCATGCATCGAACATGGAATGGTGTTCTGTTTCACATATGATAATATACATGTTTCAATGCTATTCTCCCAGAACGTCCCACCCTCACCTTCTCCCTCAGAGTCCATAAGACTGTTCTATGCATCTGTGTCTCTTATTCTGTCTTGCATATAGGGTTATCGTTACCATCTTTGAAATTCCATATATATGCATTAGTATACTGTATTGGAGAAGGCAATGGCACCCCACTCCAGTACTCTTGCCTGGAAAATCCCATGGACGGAGGAGCCTGGTAGGCTGTAGTCCATGGGGTCGCTAAGAGTCAGACATGACTAAGCAACTTCACTTTCATTTTTCCTGTTCATGCACTGGAGAAGGAAATGGCAACCCACTCCAGTATTCTTGCCTGGAGAATCCCAGGGATGGCGGAGCCTGGTGGGCTGCCGTCTATGGGGTCGCACAGAGTCGGACACGACTGAAGCGACTTAGCAGCATACTGTATTGGTGTTTTTCTTTCTGGCTTACTTCACTCTGTATAATGGGCTCCAGTTTCATCCATCTCAATAGAACTGATTCAAATGTTTTTTTTTTTTTTAATGGCTGAGTAGTATTCCATTGTGTATATGTACCACAGCTTCCTTATCCATTCATCTGATGATGGACATCTACGTTGCTTCCATGTCCTGGCTATTGTAAACAGTGCTGCAATGAACATTGGGGTACACGCGTCTCTTTCAATTCTGGTTTCCTCGGTGTGTATGCCCAGCAGTGGGATTGCTGGGTCATATGGCAGTTCTATTCCCAGTTTTTTAAGGAATCTCCACACTGTTCTCCATAGTGGCTGTACTAGTTTGCATTCCCACCAACAGTGTAAGAGGGTTGCCTTTTCTCCACACCCTCTCCAGCATTTATTGCTTGTAGACTTTTGGATAGCAGCCATTCTGACTGGTGTGAAATGGTACCTCATTGTGGTTTTGATTTGCATTTCTCTAATAATGAGTGATGTTGAGCATCTTTTCATGTGTTTGTTAGCCGTCTGTATGTCTTCTTTGGAGAAATGTCTGTTTAATTCTTTGGCCCATTTTTTGATTGGGTCATTTATTTTTCTGGAATTCAGCTGCAGGAGTTACTTGTATATTTTTGAGATTAATTGTTTGTCCGTTGCTTCATTTGCTATTATTTTCTCCCATTCTGAAGGCTGTCTTTTCACCTTGCTTGTAGTTTCCTTTGTTGTGCAAAAGCTTTTAATTTTAATTAGGTCCCATTTGTTTATTTTTGCTTTTATTTCCAATATTCTGGGAGGTGGGTCATGGAGGATCCTGCTGTGATTTATGTCGGAGAGTGTTTTGCCTATGTTTTCCTCTAGGAGTTTTATAGTTTCTGGTCTTACATTTAGATCTTTAATCCATTTTGAGTTTATTTTTGTGTACGGTGTTAGGAAGTGTTCTAGTTTCATTCTTTTACAAGTGGTTGACCAGTTTTCCCTGCACCACTTGTTAAAGAGATTGTCTTTTCTCCATTGTATATTCTTGCCTCCTTTGTCGAAGATAATGTGTCCATAGGTGCGTGGGTTTATCTCTGGGCTTTCTATTTTGTTCCATTGATCTGTATTTCTATCTTTGTGCCAGTACCATACTATCTTGATGACTGTGGCTTTGTAGTAGAGCCTGAAGTCAAGCAGGTTGATTCCTCCAGTTCCATTCTTCTTTCTCAAGATTGCTTTGGCTATTCAAGGTTTCTTATATTTCCATACAAATTGTGAAATGATTTGTTCTAGTTCTGTGAAAAAATACCATTGGTAGCTTGATAGGGATTGCATTGAATCTATAGATTGCTTTGGGTAGTATACTCATTTTCACTATATTAATTCTTCCAATCCATGAACACGGTATATTTCTCCATCTGTTTGTGTCCTCTTTGATTTCTTTCATCAGTGTTTTATAGTTTTCTATATATAATTCTTTTGTTTCTTTAGGTAGATATATTCCTAAGTATTTTATTCTTTTTGTTGCAATGGTGAATGGTATTGTTTCCTTAATTTCTCTTTCTGTTTTCTCATTATTGTTGTATAGGAATGCAAGGGATCTCTGTGTGTTAATTTTATATCCTGAAACTTTACTATATTCATTGATTAGCTCTAGTAATTTTGTGGTAGAATCTTTAGGGTTTTCTATGTAGAGGATCATGTCATCTGCAAACAGTGAGAGTTTTACTTCTTTTTTTCCTATCTGTATTCCTTTTATTTCTTTTTCAGCTCTGATTGCTGTGGCCAAAACTTCCAAAACTATGTTGAATAGTAGTGGTGAAAGTGGGCACCCTTGCCTTGTTCCTGACTTTAGGGGAAATGCTTTCAATTTTTCACCATTGAGGATAATGTTTGCTGTGGGTTTGTCATATATAGCTTTTATTATGTTGAGATATGTTCCTTCTATTCCTGCTTTCTGGAGGGTTTTTATCATAAATGGATGTTGAATCTTGTCAAAAGCTTTTTCTGCATCTATTGAGATGATCATATGGTTTTTATCTTTCAATATGTTAATGTGGTGTATTACATTGATTGATTTGCGGATGTTAAAGAAACCTTGCATTCCTGGGATAAAGCCCACTTGGTCATGATGTATGATCGAAGGTAACTTATTTGAAGAAATAATAGCTAAAAACTTCTCTAACCTAGGAAAGGAAACAGACATTCATGTCCAGGAAGCAGAGGGAGTCCCAAAGAAATCCATGCCAAGACACATGACAATTAAAATGGCAAAAATGAAAGATAAAAAGTATTTTGAAAACAGCAAGAAAAAAACTATTAGTGATGTACAAGGTAATTCCCATAAGGTTGTCAACTAACATTTCAAGTGCACATAGAACATTTTCAAGGATAGTTCACATGCTACACATACACACACACACAAATTGAAAAGAAAAAAAAAAAACCACAAACACGTTGGGTATGAATAATATGCTACTAAACAACCAATGGTTTACTAATAAAATCAAGGAGGAAATTAAAAAAAAAAATACCTGCAGACAAATGAAAATGTAACTACATCCAAAATACATGGCATGCGGCAAAAGTCATTCTAAGAGGGAAGTTGTTAGCAGTACAAGCTTTCTTCAGGAAACAAGACAAATCTCAAATACACAACCTAACCTTATACCTAAAGGAACTAGAAAAAGAAATTAGTATAAGGAAGGGAATAATAAAGATCAGAATAGAAATCTATGAAATAGAGACCAAAATAATTGAAAAGATCACAGAGACTAACAGATGGTTCTTTGAAAAGATAAGCAAAATTGATAAACCTCTACCAGACTCATTAAAATGAAAAGAGAAAGGGTTGAAGTGAATAAAATCATAAATTAAAAAAGTTACAAGTGACCACAGAGAAACAAAGAATAATAAGAGATATCTATGTTAATAAAATGGACAAAAGAAATGGATGAATTTCTAGAAACATATAATCTTTGAAGACTAAATCAGGAAGAAATAAGAACTATGAACAGACAAATTAACACTATTAAAATTAAATCAGTAATTAAAATATTTTCAACACACAAAAATTCACGACCAGAAAGCTTCACAGGTGAATTTTAGCAAACATTTAAAGAAGAGTTAAAGCCTATCTTTCTCAAATTATTCCAAAAAATTGAAAAGAAAGAAATGCTTCCAAACTTTTTCTACAAGGCTAGCATCACAAGGATGTGGAAACCAGAGGACAACATGCAAATAAATAAATAAAATTACAGGGCAATATCTCTGATAAATATTGATGCAAAAAATCCTCAGCAAAGTATTAGCAAAAAGTTCAACAATACACTGAAAGAATCATACACCATGATCAAATGGCATTTATTCCAGGGATGCAAGCATAGTTAAATATCAACAAATAAATCAATGTGATACATCACATTAACAAATTTTGAAGAAATAACAAGCATATGATTATCTCCATAGATGCAGAAAAGTGTTTTTTTTTAACTAAATTCAATATCCATTTATGATAGAAACTTTCAAGAAAGTGAGTAAACAGGGAACATATCTTAACATAATAAAGGCTCTATAAGAAAAACCCACAGAAAGCATCACGCTAAATGGTAAAAAATTGAAAACATTTCCTCTAAGATCCGGAAAAAGACAAAGATGCTCACTCACCACTTTTATTCAATACAGTAATGGGGACTTCCCTTGTGGTACAGTGGATATGAGTCTGGCTGCCAATGCAAGGGATATGGGTTCCACTCCTGGTGTGGGAAGATTCCACATGCTTCAGAGCAACAAAAGCTCACACACTACAACTACTGAGCCTGCATTTTTCAACTACTGAAGCCTGTGCATCGAGAGTGTGTGCTGTGCTCCTCAATAAGAGAAACCACTGCAATGAGAAACCCACGCACCACAACAAAGAGTAGCCTCTGCTTACTGCAACTAGGGAAAGCCCACATGCAGCAATGAAGACCCAGTGCAACCAAAAATAAATAAAAATGGAAGTCTTACCCACATCAATCAAATGAGAAAAGAAAGCAATTCAGATTGGAAAGGAAGAAGTAAAACTCTCACTGTTTGTTGATGCATGATACTGTATATAAAAAAATTCTAAAGCTACAAACAAAAAATAATAATAAAACTTTTAAGACTAATAAATGAATTTAGTAAGGTGGCAGGATGCAATATTAATATACATAAGTCTGTTGCATTTCTATACACTGCTAATTATCAGAAGGAGAAATTAAAGTTAAAATTTACTGGAATTGACAAGATGGCAGAGGATTTGGTGGATATGGAGCACATCTCTCTCCATGGATGCAGCAAGAATACATCTACAGATGGCAGCATTCCTCACGGAACACCAGCTGAATACTGGCAGGAGTCCCTGACCACTGGAAAAGAATATATAGTTCCATGCACAACTTAGGAGGATGAAGGAAAGAAGGGAGAAGTAGGAGAGTGAGCAGGACCAACCTGCACCCAGTTCTGGGGGAGATGAAGTAGGGAGAGATCCTCACATCCAGGGCAATTGGTTGAGACAGAAGGGAAGTATCTGAGGCTGTTGTGGAGAGTGAAGCAGCTGATCTGTGATAGTCTGAATGGAGTGAGAATCACACAGACAATCTGTATGCATTCCAGACAGAGAAGTAAGTCCACCAGTGTGCATGGCAGCTGAGAGCTGGAGCATAGGTATTGGAGAGTAATCCTGGGGCAAGGACTGCTGTTGACTCTGAGGAGATAGCCTGAGGAGATGGGAGGAAGGAAATTTCAAGTTGGGCAGCCATGGAAGCAGTGCATTATTGCTCAGTCATGTGCAGTGGGTAGAGAGATCACTGTAGCCTCTGTCCCCTCACACTCTGGCCCACAGCTGAGCAATAGAGAAAGACACCTAGGGTGGCCCTTTGAGTGCCTGATATGCCAAGTAATAGAATAGAGAAGGACTAACCAGGGAGACCTTTTGAGTGCCAGCTACCAAGAGGCTAGAAAATAATCCTAATAGAGCCATATCTCCTGCAACTGTTGCCACTGGCTTCCTTGCACACCTGGTACCTCTGAGGTCCCTGTGACCCAAACAGCCATGCCACCTCCATGTCCGGTCCTCACTGGCACAGACCCGAATCCTCTAAGGCCACCCTGGGAGCAAAGTCCAGTGAATTATCCATATGCAGAGGTGAAGGTAAAGCCACAGTTGAACTACAGAGGTGAAGCAACTAAGGAAGAGGATCAAAAACCTTTTCATCAGCTGTATAAGCAGCAGATTAAATCTACATGATAACCTAGTAGACTCTGTCTATGGATTATATAAAAAGGACAATGAATGTTCCCACAAAAGAAAACACTCTAGCTCTGGAAGCTGTGGACTTTGGAGACAAGCACACACAGGTGTAGGACCAGATTAGAGTTTGAGCTGTCCCCATAGCAGGTCCAAAGACCAGTCTCCCAGCATAGGAGTGCCCCCTAGGAAGCTGGAGGGCCCCCTATGGAGGTGGAAGGTTGTGGGTCACAGCAGGGGAAAGGATGCTGACAGCTGAGACTAGAGGAAAAAAATTATTATCATTTTTATGTTTGAGTCATTCTGTAGTTGGTTCTGGATTTTTGTTTTCATTTTTCCTCTTCTTTATCTCTCTCTTGTTGTGGTTGTTATTTTTATTATTTCTATTTAGGCTTTTGGGGACTTTTTTTAAAAATCACAATTTTTATTTCTTTTATATATTTTACATCTGTTGTTGATATTTTATTGTTTTAATCTCTTTTTATTATTTGGTCTTCTTTTTTATTATTTTCTTGTAAATTTTCTTTGATACATAGATCTTTTTGTATACTTCTATTTAACTTTGTTTTTCTATTTTTACCTTTTTTCACCATTTTTGTTCATTTGTCTTGTTTCCTTTCTAGTCCTTACTTGGCCCTGATGTGGTTTTGTTTTCTGTTTTGTGCTTCAGTTAGTTTTAGTTTTTAATTGGTTGATATCATTTTTTTTTTGAATTTCTTTTGCTCACCAGATCACTCTCTTATACTGTGTTTTCTTTGGTCTGTTTTGGTTTCGTTTGTGTATGTGTGTATGTGTTCCTTTTTCTTTCTATTTGTCTGATTTTGCTTTTACCATTTGTCTGGGTTTCATTTTTTGTATCTGTTTTTTGCTTTTTTGTACGTTTGTTTTAATCCCTTTTATTGCCATGACAAATGACTTTTGGGATCTTAGTTCCCCAACCAAAAGTAGGGACTGAGCCCCTTGAGTGGGAATGCTGAGTCCAGGACAGAGATTGCCAGAGAACACCTGACCCCAGGGAGTATTAATCAGTGAAAACTCCCACAAACACCTCCATCCAAATACAAGACACAGTACAGCCCAACTGCCTACAGCACCCAGCCCTGCATGTCCAACCTAAACAACAAGAAGACAGGAACTAAAGGCAATCATCAGCAGACAGGCTGCCTACAGAAAACTCAAAACACACTACCTCATAAGGCCCTGCCCATCAGAGGGAAAAATTCATCTTCTCTCATCAGAACAAAGGCACAAGTCCCTCCCAATATGAAGCCTACAAAAACCACCGGACCAACTTCACCCAACAGGGGTAGACCATTTAGAAAGTACTATGAACCTATAGCTTGGGTAAAGGAGACCTCCAACACAGTGTTAGGAAAAAAAAATGAAAAGACAAATAAATAATGTGCAAATGGAGGAAAAATCTAAAAATGTTCAAGACCAAATAAATGAAGAGGAAATAGGCAAGTTTGCCTGAAAAAGAATTAAGAGTAATGATAATTATCATGATACAAAATCTTGAAAATAGAATGGAGAAAATGCAAGAATCATTTAACACACTTAACAAGGATCTAGAGGAAATAAATAATAAACAGCAACCAACAACACAATCACTGAAATCAGAAATACACTACAGAGAATCAGTAGCAGAAAAACTGAGGCAGAAGAAGTGATAAGTGAGCTGGAAAACACAACGGTGGAAAAAACTGCTGAAGGGCAAAATGAAGACATCTGGCACAATATTAAACTCTACAACAATTGAGTTATTAGGTTTATCAGAAGAAGACAAGAAAGAGAAAGGATACGAGAAGAATTTTTAAGAGATTTTGGTTGAAAATGTTCCTGACATGGGAAAGAAAATAGCTAATCAAATCCAAGAAATGCAGATATCCACTATCCATAGTGGATAAAGTCAAAGAGAAACACAGCAAGACACAAAATGATCAAACTAATAAAAATGAAACCACACAAAAAAATAAAGGAGCAAGGGAAAATCAACAAGTAACACACAAGAGGAATTCCCATAAGGTTAAGAGATGATTGTTCAGTAGAAACTCTGCAGGCCAGAGGGAGAGGCAGGATGCATTTAAAGAAATACTATTCAACATAGTATTGGAAGCTGTGGCCACAGCAATCAGAGCAGAAAAAGAAACAAAAGGAATCCAGATTGGAAAAGAAGAAGTAAAACTCTCACTGTTTGCAAATGACATGATCCTCTACAGAGAAAACCCTAAAGACTCCACCAGAAAATTACTAGAGCTAATCAATGAATACAGTAAAGTTGCAGGATATAAAATTAACACACAGAAATCCTTTGCATTCCTATACACTAACAATGAGAAAAAAGAAAGAGAAATTAAGGAAATAATTTCATTCACCATTGCAACGAAAATAATAAAATACTTAGGAATAAATCTACTTAAAGAAACAAGAGACCTATATATAGAAAACTATAAAACATTGATGAAAGAAATTAAAGATGCCACATATAGATGGAGAAATACAGCATGTTCATGGATTGGAAGAATCAATATAGTGAAAATGAGTATACTACCCAAAGCAATCTATAGATTCAACGCCATCCCTATCAAGCTACCAATGGCATTTTTCAGAGAATTAGAACAAAAATCTCACAACTTGTATAGAAATACAAATAGCCTCGAATAGCTAAAGCAATCTGGAGAAAGAAGAATGGAACTGGAGGAATCAACCTGCCTGACTTCAGGCTATACTACAAAGCTACAGTCATCAAGACAGTATGGTACTGGCACAAAGACAGAAATATAGATCAATGGAACAAAATAGAAAGCCCAGAGATAAACCCAAACATCTATGGACACCTTATCTTTGACGAAGGAGGCAAGAATATACAATGGAGAAAAAACAATCTTTTTAACAAGTGTTGGAGGGAAAACTGGTCAACCACTTGTAAAAGAATGAAACCAGAACACTTTCTAACACCATACACAAAAATAAACTCAAAATGGTTTAAAGATCTAAATGTAAGGCCAGAAACGATAAAACTCCTAGAGGAAAACATAGGCAAAACATTCTCTGACATAAATCACAGCAGGATCCTCTATGATCCACCTCCCAGAGTAATGGAAATAAAAGCAAAAATAAACAAATGGGATCTAATTAAACTTAAAAGTTTTTGCACAACGAAAGACACTATAAGCAAGGTGAAAAGACAGCCTTCAGAATGGGAGAAAATAATAGCAAACAAAGCAACTCACAAAGAATTAATCTCAAAAATATACAAGCAGCTCATGTAGCTCAATTCCAGAAAAATAAATGACCCAATCAAAAAATAGGCCAAAGAACTATACTTACATTTCTCCAAAGAAGACATACAGATGGCTAACAAACACATGAAAAGATGCTCAACATCACTCATTATTAGAGAAATACAAATCAAAACGACAATGAGATACCATCTCATACCAGTCAGAATGGCTGCTATCAAAAAGTCTACAAACAATAAATGGTGGAGAGGGTGTGGAGAAAAAGGAACCCTTTTACACTGTTGGTGGGAATGCAAACTAGTACAGCCACTATGGAGAACAGCGTGGAGATTCCTTAAAAAGCTGGAAATAGAACTGCCATATGACTCAGCAATCCCACTGCTGGACATACACAGCGAGGAAACCAGAATTGAAAGAGACACGTGTACCCCAATGTTCATCACAGCACTGTTTATAATAGCCAGGACATGGAAGCAACCTATATGTCCATCAGCAGACGAATGGATAAGAAAGCTATGGTCCATATACATAATATAATATTAGTCAGCTATTAAAAAGAATGCATTTAAATCAGTTCTAATGAGGTGGATGAAACTGGAGCCTATTATACAGAGTGAAGTAAGGCAGAAAGAAAAACACCAATACAGTATATTAACACATATATATGGAATTTAGAAAGATGACAATGATGACCGTATATGCAAGACAGCAAAAGAGACACAAATGTAAAAAACATACTGTTGGACTCTGGGAGAAGGCAAGGGTGGGATGATTTGAGAGAATAGCATTGAAACATGTATGTTACCAAATGTGAAATAGATCGTCAGTCCAGGTTCAATGCATGAGGCAGGATGCTCAGGGTTAATTCACTGGGATGACCCTGAGAGATGGGATGGGGAGGTGGGAGGGAGGGTCAGGATGGGGAACATATGTACACCCATGCCTGATTCATGTGAATGTATGGCAAAAACCACCACAATATTGTAAAGTAATTAGCCTCCAATTAAAATAATAAATAAAATAAAATACAGAGAGACTTTTAAAAAAAGAAAGAAATAAAAAGGAAAAAGCCTACAACCAAGATAACTCTAACCAGCAAGGATCCTGTTCAAAATTGATGGAGAAATCAGAAGATTCAAGACAAGCAAAAGTTTAGAGAATTCAGCACCACAAAACCAGCTTACAGCAAATGTTAAAAGGACTTCTCTAGGCCAAAAACATAAGAGAAGGAAAAGATATATAAAAAACAAACTGAAAACAATTAGCCATGCCCTCCTCCAAGAGATTTTCCCAACCCAGGGATCGAACCCAGTTCTCCAGAACTGCAGGCGGATTCTTTACCATCTGAGCCACCCAGGGAAGCCCAAAAACAATTAAGAAAATGTCAAAAGGAATTTATGTATATGTTAATAATTACTTTAAATGTAAATGGATTAAATGCTCCAATCAAAACACAAAGGCTGGCTGACTGCATACAAAAGCAAAACCTTTATATATGCTGTCTACAAGAGATCCACTTAATACCTGGAGACATATACAGACTGAAAGTAAGGGGATGAAGAAAGATATTTCATGCAAATGGAAATCAAAAGATAGCCAGAGTAGCAATTCTTATATCAGGTAAAATAGACTTAAATAAGGAATATTGCAAGAGATGAGGAAGGACACTACATAATAATCAAGAGATCAATCCAAGAAGAAGACATAACAATTGTAAATATTTATGCACCCAACCTAAAAGCATCTCAATACATAAGGCAAATACTAACAGACATAAAAGAAAAAAAATGACAGTAACAAAATGATAGTATGGTAGTTTAACACCCCTTTTACATCAATGGATCAATCATCCAGGCAGAAAATTAACAAAGGCATACAAGCATTAAGCGACACATTAGATCAGATGGACCTAATTGATATATACAGGAGATACCACCAAAAGCAGCAGAATATACTTCTTATCAAGTGCACATGGAACATTCTCCAAAATAGATCACATCTTGGATCACAGATCAATTCTTGATAAATTTAAGATAAATGAAATCATGTCAAGCATCTTTTTTGATCACAACACTATAAATTTAGATATAAATTACAGGAAAAATCTATTAAAAAACACAAATGTATAGGATAAATGATATGTGTCTAAATAACCAAGAGTTTACTGAAAAAATAAAAGGAAATTTAAAAAATTACCTAGAAACAAATGACAATGGAAACATGATGATCCCAAACCCATGGGTTGCAGCAAAGCATTTCTAACTGGGAAGTTTATAGCATGACACTGTATCTCAAGAAACAAGAAAACCATCAAATACACAACTTAACTTTACACTCAAAACAACCAGAAAATGAACAACAACAACACAAAGTTAGTCGAAGGAAAGAAATCATAAAGATCAGAGGACAAATAAATGAGAAAGAAATAAAGGAAAAATAGCAGAGATCAATAAAAGAAGAAAATTAACAGTCCATAAGTCAGCCTCATCAAGAAAAAAGGGAGAAGGCTCAAACCAATAAAATTAGTAAGAAAAAGGAGAGGATACAGCAGAAAATGCAGAAATACCAAGTATCATAAGGACTACTGTAAGAAATTATATGAATTTTTTTTAAATGGATAAATCTTAGAAAAGTACAACCTTTCAAGACTGAACCAGGAAGAGATAGAAAATGTAAACAGACAAAACACAAGCACTGAAATTGAAACTATGATTTAAACAAATCTCCCAAAAAACAAAAGCTCAGGGCAAGATGACTTCACAGGCAAATTCTCTCAAACATTCAGAGGTGAGCTAACATCTGTCTTTATCAATCTTTCAAAAAACTGCAGAAGGAAGAACACTTCCAAACTCATTCTATGAGGCCACCATCACACTGATACCAAAATAAAAATATCACAAGAAAAGCAAATTATTGGCCAGTATCTCTGATGAACATAGATGTGAAATCCTCCACAAAACACTGGAAAACAGAATCCAACAAAACATTGAAAACATGATATTAGATGGTCAAGTGGGGTTTATCACAGAGATACAGAGATTCTTCAATATATGCAAATCAGTAAATGTGATACACCGTATTAACAAATTGAAAGATACAAATAATATGGTAATCTCCACAGATAACAAGAAAATATTTACACAAGGTCAAAACCCATTTATGATTTAAAAAAAATCTCCAGAAAATGGTTATAGAATGAACCTACCTCAACATAATAAAGGCCATATATGACAAACCCATATCAAACAATATTCTCAATGGTGGAAAATTGAAACCATTTCCTCTAAGATTAGGAACAAGACAAGAGTGCCCAATCTCTCCACTATTATTCAACATAGTTTTGGAAGTCCTAGCTATGGCAATAAGAGAGGGACTATAAATAAAAGGAATTCAGAATAGAAAAGAAGATGTAAAATTCTCACTATTTTCAAATGACATGATACTATATATGCAAAATCCTACATCCGCTGGATCATCGAAAAAGCAAGAGAGTTCCAGAAAAAACATCTATTTCTGCTTTATTGACTATGCCAAAGCCTTTGACTGTGTGGATCACAACAAACTGTGGAAAATTATGAAAGAGATGGGAATACCGGACCACCTGACCTGCCTCTTGAGAAACCTGTATGCAGGTCAGGAAGCAACAGTTAGAACTGGACATGGAGCAACAAACTGGTTCCAAATAGGAAAAGGAGTATGTCAAGGCTGTATATTGTCACCCTGCTTATTTAACTTATATGCAGAGTGCATCATGAGAAACACTTGGCTGGAGGAAGCACAAGCTGGAATCAAGATTGCCGGGAGAAATATCAATAACCTCAGATATGCAGATGACACCACCCTTATGGCAGAAAGTGAAGAACTAAAGAGCCTCTTGATGAAAGTGAAAGAAGAGAGTGAAAAAGTTGGCTTAAAGCTCAACATTCAGAAAACTAAGATCATGGCATCTGGTCCCATCACTTCATGGCAAATAGATGGGGAAACAGTGGAAATAGTGGCTGACTTTATTTTTCTGGGCTCCAAAATCACTGCAGATGGTGACTGCAGCCATGAAATTAAAAGACGCTTGCTCCTTGGAAGAAAAGTTATGACCAACCTAGACAGCATATGAAAAAGCAGGACATTATTTTACCAACAGAGGTCCGTCTAGTCAAGTCTATGGTTTTTCCAGTTGTCATGTATGGAGGTGAGAGTTGGACTATAAAGAAAGCTGAGCTCCAAAGAATTGATGCTTTTGAACTGTGGTGTTGGAGAAGACTCTTGAGAGTTCCTTGGACTGCAAGGCGATCCAACCAGTCCATCCTAAAGGAGATCTTGGGTGTTCATTGGAAGGACTGATGTTGAAGCTGAAACTCCAATACTTTGGCCACCTCATGCGAAGAGCTGACTCATTTGAAAAGATCCTGATGCTTGGAAAGATTGAGGGCAGGAGGAGAAGGCGATGACAGAGGATGAGATGGTTGGATGGCATCACCGACTCAATGGACATGAGTTTGGGTAAACTCCAGGAGTTGGTGATGGACAGGGAGTCCTGGCGTGCTGCAGCTCATGGGGTCGCAAAGAGTCAGACACAACTGAGCAACTGAACTGAGCTCAACTGAACTGAAATATACTGTCAAAAACTTACTAGAGCTAATCAATGAATTTAATAAAGTCATAGTATGGAAAATCAATACACAGAAATCCCTTGAATTCCTATACACTAACAACAAAAAATCAGAAAGAGAAATAGTAAGAACAATCCCATTCCCCAACATACCAATAAATAAATAAATAAATAAATAAAATATCTAGGAATACACCTACCTAAGAAGACAAAAAACCTATATGCAGAAAACTATAAGACCCTGATGAAAGAAAACAGACAACACAGAAAGTGGAGATATCAAATTCTTGGATCAGAAAAATCAACATCATGAAAATTACTATTCTACTCAAAGCATTCTACAGATTCAGTGAAATTCCTATCAAACTAACCATGGCATTTTCCTGAGAACTGGAACAAAAAAATTAACAATTTGCATGGAACCGCAAAAGGTCTGGAATAGCAACAGTAATCTTTGGAAAGAAAGATGGAGCTGGAGGAATCAACTTTAGTGACTTCAAACTATACTACAAAGGTACAGTAATCAAGACATTATGGTACTTTCACAAAAACAAAAATATAGTTCAATAGAACAAGATAGAAAGCCCTGAAATAAACCCACATCTATGGACACCTTATCTTTGATAAAGGGGCAAGAATATACAATGGAGAAAAGAGAGCCTCTTCCATAAGTGGTGTTGGGAAACCTGGATGGCTACATGTAAAAGAATGAAAACAGAACAGTTCCTAACACCATCCACAAAATTTATATCAAAATGGATTAAAGACCTAACTGTAGGTAAGAAACTATAAAACTCTTAGAGGAAATAATAGAACACTCTTTGACATAAATTGCACAAGATTCTCTTTGACTCATCTCATAATGCAATGGAAGTAAAATAAAAATAACAAATGGGATTAATTAAACAAGAGCTTTTGCACATCAAAGGAAATTATGAACAAGATGAAAAGACAATCCTCAGAATGGGAGAAAATAATTGCAAATGAAGCAAATGTCAAAGGATTAATCTTCAAAATATACATCAGCTCATGATGCTGAGTATCAGAAAAACAAATAACCCACTTTAAAAATGGGCAGAAGACCTAAACAGACATTTTTCCAAAGAACACATACAGATGGCCAATAAACATGTGAAAAGATGCTCAACATAGCTCATTATTGCACGCTGAGTTGCTTCAGTTGTGTCTGATTCTTTGCCACTCTGTAGTGGCAAAGTAGTCTACCAGGTTCCTCCATCCATGGGAGTTTCCCAGCAAGAATACTGGAGTGGGATGCCATGCCTTCCTCCAGGGAATCTTTCTGATGCAGGATTGAACCCATATCTCCTGCTTTGCACCTTACCACTGATCCACTGGTAAGCTCCTAGCTCATTAGCACAGAATGCAAATCAAAACTACAATGAGGTATCACATCACCCTGGTCAGAATGGCCATCATCTAAGCATCTACAAACAATAAATGCTGAAGAGGATGTGGAGAAAAGGGAACCCTCTTTCATTGTTGGTGGGAATGTAAATTGATACAGCCCCTATGGAGAACATCATGGAGATTCCTGTCAAAAGTAGGAATAAAACTACCGTATGGCCCAGAAATCTCACTACTAAGCGTATACCATAAGAAAACCATAATTGAAAAACACACATGTACCCCAATGTTCATAGCAGCACTATTAATAATAGCCAGGACATGGTAGCAACCTAGATATCCATCGACAGATGAATAGATAAAGAAGTGTGAGTATATGTGTGTGTGTGTGTGTGTGTGTGTGTGTGTGTGTACACACACAACGCAATGTTACTCAGTCATAAAAAGCAATAAATTTGAGTCAGTTGAACTGGGGTTAATGAACCTAGAACCTGTTATACAGAGTGAAGTAAGTCAGAAAGAGGAAGGCAAATATTGCATATTAATGCATATATATGGAATCTAGAAAAACAGTACTGATGAACCTATATGCAGGGCAGGAATAGAGACAGAGATACAGAGAAAAGATTGCCGACAGAGTAGGGTAAAGAAAGGTTGATAATGTATTGAGAGAGTAGCATCAAAGTTTATGCATTACCATAGGTAAAACAAATAGCTAGCGGGAAGCTGCTGTACAACAACAGGGAATTTAACCCAGTGCTCTGTGACAACCTAGAGGGGTGGAATGGGGAGTTAGTGCAAGGTTCTGGAGGGAGGGGATATATGTATACTTATGTCTAACTCATGCGGTTTTATGGCAGAAACCAAGAACACTTTGTAGAGCAATTATCCTCCAATTAAAAATAAGTTCAAAATGACATGAAAGAAGAAATATCACAACTAATAATACAGAAGTGCAAAGGATCACAGGAGACTACTAGAAACAATATCATGACAACAAATTTGACAACCTAGAAGATATGAATGCTGTTGCTGCTGCTAAGTCACTTCAGTCGTGTCTGACTCTGTGCGACTCCAGAGACGGCGGCCCACCAGGCTCCCCCGTCCCTGGGATTCTCCAGGCAAGAGTACTGGAGTGGGTTGCCATTGCCTTCTCCAGAAGATATGAATAAAATACTAGAAACATACACTCTTCCAAGACTAGAACATAAAGAAATAGAAATATAAATAGACTGATCACTAGTAAGCAGATTTAATCTGTGAACATAATTACCCACAAATAAAAGTCCAACACCATAAGTCTTCACTGGTGAATTCTACCAAATATTCAAAAAAGAATTAACAGCAGTCTTTCTCAAACTCTTCCAAAGTATAGAAGAGGAGGAAACATTTTTAAACATTTTATCAGGCCAGCTTTACCCTGATAGCAAAACAATCCAAGGACTCTATGTGAAAATAGTATCAACAGTCCATGACCTGTTAGGAACCAGGCCACACAGCAGGAAGTGAGCAGTGAGTAAGTGAGTGAAGCTTCATCTGTATTTACAGTTACTCATCACTCTCATTACTGCCTGAGCTCTGCCTCCTGTCAGATAAGCAGCAGCATTCGATTCTCATAGGAGTGCAAAACTTACTGCTGACTGTGCATGTAAGGGATCTAAGTTGCACAGTCCTTATGAGAATCTAATACCTGATGATCTGTGGTTGAGCTGAGGTGGTGATGTGGGAGTGGCTACAAATACATATTATCACTAGCAGAGAGGTTCGATTGTACAGAGACAATAATAAACCAGTTGCTTGCACACTCATATCTAGTCCCTATTATTGAGTGGCAAGTGACAATCTGCATCTAATAGGAGACTTTAAGTTAAAATCTGACACTTATTTTAGTCCACGCATAGTCAACTCATTATTTGATTTGCCAGTTCCATCCATGCCTCTTTTCTACACTGCACACTTGTCTCAGTTTTGGTAAGCCCACCAGATAACCCTAGCAAAAATGAGTAAAACAAAACAAAACAAAACAAAACAAATGTCACTGGAGAGCTTCATTGAAAACTACAAAAGACCCAATGATGAGAGAACAGAAGACTCTAAGAGAGACAACAAAAAGAAAGCTCAATTTAAATAAAATATAGAGAACTACTTAGGTTACAGGTTCATTGCAACAGGTGATTCATGTTTTCCAAGCCTGCTTTATATAATATGTGGCAACCACTATCCAAAAAAGCTGTAAAACCTTCAAAATTGCTTCATGACATGAAGACCAAACACTCTGAATTAAAAGACAAGCCACTGTATTTATTCAAAAGAAAAAAACAGTGAACATGAGGAATAGAAGCAATTATAGAAGGCCACCAATTCAACAAATGTGTCCTCACTGAGAACATTATTCTTGGTGGCTAGAAAGTGTTCCTAAGTGATCAATGCAAAGAAATAGGGGGAAACATTAGAATGGGAAAGACTAGAGATATTTACAAGAAACCTAGAGATACCAAGGGAACATTCCATGCAAAGATGGGCACCATAAAGGACAGATATTTAAGGACCTAACAGAAGCAGGAGATATTAAGAAGAGATGGCAAGAATACAGAGAAGAACTATACAAAAAAAAAACTTAATGACCCAGATAATTAAATGGTGTGATCACACACTTGGAGCCAGACATCCTGGAGTACAAAGTCAAGTGGGCCTTAGGAGGCACCAATATGAACAAAGCTACTGAAGGTGATGGAATTCCAGCTGAGCTCTTTCAAATACTAAAAGATGATGCTGTTAAAGAGCTGCACTCAATATGCCAGCAAATTTGGAAAACTCAGCAGTGGCCACAGGACTGGAAAAGGTCAGTTTTTATTCAAATCCCAGAGAACAGCAATGCCAAAGAATGTAAAAACTGTCGCACAATTGCACTCATCTCACATGCTAGCAAAGTAATGCTCAAAATTCTCCAAGCTAGATTTCAACAGTACATGAACCAAGAACTTCCAGATGTTCAAACTGGATTTATAAAAGGCAGAGGAACCAGAGATCAAATTGCCAACATCTGTTGGATCAAAGAAAAAATAAGAAGATTCCAAAAAAACATCTACTTCTGCTTTATTGACTATGCCAAAGCCTTTCACTGTGTGGATCACAACAAACTGTGGAAAATTATTCAAGAGATGGGAATAACAGATCACTTTACCTGCCTCTTGAGAAATCTGCATGCAGGTCAAGAAGCAACAGTTGGAACCAGACATGGAACAGTGGAATGCTTAAAAATTGGGAAAGGAGTGTGACAAGTCTCTATATTGTCATCCTGCTTATTTAACTTATATGCAGAGTACATCATGCACAATGCTGGGCTGGATGAAGCACAAGCTGAAATCAAGATTTCTGGGAGAAATATTAGCAACCTCAGATATGCAGATGACACCACCCTCATGGCAAAAAGCGAAGAGGAATTGAGGAGCCTCTTGATGAAAGTGAAACAGCAAAAGCTAGCTTAAAACTGCACAATCGAAAAACTAAGATCATGGCATCTGGTCCCATCACTTCATGGCAAATAGATGGGCAAACAATGGAAACAGTGAAAGACTTTTTTTCTTGGGCTCCAAAATCACTGCAGATGGTGACTGCAGCCATGAAATTAAAAGACACTTGCTCCTTAGAAGATAAGCTATGACAAACCTAGACAGCATATTAAAAAGCAGAGACATTACTTTGCTGACAAAGGTTCATCTAATCAAAACTATGGTTTTTCCAGTAGTCTTGTATGGATGTGAGAGTTGGACCATAAAGAAAACTGAGTGCCAAAGAACTGATGCTTTTGAACTGTGGTGTTGGAGAAGATTCTTGCGAGTCCCTTGGACTGCAAGGAGATCCAACCAGTGCATCCTAAAGGAAATCAATCCTGAATATTCACTGGAAGGACTCATGCTGAAGCTGAAGCTCCAATTCTCTGGCCACCTGATGCGAAGAACTGATTCATCTGAAAAGATCTTGGTGCTGGGAAAGATTGAAAGCAGGAAGAGAAGGGGATGGCAGAGGATGAGATGGTTGGCTGATATCCCCGACTTGGTGGGCATGAGCTTGAGCAAGCTCTGGGAGTCGGTGATGGACAGGGAAGCCTGGTGTGCTGCAGTGAATGGGGTCGCAAAGAGTCGGACACGACTGAGCAACTGAATTGAACTAAACCACACTGCTAAAGCTAAGAAGCCCTTAACTATGTGAAATAGATCACCAGTCCAAGTTCGTTGCATTAGACAGGGCACTCAGGGCCGGTACACTGAGACAACCCTGAGGGATGGGATTGGGGGGGGGATTTGGGAGGGGGGACACATGTACACCCATGGCTGATTCATGTCAATGTATGTGAAAAACCACTACAGTATTGTTAAGTAATTAGCCTCCAATTAAAATAAATAAGTTAATTTACAAAAAAAAAAAAAAGCCCTTTACTATTGGTGAAGAGTTGATCCTGCGTGTTTCTAAGGACATTTTTCATGAACTGTTAGGAGAGGCTACAGTTCCGATTGTGGCGTATGTTCCTCTTTCAGCTAGTACCAAAACTAGAGTAACTGATGAAATAGCAGAGGCTACTGAACTACAATTTTTAGAGAGGGTTAATTAGTCACTGGGCTTCCCTGGTAGCTCAGCTAGTAAGGAATCTGCCTGCAATGCAGGAGGCCCCAGTTCGATTTCTGAGTCAGGAAGATCCTCTGGAGGAGGACATGGCAACCCACTTCTGTTTTCTTGCCTGGTGAATCCCCATGGACAGAGGAGCCTGGAAGGCTACAGTCCATAGAATTGCAAAGAGTTGGACGTGACTGAGAGACTAAGTACAGCACAGCACAGCACACATCACAAAGTAAGCAATCCAGGTGGACAAGTCTACTGATGTTGACAACAAGGCAACAATGCTTATTTCTGTGTGATATATTTGCAGGAGGATGTGTTATATGTACTTCTGTTGCCAACCAACACCATAGCTGCAGAAATATTCAAGTCTTTGAATGATTATGTTGTTGTGTGTGGTGCTTAGTCACTGAGTCATGTCTAACTCTTTGTGACCCCATGGACTGTAGCCCACTAGGCTCCTCTGTCCATGGGAATTCACCAGGCAAGAATATTGGAGTGGGTTGCCATGCTCTCCTCCAGGGTATCTTCGCAACCCAGGGATCAAACCCAGGTCTCCCTCATTGCAGGCGAATTCTTTACCAACTGAACCATCAGGGAAGTCCAAAAATACTGGAGTGGGTAGCCTATCCCTTCTCCATGGTAACTACCCAACTCAAAAATTGAACCAGGGTCTCCTGTATTGCAGGGGGATTCTTTACCAACTGAGCTACCAGGGAAGCCGCTTTGAATGATTACATATCAGGAAAACTAAATAAGTCATTTTGTGTCATTTTATGCATGGACAGAACAGCTGCCATGACTGAATGAGCTTTATGGTTTTACTACTTGGGTCAAATGGGTCACTTCTGAAAGTTCCCAAACCAGGGATCAAACCCAGGTCTCCTTCATTGTAGGCAGATTGTACCACTCAGCTACCAAGGAAGCCAAGAGCAATGCTGGCTAGCCAAAAAAACGCTACCTGAACTTAACAACGTTTTGAAGGACATGATTAAAATTATGCATTCACGTCAGTCCAGTTCAGTTGCTCAGTCATGTCTGACTCTTTGCAACCCCATTCACTGCAGCACGCCAGGTTTCCTTGTCCATCACCAACCCCCAGAGCTTGTTCAAACTCATGTCCATCAAGTTGGTGATGCCATATGCCCATCTCATTCTCTATTGTCCCCTTCTCCTCCTGCCTTCAATCTTTCAAAGCATCAGGGTCTTTTCCAACGAGTCAGTTCTTCACATCAGGTGGCCAAATTAATGGAACTTCAGCTTCAGCATGAGTACTCCCTATGAATATTCAGGACTGATTTCCTTTAGGATGCACTGGTTGGATCTCCTTGCAGTCCAAGGGACTCTCAAGAGTCTTCTCCAACACCACAGTTCAAAAGCATCAATTCTTCAGCACTCAGTCTTCTTTATTGTCCAACACTCACATCCACACATGACTACTGGAAAAACCGTAGCTTTGACTAGATGGACCTTTGCAGGCAAAGTAATGTCTCTGCTTTTTAATATGCTGTCTAGGTTTATCATAACTTCTCTTCCAAGGAGCAAGTGTCTTTTATTTTCATGGCTGCAGTCACCATCTGCAGTGATTTTGGAGCCCAAGAAAAGAAAGTCTTTCACTGTTTCCATTGATTGCCTATCTATTTGTCGTGAAGTGATGGGACCGGATGCCATGATCTTAGTTTTTTGAATGTGCAGTTTTAAGCCAGCTTTTCCACTCTCCTCTTTCACTTTCATCAAGAGGCTCCTCAGTTGCTCTTCACTTTCTGCCATAAAGGTGGTATCATCTCTATATATGAGATTGCTGATATTTCTCCCAGAAATCTTGATTTCAGCTTGTGCTCCATCCAGCCTGGCATTTCACATGATGTACTTTGCATATAAATTAAATAAGCAGGGTGACAATATAGAGACTTGTAGCACTCCTTTCCCAATTTGGAACCAGTCCACTGTTTCATGTCTGGTTCTAACTATTGCTTCTTGTCCTGCATGCAGATTTCTCAGGAGGCATGTAAAGTGACCTGTTATTCTCATCTCTTGTAGAATTTGGCACAGTTTATTGTGATCCCCACAGTCAAAGGCTTTGGCACAGTCAATAATGCAGACTCTTATGGAACTCTCTTGATTTTTCTATGATCTAACCGAAGTTGGCAATTTGATCTCTGGTTCCTCACCCTTTTCTAAATCCAACTAGAAAATATGGAAGTTCTTGGTTCATGTACTGTTGAAACCTAGCTTGGAGAATTTTGAGCATTACTTTACTAGCATGTGAGATGAGTACAATTGTGCAACAGTTTGAACATTCTTTGGCATTGCCGTTCTTTGGGATTGGAATAAAAACTGACTTTTTCCAGTCCTGTGGCCACTGCTGAGTTTTCCAAATTTGCTGGCATATTGAGTGCAGCATTTTAACAGCATCATCTTTTTGGACTTGAAATAGCTCAGCTGGAATCCCATCACCTCCAGTAGCTTTGTTCACAGTGATGCTTCCTAAGGCCCACTTGACTTCTCACTCCAGGATGTCTGGCTCTAGGTGAGTGATCACACCACAGTGGTTATCCAGATCATGAATATCTTTTTTGCATAGCTCTTCCATGTATCTTTGCCACCTTTTCTTAATATTTTCTGTTACTGTTAGGTCCATATGGTTTCTGTCCTTTATTGTGCCCATTTTTGCACGAATTGTTCACTTGGTATATCTAATTTTCTTGAAGAGATCTCTAGTCTTTCCCCTTCTATTGTTTTCCTCTATTTCTTTGCATTGATCACTGAGAAAGTGTTTCTTATCTCTCCTTGCTATTCTTTGGAACTCTGCATTCAGATGGGTATAGCTTTCCTTTTCTCCTTTGCCTTTAGCTTCTCTTCTTTTCTCAGCTATTTGTAAGGCTTCCTCAGACAACCATTTTGACCTTTGCATTTCTTTTTCCTGGGGATGGTCTAAATCACTGCCTCCTGTACAATGTCACAAACCTCTGTCCATAGTTCTTCAGGCACTCTGGCTATCAGATCTAATGCTTTGAATCTATTTGTCACTTCTACTTTATAATCATAAGGGGTTTGATTTAGGTCATACCTAAATGGTCTAGTGGTTTTCCCTACTTTCTTCAATTTAAATCTGAATTTTGCAATAAAGAGTTCATGATCTGAGCTAGTTAGCTCCTGGTCTTGTTTTTGCTGACTGTATAGGGCTTCTCCAACTTCAGCTGCAAAGAATATAATCTGATTTTGGTATTGATCATCTGGTGATGTTCATGTGTAGAGTCATCTCTTGTGTTGTTGGAAGAGGGTGTTTGCTATGACCAGTACATTCTCTTGGCAAAACTCTGTTAGCCTTTGCCCTGCTTCATTCTGTACTCCAAGGTCAAACCTGCTTGTTACTCCAGGTATGTCTTGACTTCCTACTTTTGCATTCCAGTCCCCTATGATGTAAAGGACATTGTTTTTGGTGTTAGTTCTAGAAGGTTCTTGTAGAACCATTCAACTTCAGCTTCTTCCCTTAACTTATATCTGTTCGTGCAGCTCTGTGAGGAGATGGATGCAGAGCACACATGCCTTGTCTTATACACAGAAGTGAGCCAGCTCTCTATAGGTAGTTCAGTGGCCAGTGTTTTTGAATTATGAAAGCAGCTCCAGGGATTTCTTTCAGAAAACAGTCACCACTGGCAGCACATTTCAGTGACAGAATGGGTCACAAATCTTGCTTACTTGTGTGACATAGTCAACCCCCTCAATGAACTCAACCTGTCACTTCAGGGAGAATGGCAACTGCATTCAAATAAAAAGTGGCTGCATTCAAAGCCAAACTGTAATTACAGGAGCAACGAGTGAACATTGGAATTTTTGACATGTTTCAAATATTAGCAGAGATTTTGAATGAGACTGAACAAGAGCCTTCTTTCTCCCATCTGGTGCATGGTCACCTATCTCAGTTTTGAAGAGTTTGAGCATCAATTCCCAACCACAAAAGACCCCTGAACTGGGAAGGAGTAGATTTGCAACCCATTTGTGAATAAGCCAGGTGAATCAACTTTGTCCTTACTAGAAGGGGATCAACTGCTTGAGATCGCAAATGATGGTGGCATTAAATGTATGTTTGAGACAACTTCAAATCTCCATACATTCTGGATTAACATCAAGGTGGAATATCCTGAGATTGTCACCAAAGCAGTGAAAAGCCTGCTTCCATTTCCAACATCCTATCTTTGTGAAGCCAGTTTTTCTGCAATGCCAACAACCAAAAGACGATTACATACTTCAGGTATCACCGTTTCCCATGACCCCCAGATGGGACCATCTAGTTGCAGGAAAACAAGCTCAGGATCAGAATCAGAATCAAAATCAGAATCAGAATCCCACTGATTCTGCATTATGGTGAGTTTTATACTTATTTCATTATATATCACAATGCAAAAATAGAAATAAAGCACATGAAACATGTGAAGCACTTGTATCATCCCTAAACCATCCACACCCTCAGTCTGTGGAAAAATTTTCTTCCATGAAACTAGTCCCTTGTGCCAAAAAGGTTGGGGACCACTGCTCTACTATATGTTTGAAAGCTGCTATGAGAATAGATGTTCAAAATTCTCATCACAAGAAAAATATTGCAACTATGCATGGTGACAGATGTAAACAACACTTATTATGGTGATCACTTCATAATGTATACAATTATTAAATTATTATATTGTACATCTGAAACTAACATGATGTTAAATGGCAATTTTACTTCAATAAAGAAGAAGCCTCATCATACAAATCCAAGATTTCTGTTGATGTTACCAGAAACGAACAAAGTGTCTATTGAAAATCTGTTGTCTGGGGCTTCAAACCAGAGTTGAGGTTCTGTAATGCAGTGATTGATAATTTTCAAGAGCCTGATGAAGCAGATATGATTTTTTTTTCTCAAAATTCTGACCTGTATGCATCTTCAATAAGATCTTTATCATATCCATATATATTCAGTTGGCCAACTTGTTACAGAGAGAACTTTATTGAAAAGATTTTATGATGTCTTGTTATCAATTGTGTAGAGTATTCTAGTTTTAACTTGTGACAATTTTGCAATAAATTGTTTATAATATGTTGCAGTTGTACTTAACTCAGCCCATCTTTAAACTGAATGATTGTTTACAGGCATAATGATGTGAGCACTGTTGATTTGGAGTTGACCACCTTTTAATATGCAGAAGAGATGAATGATAGTTCTTCATTCTTGTGATGAATGCCTCTGCATAGTAATGATTTGTTGGTGAGCACTTAAGGTACTAGAAGTGATATACATGTATTTATGTATGACCTAAATCAAATAGCATGCTTCCGAAATAAAATTTATTCTTTAATCTAGATACTTAGTAATTGGGGCCATTATATCTGAATACACAACACGATCAGAACATGAGATTTTCCAACAGTGTAATTTTTCCATGGTATAATTTATGGTCTCCTAAAAAAGTAAATATGGTGTCTGTAGAATATGCTATGTGCATTTATAATAACTATTTACATATTGTGGTGTCAGTAACTTCAAATTTTATTTTTACATAGGTATGTGGGGAAACATTTTTGAGATGGGTATACAGTAACAATTCTGACTGCATGATACTTGTTTTTATAGTAGTAACATATTATGCTGCATTATTACTTGCATAAATCTAATTTCACTAAAAGTTAGCCAACACTCTAATTGATAATGTAGACATTAAACTAGGATTTAATAAGGATTTTAGGTTAAAGTACAAGTTGTTACTACCAATAGTCTGAAGTAGTAAGTACAGCTTTTTAATAGTGGTGTAATTAGCCTCACAATTAGGTTGGATTTTTCCTATCTAACGAGGAAATTTATTGAATACAGGAGAATTTGTATGCTGTGTGGGAGTCTGTATTATAAAATCTTTAAATTTTCTTTGGGAAAGAGGGGGATGAGTATAAATTCCAAACTTACTGGCATCTATATCTTTAAAGATATTTTGGGAATTAAGATATAATCATCTTAGAAAAATCACTTTACAGAGGTAGTTTGTGAAGTGGTTTTAAAATGATCCTTTTATTAAAGTTTTAGTCATTTACATTGCCTAAAATTTAAATAATTTGTATCATCGTCCTCTAAAAAAGACTCTAGACATGACATCACCAGATGGTCAATACTGAAATCAGATTGGTTATATCCTGCAGCCAAAGTTGGAGACACTCTATACAGTCAGCAAAAACAAGACGTAGAGCTGACTGTGGCTTAGATCATGAGCTCTTATTGCAAAATTCAGACTTAAATTGAAGAAAGTAGGGAAATCAATAGACCATTTATGTGTGACCTAAATCAAATCCCTTACAATTGTACAGTGTAAGTGACAAATAGATTCAAAGCATTAGATCTGATAGACAGAGTGCCTGAAGTACTACGGACAGAAGTTCCTAACATTGTACAGGAGGTGGTGACCAAAACCACCCCCAAGAGAAAGAAATACAGGAAGGCAAAATTGTTGTCTGAGGAGGCCGTGCAAATGGTTGAGAAAAGAAGAGAAGCAAAAGGCAAGGGAGAAAGGGAAAGATACACCCAACTGAATGCAGAGTTCAAAGGATAGCAAGGAAAGATAAAAAATTCTTTATTTTTTTCATTTTTAAAAAAAATTATTTATTTTTTATTGAAGGATAATTGCTTTACAGAATTTTGCTGTTTTCTGTCAAACCCGAGGTGAACAATGCAAAGACATAGAGGAAAACAATAGAATGGGAAAGACTAGAGATCTCTTCAAAAAAGTTAGAGATATCAAGGGAACATTTCATGCAAAGATTGGCACAATAAAGGACAGAGGCAGTATGGACCTAACAGAAGCAGAAGATATTAAGAAGAGGTGGCAAGAATACAAAAAAAGGTCTTAATGACCCAGACAACCACGATGGTGTGATCATGCATCTAGAGCTAGACATACTGGAATGTGAAGTCAAGTGGTCCTTAGGACACATTACTATGAACAAAGCTAGTGGAGGAGAAAAAATTCCGCTGAGCTATCTCAAATCTTAAAATATGATGCTGTTAAACTGATGCACTCAATATGCAAGCAAGTTTGGAAAACTCGTCAGTGGCTGGACTGGAAAAGATCATTTTTCATTCCAATCCCAAAGGAAGGCAACACTAATGAATGTTCAAACTACCATACAATTGCACTCATTCTATGTGATAGCAAGGAAATGCTCAAAATCCTTCATGCTAGGCTTCAACAGTATGTGAATGAAGAATTTCCAAATGTACAAGCCGAATTTAGAAAAGGAAGGGGAACAAGAGATCAAATTGTCAACATCTGTTGGATCATAGAAAAAGCAAGAGAATTCCAGAAAAACAGCTACTTCTGCTTCATTGACTACACTAAAGCCTTTGACTATGTGGATCACAACAAACTGTGGAATCTTTTTCAAGAGATGGGAATACCAGATCACCTTACCTGACTCCTGAGAAACCTGTATGCAGGTCAAGAAGCAACAGTTAGAAACGGACATGGAACAATGGTTCAAAATTGTGACAGTAGCACGTCAAGCTTGTATATTCTCACCCTGCTTATTTAACTTATATGCAGAGTACATCATGTGAAATGCCAAACTGGGTGAATCTCAAGCTGGAATCAAGTTTTCTGGGAGAAATATCAATATCCCCTAATATGCAGGTGATATCATCTTAATGACAGAAAGTGAAGAGCAACTAAAGAGCCATTTGATGAAGGTGAAAAAGGAGAGTGAAAAAGCTGGCTTAAAACTCAATATTCAAAAACCTAGGATCATAGCATCCAGTCCCATCGCTTCATAGCAAATAGATGGGAGAAAAATGCAAACAGTGACAAAGTATTTTCTTAGGCTCCAAAATAACTGCACACAGTAACTGCACCCATGAAATTAAAAGATGCTTGCTCCTTGGAAGAAAAGTTATGACAAACCTACACAGCATATCAAAAAGCAGAGACATCACTTCGCTTACAAAGGTCGAGATACGAGATAGTCAAAGGAATGTTTATTCCAATAGTCATATATGGATATGAGAGTTGGACCATAAAGAAGGCTGAACACTGAAGAATTGATGCTTTCTAACTGTGATGCTGGAGAAGATTCTGGACAATCCCTTGGACAGTAAGGAGATCAAACCAGTCAACCCTAATGGAAATCAGTCCTGAATATTCATTGGAAGGACTGATGCTGAAAGTGAAGCTCCAATACTTCAGCCACATGATGCGAAGAGCCAACTCACTGGAAAATAACTTGATGCTGGGAACGATTGAGAGCAGAAAGAGAAGGGGATGACAGAGGATGGTATCATTGGATGGCATCATTAACTCAATGGACTTGAGTTTGAGCAAACTCTGGAAGATAGTGAAGGACAGAGAAGCCTGGTGTGCTGCAGTTCATGGGGTCGAAAGGAATCAGACACTAAGAGATTGAACAACAACTAAAAATGACCAATAGCAAAGAGAAATATTAGTTGTGGTTCCCTTGAGATTAGGAAAACCACAAGGGTTATCACTGTTATCAACAATATTACAGCTCCTGGCAAACACACATGTGAAGAAAGAAATAATGAGTAGAAAGATACAATTCCCAGCATTTTTCACAATCGACATACTACATAATTAGTAAGGAAATTCAGGAAGCCACCAGATAAAATATTATCTTATAAAAATCAATAATATTTATCGACATTATTAATAATCAATTATAATTTAAAATTAGCAACAAAAGGAATCAAACATCCACAGATTAATTTAACCAATCATATGTAAAACCTTTATAGTGAAATTTCCATAGCAAGATAAAAGGCATATAAGGCTATCTGAATAAATGGAAAGTCATTCCAATAAGTGAATAACATAAAAATAACAGTTATCTCTAAAATAATCTTTAAATTCAATGCAATGAGAAGCAAAATTCTAGTTTAATAAACTCACTGTAAAATTTGTATAAAAAAATGACACATACGTAACTCAATCCTGAACAAAGGAGGCTTATCTCCCAAATAGTAAGACAAATTTCAAATTCATACAGGATGGGGGAGACAACTGTACACCCGTGGCTGATTCGTGTCGATGTATGGAGAAAACCACCACAATATTGTAAAGTAATTAGCCTCCAATTAAAATAAATTAATTAATTTAAAATAAAAATAAAAAAATAATATTTATAATAATAAAAATAATATGATACTGTTGCCTTAACAAAATAATATACAAATACAACCAAATAAACAACTTGGAGTCGGATCTATTTATTTAAAGACAGCAAACACTAAAGGTGGCCAAAATCAAGTCAAAGGAGGAAAAGCTGAATTGTTTAGGATATGGTATTGAGAAAAGTGGGCTTCCTGGGTAGCTCAGCTGGTAAAGAACCCGCCTGCAATGCAGGAGACCCCGGTTCAATTTCTGGGTCAGGAACTTCCCCTGGAGAAGGGGTAGGCAGAGATTCTTGTATTCTTGGGCTTCCCTGGTGGGTATTCTTGGGCTTCCCTCCTGGCTCAGGCAGTAAAGAATCTGCCTGCAATGCGGAAGACCTGCATTCCATCCCCGGATTAGGAAGATCCCCAGGAGGAGGGCATGGCAACCAGCTCTAGTATTCTTGCCTGGGGAATCTCCATGGACAGAGGAGCCTGGCAGGCTACAGTCCATGGGGCCGCAAAGATTAAGCATATTGAGAAAACTTCCTCACTATATGGAGAAAATATGAAATGGATCCTTAGTTAATGGCACATAGAAAGATAGATTTTGCCATGATTAAATATCCAAATGTGGAAAAATCATAAACAGAAGATAATATAGTAGGATATCATCGTGAGCAGAGGTTGGAAGGATTTTATAAACAATTTTATTTTTATTTTTTAAAAAGCACAAATCTTGAAGCCAAAATTTGATGAATTTGATTATAAATGTTGTTCTGTTCAACAAAACACACCATGAAGAAGATTAACAGATGAATGACAAACTGGGAAAGGATATCTGCAATGTACAAACACAGACATGGTACTAGTAGATAAAAGATAGAAACTCTCAAAAATCAAAAAGAAAAATCTATCTAGAAACCCCAATCCATCCATGTACTTTACAATACATCCAGAATCAAAACACTTGTTATTCCTTTGACTCTATAGGGCTTGCCTGAGCTGCCATCATTTTGTACGTGTGTTAGGGGAAGCACACTGATTAAAACCGCCCACCCTGGCCAGGCACCATACATAGTCACCATTTGCAAGAGTTGTTTTAAAACAGGAGGTCCTGCTCAGGAGCATGGAACGAATAAGCCACTGCCAATCGGAAGAGGTCGGGAAAGGTCAAAAGGAGACACCACATGTCCGACCACCTCCCAGAATCCTTCTCTCTGGCATCCATCTTGACTGAACAAGGCATGCACCACCAGGAAGGACTCTGAGTCAAAATGATTGACTAAAGACAACTCGGAAACTAATCCCATCATCATAAAACCTGAGACTGCAAGCCATGTGGCAGAGCTGTCCTCCTGGGTTCCCTTACCCTACTGCTCTCCACCCGGGTGCCCTTTCCCAATAAAATCTCTTGCTTTGTCAGCACATGTGTCTCCTTGGACAATTCATTTCCGAGTGTTAGACAAGAGCCCAGTTTCAGGCCCTGGAAGGCGTCCTCCTCCCTGCAACACGTGGATTAATTTAATTGTCTTGGTCACTCTTTATTGTCTAACTCACTCACTAAGTGATCTCATGCATATTATCAACATATCTTTAAATATTATCTACATAGTGATGATTTAAATCTCTTTCTCTAGTTCACACCTCTCCTCTAATTTGGTTACATGTGTAGCAAAATATCTACTTGATATTTCCATTTGGATGTCCACAGACATCTTAAACTTTATTTCAAACTTCTCCATTTCATTAAATGACAACTATTTCCATTGATCCAGACAAAAAATCTTGGAACCATTTTTTTCTGTTCTTTTCCCCTCCCATCCCTCATCTGAGACCATCAAGATATCTCATTGGATCTATTTTAAAAATCCATCCTAAATATGACCACTGCTCATCTCTTCCAAGCAACCATTATCTCATCTCTAACCATTGCTTCCTAGATTATCTCCATAATTCCTTCCTTGCCTACTTTCAGTCTCTTCAAAACACATCAGTTAGATTGATTGTGTTAAAATGAAAGTCAGATCATGTCACATCTCTGCTTAAAGTCTTCCAATGGCTTTGCAATCTTTATGACCTACTTCCTGCTCTTCTTCTATTTATATTTTCTTTTAATTCTTTTATTTTTAAGCTATTTTACCTTGAATCCACTTATAATTTATTTTATCATATGATAATAAACAGAGATATAATTTTGTATTTCTTAAAGAATAACAACTTGTCCTAAAACCATATACAATCCTCCCTTGATAACCTTGGTGGATTGGTTCCAGGAACCCCCATAGATACCAAAATCCATGCTTAAGTCTCTTATATAAATGATACAGTATTTGCACATAACCTATACACATCCTCTCTTCTCATATACTTTGTCATCTGTAGATTAGTTATAATATCTAATACAGTGTAAATGTTATTTAAATAGTTCCTGTTGTTTAGTCACAAAATCGTGTCTGACTCTCCACGACCTCATGGACTGTAGCCCTCCAGGTTTCTTGGCCCATGGGACTTTCCAGGCAAGAATACTTCAATGGGTTACCAATTTCTTCTCCAGGGAATCTTCCCCACCCGGGGATTGAACCTGCACCTCCTACTTAGCAGGTAGAATTGTTACCACTGAACCACCTGGGAAGCCCCTGGCCCATGACAAATTAAAGCTTTGCTTTTTAGAACTTTCTGGAATTTATTCTGAATACAGTAGAATCATAGGGGTTAATTATGCCAACCTTCACACAACTGAAAAACCACCTATAACTTTGTGGTTGGCCTTCCATATTCATGGTTCCTCATTTGTGGATTCAACTGACCACAGATTGTGTAGTATGTACATGTTTATTGAAAAAAATATGCATATAAGTGGACCTGTTCAATTGAAATCCAAGCTGTTCAAAGGTCAACTATGCTTTTAATCTGTAGTTGCTTGAATCAAGAGCTGGCTGTATTGATTAAGTTTCCTTTCTTCCATTGAAATGCTAGCTTTTTCTAATATTAAACTTTAAATATACTCAGCATTAGAGGCAATGCTGCTGCTGCTGCTGCTGCTAAGTCGCTTCAGTCGTGTCCGACTCTATGCGACCCCATAGACAGTAGCCCACCAGGCTCCCCCGTCCCTGGGATTCTCCAGGCAAGAACACTGGAGTGGGTTGCCATTTCCTTCTCCAGTGCATGAAAGTGAAAGTGAAGTCACCCAGTCATGTCCGACTCTTAGCGACCCCATGGACTGCAGCCTACCAGCCTCCTCCGTCCATGGGATTTTCCAGGCAAGTTTACTGGAGTGGGGTGCCATTTCCTTCTCTAATTAGAGGCAATATTTCAGTGCTATTGTGATGATATTAACATAGGAGCACAATAAAGCCTGGTTTTTATTACTTACTCCTCTCCTTGAGGCTGTTTATCAAAGGAAATAAAAAGAATTATAGGCAAATGAGAATGAAAGTGCCACTTCTTTAATTGCTGAGCCAGTGTCCACTAACTCCTATTGCAGAGCTCTGATAATTGATGAGTTTAAAAGCTTTGACTTAAAGGAATAAAGAAACCTTCCTCATTCTAGCCCCTTGAAACTAAGATGGCTCAACGTGCAGAACAGACATTGTCCTGACTCATATAACCAGTTCACCCATTCACAGGCACAGATCAGCTTACCACATGGAAGCAGGCAGCACAACAGAGAGTGCTGAGATGAAAGGAACAATAACCCTGCCCATTAGTAAGACATTGTCCAACAAATATCTTAGGTTCTGATTAATCATATTAATAACATCTCCCTTGTGAGGAGACCTAAGGAGGGAGGTAGAAAGAAGAAATGTAAGTTAATAATGTAGTAGTTGTATCCCTATGGCTATTGACAAAGAAAGAACTTTGGGTCTGTTTCAGGGAATTTTCTTTTGTTCTATTAATTAGTTTTAACAGCACCTAGCTGCTTTAATTATTGTACCTTTATAATATTGAGTTGTGTTAGTCTTCTCTCATTAATCTTTTTGTTGAGGAATACTTGATTTACAAATACTGTGTTAGTGTCAGGTATATAGTATGGTAATTCAGGTTTTTTTCTGATCATATTCCACTATAGGTTATCAAAAGATATTAAATGCAAATCCCTGTGTTATACAGTTTATCTTTGTTGCTTGTCTATTTGATGGATCATATTTTTCATCTTTTAATTACCTATTCCTAATTTGTCCCTTCCTCCTTTCCTCTCCATTTTTGGTAATCATATTTTTTTTTTCTAGATCAGTGAGTTTGTTTCTGCTTTGTGTATAGATTCAATTGTATTATTTTTTAGATTTCAAATATAAGTGATATCACATAGTATTTGTCTTTCTATGATTAACTTCACTATGTATAATATTCTCTAGATCCATCCATCTCATTAATTTTTAAAAAATACTTATTGAATCTTCTTGTCCAGGTGTTCCTTATTCTTCCAAATGAACTTTATATACAACCACTTCATTTAAGCACAAAAATATCCAACTGTGATTTTGATTAGAAATACTTTAAATCTATACATTATTTAAGGTAAATCACTCCCTAGTAAATAATGGTATTTTACAAAGTTCCATTTTCAGCTCAATGTTATTGTCACTCTACACACTACCTCAATAGGTAATTTCACATATGATCATGATTTCAACTATCATTTATTGTAGTTACTGATGACTCTTGAATCTCTACATCTCTTCCAGATGTTTCTGTCAAACTACAGACTCATACTCAAGTTGAGTGTAGCCTCCTATTTTTATAAGCGTTCTCTTTTACACTTGGATGTCTTATGGGTAACTTATATTCAAGACATTACAAAGTAAACATAATATTTTCCCCTCTAAATAAATAAATAAACAAAAAAACACCCCGTACTTCTTGCTTTTTATTTATTTTTTATTATTGGTACCACCATCTAGGTGCTTAACCAAAAAATCAGTTTCTTATCCTTAACTCTACTATCTCTCTTATTGCCTGCCTAACACTTGTACAATCATCATGTCCTGTTGATTATCTATTGGTGGTGCTGGTTTAATCAATAAGTTGTGCTTAACTCTTGCAACCCCATGGACTGTAGCCTGCCAGGCTCCTTTGTCCATGATTTCCCAGGCAAGAATACTGGAGTGGGTTGCCATTTCCTTCTTCAGGATCTTTTTGTCACAGGGATTGAACCAATGTCTGCTGCGTTGCAGGAGGATTCTTTACTACTGAGCCACCAGGGAAGCCCTGACTATCTTAACATCCCTCAAACCCAACTAATTCTCTCAATCCTCATTTCCTACAACTTTTGATAAAGTCATTATCATCACTTGTATGTACTACTACAACAGCCTTTTAAATGTTTCCCTTGCTTCCAGTGTATCCCCTTTCTCTTTTTAGTCATTTATTCATTATTTTAGTACCTGGATCACCATCTTCATTTCCACCTCAATCTCCACCACTCTTCTAAGTGACTTTAAAGTCTATATGGATAGCTCATCTAAAACTCTAGCCTTTCAGTGCCTTGAGCTCCTCAGTTCCAATAACCTTCACCTCCACTTTACTTTGTGTGCCAAGTCGCTTCAGTTGTGTCCAACTCTTTGCGATCCTATCAACTGTAGCCCACAAGACTCCTCTGTCCGAGGAATTCTCCAGGCAAGAATACTGGAGTGGGTTGCCTTGCCCTCCTCCAGGGGATCTTCCCAACCCAGGGAACGAACCCACATCTGTTAAGTTTCCTGCACTGGCAGGTGGGTTCTTCACCAATAGCACCACCTAGGAAGCCCCCACTTTCCTTTGGCCCTTGGTTAAACCACAGACCATCATCTTATCACCTGAAATTGCTCTGTTTAAGTTTTAAAATTAAGTTACACTCACTGTTTTCACTCCCATATCTGCCAATTATTCTTTAGTCCATTATAATCTGGCTTATTTTCCCACCAATTTATTAAAAGCACAGGCCACTCCTCTGTTGCTAAATCCAATGGGAAATTTTATGTTACTTAACCTCTCCAAGGAAGCTAAAACCATTGACCTCTTCATCTTTGAAATGATCTTTTTAACATCTTTGGTACCATCTTATCTGGTTTTTCTTCTAACATTTTGCTCACTTTTTTCTCACGTTTACTTTTCAATTAGTACCTCCCTAAAAATCTGTTTTCCTTAGGGTTTTATTCTAGGATTCCTACTGTCCCATTGAATATACTCTTCCGGGGGTGACTGTTTATTTCTTTTTCTTTAATTACTACTTAAATGTTGATGCCTTTCACATTTATTCCCTCAGATAATACCCTTCTTTTGAGCTTCAGACCTTCATGTCTATTAGATATATTTATTTAGTTGTCTTATAGACATCTCTAATTCAAGATATTCAAAAGTGAACTCACCATCACCTATTCTCTCCCATCCCAAATTCAGTTCAGTTCACTCAGTCGTGTCCGACTCTTGCGACCCCATGAATCGCAGCACGCCAGGCCTCCCTGTCCATCACCAAATCCCAAGGTCTACCCAAACCCATGTCCATCGAGTCGGTGATGCCATCCAGCCATCTCATCCTCTGTCGTCCCCTTCTCTTCCTGCCCACAATCCTGCCCAGCATTAGGGTCTTTTCCAATGAGTCAACTCTTCACATGAGGTGACCAAAGTATTGGAGTTTCAGCTTCAACATCAGTCCTTCCAATGAACACCCAGGACCAATCTCCTTTAGGATAGACTGGTTGGATCTTCTTTCAGTTCCAGGGACTCTCAAGAGTCTTCTCCAACACCACAGTTCAAAAGCATCAATTCTTCAGGACTCAGCTTTCTTCACCGTCCAACTCACATCCATACATGACTACTGGAAAAACCATAGCCTTGACTAGACAGACCTTTGTTAGCAAAGTAATGTCTCTGCTTTTAAATATGCTATCTAGGTTGGTCATAACTTTGTTTCCAAGGAGTAAGGGTCTTTTAGTTTCATGGCTGCAGTCACCATCTGCAGTGATTTTGGAGTCCAAAAAAATAAAGTCTGACACTGTTTCCACTGTTTCCCCATCTATTTGCCATGAAGTGATGGGACCAGATGCCATGATCTTAGGTTTCTGAATGTTGAGCTTTAAGTCAACTTTTTCACTCACCTCTTTCACTTTCATCAAGAGGCTCTTTAGTTCTTCTTCACTTTCTGCCATAAGGGTGGTGTCATCTGCATATCTGAAGTTATTGACATTCCTCCCGACAATCTTAATTCCAGCTTGTGCTTCCTCCAGCCCAGCATTTCTCATGATGTACTCTGCATATAAGTTAAATAAGCAAGGTGACAATATACATCCTTGACGTACTCCTTTTCCTATTTGGAACCAGTCTGTTGTTCCATGTCCAGTTCTAACTGTTGCTTCCTGGCATGCATACAGGTTTCTCAAGAGACAGTTCAGATGGTCTGCTATTCCTATCTCTTTCAGAACTTTCCACAGTTTATTGTGATCCACACAGTCAAAGGCTTTGGCATAGTCAATAAAGCAGAAATAGATGTTTTTCTGGAGCTCTCTTGCTTTTTCGATGATCCAGTGGATGTTGGCAATTTGATCTCTGATTCCTCTGCCTTTTCTAAAACCAGCTTGAACATCTGGAAGTTCATGGTTCACGTATTGCTGAAGCTTGGCTTGGAGAATTTTGAGCATTACTTTACTAGCGTGTGAGATGAGTGCAATTGTGCAGTAGTTTGAGCATTCTTTGACACTGCCTCTCTTTGGGATTGGAATGAAAACTGACCTTTTCCAGTTCTGTGGCCACTGCTGAGTTTTCCAAATTTGCTGGCATATCGAATGCAGCAATTTCACAGCATCATCTTTCAGGATTTGAAATAGCTCAACTGGAATTCCATCTCCTCCAATAGCTTTGTTCGTAGTGATGCTTTCTAAGGCCCACTTGACTTCACATTCCAGGATGTCTGCCTCTAGGTGAGTGATCAGATCATCATGATTATATGGATCATGAAGATTTTTTTTTGTACAGTTCTTCTGTGTATTCTTGCCCCTCTTCTTAATATCTTCTGCTTCTGTTAGGTCCATACCATTTCTGTCCTTTATCGAGCCCATTTTTGCATGAAATGTTCCCTTGGTATCTCTAATTTTCTTGAAGAGGTCTCTAGTCTTTCCCATTCTGTTGTTTCCCTCTATTTCTTTGCATTAATCGCTGAGGAAGGCTTTATCTCTCCTTGCTATTGTTTGGAACTCTGCATTCAGATAGGAACTGCTTTCCTTTTCTCCTTTGCTTTTTGCTTCTCTTCTTTTCACAGCTGTTTGTAAGGCCTCCTCAGAGAGCCATTTTGCTTTTTTACATTTATTTTCCATAGGGATGGTCTTGATCCCTCTCTCCTGTACAATATCATGAACCTCTGTCCATAGTTCATCAGGCACTCTGTCTATCAGGTCTAGTCCCTTAAATCTATTTGTCACTTTCACTGTATAATTATAAGGGATTTGATTTAGGTCATACCTGAATGGTCTAGTGGTTTTCCCTACTTTCTTCAATTTAAGTCTGAATTTGGCAACAAGGAGTTCATGATCTGAGCCACAGTCCACTCCTGGTCTTGTTTTTGGTGACTTTATAGAGCGTCTCCATCTTTGGCTGCAAAGAATATAATCAGTCTGATTTTGGTGTTGACCATCTGGTGATTTCCATGTGTAGAGTCTTCTCTTGTGTTGTTGGAAGAGGGTGTTTGCTATAACCAGTGCATTCTCTTGGCAGAACTCTATTAGCCTTTGCCCTGCTTTATTCTGTACTCCAAGGCCAAATTTGCCTGTTACTCCAGGTGTTTCCTGACTTCCTATTTTTGCAATCCAGTCCCCTACAATGAAAAGGACATCTTCTTTGGGTGTTAGTTCTAAAAAGTCTTGTAGGTCTTCATAGAGCCATCCAACTTCAGCTTCTTCAGCGTTACTGGTCTGGGCATAGACTTGAATTACCATGATATCGAATGGTTTGCCTTGGAAACGAACAGAGTTTATTCTGTAATTTTTGAGATTGCATCCAAGTACTGCATTTTGGACTCTTTTGTTGACCATGATGGCTACTCCATTTCTTCTAAGGGATTCCTGCCCACAGTAGTAGATTTAATGGTCATCTGAGTTAAATTCACCCATTCCAGTCCATGTTAGTTCCCTGATTCCTAGAATGTCAATGTTCACTCTTGCCATCTCCTGTTTGACCACTTCCAATTTGCCTTGATTCATGGACCTAACATTCCAGGTTCCTATGCAATATTACTCTTTACAGCATTGGACCTTGCTTCTATCACCAGTCACATCCACAGCTGGGTATTGCTTTTACTTTGGCTCCATCCCATCATTCTTTCTCAAGTTATTTCTCCACTGATCTCCAGTAGCATATTGGGCACCTACCGACCTGAGGAGTTCATCTTTCAGTGTCCTATCTTTTTGCCTTTTCATACTGTTCATGGGGTTCTCAAAACAAGAATACTGAAGTGGTTTGACATTCCCTTCTCCAGTGGACCACATTCTGTCATCCCAAATTAGTTGCTGCCTGTGTTCTCTATATTGTTGAATGATATCCATTGTACCTGGTTGTCCAGATGAAAAATTGGGAAACATTTCAGGATTTTCCTCCAAATATGTGGCTACCATTCAAGACTCCTTCTCCTTCTCATGTTTCATATTCGTTAATCAAATCCCATTGATTCTACTTACTTTATCTTTTTGGAACCCTTTCACCAACTTCAAATTTCACCTATTGTACTACTGAGTCTCTACATATTGCATTCCCCACAACTGGAGCTTCCTTTCCCTTGCTTTTGTTCCACACTATCCCTTTACCTGTATATTTATTTCTCATTCTTTAGATTAGTGGTTCTTAAAGGACAGTTCCTGACCCAGCAACATCAGAATCACTTGGTCACTTTTGTGAGTGAGAACATTCTTGAACCTTATCCCAGACATACTGAATCAGAGGTGCTGGAGTTATTCCAAGAAATTCATGATTTAACAAGTCTTTCAGGTGATTCTGATGCATGCTAAAGTTTGAGAACTACTGATTTAGATCTCAGCTAACATATCACCTACTTTGGGAAACCATCCTTGCCCATCCAAACATTAGATTAGGTGTCTTATTCTAAAATTCCATGGCACATTTTTAAAGCCCCTATTTAAGAGTTAAAACACTACATTAAAATTACCAGTTTACTTATCTCTATATAATAATAGCCCAAGTTGTTTTAGAGTATGAATAAGTATTATTTCCCAAAACTTCCATAACTTCTAACATTGTTCCTTACCCTGTAGGCCCCCAGTAAGTGTTTATTCAATGAATGAATGAATGAATAGAAGATAATGTGGTCAAGATTATGGTAACTCTACATTTAGTATTAGAATTTTAATATCTAACTGCAGTTAGGATCAGTCTGTACTAAGAGGACAGGATCTTTACCTATGATTAGGCTTAAGGATCAGTTTGTGGTCTGGGACAAGCCACTCTCTAGTCATGATTAAGAGCTCAGATTATATATAGCCAGATCTAGAGAGGCTAGAAGCTCAATCTGTATTCAGGGTTAAGGATAGTATAAGGCTCCATGTGTAACAAGTGTTGAGTATGTCTTTGATGAAGCAAAAGGCCTAAGGTAAGCAGTTTGCTCTGAGACTGAAAGAATGAATATTTCATAGAGACAAATTCAGACTATGGCTTAGTTCTGGTAAATATTCCTGTTTCTGTTCACTAAGAATATACTTAAAAAAAAAAAAAGGAACAAGCCAGAGGCTGAAACAGAGATGCTTCACATCCTATGTTACTTCACTAAGTGTTCCCACTCACCAGGCTCAGCAGCCAGTGGCCAACCAGTGCTAGATTCTAGCACTCCATGGGCATGCACAGAGTATGGGCGGCTGGCATTGTTCTTGAACACCACAGTTAGAATATCACCAACCTCTCCTCTGATAAGTGGACCTAGTAATTGCAAAAGAATAAAAAAAAAATCTCATTAGTGGAATAGTGAAACAGAGGCATTAAAGAAATTAAAGAAAGGGATATACACAGGAGCTACCTAGAATTAAGGGTTTGCCCTGAGAAAGGGTCCCAAGACTGAAAGTCATGACTAACTCCATTTTTAAATTCAGAAGCCCTTGAACTGATACTGCTACCCACATGATGAGGGTACTTCAACAAGATTATGTTTCAGATTATCCCCGCCTCCCACCTCTCTTTGTATAATAGCCCAAAGTTCTAGATAATCAGAATTCTGTGGAATCATTGTTGGTAAGGAATGAGAGAGGATTCCCTTCAAGGACTAGTGGGTATCTTCTGTATGATGATAAGAATGAGGAAGCTCATAGCTCCTATAAAAGTGAAGGAACCGAAGCAGTAATTGCAAGAGTGTAAGGGTAATACTGGTTCTCTGTACCATTTTTCCCACTTTTTGATACTCTTAAGTTCTCTTGCCTTTAGCATTTAAAAAATTGTATCACTATTATAGATCCCAAGATATAGAGGCCGGGAAATACCTGGTTCAGATTGCTGCAGAATTCATGAATTAACTCCATTTGACTGCTTATTTTCATGGATGATTTATAAAATATGACCACATTTCCACTATGTCATAAGGGAAATGGATAATGAGGAATGGAGAGGGCTTCCTGATATGACACAGCTTCCCTAAGGAGCATCACAGGCTTCTAGACACTAGGAGGGAAGTGGAATTCCCTTACCTAAGATTCCCAAGTGTTCCTCTGATCCAGTCCTTGGCCGTTGGACCCTGAATGTACCATCAGTATACTCTCTGAATACAGCTTTCTTGTATCTTGAACCCAGGAGTCCATCTTTGTTGCTCAGGAAGATGTGACCATAACTAGAGGAGTCCAAAGAGTAGTATGAATACCTGGCCTTTAACCTCTCATTTTCAGATATGGGAAAGCAAAGTCAGACCCATCTTCATGGCACAGATATTAGGAGAGCCCTCTTCCTAAGTCAGGTTATCCACCTTGGCTGCATATCTGCAGTTAAAAATGGTAGATTTCAATATTTATTTATGTTCCTTTGTTTGCCATCATCTAGTTAGGAATTTATAGTAAAATTTATATGGTAAAAACACTAGGATAAGAATCAAACCCTGAACGCTAGCTCCAGTCTTAATGATGTTTTAGATGAAATTAGTCTGACAAAGGACAAGGTACAGATGGTAGGAGAATACTAACTGCTTCTGTTGCTGGTGGATGAGGGATGGGGATAGGTAGGAAGAAAACAAAATCCTACAGATTTCTCATTATGAGAGGTTTTCCTATTTACAAAGAGCTATATTATTCATTTTATCATTTGGCATTTCCAGTAGACTGATGAGGTATGTACATCCTAAAGGTAGAATCCTGCAATTCAGTGATGACAGGACTTATCTTCATTTATACTGTCAGCCAGAAGGGGAAACAGGGCTTGGATTAAAGTCTGGTCAAGTTCTTTCAATTATACCACATCACTTCAAAGATGAGTAAACTAGAACTCAGAAAAGGGAATTCATTTTTTCAAAGTTGCAGAACAAGTTAGCAAGAAGCCTTCAACCTTCAACAATCAACACAAATAATTGGCAAAGGGTAGTGAGAACACCAAAAATAAAAGATAGCGGAAATTGCTAAACTGTACCATAGTTTCCATTCTTCCCTCCTTCCTTTTTAGTAATAGAGTCACCTAGGTTTTATCTGAGCACATTGCTGCCCAACCAGAGATTACATTTCCCAGACTTTCTTGCAGTTAGGTATGGCCATATGAATAAATTCAGGATAATTGGGTATGAGAGAAAGTAATGAACACAACTTCAAGTCATTGCCTCACAAACAATACTGCTTACCCTAGATTTACTTCCCCTTTCTTGATAGCTGGGAATGACTACAACCTGAATAGACATTTTAGTTCCTATTGGCCTTAAACTGCTCATATTTGCACTAGTATGAAAACAAGAAATACAATTCCAACATACTTAAGCCACTCTTTTGGAGCTTTTTCTGCAATACAGTTTAGCCTCTATCTTAATGATATTTTGGTAAGGGACATTTGAGCTTGGGACATTCAGTCCCCTAAGTAAATTCCATATAAAATTTAAGTCCCAATGTTAGTGCTTCTGAGGAGAGGAGGAAAGGAGACCAAGACTTAGAGCATGAAGAAGTTCAGCTCTAGAGTATAGCAACATAGATGAAGCACTGAGTTCCAACTTACCTGTGTTTTAGTCCCTGCTCTAGATTTGTTGGTATGTTATTAGGTGACTTTAGATAAGTGCCTCATCATCTCAGAATGTCCTTTATTTCAGTAAACTGGTCTAGAGTCTCTGAAAGCATGATCTCTTCTTTTCTGAAACCTTACCTGTCCTTCTCAGACTGGTTGTGCCATTCTAGTTCCCAGCTCCTGTCAGGGCAATAGTCCCACTCCATCTCTTCTGCCATGATGTAGTAGATCCTTGCAGCTTGGTAACGTTGATGAGGGTTGGCTTGATGTCCAGGACAAGGGGAGACATTATAGATTGCCCTCATCCCTGCTTCTCTATGGCTGCCTGCCTGGCAGTAAATTTCAAATGTCCCTGAGGTGGGAACAGAGAGTAAAACTTGAATTCAGAATACCCCTGTATAGTGCCTGAGGGAGTTCCTACTTCTCTCTAGTCATATCGCAGAGAGTAGGTAGCTTCAGACAAGGTTTTGCTATGCATTAGGTAAAAGATTATTACATTTATTGAGAATAATGAGCACAGAGGTTAACTAAACTCCCCACTAGAATGACAAACTCCTCTCTGTTTACCAATGGCTTCTCTAGTTTTAGGACTGAAAGTCCCACATCTCTGGGAACTCCTCAGTTATGAGAAACCTGGGATAGTCAATCATCTTATCTGATACTTATTAACCATATAACTTTCAGGAAAATTTTAAGCTTCTGTATATTTCAGTTTCCTCATGGTAAAGTGAGGAGCATTTTACTTAATGGGATTATTTTAAAATTAACCACAAAAATATGTACATATTTCTTGGCATAGTATAGTGTAAAATGTTCAATAAGTAAAATTATAAGTAAATAAAGCTGTAATAATTATTATTTGAAGGAAAGCATTGACCAATTTTCTCCCTTTCCTACCAAGTCTTAAAGAAATAAAGGTGGGCATACATATAATGAACTTCTTGATCATAAGAATGCTTACATCAGAGAACTCTGAAATGGCCTTCCCCAGGTTTTTTACAATAAAAGGTTTGGATATCAGCCATAAATATCTGAATTGTAGAGCTGCCTGTATCTGATCTCAAGATCCAGGTTTCTATGTCAAGGACACAAAGGCTCATAGACTATTGATCAGGAGAAGCTAACTTTCTTACATTATTTCCCCAGTATTCCTTATTTTACTGATGACTATCTATACCACCACTACAAAATCTTCCTGGCTTTTAAAGGCTTGTATGAGCTAGCTCCAAACTATGGATGCAATCCCACTTCCCACTCTGCCCAAAATTCAAACAGGGCTCCAACTAAATCTGCCCCTGATTGCCCCTCTCACATATTTCATTCCTATCTTGAAATCTTTACTCATTATTACTTTTCCAGAATAGACCTCCCCTTCCTCATAAATATCTTTACGAGTTCACTCATTCTCTAAGACCCAATTCATATTTCATCTCTTCCAGAAAGTCCTCCCTGACTATTCCGGCCCACATTGTGCTCTACATTTTTGCTTCTCTACTTCTAAAACATTTTTCATCTAGATCACATGGCTAAAGGACTAAGTGCTCCTTTCTTTAAAAAAACATCCTTTCCACTAGTTTATAAACTTCATGGAAAAATATTTTTTCCATATCTACTTTCTGACTCTTCTATTTCCCTTATCCCTCAAATCTGTTCCATCAATAAACCCTATCATCGCTTCCTTTACAGTCATTGTTCTGTTTCTACTCTTTCACTTCTCTAGTCAAAGCCACTATCATCTTTCACCTGAAAACTTCAATAACCTCACGACTGTCTTTTCTACTTCTCCTTCCCTCTTCAACATTCTCCAAAAGGGATACAGGGTCCTCTTTAACAAATATGATCCAGAGCACATTGCTCTCTTGCTTTAAATGCTCCATTCATACTCAGAATATAATTAAAGCTCCTGACTGTGGTCTACAAGGATCTGTATAATATGATTCTTGCCAACCTCTATGATTTCATATGATGTCAGTCTTCTCTTTGTTCATTATACTCCAACCATACTGACCTTCTTTCCAACCCTTGAACAAGCCATGCTTATTCCCATCTTGAGACATTTACACTTGCTGGGTCCTCTGCTTAGAATATTCTGCTTAGATATCTTCATATAGCATCTTCCATCCCATTACTTAGGCCTTAAATGTCACATTCTCCAAGAGGCATTCCCTAAACACCATCTCTAAAGTAATGCCCCTATCAGTTTATCACATCAATGTATTTTCTTTCCTTCATGACATATATCATGATCTGAAAATGTCTTAACATTTTATGTATGTGTTTTTGTATGTTTGTTGTAGATCTTCCCTGGAAGTAAGTATCACATCTATCTTTTCACCCCTCTACCCCAGACTTAGCACATGGAAAATGTGCAATAAATATGTGTTGAGTGAATGAATTTCTGTGCAAATGAATGACTGCATATACTGTATACAATGTCTAAAAGTCATAGCTCAGGGGTTGGTGTGAAGAAGAAAGTCTGATAATCATTGGATGGAATAGAAACAAATAGAAGACTTTATGGGAGAATCATGTGACCTAAGAGTAACACATCATCTCATATGGACATTATTCTCCAAGATGCTTCCTTTTTAATACTTTCTGGTCCTTTGCATCTGAGTCTCCTCCTACCTCTGTGACCAATATTTCTGCTGTCTCCTTATTCTTGCTTATCTTTTCCCTTCTACCACTTAAATGTTGATTTCTGTCTTAAGTTTTATTTCTTATAACTTCCTATAACTTTTATTTCCTATAACATGCTAAAGGACACCAACATGAAAACACTCAAATCTCTCTCTAGCCTGGACTTCTCCAATGTTTACATTACTACCCACAGCTACCTACTGTAAAATCCACACCACCTGGACTTCACCAGAAATTTAAAATTCAACATGCTCCCAAAGAATACTTTCTATCTGAAATGTAGTACGTTTTCCATGTTACTGTGTTTGCTCATATGATTAATGACACTACCATCCATCTAGTGCACAAGCTGAAAACCTCAGACACCCTTTCTTCTTGCTCAGCCCATTAGCAAATTCTTGTCATTTTTTTCTCAAATATCTCTTAACTCTGCCCCTTCTCTCCATCCATATTGCTCCCACCCATTGTCAGGGTCTTATCACTTCTTACAAGGGCCTCCTGCTATCACCTCTTCAATCTTATTTCTCGGTGTTACTCAACAAGGTTGCTATCAGTATTTTGTGTGTGATTATTCTTCATTGTTTAAGGCTGTCCTACATATTGACGAAAGCTTTAGAATCTCTGACTCCCACTCGATAAACAACAGTATCATACCCTTATAACACCAGTCATTGTGACAGCTAAAAGTATTCCACACATTTCCAAACACCAGCATACCACTTTAGTTGAAAACTAATGAATAAAATCAATCCACGTAACCTTCTCCAGGCAAATGATGCTCTCAAGTCACTGCCCGTGTGGTTCCTACTGCCTATAATACTCTCTTCACCATCCACCCTCTTTCTTTGCCTGGTAACAGTTTACTAGTCTTTGAAAGTTCAATTTGAATGTTTACTTTTCTAGGAAAGCCTCACTCCACAAGTCAGGCAGAATTTGTTGTAGTTTCCTGTGTGTTACTATAGCCCTTGTCTGATAGCATTGTCATAGAATTGTGAATATTGTTTACATACTTATTTCCTTTCCACACTAACTGTGAACTGCCTCATTCATTCCCACATCCCTAGCATCTAGACCAATAAGTGTAAGAAAACACACGTTTACTATGTCTGGGGGTAATCTACCTGTAAAAAAAAAAGGTAAAATAAAACATGAGGAAGAAAAAAGGGAAAACATCAAGACAAGAGACAAAAGAAAAGATACATATTAAAGGAAAAGGAAAAAGAAGCAAAGAAAATAGAAGGAATGGAAAAATAAATAAAGAGAAAAGAAGATTAAAAACAAAAAGAAAGGTAGTAAAAAAAGGCTAGGAAAAACTCAAAGGAAGAAAAAAAGCGTGAAAAAAGAGAGAGAAGAGAAGGAAAAGAAGAAAGGGAAGAAAGACAAAAATAATGCAAGGAGAAAATAAAAAGAAGGAAAGATAAAAGTCAAGATAGGAGAAAATAGATTTAAAAGGGGAAGAATGAAGGAAAAAGGGGGAAAAGAAGATACATAAAAAGGGAGAGAGAAACAAAACAAAGAAAGGATGAAAGAGGAATAGGAAAAATGAGGGAAGAGAGGAAAAGTAATGGGAAAAGAAAAGAGGGTGTGGAGGTGGGGATAAACAATGAGTTCTAATGGTGAAAGAGAAAAGAAACTCTGAAGGACCAGAGCAGTAATAGATATTCTTTTTGATGCTGAGAAACCTAACATGAAGTTGGTGGAAATTAGCACATTACAAGCTCTAGGCTCTTTATCTGCCACTTTCTCTGGTTATCAAAACTGTAGTATCAGTAGTTCTTTTGGGACAGCTGAGGTGTATTATTCAGTTTATTTTTAAATGTAAAAATGTCATTTCCATTAAATGTAATTAATAACTGAAATTAAAATATTATTAGGATTTAAAGCAAAGCAAAAAGAGGATTTAAAAAAGTCACAAATAAACCTATAACACTCACACTCTTAGCATTTTGCTGCACTTTTTCTGGGAATTTGTTCTTCTCTTTTATTAAACATAATTGTAAGCATCCAGCAAACATCATGCTGAATCTCTGGGGTGATGTTTTTAAGTTACCTGTAAAGCTGCTTAATTGCATATGTATCTTGACCAATCTTCATTGCAACTCCTTTTTCTAGACTTCCAAAGCCAGATTCTGGTTCTGGTTTTTTCATTAATTTGATACTTTTGTCCTATCTTTGGGGAGCTATTCCAATGGTCTCTCTCAATCTTAATCAGACATTAACGCCTACCAGGGGCAAAATGAAGGTGACTTCAGATAAAAGATGATCTTAACAGGGGTTGATGGAGCCAAATAAAAAGAAATAGAGATGACATTCCTAACCTGAGAAAATCATTTTCCCCTTCCAGATCTCTGTCTCTTTCTCCCATTAGTAAAATAAGTGAAATGAGATTATATCTAAGGGGCTCTACCAGTTGCAATGTTCTATGACTCAAAAATTCTTCAGGAAGAGGAGAATTTGAAATACTGGAAAATGCAAAGATAAAATGTTGGGTTTTTTTTTTTTTTGACCAAGAGTAACCTTTTATGCCTTTCTTATAAACCCATTCACTGCCAAAATATTAATAACTGTGAGCCCTAGAGAGCCAATTAGATCTTACAGGGGAGCCTGGCTAATTTTGTATGAAGGAGACTAAACCTAGGGTTTGGCTTTCGGACCACAGCTAAAGAGAAGATTCTTTCTTTTTCAGAACTCCCCCACCCCAGTGCTCACTGCTACTGCTGCTGCTAAGTCACCTCAGTCGTGTCCGACTCTGTGCGACCCCATAGATGGCAGCCCACCAGGCTCCGCCATCCCTGGGATTCTCCAGGCAAGAACACTGGAGTGGGTTGCCATTTCCTTCTCCAATGCATGAAAGTGAAAAGTGAAAGTGAAGTTGCTCAGTCATGTCCGACTCTTAGATACCCCATGGACTGCAGCCTACCAGGCTCCTCCACCCATGGGATTTTCCAGGCAAGAGTACTGGAGTGGGGTGCTATTGCCTTCTCCAAGCGCTCACTACAAGCATTCATTTCTATTGGTCCTAGCAGTCAGCAGTTTCAGCCCCATTAATGGCTGTTTCTAATTTGCTGACATCAACTCTCCTTGACCAAAGTATCCTAGGTAGATGGGCAGAAATGAGGACCCAAGAAGTCTGAGGAGGCTTGCTTCATGTCAAGTGTGTGTCAAACCCAGTGACAGGATGAAACCATTAAGTTGTCAAGGAAACTTGCTTTGTTTAAGGATTTTTCCTCAAATACGAATGGAATTTATAGAACTAAAAGTTTAGTGAGACCTGCATGGAACTGACAGATATTTCTTACAAACACTACTGCCACCTACTGCCTGGAAAAAGAATACACCCTAGGAACTGCAGAGAAAACTTTCTACTACCTTAGGAAATGTCACACAAAGATGGAATCTGAAGAAACATTACAGTCAAATTTAATTATGAAAGAAAGATAAGGAGAGGGAGGAGGAGGGGGAAGGAAGGAGGGATGGAGGAAGAGAGGGAAGAATGAAAGAGAGGGAGAGAGGAGGAGAAATGAACAAAAAAGAAAAGAAGGAAGCAGTCTAGCCACAGAGGGGAAGTGAGTAGACAAAAATAAGACAGCAAGTAAATGAAAGACCCTGGACTAAAAGTTCCTGTGTTCTGATTCCTAGGCTAAAACTGTTACAGCACATGCCACCCTACTCCTACCAGAAGTTTGCAAAAATCTTCACAGAATGTCAGAGTTGGAAGCACTTATAGGTATATTTCATTGATTTTTTTCTTCAATGCCGTACTTATATCTATAGAATCTCTACAGGGCCATAGGGCTATGTGACCAAGTCCATTCTCTGCCTATACAAGAATTGCCCTAATACTGGGCAGCATCTCTATTTCCCTCCTGTCATTCCGGAAAAGAACTTCCTCAGCTCTTTATTCTGCCTGCAGCTGAGAAGAGAATCCAAATAACCAAAACATGGAGTACACATTGAGAAAAGGACACAGCAGTTTTGAAAAGTTCCCAAGTACCTCAATATGACTTTTCTTTGCTGTTCAACAGCTCCACACCTCATCCAGCCCAATGCTCAACAAATTTTCTCAGCCTAGGGCCAGCTGCTAAGGCACTTACCAGGGTTGTCAGGTTGCATGATGGCCATAACAAAGGTGTGAGGAAAGAGCATGGCTGCACTCTTCCTCATGCCCTGAAGCTGCACGGTGTTGCCCTGGAATGTGACCCCATGTACATCAGTCTCTGTGCCCAGGCCAAGCAGGTGCCAGGCCACTGTGTCGCCCTTGCACATGTCCAGCTTGGGCAGGTTAGAGAACAGAAACCCATTAATGGCTGGAAAACAAAAACACAAGACAGAATGGGGAGATGAAAACAGATTACCCAGACACCAGCCGGCAGTGTGGCATTAGCACTGTACTAAGGTTTCCCACAACTTGAAATTTCTGAGTCATTCTCAACTCCTCTACCTTCTTCTCTAAGCCACATTAGTTCTACTTATGATGCCTTGCCTCTTTGGGATGAGGGCTCAAATGACCTTCTGGCTTTACCTCCTGACCCTCCTCTACCATACTTCACATCCTGGCAAAACTGAACTATTCTCCACTCCTAAAACTCCTTCACATACAAAAAAAAGTATCAATCTCTCCTATTCCCACTTTCTTAAAACTTCCCTCCCTTGGATTCTGTAGCACCATACTTCCCTGGTTCTCTTATAGCTTTTCTGATTGTTTCTCCTCCATCTTATTCTCATTCTCCATCCTCCTATAAAGTGTTAGAGTTCCCCAACATTCCTTCTTCAGCTTTCAATCTATATCATCCTCTTCATCTTCAGCCCCACTGCCCTGATTCTGGCTCTCATCATCTCTGGCTTGAATCCTACAGAATCTTCCTCCCTATACTTCTACCTATAATCTAGTCCCTCATCCTCTTTCATATACACATACACACCATTATCCTGTGAGCTCTATTTTCCTGTGCATGTGGCTCAGATGGTAAAGAGCCTGCCTACAATGTGGAAGACCTGAGGTCGATCCTTGGCTTGGGAAGATCCCCTGGAGAAGGAAATGGCAACCCACTCCAGTATTCTTGCCTGGATAATTCCATGCACAGAGGGGCCTGGTGGGTTATGGTCTATGGGATTGCAAAGAGTTAGACACGACTGAGCAACTAACACACACCACAAACCTTAAACATGGTAGTCACTTAGAAAATACATGTTGGCTTTTCACATGCTCTTCCCTTTGCCTGTAATAAATTTCCCCCCGGTCTTTCACTACACCAAATTACTACACATACATTATACACTAGCTCAAATATCACCTACCCTGTGAAGCAGAGTTATTACACTCTTTCTGGCTTCCTTGAAATTTTCTCCCCACAAAATTCTGAAATGTCACTTACCACAGAGTCCTATGATTTACTTACATTTATCTTCTACACTAGGTTGACTTAACAGGAAGCACATCATTTTTTCTGTATCTAAGCACCTAGGATGTTGCCTAATACTTACCAGGTGCTCGATAAATTCAATCTGGAATAAATTTGGTTCATAGACTGCATTATTTTTCCCAACTGATGTAACTGACTGGTAATGAGAACCAGGAGATGGAGGCAAAAGACAACACACTCGTTCTTGACCCCATCTCACCCTGCACACTCCCCTCAAAAACACAGGGAGGCCTGCTTGAAGCTGATCCCTTTTCAATGTCCTTACACTCACTAAAACCAGCTTTAATGAGTAACTTTATTTGATAATTCCACGGGATGCTCACGGAAACATCACTAACCTCCTGATTGTGCTTCCTTTACTACAGTGTTTGATTGCAAAGTTTGATTGAAAATTCAAGGCTCCTTCAAGCACTTACTTCTTCCAATAATTCTTTAATTGGATTTTTCTTCATCAATGTTCTCCTCTTCTGAACTCTATATCACTTAAAAGCTATTCCACACAATTTAGCACTTAATCATAGTCTGTCTTACATGTTCTATAATTGTTTAATGGACATTATTAGTCTCATTTAATTGCAAAATGCTGAGAGCTCCTTGCAAACTTGGATTATTTCTCCCTATCAGTTTGCTCACTGATCCAGTCACCTACTCATTAATTTAGTAGTCCATCAGTTCAATAACTATTTACTATATATTAGACCATGTAAAGTGTAAACAGATAAACAGTAAATAATACTCAACTTTAAGGAAACTACAGTCTAGCAGAAGTCAAAAGCCATGTAGCAAATAACTACAATATTGAGGATTGTATGGAACTTGCAATTTAAAAATCTGATAAAAATACAACAGTAGTTCAGAAGAGGGTGTCATTATCCTGGGATTGGGTGATAAGAAATGGTTACATGGAAGAGGTCATTTATGAGTAGAGTTTTAGAGAATGAGAAGAATTTCCACAGGATAAAAGCAAATATGTAAAGAGGGGCATTTCAAGTGGAGTACAAAGCATTACAAAAGCTTGAGCTCAGAAAAGTACAAGGTATGTCTGTATAGAATCCGCCTGCCAAGGCAGAAGATACCGAAGACATAGGTTCAATCCCTGGGTCAGGAAGATCCCCAGCAGCAGGAAATGGCAACCCACTCCAGTGTTCTTGCCTGGAAAATTCCATGGACAGGAGCCTGGCAGGCTACAATAGTCCATGGGATCGCAAAGAGTTGGACATGGCTGAGCGACTGAGCACTCTACCCACATATGTCTATATAGAGAAAATATCTCCTTTTGGCTGTAGTAGGAGGTTGGGAAGCAAGGATAATGGGTGCTAAGAGAGGAGATAAGACTGGAAAGGTATCATCCCAGGTTACTCTCCTCATTCTCCTAGTGGGCCCTTTGTATGCAATCCTCATTTCACAGTACTTTTTTTTTCCAGTGTCTCCCATACTGCATAACACAGAACAAAGCACAGGAAGGTGTTAAGGATAAGGTGTGTTGTCTTAGGTTTAATCCCTCAATTTAGCTTGTCTCTTAGCAGAGTTGACCAATAGAATCAATGTTTTCAGGGATGGATCATGATTAAATCTAGGTTAGATTTTACTCATAACCTCTCAGCTATAGCTTAGGGTAAAAGCACTCCCCATACCATGCATTCGATTAGAGTCTTGAAAACCCTTGGCATCCTCTGAGAGCAGTCGGGAATCCAACATAGCAGCTGCTTGATTGGCATTGCTGTACCAGCTCTTATTCTCATCCAACACAGTGAAAAGGAGAAAGAATTCTTTATCCATCCCTTTCTGTAGTCCCAGTGGAAGAAAACAAAGGGGGATAAACAACAGTTTTAGCAGTTGTGAACTGTGCAGCTTCAGACCCCAGTGATCCTTGATTATTTCCCATTTCCTTTCCAAACACAGAGCCAAATCCATATCTCCTGCCTAGAGCTTTAGTTGTTGCTAGGAAGTTTTTCCTCAGGTAACTTCAAATTGCAGGTAGGTAAAGGTAGTTAGAATAAAGTTATAAGACTGGAGGGGAGGAATGCAAGAAAAGAGGCAAGGAAGAAGTAAAAGATTATGATGAAGAGGTACAGAGTATGAGAGAAGAGAGCCTGGAATCAGCTAGGAGTAGGAGTGGGGAAAGATGGCTAGGAGATCAGAGGCGGACTCTATGGGGGGATAAGTTAGAAAATAAAAAAATAAGTATACTAATTATTAACATATTTTATTATTAATTATTAATTTTAGTAATACTATTACTGAGTGTTTACTAGATATCAGACACTGTACTAAGCACTCTATATGGATTATTTTAATTAATCTTCACAGAAAGCCAACATATTTACTTCCATTGTTTACCTTTTACTATAGATGATAAAATTGAGGCAAAGAGAGGTTAAGTAATTTGCCCAAAGTTAAACAGCTAAGAGTTGTGGGCTGAATATAAAAGAAGACAAGAAAACAATAGGGAAGATTTGGGGATTAAGAGCAAGTTTTAAGGGCCACTGAGATTTTAAAAAATGAGGAGATTTTGGGAGAATATAAAATTGAAAGGAATAAACACTAAGGAAGATGTGTGTTTGTGAACAGAATAGCATGCAAAATAGCATGAGGTTATGACTGATCTGTGTAGTTGTATGGCAGAAACCAACACAACATTGTAAAGCAATTATCCTCCAATTTAAGTAAAAAAGTAAAAAGAAGAAGAAAAGGAAAAAAATAAAGTCTAGACAAAGAAATGAGGCAAAAAAAATAGCATGAGTTCACCAACTATTAATTTCCAATTCAATAACTTGGTTAATTTTTATGCTCTTATTTTTATAACCCAGATCCATGCATAACTTCTATTTAGCAACCTAGCCTCATCATCTTCCCAGAAAGCTTTCCAGCCAGAAACCTTGAGAATACCTGCTTGCCATCTGTACCCAAGGCGCCAGCCTTGCACACCAGTAGGGGGCCCACCAGACCAGAATTGGTATCTTTTATGGGATCTGCAGCAGAGAAGTATGTCCAGGTGAGACAGGCAGGATCCTGAACAGTGGGGCCAGCATGGGGAGGGACTGTCCAGCGGTATGTTACTTTCTCAAAGGGCCTAGCCACTAAGCCAGAGTGGGGAGAGTCTGCAGGAAAAAACATAGAATGTATTGCTCACATTGGCTAGAGTATCAACATCTCCAAATAGTGGAGTAAAGATCATAAACTACAAAGGTATTTTGGAATTTATCACATGGTAGTATAATTTAAGATGGTTTTAACTTATTTTTTCTTGTTCATTCATTGTTCCTAACTCTTTAAAGTTTCAAACATACAGAAAACCTTAAAGGATAGTACAATAATCGCTCTACCACTTGGAGCTGATTGTTATCATTTGGCCATTCTTCTTTTTGTATTTTATTTTTCAAATTTATTTATCAATTTTTTTTACAGTATGTCCTTGTTGGTAATCTATTTTATTACAGGCTTAGCCATCTTAAATTTATCTAAATCTATGTGTATGGTTATTTTTTTCTAAATCATTGAGAAGTGAAATGCAAGAATAATGACATTTTACTTCTATATACATCAGTAACCATCTCTTATATTATCACAATAAGATTACCACACCTAAAAAATACCCTAATACCATCTAATATCCAGTGTATATCAAAAATTACAATTATCTCCAAAATGTCTCTTTTATACAACCAAAATTAGACAAGGATTTCATGTTGCCCTTGGTGTTGTCTCTTTAATCCCCCCCCCACTTTGGCACTGATTTCTTGAAAAGTCTAGACCAGTTGCATTGTAGAATATTTTTTTATTCTAGATTTGTCTGTAACCTTGCCTTTTATGCTTTCAGTTGTGGTTTTTTTTTTTGGTACTTTTGACTTGAGATTAGCATGCATGTGTTAGTATTACTCTCAAGGAAAAGAAGAAATTAACTACCCAATAATCCCACTTGTAGGATTCTTTCCTGAGGTAGTAATTCAAACCAAATGAATTCATTCATTGCAATATGATTTACAATATCAAAAAAATAATGAAAGAAATGTACATGTCCAAATGATAGAGGATAAGGTAATTTTTTTTTTACCTTATTACATAGTCATTAAAATGTTTGTAACATTATAATGACATAGAAGATGGGCACAATATAAAGGTAATTGAAAACAGTAAGATACCAAAGTGTACAAAACATATCATTATAAATATATACATTTGTATAAACACAAAAAATATGAAAAAGTATATCAAAATGTAATGGCAATCTACCTATGGGGTCTATTTATTTTATAATTTTCCATTTTTATCAAAATTCCATAACATATATGTTATTTTTATAACCAGAATATATTTATATTTAAAAGTTGTCTCATTGATCCCAGCTCTGTCTCACTATAATATCATACTCAACAACATCCATCCATGGCAGTTAATTCTGTCTTCTTTTCTCTCCTTCCTTCCCCTATTTATATATCCTCTAGAGCAGGGGTGCCAAAACTCCAGAATCTAAGGCCTAATGGTCTGAGGTGGAGCTGATGCAATAATAGCAGAAATTAAGTGAACAATAAATACAATGCACTTGAATAATCCTAAAACAATTCTCCCCAACTCGGTCTATGGAAAAATTGTCTTCCATGAAACCAGTCCCTGGTGCCAAAAAGGTTGGAGACTGCTGCTCTAGAGGTACCTGCTATTATCCGCAGCCCACATTTCTTGAAACCCTGCCTGCTCACCATCATTGTACACAGTTCCCTCAGAGTCCTTCTCATAAAAGACTCCATGAGGCTGTATGCTGAATGGCTGGGAGGCACGGTTGTAGAAGATCACCAGGATGGTGTCACCCACCTCAGCCCGGATCACTGGTCCTGGAAAATGGGAAGGAGAGACAATGGGAATGAAAACAGTGATGACCAGGGAGGATGGAAACAGAAGGGAAAGGAAAGAGAAATGTAAAAGAGAGAAAACTTTTCTCTCTGCAATAATAAGAATGATCTTTTTCTATTATATTGCCATTTTTAGTTATAAAAAGCAAGTTAAAATCCACTATCTCAGGCTTCCCTGGTGGCTCAGTTGTAAAGAGTCCACCTGCCAAAGCGGAAGACAGGGGTTCAATCCCAGATACAGGAGGATTCCATGCCACAGAGCAGCTAACCCATGCACCACAACTACCGAGTCTGTGTTATAAAGCCTAGGAGCCACAACTACTGAGTGTACATGCCACAATTACTGAAGCCCAAGTGCTCTGGAGTCCGTGCTCCACAACAAGAGAAGCCTACTTACCACAACTAGAGAGTGGCCCCTGCTTGCTGCAACTAGAGGAAAGCCTGCACAAGAATGAAGACCCAGCATAGCCAAAAATAAATAAACAGATAGATAATCAAATAATTAAAAAAACTCACCATCTCATTTTGATGTGTACATCATTCTAAGGTATACAAGACATTGACTATCTTCATTTTTCAGATGAGGAAACTATAGTTCAGAGAGTTGGAATTGATCAGCCCAAATTCAAATGACTGATTAGAAACAGAACCAGGTCCTGAAGTCAGGGATTTCTCCCACTCCACTGTCAGTTCCAATACTATTTTTCCTCCCTTCACTGCCTTAGTTTCCACAGCTGCACTTCCTGGCAGAACTCATCTGAATATCTGAATTTGCCTCAATCCTAAACTGAATCTAATGGATGAAATTATAAACTCAATTTAGGTCCTGGACTCAGCGATCTAGCCATGATTTCTAGACTTTTCTTTGCTCCACAATCTACCACATCTAACCTAGCTTGGGTCACCTTTGAGATCAGTCAGAAATGCCCTGAGTACTTACGCTGACTCTAACCCTAGTTCAGATTTTCTGACTTGGTTTTTACTTAACTTCTACACCTAATGCTGCACCTCTGCTCAAACACTAGGAACCAATACCCACTTACAATAATGAGCAAAACAGCTATACAAAAGATAAGCAAGGAAATGAAGATAAACCACACAATAGACTAACTAGATATAACATTTACAAAACACTGTACTCAACAAGAACAGAATACACATCCTTCTCAATGCACAGAGGACATGTTCCAAGATAGACCATTTATTATTAGGTCACAGATTAAGTGTCAAAAGACTTAAAAATATATCACACAAAGTATTTTCTCCATCTACAATTGGATGAAGTTAGAAATCAATAACAGAGAGAAAATTAGAAAATTCACAAAAGTGTAGAAATTAAGCAACACACTTTTAAACAACCAGTATTTCAGAAAAGAGATCACAAGGAAAATTAGAGAATATGTAGAGGCAAGTGAAAATGACAATACAACATACCAAAACATCAGATGTAGTGAAAGCAGTGTTAAGGGGGAAATTTATACCTATAAACACATTTAAAAAAAAAAAAACAGGAAATTTCTCAAACCAAAAATCCAATTTTACAACTTAAGGAACTAGGAAAAGTAACACTAAACAAAAGCTAGCAGAAGGAAGGAAATGATAAAGATTAGAGCAGAGATAAATAACATGGAGGAAAAATAAAAAAACTTTAAAAGCAATGAAACCAAAAGTTGCTTCTTCAAAAAGGTCAACAAAGTTGAAAACTCCTTAGCTAGATGGAGTAAGAAAAAAAAAATAAAGAAGACTCAAATTACTAAAATCATAAATGAAAGAATGAAAGTAGGGACATTATTACTAATACTATAGAAGTAAAAAAAATATAAGATTGTAAGAGAATGCTATTAACAATTGTACATGAGCAAACAGATGAATTTCTAGAACAGAAAACCTACCAAGACTTAAGTGTGAAGAAATAGAAAATCTGAAAGACAAATAAGAAGATTGAACCATTAATCAAAAATATGGTAACTAAGAAAAGCCAGATGGCTTTACTGGTGAATTCTACTAAACATTTAAAGAACTACTACCAATTCTCAAACATTCCACAAAAATTGGAAAGGAGGGATTATATTCTAACTCATTCTATGAGGTCAGCATTACACTGATATCAAAGCCTGACAAAGATATTACAATAAAAGAAAAACTATACACCAATATTACTTTTTAACACTAATGCAAAAATTGCCAACAGAATACTAGCAAATGAAATTCAGCAGCATATTAAAAAGATTACATATCATGACTAAGTCATATTTATTCCTGGAATGCAAGAATGTTTCAACACAAAAAAAATCAGTCAGTGTAATACACTATGTTAACACAATAAAAGAAAAAAATTACCATCTTGGTTAATGCAGAAAAAACACTGGACAAAATTGAACACCCTTTAATAATATAAAACATTCAAAAGCTAGGAATAGAAAGAGACTGCTTCAACATAATAAAAGCCATATATGAAAAACCCACAGCAAACATCATACTCAATGTTGAAAGACTGAAACTTTTCCTCTGAGATTAGGAACAAGTAAGGATGTTTGCTTTTACCACTTCTATTCAACATATTACTGGGATTTCTAGCCAGAGCAATTAGTCAAGGAAAAGAAATAAAAGATATCCAAGCTGGAAATGAAGCAGTAAAATATCTCTATTTGCAGATGATATGATCCTTATCATAATTATTTGGAAAATCCTAAAGCGTACACACACACACACACACACACACACACACACACACACACACACACAAGACATTAAAATACATGAATTCCTCGAAAGAGTAGAGTACAAAATCAAGACACAAAAGTCAGTTGCACTAACAGTGAAAAACCTGAAAGATAAACTACAGAAGCAATTTCATTTATAATACCATGAAAAGAATAAAATACCTAGACATTATTTAACAAAAGAGGTGAAAGATTTGTAGAAAGAAAACTATAAACCATTGATAAAATACACATGAAAGTGGAAATATATCCCATGTTCATAGGTCAGAAGAATTAATATTGTTAAAATGTCAATTTCACATGAGCAATGTATATGTAATCTTAAGGGACTCCAAGCAGCAAAATAATCTTGGGGGTAAAAAGAACAAACTGGAAGACATTACACATCCTGATTTTAAAACTTACTATAAAGCTATGGTAATCAAACCGGTGTGGTAGTAGCATAAGGATGACAGATATATAGACCAATGGAATAGCATAGAGATCCCAGAAATAAATCCTCACAGATATGAGGAAAACTTTTTAAACAAATGGTGTTGGGAAAACTGAATTTACATATGCAAAAGAGTGGCTGGACCTTTACCTGACATCATATGCAAAAAATTAACTAAAAATGGATCAAAGATCTAAAGTTGCCTAAAACAATACAACTGCTTATAAACATATAGCAAAATCTTCAGGACACTGGATTTGGCAATGATTTCTTGGCTATGACACCAAAGGCACAGGTAATTAAAAAAAATACTGTATCTCATGAAAAAAAATTAAATGTTTATCAAGAGACACTACCAACAGGGTCTACCTGGTGGTCTAGTGGTTATGATTCCACACTTCCAAGTCAGGGTGTGCAGGTTCAATCCCTGGTTGGGGAGCTAAGACCTACATGCCATGAAACACAGCCAAAAAAAAAAAGAAGAACAGTACCAACAGAGTGAAAAGGCAGTCCACAGAATGAGAGAAAATATTTGCAAATCATATGTGACAAGGGATTAAAATCCAGAATATATAGAGAACTCCTAAAACTCAACAACAAAAAATAATTCAAATAAAGATGCACAAAGGATTTGAATAGACATTTTTCCAAAGAAGATATACAAACAGCCAATGGGCACATGGAAAGATGCTCAACATCACTAATCTTCAGGAAAATGCAAGTCAAAACTACAATGAGCTATCTCCTCATACCCATTAGGATAGATAATAAGAGAAAAATAAGTGTTGCCAAGGATGTATAGAAATTGGAACCCTTGTGCACTGCTGGTGGGAGTGTAAAATGGTGCAGTTACTGTGGAAAACAACATGGCAGTTCCTCAAATAATAAAACTAGAACTACTATAAGATCCAGCAATTTCATTTCTGTGTATATACCCAAAGCAATTGAAAGCATGTCTCAAAGAGACATTTGTGTACCCATATTCATAGCAACATTATTCCCAATGGCTAAAATGTGGAAGCAAACCAACTGTTCACTGATAGACAAATGAATAAGTTTAGCAAAACTTATATACCTACAGTGGAAATTCTGCAATATACTACAACATGGCTAGACTTTAAGGACATTATACTAAGTGAAATGTCAGTCACAAAAAGACAAATATTGTATAATTCCACTTATATGAGGTACTTAAGCTAATCAAAATCATAGAGACAGAAGGTATTAATAGAATGGTGATTGCCAAGGGTTGGGAGGAGGGGAGAATAGGTAATTGTTTGTTAATTGGTATAGTATTTCAGTTTTACAAGATGAAAACAGTATGGAAATGGATGGTGGTGATGGCTGTGCAATGTTATGAATGTACTTAATACCATTGAACTACATACTTTAAAATGATAAAGATGGTAAATTTTATGCTAAGCATATTTTGCCACAATGAAATATTGAAAAATAAAAAAAAAGACAGGGGACCTATACTGAATACCAGCTAATGATAGCTCTTTTCTACTCACCACTCACCCTCTTTTCCAAACCAAGGTGTGTTTCTTCTCCTTATTATATCCCTATCCAGCTAATGAAACACCAATTGTCCATTATCAGATCTCCAAAAATCAACTGGTAAATACCTAACCTCAGAATATGGTCTATTATATTATTACATTTTCAAAGTTTTCTCCCATCTAATCTATCTTGTTGCCTGGCTCTACTAGGTGAATAAGCCACACCCAACCTTCCTATACTATTTCAGTGCTATACTGTGCTTTAGGCCTTTTAGATATGTTCCTTAGGTCAGGCCCTAAGCTTTGTTCTGCATCCCTCACCGTAGCAACCATGCCTACATGTCATGCCATTTACTCCTGGTCCCATATTTCCAAGATCCTGAACAGTCTTGCTGCCTTAAATAGCCCCTCAGAAATATACCTAGAGAATAATGTTTAAAAGTATGATCTGTACAGTACTGCTATCAGAAGATGCTCAATGGGGAAAAAAAAAAAAAAGGTTTCAGTAGTCAAGTATATATAAGAAATGATGTATATTTTACTCCCATTGTGGAAATTCATGATGAACAAAAATAAATCCACAGTTCTGGGAAGCCCTGCACCAAAGAATAGTATTTGACTATGTTTAACTTAGTGTTTTGCAGGCATTTTCAGACCCATAACCCTTTTCCACAAAACACTGCTCTCTTGGGACTCATTCTGAGAAATGTTGGTCTAGAGCATATTTCTGAGTGGCCACCAGGCTCCAGTTTTTAAGGCCTCCCCAATTCTCTGGCTCTAGTCAATTAAATTCATAAGTTAAGGATTCCTCACCCAGAATTCCAAGATGCTTATCTTCCTCCAGCTGCACCTTTTCCTGGAATGTCTCATCTTGGAAGGCTTCATATCGAACTTTCCAGTAAGTGCCCCCAATTCGGATGGAGCTCTTCTGGAAGAATTTATCTGAGCCACTGGCATGTAAGGAGGCAAATACCAAATTATTTAGCCATATATCAAATAGACTCCCGTTGCACACTTGTTCTCATCAAGTTATGGATCTTTGTTTAGGAGGGACCTCAGAGATCATCCAGGTTAACTTCCAACTAGTGAAGGTATCTCCTCTGGCGAAACACAAATTAATGATACATAGCTTCTGCTTCAGCCTTTCCAAGATCAGGGAACTCATTTTCAGAGAAAATAATTCCTCTTACTGTTGGATAGTTTTTACGATTGGAGTTCTTTATAGTAGGCTGAAATCTTCTTGCTTGTAAGTTCCAGATGCTGGGATCAGTTCTATTCTCCAGAGTTACATAGTCTTAATCATCCTCAGGTACTCTAAATCCTTTCTCCCCTTAATATCTTTCATTTAAAAATGAAAGTTCACTAACTTAGAAAGACAGTTGTAGATTCTTAGAAGCCATGCTGACACCCAAGTGCCTACTTTCCTATATTTTCTGCAGATTTATTCTATTATTTCCTACTGGAGAATAAACATGATTTGGTGTTCTATAGTATTTTCCATAAACTCTCTTAGTCATCTATCAAGTGCATCTTTTAAAAAGACCTGGAATCACTGATAGTCCAGTGAGTCAGTGTAACTTAAGGCCCAGCAACTGATTAGGGCACCAACCTTCTACTCTATCTTGCCCATATCTGAGTTATAGATGAAGCATGAAAATTTGGAGAAATTCCTCATAAAGGATGGACATGGAATGACCATAAGGCAGGTTTTTTCCCCTTTTCTTATACTTTTCAGAGTGCATTTTACACTTCAGCTTAAATGTGTCCTTCAGACTATGGTAAAGAAAGAAAGGAGTAGCATGATAAATAATTGATAAGTTAGAATTGGAGAAATGTCATTTTAAATGACATGACCTCATCTTGGCCTTCTTTTCTGCTTGGACCCTTGGCTGGGAATATGACATGACCATACAAAAAGCTTTGTAACTCTCCATAAGCAGGCAATCCTGCAGGGTCACGAGAATTTGACTAATAGTTGTGCCATTAACTCCAGACAATGATTGTGATCCCCAAGTGAAGTGAAAATTTCTGAGAGGGAGTAATAGGTGTTTGTGGGTGGACTAAGGAGTAGAGAGAGGAAACACATTACTTCTTACCTGCCTGGTTCCCTCAAATTCTTTCCCGTACTCCCATCATGCCCCATAGGGCCATAGTCCCATTGAATCTCATGGGCCTCAATGAAGTACTGACGGACTTTGCCTGTGAGTAAGTTCACGGGAGGTACCATGGAGCAAGACTTGACCTCGTAGAGTGCTTGCATGCCATCTGGAGGAAAAACATCAGGGCTGGCTCCATTCTACCCAATACATCTTTTACCCAGGTGACTCATCTTCCTTCTTTTCCTAATGTTTCCTGCTTTCACCCTTCACTAGGCTCTTTACCCCTCCCTCCAAATTAGCTACTTTCTTTCACTCCTAAAGAGCCTGACTGGGAGAGAGGGAGTGCAAGTGGGGATTCAAGTATCTCCACCTGCTCACCACTACTAACTCATTTATCAGACCTTCATTCTGCAAAATGCTTACACTGTGGCAACATCACTGAACTTGAAGTCAAAATACCTGAATTCCAAGTCCAAGCCTTATCACTATCTATAGGAACTTAGGCAAGTCGCTTCCTAGATCTGAACTTAACCTCTGATTTGTAAATGGGGAGAATAGAGAAATCTACTACACTAGGCCCATGGGAGCATCAAATTTTAAAAAGAAGAGTGTTATTTGTAAAGTGGGAAGCTTCCAAAGTAAAGGAACATCTACATATGAAGATGAAGCTTCACACTTCGGCCTGTCAGGAAAGTGTAGATTCTAAGTAGTGTTTCCAAATGTGGAGTTGTTACATTGAGGCACAGTGGTAATACTGTGTTATATTTGCTTGGCTGTGTATAGAGGTCATTCAGGTACACTATTTCATTTGAGTCTCACAACATCCCAAGGAGATCTGAAATTTGAAATTATAAATCTGAGCTATGAAGAAAGAGGAGATAAGGATATACATTTCCATTGAATGTGTACTAACTGCCAGACCCTTTATTGGGTAATTTACATATTTCAGTTACTTCCTTCAGTCCTCATAACTAGCCTGTGAAACAGAATTAATGTCCCCTTTTGCAGATGAAGTTTTCTTTGTAAGGATCAGAGAGGTTACATAACTTGCCCAAGATTACATAGCTAGTCAGAGGTAGAATTAAGATTTAAGTGCCTGTCTTCCAACTGCACATTTGAGTGCTCATTTTCTTCTCTTGTATCCAGTCTTGGTCTCATCATTCCCCCATCTCTAAGCTTCAAAATCCCATTATCTCTCTGAAACCTCTTTACAACTTTATAAGGTGGGAATTATTATTGCAATACTCAGATGAGGAAATATAGACTCAAAAAATGTGACATGACTTACCAAAGGTTCACTCATCCATTCCTATACCATCTTATGTTAGAGACGGGGAAGATAAAACCCAGAGAGCATGCCCAAGGTCAACCTGCAATTTAATGATTGAGCCAGGAAGGAACCTGGAATCCCAGAATTCTAATGTTTCATCATTTATATCCAGTTATCTCACCTGAAAGACCAATCTTATTGCTTCAGGTCAGAAACCCAGGCACCAGATAACCATCACTGCCACCTACCTCCTATATCTAAAGGATCAGAGATGTTGGATCTCACCTTGCAAATGACTATTCACTTGGCAGCTGATTAACCAGGTGCCAGGTTCCTGGGGCACCATCTCAGCACTCACAAAAGTGGCTGGAAAGATATGAGCCACATCAGTTCTATGACCTCGGATGGTCAGCATCTGTCCATGGAAGAAAACTGTGTGGACATCTACCTCATTGCCCATGCCAAACAAGTGCCAGGCCACACGTTTCTGTGCACACATACTTAGATCTGGCAAGTTTCCAAATACAAAGCCATTGATTGCTGCAAAATAAAACACAAAGAAAATATCAGAGTTAGGAAATGATAGCCCAATGAGAGAAGCCTTACCATCTGACAATAATAATAGGTAACACTTGGATGAGGTTTCGAAGGGTACACTGTGCTGACTGTATGCATTATCTCATATAAATCTCACAAACAGTCCTAGAAAATAGGCAGAATTCACTGGTATGGAACAAAAATGTGAAAATCTAGGCTCAGAGAGGTAAAGTTATTAATACTTATCTCCCAAGACCACAGAGGTATTAAGTGGTAGAGCCAGGATTCCAACCCAGCAATCTGAGGAAGCTTTCTAAGAAATGGAGTTTTATTTTATAAACCTTCTTTCCTTCTAGGCCAATTTCCTTCTGAAATTTCCACAGGGAAGTTGTCAAGTTAGCTAACTAATTGTCATTACAAGCAATTGGTATAAATTTGAGCTGTCCAAACCATCTTTCACATATTCTCCTTCAGTTTTCACCTCCCCTTGGGACTCTGGTTTTGAGCCTATCTCTGTCACTATGTAAATCACTCCTATAATTAAACAAAAGCAAAATCAACTTTTTTTCATTTCTAAAATCCGTTTTCTGTCCATGCCTTAGGACTTCTGTGACTTTTGTTTGTTTTGAATTTAATTAAGATGGTTAACACCCTTACGGGAACTCATTTCTTTTCTCTACAAAACAAGTAATTTTTCCAGTTTGCATCCTTTTTAGAACAAAGAGATGTTAACTAGTTATATCATTGGGCAATCCTAGCCAGTGACTCGGAGAAGGCAATGGCATCACACTCCAGTACTCTTGCCTGGAAAATCCCATGGACAGAGGAGCCTGGTAGGCTGCAGTCCATGGGGTCGCTAAGAGTCGGACACGACTGAGCGACTTCACTTTCACTTTTCACTTTCATGCATTGGAGAAGGAAATGGCAAACCACTCTAGTATTCTTGCCTGGAGAATCCCAGGAACGGGGGAGCCTGGTGGGCTACTGTCTATGGGGTCGCACAGAGTCGGACACGACTGAAGCAACTTAGCAGCAGCAGCAGCATATGGTTTTGGAATCAACAACCCTGGGCTGTTCCACGTTAGAAGGCAACACACCTAATGGCAAGAGCATAGCCTATGTGGTCAGAGAGATTAGGATTGGAAATTTAGCTGTGCCATTTATTTTCTGTGTAATCCTAGAGCCTTGGTTTACTCATGAGTGAAATGGAAAAACCACCTACTACCCATGATCCTCGTGAGGATTAAAAAGAACCAGGTATGTGAAAACATTCACCAAATACTAGGCCCAGTGGAGAACCTCAATCAGTGTTCACTGTTATATGTGGCCAATTACTCCCAGCTTACCATGCATCCTATTGCTCTTCTGAAAGTCCTCATCTTCTTTGTCCACTGAGGCGGGGTCTGAGCAGTAAGTGGCAATGTTCTCATTGATATGCCAGCTAAGGTTCTCATCTATCACACTAAAAAGGAGGAAGAAATCGTTGTCCACATCCTGCCGCCGAGGAGGGAAGCTCCCATCCAGGGTTCCTATTGAAAGTAAGAAAAGAGCCTTTAAGAACCTTCTTTCTTTAGCAACAGTAAGCTGTAAGGGGTACTCACAAGTAAGAACAGAAAGAGTGGAGCCTTAATAGTCCATCAGCAACAGAAAAGTAGATAGAACCTTCTGCTGATAATTTCTATTTCCAAATTCCTTAGATAAAGTCACCAATTCAGTTGAGCCTAGGACTTGAAGGTGAGGTACATAGAATCTAGAATAATTCCCTCCCAGCATCCCTGCTTGTGTCTGCAATTCAGGGCCTTAATCTGACCACAACACACAGGTCTTCAGGACTGACTATACATTAAACATACCTCATTGCCAACCAAACCTACAATCCTCCCCACATTCTGATGGCTACACTTTCAATCCTATCCAAAAAACTATTAATACACATTTATTCTTATGTAACTTGATTTTCATCATTACTAATTTGAGGTTTTTTTAATGAAATAAGAAAAAAATAGCAAAGTATTTTTAAAAATATTTTTGTTTGTTTTTTAAAAAAAATAATTATATAGGAAAAATACTGAAAAGGGAGTTTGGCAGAGTTTATTCCTGCTAACAAACTGGGGTGTTAAATTAATGCTCTCCAGGCTGTTGCTCAATATGTAGGTGATTCAACTATATCACAGCTCCCTCTAGATATCTCAGATTGTATCTTCAGCTCACACTTGGGGCTTATACCTCTTTTACAGGTTATAAGGGGTCCAATGAGACCAGTAGCAATATCTCGTGGAGCATCTACATGAGAATGGTAGACCCAGGTGAGGCATGCTGGGTCAGCATCAGTGGGTGCATGGCCTTCTGGAATGGTCCAGTTGTAGATGTGGCTACCTCCTGGGGGTACAGAATCATCAGCTTTCAGCCAACCAGAGGAACCATCTGGATACAAGGAACCTAAAAAATGAAATTGCATATGCTCAGTCCCAGGGTGAGAGAGAGCCTAGCAGATAGAGAAATCAGGAGAGTGCTGACATATGAGATATCTAGTTTCAGTTTTGTGGAAGGTAGAGTTCTAAAGTTCAGCACAGTATTCCTCACAACCTGAGGATGGCCAGATTCAGGTAATATCTAGTCAAGAACCTTAGACTTCAAATCAACAGCCGGTTAAAAAGGTAGCAGCCCTTGGGGAAGGAGATATGGCCATTGAAAGTACTATACAGCTTAACCTAGTAATGCTCTAGTGCAAAACCAATGACATGGAGGCAAGAGAGAATAAAAATTCCCTTCCTTTGAGCATTCACTTTGGAAAACAAAAAGCAGACAACCACAGAATTTCAGTCTGAAGGCAGCTCAATTATCAACTGGTCTACTTATGAAAGAGAAAACAGAGAGAAAATAATTTGCCCAAGGTGATACAGGGAGTTAACAATCAAGTTAGGACCTTCTGTCTCCTCTCTCTATTTCTCACTCACTGGTGTGTCAGTATTATAAACTGTTGGGCCTGGGATAGTGGGAGCTACAGATGAGTAAACCGATCTTTCTTTTAAGAAGAAAATTCACAGAACACTCCTCTATTTCCAAAACAGTCAAATATTTTATGGGAATTCCATTCAAGCAATTTTTTGTCATAAAAGGTAAATTGAATCTCTACATTCTTAATGAACAATTGAGGTTCAGAGAGGGGCAGTGACTTGCCCAAAGTTACACAATGTATGAATAGCAGAGCTGATAATGGTACCCATATTTTCTCTGGGGAGAGTCACTGCCACCTCAGTTCAAAAAAGACTATCTTCATTCCCAGCTTCTCTCTCTCTCAGAAGACAGTAAAGAAAAAGGGATGTTTGTTGCAGGTAAGAGAAAGAAAGGATGGGATATTTTACCTTCTGAGTCCTTTTCATAGAAAACACCATGGGGATGGATGGTATAGGGACGAGTAGCAAAATTCTTCAAGTGGATAAGGATGACATCTCCCACCTCAGCCCTCAACACTGGCCCCAGGAAGCCCAACCAGGCTGGCTGAACCATTTCATCCATGTATGAGGCATCCTTATATTCCTTGTAGACGGTCTTCTTGTAGCTGTTCCCTATTCGGTTCTTGTCAGACTTCAGGAAGCTAGCAGCTACTCTGGGAAGGAAGGAAAGAGAGACTCACATTTTTGCCTTTCTTCTAGAAGAGGCTGACCAAAAAGTGACCATTTTTGTTTAGGGCAAAATAAGAAATGGGATTTTACTGATCAAAATATGAAAGCCTTAGGCTAGAATCTGATTGTGAGACAATGAGAAGTATTAGCTTAAAGCATATGAATTTGCCGATATGCACTTTTAACCTACAAAATGGGCTCCTCAGGTGGGATAGTGGTAAAGAACCTGCCTGCCAATACAGGAGACATAAGAGATGCAGGTTCAATCCCAGGGTTGAGAAGATTCCCTTTAGGAGAGCATGGCAACACACTCCAGTATTCTTGCCTGGAGAATCCCATGGACAGAGGAGCCTGGAAAATTACAATCCATAGGGTCGCAAAGAGTCAGACATGACTGAAGCAACTTACCACTCATGCACACAACCTATAAAATAGGCAGCTTCACTCACTACAGCCTGATATATAGTAGTGGGGAGGCAACCAACTATGAACTGATCCTTTTTAAGTGCTCAACTTCTTATCCAGTTGGCTTGACTTAGTGTTGTCCTACTATATATGGGAAGTCTTACAGCATGATGGTTGAGATCACAAACTCTGGAGCCAGGAAGTTTCAATTAAATGCCAGTATTGCCATTTCCCCTGAAGAAGGGCATGGCAACCCACTCCCGTATTCTTGCCTGGAGAATCCCCACTGACAGAGGAGCCTGGTGGGCTACAGTCCATAGGATCACAAAGAGTCGGACACGACTGAAGTGACTTAGCATGCATGAATTGCCATTTCCAAATCTGTAGGACTTTTAACAGTTTACTTAACTTCTCTGAGTATAATTTCCCCATCTGTAAGATGGAGGCAATCATGGTACCAGCTGTTACTGGTGACTAAAGTAATTAAAATACAAAAAGAGTTTAGAAAAATGCTTGGAAAATAGTAAAAAACAAAAAACAATGTTACCTATTGCTTCAATGTATTGGAAATTGGGGATAACAAAGTTATCTCTCAAGGATAATTTGAATCCAGATTCTGTGACTCCAAAACTAGATAATTAGAAAGATGGTTTGTCAAAAAAAAAGATGACTTTTTCATACTCTAATTCTTCCTAGAGAACTCTGAGATGTTACAGTCAACTTTGGAAAACTCTGATGCTTTGGAGAGACAATGTGATTCATGATCACAAAAGATTTTTTAATACATTAATATTTTTCAGCAGATATTTGTGGAATGCATGCAGAGCTCTAAGATCAAGAAAGTTTAATCCTGTAGGATCTGTGAGAGGCTGAATGGTGAGAGGAGTACCAACCTTGTATCCACATTACCCAGGTTCAAATCCTAACTTTTCCATTTACTGTTGGATTTGGGAAAGTCATTTGGTCTCCCTGAGCCTCAGTTTTCTCATCTATAAGATGAGAATATTCATATTCACCACATAGTTTCTATAAGAATTAGGTGAGACAAAGTATATAAATGCCTAATATGGTGCCTGTCACAAAGTGTTATATAAGTGATAGCTATTACTGCTCTTTCCTTCATTCTAAGGCTGATCTTATTTTTTCACATTTTCACATATCTTAAATCAGTATAGTTCCATTGAACTATTTGCAGCATACATACACCACACACATCTTACAAACACTGTATATATTTCATGTTTCTTTCCTGTTTAAAAGCTAAACACCTATTATTAAAACAGCATTGTGGATATCACCTTAGAATCAAGGCAATATGGAATGACTTTTAAGACCCTAAAAATGCTGAGGCATCTCATTGTGGAAAAGCAGACTCCATATGAGATGCTGGCTCCTGAGTCAATTAGTTGTTTCTCAGGAAATGCACCACTGGGATTATGGCCCAGAGAGATCTGGAGCTGACCACAACCACACCCTGGGAAAAGGTCCTCAAGAGTTACCTACTGACCTCAAGGGTGCCCCTCCCTAACTCCATCTCTAATTCCACAAGAGATTAAACTTACATGTCACTTTCCAGAGGCTGGTTCGTGATGACATTCCTTCCCTTAGGAGCATAGTTCCACCACACATCCTGGATTCCCAGGTAGTAGACTCTGGTAGTCCCATCAGTCAGTTGGGGCCACAGAGGTTGCATGAACAGCAGAGCCCAGAGGAGATGGCCTGACTCCATGGCCCACGTTACTCTGGGAAACAGGCAAATGAATAACTTCTGGTAAGGAAGAAAGAGAACAAAGGGACTTTGAATGTGTCTGGAAAAGTAAAGAGGCAAGACCTAGACTGAGTGACTGCAAACATAAAAACTGACTAGCCTAGAATCTCTTCCTTACCTGATTCTTTTCAACAAGTGTTCAAAGATCTCTACACATTGGACTTTGGAGGGTAAAGTTAAAAAGTCACTTGTACTGACAATTGTGATATTACTTTCTTCAGAAGAGAAATATGAGTTCATTTTCTTCAGCAGTGTAGAAAGAAGAGTATACTCTGGTCCTCAAATTAGTAAACAAGCATCAGTAGCTTAATTGAGTCACTGTTACTCACTTGTACCCAAGTGAAGTCACTAATTCTCCCTGGGTCTCTGTTTTCATCATTATCACTTTCCATCCCCTATAAACTGTGTTTATGAGAATTCAGCAAAAATCATTTGCTATAATGTTCATAGATGCAAACTGGAAACAGCCAACATGCCCATGACACTATAATGGATGAGTAAATTGTATTTTACTCATATAATGAAATTCTGTATAGCAATAGTAATGAGCAAACTAACACTGTACATGAAAACATAGATGCCTCTCACAAATATAATGTTGCAGAAAGAAGCCAGCCACAAAAGTACATATTGTATGATTTAATTTATGTGAAATACAAAATAGGCAAAGCTAATCTATGCTGTTAGAAACCAGGACAATGTTTGCCCTTGAGGTAGGGATCACTGGCTGGTGGGGAAGAAGAGGAAGGCTTCTAGGCAATGTTTTGTTTCTCAATTTAACTACTGATTACATGGATGTGTTCAGTCTAAGAAAATACACTGAGCTGTGAACTTAGCACATTTATTAGAAGAAATGTTCTTTGCTGGTTCTTTGCTATGCACAAATCCATTTAATGTGTCCAATCTTGACTCAGAGTTAGAACTAAGCCTCTAGTCTCTCATTCTGATACATCAACAAGGCAGTTATACTTCTTGGGGCTGATATGAAGCACTCAGTCATACCATATACAGCTAGAGTCAATCCAAGAAACACAAACAACATAACATATACACAAATATACATACACTTGCATATGCATAGACACATGCAGTCTTATCTAAAAGCAGAGATGCACATACTTGCATCCACATTAGTTCCACAGTGTCACATAGAGCCTTAGTCACTGTCATAATAATAATAATAATAATAACCTATAATGGAAAAAATCTGAAAAAGAATATATATATATTTCTGAATCACTTTGGTATATACCAGAAATTAACACAATATTGCAAATCAACTATACTTCAATTTAAAAAATAATAACAGTCAATATTTATAATGTGTGTATATGTCAGACATTGTTCAAAATGTTTTACAGACTAAATCGTTCAATCCTCACAACAGTACTATGAAGCAAATATCATTATTATCCCCATATTATTAGAAGGAGGAACTATAAAACAGAGATATGAGGTAATTTGTCAAAGTTCCCATAGTTAACAATCAGTAGAGTTGGCTTGTGTGGTAAAGGGAGTATGGGTTCAGTGTTTATGTTTTTATTTTTTTGAAGCATAGGTGATTTACAATATTATATTAGTTTCATGTTAATTACCATGTTATACTAATTTTCACCAAATATATTTGCATATGCACAGAGAACATTTGCAGACATATCTTGCTTTATTATGCTTTGCTTTAATTCACTTCACAGACATTATGTTTTTTACAAACTGAAGATTTGTGGCACTTCTGCATTGTCAGGTGATGTTTAGCACTTTTTAGCAATAATATTTTAAAATTGATATATGTACATTTTTAAAGACATAATGCTATTATACATTTAATTGACAACACTATAGCATAAACGTAACTTTTATATGCACTAGAAAATCAGAAAAAAGTGTGAATACTTATTACAACATGAACTTTACTGCAGTAGTATGGAACTGAACCTGCAATATCTCCAAGGTATGCTTGTATGTGTTTATAGCTATTGTCATATCTGAGAATACCCCATATACTCTGAAATAAGCAATCATATATAGTTATGATCACTTACATAGAGAGACATATATATTTATATAGGTGAAGATACATCTAATGAGTATCATTCATGATGATAATAATGATGGTAACTATCATTCATGGAGAAATTACTATAGAGTAAACATAATGCTGTTTTTACATAAATTATTTCACTAAATCCTCAACCTAACCACATGATATTAGGGACTTTAATTGAAAACAGAAAGTAAAAAATATGCACAGACTCACATGTGGATAGGAAATGCCCAGATATTTACCCTGATTGATAAATAGAACTATGGACCTCTCTAAAAATTCTCAAACCCTTCCACACAAAGCAGTGGCCCAAGTGTGTAACCCCCAGTTTTCATATGACATTTGGAAGAAGCCCTTGATATGGGGGAGAACCTGCCTTGCCTGGAGAATCCCATGGACAGAGGAGCCTGGCGGGCCATGGTACATGGGATCACAGGGAGTCGGACACAACTGAAGTGACTAAGTCTTGGATTCTTCTAAAGCCTGGCTTTCCTGCTGACCAATTGTGTAGACTTGGGTAATATTTAGGCACTCTGAACCTGTTTTCTTATCTATAAAATATATCTAATACTATAAACTTTGGAGAAGTAAATTAGAAAACTTACATGAAAAAGTCCCAGGACAATTAGTGTTAAGAATATAACAGACTATAACTATTGGTTTCCTTCCTCTTCCTTCTCCCTCCTGGAGACAGTTTGTTAATTTATCTTTACTGTCTCCCACACATCATATATTTCAACTCTAAGGGATAACTTAAATCCTATCTGCTCCAGAAGGCCCCCTGTAGCCTCTTCATATCACTGTCTTCTGAAGAACTACTTACTCTCAATAGCATAAAATTGCATGAAGTCAGACTTTGTATTATTATTACCTTTGTCTCATAAGCTGCCTCATGAACTGTCTTTATTTACCAGTTTGGATTATAAATTCCTTGAGAGTGGATGTAGTATCTTAGAAGTCTTTGTGTATCTATTGAAAGATACATTGATGGGAGCCCTGCAGATACATTTTACATTGAGGACACAGGCTTTGGAATCAGACTACCTAAACAAACCCTGGCTTCACTTTTCCTAGCTGTGTGACTTGATAAACTGCTTCACTTCTCTGGCCCTTGTGTTTTCATCTTTGAAATTGAATTAATATTATTTACTCCTTCTCAGGGTAGTTGTCAGGATTAAATGAAATAACATCTGTAAGTGAACAGAACACAAATAAATATTTAAGTGCACCAGTAAAAGACCAAAAAGCACTAGTGGCTATAATTATAACAGATAAGGAAATAGGCTTAGAAATGAAAATTGCCAGGCTCACAAAGCTTTAACATTTTATGGATATCCATAACACATGTACATTATAAGTTCCTATATACAATAGCACATTGTAAGCATACAGGCACATGTATATGGCTGAGATTAGTTTCTTTGGAAGCAAAATGATATAATGAAAAGAGCCAGAACTTTTGAATCAGATAAACTCAGGTTTGAGTACTGTTTTCAAATGTGTTTGGAAGAAATCGTATAGGGACTTAGTAGGTATCTGATAAATATAAGTTTTCATTTCCTCTAGTCACTAACTTCCTATTTTATTCCCAAAGATGCATTTGTTGTTGCTATTACTATTGTTGTTTTTAAATTAGGTTTATTATTATAAAACAAAAGAAAGGGAGAACCCATAACATTCTTTTAGAATCATTTGGACATTTCATAGTAAAATTGAAAGACTCTAGACTCAGAAAAAAAATAGGTATTAATTCTGGAATCATCATTTACTAGTTGTATAACATGGAACAAGTCACTTAGTTTCTTGAACCTGAGTTTTCTCATCTCTTAAATGGAGATAATCTCTGGTTTGGCCTCCTGATTAGTTTGCTATGAAAATCAAATGAGATGAAGGATTTGAAAGCCCTACATAAATTATTCATTTGGGGAGGGCTATTTTTTTTTTATCAGCTGAGCCCACAGGAGGAGATCTTATAGAAAGGTCAGACTGAGGAGGAAAAATAAAAGGGAAAGGTAAAAGGGGAAAGGAGAAATGAAATAATATGAGGAAGAATCCTGGAGGAAAGTAAAAAAGGAGGACAGAAAGAAGAGGTGCTCAAAGGAGGGGATGGAGAGAGAGAAAGAATTTCTGGGATACTTTGAATTAGACATAATTTAGTTAATATACACTGAGACTAGACAAACCTTACTTTCCTGTCATCCCAATGTTACCTGGGCCTGGTCCCCTTTATCCACAATTTGCATCACTGTTTTTCCTAGAATTTGCAAGTTGTTCCTTTAACATGATAATGCTCTTTTCTCTCTGAGTTGGAGTAGACTGGCCTGGACAAGCTTATCCTGGACAAAGGATCACTCAACTGAACATAGAAATGCTGAGCTATCCTTGAGGATTTTGTCTCCAATTTCAGCAGTCTTACTAATAGAACCCTCTATCAAGATTGACCTTTTGGTCTTCCACTTTCTTAATGTTTTTGTGCCTTTTTCTTCACCTTGTGACTCAAAATAGGGGATTTTCTCACCTTTAAGCGGTATGGGACATTTTTTTACTAGAAGGGAAAATCAAGAGAGTGTTGAGAGCCTCAAAAGATTCCATATAGCACAAGTACAATTTATATTATTTTTAATCATTATCATTGTATTCTACTATGTCAGAAGTGGGGAAATTGAGGCCCAGAGGGAGAGACTCATTTGAAGTCCTAAGAGCTAGTACTAGAACTTAAGATCCTTTAGCCTGACAATCATGTTTATCATCACTGTGCTTTTCCTGGGACAATATGATTTCACTACATATTTCCATTTATATTAGGGGGGTTTCTTTATTTCCTCATATCCTAGTTGTGGTATAATAGAAAGTATACTGATATGAAACTGTAAGACCTGGGTTGAAATTCTTTCTTGCCTATAACAGCTATGTACCTTTCAGCAAGTCAATTTCACCTATTTTGCCTCAGTTGTCTCATCCAAAATTGTGGATAATATTTCACAAGATTGTTTTGAGGATCAAACAAAATAATGGATGTATGAGCCCCTATCAAAGGGCTTAGAATACAATAAATGATTAGTAAAAGTCTGAATGCATTAATAGATTCATACATCCATAAAAACTTCTAAAAACTATATTTTTTAAACCCCTTGACATGACATATAGAAAACGGAGACCAGAGAGATAAAGGGGTTTGCTTAAAGCCAAGCAGCCAGTTACTGGCAAGGCCAGAATTTGAACTCATATTTTCTAAAATATTTCTTCTACTTAGGCACTGAGTGTGAGAAATAATTTAGATTTTACGCTGATAGCTTAGTTCAGCTATCATTTATTGCCTTGCTCTGTGCCAATCTGGATCTCGAAGTATGAAAGTAAGTGGTTGTTTTTAAGTGTTCCATCACTTCAATAACCCCCACAAACTGAGACCAAAAAATGAGCATACTATTTTAACAGGAAAATTAACTATTCTCTACAACTCCAGGTTCATCTCTGAAACAACTGAGCCAGTGTGTGCCTGGCCATTTTGATGAGAGGAACAAAGACAGCATATTGTACACTTTAACTTGCCTGCACATCCAGTTGTGCTTCCTTCTTCTCAGCCACTGACTTTCTCTCCCTGTGGGCCCAGGATCTCTGTAAACCAAGCTGAATAAAAGTTTTGTTTTTTGTTTTTTCCCAAAGAAAAGGAGGTAGGGTTTAGAAAGGGGCGGGGGAAGCTTACCTTTGCTGGAGAAAATCCTTCCATATTCATGTCAGCGGCCTACTAAGGCTAAACTGCAGACCCCAGCATGAGTCTGCCAGCCCTGCTCAGTTAGTATCCTGGATTACAAGGCCTTTCTCATAAACAAATTCCAGGGCTCCAATTGGCTGGTGTTACTGGGGAGGAGTGAATAGAGGCTGGGGCAGTTCTGGGTGCCCTCTTTTCCAGAAACTAATCTACTGGAATGTCTTTTTCCGGACCTGGTTTGGTACAAAACCCGGGATGGTTCTTTAATCATATCCGGGTGTTTTCCAAATCCCGGTTAGGATTTCCGGAGGAATTACAAGAGGATGGGTTGCACTTCTGTTATCTCAGCTTGCTGGTTGCTATTTGCTGAGAGGGAGGAGGAAATGCACTGTCAGTGAAGCTAGTGAAAGCTCATAGAAAGATTCCAATATCCCCCTTTAAGAAATAAGGCTCACTGCAAGGGTTACTAGATGTGAGAAGAGCCCCCATCCCCAACACGCTCTTGTTGTGAAGCACAGTTATCAGCCCTCCTATTATTCTGAGGCTATGGTTGCTTGGTAATGGAGAAAAATAAAACTGGTAATAAAACAAAGAGCTTTCTACATGCTAATCCCTATGTTAACCACTTTACATACATTCTCATTTAAGTTTCACAATTATTCTATGAAATATGCTAATTTATATTTTACAACTGAAGAAAAGCAGACTCTGAGAGGGAAAGTAACCGTTCAAAGCCATACCGTTAATAAAAGGGGGGGATTGTATTAGGTCTGTCTAGTCTCTTAGTCACCACACTACCACACTCTGCTACTTAAGGGAGAAACCCAGAAAGCCCTTTTGCAACGAGGGAAGTGACTTCACAATTATTGAGTGCCTGCTGTCCACCAGTCACTTCTAGATTTTTTAAAAAATGTACATTAACTCTGCCACTGCCACTTTTAGTAGCTCCTTGAGTGAACTCCCAGGGCCATATTACTCATATTTTCCATTGTGGAGACCAGATATAGCCAGTAGATAGCTTGGATTAACATAGAAGAATTGGAAATATTAATTTTTTAAAATGGAACTAAAAAATATCAAAATGGGTCCCAAAATCTCTGAGTGAAGCTGGAGTCTGAATTTGTTTAAAAGCAAAGGCCATCTTTGTTCTTGCTAGAAAGAGAGGGTAGTGAAAAATCACTAGCCTGAGTCATGTGACCCAGTTTCCTTCCCTGGCTTGCTCTTGAAGTAATCAGCTATGTGGCCTTGGTACAGGACTTTCTCTTCTTTGGGCTTAAGTCTTTCCACTTGTATGTTGAGGGCCTTAAACTAGATATAGACCCTCTCAGCTCTATAAATTTACATATCTAGGATTCCATGAAGAAACCACATTCTTGATATTAAGAGTAGAAGAAAAAGAGGTTTTAAACATGCAAAGTGTGAGAAAAGAGTGGGTGCAAAGTAATTTGTGGAGAACCCCATACCTCTTTGGGAAGGACTACATCTACCCATCAGAATCAGCTATAGGAAGGAAACAGGTATGATGGCAGTTCCACCATCTAGTATCCTTACTTGTGATGAGGTGATCTTGGCTAGGAGCAGGTGCTGTTCCCCAGGCAGTCTTGACACACTTTTTTTTTTTCTCTCCCGAATTTAAAGTATCTGGAGCAGGATCCAGGGAGGAGGAGTTTCAAAGACTGAGGCAGTGGGGCAAAGTCTGAGTCATAAAACACTGGAGGTACTTAAAGGTGCCTATACACTTAGGACCTGCCCTTACAGACTGCACCTCAGGCTAAGCCAAGTAGAAGCACCAGTAAGGAGAAGGGAGGAACCACCATTTATTCAGATCCTTTAGAAATGATCAACGGAAGCTGGATCAGGTAACATCAGCTCCTAGGACTATCTGCCTCTTCCCTCACTTAGCACAAATGTGGACCTTGAAGCTGGAGGTGGGAAGGTGGAGATCAAACCCATTAAGCTGGGATCCAAGTCCAGGCTTTAAGGAATTTATGAGAGGGAGGGGTAGGGATAAGGCCTGTGTTCTGACTCACAAATGATAACAATAAACAGATCTTATAGATACACTTGAGTCAACACAGTGAAGGCTGCAGGAAGCCAACTAGGCCAGATTTCTGAGCCCATATTATTCATTCAGCAGTTCACTGAAAAGGCACCCAGTACCAACATATGAAAATCCTGGGCATATTTTTAGTGCCTTTCCTCAAGGATCACCTTAAAAAGGTTTAAGTTGACATATATAGACCAGGAATTGGTAAACTATTTCAGTAAAACTCTAGTTTGTAAATAATTTATGTGCAAAACATATAGACACTTTCTCTCATAACTATTAAAATAGGCCATTATAGCACATTGGGTATATCTATATATCAATAAAAGCTAATTACAAAAACAAGCAGCAGATCAAATATGACCCATGAGCTGCCATTTGAAACCCCTGCAATATACACATTTACAATATGACAACATTATTAAGAGTGTAGAAACTAGATTTAAATCCCAATTCTGACACTTCCTGATTCTGTTAACCTTGGAAAAGTCATCTAAACTTCAGTTTTGTGTTTCCAAAATAGAGATAATGGCATCTATTTCATAGGGTTGTTATGAGGACTGAAATAAAAACTTCAGTTCAGTTCAGTAGCTCAGTCGTGTCCGACTCTTTGTGACCCCATGGACTGCAGCATGCCAGAGTTCCCTGTCCATCATCAACTCCCAGATCTTGCTCAAACTCATGTTCATCAAGCCAGTGATGCCATCCAACCATCAGATCCTCTGTCGTCTCCTTCTCCTTCTGCCTTTAATCTTTCCCAACATCAGGGTCTTTTCCAATGAGTCAGTTCTTCGCGTCAGGTCAGTTCTTCACATTGGAGCTTCATCTTCAACCTCAGTCCCTCCAATGAATATTCAGAAGTGATTTCCTTTAGGATTGACTGGTTTGATCTTTTGCAGTCCCAGGGACTCTCATGAGTCTCCTCCAACACCACAGTTCAAAAGCATCATTTCTTTGGCGCTCACCTTCCTTTATGGTCCACCTCTCACATCCATACATGACTACTTTAAAAAAAACCACAGCTTTGACTAGATGGACTTTTGTCAGAAAAGTGATGTCTCTGCTTTTTAATATGCTGTCTAGGTTTGTCATAGCTTTTCTTCTAAGGAGCAAAGGTCTTTTAATTTCATGGCTGCAGTCACCATCTGCAGTGATTTTTGAGCCCAAGAAAAGAAAGTCTGTCACTGTTTCCATTGTTTCCCCATCTATTTGCCATTAAGTGATGGGACCAGAGGCCATGATCTTTATTTTTTGAATGGTGAGTTTTTTTTTTTTTTTTTTTTTTTTTTTTTTAAAGTTAAAGTTTATTATGTTATTGGAGTAAACTTTTTTTTTTTTTTATAAATTTATTTATTTTACTTGGGGGCTAATTACTTTACAATATTGTAATAGTTTTTGCCATACATTGACAAGAATCAGCCATGGGTTTACATGTGTTCCCCTTCCCGAACCCCCCACCCACCTCCCTCCCCCTCCCATCCCTCTGGATCATCCCACTGCCCCGGCCCCGAGCCCTTGTCACATGCATCGAACATGGAATGGTGCTCTGTTTCACATATGACAATACACATGTCTCAATGCCATTCTCCCAGAACGTCCCACCCTCACCTTCTCCCTCAGAGTCCATAAAATTGTTCCATGCATCTGTGTCTCTCATTCTGTCCCGCATATAGGGTTATCGTTACCATCTTTCAGATTCCATATATATGCATTAGTATACTGTATTGTTGTTTTTCTTTCTGGCTTACTTCACTCTGTATAATGGGCTCCAGTTTCATCCATCTCAGTAGAACCGGTTCAAATGTATTTTTTTTAATGGCTGAGTAATATTCCATTGTGTATATGTACCACAGCTTCCTTATCCATTCATCTGCTGATGGACATCTAGGTTGCTTCCATGTCCTGGCTATTGTAAACAGTGCTGCGATGAACATTGGGGTACACGCGTCTCTTTCAATTCTGGTTTCCTCGGTGTATATGCCCAGCAGTGGGATTGCTGGGTCATATGGCAGTTCTATTCCCAGTTTTTTAAGGAATCTCCACACTGTTCTCCATAGTGGCTGTACTAGTTTGCATTCCCACCAACAGTGTAAGAGGGTTCCCTTTTCTCCACACCCTCTCCAGCATTTATTGCTTGTAGACTTTTGGATAGCAGCCATTCTGACTGGTGTGAAATGATACCTCATTGTGGTTTTGATTTGCATTTCTCTAATAATGAGTGATGTTGAGCATCTTTTCATGTGTTTGTTAGCCATCTGTATGTCTTCTTTGGAGAAATGTCTGTTTAGTTCTTTGGCCCATTTTTTGATTGGGTCATTTATTTTTCGGGAATTCAGCTGCAGAAGTTGCTTGTATATTTTTGAGATTAATTGTTTGTCTGTTGCTTCATTTGCTATTATTTTCTCCCATTCTGAAGGCTGTCTTTTCACCTTGTTTATAGTTTCCTTTGTTGTGCAAAAGCTTTTAATTTTAATAAGGTCCCATTTGTTTATTTTTGCTTTTATTTCCAATATTCTGGGAGGTGGGTCATGGAGGATCCTGCTGTGATTTATGTCGGAGAGTGTTTTGCCTATGTTTTCCTCTAGGAGTTTTATTGTTTCTGGTCTTACGTTTAGATCTTTAATCCATTTTGAGTTTATTTTTGTGTACGGTGTTAGGAAGTGTTCTAGTTTCATTCTTTTACAAGTGGTTGACCAGTTTTCCCAGCACCACTTGTTAAAGAGGTTGTCTTTTCTCCATTGTATATTCTTGCCTCCTTTGTCGAAGATAAGGTGTCCATATGTGCGTGGGTTTATCTCTGGGCTTTCTATTTTGTTCCATTGATCTATATTTCTATCTTAAGCCAGCTTTTTCAACCTTCTCTTTTACTTTCATCAAGAGGCTCTTTAGTTCATCTTTGCTTGCTGTCATAGGGGTGGCAATATTTGAGGTTATTGGTATTTCTCCCCACAATCTTGATTTCAGTTTGTGCTTCATCCAGTCCAGCATTTCATATGATGTATGCTGCATCTAAGTTAAATAAGCAGAATGACTATATACATCCTTGATGTACTCCTTTCCCAATTTGGAACCAGTCCATTGTTCCACTTCCGGCTCTAACTGTTGCTTCTTGACCAGCATACAGATTTCTCAGGAGGCAAGCAAGGTGGTCTGGTATTCCCATCTCTTGAAGAAATTTCCACAGTTTGTCGTGATCCACACAGTCAAAGGCTTTATTGTAGTCAATGAAGCAGAAGTAGATGTTTTTCTGGAACTCTCTTGTTGCTTTTTCAATGATTCAGTAGATGTTGGCAATTTTATGTCTGCTTCATCTGCCTTTCTTAAATCCAGCTTGAACATCTGGAATTTCTGTTGAAGCCTAGCTTAGAGAATTTTGTGCATTACTTTGCTAGCATGTGAGATGAGTGCAATTGTGGGGCAGTTTGAACGTTCTTTGGCCTTGTCTTTCTTTGGGATAGGAATGAAAAAACCACTCTCACTATGCACATCCATTTCATTGACAAATGTTGACACATTTATTTCTTAAGTATCTTTTGCATTCACCCACTTTTCTCATTTTCAACTGCCATACCCTTCATCTGTGCCATACTCATCTCTTAAGTGGATCAGTGTAATAATCTCCACATTGTTCTTTTTTAAGAAAATATTTTTATTTTATATGGGAATATAGTGTATAGGTCATTAAAAATAGTGAATATCATTCCCCATGATATATAGTAAATTATCTATTTTATATGTTCTAGAAAAAGATGGCTTCAAGCTCAACGTTCAGAAAACTAAGATCATGGCATCTGGTCCCATCACTCCATGGGAAATAGATGGGGAAACAGTGGAAACAGTGTCAGACTTTATTTTTGGGGGCTCCAAAATCACTGCTGATGGTGATTGCAGCCATGAAATTAAAAGACGCTTACTCCTTGGAAGGAAGGTTATGGCCCACCTAGATAGCATATTTAAAAGCAGAGACATTACTTTGCCAACAAAAGTCCGTCTAGTCAAGGCTATGGTTTTTCCAGTGGCCATGTATGGATGTGAGAGTTGGACGGTGAAGAAAGCTGAGTGCCGAAGAATTGATGCTTTTGAACTGTGGTGTTGGAGAAGACTCTTGAGAGTCCCTTGGACTGCAAGGAGATCCAGTCAATCCATCCTAAAGGAGATCAGTCCTGGGTGTTCATTGGAAGGAGTGATGTTGAAGCTGAAACTCCAGTACTTTGGCCACCTCATGCGAAGGGTTGACTCATTGGAAAAGACCCTGATGCTGGGTAGGATTGGGGGCGGGAGGAGAAGGGGACAACAAAGGATGACATGGTTGGATGGCATCACCGACTCGATGGACATGGGTTTGGGTAGACTCCGGGAGTTGGTGATGGACAGAGAGGCCTGGCGTGCTGCAATTCATGGGGTTGCAAAGAGTCGGACATGACTGAGCGACTGAACTGAACTGATGTATCTGTTAATCTCGTACTCTTAATTTATTCCCCTCCCTCTTTTCCCACTTAGTAACCATACGTGTGTTTTCTGTCCATGAGTCTGTTTCTATTTTTTTTAACTTTGTTTTGTATTGGAGTAGTGGCAATGAACAATGCTGTGATAGTTTCAGATGAACAGCAAAGGGACTTCATCATACATATACATGTATCCATTCTCCCCCAAACTCCCCTCCCATCCAGGCTACCACATAACATGGAGCAGAGTTCCATGTGCTGTACAGTAGGTCCTTGTTCATTATCCATTTTAAATGTAGCAGTGTGTACATATCCATCCTAAACTCCCTAACTATGCCTTCCTCCCATTTTTCTCTCCATGGCAACTATAAGTTCATTCTCTGAGACTGTTTCTGTTTTATAAATAAGTTCATTTGTCTATGTCTTTTTAGATTCCTCACAAAAGGGATATCATACAATATTTCTCTTTCCCTTTCTGACTTACTTCACTCAGCATGGCAATGTCTAAGTCCATCCATGTTGCTGCAAATAGTATTATTTCATTCTTTTTAATGGCCGAGTAATATTCCATTGTGTATATATACCACATCTTTATACATCCCTCCATCAATGGGCATTTAGGTTGCTTCCATTTCTTGACTACTGTAAACAGAGTTGCCATGAATATTTGGTTGCATGTATCCTTTCAGACCATGTTTTTCTCAGGTATGTGCCAAGTAGAGGGGTTTCAGGGTCACATGGTAGCTCTATTTTCAGTTTTTTAAGGAACCTCCATACTGTTCTTCATAGTAGCTATACCAATTTACATTCCCGCAAAAAGTATAGGAGGGTTCCCTTCTCTCAACACCCTCTTCAACATTCATTGTTTGTGGATATTTTTATGATAGCCATTTTGCCTTATGTGAGGTGATTTATCTCATTGTAGTTTTGATTTTCTGTTCTCTAATAGCTAGCAATATTGAATGTTCTTTCATGTGCCTCTTGGCCATCTGTATGTCTTATTTGAAGAAATGTCTATTCAAGTCTTCTGCCCATTTTCTTATTGGGTTATTTATTTTAATGATGTTAAGCCTCTTGAGCTGTTTGCAAATTTGGGGGATTAGTCCCTTGTTGGTCACATCATTTGCAGATATTTTCTCCCAATCTGTGGGTTGTCTTTTCATTTTGTTTATTGTTTTCTTTGCTGTGCAAATGCTTTTGAGTTTAAGTAGGCCTCATTTATTTATTTATTTTTATTTACATTATTCTGGGAGACAGAGCAAAAAGTATATTGCTGCAATTTATGTCTGATAAGTTTCTGCCTATGTTTCCCTCTAGGAGTTTTATAGTGTCTAGTGTAACATTTAGGTCTTTAATCCAAGTTAAGCTTATTTTTGTGTTTGATGCTAAAGAAAGATCTAATTGAATTTTTACATGTAGCTGTCCAGTTTTCTCAGCACCATTTGTTGAAGAAATTGTCTTTCCATCATTGTGTAGTCTAGCCTTCTTTGTTGTAGATTCATTAGCCATATATGTGTGTGTGGTTATTTCTGAGCTTTCTATCCTGTTCCATTGATCTATATTTCCATTTTTTTTTTGCCAGTATCATACTTTTTTGATGATTGTAGCTTTGAAATATAATATGAAGTCAGGGAACCTGATTCCTCTAGCTCTGTTTTTCTTTTTTAAGATTGCTTTGGCTATTCAGGGTCTTTTGTGTCTCCATATAAATTTTAAGATTTTTTTGTTTTAGTTCTGTGAATAATACCATGACAATTTGATAGAATCTGTAGATTGCCTTTGATAGTATAGTCATTTTGACAATATTGATTCTTTCAATCCACAAACATAGTGTATCTTTCCATCTATTTGTGTTATCTATGATTTATTTCATCAGTGTCTTGTAGCTTTTGAAGTACAGGTCTTTTGTCTCCTTAAGTAGGTATATTCCTAGATATTTTATTCTTTTTGATGTGATGGTAAATGGATTGTTTCTTGAATTTCTCTCTGTGATCTTTCATTGACAGCAAATAGAAATGAAACATATTTCTGTGTATTAATTTTGTAACCTGCAACTTTACCAAATTCATTCATGAGCTCCTTATTAGTTGTCTGGCCTGAGATGACCCAGCCCTGGAGTCTACAGGATCTATGGCAGGACTAATGGCGAACTCTAGGAGTGCTCATATCAATGGGTACTTCCTAGAACTGCTGCTGCCAGTGCCTTTGTCCCCGTGGTGAGTGACTGACACCCCCAATTTCTGCAGGAGACCTTCCAACACTAGCAGGTAAGTCTAGTTAAGTCTCCTGTGGGGTCACTGCTCCTTTCCTCTAGGGCTTGGTGCACAACAGATTTTATGTGTGCCTTCTAAGAGAAGAGTCTCTGTTTCGCCTAGTCCTGTGGAAGTCCTCCAATTAAATCCCACTGGCCTTCAGATTCCCTGGGGGTTCTTAGTCCCTTTGCCAGATCCCCAGGCTGGGAAGCCTGACATGGGGCTCAGAACATTCACAGCAGAACTTCTGTGATATTATTGTTCTCCAATTTGTGGGTCACACAACTGGTAAGTATAGGATTTGATTTTATCATGATTGTGACCCTCCTATCATCTCATTGTGGCTTCTCCTTTGTATTTGCATATGGGGTACTTTTTTTGGTGGGTTCCAGTGTCTTCTTGTCAATGATTGTTCAGCAGTTAGTTGTGATTTTTGTGCCCTCACAGGAGGAGGTTAGCACATGTCTTTTTACTCTGCCATCTTGAACCAATCTCAGAACTAAAATAATTCAGATCTTAGCATGCTAGATCCCACAGCAGCTGTAAGGAAATCTCAGAAACAGCCTGATTGATACCACTCCAACGCGTTCTTTTTGTCTTCATTCTTTCTTCCCAAAATCTGCTTTTCAAACAACAGCCAAAGCTATTTTTTCCAAAGCACAAATGTATATTTCCCCCTTAAAATCCTTTAGCAGAGCTTGCCTTATTGATTGAAATTAGAAAAATACAGAGATTAACAGGTCTCTTGGGTAAGGATAACGTTCAAACTGGTGAAATATTCTCTGAAATCATCCCATCCTCACACAATATTATAAAGTAATTATCCTCACATCAAAATAAATAAATTAATTAAACAAAAACTGGTGAAACATTCCTCGTGTGTGTTTGTATGTGTGCATGCACACACATACAGAAATATCTTCAAGATATATCATTAAGTAGAAGGTAAGGTACAGAAGAATGATCATTTTGTGTTTGCTTCATTCACACACACATACTTCTATGTATACACTTATATGTGATAATAAGGAATTTTTCTTCTGGATATCATCACAAAGATATTTTTAATGGTGGTTTCCATGAGAGAGAGTGACATAGTTGGGGAATAGTGTGACTTTCATAACTGTTTGAATTTTCAAACTTCATACATTATTTTTTTAAGCAGTTCAGTTCAGTCACTCATTGGTGTCCAACTCTTTGCAACTCCATGGACTGCAGCATGCCAGGCTTCCCTGTCCGTCACCAACTCCCAGAGCTTGCTCAAACTCATGTCCATTGAGTCAGTGAGTTTTTTAAAAGATTATCTAGAAAGTGCATATAAACTGACTTTTGTTTCTTTTTTGTATTTCTGTGCATAAGGAACTTATAGCTATTATATTGAGAAAAATTAATGAGTTCTCATTTTCTCTAGGATAAAGGTCAAACTCTTTAACATGACCCATACAGCCCTTTGTGATCTGGCTCCTCCTAATCTTTCTAGCTCACTGTTTGCCCTTCCTCACTTCATACTCTATGCTTCACCCATGCCAGGGTTCTGTCAGTTTGTCAGTTTTCCAAGGTATTCTGTGCTTTCTCTTACCTCCAGACTTTATATGTTATTCTACCTGACTGAAATAATCTTCCTGCTGTTATTCATCCTACTCATCTTTTGAGTCTCAGTTTAGAATTTCCTTCTTCCTTCCCTGACTTCCTGTGTTTCTCAGTTAGGTGGTTCTGCCATGTGCACCCAATACACAATGTATATTTAACCACAGTCTTATGAAATTGCTTATTTAACTGCCTGTCTTGACAGGTTATAATGGAAAGCCTCTGAGTTCTGGATCACATCTTTCTTGCTTCCCATTGTAACCTCCCATTGTAGACTTGGTGCTCAATAAACATTTGCTAGATGAATGAATGATGAACAAAATAATCAATGACGTCCCTTGAGCATGGTCAGCAAAATCCCAATAGAAAACAGCTGTTTCCATAACCTTCATTTGGGAAGATGATTCAAGTGGGACATTTCCAGTTTTAAGGTTGGCTTAGTTGTACCTAATAGCTTCACTGTTTGACCAAGTCTGTTTAAAAAAAAATTTTTTTAAGGCCTCTATGTCTGTCACTGCCAGTCCCTATACTATTCTAATTGACCCATTGTAACCAGCCTAGCCGTTACTCTAAACACCTGACTGCCAAATCTTCCTGGGTTACCTCAGGTTAGAAGAATAGAGAGCAAAAAGAGGCCTCAGAAAGTGTTTGGGGGTGTTTAATTCCAGATTAGATTGCTTCTCAGGGCTTTTAAAGGAGCTGCATTTACCTATTTTATATTCTGGGTTAGGCAGCCATGTAGACTTTCATTCAAAGAAAGAGTTCCTAGCAAAATAAATCAGAAAACTTCTAATACATCCTTTTCTTATGACTTTAAAAACTCTGTTTGTATGCCTCCAATGACTAAGAACTCACAATCTCCCAAGACAACTCATTCAACTTTCTGGTTACTTTTTCCTTATATTAGATAGTCAAGCACCTGCCTTCTTCTATCTTCTGTTTAATGGTTCCTCTTTGTACTGAATTCAGGACTCCTGAGCAAAAATTCTAGTCAATGTCAACTTATCCTCCTTTTAATAGCAAAAAAAAACTAGCTATCTTGTAGAGAATATTTCTTTTCCTGGACATCTACAATGCAGTGCTTGCTCCCAAGTCCCATCTTTTATTTGTTCTCATGCCAATATATCTTCATTTCCAGAGAACTGTGGCAATATCACATTGGTGGCTGGCTTAATCACTGACTAGAGGAAGCAGTCATCTCCATGATATGATTTAAGGTACTCAAAAACACCTGCTGTGCTTCAAAAAATGTCAGCTTAGTTTGGAGTAATTGGACCCAATACTGAGCATTACATTTCAGTCATCTCTATGTCACAATTTCATGTGTTACCTGGGGTGGGTTATTTTCCTTCTTTGATCTTAGTCTTTTCATTTGCAAAAGGAGAGACTTACAAGCTGATCTTTGAGGTCCCTTTGAGCTCTCACATCCTATATTTCCGTGATTCAGTCTTTTTAATTGGAGTCCACCAGCATCCAGAAAGCACATGCAGATGTCTGAATACTATTTGTAGCCTGTCTGTGTTTGCATGAGTGACTTTATGGAAAGTTCACCATTTGAGGAAATGAATTACATGCAGTTTCAAACTCTGAATCTCTATTCCCATGCATAAAATGCAGACATTCTCCAATCCAGCTGCTCTTCCAGGAAATGTGAACACAATCAAAGCTCAGTATATAACTCAGGGTATAGTAGATGGGTCCCTTCTCAACCTTACTTTCCAAATCAACTGATCTATTCTGTTGGCTACCTATTACTATGTTGCAATGTATTAGGGGGTGAGGTAGGCAAAATAATGCCTCACACAAAGATGCTCAATCCTAATACCCAGAAACTATGAGCATGTTAAATGAAAAACAGAAATTAAGTTTGAAGATGAAATTAAGGTTGCTATATATATGTATATATATAATTAATATATATATTATATATATATAAAATATGTATATACATAAAGTATGTTAAATGAAAAACAGAAATTAAGTTTGAAGATGAAATTAAGGTTTCTATATATATATAAAATTAATAATATAAAATTATGTATATGTATATATAATATAAATATATATATATATATATAATTAACTTATATACAGAGTACATCATGGAAAATGCTGGGCTGAATGACTCACAAACTGGAATAAGGTTGCCAAGAAAAATATTGGCAACCCCAGATATGCAAATTATATCACTTTAATGACAGAAAGTGAAGAGGAACTAAAGAGCCTCTTGTTGAGGATGAAAGAGGAGAGTGAAAAAGATGGCTTAAAACTCAACATTCAAAAAATTAAAATCAATGCATTGGGTCCCATAACTTCATGGCAAATAAATGGGAAAAAGTGGAAATAGTGGTAGACTTTATTTTCTTGGGCTCCAAAATCACTGCAAATGGTGACTGCAGCCATGAAATTAAAAGACATGGGCTCCTTGGAAGAAAAACTGGTACAAGCCTAGACAGTGTATTGAAAAGCAGACACATCACTTTCCTGATAAATGGTCCCTGTAGTAAGGCTATGATTTTTCAGTAGTCATGTATGGATGTGAGAGTTGCACCATAAATTGATGCTTTCAAACTGTGGTGCTGGAGAATACTCTTGAGAGTCCCTTGGACAGTAAGGAGATCAAACCAGTCAGTCCTAAAGGAAATCAACCCTGGATATTCATTGTAAGGACTGATGCTGAAGCTGAAGCTTTAAGACTTTGGCCACTTGATGTGAAAAACCGAATCACTGAAAAAGACCCTGATGTTGGGAAAGATTGAGGGCAGGAGGGGAAGGTAACGACAGAGGATGAGGTGATTGGATGGCATCACCAACTCAATGGACATGAGTTTAAGCAAACTCCGGGAGATAGTGAAGGACAGGGAAGACTGGTGTGCCGCAGTTCATGGGGTCACAAAGAATTGGGCACAAAATTCTCTGTCCTATGTGTGACAGTTAGGCAAATTTCTTAAACCTCATTGTGTTTCATTTCTCTCATCTATGAGACAGAGATAGTAATATCTCATAGGATTGTTTTGAAGATTACACAAATAAACACATGTTAAGTATGTAAATAGCTCCTAGCACATAGAAGACTCTCAATAAATGTTAGCTAGTATTACTTGAAGGTGCTTCCCTGATGGTTCAGACAGTAAAGAATCTGCTTGCAGTGCAGGAGACCCAGGTTTTACCCCTGAGTTTGGAAGGTCCCCTGGAGAAGGGAATGGCTACCCACTCCAGTATTCTTGCCTGGAGAATCCCATGGACAGAGGAGCCTGGCAGGCTAAAGTCAGTCTATGGAGTTGCAAAGAGTCAGGCACAACTGAGCGACTAACACTTTCGCTTCACTTGTGAAATCTTTATAAAATTTACGATAGCTTTGACTGCTATGTTTTAGTCCAAAGAATCCATCATTTATGCTTCTCTGATTTATTTAAATTTTATAAGAAATAGAAGGAGACTTTTCTTTCTGAGGCAGTGGTTAGATATAAAAATAGTGTGAGGCAAAATATATATATATATATATGCAAAAAGGAAATGTCAGTTTATACTCAGAGACTAATTTGGAAGTATGAGTCTGACTCTTTGCGACCCCATGGACTGTAGCCTCCCAGGCTTCTCTGTCCATGCAATTCTCTAGGCAAGAATACTGGAGTGGGTTGCCATTGGCTTCTGCAACTTGGAAGTATAATCATGTTTAATCTCTCACCTGTGCTCCCCCACCTTACTTGAAATGTTCTTCTTGTGTGTGTGTACTTAGTTGCTCAGTCATGTCCAACTCTTTGCGACCCCATGGACTGCAGCCCATTAGGCTCCTCTGTCCATCGGATTCTTCAGGCAAGAATACTGGAGTGGTTTGTCATGTCCTCCTCCAGGACATCTTCCCAAACCAGGGATCAAACCCAGGTCTCCCAGATTGCAGACAGATTCTTTACCATCTGAGCCTCCAGGGAAGCCTAGTGTTCTTCTCACTTTCCACTAACCCAAATCCTTTCTATCCTTGAAAAAGTGAAAGTGAAATTGTTCAGTTGTGTCCGACTCTTTGTGACCCCATGGACTGTAGACTTCCAGGCTCCTCAGTCCGTGGTATTTTCCAGGCAAGCATACTGGAGTGGGTTGCCATGTCCTTCTCCAGGGGATCTTCTGGGCCCAGGGATCAAACCTGGGTCTTCCACACTGCAGGCAGACTCTACCATCTGAGCCACCAGTGAAGGTCCTTGAAAGACAAGTTTAAATCCCACCTTCTCCAGAAAGTCTTCTGTGACTCTAGTCTTCATGAATTGTTTTCTCTTCCAAAGTTCTAGAGCATTTTCAGTTGGTACTAAGCAGCATACTTTATAGTCCAATATTATCCGATATCACTTTCTAGTAACTCAGTGTAGAAGTTTTGTCTTAAAATGAGGGCAAGATAGCTATCATCTCCCTAATCACCAGGACTGAGTCACATGACCCACATGGTGGGTTACCTTTTCTTCCCTAGTACTCCTGGTGGTGGAAAGAGATGCAGATGGCATTGCAGACATAGTAGTCTGATTGCCAAGCCCAATGTAAAGGAAAATGTGTGAGTGTTGTTTAAAAGCAAGTTTACTGAGTTCATTACTAGAATCTCTTATAGTCAAGCATAATGTTCTGCACATAATAAATATCTCTTGGATGGCTGCATAAAAGAATGGTAATTCTGGCACATACTGCAAAAAGAATAGAGTAGATTCGCCAAAACCTAATGATCTAATGAATACTTAGATTAAAATGACTATTCTGGCAAAAACAAACAAAGAGATTTTCAGGAAAGTAAATATGTTCCTTCAACTTTTTTAAAAACAAAAACTTTCTACTGAATATCTTGACCAAGAAAGCAAATATTTTTGTTAGAATTCTCCTGTGAAGCTATCCAGTCCTGGGTTTTTATTTGTTCAGAGATTTTTGATTATTGATTCAATCTCCTTGCTTGTTTTTAGTCTGTTCAGATTTTCTATTACTTCATGACTCAATTGTGGTAAGTTTTTCATGTTTTTCTAGGAATGTATTAATTTATTCTAAATTATAAAATTAATTGACATCATTGTTTATATAAGTCTCTTATGATTGTTTATATTTCTGTGGCATAAGTTATAAAGTCTCCCCTTTCATTTATATTTTTGTTAATTTGAGTTTTCTGTTTTTTTTTCTTGGTCTATTTAAGGTTTACCGATTTTGTTACTCTTTTCATAAAACCAACTCTTGTCAGTTCTTTCTACTGTCTTTTTAGTCTCTAATTCATTTATTCCTGCTCTAAATGTCATTATTTCCTTCCTTCTGCTAGGTAAAATAAGCTAGATAGAGAAAGAAAAAATACTGTATGGTACTCCTTATATGTGGAATATAAAAAATAATAAAATGGTAAATTTCATAGAAACAGAGAACTAGAAGTCTGATTGTTGCCAGGAGCTGAGGGAAAAAGAGAAATGGGATTATGCAGGTGAAACGTTCTCCTTCAAGGATCACTGCTTTGTTGTGGCAAAGGGACTTGCGTAACTCAATGAAGCTATGAACCATGTCGTACAGGGTTACCCAAGACAGACCAAACCACCCAACTATTCTGACCATAAGAACTCCATGAACTATTATAAAAAGGCAAAAATATATGACACCAAAAGATGAGCCCCCCCCCCCCGAAGGTGTCCAATATGCTACTGGGAAAGAGTGGAGGACAGTTACTAATAGCTCCAGAAAGAATGAAGTGGCTGGGCCAAAGCAGAAACTGTGCTCAGTTGTGGATGTGTTGGTGATGAGAGAAAAATCCGATGCTGTAAAGAACAATATTGCATAGGAACCCGGGATGTTAGTTCTGTAAATCAAGGTAAATTGAATGTGGTCAAGCAGGAGATGGCAAGAATAAACTAACGTCTTAAGAATCAGTGAACTAAAATGGACAAGAATAGGTGAATTTAATACAGATGGCCATTATATCTACTACTGTGGGCAAGAATTCCACAGAAGAAATGGAGTAGCCATCATAATCAAGTAATCCAAAACGCAGTACTTGGGTGCAACCTCAGAAATAACAGAATGATCTCTGTTCATTTCCAAGGAAAACCATTCAAGATCACAATAATCCAAGTCTACTCTATGCCCCCAAATACCCATGCCAAAGAAGCTGAAATTGGTCAGTTCTATGAAGACCTACAAGACCTCCTAGGACTAACACTGAAAAAAAGGTGTCCTATTCATCATAGGGGATTGGAATAAAGAAGTAGGAAGTCAAGAGATACCTGGAGTAGCAGGGAAGTTTGGCCTTGGAGTTCAAAATGAAGCAGGGCAAAGGCTAACAGAATTCTGCCAAGAGAATGCACTGGTCATAGCAAACACTCTTTTTTCAACAATTTAAGAGACAACTTTATACATGGACATCACCAAATGGTCAACATCAAAATCAGATTGATTACATTCTTTGTAGTTGGAGATGGAGAAGCTGTATAAAACAAGCAAAAACAAGACCTTGGAACATACTGTGGCTCAGATCATCAGCTCCTTATAGCAAAATTCAGGGTTAAACTAAAGAAGGCTTCCCTAGTGACTCAGATGGAAAAGAATCAGCTTGCAATGCAGGAGACACAGGTTCCATCCCAGGGTTGGAAAGATCCCCTGGAGAAGGGAACATCAACCCATTCCAGTATTCTTGTCTGGAGAATTCCTTGGGTAGAGAAGTCTTGCTGGCTCTAGTCCTGCTGCTGCTGCTAAGTCGCTTCAGTTAGCGAGAGTTGCAAAAGTCAGACACGACTAAGTGACTAAAACACACAAACTAAGAAAAGCTAGTAAAACCACTAAGTTATTCAGGTATGACCTAAATCAAATCCCCTGTCATTATACAGTGGAGGTGATGAATAGATTCAAGGGATTAGATCTGCAAACTGAGTACCTGAGGAACTATGGACAAGTTTGTAATATTTTACAGGAGGCAGTGAACAAAACCATCCCAAAGAAAAAGAAATGCAAGAAGGCAAAGTAGTTGTCGGAGGAGGTTTTACAAGTAGCCGAGGAAAGAAGCAAGCAAAAAGCAAAGGAGAAAGGGAAAGGTATACCCAACTGAATGCAGAGTTCCAAAGAATGGCAAGGAGAGACAAGAAGGACTTCTTCAATGAACAATGCAAAGAAATAGAGGAAAACAACAGAAAGGGAAAGAATAGAGATCTCCAAGGAAATTGGAGATATCAAAGGAATATTTCATGCAAAGATGGGCACAATAAAGGACAGAAACAGCAAAGACCTAATAGAAGCAGAAGAGATCAAGACGAGATGTCAAGAATACAAAGAAGAACTGTGCAAAAAATCTTAATGTCCTGGATAACCATGATGGTATGGTCACTCACCTAGAGCCATACATTCTGGAGTGTGAAGTCAAGTGGGCCTTAGGATGCACTGCTGTCAATGAAGCTAGTGGAGATGATAAAATTCCAGCAGAGCTAATTAAAATCTTAAAAGATGATACTATTAAGGTGCTTCACTCAGTATGTCAGCAAATTTGGAAAACCCAGCAGGGCCCACAGCACTGGAAAAGGTCAATATTCACCCAACTACCAAGAAGGCCAGTACTAAATAATGTTCAAACTACCAAACAATTGTACTCATCTCCGATGCTGGTAAGGTTATGCTAAAAATCCTCTAAGCTAGGCTGCAGCAGTAAGTGAACCGAGAACTTCCAGATGTTCAAGCTAGGTTTAGAGAAGGCAGAGGAATCAATGATCAAATTGTCAACATTTGCTGGATCATAGGGAAAGCAAGGGAATTCCACAAAAATATCTACTTCTGTTTGATTGACTATGCTAAAGCCTTTGACTGTGTGGATCATAAAAAAACTGTGGAAAACTTAAAGATTTGGAAATACCAGACCATTTTACCTGTCTCCTGAGAAACCTGTACACAAGTCAAGAAGCAACAGTTAGAACTTCATATAACTGGTTCAAATGGAACAAATAACTGGTTCAAATTTGAGAAAAGAGTACAATAAGGCTGTTTATTGTAACCCTGCTTGTTTAACTTATATGCAGAGCACATCAAGTGAAATGCCAGGATGGGTGAGTTACAAGATGGAATCAAGAAGGCTGGGAGAAATATCAACAACCTTAGGTATGCAGATGATACCACTCTAATAGCAGAAAGTGAAGAGGAACTAAAGAGTTTCTTGATGAGCATGAAAGAAGAGAGTTTAAAAGCCAACTTAAAACTATATATATATATATATATACACACACACTAAGATCATGGCATCCAGTCGCATTACTTCAAGGTAAATAGAAGAGGGAAAGGTGGAAGAGTGACACATTTCCTCTTCTTGGCCTCCAAAATCACTGCAGATTGTGGCTGCATCCATGAAATTAGAAGACAACTGCTTCTTGGCAGGAAAGCTATGACAAACCTAAACAGTGCATTAAAAAGCAAAGACATCTCTTTGCCAACAAAGGTCCATGTAGTCAAAGCTATGGTCTTTCCAGTAGTCATGCATGAATATGAGAGTTGGACCATAAAGAAAGCTGAGTACCAAAGAATTGATGCTTTCAAACTGTGGTGCTGGAGAAGACTCTTGAGAGTCCCTTGAACAGTAAGGAGATCTAATGAGTCAACCCTAAATGAAATCAATGCTGAATACTCATTGGAAAGACTGATGCTGAAACTGAATCTGCAATACTGTGGTCACCTGATGTGAACAGCTGACCCACTGTAAACGACCTGGATGTTGGGAAAGATTGAGGGCAAGAGAAGAAGGGGGCAACAGAGGATGAGATGGTTGGATGGTGTCACTGATTCAAAGGACATGAGCTTGGGCAAGCTCCAGGAGACGGTGAGGGACAGGGAAGCCTGGTGTGCCACAGTTCATGGGGTCGCAAAGAGTTGGACACAACTTGGCGACTAAACACATACACACACACACAGGTCAATCATTTCCAGTTAAAAGAAAGTTGTGAGGATATACTGTACAGCATGGTAACTATAGTTAATAATACAGTATCGTACACTAGAAAGTTATTGAGAATAGATCTTAAGCATCATTAACAGCAAAAAAAAGAAAAAAAAAGAAGTTAAGTGTTTTAACTATGTGAGATGATAGATGGATGTGACAATTATCTTGAACTTGGTAATGTTGAAATTCTACAATGTAGAATCATCTTATACACCTTAAATGTATATAGTTATATTTGTCAATGATTCATTAATCAGTTTTCAAAAAGACAATCTGCAAAACAAGTTCAGTTCAGTTCAATCGCTCAATCGTGTCTGACTCTTTGCGACCCCATGGACTGCAGCAGGCCAGGCCTCCCTGTCCATCAAAAACTCCTGCCGTTTACTCAGACTCATGCCCATTGAGTCGATGATGCCATCCAACCATCTCATCCTCTGTCATCCCCTTCTCCTCCCACCTTCAATCTTTCCCAGCATCAGGGTCTTTTCAAATGAGTCAGCTCTTCGCATCAGGGGGCCAAAGTGTTGGAGTTTCTGCTTCAACATCAATCCTTTCAATGAATATTCAGAACTGATTTCCTTTAGGATGGACTGATTGGATCTTCTTTCAGTCCAAGGGACTCTCAAGAGTCTTCTCCAACACCACAGTTCAAAAGTATCAGTTCTTCGGTGCTCAGCTTTCTTTATAGTCCAACTCTCACATCCATACATGATTACTGGAAAAACAATAGCCTTGACTAGATGGACATTTGTTGGCAAGTAATGTCTCTGCTTTTAATATGCTGTCTAGGTTGGTCATAAATTTCCTTCCAAAGAGCAAGCGTCTTTTAATTTCATGGCTGCAGTCACCATCTGCAGTGATTTTAGAGCCCCCCCCCCATAAAGTCTGCCACTGTTTCCACTGTTTCTCCATCTATTTGCTATGAAGTGACGGAATTGGATGCCATGATCTTTGTTTTCTGAATGTTGAGCTTTAAGCCAACTTTTTCACTCTCCTCTTTCACTTTCATCAAGAGGTTCTTTAGTTCTTCTTCACTTTCAGCCATAAGGGTGGTGTCATCTGCATATCTGAGGTTATTTATATTTCTCTGGGCAATCTTGATTTCAGCTTGTACTTCCTCCAGCCTAGTGTTTCTCATGATGTACTCTGTATATAAGTTAAATAAGCAGGGTGGCAATATACCTTGACAATGCCTTGACGTACTCCTTTTCCTATTTGGAACCAGTCTACTGTTCCATGTCCAGTTATAACTGTTGCTTCCTGACTTGCATACAGATTTTTCAAGAGGCAGGTCAGGTGGTCTGGTATTCCCATCTCTTTCAGAATTTTCCACACTTTATTGTGATCCACCCAGTCAAAGGCTTTGGCATAGTCAATAAAGCAGAAATAGATGGTTTTTTTTCTGAAACTCTCTTGCTTTTTCGATGATCCAGTGGATGTTGGCAATTTGATCTCTGGCTCCTCCTCCTTTTCTAAAACCAGCTTGAACATCTGGAAGTTCATGGTTCACGTATTGTTGAAGCCTGACTTGGAGAATTTTGAGCATTACTTTACTAGAGTGTGCAAAACAAAAAGAGAAACAATTCTGTTTATCAGCAGAGGGAAGCTTCTGGAAGTAAGGTTGAGCCTCTATTATTTGATAGTTTTGAACAACAGAATAAAATTTATGGAAAGAAGCACCCTGCCTTGTGATCTGAAATAGATGAAAATCGTCTGCTTTGCATCCCCTCAGGCTGTCTCCCTTCACTCTGTAGCAAACCTCACCCTGGGATTGCTCTCCAATCCCTACATTCTAGCTGTGCTGCCTTCCAGGGGTCTTGCATCCCTGTCCACGGTGTGTAGGGCACCACAAGGATTGTCTGTGTGATTCTCATTCCATTCAAACTGTCAATGATCAACTGCTGCACTATCCAACAGCCTCAAATGCTTCTCCTCTGTCCCAAACAATTAGCCTGATGTGGGGATCTGACCCCTGCTTCATTTACCTCACCCCCTTAGGTCCAAGACCAGTCCTACTCACTCTCCTCTTCTTTTTCTCTTCCTCCCTTTGTCCTTCTGAGCTTTGTGTGGATCTATATGTTCCTTTCTTACGGTCAGGGACTTCTGTCAGCTCTCAGCTGGTGTTCTGCAAGATGTTCTATATCTGAAGGTGTATTCCTGATGCCTCTGTGGAGAGAGATGTACTCCACATCCACTTACTCCTCTGCCATCTTGTCTCTCCTCTACCTTACTTTTCGTTTTCAAAATCCCCAGGTAAAAAATAAAAAAAAAAAAGAGGAAAAGGGTTATAAACTCTAAGCCCCCTGAGTCATCCATGAGGTATGTGTTTCGGGGGCTCTGTAAATTTTAAAATGATAAATAAACAAGGGACTTTTGTTAGTATTCCTCCACTGATCACCACTCTCAATCATCTATATGCCATGATTATGACTATATTTCAGTGCCTCATTACACAACTGTATGTCTGAAATGCATTTTAAAAATAAAAATTGAAAAGAGCAAGATGATCTCTTTTCTTATGTCTAATAGATCTCTTTTTAAAAATATTTTTCTCATCCTTTTCCATCTTCCCTATTTCTTACTCATTCCTCTTCCCCCTTAGTTGTATGCTTTTATACCAACTTTTTAATAACCATGTTGTTTCTTTTTCTTCTTCTTCACACATTTCTATTTTTCTCTCTGTTTTTCAGCATTGTTTAATATCTTAAGCACTCCTTTCTTTGACGTATTTTACAACCTTCTCCGTTTTCTCTCCCTAGCTTCAGTGTTTGTTTCTCTATTCCTCTGTTGGTATCTCAGTCTCTATATCGCTTTAACTTTTTCTGATTTTCTTTTATATACCCTGTGCAAAGTTACATCAGTCGTGTCCAACTCTTTGCAACCCCATGGACTATAGCCTGCAAAGCTTCTCTGTTCATGGGATTCTACAGGTAAGAATACTGGAGTGAGTTGCCATTTCCTTCTCCAGGGGGTCTTCCTGACCCAGGGATCAAACCTGAGTCTCCTACTTCTGCATTGGCATGCAAGTTCTTTACCTCTAGTGCCAGCCGGGAAGCCCAACTGAGCTCAAATCTCTCAAGTACTATACTACTCATTAGGAATTGTAATCTAAAATGTTTGACTGTAACTTTTCATTAGTTGGTAGTGTTTGATGACAATATCTACCTCCATAGAGTGATTTACTGTTACTTGTAATAATTTTAAAGGGTATCTTCATTAAAAATTAGCTTTAGGTTTTTGCAATGTTGGTGACAAATTTCAAACTGAGTTTCTCTAGCTGTCACAATAGCAAGGCAGGAAATAATAGTCCAGGCTGAACCAAGTCATTCAATAAGACTGTTTATAAGATTAGGTAAACACTAAGAAAATAAGATTCTGGACATGTCTGCTTCACTTTCCCTTTTCTATGACATCAAACTGCAGTGAAAAGTTAGGTGGCTAAGATTTAGTTCCATCTTTGGCACTAACTATTTTCTTGTCTTTATGACCTCAGAATTAATAGCAAGAGCCTTACATCCCCATCTGATAAGTAAAGAATAAAAGCCTCTGGCCATCAGACTCACATCCAGTCTCTTAAGATCAAATGAGATAATGAAATGAAAGTGTTATGGGAAAGCATAAAGACTTTTATGTGAGAGTTCAAGATTCTTATAACCTCTAAGGAAGGGTCTGATCTCATCTTAGAAAGGATCTAGGAACCTTACCTAAAAAGGTTCACCAACATAAAGACTAAATGAAAGGATTCTGAAATGGGGTCAATTGTGAACTTGAGATGTTGAACTCTCAGTGTGAATGCTAAAATTTTCCTTGATGACTGGTTTTGGAGAATTGCCTCATGATTAGCAAATGACTTTCTTAAACTGATATTGGAAAGTAAATAAGTCTTTGCACTTTTTCCTCTTTCCCTTGAATGCGTGTCTCTTTCACCATCATCAAAATAGCAATGATTATGCACATTCTTCTTTCTGGTGCCATGCCAAGCCTAGTTCAAATATAAGTGCCCTCTGGTGACTTACAACCTAAGACAAACAACACAATTGAGGGTTTTTAATTGATATTCAAAGATAATAAGAAACATAGATGAGAGTTGCTTAGTGAAAAGGACTAGGAGTTCAGATGCCTAGTTTCTAGTTCTGGTACAATTTTTCATTTTCTGTGTGATTTAGGTCCAGTCCTATCATCTTTCTGAACCTTGGTTTTCCCACTGTGAAATAAGGCTAGATTATCTAAGAGCTCTTTTTGTCCTGGAGTTTTGTGAGTTAACAATCAGATGAGGCATTTTAGTAAAACAGCTTCCCCCCCACCTTTCAGGTCCTGATGTCTACCAATAGTAAAGTTATAATTAAATATTTTTTCCTAGAAAATAGAACAAATAAGTTCTTGTTCTATCAATATGGAGTCACTCCATTCCCCATATGTTCTCCCACTTAACAACAAAAAAATCTTGAACGTAAAAACAAATAAGCATAGGAAGAGTCTGAAATGTATAAACAAAGCAGGCTTCCTAAGGACCGTGAGACTTGAAGAACACCACAGGACATGATAGTAAATTCTGTGTTTTCTCATTGCCGCCTACATATCCTATGAAAGACCCTGCGAAATTCTTCTACCTAGAACCACCAACAATAGACAGAGAAGAACTCTTCAAGAAAAGTCTGTATCTTTTAGCCAAAGGACTTGGGAAATGGTGGACCTACTCTACTGTAGCTAAACATCAATAGAAAGAAAACACAGTCATATCCCCAGCTGATCTTCAGACTCACCTCATTCTCTACACCCTCATCCCCCAAAAGTAAATAACACTGTTTCCCACTGGGTGAAGTCAGCAGGGTCAATCAGGGAGCTAATCTTCCATTCCCTAAGCAGAGAGCTAATCTTTCATTTCCCGTCTGGCAGAGGTAAAGGGGCTGAGGTTCTCTCACTTGGTGGTGCCAGTGGGGCCCAGTAGGAAACTTATCTTCAACCCCTGCCTGAAGGAAGCCAGCAGGCAGTACTCTGATTCCTCAACCAAGGTACACAACCAATGGGTCCATCAAGAAACTGAATCAGCTAAGAGGAAGCATGCAGTGGTGAAGTAAACCTCCACCTCCACCCAGCAGCAATAAGGCTTAAAGAGATCGCCATTAGGCTTTACCCTCAACCCCACCCCAGAAGTGGAGAGCAAACCTTCCTATCCACCTAGTGTCAACAAGGCAGAACAAAGTAGTACAAACTAGGGCTAGTAAGCTCTCCTCTTTATTCCTAATCTGATGCCAGTGAAGCCCCATGAAGAGCTGAATCTCCACCCCAACACAGCATCAAGGAGTCAGAATGAGATGGAGGAGGATTGGCTGGCAAAAATAAGTTAAAAATGAAATTTTAAATGATTCCATTTATAATATGATAAAAATAAAAATACATAGGAATGAATTTAACAAAAGAAGTGCAAACATATTCTGAAACAAAACTTTATTGAAAAAGCTTAAAAGATTGAAATAGAAAGTAACTCATGCTTGTTGACCACAATATTTAATATTTTAAGATGGCAATACTTCTCCCCAATAGACCTATCAATTCAGCAATATCCCTTTCAAAATCTGAGCTTGCTTCTCTGCAGTAACTGAAAGCTGATTATAAAACTTATATGGAAATTGAAGGGACCTAGAACAAACAAAATCTTGAAAGAAAATAACGAAGTTGATAAACTTCGCACTCATGTATCAAAATTTACCACAAAGTTACAATAATCAAGAAGTACTCATGTAAGTTTAGATGTATGGATCAATAAAATAGCCAGTTGATTTTCAACTGGGTGCCAAGAAGATTCAATGGGAAAAGAATAATTTTTTATAATAAAAGATACATAAACAACTGGATATTAGAATGCAAAAGAATAAATTTGGACCCATACCTTGCACAATGTACAAAAATTTACCCAAAATGAAACAAATACCTAAATTTAACAACTAACACTATTAAACTCTTGGAATAAAATATGGACTGAAATCTTGAATTAGTTAATAAATTCTTGCATATGACACAAAAAGCACAATAACCAAAAGAAAAAAAGAGATAAAATTGACTTCGTAGAAATAATATCTTGTGTTTTTCAAAGAACATCACCCAGAAAGTGAAAAGATAGCCTACAGAATGAAAGAGAATATTTCACAAATTATATATCTTCTAAAGAACTTGTATCTAGAATATGAAAATAACTACCACAGTTCAATCATAAAGAAACAGAGATAATGCAGTAAAGAATGATACTTTTTCCCCAAAGAAGGTATACAAATGGCCAATAAGCACACAAAAAATTCTCAGCTTCGTTAGTCATCAGGGAAATGCAAATTAAAATCTCAATAGTAAGCCAGAAAGAAAAACACCAATACAGTATACTAACACACATATATGGTATTTAGTCAATCGGTAAAGATAACCCTGTATGTGAGACATCAAAAGAAACACAGATAAATAGAACAGTATTATAGACTCTATGGCAGAGGGCGAGGGTGGGATGATATGGGAGAATGGCATGGAAGCATGTAAATTATCATATGTGAAACGAATTGCCAGTCCAGGTTCAATGCATGATACAAGGTGCTCGGGGCTGGTGCACCGGGATGACCTGGAGGGATGGGATGGGGAGGGAGGTGGAAGGGGGGTTCTGGAAAGGGAAAACATGTACACCCATGGTGGATTCATGTCAATGTATGGCAAAACAAATACAATATTGTAAAGTTAAAAAATAGAAAATAAACTAATTAAAAAAAATCTCAATGCATTGAAATAGTACTTCATGCCTTATAAGATGACCATAATTTTAAAAAAAGAAATTACATAAATGTTGATAAGGAGATGGGGAAATTGGAATACTAATGGTGCAGCCAAGGTGGAAAACAGTATGGGAGTTACCAAAATTTTTAGACTGTGTTAACAATAATACATAAATTCCATTCTTAGGAATATATCCAAGAGAAAAGAAAACACATGTCCACTCAAAAACTTGTAGAAACACGTTTATAGCAGTATTATTATTGTTAATAGTAAAAAAATAGAAACAACTGAACATACGTCAACTGAAGGATGAGTAAAAAAACGATGAAATATTAGTCAGCTATAAAGAGGAATGAAATACTGATGCATGTTACCACATGGATAAACTTTTCTTTTTTTAATTTTTTAAAAATTTGCCATTTATTCTTTTTCTTATTTTCTATTTTTTAACTTTACAATATTGTATTTGTTTTGCCATACATTGACATGAATCCACCATGGGTGTACATGTTTTCCCCTTCCAGAACCCCCCTCCCACCTCCCTCCCCATCCCATCCCTCCGGGTCATCCCGGTGCACCAGCCCCGAGCACCCTGTATCATGCATTGAACCTGGACTGGCAATTCATTTCACATATGATAATTTACATGCTTCCATGCCATTCTCCCATATCATCCCGCCCTCGCCCTCTGCCATAGAGTCCATAATACTGTTCTATTTATCTGTGTCTCTTTTGATGTCTCGCATACAGGGTTGTCTTTACCGATTGACTAAATACCATATATATGTGTTAGTATACTGTATTGGTGTTTTTCTTTCTGGCTTACTTCACTCTGGATAAACTTTAAAAGCATAATGTTAAGTGAAAGAAACAAATGTCAAAATATCAAATATTGTATGATTCTACTTATGTGAAATGTCCAGAAAAGGAAATTCATAGAAATAGTAAGTAGATTAGTGGTTTCTTAGGCCTAATGGGATGGGGATAAGCATAGATTGACAGGTAATGGGTACAGGGCTTATTTTTGTTTTAATGAAAATGTTCTAAAATTGATTGTGTTGTCATTCACATAACTCCATGAATATACTAAGAAACACTGAATTGTATACTTTAAATGGATGAAATATATGGTATTTAAATTATGTCTCAATAAAGCTGTTATTTAAAATTTTCAAATGCCTTGAACTAAATGAAAATACAAATTACCAAATCAATATATGTGGAATATAGCTAAGACAGTCATTAGAGATAAATTTATAGCATTAATGCTAACATTAGAAAAGAAGAAAAGTTGGGAATATGGTCAAAGTAGCAAAGGAGGAAGGTCTTCAGCTCACCTCCTCTGGGAACACTAAAATTACAATTTACAAAGTGACTACTGATGAGAAAGACTGAAAAACTAGCAGAAAAGTTATATAATGAAAATATAAGGAAGGAACCACAATGCAATAGGTAGAAATGACAGGGCCACAGTGCAGTCAAAATCCATACCCCCACCCAAGTTGGTGACCCACAAATGGGATGACAGATACAATTGCAGAGGTTTCCCCCAAAGACAGAAAGGTCTGAGCCCCACATTAGGCTTCATAGCCCAGGTGAAGAGTGGAGGTTGGGAAGACCAGCCTCCAGAAAGTTTTTCTTTGAAGACCTTCAGGGCTTAATTTGGGAGAAGCAGAGGACTGTGGGAAATAGATACTTCACTCAAAATACATAAACAAAATTTCCCACACTCTGGGACCAAGGGCAGAAGCAGTAATTTGAAAGGAGCTTGTGTCAAACCCACCTGCTAATCTTAAAGAGCCTCCCAGAGAAGCAGGAAGCAAGAGTTCACCCTTGCAGCTTAGACTTTAGTGGCAGCCATTTGGTAGAGCACCTCTGAGAGCGTAACAGGCAGGAAGTCCAGGGGTCTCCAAACGGAGGAAATATCCTGCAAGTGTCAGATATTTTTTACCTATCTCTTAAGTGGCAGGAGGAAACAAACAAGTGTTAGATTTTTCCTCTTTTGTATACAAATTTAAAAAGAGGTTTCTCTTAAAATTCTGTGTTGCCATGATGACACCTGGCTCCACCTGAACTTAACTTTTCTCAAACCTTGAGCTAACCAATGTGTTTTTCTTATGGAAATGTTTGTCTTAAGCTACATTAATGAACTATGTATTTATTTGCCCTAGACTCTGTCTTTCTTCAGCTGTTGTTTTCTTACTCCTGGAATATTTTTCTTATGTGGGACCACTACTTATTTATGTCTTCCCACTAACTGGACATACCCCACTTCCAAGGGCAAAGGAGAAGCCCCAGAAGATGGTAGGACAGGTGAAATTGCATTTAGAATCAAACCCCATACAACCCAGAGATGCTCAGAGGGCTCAAACAAACCTTGTGCACAGAAGGACCCAGAGGCCCCACAGAGACTGAGACACAACTGTGTTTCAGTGTCTCCTGTGGAGGTATGGGTCAGCAGTGGACTGCCACAGAGGCAGGGGCTCTGGGGGCAGCAGACTTTGGTATGGCATAAGCCCTCTTGGAGGAGGTCTCCATTAACCCCACCATAGAACCGCCAGATCTTACACAGGACTGGAGAAATAGACTCTTGGAAGGCACAAACAGAACCTTGTGCACACCAGAACCTAGGATGAAGGAGCAGTGGCCCCACAAGAGACTAACCCAGACTTGCCTGTGAGTGTCCAGCAGTCTCTGGTGGAGATGTGGGTCGGCAGTGGCCTACTGCAGGGTTGGGAGCACTGAGTGTAGCAGTGAGTGCATGTGATCTTTTGAAGGAGGTCGCTATTATCTTAATTATGTCCACCATAGTTTGGCCTAAGGTAAATAACAGGAAGGGAACACAGCTTCACCCATCAACAGAAAATTGGATTAAAGATTTGCTGAGCACGGCACCGCCCATCAGAACAAGACCCAGTTTCCCCCTCAGTCAGTCTCTCCCATCAGGAAGCTTCCATAAGCCACTTAAACTTCTCCATCAGAGGGCAGACTGAAAACCACAGTCACAGAAAACTAACCAATCTGATCACATGGGCCACAGCCTTGTCTAACTCAAGGAAACTATGAGCCATACCTTGTAGGACCACCCAAGACAGACAGGTCATGGTGGAGAGTTCTGACAAAATGCGGTCCATTGGAGAAAGGAATGACAAACCACTTCACTATCTTTGCCTTGAGAACCCCATGAACTGTATGAAAAGGCAAAAAGATAGGGCACTAAAAGATGAACTCCCCAGGTCGGTACATGCCCAATATGCTACTGGAGATCGGTGGAGAAATAACTCCAGAAAGAATGAAGAAACAGAGCCAAAGCAAAAAACAACACCCAGCTGTGGATGTGACTGGTGATAGAAGTAAGGTCCAATGCTGTAAAGAGCAATATTGCATAGGAATCTGGAATGTTAGGTCTATGAATCAAGGCAAATTGGAAGTGGTCAAACAGGAGATGGAAAGAATGAACGTGGACGTTGTAGGAATCAGTGAACTAAAATGGACTGCAATGAGTGAATTTAACTCAGATGACCATTATATCTACTACTGTGAGAAAGAACCCCTTAGAAGAAGTGGAGTAGTGATCATACTAAACAAAAGAGAACAAAATGCAGTACTTGGATGCAGTCTCAAAAACGACAGAATGATCTCTGTTCGTTTCCAAGGCAAGCCATTCAATATCACAATAATACAAGTCTATGCCCTAACGATGATGCCAAAGAAGCTGAAGTTGAATAGTTCTATGAAGACCTACAAGAGCTTCTAGAACTAACACACAAAAAAGATGTCCTTTTCATTGTAGGGGACTGGAATGAAAAAGGAGGAAGTAAAGAAATACCTGGAGTAACAAGCAACTTTGACCTTGGAGGACAAAATGAAACAGGGAAAATGTTAACAAAGTTTTGCCAAGAGAACGCACTGGTCATAGCAAACACCCTCTTCCAACAACACAAGAGAAGACTCTACACATGGACATCACCAGATGGTCAACACCAAAATCAGATTGATTATATTTTTTGCAGCCTAAGATGGAGAAGCTCTATACATTCAGCAAAAACAAGACTAGGAGCTGACTGTGGCTCAGATCATGAACTCATTATTGCCAAATTCACACTTAAATTGAAGAAAATGGTGAAAACCACTAGACCATTCAGGTATGACCTAAATAAAATCCCTTATGACTATACAGTGGAAGTGACAAATAGATTCAAGGGATTAGATCTGATAGAGTGCCTGAAGAACTATGGACTGAGGTTCATGATATTGTACAGGAAGCAGGGATGATGACCATCCCCAAGAAAAAGAAATGCAAAAAGGCAAAATGGTTGTCTGAGGGAGGAGGCCTTCCATATAGCTGTGAAAAGAAGAGAAGTGAAAGGCAAAGGAGAAAAGGAAAGATATACCCATTTGAATGCAGAGATCCAAAGAACAGCAAGGAGAGATAAGAAAGCTTTCCTCAATGGTCAATGCAAAAAATAGAGGAAAACAACAGAATGGGAAAGACTAGAGATTTCTTCAAAAAAAGAGAGATACCAAGGGAACATTTCATGCAAAGATGGGCACAATAAAGGACAGAAATGGTATGGACCTAACAGAAACAGAAGATATTAAGAAGAGGTGCCAAGAATACAGAGAACTATACAAAAAAGATCTTCACGACCCACAAAATCATGATGTTATGATCACTCACCTTGAGCCAGACATCTTGGAATGTGAAGTCAAGTGAGCCTTAGGAAGCATCACTACGAACAAAGCTAGTGGAGGTGATGAAATTCCAATTGAGCTATGTCGAATCCTAAAAGATGATGCTGTGCAAGTGCTGCACTCAATATGCCAGCAAATATGGAAAACTCAGCAGTGGCCACAGAACTGGGAAAGGTCAGTTTTCATTCCAATCCCCAAGAAATGCAAAGCCAAAGAATGCTCAAACTACCGCACAATTACACTCATCTCACACACTAGTAAAGTGATGCTCAAAATTCTCCAAGCCAGGTTTCAACAATACATGAACCATGAACTTCGAGATATTCAAACTGGATTTAGAAAAGGCAGAGGAACCAGAGATCAAATTGCCAACATCTGCTGGATCATCGAAAAAGCAAGAGTTCCAGAAAAACATCTATTTCTGCTTTACTGACTGCGCCAAAGCCTTTGACTGTGTGGATCACAATAAACTGTGGAAAATTCTGAAAGAGATGGGAATACCAAACAACTTGACCTGTCTCTTGAGAAACCTGTATGTAGGTCAGGAAGCAACAGTTAGAACTGGACATGGAACAACAGACTGGTTCCAAATTGGGAAAGGGGTAGGTAAAAGCTGTATATTGTCACCCTGCTTATTTAACTTATATGCAGAGTACATCATGAGAAATGCTGGACTGGATGAAGCACAAGCTGGAATCAAGATTGCCAGCAGAAATATCAATAATCTCAGATACACAGATGACACCTCCCTTATGGCAGAAATCAAAGAAGAACTAAAGAGCCTCTTGATGAAAGTGAAACAAGAGAGTGAAAAAGTTGGCTTAAAGCTCAACATTCAGAAAACTAAGATCATGGCATCCGGTTCCATCGTTTCATGGCAAATAGATGGGATAACAGTGGAAACAGTCCCAGGCTTTTTTTTAGGCTCCACAATCACTGCAGATGGTGACTGACACCATGAAATTAAAAGACACTTTCTCCTTAGAAGAAAAGTTATGACAACCTAGACAGCATATTAAAAAGCTGAGACATTACTTTGCCAACAAAGTCCATATAGTCAAAGCTATGGTTTTTCCAATAGCCATGTATGGACATGAGAGTTGGACTGTAAAGAAAGCTGAACACCGAAGAATTGTTGATTTTGAACTGTGGTGTTGGAGAAGACTCTTGAGCATCCCTTTGATTGCAAGGATATCCATCCAGTCCATCATAAAGGAAATCGGTCCTGAATATTCATTGGAAGGACTGATCCTGAAGTTGAAACTCCAATACTTTGGCCACCTGATGTGAAGAACTGACTCATTTGAAAAGACCCTGATGCTGGAAAAGATTTAGGCGGAAGCAGAAAGGGGATGACAGTGGATGAGATGGTTGGATGACATCACTGACTCAATGGATATGAGTTTGAGTAAACTCTAGGAGTTGGTGATGGATAGGGAGGCCTGTCATGCTGCAGTCCATGGGGCTGCAAACAGCTGGACATGAGTGAGCGACTGAACTGAACTGAACTGTCTTTCTTCAAGTTGGTTCTACCTAAGACTCAGAGCTGACTTGACAAACCAGTATGTTTTACTCATGCAAATATTCTCTTAAGCTATGCTAATGAGACTGCATTTGCTTATAAACCTGCCTTTCTTCAATATTCATCTCAATCATTTTATGGCCCATGACAACTCACCTTGTGCTGATGTTATCTCAAAATGCATGTTGTGGATGAGAGACTTGGTGCCAGTCTCTGTTTTTGAGCCATTTTCTTTCTCTAACTAGCAAATAGCAAATGAGTCCAGTATCCTTGCCTGGAAAATCCCACGGACAGAGAAGCCTGGTGGGCTGAAGTCCATGGGGCTGCAAAGTTTCAGGCACAGCTGAGTGACTAACACTTACTTACTTACTTAGTAGCTATATAACATACAGCTAAAGTGTAGCAGGGGGGCACTCTTTCTGCCACCTTCTGATGTCTATGTCAGAGGCTTTCTCTATCTCTTTTATATTTTAATAAAACTTTATTACACAAAAGTTCTGAGTGATCAAGCCTCGTCACTGGCCCTGGATTGAATTCTTCTCCTCCCATGAAGTTATTGATGCTGACAAGCACCATTTAAAACCTCAGTAAATTTAAGAAAATTGAAATTATATCAAGCATTTTTTTCTGAACACAATGCTATGAGACTAGATATCCATTACAAGAAAAAAAAAACAGTAAAAAGCACAAACACATGGAGATTAAACAATACATTTCTAAATAACCAACAGGTTACTGAAGAAATCAAAGGCGAAATAAAAAAAAATTCTAGAAACAAATGACAATGAAAACATGACAACTCAAAACCTATGGCATTCAGCAAAAGCAGTTCTAAGAGGGAAATTTATAGCAATACAATCCCAGCCAAAGAAACAAGAAAAACTTCGAACAGGCAACCTAACTTTATACCTAAAACAACTGGAAAAAGAAAAACAAAAAGACACCCAAAATTAGCAGAAGGAAAGAAATCATAAAGATCAAAGCAGAAATAATTGAAAAAGAAATGAAAGAAATAATAGTAAAGGTTAATAAAACTAAAAGCTGGTTTTTTGAGAAGATAAACAAAATTGAGAAACCTTTAGCCAGACTCATCAATAAAAAAAGAGAGAAGAATCAAATCAACAAAATTAGAAATGAAGGAGATGTTACAATAGACAATGCAGAAATACAAAGGATTATAAGAGACTGTTATGAACAACTATATGGCAGTAAAATGGATAACTTGAAAGAAATGGACGGATTCTTAGAAAAGTTCAATCTTCCACGACTGAACCAGGAAGAAATAGAAATTATGAACAACCCAATTACAAGCACTGAAACTGCAATTGTGATAAAAAATCTCCTAAAAAGCAAAAGCCCAGAAACAGATAGCTTCACAGGAGAATTCTATCAAACCTTTAGAGAAGAACTAATGTCTATCCTTCTAAAAACCTTTCAGAAAATTGCAGAGGAGGGAAAACTTCCAAACTCATTCATTCTATGAGGCCACCATCACCCTGATACCAAAACCAGACAATGACAACACACACACACACACACACACACACACACACACAAATACTATAGTCCAATATCACAGACAAACATAGATGCAAAAATCCTCAAAATATTATAGCAAACAGAATTCAACACATTAAAAAGCTCATAAACCATGGTCACGTTGAGTTTATTCCAGTGATACAAGGATTCAATATATGCAAATCAATCAATGTGATACACCATATTAACAAATTGAAAGATATAAATCATATGATCATCTCAATAGATTAAGAAAAAGCCTTTGACAAAATTCAGCACACATTTGTGATTAAAACTCTTCAAAAAATGGGCATAGACGGAACCTAACTCAATATAGTAAAGGCCATTTATGATAAGCCTACAGGAAACATTATTCTCAATGGTGAAAAACTGAAAGCATTCCCTCTATGATCAGGAGAAAGAAAAAGGTGTCCACTTTCACCACTATTATTGAACATAGTTTTGGAAGTCTTAGCTACAACAACTGAGAAGAAAAATAAGTGAAAGGAATCCAGATTGGAAAAGAATAGGTAAAGCTCTCACTGCTTGCAGATGACATGATACTGTACATAGAAAACCCTAAAGATAGTATCAGAAAATTACTAGAGCTGATCAGTGAAGTTAGCAAAGTTGCAGGATACAAAATCAACACACAGATATCACTTGCATTTCTATATACTACCAATGAAAAATTGGAAATAGAAATTAAAGAATCAATCACATTCACCAATGCAACAAAAAAATAATATCTAGAAATAAACTCACCTAAGGAGAAAAAAGGACTTCCCTGTAGTTCAAATGGTAAAGAACCTGCCTGCAATGCAGGAGAGACCGGGATTTGATCCCTGGGTTGGGAAGTTCCTCTGGAGAAGGGAATAGCAATCCACTCCAGTATTCTTGCCTGAAGAATCCCATGGACAGAGAAGTCTGGTGGGTCACAGTCCATGGGGTCTCAAAGAGTCGGACATGACAGAGCAACTAACACAAACACAAGACGACAAAAGATCAATATACAGAATATTATAAGACACCTACGAAAGATGTCAAAGACAACATAAACAGATGGAGAGGCATTCCATGTACCTGGGTAGGAAGAATCAATGTTATGAAAATGACTATACCACCAAAACCAATCTACACATTCAATGCAATTCATATCAAATTACCAATGGCATTTTTCACAGAACTAGAACAAAAAATTTCACAAATCATATGGAAAACCAAAGACCCCAAAAAGCCAAAGCAGTTTTGAGAAAGAAGAATGGAACTGGAGGAATCAATCTTCCTGACATCAGATTATACTACAAAGCTACAGTCATCAAGACAGTGTGGTACTGGCACAAAAACAGAAATATAGAACAATGGATGAAGATGGAAAGCCCAGAAATAAACCTATGCACCTATGGGTACCTTATTTTTGACAAAGGAGGCAAGAATATACAATGGGACAAAGACAGCCTTTTCAATAAATGGTGCTGGGAAAACTGGACAGCTACATTGTAAAAGAATGAAATTAGAACACTTTCTAACACCATTCACAAAATGGATTAAAGACCTAAATGTAAGACAAGAAACTATAAAACTCTTAGAGGATAACATAAGCAGAACTCTTGATGACATAAATCAAAGCAAGATCCTCTATGACCCACCTCCTAGAGCAATGGAAATAAAAACAAAAGTAAACGAGTGGAACCTGATTAAACTTAAAAGCTTTTGCACAATAAAGGAACCTATAAGCAAGGTGAAAATAGAACCCTCAGAATGGGAGAATATAATAGCAAATGAAACAACTGACAAAGGACTAATTTCCAAAATATACAAGCAGCTCATACACTCAATACTGGAAAAACAAACAACCCAATCATAAATAGGAAAAAAGACCTATGTAGACATTTCTCCAAAGAAGACATGCAGATGGCGAACAAACATATGAAAAGATGCTCAACATCGCTCATTATTAGGGAATTGCAAATCAAAACTACAATGAGATATCACCTCACACTGGTCAGAATGGCCATCATCAAAAAGTCTACAAACAAGAAATGCTAGAGAAAGTGTGGAGAAAAAGGAATGCTCTCGCACTGTTTGTGGGAATGTAAACTGATACAGTCAAAATAGAGGATAGTATGGAGATTACTTTAAAAAGTAGGAATAAAAGCACCATATGACCCAGCAATCCTACTCCTTGGCATATACACTGAGGAAACCAAAATTGAAAGAGACACATGTATACCATTTTTCATTGCAGCACTATTTATGATAGCTAGAACATGGAAGAAACCTAGATGTCCATCGACAGATGACTGGATAAAGAAGTTGTTGTTCATATAAGCAATGGAATATTACTCAGCCATTAAAAGGAATGCATTTGAGTCAGTTCTAATGAGGTGGATGAACCTAGAGCCTATTATATAGAGTGAAGTAAGTCAGAAAGAGAAAGATAAATATCATATACTAATACCTATATACAGGAAATAAAGAAATGACACTGAAGAATTTATTTGCAGGGAAGTAATGGAGAAACCTGTATGTAGGTCAGGAAGCAACAGTTAGAACTGGACATGGAACAACAGACTGGTTCCAAATAGGAAAAGGAGTATGTCAAGGCTGTATATTGTCACCCTGCTTATTTAACTTATATGCAGAGTACATCATGAGACACACTGGGCTGGAAGAAGCACAAGCTGGAATCAAGATTGCCAGGAGAAATATCAATAACCTCAGATATGCAGATGACACCACCCTTATGGCAGAAAGTGAAGAAGAACTAAAGAGCCTCTTGATGAAAGTGAAAGAGGAGAGTGAAAAAGTTGGCTTAAAGCTCAACATTCAGAAAACTAAGATCATGACATCTGTTCCATCACTTCATGGGAAATAGGTGGGGAAACAGTGGAAACAGTGCCACACTTTACTTTTTGGGCTCCAAAATCACTGCTGAGGGTGATTGCAGCCATGAAATTAAAAGACACTTACTCCTTGGAAGGAAGGTTATTACCAACTTAGATAGCATATTTAAAAGCAGAGACATTACTTTGCCAACAAAGGTCTGTCTAGTCAAGGCTATAGTTTTTCCAGTGGTCATGTATGGATTTGAGAGTTGGACGGTGAAGAAAGCTGAGCGCCGAAGAATTGATGCTTTTGAACTGTGGTGTTGGAGAAAACTCTTGAGAGTCCCTTGGACTGCAAGGAGATCCAACCAGTCCATCCTAAAGGAGATCAATCCTGGGTGTTCATTGGAAGGACTGATGTTGAAGCTGAAACTCCAATACTTTGGCCACCTTATGCGAAGAGTTGACTCATTGGAAAAGACCCTAATGCTGGGAAGGATTGGGGGCAGGAGGAGAAGGGGAAGAGAGAGGATGAGATGGTTGGATGGCATCACTGACTCGATGGACATGGGTTTGGGTAGACTCCGGAGTTGGTGATTGACAGGGAGGCCTGGCGTGCTGCAATTCATGGGGTTGCAAAGAGTCCGACACGACTGAGCGACTGAACTGAACTGAATGGAGAAACAGATATAAAGAATAGACTTATGTACATGGGGATAGGGGAAGAGAGGGTGAGATGTATGGAGAGAGTAACATGGAAACTTACATTACTATATGCAAAATAGATAGCCAACTGGAACTTGCTATGTGTCTCAGGATACTCAAACAGGAGCTCTGAATCAACCTAGAGGGGTGTAGTGTGGAGGCAAATGGGAGGGAGGTTTAAAAGGGAGGAGATATATGTATACCTATGGCTGATTCATGTTGAGGCTTGACAGAAACCAACAAAATTCTATAAAGCAATTATCCTTCAATTAAAAAATAAATAAAATTAAAAAAAATACCAAGGTTTGATTTGTGGCTCAAAATGTGATCTATCCTGGACAATGTTCCAAATGAACATGAGAAAAAAATGAAATCTATTGTTTTTGGATGAAATGCCATGTATATATCAATTCGGATATTAAGCGGGCCAATGTATCATTAAACCTTGTGTTCCCCTTTTAAATTTTGTCTGGATGATATGTCCATTGGTGTGAGTGGGGTATTAAAATCCCCCACTACTATTTTATTACTGTTGATTTCCCTCTTTAATAGTTGTTAGCATTTGCTTTATGTGTTGAGATGCTCCTATGTTGGATGCACATATATTTAAAATTGCTATATCTTCTTCTTGGATTGATTATTTGATTATTATAGTACATCCTTCTTTGTCTCTTGTTTTGGTCTTTATTTTAATGTCTATTTTATCTGATATGAGTATTGATATTCCTGTTTGTTTTGATTGTTTTTTGCATGGAATATATTTTTCTAGCTCTTTACTCTCTTTCTGTATGTGTCCCTAGGTCTGAGGTGGGTCTTTTGTAGACAGCATATATAACGGTCTTAGTTTATATCCGTTCAGCCAATCTGTGTTCTGGTTGGACCATTTAGCCCATTTACATTTAAGATAATTATTGATAAGTATGGTCCCATTGTCATTTACTTTATTGAGTTTGTTTTTGTAGGACTTTCTCTTGTGTTTCCTGTCTAGAGAACGTTTTAGCACTTTTTTTCTTTGTAGCACTGGCTTTTTGATGCTGAATTCTCTTAACTTTTGTTTGCATAGCTTTTAATTTCGATTCTGCATGACATCCTTGCTGGATAGGGCAATCTTGGTTGTAGGTTTTTCCCTTTCATCACTAAGTATATCCTGCCATGCTCTTATGACATGCAAAATTTCTGTTGAAAAATCAGCTGTTATCCTTATGGACATCTCCTTGTATGTTATTTACTGCATTTACCTTTGTTGCTTTTAATATTAGTTATTTTTGTTTAATTGTTTTTAGTTTGATTAATATGTGTCTTGGTGTGTTTCTATGTGAGATTATTCTGTATGGTACTCTCTGGTGTTCCTGGACTTGAGTGGCTATCTTTTCCCCTATAGTCAGGAAATTTTGACTCTAACATCCTCAAATATTTTCTTATGTCTTTCCCTTTCTTCTCCTGGGACCCTTACGATTCAAATATCGTTACACTGAATGTCATCCCAGCGATCTCTGAGACTGTCCTCATTGCTTTTTTTCTTTTTAATTTATTGTATTCTGCTACAGTTATTTCCATTATTCTATCTCCCAGCTCATTCATCTATTCTGGCTCAGTTAATCTGCTGTTGGTTCCCTCCAGTGCATTTTTAATCTCAGTTATTTTGTTGTTCACTGTTGACTGTTTCTTCTTTACATCTTCCAGATCTTTGTTAAATATTTCTTACATCTTCTCAATTTATGCCTCCAATCTATTTATCTGTGCCTGCATTTTATTTTCAATATTTTGAATCATCTTTATTATCATTACTCTCAGTTCCTTTTCAGGTAAATTGCCTATTTCCTCTTCATTTGTTTGGTCTTGTGGGGTTTTTTTTTTTATTTGGAGGCTAATTACTTTGCAATATTGTGGTCATTTTTGCCATACATTCACATGAATCAGTCATGGGTATACATGTGTTCCCCATCCTGAATCTCCCTCCCACCTGTCTCACCATCCCATCCCTCAGGCTCATCCCAGTGCACCAGCCCTGAGCACCCTGTCTCATGCATCCAACCTGGATTGGTGATCGATTTCGCATATGATAATATACATGTTTCAATGCTATTCTCTGAAATCATCCCACCCTCGCCTTCTCCCACAGAGTCCAAAAGTCTGTTCATTACATCTGTGTCTCTTTTGCTGTCTCACATATAGGATCATTGTTACCATCTTTCTAAATTCCATATATATGCGTTAATATACTGTATTGGTGTTTTTCTTTCTGACTTATTTCACTCTGTATAATAGGCTCCAGTTTCATCCACCTCATTAGAACTAATTCAAATACATTCTTTTTAATAGCTGAGTAATATTCCATTGTGTATATGTACCACGGCTTTCTTATCCACTCGTCTGCCGATGGACATCTAGGTTGCTTCCATGTCCTGGCTATTGTAAACAGTGCTGCAATAAACATTGGGGTACATGTGTCTCTTTCAATTCTGGTTTCCTCGCTGTGTATGCCCAGAAGTGGGATTGCCGGGTTATATCACAGTTCTATTTCCAGTTTTTTAAGGACTCTCCACACTGTTCTCCATAGTGGCTATACTAGTTTGCATTCCCACCAACAGTCTAAGAGGGTTCCTTTTTCTCCACACCCTCTCCAGTATTTATTGTTTGTAGACTTTTTGATAGCAGCCATTCTGACCTCCGTGAGATGGTAACTCATTGTCGTTTTGATTTGCATTTCTCTGATAATGACTGATGTTGAGCATCTTTTCATGTGTTTGTTAGCCATTTGTATGTCCTCTTTGGAGAAATGTCTGTTTAGTTCTTTGCCCCATTTTTTTATTGGGTTACTTATTTTTCTGGAATTGAGCTGCATGAGCTGCTTGTATATTGTTGAGATTAATTCTCTATCAGTTGGTTCATTTGGTATTATTTTCTCCCATTTTGAAGGTTGTCTTTTCAACTTGCTTATAGTGTCCTTCGTTGTGCAAAAGCTTTTAAGTTTAATTAGGTTCCATTTTTTAATTTTTGCTTTTATTTTGATTACTCTGGGAGTTGGGTCATAGAGGATCCTGCTGTGATTTATGTCAAAGAGTGTTTTGCCTATGTTTTCCTCTAGGAGTTTTATTGTTTCTGGCCTTACATTCAGATCTTTAATCCATTTTGAGTTTATTTTTGTGCATGGTGTTACAAAGTGTTCTAGTTTCATTCTTTTACACGTGACTGAGCAGTTTCCTCAGCACCACTTGTTAAAGAGATTATCTTTTCTCCATTGTATATTCTTGCCTCCTTTGTCAAAGATAAGGTGTCCATAGATGCCAGGATTTATCTCTGGGTTTTCTATTTTGTTCTATTGAGCTATGTTTCTATCTTTGTGCCAGTACCATACTGTCTTGATGACTGCTGCTTTGTAGTATAGTCTGAACTCAGGCAAGTTGATTCCTCCAGTTCCATTCTTCTTTCTCAAGATTGCTTTGCTATTCGAGGTTATTTGTATTTCCATACAAATTGTGAAATTAATTGTTTTAATCCTCTGAAAAATACTGTTGGTAGCTTTATAGGGATTGCGTTGAATCTATAGATTGCTTTGGGTAGTATACTCATTTTCACTATATTGATTCTTCCGATCCATGAACATGGTATATTTCTCCATCTATTTGTGTCATATTTGATTTCTTTCACCAGTGTTTTATAGTTTTCTATATATAGGTCTTTTGTTTCTTTAGATAGATTTATTCCTAAGTATTTTATTCTTTTTGCCACAATGGTGAATGGAATTGTTTCCTTAATTTCTCTTTCTGTTTTCTCATTGTTAGTGTATAGGAATGCAAGGGATTTCTCTGTGTTAATTTTATATCCTGCAACTTTACTGTATTCATTGATTAACTCTAGTAATTTTCTGGTGGAGTCTTTAGGGTTTTCTATGTAGAGGATCATGTCATCTGCAAACAGTGAGAGTTTTACTTCTTCTTGTCCAATCTGGATTCCTTTTATTTCTTTTTCTGCTCTGATTGCTGTGGCCAAAACTTCCCAAATTATGTTGACTAGTAGTGGTGAGAGTTGGCACCCTTTCCTCGTTCCTGACTTTAGGGGAAATGCTTTCAATTTTTCACCATTGAGGATAATGTTTGCTGTGGGTTTATCATATATGGCTTTTATTGTGTTGAGGTATGTTCCTTCTATGCCTGCTTTCTGGAGGGTTTTTATCATAAATGGATGTTGAATTTTGTCAAAAGCTTTCTCTGTATCTATTGAGATATTCATATGGTTTTTATCTTTTAATTTGTTAATGTGGTGTATCACATTGATTGATTTGCAAATATTGAAGAATCGTTGTGCCCCTGGGATAAAGCCTACTTGGTCATGATGTGTGATCTTTGTAATATGTTGTTGGATTCTGTTTGCTAGAATTTTGTTAAAGATTTTTGCATCTATGTTCATCAGTGATATTGCCCTTAGTTTTCTTTTTGTGACATCTTTATCTGGTTTTGGTATTAGGGTGATGGTGGCCTCATAGACTGAGTTTGGAAATTTACCTTCCTCTGCAATTTTCTGGAAGAGTTTGAGTAGGATAGGTGTTAGGTCTTCTCTAAATTTTAGGTAAAATTCAGCTGTGACGCCATCCGGTCCTGGGCTTTTGTTTGTTGGAAGATTTCTGATTACTGTTTTGATTTCCTTGTTTGTGATGGGTCAGTTAAGATTTTCTATTTCTTCCTGGTTCAGTTTTGGAAGGTTGTACTTTTCTAAGAATTCATCCATTTCTTCCAAGGTGTCCGATATATTGTCATATGGTTGCTGATAGTAGTCTCTTATGATCCTTAGTGTTTCTGTGTTTTCTATTGTGATTTCTCCATTTTCATTTCTAATTTTGTTGATTTGATTCTTCTTCCTTTGTTTATTGATCAGTCTGACTAATGGCTTGTCTATTTTATTTATCTTCTTGAAGAATCAGCTTTTAGGTTTGTTGATTTTTTCTATGGTCTCTTTTGCATTTTTTTCTGCCTTAATTTTTGTGATTTCTTTCCTCTACTAACCCTGGGGTTCTTCATTTCTTCCTTTTCTAGTTGCTTTAGATGTAGAGTTAGGTTATTTATTTGGTTTCTCTCCTGTTTCTTGAGGTAGGCTGGCATTGCTATAAACCTTCCCCTCAGCATTGCTTTTACTGAATCCCATAGGTTTTGAATTGTTGTCTTTTCATTTTCATTCGTTTCTATGAATATTTTTATTTTTTTTTATTTCTTCTTATATTTGTTCGTTATTCAGTAGTGTGTTGTTTAACCTCCATATGTTTGCATTTTTAATAGTTTTTTTTTCCCTGTAGTTGACATCTAATATTACCGCATTCTGATCAGAAAAAATTCTTGAGATGATTTCAATTTTTTTGAATTTACCAAGGCTAAATTTATGGCCCAGGATGTGATCTATCCTGGAGAAGGTTCCGTGTGCACTTGAGAAAAAGCTGAAATTCATTGTTTTAGGGTGAAATGTCCTATAGATATCAATTAGGTCTAACTGTTCCATTGTATTATTTAAAGTTTGTGTTTCCTTGCTAGTTTTCTGTTTAGTTGATCTATCCATAGGTGTGAGTGGAGTATTAAAGTCTCCCAGTATTATTGTATTACTGTTAATTTCCCTTTTAATACTTGTTAGCATTTGACTTACATATTGTGGTGCTCCTATGTTGGGTGCATATACATTTATGATTGTCATATCTTCTTGGATTGATCCTTTGATCATTATATAGTGTCCTTATTTGTCTCTTTTCACGGCCTTTATTTCTAAGTCTATTTTATCTGATATGCATATTGCTACTCCTGCTTTATTTTGGTCTCCATTTGCGTGAAATATCTTTTTCCAGCCTTGCACTTGCAGTCTGTATCTGTCCCTTGTTTTGAGGTGGGTCTCTTGTAGATGGCATATATAGGGGTCTTGCTTTTGTATCCATTCAGCCAGTCTTCATCTTTTGGTTGGGGCATTCAACCCATTTACATTTAAGGTAATTATTGATAAGTATGATCCTTTTGCCACTTACTTTGTTGTTTTGGGTTTGAATTTATAAACCTTTTCCAGGTTTCCTGTCTAGAGAAAATCCTTTAGCACTTGTTGAAGAGCTGGTTTGGTGGTGCTGCATTTTCTCAGATTTTCTTGTCTGTAAAGCTTTTGATTTCTCCTTCATATTTGAATGAGATCCTTGCTGGATACAGTAATCTGGGTTGTAGGTTTTTCTCTTTCATCACTTTAAGTATGTCCTGCCATTCCCTTCCTGCCTTAAGAGTTTCTATTGAAAGATCAGCTGTTATCCTTATGGGGATCCCCTTGGTGTTATTTGTTTTGTTTCCCATGCTGCTTTTAATATTTGTTCTTTGTGGTTACCCTTCGTTAATTTGATTAATATGTGTCTTCGGGTGTTTCGCCTTGGGTTTATCCTGTTTGGGACTCTCTGGTTTTCTTGGACTTGGGTGGCTATTTCCTTCCCCATTTTAGGGAAGTTTTCAACTATTATCTCCTCAAGTATTTTCTCATGGCCTTTCTTTTTGTCTTCTTCTCCTGGGACTCCTATGATTCGAATGTTGGGGCATTTAACATTGTCCCAGAGGTCTCTGAGGTTGTCCTCATTTCTTTTAATTCTTGTTTCTTTTTTCTTCTCTGCTTCATTTATTTCCACCATTCTATCTTCCACCTCACTTATCCTATCTTCTGCCTCAATTATTCTACAGTTTGTTCCCTCCAGAGTGCTTTTGATCTCAGTTATTGCATTATTCATTATTTATTGACTCTTTTTTTATTTCTTCTAGGTCCTCGTTAAACTTTTCTTGCATCTTCTCAATCCTTGTCTCCAGACTATTTATCTGAGGCTCCATTTTGTTTTCAAAATTTGGGATCATTTTTACTATCATTATTCTGAATTGTTTTTCAGGTAGACTCCCTACCTCCTCCTCTTTTGTTTGGTTTGGTGGGCTTTTATCATGTTCCTTTACCTGCTGAATATTTCTCTTCCTTTTCATCTTGTTTAGGTTGGTGTGTTTCGGGTGGCCTTTCTGTATGCTGGAAGTTTTTGGTTCTTCTTTATTGTGGATAAGCTATTTGGTCTTTTTATCATCTGTTCTGGAGAAGGAAATGGCAACTCACTCCAGTGTTCTTGCCTGGAAAATCCCATGGACGGAGGAACTGGTAAGCTACAGTCCATGGGGTCGCAAAGAGTCAGACACAACTGAGTGACTTCACTTTCGCTTTATTGTGGAGGTTCCTCCCTGTGGCTGGGGTTGGACGAGTGGCTTGCAAGGTTTCCTGGTTAGGGAAGCTTGTGTCGGTGTTCTGGTGGGTGGAGCTGGATCTCTTCTCTCTGGAGTGCAATGAAGTGTCCAGTAGTGAGTTTTGAGGTGTTTATGGGTTTCGTGTGACTTTTGGCCACCTGTATTTTTGTGTTCAGGGTTATGTTTCTGCTTTGTTGGAGAATTAGCTTGGTATGTCTTGCTCTGGCATTTGTTGGCTCTTGGGTCGAGCTTGGTTTCACCATAGGTATGGAGGCTTTTGAATGAGCTTTTGTCGACTAATGGTCCCTAGAATCAGGAGTTTTCTGGTGTTCTCAAGTTTTCGATTTAGGCCTCCTGCCTCTGGCTTTCAGTCTTATTCTTACAGTAGCCTCAAGACTTCTCCATCCATATAGCTCTGATGATAAAACATCTAGGTTAATGGTGAAAAGATTCTCCACAGTAAGGGACACCCAGAGAGGTTCACAGAGTTACATGAAGTAGAGAAGAGGGAGGAGGGAGATAGAGGTGACCAGGAGAAGTAGTAGTAGTAGTGTTAGTCATTCAGTCATGTCCAACTCTTTGCAACCCCATGGACTGTAGCCTGCCAGGCTCCTCTGTCCATGAGATTCTCCAGGCAAGAATACTGAAGTGGGTTGCCATGTCCTTCTCCAGGGGATCTTTGCGACCCAGGGATCGAACCCAGGTCCCCACCAGGAGAAGAGGGGGAATCAAAATGGAAGAGAGCAGTCTAGCCAGTAATCAATTCCCTATTTGATCTTCACAGTCTGGAACACTCAGAGAGGTTCACGGAGTTCCATAGAGAAGAGAAGAGGGAGGAAGGAGATAGAGGTGACCAGGACGAGAGGAGGGAGAGTCAAAAGGAGAAAGACCATTCTAGCTTGTGATCAATTCCCTAAGTGTTCTCCACAGCCCGGAACACCCAAAGAGATTCACAGAGTTAAGTAGAGAAGAGAAGGGGGAGGGAGGAGATAGAGGTGACCTGGGGGAGAAAAAGGAGAGTCAAAAGGGGAGACAACAATCAAGCCAGTAATCACACTCCTAAGTAAAAATGGGTACTGAAGATTTGATTCTTAAAGGTACAGAATTGATAACAAATACCAAGGAGTAAGGATTAAAATCTAGAGTAGAGATTAGACTCTCAAAAATGCAATATTAAAAAACAAAATTATATAAAAAATATATGAAATTTTCTTTAAAATAGGGTCTTTTTTTCAAGGTAATAGTAGATTTTAAAAATGAAAATTAAAGGAGTAATAAAGAACTTAAAAATTAAAAAAAAATTAAAAATGGTAATAGTAAAAAATATATCTAGGAATTTCTCTGGAGCTGTTGAGGGCAGTATGTGGTCAGTTCAGTTTCAGATAGTTCATTGTTCCACCTTATACTTCTTCTCAAGGTCTATAGGTCCCTTCCAATGTAGCCAGTTCTAACTACAGGGTTTTAATCTATTGCACCTGTCACTTCCAAAGTGGTTCCCTCTTCTTTGTTTATTTTGGCTTCCTCTGTTTGCAAGTCTCTTCAGTATCTGATTTCCGCCCTGACACAAGTAGGCAAAGGTGGTCATTTATTTAGGTTCACTTGTTCAATTGTGCTGTGGGGAGGGAAGAACACTGCAAATAAATATCACTGGAATGTGTGGGGAGTGCTCGCAGTGTCTGGGCCAGTGGGTTTGCCCCCGCTCACGGTGTGTGTGCTTTCCTGGTGTACACTGCTCAGGCTCCAGGGTGCTCTGCCAGGGAATTGTGTATGGCGGGCCCCGGGTTGTGTGCACTTCCCAGATATACGCCACTCAGGTTCAGGTTCCCTGGTACTCCACAAAGGCACAGACTCAGTTGGGCCTGTGTTTTGTGCCCTTCCCAGGTCCTAGCAGCTCAGGCGACCAGGTGCTTGGCGAGTGCAGTCTTCCCAGGTAGGGGTTGCGTCTTATCTCTCCCCACTTCCCAACCGCTCAGTTTCCTGAGTGTGCAGCTGGAGCACTGTCTCAGGTGTGCCGTGTGTCTCTTCTGGGGCACTGATCTCTAGCTGTGAGCCTCCTGACGGATGTCAACCATCCAGGACCCCAGGAAGACTGGTTAGCAACTGAGCCTGCTTGCAGTTTGGTAGGGGATGCCATCTCTGGGGCCATCTTTGCCCCTTTCCTTCCAGCTCTGGCTGTTGCCCACCTGCCTCCCATCCTCCAGCAGGTGATAGGCCAGTCCACAGCTGGCTAACTCTCCTCTGGTATTAGCTCAGTTCTTTGTTCTGTGAGTGGGCCTAGCAGTGCCTTAGGTTAGAGCTTTTCATGGGAAAGTTCTCTCTCTCTCTTTCCTCTTTTTTTTTTTTTCCCCCTCTCTGGCTATCCCACGGTTTGGGTTGCTATCTCACATTAGCTCCCTCAGATTGCCCTTAGGGCATTCAGGTCTGGTCCTTATCCTAAGCAATGCAGCCTGCACCTCTCTGTTCAGCCCCCACTTGCTGGTGGCGGACACGAGCATCTGGGCTACTTCTCCACTGGGAGTTGCAGTTAGGCGCATAATCTGTGGGTTTTATTTATTTATTTTTTCCTCCCAGTTATATTGCCCTCTGAGATTCCAAAACTCCCCACAGACCCGCTGGTGAGAGAGTTTCCTGGTGTTTGGAAACTTCTCCTCTTTACGACTCCCTCCCTGGGACGGGTCTCCGTCCGTAACTCTTTTGTCTCTCTTTTTATTTTTTATATTTTGTTCTACCTTCTTTCAAAGACAATGGGCTGCCTTTCTGGGTGCCTGGTGTCCTCCGCCAGCGTTCAGAAGTTGTTTTGTGGTATTTGCTCAGTGTTCAAATGATCTTTTGATGAATTTGTGTGGGAGAAAGTGGTCTCCCTGTCCTATTCTTCCACCATCTTAGGACCACCTCCTGGTCCTGTGGGTTTTTACCATGTTCCTTTCATCTGCTGCATGTTTCTCTGTTTTCATTTTGTTTAATTCACTTTGTTTGGAGTCTCCTTTCTGCAGGCTGGAAGGTCATATTTCCTCTTTAATTGTGGAGTCTGCCCCCCATATGTGGGGTTGGACCAGTGCCTTCTGAATGTTTCCTGGTTGGGGGGACTTGTTCCTGTGTTCTGGTGGATAGAGGTGGGTCTTGTCACTCTGAAGGGCAATGCAATGTCCTGTAGTGTGTTTTGGAGTGTCTATGGGTTCTATATGACCTTGTACAGGCTGTCTGCTAATGTGCAGCATTGTGCTACTGTTTCGCTTAACGTTTAGTGTTGGGTGTCCAGAACTGAAGCTTCCTGCCTTTTGGATGGGGCTTGGTTTTAGTGTTGATATTGAGGCCTTTGTGAGGACTCTCTCCTATTAACGTTTCATATGGTCAGTAGTTCTCTGGTGGTCCAAAGTCTTGGAGTCAAGTTTCATGCATATGGGATTCAGACCTGGTCCATTTATGTAGCACCAAGACTCCACAGGCCACAAAGCATAGAAGACAATACCCCTAGACTAATAGTGAAATAACACTCAACAGCCAAGAACACCCAAAGAGAGTCACGCATTCACACAGAGAAAAGAAGAAGAAAAGGGGAGAAAAAGCATAGAAAGAGGAGTCAAAAGACAGCAATCAAACCCATGATCAAATTCCTATGTGAAAAGAAAGTGAAGTCGCTCAGTCGTGTCCGACTCTTTGTGACCCCATGGACTGTAGCCTGCCAGGATCTTTTGTCCATGGGATTTTCCAGGCAAGAATACTGGAGTGGGTTGCCATTCCTTCTCCAGGAGATCTTCCCAACCCAGGGATTGAACCTAGGTCTCCCACATTGTAGGCAGATGCTTTACCATCTGAGCCACCAGGGAAGTCTTAAAAAAAAAAAAAAAAAACACCTTGCACCAGTCGACTGCCTCCTGGAGGTCTCCGCTAACGCCAGACGACCACCCCCACATCCCCCAGAAACGGGGCAGAGCCCTCCCCACCCCCACCTTGCACACCAGTACGGACGGCACCCCGGACCTGTCCTCTCCACCCCAACCACCAGGGCCCCCTACCTGCGCCCGTCCCAGGCACCCTTCCCCCCACCACAGAGGGCAGAAGGAGGGGGCTCCGACGGGAAGCATGGCGCCAAGCAGGCAGGGGACACAACAGAGGTAAGGGGGCGAGAGGGTGAGAGAACCGGCGAGACAGCCGCAGGAGGTGTGGAGGCGGGGGCGAAGAGAAAGCCCCGAGGCTCGGAGGGCATGGGGAGGCACCTGGAGACCGTGCAGCAGGCCCAGAGCAGCGGACAACCGACGACCAACCGAGGCAGACCAGTCCAGGGCCGGTGCCGGGAGGCGACAGGCAGGCAAGCGGCCCGTGGCGGGGACCCGCCTCCCGTCACGCCGCACAGCCTGCGAGACGCGACCAGAGGATCTGTGCCATGCAGTCCTCGGCTGGGGGGAAAGCAGTCTTGGCTGGGGCCACGGGCGAAGGCACGTGGGGTGGGGTGGGGCGGGGGCGCGCTGAGCACCCCCCCCCCCCGCACCCTCAGACCCAACCTCAAAGGACGTGGCTGGGAGGTCGGGCGGAAGAGGGACACCAGAGACGACGCCACCGGGAGCAGGGCAAGGTGGCGGGGGGCCAGGCCGGGGATGGAGGCGTGGAGGGCCCAGCGGGGCGGGCGGAAAGGCGGAGGAGAACCGCCTTTCCCACCTGACCCCCACCTTCTCACGCGGCTCCTCGTCCCCTAACACCGGAAAGGCCAGGGGACCCCACAGCCCGGGGCGGGGCGCCTTCCAGATGTCTCCCTCCCTTCCTTCCCATCCCATGCTGCAACAGTGCAGGAGAGGCTCGCGAGACGGGCTGGGCGAGATGAGGCTGCTTCTCCACTCTCGGAACCGACCACGTTAATGATCCTTCCGCAGGTTCACCTACGGAAACCTTGTTACGACTTTTACTTCCTCTAGATAGTCAAATTCGACTGTCTTCTCAGCACTCTGCCAGGGCCTTGGGCCAACTCCGGTGGGGTCGATCAGAGGGCCTCACTAAACCATCCAGTCGGTAGTAGAGACGGACCTACTACTCATTTATGTGAAAATGGATACTAAAAATTAGACTCTCAAAATACAAAACCAAAAATAAAAAACATGGAAAAAATTTAGACTGTTAAACAATAAGGTGTTTTCTTTAAAAGGAAAGAGTAGGTTATAAAAATAAAAATTAAAGGACTAATAAAGAACCACATTAGAAAAATACAGGGGCGGGTGGGTAAAAAGGGAAGGAGATATATAGAGAGTGTTAGTAGGAGGAATGTCCAATGGATGTTTTCCTGCTCCAGTTGATTTACCTATTCAGAGTCCTCCAATATATCTAGGAAGGTCTCTAGACCTTTTGTGGGCAGTGTGGGGTCAACTCAGACTCAGATCTTGCCTTGCTCCAGTTTGTATTAAAACTTGCTCTCAAAGTCTATAGTTACCCGTAAAGTTCACAGTCTCAGGCTAATTGCAGGAATTTAGACCTCTGCACCTGCAAGTTGTGGGACTGTTTTCCCTTCTTTCCTTTACTCTTGCATCTCCTAGTTTTCCACTTGGTTTTGGGCCTGCTTCTGCTTGTAAGTCTCTCTCCAGTGTCTTTTCTCCACCCAGGCACAAGAAGATGAAATTAGCCATTTATTAGGGCTCACTTACTCAGTTGGAGAAGGAAATGGCAACCCACTCCAGCATTCTTGCCTGGAAAATTCCATGGACGGAGGAGCCTGGTAGGCTACAGTCCATGGGGTTGCAAAGAGTCCAACAGGACTGAGTGACTTCACTTTACTCAGTTGAGCTGGGGAGAAGGGGTACATCAAACACAGCTAGGGGATGTGGGAAGTCCCTGCATGGCTGGAACCTGCTGGAAGTCGCAACAGTCTGAGGTGGGACATGCACTTCCCAAGGGGAGTTGACCCCAGGTTGGGGCACCCTTGGCAGAAGCAGGCCACTCAGGCTCCCAAGAAGACGTGGGCAGCGACCTGTGGCTGCTTACAGCTTGGCAATAGTTGCAATCTCTGGAGCCAAGACCATAGCAGCCCCCTGCCTTCTACCTCTGGTGCTCGCACCTGCTTCCCTGCCTCTGGAGAAGCATACCATAGCCAACTCACCACCCCCCGTTCAGCATTTCCTAAGATAGGGTCCTTTGTTCTGCAAGTTCACAGAGTTAGAGCACAGCATTAGAGCCTTCCCACAGGAATGATCTTTAGCTTCTCTGGCAGTCTCAGGATTTTCCTGGTCTGCCCTTGCTGTATTTGTATCTGTAACCCCCTCAGAGTATCTTCATGGCCGTCAACCCCAGTCCTCTCCCTGAGGGCCAAACACCGAAGACTGAGCCTCTGTACCCAGCCCCTACTCTTTGTGGTAGTCGTGAGCATGTGAGCCACTTTCTGGCTAGGAAGTTCAATTTGGCATAATCTCTGTGGTGAATTCTCTGTTTTGCCTTCTAAGTTCCCATTGTTTCATTGCCTTCTGAGGTTTGGAAGCTCTCCCCTGACCCTGCCTGTGAGGAGTTTCTGAGTGCACAGAAACTTTTCCTCCTTCATGATTCCTTCCCTAGGCTGCAGGTCTCCATCCTGAAATCCTTTGTCTCCATTTTTGTCTTTATCTTTTGCCTCACCTCATTCCGAGGAGATTGGTTTGCCTTTCTAGAAGGCTGGTGTCCACTGCCAGTGTTCACAAGATATTCTACAGGAGTTGTTCCACATGCAGATGATTTTTTTAATATTTGTGGGGGAGAAAGTGATCTCCCCATCCTATTCCTCCACCAACTTGAATCTCCACCCCCCAAAATCAGTCCTTTTTAAATGAAAGTTGAACTATGGTAGTTTTTTTTTTTTTTCCCTTTTGGTCTTTGATATACTATTATTGTGATCATAGTCTGAAGTTTTTAAGGAATTCTTACATAGAATTTCTTCAAAAATTATATCATTGGAACTTCCCTGGTGATACAGTAGATAAGATTCCACATGCCAATGTAGGAGACATGGTTTCATTCCCTGGTCCTGAGATTCTACATGCAGTGGAGAAACTAAGCCCATGTGCTGTAACTCTAGAGCCCACATGCTGCAACTGCTTAGCCTGCATGCTACAGCTACTGAAGTCTCTGCACCTAGAGCCTATGCTCTGCAAGAAGAGAAACCACCACAATGAGAAGCCCTTGCACTGCAACAAAGAGTAGCCCCCACTCATCACAACTAGAGAAAGCCCTCATGCAGCAACAAAGACCCAGCACAGCTAAAAATCAAAAATAAGTTATATAAAAAAATGTCATTATAGAGAAAAAATACAACTACCTTAAATGATTTAATCATTCTACAAAGAAGCTGCCTTTCAAAGTAATGGAGAAAATCCAGCAAACAGTAAAGGTAATACACATGTGAATATAAAGAAATGAAGTGGAGAACAACACCATTTAAAAATAAAGAGAATTAGCAAAATCAAACCTTGATGTTTCGATAAAACATTTTAAAAATCACTGGGACTTCCCAGGTGGCACTAGTGGTAGCAAACTCTTGTGTAGGAGACATAAGAGATGCACATTTGATTCCTTGGTCAGGAAGATCCCCTGAAGGAGGGCATGACAACCCACTTTAGTATCCTTGCCTGGAGAGTCCCATGGACAGAGGGGCCTGGAAGGCTACAGTCCATAGGGTCACAAAGAGTCAGACACAAGTGAAGTAACTTAGTGCACACATTTTAAATCTCATTCCTTTAACAAGACTGATCAGAAAAAAAAGAGAAAATGCAAGTAAAAAGTTGCAAAGAAAAATGAGAATAACTATTGAAAATAACAGAGAATGAGAAAACAGAAGTTATTTATGAACAGTGTGACATAACTGTATCCATGATAAAATGGATGCATTTTTTTAGAAACATGCCACAATTGAAGAAAAATAAAACATTTAAATCAATAATATTACAGAAATTGAAACGGTAGTGAAATCCCTCACCTACCTCCATGACAAGCACCACCACATGCAGTATTCTAGTTCCAGTCAGTGAGAAGCAATTTCTACAAATATTTAAGAAGCAGTTAATTCCTATCATATACAAATTCTTTCAAAAGAACAACAGCAACAACAACAACAAAAAAAAACGAGTTAAGGTTCCCCAGCTCTCGTACAAGGCTTAAATTGTCTTTATATGGTTTTACATATGGTAATATACATGTTTCAATGCTATTCTCTCAAATCATCCCATTCTCACCTTCTCCCACATAGTCCAAAAGTCTATTCTTTACATATGTGTCTATTTTGCTATCTTGCATACAGTTTCTAAAACCATATAAAGCTAGCTGTCTCATGCTCATGGGTGGACAATATCTAGGCCCTCACCAGGGCTGTCTCTTTCACATGAGTAACTCCCATATATGACCATTTGCCACCAGGGCCAACTCACTCATGCCTGCAGCCACCAGCTACCCTGCATGCCTCATCTCCACTGGAGCTCCTGCAACCCTGCCCGCTACTGCCTAAACACTAACTTTTCACCAGGATGGATTCATGTGTTCTGGGGAAGCCTCAATAGCAGACCCCTGTGAGTGGTCCACATGCATAGGTGAGGTTGAAACTACAGCTAAGTCCCAGGGGTCATGCAACTAAGGAAGAAATGCTAAAATCTTTTCTCACAGATGCACAAATCACAAATTGACACCCCTGTGACAATCTTTGTAAAAGTTTCACTTACAGACCATCTGAATGGATGAGTGTTCTCACAGTCAAGACAGGCCTTGCTTTAGCAGCTGTAGATTTTAAGACACATATGTGGGGATTGGACCAGACCAGAGTCTGAGCTTCTCCCATAGTGCCCACAGCAGGTCCAGATCCATGATTACCACAATCTTGATACCTGATTTAGTGGATGTACTCTGCTGGGTTGTTGAAAACAATTCCTGAGAGACATCAGAGCCAATTGCTGATATATCCACGGTTAAGGTGGCGCCAATAGCAGTGCCAAAATCAGGGCAGTTTTTGAGCTTGCACAGTGACTTAAAGGTGACACAACAGAGCATGCTCACAAGGGAACAGCTTCAGGAAACGAATACTCAGTGGTTTCACTTTCAGTGGAGATGCTCCAATCCCACATTGCTTGCACTTCAGATCAGAAGCACAGGTAAGAAACTCATCTGGGGGCCTCTATTCCATCAGCTAGAGAGTAGACCCTGCCCCTAACAAGGCTGTGACAATCACAGAGCAAAAGGGAGGCCTCACTCAATATCCAGGGTAGGCTCTGGTCACAACACCAGTCAAATTCCCTATGAAGGTGTTAACAGCCAGAATATACTGAGTAAAGAGATGGCAGACATCCATATTGAAACAGCCTTGCACTAAAAATAAATAAATAAAATCAAGCAGGATACACAGGTATGTTGTGACATTAAAATACCCTTCCAGGACAATCAAGGATCTAGCATTGAGAGGAAGAATTCCCAGAGGATTTAGGCTTGAAGGCCAGCAGGGTTTTAGTGCAAAAGCTCCACAGGGTTAGGGGAAACAAAATCCCTTCCTGGAGGACACACACAAAAGGTCTAATATGCCTTTGAACCTGGCACAAAGTACTACAATTTAAGAACTTGGGCAAGACATACCTAGTGGTCTTGGAGGGTCTCCTTGTTGTAGCAAAATGTAGGGGCAAGGACAGAGGTAGCAGAGGCCTCGGGGAATTGTGTTATTGTTTTTTCATATTTTTTATTGCTATTAATGTATTTTTTTATTTTAATATTGCTTTTTGTCTTCTTTTTGTTTGTTTGTTTTGCTCTGTTCATTTGTTTTCTTTGCTTTTTATTGTTTGTTTCATATTGATAATTTGATTTGGGGCTTTCTTGTTTGTTTTCTTGTTTTTTTCCCCCTTCTTTTTGGTTGCACCACACAGCTTATGGGATCTTGGTTCCCCGATCAGGGGTAGAATCGGAGCACCCATGATAGAAGTGCTGGGTCTTTGCCACTGTCCCACCAGGGAATTCCAAGCCCCAGGGAATATTAATGGGTGCAAACCCTTGCAGAGGCTGCCATCTCAGCACTAAGACTCAGTCCAAACCAACAGTTTTCAGACTCCAATTCCAGAGCATCTCCAGCCAAATGATTAGCAAGACAGAAAAACAGACTCACCTATCAGCAGACAGGCTGCCGAAAGTTGTACTAAGCTAACAGACACACCAAAAACACAATACTTTACATAGCCCTGCCCATTAAATGAACAAGAACCAGCTCCATCCAAAAGAGAGGAGGAACCAGTCTTTCCTACCAGGAAGTCTGCACAAGATTCTGAGAAATTTCACCAACTAGAGGACAGACAATAGAAGTAGTAGAAATTAAAATTCTGCAAACTATGAAATCCTGAAAGCTGATGCTGTTAAAGTGCTACATTCAACTTCAGTTCAGCTCAGTTCAGTAGCTCAGTCATGTCAGACTCTTCATGACCCCATGGACCGCAGAAGGCCAGACCTCCTTGTCTGTCTATCAACAACTCCCGGAGTTTACTCAAACTCATGTCCGTTGAGTCGGTGATGCCATCCAACCATCTCATCCTCTGTCGTCTCCTTCTCCTCCTGCCTTCAATCTTTCCCAGCATCAGGGTAGTTTCAAATGAGTCAGTTCTTCACATCAGGAGGCCTAAGTATTGGAGTTTCAGCTTCAGCATCAGTCCTTCCAATGAATATTCAGGACTGATTTCTTTGGGATGGACTGATCTCCAACACCACAGTTCAAAAAAATGAAATCTTCGGTGCTCAGCTTTCTTTATAATCCAACTCTCACATCCATACATGACTACTAGAAAAACCATAGCCTTGACTAGACGGACCTTTGTTGTCAAAGTAATGTCTCTGCTTTTTAGTAAGGTGTTTAGGTTGGTCATAACTTTTCTTCCAAGGAGCAAGCATCTTTTATTTCATGGCTGCAGTCACCATCTGCAGTGCTTTTGGACCCTAAAAAAATAAAAAGTCAGCCACTGTTTCCCCATCTATTTGCCATGAAGTAATGGGACCAGATGCCCATGATCTTAGTTTTCTGAATGTTGAGCTTTAAGTCAACTTTTTCACTCTCCTCTTTCACTTCCATCAAGAGGATCTTTAGTTCTTCTTCACTTTCTGTCAGAAGGGGGGTGTCATCTGCATATCTGAGGTTATTAATATTACCCCTGGCAATCTTGATTCTAGCTTGTGCTTCATCCAGCAAGCATTTCTCATGATGTACTCTTCATATAAGTTAAATAAGCAGGGTGGCAATATACAGCCTTGACGTACTCCTTTTCTGATTTGGAACCAGTCTGTTGTTCCATGTACAGTTCTAACTGTTGCTTCCTGGCCTGCATACAGTTTTCTCAAAGAGGCAGGTCAGGTGGTCTGTTATTCCCATTTCTTTATGAATTTTCCAGAGTTTGTTGTGATCCACACAGTCAAAGGCTTTGGCATAGTCAATAAAGCAGAAATATGATTTTCTGGAACTCTCTTGATTTCTCAATGATCCAACAGATGTTGGCTATTTAATTTCTGGTTCTTCTACCTTTTCTAAATCCAGCTTGAACATCTGGAAGTTCATGGTTCACGTACTGTTGAAGCCAGCCTTGGAGAATTTTGAGCATTACTTTACTAGTGTGTGAGATGAGTGCAATTGTGTGGTACTTTGAGCATTCTCTGGCATTGCCTTTCTTTGGGAGCTACACACAATATGCCAGCAAATTTCAAAATCTCAGCAATGGCCACAGGACTGGAAAAAGTCAGTTTTCATTCCAATCATAAAGAAAGGCACTCTCAAAGAATGTTCAAAATACCACACAATTGCATTCATTTCACATGCTATCTAGGTAATGCTCAAAATCATTCAAGCCATGACTCAACAGTACCTGAACCAAGAACTTCCAGATGTACAAGCTGGATTTAGAAAAGGCAGAGGAACCAGAGATCAATTTGCAAACATCTGTTGGATCATAGAAAAAGCAAGGGAATTCAAGAAAAACATCTACATCTGCTTCATTGACTATGCTAAACGCCTTTGACTATGTGGATCACAACAAACTGTGGACAATTCTAAAAAAGTTGGGAATACCAGACCACCGTACTTGCCTCCTAAGAAACCTGTATGCAAGTCAAGAAGCAACAGTTACACCTGGACATGGAAAAACAGGCAGGTTCAAAACTGGAAATCAGTACATCAAGGCTGTATACTGTCAGCCTGATTATTTGGCTTCTGTACAGAGTACATCATGCGAAATGCTGGGGTGGATGAATCACAAGCTGGAATTAAAATTGCTGGTAGAAATATCGACAACCTCTGATATGCAGATGAAAACACCCTAATGGCAGAAAGTGAAGATAAACTAAACAGTCTTTTGATGAAGGTGAAAAAGAAGAGTGGAAATGCTGGCTTAAAACTTAACATTCTAAAAACGAAGATCATGGCATTCACCCCCATAACTTCATGGCAAATAGAGGGGGGAGAAGATGAAAGTCATGGCAGATTTTATTTTCTTGGACTCAAAAATCACTGTGGACCATGACTACAACCACGAAATTACAGGACACTTGCCCCTTGGAAGAAAATCTATGACAAACCTCGACAGAGTATTAAAAAGCAGAGACATCACTTTGCCAACAAAAGTCCATATAATCAAAGGTATGGTTTTTCCAGTCATCATGTATGGATCTCAGAGTTGGACCACAAAGAAGACTGAGAGCCGAATAACTGATGCTTTCAAATTGTGGTGCTGGGGAAGACTCTTGAGAGTCCCTTGGAGAGCAAAGAGATCAAAACAGTCAATCTTAAAGGAAGTCAACCCTGAATATTCATTAAAAAGACTAATGCTGAAGCTGAATCTCTAATACTTCGGTCACTTGATGTGAAGAGCTGATTCATTGGAAAAGACCTTGATTCTGGGAAAGACTGAAGGCAGTAGGAGAAGTGAGCAACAGAGTTGGGATTGATAGATTATGGTGAACGTTTTTCCATCAGCCCACACTTTAGGATTTACATTTTGTTCAATTAATGGGAGAGAAAGAGCAGACCCCATATTCATGAAAACAGAGGCCCAGACCTTACTCAGTATATCCCTCCCTAGAAGGGGTGAGGGAGACTCCAGCATGATCAGAAACTCGTGAGAAAACAGCACAGAGTCACAGTTGCAGCTTAAAGGGTGACTAAAATAATAGCATTTCACTTGTCCTGACAGTTCCATTACAGGAGTGGATTGAGAGGAAAGTGGACCAGGGGCTTCAGTGAGCACAGAGAAAGTTGCCTCAGTAACCAAAAGAAAACTGACTGATTGCTCCCCCCTCCACCAGCACAGTTAACTAATACCCAGGGTTCCTCAGGTGTCATTAGGATGGGAGCTTGTGTGGGGACCCCTGGGCACCTTCAGTCCTGAGAGCCTGACTCCTGGGGCCTACACCTCTGGGGGCAGTCTCTACTCCAGTGTGGTCATTCACAGACTGGACAGGGAGCCAGGGGCAGCTTAAATGCCTGAGAGCAACTTCGCTTGAAATGCTCCTCCTTTCCACAATAATAGCAAGCCCGTCCCTTTTCACCTGGGTTCCTCTGGGCATTTTTCTCTTCAAGCTGATTCATAACAGTTTTCACAGCCATCACTAGAGCCTGGGCCTTATGTTTGGTTCTTTTCTGTTGTTGTTTTTCCTCCTCATATTCTCTACTGTAATATAACTGTCTGAGCCAGCTGCAACAGATTTTCTAAAGACTGATTCAGTCTGAACACCTGTTTTTGTAACTTACAATGGATATCCGGAGCTTACTGAGTGATGAATTTATCTTTTAAGATCATCTCTCCCTCTGCACTCTCAGGAAAAATATTAGTGAACTTTCGAAGGCCTTCCCAAAGTCTCTCTAGTAATCTGCCAGGAGCTTCCTTCTCTTCTTGTTCTATGTCAGCCAATTTAGCATAATTTAGAGGCTTAGTTCGAGCTCTCTTAAGCCCTTCAATAATGCAATTGATGAAGTGGGTCTGCTCCCATATCCCTTTCTCTTTGTGATAATCCCAATCTGTCTCTGCTATGGGAAACACTTGGTTCCCCATAGGGAGGAGGGCTATTTCATGTTCCCTCTTTCCCCTTGTCTCACGTTCAAGCCATTCATCTCCAAAAGCAGTAGCTTCCCCTAAAACTCAAGCTCTTGAGTCAGGAGTCAGCATTTGTCCCAAGACATATATTACATCTCTCCAAGTAAGCTCATAAAGTAAAGTTAGTCCCATAAAGCCTTCTATGTACTTTTTGGATTCTCTCAATAGTCTCAACCACAATTGGTACTGTTTGAATTTCTACCGAGACTGAGGCAACCCCTCCTGGAAGGGTGCCCTAATTCTCAGCTTGTTCAGATATAGTGGCAAAGTAAGAGAATAGGAGGCAGCAGAAGGTTTAACACCCAAATCTGCACCCTTAGGACATAAGTCTGTCATATCTTGCAGAGAGATAAAGAGCAACACATACGTCACTTCTACTCATTTCTCTTGTCTTCTACAGAATGAATATAGTTGTAAAACAATATCGTAATTGAGACTGTTCAACCGGCATTGTCTGCCGCCCTTCAACAGATATTGTGGCTATGCAGTTTGCAAAAGAAAGTCAGGCTTGTCTTTTTTAAACTCTGGGGGTCAGACTTTTCCCAGTTTTTCAGGACACAATCCAAGGGTGTGAGTCTGGAACTTTGAGTAGCTCCCATCTGTAAGAGACAAAAAAGCAGTGGCCAGCGCCTTTGCTTCCTTCCTTCTGAGGTGTCCCTCTCTGCTCTAGATGGGGGTGCAGACAGACTTTCCACCAAAGCTTCCTTTCCCTGGCTGGACTTAGTCTGTCCCTTACTGATGCAGATGCTTTACTCGTCCCTCCTGGTTCTACCACTGAGGTGTGATGGAGATGCACCAGGGGTAGACCTGATGGCATCCCAAATTGATTTCTCATTCCATACCACCACGACCTTTGTTTGATTTGCCAGAGTAGTTTCCGGGAATGTTTCCCAAACTAGTACTACTAGGGGAAGCACCCTGAGTACAGTCCTGACCAAAGTAGAAGTGAATGAATCATTGCCACATCAGTAAGCCACTGGAGAGCTTTATCTAGCCCACTAAGAGCTAGTACTACCAAAGGGAGAAGCCCACTGTACTCCCAAACTGTAATTCCTGACCTATATTCTTAGAAACCTCATGCTCACTAGCAGCACTTCCATCCATATAGTGTGGAGGCACAGCTATGGCAAGGACTCACTAGCTCCACTTAGTTCCTAAACACGCTCCTAGCAAGTCTGGGTTCCTAAGACTATCAAGCTTGGAGTCTAAGTAAAAGTACATAGTAACAGCGTGGATCACAAGTCCATTGAAAGTCTATGATTCAACAGAATAGATCAGTATTTCTAATTTCTCATGCAATCATGAAATGGTCAAAGAGACCAGGAAAAGGTGACCGAGAAAGGAAAGTTCAGCCCACATGCTTCTCCCATTTCTGGTTGCTCCCCTCGCAGGGACTTTGGGTGTCTCTTGGCATGGGCAGGTCGGTATAAACCCCCAGCAAGGCTCTCCTTTCGGGGGCGGCCTTCAGTCATTACAAGGCGCTGCAAAACCACAGAGCAAGGCTCATCACTTGCTTCATGCAGGGTGTATCATTCATTCACACAAGCTCACTGAAGAGTTTTAAAGTAAAGCAGAAAACGTGTATACTGAGAAAGCAGAGAGACTAGAGCTCTGAGGGTTCTTACCTTGTCCTGAAGATTCTGGACAAGCCCCCAAAATGATAGCTTATGGTGAACGGTGTCCGATTGGTGATCTCTGAAGAAGGTTTAACTTTAGGACCAGGGACCAGGCTTGATCACTCAAGAGCTTTTGTATAGCAGCGTTTTATTAAAGTGAAAAGGGACAGAGAAAGCTTCTGACATAGACATCAGAAGTGGGATGGAGAATGCCCCCTTCACTAGTCTAAGCAAGGGAGTTATATACTTTTTAAATTAGTTATTACAATAAATCAAAAGAATGTCTCAAGATTGTATAAATTTTACTAGACCTACTCCCACAATTGACATTTTAAGGTAACAGGATTAGAACTTAACAATAGAAAGATCTTACCAGACTCACTCCCATAATATACATTTTAAGATAACAGGATTAGTAAGTCAGGAAGGAGAAACTATCCTCAGACAAGATACATTGTTGTTATATGATCCTTAGTACAGAGTTTAAACTGAGTTCTTTGTTGTGTAATCATCAGTTCTGGGCTTAAAGTAAAAAACATAAAATAAAGTTTTATGTGAATAAGACTAAGGAATGTAGAGGATAAAAAAAAAGACATTTGTTCTTTCCTCCTCCTTGAAAATTCCAGTCCCCTATCTCTACCTTGAGAACCCCAGACCCTTCTCTCTTCGGGGACCCCTGGACTTCTTATCAACCCGGCTAGGAATTGACTTTCTAGGGATCACCAACTCAATGGACATGACTTTGAGCGAACTCCAGGAGATAGTGAAAGACAGGAAAGTTTGGCATGCTGTATTCCATGGGGTCTCAAAAAGTTGAACATGACTTGGCAACCGAACAACAATAACAACCTTTGAAAAGGAGACCACCAACACAGTAACTTAAACCAAATGAAATGACAGATAAATGTGGCAGATGAAGGAGCAAAATAAAAGCCTACAAGAATAACCCTAATAAGAGGAAATAGGCTCTTTACCTGAAAAAGAATTCAGAATAATGATAGTAAAGATAATCTAAGATTTTGGAAAAAGAATGGAGAGACAGATTAAGAAGATACAAGAAATGTTTAACAAAAACCTGAAGAACTAAAAAGCAAACAGTAATAAACAACACAATACCTGAAGTGAAAAATATGCTAGAAGGAATCAGTAGCAGAATAAGTGAGGCAGAAGAATCAATAAATGAGCTAGATGATAGAGTGTTGGAAATCACAGACACATAACAGAATAAAGAAAGAATGGAATGAACTGAGGGGAACAATAAAGGCACCAACATTCAAATTAAATTAGTTCTTAACTAAGAAGAGAAAGGGACTGAGAAGATACATGAAGAGATTATAGTGAAAAACTTTCCTAATATAGGAAAGGAAATATTCACCCACATCCAGGAAGTGCAGATCTCATACAAGATAGAGACAAGGAAGAACCTATCAAGACACCTATTAATCAAACTAACAATTAAATAAAATGTAAAAATATTAAAAGCACTAAGGAAAAAAAATAACATATAAGGGAATCCCCATAGAGTAATCAGCTGGTTTTTCAGCAAAAGCTCTGCAGGACAGAAGGGAGTGGCAGAATATATTTAAAGGGATGAAAGAAAAAAAAATCTACAAAAAGAAGAGCTTATCCAGCAAGATCCTCATTTACATTTGATGGAGAAATAAAAAGTTTTAAAGACAAGCAAGCGTTAATAAAATTTAGCACCACCAAACTAGCTTTAAAACAAATGATAAAGGAGCTTCTCTTGGCAGGAGAAAAGGAGGTAACAACTAGAAAACAAGAAAATCTCAAATGAGAAGCTCACTGGTAAAAGCAAATAAACAGAAAAGATAGGAAACAATCCAATAATAAATATAATATCAAAACTAGCAACCATGAGGAGTACAAATGGAGCAAATAGTAACTGCACCTGGAATTAAGAGGCCAGAAACTTAAAACTATCATATATACCATATATATTCTATTGAGGAGGGCACAGCAACACATGCCGGTATTCTTACCTGGAGAATCCCATGAAGAATCCCATGGAGAATCCCAGACAGAAGAACCTGGAGGGCTACAGCCTATAGGGTTCCAAAGTGTCTGCCACAATTGAAACAAATTAGCACACATATATACTACTATACAAACCTCATGGGAACAGGAAACACACAACCACAATATAAACAAACACACAAAAGAAAAGGCAAGCCAAACACAGCACCAAAGATGATTTTTAACTACAAGAGAAGAGGAAAAAAGAGGAAGTAAAAAAAAAAAACCTGCAAAAACAAACTCAAAATAATTAAGAAAATTGCATTAGGAAAATAGGTATCAATAATTGTCTTAAACGTAAATGGATTAAATCCTCCAACCAAAAGACACAGACTGGCTGAATTGATATAAAAACAAGACCTCTCTCTCTATATGCTATCAATAAAGGATTCACTTCAGACCTAGGGACACATACACACTGAAGGTGAAGGGATGGAAAAAGGTATTCCATGCCAATGGAAATCAAAAGAAAGCTGAAGTAGTAACACTCATATCAGACAAAGTACACTTTAAAATAAAAATTATTATAAGAGACAAGGAAGGATACTACATAGTGATCAAGGGATCAAACCATGAAGAAGGTATGACAATTGTAAATATATATGCACCCAGCATAACAGCATCTCAATGTATAAGACAAATGCTAACAGGTATGGAAAAAGTAATAATAAAAAAATTATGGGAAATTGACAGTAACACGATAATAGTGGGAGACTTTAACACCTCTCTTACACCAGTGGACAGATCATCCAGACACAAAATTGATAAGGAAATATAAGCTTTAAATTATAACATTAGACCAGAATAACTTAACTGTTATTTATTGGACATTCAAACAGTAAATAGTAGGATAAACTTCCTTCTCAACAGCACATGGAACATTCTCCAGAAAAGATCATATCTTAGGTAACAAATCAAGCCTCAGTAAATTTAAGAAAACTGATAGGATACCAAGCATCTTTTCCAAAAATGATATGAGATTAGAAATAATTACAGGGGAACTATGTAAAAATCACAAGCATATGGAGGCTAAACAATATGTTACAGAACAACCAATGGATCACTGAAGAAACCAAAAAGGAAATAAAAAATACTAAAGACAAATGACAATGAAAATATGACAAACCAGAACCTATGGGATGCAGCAAACACAGTTTTAACAGGAAAGTTTATAGCAACACAGTCTTACCTCAGGGAACAAAACAATCTCAAAAAAATAACTTAACCTTATACCTAAAGCAACTAGAGAAAGAAGAACAAACAAAACCCTAAGTTAGTAGATGGAAAGAGATCATAAAAATCAGAGCAGAAATAAATGAAATAGAATGAAGAAAACAATATCAAATATCAATGAGTCTAAAAGCTGGTTTTAGAGAAGATAAACAAAATTGACAAATCTTTAGCCAGACTCATCAAGAAAAAAAAATGAGAGGACTCAAATCAATAAAAATTAGATATGAGAAGAAGTAACCATGGACACCACAGAAATGCAAAGCATCATAAAAGATTACTACAAGCCACCCTACACCAATAAAATGAACAGTTATAAGAAATGAGCAAAATCTTAGAGGTACAAACTTTCAAGACTACAAAAGGAAGAAATATTAATAGAAGGTATGAACAGACCAATCACAAGTACTGAAATTGAAACTGCGATGTAAAAACTCTCAACTAACAGAAGTTCAGAACTAGATGGCTTCAGGAGCAAATTCTATCAAACAGTTAAGGAAGAATTAACACATATCCTGCTGATACTCTTTCAAAATATTGCCAAAGAGGGAACACTCCAAGCACATTCTGTGATGCCACCATCACTCTGATATCATAACCAGACTAAAATAGTAGAAATAAATTACAGGCCAATATCACTGATGACATAGATGTAAAAAATCTCTACAAAATACTACCAAACAAAATCCAACAGCACATTAAGAGTATCACACAACATGATCAAGTGGGGTTTATCCCAGGGATGTAAGGTTTCTTCAGTATACATAAATTAACCAGTGTTATGCACCACATTGGGGTTCCCAGGTGGCACTAGTGGTCAAGAACCTGCCTGCCAATGTAGGAGACATAAGAGACATGAGTTCAATCCTTAGGTTGGGAAGATCCCCTGGAGGAGGGCATGGCAACCCACTCCAATATTCTTGGAGAATGCCATGGACAGAAGAGCATAGTTGGCTGCAGCCCATAAGGTCTCATAGAGTCAGACATGACTAAGGCAACTTAGCACACATGTACCACATTAACAAACTGAACTATGAAAATCATATGGTCATCTTAGTAATTCAGAAATAGCTTTTGACAAAATTCAACACTGATTTATGATAAAAAATTTTCCATAAAATGGGCATAGAGGGAATGTATCTCAGCATAGTGAAGGTGATAAACTGAAAACATTTCCTTTAAGATCAGGAACAAGACAAGGAATATCCACTCTTCTCATTATAATTCAACTTGGTTTTGGAAGTCCTTGCCATGGCAATCATAGAGAAAGTGAAAGTGAGAAAGTCAGTTGTTTCCGACTCTTTGTGACCCCATGGACTATACAGACCATGGAATTCTCCAGGCCAGAATACTAGGGGGGTAGCCGTTCCCTTCTCCAGGTGATCTTCCCAACCCAAGGATCGAACCCAGGTCTCACACATAGTTGGTGGATTCTTTACTGGCCGAGCCACCAAGAAAGCAAAAAGGAATACAATTTGGAAAAGAAGTAAAACTTTCACTATTTGCAATTGACATGCTACTATACATAGAAAATCCTAAAGACCCTATCAGAAAGCTATTAGATCTTATCAATGAAAATTAATACACAGGAGTCACTTTCATTCCCATTTGCTATGAAAGATCAGGAGGAGAAATTAAAGAAATAACTCCATTTACAATTGCATCAAAGAATAAAATACCTAGGAATAAACCTACCTAAGGAGGCCTAAGACTTGTGCTCAGAAAACTATGAAACAATGATAAAAGAAATCAAAGATGCACATCAATGGAGAAATATGCTGTTGGATTGGAAGAAATCAGTATTGTCAAAATAACCATGCTACACAAAGCAATCTACAGATTCAATGCAATCTCTGTCAAATTACCAATGGCGTTTTTCTTACAGAATTAGAACAAATTTTTTTACAATTTATATGGAGATACAAAGGCCTTGAATAACCAAAGCATTTCTGAGAAACAAAAACAGAACTGGAGGAGTCAGGCTCCCTGAATTCAGATTGTACTACAAAGCTACAGTCATCAAAACAGTATGGTACTTGGAGAAAAACAGAAATATGGATCAATGAAACAGTGTAGAAAGTCAATATATAAACCCAGGCACTGTTAGTCACTTAATCTATGATAAAGGAGGTAAGAACATACAATGGAGAAAGACAGTTTCTTCAATAAGTGTTGCTCAGAAAATTGAAGGGCTAAATGGAAAAGAATAAAATCAGAATACTCTCTAACACCATACACAAAAACAAACCAAAATAAGTTAAAGACTTACATATAAGAAAACAATATAAAATTCTTAGAGGAAAAGATAGAATACTCTCTGACATAAATGGCAGCAAGATCTTTTCTGATCTTCCTCCTAGAGTCATGGAGAGAAAAACAAATATAAACAAATTGAATCTAATTAAAGTTGAAATCTTCTGCACACAAAGGGAAGCCAAAAGCAAAATAAAAAGACAGCTCACAGATTGAGAGAAAATATGTTAAATTGAAATGACAAAGGTTTAATCACCAAAATATCCAAACAGCTCATGAAGCTCAATATGAAAAAAAAAAAAAGAAAGAAAGAAACAATCCAATGAAAAAAATGAGTGGAAGATTAAAAAAAATATATTTCTCCAAAGAAGACATACAGATGGCTAAAAAGCACATAAAAAGTTGATGAACATCACTAATGATTAAAGAATTGCTAAAGCCTTTGACTGTGTGGATCACAACAAACTGTGGGATATTCTTAAAGAGATGGGAATACCAGACCACCTAACCTGACTCCTTAGAAACCTGTATGCAGGACAAGAAGCAACAGTTAGAGCTGGATATGGAACAACAGATGGGTTCAAAATTGGGAAAGGAGTATTTCAAGGCTGTATATTGACACCCTGCTTATTTAACTTCTATGCAGAGTACATCATACAAAATGCTGGGCTGGATAACTCACAAGCTAGAATCAAGATTGCTGGGAGAAATATCAACAACCTCAGATATGCAGACAATACCACTTTAATGGCAGAAAGTGAAGAAGAACTAAAGTGTCTCTTGATGAAGATGGAAGAGGAAAGTGAAAAAGCTGGCTTAAAACTCAACATTCAAAAAACAAAGATCGTGGCATTTGGTCTTATCACTTCATGGCAAAAAGATGGGGAAAAAGTGGAAACACTGTGAAATTTCATTTTGTTGGGCTCCAAAATCACTGCAGATTTGACTGTAGCCACAAAATTAAAAGACACTTGTTCTTTGGAAGAAGAACTATGACAAACCTAGACAGTGTATTAAAAAGCAGAGAAATCACTTTGCTGACAAAGGTCTGTATAGTCAAAGCTATGGTTTTTACAGTAGTCATGTGTGGATGTGAGAGGTGGACCATAAAGAAGGCTGAGCACTGAAGAATTGATGCTTTTGAACTGCGATGCTGGAGAAGACTCTTGAGAGTCCCTTGGGTAGTAAGGAGATCAAACCAGTCTATCCTAAAGGAAATCAACCCTGAATATTCATTGGAGGGACTGATGCTGAAGCTGAAGCTCCAATGCTTTGGCTACCTGGTGCAAAGAGCCGACTCATTGGAAAAGACCCTGATGTTGAGAAAAATTGTGGGCAGGAGGAGGAGGGGGAGTCAGAGGATGAGATGGTTGGGACTGTTTAAATGGATATAAAACAAAGAGAAATATATATATATACTACCTACTAAATTAACACAGATTGAATATGGGAGAAGCAAAAAGCTATTCTGTGCATATTAAAATGAAAAGAAAGACAGGGTAGCAATTCTTACTTCAGACAAAGTAGAATTTAAAACCAAGGTTGTAACAGGAAACAAAGATGGACATTTCATAATGACAAAGACATCAATCCTAAAAGAAGATATAAGAACTGTAAACACATATGCACCCAGCACAGGAGAACCTGAATAAATAAACCAAATATTAAGAAACATAAATGTATATATTGGCAGTTACAGTAATAGTAGGGGACTTTAACAGCCCACTAACCTCAAGGAAACCTTGTTGATCTGTCTGGATCAATAGGGAAACCTTGGCCTTAAGTGTCACATCAGAGCAAATGAATTTAAGAGCTATGAATAGAAAAAATTCATTCAAAAGCAGCAATATGCACATTTTTTCCATGTACACATGGAACATTCTTCAGGATATAGCATATGCTAAGCCACAAAACAAGTCTCAGAAAATGTATGAAAATTAAGATGATGTCAAGCATCTTTTTCAACCATGAAGCTATGAGACTAGAAATCAACTACAAGGAAAAAACAACAGCAACCAATGGATGACTGAAGAAATCAAGAAGGAACTTTAAAAGTACCTCAGGAGAGACTGAACAAGAACTCAATGATCCCAACAAAAGGACTCAACAAAAGCCTTTCTAAGAGGGAAATTTATAGTAATACACATCTACCTCAGGAAACCAAAGAAATCTCAAATTTACAAAGTGACCTTTCAACTAAATGAACTAGAAAAAGAACAAGTAAAACTGAAAGCTGCTGCTGCTGCTAAGTCACTTCAGTCGTGACTGACTCTGTGCAACCCCATAGACAGCAGCCACCAGGCTCCACCGTCCCTGGGATTCTCCAGGCAAGAACACTGGAGTGGGTTGCCATTTCCTTCTCCAGTGCATGAAAGGGAAAAGTGAAAGTGAAGTCGCTCAGTCGTGTCCGACTCTTAGCGACCCCATGGTCTGCAGCCCACCAGGCTCCTCCATCCATGGGATTCTCCAGGCAAGATTACTGGAGTGGGGTGCCAGTGCTTAAGGCATATAATCACAAAGATCAGAGCAAAAATAAATAAAATAGGAACTGTAAAATTAAAAAAAAAAACCACCAATGAAGCTAAACATTGGTTCTTTGAAAAGATAAACAAAGTAGATAAACAGCCAGATTCATCAAAAAAAAAAAAAAAAGAGATAGCACCAAAACTAATAAAATCTCAGGGCTGGGGCAATGGGATGACCCAGAGGGATGGGATGGGGAGGGAGGTGGGAGGGGGGTTCAGGATGGGGAACACATGTAAACCCATGGCTGATTCATGTCAATGTATGGCAAAAACTACTACAATATTGTAAAGTAATTAGCCCCCAACTAAATAAATAAATTTATTTAAAAAAAAAAGAAATGAAGAAGGAAAACTTACAGCAGATACCATAGAAATAGAAGGGTTAGAAGAAGCTATTATGAACAACTATATGGCAATAAGGACAACCTGGAAAAAATTAGGAAGTTCATAGAAATGTACAATCTTCCAAGACTAAACCAAGAACAAGTAGAAAATATTAACAAGTCAATTACCAGTGATTAAATTGAAATAGTAATTTTAAAAAAGCACAATAAACAACAAGCAAGGACCAAATGGATTCACAATGAGTTCTGCCAAATATTTAGAGAAGAGTTAGTATCTGTACTTCTTAAAACATTCCAAAATATTGCAGAGAAAGGAACACTCTAAACTCATTCTATGAGGCCATCATCACCCTGATACAAAAACCAGACAAAGATATAATAAAAAAAGAAAATTATAGGCCAATATCATTGATGGACACAGGTGCTAAATGTCTCAATGACATATCAGAAAACTGAATTCAATAATGCATTAAAAGGATCATATACCATGGGCTCTTAGAAGAAAATATAGGCAGAACACTGTGACATAAATAACCACAAGATCTGCATTGAATCACCTCCTAGAGTAATGAAAATGAAAATAAACAAATGGTATCTAATTAAATTTAAAAGCTCTTGCACAGCCAAGGAAATTATAAATAAAATTAAAATAACCCTCAGAATGGGAGAAAATAATTGCAAAGGAAACAACTGGCAATGGATTAATCTCCAAAATATATAAGCAGCTCATACAGCTCAATATAAGAAAAAGAAACAGTCCAATCAAAAAAAAAAAAATGGGCAGAAGACCTAAACAGACATTTCTCCATAGAGGAGACACAGATGGCTAATAAACACATGAAAAGATGCTCAACGTTGCTCATTGTTAGAGAAACACAAATCAAAACTACCATGAAGTATCATCTCACATCAATCAGAATGGCCATCATCAAAAATACTACAAACAGTAAATGCTGGAGAGGATGTGGGGAAAAGGGAACTCTACTGCACTGTCGGTGGGAATGTCTATGGACAACAGTATGGATATTTCTTGACAATGGAATATTACTAAGCCATAAGAAGAAACAAATTTGAGTCAGTTGTAGTTGAGTCAGTTGTCAGAGTAGTCAGGCAGATGAACCTAGAGCCTGTTGTACAGAGTGAAGTAAGTCAGAAAGAAAAAAAAAATATTGTATATTAACACACATATATGGAATCTAGAAAAATTACTGATGAACTTATTTACAGAGAAGGAATGGAGACACAGAATGTAGAGAATAGAATGGTGGACATAGCGAGGAAAGGAAAGGGTAGGACAAATTGACAAAGTAGGATTGCTATATATACATTATTATGTGCAAAATAAATAACTAGCAGGCAGCTGCTGTATAACACAGGGAACCCAGTCTGGCACTCTGTGACAACCTAGAGGTGTGGAATGAGGGGAAGTCTCAAGAGAGGGGGTATATAATTATGACTGATGTACAGCAGAGACCACCACAATATTGTAAAGCAATTATCCTGCAGTAAAATATATAGTTCAAATGAAAAAAAAAGATGTATCCCAGAAACTCAAAAACGACTCAATGCCAGGAAATAAATCAAATTGATACACTCCATCAACAAATTGAATAACAAAAATCATATAATCATCTCAACTGATGCAGAAAAATCTTCTGACAAAGTGCAACATCTATTTTTCATAAAAACTCTCCACAGGCGGGGTATAAAGGGAATACACCTCCACATTTTATAATAAAAGCAGTATATGGCAAACATACAACTAACATAATATTCAAAGATAAAAAGCTGAAAGTATTTCCTTTATGATTAGTAAAAAGACAAGTATACCCACTCTCAGCACTTTTACTCAACATAGGATTGGAAGTCCTAACCACAGAAATCAGATTAAAAAAAAAAATGAATGTTCAAGCAAAGTAAATAAAAACTACTAAAATTCATCAGTGAATTTGATGATGTTGCAACATGCAATATTAATATACAGTAATTTCTCACATTTTTGTACACTAAAAACAAACTACCAGAAAGAGAAATTAAGGAAACAACCCCATTTACAATGGCATCAGATGAATAAAATACTTAGAAATAGACCTACATAAAAGGTAAAAGACTTGTATTTAGAAAACTATAAGACAGTGAGGAAAGAAATTGAAGAAGACACAAATAGAAAATTATACAATGTTTATTGTTTTAGAAATATTAAATTGCTAAAATTACCATATTACCCAAGGCAATATACAGAGTGAAAGTGATCCTATCAAATTAACCAGAGCATTTTTACAGAACTGGATAAAGTAATTTTTAAAATATACATGAAAAAAGAGACACCTGAATAGCCAAAAAAAAAAAAAAAAAAAACCTAACTTGAGAATGAAAAACAGAGCTGGAACAGACTAGGGAGCCCAGAAATAAACCCAGGATCTTATGGTCAATTAGACTATGAGCAAGAAAGGAAGAATATACAACTGAGAACAGTCTCTTTCATAAGTAGTACTGGGAAAACTGGACAGCTTCATGTAAAAGAATGAAATTAGAACATTCTATAACACCATATACAAAAATAAACTCAAAATGGATTAAATATGTAAATATAAGACTGGAAACCATAAAATTCCTAGAAGAAGCAAGGGCAGACACTCTTTGACATAAATTGTTACAATATATTTTTGGATCTGTCTCTTAAAGCAAAGGAAATAAAAGCAAAAATAAACAAATGGGACCTAATTAAACTCAAAAGCTATAGCACAGCAAATGAAACTATTGACAGAACAAGGGGACAACCAACTGAATGAGAAAAAAACATTTGCAAATAATATGATCAATAAGATGTCAACATCCAAAATATATAAACAGTATATACAAACCATCGTTTTTATTTTTATTTTTATTTTTTTTTTTTATAACTTTATTTATTTTAGTTGGGGGCTAATTACTTTACAATATTGTAATAGTTTTTGCCATACATTGACATGAATCAGCCATGGGTTTACATGTGTTCCCCTTCCTGGACCCCCCATCCACCTCCCTCCCCATCCCATCCTTCTGGATCATCCCATTGCCCCGGCCCTGAGCCCTTGTCACATGCATCGAACATGGAATGGTGTTCTGTTTCACACGAAACAAACCATCGTTTTTAAAAACCCTATTAAAAAAAAAAAGATCAGAAAGAAAGAAAAAGATGGTGGAGGAGTAGGTGGATGTGGAGTACCTTCTCTCTTCACATATACATCAGGAATACACCTTCAAACAGAGAAGATCTTGCAGAACCCCAGCTGAATACCTAACCACTGGAAAAGAATATATGAAACCACACAAAACTTGGTAGGACAAAGGAAGGAGGGGGAAAAAGAGGAGAGTGAGCAGGACTGAATCTGCACCTGAGGAGTGGGGGAACTGAAACAGGGGTCAGACCCCTACATCAGGGAAATTATTTGGTACAGAGGAGAAGCATTTGAGGCTGTTGGAGAGTGAAGCAGCTGATCTGTGACAGTCTGAATGGAATGAGAATCACATAAGCAATCTTTGCTGTAATCATACATGCACAGGACAGGGATGCAAGTCCCATAGACAGCACAGTGGCTGGGAGCTAGAGCATAGGGATTGGAGAGCTATCCCAGGGTGAGGTCCTTTTAACTGTAGGGAGACAGCTTAGGGGGATATGAGGAAGGAGATCGCAATGGGAAATGCCTTTGGAGGAAAATCAGGCAGTCATGGAGGCAAGACAATACTGCTGAGTCCCACACAGGTGGTGGAGACATCACTCTAGTCTCCTTCTCCCCACATGCTGGCACCAGCAACTGAAAACAGAGAAAGATCCCAGAGCGGATGGCCCTTTAAGTGCCTGATACACTAAGCAACAGAGAAAGACCTCAGCCGGGGGGCCCTTTAAGTGCCTAAATGGGCCTAGCAACAGAAAAGAGCCAGCCAAAGAGGCCCTCTGATCACCAGGTAACAGAGGCTAGAAAAAGACTCTGATAGGGCCATATATCCTGCAACTGAGGCAGTCTGTGACCCTGCAAATATTTTGCCACCAAAGTCCCCATGATCCAAGCAACTTTGCCACCTCTATGTTCAATTCTCACTGTGGCAGAGCTGTCAGAGGTTAGAAGAAACCCTAATAGAGCCATATCTCCTGTGACAATAGCTGCCAGTGCCCCTGCATACTGGCATTGCCAGGGTTCCCCTGATCCAAGCAACTGTGCCACTTCCATGCTTGATCCCCACTGGGACAGAGCTGCCAGAGGCTAGAAAAAAACCTATAGAGCACCATATTCCCTACTGACCTAGCCACTGGCTCCCCTGAGTACCTGGTCCTGCCAAGGCTCCTGCAGTCCAAGCATCTGTGCCATCTCCACACCCAGTACTCCCTGGGGCAGACCCAAGTCCTCCAGGGCAGGTTCAGGAGCAAACTCCTGTTGATGGCTCACATGTAGAGGAGGAGACAGAACCACAGTTGGAACCTAAGGGCAGTGTGGCTAAGAAAGAGGACCCAACATCTTCCCACCAGCTGTATTAGCTGCAGATTAAATCCACATGATCAACCAGGCAGACTCTATGTCTATGGACTATACAAAAGGACAATGAGAGTTTCCACAAAAGAAAATGCACTAGCTCTGGAAGCTGTGCAGAATATGCAGGAGTAGAACAAAATTAGAGTCTGAGCTGCCCCCTCAGCATGTCCAGAGACCAGCCCAGTATTGGAGGGCATCCTAGGGAGACAAGGTGGACTGTGACTTGCAGTGAGAGAAAGGACACCGACAGTGGAGATCCAAAAAGAAGGAAACATTTATTATTCTTATATTTTCACTTGTTCTGTAGTTGCTTCTAGATTTTTTTATTTATTTTTCTTTTTATTTCCCCCTAATCTGTTGCTGTAGCTGTTGATTTTATTATTAATATTAAATCTATTTAAGTTTTTTTGAGAATTTTTAATCACACTTTTATTTCCTTTATATACCTCTGCCTCTAAGTTGGCCTTTTGCGGCTCTGTAGGGACTCTTTTTTAAATTTTTAAAATTTATTATTTTTTTCTACATATATTATTTTGTTTCCTTTTCATGTTGATCTTTTCCTGCTGTAGTTATTCTTTTATATATATATATATATATATATATTTATAAATCTTCTTTATCTACCTCTATTTAACTTTCCTTTTCTTTTTGTTCTTTCTTTTCTTCCTTTTCTCACCAAGTTTGTTAGTTTGTTTTTATTTTGTTGCTTTATTCCCCAGTTGGCATCTTGTTTTTGTTTTGTTTTCCAGTTTGTACTTCAGTTAGTTTTGTTTTTAACTGGTTGATAAAATTGTCAGGTTCCTCTGCTCTCCAGGTCAATCTCTTGTACTATATATATATATATATATATATATATATGTTCTGGAATGTTTGGTTTTGTTAATGTGTGTATATGTGTGTCTATATTCCATTACTTTTATTATTATTTGCCTGATTTTGTAGTTGCCACTTATCTGGGGTTCATCTCTTGCTTCTTGTTTGTGTGTGTGTGAATGTGTGTCTGTTTTAATCGCATTTAATGCCACAAAACCGACCTGTAGAATCTCAATTCTCTTGTCAGAGATTTAGCTCTGAGCCTTTGGAGTGGGAGCACTGCTTCTAAGACCACAGATTTCCAGAGAATTCCTAACCTCAGGGGGTATTAATTAGTAAGAACACACACAAAGGCCTCCACCTGTATATAAGACCAAGTATCACACAACTGCCAGCAGCACACAGTACAGGACCCCTTACCAAAACAACAAACACAAAAACAGAAGCTCAATCATTAGCAGACAGGATTACCACCCCACACAGCCCTGCCCATCGGGGGGTGGGGGTGGAACTGCCCTTCTCCCACCAGAACACAAACACAAGACACACGCAACACGAAGTCCGCACAAACACTGGACCAACCTTACCCACTGAGAGCAGAAACCAAAAGGAAGAAGGAATTCAACCTTGAAGTCTGGAGAAAGGAGACCTCAAACATAATAAGTTAAAAAAAAGAAATAAAAAAGAAAAGGCAGAGAAATATTGCATAAATGAAGGAATATCTAGAAACACACAAGGCAAAATAAACAAAGAGGAAATAGGCAAAATACCTGAAAGAGAATTCAGAAGAATGATAGTAAAGATGATCCAAAACCTCAAAAATAGAATGGAGAAAATTCAAGAATAAATTAACACATTTGACAAGACCTAGAAGAAATAAAGGATAAACAAATAGAGATGAACAACACAATTGCTGAAATTAAAAATACTCCAGAAGGAATCAATAGCAGAATATCTGAGGCAGAAGAACAGAGAAGTTAGCTGGAAGATACAATGATGGAAATAACTGCCAAAGAGTAGAATAAAGGAAAAAGAATGAAAATAAATGAGGATAATTTCAGACCTCTGGGACAATAATAAACACACCAACATTTGAATTGTAGGGATCCCAGAAGAAGAAGAGAAAAACAAAGGGCCTGAGAATATTTTTGAAGAGATTATAGTTGAAAATTTCCCCACAATGGGAAAGGAAACAGGCAGTCAAGTCCACGAGGTGCAGAGTCCCATACAGGAAAATCCAGGAGAGAAACAAAGATTAAATACAAAGAAAGAATATTAAAGGCAGCAAGGGAAAAGCAACAAGTAACATATAAGGGAAACCAGATATGATTAACAGTTCATCATTCAGGAGAAATTCTGCAGGCCAGAAGGGAATATCAGGATATATTTAAACTACTGAAAGGGAAAATCTACAATCAAGATTTTTCTATCAGCCAAGGATCTCATTCAAAATTGATGGAGAAATCAAAAGCTTTATAGGCAAGCAAAAGTTAAGATAATTTAGTACCACTCAACCAACTTCACAACAAATGTTAAAGGAACTTATATAGACAGGAAGCACAAGAGAATGAAATGATCTGCAAAACAGATCCCAATCAATTAAGAAAATGGCAATAGGAACATATATATCAATAATTACTCTAAATGCAAATGGGATAAACATTCCAATCAAAAGACACAAACTGGATGAATGGGTACAAAGACAAGATCCGTATATATAATGTCTACAAGAGACCCACTTCAGACCTAGAGACACATATAGACTGAAAGTGAGAGTATGGAAAAAGATATTCCATGCAAATGGAAATCAAAAGAAAGCCAGAGTAACGATCCTCATTCTAGACAAAATAGACTTTAAAATAGAGAATATTGCAAGAGATAAGGAAGGACACTACATAATGATGAAGGGATCAATCCAAGAGGAAAACATAACAATTGTAAATATTTATGCACCCAACATAGGAACACCTTAACACATAAGACAAACACTAACAGACATAAAAAGAGAAACTGACAGTAACACAATAATAGTAGGGGACTTCAACACTCCACTTACAGGTCATCAAAACAGGAAATTAAGGAAACACGACTTAAATGACACATTAGACAATTAATGGATCTAATTGATACTTTCAGGACATTCCATCCAAATACAGAAGAACAGACTTTCTTCTCAAGTGCACATGGAAAATTCTTCAGGATAGACCACATCTTGGGTCACAAATGTAACAAGCATCTTTTCTGACCACAATGCTGAGACTAGATATCAATTACAGGAAAAAATGTTAAAAATACACAAAGATGGAGATTAAACAATACGTTTATGAGTAACAAACTGGTTACTGAAGAAATCAAAAGGGAAATCAAAAAATTCTTAGAAACATGACAATAAAAGCACAATGACACAAATGTATAGGATGCAGCAAAATCAGTTTTAAGAGGGAAATTTACAGCAATACAATCATACCTCAAGAAACAAGAAAAACATAGAATAGACAACTTGACTTTACCCCTAAAACAACTATAAAAAGTACAACAGCAACAATAACAAAAGCTAATAGAAGGAAAGAACTCATAAATATCCAGGCAGAAATAAATGAAAAAGAAAAGAAGGAAACTATAGTAAATATTAATAAAAATAAAAGCTGTTCATCGAGAGAAAAAGAGAGAAGAATCACATCAACAAAATTAGAAATGATAAAGGAGAGGTAACAACAGACATTAGAAATATATAAGATCATTAGAGATATATATTACAAGCAACTATATGCCAATAAAATGAACAAGCTGGAAAGAAATGAACAGATTCTTTGAAAAGTTCAATCTTATAAGATTAAACCAAGAAAAAATAGAAATTATAAACAAACCAATTACAAGCACTGAAATTGAAATTGTGATCAAAAATCTCCCAAAACACAAAAGCCTAGGGCCAGATAGCCTCATAGGTCAATTCTACCAAAACAAGAGAGAAAATATCCTCTGAAAACTGTACAAAAATTTACAGAGGAAGGAGCAGTCCCAAATTCATTCTATGAGGCCACTATCACTCTGATACCAAAACCAGATGAAGATTGCACACACACACACACACACACACACACACACACACACACACAATTGCAGGCTGATATCACTGAAACATACAGATGAAATTTTTTTCAGCAAAATTCTAGCAAACAAAATTCAGCATCACATTATAAATATCACACACCATGGTCACACTGGGTTTATCCCAGGGATGCAAGAATTCTTCAATATACACAAATCAATCACTGTGATACACCATATTAACAAATTGAAAGACAAAAACCATATGGTAATCTCAATAGATGCAGAAAAATCTTTCAGCAAAATTTAGCACCCATTTATGATTAAAAAAAAACCCCACAACTCTTCAAAAAATGGGCATAGAAGGAACCCACCTTAACAAAGCAAAGGCCATATATGATAAACCCACAGGAAACATTATTCTCAGTGTAGAAAAATTGGAATCATTCCCTCTAATATCAAGAACAAGACAAGGGTGCCAACTCTTACCACTATTGTTCAACAGTTTTGGATGTCCTAGCTATGGCAATCAGAGAAGAAAAAGAAAGAAAAGGAATCCATATTGTAAAAGAAGAAATAAACCTCTCACTGTTTGCAGATGACATGATGCTATGAGTAAAAATAACCCTATATGGTAACGATAACCCTATATGCGAGACAGAATAAGAGACACAGATGCATAGAACAATTTTATGGACTCTGAGGGAGAAGTTGAGGGTGGGACGTTCTGGGAGAATAGCATTGAAACATGTATATTATCATATGTGAAACAGAACACCATTCCATGTTCGATGCATGAGACAAGGGCTCAGGGCCGGGGCAACGGGATGACCCAGAGGGATGGGATGGGGAGGGAGGTGGGTGGGGGGTCCAGGAAGGGGAACACATGTAAACCCATGGCTGATTCATGTCAATGTATGGCAAAAACTATTACAATATTGTAAAGTAATTAACCCCCAACTAAAATAAATAAATTTATAAAAAAAAAACCTAAATATACTATCAGAAAATTATTAGACATAATCAGTGAATTTAGTAAAGTTGTGGGATGCAAAACCAATACACAGAAATCACTTGCATTTTTATACACTAGCAATGAAAAATCAGAAAGAGAAATAAATCCCATTTGCCATTGCAGCAAAAAGAATAAATTACCTACAAATAAACCTACCTAAAGAGACAAAAGAGCCATAGAAAACTGTAAGACATTGATGAAAGAAATCAAAGATGACATAAAGAGGTGAAGAGATATTCCATGATTCTGGGTTGGAAGAATCAATATTGTGAAAAATGACTATACTACCAAATGGAATCTACAGATTCAATATGATCCCTATCAAATTACCAATGGCAAATTTCACAGATCTAGAACCAAAAAAAAAAAAAATCTCATAATTCATATGGAAACACAAAAGACCCTGAATAGCCAAAGCAATCTTGAGAAAGAAGAATGAAGCTGGAGGAATTAGCCTTTCTGACTTCAAACTACCGTGCAAAGCTACAGTCATAAAGGCAGTATGGTACTGGCACAAAAACAGAAATATAGACAAATGGAACAAGATAGCACAGAAATAAACCCTTATACCTATGGGTACACTATTTTTGACAAAGGCGGCAAGAGTATACAATGGGAAAGACAGTCTCTTCAATAAATGCTGCTGGGATAAATGGACAACTACATGTAAAAGAATGAATTTAGAATACTTCCTAACACCATACACAAAGGTAAACTCAAAATGGATTAAAGACCTAAATGTAACATCAAAAACTATAAAACTCTTAGAGGAAAACATAGGCAGACCACTCAATGACATAGATCACAGCAAGATTCTCTATGATTCACCTCTTCAAGTAATGGAAATAAAAACAAAAATAAACAAGTGGGACTTAATTAAACTTAAAAGTTTTTGCACAGCAAAGGAAACTATAAACAAGGTGAAAAGACAGCCCTCAGAATGGGAGAAAATAATAGCAAAGAAACAACTGACAAAGGATTAATTTCCAAAGTATACAAGCAGCTCATGCAAGTCAATACCAGAAAAACAAACAACCTAATCAAAAAGTGGGAAAAAGTCCTATACAGACATTTCTCAAAGACATACAGATGACTAATAAACACATGAAAATATGTTCAATATTGCTCATTATTACAGAAATGCAAATCAAAACTACAATGAGGTATCACCTCACCTGTTAGAATGTCCATCATCAAGAAATCTACAAACAGTAAATGCTGGAGAGGGTGTAGAGAAAAGTGAATTCTATTGCACTGTTGGTGGGAATGTGAATTGAAACAGCCACTATGGAAGTCATTATGGAGATTCCTTAAAAAACAAAAAAAAACTAGGAATAAAGCCACCATATGACCCAGCAATTCCACAGCTATGCATATACCTTGAGGAAACCAAAATTGAAAAAGACACATGTACCCCAATGTTCATTGCAGCACTATTTACAATCGCTAGAACATGGAAGCAACCTAGATGTCCATTGACAGATGAATGGATAAAGAAGCTGTGGTACATAAATGCAATGGAATATTACTCAGCCATAAAATGGAACATATTCGAGTCAGTGCTGAGTTGGATGAACCTAGAGCCTATTATACAGAATGAAATAAGTCAGAAAGAGAAAAACAAATATCATATACTAATGCACACATGTGAAATCTAGAAAGATGGTACTGATGAACATATTTGCAGGACAGCAATGTAGATGCAGGCATAGAAATCAGACTTATGGACATGTGGGGGGGGTGGGATGTAAGGAGAGAGTAACATAGATATATCACAATATGTAAAAGAGATAGCCAATGGGAATGTGCTGTATGATTCAGGGAATTCAAACCAGGGCCCTGTAACAACCTAGAGGAGTGGGATGGGGAGGGAGGTGGGAGGGAGATTCAAGAAGGAGGGGGCACAGGTATACCTATGGCTGATTCATGTTGATGTTTGGAAGAAAGAAACATGATATTGTAAAGCAATTATCCTTCATTAAAAATAAGTTTAATTATAAAAAAATTTAAAAAGGGGAAAAACACTAAAAAAAAAAAAAAATAGCCGGACCTGAATAGACACTTGTCCAAAGAAGACACACTGTTGACTAATAGGCACATGAAAAAGTGTTCAATACTGCTAATCATTCAGGAAATGCAAATCAAAACCACAATGATATCACATCTGTCAGAATAGCTATTATCAAAAGAAGATAAATAACAAATATTAGCATAAATGTGGAGAAAAGGAAAACTTTATATATCATAGGTGGGGATGTAAATTGGTGGAGCCACTGTGGAAAACAGTATAGATGTTTCTCAAAAACTCAAAATATCATGTGGTTGGGTCGCTAAATTTCATATGACTCTTGCAAACCCATGGACTGTAACCTGCCAGGTTCCTTTGTCCTCTGTCCATGGAATTTCCAGGCAAGAATAGTGGAATCGGTTGCCATTTCCTTCTCCAAGAGATCTTCCCTACTCAGGGGTTGAACCTGGGTCTCTTGCATTGTAGGTAGATTCTTTACCAACTGAGCCACAAGGGAAGACCCCAAATATCATATGACTCAGTAATTCCACTCTTAGGTACATACTTGAAAGAAACTAAAATGCTAGTTCAAAAAAAGAAAAAGTACAGGTACCTAATGTCCATAGCAGCACCATTTACAATTGCCAAGATAAAGAGAAAACCTAGGTGTCCATTAACCAATGAATGGATTAAGAAGCGTATACATATACACCAGGGAACAATATTCAGCCAGTAAAATTGAATAAAATTTTGCTGTTTTCAACAACATGGATACACTTGGGGGTTATTATGCTAAGTTAAAATTCAGACAGAAGACAGAGAAAGACAAATGTTATATGATATCACTTACATGTGGAAAGAAAAAAAATAAAGGCATTAATATAACAAAAATGAAACAGATTCACAGATATAGAGAAGAAACATCGTTACCAGTGGGGAGAGGGGAGGGAGGAGGAGCAAGATAGTGTTAGAGAATTAAGAAATACAAAATATTATGTATAAAATAAATAAGCTACAAAAATATATTGTACAAATTCACAAGCCTAACAACGAGTTTTCTTATTGTATTCTCATTAATTAATGGCACCGTTCATTAAAGCACAGTGACCTTTGTCTAATCTGAAAGCTCTTTGCTGTGATCATAAGGTTTTTTTTTCTATTTTCATGCCATCAAATAGCATTTTTGTGAAGATGAGAAACTGACATTGTAAACCTCATGACATTTACATCAATTCTTGAATAACTGTGGCATATTAGACATATAAAATTAGAAGTACTGCCCTTACTCAGAATATCAACATAATCATTTTCCAGCTGTCTTTGCTCCTTCTTTTGTATGTATACATAAAGTAACACAGGGCTAAGTGGGCCAGCATGTCTTCTCGCATAATCCCTGCAGGAAAAGGGTCTGTGACATCAACTGAGCTATAAACTGCAAATAAAGGTATCAGTCAGAAAGGTTATGATTCTTTGTAATTTGGAAAATTCTGTTAGTATAATACAAACTGAAGGAACGAAGTTAAGATCTAGAAATGGCACAGTGCTTAAATCAAAATGTTGTAAAAAGCATACAAAAGTAAATTTAAAAGAATTTTAATATAGTCAACACAGGGAATATAGTCAATATTTTATAATAACTATACATGGAATATAACCTTTAAAAGTTGTTAAGCACTATATTGTACACTGCTGCTACTGCTGCTACTGCTAAGTCGCTTCAGTCGTGTCCGACTCTGTGCGACCCCATAGACGGCAGCCCACTGGGCTTCGCAGTCCCTGGGATTCTCCAGGCAAGAATACTGGAGTGGATTGCCATTTCCTTCTCCAGTGCATGAAAGGGAAAAGTGAAAGTGAAGTCGCTCAGTCGTGTCCAACTGTTAGCGACCCCACGGACTGTAGCCTACCAGGCTCCTCCATCCATGGGATTCTCCAGGCAAGAGGACTGGAGTGGGGTGCCATTGCCTTCTCCATATTGTACACTAGCAACATATAATATTGTACATCAATTATATCTCAATAAAAGAGTAAAAAAGAATCTTTCTAGAAATAACTGAAAAAAAAACAGTATCCCACTGACACAAAAACAAACACATAGATCAATAGAAGAGGATAAAGAGCTCACAAATAAGCCCACATTTGTAGGGGCAGTTATTCTATGTCAGAACAGGCAAGAATATACAATAGGGAAAAGGCAGCTTCTTTGATAAGTGGTATAGGAAAACTGGACAGTTAAATGTAAAAGAATCAAACTATACTATACACTCACATCATGAAACAAAATAATTTAAAAATGGATTAAAGACAATTATAAGACCTGAAACCACAAAACTTCTAGAAGAAAACAGGCATATGTTCTTTGACATCAGTCTTATCAATATATTTTGAGATACCTCCTCAGTCTGTTACCAAACCGAACTTGGGGCCGCTTGCCCAATGCACTCAATCTACTGATATCAGGTTGTGGTAAAGAAAAGTACAAAGTTTATTGCAAGGCACCAAAGCAAGGAGTACAGGAGTTCAAAAGATCTGAAATCTCCCATGGCTTATAGAAGGGATTTTAAGGCAATATTAAGAGTGGGGCTTGCAGATCATATGATCAGCTCATGGAATTTCATCTCAGTGGTCGGCAGTGAGGCAAACCATGATGTATCAGAATCTTAATCATCAACCTTTTGGTTCCAACTGGTATGGGCTCTACAAGCTTGTGGTCAGCATACAGTTAATTTCTTCCACTAGATGGGGTTGTAGTACATGTAAAACAACTCAAAAATATGACTCAGGATTTTATCTATAGCCCTTGAGGAGGAACTAAAGGTACTTGACTTTGTTTTATAGCTGAACTTCATTATTTTGTCATGATTGACTACTTTCCTTAGTTTCTTCAGTTTCTCGTTTTTCTGACTAAATTTGCTGTTTGAAACTCAAGCAAGGCCTAGGAGGCTAAAGCTTTTCTACAAATGACTGGCAGGGGCATAGAGTGTCGGACCCTGGGAAGGTCCCACAGGGTCCTTCTTGATTTCAAGGCAAAGGAAACAAACATAAAGTTAAACAAAGGGGCATCACAAAGCTCCAGGCTGGGCTCCCTGTGTTATAAAGCAAATTTCCACTCAAGAGAGAGGGTGTTTATATATAATTATGACTGAATAGCATTGTTGTATGGTAGAAACCAACACCACAATGTAAAGCAATTTTCCCCGAATTAAAAAATAAATTTAAAAATTCAGCAAAACAGGTTATAAAAAATAAAAAAGTAATAATCACAGAAAAAATAAACAAAGGGGACTACATCAAATTAAAAAGCACTTGGACAGCAAAAATACTACCAACAAAAGTAAAAGACCATTTGATGAATGGGAGAGGATATTTGCATACAATATATTTGATAAGGGATTAATATCCAACATATAAAGATATATAAATAAGTCAGATATATAAATAGGTATACAGATATATAAATAAGCACACAGATATATAAATAAGTCACACAACTCAGCATCAAAATATTGAGTAACTCAATTAAAACTGTACAGGGGATTTCCTCTATAACCCACCTCCTAGAGTAACGGAAATGAAAAAATAAATAAATAAACAAGTGAGACCTAATTAAACTTAAAAGCATTTGCACAGCAAAGGAAACTATAAACAAGGTGAAAAGACAACCCTCAGAATGGGAGAAAATAATAGCAAATGAAACAACTGACAAAGGATTAATTTCCAAAATATACAAGCAACTCATACAACTCAATATCAGAAAGCAAACAACTCAATCAAAAAGTGAGGAAAAGACCTAAACAGACATTTCTCCAAAGAAGACATACAAATGGCTAACAAACACATGAAAAGATGCTCAACATCGCTTATTACTAGAGAAACTACAATACAAAACTACAAACCACATCACACTGGACAGAATGGCCATCATCAAAAAGTCTACAAACAATAAATGCTGGGTAGGGTGTGGAGTAAAGGGAATCTTGTTACACTGTTGGTGGGATTGAAATTGATACAGCCACTGTGGAAGATGGTATGGAAATTCCTTAAAAAAAAAAAAAAAGCTAGGAAGAAAACCACCCTATGACCCAGCAATCCCATTCCTAGGCTTATACCCTAAGGAAACCAAAGCTGAAAAAGACAGATATATCCCAATGTTCATTGCAGCACTATTTACAATAGGTAGATCATGGAAGCAACCTAGATGTCCATTGACAGATGACTGGATAAAGAAGATGTGGAATATTACTCAGCCATAAAAAGAAACCCATTTGGGTCAGTTCTAATGAGGTGGATGAACCCAGAGCCTATTATACAGAGTGAAGCAAGTCAGAAGGAGAAAGTTAAATATCGTATACTAACACATACATATGGAATCTAGAAAGACGGTACAAGTTACTTTATTTGCATGGCAGCAATGGAGAAACCACAACATCATTCAGATATAACATAAATCAAATCCCTTATGATTATACACTGGAAGTGACAAATAGATTCAAGGGATTAGATCTGATAGAGTGCCTGAAGAACTATGGACGGAGGTTTGTAACTTTGTACAAGAAGTGGTGATCAAAATAATCCGCAAGAAGAAATTCAAAAAGGCAAAATGATTGTCTGAGGAGGCCTTACAAATAGCTGAGAAAAGAAGAGAAGAAGCCAAAGGCAAAGGAGTAAAAGAAAGACACATCCATCTGAATACAGAGTTCTGAAGAATAGCAAGGAGAGATAAGAAAGGCTTCCTAGGTGATCAGTGCAAAGAAATAGAGGAAAACAATAGAATGGGAAAGACTAAAGATCTCTTCAAGAAAATTAGAGATACCAAGGGAATATTTCATGGAAAAATGTGCACAATAAAGGATGGAAACAGTATGAACCTAACAGAAGCAGAAGATATTAAAAAGAAGTGGCAAGAATCCTCAGAAGAACTATACAAAAAAGACTCAATGGGCATGAATTTGAACAAACTCAGGGAGCTAGTGAAGGACAGGGAAGCCTGGAATTCTGCAGTTCATGGGGTCACAATTAGTCAGACATGACTGAACAACTGAACTGACCTACTGAAAGGAGAAATAGACATATAGAACAGACTTATGGACATGGAGGGTGAGGGGAGAAGATGATAAGATGTATGGAGAGAGTAACATGGAAACTTATATTACTGCATGTAAAATAGATAGCCAATGGAAATTTGCTGTAGGACTCAGGGAACTCAAACAGGGGCTCTGTTTCAATGTAGAGGGGTGGGATGTAGAGGGAGATGGGAAGGAGGGGACATACGTATACCTATGCTGATTCATGTTGATGTTTGACAGAAAACAACAAAATTCTGTAAAGCAATTATCCTTCAATTAAAAAAAATAAATAAATTTTAAAAACGTACAGGAGATCTGAATAGACAGTTTTCCAAAAGAACATGGACATATGGCCAACAGTCACATGAAAAAGTGCTCAGCCTCACTAACCATCAGAGAAATTCAAGTCAAAACCATAATGAGCTATCACATCACACCTGTTAGAGTGACTATTATCAAAAAGCAACAAATAGCAAGGATTAGAAAGGATGTGAAGAAAAGGGAATCCTTCTACACTGTTGGTGGGACTATAAATTGGTATAGCCACTATGGAAAACAGTGTGGCAACTCCTCAAAAAATTAAAAATAGAACTCTAACATGATCCAGTCATCCATATTATTAGATATATCATGTGTGGATCAATACTTCTACTATTTTTATTCTCAAGTGTATTGCATTGTGTGGATATACCACCATTTATTCACCCATTCATCAGTTGATGGAGATAAGTTGTTTTCCAGTTTTTTGCTGTTATGAATAGCACTTCAAAGAACATTCACATGCAAATCTTTGGGTAAACACCTAAGAGTGGAATTGCTAAATATGGCAAATTATGTTTAATAACTTTTAGAAACCATCAAATTGTCTTCCAAAGCAGCTATATATATCATTTCATATCAGGGGATGTTTAACAGGAGGATTTCTATGTGCTGTTTCTCATGAATCCTCAAATTGTCAGGGAATGTTTAACAGGAGGATTCCTACGTGCTGTTTCTCAGAAAACCTCTGTTCCTTATCAAGTGGAACGGCAAGCTGCTCCCAGGACAGAGGTCATGGAATGAGACGGGCTCGGGTCTCCTTCAGTAAACATTCTCCTCAGGCAAAACTAGTTAAGTTTCGATCCTCTTTCTTGAGATATGGTTTGTCTCCTGACCTTGTGATTATTATTATTCCTTTGTTCCCTTGGTAACGATTGCTGTACGTTTGGTTTTCTGACCTTTGTCATTGTCGAAAGAAATTTCTTGTAACACAGCATATATATACTCATAGAAAGATCATTAAAGTACCCTTCCTCCATCAGAGGCTTGGGTCCCCGTGTCTTTCTCTCTCTCTCTCTTTCCTTTTCTCTCTATCTTTCTCTCTTTCATTTTCTTATTGTCGACTCCAGACCACCAGACCCTGGTCCATTAAAAGACTCTGACAATTTCACATTTATTTCTACCAGAAATATGTGAGAGCTTTCCTTTCCATATTTATTGTCAACATTTGTTATTGTCTGTCTTTTTTATTACAACCATTTGGGGTTTGATATTTTTGTTCATTAAATTAAGGTGATAAAATGGACAGAATGTTTAAACATTTTATTACATGATATGTAAATAAAGTGAAGGAAGAGGTTGTTGGCATATTTAGGTTATTTGACCTAAGTATTTTAAATCTTCTTATGCTATTTGACTGTTAGGTATGCAACAGCCTATATAACTTGAGCTCTGGGAAACGTTTTGAATTAATATTTTCCTTTGTTGATATTTCTTAGGAAAGACTGAAATGTCAATTCAGGAAATACCTATGAGCGAAGATTCCCTGGCTATTGGTTAGTATTTGATCATGACAGATTTCCAAGAATTAATGACAAAATAATTCTTTGGACAGTAAACTAAATATATTTCTTTGGAGTTAGTGTCATCTCCTTCTCAGGACAATGATCCAATCTTTTTTTAAAAATTTATTTATTTTAATTGGAGGCTAATTACTTTACAACATTGTAGTGGTTTTTGCCATACATTGACATGAATCAGCCATGGGTGTACATGTGTTCTCCATCCTGAAACCCCCTCCCACCTCCCTCCCCATCCCATCCCTCAGGGTCATCTCGGTGCACCAGCCCTGAGTACCCTGACTCATGCATCAGACCTGGACTGGTGATCTATTTCACATATGATAATATACTTGTTTCAGTGCTATACTCCCAAATCATCCCGCCCTTGTCTTTTCCCACATTTTGATAGAAGACAAATCAGACACTCAATGTAACACTATAATGGGCAGACATATAATCTCTTCCTTTTCTAATCTAGAGGGTTCTCCACTGTTTTTGAGAAAAATGTGTACTTTTTAAGTGTTTTTATAGCCTTGAAATTATTTTGGATAGGGGAAAGGTAGGATATATAAACAATAGCTTACAGAGTCCTTGAGGAGTCCCTCTACCCATTATTTTCTTTTTCTTTCTGAGAAGCCCAGGAACATTACTTAGAATAGTGATGGGGACTTGGAAATCCAAATCTATAGCTAGTGACCTCCAAATCTAGCTGAAGGTAGCATAATTTTATCCTATACTTATTGTTGTTAAGTTGAATATTGAACTTACACTCTCTTTGAAACCTTTCCCAATCAAACGTTTTAGAGAAAAAAAACTAAATTATGCTTAGTATCTTAAACCAGGAATTAGCTCTGATGTATGACTTGTGTTTCTGAGGAAATCTGGATGTTGATTTTCAGATGCTTATTCCTCTGGGATTAGAAAATTACCAGTTAGCCAAGAGGGTAATATTATAGAGAGGAGAGCAAGACATGATTAAGGAAATATTTTCCTTACACCTTCACTCCCAAATGTTATCATTCTCATAGACCACAAATACTTGCTTTTATTCTCCCTCTGTGGTCTTCTGAAAATGAGAGTCAAAAGTAAGCTCTTTAAGTAGGGTAAAACCTCCTGTTGGCACAGAACTGCAGGGAAAAAATAAGAGATGTCTTCATTTCCTGAAACTAGGAGGGTTCGTGTGCTTCAGCAGAAATATTACTAAATTGGGCCACAAACGCACTATCGTCAGCAAATCTGTACCCATGAAAACCCTGAGTGGCATATGGAGGAAGGGAGTTTGCCTAAGTTTCACCTTCATCAGCAGTGTTTACATTTGTCTGTTTACATGCTTTATCATGTTATATTTATACTATTTTCTGTTTTTCTTGCCCACTCCCAAAGAAAAAAATGTCAGATTTGAGTCTTGATAGATCTTTTCACATAAACATCGTCCTGAGAAACACATCCAAAAAGGATCCCTGTGAACTATCTCAACCTGATCCCAAACTTCACTGCAGACCATGCCCTTGGATCTGTATCAAAATGAACTAATATAGTTAATGAAATAATCTTTATACTTCAGGGAACTGAAGCTCCTCAGAACCTTAAATGATCATAGCAACCGTCAGTTATGATTATACTGAATAATTTTAACACTAAATGCCAGAGTTGAATATCCACTAAAGCCGATTTCACATTCTGTTAGATTGAAAATGCTATGGGGAAGGCCAAAGGCTTCCTTTGTTAGCGGGCTATAAAAATCTACTGGCATATAAGCCTCTTGAAATAAGGGTCAATAGTAGTAGTTGTCAGTAATACCATAAATGACCTTCAAAGCACCTGACTGGAACCATAAATTAAAGTCAATAGTTGTGCCATAGGGTAAAGTCAAAATATGCAACTTTTTTGTTTACTGACACCTAATATATGTCTTCTTCCTGCAAAACTTGACACTCCCATCTAGTGATGAGATTAAGACTGAATGCGGTTCCCTGGAAGGAATACAGTCATCTTAAATCCAAAATTGCATGTGTATAGATTCTCATAGACAGGAAGACCCTAGAAGTTGTTTGGATTAGCCATCTACAATGTTGCAGTACCTTGTACCTCATTGTGTTCTGACAAGGGATATTTTGGAATGATTTTGTTGTCTTGCCTGGCACCACATAAACAAAAGCATATCCTTTGTGCTGAAAGCTTCCCTGGGTTGAATAGTAATTAATATAGGATTCCTAGGATCTAATCCAGACTATGTTTTTTTTTTCCTTCAATTCTTCTTTTCTAGGATTCTTCAGTTTACAAACAATGGTTAGTTACTTGAAAGAGGCTTACTCTGCCTGAATTATAACCAATGAATTATGCACTGAAATCTTATGAACAGCACTAGGCTTTATTGTCAGGAAGTAAAATATATGTAACTAGAAAATGCCATATGGTTTGTGGTTTCTTGATTAAGGATGATACTAACTGTTAAATGTATTACATTTAGGGTAGTTTATCAAAGACTGACTCTCATATTCATCTTGAGGTTGTGTGTCTCCTGGCTGTTAGATTTTTTTTTTTTTCCATTTTTCTTGCCAACAGAACTTATTGACTCCTCACTCCTCCACTTGTCATTTAAGGGATGAGATGCTCATGTAATGTATTGGAGCTAAAGTGGTGAAGAAAAAGTCTTTGCTATCAGAGAGAAAATAAATTATGAGCTTGATAGTATCAATGAAAGAAGCCTATCAATTAATTTTTAAGATTTTATTGCATTATGAAGGTGCTTCAACAAAAATAGAGAATGAAATATGAAAATTGACACTAAGGATAACATTAGGCCTGAGATCCAAGAATATTTTAATTCTTACCTTGGCTTTTTCAGTGATTTATTGTATATGATTTTTGTGTCTTGATTTTCTAAACTGGAAAATGAAGAAGCTTTTATAGTCTCTCTTCCCCAATACTAATATCAAAGCTTATTTGATATTATGTGGTGCTTTTACTTTATTCAATGTTATATTATAACATGTATATTATATATATATAACATATATTTATAACAAAATAATAAGTATGAAGGTAGCCATTGTGCAGAATTGTGAGTATTTAATAACAGTTTTCATTTATGTAAAGTCCTCTTCTTCTCGTATTGTGTAAGTTAGTTTTCCCCATATGTAAAGTCCTCTTTATGTAAAGTCCTCTTCTTCGCTATTGTGTAAGTTAGTTTTCCCCATAACTAAAGGTTTGGAACTTAAGTTACTGTATGTAGAAAATCTTGTTTATAATTCTTTTTTTTCTCTTTAGTCAGTCAGTTCTGAACTTCCCACTTTGATGATTAATGAAACTGAAACTTTATTCAATAGGGATGTAAAGGCAGAAATAACTATAAGATTCATTCCTCTAATTTTTTATTGATTTTTATATACCACCCAGCTGCAAGAACCTGAATTGTACCCATACTGAAGATCACCATGATAGCTGGTTATTAGCAAGAAAACTTTTCAGTTAACTAAATAAAACAGGATGACTTAAAGCACACCATATATATCCTCCCACAGCCTTACACATACTTTTTTCTCTCTGCCTTAATATTGACTAATTACCAAAAAGTCCAATTTAAACTAGTTTTCTTTTCAGTATTTTGTTACTACAATATTTTGTTACATTTGTTACTTTGAGATACATGAGAGATAGGTAGTGAAGTAGAAATTCTTCGCTCACCCATTTGCAAATGGCTATTGATCAAATTAATTGACAATTTTTTCTAAGTAAACCATTGCTTTTATTAATTGCTTACTTTATGAATTATACAAAGAGGAATTTTTTTTTTATAAATTTATTTATTTTAGTTGGGGGCTACTTACTTTACAATATTGTAATAGTTTTTGCCATACATTGACATGAATCAGCCATGGGTTTACATGTGTTCCCCTTCCTGGACCCCCCACCCACCTCCCTCCCCATCCCATCCCTCTGGGTCATCCCATTGCCCCGGCCCTGAGCCCTTGTCTCATGCATCGAACATGGAATGGTGTTCTGTTTCACATATGATAATATACATGTTTCAGTGCTATCCTCCCAGAACATCCCACCCTCACCTTCTCCCTCAGAGTCCATAAAATTGTTCTATGCATCTGTGTCTCTTATTCTGTCTCGCATATGGGGTTATTGTTACCATCTTTCAAATTCCATATATATGCATTAGTATACTGTATTGTTGTTTTTCTTTCTGGCTTACTTCACTCTGTATAATGGGCTCCAGTTTCATCCATCTCAGTAGAACCGATTCAAATGTATTTTTTTAATGGCTGAGTAATATTCCATTGTGTATATGTACCACAGCTTCCTTATCCATTCGTCTACTGATGGACATCTAGGTTGCTTCCATGTCCTGGCTATTATAAACAGTGCTGCGATGAACATTGGGGTACACGCGTCTCTTTCAATTCTGGTTTCCTCGGTGTATATGCCCAGCAGTGGGATTGCTGGGTCATTCTGCCTCTGTCTTGATGATCAAAACCAGGAAATATGTCTAATTCAATGGACTTTTATTCTGACGCAATGTTGAATAACAGAAATTTCTTGAGTATTTGCCATGTGTAGCTAAGGAGATTGTGGAGCATAATTAAGGAAGTATTTTTAAAAGTATTTTGTCAGTCAGAAAAAATAATATATACTTGTATATGTATATACCTACACACACACACACACACACACATACAGCTTAATTGCTAGTATTGCCACATTATTAATCTACTTTATTTTTTAACATTGCTTCATGTCCAAGGCTACCTACTTCATCTTTTATAATTTTGTGGTATTTTAATGAGAACATATGATAAAGGGTAAATCTGTGCATTTTAGACTGTGTCATGGTTAAATATCTGAATGTTAAAACATTACTGCACAAATATTGAAAAAGTAACCAAATTTAAGCTATACAAAGAAATCCATTTCAACCAGACAGAGTTAAGTAATGAAAGGCCATAATTATAACTGAAAATTGCCTTTGTTAAGTTCTTCCTCAACTTCCTGGGAATAGCAAGGAAACTTAATTCCTGGCAGATAATTGTCTTTAATGTTGTTCTTACAGGTTTCTTTTCTTGGTTTAAGAAGATCTTATTGTTGCTATTAAACAAACAAACAAACAAAAAACTTTGCTTTCCCCACAATTGTATTTCTTCAGCTAGGAAAGATCTGTGTGTGTGTGTGTCACTCAGTCATGTCCGACTCTTTGCGACCCCATGGACTATAGCCCACCAGGCTCCTCTGTCCATGGAATGCTCCAGGCAAGAATACTGGAGTGGGTAGTCATTCCCTTCTCCAGAGGATCTTTCCAACACAGTGATCGAACCCTGGTATCCTGCATTGCCAGCAGATTCGTTACCATCTGAGCCACCAGGGAAGCACAGGAAGATCTCTAGATGCAAGCTATTTTTATTTGTCATTGACCAATAATTAATGAAACTAAATAAACCCTGATATCCACTGGTTCTTGCTATATTGTTTAGCCAAGATGACTTGAGAGAAGTTTTCTTTTCTGCCAGACAGACTACATATGTTTGATGAGCTTTATCATTTGGGTTCAAAAATTCAGGTTCAAATTTGATATTTTCTATATTCATTTCTGTCTTGGCAAATAAATATGGGTCAATATTAGTTCAAACACCTGGGCCTACATCGTACAGTTGACTCTTACTGCACCATCAATTGATTTTCTCCCCCCTATCTAAAGAAGTTAGAGAAGAAAACTATAATCTTTAGAAAATAAATGGAAATATTTTCCCCTCAGTTTTGTTAATCTCTCAAAGTATTAACATCATCTCTAAAGACTGGTTGTTAAATATACCAGTGCTTTCTCTTTCTATCTAGAGATTAGGTTTAATGAAAAATTAAGGAAGGATAAGTCCACATGAAGTTAATTGAAAAAAAATATGAAAGCATATTTGCAGAAGGATTAGAAAACTTATGTTTTAGTCTTAGGACTGTTTAGATGACTGGGAAAATCACTTAAATTCTTTGAACTTGAGTTTACTCTTGTGTAAACAAAAGATAATAACTTACTTTTCTTGCTTCATAAGTTCTTGTGAATATCAAATGAAAAATATATATGAAAGAACCCTGAAAACTGCTATATAAACTTAACAGAAAATATATTATGGTGTTTCTGATCTGACAACAAAGTAATGAAAACAATATTATCAAAGGGATGCACTATTACTTTGCATGACTTCCAAGAAATTCTTTTGTAGAAATTATGCTGGAAATTAGACAAGGACCCTTTTATCTTTGACTATCTAATGTTTGTTCTATTATCTCTTAACTATAGTAGTTATAAAATGTAGTTAAAATTGTTATCTCTTGGTACTTCACTGTTGTTCAGTCCTGTCTGGTTCTTTATGACTCCATAGACTGCAGCACACCAGGCATCCCTGTCCTTCGTTTACTCCCCGAGTTTGCTCAAACTCATGTCCATTGTGTTAACGAAGGTATCCAACCATCTCATTCTCTGTTGCCCTCTTCTCAATATTTCCCAGTATTGGAGTCTCTTCCAATGAGTCAGCTCTTCACATCAGGTGGCCAAAATATTGGAGCTTCAGCTGCAGCATCAGTACTTCCAATGAATATTCAGGATGGATATCCTTTAGGATTGATTGGTTTGATATCCTTGCTGTTCAAGAGACTCTCAAGAGTCTTCTTCAACACCACAGTTCAAAAGCATCAATTTTTCACCACTCAACTTTCTTTATGGTCCAACTCTCACATCCATACAAGACTACTGGAAAAACCATAGCTTTGACTAGATGGACCTTGGTCAGAAAAGTGATGTCTCTGCTTTTTAATATGCTGTCTAGGTTTGTCACAGCTTTTCTTCCAAGGAGCAAGTGTCTTTTAATTTCATGGCTGCAGCCACAGTCCACAGTGATTTTTGAGCCCAAGAAAATAAAGTCTGTCACTGTTTCCAATTTTTTCCCCATCTATTTGCCATGAAGTGATGGGACCGGATGTCATGATCTTAGTTTTTTGACTGTTGAGTTTTAAGCCAGCTTTTTCACTCTCCTCTTTCACTGTCATCAAGAGGATTTTTAGTTCCTTTTCACTTTCTGCAATGAGGGTGGTGTCCTCTGCATATCTGAGATTATCGATATTTCTCCCAAAAGTCTTGACTCCAGCTGGTGGTTCATATAGCCCAGCACTTCGCATGATGCACTCTCCACAGAAGTTAAAGAAGCAGAGTGACAGTATACACACTTGAAGTAATCCTTTCCCAATTTTGAACCAGTCTGTTGTTCTACGTCCAGTTCTAACTATTGCTTCTTGACCTGCATAAAGGTTTCTCAGGAGGCAGGCTAGGTGTTCTGGCATTCCCAGTTCTTTAAGTATTTTCCAAACTTTGTTATGATTCACAGAGTCAAAGGTTATAGTGTAGTCAATGAAGCAGAATAGATGTTTTTTTCTGGAATTTCCTTGCTTTTTCTATGATCCAATGGATATTGTCAATTTGGTCTCTTGTGTCTTTGCCTTTTCCAAACCAAATTTGTACATCTGGAAATTATTGATTCATGTATTGTCGAAGAATAGGTCAGAAGGTTTGAGCATCAGCTTGCTAGCAAGTGAAATGAGCACAGTTGTATGGTAGTTTGAACATTCTTTGTCATTGCCCTTCTTTGGGATTGGAATGACAATTGACCTTTTCCAGTCCTGTGGCCACTGCTGAGTTTTCCAAATTTGCTGGCATATTGAGTGCAGCACTTTAACAGTATCATCTTTAAGGGTTATAAATAGCTTAGCTGGAATTCCATCACCTCTACTAGCTTTGTTCATAGTAATGCTTCCTAAGGCCCACTTGACTTCACACTCCAGTATGTCCGGCTCTAGGTGAGTGATCACACCACTGTGGTTATCTGGGTCATTGAGAACTTTTTTGTATAGTTCTTTAGTGTATTCTTTCCACCTCTTTTTAATATCTTCTCCTTCTGTTATATCCTTAATTTTTCTATCCTTTATTGTGCCCATCTTTATATGAAATATTTCCTTGGTATCTCTAACTTTCTTGAAGAGAACTCTAGACTTGCCCATTCTATTGTTTTCCTCTATTTCTTTCCACTGATCACCTACTAAGGCTTTCTTATCTCTCCTTGCTGTTCTTCAGAACTGTGCATCCAGATGGATATATCTTTCTTATTCTCCTTTGCCTTTTGCTTCTCTTCCTTTCTCAGCTATTTGTAAGGCCCCCTCAGACAATCATTTTGCCTTCTTGCATTTCGTTTTCTTGGGGATGGTTTTGGTCACCACATCCTGTACAATATTATGAATTTCTTTCCATAGTTCTTCAGGCACACTATCATATCTAATCCCTTTATTTGTCGCTTCCACTTGTATAATCATAAGGGATTGGATTTAGGTTATACCTGAATGGCCTAGTGGTTTTCCCTACTGTTTTCAATTTAAGTCTGGACTTTGCAATCCGAAACTCATGATATGAGCCACAGTCAGCTTCCAGTCTTGTTTTTGCTGACTGGATAGAGCTTCTCCATCTTTGGCTGTAAAGAATATAATCAGTCTGATTTATGTATTGACCATCTGGTGATATCCAAGTGTAGAGTCATCTCTTGTGTTGTTGGAAGAGGGTTTTGCTATGACCACTGAATTCTCTTAGTCAAACTCTGTTAACCTTTCCCCTGTTTCAGTTTGCATTCCAAGGCCAAACTTGCCTGTTATTCCAGGTATCTCTTGACTTCCTACTTTTGCATTTCAGTCCCCTGTGATGAAAAGGACACATTTTTTGGGAGGCGGGGTGTTAGTTCTAGAAGGTCTTGTAGGTATTCAAAGAACTGTTCAGCTTCATCTTCTTCAGCATTAGTGGTTGGGCAAAGACTTGGATTAGTGTGATGTTGAATGGTCTGTCTTGGAAACAAGCTGAAATCATTCTGTCATTTTTGAGATTGCACCCAGGTACTGCATTTCAAATTCTTGTTGATTACGAGAGCTACTCCATTTCTTCTAAGGGATTCTTGGCCACAGTAGTAAAGATAATGCTCACTTAAATTAAATTTGCCCATTCCCTTTCATTCTAGTTCACTCTTGTCATCTCCTGTTTGAACACTTCCAATTTACCTTGATTCATGGACCTAAAATTCCAGGTTCCTATGCAATATTTTTCTTTATAGCATCGGACTTTAGTCTCACCACCAGACACACCCACAGCTGGATGTTGATTCCACTTTGACTCAGCTTCTTCATTCCTTGTGTACCTCTTTTTCTGCTCTTCCCTGGTAGCATGTTAGACACCTACTCATCTGGGGGCTTCATCTTTCAGTGTCATATATTTTTGTGTTTTCATACTATTCTTGGGGTTCTCAAGATTTAATATCTAGAATGAAATTCAGACCACACAGAAAAGATACAGACTACATCAAAGTCAGAGGGGAACTGATAACACAATTTATTTTTTAGATTCCCAACATTCTTCCAAGCATCTTAGTATTTTCTAGAATAGAAACTTTAAATACCACAAAGTATGGCAATTTTCTAAATAATAAACAAATCTATGTAGCTTGATCTTATTTATAGCAAATGAGTTGTATCATTCCAGGGTTTCCTGGGGCAATTAGAACTAGTTTTGTAAGCATGATTTTTTAATAATATTAAAAGATGGAAATATTGATTAAAAACAGAGTAGAATTAACAAAGTAGTAAAGCTCACTGATTAAAAGCTGTTAACCAACACTTTCTTTTCTATTGCTATGAGTCTTTTCATTTAACAAATTTTTATTGAATGCTTACTCTGTACCAAGACCTGGAGATATAGTGGTAAGCAAGACAGAACCCCATCCCTCTTGGAGCCTAGTCCATTAGGGGAGTCACACTAATCACACATGTGACTGGATAATATATGTGACTGGGTTTTATACACACACACACACACACACACATAATTTTCTTTGCTCATTCATCTCTTGATGTTCAGTTAGATTGCTTCCATATCTTGGTCATTGTAAATAATGCTGCTATAAACATTGTATCTTTCTGAATTAATGTTGTTTTTTTTTTTTCGTGATGTATACCCAGGAGTGGAATTGCTGGATCATATGGTATTTCTATTTACAGCTTTTTAAAAGAAACTTCCATATGGTTTTACAAAGTAAATGCACCAATATACATTGTCACTAACAGTATATAAATGTTTCTTTTCCTCCCCATCCTTACCAATATTTATTATTTGTACACTTTTTGATGATAGCCTTTCTGACAGATGTAAGATGGCGTCTCATTCTGTTTTTGATTTTCATTTCTGTAATGATTAGCGATGTTGAGCATCTTTTAATATGCCTATTAGCCAACTGTGTGTGTTCTTTGGAAAAATGTTTATCAGGTCTTCTGCCCATTTTTAATTGGGCTGTTTGCTTTTTTATATTGAATAGTATAGATTGTTTATATATTTTGGATATTGGCCGTATCTTTTGCAAATATTTTGTTCCACTCAGTAGGTTATCCTTGTCAATGGTTTCCTTTGCTGTGTTAAAGATTTTAGGTTTAATTATGCCCCATTTGTTTAATTTTGATTTTATTTCTTTGCCTTAGGACAAAGATCCAAAAAATCATTTTATGATTTATGTCAAGCACTCTTTTGTCTCTGATCTCTTTTAGATTTTTATGGTTTCTAGTCTTACATTTATGTCTTTAATCCATTTTGAGTTTATTTTTGTATACAGTGTTAGAGAATGTCCTAATGTCATTATTTTTCATTTAGCTGTCTGGTTTTCCCAGTAACACTTACTGAAGAAACTGTATTTTCTCTATTGTATATTCTTGCCTCTTTTGTCATAGATTAATTGACCATGGTGCATGGCTTTATTTCTGGATTCTCTAATCTTTTCCATTGATTTATGTGTCTATTTTTGTGTCAGTGCCATGCTGTTTTGATTAGTGAAGCTTTGTGCCATACTCTGAAATCTGGGAACATGATATTGCCAGATTTTGCCTTTTATTTTTCTTGATTGCTTTAGCATATTGTGTTTTTTGTGAGATTTTATATTAATATTGGGATAATTTGTTCTAGTTCTGTGAAAAAAGCATGAGTATTTAGATAGGGATTGCATTAAATCTGTAGATTGCTTTGGGTAATATGGCCATGTTAACAATATTAAATCTTTCAATTCTAGAATGCGTGATATCTTTCCATTTATTTGTATCATCTTTGGTTTCCTTCATCAATGTTTTCTTTTTTTATAGTGTTCTTTTACTCGGATAAGCTTATTCCTAGGTATTTTATTATTTTTGATGCAGTTTTAAACAGGATTTTTTGCTTTCACTTTCTGATATTTCATTGCTAGTATATATAAAAGCAATAGATTTCTGCATATTAATATTGCAACCTACAGCTTTACAGAATTTATTTATTAGTTCCTATATTTTTTTTGGTGGAGATTTTAGGGATTTCTATATATAGTATCCTGTCACATTCAAAGTGACAGTTTAACTTCTTCCCTTCCAATTTGGATAAATTTTACTTCTTTTTCATGTCTGATTGCTATGGTTAGGACTTCCAATACTATGTTAAATGGAAGTGGCAAGGGGGCATTCTTATCTTGTTCCTGATTTTAGAAGAAATATTTTTAGGTTTTCACCATCGAGTATGATGTTACCTGTGGGTTTGTCATAAATGTTTTTTTATATTATTTTGAAATATGTTCCCTCTATACAAGCTTGATGATAGTTAAAAGGACATCCACTTTATTTTCTTACATGTTTTTGTTTATTTCTCCTCACTACACTGTAAGCTCTAAGAGCAGGGACTTTATCTTGTTTTCTCCTCTCTCCAGGACCTAAAACACAGTAGGCTCTCAATAAGTATTTAGAGTGCCTAAATGAATAAGCCATCAAACAAGCTCTATGTTGAGCAGAGAACCATCTCATAGTGCTTGGACAGGACTATAAGGTGTTGTGACAAGAATTGCCTAAACATCCAATAAATGGATGCTCAGGCTGGATCATTCCACTTAGAATTGAGAAATATGCCTGGAGAAAGCGCTTGAAATAAAGCAAGAGGCTATTTCACTTCTTTTGAAAACCCCAAACCTATTCTGCTTCATTGTGGAAGATATCCACATACTGCACAAAGATTCTGCCTTTGTTTCTGTGATTGAAATACTATTAGCCATTTTACTTCCTTTCGTTTTTCTATCATCCAATATTCATGGGGAACACATGTAAACCCATGGCTGATTCATGTCAATGTATGGCAAAAACCACTACAATATTGTAAAGTAATTAGCCCCCAACTAAAATAAATAAATTCATTAAAAAAAATTGTATTTCTTTCACACTGCTGTGAAGACTCAATCTAAATACTCCAAGAAGTTTCCTGTTCTAATTATTTTTATCTTATCATGGTAAGTGCAGTTATTGCTTGTTTTATGGCATAAGTATTCCAACAAATTGAATAGGAAATGAGCTTGCTAAAATAAAATTTTAAGTCACATTGGTTTACATTAAATAAATACATAACAATAGGAAATTATAGAATAGGAAACTTACCAAAGAATTGATATGGTTGTATCCCTTTACATATAGGATAGTATTATGTAATAGTAGTTCTAAGGCTTGCTGATGTACAAGGATATGTGTTATCTGTTATCTAATTCCAGGATCTCCCCTTACCCTTTATTTTATTTATGTACTTTCCCAAATTATAAAATTCATCCCACAACTGGTGAGACCCTGATTCTACACTTTGATCACATGCCCACAAAGGTTAGTACTTAGCTTGATTTCTCAGGAGAGCATTTATTAATGTCCATACCAAAAAGGGAGAAGAAAGAAGAAATGACAATCCCTGGAATTCTTGCTAGTTGTATCTTACTGTCATCACAGTAACTCAAATGACATTTGGATTTACACAGTGGTCTCTCTAATGCAATGGTTCTCAAACTTAGAGGCACACTGGAATCAGCTGGGAAGTTTACAAAATACGGGTGTCTGAGACCCATGTCAAAAATCTCCAATTTAACTTCTCTGAGGTAATATCTGGGCACTGGGATTTTAAAACTCCCCAAGAGATTCTGGGGTATAACCACACTGAGAAACACTGCTTTATGTATTTGATTAATGTGACATCATTCATCAAAGTTGATAAGAGTAACTTTCTGAGTCTATAAAGTTTGGAATTTACCCTGAGCAATTAGAATCAATTTAACACTTGAAGCATCTTCAACCACAACAGCATGGCTATGTGCCCCCAAATAGTATGAGAAGTATACACAAATACTTCTTCCTAATACCTGAAAGATATAAAATATTTATCAAGCTTTTGGGAAAATAAATTGCTATTGACAATGTCTTTTTCACATCTCAGTTATATATTGATATAACTCTCATTTTGAGAGATGATAACAATTAAAGGGAGACAAAAAAATAGAAGCATGATTAACTGTAAAGCTCTATTTCCTTGCAACAGCTTTGAAAGTCAAGATGGGCAATAGCTGTGTTTGAGTTATGTGGTCCATGTATATTGAAGAAAGCAGTATCTGCTGTTGTAGTACTGTGGTTCTACTGTTGGACGCTTATGTGACACAGCAGTGGTATAGTTCCATTGATCCAGTTTTGCCACAGGTAGCTGGGATTTTAGATCTGTTTGTAAATCATCTTCTGTAGTACCAGCCAGGAACAGCTTTACAAAGTAACATAGTAATAAATTTAATATCACCACTTTTTCTTTAGGCGATAGTGAAAAAGCCAATCAAGGAAGTGCAAGTGAGGATGATGACCTCTTCAACTCCGTGCATTCTGGTGACTCTCTTTAATTCTATCTTTGTTGTTTCTTTCACTTGCTACCTCTGTCTCTCAACCCCACCTTGTTGCTACATCATCCCAGTTGCTTAATGATCTATGGGAATGCAGGACTGATTTCACTATTAGGTCATCAAAGGCATTTCTCCATCTCAGTCAGCACACATGAGAGTCCTTTGATTTCCCAACTTCTCAGTCATGAGGTTGACTATCATAGCTTACTGGAATAGTCCTTAAGAAGAAAATCTAATAAGAACCCTAAGAAAGTGCTGCAGGTCATGAGATAATGACCTATGAAGCAAGATAAATAGAACTGGGATTTTATATTATAGAGAAGAAAAGGCTGGGAGGAGTATTAAGGGAAGGGGACCTTTTAGTTACAGTCATGGAAATTCATGCTAATGGCATCTACCTATTTTTATGTTAATATTTAGTGGATTTAAGCTGCCATACAAAATATATCCTCTACTGGATTTAAAGGTGATATTAATGGACAGAATTAAAAGTGATGTCTCCACTTTTCCACTCTCAGACTAGTCTGTGTATGTATAACATGGCACCAAAATGCAGCCTAGAAGTCTAGTCCATTTTAGTTCACTGATTCCTAAAATGTCAATGTTCACTCTTGCCATCTCTTGTTTGAAGACTTCCAATTTACCTTGATTCATGGACCTTACATTCCAGGTTCCTATGCAATATTTTTCTTTACAGCATCAGATTTTATATACATCACCAGTGACATCCACAATTGGGCATTGTTCTCGCTTTGGCTCCATCCTTTCATTCTTTCTGTAGTTAATTCTCCACTCTTCTCCAGTAGCATGTTGGGCACCTACTGACCTGGGGAGTTCATATTTCAATGTTATATGTGTGTGTGTGTGTGTGTGTGTGTGTGTGTGTGTGTATACTCTTCATACTATTCATGAGGTTCTCAAGGCAAGAATACTGAAGTGGTTTGCCATTCCCTTCTCCAACTTCAGCATTAGTGGTTGGGGCATAGACTTGGATTGCTTGGATATTGAATGGTTTTTCCTTGGAAATGAACAGAGATCATCCTGTCATTTTTGAACTGCACCCAAGTACTGCGTTTCAGACTCTTCTTTTGACTATAGGGGCTACTCCATTTCTTATAAGGGATTGCTGCCCAAGTAGTACACATAATGGTCATCTAAATTAAATTTGCCCATTTCCATCCCTTAGAAGAAATGGAGTGGCCCTCATAGTCAACAAAACAGCCAGAAATGCAGTACTTGGGTACAATCTCAAAAATGACAGGATGATCTCTGTATGTTTCCAAGGAAAACCATTCAATATTGCAGTAATCCAAGGCTATGCCCCAACCACTAATGCTGAAGAAACTGAACCTGAGCAATTGTATGAGGACCTACAGAACCTTTTAGAACTAATACCAAAAAATATGCCCTTTTCATCACAGGGGACTGGAATGCAAAAGTAGGAAGTCAAGAGATATCTAGAGTAACAGGAAAGTTTGGTCATGGAGTACAAAATGATGCAGGTCAAAAGATAACAGAGTTTTGCCAAGTGAATGCCCTGGTCATAGCGAAAAACCTCTTCCAACAAGACAAGAGACCACTCAACACATGGATATAGCCAGATTGTCAATAATGAAATCAGGTTGATTATATTCTTTACAGCTAAAGATGGAGAAGCTCCATACAGTCAGCAAAAACCAAAAAGATCAGGTGCTAAATGTGACTCAGATCATGAATTCCTTATTACCAAATTCAAACTTAAATTGAAGAAAGTAGGGAAAACCACTAGATCGTACAGGTACGATCTAAGTTATATCCTTTACGATTATACACTGGAAGTGACAAATAAATTCAAGGGATTAGGTCTGATAGACACAGTGCCTGAAGAACTGGAGGTTCATAACATTGTACAGGAGGTGGTGATCAAAGCCCTCCCCAAGAAAACGAAATGCAAGAACATAAAATGGTTGTTTGAAGAGGTCTTGCAAATAGCTGAGAAAAGAAGAGAAGCAAAAGGCAAAGGATAAAAGGAAAGACATATCCATCTGAATGCAGAGTTACAAAGAATAGCAGGGAGCATTAAGAAAGCCTTCCTAAGTGATCAATGCAAAGAAATAGTGGAAAACAATAAAATGGAAAAGACTAGCAATATCTTCAAGAAAATTAGAGATACCAAGTGAACATTTCATGCAAAAAAATGTGCACAGTAAAGAACAGAAACTGTATGGACCTAACAGAAGCAGAAGATATTAAGTAAAGGTGGCAATACACTGAAGAACTATAAAAAAAAGATCTTAATGACCCAGATAACTACCATGGTGTGATCACTCACCTAGAGCCAAACATCCTGGAGTGCAAAGTCAAGTGGGCCTTAGGAAGCATCATTATGAACAAAGCTAGTGGAGGTGATGGAATTCCAGTTGAGCTATTTCAAATCCTAAAAGATGATGGTGTAAAAGTGCTGCACTCAATATGCCAGCAAATTTGGAAAACTCAGCAGTGGCCACAGGACTGGAAAAGGTCAGTTTTCATTGCAATCCCAAAGAAAGGCAAACCCAAAGATTGTACAGACTACTGCACTATTCCACTCATCTCACATGCTAGCAATGTAATGCTCAATATTCTCCAAGGTAGGTTTCAACAGTACATGAACCGAGAATTTCCAGATATTCAAGCTGGATTTAGAAAAGGTAGAAAAACCAGAGATCAAATTACCAACATCCGTTGTAACATAGAAAAAGCAAGTGAATTCCAGAAAAACATCTGCTTCTTCTCTGACTAGGCTAAAGCCTTTGACTGTATGGATCACAACAAACTGTGGAAAATTCTTCACGACATGGGAATACTAGAGCACCTTACCTGTCTCCTGAGAAATATGGATGCAGGTCAAGAAGCAATATTTAGAACCGGACATGGAGCAGTGGACGGGTTACAAATTGGGAAAGGATTACGTCAAAGCTCTATATTGTCACCCTGCTTATTTAACTTATATACAGAGTACATTATGCAAAATGTGGGCCCAATGAAGCATAAGATGGAATCAAGATTGCTGAGAGAAATAACAGTAACCTCAGATATGCAGATAACACCATCCTTATGTCAGAGAGTGAAGAGGAACTAAAGAGCCTCTTGATGAAATTGAAAAAAGAGAGTGAAAAAGCTGCATTAAAACTCAATATTCAGAAAACTAAGATCTTGACATCCAGTCCCATCACTTCATGGCAAATAGATGGGGAAACAATGGAAACAGTGACAGACTTTATTTTCTTGGGCTCCAAAATCACTGCAGATGGTGACTGCAGCCATGAAATTAAAATACACTTGCTGCATGGAAGAAAAGCTATGACAAACCTAGACAGCAAATTAAAAAGCAGAGACATTACTTTGTCGACAAAAGTCCATATAGTCAAAGCTATGGTTTTTCCAGTAGTCATGTACAGGTGTAAGAGTTGGACCGTAAAGAAAGCTGAGTACCAAAGAATTGATTTTTTTAACTGTGGTGTTGGAGAAGACTCTTGAGAGTCCCTTGGACTCCAAGGAGATCAAACCAGTCAATCCTAAAGGAAATCAGTCCTGGATATTCATTGGAAGGGCTGATGTTGAAGGTGAAGCTCCGATATTTTGGCCACCTGATGTGAAGAACTGACTCATTTGAAAAGACCCTGATGCTGGGAAAGATTGAAGGCAGCAGAAGAAGGGGATGATGGAGGATGAGATGGTTAGATATCATCACCGATTTGATGGACATGAGTTTGAACAAGTCCCGGGAGTTTGTGATGGACAGGGAAGCCTGGTGTGCTGCAGTCCATGGGGTCGCAAAGGTTGGACACGACTGAGTGACTGAACTGAACTAGACCTCTAGTTGGTTTCTTTGTGTCTATGTCCCATTTTATATTCTCTGTTTCCTGAAAACATGAATACTTTTTACTCACGTTTGTAATTCTGTCACCAACTGAGGTTCAGACACATGGCAGGTACTCAAGAATTGAATGAGTACATGGACAGAAGAACAAAATCCAGCAATGAGTAGTTTTTGAGAAAATACAGAGTTTTATTCCTTAGAATATATAACCTCTATGGTCTTCCCTGGTGGCTCAGTGCTAAAGAATCCACTTGCCAGTGTAGGAGATGCAAGAGACCCAGTTTCAGTCCCTGGGTCAGAAAGATCAACTCGAGAAGGAAATGGCAAGCCACTCCAGTATTCTTTCTGGGAAATCCCATGAACAGAGGAGCCTGGCAGGCTACAGTCCATGGGGTCACAAAAGAGTCAGACATGACTTAGTGACTAAACAACAACAAATGCTTTAGATACAGGTTTGATTCATGTTCGAACCAAGAAGAGAATGAACAAGATCTTAGAATATTCATACATTTACTCACTCAACAAATATTTATTAACCCCTGAGTGTTTCTGTTCTAGGAACTTGTGACATCAGTAATCATAATACACAATATCCCTGCCTCAGGGAGTTCACATTCTCAGTTCAGTTCAGTTCAGTCACTCAGTCATGTTCAATTCTTTGGGACCCCATGAGTCACAGCACTCCAGGCTTACCTGTCCATCACCAACACCTGGAGTTTACCCAAACTCATGTCCATCGAGTCGGTGATGCTATCCAGCCATCTCATCCTCAGTCGTCCCCTTCTCCTTCCACCCACAATCCCTCCCAGAATGAGGGTCTTTTCCAGTGAGTCAACTCTTTGCATCCAGTGGCCAAAGTATCCGAGTTTCAGCTTCAACATCAGTCCTTTCAATGAACACTCAGGACGGATCTCCCCCAGGATGGACTGGTTGGATATCCCTGCAGTCCAAGGGACCCTCAAGAGTCTTCTCCAACACCACAGTACAAAAGCATCAATTCTTTGGCACTCAGGTTTCTTTATAATCCAACTCTCACATCCATACATGACTACTGGAAAAACCATAGCCTTGAATAGATGGACCTTTGTTGGCAAAGTAATGTTTCTGCTTTTCAATAAGCTATCTAGGTTGGTCATATCTTTGCTTCCAAGGAGTAAGCATTTTTTAATGTCATGGCTGCAATCACCATCTGAAGTGATTTTGGAGCCCCGAAAAATAAAGTCTGAAACTGTTTCCACTGTTTCCCCATCGATTTGCCATGAAGTGATGGGACCAGATGCCATGATCTTAGTTTTCTGAATGTTGAGCTTTAAGCCAACTTTTTCACTCTCCTCTTTCACTTTCATCAAGAGGTTTTTTTAGTTCCTCTTCACTTTCTGCCGTAAGGGTGGTGTCATCTGCATATCTGAGGTTATTGATATTTCTCCCGGCCATCTTGATTCCAGCTTGTGCTTTCTCCAGCCCAGCATGTCTCCTGATGTACTCTGCATATAAGTTAAATAAGCAGGGTGACAATATACAGCCTTGACTACTCCTTTTCCTATTTGGAACCAGTCTGTTACTCCATGTCCAGTTCTAACTGTTGCTTCCTGATCTGCATACAGGTTTCTCAAAAGGCAGGTCAGGTGGTCTGGTATACCCATCTCTTTCAGAATTTTCCACAGTTTGTTGTGATATACACAGTCAAAGGCTTTGGTATAGTCAATAAAGCAGAAATAGATGTTTTTCTGGAACTCTCTTGCTTTTTGATGATCCAGCAGAAGTTGGCAATTTGATCTCTGGTTCCTCTGCCTATTCTAAAACCAGCTTGAACATCTGGAAGTTCATGGTTCACGTATTGCTGAAGTCTGGCTTGGAGAATTTTGAGCATTACTTTACTAGCGTGTGAGATGAGTGCAATTGTGTGGTAGTGTGAGCATTCTTTGGCATTGCCTTTCTTTGGGATTGGAATGAAAACTGACCTTTCCCAGTTCTGTGGCCACTGCTGAGATTTCCAAATTTGCTGGCATAATGAGTGTAGCATTTTTACACCACCATCTTTTTAGATTTGAAATAGCTCAACTGGAATTCCATCACCTCCACTAGCTTTGTTTCTAGTGATGCTTCCTAAGGCCCACTTGACTTCACATTCCAGGATGTCTGGCTCTAGGTGAGTGATCACACCATTGTGATTATCTGGATCGTGAAGATCTTTTTTTGTACAGTTCTTCTGTGTATTCTTGATACCTCTTCTTAATATCTTCTGCTTTTGTTAGGTCCATAACATTTCTGTCCTTTATTGAGCCCACCATTGCATGAAATGTTCCCTTGGTATCTCTAATTTTCTTGAAGAGGTCTCTAGTCTTTCCCATTCTGTTGTTTTCCTCTATTTCTTTGCATTGATCACTGAGGAAGGCTTTCTTATCTCTCCTTGCTATTCTTTGGAACTCTGCATTCAGATGGGAATATATTTTCTTTTCTCCTTTGCTTTTCGCTTTTCTTCTTTTCACAGCTATTTGTAAGGCCTTCTCCGACAGCCATTTTGCTTTTTTGCATTTCTTTTCCATGGGGATGGTCTTGATCTCTGTCTCCTATACAATGTCACGAACCTCTGTCCATAGTTCATCAGGCACTCTATCAGATCTAGTCCCTTAAATCTATTTGTCACTTCCACTGTATACTCATAAGGGATTTGATTTAGGTCATACCTGAATGGTCTAGTGGTTTTGCCTACTTTCTTCAATTTAAGTCTGAATTTGGCAATAAGGAGTTCATGATCTGAGCCACAGTCAGCTCCCAGTCTTGTTTTGGCTGAGTGTACAGAGCTTCTCCATCTTTGGCTGCAAAGAATATAATTAATCTGATTTCAGTGTCAACCATCTGGTGATGTCCATGTGTAGAGTCTTCTCTCGTGTTGTTGGAAGAGGATGTTTGCTATTAACAGTGCATTCTCTTGGCAAAACTCTGTTAGCCTTTGCCCTGCTTCATTCTGTACTCCTAGGCCACATTCGCCTGTTACTCCAGGTGTTTCTTGACTTCCTACTTTTGCATTCCAGTCCGCTATAATGAAAAGTGCATCTTTTTTGGGTGTTAGTTCTAAAAGGTCTTACAGGTCTTCATAGAACTATTCTACTTCTGCTTCTTCAGTGTTAATTAAAGGTTGGGGCATAGGCTTGGATTACCATGATATTAAATGGTTTGCCTTGTAAATGAACAGAGATCATTCTGTGGTTTTTGAGATTGCATCTAAGTACTGCATTTCAGACTCTTTTGTTGACCATGATGGCTACTCCATTTCTTCTAGGGAATTCCTGCCCACAGTAGTAGATACAATGGTCATCTGAGTTAAATTCACCCATTCCAGTCCATCTTAGTTCACTGATTCCTGGAATGTCGACATTCACTCTTGCCATCTCCTGTTTGATCACTTCCAATTTGCCTTGATTCATGGACCTAACATTCCAGGTTTCTATGCAATATTGCTTTTTATAGCATTGGACCTTGCTTCTACACCAGTCACATCCACAGCTGGGTATTGTTTTTGCTTTGGCTCCATCCCATCATTCTTTCTGGAGTTATTTCTCCACTGATCTCCAGCAGTATACTGGGCACCTACCACCCTGGGGAGTTCCTCTTTCAGTATCCTATCATTTTGCCTTTTCATACTATTCGTGGGATTCTCAAGGCAAGAATACTGAAGTGTTTTGTCATTCCATTCTCCAATGGACCACATTCTGTCAGACCTCTCCACCATGACCCATCCGTCCTGGGTGGCCCCACAAGGCATGACTTAGTTTCATTGAGTTAGACAAGGCTGTGATCCATGTGATCAGATTGGCTAGTTGTCCATGATTATGGTTTCAGTGTGTCTTCCCTCTGATGCCCTCTCGCAATGCCCACCATCTTACTTGGGTTTCTCTTACCTTTGGTTCACATTCTAGCAGATAATAAAATTTAGAATCTGCCCGTCAATGCAGGAGACACAAGAGATCCCGGTTCAATCCCTGGGTCGGGAAAATACCCTGGAAAAGGAAATGGCATCCCACTCCAGTATTCTTGCCTGGAGAATTCCATGGACATAGGAGCTTGGCAAACTATAGTCCATGAGGTTGCAAAGAATTGGACATGACTGAGTGTCTAACACCTGCCTTCTGCTCGAATATGTGGGATAATTGAATTTTAATTGAAGGGCTTGCATAATAAAAGCCAGATGAGGAGGAGAAATTGGTGAGGAGCTTTGCAGACTGAGAAAAGATAGTAAAACGTTTTTTTCTTGTAGATTTAAAGATAAATTTGAGATAGCTATGTCCATGAGGTGAATCTCTTAAGAGACCAACAGTGAGCTACACAGAACCTCAATAGGAAATTTGACCATAAGGATAAAAAGGTGAGAGTAGCACAATGAGGCACCTGGAAAAGGAGAGGAAAGAAAAAGGAATAGTACCTACTACCTCTAAGATTAGGGATAAAATAGTAAGTATAAGCATTGGAAAATAATTGTTTAGAACATTTCTGTTGATCATGTTCATGAGGGCATTTTATTTTTGTCCATTTCAACATCTGTGCTCCAGCTGAGCTTTGTCAGCTTTTGCCACTTCTGTTTTTCTTTCAAACCAGTGAGACAGAAGAATTTGATTTGCTCAAGAGTTCTCAACTTCTGTGGTCAGTGAAAGCCCATGACCTAGTAGGACACACTCTTGACTCAGCTCAGAAATGTCCCAAAACAGAACATAGAGAGTTCTACTTCCACCTTCTAGTCCCTAAAGCAAAGAAATAGTCTTGGTGTGTGAAAGTTGATGGCTGTGCAAGGGACTAAGGGGATACACCAGGGAAAGTTTTGCTCTCCAGTTGAACTAGTCCTGGACAGTGTCATACAATATGAAAAAGCACAAACTTGGAGGCACAAAGAACAGGTTTAGATTCCTGGTTCCACTATGTTTGACCCTGACCAAGTTACTAAACTTAAGAGCCTCTATATCATATAGAGTGATAATAACAACAGGTAGAGTTTGGATAATGATGTAAAAATATTTCAGTTTCCAATAATTCTTAAGAATAGAGATCTAAGGCTTTTCCATCTAGTGTGCACTTTTGTAGGTTACCAGATACTCTTCCTCATAAGGAGGTTTTAAAATTTCTTCTGACTTTACTGGCTACTCTGATAAAGCCACCAAACCATTATATGAATGTAGATTGTCTAGTGTTTTCTTCATCATTTTCTCTGATATCAGCAACAATTCATGAAATTATTAAAAATCAGAATAATACAAAGCATAAATAGCTGATATTTATTGAACATTTATATGCAATTTCCATTTTATTTTCAACACAGCCTTATGAAATATGCACAAATTTTAGCTCTCTATTACATATGAGAAAACTGAGCTTAGAGAGATGAAGTGATTTGCATAAGGTCCTAGACCTTAGTAAGTAGCATATCTCCGATTAAAACTCAATCCTCCTCCTTTGTACAAAGTGAAAGTCTCCTGTAAATCCACCTTATAGATTAAAGTTTAACATTTGCCCCCCCGTATATATCCATATATATAATATATAAAAGAACTCATACATTATCTTTTAAAATTTGCTCTTTATTCAGTTAAGAATATATTGTAGACCTCTTTCTGTATCTGTGCATATAGATTGACTCCTTTCATTTTATTATTATTATTATTTTTTTTTTTTAGTTATTAGGTGGGGGGAAATTAACAAGATGGCATCAGTCAGGCTCTCTTTCCTCACACTCTCACACCCTCTAGCCCCATGTTCTGTAAACAATGACTTTGTAACAGCTGAGATCACATATAGCACTGCACATATGCCTCACAAGGTACTCACTTGGTCGTAGGCTTCTTTGTGCAGTACACTTATATTGGCACCATCTGGGAAGGTTTTGTTGCTGCATTGGGGCTACATTGGAGTGACACCATGGTTAGGTTATGTGAGGTTATGCAGTCCATTATGGTTATGTTATGACTGATGCTACAGCTGCTGCATCAGCAAGGAGAGAGGCTGTGTTATGGCTGCCATGCCAGCCAGGAGAGAATAAATGTGTCTGCATTTCCTACTGTTCCTTGAGTCTTCTTCCAGCCTCTTAGCTTGAGCCTTGCCTACCCCGTGTTCAGCGGACTGTGTGATAGTATATTTTTGTTGTTTGAAATTTAGATCCCTAGATATTTGCTTTAGAAGTGTAAATGCGAGCCAATAAGCATTGTGTCCATTATTAAGTATTAAACACTGCTATGTGGAGATATCTTTACCCCCCCTTCTCTTCATATATATTTTTTAAATGCATATTCTCATGTATTCTTTATTATACTGATAAACTTCAATTTATTTAAATTATATTAAATTATTTAAATAATTCTAAGTTATAGTTTGTATCAATGGACATATTCACTTTTATATTGATTTGCTCCTTCTAATTTTCCCTATTATAAGGAATGATGCAATAAACATTCTTTTTGTATTTCATTGTTATCATGTCTAAATGTTTCTGTACAATGATGTCTCAAAATTAATTTAAAAAATTCAATAGCTCAGTAAATATGCTTTTTTTAATACTGATAGATATCGCCCATATTGTCTTCCAAAATGGTGGCACACGTCTACACTTTGGCCATCCTCATGGGAGACTGCCTCTTTCCCCACACCTCCACCTACAATGGGCAATAACAACTATTTTTATCTTCTGTCTATTACAGGTGAGGTTTAGCATATCTCCATGTGTTAGCTAGCCAAATGTATTACTTCTTGTGCAATTTGTCCTCTAACGATTGCTAAAATTTTCATTGGTTCATATCAGTTCAATTGTTCAGTTGTGTCCAACACTTTGCAACCCCATGGACTGCAGCATGCCAAGCTTCTCTGTCTATCACCAGCTCCAGCAGTTTGCTTAAACTCATGTTGATCGAGTCAGTGATGCCATCCAACCATCTCATCCTCTGTCATCCACTTCTCCTCCTGCCTTCAATCCTTCCCAGCATCAGGGTCTCTTCCAAAGAGTCAGTTCTTCACATCAGATGGCCGAAGTATTGGAGCTTGAGCTTCAGCTTCAGCATCAGTCCTTCCAATGAATATTCAGGACTGATTTCCATTAGGATTGATTGATTTGATCTCCTTGCAGTCCAAGGGACTCTCAAGAGTCTTCTCCAACACCACAGTTCAAAACCATCAATTCTTCAGCCCTCAGCTTTCTTTATGGTCCAACTCTCACATCCATACATAACTACTGGAAAAACCGTAGCTGAGCATAGGCCCCAGGTGTCGGACTCTCAAGGAAATCAGGACTAAAGTGGCCTGGGGGTCCAGAAACAAGCTACCTTCCTAATTACAGCTGAGGCACCCTGGGTATTAATAACTGTGTGGGGAGGAACAATCAGTTGATTTCCCTTTGGACACTGGGGCAACTGGTCCACTTTCCTTCTGACCCACTACCATAATGGGGCTGTTTGGATAAGCCAAACATTATTATTTTAGTTGTCCTCTAAGTTGAAACTTGGACTCTGTGCTGTTTTTCTCATGAGTTTCTAATCTTGCCAGAGTCTCCCTCACCCCTTCTGGAGAGGGATATACTGAGCAAGGTTTAGACCTGTGTTTTCACGAATATGGAACCTACTCTTTCTCCCATTAACTGGACAAAATGTAAATCCTAGAGCATGGACTGATGGAAAAACTGTGGGTTGAGGGCAAATTGCTGTTCCTGTAATTATCAAGTTCAAAGACCCTCCCCTATTTCTACATCAAAAGCAGTATGCACTAAAGCCTGAGGTTTAGGAAGGATTAAAACTCATCATTGAAACTTTAAAAGAACAAGGTCTATTAATTCCTTGTAACAGTCCATGCAACACTCCTACTTTGGGTGTAAAAAAGTCAAATGATAAGTGGAGACTTGTTCAAGATATATGAATAATAAGTGCCTAATCCTTATACTTTATTGTCTGAAATTCCTCAATGAACCAAATATTTTTCAGTCCTTGTTTTGAAAGATGCTTTCTAAAGTTAAACCTATACTAAATCATCCTCTACCTATGACTTTAAGACTATTAAGAGGATTCTTGGACATTCCAGTCTACTGCCGCATTTGGATTCCAGGTTATGGGGAACTTCCCCAGCCTTTATATACACTTTTAACTGAAACTCAACAGGCCAAGACTGATAAGCTGGTTTGGTCACCAGAGACTCAAAAGATTTTTAAGACTCTTCAGGCTGCTCTCTTACAAGCTCCTGCTTTAAGTTTGCCCACAGGAGCAATCTGTTTGTTACTGAAAGAAAAGGTATGGTCTTAGAGGTAATGACACAACCCTAAGGGCCTCACCAACAGCCTGTAGCTTCTATTGTTTTGCTAGTGCCGGAAGCTCTTAAGTTTACTAATTTATTTACTGGTAGATATTTTTATATACCATGGGTATCTTATGTCTTTTTAAAAATACTTTTAAAAAAATCTGTTTATTAAAATAATGCATTTTAATTTCATAAAATTATGAAAAGTAACAAGTACAAAAGAAAACCTATTTAAGCCCACCAACTAAAAGGAAATATTAATATTTGATGCTTATTTTCCACTTAATATAATTATAAAAAGAAATTATTAAAAAATAAATGGTCATTGGGAAAAATGGATAAATTTTTTTTTTAAAAAATAAAGTGTTTTGAAGCATTATAGGCAAGTACATCATATATTTAACCTAATTAAGATCAAAACTTATGTGAAGTTTCATACTACACTTCATTGCTTAACATTAGATTATAAATTTTTTCCTAGATCTTTAAAAATTTCTCCAAAACTGTAATGAACTTTTTTACAGCTTTATTGATATATATTTTACAAACTATAAACTTTACTTATTCAGAGTATACAATTTAATAATTTTAATATATTCATAGAGTAGTGTAATCATGATCATAATCAATTTTAGAATATTTCATAACACCCAAAAGAAAACTTTACCTATTAGCAGTCACTCCTTATCCCCTCCCCTATCTCCCAGTCCTAGGCAACAACTAAATCTATCTTCTGACTCTGTATATTCTCCTATTTGTTAATGAAATTTTAATAATGACTTATTTGTTTCTACCTACCAATATGGGTACAGATATTTCCTTAAAATCCTCCAGATGATGTGTGCTTAGGGAATGTAAACTTATGCTTGGCGCAGTAGAAATGTTATCACATGGTATGCAATTATGTAGCCTTTGGTGTGTCATAGGTCAAATCCTGTCTGAAGGCAAAATAACTTCTCACATCTGAAGGCTAAAATCTAGCATGTTAGTCAAGGGTAGAAGTGCTGAAGAGGAAGTCATCCATACACAAAAAAGTGGCCCTGCTCCACCCTGAACTTGAGCTTGAAGAAACCACCATTCTCCCCCAATTCTTCCTATAGAAGATCCATCACATCTTCAAAGTTCATTTCAAATGTAACCACCTTCTGCTCAAAAGTTTTCATAGTCTTTTGGGAATTTAATTCTTCATTCCACTATGACTTTATAGTATTTTAAACTCTTAGTTATAGCACCTTGTATGTTCAATTTTGTTAAACCTATCAGACACTAAGCATCTGGTACATACCAGGACATTGGCTGGGCCCAAAATTATAGAGATTCAAGGGGGAGGGCACATATGTACACCTATGCCTGATTCCTGTTAAAATACAGTAGAAATAAACACAATATTGTAAAGCAATTATCTTCCAGTTAAAAAAAAACCCTCATAGTACAAGAAACAGTATTGATAGGAGTAACTCAAAATATGGACTCTGACTACAGACTCATTTCAGTTCAGTCACTCAGTCGTGTCCAACTATTTGTGATTCCATGAACCTCAGCACGCAAGGTCTCCCTGAATGTCACCAACTCCTGGAGTCCACCCAAACCCATGTCCAATGAGTCGGTGATGCCATTCAACCATCTCATCCTCTGTTGTCCTCTCCTCCTGCCTTCAATCTTTCTCAGCGTCAGAGTCTTTTCCAATGAGTCAGCTCTTCGCAGCAGGTGGCCAAAGTATTGGAGTTTCAGCTTCAATATAAATCCTTCCAATGAACACCCAGGACTGATCTCCCCAGGATGGACTGGTTGGATATCCTTGCAGTCCAAGGGACTCTCAAGAGTCTTCTCCAACACCACAGTACAAAAGCATCAATTCTTCTGTGCTCAGCTTTCTTTATAGTCCAACTCTCATATCCATACATGACCACTGGAAAAACCATAGCCTTGACTAGATGACGCTTTGTTGACAAAGCAATGTCTCTGCTTCTTAATATGCTGTCTAGGTTGGTCATAACTTTCCTTCCAAGGAGTAAGCATCTTTTAATTTCATGGCAGCAATCACCATCTGCAGGGATTTTGGAGCCCAGAAAAATAAAGTCAGCCACTGTTTCCCCATCGATTTGCCATGAAGTGATGGGACCAGATGCCATGATCTTAGTTTTCTGAAGCTGAGCTTTAAGCCAACTTTTTCACTCTCCTCTTTCACTTTCATCAAGAGGCTCTTTAGTTCTTCTTCACTTTCTGCAATAAGGGTGGTGTCATCTGAATACCTGAAGTTATTGATATTTCTCCCGGCAATCTTGATTCCAGCTTGGGCTTCCTCCAGCCCAGCATGTCTCCAGATGTACTCTGCATATAAGTTAAATAAGCAGGGTGACAATATACAGCCCTGACATACTCCTTTTCCTCTTTGGAACCAGTCTGCTGTTCCAGGTCCAGTTCTAACTGTTGCTTCATGACCTGCATACAGATTTCTCAAGAGGCAGGTCAGGTGGTCTGGCATTCCCATCACTTTCAGAATTTTCCACAGTTTGTTGTGGTCCACAGAGTCAAAGGCTTGGGCATAGTCAATAAAGCAGAAATAGATGTTTTTCTGGAACTCTCTTGCTTTGTCGATGATCGAGCAGAAGTTGGGAATTTGATCTCTGGTTCCTCTGCCTCTTCTAAATCCAGCTTGAACATCTGGAGCTTCATGGTCCATGTACTGTTAAAGCTTGGCTTGGAGAATTTTGAGCATTACTTTACTAGTGTGTGAGATGAGTGCAATTGTGCGGTAGAGTGAGCATTCTTTGGCGTTGCCTTTCTTCAGGATTGAAATGAAAACTGACCTTTTCCAGTCCTGTGGTCACTGCTGAGGTTTCCAAATTTCCTGGCATACTGAATGCAGCACTTTCACAGCATCATCTTTCAGGATTTGAAATAGCTCAACTGGAATTCCATCACCCCCACTAGCTTTGTTTGTAGTGATGCCTCCTAAGGCCACTTGACTTCACATTCCAGGATGTCTGGCTCTAGATGAGTGATCACATCATCGTGATTATCTGGGTAGTGAAAATCTTTTTTGTACAGTTCTTCTGTGTATTCTTGCCACCTATTCTTGATATCCTCTACTTCTGTTAGGTCCCTACCATTTCTGTCCTTTTTTGAGCCCATCTTGGCATATCAATAACCTCAGATATGTGGATGACACCACCCTTATGGCAGAAAGTGAAGAGGAACTAAAGAGCCTCTTGATGAAGGTGAAAGAGGAGAGTGAAAAAGTTGGCTTAAAGCTCAACGTTCAGAAAACTAAGACCATGGCATCTGGTCCCATCACTTCATGGGAAATAGATGGGGAAACAGTGGAAACAGTGTCAGACTTTGTTTTTTTGGGCTCCAAAATCACTGCTGATGGTGATTGCAGCCATGAAATTAAAAGACGCTTACTCCTTGGAAGGAAGGTTATGGCCAACCTAGATAGCATATTTAAAAGCAGAGACATTACTTTGCCAACAAAAGTCCATCTAGTCAAAGCTATGGTTTTTCCAGTGGTCATGTATGGATGTGAGAGTTGGACGGTGAAGAAAGCTGAGAGCCGCAGAATTGATGCTTTTGAACTGTGGTATTGGAGAAGACTCTTGAGAGTCCCTTGGACTGCAAGGAGATCCAATCAATCCATCCTAAAAGAGATCAATCCTGGGTGTTCATTGGAAGGTCTGATGTTGAAGCTGAAACTCCAATACTTTGGCCACCTGATGCGAAGGGTTGACTCATTGGAAAAGACCCTGATGCTGGGTAGGATTGGGGGCGGGAGGAGAAGGGGATGACGGAGGATGAGATGGTTGGATGGCATCACCGACTCGATGGACATGGGTTTGGGTAGACTCCGGGAGTTGGTGATGGACAGAGAGGCCTGGCGTACTGCAATTCATGGGGTCGCAAAGAGTCGGACACGACTGAGCGACTGAACTTGCATAAAATGTTCCCTTGGTATATCTAATGTTCATGAAGAGATCTCTCGTCTTTCCCATTCCATTGTTTTCCTATATTTCTTTGCACTAATTGCTGAGGAAGGCTTTCTTATCTCTCCTTGCTATTCTTTGGAACTTTGCATTCAAATGGGTATATCTTTCCTTTTCTCTTTTGCTTTTCACTTCTCTTCTTTTCACAGCTATTTCTAAGGCCTCCTCAGACAGCCATTTTGCTTTTTTGCATTTCTTTTTCTTGGGGATGGTCTTGATCCCTGTCTCCTGTACAGTGTCACGAACCTCCATCCATAGTTCATCAGGCACTCTGTCTATCAGATCCAGTCCCTTAAATCTATTTGTCACTTCCACTGTATAGTCATAAGGGATTTGATTTAGGTCATATCTGAATGGTCTAGTAGTTTTCTCCACTTTCTTCAATTTCAGTCTGAATTTGGCAATAAGGAGTTTATGGTCAGAGCCACAGTCAGCTCCTGGTCTTGTTTTGGCTGAGTGTACAGAGCTTCTCCATCTTTGGCTGCAAAGAATATAATCAATCTGATTTCAGTGTTGACCATCTGGTGATATCCATGTGTAGAATCTTCTCTTGCGTTGTTGGAAGAAGGTGTTTCCTATGACCAGTGCGTTCTCCTGGCAGAACTCTATTAGACTTTGCCCTGCTTCATTCTGTACTCCAAGGCTAAATTTGCCTGTTACTCCAGGTGTTTCTTGACTTCCTACTTTTGCATTCTAGTCCTCTATAATGAATAGGACATCTTTTTTGGGTGTTAGTTCTAAAAGGTCTTGTACTTCTTCATAGAACTGTTCAACTTCAGCTTCTTCAGCATTACTGGTCGGGGCATAGGCTTGGATTACTATGATATTGAATGGTTTGCCTTGGAAATGAACAGAGTTCATTCCATCCTTTTTGAGACTGCATTCAAGTACTGCATTTCGGACTCTTTTGTTGACTATGATGGCTACTCCATTTCTTCTAAGGGATTCTTGCCCACAGTAGTAGATATAATGGTCATCTGAGTTATATTCACCCATTCCAGTCCATCTTAGTTCACCGATCCCTAGATTGTAGACATTCACTCTTGTCATCTCCTGTTTGACCACTTCCCATTTGCCTTGATTCATGGACCTAACATTCCAGGTTCCTATTCAATATTGCTCTTTACAGCATCAAACCTTGCTTCTATCACCAGTCCTATCCACAACTGGGTGTTGTTTTTGTTTGGGCTCCATCCCTTCGTTCTTTCTGGAGTTTTTTCTCCTGTGACATTCAGTAGCATATTCGGCACCTACTGACCTGGGGAGTTCATCTTTCAGTGTCCTATGTTTTTGCCTTTTCATACTGTTCATGGGGTTCTCAAGGCATGAATACTGAAGTGGTTTGCCATGACCTTCTCCAGTGGACCACATTCTGTCAGACCTCTCCACCATGACCTGTCCTTCCTGGATGGCCCCACATGGCATGGCTTAGTTTCATTTAGTTAGACAAGGCTGTGGTCCGTGTAATCAGATTGGCTACTTGTCTGTGATTATGGTTTCAGTCTGTCTGCCCCTTGATGTCCTGTCTCAGTGCCTACCTTCTTACTTGGTTTTCTCTTACCTTGGATGTGGGGTTTCTCTTCACCGCTGCTCCAGCAAAGCACAGCTGCTGCTCCTTACCTTGGACGTGGGGTAGCTCCTCCCAGCCCCTGCCCCTGACCTCGGGTGTGGAGTAAGTCATAAGTAAGAAGTGGATTTATTCAGATATAGAAAGCAGCACACTCCACAGGCCGTGTGGGCCATTGCAGAGGGCAGACTATAGACTACAAATGTTCAATTCCCAACTCTGATTCAAATTAGCTATAAAGCCTCAAGAAAGTTATCTACATTCCACAATGTAGATATTTTACCCTGTTCATCTGTAAAATATGAATAAAATTAGTACCTTCCTCATAACTTTAAGGCTTAAGGGTTAAATAAGGGACACAATCCATGTAAGGAACCTAAGACAAATCTGACACAAGTCAGTAATCAAACATTTTAGTGAAATGAATTGGGGTTGAATTGAAAGTCCATTTACGAGGAGGTTAAGGGAAAGATTGGCAAGCCCAGACTGTCAGGGATCTTCCTAGACAATAGGATGTCGAGGCTTCTTGCTCAACTCTCCAAGTCAGTGGGTAAAATGAATGGAAGTAGCAAGCGCATGAAATGTGGACAGTGTGTATACATCACATCCACCCTCTTAGTCAGCACAAATGTCTCACTTCCTTTTTTCTGTCACTTTAACAATCAGAGCAAGAGAAACTTTGCTTTTTATTGTTCAGTCCAAATAAAAAAAAAAACAGTGGCATATATTAATACTTGCTTCATTTAATTTTTTTTTGGTTTTGCATTCTTTGTACATACATGCAGTCAATGAATCTAGTCTTGTGTGTGTTTATAACATCCCCACATTTAAGGCACATGTGTATCAACTCCAAACTGTTTTTCCCTCTTGAACTTTGAGTTTTTCTACTCAGCTCCAAGAGACGTCTGATAACTCTTCTGTGCTTTTCAGAAATATTTTGCTTGGCTTCTTATTCTCTTATATACTCTTGTCCTTTCTATTTTAAGTGTTCGGTCATAGAAAGAGCTTTGGAATCAAGCACAGTTGAAATTATAGCCCAGATTTGCTTGATTCCAAAGCTCTTTCTATGACTGAAATCAATAATTCCTTCTCCATCCTCTTTGCCTAGCTAGTGCTAACAAAATCTCAGGTTCCAGTCCACATTTCAGCTATTCTCAGAAGTCTTCTTAAACCAGTGAAGTCCACGGGAATTTTTACCATCTCTGTGTACCCATTGTACAAATAAATTTCTATCATTCCTTTATCATTTAGCATGTGAGGCCTGTTATTAGTTTACTTTTAAATGAATCTCCCTCTTTTTTATGTTTCTTTGGTTAGTGTTCGGGTTATGTTTTATGTGTGTGTGTGTGTTTGCATATGTATACACATGCTTCTGCTGTTGTCTTCTGTTTTGCTTGGATATATGGATCTGTGTTTCAATACTTGTTTTTGAAAGGGTTGAAAGTCTTTAGGTTGTCCTATGGTTTATGGCTTCCCTGGTAGCTCAGTGGTAAAGAATATGCCTGCAATGCAGAAGCTGCAGGAGACACGGGTACAATCCCTGGGTGGGAAAGATTCCCTGGACGAGGACATGGCAACCCACTTCAGTTTTCTTGCCTGGAGAATCCCCATGGATAGAGACACCGGGGAGGCTACAATCCATAGGGTTGCAAAGAGTTGGACATGACTGGTGAAACTTAGCACAGCACATGGATCTGGGTTTTAACCCTTGTTTTTGTGTCCACGTGTATGTCTGTGTATATTTGTGTGTCTATATGACTGTTTTGTGTATCTGTGTGTTGTGTTTTTCTGCATGTATATTTCATGTGTTTTGTGTCCATGTATTAATATTTATGCTTATGGTCATTATATACTCATATGTATATTTACATATGCATACATGTATGGGACTTCCCATGTGGTGCTGGCGCTAGTGGGTGTGGGAGCGACTGTGAAGAGATAATCCACGTCCAAGGGCAGAGAAGCCCCAGCAAGACAGTAGGTGCTGGAGCGGTGGCTGCATGGTGCTCAATCAACTGTGAGGAGATACCCCATCTCCAAGACCAAAGGAGAAGCCCCAGCAAGACAGTAGGAGGGGCAAAATCATGGTTAGAATCAAATCCCAAACCCGCCAGAAATGCTCAGAGGGCTCAAACAAACCTTGTGTGCACAAGGACCCAGAGACCCCACAGAGACTCTATGGGTCAGCAGTGGACTGCCGCAGGGACAGGTGATCTGGATGCAGCAGACCTGGGTGTGGCATAAGCCCTCTTGGAGGAGGTCGCCATTAACCTCACCAAAGAGCCACCAGAATTTACACAGGACTGGGAAGCAAACTATTGGCAGGCACAAACAGAATCTTGTGTGCACCAGGACCCAGGAGAAGGAGCAGTGACCCCACAAGAGACTGACCCAGACTTGTCGTTAGTGTCCAGGAGTCTCTGGTGGAGACGTGGGTCAGCAGTGGCCTGCTGCAGGGCCGGGGGCACTGAGTGTAGCAAGTGCCCTTTTGAAGGAGGTCGCCATTATCTTCATTATCTCCACCATAGTTTAGCCTCAGGTCAAATAACAGGGAGGGAAAACAACCCCACCCATCATAGAAAATTGGATTAAAGATTTACTGAATATGGCCCCACCCATCAGAACAAGACCCAGTTTACCCCTCAGTCAGTCTCTCCCATCAGGAAGCTTCCATAAGCCTCTTACCTTTCTGCATCAAAGGGCAGACAGACTGAAAACTACAATCACATGTAACTAACCAATCTGATCACATGGACCATAGCCTTGTCTAACTCAATGAAATTCTGAGCCATGCCATGTAGGGCCACCCAAGACGGATGGGTTATGGTGGAGAGTTCTGACAAAACGTGGTCAACTGGAGAAGGGAATGGGAAACCACTTCAGTATTCTCGCCTTGAGAAACCCATGAACAGTATGAAAAGGGAAAAATATAGGACACTGAAAGATGAACTCCCCAGGTCAGTAGGTGCCCAATATGCTACTGGAGATCAGTGGAGAAATAACTACAGAAGGAATGAAGGGATGGAGCCAAAGCAAAAACAACACACAGTTGTGGATGTGACTGGGGATGGAAGTAAAGTCCAATGTTGGAAAGAGTAATATTGCATAGGAGCTGGAATGTTAGGTCCATGAATCAAGGCAAATTGGAAGTGGTCAAATAGGAGATGGCAAGAGTGAGCACTGACATTTTTGGAATCAGCAACTAAAATGGATTGGAATAGGTGAATTTAACTCAGATGACCATTATATCTACCAGAGAGGGCAAGAATCCCTTAGAAGAAATGGAGTAGCCATCATAGTCAACAAAAGAGTCTGAAATGCAGTATTTGGATGCAATCTCAAAAAGGACAGAATGATCTCTGTTCATTTCCAAGGCAAACGATTCAATATCACTGTAATCCAAGTCTATGCCCCGACCAGTAATGCTGAAGAAGCTGAAGTTGAATGGTCCTACGAAGACCTACAAGACCTTCTAGAACTAACATCCAAAAAAGATGTCTTTTTCACTATAGGGGACTGAAATGCAAAAGTAGGAAGTCAAGAAACACCTGGAGTACCAGGCAAATTTAGCCTTGGAGGACAGAATGAAGCAGGACAAAAAAGCTAATAGAGTTTTGCCAAGAGAATGCACTGGTCATAGGAAACACCCTCTTCCAACAACACAAGAGACGACTCCACACATGCACATCACCAGATGGTCAATACCGAAATCAGATTGATTATATTCTTTGCAGCCAAAGATGGAGAAGTTCTATACAGTCAGCAAAAACAATACTGGGCACTGACTGTGGCTCAGGGCACGAACTCCTTATTGCCAAATTCAGACTTATATTGAAGAAAGTAGGGAAAACCACTAGACCATTCAGGTATGGTCTAAATCAACTCCATTACGATTATACAGTGGAAGTGACAAATAGATTCAAGGGATTGGATCTGATAGACAGAGTGCCTGATGAACTATGGACGGAGGTTCGTGACATTGTACAGGAGGCAGGGATAAAGACCATCCTCAAGGAAAAGAAATGCAAAAAGGTCAAGTGATTGTCTGAGGAGGCCTTATAAATAGTTGTGAATAGAAGAGAAGCAAAAGGCAAAGGAGAAAAGGAAAGACATACCCATTTGAATGCAGAGTTCCAAAGAATAGCAAGGAGAGATAAGAAAGCCTTCCTCAGCGATCAATGCAATGAAATAGAGGAAAACAATAGAATAGGAAAGACTAGAGATCTTTTCAAGAAAATTAGAGATACCAAGGGAACATTTCATGCAAATATGGGTGCAATAAAAGACATAAATGGCATGGACCTAACAGAAACAGAAGACATTAAGAAAACGTGGCAAGAATACACAGACGAAGTAAACAAAAACTATCTTCACGACCCAGATAATCGCGATAGCGTGATCACCAACCTAGAGCCAGACATCCTGGAATGTGAAGTCAAGTGGGCCTTAGGAAGCATGACTATGAACAAAGCTAGTGGGGGTGATGGAATTCCAGTTGAGCTATTTCAAGTCCAAAAAGATGACGCTGTGAAAGTGCTGCACTCAATAGGCCAGCAAATTTGGAAACCTCAGCAGTGGCCACAGGACTGGAAAAGATCAGTTTTCATTCCAATCCCAAGGAAAGGCAATGCCAAAGAATGCTCACACTACCGCACAATTGTACTCATCTCACACACTAGTAAAGTGATGCTTAAAATTCTCCAAGCCATGATTCAGCAATACGTGAACTGTGAAATTCCAGATGTCCAAGCTGATTTTAGAAAAGGCAGAGGAACCAGAGATCAAACTGCCAGCATCCACTGGATCATCGAAAAAGCAAGAGAGTTCCAGAAAAACATCTATTTCTGCTTTATTGACTATGCCAAAGCCTTTGACTGTGTGGATCACCATAAACTGTGGAAAATTCTTAAAGAGATGGGAATACCAGACCACCTGACCTGCCTCTTGAGAAACCTGTATGCAGGTCAGGAAGCAACAGTTAGAACTGGACCTGGAACAACAGACTGGTTCTAAATAGGAAAAGGAGTATGTCAAGGCTGTATATTGTCATCCTGCTTATTAAACTTATATGCAGAGTACATCATGAGACATGATGGGCTGGAGGAAGCACAAGCTGGAATCAAGATTGCCAGGAGAAATATCAATAACCTCAGGTATTCAGATGACACGACTCTTATGGCAGAAAGTGAAGAAGAACTAAAAAGCCTCTTGATGAAAGTGAGAGAGGAGAGTGAAAAAGTTGGCTTAAAGCTCAACATTCAGAAAACTAAGGTCATGGCATCTGGTGCCATCACTTCATGGCAAAGAGATGGGGAAACAGTGTCAGACTTTATTTTTCTGGGCTCCAAAATCCCTGCAGATGGTGATTGCAGACATGAAATTAAAAGACGCTTACTCCTTGGAAGGAAAGTTAGGTCCAAACTAGATAGCATATTAAAACGTAGAGACATTACTTTGCCAACAAAAGTCCATCTAGTTATTCTATGGTTTTTCCTGTGGTCATGTATGGATGTGAGAGTTGGACCATGAAGAAAGCTGAGCACCGCAGAATTGATGCTTTTGAACTGTGGTGTTAGAGAAGACTCTTGAGCGTCCCTTGGACTGCAAGGAGATCCAACCAGTCCATCCTAAAGGAGATCAGCCCTGGGTATTCATTGGAAGGACTGATGTTGAGGCTGAAACTTCAATACTTTGGCTACCTCATGGGAAGAGTTGACTCATTGGAAAAGACCCTGATGCTAGGAAGGATTGGGGGCGGGAAGAGAAGGGGAAGACAGAGGATGAGATGGCTGGATGGCATCACTGACTCGATGGACATGAGTTTGGGTAAACTCCGGGAGTTGGTGATTGACAGGGAGGCCTGGCGTGCTGTGATTCATGAGGTCGCAGAGTCGGACATGACTGAGCAACTGAACTCTACTGAACTGAGGAGATTGTAGATACCAAATGAAATAATCTGCACTAAGTGCTTAGTACAGTGCCTGGAAAAGCAAATGACTAAGAAATAATAGGTGTCATTGTTATACTTGTTGCTGTAAGTATATTATAGTTTGATTTTTAAAGATCAGAAAAGATACAAATATCAAGTTTAGCAGTGCTCATGTTACAATTGGGGAAGTTGAGGCGCAGAAAGATTTAACTTGTCTAAAGTCTCAGAAAGATGCAGAGTCAGGTCTGTCTCTGGGATTTCTAACTTCACCCTCAATGGAATTTCTAACTTTCCCTTCAATGTTCGTCTTAGCAGAGTTACTGAGCCTACTGCAGGACTGCAAATTTTCCCCAGAGAAATGCTGTGCATTCTCTTGAGGACGTTTATTTATGTTCAGATCTAGGAGACCCTAACAAGAGGCAAGAGGCAGTTCAATAATACAATCACCAGACCAGACAAAAATTGACACCAGTCCAAGGGGGCATGGGGTTTCAGCTCTTCATCAGGAAAAGACTGTGTAGGTGAAGAGGTGTGTGTGTGTGTGTGTGTGTGTGTGTGTGTGTGTGTGTGTATGTGTGTGTGTGTGTGTGTGTGTGTGTGTGTGTGTGAATAGTGGTGATGGTAGTAGGATGTTGGTTGGAAAATACAAAAGCAGTGTTCTCCACAGTTCAGGGTTCCCTGAGTGAGGACTTGATAGGAAAGAATGATTAAAAGTTCCAGTGAGGCAGACTGAATGAAGTAACCAAAAAGCAAGGGACAGCCAGACAAGGGGGACTGAATTTGAAAGCCAGAGGGACTTAACAGAATCTCATGTGATAATGGCAGAACCTGAAATGCTAGAGTCTCCTCTTAGCCCTTGTCCAGCCTCAAATCATCTGTATGTAATCACTCCTTGACAGGCAGTAGGGATGGTTACACACAGGAGTGGAGAAGAAAATGTCTCTCTTTGGATACCCACTCCCCCTCTCTTCAAATTTCATGCCTCCCCAACCATGGCCTCTCTATTCCTCTAATAGAAAAAAGCTAAATGCAGATGTTATTCACACTTCAGTGTGAATTTGTTGGGTGTATTTTTCCTTTTGGAGTGTTTATATTTTCAAAGATCAGTGGATTGTTAACAGTGCCAAACCTACAGGTAGACTTCTGGTGGACTTACAGTTACCCTGAGGCCATGAAGAGAAGTAACTAAGCTTCTCATAAGGCTTAATATCACTTTCTTATGGGTCAGGTGTATGTACCAGTGTAAAACCATTAAAAAGGTCAATCTAATAAACCATACCACTGTCAAGTAAATTGGAAGTACACTGGATGCCAGACCTAACTTTTCAACTAAAGAAATAAATAATAGATTCCTTGTGAGCAGTAATGGAAACTTTATTCTTACCACAAAAGAGGCAGAGCTATCAGAGAAAGCTTTCCCTATAGGAGATGTGGGGGTATAGTCCCCCATAACAGCATTATTCATGGGCTTACAAATTATTTAAGCACTGATATACAAAAATATCTTTAATAAACTTAATCTCCTGAATTTTGAGGCCCATAGTCACCCATCTACAACCCTTTGTTTATTTGCATAGACTGAATAGACAGGGGTTAACAGTATGACTGTTGAATATTGCATAGGCCAGCAACGTTGATCTATTCTACCTGGGGACACCTGAAAGGAAAATACTCCCATAGTGGAGGGAGCACACTCATCCCAAAGGTTATTCCTCAACCTCATCTTGTTGAGGAAGCACAAAATAGACACAGCTTGGGAAATCAAAGACCAGAAACCCCTATTGGCTCCAGGGAAAGTCAAATCAATACTTTAGCAAGGGCAAGAATTGCTTCACTCACAGTTAAAACTCCAACCCCAGGCAGGGTAGGGAGGGGGTGCTCATGTGACTTGTACTGAAATAGGGAAGGAAGGGGAATGTTAGATGAGACTGGGAGTCTCTGTGAGAGATATAAGGAAGAAAAGGAAGTAAGCAAGCACAGACTCTGGAAGCCATCAGGAGTTCATCTTTTTAATATCAGGAGGCTAGAAGAAAGGACAGAAGTGGCTCTGGCTGTGATGGAGCTCTTACTGGGCCTGCTGCTCCTGAGCCACCTACTGGTGGTCATCTATGGTAAAGTAGCAAAACGGGGCCTGTCTGCCACTGTTGGCACATGCAAAAATGGGGGAGTGGGGAGAGGTGGGATTGAATGCCTGCTGAGGAAAGCCTACTCCTGCTAAATGAGTGACTGTTGTCAGCCAATGCTCCAGAGTCTCTCAGCTTTGGGCAGAAGGGAGGGAAGTGGCTGAAGATTATTGAAGAAGCCAGGAGATAAGTTTGGGTAGAAACTGTAAAGGATCCTCTCCTGTAAAACATGCACATTATTTTCTAGTATTTGTTGTATCTCAGGGACATTAAAAATGTGCCCAACACCACTCAATTCCCTTCCCCATTTACTGTCCTTCACCTAAAATTCTACCACTATATGTTTACATCTATGCTCCCTGGTTTGGATCTATGTTAAGATATACAGTCTCTGAATAAGTAATGTTGTTAGGAGCTAGATAGGACCTTAGAAGTAACCTAGACCCACCATTCAGTGTTATGAACAAGGGCTCAGAATATTTGTTCACATACTTGCAGTGACTGAGAATCCACTACCTGTCCAGACCATCTAGTTTATCCAAACAACTGTTAGAAAATTCTTCCTTGTGTTGAACTAAATCAGTTCCCTTGTGGCTTCTATCAAAGAATCCCAGCCCTGTTTTTTGGAGACACAAAGAATATATCTTCTCCATGTTGTGACAGGTCTTTAGAATGCTGTGGACAGAAACCATGTTCCTTTGATTCATCTCTTCTCCAAGCTAAACAGCTTTAGCTCCTTCAACTGTTCTTTACAGGACTTGGTTTCTTACCACTTCCTGGGATGACTCACTTCCCTGTGGACATGGCCCAATTTGTCTGGGGTAATTTGTCCAGCTTAATGCTGGACTTATACACAAAAAGAGGATTAACTATCTCATAGCAACATTATTTTGTGAAATCTTACTGTATCCTCATTTACACACTTGAGAACTGAAATAGCCTTTTAGGAAACTGCTGCTGCTGCTGCTAAATCGCTTCAGTCGTGTCCGACTCTGTGTGACCCCATAGACGGCAGCCCACCAGGCTCCTCTGTCCCTGGAATTCTCCAGGCAAGAATACTGGGAGTGGGTTGCCATTTCCCTCTCCAATGCATGCTAAGTCGCTTCAGTCATGCCCGACTCAGTGACCCATGGACAGCAGCCCACCAGGCTCCTCTGTCCACGGAATTCTCTTAACAAGAATACTACAGTGGGTTGCCATTTCCTTCTCCCTTTAGGAAACTAAGTCTGAATAATAGCTAAGTGAAACTCATGATAAGGTAAAAGGATCCTTGATTCATCCCTGCTTATTCCATATCCTTAGAAGGAGAGACTAGATGAGTGCTAACTTGGTGCTATTTATATGGTTAGAAAGAATCCAACTTTCCATAACTGACTTAGATTAAATCACCTTGTCCTGGGTCTCTATGATCCATCAAATTCTAGAACCGCAGAGTTAGAAGAGACACTGAATTAAATCATCCAAGAAGGAAAATAATTTGCTCCAGGCCACAGAGCATTAGCAGCAGAGTTAATGCTCCTAAAAATTAGTGTTCTTTCTACAACTACAATATTTTCACTCTCTAATACATTTTAGCGGAGAAGGCAATGGCACCCCACTCCAGTACTCTTGCCTGGAAAATCCCATGGACGGAGGAGCCTGGTAGGCTACAGTCCATGGGTCGCTAAGAGTCGGACTGAGCGACTTCACTTTCACTTTTCCCTTTCATGCACTGGAGAAGGAAATGGCAACCCACTCCAGTATTCTTGCCTGGAGAATCCTAGGGATGGCGGAGCCTGGTGGGCTGCCGTCTATGGGATCGCACAGAGTCGGACACGACTGAAGTGACTTAGTAGTAGTAGTAGTAGTAGTAATACATTTTAGAGTGCACCTCTCTACTTTCTCCAAATCAGTTGATTTGAGTTGGGAATTAAAGAGACAGGACTGGAGTTCAGAGGACCATTTTGTAAATGTTAAATTTAAACCATGTATGTGTGTGTGTGTGTGTGTGTGTTGTTCCTTCCACAGCTTGTGGAGGTCATTTAGACCTAGAAGCAGGTCTCTCATTTGTGTGGAGAGTCTTACACCACAGACCTGAGACTGTGAACAAACTGAATGGCTGATAATACCTTCCTTCTCCTTTAATCTCAGTGTCCCCAGCTCATCTGTATAGTGAGGAGATCAGTTTGGCTGATCTCAAAACACCCTACCAAGCTCTGGAGGACTGTGGCTTCACTTCTAAAAAGCCTCTCAATGTAAGACATATGTTGAAATAATAAAAATAAATCCTAACATTTGAGTTTCATAAACACTATAAACATTTTTCAAATATCTATTATGTAAGCTAATCCTCTATTGAGTGAGCATTCTAATAGGGAGAGAGAGGCCAGACACAGATGTTCAGGGTCATCAGAAGACCTCACTGCCTGTTTGATGATGCAAAGATGAAAATTTTAAATGGAGCCCATAATGGATCTCATAAAGGGGAGATCCAGTCAAACCAGGCCTTTCCTTGATTTAGGATCATCACATAAGCCACAGCTCTCTTTACTTTTTAAAGTCCAGGTCCCAGGACTAGTTTGGGCCCCAGTACTAGCCCTTCTTTCTCAACTCAAAACGTTTTCCAACAAAGCCCTTTGAGTCAATGCCCAGCTCTTTTCTTTCCTCTGAAGGGATGAAATATTTGAATAATATTCAATCTCCTGAGGGAGGAGAGCTAAGCTCTGAAGTTCTGGGAAAGATTTCTCAGAAAGCAGTTGGCAGATGAGAGAAATATTTTTTAGGCTGTCAGGAGGATATTTTCCAGCCCTGGGATAGCACTGTTAAACCATATCAAATAGGCCCAGATAACAAGGTGCTGGTTTCAGTTGTGGCTGGTAGATTAATTAGTTTAAAAAGTAAGGAGGCAGTGTGGCATCTGAAAGACTTCATTCTAGTCCTCCAGGCCTGGCTGTGCCCCTACTTTCTGTATCACTTTCTGTATGACTTTGAGTAAGCATCGTTCTTTCACTGATCCTCAGCTTGTCCATATGTACTATGAGGGAATGTGACTAGGTGGATTCTAAAAGCCCTTCTAGCTATGTCATACTGGAAGTCTCCAAATTCCATCCTGCCTGGTACTTCAAACCCTGTTGTACCAAGTACCTCACCATTTGGTGGTTTGCAAGGATCCATAATGGGCAAAGTGTCTCTCCAAGAGTTGGGATTTTCCTGAAATAGATTTTCCCCTACCCAACTTTCCAGGAAAGTGATGAGTATTTCTTAATTTGACCTACATTTCACATTGGCTACCAAGCCGCCTTATTGCTAAAGTGTCCTCTCTAGTTTCCCTACAACCAAGGGATGACTATTACCTGTCCATAACTTGGTAGGTCCCAGCAGGTTGTAAAGGAACTGTACTAGAGTCTCTGTTTAGGGCACAGGCCAAAGGCTAGACTTTAGCGTTCCCATTGGTAGAAGCCCTGGTATTTGGCAATACTTTCTGGGAGCTAGAACACATGCCCCCACTCTATCTTTCATCTGTTTGATTAAAGCCTGGGAATCTCAGGGTATATAAAAATCTTTTATTTGGTAAGTGTTTCCCTGGTGGCTCAGATGGTAAAGAATCTGTCTGCAATGCAGGGGACTTGGGTTTGATCCCTGGGTCAGGAACATCCCCTGGAAAAGGGAATGGCTACCCACCCCAGGATCCTTATCTGGAGAATTCTGTGGACAGAGGAGCATGGTGGGCTATACTCCATGGAGCTGCAAAGAGTCAGATACAACTGAGCGACTAACTCTTTTACTTTCTACACTTTGAAACTACCTCTCCTAAGAGAGATATAAAGACATATCTAAATACAATCCCTCATTCCTGACTCCAGTTAAATAAAACACAAAATCCTCAAGATATGAGCTTATGAATGGAAATTGTTGATGGAAGGTGGTGTCTCTCTCAACACCCCCAAATTTCCCTCCTTAGTTTCCTTTCCCAGCAAGCCAAGAAATAATCACCCTTTGGCCTTACCACCATTCCTACCACAATCAGCTTTAGGATTATACTCAGAACCTTTTCCCTTCCAGACATTTTCCTCTCCATTCCTCCTCAGGATGAAATTTTCCAATGTACTTTTGCTGAGAACTCAGAGAAACCAAAAAGAAGATAAATAAAGGATAGAAATCAGAAAAAATGTCAAGCTTACAAATTGCCTGTTTTTAATATTTAACAATAACTAATGATTTTTCCAAACAGAAATGCATCTTATAGAAGTTTCCACTCTGAGAATTGTCCTTTGCCTGCCTCTTTCTTCCCTTCCAGAATATGATTTTAGTGCAAGGACCCAATCACTGAGCCTTTCTGAGGGAGCAGTGAGGAATAAGCAGGGTAGATAGTCCTTTCTTTCTGAACTCTGAAGCCACCGCATTTCTCCAAGTGCATAATTACATGCAGTAAAATAGCTCAGACCCCATTGCTCAGCGTTTGCTCCCATACTTTTGGAAAATGTTGAAAGAGGTTTTTTTTTAAGGATTTACAGAATATTAGAGTTTTTAGGATCCTTAGAGATCATTCCATTCAGAATTTCTACATAGTATATGAAGATAGTAGGTCCACCATGGTGTAAATTGACTTACACGGGGTCACTTCAAAGCAAGGCAGTGACAGGAAAAGAACTTGAAACTCACAAGTGCTAAAAAAAAAAAAAAAAAAAAAACACTTTAGAACTTTCCTTCTAAGGACTGGTTCTGATTGATGAGAGAGCTGGCAGAGAACAAAAGAGCATGGGAAATCTGAATGTATGAGTTAAGGGTGTGTTTCTCAGAACCCTCTTGAAGCCTGCCACTGCCATCTTAGCTCTCAGATGAGTGTACCATCTGTGTCTTCTTCCTTCTTCTGTTCCCCCCTCTTCAGGACATCCCATCCTGGAAGTGCCTGAGAGTGTGACAGGGCCTTGGAAAGGGGATGTAAATATTCCCTGTACCTATGGTCCTCTGCAAGGCTATACACAAGTCTTAGTAAAGTGGCTGGTAGAACGTGGATCTGACTCAGTCACCATTTTTCTACGTGACTCCTCTGGAGACCATATCCAGCAAGCAAAGTACCGGGGCCGCCTACATGTAAATCATGAGGTTCCAGGAGATGTGTCCCTCCAACTGAATACCCTGGAGATGGATGACCGGAGCCACTACACATGTGAAGTCACTTGGCAGACCCCTGAAGGCAACCAAGTTGTGAGAGATAAGATCATTGAACTCCGGGTCCAGAAACGTGAGTCACTGTGGGTGTTAAGAAAGTACTGGTAAGCAAAGACCCAATAAAGGACTGTAATCCTAGAAAATCCTGAGAAACCCAGAGACCTTAGTTTACCTCTACATAGTCTCTCTTCAGTTATATGTGCTAATCAGAGGTAGTGAACAGGATATTCTCAGGGTTATCACTCTCATGGCAGAATTTAATAAATGTTGGGAAGGCTTTCTGGCCTTCAAATCTCTACTCCTTCAAGTGTCCCAGAAATTCCAGCACCCATAGCCTGATTGTATCCTTGGACTCTCTTAAAACTCATAAAAATAAGTATATTGGATCAGGTTATCAGAGAATGGATAAATGTTGGCAGAGAAACTCTGGGGAAGGGTATGCATGGATTAGTCAAGATAAGCTTAGCTAGCTTGACAATTTTACAAAAGTCTGACCCCTGGTAATCCAAAACTTCAGAGAAACCAAAAACTCCGAACAAAAACAAGCAAACAAAGCAAAATGAAAACCAAACCAAAACAAAAAATCTGTTTGGGCTTTGTTTTAGTCAGTTGATTTTTTTTTTTAACTCCAAATAGCACAAATCCCCAAATAACACAAAATGACACCTACTCTTTCAAAGGAAATTCTTTTTATTTAAATTGTCTTATTTCTTTTTGTTCCCCACATCAGCAGCCTTTTTTAGTTCCCTTTGCAAAGATATTCATAACTGTAGACTCAACATGGATGACAGCCTTGTGTTCTCATATCCTTGTAACTTCCCAGAGTCTCCTCTTTTGTCTTGACTGGCAGTGGCTATGGCTTCACGGTACCCAAAGGAATGAGGGTTAGCCTTCAATGCCAGGCTTGGGGTTCTCCTCCCATCAGTTATGTTTGGTACAAGGAATAGACTAACAACCAAGTACCCAACAAAGTAGGAATCTTCAGTATCTTACTCTTGAAGCCTGCAGTGGTAGATGACTCAGGTTCCTATTTCTGTACTATCAAGGGATGGTTAGGCTCTGAGCAGCAGTGACACTGTGAAATTTGTGGTCAAAGGTGAGCAACATTCTTTCTTGGTGAGAATCTCAGTGGATTACCTTGTTCCAGAGATATATCAACATAATGCCCTTATCTCCAAGAAAATAGATTGGGGCAGAGTGGGGAAGGGAGTCCTGGGTTGTTCAATTACTAAAGAAAAATTCTGACTGGTGCAATAACACTGGAGACATTGCCTGTCATGTTGTAGGTTAAGTAGATGAAGATGGTAAAGGGAAAAGTAACATTTACTAAGTACCCTTTTTGCCATATACAATGCACAAGAAGTTGGCACATGTTTTCTCATTGAATCCTACAATTATTTCATGATATAGCTATCATTCCCCTTATTTTACAGAAGAAGAAACTACAAGTCAGAAAGGGAAATCTACTTGTCCAAGGGCTTACTGCTTGGAAGTTCAAGGCAGAATTTGTACTCAGATTTCATGTTCTTCCACTATGTCTGATTGCCTCTCATGATTGAACCTATACCAGTTCCTGGGCACCCTTTGGGGTACTTTTTATTAGTTTGTTTTTGCTGTGCTTTGGTGTTTGTTTTTTTTTTTTTTTTGCTGTTGTTGTTTTTTTGTTGGTTGATTGTTCAGTTTTGCTTTATGAAATGAAGCCCAGGTCTCTGCACAGTTTCTTTAAATCTCCCCTCTTTTTCCCTAAAGCCAAATGCAAGTTCTGGTTGAAGTTTAATCAAGGTCTGAATGTTTATTATAGAATTATTTGAAAACACTGCAAACAGTGTACATAAAGATTGTAGACTGGGATTTAAATGAATAGCCCAGCAGTGATATGTCCAAATGAATCTTGTTACCCTTCAAGAAATCTCCTTGGAAGCAAAGATACTTATTCCAAGAAGGTTTTTATTTCCCAAAACACATCGAGGGATAACTTCCTTTAGGAGATTATCCTCAGAGCCTCCTGAAAATTTTTATCCTCAGAGGATATCTCTGTGTAACAAAAGTAAGCAAACTGTCTCCTTCCACTTGGGTTAGGAGGCTGATATTGGTTTGAGACTCCTGTTTGGCCTGCAGGGATTTGTTTGCCAAAGTTTAGATGTAGTGAGGATGTGTGTGCTGTAAGTTTTGATCTGTTAGTTTAGGAAAGAATAAGGGCAGTCTCATCCTGAGAAAAATTTATGGACACTGATCCATTTCTTTGAGAGATGACAATCTTGTCAAGCAGAGAGAGAAAGACATGGCCAGAAAGTGGAAAAAAAAGTGTACTTCATAAAGAGACAAGTTTATCATTCTCACCTTTTTATAAGTGTGTTTCTAGCCCATTTGGGCATGACCTTGCTCACAACCAATCAGCCTGTCTATTCCTTTTCCAGTCCATGTTTACAGGTAATAAAACTGTTAGGTAGTGCTCACAACTGACCTCTACTGACGAATAAGGAAATTGAGGCCCAGAGAAGTGACATCCTTTCCTGCTCTCTGATCCGAGTTACTTTCTCTTGGCTTCCTCTACCTGCCTTCTCTTCCACCTCAACATGGTTCCTTAAGTCTGGTCACCTGATTCATCTCTGTCCTACATATACGTTACACTCTATGTTATTCCCCAATTCTGGAAAAAGTACAGAGATGTATTGGCCCCACTTTAGTTTCATACTCTGTGTCATCTACCGCCTGTCCCTGGCCTGTTTGTCAATCAATTTGATCATCTATGTCCCATTCCTTATAGCAGCTATTCAGAACAATTTCTGCCTTATTTCATGTTTCAACCATGCTCCCAGAAGATGAGGTCACCTTCTCCTTACTTGAGAAGATCCAGATCCTCACCCTCAGTTGTTAATTCTATCAAGCACCCTCTCTGCTTCGACATTCCCCTGCTCATTTCCTCTTGGCTCAGAGTAAGATATATCTTATTCTCCACAGAAAAATCCTCTACCTCAGCTCGTAACCTCAACTACTCTAACTCCCTGCTTCACCCATTATCCTCTACCTAAGCCTAATATATATACATATATATATATGCATAATAGATGTATATGTGTATTATGTAAGCCTAATGTACATATATATGTAAATATCATCCACAGTGGCTCAGATGGTAAAGAATCTGCCCGCAATGCAGACAGAGAGATCTGGGTTCAATCTCTGGGTTGGGAAGATCCCCTGAAAGAGGACATGGCAACTCACTCCAGTATTCTTGCCTGGAGAATCCCATGGACAGAGGAGCCTGGCCGGCTACAATCCATGGGGTCGCTGAGAGTTGGACACGACTGAGCGACTTCACTTTCACTTTTCCCTTTCATGCACTGGAGAAGGAAATGGCAACCCACTCCAGTATTCTTGCCTGGAGAATCCCAGGGGTGGCGGAGCCTGGTGGGCTGCCGTCTATGGGGTCGCACAGAGTCGGACACGACTGAAGTGACTTAGCAGCAGCAGTATTTAATCTGTAGATTGTTTTGTGTAGTATAGATATTTTAAAAATATTAATTTTTCCAATCAAGAAAAATGGGATATCTCCTTATTTCTTTGTGTTTTCAATTTCTTTTGTCAGTGTCTTACAATTTTCATTGTACATGTCTTTTACCATCTTGGTTAAATTTATTTCTAAGTATTTTAATTTTTAATACAATTATAAATTGGATTATTTTCTTCACTTATCTTTCTGAGAGTTATTAGTATATAGGAATGCCACAAATTTCTGTATATTGATTTTGTATTTTATTATTTTACTGAATTCATTTATTAATTTTAAAAGATTTTTGGTTGTCTTTAGGATTGTCTTTATATAGTATCATGTCTCTTTTCAAATAGTGAGAATTTTACTTCTTCCTTTCCAATTTGGGTACCATGTTATTTTCAAAATTGTTTCCCTTATTTTATTTTTGGGTTGTTCATTGCTAGGGTGCAGAAGTACAACTGATATTTGTATATTGATCTTATATCCTACAGTTTTGCTAAACATTTATTCTCTCTAATCATTGTTTTGTAGATTCTTTAGGTTTTTCTATATATGATTTTGTCATCTGAAAATAGAAATAATTTTATTCCTTTCTTTCCAATTTGGATGCCTTTTATTTGTTATTCTGGCACAATTTCTCTGACTAGTACCTACAGTAAAATGGTGAAAAAAGCATGGCAAGAATGGAAATCATGGTCTTCTTTCTGATCTTACAAGAAAATATTCTTTCTTTCAACATTAAATATGATGACAGATGCCTTTATTTTGGTAAATGCTCCTTGGGTTGAGAACATTTCCTTATTCCTAGCTTTTTGAGTGTTTTATAATCAAAAGGTATTGAATCATGTCAAGTCATGTTCTGTGTCTATTGAAATGATTGTGTATTTCTGTCCTTTATTTTATTAAGAGAGTGTATTATCTTGACTCATTTTCAAATGTTGAAGCAATCTGCATTCCTGGAATAAATTGATCATGGAACAGAATCCTTTTAATATGCTGCTAGATTTGATTTGCTAGTATTTTGTTATGGAGTTTTGCATCTATATTCATAAGGAATATTGGTTCTTAGTTTTCTTTTGTTTTGATGTCATTATACAATTTCATGTGATGTGATAAAAATGGTCTCATATACTGAGTTAGGAGGTGCTACCATACCCATTTTTTGAAAGAATTAGTGAAGAGTTGGCATTATTAAAAAAAAAGGTTTATAGAATTCACCAGTGAAACCACACCTGGGCCTAATCTTTACTTTATATGAAGTTGTTTGATTAGCAGTCTAATCTTTTTACTCATTAAAAATCTGCCTTTTTGATTTCCTATTTCTTCTGTGCTCAGTTTCAGTAGATTGTGAATTTCTAGGAATTTACTGTTTGTATCTTAGTTAATCCATTGTCATACAGTTATTCATAGTATTCTCTTGTCATTCTTTTTACTTCTACAATGTTAGTAGATATGTCCCCACTTCCATCAAAGATTTTAATAATTTGAGCCTTCTTTCTTTCTTTCTTTTTTAGTTTGGTCTTGCTAAAGGCTTGCCAATTATGTTGATCTTTTTCAACAATCAGACTTTGTTTTTGTTGATTTTCTTTATTTATTTCAATTTTCTATTTCATTTATCTCTGCTAAATATTTGATTTCTTCAATATGCTTATTTTCTGCTTAGTTTTCTCTTCTAGTTTTAATTTTCTTTTTAAGGTGGAAGATTAAGTTATTAATCAGAATTTTTTTATTTTTTGGTGTAGGTATTTATAGCTAAGTACTATTAGCTATAGTACCTAAGTAGTACCAAAATACTATTTTCACTGTGTCCAATAAGTTTTGATATGCTGTGTTTTTATCTTCAATAATTTTCAAGCATTTTCTAATTTCTTAATGATTTCTTATTTAACCCATTGGTTATTTAGAAGTGTTTAACTTCCACATATGTTTGAATCTCCCTAATTTCCTTCTGCTATTTTTTTCTAATTTTATTTTATTATGTTGCATTATTACAATTTCTTCAAATTTATTGAGACTTATTTTATGGCTTAACATATATGGTCTATTCTGGATAATGTTCCATAGCACTTAAAAGCATGTGTATTCTGCTGTTGTATTGTGGAGTGTCCTGTACATGTCTTTGGGTCTATTGGTTAACAGTAGCTTTCAAGTCTTTGAAGTCCTTGCTGATCTTTTATCTAGGTATTCTAGCCATAGTTAAAAATGTTGTATTCAAATTTCAAGCTATTATTTTTTAATCATCTACTTCTCCCTAAAATGCACTCACTGTTTGATTCATGTGTTTGGGAGCTTTGTTGTTAAAAGCATATATGTTTATAATTGTAGTGTCATTGATTGACTGATCCTTTTATAATTATAAAATATGATTCTTTGTCTCTAATAACAATTTTTTGCCTTTAAGTCTATTTTGTTTGATAGTAGTATAGCTACTCTGGCTCTATTTTGTTTACTGTTTACATGGCATATTTTTTCCATTCTTTTAATAACAAATCACTTGTGTCTTTTGAATCCTAAATACACATAGCTTGTAGTTAAATTATGTTCCTTATTCATTCTGTGAATCTCTGCCTTTAAATTTGAGAATTTAATCTGTTTACATTTAATGTAAGTTCTGATAAGATAGAGTTTATGTCTGTAGATGTGCTATATATCTTGTCTTTTCTCATCCCTTTATTCCTTCATTACTTCTGTTTTTGGTTTTAAATAATATAGTGTACTATGCAATTCCTTTTGTTGTTTCTCCCATATATATTTTGTAACTTTCTTGGTGGTTGTCATGGGGATTACCATTAATTCTTAATTTACTACAATCTAGTTTGAATTCTTGCCAACTTAATTTCAATAGCATATACAACTTTGTTTCTACATAATTCCATTCTCCCTCTTTATGCTGTTATTGTAACAAATTACAACTTTATGTATTATAACCATATTAGCATAGGCTTTTAATTATTGTTCCTGTACTTGTCTTTTAAATCAGATAGAAAAAAGTGGTTACAAACAAAAAAATATATTTATACTCTCTCTACATTTACTTAGATAATTACCTTTATTTGTGCTTTATTTCTTAGCTTTGATTCAAGTTACCATCTACTGTCCTTACATTTCATCCTGAAGAATACCTTTAGGATTTCCCACAGTACAGATTTGCTGGTGACACATTCTCCCTGTTATTGTTTATCTTGGAATGTTTTAGTTCTGCTTCATTTTTGAAGGATAATTTTGCTAAATATAGAACTATTGATTGATAGAATATGTACTTTGAATGGGGCTTCTCAGTTGGCACTAGTGGTGAAGAACCCGCCTGCCAATGCAGGAGACATAAGAAATGAGAGTTTGATCCCTGGGTCTGGAAAATCTCCTGGAGGAGAGCATTGCAACTCACTCCAGTATTTCTTCCTGTAGACTCACATGGACAGAAAAGCCTGGCAGGCTACTGTCCACAGGGTCGCAAAAAACTGGACACAACTGAAGCAACTTAGCATGCACATACTTTGACTATGTAAGCCCTCTGCTTCATGACCTACATTGTTTGCAATAAGAAATCATTTACTGATTTTTTTTATGGTTGCTAATATTTTATTTATGATTTTTGCATTGATTTTATTGTGGTATATTTGGTGTACAATATTAAGCTTCTGGTGTACAATGTAGTGATTCACAAATTTTAAAGGTTTACTCCCTTTACAGTTGCTATGAAATAGTGGCTATATATTTGGGGTTCTACCATATATCCTTGTAGCTTATACATTTTATACATAGTAGCTTGTATCTCTTAATTATCTAACCCTTCTTGCCCTTTCCTCTCCCCATTCACATATTCTTTAATCCATTTATCTGATGATGGTCACTTAGGTTCTTATCATGTCTTTGCAATTGTAAATGGTGCTGCAATAAAAATTGGAGTGCAATTTTTCTTTTTTTCAAATGCCCAGGAGTAGAATTGTTGGGTCATGTGATAGTTTTATTTAGTTTTTTTGAGAAACTCCCAGTTTTCCACAGTGGCTGTAAAACTTTTACATTCCCTTCAAGAGTGTTCTACAGTACCCCTTTCTCCATATCATCATCAACACTTGCTATTTGCGATCTTCTTGATGATGCACATTCTGATAGGCATGAAGTGATATCTAAATGTGGTTCTAATTTCCATTTCTGGGATGATTAAAGATGCTGAGCCACTTCTCATGGGACTGTTAGCCATCTGTATACTTCTTTGGGAAAAAAAAGACCATTCAGATCTTCTGAAGGGAATGGCAAACCACTTCAGTATTCTTGCCTTCAGAAACCCATGAACAGTATGAAAAGGCAAAAAGATAGGACACTGAAAGATGAACTCCCCAGGTTGGTAGGTGCCTAATATGCTACAGGAGAAGAGTGGAGAAACAACTCCAGAAAGAATGAAGAGATGGAGCCAAAGGAAAAACAACACCCAGTTGTGGATGTGACTGGTGATGGAAGTAAAGTCCGATGCTGTAAAGAGTAATATTGACCCAGCAATCCCACTGCTGGGCATATACACCGAGGAAACCAGAATTGAAAGAGATGCGTGTACCCCAATGTTCATCGCAGCACTGTTTACAATAGCCAGGACATGGAAGCGACCTAGATGTCCATCAGCAGACGAATGGATAAGGAAGCTGTGGTACATATACACAATGGAATATTACTCAGCCATTAAAAAAAATACATTTGAATCGGTTCTACTGAGATGGATGAAACTGGAGCCCATTATACAGAGTGAAGTCAGCCAGAAAGAAAAACAACAATACAGTATACTAATGCATATATATGGAATTTGAAAGATGGTAACGATAACCCTATATGCGAGACAGAATAAGAGACACAGATGCATGGAACAATTTTATGGACTCTGAGGGAGAAGGTGAGGGTGGGACGTTCCGGGAGAATAGCATTGAAACATGTATGTTGTCATATGTGAAACAGAACACCATTCCATGTTCGATACATGTGACAAGGGCTCAGGGCCGGGGCAATGGGATGATCCAGAAGGATGGGATGGGGAGGGAGGTGGGTGGGGGGTCCAGGAAGGGGAACACATGTAAACCCATGGCTGATTCATGTCAATGTATGGCAAAAACTATTACAATATTGTAAAGTAATTAGCCCCCAACTAAAATAAATAAATTTATAAAAAAAAAAAAAAAAAAAACAGAAGGGCTTAGAACTAACCCAGTCAAAATACTTCATGAGAGCTAAGCTAGAGGCCAGTTCCACCATTTACAAGTCCTGTGGCAGAGGGCAAAGACTTTAGTACAAGTCTCATTTTCTTCATATGTAAAGTCGAGGTAACACCTTGGACCAAGTTATGAAGATTGAATAAAAAAGTACATCTCAAAACAAAAAAAAAAAAAAAAGAGTAATATTGCATAGGAACCTGGAATGTTAGGTCCATGAATCAAGGCAAATTGGAAGTGGTCAAACAGGAGATGGCATGAGTGAGTACGGACATTTTAGAATCAGCGAACTAAAATGCACTGGAATGGTGAATTTAATTCACATAACCATTATATCTACTACTGTGGGCATGAATCCCTTAGAAGAAATGGAGGAGTCATCCTAGTCAAAAAAAGAGTCTGAAATGCAGTACTTGAATGGGATCTCAAAAACGACAAAATGATTTCTGTCCGTTTCCAAGGCAAACCATTCAATATCACAGTAATACAAGTCTATGTGCTGACCAGTAATGCTGAAGAAGCTGAAGTTGAATGGATCTATGAAGACCTACAAGACCTTCTAGAACTAACACTCAAAAAAGATGTCCTTTTCCTTATAGGGAGCTGGAATGTAAAAATAGGAAGTCAAGAAATACCTGCAGTAATAGGAAAATATGGCCTTGGAGAACAGAATGAAGCAGGGCAAAGGCTAATAGAGTTTTGCCAAGAGAATGCACTGGTCACAGCAAACACCCTCTTCCAATAACACAAGAGATAACTCTACACATGGACATAATCAGATGGTCAATACCGAAATCAGATCGATTATATTCTTTGCAGCCAAAGATGGAGAAGCTCTATACAGTCAGCAAAAACAAGACAAGGAGTTTACTGTGGCTAAGTACATGCCCTATTTATTGGCAAATTCAGACTTACACTGAAGAAAGTAGGGAAAGCCATTAGACCATTCATGTATGACCTAATTCAAATCCCTTATGACTCTACAGTGGAAGTGAGAAATAGATTCAAGGGATTAGATCTGATAGACAGAGTGCCTCAAGAACTTGGACGGGGGTTTGTGACATTGTACAGGAAGCAGGGATCAAGACCACCCCAAGGAAAATAAATACAAAAAGGCAGAATGTTTGTCTGAGGAGGCCTTACTAATAGCTGTGAAAAGAAGAGACGTGAAAGGCAGATGACAAAAGGGAAAACATACCCATGTGAATGCAGAGTTCCAAAGAAGAGCAAGGAGAGATAAGAAAGCCTTCCTCAGCGATCAGTGCAAAGAAATAGAGGAAAACAATAGAATGGGAAAGACTAGAGACTCCTTCAACAAAATTAGAGATACCAAGGGCACATTTCATGCAAAGATGGGCTCGATAAAGGACAGAAATGGTATGGATCCAACAGAAGCAGCAGATATTAAGAAGAGGTATCAAGAATACACAGAAGAACTATACTAAAAAGATCTTCACATCCCAGATAATCACGATGGTGTGACCACTCACCTAGAGCCAGACATCCTGGAATGTGAAGTCAAGTGGGCCATAGGAAGCATCACTATGGAAAAAGCTAGTGGAGTTGATGGAATTCCAGTTGAGCTATTCCAAATCCTAAAAGATGATACTGTGAAAGTGCTGCACTCAATATGCCAGCTAATTTGGAAAACTCAGCAGTGGCCACAGGGCTGGAAAAGGTCAGTTTTCATGCCAATCCCAAACAAAGGGAATGCCAAAGAATGCTCAAAGTACCAAAGAATTGCACACATTTCACAACCTAGTAAAGTAATGCTAAAAATTCTCCAAGCCAGGCTTCAACCGTACATGAACCATGAAGTTTCACATGTTCAAGCTGGTTTTAGAAAAGGCAGAGGAATCAGATTTCAAATTGCCAACATGCACTGGATCATTGAAAAAGAAAGAGAGTTCCAGAAAAAAATTCATTTCTGATTAATTGACTATGCCAAAGCCTATGACTGTGTGGACCACAACAAACTCTGGAAAATTCTTAAAGAGATAGGAATACCAGACCACCTGAACTGCCTCTTGAGAAATCTGTATGCAGGTCAGGAATCAACAGTTAGAACTAGACATGGAAGGAGAGACTTGTTCCAAATCGGGAAGGAAGTATGTCAAGGCTGTATATTGTCACCCTGCTTATTTAATTTATATGCAGAGTCAGTTCAGTTCAGTCATTAAGTCGTGTCCGACTCTTTGCGACCCCATGAAGCGCAGCATGCCAGGCCTCCCTGTCCATCACCAACTCACAGAGTCTACCCAAACCCATGTCCATCTAGTCAGTGATGCCATCCAGCCATCTCATCCACTGTTGTCCCCTTCTCCTCCTGCCCCCAATCATTCCCAGCATTAGGGACTTTTCCAGTGAGTCAGCTCTTCGCATGAGGTAGCCAAAGTATTAGAGTTTCAGCTTCAACATCAGTCCTTCCAATGAACACCCAGGACTGATCTCCTTTAGGATGGACTGGTTTGCTCTTCTTGCAGTCCAAGGGACTCTCAAGAGTCTTCTCCAACACCACAGTTCAAAAGCATCAATTCTTCGGTGCTCAGTTTCCTTCACCGTCCAACTCTCATCTCCTTACACGACTGCTAGAAAAACCATAGCCTTGACTAGACGGACCTTTGTTGGCAAAGTAATGTCTCTGCTTTTGCTACCTATCTAGGTTGGTCATAACCTTCCTTCCAAGGAGTAAGTGTCTTTTAATGTCATGGCTGCAATCACCATTAGCAGTGATTTGGAGACCAAAAAAAAATAAAGTCTGTCACTGTTTCCACTATTTCCCCATCGATTTGCCATGAAGTGAAGGGACCAGATGCCATGATCTTAGTTTTCTGAATGCTAAGCTTTAAGCCAACTTTTTCACTCTCCTCTTTCACTTTCATCAAGAGGCTCTTTAGTTCTTCTTCACTTTCTGCCATAAGGGTGGTGTCATCTGCATATCTGAGGTTATTGATATTTCTCCTGGCAATCTTGATTCCAGCTTATGTTTCCTCCAGCCCAGCATGTCTCATGATGTACTCTGCATATAAGTTAAATAAACAGGTGACATTATACAGCCTTGACGTACTCCTTTTCCTATTGGAACCAGTCTGTTGTTCCATGTCCAGTTCTAACTGTTTCTTCCTGACCTGCATACAGGTTTCTCAAGAGGCAGTTCAGATGGTCTGATATTCCCATCTCATTCAGAATTTTCCACACATTATTGTTATCCACACAGTCAAAGGCTTTGGCATAATCAATAAAGCAGAAATAGATGTTTTTCTGGAACTCTCTTGCTTTTTCGATGATCCAGCAGATGTTCGCAATTTGATCTCTGGTTCCTCTGCCTTTTCTAAAACCAGCTTGAACATCTGGAAGTTCACGGTTCACGTATTGCTGAAGCCTGGCTTGGAGAATTTTGAGCATTACTTTACTAGCGTGTGAGATGAGTGCAAATATGCGGTAGTGTGAGCATTCTTTGGCATTGCCTTTCTTTGGGACTGGAATGAAAACTGACCTTTTCCAGTCCTGTGGCCACTGCTGAGTTTTCCAGATTTACTGGCATATTGAGTGCAGCACTTTCACAGCATCATCTTTCAGGATTTGAAATAGCTCTACTGGAATTCCATAATCTCCATTAGCTTTGTTCATAGTGATGCTTCCTAAGGCCCACTTGACTTCACATTCCAGGATGTCTGGCTCTAGGTGAGTGATCACACCATTGTGATTATCTGGGTCGTGAAGATCTTTTTTGTACAGTTCTTCTGTGTGTTCTTGCCACCTCTTCTTAATATCTTCTGCTTCTTTTAGGTCCATACCATTTCTGTCCTTTATCTAGCCTATCTTTGCATGAAATGTTCCTTTGGTATCTCTAATTTTCTTGAAGAGATCTCTAGTCTTTCCCATCCTGTTGTTTTCCTCTATTTCTTTGCATTGATCGCTGAGGAAGGGTTTCTTATCTCTCCTTGCTATTCTTTGGAACTCTGCATTCAGATGGGAATATATTTTCTTTTCTCCTTTGCTTTTTGCTTTTCTTCTTTTCACAGCTATTTGTAAGGCCTCCTCAGACAGCCATTTTGCTTTTTTGCATTTCATTTCCTGGAGATAGTCTTGATCCCTGTCTCCTGTACAATGTCACGAACCTCTGTCCATAGTTCATCAGACACTGTGTCTATCAGATCTAGTCCCTTAAATCTATTTGTCACTTCCACTGTATAATCATAAGGGATTTGATTTAGGTCATACCTGAATGGTCTAGTGTTTTCCCCTACTTTCTTCAATTTAAGTCTGAATTTGGCAATAAGAAGTTCATGATCTGAGCCACAGTCTGCTCCTTGTCTTGTTTTTGCTGACTGTATAGAGCTTCTCCATCTTTGGCTGCAAAGAATATAATCAATCTGATTCTGGTGTTGACCATCTGGTGATGTCATGTGTAGAGTCTTCTCTTGTCTTGTTGTAAGAGGGTATTTGCTGTGACCAGTGCATTCTCTTGACCAAACTCTATTAGCCTTTGCCCTGCTTCATTCTGTACTCCAAGGCCAAATTTGCCTGTTACTCCAGGTGTTTCCTGACATCCTACTTTTGCATTCCAGTCCCCAATAGTGAAAAGGACATCTTTTTTGGGTGTTAGTTCTGAAAGATCTTGTAGGTCTTCATAGAAACGTTCAAGCTCAGCTTCGTCAGTGTTACTGGTCGGGGCATAGACTTGGATTACCGTGATATTGAATGGTTTGCCTTGGAAACGAACAGAGATCATTCTGTTGTTTTTGAGATTGCACCCAAGTACTGCATTTTGGACTCATTTGTTGACCATGATGGCTACTCCATTTCTTCTAAGGGATTCCTGCCCACAGTAGTAGATATAATGGTCATCTGAGTTAAATGCACCCATTCCAATCCATCTTAGTTCACTGATTCCTAGAATGTCAACGTTCATTCTTGCCATCTCCTGTTTGACCACTTCCAATTTCCCTTGATTCATGGACCTAACATTCCAGGTTCCTATGCAATATTGCTCTTTACAGCATCAGACTTTGCTTCTATCACTAGTCACATCCACAACTGTGTATTGTTTTTGCTTTGACTCCATCCCATCATCTTTCTGGAGTTATTTCTCCACTGATCTCCAGTAGCATATTTGGCACCTATTGACCTGGGAAGTTCATCTTTCAGTGTCCTATCTTTTTGCCTTTTAATACTGTTCATGGGGTTCTCAAAGCAAGAATACTGAAGTGGTTTGCCATGCCCTTCTCCAGTGGACCACATTCTGTCAGACCTCTCCATCATGACCCGTCCGTCTTGGGTGGCCCCACAAGGCATGGCTTCATTTCATTGAGATAGACAAGGCTGCGGTCCATGTGATCAGATTGGCTAGTTTTCTGTGATTATAGTTTCAGTGTGTCTGCCCTCTGATGCCCTCTCGCAACACCTGCCGTCTTACTTGGTTTTCTCTTACCTTGTAAGTGGGGCATCACTTCACGGCTGCTCCAGCAAAGTGCAGCTGCTGCTCCTTACCTTGGACAAGGGGTATCTACTCATGGCATCCCCTCCTGACTTTGAATGTGGAATAACTCCTCTCGGCCCTCTTGTGCCCACGCAGCCGCTGCTCCTTGGACATGGGGTAACTCCTTTCGGCCACTCCCCCCGGCCTCTGGCGCGGGGTAGCTCCTCTCGGCTGCTGCCCCCGGCTTCAGGCGTGGGGTAGCTCCTCTCGGCCATCATGACAAACGCTGGGCTGGATGAAGCACAAGCTAGAATCAAGATTGCCAGGAGAAATATCAATAAGCTCAGATATGCAGATGGCACCACCTATATGACAGAAAGTGAAGAAGAACTAAAAAGCCTCTTGATGAAAGTGAAAGAGGAGAGTGAAAAAGTTGGCTTAAATCTCAACATTCAGAAAACTAAGATCATGTTATCTTGTCCCATCACTTCAGGGCAAACAGAATGGGAAACAGTGGAAATAGTGAGAGACTTTATTTTTTGTGGGCTCCAAAATCACTGCAGATGGTGACTGTAGCCATGAAATTAAAAGACACTTACTCCTTGGAAGAAAAGTTATGACCCACCTAGACAGCATATTAAAAAGGAGAGACATTATTTTGCCAACAAATGTCCATCTAGTCAAAGCTATGGTTTTTCCAGTATTCATGTATGGATGTGAGAGTTGGACTACAAAGAAAGCTGAGCACCGAAGAATTGATGCTTTTGAACTGTGGTGTTGGAGAAGACTCTTGAGAATCCCGTGGACTGCAAGGAGTTCCATCCAGTCCATCCTAAAGGAAATCAGTCCTGAATATTCATTGGAAGGACTGATCCTGAAGCTGAAACTCCAATTCTTTGGCCACCTGATGCGAAGGACTGACTCACTTGGAAAGACCCTGATACTGGGAGAGATTGAAGGCGGGAGGAGAAGGGGACGACAGAAGATGAGATGGTTGGATGGCATCACTGATGCAAAGGACATGAGTTTGAGTAAACTCCAGGTATTGGTGATGGACAGGGAGGCCTGGAGTGCTACAGTACATGGGGATGCAAAGAGTCAGACTTGACTGAGCGCCTGAACTGAACTGACCATTTTCCAGTCATGTTATTTATTGTTTTTTTTTTGTTATATTGACTTATATGAGCTTTCTATGTATTTGGGGTATTAGCACTTTATCATTCTTATTTGCAAATATTTACTCTCATTCATTAGACAGTCTTTTGTTTCATTCATGGGTTATTTTGCTGTACAAAAGGATTTAATTAGGTCCCGTTTGTTTATTTTTACTTCTTTTTTTTAGGAGACTGATGGAAAATAATGCTGCTATGTTGTTGTTCAGTTGCTAAGTCATGTCTGACTCTTTGCAATGAGACTCCATGAATTGCAGAATACCAATCACCCCTGTCCTTCACTATTACCTGGAGTTTGCTCAAACTCATGTCCATCGGGTCGGTGATGCTATCTAACCATCTCACCCTCAGCCACTAGCTTCTCTTTTTGCCTTCAATCTTTCCCAGCATCAGAATCTTCCAATGAGTCATCTTTTCACATGGGGTGGGCAAAGTATTGGAGCTTCAGTGTAAGCATCAGTCATTCCAATGAATATTCAGAGCTGATTTCCTTTACGATTGACTGGTTTGATCGCTTTGCAGTCCTAGGGACTCTCAAGAGTCTTCTCCAGTACTACAATTTGAAAGCATCAGTTTTTCGGCACTCAGCATTCTTTATAGTTCAACTTTCATATTTGTACATGACTACAGGAAAAACAGTAGTTTTGACTATACAGAACTTTGTCGGCAAACTGATGTCTCTATTTTTTAATATGCTCTCTAGGGTTGTCATAGCTTTCCTTCCAAGGAGCTAGTGTCTTTTAATTTCATGGCTGCAGTCACCATCACCAGTAATTTTGGAGCCCAAGAAAATAAAATCTGCAACTGCTTATACTTTTCCCCCTTCTAATTCCCATGAAGTTATGGGACCAGATGCCATGATCTTTGTTTTTTGAATGTTGAGTATTAGGCCAGGTTTTTCATTCTTCTCTTTCACCTTCATCAAGAGGCTTTTTAATTCCTCTTTGCTTTCTGCCATTACAGTGGTATCACCTTTGTCAGTATAGTGATGTCTCTGTATTTTAACACATTGTATGTGTATTTATTTAATGTCTATGCAGAGCACATCATGTGAAATCCCAGGCTGGATGAATAATGAAATGGAATCGAGATTGCCAGGAGAAACATCAACAACCTCAAATATGCAGGCAATATCACCCTAATGGCAGAAAGCAAAGAGGAAATAAAGAACCTATTGATGAAGAGGAGAGTGAAAGAGCTAGCTTAAAACTCGGTATGAAAAAAAATGAAAATCATGACATCCAGTCCCACTACTTCATGGCAAATAGATGGGCAAACAATGGAAACAGTGACATATTTTATTTTCTTGGGCTCCAAAATCACTGTGGATGGCAATTGCTGTCATGAAATTAAGACATTCTCTCCTTTGAAGGAAAGCTCTGACAAACCTAGACAGTGTGTTAAAAAGCAGAGACGTTACTTTGCCTACAAAAGTCTTTTTAGTCAAAGCTATCATTTTTCCAATAGTTATGTATAGATGTGAGAGTTGGACCATAAGGAAGACTGAGCGCCAAAGAATTGATGGTTTTGAACGGTTGTGTTATAAAAGACTCTTGAGAATTCTTTAGACAGCAAGGAAATCAAACCAGTCAATCCTAAAGGAAATCCATCCCAAATATTCATTGGAAGGGTTGGTGCTGAAGCTGAAGCTCCAATACTTTGGCCAAGAAGACTCATTGGAAAAGATCCAGATGCTGAGAAAGATTGAGAGCAGGAGGAGAAAGGGGTGACAGAGGGTGAGATGTTTGGATGACATCATGGACTCAATGGACATGAGTTTGAGCAAGCTCAGGGAGATAGCGAAGGACAGAGAAGCCTTGTGTGCTACAGTCAATGGGCTGCAAAGAGTCGGTTGGGGCTGCAGTCATTGGAGTTGCAAAGAGTTAGACACAACTGAACAAGAATAAAAAAGTAATAAAAATTAAAATGTCAATAAAAATTAAAATGTCAACAGTTTTTTGACATTACATAGCATTTTAAAATATTTTGTCTATACTTTTCTATCCTCTCCTGTAACTTCCATTATGTGTATATTGGTACATTTAATGGTGCCCTGCAGTTCTCTGAGGTGCTGGTCATTTTTCTTCATTCACTTTCCTTTCTGTTTCTCTAATCTGCCAATTTCAATTGTCACCAGTTTTACTGATTCTTTCTTCTGCCTGTTTAAATCTTCTTTAGTTAATTTTTCTTTTTAGTGGGTTTTATTCTTTCAGTTGGGGCTTCCCAGGTGTTGGAAGTGGTGAAGAACCCAACTGTCAATGCAGGAGACGTAAGAGATGCCAGTTTGATTCCTGGATCAGGAAGATCCCTTGGAGGAGGACATGCCTACCCACTCCAGTATTCTTGCCTGGAAAATCTTATAGAGGGAGGAACCTGACAGGCTACAGTCCATAGGATTGCAAAGAGTCATAAATGACTGAAGCAACTTAGCATGCATGCATTTTTTCAGTTATTGTATCTTTCATCTCCAGGATTTCTAGTTTGTCCCTGTTTTATAATTTTTGTTTAATGACATTTTCTACTTGGTTTGAGGTTTGTAACGTTGCACAGGAGGAAGTGACCAAAACTATCCCAAAGAAAAAGAAATGCAAGAAGGCAAAATGTTTGTCTGAGGAGGCTTTCCAAATAGCTGAGGGAAGAAGAGAATTGAAAGGCATGGGAGAAAGGGAAAGATATACCCAACTGAATGCAGAGTTCCAGAGAATAGCAAGGAGAGATAAGAAGGTCTTTTTAAATGAAAAATGCAAAGAAGTAGAAGATGACAATAGAGTGGGAAAGACTAGAGATTTCTTCAAGAAAATTGGAGAGATCAAGGGAATATTTCTTGCAAGGATTGACATGATAGATGACATAAACAGTAGGGAATTAACAGAAACAGAAAAAATTAAGAAGTGGCAGAACTCTACAAAAGAGGTCTTAATGACCCATATAACTCTGATGGTGTGGTCACTCACCTAGAGCCAGACATTCTGGAGTGTGAAGTCATGTGGGCCTTAAGAACATGACCACAAACACAGCTAATAATATGATGGGATTCTAGCTGAGTTATTTAAAATCCTAAAAGATGATGCTGTAAAAGTTCTGCACTCGATATGTCAGCAAATATAGAAAACTCAGCAGTGGCCACAGGACAGGAAAGGCCAGTTTTCATTCCAATCCCAAAGAAGGGCAATGCCAAAGAATGTTCAAACTACCATACAGTTGCACTCATTTCACATGCTAGTAAGGTTATGATCAAAATCCTGCAAGCTAGACTTCAGCAGTACATGAATTGATAACATCCAGATGTACAAGCTGGGTTTAGAAAAGGCAGAGTAACCAGAGATTAAATTGCCAACATTTGTTGGATCACAGAGAAAGCAAAGGAATTCCATGAAAATATCTACTTCTGCTTCATCGACTACACTAAAGCCTTTGACTGTGTGCATCACCACAAAATGTGGAAAATACTTCAAGTAATGGGAATATTCATTGGAAGAACTGATGCTGAAGCTTCAGTACTTTGGCTATCTGATGGGAAGAGCAGACTCATTGGGAAAGACCCTAATGCTGGGGAAATTTTGAAGAGAAAAGGATAAGAGCATTTCAGCAGTTGAGATGGTTAGATAGCATCACTGACTCAATGCACATGTATTTGAGCAAACTCTGGGAGACAGTGAAGGATAGGGAAATCTGCCCTTGGGGTCACAAAGAGTCACACACGACTGAGTGACAGAACAACAACTTGGTTTGAATTGCACTCATTATTTTAGTTTTTTGGACATAGATTCCTTTGATTTCTTTTTTTTTTAAATAACAAATTTAGTTGATTTAAAGTCTTTTTTTCTAATGAGTCCAGTATCCGTACTTCCTCAGAGAAAATTTCTATTCATTGCTTTTTTTTAACATGTTTATGGACTATATTTTCTAGTTTCTTTTTTTAAATTTTAATAAATTTATTGATTTTTAAATTAAACAAAGATGAATATTTTTAAAGATAAAAAGTACATTTCACAAAGACAGATATCATAAACCATGAGATACCTAACAACAAAGAAACAAACATACATAAAGCAAAAATCTCAGAAAAAATAAAAGGGAAAAGAAAAAATATATAATCATAGTGAGGAATATTAACATTTCTCTGAGAATATGTTATCAAATGCAGAAAAAATAAGAATAGGAGCATCTTGATGATGTAATCAATAATTTAAATGCACTTGATTTCTATTTATATGAATTTACATTAACTTTATATCATACAAAATGTATTTAAAATTTTATATCTCATATGTTGCTATTAGATGTCCATAGGACATTTAGAAAAACTGGTAAACAATACTAAATTTCAAAACATAGAATATTTTTGTGTGATTCAGTTATACATATATGCATATATTATCTTTGAAATTATTTTCCATTATAGGATAATATAAGATATTGACTATATTTCCCTGTGCTATACAATAAACCTCTGCTGCTTCTTGCCTATCTATTTTTTTAATTGTAAATCTAGCATTCTATTCATACTAAGTCAAATAAATGAAATCAAACTCACAATTTTTGTTTTAGTTAGGCAAAAGTTCATAAGTTTTCTAAAATATATATACTATGCATATTATTTATATATATGCATGCAAGAGCTTTTCTACTAAGTTTGATAAAGTCTTGAGATAGAACATGAAAAAAAAGAAGAGATGGAGAAATTAGAAAACATAAACTAGATGAAATGGGAGCACTGAATATGAAATAGAAAAAGTGAAACAAACTAGATAAAAGTAAAAAATCCTCATATAGTCCAATTGTTTTAAAACATGGTTACTCATTAGAAGCATATCTGAAGCCCTGGCCAAAAAAAAGCAATATCTGGACATTTGTATTTTTCAAAAAAATTTCAGTATAATTCTGATGTGAATCTTGGTTTTAAAAAGTGATTACAGGTTTTTCTGTGAAACGGTTTTATATGTTTATATTCAGTTGCTCAGTCACGTCTGACTCTTTGTGACACCTTGGACTGCAGCACATCAGGCTTCCCTGTCCTTCACCATCTTCCAGAGTTTGCTCAAACTTATATTCATTGAATTGGTGATGCCATCCAACCATCTCATCCTCTGTCGTCCCCTTCTCCTGCTGCCTTCAATCTTGCCCAGCATCAGGATCTTTTCTAATTAGTCAGCTCTTCACATCAAGTGGCCAAAAATATTGGAGCTTCAGCTTCAGCTGAATGAATGCTTCCAATGAATATCCAGGATTGATCTCCTTTAGGATTGATTGGTTTGATCCCCTTGCTGTCCAAGGGATTCTCAAGCATCTTCTCCAGCACCACAGTTCAAAAGCATCAGTTCTGTGCACTCAGCTTTCTTTATGGCCCAACTCTTACATCCATACATGACTACTGGAAAAACCATAGCTTTGACTATATGGACTTTTTCAGCAAAGTGATGTATCTACTTTTTAATATATTGTCTAGGTTTGTCATAACTTTTCTTCCAAGGAGTAAGTGCCATTTAATTTAATGGCTGCAGTCACCATCCACACTGATTTAGCCCAAGAAAATAAAATCTGTCACTGTTTTCATTTTTTTCCCCATCTATTTGCATGAAGCTATGGGGCCAAATGTGATGATCTTAGTTTTTTTGTGTGTGGTATAGAATTCTATTATTTTTCTGTTGAAAGATCATGATACAATGGTATTAAGTGAGTAATAGTTGCATAATCACAATAGTGAAAGATGTTTATCAGTTTTCAGAATCAATAGCCAGACCAAAAAAAAAAAAAAGATAATTGCAATTGCAAGCCATAATGGGAACATGATTAGCCTAAAAATATAAAATAATTACGTACAACTCAGGGGAGAGGATCAAGCAAAGTGATAAGTGGAAGTGCATACATGCACATATTTTCATCTACTCAGGCCGTCTATGTCTTTTGTTTGGCGCATTTAATTCATTTGCATTTAAGGTATTTACCCTTTACAGTTTTCATGTTTTGGGTTCATTTTCTGTAGGTAGATCTTTTCCTTCTCTTGCTTCCTGCTTGGAGAAGTTCCTTTAGCATTTGTTGTAAATCTGGTTTGGTAGTGCTGAATTCTCTTAACTTTTGCTTATCTGGAAAGCTTTTGATTTCTCCATCAAATCTTAAGGAGAGAGTCTTGCCGGGTAGAGTATTCTTGGTTGTAGGTTCTTCCCTTTCATCACTTTAAATATATCATGCCATTCCCTTCTGGCTTGTAGAGTTTCTGTTGAGAAATGAGCTGATAGCCTGATGAGAGTCCCTTGTATGTTGTCATTTTTCCCTTGTTGTTTTTAATATTTTATCTCTGTCTTTAATTTTTATCAATTTGATTACTATGTGTCTTGGTGTGTTCCTTCTTGGGTTTATCCTGCCTGGGACTCTCTGCCCTTCCTGGTCTTGGTTGACTATTTCCTTTCCCATGTTAAGGAAGCTTTCAGCTATTATCTCTTCAAATATTTTCTCAGATCCTTTCTCTCTCTGTTCTCCTTCTGGGACCCCTATAATGTGAATGTTGGTGGGCTTAACAGGCTCTGTGGTCTGGTTAATGGCAACCCAAGAGTATTTACACCAAGGGGGCCTTCCCAGACTGATGTTGCCAGTACCCCCATCCCTGTGGTGATCCCCTGCAGACCCACACCTCCACAGGAGACCCTCCAACACTAACAAGTAGTTTTGATTCAGTCTCCTGTGTGCTCACTGCTCCCTTCCTCTGAGTCTTAGTGCACATAAGCTTTTGTTTGTGTCCTCTAAGACTGGAGTCTGTTTCTCCCAGTCCTGTGGAAGTCTTATAATAAAATTCTGCTGGCCTTCAAGGTCAGATTCTCCGGGTATTCCCAGTCTGTTTGTTGGGTCTCCAGGCTCAGGAATCTGACATGGGGTTCAGAATCTTAAGAACAGTGGGAAAAGTTCTTTGGTATGATTTTTCTTCAGATTGTGGGTCACTCACCCAGTGGGTAAGGGATTTGATTTTATTCTGATTGTGCCCTTCCTCCCATCTTGGTATGGCTTCTTTATCTTTGGATGTGGGGTGTCTTTTTTTGGTAGGTTCCAGAATCCTCCTGTTGATGATTGTTCAACAGCTAGTTTCGATTTTGGTTCTCTCGCAGAAGGAGATGGTACTCTACTCTGCCATCTTGAACCAGAAGCTCCATACTTTCTAGTTTTTTTGCATGTCTCTGTCTCTCTTTCCAGGGCTTGCTTTTCTCACTGCTTTCTGTACTAATTGCTATTTGTTTGTTCAATAACTGTCTGGCTAATTCTATGTAGTCTCTTGTATTCTTTGTCATGGATTACCACTGAAGCCTCTGATCAATTTAGTGGTCAACGATTGATTGGACAGATATTTCTGTAAATACTTGGAATCAATAAAACTCCAAGGGTTCTGTTGCCTGTTTAACTGTTTTCAATGCTTACCCAGGAAGTTTATAACTGTGCTGTAGCCTTCATTTCCTGCTAATGCAGAGCCTCGAGGCTAGCCAGAGATAAGAACATATGACATTCTCATGTATTTCCTGAGCATGCACAGAATCCTATCTATGCATGTCTGTGGCTTTCTGGATTCCAGGAACATGTCAGAGATTTTCAAAATCTCTGAACATTTAATTACTTTTTTTTTCTTTTAAGCTTTTTGGCAAATCTTTTGTTTACCTCAGTTGTCTAATGTTCAAGTCATCTGTCTGACAAATACACCCCTTCCCTGGCAAGAGTTTTAGCACTGGACGATCAATAAAGACAAGACTTTTGAATCAGGTCTTTCAGGGAATTGCCACAGAAGTCAAATAATGACAATTTTTCAAGGAATTAAATCTGTTCTGTTCAGCCTAGCACCTTGAACAAGGCTTATTTTCAAGGCTACTACTGGCCTGGGACAGGGTAATAGAGCTGGGGTAAATTAAAATGCAACAATACTTGCTGTACTTAACAAGACTGGAGTGTTTTTCTTCCATAAATGCTACCTGGATTGATTCAAATCTTTGGCTATTTTTCCAAAATCTTAAAGAAAAAAAAATTACGAAAAAATTTTGCCAGTCATTTCACTGCTTTTGTGAAGAAGTAAGTATTTAGAGGTTATTACTCTATTATCTTTACTAACTCACCACAGCCACCTTCTTTGTAATACTTCTAAGACCCTCTCAAGAGAATAAGTAGCTAAATTTCAATTGGAAGTTAGCTAAAACAAAATGTTTTCCCTATCCAGATTAATTAAGTATCTAACTGGCCATTACTTATTTCCCATTTTTTTCCTAAAACATTCAATTTTTCACTCAGTAGTGCCAGGGCCCTTGAATGGATTCCCTTTTCCTTGCAGATTTCTCAAAGCCACTTGAGACCAAGACTAAGTCACTTCCAACCATGCAAACCCCCTTGGAAGGTGAGTTTTACTGGGGTTCTGTGGAAATAGGGAAAGTCTGAAATTGTGTCATGGAAGCCAAGGGAGGAGGCTCAATGCCATTAGACAGATAATAAGAGGTCACTGGGTTCTTCAGAAGGAACATAGTAATAAAGACATGGAAATAAAAAGACTTAAGGGTCATGAAGAAGTGAATCATATATATATATACATATATATATGATTTTGTGAAAATGTCTGAGGCAAAAAGGAGATAATTTGAATAACCCTATAGGAAAAGTGGGAAAAGAAAACTGACTTCTGCTCTGCTCCTAGTCTGAATTGCTATGGGCCTTTAGGTATATTTTCTCTCCTCTATGGGCCTTCTTCCCACCAACAGTAAAAAAAATAAAATAAAATAAAATAAAATAAAATAAGCTATCACATTATTGTATTGAATTGGCCAAAAAGTTCAATCAAGTTTTTCTGTAAGATATTATGGAAAAACCCAAATGAACGATTTGGCCAACTCAATAATAGTGTTCAATAATACGGCTAGGAATTCTGTAAATCTTAGCACAGATACCCATAGAAGAACTGCAATCTTTGTAGCCACCCTCCATCTTGAAAGTTCCTATCTGTAAGAGAGGCCTCTGACCCTAATAATCCTGTTGTTATAGCAACATCCACAGCGAATACATCGTGGGGCAGAATAACTGAAGTGGATGGTTATATTGGAAAGACAAGTGCTGGACAAGGTAAGGGAAATGTTAACACTTCTATTCTTCCTTTTTGGCTCTTAACTTTGCAACAGAAACTTTCCACTATACACACTATTCTATGTCATTCTACTCTGCAAACTGTTACCTCCTATGTGCCAGGCTATGATCAAAGGTCCTAGAGACAGAAACTAAGGTATTAGTCAAAAATCTGATTAAAATCACTGTACTTATTCTTCTATGACTTCTGTGTATTTAGCCTTCTAGGACTGCTAAAAAAAAAACACCCCATACTTAGCACCTTAAAATAACACAAATGTATTATCCTATACTTCTGGACATCAGAAGTCTGACACACTGGGCTAAAATCAAGGTATAATTGGGCTTTGTTCTTTTTGGAGGCTGGGGATAATCAGTTTCTTTGTCCTCCTTTCAGTTCCTAGAGGTTACCTTCTTTCCTTGGCTTCTGGTTACCTTCCACCATTTTCAAAACTAGCAATGTAGCATCTTCAAATATCTCATTATCATCCCCTCTTCTGTTTCCTTCTTCTACTTTTAGGAGACCTTTGAGATTCCATTGAGCCCACCCAGATATTTCAAGATAATCTCCCCACTTCAAAGTCAATGAATTAACAACCTTAAATATATCTGCAACCTTAATTCTTCCCTACAATGTAAACTAACATACTGGGGATATGAATATGAACATCTTTAGAGGACCCTTATTCTGCCTACCACAGTCACACAGCAAATAAATAACAGATCCAGGACCGGAAGCCTAGTCCAGGGGTTTCCTTCAACTTGTAGGCATGATTTAGATAGGTAACCCAGGAGACTCAGTGGAAATATGTTTTGAGGATTAAGAAACCTGAATACTTGGACAGAGTGTTTGAATAAAAGAATCATTGTGACTAGAAGTAATTGATCATAATCCCAATAAGGTAGTATTTTTGTGAAGCTGGGAAGCACTTTCTCCTAAGAAAATATGAAAAAGGTCTTGTCTTGGCCCCACGGAAAGCATGGAGTACTGGTTCAGATGCCCAGGCCAATCAGTCATCAATGAGTGGATCTGAAATAACTTGCATATACATGGAGTCTCTAGCTTCTCTCAAGTCTTTCTTATGGATCCAGGGTTTTGTTATTCTCTCTGGTTAGCTAAGAAAGGTAGGAGAAGATGGAAAAGAAAGAACTGTGAGCTAGTCTGGACTGATCCTTGGAGTCTCTGTCTCTGGACTGTTTTCAACCAGTTACCACTTGGTCTTGTTTTGCCCCCTAGGAAAAGGCCTGTCTATCTTTGCCATAATTCTCCTCATCTCCTTGTGCTGTATAGTGGTCATCACCGTGACTTATATCATGGTCTGCCGGAACACATTCCAACAGGGTGAGTGATGAATATGAATGGGTGGCTTTTGCTTATTCTTTCATTCAGCAGTACAGTTGAGCATAAACTCTGTATCAAGCACTAAGTTAGGTACTTCAAAGGGTCCCCATCCTATCCTGAAAGTGAGGATAGGGAATTCATGGAGACAGACATGCAATAAGAATACAACATATGAAAGTTAATTCACAAATCTTTTTACTCAACCTGGCACAGCATTTACATAGTGGATTTTTTAATGAGGATGCAAGAGAAGGAGAGGTCACAATTACTTGCCTCAAGTTATTTACAGTTTAATTAACGGAATCAAGGTAGAGTCATGGAGTTTATCAATAACAATACATATCTATTAAGGCTGTGAACTCAAAGCTTGGAGAAGATAATCAATGCTAAAGGGACCCAAAGGATAGGAGAATCAGTTAGGGGTAGAACAGTTATCAAGGGCTTTTAGAAGGAGGTGGGACTTAGACCATACCTTGGGGGATGAAAGCCAATGAAAGGGGGCAATATTCTACAAATACATGAAATTACATGAATAAAGGGATGAAATTGTAAAAGATAAATGCAAGTGGAGTCATCAATAGAGAAAATTCATGTAGCCAAGCAATAGAGAAATACAAAGGAAAAGAAAAGTTCATTCCTGATTCTAGAAAGTCTTGAATGACAGGTTAAGGAATTTGGAATTTCTTCTCTAAGCCTTGCATTAAAAATCACTTTAAAAATTTAAGCTAGGCAGTGACATGACTACAGTGTAGTTGTCAGGGTCATTTAACATCTGTTGGCCAACAGAGGAAAAAGAGAATCTTAATGTTTATTTCTAAGTAAAGCCTAACTACACCTCAATTCTTTTTGCACTAGTCATTTTAACTAGCATTTGCGTGTGTCTTCTTTTGAAGTAGCTCCTACTCCCTAATAGTCTGATTTCTACCATAGGTGTCTCCAACCCAAAAAGAGGAGGAAGCCTTGAGTTTCTCCTTCTCCTGGGTTTCAAGTATAAACTCTTGTCTTGGCCAATTACCATGGCTATGATCCATGAGGCTATACTTGGAAGTGGAGATATCTTAAGTTTCCACAAATCCTAGGAGTACTGAAAGGAAAACATTCATCATACTCTCCATAAGACTGAGTATGAACTATAACCATATTAGATTATTTCCCTTTCAAAAACAGTACAGGGCTCCCCATGACTCAGAGGGCAGAGGTCAAAACGTAGCATCCCATTGAAGGCCCTCTGTAATGTGGCTCTGGCCTATCTTGTCAACCCCCACCATTCTCTTAGACCTAATTTCATTCCCAGTCACTGGAGTCAAACAGGCAAATAGGTGACTCATGTCTTTATACTTTTTCCTTCCTGGATTGCCTTTCCAGAATTCCTGTATTCTATCTCCCTATAAGGGAGACAGCCTCAGGGCATCATCTCAATTTAACATGTAGCTTCTGAGTACCTACTGTGTACCATGCACTAGGCATATAAAAATGAAAAAGATCCTACAGTATGAAAGCTGCTGGGCCAATCAGGGAGGTAAGACATGGAAATGTAAGGCTTTATCACAAAACAAAAGACCTGCAGCATTCTGTTTTTGCTTTGTTGTGGTTTAATGTATACATTCCCAGTTGCATCTCTGAAAGATTACAAACACCTAGAGGGCAGTACTAAGAGACATCCATCTTTGCACCAGGCTGTAGAGCTTTTAAGCCTCCATGGAATGTAGATACTTCTCCACAGACACTAGGGGGCAATGGTGACTTATTCCAAGATCTTTCCTGGATGCAGGATGGGGATAAGTGCACTTGAGAATGACTCAAGCTATAGTCCCGGGCATCAGACTGATAATTCAGGCCCTTTTGTCTGGGCTCTTAATGGCTGCCAAGTTTTCCATAAGGACTCCCTGGAGGATCTTTGGCAAGATTCCTGGGTGGAGAGTGGATCCAGTTCCAGTGTCCCTCCCCCCATCACACCAAGCTCTAGCCCAATGTCCAGAGTCAGAGTGTGCCAAAGATGACAGTGATCAAGTGTGCTTCCTTTTCCTTTCCTGGATAAATCTGCATCTGTTGAAAAACAGGTAAATCTGTATTTCAACCCACCTTCCTAACAGCTCCTATTTGTTGGAAGGCTGAGACATATTGAGATCCCCCTTTCTGTCTCCTCTTCCCTTTTCTTTTCACAAGGACTCGTGTTTGGCCCTTACCCATTCCCTATGGAGACTTCTGACCTGACTCTTCTTTTTTTTTTTTTCTAGATCATGTCTATGAAGTGGCCAGGTAAGATAGCTTCTCATCTTCTATCTTCTGACCTGTTCCTTGTCCTTGAGTTTGTTGGTTATTGTCATAGAGGCAAGGGGGTTTGGTAGAGACCCAATATTAAGCCCAGAGGCCTTCAAGGTCAGGGCATAACTTTCTTCCCTCTCAGAAGCACCTCCTGTGGTACTGTCCTTACCCAGTGAACACACAAAATAATCCAAGTCCACTAGCCCTCTGTTCCCAGAATCCTTGGATGGCAAGTGCCTGATGGTCAGTTGTCAATAATTGGGGCAGAAAAGTGGGAAACCAAGGTACCAGATTCAAGTTTCTTCTCATGGGTGGTGGGCTCTTGGACCACAGGTTTCATGACAAGGAAGCCAGTGACTCTGGTGAAACAATGAGGGTGGCCCTCTTCGCAAGTGGTTGCTCCAATGAAGAGCCAGCTTCCCAGACTCTGGGCAATGACTACTCTGATGAGCCTTGCCTGGGCCCGGATTACCAGATCATCACCCAGATCAACAGTGACTATGCTTGTCTGCTGCATACAGATCCCCTGGACTACGAGCTTCTAGCTACCAAGGGCAAGAATGTCTGCTAAAAACATCCTACTGGGCTGGTGTCTATTGACCTAATTGCCTATTCAGCCCAGGCATTCTGCATGGCCCCTTCCCCTGCTGTTTCTTCCTGGTTAGTCCAACATGTCTTCCTTGCCAACAATGGGGTTGCTAAGAGTAACTGGTTTTGCCAAAGAAGTTGCCATATGTACCTCAAACAAGCCTGCTGCTGAGTCGTGCCCTAGACCCTTCTAGTATTCCTGCCTACAGCTTCCATTGCTTTTCTCCAAACACCAGAAGAAAGTGGCCATAGCACTAGGACTTGGTCACCATGCCTCCAGATGCCACTCAACTTTGGCCTCTTACCACTGAATGACCAGAGAGAGGCTCAGCTCTGCCAGCTCAGAGGATGAGTTGGGTTCAGGGTCACTTCCCTTTCTCTAGTGCCAGATAGCTTTGAATCAAGATTATCATGAAACAGACCAGGGTTCAGTTCTGCTCCTGTACTTTGATCCTAGTGCTCTGGTATTCTTTTGATGCTCAATAAATATCTAAGCATAATAACAACATTGGTCATATTGGTCCTCTCTCAAGTACCTACCAAGAGTGATTAAAGTGAGACTAGTTGAGATAGTTGAGGCCCTGGGAGTATGGCTAGAACCTTTGTTTTTTTGGTTTTTCTTCCCTCACACCCATGCTATCCTTACTTCATTTCAGCAGTGAGCTCACTGAAACACAATAAATCTTTGGTAAAAGAGTATTCAACTGCCTTCTATTCTCCTCTTAATCATCCTGCCAGCTCCACCTGGGTGACTCTTCCCAGGTTAATTGGAAACCGTAAAAAAAAAAGGGAGTCTTTCTTCTGCCTTGGGGGCTGTGGATGCACAAATAAAGAGCTCTCCTTCTTTCCAAACTATGGATGCATCACCCTCAGGGATTTTTACCTTCTAGATTCCTGAAATCTTTGGAGAAGTTATATTTTTCATAGGTCATCTTTATCTCCTGACCCCTTCTTACAATGTGGGGTGAAGGTTACAGCATGGAAGTCTTTCTTCTTAAGCAGGAATAGAAACTAGGAGTGTGAGCATTCATGTGTGTGTGTGTGTGTGTGTGTATCTTTCTGAATATGTGCACACGCAATGTACTTTTGAAATCATTCTCCTCAGTGAAGACCTGTTCTGGGCAAGTTCAACTTTTCCTCAGGTAATTCATGTCAAATCAACTTCTTCACCCTCTATGGAAGCTGACATGTACCACTTTTGATTACAGTGCAAATCCAAGGTCATTTCAGATTTAACCAGCAGCTGCCCCCCCCATACACTGATTACAAAAGTCAAAATTATACACAAAAGTGAACAAGGAGCCCTTTGTTTTACAGGAAGGAAAGTAATGAATCAAGGAGCACTCCCATCCCCAGGGCCTGTATGCCTTTTGTTGTTGCTACATAAATTGTTCCAGAGTAGAAAAAAATGAAAGTAAACATCTAAATTATTTTAATGATGCCAATTAACATGGATACTACAAGTTGATTAAATGTCACACAAAAGATAAAATTACAGACCTGAGATCATATATGTATTACAGCAGGAAACTTACAGAGATCATCTTTGTCCAAAACCTGATAATCTTGTACATACAAAATAAGTCAGTAAGAAAGTCCTAAGCATAGACCTAGCCCAAATATACAGGATAAGCTGAACAAAAATGATGTGATAACATTGGACCTGTCTTAGGCAAGTAGCTGGTTGGGAAAAAGATAAGATCTCCAGAAGAGAGGAAAAATATAAAGTTCCTCTAAGGTAGTTTCTCAAATTTTGTTCCATGAAATACAAGACCCAGGAAATGGCCCACAGAAAAAATTTCCATAATCAGATAGGCATAGGAAATGTTTCACCCTATGGCTTTCTCTTGGAGATTCCCAAGCAATATTTCAATATTAAAGTCTCTGAAAAATCCTGCAATAAAGTATCTATATAACTTTTTGCTACCAAGTGATTCGAAAACTTACTTGCTCTCTGAGTCTACTTTTTTACCTCCTCCTCTGACTCTTGACCCTATTTCTCAGGGATAAAACCCTCCATGTTGGCAGTTACCTCACACACCCTATAGCATTGTGGTCACCAAAGCTTAATTGCTTTTTCACAAAATTCCTGGGTAGCATTTGACCCAAAGGCCCAAAGCTAAGGGACTAGTGGAAAATATTTCAATCAATAAGCATTTATTAAATATTTTCTGTAACTAGAGTACTGTGCTGAGATTGGAGTAGGGATGGAATAGGGAAAGAGCAATCACAGAAATAGTATTGTTCTCTAGGAGTTCACAATCTAGTGGGGGATTAAAAAATACCCCCCTTAGAAGTTCACTAACAATTCAAAAGGTATCATTGGGCAGTAAGAGATAAATGGGTACATACAGGCACCCAGGCAAGGAGTGTGTTGAAAAATGAAGCAGGAAAGAATATAAGTTAACTTTCAAATGTCTTTGGAGATGCTGGACTTTGACTGAGCCAGGAAGTATGGGAAAGAATTGGATGAGAAGAGAGAAATAAAGAAGGTGTTCTCAGGAGGAGAAAGAGCATGAGGAAAAGGAGAGAGATAAGTAAGATCAAAGTGTGTTTAGAAGTCAAGATTAAGTGTCAAGAAATTGGGTGCCTAAGTCCTGATGTCATTGTTAGGTGACTCTGGGAGGGGAATGTGAAGGAAGAAAGTATGAATCAAAGAACATTTACATCCCTTGAAAATGCCCAAATGCCTTTTCAAGACTATTGTGTCCCCCTAGGGCTCCCACTGTGTGTAGCAGAGCTTCTTGATTTTTCTCCCACACCTTCATGTATAATGGTTTATTTCCCTCAAAGTCACCGAAAATAACTTCTGAGAACTTAGTTGGTATTTGCTGAGTGTTCTTGTATCCAACTGTCTCTCTTCTGTTGTATCTCAAGTGTCCCGGCCTGGAGCTGCTAGGCATATGCCGCACTTGGGGTATTTGACAAACTGACACTACTACATGGAGTGTCCAACTCAGCTTGTCAAATACACGGAGTGTGGCACTGCAGGAGGCTGGGCCAGGGGCTTCAATGGGGAGGCGAGGTCTTCCTGGAAGAGGTGACCTTGGAGGGAAAGAGAGAGAAAGGAGTCACACCCTGAGCACCAGGGAAACTGCAGAGGCTGTAGGGACTAGGTGAATCACCAGAATAAGGAAGTGAACAATACAGGCAATAAGGTTTCTAACCAGAAGAAGGATCTTTATGGTATATGTGGAAGGCCAAGTTGATACTCCAGGTGAAGTCCCAGTGCCCAGTTGGGGTGTACTCAGGCCTGAGTCCTATAGCTATGGCATTTCTAGGGGTCCTGAGCTACAGTGAGGTTCTCTGTGCAGGAAAGGACCAGGTCCCAGAGTTAATGTCCATGTCCCACCTTCCTATGGTTCTCATAGTTCACACAGTGTTCAATGCTATGTGTGCTATGTGTGCTACTCAGCGTGTTATGTTGTCACAGGGTTATGGCTTTGAACAAAGGCTTTTAGGCCAAGTGTGGGCATGAATTCTGGCTCTTGATTAAGTAGCTGAGAAATCTTGGGTAAATCATTCCATCTCTTAACTCTAGTTTTCCACATCCACAAAATGGGTGTAAGTATTGTTGGCAGTGGACTTGGCAGTCAGGTATTGGGATCATTCAATGCAGTCATCAGAAAAATAAAGAAGCTACCAGGAGCATGATCATGCACGCCTGGAACTTCTGAGAGAATTCCCTTAGCAATGCCCAAATGCTGTTGCTAAAAGTTCCGGGGTGTCTGTGTCAAATTCTTCCCCTTCCTGGGTGTGGTAGTTGATCTATGAGAAAGTAACTGGCTTATGTTAAATACTGGCATGAAAATTGCAAACATTCCAAGGAATATAAAACCGCCCCATGAGGCCAGAAGGCCTTATCCCAGATAAGACGAGGCAGAGGGACTTCTCTGTCAATAAAACAGCAGAGTGCATTTTTGTTAAAAAAAAAAAAAAAAAAAAACCTTAATTCTTTCAGTTGAATATATGTTGGTAAGGGAGTGATGTGTGTGCATGCATGCTATGTTGCTCAGTTGAGTCTGACTCTTTGCAACCCTGTGGACTCTAACCCACCAGGCTCCTCTGTCCATGGGATTCTCCAGGCAAGAATATTGGAGTGGGTTGCCATGCCCTCCTCCAGGGGATCATCTACCCCATGGATCGAACCCACATCTCATGTCTCCTGCATTGGCAGGCAGGTTCTTTACCACTAGCACCACCAGGATGCCTCAAAGAGGTGACACACTCCTCCAATTTGATATCTGAGAGTGACTTCAAACTTAAAGCTCTAAACAGTATTTTCCACACTCTACCTCTCTACCTACCCAATCATTTCCCTCTCTACCTACCCAATCCATTCCAAGTGACCCAGAAGTGTGGCTTTTTCAGCCAAAACAATAATCATGATCACCAGATATGCCATAGTGGAAAGAATCAGACAAATTTTGATTTTAACACTGCTGTGGGCACCAACTAGCCAACCATGGCTTTGGGAAAGTTTTCCCTTAGGCTTCAGTTGTCCTTTGAGCTTCAGTTGTCTCCCCTGAAAATGAGAACAAGAAAACTTACCTGGCAAAAATTGTTGTAAAAGTGTCTGGTGAGCTTTCCAGAGCCTTTTGTATAGGAGCTCATGGACACCTTAGCTCAGTCCCTGGAGAAGCCAGCCAAAGAAGCTGATTAATAGAGTTTGAGTTCAGGGTGGCAGGAGAGAGAGAACTGTACTGATGCCCTTCTTCTATTATCATTCTTATTGACTACCAGCTTCTGTGAGAAGACCTGGATAAACTGGAGGTGCCCACAGCCTTCTTAACACCCTTTCTGACTTCATCAAAAAGGAAGAGAGATATTAAGAGGTTAAAGATTCTTTTTTAGTGCATGAAATTTAAGAGCCTTATAGACCATTTTCGGAGACGGCAATGGCACCCCACTCCAGTACTCTTGCCTAGAAAATCCCATGGATGGAGGAGCCTGGTAGGCTACAGTCCATGGGGTCGCTAAGAGTCGGACACGACTGAGCGACTTCACTTTCACTTTTCCCTTTCATGCACTGGAGAAGGAAATGGCAACCCACTCCAGTATTCTTGCCTGGAGAATCCCAGGGATGGCAGAGCCTGGTGGGCTGCCGTCTATGGGGTCGCACAGAGTCGGACACGACTGAAGCGACTTAGCAGCAGCAGCAGCAGCAGCATAGACCATTTTACCCCAGTATTAATGGAAAGAGTCAGTAGTTGAGCTGAAACTATATTGGTTTTATTTCCACTTTTGGTGTTCTAGTCCATGCCTCTCCCACAGAGTATAACTAAAGCAAGTATAGCTGAGAAAGGCTGGCCAAACCCATAGGAAGAAGAGGTGGATATCTGGAAGAAGAGGTGGATATCTACATGGAGTCGTATTGAGGGACACTGAAAGCTTTTCTCTTGGTCTGTTACACTACATAAAATATCTGTTCTCTGCCTACCCTGGGAAGTCTAACACACCAAGTAGTTAAGACTTGCCCTGCAACTGACCCAGCTGGGCCTCCTCATACTGGGAGCAGTATGGATTTTTTTCAAGCATAGTTAAACCCCCTGCTTGGCCCCGCCCAGAGATATTTACTCAGCATCACTCTCACATCCCTTCTCAACAGAGGGCTGACAACCATCAAATAAGAAATATAAAAACTAAAAGAACCTCTGGACACAATTCATCTAATCCTCCCCCTCCTCTTTTTTGCAGAAGAGGCCAAAAATATGTGTCCTAGAATAGAGAAAGGACTTGTTCAAAGATACATAATGGGTAAACGGAAAAACCAGAACTGCTATTCAAATATCCTGACTTCTGGTTCCAGAGAACATTCCACTCCCACTTGGCTGTCTCCTAAACTGTCTGTTTGGGGAGGAAATTTCATCCTCCTTTATTATCATTTTAGGCTTCAGGACAGAAGGGGACAAATGGGACCCTTCTTCTCCCCCACCCTTGATCCAAGATTCATGAGAAGTGTCCAAAGAGAATAAGATGAGTAGATCTAAGCCACCTTTAGTAGCCATGGACACTGCCCCAGTTTGGGAACTCAAACAGAGAGGGCAAGTGGATACTATACCTGTTACTGAATTGGTGCCTTCATCTTGTAGGAGGCATAGGTTCCCTGGTGATGAGCCATCCTGCAGAAGTCAGAGGGAACTGAGCTCTATGCTTTGAGGAGGAGGGTCCTATGTTTTGAAGGGCCTTTGGTGTCTTCAAGAGGAAACAGAAATGAGGAAGATAAGGCTGAGGTTAGCCAACGGAAATCTGGGTGCAAAATGACAAAACAGTGTCGTTGTGAAAGGGTCTCCTACTGCAGCAACAGTCCCCACTGCCATGTCCTTGCCCACTGCCACTGAACTCCACCAGGTACTAACTCCTCAAGCTTCAGAAAGTCAGAGTAGAGAGCTCTGGCTGCTCTAGGTTCTGCCTATGGCCAGAGAGGTTTCCTCAGAATTATTGAAGGAGTCCTGAAATGTCAAAGCTGAGACATTGTCAGATGAAAATGTCCATTGTCAAAATTGAGAAACTGATCCTCTGAAGGATAAAAGGAAGTGTCTGATATAGAAAAGCAAATTAGTGGCATACATAGAACTTGAATCTATTTCTGTCAACTCCAAATTATGTGTTCTCTCACCCTGTTGGAATATTTCCTGTTCTTGAAACATTCATCTTAACTTCATTGGCACAAAACATGATTTACAGGGGTAAATTTACAGGTACAAAATGAAGAGCTCCTTGTTAAAAAAAAATCAAGATGGTGACAGCAGAACATTAAGCTAAATTTGGGGTCTTTTTAAGCATGAGGCCCTGTGAAACTACAGATCACATACCTTTGAAGCTGGCCTTGCTAGCACAGTTCTGCCCACAGGTTGCATTCTGGCATCTAGGGAACTTAAGACAGAATGAAAAAAGAAAATTCACACCTACAAAGCATTTATTATATGTTTTGCATAATGCTTTTATTATGTGTTTTACATGTGTTATTTAATCAACAACCACCTGGTATGGTATTATCATTATTCCTATTTATAGATGAGGAAACTGAGACACAGAAGTAAAGTGGCTTGCCTAAAGAAACAAAACTGGGAAATAATTGAGAAGGCAGAATTTGTACTCAGGTCTTTCTGATTCCAAATATTAGTCTTTTTCTACTCTCTCATGTTGATTACGAAGAAAGTAGTTGACCTTGAGAAGGAAAAGATAATGCCAGACCCTTAAGTTCAACGGTGACCTTCAGGATTCATGAGGAACATGATAGTTATGAGAATAAAGTAAATGGTTTCCTAGATCCTCTTGTTTGCAATCCTTGGGAAGTCCCCATTCACAGCCAGGAAGACTGAATTCCCATTATGCAGGACACTACATCATGAAACCTGATGACACGGCAGATGACATGTCATAGAGGCAATTCCTGCTATGCTTTCGGCTATATTTGCATGATCACTCTTAATGATTGCAGTGCCCAAATCTCAGTCTTTAGTCTACAGAGCAGAAATAGGATTCTTTGCAGTACTCCAGACTCAGTGAATAATCTATCCAAGCCACATACAGTAGTATAAATTCAGGTTCAAGAGAAAAAAAAAAATCCTGGGAGCCAGGAGTTTTGTGTCCTACTCCCAGATCTGTCAGCTCTGTTCCCTCCCTTAATCTCAGTTTCCCATTTAACCAACCGAGATTGAACTAGATGATCTTGGTGGCCTTTCCAACTCAAACATTCCCTGGTTCCTTTATAACCCCTTTCATTGCTGCCCTTCTCTCACCATGGTCTTCTCTGCATATGCAGGGCCTAGAGGCTCTAGGGGATAGCTTGAATAGGGATTCATTCACATTCACACTGCTCTGTAGAAAACTTTCTTCTACCAGAATAATTTGTTGGCTTAGTCCTTGAGACTAGTTTCCCCAGATCTATCTTCTAGAAAGATTCAGTTCCTTTTTTTGTTTGTTTGTTTCTTACTAAAACTTGGGGTGGAGTCAGGGTTGTCCCTTGAACACTATCCTGGGGAGGGACCCTTCCTCTCTACTCATAGCCTAGAGATCAAGTAATTTCAGCTACCCACTCTTTTTTCTCATCTATCAGTTAAGGTACTCTTCTAGATTTTTGACAGGGACCCTCTGGAAACAACATCTTCAATTAAAGTAGCAATTGTTGTTATTGAGTTGCTAACTCATGTTTGACTCTTTGCTGTCCCATGGACTGCAGCATGACAGGCTTTCCTGTCCTTCACTATCTCTTGTAGTTTGCTCAGATTCATGTCCATTGAGTCAGTGATGCTATCTAACCATCTCATCCTCTGCTGCCCCCTTCTTATTTTGCCTTCATTCTTTCCCATCAGAGTCTTTTCCAATGAGTCAGCTCTTCACATCAGGTGGGGAAGTATTAGAGCTTCAGCTTCAGCATCAGCCTTTCCAATGAATATCCAGGGTTGATTTCCTTCACGATTGGCTGGTTTGATCTCCTTGCTGCTCAAGGGACTTTCGAGAGCCTTCTCCAGCACCACAATTTGGAAGCATCAGTTCTTCAGCACTCAACCTTCTTTATGGTCCAACTCTCACTTCCATACACGACTACTGGGAAAACCATAGCTTTGACTATACAGACCTTTGTTGACAAAGAGTTGTCTCTGCTTTTTAATGCTGTCTAGGTTTGTCATAGCTTTCTTCCCAAGGAGCAAATGTCTTTTAATTTCCTGGTTGTAGTCACCATCCACAGTAATTTTGGAGCCTAAGAAAATAAAATCTGTCACTGCTTCCACTTTTATCCCTTATATTTGCCATGAAGTGATAGGACTGGATGCCATAATTTTAGTTTTTTGAATGTTAAGTTTTAAGCTAACTTTTTCACTCTCCTTTTTCACTCTCATCAAGAGGCTCTTTGGTTCCTCTTCACTTTCTGCCATTAGAGTGATATCATCTACGTGTCTGAGGTTGTTGATATCTCTCCCAGCAATCTTGATTCCAGCTTTTGATTCATCCAGCTTGGAATTTCATATGATGTACTCTTCATGATGGCAAATTTGAGCTTCATAGTAGGTCCATGAAAAAAGAGTGTTCAGAGTCAGGAGGATCTACAACTCATGCCTACTTTGCAAAAGGTCTGAATTACAGCAAATAGCATGGGGCTCCTCAGAGCCTCTTTTTACCTCACAAACACAAAGCATGCTGGGAAGGGCCAAATTTGCAGCAATACACAAAAGGGACTTTTTCTTTAGGTCTGTTGTCCAACCAAAAGACATAGAATTCTTTCATTTTGGATATTCTTTGGCTTGACTATACTTTTGAGACAAGATATGGGGGACAAGAGGTGGGTAAGGGGAGCAGGCAGACAGTGCTGGAGTCTCACACTGTAGACACATTCATTTATTCACTCAGTGCTGGAATGAAAAAATAAAAAAACACTGAGTTTTGAGTTAGAATTCCTATGTCTTAGATGCTGTATTATAGCCACTAGGTTATAGATTCAGCTCTGAAACTCAATAATTATATATCCTTGAAAAATCATGCACATCTTGTTTGAGCACCAGCCACCACATCACATTAAGGAATTCTCAAGCTAGAGAGGAGAGGGATGTAGGCATGCATCCAAGGAAATAAACATTTCTACAGTATGAGACAAGTTATTTGATGAAGGTACAAAGTGCTATCAGAAGAGTGAGTGAGAAAACCATGATTCTTCCAGGGCAGGGAGTGAGAAGGTGGTGGTGATTAGAAAGGTTCTTAGAAAAGAAGGATTTTACCTATGTTTTTAAAGATGGAGAGAGAAAGTAGTGATGATTACCGCCCTTGGAAAGCCTTCTGTGACCACCCACCTCTTGACAAAATTAATTGCTCCTGGCTTTGCCTGCCTCTTTGCCAGACCAAGAACTGCTAAATACAGACTGTGTCTGATCCCTTCCTTTCTTCACAGGACCAAGAATGAAATAGATGCTCTATAACTGTGAGTTGAATAAGTGAATGCATCAGTGCATAAGCAAATGAAGGAGCCCAAGATAAACACATTCCTTAGCCCACTTCACCCTCATAAAAGAAATGAGAAGCCCCTCTCAACACTGAGTTCAACTCCCTGCTCATTTACCCCCACTCACTATAGGAAGCCTGTCAAGAAAAAGGCCCCAGGGACAATTGCAATGCTGAGGCCACTTCCTGTGCAAGAAGCCAGTGTCCACACACTCCACCTCAACCTTGGTGATTGTTGTGTATATGATTGCACTGGGGCTTCCTCTGAAAGGAAACCCAAAGGCTGATGCAATGCATAGGGCACCCTCAGGCCAAGATTGAAGAACTTCATGTACTCATAAGCTTGAGGGCAGAGGGTTCACCGTGAGGTTCCCCAAAACCCAGTGAGACTGACAAGAAACATGACAACAATTAATATACCAACTATAGCTCAAGTTTATTCAACATGCGTGTGTCGAGTACTTATCAGCTGCAAAGCTCTATAGTTGGTAACAAGGGAAAAAAATATATATATATATACACAACAGAGCAGTAGTATACATCTAATAGAAATATAACATAAGCCACAAATTTTCTAATAGCCACATTAGAAATTTGAAAAAATAAATAGATGAAAGCAATTTTGGTAGTATATTTTATTTAGCCCAATGCATCCAAGATGTTTTCTTAACCAGTAAGCAATGAAACCATGTTTTAATGAGGTATTCTACACTCTAAAATGTTGTGTGCGTTTTAAACTTACATTTCATGACAATTTGAACTAGCCGTGTTTCCAGTATTCAATCACCACATGTAGCTAGTAGCTACCACAATTGGACAGCAAAAGTACAAGATGTAGTCCCTGCCCTCAAGGAATTTTCAGCCTATCCTAGGGTCCAGATTAATACAAAGAACAAGTACTATAGTGGAGTGAATATAAGGAAAAGAGCACCTGAAGTCAGGAGACCTAGACTACAGTCTTCTCTGCCACTGATTCTTTATGTGACCTTGAGTAAAACCCTCTCCCTCTATGAGCCATATCTAAAATGAGGCTGGACTAGATTCATTCACTCAACAAATATGTTTTTTTTTTTTAATGTCAAGCATGATGCAAGGTACTCAGAATACAGAGAACAAGACACATACGATGCCTCCCTTCTTGGCACTTTCAGTGTGGTGAAAAACAGTTGTTGAACAAATAGTTACAGGTAAATATAACAAGAAAGGGGAAATCTCAGAAAGTTAGAACACAGGGAACCTAATCCACAAGGCTTGGATATGTCAAGAAAACCTCTCAGAGGAAGTAACTTTTGAAGTGAGACTGAAGAATGAGAAGGAATGAGCCAAGCAAACAATTGGTGAAAAGCTATTCTAGACAGAAGCAACAGCTTATGTAAAAGCTCTAAGGTGGGAAAATATGTGGCATATTCCAAGAAGATAAGGAGGTTGGTGTGGTCTAGAATAGAGTAAGGGAAGGAAAGAATAGCTCAAAGCAATGTAAGAGAAGTACAGAGGAGATCAAACTGAAGAAGCCCTTGTATACTGTTGAGAGTGTGAAACTTACCCAATGAGACATGAGAAACCAGAGAAGGTACAGGTGGTGCAGTGCTCTTTTTTCTTCAAGACAAGAAACTCTAGAGTCAAGGGTGTGGAAAGAAAAATTAATTCCAACTGCTTGGACTAGAGACTTCACAGAAGAGGCAGCATTTAAAAAGAGCCTTGAAAGATAATAAGATCAGTAGTCAAAGAAGGACATTCCAGGTAGAAAGAAGAACACAAGTAAAATTGCAGAGGTAAAAAAGAACATGGTGAGCTTGTATGAATGGAGGGACCACTGATACAACAGGGTAAATATAGCCTAAGAATATCTTTGAATATCTATAGATGTACTAGAATAAGAGCAGCCCCAAAGCCTGTCCAACTCACCAAACGTGTTCTGGGAGAAACAAGGCAAAGGCCTTTTACTTATCAAGAAAATTTACTAAGTGCCAGGCACTATCTAAAGCCCTTTGTGTGTATTAGTTTATGCAATATCCTCACAACAACCTTATGATAAAGATACTAAAATTAACCTCATATGACATATGAAGAGCTGAAGTTCAAGGAGGTCATGTCACTTGCCCAAAAGCTGTGCAACAATTTATAAAGGGTGAGATTTTTAAAGCAATCTACAAAAATATTTAATATGGCTCTGGTTAACAAAGAGCAAACTCAAGTCAGTTATCATGTCAGTCTACAAGCGTAGTCTTATCCAGAAAAATCTCAATTAATTTCCAATTTATGACTATTAGAGGGTCTGAGCTGATCTTTGCTTAGTTTCTTGGAAAGAAAAAATTAAATGTATGAATGGAAATTCCCTGATTGTCTGGTGGTTAGGACTCCATGCTTTCACTGACTAGGGCACAGGTTCAATGCCTGAAAAGGTAACTAACACTCCACGAGTCAAGCAGTGCAGCCAAAAAAAGTAAATAAGATAGGAGTTCTAGAGAGTTGTTTAAAGACTTAGAAAAGCAAGTTGGTTGTCTTCTTCACTTCTTCTTTTTAAAATTAATTAATTTATTTAATTGGTGGATAATTATTTTACATTATTGTGATGATACCTTACCACCAATCAGAGTTCTTCAGAAGCTTCCATTTATGCCAGAACTAACTGAAGAAATAACTAGCCAAATACTCCAATCTATTTCCTACAATGGTTCACCTAAAGGTAAAAACCCCTAGGCAACAGTTGTGGACAGTGAAGGAAGGAAGGAGGAAGAACTTGTCACAGCCCATTGCATATATTTGGAAGGAATAACATTGCGTTTCTTTAAAATATATAGTCTCTAAATTCAGACTGGGATGGGTGCCCTTGGTATCACTGACTTGGCGTGCAAACCATGTTCATCCCATTTTCATCTTCCTAGTGTTTCCTCTGACTAAAAAAAGGGCAAGAATGGTGCATTTGTGGGGACAAAAAAAGAATTTAGGCCAAACCCTTGTGCTTACACCACAGCTAATAATCACCAGGAACTCTTTTCCTTAATGTTCCTGTCCTATATTGACATGTTAGTTTCCACAGACTCATCTAAGGACTGTCAGCAATTAGTATGGCAATAGGTAGCTCAGAATCTCCAATGAATATCCTGAACTTTTCTAATCCCTAAGAAGGTACTAAAATGTAGATGGTCAAATGTCTCTTGCTAATAGTGTTACAGTTAGATTAAGTGACAAATAACAAAGATGCTAAAAGCAGGCACTCGATTGGTGGCAGGCATTGCAGATTGTCACCTAAAGCCTTGTACTATAGTGACAAGAGCATTGAGTTTGAAGTTCAAAGACCTGGATCTGAACTTCAGTTTGCCACTTTACAGCTGTGGGTAAATTACTAAAGTTTCTGACTATGCATTTCCCCATCTCAAAATGGAACTAATAAATAGGTACTTCATGGGATTCAGCAGAATGACATAGCTGAGAATTCCTTCAAAAATTAGTTAAATATTTGTGGAAGAATAGGCACTGCTCCTCTATTCTCAGTTCTAGATAGAGTGATATGTGGGAAATGGAAGGAAAAAAAAGTATTCTTGAGTGCTTATTATATACTTCATACTCTCACATCTATTTTATCACTCCTCTCAACAAACTTGTAAAATTAGAATTATTCCCTGTTCACAAAATGAGGACACAGAAGCTCAAAAAAATTAGGCAATTTCCCTTAGAGTCACATATCTAGTAAGTAACAGAGCTGAGATTTAGACTCCTATTAGATGTGTACCTAAGAAAGCATGAGAAGGGCTACACAAAGCTCACCATCCCCTTTGGTCTCGTAAAACCATGCAGTACAGCCACTCTCCCTAACCTTTGAGAAAAGGGGGGTTCACCCACTAGATTACAAGTTCCATGAGGTCAAGAACCATCTCTGTAATATCCACTTTTCTATAAAGTTGCTGATTTATTTTTCCTGTGGTTGAGAGTTCTTTGTATATTAGATAGATTTCTCCCTTTGTACATAATAAGAATTGCAAATGTGTTCACTAGTTTACCATCTGTCTTTTGACCTTGCTTCTAACATTTTATATTTTTGTTCATTGTATGTGTCTTCTACCAAACTCCAGGAGGGCAGTTATTTTAACTTATTCACAGCTATAACTCTAGTGTCTTGCTTATAGTAAGTGTTCAATAAATATTTGTTAATGAAAAATAATTATTCCTGTTGTACAGGCCTGAAAATGATGTGACATGTAAATACTGAATGTCTTGACCATCCCTTGACCCTGGTTCCTAATGACCTGGGATCTTAATTAATCAAGATTAAAGATTCATTGAAGAAAGCCCTGGACACAGTGGCAGGAGAGCTGAGTTCCAGGCTCAACTATGCCATGGCTTATAATATGAACTTGGGGAATTCCCTTCTTTGCTCTTTTTTATAAATTTGGTAGACTAGATGATCTTCAGGGCTTCCCTGGTGGCTCATTCAGTAAAGAATCTGCCTGCAATGCTGGAGACCTGGATTTGATTTCTGGATTGGGAAGATCCCCTGGAGGAAGGCATGGCAACTCACTCCAGTATTCTTGCCTGGAGAATCCCCATGAACAGAGGAGCCTGGCGGGCTACAGTCCACAGGGTCGCAAAAAGTCCGGCACGACTGAGCAACTAAGCACAGATGGTCTTCAAGAACCCTCTTTTCTCATTTATGAATTTGTCAAATTGTCTGAGTTATAGAGATACCAAAGATAATACAGTTGACCAGGACACTACACTTCCAGAATTCTTGCTCTAGTGAGAGAAAACGGTACTCACCAAACAATCTCACAGTAAAAAATTAAGATTTATGTAGGAAAAATATAGAGCCTTATAAGAGAAAATAATAGTAAATCTAATTTTGCATGAGTTTAGGTAAGTCTTCCTTCCAAACTGTCTAAAACTGAGATCTCGAGGATGACCCAGACTAAAGTTCTCTGGGTTTTGTTTATTTAATATATATGCGTGTATGTGTTCAGCTTCTCAGTCATATCTGACTCTTTGCAACCCTGTGGACTGTAGACTGCCAGACTCCTCTGTCCATGAGATTCTCCAGGCAAGAATACTGGAGTGGATTGCCATTTCCTCCACTAGGGGATCTTCCTGACCCAGGGATCAAACTGGCATCTCCTGTGTCTCCTGCATTGGCAGGAGGATTCTTTTACCACTGAGCCCCCTTGCAAGTCCTTATTTAATACACACATATACATTAAAATTAATTATTTCATGTATGTATTGTATTCATTACTATATATATTTATTATATAATTTATAATTTTATTATAAACAATATTTATATTAAACACAAACATATACACATAAATCCTAACCAAACTTGTGAAATAAGTTTTCTAAACTGTAAAATGATACTATGAATGTGAGGGACGACATTTTTCATGTGGCTGGGAATTTCTCTGAACCTGTTTTGGGACTTTACTCTAGGACCCTTTGAGGCTGAACCTGAGCCTGAACCTGAGTCTCCCTGAGACTTGTAGGGGGATCTACTGTTACTTTTAGTAGTGTAAAGCAAATGCCATCTGTCTGACAGGGAAAGACCTGTTCAGAAGCCTGAGAGTCTCTAACTATTAATTAGGCCCACTTCTCTGACCCACTGATACTATCAGACATCTTGGAAAGCTGTCTGGTTTGTCTCAGTGCTTGGTAAAGGAGGTGGGATGAGAGGTGCTCTGTGGGCCCCTCTGGACAGTTTGACTCTATCCGAGACATCTCAGCTCTTGTACATTGTGGCATGGATTCCCAGCATCCACAGGTTTTCTCATATTTTGATTATCTATTAAGTATAAATAGGAAGAAGAAAGGGGGAGCAGTATCTGGAGACTCAAGCACACTGTGTTGATAGGACTAGGGAAACAGAGGAAGTGGGGGAAGGGAGCTAACAGTTGGCTAATGCCTATTATGTCTGAGGTGCTGTGCTGGATGCTTTATGCACATCCTCTCTTGTAACCTTCACAACCATTCTAGGAGGTAGGAGTTGTTCTTCCTTTTCCACAAATGAGAAAAATGAAGTTCAGAGTGCTCAAAATGATTCATGTCAAGTCATTTAGTTAGCAGCTGAGTACTTGAAGATCAAATCAATTCTCTTACTTTCTTCTATACCAAATGCCACTTGGAAGAGCCATTTTAGTAACTTCTGTAACTTCTACTGCCTCCAGGCTGGATAGTAACACTTTTTATTGCAAAGTATAGGGAGAATTATTTATAAATTTTGGGAAGGGATTGGAAATATAGAGTTTCTCTCACTTCTCTTGCTATGAGCTATGCTCCACTGGCAGGAAGTTGATCCTCTCATCTCATCTGAACCATGCCTGTTGCGGTTTAAGTCAACTTCCTCTCCTTATCCTACTTCTCCTCCAAATATTTGTCCCTGTGTTGCAAGCCTCCAACTCCTTATGCCCTTTTGAACCTCCCACTTTGACTCCTAAGCCAAAGAAAGTGGTTTCTGAACTCAGATTAAGGCCACTCTCACTTCACCTGCTTCCATTACTCCACTGGCTCTGCTTACACAAAGCTTACCAACCCAATGGCCTCTTCTCAGATGTCATTCTATTTGGTGTTTCATATGTTGATCACAGTCAACTTTTTTTTTTAATAAATTTATTTATTTTAGTTGGGGGCTAATTACTTTACAATATTGTAGTGGTTTTTGCCATACATTGACATGAATCAGCCATGGGTTTACATGTGTTCCCCATCCTGAAGCCCCCTCCCACCTCCCTCCCCATCCCATCCCTCTGGGTCATCCCATTGCCCCAGCCCTGAGCATTTGTCTCATGCATCGAACCTGAAATGGTGTTCTGTTTCACATATGATAATATACATGTTTCAATGCTATTCTCCCAGAACGTCCCACCCTCACCTTCTCCCTCAGAGTCCATAAGACTGTTCTATGAATTCGTGTCTCTTATTCTGTCTCACATATAGGGTTATTGTTGCCATCTTTGAAATTCCATATATATGCATTAGTATACTGTATTGGTGTTTTTCTTTCTGGCTTACTTCACTCTGTATAATGGGCTCCAGTTTCATCCATCTCAATAGAACTGATTCAAATGTATTCTTTTTAATGGCTGAGTAATATTCCATTGTGTATATGTACCACCGCTTCCTTATCCATTTGTCTGCTGATGGACATCTAGGTTGCTTCCATGTCCTGGCTATTGTAAACAGTGCTGCGATGAATATTGGGGTACACACGTCTCTTTCAATTCTGATTTCCTCAGTGTGTATGCCCAGCAGTGGGATTGCTAGGTCATATGGCAGTTCTATTCCCAGTTTTTTAAGGAATCTCCACACTGTTCTCCATAGTGGCTGTACTAGTTTGCATTTCCACCAACAGTGTAAGAGGGTTGCCTTTTCTCCACACCCTCTCCAGCATTTATTGCTTGTAGACTTTTGGATAGCAGCCATTCTGACTGGCATGAAATGGTACCTCATTGTGGTTTTGATTTGCATTTCTCTAATAATGAGTGATGCTCAACACAGTCAACTTTTAAAAAACACTCACCTCATCATTCTTCACTTTACACAAAGTTTTTTTTTAAAGTAGTTTTTAAAAATTGTCTCATTGTTTACTTTCCTAATTCACCATAACTTAACTTTTTCTTTTCTATCGCCATTTCTGCACTGACCCTGTTGTCTGGTGTCACCAAATTACCATGAATGCTTTCTCAACAAAGCCAAAAGCCTCTCTACTAGCTCCCATTCCCTTCAATGTCTCCGGAACTGATGACGCTGTCAGCCATCCCTTTCTTCTCAAGTTCCTGTGGTTTATAAGTTAACCTCCTTCTTCAAAATGAATTCTGTCATCAAAGTCACACAAGCATGGTTCAGATGAGATGTAAAGATCAACTTTCTGCCCGAAGATCATAGATTATGGCAGTCACTGTCCTCTTCATTTGTTTCCCTACTGCCTAACACAGCACCCAATCCAGAGTAGTGTTCAATGAGAATAGTTGAATTGGCATGCCTACTTTTCTCTGATTTATCTTCCTGACCACTCTTTTTGGTTTTCTTTATAAATTCCTTTATTTTCCTGCTCCTTATTACATGTTAAGTGTTTCCTTGAGTGCTGTATCTTTCTATGTGTGTATGTTTCTGTGTCTACAGCTTACTCACTCTATATCTCCCCCACATCCACGTTAGTAGATTCAATTGCATATTGAGCATATCTCCCTGAATACCAAAGTCCTCATATCCCTGACCCTATACCTCAAACCTTTTCATAATCCTGAAGGGAATCCATATCCCCATGAAAGGGAATCCGAGATAGAGAGATCAGTCATCTTTGACTACCATTATAAATTTTTATTAATACTCATTAGAACACTTCTTTTTATCATAACATTTCATGCCCCTGCCTTTCTCTCATTATAGCCTGGAGTTCCTTCAAGGACAAGGGTCTCTTGGATAATTCATGTATCCTCAGTTTGAGGCATAAAGTAAGTTACTATTTGGGAGATGTTATCTGGTAATGAGGTCAGCTCCCATAGTGCCTGTTTAAGGGGGGGATAATTTTGTTCTTAATGATTAAGATGAAAATGAATATATATATATATATATATATATATGAATATGATGCTTATTTTCAGTCAATGATGTGTTTCTTCTTAAAGTTTGGAATTTATTGTCAGGAGGGTCTTTTAGTCCAGTGCTTAAAAAGGATCAGTGGCTCTCCATTGCCTGAAGCTAAAAGTTGAAAATTACCCAACCAGTTAGCCAGGACCCTTCAAAATTTGTCCACAACCTATGTCTTCATCCTTTATCCACCTATCCTGTATTCCAACTACAATATCACATCCCCTATACTCTAGCAGTACATCTCTGACCTATCTATATGCCTCTCTATAGACCTGGAAAGTTTCCTGGCCCCTTCGCATATATCCTGAAAGGTGACCTTGTGTTTGTTCTTCAGGCTCAGCTCAATTATCATCTCTAGGAAACCACTGCTGGCTCCATAGACAAAGTCTCCTATACTACATATTCTTGTTCAGTCACTAAGTCATGTCTGACTCTTGCAACCCCATGAACAGCATTACAACAGGCTCTCTTGTCCTTCATTATTTTCCAGAGTTTGCCTGCTGCCCTCTTCTCCTTTTGCATTCAAACTTTCCAAGCATCAGGGTTTTTTCCAATGAGTCAGCTCTTTGCATCTTGTGGCCATGGTATTGGAGTTTCAACCTCAGCATCAGTCCTTCCAAAGAATATTCAAGGTTGCTTTCCTTTAGGATCGACTGGTTTGATCTTGCAGTTATTGCCTGATCACATTTCATTTAAGCTATCTGTTAACGTAGCTATGATGAAATCAGTCAGGGATCTTGATTTATTTGCTTTGGGATTCCCAGAAACTTAGGGTAAGTCTGCTTCAGACTTTCTGAAAATTCTTGTTAAATCTGATTAAAATACCGATTGAAAGATCCTTTCCACACATGTTCAGTTTCCAACTCCAATCCTACCCCAGTCAAAAATCTCTTCAGATAGCAGTTCAGTTCAGTTCAGTTCAGTTGCTCAGTCGTGTCCGACCCTTTATGACCCCATGACTCACAGCACGTCAGGCCTCCCTGTCCGTCACCAACTCCCGGAGTCCACCCAAACCCATGTGCATCGAGCCGGTGATCCCATCCAACCATCTCGTCCTATGTCCTCCCCTTCTTCTCCTGCCCTCAATCTTTCCCAGCATCAGGGTGTTTTCCAATGAGTCAACTCTTCGCGTGAGGTGGCCAAAGTATTGGAGTTTCAGCTTCAACATCATTCCTTCCAATGAACACCCAGGCCTGATCTCCTTTAGGATGGACTGGTTGGATCTCCTTGCAGTCGAAGGGACGTTCAAGAGTCTTCTCCAGCATCACAGTTCAAAAGCATCAATTCTTCGGCACTCAGCTTTCTTCACAGTCCAACTCTCACATCCATACATGACCACTGGAAAAACCATAGCCTTGACTAGACAGACCTTTGTTGGCAAAGTAATGTCTCTGCTTTTTAATATGCAGTCTAGGTTGGTCATAAGTTTCCTTCCAAGGAGTAAGCATCTTTTAATTTCATGGCTGCAATCACCACCTGCAGTGATTTTGAGAAGACTCTACATATGGACATCACCAGATGGTTGACACTGAAATCAGATTGATTATATTCTTTGCAGCCAAAGATGAAGAAGCTGTATACAGTCAGCAAAAATAAGACCGGGAGGTGACTGTGGCTCAGATCATGAATTCCTTATTGCCAAATTCAAACTGAAGTTGAAGAAAGTGGAGAAAACCACTAGACCATTCAGGTAAGACCTAAATCAAATCCCTTATGACTAAACAGTGGAAGTTAGAAATATATTTAAGAGACTAGATCTGATAGACACAGTGCTTGATGAACTATGGATGGACGTTTGTGATATTGTACAGGAGACAGGAATCAAGACCAAACTCAAGGAAAAGAAATGCACAAAAGCAAAATGGCTGTCTGAGAAGGCCTTACAAATACCTGTGAAAAGAAAGGAAGTGAAAATCAAAGGAGAAAAGGAAAGATATACCCATTTGAATGCCGACTTCCAAAGAATAGCAAGGAGAGATAAGAAAGCCTTCCTCAGTGATCAGAGCAAAGAAATAGAGGAAAACAATAGAATGAGAAAGACTAGAGATCTCTTCGAGAAAATTAGAGATACAAAGGGAATATTTTATTCAAAGATGGGCTCAAAAAAGGACAGAAATGGTAGGGACCTAACAGAAGCTAAAGATATTAAGAAGAGGTGGCAAGAATACACAGAAGAACTGTATAAAAAAGATCTTCACGACCCAGATAATCATGATGGTGTAATCACTCACATAGAGCCAGACATCATGGAATGTGCAGTGAAGTGGACCTTAGGAAGCATCACTACAAACAAAGCTAGTGGAGGTGATGGAATTCCAGTTGAGCTATTTCAAATCCTGAAAGATGATGCTGTCAAAGTGCTGCACTCAATATGCCAGCAAATTCGGAAAACTCAGCAGTGGCCATAAGACTGGAAAAGGTCAGTTTTCATTCCAATCCCAAAGAAAGGCAATGCCAAAGAATGCTCAAACTACTGCACAATTGCACTCATCTCACACGCTAGTAAATTAATACTCAAAATTCCCCAAGTAGGGCTTCAGCAATACGTGAACCATGAACTTCCAGATGTTCTAGCTGGTTTTAGAAAAGACCGAGGAACCAGAGATCAAATTGCCAACATCTGCTGGATCATCGAAAAAGCAAGAGAGTTCCAGAGAATCATCTATCTCTGCTTAATTGACTATGCCAAAGCCTTTGACTGTGTGAATCACAATAAACTGGAAAATTCTTAAAGAGATGGGAATACCAGACCACCTGACCTGCGTCTTGAGAAACCTGTATGCAGGTCAGAAAGCAACAGTTAAAACTGGACCTGGAACAACAGACTGGTTCCAATAGGAAAAGCAGTACGTCAAGGCTGTGTATTGTCATTCTGCTTATTTAACTTATATGCAGAGTACATCATGAGATACGCTGGGCTGGAAGAAGCACAAGCTGGAATCAAGATTGCCGGGAGAAATATCAATAACCTCAGATATGTAGACGATACCACCCTTATGGCAGAAATAGAAGAAGAACTAAAAAGCCTTATGATGAAAGTGAAAGAGGAGAGTGAAAAAGTTGGCTTGAAACTCAACATTCAGAAAACTAAGGTCATGTCATCTGGTCCCATCGCTTCATGGCAAAGAGATGTGGAAACAGTGGCTGACTTTATTTCTCTTTATGGTCTAACTCTCACATCCATACTTGACTACTGGAAAAATCATAGCTTTGACTAGACTAGCCTTTGTCAGTAAAATAATGTCTCTGCCTTTTAATATGTTGTCTAGGTTTGTCATAGCTTTTCTTAAAGGAGCAAGCAACTTTTAATTTCATGACTGCAGTCACCTTCTTCAGTGATTTTAGAGCCCAAGAAAATAAAGCCTGTCACTGTTTCCATCGTTTCCTCATCTATTTGCCATGAAGTGATGGGACTGGAAGTCATTATCATAGTTTTTTGAATGTTGAGCTTTAAGACAACTTTTTCACTCTCTTCTTTCACTTTAGTCAAGAAGCTCTTTAGTTCCTCTTCACTTTCTGCCATAAGGGTGGCATCATCTACATACCTGAGATTATTGAAATTTCTCTCTGCAGTCTTGATTCCAACTTGTGCTTTATCCTTCCCAGCATTTCACATAATGTACTCTGCATATAATAAGTTAAATAAGCAGGGTGACAATATAGAACCTTGATGTACTCCTTTCCCAATTTGGAACTAGTCCTTTGCTCCAAGTCCAGTTCTAACTGTTACTTTTTGACCTGCATACATTTTTCTCAGGAGTCAGGTAAGGTGGTCTGGTATTCCCATCTCTTGAAGAATTTTCAGCGGTTTGTTGTGATCCACACAGTCAAAGGCTTTAACGTAGTCAATGAAGCAGAAGATGTTTTTCTGGAATTCTCTTGCTTTTTCTATGATCCAGTGAATGTTAGCAATTTGATCTCTGCTTCCTCGGCCTTTTCTGAGTCCAGCTTGAACATCTGGAAGTTCTTGGTTCACATACTTTTGAAGCCTAGCTTGGAGGATTTTAAGCATTATCTTGCTAGTATGTGAAATTAGGGCAACTGTGTGGTAGTTTGAACATTCTTTGGCATTGCCTTTCTTTGGGAATGGAATGAAAATTGACCTTTTCCAGTCTTGTGGCCACTGCTGAGTTTTCCAATTTGCTGGCATATTGAGTGACGCACTCTAACAACCTCATCTTTTAGGATTTGAAATAACTCAACTGGAATTCCACCACCTCCACTAGCTTTGTTCGTAGTGATGCTTCCTAAGGCCCACTTGACTTCACATTCCAGGATGTCTGGCTCTAGGTATGTGATCACACTACCGTGGTTATCTAGGTATTTAAGATATTTTTTTTGTATATTTTTTCTGTTTATTCTTGCCACCCCTTCTTTTTTTTTTTTAATAAATTTATTTATTTTAGTTGGGGGCTAATTACTTTACAATATTGTAATAGTTTTTGCCATACATTGACATGAATCAGCCATGGGTTTACATGTGTTCCCCTTCCTGGACCCCCCACCCACCTCCCTCCCCATCCCATCCCTCTGGGTCATCCCATTGCCCCGGCCCTGAGCCCTTGTCTCATGCATCGAACATGGAATGGTGTTCTGTTTCACATATGATAATATACATGTTTCAATGCTATTCTCCCAGAACGTCCCACCCTCACCTTCTCCCTCAGAGTCCATAATTGCCACCCCTTCTTATAATCTTCTGCTTATGTTAGATCCATACCATTTCTGCCCTTTATTGTGCCCACCTTGACATGAATCATTCCCTTGGTGTCTCTCATTTTCTTGAAGAGATCTCTAGTCTTTCTCATTCTAATGTTTTCCTCTATTTCTTTGCATTGATCACTTAGGAGGGCTCCCTTATCTCTCCTTGCTATTGTTTGAAACTCTGCTTTCAGATGGATATATCTTTCCTTTTGTCCTTTGTTTTTCACTTCTCCTCTTTCCTCAGCTATTTGTAAGGCTTTCTCAGACAACCATTTTGCCTTTTTGCATTTCTTCTTCTTGGGGATGGTTTTGATCACTGCTTCCTCTATAATGTTACAAACCTCTGTCCATAGTTCTTCAGGCACTCTATCATACTTAGTCCCTTGAATGTATTTGTCACTTCCACTGTATAATTGTAAGGGATTTTATTTAGGTCATACCCAAATGGTCTAGTGATTTTCTTTACTTTCTTCAATTTAAGTCTGAATCTGGCAATAAGGAGTTCATGTTCTGAGCCACAGCCAGCTCCTGGTCTTATTTTTGCTGACCGTATAGAGCTTCTCCATCTTTGTCTGCAAACAATATAATCAGTCGGGTTTTGCTCTTGACCATCTGCTGATGTCCATGTATAGAGCCATCTCTTGTGTTTTTGAAAGAGGATGTTTTCTGGCATATGGTAAGAGATATCAAATAATACCTGGTGAATAAATGGCTGCTGTTCCTGACACAACATAAATCAAGATGAGAGAAGTTGACATTGCTGGGGTTAGTATTATGGTTATGCTGAATCAGAGACGTTGAAGGCAGGAAATTCCAAAGAGCTATTAAGTTGGATAGACAAAAGGCTCCAGCAAGAGCAGAGCTGAACCTCTTGGATGGAGGAATCATTAGGTGAGTGTAATTTAGCAGTTTAATAAAGAAAGAGGCTACCTAATGGGCCACTTCTCTGGTGCTCATTAATACAATATGTATAAGCTATATTAGTGTATGCATAATATAATGTGTAATATAGTATATATATAAACACCAATGGCAACATCCTCAAATGTAAAACAAAGGTCATAATCTTTGCCCTGCCTACATTGCAGGACTGCTGTAAGATCTGATGTAATAATAGATGTGAAGGAGGAAAGTAGGATGGGGTGGGAACTCACAAGTGGGTGGCTTATCAGTCACCACCCCTAGTCCAGGCTTTGCCTGAGGTGGCCTCTGTAACTGTCTCCCCAGCGGTTACTCGTTGCAGAGTCATTGTGAAAAGGAAGTCCCAGAAACAACAGTCTGGACTTCTAACCCATACCTCCTCAGTTGCTCAAGAATGGCAGTTGGCTTTTGCATCAGTCCCTCTGTATCATTCTTCCTCCACCCTAACCCCTATACTACCTCCCCAAAGCCTATATGTGGCAATTTCCAAGCTAGTATTTCCCCACTACTGTGGCAATATTCTGGTTTCTCAGAGTCTTAAGGACCCTGGGTTGGGGACCTCAGGAGATGGAGGTAGGAGGAATCAGGTTTTCTGAACCCCTCAGCATGACACCTGGTCTGTCAGGGAAAATATCTGTCAGGCCATCCTGCTTTCTCCTCAACTACTTATACTTTTTGGAGTTTAGGTTAATTTGACAACTTGGATTGGTCTTCATAGGGCCCAACACTGGTAATTCAGCTTAGATCAGAGCAGATCCCATAACTGGTAAACAGGTTAAAAGCCGAAGTTTAGCTATTCCTAGTTCTACCTCACTCCCATATCATTATCTTAATCACAAAAATCATATTGATCATGTTGGAGGGTGAGAAAGCAGAGACACACATCCTTGGCAATGTCCTTTTCATATTTTTATATTTACTAATTTAACAAACACATGAGTACTTACTCTGAGTCAGGTACCTGTCTAGTGAGAAAGATAGCCAAATTATCAAACTGACTCAATTAGACCCAAGTGTTCATCACTATGATATATAGCATAGTTTTTACATGTAACATAATATGTATGAGCTATACTATAGTATATACAATATAATAAGTAATATAGTATGTGTAAACTACGATGGCAAAACATGAGTGATCAACTTTCTGAGGAGGGCAGAAGCAGCTTCACAGAGAAGAATTTAAATGAGACTTGAAAGATAAATAAGATGATAGCAGGAAGTTTGCAGATAGTGGTAGAAAGAAGGGCATCATAGGCATTCTTTCTAGAAAAGTATCCTAAAATACACGTGCAGACATATATATATAAAACAGGTAATTTGGAGTGATTAAAATTCTGTGTGGTTTTATCACAGAATTTATGTTGAGGAGGGGCAGGAGATGAAACTGTATAGATGTGCAAGTCCACATCACTGGGGACCTAGAATGTTATGCTGAGTTTAGAATCTGTTCCCCAAATAATGGAAACTTATTGAAGGGAATACAAAAATTTATTTAGCAACTCCTTGAAGTATATTTTCTGAATGCAGATTCAAACAGTCTAACAAATGAGCATGTAATTATGAAAGCAATAAGACCAGAGTTTTAGATCTGAAACTATTTTAGGAAATCTGAAATCTATGTCTACCACATTTATGATTATCACTGCCTAAAGATAGAATGTCCAAAAGAAAAAGAAAAAAAAGATAGAATGTCCATTTTTGGATCAAAGGTCTATAAATACAGACCAAATTTTAATTTTGTATACTTGTTTCCAGAAAGCCAAGAGCCCAAACTTTCTCAAAGGATCAAATATTAGCCAAAAAAGGGAAAAGAGTTCAGCAAGAAAAATAAGATTCTGCCAGCAAGAGAACAACAAGAGGTTGCCAAGAAACCTTGAAATTCTAGGTTTGGGGTGAAATAATTGGAACCTGGGGGAATAGATATAAATACTAAATGACAATCAATATCTTGACCCCTCTCACCACACATCCTTCTTCTCAAGAATATCCTATTTACATGTCACTTTATGCAACTGTTCTCTATTTATTGAAAACTAAAAGGAGAACTAGATTCAGTCCAAGCTCTGAGAAACAGAGTACAGTGTCAAGGGCTGGGCTGCATACTCCAAAAATTCATATGTTGAACTCACAGTACCTCAGAATGTGATAATTGTATTTGCATATAAGGCCTTTAATGAGACAATTAACTTAAAATTTGGTCATTATGATGGGCCCTAATCCAATCTTACTGGTGTCCTTATAAAAAGAGGAAATTTAGACACTAAAAGAGACACCAGGAATGTGTACATGTGGAGTAAAGACCCTGTGAGGACACAGTGAGAAGTTAGCCACCTCCAGGCCAAGAGAGAGGCCTCAGGAGAAACCAAATCTGCTGACATCTTAAAGTTCTAGCTTTCTGATCTGTAAGAAAGACTTTTTTTTTTGGTCACCCAGTCTGTGTTATTATGGCAACCCTAGAAAACTAATCTGCAGAGACTGATTTTATTATATATATATATTTTTTTGGTCCACTGTCCACTGATGCCTTTCTCATGGCATTATGAGTCTCTGGAAAAGGAAGTCCTTCTTAGTAGTCTGCTAAAATCTCTTCCTCTTTTAACTACTATGACCAGGTCACCTCACTGGCAGCAGCACCTAAGCAATTAATCCAGTTTCCTGTATCTTCTACTTCAAGTCTGGTCAAGGTACCAAGTGATTTTGTCACTGGCATATTTTGTCTCCTCTGTGAGGTCCCCAGAAATAGTCAGAAACAGGATAGTCATGGCAAGAGTAGCATAGATCAGAGATCTCATCAATTTTTAGGTAAAGCCAAATGGAAAGGCAGAAGATTTCTGCATTTTTAGTTAAGAGAGTTTCTGTGTTCAGCTCTGCTCATAACTAGTTATGTAACTCTTAAACACAACCTTTAATCTCTCTAAACCTTGGCTTTCTCATCAGTAAAAAGGTGGCAACATGTATCTTATTGGACTCTTATAATGACTAAATGAAATGATATGCGAGAGCTGATTATTTTTAAATCTAGAGTAGTTGAATTTTGGATATTCATCCTGAAGCTGTGCCACAGCTCACAAGGATCACATCCTCCTTCCAACTCCACATCCTCTACTTGCTCATATAGAGACCAGATTAGACCAAATTTGATTATGTTTGGAAAATGAACCAAACATAATCAGCAAGAAACATAAGAGCTTAGACTTTTGCAGAAAGAATTGAGCCTAAAAAATAATTTGAACACATATTACTGGTATGAAAGTAAATTGAATGTGTCCCAAGTCTCAATCAAGAGACCAGGTTGTGTCCCAAGTCCAGTGATGAGGAAGATGCAGCAGGAATGGAATTTGATATACAGAAAACAGTAACTTATTCAATTATGTGTAATTTGGCTGAAGTTTCTGTTGTGTTGTGACAACAGAGAGGAGGTTGAGGGGAATTGTCTCCCTGGAGGCTAGAGAAAGAGGAGATAAAAACAAATGAATGGGTTGATGTGCTACTGGCGCTATCCACAAAGGGCCACTGAAGAGATGCGATTTAGAAACAGCATGTGTAATACAGCTTTGAGATTTCAGTGGACAGTGAGCTCAATATACGTCAATTGTGAAATGTGATGGCCAAAACCTAAAGCTGTCTTTGGCTGTATTTACAAAAATACAGTATCCAGAACAAGGGAGGTGACACTCTTGTTCTACTTAACACTGCTTAGACCACTGAATGTTTTCCCTTATGGGCACGACACAGTGGGACAGTTGAGGCCCCCATATTTCCCTGAAGTAGCTATGGGTTTAAACATTCCCCTGGAGCAGCCCTACCTCCAAGCTCACTATAGCCAAGCCCTGATCACAGACTAACTTCAAGCCATATTGTAAAGCTTTCATCAGCCAGAGAGCCATACGTCCTGGAGAATTTGAAGTCTTATATTCATCAGCTTCTTAAGCTTTTCAGTCTTAAAAGAATGAGTCAATTCAACTAAAGATCATTCTATTTTGTTATAAAGCATTATAAATAGAAACTATTTAGGCCGCTGCCACCTACCATGACACAAACTGTTTTCTGTGTTAGGAAGACTTTCCTAGGTCCCAAGCCTAGATGGGTTTCTCAGTAAAGCATGGAAAGGGTGGAAATGTGGGCACATAGGTCAGATAAAATGGACTACTTTTAAAAACATTTTGGACTTCCTCATATAACCGTTAGGAGTATTTCTTGCTCAGGATTGTGGTTTTTATCTCAAAGTGGATGGTGTCTCTCCAATGGATCATTGGAGTTTGATGGATCACACTCTAGGGCCACACTTAATCCTCCATTCCATGTTTCTTGAGGTTGAAGGTGGTTTCTTACTGCAGAGCATACAGAAGAGGCAAGCATCCTTGGGTATGATCTTACTGTCTTCTTGAAAGAGTAAGCACAAAAAAGTCTGAGGTGCTCTTATTATTCTCTGTCCTTACACTGCCTGTTGATGTGATTAATGTTGTTCTTGTTGATACTGATGCTCTTGTTTTCATGGATCTGGATATTCTTGCTACTGCTCTGAGTTTTGATGTTGCTAATATTATCGGTCTTGCTCGTGTTGATAATGCTATAATGGAGTGCACAGTTCAGCTGGATTCCCATAAGCAACAGTTTCCCTAGCTTCTTAAGAATATACTTGATCTACTCATTACCTATTTCTGCTGGTTTTCCTAGAAGGATTCTGGTAGTGGACTTGTCCTGGGGATATAGAGGATAGTCTCTGCCTCATTTTTGGCCAAAGATTAATAATTAAGTGCTAGATTATTCAGTTCAGTTCAGTTCAGTTCAGTTCAGTCACTCAGTTGTGTCTGACTCTTTGCAACACCATGAATCGCAGCATGCCAGGCCCCCCTGTCCATCACCAACTCCTGGGGTTTAACCAAACTCATGTCCATCTATTCGGTGATGCCATCCAGACATCTCATCCTCTGTCGTCCCCTTCTCCTCCTGCCCCCAATCCTTCCCAGCATCAGGGTCTTACCCAATGAGTCAACTCTTCGCATGAGGTGGCCAAAGTATTGGAGTTTCAGCTTCAACATCAGTCCTTCCAATGAACACCAAGGACTGATCTCCCTTAGGATGGACTGGTTGGATCTCCTTGCAGTCCAAGGGACTCTCAAGAGTTTTCAACGCCACAGTTCAAAAGCATCAATTCTTCGGCTCTCAGCCTTCTTCACAGTCCAACTCTCACATCCATACATGGCTATTGGAAAAAAAAAATAGCCTTGACTAGACGGACCTTTGTTGACAAAGTAATGTCTCTGCTTTTAAATATACTATCTAGGATGGTCACAACTTTTCTTCCAAGGAGTAAGCATCTTTTAATTTCATGCCTGCAATCACCATCTGCAGTGATTTTGGAGCCCCCCCAAATTAAGTCAGCCACTGTTTCCCCATCTATTTCCCATGAAGTGATGAGACCAGATGCCATGATCTTAGTTTTCTGAATCTTGAGTTTCAAGCCAACTTTTTCACTCTCCTCTTTCACTTTCATCAAGAGGCTTTTTAGTTCCTCTTCACTTTCTGCCATAAGGATGGTGGCATCTGCATATCTGAGGTTATTGATATTTCTCCCGGCAATCTTGATTCCAGCTTGTGCTTCTTCCAGCCCATCGTGTCTCATGATGTACTCGGCATATAAGTTAAATAAGCAAGGTGACAATATACAGCCTTGATGTACTCCTTTTCCTATTGGAACCAGTCTGTTGTTCCAGGTCCAGTTCTAACTCTTGCTTCCTCACCTGTATACAGGTTTCTCAAGAGGCAGGTCAGGTGGTCTGGTATTCCCATCTCTTTCAGAATTTTCCACACTTTATTGTGATCCACACAGTCAAAGGCTTTGGCATAGTCAATTAAGCAGAAATACATGCTTTTCTGGAACTCTCTTGCTTTTTCGATGATCCAGCAAATGTTGGCAATTTGATCTCTGGTTCCTCTGCCTTTTCTAAAACCAGCTTGAACATCTGGAAGTTCACAGTATGTATTGCTGAAGCCTGGCTTGCAGAAGTTGTCCCACAGGAATGAGTTCTAAGCCCCACATCAGGCTCCCCAACCTGGAGTCTGAAATCAAGAGGAGGAGCTTCCAGAGCATTTGGCTTTGAAGTTCAGTGAAGCTTGGTAGCAGGAACTCAACAGGACTGGGCAAGTAGAAACTCCACTCTTGGAGAGTGCACACAAAGTCTCATGTGCCCTGAAACCCAGGGGAAAAGTAGTGACTTCATAAAATCCTTGGCCAGACCTACATGGTGAACTTGGAGGATTTCCTAGGGATTAGCGGGTAGCTGTGGCTCACTGCAGGGACAAGGACACTGGTGGCAGAGATACTGGAGAGCACTTGCTGCTGTGAACTATACTGGAGGCTGTCATTTTGTTTCCTAGACCTGGCCCCACCCAATAGCCTATAGGTTCCAGTGCTGAGGGCTTCCCTGGTGGCTCAGATGGTAAAGAATCTGCTTGCAATGCAGGAGACCCAGTTCAATCCCTGGATTGGGGAGATCCACTGGAGAAGGAAATGGCAACCCACTCCAGTATTCTTGCCTGGAGAATCTGGTGGACAGAGAAGTCTGGCAGGCTACAGTCTCTGGGGTCACAAAGAGTCAGGCATGACTGAGCAACTAACACTAGAGATTAAGCTCCAGTGCTGGGATGCCTCAGGCCAAACAATCAATAGGGCAGGGATATAGCCCCACTCATTGTCAGACAGGCTGCTTAAAGTTTTCCTGAGCCCACAGCTGTCTCTAAACACCACTTGATGTTGCCCTGCCCACCAGAGAGACAAGACCCAGCTCCACTCACCAGTGGGAAGGCACCAGTCCCTCCCAACCAGGAGGCCTGCACAAACCTCTTAGACCAGTCTCATCCACTGGAGTGAAGACATCAGATGCAAGAGAAACTATTATCCTGAAGCCTGGGACTGAAAACTCAGAAAGTTAGACAAAATGAAACAGTAGAGGAATATGTTACAGATGAAGGAACAAGATAAAACCCCAGAAGAGTATCTAACTGAAGTAGAGATGGACCATCTACCAGAAAAAGAATTCAGAGTAATTATAGTAAAGATGATTCAAGATCTTGGGAAAAGATGGAGACACAGACTGAGAAGATACAAGAAATGTTTAATTAAGAGCTAGAAGACATAAAGGACAAACAAAGAGAGTTGAAGAATACAATAACTAAAATGAAAAATACCCTAAAAGGAATGATAGCTAAATAAATGAGGAACAAGCTGGAAGACAAAATGGGAGAAATCACTGCAGTGGAACAGATTTTTTTTTTTAAAAGAGTGTAATAGCTAATAGTTAATTCATGCTGTTGTATGACAGAAATCAAATCAATATTGTAAAGTAATCATCAATCAATTAAAAGTAAATAATTTTTCAAAAAGAAAAAAATATAAAGAAATGACGATAGTTCGAGAGTCCTCTAGGACAACATTAAATACACAAACAAATATATGAAAAGATATTTCATATGAAAACATGAAAATGGGCAATTTTACTACTAATCTGGGAAATACAAATTAAAACAATAATAAAATACTACTTCTGATCACCAAAATTTTAAAGTTTGATAATTTCAAGTTTGGCAAAGTTGTTGAAAATGATCTCAAGCACTGCTGATGAGAATTTAAATTGGTTCAGTTATTTTGGAGGGAAGTTTTCAGTATATACTAAATGTTAAAATAGTCATCCAAATTATATAATTCACTTTAAAATAATGTAATATATGTGGGGAAATGGAGTATAAATGAAACCAGTTTGGCCATGTGTTAATTATTGAAGCTGAGGGCTATGCATTCCATGACATACTAATTACTCTACTCATATCTATCCTAAAGGAACATATGTATACATGTGCCAAGCATATTTATTTCAGTGCTGTTTGTAACAGTGAAAGATTGAAGGAGTGTGGCGGCTGCAATGGCACAGGAGCGTGGCGGCTGTGACGGTACAAGAGCGGCTGAGAGGAGCTACCCTACATCCAAGGTCAGGAGCAGCAGCTGCGCTTTGCTGGAGCAGCCGTGAAGAGATACCCCACATCCAAGGTAAGAGAAACCCAAGCAAGATGGTAAGTGCTGAGAGAGGGCATCAGAGGGTAGACAGACTGAAACCACAATCACAGACAACTAGCCAATCTGATTACATGGACCACAGCCTTGTCTGACTCAGTGAAACTAAGCCATGCTGTGTGGGGCCACTCAAGATGGATGGGTCATGGTGGAGAGGTCTGGCAGATTGTGGTTCACTGGAGAAGGGAATGGGAAACCACTTCAATATTCTTGCCTTGAGAACCCCATGAACAGTATGAAAAGGCAAAAAGGACACTGAAAGATGAACTCCCTAGGTCAGTAGGTGTTACTGAAAGTCAGTGAAGAAATAACTCCAGAAAGAATGAAGGGATGGAGACCAAACAAAAACAACACCCAGTTGTGGATGGAACTGGTGATAGAAAAAAGGTCTGATGCTATAAAGAGCAATATTGCATAGGAACCTGGAATGTTAGGTCCATGAATCAAGGGAAATTGGAAGTGGTCAAACAGGAGATGGCAAGTGTGAACATCGACATTCTAGGAATCAGCAAACTAAGATGGACTGGAATGGGTGAATTTAACTCAGATGACCATTATATCTACTACTGTGGGCAGGAATCCCTTAGAAGAAATGGAGTAGCCATCATAGTAAACAAAAGAGTCCAAAATGCATTACTTGGATGCAATCTCAAAAACGACAGCATGATCTCTGTTCGTTTCCAAGGCAAACCATTCAATATCACAGTAATCCAAGTCTATGCCCCAACCAGTAACACTAAAGAAGCTGAAGTTGAAAGGTTCTATGAAGACCTACAAGACCTTTTAGAACTAACACCTAAAAAAGATGTCCTTTTCATTATAGGGGACTGGAATGCAAAAGTAGGAAGTCAAGAAACACCTGGCGTAACAGGCAAATTTGGCCTTGGAGGACAGAATGAAGCAGGACAAAGGCTAATAGAGTTCTGCCAAGAGAACGCACTGGTCATAGCAAACACTTTCTTTCAACAACACAAGAGAAGACTCTACACATGGACATCACCAGATGGTCAACACCGAAATCAGATTGATTATATTCATTGCAGCCAAAGATGGAGAAGCTCTACACAGTCAGCCAAAACAAGACCGGGAGCTGACTGTGGCTCAAATCACGAACTCCTTATTGCCAAATTCAGACTTAAATTGAAGAAAGTGGGGAAAATCACTAGACCATTCACGTATGACCTAAATCAAATCCCTTATGACTATACAGTGGAAGTGAGAAATAGATTTAAGAGACTAGATCTTATAGACACAGTGCCTGATGAACTATGAACAGAGGTTCATGACATTGTACAGGAGACAGGAATCAAAACCATACCCAAGAAAAAGAAATGCAAAAAAGCAAAATGGCTGTCTGAGAAGGCCTTACAAATAGCTGTGAAATGAAGAAATATGAAAAGCAAAGGAGAAAAGGAAAGATATACCCGTTTTAATGCAGAGTTCCAAAGAATAGCAAGGAAAGATAAGAAAGCCTTCCTCAGCGATCAGTGCAAAGAAATAGAGGAAAACAACAGAATGGGAAAGACTAGAGATATCTTCAAGAAAATTAGAGATACCAAGGGAACATTTCATGCAAAGATGGGCACAATAAAGGACAGAAATAGTATGGGCCTAACAAAAGCAGAAGATATAAAGAAGAGGTAGCAAGAATACACAGAAGAATTGTACATAAAAGATCTTCACAACCGAGGTAATCATGTTGGTGTGATCACTCAAACTCACCTAGAGGCAGACATCATGGAATGTGAAGTCAAGTGGGCCTTAGGAAGCATCACTATGAACAAAGCTAGTGGAGGTGATGGAATTCCAATTGAGCTATTTCAAATCCTGAAATATGATGCTGTGAAAATGCTGCACTCGATATGCCAGCAAAATTGGAAAACTCAGCAGTGGCCACAGGACTGGAAAAGGTCAGTTTTCATTCCAATCCCAAAGAAAGGCAATGCCAAAGAATGCTCAAGCTATTGCACAATTGCACTCATCTCACACATTACTAAAGTAATGCTCAAAATTCTCCAACCCAAGCTTCAGTAATACGTGAACCATGAATTTCCAGATGTTCAAGCTAGTTTTAGAAAAGGCAGAGGAACCAAAGATCAAATTGCCAACATCCGCTGGATCATCGAAAAAGCAAGAGAGTTTCAGAAAAGCATGTATTTCTGCTTAATTGACTATGCCAAAGCCTTTGACTGTGTGAATCACAATAAAGTGTGGAAAATTCTGAAAGAGATGGGAATACCAGACCACCTGACCTGCCTCTTTAGAAACCTGTATGCAGGTCAGGAAGCAACAGTTAGAACTGGACCTGGAACAACAGACTGGTTCCAAATAGGAAAAGGAGTATGTTAAGGCTGTATATTGTCACTCTGTTTATTTAACTTTTATGCAGAGTACATCATGAGAAGCGCTAAGCTAGATGAAGCACAGGCTGTAATCAAGATTGCTGGAATAAATATCAATAACCTCAGATATGCAGATGCCACCATCCTTATGGCAGAAAGTGAAGAAAAACTAAAGAGCCTCTTGATGAAAATGAAAGAGGAGAGTTAAAAAGTTGGCTTAAAGCTCAACATTCAAAAAACTGAGATCATGCCATCTGGTCCCATCACTTCATGGCAAAGAGATGGGAAAACAGTGGAAACAGTGGCTGACTTTATTTTTCTGGGCTCCAAAATCTCTGCTGATGGTGCTTGCAGCCATGGAATTAAAAGACGCTCACCTCTATGAAGGAAAGTTATGTCCAACCTATGCAGCATATTAAAAAGCAGAGACATTACTTTTTCAACAAAGGTCTTTCTAGTCAAGGCTATGGTTTTTCCAGTGGTCGTGTACGGATGTGAAAGTTGGAGTATAAAGAAAGCTGAGCACTGAAGAATTGATGCTTCTGAATTGTGGTGTTGCAGATCACTCTTGAGAGTCCCTTGGACTGCAAGGAGATCCAACCAGTCCATCCTAAAGGAGATCGGTCCTGGGTGTTCATTGGAAGGACTGATGTTGAAGCTGAAACTCCAATACTTTGGCCACCTCATGTGAAGAGGTGACTCATTTGAAAAAACCCTGATTCTGGGAAAGATTGAGGGGAAGAGGTAAGGGTACGACAGAGGATGGGATGGTTGGATGGCATCGCCAACTCGATGGACATGGGTTTGGGTGGACTCCGGGAGTTGGTGATGGACAAGGAAGCCTGGCATACCATGGTTCATGGAGTCACGGAGTGTCGGACACGACTGAGTGACTGAACTGAACTGAAAACAACTTAAACTCACATCAATAAGTGTCATAGTTGAATAAACAATGGTGCATCTCTACTACATGATACCACTAATCAGCTTAATGAAATGAGATGTGTTTATATATCCAAGTCATGATATTGAGTGAAAAAATTAATTGCAGACTAATATGTACAGTATGTCACAATTTATGTAGATAATAAACACCATGTATATCATCAAAATAATGTCTTACATATAAATCTCTAGAGAACCACCTGTAAGAACATACTATATACATACTATGATAATAGTGGTTATTTCTGAGGGGTGGGGGGAGGGGACCAAGACTTAGATAAGATGGGACTGCTGGTTAATGAAGATATTAATCTTATCTGTAAATTTTATATACTTCAGTTTTTAAAAGAACAATACATTAAAATATTATGTGAGTAGCTGAAAGCAATTTTTAACAGATCCAGAAATAAAAATATTCAATAACCTGAAAAGTTGTTTGTATTAAATTGCTAAGTGAAAAGACATGGTTACAAAACACATAATTGAATTATAAGGATAAATATACACAGAGAAAGATGTCTGGAAAGATGTACACTGAAATATTTATGGGGTTATCTTTAGGTGGTGGTGGTATTTTAGGTAGTTTTATTTTACCTCTTTTGTAGATTTACTTACCTGCATTTTTTCATTTGCCTATAATAAATGTACAATATTTATATAATGAAAAATAAGCTAAAAATAAAATATGATAGCCACTGAATTTGCCTTTATAAAGATTCAGGCTCCTTTAAAACAGAAGAAGTCAGTGATGTAAAAGAAAAGCCTAGATGGAAATCTTTAGGTAGAAGGGCCTCGATCTCTGCCACTCAAAGGTCCACTCAAAAAACACTGAAACACTGAGCAGTTTATTCTGTGTTAGGCCTATTGCAGGGCCGTGGGATTGGGAGTGGGAGTGGAAGGACTAAAACCAAATTCCTGCTCTAAGGTTGAATTTGTACTTGAGACTCCTTCACTGTACCTCCCACTGCTACTGCTCTGCACATGACCCCTCTCCTCCAACTCCCACCATTATAGAACATATCAACATAGGAAATTTGCTTCCAATACAGACACTTCAGGTTCTAATTTCCTCCTGAAAACCAACAAAGGAGCACTAATTCTTCTAAATAATTACTCCCATCTTTCAATAGGCTATCTTAACCTTGACTGCATTCCTTCTCTTCTAGCTCCTTGTCCCTCTAGCTGAAAGAACCATTTATTTTCCTTATCTTTCATTGGTGTTCTTCTATCCCCACTCCCAAGCAAACATACACATACAAACCTTCTTTTTTGTAAAACACTTTTTCTTTGTTATCATAAAAGTAAAACATGTTCAGAATAGAAATCTTTAAAAGTGCAGAGAATTAAATATATGCAAAGGAAAAAAAAATCCACAATTTTATCATCAAGAGGTAACCACAGCTAAATTTTTTAATACATTTTTTTGCCTGTCCTTTTCCTGTGTGTGTGCAATGGTTGTTTTTCTTAATTGGGATTATAAGCTCATACTGTGTTGTGTCTTCTTTTATTCACTTAACACCAAAAAAGTGACATTTTCCCATCTTACTAAATATTCTTTAAAATTATGAATTTTAATGGCTGCATAGCATCTCTTATAGCTATATCATATTTATTTAGACACTCCCCAGAACATTTAATGTGGCCTATTATAAATATTCATCTCTGTCTATAGATATCTAGATATAGATATCTACATCAGTTCAGTTCAAATCAGTTCAGTAGCTCAGTCATGTCTGACCCTTTGTGACCCCATGAACCGCAGCACGCCAGGACTCCCTGTCCATCACCAACTCCCGGAGTCCACCCAAACCCATGTCCATTGAGTTGGTGATGCCATCCAACCATCTCATCCTCTGTCGTCCCCTTCTCCTCCTGCCCTCAATCTTTCCCAGCATCAGGGTCTTTTCAAATCAGTCAGCTTTTCACATGTAAATATCTAGATATCTATTTATAATCTATCAAGTATCTATTCAAGCATGAATTTCAGTAAATCCACAAATGTGTGTGAACAGGAAAAATAACTTTTTTTTTATAATTGTATTTCTATTTCCAGTCTCCAGTCTGCTGAATTGGCAAAAATATAACCTCTGCAGCAATGAATATTCTTGTACATACATCTTTGTCAGATTAGTTCTTTAGGATAGAATCCTAGAAATGGAAATATAGAGTCAAAGGGCATGAACTTCTTTAAGGATCCTCATCTCTATATAGATATAGCTATAAATATGGATATAGATGTAAATATAGGTATATATGACCTCCCTGGTCTCTTCTCTGGTGGCTCAGAGAGTAAAGAATCTGCCTGTAATGTGGGAGATCTGGGTTCAATCCCTGGGTTGAGAAGATCCCCTGGAGAAGGGAATGGTAATCCACTTTGGCATTCTTACCTGGAGAATCCCATGGACAGAGGAGCCTGGTGAGCTACAGTCCATGGGGTTGCAAAGAGTCAGACATGACTGAGTGACTAACACACACATAGATATATATAGTATATATTCTTATATATACAGGTATAGCTAGCTAATTGACTATAAAACACTTTTTTAAAAACCCAAGCCCTTTTACTGATTTCACATTAAAGAGATTACCCTAAGTTTCCCTACCTATCTTTGTTCTAATTTATAATAAGGCACTGACTAAGTCTGTAGACCTTTTGGAAGAAAAGGGCACAAAACCCTGGCACTACTGAGAGAATTCAACTCTGCCCTGCTTTGGATATTTCTCATCAAAGATTGATCCTGGGTGAGACCCTCCTCCATGGGAAGTGCCCTGGCATGTAACAATGATTTTTTAATGGAAGTCTTAAGGATTATCTCATTCTGTAAGTGGGAAGTTATTCTCAGGGCTGCTGTGAAAATTATATGAGAAGGGTATGTGACATTTCCCAGTTCAGTACTTGGCACATAGTATGTACTCAATACCATAGCTCAATCTGTTTCAGTGAATTGTAGCTTCTTGCCCTGTCACAGAAATAACTCAGAGACCAGACAGGGAGGTCAAGAAAGTAAAGTGAGGATTTATTTAAGCAAGAATATGCCCTCAGAGGGAGAACAGGCAGACAGAGAGTAGCTGCCCTGGGTTTCTTTGGTAAGCTGGTTGTGTGAACCTGTGTGCATGCTCAGTCACTGAGTTGTTTCCAACTCTTTGTGCCCCATGGACTGTAGCCCACCAGGCTTCCCTGTGTTGGTGCACAATTAGTAGGTACTTCTTGTCTGCAAGGCTAATTTTAGTGTAATGAACAACAGATTCTATTATGACACAGGAGATTCCTGACTTTCTTCTAGGACACTCATCACCCAAAATGTATGGTTTCTTGTCGGTATGGAGGTTCCTGCTTCTGTCTGCCCAGGGATCCCTGTTGTTTATAAGATGCATGTTTTCCTGCTACCTGTCCCCTGACCCCTTTTCTCTGCTCATATCTAGCTACCTGTCTACTCTAACAGATCTGTTAATATTTTGATAAACATGAGATAATTACCTGATAAGGCAATTGATTATTTAATTGACCATTGATTCAATTATTTATTCCACAAGCTAAAGTCTACCTTGTGGGCTGGCATCATTCATTCCAGATTCAAGTAATTTGACCTGTTGTCAAACAGGTATTTGCTTAGATTTGGAAAATCAGTTCACTAGAAGTGTATATCTAAGTGTTGTGCTAAAACTGTGTGACTACCACTGGAGAAGTGTATCTGCTCTTGAAAAAAGTTAAGATAAAATTGAAAAGATATCTATCTCTGAATACTAAATGATCAGTGAAAAGACATTCTAAGATTCCATACTAACTGCAATCATGTTTTTCTGTATCCTGGAGTGCTTAAGGAAGACTTTGTGGAGAACTTAGGACTTCAAATTAATCTTCCAAATACCTGTATAGGTGCAGAGAAATGAAAAGAGGATGGTGTTAGTAGCGGGGGGAGCAGCTTAAATGAAGATATCGTCGACATTAAAAAACATATAATGTGAGAATTGCGAGTTAAGTTTTATTTGAGGCAAAATAGGACTGTAGCCTGGGAGATAGTACCTCAGATAGCTCTGAGAAACTGCTCCAAAAAAGGTAGGGGGAAAGGTCAGTATATATGTGATTTTGATGAAGAAGAAATACGTGCAATCAAGCACATATTTTTCCAGAAGGTTTCTACTAGTCTCATGAAACTCTACTAATCACAAGGAACAGTGTCACCATGAAGGATTTTAGTGCTTTTCTAGATATGAAAGCACCTGGCTCATAAAATCAGCTCCTGAAAATATCTAACTATCTAAAGACTTATCTTGCCAGTTTACTGGAGCACAGAGAGTGCCTCATTTGATCTCCTGTGGCCTCAGCCTGCAATGGCTTGGAGAGGGGCTTGGATTGCCAGCCAGAGATTGGGCTAGGTTGCAGCAGTGAAAGCACCAGATCTTAGCCACTAGACCAGTGGTCAGTGACAAAGGCCCTGGCCCTTTGGCTTTGCAGAAAAGAATTTCCACAAAGATGGAAAGTAGTGAAGATCGTAAAGTACTTAATAAGAGGAAAAAAGTACAATACATGTGGATAGGCACATGGGTTAATTCAGTGAGAGAAAGTCACTGAGTTGTGCCCTTGTGGTAGTTTCAATTACTTTTATGGAGCATATCTTCTGGGTTTCATTTGGCCAATCATTTTGATTTGCCTGATTCACAGTCCATATTTGGTATATCTCAGTGTTGACTAAAAAATATAGTCACAACCTGAAATTAAAGAGTTATTTTATTTGGTGGGAATGTTTAGGACTCTGAGCCCAGAAAACTGCTCCAAAGAGGAAGGAGAGGGAGCCAAGTTAGTTTGTAACAGAGGGGGCAGGCAGTCTGAACATCAAAGATCAGGTATCAAGTTAAGGAAGTCGGCATTCTATGTATGGGAAGATACAAGTCTCTGGGCTCACTAAATTCATTCCTTTCATATGTACCTCAGCTATCTGGGGCCAAACCTGTTTCCTTGTTTTCCCTGCTTCTTGCATTCCCCCAGCTCCTCAGCAATCACCATGGGCGGGGAGGGGTGGTGGTGGTGGCAGCATTTGCTGGATAACAGTTTTGGGAGCCCTCATTCACATTTGGAGACCAGAAATCGCTGATGGCTGTGACATGTCTTGTTTATTAATATGGCAGGAGATATTTTCATTTCACATCAGGATCCTCTCATCTGTGTGCATGCATCTCTTAGCCAAGGTGGATTTTACTGAAAAGGCATCTGGGTAGAACATCTCTTGACATAATTCCCCTTTGGCTTCCAAGGAGCCTTTCTGTGCATGCATGGTCAAGGAGGTCTCCTGACTTCAAGAACAAGAAATACATGGTCTGGGCAGGGCGTAGCCTCCTCTCATAATTATCCTGCTATTCTTGTCTTAGAGTTTTGGTCCATAAGGAATGAATCTCCAATTGCTTTAACGGGGGTGGGGGAGCACTTCTGTCTCCTGCCTCAATTTCTGTTCTCCACCCTGAACTCCTTTCAGGGGTATTGAATGTCAGGAGCTTCATCAGCATATGAATTAATCCTTATAGAAGTTGATGGCAAGTGCCCATTGCAACTGCCAATTTGTATTTGACAAGATAAAGGTTAACCTGGGATAACAGACTGGGACAAGGAGTGAAAGCAAGAGGTAAGAGGCCCTAAATTCTGAAATTAAAAGCAAGATAGCATGGATAGTGCTTTAGTATACAGCCTCTATCTACTAACTGAATGCAAATCTTGCATTTCTAAACAGTTTGACTTTTGGAAAAATAACCTTAGTATTTTGTAAGTATTTATAAGAAATGTATAAATGTTTATAGTTTGGTACCACCTGAGGATATGTGGGAGTCGCAGCAGAGAGGGGAGATCTTTCTTAGAGACAGAAACACACATAGAGTGATAGAGATGCAAGACACAAAAAGAAAGAACATTTAGAGAAGAACAATAGCAGATCCCTAAGGTCTATGCCTGAGGTCAAGAAGTACAAACAGAAAAGTCAGTTATCAAAGAGAAGCATCTAAAGGCAGAAGAATGCCTAAAGGTCATTGAATAAGGAACACTTCCAAACACATTCTACGTGACCATCATCACCCTGATACCAAAACCAGACAAGGACAACGCAAAAAAGAAAACTACAGGCTAATAACACTGATGAACATATATGCAAAATTCCTCAACAAAATTTTAGCAAATAGAATTCAGCAACACATCAAAAAGCTCGTACATCATGATCAAGTTGGGTTTATACCAGGAATGCAAGGATTCTTCAATATATGCAAGTCAAACAGTGTGATACACCATATTAACAAATTGAAAGATAAAAATCATATGATCATCTCAATAGATGGAGAAAAAACCTTTGACAAAATTCAGCACCCATTTATGATTAAAACTTCAAAAATGGGTGTAGAAGGAACCTAATTCAATATACTAAAGGTCATGTATGAGAAGCCTACAGCAAACATTATTCTCAATGGTGAAAAACTGAAAGCATGCCCCCTAAGATCAGGAACAAGATAAGGGTGTCCACTTTCATCACTATTATTCAACATCGTTCTGAAAGTCCTAGCTACAGCAATCAGAGAAGGGAAAAAAAAAAGAATCCAGATTGGAAAAGAAGAAGTAAAGCTCTCACTATTTGCAGATGACATGATACTATACATAGAAAACCCTAAAGATGCTATCAGAAAATTACTAGAGCTAATCAGTGAATTTAGCAGAGTTGCAGGATACGAAATCAATACACAGAAATCAAGTGCATTTATATATACTAACAATGAAAAATCAGGAAGAGAAATTAAGGAATGAATCCCATTCACCATTACAACAAAAAGAATTAAATATCTAGGAATAAACTTACCTACGGAGACAAAAGGACTATACACAGAAAATCATAATACACTGATGAAAGAAATCACAGATGACATAAACAGATGGAAAGATATTCCATGTTGCTTGGTAGAAAGAATCAATATTTTGAAAATGACTCTGCTATGAAAGGCAATCTACAGATTCAATGCGATCCCTGAAAATTACCAATGACATTTTTCACAGAATTAGAACAAAATATTTCACAATTCACATGGAAACACAAAATATCTTGAATAGTCAAATCAGTCTTGAGAAATAAGAATGGAGCTGGAGGAATCAACCTTCCTAACTTCAGATTATACTACAAAGCTGCAGTCATCAAGAGTATATGGAACTGGCACAAAAACAGAAATATAGACCAATGGAACAAGATAGAAAGCCTAGAAATAAACCCATGAACCTATGGGTACCTTATTGTTGACAAAGGAGGCAACAATATACAATGTGGCAAAGACAGCTTCTTCAATAAATGGTGCTGGGAAAACTGGACAGCTACATGTAAAAGAATGAAACTGCAACATTTCCTAATACCATACACAAAGATAAACTCAAAATGGATTAAAGACCTAAATGTAAGATGAGAAACTATAAAACTCTTAGAAGAAAACATAGGCAGAACACTCAATGACATAAATCAAAGCAAGATCCTCTCTGACCCACCTCCTAGAGTAATGGAAATAAAAACAAAAGTAAACAAGTGGGACCTGATTAAACTTAAAAGCTTTTTCACAGCAAAGAAAACTATAGACAAGGTAAAAAGCCATCAGAATGGGAGAAAATAATGCAAATGAAACAACTGACAAAGGGTTAATTTCCAAAATACACAAGCAGTTCATACAACTCAATGCCAGAAAAACAAACAACCCAATCAAAAAGTGGTAAAAAGACCTAAACATACATTTCTCCAAAGAACACATACAGATGGCTAACAAACACATGAAAATATGCTAATTATTGCTCGTTATTTAAAAATGCAAATCAGGGGGCGGTCTTAACATGGCAGAGGAATAGAACAGGGAGACCACTTTCTCCCCCACAAATTCGTGGAAAGATGATTTGAATGCTGAGCAAATTCCACAAAACAACTTCTGAACGCTGGCGGAGGACACCAGGCACCCAGAAAGGCAGCCCATTCGCTTCGAAAGGAGGAAGGACAAAATATAAATGATAAAAAGAGAGACAAAAGAGTTAGGGATGGAGACCTGTCCTGGGGAGGGAGTCATGAAGGAGGAGAAGTTTCCAAACACCAGGAAACCCTCTCGCTGGAAGGTCTGTGAAGAGTTTTGGAATCTCAGAGGGAAACATAACTGGGAGGAAAAAAAATCCCACAGATTACACACCTAGCCGCAACTTCCAGCAAAGAGGTAGCCCAGATGCTCGAATCTGCCAGCAGTGAGCGGGGGCTGAACAGGGAGGTGTGGGCTGCCTGACTAGGGTGGGCACTGGGCCTTAACGTGCTGAGGACAATCTGAGGGAGCTAAGGTGAGATAGCAACCCAAACTGTGGGATAGCCAGAGGGGGGAGAAAAAAAAGAAAGAGAGAGAGAACTTTCCTGCAACAGCCTGGCCCACTCACAGAACAAAGGATTGAGCGAACACCAGAGGAGAGCTAGCCGGCTGCACACCAGCCCCTTCCCCCACCTGAGGCAGAGAGGCAGGCAGGCTGTAGCCAGAGCCAGAAGGCAGAGGCAATCTAGGCCCCAGAGACGGCATACTCCACCAAACTGTGAGCAGGCTCCCAGTTACTAACCAGTCTTCCTGGGATCCTGGACAGTTGACATCCTCCAGGATGGTGGCAATCAGAGATCAGTCCCCCAAAGAAGACACATGGCACACCTGAGACGGCGCTCTCATGGTACACCCAGGAAACCGAGGGGCTGGGACCAGGGAGGTGATAAGATGCACCACCAAACTGGGAGAGTGAGGTCGCCAAGGACCTGGTCACCTGAGCTGCTTGGACCTGGGAAGGACACAAAACTCAGGCCCAACCGAGTCTGTGCCTTTCTGGAGTACCCGAGAAACTGAGTGGCTTAGGACTGGGAAGAGCACCCAACCCAGGGCCCACTTTAGACAGTTCCCCTGCAGAACAATCTGGAGCCTGAGCAGTGCAGACCTGGAAAGCACATATGCTGAGAGAGGGGGCAATCCCAGTGTGGCCCAGACACTGCGAGCACTCCCCCACACACACCAGTGATATTTGTTTGCAGGGTTCCTCCCTCCCCACAGCACAACTGTACAAGTTAGCCTAAATAAGTGACCACCTTCGCCCCCTTGTGTCAGGACAGAAATTAGACATTGAGCAGACTTGCAAACAGAGGAAGCCAAAATAAACAAAGAGGGAACTGCTATGGAAGTGACAGGTGCAACAGATTGAAACCCTGCAGTTAGCACTGACTACACTGGAAGGGGCCTATAGACCTTGAGAAGAAGTATAACCTGGAACAAGGAACTATCTGAAACCAAACTGACACAACACTGCCCTCAAAAGCTCCAGAGAAATTCCTAGATATATGTTATTATTATCATTTTTTAATTTAATTTTTTAAATTTTAAATTATTACTCCTTTAATTTTCATTTTTATAACTTACTATTACCTTGAAAAAAATACCTTATTTTTAAAGCAAATTTCCCATATATTTTTTTATAATTTCTGTGATTGGTTTTGTTTTGTATTTTTAATATTGTATTTTTGGGAATCTAACCTCTACTCTAGATTTTTAATCTTTACTTTTTGTTTTTTGTTATCAATTTTGTACCTTTAAGAATCCTATCTTTAGTACCCATTTTTACTTAGGAGTGTGATTACTGGCTTGATTGCTCTCTCCACCTGTTGACTCTCCTTTTTCTCCCCCAGGTCACCTCTATCTCCTCCTTCCCTCTTCTCTTCCCTACCCAACTCTGTGAATCTTTTTGGGTGTTCTGGGCTGTGGAGAACACTTAGGGAACTTATTACTGGTTAGATCTGTCTCTCTCCTTTTGACTCCCCCTCTTCTCCTGGTCACCTCTATCTCCTTCCTCCCTCTTCTCTTCTCTATGTAACTCTGTGAATCTCTCTGAGTGTTCCAGATGGTGGAGAGAATATAGGGAATTGCTTACTGGCTAGGTTGCTCTCTCCCTGCTTGATTCTCTGTCTTCTACTCTTGGTCACCTTTCTCTCCCTCCTCCTTCTTCTCTCCTCCATGTAACTCTGTGAACCTTTCTAGGTGTCCCTCACTGTTGAGAATCTTTTCACCATTAACCTACATGTTTCATCATTGGTGCTGTATGGATGGAGAAGTCTTGAGACTACTATAAGAATAAGACTGAAAGCCAGAGGCAGAAGGCTTAAATCCCAAACTTGAGAACTCCAGAAAACTCCTGACTCCAGGGAACATTAATCGATGAGAGCTCATCCAAAAGCCTCCATACCTACACTAAAACCAAGCTCCACCCAAGAGCCAACAAGTTTCAGAGCAAGACATACCGAACTAATTCTCCAAAAATGCAAGAACATAACCATGAGCATTAAAATACAGGCGGCCAAAAGTTACACCAAACACACAGACACCTCAAAACTCACTCCTGGACATTTCATTGCACTCTAGAGAGAAGAGATCTAGCTCCACTCACCAGAACACCAACACAAGCTTCCCTAACCAGGAAACCTTGACAAACCACTCGTCCAACGCCACCCACAGGGAGCAACCTCCACAATAAAGAGGAACCACAAACTGACAGCATACAGAAAGGCCACCCCAAACACAGTAATCTCAACAAGATGAAAAGGCAGAGAAATATTCAGCAGGTAAAGGAACATAATAAATGCCTATAAACCAAACAAAAGAGGAGGAGATAGGGAGTCTACCTGAAAAAGAATTCAGAATAATGATAGTAAAAATTATCCAAAATCTTGAAAGCAGAATGGAGTTACAGATAAATAGTCTGGTGACAAGGATTGAGAAGATGCAAGAAATATTTAACAAGGATTCCGAAGAAATAAAAAAGAGTCAATCAATAATAAACAATGCAATAACTAAGATCAAAAACACTCTGGAAGGAACCAAGAGCAGAATAACTGAGGCAGAAGATAGGATAAGTGAGGTGGAAGATAGAATGGTGAAAATAAATGAAGCAGAGAGGAAAAAAGAAAACAGGATTAAAAGAAATGAGGAATACCTCAGAGACCTCTGTGACAATGTTAAACGCCCCAACATTTGAATCATAGGAGTCCCAGAAGAAGAAGACAAAAATAAAGGCCATGAGAAAATACTTGAGGAGATAACAGTTGAAAACTTCCCTAAAATGGGGAAGGAAATAGGCACCCAAATCCAAGAAACCCAGAGAGTCCCAAACAGGATAAACCCAAGGTGAAACACCACAAGAGACATATTAATCAAATTAATGAAGTTCAAACACAGAGTAAATATTAAAATCAGCAATATAAAAAGCAACAAATAACATACCAGGGGATTCACATAAGGATAACAGCTGATCTTTTAATAGAAACTCGTCAGGCCAGAAGGGAATGGCAGGACATACTTAAAGTGATGAAAGAGAAAAACCTACAACCCAGATTACTGTACCTAGCAAGGATCTCATTCAAATATGAAGGAGAAATCAAAAGCTTTACAGACAAGCAAAAGCTGAGAGGATTCAGCACCACCAAACCAGCTCTTCAACAAGTGCTAAAGGATCTTCTCTAGACAGGAAACACAGAAAAGGTTTAAAAACTTGAAACCAAAACAACAAAGAAAATGGCAACAAGATCACACTTATCAATAATTACCTTAAATGTAAATGGGTCGAATACCCTAACCAGAAGACAAAGACTGGCTGAATGGGTACAAAAACAAGATCCCTATGTATGCTGTCTACAAGAGTCCCACCTCAAAACAAGGGACACATACAGACTAAAAGTGAAGGGTTGAAAAAGATGTTTCATGTAAATAGAGACCAAAAGAAAGCAGGAGTGGCAATACTCATATCAGATAAAATAGACTTTGAAATAAAGGCAGTGGAAACAGACAAAGAAGGACACTACATAATCATCAAAGGATCAATCCAAGAAGAATATATAACAATTACAGATATATATGCACTCAATGTAGGATCCCCACAATATGTAGGCAAATGCTAACAAGTATCAAAGGGGAAATTAACAGTAACACAAAAATAGTGGGAGACTTTAATGCCCCACTCACATCTATGGACGGATCAACTAAACAGAAAATTAGCAACGAAACACAAACTTTAAATGATACAATGGACCAGTTAGTCCTAATTGATTTCTATAGGACAATTCACCACTAAGCAATGCATTTCACCTTTTTCTCAAGTGCACACAGAAGCTTCTCCAGGATAGACCACATACTGGGCCATCAATCTAGCCCAGGATAGATCACATCCTGGGCCATATATCCAGCCCAAAATTTTGAATTTTTGTAAATTCAAAAAAAATTGAAATCATTCCAAGCATCTTGTCTGATCACAATGTGGTCAGATTAGATGTCAACTACAGGAAAAACTATTAAAAATACAAACATATGGAGGCTAAACAACACGCTTCTGAATAACCAACAAATCACAGAAGAAGTCAAAAAGAAATCAAAATACACATAGAAACGAAAGAAAATGAAAACACAACAACACAAAACTTACGGAATGCAGTAAAAGCAGTGTGAAGGGGAAGGTTCAGAGCAATACAAGCTTACCTCAAGAAACAAGAGATAAATCAAATAAATAACCTAACTTTACATGTAAAGCAACTAGAAAAAGAAGAAATGAAGCACCCCAGGTTTAGTAGAAGGAAAGAAATCAGAAAAAGTAGGGCAGAAATAAATGAAAAAGAAACAAAGGAGACCATAGCAAAAATCAACAAAGCTAAAAGCTGGTTCTTTGAGAAGATAAATAAAACAGACAAACCATTAGGCAGACTCATCAGGAAACAAAAGGAGAAGACTCTAATCAGCAAAGTTAGAAATGAAAATGGAGAAATCACAACAGACAACACAGAAATACAAAGGATCATAAGAGACTACTATCAGCAGCTATATACCAATAAAATGGACAACTTGGAAGAAATGGACAAATTCTTAGAAAAGTATAACTTTCCAAAACTGAACCAGGAAGAAATAGAAAATCTTAACAGACCTACCACAAACATAGAAATCGAAACTTTAATCAGAAATCTTTCAACAAACAAAAGCCCAGGACCAGATGGCTTCAGAGCTGAATTCTACCAAAAATTTAGAGAAGAGCTAATACCTATCCTACTCAAACTCTCCCAGAAAATTGCAGAGGAAGGTAAACATCCAAACTGATTCTATGATGCCACCATCACCCTAATGCCAAAACCAGACAAAGATGCCACAAAACACAGAAAACGACAGGCCAGTATTACTGATGAACATAGATGCAAAAATACTTAACAAAATTCTAGCAAACAGAATCCAACAACATATTTAAAAGATCATACATCATGACCAATTGGGCTTTATCCCAGGGATGCAAGGATTCTTCAACATTCGCAAATCAATCACTGTGAGACATCACATTAACAAATTGAAAGATAAAAACCGTATGGTTATCTCAATAGATGCAGAGAAAGCCTTTGACAAAATTCAACATCCATTTATGATAAAAACCTTCCAGGAAGCAGGCATAGAAGGAACATACCTCAACATATTAAAAGCCATACATGATAAACCCACAGCAAACATTATCCTCAATGGTGAAAAATTGAAAGTATTTCCCCTAAAATCAGGAACAAGACAAGGATGCCCACTCTCACCACTACTATTCAACATAGTTTTGGAAGATTTGGCTGGAGCAATCAGAGCAGAAAAAGAAAAAAAAAGGAATCTAGATTGGAAAAGAAGTAAAATTCTCACTGTCTGCAGATAACATGATCCTCTACGTAGAAAATCCTAAAGACTCCAACAGAAAATTGCTAGACCTAATCAGTAAATACAGTAAAGTTGCAGGATATAAAATTTACACACAGAAATCCCTTGCATTCCTATACAGTAACAATGAGAAAACAGAAAGCAAAATTGAGGAAACAATTTCATTCACCATTGCAATGCACTGAATAAAATACTTAGGAATAAATCTACCTAAGGAAACAAGAGACCTATATATAGAAAACTATGAAACACTGATGAAAGAAATAAAAAAAATGAATCAAATAGATGAAGAAATATACCATGTTCATGGATCAGAAGAATCATTATAGTGCAAATGAGTATACTACCCAAAGCAATCTATAGATTCAATGCAATCCTTACCAAGCGACCAGTGGTATTTTTCAGAGAACTAGAGCAAATAATTTCACAATTTGCATGGAAATACAAAAAAACCTCGAATAGCCAAAGCAATCTTGAGAAAGAAGAATGGAACTGGAGGAATCAACCTGTCTGACTTCAGACTATACTACAAAGCTACAGTCATCAAGACAGTATGTTACTGGCACAAAGACAAAAAAAAAATAGATCAATGGAACAAAATAGAAAGCCCAGGGATAAATCCATGCACCTATGGGCACCTTACCTTTGACAAAGGAAGCAAGAATATACAATGGAAAAAAGGCAATCTCTTTAACAAGTGGTGCTGTGAAACCTGGTCAACCACCTGTAAAAGAATGCAACTAGAACACTTTCTAACACCATACACAAAAATAAACTCAAAATGGATTAAAGATTTAAATATAAGACCAGAAACGATATGTTCATCGCAGCACTGTTTATAATAGCCAGGACATGGAAGCAACGTAGATGTCCACATCAGCAGACGAATGGATAAGGAAGCTGTGGTACATATACACAGTGGAATATTACTCAGCCATTAAAAAGAATGCATTTGAATCAGTTCTATTGAGATGGGTGAAACTGGAGCCCATTATACAGAGTAAAGTAAGCCTGAAAGAAAAACACCAATACAGTATACTAATGCATATATATGGAATTTGAAAGATGGTAACGATAACCCTATATGCGAGACAGAAAAAGAGACACAGGTGTATAGAACAGTCTTAAGGACTCTAAGGGAGAAGGTGAAGGTGGGACAATCTGAGAGAATAGCATTGAAACATGTATATTACCATATGTGCAATAGAACGCCAGCCCAGGTTCGATGCATGAGACAAGTGCTCAGGACTGGTGAAATGGGATGACCCAGAGGGATAGGATGGGGAGGGAGGTGGATGGGTTCAGGATGGGGAACACATGTAAACCCATGGCTGATTCATTTCAATGTATGGCAAAAAACACTACTATATTGTAAAGTAACTAGCCTCCAAATAAAATAAATAAATTAATAATAATAAAAAAAAACTCCTAGAGTTTTCCTAGAGGAAAACATAGGCAAAACATTCTCTGACATAAATCACAGCAGGATCCTCTATGACCCACCTCCCAGAGTATTGGAAATAAAAGCAAAAATAAACAAATGGGACCTAATTAAACTTAAAAACTTTTGCACAAAGAAGGAAACTCTAAGCAAGGTGAAAAGACAGCTTTCAGAATGGGAGTTCAGTTCAGTTCAGTCGCTCAGTCGTGTCCGACTCTCTGCGACCCCATGAACTGCAGCACGCCAGGCCTCTCTGTCCATCACCAACTCCCGGAGTCTACCCAAACCCATGTTCATCGAGTCGGTGATGCCATCCAACCATCTCATCCTCTGTAAGCAAACGAAGCAACTGACAAAGAATTAATCTCAAAAATATACAAGCAACTCCTGCAGCTCAATTTCAGAAAAATGAACAACCCAGTCAAAAATTGGGCCAAAGAACTAAACATACATTTCTCCAAAGAAGACATACAGATGGCTAACAAACACATGAAAATATGCTCAACATCACTCATTATCAGAGAAATGCAAATCCAAACCACAGTGAGGTACCATCTCATGCCGGTAAAAATGGCTGGTGTCAAAACGTCTACAAACAATAAATGCTGAAGAGGGTGCGGAGAAAAGGACACCCTCTTACACTGTTGGTGGGAATGCAAACTAGTACAGCCATTATGGAGAACAGTATGGAGATTCCTTAAAAAACTGGAAATAGAACTGACATACGCCCCAGCAATCCCACTGCTGGGCATACACATCGAGGAAACCAGAACTGATAGGGACACATGTACCCCAGTGTTCATCGCAGCACTGTTTACAATAGCCAGGACATGGAAGCAACCTAGACGTCCATTGGCAGATGAATGGATAAGAAAGCCATGGTGCATATACACAATGGAATATTACTCGGCCATTAAAAAGAATGCATTTGAATCAGTTCTAATGAGGTGGGTGAAACTGGAGCCTATTATACAGAGTGAAGTAAGTCAGAAAGAAAAACACAAATACAGCATATTAACACATATATATGGAATTTAGAAAGATGGTGACGATGACCCTATATACGAGACAGCAAAAGAGACACAGATGTAAAGGACAGACTTTTGGGTTCTGTGGGAGAAGGCGAGAGTGGAATGATTTGAGAGAATAGCATTGAACCATGTATATTATCATATGTGAAATAGATCGCCAGTCCAGGTTTGATGCATGAGACAGGGTGCTCAGGGCTGATGCACTGGGATGAACCTGAGGGATGGGATGGGGAGGGAGGTGGGAATGGGATTCAGGATGGGGAACACATGTACACCCATGGCTGATTCATGCCAATATATGGCAAAACCACTACAATATTGTAAAGTAATTAACCTCCAATTAAAATAAGTAAATTTTTAAAAAAAGAAAAAAATGCAAATCAAAACTATAATGAGATATCACCTCACACTAGTCAGAATGGCCATCATCAAAGAGTCTACAAACAAGAAATCCTGGCGAGGGTGTGGAGAAAATGAAATGTTCTTGCACTATTGTTGGGAATGTAAATTGATACAGTCAGTATTGAAGATGGTATGGAGATTCCTTGAAGAAACTCGGAATAAAAGCACCATATGACCCAGCAATCTCACTCCTAGGCATATACCCTGAGTAAACCAAAATGAAAAAGACACATTTATGCCTTTGTTCATTGCAACACTGTTTGCAATAGCTAGGACATGGAAGCAACCTAGATGTCCACTGGCAGATGAATGTTTAAGGAACTTGTGGTACATATACACAATGGAATATTACTCAGCTATAACAAGGAACACACTTGAGTCAGTTCTAATGAGGTAGATAAAACTGGAACCTATTATACAGAGTGAAGTAAGTCAGAAAGAGAAACACAAATACTGTATATTAACTCATATATATGGAATTTAGAAAATGGTAACAATGATTATATATGCAAGGCAGCAAAAGAGACAAAGATGTAAAAAACAGACTTTTGGACTCTGTGGGAGAAGGCGAGGGTGGGATGATTTGAGAGAATAGCATTGAAACATGTATATTACCATATGTAAATTAGATGGCCAGTGAAAGTTCCATGTGTGAAGCAGGGCACTCAAAATCAGTGCTCTGGGACAACCCAGAGGGATAGAGTGGGGAGGGAGGTGGAAGGGGGAGGTTCAGGATGGAGAAACACAAATACACCTATGGCTGATTCATGTCGATGTATAGCAAAAACCATCAAATATTGTAAATTAATCATTGTCCAATTAAAATAAATTAATTTTAAGAAAGCATTATAAAGCAACTATCCTCCAATTAAATATAAGTTTAAAAATAAAAAAAATAATCTTAATGAGTGAAAAAAAAAAAGAAACCCACTAGACTGAAGTGGTTTGAATGATTTAGGAATCTGTGTAAACAAACCAAAGCCTAAGCCTGTAATGTCTCAAGGATAACAAACTGAAACCTAAGGACAATGCATCACAAATAGTCAAGTAATGCAACTGCTTAAACTATAGCCAAGTAATGTTTTTCTTTACTTATGCCTGCCTCTTCTCTATAAAGTCTTTCCTTTAGCTCCTGTTAATGGAGCACTCTTAACCATTTTCAGTCCAGTACTGCCCGATTCCAACTAAGTTTTGCTCAAATAAGCTCAACGTTTGTAATATGCCTCAGTTTATCTTTTAATACTTCCATGCTTCAAAAACTCCAATTCTTTCCATTGTGATTAAGGTAAAATCTGAACTTCTCACCTATAATAATATGGTTCTGCCTACCTCTCCAGTTTTATTTTCTATGACACTCTCCTTCATATACTTTGCTATAATAACAATGTCCTCTTTACATCTCTTGAAAATGTTAATCTTGCTTCTGTCCCAGTGCCTTTGAAGGCTATTTCTTCTACCTGAAGTGCTTTTTGCTCAGAATTTTGCATGGTTGACAACTTTGTTCCATTCAGGTCTCAGTTCAAATATTATCTCTTGGTAGTTATTCTCCAAACATGATTCCCCAAGGAATCGCACTCCTTCATTATTCTTACTCTTGTATATCTCACCTCTTTAAATCTGGGATGGTCCTATACCTTCCTTGCAACTAATAGAATGTGACAGATGTGATGTTATATAACTTGTGAGGCTGTATCAGAAGAATATTTATAGCAAGTGTGTGGGACAGTGCTTTGCACAGAGTAGGTCCTCAGTATCTGTTCAACTAATGAGTTGCCACACTGGTCTATTGGAATGCTTATTTTGGGTGAAGCTAACCACTGAGTTAAGATGGCTGATTACCCTAAGATCACCATGCTATGAAGAAGCCCATGCTAGTCATGTGGAGAAGTCACAGGAAGAGAGAGAGAGATCTGTGAAGCCAGTGTGTCTAGCCATCCCATTTTGAGTCCTTTTAGTTTATCTATGGCCCCAGATTAAATACCATCCATGCAAGTAAAATCCTGGACATTTTACTTTCTTCATAGTATGTATCACCATTGAAACTACTATTGTTTACTAATTATTTTTCATTTCTATTGTATATCTTGTCCTACTAGTATGTAACATCTATGAGAACAAAAATCTTTGTATACTATTATATTCCCAGCAACTAAATCATGCATCTCAGACTTTTTGTGTGTACAAATCACCTGGTGATCTTTAAATGTGGATTCTGATTCAAAAGGTCTGAAATGGGGCCTAAAATTTCAGAATTTCTAAAAGGCTCTTAGGTGGTACAGATACTGCTGGTCTACAGACCATGCACTGAATAACATGACAATAGAGAGCTCTAGGTAGAAGTCAGTGAATGGGATCCATCTGAAAGAATTTGTTCTCTTCTGTGTGAACCTCTGGCTTTCTAGCTTCTCCTGAAAAATCAGAAAATTTAGCATCCCTCGGCTAACATTTCCACCTTGCAATAGTCAACTGGAGCTGGGTGCAGCTGCTCTCTTTTAGGGACATAGAACCTACCCTGTAGCTCCTGCTTAGCCCCAGCAGACATCTGAATGGTGACTTCTACTCTTCAGGACTCTCTGACCTTCATTTTTATTCTAACTCCACAATTCCAGGAGATCAAAACCAAAAATGTCTTCTCCTTCAAACAATTTTTTTCCTCTAAAAATGAAAATATTTGTACATTGTATAATATATTTCAGGAATGTGGTCTATCTAGAGTAGTGTTTCTAAAACTTTAATGTCCATTGATATTTTTTGTAAAAATAAACATTTTGATTAAGTGGTGAGATTGGTATTCTGTTATGTCAATACCATCAGTATGAACCACACTTTGAGGAGCAAGGACCTGAAGCAATTCCTACCGCAGAAAAGGACCTCAATATTTGTTGGACAAGTTAATGTGTTTCATATAATGACCCTATTACAATAAGGTTGCCTCAATTTTATAGACAAGGTAACTGAGATTCACAAAATTGAATAACACATCTAAGGTCACACAGTATGTAACAGAGTCTACACTCAAATTGATCCATCTGATAGTAAAGCCAACTTCTAATTTTCTAAAATCTCACCTGGACAACTTTATAATTGGGTATAGTATGATTTTTATAGACAGCGTGTGGACCATCAGATTCTCAAACCCCTCACTTCCCTAGAATTTCTTATATAGGCTATAAAATTGCTAACCCCAAGACTGAGATTTGAATGCAAAAACTTAGAGAAGTTAAGGCCTGTTAGAGAAGCAAGATAACCATGAACATGTCAGGATCACAAATAGTCAGTTATATCATAAAACATTGGGCACAGATAAGAGTAATATTCAAAATATTTAACAAATGTATGGCAATGGCCCCCAAATATCTGAATAAATATAAGTCTGTGATGTTAAAACAAGATTCAAGAAACATTACACCTTTATTTGCTATATTCTAGGAAAGATTAGGTGTTCCAGGTAAGGGATTAGTTCAGTAAGGGATATGTAGGGAGCTTAGGGTAGTGACTATTTACCAGCTGGTATAGAAAAATTTCAATATTTAAGAGATGATATAACTTTGAATTTCCTGAATATTAGCCCTGAGTATCAGAAAGTGGAGGGCTTCCCAGGTGTCTCAGTAGTAACGAATCCTCCTGCCAATGTAGGAGAAGCAGATTTGATCCCTGGGTCAGGAAGACCCCCTGAAGTAGGAAATGGAAACCCACTCCAGTATACTTGCCTGTAAAATTCTATGGAGAGAAGAGCCTAGCGAGCTACAGTCCATGAGGTTGCAAAGAGTCTGACATGTCTGTGCACATACACATGCAAGACCCAGATTCATCCACAGAGCAAGACCCAGATTTCCCCACAGCCAGTCTCTCCCATCAGGAAGCTTCCACAAGCCTCTTGTCCTTATCGATCAGAGGGAAGACAGAATGAAAACCACAATTATAGAAAGCTAACCAAACTTATGACAGCCTTGTCAAACTCAGTGAAACTATGAGCCATGCCATGTAGGGCCACTCAAGATGGACGGGCCATGGTGGAGAGTTTTGAAAAATGTGGTCCACTGGAGAAGGGAATGGCAAACTACTTCAGTATTCTTTCCTTGAGAAACCCATGAACAGTATGGAAAGGCAAAAAGATATGACACTGAAAGATGAACTCCCCAGATTGGTAGTACCCAATATGCTACAGAAGAACAGTAGAGAAATAACTCCAGAAAGAATGAAGAGATGGAGCCAAAGCAAAAACAACACCCATTTGTGAATGTGACTGGTAATGGAAGCAAAGTCTAATGTTGTAAAGAACAATATTGCATAGGAACCTGGAATGTTAGGTCCATGCATCAAGGTAAATTGGAAGTGGTCAAGCAGGAGATGGCAAGAGTGAACACTGACATTTTAGGAATCAGTGAATTAAAATGGACCAGAATGTGTGAATTTAATTCAGATGCACATTATGTCTACTACCTTGGGCAAGAATGACTTAGAAGAAATGGAGTAGCCCTCATGGTCAACAAAAGAGTCCAAAATGCAGTACTTGGGGGCAATCTCAAAAATGACAGAATGATCTCTGGTCATTTCCAAGACAAACCATTCAGTATCACAGTAATCCAAGTCTATGCCCCAACCACCAACACCAAAGAAGCTTGAGTTGAGCAGTTCTATGAAGACCTACAAGAGCTTCTAGAACTAACACCAAAAAAAAAAATGTCCTTTTCATCATGGGGGCTAGAATGCAAAAGTAGGAAGTCAAGAGATACCTGGAGTAACAGGTAAATTTGGCCTTGGAACACAGAATGAAGCAGGGTAAAGGTTTACACAATTTTGCCAAGAGAATGCACTGGTTATAGCAAATACCCTCTTCCAACAACACAAGAGATGACTCTACACATGGACATCTCCAGATGGTCAATACCAAAATCAGGTAGATCATATTCCTTGCAGTCAAAGATGAAGAAGTTCTATACAGTCAGCAAAACCAAGACCGGGAGCTGACAGTGGCTCAGATCATGAACTCCGTATTGCAAAATTCAGACTTAAATTGAAGAAAGTAGAGAAAACCACAAGACCATTCAGATATGGCCTAAATCAAATCCCTTATGATTATACAGTTGAAGTGACAGATTCAAGGGATTAAGTCTGATAGACAGAGTGCCTGAAGAACTATGGATGGAGGTTCACAACATTGTACAGGAGGCTGTGATCAAAACCACCCCCAAGAAACAAAAAATGCAAAAAAGGCAAAATGGTTGTGTAAGGAGGCTTTACAAATAGCTAAGAAAAGAAGAGAGGCAAAAGACAAAGGAAAAGGGAAACATATATCCATCTGAATGCAGAGTTCCAAAGAATAGCAAGGAGAGATAAGAAAGCCTTCCTCAGTGATCAATGCAAAGAAATAGAGGAAAACAACAGAATGTGAAAGACTAGAGATCTCTTCAAGAAAATTAGAGATACCAAGGGAACATTTCATGCCAATATAGGCACAACAAAACAGAAATGGTATGGACCTAACAGAAACAGACGATATTAAGAAGAGGTGCCAAGAACACAAAGAAGAACTATACAAAAAATACTCTAGAAGGAATCAATAGCAGAACAAATAAGTTAACAGGAAGATAGACTAGTGGAAATAACCTCTGAAGAGCAGAATAAAGGGAAAACAGTGGGAAGAACTGAGGATAGTCTCAGAGACACCTGGGAAAATGTTAAATGCACCAATATTCAACTTATAGCAGTCTCAGAAGAAGAGAATAAGAAAGGTCTGAGAAAAGTTTAGAAGAGATTATAGTGCAAAACACACCTAATATGAAAAAGGAGATAGTCAAGTCCAAGAAGCGCAGAGTCACGTACAGGATAAACCCAAGGAGAAACATGCCAAGACACATAGTAATTAAACTAACCAAAATTAAAAGCAAAAAGTATTAACAGAAGCAAGGGGAAAACATCAACTAACATACAAGGTAATCACAATATTAACACCTGATCTTTCAGCACAAACTCTGTAGGCCATTAGGTAGTGGCAGGATATTTTTAAAATATTGAAAGGGAAAAACCTACAATCAAGATTACTCTACCCAGCAAGGATCTCATTCAAAATTAATAAAGAATCCAAAAACTTCACAGACAAAAATTAAGAGAATTCAGCATAACCAAACCAGTTTTTTAAAATATAATTTTTTTTAATTGGAGGCTAATTACTTTATAATATTGTAGTGGTTTTGCCATACATTGAAATGAATCCACCACAGGTGTACATGTGTTCCCCATCCTGAACCCCCCTCCCACCCCCTCCCCATTCCATCCCTCTGGGTCATCCGAGTACACCAGCCTGGAGCACCCTGTCTCATGCATCAAACCTGGACTGGTGATTCATTTCACATATGGAAATATAAATGTTTCAATGCCATTCTCCCAAATCATCCCACCTCGCCCTCTCTCACAGAGTCCAAAAGATTGTTCTATACATCGGTGTCTCTTTTGTTGTCTCACATACAGGGTTATCGTTACCATCTTTCTAAATCCCATATACATGCGTTAATATACTGTATTGGTGTTTTTCTTTCTGGCTTACTTCACTTTGTATAATAGGCTCCAGTTTCATCCACTTCATTAGAACTGATTCAAATGCATTATTTTTAATGGCTGAGTAATATTCCATTGTGTATATGTACCACAGCTTTCTTATCCATTCGTCTGCTGAAGGACATCTAGATTGCCTCCATATCCTGGCTATTATAAACAGTGTTGCGATGAACATTGGGGTACACGTGTCTCTTTCAATTCTGGTTTCCTCGGTGTGTATGCCCAGTAGTGGGATTGCTGGGTCATATGGCAGTTCTATTTCTAGTTTTTTAAGGAATCTCTACACTGTTCTCCATAGTGACTGTACTAGTTTGCATTCCCACCGACAGTGTAAGAGGGTTCCGTTTTCTCCACACCCTCTCCAGCATTTATTGCTTGTAGACTTTTGGATAACAGCCATTCTGACTGGCGTGAAGTGGTACCTCATTGTGGTTTTGATTTGCATTTCTCTGATAATGAGTGATGTTGAGCATCTTTTCATGTGTTTGTTAGCCCTCTGTATGTCTTCTTTGGAGAAATGTCTGTTTAGTTCTTTGGCCCATTTTTTGATTGGGTCATTCATTTTTCTGGAATTGAGCTGCAGGAGTTGCTTGTATATTTTTGAGATTAATTCTTTGTCAGTTGCTTCGTTTGCTATTCTTTACTCCCATTCTGAAAGCTGTCTTTTTTCCTTGCTGCAATCATACATACATACCCTGGACAGGGATGCAAGTCCCCTAGAAAGCACAGCAGCTGGAAGCTGGAGTGTAGGGACTGGAGAGGAAATCCCAGGGTGAGGTGTGCTGTTGGCTGCAGGGAGATGCCCCAAGGGAATATGAAGGAGGAGATCATGGTTGAAAATGACTGTGAAGGAAAACCAGGCAGCCATGAAGGCAAAGTGATACTGTTGAGTCATGTACAGGGTGGGGAGCCAACACTGTAGCCTCTCTCTCCCACACACCAGCACCAGCAACTGAACAATAGAGAAAGACCCCAGACAGGCTGACCCTTTAAACTTCTGATGGGCCGAACAACAGAGAAGGACTTCAGCCAGGAGGGCCTTTTAAGTGCCTGATCAGGCCAAGCAAAAAGAAGGACCAGCCAAAGAGCCCCTCTGATCACCAGCTGCCAGAGGCTAGAAAAAGACTCTGACTGGGTCATAGCTCCTGCTGTTGAGGCAGTCAGTGTCCCTACACACTTGGTGCTTCCAGGGTCTCTGTGATCCAAGCAGCTGTGTCACCTCTATACTCAACACTTGCTGGGGCAGAGCTGCCAGAAGCTAGAAAAAACCCTAGGGTACCACATTTCGTGCTGCCCTAGCTGGTGGCTCCTGAGTACCTGGTGCTGTTGGGGCCCTTGTGATCCAAGCAACTGTGCCACCCTCACACCTGGTCCTCACTGAGGCAGACCCAGGTCCTCTAGGGCAGACTCAAGAGCAAAACCTTGTGGATGACTCACATACAGAAGTGGAGATAAAACCTCAATTGAAACACAAGAACAGTGTGGCTAAGGAAGGGGACCCAAATGCTTCCCACCAGCTATACAAGTGGCAGGTTAAATCCAGATGATCAACTGGGCTGACTGTGTCCTATGGGATGTATAAATGGACAATGAAAGTGCCCACAAAAGAAAATGAACTGGCTCTGGCACCTGGAGGTGTACATTGGAGGCAAGAACACACGGGAGTCAGACCAGATTAGAGTCTGAACTGCCACCACAGCAGGTCCAGAGACCAGTCCAATATTGGAGGGCATCCTGGGGAGGAGAGGTGGACTGTGACCACAAAGAGGGAAAAGATACTGACAGCTGAGATTCAAAAAATATATATTTATTATTCTTATATTTTGACTTTTTTTGCAGTTGTTTCTTGATTTTTCCCCCACTGTTGCTATATTTGTTGATTTTATTAGTACTATTAAATTCATTTAACCTTTTGATAATTTTTAATCATACTTTTTAATTCTTTTATATTCTTCTGCCTCTACAGTGGCCTTTTGCAGTTCTGTGGTATATATTTTTCTTTTTTTCTTTTTACAAAATTTTAAAGTTTATTTTTATTATTTTACTACATTTATTCTTCTGTTTGTTTTTCTTATTGTTATTTTCCTGTTGTAGTTGCTCTAATATATATAAATCTTTATCTACCTCTTTTAACTATGATTTTATATTCTTTTTCTCATCATATTGGTTATTTTGTTTTGTTTTCATTGCTTTATTCCCCAGTTGACACCTTGCTTTGGTTTCGTATTCCAGCTTGTACCTTAGTTTTGTTGTAAATGGTTGATATTATTTTTGATTTCTTTTACTCGCCAAGTCAATCTCTTGAACTTTATTTTTTTGAGGGGGGCTGTTTCCATTTTGTTTATGGGTGTATATGTGTATGTTATACACATATGTTCCATTATTTTTGTTATTATTTGTCTGATTTTGTATTTGCCATTTGTCTGGGTATCCCCTTTTGATTCTTGTTTTTGGCTTTTGTGTGTTTGTTTTGATCCCCTATAATGCCATAACAAACAACCTGTGAAATCTGCATTCCCTGGCCCTAAATCAGGCCCTGAGCCTTTGAAGTGTGACTGCTGACACTAAGACACTAGATTGACAGAGAGCTCCTAACCCCAGGGAGTACGAATCAGTGAAAACTCCCACAAAGACATCCACCAGTGTATAAAACCCAACTGCCAGAAGAACTCTGTGCAGGAGTTCTGCTATCACCCAACTGCCAGCAGAACTCTGTGCAGGACACCTCACCCAAACAACAAGAAAAAGCACAGACCAAATCATCAGCAGACAGGATTACCACCTCACAGAGCCCCACCCATCAGAGGAAAAAATAAATAAAAACAAAAACTCATGTCCTTCCACCAAACACAAGCACAAGTCACATTGAACGTGAAGCCTACACAAACAATTAGACCAACCTTACCCACCAAGTGCAGAAACCAAAAGGAAAAAGGAATTCAACTTCAAAGCCTGGGAAAAGGAAATCTCAAACACAATAAGTTAATAAAAAAGAAAATGCAGAGACATATTGGTAAAATGAAGGAACAAGAAAGAAACACAAAACCAAATAAACAAAAAAGAAATAGGCAAACTATCTTAAAAACAATTCAAAGTAATGATTATAAAGATGATCCAAAACCCCAAAAACAGAATGGAGAAAATGCAAGAATCAATTAATACATTTAACAAAGACCTAGAAGAAATAAAGAATAAACAGAGACAGACAACACAATCACTGAAATTAAAAATATTCTAAAACGAACAATAGCATAATATCTGAAGCAGAAGAATGGATAAATGAGCTGGAAGATGGTGGTTTGGTGGTTTAGTCGCTAAGTCGTGTCCGACTCTTGCAATTCCATGGACAGAGGAGCCTGGTAGGCTACAGCCCTTGAGATTCTCCAGTAAAGAATACTGGAGTGGGTTGCCATTTCCTTCTCCAGGGGATCTTCCCAACCCAGGAATCGAACCCTGGTCTCCTGCATTGTAGGCGGGATTCATTACCAACTGAGCTATGGAAATAACTGCTGAGGAGCAGAATAAAGAAAAAGAATGGAAGTAACTGAGTATAGTCTCAGAAACTTCTGGGGCAATATTAAATGCACCACCAATGAGATTATAAGGGTCACAGAAGAAGATAAAAAGAAGGGTTTGAGAAAAATTTTGAAGAGATTATAGTCAAAAATTTCTCCAGCGTTGGAAAGGAAACAGTCAGTCAATTTCACAAAGCACAGAGAGTCTCATACAGGGTAAACCCAAAGAGAAACACAGTTAGACACATACTAACCAAACTAACAAGGACTAAATACAAAGAAAGAATATTAAAAGGCAACAAGGGAAAAACAACAAGTAACATACAAGGGAAACCCCATACAATTAACAGCTGATCTTTCAGCAGAAACTCTGCAGGCCGGAAGGGAATGGCAGGATATATTTAAAGTACTGAAAAGGAAAAATCTACAATCAAGATTATTCTACCTGGCAAGGATCTCATTCAAAACTGATGGAGAAATTAAAAGCTTTACAGACAAGCAAAAGTTAAGAGAATTTAGTACTACCAAACCAGCTTCACAACAAATGTTAAAGGGACTTATTTAGACAGGAAACACAAAAGATGGAAAATACCTATAAAAACTACCCAAAATAATTAAGAAAATGCCAATAAGAACATATATATCAACAATTACTTTAAATGAAAATGGATTAAATGCTCCAACCAAAAGATGCAGACTGGCTGAATGGATGCAAAAACAAGACCCATATATATGCTGTCTTAAAGAGACCCACTTCAGACCTAGAGACACATACAGACTGAAACTTAGAGGAAGGAAAATGATACTTCATGCAAATGGAAATCAAAAGAAATCCAGAGTAGCAATCCTCGTATCTGACAAAATAAACCTTAAAATAAAGAAGATTACAAGAGATAAGGAAGGACACTACATAATAATCAAGGGATCAATCCAAGAGGAAGATATAACAGTTGTAGATATCTGTGCACCCAACATAGGAGCACCTCAATACATAAGACAAACACTAACACACAGAGAAGGAGAAACTGACAGTAGCACAGTAATAGTAGGGAAATTTAACACTTCATTTACATCGATGGACAGATCATCAAAACATAAAATCAATAAGGAAACACAAGCCTTAAATGACACATTAGGCCAGATGGTTCTAACTGATATCTTCAGGGCTTTCCATCCAAATGCAGACATATACACCTTCTGCTCAAATGCACATGGAACATTCTCCAGGATAGACCACATCATGGGTCACAAACCATACCTCAGTAAATTTAAGAAAATTGAAATCATGTCAAGCATCTTTTCTGACCACAATGCTATGAGACTAGATATCAATTACAGGAAAAACATTGTAAAAACACAAACACATGAAGATAAAAAAAATGTTTCTAAATAACAAAGAAATTACTGAAGAAATCAAAAGGGAAATCAAAAAATGTCTAGAACAAAATGACAATGAAAACAGGACAACTCAAAACCTGTGGGATACAGCAAAAGCAGTTCTAAGAGGGAGTTTATAGCAATACAATCCTACCTCAAGAAACAAGAAAAACATCAAATAGACAACCTAACTTTACTCCTAAAACAACTGGAGAAAGAAGAACAAAAAACCCCCAAAGTTAGCAGGAGGAAAGAAATCATAAATATCAGAGCAGAAATGAATGAAAATGAAATGAAGGAAATATTAAAGATTAATAAAACTAAAAGCAAATTCTTTGAGAAAATAAACAATATTGACAAACTTTTAGCCAGACTTATCAAGAAAAAATATGGAGAATAATCAAATCAATAAAATTGGTAATGAAAAAGGAGAGTTTACAACAGACAATGCAGAAATACAAAGAATCATAAGAGATGATTATGACCAACTATATGCCAATAAACTGGACAACATGAAAGAAATAGATTCTTAGAAAAGTTCATTCTCTCAAGATTGAACCAGGAAGAAATAGAATTTATGAACAAGTCAATTACAAGCACTTAAATTGAAACTGTGAATAAAAAAAAAAAAATCTCCCGTAAAACAATAGCCCAGGGACAGTTGACTTCCCAGGGGAATTCTATCAAACATTTAGAGAAGAGCTAATGCCTGTCAGAAAACTAAGATCATGGCATCCGGTCCAATCACTTCATGGCAAATAGATGGGGAAACAATGAGAGACTTTATTTTGGGGGGCTCCAAAATCACTGCTATGGTGACTGCAGCCATGAAATTAAAATATGCTCGCTCCTTGGAAGGAAAGCTATGATCAACCTAGACAGCATATTAAAAAGCAGAGACATTCCTTTGCCAGCAATGGTCCATATGGTCAAAACTATGGTTTTTCTAGTAGTCATGTATGGATGTGAGAGTTGGACTATAAAGAAAGCTGAGTGCTGAAGAATTGATGCTTTTGAACTGTGGTGTTGGAGAAGAATCTTGAGAGTCCCTTGGATTGCAAGGAGATCCAACCAGTCCATTCTAAAGGAAATCAGTCCTGAATATTCACTGGAAAGGCTGATGCTGAAGCTGAAACTCCAATATTTGGCCACCTGATGCAAAGAACTGACTCACTAGAAAAGACCCTGATGCTGGGAAAGATTGAAGGCAGAAGGAGAAGGGGATGACAGAGGATGAGATGGTTGGATGGCATCACTGACTTGATGGATATGAGTTTGAGTGAGCTCCAGGAGTTGGTGATGGACAGGGAAGCCTGGAGTGCTGCAGTCCATGGGGTTGCAAAGAGTCAGACTCGACTGACTGACTGAACTGAACTGAATGCCTATCCTTCTAAGACTCTTTGAAAAACATTGCAGATGAAGGAACACTTCCAAACTCATTCTATGAGGGCATCACCCTGATGCCAAAATCAGATAAAGATTGCACAAAAAACAAAATTGCATACCAATATCACCAACAAATATAGATGCAAAACTCCTCAACAAAATTCTTGCAAACACAATCCAACAGCACACTGAAAGAATCTTACACCATGATCAAGTGAGGTTTATCCCAGTGATGCAATGATTCTTCAATATATGCAAATCAATCAATGTGATGGACCATATTAACAAATTGAAAGATAAATACCATATAACCCATTCAATAAATGCAGAGAAAGCTTTTGACAAAATTCAACATCCATTTATGAAAAACTCCTGAGAATACGGGTATAGAAGGAAGCTACCTCATCATAGTATGGGCTATATATGACAAATCCACAGCAAACATTATTCTCAATGGTGAAAAACTGAAAGCATTTCCTCTAAGATCAGGAACAAGCCAAGGGTGCCCACTCTCATCACTATTATTCAACATAGCTTTAGAAGTCCTAGAGAAGAAAAGGAGTTAAAAGAAATCCAGACTGGGAATGAAGAAGTAAAACTCTCACTGTTTGCAGATGATGTGATACTATAAATTTGTGCATGCACGTGTGTGTGCTTAGTTGCTCAGCCGTGTGTGACTCTTTGGGAATCTGTGGACTGTAGCCCACCAGACTCCGATACTATAAATTTGTGCATGCACGTGTGTGTGCTTAGTTGCTCAGTCGTGTGTGACTCTTTGGGAATCTGTGGACTGTAGCCCACCAGACTCCTCTGCCCATGGGATTATTCTGGCAAGAATACTGGAGTGGGTTACCATTTCCTTCTCCAGGGAATCTTGTCGATCCAGGGATTGAACCCACATATCCTGCAGCTCCTGCATTGACAGGCAGATTCTTTACCAATGAGCCACTTGGGAATCCAAATATTATACATTAAAAATAAAGATATCATCAGAAAATTACTAGATCTAATCAATGAATTTAGTAGTCACAGGATACAAAATTAATAGAGAAATCTCATTCTCTCCTATACAATAAAAATGAAAAAAATAGAAATCAAGGAAACAGTCCCATTCACCATTGCCACAAAAGAATAAAATACACAGGAGTAAACCAACATAAGGAGACAAAATACCTGTATGCAGAAAACTACAAGAGACTGATGAAAAAAATCAAAGACAAAAACTATAAATATATCATGTTCTTGGATTCGAAGAATCAATATTTTGAAAACGACTTTCCTACACAAAGCAATCTACAGAGTCAATGCAGTAGTCAAATTACTACTAGAATATTCACAGAACTAGAACCAAAGATATCACAATTTGTATGGAAGCATAAAAGACCCCAAATAGCCAAAGCTTTCTTGAGAAAGAAATATGGAGCTTCAGGAATTAACCTTCATGACTTTAAACTATACTACAAAGGTACAATAATAAAGGCAGTATGGTATTGATACCAAAACAGATCAATGGAACAAGATAAAAAAAACTCTTAGATAAAACCACTCATCTACTGGTACCTTATCTTTGACAAAGAATTCAAGAATATAGAATGGAGAAAAGACAATCTCTTCAATAAGTGGTGCTAGGAAAAGTAAACAGCTACCTGTAAAAGAATGAAATTAGAACTCTTCCTAACACCATAGATGAAAATAAACTCGAAAGGTTTAAAGACCTAAATGCAAGGCCAAAAACTATAAAACTGATAGAGGAAAATTTAGGCAGAACACCGTTCAACTCAAATTGCATCAAGACCTTCTTTGACCCATCTCCTAGAATAATGGAAATATAAACAAAAAGAAATAAATGGTACCTAATCGAACTTAAAAGCTTTTGCACAGCAAAGGAAACTATAAACAAGATGAGAAGACAGCCCTCAGAATGGGAGAAAATAATTGCAAATGAAGCAGCTAACAAAGGATTAATATATACATAATATACAAGCTATTCAAGCAGGTAAATGTCAGAAAAACAACCTAATCAAGAAATGGACAGAGGACCTAAACAAACATTCGTATAATACAAAGAAGACATACAGATGACTAATAAATACATGAAAACATGCTCAACATCACTCATTATTAGAGAAATGCAAATCAAAACTACACTGAGGTATCATTTCACATTAGTCAGAATGGCCATCATCAAAAAATCTACAAACAATAAATGCTAGAAAAGATATAGAGAAACGCAAACCTTGCATTGTTGGTGGGAATGTAAATTGATATAGCCACTAGGGAGAACAGTATGGACATCCCTTAAAAGCTAGGAATAAAACTACCATATGACCCAGCAATCCCACTACTGGGCATATGCCCTGAGAAAAACAATTCTAAAAAGCACATGTACCCTCAATGTTTATTACAGCACTATTTACAATAGCTAGGACATAGAAACAACCTAGATGTCGATCAACAGACGGATGGATAAAGAAGCTGTGATACATATATCCAATGGAATGTTATGTAGCCATAGAAAGGAACACATTTGAGTCAGTTGTGGTGAGGTGGATGAACCTAGAGCCTCTTATACAGAGTGAAGTAATTCAGAAGGAGAAAAACAAATATTGTATATTAATACATATATATTGAATCTAGGAAAGTGTACTGATGAATCTATTTTCAGGGCAGGAATAGAGACCCAGACATAGAGACAAGTATATTCGGGGGAAGGAGAGGGTGAGATGAATTGAGAGTCACATTGAAACATATAGATTACCATATGTAAAATATAGGTAGTAGGAAGTTGCTTTATAAATAGGAAACTCAACCTGGTGTTCTGTGATAATCTAGAGGGGTAGGATAGAGTGCAGGGTGGGAGAGAGATTCAAGACCGGGTATATATACTTATGGCAGATTCATGTTGTTGTATGGCAGAAACCAACACAACTTTGTAAGGTAATTTTCCTACAATTAAAAATAAAAAATAAATAAATTAAAAAAAAATAAAAATAGGGGACATGACCAGACATGGGTAGGAAGTGGTGGGTTAAAATTAAGCTCAATTTTGCTTATTTTTGTCCCATGTTTTTTTAAGCTATATTCAACTTATTATTTACTAAAGTAATAAATTCAGAAACACAAAATTCAAAAACACAGAGGCCTTCCAGTACCTCTAGGTAGATCTTGGGACCTGCTGTCAACACTGTGAGGCCAGGTCAGACTGACCTGGCCCAATTCCTACATGTATTTGTCTCCTAATTCCATTGCTGCAAAGGGTAGACCAGTCTCAATTGTGGGAACAGAAGGAGGCTTACTCAAAGACTTTCAGTGAGATGGTAAGAGGCTAAATTTAGAATCACTTCACTTTCAGTTGAGCTCTTTCCATTGCTCTTTGAAGAAAAGCAATGCACAGAGTAGAACAGGGTCAGGTTTTATTCAGATATTCCACAGACACAGGATTTACCAAGCTGATCTCAGGGATTAAATTCATGACTTGTGCAGATGCATGGAAAGATTTCTGTTCTTCCTTAGTTTCACTGCCCCTGGGACCCAGCTTTGGTTTTGACCCCACTTCTGAATGTGCACCACCCTCAGGTGTTTGTTCCCTACCCAGACAAGAGGCAGAAAAAGCAACCCCCGCTTGGGGCACGCTTATTCACTCAGACTGGGGTATGCATGAGTTGCCTGTGGTAGCAGGAACTGTCAGTCAGTTGTAACCAACTGTGACAGCTCGGTCTGGTGGGAGTCCCTCCCAGTGTCTGTAGAGGCAGGAGTTGACATATGGGAGTGGTGGGAGCCATGCCCTCCTTATGCCTTGCCACAGTGGCAAATTTCCAGGCAGATCACGCTTACTCTAGGGACATTCCTGGCCCACACATCCCCTACCTCCAGTCCCATCTGCTGTATCAGCAGAGCCAACAGTGTTCTTCTCCCCAGATCAGTTCTCTCAACTCTACACTTTAGCACTCAGCCCTGGCCAGCATTGGTGGACTCTCATGTCAGGCAGGGGTGCCAAGGGCTGACTCCCAAGGAGACTTTGATATAGGTGGCATTCAAGCCTCTAGAAGCCTCATGGGCAGAAGAGATCCCAGCCTGAGGGGCAGGAGGACTCTGCTCAGAATGGAGCCCCTCCCAGTGGAGTGTAGGGTCTTTAAAAGCAAGGGCCATATCTTATCTCCCTAACTCTGTGGCCCACCAAAAGTCTTGACAGAGAGAAGGCTTCCCAATGAATGTTTGTTAGATGAATGAATGAAAGGATAGATGCATGATAAAACTTAATAGTGTAGTGTAGTGGGGAAAAAATAGTTTTTAGAGTTAGAAAGAGCTGGCTTCTAGTCTGCCTCGGACTAGCTATGTGACCTTGAACAAGTTATTTGACCTCTTTGAGCTTCAGTTTACTCATACCCATAAAGAAAACATTATCGACCTTTCAGAGTGAAGCTCAAATGAGATAACAGAAAATACTTCACAGACCATGAAGAGTTATGCATATGTTAAATGTTATTACTATTATCAGAGGAGAGCACAAAACTCGGGCAGGAACAGAAGGAGGCTTACTCAAAGACATGCAAAGAGACGAGAAGGGGCTAAATTTAAAATCACTTCACTTTCAGTTGAGCTACTTCCATTGCTCTTTGAAGAAAAGCAATGCAGAGTAGAACAGGGTCATGGTTGTTGTTCTACTCCATTGGCTCAAGGAGGAAAAAGTTTTTTAATTTGAAATTTGTATTGTGGTAATTGTGGATTCACATGTAGTTGTAAGAAATAATACAGATTCCTTGTAGACTTTGCCCTGTTTTTCCTAACGGCAACATTTTACAAAACTATAGGATGGTATCACAACAAAGATATTGATATTGATTTAACTCACAGATCATATTCATATTTCCCAATTTTATTTGTAATCATTGTGTGTGTCTCTGTGTGTTATGTGTATCCAGCCTCAAATAATTTTATCACATGTAGGTTTGTGTGACCAACACAACAGTTAAGTCACAGAACTGTTCCATCACCACAAGGATATATTATATTACCATTTTAGAACCATAGATTCCTTCTGTTACCCTTTTATAGCCACCTCTATCTTGCTGCCCTTCCCTCTCCTAACTTCTGGAATTGGGAAGTATGAGTTGGTGTTAATTATACTGTAAATATTTGGTAGAATTCTTGAGTGAAACACCCTAGTCCAAGCAGTTTATTTTTCCAAAGATTTTAATACATTTCTTTAATGATTGTAAAACTATTCAGATAACCTATTTCATCTTGGGTGAGTTTCAGCAGCTTGTGGCTTTCAAAGAATTGTCTATTTGTATTAAGTTGTCAAGTTTATGAGTGTAAGACATCCTGCCTCTGGGATATTCCTCAAAGTCTAGAGTTTCAAACCAGTTAGCCTTTTCTTACTACCTTCCAGGGCTCTCCTTTCTTGCCTCTTGTCATTATTTCTAGGGCTTGCGGTTTTCCTTAGGAGGGAAAAGCAGAGAGAATACCATCTTGTCTGATCTATGCCATCTTTTCTGGACCAGAAGTCTGAGGGGGGTATTTTTATGCCACGTTAGGCAAAAACATTCAGCCATTTGGAGTTTCTCAGGGCTCCATCCTAATGCAGCCATTCTACCATACCAGGAGCTTAGACAGAAAGAAGCAGGGGTAGAATTGATTATCCAAAAAGGTCAAGCCCGGGGCCTGAATTTCTTAGCATTTTAACATGTATGGACATGTTGTTAAGGCTCTGAGGCTGGATCTAAGCTCCCATCCAGAAGCATTTTGGGCTATGGAAGACTGCAGTTTGAGTCCCCATCCATTCCCATGAATCTTTTTCTTCTTTAGAAAGGCCCAAGAAGGCCCTCATCTAGAATGTTCCAGGTTTCTTTGGCTTTTTATCTGGGAGTTTCAGCTCTGTATTTTTAGCCATCACCTGGCCTTTAAGCCCACAGGCTAGGATTCCAGGTCTTTGAAACAGTCACTAGCCAGCATTTTCCATATTTCCAAACCATTTGGAGATAAAGGGGTTTGCTGGACCACAAGAGAAAAGTTATTCTGCTCAGGCATTCCTACCATAAAGCCAGGTCTTCATTCTCCATCTGGGTCTACTCTTTTGTCTTAGATTCAAGGACTTTTCTAGCTTAGAGAGTATTCACAATTCATACTGTCTATTCTTTTCTTTTTTTTGTATAACCAGAGAAGAGTAGAGAAGAGAAGGAACCCACCTGAAATTACCGAGTAATGCAGTGATAAAGATGAGGCTAAGACTTAGTTCTCCTGACTTTTAAATCTCTTCCCACCAAACTAAATATTAATAGGCATAGATTTTTAGTGTGATAGGATTTGGTGTAAGGAGATTTTGTAGTAACATGGGAAAACCAGATTATGTCCAAAAGGGATTAAACAGTCTGGGTAAGGGGCTTCTAATAAGGACCATGACTACTTTTGAAGGGAAAAAAAAAAAAAAAACTATTTAGTTTCTGGAGAACAGATTAGGGAGACATGTTCTCTATCTTTAAATCTTTAAAAGACCATCATGGGAGGAGGGAGCAGATGGGCTCTGGATGGTACTAGGTGATAAAGCTAAGGGCTATGAGTGAAAGCCACAGGGAGATAAAGTTCAGCTTAACAGAAAAATTAAATATCTAATGGTAGAGTTGTTCAGAGATGGATTGGTCTGTCTCAGAAAGAAGCAAGCTCTCCGTCATTGAAAGTATAGAGGACAGATAAGAAAACATTTGTAAGGGTTGCTGTAGAAGTGATTCAAGGCTTAAATGGGTGTGGTAGACAGATTGAACCAACAGATATTTGGAGTCATCTCCAACTATTTGTCTACAAATCTGTCATCCTGACTAAATTGTCTATTTATGTGATCTGAAGCAAATTACTTAACCTTTTTGGGATTCTATCACACTATCCTATTCCTCCAAATGAAGAAGATAACTGTATCAGGAGGAAACAATTGGCAATCCCTGAAAGAGAAAATTTCTTTCCATTGTACTTGGGAAAAAAAAAGCCTGGGTTCCTTTTGAGAACTATGCCTCCTCTTCAAGAATTTGACTGAATTTGAGGTCAAATGAGCCCTGGACTGACTGAAATTCTGGAAGTAGCAGACCACAAACAGACATCATCCTGTACGTGGTGAATCTATGCTTCTGGGAACTCAAAGGTGCTTCTGCAGAATGCAAAATCATTCCCCAGGGTAAGAGGGACACAGGAAGAATGGTTAATCCCTTTATTGAACTTGGAATTTGATTCTCAAAGAACTAACTGGTCATTTCAGACTTAACATTACATATAAATCTCCCCTCTAGAATCTGATCCCAGCTGAGTTTTGCACTTTTATCTCCTACTAACTCTTAATTATCACAAAGAGGTGCTCCTTTCTTGACATCTCCCTCTGGTGGCCTGACTGAAAGCTTCAGGACAACAGAAGGCTTTTTTTTTTTTTTCATCCCTGCGTTCCTCTCAGGACCCAACACACAGTGAAAACAGCTTTGATTGAATGTCTTGTCTCACTCCAGAGGTTACCCTTACCTTATATCTGATATCTGTGCACACAGCTTGGTATTGGGGCACATTCCTGAACCTCCTTGAATGTGTTATCCTGAGTTCTCCAACAGGAGTTATCCATTCTGCTGAGTGAGAAGACATGAGAGTGAGCTTTGCTGAATGCTTTCTATGTGTTAGAGACCACTCTGAGCACTTAAGCAGCAACTCCTAAATTCCTCTCAAACAATCTCCATTTGACAGATGAGAAAAAAAAGTGAGACACAGAGAGGTGAAATGACTTGCCCAAGGTCATTTTGGAACAAAGAAACTGGCAGAAGTTGTCTTTTAACTACAGTAACTGGCTCCAAAGAATCTTCTAAAAAATATTTTGTAAACTTTTCTCATTAAAAATAGAAAAAATAGTATAACTGCTAAATATAGCTGATGGATATATGGGATTTATTATTTTTTATTTTATTTTTTAATTGGTGGAGAATTGGTTTACAATGTTGTGTTGGTTTCTCTCTTACAGCAATTCAAATCAGTAATAACTATATATATCCTCTCCCTCTTGAGCTCCCTCCCCTCCCACCCCTCTGGGTCGTAACAGAATGCCTGGTCTGCCCATGCTATCTATTTCTGTGATCAAAAATCTTCCAACAAACACAGCCCAAGGCTAGATGGCTTCACAGGTGAATTCTATCAAACTTTCAGAGAAAAACTAACATCTATCCTGCTCAAACTTTTCCAAAAGATTGCAGAGAGAGGAAAACTCCCAAAGTCATTCTATGAGTCCATCGTCACTCTGATACCAAAACCAGACATAGATATAACAAAAAACCAAAATGATTGGCCAATGTCACTGATGAACATAGATGCAAAAATCCTCAACAAAGTTCTAGCAAACAGAATCCGATATCACATTAAAAAGATCATAAACCATGATCAAGTGGGGTTTATCCCAGGGATGCAGGAATTATTCAATATACACAAATCAATCAATATTATACATCATACTAACAAATTGAAAGATAAAAAGCATGTGATCATCTCAAGAGACACAGAAAAATCTTTTGACAAAAGTCAACACCCATTTATGATAAAAACAAAATACTCTCCAGAAAATCAGCATAGAAGTAATCTACCTCAAGATAATAAAGGCCATATATGACAAACCCACAGCAAACATAATTCTCACTGGTGAAAAACTGAAAGCATTTTCTCTAAGATCAGGAACAAGACAAGAGTGTATATTCTCATCACTATTATTCAATATGCTTTTGGAAGTCTTAGCCATGGCAATCAGAGAAGAAAAAGAAATAAAATTAATCTAGATTGGAAATGATAAAGTAAAACTCTGTTTACAGATGAAATGATAATATTCGTAGAAAACCCTAAAAATGCCACCAAAATACTACTAGAACTAATCAGTGAATTTAGTAAAGTTGCAGGTTACCAAATCAATACACAGAAATCCCTTTCATTCCTACACACTTACAATGAAAAATCAGAAAGAAAAAAGAGCACTTATGAATGTATTTCCAAGCTTGCTTCATCTTTCTTTGTGAAATTTTTGAAACTACAGGCATACTGACATTTCACCTCTTTTAGAATACATCTCAAAAAATTAGGACATTTTCCCACATATGCACCCAGAAAAACTAAGCATAATTTCTTAATATTTATTACATAGTTCGTATTAAGATTTTTCAAATTGGTTTTCCAAAATGTTTATTTTGAACCAGAATCTAATTAAAGTCTATACAATGCATTTGGTTGTTAGACCTCTTAAGTATCTTAATTTCCACCCTCCTTTTTAAATTATGCGACTAAATGGCAACCCACTCCAGTATTCTTGCCTGGAGAATCCCAGGGACACAGGAGCCTGGCGTCCTATAGACCATGGGGTCATAATGAGTCTGACATGACTTAGAGACTAAACAACAACAAATGACTTGTTGAAAAGACTGGGGAAATTGTTCTTGTAAAATGCTGCATCTTTTGTTAGCAGTCTAATTGCAGACTCCCCCCTTAATTGCCAACCCATGCAACTTTCCCATCCTCTTCTTGTCTTGACTTATTGTTTGGATGTTTTATTCCCCCAATAACAGGACAGAGATACTTTGATAACTTCCCAGCACTGTTAGCCTTAAATAATGCCTGTTGAGTATGCCCAAGGTGCTGACATGTCTTTCATTTTTCCAGTAATCCACACCCACCGCACCCCCATGCCTTTCATACCTTTCTTCTCATCTCTGCATCTTATCTTCCTGTCTTCTCCCTAGACCAATAGTTCTCAAGCTTAGTTATACATTAGAAACACCTAGAAAGCTTTAATATGATTTCTTTGATTGTCCAGTGGTTATAACTCCATGTTCCCAATGCAGAGGTCACAGGATCGATTCCTGGTTAGGGAACTAAGATCCTACATGCTTCACAGTGAGACTAAAGACTACATTGGGTCTTAGTTGTGGCATATGGGATCTTCATTGCATCATGCAGGATCCTTTGTTGTGGTGCATGGGCTCTCTAGTTGTGGGGCGGGGACTTAGTAGCTGTGGCACATGGAGTCCAGAATGCATGGATTACAGAGTGCTGGCATCAGTAGTTGCAGCACATGGGCTCTTTAGTTGTGGCATGCAGGCTTATTTGCTCCATGGCATATAGGATCTTAGTTCCTTGACCAGGTATGGAACCTGTGTCCACTGCATTGCAAGGTGGATTCTTAACCACTGGAATGCCAGGTAAGTCCTCCACCCATGAAATTTTAATAACAGAGTTTTATAGTATAACTCTTCATAAAACTATGATCACTTAGAGGGCCATAAGCCAGTGTAATAGCTAACATCTTCCCCTCAGCTTCCTAAAAGGTAATTTTCACCTGTTTGAGGACTATAAAACCCTAGTTGAGAATGCATGCTAACAACTTACTAATCAAAGTGTGGTCTTAAATCAGTAGTATTGGCCTCACTTGGAATTTGTTACAAATTCAGAATCTCAGGCCCCACTGCTCCATATAACTTCTCCCCCCTCCCATAAAACTGACTATTTCCAGTATGATTACTAGAAGCAGTAACATCCACACAGATTCAAACCTCAGGACTGAGATAGAAGTTACAGATATCTAGTCCAACCCTCTGTCATATCCTTTGAGTCTTTCCCCAAAAGCCCTGCCGTGTAGTCATCCAGACACTGATGGAAAACCTCTGATGATGGGAAATTCACTATTACTCCAGGTAGATCTTTCCAAGAATTTTCTTTTTTTTTTAAATTGAAGTACAGTTGATTTACAATATTATGTTAGTTTCAGGGTTACAACATAATGATTCAGTAATCTTGTAGATTACTCTCCATTGTAGGTTATTACAAGATAATTGATATAATTCTTGTGTTATACAGTATATCCTTTACTGGTCCTTAGCTATTGTAAATAGTGCTACTATGAACATTCAGGTGCACATAACTTCTCAAATTAGTGATTTCATTTTTTTTCTGGATATATATACACTATAGTGGAATTGCTGGCTCATATTGTAGTTTTAGTTTCAGTTTTTTTTAAGAAACCTCCATACTGTTTTCCATAGTGGTTGCACAAATTTGCATTCCCACCAACAATGTACAAAGGTTCGTTTTTCCCCACATCTTCTCTATAATTTGTTATTTGTAGACTTTTGATGATAGCCATCTGGCAGGTGTGAGATTATACCACAATTTTGTTTTGATTTTCATTTCTCTAACAATTAATGATGTTGAGCAGCTTTTCACATGACTGTTAGCCATTTGTATGTCTTCTTTGGGAAAACATCTATTCAGGTCTTCTGACCATTTTTTGATTGAGTTCTTTGCTGTTTTGACATTGGGTTGTAAGAGCTGATTATTTACTTTAGATATTAACCCTTTGTCAGACACATGGTTAGCAAATATTTTCTCCTATTCCATAGGTTGTTTTTGAGTTCATGATTTCCTTTGCTGTACAAAATCTTCTAAAAGTTTAATTAGATCCCATTATTTTTACTTTTATTTCTTTTACCTTAGGAGACTGATCCAAGAACATATTGCTACAATTTATGTAAAAGAATGTTATGCTTATGTTCTCTTCTAGGATTTTTACAAGTCAAGTCTTGCATTTAGATTTTTAAACTATTTTCAGCTTATTTTGTATATAATTGAGGGAAAGTTCTAATCTCTATTTTATATGTGACTTATTCCCAGTACCACTTACTGAAGAGACTGTCTTTTCTCCATTGTATAGTCTGGCCTCCTTTTCCTCCTTGTAGATTAATTTAACCTAGGTGTATGGGTTTATTTATAGGCTCTTTATTCTGTTTCATTGATTTATGTGTATGTTTTTACACCAATGCCATGCTGCTTTGGTAACTGTAGCTTTGCACTATAGTCTGAAACCTGAGAGTGTTATACCTTTACCTTTGTTATTTTCTCTTATGATTGCTTTGGCAATTCAGTGTCTCTTGTAGTTCCATATGAATTTTAGAATTATTTGTTCTAGTTCTGTGAAAACTGTCCTGGGCAATTTAATAGATATTGCATTAAATTGGTAGATTTCTTTGGGTGATATGGCCATTTTGCTGTTGTTGTTGTTCAGTCACTAAGTCATATCTGACTTTTTGTGACCCCGTGAGCTGCAGCACACCAGGCTTCCCTGTCCTTCATTATCTGCAAGAGTTTATTCAAACTCATATCCATTGAATCAGTGATGCCATCCAACCATTTCATCCTCTGTCACTCCCTTCTCCTCTTGCCCTCAATCTTTCCCAGTATCAGTCTTTTCTAATGAATTGGTTCTTTGCATCTGGTAGCCAAAGAACTGGAGCTTCAACTTCAGCATCAATCCTTCCAATTAATATTCAGAGTTGATTTCCTTTAGGACTGACTGGTTTGATTGCCTTACAGTCCAAGCGACTCTCAAAAGTCTTCTCCAGCACCACAGTTCAAAACCATCAATTTCTTTGGTGTTCAGCCTTCTTTATAGTCCAGCTTTCACATCTGTACATGACCACTGGAAAAACCATAGCTTTGACTGTATGAACATTTGTTGGCAAAGAGATGTCTCTGCTTTTTAACATGGTCTTTTTAACAATATTAAATATTTCAATCTAAGAGCATGGACTATATTTCTATTTCTTTGAATCATATTCAATTTCTTTCATCAATATTGTACAGTTTTCAGAGTATAGGTCTTCCATCTCCTTGATTAAGTTTATTTCTAGGTATGTTTTTATGTAATTTTATTGTAATAGCTTTTTTCACTTTTTCTGATATTTCATTATGAGCATCAATAGATAGAAACTCAACAGATTTGCATATTGCTGAGTTTATTTATTAATTCTAATAATTTTTATGTGGAGACTTTCAATTCTCTATATAAAGTATCATGTCACTCTATATAAAGTATCTGCAAAAATTGAGAGTTTATTTCTTCACTTCCAATTTGGATACCATTTATTTCTTTTTCTTGTCTGATTGCCATGGCTAGGATTTTCAATATTATGTTATATAAAAGTGGTGAGAGTTGGCATCCTTGTCTTTTTTTCTGAATTTGACAAGAAGGCTTTCTGCTTTTCACCATTGAGTATTATGTTGGCTACAAATTTGGCATAAATGGTCTTTATTGTGTTGAAATATGTTCCCTGCATAACCACTTTGGTGGAAGTTTTATCATGAATAGATGTTAAATTTTGTCAAATGCTTTCTCTGCATCTATTGAAATGATCGTGTGATTTTTATCCTTCCTTTTATGACCGTGGTGTGTCATATTGATTGATTTGCAAATGTTGAACCATCCTGGTGGCTCAGTGATAAAGAATCCACCTGCAATGCAGGAGACACAGGTTAGATCCTTGGATTGGGAAGATCCCTTGGAAGAGGGTATGGCAATGCCCTCCAGTATTCTTGCCTGAAAATTCCCATGGACAGAGGAGCCTTGTGGGTTGCAAAGAGTCAGACATGATTGAAGCATCTGAGCACGATATGATGAGACTGGAATAAATCCAAATTTTTCATAATGTATTGTTGGATTTGGTTTGCTAGAATTTTGTTGAGGATTTTTGCATCTATATTTACCAAAAATACTGGTAATATCATCACCAAGATATTCATCAAGATATTTCCTTTTTTTTTTTCTAGTGCCTTGTCTATTTTTTGTATCAAGGTAATGGTAGCCCATACAATGAATTTGGGAATTTTCCCTCCTCTTCTATTTTTGGAATTGTTTGAAAAAGACAGGTATTAGTTTTTCTTTATGTTTGATATAGGTCCTCTGTGAAGTCATTTTGTCCTGGACTTTCAATTGCTGGAAGGTTTTTTTTTGGTTGTTTGTTTTTTAAGTGTTATAAATTAATTTCTCTTCAAGTAATTGGTTTGTTCAAATTGTCTGTTTCTTCTTGACTCAGGCTTAGGAGGCTATATGTTTCTAAAATTTGTCCATTTCTGTATGTTATTCAATTTTTTGGTATATAACTGTTCATAGTACTCTCGTATAATGTTTTGTATCTCTATGGTATCAGTAGTTATTTCTCTTCTTTCATTTCTTATTTTCTTTATTTGGGTCCTCTTTTCTTCCTGGTGGGCTTAGTTTTTCAATTTCATTTATTTTTTCAAAGAAATTGACTCTTGTATTCATTGATGTTTACTATTGATTTTTTGGTCTCTATTTTATTTACCCCCTGACCTTGATTATTTCCTTTCTTCTGCTGACTTTTAGCTTTGTTTGTTCTTTTTCTGATTCTATTAGGTGGCAGGAGAGGTTGTTTGAGTTTTTCCTTGTTTCCTGAGGAAGGCCTGTATCACTATGAACTTCCCTCTTAGAACTCCTTTTGCTGCTTCCCATAGATTTTGGAAAGTTGCGTTATTTTCACTTGTATGCAGGTATTTTCTGATTTCCTCTTTGCTTTCTTCATCGACCCATTGTTTTGTTAGTAGCATGTTGTTTAGTCTCCACTTGTTCTTATCCAATTTCTCTTTCCGTAGTTAATTTCTGTTTTATACTGTTGTGGTTTGGGGAAAAAGCTTGATATAATTTCTATCCTCTTATGTGATCTATCCCAGAGAATGCTTCATATGCAATTGAGTGTGTATTCAACTGTTTTTGGATGTAATGTTCTGAAGATATCTATGAAATCTAACTGGTCTATTTTGTCATTTAAGACCACTGTTGCCTTATTTGATTTTCTGTCTGGATTATCTGTCCATTTATGAGTGGAATGCAAATATCCTACTATTATTGTATTATTGCCAACTTTTCACTTTATGCCTGTTACTATTTGCTTCATATATTTAGGTCCTCCTGTGTTGGGTGTGTATATGATAATTTATCATTATATAATGTTCTTCTTTGTCTTCTGTTATAGTTTTCATTTTAAAGTCTTTTTTGCCTGACTTGTGTATTGTTACCCTTGCATCATTGTCATTTCCATAAGATATCCTTTTTCATCCCCTCACTTTCATTCTGTATGTGTCTTTAGTGAGTCTCTTGTAGGCAGTATATTGAAGGATCATGCTTTTTTTTTAATCAATTAGCTACCCTTTGTCTTCATTGGAGCATTTAGTCCGTTTGACATTTAAAGTAATTATTGATAGATATGTGTGCTAAGTCACTCAGTTGTCTCCAACTCTCTGTGACCCCATGGACTGTAGCCTACCAGGCTCCTCTGTCCATGGGATTCTTCAGGCAAGAATACTGGAGTGGGCTGCCATTTCCTCCTCCAAGGGATCTTCCTGACCCAGGGATCAAGCCTGTGTCCCAATGCAGGGGGCCTGCGTTTGATCCCTGGTCAGCAAACTAGATCCTACATGCTGCAACTAAAGATCCCACATGCCGCAACTAAGCCCTGGTGTGGTCAAATAATTTTTTTAAAAAAATTCAAGTAACACTAAATTCAACGCTATACTTTAAAAACAGCATGTGCAGATTGAGTCTACTCCTGTTACAGTCACTCTATCTATGTAGCTCTCTATCCATCCTTCTATCTGTATTTGTTATAATGGTGTTCACCAACTGTGGATATTTGTAGTATTTCTGTGATCATAAAATCAGGATGATTTGAACTTAGGGAAAAAAAAGAAGAGACACCAAGAGATTGCTTGCTCTCTCTCTCTCTCCCCCTCCCACCATCTCCCTCGCTTTTTCCCCCTGCAAAGTCACCCAGGAAAGACCATATGAGCACACACTAAAAAGGCAACCCAAATGGAGCTCTCAGCAGACATCCACCCTGTCAACACCTGGGTCTCTACTTACTGACATTTTATTGTTTTCCAGTTTCTTTGTAGTTCTCTTTTCATTTCTACTTTTTGCTTCTCTTGTTTTGGTTTGATAATTTTCTTTTGTAGCTGGGTTCCTTTCTCTCTCTTTTTTGTACCTATTGTAGGTGCTTGATATGTGGTTACCATCAGGTTTATATATGTTGATTTATAATTAAATCTACTTGATATAAACTGATAGTCACTTAAGTTTAACTACATTCTAAAAGATCAACATTTTTACTCCCATCCCCCATATTTTGTATTTTTATCTCATATTTCACACCTTCATGCTTATCCCTTTATTGTTTATTGTAGTTACAGTTGCTTTTACATTTGTTTTGTTTTTAATCTATGTAGTTAAGTGATCTTCAATCCTTACTATACACTTGCCTTTCCTATTGGAATTTTCTCTTTCCTATAGATTCTTATTCCTTTCCCATTTAGAGAAGAGTCTTCAATATATTTTGGGGATGAGTTTTGAATTAATGAATTGTTTTAATTTTTGCTTGATTGAGAAGTTCTTTTATGTTGACTTTTACTCTAAATTATAATCTTGCTGAGTAGAGAACTTAAGTTGCATTTTTTTCCCTTTTAGAACTTCAAATACCATGATGCTCTGCAATGATTCTGCAGAAAAATAGCTGATAGCCTTATGGGGGCTGTCTTTTATAAGACTGTTTTTATCTTGCTGCCTATAGAATTCTCTTTTTAACTTTTGCCATTTTAATTATGATATGTTTGATAATTTTGATAGTCTCTCTTCTCCTTCTGGAACTGTATAATGCAAATGTTGGCACAGTTAATGTTATTCCACAGATACCATTTGTTGCTTTTTCTTCCATTTGTCTTTCTGTCTGCTGTTCTGCCTGGGTGGCTTCCTTTATTCCATCTTCCAGATCACTTATGCATTCTTTTGTGTCATTTAGTCTGCTCTTCATTGCTTCTAGTGAGCTTTCTAGCTCAGATATTGAATAAACTATTTTGATTTATTCTTCGTTATATTTTCTAGTTTTTTTCTTAAAACTATCTGTATTTAGACCAATTCTCTTTCCTAATTCAATTAGTATTTTTAATACTGATTCTCTGAATTCTTTGCCTGGTGGAGTGATTATTTCTGTTACATCACTTATTTTTTCATAGGTTTTCTCTTGCTCTTTCTATTTAGACATGACTTAGAGACTAACACTTTCACTTTTCTACTTGGAACAGTTCCTCTACCTTTTCATTTTACCTAACTTTGTATCTATGAAATCAGGTGAAACAGTTTCCTATTGTGGTTTTGAAGAGATGTTCTTAGGTAGGAGCAACCCTATGTAGACTGCATTTGCCAAATACCTTTGATGGGAAGGATAGATTTTATGCGAATGCCAGTCATATTTTTCCTAAGGGTGTGCTGGCCAATGTCACCTTGGTAAAGGGTGTGGCTGGTGATGGAGGAGCTAGTTTCTGCACAGGATATAACATGGGACTTCCTCTCTGCTAAGGGGCCATCACTGCCTTGTAAAGGGTCTGTTCCCAAGTTGCTGGAGTGGAAGCCCTGAGTTTCAGGCTCAGGCTGGCTTCATTCCCTTTCTGTGATTTTCCTTCTCCATGAACTAGGACTTTTGCCACAAAGGAGGAAAGTGTGGCAGCAAGTGTGGCCTCTGCATTTACAGAGGTCTCATGTGCTGCCTGTGTAGGCATCTGAGATTTCATTCAGTTGCAGGCAGTGGTAGCATCTTTTCCCATGTTGTGGCCACCACAGATCTAATTCTAAGTTGTGAGGTGAAGTAGGTGGGGCTGGAGCACTTACCCTGCTTGAGCTGGGGTATACAGTAAGGCAATCACAGGAATTCTGGCAGTCATGCTGCTGTCCAAAGTCTAAGCTGTTTAAGTAAATGCCAACTATGGCTGCTGCTGGCCTACACCCCAGGCTCCTGGGTTGCCTCTGTGTACCTCAATTAGTTCTTTGCTCTGATCCTGGCTGCCCTAGGTCCGGGGCCAAGCTGTGACATGTAGTAAGTGGAAGTTCATTTGCTCAGCTAGGGTGACAGGCTAGCACCTGTGCACTCCTCAGCATTGGAATTAGGCTTCTCCAGACTTTTTAATCTGTCCTAGTAGTTCCCCAGCCAAGAGACCTTGTCTCCTATGTGTAGAACTGGAGAAATTGCAAGCCTAATTTTTGACTCAACACTCTCCAGGGGGAGTGTTCATCTGTGTGAACCCCCTTTTCCTCTTATTCCCCTCCAGGGGGCACAGGTTCCAACCCAATGCTTTCTTTCCATCCTACCCAATTACATGGGTCAGCCTTGGCTGTATAGGAGACCTCTGCCAGTTTTAAGTTAGTTTTCTGTAAGAATTGTTCTGCATGTAGATGTATTTTTTATTAATTAATGCTGAGCTTCATTCCCTTTTACTCTACCATCTTGATCTCCCCCTCCCTAGATTTCCTTTAGAGAGAGATTCCTTGTATTAAACTGAAATGGTTCTTCCTGTGGCATTAGATTCTGTATTCTGCTCTACCCTCTGGGACCAACAAGAATGTATGCACTCAGTTCCATGACCATTCCAAGCTCTGAATACAGAGATCTAACTACCTAAGTCTTCTGTTCTTCTAGGCTCATTCAGCCGTTCTTTATAAAGTAGATTTCCTCTTAGTTCTCTGGACTTCTAACTTTCTTCTAGACACATATTATTCTTTCTGGGCCACTACTAAGGGACTGGGACTCTCAGTAGATGCAAGCTATATCCCTGGTATAGATTAATTAAAGACACTCATTTCCTTATCTAAGCCACGTTTAATACAGTTTACCAGAATTTGTCTAAATAAGGAGACTTAGGGCATGCCACTTGAGAGCAGCTGCAGCAACATAATTATATGAGGGAGAAAAAATAAAACAGCTTGAGAATTAAGAAATCTTATTTACAATATCCATTCTCTTTATGTCTGTGGCCTTAAGCAAATAACTAACATTTTCTGGATCTCCTTTTCTATATCTGTAAAATGAGCTGAGAAAGAGATTTAACTAAGTAATTTCTGAGATATTTTCAAACTCTAAGGTATTTTGAATGTGGGCTTTGAGGGCATTGATGGACCAGGAGAAAGCTGACAAAATTGTTATGCCATGTGACAGATAGAAGGATGAATAGATATTTGATAAAGTATAGTAAAATGTTTAAGATATAATCTAGGTGGAGGGCATGGAGATGTTCACTATAAAATTCTTTTAACTCTTGTATACATGAATATTTTAATAACAAAATTAGGGGTTGATAATCCAACAAGTAAGAGAAATACATTTTTTTCTTTGACATTGATGGTCACCTATTTATTGTTCTTAAAATCCTATGATTCCAAGAAAACATAGGTAGAAGACTATGACATAAATCACAAAAAGATCCTTCATGACCCACCTCCTAGAATAATGGAAATAAAACAAAAAATAAACAAATGTAACCTAATTAAACTGAAAAGATTTTGCACAGCAAAGGAAACTATAAGCAAGGTGAAATGACAGCCCTCAGAATGGAAGAAAATAATAGCAAATGAAACAACTGATGAGATTAATCTCCAAAATATACAAGCAGCTCATGCAACTCAATACCAGAAAAACAAACCACCCAATGAAAAAGTGGGCAAAAGACCTAAACAGACATTTCTCTAAAGAAGACATATAGTTGGGTGTTAAACACTTGAAAAGATGGTCAACGTTGCTCATTGTTAGAGAAATGCAAATCAAATCTACAATGAGGTATCACCTAACACTGGTCAGAATGGCCATCATCAAAAAATCTACAAACAATAAATGCTGAAGTGGGTGTGGACAAAAGGGAACATTCTTGCACAGTTGGTGGGAATGTAAATTGACACAGCCACTATGGAGAACAGTAAGGCGATTCCTTGAAAAATAGGCATAAAACTACCATATGACTCAAAAATCCCACTGTCACACATATATCCTCAGAACAACATAACTGAAAAAGATATATATACCCTAATGTTCATTGCAGCACTATTTACAATCCCTAGAACATGGAAACAACCTAGATGTCCATTGACAGATGAATGGATAAAGAAGCTGTGGCATATATTTACAATGGAATATTACTCAGCCATATGAAAGTCCACAAGCAACAAGTGCTGGAGAGGGTGTGGAGAAATGGGAACTCTCTTGTGCTGTTGGTGGGAATGTAAATTGATACAACCAATATGGAAGGCAGTACATAAATTTCTTTAAAAACTAGGCATAAAACTATTATATGATCCAGCAATCCCACTACTAGGCATATACCCTGAGGAAACCAAAATTGAAAAAGACACATGTACCTCAATGTTCATTGCAGCACTCTTTACAATGGCTAGGACACGGAAGCAACCTAGATGTCCATTGACAGATGAATGGATAAATAAGCTGTGGTACATATATATAGTGGAATATTACTCAGCCATAAAAAGGAACACATCTGAGTCAGTTCTAATGAGGTGGATGAACCTAGAGCCTGTTATACAGAGTGAAGTAAAACAAAAAGAGAAAAATAAATATCATATGTTAAATAATATATATGGAATCTACAAACATGGTACTGATGAACCTATTTGCAGAGCAGCAATGGAGATGCAGATATGGAGAACAGACTTATGGATATGGGAAGTGGGGAGGAAGGAGAGGGTTGGACGAGTGAAGAGAGTAGCCTGGAAACATATACACTATTATATGTAAAATAGATAGTCAATGAGAATTTGCTGTATGACTCAGGGAATTCAAAACAGGGCTCTGTAGCTATCTAGAGGGGTCAGAAGTAAAAGGGATTTTCAAGAGGGAAGGGACATATGTTGATGTATGGCAAAAACTAATGCAATATTGTAAAGCAGTTATCCGTCAATTAAAAATAAATAAAATTTTAAATAATCCTTCCTATTACTTCCAGTTCAGTGTACAGCTTTTCCTTTCCCTTGGTAGTGGTATATCAAATCTTCTCCACCACTTGGACATTCATATTAAAATAACTACTGACAACCAAAGGAGCAATGAAAGAAACTAAATACTCCAAGAATGGATGAAGAATAGGAATTTTCCAGATGGCTTTTGAGTGAAACCTGCCAGCAGTGGGTAAAATAGTGATTGAAATATTAAATCTAGCTCAATTCAGAACAACAAACATTTAAGATACATTTTCTGTGTACCAGGCACTCCGCTACATCTGGGAACCCTAAGATAAAAAAAGTATATTTGGCCCTTGACCTAGAGAAGCTCTAGCTATAACTGATCAAACTGATACATAAACAGATAATTTGACTTCAATATTATTTCAGCCTAACTATAAGAAAATAACTTCAAAATAATATGTGTTTTCTGCTTTACACTGCTGCTGTTGTGCTGATGATAAAATGAAAATGTAAAAAAGATTGTATCATGTAAAATGAGGCCAAACTGACAGTGAAATGTTCATTGAAAATTCATTGGCTAGAGAACTTAAAGAAAAGTGTTAATGCTCCATATAAACTAGTTTACATTTCAGCGTGACTTGTCTTATGAATAACAAGCAACAGTGATTCTAAAGCCACTGGTTTCATAATTCACTTCATTCAGATTTCCTTTATATCACAGCAAGAACAAAACAAGAAAGAAAACATAATTCAAACAGTACTTCAATGAAATACTTCAGTAAAATAAGACTCTCTCAAACCTCCTTAGGATTGGAATACAAGACACTAACAAATAGAATCGTTTTGTAATATGACCCATTCTATTCATTCATTAAGAAAAAAATATAATCAATAATGTATCAGTTAGTGAACACTTGTTATGTACTAAACAATGCTCCTTCTCTGTACTTGCATTGGTCCATAAAATCCACCTAACCTACTTAAAAGTTAGAAAGATAGATATCATCTCTACTTTTTTGAATGAAGAAAGTGGAGCACAAGGACATTAAGATCTTGCCCATTGTTACATAGCTAGTAAGTATTTGACAAGTGATTTGAACCTACTCTGCCTAATCCCAGACTCCAACCCTTAACCAGTGTCTCAAATCAAATTTTACTTATTTTTACATTATTTGAATTCCCCTCACAGGTAAGAGGGACTTCCCAATTGGTGCTACTGGTAAAGAACCCACCTGCCAATGCAGAAGACCCAAGAGATACAGGTTTGATCCCAGCGTTGGGAAGATCCCCTGGAGGAGGGCATGGTAACCCACTCCAATATTCTTGCCTGGAGAATCCCATGTACAGAGGAGCCTGGCTGGCAGGCTACAGTCCATAGGGTCACAAAGAGTCAGACACCACTGAAGAAACTTAGCACACATGTAAGCACAGGTAAGCTGGGGCTGAGATGGGTAGTCTACACTTTTAAGAAAATACTGAACGATTTTGGGAGGTGGAGCCAGGAGAGCATATTAAAGGTAGAGGTACTTTGTAGAAAACACACTTCATAGGTTGCTTGTCAACATCATCAGGAACTTGAGATAATTTTTGTTGCTGTTGTTCAGTCACCAAGTCATGTCCGACTTTTCATGACCCCATGGACTGCAGCACACCAGGTTTCCCTGTCCCTCACCATCTCCCAGAGTTTGCCCAAGTTCGTGTCCATTGAATCAGTGATACCATCATTTGTCACCTTCTTCTCCTTCTGCCTTCCATCTTCTCCAGCATCAGGGTATTTTCCAATGAGTTGGCTCTTTGCATCAGGTGGCCAAAGTACTGGAGCCTCAGCTTCAACATCAGTACTTCCAAAGAATATTCATGGTTGATTTTCTTTAAGATTGACTGGTTTGATCTCCTTGCTATCAAAGGGATTCTCACAAGTTTTCTCCAGCACCACAGTTCAAAAGCATCCATTTTGCTCTGCCTTCTTTACAGTCCAGCTCTCACATCCGTACATGAGTACTGGAAAGATGATAGCCTTGACTATACAGACTTGTTGACAAAGTGATGTCTTTGCTTTTTAACACATTGTCCAGATTTTTCATGTTTTTCCTGACAAGAAGAAAACTTCTTCAAATTTCATGGCTTCAGTCACCATCTGCAGTGATTTCAAAGACCAAGAAAAGGAAAGCTGTCACTGCTTCCACATTTTCCCTTTCTACTTGCCATGAAGTGATGGGACCAGATGTCATAATCTTACTCTTTTTAATATTGAGTTTTAAGCCGGCTTTTTTCAATCTCCTCCTTCATGCTCAACAACAGGTTCGTTAGTTCTTCTTCACTTTCTGCCATTAGAGTGGTATCATCCATATATCTGAGACTGTGAATATTTCTCCCAGCAATCTTGATTCCAGCTTGTAACTCATCCAGCCTGGAATTTCGCATGATGTGCTCTGCATATAAATTCACAGTTGAAAAGCATCAATTATTCAGTGCTCAGCTTTCTTTATAGTCCAACTCTCACATCCATACATGACTACTGGAAAAACAATAGCCTTGACTAGATGGACCTTTGTAGGCAAAGTTTTTTAATATGCTGTCTAGATTAGTCATAATTTTTCTTCCAAGGAGCAAGCGTCTTTTAATTTCATGGCTGCAGTAACCATCTGCAGTGATTTTGAAGCCCCTCAAAATAAAGTAGGCCACTGTGTCCACTGTTTCCCCATCTATTTCCCACGAAGTGATGGGACCAGATGCCATGACCTTGGTTTTCTGAATGTTGAGCTTTAAGCTAACTTTTTCACTCTCCTCTTTCACTTTCACCAAGAGGCTCTTTAGTTCTTCTTTGCCTTCTGCCGTAAGGGTCGTGTCATCTGCATATCTGAGGTTATTGATATTTCTCCCGGCAATCTTGATTCCAGCTTGTGCTTCATCCAGCCCAGTGTTTCTCATGATGTACTCTGCATATAAGTTAAATAAGCAGGGTGACAATATACAGCCTTTATGTACTCCTTTCCCGATTTGGAACCAGTCTGTTGTTCCATGTCCATTTCTAATTGTTACTTCCTGACCTGCATACAGATTTCTCAAGAGGCAGGTCAGGTGGTTTGGTATTCCCATCTCTTGCAGAATTTTCTACAGTTTGTGGTGATCCACACAGTCAACGGCTTTGACACAGTCAATAAAGCAGAATTAGATGTTTTCCTGGAACTCTCTTGCTTTTTGGATAATCCAATGGATGTTGGCAATTTGATCTCTGGTTCCTCTACCCTTTCTAAAACCAGCTTGAACATCTGGAAGTTCATGGTTCATGTACTATCAAAGCCTGTCTTGGAGAATTTTGAGCATTACTTTACTAGTGTGAGAGATGAGTACAATTGTGTAGTAGTTTGCACATTCTTTGGCATTGCCTTTCTTTGGGATTGGAATGAAAACTGACATTTTCCAGTCCTGTGGCCACTGCTGAGTTTTCCAAATTTGCTGACATATTGAGTGCAGCACTTTCACAGTATCATCTTTTAGGATTTGAAATAGCTCAACTGGAATTCCATCACCTCCACTAGCTTTGTTCATAGTGATGCTTCCTACACACACAGTATTAGTGGGGGACTTTAACAACCTACTTTAATCAATGGACAGATCATCCAGACAATCAATAAGGAAACACAGGCTTTAAATGACACATTGGACCAGAAGGACTTAATATTTATAGAGCATTCCATTCAAAAGCAGCAAAATACATATTTTTATAAGAGCACACAGAAAATTCTCACGAATTTGCCATATGCTTGACCATAAGGCAAGTATCAGTAATTTAAGAAAATTGAAATCATATTATACATCTTTTCTGATCACAATGCTATGAGATTAAAAATAAAAGAAAAAGAGTATAACACACATGAATGTGTGGAGACTAAACACTATGCTACTGAACAACCAATGGATCACCAAAGAAATCAAAGAGGAAATTAAAAAAAATACCAAGATTAAAAACGAAAATGAAATCACAGCAACCTGAAACCTATGGGATTCAGCAAAAGCAGTTCTAAAAGGGAAGATTATAGCAATACAATCTTAACTCAGGAAACAACCTAACCCTTGTAGTTGTTCAGTCACTCAGTCGAGTCCGATCTTTGCGACCCCATGGACTGCAACACACCAGGCTTCCCTGTCCTTCACCATCTCCCAGAGCTTGTTCAAACTTATGTCCATTGAGTCGGTGATTCCATCCAACATACTCACCCTCTATCATCCACTTCTTCTGACTTCAAGCTTTCCCAGCTGCAGGGTCTTTTCTAATGAGTAGGCTCTTCACATCAGGTGGCCAAAGTTTTGGATCTTCAAGTTCAGCATCAGTCCTTCCAATGAATATTCAGGAATGTTTTACTTTATTTTTTTTTAATAAATTTATTTATTTTAGTTGAGGGCTAATTACTTTACAATATTGTAATAGTTTTTGCCATACATTGACATGAATCAGCCATGGGTTTACATGTGTTCCCCTTCCTGGACCCCCCACCCACCTCCTTCCCCATCCCATCCCTCTGGGTCATCCCATTGCCCCGGCCCTGAGCCCTTGTCTCATGCATCGAACATGGAGTGGTGTTCTGTTTCACATATGATAATATACATGTTTCAATGCTATTCTCCCAGAACGTCCCACCCTCACCTTCTCCCTCAGAGTCCATAAGATTGTTCTATGCATCTGTGTCTCTTATTCTGTCTCGCATATAGGGTTATCATTACCATCTTTCAAATTCCATATATATGCATTAGTATACTGTATTGTTGTTTTTCTTTCTGGCTTACTTCACTCTGTATAATGGGCTCCAGTTTCATCCATCTCAGTAGAACTGATTCAAATGTATTTTTTTAATGGCTGAGTAATATTCCATTGTGTATATGTACCACAGCTTCCTTATCCATTCGTCTGCTGATGGACATCTAGGTTGCTTCCATGTCCTGGCTATTGTAAACAGTGCTGCGATGAACATTGGGGTACACGCGTCTCTTTCAATTCTGGTTTCCTCGGTGTATATGCCCAGCAGTGGGATTGCTGGATCATATGGCAGTTCTATCCCCAGTTTTTTAAGGAATCTCCACACTGTTCTCCATAGTGGCTGTACTAGTTTGCATTCCCACCAACAGTGTAAGAGGGTTCCCTTTTCTCCACACCCTCTCCAGCATTTATTGCTTGTAGACTTTTGGATAGCAGCCATTCTGACTGGTGTGAAATGATACCTCATTGTGGTTTTGATTTGCATTTCTCTAATAATGAGTGATGTTGAGCATCTTTTCATGTGTTTGTTAGCCATCTGTATGTCTTCTTTGGAGAAATGTCTGTTTAGTTCTTTGGCCCATTTTTTGTTGGAAGAATTAATATAGTGAAAATGAGTATACTACCCAAAGCAATCTATAGATTCAATGCAATCCCTATCAAGCTACCAATGGTATTTTTCACAGAACTAGAACAAATGATTTACTTTATGGTTGACTGGTTTGAAATTCTGGCAGGCCAAAGGACTCTCAAGAGCCTTCTCCAAAACCAAGCTCAAAAGCATCAGTTTTTCGGGGTTCAGAACTCTTTATGCTCAAACTCACATCCATACATGACTACTGGAAAAAACATAGCTTTGACTATACAGACCTTTATAGGCAAAGTAATGTCTCTGCTTTTTAATACACTGTCTAGGTTTGTCATAGCTTTTCTTCCAAGAAGAAAGCATGTTTTAATTTCATGGCTGCAGTCACCATCTACAGTGATTTTGGAGCCCAAGGAAATCAAGTTCTGTCACTGTTTCCATTGTCTCCCAATCTATTTGCCATGAAATGGTGGGATCAGATACCATGATCTTCAGTTTTTGATTGTTGAGTTTAAGCCAGCTTTTTCACTCTACTCTTTCACTTTCATCAAGAGGCTCTTTAGTTCTTCTTCACTTTCTGCCATAAGGGTAATGTCATCTGCATATCTTATGTTATTAATATTTGTCCTGGCAATTTTGATTCCGGCTTCTGCTTCATCCAGGCAGGCATTTCGTATGATGTACTCTGCATATAAGTTAAATACCAGGGTGACAATATACAGCCTTGCCATACTCCTTTCCCAATTTGGAACTAGTCTATTGTTCAAATGTCCGGTTCTAACTATTGCTTCTTGATCTGCACACAGTTTTCTCACAAGGCAGGTCAGGTGGTCTGGTATTCCCATTTCTTTAAGAATTTTCCACAGTTAATTGTGATCCACACAGTCAAAGGCTTTAGCATATTCAAGGAAGTAGAAGTAGATTTTTTTTTCTGGAACTCTCTTGCCTTTTCTAGGATCCAACAGATGTTGGCAATTTGATATCTGGTTCCTCTGCCTTTTCTAAATCCAGCTTGAACGTCTGAAATATCTCGGTTCACATACTGTTGAAGCCTGGCTTGGAGAATTTTGAGCATAACTTTGCTAGCATGTGAAAAGAATGCAATGTGCAGTAGTTTGAGCATTCTTTGGCATTTCTTTTCATTGGGATTGGAATGAAAACTGACCTTTTCCCATTCTGTTGCCACTGCTGAGTTTTCCAAATTTGCTGGCATATTGAGTGCAGCACTTTAGCAACATCATCCTTTAGGATTTGAGAAACCTCAGCTGGAATTCCATCATCTCCACTAGCTTTGGTTGTAGTGATGCTTCCTAAGGCCCACTTGACTTTGCACTCCAGAATGTCTGGCTTTAGCTAAGTGATCACACCATTCTGGTTATCCAGGTTATTAAGATTTCCTTTGTATAGTCCTTCCGTGTATTCTTGCCACCTCTTCTTAAATTCTTCTGCTTCCATTAGGTCCACACCATTTCTGTCCTTTATTGTGCCCATCTTTGCATGAAATGTTCCCTTGGTATCTCAAATTTTCTTGAAAAGATCTCTAGTGTTTCACATTCTATTGTTTTCCTCTATTTCTTTGCATTGTTCACTTAGGAAGCCTTTCTTATTTCCCCTTGCTATTCTTTGGAACTCTGCATTCAAATGGATATATATTTCCTTATCTCCTTTGCTTTTAGTTTCTCTTCTTTTCTCAGCTATTTGTAAGGCCTCCTCAGACAACCATTTTGCCTTTTTGTATTCCGTTTTTGGGGGGATGGTTCTGATCATCACCTCCTGTACAGTATCATTAACCTCGTTCGTAGTTCTTCAGGTACTCTATCAGATCTAATCCCTTGAATCTATTTGTCACTTTTACTGTATAGTCATAAGGGATTTGATTTAGGTCATAGCTGAATGGTCTAGTGGTTCCCCCTACTTTTTTCAATGTAAGTTTGAATTTGGCAATAAGGAACTCATGTTCTAAGCCACAGTCAGCCCCTGGTCTTGTTTTTGCTGACTGTATAGAGCTGTTCCATCTTCGACCACAAATAATATAATCAATATGGTTTCAGTGTTGATCACCTGGTGATGTCCACGTGTGGAGTCTTCTCTTGTGTTGTTGGAAGAGGGTGTTTACTATGCCTAGTGTGTTCTCTTGGCTAAACTCTGATAATCTTTGCCCTGCTTTATTTTGTCCTCTAAGACCAAACTTGCTTGTTACTCCAGGTATCTCTTGACTTTCTACTTTTACATTCTAGTCCTCTATGATGAAAAGGACATCTTTTTTTTTTTAATGCTAGTTCTAGAAGGTCATGTAGGTCTTCATATAACCATTCACTCCAGCTCTTTGGCATTAGGGGTTGGGACATAGATTTTGATTACTGTGATATTCAATGATTTGCCTTGGAAACGAACAGAAATCATTCTGTCATTTTTGAGGTTACACCCAAGTACTTCATTTTTGACTCTTGTTGACTGTGAGGTCTACTCCATTTCTTCTAAGGGATTCTTGCCCACAATAACAGATATAATAGTCATTATATTCAATTCGCCCATTCCAGATCACTGGTTCCTTAAATGTGGATGCTCACTCTTGCCATCCCCTGTTTTAACACTTCCAATTTACCTTGACTTAACATTTCAGTTTGTGCTTAGTCCTCAGTTGTGTCCAACTCTTGCAACCCCATAGACCGTAGCTTGCCAGGCTCCTTTGTCCATGGGATTCTCCATGCAAGAATACTGGAACGGGTTGCCATTTCCTTCTCCAGAGGATCTTTCTGGGCTAGGAATCGAACCCAGATCTCCTGCATTGCATTGCAGGCAGACTCTTTACCGACTGAGCTATGAGGGAAGCCTTAACATTCCAGATTCCTATGCAACATTGTTAATGATTCCTATGCAATATAGTTCTTTATACCATTGGACTTTACTTTCTCCATCAGACACACTCATTACTGGGCACTGTTTCCTCTTTGGCTTCTTCATTCCTTCTGGAGCTATTTTTCCCGCTCTTCTCCAGTAGCATATTGGACACCTACTTGACCTGGGGAGTTTATCTTTCAGTGTCATATCTTTTTGCCTTTTCATACTGTTCATGGGGTTCTCAAGGCTACAATGCTGAAGTGGTTTTCCATTCCCTTCTCCAGTGGGCCACATTTTGGCAGAATTCTCCACCATGATTCATCTGTCTTGAGTTGCCCTAAGCAGCATGGCTCATAATTTCACTGAGTTACACAAGATTTTGATCCATGTGATCAGTTTGGTTAGTTTTCTGTGATTGTGGTTTTCATTCTGTCTGCCCTCTGATGGATGAGGATAAGAGGCTTGTGGAAGCTTCCTGGTGAGAGGGACTGGCTATGGGTAAAAGTGGGTCTTTCTCTGGTCAGCAGGGCCATGCTCGGTAAATTTTTAATCCAATTTTTTAAACTTACACCTAAACAAACTAGAGAAGGACTAAATAAAATCTCATGTTAGTAGAAGGAAGAAATCATAAAGATCAGAGAAAAAATAATAAAACAGAGACAAAGAAACAATAGCAAAAATCAATGAAAATAATACCAGTTCTTAGTGAAGATAGACATAATTGATAAAAATTTGGCCAAACTTATAAAGAAAAAAGCGAGAAGAATTAAGTCAGTAAAGTTAGAAATGAAAAAAGAGAAGCTACAATGGACACAATAGAAATAGAAAAGATCATAAGAGGCTTGTGATCATAAGATCACAAGTAACTATGGGCTTCCCTGATGGTTCAGATATTTTTTTTCTTTCTTTTTTTAATTTTTTTAAAAAATTAATTTATTTATTTTAATTGGAGGCTAATTATTTTACAATATTGTAATGATTTTTGCCACACATTGACATGAATCAGCCTTGGGTGTACATGTGTTCCCCATCCAGAATCCTAGGAAGACTTGGTTAACAACTGGGAGCCTGCTCACAGTTTGGTGAAGGATGCCATCTCTGGCCGAGATTGCCCCTTGCCTTCTGGCTCTGGCTGTTGCAGGCCTGCCTCTCTGCCTCTGGTGCGGGGTTGGGCAGCTATCTCTCCTTTGGTATTCGCTCAATCCTTTATCCTGTGAGCGGACCAGGCTGCACCTTAGGTTAGAGCTTTTCATGGGAAACTTCTCTCTCTCTCTCTCTCTTTTTTCTCCCTCTGCCTATCCCACAGTTTGGGTTGCTATCTCATGTTAGCTCCTTCAGATTGTCCTCAGGGCATTCAGGCCCAGTCCTTACCAACTAAGCATGCAACCTGTGCCTCCCTTTCAGCCCCCACTCGCTTGTGGCAGACGCAAGTGTCTGGGCTACATCTCTGCTGGGAGTTCCGGTTAGGCGCATATTCTGTTAGTTTTTTTCCCCCCTCCGGGTTATGTTGCCCTCTGAGATTCCAAAACTCCCCACAGACCTGCTGGTGAGAGTGTTTCCTGCTGTTTGGAAACTTCTCCTCCTTCATGACTCCCTCCCCGGGACAGGTCTCCATCCCTAACTCTTTTGTCTCTTTGTCTTTAGTATTTTGTCCTACTTCCTTTTGAAGAGAATGGACTGCCTTTCTGAGTGCCTGGTGTCCTCTGCCAGGATTCAGAAGATGTTTTGTGGAAGTTTCTCAGCATTCAAATGATCTTTTGATGAATTTGTGGGGGAGAAAGTGGTATCCCCATCCTATTCCTCCGCCATTTGGTGGTTCAGATTTTAAAGAATCCACCTGCAATTCAGGGGACCTGGGTTCGATTGCTGGGTAGGGAAGATCCCCTGGAGAAGGGGACAATTACTGACTCCAGTATTCTTGCCTAGAGAATTCCATGCACAAAGGAAGCTAGCAGGCTACAGACTATGGGGTAGCAAAGAGTCAGACACAACTGTAGGACTTTCACTTTTCACAAGCAACTATATGCCAATAAAATGGACAGCCTAGAAGAAATGGGCAAACCTTTAGACAGACACAACATTCCCAGGCTAAACTGGGAAGAAATTTTTAAAATGGTAACAGGTCAATCACAAACAGTGAAATTGAAATTGTGATTTAAAAACTTCCAACAACCAAGGTCCAGGACGTGATGGCTTCACAGGTGAATTCCATCAAATGTTTAGAGAAAAGCTAACACCTATTCTTCTGAAACATTTCCAAAAATTGCAGAAGAAAGAAAACTCCCTAACTTATTCTATGAGGCAAGTATAGCCTTGATACCAAAACCAGACACAGATATCACAAAAAAGGAAAATTAGAAGATCAGGAAGAAGACAAGAATATCCACTCTTGCCACTTTTATTTAACAAAGTTTTGGAAGTGCAAGTTAAGGAAATCAGAGAAGAAAAAGAAATAAAAGAAATTAAAATTGGGAAAGAAGAAGTTAAACTGTCACTGTTTGCAGATGACATGATAGAAAATATTAAAGACACACCATAAAACTACTAGAGCTCATCAATGAATTTGGTAAATTTGTGGGATAAAAAATTAATAAACAGAAATCTGTTGTATTTCTACACACTAACAATGAAATATCAGAAAGATGAATTAAGAAAGTGATACTATATACCATTGCAAAATAAAAATAAAACACCTAGGCACAAATAAGTGATCACCTTCGCCCCCTTGTGTCAGGGCGAAAATTAAACACTGGAGAGACTTGCAAACAGAGGAAGCCAAAATAAACAAAGAAGAGGGAACCTCTCTGGAAGTGACAGGTGAAACAGATTAAAACCCTGCAGTTAACATTGACTAAGCATTGGAAGGGGCCTATAGACCTTCAGAAGAACTATAAGCTAAAACAAGGAACTATCTGAAACTGAACTGACCCCACTGCCCTCAACAGCTCCAGAGAAAATCTTAGATATATTTTTCCTATTCTTTTTTTAATTTTTAAGTTCTTTATTACTCCTTACTTTTCATTTTTATAACCTACTATTAGCTTTCAAAAAAAGACCCTAAGTTAAAGCAAATTTCATATATATATATTTTTTATATATAATTTTTGTGATGATTTTGTTTTGTATTTTTGAGAGTCTAATCTTTACTCTAGATTTTTAATCTCTGCTTTTTGGTATTTGTTATCAATTTTGAACCTTTAAGAATCTAATCTCCAATAACCAATTTTACTTGGCAGTGTGATTACTGGTTTGATTGCTCTCTCCCCTTTTGTCTCTCCCTTTTCTCCCCCAGGTCACCTCTACCTCCTCCCTCCCCTTCTCTTCTCTACTTAACTCTGTGAATCTCCCTGGGTGTTCCAGGCTCTGGAGAACACTTAGGGAACTGATTACTGGCTCAACTGATCTCTCCCCTTTTGACTCCCCCTCTTCTTCTCCTGGTCACTTGTATCTCCCTCCTCCCTCTTCTCTTCTCCATGTAACTCTGGGAACCTCTCTGGGTGTCCCTCACTGTGTAGAATCTTTTCACCATTAACCTTGATGTTTTATCATATGTCCTGTGTGGATGGAGAAGTCTTGAGGCCACTGTAAGAATAAGACTGAATGCCAGAGGCAGGAGGCTTAAATCCAAAACTGAGAACACCAGAAAACTCCTGACTCCAGGAACATTAATCAGCAAGAGCTCATCCAAAAGCTTCCATAACTACACTGAAACCAAGCTCCACCTAAGGGCTAACAAATTCCAGAACAATACATACCATGCTAATTCTCCAGCAAAGCAGGAACATAGCCCTGAGCATTAAAATACAGGCTGCCCAAAGTCACACCAAACCCATAGACACCTCAAAACTCACTATTGGACACTTCATTGCACTCCAGAGAGAAGAGATCCAGCTCCACCCACCAGAACACCGATGCAAGCTTCACTAACCAGATAACCTTGACAATCCACTCGTCCAACCCCACCCACAGGGAGCAATGTCCACAATAAAGAGGAGCCACAAACTTCCAGCATACAGAAAGGCCAGCCCAAATACAGCAATCTAAACAAAATGAAAAGGCACAGAAGTATTCAGCAGAAAAAGGAACATAATAAATGCACACCAAAACAAACAAAAGAGGAGGAGATAGGGAGTCTACCTGAAAAAGAATTCAGAATAATGATAGCAAAGATGATCCAAAATCTTGAAAACAAAATGGATTTACAGATAAATAGATTACAGACAAGGATTGAAAAGATGCAAGAAATGTTTAACAAGGATCTGGAAGATTTTAAAAAGTCAATAAATAATAAATAATGCAATAACTGAGATCAAAAGCACTCTGGAGGGAAAGAATGGTAGAATAACTGAGGCAGAAGATAGGATAAGTGAGGTGGAAGATAGAATGTTGGAAATAAATGAATCAGAGAGGGAAAAAGAGAAAACAATTAAAAGAAATGAGGAATACCTCAGAGATCTCTGGGACAACGTCAAACATCTCAACATTCGAATCCTAGGAGTCCCAGAAGAAGAAGACAAAAAGAAAGCCTTTGAGAAAATACTTGAGTAGATATTAGTGGAAAATTTCCCTAAAATGGGGAAGGAAATAGTCACCAAAGCCCAAGAAACCCAGAGAGTCCCAAGGCGAAACACCCCAAGAGACATATTAATCAAATTAATGAAGAGCAAACACAGAGCAAATATTAAAAGCAGCAAGGGGAAAGCAACAAATAACACACAAGGAGATTCCCATAAGGATAATAGCTGATCTTTCAATAGAAACTCTTCAGGCCAGAAGGGAATGGCAGGATATACTTAAAGTGATGAAAGAGAAAAACCTACAATCCAGATTACTGTACCCAGCAAGGATCTCATTCAAATATGAAGGAGAAATAAAAAGCTTTACAGACAAGCAAAAGCTCAGAGAATTCAGCACCACCAAACCAGCTCTCCAACAAGTGCTAAAGGAACTTCTCTAGACAGGAAACACAGAAATGGTTTAAAAACTCGAACCCAAAACAACAACAAAGTAAGTGGCAATGGGATCATACTTATCAATAATTGCCTTAAATGTAAATGGGTTGAATGCCCCAACCAAAAGACGAAGACTGGCTGAATGGATACAAAAACAGGACCCCTATATATGCTGTCTACAAGAGACCCACCTCAAAACAAGGGACACATACAGACTGAAAGGGAAGGGCTGGAAAAAGATATTTCACCCAAATGGAGATGAAAAGAAAGCAGGAGTAGCGATACTCATATCAGATAAAATAGACTTTGGAAAGAGACAAAGAAGAACACTACATAATGATCAAAGGATCAATCCAAGAAGAAAGGGGAAATTAACAGTAACACAATAATAGTGGGGGACCTTAATACCGCACTCACACCTATGGATAGATCAACTAAACAGAAAACTAACAATGAAACACAAACTTTAAATTATACAATGGACCAGTTAGACCTCGGAGAAGGCAATGACAACCCACTCCAGTCCTCTTGCCTGGAGAATCCCAGGGATGGCGGAGCCTGACGGGCTGCTGTTTATGGGATCGCACAGAGTCGGGCACGACTGAAGTGACTTAGCAGCAGCAGCAGCAATTAGACCTAATTGATATCTATAGGACATTTCACCCCAAAACAATGAATTTCAACTTTTTCTCAAGTGCACATGGAACATTCTCCAGGATAGATCACATCCAGGGCCATAAACCTAGCCTTGGTAATTTCAAAAAAATTGAAATCATTGCAAGCATCTTTTCTTATCAAAATGCGGTAAGAATAGACGTCAACTACAGGAAAAAAAATATTAAAAATACAAATATATGGAGGCTAAACAACACACTTCAAAATGCCCAACAAAACCAGAAGAAATAATAAAAGAAATAAAAATATGCATAAATGTATGAAAATGAAAACACGACAACCAAAAACCTAGGAGATTCAGTAAAAGCAGTGCTGAGGGGAAGGTCCATAGCAATACAAGCTTACCTCAAGAAACATAAGAGAAACCAAATAAATAACCTAAATTTACACCTAAAGCAACTAGAAGAAGAAATGAAAAACTCGAGGGTCAGTACAAGGAAAGAAATCATAAAAATTAGGGCAGAAATAAATGAAAAAGAAACAAAGGAGACTATAGCAAAAATCAACAAAACTAAAAGGTGGATCTTTGAGAAGATAAATAAAAAAGACAAACCATTAGCCAGACTCACCAAGAAAAAAAGGGAGAATCAAATCAACAAAATTTGAAATGAAATTGGATAAATCACAACAGACAGCACAGAAATACAGAGAAATAAGAGAATGCTATCAGCAACCATATGACCATAAAATGGACACCTTGGAAGAAATGAATGAATTCATAGAAAAGTATAGCCTTCCAAAACTGAACCAGGAAGAAATAGAAAATCTTAACAGACCCACCAAAAGCACAGAAATCGAAACTGTAATAAAAAATATTCCAACAAATAAAAGCCCAGGACCAAATGGCTTCACAGCTGAATTCTACCAAAAATTTAGAGAAGAGCTAACACCTATCCTACTCAAACTCTTCCAGAAAATTGCAGAGGAAGGTAAAGTGCCAAACTCACTCTATGAGGCGACCATCACCCTAATACCAAAACCAGACAAAGATGCCAAAAGAAAAGAAAAGTACAGGCCAATATCACTGATGAACATAGATGCAAAAATCTTCAACAAAATTCTAGCAAAAAGATTCCAACAACATATTAAAAAGATCATACATCATGACCAAGTGGGCTTCATGCCAGAGATGCAAGAATTCTTCAATATTCGCAAAGGAATCAATGTGATACACCACATTAACAAATTGAAAGATGAAAACCATATGATTATCTCAATAGATGCAGAGAAAGCCTTTGACAAAATTCAACATCCATTCATGATAAAAACCCTCCAGAAAGCAGGCATAGAAGAAACATACCTCAACATAATAAAAGCTATATATGATAAACCCACAGCAAACATTATCCTCAATGGTGAAAAACTGAAAGCATTTCCCCTAAAGTCAGGAACAAGGCAAGGGTGCCCATTCTCACCACTACTATTCAACATAGTTTTGGAAGTTTTAGCCACAACAATCAGAGAAGAAAAAGAAACAAAAAGAATCCAGATTGGAAAAGAAGAAGTAAAACTCTCACTGTTTGCAGATGACATAATCCTCTACATAGAAAACCCTAAATACAACATCAGAAAATTACTAGAGCTAATCAATGAATATAGTAAAGTTGCAGGATATAAAATTAGCACAGAGAAACCCCTTTCATTTCTATACACTAACAATGAGAAAACATAAAGAGAAATTAAGGGAACAATTCCACTCACCATTGCAACGAAAAGAATAAAATACTTAGGAATATATCTACCTAAAAAAACAAAAGACCTATATATAGAAAACTATAAACAATGATGAAAGAAATCAAAGATGCCACAGATAGATGGAGAAATATACCATGTTCATGGATCGAAAGAATCAATATAGTGAAAATGAGTATAATACCCAAAGCAATCTATAGATTCAATGCAATCCCTATCAAGTTACCAAGGGTATTTTTCAGAGAACTAGAGCAAATAATTTCACAATTTGTATGGAAATACAAAAAAACCTCGAATAGCCAAAGCAATCTTGAAAAAGAAGAATGGAAGTGGAACAATCAACCTGCCTGACTTCAGACTATACTACAAAGCTGCAGTCATCAAGACTGTATGGTACTGGCACTAAGACAGAAATATAGATCAACGGAACAAAATAGGAAGCCCAGAGATAAATCCACACACCTATGGACACCTTATCTTTGACAAAGGAGGCAAGAATATACAATGGAGAAAAGACAATCTCTTTAACAAGTGGATCTGGGAAAACTAGTCGACCACTTCTCTAAGAATGAAACTAGAACACTTTCTAACACCATACACAAAAATAAACTCAAAATGGATTAAAGATCTGAATGTAAGACCAGAAACTATAAAACTCCTAGAGGAAAATATAGGCAAAACACTCTCTGACATAAATCACAATAGGATCCTCTACGATCCACCTCACAGAGTAATGAAAATAAAAGCAAAAATAAACAAATGGGACCTAATTAAACTTAAAAGCTTTTGCACAGCGAAGGAAACTATAAGGAAGGTGAAAAGACAGCCTTCAGAATGGGAGAAAATAATAGCAAAGGAAGCAACTGAAAAATAATTAATCTCAAAAATATACAAGCAGCTCCTGCAGCTCAATTCCATAAAAACAAACGACCCAATTAAAAAAATGGACCAAAGGGAGGACAAGACCCTGATGATGTACGTTACCCTTGTGTCTAATTACGCAGGGAAGAAAACGTACTCACCAGTTGACTGACTGTAATCCTGAGACTACTCATGTTCCATTTGACAAAATTCAACAACAACAACTTTGGCAAACTTGCTTATCATGGCAGGTTGCCCTTGCTGATTTTGTGGGCATTTTAGACAATCACCCTCCTGCACATAAATTGTTACAATTTATTTCCCTAACTCCCTTTGTGTGGCCCAGAGTTACTAAGGCCACACCTATTTCAGGTGCTCTTACTTATTGTACAGGTTGCTCTAACAATGGCAAAGCAGGCATTACCGGTCCTGAGGAATGAGAAACTTGAGTTACTCCCTATACCCCAGCTCAGCGGGTGGAACTAGTAGCAGTAATTACAGCACTTGGTTCTAAAGATAAGGACCCTGTTAATATCGTTAGTGACTGCCTACGTTTTTGGAATGGCCAAGTCTATTGAGACTGCAAAAATTGAACATGTTAATTCTGAGGAATTATTCCTCCTATTTCTCCAGCTTCAAAAGGCCATTTGTTCCCATTCCTTTCCTTTCTTTATTACATATATTCGAGCTCACTCCCCTCTCCCAGGGCCTCTCACCCTTGGAAATTCTCAGGCTGATCTTTTAACGATGTCCATTTTTAAACAGGCTTACCAGTCTCATCAACTTCTTCATCAATCTGCCCTTTCCCTTAGACATCAGTTTAACATTACTAAATCCCAAGCAACACAGATTAATCAAGCCTGTCCTTCCTGTCAACAGGTCAGCGCTTATCAACCTCCATCACCTGGAGTTAACCCCCGAGGGCTTACTCCAAATGAAATTTGGCAGATGGATGTATGTTTCTATCGATACTTATTCTCACATGCTTTGGACTTCTGCTCATCCCGGTGAAACCACCATTCATGCCCAATGCCATTTATTAGCTGCTTTTGCTCATATGGGCATTCCAAATAAACTTAAAACTGACAATGAGCCCATTTACACCAGTAAAGCTTTTAAAGCCTTTTGCTATCTCTGGTCTACTAGTCACTCTACAGGTATCCCCTATAATCCAACTGGCCAAGCTATCATTGAACGAGCACATTATGCTCTGAAAAATCAACTTTTAAAACAAAAAGGAGAAATAGCAGGGAAATCTCCACCTGCATGCCTGCATTTAGTGCTCCTAACCTTAAATTTTTTCACAACAGATGACCAAAAGTCAACCCCTTATGAGAAACACCATTCACATACTCCTTCAGTGCAGCATCCACATGTCTGGTGGAAGGCACCAGAAGGTGGTCCATGGGAAGGACCAACCCCCCCTACTAACATGGGAACGAGGATATGGTTGTGTCTCAACAGATCAAGGCCCTTGCTGGATACCAAGCAGGTGCATCAAGCCATAACATGAACCCCCCATTTGCGCCACAGGAGATGTGGGATCCCACAGTGAGTGTGGTGACGGTGACACAGAAAGTTCAGAGGCTATGCCTGGTGGGTCTCCCTGAGCGAGAACCACGACCACACATTCATCAGGCACCTCCTATGACCAGGGGACGACTGAAGAGCTTCAGTCAGAAGAGCGAACAGATGCTCCTCTGCACTCAAACACCTAAAACTCCTGAGACCATGCTGCTGGCTATGGTGGCATTGGTATCCTATGTGGTAACTGGGGCAGATGCTGATTTGTATTGGGCTTATGTTCCAAATCCTCCATTAGCTAGACCCTTAACTTGGATTGATCCTTCCCCTTCAGCTCGGGCCAACGATTCTCACTGGTTCCCTGATCCTAACAGGGTGCCTCCAGATTTAGCACAAAAAGGAGCCTTATATAATTATTCTGGATTAACCTCCTTTTTGCCACTTTGTATAGGCAATGACTCTAATTGCCTTAATGCCCATACTCAAACTTGGATAAATATTGTGTCCTAACATAATAATCAAACAGCTCAAATATATATGATATTGGCTGGAAGTATTATAAAAGGCAGGACTACTCGACCTGTAGTCTCTATCCTCGGATCCACCTGTAGGCAACATAAATTATGGGATCCATTTGAACAGGTGCTGCATTGGGAGGACTGTATGGTCCCTCATCCTCATCAGATTCGTACTGCCAATCTCACATTTTATGATTGGGGACCTCATGGTCGAGCCCTAGGATGCAACTCTATAACCTTGAAATGCAGTCTGTGCATGTGCAAAATAAGACACAAGTACTTGTTCAAAATTCTGGTCCCATTGTTCAACATGAAGGAGGAATGTCTGCTCCTAAGATACAATATATTGATACTATACTAAAAAAAATTGGGTCCTTTACACATGTATACATGGAAGATAGCTCTCCCCTTCTATCCAGTATTTCTACTGGGAATTACTCTGAAAACAAGGATAACTACACTCTTACAGTGATTGAGAGTCAGACCTTAGAAGTCACTGTATGTGCCTTTCAGCTACAAGTATTCTTAGTAGGGAATCCTCATATTAAAAATGAAAATAATATATGGAATGTAACATGTATATCTCGCAGATTGTATCATTGCATAAATCATGCTGTAATATGGCACAATTCTGTGCTTGTCCTTCAATGCATGCCCGCTGCCTGGCTCCTGGTTAACTTAACTGAACCTTGGGAGACAACATCCGGCATGCATCCAATTATCCAGGCACTTATTCCCAGGTGCATCGCACTAAACACTTTCTAGGAATGTTGATTGCAAGAATTATATCCCTTGTAGTTCTATTGACTGTTACTGCTGTTGCAACTACCGCCCTGGTGGGGACCATGCAAACAACAATTTGTCAATGACTGGGTACAAAATGCTTCCCATATGTAAAACAACTCAGTTAAGAATTGACACCCAATTAGAATCTGAGTTAGCTGCAACTGAGAACACACTGCTATGGATGGGAGAACAGATACGGAGCCTACAGTTACACCAACAGCTTGTTTGACACTGGAATGTTACTCATTATTGTGCCACTCATCTTAAATATAACCAGACTGCACATGCCTGGGATTTAGTAAAAAGTCACCTCCTAGGAGCTTGGGGCAATGTGTCACTAGACATTGCCCATCTCCCGGAACAGGTTACTATTACCAGTCAAGCCCACCTTCAGGCCACCTCAGCCTCAGAAGTTCTGACTAAAATTGGAAATTCATTCCAAAAACTTAACCCTTTGAATGTAATCTCTTTCAGAATTTTCCACAGTTTATTGTTATCCACACAGTCAAAGGCTTTGGCATAGTCAATAAAGCAGAAATAGATGTTTTTCTGGAACTCTCTTGCTTTTTTCATGATCCAGCAGATATTGGCAATTTGATCTCTGGTTCCTCTGCCTTTTCTAAAAACAGCTTGAACATATGGAAGTTCACGGTTCACGTATTGCTGAAGCCTGGCTTGGAGAATTTTGAGCATTACTTTACTAGCATTTGAGATGAGTGCAATTGTGCAGTAGTTTGAGCATTCTTTGGCATTGCCTTTCTTTGAGATTGGAACGAAAACTGACCTTTTCCAGTCCTGTGGCCACTGCTGAGTTTTCCAAATTTGCTGGCATATTGAGTGCAGCACTTTCACAGCATCATCTTTCAGGATTTGAAATAGCTCCACTGGAATTCCATCACCTCCACTAGCTTTGTTTGTAGTGATGCTTTCTAAGGCCCACTTGACTTCACATTCCAGGATGTCTGGCTTTAGGTGACTGATCACACCATCGTGATTATCTGGGTCATGAAGATCTTTTTTGTACAGTTCTTCTGTGTATTCTTGCCACCTCTTCTTAATATCTTCTGCTTCTGTTAGGTCCATACCATTTCCGTCCTTTATCGAGCCTATCTTTGCATGAAATGTTCCTTTGGTATCTCTAATTTTCTTGAAGAGATCTCTAGTCTTTCCCATCCTGTTGTTTTCCTCTATTTCTTTGCATTGATCGCTGAGGAAGGCTTTCTTATCTCTCCTTGCTATTCTTTGGAACTCTGCATTCAGATGGGAATATCTTTCCTTTTCTCCTTTGCTTTTCACTTCTCTTATCTTCCCAGCTATCTGTAAGGCCTTCTCAGACAGCCATTTTGCTTTTTCGCATTTCTTTTCCATGGGGATGGTCTTGATCCCTGTCTCCTGTACAATGTCACAAACCTCTGTCCATAGTTCATCAGGCACTCTGTCTATCAGATCTAGTCCCTTAAATCTATTTGTCACTTCTACTGTATATTCATAAGGAATTTGATCTAGGTCATACCTGAATGGATTAGTGGTTTTCCCCACTTTCTTCAATTTAAGTCTGAATTTGGCAATAAGCAGTTTATGATCTGAGCCACAGTCTGCTCACAGTCTTGCTTTTGCTGACTGTATAGAGCTTCTCCATCTTTGGCTGCAAAGAATATAATCAATCTGATGTCAGTGTTGACCATCTGGTGACGTCCACGTGTAGAGTCTTCTCTTGTGTTGTTGGAAGAGGGTGTTTGCTATGATCAGGAGATGGGAATACCAGACCTTCTGACCTGTCTCTTGAGAAACCTGTATGCAGGTCAGGAAGCAACAGTTAGAACTGGACCTGGAACAACAGACGGGTTCCAAATAGGAAAAGGAGTACGTTAACGCTGTATATCGTCACCCTGCTTATTTAACTTATATGCAGAGTACCTCATGAGAAATGCTGGGCTGGAAGAAACACAAGCTGGAATCAAGATTGCCAGGAGAAATATCAATAACCTCAGATATGCAGATGACACCACCCTTATGGCAGAAAGTGAAGAAGAACTAAAGAGCCTCTTGATGAAAGAGAAAGAGGAGAGTGAAAACGTTGGCTTAAAGCTCAACGTTGGGAAAACTAAGATCCTGGCATCTGGTCCCATCACTTCATGGGAAATAGATGGGGAAACAGTGGAAACAGTGTCAGACTTTAGTTTTTTGGGCTCCAAAATCACTGCTGATGGTGATTGCAGCCATGAAATTAAAAGACGCTTACTCCTTGGAAGGAAAGTTATGACTAACCTAGATAGCATATTTAAAAGCAGAGACATTACTTTGCCAACAAAGGTCCATCTAGTCAAGGCTATGGTTTTTCCAGTGGTCATGTATGGATGTGAGATTTGGACTGTGAATAAAGCTGAGTGCTGAAGAATTGATGCTTTTGAACTGTGGTGTTGGAGAAGACTCTTGAGAGTCCCTTGGACTGCAAGGAGATCCAACCAGTCCATCCTAAAGGAGATCAGTCCTGGGTGTTCATTGGAAGGACTGATGTTGAAGCTGAAACGCCGATACTTTGGCCACCTCATGAGAAGAGTTGACTCATTGGAAAAGACCCTAATGCTGGGTCGGATTGGGGGCAGGAGGAGAAGGGGATGACAGAGGATGAGATGGTTGGATGGCATCACTGACTCGATGGACATGGGTTTGGGTAAACTCCGGGAGTTGGTTATGGACAGGGAGGCCTGGCGTGCTGCAATTCATGGGGTCGCAAAGAGTCGGACACGACTGAGTGACTGAACTGAACTTGAATGTAATCAAAGCCCCCAGAGGAGGTCTGTGGGGAACCTTAATACTAATGCTTCTTTGTGTTTTACTCCTTATAGTCTGCGGATTCAGCTTCAAATCAATAAGAGAATTCACTGAGACCCATCCATTATTGACCATGATGGCCTTGAAATCAAAACAAAAAGGGGGAGATGTTGCAGCCTGGCTGAGCAGAGACCAGAGCCTGCCCATGACTTGAGGATGCAGCAAACTGCGTCCTCGTGACTGTCCTAGTAAGCATGCCAAACGGACATCTTGGGGCGGGGTGTGCTCTCTGCTCTGCTTCACTGCCTACTCCTGCGTCCATCTCAATGGAAACAAAACAAGATATTCCTGATCAACAGCAGAGCTTGCTCCAATCAAACTCACCAGTATAGCTATTCCCTAATGATCTCATATGACTTCTGCCAATAAAAGTGCAGGCTTAAAGGAGCCATTTTGTCTTCCTGCCATGGAGAGCAGGAGGGCCCCCTCACTCCCCATTTGCCAAATTATATGTTTGTCTTTTCATTACGTACTCGCTCCTGTTTCAGCTCTTTCTCATCTGCTGTGCTGGACACGCACCCACAGAGGTTAATATGCATGCCTTCATTAAATTGGGAATTGAGGACTAGGATAACCTTAGAATCTATGCGTCATAAAAGCTCATTCTTAGGTGCTTACATCTGGGATGGCAGGTAGGGAGCATGAGTTCCCATGCCCATACCCAAGGCAGATATCACAAATCAGTTGTGGTACTATTTCCCTCTGAGTCTATGCATGGCTTCAGAATCCTTCTCTACACAGCCTTCCAGATAGGTGCTATTCAGTTATCAGAGACAGTAAATGAAGGGAAATCTTTAGCCATATATTTAGAGAGAACTCTGTCATTCATGAATGTTTGAACTGGATAGAGGAGACACCAGAAAGGAAACAGTAGATAGTCAAAGACTGGGTGCCCTAATGCTGGGGTAAAAGGTAAATATCTCTCTTTCCCTTCTAGGCCATGATAGCCTGTATAGGATTTCTGAAACCAACCTGTACCACATTTCCCAGAATACCACCCCCCTGGACCATTACAGACTCCATTGACCTCACATCTCTGAGTCTAATGCCATAAACAAGAAGTAGCAATTCATCTTAAGGCATAAGAGTGAACTACCTGGTGTACTGGAGAGAAATGAGAGTTGGACCACTGGTGCCAAGCTCTGTGTGTCCGTTAGGAATCCAGAAGCAATATCCGGGTCCTTTTCTCCAGCCCCTCCCTTCTCCTCTCTCTTTGGTGTCCTCAGCTTTCCCCATGTTCCCACTCCCCTGCCGCAAGTATTCCAATGACTGCCACCTACTCCTTCAACTTCTTTTGCAGTAGTACCAATCCTTTGTGTCCTGATTGGCTTCTTTCCCACCTTTCTACCCATAGAACTTAGAAGAAAAGCCTGAAGAAAAGGAAATTCCTCTTGTACTGGGCCCTGTGAAAAACCCTAATCTAGCTTTACAAAACTCCATGGTACAATTACCAGAGGAACAGAATGATCACAACCCCCTTGACTTGTACCTGTCTACATTGCACCCAACTGACCACCAGCTCAAGTCCATCATGGTAAGTCACATTTCATCAAAGCCATACAAGGAAATAAAGGAGAAGCAAAATTCTGAAGTTTGGGTGTCTATGATTAGAGAGTAAGTGTCTGTGGTTGTATCTGTCTTGAATACAATTCTCAGTGAAGACCCTTCCTCTACTCCTAGTCAAGACACATGGCTCTGAATCATGTCAACCACAGATTGCTCAGAGCTACTAATGTGGAAAGACAGCCACATTCATCATTGCCTGAACTAAGCTTTAGATCCCCAGGTGGCAGAGGGTGGGGATGCTAGACAGTACTAAATCAGGGGGAAGCATGGGCCCAAAGGGCATCCATTTATCATTAGCTGTTCCCCTAATGTGTATGGACCTAAGCCCAAGAGATGTGAATTTCACTCAGGAATTTCTACACAGTATTCCTAACAGTGTTCTGTCCTTAGGAGTCACAGCCAGTGGATGGCAGCCATGGAAGAACACAGAAGAAAGTCTAGTCTCTACAGAGGTAAGGTCATCATTCAAGACTCATTTCTGGGAGTTGGAAATGGGGCTATAAACCGTTCTACAGATGAAAAAATGGAAGAAATTGGGAGAGAAGGTCAGTTTTCAATATTTTAGATATTTTCCAACCAAAGTTCTTCATGCAAAGTGTATATTTCTATTTCAAGCTCTGCCTCAATCTGGCTGTGTGCCCTTGAACAAGTGCCTTTCTTCCTCCGAGCTTCAATGTCCTCAATCACTGTACACCAGTAGAGGATGAAGAGATGCTGTGGGTTTTCACACAAAACTAGTGCTCTGTCATTAGCCAAACACTAGGGGGAAGTACCTTAGCCAGCTGTCTCTCACACCACTCCCCACAGAGCTCCCACAAACATACACATTAAACTGAGCTTCCTCTTTCCTAGATCATCCTCCACCCTCTACACTCCATTTCCCACTGACTGGCAAGACTGGTAGTTAGCTGCCTAAAGGTCACCACATGTTACTAAACTACATCTTTGGCATTCTGAGTCATATTATGGCCAACTCTGAGGAGAACCATATGACAGCCTTCAACTTACCCAACATGCTGTGGTTGCCCAATCCCAAAAGGTCAAAGGATAAGAGCTAGACTATGGGCAAGCTAAGGAGTCCACAGTTCCTCTTCCCACTGCATCCCACAAGACATCTGTCTTCTCTCTATTAGACCTCCACAGACTATGTCATGAAAAGAGCACAAGCTGGGCCTAGGATCAATTCCAGCATTGTCACCTCACTAGCTGTTGTGAATTCTGGTATATCCTGTGACCTCACTGAGCCTTCATTTCCTCACCTCTAAAATGGAACATATAACAAGACCTATTGGAAGGGGAAAAGATGCCAGGTGTAAAAGGACGTCTGTTTCTCAAGCTACAAAACACAGAAAAAATATAAGGACAGGTGTATTTTTGTCTCCCTTACTGCACTATGAATCTCCTGAAGCCAGGGACCTTGTCTTACTCAGACTTTCACTTGGCAGCAGACACAGAGCAGATACTTCTTAATTTTCAACAGATAAAGGAATACATGTTATATAGCAATTTCATGGCTACAATCACTATCTGCAGTGATTTTGGAGCCCAAGAAAAACAAGTCTGTCACTGTTTCCAACTTTCCCCCTTCTATTTGCTATGAAGTGATGGAACCGGATGCCATGATCTTCATTTTTTGAATATTGAGTTTTAAGCCAGCTTTTTTACTGTCCTCTTTCACCTTCATCAAGAGGCTCCTTCAGTTCAGTTCAGCCAATCAGTCGTGTCTGACTCTTTGCGACCCCATGGACTGCAGTGCGCCAGGCTTCCCTGTCCATCACCATCTCCCAGAGCTTGCTCAAACTCATGTTAATTGAGTCCGTGATGCCATCCAACCATCTCATCTTCTGTCGTCCCTTTCGCCTCCCGCCTTCAATCTTCCCCAGCATCAGGGTCTTTTCAAATGACTCAGTTCTTTACATCAGATGGCCAAAGTATTGGAGCTCCAGCTTCAGCATCAGTCCTTCCAATAAATATTTAGGACTGATTTCCATTAGGATGAACTGGTTGGATCTCCTTGCAGTCCAAGAAACTCTCAAGAGTCTTCTCCAACACCACAAGTCAAAAGCACCAATTCTTCACCACTCAGCTTTCTTTATAGTCCAACTCTCACATCCATACATGACTACTGGAAAAACCATAGCTTTGACTAGATGGACCTTTGTTGGCAAAGTAATGTCTCTGCTTTTTAATATGCTGTCTAGGTTGGTCATTGTTTTTCTTCCAAAGAGCAGGTGTCTTTTAATTTCATAGCTGCAGTCACCATCTGCAGTGATTTTGGAGCCCAAGAAAATAAAGTTTGTCACTGTTTCCATTGTTTCTCCATCTATTTGCCATGGAGTGATGGGACTAGATGCCATGATCTTAGTTTTTTGAATGATGAGTTTTAAGCCAAATTTTTCACTCTCCTCTTTCACTTTCATCAAGAGACTCTCTAGTTCTTCTTCACTTTCTACCATAATGGTGGTGTCATCTGCATATCTGAGGTTATTGATATTTCTCCCGACAATCTTGATTTCAGTTTGTGCTTCCTCCAGCCCAGCGTTTCTCATGATGTACTCTGCATATAAGTTAAATAAACAGGGTGACAATACACAGCCTTTACGTACTTCTTTCCCAATTTGGAAGCAGTTTCTTTTTCCATGTCCAGTTCTAACTGTTGCTTCTTGACCTGCATACAGATTTCTCAGGAGGCAGGTCAGGTGGTCTGGTATTCCCATCTCTTGAAGAGATTTCCACAGTTTGTTGTTATCTACACAGTCGAACGCTTTGGACTAATCAATAAAGCAGAAGTAGATATTTTTCTGGAATTCTCTTGCTTTTTCAATGATCCAACAGATGGTGGCAATTTGATCGCTGGTTCCTCTGCCATTTCTAAATCCAGCTTGAACATCTGGAAGTTCACGGTTCACATACTGTTGAAGCCTGTCTTGGAGAATTTTGAGCATTACTTTGCTAGTGTATGAGTGTGTGCAATTGTGTCGTAGTTTGAACTCTTTTGTTATGATTTATATTTCTCTAATAATCAGTAGTGGACACAGGCCTGAAAAAGGTCTGTTTTCATTTGAATCTCCATAAAGGGCAATGTCAAAGAATGTTCAAACTACCATACAATTGCTCTCATTTCACATACTAGTAAGGTTATGCTAAAAATCCTTCAAGCTAGGATTCAATAGTATGTGAACTAAGAACTTCCAGATGTACAAGCTGGGCTCAGAAAAGACAGAGGACCCAGAGATCAAATTGCCAACAATCATTGGATAATAGAGAAAACAAGGGAATTCCAGAGAAACATCTGTTTCATTGACTGTGCTAAAGCCTTTGACTGAATAGATCACAACAAACTGTGGAAAATTATTAACGTGATGGAAATACCAGACCACCTTACCTGTCTCCTGAGAAGCCTGTATGCGAGTCAGGAAACAATAGTTAGAACCAGACAGGGAATGACTGACTGGCTCCAAATGGGAAAACAGTGTGTCGAGGCTGTATATCATCACCCTGCTTATTTAACTTATATGCAGTTAACTTATTAAACATCATGCAAAATGCTGGGCTGGATGACTCACATGCTGGAATCAAGGTTGCTGGGAGAAACATCAACAACCTCAGATACACAGATGATACCACGCTAATGCCAGAAATTGAGGAGAAACTAAAGAGACTCTTGATGAGTGTGAAAGAGGAGAGTGAAAAAGCTGTTTTGAAACTCAACATTCAAAAAAATCTAAAATCATGGCATCTGGTCCCATCACTTTATAGCAAATAGATGGGGAAAAATTGGAAACAGTGATAGATTTTATTTCTTAGGCTGCAAAATCACTGCAGATAGTGACTGCAGACACAAAATTAAAAGACAATTGCTCCTTGGAAGAAAAGCTATGACAAACCTAGACAGCATATTTAAAGGCAGTTAATTTTTGTGTGTGGTATTAGAGAATGTTGTAAGTTCATTCATTCCCATGCAGCTGTCCAGTTTTCCCAGCATTGTTTTTTGAAGAGACTGTCTTTTCTCCATTGTATATTCTTGTCTCCTTTGTCATACGTTAGTTGACCATAGATGTGTGGGTTTATTTCTGGGCTTTCTATCATGTTCCATTTATCTATAAGCCTGTCTTTGTGTCAGTCCTAACTGTTATGATGACTGTAGCTTTGAAGTCAGGGAGCCTGATTCCTTCAGTTCCGTTCTTCTTTCTCAAAATTCCTTTGGCTACTCAGGGTCTTTCATGTTTCCATACAAATTTTGAGAGCTTTTTGTTCTAGACCTGCAAAAAATGTCATTGGTAATTTGGTAGGGATTGCATTGAATCTGTAGATTATCTTGTCATTTTGAAAGTATATAATCACTTTGAAAATATTACATTTTGAAAATTATATAGTCTTTTTTAAAAAACTTTTTTTTTATTTTGTATTGGAATATAGCTGATTAACAAATAACAAACGTCTGTCTAGTCAAAGGTATGGTTTTTTCAGTAGTCATGTATGGATGTGAGAGTTGGACTATAAAGAAAGCTGAGTGCTGCAGAATTGATGCTTTTTAACTGTGGTGTTGAAGAAGCCTCTTGAGAGTCCCTTGGACTGCAAGGTGATCAAACCAGACAGTCCTAAAAGGAAATCAGTCTTGAATATTCATTGGAAGGACTGATGCTGAAGCTGAAACTCAAATACATTGGCCACCTGATGTGAAGAACTGACTCCTTAGAAAAGACCCTGATGCTGGGAAAGATTGAAGGCAGGAAGAGAACGGGACAACAGAAGATGAGATGGTTGGATGGCACCACAGACTCGATGAACATGAGTTTGAGCAAGGTCTGAGAGTTGGTGATGGACAGGGAAGCCTGGCATGCTGCAGTCCACGGGGTCACAAAGAGTCAGACACAACTGAGTGACTGAACTGAACGAATAATGTTGTGATAGTTTTAGTTGAGCAGCGAAGGAGATGTATCCATTCTCCCCCAAAAGCCCCTCTCATCCTGGTTGCCACATAACATTGAGCAGAATTCCATGCATTATACAGTAGATCCTTGTTGATTATCCATTTTAAATGTAGTAGTATGTACATGTCCACCCCAAACTCCCTAACTATCCCCCCATCCTTTTTTCCAGGCAATCATAAGCTTGTTCTCTAAGTCTATGAGTCTGTTTCTGTTTTGAAAGTTTATTTGTATCATTTATTTTTCTATTCCACATACAAGAGATGTCATACAATATTTCTCCTCTATCTGACTTACTTTACTCAGTATGACACTCTCTAGGTCCATCCATGTTGCTGCAAATGGCATTATTTCATGCTTTTAAAAAACTGGGTAGTATTCCATTGTATATATGTACCACTTCTTTTTTATCCAGTCCTCTGTCGATGGACATTTAGATTGCTTCCATGTCTTGACTATTGTAAACAGAGCTACAGTGAACATTCGAGTGCATGTATTCTTTCAGACCATGTTTTTCTCCAGATATATGTCCTGGAATGGGATTGCTGGATCATATGGTAGCTCTGTTTTTAGTTTTTTAAAGAACCTCCATATTGTTCTCCATAGTGGCTGTACCAGTTTACATTCTCACCAAAAGTGTAGAAGGATTCCCTTCTCTCCACACCCTCTCCAGCATGTATTGTTTGTAAATTCTTTGCTGATAGCCTTTCTGACCGGTGTGAAGTGATCTCGCTGTAGTTCTGATTTGCATTTCCCTAATGATTAGCAATGTTAAACATCCTCTCAAATGCCTATTGCCCATCTGTATGTTTTCTTCGGAAAAACATCTATTTAGATCTTCTGCCATATTTTGAATGGGTTGCTTGTTTTGATGCTATTGAGCATCATGAGCTGTCTGTAAATTTTGGAGAATAATCCCTTATTAGTCACATCATTTGCAAATATTTTCTCCAAATATTTGACTTCTCTTTTTTGTTTGTTTGTTTGTTTATTGTTTCCTTTGCTGTGCAAAACCTTTTGAGTCTAAGTAGTTTCCACTTACTTATTTTTGTGTTTATTTCCATTATTCTGGGAGACAGATTGAAAAAGATATTGTTGCAATTTACGTCAGATATTTTTCTGCCTATGTTTTCCTCTAGGAGTTTTATAGTGTTCAGTCTCACATTTAGGTCTTTAATTCATTTTGAACTTATTTTTGTGTACAGAGTTAAAGAATGATCTAATTTCATTTTTTTACATCTACCTGCCCAGTTTTTCCAGCACTATTTGTTGAAAAGACTGTCTTTCCAACATTATCTAGTCTTGCCTCCTTTGTCATAGATTTATTGACCACAGGTGCATGGACTTGTTTCTGGGTTTTCTACCCTGTTCCATTGATCTATATTTCTATTTTTGTCCCAGTACCACACGGTTTTGATGACTGTAGCTTTGTAGTATACTCTGAAGCCAGGGAGCCTGATTCTTCCAGCTTCGTTTTTCTTTCTCAACATTCTCTTGGTTTTTCAAGGTCTTTTGTGTTCCCATATAAATTTTACATTTTTTTTCTAGACCTGCCAAAACTGCTACTGGTAATTTGGTAGGGATTGCATTGACTCTGTAGATTATATTGTCATTTTGAAGTTACACAGTCACTTTGAAAATATTACATTTTTTAAATTATATAGCAATTTTGAAAATAATTGATTTTTTTCAACTCCAAAATGTGGTATATCTTTCTATATGTTTGTGTCATTTTCAGTTTCTTTCATCAGCTTCTTATAGTTTGGGTGGTACAGTTCTTTTCCTTCTTAGGTGCATTTTTATTCTTAGGTGTTTTATTTTATTTTATTTTTTGATGTGATAGTAAATGGAATTATTTCCTCAATTTCTCTTTCTGATCTTTTGTTGTTAATGTATAGAAACAGAACAGATTTCTGTGTGTTAATTCTGTATTCTGCAGCTTTACCAGATTCACTGATGAGCTCTAGAAGTTTTCTGGTAGCATCATTAGGATTTTCTATGTATAGTATCATACAGTATCATATCATCTGCAAAGAATGACAGTTTTACTTGTTTACCAACTTTGATTCCTTTTTATCTTTTTCCTCTGATTGCCAGGGCCAGGACTTCCAAAACTATGTTGAATAAAAGTGGTGAGAATTGACATCCTTGTCTTCTTGATCTTAGAGGAAATGCTTTCAGGCTTTCACCATTGATAATGCTGTTTGCTGTGGGTTTGTCATATATGGCCTTTATCATGTTGAGGTAGGTTCCCTCTATGCCCATTTTCTGGAGAGATTTTTTTGTATCAGAAATGAGTGTTGAGTTTTGTTAGATGCTTTTTCTGCATCTATTGAGATGATCATACATTTTTTATTGTTCAGTGTGTTAATTTGTTGTAACACATGGATTGGAAAATCCTTACATCTCTAGAATAAACTACACTTGATCATGATGTGTAAAACTTTTATTGTTGCATTCTGTTGCTAGAATTTTGCCGAGCATTTTTGTGTCTATGCTCATCAGAGACATTGGCCTGACCTATAATTTTCTTTTTTTGTGTGGTATCTTTGTCTAGTTTTGACATCAAGGTGATGGAGGCCTCTTTGGAAGTGCTCCTTCTGCAATTTTTTGAAATAGTTTCATAAGTATAGGTGTCAACTCTTCTCTAAATATTAGGTAGAATACGCCTCTGCAGCTATCTCATCCTGGACTTTTGTTATGGGGGAGTTTCTTAATCATAGTTTCAATTTCAGTGCCTGTGATTGGTCTGTTCATAACTTCTATTTCATCATGGTTCAGTTTTAATTTTTTCCATTTCTACTAGATTATCCACTTTCTTGACATATAGTTGCTTATAGGGAGAAGGGAATGGCAACCCACTCCAGTATTCTTGCCTAGAGAATCCTGTGGACGGAGAAGCCTGGTGGGCTACTGCCCATAGGGTCGCACAGAATCAGACACGACTGAAGCGACTTAGCATGCATGCATGCATTGGAGAAGGAAATGGCAACCCACTCCAGTATTCTTGCCTGGAGAATCCCAGGAACGGAGGAGCCTGGTGGGCTGCCGTCTATGGGATCACACAGAGTCGGACATGACTGAAGCGACTTAGCAGCAGCAGCCGCAGCAGTTGCTTATAGTAATCTCTTGTGATCCTTTGTATTTCTGTGGTGTCAATTGTAGCTTCTCCTTTTTCGATTTTGATTTCATTGGTTTGAGCTCTCACTCATTTTCTTAAGGAGGCTTGCTAAAGGTTTGTCAGGTTTTTTTTTATCTCCTAAAAGAACCAGCTTTTAGTTTCATTGATCTTTGCTATTGCTATCTTCATTTCTATTTTGCTTATGCTCTGATCTATGATTTCATTCCTTCTGCTAACTTTGGGTTTTGTTCATTCTTCTTTCTCTGCTTACTTTAGAGGCAGGGTTAGATTGCTTATTTGGAATCATTTGCTTCCTGAGGTAAATTGTATTGCTATAAACTTTCCTCTTAGAACTGCTTTTGCAGTGTCCCATATATTTTGGATCATTGTGTTTTATTTTCATTTGTTTATAGGTATTATTTGATTTCTTCAGTGATCCTTTTGTTGTCTAATAGCATATTGCTGCTGCTGCTAAGTTGCTTCAGTCGTGTCCGACTCTGTGGGACCCCATAGATGGCAGCCCACCAGGCTCCCCCGTCCCTGGGATTTTCCAGGCAAGAACACTGGAGTGGGTTGCCATTGCCTTCTCCAATGCATGAAAGTGAAAAGTGAAAGTGAAGTCACTCAGTTGTGTCTGACTCTTCGCAACCCCATGGACTGCAGCCTACCAGGCTCCTCCATCCATGGGATTTTCCAGGCAAGAGTACTGGAGTGGGGTGCCATCACCTTCTCCGAGTAGCATATCGGTTAGCCTCTATGTGTTTCTGTTCTTTACAGCTTTTTTCTTGTAGTTGATTACTAACCTTATAACATTGTGGTCGAAAAAGATGCTTGATATGATTTCAATTTTTAAAAATCCACTGAGGCTTGCTTTATCGCCCAGCTTGTAACCTTTCCTGTAGAATGCTCCTTGTGGACTTGAAAAGAATGCATATTCTGCTACATTTGCATGGAATGCTCTATAAATATCAAGTAAATCCACCCGGTCTAGTGTGACATTTAAGGCCTGTGTTTCCTTACTGATTTTCTGTCTGGATGATCTATCCATTGATGTCGTAGGGTATTAAAGCTCCCAACTATAATTGAGGACTTTTTTTATTTCTCCTTTTAAGACTCTTAGCATTTGCCTTATATATTGAAGTACTTTTATGTTGGGTGCATTTATATTTACAATTGTTCTATCTTCTTCTGAGATTAATCCTTTGATCATTAAACAGTACCAAAGGGAAATCCAGATCTCCTAAAAGGAATGAAGGACTCCAGAAATGGTCAATATATGTATGCATTGTGTTTGTGCAGACTCAATCGTGTTTGACTCTTTGGGACCACATGAACTGTGACCCAGCAGGATCCTCTGTCCATGGAGTTTTTCAAGCAACAATACTGGAGTGAGTTGTCATTGCCCACTCCAGGGGTTCTTCCCAACTCAGGGACTGAACCCACATCTCCTGCACTGTAGGCCAATTCTTTACCACTAGTGCCACCTGGGAAGCCAAATACATGTATAAATACAAGTAATACGATTTCTATGTCAAAAAACAAACAAACAAAGGGTCTTCTCCAACACTACAGTTCAAAAGCATCAATTCTTCAGTGCTCAGCTTTCTTTACGGTCCAATGATAAACCTTAGTCTTGACTAGACAGACCTTTGTTGGTAAAGTAATGTCTCTGTTTTTTAATATACTGTCTAGGTTAGTCATAGTTTTTTGCCCCCCCCCCCCCGCCAAGGAGCAAGCGTCTTTTAATTTCATGGCTGCAGTCACCATCTACAGTGATTTTGGAGCCCAAGAAAATAAAGTCTGTCACTGTTTCCACTGTCTCCCCATCTATTTGCCATGAAATGATGGGACAGGATGCCATGATCTTCATTTTTTGAATGTTGAGTTTTTTCACGCTCCTCTTTCACTTTCATCAAGAGTCTCTTTAGTTCCTCTTTGCTTTCTGCCTTAACGATGATGTCATCTGCATATATGAGGTTATTGATATTTCTCCCTGCAATCTTGATTCCAGTTTGTGCTTCTTCCAGTCTGGTATTTCACATGATGTACACTGCATATAAGTTAAATAATCAAGTTGACAATATATAACCTTGACATACTCCTTTCCTAATTTGGAACCAGCCAATTGTTCCATGTCTGGTTCTAACTCTTGCTTCTTGACTTGCATACAGATTTCATAGGAGGCAGGTAAGGTGGTCTGGCATTCCCATCTCTTTAAGAATTTTCCACAGTTTTTTGTGATCCACACAGTCAAAGGCTTAAGCATAGTTGATGAAGTAGAAGTTGATGTTTTTCTGGAATTCTCTTGCTTTTTCTATGTTCCAACTAGGTTGCCATTACCCCTACCATAGTATGGCCTCAGGCCAAACTACAGGGAAGAAACACAGCCCAACTCATCAGCAGAAAGTTGGATTAAAGATTTAATGAGCATGGCCCCACCCATCAGAGCAAGACCCAGATTCTCCCACAGCAAGTTCCTCCCATCAGGAAGCTTCCACAGGCCTCTTATTCTTATCCATCAGAAGGCAGACAGAATGGAAACCACAATTATAGAAAACTAACCAAACCGATCACTTGGATCACAGCCTTATCTAACTCAGTGAAACTATGAGCCATGCCGTGTAGGGCCACCCAAGACGGAAGGTCATGGTGGAGAGTTTTGACAAAATGTGTCCACTGGAGAAGGGAATGGCAAACCACTTCAGTATTCTTGACTCGACAACCCGATGAACAGTATGAATAATACACAATTTGTTACATTTACCTCATTGTTTTTTTTAATATTATTTACTTAATTTTTGCCATTTTAAAGACAATATGTGTTGGCATTAAGCCTCTTTGTGTTAATCCTGTTTGGGAGCCTTTGTGCCTCCTGGATGATCTGGGTGTCTGTTTCCTTTCCCAAGTTAAGAAAGTTTTCAGCTACTATACCTTCAAATATGTTCTCTGTACATTTCTCTCACTTTTTGCTTTCTGAGACACTTTTGAGATGAATGTTAACACGCCTTATGTTTTCCCAGTGGTCTATTGAACAGTTCTCATGTCTTTCCTTTTTTTTTTTTATTTTCTATTCAGCTTCAGTGATTTCCACTACTTTGTCTTCCAGTTTGGTTATCTGTTCCTCTGTATCATCTAATCTACATACCTTTTATTTCAACTATTCAGTTATATACTTTCAACTCTGGTTATTTTATGACTCTTTATTAAAAAGTTCAAATTCTCACTCTTCATTAAATCTTCTCCAAAGGTCTTTGAACATCTTTACAATCATTACTTTGAACTCTTTTTTGTTTAGATTGCTTATCTATACTTCAAGTAGTTCTCTTAAGGTTTTATCTTCTTCCTTCATTTTTAATATATCCTTCTATCACCTCATGTTTCTTAATTTACTGGTTTTTATTTCTATATATTTGGTAGGTTGGTTATGTTTTCTTACTTTAGACAAGTGTGTTTTTTTAAATATAAGCCCAAACTTTTTATTATTAGATTCAACAGACAAAATGACATTTCAGTAAACAATAGCAAACATAGTATAGGAAAAAAAAGAAGAAAATTACAAAAGTTACAGGGCTGATGAAATGTTGCTTGTAAGGCATAATGTCTACCTAAAGTGCTTTAGGTTTTGATTTGATAACACTCATAGTAGAGAAACCATTCTTGCAGAGGCTATGTCAATAGGAAAGGAAGAACAGATTTTTAAAGCAGTTTTAGCAAGCTCAGGATATTTATTTAAATCTTTTAATCAAAGTGAAGCAAGTCATCCTATTATTTTCAAACTAATCTTCCATCTTTTATCAGTCACTGATTTCAACAATTCTCTAGTATAGAATTTGCCTCTTAAAGAAAGAAATGATTTCTGAGTTTTATACACTGTTGGGTTATAGTTGATCACAAGTGTGAAAGTGTTAATATGTTGTGATGTAGACCTAGTGTATATTCCTGGCATGCAGCTGTGCCACACGTGACCCTGCCCATTAGTTTGATGGTACCCTAACTTGTCTATGACTTGTCCAATGAGAAAAGTCCACTGACTACAAGCTTGGATGTCAGGGCACTGTCAAGATGCTAGAAAAGTTTCTAACTGCTTACTTCCATTTCTGTACTTATCTTATAGACCAGTAGCAAACCACTGGCCAATAATCTTCAAGTATTATTCTTGAATAATATACATTCTTCAAGTATTATTCTATCTATCTGTTGTATGATTTATTCTTTTCTTCTGTGCCTATCCAAATCCTCCTTGGTAAGCCAGTCTCTCAGAATCTCATTTTTGTAACTTCTTACTATGTTCATTTGTTCTATACATAGACAAGTGTTTTTTTGTTTTTGTAGGAGACCGCCTATGCATCCCAGAAGCATACTCCCCCCTGGTCACCAGAACTATGTTCTCTAGGAGTGTCCCCTATTTGGTCTTCATGAGTCTTTCTGTTGTAGTGAGTAGACTACTGTGAGTAGTCTGGTGGGCATGGCTGCTCTGGTTGGTTGCTAAGCCTCACCTTATATAAAGGCTGCTCATCACTTGTGTTTGGGGAAGGGTGTCACAAGGCCACTGGATTCAGAGCCCTAGAGGCTCCTGAAGCTAGTGCTGGTCCAGGGGTATGTGAGCCAATTTCTGGATTGGGCGTTTGTGGGGATAGGGGTCCATGATCTAGCACCAGCTTGTCACAACTGGCTGCAGGATGTGGGGTGCCCCAAAGCTGGTGTAAGTTCCCTGGTGGGGCTGGATCCCAGAGTGATTGGCTGAGGGCCCCATGGTATGCCAAAGTTTGTGTTGGCCTGCAATAAGGAAGGACCAGGGCCCAGAGGTGGCTTGGGGATGGTGCCCACCTAATGATAGGTGGGCTGCATCTTGAGGGTACTGCTGGCTCTCTGGTGAATGGAGCCAGGTCATGAGGTCTCTGGTTGCAGGGCCCAGGAGTCCCAGAACTGATGTAAACTCATTGTGGGTGGAACTGAATCCCAGGCAATCTTGAAGCCGGTGCCCACCCAGTGGGGCATGAGGCCAGATCCTAGGACTAGTGCCAGCTCATTGGTAGGCAGAGCTGGGTTCAAGGATCTCCAACTCTTGGGCCCTGAGTGTCCCAGGGCTACTGCTGGTGCACTCACTGGTATGCACAGCTTGGTTCTGACCCTTATGGTGGATAAGGCTGTGGCCCAGGGATGTTGTGAATACAGATGGTACAAAGGCATCAGGCCTCCTAGTGGGTGGAACTGCATCTCCACTCAGTGCTTGGTCTGAGGCATCCCAATACTGGTGAAGAAAGGCTGATGGATGAGGTCAGGCCCTGGCACTAATAAGATAAATGGAGAATTCTAAAATAGTGCCTGCCAGCACCAGAATACACATGGTAGAACAAGCTCTCAAAAATTACTGCCACCAGTGTCTATGTTCCCAGCATGAGCTCCAGTTATATCCTGTCTCCAGGAGGCTCTCCAAGATCACCAAGTGGGTCTGACTGAGGCTTCTTTCAAGTTACTCCTTCTCCGAGTCCCGGAGTTTGTGACAGTCTATATGCACTCTTAAAGAATGGAGTCTCTCTTTTCCACAGCCCTCTCACTATCCCCAAAGTAAGTTCCATTGACCTTCAAAGCAAAACATACTAGAGATTCATCTTTCTGGTGCAAGACACCTGGACTGGGGAGCCCAATGAGGGACTCAGACCACTTGTTCCTTGGGGAGAAACTGAGATTGTAATTATCCTCCCAATTGTGAGTTGCCCACCCTAAGATATGTGTCTTGACTTTGTCACATCTCAGCCCCTCTTACCCATCTCATTATGATTCCTTCTTTATATTTTTAGTTGTAAAAGACCTTTCCTGCTCATCTTTCTGTTTTTCTGGTCAATAGTTTCTCTGTAAACAGTTGTAATTTTGGTATGACCATATGAGGAGGTGAGCTCAGGGTTTCCCTACACCACAATCTTGGCCACTCTCCCCCCATTCTTCCTTAAAAAGTCATTTTATTGTGATAAATTATGTATAGTATAAAATATAAATTTTACCATTGTGACCATTACTAAATATCCAAATCAAGTATATTCACAATGTGTATAACAATCACTACTGTCCGTTACCCCAAACTGAAACCCTATAATTAGGCAATAACTCTTTATTCTCCTTTACCCTCAGCCTCTGGTAAGCTCTATTCTACTTTTTTGTCTGTATTAATTCACCTGTTCTAAATATGTCATATAAGTGGAATCATATAATATGTTTCCTTTTCTGTTTGACTTTTATCACCACAATATTTTCAAGGTTCATTCATATTGTAGCACATATCAGAACTTCATTTGTTTTTATGACTGAATAATATTCTATTCTGTGTATACACCACATTTTGTTTATCCATTCATCTGTTGATGGAACCTTGGCCTGTTTTCACATTTTAGCTATTGTAAACAATGTTGCTATGAACATTGGTGTACATGTCCTGTTCTTAAGCAAATCCCAGCCTGGACTGAAGGTGTTGGATCAATGACCCCAGATATTATTCGGACTGTGACTTAGCCTTAGAATGTTATTAGAGTGAATTATGAGCAACTTCGACGTATCTGAATCACAGATACCTTCCCTCCATTGGCCCACACTGGACTCCTGCCTCAATGTCCCTACTTGGCATGTCTTCAGATTTGAAGGATGGTTATTATATAATTAGAAATTATAAAGGGCCAGGGCAGCAACCTGTCAAGAAAGCAAACTGATCATAGAACTGGAGCAGGGTTATGAAAACTCGCCTGCTAGTCCAGGTGTAAATCTTTTAGTTGCTGATTGTGGGAAAGTCCTGAAAGAGAGACTAGAGTAACCAGGGCAATGTTAGGGAGAATAAAGACCATGACCATTTGCTTACTGGCATCAAAGTGTTTCAATATTTAAACAGTTAATATGGATTTACTACTAAATTGTGCCTAATTGTCAGTCTTGTACATCCTGGAGTCCTAGATTACTAAACCTGATGCCATTCACAATCTCTTCCAAAAAACTAATGAGGCCACAGTCCCCAACTCATTCTATGAGGCCAGCATTACAATGATAGCAAAATCAGACAAAAAAAAATCACAAGGAAAGAAAGCTAGGGATCAATATCCTTTCTGATTATAGATAAAAAATCTCTCAATAAAATACTAGCAAACAGAACCATCAACAGATAAAAAGAATTTACATACCACAAATAAGTGAGATTTATCTCAGTAATACAAGGCTGACTCATCATATGAAAATCAACCAATGTAATGCACAGTATTAATAGAACAAAGAAACAAATCACATGATCATCTTAATAGATTCAAATATAAAATTTTTCAAAATTCCTTTCATGATAAATAAAAAAAACATGAAACACACTAGGAATAGAAGGGGACTTCCTCGGGCATCTACAAAAAAAAATAATAATAACAATAACAGCTAATATCATACTTCATCATGAAACTGAAAGCATTCACACTAAAATTAGTAACAAGACAATGAAGTCAGCTCTTGTCACTTCAGTTTAGCATTTTGCTGGAGATTCTAGCCAGGGAAAGTAGGCAATTAAAATGAATAAAATTTATTCAGTTTAAATAGTAAGAAATAAAACTATCTCTGCCTGCAAATGATTTGATCTTGCATATGGAAAATTCTGAGGAATTCTCCTCAAAATGTAAACATGCCGTATGATCCAGAAATTACACTCCAAGATAAATAAAAATATATGTTCATACAAAATTTTGTACATGAATGGTGATAGTAGCATTATTTATAATATCAAAAAGTATTTAAAAACTCAAATTGCCACTAATTAATGATTAGATAAATAAACTGTAGTATACCAATAAAATGGACTATTCATTCATCCAAAGAGTAAAATAGGATTCATGAAAAAATATGTATGAACATTGAAAATACTGTCGTAAATGAATGAAGCCAGATACAAAACATCATATATTATATGATTTCATCTATGTAAAATATCTAGAATAGGCAAATATAGAAAGACAGAAAACAGGTTAGTGGTTGCAGGGATTTGTGGAGGCAGAAGTAGAGAAGTGGAGCGAGACTGCTAACAGTTCTGAGGTTTTCTTTGGGGATTATGAAAATGTTCCAGAATTAGATAGTGGTAATGTTTGCATTACCTTATGAATATAATAAAATCCATTGAATTATTAGAAGGCATTTCTGGTAAGTGAATTTTATCACAGTAAGAAAAATTACAATAAAAATGAAGAAAAAAATAATGACAATGTCTTATCAAACACAGAACATCAATAAAATGAAATGAAAAATGAAAATTCTAAGGTTACAATAACAGTAACTTACAGGTTCTGTGAAAAACAATATAGTGGTTCCTCAAAAAAGTAAACATATATTACCATACAATACGCCAGATTCATCTCTGAGTATACAACCAAAAGAATTGAAAGCAGAGACTTGAACAGATATTTATGTGCTCATCTTCAGAACATTATTCACAACAGCCAAAAGGTGGAAACAATACAAATGTTATTCAATATATAAATGTGTCAACAAAATGTGGTATATGCATGCAATGAAATCTTGTTTAGCCTTAAAAGAAGTGAAATTCTGATACATGGTACAACATGGATGAACCTTGAAGACGTGCCAATAGAAATAAGCCAACACAAAAATACAGATATTGCATGATTCCACTCATATGAGGTACTTAGAAAAGTCAAACTCATAAAAATAGAGGGCATAACAGGGGTTACTAGGGTTAAGAGGAGAGGATACTGGGGAGCTCTTGCTTAATGGTTATGGGGTTTCAGTTTGAGATGATGAAAAATTTCTAGAGATATATAGTGGTGATGGATTTACCACAGTGTGCATGTACTTGATACAACTGAAGTGTATGCTAAAAATTGTTATAATAGTTGTTTTATATTATGTACAGTTTCCCAAAATTAAATATATATATATAATGAAAACTTCATTAGAGATGCATATAATAGATGTGAACTGACAATGAAGAGCAAGTAAACTTGAAAATGAACTGATAGATATTATGAAATCCAAAGAACAGAGAGAAATAAAGAATGAAGAAAAACAGTCTCAGAAAAACGTTAGACACCATTAAACCACTAAACTACACTAGTGAAAATACCAAATGAGAGACAAGAGAAAGAAAAGTATTTGAAGAAATAATTATTGAAACTTGTCAAATTTGATAATAAAGCATTAACTTATCCATCCAACAATCTCAATCAACTAGGTCCATCCATGTTGCTGCAAATGGCATTATTTCATCCCTTTTACTGGTTGAGTAATATTCTACTGTATATATGTACCACACCTTCTTATCCATCCTCTGCTGATGGACAAACATTTAGGTTGCTTCCATGTCCTGGCTATTATAAATAGTGCTGCAATGAACATTGGAGTGCATGTATCTTTTCAAATTATGGTTTTCTCCAGAAATATGTCCAGCAGTGTTATTGCTGGATCAGATGGTAACTCTATTTTTACTTTTTAAGAAACTTCCATACTGTTCTCAGTAATGGCTGTGCGAATTACATTCCCACCAACACTGTAAAAGGGTTCCTTTTTCCCTACAGTCTGTTCAGCATGTGTTGTTTATAGATTTTTGATGATAGTTAGTCTGACCAGTGTGAGATGATACCTCATTGTAGTTTTGATTTGCATTTCTCTAATAATGCATGACAATCATCTTTTCATGTGCTTATTTGCCATCTGTATATCATCTTTGGTGAAATGTCTATTTAGAACTTCTGTGTATTTTTTGATTGGGTTGTTTATTTTTTATATTGGGCTGCGTGAGCTGTTTGTATATTTTGGAAATTAATCAATCGTCAGTTGCTTTCTTTCCAAGCATTTTCTCCCATTCTGAAGCTTGTCTTTTCATTTTTTATGGCTTCCTTTGCTATGAAAAGACTTTAATTTTAATTAAGTCCCATTTATTTATTTATTTATTACTCTACAGGGTGGATCAAAAACGATCTTGCTTCAATTTATGTAAGACAGCATTCTCTCTATGTTTTCCTCTAAGAGTTTTATAGTATCCAGACTTATATTTAGTACTTCAATTCATCTTGAGTTTATTTTTGTGCATGGTGTTAGAGTGTGTTCTAACTTCATTCTTTTACATGTAACTGTCCAGTTTTCCCAGCACCACTTATTGAAGAGACAGTCCACTGTTTATTCCTGCCTCCTTTGTCGTATATTAGGTGACCGTAAGTGTGTGGGCCTGTCTCTGGGCTTTCTATCCTGTTCCATTGATCTATATTTCTGTTTTTGTTCCAGTACCATACTGTCTTGATGACTGCAGCTTTGTAGTATAGTCTGAAGTCAGGAAGCCTGATTTTTTCAGCTCTACTTTTCTTTCTCAACCTTGCTCTGACTATTTGTGGTCTTTTCTGTTTCCATACAAACTGTAAAATTTTTGAGGAGAAGGTTCAAAATGGCTAGGTAGAAGGACATGGACACATCTCCTGCAAGATCACCAAAATCACAACAAGCTGTTGAAAAACCATCAATAGGAGGATGCTGGAAGCCACCAAAAAAAAAAAAAAAGACATCACATCCAAATCACATCCAAGGACAAAGGAGAAGCCACAATGAGATGGTAGGAGGAGCGTAGTCATGATAAAATCAAACCCCATACCAACCAAGTGGTATACCCACAAACTGGAGAACAATAATACCAAAGAAGTTCTCCCACTATTGTAAAGTTTCCAGGCCCTGCATCAGACTTCTTAGGCTGGGAATCTGACAAAGGGACTGGGAACCCCCGAGGAATCTGACTTTGAAGGCCAGTGGGACTTGATTGGGACTTCCACAGAATTAGAGGAAACAGAGACTTCACACTTGGAGGGCACAAACAAAACCTTGTGCACACCAGGACCCAAAGGAAAGGAGCAGCGAACCCGCAGGAGACTGAACCAGGCCTTCTTGTGAGTGTTTGAGGGTCTCCTGCAGAGGTATGGGGTAGCAGTGGCCTGTCTTGGAGACAGGAGCACTGGCAGCAGCAGTCCTAAGAAGCACATGTTGGCATAAGTCCTTTTGGAGGACATTAGCCCTACCTGGGTTTCCCTGGTAGCTCAGTTGGTAAAGAATCTGCCTGCAGTGCAAGAAATCTTGGTGCAATCCCTGGATTGGGAAGATCTCTTGGAGTAGGGCATGGCAATCCACTCCAGTATTCTTGCCTGGAGAATCCCCATGGACAGAGGAGTCTGGCAGGCTACAGTCCATGAGGTTGCAAAGAGTGACTAAGCACATACATTAGGCTTCAGGACTAGGTTGCCTCAGGTCAAACAACTAGCAGGGAGGGAGCACAGCCTCACCCATCAGCAGAAAATTGGATTAAAGATTTACTGAGCATAGCTGAGAGTCCCTTGAACAGCAAGGAAATCAAACCAGTCAATAGTCAAGGAAATTAGTCCTGAATATTTATTAGATGGACTGATGCTGAAGCTGAAGCTCCAATACTTTGGCCACTTGATGCAAAGAACTGACTCATTGGAAAAGACCCTAATGCTTGGAAAAATTGAAGGTAGGAGGAGAAGGGGTTGACAGAGGATGATATGGTTGGATGGCATCACTGACTTGATGGACATGAGTTGGAGCAAGCTCCAGGAGTTGGTGATGGACAGGGAAGCCTGGTGTTCTGCAGTCCATGGGGCCACAAAGAGTTGGATACGACTGAGTGACTAAACTGAACTGAACTCAGCATGGCCCTAACCACCAGAGCAAGACTCAGTTTTCCCCACTGCCAGTCCCTCCCATCAGGAAGCTTCAGTTCAGTTGATTCAGTCGCTCAGTCATGTCTGAATCTTTACAACCCCATGACTTGCAGCACACCAGGCCTACATGTCCATCACCAAATCGCAGAGTTTACCCAAATTCATGTCCATCGAGTCGGTAATGCCATCCAGCCATCTCATCCTCTGTCGTCCCCTTCTCCTCCTGTCCCCAATCCTTCCCATCATCAGGGTCTTTTCCAATGAGTCAACACTTTGCATGAGGTGGCCAAAGTATTGGAGTTTCAGCTTCAACATCAGTCCTTCCAATGAACACTCAGGATTGATCTCCTTTAGGATGGACTGGTTGGATCTCCTTGCAGTCCAAGGGACTCTCAAGAGTCTTCTCCAACACCACAGTTCAAAAGCATCTATTCTTCGGTGCTCAGCTTTCTTCACAGTCCAACTCTCACGTCCATACATGACCACTGGAAAAACCATAGCCTTGACTAGACCGACCTTTGTTGGCAAAGTAACGTCTCTGCTTTTCAATATGCTGTCTAGGTTGGTCATAACTTTCCTTCCAAGGAGTAAGTGTCTTTTAATTTCATGGCTGCAATCACCATCTGCAGTGATTTTGGAGCCCAGAAAAATAAAGTCAGCCACTGTTTCCCCATCTGTTTCCCATGAAGTGATGGGACCAGATGCCATGATCTTAGTTTTCTGAATGTGGAGCTTTAAGCCAACTTTTTCACTCTCCTCTTTCACTTTCATCAAGAGGCTTTTTAGTTCTTCTTCACTTTCTGCCATAAGGGTGGTGTCATCTGCATATCTGAGGTTATGGATATTTCTCCTGGCAATCTTGATTCCAGCTTGTGCTTCCTCCAGCCCAGCGTGTCTCATGATGTACTCTCCATATAAGTTAAATAAGCAAGGTGACAATATACAGCCTTGATGTACTTACTCCTTTTCCTATTTGGAACCAGTCTGTTGTTCCATGTCCAGTTCTAACTGTTGCTTCCTGACCTGCATACAGGTTTCTCAAGAGGCAGGTCAGGTGGTCTGGTATTCCCATCTCTTTCAGAATTTTCTGCAGTTTATTGTGATCCACACAGTCAAAGGCTTTGGCATAGTCAATAAAGCAGAAATAGATGTTTTCCTGGAACTCTCTTGCTTTTCTGATGATCCATCGGATGTTGGCAATTTGATCTCTGGTTCCTCTGCCTTTTCTAAAACCAGCTTGAACATCTGGAAGTTCACGGTTCACGTATAGCTGAAGCCTGGCTTGGAGAATTTTGAGCATTACTTTACTAGTGTGTGAGATGAGTGTAGTTGTGCATAGTGTGAGCATTCTTTGGCCTTGCCTTTCTTTGGGATTGAGATGTAAACTAACCTTTTCCAGTCCTGTGGCCACTGCTGAGTTTTCCAAATTTGCTTGCATATCAAGTGCAGCACTTTCACAGCATCATCTTTCAGGATTTGAAATTGCTCAGCTGGAATTCCATCACCTCCACTAGCTTTGTTCATAGTGATGCTTCCTAAGGCCCACTTGACTTCACATTCCAGGATGTCTAGCTCTATTCTTTGCAGCCAAAGATGAAGAAGCTCTATATAGTAGCAAAAACAAGACTGGGAGCTGACTGTGGATCACATCATGAACTCCTTATTGCCAAATTCAGACTGAAATTGAAGAAAGTAGGGAAAACCACTAGACCATTCTGGTATGACCTAAATCAAATCCATTATGATTATACAGTGGAAGTGAGAAATAGATTTAAGGGACTAGATCTGATAGACAGAGTGCCTGTTGAACTATGGACGGAGGTTCCCGACATTGTACAGGAGACAGGGATCAAGACCATCCCCATGGAAAAGAAATGCAAAAAAGAAAAATGGCTGTCTGAGGAGGCCTTACAAATAGCTGTGAAAAGAAGAGAAACAAAAAGCAAAGGAGAAAAGGAAAGATATACCCATTTGAATGCAGAGTTTCAAAGAATAGCAAGGAGAGATAAGAAAGCCTTCCCCAGCGATCAATGCAAAGAAATAGAGGAAAACAACAGAATGGGAAAGACTAGAAATCTCTTCAAGAAAATTAGAGATACCAAGGGAACACTTCATACAAAGATGGGCTCAATAAAGGACAGAAGTGGTATGGACCTAACAGAAGCAGAAGATATTAAGAAGAGGTGGCAAGAATACACAGAAGAACTGTACCAAAAAGATCTTCACGACCCAGATAATCACAATGGTGTGATCACTCACCTAGAGCCCGACATCCTGGAATGTGAAGTCAAGTGGGCCTTAGAAAGCATCAGGAAGCTTACACAATCTCTTATCCTCATCCACTAGAGGGCAGACAAGTGTAAAATTTTTCTTCTAATTTTGGGCAAAATGTCATTTATAATTTGAAAGGGATTGCACTGAATCTGTAGACTTCTTTGGATAGAATAATCATTTTGTTAATATTGATTCTTCCTATCAAAGAACATGTTATATCTCTCCATCTGTTTGTGTCATTTTTGATTTCTTTCATCAGTATCTTATAGTTTTTGGAGTACAGGACTTTGATCTCCATAGGTAGGTTTATTCCTAGGTATTTTATCCTTTTTTGATGTGACGATAAATGGGATTGTTTCCTTAACTTGTCTTTCTGATCTGTCATTGCTAGTATCAGGAATGCAAGAAATTTCTGTCTTTTAATTTTGTGTGCTATGACTTTACTAAATTCATTGATGACCTCTAGTAGTTTTCAGGTGGCGTGTCTGGATTTTCTAAATATAGTAGCATGTCATCTGCAAACAGCAACAATTTTGCTTCTTTTCCAGTTTGGATTTGTTTTATTTCTTTTTCTTCTCCAATTCCAAAGGCTAGGACTTCAAAAACTATGTTGAAAAAAAGTGGCAAGAGTGAAAATAAACGTGGCAAGAGTGGATATGCTTATCTTATTCCTGATCTTATAGGAAATACTTTCAGCTTTTTATCATAGAGAATAATGTTACCTGTGGGTTTATCATATGTATGCATATCCTCACTTGAATCTGACTCTTTGCAACCCCATGGACTGTAGCCTGCCAGGCTCCTCTGTCCATGGAATTTTCCAGGCAAGAATATTGGAGTGGGCCATTTCCTTCTCCAGGGGATCTTCCTGAACCAAGGATCAAACTCGTGTCTCTTGCGTCTCTTGCATTGACAGGTGGATTCTTTACCACTGCACCATCTGGGAAGACCATAGATTTGTCATATATAGGCTTTATCATGTTGAGGTAGATTCCCTCTATAAGCCTACTTTCTGGAGAGGTTTTATCATAAATCGATGTTGAATTTTCTCCAAAGTCTTTTTCTACACCTATTGAGATGATCACATAGTTTTTAAATTTGATAAGGTAGTACATCACATTGATTGATTTGAGTATATTGAAGAATCCTTGCATCCCTGGGATAATTCTCACTTGATCATGGCATATGATCCTTTAATATCTTGTTGGACTTAACAGTATTTTGTTGAGTATGGTTGCACCTATATTCATCAGTGATATTGGCCTGTAATTTTTTTTTTTTTTTGTAATATCTGGGTCTGGTTTTCATATCCCAGTGAGGTAGCCTCATAGAATGAGCTTGGGGGGTGTTACTTTTTCTGCAATTATTTGGAAGAGTTTCAGAAGGGTTGGAGGTAATCCTTCTCTAAATGTTTGATAGAATTAACTTGTGAAGCCATCTGCTCCTGGACTTCTGTTAGTGGGAAGTTTTTTTCTCACACTTTCAATTTCAGTGCTTGTGAATGGTCTGTTTTATATATTCAATTTTTTCTGGTTCAGTCTTGAAAGTTTGTACCTTTCTAAGAATTTCTCCATTTCTTCTAGGTTGTTTGGCCTATAGTTGCTTGTAGTAGTCTGTTGTGATCCTTTGATTTCTGTGGTGTCAGTTGTAACTTTTTCATTTTTAATTTTACTCATTTGAGTTTTCTCCCTTTTTCTCATGATGAGTCTGGCTAAAGGTTTATCAATTTTGTTTAACTTCTCAAAGAGTCAGCTTTTAGTTTCATCAGTCTTAGCTTTTATTTTCTTTGTCTCTGTTTTCTTTGTTTCTGCTCTGATATGCATATTTTCTTTTCTTCTACTAACTTTGGGTTTGTTTGTTCCTCTATATCCAGTTGCTTTAGGTGTAAAGTTAGCTTTTTTATTTGAGATTTTTCTTTTTTCCTGAGGTATGATTGTATTGCTATAAACTTCTCTCTTAGAATTGCTTTTGCTGTTTCCCATATGTCTTGGATCATAATGTTTTGGTTGTCATATGTCTCTAGGTATTTTTAGGTTTCCTCTTTGATTTCTTCAGTGATCCATTGGTTGTTCAATAACCTATTGTTTAGCCTCCTTGAACTTTTGTTTTTTACCTCTTTTTTTTCCTGTAATTGATTATTAATTCCGGAGGACACTAGTCAGAAAAGATGCTTGATATGATTCCAATTTCCTTACATTTACCATTGCTTCAACTTCCCTGTTGGTCCAGTGGTTAAGAATCCACCTGCCAATGCAGGGGATTATAGGTTTGTTCCCTGGTCCATGAAGATCCCACAGGCCATGGAGCAACTAAACCCATGCACCACCAAAACTACTAGCCTGCTTGCCTAGAACTTGTGCTCTGCGATAAGAGAAGCCACTGCAATGAGAAGCCCGCACACTGAAACTAGAGGACCTGCTGCTCACCACAACTAGAGCAAACCCATGCACAGCAAAGAAGCCCTAGCACAGCCAAAAGTAAATTAATTAATTAATTAACTTACCAAGGCATGATATGTGACCCAAGATGAGACCTATCCTGGAGAATGTTCCATGTGCACTTTTGTGGAGAAGAAAGTGTATTCTGCTGCTTTCAGATGGAATGTCCTATAAATATCAATTGTCTCTCTGGTATAATGTGTCATATAAGGCTGTATTTCCTTATTAATTTTCTGTCTGGGTAATCTGTTCATTGGTGTCAGTGGGGTGTTAAAACATCCCATTATTGTTGTATTACTGCCAATTTCCCCTATTATGGCTGCTAGGATTTGCCTTATATATTGAGGTGCTCCTATGTTGGATATATATATAATTTTTATGCCTTCTTCTTTCATTGATATCTTGATCACTATGTACTTTCTTTCTGTGTCTCTTGTAACAGTCTTTATCTTCAAGTCTATTTTATCTGATATGAATATTGCTACTCCAGCTTTCTTTTGATTTCTATTTGCATGGGATATCTTTTTGCATTCTCTCACTTTCAGAGTGTATGTGTTCCTAGATCTGAAGTGGGTGTCTTGTGGACACCATATATGCAGGTCTTGTTTTTTATATATATTCTGCCAGTCTGTGTCTTGTTTGGGGCATGAAATTCATTTAAATTTAGCATAGATATCAATATGTATGTTCATTTCAAATCAATATCTATTTTCACTTCCTTACTGTTAGGTCATTTTCTTCTCTTCCTCTTGTTCTCTTTTGGCTCATCTTTGGTGTTGTATTTGTGTTACTTTTTGTTTTATGTGTGTGTATCTATTGTAGTCTTTGGGGGGGGTCCCATTTCCTATGAAGTTTTGATACTGCAGTCTCTTTCTATATGTATATTTTTTAAGTTGCTGGTCTCTTCATTTCAAATGCAGTTCCCATTTCCTGCGTTTGTACTCTCCTCCTCACATGGTTCCTGGTTTTGGTATCACATTCACATATGGATGATTTCCGTCTTTTACTGTTTGTTTGAATCGGGTTTCATTGAGCTTAAGAGTTAGCAGGACTATGTTCCTTCTGGAGGTTCTGGGGGGAGAATCTGCTTCCTTGCCTTCCCCAGTTCTTAGAGGCCACTTGTATTCCTTGGCTTGTGTCCTCTTCATCTGAAAAGCCATCAACATTGCCTCTTCAATTGTTTCTCTGACCCTCTTCCACCTTTTAAAGACCCTTGTAATTACATTGGGCCCACCTGGATAATCTAGAATCATCTCCCAAACTTAAACTCCTTAACTTAATCACATCACCATCCCCAAGTCCCTTTTTGCCACATAAGGTAATATATTCATCTTTGCGGGGGGCCATTATCTTGCCTGCCACATCCATCTTCCTGGAAATCTAAGACCACCTGTCTCCCATATTTGCACATATACAGCCCAACATACACAGCATACAGAAACAGGCATCCTCTGGTTGAAGCTGGAGGGGACCTAGGACTCCTTAACTCCCTAAGGTAACAACATTTGTGAATATCATTAGCAGGTATACCTAAAGCCCCTTACCACACTGATGTTTTAGGGCCCTAGAATTCTATTTGCTGCCTTAGAACTGAAGCTGTGCAAGTACAGTCATCTCTCAGTATCCATAGGGGATTGGTTACAGGTAACTTGTAGATATCAAAATCAGTGCATGCTCAAGTCCCTTTTATAAAATGGTGCAGTATTTGCATATAATCTATGCACATCCTCCTGTAAACTTCAAATCATCTCTAGATTATTTGTAATGCTACATACAATGTAAATGCTATGTAAATAGTTGCCAGGATGCAGCAAATTCAAGGTTAGCTTTTTGGAACTTTCCAGAATTTTTTTCAAATATTTTCGATCCACAGTTGATTGAATCAGAGCATGTAGAATCCATAGATACAGAGAATCAAATGTATCTCCTCTTCGCAGTGCATGTCTGTCCTCCCTCAGGCCCTTGGTGGAAACAGCAGGGGAAAGATATAATGTAGTGATTAAGAGCACAGGCTCATGAACTAGTTTGCCTATGTTCATATCCTGGCTCTATTACTTCTACCTGCAACCTTGGAGAAATTAACTCATCTTATTGGGCCTCCGTTTCTTTATCTGTAAAATAGGATAAAACAGTATATTCTCAGAGGAGTGGTTCCCAAATTTGTCTGTACTTTGGAATAATCAAATATATTGATGCCTGTGTCCCACTACTAGAGATTACAATTTTATCTGCAGAAGTGGTCTAGGCTTTGAAATCTTTACGATTCTAATATGCAGACAAGTTTGAGAGCCACTGCCTCAAAGGGTTGTTGTAAGGTTTTAAAGCTCACATAATACATAATTTGCTTTTCCTTGCACATGTTGGCTCACCAAGAAGGGAACAGGTAAGTGAGAGTATGCCAGGTCCAAGAAAACCTAGAAGGCTTATCTGAGTCTCAGTTTCCTCATCTGTAAAACTGGGACAATCATAGCAAGGCTACAAAATTGACATGTTTTATAAACCATAAAGTACTGCCTAACAGCTTTTGTACATACATATATTCTCCATTCTCATTTCATACTCCACTTCCCACTATCTTCTACAACAGGGTTCAACTCAAGGTAATTTCTCTGACCTTCACTGACACCACAAGAAGTGAGGGTAGCAGGAGGTGAGCAAGCTTGGAGGCATTCCTGACAAGGAGGCAGGAAAGGGCCTGACCACCCCAGGAGGAGTCCAGAGATATAAACCACCCCTTACAAGCAGCCCCAGAGCCAAACAAACCCAGGAGCACCACATGGTCAATGCAGGGCCCATCTACATCGGAAAAATTGGCCTAGGACTATGGAAAGGGCACAGGCTACTAATTCATACAGTCCTGTGTCCTTGGGCAGTTATTCTACTCTTCTATTTTTTCAAGTTCATTCCTTCCTCTATAAAATGAGGATGGATAGTCATATCCGCTCCCAACAGGAATGAAGTGAGAATGAAAAGAGACCAGGGATAGAAAAGTGGTTCATAGAGTGGAAATTACATTAAAGTATCTTACAGTCATCCAATGATGCCGCAAAGAAAGATTAAATCATAGTGAAGTCTTCCTAAATTTTATTGGCACTGAAATAGAACATGGGTTAAGCATAAACCCCTCCAAAAACAAATTTAAAAAAACCCCAAAAGACACACAAAAAACCTGAATATAAAATCTAATTTTCTCCCCAGCTTCCCCCGGTGGGGAGGGGGATGGTGGTGGGGTGGTATACTACCTTTAAGGCAGCTGGATTGCCCCATAATTCCAGGTTTGAATTTAGCAAATATAGGGCACATCACCAAGAGAGTGTCAATATAATACACAGCAATGCACATAAGACTTCCCGAAGTCAAGCAGAACGCAAGGGGATGGAGGGATCAAAGCCATGGGCTCTGGGCTAGGGGCACTGCATAGAAGGACAGTAGGGCCCCTTTGGGGAATGAACTTTGAGAAGAAGGCAGGAAAAAAAGGGAACAATAAAACCAAATACCAAGTACTATAAAAAAGGATTGTATGACCTACAGTGACAGATGATATCATTAATACTGAAAGCTTCTTACATTAATTTTTCTGGCAAAATATGCTTCCTAGGTGTAGGGGTGGTAAAGGAAATGAGGCCAAAATGATCCTGTCCCAAGACTAGTATCTTCTAAGGGTGCATTAGCAAGAAATGCAGAAATCAATGTTGAGTTAGATGCTGCTAAAATATATAACACTGGGAGAAAGAAAAAGAGCACACATGAGACAGAGAGGAAGAGGATGCTGCTCCTGGGTTGAGAGAAAGAGGAGGGGGCGTGAAAGGGACCAGACCAGAACCCCTAACAGCTCTCTGGTTTACAGCTCCAAGGGATAGCACAGCTGGTGGCAAGATCTGGGTTAAAGGTTTATTACACAGAGGCAGGATCCAATCATCACCTTAGAGAGGGGTGATGGGAAGGGGCTGTTAGGCACCTGGTAGGGCTCAAGTAAACTGTAGGATCTGGGCCACGAGCTTCTCTCACTACACTTGGCTTCTTCCACACACTCACCAATTGAGCCAACTGACATCAAGATCCAGGATTCACCAAACCAAGGCCTTAATGACCCTGAAGCAGAAGTTGTGGCCCAACTAGCCCTGAAGGGAGAAGTGGTTTGGGACCCCTGGAGGTGAAAATACTGAAGCCCCATGTGAATATTTCCTCCCCTTGGTAAGAGTCCTAGATGTGGCTGGCTGGGTTTGGGAATAATCATCCCTACTGTTCTACCTGAGGGGATTTGTGGATTGGAGTGGGGAAGGGCAGGTCCCCAAAAGGGAAGAGGAACACAGAATAATAAGTAAGGGATATCTCTGCCCATAGAGCACACCTGAAGTAAGCCTAGGCCCCCATAAAACATAGAGGCATATTCTCTACCCAATCATGTCTGAACAGAAGTGCTAACAGCCTTCCAGGATGTTGGGGAAGCCTCCTGAAGGCATATTCTCCCCCATATCACCTTGAAGAGAAAAACAAGTGCCTAAACTCAGGGACAAGGCTTATTGGGACTGAGTTTGTAACAGGCCCAATCTGGGAGGTAGAGAGAAGAATGACTAAACATCTTTTTAGCCTCCAATCATTACAAAGCCTAAGTAACTCTAGAAGGAATGGACATTGGGAGGCCTAATCCTAGGGCAGTTGACATTCTAGAGCATGTAGCCAGGGCCCTGCCTTCATCTCTAAACCTGTGATGCTTCAATTCTGCAAATCACAAGACCATGAAGATGAAGGCTGTAGTGGGACAGGGGTGAGGGCCAGTTTTCAACCTACTCCACACTTGACTCCTGCAGAGCAGCATTAAATGTGAGGGTATTTCCCAAACCAAGTGGGAAGTGCCTCTGAGCTGAGAAAGTATTCTCTTCTAGCAAGCTAGATCACCAAGGACAGAGGAAAAAGAGGATCTCATTGGCACCACAGTGGCCATATCTCTGCCTAGGGAAGTGAGTAAGGATTGAGGGGCTAGGTTTGGTCCCATGGCTGCACTGAATGCTTGGCGTGACTCCAGGGCTGCTCTAGTTAATGGCTCCAGCACAGTGTGAGTTAGGCAAGAGTATAGGAGTGTGAGAGCAAGGAAGAAGGGAGGAGGGGTCCCTAGGGGCTAGGTGGCCTTTACATAGACTCAAACTCATCAATGCGCTGCTTAGTATTGCCCTGCCGGATCTGGCGCAGGGTCTTGTATTTGTCTCGACCCAGTCGCATGTTCTCAGCATGGATCATGTCATTAGCAGTCTTCTTGGACTCATCACGGGCATTGGCCAGCTCTGAAGAGAGGGCCTGTGAAGGTGCAAGGGGATAAAGGGTTAATGGCTTCCTCTAATTTTACCTCCCCTTATTAACCAAATGTATTTCCTTATTTATCCCCTCCCACCCTCTCCTTCACCTTTCTCTCTCCCCTCCCACTCCACTCCCGCCGCCCCCCGCCTTTATACACACAAACACATACACACATATTTTTTGAGAGCCATTTCCAGCCCTGTTAGAATTGCAGTGGGGCAAGAATAAAACAAAAGACACCAACTGAGTGGATCAATTGATGACAGATATTCTCTGCGAGTAGAGCAATACATCAAAGATTCAGGTAGGAATTGTGTCAACTAAATATTTTCTGAATATAAGAGGTAAATGGAATATGGATGGAGGACAGAGTGAAAAAAAAAAGAGGGGGAAGAGGTAGTTCAGAGTCTGATTTATAAGTGAGAGATCCCTCCATTAAAGCCCTCATTGAGAAATGCTCAAGCTCCCACACAGCACTGAGACAGGTTTTTCTCCTTTTCCCCTACCCCAATGATCTAGGGAAGGCCATGGCTACTAAGTCAATACACATGGTCTCCATGACCCCTTGGGTCTGCCTGGATACCTTCAGGTGCTTCTGCACACGCTCATTCTTTTCTGCCTCAGTGGTACGTTCCTCCTCACTGCGATCCTTGGCCATGGCATCAGCTCGCAGTTCAGCGCTGGCCTCTGCCCCATTCTCATCCTGCTCGTCCTGCTCATTTTCAGCAGGCTCTGCCACATGAGGCGTGCTCATGGCAGTCTTCAGCTCTGCACGGGTCTTCTCCAAGTCTTCTTGTACCATCTGAGCCTGTCCAGTAACAGAGGAAGAGAAGGGCTGGCAGCCAAACCAGGTTAACTTACAGCATCCCTACGTGTGCCTAGAATGGCCCAGAAGAAAGCAGGCACCAGGTAGTTCAAGTCACTTTGCCTGACTGATCCTGAGTTTCTTCAGCTGTATAATAGGAGTAATTGTACCAAATTCCCTGGGGGTATTGGAGAATTCTGGGAAGTATTTGAGAGAGCCTTGAGCTCCTCCCATGATACACACTGTCAAGGAATGATGGAAAAGTGAAGAAACCCAAACCTAAGGAATCCAAGAACTTATACATGATATCCCATCCCACACTGCTTAGTCCTGGGCACTATGTCTTACCTTCTGCTGCCATTCCACAGCCTCACTCTCCTTCTTTTGTCGGGCCATCTCCAGCTGGGAGATCCGAGCTGTCAGCTCTGCCATTTCCAAGGCCTATGGATCAATTGGAAACTTATGAGAAGTGGGCCTTCTGGTCCCCAGGGCCCAAGTGTCTTCAACCCCAGATCCTCTGAGAACTAACAGGGAACTTCCTGTTTCATTTGCATGCTGCTCTGGAGACTCTTTTTACCGCACCTCCTCCAGGAAGCCCAGAGGGAACACTCTCATTCTCAGATCTACTACAGCACCCTATTAACTCCCTGCCTAGACTAGACTATAGACTTGAAGGCAAACAACGTGTCACCTCTGGTTCTTCTTTATGTCACTCTCTCCCCTCTCTTCTCTCTCCCACTGCAGAGTTAGGGCCTCAGTAAAGCTTAGGAGATCACTGTGTCACTGCCTGAAGTGGCAGATCCTTTCCTGTAATCCTACAATGCTCAGGCCTCCACTAAGATCTTCTCAGGACAAGTACAGGAACAACACTCAAGTGTCACAGAGTGATATGACCAAGGGACTAAAGCTTATGCATACCCTAACATCTTAGACAAATCTCCCAGAGGACATTTTCCACTGAAAATTAGGTTTTAGTTTCCTGTACTCCCACTCCAAACAGTACAGAGTAAGAGCATATGTTAAGGAATTTGGGCCACAGGTTCTTAAATTCTGAGTTACAGAACCCTTGGAAATTGTGATGAAAGTACATATGCTCACCCTCCTCCCCTATAAATAATGTATAGACATACAACTTTACACATGATTTAGGGAGCAAACCTTAAAAGAGAAGCAGAAATGACTTCTCATTCTTAGTCACAATTGTGTGACCTATGCAAGTCTTTTCAACCTCTTTGAGCCCTAATTTCACTACCTGGGCATATTATCCCACATGGGTTAATCCCATAGGATTACTAGGAAGAGGAAACAAGAAAGTAAGGAAAAGTGAAAAGTTGCTGGTATAGTTTGTAACACACATAGCTAGTCAGTCAAGTGTGAATCCCTCTACTTCTTTCCTCCCTCTCTACTTTGTCAGGTCATCAGCTCAAGTCCCCACTTGCTAAGAAAAAGAATAAAAGTAAGGGTTAGGGAAGACTATTTGCAAAGTGACTTCTCATCTTGCTTCTGAAGGAACTATCTGCTGGAAGCCTGCAGAGAAGTACTCTGCTAAAAAGAGCCAGATGTGCAAACAGAGGTAGCTGTGAATAAGTAGGTAGAAAGAAGAGAAAATTCAGATCCCATAATCCCATCCCATTTTGTAGCTTTACCAATTGTTCCTGGGTCTTCTTCTGGTCCTGGGAGGCCTGCAACAGGGCCTCCTTGGCCTCTTCAGCTTCTTGACGCTCTTTGGCCAGTTTTTCAGCCTCACTCTGGGCACGCTTTCGCTCCTGTTCAAGTTCAAGAGCCCTGCGGGTCTGTTCTTCCAGTTCTGGGAAGAGAAGGAAGGGGAAAGGTGGTAAAGAGTGCAGAGATTAAAAAGGGACACCTAACTTCCTTCTTGGAAATGCTTCACCCCAGGTACAGATGGCAAAAAGCTCTAGGCCCTCTTCCTTTTGCCTCATCACTCCTCTATTCTTTTAGCCACATCTTGAATATATGTCCCGAGTCTGCAGCTCAGACAGAAGGGTTTCCAGCTCACAGAGTCAGTCAGACTGTGGGAAAATCCAGTCTCCAAGATGACTCCAAGCCTCACCTTGTTGAGCCTTCTTAGTCTGTTCCTCGATTTGCTTCAGCCTCTCCATCAGTTCCTCCTTTTCCCGTTCAATCTTCTCCTTCTCCTTTTCTGCCATCTCACGTTTTTTCTTTTCATTTTCCAGCAGAGCACTAGGAAAGGAGAAAGAAAGGATGGAACAATATAGCAAGGCCACATGGAAGCCTTGGGATCCCCAAGACCTTCTGGCCCTGATCCCTCAGTCCCCACCCATTTAACACACTCGGGGCTTGTGAGGCAAGATCACTCTCCCTTCTCCCTATACTCTTGTCTTCACATCGTAGCCCCACATGGGCTGGTATGCTCAGAGCCCTGCCACTTTGCGCCAGTATCAGGAGATCCAACCTGGACTCTCAACTCATCCACTACCCAGTGAGTAACCAGTGGGTGACCTTAGCTGCATCACTTCTTTGCTCTTGTTCTTAGTAATCCCATGTGTAAGATGGCCAAATAAGTCTTGCCCTGTCTACCTTATGGAGTTAGAGAGAGAAAAGTTTTGACTCTCTGCTGATACACTGTGCTTCAAGTCTGGTGATCCCTATGGCTAGGGCATTAGTTCTCTGCCCTGTGAAGTTAAGCTTTAGGCTCCTTTCTCTCAAAATTTGTTGTAATTCTAAAATAAGTATTGGCTTTTTCTTGCCCCAGCACCTCTTCCAGTAGTCCTTCTTTTCTCCCTTGGTTAGATGTATTTTCTCTCAAAATAGTTGGCCCTATCCTTCTCCATATCCCTCCACCCTGTTATTTTTCTCCATAGTACCTATCATGTCACAGACTATATAATATGCTTATTTGATTTGCCTGTCTCTTCCCACTAGAATGACAGCTTCACAGGAGCAGTGCAGAATTTTTTGTCTTTTTTTCTGCTGCTCAATAAATATATATTGAGTGAATGAATGACACAGCATTGTGCCCTGAATAATTATGCATATACTGTTTTCCCCCTTTCTTCTACTAGACTGTGAGGTCCTGGAGGGCAGGTTCCTGCCAGAACCAGTTCTGTAAACTGCCCCTCATACCATTTTTTTTTTCCAGAATAAATGTGAACCTTGGTGTTTAACCTCTCATACATGGAGTCATTTTCCAGCCTGCTAGATTAGAAGCTTCCTGAGGTTCCAAACTCTTTATGACAGAGTATCTATTAGAGCAGTGCTATCAAATCTTAACATGTACAGGAATCACCTGGGGTCTTATTTTTTTTAATAAATTACTGAGGTGATAATCATATTAATAATATAAAATTAATCATTTAAAGCAAATAATTCAGTGGCATTTAATACATGCACAATATTTCATCATGCCAAAGTAAAATCTCATACCTGGTGTTAAGAAGTTTCTCCACATCTCCCTTCCCTCCAGCCCCTGACAATCATCAATAGGTCATCTGTCTCAGTTGGTTTATCTATTCTGTATATTTCATATAAATGGAATAATACAATATAGGGCCTTTTGAGTCTGCTTTCTTTCACTTAGCATAATGTTTTAGAGATTCATCCACATTATAGTATGTATCAGTATTTTGTTCTTTTTAATGACTGAATAATATTTTGTTGGATAGCTGAACAATTTGTTTATCCATTCATTCAGTGATGGACATTTGGGCTGTTTTCACCTTTTGGCTACTGTGAATTTCACAGCTACGACATGTGTGTGCATATACATGTTTGACCATCTGTTTTCAACTCTTTTTTTCAGCGTATATCTAGGAGGGGAATTGTGGAGTTATACAGTAATTCTACATTTAAGTTTTTGAGGAACTGTCAATTGTTTTCTACAGCAGTTGAACCATTTTACATTCCCAACAGTGAAGAACATGAGTTTCAATCTCTCCACACCCTTGCCGACAGTTGTTATTTTCCGTTTTCATTTATTATATCCATATTAGCGAGTATGAAGTAATACCTCACTGAGGTTTCAATTTGCATTTCCCTAATAACTAAGGGTATTTTCATGCGCCTGCTGGCCATTTGCACATCTTCTTTGAAGAAATGGTTAACTAGGATCTTAAAATGCAGATTTTGAATCAGCACATTTGGGGTAGTTCTCAGATACTGCCTTCCTAAACAGTTTCAAAGTTGATGCTGATGCTGCTAAGCCTTGATGCACTTTGAGTAGCAAAGGGGCCACAGTGCAAAAGGGCTTTGGAAGGAAAAATCTGGTAGCTCTGTCTAATTCCACTCAAAAGATCCTATAGAGTCCAGGTTTAAATGTGCATGGAGCCTTTTGCTACTACCACTATACTGATCAGACAGCCCAGAGCAACCCAGAGTCCACCTAGAAGAGCAATGGCATGAGGGTCATAGATAATGGGGAACTATGAAATGCCCCTCTCTCCTATGAACCTCTGAAATCCTAGGGTTGTAAATGCCTGATTCCTGGGGATGAGGATGTCTGAGATTTAAAGGAAGGGGTGTCACCTCTGTACAGCTCCCTTTCCCCCAGTACCAGGATGACTTCATGTCCTGCCTTTAGCAGGCTTGGCACCTTTGAAAAGCTTCCTTGTCATAGCCCCAGCCCCCACTTCAGTTCCACACCACCTACCGTTCCATCTGCTTCTGGTGCTTCTCCTCCCGGGCCTGTGCCTTCATCTGCTGTACTTCAATGGTGTCGGGCTTGCGACGGCGCATGTATAGCTCATGGTTCCCCATGCATAGAGCCAAGATCCGTTTGTTAATCCGCAGCCGAGGAGCATAGAAAACAAAGTCCTGGTAGAAAACCAGTAGTCAGAAAGAGTATAGAAGGAAAGATGAAGGTGGGCTTCTGCCTTCTGAAAAGCTAAGTTAAAAAGCACTGAAACAATCATATTACAGATGGGAAGACCAATTATCAGAGTGGTGAAGTGATTTTCCCAGGGTCAGATGGCAAGTTAGTGGCAGACCCAGGTCTAGAACCCAGGCTTCTTGACTCCAAAACTAGTGCTCTTCCTACCAAGCCACAATTTCTTTCAACATTTGCTTATGAAAATCATCTTAAAATACCCTCAATCCAGTTGAAAGATAGAAACTGACTACATCTGCTAATTAAATATCCTGCTGGGTCTCAGGAATCTCTCTTAGAGGTACAATAATCTTTAGATAATACCCTGGTGAGTGTAGTATGAGTGGACTGGACTGGTTCTATATCTTCTAAAAGCATATCTTAGAGCCAGTCCCTTCAATCCTATTTGGAATAAGGCAGTGTATTTGTAAATACATACATGAATATGTAAGTCTCCTGAACATCAATTATCCCAGTTGTGGTGTTTTAAATAAGCCCTTGGTCTCAGCTGGCTTTGTTACTTACCTTTTTCTGATGAAAGCTGAGCACAGCAGCAGTTAAAAAACACACACACACAAGAAAATCCAGTGAGCTGGAGTTTGTTACTACAAATACCACTGGACCAAGGTCACCAGCTGATGGGCTAACCACCAGCTCTTCTGCCACTGAACCCAAACTGCTACCATCTCATATAGCTTGGGGTGCAGTAAAAGGAGCACAAGCTCTAGAGGTCAAACAACCTAGGTATAAATCCCAGCTCTACCATTTTAGCTGTGGGATCTTGGGCAAATCACTCCATCCCTCTGAAACTCAATTTCATCACTTATAAAATAGGAATGCCATTACCTACCTGACAATATCATTGAGGGTTTAAGGAGACAATATGCATAAAGTTCTTGGCAGGGAAAGTTCAGAGACCTCAAAGCTAGAAGAAGGTTGAGACCTCATGAGAAGGGTCTGGTTCAGCATGGCCACTGGCCTTTGCTGGACATGAGGAACATCAAAAGAGGAGACTCTCATCACAATTTTCTATCGTATTCCCAATCCCCAGTTTTTCAGTCTTGTCAGCCACAGGCAACTACAGGTGACAGGTGTGGTAATCACGTTAGAGGAATGACTGAACTCAAAGCATTCTTTTGTATTTGGATTGCTCTGGAGACAAGTCTTAAGAGGACAGCAGCAAAGTTATAACAAAAAGAACAACATTTGGATCTGGACTTCTCCTGCCTCTCTCCTTTCTCCACAATTAGAGATAAATCAAGTACATGAACAATTTCTACTTTTTAAGCCTAGAAGCTTTAAAAGATAAGATGTACTCTGTTTCTATCCCAGAGCCTTGGGGAAGTAAAAGACAATGGCTAACAGGCAGAACTTAGACTGCCTGGGGTTCTCCCTAATCCATGCTTCTCCTGAGACACAGTTAGCAGGGTAGCACCAGTTACAGGATGCCTCCTGACCATTTATTGGCATCAACATCCTTTTTCATTGCCAATCACCTTTGGTGCCTCCTATTCCCATCAACATACACAAAAATCCAGAGAAAGGAGAGAAATATCAATGACATGATTGCTTCTAGCATTATGTAGGCCTTGGCCAGTGTGACCATTACCTAGGCCTTGGCCAGTGGGAGGAGTCACTTACCGGGGCTTTTTTGTCAATGGGCTTGATGACAAATTTCTTGTCATTGAAAGAGATGTTCCTGATTTCACTCCAGGGGAAGCCTATCTTAGGAGTCAGCCTGTAAAAATGGATACCAAGAGCATTAGGACAAACGCAAGGCAAGAAGGACATACAGGGTTAGTGCCTTGCCCTCCCCACCACCAACTTCTCCCTTAAGGAGACAGATTCATTGCCAGCTCAGCCAGTATCATCACATGCCACCAGGTCAGCTGCCAGCACTGAGAGTTCACAAAGGACTTTCTGATACTATAATAAACATATCCCTTGTCCCAACAACTAAGGTTTGCTTTGTTTTTTGTTGAGGCATGGACCTTGTAACAATCTCTCAAAGAATCGCCATCCTTACTTCACTGGATCTCTTCTACTCAAGGTTGTAAAATCTGAGAGGACAGTAAATAATGAGTTCCAAGACTCAGAAGTTACACAAAACAATAATATACTGATCTTTATACTCATCAAGAGGAAACCAAGGGAAAAAAAATAAGCTAGTGAGATAAGGCTGTAGCAAGAGGGATTATAGGTCAAAAAGTATTGAATCATCATATGAAGTGAGATTAATTACAAATCCTAACAAGGTGGGTTTTAAACCAGTGCTATCCAACAGAAATATAAATTATCACACATGCAATTTAAAATTTTCTAGTAGCCACATGTAAGTAAAATAAACAGGGTAGAATTAACTATAACAACAGTTCACTTAACCCAGTATATGCAAAATACTATCATGTATTTTGGACATGTAAATGTTCATGAACATGTAAATGAATATTTAAAATACATTAATGAGACATTTTATATTGTTTTTCACACTAAGTCTTCAGTGTAGTTTATACTTATAGCACATCTCAATTTAGACCAGCCACATTTCAAGTGCTCAACAGCTACATGTGGCCAGAAGCTACCACAGTGGACAGTGAAAGTCTACTCAATGCAAGATTTAGAGGCCTGAGGGAGGTTGTGTGATCATCTGGGCTGGTCTAATCTAGGTAGAAAAAAGAATGATACAGGTGGGACCCAGGAAGTATAATCATACTTTGTTAAGTCCTAGGTGTCAAAGTAGCCCAAAAAAGTAAGCAAGCTGAGCAATATCGTATGATATCTTTTAGATGTGGAATCTAAAAAGAAATGATACAAATGAACTTACTTACGAAACAGAAACAGATTCACAGACTTAGAAAATGAACTTATGGTTCTTAGAGGGGAAGGACAGGGGGGAGGGATAGTTAGGGAGTTTGGCATGGACATATACACACTGCTATGTTTGAAATGGATAACCAACAAAGACCTACTGTATAGAACATGGAACTCTGCTCAATGTTATGTGGCATCCTGGATGGGAAAGGAGTTTGGGGGAGAATAAATACATGTATATATATGGCTGAGTCCCTTTACTGCTCACCTGAAAGTATCACAACATTGTTTATTAATTGGTTATACCCTAATACAAAATAAAAAGTTCAAAAGTGAACTCTGAACTATACCTGTCATTCTGCTCATAGATGTTGAGACCCAGGGCATCCACCCCCAGCCATAGCTCTGAGCCTTTCTTGTTCTTGATGCTGAAGTAGTTCACACCATACATCTCCAGATCCTGGGCAATCTTCAGATATTCCAGGACAGCATCCTCCCTAAACAACAGAGCGGAGGTCAGTGCCAGGGGGTGGAAGGGGCAAGTAATAAAGGGGAGGGAGCCTATGAATCAGACCCAGGGAGACAGAAAGCCTACTTGCTCTCCACTTCTGACAAGAATCTTGCCATAAGGGGTTGGAAAGAGGATGGAAGGTGAGCAGATGATGGTTAACACAGCAAAACATGACTTTTGCCAAAACATGCTCACAGGAGCCTAAGGTCTGAGATTCCCAAGGGGAATAAAGGTGGGCTGACTCTTGCTGACCTTTGGCATATTAGCTATCACAGAAGCCTCTTACACAGGCACATTATTAGCAGAGTCCAAACGAGATGGTGATGATAAAATGAAAAGATTCGTTCTTCAATTAGACATCTCCCAAATGGTATGCCATGTTCATAAAGATTCTTCCTCATTTCATTCTTGGAGAGGGGCCCTGGTGACTCAGAAACTCCCTAGGGGAGGGAATCTCAGGATCGCCTGATCTGGGCTATCAGCTCCCATCATCCACAAAAAGCACAATTTTATAATGCCGCTGATTTGCCTTCCATTTCTAATTTCTTCTTGTAAACTGCATTTCTGTCTCTCTCCAACATCCTCCAGTGTTCCTAGCCTCGGCCTCTTCTTCCCTGCTGAACCAACTCTTATTCTCCTTGCAAGGGCATAGTTCCTAGGGTAGGCTTACCTGAGCATGCCCCGGTGCTCCTCATGCCACACCTGGATCCTTTCCTCCCACTGGTCCTTGTTAAGCTTGTGCTGCTCCAGGACCCTAGAAAGACGATGTGGGGTCAGTTACACCAGAAGCAGACTGAAATTACAGCAGGAGGTATTAACTAGACACAGGGAACTGCCTGAGGGGTATGAGACATACAGAATGGGTGACCAAGAAAGACAATGGGAACACCTTCCTTTGTACCTTTAACCAGAAAATCCAATAATGTGCTGTGGTCACCAAGCAAAGCAGTAACATATTAACAGTCTGTGCTGATTTGTGGGACTAAGAGGAGGGATGGGCCTCGTGGAGGCATGCATGCTCTCTCCTAGATCTCTGTGGGGCCAATAGTTTGCATTTGTGAGACTACTGCTCAGGGATAAGATTACATAGCCTGTGGCTATGGAAGAGAGAACTGAGTCCAAATGGTTTAGGGGAAAACTAACAGGTTCAACTGTTATTATCTGTAAAATGGGCCCAGTTGTAATTATATCATTACAATAACTCCCAGATCTACTAGATCATAAACAGGGCTTGCTTTAAATATGCTGTTTCAGACATTATAGCAGTGACTGACTCATGTAGAGTTCCAGGGCACAACCACTATCCCTAATACCTTCAGGTGAGTTGTACATTTGCCATAGCTCCACTGGGAATGAGGTTACTGGAATGAAGCATAATTTTCCTTTCAATTTAAAAGCCTATATAAAATAGTGACTGTATGCAGTAGGGTTTTAAAAAAATCAAGAGACTAGGGTTCCAGGTTGCTGCAAATGAGCTGTGGGAGATTCAGCAGGTCAGAGTGAGTACCTCTGCATCTCTATTTCCTTAGCCAGGAAATAAGGATTATGCCTGCCTTATTCATTCTGTGTGTTGTTGTGATGCTAAAATAAAAATAATCAGAGTTTGAGAATGTTCAGTTTTGAAGCTTACAAATGGAGAAATCTCTGTACACTGGGTATCAATATTAAAAGACTGTTTTGAGCTCCCCATGTCCCTGGTTTAAGTATTTCTCACTCCAATGAACCTCTGATATAAGAGGTCTAAATCAGTGAAAAGGATCAAGAGAATGGAACTGGGGCAAGGAGAAGCAATCCATTTCTGGTTCTCAGTATAAGCACCTGTTTCCAGGGTAATGAAGTCTTGTAATAGGCAAACAGAGGAGGGGAAAAAGTGTTTTATTTTGAGAACCAGAGAAATAAGAACAGTATGGTGCCATATGCAAGTGTGTCTGTCTGAGCATCATAACATGGTCTTCAGACAGATCCTAGTGGAGAGGGACAGATCTGGCAACTCCTATATAACAGGAATCAATCAGCTTTGGGCCAGAGCTCACTCTGACCAGGGCAGATCGCCAGGACACCACCTCACCTCTGTGGCAGCAGCTTGTCCCCAGCCAAGTAGCCAGACTTGTGGACTTCCTTATTGAAGTCACCATACTTGGACTGGACAGCATAGGAGGCCAGCAACACAGCAGTCTCAGGTGGGCAGTAAATATCATCATTGAGAATGCCCTCCTTCACTTGCAGGAAGAATAGTCGCTGTGTGATGTCCTGGATCAACTCTTCAGATACATCCTCAGGGTAGAATTTGGCCCGGAACTTGAAAAGCAGAGGGCTTTCCTTCCGCACATCCTGGGCAGTCACCTAGAAGCAGCAAGGGGTTATGCGGTCTCTAAAAATAGATTTTAGGGGTAGGGGAGTGACTGTAGGGTGAGGAGAAGACACTAGAAAGTCATCAATTTGGATAATCCCAAAGAGTTGGGTAACAATTCTGGTAATTCAGAAAAGAGACATATTACTTTCATTGGGGACCCAAGCCCACATCCATAATTGCCTCCTATTGGGAATTTCTTCTTAAAATAACCTAACACCTACTGATAGTCATAAGCTCTTAAGCCATCATCAGACAATATATCCAACTGCCCCTACATTCTGAGGGTAGGTTTAAGAAACTCTTCTTTTAAGACTCTCCCCCAACTCCACAAATCAACAAAGTAAAGACTAGGATGTATGACTGAGGTCTGGGAATTGACTAGACAACAGCACAAATCAGATTGTCTTTTGAAGCCTGAAACTGGCTACTAATGGCTCCACATTTTCCCAGCAAAAGTCTCCACTCTTTGGGAAAAGAAGACTCTGTCAGCAAAAGTTGGGGCACTCATCCCCTAGACACAATCGGGAAAATAAGCCATAGGACTGTATGGAGACCTCCAAGGACAAAGTCAGACAGTTTGAGGATGATGAGATGGAGAACTGCCATGTTCCTGCAGAGATGCTGCTGGGATGTGGGGAGTTTGAATGGACCTATACTTAAACCATCTCACTTGGGGTCCAATTGAGAAAATTAAGAAAGAAGGACACATCTTTATGGGGCGCAGGCATAAGTTGATAGGCAAGAAAATAGACAAGATTATGAGACTTTCAAGATTCTTTCCAATTCAATAGTCTGTGACTCTCTGTTTAACAAATTTCCTAAAGCCCTTGAGTTTGGAAAGGAAAGAAGGATACCAATTTCCTCTAGAAGAACTATTGATGGCTATGGTCCATAAGTGGGTCCCATCCTCCTTGGACACTGGCCATTTTCGCTGTTACAAATCCAAATGGAGACAGAGCAAGAGCTCTGCCCTTATTCTGATCTAGCGGTTGAGAGACCACCCAGTGAAAAATGGAGCCCTACATACCCTAGATTTGCCAGCTTGCACATTTTACACTCCTGAGCAAAGTCTAGTAGAAGAGTGAATTCCAAATGTGACAGTGGAGTAAGCAATTACCTTCTTATTGAGTTTCAGCCAAGTAGAGAAACCCTTAGTGTCCTGGTACTGCAGACCAAAAAACCAAACTTCCCTTAGGCCGATAGTTTTCACCACCTGAAAGGCAAAACACAAAACAGCCACTGATTGAATGCCTACCCTGTGCCAGGCACAGAGGAAGCAAATGTGGAGCCCATGTGGCCCCTGACCTTAAAGGATATAAGGCACTCAGGTCTGGAAATAAAATACACTTGGGCAGCAGCTAAGAAATAAGGTCAACATCTCTTTGCACCAAATACTTCTGTTGAGGTAGGGACTAGATCAACTATAATCACTACCACACACCAATAACTTGATATCCATTATCTCCTTGAATTTTCACAGTAGCCCTATGATATAATTACAACTAGGCCCATTTTACATATAATAAAAGTAAGGTTCAGTTAGTGAGTAGCAGAGTCAGGACTGTTTAACTCCAAACCCATTCAAATTCAGTGCTTTCTGCCACCACCATCCCACTCAATTATGCTATGCAGCTCCATACTCCCAGGATAGAGTAAAGGCTGAAGATAGAAACTGTTGGTTTAACTCCTGAATCTTGTTCTCCTGGACTCCTTCCTTATGTTTAGCAACTAGAAATAATGCCCATACCCTTCAGGCTAAGTCCTACTTACAATGCCCAAAGTAAAAATGTACTGTGCTATCTATAAACCCCAAACCTGTGCTGTGCTTAGAGGCTAAGATGCTTATTTTCAGCCATGATTAGAGCTCAGTCATGATTCTCCTTTACCACTCACACAGGTTGACAGTGAGAATGAGTATAGTAGCTGAAGGGCCCCATGGTGTTCAACTCCTGGGCGTTTTGGCTGATCAGTGGGCAGGAAAGGAAAGACAGTCAGGAAAAGATAGACAGGGTCTGTTTTCCAGTCCCTAACATTAGCATGTAAATAGTTCTGGCTGGTGGCTCAACCCTAGCATGCCCACCACTGGGGATAGAGGCAATAAAGCCATATCCTAATGAGGTCATGGTGGTATCAGGGAGTCTTCTTTATATTTTCTTCTACTGCGGTGGTAGGGGGGGATTTGAGGTGAAGAAATTTACCTGGAGTTAGAACAGGTAGCAGGGACCGAGGGTTGCTAATGTCTTTCTCTATAGATGAATCATTATCTCCCCCTCAAAACACACATACATGTGCATACACAAACACACACTGCACTGTATCTACAAAGTTTCTACTATGCATCCAAGGCCAGGCCAGACCCATAGTCACTCCCAGAGCTTACAATCTAGAGCTTCAGAAGCCTCAAGGAAAACAGTAGATCATGTTTATTAAGTACCTATTATGTGCCAGGTACCAAACACTGAACAATCATGAGATAGTCATTATCTCCATTTTTTTTTAATAAATTTATTTATTTTAGTTGGGGGCTAATTACTTTATAATATTGTAGTGGTTTTTGCCATACATTGACATGAATCAGCCCTGGTTTTACATGTGTTCCCCATCCTGAACCCCCCTCCCACCTCCCTCCCCATCCCATCCCTCTGGGTCATCCCATTGCCCCAGCCCTGAGCATTTGTCTCATGCATCGAACCTGGAATGGTGTTCTGTTTCACTTATGATAATATACATGTTTCAATGCTATTCTCTCAGAATGTCCCACTCTCACCTTCTCCCTCAGAGTCCATAAGACTGTTCTATGCATCTGTGTCTCTTATTCTGTCTCGCATATAGGGTTATCGTTACCGTCTTTCAAATTCCATATATATGCATTAGTATACTGTACTGGTGTTTTTCTTTCTGGCTTACTTCACTCTGTATAATGGGCTCCAGTTTCATCCATCTCAATAGAACTGATTCAAATGTATTCTTTTTAATGGCTGAGTAATATTCCATTGTGTATATGTATCACAGCTTCCTTATCCATTCGTCTGCTGATGGACATCTAGGTTGCTTCCATGTCCTGGCTATTGTCTCCATTTTATAAATGAGGAAAATAAGGCTTAGAGAGCAATCTGTCTAAAACTGTAGAGTCTAGACTAGAATCCTAATTATATGACTCTAAAAACCTATACCCTTTTTCTCTTGTTTGCTATCTCCTAATGCCAAGGGTTCAAAGGAGCTTAGAAGCTCTAGGGTTCCCAAGTGACTAACTGCCTTGTCTCTCTTTTGGCCCAGATATCCCAGCTAGACAATGAACTTTGACTACCTCTGCATCTACATATAGCTCCTGGCTTTCCCACTAGGTTCAGTCAACAATCACTTTGGAGAGAAGCCATATTGCCAAGTCATTAACCATCATTGCTCACCAGGGTGTTCATGATGATTACCCTCCCCCTTCATAGCTTGAATCAGGTATCAAGAAACCTGAGTGGAAGTCTCACTTCTGTCTCCCACTTTCTGTGTGATGTTAAGGCAATATATTTCCTTCTCTGGACCTCAGTTTCCTCATCTATCCAGCTTCCCCATCTACTATGAGTGGTGTGGCTTAAATGACTTCTTTATGCTCTCAAGTTCTACCAATCTACTAACTAGGTTATTTGTAAATGACCAAGAAATATAGCCCCATTTCCCACATACCTCTTGACAACTTGGGTAACTAGGAACATGCTTAGAAAAAAATAAATGAGGGAAGGTGTAGTATATGAGGAAAGATCAAGACTTCCAGGATTTGATGGAAAGGTGAGTCTCTGAGTCTAAGTCAATAGGCATTACCATCAGGTTTTCGATAGAATACAAAGCAGTCATGTTGAAATGTGATAGTGGCTTTTTTTTATTGCAGAGGATAAAGGGAAAGGATGTGGATAGGAAAGTTTTTTTTTTTAAGCGCCTCTTACATCCTATATCTAAGATAGGGCCTAATCAATGGTTTTCCACAAGGCTGCAGAACATAGTGTGTACAGGTGCAATTGGTGTAAAGAAATAAGTTCCAAGAAACAATGCAGCCCCAGGATAGAAAAAGACCCACTGAAGATGTTGAAAATGGACCATTAGGACAGGATGCTAGGTCATGGCAGGGCAGACTAGGAACAGAACTAGTAGGGTAGCAACTGGCTTTTGCCTGTACCAATGGCCCAGGTGTAGAAACTCAAGAGACACCAGAATTAAAAGGAAGTGAGGCAGGCACAGACTACACAGTCAGTTCTCAGGTCCCAGGAGTGAGTTCCTTAGCCGCTATTTACACCATGTTGTCCGCTTCACTAGTGGTATGGTGAGGAGTATGATGAGAGGAGGATCTTGGGAGCTAAAATAATTCCAGGATCTAGAATATCTCTGAGGATAAAGTAATAGTTAAAGTGATATCAAAAGAAAGATATCAGGATCAGCAGGGTATTTTAATCTCTCTGAGCACTGCCTCTTCCCTATGAACACAAAGAAATCAGATGCATATAAATGTTCTACTTCCTTAGACTGTAGGCTTGGAGAGAGAGCAATGTCTCTTAGCCTCCATTGAAGTCCCAAAGTAAGGAAGTGAGTGTGTTGGGTGAAGGAAATATGGTCTGAAGTCAGAACTGAGACTGAGAAAGAACAAAGGGTAAAACAGATGACCCATGGACCCCAGGCTGTAAGGAAATCTCCAATTAAGGTCCACAGGGTGCTGGGATCATTTGATCAGGCAACTCTTGGCCCCATTTTCAAATCCTGAAATATGGAATGAGGCCAAGCTTAGCTTGCTTCAAGCTTTGCCTCCAGCTGAGAACTTACTTCAGAGGAAAGAGAAACCTCATTTTCTAGTGGGAAAGAGTATCTAGGTTACCAGTTCCGGGAAAACATCTGTGGCTCCAATGAGCAGGTTCTTTACCATTCCACTCTGAGAAGTGGCTGCATCTCTAAGAAAAAAATTATTTCTTTGCTCCCTTTGATTTCAGACAGCAAGCTCATCTGGCCTGAGCTAGTATTTCTCCAAGCTGCCACAGAAGACATTTTTAAGCCACAGAAGATAATGAATGCATATACCCAGGGGATGGGGGTGGTGGTGTGGGGTTGGAAATGTCAGAATACAAGGAGATGGATGGCTGTAAGTCATAATTTCTTTGAAGACTGAAGGTTTAATCTTAATCATTTGTGCAAAATTTACTGTTTACTCCTTAAATATCTATATTTTAACAATAAAATAGATATCTACAAGTACAACTGATGCTCCAAGATACTAAATCACATCTAGCCCACAGATCTGTGAACCTCTTGGAACCTGGCACATTCACCTAGAGGGGGCTAGGACTTCAGTTTGAAAAACACTGGCTGTGGATTCTATTCAGTCACATAATACTAACCCCCAAAACAGACTGGAACATTACAGGATCCAAGCAGCATAAACTAGAAAACTGGGGTCCAGTGAGGGAAAGAGACTTGCTTCTCAGAAAATTGTCACTAATTGCCAGGAGCATCATAAGTAAGAAAGAACTCCTGTTTGCCTCTTTTTTGCATGTGAAGGCTACTTATATCTGAGATCTGGAGAGGGCAGAGAAGATTAGGCCAATTCCAGAACCCAAAGTCCCCTCCCCATATACTCTATGCATCTATCTGAATAAATAAACTAGTGACATAATCAATCACTTCAGAAGCCAAGAGCAGGATTGGGAAGCAAGGCTTGAGCCTTAAGAGAAAAAGTGCATGAGAAATTATGTGCAAAACTGCACCAATGCCCAAATACCCGAGGCCATTATAGGCTTGGCAGCAGCTGCATCAATCACCTACCTGAAAGCAAATCAGTGCACAACTGGAAAGTTCCAGGAGGGGCTGTCACCATCTCTGCTTCTGTTACCCTACACTGACTGTGCCCAAGTGGCCACCTACTCTATAACACAGAGCACATTCATCTAGGGTTCTAAGTATAAGGACCAAACTTTGCTTTTAGAATGGAAACAGGCAAAGAAAGGGGAAGTCACGGAGGACACAGCTGACAAAAGGTACTGGGAAAATTGCAAATGCTATGTGCCTTGATTCAAACCACTATACTATGTCTTAGCTATCTGACCTTAAACAGGTCTTTTCCCCTCTCCAAGCCTCAGTTCCTCATCTATAAGATGGAAATACAACTATTACAATAACAGATATTAGGTATTTTATAAAATAAAAATGGAAAAAGGAGAAGGATTGCTGTCTTCATTGCAGAGTCTACAAATCCTAAGGACTTCACTGAGCCAGAAAAGCCTCTTGATTTTATGGCTCTATTATCTGAACTCCCAGGGGAAATTCCACCCACTTATTTAGCTCTTAATAAGAACAAGCAACATTAGAATGCCTGCTATGCACCAGGCACTTGACTTATTTGAGGATTAAATAAGACTACAAAATCTCTAAAATTGTGTGATTACTATTTTATTGAGAAAAGTAAAGTCCTAAGAGGCTAAACGAGTCATCCAAGGTCACACGGCTAAACAGCCAGACAGAATTTGAACCCAAGGCTGACTCTAAATCCCATGCTCTATATACCACCTCTATGTACAACCTGAGTCTCAAGGATGTTTTTTCATTCGACGTGAGAGGAGAGTTGCATGTATTTTTCTCTGTTTCCAAAGGTGAGTAACTCCAAGTTCCTTAAGGACAGAGATGGCGTCTGATAGGTCTAGAGATCCTTCTCAAGACACAGTAGACCTTCAGTCAATATTGAATCAGTCAGTGAATAGATGAATGAATGGATGGATGCTCTGAGATTTCACCTCTTTTCCACAGCTCAAAACCTTAAGTGGAGGGGACAGGTAGAGCTAGACTAGAGCTAGAGCTTAGAGACCATGGCTGAGGAGGAGACAAGTAGAGGGTTCTTAAAGTGGAACTTACGGCACCTAAGTAATCAAGAGCCCTTGGAAGAACCTCAGGTTTTAGAAGTGGGGCTAAGTGACAAAAATTGCTATAGAAAAATGTTCTCTCTCTTCTCCCTAGCTGTTCTCACTCCTCCACACTCAACAAGAGACAAAGGCAAGTGGGAAGAACTATGGGCCCCATTTCCCTTTCCCACCATGCCTTGGGCCTCTTCAAGCTATGACTTCCCATTGTTGCCTGTTATTTATCACTGGTGCCAAGGAGGGTGCTTCCTCTCCAGTCAGCTTCCTCTCTGGTCATCAGCCAGACAACTGCTGGATTCCAGGATGGCCCCAAAGCTTTTGTCAGTCTCTCCCACGGAGTCCAGCTTCTTCCTCCTAGGCCCCTGATCTCCCTGAAAGAAGGTCAAACATAATGGACTTCCTCCCTTATGCCTCATCAAGTTGGAGAGAGGGAAAAGATCAAACCCCCCAGTGGCCTATGAACATGCACAGGTCTGAGGATTCCCATCCAGACTTGCCTTGGCCCTGAGAGTGCCAGATGCTCAATTCTGTGTCAGAGTTCAAACCTTTTTGTCCTGTAGTTTTCACCTATGGGGTCCCAGCTCTGTTCCTTCTGACATCACAGAGCAGATTGCCCCTTCCTTCCAATGATAGCCCCTCAATGACCTCAAGACAGAGAATACATATCCTCTTGAGTCTTCTCTTAGCCAAACAGGTTCATTCACCCCAGAGTAGCACAGTAGGGAAAAGTATTGTTTTATTTACAGTCAGAGCTATAATTTAAACTCCATATCACAATTTACTAACTATATAACCTAGAGTGTTTTCTTTCACTTCTTATAGGCAGGGTCACTGCAAGGTTTAAAACACTGAGCCAAAGTTAGTCCATAGTTCAGTTCAGTTCAGTTCAGTCTCTCAGTCGTGTCCGACTCTTTGCGACCCCATGAATCGCAGCATGCCAGGCCTCCCTGTCCATCACCAACTCCTGGAGTTTACCCAAACTCATGTCCATCGAGTCAGTGATGCCATCCAACCATCTCATCCTCTGTCGTCCCCTAGTAGGTACCCACTAAATAATTTTTCTCAAAACACTGATCTTCTGGTTGGGAAATCATGAACTCTATGGTTTCCTCCCCTTCCTCTCTCCAACCATACGAAAGATTCAAGCTTCTCAAGAGCTTTTCTGGGGAAGCAGTAGCTTTCAGAACTAGCACACCAATCCAGCCAAGGATCCCTACTATATGGGCTTCCCTCAGAACCACATCCACAGTACGCAAGTCAAACAAGCACTAACAAAGAATTACCTGGCCTTTTGGCTTTTTTAAGTTAATAAACTTCTTTGTTCAAGGATTTTTCTGCCCTAGTCTCTAAATTATACCTTCCTCACCCTCCACAGTTACCCCATCCAATGCAAATGGACAAAGCCCCCAGTGTTGAAGGCAGGGGATGGTGTCATTTACTTGAGAGAGATTAGGCATAGAACCAGAGTTCTGGGAATGAGTCTGGGCAGAGGTCGAGGGAACCTCTGGTTCCCAGCTGGACTATAAAATTCACATTGGCTCATACTCTCCTCTCTATAGCTGCTGCCCAGAATGATATTGCTGTCTGAAGCAAAGGGCCCAACAGCTTACCTATGGTATGCACACCTTCTCCTTTTTGTCCCAGGGACAGTAAGAAGCCTATACAGGAAGAGTTGTCCCTGCTGTCAGGTAGCTTTGCCCTCCCCAACCCGTGGTATATGCCAACTGCAAATCATACTCAACTGAAGCATTTCCCTCCTTTTTACAGAAAGGGGTCATCTGAAATCCAAATAGTGGGGTTAGAAATGGGAAAGAACAAATATGGAGTACAGAAATAAGTGCCATAAATTTCTGAGAGATAACCAGATTTGAGGTATCAGTTAGACACTGTACAGATGGGAAAACTGGGGCCCAAAGAGGGGAAAGGTTTGTGTAAGGTATCAGGAGAGTTAGTGGTAGAGCCAGCCATAAGGCTGAAAATTTCTAACTTTCTATCTAGTGCCCTTTCTAGTTCACTAGGCTATCCATTTATAGGCTTTCCAACATAAAACCTGCATGCAAAGGGAGAAGGCAAAACCTTAGTGTAATCAAAATGCAATGTCATATTCAAGATTAGCATTGTAATAATTTGTGAACTATATGAACGCCAGCATATTAATTGTAGTAAATGTGTGTTTAAATGTTCCTCTAATTTGTCCTTTCTCAAATTAAATATCAATGACTACCTTTCAACATTTGATACAAAACAAACTCCACAGAAGAAGCAAGTTCCAGCTAAATCCAAAGTTACATACACTATGGATCTTCAAGCCAATCTCTCAACTCTAACTGATTAATGAGACAAGAAGTGTCATGGCGTTTGAGAGCTATCATTTATTACATCTCTACTATATGCCAGATGTTTCACATAACACTCAATTCTCTCAGTGCACTTCCTTATAGTCCTTCTCACCTATTTCTAATTTATCCTTTTGAATTTTATATATCCTTACAAGCCACTGGGTAGCCACTGGGTAGCAAGTGATATACAAATAATAGACCCTTTCATAATCTCACAAAAAGCCTGTGAGGTAGACATTAGATGCACTTTGGGGGTGCAGTGGGGGGGGATGAAACTACTAACCCAAAAAGGTTCAATAATTTTCCCAAGGCCTAGCTAAGAATATGAAGATTTTTGTTTCCTCATCTGTAAAATGGGGCCAGTACTAATCCCCACACTCATAGGGCCTTGTGATAGTCAACTGATATGGTATACAAAATGCCTGGCATAGTACCTGACATACAGTAAGCCCTAAATAAAATGTTAACTTCCATCTGTATTAGCCATAGACAGCAATTTTCCTACTCTACCACATAACATCAGGGACTCAGGAGACATGCCCAAACTGTCCCACATTTCTAGCCATACTCTCCTTCTTTTTACATAGAGATCTGAATGGAAAACAGCCTTGTACCATCCCCATCTCCATCCTCTCCCTTCACCAGTCAGAAGTATTCATAGTAATAGAATGATCGTATTTGAATATAATTTCTTTCCTCCTTTCCCTTCCCAAGTATGGGTAAGCTCTCAGACAGCAGAAGTACACAGAGAGCAAAGGAGAAAGGGAAGCAGGAGGGCATGGAAAATCCATTAAGGGGACATGTGGTCCCCACATCCAGGACGATGTCAGACTCTCACCTCACCAGAGGCTGGTGTGGAAATAGGATAATGGCCTGTCTGGAGGGATTCCAGTCTCTAGTAATGAGAGCCCCATTTTTACTCCTGGAAGTCTGGTCACAGAAGGCACATTCCTTTGGCCCCTGGAGAGTCTTTGCATGCTGACAGATTCTATGGCCCCCACCTGGCTGTTATATAGCACATCCTTTCTGACAATGGTGATTCACAACGAAGGGACATTCTTTGGATTGTAGATGGGGATGACTAGTTCAGTATTATCTCCATGTCAGGATTATAGGAGCTGAGGTATCCTCTTATTGCATTCCTCACCCACTGTGGTATCTTAAGTCCCAATATTCCTTGAGGGAAATGTACATAGAGCACACTACTACAGGGAGAATATGTTGGTTTCCTTCTACTGGGAATAAAAACCAAGTGACAGAGGCCATGTTGTACAGTGACAAGAACATGGGGTTCAAATCCCAGCCAGATACCATCTGAGTGCAATAAAATTATTTAATTTCTGAGCCTCATCATTAAAACAGAGAAGAGATCACTTATATCTTTCAGAGTTGAGAGAAGGGCTCTGCCTGCTGACATTTTTAAAGCATCTAGCACAGTCATACTCTGCTCGTTTCTCTTTTCTCCCATGTTTAGCCCCAAGGATAGGACTGATCGGGGCCATCCAAGATATAGGCTGCCAGAGTTAAAGTTTGCCTACTTCATTAAGGCTGAGGCCAGCCTTTGTTTTGACCTCTCCTGGAGGAGTGAGTAGGAGAATAGATTCCTCAAAAGTGGGCATTATAGTGGAAGCTATTGGAAGAAGTGGGAAGCTAAGAAGCAATAAGCCCCTCCCTTACCTGGTCAAACAGCTGCTTGCCAGTGGTGTTGGGCTGGATGGCAAACTCCAACTCAGCGTCCATGGTGGTCACACGCACATTGATCTAGGATGAGATCAAAGGAGATAAGTTAGTTGTTTGGCTCGATGCTCAACAGAGCCTGGGACAAGTCTCTGTCCAACTAGAGGAGAAGGAACTAAGGTGCAGGAACCTATGGAATTTAGATACTGGTGTGAAAGAAGGGAGACCACTGAAACAAACAGTAACCTAGGCCTCTGCTCCCAACCAGTTTACTGAAGACAACCCCCTCCCACAGCTACAAGGCAGTGCTTATCAAGGGGCAAACAAATGAATGCAAATAAACCTACTATCAAAAGGAAACAAATGTTGGCTACACTTCTTCCAGGAAGCCTCCTCCACCTACATCAGCTAGCTCGAAGCCCACAGCATTCTCTTCCCACCTCTGATCTATAGCCTGGACTATCCACAGCACTGGTCTTCATAGAGGCAAGTTAAGGGCAGGATAAAGAACACTGGACTCCAAGCCTAGCGCCACAACTGGCTTACTCTACAACCTTGAATAAATCTTATTCCCTTCCTGCACCTTAGTTCCCTTCACCTGTGCAAGGGCAGGAGTGTGGGAGATGGAGTTTGTCAATTATACTAGGCAATCTCCAACAGCCGTTTCAGTGCTGATGTCTATGGTTCTATATACTGAATTGCATTGTTAACACTTCCTGTATTTATGTCTCATTGGTCTACCTAGGCACAAGAGAAGAAAGGGTCCTCAACAGAGATAGATGTGAGCAGGACAGAGGTGCTACCAAAGCCAAGTAAGCAGAGGGAAAAGGGACAAGGACAGGGACAGGCCCAGATGGAAACACACAGCGTTTCATAGGTACTATAAAAAGTACCCTCTATCCTTAGGAATAGATCACCTAGCCAAAGTCAGTGATAGCTGATATTTCATCAGTAGAGGTAGGTTTCCTTGGCTGAAGACTTGGTAGCAGTGGTAATAGTATTAACAGCAACAATAAGCAGCAGCTTTCATGTATGAAGACTTACTACTCACTAGGCACTTTATATGTACTATCCCAATAATCATAATCACCCTGTGAAGCAGAGAGTATTATCTCCACATTGGGCATGAAGACTTAGATATTTGTCTAAAGTTACATTGCTAGTAAGTGGGGAAGACAGGGTTTGAATTCAGATCTAAGTCCAAGTCTCACAATTTAAGCCAACATGTCAAACCTCTCTTACATCAAAGTGTAAAATGTCTCCATTAAAAGAAACCAAAGATTAAGTTTTTTTATTTATTTATTTTTCTACTGAAGGATAATTGCTTTACAGAATTTTGTTGTTTTCTGTCAAACCTCAACATGAATCCATAGGTACACATATATCCCCTCCCTTTCAAACCTCCAAAGATTAAGTTTTTTAGTTGCTGGACATTTTGCTTAGATAACCTATATGATACAGCCACATGATGGCTTGTTACATGGTAAAATAAAATATTCATAATGACTATTTCATGCCCACATAAAACACCTCAGTAATATTAAGAAAGAGTAACCAACAAGATTTCATGAGCTCAATTTTGTAAAAAGTATTCAAAGAGAGGTTATTGGAACCATACCCAAGTGTCAGTCAGTCTTGGTTTTTGGGTAGTGATCTTATGAGTGCATTTTCCCTTCTTTAAATTAAAAATAAAACTAATCTACATTTCTAGGATGCTCACATATTACTTATTCTATTGGGGGGGATAAAAGTAGAATTGTCAAAGATACAAATCCCCATGGAGTAGCTAAAACATTAAGCCTTATCAGTCTTTAATACCTATGGGCCTTTCCTGAGCACAGGGGTCAGCTAGTGGGGAAGAGGGGGCCAGACAGCAATTTTGCCAGCTAAACAATTCTGATGAGGACCAAGCCTGGGGAATGATTTTGTAAATAAATCTCACCAGGGAGCCAAGGAGGAAATCTATTTCAGGATTGACAATGGGACAGGAAAGGCCATGAAGGCAGGAACAAGTAAGGCAAGTACCCCAGTGGGAGACAGCAGGCAAGATTAGCCACTTTGACTCAGTGTTACCTAGGCTCCTTGCCAATCCAGTGACCTCCATAGAATGGACCCTCATAAGGTAGGGAGAATGAGGCCCAATGGACTAGAATTTGGCTTCAATATCTAGCCTTAAATCACACTTGAGTTGAGTCAGGGGAGCCCTCAAAACACCAATGACTTGGCAGATAAGAAGTAGAAAAGGGACAACAGCCCTTTCAGTATATTGAGAAATTTCATTCTCACTTTGAGGCTTCTGTCTTAATTACTCAGTGGGTACTCACAAGATATTGGCTAAATGAACAGTACTAAGCAAGGAGATACAAGAGATAGATATAGCATAGTATACAGACTCAGAGGCGGGAACATTTAACATCTTGACTTTTTTGTGCCACGGACCTTTCTGAGTAGTATGGTGAGGTCTATGGATTGCCTTCTCAGAAATTTGTAGATGCATGAAATAAAGTAGATACAAAGAGACCAATTATATTGAAATAGTTATCAAAATTTAATATGTACTTCTTCATTATTATATTATACAATTACCTAACACTGGGTCTTATTAGTTATTACTACTGTAATTTCAGCTTTATCTTCAGCATAAATGATATTCTGAAAAATCTATAATAACTAAATTGTAATATAAAAGTATCTTAGATTTCCATTGGTGACAAAGTCACAGGTACTGCCTTTTTTTGGCCTAAATTCATAACTGAAAGAAGGGTTACATTTTAGTGAGAAGTCAGTAAAAACAAATATGTAAATTTTCCTCCATCCATCTTCATAGATCCTTCCCACTTCAAATCATACCCATGGATTTCATGGAGGCCCAAGGACTCTAGGTTAAGGAGCTTTCTATAAATTTATTTCAGTTTTCCCAATATTAATGGAATACTATGTTTACGGAACTATGGTTGCAGTAGAGCTGTAGAACCAGTCCCTGACCCCAAGGTACTTACTGAATAACAAGAAAATTATAACATACAAGGGAAACCCTGAGAAGTACCACACCAGAACAGAAGAAACTTTTTTTGTGGAAATACAGAACCACAGTTCAAAGTGGTATTTGCAGGGTCTCTAAGGATAAGGATTTTGAAAAAGGGAGAATGTGGGAGTTGGGGGGAAGAACACCCAAATGTCCCAGGTAAAGAAAGAGACAATGCAATGGCCCAAAAGGAGACAGAGATGCAAGGATGCAGAGCTCCTCCAGGGTAAATGAGGCCTGCAAGGTGAAGAGTGGGCACAGAGGCCAGGAAGATAGGTGGAAAGGAGTCATACCAATCTACCATCTTCAGGGGCTGGCCCATAACTCCAAATATTTAACTGAAATATTTGTTTATAAATGTTTCTTAAATAAATCAACTGGTAGAAAAGAACTCAGTCTGGATTAGGAATAAGTATGTCAGAGAGGCCAGAACTGTTCATGCTTCCTGTATCATATATAGAGCATTGCCCCAGAATAAGAAAGAGCTCTCCTTCCATCTGAAGCTGTCCAGCTGAAACTAAACTGGAACCTACGTCTCCAGAATTCCTGCTCAGGGTTTCTGTCATTCCACTGTGGCTGCATCTCAAGGGAAAGCAGCCTGTGGTTCCCTGAACTTCACTGTAGAGACAAATAATCTTAGGCTTAAAAAATTAGGAAGAAAAGCAAACACAACACAAAGGGACTTCTATTCTTGCCACCACTCAACTCAGAATAAAATGTGAGCCTTGAAGACAGGATCATGGGTCTGTGTTCTCCTGATTTTTGGTGTGTTGGCGGTAGGGGTAGCAAGAGTAATAGCATGACCAGGGCTGAAGGTGATAGGTATAGGGCAGGAGTGGTGATCAAAGAATATATCTAATTTTCCTTAACAGTAATCTAGGACCCAAATGTGTACAAGGAGCTGCAGGCCCAGATCCACTGCCACACAGGATGCTCACCCAAGTGGGCACCCACTGCCTTCCTTTTGGCCTGGCCTCTTCAATATCAATGAAGAGACGAGGGTAGTCTAGTTGGAAAGGCAAGAACCTGAAAATAAAGCCTCCAAAGTCAGCAGAAAGTTCCCAGGTGGCCCCACAGCTTAGTGGGAAAGGAGGCGCTGGCCTGGGTGAGATAGCATTTCAAGATGTGGTCCCCAGCAAAGAACTAAGGCCCTGTCTAAGCCTGTCCTTGAAAACTGTGTCTCTGGAAAACATTTAGGGTTTAAGGAACAAAAAGAGTCTGGATGTGGTGGGGGGGGGTGTCACTCATATACACTAGCCCACCCACCCCTAGCCCAAGAACAATAAATCCACTGTTATTTATTGAAAAACGGAATACAGACAATTCCCAAGCAAGCTCTTCATTGGTCTATAGCCCATCTCAGTAGTCTGTCATTCAAAGCCCTCAACAAACTGGATCTCTCCTGTGTCCCCAGTTGGCTAGCCTAAAAAAGAAAATAACTATGCCAGATCCTATCTCTGCCTTGACAGCAACAGCTGGGGAACTTTGCCCTCTAGACCTGGCCAACTTCAAATAAGGGACCCTCTCATTTCCTAGGGCCAAGAGTACGCCGATGAGCAGTAGCTGGGCCACAGAGAGGAGATCGGAGCAGTTTCCTCTCATTTGCCCCATGTTACTGAACTACAATATGGCTCTTTACTGGAGAGGAATTTGGTGGATGGCTTCCCAGGTGGCCCAGTGGTAAAGAATCCGCCTGCCAATGCAGGAGATGCAACAGATGTGGGTTCAGTTCCTGGGTCGGGAAGATCCCCTGAAGGAGGAAATGGCAACCCACTCCAATATTCTTGCCTGTAAAATTCCATGGACAATGGAGCCTGGGGGGCTACAGTCACAACTAGTCAAGACACAACTGAGCACGCACACACGCAGAGGACAAAGCAGAGACAGAGTCAAATAATCACAACTGATTTGTCTGAACCATGGACCTATATGTCAGAAGGATCTGGTATTACCAGCCTCACATCATGAATAAGGAAACTGATGAGCAAAGAGGCAGGTAACAGAAAGATGGAAATGAACAAACTGTGTTAACAACAATGTGCCAAGCCCCTTCACTCACAGTCTCGCTTAACATCGTTGAAACCACATTTACTCAGCCAGCAAGTGGTGAAGACAGGCCTTCTGGACATTCCAGAGCACCATCCTTGACTCCACTTACCTCTCTGGTCATGCTGACTTCACTGCTGACTTCAGACAATGCCTTGGCAACTATTTTGGCTAAGGCCCAAACACTCTGGTATAAGGGAACCTGGGCACATCTGGGAAGCATTACTTGGGAAGGCCCCCTCGCCAGGGCAGAGCTTGTGAGTCAGCCCAATTGGGTCTGAGCTCAATGACCTCACCTCTCACCTGCCACCTCCCCATTCTTCAAAGGCCCAAGTCCTCTGGGTTTTCAGTGGCACTGCTGCTATGGAGAAGGCAAAGGTAAGTGCATAAGGGTAGCCAGAGGTAGGATGAGCCCTACTAGGACAACCCCAGAACTTCAGTCTCTTCCACAGACAGAGGGCAGTCACTACATTGTCACTCAAACTGCCTTTCTCCATTATTTAGGCTCTAGCATCCACCATTTCCTGCTGCCAGAACTAGAGCCAGAGCAGGGCAGGGCCTGGTCTGTCTTGGCTCTTGAGATGACAGCACTGACTCAAGCAGCTGTTTTCCATAAGGGGTAAAACAAGGGTTGCTTTGAATCTCTAGCCTAGGAGGCATTCTCCCCCTCTCCCTTCCCCTCCTCCTTCTCCACTGACTCACTCACTTCCCAGCAACTCAGCCTCTTCCCGTGGACTTGGAAGTGGGACTTGGTACAGTTATCTGTTCTGACTTCTTCTTGCCCATTTCCAAACCCTTACTTAACACAAACAACAATACCTGCCTAGGGTTAACCCTTCCTATGCCATGCTTTTCCCCAGTAGGTTCTAGAAAGGAGACCACCTGGACCCCATGCACACCCATAACTTTAATGGGTCAGCAGTAATTCTTTAGTCACTCCAACTGCTGCAAAGGGCATGGGAGACAATGGTCCTCTTTAACTTGCTTTGACCCAGTCACCTTCGCTAAGAATCACTTCAACTGGGAGACAAGGGCATATTGGAGCCTGGGTGTTACTTGCCCAGTTATACTTGGGGGAGTAACCTCAAACAAAACTAACCTCTATTAACAATGAGAACATAATTACATTGTCACTATGTGAGGAGAGCTCAGGACAGAGACCAAAGCTAAAAAGGAGAGAAACAATCAAAAACCTTAGCAAGCTAGAGCTTGCCCATTAATCCAGCCTTAATCGCACAGCCTTTTGCTTAACCTGAGACTGAGGTAGAATCCCCCTCTGCCTCTCAACACATTAAGGTCAGGAAGGAAACTGGCTCCTCACCATTTATACCTAACTCCAGGACTTATTTTCAAAATCAGTTCAGCCAAACCACACCCCAGGAGAAATATCACCCATTCCCCTACCCCCTACCCTAACTCATCTCTCCTCCTAGGCACAGGGTTCTACCCCATAAGCACCTTAGCATGGCCATTCCTCTTTAAATTTCCTCAAGATTTCAATCTACTCATCCTAGAACCTCATCTGGCTCCTTCAGAATAAACCCTTCTAAATTTCTCATCCCTATTCTCCAAGAGAATGAATAATCCAGAATCCCGAACTATCAGACCTGAGATCACTTGATTCAAATTCTACAATATACAGCTGGGGAAACTGAGGTCTAAGGAATGGGAAGCATTGGCCTAGGGTCACACAGCTGCTGGACAGTGTGAAAGCGAGGACTAAAAGCCTTGCTCTTGATCCACTGGCCATAATAAACAATAGAAACACCCTAGCACTTAGAAAACAGTAGACAAATCAGGATGTTGAGCTGAAAAGACTATGTGGAGAAGGCAGAACCAGCTTGCTTCCATTAAAAATTCTAAGTGGACGCTGAATGGAAGTCTAGTTTATGACAGAGGGCAAGCCTAACTTTCAGGCTCTGATACATTCACCATCACTCATTCTAGGGAGACTAAACCTTTTATAACCACAAGGAAGGAAACTAAAAGGTCCCTTGTTTTAGGACAGCTTCTTTTTAAAACTTAAATAGCAACTAATTGGGAAGGTCTCTGACAGCAGGTACAGCCAAGACCCAAGCTGGAGGTGGGGACAGAGCAGGGAGGTACAGAAGGTGAAGACTACGCAACAGGGAAAGAGGCAGGGAATTTGAGGAATGGATTTATATCCATGTAGCCAAGAACAACAGATTCTTCAATTCTCATAAAACTTTGAAGCCGCTGAATTAAAAGGAAAGAGGGCCTATCATTAATAAAATAAGTCTCTCACATGGATTAAGCCTCTCTCTGGGGCCACACCCAGCAGGGCTTCAGTCACTAACATCAGTTTCCTGCTTGACCCAGCTTCCTGCCTACAAGTTTCACAAGAAGTATTTATAGACTGGAAACACAGACCGTTTGCAGCTGCCTGGAGACACCAGTTATGCAGAGTACCAGAAGAGGGCTCTATTCTCTCTGCTCAGAAACACACCACAGCAACCTCCAGCATCCCAGCTCTGAAGGGCACTGGAGCTGACCTAAGCATCAGCTTGGATTCCATCCATTACTCATGGGATTTCTGCCTTGTTCTGTGTTAAAACTGCTGAAGCCAGGATCAGTCAACTATGTAGGGGCAAGAGGAGGCTTCCAGCTAAATAAAAAACTCTATTTTCCAAATTTATGGTTATTAGGAAGGGGTAGAGATAAATTGGGAGATTGGAATTAACATATATACATTACTATATGGGCTTCCCAGGTGGCACAGTAGTAAAGAATCCACCAGCCAATGCAGGAGATGCAACAGATGTGGGTTCAGTTCCTGGGTCAGGAAGATCCTCTGAAGGAGGAAATGGCAACCCACTCCAGTATTCTTCCCTGAAGAATCCTATGGACAGAGGAGCCCGGCGGGCTACAGTCCATCGGGTCGCAAAGAGTCACAACTGAGTGTGAGTGCGCACACACACACACACACACTACTATATATAAAATAGATAACAAATAAGGACCTACTGTACAGCACTGAATACTCTGTAATGACTTATATGGGGAAATAATCTAAAAGAGTGGATACAAGTGATTCACTTTGCTGTACACCTGAAACTAGCACACTGTTATCTATTTTATATATAGTAGTCAACTATACTCCAATATTTAAACAACAACAACAAAAAAAAGCTCTGCTTTCAGTCCCAGAGCTAAGCTATGGTTGGCTTCCTGCCAAGCTTGCTGGTATGCCAACAGTCAAACCTGGCATCTAGGGCACTCACAAAACTGGAGTCCTCATCCTAGAAGTAATGGTCTCAGTTCTTTGAGAAATAAATTTTGCTATAGCTGAAAGATGCTTTAGAGTCTCTCTTACTTTTCTGTTTCTAAAACTCAGTTTTGGGGGCAAACTTTAAAATATGGTTAGATTTCTACTTGGTTAGACAATTTGAAGCCATGCATATCAGGCAGAAACACACACATCCTTGCATTATTTTAAATGCTTTCTCTCTTGGGAAGGATAGGGATTTCCCCCCAAGAAGCAGAGCCTTGAAGTGAGGCAGAATACAACAGAGCACCTAGGCTACCTTATTCTTTTAAAGGATGCCTGCTCTTCTTTTCTCATCCTAGGTTCTGCCTTGCCATTTTCTCTAATTGTGTCCCATTAATATACACAGGTTCCCAGCCCTCCAACACAACCCACCAAAACATCCAAACTCCTTCAGCTGGTATCCAGAAAAATCACAAACTGGGTCTGTAGATAGGCTAATCAGCATCAATTGGGAAAAATTTTTAAAGACAGATTTCCTGGCCTCTCCCACAGAGATCATGATTTATTATTATATAAGAAGTAGGGCCCAGGCATAAGAATTTAAGCACTTCAGATAATTCTAAGGCCCAGCCAAATTTGGGAACCTCTGGCATGGAATACAGCCTCTCAAGGGCTGGTGTCAACAGTCGATATGGGCAGAGGGATGCTCAATTGAAAGGAAACAAAGCCAAGTAGATAGCAGTAACTACAGGGACATCTAGGCCAGTGGGCCTAGTGAATGGTTCTCCAGAGTTAAATGTAACTTATCTCCACAAAAGATCAGGGGCTAAAGTAATTTCTCTACATACTAAAGTAATTCCTCTCTTGTAGAAGGAACATAGCTATGTACTCTAAAAACCTGAGGGCAGGATCAAGCTCTGCCAAAAACAAGCCATGATCTCTCAATCTTCTTAGCTGTAAAATGGACAAAATGACACCCACCTGGCAGAGGATTGTGCAGTGGCAATGTGCTATTTCCCAAACTTAACGGTTGGGAATCATTTGGGGCACTAGTTTAAAAACCTAGATTCCTGGACCCCACTCCAAGCTTACTGAAAAGACACTTCAGTGCTCACTTACGCAGCACATATACTAAAATTGGAACGATACAGAGAAGATTAGCATAGCCCCTGCGCAAGGATGACACGCAAATTCATGAAGCCTTCCATATTTTTAACAAAGGAAACCATAAGCAAGGTGAAAAGACAGCCTTCAGAATGGGAGAAAATAATAGCAAATGAAGCAACAGACAAACAATTAATCTCAAAAATATACAAGCAATTCCTGCAGCTCAATTCCAGAAAAATAAACGACCCAATCAAAATATGGGCCAAAGAACTAAACAGACATTTATCCAAAGAAGACATACAGATGGCTAACAAACACATGAAAAGATGCTCAACATCACTCATTATTAGAGAAATGCAAATCAAAACCACAATGAGGTACCATTTCACACCCGTCAGAATGGCTGCTATCCAAAAGTCTACAAGCAATAAATGCTGGAGAGGGTGTGGAGAAAAGGGAACCCTCTTACACTGTTGATGGAAATGCAAATTAGTACAGCCACTATGGAGAATAGTGTGGAGATTCCTTAAAAAACTGGGAATAGAATTGCCATATGACCCAGCAATCCCACTGCTGGGCATACACACTGAGGAAACCAGAATTGAAAGAGACACGTGTACTCCAATGTTCATCGCAGCATTGTTTATAATAGCCACGACATGGAAGCAACTTAGATGTCCATCATCAGACGAATGGATAAGGAAGCTGTGGTACATATACACAATGGAATATTACTCAGCCATTAAAAAGAATACATTTGAATCAGTTCTATTGAGATGGATGAAACTGGAGCCCATTATACAGAGTGAAGTAAGCCAGAAAGAAAAACACCAATACAGTATACTAATGCATATATATGGAATTTGAAAGACGGTAACGATAACCCTATATGTGAGACAGAATAAGAGACACAGATGCATAGAACAGTCTTATGGACTCTGAGGGAGAAGGTGAGGGTGGGACGTTCTGAGAGAATAGCATTGAAACATGTATATTATCATATGTGAAACAGAATGCCATTCCAGGTTCGATGCATGAGACCAAATGCTCAGGGCTGGGGCAATGGGATGACCCAGAGGGATGGGATGAGGGATGAGATGGGAAGGGGGTTCAGGATGGGGAACACATGTAAACCCATGGCTGATTCATGTCAATGTATGGCAAAAACCACTACAATATTGTAAAGTAATTAGCCCTCAACTAAAATAAATAAATTAATAAAAAACTAACTAAATAAATAAATACAATTTGAAAAAAAAAAAAAAGACACTTCAGAGGAGGAGCTTGGAAAGCAGTAGTTTTGTCCCAGGCAATTCTTATCCTCTGGGAAGTTTAAAGAAACATCACCTGGCATAGATGCTATTGAGATGAGATGAGAGGTCAGACCAGATTTCCGGTCCTCCAAAATTCTTTCTGGCTCAGAGATCCTCATAGTTGGGATCTTCAGGTTAGAACCCAGCAGAGCAGACTCTACAGGCAGGAGAGGGAGGAGAGGCTTTGGGATTTCAAACAGAAAGCTAAGTGCTTTCTGGAATGATCAAACCCTCAGGCCATTGTCCAGAGCCTTCCACTATCTTCCTATCTAGTTAAGAATTAGACAGTGGAAGGAAACAACTGGTACAAATACCTCAGCAGCCCAACAATATTGATCAAAAATACTGTAATTAGAGCCTCAATCAAAATCTTCTCAAGTTCTATGCCCCTTAAACACTCTCTTGGGAGAACTTTCAGGCAAGGAGCAGACCTTAAATGATACTCTCCCTTTCCTAGATGCTCTGGGAACTTAGGGAGCAAGCCTTGTATTTGCATACAGATGTGAATAGGTTGAAGTTGGGGACAGGCTGGGGACTCTAAGATAGGTACGATCAATAACAGTGCACTGGAACCAGCTTACACTAGAGCTGATCTCTGTACAACTCCTCCTTCAAGGACCCCGTGTTGGTAGTTTGAAATCGTCCATTGTGAGAGTTGAACACGACTGAGTGACTGAACAACAACAAGTGGTGAGAGTATTTATATCATTGGGATCGGTAAACAGTACAAATCGTGGCTTCACCTGAGAGTGTGTTGTGAAACATTTATCAGCACATATAAAGGAAGCATCTTTAGGCCCATTTTAAAAATGAGAAAACTGAGTCTCAATGAAGGGAAGCAACTGCCATCTTTTAGTTGCATGACCTTGGACAAGAGCCAGTTCTAACTAGCAACACATCCCAGGCCCTTCCTACCAGCTCCTCAGGGGAGTAAGAAGCCCCTCTTGTCAACAAAAAGGTTGCTGACCCAAAGGGCTCCTCCATCAACTAACAGCCAAACAAGGGCACCTAAGTGCATTTGGTGTATGTACCACCAAGGAAAGCAAGGAGTACAGAGCCCAGGGCTGTGACATGAAGCCAACAAGAGAGGAGAGACACTGGAGTAGAGCAGGGAATGGGTTGGAAAGTCACAAAGGAAACCACAGCACTTTCTTAAGATCTCTTTACAAATATATGATGGACAGTGTGGGCTCTGGAGGGAGTACCTCAATCTCTAGAAGCATCAATTTTCCTCCAAGTAAAGTGGGAGTAACAATGCCTACCTCACAAGATAGTTGTGAGGAACAGCATTATCTCCTTTATTTATACAAAACAACCTGGCTTAGCACCTAGCATGTTTTAGATATTTGATACATTTTGGTACCTTTCTCCTGCAACCTCATTATCAAATGCAGGACTTCTGACTCACCCTTATACAATAAAAATCCTAACCCCATGTGCACAGTGCTTTACAGTTTAAAAGACACTCATGGCCCAAGATAGCAGCCACCATGAAGAAGGTGGTTGCAGATGTCAGTCTTACAATACACAAATTAGCATGGAATACGAGTAGAATCACATAACTTAAGGAAGAAATAGAAGTAAAAAAGAAATAACTCCAAAATTTAGAAGATATTTGTGAGGATATCATGCTTGCAGATGACTGCTTAATGATACCTTACCAGACTGGTAATGTTTTCATTAGCCATTCTCAGGAAGAAACACAAGAAATGTTAGCAGAAGCAAAGAAAAATTTGCAAGAAGAAACTGACACCTTAGAATCCAGAGTGGAATCAATTCAGCAGGTGTTAGCAGATTTGAAAAGTTCAGTTATATGCAAAATTTGGGAGTAACATAAACCTTGAAGGTGATGAAAGTTAAACATTTTATAAAACTTTTAAAAATCTGTTTAATAAAGTTGAATATTGTTTAAAATGATAATTTCCCTTCTTCAAATGATATGGAAAGCAAAACTTTTTTAAAAACTTTCATTCATTTAATGGAAACTTGCCTATTCACGTCTTGCTTATTTATTTTATATTTTTAAAAGAAAACAGTATTCATCTATGTATTTTGCATAACAATTATATCAAGCGTAAGGGCTTTATGTCATGTTATTAAAAGCAATTAAGCAATTAAAAAAGACACTTGTCCACATGCATTCTCTCGCTGAACTCAAGTCTGTACAAAAGGCAGAGTACAGATCAGCACTATTTTATAGACAGGAGAAATGGAGGTTCAGTGAGGTAAATGGCAATTTGTCCAAGTGTGAAGGAGACAGGACTAGAACCCAGGTGCCCCGAACTTGGAACTTTGCCCTCCCAATTTTCTCTTATTTAAGGTTGCAAGAAGGTCCTTCCAAAGGCTTACATGCTATAATTTATTTCATCCAATAAATTTAATGGCCTCTAGCTCTTGTCTCAGGGTGCTACAAGAGGGGCTCTCCTTGGGATGGGAGAAGATCAAGGCAACACAGGGTGGGAACAATCTTTCCCAAAGTTGAGGGAGCCACACTATTAGCTGGAAGCAATCAGCCAAGAACAGTGGGCCAGTGACCTTGAGACAGTCCCCTCCTCTTAGGTCAGAGTGCCCAACTGTACTGGGTAGGTCTTGATCAGTTGTTTTCAACTTTATTACTTTTTTCAGCAGCTTCCTGCCTCTTCACTTTCCCAAACAGAAAATCACATGAAATTTTAAGACATAATGTGCATAAAAGTAGAATTGTTCTGGTTAAAGGAAGGCTACCCCAACCAAGCAGCTTGGCCAAATACAGTTTGCCAACCACTGGACCAGCAGCTTGGGGGAGGGAGGGAGCTTCAGTTCTAACCTTGTAAAATTCTACTCAACTCTGCCATTGATTCCTTAGAGGACTTAAAGACTCCCTGGGGCTCAGTTTCCCTATCTGTGGTATGAGATGGTTGGACCAGTTGGTGCCTAGCCTTGTGGTTCTAGGAAAAGGGAGCCCAGCAATCCTTGTTGGTGGAGAACTGTAAAGAGAGACCAAGAAAAACAAAGCCTCATCCCTATGCCCCAGAGAGCCCCTATGCCTCTGATGACTCTGAACTTAACTCTACAGTCGGTTCCTCAAGCACTGGCAGCTGGGAGGGTGGGCAGACAGGCAGGAAGGCGGGCGCCCCACCCTCCCTTGCACAGGAAGCTAGCTACATCCTCTTTTCCCCACCCCAGGCAGCACATCTCCAAAGGTCCCCAGCAGAAGTAGTGGGGGCAGGGAAAAGAAGAGGACGGGGCCAAAAGGAAACTGAACATTCAAATCACCTCAGTGTGCTAGGGAGCCATCTGTAGGGAGGGGACCAATGAGGGCCTGGGAAGAAGCAACAAAGCAACCACGTTCTCTACTGGAGCCCGGCTCCCTGGACACAACCTTGCCAAAACGGCTTATGGCTACAGTCACAAGGATTGGGCTGGTACAGCAGGCCGCCTGAGCCCACCCACTCCTTGCCACTGAGTTTCTCCAGCCTGAAGTGCTGGTCCTCACTCATAGGTGTTTACAGTTCTTTCTTAGAGTAAGAACACGGACATGTCATGGGTGGGTGGGTGGGTGTACACATGAATTAACACTTGAGAACAGAAGGGCTCTTCATGCCTCTCAAAGCCAAGGAGGCATGCATCAACCCACATGGCCACAATACCAGCCCACTTTCCCGTGCCCGCCCCCATACCCTGTGACTGGGGCCCAGCCCTCCCCACATCCTGTTCTCAGAGAACATGTGGCTGCCTGGGGAAAGATAATGTCATTACCACACTTCCCCTCCCTGGAGGAGGCTTTGCTTGACTAGGGAGGGAGCTGGAGTAATCTGCTTGATCAAGCTGAAAAATCTGCCGTAACCTCCCACTTTCACAGAAAAGGACAGGAAGGGTGACCAGCTAACTATGGGGGCATCTTCCACACTGGAAGATCCATGTCTACAGGAAGATGGTGATGGTCCAAAGTACTTCTGGAAAAATGAATTTTCTTAGGAAACACAAATTGGCAACTTCTACATTTGGAAACAAAGAAAACATGCCAATGCTCTTCCTTGATCAATGAACCAGGAGATGCAAAACTACAGTAAATTTTTTAAAGTCTCCCAAATATCACTGAAGTTTCACTACACATGGATTTTAGATGCCAGTATCAACATTTCTGCTAAAGCAACATGATTTGCACAGGGTCTTAATGAGCCTAGAGTGCTTTGGCCACTGGGCAAAAGAAAATGACTTCAGGCCGATAGAACAGCTCTCCCAACAAGATCAGAGGAAGAAATGGAGAGAGGATACCAGTCTGAGCCCACTCAGTGTTCAATTTCCCTTCACTCCTCTCTAACCAGCTGACACCCTGACTCCTCCTTGTCTTCCCTTCCCAGACTATAAGTAGCAAAGAATGTGGCTGAACATTCCATCTGAATGTTCAGGGAGGGCCTCTTCATTCATACAGGGTGAGAAATCAGAAGGCAGATGCCATTCCACAGCCCTGCCTCACTAAGTGCAGACCTTCAGTGAGTATAATCCCAGGCTAGTTTTATATGGGAGAACTTGGTCAATTACCCCTAAACAAGTCATCCCCAGTCCCAGCCAGCCTGCTGCTTTCTTACACCTAATCTTATAGTCCAATCTAACTCTATCACTCATCAAGGAACAAGATTTATCATGTAGGCCTTATGGAAACACCAACTCTTAGCACCCATTTCCAGTGGATGTGTTACCGGCTGAAGAGTGGCGTCTGATGTCATACTTGCCCTAGGGTACCTCTGTCTGTAGCCACAGTCTTCACTTTTGTTATAGTCACCTTCCTGAAAGCAGAGTTATAGAGAGCCCAAGTAATGCCCTTGAGTTCTGTGCATCTATGACTGTTTTAGAAAAGTTCTAGGGAACAGTGAGCGGAGCAGTCAGTAAAAGAACAGGAACATGACATCCAGCTTATTAGTTATGGTTCCTACACAGTTAACATAACTTCTCTAAAAGCTGGCTTTGTATTTTTTGAGTTGATAAAGCCACATCTTGCCCTCTAAACCACAAGCTCAGCTACTAATTTACTAAGGCCAGTAGAAACTGTTTAACTTTATCCAACCAACAACAATACCAGGGTTTTTAGCACCCCTACCACCAGAAACTTACAAATTTTGTACCCCCTAATGCTAAGGTGAGCATGCATGAAACAACTTACTCCAAACACATACATACATCAGAGTTCTTCAGGTAGAGTAAGAAGCACCCCTACCCTAACTTTGGTTTACTTTCTTTAGATAGCAGCAGGGAAAAGGCCCACTACAATCACTACAGAAATTACCCAGCAGCTTCCCAGGCAATAGATGATGTTCCATGAGTCAAACTGAGCCCAAAACTTTACCTATAATTCTAATAAGGCCTGGAAAAGCAAATAGGGCCAACTCTTACCTACCTCAGGTGTTTCAGAAACGACCTCCACTCCCGACAGTCACATATATACACATGCTTGTTCCACACACCACTAAGTTATAAGACACCCAACATGGACCAGGCCATGAGATGATGATTCTGAAGTTTGCACATGCATATATGTGAAAGTAAGTGAGCAAGCATGTGAGAGTATTTCTTGTAGGGGAGGGGTTGCAAGTAAATGAGGAATTACCATGTTGGACAGGGCTTCCCAGGTGGCTCAGTGGTAAAGAATCCACCTGCCAATGCAGGAGACACAGGAGACGTGAGTTTGATGCCTGTGTTGGGAAGATGGGCTGGAGGAGGAAATGGCAACCCACTCCAGTATTCTTGCCTGGAAAATCCTATGGACAGAGAAGCTTGGCGGGCTACACTCCATGGCGTCACAAAGAGTCAGACATGACAGTGACTGAGTATTAGTATGTACCACATACTCTTGTACAGCAAGAGCAGTGATAGAGGTAATCAGAGGGAACTGTGGAAACATAAAGGGGACCCAGGCTATAATGGAGAAGGCAAGAGAGCAGGTTTCTAGAGAAAAAGCAGACCTGTCCTGAATGATTAAAATATTTTCACAGGGAAAATATGTTAAAGGGAAAGGGAAGCTCAAGGTATTCCAGGTAGACAAACAGCCTGTACAAGGACACAGAGGAAAGAAACATGACGTAGGCCCTTCAAATGCCACAGGAAAATTTACAATTCGTGAAATCCCTCCAAAAAGTACAAAGCTAAGGGTCAAGGCCTCCTTGCCCAGCTCCGCTACCTTCTTGCCAGAAACTATCAGAAAAGAATACACTAGAGACCTTTCCACCACCACAGTATTAAACAGCAGTTCATCAGATGTGGAGAGGGGTGTACCACGAGCAGAGACAGAAACCCCTGAAGACAAAGCCAGACAAGGTGGCCTAATATATAAGATATATGTTGGAAGCTGGCTTTTTTTTCCACACAGTCCCAGTGAGGTACCAGCTTAGCTTAATGAGGACTCCCTACCCTAGCTTCCACAAACCTCGGGGGAACCACTCTCCAGATCTTGAGAGATCCCACTACAACCTACTTTCAGTCCATATAGAAAGCCTGTCTCCTCACAGGCATACCTGGAAGGGTGACCAGACTAAGGCCCTCCCGTACCTTACCACACACACACACACACACACACACACACAAAGAAAGTGAAAGCTACCAGCACAGCAAGGGCTGGGGGTGGGCCTCAGCTATAGCTGCCTGGTTTCTGCAAAGGGGCAGGGACCCGCTGAATTCACAAACTGTTTTGCCTTCTTGAGTAAGGGTTCCTCTAACCATTTTCCCCTCTGTACATTCTCTCTTTTACCCATCCCACAACCATCCTATCTAACCTGGGTGTCATAATACCTCTTCTCCTTTACCCTACTCCCTCATATTGGGACCTTCAAGGCTCCCCAGAGCTGGGGTTCTTTGCAGAGCAAAAGATATACCCACATAAATTCTTATACTGTTTCCCCTCAACAGGCTGCAGTGAAAGATAGTACAGTGCAGGGAGCACATTTACAAATTAGAAGAAAAGCCTAAACTAGGGTCCTAAAATTATTTTATCTCAAATACTTAAAGAGAGCAAAATACAATGAAATAAATTAAGAGAAATAGGGCTTTTATCAAGCACCTTCAATATGCCAGACATCCTGCATGAGCTCTTTTCTCTCTCCTAAATTCCAAGGAAGTGGGTATCATTTTTATCTCCATTTTAAAGATGAAAGACTTCCCTGGTGGTACAATGGATAAGAATGCAAGGGACACGGGTTTGATCCCAGGTCCGGGAAGATTTCACTTGCTATGGAGCAACTAAGCCCATGGGCCACAACTACTGACCCCAGGCTCTAGAGCCCATGTGCTGCAACTACTAAAGCCTGCGCACCTAGAGCCTGTGCTCCACAACAACAGAAGCCACTGCAATGAGAAACCCGTGCACCACATTTGTCCCAACAAGAGAAAACCCCTGAAGAGCAATGAAGACCCATCACAACCAAAAATAAATAAATAAATAACAAAATAAATAAAATTATTTTAAAAATAAAGATGGAAAACTAAAATTCAGAAGGCTAAATACTTTACTCAAGGTCATGTAGCTATAAATAATGGTTGAAAATATTTCTACACAAGTGACCCACTTAATTTATCTTATGGCTACCATCCTCCTTTTTCAAGTCACCTTGAACAATACTGACCAGACACCCTCCCAAAGAAGTCATGATGAAAACATGAGGCAACTCTACTTGGAATGCTCACCATTAACTGTCACCTTAAAACCATTTAAGCTAACCTCATTCACTGACTATTCACAAATATGCTTTAGTCCCTAAGAGTCAGAACATCTTTACACATTCCACAAGTCTTCTATACTATTGGTTAGAGGTGTAGGGCTTTGGGGACAGAAGGGAAGGAGAGAGGAGGAGCAGCCCTGGTTACCCCTCAGGAAGCTTAATGGTTGAGCTGTCCAGGTCTAAAGGAGCATAGACAGGGGAACTACAATCCTAGGTGTGTTTGGAGAAGGGAAGGGGAAGCAGAAGAGAGAAGAGAAAACATTCTAAAGCAGATCTGGTGCAACACCTCTTATAATCCTGACTTTTCCAGGAAAATGACTCAGTCTTGGCACCATACTGTCTCCATTCCCAGGCACTTTGCAAGAATGGGGATGGGTGTCCAAACAGGCATGTACCCACATAAACACACAACAGTTAACACAATTCAAACCTCCAGAACGCTGGATGTAAGGGCTCCAGATGGAGCTTAGAATGCCTCCCTGCTGGATAAGAGCTACACTCTGATATCACCCCTACAACAGATAGTCTCAGTATCTTGTGCTAAGAGTACCTAGGATTCCTTCTGTTCAGGCATAGTCTGGAAAGAACACAAAGGAGGCACCTTCTCAAAAAGTTAGGCTTGATTTTAGGAGGCTAAATAGCCAGGGATGAAGTGTAGTGGGGAGGAGCAGGAAGAGTTAGCCCCAGCTCCAGAATCTCCTGTCGTATTCAACTTTGGACTTTTGTGATTTTGTTTTCAAATCTCTGTAATTACCATCAACAGGAGCTGCTTACTTATAAGATTTGAGGCCATATGAGATGAAAAGCTAAGTCTTACACAGGAACAGAGAGGTTGAGGAGAGCATCATTTGTCAGGTTCTTTGGGCTTCCCTGGTGACTCAGACAGTAAAGCATCTTCCCGCAATGCAGGAGACCTGGGTTCGATCCCTGGGTCGGGAAGATTCCCTGGAGAAGGAAATGGCAACCCACCTCAGTACTCTTGCCTGGAAAACTGCATGGACTGAGGAGCCTGGTAGGCTACAGTCCATGGGGTCTCAAAGAGTCGGACAGGACTGAGCAACTTCACTTTCACTTTCTCCTTCAAGAATACAATTTATGGACTCTGAGGGAGAAGGTGAGGGTGGGACGTTCTGGGAGAATAGCATTGAAACATGTATATTATCATATGTGAAACAGAACACCATTCCATGTTCGATGCATGTGACAAGGGCTCAGGGCCGGGGCAATGGGATGATCCAGAAGGATGGGATGGGGAGGGAGGTGGGTGGGGGGTCCAGGAAGGGGAACACATGTAAACCCATGGCTGATTCATGTCAATGTATGGCAAAAACTATTACAATATTGTAAAGTAATTAGCCCCCAACTAAAATAAATAAATTTATAAAAAAAAAAAAAAAAAAAGAATACAATCCTAAGTCTAACCCCTAGTGACTAAGACACCAAGTATACACCAAAAGGAGATACAGTGGTTTTGTTAGTTAGCATCCAACACAGAAGGGACTAGCTACAACCATCTCAATCATAAATCAAGAGAGTCAAAGGCCTACCACATGCTTGGCTCAAGAAAGAGAAACTATGAGTTTATAAGAAATTAGTGTATAATAAATTAGTAGTATAAAGTACCATGGGTTGGCAAACTGTTTCTATGGGCCACATATGGTCTCTGTTGTATAGTCCTCTTTTTTTATCTTTAACAATGCTTTTAAAACATGAAGCCTATTCTTAAAAAATCAGGCCTCACGGACAAGCTTGCTAATCGCTAGACTAGACTAGTAACTCCATAACTATCTGCAAGACCTCAAACCTGAACCGATAGCTCCTTCACATTCTACTTTCCATAGAAGATGGGCAGCAAGAGTCTTATCTGAAAGTTAACCAAAGAAAACTGGACCAGATCATCATACACAGTAGCCTATTCCCTTCCTAAGTAAGGGTATTGGGGGGGAGGGGAGATAATAAGCTTAGACTACTAACCATCTACTTCTGAAAGGCTCATTCACATACCAGAAGGGCCCTGTGCCAAGCTGAACCCCCTCAATAACAGTCCCCAGACCAGGGGATGAGTCAGTGATAGCTTGATCCCTAGGCCTCTGGCTCAAACATCTGGTCTTGAAGAGCAAGAGGCATGTATGAAGAAGAAACAAGACCTTCCCAGCCAGCCTATTATGGGCTCAACAAACAAAGGGACATATGTGGCTTGCTTCCCTCCCTATCCCCTTAGAAAACATTTGGAGAATAAAAGGAAATCAAGTTGGAGCTGCCAAACTCAGCGGGAGTAAGAGCTAAGAATGAAACTAATGCCAACCACAAAACTCCAAGGATAAAGACCTCCATTAGTGGCCAACATTGCACACAAGCCTTTCTCTTCTGGAGGTCTAGGAACTTCAGGGTCCAGTTAGCACTTCTCTCACAAGGAAGTGGTAAAAAGAAACAGCCATTCAGGAATGTCCACCTTCTAACCTCCCACTCCATGCCCTGACTCCTCATATTTGCCTTCCTGTAGGAAAAACAAACAAACAAACAAACATATATTTGAAAGTATGTGTACCCTAAAAGTCAACTAATACTAAGAACTGTGGGCTTCTGGATACAAGGAATGCCACTGACAGCCGATGTTCAGATACAGCCCTTTCCTCTTCACTAGCTTTCAGATTCTTCCCCCAGAAAACAGAAGGTTTCCAGAGAAACTAGCTTGACGCAAGGGAGGGAACAGGAGAAGAAATGACTTCAAATAAATTCATCAGCTATTAAGCACCTTCAAAGTGTGGGGCAGGGTACTACAGAATATGGAGATTAAGAGAATACAGAGATTCTGACAATCTCTGAGAATGCACAGAATACAGAACTTATGACAAGCCCCTATTTCAAAGGGTTCCCCATCTAGTAGTGAAAAAATGTAATGAGTAGATCTCACAGAATGCAGTGTGTGCTATATTTACCCAAAAGCTCCCAGTCACCATTCTCTTCAAATCAAAAGTTCCTCTGGAGGCTGGGACAGGGAGAAAAGAAACCAAGATATCCTCCAAACGCTGCCTTGTTCTCCACTAAGTACCTTCATGTGCTCCTGGGAAGACTAGGAACAAAGTCCTATTTCTTATCACATAATGAATTTATTCTTTAATTGAGGTACCACATACAAAACAATGGAAAATAATAAAAAAAAACAGACTGTCATATGATGCCAGGGCTTATGACAGAGCTTGGTGTACTCTGAAAGTATAGGAGCAGCAGGGACTGGGACCTAGTCAGATGTAAAGGCCATCCAGCTTAAGCAGGAAGTAGAGAATCAGCAGTCTTCAGTTCCAAAGCACCTTACCTTGGACACAGGGCAGGGTCCCAGCCCAGCACTTCTATATGTAACTGAGGAGTGAGGTCACCACGTCCTTGGGCTCTTACTCACCAACTCCCTGTAATGTTCCCACTAACTGAATGCCTTGGTGCCCACAACATTACTCACTTTCCATCCTGTCCTATCCACACCACCACCAGTATGCACATGCCCAGACACTGAATTTGAGCTCTAAAGAGAGCTGCTTACCTCCCTGGGGTCCAGTTAGTTTTTTTAACCTCATCCCTTCCTCTAGTACTTGGGGCAGGTGGCATGGTGCATAACTCCCATCTCATCCAGGCCCCAAACCAAGTTTAGAAGATGCCTGAATGAGCTGTTTGGGTCACCTTTACTTCCAGCTACAAATGGAGTGGAAAGAGCCCTAGACAGTCTCAGCTCAGCTCAGCTATATTCATGCTGCGGGGGCACCAGTATGGACCTCCATTTCTCAGGCTCGGTTTTCTCAGATGTAACATGGAGAGGCTTCAAAATTAGAATATCCTAGGGGAGCTCTTAAAAAAATACTGATGCCCAAAGCCCTAAAGCAAGACCTGAGTTTACAACATGCTTCCACGAGCTGGCCAAGACCAACTAACTGTATAGGCAAGCTGGACTTTCCCACTGGATCAGAAGGCTGGTCCCATGAAGAACTCAATACTCTACTATAAGGAAGGCAGCCCTAACAGTTAAACTCCACCTTCATTCTAGCCCTTAGGGCCACTAGGGTCATGAGTTCAAATTCCCCACTTTTCCTAACCTTGCTTCAAATCCACAAGGAAAAAAAAAACTAAAATGTATCAACACTAGTAAATTCAACCTCACATGCTTTGACATTAAGTAAGCATTATGAATTTTCCTTCTTTTGAAGGATTGGGCCTATCTGCCATTACAAAACGGGTTTTTCCATTTGCCAAGAACCTCACACTACACAATAGGGATGGTAACAAAGGAAAGCTGTTTCTCCTGTTTCCACAGCCTTTAACTGCTCTAGTGACATATTTCCTAGTGACAGTGTCACATTCCTGAGGGCTTACCAACTACCTGTGACCAGGGACTACACTAAACTGTCTACCTCATGATATCATCCTACTGACTGTTTCTGGTGGGCTCCCCAAGAACTACCTTTCCAGAGCACCTCTTCCCTTCTTACCCAGATCAGGCCATGTCTGACTCTTGCCACCCTTGCCTGCCTAACCCTACACCCAATTATACTCCATAACATTTCCAAAGCCTTTCTATGAAGGTTTCTCCTCTAAAGCCAGGTGTAGCTGATCACTCTCAACCTCTCAGAGCGAGTAGAATTGCCATTTGGCCCAGTATCACATAGAATGACAGCATATCTAAGATGTGTGCCACAAACCCCCTACCCAAGGTGGGGCAGACCAGGTGCAATTACTGAGGGAATGTAACATCTTTGAATAAATCACAGCCTTTCAGAGCAGGAATGGCTCTCAGACATTAGCCAAACCAATTCTTTGTAGAATACACCATAGTCCCAAAAGGGCAAAGGTCTGGCCAAGATTCCTCTGGGAAGCTAGCAGCAGAGCTCAGACTAAACTCCAGAAGAGTGCTCTTTTCACAATTCCCCAATACCTCTTCCACTCAACAAGCTGAACCAATGCTCATGTTCCCACCAAGGCCCAAACAAGACCCTGTGTTAGCTAGGCCTAAGCAATCCTCAAACAATTCTCACTTTCTAACAAGCAACATCTATGTGTCCAAGAGTAAAGCAAGTCATGTAAATTATTGGCCCAATCAGCTGGAAAGCTCAACCAGCCCTGAAGACAGTGGTCTGATATCAGCAAGAAGGGTGACAGAAAGCTAGCTGCAAAACAAGTGTCAGGCCAGGCCCCAAGCAGGCAGAACATGAACAAATGACAGGTGGTCATCCACTCAGAGACCCCAACTACTGTAATTCTCTCTAAATTTTATTCTTCACTCATGATATTTTGTTGTTGTTGTTTAGTCACTAAGTCATGCCCGACTCTTTTGCAACCCCATGGACTGTAGCCCGACAGGCTCCTCTGTCCATGGGATTCTCCAGACAAGAATATTGGCGTGGGTTGTCATTTCCTCCTTCAGGGGATCTTCCTGACCCAGGAATCGAACCCACATCTCTTGCATCTCCTGCATTAGTGGGCAGATTCTTTACCACTGAGCCACCAAGTAAGCCCCATGGTATTTCAGGAGAGACTACTTAACAGCAGCAAAGGGAGGTTTACCAACTATTAGAACAGGGAAAGGGCCTAATGCTTAAAGCTGCAACTTCTTTTCTAGCCTCAGAACTCTGGCTTAATCATGACTAGGGCTTAAGTCCAGGCCTTTATGAAACAATACTCATTTCCCCGTTCTACGCCCTCTACACCACGCAGTCTAAAGTCAAAGTCTTCCATCTCCCACTCAAGTCCTGTTTCCCCATTAGCTGAGTGCTTTCTGCAGTCACTTAACCTCTCTGAGCCTCAGTTTCCCCATATAAAAAGCAAGGTTAATCATTTCTAACTTGCTAACTGGAGAGAGTTAATGAGTGTCAAATGACATAATAATTATAGTGGTAAAAAGGGTTTTGGCAACAATGCATATCACAAATGTAAAGAATTATCAGTATTTGGGTTAGGGGCTTTCATTCTTTTGGTCCATAGCTAGGAACATTGAAAAGTAATTTCAGAACAATGCCAGCCAACCTATAAAGGAATTCCTTCAATTCATATCTGATAAGGCTGTTTTAAACAGGGAACTACTTGGAAAGCAGACAGCTACTCCCTAAACTCAGCAGTAGCTATCTAACCACTTTAAGAATTTTTTTGGAAATATTTACATAACTATGTCTTGTTTGGACTATTAGAAGAGCCAAGGGAGTTTGCATTCCCTGGGCTCATATGGCTTAGGTAAGGCAGTCCACACATAGCTAGGAGAAGAATGTTTTTGTTATGGATAGTTGAGAGCTGATTATATGGCAATACATCATCGGTCCCAAATGGTCTATAAATGATCTGTTCTATAGAAGTGAAGTTTTCCTGATAACTGAGGCTTACTCTTTTAAGGATCAGAACCATTCTTAACGGTGAAGTGAAAGTCTTTTATCCATTGATCACGTTTTACTGCCTTTGTCAACAGAGGGTGTAAAAATATGATTTATGCTTCTCTGAGCACCTGAATCCTATATGCTTGCTTTTCTACAGAACTAACATTCATGGGCTTTTTAATGTTATTCAAGTTTTACATCAACACTGAGGATTATCATCCCTACTTTATCAATGAAGAATGGTAGGTTCAAAGAGGTTAAGGGACTTCCAAAAGGTCACATAACCAATAAATGTTGAAAACACAGATCTTCCTACAAGGCTGGAGTACAATAAATGCCTAAAGATACTTTGTATCCAAGCCTTCTCAAGTAGCCCTAGAAATTCTTTAAAATGTCATTCCCTTTCCCTTTTTAGAATATGACCTCAGACCCTTGCTCTCCCTGCCCCACGAGGATTCAGAAAGCTCCAATCACTCAGTTTGCAGGCAGCTTCCTGTTTGTCTAAAGGGAAAGGCAATAATGCCTGTGGTGGCCTGTAGTAGGCCTGGTCTAGTCAAGGTCAACCTCTGATGGCAGAGCCTCCAGGATTGAAAGCTGGGCAAGCATAAGCTCTGCTCCACCCACTGTGAAAGTCTGGGAACTAAGTAGACAAGAGAAGGGTGGGGCATGTCAGGAGTGGGCAGAAAAGAGCCTGCATTTCTGGTAATCCTGCTTCTCCTTGCCTGGCCTGGCTTCTTCAACATGATCAATACCCTCAAACTAGCAAGCTTCTAAGAACAGGAATGGTCACTGGGCTAGACTTTTTTTTTTTTTAATGTACTGTGTACAGTTGACCCTGAACAACATGGCTTTGAACTGTGCTGGTCCACTTAATAAGCATATATTTTTTCAATAAATACATACTACAGTACCACACAATCTGTGGTTGGCTGAACCTGTGGTTGGTTGGTTGAATATGCGGGTGTAGAACCAAGGATATTGAGGGCCAACTGTAAAGTTATACGGATAATTTCAACTGGCAGTACACGTGTGGGGGAGGGGGTGCCCTGACCTCCCTATTGTTCGAAGGTCAACTGTATTTATTTGCATTTCAAAAATCACTCTATCTCAACTCTTCAATTAGATACCTCAGCTACAGAGGAACATTGCAAAATTCTACTTTGCTGCCACCTGGACAAGATCCCTGGTTAAGTATGGGAAGAGCAGATTCTAATCCAACTTCATTATTCTTCTCTGGGGAAGACTAGAAAGGCATGTGCACACCAACAAAGTGCGCACGTGTGCACGCGCGCACACACACACACACACGCACACACACACAGCTTCTTTCCTCAACCCCAGATAGCTACAGCAGCCCATAGGTGGTCTGAGGAACAGGGTTCTCCGTCATGTACTGTTTGGAATCAAACTACTCCAAATTGGCAAAACCACAGAAAAGGGAGGGAGGCTACGTTAAGCACAGGGAAGTGGTTTACCCTACTGTTCCCGGCAAATCTGAGGTTCCTGATATCATGTCACAGATAGAATTCAGTGACAAACTTATAGATAAGAAGTGGATTTATTTAAAGAAAAACACACTCCACAGACAAAGAATGAGCCATCTCAGAAAGCAAGAGAGCCCTGAAATATGGCAGTTCGTTTTTACGCACTAGGTAATTTCTTAGGCTACCGAGTAGGAGGATTATCCCAATTATTTTGGGGAAGGGATGGGGATTTCCAGGAACTGGGCCACCGCTGACTTTTTGGCCTTTTATGCTTAGCCTCAGAACAGTCAGACTTTATTGTCTTGGGCCCCCCAAAAATCACTGAAGATGGTGACTACAGCCATGAAATTAAAAGACACTTGCTCCTTGGAAGAAAAGCTATGACAAACATAGATAGCATATTAAAAAGCAGAAACATTACTTTGCCATCAAAGGTCTATATAGTCAAAGCTACGATTTTTCAGTAGTCATGTATGTATGTGAGAGTTGGACCATAAAGAAGGCTAAACGCTGAAGAATTGATGCTTTTGGGCTGTAGTGTTGGAGAAGACTCTTGAGAGTCCCTTGGACTGCAAGGAGATCAAACCAGTCAATCCTAAAGGAAATCATCCCTGAATATTAATTAGAAAGACTGATGCTGAAGCTCCAATACTTCGGCCACCTGATGGGAAGAGCAAACTCATTAGAAAAGACCCTGATGCTGGGAAAGATTGAGGGCAGGAACAGAAGGGGAAAACAGAGGACAAGATGGTTGGATGGCATCACTAACTCAATGGACATGAATTTGAGCAAGCTCTGGGAGATGGTGAAGGACAGGGAAACCTGGCGTGCTACTGTCCATGGGGCTGCAAGGGTTAGACACAACTGAGAGACTGAACAACAACAACAGAACTGTCATGTTGTTGGTGGATGTGTCATTTAGCATGCTAATGTATTGCAATGAGTAATGATGACACTCAAGATCTACTGGAAAGCAAATCTTCCACCATCCTGGACCTAGTTGGTTCTAACCAGTTTTTGTCATGTCCTATGGCTATATCATCCTTTTATAGATTGTGCCCTTCCACCTTCCCTCTTGTTTCACTACCACCAATCACTCCACTAAGATAACTTAAGCACGGGTGAAATCACAGCAATCTCTAAAAGTGGGGTCTACAGAGCTTGAAAAGGGGAACAGCTATCATCATCTTATTCTTTATCCCAACAAAAGCATCCACAACTCCTACCTTCTCCAGAAATCCTTCTCTCTCAGGTCTCAGGTAGGCAAACACTTACAATGTTCTCTTTATTTTCTATTCAATGAAAAATATGAGCCCTTTTCATTTGTGAAAAACTTTTAAATGCTTTTAAGTGTTCTACTCACTTGATAAATCGATTATTAATGGGCCCACACAGATGCTAAAATCTGATATGATATGAAAAGATGCGCACCACGTGGTAAGTTTAAAAAACAAGTTGTTGAACAGTATGGATTTGTATTATGTATGTATTTAAAGTTCTATGTCTATAAATGCATTTAAAAGGGAGTCTAAGTTCACATTAACTAACTAGTTCACATAAATGTTGGTTGTCTCTGGAGAATAGTCAGGGAAGAAGACAGAGGATTTTAGATTTTTCAGTGCTATTTTATTTCCACAGCAAATACATATCAGTTTCATAATGAAAAAGCAAATCAAAAATTGTAAAATAAAGTCTGATTTTATTTGTCTGCCCTACCAAAAAGCACAGATTGTGTCTGTTAATATTCTTCATATAGTGTCTAGCTCAGCACTATAAGAACAGATGGAAAAAGTCCTTTAAAGACTAGATGACCCTCAAAGGCTCTTGCTATTTTAGGCCACCCAATCCTATCTAGTAGGCCTACTCCTGTATCTCTCAAATGCTGGCCATACTCCTCTTTCAGGGAATGGGTGGGAGAAAAAGTACCTCCTATTGCTCCTCAAATTAGCCTATCTTTACTAAAACAGAAGAGCCTACCTTTACCAAATCTGCAAAGATGGGCAGTCTGGGACCTAAGGCAGCCTGGATGATGGTGGTGGCAGTAGTGGTGACAACAGGAACAACAGCAGAATATAGCTGCTGGGTGCCCCAACATGATGATCTATAGGATTTCCCTGCTCTCCTCCCGGAACTATGTCTGGCTCTATCCATCTCTTAGCAGAGAAACCAACTCAATCCTTAAACCTCAGGAGCACAAACTTCTCAAGATTAGATTACCCAATGCAGTCCTGCCTGCTGGCCATGCCACAATGAGCAGTTGTTGTTGTTCAGTTGCTCAGTTGTGTCCAACTCTTTGTGACCCCATGGACTAGAGCACGCCAGGTTTCCCTGTCCTTCACCATCTCCCAGAGCTTGCTCAAACTCATGTCCATAGAGTCGGTGATGCCATCCAACCGTCTTGCCCTCTGTCATCCACTTCTCCTGCCTTCAATCTTTCCCAGCATCAGGGTCTTTTCTAATGAGTCGGCTCTTGCCTGAGAGAGAGTGGCCACCAATTTCATCAGGTGGCCAAAGTATTGGAGCTTCAGCTTCATCATCAGTCCTTCCGGAGAATGTTCAGGACTGATTTCCTTTAGGATGGGCTGGTTGGATCTCCTTGCAGTCCAAGGGACTCTCAAGAGTCTTCTCCAACACCACAGTTCAAAAGTATCAATTCTTTGGCACTCAGCCTTCTTTATGGTCCAACTCTCACATCCATACATGACTAATGGAAAAACCATAGTTTTGACCATATGGACCATTGCTGGCAAAGTAATGTCTCTGCTTTATAATATGCTATCTATGTTTGTCATAGCTTTTCTTCCAAGGAGCAAGCGTCTTTTAATTTCATGGCTGCAGTTACCATCTGCTGTGATTTTGGAGCCCAAGAAAATAAAGTCTGTCACTGTTTCCATTGTTTCCCCATCTATTTGAAATGAAGTGATGGGACCAGATGCCATGATCTTAGTTTTTTGAATGTTGAGTTTTAATCTAGCTTTTTCACTCTCCTCTTTCACTTTCATCAAGAAGCTCTTTACTTCCTCTTCGGCTTCTGCCATAAGAGTGGTGTCATGAGCAGTACACATACAAAAAAGTAAAAATTTTAAAAAGCTGGGTAATGCTTGGTATTCCAGGGCCAAATTCTGGGTTTCTTCACAAAGACATATAAAAATGCTTACATAGCTACCTGTTAGACTCCACTAAAAACTTTGATTTAAATATTCTCCCTTGGTGTGAACACTACTGTATCGTGTGAAGACATGGGAAAAGGGAATGGAAATTAGTTATGAACAAGCTAGCCACTCACAGAGAAACAGGTTCTTCAAGGTACACAAAAGGGAAAAATCCCTCCCCATTTCTTGGCACTATTTATCTCCATTCTGCCACGGCCCAGCTAGGTTCACATTAGGTAATTTCCAGTGGGCCCCTGAAACTGTTGTTTGGCTTTCTAGTAGACCTAAACAAAGGAGTCTGTGCAAGACAATTCCAATTTGACAATAGTAGCTATTAATGTATTTATTGAACAAATTATTAGTGAGCTAAGCTGATAGAAGGGGGAGACAGAGGATGAGGTGGTTGAATGGCACCACTAACTCAATGGACATGAGTTTAAGCAAACTGCAGGAGATAGTGAAGGAAAGGGAAGCCAGGCATGCTGCAGTTCATGGGGTCACAAAGAGTCAGATTCAACTTAGCAACTTAACAACAAGCTGATAGAATGAAAAGAATACACTCCTGAGAGTCTTGGCTTAAAGACTGGCTTCTGCCCCTGACTCACTGCATGACCTTGAGCAAGTCTCTTCCCCTTGTTGTGTTTTATAGTTGACCAGCAGATCTTCCATAGGTTCAGGTAATTTGCTTCCTTTATAAAACATACAATTCTGTGGTGGATTCAGGGTTTTCAGATGGCCAGGACAGCAGGAAGGAGACATGGGTAGTACGTGGAGAAAACAAAAACCACACTAGATGGAGGGGAAAAGAAAGTGAAATTGCTCAGTTGTGTCCGACCTTTTGTGACCCCATGGACTGTAGCCTACCAGGCTCCTCTCTCCATGGGATTCTCCAGGCAAGAATACTGGAGCGGGTTGCCATTTCCTTCTCCAGAGGATCTTCCTGACCCAGGGATCGAACCCAGGTCTCCTGCATTGCAGGCAGATGCTTTAACCTCTGAGCCACCAGGGAACTTCTATCCAAAGACCTTAAAGCTCCCCATGAGCTGTTTGCACAAGATAGGTGGGATGGGTAGGCCTCTGAAGAGCATATGAAGACATGAGTTCTGTCCTTCTAACAGTACTTGGCTGATTTGAGGCCAGAAGGCCTGAAAGGTGATCAGTTTTACTATAGCTTCTATAAATACTTACACCTCCAGCTGAAGAGATGTTAGAAGACCCTCTACACTAGTACCACCCATTTCTTGCTGAAGAGAAGATGGTACCTCCCTCCCCAGCTACTTGTGGCCATTTTTGAGTAGGGTTGTGCTGGGGCCAATTGGAGCCATGTTGCCCAGGTAAGTGGGGAGATGGCACTTTCCTACATACATCCTACTAAAAGCACCAGGTTGTGGGGCACCTATGGGAATGCTTGCTCAGGGAAATTATAGCACCTGACATTATGGGCTCAGAAGCTTGTGAATAACTACACAGAGAGAACATACACAGAGGCCAACTGGAACAAAAATTATGGAGTGCCCTAGCTCTACCCTTCCTCTCCTGTGTCCCATACCTCACAGAGCACCTCCAGATGCATTAGTGCCTGAATATTTACCCATAACCCAAGGAGTAGGGTGCTATTACTCTTTCCATTTTATAGGTGGGAAATGGAGAACTGGAATGGTTTGAGACATTTGCATTGGTGGGTCAAGGCCAGACAGACTCTCTCAGGCCTCTCCTCCTTAAAGGTGCTAATGTACCCTACCCTTCTCCAAGGTGTATTTTCTCTATTATTGGTGCCTATAGTATGTCCTACCAAGTGGTCATCCAACACTGGATCCCTTGCATATATTATTGCTGCACATATTACCCTTCTCCATGTCTGTCACTGACTATGTGCTCTCCAAAGGCCTGCCCATCCCTAACCATCTCTACCTGAACAACAGCCCCTTCTTGAGGTAAGAAGAACTAGAAACTTCCAAATCCACAGTTTTGCTAAAGGAGAAAGAATGAGAGCCCAGATGGCTGCAATACCATATGGTAAGTATCATAACAGAAATTCTTACAAAGTACAGTGGGCACACAGAAGATACTGCTACTAATACTACAGGGAGTATTAAAGCATCCAGTGGAGATGTCACAGAGTAGGTGGAGGTGAGGAAGATACACTTGACATTTCAAGTTGAAAGAAAAAACATATGCTAAAGGTGAAAGATATAAGAGGTATGGCTTAGGGAAATGATCTCACAAAGCTACAGCATAATTAGTGTACATGTGGGGACAAGTGGCACCTGACTCTAGACAGAGAGCTAGGATGTAGCCAGGTATCAAAGGGCTCTCCATATATACCACACTAACGGTTTTAGATTTTCTCTTATTCACGTTCACTGCAGTGTTATAAATACTGGCAAATGCTGGGAGTAATTTAAATGCCCACGAAAAGGGGAATGGTTAGTAAATTATGACATAGTCATTGGATGGAATTTTGTAAAGGTATTAAAATGCTCGTTTTTAAAAACTAAAGTGCATTTACCTAAGCTTTCAGTGATTTTTTTTATGTACAGTATGATTATACCATGGAAAACTAAGGTACATATGTGATGAGACATACACATAGTAATAATTGCTATGTTAAAATGGTGGATTTATGGAAGATGTCTCCCTCTATTTGCTAAACTCTGTCATATGCCATGTTGGGTTTTATAAAAAGGGGAAGTATAAAAATAACGCTCTTCTTCTGTCTGATTCCTCTTTCCTTCTCCCCATCTCTCTCTCCTCTATCAGCTTTCCTATTCTCCCTCACCAACAGCGTTTCTAATCTACCACCTGCAACGGGAAACCTTAACACATGGAAGGCTCCTAAGAAGGAAAGGCTGCAAGCAAGGTGGCTGCTCCAAGCAGCAAGCTCCTGCATGGGCCAGAGGCCATTCCAGCTCAATGCTGGAGAAGAATCTTCCACCCAAAAGCATTGTCCAGTTTTACCCAACTGAGCCTTCTCTGCCCTAGGAACTTGTTCCCAAAGGAAAGAAGACAGAAACAAAGAAGACTTCTATCTTGCCGTCACTTCAGAAGGTTCAGAGCAGGTAAAGAGTATGTTCATGGCCAACTCCTAGGTGGCTGAGATACAGCCTGGGATCCCTGATCTACAAGCAAGTACTGTACAAAATAGGGCTTCCCCGGTGGCTCAGTGGTAAAGAATCTGCCTGCAATTCAGGAGATGAAGGAGGCATGGGTTCGATTCCTGGGTCAGGAAGATTCTGCCTGAAGGAGGGCACAGCAACCTACTCCAGTATTCTTGCCTGGAGAATCCCACAGACAAAGGAGCCTGACGGGCCATAGTCCATGGGTTGCGAAGAGTCAGACATGACTGAAGCGACTGAGCATGCACATATACACTGTACAAAATTTCAGTAAGGAGGAAGAAGGGTAAAAATAGATCCAGGCAAGGGTATACCATCTCCAGTGAACCTCTTATGCCTCATAAGCCCATCACTCCCTCACAGGAAATTCACAGATCCCTCCCCTTTCATCTACAGATGTAAGACCACTGGAAGCCATATTCACAAAATGCAGGATAAGTTGAAGGCTGAACACTAGGCCTGAGGCAATCTCCCTCACTAGAAATTTCTCCCCTTCACTCCAACCAAGACCACATCACCTAGCTCTCCTGATCCAAGGGAAACAAAGGCATCAATGACTCAGACAGAAGAAGGGGAAGGGAAGCTTAGCAATTTAAGATGTAGCCAAAAGCAATTTCATAATCCTAAGGAGAGGGATGTTGTAGGGGAAGGGAGTAGAGGAAGTCAGATTTCATTTGCATTTCAGTTTTGGTTTGTTTCTCGGTCTTCCCCTTCCCTACTGGAACAATGACCAATTCAAGGGTCTTCTATTCTTCTTGGAGTCACCAAGGACCCAAAATAGCCAGCGACTGTACTTTGCAGGCTGAACTCCAAGGCCCCACACCCATGGCTCTCAGTTAACAGTCGTCTTTCCAAGTGAGGATATTCACGGCAAGCTCTGTCATAGGTTGATCCTATACATTTAAGCAGAGCTCACTGAAACAGAGAGGGCTAGTTACACACTGATAGCTGGGAGCGGGGTCGGGGGGAATGACATCCCCAATACCATTCTAAAGAAGAAAGAGCAGCTTCATCAAATAGTCTTTGTTCTTTGTTCTGTTACACTCTTTCCATGAACTTCTTATCATCTTCTTAAAGACTAGGCACAAGTAACCAGAATGTCAGAAAAAGCCAATGATCTCATTTTACAGATAGGAAAACTAAGGCCCGTAAAAGTGACTTGCCCAAGGTCACACAGATTGAGACTAAAAACCATAAATTCTGATTCAGTCTGTTAGTCTTTTCAATGTACCATTTCTACTCAAAAGCATTTAAAAAAAAAAGACAAGTGCTTGAAGCTGTGTCAAAAGCTCAGCTCTTCTAAGCTGGGGTGAGACAGCTCAGGACTGGAGATAAGACTAAGAAGGATGCTGGATCCAGCCCACTCAGAAAAGCCAAATGAGAAGCCTAGGCATACAAAAGGCACATATAAAGAATTTAGCAACTGGATGGTGTGATCACTCACCTAGAGCCAGACATCCTGGAATACGAAGTCGAGTGGGCCTTAGGAAGCATCACTATGAACAAAGCTAGTGGAGGTGATAGAATTACAGTTGAGACATTTCAAATCCTAAGAGATGATGCTGTGAAAGTGCTGCACTCAATATGCCAGCAAATTTGGAAAACTCAGCAGTGGCCACAAGACTGGAAAAGGTCAGTTTTCATTCAAATTCCAAAGAAAGACAATGTCAAAGAATGCTCAAACTACTGCACAATTGCACTCATCTCACACTCCAGTAAAGTAATGCCCAAAATTCTCCAAGCCAGGCTTCAACAGTAGGTGAACCGTCAAATTCCAGATATTCAGGCTGGATTTAGAAATGGCAGAGGAGCCAGAGATCAAATTGCCAGCATCCACTGGATCATTGAAAAAGCGAGAGAGTTCCAGAAAGACATCCACTTCTGCTTTATTGACTATGCCAAAGCCTTTGACTGTGTGGATCACAACAAACTGTGGAAAATTCTGAAAGAGATGGGAATACCAGACCACCTGACCTGCCTCTTGAGAAATCTGTATGCAGGTCAGGAAGCAACAGTTAGAACTGGACATGGAACAACAGACTGGTTCCAAATCGGGAAAGGAGTATCAAGGCTGTATATTGTCACCCTGCTTATTTAACTTATATGGAGAGTACATCATGAGAAACGCTGGGCTGGAGGAAGCACAAGCTGGAATCAAGATTGCCGGGAGAAATATCAATAACCTCAGATATGCCTATAACACCACCCTTATGGCAGAAAGCGAAGAAGAACTAAAGAGCCTCTTGATGAAAGTGAAAGAGGAGAGTGAAAAAGTTGGCTTAAAGCTCAACATTCAGAAAACTAAGATCATGGCATCTGGTCCCATCACTTCATGGCAAATAGATGGGGAAACAGTGGAAACTGACAGACTTTGTTTTTTTTGGCTCCAAAATCACTGCAGATGGTGATTGCAGCCATGTAATTAAAAGACGCTTGCTCTTTGGAAGAAAAGTTATGACCAACCTAGACAGCTTATTAAAAAGCAGAGACATTACTTTGCCAACAAAGGCCCATCTAGTCAAAGATATGGTTTTTCCAGTAGTCATGTATGGATGTGAGAGTTGGATTATAAAGAAAGCTGAGCACTGAAGAATTGATGCTTTTGAACTGTGGTGTTGGAGAAGACTCTTGAGAGTCCCTTGGACTGTAAGGAGATCCAACCGGTCCATCCTAAAGGAAATCAGTCCTGATATTCATTAGAAGGACTGATGCTGAAGCTGAAATTCCAATACTTTGGCCACCTGATGCAAAGAACTGACTCATTGGAAAAGACCCTGATGCTGGGAAATATTGAAGGTGGGAAAAGGGGATGACAGAGGATGAGATGGTTGGATGGCATCCCCAACTCAATAGACATGAGTTTGAGTAAACTCTGGGAGTTGGTGATGAACAGAGAGGCCTGACGTGCTGCAGTCCATGGGGTCACAAAGAGTCAGACACAACTGAGTGAGTGAACTGAACTTAACTGAAGGCTTTACCTACTCCAAAGAAGTAGTTTCAGATGCTGAGAGCCCAACCTGGCCCTACCGTGCCCCCACACCCTGAGCCTTTTCAGGCCATGCAAAACTACTCTTAGACTATCAGAGATCTAGGTAAGAAGCTAGAGAGAGGTGATCAGGCAGGGCTGAGGAGGACAAGAAAAGATAAGAAAGCAAGGTGGAGAAATCAGTCATTCCAGAGCTCTCTCATCTTCCTCTCTCCTTTCTTACTGGTCCCCACCCTGGCCCCAACAAAGGGGCCACCTCCTGCTCTAAACAAGAAAAAAAGAAAAGTTTGTAGGTGGCACTATACAAACATGAGGAAGGTATTCCCTGTACCGAAGAAGAACAAGACACTAGTTGAGGTGGCAAAAGCATTTCGGGGGGAAAATATAGCCAAATAAGGCATACTTGACTGGTAGAGAATCATCAGGAAAGATTCCAGAAGCTGACGTCGCAGGGAGGAAGCCTTTAGTCATTGGTTTCCTCTGGCAACTGGCCTAAGGCCAGGCAGCAAACTCCCAACCTTAGGAAAATGCCCGGGTTATGGCAGAGAGAAAAGCAACTAAATCTAAATTTTCCCTAGGCCCTCTTCAGGTCCTGCTGGAGCACCTCTCCAAGTATCAGCAAAGAGGTATAGTGTAACCCTGAAGCAAACTGGCAAATGTTCTCACCAATTATATGCTAGATCCACCATGGCCCCGGTGCCAAGAAGAGTAAGGAACCTGAAGAAAAGGGCTCTATTTCAGTTATATATTTCTGTTATTGTTGATACTTTCAAGATAAAGAAAAATTAAAAGGTAAAAATGACTTCTGCTCTCAACAAGGGAACTTCTGTGGATTAGTCAACCTCCCAGGAATATCTGCAAGTATATTTGGAGAGAAGATTAGCTCACTTAAAACCTTTGAAAATACCAAAGGTTTGTACAGCTTAGCTAATGACACCCAAATGGGCTATTACTTTGACCCCCACCCTCCAACTCTATACCACAGATTAATCAACCCCAGTCAGACTTTACAACAGGTTAGAACTTCTTGGTATTCTTATCTAACTTCCAGGCTGAGATTTCTGAAAAAGGATAGGGAGGTGGGAGGGGTAAGAGGCAGATTACACCAAGACAGTAAGATCAGGAACCTTATCTATACATACTTCACTGGAGGAAAATGAGCCTTAACCTTTCCCAGGTATTTAAGGGAGGCCAAGACTAAAGATAGGAAAGAAATGCTGACAAGCCTGATAGTTATGCCTTATTCCCTCTCCTATCTGCCAAATAAATATACAGGAAAAGATTTCTCAGGATTATACTTTGTTATTGTTACATATGATCAAATGCCCACACCTCAATTTTTCACTCATTATACTCTGATTAATATCCTGGCCATACAAAGTATCTATCAAATTCCCACAAAGGAGAAGGGCCACCAGGCAAAGGAAGAAACTTCAACCTTTGAAGTCACCAATCATAGTAGCTACCTTGCAAAACATAAACTAAACTAACACAGTGGTAGGTCACCATACCATTGGCCTAGGAACTATGTCAACACTAACCTTATACCACGACAAGCCCACTGATAGGAGCATCCAATCTGCTTTTATCATCAGGCACAAGCAAAGAGCTATTTTTTGAAAGTCACCCAAAAGATCCTTTTTCCAAGTTTAAAGGCCCAGATACTACAGCTGAGTCCTCACCAGAAAATGACACACTTTTCAATCTACCACGATCACAACACAAAGGAATCCTCCCCTCACTGCTATCCTTTCTCAAATACCTATCTCATAGCAAAGCCACTGAGAGAATTAAAAGCTGTCTTTAGGTTGCTGACCTTAAGAGTAATCACTAAGCTCTATTCCTTGGTTTAGCTCACCTGGAAACATGAAGGAAGGAGCCACTCACATACCCAACCACATGCTGCTGCTGCTGCTAAGTCGCTTCAGTCGTGTCCGACTCTGTGCGACCCCATAGATGGCAGCCCACCAGGCTCCACCATCCCTGGGATTCTCCAGGCAAGAATACTGGAGTGGGTTGCCATTTCCTTCTCCAGTGCATGAACGGGAAAAGTGAAAGTGAAGTCGCTCAAGCGTGTCCGACTCTTAGCGACCCCATGGACTATAGCCTACCAGGCTCCTCCGTCCATGGGATTTTACCCAACCACATACCCAGGCAACAAAGACAACAAAATGTTCTTAGTTAATTCACCTAATGCTGGAAAACCCAAGGTACAGTCTCCCAGAACAGACCCCTTCATATGGTGTTTGCCAATTGAAACAGGACTGTTTGTTGGCTCCAGATGACCCTAGAAAGAGCAACTTGGTCTATGCTTACATGTACTCTGTGGCTTCCCTTGAAACAATCAGCACATCAAGCCTTCCTTCATTTCAGGCAAACTCATTTTCAAGAGAACAGTGTGGCCTAGGGCCACTTGGTTTACACTTACATATGGAAACTGTCACTGTCCCACTCAGAACAGCCACTGCCCCCGAGGGTACACACCCTTCAAGGCCCTGTTTTATGTCCCAATAAACTCCCTTCTCAAAATCTATAGAAAATGCCATGTATACATTTTTTTCAAATTGTGATTTAGTGAGTTCACCCTAAATCTCCAGTTAAATAGATCTATGAAGGCAGCAACTGTATCCTCCATTCGTTTATTTGTATCCCTTAAGACTTCCCTGGTGGCTCAGATGGTAAAGCAACTGTCTACAATGTGGGAGACCTGGGTTCGATCCCTGGGTCGGGGAGATTACCTGGAGAAGGAAATGGCAATCCACTCCAGTACTCTTGCCTAGAAAATCCCATGGACGGAGAAGCCTGGTGTCCATGGGGTCACAAAGAGTCGGACACGACTGAGCGATTTAACTTTCACTTTCACTTTCATAGTAAATAAGTACCTAGTAACATGGTGAGAATTCAAGCTGCCTGCCTTCATTCTTAACCATCTTACCTAGCAGAGGGTTAGTTCCATAAATAATAACATTTGCATAGCACTGATTAGATACTAGCCACAGTTCTAAGCCCTTTATAGAAACTTATCCCATTTAATCCTTAAACAACCCTACCAGATAGGTATCTTCAACTTTACAGCTGAGGAAAAGGAAGCACAGAAGTTAAGCAACTTGCCCAAGGTTACAAAACTATTAACAGTTGGTCACAGAGCTGGGATCTGAATCCAAGCAATCTGGTTCCAGAGTTTGTGTTTTTCACCAATACTCTATATTTCCCTAATACTCTATATTTCCCTTTCTATAAAGGCCTTAAAAGTCCTTTTTGGGCTAGCTACCATCACTGGGGGGCTTCCTAGGTGGTGCAGCAGTAAAAAATTTGCCTGCCAATGTAGGAGATGCAAGAGATAGGGGTTTGATCCCTGGGTCAGGAAGATCTCCTGGAGTAGGAAATGGAAACTCACTCTAGTATTCTTGCCTGGAAAATTCCATGGACAGAGGAGCCTGGCAGGCTACAGTTCACAGGGTCACAAAGAGTTGGACATGACTGAGCACGCACGCACTTTCATTGGGTCTGGCCTATAAAACCTAGAGATAAGTAGTAGGAGTTGAGGTCAGGAGACTCCAGTTTGTATTCAAATATTGTCACCAAAGTGGAAGAAAGTACCATAATATTCTCCTAACTCAAGGAACAAGTCAAGCTGGCCCACTGAGTCAGAATCAAAGAGGTCAGAGATCGAAATGTTAAATGGTGAAGAGAAAGTGGGGAATTTGAGTGAGGGGCAGGCAGGAAGAGAAAAAAGTCATTTTGAGGCCCCAGAAGAACTGAGTTACCCACTGACTGAAACCTGCTACAGCAGAAGCTATTTAGGGGAACTCCATTGTGGCATTGTGGCCATACTGTTAACGTAATCACCACAGAGCCAATTCTCTGGATGTCGGTATCCCATGAGTGAAGAGTCATCTTCCTTTCAAGTCAGGCAAGTCCAGTGAGAGACCACTAACTTGGGAATCAGGAAAGTCAAGTTCTCCTTTCAATACTGTTAACAAACTTCATGTGACCCTGAACAAGCTGGCTAACCTTTTCAGCTATGAATATGGGAAAGAAATAACTCTACTCAGTAAAGCCTCTTAGGACAGTGAAGCCTAGTCGCAAGCAGGAAAACATAGCTAGTCTTCTCTCCTTACCTCCCTTCTGTGCACCTATCTACTTTCTACCACCCTTCACAGTCAAAGCAAAACACTTACCTTCCTGGGAAGTGCTACAAAGAATCCCAAAAGCAAGGTCAGAGTCTGAACCATCTGGATTATCTCCATACAAAGTAACCTTTGAGATAAGCACTACATACACAGAAGGACTTGCTCTCAGGACCATTTTAACACTACGGTCAAGTGACTCGTCATCCGTAGCACAAAAGAAGAAAATGCTGAGCATCTTGCAGTGAGTACCATTTAAAAGGCAGACATTCAATATTTCCCCTCTATCTGGGGTCAGACAAGTTGAATTTTAGTCCACAGCCCTATTACCAATTCATTCAAATCACTTCTCTTTCCTGGGCTTTGGTATCCCCATCTAAAATATAAACTAAACTTAAACTAATAAGTTTTAAGGCCAGCTCATTTACTCTGTGATTCAAGACACTTCTGTGAGAAACCCAGACCACTCAGAACAATCAGCTAAAAGGGAAACAACTTAAGGCTAAGGAAGCTCTGGGTCATCCTAAGAACAGATGCATTTGAAATGCTGCACCCCACAATAGCCAGCACTCAGTGCACTGGTGGTAGATACCTTAAGTGGTTGGTTTATGCCCACCACCTCCTCACTGTCTACCAGAATATCTAACTACCACACTCGAGGTTAAAGTAAACTTGAAACATAACTCAGTAGCTTCCTAGCCTCTCAGCAGAACTCGGGGTGTGGGGGTAGGGCGGGAGAGAGGCAGGGAGGAGCTATGCTTTGGGCAGGCAGTGAGAAGAGGGGAAATCCATCAAGTTTTCAGTGTTTGTCTGAGGCTCCTCAGTCAACCCCAGTCTTTACAATATACTCTCAGTTGGTTTTTCTTGTTCCCTACATAGATATAGCCCCTTCCCCTCCATAGAATCAAGAAGAAATGGCCCAGAACACTCATGACAGTGTTCATGGCAGAGCTAATAATGAGACAAACTAATTCCAACGCTAGAAACTCTATTCTGAACCCAGTACCCAGGAAGAAACAACACTCCAGAGGTGTAGGGGGACAAGAAGATACCTTTTAGCAACTGCTCTTCAACTGTATTCTCAGCATAGCCTAGCACACTTCCTGGTACAAAGAAGGCACTCAAATTTTAAGGAAAGAATGTCTGAAGGAAGAAGACATAAAAATGGGAGGCTTGAGGGCAGCACCATCAAGGCTTTCAAGAACATCAGTAGGGGCTTTCCTGGTGGTTCAGATGGTAAAGAATCTGCCTGCAATGTGGGAGACCTGGGTTCAATCCCTGGATCAAAAAGATCCCCTGGAGAAGGGAATGGCTACCCACTCCAGTGTTCTTGTCTGGAGAATTCCATGGACAGATGTACTTACAAAAAGAAAATAAGATCAAACTGAGGGAGTTACTTAATTTATGATAAATATTTCTCTATAATAAATGACAACATCCAAAGAAATTTCTCAACTTATAAAAGAACATCAGTACTAGAAGGGCCCCTACAGTGTATCTATTACTAGTACAGTTCTCTCATGACAAGTTGGAGAGACTGAGGGCCTGAAGAAAGAACTTGCATAAAGGCCTACTGCATTTGGATCACTTAACTAAGGTCAGGGAAGATGTCCTTCTTGCATGGAAAAAGAAGGAAAACTATCAAGTCAGTGTTACCTGCCATTTTCCAACACTCACCTTCCAAATTAATGCAGTCCTAAGCTAACCCTCCAAGTGACTGCTCCTATAACACAAATCAGAACCTGGAACTGAAAACTTTTTCAGCTCTATCAAGTATGAAATAGGAGGAAGGATGAACAGCAAAACCAGTCAATCATAATAAGACTACCTCTTTCACTTGACCAACAGACTGCACCAAAAGAGACTACCTTTATACCATTTTTTCTTTGGGGGCAGAAGAATAGAGTGGGGTAGCAGGGAGAAAATATCCCGAGTTGGGAAAGATACACATGATAAACTCAGTTCTATCTTTGAAATATAAGAACTGACTGCTCCCAATCTGTAATGATGCCAATTTTCACCAGCTTAAACAGGAAAGACCCAATCTGAGTAGTGTTGGTAGTCAGATATTCTCCCTTCTAAGGACCTTAAGTCTTGGAATTCTAGTGAGGGGGACTCCCAGAAGACACAAAGGGACCTAGGTATACTGTTGCCAGGTAACACTGTTAAAATAATTTCAGAGTAAATCTAGCTGTCAACAGATCCTATCCAGAGAAAACTGGAATTGGAGTCAGAGAAATAGAACAAATGACCTCTAAATGTCCTTTCCAGCTCTATTATTCAGTACAGCAATCTCCTGAGAGGAGAAAGAAAGAGAAAGGGGAAAACACCCTTAAAACAAGCTATTGTTACAGGCAGCTAGATTATAATCGAGAGTTAGTAGTCCTGTGATCCATACCATCTCTGTCACCCACTCACAGAGCAGCCTTCCTTTCCCCAAGCCTAAGATGATAGAATATAGATTAGTTGGTACCTTTGAGGGTCCCACAAAGGCTCTCCTGTCCCACTAGCCCATCTCTGTCCAGAGAGATATTCAAGAAAAAGCCTAAAGGAAATCTCCAAGATGGTTTCTTCTCTACCATCTAAACTTTCACAGAGGGCTAAGTGAACTGGAGAACCAAAGAAGTGGACAGATAGATGCAGGATCCAAACAGTCAGTCTCTCACACAACCTCCATTCCTGATTCCTTGTCCACCCCTGAAGTCTACAGGCAGGGATGATTCAAGGGTTAAAAGACTGATATTCTGCCTTCTATTCACCAAGTACCACTTTAGTGCCACTTGAGTGGCTCAAGCAATGCCAGGAATGGCAGGAGAATAAACAGTCCACACACCCTTGTTAAAGTTTAGCTGAATGCAGACCCTGAAGCCCTCAAACACTTTAATGAGCTGGGTTCTTTACATCTGCTCACATGGATGGTTCCATCAATGACCATTTGATGACCTTTCCCTTGACCCGTTGAGCTAGAGCTAAAAACTCAACAAACTTAAGAGGTTTTACTAAGAATGATCCTGCAACTAAGTCACAGATTTAAATCTTAACCTCTCTACTGACTTACTGCATCATTCTAGGTCAGTCCATCCTATTTGTGGGTCTCACTTTTGCCATCTATACAATGAGAACAATAAACCAAAAACTCAGGAACACCTTGAAAATTCAAAACAATCATTTTTAGGGAATACAGAGTCCCAAAGACTTTGTGATCTAAGAAAAAGTTAAAGAAAAAGTTAAAGAGGGTAGAGAGGGGAGAAAACTTTTTTTTTTTTTACAACTGTCTTATCATCACCAAAGTATAGATGGCAGTTAATAAGCTTCTGTATTCTGGCTACTTAAAGTAGACTCAGGAAACTGGCAAGTAGAGGCACAGAATACAAGAGTTGGTTGGGGGCGGGGATGCAGAAAGGCATGTTTTAACAGATTTAAAGGGAGCTAGGTGACTAAGGGAGAAAATGGGCTGTAAAAGTGAAACCAACCCTGGATAGACTGTAGACATGGTTCATATGAATTAATGAATTGATTTTTCCACTATCTTCCTTATCTGTCATGCTCCAAAAGTAGCCTAAAGCACACTAGCGAAGTAGGCTTCCCAGATGGCTCAGTGGTAAAAGAATCTTCCTGCCAATGAGGGGGACAGAGGAGATGTGGGTTTGATCTCTGGGTTGGGAATATCCCCTAGAGGAGGAAATGGCAACCTACTCCAGTATTCTTGCCTGAAAAATTCCATGGACAGAGGAGTCTGGCAGGCTACAGTCCATGGGGTTGCAAAGAGTCGGACATGACTTAGTGACCGAGTATGCACACACACACTAGTGAAGAAGGAATGGAAAATAAGGAATTTTCTCCCTTCATTAAAGTTACTAGCTGGTATGCAGTGAACTAGAAGTGTGCCCCTGGATACCTCAACACTGGGATAAGGAATGAGAAAAGTAACAGGAGGCACGTTGTGACACCTGGAACTCTCACCAGGAGACCACACAAATGCCAACATTAGTTACTCTGCCTAAATCATCCACTTCCTTTTATCTAAGGACCAGAAAGTCCTGAAAATAAAGGTCAATTTGCTTTGAGCAAGAGAAGGGGCTCAACTTCAAGAATACCTCATTGAGTGAGAATAGAAGGTCAATGGGATGAGCATCAAGAAGCATGGACCCCAATCTTAGTTCTGTCATCATGTGCCCTTAGGTGGTAGGTCTTTTCCTGTTAGGCCTAAATATCCTCATTAGTTGAGAGAGAGAGAGATCTACTAGATAGTGTGTGAGATCCCTTTCAGGTTAAGATTCCATGGTCTTAACAGGCATAATATAGTTGTTTCTCCTAAGTTTACCTTTCTTTGAAGTGAAAAGCATGGGAAATTCTCCAAAGCTTCCAGTCTATCAAAATTTAGCTCTCTCCTTCCAGGATGATTCAAGTTTCAGTCAGTCTGTGTAAAAATACTTTCACTACCCTAGGCCTGACCTCCAACAGCTCATACTCCAATCTCTCTCCACAGCAGGAAAAAGATCACCATGCTGTCTTCTTTACCACTTTTCACTGAGATATGGTGGTTTAGATAACTTTGAAATCATTTCCAGGCCCATTAAAGTTGCATTTAAATGAGAGATATTTCAGAACTGAGGATAAGTGATGCCACACGTGTTGCAGGGCACAGTCAATTCCCAAAGATCCACACACCTATTTAGGCGAAGACCACCTGAAGAAGAGTCAAGGAGTCAATCAGAGATAAAACCAAAGAAGGGGTCCTGGAAGGATTTTTATAATCCTCTGTGAGGCAGAGACTGTTCCCCTACTCCCTCTTTTTTCAAAACCATTCTCTCTCACTTTGTGTATATGTGGGATGGGGGTGGGGAGCGTGTGGAAAAGCCCCATGCCATAAAACCATGAGCAATGAAACTTGCTGTTTCTGAAAGACAGGGTTCTGGAAAGGAAAGAATCACTTGGCAGTAAGGCTGGAACACAGCAACGTGGCAACCAAAGCTCAGCACACACCCAAAGTACTGCCCCCCACCTTTTTCTTTCAGGGACCCTCAGTACTTCCCACAGCTACTAGTCACTATCTCAGTTCTACAAGGCTCAGGCTGTCCTCAGAAGAAGGGTCCAGCAGAACTGCATAGCCTAAGCCAGTGCAACAAGCTGCTTGGCCTAAGAGACTCAAGCCAGGGTGGTCACCCAGCCTTCCAGAGCAAGGGAAGGGCCTCAGCAGCCATTTGGCATGACTTGCACAAAAGCAAGCAGGGCTCATTATTCAGGCACATCCCTCCCCTCTCCCTCCTGGGCATCCGGCCCCCCTAGGCCCCACTCCCAGGAGGCTTCTTCTCTTCTCAAAACAGTGGGGTGGAGACCAGATCCTAGAAGCTACCACCACTCTAGAAAGGTGTGGCCCCACGGAAGAGTCCACACCTCACAGAACAGTCTGGAGAAGACAAGAGGAAATAGCCAGTGAGTAATGGGAAAGGCAGGGATTTGGCGAGTGAAGAAAAGGAAAAAACCAGTCTTCTTCTCAAAGTCTTCTTCCCTCCCTTCAGAATGGTGTCTAGTGAAGTGTTAGTGCTCCTGGGCAAGAGTAAGCAGCCTTGATGAGTCCATCCACAACTCTCCTCTCCTAGTGGGCAACAGCTGAAGCTGCCTGGGGAGGCTGTGGGAAAGGTGAGTGGGGGTGCGGGATCCGCCCTGAGCAGCTCCCACCCTCCTACTTGCTTCTCGGTTCCCATGTCCCATCCTGGTCTGAGGCAGCCTGGCCCCATAAAAGCGCCAATTCCTGGACTGAGGTAACTGTTTTCCTCCGGATCAGAATTCTCTCCCCTGCGCCCAGGGTCCATCGGGGGTAAAAAGATAGTTTGGGCCCTTAAGGAAACCTTCCCTACTATGGCATTCCAGACACAAGGAACTAGAATCTGAGAAAGAGGCCGGCCCCGCCCGGCCCACACTTCTACCCCGAGACCCCTCTACACTACAGGACGCGCCAGAGCTGAACTCCGTCCCTAGCCCTCCCAGCTCCAGGCCTCGGGCGAGGGCACGGCGGCGCGACCCGACGCGTAGCTGGCCAAGCCCCCGGCCATCGGCAAAGCGCTACGAGGGTCAGCAAGAGCTCCCAGGGCCGGCAGCGCCCACCCCAGACACTCACCGTCTTGGGCATGGTGGCGACAAAGGCAGCCGAGTTGGCGAAGTTTGGCCGGGAGCTGTCGGACGGCGCTGAGCACGCAGTACACACGGCTGACTCCGGGGACTGGGGGCTCGGATTGGGTCTCTCTCTAGTGTCGGGACGACTGCTCGGCTTCCTGCTAACGGGCCACGACTTCACAAACCCCACCCAGGAAAGAGCCGCCCCCGTCGCACCGCCCGCTCCTTTATGTGGCCGGGCTTCCGCGCCGCTCCCCGCCCTCGCGCCCGCCTTCTAGCCGGCCGACAGCCTCGCCCCGCCCAGCCCACCCCTGTCCGGCCACACCAGCTACTTGGGGGCCTGGCTGAGCCTGGGCGCCTCAGTGGGGGCTCCCAGCCCTCACCCGGGCCTGCCCGCCCGCTCTCCCACTCCCTTCACAGCCCTTGGCCCTTAGCATCCGGGCCATCCGGCCCCACCTCCCAAGCAGGGCTGGGCCCTAGGCCGCACCCTGGAAAGAGGCTTACAGCCCTGACTGCAACTTTACACCAATGGGAGTTCACTACCTGTCAAAAGGGCTCTGACTCTCTGAAAGTTCTTCCTGCGTGTACCTGAACTCTTCTGTGGTTCTGCCTATGGATCTCAACCGAGGCCACACCAATCTACTATTCTCCCAAACAACTCCTCAGAGATCTGAAGATCCCATGTCCCTCTGAAACTTCTCTTCTCTTGGCTAACCTGCCTCAGCTTCTCCAACGCTTCATCGGTTCTATTCTGTAGAACTTTGTATCACTTTTCCCATCATAGTCTGTCCTCATCCTTGCTCAATCCTCATTTTTGTCAAAAGTGGGCTCCTTTTTCCTATATCTGTCCTCTATTCACTTTCCTTCCTTCAAACCCAGTCTCCAACTTTTTGAAATCCTGATCCTGTAGCCCCACTGCAACACATTTACTGATATCTGATTCACTTTCTGATAATTCCACCAGGTTAGATGCACTCCAGTCCATTCCTTTGAGATATGTCTGCCAGAACCCTTCCTGCTTCTTGTCAAGGTCACAGAATCCCAGCATAGAGGTGTTCTAGAATGTAACAGTCATCTAGTTAAGTCTGAGCTTTAGTTTGAAAGTGACGGGCCATAGTTATCCTTTCTCATATCCACTGGTAACTGTGTGGAGGCGTGGTCTGAGTATTTTTTGTGAGGTAGGGCAATGTATACCTCTGGGATGATGAGCCAGCTTGGGGCACTGAAAAAGATATTTGGGAGGGATGGTCACGACACCTGGATTTTAGTCATAGCTTTGCCATTAACTCCCTCTCTGACCACTATGTAGCCTTGGGTAAGCCCCCTCCCCTCTCTGGGCTTAAGGTTCCCCTTCTGTAACAAGAAAGGGTTAAACTCTTGGGCTTCCAAGGTCCTTTCCCAGTCTGACATTATAAAAGGATAAGAAAGGAAGTAAACTTCCTAGGACAATAGATGAATCTAGCAGTGTTGCATAAGGACTGGCTTTGCATTTGCTCTCAGAAGTCAGCAGTCCTATTCTCTACTCCTCTGCTTTCCCAGCTCAATGGGGTCCATGTGTCAGTGTGCCTCAGCTTCTCCCACTGCTGTCAAGATTCATTGATAAGTGTTAGGGTAAGCAAAGTTCCCTGTCCAAACCATTTTCTGGAGCTGAGCAGTTGACCCACGGAAGAGCAGCATGCCCCAGAAAGCACTAGCAGCATGGGTAGCAACGACATCAATCACATTCCTTGACATTGCAGTGGCCCTTTTCCTCCAGGAGTTCACTGATTCCTTCATTCATATTCTAGAGCCTACAGGAGCCTAGAACTAGGCTAAGTGCTTAAAAGGCGAGGGGAAGTTGATTGGAAACTCCAACTTTCATTATCCATCCTGGAAAGTGGAAAGTCCCTGTGTGTCATTCCCCACATGCCATGCCCCAAACACACACACACACACACACACACACACACACACACACACACACACACACACACACACACACACATGAGAGAGAGACCTGGTTAGGAAATGTCAAGCATCTGAACACAGTATTAAAAAGGAAAAGAAACACAGGAGTTCAAGTGAGGGGAAGGAAGTCAAAGGGTTAGGACATTAAGGAGGTTGATGGAAAGAGAGGCTGAGAGAGAAGGAGGTGGTTGGCCCCCTGGGGAGGAGAAGGGTGGGAAATGGGAGGAAAATATAGGCTATCAGTGAGTGTTTAGTCTAGCCCCCATTCAGGTCAAGGGAACTGAGGATCCAAAAGAGGAAAGAACTTACTCAAGATCTGGCAACCAGTGTGGAGAATGGATTCAGAAGTAATAGAGAAGACAAAGAACTCAGTTAAGCTGTTTCCATAATACGAGCAAGAATTTTTGAAGACTCAAACCAGAAGAGTAGTGCTGCCCGTACTTTATCAGACAGAAGCTTGGTATGGTGATTACAGTCAAGCAACTGGACATTGTTTGAAGGTTAGACTTGAAACCTTCTGGCTAGGAGGGACCTATATTTGATACCTCCATGTCTCCAAAGCAGAGCAGAGGAAGCTGAGGCGCCCTCTTGTTCTTCAGGATGGCCACTGAAACACACATTTGTTTTTACCTCTTTGTAAAATATGTCATGCCTGTATGGCCAGAACTTCTAATCTCTCCCACCCACCCTGCACCCTACCATGATCCCATGTGAACTGAGTTAGCTCAATCTTCTTGGGGCCAAAGTAATCTCAACAATTAGGTTTAGATATGATGAGGTTTATGCCAGTGTTTGTAGAGAGAAGACGTGGAAATAAGGGCTAAACATCCCCTCATATGTTGGCTGGGTAAGGGAAGTAAGAGGTATGAAGACACCTGGGTTTTAGAAATTCAAAGTTCAAGGAAGAACAGGCAATTTTTTTCAAGCAGTAAAAGTAGATGAGAGGCAGTACAGGGACATTCTGAAAGTGGAATCCAATGAAGCTAGGGTGGAGGTGTCTGAATCAGGAGTAGGAGATACAAAAGGAGAAATTTGACCTGAGCTCTAGGTCCATACATAGAGTCTAGTGCAAAGGCTCAGGATTCCTAGGGGGCTGGGACTGTTCCAGAGCTGCAGCAAGTCTGGATGTGAGAGTTAAGAAATGGCAAGCAGGAACTGCATAAGGCTGATTTATATGAAAGCCTATGTCAAGCTCAAGAGAGAAATGAGATTGAACTTGTAATCACCTCCCACTCAAGATATAAGCTCACTGCAGTAAACAAGCTTCTGCATTCTAAATTGCATTCCTCCTTCGGAGGACACAATAGTGCAGGAGAGGAAATATCAGAGAGTAACTAGGTAGGGAGCAGTCCTGAATGCCAGGAGTACTTTGAATAAAGAAGCACTCCCCGCTCCTCCACCCAGTCCAATGGATGGTAAACAGTTGAAAGTTTCCCATCACTCAGAGGGCTGCTTTTCATTTTCATCACTGTCAGAAAGTCCTTCTTTACATCTAAATTTGATTTTTTCTGCTTAACTCTGCACAATTGCTCTTGGCTGATGCTTGGGTAAGGAATTAACTGAGCCTCTGAGTTGCTCTTCTCCTTCGTTCATAGAAGAGATATGTATCAGAGAGATGAGGACAAACATAAGCTTGAGGCTACACACTCCAAGTCCTTCTCTCTCTCTTAATTCTCTTGGATCAGCAGCCCAAGCATCAGGCTAGCTGTGCCCTCTACACAAACAAGAAAATAACAGAAAAATATACTCTTGTCTCCCCAAAGGGAAGAAGTTCTCTTGGTATAATATGGCTGAGAGTAAAAACTGAGCAGTAGAGAAATATTGCTTTTAACCATCTTCTACTTACTTCTTGGAAAAAAACAAAAACAAAAACAAAAACTAGAGTTTGGGTTGAATATGTATTATTAATCATACTAATGGACCACAATGAGAAGGAAAAACATTTCTCTCTGGCTCTGCTTCTTAGTAGTAAGGCTGGAAGCTTTTTTGAGATCTTCTTCCCCCCAGCCAGCCAATATCAATTCAATTTGAGCCAGTGCCATCTTAGAATATGAAATTAGCCCTGCGGAGAGGGTCTCCCAGTCTCTCAGTGGAGTCACTAGCTCCCAGTCCTGTCTCCCATAGCCAGTGACCAGCAACCACACCTATGTGTCTGGTCTGCCTATGGGCCCCAGAGAGAAAACAGCCCCCTGAGCACATGGCCCTTCTTTCCATGAACAACCTACAATTCAAACTCGATACACTTAAAAGGAAACTATCCATCAGTGCATCCTTCCCATGCCTCCAGTACTGATCAGGCATCTGCTAGGTGCCTGGTTCTCTGTGAGGCTCTGCAAGGGATACTCACCCTCTTCCTCCCCAGGAGCTCTCCTTCTCAGTGGCTCTGTTTCTGTTGGTGGTTTTGCTGTTAGCACTATGCTTTGTGTGCACGATGTCATCATCTTTAACTTTCCTCTGCCTGCCCCCTACCATCTGGTCACCAAGCCCTGCCATCTGTCTGTCTGTTCTTCACAGCTTCTCTCTCTCCCTGTCTCCACTGCCAGTGCCATGTGTCAGCCCTCACTGACTCCCTGGTCTCCCTGACCTCAGGCTTCAGCACCAGGCCATCCTCCACATGGTCACCCTGGTGATCTTCAGAAAGGCAGCCTTCACCTGTGCTCAGAAACATCCAATGACCCCCTCCACCCAACATACACACACCCCCTAACCTTTGGAGGCTTCTCTTGCTCCCACAGCTCCTCAGCAAAGCTCTTCTCCTCGAGCCAGGCTAGTCTCACTGTACACACACAGCCCTGTGCGCTTGCTCTTGTCTCTGCACAAAGCCCTCCCTTGATCTCTCCTGCCCACCTTGTGCTCTCTCTCTCCCCCCAGCTCTTGTAGTGCCCAAGTCTGCAGTGTTTATCTGGCCTCTATCCGACACCCTGCTTTGTCTTGTCAGCAGCTGATTGTTCTCTTTTTTTCCTCCAATCCAGGCTTGACTGTAGTTGCCCCCAGAAAGGGATCACACTTTGTGTTCCATGAGGAAGGAGCACAGCATACTTCCAGGATATCTTTGGAGCTCAGGATAGATTACCAGCTAAAGAGAGAGATCTGGTATTCTATTTCCAACCCTACAGGCCTATCAACTGCTATTATGCTCAGATTCTCCAAAGGCCCAAGTTTCCCCTTACATTGCCTCAAGTTCTCCTGTTAGGAGACAAGACCAATGAACAGAGCCTCCTATTCCTATCTTGTTACTCCTTCTCCCCTCATTCATAGCTCTGTGTGTGTGGAGGAAGTGTGCATGCTTTACTACCACTCTATCTTAGGGAAATACTCTATTGTTCACAAAGAGGCATCTATAAAGACATTTACTGTAAGACTATAATAATCCATCACTATGGGACTGATTATATACATGGTACATCTGTACAACAAGATGTTATTCAGCATTTAAAAGCAGGAACTACTCTGAAAAGCGGTTTTTTACTATTATTATTATTTACTCTGAAATCACAGAAAGATATGAATAGTATGATACCATTTATGAATTAAAATATCTGTATGTTTCTAGATATGTCACCTTGCTTCTTTAACTTATATTCAAAGTACATCATGGGAAATGCCAGGCTGGATGAAGCACAAGCTGGAATCAAGATTGCCGGGAGAAATATCAATAACCTCAGATAGGCAGATGACACCACCCTTATGGCAGAAAGCGAAGAGGAACTAAAGAGCCTCTTAATGAAAGTGAAAGAGGAGAGTGAAAAAGCTGCCTTAAAACTCAACATTCAAAAACATTAAGATCATGGCACCTGGTCCTATCACCTCATTTCAAATAGATGGGGAAACAATGGAAACAGTGACAGACTTTATTTTCATGGGATCCAAAATCACTGCAGATGGGGAATGCAGTCATGAAATTAAAAAGACACCCACTCCTTGGAAGAAAAGCTATGACAAACCTAGATAGCATATTAAAAAGCAGAGACATTACTTTACCGACAAAGGTCCATATAGTCAAAGCTATGGTTCTTCCAATAGTCATATATGGATGTGAGAGCTGGATCATAAGGAAGGCTGAGTGCCAAAAAAATTGATGCTTTTGAACTGTGATGTTGGAGAAGACTCTTGAGAGTCCCTTGGACAGCAAGGAGATCCAACCAGTCCATCCTAAAGGAAATCAGTCCTGAATATTCATTGGAAGGACTGATGCTGAAGCTCCAATGCTTTGACTTCCTGATACGAAGAGCTGACTCATTGGAAAAGACCCTGATGCTGGGAAAGATTGAAGGTGGGAGGAGAAGGGGATGACAGAGGATGAGATGGTTGGATGGCATCACCAACTCAATGGACATGAGTTTGATCAAGCTCCGGGTGATGGTGAAGGACAGGGAGGCCTCGTGTGCTGCACTCCATGGGGTCACAAAGAGTCAGACACAACTGAGCAACTGAACAACAACAAATATGTTTATATTTGTAAGTTTCCAGAAAAGGGGAAAGATGTATAGCAAATTTATACTGGTTGCTACCTCTGGAACAGGTACTGGGATTAGAGTGGAGAGTAAAGGGAGAATTTTTACTTCTTAATGCATATATTTCTATATTAGGAATTCCCTTGTAGCTCAGCTGGTAAAGAGTCTGCCTGCAATGCAGGAGACCCCAGTTCAATTACTGGGACAGGAAGATCCCCTGGAGAAGGGATAGGCTACACATTCCAGTATTCTTGGGCTTTCCTGGTGGCTCAGACGGTAAAGAATCCGCCTGCAAGGCAGGAGACCTGAAGAGCCTGACAGGCTACAGTCCATGGGGTCGCAAAGAGTTGGACATGATTGAGTGACTTTCATTTTTTCTAAATTATTCGATTTTCTCAATGAGCCTGAATTAAATGGCAGAAAAGAAAGAAAGATGAGTAGGAGGAGGAAGAAGAGAAGGAACAGAAAAATATGGGAGAAAATGTGAATAGGTTGGATAGCCAGGATGCAAAAAGTTTATGACAAGCCCGACTTATGGTAAAGATTAAAAGGACAACAGATATAAAGGTTGTGTGTGTGTGTTAGTCACTCAGTCTTGTCCGACTCTATGTGACCCCATTGACTACAGCCTGCCAGGTTCCTCTGTTCATGGGATTCTCCAGGCAAGAATACTAGAGTAGGTAGCCATTCTCTTCTCCAGGGGATGTTAACATCCCAGGGATCGAACCTGGGTCCCCTGCATTGGAGGCAGATTCTTTCACCATCTGAGCCACCAGGGAAGCCCTGTAAAGGGTGTCAGTTCAGTTCAGTCCCTCAGTCATGTCCAACTCTTTGCGACCCCATGGACTACAGCACACAAGGCCTCCCTATCCATCACCAACTCCCAGAGTTTACCCAAACTCATGTCCATTGAGTCGGTGATGCTATCCAACCATCTCATCCTCTGTCATCCCCTTCTCTTTCCACCTTCAATCTTTCCCAGTATCAGGGTCTTTTCCAATGAGTCAGTTCTTCACATCAGGTAGCCAAAATGTTGGAGTTTCAGTTTCAGCATTATTCCTTCCAATGAATATTCAGGACTGATTTCCTTTAGGATGGACCGGTTGGACCTCCTTGCTGTCCAAGGGACTCTCAAGAGTGTTATCCAACGCCACAGTTCAAAAGCATCATTTCTTTGGCACTCAGCTTTCTTTATAGTCCAACTCTCACAACCATACATGACTACTGGAAAAACCAAAGCTTTGACTAGACAGACCTTTGTTGTTGGCAAAGTAATTTCTCTGCTTTTTAATAAGATGTCTAGGTTGGTTATAACTTTTCTTCCAAGGAGTAAGCATCTTTTAATTTCATGGTTGCAGTCACCATCTGCAGTGATTTTGGAGCCCAAAAAAACAAAGTCTGACACTGTTTCCACTGTTTCCCCATCCATTTGCCATGAAGTGATGGGACCAGATGCCATGATCTTAGTTTTCTGAATGTTGAGTTTTAAGCCAACTTTTTCACTCTCCTCTTTCACTTTCATCACGAGGCTCTTTAGTTCTTCTTCACTTTCTGCCATAAGGGTTGTGTCATCTGCCTATCTGAGGTTATTGATATTTCTCCCAGCAATCTTGATTCCAGCTTGTGCTTCATCCAGCCCAGCATTTCTCATGATGTACTTTGCATACAAGTTAAATAAGCAGGGTGACAATATACAGCCTTGACGTACTCCTTTCTCGATTTGGAACCAGTCTGCTGTTCCATGTCCAATTCTAACTGTTGCTTCTTGACCTGCATATAGATTTATCAAGAGGCAGGTCAGGTGGTCTAGTATTCCCATCTCTTTAAGAATTCCACAGTTTGTTGTGCTTGGGTCCAAATAATCAACCGCATGAGGAAAAGATGGTAAAGATGTGACTTAGCAGCAGTATGGCTAAAAAGACATTCTTTTATCTGAGAAATGCAAGTCTCAAACATCCCTAACTATATTTCAAGAGTGCTTCCCCTTCTTCTCACTCCTCCCCACAAGGCACTTTGCTTATGTTCGACCCAGCCATGTGTATACATGCAGATGAGAGCACTTATGCAGATATTTCTCAGTGAAGAAAATGCAGGGCCTGCCTTCCACTGGGTTGGACATACCTCTCAGAATCAGACATGTCATATGCTTCTGGACACCTCCCCTCAAGCGGCACTAGAGGATGGGCTGCTGGTGGGTGTAATGCCTCAGGGGAAAAGGAGGAGCTATTCTCCACTTCCCCTCACACACATACCACTCACCAACCTTTTCAGCCTCTCCTCTCCAAGGTTTTGGGATTGGGGGCTTGAAAGTTCTGGCTCTACCTTCCTCAGATCTGCGAAGCCTCAAATGTGCCGCCAGATGTCCCAAGACCTCCAGTCAATTATTGTGAGTTTCAGAGTGTTTGGGAGAAGCGAGAGAGCCCTGTGTTTAGCTACAGAAACACTGAATATTAAAACTGGCTTGGGCCTTCATCATTGCCTTATGCCTCCTCTCTCACATCCTTGTGAAAGGATGAAAGCAAATCAGAATCCTGAAATATCACATCTTTAACATCATCTAGGCTACATGTCCCCATTTTATATGTGAGAACATAAAGGCCAAGAGAAGTGAATGAACTTGCTCAAGGAAAAACCTAGCTCTCCTGACTCCCAGGCCAGTGTTCTTTCTGCTGGATCTCCAAACTCAAGAGTGATAAGGATCAAACAAGTCAGTAAGAAAGAGGAAAGATCCTACAGTTCTGTTGCTTTGGAGACATCTCCTGGAAATAGAAGCTGAGTGGTTCTTGGGGAGGGGAATAAAAGTACAGAAGCAGGCTTATGAGTCTCCCTGCAGACAGTAAAACTGGACAAAGTACCTACTATGGCTCAGGGCAGTATCTGAAACCCAGGAAAAATGTGGGCTCTCTTGTCTAGCAGCTGATCTGGAAACTAAGTAGGTCTTATTCCTCCCAGGATATGAATTGCAGATCTCCAGCCAAAACTCCTGAAGTCAAAGTTTATGACTTGGATTCTCTCCTGATCTCCCAGAAACTTGCCCAGCTCTAGGCCTTCTGATTGATGATGCTTGCCGTAGAGATGAGACCATCCTGGCTTCCTGGGCAAAGGCCTTTGTCTGGATCCATCCTTGAGCTGCAAGTACATTGGCCCTTGGGTGCTCCACATTCTCATTGTCCTCACCTTCAAGGGAGTTGAATCAGCAGGGCTCACGGGGTGGCCTGCTGGACTAGAGGCTCTGCTTCTCATCCCTGTGACTCTTACCTCACAGACCACATGGAGAATGGAGATGGAGGTAATGAAACCCCTTCACCTCATTATTTTTATTTAATTTACTTCTATGACGTTCTCTGCTCCTACTTGAGCTCTCCCACTCTGTAGAAAAGGCTGGACTTGGGCTACTTCCACTTACCATTCAGTGTCATACTTTTTCCACTTTGGGGTCTTTGCACATGCTGTTCCTTCTGCCTGGTAAACTCTTCCTGGAACACTCTTCCTCTAGCTCATAGCTGGCTCCTTCCTGTACTTTAGATCTCAGCTTAAATATAATTTCTTTCTTTTGTCTGTTATTTCTAAAAGAGAATGACCTCTGTCCTCATCCACCCCAAAATCTTTTCTTCTCAATCTCAGAGATTTGTTTCCTCAACACTTATTATAGTCTTCAATAATATACTTTATCTATATTTATTTGTTTAATGTCTACCTCTCTCTGTAGTAGGAAGAATAACAGAATAATGCTCCCCCCAAAGATGTCCACATCCTAATCACCTGTGAATATTTTATGTTTTTGCTAAGTTGCTTCAGTCGTGTCTGACTCTTTGCTACCCAATGGACCATATCCCTCCAGGCTCCTCTGTTCATGGGATTCTCCAGGCAAGAATACTTGAGTGGGTTGCCGTGCTCACCTTTAGGAGATCTTCCCAACCCAGGGATTGAACCTGTGTCTCTTACATCTGCATTGGCAGGTGGGTTCTTTATCACTAGCACCACCTGGGAAACCTGCGAATATGTTATATTTTATGAGAAAGAGGAATTAAGGTTGCAGATAGAATTAAAGTTGCTAATCAGCTGACACTGAGATGAGGAGATTACCCTGGATTATTTAAGTGAGCCTAATGTCATCACAAGGGTCCTTGTAAATGGAAGAGTGGAAGAGGAAGGCATGAGAGGACATCATCAATGATTTGATAAGGATTCAACCTGCCATTACTGGCTTTGGAGACAGAGGAAGGGATCACAACTCAAGGAATACAGGCAATCTCAAGAAATTGGGAGAAAACAAGGAAATGGATTCTCCTCCAGAGTCTCAAGAGGAATGTAGTCTTGCTGACCCATTTTAGATTTCTGACCTCCAGAACTGCAAGAGAATAAACTAGTGTTGTTTTAAGTCATTAAGTTTGTACTAATTTGTTATAGTAGCCATAAAAAACTCTTACACTCCCCATTAGACCATAATTTTGATGAGGACAGAAACTAGGTTCTGTTTACCATCATAGCGCCAGCATGCAGTATAGTGCCTGGCACAGAGTAGGATCTCAATTAATATTGGTTGGTTCAGATAAATGAATGGAGCCTGAGCATGCCTTATGCTCTACACACTCTCCCTCTCTCAGTGTGAGGTGGCATTCCATCCAAGGGGCTGAACCCAAAAGAAGCCAATAACTTCCCAGCCAGTGTTTGGTAGGAGAAAGAAGCTAGAAGCCTGGGAACACTTACATCTTTTAGTTCTCAGAAAAGGAGTCCTGTATATCAGCCACCTGTCTATCCACACATGAATATACAGATATTCTTTTTCATAGTTTCATATATACAGATATTGATTTTCTTTCAAGAACCTCTTCTGGAGCACCTGCTCTGTGCCATGTTCAGTGTTAGCAATGTTGCTCATTGCTATTTGTGGATGGTAGTGGTGATGGTCTGTTTTCCCACATGCCAATCTTATTATCTCATTTACTCCTTGTTTTGACAAGAGATTTCCAGCCCTACTGTGAAAAATCTCAGAAGATATGAGCCTTGCACAAAACCACACAACCAGTGAGTATGAGCTGAAACTAGAATCCAGCTCAACAGACACTATACACAGTACTAACTTTAATTTTTTTAACTACTGCCTACCTCCACCATTCCTTTATATGCTGCACCTATATGCTATATATTCTGCACATATATCCTATATGCTGCATCTGTCTTATTTATTCCCTTAGACCACATCCTGAACATTCCACCATCTCCCTGCTGAAATGATATACACTGACTTTTAGCAACCACTTTTTTTTTCCATTTTCCTTCTAGTGAAAGAAAGTGTTAGATTGAGTAGAAAGGTCATAGAATTTGGGATCCTGGCCTAGGTGTGAGTACTCACTTGGTGACTTACGAAGAGTGTGATTATTGGCACCCTCTCCCTGTCCATAGCGAGGCCCTGTACCTTTCATTTCCAAACTCATCTCTTCCTTTAAATGCAGCTGTATTTCTATATCAGGCTGGTATCTTCTTTGCCCATGCCTACCCCAACCACCCACCACACACACACAGACACCCAACAACAATAAATATGATCAATCTTAATTGCTTATTATTTATCAGATGCTTTTCTAAGTGCTAGATATGCATTAATATCTCATTTAATCATCACAACAACTACAAATCATGTTTTATTATCTTTGGGTTATAGACAAGGAAGCTGAAGAGATTTAAGTAACTTGTCCAATGTCGTTGATGCCTGAAGATGACAAGATATAAACCCAGATGCTCTGACATAGGACACACAGTTTTAACTACTGCACTCACTTGGTTATTCTATATTCACACACACACACGCACACATCCTGCACATTCACACCTTAGAGACATTATTCTATTCTAGTTTCACCCCTTAGAGACTCCTCCCTCCTGGAAAGTGGGGATGAGGATGAGAGAGTAATTAAAGTGGTGCATCAGACAGAAGGAACAGGATCTATAAAGTCAAGAAAGCAAGAGAAATCACAAAAATTTAGAGATCTGCAAGCAGGTTGATAAGGCTGGAGCAATGGGTCATGTGGCAGAGACTCTACCTCACAGATTCCTCTAATGCAACATTTCTAAAAGGTGGATCCCTTCTGATCTTCCCTCTCAAATCTGTCCCCCTCCAGAAACCTGAGTCATTTTTAACATCTCTTTCTTCTTTACCCCTACCATTTCAGCCCATTGGCAACTTCTATCAATGGGCCTCATAAATAGCTCTCAAATCTGCTCACTTCTCCCTGTCTCCACCGTTACTACCCTGGTCCCACTTGAGTCAAATGGACAACTGCAGCAGGTTCCTGACTGATCTCCCCACATCCTTTCTGGCTCTCCTCCAATCTATTCTCCACAAAGCAGTCAGTACACAAATCTGATCCTATCCTCTGCAGTTTAAAAAACTTCAGTGGCTTCTTACCTTAGTTCTTATGATGAAGAACAGAATCTTTGTGATGGCTTTTAAAAGCCCTTTTGGTCTGGCTCTTGTCTACCACTATAACCTCTCAAACAACTTTTTTTGTTGCTATTTACACTCCAGTTACATTAGCTTTCTTTCTGTTTCTAAAATGTATCACATTTCTTCCAATCCATCCCCTACAAAGATCTTTGCATACTATTTATTCTGCAGGGGCTACATACTCCCTCCCAAACACACACACACAATTCACCTAGTTAACACCAACCTATTTCTTCTTTCAGATCAAATACTACTTCTTGTGGAAGTTTCCAAAATTTAGGACCCCTGCCATATATCCTCAGAGAACTAGCCACCTTCTTCCAGAGAATTAACCACAGTTTGTAAGCATACATTCATTTGAGTCTTGAGCTGGTTAATGTCTGTCTCCCCAAATAGATTGTAAGTTCTATGAGGGCAGGAACAGTACATATTTTTTTATTATTTTTAATTGGAGGATATTTGCTTTACAATGTTGTGTTGGTTTCTGACATACAACAACATGAATCAGCCCGAAGTATACGTATGTTCCCTTCCTCTTGAAACTCCCTCCCACCCCCAACTCCATCCTACTCCTCTAGGTTGTCACAGAGATTGGAGTTGAGCTGGGTTGTTCAGAAACTTCCCACTAGCAATCTGTTTTACATATGGTAATGTACTCGTTTCAATGCTACTGTCTCAATTTGTCCCACTCTCTCCTTCCCCCACTGTGTCCACAAGTCTATTCTCTATGTCTGTGTCTCTATTCCTACTCTGCAGGTAGGTTCATCAGTACCATCTTTTTAGATTCCATATATATGCGTTAATACACAATATTTTTTTCTGACTTACTTTGTATAATAAGCTCTAGGTTCATCCACCTTAGTAGAGCTGACTCAAATTAGTTCCTTTTTATGGCTGAGTAATATTCCATTATATATATATATACCACAGCTTCTTTATCCATTCATCTGTTGATGGACATCTAGGTTGCTTCCATGTCTTGGTTATTATATATAGTACTGCAATGAACATTGGGATACATGTGTCTTTTAGAATTGTGGTTTTCTCAGGGTATATGCCCAGTAGTGGAATTGCTGGGTCATATGGTAGTTTTTGGCTTCCCTGGTGGCTCAGACAGTAAAGCATCTGCCTGCAATGTGGGAGACTGGGATTTGATCCCTTAGTTGGGAAGATCCCCTGGAGAAAGGAATGGCTACCCACTCCAGTATTCTTGCCTGGGGAATTCCATGGACAGAGGAATCTGGTGGGCTACAGTCCAGGGGGTTGCAAAGAGTTGGATATGACTGAGTGACTCACACTCACACACACACACACACACACACACACACGGTAGTTTTATTCCTAGTTATTTTAGAAGAAATCTCCATACTGTTCTTGATAGTGGCTGTATCAGTTTACATTCCTACCAACTGTGCAAGACAATTCTCTTTTCTCACATCCTTTCCAGCATTTATTGTTTGTAGATTTTTTGATGATGGCCATTCTGACTGGTGTGAGGTGATACCTCACTGTAGTTTTGATTTGTATTTCTCTAATAATGTGCAATGTTGAGCTTTTTTTTTTTCATGTGTTTATTGGATATATTCTTTGGAGAAATGTCTTGTTAGGTCTTCTGCCCATTTTTTGATTGGGTTGTTTGTTTTTCTGGTATCGAGCTACATGAGCTACTTGTATATTTTGGAGATCAATCCTCTGTCAGTTGCTTCATTTGCAATTATTGCGTCTCATTCTGAGGGTTTTCTTTTAATCTTGTTTATGGTTTTCTTTGCTGTGAAAAGCATTTAAGTTTAATTAGGTCCCACTTGTTTATTTTTGTTTTTATTTCCATTACTCTAGTAGGTGGGTCATAGAGAATCACTGCAATTTATATCACAGAGTGTTCTGCCTATCTTTTCCACTGAGTCTTGTAGTTTTTGCTCTTACATTTAGGTCTTGAATCCATTTTGAGTTTATATATAGCATTAGAAAGTGTTCTAATTTCATTATTTTACATGTAGCTGTCCAGTTTTCTCAGCACCACTTATTTGAGAGAATGTCTTTTCTCCATTGTATATTCTTGCCTCCCTTGTCAAAAATAAGGTGCCCATAGATGCATGGGTTTTTCTCTGGACTTTCTATCTTGTTCCATTGGTCTGTATTTCTGTTTTTGTGCCAGTACCATATGGAACAGTACATTATTTTTGATCACTATTGAATGCCAGTGCCCAGCACAGTATTTAGCACATAGTATAACTGGTATTCAATAAGTACAATAAATGAGAGGTGGTAAGTTTGAAAAGTGGTTTGCAACTCACATTAAGGGTTTTTAATGTTATCCTCAGGGCAATGAAGAAGTGCTGTTGATTTTAAAGCAAGCAGATGTCTTGATCAGGATTTGCTTCTAGAAAGAATTATGTTGCAGGCCAGAAGAAGACAAATTGGAGGGGATGAGATAGAGGTGTAAGATATAGAACTCAGTTTGGAAGCCATTGTAATAGTGCAGGTGAAAATAATGAAGATCTGGCATATTTTATCTCCTGTGGGCCAATCATCTGTCAGTTCATCCAGCTCTCAACTCATTCCAAAAATGATCTGAGGTAACTTACCACAGAAAAATTATAAATAAATAAATGCAATTTTAAAATCCTGATGACAGACATTAGAATCAGAAAGACAAAATTAAGGAATTAGCTAACTGTTCATGGTGAGAGAAGGATAAATTAGTAAGAAGAGAGGACGGGTATGGAAGCCACTAGTGCTGACACAGTTGAGCTGAGAATTTGGCTCTGAGCATCCTGTAGTCTGGGAAGATCCCTTGGAGAAGGAAATGGCAACCTGCTCCAGTATTCTTGCCTGGAAAATTTCCCATGGACAGGGGAGCCTGGCGGACTATAGTCCACAGAGTCGCAAAGAATTAGCAACTTAACAACAACTACAAGAATCCTGTGGTCCATATGAAAAGAAAAGACATGATCAGTCACATAATTTTCTTTGTAGAAAGGGAAAAGTTATATTAATTCTTCAGTACTGAACTAGGTCTGCTTTTGGTATGATTTTCCCACTGCCTAAAATGCCCTTTCTTTGCTGATTTCCCTCACCCCCTACACCCCTGTTTACCTGAATAGCTGTTACTTTCCTTCTAGCCTCAGCTCATCTTACCTGAGAGGGTTCCCCTGTCTTGAACACCAATAGTCCCTTCAACTTCCTTTTCTCTTTATAATCAGCATTTGTGGTGGTATTAGAAACAGAGAGAAGAGGATAAGTTACAGAGAGATTGAAGAGGTAGAATTACTAGGACTCATTGATGAGAAACTTTAGAAGAGGACCAGTTTATCGGGCAAAAGATGAAGATTTTGGACATAGTGAGTTTGAGGTACCCATGAACCATTGGGTGGAAAGGCCTAGGAGGCAGTTGAGCAATCTTATCTCAACATTTCCTCCTACATTCTCTGCCCTCTCCAGCACCATCATGCATTTCCTTTATGCTGGAACCACACCTAATCATTCCCAGGTAAGTTCAAAGCTCTATTCCTTTAAGCCTATTGCTCCTTCACTTTTATAATCCTTTTCTCCCTGACTAACCCCTAACAACCTTTACATCTCAAGCCAAATGTCATTTTTCCCTGGAAAGCTGCCTCCCCCACCACAGAAATTCCTTTCCTTCCCTGTGTTACAACTATGCTTTGGACACCCAGCTCTCCCACTGTTCTATAATTATTTTCATCTGCCTTCCTCATTAGACTGTCAGTAAATGAACATGCTTCAGGGAAACTCCGTGGGGGAGAAAGAAAGAACCTTGTGCTATAGAGAACGGAATTGAAGAAGTCATTATATGAAGCCCAGAATACAAATAGGGAACACTCCACCAATGCAGACTGAAACAATCAGAGCAGAGATCTTGGGTGATGTATTTATTGCCAGGGGGCAGAACTGCTAGGGGTAAAGGGGCCCAGAGCCCCTAGTCCCCTTGTCCCAGAGTAACCTGGAAAGCATACTCTTTGAGGCACAGCCTGAAGACCAGACAGCCTGGGCCCAGAGTCTACCTGGCTCAGCCTAAACTCAGCCCAGACAGGGGAGGTTGGGGCTGAGGGGCTGAACCTCCACACAGGACCTGGGCCTCCTCCCAGCCCTGTATTCCAGGGGTGAGTAGGGGTTAGGTATCATTCCATTACTCAGCAACTTGGGCCAGGAAAGTGAGTGTCTTGTTCTGAGATTGAGGATAATGCTAACTATCACATTGTTTTTTATTAATCCCTCTCTATTCATCCTGGAGTTACAATTGGTTAAAGAGAGTTAATTACCTGACCCAAGTTTAAAACTGAAGAGTGGTGTTCTGACATCTACAGCTAAAGTTAAAACCCCTTAGCAGGGTATATATGACCAGTCTCATCTGTCTAGCTACTGATTACCATGCTTTCTAGTCATAGCAACCACTGGACAATTCTGATTCCTCTGGGCTATTAGGTCTGCTTTTCCCACTGCCTAAAATGCCCTTTCCCTGGTGGCTTCCCTCACCTCCTACACCCCTGTTTACCTGAAGAGCTATTACTTTTCTTCTAGTCTCAGCTCATCTTATCTGAGAGAGTTCCCCTGTCTTGAACTCCCATAGTCCCTTGAGCTTCCTTTTCTCTTTGTACTCAGTGTTTGTAGGAAAAATTAAACACAGTGCCCTCAAAAAGGACATATGGACTTAGGAGGGGTCAGGGAAGTTGTTGGGCAATGTCATGTAACTCTGGAATAAAAGGACTGGGCGTCATGGTATTCTGAGTTTGAATCCCAGCTCTGGCATTGGATGATGATCTTGGATCAGTCATTTTACCTCCTAGGTCTCTGTCTCTCCAGCTGTTTAGTGGTGGTATAGGACTGAAAGGTGTCTGAAGTACTTTCCACCTCTGATATCCTAGACTTTTTTAAATGTTGAAGGAAGAGGTAAAGAAATCCATGGGGGAGAAGAAAAGGATAAACGAGAGCCAGCCCATCACCACAATGTACATAACAGATTTAACTGGCAAGAATCTTATGACCTTTACAATCTGGCAGGTAGTGCTATTATTTATAACATTTCATCCAGTAGTGTGTGGAATGCTTTACAGATCACTGGGCCCTTTCACTAACATTATTTCATTTTACAACAGCCAGTGAGAGAGTCAATATAAGCATTCAAAGGCTAGCCTTGTTTCACAGAAGAGAAAACTGAGGGACAGAAAGTAATGGTTATCTCAGTCTGTGCTCATATAAGTGACTTAAGGTTTAAATACTTTCATTCAGCCTGTGTAGGGTGACCAGCCTTTCCAATTTTCTGGGGATGTGGGACTTTCAGTTTTAAAACCAAAAAAGTCCCAGGAAAACCAGAAAGTTTGGTCATCTATACAAGAAACTAGCCCACCTGCCTCTAATCACCCTTGAGGCAAGGGGCATAGCTGGGGAGCAGAGAGCTAGTACTTTCCCCTCTCCATGGTTTTATATTACTGAGAACCAGGAGGCAGATCTAACCCTGTTTGTTCTCTCCCACACTAGATTATATCTGACAGGGCTCTTCTTAACTTGGTTCACAGTCCTGGCTGCTTATTAGAATCACTTGGGAAGATTTGCAAAAATAAATATGCTTGCACCCCACCCTAGACCAATTAAGTCAGAATCTTCTGTGCTTGAGTGAAATCTGGGCATCAGTAATTTTAAAAGTTCTCTGGGTGATTCTAATGTGCAGCCAGGCCTAGGAGCTACTGAGTCTAGCTCTTCTAAGCTTTAACCGCATAGTAGATCGGGCCCGTGGATAGAAAAATTTCTCCTCAAAGTCCTCTTCTCCTCTTCTGCTTTGCTTAGCTTCCCAGTGTACAAAACTTCTCTAGACACTCAGAAGAGGCTCTCTGCAGAATGCAGAAGCCCTTCCCCCCTCCCCTTTTCCTGGCAGCTTAAGGTGATCCCCTTCCCGGAATTATTGGCATTTTTGCAAAGGAACTTTGGAAAGCATTCAAGATTCAAAGGACAAAGCACTAATGGTGAAAACTCAGACATTGGGGAGGTCTCTTAAAACAAGAGAATCTGCCTAGTGCCCTTGGGATCACACCACCTAGGTAACAGCCTACCTATTCAGCCTAACAATGGAGCCAATTAAACTCTCTGACCCCAAAGTCTCGATGGACATGAGTGTGAGCAAGCTCCGGGAGTTGGTGATGGACAGGGAAGCCTGGTGTACTGCAGTCCATGGGGTTGCAAAGAGTCAGACACGACTGAGCAACTGAACTGAACTGAATTGACCCCAAGGAGGGAAGAGCTGTAGGAGTTCCATTCTCCTTGTGGGATGCCCTACAGTTCCCACTGGTCAGATGCTGTAGAAAAAAAGAGGGGCTGGTGGGGAGGAGAGGCCTGGAGAGGTAAGGGGAGATCTCTCCAAGGGTCGGGGGCTGGGAAACCAGGTTGATCATGGTCTTTGCTCTAACTCACTGCAAATCCCATTAGGCTTAATTCTCAGGGTCTCCTGCCCTTGCCTTTCCCATCAGTCTCAGGCAAGTACTGCAGGTCCACAACATTTGTCAGGTCTGAGATTCTCAAAAACTAGAAGAGAACTGACTTGAAAGCCATCTGACTCCCTAACCCTCTTCTTACATACCTCCAGTGGTGAGAAGCTCACTTCCCATCCCTAGCTAGACATCCTGCTCAATCACAAGAGAACTAGGGCATTTGAAGAGTTTCTTTTATTTAAACCAGAATCAGTTTCCCTGGAATTTTTATCCTCTCTGTTTCCAGAACCTTCACCTAATTTCCCTGAGTTGTGTCCCTTCTAACCTACTTATGTCCCTCTGGATAGACTCTAATTTATCATTTGTCTGTGTGCCTGTTAACATACCATGTCCTAAGCTGGACCCTAGAGGACTCTGCCCAATGTACAGATGAATTTCTTCTAAAAATAATATTTCTCTTAATATAGTCCAGTATATATATATATATATATATATATATATATATATGTATAATATATATAATACATATATATGTATGTATTGTATTATATATATATATATGCATGTGTGTATATATGTGTCTATGTGTATATATATGTATATACATATATATAAATATATAATAAATTTGTAGTGCCTTGCACAATGATCAGAAGGCTCATGTGTCTGTGACAAAGGAGATAGACAAAAGTCTGTTTAGTCAAAGCTATGGTTTTTCCAGTAGTCATGTATGGATGTGAGAGTTGGACCATAAAGAAGGCTGAGTGACAAAGAATTGATGCTTTTGAACTGTGGTGTTAGAGATGAGTCTTGAGAGCCCTTTGGACTGCAAGGAGACCAAATCAGTCAATCTTAAAGGAAATCAGTCCTGAATACGCATTGGAAGGACTGATGCTGAAGCTGAAACTCCAATACTTTGGCCACCTGATGGGAAGAGCTGACTCATTAGAAAAGGCCCTGATGCTGGGAAAGATTGAAAGCAGGAGGAGAAGGGGACAACAGAGGACAAGATGGTTGGATGGCATCACTAACTCAATGGACATGAGTTTGAGCAAACTCTGGGAGATGGTGAAGGACAGGGAAACCCTGGCATGCTGCAGACCATGGGGTCGCAAAGAGTCGGACACGACTGAATAACAAACACAACGCTAGAGAGAGAGAGGTATGTACACACACCAACCATAATTTACACTCTCTACATGATAATTTATAATTTGCCTTTTTTTTCACTCAAAAGTATTTCATGGGCATCTTTTTATGTCAACTAATATAAATCTATTTCACCATTTTTAAGTGGTTATATTATGTTTCATTGCATGATGTACCATAGTTTATTTGCACATTCTGGTATCAAAGGGCACTTGGGTTGTTTTCCATTTTATACTATCAAACAACATTGTAATGAATAACCTTATGCATATAACTCTACAGTCTAGTCCACATTTATTCCTCACTGAGTCAAAAGGTAAGCAAATTTAAAATTTTGATACATGTCACCAAATAATCTTCAGAGATTGTTCTAACTTTCATTTCATGAGCAGTGCATGTGAGTACTTTTATCCTCACATGCTTACCAAGACTGGGTATCAGTCAATTTAATCTTTGCCAATATGCTAGACAAAAAACATTCCCTTCATCTTTATTTTCATTTACATAATTACTAGTGAGGTTGAGCATCTTTTCATGTTGTTAGTCATTTATGTTTCTTCTTTTATAAATTGATTCATTTCCTTTGTTTAATTTTCCCTGAGGTGTTTTCTTTTTATTACTGATTTAGAAAATTTATCGTTTAAGGGTATCACCCCCTTATATGTCAAATATCTTACAAATATGTCATCAGTTTTTCCTTTGTCTTTTGACTTTAATTTTTCACAATGCAATTTTTTTCTATTGTCAACCTTCTCAATATCTGTTTCATTATTTCTGTTTTATCCTGTCAAGGTTATAAAAATTTTAATCTATATTTGCTTCTGATACATTTAAGCTCTCATTCTGACTACTATACCTTTCTTCTGCCTTCCATAAGAATTCAGCATCTGGCACCCACTTTCCTCTGTTTCCTTCTAGGTGACTGCTACATTGAAGCTCATAAATTGAGAAGTGCTATGTGTTCTCAGGCTTCTAGGTATGCTGTCTTGACACATTAATAGGGGATTCTTGGAAGCAAATGCTACTGCACAAGAGTACTTTTCTAATGGAGTAATAATTTTGGGAGCTAAGTTAGGTAGGTGAAGGAAATGATTTGGAGGCAGCAGGATCAGGTAGGTAGGTAGTAGAAATAGTGAAAATAGTACCAAAGTTAAAGTTAGCATTTGGGATCAAATTTTCATTTGGGATCTCAGTACTAGCTGTGTGTTGTGGCCAAATCATATTCTCTGTCTGAGACCCAGTTTCCTAATCCATAAAATGAGAGGACTACCATTTGTTCTTTATGTTCATTACCTATTTGCCACCTGTATCCTCCCCCTCTGGTCTCATTCACTGTACACTCCCAGCACCCAGCACAATGCCTGACAGAAAGTAGGTATTCGGTAAGCTATTTTAATTTCTACCTGTAGAAATGTGTTAACTTTTTTGGGGGGAGGGGCAGATGTTGGGAGAGGGGAAAGAGAGAATCTCAGGTTAGGAGAATATGGAAAGTGGCAGGGAGTTTGAACATTCCAAAGGGAAGCATGACAAGTAAGAGAATAATTTAGAAAGGTAAGTGGGGGCTAACAAACAGAGTTAGGCTTATATGTCTTGCTAAGGAATTTTGGATTTTATCCAATAGGTACTGGGGAGCAGGTGAAGGCTTTAAGCAGGTGTGACACACTCCTGCAATCCCACCTCAACCCCAAATTATGATAAGCTTTTCTGGCAAATAAGGAGGCTAGATTGCCCAGAGAGAGTCTAGAAGCAGAAAAACTAAGCTATTGCAACAATCTATGACAAAGATAGTAAGCTAGGGCAGAGGTGACAGAAATGGATCTAAGAGATTTCTTTTTTCTCCCTTCTTTTAAAAGAAATATTAATAGTACCCCTTCCAGTCTTCCCCATGTATACATATCAAGGGAGCAAGACCAGCTCATCTCTAGGATACCTTCCAGATGGGATACTTTAGCATCTTGGGGTTTGAGGTGCTGTATCACCTCCATCGTGCTCCCTGGCTATCTCATCATGAGTTGCCACTACTCTCCTCTCTCTCCATGACACCCCACTCTGGGGCAGTGATTATTGTTTTCTCAGGGCTAGTCAGAGCTCAGCAAAGACAGAAGGCAAGCCTCAGTTCTTCTATCATCAATGAATCCTCTGACAGCCCAGGCTGATTGGAAAGGGTAGGAGCCTTCTGGGAGATTTTGAAAGCTTCCAAAAATAGCCTCAAGGCCTCAGTCAGAGAGCACAGGGCCAGGACACTGACTGAACGTTGGAACTCACAGTCTTTGCCAAGTTCCCACCCCAGCCTCCATTCTATTACTGAATAAGCCAGTTTTCCCTCCTGCTTTAGTTTTCTCCTTGGAGGGCCCAATCCACGCCTGAAAAGTTCAAATTTAGCCCTAAGTCTCCATCCCTAACTCCTCTAGACAGAAAGCCCAGGATATAGCAACTTATCCTCTTTAAAAGTCCCTGTGGGCTCAGGGATGGGAAAGAAAATAAGAGAAAGACGGAGATGATGAGACCAAGACACACATACACAGAGATCAAAAAGCAAAGGAAGAAAGAATGGGATATGAGGAAAATAGAGAAATACAGATGGCAAGGAAAGAGACAGAAAAGATAAAAGAAAAGGATAAAGAGTCTGAGAGACTAGGGCAAAGAAGGAGAAATACTCAGATATGAATAAATAGGGAGGACAAGAACAAAGCAAAGAGAAAGAGGGAAAAGGATATATATAGTCAGAAACAGGCAGAGAAAAAAAGAGTGGGAGCCAGGGAAAAGAGTGAACCTCAGTCCCTGGACCTCTCCTAAACTCCTGCATCAAGCCAACAGTTTGTGGCTAGAAGCCTGAACTGAGAGCTGGAGGCAGTCCCTACAAAATCCAGTTCTTCAGGGTGGGAACTTACAGGGCCTCCCAGAGGCCATGACAGACAGAAGGACCAAGGCAAGCTTGGCAGTCAGCCCAAATAGGCCTCATATTTGCACACTACTGTCATCAGGAACTCATACCTACCATGTACTGCAGATGGACCAATAAATAGTCACCCTCAAAGCCAGTGCACAAAAAAAAAATGACCTCTAAAATGAGAACACTTTCCTATTTGATATTTAAAAACACTCCAGATATTAATGAACTTCTGTACAGTGATTTCAACACCTTATTGTTTTTATTTTGAATTACATATTGGCAAGGGGACCACAATTTGTTCAACATTTGAGGCCTTTAAAAGTTTTCCCCTGATGTGCCACCATGTATCTAGGGGCTAGTGTACAGTGATGAAATGACATGCTTTCCTTCTGGACCTGTTTGGATGCCTCTCTGACTGCCCATTTTCAATCATTTTGTCAGAGTCCTTGGACAAGAGGTAGAAACTTTCAAGCCAAAGCCTGTCCTTTGGGGGTTGCAAGGACCAGTAGGGAGAGAAAAAGGAGATTTGGCCAAGAAGGTGAAGAGGGGGCGTCTAATCTACTAGTAAGGCATTGGACCACATAGGCTTAAGGCCCAACTTTGCCCTAAAAACAGTGTGAACTTCAGTATGTGACTTTATCCTTCTGAAATTCAGCATCCTTTTTGATAAAATAGAGCTAATATCCATCTTGCCAGAGTACTCATGATGTTGACAAGAGAATAAACCATTAGAAACTACAAGCATTTCTAATACCCTGGTGGTTCAGTGGTCAAGACTGTTGTTGTTAAGTTGTATCCGACTCTTTGTGACTCCACAGACTTCAGTACACCAGGCTGCTCTGTCCTCCACTGTCTCCCAGAGTTTGTTTAAATTCATGTCCATTGAGTTGGCAATGCTATTTAACCTTATCTCATCTTCTGCAATCTCCCCTTCTCCTTTTGCCTTCAATCTTTCCCAGCATCACGGTCTTTTTCATTGAGTCGGCTCTTCACATCTAGTGGCTGAAGTATTGGAGCTTCAGCTTCAGCAACAGTGGTTAAGAATCTCCCTGCCAAAGCGTGGATTTGATCCCTGGTCTTAGAAGATTCCACATGCTGTGAGGCAGCTAAGCCCATCTACCACAACTACTGAAGCCTATGTGCCCTAGAGCCCATACTCTACAACAAGTGAAGCTACCACAAGGAGAAGCCTTGAGAGAAGCCCCTGCTCACTGCAACTAGAAGAAGCCTGTGCACAGCAACGAAGACCCAGAACAGTCAATAAATTAAAAAAAATAAATTAAAAGAAAAGAAAGAATCTATAAGTGTGAGAAGAGTTTCAATTATTACAAATAATGCCAGACCATTAAAGCAAACACACTTCCTGGTACAGATGAGGCAACCCAGACTTTTTGAATTTTGCTAGGGCAGGAACAGGAGGAGAAAGCAAGAAAGCCTGAAAGAAGCCTGGGGAAAAATGGGAAACTGGAACAGGGGGTTAAAAATGGAAACCTTTTTGCTTTTATTTCCAATATTCTGGGAGGTGGGTCATGGAGGATCCTGCTGTGATTTATGTCGGAGAGTGTTTTGCCTATGTTTTCCTCTAGGAGTTTTATTGTTTCTGGTCTTACGTTTAGATCTTTAATCCATTTTGAGTTTATTTTTGTGTACGGTGTTAGGAAGTGTTCTAGTTTCATTCTTTTACAAGTGGTTGACCAGTTTTCCCAGCACCACTTGTTAAAGAGATTGTCTTTTCTCCATTGTATATTCTGGCCTCCTTTGTCGAAGATAAGGTGTCCATATGTGCGTGGGTTTATCTCTGGGCTTTCTATTTTGTTCCATTGATCTATATTTCTATCTTTGTGCCAGTACCATACTGTCTTGATGACTGTGGCTTTGTAGTAGAGTCTGAAGTCAGGCAGGTTGATTCCTCCAGTTCCATTCTTCTTCCTCAAGATTGCTTTGGCTATTCGAGGTTTCTTATATTTCCATACAAATTGTGAGATGATTTGTTCTAGTTCTGTGAAAAATACCATTGGTAGCTTGATAGGGATTGCATTGAATCTGTAGATTGCTTTGGGTAGAATACTCATTTTCACTATATTAATTCTTCCAATCCATGAACACGGTATATTTCTCCATGGGACCTAATTAAAATTAAAAGCTTTTGCACAACAAAGGAAACTATAAACAAGGTGAAAAGACAGCCTTCAGAATGGGAGAAAATAATAGCAAATGAAGCAACAGACAAACAATTAATCTCAAAAATATACAAGCAACTTCTGCAGCTGAATTCCCGAAAAATAAATGACCCAATCAAAAAATGGGCCAAAGAACTAAACAGACATTTCTCCAAAGAAGACATACAGATGGCTAACAAACACATGAAAAGATGCTCAACATCACTCATTATTAGAGAAATGCAAATCAAAACCACAATGAGGTATCATTTCACACCAGTCAGAATGGCTGCTATCCAAAAGTCTACAAGCAATAAATGCTGGAGAGGGTGTGGAGAAAAGGGAACCCTCTTACACTGTTGGTGGGAATGCAAACTAGTACAGCCACTATGGAGAACAGTGTGGAGATTCCTTAAAAAACTGGGAATAGAACTGCCATATGACCCAGCAATCCCACTGCTGGGCATATACACCGAGGAAACCAGAATTGAAAGAGACGCGTGTACCCCAATGTTCATCGCAGCACTGTTTACAATAGCCAGGACATGGAAGCAACCTAGATGTCCATCAGCAGATGAATGGATAAGGAAGCTGTGGTACATATACACAATGGAATATTACTCAGCCATTAAAAAAAATACATTTGAACCGGTTCTACTGAGATGGATGAAACTGGAGCCCATTATACAGAGTGAAGTAAGCCAGAAAGAAAAACAACAATACAGTATACTAATGCATATATATGGAATCTGAAAGATGGTAACGATAACCCTATATGCGGGACAGAATGAGAGACACAGATGCATGGAACAATTTTATGGACTCTGAGGGAGAAGGTGAGGGTGGGCCGTTCTGGGAGAATGGCATTGAGACATGTGTATTGTCATATGTGAAACAGAGCACCATTCCATGTTCGATGCATGTGACAAGGGCTCGGGGCCGGGGCAGAGGGATGATCCAGAGGGATGGGAGGTGGAGGGAGGTGGGTGGGGGGTTCGGGAAGGGGAACACATGTAAACCCATGGCTGATTCTTGTCAATGTATGGCAAAAACTATTACAATATTGTAAAGTAATTAGCCCCCAAGTAAAATAAATAAATTTATAAAAAAAAAAAAAAAAAAAATGGAAACCTATGTTTATTGCCTTAATAAGAACTGAGATGTGATTAATGATGTGTTTATGGCCATGTTTGGGCTTTGTTTGGTGATTGGTTGGGGAGGAATTATAAATATGTCTAATATGTAGAGAGGTTTTTGTAAGAAACCATTGAAAAGTGAGCATGGCCAGCCTGTCAGAGACACAGAAATTAGCCAGTTCCTTGACAGCAAGAATCTGAGCAAGAAGCCTTAGGAGATGAAGGGCACCATAAAAGTCTCCAATCTGGCCAAATGTCACTCCTGGAGATTTCATAGCTCCCCATTACCTATGAGATTAATTCTAACCTCCATTTTGTAGTGAGTCCCTGCTTGATCCCTCACTGCTTTCCCCCAGCCTCATCTCTGACTTTTCTTCACTGCAATCTCATATATCATAGCCATATTAAACTTCTGACCACCATACTCCATATGTGCTATCTATCGGAAATACATCCATGCCACTCCTCCCTTTGCTTAGCTAAACTAACTTGTTCTTCAGAATTTAGCTAAAAATCACCTTTCCTAGGAAATCTTCCCCAATCATCTTTTATCCCCAGTCTGGGATCTCATAATTTCTGGTTAATGCCACCTCCATTTAATGTCATCTGGATTAATATTGTTTGTTTGACATTATGTGTTCCCATGTCTTTTTCTCCCATAAGATAATGATGATTTTGAGGGTAAGGACTATATAATTGACATTTTTGTGATAATTATAGGTGGCATTACATAGCTATGCTATACACTTTACACACATGAACTCTCACATGAACTCCATTGAGGTGGACACTATGAAAAATCTCAGGTCATACAAGGAGATGTCACTATAAACCCACCAAAATGTCTAAAATAAAAAAATGACAGCACCAAATGCTGATAATGATGAAGAAACTGAATCACTCATACATTGCTGGTATGAATTCAAAATGGCATAGCTCTGAAAGACAGTTTTGCAGTTTCTTATACAATTAAAAATGCAACTACCATGTGACCCAGCAATTACACTTGGGCATTTATCTCAGATAAGTGAAAATTTCTGTTCACACAAAAACCTGTGCATGAAAGTTCATAATGCCTTTGTTCATAGTAGCCCCAAATTGGAAACCAACCAAATGTCCTTCAGTGGACGAATGGTTGAACAAACTATGGTGCATCCATAACATGGAATACAACTCAGCAATAAAAAGGGAATGGACTATTAAGACACCAACAACAATGTATGAACCTCAACAACAGAAGAATTATGCTGAGTGAAAAAAGGCTCCAAAGCTACAATTGTAAAATTATATTCACTTAACATTCCTGAAAAGACAAAATTATATATATGGAAAACAGATAAGAGGCTACCAGAGATTAAGAATGGAGTGGAAGTAGGAGAGTGGTGAGTGTGGCTATAATATAACAGGACAACATGAGGGGTCCTTGTAGTAATGGAAATATTCTGTACTTTAACTGTATCAATGTCAACATACTGGTTGTGATATTGAACTATAGTTGTAGGTAACTAGGAAAATACTGCAGAGGACACTCCTGTCTTATTTCCTATAACTGCATGTGAATCTACCACTATCTCAAAATTAAGAGTTAATTTTTTTTTTTTAGAAGGAATAGAGCCCTGATACATATTATGGCATGGATGAGCCATGTAAAAATTATACCAAGTGAAAGAAGTCAGTAACAAAAGACCACATAATGCATGGTTCTATTTACATGAAATATTCAGAAAAGACAAATCCATAGAGGCAGAAATTGGACTAGTCATTGCCTAGAGCTGGAGGAGGGGTGGAATGGGAAGTGACTGATGAAGTCACTTTTTATGGTGATGAAAATGTTTGAAATTAAGATAATGATGATAATTGCAAAACTCTGTGATATACTAAAGCCCACTGAATTGTACATTTTAAAAGGTAAAGTTGATAGTACCTGAGTATTTTTCAATAAAGCTATTTAAAAAATTATAGATCATGTAACAAAACAACAGAGTAGAAAATTCCAAGCTCTCATTTCTCCACAGAAACATCAAAAAATAAGCAGAAACTGTCAGAGCCAACTTTGTCAGAGCTCTGAAAATCAGTCAAATATTTCCAGCAATCAAGTGGACACTAAATCAAGAAAAAGACAACTGCAAATAGGAGAGTTTTGTGGTGCATTTGCATGCCCTTGCACCACCCATTCCTGAATATTGTGGCAGCTTTTTTCTTTCTTTGACCTTTGAGTTTTTATTTTATTTTATTTCCTTTACAGTGAAGGACTCTTGCTTTCAACTTAAACAGAAATTTAAGTCTGTAACAGGTTGCAGCTCAAGTAAGATACCATGCACAACATTTGATTACTTCAAAACAGTAAGAACACACAGGCTGAAGTGAATGGTCAAATAGGGCTTACTGTTCTCAAAAATTAGGTATAACAGCAAAAACATTACCATCCAGAGTTAAAGTTATTCCTCCAGCCCTAGCTTGTGAGGCAGATAATAAAAGCATCAATTACTGGTAGATGAAGTAGGGTTTCTTAAAATTTATCAGTTTAATCAATAAAAAAGTTTCTTTTTTTAAGTTACTTTTTTGTGTCAGTTCCACCAATGAAAGTCATTTGACTTGTACTTTAAAATCTATTATTCCACTTAAAGAGCATGAAAATATGTTTATGCAGGACAATGATGGACTTCAGATCAGACTGCATCTCTTTAAATTCTTCCAACGTGTGTATGTGTCATACAAAAGCATCTTGACCCACAGCACACCATTTCCCAAAGGAATATCAAGTGGGCAGCTGACATGCCACCACCTCACTTCAGTTCAGTTCAGTCACTCAATCATGTCCGACTCTTTGCAACCCCATGGACTGCAGCACGCGAGGCTTCTCTGTCCATCGCCAAATTCCGGAGCTTTCTCAAGCTCATGTCCATTGAGTCAGTGATGCTATCCAACCATCTCATCCTCTGTCCTCCCCTTCTCCTCTCACCTTCAATCATTCCCAACATCAGGGTCTTTTCAAATGAGCCAGTTCTTTGCATCAGGTGGCCAAAATATTGGAGTTTCAGCTTCAGCATCAGTCCTTCCAATGAATATTCAGGACTGACTTCCTTTAGGATGGGCTGGTTGGATCTCCTTGCAGTCCAAGGGACTCTCAAGAGTCTTCTCTAACACCACAGTTCAAAAGCATCAATTCTTGGGTGCTTAGTTTTCTTTATAGTCTAACTTTCACATCCATACATGACTACTGGAAAAACCAAAGCTTTTACTATACGAACCTTTGTTGGCAAAGTAATGTCTCTGCTTTTAAATATGTTGTAAAGGTTGATCATAATTTTTCTTCCAAGGCACAAACATCTTTTAATTTCATAGCTGCAGTCACCATCTGCAGTGATTTTGGAGCCCCAAAAAAATAAAGTCTGTCACTGTTTCCATTGTTTCCCCTTCTATTTGCCATGAAGTGATGGGATCAGATGCCACGATTTTAGTTTTCTGAATGTTGAGCTTTAAGCCAACTTTTTCACTCTCCTCTTTCACTTTCATCAAGAGGCTCTTTAGTTCTTCTTCACTTTCTGCCATAAGGGTGGTGTCATCTGCACATCTGAGGTTATTGATATTTCTCCCAGCAATCTTGATTCCAGCTTGTGCTTCATCCAGCCCAACATTCCTCATGATGTACTCTGCATATAAGTTAAATAAGCAGGGTGACAATATACAGCCTTGACGTACTCCTTTCCTGATTTGGAACCAGTCTGTTGTTCCATGTCCAGTTCTAACTGTTGCTTCCTGACCTGCATACAGGTTTCTCAAGAGGCAGGTCAGGTGGTCTGGTATTCCCATCTCTTGAAGAATTTTCCACAGTTTGTTGTTATCCACACAGTCAAAGGCTTTAGCATAGTCAATAAAGCAGAAGTAGATGTTTCTCTGGAACTCTCTTTTTCTTTTTTGATGATCCAACAGATGTTGGCAATTTGATGTCCGGTTCCTCTGCCTTTTCTAAATCCAGTTTGAATATCTAGAAGTTCATGGTTCACATACTGTTGAAGCCTGGCTTGGAGAATTTTGAGCATTACTTTGCTAGCGTGTGAGATGAGTGTAATTGTGCGGTAGTTTGAGCATTCATTGGCATTGCTTTTCTTTGGGTTTGGGATGAAAACTGACCTTTTCCAGTCCTGTGGCCACTGCTGAGTTTTTCATATTTGCTGGCATATTGAGTGCAGTACTTTTATATCATCATCTTTTAGGATCTGAAATAGCTCAACTGGAATTCCATCACCTCCACTAGCTTTCTTAATAGTTATGCTTCCTAAGGCCCACTTGGCTTCACATTCCAGGATGTCTGGCTCTAGGTGAGTGATCACACCATCGTGGTTATCTGGGTCATAAAGATCTTTTTTGTATAGTTCTTCTGTGTATTTTTGCCACCTCTTCTTAATATCTTCTGCTTCTGTTAGGTCCATACCATTTCTGTCCTTTATTGTGCCCGTCTTTACATGAAATGTTCCCTTGGTATCTCTAATTTTCTTGACGAGATCTCTATCTTTCCCATTCTATTGTTTTCCTCTGTTTCTTTGCATTGATCACTGAGGAAGGTTTTTTTTTTTTTTTAATCTCTCCTTGCTATTCTCTGGAATAGCAAAGCCACCACCTCAAAATATTCTAAACTGGATACTACATTTGTCAGCATGTGGCACCAGGGAACAGGGAAAATAGGGTAGTTGATGTTGTTAAAGGAGAATTTTAGAACAGTTTAGGAAATCATATGCCTTTATAGTCCATGTGATTACTGACTTTTGGCATTTGCAGAGTGATTGAGACATGGGTTACTTTAGAAGCATCAAAACAAGGGGGCATGTATGTTTTGGAGCCTTTTGTAGTTGTTGTTCTTGTCATTTGGTAGCCATCTGGTGGTGCTTCATATTGAATGTGGGAAAGATGCTGCACTCAATTGAACTCAAAAATAAATTATTTTGTTTGAAGGTTGGCTGTTGGATCAAAATTGTAAGTAACTCCTTGTGTTGCTTCAGGAATGAGGCTAGGATTTTCACCAATATCGTTGCCAGAGAAATACTGATCTATGATTTCAAATGCTAAATATATGTCTTCATCTTCATATTGCTGTAAAACTTCTCCAACCCACTGCATTCTTTATTGTTTCAGCTATCGTGCTTGCTTCATCACTAGCCATTATAGACCATCTAAAACTATCTGAACATCTTGAGAATCTTTTTTTTTTTTAATAAATTTATTTATTTTAGTTGGGGGCTAATTACTTTACAATATTGTAATAGTTTTTGCCATACATTGACATGAATCAGCCATGGGTTTACATGTGTTCCCCTTCTTGGACCCCCCACCCACCTCCCTCCCCATCCCATTCCTCTAGGTCATCCTACTGCCCCGGCCCTGAGCCCTTGTCTCATGCATCGAACATGGAATGGTGTTCTGTTTCACATATGATAATATACATGTTTCAATGCTATTCTCCCAGAACGTCCCACCCTCACCTTCTCCCACAGAGTCCATAAAATTGTTCTATGCATCTGTGTCTCTTATTCTGTCTTGCATATAGGGTTATCGTTATCTTTTACTGAAAGTAAATTAGAGAATGGTGGTACTGTGCTGTACAAGGTACTCAACTTGATATTTTTTGCCACTTATCGTTAAGTTGCTAATTGCCCCAAAAGCTTCCTTTTGTGTTCCAAAGTTCCCTTTAGCAAGCTGATAAATAATTATAGAATTAATCCAGCATCTATTACAGCTTGAACTTGTTGCTGGTTGCCTGCTGTAATGTTGGAAAGGAATCACACTGCTTCCTCATTTATCTTCTCCTTTTGATGTGATAAGAGATTTGGGAAGCATGACAGGACATTGCAGTTGAGAACAACCTGGGTCTGCTCGTTGGTACCTGTCACTATGTTGCCAACTGCTCTGAGTGCTGCTGTTTGAACTTTCATTTCCTGATGGCTCAGAAGGGGCACAAGAAATGGCACAGCCCCTGAATCAATAACCATCTGTATCTGCTCTTTAACTCCATCTATCAGATGTGACAGCACCCAAACAGTACCCACAAGAATGTTTATGTCCATATGGTAATGTTAGGACACACAATGGTGGCAAAATCTCCAGACTGTCTCCATAGGTGATGGAGGCAGTCCTTATTTCTGCTGAGACTGAAAATAATCCATGAGATATTCCAAAAGAAGGCAATAGGAATGGAGGTACTGAGGAAAGACAGAAGAGTTTTGACAACTCCCAGTGAACATGACATAATCTCTACACTGAGGATCATCACCTACAACATTTCCCAAAGCCCATACTGCTTGCTCACAAACATTTTGATGTGGTTGAAAGGAGAAGTCTTAGAAAAAGAGGTACAGCATTAAACTGTATGATAGTTTGAGTCTGTGCAGAAGTTCCTGATGCTATATTAGTTAACACTTATACAGCTTCAAACTGTAATGAAGGATTATCACCCCTTTCTAGGCACTTCACTAGAATTGGTAAAATCCAAGATTTTATTAGGTCATCACCTGGTGGATTTCTGTCACTGGATAAAAGTTTTCTTGCAACCTGTATAGCACTCAACTGGGCCACTGGGTATTTATCACTTGTGGCATTCTGCATTATAGCTTCTAGTATTACATTGTGCTCTTTAAAATCAGCATCACTATCTGAATCTTCTAAATTTTCTTCTTGGGGAACATTTCTTTTTTTCAGTAATTGTTCATCTCTTTTGTTCTTTTGCAGTTGAACAGTCATTTCATTTCTGTATCTTCACATTGCCTCCACATCGTGGCCCTTATTCTTAAAGCTCTTGATGAGGTGGTTTTCCAAGCTGGGGTTCTCAGCCATGGCTATATGTTGGCTCCAGCTGCAGCTGTGGCACAGCAGTAGTGGAGGCAGTGAGTCTCGGTAAGGGAGGGGGAGGTGGAGAGTGAAAGGGGAAGAGAGGGGAAGGGGGAGAGGAGCACATGTTACTCTGTGCTGCCAAGCGCTGGTAGCAGTCTTAGAGTGGTAAAAACTCATGCTCCCACTGTGGGATCCTGGTCCCTGGTTCTAGAGGGAGCAGAGAAGACCTTATTTGTAAACTATTGTATGCATCTGTTCTAAGTTTTCTGAGGTCTACTTGAAGGACTAATGCAAGGAACTTGTCTCTATTTTGCCTTAGAATTCATATCACACTAAGTTTCACCACAGGCTTAGCGTAAACCTGACTAAGTGTTAGGTTGCCCCAGCACAAAACCAATCTGTAAGGACTCCAAGAGGTGTTTAGGGTTTTGTTTTGTTTTGAGAGAGGCTGCTTTTCTTTTTTCTTCTTCTTTTTAAAAATATTTATTTAGCTGCATTAGGTCTTAGTTGCAGCACACAGGATCTTCCTTGTGTCATGCAGGAACTTTTGGTGTGGCATATGAACTCTGTAGTTGTGCCATGCACAGGCTCAGTATTTGTGGCATACAAGCTTAGTTTCTTTATGGCATGTGGGATTTTAGTTCCCTGACCAGTGGTCAAACCCGTGTCTCCTGCATTGTAAGGCAGATTCTTTTTTTTTTTTTTTTTAATATTTATTTATTTATTAGCTGTGCTGGCTCTTTGTTGTTGCTTGTGGGTTTTCTTTAGTTGTGGCAAGCATGGGCTTCTCATTGTGGTGACTTCTGTTGTGGCAGAGCACAGGCTCTAGACACACAGGCTTCAGTAGTTGTGGCACACAGGCTTAGTTTACCGAGGCATGTAGGATCTCCTTAGACCGGGGTTTGAACCAGTATCTCCTGCATTGCAAGGAGGATTCTTAACCACTGGACCACCAGGAGAGTCCTGAGGGTGCTTTTCTTTTATTATTGGTATTTAATTTTGTTTTTAGCTCCTAGCATTCAAGGAAATCCATGTCAAAACATTAGTCAAACAAGAGCTAAAGGAATAGAGACTTCAGAGACCATTCATGACAAGGAATACAATCTTTTCAAAAATAGCTTTGAGTACTCACTGAACATATGGATTACTCCAGCCTTCCAACAAAGGCTGCAACAACACAGCAAACTCTGAGAAAGATTTCCAGAGTTACCATATTACAACAATCAAACGTTCAGTTTTTAGCAACAACAAAATCACAGGATATACAAAGCAATGGGAAAGTATGGCTTATTCAAAAGAATAAAATTGATGGATAGAAATGAAGTTAAGATATGAGATTTACTAGACAAAGACTTCAACACAGCTGTATTAAATATGCTCAAAATGCTAAAGGAAAACATGGAGAAAAAAACTAAAGAAAATCAGGAAGAAAATGTAATCAAAATGTTTTGAACATCAGTAAACAGAAATTATTAAAAAGAACTAAATAGAAATTCTGGAGCTAAAAAGCAGAGTAACTGAAAAACAATTCAACTGAGGGATTCAATAGCATATTTATTCAGGGAGAAATAAGAGTCAGTGAATTAAATGTAGGCCAATTGAAATTTATAAAGTGTGAAATTTATAAAATGGAAAGAAAAACTGATAATGAAAAGTGAACAGAACCTAAGGGACCTGAAGTAAATCAAGTAACCAACATACACATTATGGGAATCTTAGAGGGAGAAATGAGAGACAAAGGGGAAGAAAGAATACTGGAAGAAATAGTGTTCAAAAACTTCCCAAATCTAATGAAAGACATGAGTTTACAAATCAAGAATCTTGACAAATTCCAACTACAGTAAATTCAAAGATATCCACAGTTTTCTTTCACGTTGGGGCTACTTCTTTTAGGGCACAAAGGAACGGCTTCAAAAGGGGGAATTTACCCAGCCGAGAATGGGGAATCTTCCCCCAGCACACACATGTGACACGCCCATTGCACTGCATCCTGCAAAAACACAGGTTTGATCCCTGGTCCAGGAAGATCCAACCTGCCACGAAGCAACTAACCCTGTGTGCCACAACTGTTGAGCCTGTGCTCTAGAACCTGGGAGCCACAACTACTGAAGCCTGCACACTGGAGAGTTCATTCCCCACAACAAGAAAAGCCATCACAAGGAGAAGCCCACGCACTGCAAGGAGAGTACCCTCCACTTGCTGCAACTAGAGAAAAGCCCATGTAGCAAAAATGACCCAGCACAGCCAAAAAAAAAAAAAAAAAAACACAGGACAATCATTCATATACAGACTGTGTCACTTGGATACTTCCTTTTTTATTCCATTCAACCAGCATAGCAGGGTTTTAAGAACAGTATTTATAAATTTCAAGAGATCAAGCCCTGAGCTTTTGGAGTGGGAGCACTGATTCCAAGACCTTAGACTACCAGAGAACTAACCCTAGGGGGTATCAAATAGTGAGAACTCACACAAAGGAAATCACTTGAACAAGACCTGGCATCACCTGACCACCAGTAGCAACCTGTGCACTATGCCTCATCTAAACAACAAACAAAACAAAAATACAAACCCAGTCATCAGCAGACAGGATTACCACCTCACTCAGCCTTGCCCATCAGAGGAAAACCACACAAACAATCACACAAACAAAAAAACTCAGCACAAATCTCACCCTATACAAGGCTTACACAAACCACTGGACCAAACTTAGGAGGGCAGAAACCAAAAGGAAGAAAAAATTCAACCTTGAAGCCTGGGAAAAGGAGACCTCAAACACAATAAGTTAAAAAAAAAGATACTGAAAAGGCAGAGAAATACTAAACAAATGAAGGAACAAACTAGAAACATAGAAGTCCAAATAAATGAAGAGGAAATAAGCAAATTACCTGAAAAAGAATTCAGAATAATGATAGCAAAGATAATCAAAAACCTTGAAAACAAAATGGAGAAAATGCAAGAATCAATTAACAAAGACCTAGAACAATTAAAAAACAGACATACAGAGATAAACAACACGATTACTGAAACTAAAAACACTCTAGAAGGAATCAATAGCAGAATGTCTGAAGCAGAAGAACAAATCAGTGAGCTGGAAGACAAAATGCTGGAAATGACTTCTGAAGAGAAGAATAAAGTAAAAATAAGGAAAAAACTGAGGATAGTCTCAGAGACTTCTCGGACAATATGAAACACAACATTTGAATTATAGAGGTCCCATAGAAGAAGAGAAAAAGAAAAGGTATGAGAAATTTTTTGAAGAGATTAAGTTGAAAATTTCCCCAACATGAAAAGGAAATAGTCAATCGAGTCCAAGAGGCACAAAGAGTCCCATACAGGATAAACCCAAGGAGAAACATGCCAAGACACATACTAATAAAACTAACAAAGACTAAACACAAAGAAAGAATATTAAAAGCAGCAAGGGACAAGCAACAAGTAACATACAAGGGAAACCCCATACACTTAACAGCTGATATTTCAACAGAAACTCTTCAGGCCACAAGGGAATGGCAGGATATATTTACAGCACTGAAAAGGAAAAATCTACAACCAAGATTACCCGGCAAGGACCTCATTCAAAATTGTTGGAGAAATAAAAACTTTTCAGACAAGCAAAAGTTAAGAGAATTCAGTACCACCAAACCAGCTTTACAACAAATGTTAATGGGACTTATATAGTCAAGAAATACAAGAGAAGAAAAAAGATCTACAAAATCAACCCCAAAGAAGTGGAAAATGGCAATAGGAACATATATATCAATAATTACTTTAAACGTAAATGCATTAAATGCTCCAACCAAAAGACACAGACTGGCTGAATGAATACAGAAACAAGACCCATATATATGCTCTCTACAAGAAACCCATTTCAGACCTCAAGATACATATAGAATGAAAGTGAGAGAATGGAAAAATATATTCCATGCAAATGGGAAGTAAAAGAAAGTTGGAGTAGCAATCCTCATATCAGATAAAATGGACCTTAAAATAAAGATTACAAGAGATAAGGAAGAACACTACATAATAATCAAGGGATTAATCAAAGAGGAAGACATAACAATTGTAAATATCTATGCACACAATATAGGAGCACCTCAATACATAAGACAAACACTAACAGACATAAAAGGAGAAACTGACAGTAACACAATCATAGTAGGAGACTTTAACACCCCACCAACACCAAAGGACAGATCATCAAAACAGAAAATTAATAAGGAAACACAAGTCTTAAATGATACATTAGATGAGATGGATCTCATTGATATCTTCAGGACATTCCATCCAAATGCAGAACACTACACCTTCCTTTCAAGTGCACATGGAGCAATCTGTAGGATAGACCACATTGTGGGTCACAAATCAAACCTCAGTAAATTTAAGAAAATTTAAATCATACCAAGCATCTTCTCTGACTACAACACTATGAGACTATATATCAATTACAACAAAAAAAAATTGTAAGAAACACAAACACATGGAGATTAAACAACACGTTTCTAAATAAACAACAGGATATTGATGAAATTAAAGGGAAATTTAAAAAAATCTAGAAACAAATGACAATGAAAACGACAACTCAAAACATATGGGAAGCACTAAAAGCGGTTCTAACAGGGAAGTTTATAGCAATACAATCCTACCTCAAGAAACAAGAAAACCATCGAAGAGACAACCTAACTTTACACCTAAAACAACTGGAAAAAGAACAAAAAAAAAAGCCCCAAATTAGTAGAAGGAGAGGTATCATAAAGATCCAAGCAGAAATAAATGAAAAAAAAATGGAAAGAAACAATAGTGAAGATTAATAAAAATAAAAGCTGGTTCTTTGAGAAGATAAACAAAATCGACAAACCTTTAGCCAGGCTCATCAAGAAAAAAAAGAGAGAAGAACCAGATAAACAAAATTAGAAATGAAAAAGGAGAGGTTATAACAGACAATGCAGAAATACAAAGGATTATAAGAGACTATTATGAACAACTATATGGCAATAAAATGGATAAACTGGAAGAAATGGACAAGTTCTTAGAAAAGTTCAATCTTCCATGATTGAACCAAGAAGAAATAGAAATTATGAACAACCTAATTACAAACACTGAAATTGAAGCTGTGATCAAAAATCTCCCAAAAAACAAAAGCCCAAGACCAGAGGGGTTCACAGAAGAATTCTATAAAACACTTAGAGACGAGCTAATGCCTATCTTTCTAAAACTCTCAAAAAATTACAAAGGAAAGAACACTTTGAAATTCATTCTATGAGGCCACCATCACCCTGATACCAAAACCAGACAAAGACAACACAAAAAGAGAAAACTACAGGACAATATCATTGATGAACATAGAGACACAAATCCTAAACAAAAGTTTAGCAAACAGAATTCAGCAACACATCAAAAAGCTCATACACCATAATCAAGTTGAGTTTATTCCAGGGATGCAAGTATTCTTCAATATATGCAAATCAATCAATGTGATACACCATATTAACAAATTGAAAGATAAAAACCATATGATCATCTCAAGAGATGCAGAAAAAGGCTTTGACGAAATTCACTACCCATTTATTATTAAAACTCTTCAAAAAACGGGCATAGAAGGAACCTACCTCAACATAGTAAAGGTCACATATGATAAGCCTACAGCAAACATTATTCTCAATGGTGAAATACTGAAATCATTCTCCCTAAGATCAGGAACAAGAAGTGTGTCCACTCTTACCACTATTATTCAACATAGTTCTGGAAGCCCTAGCTACAGCAATCAGAGAAGAAAAAGAAATAAAAGGAATCCAGATAAGAAAAGGAGAAGTAAAGCTCTCATTGTTTGCAGATGACATGATACTGTATATAGAAAATCCTAAAGATAATATCAGAAAATTGCTACAGCTAATCTATGAAATTAGCAAAGTTGCAGGATACAAAATCAATACACAGAAATCACTTGCATTTCTATATACTAACAATGAAAAATCAGAAAGACATATAAAGGAAACAATCCCATTCACTGCTGCAACAAAAGCATGAAATATCTAGGAATAAACTTACCTAAGCAAACAAAAGAAATGTACACAGAAAATTATAAGACACTGATGAAAGAAGTCATAGATGACATAAACAGATGGAGAGATATTCCATGTTCCTGGGTAGGAGGAGTCAATATTATGAAAATGACTATACTACCAAACACAATCTACAGATTCAATGTGATCCCTATAAAACTACCATTGACATTTTTCACAGAACTAGAACAAAAAATTTCACAATTCATATGGAAACACAAGAGACCCTGAATAGCCAAAGCAGTCTTGAGAAAGAATGGAGCTGGAGGAATCAACTTTCCTGATTTCAGATTATACTACAAAGCAACAGTCATCAAGAAAGTATGGTACAAAAATAGAAATATAGACTAATGGAACAAGATAGAAGCTCAGAAATAAACCCATGCACCTATGGGTACCTTATTTTTGACAAAGGAGGCAGGATTATTCAATGGGGTCAAAAACAGTCTCTTCAGCAAATGGTGCTGGGAAAACTGGACAGCTACATATGAAAAAATGAAATTGGAACACTTTCTAACACCATCAGTTCAGTTCAGTCGCTGAGTCGGGTCCGACTCTTTGTGACCCCATGCATTCCAGCACGCCAGGCCTCCCTGTCCATCATCAACTCCCGGAGTCTACCCAAACTCATGTCCATCGAGTCGGTGATGCCATCCAGCCATCTCATCCTCTGTCGTCGCCTTCTCCTGCCCCCAGTCTTTCCCAGCATCAGGGTCTTTTCCAATGAGTCAACTCTTCGCATCAGCTGGCCAAAGTATTGGAGTTTCAGCTTCAACATCAGTCCTTCCAATGAACACCCAGGGCTGATCGCCTTTAGGATGGACTGGTTGGATCTCCTTGCAGTCCAAGGGCCTCTCAAGAGTCTTCTCCAACACCACAGTTCAAAAGCATCAATTCTTCGGCACTCAGCTTTCTTCACAGTCCAACTCTCACATCCATACATGACTACTGGAAAAACCATAGCCTTGACTAGACGGACCTTTGTTGGCCAAGTAATGTCTGTGCTTTTTAATATGCTATCTAGGTTGGTCATAACTTTCCTTCCAAGGAGTAAGGTCATGGCTGCAATCACCATCTGCAGTGATTTTGGAGCCCCCCAAAATAAAGTCTGACACTGTTTCCACTGTATCCCCATCTATTTACCATGAAGTGATGGGATCAGATGCCATAATCTTAGTTTTCTGAATGTTCAGCTTTAAGCCAACCTTTCCACTCTCCTCTTTCACTTTCATCAAGAGGCTTTTTAGTTCCTCTTCACTTTCTGCCATAAGGGTGGTGTCATCTGCATATCTGAGCTTATTGATATTTCTCCTGGCAATCTTGATTCCAGCTTGTGCTTCCTCCAGCCCAGCGTTTCTCATGATGTACTCTCCATATAAGTTAAATAAGCAGGGTGACAATATACAGCCTTGACATATTCCTTTTCATAGTTGGAATCAGTCTGTTGTTCCATATCCAGTTCTAACTGTTGTTTCCTGACCTGCATACAGGTTTCTCAAGAGGCAGGTCAGGTGGTCTGGTATTCCCATCTCTTTCAGAATTTTCCACAGTTTATTGTGATACACACAACCAAAGGATTTGGCATAGTCAATAAAGCAGAAATAGATGTTTTTCTGGAACTCACTTGCTTTTTCGATGATCTAGTGGATGTTGGCAACTTGATCTCTAGTTCCTCTGCCTTTTCTAAAACCAGCTGGAACATCTGGAAGTTCATGGTTCACGTATTGCTGAAGTCTGGCTGGGAGAATTTTGAGCCATTACTTTACTAGCGTGTGAGATGAGTGCAATTGTGCGGTAGTTTGAGCATTATTTGGCATTGCCTTTCTTTGGGACTGGGATGAAAACTGACCTTTTCCAGTCTTGTGGCCACTGCTGAGTTTTTCAAATTTGCTGGCATATTGAGTGCAGCACTTTCACAGCATCATTTTTCAGGATTTGAAATAGCTCACCTGGAATTCCATCACCTCCACTAGCTTTGTTCGTAGTAATGCTTCCTGAGGCCCACTTGACTTCACGTTCTAGGATGTCTGACTCTAGGTGAGTGAGCACTCCATTGTGATTATCTGGGTCGTGTAGATGTTATTTTGTACAGTTCTTCTGTGTATTCTTTCTACCTCTTCTTAATATCTTCAGCTTCTGTTAGGTCTATACCATTTCTGTCCTTTATTGAGCCCATCTTTGCATGAAGTGTTCCCTCCGTATCTCTAAACTTCTTGAAGGGATCTCTAGTCTTTCCCATTCTGTTGTTTTCCTCTGTTTCTTTGCATTGATCGCTGAGGAAGGCTTTCTTATCTCTCCTTGCTATTTTTTGGAACTCTGCATTCAAATGAGAATATCTTTCTTTTTCTCCTTTGCTTTTGGCTTCTCTTCTTTTCACAGCTATTTGTAAGGCCTCCTCAGACAGCCATTTTGCTTTTTTGCATTTCTTTTCCATGAGGATGGTCTTGATCCCTGTCTCCCGTACAATGTCAGGAACCTCCATCCATAGTTCATCAGGCACTCTGTCTATCAGATTTAGTCCCTTAAATCTATTTCTCAGTTCCACTGTATAATTATAAAGGATTTGATTTACATCATACCTGAATGGGCTAGTGGTTTTCCCTACTTTCTTCAATTTAAGTCTGAATTTGGCAATAAGGAGTTCATGATCTGAGCCACAGTCAGCTCCCAGTCTTGTTTTTGCTGACTGTATAGAGCTTCTCTATCTTTGGCTGCAAAGAATATAATCAATCTGATTTCAGTGTTGACCATCTGGTGATGTCCATGTGTAGAGTCTTCTCTTGTGTTGTTGGAAGAGGGTGTTTGCTATGACCAGTGTGTTCTCTTGGCAGAACTCTATTAGCCTTTCCCTGCTTCATTCTGTACTCCAAGGCCAAATTTGCCTGTTACTCCAGGTGTTCCTTGACTTCCTACTTTTGCATTCCAGTCCCCTATAATGAAAACGACATCTTTTTGGGGTGTTAGTTTAAAAGGTCTTGTAGGTCTTCATAGAACTGTTCAACTTCAGCTTCTTCAGCGTTACTGGTCGGGGCATAGACTTGGATTACCGTGATGTTGAATGGTTTGCCTTGGAAACGAACAGAGATCATTCTGTCATTTTTGAGATTGCATCCAAGTACTGCATTTTGGATTCTTTTGTTGACCATGATGGCTACTTCATTTCTTCTAAGGGATTCCTGCCCACAGTAGTAGATATAATGGTCATCTGAGTTAAATTCACCCATTCCAGTCTATCTTAGTTCGCTGATTCCTAGAATGTCGACGTTCACTCTTGCCATCTCCTCTTTGACCACTTCCAATTTGCCTTGATTCATGGACCTAACATTCCAGGTTCCTATGCAATATTGCTCTTTACAGCTTCGGACCTTGCTTCTATCCCAGTCACATCCACAACTGGGTATTGTTTTTGCTTTGGCTACATCCCATCATTCTTTCTGGAGTTATTTCTCCACTGATCTCCAGTAGCATATTGGGCACCTACCGACCTGGGGAGTTCCTCTTTCAGTATTTTATCATTTTGCCTTTTCATACTGTTCATGGGGTTCTCAAGGCAAGAATACTGAGATGGTTTGCCATTCTCTTCTCCAGTGGACCACATTCTGTCAGACCTCTCCACCATGACCCGTCTGTCTTGGGTGGCCCCACACGGCATGGCTTAGTTTCATTGAGTTAGACAAGGCTGTGGTCCGTGTGATCAGATTGGCTAGTTTTCTGTGATTATGGTTTCAGTGTGTCTGCCCTCTGATGCCCTCTCATAACACCTGCCATCTTATTTGGGTTTCTCTTACCTTGGACGTGGGGGTATCTCTTCATGCCTGCTCCAGCAAAGTGCAGCCACTGCTCCTTATCTTGCACGAGAGGTATCTCCTCATGGTTGCCCCTCCTGACCTTGAACGTGGTGTAGCTCCTCTTGGCCCTCCTGCGCTCATGCAGCTGCCGCTCCTTGGATGTGTGGTTGGGCCTCTCGACTGCCGCCCCTGACCTCGGACGTGGGGTAGCTCCTCTCGGCCGCTGCCCCTAACCTCGGACTGAAAATGGATAAAAGACCTAAATGTAAGACCAGAGGGTATAAAACTCTTAGAGGAAAAGAGGCAGAACACTCGATTACATAAATCAAATCAAGATCCTCTATGACCCACCTCCTAGAGTAATAGAAATAAAAACAAAAGTAAACAGGTGTGGCTTGATTAAACTTAAAAGCTTTTTCACAGCAAAGGAAACTATGCTGCTGCTGCTGCTAAGTTGCTTCAGTCGTGTCCAACTCCTAGCGACCCCATGGACTGTAGCCCACCAGGCTCCTCCCTCCATGGGATTTTCTAGGCAAGAGTACTGGAGTGGGGTGCCATTGCCTTCTCTGAAGGAAACTATAAGCAAGGTGAAAAGACAAGTCTCACAATGGGAGAAAATAATAATAAGGGCAACAACAGACAAAGGATTAATTTCCAAAATATACAAGCAGCTCATACAACTCAGTACCAGAAAAACAAACAACCTAACGAAATAGTGGGAAAAAGACCTAAACAGACATTTCTCCAAAGAAGATATACAGATGGCTAACAAACACATGAAAAGATGCTCAACATCGTTCATTATTAGAGAAATGCAAATCAAAACTGCAATGAGATATCACCTAACACTGGTCAGAATGGACCTCATCAAAAAGTCAACAAACAGTGAATGCCAGAAAGGATGTGGAGAAAAGGGAACACTCTTGCACTGTTGATGGGAATGTAAATTGATACAGCCACTATGGAAGATGGTATGGAGATTCCTTAAAAAAATTAGGAATAAAACCACCATATGACCCAGCAATCCCACTCCTAGGCATATACCCTGAGGAAACCAAAATTGAAAGAGACATGTGTAATCCATTGTTCATTGCAGCAGTTTTTACAATAGCTAGAACATGGAAGCAACCATCAGCAGATGAATGGATAAAGAAGTCGAGGTACATATAAACAATGGAATATTACTCGGGCATAAAAGGAGCACCTTTGAGTCAGTCCTAATGAGGTGGATGAACCTAGAATCTATTATACAGAATGAAGGAAGTCAGAATAAGAAAGATAAATATGGTATTCTAATGCATACATACAGAATCTAGAAAAATGGTAGAAGAATTTATTTACAGGGAAACAATGGAGAAGCAGACACATTGAATCGACTTATGGACATGGGGAAAGGGGAAGATAGGGCGAGAGGAATGGAAAGAGTAACACTGAAGCTTACATTACCAAATGTAAAATAGATAGCCAACCGGGAATTTGCTGTATGGCTCAGGAAACTCAAACAGGGGCTCTGTATCAACCTAGAGGAGTGGGATGGGGAGGGAGATGGGAGGGAGTTTCAAACGGGAGGGGATATATGTATACCTAAAGCTGACTCAGGCTGAAGTTTGACAGAAATGACAAAATTCATTAAAGCAATTATCCTTGAATAAAAAAAATAAATTGATTAAAAAAAGATATCCACATAAAGACATATGATTGAACTGTTGAAAGGCGAAGAATCTTAAAAGCAGTAGGAGAGAAAAGTGATTCATCATATACATGGTATTCTGAAGAAGATTAACAGCTGATTTGTCATCACCAACCACTGGGGACAGAACATATTGAGATGATATATTTAGAGTGCTGAAAGCATAAGACAAAAACAAAAAAACTCTCAGCCAAGAATTCTGTATCTGGTAAAGCTCTTCTTCAAAAACAAGGGTGAAATTGAGGCATTTCTAGATAAACAATAGCTGAGGGAATTTGTTAACACTGGATCTGCCCTACAAGAAATGCTAAAGTGCATCTTTCTGGTTGAAATGAAAGGACACTAGACAGTAACTAGAAGCCATATGAAGAAATATAGATTACTGATAAAGGTCCATAGATAAGTAAGCATGAAAGCCAATACTATTGCATTTTTAGTTTTCAATTTTTATTTCCTGCATTATTTAGAAGACATATGAGTAAAAGCAATTATAAAATGTTATTGGACACACAACATATAAAGTTATAATTTGTGAAACAATAACATAAAAAAGACTGGGCTACAGTAGCAGAGTTTTTGTATGCTAGTGAAGTTAAGTTTTTAATAATTCAAATTAGATTGTTAAAAACATAATATGCTATTAGCATATACATATGTTAAACATAATCCCTATGGTAACCATAAAAAATCTAAATAATATACACATAAAGAAAAGAGAAAGGACTCAAAAAGTTTCCCTTGAAAAAAAATAAACACAAGAGTAGGCAGTAATGGAGAATGTGAGGGACAAAAAGAATACAAAGTAAAAATAGTAAAAGGGTAAAGTAAGTCTTTACTTGTCAGTGACCTTTTAAAATGTAAATGGATTAAACTGATTAATCAAAAGTCAGAGACTGATGAAGTGGTTAAAAAACATGACCTAACTACATACTGTCTACAAGAGACTCACTTTGTATCCAAAAAATACAAATAGATTGAAAAATGAAAGGATGGAAAAAGATTACCCATGGAAATAGTAACCAAAAGTAGCTGGGTGGCTATATGCATAGCAGACAAAATAAACTTTAAGTCAAAATGTTACAAGACACATAAAAGGAAATTATATATTGGCAAAGTGTCAATGCAACCAGAATATATAATCATTAGAAATATATATGCACCAAACAAGCGAGTACCCCAAAAACGATGTAAGTATTGACAAAATTGAAGGAGAAATAGATAATTGCAAAAAATAGTGGAAAATTCAATATCCCACTTTCCATAATAAATAAAATATCTATACATAAGATAAATAAGAAAGTAGAGAACTTAAATAGGACTGTAAACCAGCTAGACCTAACAGATACATATCGAACACTCTACCCAACAACTGAATGCATTCTTCTCAAGTGTATGTGGTGCATTCTCCAGGATAGATCACATCTTAAGTCACAAAACAAGTCCCAATAATTCAATGTTTTAAAAAATTGAAATTATACAAAGTGTCTTCTTCAACCACAGTGGAATGAAGATAGAAGTCACTAACAAAAAGAAAATGATGCAAATATGTGGAAATTAAACATCATACTCTTAAAAGACCAATGGATCAAAAAATGAATCACAGGGGAAATTAGGACATACTTAAATATAAATTAAAATAAAAAAGCAACAAACCAAAGCTTTTGAGATGAAGTGAAAACAGTTATCAGGAAGAAATTTATAGCTGTCAATACCTATATGTAAAAAGAAGAGAAATCCCTAATCAGTACCCTAAATTTACACCTTGAGGAACTATAAAAAGATGAACAGATGAACACACTAAATCCAAAGGTGGCAGAATAAAAGAAGAAAAATTAGACTAAAAACAAGAAAAACAGAGAAAAGAAAACCAATAGAGAAAATTGCTGAAACCAGAAGTTGATTCTTTGAAAAGATCAATCACACTGATATATCTTTAGCTAGAATGACAAAGAAAAAGAGAGAGAAGCCACATGAAACTAAAGGCAGAAATGACAGCAGGGACATTACTACCAACCTTACAGAAATAGAAAGGATTATAAGAGAATATTATGAAAAATTATACACTAACAAATTAAATAACTTAGATGAAATGGAAAATTCCTAGACACATGCAAATTATGTGACTCAAGAAGAAATAAAAATCCTTAACAGACTTATAATAAGTAAAGAGATTAAGTCAGTAGTGAAAAACCTCCCAAAAAAGGAAAATCTAGGACCAGGTAGTTTCACTGATGAATTCAACTAAATAGTTAATGAAGAATTGCCATTACTGGCATTATTAGATATGACACCAAAAGCAAGAAAGAAAAACCTGGATGATTTGGACTTCATGAAAATTAAAAAAAAAAACACTTCTGTGTATCAAAAGACATTACCAATAAACTGAAAACATGACCTACACAATGAGAGAAGGCATTTGAAGATTTTATATATATATATATATATATATATATGTTAAGGGTTTAATATCTAGACTATGTAAAAAAACTCATACAAGTCAAAAACAAAAATGCAGAAGATTCAATTTTTAAAATGAGCAAAGAATTTGAATAGAGACAAAGGAAATTGACATCATGATCGAGGGATCAATACAAGAAGATATAATAATTGTATATATGTATGCATCCAACATAAGGCCACTTAAATATATAAAGCACATATTAAGAGACATGAAGGGCAAATTGACACTAACACAATAATTGTAGGAGACTTTAACATCCCCACTTAAATCAATGGGCAGATCATCCAGACAGAAATTCAGTAAGGAAAAAGTGGCCTTAAATGACATTAGATCAAATGGACTTTATATATATATATATAACATTCTATCCAAAAGCAATAGAATACACATTCTTCACAAGCATGGAACATTCTCCAGGATAGATCACATGCTAGGCCACAAAACAAGCCTTGGCAAATTAAGAAAATTGAATGCAGTCAAGCATCTTTTCTGACTACAACACTATGAGACTAGAAATCAACTATGAGGAAAAAATGCAAACAACAACAACAACAAAAACAAACACATGGTTACTAAACAAGATACTGCTAAGCAACCAATGGATCACTAAAGTAGTCAAAGAAGAAATACAAAAAATACTTGGAAACAAATGAAAAAGAAAATACAATGATCCAAAATCAATGGGATGCAGGAAAAACAGTTCTAAGAGGGAAGATTAAGTGATACAAACTTACCTCAGGAAACAAGAAAAATCACAAATAAACAATCTAACCATACATCTAAAGGAACTGGACGAACACACAAAACGTAAAATTAGTAGAAGGAAAGAAATCATAAAGGTCGGAGCAGAAATAAATGAAATAGAGGATATTAAAACATTAAAAAAATCACTGAAACTCAAAATTAATTGAAGACTTAAGTGTAAGACCAGAAACAATAAAACTCCTAGAAGAAAACATGGACAGAGCATTATTTGACAAAAATTGTAGCAATATTATTTGAATCTATCTTTTAAGGCAAAGACAACAAACACAAAAATAAACAAATGGAACCAAATTAAACTTAAAAGTTTTTGCATATCAAAGAAAACCATCGACAAAGTGAAAAGACAGCTCGTTGAATGGGAGAAAATATATGCAAATGATATGACCAACAAGGGACTGATATACAAAATAAATTTACAGCTAATACAACTCAGTGTCAAAAAAAAAAAAAACTCAGCTGCAAACAGGAAGCATTAGAACAAATGCTACTGGGTCATAAATTGCTTCATTCGTTAAAAAAAAAAGAGAGAGAGAAAAATGAGCAGAAGACCAGAATAGACATTTCTCATTTCTTAATCTTTATTAAAATATAGCTGATTTATAATGCATTAATTTCAGGTGTACTGCAAAGTTGCTCAATCATATATACATATATGTGTGTGTGTGTGTGTGTGTGTGTGTGTGTGTGTGTGTATGTATGTACAAAACATTCCTTCTTACATTCTCTTCTCTGGTAGCTTATTTTAAGATATTGAGTATATTTCCCTGTGCTATGCAATAGGTCTTTGCTGGTTATCTATTTTATATATAGTAGTATGTATATTTTAATCCCAAACTCGCAATGTGTCCCTCCCATGATCCCTTTTGGTAACCATATTCTTTTCTATGTCTGTGAGTCTATTTCTATTTTGTATATAAATTCGTTTTTACAGTTTTTTAAAGATTTCACATATAAGCAATATCATATGATATTTGTTTTTCTCGATCTTGTTCAATTCATTGTAAATGACATTATTTCCTTCTTTTTCATGAAAGAAAGTGAAAGTGAAGTCGCTCAGTCGTGTCCGACTCTGCGACCCCATGGACTGTAGCCTACCAGGCTCCTCTGTCCATGGGATTTTCCAGGCAAGAATACTGGAGTGGGTTGCCATTTCCTTCTCCAGGAGATTTTCCCCACCCGGGGATCAAACCTGGGTCTCCTGCATTGTAGACAGATGTTTTACCATCTGAACCACCAGGAAAGTCTCATGGCTGAGTAATAGTTCATTATATATACATATACATGCACCACATCTTCTTTATCCATTCATCTGTTGACGGACACGTAGGTTGTTTCCATGTCTAAGCTACTGCATGCAAATAGTGGTGCTATGAACATTGGACTGCATGTATCTTTTTAAATTATGGTTTTCTCCAGATATATGCCTAAGAGTGGGATTTCAGGATCATATGTTAGCTTTATTTTTAGTTTTTTAAGGAACCTTCATACTGTTCTCCATAGTGGTTATACCAATTTACATTCCCACCAACAGTGTAGGAGGATTTTTCTTCCGCATCTTCTCCAGCATTTATTTTTTGTAGACTCTTTGATATTGATCACTTTGGCTGCTGGGAGATGATACCTCTTTGTAGTTTTGACTTGCATTTCACTAATAGTGATATTGAGCATCTTTTCATGTGCTTTTTAGCCATCTGTATGTCATCTTTGGAGAAATGTCTATTTACATCTTCTACCCATTATTGACTGGATTGTTTGTTTTTTGTGATATTGCTCTGTATGACCTGTTTGTATATTTTGCATAATAATCCCTTATGAGTCATTTTTGTTTGCAAATATTTTCTCTCACAGACAGACTGTTATTCAGTGACTGTTATTCAGTCACTAAGTCATGTCCAACTCTTTGTGACTTTATGGACTGTAGTGCATCAGACTTCCCTTTCTTTCACTATCTCTTGAAGTTTGCTCAAACTTATGTCCAACATTTCAAATGGAAGAAAATATTTCCAAATGAAGCAACCAACAAGAGAAATCTCCAAAATATACAAACAGCTCATGCATATCAATATAAAAAAAATCAAACAACACAATCAAAAAAATGGGTAGAAGATCTAAATAGACATTTCTCCAAAGAGAACATATAGATGGCTAAAAAGCACATGAAAAGATGCTCAACATCTTTCATTATTAGAGGAATGCAAATCAAAACTATGATGAGGTATCATCTCATACTGGTCAAAATGGCCATCATCTAAAAAATCTACAAACAATAAGTGCTAGAGAAGGTGTAGAGAAAAGGGCACTTTTCTGCACTGTTTGTGGGAATGTATATTGGTACAGCCATTAAGGAGGTTCTTTTAAAAACTAAAAATAGAACTAACATATGATCCTGCAATCCCGTTCCTGGTATATATCTAAAGAAAACCATAATTTGAAAAGATATATGCATCCCAATGTTCATTGCAACTCTGTTTACAATAGCCAGGATATGGAAGCAACAACCTAAGTGTCCATCAACAGATGAATGGATAAAGAAGATGTGGTATATATATAATATACTATATATATATATATATATATATACACTATATATATATATATATAATGGAATATTACTCAGCCATAAGAAGAAGGAAATAATGCCATTTATAGTGACACAATGGACCTAGAGATTCTCATACTGAGTGAAATAAGTCAGACAAAGACAAATAACATATGATATCACTTATATATGGAATCTAGAAAAGGGTACAAATGAACTTATCTACAGAACAGAAATAGAGTTACAGATGTAGAAATCAAACATGGTTACCAGAGGCCAAGCAGGGGAGGGATAAATTGGGAGACTGGGGTTGACATATGCACACTACTATGTATAAAATGGATAACTAATAAGAACCTACTGCATAGTACAGGGAACACTACTCAACACTCTGCAATGTTCTATACAAGAGAAGAATCTAAAAATGAGTGGATATATGTGTGTGTGTATATATATATATATATATATATATATATATAACTGATTTTCTGCTGTACATTTGAAACTAATACAACATTGTAAATAAACTCTTATTCTAATAGAAACTTTTAAAAATTAAAATAAAGTACCTACAGTAAAAATAAACAAATAAAAATAGAACTAGTGAATGCAACCCAAAAGAGATAGACTTACAAATATAGAGAGCAAACTACTGGGGACCAGTGGGGAGATGGTAGGGGGAAGGAGCAAGATAGAAGTAGAGGTTTAAGAGGTACAAATTACTATGCATAAAATAAACTACAAGGATATATTGTAAAGCACAAAGAATACAGCCAATATTTTTAATACCATAAATAGAATATAATATATAAAAAAATTTGAATCACTATGCTCTTCACCAGAAACTAATATAATATTATAATTCAACTTTACTTCAATTTTAGAAAATAAAATAAGTAAACTATAGACAAATATTTAAAAAATGCATAATGTGCACACAGTGGAATATTACTCAGCTTTATAAAAAGAAGGAAATTCTGATATATGCTATAATACGGATGAAACTTGAGGACATTACACTAAGTGAAATAAACCAGTCACAAAAAGAGAAATAGTGCATGATTCCATATATATGAGGTATCTAGAGTAATCAAATTCACTGAGACAGAAAGTAGAAGGTGATTTTCAGGGACTGGAGGAAGGTGAAAATAAGAAATTATTGTTAATGGGTATAGAGTTTCAGTTTTGCAAGATGAAGAATTCGGTAGATTGTCTGCACAACAATGTGAATGCATTTAACACTACTGAACACTTTAAATTTTCTAAGATTGTAAACATTGCTTTATGTGTTTCACCATAATTTAAAGTAAATAAATAAATATAAATAAATATCAAAAGCTTAAAAAAAAAGAATGGAAATTAAGGGTTGGCAAATTGTGGAGAAATGTGGACCCTCCTATATTGCTGAGGGAATGTTAAATAGTGCAGCCACTGCAGAAAACAATTTGTTAGTTCCTCTAAAAGATAAACATTGAATTACATATGACCCAGCAATTCTTTTCATACTGTTCATGGGGTTTTCAAGGCAAGAATGCTGAAGTGGTTTGCGTTTCCTTCTCCAGTGGACCATGTTTTGTCAGAACTCTCCACTGTGACCCATCTGTCTTGGGTGGCCCTACATGGCATGACTCATAGATTCATTAAGTTACACAAAGCTGTGATTCATTTGATCATTTTGGTTAGATTTCTGTGATTGTGGAAGACTCTGATGCTGGGAAAGATTAAGGGCAGGAGGAGAAGGGGATGAAAGAGAATGAGATAGTTGGATGGCATCATCAACTCAATGGGCATGAGTCTGAGCAAACTCTGGGAGAGAGTGAAGGACAAGGAAGCCTGGCGTGCAGCAGTCCGTGGGGTCGCAAAAAATCAGACACGACTAAGGCACTGAATAACAACAATAGCAATTCTACTTCTATGTATATACCCAAAAGAATTGAAAAGAGACTCAAATAGACATTTGTATGCTAATGTTAATTGTTGTATTATCCACAATAGCCAAATGTGGAAACAACCCAAGTACTCATGAATGAATGAATAGATAAATAAAGTGGGTACATACATACAATAGAAACTTATTCAGTCATTAAAAGGAATGAAACTTGATACAAGCCAATAATACATGGATGAACCTTGAAAACACGCTAAGTGAAACAAATCAGAAACTAAAGGACAAGTATTGTATGCTTCCACATACATGAAATATCCAGAATAGGAAAATTCACAAACAGAAAGTAGATTGTGGACTACCAGGGGCTAGAGGTGGGAGGAAAGTAAAGAATTATTAATTAATGGTTACAGTTTCTATTTGGGATAATGGAAAAGTTTCAGAAATATTAATAGATAGGTGGTAATGTTTGTACAACACTGAATACAATAATGCCATTGAAGTGCACACTTCAAAATGGTTAAATTGGCAAGTGTTATATTATACACATTTTATCACAGTAAAATATGTCCAAAAAAGAGGGGGAAGTGAGAAATAACACCTACAAGTACCACTCTTGTGATCTAGTGTAACCATTTGTTTTACCTCCTCCATGCCAGGTACTATTTTAGGTCCTGGGGAAACAGTTGTGAAGAACTGTGAGAAAAAAACAGATGATATATAAACAAACAAGGAGTCAGGAAACCTAATTTATAGCCCAACACTGTTATGACTCTGACACTATGTGATTTCTGTTCTCCATGACCACTTCATGAGCTCCTGCCTTGGGCCAGACTGTAGAGACCTAGGTTGTAGAACTATGCTTGGCATATGGTCAAGTTCATGGCAATGAGTAGCTACTCTGCAAGCAGTTTTGCCCCTCTGCTTTCTAGGTGGCCAGTTTTACCTTGTACGGGAAGGAACTGAGCCTCAAACTCAAGAGCTCCCTTGGAATAACAGAACTCAGGCCAGACCTGGAGAATTTAGATGTTTCTTACCCTTCACAATATTCCCTTGAGTCTTGGCACCTCACTGCCTTCACCTCTCTTTGAATCAATTCTTTCAGTGCCTGGACAGCTCCTGGCACTGTCCCTTTCCCTGTTTTGTTGCCAAGGCCTGGCTGATTGACTTCAATCATCTCCTAACTTCCTCATCTCATCCACCATGGACTTTGAAAGTCCAGGGCTCCAGCTCCAGGGCTCTGAACATAGACGAAATAAGAGTCCAATTCAAGACTGAATTTAGTTATCAACTGAATGCTTGGTGTCAAATAAGCAAAACCAAACCAAAGTCATTCATTCCTTAATTTGACAAATATTTAAAGAGCCCCTGCTCTGACCCAGATGTTAGCAACTTCACTTTGCAACCAGAATAATGGTAATAACCATTTTTTGAGCATGTATTATGTGCTAGCTATGTCCCATGGATAATCTCACTGACTTTTCATACAACCGTGTGTAGGGGTGGGGGTTAGCCCCATTTTTCAGCAGAGAAGCTGAGGTTCAAAATGACCTGGCTAAGGTCACTGAAGGGCCTGATGCACCTAAATGATTCCACAGTTGATGCGTTATCCACACAGCCAGTGCACCATGCACTCTCCAACACCTTACTTTTCAATGTACCTCTACAACCCACAGCACACACTGCTCACTTCACCCACGTTTCTCTTGCATTGTTGTTTTTCAGTTGCTAAGGCATGTCCAACTCTTTGTGACCCCATGGACTGAAGTATACCAGGCTTCCCTGTCCTTCACTATCTCCCGCAGCTTGCCCAAACACATGTCCATTGAGTCGATGATGCCATCCAACTGTTTCATCCTCTGTTGCTCCTTTCTCCTTGTTAGAGAAATTAAATAGATAATCTTATTTAGGCTTTGAAAACAAAGCAGAGCAGGCTTCTGACCTTACTTCTAACCTGCCTGGTCCTGACTATGAGTGCCCTGATTGCCTGCTGTGAGTGCAAGACTTGCAGCACCATAGATAAGATAGGGGACAAATCTTGAGATTGTTGAGTTCCTTGAAAGGGTCTGGCACATGATGCCCTGGGCTTAACAACATTCCAAGTTTTACAAGACAAAACAAACAACATTAACATGAATCCAGAGCTGCAACTTGCTCACAGACTGATGACATCTCAATTTATGTCCTGGGATTATAATTATAAGCAGAACACAAACTGCAATTTTTGAAGTTTCATCCACAGAGCGGATGCCCTGCCTGGGGCCTTTTCCCAATTGGGACTTCAGATGTGCTGTGTCAAGGGACTTCCCAGCACTGTTTAAGTCTGGATGTTAGTCAAAATCCATTTTGGTGAGGTATCCTTTGCTATTTCTATTTCTCTTTTTTTTAATGTTAGTATATTGAAAGTAAAACTATATAATTCTATAATATTGGCATTATTTATTCATATATAATGAGTGGCTTACTTTGTTAAAAAATCTTTCAACCTGAGGGGCTTCCCTGGTAGCTCAGCTGGTAAAGAATCCGCCTGCAAGGCGGGAGACCTGTGTTCGATTCCTGGGTCAGGAAGATCTGCTGGAAAATTAGGCTACCCACACCAGTATTCTGGCCTGGAAAATTCCATAGACTGTATAGTCCATGGGGTCGCAAAGAGTCGGACATGACTCAGCGACTTTCACTTCACTTCAACCTGAGATGAAAGTGAAAACTTTCTGTAAAACACTCCTCCTGTTCTCAATCTTTCCCAGCTTTAGGGTCCTTCCAGTGAACATTCATGGTTGACTTCCTTTAGGATTGACTGGTTTGATCCTCTTGCAGTCCAGGGGGATCTCAAGAGTCTTCTCCAGCATCACAATTCAAAAGTATCAATTCTTCAGTGTTCAGGCTTCTTTATGGTCCAACTCTCACATCCATACATGATTACTGGGAAAGCCATAGCTTTAAATATATGGACCTTTGTCAGCAAAGTGATGTCTCTGCTTTTTAATACACTCTCTAGGTTTGTCATAGCTTTTCTTCCAAGGGCAAGTGTCTTTTAATTTCATGGCTGCAGTCACTGCCTGCAGTGATTTTGGAGCCCAAGAAAATAGTCTGTCACTGTTTCCATTTCTTCCCTTTCTATTTGCCATGAAGTGATGGGACCAGATGCCATGATCTTAGTTTTTTGAATGTTGAGTTTTAAGCCAGCTTTTTTACTCTCCTCTTTCACTTTCATCAAGAGGCTCTTTAGTTCCTCTTTGCTTTTTGCCATTAGAGTGGTATTATTTGTATATCTGAGGTTGTTGATATTCCTCCTGGAAATCTTGATATCAGCTTCTGATTCATCAAGCCTAATATTTTTCATGATGTACTCTGCATATAATAAGCAGGGTGACAATATACAGCCTTTCATTGTCATTTCCCAATTTTGAACCAGTCTGTTGTTCCATGTCCAGTTCTAACTGTTGCTTCTTGATTTGCATACAGGTTTCTCAGGAGATAGGTAAGGTGAACTGGTATACCCATCTCTTTAAGAATTGTTACAGTTTGTTGTGATCCATACAAAGTCTTTAGCATAGTCAATGAAGTAGAAGTAGATGTCTTTCTGGATTTCCCTTGCTTTCTCTCTCTTAGACATACTGTCTATACCTAGCATTTGTTCAATACCACACAGAAACCGACATGTAATCCATACAGACAGATTTTACAAAGACACTGGTACAACTCCTCTTCCCCTTGCACTTTACACATATACTTGCATAGGCCATGAAAAGGATAAGTCCTGCCTCCTTCCAACCCACCCAAGTATGAACGTGTCTCTCAGAAACAGACAATCACTCTGTGCTCTGACAATAAAACTAGGCAGAGATTCTTCACTTACTACTGAACTTACCACTTGCCACACCACCCTCTGAATCTCCTCCCTTCCCAGACCAGGTCTATCTCCATGCCAAGTTGCCTTCATTTTACCCACAAACTGACCCCACTCACAGGCTTATACTGATAGGCCCTGCCCAGGTCACACTCAGGGGCTGCCAACTCCTCCCCTATTTTCTTTGTTTGTCTCCCTGACACTGTAGATTGGGAATCACTTAGCAGAAGGTGGGTATGCAGACAAAGCTCTGTCCTAGACCTTAGGGAAGACCAGTCTGATAGGGTTATGCCCCCTTCTACCTGTTCTTGCATCTTACCCCCACTTTCAGTGTTGGAGTCCTTTCCTTACATCTGCCTTTATAGTAGTAGAAGATGAACCACTGAACCATTTCCTCTGGCTCTTATCTTCCAGATACTTGGCCCAGGGTAAGGAGGAATTGGAGATCAGTGCTCATATAAAGGTGAGGTCTTCCCTAGGAGTTGAGGTTTTAGAGTGACAATAAGTCATTGTTCTATAACTACCACTGCCTTCTCCTTTCCTGGAGTTAACCCTCTGTGTCCTATTTTATGGGTCTTAAATGAAAGAATACCAGAGTCTTTCTTCTCAGTCAATATGCCTTTAGGTGACTCCTTCCCTGACTCTCTCTCTATTTCCCCCATCTGCCCAATAGAAACCAATTGTGAGGTCTACCCTATCACTCTGAGAGGTGGAGAATGCAAAAGGAGCCATATCTAGACTGGAAGTTTTCTGTGTGCCTAAATTTTCTCAAGGTCTCCTTCTGGGTCAGCAACCCTGGGGGGTTCTTGTGTATCATTTTAGGCCCAAAACTGACATGTCAAAAGTAGCCTGCTACGTTGTGACGAGTAAGCTATCAGGCCTTGTGGCTAAATTGCCTGCACTTACAAGTTATTTGACCTAAGATGTGTTGCTAAATCATTCTGACTTCAGTTACTCTGTCCTAGAAATAAGATTCATGATGGTATCTCTTTCATAGGAGTATTTTGAGGATTAAATGAAAGGATGCAAAATTCTCTGATCAGTAGATATTTGTTGAATAAATGAATAAACTAAGTGATACAGTTTCTATTCTGGTTCAGGATCACAGATCCAATAAATACCAAATATAATACCTGCCACTCACTGTGTGTCCCTCTGTAATGCAAGCTTCATGAGGGCAGAGGCTTTATGTCTGTTTTGTTCCCCAACCTTCTAGAGCAGGGCCTGAGAAATAATAAGGGCTTGATAAATGTATTTCTTGAATGAATGAATGAGAAAATGAATGAATACTATATTCAAGTACTGTGTTAGGCATATGGGACAGAGTTCTAAGACAGACAATATCTGTCCTCACAGAATTTGCAATCTAATCATTAAATTGATATGTGCTTAGTTACTCAGTCATGTCAAACTTTTTGCGACCCCATAGACTGTAGCCTGCTAGGCTCCTGTGTCCATGGGATTCTCCAGGCAGAAATACTGGAGTGGGTTGCCATGTCCTCCTCCAGGGGATCTTCCCAGCCCAGGGATCAAACCCAGGTCTCCTGCACTGCAGACATTCTTTACCACCTGAGCCACCAAGGAATCACAACAATAATTGAAACTGGGATAAATACTGTGAAAGAAAAGGGGAGGATTCTGCCTCAGTGATACACAGAAGGAATTTCCGAGTCTGGGAGGTTAGAGGGAGTCTCCCAGGGCCAGTACCATCTGAACCTGAAGAAGGAGGGAATCAGATGACATGTAAAGAGGAGAATATGGCAATGAGCATGGATCACTCAAAGATCAGAAAATGGCCAGCATGGCTGGATTGTGGTAAGAAAGGGAATGAGTAACAGGAAGTAGGATTGGAGAGCCTGGAAGAGGCCAGATTATGTAGGGCTTTGTGGATCATGGTAAAAAATTTGTCTTGTTGTCCTCATGTGATAGGAAAACACTGGAGGCTTTTGAGCAGGGTAAAGACATAATCTATGTTTTAAAAACATTCTTCTGGGTTCCTTGTGGAGAATGAGCTGTAGGGGGCAATGATGCAAACAAGGGGACCTGTTAGGATTCTAGGGCAGCTGTCAAGGTGAGAGGTGATTGGGACTAAGGTCTGACAGTTGGAAGTAAATGAGGAGAGAGGTAGATATATTAGGGATATATTCTGACTATAACAAGACTTGCTGATAGACTGGATAATGAGGGATGATAGAAAAGAGGAGACAAAAATAACTTAAGTGTCTGACTTGTCACGTGGGTATATAGTGATGCCATCTTTCTTTGATAAGAACAGGCTTTGAGATGGAAGGAAGCAGTTCTGGTTCAGTTGTCTTTGGTTTACCAGCAAGACATACAAATGGAGATATTAAACATGAGCTTGGAGCCCAAGAGAGGGGCTGGACATCTTTTTAAAAAAATAATTTATCTATTTTAATTGGAGGATAATTACTTTACAATACTGTGATAGTTTTTGCCATATATCAACATGAATCAGCCATAGGTATACATGTGCCCCCCCCCGAACCCCCTCCCATATCCCTTTCCACTGTATCCCTCTAGGTTGTTCCAGAGCACTGGCTTTGAGTGCCCTGCTTCATGCATCGAACTTGCACTGGTCATCTATTTTACACATGGTAATGCGTATGTTTCAATGCTGTTCTCTCAAAACATCCCACCCTCGCCTTCTCCCACTGAGTCCAAAAATCTGTTCTTTACATCTGTGTCTCCTTTGCTGCCCTGCATGTAGGATCATCAATATCATCTTTCTAAATTCCATATATATATATATGTGTGTGTGTGTGTGTGTGTTAATATACAGTATTTGTCTTTCTCTTTCTGACTTACTTCACTCTGTATAATAGGCTTGACGTTCATCCATCTCATTAGAACTAACTCAAATGCATTCCTTTTTATAGTTTAGTAATATTCCATTGTGTATATGTACTACAACTTCCTTATCCATTCATCTGTCAGTGGACATCTAGGCTGCTTCCATGTTCTAGCTATTGTAAATAGTGCTTCAATGAACATTGGGATACATAGGTCTTTTTCAATTCTGGTTTCCTTGAGGTATATGCCCAGCAGTGGGTTTGCTGTGTCGTATGCAGATGACACCACCCTTATGGCAGAAAGTGAAGAAGAACTAAAAGGTCTCTTGATGAAAGTGAGAGAGGAGAGTGAAAAAGTTGGTTTAAAGCTCAACATCCAGAAAACTAAGATCATGGCATCTGGTCGCATCACTTCATGGCAAAAACAGTGTCAGACTTTATTTTGGGGGGCTCCAAAATCACTGCAGATGGTGATTACAGCCATGAAATTAAAAGACGCTTACTCGGAGGCGGGGCTAAGATGGCGGAGGAATAGGACGGGGAGACCACTCTCTCCTCCACAAATTTATTGAAAGAACATCTGAACGCTGAGCAAATTTCACAAAACTACTTCTGAAGGCTGGCAGAGGACATCAGGCTTCCACAAAGACAGCGCATTATCTTCAAAAGAGGTAGGAGAAATTATAAAAGATAAAAAGAGAGACAAAAGAGGTAGGGACGGAGACCCGTCCCGGGGAGGGAGTCGTAAAAGAGGAGCAATTTCCAAGCACCAGGAAACCCTCTCACCAGCGGGTGTGGGGGAAGATTTCTTATCTCGGAGGGCAACGTAACTGGGAGAAAAAATAAATAAAACCCACAGATTACGTGCCTAAAGCAACTCCCAGCAAAGAACTCCAGACGCTCGCATCATCCGCCACCAGCAAGTGGGGGCTGAACGGAGAGGAGCGGACGGCACTGCTTAGGGTAAGGACCGGGCCCGAGTGCCCTGAGGGCAATCTGAGGGAGCTAACGTGAGATAGTAACCTAAACTGTGGGACAGCCAGAGAGAGAGAACTATCCCGCGAAAAGCCCAACTCTAAGGCTCTGCCGGCCTGCTCACAGAACAAAGGACTGAGCGATACCAGAGGAGAGCTAGCCGGCTGCGGACCGCCCCATCCCCCGCCAGACACAGCAGGCAGGCGGGGCCAGCCAGAGCCGGAAAGGGGCAAACTCGGCCCCAGAGAGGGCACCCCCTACCAAACTGCAAACAGGCTCCCAGTTTCTAAGCAAAGACTGCCTGAGATCCCGGAGGGTTGACAGCCGCCGGGAGGGTCGCAGCCAGAGACCAGCTCCCCAGAACCGACACAAAGCACACCGGAGCCGGGCGCCCCGGTAAACCGAGGCGGGGACCAGGGAGGTGATAAGCCGCACCGCCCCAACAGGGGAGAGTGCGCTCGCCAAACTCCTGGCCACCTGAGCAGCTCCGACCGGGAACGGCACAAGCCGCGGGCGAAACTGAGTCTGCGCCTTTGTGGAGTAACCGGGAGCCTGAACCTGAGCGGCTTAGACCTGGGAAGTGCACGCATCTCAGGGCCCACTCCCTGGCCGAGTAACCTGAAGCCTGAGCAGGGTAGACGGGGAAAGCATACACACCGTGAGCGGGGGGCGAACCCAGTGCGGCCGAGACACTGCGAGCTCACCACACACACGCCAGGTTTGCAGTGTTCCTCCCTCCCCACAGCACGACTGAACAAGCGAACCTAAAGAGACCACCTCCACCCCTTTGTTGCAGGGCGGAAATTAGATACTGAAGAGACCTCCAAACAGAAGCCAAATAAACAGAGGGAAGTGCCTTGGAAGTGACAGGCCAACAGATTAAAATCCCTGTAGTTAATACCGACTGCATTGAAAGGGATCTATAGATCTTGAAAAGTATAAGCAGGAACAAGGATCTATCTGAAACTGAGCAGACCCCACACTGCTCACAACAGCTCCAGAGAAAGTCCGGGATATATATTTTTTTACTATTATTAATTTTTTTTAAAATTTTTTTCTCTTCTTTCCTTTTTATTCAAGTCCTCTATTACACCTTTAACTTTCATTTTCATAACCCAATATTAACTTGCAAAAAACCCACAAAACCCTATTTTTGAAGCAAACTGCATACATATATCTTATACCTTTTGTGTTTTCTTTTTTTACTGTTTTTTTTCCTGTTTTACTTTTTTTACTGTTTCTTTTTTTTACTGTTTTACTGTTTTATTTTCTTTTTACACTGTTTCCTTTTTTCTTTTTTTTTATATTGTAAGTTTTATAAGAGTCTAACCTCTACTCTAGATTTTTAACCTTTGTTTTACATATTTGATATCAATTTTGTACATTTAAGAACCCAATCTTTAGGACCCATTTTTACTCAGGAGTGTGATCACTGGCCTGATTACTCTCTCCCCCTATTGATGCTCTTTCTTCTCCCCCAGGGAACCTCTATCTCCCACCCTCCTCCTTCTCTTCTCAACCCAATTCTGTGAATCTCTGAGGGTTTTCTGGGTACCGGAGAACACTTCAGGAACAGGATACTGCCCAGATCTCTCTCTCTCCTCTTGATTCCTCCCTTTCTACTCATGTTCACCTCTATTACCTTCCTTCCCCCTCTCTATGTATCTCTGTGAACCATTCTGAGGGTTCCAGACTGTGGAAAGCACAGAGGGAAGTGCTTACTGGCTAGATTGCTCTCTCCACATTTGAATTCCCCTCTTCCCCTCCTGGTCACCTCAACCCCCACCCCCACCTCATTTCTCCATGTAACTCAGTGAACCTTTCTGGGTATCCCTCACTGTGGAGAATCTTTTCACCATTAACCTAAAAGTTTTATTATTGATGCTGTATGGATGGAGAAGTCTTGAGGCTACTGCAAGAATAAGACCGAAAGCCAGGGGAAACATTAATTAATAAGAGACCATCCAATAGCCTCCACATATACACTGAAACCAAGCCCCACCCAAGAGCCAATAAGTTCCAGAGCAAGACATACCACACAAATTCTCCAGCAACGCAGGAACATAGCCCTGAGCATCAATATACAGGGTGCCCAGAGGCACACCAAATCCATAGACATCTCAAAAATTAATACTGGTCACTCCATTGCACTCTAGAGAGAAGAAATCCAGCTCCACCCACCAGAACACCGACACAAGCTCCCCCAACCAGGAAGCCTTGACAAGCCACCTGTCCAACCCCACCCACAGTGAGGAACCTCCACAATAAAGAGGAACTTCATACTACTAGAATACAGAAAGGCCACGACTAACACAGCAATCTAAACAAGATGAAAAGGCAGAGAAATACTCAGCAAGTAAAGGAAAATGAGAAATGCCCACCAAACCAAACAAAAGAGGAGGAGATGGGGAATCTATCTGAAAAAGAATTTAGAATAATGATAATAAAAATGATCCAAAATCTTGAAAGCAAAATGGAGTTACAGATAAACAGCCTGGAGACAAGGATTGAGAAGATGCAAGAAATGTTTATCAAGGACTTAGAAGAAATAAAAAGGAGTCAATATAGAATGAATAATGAAATAAAGGAGATAAAAGACACTCTGGAGGGAACCAACAGTAGAATAACGGAGGCAGAAGATAGGATAAGTGAGGTAGAAGATAGAATGATGGAAATAAATGAAGCAGAGAGGAAAAAAGAAAAAAGAATCAAAAGAAATGAGGAAAACCTCAGGGACCTCTGGGAAAATATGAAACGCCCCAACATTCGAATCATAGGAGTCCCAGAAGAAGAAGATAAAAGGAAAGGCCATGAAAAAATACTCGAGGAGATAATAGTTGAAAATTTCCCTAAAATGAGGAAAGAAATAGTCACAGAAGTCCAAGAAACCCAGAGAGTTCCAAACAGGATAAACCCAAGGCGAAACACCCCAAGACACATATTAACCAAATTAACAAAGATCAAACACAAAGAACAAATATTAAAAGCAGCAAGGGAAAAACAACAAATAACACACAAGGGGATCCCCATAAGGATAACAGCTGATCTTTCAATAGAAACCCTTCAGGCTAGAAGGGAAAGGCAGGACATACTTAAAGTAATGAAAGAGAATAATCTACAACCCAGATGACTGTACCCAGCAAGGATCTCATTCAGATATGAAGGAGAATTCAAAAGCTTTACAGACAAGCAAGAGCTGAGGGAATTCAGCACCACCAAACCAGCTCTCCAACAAATGCTAAAGGATCTTCTCTAAACAGGAAACACAGAAAGGATGTTTCAACACGAACTCAAAATAACAAAGTAAATGGCAAAGGGATCATGCTTATCAATAATTACCTTAAATGTAAATGGGTTGAATGCCCCAACCAAAAGACAAAGGCTGGCTGAATGGATACAAAAACAAGACCCCCATATATGCTGTCTACAAGAGACCCACCTCAAAACTAGGGACACACACAGGCTGAAAGTGAAGGGATGGAAAAACATATTTCATGCAAACGGAGACCAAAAGAAAGCAGGAGTCGCAATACTCATTTCAGATAAAATAGACTTTAAAATAAAGGCTGTGAAAAGGGACAGAGAAGGACACTACATAAAGATCAAAGGATCAATTCAAGAAGAAGACGTAACAATCATGAATATATATGCACCTGGCATAGGAGCACCACAATCTATAAGGCAAATACTAACAAGCATGAAAGGGGAAATTAACAATAACACAATAATAGTGGGAGACTTTAATACTCCACTCACGCATATGGATAGATCAACTAAACAGAAAATTAACAAGGAAACACAAACTTTAAATGATACAATAGACAAATTAGATTTAATTGATATTTACAGGACTTTTCACCCCAAAACAATCAATTTTACCTGTTTCTCAAGTGCACATGGAACTTTCTCCAGGATAGATCACATCCTGGGCCATAAATCTAGCCTTGGTAAATTCAAAAAAATTGAAATCATCCCAGCCATCTTCTCTGACCACAATGCAGTAAGATTAGACCTCAATTACAGGAAAAAAACTATTAAAAATTCCAACATATGGAGGCTAAACAACACGCTTCTGAATAACCAACAAATCACAGAAGAAATCAAAAAAGAAATCAAATTATGCATAGAAACGAATGAAAATGAAAACACGACAACCCAAAACCTATGGGACACTGTAAAAGCAATACTAAGGGGAAGGTTCATAGCAATACAGGCGTACCTCAAGAAACAAGAAAAAAATCAAATAAATCAACTAACTCTACACCTAAAGCAACTAGAGAAGGAAGAAATGAAAAACCCCAGGGTCAGTAGAAGGAAAGAAATCTTAAAAATTAGGGCAGAAATAAATGCAAAAGAAACAAAAGAGACCATAGCAAAAATCAACAAAACTAAAAGCTGGTTTTTCGAGAAGATAAACAAAATTGACAAGCCATTAGCCAGACTCATCAAGAAACAACGGGAGAAGAATCAGATCAACAAAATTAGAAATGAAAATGGAGAGATCACAACAGACTCCACAGAAATACAAAGGATCATACGAGACTACTACCAACAGCTATATGCCAATAAAATGGACAACTTGGAAGAAATGGACAAATTCTTAGAAAAGTATAACTTTCCAAAACTGAACCAGGAAGAAATAGAAGATCTTAACAGACCCATCACAAGCACGGAAATCGAAACTGTAATCAGAAATCTTCCAGCAAACAAAAGCCCAGGACCAGACGGCTTCACAGCGGAATTCTACCAAAAATTTAGAGAAGAGCTAACACCTATCCTACTCAAACTCTTCCAGAAAATTGCAGAAGATGGTAAACTTCCAAACTCATTCTATGAGGCCACCATCACCCTAATTCCAAAACCAGACAAAGATGTCACAAAAAAGGAAAACTACAGGCCAATATCACTGATGAACATAGATGCAAAAATCCTTAATAAAATTCTAGCAAACAGAATCCAACATCATATTAAAAAGATCATACATCATGACCAAGTGGGCTTTATCCCAGGAATGCAAGGTTTTTTTAACATCCGCAAATCAATCAATGTAATACACCACATTAACAAATTGAAAGAAAAAAACCATATGGTTATCTCAATAGATGCAGAAAAAGCCTTTGACAAAATTCAGCATCCATTTATGATAAAAACCCTCCAGAAAGCAGGAATAGAAGGAACATATCTCAACATAATAAAAGCTATATATGACAAACCCACAGCAAACATTATCCTCAATGGTGAAAAATTGAAAGCATTTCCCCTAAAGTCAGGAACAAGGCAAGGATGCCCACTCTCACCACTACTATTCAACATAGTTTTGGAAGTTTTGGCCACAGCAATCAGAGCTGAAAAAGAAATAAAAGGAATACAGATAGGAAAAGAAGAAGTAAAACTCTCACTGTTTGCAGATGACATGATCCTCTACATAGAAAACCCTAAAGACTCTACTAGAAAATTACTAGAGTTGATCAATGAATATAGTAAAGTTGCAGGATATAAAATTAACACACAGAAATCCCTTGCATTCTTATACTCCAATAATGAGAAAACAGAAAGAGAAATTAAGGAAACAATACCATTCACCATTGCAACAAAAAGAATAAAATACTTAGGAATATATCTACCTAAAGAAACAAAAGACTTATATATAGAAAACTATAAAACACTGATGAAAGAAATCAAAGAGGACACAATCAGATGGAGAAATATACCGTGTTCATGGATTGGAAGAATTAATATATTGAAAATGAGTATACTACCCAAAGCAATCTATAGATTCAATGCAATCCCTATCAAGCTACCAATGGTATTTTTCACAGAACTAGAACAAATCATCTCACAATTTGTATGGAAATATAAGAAACCTCGAATAGCCAAAGCAATCTTGAGGAAGAAGAATGGAACTGGAGGAATCAACCTGCCTGACTTCAGGCTCTACTACAAAGCCACTGTCATCAAGACAGTATGGTACTGGCACAAAGATAGAAATATAGATCAATGGAACAAAATAGAAAGCCCAGAGATAAACCCACGCACATATGGACACCTTATCTTCGACAAAGGAGGCAAGAGTATACAATGGAGAAAAGACAATCTCTTTAACAAGTGGTGCTGGGAAAACTGGTCAACCACTTGTAAAAGAATGAAACTAGAACACTTCCTAACACCGTACACAAAAATAAACTCAAAATGGATTAAAGATCTAAACGTAAGACCAGAAACTATAAAACTCCTAGAGGAAAACATAGGCAAAACACTCTCCGACATAAATCACAGCAGGATCCTCCATGACCCACCTCCCAGAATATTGGAAATAAAAGCAAAAATAAACAAATGGGACCTAATTAAAATTAAAAGCTTTTGCACAACAAAGGAAACTATAAGCAAGGTGAAAAGACAGCCTTCAGAATGGGAGAAAATAATAGCAAACGAAGCAACAGACAAACAATTAATCTCAAAAATACACAAGCAACTTCTGCAGCTGAATTCCAGAAAAATAAACGACCCAATCAAAAAATGGGCCAAAGAACTAAACAGATATTTCTCCAAAGAAGACATACAGATGGCTAACAAACACATGAAAAGATGCTCAACATCACTCATTATTAGAGAAATGCAAATCAAAACCACAATGAGGTATCATTTCACACCGGTCAGAATGGCTGCTATCCAAAAGTCTACAAGCAATAAATGCTGGAGAGGGTGTGGAGAAAAGGGAACCCTCTTACACTGTTGGTGGGAATGCAAACTAGTACAGCCACTATGGAGAACAGTGTGGAGATTCCTTAAAAAACTGGGAATAGAACTGCCATATGACCCAGCAATCCCACTGCTGGGCATATACACCGAGGAAACCAGAATTGAAAGAGACACGTGTACCCCAATGTTCATCGCAGCACTGTTTACAATAGCCAGGACATGGAAGCAACCAAGATGTCCATCAGCAGACGAGTGGATAAGGAAGCTGTGGTACATATACACAATGGAATATTACTCAGCCATTAAAAAAAATACATTTGAATCGGTTCTACTGAGATGGATGAAACTGGAGCCCATTATACAGAGTGAAGTAAGCCAGAAAGAAAAACAACAATACAGTATACTAATGCATATATATATGGAATTTGAAAGATGGTAACGATAACCCTATATGCGAGTCAGAATAACAGACACAGATGCATGGAACAATTTTATGGACTCTGAGGGAGAAGGTGAGGGTGGGACGTTCTGGGAGAATAGCATTGAAACATGTATATTATCGTATGTGAAACAGAACACCATTCCATGTTCGATGCATGAGACAAGGGCTCAGGGCCGGGCCAATGGGATAACACAGAGGGATGGGATGGGGAGGGAGGTGGGTGGGGGGTCCAGGAAGGGGAACACATGTAAACTCATGGCTGATTCATGTCAATGTATGGCAAAACCTATTACAATATTGTAAAGTAATTAGCCCCCAACTGAAATAAATAAATTTATTAAAAAAAAATTAACACACAGAAATCCCTTGCATTCCTATATTCCAATAATGAGAAAACAGAAAGAGAAATTAAGGAAACAATACCATTCACCATTGCAACGAAAAGAATAAAATACTTAGGAATATATCTACCTAAAGAAACAAAAGACTTATATATAGAAAACTATAAAACACTGATGAAAGAAATCAAAGAGGACACAAACAGATGGAGAAATATACCGTGTTCATGGATTGGAAGAATTAATATAGTGAAAATGAGTATACTACCCAAAGCAATCTATAGATTCAATGCAATCCCTATCAAGCTACCAATGGTATTTTTCACAGAACTAGAACAAATCATCTCACAATTTGTATGGAAATATAAGAAACCTCGAATAGCCAAAGCAATCTTGAGGAAGAAGAATGGAACTGGAGGAATCAACCTGCCTGACTTCAGGCTCTAGTACAAAGCCACTGTCATCAAGACAGTATGGTACTGGCACAAAGATAGAAATATAGATCAATGGAACAAAATAGAAAGCCCAGAGATAAACCCACGCACCTATGGACACCTTATCTTCGATAAAGGAGGCAAGAATATACAATGGAGAAAAGACAATCTCTTTAACAAGTGGGGCTGGGAAAACTGGTCAACCACTTGTAAAAGAATGAAACTAGAACACATCCTAACACCATACACAAAAATAAACTCAAAATGGATTAAAGATCTAAACATAAGACCAGAAACTATAAAACTCCTAGAGGAAAACATAGGCAAAACACTCTCCGACATAAATCACAGCAGGATCCTCCATGACTCACCTCCCAGAATATTGGAAATAAAAGCAAAAATAAACAAATGGGACCTAATTAAAATTAAAAGCTTTTGCACAATAAAGGAAACTATAAGCAAGGTGAAAAGACAGCCTTCAGAATGGGAGAAAATAATAGCAAACGAAGCAACAGACAAACAATTAATCTCAAAAATATACAAGCAACTTCTGCAGCTGAATTCCAGAAAAATAAACGACCCAATCAAAAAATGGGCCAAAGAACGAAACAGACATTTCTCCAAAGAAGACATACAGATGGCTAACAAACACATGAAAAGATGCTCAACATCACTCATTATTAGAGAAATGCAAATCAAAACCACAATGAGGTATCATTTCACACCAGTCAGAATGGCTGCCATCCAAAAGTCTACAAGCAATAAATGCTGGAGAGGGTGTGGAGAAAAGGGAACCCTCTTACACTGTTGGTGGGAATGCAAACTAGTACAGCCACTATGGAGAACAGTGTGGAGATTCCTTTAAAAACTGGGAATAGAACTGCCATATGATCCAGCAATCCCACTGCTGGGCATACACACCGAAGAAACCAGAATTGAAAGAGACGCTTGTACCCCAATGTTCATCGCAGCACTGTTTACAATAGCCAGGACATGGAAGCAACCTAGATGTCCATCAGCAGACGAATGGATAAGGAAGCTGTGGTACATATACACAATGGAATATTACTCAGCCATTAAAAAAAATACATTGGAATCGGTTCTACTGAGATGGATGAAACTGGAGCCCATTATACAGAGTGAAGTAAGCCAGAAAGAAAAACAACAATACAGTATACTAATGCATATATATGGAATTTGAAAGATGGTAACGATAACCCTATATGCGAGACAGAATAAGAGACACAGATGCATAGAACAATTTTATGGACTCTGAGGGAGAAGGTGAGGGTGGGACATTCTGGGAGAATAGCATTGAAACATGTATATTATCGTGTGTGAAACAGAACACCATTCCATGTTCGATGCATGAGACAAAGGCTCAGGGCCGGGGCAATGGGATGACCCAGAGGGATGGGATTGGGAGGGAGGTGGGTGGGGGGTCCAGGAAGGGGAACACATGTAAACTCATGGCTGATTCATGTCAATGTATGGCAAAAACTATTACAATATTGTAAAGTAATTAGCCCCCAACTAAAATAAATAAATTTATTAAAAAAAAACAAAACAAAACTGGGAATAGAACTGCCATATGACCCAGCAATCCCACTGCTGGGCATACACACCGAGGAAACCAGAATTGAAAGAGACGCGTGTACCCCAATGTTCATCGCAGCACTGTTTACAATAGCCAGGACATGGAAGCAACCTAGATGTCCATCAGCAGACGAATGGATAAGGAAGCTGTGGTACATATACACAATGGAATATTACTCAGCCATTAAAAAAAATACATTGGAATCGGTTCTACTGAGATGGATGAAACTGGAGCCCATTATACAGAGTGAAGTAAGCCAGAAAGAAAAACACCAATACAGTATACTAATGCATATATATGGAATTTGAAAGATGGTAACGATAACCCTATATGCGAGACAGAATAAGAGACACAGATGCATAGAACAATCTTATGGACTCTGAGGGAGAAGGTGAGGGTGGGACGTTCTGGGAGAATAGCATTGAAACATGTATATTATCATATGTGAAACAGAACACCATTCCATGTTCGATGCATGAGACAAATGCTCAGGGCCAGCGCAATGGGATGACCCAGAGGGATGGGATGGGGAGGGAGGTGGGTGGGGGGTCCAGGAGGGGGAACACATGTAAACCCATGGCTGATTCACGTCAATGTATGGCAAAAACTATTACAATATTGTAAAGTAATTAGCCCCCAACTAAAATAAATAAATTTATTAAAAAAAAACAAAACAAAACTGGGAATAGAACTGCCATATGACCCAGCAATCCCACTGCTGGGCATACACACCGAGGAAACCAGAATTGAAAGAGACGCGTGTACCCCAATGTTCATCGCAGCACTGTTTACAATAGCCAGGACATGGAAGCAACCTAGATGTCCATCAGCAGACGAATGGATAAGGAAGCTGTGGTACATATACACAATGGAATATTACTCAGCCATTAAAAAAAATACATTGGAATCGGTTCTACTGAGATGGATGAAACTGGAGCCCATTATACAGAGTGAAGTAAGCCAGAAAGAAAAACACCAATACAGTATACTAATGCATATATATGGAATTTGAAAGATGGTAACGATAACCCTATATGCGAGACAGAATAAGAGACACAGATGCATAGAACAATCTTATGGACTCTGAGGGAGAAGGTGAGGGTGGGACGTTCTGGGAGAATAGCATTGAAACATGTATATTATCATATGTGAAACAGAACACCATTCCATGTTCGATGCATGAGACAAATGCTCAGGGCCAGCGCAATGGGATGACCCAGAGGGATGGGATGGGGAGGGAGGTGGGTGGGGGGTCCAGGAGGGGGAACACATGTAAACCCATGGCTGATTCACGTCAATGTATGGCAAAAACTATTACAATATTGTAAAGTAATTAGCCCCCAACTAAAATAAATAAATTTATATTAAAAAAAAAAAGACGCTTACTCCTTGGAAGGAAAGTTATGACCAACCTAGATAGCATATTAAAAAGTAGAGACATTACTTTGCCAACAAAGGTCCATCTAGTCAAAGCTATGGTTTTTCCAGTAGTCATGTATGGATGTGAGAGTTGGACTGTGAAGAAAGCTGCTGCTGCTGCAGCTGCTGCTAAGTCGCTTCAGTCGTGTCTGACTCTGTGCAACCCCATAGACCGCAGCCCACCAAGCTCCACCATCCCTGGGATTCTCCAGGCAAGAATACTGGAGTGGATTGCCATTTCCTTCTCCAGTGCATGAAAATGAAAAGTGAAAGTGAAGTCGCTCAGTCGTGTCCAACTCTTAGCGACCCCATGGCTGTAGCCTACCAGGCTTCTCCGTCCATGGGATTTTCCAGGCAAGAGTACTGGAATAGGGTGCCATTGCCTTCTCTGGAAGAAAGCTGAGTGACGAAGAATTGATGCTTTTGAACTGTGGTGTTGGAGAAGACTCTTGAGAGTCCCTTGGACTGCAAGGAGATCCAACCAGTCCATCCTGAAGGAGATCAGTCCTGGGCGTTCATTGGAAGGACTGATATTGAAGCTGAAACTCCAATACTTTCACCACCTGATGCGAAGAGCTGACTCATTTGAAAAGACCCTGATGCTGGGAAGGATTGGAGGCAGGAGGAGAAGGGGACGACAGAGGATGAGATGGCTGGATGGCATCACCTGATCGATGGACATGGGTTTGGGTAAACTCCGGGAGTCGGTGATGGACATGGAGGCCTGGCATGCAGCGGTTCATGGGATCGCAAAGAGTCAGACACAACTGAGCAACTGAACTGATGGCGTTCTATTCCCAGTTTTTAAAGGAATTTCCACACTCTTCTCCATAGTGGCTGTACCAGTTTGCATTCCCACCAGCAGTGCACCCTCTCCAGCATTTATTGTTTGTAGGCTTTTTATAAAATTCAACAGTAACAATTTATTTTCTGAAGATTATCATTTTTACAAAACAGAACAAAAAGCAGGTATCAAAAACAGCAAAGAGTTTACAGAATTTCTGCACCAGTTTTCACACAGGTTAGTGCTTATGAAACTGGCGTTGAATGTAAATACTAGATATAGTCTGATTTCCCACTTGGTCATAAGCATTCAGGTGGTTTGTTTTAGAGCTACTGAATAATAACTTTTCATAAACACTGGTCATTTTTTTGAGAACCCATTAGATTTGTCCAACAAAGGAAACATTTTTTGATGTGTGGCATTTTCTTTAAAAAACAAAAACAAAACACTGAGCTAAACACACAATATGTATGTGTTTGGATCTGGACCAAATCTTTTGAGGTCCCATTTACCCTGAAGAACACTGAAGGCATTTATAGGATATACTAAATACTAGTTATATACCTCATAATGTCAAAGGCAGCTACTACAATTCTAAAGAAAATATTTCTTCATTCAGAGGGTGCCCAGAGTTTGAACTACACCATAGTTTCTACATCTTTCCTGATTTGGAGTAGTTTCCCAAAATAGGTCATATTATTGGAAAACAAAATTTATGCTTATGCCAAACAGGCTCTAGCATTTTATAGATACATTTGTGCACAGCAAGAATCCTTGCTCTGTACACTGGGTGACCACAGAGAAATCAAGAGGCCATGATTACTAGTGGTGAGAGGAAGAAACATACTTAAAACTCACATAATCTGGAGGCAAGCAGAAACAGAGGTGGACTTGGTCGTGGTTTTCAGCCACCATTTGTTCCAGAAACACATTTCTTTTAAATAAGGGAAGTTTGGTCCAGTTTTGCAATGTTAATAGCTCCCAGTCTCTCAAACTTTTTTTTTTTTTTATAAGGATCATTTCCTGGCTAGCAATGAGTTAAGAAGCTGACCTCCAATTCTGATCAAATTTCTCACCATTAGTCAAAAACAAAACAAAACAAACAAACAAGCAAAAACCCTCCCCAAACAAACAACAAACAAACAAAAACCCCACACCAGCCAATAGAAGTTAGCGATTGCACAATTAAAGTTGAATGTAAATTATGCTATGTACAGACTGGTATACCCATAACTGAAATCATTCTGAGATTGTGATACACTTCTGTTGAAACATTTCCTCTATTTTATACCAATTTTCATTAAAGGAAAACTGATATGTAATTTTCTTCTTTATAGATATGAAAAGGAAGCAAGAAGGCAAAGATGGGAGAAACAGATGCTACCCGAATAGCAGCAGTGCCATTTGCCTGTTTTGGTCTTTGTACCAGCAACTCCCACACCATGGGGGAAATCCAGTTCCCGCCAGACTACACGATTTTCCTTGTAGTCAAGACTCACACAATGGACCCCACTCCTTTTCATGCCACTGCAATAACACAGACTGCTATTGTCAGGGGGACTTTCAAAGCCTCTATAAATATACTTCATTAGGAGATCCATACCATTCTTATCCAAGGATTGGACTGCCTTTTCAATATCATTAGCTTTAAATGAGAGGAGCACCTTCAAGACAATGCTGCCTGCTGGATCCTTCACTGCCTGACTCTTGGTGTTGATGTGGGCAGTTCAGAGTGCCTGTGTGGCAGCTGTCATTTTTCTTTGCTGCAGGAAGGAGTCCACCTCGTCCTGGTTGGGCTTGGCCTGCCCATTACCCCTGTCTTCCTCATCTGGGAACTTCTTCTCATCATTCTCATCCAAGTCCACTTTCTGGAAGCAGGCTGAGGACACTGTTCTTTGACATCCCCCATCCGGACCAGTGGTGAAGGCCTCCTCTCGATTCTCCCTTTACCTTAGCAAGCCCAGCCCAGCTGGATTCCACAGATTTGTGCCTCCCTGTTTGTAGACTTTTTGATGATGTCCATTCTGACAGGCATGAGATGATTCCTTGCTGTGGTTTTGATTTGCATTTCTCTAATAATGAGTGATGTTGAGCATCTTTTCATGTGTTTATTAACCATCTGTATGTCTTCTTTGGAGAAAAGTCTGTTTAGGTCTTTTGACCACTTTTTGATTGGGTTGTTTGTTTTTCTAGTATTGAACTTCATGAGCTGTTGTATATTTTGGAGATTAATCCTTTGCCAGTTGTTTCATTTGCTATTATTTTCTCCCATTCTGGACGTTGTCTTTTCACCTTGCTTAGAGTTTCCTTCATTGTGCTAAAGCTTTTAAGTTTAATTAGATCCCATTTGTTTATTTTTGTTTTTATTTCCATTACTCTGAGAGGTGGGTCATAGAGGATCTTGCTGTGATTTATGTCAGAGAGTGTTCTGCCTATGTTTTCTTCTAAGAGTTTTATAGTTTCTGGTCTTACATTAAGTCTTTAACCTGTTCTGAGTTTATTTTGGGGGATGGTGTTAGAAAGTGTTCTAGTTTCATTCTTTTACATTTAGTTGACCAGTTTTCCCAGCATCACTTGTTGAAGGGACTGTCTTTTCTTCATTGTATATTTTTGCCTCCTTTGTCAAAGATAAGGTGTCCATAGGTGTGTGGATTCATCTCTGGACTTTCTATTTTGTTCCATTGATCTATATTTCTGCCTTTGTGCCAGTACCATACTGACTTGATAATTGTAGCTTTGTAGTATAGTCTGAAGTCAGGCAGGTTGAATCCTCCAGTTCCATTCTTCTTTCTCAAGATTGCTTTGGCTATTCTGGGTCTTCTGTGTGCTAGACATCTTTAACAGAATTATAAATCCTGGGTGTGAGGCAGAGCCATGGGCAGTTGTGAGCAAAGGAGCAATATGAACTAACTTTTGTTTTAACATTATCATTCTGGATGCTGGGTTGATAACTGATTGTAAGGGCTGACTATAAGAACCAACTATAAGTAAGACCAAGAAGGAGGCTATTTCAGTCTTATGGGAGAAAAATAATGGTAGCTTAGACAAGGGAAATGGAGATGAGGGCAAGTGGTCAAGTTCAGAATATATTTTGGAAAAAGAGCCAACAGACCTTGATAATAGATTGGATATGATAGGTGAGGGAGAAGGAAAAGTCGAAGATGACCCCCACGTTTGGGATTTGCATGATTTGCAAAAAGTTATGTTCATGATGGAGCCATAGTCTGAGCTAGAGACCACTAAGTAAGCATAGGTTTTGGGGAAAGACATTCACACTGGGGGAACACAGAGAAGATTCCCCTACAGGGGAAAAGGTTCAGTTTCTTGTTTCTTTATTTTTTTCTTGCCTATCTGCAACAAGCTTCAAAAGAAGTTCATACATTCTACATCAAATTCCACTATCAGAGAATCTCTCCTTCATGTTGAATCATAGTATTTTCTGGCCTTTGTTAATAGTACAAATTATACCTGGGAAATCACATCTACTCCTATGACTTCAATTACCATTATTATTCTGAAGACGTTCAATGTTCTATCTATAGCTCTGCACACTTCTCTGAGCTCCAGACCCACATGGCCAACCATCTACTGGATATCTTCCCCTGGACATCTTACAGGCAACACAACCCTGCTATGAACCAAACCAAAGTCTTCATATTGCACCCTGTACATCTGTTCCTCTGCCCCAGTGTTCCCTAGGTGCGTGTGTCCTACTGGATATCCAGAGTCCCCTGACCAAAAAAAAACAAAGTCATCTTTGATTAAGATGAGCCCCACATCTCACCCAACACTGAGTCCCACAGATACTATCATCTTCTGCATAATGTAGACTGGTGGCTAAGATCGGGTTCTAATGCTGGCTTTTCTTGGCTTATATCCTGGCTCTGCAACTTACTAGTCACTTAAATTTTCTGTGCCTCAGTGCCTTCACCTGAAAAGTGGCAATGATAACAGTATTTATATCTACTTTATAAGGTTGTGAGTTAATCCGCATAGAGCACTTAGAACAGTTCCCTCTCACATAGGAAGTATTTAATGCCTGTTGGCTATCTGTCATAATGGCTATTATAATGATTTCTCAAATATCCCTCTTGACTGTCACTGCCATAGTATAGACCTCCTTCTTGCCTGAATCACAAGATCCTCCTAACTTTGCTGAATTCGAACTTAATATATGTGTCATGCACTGTGCAGGGCACTGCCATGACACAAGTTTATTAAATATGATTCCTATCCTTCTGGAGCCTGGAGAAGCAGGATAGCCTACATGTTCTCTGTCCAACATGGTAGCCACTAGCTTCAAGTGGCTATTAAACTTTAACTTTAGATTTAATAATATAAATTAATAAATATTAAAATAAATATATTTTAATATAACATCAAAAATTGAATTCCTTCTGCTCAATGTTATGTGGCAGTCTGGATGGGAGGGGAGTTTGGGGGAGAATGGATACACGTATATGTATGGCTGAGTCCCTTTGCCATTCACTCAAAGCTATTACAACATTGTTAATTGGCTATGTGTGTTAGTTGCTCAGTTGTATCTGACTCTTTGTGACTCCATGGACTGTAGCCCACTAGGCTCCTCTGTCCATGGAATTCTCCAGGCAACAATACTTCAGTGAGTTGCCATTCCCGTCTCCAGGGGGTCTTCCTAGCCCAGAGGTTGAACCTGGGTCTCCCACATTGCAGGCAGATTCTTTACCTTCTGAGCCACCAGGGAAACCTGCTATACACCAATACAAATTAAAAAAAAAAATTCCTTAGTAAGAGTAATCACATTTTAAGTGCTCATCAATCTGAAGTCAGGTTACTTGAAGTCAAGTGCTCATCAACTCAAAGTCAGGTAATAGGCTACTATTTACATCCCGGACCTGTCATTTCTAGCATTGTAACCTTGGGCAAAACATACAACCTATCAGAGCCTATCTTTTCATCTATTAAATGGGTCTAATAATAATAGTACCTACCTTAAAGGGTTGTTGTAAGGATGAAATGAGTTGATACTTACAAAGTGTTCATAATAATGTTTGATAAAGTTATTATTGTAGTTTAGCAGTAGTGATACTACACAAACACACACACATAAATACACACATCATCTCAGAGTAAAGCAGTATTACAGTTGATGAATCTTAAGGGCTAAGGGTTTAGTCTAGCAGTTGGTGCTGTATAAGTTCAGCATGGTGCACTGGAACCATTGTTAAGCTAGGATTCTGGAGAATCCAAGTTTGAGTTCTAGTAGTGGTTTTAGCCATGATTATAGAATATGTTTTCTATGTAACCTTGGGCACATTTTTTTCCCCTCACTGGCCTCAGTGGGTGATTGGACAGCTCTAGGTGGTATCTCTGCCCTACCAGTTGAAGTGGGCTTTAAGAGAAAGGATCCTGTTTCAAACAGCATAAAGAAGCTAAGATAGATAAAAAAAAAAAAAAAATTGGTACATCTGTCCATCAGCAGATGAACAGATAAGGAACTTGTGGTACATATATGCAATGGAATATTACACAGCTATTAAAAAGAACACATTTGAGTCAGTTCTAATGAGGTGAAGGAAACTGGAGTATATTATACAGAGTGAAGCAAATCAGAAAGAGAAACACCAACACAGTATATTAACACATATATATGGAATTTAGAAAGACTGTAACTATGATCCCATACGCAAGGCCACAAAAGAGACATAGATATAAAAATCAGACTTTTGGACTATGTGGGAGAAGGAGAGGGTGGGATGATTTGAGAGAATAGCATTGAAACGTGTATATTACCATATGTAAAATAGATGACCAGTGCAAGTTCAATACATGAAGCTGGGCACTCAAAGCCAGTGCTCTGGGACAACCCAGAGGGATGGAGTGGGGAGGGAGGTGGGAGGGGAGTTCAGGATAGGGGGCACATGTGCACTGGTGGCTGATTCGTGTCAATATATGGCAAAAACCACCACAATATTGTAAAGTAATTATCCTTCAACTAAAATAAATTTTAAAAACTTGGTATATCTGAGGGATAGTAATTAAAATCACCATTTATCAAGTGTTAACTCTGCACTGGACATCATATATGCACAAGCTGAAATCAAGATTGCCTGGAGAAATATCAATAACCTCAGATATGCAGGTGACACCACCCTTATGGCAGAAAGTGAAGAGGAACTAAAAAGCCTCTTGATGAAAGTGAAAGAGGAGAGTGAAAAAGTTGGTTTAAAGCTCAACATTCAGAAAACTAAGATCATGGAATCTGGTCCCATCACTTCATGGCAAATAGATGGGGAAACAGTGGAAACAGTGTCAGACTTTATTTTTTGGGGCTCCAAAATCACTGCAGATGGTGATCGCAGCCATGAAATTAAAAGATGCTTACTCCTTGGAAGGAAAGTTATGACCAATCTAGATAGCATATTTAAAAGCAGAGACATTACTTTGCCAACAAAAGTCAATCTAGTCAAGGCTATGGTTTTTCCAGTAGTCATGTACGGATGTGAGAGTTGGACCGTGAAGAAAGCTGAGTGCCAAAGAATTGATGCTTGTCAACTGTGGTGTTGGAGAAGACTCTTGAGAGTCCCTTGGACCTCTAGGAGATCCAACCAGTCCATCCTAAAGGAGATCAGCCCTGGGTGTTCATTGGAAGGACTAATGTTGAAGCTGAAATTCCAATACTTTGGCCACCTCATGTAAAGAGTTGACTTATTGGAAAAGACCCTGATTCTGGGAAGGATTAGGGGCAGGAGGAGAAGGGGAAAACAGAGGATGAGATGGCTGGATGGCATCACCGACTCGATGGAGATGAGTTTGTGTAAGCTCCGGGAGTTGGTGATGGACAGGGAGGCCTGGCATGCTGTGATTCATGGGGTCGCAAAGAGTCGGACACTACTGAGCAATTGAACTGAACTGAGCTGATTTCATTTAATTCTCAGAACAGCCCTGTGCCTTAGTTTTTATCCTCATTCAGCTAATGAAGAAACTGAGGCTAGAGAATCAAGGGTTTGGAAAAGCAAAGCCACTGTTCACTTTCAAATAGCCAGTGGTGAGTGGTAAGGTAGACATTCAAACTCAGGTCTGCCTGGCACCAAGACCACATTCTGAACCATTCTGTCATACTGCCTAGGAGCTTAATGAAAGTGAGGGGGGCTGGAGAGGTGGGACAGAGCCACTTCAGTATAAGGCATGGGAGGGGAAAAGAACGGAAATAGAGACCTGTTAAAAGTCTGTTGCATTATTGATTGACTCTTCTTTATTTCTTCTGTGTGTGTGTGTGTTTGTCACACAATCGTGTCTGACTCTTTGTGACCCCATGGACTGTATAGACTTTAGCCTGCCAGGCTTTTCTGTCCATGGAATTCTCCAGGCAAGAATACTGGAGTGGGTTGCCATTTCCTTCTCCAGGGGATCTTCCTGCCACAGGGATCAAACCCAGGTCTCCTGCATTCTAGGCAGATTCTTTACTGTCTGAGCTATCAGAGAATTTCTTCTATGTCCTTGTTAAACATTTCTTGCATTTTCTCAATCCTTGTCTCTAGTCTATTTATCTGTGATTCCATTTTGTTTTCAAGATTTTGGATCATTTTTATTATCATTATTCTGAATTCTTTTTTCAGGTAGACTCCCTATCTCTTCTGGAGAGGGTGTGGAGAAAAGGGAACCCTCTTACACTGTTGGTGGGAATGCAAACTAGTACAGCCACTATGGAGAACAGTGTGGAGATTCCTTAAAAAACTGGAAATAGAACTGCCATACGACCCAGCAATCCCACTGCTGGGCATACACACCGAGGAAACCAGAATTGAAAGAGACACGTGTACCCTAACATTCATTGCAGCACTGTTTGCAATAGCTAGGACATAGAAGCGACCTAGATGTCTATCAGCAGACAAATGGATAAGGAAGTTGTAGTACATATACACAATGGAATATTACTCAGCTATAAAAAAGAACACATTTGAGTCAGTTCTAATGAGGTGGATGAAACTGGAGCCTATTATACAGAGTGAAGTAAGTCAGAAAGAATAACACCAACACAGTATACTAACACATATATATGGAATTTATAAAGATGGTAATGATGACCCTATACACAAGACAGCAAAAGAGACACAGATGCAAAGAACAGACTTTTGGACTCTGTGGGAGAAGGCAAGGGTGGGATGATTTGAGAGGTAGCATTGAAACATGTATATTACCATATGTAAAATAGATGACCAATCCAAGATCGATGTATGAAGCAGGGCACTCAAAGCCAGTGCTCTGGGACAACCAGAGGGATGGGGTGGGGATGGAGGTGGGAGGGGGTTCAGAATGGGGGGGACACACGTACACCTGTGGCTGATTGATGTCGATGTATGACAAAAACCACCACAATATTGTAAAGTAATTAGCCTCCAATTATCTAATTAAAATAAATAAATTAATTAAAAAAATACTGCTGCATGCAGGTGGGAAGTGATAGGGGCCCTGAACTGGTGGAAAAAACCGAGGGATGAAAGAACAAAACAGATGGAGGAAATCCCACTGCCACTATATCACTCTATCATCAATTGTTGAGGGTAAGGACTATCTTTTCCATCTTTGTATCCCATATAGACACACACACAGCACAGCACAGCACTTAGCACACAAATTCGCTGTTGATTAAATGGATTCAATTCAGTTGAATTCACAAGACTTGGTGATTGATTTGATCTAAGAAGAAGACCAAGATGGCTTCCAGGTTTATAACTTAAGTCCTAGGAAGAATTCTGAAGTTCTTCTCTGCGGAGTTGCAGAGCACTCAGAGCATATTCTAACTACCTTGCTTCCCCTCCTAAGGTCTGTCCTTGGCAGGGCCCCATCTAGAGTAATGCTCGCCTTCTCTCCCAATCATCTAGCCCTCTGGGCTGGGAAGAAGGCTGTTTCTTCTGAGGTCCTCCCTTCCGCTTTTCCTGGCCTGGGCAGTGAGTCCCTCTTCATAGTATTTGAATCAGAGGAAACAGATAGACTGAGGAAGTGAAGAAAAAACAGGCTGCCTGGGCTCTACAAGCCAATGTAAACACTCAGTGGTTTCCTGTTGTTGCAGCCCAAAGCGTCCCATGACATCATTCCTGTCCTTTCCAGAACACACTGGCTTGGCCCAGTCTGCCAATCTGCCCAGGGCTGAGTGGCAGTCGCTCCCCTTCCCCACCAGGATTATATCCTCCGGAACTGGAGAACTTCTCTGAGCCAATCATTTCCCACCTGCCCAGCCAGTCATTTAGGTCTTTCTAGCCCTATAAGGTTTTGGAGGCTACAGGCCGGACATGCTGTCCCACTTCCCAGAGGCCCAGTAGCTTTTGGGTCAGAGTAAGATTTCCTAAACTGGAAAAGTTATTTTACTTCTTTTAATGGAGATTTGGAGTCAGGAGAAGGGGGAGGGGTGTAACACACAGACTGTGAGACAGGCCCTAACTGCTTCCTCCCCTCTCTACTTCACCAAAGAGCATACAAGTTTCTGTTCTCAGTGTTGGTCACAAATTCCTAGGAACAGAATTGTAAAGGCCCATTTAAGACCTCATAGTCTAATCTTTCCATGGTAAAGATGAGAGCACTAAGGCCCAGAGAGGGAATAGGAACCGGTCCCAGTCACGTCATTGGTCAGTGCAGCGTAAGCCATTCACTCCAGAGGTCTGAACCTGAGCTATCTCAATCCTGAGCAGCATAATGTGGTTACAAGAGCTCTTGACAGGAAATTCAGAAACCAGGGTTCAAGTTCTCATTCCGTTATGAGACCTTAGATAAATTTCTTTCTTTTTTTTTTTTTTTTTGATCCTTGGCTTATTTCAATTCAAGGCAACACAAACCTATTGACAGCCTACTCGGCATGGTGGAACTGATGACTCCTGGGGATGAGAACAAAGCATGATGAGAAGACTCCACATTTCACAGGTTGAAATGAAAAGAAAATGAAGTAGATGATATAAACTCTAAGTGACGTAAAGCCTGTGGACTCCATGCTTCTGTCTCGAGGCATAATCAAACCATAATCAGGGGTCTGGGGTCCTTCAGGGCTGCAGCCCCCTCCTCACTTCATTCAAGGCATCAGAGTACCCTCATTGAGCTGGGGTTTCATTTGCAAAAAATCTCCCAGTTATGGTCTCATTTAGCTGGAAACATTTGCATAGATAGGTGGTAAGGCCCTAAATTCTTGTCTGGAAATTAAGCCAAACACATTATGGTAATTCCTACAGCCAGCAGTAATTTGATTTCAAGCTGTTGCTATGCCATGGAGCTCAGGAAATTTGAAATACCTGTTTTAATCAATCAATGTCATCAGAGTCTAGATTAACAAGTAGAATACAGAAGCACATATAGGGAAAAGGATGACTATTCCTGCACCCAAAATTGCATAAGACAATGTTAAGTCATTCTGTTAGTCAACAATTTAACCTCAGCGTGGATTAGACAAAACACAGAAAACATAGACTCATTTAGATGACTGGAGACACACATCCATACACAGATGCAGGAAACTGCACAGGCATATTGGGAAACACAAAGTAACACACATACACACACTCTCAGAGCAACAGACACACAGGAAAAAAAAAAAAAAGACATGCACATATACATGTGCATGTGCAAGCTTGCACTCCAATGGGAAAATACAAAAAAAGACACCTGTCTGGGAGTTCTGGGGGGCTACTTCCTTAATCTCTTATTCATCTTTATCCTTCCTCCCACAATTGTCCTAATTTAAATCCTATAAGTGTATTTTTTCCAAAGAAGCCTTAGAAAGCATCATCTCATCACCACATCCATAGCCATTTCCACTCCACTGCATCAGATTCTCATTACTCGTCTATCATTGGACAACAGCAAAGATCTTCTATCAAGGTTCCCTGAGGCCAGCATCTTTCCACTAATACATTTTCCCAGAGGTTGCCTGCCGGAGGGAATCTTTCTACAGCTCAGCCCTTTTGTTGTCTCATCTCTGCTCAAAAATCCTTCCTTTTCTCCCCACTGTCAGCACAAGCCAACCCAGGCACCTGACATTCATGGAGTGAACAAAACCTGGAGCTCCTTGTCTCTGTTCATGCCCTCTGACCTCCATAAAGCAGATGGCACTTTGCCCAGCCCCTTACCCATGCCCACACTAAGCTGTCCTGTCCTTTGTGTTATTCACTTGAACTAGAACCACTCTCTCTGCACTTATTAAAATATTATTCACATTAGATTTTCCTGGGTTGTTTGAAGTTTTCAGAAGGATGACTCCAATTTTGCCATTACAAATTTTTTTTTAATGTTTTCACCCTTTAAGGTCCAACCATCAAGTAACCTTTTCCATAAAGTCTGCCTCCAAAATCACCCAAAAGCACTGTATAAGAGAACTTACCCCATTCAGCTTTCATGGATATGTGTGTCTTAGTCCTCAGAGGAAAGCTGATGGGGGAGAAGGACAAAATTCCCTCATGCTTGTGCCTCCTCTGGGGCAAAGGATGTGCTGGCACTCTTCTTGTGTTGCTGCATTACCCACAGTCCAGCAAATACAGACTGACAAAGCCCAGGCCTCTGGAGTATCATTTCAGTCTCTTTTTGAATTACCTTAACTCAAAAAGACTCATGGGTTTGCGTCTTGACCCTGCCACTAGCTTGTTGTGTGACTATGTGCCTTGGGCTTAGTCACTCAGTCATGTCTGACTCTTTGCGACCCCCATGGACTGTAGCCCACCAGGATTCTCTGTCCGTGGAGATTCTCCAGGCAAGCATACTGGGGCGGGTGAATCGAACCTGGGTCTCCTGTATTGCAGGCAGATTCTTTACCAGCTGAGCTATCAAGGAAGCCCAGTCTCAAGCCCTCTCCAGCCTCATTTTCTTCAAGAATACTTCCAGTTCTGGATTCTATTATTGCAAGATGCAGGATTTTATCCAGCTACTCTCATGAGGACATCAGGGACCAGGTATGTCCTGTATCATTCTCTCTTTCTCTGCCACCTCCCCCTATCCCCACTTCTGCCTGTCTCTCTCTCCTCTCTGTTCCCCATTTTCCTTTCTCCTTTCTGTCCCCCTCTCTTCTCTGTATTTTTGTCTCTTTCTCTCTCTCTCTGGCTTTCTCTCTCCTTCCCTTTCCCTCTCTCTCCCCTTTAATCTTTGTTTCTTTTTCTTCTCTCTTCCTCTCTCCCCTCTCCGCCCTTCTTTCTCCTCCCTCTTTGTTTCTCTGCCTCTCCCTTTCCACCTCTCTTCTGTCCCTCTGTTTCTGATTCTGTCTCTCTATCTCTGCCACACCGCTGACCCCAGAGAGTGAATCTGGCTGAATAGCTTCTAACTCAAAACAGCTCTGATACTTCCTGAGTGTTGCTGGTGGGTAGAGGTAGAAATGAGATCCCTCCAAGGGCTCAGGATACTCACATTCCTCACCTCTCCCCTCGGAAAGTTCTCACAGAGCTAAGGCAGGCAGCAGGATGACGGGTCTCATAGCAAACTTAGCCGACTCCTACCCTCCAGCTTTTCACCCAAACAGAGGGCATTGCCCACGGACCACAAAGGATCCTCATCTCCTAGATGATCTGAACCAGAGGTTCTTAACACCCAAATGCTCCATATTCCCATTCCCCAGCCCTATCACTTTTAAAAATTTATTTATTTTTAATTGAAGGATAATTGCTTTACAGAATTTTGTTGGTTTCTGCCAAACAGCAATATGAATCAGCCTAGGTATACATATGTCCTCTCCCTTTAGAACCTCTCTCCCATCTCCCTCCCCATCCCACCCCTCTAGGTTGTTACAGAGGCCTATTGGAGTTCCCTGAGTCATACAGCAAATTACTATTGGAAGAATACTGGAGTGGGTTGCCATGCCCTCCTCCAGGGGATCTTCCAGACCCAGGGATTGAAACTGCATCTCTTATGTCTCCTGCTTTCACAGGCAGGTTTTTTACCACTAGCGCCACCTGGGAAGCCCCTATCATTTTACAGATGTGAAAATGAAGGCCCACAGACAACAGGGAAGGAATAGCCCAGCACTCCACAGTAAAGTAATGAAAGAACTGGAACTAGAATGCTGGTCTCCTGAAGCCTAATCAAGCGCCCTGAAAAAATTATAAAATTGATTCAACACCATCAGTTGAAAGCCACTTTTCAGAGCATTTTGCTAGAAGAGAAGGCTGAGGATAATGATGGGTGGACTGGAGACTTGATAGATATTCAGATTGTGAATATTCAAAGACAGGGTCCAGATCTTCATCTCCAATGAAAATTCAATACAGTGTCTGATACTGATGAATAAATGAGGAAGGGAGCTGCCATCAGGGCAGTTGGGGGCTGCTTCTTCTGGGGCTCTGGGTGTTTATGTGGGAAACTCCAGAAACTTGGAAATCAAAGAACCAAAGGATTTAGTCTCAGTCTATTCTAAACATGTTCAGTCAAGAGTTCCCCCCTCATCAATCCCCATAAATCAGTTTCTCTTTGTAAAAGGAGTATATCTGCCTCATCTGGCTCCCTGGGGCTTGGAGCAGTTACAATGAAAGAAAAACCATAGATAAAAACTTGACAAAAACAAGACAGCACCCTACAAATGTGATGGCTGGGTGCTATGGTGATGTCCCAGCTAGCAGTTATGTTCTAAGTGGGGGCAACTCTAGGTGCCAAATGAGTCATCCTCACACTCTCAAAGCCAGAGGCCTTGAAAGGGGAGAAATGAGGTAAGCCTTTCGTTAGGTTTTTTTTTTTTTTTTTTTCCATGAAGAGGAGCTGGAACAAAGATGGACAGAGCCCACCCTCCTCCAACACACAAATATACTGTGCCCCAGATTCCAGGCTTCTAGGGATTAAATGTCCAGCTGAAGCAGGTATCTGCTATATAATTCAGAGATACCAAGTCCCCAAGCCACTGGGGCTTCTGAGAGACTACAAGTCAGAATCCTCAAATTCTCCTCAGTCTCTATCCTACAGCCAGCCTTGGACTCTAGTTCTGATTGTAATTAATTTATTCTGTGACATTAGGAGGATTGCATTCCCTTTCTGAGCCCTTTTCATCTATAACATACAGGATAATCTAGATGCCTAACATTATCTTTCAAGGGTCCCGAAATAGAATTTAGAATATCTGGGTTGCAGTCCTCACTCTGTCACAACAACTGTATGACTTCAGACAAGTTCTTTCCTAGACCTCAGTTTCTGCAACTATAAAATGAGGCATTTGGATTAAAGGCTTAGTTCTGTGTTTCAAGAGTTCTGGACAGAGATTCAGAAAATCTGAGTTCTAAATCTAATTGCCAGACCAAATCATTGTCTGAGTTTAAACTGGTCTCATCCTTTCACTGGAACTGAATTTCCCCTATCTATATCAGAAAAGGATTCAAATATAAGTTGTCTAAACACACTCTGATTTTTTTTTTTTTCATGCCATGCAACATTTGGGATCTCAGTTCCTCCACCAGGGAACAAACCCGTGCCCCATGCAGTGGAAACACCAAGTCTTAACCACTAAACTACCAGGGAAGTCTCATACACTCTGATTATTATAGCCTAACAGTGGTTTTAGAATTTTTCAAATGCTAAAAATGAATTGAAGGGAGGAGACCACGCCCTGAATAATTTTTCATAAATTAGCAGTGGCTGCCCTCTATAGGTCATACTTGAAAGCACAGGCCCAACCATTTCTTGACCTGCAGAGGCTAACTCTGCCAAAGAGCTGAGGCAGAAGTGGGACACAAGAAAACCAGATGCTTCACTAGCAAAAGCCAGACACATAAACTAGGGTTGGCCGGCAGACTTTCTAGTCTCACCCTAATGAGAGGGATCCAGACAGAAGTGTGTGCTGGGAGATTGTACCTTCCTTGATAGCCACCAGTAGCAAGAGCCTTTCCAGCTGTACAGAGGCCATGGCCAGTGGGATCTCTGCCATGGATAAAGTAGGTAGATTTGAGAGAATGTGGCTCATGTGTTTGGGGGTAGACTGTGACTGTGAAGTAAGGATGAGTATAAGTTAATTCTGTGACTGAGAAGTTTTTGTACTTCTCAGTCAGCAAAGAACTCTTCTTAACATATAGGAGCTGCAAAAATTAAAGTGTTTAGCATCCCCATCTACTTCTTGCTCTTCTCAGAGTAGAAGTATTTCATGCATTTGAAGAACACCCAGTATGACCTTAGCACATAAGTGAGAATCTAAATAATAAGGAGAATAAATACTGAAAAATGCTCAGTATTGGGGAGAAAGCCCTAAAGTTCAAAGAATTTATGGTCTTCGTTTTAGAGTTTTGCTACATTTGGGACAATCTGTGGACTCATTCTTGCAGGGCATTATGTGCTGGAGGCTTAGGAAAAATTCAGATATATGGTTCTGCTACAGAAATAGGCACACACTAAATCTTTTATTGCTGTCATTCTATGTTTCATTATAGAAGTACTAGGCAAGTCACAAAACCCTATACTCCCTTCCCCCTATCTTGGTTAAAAAGTGTGACCATCCAATGTAGATGCAAGAGTGAAAACGAAGATGGTGTTCTCCTGTGAAAGAGGTGGTTGCAGCTCTAGTTCTGCTCTTAACTCACAATATAAACCAGGTCAAGTCCCACTCCCTCTCTCTGGGTCTCAGTTTCTCCATCTGAAACAGGAGGAGGTTGGACTTGATGAGCCCCAGACTTCTCCCAGCACTGACATTTTATTTGCCTCTTTTTACAATGTTCTGTGACATTTTCTTAGCCAAATATAATCCAGCCATTCCCTAAGGTCTTCCAAAGTTCTCCTAACATCTTAAAAGATGTAAATCCTACCTCAATCCCATCATCCCATTTCTACCACTGTTGCTGCCTATGACGGGATACAGTCTTCTCTACTTTCAGTTGGAAATTCTAATCATCCACTTCTGATGCTAGTGAGTTAACAAAGATTGATACAGTATTCCTCTGAAGTGCAGAACTCTCAGCTCTGCCACTACTTCTGCATGCCTTTTGGAAAATCGCCTCCCTTTGCTACACCTCATTTTTCCCATTCTTAACTTAAGGGCGATGGACTAGAAGGGTCTCTGAAAGCAGTTAACTGTTCTAAAAATCTTTCACATAAATCACAGCAGGATCCTCCATGACTCACCTCCCAGAATATTGGAAAGAAAAGCAAAACTAAACAAATGGGACCTAATTAAAATTAAAAGCTTTTGCACAACAAAGAAAACTATAAGAAAGATGAAAAGACAGTCTTCAGAAGGGGAGAAAATAATAGCAAACGAAGCAACAGACAAACAATTAATCTCAAAAATATACAAGCAACTTCTGCAGCTGAATTCCAGAAAAATAAACCACCCAATCAAAATATGCGCCAAAGAACTAAACAGACATTTATCCAAAGAAGACATACAGATGGCTAACAAACACATGAAAAGATGCTCAACATCACTCATTATTAGAGAAATGCAAATCAAAACCACAATGAGGTATCATTTCACGCCAGTCAGAATGGCTGCTATCCAAAAGCCTACAAGCAATAAATGCTGGAGAGGGTGTGGAGAAAAGGGAACCCTCTTACACTGTTGATGGGAATGCAAACTAGTACAGCCACTATGGAGAACGGTGTGGAGATTCCTTAAAGAACTGGGAATAGAACTGCCATATGACCCAGCAATCCCACTGCTGGGCATACACACCGAGGAAACCAGAATTGAAAGAGACGCGTGTACCCCAATGTTCATCACAGCACTGTTTATAATAGCCAGGACATGGAAGCAACCTAGATGTCCATCATCAGACGAATGGATAAGGAAGCTGTGGTGCATATACACAATGGAATATTACTCAGCCATTAAAAAGAATACATTTGAATCAGTTCTATTGAGATGGATGAAACTGGAGCCCATTATACAGAATGAAGTAAGCCAGAAAGTAAAACACCAATACTGTATACTAATGCATATATATGGAATTTGAAAGATGGTAATGATAACCCTATATGCGAGACAGAATAAGAGACACAGATGCATAGAACAGTCTTATGGACTCTGAGGGAGAAGGTGAGGGTGGGACGTTCTGAGAGAATAGCATTGAAGCATGTATATTATCATATGTGAAACGGAACACCATTCCAGGTATGATGCATGAGACAAGTGTTTGGGGCTGGGGCAGTGGGATGGCTCAGAGGGGTGGAATGGGGGGTGGGGGGTGGGAGGGGGGTTTGGGATGGGGAGCATATGTGGGCCCATGGCTGATTCATGTCAATGTGTGGCAAAAACCACCACAATGTTGTGGAGTGGTTAGCCCCCAACTAAAATAAATAAATTTATTTAAAAAAATTAAAATATAATAAATAAATAAGAATCTTTCACTTCTAGGTAGTGAGAAGGTGGAGATTGTCTTTGATTGTTTTGTCATACTCTTGATCTTTTAATTCATTGCTTCTTTTAAAATTAATTAATTAATTTTAATTGGAGTCTAATTACTTTACAATATTTTAGTGGTTTTTGCCAAACATCGATATGTTAAATGGAAACCTCTGCCCCATCAACCTCATACCTATGATAAGAGTTTCCACCACCATGCCCTAAACAGGAAAGTCAGAGTTCCATTGTTGTGTTGTGTGTGTGTGCTCAGTCATGTCTGACTCTTTGCAGCTCCATGGACTGCAGCACAATAGGCTTCCCTGTTCATCACCAACTCCCAGAGCTTGCTCAAACTCATGTCCATCGAGTCGGTGATGCCATCCAACCATCTCATCCTCTGTTGTTCCCTTCTCCTCTTGCCTTCAATCTTTCCCAGCATCAGGGTCTTTTCAAATGAGTCAGTTCTTCGCATCAGGTGGCCAAAGTATTAGAGTTTCAGCTTCAGCATCAGTCCTTCCAGTGAATACTCAGGGTTGATTTCCTTTAGGATGGACTTGTTGGATCTCCTTGAAGTCCAAGGGACTCTTCAAGAGTCTTCTCCAACACCACAGTTTAAAAATATCAATTCTTCGGCCCTCAGCTTTCTTTATAGTCCAACTCTCACATCCATACACGACTATTGGAAAAACCATAGCTTTGACTAGACGGACCTTTGTTGGCAAAGTTATTTCTCTGCTTTTCAATATGCTGTCTAGGTTGATCATAACTTTTCTTCCAAGGAGCAAGTGACTTTTAATTGCATGGCTGCAGTCCCCATCTGCAGTGATTTTGGAGTCCAAAAAAATAGTCTCTCACTGTTTCCATTGTTTCCCCATCTACTTGCCTTGAAGTGATGGAACCAGATACCATGATTTTAGTTTTCTAAATGTTGAGTTTTAAGCCAACTTTTTCACTCTCCTCTTTCACTTTCATCAAGAGGCTCTTTAGTTCTTCTTCGTTTTCTGCCATAAGAGTGGTGTCTTCTGCGTATCTGAGGTTATTGATATTTCTCCTGGCAATCTTGATTCCAGCTTGTGCTTCATCCAGTCCAGTATTTCTCATTATGTACTCTGCATATAAGTTAAATAAGCAGCCTTCCATTACACTAACTCAATTCCTGGACCTGTCTCCTTCCCTTCCCAATCCTGTTCCCACACCAAACAAAAAGTTCTTTCCTCGTCAAGGTGTCTGTAAGTGATAATAGTTTATTGTGTGGAACACCACAATAAAGATAAAAAATTACTTTTTATCTTATCAAATGATTTGCCCACACATCTTGTCAATTAGTTTAGTACACTACCCCTATCCCTGTCGATACCCATAATCTACTGTCAGAAAAACAACAGATGGACCCTGGAATGGGGACTTCAAAGGATATTTTATTTAAAAGCTTTGTGTAAACAGAATTATGCCCACAGCTTCAGCAACTGTGAAAATTCAGTTCAGCCTCCCAGCTTAGCCTAGTTGCCTGGGGTACTTCCTTAGACACCTCTGCAGCTTCACCTGAAGTCAGACCTAAGGGAGTCCCTTCTCTCCTTCCTGGAAGCCTGTTCCAATAGAGGTGTGTGGTTGTGGGCACCACAGGAAAAGCCAGGAGGGAAGAGCATGCAATAGTAGAAAGAGAAGGAGGGGGGAAGGAGAAGGAGAAGAAAAGGTAGGAAGGTGGGAATATTCAATAGTAGCAAGGATTGAAGGCAGACCCGTTGTTAGTACTGAAAAGTGTTTGGAAGAAATAAAAAACAAAAAGAATTGTAAATGAGTAAAAGTCCAAAATTATGTAAAAAATCTTGAAGTGGAAATCACTTGCCTATTCTTATAAACTCCTTCATGGATCACAGGATGCCATGGTGAAGGCGTTGCATAACTCAATGAAGATATATATGTGCCATGCTGTGCAGGGCCACCAAAGACAGATGGGTCACAGTAAAGAGTTCTGACAAAATATGGTCCACTGGAGAAGGAAACAGCAGAACCCCACGGACAGTATCAAAAGGTAAAAAGATATAATGCCAGAATATGAGCCCTCCAGGTTGGAAGGTATCCAACATGCTGCTGGGGAAAAGTGGAGGGCAATTACTAATAGCTCCAGGAAGAATGAAGCGGTTGGGCCAAAGTGGAAATGGCACTCAGCTGTGGATGTGTCTGGTGGTGAAAGTAAAGTTTGATGCTGTAAAAAAGCAATATTGCATAGGAACCTAGAATGTTAGGTCCATGAATCAAGGTAAATAGGACATGGTCAAGCAGGAGATGGCAAGACTGAACATCAATATCTTAGGAATCAGTGAACTAAAATGGACAGGAATGGGAGAATTTAATTCAGATTACCATTATATCTACTACTATGGGCAAGAATCCCTTAGAAGAAATAGAAAAACCCCCTCATAGTCAACACAGAGTCTGAAATGCAGTACTTGGGTGCAATCTCAAAAACAACAGAATGACCTCCATTCATTTCCAAGGCAAACCATTCAATATGACAATAATCCAACTCTATGCCCCAACCACTGATGCTGAAGAAGCTGAAGTTGAACAGTTCTATGAAGACCTACAAGATATTCTAGAACTAACACCAAAAAATATGTCTTTTTCACCATAGAGGATTGGAATACAAAAGTAGGAAGTCAGAATCTAGAAGAACAGGCAAGTTTGGCCTTGGAGTACAAAGTGAAGCAGTGTATGTGCTAAGTCACTTCAGCTGTGTCCAATTGTTTGCAACTCTATGGACTGTAGCCTGCCAGGCTCCCCTATCCATGGGGATACTCCACACAAGAACACTGGAGTGGGTTTCCATGCCCTCCTCCAGGGGATCTTCCCCACCCAGGGATCAAACCTGCATCTCTTACAACTCTTGCACTGACAGGCAGTTTCTTTACCACTAGTGCCACCTAGGAAGCTCCAAAATGAAGCAGGGCAGAGGCTAACAGTTTTGTCAAGAGAACATGCTGGTCATAGCAAACACCCTTTTCCAACAACCCAAAAGATGACTCTACACATGAACATGGCCAGGTGGTTAATACTGAAATCAGATTGATTATGTTCTTTGCAGACAAAGATGGAAAAGTTCTATACAGTCAGTAAGAACAAGACTGGAGCTGACTGTGGCTCAGATCACGAATTCCTTATTGCAAAATTCAGACTTAAATTGAAGAAAGTAGGGAAAACCACTAGGCCATTCAGGTATGACCTAAATAAAATCCCTTCTGATTATACAAGGGAGGTGATAAATAGATTCAAAGGATTAGATCTGGTACACAGAGTGCCTGAAGGACTATGGACCAAGATTCATAACACTGTACAGGAGGCACTGACCAGAACTATCCAAAAGAAAAAGAAACGAAAGAAGGCAAAATCGTTGTCTGAGGAAGCTTTACAAATAGTTGAGGAAAGAAGACATGTGAAAGGCAAGGGAAAAAGGGAAAGATATATCCAACTGAATTCAGAGTTACAGAGAATAGTAAGGGGAGATAAGAAGACCTTCTTAAATGAACAATGAAAACTAGAATCAGAAAGACTAGAGATCTTTTCAAGAAGATTGGAGATATCAAAGGAACATTTCATGAACAGACAGGCAAAAACAGTAAAGACTTAACAGAAGCAGAAGAGATTAAGAAGAGATGGTAAGAAACAAAGAACTATACAAGAAAGGTCTTAATGACCTGGATAACCACGATGATGTGGTCACTCACCTAGAGCCAGATATCTTCAAGTGTGAAGTCAAGTGGGCCTTGGGAAGCATTACTACAAACAAAGCTAGTGGAGGTGATGGAATTCCAGCTAGCTATTTCAAATCCTAAAGGATGATGTTGTTAAAGTGCTGCACTCAGTATATTAGCAAATGTGGAAAACTCATCAGTGGCCACAGGACTGGAAAAGGTAAGTTTTCATTCCAATTCCAAAGAAAAGCAACGCTAAAGCATGTTCAAACTACCATACAATTGCACTCATTTCACATGCTAGCAAGGTTATCCACAGAATCCCTCAAGCTAGGCTTCAACAGTACAGGAACTGAGAACTTCCAGATGTACAAGCTGGGTTTTGAAGAGGCAGAGGAACCAGAGATCAAATTGCCAACATCCGTTGGATCATTGAAAAAGCAAGAGAGTTCCAGAAAAACATCTACTTCTGCGTCATTGACTATGCTAAAGCTTTTGGCTGTGTGGGTCACAACAATCTGTGGAAAATTCTTAAAGTGATGGGAATACCAGACCACCTTACCTGTCTCCTGAGAAACCTGTATGCAGATCAAGAAGCAACAGTTACAAATAGACATAGAATGACTGACTGTTTCAAGTTGAGGAAAGAGTACAAGACGGGTTCATATTGTCACCCTGCTTATTTAAGTTATATGCAGCATACATTATGAGAAATGCCATGCCAGATGATTCACAAGCTGGAATCAAGGTTGCCAGCAGAAATATCAAGAACCTTAGATATGCAGATGATACCAGTCTAATGGCAGAAAGCAAAGAGGAACCAAAGAGTCTCTTGATGACAGTGAAAGAGGAGAGTAAAAAAGCTGGCTTAAAACTCAACACTCAAAAAACAAAGGTTGTGGCATCTGGTCCCATTACTTCATGGCGGTTAGAAGGGGAAAAAGTGGAAGCAGTGAAATATTTTGTTTTCTTGAGCTCAAAAATCACTGCAGACAGTGACTGCAGCCATGAAATTGAAAGATGCTTGATCCTTGGAAAGAAAGCTATGACAAACCTACACAACATATTAAAAAGCAGAGAAGGAATGGAGACACAGATGTAGAGAATTCACTTGTTGACACAGTGAGGGAGGGAGTGGGACAAATGGAGAAAGTAGACATTGTAAAGCAATTTTACTCCAATTAAAAAATAAATATATAAAAAGAAAATTAAAAAAATAATATATATTTTTTAAAAAGCAGAGACATCACTTTGCAGACAAAGGTTCTTATAGTCAAAGTTGTGGTTTTTCCAGTAGTCATGTATGGATGTGAGAGTTGGACATAAAGAAGGCTGAGCACCAAGGAATTAATGCTTTTGAATTGTGGTGCTGGAAAAACCCTCTTTGGAGTCCCTTGGATAGCAAGGAGATCAAATCAGTCAATCTTAAAGGAAATCAACCCTGAATATTCATTGGAAGGACTGATGCTAAAGTTGAAGTTCCAATACTTTGGCCATTTGATCCAAAGAGCTGACTCACTGGAAATGACCCTGTTGCAAAAGATTGAAGGCAAGAGCAGATGGGGTGACAGAGGGTGAAATGGCTGGATGGCATCACTGACTCAATGGACATGAGTTTGAGCAAACTCCAGGACATAGTGAAGGACAGGGAAGCCAGCGTGCTGCAGTCCATGGGGTTGCAAAGAGTCGGACATGACTTAGCGAATAAACAACAACAACAACCCACCTAGAGGGGGTTTTAATATCTGCAAAATAGCTTAAATATTCAAAGGCCCCTTTATGATTCTAAGGAGCATTTGTGCCAGGAGCAGTACAGAGAGCAATGGTATAATCTGGCTATGCCTGAGCACTACTGGTGCTGTTCACCCACAACAAATTAGAAATCCTTAGCCAATCACCATTAATATCCATAGGTGACTGATACTGATATTTTATTCCCAACACCACTCCTAATTCCCCCATCTAGACCACTGTCTAGTTAGGGCATTGGGATTAGGTGATGGGAATGGAGAATGTGTTGAGAGGGGGATATAACACCAATTTAGAAAGAACTATCCTCTATCCTTCCTGGTCACTCTAGAATTAAAAGAAAAGCCTAAGGTGGGGTGGGGGGAAGCTGAAGCCTAGCTGGCCTTGTCCCTAAGCTTCCTCCTTCAGGATGCCCCCCCCATCCCCAATGATGGAGAGGAGTCTACCCTTCAGGCCATGGCTAGCTGATCCTGATTAGCAGGGATTGCCATGATCTGGGACTACTCTTGAAGGATTCTTTGCCACATCCAAAGCTAGAAACTCTCATCTGTAACCAAAAACTGACAAGAGGAAGGAAAAGAAACTAGGATACAACCTTCTAGATCACTGGACTATCACAGGTTCCCACTGGGTCTTGGTTTCTGGCAAGCCAGGGTTACAGCAGAATAGCTCTGAAAGCAGGCGAGGAGCACAGGCACCAGCAAGACACTGGTGTACATGCCAACAATGGCAGTGACAGCAGCACTGAGCTGGCCCAGAGTAGAGAGAGGGTCAACTTCTCCATAGACAACAGCGGTGAGAGTTATGACAGTCCACCAGAGACATAAAGATGTCTCCAAAACAAGGCTTACACTGCCCCAGGGTAGACATACACACGCACTCCCCATAGAGGAAGAGTAAGCCAAAGAATAAGATCCCAGCCACCCAAATCAGGAGAAAGGCACACATCTACCTCCAGGAGGAACAGAGTGTATGAACCAGGAACTCAATGGCCAGGAACTTGTCAAAGAAGCCCAGGAGATGAACCAGCTTGAGGACATAGAGAGAATGCATGGCCTTGAGCATTAGGCTGAGACAGGGTTGCCGTTCAGTTTTATTATCCAATACCCATTCCACCAACACAGGGAACAGGCAGAAGATGTCAGCTAGATTGAGAAGACTACACAGGAAGCATACCTTTTCAGGACAGGAAATGGCATAGGCAAAGAGTTCAACTCCAAACCAAAGGGCACAGAGTAGTTTCAGGTAGAGCAAGTGGGGGGCATGATGATAAATGAGACCATTTTTCTGCTGCTGCTGCTCCCATCCATGTCTCATAGGAGGGAAGTTGCCAGAGAAGTAATCCAGCTGAACCCCTGTCTCCTGGAAGAAGATGACCAGAGGACACATGAGAAAATGTGGAGATCATGGAAAGGCACTGGGGAAAAACAAGCATGTCAGAAGTACCCCCATATACCAACCATCCTACCTCTCCATCTAGACCCCCAAACTTCTTCCCTCCCAAATTTTTGTCTTGGGCATCTGTTCGATTCAGGGCCCAAATACCGTGTCAATTGTGTAGCCATTGTGGCAACTTGGCAGGGTTCCTTAGGAGTACAAGAGTCTAGCATGGCACCACACACTGAGTTACCTTGGCCCCTAGAGAAGAAGGGGGTTGGTCAAGAAGCACCCAGAGCCATGGCTTCCAAACATTCCACAGTCTGGCCTGCAGTGGGGTTCTGCTGAAGGAGTTCATCCTTGTGGGCATTCTCAGAGGCCTCCCAAGGCAGGAAGTCCTGGGTTTGAATGTCCTTGCCACTCAGCTTGAGCCAGCAGCAAGCTGCCATCAGTGCTTCTGCTAGGCCCCAATAAGCCAGCTCCTCCTCTAGTATACTCTGACAAATGTTAGCAGGGCAGCACAGCTGCTGAGTACAATAGTAGCCCAGGCACATAACCAAAGAGCTCAGGATTTTGGTCAAAGAGAAATTCTTGAACCAGCGGACCCTGAGTAGCTGAGGTGCCAGGTGGGGGTGGCTCAGTCGGCTTGTACAGGCTGGTGCCTGGAAAAGCCTGCACAGTGCTATGTAGGTCTCGTGATATTTGCCCACCACATTTTGGATCAGTTTATCATCCGAGCCTTCCATGCAAACCATGAGCCTCCTTCTTGACTGGCTCATATCTGCTAGCAAGAGGAGGGATGACAGGGATTGGGATGGGGTCCTCCTGCCTTCCTCTCCCTTCCCAGGCTTGGCCAGATCAGGGAGGGGGCTGAGGGTCGCAGAAATGATGTGGTAGCTCAGGCATCCAAGAGAAGCTACCCTAGGCAGGAAGCTGCAAGTGTCTTTTCCTCCTGGGTCTTTATGAATCAGGGGGACAGCCAGCTCTCAGGTGCGGTCACAGTGACTAACTAGAATCTCTCCTGGGCACAGCAATTCCAGGAGAAAAACCAGACTAGCATGGAAATAGATGTCTTTCAGATGCTCTTGGGGGATGCAGAGTAAATCACAGACTGGCAAATGCAGAGTAAATAGCCAAGATGGAGACAGAGATGTCTCTCAGTCTTCTGTCATTCACTTTGAAAACTTGAGACAGGAGTGGAGTAGGGGAGGGAATAAAAAGAGGAGCACTGAGGGAGGCTAAGTGCAGGGAATGTGGAGTGGAGATGGGGGTGATAGGGGAAGCTGGAGGACCTTAGAGATCCCTAAGCCTCTACAGAGAGTAGAAAGTGCCTGACTTGAGAAATTGGCTAGGGGCTAGGCAGGCCTAACAATGATGATTTTTGACTCCAACTCCCCTGGTACCCAGTCCTAGGCATTCCTCAGCAGCACTGCCAGTATCACCAGCACTAGCAGCAGAAGCAGCAGCCTCTGCGGATCTCTACTGGGTACCGTAAAGTTGGTTTGAGCTTAATGAGTTCCTTGCAGGGGAACAGAAAAGAGTAAGAACAGAGTGAGAGGAGACAGGGAGAAGGGATACAAGAGAGAGAGAGGGTAGGAGGAGTATAGAAAGGCAAACCAAAGGAGTCAAAACACCTGCAGAGATCAAAATTTCAGTGTTCCTTACCCTCTGACAGGCAGCCTTCTGGGGCCTCCTGTGTTTGTCCCTGAAGGCATAAAAAAGGGCAAGGACAGCCACCTGTAGTTTGGGAACCTCACACTCCCTACCCACTACTTTCCCCACTCTTTGGTCAGCCTTTGCTCACTCACTTGGTTGTTTTGTGTGGTCCATGAATACTGGCAGTGAAGGGACTGGCAGCTGACTGGGCTCTGGGGCCAGTGGTGCTGGGATGAGTGGTGTAGCCAGCATTGCCGCCACCTCTGGAGTTTGTGACAGCTCCTGCATGGAGAGATAACAGGCCCCAGGACCAGAGTGTGCTCACAGAAAAGTTGGAGAGGAGTCTCTTGTTCCTGCTGTGGCCAGAGGAGAAAGTACTGAGAGGTAACAATCTGGTTCAAAGTTGTATGTATTACTGCCTGCTTGCTTAAGGAGGCTGTCCTGGCCCCCAGCCTGCCGGGAAAGAGACAACAGACACAGTCCAACTTTGCTGGTCCTTCTTCCTCCCCCAGGCTCAGTTCCAGTCCAGAGCAGAGGGAGGGTAGGAGGCAGTTGGAAGGAAAAACAGGAAGTTAGGTGGTCAGGCTATAGCCAAAAGGCCACCTCACAAGACCAGTTAATATTTCAAACACCTCTCTCTCCCAATTCCAACCAACCCAGTCCCGTTTCAAGAGTTTTTACAACTTTCTCCTTCTCTCCTCCTCCCTCTACCTCCATTATAGTTCTCCTGTTAGAAGCTTGTGAAGGAGAAAGGGGTGTTGGGGGAGGGAGATGTGAGGGCCAGAAGACAGGCTGGGAGGCCAGATGTGTTCCTGGATATATCAGCTGTCCCCCCACCACCACTCATATTTCTTCCCTTTTCTCCAGAGGTCCTGATTCCAAGAATGAGGGTAGCAGTGGGAGAAGGGAAAGGGCACAGGAGCAAGCCACCTCAGAGAGAAGCTTGATTGCCTCTGGCCTGTAGGATTCACAGGGGCTTCCTCCCCTTGGGACAAGCCTTGTCTCCCTGCCTTCTCTCACAATCTCTGCCTCCAGGAATTTTCCCTGAGAATTGAGCCAGTCTCTTATTTTGCTGCTGGTGAGTTTGCCAGTGGAGCCCCCAGATGATCCTAAATTCCGAGATAGCCTTCACCCCCACTCCTTGGCCCAGCCTCCATGCCTCTCTCCCATCACCAGATCAGAAATTCCTAGGAGAAATGAAGATTCTTACCACAATCCAATACCCTCCTCAACTCTTCCTTTTCAGCCTAACCCTCAGAACCAGGGTCTTTTTGAATTGAGAGTTTCAAGACATGGGTTCCCTCCTTCCTCTTGGTCACTGTCTTGCTGTGAGGCGCTATGAGGAGGGTCCCCTCAGTAGACTTTCTGGTGAGAATGGAGAGAGGAGAGAGTGGTGGTTACAAACACAACTGTGTCAGGCCCTAGTTCTACAAAGCTGAATTCTTACCTCAGCCAAAGAGGGCAGAAAATAATTTGGGCATTTTCCAAGTGGGAAGGGTAGCAGCAGCAGCTTTCTTTCTCACTCTATCCATCCCCGCCCCTTTCCCCTCAAACATCCTGCCCTTCATCCACACTAGCCCATTTGCCTTTTGATTCCCCAAACCAGCCAGTCTTGGGACTTCCCTGGAAGTCCAGTGACTAAGATTCTGTGCTTCCACTGCAGAGGGCATGGGTTCAATCCCTGGTCAGGGAACTAAGATCCTGCATGCCACAGGATAATAACAACAAAAAAAAATCTAAACCAGCCAGTCTCTTAATGACTGTCTAATCCTCTCCAACTATCTATCAACAAGACCACTTATTCTTCCATAGTCATTTTCAATGCCACCTATTTCGGGAAGCCTTCTCTGAATCCTACCTAATACAAGGTCCTGTCCTCTGCATTCTCCAAATCTGCTTTGGGATTGTTTTCTAGAGCACTTTTCATACTAGAACATAATTATGTGTGTCTCCATTGCTCCATTGTATTAGTTTTCTAATTGCTGCTGTAACAAATTGCCACATACTTAGTGGTTTAAAACAATGTAAATGTATTACCTTTCAGTTCTATATCAGAGATCTGACAATAGTCTCAGTGGACTACAATCGAAGTGTTGGCAAGACTCCATTCTCTGGAGGTTATAACAGAATCTGTTTCCTTGACTTTTCCAGTTTCTAGAGGCCACTTACATTCTTTGGCTCGTAGTCCCATTACTCTCTATCTTCAAAGCTAACAACAGCAAGTGGAGTCCTCAAACCTCATAATTCTGATCTCCTTTTCTTCTTCCTTTCTCCACTTACAAAGACTCTGTGATGACACTGGGCCCATGGGGATAATCCAGGAAAAATTTTCCTATTGTAGGATCATCTGATTAGCAAACTTGATTCCATCTGCAACTTTAATTTCCCCTTGCCATGTAATATAATATATTCACAAGTTCAGGGATTAGGACATGAAAGTCTCTGGGGGCCCATTGTTCTACCTACCATATCCATCTCAACTATGAATTCCCCAAGGGGTAAGCCATGTCTGATTTATCTTTGCAATCCCTGACCCTGCACTCCTCCCTACAGCTATGTCTCTGGGCCAAAGTGGGCACTCATCAGTAATTGAGCAAACATGTTTACCTGTCATGTTTACCAGATCTTTCACTTCTCAGAGACTTGAACCTTCTATAAGTCTAACCTAAATTTTACCTGCTTTGTTACCATAATTGGACTAATACCAAGCCCTGTGGTGCCTCAATCCTTTTGCTATTTGTCCCTGTCTAGTGAGATCTAACTGGAAAAAAAAAAAAAACCTGGCAACTAGCTCTGCCAATGAGGCCATAGCAGAGAAAGGTAGCCAGGTCTCCTAGGATGGTCATCCCATTCTTGAGACAAGGTTTCTTCCTGTTCCTCATAGGTTAGGTCTTTAAAGCCTCTGCCATCTGTGTTGCAGGGGAAAGTAGGAGAGTGAATACTCCCCACAGGAACACCATCCTCCTTGAGGGGGCCTCCCAGGCACCCCCTCCTTTGAGGCCTGCCTGCCCCATTCACCCAACAGTTCCTTGGTGGCCTTCTATATGTGTGAGGGAATGGGCCTTGTCTTCTCCAAGCTAGAGAACTAGTACCATACCCACATCTTGGGAGTCTGTCTCTTACACGCTGTACAGAACTGGGCATGTGAAAAAAGCTCTGTAAACCCAAAATCTGGCCCCAAACTAGTTTTTCAAGCTCTATTCCTCCTATCACCTGAGACTACTCTCTATTTCCTTAAAAAGGCATAAATGAATTCATCACCTTGTCTTTCCCTAAGCTATTTCTTCTGCTAAGAATGCCTGCCTTTCCCTCCCCATACTGCTCTCCCTTCCTCAAACTACATAAACATCACCACCACCACCACCAAATCTATTTATCTTTCAAAGCTCAGCCAAAATGGTTCCTTCTCTGTGTGATATTCCTTACCATTATGTTGAAATTTACCCCTCCTTCTTTTCCATCCTCTCAGCAGTTCATAATTCTATTTACCATGGACTCCATTCTCCCTTGGTGCTAGTTGTTTGCTTACTTATCTACTTTCCTACTGGTTGGTGGATACTTTTTGGGTTTATTTACTTCGGTGTCCTGCCCATCACCCTAGCATTCCCTTCATCACATAGAGCCTGACACCAAATTTGTGGTCAGTCAGTGTTTACTCAGCAAATGAATGTCTCTCTCATCTTTTCCTTGGTACCATGGAAAGCTCAGGACAAGTCTTGGTCCATGTGTTGCAAAGTCCTCCTGCTTTCATGACCCCTGTCCTTCTCACTCCGAATTCCACACACATACTTTGGCCCTTGTGCCCTTTTCTATACTCATCCTCTGTTTGGCCCAAAATTGCACCGCTCAGATGACTATTAGAGATTACTCATATATGCCAAGTAATGAAGTTAGAAGAGATTTTAGGGAACCCCCTTTCTGCTTCCCAGTTCATAAAAGGAACTAAGAAAGTGAAACTCCCAGAGAGCAAGGGATTTGCCTAAGCACCTTCATTGTATTTGTAACCAAGTTGGAAGTAAATCCCTGAAAAGCTTTCAGATTTTTTTTTTTTTTTTTTTTTTATAAATTTATTTATTTTAGTTGGGGGCTAATTACTTTACAATATTGTAATAGTTTTTGCCATACATTGACATGAATCAGCCATGGGTTTACATGTGTTCCCCTTCCTGGACCCCCCACCCACCTCCCTCCCCATCCCATCCTTCTGGATCATCCCATTGCCCCGGCCCTGAGCCCTTGTCACATGCATCGAACATGGAATGGTGTTCTGTTTCACATATGATAATATACATGTTTCAATGCTATTCTCCCAGAACGTCCCACCCTCACCTTCTCCCTCAGAGTCCATAAAATTGTTCCATGCATCTGTGTCTCTTATTCTGTCTCGCATATAGGGTTATCGTTACCATCTTTCAAATTCCATATATATGCATTAGTATACTGTATTGTTGTTTTTCTTTCTGGCTGACTTCACTCTGTATAATGGGCTCCAGTTTCATCCATCTCAGTAGAACCGATTCAAATGTATTTTTTTTAATGGCTGAGTAATATTCCATTGTGTATATGTACCACAGCTTCCTTATCCATTCGTCTGCTGATGGACATCTAGGTTGCTTCCATGTCCTGGCTATTGTAAACAGTGCTGCGATGAACATTGGGGTACACGCGTCTCTTTCAATTCTGGTTTCCTCGGTGTATATGCCCAGCAGTGGGATTGCTGGGTCATATGGCAGTTCTATTCCCAGTTTTTTAAGGAATCTCCACACTGTTCTCCATAGTGGCTGTACTAGTTTGCATTCCCACCAACAGTGTAAGAGGGTTCCCTTTTCTCCACACCCTCTCCAGCATTTATTGCTTGTAGACTTTTGGATAGCAGCCATTCTGACAGGTGTGAAATGATACCTCATTGTGGTTTTGATTTGCATTTCTCTAATAATGTGTGATGTTGAGCATCTTTTCATGTGTTTGTCAGCCATCTGTATGTCTTCTTTGGAGAAATGTCTGTTTAGTTCTTTGGCCCATTTTTTGATTGGGTCGTTTATTTTTCGGGAATTCAGCTGCAGAAGTTGCTTGTATATTTTTGATATTAATTGTTTGTCTGTTGCTTCATTTGCTATTATTTTCTCCCATTCTGAAGGCTGTCTTTTCACCTTGTTTATAGTTTCCTTTGTTGTGCAAAAGCTTTCAATTTTAATTAGGTCCCATTTGTTTATTTTTGCTTTTATTTCCAATATTCTGGGAGGTGGGTCATGGAGGATCCTGCTGTGATTTATGTCGGAGAGTGTTTTGCCTATGTTTTCCTCTAGGAGTTTTATTGTTTCTGGTCTTACGTTTAGATCTTTAATCCATTTTGAGTTTATTTTTGTGTACGGTGTTAGGAAGTGTTCTAGTTTCATTCTTTTACAAGTGGTTGACCAGTTTTCCCAGCACCACTTGTTAAAGAGATTGTCTTTTCTCCATTGTATATTCTTGCCTCCTTTGTCGAAGATAAGGTGTCCATAGGTGCGTGGGTTTATCTCTGGGCTTTCTATTTTGTTCCATTGATCTATATTTCTATCTTTGTGCCAGTACCATACTGTCTTGATGACTGTGGCTTTGTAGTAGAGCCTGAAGTCAGGCAGGTTGATTCCTCCAGTTCCATTCTTCTTCCTCAAGATTGCTTTGGCTATTCGAGGTTTCTTATATTTCCATACAAATTGTGAGATGATTTGTTCTAGTTCTGTGAAAAATACCATTGGTAGCTTGATAGGGATTGCATTGAATCTATAGATTGCTTTGGGTAGTATACTCATTTTCACTATATTAATTCTTCCAATCCATGAACACGGTATATTTCTCCATCTGTTTGTGTCCTCTTTGATTTCTTTCATCAGTGTTTTATAGCTTTCAGATTTTTAAGTTTAGTTTGCTTTGCACACAGCTGCTATCCCTTAGCCTTGCATGGAAAAGTGGGTAAATGGTGCCACACAGTGGCTGAGAGGCTTTGCTTCATCTATCAACCTTGTTCCTCAAAAGTGAAATTCCCAACCACATCCTGCTCTTCCTTTCTTTCCTGAAGGATGAGGGGACAGAGAGGTCACCTTCCAGGAATAATTCACAGTATATCCACATAGCCTTACCTTCTTCGGGCAAGGAATAGGACCCAAACCTAATTTCATATATTTACCAGGAAAGGTGGGGAAGTGGAGACAGCAAGTAGCTTGGGAGCTAGAAGTAGGTCTTCCTGGAGGGATTTGGAAGAGGGAATTCAGACCTTCCTTCCCTGAACCAGCTCTGAAAACTGATCCCAGGGCTTGTGCTGCTGGTCTGGCTGTTAACCAAATGTTTCTTTGCTACATCTGGACTGCTAAAGATTGGCTTCATATCTTGGCATAGGACTTCCTATCCAGAATTCCAGAATTTGCAGATTTGAAGATTCAGAGCTGGAGAGGTGGACATTCCCAAATTGATTCTTTCTTTCTTTCTTTCTCTGTCCTTCTCCTTTTCTCTCTCTTTCTTTCATTGAAGTATAAATGACTTAAAATATTATATTACTTTCAGGTGTACAACATAGTGACTTATACTTTTATACTTTACAAAAATGATCATTACAATAATTCCAGTTATCATCTGTCAGCATACAAAGTTGTTATAATATTATTGACTATATTCCCAATCTTGATTTATGTATTTTATAAATGGAAGTTTGTACCTGTTAATCTTCCCCATCTATTTCACTTATATCCCCATACCCCTCCTCTCTGGCAACCATCAGTTTGTTCTCTGTATCTCTAAGTCTAGTTTGTTATGTTTGTTCGTTTTTTTGTATATGAGATTCCCCCTATAAGTGAAATCATGTGGTGTTTGTCTTTCTCTGACTTATTTCACTTAGCATTATACCTTCAACATATATTAATGTTTTCACAAATGGCAATGTTTCATTTTTTTAATGACTGAGTAATAGTCCATCTCTCTCTCTCTCACACACACACACACACACATATCACATCTTCTTTATCCATCTACCTATTGTTGGACACTTAGGTTGCTTCCATACCTTGGCTATTATAAATAATGCTGCTATCAATATGAGTAAATATATATACACACACACACACACATATATATATACTTTTGGAATTAGTGAATACCCAGAGGTGAAATACATGGTAGTTCTATTTTTATTTTATGGAGGAAACTCCATACTGTTTTCCACAGTGGCTATACCAATCTATAATCCTTGCAACAGTGCACAAGGGCTCCCTTTTCCCCACATCCAATACTTTTTGTTTGTGGTCTTTTTGAGGATCAGAGAAGGCAATGGCAACCCACTCCAGTGTTCTTGCCTGGAAAATCCCAGGAACGGGGGGCCTGGTAGGCTGCCGTCTATGGGGTCGCACAGAGTCGGACACGACTGAAGCAACTTAGGAGCAGCAGCAGCAGCAGTTTTTGAGGATAGTCATTCTGACAGGTGTGAGGTTGCATTTCACTGTGGTTTTGACTTGTACTTACCTGATGCTTAGTGATGTTGAACATCTTTTTATGTGTCTGTTGGCCATCTGTATGTCTTTTTTTGGGAAAAAAATGTCTATTCAAGTCCTCTGCCTATTGTTTTAATTAGGTTGCTCATTTTTCTGATGTTGAGTTACATGAGTTCTTTGTATATTTTGGATATTAACTTGTTTTCAGATATATTGTTTACAAATATCTTCTCTTATTCATCAGGCTTCCCTGGTGGCTGAGGCAGTAAGGAATCTGCCTGGAATGCAGGAGACCCAGGTTCAATCCCTGGGTCAGGAAGATCCCCTGGAGAAGGGAATGGCTACTCACTCCAGTATTCTTGCCTGGAGAATTCTATGGAGAGAGGAGGCTGGCAGGCTACAATCCACGGGGTTGCAAAGAGCCAACTGAATGAATTTTACTTTCACTTTTTCCTATTCATTAAACTGCCTTTTTGTTTTGTTGGTTATTTCCTTCACTGTGCAAAAGCTTTCTAACTTGATGTAGTCCCACTAGTCTATTTTTGCTTTTGTTTCCCTTGCTTGAGGACACATATGCAAAAAATATTGCTAAGACCAAAGTCTCCTTCTAAGAGTTTTATGGTTTCAGGTCTTACATTTAAGTCTTTAATTCATTTTGAGTTTCTGCTTGCATATGGTGTGAGAAAGTAGTCCCAGATTCTTTCAATAAGTTTTTTTTTTTTAAAGCATATATTTATTTTTGGCTGCAGTAAGTCTTCATTGCTGTGCACAGGCTTTCTCTGGTTGTGGTGAGTGGGGGCTACTCTCTAGTTGTGGTACATGGGCTTCTCATTGTTGTGGCTTCTCTTGCTGTAGAGCACAGGCTCTAGGGCATGCGGGCTTCAGTAGTTGTGGTGCACAGGATTAGTTGCTCTGTGGCGTGTGGAATCTTCCTGTGCCAGGGATCAAACCCACGTCCCCTGCATTGGCAGGTGGATTCTTAACCACTGGACAGCCAGGGAAGTCCTCAGTAAGGGTCTAAACAAGCTACTTTAGAGGTTAAAAAAAACAAAACAAAACAGTCCTTTCCTCCGTTGGACACAGAACTATATCTTACTTAACCTCCCAAATCCTTCTTGGTCCAGTTCCTAGCACAAATCTTCTACATTATAAGTCAAAAGAAAGGGAGGTTTAGTTTCAGGCAGAAGAGGGGGGAGGGGACAGGTTTTGTGTCCTCTGCCAAGAACTTACAGCATGCCTCATCTGGGAATGGAGATTCTAGGAAGTTTAAGAAACAAGAAGCTTCTTCGGATTGAACTTAGGCCCGGGCCACCTACTTGGCCCCTCTAATGAGCCATCATCCTTGACCCTCAGCTGGCCTATGGCTGGATTCCTGGGTGGAAGGAAAGATGGGGGCAGTTGAACTGCTAGGAAAATGAGGTTTGACTTAGCCTAGTTCCAGAATGAAATTAGGGGAAAATACCTATAAATCAGGCAGGAGCTCAGGGATAAATGAATGTTTCTTCATTTCTCTCTCTTCTGAGTTTCAAGTTCCAGAAACCTGCCCAAAGTATAGGATCCTGAGTAAGCTGATTGTTGGCAGTCTAGGGAAAAGAAGGGGTGCTGAGAAAGATGAGTTGGGGCATAAACAATAATATTTGGATGGAAAGTGGAGAGCACTTGGCTGTGACAGGGGCTTACGCATGGGGTGAAGCATATTCCATGGGCTGGGGTGAAAGTTATGCAGCCAGATGATGTTTAAATTAAATGAAAATTGATTTCCTGAAAATCATAGGAATGGAAAATTCTAGGAAAAGAGCAGGACCATTCCCCAAGCCAAGGAATCAGACCACAATTTCCTCTTCCATCTATCTCCTCAGGTCCAGAGCACAAAATGTCATTTTCCCCTGGAGTTGTCCCTTCACCCCAGAGAAGTGCTGATTCTGGAGATGGGATGATTCTAATACCTTGTCTAAGCCTTTTATATCCATGGAATATTCCATGTATTTTAACTGCCTTTCAAAATCTGACACTCACTTAGAACACAAGAGTAATTTGACCACGACAAGTTACCACCCAGATGGTCATCTAATTAACACCCCATAGTTCTGTGATGTTGGCAAGACAGGGAGAGTTATCTCCATTTTACAGATGAGGAAATTGAGATTCAAAGAGATGAAGCTAATTGACTCAGAATCTTAGTGCTGGAGGGATCTAACATTACTCTAGTCAAAATCACCTTTTGATGCTCAACACCCTACTCCACCCTCCACACCCTACTCCCAGCCAATGTCCATGTCCAATAACTTGGTAGCAGTACTTCATTCCAGGACCGTGCAGATGCTGCAATTCTGGGGCCTGAATACCTCTATCAACTTGTAAATAACTCTTATCTGAGTTGAGACAGGTTTTGTCCAAAGGCCACAGCCTATTAATGTGGGGTCTGAAGTAGGATCCCAGAGTTTAGGCCGAGTTTAGAGAAGAGTTTGCAGATACTTGCTTTTTCCCAAGCTGGGGGTCTCTTATGCATATTTAGCTGGTTTCCATCAGGTATCCTCTTATGTTGTAGTGAAATTAAGACTGAAGCAGAGAGAGAGGCAAACCCACCTGAGCAAAGAGAAGAAATAACAAACCATGGAGTACTGAAAATAAGCCTTTATTCTGAGCCAGGATGAGGATGGGAGGTGCCGGGTGAGGCTGGTATGGGGTGGGGGAAAGGAAGTCTAGCCAACTCCATGGCACCTAGATAGTCTGAGATTAGGAGTTTGAGTGCTGTGGCAGCATGGGGGTCTGATTCCAATTTGATGTGCTAAACTAGTGTGCCACTTTGTGAAGACCACCTTGGTTAGCAACTGCCATGTTGCAGATAAATATCTCCTTACTCTTTGTCAGAATGTTAAAGATTGAAATACAAATGAAGACTCTAGCTCCCTTCTAGCACTGAACTAATTTTGGAGTTGGAGGTAGGGATGGGGTCATCCAGAACCAGAGAGGCTAAGCCCTAGAAATGATTTTATTAGTGTTGTTATTATATAATATTATATATGCTGTTATGTAAGTAATAGTTACCATTCATAGAACTACTATTAATAGGAAAACCAGGGCCTAGAGAGAAGTTATTATCTATGTTAACATTACAACTAAGCACAGTATTTGGTCAGTTTGGGTTAGTTTGATTTACCTGATTAACTCAGTGGAAAACAATTAGCTAGTAGAGCTTCCTGGCATGAAGCTGACCAAATAAACCATTGCTCTGACTGAAGTTTTTGTTTTCCCATCCTTTATTTTTGATTTATGAAGACACTATGTCTGGGCTTCTCTTAGTTTTCAGTCTTCTCACCTCACCTGCATGCTCAGAGCACAGAGAAAACAAGTACTCTTGTGTCTATCACATGACCATAGTTATTCTCTGCCCATTCTACCTTTGCCAAGCCTGGATCACCTCCAAGCAAGAAAAGGAGACTATGGAAAATAGCTTGGAGCCTCTCTCTCAACTCTTCTTCTTCCTTTCCTTCTTAACCTCTCTACTATGGGCCTATGAAAGGTTCTGTACTCCTAACCCAGGGACCAGCCCTCTATACACTGCTTCCCCTCTGCTAGTAGGGGTTCTATCTTTTCCAGCCATTTTATCCACCCATCACCCACTCACTGGTTTTGGCAGTAGTTATCTCTCCCTGAGGAGACCCAAGGAAGCAGAGGAAATGGAAATGATTTTCCTTTCCTTCTATTTTTTAAAAAATAATTTTATCTGTTTATTTGTTTTTGGCTATGTTGGATCTTTGTTGCTGCGCAGGCTTTCTCTAGTTTTGGTGAGTGGGGTCTACTCTCTAGTTGCGGTGCACAGGTTTCTTTCTCATTGTGGTGGCTTCTCTTTGCAGAGCACAGGCTCTAGGCACACAGGCTTCAGTAGTGGCAGCATGTGGGCTCAGTAGTTGTGGCTCCTGGTCTCTAGAGCACAGGATCAGTAGCTGCTCCACAGCATGTGGGGTCTTCCCAGATCAGGGATCGAACCCATGTCACCTGCATTGGAAGGTGAATTCTTTACCACTGAGCCACGAGGAAACCCCTCCTTTCCTTCTCTTGACTTAAGAAAACACTGGGGGAAAGGAGAATTATTTGCATGCTGTGGAAAGCACCTCTCTAGTTCCTCATACTGCTTCCCTCTTGGAAGGCACCTTCTGGTGAAGAAGTCTTTGTTGAAGTTGAAGGAAAACAAAGGATGTTCTAAGGAGCAGGAACAGAGAAGTGAAAGGAAAGAGAAAAGAAATGGAGGCTAGTCAGCTTGATCCCTAGATTCTCATTGGGACCTTGGTTGAGTCTGGAGACCCTGGGAACAGTGAATTACTCTACACCTGTATTCTCTCCTCCTTGCTTGGTTCTCCAACCCCTCCCCCTCTGGAGTTAGAGAGCCATCTTTTGTACAGCTGATGTAATTGAATATACTTGTCAGTGCTCATTTTGGGTGCTTAGGGTCAGGGTGTGACAGGGAGGAAGCTGAACAATGAAAGAATGGTGGGAAGAGTCATTGGGGAAGGAAAGGGGTAACAGTAAAGGAACAAAAATAGTTAAGGGAGCAAAAGGGGAGGAGCTGAGCAGAGGAAGCTAAAAGGAAAGCATGGGGTGGGCTTCCCCAGTGGCTCAGTGGTAAAGAATCTGCCTGACAATGCAGGAGACACCGGTTATATTGATCCCTGATCGGGGAAGATCCCACAGGCTGTGGAGTAACTAAGCCTGTGCCCATATGCCACACTATTGAGCCTGTGCTCTAGAGCCTGGCAGATGTGCCTACTGAAGCCTGCACAACCTTAGAGCCCATGCTCCACAACAAGAACAGCGATCACAATGAAAAGCCTGTGCACTGAAACTAGAGAGTAGCCCTTACTCACAGCAACCAGAGAAAAGCCTATGCAGCAACAAAGACCCAGCACAGCCAAAAATAAATAAATTTTTAAAAATTTAAAAAGAAAGAAAGAAAACAAAAGCATGGGGTTGAACCTGCAGCAAGCCATTCCCCCATCTCTTGTGTGGCTGGATCTAGTCTAACTAGATGGTACCTCAACAACTAGATTGATAGTTCCTACCTCCTCAGTGAGTAAGGGCCCAAAATGTGAAGATTCTTTTCTAATTTCCATGAAACCTCCATCCCAAGAGAACATCTAATAAATACAGCCCTGCTGAAAAATATGAATTACCATATGTAAAATGATGACCAGTGAAAGTTCGATGCATGAAGCAGGGCACTCAAAGCTGGTGCTCTGGGACAACCCAGAGGGATGGGGTGGGGAGGAAGATGGGGGGAGGAAGATGGGTAGGGGGTTCAGGAAGGTAGGACACATGTACCCCCATGGCTGATTCATGTCGATGTATGGCAAAAAACACCACAATATTGTAAGGTAATTAACTTCCAATTAAAATAAATAAATTAATTTTAAAAATATGAATTAGTAAGATAGACTCTTATTACTGGAAAAGGGACCTTAGTAACCCTTTAGCCCATCACCCTTCTCTCCACCACTGCCAACACAGAGCTAAAGAAACCTAAAGAGAAGGTACACCAACAAGTTAGCCATAGCTATATTCCCCTAACTTTGGGGAAAAAGGGAGAAAAAGGCTACCAGTGGCTTTCTGTAACCATGAGTCCTTAACACAAAGGAACACTTCCTGAGAGTAGATTTTCAGGAACTCCTCTATTAGGTTAGTAGAGGATAGATTGGGGAAAAAGGGCCCTTTCAGTACTCCTCTAGCTCCTTCAGAGGATGCTGGAGTAGACTGCTTTAAGGAACAGAACCACAATTTTCAAGGGAGCCTTAAAAAACAAGCCCTCTTGTCCCCATCCCAGTAATCCAGGTTACCCACTGCTCAGGGCTTAACTCCAAACAGGAAGCCATACCCTTTCTATCCAGAACCCTGGGAACAGCACAGGACAGCAAGTTGACAATATGTTTGAAAAAATAAATACATAAAAATAAGAAAGGAAAAGGCTTAGTCAAACCTCAAGCTAGAGGTTATCAGATGTTGCTTGAGCAATCAGAGCCAGCTTCAAAAGCCCAAAGAATGCAATAAAAATTACAGAACATGCTTAGGGTTTGAACTAGAGATTTCCCTTAAAAGGCAATGTGCTGTGAGCAGAGCTGTATGGAATATTTCAAAAATTCAACTCTGTGGCCAGCTCAAGACCAAAGCAGTCATTTGCATATTGCCCTGCAAGTAGATCCACCATCCAAACGCATCATTCAGAGCTCTGATTTCTACCCATTTTTCCAGGAATCCAGGCCTACAGGTCATCTAGTTTATTTTTGCATATAGACATGCCTATACACAACCCTGAAAGACCCTCTCCTTTCAACTTCCTTAGAAAGAGGACAGGACGAGTTACAATAAATCAGTTTTACCACTGGAGGAATTGGGCCACAGTGGCAAAGAGATTTAAGGAGGCAGAATTGGGGAGTACTTACATGCTTCAAACTTCCAAGTCAGTGCTCTATCCCCTATATTTTCACTCCTATCATAGAGGCCGAGGAATTTGAAACCACCCAGAACTTGGATCCAACCCAAAGAATAGGAGAAGGAGGATTGTGGGTGTCAGGGCCTGAAAGGTGGAGGTAGTGTCAAGGAGAAAAACCTTGGCCTTGTCTACCTATGTATGTATAAGACTGCAGCTCTGTGTAAAATCAGCTGCCTGAAATGGATTTAGTTGATGGCCTGGGAAAGGAAAATATCTACTTTGCAGAACATGTTCTCCATCTACAGGAAGGAAACAAGATAAGCTTGAACTCACAGTTAAAGCCCAGTTACCTTTGAACCAATCTATGGTGTCAGCTGCCATGCCATGGGTCTCTGCCTATGTGAAATAATCCAAAGTTCTGGCTCTTACCAAAAGTCTTGTCTCAACCATTAAATTTACCATTACAAAGTACTTGCAAACATTTTACAAAGACCACAGATCCATATACCAGGCCATCTGGTGAAGGAGCTTCTGGAGCTCTGATCACTAAAGGAAAATGGCATAGTGGAAGCAAGTGAGTTTGGCATTTGTACAGCAAGTAAAGGGGGCCAAAGTGGGGGAGGTGGACAACTGCTGTGGCTCCAGGTTACAAGACTCCTCAAACAATCTCTCCCTAGATACACACAAACCTCCTCCCCCATTCTGGGGGTAAGGGGTAAGGTGTGTGTCTAGCCCAGGCTTAACCAGGGAAGTGAGAAGGGGAGAGAAGAAAAGGAGTGGTATGGGACAGGAGGTCTTTGGATCCTGGAGAACAGTGAGACTCAGTTAGGTGGACCTCAGACAACTTAGGTTTTCATTGAGGAATTTATCGAACTGACTGAGCCCCAGAAGGAGGAGTGAGCTCTTCTTGGGCTTCTTCCCAACCCTACACCAGCCTTCCCAGATTGAAGAAACCGACTGCATGCCACCATGGGAAACAAAGCACCCAGTGACTCTAGAGGCCAACTTGGAGTTTGCTGCTAATAGACACTTGGGGTGTTGCTAGGAGGAGAAAGGGTCAAGAAGAAGAAAGCATAGGGAGGGCTGTGAGCTCACCTTTACCACCTCCTTATTTTTATCCATGAGATTGAAGAGCAAGGGAATGAGGCTGCAGCAAACCTATTTGTGGAGGAAGGCAATGTTCTTCTTGTCCTCCTGACTACCAACAAAGTTTCAAACATAGTGATAGTTTACACAGACACAGCCTCACTCCTATGAGAAATAAGGGCTGTGTGTCCAGGAGCTTTGAGTGCCTCAGCTCCAGCACAGCCATGCTAGCTCACTTCCATAGCACTCAACCTCTTCCCACCAGTCCAGAGGAAGAGGACATGGTATCCTTAGGCTCACTGCCTTGAGTGACAACATTCTCCTGGCATGCATACACATTGAGTCATCCAAATTTACCATCACATACTGATATGTAATACTGCTCCTTGATCGCACACATACACCCTTCAGATGTGTGTGTATGTGTGTGCAATATGTGTGTCCATATATAGAATCATAAAATATCCACAATCACACATCCCTGGACATACAAATTCTCACACAACTATATATGCATATACATACTTAAACTTGTACATGCACATCAACCACTCACAGCGCTTACATTCTTCCCCTTTAGGCATAAACATGACCATAATCTGTCACCTCCTTTGTGTACACACACAACTATAACACTATATACACCTACAGGTTGATCTACATATGCAAAGACACACAACTCCCATTCACACAGACTTTCACCCTCTGTGCTTACCTACACATACTCGACAGTACCTTTGCATATACTCAAAATAATGATTTGCAAATACTAGTGTTTTACATTGTTTTCTAAGCACTTATAGGTCTTTTGCATGACATTCTTGTTTCCTGTTTCCTGCTGCTTGTCTTGGACATTTTTTCTTGTTCTTTTTAAAAACTTTTGTATGTAGGAGTGGTGGTCCTAAGATGGCAGAGGAATAGGACAGGGAGACAACTTTCTCCCCCACAAATTCATCAAAAGATCATTTGAATGTTGAGCAACTTCCACAAAGCAACTTCTGAATGCTGGTGGAGGACACCAGGCACCCAGAAAGGCAGCCCATTCTCTTTGAAAGGAGGTAAGACAAAATATAAAAGACAAAAAGAGAGATAACAGAGTCAGGGATGGAGACCCCTCCTGGGAAGGGAGTTGTAAAGGAGGAGAAGTTTCCGAACACCAGGAAATCCCCCCACTGGCGGGTCTGTGAGAAGTTTTGGAATCTCAGAGGGCAACATGACCAGGAGGGGGAAAAAAACCCATAGAATACGTGCCTAACCACAACTACAGGGAAGTAGCCCAGACCCTCGCGTCCGCCACCAGCAAGTGGGGGCTGAACAGGTTGAACAGGGAGGCATGGGTTGCATGCTTAGGGTAAGGACCAGGCCTGAATGCCCTGAGGACAATCTGAAGAAGCTAAAATGAGATAGCAACCCAAACTGTGGGATAGCCAGAGAGAGTGAAAGAAAAAAATATATAAAGAGAGAACTTTCCCACAAAAAGCTCTAACCTAAAACACAGCCTGACTTGCTCACAGAACAAAGGATTGAGTGAATACCAAACGAGAGCTAGCTGGCTGCGTACCAGGCAGAGAGGCAGGCAACAGCCAGAGCCAGAAGGCAAGAGGCAATCTCGGCCCCAGAGACAGCATCCTCCACCAAACTGTAAGCAGGCTCCCAGTTGCTAACCAAGTCTTCCTGGGATCCTGGACAGTTGACATCTGCCAGGAGGGTAGCAGTCAGAGATCAGCTCCCCAGAGGAGACACACAGCACACCTGAGATGGTGCTCTTGAGGTGCACCCAGGAAACTGAGCGGCTGGGACCGGGGATGTGATTAAGATGCACAGCCCACCTGGGACAGTGCGTTCGCCAAGCACCCCATCGCCTGAGCTGCTCAGACCTGGGAAGGGCACAAAACGCATACCCAACTGAGTCTGTGCCTTTGTGGAGTACCCAAGAACCTGAACCTGAGCAGCTAAGACCTGGAAAGTGCACAAAACCCAGGGCCTGCTTTGGACAGCTCCCTGGCAGAGCAACCTGGAGTCTGAGCAGTGTAGACTGGGAAAGCACATGCCCCGTGAACTGGGGCAAACCCAGTGTAGTCCGTACACTGTGAGCACTCCCCACACACACCAGTGATATTTGTTTGCTGTGTTCCTCTCTCCTCACACCACAACTGAACAAGTAAGCCTAAAAAAGTGACCACTTTGCCCCCTTGTGTCAGGACGGAAATTGCACACTGAAAAGACTTGCAAACAGAAGAAGTCAAAATAAACAAAGAAGAGAGAACAGCTTTGGAAGTGACAGGTGCAACAGATTAAAACACTGTAGTTAGCATTGATTACATTGGAAGGGGCTTATAGACCTTGAGAAGAAGTATAAGCTGGAACAAGGAACTATCTGAAACTGAACAGACCCCACACTGCCATCAATAGCTCCAGAGAAACTCCTAGATATATTTTACTATTATCATTGTTTATTTTTTTAATTTTTTAATTTAAATTCTTTATTACTCCTTTAATTTTCATTTTTATAACCTACTGTTACCTTGCAAAAAAAGACCCTATTTTTAAAGCAAATTTCATATATATATTTTTTATAATTTTTGTGATTGATTTTGTTTTGTATTTTTAATATTGTATTTTAGAGTCTAACCTCTACTCTAGATTTTTAATCTTTGCTTTTTGGTATTTGTTATCAATTTTGTACTTTACTCAGCCATTAAAAAGAATACATTCGAATCAGTTCTAATGAGGTGGATGAAACTGGAGCCTATTATACAGAGTGAAGTAAGCCAGAAAGAAAAACACCAATACAGTATACTAACACATATATATGGTATTTAGTCAATCGGTAAGGATAACCCTATATGCGAGACATCAAAAGAGACACAGATAAATAGAACAGTATTATGGACTCTATGGGAGAGGGCAAGGGTGGGATGATATGGGAGAATGGCATGGAAGCATGTAAATTATCATATGTGAAATGAGTCGCCAGTCCAGGTTCAATGCATGATACAGGGTGCTCGGGGCTGGTGCACCGGGATGACCCGGAGGGATGGGGAGGGAGGTGGAAGGGGGGTTCTGGAAGGGGAACACATGTACACCCATGGGGGATTCATGTCAATATATGGCAAAACCAATACAATATTGTAAAGTTAAAATATAGAAAATAAACTAATTAAAAAAAAAACAATTACCAATATATTTCCACTCAACATAGGAGCACCACAATATGTAAGGCAAATGCTAACAAGTATGAAAGGGGAAATTAACAGCAACACAATAGGAGTGGGAGACGTTAATACCCCACTGATACTGATGCGTAGATAAACTAGACAGAAAATTAGCAAGGAAACACAAACTTTAAATGATGCAATGGACCAGTTAGACCTAATTGATATTTATAGGACATTTCACCCCAAACAATGAATTTCACCTTTTTCTCAAGTGCATATGGAACAATCTCCAGGATAGATCACATCTTGGGCCATAAATCTAACCTTGGTAAATTCAAAAAAAATTGAGATCATTCCAACCATCTTTTCTGATCACAATGCAATAAGATTTGATGTCAACTACAGGAAAAAAAAAACTACTAAAATATAAACATATGGAGGCTAAAATACATGCTTTTGAATAACCAACAAATCACAGAAGAAATCAAAATTTACATAGAAACATATGAAAATGAAAACATGAAAACCCAAAACCTATGGGATTCAGTAAAAGCAGTTTTAAGGGGAAGGTTCACAGCAGTACAAGTTTACCTCAAGAAGCAAGAGAAAAATCAAATAAATAACCTAACTTTACACCTAAAACAACTAGAAAAAGAAGAAATGAAGAACCTCAGGGTGAGTAGAAGGAAACAAATCATAAGATTTAGGGCAGAAATAAATGAAAAAGAAACAAAGGAGACTAGAAAAATCAACAAAGCTAAAAGCTGGTTCTTTGAGAAGATAAATAAAATAGACAAATCATTAGCCAGACTCATCAAGAACAAAAAGGGAGAAGAATCACATCAACAAAATTAGAAATGAAAATGGAGAAATCACAAAAGAAAACACAGAAATACAAAGGATCATAAGAGACTACTCTCAGCAACTGTATGAAAATAAAATGGACAACTTGGAAGAAATGGACAAATTCTTAGAAAAGTATAGCTTTCAAAAACTGAACCAGGAAGAAATAGAAAATCTTAACAGATACATCAGAAGCACGGAAATCAAAACTGTAATGAAAAATCATTCAACAAACAAAAGCCTAGGACAAGGTGGTTTCAGAGGTGAATTCTATCAAAAATTTATGCTACTCAAACTCTTCCAGAAAATTGCAGATGAAGGTAAACTGCCAAAGTCATTCTAGGAGTCCACCATCACCCTATTACCAAAACCAGACAAATATGCTACACACAAAAAGGAAAACTACAGGCCAATATCACTGATGAACATAGATGCAAAAATCCTGAACAAAATTCTAGCAATCAGAATCCAACGGCATATTAAAAATTTTATACATCATTACCAAGTGGGCTTTATCCCAGGGATGCAAGGATTCTTTAATATTTGCAAATTAATCAATGTGATATACCACATTAACAAATTGAAAGATAAAAAACATATAACAATAGATGCAGAGAAAACCTTTGACAAAATTCAACATCCATTTATGATAAAAAAAAAAACCCTCCAGAAAGCAGGCATAGAAGGAACATACCTCAACATAATAAAAGCCATATATGATAAACCCAGAGCAGACATTATCCTCAATGGTGAAAAATTGAAAGCATTTTCTCTAAAGCCAGGAACAAGGCAAAGGTGCCACTCTCACCACTACTATTCAACATAGTTTTGGAAGTTTTAGCCATAGCAATCAGAGAAGAAAATGAAATAAAAGGAATCCAGATTGGAAAAGAAGTAGTAAAACTCACTGTTTGCAGATGGCATGATCCTCTACATAGAAAACCCTAAAGGCACCAGCAGAAAACTACTAGAGCTAGTCAATGAACATAGTAAAATGGCAGGATATAAAATTAACACACAGAAATCCCTTGCATTCCTGTACACTAACAATGAGAAAACAGAAAGAGAAATTAAGGAAACAATTCCATTTACCATTGCAATGAAAAGAATAAAATACTTAGGAATAAACCTACCTAAAGAAACTAAAGACCTGTATATAGAAAATTATAAAACAATGATGAAAGAAATCAAAGATGACACAAATAGATGGAGAAATATACCTTGTTAATGGATTGGAAGAATCAATATAGTGAAAATGAGTATACTACCCAAAGCAATGTATAGATTCAATGCAATCCCTATCAAGCTACCAACAATATTTTTCAGAGAACTAGAATTAGTAATTATGCAATTTGTATGGAAATACAAAAAACCTGGAATAACCAAAGCAATCTTGTGAAAGAAGAATCAAACTGGAGGAATCAACCTGCCTGACTTCAGGCTCTACTACAAAGCTACAGTCATCAAGACAGTATGGTACTGGCACAAAGGCAGAAATATAATCAATGGAACAAAATAGAAAGCCCAGAGATAAATGCATGCAGCTATGGACACCTTATCTTTGACAAAGGAGGCAAGAATATACAATGGAGAAAAGACAATCTCTTTAACAAGTGGTGCTGGGAAAACTGGTCAACCACTTGTAAAAGAATGAAACTAGAACACTTTCTAACACCATGCACAAAAATAAACTCAAAATGGATTAAAGATCTAAATGAAAGACCAGAAACTATAAAACTCCTAGAAGAAAACATAGGCAAAACACTCTCTGACATAAATCACAGCAGGATCCTCTATGACCCATCTCCCAGAGTAATGGAAATAAAAGCAAAAATAAACACACGGGACCTAATTAAACTTAAAAGCTTTTGCACAATGAAGGAAACCATAAGCAAGGTGAAAAAACAGCCTTCAGAATGGGAGAAAATAGCAAACGAAGCAACTGACAAAGAATTAATCTCAAAAATATGCAAGCAGCTCATGCAGCTCAATTCCAGAAAAATAAAGGACCCATTCAAAAAATGGGCCAAAGAAGTAAATAGACATTTCTCCAACGAAGATATACAGATGGCTAACAAACACATGAAAAGATGCTCAACATCACTCATTATCAGAGAAATGCAAATCAAAACCACAATGAGATATCATTTCATGCCGGTCAGAATGGCTGCTATCAAAAAGTCTACAAGCAATAAATGCTGGAGGAGGTGTGGAGAAAAGGGAACCCTCTTACACTGTTGGTGAGAATGCAAACTAGTACAGCCACTATGGAGAACACTGTGGACATTCCTTAAAAACTGGAAATATAACTGCCATACGACCCAGCAATCCCACTGCTGGGCATACACACCGAGGATACCAGAATTGAAGGAGACACGTGTACCCCAATGTTCGTCGCAGCCCTGTTTACAATAGCTAAGACATGAAATCAACCTATATGTCCATCGGCAGACGAATGGATAAGAAAACTGTATTACATATACACAATGGAATATTACTTAGCTACTAAAAAGAATGCATTTGAATCAGTTCAAATGAGATGGATGAAACTGGAGCCTATTATACAGAGTGAAGTAAGTCAGAAAGAAAAACACCAATACAGTATATTGACACATATATATGGAATTTAGGAAGATGGTAATGATGACCCTATATGCGAGACAGTAAAAGAGACACAGATGTAAAGAACAGACTTTTGGACTCTATGGGATAAGGCGAGGATGGGATGATTTAAGAGATAGCATTGAAACGTGTATATTACCATATGTGAAATAGATCACCAGTCCAGTTTCAATGCATGAGACAGGGTGCTCAGGACCAGTGCACTGGGATAACCCTGAGGGATGGGATTAGGAGGGAGGTGGGAGGGGGGTTCAGGATGGGGAACACATGTATACCTATGGCTGATTCATGTCAATGTGTTACAAAATCCACTACAATATTATAAAGTAATTAGCCTCCGATTAAAGTAAATTAATTAATAAAAACAACTTTTTTATGTAGAAAAATTCAAAAGTACAAAAGTAATGAAGTAAAATGCGCCTTGTGAATTCATTACCCATCTTTAACAATTACTTAGATGTGTTTTTAAGTTCAACAGTTCAACAGACATTTGCATGCCAGTACTCTGCATGTGTCTGCTGTTGGGATATAGTAGGGGGCTAAAGACATAGTATGTGTTTAATAAATATCTATTAACTTGACAATTTTCATGCACTGTGCTGGTCTTTGGGATTAAAGAAATCATGAACAAGTCACTGTCCCTGCCCTTGGTCTGGTAGAAATGACAAAATGCCTGTAATTCATACGGCTCAGTGTTATATTAGAACAGAAGTTGGCAAATTACAAACCAGGTGCCAAGTTCATCTGGTCACGAGTTTGTGGAATTAAAGTTTTATTGGCACATAGCCATGCCCATGTATTTACATATTGTCTGTGGCTGCTTTCGCTCTGTAACAGCAGAGTTGAGCAGCTGCAGTAGAGATCATATAGCCCACAAAGACTAAACTATTTACTATCTGGCCTTTTCCAGAAAATGTTTGACTACGCCTACACTAGAAGACTGGGAAAAGGACTCTGCAAGCTAATTTAACTCAGCCTGGGGAGGGGGTGGTAGTGGAGACAGATGAAGCTACCTAGAGTGCCAAAGGGACCTGCATCTCAGAGGCGGAGTGTGAGTCTCTATCTCTCTACTGTGGCCACGTTCTGCACGTTTGGGCCTTTGGGCAAGTGCTAGTTCACTCATCTACAACCTCCACAGAACATACTCAGAGAGCTCCCTGAACCTCCATGTACACACACAGTCGCTATTTTTCCACATTTTTTTCATATCAAAGAGCAACCTTACAGAGAGAGAGATGTCAAGGACCAGGTGCCCATGCCATATTCACCCAATTGGTAGAGTATGTCTGACAAGGCACTCATGCTGATCCCAAATCACCTTCTTATTGGTCTCAAAGAGTGCATTCAGGAAGGCTGGCAGCTAGGCATGAAGGAGATCACACTGGGTTGCCACACACAGATGTGTTACATCAGGAAGGCCCCTCAGAGATCCGTGGGTCTAAATGCATCCATCTACATTTACATATGGGAAAACTGAGGCCAAAAGAGAGAGAGATTTTCTCAAGTTCACACAACAAACTGATGGCTGAATAGGGACGATATCCTAGGTGTCTTGGTTCTTGAAACAAAGTGCCAGACATCTAGTACGAACCTTTTACAGATGGAGAAAATAAGTTTCAGGGAGGGGAAGAGACTTGCTCACACTCACACTGTATGTTAGGGACAGATTTGGGACAAGAATTCAGGATGACTAAATCCTAGACCAGTGTTCTTTTAAGACAGTGTTAGACATCTAACCCAGTGCTCAGAGAGAGGTCTGTCTAAGGTCCCCCAGGTCTTAATGAAAAAGCCAGAGGTCTTTTCATTAAGCCATACTGCCTATCAAGAATCACTCTAGTGTACCCCTGCCCAACACCTGCCTATCTCAGCCTCATCAGTCCCAGAGAATGGCCTATGTCAAGAGGGGACTGGGGTTGTGTGCTAGAGCAACCCTCCCTTCCTCTGTCTGCTTTGCTCCCCACTCCACATTTGGGACATCTGCACTCACCTTCTCCATGGTGTAGAAGATGTTGCTGAAGCCATGCAAGCTCACCACCTTTACCATCAGACTCCAGTTAAACATGCCTTTACACAGGTAGCACAACTCCAGATCTCAAGACAAAAACTTAGACATCAGAGAGCTTTCAAAAAAAGTTGGAAGAATCAATCCCTGAGGTCTCTTGCCTCACTGCCACCTTTGTCAGTTTCCTTCACTCAGATCTCTGTTCCTGTCTTGATTTTTAAATTTTTGCCCAGGAGACATAGATCTCAACTTAGATTGTAAAAATCAGGTAGTACAGTGTGGGAATGTGCAGGTCTCCTCTGAATAGAGAACCTTGGGAAAAGGAAAGAGAACTGGTTCTAGAGTCAGCAGACTTGAGTTCTAGTCCAGACTCTGCCACTGAGTCCCTTAGTGATCTGAGCAAGACACTTTCTCTCTCTGGTTAACCCTAACCTATAGAAGACATCTCCCTCCCTTTATCCTTCATCCTTCTATGGTGCCCATTGACCAGCCAGTTGGCCACCAAGTATCTTATCCTACCTATCAGGCCAGGGATACAATTTTGGGACTTTATTAAGTCCCTCAGAGGGAAGAAGCCATCCAGAACATTGAGCTCAAAGATGCAATGAATCTGGTGGGAGTGTGTGTGTCAGAGTAAGGATGTTGAAAAGTACATACTTTTCATGGTTTCTTGGTACTCTAGGACAATGATAATCTCAAACATGGTGTTCATGGCCATGAGACAGATAATCAGAAGAATGAGGCAGTCTCCCTGACCTGGTGGAGTGAGGGCTTCCTGGGCTGGGAAGCAGAAATGTAGGTGGTATCTTTGTGGGTTACATGTTTTGAGCAAAACACCTAATTTCTCTGATCTTCTTTGTATCCAGGAAGAGTGGTTGCTGCCTACTGTGTCCTAGCTTTTCAGATTCTTACACAGAGTGGGAAAATGACATCTATAAAGAGCTTGGAGGTCAGACAAGGGAAAGTCTGGTTGGAATAAGAGGAGCTGGCCCAGATACAGGATCTTTCTTCCTCCATAGGCTCCCTGGTTTCTGTCAGAGCTCAAGTATCTTTCTTCTCCATTGTACGGGAGGAAATTTCTCCCTTTACCCTTCTAAGTTCTTTTGCTTGGTCTAATAATCAGTTATAAAAGACAGATTACAGGAAGGAAAAAAACAAACAAACAAAAAAAAAACAAGCACATTCAATTTCGTACATACTGAGGGCCCATAGGTATAGAGGTCTTCCCTGGTGGCTCAGCTGGTAAAGAATCCACCTGCAATGTGGGAGACCTGGGTTCAGTCCCTGGGTTGGGAAGACCCCTGAGAAGGAAATGGCTACCCACTCCAGTATTCTGGCCTGAAGAATTCCATTGACTGTGTGTATAGTCCATGGGGTCTCAAAGAGTTGGACACGACTGAGCGACTTTCACTTTCACATAGGTATAGAACCTAAGAACTAACTGAAGCAGACTCTTTATACACCTTTTTAGACAAAAAATAAATTATTTGTGAACATTTGACAAAAAAGAAAAGGGTTTTGCTTACAGTGGTAAATTAATGGAAAAGTAACAGAGTTTGTTTATACAGCTTTCTTGGCCTCAAATTCCCTATCGCTGGTGATAAGAATGCCTATCCTCCCAGCATAGAGAAGATACTTTCTCATGGAAGATTTGTTTCTTGTTTTCAGGGGAACAAAGGAAGATCAGAGTATTCTTTTTGTACTGACTGTTTCTCAAATAATTTTAATTCAAAATAATCAGTATGCTACCTTGGCATATTTGGAGGCCAGCCCCATCACCATCAACTTTTATTCCCCTAGGAGTTAGCCCTTTTTGCCCAAGCAAAAGAGAGCATTGGCAGCAACTCAAAGCAAGAGATTCTGAATAGGTTCTCTTGGCATCCTAGATCTTCTCCAGGGATAGCCTCTTCTTCAGTTTCTCCAGCAGAAGCTGGAATATCTTGAACAGACCCAGGAGATGATATCCACTGCCTTTCTCAGCTCTATCTACAGTTACCGTGGGAGTCAGTAGCACTGTTCAGTAAGTTTGGGCCAGGTCCAGTGAGCACCCAGAACCACACTTAGGCTTTAGGACATTATTAGTTTAGTTTCTAACTAATCCATTCCACAAGCATTCCCAGAGCTCCTACTCTTGAGTTAGACACTGTGCCCACCATCAGGGACGCAGTGGAGACTAAGACCCAGTCTCTACCAGAGGAATGCTGACACTTATGAAAAAATTATCACAATACCCTCCATATCATTGTCACATGTCTTTTTGGGAATGTGACAGTGTTTGAATTATTTCATACTATATGGAATACGCATATGTAAATATGTGTTCTGTTAGAGGTATGCACAGAGTGCTAATGAAGTTTAAAAAAAGGGGAAGCAGACCAGGTCTCAGAGACAAGGAGACATTTGAACTGGGACTTAAAGGATGCATAGTTTTCCAGGAAAGCCAGATAAAGGGAAATCCAAGTGGAGGAAATGCCACATGAAAAAGCAGGCATGGAGGCATGAAAAGGGATGGTGTTTTCCAGAATAACAAAGGATTTCATGGAGCTAAAATATCAAAGAGTGCAGACATAGGGGGCTAAGGTTGAAAGGAATGGTAGAGGCTTGATTATGAAGGGCCTTGAATGCTGTGCTAAATTTGTATTTTTTTCTGATAATAGCAAGGAACCAATGGAAAAAAATTATTTAGTTTGGTTTTTAAAGCAAAGAATCCTTAAGCAAAGGGATTCCAGGGTCTTTAATCAAGACTGAATTCTTAAGCCACCTTGGGAGCAATGTTTCTCAAACTACAGTGAGTTCTGAAATAGACTTTTAAAAGGCCAGGTTTTTTAAAAAATGAAATAGAAAAGAATAGATAGATAAGTTCAGAGTACATCACACATGGTAAGAGTAGATGAAACTTTTGTTTAAGGTGTATATGTGCGTGTGTGTGTGTGTGTGTGCGCGCACATGCATGCACGTCCTCATACCCATGAAGGGGGGTGGTATGTGAAATGTATTTCTTAGTGAGGGTCTTTGTCAAAAAGTTTGAATACCCTAACCCTAGACGTCTAGGCTCTGAGGTATGAGGAATTCCAGCCCCATTCCTAAGGGGACTTTTCCCATCATTCTCAGATGTCTCTGATCTAACTCTTTCCAGGAAGTCTGCTCAAACAGGTTGTGGCCAGTCAGACGCCAAGCCCAATACCTGGTACCGGGAAAACTCCAGAAAGGTAGGGGAAAATTCCTGTACATGGTACCAAGCCAGATGAGAGATGGCCTGTAGTGCAGTCTCCTTCACTTTGATGATGTGGATGAGGGAGAATTATTGGTAAATCCACTTGTCTATGCCAGTCACTTGGAAGGGACATATGATCTGGAAATGAGCTGAGTTTGAGGGAGATGCTCATCACCAGCCACCTTCAGTCTTGCAGTTCTCTGAGAAAAACCACATGAATAGGATTTTTAAATATACTTTGTGTGACAGACGGGGGTGAATAGACAGAGCACAGAGGGTTTTAGGGCAGTGAAAATACTAAGTATGTTACTATAATGATGAATACATGTTATTATATGTTTGTCCAAACCCATGTGCAACACCAAAAGTGAACCCTAAGGTAAACTACTGACCTTGGGTGATTGTGGTGTGTTGATGTTATATCATTCTTGGTAAAAGAATGTACAATTCTGGTGAGTGATATTGATATGGTGGAACCTATTCATGTGTGAGGACTGGGGATATGTGGGAAATCTCTGTAAATTCCTCTCAGTTTTTTGTGAGCCTAAAATTGCTCTTAAAAAAATGAAGTCCTTTTAAAACAGCTCTTTTCCACTCCTTCAGGAGAGCATGGGCCCCTTGTGCCACCACTGCAAACAGTGACTGCAATTGTACAAAAAGGCTGTGTTCAGAGGCTTGGCCCCCGTGATCACACCCTGCCTCTGCAGAGTATTTTTTGTGCTGAATGGACTCTTGTCCTTTGTTACTTTGTTGTGCAATCTCTGGTTTGCTGTGCATTATGCAGCCAGAGGACATCTTGGTGTATTTAAGTATGGCTCGCATAAATAACTTTCTTCTGATTTTAAACAGGTTCCAACTTTACTTAGGTTTAGGAGTTTGGGTATTTTTAAATGCAAATGACAATGAAAACTAGCTATTGAAAGTGGTGGCCACAGCCAGTAGACTGAATTCTGAATTACACTAAAATTCAACAAGAAGGAAATATTCTTGGGATGCCAGATCACTATCCAAAACAAATCTAGCAGCCCCTTGATGACCCAGCTCTCTGAATACCAGTCACTCTTGAGTACTGATACCAGCCACCTTGCTCACCACTGCCACGGAAGCCACTAATCACCCTCACCTCAGAACCCAGCTTCTGTGAGGCATACTCATCCACTGCAAGAAAGGGCATTCAGAAGAAAGCATTGTCTCTGCAGAGCACTTATGGCTGAAGCCCACGTACTCCAGGTCAACTGGACCAAGAGCAGGAAAGGAAATTCTCAAGCAGGAGTCTGGAACTGAAGGACTTGGAAAGTAGGAATGAAAAGCCACACTATGAGACTTCCCTGGGTGGTCCAGTGGCTAAGACGCCGTGCTCCCAGTGCAAGAGGCCTGGGTTCAATCCCTGATCAAGAGATTAGATCCCACATACTGAAACTAAGAGTTCAGTTTCATTTATTCACTTATTTCATTAAATAAATGAAAATAAATATTAAAAAAAAATAAAGAAAAGCCACACTATGCAATTCAAAAATAAAAGGGATTTTTTTTTGGGGGGGGGAATTTTCATTTATCACTCACCTTAGGTGGTGAGACCATTCCAGGCTCATATGAAAAGAAATCCCCATTTGGGAATGAAATCTTAGAGTCTGTGTTTTATGATACTGGTTAGCTGGCCACTGATATGATTTTATAGGATTTTCAGTTTTAGAAGCCCAACTTGGTGACTGTACATGGGGGAATCCCATCTTTGACTCAGAGGTTTTGAAAATCAGAGCAAAGCAGCCATCTTGATGCTCAGAACCAAGGGTCACTCGGACCAGAGACTGTGGAGTCAGCCATCCACGTATACAAAACATTTGCCCAAAAGGTACTTTCCAATAGAACCTTGGGTAAGTTTTTCTGTTTTCATTGTGACTCTTCCAAGGAAACAAGAAAGACTGAGTTAATAATGCCTTTATTCACTTAAGCACTTTTTCAAAATAATAAAGTACATCTTTAAATTTGGGAAGGCATCTCTAATAAAAAGGCTTCCTTAAAATCTTAAGACAAATATTATTCAGAGACGCTCCTGCCCATGGTGGCTACAGAGCAACAGTGAACCCTCAGTTGGGTGGCTTCCAAATCAGGACTGCACTTTAATTGACTAATTCTCAATTCTTGCACCCTTACAGGATAGCGGGTCTGGGAAACTATCTTTTTGTCACCTGCCAAAGAATTAAAAAGAAGCACATCAAATGCCAACACTCCACCTGCACAGTGAGGGTGAAGAAATTTTGTTCCCTCAAACATATTCCTTATAGTGTCTACTACACCATTTGGAAATGTTTTATTTTAACCTCAGAATTTAAACAAGCACTATGAAATTGAAAAATAAGACAGCTCTTTCTGTGAAAATGTAAGGTTTTGTTTGTTTTTTTTTTCCTGGAGAAAATTTTTTATTAAAAACTCCTAGCATAAACTGAGATTGGCAGGATTCTATGCTTACTGTCAGAAGCAACTTTTTGAGAGTGGCTAGTTCCAAAGAGAATTAATCAGGAAGAGTTAACTTCTTACAAGATCTAGCTAAGGAAGTGAAAGAGGAACAGTCTGACTCAAAGATAATGTTTCAGGGAGAGGTTGAAAGAATCCTTAAGTTCAGGTGCTAATAGTTAAAAGATTTATGAGGAAGGTACTAGGGCTTGGTACTTTTTGCACACATTCTTCATATTTCTGTACACACTCTTCATATATTCCTTACAAAATACTGATGTTAGTGCAAATATCAACTCATTAAACTGTCTTAAACTAATATTTCAGAAAATTAGAGATGCCAAGGGAACATTTCATACAAAGATGGGCACAATAAAGGAGAGAAACATTATGGACCTAACAGAAGCAGAAGATACTACGAAGAGGTAGCAAGAATACACACAAGAACTATACAGAAAAGATCCTAATGACTTAGATAACTACGATGGTGTGATCACTCATCTAGAGGCAGACATCGTGGAAGGTGATGTCAAGTGGGCCTTAGGAAGCATCACTACGAACAAAGCTAGTGGAGGTGATGAAATCCAGTTGAGCTATTTCAAATCCTAAAAGATGATGCTGTGAAAATGCTGCACTCAATATGCCAGCAAATTTGGAAAACTCAGCAGTGGACACAGGACTGGAAAAGGTCAGTTTTCATTTCAATCCCAAAGAAAGGCAATGCCAAAGAACATTCAAATTGCCACACAATTGCAGTCACCTCACACGCTAGCAAAGTAATGCTCAAAATCCTCCAAGCCAGGCTTCAACAGTACATGAACCGTGAACTTCCAGATGTTCAAGCTGGATTTAGAAAAGGCAGAGGAACCAGAGATCAAATTGCCAACATCTGTTGGATCATCAAAAAATCAAGAGAGTTCCAGAAAAACATCTACTGTTTTATTGACTATGCTAAAGCCATTGACTGTGTGTATCACAACAAACTGTGGGAAATTCTTCAAGAGATGGGAATACCAGACCACCTAACCTGCCTCCTGAGAAATCTCTATGCAGGTCAAGAAGCAACAGTTAGAACTGGACATGGAACAACAGACTGGTTCCAAATTGGGAAAGAAGTACCTCAAGGATGTATATTGTAACACTGCTTATTTAACTTATATGCAGATTGCATCATGTGAAATGTCGGGTTGCATGGACACGCTGGAATCAAGATTGCCAGGATAAATATCAATAACCTCAGATATGCAGATGACATCACCCTTATGGCAGAAAGTGAAGAGGAACTAAAGAGCCTCTTGATGAAGGTGAAAGAGGAGAGTGAAAAAGCTGGCTTAAAACTCAACATTCAGAAAACAAAGATCATGGCATCTGGTCCCATCACTTCATGGCAAATAGATGGGGAAACGATGGAAACAGTGACAGACTTTATTTTGGGGGACTACAGAATAACTCCAGATGGTGACTGCAGCCATGAAATTAAAAGATGTTTCCTCCTTGGAAGAAAAGCTATGACCAACCTAGATAGCATATTTAAAAAACATAGATATTACTTTGGCAACAGAGGTCATCTAGTCAAAGCTATGGTTTTTCCAGTAGTCATGTACAGATGTGAGGGTTGGACCATAAAGAAAGCTGAGTGCTGAAGAATTGATGCTTTTGAACTGTGGTGTTGGAGAAGACTCTTGAGAGTTCCTTGAACAGCAAGGAGACCCAACCAGTTCATCCTAAAGGAAATCAGTCCTGAGTATTCATTGGAAGGACTGATGCTGAAGCTGAAGCTCCAATACTTTGGCCCTCTGATGTGAAGAACTGACTCATCGGAAAAGTTCCTGATGCTGGGAAAGATTGAAGGTAGGAGGAGAAGGGGATTACCGAGGATGAGATGGTTGGATGGCATCACCAACTCAATGGACATAAGTTTGAGCAAGCTCTGGGTGTTGGTGATGGACAGGGAAGCCTGGTGTGCTGCACTCCATGCAGTCACAAAGAGTCAGGCATGACTGAGCAACTGAACAACAATATCAATACCTTCATTAAAAAGAATGAAGTAAATATGTTTGTACAGATATGGAAAGCTGTCCAAATACAGTTAAGTAAACAAAGCAAGGTGTTATGAGTCCATTTGTGTAAAAAAAATGTTCTGTATAAGCCATTAATATTTTCTGAAAGAAACACATGATAAATTGTTACCACTGGGTAACCCTAGGGAGTGAACTTGGCACTCTGGCTGCTTTCAGTGTTTAAATGCTTTGCTTTGTGCACATACTGCTTTTATTTTTTTTTTTAAAGCTAAGTAATTTAAAAATAACTTTTACCTACTGCAAGAAAGATTTATAGTGAGTACTGTCATGCCAAAGTGTTTCAGCGATTGTTTTTTCCACTTCTACTGGAAAATGGAACGGCTTGAATTCTAGGTGTGAATGTACCTTTGTCAAACCCAAACTGTACCTTGGTCAAATTTTCTTGCCAGTGTCAACCAGTGTAATTTAGCAGGGGCTGGAGGCAGAGCACTGCACTTAATATCCTTGTGAATACATTCTAAAAGTCATGAAAATCTTGTTTTTCTGGATCTCACTCATGGTGGCACAGATGCACAACACTACCACTGAACTCCTTGCCCTATGTGATGCCACCCTTTATAGTGAAGGGATCTCTAAAGACAATGTCTCACCCCACCCAGTGGCCCCAATATACCTCAAAGATGCTGCCTAGCATCTCAGCATCTCTGTGAGTATAGAAGTTCAAGCTGTCCAGATTATCAAACAAGGTTTTCATGAAGCTCCTTAGTTTTAACTAGATGAAGTGTTCTCCTAAAGCCTGGGACAGACAGGAATGTTGGTTATATGTGAGGAAGCAGGACTAGCTGAGGTCTAGGGAGAATCGAGATCAGTAAGCTATCCCTTGGGAAGAAGAGGTGAAGGAAGTAATCTCTCAGGCTTAACTGGCCCTAACCCTAAGAAACAAGGTTGCAGGATGAAGGTTGGAAGGCAGATACTGGTCTGTTTCCCTACACTCCCGCATCCCCACTGACACAGAGACTCAGAATGTCAGAGAGGCAAGGACCATGGAGTCCACTTTCTCATGTTTTAGAGGTCAGATAAAGGAAGAAATTTGCCCATGTCACACAGTAAGTTAGTGGCAGAGCTGGAGCTAGAGTGCAGAACTTCTGGCTCCAAGTGTACTGTTCTCTTCATATTATGAAGCTGCACTAGCAGCTCAAAAGAAGACAGAGAGAGTGTCCCATTAGCTTTCAAGGGAGTCTGGCTGAGATTCCATGGTTCCATCAAAGAAGGGAGATGAAACTGGATCACTCCAGCATTCCCAAACCCTCATCCTAGCAAGTTATGCTTATAATCACTAATTTCACAATCTGGGTGCTGTTTGTGAATAACTTCCTAGAACATTCTGTGATCTCCTGCTTTACTTTTTTTTTTGATCCATTCCTTTCACTCTAAACTTTAAAAAAAATTATTTATTTTAATTGGAGGCTAATTACTTTACAATATTTTGGTGATTTTTGCCATACATAGACATGAATCAGTCATGGATGTGCCACCGCTGACTGTCTACAACTATGATGAGGCTTTTTTCTCTGTTTCTCTCTCTCATTTTGAGCTCAGCGTTCCAGAAAACCCCTGCTAAATAGCCCCAAGAGTGCTGAAATTCTGATGCTGACTTCACCCTTCACTCAGGTCCTGCTAAACCCTGAGGCTTGGAATCAATAGCTTGCCTTGAAATCTCCCATTATTTCTCTTGGCCCAAGTTCCCATTAAGGAGCCCCCACCACAAGAAAGGCTCTGCCCCTTTCTCTCCTTGATATACCACCCAATGAGAGATGAGGGGAGACAAGGGACTGGAGATAAGGAGCTGTGGACAGGGCTGTGCCCCTCAATCAAGTAACAAGAGGCAGCCTACTCTGGCTTCCTTGCCCAAAGATGACTCACATCTGAACTCTGAGAAAGAAAAGGAGGTGGGATAGAACAGATTCCAGGGTCAAGAGAGACTCCTGTGAGGGAGATGGATGTGTCTTCTAACTTAACAACCACTGTTCAAGTTCCTTTCTGCCTCCCAGGAGAGGTTTTCACAGACCATTGAACTATCCAACTCCTTATATGACAGAGAGATGAGTGAAGCCCACCAAGGGTGAGTATGTAGCTAAGCCCAGACTGAAATATGACCTCTATGCTATACCATAATGGTATAAACATAAAACACTCCTTCCAAGGCATATTATAGATGAGTGTCTTCCTCGGGATCCTCAGAGAGCATGCCTCAAGCAGCCACCAGGTACCTTATCTTGACGAACACCACAGTATACTAAAGAGGAGAGAGGAGCTCTTGATTTCAAAGTGGCAGGATTTTTGAGACCCTACAATTGAACACTGGAATTTCCTTAGAGAAACCAAGTTGGGTGTTTGGGGAGGAGATCAGCATTCTTACATGTGTAGAATTAGACTATGGATGTAGGCATTATATATTGGGGACTAATATTTGGGTGGCATGCACAGGTAGAGCTGTACAGGTTGTCAAAATACTGAAAAACATCTGTACTGACTGGTATCACCCTTCACTCCCACTACACCACCATGAACCCTCCCTTGGGACAACACCTCCCTCAGACCTCCTAATACAATCCAACAACCAAAAGGCAAATTCTTGGCCTACAAAGGGCCTCTGAGACTACTCTAGTACTAAGGCCACTAAGGTTTGAGCCCGGTCAGAGTCCCTGCCAGCTGTTAATTATTTTAAATATGATCTTTGATTATCTCCATTTACTCTGGGGAGAAACAGAGATTCAGAGGGTGAAATGACTTGGCCAAAGTCACACAGCTAGTGTTATGTGCTGAGATGCATTCTCTCAAAATTCATATCTGAAACCTTAACCCTTAGTACCTCAGAATGTGAGAGTATTTGAAGAGGTGATTAAGTTAGAATGAGGCCTTTAGGGTGGGTCCTAGTCTGATCTGATTGGTGTCCTTATAAGAGGAAATTTGGACACAGAGACACCTGGGATGCATGTGCACAAAGAAAAGACCATGTGAGGACACAAAAAGAATGTGGCCACCTGCAAGCCAAAGAAAGAGATCTCACAAGAAACTAAACCTTTCAACACCTCAATATTGGACTTGTGGCCTCCAGAACTATGAGAAAACAAGTGTCTGTTGTTTAAGCCACCTAGCCTGTGGTGTTTTGTTAATGGCTACCCTAGAAAACTAATACAACTAGGAAAGAGCAGAGCCAGGAATTCACCCTCCACTCCCTCCCTCAGACTATTTGCTTCTAAAACTCCAGTTATGAGCAGCTCTTGCTTCCTCTGCTCATATAATAAACTCTTAAGAGAATGCAATGAGAGAAAGGGATGTGGGACAGTGTCAAGAGATATGACTCCTCAGAAGTCATTGCTCTGCCAGGAGCAATTTAAGAGCTGTGCCTTGTATCATAGTAAGTATTCATGGAATGTGTGTGGAACTAAATGAGGGTGTCCTTTGGCACAGGGCCTGAGAGAAGAAATAACAGTTTTCTTAAACCTAGAGTGCCCAAATCCCAGAGAATGGTGCTGAAAGGAATTCAAAGGAAGGCTTTCACTGAGCAGTATAGACTAAGGGGTATAACTGGGGCTACCCAAGTAACCTCCCATTAATTCACTCTCCATACCCACACACTCACATAAAGTTCAGTTTCTCTGTACACCAGTACCAAATAAAATCTTGGAGACAGAGTTTTGGGTGAAGTAGAAAAAGATAGTTTTATTACTTTGTCAGGCAAAGGGGGTCACAGTGGGCTAATGCCTTCAAAGGAATGTGTCCCAACTTTGGGAAGATAGTGAGAAGTTTTACAGAAATTGTTCAAATGGGTGAGATAATATTGTGGATATTCTTCTGTTGGGTTGATGGTGAGGTAAGTAGGAATCAGCATCACCAACCTTCAGGTCTAGCCGGTCTGGGGCCTACATGCTTGTAGGCAGCATACCATCGTTAATCTTTGTTAACTTCTCCCAACTGAAAAACACTAGGAAAAGGCAGAAAGATATGACATCAGATAATGAGCCCTCCAGGTAGGAGGGTGTCAAATATGCTGCTGGTAAAGAGTGGAGAGATAGCTCCAGAAAGAATGAAAAGCCTGGGCTAAAGTAGAAACTGCACTCAGTTGTGGATTTGTCTGGTGGTGAAAGTAAAGTCCAATGCTATAAAGAATAATACTGTATAGGGACCTGAATGTTAGGTCCATGAATCAAGGTAAATTGGACATTGTCAAGCAGAAGATGGCAAGAGTAAACATCGACATCTTAGGAATCAGTGAATTCAAATGGATAGGGATGGGCAAATTTAATTCAGATGACCATTATATCTACTGCTGTGGGCAAGAATTCCTTAGAAGAAATGGAGTAACCTTCATAGTTAAAGAAAGAGTACAAAATGCAGTACTTGGATGCAATCTTAGAAACAACAAAATGATCTTCATTCTTTTCCAATGAAAGCCATTCAAAATCAGAGTAATCCAAGTCTATGTCTCAACTAGTAATGCCAAAGAAGCGGAAGTTGAATGGTTCTATGAAGACCTACAAGACCTTCTAGAACTAACACCAAAAAAAGATGTCCATTTCATCATGGGGGACTGGAATGAAGAAGTAGGAAGTCAAGAGATACTTGAGTACAGGCAAGTTTGACCTTGGAGTACAAAATGAATCAGGGCAAAGGTTAACAGAGTTTTGCCAAGAGAATACACTGGTCATAGCAAACACCCTCTTCCAACAACACAAAAGACAACTCTACACATCATCACCAGATGGTCAATGCCAAAATCAAATTGCTTATATTCTTTGCAGTCAAAGATGGAGAAGATCTAGAGTCAGCAAACAAGACCGGGAGTTGACTGTGGCTCAGATCATCAGCTCCTTACTGCAAAATTCAGGCTTAAATTGAAGAAAGTATAGAAAACCACTAAGCCATTCAGGTATGATTACGGAGGTGACGAATAGATTCAAGGAATTAGATCTGGTAGACAGAGTACCTAAAGAACTATAGATGGAGGGTGCAACATTGTACAAGAGGTGGTGACCAAAACCATCTCAAAGAAATAGAAATGCAAGAAAGCAAAGTGGTTTCCTGAGGAGACCTTACAAATAGCTGAGAAAAGAAGACTCAAAAGGCAAAGAAGAAAGGGAAAGATATATCCAATTGAATACAGTTGGATAGAGTTTGCCTAGAGTTTGGATACAGTTTGCCTAGAGTTCCAAAGAATAGCAAGGAGAGATAAGAAAGCCTTCTTAAATCAATAATACAGAAAAATAGAGGAAAACAATAGAATGAGAAAGACTAGAGATCTCTTCAAGAAACTTGGAGATACAAAGGGAATATTTCATGCAAAAATGGGTACAATAAAGGACAAAAATGGCAAGGATCTAACAGAAGCAGAAGAGATTAAGAAGAGGTGGCAAGAATACACATAACATGATGGTGTGGTCACTCACCTAGAGCCAGAAATCCTGGAGTGTGAAGTCAACTGGGCCTTAGGAAGCATTTCTGCAAACAAGGCTAGTGGAGGTGAGCTATTTCAAATCCCAAAAGATGATGCTGTTAAACTGCTGCACTCAATATGTCAGCAAATGTGGAAAACTCAGCAGTGGCCAAAGGACTGGAAAAGGTCAGTTTTCATTCCAGTCCCAAAGAAAGGCAATGCCAGGGAATGTTCAAAGTACTGTACAATTATGTTCACTTCACAGGTTAGCAAGGTAATGCTCAAAATCCTTCAAGGTAGGTTTCAACATTATGTGAACCGAGAACCTCCAGATATACAAGCGGGATTTAGGAAAGGCAGAGGAACCAGAGATCAAATTGCCAACATCTGTGTTGTTTCATAGAAAAAATCAAGGGAGTCCCAGAAAAGCATCTACTTCTACTTCATTGACTAGCTAAAGCCTTTGACTGTGTGGATCACAACAAACTGTGAATAATTCTTAAAGAGATGGGAGTACCAGACCACCTTATCTGTCTCCTGAGAAACCTGTATGCATGTCAAGAAGGAACAGTTAGAACTGGACATGGAACAATGGACTGGTTCCAAATTATGAAAGGAGTATATCAAGGCTGTATATTATCACCCTGCTTATTTAACTTCTATGCAGAGTACATCATGAGAAACGCTGGGCTGGATGAAGCACAAGCTGGAATCAAGATTGTTGGGAGAAATATGAAGAACCTCAGATATGCAGATGATACCTCTCTAATGGCAGAAAGTAAGGAGAAACTAAAGATCCTTTTGATGAAGGTGAGAGAGGAAAGTGAAAAAGTTGGCTTATAACTCAACGTTCAAAAAATTAAGATCATGTAATCAGGTCCCATTGCTTCCAGGCAAATAGATGGGGGAAAAGTGTAAACGGTGACAGATTTTTTTACTTGGGCTCCAAAATCACTGCGGACAGTGACTGCAGGCAAGAAATTAAAAGACACATGCTCCTTGGAAGAAAAGCTGTGACAAACCTAGAGAGCATATTAAAAAGCAGGGAGAGCTCTTTGTCAACAAAGGTCCATAGAGTCAAAACTATGGTTTTTCCAGTAGTCATGTGAGAGTTGGATTATATAGAAGGCTGAGTGCTGAAAAATTAATTGTGGTGCGGGAGAAGAATCTTGAGAGTCCTTTGGACAGCAAGGAGATCAAACCAGTCAATTCTTAAGGGAATCAATCCTGAATATTCATTGGAAGGACTGATGCTGAAGCTGAAGCTGAAGCTCCAGTAGTTTGGCCACCTGATGAGAAGAGCAGATTAATTGGAAAAGACCCTGATGCTGGGAAATATTGAGGGCAGGAGGTGAAGGGGGTGACAAAGGATGAGATGGTTGGATGGCATCACTGACTCAATGGACGTGAGTTTGAGCAAACTCCGGGAGATAGTGATGGACAGGGAAGCCTGATATGCTACAGCCCACAAGGTCGCAAAGAGTTGAACAGGACTTATCAACTAAACAACAGCAACTCCCCTGGAGGGTATCTGCAAAATAGCTTAAATATATTGTTGTGTATATCTGTTGATGGGGAAACAGGACCTTGCCCCAAGGCTGCTCTTGATTGTTTCTCCTATGTCTCAATACCCTCCCTTCCATAATTAACAGCTGCTTGAATCTGCCCATTAGAATTCAGGGGAGGTCATGGAGGCTTAATGAAGGCTATTTTCTATAATCAAAGAAATGGGGGTTACAGAAGGGTTTTATGCTCAGGAGCCCCACGGGGCCCTCCACAGTATCAACATGTTTTCCCTTCACTGCGTCTCTGCACATACTCACCTCAAACTCTCACATGTACTCTCACTCACATGCTGATATGCTCAAAGCATACATGATCTCCCATAGGCACATCTAGTCCACTCTTCAACACATATTCCCCCATAGTCTTGCTCCCAAAACTTTGATACAAATGCTTTCTCTCAGACACCACAATCTCCATCCATTCACATATATTCCACATACAAACATATCCACTACAGACTCCCATAATTTCACTGGCCCATGAAAAGTGGGTGAATTTTCTATATTGACTTCAATCTTTTCCTTATCATTTGATTTTTTTCCCAGTGAACATGTATTTCTTCTATAATTAAAAATATATGGCATGGTCAAAGTAATTCAAAATAATTTAAACTCCTAGAGTAGCATTTCAGGACCTGTAAGATATGGCACCTACCTATACTTAAAAATCCGTATACAAAAAACCCCAAGTCTATATCCCTCATATATATTTATTTAACTTACTTGATCCTAGCAACACCCCCTGGAGACAGGGCAGGAATCATTTTCCCCAAGATCAATCTCAAACTTCCTGATCCTGGAGCTTCTCTGGTGGCTCAGTGGTAAGGAATCTAACTGCCAATTCAGAACACACAGTCTCAATCCCTGATCCAGTAAGATCCCACGTGCCATGGAGCAACTAAGCCCCTGTGCCACAACTATTGAGCCTGTGCTCTAGAGCTCAGAAGCTGCAACTACTGAGCCCATGTACTGCAACTATTGAAGCCTGTGTGCCCTAGAGCTCATGTTCCCCAACAAGAGAAGCCAGTGCAATGAAAAACCCATGCACCACAAATGGTTAGTAGCTCCTACTCATGGCAACTAGAGAAAAAGCCCATGCAAAAATGAAGAGCTAATGCAGCCAAAAATAAATAAATAAATAATCAAACTCTCTGATCATATTGAAACAGGAGGGAAGCAGTCAGGGCACAACATTTAAAAGAATGATAATAACCATTGGACATGGCAAAGACTACTTATAACCAACTGGGCCCAAGATGGCAGAATATTTGACTTCCAGTAGACCTTGAGCCCGGAGAAGGCAATGGCACCCCACTCCAGTACTCTTGCCTGGAAAATCCCATGGACGGAGAAGCCTGGTAGGCTGCAGTCCATGGGGTCGCTAAGAGTCAGACACGACCGAGCGACTTCACTTTCACTTTTCCCTTTCATGCATTAGAGAAGGAAATGGCAACCCACTCCAGTATTCTTGCCTGGAGAATCCCAGGGACAGCGGAGCCTGGTGGGCTGCCGTCTATGGGGTCGCACAGAGTCGGACACGACTGAAGTGACTTAGCAGCAGCAGCAGAACTTGAGCCTCATTATATGCTCAGTATAATACATTAGTGGGCTTCCCTGGTGGCTCAGACAGTAAAGAATCCACCTGCAATGCGGAAGGCCTGGGTCCGATCCCTGGATTGGGAAGATCTCCTGGAGGAGGGCATGGCAACCCTCTCCAGTATTCTTGCCTGGAGATTCTCCATGGACAGAGGAGCCTGGTGGGCTACAGTCCATAGGGTCGCAAAGGGTCGGACATGACTGAGCAACTAAGCACAGAACAATACATTAGTACACTAAATGACACCCACCAGCACCTTGACAGCTCTGAGGCCAACCACAAAAAGCCAAAAAGTGGGTGGTGGCACAACTCCTGGAAATTTTCCCCCTTTTCCCCAAAATAATTAGGATAAAAATAATAATCCTGTTCATTAGCCTATGAAATTACTCAGCCCATAAAAACTAACCACACCATACTGAGAAGCCCTCTCTCTCTCTTTCTTTCTCTCTCATGTGCTCATGCATACATACCCCTTCAGAGATATCCCACACTCTGTCTGTGGAGTGTGCTTCTCTTAAGCTCTCTCTTGCCTCTGAGAAGGCTCACACTCTCTCTGTGAAGTGTGCTGTTTTCTAAATAAATCTACGTCTTACCTATCACTTCATCTCCAAATTATTTCCAGATGAAGAAAGTACCTTAAATTCACCTATGATTCCAATTCTCTATCCACTTCTCCTCCTTCATCATGCTTTCCTACTACTTATTCTTTAATTTGTGGAATTTAATTCTCAATTTTACCCATTATTTAAGGTCTACTTAAAATACCACTTCTTTCATGAAACCTCTGACTTTCAGACACAGAACTGATCTTTCTGAGTTTTTTTCTTTTTTTTTTTTTTTTGGCATTCTTTTGGCCTCTCTTATGGCACTTATATTCTATCTTGAATTCTAGTTATGTAGGAAGCAAGGCCCAGAAATGTTAAATGACTTCCCAAGAACACATTGTTAATAAGAGGCAAAGGCTTAGGTGGGAAGGGTACTTATCTCATTGAGGGCAGGGATTCCATCTGATCCATTTATTTTCTTAGTGCTCAGCTCAAAATTTGGCACATATAATGGGCTCAGCATATGCTTTTTGACTGAATGAAAAAGAAAGAGAGAGAGAGGTTTGAGAGGATAGGAAAACTTATTTCTGGACTGAGCTTGACATTAGGCCTTCTGTGCCTGTTTCTCTAGCATTATGCCAGGCTCCAGGGAGAGAACTGGCAAACAGAAGAACACTTGGCAAAGGATCATGAATCAGACAACATCAAGGCATCCCCATTACAATAAAATTCAGCAAGTCAAGGAGAAGGAGGCAGCGAAGCAAAGTGGAGGAGATTCTGAAAGAAGTGGAAGGGCCCAGAAGGGCCTGAGAATGATGAAAAAACAGAAAGAAACCTGAAGTGCAAAGACAGCCGAGAAACAGACCAGGATAGGGAAAGGGGGATCAAAAGTAGGAAAGGGCAAAGGCTCAGATAGATTCACATTAGAGCTTAAGTGTTCCATGACAGGCTTGAAAAGGAGGGCACCAGCCAAGACATCCTGCTGGCACTCAAGGGAGTGCAGAACTCAACGTTTTCAGTTGCTCAAAGTGAAGGGAAAGAGAATCAGGGTGCGGGCAAAAGAGTGAACTTCCCAATGTCTTAGGCCCTGGCCAGGTCAATGCAAACAACTCAGGCCTGTCTGGTACCCTGCAGCAGCTGGGGCCAAGTGGTAACTAGCAAAGGCACAGAGGACATTTAACCCAAATAATGAAAAGCTTGAGACAGGCTCGAAGGACATGGTCAACTCTCAATTATTCTTGTTCTAAGAATCAGTGGATTATTCCAGAAAGTTTTTTGTTGTTTGTTTTTAACTCAAACCTAGTTTTAAAATTCTACACCCCATCTCCCTCCTCTTCCTATCATCTCTGCTAGGTAGCCAACGTCCCTGGGGAGTCTAATTGTGACTCCTTCTGGGTCAGGGAGCCCTTGTCAGACCTGAATTGGCACCAGGGTTCTCAGAGGAGCCATGGAGCACCTGACCCAAGGCCTGCATCATCTACTTATCAAGAATCTGACAGGGAAATAAGATGAATGAGCAAGGTAATGGCTGGGACCTAAGGCTCTGAGTGGAGTAACCCTAGATATGGGGTGGGATAAGAGCACAGAAAGAAAAGGGAAGGGAATGCTAAGTTATTGAGTTCCTGTCAGATGCCACACATACATTTTCTATTTTCAAGTTTTTCTCACAAACCACCCTAAAAGTCAGTGTGTATTAACCCCATTTTACAAAGAAACTGAGACTTAGAAGAGGAAGTAATTTCAGCCAAAGTAATATAGCATTTAAATGGGAAGTGAATTCTAAACACAAGTTTCTCTGAGTTTCAAGTTAATGTTCTTGCCAGTATATTTGCTGTCTCTCAAAGGACTTTGAAATTACAGAGAAATCTCTCTTCAATTAATTTACCAGCCAATTTCTACTATTTCTTTTTTTTTTGCCCTTTTCTTTTTTTCTCCTTATTTTCCCAACCTTTAAATTTTTCCATCTACTATTTTTCCCCTTCTTGCCTGCCTTCCATCTGTCTTCTTTCCTCTCTTATTTTACATTTACATTCATTTCTTACTATAGCCAAGCCTGCTATAAGAACTCTGGAGATCAAGCAGCTCATATACCCTGTTCTCCAGAAGTTCCTAGTGTAGTGCCCACAGATATATTTCCACATGTTCAAAGAATCACATGAGATAGAAATATATATATAAGCATAGCATAGTGAAAAGAGAATGTGAGATGGAAATCTGTAAACTGAGGGTCTCTGTCCCTGCTTTATTACTTACATTATGATCTTGGGAAAATCACATAACTCTCTTCAGCTTATCTAGAAATCTTTACCTAGAAAATGGAGAAAATAAAACAGTCTTTATGCTTCAGAAGCAGAAAATAACAGATGTCAAAGTCCTTTGTAATCCATGAAGTTCTATCAAGTTATAAGGCCTGGCTTTACATATATATGTATAGACTAGAGATCCCTTCAAAAAAATTAGAGATAGCAAGGGAACATTTCATGCAAAGATGGGCTTGATAAAGGACAGAAATGGTATGGACCTAACAGAAGCAGAAGATATTAAGAAGAGGTGGCAAGAATACACAGAAGAACTCTACAAAAAAGATCTTCATGACCCAGATTATCACAGTGGTGTGATCACTCACCTAGAGGCAGACATCCTGGAACGTGAAGTCAAGTGGGCCTTAGAAAGCATCAATACAAACAAAGCTAGTGGAGGTGATGGAATTCCAGGTGAGCTATTTCAAATCCTCAAAGGTGATGCTGTGAAAGTGCTGCACTCAATATGCCAGCATAACTGGAAAACTCAGCAGTGGCCACAGGACTGGAAAAGGTCAGTTTTCATTCCAATCTCAAACAAAAGCAATGCCAAAGAATGCTCAAATTACGACGCAATTGCACTCATATCACACACTAGTAAAGTAATGCTCAAAATATTCCAAGCCAGGCTTCAACAATACATGATCTGTGAACTTCCAGATGTTCAAGCTGGTTTTAGAAAAGGCAGAGGAACCAGAGATCAAATTGCCAACATCTGCTGGATCATCAAAAAAGCAAGAGAATTCCAGAAAAACATCTCTTTCTGCTGTACTGACTATGCCAAAGCCTTTGACTGTGTGGATCACAACAAACTGTGGAAAATTCTGAAAGAGATGGGAATACCAGACCACCTGATTGCCCCTTGAGAAATCTGTATGCAGGTCAGGAAGCAACAGTTAGAACTGGACATGAAGCAACAGACTTGTTCCAAATCGGGAAAGGAGTACATCAAGGCTGTATATTGTCACCTTGCTTATTTAACTTATATGCAGAGTACATCATGAGAAATGCTGGGCTAAAGCTGGAATCAAGATTGTTAGGAGAAATATCAATAAGCTCAGATATGTAGATGACACCACCCTTATGGCAGAAAGTGAAGAAGAACTAAAGAGCCTCCTGATGAAAGTGAAAGAGGAGAGTGAAAAAGTTGGCTTAAAGCTCAACATTCAGAAAATTAATATCATGGCATCCGGTCCCATCACTTCATGGCAAATAGATGGAGAATCAGTGGCTGACTTTATTTTGTGGGGCTCCAAAATCACTGCAGATGGTGACTGCAGCCATAGAATTAAAAGAAACTTACTCCTTGGAAGAAAATTTATGATCATCCTAGACAGCATATTAAAAAGCAGAGACATTACTTTGCCAACAAAGGTCCATCTAGTCAAGACTATTGTTTTTCTAATAGTCATGTATGGATGTGAGAGTTGGACTATAAAGAAAGCTGAGTGCTGAAGAATTGATGCTTTTGAACTGTGCTGTTGGAGAAGACTCTTGACAGTTCCTTGAACAGCAAGGAGATCCGACCAGTCTATTGTAAAAGAAAACTGTCCTGAATATTCATTGGAAGGACTGATGTTAAAGCTGAAACTCCAATACTTTGGCCACCTGATGCCAAGAACTGACTCATTTGAAAAGAGTCTGATGCTGGGGAAGATTGAAGGTAGGAGGAGAAGGGGAATACAGAGGGTGAGATTGTTGGATGGCATCACCAACTCAATGCACATGAATTTGAGTAAGCTCTGGGGATTGGTGATGGACAGGGAGGCCTGGCACGCTGCAGATTGTGGAGTCACAAAGAGCTGGACACCACTGAGCAACTGAACTGAACTGAAGAATGTATATTATGGGAGTAAGTCTGGTAGAATCTTTCTATTGTTAAGTTCTAATCCTGTTATCCTAAAATGTAAATTGTGGGAGTGGGTCTGGTAAAATTTTTACAACATTCTTTTGATTTATCTTAATAACTAATTTAAAAAGTATATAATTATCTTGCTAAGGACTGGCAAATGGGGCTCTCTCCATCCCCCTTCTGATGTCTATGTCAGAAGCTTTCTCTGTCCCTTTTCATAGTTTAATAAAACTCTGCTATACAAAAGCTCCGAGCGATCAAGCCTAGTCCCTGGTCCCAAAGCTGAATCTTCTTCTTCGGAGATCACGAATCCGACATTGTTCACCATAAGCTATCATAACGGGGGCTCGTCTGGGATCTTCAGGAAAGGGTAAGAACACTCAGAGGTCTAGCCTCTCTGCTTTCTCAGTATACAGGTTTTCTGCTTTACTTTACTCTTTAGTGTGCTTGTGTGAATGAATGACACGTCCTGCATGAAGCAAGTGATGAGCCCTGTCCTGTGGTTTTGCAGTGCCTCATAATGACTTAAGGCCACCCCCAAAAGGAGAGCCTTGTCGGGGGTTTATACCAACCTGCCAATGCCAAGAGACACCCAAGTTCCCTGCGAGGGGAGCAACCAGAAATGGGGGAAGGGTGTGGACCAAACTTTCCTTTCTCGGTCACCTTTTCCTGGTCTCTTTGACCATTTCATAATTGTGTGGGAAATTAGAATTACTAACCTAATCTGTCAAATCATAGACTTTAAATGGACTTGTAATTCATGCTGTTACTATGTACTTTTACTTAGACTCCAAGCTTGATAGTCTTAGGAACCCAGACTCGCTAGGAGCGTGTTTAGGAACTAAGTGGAACTAGTGAGTCCTTGTTGTAGCTGTGCCTCCAATCTATATGGATAGAAGCACTGCTAGCGAGCATGAGGTTTGTAAGAACATAGGTCAGGAATTTCAGTTTGGGAGGTCAGTGGGCTTCTTCCTTTGGTAGTACTAGCTGTTAGCAGACTAGATAAAGCTTTCCAATGGCTTTTTGATGTGGCAATGATTCATCATTTCTACTGCAGTCAGGACTGTACTCAGGAATGTGAATGGACACATGGAAGATGGATGCTTCCCCTGGTAGTACTAGCCTGGGAAACATTCCAGGAAACTACTCTGGCAAATCAAAGCTGTGGTGGTATGGAACTAGAAATCAATTCGGGATGTCATCAGGTCTACCCCTGGTGCATCACCATCCTGTCTCAGTGGTAGAACTGGGAAAGACGAGTAAGGTGCCTGTGTCAGTAAGGGACAGACTAAGTCCAGCCAGGGAAAGGAAGCTTCGGTGGAAAGTCTGTCTACACTCCCATCTAGAGCAGGGAGGGATGCCTCTGATGGAAGGAAGCAAAGGTGCTGGTCGCTGCTTTTTTTTCTCTCTTACAGATGGGATCTACTCAAAGTTCCAGATTCGCACCCTTGGATTGAGTCCTGAAAACTGGGATAAGTTTGACCCCCAGAGTTTAAGAAGACACACCTGACTTTCTTTTGCAAATCTGCATGGCCACAATATCCATTGGAGGGTGGCAGACAATGGGTGGTTGAAAGGTCTCTTAATTACGATACTGTTTTACAAATAGACCAGTTCTGTAGAAGACAAGGGAAATAGGTAGAAGTGTCGTATGTGTTACTCTTTTTCTCTCTGCAAGATATGCCAGACTTATGTCCTAAGCGTACAGATTTGGGTGTAAAGCCTTCAGCTCCCTCCTGTTCTCTTACTCTGCCTCTGTCTCTGAATCTGGAGATCACAACTGAGCAAGCTGAGGATCAAGGAATCCCTTCAGGAAGGGTTGCCTCAGTCTCAATAGAAGTTCAAACAACCCCAGTTCCAACGCAGCCTCAGACTACTTTGGTTTCAATAGGAACTCAGACAGTCAAAGTAGAGGATGCACAGACAACCAAAACTAAGGATGAGACAGAGGACAAGAAAGAGGATGTGGATGAGAAAAAGCAGGTTTCTCTAATCCATCCCTAGGAACACATGTGAAGGATAGCTAGAGGGGCTGAGGAACAGCCACACAACTTACTGCCTCTTCAGGAGCCCCTCACTGGGAAACATAACCAATCCATAAAAATCCATAAGCCCTTTTCTTACCCAGAGGTACAATAGATAACGAGAGATCTGGGAGACTATCTAGAAATCCAGAAAAGTACATAGAAGCCTGTATGTGACTAACTTTATTTTACGAGCTTACTTGGAGAGATGTAATGTATGTCTGGGACAGATGCTGACTCCTGATTAGAGAGCTCGAGTTTGGGGGGAAGCTACTGCTTTTGGAGATGAATGGTTTGAGTGTGAGGCAAGGGGAAAGAGGGAACATGAAATAGCTCTCCTCCCTATGGGGAGCCAAGTGGTTCCCATAGCAGAGCCAGATTGGGATTATCACAAAGAGAAAGGGATATGGGAGCAGACCCATTTCATCAATTGCATTATTGAAGAGCTTAAGAAAGCTCAAAGTAAGCCTCTAAATTATGCTAAGTTGGTTGACACAGAACAAGGAGAGAAGGCAGATTCCTAGAGAGACTTTGCATAGGCTTTCGAAAGTTCACTAATAGTTCTCCTGAGAGTGCAGAGGGAGAGACGATCCTAAAAGATAAATTTCTCACTCAGTAAGCTCCAGATATCCACCATAAGTTACAAAAACAGGTGTTCAGACAGAATCAGTCTTTAAAAAAACTGTTGCAGCTGGGTCAGATAGTATATTACAGTAGAGAATATGAGGAGGAAAATAAGAGACAAATAAGAACCAGGCAAAACACTGAAGCCCCAACAATACCTGTTATACCTGCTCTGAAAGAGCCTGAGGAAAAATGCCCAAAGGAACCCAAGTGAAAAGGGATGGACTTGCTACTACTGTGGAAAGGAGGGGGATCTCAAGTGAAGCTGTTCTCCAGTGTCTAAGCCACCCCTAGCTCCCTGCCCAGTCTGTAAAGGACCACACTGGAAGAGAGACTGCCCCAAAGGTGTGGGCCCCGGGGGTTGGGATCTCAGGACAATCAGGTCTGAAGGTGCCCAGGGGTCCCCACGCAAGCTCCCATCCTAATAACACCTGAGGAACTCTGGGTATTAGTACCTGTGGGGGGCAAAGCAGTCGATTTTCTTTTGGACACTGAGGCAACTTTCTCTGTGCTCACTGAAGCCCCTGGTCCACTTTCCTTCCAATCCACTCCTGTAATGGGACTGTCAGGATGAGCCAAACACCATAATTTCACTCATCCCTTAAGCTGCAACTGGGACTCTGTGCTGTTTTCTCACGAGTTTCTGATCATGTCGGAATCTCCCTCACCCCTCTGGGGAGGGATATACTGAGGAAAATCCAGGCCTCTGTTTTCATGAATATGGAGCCTGCTCTTTCTCTCCCATTAACTGAACAAAATGTAAATTCTAAAGTGTGGGCTGATGGAAAAACGGTGGGTCGAGCACAAAATGCTGTTCTTGTCATTATCAAGCTCAAAGACCCTCACTTATTTCCACATCAAAAGAACTACCCACTAAAGCCTGAGGTTAATGAAGGGTTAAAACCCATCATTGAGATTTTAAAGGAGCAGGGTTTATTAATTCCCTGTAATAGTCCCTGCGATACTCCTATTTTGGTTGTGAAGAAGTCAAATGATAAATGGAGACTAGTTCAAGTTTTACAAATAATAAATGAGCTTGTGGTTCCTTTACACACCATGGTGCCTAATCCTTATACTTTATTGTTTGCAATTCCTGCACGGGAAAAAATATTTCTCAGTAATTGATTTAAAAGATGCCTCCTATTCTGCACCTTTGGCAGAGGAAAGTCAATTTCTATTTCCCTTTGAGGATCCTACTCAGCCAGCTTCTCAGTTAACCTGGACAGTTTTGCCACAGGGATTTTGTGACAGCTCTCATCTATTTGGGCAAAGTTTGACACAGGATCTACAAAACTTTAACAGCTCCGAGGCAGTGGTACTACAATACAATATGTAGATGATATTCTACTCTGTGCTGAGACAGAGGAAGCTTGCTCACAAGCCTCAGATTTCTTAAATTTTCTGGCAGGCTGTGGTTATAAAGCATGAATGGAAAAGGCTCAGCTTTGTCAATAATCTGTTAAATATTTGGGCCTAATCATATCAGAAGGGACTAGGGCCATAGGCTCCGAGAGAACTAAGTCTATACTAAATCATCCCCTACCTATGACTTTCAGACAACTGAGAGGATTTTGGGGAATCATAGGCTACTGCTGCATTTGGATTCAGGGTTATGGGAAACTTGCCCGGCTTTTATATAAACTTATAACTGAACCTCAGCAGGCCAAAACTGACAAACTGGTTTGGTCTCCAGATACTCAAAGGCTTTTACGTCTCTTCAGACTGCTCTCCTGCAAGCTCCTACTTTGAGTTTTCCCACAGGGTCAGAATTTAATTTGTTTGTCATTGAAAGAAAAGGTATGGCCTTGGGAGATTTGACACAACCCAGAGGGCCTCACCAGCAAACTATAGCTTACCTGAGAGAGAATTAGATGTAGTGTCACGTGAGTGGCCACATTATCTAAGAGTAATTGCATTGACTGCTTTATTAACACCTGAAGCCCTCAAAATAATTAATGGGCAAAATCTTACTGTACTGACTTCTCATGATGTGAGTGGAATCTTAAAATCTAAGGTTAATACTTGGATGACAGCCAGCTTCTTAAATATCAGTCATTGGTGTTAGAAGGACCAATATCTAAGCTTAAAATTTGTGGAAACTTAAATCCTGCCACTTTCCTTCCTGAAAAGGAGATGAAACACCTGGTCATGATTGTTCCCAATTTCTAACTTTAAACTATGTAGCCAGGGAAGAGCCAATGGATACTCTATTAGACAATTCTGACATGGATATATTTACAGATGACAGTTCTTTTGTTTGGGATGGGAAGCGGAAAGCAGGTTATGCTGTGGTTACGTCTGAACAGGTTTTAGAGGTAAAGTCTCTTCCCCCTGGTACAAGTGCCCAATTGCCAGAGCTTGTTGCTTTGACCCGAGCCCTAGAGTTAAGCAAAGGATAGTGAGTAAATATCTACACTGATTCGAAGTACACTTATTTGACTTTACATGCTCATGCTGCAATATGGAAAGAGAGACAATTTAAAACAACAACAGGAGAAACTGTTAAACATTTCAAAGAGATTGAGAGACTTTTAACTGTTGCACATTGGACCTAACAGAAGCAGAAGATATTAAGAAGAGGTGGCAAGAATACACAGAAGAACTGTACAAAAAAGATCTTCACGACCCAGATAATCACGATGGTGTGATCACTCACCTAGAGCCAGACATCCTGGAATGTGAAGTCAAGTGGGCCTTAGAAAGCAACACTACGAACAAAGCTAGTGGAGGTGATGGAATTCCAGTTGAGCTATTTCAAATCCTCAAAGGTGATGCTGTGAAAGTGCTGCACTCAATATGCCAGCAAATTTGGAAAACTCAGCAGTGGCCACAGGACTGGAAAAGGTCAGTTTTCGTTCCAACCCCAAAGAAAGGCAATGCCAAAGAATGCTCAAACTACTGCACAATTGCACTCATCTCACATGCTAGTAAAGTAATGCTCAAAATTCTCCAAGCCAGGCTTCAGCAATACATGCACCGTGAACTTCCAGATGTTCAAGCTGGTTTTAGAAAAGGCAGAGGAACCAGAGATCAAATTGCCAATATCCGCTGGATCATCGAAAATGCAAGAGAGTTCCAGAAAAACATCTATTTCTGCTTTATTGACTCTGTCAAAGCCTTTGACTGTGTGGATCACAATAAACTGTGGAAAATTCTGAAAGAGATGGGAATACCAGACCATCTGACCTGTCTCTTGAGAAACCTGTATGCAGGTCAGGAAGCAACAGTTAGAACTGGACATGGAACAACAGACTGGTTCCAACTAGGAAAAGGAGTATGTCAAGGCTGTATATTGTCACCCCGCTTATTTAACTTACATGCAGAGTACATCATGAGAAACGCTGGGCTGGAAGAAACACAAGCTGGAATCAAGATTGCTGGGAGAAATATCAATAACCTCAGATATGCAGATGACACCACCCTTATGGCAGAGAGTGAAGAAGAACTAAAGAGCCTCTTGATGAAGGTGAAGGAGGAGAGCGAAAAAGTTGGCTTCAAGCTCAACGTTCAGAAAACTAAGATCATGGCATCTGGTCCCATCACTCCATGGGAAATAGATGGGGAAACAGTGGAAACAGTGTCAGACTTTATTGTTTTGGGCTCCAGAATCACTGCTGATGGTGACTGCAGCCATGAAATTAAAAGACGCTTACTCCTTGGAAGGAAGGTTATGGCCAACCTAAATAGGATATTTAAAAGCAGAGACATTACTTTGCCAACAAAAGTACGTCTAGTCAAGGCTATGGTTTTTCCAGTGGTCATGTATGGATGTGAGAGTTGGACGGTGAAGAAAGCTGAGCATCGCAGAATTGATGCTTTTGAACTGTGGTGTTGGAGAAGACTCTTGAGAGTCCCTTGGACTGCAAGGAGATCCAATCAATCCATCCTAAAAGAGATCAATCCTGGGTGTTCATTGGAAGGTCTGATGTTGAAGCTGAAACTCCAATACTTTGGCCACCTCATGTGAAGGGTTGACTCATTGGAAAAGACCCTAATGCTGGGTAGGATTGGGGGCGGGAGGAGAAGGGGACGACAGAGGATGAGATGGTTGGATGACATCACCGACTCGATGAACATGGGTTTGGGTAGACTCCGGGAGTTGCTGATGGACAGGGAGGCCTGGCATGCTGCAATTCATGGGGTTGCAGAGAGTCGGACACGACTGAGCGACTGAACTGAACTGAACATTGTCCTAAAGAAGTAGCTGTTCTACACTGCAAAGGGCACAGCAGGGACGGGAGAAAAGTAGCTGAGGGAAATCAGTTGGCTGATTCCTAAGGCAGAAAAACAGCGCTTTATGAATTCCCTCTCCTACAAATGCTCTTAGTCTGGACAGGTCCTGCTGAACAGGAAAAACCACAATATGCTGAAGAAGAATTACAAAGATATGAGAAAAGAGGAGGAAAAATCACTGATAAAGATTGGTTACAGTCTGAAGATGGACTATTAATAATTCCTGAAAATGTTCAGTGGAAAATTCTTAAGGGTTTACACCAGAGTTTTCATTTACATGTTGAGGGCACTTACCAGATGGGCCTGATAATCTATGTGGGCCTGCTTCTGCTGACTCCAAAAGTCCCCAGTCTGCCGTTCGAACATCAAGACAATGCCTTCCTGCCCTGGGCTCATTCTTACACTGCATTCCACAATCTGTCTAATTGCTGGGCCTATGGAGCTCTCCCCTCTTCACCAGTTGAAGGCTTCCCATGGTGGATTTCTCCATCTCAAAGAAAAGACTTTCTTCAACTCTGTGACATATATACCAGATATGAGTACTAATGTTACTCAGTTTACTAAACACATGGACAAGATGATTCAGGCTATGGATTCTCCTGGAGCCTCAGTCACCTCACTTTGGGAAATGTTAACTAGCTCCCCGTGGAGGAAAACTATCTTAATCATAATAATTCTAATTGTTCTGTTTTTACTGTTTGCTCCCTGCATCTGTAACTGTGTAACCGGATTTCTTTCTAACCATCTGAAAGCTTTTAATTTACAAATGGTTGTCCAGGCTCCTCCGAGTGCCGCAGACTCCTCCAACTATTATCTAGGGGCCCTGGATCAGAGATCCTCAATATGAGGGTTAGGAGAATATGTTGCCTCAACAATTTAGGGACAACACCCTTCAACAGCAGGAAGTAGTTATGGAATGAAAACGACTCCCCTTTCCCTCGGCAACATAATTCTCCTAAAAGAAAAGGGGGGAATGAGAGAATTCCTAGGCAGGCTGGTAAGAAGCCTGGGGGTCCCGGAGGAGAGAGGGGTCTGGAATTCTCAAAGAGGAGGAAAGGAAAAACTTTTTTAAATTTTTTCTCTACATTCCTTAGTCTTAGTCACATAAAACTTTTTTTTTTTTCCTTTAAGCCTGGAACTGATGATTACGCAACAAACAACTCAGTTTAAACTCTGTACTAGGGATCATATAACGACAATGTATCCTGCTTGAGGACAGTTTCTCCTTCCTGAAAATCTTCTGACTAATCCTGATATCTTAAAATGTATATTATGGGAGTGGGTCTGGTAGGATCTTTCTATCTTTAAGTTCTAATCTTGTTACCCTTAATGTAAATTGTGGGAGTGGTTCTGGTAAAAGTTTTACAACCTTGAGACATTCTTTTGATTTATTGTAATAACTAATTTAAAAAGTATATAATTCTGTTGCTAAAGACTAGTGAGTGGGGCACTCTCCATCCCCCTTCTGATGTCTATGTCAGAAGCTTTCTCTGTGCCTTTTCATACTTTAATAAAACTCTGCTATATAAAAGCTCTTGAGTGATCAAGCCTGGTCCCTGGTCCCGAGACCAGGGACCTTCTTCAGAGATCACAAATCTGACATTATTCACGGTAAGATATCAAGATCCCACAAGCCATGTAGTGTGGCCAAAAAACAAAAACAAAAAAACAGCAGTGCTAATAAATCCTGACCTTTGATCAAAAGATATTCATGGAAAGAATTCAGCACCTTAGATTCTACTGTAGATACTAGGGGCAAATGCAAGTCTGTTTTCAAGTTGCTAAGCCTAGGGACATCAAAACGCAGGCAAGGAGGGTAGAAGAGACAGACAGCATACTTTCCAGCAATTAACAGAGAAAGCCCCAGACTTCCCTAAAGAAAATTCCCCATCCCAGAAAAGAAAGCTTTCTTCCAAAAGGCCTGGCAATAGCTTATGACGTAAGACCATTAAGCAGACTTTTCCAGGGGCAGAACTTTATTTCGGTAGAAGTTTGGGTAGAGTGTTGAGGATTCCTGGGAAATGATGGTGCACTGAGGAAAGTAAGTCCCAGAATGTAAGTCCCAGAATGGCACACTGAATTTGCTATCTCTTTTCTCCTGTTACCCCATTCACCTCTCCTATCCCACCTCCTCCTACTCAAGGATAATGTCTCAAGAGAAGCCAAGACAATCTTACAGATGCCTCTCCCTGGGCCCCCCGAATTCCTTATTATGATCTCTTTGTCTTTGGAGATGATTTTCCTGATGAAGAGTCTATTCTGAGGAGGTTAGTTCAAGTCCACTTCATGCTGAAGGCTTTGGGCATGATATGTTCAAAATCATATATCCATGCTCTCATTATCAAGTTCCTGACTGCATCTTGGGCCAAGTACTCAGAGATAATAGACCCCAGAGTGAGGTAGAAGGGAGTCTGGATCATCCCACTGGGTTTTTGGAAGGCCTGAAGCCATTTCACCTCATTTTCCCAAATGCCTGTGTCTAGCCCATCCTACTCTACTGAGTCTTGGTTACCTATCCAAGGAAATAAAGATATTACTTTTACAAAAACTATAATAAACAGAAACCTCAATTAAATGGAGTCAGGAGAACAGAAGAGGGAGTTCTCACACCCTATGACATAGCAGAGCCCAACAGGAAGAAGAAAGACTCTCTCTCCTTGCCCAGCACGAGTTCAGCCAATGAGAGCCAGTCACAACCCAGCCAACGAAAAGCCATGGACTGTTTGTTTACTACAGCCCTCTCAATTTCCTGTCTCCCTCTATAAAACAGTTCTCACCATTTTTTTTTTTTTTTTTTTTTTGCTGTAGACTTGCATGTGGCTCACCATGGCTGTACATTCCAAGTTGCAATTCTTTGCTGATCTGGAATAAACTCTTTTTTTTTTTGCCAGAGAAATAACTGGCAGTCTATTTGTTTTGAATCAACATATTTGCCACAGGTCTGTTTGCCAGGATTGAGCAATGTGTGTAAAGCACCTAACACAATGCCTGGCATAGTATATACTGGTGGTGACTTTTTAAACTAGAGTGACAATCTGATTTGCCCAAGACTTTTCTGGTTTTAGCACTGAAAGTCTCACATTGTGGGAAACTCCCTGAGTTCTAGCAGTCTGCGATGGTTGGTTACCCTATTTTCAATCCTCTCTTCTCAACACTCCAAAGGAAAGTACAGTCTAATCATCTAACATTCTCACTTGTTTGATTCACAAACCAATCTACTTCTGTATTTCTCTAATCAAAATTCTAAAATTTTGTAAAAAAGAATACATAGATTGAACAAATTCCAATGTGCTTCTAATGTCCATTCCTCCTAACAACTCTGTTACTGGACAGTGCGTCTCAACTAAGGTGATTTTACCCACAGGGGATATTTGGCATGTCTTCAGGCATTTCATGTCACAACCTGAGAGGAGAAGAATGCAAACTGGCATCTACTGGGTGAAGTCCAGGGATGCTGCTAAACAGTCCACAATGCGCAACTCCAACAATAAATTAAAAAGGATTCCCTGATAGCTCCATTGGTAAAGAATTTGCCTGCAATGCAGGAGACCCCGGTTCTATTCCTGGATCTGGAAAATCCGCTGGAGAAGGGATAGGCTACCCACTTCAGCATTCTTGGACTTCCCTTGTGGCTCAGCTGGTAAAGAATCTGCCTGCAATGCGGGAGACCTGGGTTCAATCTCTGGGTTGGGAAGATCCCCTGGAGAAGGGAAAGACTGGGAAGATCCCCTGGAGAAGGGAAAGACTACCTACTCCAGTATTCTGGCCTAGAGAATTTCATGGACTGTGTAGTCCATGGGGTCACAAGGAGTCGGACATGACAAACAATAAATTATTTCGATCAAAATGTTAATGGTGCTGAGGTTGAGAAACCCTGGTCTAGTGGATATTATTAGCTCAATAGTGCTATAAATGAAGTCTCTGAGGCTAAGTAAGAGAAGTAGCTCAAGGTCAAAATGCTGTGAATTGGTACATACAGTATCAAAATCCAGACTGGCTGACTCTGAATCCAGTTCATTTGTTACAATATTGCAACACTTCTAAGAAATGTTTTGTTTCTCACCTCATTTGGGTTTATTGCATCCTGGCATGATAAGACACAACCCTTGTTAGAGATGAGAAGGCAGAGTCTCCAAAACTCAGATTGTTAGCTTTTCAATCAAGTTTAGCTTGTACCCTGCACCCTTTCCTCCCCCCCCACCCCCCACACGGCATAGAATATGATGGCAGTGAGGATTTGGTCACTGACTGGGGCCCCTGAGAGGCCTAGATGTGAGTAAATGCTGGTGACCAGGGTCATGGTGCACAGGGAAGACTGAAAAGTCCATCCTTGCCACAATAGTAATCAGTTATGGGGAAGCAGCAAATCCATCCCTCCAGCCTCTTAGCATGCTCAAGAATGCCTTCAGTCACTGATTCCAAAACCAATTCTCAAGAAAGGCCATACCTTGCACTATTGAGCTTATAGATGTGGTTTATTGATATAATCTAGCCCAAATCTCTCATTTTATAGAGAGAAAAAAATGAAGTCCTTAGAAAGGTCTGGCTCACTATTTTGAAGAGGAAGAGGACAGGAATATTAGGGTGCCCTGCCACCTAGTGCAGAGCTTATGTCACTACATTCTCTGGAATCAGGCTTGCAGGCCAAGCAGGCACTTCTACTTTAGTGCTAAGTGTAGGCCAATATAACACCTCTCACCTTTGTGTCCTTAATTCTCACCCAGTAGACTCTCTTAATAAACTAGCATTTGAGGATCCTGAGGTAGATGTTAGGGTGTAGACATGGAGGAATATTAGAAATGAAGGGGGCTGTAGATCTTTCCCCTGCCCTTTTTGACATTTCTTTTACACTGTGGTCCTGGACTGCTGATTCTCTTTCATCTCAATCCTGTCTCCTGGCCTCACTACCTAGCTCTCATTCTCATAGTGCCCTTAATCTTGGTCAATTTGTCCTTTTTTAAAGCTTCTAAATATCAAAACAAAGGATTAACCTTAAATATAACATTTTCTATGCTGTAGCTAGCCAGTACACATATGTCTATTATCTGCCAGGCCCCAACAAGCATCTGAATTTAGGACTTCACTCTATTCTGAGCCTTTATTCCCTAAGTCGCTCAGTCAAATTGAGTATTCCAGCCATGTATTTTTTTCTCACAGAGAAAACACCTAGTTTTCTCTATACTAGTAGTTCTTGAAAGATGGTCTCTAAGTCAACAACGTCACCACTATCTGGGACTTAGTTAGACGTGAAAATAAAAAAAGGGCCCCACCCCAGATCTACAGAATCAGTCTCTGAAGTTGAAGCCCAATAATCTTGGTTTTAATCAGCAGCCCAAATAATTCTGTTATGTGCTGAACTATGAGAACTTTTGCCCAGTACCCTTAGGTTAGTCTTACAAAGCAGCAGAAAGCGAAGTTGCTCTTCCTGTCCGACTCTTTCCGACCCCATGGACCGTAACCTACCAGGCTCCTCTGTCCATGGGATTTTCTAGGCAAGAGTACTGGAGTGGGTTGCCATTTCCTTCTTCAGGGGATCTCCCCAATCCAGCGATAGAACCCAGGTCTCCCACATTGCAGGCAGACACTTTACCATCTGAGCCACCAGGGAAGCCACTAGAAAGCAACAGAATGGTATCATTTTAGGGTACAAAGAAGTATGGCCACTGAGATCAGTTAAGCATTGCACAACTCCAGAAGCTACCTGTTATGTAGATGTGAATGGTGCCATACAGAATTGTACGGTGCAGACCTGATAGTAAGGATGCTATTCCTGATAGTAAGGATGCTATTCCTCTTCCTGCCACCGAAAGAAGTTAACAAATGAAAAGTCAAGAACAGAATACCACATCTCCTATTAGTCCTCACAGTGATGTTCTAAAGCTGGTTCATAGAAGCTAGAGCCAATTGTGTACATCTCTTTCCAGTTCTGCACTTAGTGATTTTACATTGGTAGCTTGAAACAGGCTATGGTGAAAGTATTTAAACCACAGAAATCAGCAAACAGCACAATTCAGGGTTAAACATTTTTTTTTTTTTTAAAGATCATCTTTATCTCTCCTAGCAGGGCCTCCAGGTATAGCCATGTAAGTTTTGTACCACAATGCCACCTCTCCAGCAAATATATACAAGAATATTATTGTATCATAGTTTTTAGCTGTGAAATGTTGGTAACAAAGTGAATGCCCAGATATAGGGAATGGTTGAAGAAATTACAGTCCATTCTCAACAGAGAATATTATGCAACCATTAAAAAGACATATTTGTAGCTGTATCAGATGACTTGAGGAGGCTTTAATGAGGAATTGTTGAAGGCAATATGTAGAAAAGTCTTTATGACATAGTCCTATTTTGGAAAACAAATGATATTTTGTTATGTGCAGGGACAGACATATAATAGCATATCAACATGGATTATGGGAATGATAGGAAGGAGAATTCTCATGAAAAAGACTGTTCTAAATATCCCCAATATTTATATGCTCAGATTTACATAGCTAATGACAGTTTATATATTCCATAAATATAAATGTATTTAGAAGAATATAATTAAAACAATAAAAAATTGGGAGGTGGGGAGGTGATAGTGGGGCTTTCTAGGTGGCTCTAGTGGTAAAGAATCCATCTGCTAATGCAGGAGACATAAGAGATTCTGGTTCAATCCCTGGGTTGGGAAGATCCCTTGGAGAAGGGCATGACAACCCACTCCAGTATTCTTGCCTGGAGAATCCCATGGACAGAGGAGCTTGGCAGACTACAGTCCACAGGGTTGCAAAAAGTTGGACATGACTGAAGTGACATAGCACACATGCAGGAGGTGATACCAGGCAGGGCATAGTGTAAAGAATCCATCTGGGGTCGCATTCCCCTAAGTGGAGCAGTACCTAACAAGAAACGTATCAACCATCTCCTAGATTGGGAACAATCCTAGGGAGTACGGATGCCCAGGATCAAGGTCAGCATACTGAGAACCCCTTCAGAAAAGCCTAGTGTGCCAGGAATGCTGACATCAACGAAGGCCTTGTCTTCTGCCACTGGCTCAGTACAGCACAGCCAGCTCTCAGCTAAGCTACTGATAAAGGGAAAGGAAATGAGGTCAGGAAATGAGGTCCCGGTCAGTAGAGGATCAGGATTTGACAATTCTTGGGCTTGATGCCCAACCCCTAAGCTCTGGTTTTCCAACCTAATATATAGTTCAACTGCTGAGCAACGTACGGAACAGATGGGTCATTTAACAGATGTAAAATGAGACAACGTGATCAACTAGAAACCAGCTATGATATTTTGACTCTAACAGCACAAGCCCAGCCCAGACAGGTGCTTTACTCACTTCACTCACTCCTCATACTTCTTCTATGCCCTTAGGATGTCAGAAATTCTTCCACCAGGGTAACTAAAGAAACTTGTGTCTGGAGCTTTGGAGGAACTTTCATTCTACTCTCCCTACAATACCTGTGCAGCCACGTTTCAGACCCTTAGAATAGGTTCTTTTTATCATATCTGTGTGGTAAAATTCATTTTAAAATTATTTAAGAAATTTGCAAAGACAGACAAAAGTAACTTTAATAATTATCAACGTATAATCAGTCTTGTTGCATCTATACCCTCAACTCTTACCCACCTCTTTTATAATTTTTCACAGCTTTATTGCGGTATAATTTTCATAGAATAAATTGCAAATATTTAAATTGCAAAATTTGATGAGTTTTGGTATATGTATACACTCATGAAACAATGGCCACAAAAAATATAATGAACATGTTAATGAGCCCCAAAGTTAGATTAGTGGTTTTTTAACTGCAGGTTGCAACCCAATAGTCATTAGTGGAATCACTTCTGGGATGATCAATGAGAGACAATTATGGATAGCCCTGGGGCCTCATTTCCTTTCCCTTTATCAGTAGCTTAGCTGAGAGCTGGCTGTGCTGTACTGAGCCAGTTGCAGAAGACAAGGCCTTTGTTGATGTCAGCATTCCTGGCACACTAGGCTTTTCTGAAGGGGTTCTCAGTATGCTGACCTTGACCCTGGGCATCCATACTCCCTAGGATTGTTCCCAATCTAGGAGATGGTTGATACATTTCTTGTTACTTAGTGAAACTAGGTGTCACCTTAGCCCCCTTTCCCAGTGTGGAGGCAGAGCTTGTGTTCTTTGGGACTGCCCACAGTGACACATTCAACATACAGTCCAAGCAGATCCTTCTTTGCTGGAACTTCAGCCTTGGGGTATCAGAACATCTGCGACTGGCCTGGGCCACAGGACAAGGAGCGTTTGGGAGACTGCGTGTGCTCTACTACTTCTTGGCTTGCTTGTAAGTTTTTCCCCAATAAACCCCTTGTTTGTCTGTATCCTACAGCATATTGAAAGCTAGTTCCCCAAATATTACCTACACAACCTATTGATGAGACCAAACTGAGTTCAGTGGAGATGTCTCAGAGGGAAGGAAGGCAAGGTTAGAACTAAAGAACTGCAAGTTTAATTTGAGGTAGGTCTTTCAATACAGAGATTTGATTAGAATTAGGTAAGGTGTATAATAAAATAACCAAAGATTGGTAGAAATAGCAAGAAAAGGATTTTTGAGGTGAAGAATTTAAAGAATCTTAGGGCATTTCAAAATCTGCTGTTGTATTCCATTAGGGAATTCATTGTTGGGATTTTCAGGATGTTCCTGTAACGAACCATTTGCCGAGGCAGAGGGGAGTCCTGGAAAAATAAAGTTATGCTAATGAAGACAGTAGACTAGCAAGATCATGTATAGACAGTAAGGTGTGGTTTTAGTTCTCAATGTTGACAGGCTAAGTATGGGAATAGAAGGTTTTGGTTCTCAGGTATTTGTGGTGTATGCTTATGACCCCTTTATGGGACAGTGATGACCAGCATTTTTCCAAACATGAGCCTAAATAAACTACAGCTGAATTGTATCTAGTAAGGATGAGAATTGCTTTGCAGAAATTTTGTATCACTTATACATGTGTATGTGTGAAATGAGTCATGAAATGAAATGTGTCTCTTACAATAGGTCTGGGTCCAGAAATATTAGAAAGCTACTGCCTTAGAGAAATCCCTGAAAGGGATGATCCCCTCTGTCAGCCAGTTTGCATTGCTCCCATTTAACTTTTCATGCTAATAGTAGAAGAGCATCTACTTTTACTAGGGAGAAATATATCATCTAAAAATTGGACTCTGAGGGAGAAGGTGAGGGTGGGACGTTCTGGGAGAATGGCATTGAGACATGTGTATTGTCATATGTGAAACAGAGCACCACTCCATGTTCGATGCATGTGACAAGGGCTCAGGGCCGGGGCAATGGGATGATCCAGAAGGATGGGATGGGGAGGGAGGTGGGTGGGGGGTCCGGGAAGGGGAACACATGTAAACCCATGGCTGATTCATGTCAATGTATGGCAAAAACTATTACAATATTGTAAAGTAATTAGCCCCCAACTAAAATAAATAAATTTATTAAAAAAAAAAAATAAAATAAAAATAAAAATTGGAACAGAGGCCCTGTCCAGGCAGATTAAAAGTTGAGTAGGAAATTTGAATCTATACGGCTATCCACCATTTTGGCAGAGAGCTGAAAGAAGCCAAGTTGCTACTGCAGTACAAAGATGCAGGCTAGACACGAATAACAGCTTCCTATCATGAGAATTGTTGCTTCCCAAGTGGTGACAGCGGTAAAGAACCTGCCTGCCAATGCAGGAGACATAAGAAATGCGGGTTCGATCCCTAGGTTAGGAAGATCCCCTGGAGGAGGGCATGGCAACCCATTCCAGTATTCTTGCCTAGAGAATCCCAATGGATAGAGGAGCCTGGTGGGCTACAGTCCATAGGGTCACAAAGAGTTGGACACAACTGAAGCGACTTAGCATTGTGAGAATTGTTAGGGTTTAAAACTAATCCTTAAGCAGGTATAGGCTCCCATTTGACTGAGGTACAATCTATATAATCAGGTTACTGGATAAGATGAACTATGGGGGTTCCCTTTAGTGGGAAGATATTATGATTCTAGAGTCTTACAATAGAAGCAGGCAGTTAACCTGAGATGTTTTCTCTGGTTGTTACTTCCCAGCACCTGATTCTGAGTATTACTGGATACAATAAATGTAACACAGTTTGTCAATGAAGGGCTGCCATTCTCAAGTGAGTTATCTACTTCTCTGAGGAAATTCTATCACTTTATGGCTTTAGAAGACTGGAAATTTTAGAAGGGACATTAGCCCCCTCACACTCTGCCCTGAAATTCATCAGAAGTTTCCAATCCATTGGATAAGGCACTATTATTTCCATTAAAAAGGCATATTCTTGTTTGCGTCAGAAGTTTAACCTTTCAATTTGTTTGTCTGACTTATCAAAAAGAGTCTTGGGTTAAAAACAACATTTGAGAAAAACTACAATACTACCTTAGTAGGAGTTGATGTGGTTTATTCAGGAATTCATTCAGCAAACAAGGCTTAGGATGATTGGAGTCCTGGATTTCCCCACTTCTGAAGCTTTTGTGGTCTGAAGCAGATCTATAAACAGGTTAAGTTATAGCCCATGTCTGATTTTATGGGAAGCCTGGACTTCAGAGCCATATATACCTGGGAAGGAATTGCATTCCCTACTTTTTAAATTTTTTTAATTGAAGAATAATTGCTTTACAGAATTTTGTTGTTTTCTGCCAAATATCAACATGAATCAGTCATAGGTATACATATGTTCCCTCCCTCTTGAACCTCCCTCCCATCTCCCTCCCTATCCCACACCTCTAGGTTGTTACAGAGTCCCTGTTTGGGTTCCCTGAGTCATATAGCAAATTCCCATTGGCTATGTATTTTACATATGGTGATGTAAGTTTCCATGTTACTCTCTTCATGCATCTCACCCTCTCCTTCCTCCCCCTCCCCCACCCCAGGTCCATAACCTACTTTCTTTTAAAAAATTATGTATTTTTTAATTGAAGGATAATTGCTTTACAGAATTGTGTTGTTTTCTGTCAAACCTCAACATGAATCAGCCATGGGTATACATACCCCCACCTTTTGAACTTCTCTCCCATCTCCCTCCCCCTCTAGGTTGATACAGAGCCCCTGTTTGAGTTTCCTGAGACATACAGCAAATTCCCATTGGCTATCTACTTTACATAAGGTAATCTAAGTTTTCATGTTACTCTCTCCATACATCTTACTCTCTCCTTCCTCTCCTCCCCAACCCCATGTCCATAACCTACTTTCTTAATGGTACCACCTTAGGCCATGCAGCTGAGTTTTGGTTTTCTTATCTGAAACTGATTAGAATAAAACCAACTTCATAGAATTGTGAGGACTATGTGAAAGATAAAAAGAAAAGGACAATTAAGGAGATGATTTTATTCAGGCTATATAGACATAAGAAGGCTTAAAGAAAAGAAAGTAAATTTAGAATTTTATAGAGGCAAGTTAACAACGGAGTCACTGCAAGTCTATGAGATCATGAGGAACTATGAAGAGGGTCTGATCTCAGAATATGCCAGGTCATTGTGTTATTTTACAATTATCATTTTTTAGAACAAGAAAGAGCGAGCGAGTTTCTCAACTGTGGCTGCTTTCTTGGAGCTCAGAGATCAGATAAAGTTTAATGTTATCAAGCACTCAGCATAGGGCCTGGCCCATGGTAAGCATACAGCAAGTGTTTCTTTGCTTCTCTTCCTTCACTAGAAGAATGTACAAAGTAGTGTGGTGGTTCAGAGATGTGCCTTATGGATTTACTCTGCTTCAGAGAACTAGATTTGACAAAGGATGTTGAATCTTAAAGGATGAATAGTGGTTTGCCAAAAAGATGGAAGAAAGAAGAACATTCTAGTGTAGTGCTAATGTAATAGACAAAGGCTTAGAGGCTTACAGGAGATTTGCCTGTTCAGAGACCAGGCAATGTGGTATAGGGAGTAACTGGATATAAGGTAGGTTAGAATCAGATTGTAAAAACCCTTCAAAAGTCATTTAATGCTGTTTCAGGAAAATAGTCCAGGAATTTATAATTATAACAAGATTAAGTTCCAGTTTACGAGAACTCCTTCCCTGCTGTGTAAGGGATGGAGGCAGGGAGACCAGTTATGAAGGTAGTACATGATCCAAAGAGGATCAAGGCCTGAACTAGAGCAATAACCATGAGGATGTCTAGGAGAGGACTGAATTTAAAAATAGTAGGGAAGATTCCCTGAAGCAGGGCATGCAACCCACTCCAGTATTCTTGCCTGGTGGGCTACAGTCCATGGGGTTGCAAAGAATCAGATGCAACTGAAGCAATTTAGCATGCATGCATGCAAGTAAAATTTACTGAACAGATTATGTAATTTTGGGGAAGGTCAGCATGGAGATGAGGAAGTGGAATAGTGGAGGATGATACTGTTAAAAGCAGTATAAGCTAAAATGTCAAGTGCTTACAATGTGCTGAGCACAGTTCTAACGGCTTTACACTTATCTCTTTTAATCCACATAAGCATCCTATGAAGTAAGTGTTCTTTTTCCATCCATTTTTAAATGAAGAAAATGAGGCATGTAGAAGTTAAATAACTTGCTCAAGTTTTTACAGATAGTAGGTGCTGAAGCAAGAATTCAAGCCGAAGTTGTTTAAGGCAGAGATTTAAGTTTGGATGGCTGTGTGAATAGTGTCACCATTTAGGATTGAAGAATATTGGACGGGGAAAGACATATGGGGAAAATATTTTAGTTTTGGAGTGGTTGATATTGAGTGTAATGATTAAATGGGTCTGGAGCTCCAGAGAAAGATTAGGATCAGAGCTGGAAACTCAAAGGGCATCAGCCTATAGGTAGGTGCTCAGTAGGGGACTTAGGACTTCATTCAGTGAGTGGGATACACAAAAGTGAAAGTAGGTAGAGGAAGGGAAATGGTGAAACATATAAGGGGAAGCAGTAGCTTGAAGACAAATTGGATCCACTTTAAGATATTTACAATGACTTAGACATGGACAGTGCTCATTTAATTAAAGTCCACTGATACAGTTAGAGGTGTCCTGCAGCATCAAATGTCTAGGGATTTTTAGGATTCTTTTTTAAAATTTTTTCATTTAATTGGAGAATAATTACTTTAAAATATTGTGATGGCTTTTTGCCACACATTAATATGAATCAGCCATAGGCATACATGTGTCCCCTCCATCCTGAATGGGCTTCCCTTTGGATCAGCTGGTAAAGAATCTGCTTGCAGTACAGGAGACCTGGGTTCAATCCCTGGGTTGGGAAGATCCCCTGGAGAAGAGAAAGGCTACCCACTCCAGTATTCTGGCCTGGAGAATTCCATGGACTATACAGAACATGGGGTTGCAAAGAGTCGAACACGACTGAGAGACTTTCACTTCACTTCACTTTCCATCCTGAACATCCCTCCCACCTTCCTCCCCACGCCATTCCTCCAGGTTGTCACAGAGTACCAGTTCTGAGTGCCCTGTGTCATACATCAAAGTTGCACTGGTTATCTATTTTACATATGGTAAATGCATATGTTTCAATGCTATTCTCTTAAATCATCCCACCCTCTCCTTCCACTGAGTCCAAAAGTCTGTTCTTTACATCTGTGTCTCCTTTGCTGCTCTGCATGTAGGATAGTTGGTAGCATCTTTGTAAATTCCATATATATGCTTTAATATATGATATCTGTCTTTCTCTTTCTGACTTACTTCACTATGTATAATAGGCTGGCCATTATAAGAAAAATCTACAAACAATAAATGCTGGAGAGGGTGTGGAAAAAAGGGGACCCTCTTACACTGTTGGTGGGAATGGAAACTGATACAACCACTATGGAGAACAGTATGGAGATTACTCAAAAAACTAGGAATAAGGCTACCATATGGCCCAACAATCCCACTACCGGGCATATATCCTGAAGAAACCAGAATTGAACAAGAAAAAACATGTACCCCAATGTTCATTGCAGCACTATTTACAATAGCTAGTGAAAGGTTGTTGCTGACCCACGAAAAGACACCGGGATTCTTGGCCTCCAAAAGAGAAGAATTCAATCCAGGGCCAGATACGAGGCTTGATTGCTCAGAGCTTTTGTGCAATAGAGTTTTATTGAAGTATAAAAGGGACAGAGAAAGCTTCTGACATAGACATCAGAAGGGGGCAGAAAGAGTACCCCCTTGCTAGTGTTAGTAATGGAGTTATATACCTTTTAATTAGTTATTACAATGAATCAAAAGAATGTCTCAAGTTTGTGAACATTTTACCAGACCTACTCCCACAATTTACATTTTAGGATAACAAGATTAGAATTTAACAATAGAAAGATACTCCAGACCCACTCCCATAATATACATTCTAAGATATCAGGATTAGTCAGAAGGTTTTCAGGAAGGAGAAACTGCCCTCCAGCTGGATACATTGTTGTTGTATAATCCCTAGTACAGAGTTTAAACTGAGTTGTGTAATTGACTAAGACTAAGGAGTGCAGAGGGAAAAAAAAGTTTGTCCTTTTCTCCTCCTTGAGAATTCCAGACCCCCAATCTCCACTTCGAGAGCCCCAGACCCCTTTCTCCTCCTTGGGGACCCTGAACTTCTTATCAGTCTGCCTAGGAATTGACTCTCACACTAGGGCATGGAGGCAACCTAGATGTCCATCAGCAGATGAATGGATAAGAAAGTTGTGGTATATATATACAATGGAATATTACTCAGCTATAAAAAAGAACACATTTGAGTCAGCTCTAATGAAGTGAATGAATGTAGATTCTTAGGATTATTGAGCCAGGATAGATTCCATAGTGCTTGTGGTAGGCTGAATCTCCTCCCCCATGCAAAGACATCCACATCCTAATCCCGGACACCTGAGAATATTACTTTACATGGTAAAGTAAATGAAAGAAAGCTATTTTACCTAGTAAAATAAAACTTAAAAATAAATTTAATTGCAGATATAATTAAAGATCTTAAAATGGGGAGATTACCCTGGATTATCCAGATGGGCCCTAAATTTAATCAGATGCAGTAGAAGGAAGTAGAGACAGATCTTACACACATCAAGAACAGGTGAAGTGAAGACGAAGCGGAGAGACATTTGAAGATGCTTCTCTTGAAGACTGAAGTGATGTGGCTATAACCCCAGGAATGCCAGTAGCCTCCAGAAGCTGGAAAACACAAGGAGTGGATTTTCCCATAGAGCAGCCAGAGGGACTATAGTCCTCCCAGCATCTTGATTTCAGCCAAATAATATTGACTTCTGACTTCCAGAACTGTGAGATAATTTCTGTTGTTTTAAGCCACCAAGTTTGTGGAAGATTGTTATAGCCATCACAGGAAACTAGTACGGTGCCTCCTCAAAGCTATCACTACTTAACAGACTTGATCCAGTAATTTCTAATTCTCAATAGATCTCAGGCCACATTTTCCATATACTAGACATGGTACTCTTCTTAAATGCTTTGGTCAAGTTTTCTTGGAACACATTGTTCTTCGGGTTCATGGAGAAGGAATAGGGAAGGATAGGGCCCTTTACCTGAAAAGTACTATAGAGTACCCCATGAACTATACAGTAAATAGAATTCTCCAGGCCAGAATACTAGAGTCGGTAGCCTTTCCCTTCTCCAGGGGATCTTCCTAAACCAGGGATCGAACCCAGGTCTCCCACATTGTAGGCAGACTCGTTATTTGCTGAGCCACCAGAGAAGCCCTACCCGAAAAGTACTACCCAAAAATAACCTCTAAACCACCAAAATGTTCATGAATGAGTTCTGAAGACCTGGCAGCTCTTCTCACTGGATTGGATCTTAAGGGGTCATAGAAGCCATCTACCCATCTTTGTCTGCACACAGCTAAGATCCTGAACATGTCAAGGGTATCTGGTTTCTGGAAGACGCTTGGGCTGCTCAGAACAGAGTAACTATCATTCAAGAACTATGGGCAGACTAGATCTTAAGAGAAGCTGGCTGGAGAAAGCAGCACGTAGAAAATGGATTGGAATTTATTGCTATAAAATGAAAAAGAATTACTCCCAGCAATGCTGCTGGTGTGTTAGCAACAGTTCTCACTCAAGTGTTAGATTGGGAAATACATTCTGTGAAAAAAGATTAGAACAGAGTCTTGAACACATTTTAACCAGCCTGTAAAATTCAACCCTGAATATTCATTGGAAGGACTGTTGCTGAAGCTCCAATACTTTGGCCACCTAATGGGAAGAGCCAGTCCATTGGAAACCACCCTGATGCTGGCAAGTTAGAAGGCCAAAGGAGAAGAGGGCAGCATAGCATGAGATAGTTCGATAGACTGCATAACCGGACTCAATGGACATGAATTTCAGCAAACTCTGGGAGATAGTGGAGAACAGAGAAGACTGGTATGCCACAGTCAATGGGGTTACAGAGTTGGACTCAGTGACTGAACAACAACAACAACAACAAAAGTAGAAGGGCTTCATAATATTGCTTTCCCCTCCAGAACGCTGGAATCCCAAGGAACTGTGCAGAAAAACTAAGTATACCTTTGTGGATGTGGTAACCAACATAGCAGTGGAATGCTGGCAGAATAAAATCCTACAATTTTCAGCTAAAGAAAAGAACCTAGAAATTACCCAATCTAAACTCCTCAGTGTACGGATGTGAAAACCCAGCAGACTTTTTTAACCCAATTTTAGATATTTAGATACTAGATGATATTTGCTGTGCAGTCTTGCTTTACTGTCCACAGTGTTTTACTGGGTCAGGTGCTGATTCGTGGCAATAAAAACAGAAGCGCATTTCCAGTACCCTGAACGACCATAATCCCGCCGCCGCCCGCCAAGGAGTTCAAACTAAAATTCCTCTCGCCGTCCAGACACGTCCCGCCGCCGCCCGCCAAGGAGCTCAAATTAAAATTCCTCCCGCCGTCCAGACACGTCCCGCCGCCGCCCGCCAAGGAGCTCAAATTAAAATTCCTCCCGCCGTCCAGACACGTCCCGCCGCCGCCCGCCAAGGAGCTCAAACTAAAATTCCTCCTGCCGTCCAGACACGTCCCGCCGGGCATGGGACAGAAGCCTGTTGCTAATACTGCTAAGTCACTTCAGTCGTGTCCGACTCTGTGCAACCCCATAGACGGCAGCCCACGAGGCTCCGCTGTCCCTGGGATTCCCCAGGCAAGAACACTGGAGTGGGTTGCCATTTCCTTCTCCAATGCATGAAAGTGAAAAGTGAAAGTGAAGTCGCTCAGTCGTGTCTGATTCTGCGAGACCCCATGGACTGCAGCCTACCGGGCTCCTCCATCCATGGGATTTTCCAGGCGAGAGTACTGGAGTGGGTCCCGCCGCCGCCCGCCAAGGAGCTCAAATTAAAATTCCTCCCGCCGTCCAGACATGTCCCGCCGCCGCCCGCCAAGGAGCTCAAACTAAAATTCCTCCTGCCGTCCAGACACGTCCCGCCGGGTAGGGGACCGAAGCCTGTTAGCAACCAGGAAATTAGCGGAACGTTGAGGTTGAACGCTTGCGGTTAGAACGACTGCTTTGACGAAAGAACACTTCCGGTTGGCGAGGCCTTTCCCTCAGCTTGTGGTTTGGGCAGCCTTTAGATCTCGCGTTTCGATTTGCTACGCTAACGCTGGGAGGCGGGGTTACGTCGGGGTCACGCTCTCCCATTGGCTGCTGGTGCGGCGGCGGTTTGGAGTGAGAGCAGCACGTTGAGATGGAGTCCGATCATGAGATGGAGGCTGATCTTCAGTGCGGCGGCACAAGGCCTGAGCTCGATCTTGAGCCCGTTGAGCCCGATGTTGAGCCCGATGTTGAACCCGATGTCCGGTCGGAATCAGAGATTGAGCCAGGTCTGGGTCCCCGGGGAATGGATCTTGTGTGGAGTGCGTGGTGCGGGAAGTGCGTCAAAGAGAAAGGGTCGTCGCCACTCTGGGCCCAGCGCATCGTGGTCGCCTGGCTCAGCAGGGCCGAGTGGGATCAGGTGATGGTGTATCTGTTCAGTGACGACTATAAATTGCAGCGGTACGCGCTGAACCGCATCACGGTGTGGAGGAGCAGGTAAGGCGGTTGGCTTAGCCCTCCTGCCTGCGTGCTGGTGGCACTTCACTTCTTCCTCTATAGGATTTCTTAAGGCCTTACTATCTAGTCTTCTCCTAAATGCTTAATGGTTCCCCCACGCGTGGTTTGGGCATTGCTTGTCTCAGTGTGCCTGGGGGAAAGTCGCAGCAAAGCTCTTGCACTAATCCCATTTGCGGAAAGAAACGGGTGTGCCTCAACAGCCCTTTTGTCAAATCTGTGAGCTTTAACCCTTACTTTCTCTCATCTTGGGGTGGGTGCTGAAGGAACTGCTGTGGCTGAGCCAGGCAGGACTTAAGGAGTAGCACTCTAGGGTGGATTTCTATTCGAATTAGAAAGGGTGGTGGGAGCTTGCCTGAAAAATCCATGTTTGAATGGGGCGCTTCAGTCTAGTTGGTGAGATTGAGTTGGGAGCAGACAAGGGACGCGTGTCTCCAAGAATAAGGTTTTTTTTTCCTAGCTGAATGAGTTGAGGGTGAAAGGGGTGTGTCCACACTTAACTGTTGATTGGTTGTGTAGCAGTTAGGTATCCTGTATACTGTTGGATCCCAGGGACATTACCTACCCACCCACCCCCACCCCCATCTTCCCAGCTTCTTGATTTGTGTCTGTTAACACACTCTTTAGCCAGTATATAATTGGAATAACCTACAGAAAGCTAGATTCTGAGGTGGAGGGTGGGCCAGTGTAAAGGACCTTTATGATGGTGCTGGACTGTGGCCCTTTAGGTTAGGCAACGAACTCCCCCTGGCAGTGGCTTCTACTGCTGACCTGGTACGCTGTAAGCTCATGGATGTAACTGGTGGCTTGGGCACTGATGAACTTAGACTGCTCTATGGCATGGCATTGGTCAGGTAAGACCTACATGGGTAGGGGTGTGTGGGGGGTGGTTTTGAGGGTGGGGGGCATGGGGCTTGCACGATAAGCCGAGTTTGGCTTTGGGTGCTCCCTGAACCAAAATGCCTTGTGTGTCCTTGTGTATGGGTCACCCTGTGATTGCTTAACTTGACAGCTTTTGGTAACACCCTGTTAACACACATTCCTCTTTTTTCCTGAGAGCCTTCTCTCCTCCGTTTTTCTTCCCCTCTCTTTGAAATATAGGGTGAGGGTGATTTAGACCAAATGGTCTCTTTGGGGCTCTTCCAGCCTTTACAGCTCGATTTATTTTCTCCCTTTTACTCTTTTACCTAGAGGAACCTTTCTGAATGCTTCGATGTTCTTGACCATGATTTAATGTGGTTTTTCTAATCCTACCCTTGTCTACACCTTTATCCTATTCGCTTCACGAACACTGAAAGGTTGCTGAGTTGTGGAAACCGAGATGTGGGCCAGGAGTTCCTGACTTACAGAGTGGCTCAGAGTGGGTCTAGCTGTCTCATGTACATCAAGAAAAAGGTTGCCTCTGAGTTTTTCATCTGTCAAAGTTTTTGCTTAGCTCATACTGTTTCCCTTGTTTGCCTTAAGGTCCTCCTTAGCTCTTCTTACCTTATCCATTGTTTGTGCTCCCCATATCGTTTGATGTAGTCATTTGTTCTAGCATTTATAACATATTATGTCCTAGCATAATATGTTATATTATGTCATGATTATTTATCCTAGACTGAACTCTTCAAGGCCAGAGCAGTGTCTTGTTCATCTGTATGGCTTCAGTATAGAGCAGACTCTCAGTAATGTTGGACTGGATGGAACCATTCCTGCTCTGGCTGACACCAACCATAAGAACAGGGTAGAACAGTCATTGGAAAGGTTGTGGAAATGCAAGGTGTCAGTAACTCAGCAAGGTGTTTTGAAGCCCCACTGGTTTGAATAAAGCAGTTACTTGGGCTCTGCTACTTATTTCTCCCCCAAACTCAGGTTTGTGAACCTTATCTCGGAGAGGAAGACAAAGTTTGCCAAGCTCCCTCTCAAATTCCTGGCTCAGGAGGTGTGTATGATAAAGTGGCCTTGCTCAATTCTCTCTCCTCAGAAGGGCTCACTAAATGGGGCATTTAGTGGGTACAGTCAGACTAGCTTATCCCACCACTGTCAGCCAAGCCCAGCAAGAACCCCAGAGCCTCAGCTTTCAGCTTGAAAGAAGCAGACTTGCTTCCTTGCTCATGGCTGCTGTCTTCAGTGGGCTTGGCCGGCCCAGCTTGCTGGGAATGGCCCAGGTGAAGCTGAGGCACCCCAGTGCCCCACTGGGTGGGGACAGGAAAGAGGTGTCAGTTAAAGTGCCTGCCCTCTGGCTGTTGACAGTCTGAGGGAGGAGACAAATCCAGCCAAGCTGCGTGAAAATGTAAGACATTCCTGCTTTGAGTGAGTGTATGAGGTGTGTAGAGACTCAGACGGCAGACAGGTTCTCAGCCATCAAGAGAAGCTTCCTGGAGGAAGTCTGGGAGGGAAGGAGGAAGGAAGGGAGAAAGAGAAGGGTAGAGGGTACCCTGGGAGAGGAACTGGTACAGGCAGGGCAAAAGGAGGCTGAAGAAGGTGATTGTTAATGCTCATTCACAGGAATCTTCTTCATTGGAGGAGGGTAGTTGGTGGTTGGGGGAGGCAAGTATCTTCTGATTTTCAGGATCACCTCCACAGAGCCTAAAGAGAATCAGGAGACCTGGTTTCTAATCTTGGCTTTGCCGCTAAGACCAGAACCTCCTCTTAGGACCTCCATTTCTCTATCTGTAAAATGGGGAGAAGCCAGGCTAATTCATCTCTGTGGCCCTTTCTGCTTTAATATTTTCTAATTTCTGCGCGCACACCCTCCTCCACAATCAGGTGAACATTCCGGATTGGATTGTTGAACTTCGCCATGAGTTAACCCACAAGAAAATGCCCCATATAAATGACTGCCGTAGGGGTGAGTCCCCAGGGAGTATACATATCACAGTTAAGCCCAGAAGCCTGGGCTGGGTGGCACTGTGGGGAGAGAGAGAGGGAGGAGGGTCTTCACCTGGGGTCAGAGCTGAGACTAGGGTGAGGCAAGTGAAGCATTCACCTTGGACACAAACTTTAAGGGGATGTCAAAAGCTCAGTAATCAAGATAAATAACATTTTAATATAGAAAAACTTAAGATGATTAAAATACCAAACATTTTGAATAAAGATAGGATTAATATTACTGATTTCTCCTTTTGCTTTAGGCTCCAATATAGTGTGGCAGGGCACTCTTCTGATCCTGTTTTGTTGTCTCAATTACTGAGTTTTTTGGCATCCCCTTAAATTTTGTGCCTGAGGAGGGGAATGGGGAGTGGGTTGAGAGGTGTGAGCCATCAAATATCATGAATCCAGGAGTTCTTTGCACATCCCGTTCCAACTAAGAACCCCTGATTCAGCCTAACCCCTTCATGTTGGGGAAACAGATCTAGAAAAGGGAAGAGACCTGATTGGCTAAGGCTATGTAACTAGCTAGTGGGGCTGGGTCTCTGTTCTTCCACTTGCTAGCCCCATTCCATTTTTGGTGTCCCATCTTCAAGTGTGGTATTAGTTTTTTTCTAGGAAATGTGCAGGTGAGTGGGAGGAAGCAAACAACAAGGGGATAACCCAGAGCAAGAGGGGCTGTTTCTGGATATGTGAGATTTGTGTCTTCTTGGAGCCAAGCCTCTTTCCCTGGGGCTTTCCCATAATGTTTGTAAGATGAGACTGGGGGCCTGCTGAGGAGCTGCTTGCCTATGACTGTTACTATGGCACTGCTTTCCTTCCTCCCCTCCTTTAGGCTGTTATTTTGTCCTGGATTGGCTCCAGAACACCTATTGGTGCCGCCAAATGGAGAACAGCCTGAAAGAGACCTGGGAGTTGGAGGAGGAGAGGGAAGAGACAGATGAAGAAAACCAAGAGGAAGATAAGAAAATTGTTGTTGATGACATCACAGAACAGAATCCAGAGCCTAAGGATGAGGAGAAAGGTGTAGAGCTGAATGTCAAGGCTGATGGAGACCGCGAAGGCAACAAAGACAGCAAAGAGGTTGATCCGCTTTTACAAAAGACTCTGAGACATAAACAGTTGTATGGTAAGTGTCTGGTGCAGAAAGGGGCTCGTGAGCTTAGAAGACTCAGGCTTATGATTGACTGGTTATTTCACTGGTTCGGTATTTCCTTTGGGGTTGTGGTGAGGCTTAGCTTAAAAAAATTACTGTCACAAACCATCTTCATTGAGCCCTGTGAAGCAAGAGGGCCAAGAATTCTAATTCCTAATTTACAACTCAGGAAGTGAGGTGAGGGGGCTCAAAATTCCATCAGGAGTAGGGCACAGGGTTGGCTGCTCTATCTGTTCCCCTATTCTATTTTCAGAAAGAGCCCGAGAACTGCTGGTATCCTATGAAGAGGAGCAGTTTAAGGTAAGAATGTGCTCTTGACTTGGCCTGTTTTCACCTGCCCTAGCCGTTTCTTCCCTCTTGCCAGCTACCTGAGAGAAGTCCTGAGAAGGAAATTGAAAGAAAAGTGGCAAAGCTTGAGGGAACTTCTTAGAAATGCAGATGGGGGGAGTAGGAACCAGACAAGAGGAGCAGAGTCCAGTTGGCTGATCTTCCACATCAATGGAAAGGAGCAGATGATGGAAGTTTGTCGATAATTGGCCCCACTGGGTGGTAGGGAACAACCGGGTGTAGGTGGTTGCACAGACGTACTGTATTGCAGCTGATCAGCAAATGGCGTCCAGGAGCCTTCCTAGATCAGGTGAGCTTATGGGGTGCTATTTTAGCAGGAAGGGAGGTAGCTTACAAACCATTCAGCTCAACCCTTCCTTTTCACAGATGAAGAAATTGAAGCCATGGATGAGTGAAGGGACTGGCCCAAGGTCACATATGCAGTTAGTGATAAAACCAGGACAAGAACCTGGGTCTCCTGATTCACTTTCTTCCATAACTCATTGCTTCCTCTCATCCCTTATTCCAAGGGTCTCTGCCAAACTCCAACCAAATACCCCTATTGGATATCTATGTATTGGATTATCTGGTTATTGGGAGCTGCAGGGAATTTGGGGGTTGGGGAGGGAGGAAGAGGAAGAAGAGAAAATCTGGAACTTGAGGGTCAGGATATTTTTAGTTGCAGAGCCAGTAGGGACATTGTCAGCTCACCCCTGCATACCCTGCCACATCCCCTGAAAGGAAGTGCTAAGAGGTCCTATGAGAAGGAATCCTGGAGGGATGGGGGAGGGTTACCTGGCTGAACTAGCCTTCTGATGGGACCCTCTTTGCTGGCAGGTGCTGGAGAAATATAGGCATTTACCTCCGGCCATTAAAGCGTGGAATAACCTGTCCCCACCTGTAGAATGCATCCTGGCAGAGCTCAAGGGCATTACATTCGAGAACAGGTGTGTAACTAGGTAATCAGGGGCTGCTACTCTTCTAGGGTAGAGCGTAGCAGCTCCCTGAAATTGGTTGTCATATCCCAGCTTGCCAGCCTCTGCTGTAGGAAATTCCAGGGATAATCCTGATCCCCCACCGGTGACCCGGTATTTCACATGATCCACTTTCTTAAGCCCTGCAAGCTACCAGGTGTGGTTTGCCTACTCTGAGTCACTGAAATAGCTAGAGGCAGTAATGTTGACTGTCATGCGTCCCCTGGCCAGTTTTGTTTCTCTGTGTCCAGTGGTACATGAAACTCTTGGCAACTAGGAAGAGCCCTGAATCTTTTGCTTTTTCACTGCCTATCTCTTATCTGAGTTTGAGGTAAAAGATATATGGTAGGCACTGCTGGTCTCTTAAACTGCTATGAGAGGGTATCAGCATCCCCTGGATAGTTGTGGTTGAGAGGATAGTGGAGGGGCCTTCCCAAGGCCTGGATCCTTGAAAGACTAAGTTTCCACTGACCCACCCATTATGGCCATGAGCCTTATTTTCCCCCCAAAGTAGTACTCAGTTCAACCAGAGCAGACAGTGTCTGTCCATTCCTTGCCTCCCTGGCTCTTTGGGGCTTGCTACCTAAATTCAGCTGGAAAGGGCTTTGGGAAGAGGTTGGAAAGAATCTAGGATGAAGCTGACAGTATAGGAAGGTGGTGTAGGTGACAGAGTGGGCCTGGGTAGCAGGCACTACCTATAGTGCAGATAGGATTGTTGCTGATGTCTTTATTCCTAGGACACTAATAGTTCAGACGGTGTTTTTATCAGTGTCTGCCCAGCCTAGGCTTCTTAGCTGTACCCATCAGGAAAGAGGTGAGTGCTGACTACCTCAGTAGCTGGGAAAACTATCATTATGCTATACAGTAGTGTCTGCATAATCATGCTGAGCAGGCAACTGGTTGACTGTTTTAAGTGCTATTCCTGGATATTGACCTGAGGAGACGGGAGATGGATAGAAGGACAACTGTTTCCTCCTTGAGCCTGAGCATGACAGCCCTCCAGACATTGAGACATCTTGAGAGCTCTTGTTCCCCTTCGGCCCAGTCAGCTAGGAGAGACTCCCTTAGGGAACTTCTAGCTTCGAAGGAGACAGCTGATGCTGATTTTGGTTTGAGCTAGATGGGGATGAGAGATTACCCCTATTGCTTAGGCTTCAACCTCTGTATCTTAGTTCTGGGTTCTTGCAGTCCATAGGAATGAGAATAATATTTGGTCCAGCAATTGAGTCCCCAAAGTTTCTGCTTCTAAGCTTTGAATGAAGGCAACCAGGGAGAAAGGGAGGGATAGGAGACTGGACAACTGTCAAGAGAAAGACTGAGCAGGACCTTGACCCTATTACCGCAGGCATTTAACTCCTTTGTGGGCCTGGGACTTTCCTTCATCTGTGCTTTTGGGCTTGTTCAGCTACTGCTGCCCTTATTATGGGCCTTAGATTAGTATGTGCTTGGTAGATGGTTGTTCAAAACCCACTGATCCCAGTTTTTGACTCAGCCCTTGACCCAGGAGGCAGGGGCCTGAAAGCCTATTGTCAGCTGCCTTCCTTTTTCCCCATGCTGGTTTGGCCTTTGAGTCAGAGGCATTGGCAGCCTTGGGAGTGGGTAGGGGAGTAGAAGGGGGTCTTCTGACTGCTTCAGTTTACTTAATTTAGTGTCCTCTTGCTCCAGGGAGGCTGTGCTAGATGCTTTTCTGGATGACGGCTTTCTCATCCCGACGTTTGAACAGTTGGCAGCTTTGCAGATAGAGTATGAAGGTAGGGTCCTGGAGACTCACTACAGCCTTAGGGTACAGTGTATCCTGGACAAGAACACCAGGGGTGGGCTGAGTGGCCCTGGACGGGGGGTAAGGGCTGTTTCCTGCCATTCCATAGCTACTGGAAGCCCCTCCTGGCGGAGCAGAATGTAGCCCCACTGAAAAGTAGTTGTTGGTTTGGGCTATTCTTAGGTGGCTTGGAATTGGGTGGGGTGAGGTGGGGTGGATTGGGATTGGGGTGGGGGTCTTAATGCCATTATTTTGCTATATTAATTGTGATTTAGCCACTTGCTAGAGAGCTAGAACAACAGAACTGGAAGGGCCTTGTAAGGTCATGTAGTGCAACATCCTCATGTTACAGATGGGCAGACTGAGGTCCAGAGAGGGGAAGGTACTGATCCAAAGTCACACAGTGAGTTATTGACAAAGATGAAGCTAGAACCAGAGCTCTCTTTGTTTTGTACTGTTTTGAGTCAGTTGTTGTTTTCCAGATACTAACTGGTTTCTCTCCCTGCTGTTCTGCTCTCATGTTTCTTTTTGTTCTGCGGTGGCAACTCTGTTATTGTTGTTGGGGCCCCCTTTTCTTTGCCCTTTCTCTGCTGGATTTCTTCCCTTCCTTCTCTCTCTCCCTCTTTTCTCCTCCTCTTCTTCCCTCTCCCTCCCTGCCTCCCCTTTTCCTGCCAATGGATGTTTCTCACAAACCAGAAAACGTGAACTTGGATGACGTCCTGGTGCCAAAGCCGTTCTCTCAATTCTGGCAGCCCCTGCTCAGGGGCCTGCACTCCCAGACCTTCACGCAGGCCCTGTTGGAGAGGATGCTCTCTGAGCTGCCAGCCTTGGGGAACACTGGGATCCGGCCCACCTACATCCTCAGATGGACCACTGAACTGATTGTGGCTAACACCAAGACTGGTGAGGAAGACTAGTCCTATCCCCAGGGCTTAATGCAGCCCAGGCAAGAGCATCTGCTACTGTCCTCATCTCTCAACTGAGTAGCACCGGGCAGATGCATCCCGTGTTAGAGGCTAAACTTTTAAGGTCATCCCCAAAGGGCCCTGCAGCAGCAGTGGACAAATCTCCCTTCACCTTTTTCTTCTCAGAGCCAAGTAAACTGGGCTGGGGCAAAGGGTTCTGAATGCTTTGAGCAATGGGGAGGTTTAGAATGAGGAGTTGAAGTCTGGGGTGACAGGAAGGGACAGCTAAACTTTTTAGATGCAAGATTGGGTGGGGGCTTTCTCTTTCCTTCTTCTCAGGCCCTGTCTTCTTTCTCAGGACGGAATGCCCGCCGGTTTTCTGCCAGCCAGTGGGAAGCGAGAAAGAACTGGAGGCTGTTCAACTGCTCTGCCTCCCTTGACTGGCCCCAGGTGGTTGAGTCCTGCTTGGGCTCACCTTGCTGGGCCAGCCCCCAACTCCTTCAGCTGTAAGTCTTTTGAATACCATCCGGTAAGAGGGTGAGACCCTGCAGGCCTCAGGGCCACAGGCCTAGAATGGCAGAGTTGGTTGAGCCCTTGCAAAGACCCCCCTCCTTGCAAAGATCTCTCCTCTAGATGAGAGAATTATTCCGAGTACCAGAGAGGGAAGGGGTAGGATATATTCCTGCCTAAGATCACAGAGATTAAGAAGTGCCTGAACTGAGTCCAGTATGAAAATGGACAAGATACCCTCCTACAGTGCTTAGCACAGTGGCCTGTACAGAGTAAGTGCACAATAAATGGTAGCTGCTGTTGATTATTGAACCCATTTCTCTGACTCTGTGCCCAGTGCTGTCTCTATTATCTTCCCGAAATGTACCTCTCATAGGTGCTTAACAACCTTCAGTGGCTCCTTATTGCTTTCCTGATGAAGACTAGGCTTCTTAGCCTGACATTCAAAGATCTCTCTGCTTCTGCTCCAACTTACTGTGATAATCCTTGACTCCCCTTTGCCCAGTCTACTCTGAGCGCTATGGTCAAAATGAATATTGCACTGGTTCTGTAGATACCTGTGGTTGTCCTTTTTTCTGTCATTTCCTGACCCCTCGCCACTCCCCTCATACTCATGGAAGGCTTTAGGACCCAATTCTCTTCCTGCTTTCTGGAGCAGTATTTGTTTCATTTGAGTGATCCATCTGGCACTGCAGTTGCTCAACTTCAGTGACCTTCATCCTCCACTACACTCAGCAACTCATTTCCATCACTCAAAGCTGTTCCACCTCTGGAAGCTTACATCCCAGCATCCCACTTTGTGACCACCACCTCTTGTCCTACCAGTTCTCACCCTTGCATCCCACAGCATCTGTTCTTTGCCTGCATCCAGACCTCCATCCCTCCATTTCTTACCTGCCTCAATCTTGCTTCTCCTCAGTCCTGTCTTTGGTTGATCACTTCAGTCACCCAGCATCAGCACCCTCCACTCTGCCCATCCTTTGGCATATCTGACTTAACAAACCGCCAAGCTGGAATTGATCCTTCCCAGTCTGCTTCTCCCACTCCTCAGCCCAGGTAGCTGAGCTCTGCTGGAGAAAACCACATAGCCCTGCGGATTGCTGCCACTGCAGAGGTATGATTTTTTATCTCAGGCCAGGTCTCAGTTTGGCTTGTCTGAGCTTTTACTTGTTTTCTGCCCACTTTCTCTCCTGTTCCCTGGCTGTTCTAAACCCTTATCAGTCACCTCAAACCCCTCCCCCATTTCACCCTAGCTTCCTCGAGCACATGGAGGCCCCTGGCAGGGCCCCCTCTACCTGAGGTCCAAACCTCGTGAGCTGATCTGCGGCTACGCTCAGCATTGTCGCCAGTCTCAAGATGAGGTGGCCTTACCCAACCTCAAAGCCTACTCCTCCACCTGTTATTTGGAGCTACCTCTGCCAGCACCACTGGGACCTCACCCCAGCCTCTCCCTTGCTCTACTGGCTCTTGCTTTTCAACCTGTGAACAGTTTCTGAATTTTTCTTATCTTAAAACAACAATCACAGCAACACAAGCCAAATCTCCTTTGACCCTGCATCCCTCTATTGGGTTATCAGCAACTTATCACTCCTTTTTCTCCTGTCAAAACATCCCAGAAAAGTAGTCTACATTCAGCAGTCTCAATTTCCTCACTACTTTCTTACTCCTCAACCTGCTGCAATCTGGCATTCACCCCTAGAGCTGCTTTGACCTAATTACCAAATCCAGTGGGCCCTTGTCCATTGCCTGTCTGCTGCATTGATACTGTTTGCTACTCCTTCCTTGAAATGCCTGTGCTTTTTTTTTTTTTAAACTAGTTCCTGTGCTCGCTTCGGCAGCACACATACTAAAATTGGAACGATACAGAGAAGATTAGCATGGCCCCTGTGCAAGGATGACATGCAAATTTGTGATGCATTCCATATTAAAAAAAAACAAAAAACAAAACAACTAGTTCCTGTAAAGTACCAAGGCCCAAATCTCTTTATCTAACTCAGGCCTTTCCCCAGAAATTCAACCTCCTGTATTTGACTACGTGCCAGATATTTCCCCTTGGATGGCCTCTAGGCACCTTACTGTGACTGAAAGAGCATTAGTTGTCTTACTCCCCATTCCAGCCTCAAAGTGATATTCCTCCTCTGCTCCCTGTCTCACTTGGTGGCAGCAGTATCTACCCTGTCATTTTGATTCTCTCAAGTGCGTCTCAAATCTGAGATTTTCTCTTGTCATGTCTATTTCCCCTGGTGTCTCCTTCCCTCTATCAGACTAAGCTTTTCAAGGGAAAGGGCTCTGTATTAGCCATCTGTGCCCCAGCACACTTGCAAGTCCAGGCTCCAAACAAACCTCAGCAAATATTGTTGAACTAAATTATACTCTGCTGTCATTGCCAGCAGTGCTCTCTTTGGTGGGAGTTGAAGAATAAATGAAGTGAGAGTCTGGATGCTTAGACCGTTTTAGCCCTCCTTATCCTCTCCCCATGGAGTCAGAAAGTCTTTCTTGAATCCTAATGACATTTGGGTCACAGATGTATCTTATAAGTAACTTAAAAGAGAAAAAAGTAGCCTTGTTGACAAAGTTATCGAGTGCAAGACCTCCAGGAGATGGGACTGAACCAAACAGCTAAATCTCCAGATTTGTCTGCTATAGACTGAAAATGATACAAATGGGTGGGAAACTGGGAGGAGAACCAGAAGGTCCTAGAGGAATTTGAGCAATTCCAGCAAGAGAAAAAATAAAGGAAATAAAGTTATGAAGGAATATGGCATGTGTATGTAATGGGGGAGGGAATGAAAAGAGCAGCATGGAGAGGTTTGGATAGGTAGCCTTTAAAGTACTATCCAGTCCTAAGTGCCTGCAGAGTGGAAGCTGCTGGTCTTGGAAAAGTCTGGACCACGGAGATCTTCTCCCAATCCAAGCATACCAGAGGGATGCAATACATGCCAGCAGTAATAGCGGCTCACTTGTGTATGATTTCTTGTACACAGATCCTGCCTTTCCTAGATAATCAGTGAGTCGAGTCCTAATCACACCATTACACAGGTTGGGAAATGGGATTTCCTCAGGTATTATGCTGCAAGTCAGTAGTAAGCCTTCAGGTCAGAGCTGGGACCAGAATCCAGATACACTGTTCTTCCTCCTGTGTTCTTTCTACAGTGTTCCATTAGATTGCACATATAGAACATGACTTTTGTTTTCTCCAGAGGAAAAATAAAATATACCATTGGCATACTTGTGTCAGACAAGTATGTTGTGTTTGTAGAAGCTTTTTCATTTGACACAGCAATCTTTTGGAGTCAGAGATATTATAGACACTGAATTTAATAGATAAGAAAGACACTGAGGCTCTGAATAGAGTGAAGTGACTTATCTAAAAGTCATACAATTTGTTGATGGTGGGACAGGGATTTGGGCCCAGGGCTTATGAGTCCAGAGTTCACCTTACTTCCACCATTGTGATCTGTGACCTTCTCAGTCCCTAGATGTGACCAGGCAAACCTAAGGAAGGAGATGGATTTTAAGATTCTTATCACCCCTATACCTCAGTGGTCAGACTAGACAGCTTAAGGGGTAATAATAAACAGTAGTTATATGGTGTCTTGCCAAGATCAAATGCCTAAGAATATTTATTATTAATCGTACTAATGGACCACAATGAGAGGGAAGAAAATTTCTCTCTGGCTCTGCTTCTTAGTAAGGCTGGAAGATTTTTTGAGAGCTTTCCCCCCCCAGCCAGCCAGTATCAATTCAATTTGAGCCAGTGCCATCTTAGAATATGAAATTAGCCCTGCAGAGAGGGTCTCCCAGTGGAATCACTAGCTCCCAGCCCTGTCTCCCGCAGCCAGTGACCAGCAACCACACTTATGTGGCTGGTCTGCCTATGGGCCCCAGAGAGAAAACAGCCCCCTGAGCACATGGCCCTTCCTTTCATGAACAACCTACAATTCAAACTTGATACATTTAGAAGGAAACTATGCATCTGTGCATCCTTCCCGTGCCTCCAGCACTGATCAGGCATCTGCTAGGTGCCTGGTTCTCTGTGAGGCTCTGCAAGGGATACTCACCCTCTTCCTCCCCAGGAGCTCTCCTCAGTGGCTCTGTATCTGTTAGTGGTTTTGCTGTTAGCACTATCCTTTGTGTGCACGATGTCATCATCTTTAACTTTCCTCTGCCTGCCCCCTACCATCTGGTCACCAAGTCCTGCTATCTGTCTGTCTGTTCTTCACAGCTTCTCTCTCTCCCCGTCTCCACTGCCAGTGCCATGTGTCAGCCCTCACTGACTCCCTGGTCTCCCTGACTTCAGGCTGCCCCACCCAGGCCATTATCCACATGGTCACCCTGGCAATCTTCAGAAAGGCAGCCTTTACCTGTTCTCAGAAACATCTGATGACCCCCTCCACCCAACATATATACACCCTAACCTTTGCAGGCTTCTCTTGCTCCCACAGCTCCTCAGCAAAGCTCTACTCCTTGAGCCAGGCTAGTCTCACTGTACACACACAGCCCTGTGCGCTTGCTCTTGTCTCTGCACAAAGCCCTCCCTTGATCTCTCCTGCCCACCTTGTGCTCTCTGCCTCCCCCCAGCTCTTGTAGTGCCCAAGTCTGCAGTGCTCATCTGGCCTCCCTCCCACACCCTGCTTTGTCTTGTCAGCTGCTGCTTTTTCTCCATTCCAGGCTGGGCTGTAGTTGTTCCCAGAAAGGGATCACACTGTGTTTTCCATGAGGAAGGAGCACAGCATACTTCCAGTATATCTTTGGAGCTCAGGATAGATTGCCTAGCTAAAGAAAGGGATCTGCCATTTTTATGTCCAGCCCTGTAGGCATGTTGGCTAATTTGTATATTTATATAGCATTTCAGTATGATTAATAGCTATCATTTATTGCTTGCTCACAATGTGCCAGGCACTCTATGTGAGCTATCCTATTTACTTCTTTCAACAACCCTTTAAGTTAGGTACCATTATTGTCCTCATTTTACTGAGAATGGAAGTGAACCACAAAGATGAATTATAGAGCTTGTTCAGGGTCCATGGTCCTGTGTTCTGTCTGCTCTTCTGAACTGCCTTTCAGGGGAGGTCTGGAAGCTCAGAGACCAAATTCAAACTGGAATTTTGGTATGAAGTGACTTGAGATTTTGAATCTGTCTTACTCCATTCCTCCCTTTGCTTAGCATCTTCAAAGCCATGGGGCAGTTCCTGCCAGACGAGGAGCAGGAGAAGCTGCTACGCATCTGTTCCATCTATACCCAGAGCGGAGAAAACCTGGTGCAGGAGAGTTCAGAGGCTTCCCCCATTGGGAAGTCTCCGTACACAGTGGAGAACCTGTATTTGATCCTCAAACCAGCAGGCTCAAGCTCTGGGCCTGAAGGAGAAGCCCAGCAACAGGAGGAGCAGGGTAGCCTGAATGATGTCAAGGAAGATGAGAAGGAGAACAAAGAAGCCGTGGAAGACCAGGTAGAAGAGGGTGAAGAAGAGGAAGAGGAAAATGATCACCAGAAGTGGGAAGAAGAGGCGGAAGATAATGGTGACAATGACAACAATGATGAAGATGCGGAGGAAGACAGGATGGAGGTGGGACCTTTCTCTATGGAGGAAGAGTCCCCCACTGCCGAGAATGTCCAGAAAACAGGAGCTTTGCAGGACTCTGCATGGCAACTTAGCTCAGGTAAGAAGCCTGTTAACCACTTCTCCCCACATCTATCTTCCCTCTCTGGCTAGCTCTTGAAGCTTCCCTTCACCCTCAAGAAAGGATGGAAAGTTACAGGAAGTAGCCAGCATGAGGCAGCCTGGTATGTGGATGACAGCTGATTTTCCTCCCCCTTAGGATGGAACATGTGAGCATCAGGGACCTTAGCACTGTCATGCTGCCAGCTGCCCCATGCAGAGAGCGCATTCAGAGGAGTTGGTGTGGATGTAGGCACTGGGCAGCAAAACACAGAAAGTGACAAGTTGGGGGTGGATAAATGTATGATTTTGCATGCAGTGATTAGGTGCAGGGAGCCAAAGTATAGTGGTGTCTGTGTATAAGTGAATGTATATGGACATGTGGAGGCTGAGTGGACAGGATTTTGCTCTATGTATTGAGAAAGAAGGAACCCAGAGGTATTCAGTTAGAGGAAGTGGAAATGAGATCAGAAGGGGGAGAATAAGGAACGGGACAGTTCTTTGGTGAGCGTACACGTTAGTGAGACAAAGCCAGTAGGGAGCAGGGGACTTGGATGATAGGTGGGGGGAACATGAATCTGCTCCTGAGGGTAGTGAATGTCCTCGTTTGGGCTGGGGAGCAGGGACCTTAAGGCAGGGGGATGCCAAAGGAATGAAAAGTCTGAGGTGTGCACATAGGCATGTGTGTATGTGTACACACCTGAGGCAGGGGTAAATGTTGGGCACAGCCTGTGTGATGGAGCCTGGGGGAGGGAGGGAAGGAAAACAGCTGCGACTGGGTGTGGTATGGGGTAGACATGGTAGATTATAGAGGGAGAGAGGGTATGCAGTGAAGAAGCTTAGGGTAAAGATGAAGTCTTTGCTTTTACATGGATGGAAGGGCTGGGGCCCTGAGTGCTAGGGACCGGGGAACATGTTTATGTTTGCGTGTATGCGCATGGGTGTGTACCTACATGTGCTGGACACACCAAGGCACAGTGACAGAGAACTGTTTTAGGATAGGGAGGACTGTGCTTGAAAATATCTAAAGGGAGGGGCAGTGACTGAGGAGAATGTGTGTGTGAGAGAGAGAGAGAGAGTAAGGTTTGTAAAAAGAGAAGGTGTGAAGTGGGCTGTAGGTGCATCTGTGCACACATGGTCATATATGTTTTTGGAAAAGGAGACAGGGTTACCAAGACCCATGGGGACCAGGAGGCATATGTATGTGGGAGAGAAATGGAAGCAATATAGGGGGAGTGATATGGAAAGGCCTGAGAACAGGCAGTGAGACAGCCATCCATAGATGGCCTGTGTGGTCTGTGCTATCACTGAGGGGACATGTACAAGGGTATAGGGCTAGAGGAGCGGGGGCAATGATGTAGACAGAATTGGGAGCATTAGTGATGGGGAGGGAGGGAGGATGGCCAGGTCAGTGACAGACATGGAGGGAGTGGTCCCTGTGTACAGAGGTATCTTTGTATGCATAGGGCAATGCAGTCACAAATTCCTTCTTGTAAGAGAACCAGGGGTTAGGGGATGGGCAGGCAGAGGTACATCCTTTCCTGAGGGAGTACTTTGAGTAACATAAAAGTTTGTAGTCCTGGGTTGATACTTTCCAGAATGCCAGGGGAGAATTCTTTGGGTACCAGGGAGATGCAAGAGGCCAGAAACCTGGATCTGAGATCTGAGTTGGAGCTCACCAGTGAAGGCTTTGCTTGCAAACATTGAATGCACTAGTGTAAGGATGGGGAAGGGATTTGGGGGGGGTGGGATTTAACATAATACTGTGTGAAACGTACTTAAATGATAGGACATAATAGGTGGGGAGTGCCTAACATCATCCATTCCTAAGTGGAGTATGGGGGGCTGGGCCACGGGGTGGTGGTGGTGTTGTGAACGGAGAAAGGCTAGGGCATTGAAATCTTTCCCTCTCCCCCTTGCTGTTGCTTCCCCTGTATGTGTATATACGTATGTGGGGATGCAGGGACATTAAGATTACTGGTTTGTGTATGAGAGGCAGAGAGTAAAACTGGAAACATTGAGTGGAGGGTTAGGTCTGTGTGCTTATGTATTATATTTAGGCATCTGTAGGGCATGGGATATGCAGTGAAACAGCCCTTCCTTAGAGAAGGGATGCTCTTTGTGTATGCATCTGGGGGCAATAGGACCTTGCAGTGGGGAGGGAGAGCATGATACATCTGAGAGAATATTCACCTTGAGGTAGTATGTGGGCCTGTATATGTATCTTATATGTATCTCTCAAGGCAAGGCCACTAAGAAATGGTGTGGCTCTCAGACATATTGGGGGGACATATGTATGTAGGATATCTAGGTTATTCAGATATACAGAGATATCTGGTTTTGAGGAGGAGATGCTGTAGGAATTCTGTTTGTGTAGGGACATGTTTGAGGAAATGGAAGAAGAAGAGCAGAGAGGAACAAAAATGTCTATAGTTGTGTACGTGGTATGCAGGGGGTGGGCTGTGGTGAGGGTGCTGCTTGTGAATGCACAGAACAGCCATGAAGAGTGTATGGGGTACTATGGAAGAGATAGGGAGTGCTAGGGTGGAGAAAAGCTCATGAGAAATGATGCATAGAGGAGTGGGGTTGGAGTTACACACAGAACCTGTGCTAAGTGGGGAAGTAAAGTGGGTAGATGGACAGAATAGGTGGGCTTGTGCACCCATCAGAGAACTAGCTCATCAGTCTTCTCTTGCCTCCTCCTTTTGCTCCACAGAAGATGTGCGATGGGACACTTTCCCCTTAGGTCGAATGCCAGGTCAGACCGAGGACCCAGCAGAGCTTATGCTGGAGAATTATGACACCATGTATCTTTTGGACCAGCCTGTGTTAGAGCAGCGGCTGGAACCCCCGGCATGCAAGACTGGGTGAGTGCCCATGGCAGCAGGATTTCTCACCCCTTTCTTTGCCTCCTGCAGGAGGGAGGAAGGGAGGGAGGGAAGAACATAGAATGGGGTGGATGGGGGAGGTAACTGTCCCCAGTCAGGATCTAAATGAATGAAATATAAGCTCCAGCCCCTGGCTGGGCCCTTGCCGAGACTCCCAGCCCCTAATGTGTAGGGCCAGTGAGGCAGCCCCACACAAAACTGGCTTGGCATCCTTCTCAGAAGTGTCTGGTTTGTGTGTGCATATGTGCGTGTGTGTGTATGTTTGTATGTATGTGTGTGTCTGTATTTTGGGAAGGGTCCATAGCTTTCAACAGATTCTCTAAAGGGATCCACTACTCCTAAAAAGTCAAGAACACCCGGGCGCTCTAATTCAACTCTTCATGTTCCTGAGGCGAAAACTGAGGCCCAGAAAAGGGTAGGGATTTGAGCAAAGGTGCACAGAGTAATCAGTAGGCCTCCCTGCACTGTCCAGGCATCTTGGTAGCAAGGCCTATGCAGGGCTCCATGCTGTCCTTCGAAACTCACCTCTGGATCACAAGTGTAGGAGCCCTTGGGTCATCAGGGAGCCAGGAACCAAGCATCCCTTGCTGAGGGGTTCTGCTGGTAACACAAAGGAGCCCATCCAGAGGGCTTATACATTCTGGAATGTGGGGCTGTTGTGACCAGGACAATCCTGTGAGTACCAGACGGAGACCTCTGTGGGCCCCTGAAACAATCTGTCCCTGTGCCACCTGCCCACTTCATAGGAGATGAGCCCCTCTTCCTCTAGACATTCAGAGAGAGGGCTATGGAACCCAGGGACCCCAGCAGCATGCCAGGCCCAAGGCAGTGTCGTGGACTCTGTTGTAGGCCGGGGCAGCAGGCCTCTTGGAGAGGAGAGGAAGCAGCTGGGGAAGCCAGGTGGTCTGTAGTTGGGAGTGGGTCCCATATGTCTTGCGAGAGAGACCTCCTCTCCCTTGGATAAGGCTGTCTTGATGAACATCAAGTTATCAATGGTGAAATGTGGGCAGGTAGAGCTATTAAATCCAGAAGGAGGCCCAGTCCTACATCCCTTGTAATAGGGAGAATTCTTTAGCTGGGGCTGGCATGCCCACTCTTGCTCCTTGTCTCAGATCTACTCTGACTTGTCTGTGTGACCTTGAGCAAGTCCCTTCTCATCTCTGAGCCTCAGTTCCCTTGTCTGTGAGATGGTGAGTGATGGGAGGGGATGAGGCTAGATCATCTCTAAGGGTTTTTCAGCTACATTAGTGTAACCATGGGTCTGCCTGAGAGGAAGGATGATGGCTTTGCTCTTAACTTTCACCCTTATCTACCTGGAATGACTTGACCTGCAGGAAGAAGGGGAAGCAAAGAGTATTCTGAGCAGGGCCAGGGAAGGGGAAGGCAGTCTTCTCCCTAGGGTAATTTTGCAATCCTAGGATGGGAGCTGGGCCAAGCCTTGCAGCCTGGCTGTGGACCCCTTAACCAGCTATTGGAGTGGGAGGGATCCAGCCCACTGTCCTCTGGGCCCCCAAGATCTAGCACCTTAGAAGAAAGCCTTTTAAGGCAGCCACTTTCAATACCTCCCTGGGAGTGGGGTGGTGTGGTCTTCCTTTCCTACTTCAACCCAAATAGCTCTGCTTTAATCTGATTTATATACTGGGGTTCTAGATAAAGTTTCATTTGAAAAGTTCTATTCCTTTCCCTCTTCCTTCAACTGAGGGGAAGGCAGAGCCACCCCTGGGGCCCATCTTGAAGTGATTTCTCAGATATATTCCAGTCTCTTTGTAAAGCCAGGCAAGAGGGGAGGTCCTTCCCACAGACACACACATCAAGCACCCTTAACCCCTCCAGAGCCTAAAACTGCCTCCTTCCCTGACTGACCACTCTTCTCCCCTCTCTCTGTAGCACCCTAGGCCTGAGCTGCAACAGTGGCAGCAATGACAGTGGCAACTTGGACCAACTTCTCTGGAGCCAGGAGGAGCTTCATATGCTCAAAACTAACGTACAGCTCTTCTGATGACTGCCCTGGTATAGGTGTTCATTAAGTGTCAGTGGGCCAATAGCCTACCCTCCTTTGCTCCCTCAGTGTACCTACCTAATGATCCAGAAAACAACCTGGGAGATAGCCTATATCAGCTCAGCTTTCCATCACAGTAGAATTTTGAATATATGTTGTTTTGTTTTATTTTGAAAAACAATAAACAGGCCACTGTTGTTTTGATGTTTGTGAGATCCGGGGTTGTGTGCTTCTCCCTTTATTCTAGGGGCTCCCGAGATGGTGGGATCATAACAGCAGAAGTGAGTCTACTGCCCCTTTTAAGCCTTTTTTCTGACTCAAACCATTTTTACTCCTTCACTCAAATGTAGTGTGGGGCCAGCTCACTAAGAAGCATCAAACCTCGGAAGAGACATTGGTCATAAAGCCCAGCCAGCATCAGGGGAATCAGCTCAGAACCTCCGTGACAGCTGGAAGATCCAGGTCTTCCTGTTGCTACCCAGCATGCTTCTGACCCATTTCCCTGCCTTCCCTCACTGGGCACCAAACAATAGTTGAAAGCCAAAGAGAAATATTCCTTTGTCACTTTTCTACTCCTTTTGCCTTGAAAAGATAAAATGGACCTCCCTGTGGTGGGCACTGGAACAGAGAAATGTCCTAGCGACTGACCCAGCTTTTCTGTGGTCACCCAGTTCCTTCAGACCCTCAATGCCTACCCTGTTAGCCCTGAGCTGTCAAGAGATAGGGATGAATAAATTATGTTCTCACCCCTCAGAGCCCTCTGCCCAGTGAAAAAGAACAAAGTCCACCAATTATGATAACCTGATTCCTTTGTTAAGTGTCTTAAGACAGCCCTAGTGTACACAAGTTCTTTGTTTTTCTCAGGTGATATTTCCAGGGTGGTGGTTGGCTGAAGTTAAGATTGACTGTAATATCCCCCACCCCAACTCAGGAGAGTGATAGCTGGCTGAAAGAGTAGGCACCTGTGGGGCCAGGTTGGGCCTGCCCAAGGTGAAACAAGGGACAGAACCAGGTCATATTCTAGCCAAGACGCTCGCTCCGTAAATGACTAAGCCAAGGAATGATGAAGAGGGGAAGGCATATGCTATAAAATGCTAAGTAGAAATTGAATGGAAGTGTCCTGCCAGAGACCAGTCAAGGTTTTAAACTTGAGTTAGGTCACTAGGGAGTACACACATCTCTTAGAAGATATCCTGAATATCTTTGTGGGTATGTGTATGTAATCATTTTTCTAGAGCTAGTTAACAGATTTAATCAGATTATTGAAGGGATCCATGAGCCCAACAGCCCCGAAGGTTAAGATTTCCTGTGCTGTGTGGACCCAACCATCGGGCGTGGGCAGAGCAGTCTGCACCGGTTAATGCAAAGTAAATTTCCCTCCAACTCTTCCGTCTCCTCCGAAATGCTGTCTTAGCGGCCAGAAATGTCAGAAGAGAGCCCTCGAGCATCTAGGCCACATCTTGTCAAGAGATTTGCAAATATATATTCTGGGACGCAGCCTCAGCATCTGCCCTGGGCTGCTGAAAACCCTTGGTTCCTCTCCAGCACTTCTATAAAGCACCCTGGATTTTTATTGTGAGTGTATTGGTATCATATATAAAATTGCTATTTTTTCAAAATGGGCTTTGATGCTAAAAAAAAAGTGTGGAAATCTGCTGCTGCTGCTGCTAAGTCGCTTCAGTCGTGTCCGACTCTGTGCGACCCTATAGATGGCAGCCCACCAGGCTCCGCCGTCCCTAGGATTCTCCAGGCAAGAATACTGGAGTGGGTTGCCATTTCCTTCTCCAATGCATGAGAGTGAAAAGTGAAAGTGAAGTCACTCAGTCGTGTCCGACTCTTAGCGACCCCATGGACTATAGCCTACCAGGCTCCTCCGTCCATGGGATTTTCCAGGCAAGAGTACTGGAGTGGGGTGCCATTGCCTTCTCCGTTGGAAATCTAGTCCCCTAATTTAATACAGTGAGACATTAATTCAGAGAAAAAGGGTAGGGGTTTGCCCAAGGACACAGGTTAACAGTTTGGTGTAGATCCAAGTTTCTGGTAATATCAGTACCACCTGGTTAATTGTGGTTAGGTACTAAGTTGTGTCTGACACTGCGACCCCATGGACTGCTGCATGCCAGGCTTCCCTATCTCCTGGAGTTTGCTCAAACGCATGTCCATTGGGTTGGTAATGCCATCCAACCATCCCATCCTCTGTCCGCCCCTTCTGCCTTCAATCTTTCCCAGCATCAAGATCTTTTCCAATGAGTTGGCTCTTTGCATCAGGTGGCCAAAGTATTGGAGCTTCAGCTTCAGCATCAGTCCTTCCAATGAATATTCAGGGTTGATTTCCTTTATGATTGACTGGTTTGATCTCCTTCCTGTCCAAGGGATGCTCAAGAGTCTTCTCCAATACCATGGTTCAAAATCATCAATTCTTCGGTGCTCAGCCTTCTTTATGGTCCAACTCATCCAAATATGATGACTGGAAAAATCATAGCTTTGACTATATAGACCTTTATCAGCAGGGTGATGTGTCTGCCTTTTTTAAATGCTGTTTATGTTTGCCATAGCTTTTCTTCCAAGGAGCAAGTGTCTTTTAACTTAATGGCTGCATTCATTGTCCCCAGTGAGTTTGGAGCCCGAGAAAATAAAGTCTGTCACTGTTTCCATAGTTTGCCCATCTATTTACCATGAAGTAATGGGACCAGATGCCATGATCTTCTTTTTTTTGAGTTTTAAGCCAGTTTTATCTCTCTCCTCTTTCATATTCATCAAGAGGCTCTTTAGTTCTTTCTCACTTTCTGCCATTAAGGCAGTATCTGCATATCTGAGGTTGTTCATATTCCTCCTGGCAGTCATGAATCCAGCTTGTGATTGATTCATGCAGCCTGGCATTTCACATGATGTACTCTGCATAGAAGTTAAACAAGCAGGGTGACAATAGATAGCCATGATATACTTCTTTCCCAATTTGGAACAATTCCATTGTTCATGTCTAGTTCTAACTGTTGCTTCTTGACCTGCGTATAGGTTTCTCAGGAGACAGGTTAGGTGGTCTGGTATTCCAATCTCTTTAAGAACTGTCCACAGTTTGTTGTCATCCACACAGTCGAAGGCTTTAGTATAGTCAATGAAGCAGATGTTTTTCTGGAATTCTCTTGCTTTCTCTATGATCCAACAGATGTTGGCAATTTGATCTCTGGTTCCTCTGCCTTTTCTAAATGCAGCTTGTATATCTGGAAAGTTCTCAGTTCATGTACTGTTGAAGCCTAGCTTGAAGGATTTTGAGCATTACCTTGCTAGCGTGTGAAATGAGCTCAATTGTACAATAGTTTGAACATTCTTTGGCATTGCCCTTCTTTTAGATTGGAATGAAAGCCGACCTTTTACAGTCCTGTGGCCACTGCTGAGTTTTCCACATTTGCTGACATACTGAGTGCAGCACTTTCACAGCATCATCTTTTAGGGTTTGAAATAGCTCATCTGGAATACCATCACCTCCACTAGCTTTGTTTGTAGTAATGCTTCCTAAGGCCCACTTGACTTCACACTCCAGGATGTCTGGCTCTAGGTGAGTGACCACACCATCAAGATTATCCAGGTCATTAAGATCTTTTTTTGTACAGTTCTTGTGTGTATTCTTGCCACTTCTTAATGTCTTCTGTTAAGTCCTTGCCATTTCTGTCCTTTATTGTGCCCATCTTTGCATGAAATTTTTCCTTGGTATCTCCAATTTTCTTGAAGAAGTCTCTAATCTTTCCCATTTTATTGTTTCCCTCTATTTCTTTGCATTGTTCATTTAAGAAGGCTTTTTTATCTCTCCTTGCTATTTGGAACTCTACATTCAGTTGGATATATCTTTCCCTTTCTCCTTTGCCTTTTGAGTCTCTTCTTTTCTCAGTTATTTGTAAAGCCTCCTCAGACAACCATTTTGCCTTCTTGGATTTCTCTTTCTTTAAGATGGTTTTGGTTACCACCTCCTGTACAATGTTAACAAACCTCCATCTATAGTTCTTCAGGCACTCTTATCAGATCTAATCCCTTGAATCTATTTCACACTTCCACTGTATAATCGTAAGGGGTTTGATTTAGTTCATACCTGAATGGTCTAGTGGTTTTCCCTACTCTCTTCAATTTATGTCTTAATTTTGCAATAAGAAGTTCATAATCTGAGCCATAGTCAGCTCCACATCTCATTTTTTTCTGACTGTATAGTGCTTCTTCATCTTCGGCTGCAAAGAACAGAATCAATCTGATTTCATTACTGACCATCTGGTGATGTCCATGTGTATAGTCATCTCTTGTGTGGTTGGAAGAGCGTGTTTGCTATGACCAGTGTGTTCTCTTGACAAAACTGTTAGCCTTTGTCCTGCTTCATTTTGTGCTCCAAGGCCAAACTTGCCTGTTACTCCAGGTATCTCTTGTCTTCCTACTTTGTATTCCAATCCCCTGTGAAGGAAAGGACATCTTTTTTTGGTGTTAGTACTTGTTAGACATACAAATTACTGAACCTCACTCCTGATCTACATCAGAATGGTTGACAGTGGCCAGCAATCTGGTTTAACAAGCCCTGCAGATAATTCTGAAGCACACTAAAGTCTGAGTTGCTCTGGTGTAGAGGAAGAAGTACCCAAAAATATAGGTTCCAGGCCTTGGAAGAAAAAAGCTGTGATGAACCTAGACAGCAAATTAAAAAGCAGAGGCATCACTTTGCTGACAAAGGTCCATATAGTCGAAGTTACAGTTTTTCAAGTAGTCATGTATGGATGTGAGAGTTGGACCATAAAGAAGGCTGAGCACTGAAGAATTGCTGCCAACCCTGAATATTCTTTGGAAGGACTGATACTGAAGCTGAAGCTCCAATACTTTGGCCATCTGTTGCGAAGAGCCAACTCATTGGAAAAAACCCTAATGCTAGGAATGATTGAGTGCTGGATGAGAAGGCGGTGACAGAGGATGAGATGGTTGGATGGCATCACCGACTCAATGGACATGAATTTGAGCAAACTCTGGGAGATAGTGAAGTACAGGGAAGCCAGGTGTGCTGCAGTCCATGGGGTTGCAGAGTTGGACACGACTGAGCGACTGAACAACAACACACTCTACCACTTAATGAGAACAATCTTGGGCAAATCATGCCACAGTTTCTTCATTTGTAGAAGGAGGATATTTGCCTCATGGGCTTGTAACGATCGAAAAGATCATAGATACGAAGTTTCTCTTAAAGCTTTGTATGTGCGATTTCTGTGGATTCATGCCAGGGTTGGTAGCCTTGAACTCAGGACTCAAGTCTTCATATAACCCAGGAAAAAGTGCTCTTCCGTAGCCCTCAAAGACTGACCTAAAGATGAGAAGTAGGCTATTGAAGCCCATTTCTAATCCAGGTCCATGGAGAGTAACAACCAAGGGTCGTTGTTGGTTGGAGTCCTCCTGAAACTTGAGATTTCTGAAGCCAGGTTCATGGGAAGGGCTGCTTTAGATGGCGGGGGCTGGGGATAGGAAGTGAAGGAGGGGGATAGGGGAGGACAGGCCAGGAAGCAACCTTAGCCCAGTTAACTTAGACCTTTTCCTTATGACTAGAGACCAGAGGCTGATTAGAAAGTCTTTGCATACATTTAACTGAGAAACAAGGGTTGGGGGTGCAAGGGAAGGGAGCACTGATTATATTGCTATTCTGCAACAATAATTGATTAACCCTTCTGATAGGAGATAATTCATCAGTGATGAAGAACAGGGCTCCTGCCCCTAAGGAACTTCCTATTTTTTTATGGAATCTACATAACCAACATGATTATAACAGAATGGCAAGTGCTAGAATAGAGGTATTGTTCAAGATGTCTGCAAGGCCCCTGCTGGGGAAGGACTAACAATGTCTGGACAAGGAGGTGAGACAGTTTAATAGAAGAGGTGACTTTAGCAGTGAATCTTCAAAGGCAAGCATTTACTAGTCAAAAGAGTAGAAGGAAGGTAAAAGTCTAGAGGGGGATAAGAAAGATCATGGCATGTTAGGGCACCAGTGAAGGTTCTAGGATAATCGGAATATGGGTTAAGTGAAGAACATGAGGGGTCATGAGGCCAGAGAGGTAAGCTAGAGAGAGATGGTCAGACTAGTTGATTTTCCACCTATGATTAGCAGCATTGGACATTGAATTGTTCCTTCTTGGAATTCTAATTGTTCCTATCACTTCCCCTGTCTTCACACTGTTACTGTCCTTTAAGAAAGGGAATTAACTTATTCTCATAGCTTGTTTCATTTCCTTACTCCAGTGCAAGTTCCAGGAAACAAGAGCTGTTTCCTCCTCCTCAGTCTATCCCTTGCTCAGTATAGGCCAAGCCCCTATTTGGTACTCAGTAAGAATCTGATGTATGTATGTCTGAGAAATGTGAGGGGAGACAGCAGGAGTAAAGAGAAAGAAGCAGAAAATGATGGGGAGAGATGAGCACTCTTAGTCCCAAGAAGAATGATAATGATAAAAGAAATAAAGAGATACTTTCTCTGATTCACAAATACTAGCCCTTTCTGAAGCCTCCTAGGCTGGGCTCCCCTGCAGCCACCATGTCCACCTTTGCCTTTAGAATGGGGCTGGCCTATTGTGTCAGGGTGGGGGGAGGGGGAGGGCAGGAATGAAGGCCTAAGGGGAGAGCAGACAACACTGTGATAAAGGGCTCACTGGCTTGAAAGCAATGAGGCCTGGGGTTCCAGTCTTGGCCCTGTTCAGCCTCAATCAAATCTCTTCAGTTCTTGGTGCCTCAGTTCTCATACCTATACCTTGATGGAGTCCATGCAGCTGAGCACTCCCCACACTCCCCACGTGACTTCTCTATGAACTGTAGGGTTCTCTAGGCTGCTTCTAGCTCTGATATTCTGGCTAAGGCTCAGCAGATGATGTCTCTGTGGACCTGAGGCTATTCAGCAGGGAAACAGTAGGTCGTTTAGAGAAATAAGCCTGAGCCCTGGTCCCTCCACCAGGTTCTAACCCACCCATTGGAGGCCTGGTCCAGCCTAGCCCTGTTGGAAAAGCCAATTGATTTGCACTTATAGCTGTGTTAGTATTAAAAAAAAATTAGAGGACATATATTTACTGTGAGGGCTTCCCTGGTGGGTCAGTGGTAAAGAATCTACTTGCCAATGCAGGAGACACAGGTTTACTCCCTGGGTCGGGAAGATCCCCTGGAGAAGGAAATGGCAATGCACTCCAGTATTGTTACCTAGAGAATCCCATGGACAGAGGAGCCTGGCAGGCTACAGTCCATAAGGTCGCAAAAGAGTCGGATATGACTTAGCGACTAAACAAAAATAATGTTTACTGTGACAAAATTCAGATGAACTCATTTGGGGAGATCCCTCCTCTTGTTGCTTATCTCAAGATACAAATCTAAGGACAGAATTCTAAATTTTTAGAAGCTGACTGTGTATTTGTAGGTGTGGTATGGCTTTTGTTAGTGATATTTGTAAAGAAACAGAGCCATTAGTGGTTAGTAAACAAAAAAGTTTATGCAGTAATTAAATGTAGTTACAGTTCATTGTTGTCAAGGATACAGCATTTTCCATCATGATTATAAGTGAAACAAAACCTCATGAAGTAGGCAGCACATTCATGCTAGTGAGAACATATTGCAAAGCATTGCACATGCGTTTCAGGTGCAGACAAAACTGGGAACAGGATATATTTCACTCACCTCTGGTTAGCTTTGTGCACTTTGTCATTAAGACTTACATTATGTTTGGGTCAAACAAAGAACCCAAAGATATTTTATAAAAGCTTACAGCCATTATACAGTATCATTTAATCCCACAAATGGATAAAGCAAACTTCTATAGCTCAATGATATGCAAAACAGGACTAAAAGTAGTCAATCTGCCTATGTATATAGCTAGCTACACTATGATAGATATGGAATATGCTGAGTCTTTTGGCATCAACTATTTAGACAAGCAAGTTCCCAAAATATACTGGTTTGATTTCCAATGAGAACTAGTGTAGTGCCATTTTAGTTGCAGATTATGCACACCTCAGTGTCAGACCTGAGGAGAAACCAACTAGGAGAAGGTAGAGAAGGGTTGGAAGGACACCTGAGCAGGACTCTTTGGACAACTTGACATTACTTTCCCTGTGCAGCTCCAGACCTGGTTCCCAGAGTTAAACAAAGTGTATTGAAATTGTTGGCCCTCAAAAAGGGTGTTTATACAAAGTCCCATACTTAAAGCATACATAAAACAGTAACTGAGTGCCTCTCAAAATGAGCTCTTCTATATAAGAAGAATTGGAGAAGGAAATGGCAACCCACTCCAGTGTTCTTGCCTGGAGAATCCCAGGGACGGCAGAGCCTGCTGGGCTGCCATCTATGGGGTCGCACAGAGTCAGACATGACTGAGGTGACTTAGCATATAAGAAGAAAACCCAGTGCCAAGAGTTAATGGATGTAAGTGTTTGAATTACTGTATAAAGATAATTTATTCTAAAATAGAAAAAATGGATTTAGAAGTATTCTCCTGGAAACTAGGAGAGAGTGTATATATATATCCACATTTCATTACTTAGAAGAAAAGTTTTGTATACCATTTCCATAAGGCATGTGTCATCCCCCTTCCATTTCTTGGACCTTAAAAGAACATGCAATGGCTATATGTTACCTTTGGAAAGGCTCCTTTTCCTTTGAGCCGTCTTACAGAAATGGTGCCCTGGATTGACTATGCCACTCCAGAGTCACACTTCTTCAGGTTGAAATAAAAATAACAACAAAACAGACAACAAAATCACAAAAAGAAAAAAAAAATCACAAAATCTACAAAATCTAAGGCCTAAACAAGCACAAACTTGCTATGAGTTCAGAAACTCAGTGAAAGAATTAAAATTACAAAGCACCTTTTGCAAAATATACTTCTTGAAAACCACACAAAACACTGTGCAGTAACCCCTACTTAGTACTTGGAGGTAAGAATTCTGAAGAACACACACTTAGCCCCAGGATGGAAGCTTGATTTCATTATCAAGGAAGCCAAAGGGGTTTCAATGTTTCTTTGTATTTGCTGTTTTATAATTGCAGACAAAATGGAACAGTCAAGAAGTGTGCAGACCTCAATATAAACAAGCTCAATTTATGCATTCATAGTTGTACAGCTCCATTTATAGATTCTTACAGATAAGCAACTAACACTGACAATTTTGTACACAAAATCTCTTTTGCAAGGACATATTAAATTTAATAGGCTAAAGAGAAACTTATGCCATATAGTGCTTGAAACTGTATGCACAATATTTGTTGCACAGAGTAATCAAGAAGCCTTGAAAAATTGTCTTTGTCTATAAACTACTGCCCTTTGTAAATAAAAGCTCCCTTGTGATCCTGGGCTACTCCCTTGTGACACACAGTGCCACAAACATAATGAAAAGTCAGTACCAAACCTAGTTTAAGATGAGTTTTGTACATTTGTTTCTATACAGTCAGGAGAAAAAGAGATACAATTTGTATCAACAGAAGGTCATTTCTGGTTATTTGAGGCATTGCTCCTAGCTGCTTTGATTCATACACATTTTATGAGAAGAATGACAATTGTTTTTAGGAAATAAATACATATGCTGCCTTAAAAAATATTTCCTGTATGGAGCTTACAATTTTTTTTGAGTGATGAACATAAACGTGTTCCAGATGAACTGCAGCCGAGATTAATCTTGTGCTTCCCTGTACAGTGTGCAGCTAGTGGATACTGTGGTACCATTGATGGTTTTTGTAGGAAGGTAAACTAACTGGCACAAAGGCAATAGGGTCATCTAAGATTGTCACATACCCTGACTTAGACATGGGACAGATTTAGAAGGTCCAAGAAGTTGAAGGTATGGAATGGTGTTTGTGTGAAACAGCAAGCACTTCACTCTTTATGGACCTACCTGGCAGAAAATACTTTCACTCCTCAGTACACTGGGAGATAGAAAAATCAAAGGGTAGAAGATGAATGTGAACTGTGGTAAACTGAAGAGAAACACCGAGAGGAAGTTTTGATCAACCAGGACAGAGACAGAAAGCCAGAAAGCAGCATGCAAGCCATTATCAAACCACCAGAAATAACCCTGACTACAGTCTCACGTTCGGAGTGTTTCACAGTAAGAAACATTTATAGGCAGTGTCACACCTTCTCATGAAGAAACAAAAGGCCAAGACCAGGCCTTCTCAACTTTCATGAAAAAAACTACCATAGAAATTAGCAAGTTCCAGCTCAAGAAATAGTGAGCTGGTCATGGTTCAAAATGTTGCAATATACAATGGATTCAAAAAGGGGGTTATTTAGTGCAGCTGTTTAAAACAACAAAAACAATAAACGCCTCTTCTAGAGGCATTTAGCTACAAAGGTTCCCACCCTGAGCAAGATACAAGTTGCCCATATAGTGCTGTCAACCCAAAGTCCTGCCTTCCTTAGTAATCCATTTAAGAATTACCTAAGGTCAAGTGCACCCTCTGCATGCATTTGAAGTATGTACCTGAGCCAGCTATTAGCAAAGATGTAGTATCCCCTTTTGGAAGCTTTTTCCACCTAGAAAATCCCCTGATTTTGTTTCCTAAAGAAGTTCTGCTCCACCAATGATCAACCTTATTGCCCAAAGGTTAGATGGCAGGAGAAAGTGGATTACACGACGGTGCACTGTCCTTCAATGCATTTCATCCTGTGATGTTGAATACTGCATAGGTCAGAAGTCCAAAGAGCATCCATTGGACCCCCCTTGAATGCAGCTTTTTGTGTTCATCATTTAATTCCAAATGAGTTTGGACATCTCTCCTGGGATTAAGGGAAGCAAATTCTGGTAGTAAATCCCTTGGTCCTGGTCCAACTCTTCTGTGCTTGTCTAGCACACACAACTACTATGCTTGGAACTTGAGAGTATCAACTTGGAACTATCCATCACTTCTTCTGCAGAAGAAGGCTTCAATCTGATCCCTAATTTACTAAGGTGAAGAGACTTAAAAGTGAAGAACTCCCATAAATGTTGACAAGTAAAAAGCAGGAAATAGAGCCAGTTTGCTCTGGTGCCTAAGAAAGCAATATTCAAATATTGGGATGTAGTTTCACTTTCAAAACTAGTTGAAACTATGAAATATGATGTAAAATCATCAAGTCAGATTTGTGATCTATATGGCTATAGACTAAGGACTGTGCAAAGTCTGTCTTTTTATCACCACTATACAAAAGGTTATATAGAGATACACACGCACACACACCTCAAACTAAATACATACAGTCATACATGCAATATAATTGCTAATAATAGGTTTGAAATATAGCTCTAGAAACTTCAATGTGACCCTATATCTCAGTTAATAAAGGTATTGAATGGTCAGATATCCATGCAATAAAGTATGTGTTTACTTTTAAATAGATTTAAATATTCTTATTAAAAATCCTAAATGGTTAATTCAACATATGGATTGATCCTGATGCTCTTGCTCTCTAAATTAGATATGTCATTGATACTTCATAATGTAGAATGTGTGACTAAGAAAACAGTTGGTAATGGAATCCCTTGGGGTCTCTTGCATTTAGGCCTTCCCCCTGGGTTTTGTCTTCCATTACCTGCATGGTGCAGTGCAAAAGGGTATAGGACTTGGAGTCAGAGGACTTGGGTGTGAGTCTTGACTTGGTCACTTGCTAGCAGTGTGACCTCAGCAAGTCACTTTTAATCTCACTGAGCTTCAGTTTCCTCGTCTAGAAAACAAGACATTAGTAAGACTTACCTCACAGGGTTGTTATGCACTTCAATGACATAAACAGTCTATAACTTGTAAAGCGTAACACAAAACTATTAGTTACTATTATCATAGTGCATTATTGATATTCATATTTATATAAAGAAATAAGTCCTATGTCATGTCACCGTGCAGCCCTAAGCTTAGAAACAATCAAGGCTGCTAGTTGCTGGGCATCTGCTGTGTGGGGATTCTTCTCCATCACTGCAAGAACAATGTTTGAAGGGAAAATATTGCAGAGGTTCTTGTAGGTCTGATACTGGTGCTCTGGGATCATTTGCTCCCTGGAATCATTGCACATTCCAACCCAAGGATTCATCCAAAGCTGCTCCATCTTTTCAGGCACACTCCGTACCATGACTGGCTCATAGCATGGTTGCATGAGGCTGTTACTCAAGGGATAGGAGTGGTAGCCATAGGAGTCAGTTGCACAGGGCAGTGGGTCCCAGCTGGCATGCTGTTCCCGACACAGAGGAGGACGTCTTTGCCTCATGGGATTGTTCTCATATAGGCGAGAATCAGAAATGCTGTCCATCCGAGTCATCACCAGGGCACGTCCCGGCTGGGGGGTTGCCCCAGGATGGATATTAGGAGGCATGGGATAGTCTCCAGGACAGCTGGAGCGTGTTCCAGTTGTTGGGTGCTGGGCATGCAGAACTAAGTGGGGGACTGATTGCTTGTGGGGGGCTTGCTTAGAGTCTTCTGGGCCATAGCTCTGCACTCGCGTTAAGGCTTCATGGTAACCATGAGGAAAAGGTTGAAGATGGTTCTGAGATGCTGAGCGATGCAGCTTTAAACTGCCTTCAGGATGAGTATCAGCTACAGCCAAGTACAGGTTGTTGTAAGAAGAATAGTTGTCACTCCTGGTATGGCTCATACGATTGTCAGGACAGAGGTTGGGATTCCGGGCATACAACCCCCGGTCTGCTTCAGCCATGTAGTACTCTCGATTATGCATGCTGTTGATGTTCAGTTTGGAGAAGTCACCTAACACTGAATAGTAGCTGTGGTCCCCTAAGGGCTCAAACTTTGGGTATTGCTCAGCATAGCTAATAGGGGTCCCATGGCTATTGGTAACCAGGATGGGCGGGTACTGCATGCTGGTCATGTGCTCCAATGAGGACTTCTGGTGGGAGAAATGAGAGGATCCTGGCACTGGGCTGCTGGCTGAACGGGTGTTGAGGGCACCCACTGCATGGCTTTTGGGGGGTGGGATTGTGGGGACACTTAAAGCAGTCACAAGTGAAGGGACAGAGCTGGCCTCAGGCTTACGGGCAATGGACAGCCATTCCTCAGGCTCCACAGCCACGGACCGAATGCTGGGATCCGATTGACGCTTGGGGGTCACGCGTTTGACTTCTGAGGTTATGTCACCTTTGGCACTAGACAGCCCTGTGCCACACTTGGCCAGGGTGCCTTCACTCATGGTTTTTACTGTGGACAGTTTGGCACTGATGCGGAGCTCATCAGCCACCGAACGCTGCGGTTGGTTGGCCCGCTCCGGATGGTAGTATTTGCACTTGTGGCCGTAGGTGCATTTTTTGCCTGAAAAATAATGCCCCGGGGTAAGACTCTCTCTCACAGTGGTGCAACTCTCTGTGCCAGAGGCTGTTTTAACAATCTGGTCACTCAGGTTAGAGTTTTACTTTTGGGGGTTAAGACAGAAAATTAACTGTTCTTAAAGACGGGAGACAGACAACACTATGGTGGCATCACACACTGAGTGGAGAGGGAAGAAGTGGAAACCTAGGGAGGAAACTGCAGTGTGAAAGGTAAGAGTTGTAACTGAACAGCCTTCATTTTCCTGTAATTCACAGCTTTGTCTAGGCATAACCTGCATGCTGAGGCAGTGTAGAGCAGTAGCAGGCAGGGTGGTTCAGTGCAAAGAGCACTGGCCTGGAGGCTGGTCAGATCTGAGCTTTAATTCCAGCTATGTCACTTAGTAGCTATGTGACCTTGGTAAGTGATTTTTAATTTCTGTGCCTCATTTTCCTATTCTGTAAATAAGGTTCATAATAATGCCTTTATTATAAGGTCATTGTGAGGATTAAATGAAGATAGTGAACATGAAATACTCTATGATATGAATAAATGATAGTTGAGAACAAACACCTAGATGTCTTATAAATAAATGATTATTCAAAAACAGTGGACATTCAAATTTGCCTCAGACCAGGCAGCATATGTCTTACTGTTAGGCTTACAAACTTTGTGTCACAGGGACTTGGGTAAGATCATGAAAGCACTCTAGAAAACTATATTTATTTATTTATTTTATTTTATTTTAAATTAATTTATTTATTTTAATTGGAGGCTAATTACTTTACAATATTGTAGTGGTTTTTGCCATACATTGACATGAATCAGCCATGGGTGTAGGAAACTATATTTAAAATAGGAAATGAAGATAAAGTTTGGAAGCAAACTGGAAAATGCAGATTGGAAGAAAAGAGTAATATTGACAGAGGGTGCAGTCACCTGCCTGAAAGACACATCCTTCTTGGGGCCAAACGCAGTTTGTCATTGCCCTTTCTTCTTCTACAGATCAAGTAAGTTTCTGCACTTCCCTGCCCCCAATAACACTCTCAGGACAGAGACAGAACACATGAATCATTTTAACTAGTGACAATTATTCTTTCCTTCAATTCTAGTTACCTGTTTCTCGGGAAATTTCTAGGATGGTTCTTTAAATGCCTAATTGAAAATATATAAAGACATAGACTTTAACTCACAGAGAGTGGACAAGCCAGGATTTTCCCTTTGAAAGGGAATCCTTGAAGAGAAAAGTATTCACAGACTTCTTCAGTTTTGCACATAGGTACTCACCATAAGGACATGGTTGCTTCTTGTGTTCAGGAACAACAGGTCTCTTTCTTAAGAAATTTTCAAGGCTTGGGCCATGACGTCCTAAAGGATCATCTGGAGGCATAAATCTGAAAGCAAGCAAGCAAGAGGTAAACTATCCCTTATCAGGAGTTCAGACCTTCATTACATGTTGCTTATACTATTGTCATAGCCTTCTAATAGCCCTTTCTGCCTCAAGTCTATCTTCTGCTAAGTCAGCAGTTCTTCCCTCTGTTTCCACTTGAACACAAGAAAGGAATGATTTTTCCTATACATCATTCTTCTATGGATTATAAATTCCAACCATACTGACATGTCTGCCGGTTCCCCCAACGTGCAACACATTTTCACATATTTATAGCTTTATTCATGATGTTCTCTTTACCTATAATGCCCAGAAGCCCTCTTTCCTCTGTCTGTAAACTTCATCTCAAATGTTATTTCCTCTGTGAGACTTTTTCATATCATTTCACATAGACAAAGCAATTAAAAAAAATTCTAACCATAGAGTTTATCCCAACACATTGTGGGAATCTCTTCTCTAAGTATACTTTGAGCTTCTTAAGGGTGAGTCTTGTTACTTATTCAGCCTTTTATTCCCATGGTGACCAGCATAATGCACAATATACAGTAAGTGTTCAGTAAATGTTTATTGAAGTGAAATGAAATCTATCCTTAGTGGTAATTTGGATTTAGGCTATTCAGAACCTATAGGAAAGAAACGTACTTGTCATTCACAAAAGAATACATCAGCAAGCGCTCCTCTATAAACTTCTTCCATTCTGGCTTTTCGACTTGAAGGTCTCGGTAGTTATCATTGGATACAATGATGCCATCAGAATCAAAAGCCAGTTTGACTATGAACCGGTCATCATAGCAAACAACTCTCCTGCCCTGGACTCTTCGGGATGGTGTGAAGACAAGAATCTTTTCCTTCTCCAGTTTACGTAGGATATCTTGATCTGTTGAAATATGGATGATATGCCACAGAATAGAAATCATCTTTGGAAATTAACAGAATTATTCCCATATTAAAAATATAAAAGTTGGCAGTAGATTAATGTATTATTTGCTCTTAGAGAAAATACGGCCACTATTCCTGGCTATGGCACCAATTGGACTGTGATTTTAGGCAAGTTGCTTTCCCCTTTCCACTCCAGTTTTCTTTCTGATAAAATAAAGGAAATAGATTAAATGACATCTAAGTTTTTAAAAACTAGCATGGATAGTAAGAAATAACATTGATATCCTAACATTTTTGAGGCTTATTTTGCCCTTTGGCTGCAGCACCAGGTTTTGGTTGCTGAAGAAACCAGGGAAGTATGATGAGGATGCGTCTCCCAGGAGGAAAAGAATGTATCTTTCTTAGGGACTAACATTTTTGTCTTCTGCCTGAAGGAAAGCCACGACTAAGGAAAAACATTAAGTGGTAGCATATGAATACTGACCCCCTTTCCTTTTTGCTTCTTTATTATTGAAGAAAGAAGTTTGAGTAGGGCCAGGATCCACTCTCAGACTGAGGCTGGGAGCCTGTTCAGCAGCTGGCAGACAGCCCCATGACACTGAACCTTCAGTCATTCACTGAACCTTCTCATTTTGTACATAAGGCAAGACCTGATACTCAGAGAATTGGGGTATTGATGTTCTCAAATGCTGTTAAGAGCTAGCTTTATATACTATTATAAGTGAATATAGTGATCCTCCTGCCAATAGGGCCACATCATAACTTTTGTGGACTTTAGGCACTTTTGCCTTCATGGGTCTTTTCTTCCATAAAGAAATATTAAATCTATACTTTACAACTATGTTGGTATAAACACAAATAATCCAGTTAGGTACATTATTATATGTTTATTGTTATATTCAATTTTCCTCTCTGATGTTAAAAAGCTAATAAAATTAAACCATTTACATGGGATCCTAAAAGTACATATTATGAACCCTAGGCACTTGGTCTACTGTGCTTCATGGATAAATTAGCTCTGAATGCCATGGGCCTTTTCTCTTTTTCTATTCTAACCCCTAATTTGCAAATCCCACAATAACTTATCTGCTACAGGATGAGATCCATTGTCTATGGTGGTTTCTTTAGTATTTTGGAAAACTCAGTCATGTTCATAACCAGATTCATCCCCCTTTTTGTCTGAAGCTTATGGTCAAATAGAACAAACACTCTTTTTTTTCAACTATGCGCTTTATTTTTTGCTTGAAATTGAAGTCTCTATTTAACTGCTCTGTGCCACATCACAACAGATTATTTGGATCAGGAAAAATCTGCTTTAAAATAGACTTAATAAAAAAACATTTTAACTGTACTTAATAGATTTAGAAAAGTACTTATCTAATTTGGGAGCATTGAGCTCTCCCCAAACTATCTTGCCAGCTTTGCTTCTGGATAGGAAGAAATGTCTTAATTGAATTAGTACCTGTAATTGGTGCATCAGGGCGGGATTGCTCCTTTCTCCATGCAGGCACAAATACAGTAATATCTTTATGGCCTTTATCTAGGAACCAATCCACAGCAAGTTGTATTCCTCTGCAAGAGAACTCTTCTTTATTCCCATGGCTTCAGGAAGATAGGGAATGAGAGTAGAGAGTATTGATAACAAGTAACAAAGAAATACTCCAAATAGGCTACGCTTTTTCTTAGTGTGAAGACATTAACAACAGATATATTGTTTTTTGAGGATGCCAAAAATGTATTTTTTAAGGAACAAATCAAATTATTTAAAAAATTCCATTATTACAAATATTGCCATTATTATTACACATTCATTCAAGGCCACAGATGCTTAATGACAACTCTCAAAGTATAGCAGCCCTAGTGGCTGTTTCCTATCATTATTTCCATTTTCTCTCATCTCTTTCTGTTTCTATTACCATCTCCTTTTCAAAGATTCTGATATTTATCAGATGAAAAAAGAAGTGCCACCAGAGGTTTGGATAAAGTTTATAGAGAATTAGTTGGAAATGAATTTTAAGTACATGTAGTAAGCTTAAAAAATATCATTGATAACAAAAAAGATACACTGATAATTATTTTTAAATCTCTTATTAAAAAAATATCCATAAATTAAAAAAAAAGATACACTGAAATGCTGACTGAAAATAGTTATCACAATTAATTAAATACAATTGCCAACAAAAATTACAGTCTTGAAAATTTTACAATGTGGGAATTGCTCACAATATAATGTTAAAAGAGAAAAGAAAGGATTTGGACTACATATAATGTAATCCAAATTTTATAGAAAAAGTCTATGTACACTATTTTTTCCTTATTTGGTTTCATGATGCACATTTTCATTTAATGATTGTTCAAAAACATTAAATGGAAAAATCCAGAACTAAGCAATTCATAAGTTTTAAATTATGCACCATTCTGAGTAGAGTGATGAAATCTGGTGCCATCCCATTCCATCCTGCCTGAGGTGAATCATCCCTTTGTCCAGCATACCCCACCCATAAGTCACTTAGTAGTATCCCTTGTTATCAGGTTGACTGTTTCATATCACAGGATTTGAGTTCAGGTAACTCATTTTACTTAATAATGGTTCCAAAGCACAAAAATAGTGGTACTGGCAATTTGGATATACTGAAAAGACTGTTAAGTGAAAAGGTGAAAGTTCTTAATTAAGGAAAGAAAAAAAGCTCGTATGCTGAGGTTGCTAAGATCTACTGTAAGAATGAATCTTCTCTTCACAAAATTGTGAAGAAAGAAAAAGATAGTGTAAAGAACAATATTGCATAGGAACCTGGAATGTTAGGTCCATGAGTCAAGGTAAATTGGAAGTGGTCAAACAGGAGAAGGCAAGAGTGAACATTTTAGCAATCAATGAACTCAAATAGATGGGAATGGGTGAATTTAATTCAGATGGCCATTATATCTACTACTGTGGGCAAGAATCCCTTAGAAGGAATGGAGTAGCCCTCATACACAAGAGCCCAAAATACAGTACTTGGGTGCAATCTCAAAAACGACAGAATGATCTTGATTCATTTCCAAGGCAAGCCATTCAACATCACAGAAATCCAAGTCTATGCCCCAACCACTAATGCCAAGAAAAATGAGTTTGAAAGGTTCTATGAAGACCTACAAAATCTTCTAGAACTAACATCAAAAAAGATGTCCATTTCATAATAGGGGACTGGAATGCAAAAGTAGGAAGTCAAGAGATACCTGAGTAACAAGTAAGTTTGGCCTTGAAGTACAAAATGAAGCAGGGCAAAGGTGAACAGAGTTTTGCCAAGAGATCACACTGGTCATAGCAAACACTCTCTTCCAACAACACAAGAGATGACTCTACACATGGACACCAAATGGTCAATGCTCAAATCAGATTGATTATATTCTTTGTAGCCAGAGATGGAGAAGTTCTATGGAGTCAGCAAAACCAGGAGCTGATTGTGCCTCAGATCATGAATCCCTTATTGTAAAATTCAGACTTAAATTGAAGAAAAGAGGGAAAACCAGTAGGCCATTCAGGTATGACCTAAATCAAATCCCTTACAATTATACAGTAGAAGTGACAAATAGGTTTAAGGGATTAGATCTGATAGAATGCCAGAAGAACTATGGACAGAGGTGTGCAACATTGTACAGGAGGCAGGCATCAAAACCATTCTCAAGAAAAAGAAATGTGAAAAGGCAAAATGGTTGTCTGAGGAGGTCTTACAAATAACTGAGAAAAGACAAGAAGCAAAAGGCAAAGGAGAAAAGGAACGATATATCCATCTGAATGCAGAGTTCCAAAGAATAGAAAGGAGAGATAAGAAAGTCTTCCTACGTGGCCAGTGCAAATAAATAGAGGAAAACAATAAAACGGAAAAGACTAGAGATCTCCTCAAGAAAATTAGAGATACCAAGGGAACATTTCCTGAAAAAATAGGCACAATAAAGGACAGAAACAGTAGGGACCTAACAGAAGCAGAAGATACTAAGAAGAGGTGGCAAGAATACACACAAGAACTACACAAAAAAGGTCTTAATGACTTGGATGACCATGATGGAATGGTCAGTCACCTAGAGCCATACATCCTGGAGTGTGAAGTCAAGTGGACCTTAGGAAGCATTATTATGAATAAATTAGTGGAGGTGATGGAATTCCAGATGAGCTATTTCAAATCCTAAAAGATGATGCTGTTAAAGTGCTGCACTCAATGTGTCAGCAAATGTGGAAAACTCAGCAGTGGCCACAGGACAGTAAAAGGTCAGCTTTCATTCTAATCTCAAAGATGGGCAATGCCAAAGAATGTTCAAACTATTGTACAATTGCGTTCATTTCACATGCTAGCAAGGTAATGCTCAAAATCCTTCAAGCTAGGCTTTAACAGTACATGAACTGGGGACTTCCAGATATACAAGCTGAATTTAGAAAAGGCAGAGGAACTAGAGATCAAATTGCCAACATCTGTTGGATCATCGAAAAAGCATGAAAGTTTCAGAAATACATCTACTTCTGCTTCATTGACTATGCTAAAGCCTTTGACTGTGTGAATAATATTAAATTGTTGAAAATTTTTAGAGATGGGAATACCAGACCACCTTAACTGCCTCCTAGGAAACCTGTATGAAGCAACAGTTAGAACCGGACATGGAACAATGGACTGGTTCAAAATTGGGAAAGGAGTACATCAAGGCTGTATATTTTCACACTCCTTATTTAACTTACATGCAGAGTACATCATGAAAATTGCCTGGCTTGATAAAGCTCAAGCTGGAATCAAGATTGCCAGGAGAAATATCAGTAGCCTCAGATATGCAGATAATACCACCCTAATGGCAGAAAGTGCAGAGGAACTAAAGAGCCTCTTGATGAAAGTGAAAGAGGAGAGTGAAAAAGCTGGCTTAAAACTCAACATTCAAAAAACTAAGATCATGGTATCCAGTCCCATCACTAGCATGGCAAATAGATGGGGAAAAATGGCAACAGTGACAGACTATTTTCTTGGTCTCCAAAATTACTGTGGATAAGGACTGCAGCCACAAAATTAAAAGATGCTTGCTCCTTGGAAGAAAAGCAACGACAAACCTAGACAGTGTATTGAAAATCAGAGACATCTCTTGCCAAAAAAGCCCATCTGGTGAAAGCTATGTTTTTTCCATTCATCATGTATGAAATAGAGCATACATAAAGAAGCTTGAGCACCAAAGAATTGATGCTTTCAAACTGTGGTGCTGGAGAAGACTCTTGAGAGTCCCTTTGGGCAGCATTGAGATCAAACTCAACCTTGAATATTCACTAGAAGGACTGATGCTGAAGCTGAAGCTCCATTACTTTGACCACCTGATGCTAAGATTCGACTCATTGGACAAGACCCTGATGCTGGGAAAGATTCAAGGCAGGAGGAGAAGGAGACAACAAAAGATTAGATAGTTGGATGGCATCATTAGTTCAATGAACATGAGTTTGATCAAACTCCAGGAGACAGTGAAGGGTAGGGAAGCCTGGAGTGCTGCAGTCCATTGGGTCGTAAAGAGTTGGACATGACTGAGGGACTGAACAACAACAATGATGGCAACAACAACAACAAGAAATTGCTTGAAGCTATAATCAGAACTAAAAAAGGCTGCTAGCACTGACTCTGCCTCTCCCTCTACTCTTCCCATATATCCTCTTCTATTTGAACTGTCTGGATCAGACACTTTTTCTCTTCCAACTCTTCTTCCTTCTGCTGCTTCCCTTTGCCCAGAAAAAGGAGGATTAAAAAAAAACCAGAAATGATTACAGCTCCCTTAAGGAGAAATCTATTACAGGGAAAAATGAATTGTCCTTGTTGCTTTCCTAAACATCCAGGATGCAAGCAGGACTTAGAGCCTTAACTAAGAAATTTCCCAGTCCAACTCAGAATACATTGGGATTTGCTGAAAATTTTGAATTAACCATCTGGACTTACGAGCCTTTCAGACCCATATCAACTAATACAACTGTTAATTTCTGAAAGCAAAGCAAGGGAATGAATAGAGAAAGCAGGATGGAAATGACCCTTAGTGGAATTTTGGTCACATAGTCCAGAGGCTTGCACTGAATGAATTAACTTAGAAATTACTCAAACCTATCCCAGAGCTTTCTCCAAAAACCATAAAGTGGACAAAGATTCAGCAATAACTTCAAAACCATTAAAAGGAAAGAAAAAGAGGTATCTATGAAAATTATGAACCTTCATTTGCACCAAGTTAAGTACATAATGCCAGTTTAAGGTTAACCAGCCCCCAACCAGTTTAATTCCCAAACAGTAGAGAAAGTTTCAAGGAAAAAAAAATCTCCTTAGAATTCTTGCCCAGAGAGAATAACTCCTACTAAGAGAAACTGATTTTCCCTCCCTATGCCTTGAGACCAGAGCTCTCTGGATAACTTATCTAGACCATCTCTAATTCCTAAAACTGAGTGGGGGAAAAAAGAGAATGAAGCCTTTTTTTCTTTTTTTTTTCTTTTTTTTTTTTTTGAGAATGAAGCCTTTTAAAATTTTCTTATTCCAATTGGTATTTACAATTAGTAAGTTTTATATTGTGATATCTGATTCATGACTATGTTTAAAAAAGGAAGCTAGATCTCACATTGTGTCTGTTTGGATATGTGTATTTCTCAGCATGTGTCTTTGTCTTTAGCTAATATTGCTGAGGTTAATTTGTGAATGAGCTCTAATCTAATTGGTCTAAAGAAAAGTAAGTGCTTACAAATCAAACAATTCTAAATACAAGAGAAATTAACCTAAATGTATTTCAGGTTCACATGAACTGGGAAATATTCAGTATTAAATACTTGGCATTAATATCTGTTCATCAAATTAATGTAGACATGTCTGAGTCATTAATATTAAGCATAGCATTTTCATTGTGCCTAGGTTTAATATAAGTTATATCTGTCACAAGTTTGTCAACAAGGAAATTAACTTGAGTGAGGAAACTTTTAAGGAAAGAAAATGTAAATGAGATAGGAGCTTCTAGATAAATACTATTAAGAATAAAATATATTTTAGGGTTGTCTGTCTAAAATAGTCTTTCCAGATTTGGGTAACTTTAATTTCTAGGTTTGTGTTAAACTAAGTGATGCAAGTTTATTGAATAGCTAGGTCATTTCCAAATAAAATAAGATTCCAAAACATTAATTACTGAACACTAACTTCCTCTTACAGAGAAACTAAAGAGATTTTGCACTATTAATGAATAATGTTTGGTGCCATATTGAGATATTCTCTATAAGAAAGTAAGTGTTTTTAGAGATTATCATTGGTATTTACATTCACCAATCTACAGAATGCCAATACAACGGACAATTCATGGTTGCTTAAGGAAAGTAGGATGTGTGTTTTCAGTAACGAAGGTGTGAGGAAGGAAATTGCATTTTGTTAAGGGAAAAGGAAGTAGGTCTGGCTTACAGGTGTCTATTTCTGAATGGGAAAATAAATTTTGTTTGGAGCATTTAATGCATTTACATTTAAATAAATTATTGAGATATATATATATATCTCAATAATTTCTTTATGTGTTCCTATTGCCATTTTCTTAATTGTTTGGGGTTGATCTCGTAGATCTTCTCCTTCTCTTGTATTTCTTGACTATATAAGCCCCCTTAACATTTGTTGTAAAGCTGGTTTGGTGGTACTGAATTCTCTTAACTTTTGCTTGTCTGAAAAGCTTTTTATTTCTCCATCAATTTTGAATGAGATCCTTGACAGGTAGAGTAATCTTGATTGTTGATTTTTCCCTTTCAGTGCTTTAAATATATCCTGCCGTTCCCTTCTGGCCTGCCATGTTTCTGCTGAAAGATCTGCTGTTAAACGTATGGAGTTTCCCTTGTATGTTACTTGTCGTTTTTCTCTTGCTGCTTTTAATACTCTTTCTTTGTGTTTAACCTTTATTAGTTTTATTAGTATGTGTCTTAGAGTCTTTCTCTTTGGGTTTATCCTGTATGGAACTCTTTGCACCCCTTGGACTTGATTATTTACTTTTCCATGTTGGGAGAATTTTCAACTATTAGTCTCTTCAAAAATTTTCTCATACCCTTTCTTTTTATCTTCTTCTTCTGGGACCCCTATAATTCATATGTTGGTCTGTGTAATATTGTTGCAGAGGCCTCTGAGACTATCCTTAGTTCCTTCCATTCTTTTTACTTTATTCTTCTTTTCAGCAGTTATTTCCACCGTTTTATCTTCCAGCTCACAGATATTCTGCTATTAATTCATTCTAGAGTATTTTCAATTTCAGTAATTGTGTTGTTTGTCTCTGTATGCTTATTCTTTAATTCTTCTAGGTCTTTGTTAATTGATTCTTGCATTTTCTCCATTCTATTTTCAAGTTTTTTGTTCAGCTTTACTGTCATTATTCTGAATTCTTTTTCAGGTAGTTTGTCTATTTCCTCTTCATTTATTTGGACTTGTGTATATAGTTTGTTCCTTCATTTGTGCAGTATTTCTCTGCCTTTTCATTATTTTTTTTAACTTATTGTGTTTGAAGTCTCCTTTTTCCAAGCTTCAAGGTTGAATTCTTTCTTCCTTTTGATTTCTGTCCCCATAAAGGTTGGTCCAGTGGTTTCTGTAAGCTTCATGTATGGTGAGATTTGTGCTGAGTTTTTTTTTTTTTCCCTCCGTAGGCTGAGTGAGGTGGTAATCCTGTCTGCTGATGATTTGGTTTGTATTTTTGTCTTGTTTGTTGTTTGGATGAGGCGTCCTGCACAGGGTGCTCCTTCTAGTTGGGTAATGACAGGTCTTGTATACGAGTGGTTGCCTTTGTGGGAGTTCTCACTATTTGATACTTCCTAGGGTTAGGTGTCTTCTGGTAGTCTAGGGTCTTGGAGTCAGCACTCCCATTGCAAGGTCTAGGGGCTTCATCTCTGTCCAGGAATGGGGATTCCACAGGTGGTTTGTTATGGCATTAGATGGGGTTAATACAAATACCCAGAAACGAGAAACCAAAGATGAACTTCAGACAAGTTACAGTTACAAAACTAGGTAAATAATCATTAAAATAATGGAATATACACCCATATATACACACATATATATAAACCCATAAGCAAATTCAAACAGTCCAACAAAAATAAAGATTGACATGGTGAACAAAGGAAACCAAAAATTATATCCACAAGTTAAGAGCAAAACTAACTAAAGCACAAACTAGAAAACAAAACTAAAGCAAGGTGCCAACTGGGGAATAAAGCAATGAAATCAAAAGTAATAAATGTGTTGAGAAAAAGAAAGGTAATAAAGAAAAAATAGAAATGTGAAATTAAATAGAGGTAGACAAAGAAGACATATATGTTAAAAATTAGCTTCAATGGGAAAAGAACAGTAGGAAAAGCAAACAAAGGAATAAATGTAGAAAAATAATAATAGGTTTAAAAATTTAACATTTAAAATTAAAAAAAGGAGAAGAAGAACAAAAAGAAAACAGGAGAAAAAAAGAAGGAAGGAAAAAAAAAAAAGAAAGAAAACTCCACAGAACTGCAAAAAGCCACCCTAGAGGCAGAGGTTTATAACAGCAAGAAAACGTGTGATTGAAAAAAAAAAAAAAAACAAAACTCAAAAACATAATTAGATTTCATAGTGCTATTAAAATTGACAACTACAACAGAGGATAAAAAAGTAATAAATAAAAAGTGAAAGAAAAAATCCAAAAGAAACTACAGAGCAAATCAACATATACGAACAATACATGTCTCTCTTGAGTCTCTGCTGTCAGCCTCCTTTCCCTCACTGGGGGTCACAGTCCACCTCACCTCCCTAGGATGCCCTCCAACACTACCCTGGTCTCTGGACCTGCTGTGGGGTCCAGACTCTAATCTGGTCCTACCCCTGTGTGTTCTTACCTCCAATGTCCACAGGTATCAGAGCTAGTGCTTTTTCTTTTTGGGAGCTCTCAAGGTCCTTCTATATATTCCTTAGACACAGAGTCTACCTAGTTGATCATGTGGATTTAATCTGCAGCTTGTACAGCCAGTGGGAAGATTTTGGGTCTTCTCCCTTAGTCACACTGCCCCTGGGTTTCAATTGTGGTTTTATTTCCACCTCTGCATGTGGCTCGTCCACTGGGGTTTGCTCCTGAGGCTGGCTGGAGGATTTGGGTCTGCCCCAGTGAGGGCCAGGAGTGGAGGTGGTGCAGCTCCTTTGGTTGCAGGGGCTCTGGCACAACCAGGTACTCAGGGGAGTTGGTGGCTAGGGCAGCAGGAAATACAGTGCTCTAGAAGGGTATGGCAACCCACTCCAGTATTCTTGCCTGGAGAACCTCACTGACAGAGAAGCTTGGCAGCCCACAAGGTTTCAAAGAATTGGACATGACCGAAGTGACCTTGCGTGCATAGATGCAAGACTTTTTTTTTTTTTTTGCCTGTGGCAACTCTGCCCCAGTGAGTGTTGAGCATGAAAGTGGTGCAATTGCTTGGGTTACAGGGACCCTGAAGGCGTCAAGTGTGCAGGGTCATGGACTGCCTCAGTTACAGGAGTTATGACCCTATCAGAGTCTTTTTTCAAGCCTCTGGTATCTGGTGATCAGAAGGCCTTTTTGGCTAGTCTTTCTCCATAGCTCTTCTCATTCAGGCACTTAGAGGGCTCCCTTGCCTGAGGTTCTTCTCTGTTGTTTGGCACGTCAAGCACATAGAGGGCCCACCTCCCCACCCCCAACCCCCGCCCCTGGTTGGGGTCCTACTCTGTAGATCAGTGCATCAGGCACTTAAAGGGGCACCCTAGGTGGGGTCCTACTCTGTTGTTCCAGGTACCAGGCACTTGATGGGCCAGACTTTCTGTTGTTCAGCTGAGGATGCTGACATGTGGGGAGAGAGAGGCTATGGTGATGGCTCCAACCCTGTGCATGACTCAGCAGGATTGCCTTGCTTCCATGGCTGCCTGACTTTCTTCCACAGGCATTTCCCACCAGTCTCCTCCCTCACATCCCCTCAATCCATCTCTCCACAGTCAACAGCAGCCCTTCTTCTGGGATTGCTCCACAATCCCTGTGCTCCAGCTCCCAGCCACTGCACCTTCTAGGGGACCTGCATCCCTGTCTGGAATACCTATGGCTGTGGCAAGGACTGTCTGATTCTCATTCCATTTAGGCTGCCACTAATCAGCTGCTTCACTCTCAGCCTTAAATATTTCTCCTCTGATCCAGACAATTGTCCTGATATGGGAATCAGACACCTATTTCAGTTCCCCCACCTGCCAAGGGCAGGTCAAGTCCTACTAACACGCCTGTTTTTCCCCCTACTTCCTTCATCCTACAGAGCTTTGCATGGTTCTTTCCCACTGGTCAGGTACTCCTGTTCGTTCTCAGCTGGTGTTCTGCCTATAATAATAATTTTTTTAACATAGTGAGAATAGTTGTGTTAAGAAAAAGTGTAAGACACCTATGATATTCCATTGAGAATATATTAAAATCACACCATTGGAGTATCCCATGTTGTTAGTGGCTAAGTCGTGTCTGACTCTTTCGCGATGCCATGGAGTATAGCCCACCAGGCTTCTCTGTTCATGGGATTTCCCAGGCAAGAATATTGGAGTGTGTTACCATTTCTTTCTCCAGGAGCATCCCACAAATCGCACCAAATGCCCAATAGGAGTTTCAAGGTCGCAATGAAGTCCTACAAAAGGGCCTAGTATGCAGAGTTTAGGGCTCAGTAAATCTTTAAGGAATAAATAAATGAAAAATGGTAACTTTCTTAGTCAGACAAGGGAAGAGATGCTAACAAGGACACAGTTGGCAATTAGAAAAAAAATCATGTGACCCATTATGCACTATTTTAACATGTTCCTAAAAATAAGGTTGAGTGCTAATTTGTTTGCTTTATTTAAATTGTGTGAGGTAGCTTTAATATAGCAAATCAGCTACTACAAATTGCAAAATTTCATCTTCTTGTACTTTCCTGATAGTCCAGTGGTTAAGACTTTGCTTTCCAATGCGGGAGGTGTGGGTTCAATCTCTGGTGGGCAAGTTAAGATCTTACATGCCTCATGGCCAAATAACCAGAACATAAACAATAGAAGCAATATTATAATAAATTCAATAAAGACCTCAAAAAATAGTCCACATAAAACTTTAAAAAAAGAAGTTCATTTTCCTATCAGCATGACAGTCTACTACAATCACAGACTAGATGTATTGAAACTAATTACCTTGGTAATTAATCTCTTCATTATTCCTTACAAAGCAAAATAACTATAAAGTATCCTTTATAATCAGTAATCCTTTAACATAACTCCAAAGACAAGGCAGATCTTATATCACCATGAAGTCAAAGTTCTCAAAGAAGTTTTGGGATCTTCTCATCCTCACCTCCAAAGCACAAAACACTTAAAGAAAAGAGACCATAGCAAAAATCAGCAAAGCCAAAAGCTGGTTATTTGAGAAGATAAATAAAATTGACAAGCCATTAGCCAGACTCATCAAGAAACAAAGGGAGAAGAATCAAATCAGCAAAATTAGACGGAGAGATCACAACAGACAACACAGAAATGCAAAGGATCATAAGAGACTATTATCAGCAACTATATGCAAATAAAATGGACAACTTGGAAGAAATGGATAAATTCTTAGAAAAGTACGACTTCCAAAAACTGAACCAGGAAGAAATAGAAAATCTAAACAGACCCATCACAAGCACGGAAATTGAAACTGTAATCAGAAATCTTCCAGCAAACAAAAGCCCAGGACCAGGTGGCTTCACAGCTGAATTCTACCAAAAATTTAGAGAAGAGCTTACACCTATGCTACTCAAACTCTTCCAGAAAATTGCAGAGGAAGGTAAACTTCCAAACTCATTCTATGAGGCCACCATCACTCTAATACCAAAGCCTGACAAAGATGCCACAAAAAAGAAAACTACAGGCCAATATCACTGATGAACATAGATGCAAAAATCCTTAACAAAATCCTAGCAAACAGAATCCAACAACATATTAAAAAGATCATATATCATGAACAAGTGGGCTTTATCCCAGGGATGCAAGGATTCTTCAATATTTGCAAATCAATCAATGTGATATACCACATTAATCAACTGAAAGATAAAACCATATGATTATCTCTATAGATGCAGAGAAAGCCTTTGACAAAATTCAATATCCATTTATGATAAAAACCCTCCAGAAAGCAGGCATACAGGGAACATACCTCAACATAATAAAAGACATATATGATAAACCCTCAGCAAACATCCTCAATGGTGAAAATTTGAAAGCATTTCCCCTAAAGTCAGGAACAAGACAAGGGTGCCCACTCTCACCACTACTATTCAACATAGTTTTGAAAGTTTTAGCCATAGCAATCAGAGAAGAAAAAGAAATAAAAGAAACCCAGATTGGAAAAGAAGAAGTAAAACTCTCACTGTTTGCACATGACATGATCCTCTACATAGAAAACCCTAAGATATCACCAGAAAACTACTAGAGCTAACCAATGAATATGGTAAAGTTGCAGGATATAAAATTAATACACAGGATTCCCTTGCATTCCTATACACTAACAATGAGAAAACAGAAAGAGAATTAAGGAAAAAATTCCATTCACCATTGCAACGAAAAGAATAAAATAGGAATAAACCTACCTAAAGAAACAAAAGACCTATACATAGAAAACTATAAAACACTGATGAAGGATATCAAAGATGACACAGATAGACGGAGAATTATGCCTTGTTCATGGATCGGAAGAATCAATATAGTGAAAATGAGTATACTACCCAAAGCAATCGATAGATTCAATGCAATCCCTATGAAGCTACCAATGGTGTTTTTCAGAGAACCAGAACAAATAATTTCACAATTTGTATGGAAACAGAAAAAACCTCGAAGAGCCAAAGCAATCTTGAGAAAGAAGAACGGAACTGGAGGAATCAACCTGCCTGACTTCGGGCTACACTACAAAGCTACAATTATCAAGGCAGTATGGTACTGGCACAAAGACAGAAATATAGATCACTCGAACAAAATAGAAAGTCCAGACATAAATCCACACACCTATGGACACCTTATCTTTGACAAAGGAGGCAAGAATATACAATGGAGAAAAGACAATCTCTTTTAACAAGTGATGCTGGGAAAACTGACGAACCGCTTGTAAAAGAATGAAACTAGAACACTTTCTAACATCACGCACAAAAATAAACTCAAAATGGATTAAAGATCTAAACGTAAGACCAGAAACTACAAAACTCCTAGAGGAAAACATAGGCAAAACACTCTCTGACATAAATCACAGCAGGATCCTCTATGATCCATCTCCCAGAGTAATGGAAATAAAAGCAAAAATAAACATGTGGGACCTAATTAAAGTTAAAAGCTTTTGCACAACGAAGGAAACCATAAGCAAAGTGAAAAGACAGCCTTCAGAATGGGAGAAAATAATAACAAACGAAACAACTGACAAAGAATTAATCTCAAAAATATACAAGCAGTTCCTGCAGCTAAAGTCCAGAAAAATTAATGACCCAATCAAAAAATGGGCCAAAGAACTAAACAGGCATTTTTCCAAAGAAGACATACAGATAGATAACAAACCCATGAAAAGATGCTCAACATCACTCATCATCAGAGAAATGCAAATCAAAACCACAATGAGGTACCATCTCATGCCAGTCAGAATGGCTGCCATCAAAAAGTCTACAAACAACACTGTTTATAATAGCCTGGACATGGAAGCACCCTAGATGCCCATCAGCAGACAAATGGATAAGGAAGCTGTGGTTTATATACACAATGGAATATTACTCAGCCATTAAAAAGAATACATTCAATTCAGTTCTAGTGAGGTGGATGAAACTGGAGCCTATTATACAGAGTGAAGTAAGCCGGAAAGAAAAACACCAATACAGTATACTAACACATATATATGGAATTTAGTAAATCGGTAAAGATAACCCTGTATGCAAGACAGCAAAAGAGACAGATATATATAGAACAGTATTATGGACTCTGTGGGAGAGGGCGAGGGCAGGATGATATGGGAGAATGCCACTGAAGCATGTAAGTTATCATATGTGAAAGGAATCTCCAGTCCAGGTTCGATGCACGATACAGGGTGCTCAAGGCTGGTGCACCGGGATGACCCAGAGGGATGGGATGGGGAGGGAGCTGGGAGGGGGTTTTGGAAGGGGAACACATGTACACCCATGGTGGATTCATGTCAAAGTATGGCAAAACCAATACAATATTGTAAAGTTTAAAAAATAGATAAATAAACTAATTTAAAATAAATAAATGCTGGAGAGGGTGCGAAGAAAAGGGAACCCTCTTACACTGTTGATGGAAATGCAAACTAGTACAGCCACTATGGAAAACAGTGTGGAGATTCCTTAAAAACCTGGAAATAGAACTGCCATATGATTCAGGAATCTCACTGCTGGGCAGACACACCAAAGAAACCAGAATTGAAAGAGACACATGTACCCCAGTTTTCATCGCAGCACTGTTTACAATAGCCAGGACACAGAAGCAACTTAGATGTCCATTGGCAGACGAATAGATAAGAAAGCTGTGGTACATATATACAGTGGAATATTACTCGGCTATTAAAAAGAATGCATTTGAATCAGTTCTATTGAGGTAGATGAAACTGGAGCCTATTATACAGATTGAAGTAAGTCTGAAAGAAAAACACCAATACAGTATACTAACTCATATATATGGAATTTAGAAAGATGGTAATGATGACCCCAAAAGAGACACAGATGTAAAGAACAGACTTTTGGACTCTGTGGGAGAAGGTGAGGGTGGGATGATTTGAGAGAATAGCATTGAAACATGTATATTATCATATGTGAAATAGAGCACCAGTCCAGGTTTGATGCATGAGACAAGGTGCTCAGGGCTAGTGCACTGGGATGACCCTGAGGGATGGGATGGGGAGGGAGGTGGGAAGGGGGTTCATGATGGCGACTACGTGTACACCCATGGCTGATTCATGTCAATGCATGGCAAAAATCACTGCAGTATTGTAAAGTAATTAGCATCCCATTAAAATAAATTAATTAATTTTAAATAAAAATGATTCTAAAATAATATTAAAAATAAAAATATGTATAAAAGCAAGTGCATATAGTTACATGTCAATATATACAAACCCCATGGTAACCTCAAATCAAAAACTTATAATAGATACACAAAAATATAGAAAGGAACACAAGGACACCACTGAAAAATCATCAAACTACAAGAAGACAGAAATAGAGAAGAACTATAGAAATAACCAGAAAACAAGTAACAATATTGGAATAAGTACATACCTACCAATAATCACTTTAAATGTTAATGGATTAATGCTCTAAATCAAAAGATACTATATATACAAAAGATTAAATTCTCCAGAAAAAAACTACTAGAATTAATAAATATATTCAGTAATGTTACAGGATACAAAAATTAATATAAAACATCCTTTGCATTTCTATACACTTACAATGAACTTTCAGAAAGAGAAATTAAGGAAACAATCCCACTCACCATCTAGTCAAAAAGAATAAAATAGTTAGAGATAAAACTACCTAAGTGGGTAAATGCCATGTACTCAGAAAACTGTAAGATGATGAAAGAAATAGAGGAAAACACAAACAGATTGAAAGATACACCCTATTTTTGAATTGGAAGAATTAATATTTTTAAAATGACTATAATACCCAATGTAATCTACAGATTCAGTGCAGTTGCTATCAATATACCAAAGGAATTTTTCACAGAACTAAAACAAATAATTTAAAAATTTGTATGAAAAAAAAAATCTCAAATAGCCAAAGAACTTGAGGAAGAACAAAGCTGAGAAGTCATGCACTCTGGCTTCAGAATATGCTACAAAGCTACAATGATCAAAACAGGATGGTACTGGTTCAAAAACAGACACATAGCTTAATGGAACAGAATAAAGAGCCCAGAAAAAAATCCCCATACACTTATGGTCAATTAATCTACAATAAAGGAGGCAATGTATATGCAATGGAGAAAAGACAGTCTCTTCAATAAGTGATGCTGGGAAATCTGGACAGCTATATGTAAGAAAATGAAATTAAAGCATTCTCTAATACCATAAACAATCAGAGCAACTTATACTAGCAAGTTTTTCATTTGATTATCCCATTGTATGTGAGGGCAGGACCTTGTTTAATGTGTCCCTAGTTTTTCCCACAGCACATAGCACAGTACTGTATGTTTCCACATGTCTGGGAATGGGGGCAAGTGTTTTGAGCCATACGTGGAATATTTAGCAGGAATTGTTTAGCAGGCTATCTAGAGGTACATTTTAATATATAGTTCTGTATAATCTTCATAAAAACTATTCTACAGATGAGAAAACTAGAGTTCAGCAAGGTTAAATGACTTGGGAACACTTGTTACAGATAATATGTACAAAGTGAGAACTTAAGTTTTCTGACTTCAGATGAATAAAATGAAACTAATATTTATAATCTGTTCTGTGCCAAATACTTTGCATATTGTGATGTAGCCTGCAGGTGAGCAGAGATTGAGTTCGGAGATTGAATAACTGCCCAAGGCCACACAAGTAATAAATGACAGTTTGTACTAAAATCTGACTCCAGTGCTCCTGCAATATAGTTTGTGGCCATTAGTGTTATTAAGAACATTTGACATAATAGCAGAAATATATTTACAGAATCCTTTCTTCAAATATTATATATTTTTTATTTTTATTAAAGTACAGTTGATTTACAATATTATATTAGTTTCAGGTGTACAGCATAGCCATTCAATAGAGAGGATCAGTGACTCAATGGACATGAATTTGAGCCAATTCCAGGAGATAGCGAAGGACAGGGAAGCCTGGTGTGCTGCGGTCTGTGGGGTTGCAAAAAGTTGGACATGACTTAGTGACTGAACAACAGGAAAGTTGTTTTTTTTTTTTTTAATAATATATTGACTATCCTTTTCTGTGCTGTAAAATATATCCTTGTATGTTATTTATTTTATACATAGTACTAAGTACCTCTCAATATCCTAACCCTATTTGGCCTCTCCTCCATCTTTCTTCACAGTAGTAACCACTAGTGTGTTCTTTATATACTTGAGTCTGTTTCCATTTTGTTAGATTTCATTTTATTTTTTAGATTCCACATATAAGTGATAGCATATAGTATTTTCGTTTTTCTGTCTGACTTTTTCACTAAGCATAATACACTCTAGATTCACCCATACTGTTACAAATAGTCAATTTTCATTCTTTTTTGGGCTGAGTAATATTTCATTGAATATATACCACAGCTCCTTTATCCAGTAATTATCTTATGGACACTAAGTTTGCTTCCATATTTTGGGTATTGTAAATAATGCTACTGTGAATATTGGGGTATATATATATATATATATATATATATATATATATTTTCCAAATCAGTGTTTTTGTTCCCTTCAGATATATACACAGGAGTGGAATAGTTGGATCATATAGTAGTTCTATTTTTACTCTCTTGAAAAATATCCTCACTCTTTTTATAATGGCTACACCAGTTTACATTCTCACCAACAGTACAGTAGGGCTCCCTTTTCTCCACATCTTCACCAACACACTTATTATTTTTTGTGGTCTATTTGACAATAGCAATTCTGCCATGTGTGAGGTGATGTCTCACCATAGTTTTGATTTGCATTTCCCTGATTATTAGCAATGTTGAGCATCCTTTCATGTGCCTGTTGGCCATCTGTATGTCTTCTTTGGAAAAACATCTATTCAAGTTTTATGCTCATTTTTAAATTGAGTTGTTTGGCTTTTTAAAATATTGAATTGTATGAGTTGTTTATGCATTTTGGACATTAATCCTAACAGTCATATCACTAGCAAATATTTTCTTCTATTCAGTAGGTTTTCTTTTCATTTTATCAAAGGTTTCCTTTGTTGTGCAATAGCTTTTAAGTCTAATTTGGTGCCATTTGTTTACTTTTGCTTTTATTTCCTTTGCTTTAGGAGACAGGTTTAAAAGCATATTGCTATGATTTATGTCAAAGAGTGTTCTGCCTATGTTTTCCTTTAGAAATTTTATGGTTTATGGTCTTACATTTAGGTATTTAATTCATTTTTACTTTATTTTTGCATGTGGTATCAGGTAGCTCAGTTGGTAAAGAATCTGCCTGCAATGCAGGAGACCCCACTTTGATTCCTGGGTCAGGAAGATCCCCTGGAGAAGGGGTCTAACCCACTTCAGTATTCTTGGGCTTCCTTTGTGGCTCAGCTGGTAAAGAATCTGCCTGTAATGCAGGGGACCTGAGTTCGATCCCTGGGTTGAGAAGATCCCCTGTAGAAGGGAAAGGATACCCACTCCAGTATTCTTGCCTGGAGAATTTCATGGACTGTATAGTCCATGGGGTCACCAAGACTCGGACATGACTGAGCAACTTTCACTCACTGTCTCAGGAGATAAAGAATCTGCCTGCAATGCAGGGGACACAGGAGATGCAGGTTCATTCCTTGGGTCAAGAAGATCCCTGGGTTGAGAATACTCTCAAATATTGAGAACATTCCAGTATTTTTGCCTGAAAAATCAAGATATTGGCAAGGCTGTGTTCTTTCTGCATGCTGCAGAGAAGAATACTTCCCTTAACTTCTTCAGTTTCTAGAGGCTGCTCACATTCCTTGGCTCACGGTCTCTTTCTTACATCTCTCCAACTTATTTCTGTCATCAAATCACCTACTATTCATTCTGGTCCTGTTGTCTCCCTCCCTCTTATAAGGACCCTTGAGGTTACATTGAGCCCACCATAATAATACAGGATAATTTCCCCCACGTCAAGATCATTAGCTTAATCATATTTGCAAAGTGCCTTTTTATCATGTAAGAAAATATATTCTCAGATTCTAAGGATTAGGATGTGGACATCATTAGGGGACTATTATTCAGTGTACCATGTTACTTCAGCTCAGAGACTATCATTGGGATGAGAAAAGTCAGAATGGTACTTGCAGTGGTAATACAACTTGAAGGGTATAGAGATAAGGAGGTGATCACTCCTAGGCTGGAAAATGACATAAACCCATGTAGTGGGGATAGGAATCATCACAATTTACATGGAGTTTGTTAAAGAGATTAATATAAATACAGTACGCGTGAGAGATGCAATCAAGTGGAAGGAGGGAAAGATCAAATCACAAAGTCAAGCAAAGTAATCCAAATTTGAGGTAGGCTTGGAAATTTTGAATTACTGAAAGTTCCCAAGTAAGTCCCCAAGTGACATTATAAAAGCACTATTTTCAGGATGATTTGTTTAGCCAAGTAGAGGTGGGAGAGGGGACCTCAAGAGAAACCAGGGCTGATTGGCCACATATCCTCTGAAGTATCACTGATGTCTAAGGTGCTTTCAGAACACCTGAAAACAAGATTAAGGCAACAATTTCAAAAGGCCAGTCAGGATCATTTTAGCATCTGTCCATCAAGAGGAGCACAAATCACAGACAACTAAGGGCCTCCCATATTGTAAAGGAAGCCAATTTCTATGAGATCAAGGCAGTTTTAAAGAAAGAGAAAGAAAATATACCAGTCTTACCTCATTGCCACATTACTTCCATCTATGACAACTGGCCTCAAATTGTCACTGTTGTCTATTTCATCTTCAAGAGACAGCTCAGGGCTTGCAATCTCTCTGGAGCTGGGCCCCCGAGGCCCTAACAGACTCAAGTTGACTTGCCCTTCCAAATCACCTTTGTTCCCAAGTCTGACAAGCTCTGCCAATACATCATTAATAAGCGATTCTGGACCCAGCTTGTTCAGCACTGATTGGATCTGTTCCTCTGCATAACCCAACTTTAAAGCAAAATCCATCTTGGTTTGGTATTCTTTTTCCAAGTTAAGCTTCCCATCATGTAGAATGCTGCTCTGGGAGAAGCTTGGATGATCTAGGCAGGGTGATCTACATAGCTGGCGGTGTGGCTTAGAAAGGATCTCCTTTTTATTCAATTGAACATCTCCCAGTTGGCAGCTATTGTCATTGTTGCTGTTTTTAAGGCTCATTTGTTCAGGATCACTCTCAGAGCCCAGCCACTCTTCAGAATCAGCATTGCTCTGCTCTGTATTCTCTTGCTTAGACTGCTGCTTCTCTTCCTTGGAGGCACTCTTCTTCATTTTTGGTGTTTCCACTGCAGCGGTGGCTGTCATCCCGTTCAGTGGGCAGTCTAAGGTCTAATCAGCTTTTTTTTTTTTCTTTATAGCCTGCTTGGAATTCATGTGCATTGGCATTCCTTTGCATAAAATGTGGTGGCAGTGGTGTCACAAGAGTTTGCCTGTTTGGTTTGTTATGTTTAGATGTTACCAGTTCCTACAAATAAACACACATATCATAATCATGTTTAGTAAATTTATGGAAAATTATTTTATAATATGGTGCTTTCTTCCTAAGAAACTACAGGCTGTCTGATATATTTTTCTGCTTAAAATTATTGGACTCAAAATAATATCAAATGTCTTTTCAGATTACAACAGTATGAGACTATAAAATCAACTACAAGAAAAACAACTAAAAGAAAAAAAATTAAAAAATGTGGAGTCTAAACAGCATGCTACTAAACCACCAATGGGTCATTGAAGAAATCAAAGATAAAATAAAAAAAAAATCTTGGGATAAAAATGTAAACACAGTGACACAGAAATCTGCAGGAAAGTAGTTCTAAGAGGGAAGTTTAACTATAAAGTGATGCAAGCCTACCTCAGGAAACAAGAAAAATCTCAAACAAACCAAGCTAACTTAAAGGAACTAGAAAAAGAAAAACAAACAAAACCCAGAGTTAGTAGAAGGAAATAAATAATAAATATTAAAGCAGAAATAAATGAAATATAGGCTAAAAAGCAATAGGAAAGATTAACGAAAGTTAAGAGCTGGTTCTTTGAAAAGATATACAAAATTGAAAAACCGTTAGCCAGAACTAATAAAAAAGAGGGTTTCCCCAATGGCTCAGATGGTAAAGAATCTGCCTACAATGTGGAAGACCCAGGTTCAATCCCTGGGTCAGGAAGATCCCCTGGAAAATGGACTGGCTACCCACTCCAGTATTCTTGCCTAGAGAATCACATGGACAGAGGAGCCTGGTGTACATGGGGACAGAGGGCTAGAGTACATGGGGTCTCAAAAAGTTGGACACGACTGAGTGACTAACAGACACATCAAAAAGAGAGAGGGCCTAGATAAATAAAATCAGAAATGAAAAGAAAAATTTACAACTGACAGCACAGAAACATAAAGAATTATAAGAAAATTACTATAAACATCTATATGCTCCAAAAAAGGGGAACCTAAAAGAAATGGATAAATTCTTAGAAATACTGTCTCCCAAGACTAATCATGAAGAAATAAATAAAAATACAAACAAACCAATTGCCAGGAATGAAATTAAATCTGTAATTTAAGACTTCTCAACAAAGAAAAGTCTAACACCAGATGGCTTCACCGATAAATTCTACCAAACATTTTAAAAAGAGCTACTGCCTCTCCTCCTCAAACTATTCCAAAAATTGAAGAGGATAAAATGCTTTCAAGCCAGTACTACCTTAATTTAAAAAGAAAAAATTAGACAAAGATAATCTAAAAAAGAAAATTGTAGGCAAACATCACTGATAAACATAAATGGAAAAACACTCAACAAAGTATTACCAAACTAAATTCAACAGTAAGTTAGAAGGTTCACATACCATGATTCAGTAGTGTTTATCAAAGGGATGCAAAGATCTTTCAATATCAGCAAATCATTATGAAACATCACATTAACAAATTGAATAAAATCATATGGTCTCTTCAATTGATGCAGAAAAAGCTTTTGACAAAATCTAGCATTTGTTTATAATAAAACCTCTCCAGAAAGTGGGTATAGAAGTAACACACCTAAACATAATAAAGGCTTTATATGCCCCTACAACCAACAATATACTCAATTGTGAAATTCAGAAAACACTTCCTCTAAGATCAGGAACAAGATAAGTTTGCCCACTCTCACCGCCTTTATTCAACAGAGTATTGAAAATTCTAATCACAACAATTATACAAGAAAAAGAAATGAAAGTAATCCAAATTAGAAAGAAAGAAGTCAAACTTCTTGCAAACTTCTTACATGATACTATATGCAGAAACCCTAAAGACTCCACCAGAAAAACAACTATTATATCTGGAAATGAATTCACTAAAGTTACTGGATACAAAATTAATATACAGAAATCTGTAGTTTTTCTATACAACAAAAACCATCTATCAGAAAGAAAAATTAACAACCCCACTTATAATTGCATCAAAAAGAATCAAATACCTAGGAATAAATTTAACTGGGGTGGTGAAAAGCCTGTACTCTGAACAGGATAAGACATTGACAAAAGAAATTGAAGAACATACAAACAAATAGAAGATATACCTTGCTCATGGATTAGAAGAATTAATATTGTTAAAACATCCATATTACACAAAGTGATTTAGAGATTCAATGCAATCTCTATCAAAGCATCAATGGCAATTTTCACAGGACTAGAACAAATAATTCTAAAGTTTATATAGAACCATGAAAGGCACTGGATAGCCAAAGCAATTTTGAGGGGAAAAAAAAAAAAAAAAAACCAAAGCTGGAGGTATCAGACTCCTTTACTTGAAACCTTACTACAAAGCTATAGTAATTAAACCAGCATGTAACTTGGTACAAAAAGACACATACATCAATGGGAGAGAGCCCCCAAATAAGCCAATGCCTTGGAAGGAAGGTTATGACCAACCTAGATAGCATATTTAAAAGCAGAGACATTACTTTGCCAGCAAATGTCCGTCTAGTCAGGGCTATGGTTTTTCCAGTGGTCATGTATGGATGTGAGAGTTGGATGGTGAAGAAAGCTGAGCATCGAAGAATTGATGCTTGTAAATGGTGTTGGAGAAGACTCTTGAGAGTCCCTTGGACTGCAAGGAGATCCAACCAGTCCATCCTAAAGGAGATCAGTCCTGGGTGTTCATTGGAAGGACTGATGTTGAAGCTGAAACTCCAATACTTTGGTCACCTCATGCGAAGAGTTGACTCATTGGAAAAGACCCTAATGCTGGGAAGGATTGGGGGCAGGAGGAGAAGGGGACGACAGAGGATGAGATGGTTGGATGGCATCACCGACTCGATGGACATGGGTTTGGGTAAACTCTGGGAGTTGGTGATGGACAGGGAGGCCTGGCGTGCTGCGATTCATGGGGTCACAAAGAGTCGGACACGACTGAGCGACTGAACTGAACTGAACTGATAGGATCAATTAATTTATGACAAAGGAGGCAAGAATATACAATGGGGAAAAGAGAGCTTCTTTAATAAATGGTGTTGGGGAGGAGATAGTGGGATGAATTGAGAAGGCAGCACTGACATATGCACAATACCAAGTGCAAAATAGATAGCAAGTGGAAAGCAGTTGTATCGCACAGGGAACACAGCTCAGTGCTCTGTGATGACCTAGAGGGCTGGGATTGGGGCGAGGTGGAGGGAGGCTCAAGAGGGAGAAGATACACTTATAGCTGATTCATATTGTTCTGTAGCAGAAACCAACACAACATGGTAAAGCAACTATACTCCAATTAAAAATAAATTAAAAAATGGTGTTGGGAAAAATTGAATACTTGTATGTAAAAGAACCAAACTGGATGAAATTCTTATACTATATACAAAAATAAATTCAAAATGGATTAAAGTGTAAGGCCTGAAACCATAGAACGCTTAAAAGCAAACAGGCAGTATGTTCTTTGCCATCAGTCTTAGCGACACTTTTTTTTTTATTTGTGTCCTTACAATCCCGTAACAAAAGAAAAAAAAAAAAAATGAGGCTACGTCAGATTAAAAAGTGCTTACACAGTGAAGGAAATTATCAACAAAAGAAAAGCAACCTACTAAATAGGATAAGAGATTTGAAAATAATATGTTTGATAAAGGCTTAATATCCAAAATATATAAAGAACTCATACAACTCAATAGCAAAAAAACCCCAAGCTTTCTGATTAAATAATGATCAGAGGACCTGAGTAGACATTTCTCCAAAGAAGACATACAAATGGCCAATCTCTGACACATGAAAAGATGCTTAACTTCATTAATCATCAGCAAAATGCATCAAAACAATATCACTTCCCACCTGTCAGAATGGCTATCATTGAACAGACAACACATAACAAGTGTTGGTGAGGATGTGGAGAAAAGGGAATCCTCTTGCACTATTGGTGTCAATGTAAATTGTCACAGGCAATATGGAAAATAGCATGCAGGTTCTTTAAAAAATTAAAAATAAAACTACCAGTGTTCCCACTTGTGGATATAAAGTAAGCAAAAATACCAACTCAAAAAGATATATGCACCCCTATGTTCATTGCAGCATTATTTACAGTAACCAAGATATGAAATAAATTTAAGTATCCATCAATAGATGAATGGATACAAATATCTGGGAGATATATATATGTATACACACACAAACAATGGAATATTATTCAGCTATAAAAATGAAAGAAATCTTGCTTTTTGAGACAACATGAATGGACCTAGAAGGTATTATGTTTTGTTTGTTTTTGCCTTGCAGTGCAGCTTGTGGGATCTTAGTTCCCCAACCAGGAATCAAACCTGGGCCCTTGGCAGTGAAAATGCAGAATTCTAACCACTGTACCTCCAGGGAATTCCCTAGAGGGTATTAAGTGAAATAAGTCAGACAGAGAAAGACAAAAACTGTAAATTTCCCTTATATGTAGAATCTGAAAAACAAAACAAATGAATAAACATAACAACACAGAAACAGAATTATAGATCAGAGAACAAACTGGTGGTTGCTGCTTGGGGTGGGGTTGTGGGAGTGAGAGGTTGGGTGAAATAGGTGAAGTGGATTAAGCTTTATTATTTATTATTATTTATTAGATTTATTATTCCAACAATAAAATAAATAAGTCACAGAGATCAAATATACAGCATAAGGAATATAACTAATAATACTGTAATAATTTTGTATGGTGTCAAATGGTTACTAGAATTTTTAGGGTGATCATTTTGTAATGTATTTAGATATCAGATCACTCTGATCTGATATCTAAATATGTTGGAAGCCTGAAACTAATAATATTGCACATCAACTATATTTCAATAAAAAAATGTTTGCACTCACCTTATGTAAAAAATATAGTCTCTAGAAGTCCAAAGTGCTATCCATTGTGTTACAGAGACTCCTAAGAATCTCTGTTTCTCTACTAATTCTAGACACAATATTTTCAGTGATGGTCATAGTGCTTTTAATTTCTCCCCTCTCCAACAAAAATCATAGCCAAATATAACTGCTTATCACAAAAACTTGAATGAAGAGAAACATGGCATTTCAACAGGGTACAGAAACATATACATCCTTCAAAGAACTTTTTCTTCCTTTATGTCAGGTAGTGTTAGTTGCTCAGTCATGTCCGACTCTTTGTAACCCCATGGACTGTAGCTTGCCAGGCTCCTCTGTCTGTGGGATTCTCCAGGCAAGAATACTGGAATGGACTTCTGTTCCCTTCTCCTGAGGATTTTCCTGACCCAGGGATCGAGCCCGGGTCTCCTGCATTGCCTCTTTACTGTTTGAACTACAGGGAAGTCCGTGTCAGGTAAAATTTCCAAATATCACACCATATTCTTCTTGGGCTTCCCTGGTGGCTCAGACAGTAAGGAATCTGCCTGCAATGCACGAGATCTGGGTTCCATCCCTGGGTTGGGAAGATTCCCTGGAGAAGGGAATGGCAATCCACTCTAGTATTCTTGCCTGGAGAATTCTGTGACAGAGGAGCCTGGTGGGCTACAGTCCATGGGGTCACAAAGAGTTGGACATGACTGACTAACACACACACACACACACACACACACACACACATATTCTTACTAAAGCTGAGCTCCACTCCTGAAGAGGACAACTTCTCTAGCATTACATTTTTTTGCAAAATATCAGTGTCCCTATCTACTGGATACGATGGAAAATCACTAAAATTGTTTTCAAGCAATTGAAGATGGTTATAAGGGTCACAAATAGAGATGCGTGCTCCAGTTAAGGAAAAAGTCGTGTGCATACTCATGAATTGTATCTGTACCCTATTTTATCTATTGTAATTGTATTTATTATATTGTAAAAAGGATAAAATCAACTCAATTTGCATGAGAAATTAGAATATTTTAAAATAACATTAATTACAGAAGTGAATTAGGGTCAAGGGGCAATTTTATTTCTAAACTTCTTTCACCTACATCATCTGTCCCCTTTGGTTTGAGTTGTAACCTGGTTAAGGTGTTTCACTTACCTTGAGCCTCAGTTTCCTTATATATGAATTGAGGATATGGATAGTTACTTCACAGAACAAGAATTGCATCAAATGAGTAAGGAAAGAGCTTAGAAAAGTGAATATAACATAGTAGGTTCTCAGTATATGTAAAGAGCACAACAGACACCACCAGAAGGTTGGTTTTAAAAAAAGGAAAGAAGATACTGACAGTGAGGCGAGACTATATAGACCTGTGAGCACTGAAAAGCTCTTCAGATAGTAGCTGTGCTCACTAATTTAAACCAGACTATCTGTAACTGGTGTACTAGGATTTTCCAGTAACATTTCAATACTGCAAATATAAACAAGAAGAAAAAGTCACCAGCAGCTTTATCTAAGAATAATATGGATAACTGCATATCTTAGTAGAGTCACATTTGGAAACAACACATGCACACAGAATTGGCATCTCAGAACTGACATTTAGGCAGCATATAGTGAATTCTCTAAAGATTATATTACCACTCATTTCTCCTAATTTTTTGCTTAATGTTTATATGCCGTAGACATCCATTTCACTGTTACATCTCCATTCATCTACTGTTATGACTTTTAAAGCCTACTTGCTTTATAAGTTCCATGTTTACTACCGACTTACTCTCTTGAAAATAATTTCTAGTGTACATGGGGAATTGAAAAATTTTCCCCTGAATTTATTCAAAGCTCCAAAGACATTTAAAAGCAACAGTTTATACGACTAAATGTATATTTTTCCTGGCAAATGAAAGGTACCTGTAAAAGATAAACTTGACTGCTGTTAGCTAGCAGATCAAATGTCTAGTTATTATTGTGAGTTTCCTACTCAATAATCTAAGGTAGAAGAGAAATAAATGACTTGGTAGACATAAACTTTGATTACCTTTTAAAACTTGAAGCAACTTTTTAAGAGAAATGCTGATTATGTGTCTTAAAACTCATGTAGGTGTGTAAGTGTCATGTGATTTCTGTGTTTATTTTGTCTTACAATTTAAACTTCTTAAGGCAAAGAGCAGGAAAGTGTTTTCATTTAAAAGAATAGTCAATGGTTGACAGGCACTGTGATAAGCCCCAGGTCTAGAAGGAGAGATCAGAACTGATCCTGCCCTCAAAGAACCCTTAAACTAATTTTAAAAATTGCTGAAAGTGGCTCTAGGAAATGCTGAAACACAATTCTATAGAGGGAGATCATCTCAAATATAGTCCAGGTTGGGACACTTTTGAGAATGAAGAAGCATCACTGATAATTATCTCAGGACAATAGGCATGAACTGAAGATGTCCCAGGCAAACATAGATGTATTTTGGTCCTTCAAGTTACTTGAAATTTTTCATTGATATACAGAAGAAGGAATGTTCAATTTTATCAGTAGGGTGGGAGATAAGGGTGGTGGTTAAAGGGATTATGAAGAATTCAAGAAAGATATAATACTTGGAGTAATTTTCAGACTAATTAATTAATTAGCATCTATGTGCCAGGAGGCATGTTAGCTGCTGGAATGTAAAAACAGACAAGAATTCTGATCTTAGGGTGCTTATAGTGGTGCTGGTGGGAGTGGAGATAGAAAATAATTGAATAATTACGTAGTTAATAATTACAAACTGTAACAAGTGATTAACTGTTAAAAAGTATAGGGGAACATAAGTTGAGTTTTAAAGGAAAGAGTGACAATTTACTGAGTAGGGAAAAACTTTTAAAGTTGTAAGTATATGAAGATAAATGTGATAATATGCCTTAATTAATGGCTCATGCTTAACATTACTGGTGAAGATGGCTGAAGGAAAATAGTTACTTTTGTTGAAAAAGCGAGGTGACGGGGAGAAAGAGAATGTTCCAGCTGCTATTTACAACAGGTTTTTAAATGAATTTTTATCTTTTGTTATTATTTATGGAAAAAGATCATAAATACTGACACTGGAAAAATCACATTAATCAGAAGAAATTATAGGACTGGATGTAATTTGTTTTAAAAATTTAAAAGCTTTCAATAAGCAAATGATTGCAAAGTTGCATTTGAATCTAAAAAAGCAGAGAAACAAATGCAGGCAAAAGCTTTCAAGATTGACAAGGGATTTCTACCAAGGGAAAAAAGTCTCAACCTTACCATTCAGTCAGCTCACTCCATTTCTCCTTACACTCCTCCCCCAGCCTTTTATCATGAAATACAATTCATTCATTTTGCATTTGCAACAGAGTAAATTTCCAATATCAATCAGGTTCCAATACAAACCCTACTTCATCTTTTCCAAAATCTGCCAAACAACACCCTGTATGGAGACAGAAATACCTGGCCATGTCTACTGAGCCAAAATCATTGGAAATGTTCAAAAAAGTCTAATGGTCATGTAGAACAGAGTCATCAAGCAGTACCCAAGTCAAGAAGAGAAGAGTAAATTCTCAATTATCTATATGTGCCTAAGCACCTTTATTATTTGTGTAGCTGTTAAATCTCAAGTTGTGATCCGAGAAGACATGGTTTGAGAGGGACTTAGGGATACCTAATGAGAGTGTTAATAGCCTTGGTAGGGAGCTGCAGACATCCCAAAAGCAGCAGGAGGAAATAAAACTGCAAGGGACAGACTTTTTTTTTTCCTTTTCTTTTAAAATTCTTTGTTGTCATGATGACGCCTGGTTCCACCTGAACTTAACTTTATCTCAAACCTTGAGCTAACCAATGCTTCATGGGAATGTCTTCCTTAAGCTATGTTAATGAACTATGTATTTCCTTGGAAATCTGCCTTTCTTCAAGATTCATGTGAATTGTTTTATGTCCTGAGATGACTCAGCTTATGCCAATGCTATTTCAAAATGCATGTTGTGGGTGAGGGACCTGGTGGAACTCTCTGTTTTGAGGCATTTCCTTTCTCTTATTAGCAGCTTGCTAATAGATATATAAATCCCTGGTAAAAACTAGCAAGGGGGCACTCTTTCTGTCCCCTTCTGATGCCTATGTCATAAGCTTTCTCTGTTTCTTTTATACTTTAATAAAACTTTATTACACAAAAACTCTGAGTGATCAAGCTTCATCACTAGCCCCAGATCTAATTACTCTCTCCTGGAGACCAAGAATCTCGGCATTGTTTATGGCTTGTAGCAGCAACCTTTCATCTTGGGGTCTCATCTGGGATTCTTCATGACAAGGTAAAGATGCTCAGAGCTTTAGTTCTTTGTTCTCCTAGTAAACACGTTTTTTTGCTTTATTAACTCTACAGTATGCCTGTGTTTGTGATTGATTGAAAGAGATGCACAAACAAGTGTGAAGCAAGAGTTGTGTCCTAATCTATGGTTCTGTGTTGACGTCATATGGCTTATGGCAAAAACCCTGTCGGGGAATGATACCAACATGGTAACGTCAAGAGGCACCCAATGTCTCCTCCGGGGGAGTGGCCAGAGATGGAAGAAGGGTGTGGACCTAACTCTCCTTTCTCTTTCAAACTTTCTGGTCTCTTTGACCATTTCACAACTGCCTGGGAATTAGAACTACTAACCTAATCTGTCAGATCATAGACTTTCAAGGGACTTGTAATCCATGCTGTTACTATGTACTTTTACTTAGACTCCAAGTATGGAAACGCCTAGCCTTGCTAGGAGCCAAAAAATTATGACAACATGATCGGAAGTGAGGAGGAGATCTAGCTACAGGAACATCTTTAAGGCTAGAGGTCTTTCTCTTGGCTGCCTGCCTCAGGGGCCAACAGCATGAAAGTGAGTCTTTATCATGGCTGTGCCCCCGATCTATGTGGATAGAAGCACTGCTGGTGACCATGAGGTTTTTGAGGACACAGATTATGAATTCTAGGATCTAGTCAGATTGGAAGTGCAAAGGGCTTCTTTTGGTAGCACTAGCTCTTACTGGACCAGAGTAAACTCTCTGGTGGCTTTTGTCTCAACTCCTTAGATATTGTTTTTGTGGAATCTGAGGCAATGAATTGGACGGATTTGCCTAAATAGTTTGAGGACAAAAATCACATTTTCCTCACTGGCCAGCCCTTCATGACCCCTTTGGCTACACTCAGAAGGGACATCTTGGTTGTTGTTCATCCTTTTATGACTCACCACCTCTACTGTGGTCAGGACTGTGCTCAGGAATGTGCACAGGCACACGGAAGATGGATGCTTCCCCTAGTAGTGAAAGGTTGCTACTGAACCACAAAAGACGACGGGATTTTTGGCCTCTGGAGCAGAAGAATTAAATCCGGGGCCAGTGACAAGGCTTGATCGCTCAGAGCTTTTGTGTAATAAAGTTTTATTCAAGTATAAAAGAGATAGAGAAAACTTATGACATAGACATCAGAAGGGGGCAGAAAGAGTACCCCCCTGCTAGTCTTTAGCTGGATGTTATATAGCTACTAGCAGTCTGCTAATTAAAGAAAGGAAATATCTCAAAGCTCAGAGAATGGCACCAGGCCGCTCACCTACAACATGCATTTTGAGATAACACTGGCACCAAGTGAGTCATCCCGGGCCATAAAACGATTGACATGAATCTTTAAGAAAGACAGATTTCCATACAAATATATAGTTTCATTAACATAGATTAAGAGAACAATGCATGAGTATAATATACCGTTTGTCAAGTAGGTTCGGAGCCTTTAGGCGGAACCGACTTGAAGACAGAGTCTAGGGTAAACGCATAGTACATTAACATAGTTTAAGACAGACATTTCCATAAGAAAAATGCATTGGTTAGCTCAAGGTTTGAGAAAAGTTAGGTTCAGGTGGAGCCAGGTGTCATTATGGCAACACAGAATTTTAAGAGAAACCTCTTTTTAAATTTGTATAGAGAAGTGGAAAAAATATAACACTAGCTTGTTTCCTCCCACCGCTTAAGAGAGATAAAAAATGTCTGACACTTGCAGCCTATTTCCTCCGTTTGGAGAACCGTGGCCTTCCTGCCTGCTACCCTCTCAGTAGTCCTAGCTTGGGAGGCATTCAGGAAGGCTACTCTGTTGCACTCTGGGTGGCATCCGAGGAAGAACAGAAATCAGACAAAGGTCTTAATGGTGAGGAACTGGACATCAATCTGGGATGCCATCAGGTCTACCTATGCTGCATCTCCACCCTGCCTTGGTGGTAGAACCGAGAGGGATGAGTAAGGCACCTGTGTCACTAAGGAACAGACTAAGTCCGACCAGGGAAGGAAAGCTTTGGTGGAAAGTCTGTGTCCACTCCAATCTAGAGCAAGGAGGGTCCCCTCTGGTAGAAAAAAGCCACAGCTGTAGATGCTGCTTTTTTCTCCGTTAAAAATGGGACCTAGCAGTTCCAGAACCACCCCCTTTAAAGTGTATTTTAAAACATATCTGGGACAAGTTTGATCCTCAGAGTTTAAAAAAGACATGCCTGATCTTCTGTGATACTGAATGGCCACAGTGTTATTTGGAAGATGGAGAATGCTGGCTGGTTGAAGGGTCTCTTAATTATAATATTGTTTCACAGTTAGACTGGTTCTATAGAAAACAAGAAAAATGGGTAGAAGTACCATATGTGTTGCTCTTTGTCTCTCTGCAAGACATGCCAGACTTACGTCCTAAGAGTGCAGATTTGGGCGTGAAACCTTCAGCTCCCTCCTGTCCTCTTACTTTGCCCTGGTATCCAGGGCTCCCAACTGAACAGGCTGAGAGTCAGGACACTCTTCTAGGAGGGGTTGCCTCAGTCTCAGTAGAAATTCAAACAGTCCCAATTATCGTCGAGACTAGACTATATATATAGAAGCCTTTATGGGACAAACTTTACTTTATGACCTTCTTGGCGAGATGTAATGTATGTCTTGGGCCAGATGCTAACTCCTTACTCAAAAACTTGAGTTTCGGGGGAAAGCTGTTGCCTATGGAGATGAATAGCTTGGTAATGAATCAGCAGAAAAGGGAGAGAGTGAGATAGCTGTCTTCCCTACTGGGAATCAGACAGTCCCCACAACAGAGTCAGACAGGGACTATAACAAGGTTAAAGGGAGATGGGGACCAGAGTCACTTTGTCAGATGTGTTCTTGAAGGACTCAAGTTAGTGTGCACTAAGACTTTAAACTATGCCAAGTTGGCAAATGGAACAAGAGAGAAGGATACTCCTGGTAAATTATGGGAGACGCTCTACAAATTACTGATGTTGATCCCTAAAAGGCAGAGGGAGGAACGATCTTAAAAGGTAGATTTCTCACTTATTCAGTTCCAGATATCAGCTGTAAGCTACTAAAACAGGTGTACAGACCAAATCAGTCTTAGATAACCTGTGCAACTGGCTCAGTTTATTATGGCAGGGAGGAGGAGAAGAGGCAGAAAAAGACCAAGAAAGACTGAAACCTTAACAATGCCTTTCTGATCCACTCTGAAACAGCCAGAGAAAAATGCTCAGAGGACCCAGATGAAAACAGATGGACTTGCTGTTACTGTGGAAATAAGGGGCAACTCAAGCAGGATTACTCTCAGGTGTCTAAGCCACCACTAGTTCCATGTCCAGTCTGCAAACGACCACATTAGAGAGGAGACTGTCCTCCGAGGCATAGGTCTCAGGGGTCTGACTCTCAAGACAATCAGAACTGAAGGTGCCCAGGGGTCCCCACTCAAGCTCCCATCCTAATTACACCTGAGGAACCCTGGGTATTGATAATTGTGGGGGCTGATCAGTCGATTTCTTTTTAGACACCAGGGCAACTTACTCTATGCTTACTGAAGCCCCTGGCCCACTTTCTCCCTGATCCATTTCTGTAATGGGTCTGTCTGGATGAGCCAAACGTTATTATTTCAGTTGTCCTCTAAGCTGCAACTGAGACTTTGCTATTTTCACATGAGTTTATGATTGTGCCAGAGTCTCCCTCACTCCTATGGGGAGGGATATACTGAGCAAGGTCCATGCCTCTGTTTTCATGAATAAGGATCCCTCTCTGTATCTCCCATTAATTGAACAAAATGTAAATGCTAGAGTGCGATCTCATGAAAAAACTGTGGGTTGAGCACAAAATGCTATTCCTGTCGCCATCAAACTCAAAGACCCTCACCTACTTCCACATCAAAAACAGTATCCACTGAAACCGAGGTTAAGAAAGGGGCTGAAATCCACCAATGAGAATTTAAAGAATCAGGGGCTATTAATTTCCTTTAACACTCCATGCAACACTTCTATTTTGGGTGTAAAAAATGTCAAATGATAAATGGAGACTACTTCAAGTTTTTACTACTAATACATGAGGCTGTGATTCCTTTACACTCCATGGTGCCTAATCTTTATACTCTATTTCCTGAAATTCTTGAACTAGCCAAATATTTTTCAGTCATTGATTTGAAAAATGCTTTCTTATCTAGAAGGGATGAGGGCCATAGGCGCCAAGAGAATTAAGCCTATAATAAATCACCCCCTACCTATGACTTTAAGACAATTGAGATTTTGAGGCATCACAGGCTATTGTCACATTTGGATTCTGGGTTATGGGGAACTTGCCTGGAACCTTTATATAAACTTATAACTGAAACTCAACAAGCCCAAACCGACAAGCTGATTTGGTCTCCAGAGGATCAAAAGGCTTTTAAGCCTCTTCAAACTGCTCTCTTACAGGCTCCAGCTTTGAGCTTGCCCACAGGATCAGAGTTTAGTTTCTTTGTTACTGGAAAAAAAAAAGTCTATGGCCACATTGCTTAAGGGTAATTGCTACTATTGTTTTGGTAATGCCTAAAGCTCTTAAGTTTACTAGTGGGCAATATCTTACTGTACTGACTTCTCATGATGTGAGTGAAATCTTAAACTGTAAAGTTAATGTTTGGATGACAGATAGTTGGCTTCTTAAATATTAGTCATTGCTGTCAGAAGGACTGATAACTAAGCTTAAATTTTGTGGAAACTTAAATCCTGCCACTTTCCTTCCTGAGAAAGAAAATGAAACACCCTATTACAACTTTTTCCAATTTCTAAATTTAAACTAGGCAGCTCAGGAAGATTTAATGGATGCCGCATTAGACAATTCTGACATGGAAATATTTACAGATGGCAGTTCCTTTGTTCAGTATGGGAAACGGAGAAAAAGTTATGCCATGGTGACAGCTAGACAGGTTTCAGAAACAGTCTCTCGCCATGGGAATGAGTGTTCAACTAATGGAGCCTCTGTTTCTGACCCAAATTCTAAAGATAAGCGCAAGTCAGTGAGTAAATATCTACACTGATTCTAAATATGTTTATTTGACTTTACATGCTTATGCTACAATATGGAAAGAAAGACAGTTTGAAGCAGCAACAGGAGAACCTATTAAGCATTTCAAACTTTCAAAAAGATTGAAAGACTTTTGATGACTGCATATTTCCCTTAAAAAATAGCTGTTATACATTGCAAAGGGCACAGAAGGGCCGGGAGTAAAGCAGCCGAGGGTAATCAGTTGAATGACTGCCAAGTCAGAAAAGAGGAACTTTACTAAACCCCCTCTTCATTACAGATGCCCTTGGTCAGGACATGTCCTGTTGAACGGGAAAAACCACAGTATACTGAGGAAAATTAAAGCAATATTTAAAAAAGGAGCAAAGATTACTGATAAAGGGTGATTACAGTCTGAAGACAGTTAATAATTTCTGAAAATGCTCAATGAAAAATTCTTAAAGGCTTACACGAGTTTTCCTAAAGCCTTGGAATTAACTATGTAACTCAACTTTTAGCTTTTCAGTGGGGGCCTTACAGGAACTCAGGGAAGTAACTCCTGACCCAGCCTCTGAGTCAAACAAGCTGCTGTTTGACCCAGGAACCGAGATCCTGATAAGGATATTGGGATCTGTGGGACAATATCTAGAGCCCCTCTGGGAAAGCCCTTATCAGGATATTTTTTCTTCTCCCACAGCTGTCAACATGCCAGAAATTGATTTGTGGGTACATCCTGACCCAAACTTAGTGATGTCATTTTATGTCTTTATTCTCTATGCTTTTACTTTTTCACTTTTCAGATGGGCCTGATAATCTATGAGGGCCTTCTGCTGACTCCAAAAATCCTGAGTCTGCCATTTGACTCTCAAGACAATGCTTTCCTGTCCTGGGCCCATTCACAAGCCACATTCCACAGTCAGGTCTAATTGCTGGGTCTGCAGGGTGCTCCCCCTCTTCATCAATGGAAGGCTTCCCATACTGGGCATCCCCATTTCAGGGAAAGGACATTCTCCAAGTCTCGAACTACCTTCACCAACAACAATCATATGTGATGCCTCTGATGGATCTGATGACATCTAACAATCCTGAGATGGACTGGTGTAACACTTTCTACCTTAACTATCAACATAATGTGACTTTTAACTTTGCTGATTGTTCTGTTCTTGCTGTTTGCTCCCTACATCTGTAACTGTGCAGCTGGATTTGTTTCTAGCTACGTGAAGGCTTTTAAGTTACAAACGGTTGTTCAGGCTCCTACAAGTGCTACAGCCTCTTTCAACTATTACTTGAGGCCCCTGGATCAGAGACCCTCAATATGAGGGTTAGGAGAATATGTTGCCTCAACAATTTAGGGACAACACCCCTTACCATCTCAGAAGCAGTCATGAAATGAGAATGTCACCCCTTTCCCTTGGCAACATAATTCTAAAAGAAAATGGAGGAACGAGAGTGTTAATAGCCTTGGTAGGGAGGCCAGAGGTCCCCAAGCAGCAGGAGGAAATAAAACTGCAAGGGACAGACTTTTTTTTCTTTTCTTTTAATATTCTGTGTTGTCATGATGACACCTGGTTCTGCCTGAACTTAACTTTATCTCAAACCTTGGGCTAACCAATGCTTTTTTCTCATGGAAATGTCTTCCTTAAGCTAAGTCAATCAAGTATGTATTTGCTTGGAAATCTGCCTTTCTTCAAGATTCACGTGAATTGTTTTATGGCCTGAGATGACTCACCTTGTGCCAATGCTATTTCAAAATTCATGTTGTGGGTGAGGGGCCTGGTGCAACTCTCTCAGTTTTGAGGCATTTCCTTTTGAGAGGGTAACAGGCAGAAAGGCCAGGGGTCACCAAACGGAGGAAATAGGCTGCAAGTGTCAGACATTTTTTATCTCTCTCTTAAGTGGCAGGAGGAAACAAACTAGTGTTATATTTTTTTCCCCTTCTCTATAAAAATTTTAAAAGGGGTTTCTCTTAAAATACTGTGTTACAATGATGACACCTAGTTCCACCTGAACTAACTTTTCTCAAATTTTGAGTTAACCAATGCATTTTTCTTATGGAAATGTTTGTCTTAAGCTATGTTAATGTACTGGGCATTTACCCCAAAATCTGTCTTCAAGTTGGTTCCACCTAAAGGCTCAGAACTGACTTGACAAAGCAGTATGTTATACTCAGACATTGTTCCCCTAATCTATGTAAACGGAACTATTGTATGGTAATCTGCCTTTCTACAAGATTCAAGTCAATTGTTTCATAGCCAGGGATGACTCGCCTGGTACCAACATTATCCCAAAATATATCTTGTGGGTGAGTGGCCTGGTGCCATTGTTTGAGTTTTGAGACATTGTTTGTTTTCATTAACAGACTGCTAGTAAGTATATAATATCCAGCTAAAAACTAGCAGGTGGGTATTCTTTCTGCCCCCTTCTGATGTCTATGTCAGACGCTTTCTCTATGTTCCTTATACTTAAATAAAACTTTATTACACAAAACCTCTGAGCAATCAAGCCTCATCTCTGGCCCCGGATTGAATTCTTTTCCTCCAAAGGCCAAGAATCCCCGTGTGTTTCATGGTTCAGCAACAACCTTTCACTTTCTCTTATTAGCAGCTTGCTAATAAGTATATAATTCCTTGGTAAAAACTATCAAGGGGGGGGGGGACTCTTTCTGTCCCCTTCTGATGTCTATGTCATAAGCTTTTTTTGTTTCTTTTATACTTTAATAAAACTTTATTACAAAAAAAGCTCTGAGTGATCAAGCTTCATCACTAGCCCCAGATCGAATTCCTCTTTCCTGAAGACCAAGAATTCTGGCATTGTTCATGGCTCGTAGCAGCAACCTTTCATCTTGGGATCCCATCCAGGATTCTTCAGGAAAAGGTAAAGATGCTCGGAGAACAGTATGGCAATTCCTTAAAAACAAACAAACAAAAAAAAAAAACTATGAATAAAACTAATGTGTGTGAGTGTTCGATCACTCAGTTGTATCTGTCTCTTTGTGACCCCATAGACTGTAGCCCTCCAAGCTCCTCTGTCCATGGGATTTCCTAGGCAAGAATACTGGAGTGGGTTACCATTTCCTTCTCAAGGAGATCTTTCCAACCCAGGGATCACACCCACATCTCCTGCACTGGCAGGCTGATTCTTTACCACTGAAGCACCAGGGAAGCCCCAAATGGAATATTTTGCTAAGTTGCTTCACTTGTGTCTGACTCTTTGTGACCCTATGAACCATAGCCCACCAGGCTCCTCTGTCCATAGGATTCTCCAGACAATACTAGAGTGCATTGCTATGCCTTTCTCCAGGGGATTTTCCTGACCCAGGGATAGAAACCGAATACCTTATATCTGCATTGCAGGCAGAGTCTTTACCACTGGGCTACCAGGGAAGCCCAGAAATAGAATATTACTCAGCCACAAAAAGAACTAATGTGAATCATTTGAACTGAGGTGGATGAACTCAAGCCTGTTTATAGGTTAAGTAAATCAATGAGAAAAACAAATCATATTAACTCAGGTATCTGGAATATATAAAAATGGTACTGATGAACTTATTGGCAGGGCAAAAATCGAGATGCAGGTGTAGAGAATGTACTTATGGACATGGTGGAGAAGGAGACAGTGGGACGAGTTCAGAGAGTAGCACTGACATATAAACACTACCATGTGTAAAATAGATAGCTAGTGGAAAGCTTCTATATAACATAGGGAGCCCAGCTCCCTGCTCTGTGGAATATGGAGGTGGGAGGGAGGGTCAAGAGGGAGGGTTGTTATGTATATCTATATGTGTGTATAGATATAGTTATGACTACATTTATATATATATATATATAACTATATATATAGTTGTGACCGATTTGCATTGCTGTACTGCAGAAACCAGTACAACATTGTAAAGCTATTATCCTCTAATTTAAAGCAATAAATAATTTTTTAAAAGTACCTAGGAATAAATCTTTCTGACAGTAGGGGGCGGTCCAAAGATGGCAGAGGAATAGGACAGGGAAACCACTTTCTCCCCAACAAATTAACCAAAAGATCATTTCAATGTTGAGCAACTTCCACAAACAACTTCTGAACGCTGGTGGAGGACACCAGGCACCCAGAAAGGCAGTCCAATCTCTTGGAGAGGAGGTAGGACAAACCATGAAAGACAAAAACTGAGACAAAAGTTTAGGGATGGAGACCTGTCCTGGGGAGGGAGTCAGGAAGGAAGAGAAGTCTCCACACAGTAGGAAACTCTCTCACAAGCATGTCTGTGGGGAGTTTTGGAGTCTCAGAGGGCAACATAACCTGGAGGAAAAAAAAATAAAAACACAGAATAAATGCCTAACTACAACTGCCAGTGGAGAAGTGGCCCAGATGCTCATATATACCACCAGCAAGTGGGGATTGGGCAGAGAGGCATGGGTTACATCATCGGTCCTTAGGGTACGGACTGGGCCTGAATTCCTGGAGGACAATCTGAGGGAGCTAATATGAGATAGACACCCAAACTGTGGAATTGCCAGAGAGACATAAAAAGACCTCTCCCAAGAAAGGCTCTATCGCCAAACGGTGACCCCTGGTGTGCTCACAGAACAAGGGATTGAGCAAATACCAAAGGAGAACCCTCCTTCCCCAGAGGCAGAGAGGCAGGCATGTGACAGCCAGAGCCAGAAGACAAAGGGCTGCTGCAATCTCGGCCCCAGAGACCACTGCTGCTGCTACTGCTGCTAAGTCACTTCAGTCATGTCTGACTCTTCGTGACCCCATGGACTGCAGCCTACTAGGCTCTTCCACCCATGGGATTTTCCAGGCAAGAGTACCGGAGTGGAGTGCCATTGCCTTCTCCGCCAGAGTCCGCATCTTACACCAAACTGTGAGCAGGGTCCCAGTTGCTAACCTCCTCTTTCTGAGCACCTCGATGGTTGACATCTGCCAGGATTGTCACAACCTGAGATCAGCTCCCAAGAGGAGACACACGGCACACCTGGGACTCTGCTCTTACAGCACACCTGGGAAACCAAGCGGTGGGGACTGGGCAGGTGAATAAGACACATGGGAAAGGTGTGCTCACATGTTCCACCTGGGACAGTATGCTCACAAGGCATCTGGTTGCCTGGGCTGCTTGGACCTGGGAAGGGCACAAAATACACAGCCCATCTGGGTCTCTGCCCCTGTGGAACACCCAAGAACCTGGGCGGCATAGACCTGGGAAGTACATGAAATGCAGGGCCCACTTAGAACAGTGCCCTTGCAGGGCACCCTGAAGACTAAGCAGTGTAGATCTGGGAATCACATACCGCCTTGGGCTGTGGCAAACCCAGTGTGGTCCATCCACTGTGAGCACTCCCCACAAATGCCAGCAGTATTTGTTTGCACTGTACATCCCTCCCCACAACACAACTGAACAAGTGAGCATAACAAATGGTCACCTTTGCCCCATTGCATCAGGGCAGAAATTAGACACTGAAGAGACTTGCAAACAGAGGAAGCCAAAATAAACAAATCAGGGGGAAGCACTCTGGAAGTAACAGGTGCAACAGATTAAAACCCTGCATTTAATACTGGAGACATTTGAGGGCACCTATAGACCTTGAGAACAAGCAGAAGCTGGAACAAGGGACTATCTGACACTGAAATAACCCCACACTGCCCACAACAGCACCAGAGAAATTCCTAGATATATTTTTACTATTATCACTTTTAAATATATTTTTTAATTTAGTTCTTTATTGTTCCTTTAACTTTCATTTTTATAGCCTACTATTACCTTTCCAAAAAAACCCCTATTTTGTTTAAAAAAAGCAAATACCATATATATTTTTAAATTATTGTGATTGATTATGTTTTGTATTTATTATATTGTATTTTGAGAGTCTAACCTCTACTTTAGGTTTCTAACATTTGCTTTTTGATATTTGTTATCAATTTTGTACCTCTAAGAATCTAATCTTCAGTATCCATTTTCACTTAGGGATTAGATTACTGGCTAGATTGCACTCTCCCCTTTTGGCTCTCCCTCTGCTCTTCCAGGTAACCTCTATCTCCTTTCTCCCTCTTCTCTATTTAACTCTATGAATCTCTCTGGGTGTTCTGGGCTGAGGAGAGCGCTTAGGGATTTGATTACTGGCTAGATTGCTCTCTCCCCTTTTGACTTACCCTTTTCTCCTCCTAGTCACTTCTATTTCCCTCCTCCTTCTTCTCTTATCTATATAATTCTGTGAAGCTCTCTGGGTTTTCTTGGCTGTGGAGAATTGTTTCACCAATAAACCTAGGGCTTTTATCTTCTATGCTGTATGGATGGAGAAGTCTTGAGGCTACTATAAGAGAAGGACCAAAAGCCAGAGCGAGGGGGCTTAATGCCAGGACTCAGAACATCAGAGGACTCTGGACTCCAGGGAACATTAACAGAAAAGAGCTCACCCCCAAAGTCTCCATACCTACACTGAAATCAAGCTCAACCCAAGAGCCAACAAGATCCAGTGCAAGACAAACCACAATAATTCTCTAGCAAAACAGGAACACAATGCTGAACATAAAAAGACAGGCTGCTCAACACTATGATAAACCCATAGACACCCCAAAACTCACTACTGGGTACTTCATTGCACTCCAGAGAGAAGAGATCCAGTTCCACACACCAGAACGCAGACACAAGCTCCCCAAACCAGGAAACCTTGACAAGCCATTAGTCCAAATCCCACCCACAGGGAGCAGACTCCACAATTAAGGGGAACCAAGAACTTCCTGCGTTCAGAAAGGGCACCCCAAACACAGGAATCTAAACAAAATGAAAAGGCATAGAACTATTCAGCTGGTGAAGGAACATGATAAAAACCCACCAAATCAAACAAAAGATAGGAAATCTACCTGAAAAAGAATTCAGAATAATGAGAGCAAAGATGATCCAAAATCTTGAAAACAAAATGGAGTTACAGATAAATAGACTAGAGACAAGGATTGAGAAGATGCAACAAATGTTTAACAAGGACCTATATGAAATAAAGAAGAGTCGATCAATAATGAACAATGCAATAACTGAGACGAAAAGCACTCTGGAGGGAGCCAAGAGTAGAATAACTGAGGCAGAAAAGAGGATAAGTGAGTTGGAAGATGGAATCATGGAAATAAATTAAGCAGAAAAGAAAAAAGAAAAAAAGAATGGAAAGAAATGAGGACAACCTCAGAGACTTCTGGGACAATGCCATCACTTCACAGCAAATAGATGGCAAACTATGAAAACAGTGACAGACTTTATTTTCTTGGGCTCCAAAATCACTGTAGACTGTGATTGCTGCCATAAAATTAAAAGACACTTGTTCCTTGGAAGAAAAGCTATGACAAACCTCAGTTCAGTTCAGTTCATTTCAGTCTCTCAGTCGCGTCCGACTCTTTGCGATCCTATGAACTGCAGCATGCCAGGCCTCCCTGTCCATCATTAACTCCCAGAGTTTACCCAAACTCATGTCCATCGAGTCAGTGATGCCATCCAGCCATCTCATCCTATGTTGTCGCCTTCTCCTCCTGCCCCCAACCCTTCCCAGCATCAGGGTCTTTTCCAATGAGTCAACTCTTCACATGAGGTGGTCAAAGTATTGGAGTTTCAGCTTCAACATCAGTCCTTCCAATGAACACCCAGGGCTGATCTCCCCTAGCATGGACTGATTGGATCTCCTTGCAGTCCAAGGGGCTCTCAAGAGTCTTCTCCAACACCACAGCTCAAAAGCATCAATTCCTCTGCGCTCAGCTTTCTTCACAGTCCAACTCTCACATCCATACATGACACTGGAAAAACCATAGCCTTGACTAAACGGACCTTTGTTGGCAAAGTGATGTCTCTGCTTTTTAATATGCTATCTAGGTTGGTCATAACTTTCCTTCCAAGGAGTAAGCGTCTTTTAATTTTATGGCTGCAATCACCATCTGCAGTGATCTTGGAGCCCCCCAAAATAAAGTCTGACACTGTTTCCACTGTTTCCCCATCTATTTTCAATGAAGTGATGGGACCAGATGCCATGATCTTAGTTTTCTGAATGTTGAGCTTTAAGCCAACTTTTTCACTCTCCTCTTTCACTTTCAAGAGGCTTTTTAGTTCTTCTTCACTTCCTGCCATAAGGGTGGTGTCATCTACATATCTGAGGTTATTGATATTTCTCCCGGCAATCTTGATTTCAGCTTGTGCTTCCTCCAGTGCAGTGTTTCTCATGATGTACTCTGCATATAAGTTAAATAAGCAGGGTGATAATATACAGCCTTGATGTACTCCTTTTCCTATTTGGAACCAGTCTGTTGTTCCATGTCCAGTTCTAACTGTTGCTTCCTGACCTGCATACAGGTTTCTCAAGAGGCAGGTCAGGTGGTCTGATATTCCCATCTCTTTCAGAATTTTCCACAGTTTATTGTGATCCACACAGTCAAAGGCTTTGGCATAGTCAATAAAGGAGAAATAGGTGTTTTTCTGGAACTCTCTTGCTTTTCTGATGATCCAGCGGATGTTGGCAATTTAATCTCTGGTTCCTCTGCCTTTTCTAAAACCAGCTTGAACATCTGGAAGTTCACAGTTCACGTATTGCTGGCAAACCTAGACAGCATATAAAAAGCAGAGACTTGGAGGTGGTAGAAGATGGTACAGGGGTAAGATGGGGAAATCGCCAGCCTTCCCAAAAATATGTCAAAAACTCATCAGACTCCTACAAAACAACCTATAGGTGACAGCAGAAGACCCCCAGCCTCCAGGGGGACAGGCTAAGCTCCCTAAAATGAGGTAGGAGAGAGAATGGAGACATAAAAAGAGAAAAGATGGTGAACTTCTGGGCAGGAGCATGTGCATCAAGGGAGGGAGGGAGTTCTTAAACAGGTGAAGTTCTGGTGCACAGGGAAGCTCCCTCACAGGTGGGCCCAAGGGGGAGCTGTGGAGTCTCAGCAAACTGAGCAAAGGAGGGACTTAGAGGGCAGAAAACAGAGAAAGCTGCACTTCTCAGCCCATTAACAGTTCTCCGATTGCGGCTGCAACCAGACGGCGGCCTTGGGGAACCAAGAATGAGTAGGCATACAATCCTAGCCAGCACACACAACACTTGCAGTACAGAGGGCGGGCCCAGGTAGCCTAGTGTGGCATGGCATACAAACCCCGGGAGCACACACACTTGTGGCACAAAGGAGGGCCTGGGGTGCTGAGAGAGGGGAGGTGTACAAACTTGAGTAGTGCACACAACATTTGCAGCACAGCTGAAAGAAGAACATATAAGCCTCAAGACAAAGAGGGCAGGCGGTGAGACGAACAAGTGCACACAAATCCGTTGACACAGAGGGCTTGCCTCAGGAAGTGAGACAAGTGCACACAAGCCCCGCAACACAGAGGGTGTGCTCAGGTGGCTGAGGGCAGCCCACACAAGTCTCTGCAATGCAGAGGACACAGAAAAGATCCACAAAAGCCCCCTAGCAATCTTTGGCCAGCAGTGCAGCGCAGGCCAGGGGAACAGAAGCAGTGGCAATGATCACAGAAACAAGTAGGGTGCTGACGGCAGTGAAGATATGCTGAGAGGGCCACTTTGAAGTGGCTGCAGAAATAGACGCATCTAACACTGCCAAAGCGAGAAGGACTGCCCAAAGGCATACTGAACCCATAGACACACCAAAACCTACTACTGGACACTGCACTGCCCTTCAGAAAGATGAGATTTTGCTCCATCAACCAGAACACAGGCACAAGCTCCCCCAACCAGGAGAATATCACAGAACACTAATCCAACCTAAGCGACAGGGCAGCCTCCATCCACAACCAAGAAGAAGTACGACCTGAAGAACCTTTTTTTTTTTTTTGCTTACAAATCACATTGTTTATTTCTCCTACATATTTTCACCTTCACATTAGACTTTTGTGGTGCTATGGAGTTTTCCTCTCTGCTTTGCTTGTTAAAAAAAAATCATTTTAATCATTTTCTTCTTTTTTTCTTATAAATCACACTGTTTAGTCCCCCTACATATTTCTACCTTCACATTAGCCTTTTCTGATGCTATAGAGTTTTCCTCTCTGGTTTGCTTGTTAAAAATTATTTTAAGATTTTTTTTCTTTTTTTTCTTATAAATCACAGTGTTTATTCCCTCTACATATTTCCACCTTTGTATTAGACTTTTGTGGTGCTGTGGCGTTTTCCTCTTTGTGTTTCTTTTGGTTTCCCTTGTTCATCAAGCCAATATCCTGTACCCTTTTCTTTTGAACACTTTGGTTATAACTGTATGTGTGGAAGTGTGTGTATATACCCCATTATTTCTGTAATTACTTCTTGATTTGCTTGATTTCCTCCCACTAGAACACAGGAACAAGTCACCCTTAACAAGAAATCAACACAAACCACCCAATCAACATTTCCCTCCAAGGGCAAAAACCAAAAGGAAGAAGAAATACAACCATAAAGTCTGGGAAGAGGAGACCTCAAGTGGAGCAAGTTAGAAAAAAAATGATGAAAATATAGAGAAATAGAGCACAAATGAAAGAGCGAGGTGAAACTCACAAGACCAAATAAATGAAGAGGAAATAAGCAATATACCTGAAAGATAATTCAGAATAGTGATAGTAAAGGTGCTCCAAAGACTTGAAAATAGAATGGAGAAAATGCAAGAAACATTTAACACAGTAATACAGTCACCAAGGACATATAAGAAACAAATAATAACCAAACAGAGATGAATAACACAATTACTGAAATTAAAAATACTCTAGAAGGAACCAATAGCAGAATAACTAAGGGAGAGGAAAAGATAAGTGAGCTGGAGGAAAGAATGGTGGAAGTAACTGCTGAAGAGCAGAATAAACGGAAAGGAATGAAAAGAACTTTGGACAGTCTCAGGCCTTTGGGACAATATTAAACACACCAACATTCGAGTTATAGGGGTCCCAGAGGAAAAAAGAAAGGCACTGAGACAATTTTTGAAGAAATTATAGTTGAAAACTTCCCTAACATGGGAAAGAAAATAGTCAATTAAGTCCAAGAAGCACAGAGAGTTCTTTACAGGATAAACCCAAGGAGAAACACATTGAGACACATATTAATCAAGCTAACAGAGATTAGGCACAAAGAAAAAATACTAAAAACAGCAAGGGAAAAGCATCAAGTAACATACAAGGGAAAACCCATACTAGTAACAGGGAATCTTTCAGCAGAAACTCTGAAGGCCAGAAGAGAATTGCAGAATATATTTGAAGTACTGAAAGAGAAAAAAATCTACAACCAAGATTACTAGACCTGCCAAAAATCTCATTCAAAATTGATAGAGAAATCAAAATATTTACAAACAAGCAGAAGATAATTCAGCACCACCAAACCAGCCTTGTAACTAATACTAAAGGAACTTAAATAGCCAGTAAACACAAGAGAAAGGAAAGACCTACAAAAACAAACTCAAACAATCAAGAAAATGCCAACAGGAATGTACATATCAGTAATTACCTTAAATGTAAACTGATTAAATGCACCAACCAAAAGATACAGACTGACTGAATGGATACAAAAGCAAGACCCATATATACGCTGCCTTCAGGAGACCCACTTTAGACCTAGAGACACATACAGACTGAAAGGATAATGATGGAAAAAGATATTTCATGTGAATGGAAAACAAAAGAAATCTTGAGTGGCAATCCTTAATTCAGACAAAATAGATTTTAAAATAAGAAAAAATATTATAAGAGACAAAGAAGGACACTACATAATGATCAAGGTATCAATCCAAGAAGAAGACATAATAATTCTAAATATTTATGCACCCAACATAGGAGCACCTCAATACATAAGGCAAATACTAACAGGCATAAGAGGGAAAATCAGCAACAACACAATAATAGTAGGGGACTTTAACATCCCACTTACACCAATGGACATATCATCAAAACAGAGAATCGATATGGAAACACACACTTTCAATGAAACGTTAGACCAAATGGACTTAACTGATATTTTCAGGACTTTCCATCCAAATGCAGAATAAAACACTTTCTTCTCTAGTTCACATGGAACATTCTCCAGAATAGACCACATCTTGGGCCACAAATCAAGCCTCATTAAATTTAAGAGAATTGAAATTGTATCAAGTATCTCCTCTGACCAAAACACTATAAGACTAGATATAAGCTACAGGAAAAAAAAAAAAAAACCCTGCAAAAAACATAAACTCATGGAGATTAAACAGTACATTACTAAATAATGAAGAGGTTACTGATGAAGTAAGAAAGGAAATCAAAAGATTCCTAGAAACAAATGAAAATGAAAACACAACAATCCAAAACCTATGGGATTCAGCAAAAGCATTTCTAAGAGGGAAGTTTATACTGATACAATCATACCTCAAGAAACAAGAAAAACATTGAATAGACAACGTAACTCTAAAAGCAGATGGAAAAAGAAGAACAAACCCCCCTCAAAGTCAGCAGAAGGAAAGGAATCATAAAAATCATAGCAGAAATAAGTGAAAAAGAAATGAAGGAAATAATACGAAAGATTAATAAAAATAAAAGCTGGTTCTTTGAGAAGATAAACAAAATTAACAAATCACTAACCAGACTATCAAGAAAAAAAGGGAGAAAAATCAAATCAACAAAATTAGAAAAGAAAAAGGAGAGGTTACAACATACAACACAGAAATACAAAGGATCGTAGAGAATACTAGAGCTAATCAATGAATATAGTAAAGTTTCAGGATATAAAATTTACACACAGAAATCCCTTGCATTCCTATACACTAACAATGACAAAACAGAAAGAGAAATTAAGGAAACAATCCCATTCATCATTGCAATGAAAAGAATAAAATACTCAGGAATAAATCTACCTAAAGAAACAAAAGACCTATATACAGAAAACTATAAAACACTGATGAAAGAAATAAAAGGTGACACAAATAGATGGAGAAATATACCATGTTCATGGGTCAGAAGAATCAATATAGAGAAAATGAGTATACTACCCAAAGCAATCTGTAGATTCAATGCAATCCCTATCAAGCCACGAACAATATTTTTCAGAGAACTAGAACAAATAATTTCACATTTAGTATGGAAATATAAAAAAACTCGTATAGCCAAAGCAATCTTGAGAAAGAAGAATCAAACTGGAGGAATCAAGCTGCCTGACTTCAGAGTATACTACAAAGCTACAGTCACCAAGACAGTATGATACTGGCACAAAGACAGAAATATAGATCAATGGAACAAAATAGAAAGCCCAGAGATAAACCCACACAGCTATGGACACCTTATTTTTGACAAAGGAGACAAGAATATACAATGGAGAAAAGACAATCTCTTTAACAAGTGGTGCTGGGAAAACTGGTCAACCACATGTAAAACAATGAAACTAGAACACTTTCTAACACCATAGACAAAAATAAACTCAGAATGGATTAAAGATCTCAAAGTAGGACCAGAAACTATAAAACTCCTAGAGGAAAACATAGGTAAAACACTCTCTGACATAAATCACAGCAGGGTCCTCTATGACCCACCTCCCAGAGTAATGGACATAACGGCAAAAAAGAAACAAATGTGATCTAATAAAACTTAAAAGCTTTTGCACAGGGAAGGAAGCTATAAGCAAGGTGAAACTACAGCCTTCAGAATGGGAGAAAATAATAGCAAATGAAGCAACTGACAAAGAATTAATCTCAAAAATATATAAGCAACTCATGCAGCTCAATTCCAGAAAAATAAACGACCCAATCAAAAAATGGGCCAAAGATCTAAACAGACATTTCTCCAAAGAAGACATACAGATGGCTGAGAAACACATGAAAAGATGCTCAGCATCACTCACTATCAGAGAAATGCAAATCAAAACCACAGTGAGGTAACATCTCATGCTGGTCAGAATGGTTGCTATCAAAATGTCTACAAACAATAAATGCTGGAGAGGGTGTGGAGAAAAGGGAACTCTCTTACACTGTTGGTGGGAAAGCAAACTAGTACAGCCACTATGGAGAACAGTGTGGAGATTCCTTAAAAAACTAGAAATAGAACTGCCATACGACTCAACAATCCCAATGGTGGACATACACACAGAAGAAACCAGAATTGAAAGAGACACGTGTTCCCCAATGTTCATCGCAGCACTGTTTACAATAGCCAGGACATGGAAACAACCTAGATGTCCATTGGCAGATGAATGGATTAGAAAGCTTTGGTACATATACACAATGGAATATTACTTGGCTGTTCAAAAGAATGCATTTTAATCAGTTCTAATGAGGTGGATGAAACTGGAGCCTATTATACAGGGTGAAGTAAGTAAGTAATACACCAATACAGTGTATTAACGCATATATGTGGAATTTAGAAAGATGGTAACGATGACCCTATATACATGACATCAAAAGAGACACAGATATAAATAATAGACTTTGGGACTCTGTGGGAGAAGGTGAGAGTGGGATGATTTTAGAGAATAGCACTGACACATGTATATTTTCATATGTGAAATAGATTTCCAGTCCAGGTTCGATGCATGAGACAGGATGCTCAGGGCTGGTTTCACTGGGATGACCCTGCGGGTTGGGATGGGGAGGAAGGTGGGAGGAGAGTTCAGGATGTGAAACACATGTACACCGATAGCTGATTCATGTCAATGTATGGCAAAAACCATTACAATATTGTAAAGTAATTAGCCTCCAATTAAAATATATAAATTTTAAAAAACATATTGGACTCTCAAACTTAAAAATATCTGAGCATTGAAGGACACAATCAGCAGAGTTAAAAGGCAACCTGTTGAATAGAATAAAATGTTTGTAAAACACATGTCTAAGAACATATTAATAGCCAGAATATATATATATATATATATAATTTTAAATCTCCACAGAAAACAACTAAAAATGGGCAAAATATGTGAATATGAATTTCCTCAAAGATATAGATGTGACCAATAAGCACAAAAAGATGCTTCAGTATCACATCATTAGGGAAATGAAAATCAAAGCCACAATCAGAGACCATCTCACACTCATTAAGATGGCTACTATAAAAAACAAACAAACAAACAAAACCCCCACACATGCACACACATAGAAAATAGCAAGAGTTGACAAGGATGCCGAGATCTTGTAAGTCTGTGCACTGTTTCTGAAAATCTAAACCAGTACAGCCACCATGGAAAACAGTATGTAGGCTTCCCCCAAAATTGAAAAAAAAAAAAAAAAGGAGAATTATCATATAATCCGGTAATTCCACTTCTGGGCTTATACCCCAAAGAATTGAAAGCAGGCTCTCAAAGACACATTTGTACACCCATGTTCATGGCAGCATTCTCATGGTAGCCAAAAATTGAAAGCAACTAAAGTGACCATCACTGAATGAATGGAGAAGAAAATTTTGGTATACACATACAGTGGAAGGGAAGAAAATTCTGACATCTGCTACAATCTGGATGAATTTTGAGGACATTATGCTAAATGAAACAAGGCATTAACAAAAAGCCAAATACTTCAGAATTCCATCTATATAAGGTGTCTAAAATAGACAAACTCTTTGATACAGGAAATAGAATGGTGGTTGCCAAGGGCTGGGGAAAGGGAGAAAAAGGGATTTATTGTTCAATGGATGTAGTTTCAGTTTTGCAGAATGAACAGTTTCAAGAATTTCTCTATTCTTATTCTATTCTTTATTACTTTCCACTATTTTTTAAATTTTATTATTATCTTTATTGCTTTATTTCTTCTTCCTGCTTTTGGCTTAGTTTGCTGTTTTTCTGCAGTGACTTGATATGAGATTTTTCCTTTTTACTATGGGACTTAAGCATATAATTTCCCATCTAAACAGTGTTTTAGCTGCATCCCTTAGGTTTTGGTATTTTGTGTCTTCCTTTTCATTCACTTCAAAGCACTTTCTGATTTCCCTTTATATTTCTTCATTAACTCATTGGTTGTTTGAGCCTGTTGTTTAATTTTTACATATTTGTGAGTTTCTCAATTTTTTCTTGTTATTGGTTTTTAATTTTATCCCTTTGTGTTCAGAGAACATACTTTGTATTATTGTTTACGGCCCCAAATAAAGTCTATCCTGAAGAATGTTTCATATGCAGTTGAGAATAATGTATATTATGTTGTTCTTGGGTGAAGTGATCTATAAATGTCTTCTAGGTCTAGTTCATTTTTTATGTTCATCAAGTATTTGGTTTCCTTACTGATCTTCTGTCTACTTGTTCTACCTTAATTGAAAGCAAGGTAGACTTTTAAAATTTCTTCTTTCATTTCTTTTTAAGATTTGTTGCTGTTCAGTCACTTAGTCGTGTCTGACTCTGCCACCCCATGGACTACAGCACTCCAAGCTACCTCCTGGAGTTGGTTCAAACTCATGTCCACTGAGTTGGTGATGTCATCCAACCATCTCATCCTCTGCCATCCCCTTCTCCTCCTGCCCTCAATCTTTCCCAGCATCAGGGTCTTTTCCATTGAGTTGGCTCATCACATCAGGTGGCCAAAGTTTTGGAGCTTTAGCATCAATCCTTCCAATGGATATTCAGCTTTGGTTTCCTTTAGGATTGACTGGTTTGATCTCCTTGCTGTCCAAGGGACTCTCAAGAGTCTTCTCCAGCACCACAGTTTGAAAGCATTAATTCTTTGGCACTTAGCCTTCTTTATGGCCCAAATCTCATATCTGTTCATTACTTTCTGGAAAATCACAGCTTTGACTATATGGAACTTTGTTGGGAAAGTGATATCTCTGCTTTTTAATATGCTGTCTAGGTTGGTCATAGTTTTTCTTCCAAAGAGCAAGCTTTTTTTAATTTCATGGCTGCAGTCACCGCCTGCAGTGATTCTGGAGCCCAAGAAAAGAAAGTCTGTCACTGCTTCCAATTTTTCTCCATCTATTTGCCTTGATGTGATGGGACCAGATGCCATAATCTTCATTTTTTGAATGTTGAGTTTTAAATCAACTTTTTCACTCTCCTCTTTCACCCTCATCAAGAGTTTCCTTTGTTCCTCTTTGCTGTCATTAGGGTGGTATCATCTGCATATCTGAGATTATTGATATTTCTCCCAGAAATTTGATTCCAGCTTGTGATTCATCTAGCCTGGCATGTCACATGATATATTTGCATAGAAGTTAAATAAGCAGGGTGATAATATATAGCTTTGGCCTACTCCTTTTCCTATTTTGAACCAGTCCTTTATTCCATGTCTGGTTCTAACTGTTGATTCTTGACCTGCACACACGTTTCTCAGTAGGCAGGTAAGGTGGTCTGTTATTCCCATTTCTTTAAGAATTTTCCACAGTTTGTTGTCATTCACACAGTCAAAGGCATTAGCATGTCAATGAAACAAAAGTAGATGTATCTTCTGAAATTCTCTTGCTTTTTCTATGATCCAATGGATATAGGCAATTTGATCAGTGGTTCCTCTGCTTTTTCTAAATCCAACTTGTACATCTGGAAGTTCTTGGTTCACATTCTGTTGAAATCTACTTTTAACGATTTTGAGCATTACCTTGCTAGCATGTGAAAGGAGCACAATTGTGCGGTAGTTTGAACATTATTTGGCATTGCCCTTCTTTGGGGTTGGAACAAAAACTGACTTTTTCCACCCTGTGGCCACTGCTGAGTTTTCCAAATTTGCTGGCATATTGAGTGCAACACTTTAACTGGTTCATTTTTCAGGATTTGAAATAGCTCAGGTGAATTCTGTCACCTCCATTAGCTTTGTTCTTAGTAATGCTTCCTAAGACCCACTTGACTTCATACTCCAGAATGTCTGGCTCTAGGTAAGTGACCACACCATCATGGTTATCCGGGTCACTAAGACATTTTGTACAGTTCTTTTGTGTATTCTTGCTACCTCTTCTTAATCTCTTCTGCTTCTGTTAGGTCCTTGCCATTTCTTTCCTTTATTGTGCCCATCTTTGCATGAAATATTCCCTTGGTATCTCTAATTTTCTTGAAGAGGTCTCTTGTCTTTCCCTTTTTATTGTGTTCCTCTGTTTCTTTGCATTGTTCACTAAAGAAGACTTTCTTATACTCAAGTTATGCTGTTAGGTGCATATATGTTTATAATTGTTATATCTTCCTAATGGATTGATACTTTCATCATTATAAAATGTCTCTCTTTACCTCTAGTAACCTTTTGTAAACCTTTTTAAAAGTTTGTATTTTATTATATTATTATAAACATTCAAGTTTCTCTGTGGTACTGCTTATTTGAAATATCTTTTTACTTCAAACTATTTGTCTTTAAAATGTGTTTCCTGTTGTTAATAATTTAAGCATGTATTTTTCTCTAGTATATCTCTGCCTTTCAATTGGATTGCTTAATTCATATACCTGTAATGATTATTGATATAGTTGTATCAATATTTACATTTGCCATTTTACTTATTGTTTTCTATATGTCTCATGATCTTTTTTTCTTTCTTTACTACTCCTTTACTGCTTTCTTTTGTATTTATTGAATATTTTTAAAAGTAGCAGTTAAATATCATTAATGATTTTTCACAATTTTAAAATTTACATTTTTAGTGTCTGTTCTAGGGCATACGTATCTTTACTTATCATAATAAGCTTCAGATCTAAACTAGTGTATGATCAGTGGTATAGAAATTTATACTTTTCTTCTTTTGTTGGTAACATTGTTATATATATTATGTCTATAAATGTTGCAAACTAAACAATACATTGCTGTAGTTATTACTTTACTATTAGTATTTATTTCCTTTTCTACCACTCACCTCCTCTGCACTGTTATTGGCAAATATACCACATATATATTATATTTGTATTTGTTATAGGCCCAACAATACATTCTATATATACGATTTATACTTTTGCATTTTAGTCAGCTACGAGAAGAATGGAGAAAACTTTATAGTGTGTTTTATAATTACAATTACTTTTACTAGTGTTCCTTGCTTTCAACCTGAAAAAGTTCCTTTAGTATTTCTTATAAGGTAGGTTTCCTAATAACAAATTCTTAGCTTTTATTTCTCTGAGCAAGTTTTTAATTTCTCTTTCCTTTTGGAATGATAGCTTTGTTGGATATGATTCTTGGTTGATTCTTTTTTTATTTGATCAATTTAAATATGTGATACCACTGCATCCCAATCTCTCCTGCTGAAAAGTAAGCCATAAATCTTACTAGGTTTCTTTTGTTCTGATGTGTCATTTTTCTCTCAATGTTTTCAACATTTGCTGCTTTGACATTCAGCAATTTTAGTATAATGTGTTAGTTTATGGGTCTTTTTTTGTTTATCCTTTTAGAAACTTATTGAGTTTCTTGGATTTGTAGGTTATCATCTTTCAATAAATTTGGAAACTTTTCAGTCAGTACCTATTTGATTATTTTTTCTTCTCCTTTTAATTCTGTCTCCACTCTTTCAGTACTCCCATTATATTTAATATAGTGTGTTTAATGATCCACATTTCTTTCAAGGTCTGTCCATTTTTCTTCATTATTTTTGTTCTTTGTTTTTAGCTTGCATAATCTCTACTGATCTATTTTCAAGTTTGATAATTTTTCTTCTACTAGTTCAAATCTATTGTGCTGCTTTAGTGATTTTTATTACAATAATTTTACTTTTAAACCCATACTATTCTTTTTTCAAATAATTTCTATCTTTGTTGTTTACCTTACTTCTTTAATCATGCTCTTCTTTATTTCTTTGAACATATTTATAAAGATGTGTTAGTTTCCTTTGGCTGCTGTAACAGAGTATAATAAATAGAGTTACTTAAACAATAAAAATTTGTGGTTTACACTTATGAAGTCTAGAAGTCTAAGATTAAGGTGTCAGCAGGACCATGTTTTCTTTGAAGGTGCCATGTTTGGATCTGTTCCAGGTCTCTCTACTATCTTTGATAGTTCCTTGGTTTCTGATAGCATAACTCCAGTGTTCACATGGAATTCTTCTTGAATGCCTTGTGTCTCTGTCAAACCTTCCAATTTTTATAAGGACATGAAACATATTGGATTTGGAATCCACCTTACTTTTGTATGATCTCATCTAAAATAATTTCGCCTTTAATGGCTCTATTTCCAAATAGTCACATTAAGAGGTGCTAAGGATTAGGACTTCAACATATGAATTTTGGGGAACAAAATTTAACTCTTAACAAATGGCTACTTTGAAATATTTTTTTCTGTTCAATTCAATGTCTGATTGCTCTTACTGGGAGTTTTTGTTTCTTGATTTTTGGGTGGAGTGTCTGGATCATATTTTTCTTTGTATGCTTCATATTTTTTTTTTTTGCATCTGGACATTTCAGATAATATATTATAGCAACTCTGGATAAGATTCCTTCTCCAGGAGCTTTCATTATTTCCTTCTTTATTAACTGGCTGGATTATTTTAGTGAAGTCTATCCTCACGCCATTCCCAATTTCAAGCCTCTGATATTATTCTTCAGGTAGGCACATCTTTTGGTACATCTATAGTCATCCTGGGATGCCAGTGGTACTTGCAGGGTTCTCTTCTCCTCTTTCTCTGACAACATACACAGTGGTTGGACTCCATTAGTTGCTGGCTGATTGTCCTATTGTTTTCAACAGTACACTGAGGTATAAACAATTTTATAAAATAATCCAATCAAATTGTAGCTCAGTTGATGTAACAGTGTCTGAGGTCAGTGTTTGACATTTGTTCTCAAGCTAACAGGTCTCATTATAGCTGTCTTACTCCCTGTTTTCCTCCTATGAGGTTTCTGGCCTACAGTGTGACCTAAATTTTCATTAGATCTATACATTTCCTTCTAGTTGTCTTTCACCAACTTCTACTTTTGTTGAGGTTACCCTCAGGATTAAACTTCTCATTCTGTTGCAAATATAGTTAGCTCCTTCAGGAAAATATTGCAAGCTATTTATGTTATGATAAATCTCTTTGCCAGGGCTGTGGAACTGGAGATGGGAAAAAAGGGAAAAATTCTTTCTGAATGACATTCTTACTCAGTGGTGGTGAGGCAGGAGACTGAGGTCTGTTTGGCTTGCTTCAAATGGCTATGAGAACCCCAATATTATTAGTGCCCTGTGTCCAGTGAAAAACTTCTGTTCCATGAGTGGAGTAGGGAAGAAGGGGAGCTCCTTTCTTTTTTATTGTACTTGCTTAGGACTTAACCTCAACAGTGAGTAGCTGAGGGAAGTGTGGGAAACAATGAGTTCCTGCTTTGTCTGTGAGGAGAGCCCTCTGGCTGGAAACTGGGGGAGAGGGAGTCCTGTGTTCTTGGTTGCAGCAATTTGGAGTAATCTCTGCTTCAATGAGCTGGGAGAAGAAAGGGAGAAAGGAGTCTTGGATCAAATATCACAGAAACTCTCATGTTTCTTAATATATTTTAATAGATTTTCTTGATTTGCTTCTTGCACTTAGGACCATTTCCAGAAGCTTTAAATGGTTGTTTTCAAAATGTTTTTACCATTTTCACTGGGAAGGTCAACAGAGCTGCTCATGCTTTTATGCTGGGGTTTATTTCCTTAATATTCAATCTTGTTTCCCGTGTACTAAAGTGGTTATTTTCTTATATATCTTGAGACTATGCTAAAGTGCCTAGTAGAACTCCTTCATCATCTATTCTTTTACACCTTAACAACAAAGTACATCCAATGAACTTGCTTTATAATGAAAAATTATGTTTTTCAACTGTAAAAGATAACTTTTGAAACTAAAAATTTGGACTTATTATTGATTAGATTTTTCTTGTGAGTGTTAGGAGCTGTCCTCCTTGTTTTTAATTAATTTATTTTAATTGCAGGATAATTAATTTACAATATTGTGGTGGTTTTTGCCATACAACTACATGAATTGGCAATAGCTAAACATGTGTCCCCACCATCCTGAATCCCCCTCCTGACTCCCTCCTTACCCTATCCCTCTATGTTGTCACAGAGTACCAGCTTTGTGTGCCCTGTTTCACGCATCAAACTCGCACTGATCATCTGTTTTACATATGGTAATGTATATGTTTCAATGCTATTATCTCAAATCATCCCACTCTACCCCTCTTCCAGTGAGTCTAAAAGTCTGTTCTTTACATCTGGGTCTCCTTTGCTGCCCTGTACATAGGATCATTGGTACCATAATTATAGATACCATATATATGCATTAATATACAGTATTTGTCTTTCTCTTTCTGACTTACTTCAATCTGTATAATAGGCTCCAGGTTCATCCACTGCATTAGAACTGACTCAAATGCTTCTTTTTATAGCTGACTAATATTCAACTGTATACATGTATCACAACTTCCTTATCCATTCATTCACAGTGGACACCTAGGTTGTTTCCATGTACTAGTTATTGAACATAGTGCTGCATGAACATTGGGGTACATGTGTCTCTTTCAGTTCTGGCTTCCATGGGGTATATGCCCAGCAGTGGAATTGGTGGGTCTTATGGCAGTTCTATTCCAAGGTTTTTAAGGAATCTCCACAATGTTTGCCACTCTGTCTGTACCAGTTTGCATTCTCACCAACAGTGTAAGAGAGTTCCCTTTTCTCCACACCCTTTCCAGCATTTATTGCTTGTAGACTTTTTGTTGATGGCCATTCTGACTAGTGTGAGATGATACCTCACTGTGGTTTTGATTTGCAATTTTCTAATAATGTGTGATGTTGAGCATCTTTTCATGTGTTTATTAGCCATCTGTATGTACTCTTTGGAGAAATATTGTTTAGTTTTTTTGTTTATTTTTTGATTGGTTTGTTCATGTTTCTGGTTTTGAGCTTCATGGGCTGTTTGTATGTTTCGTAGATTAATTCCTTGTCAGTTATTTGCTATCACTTTCTCAAATTCTGAGGAATTTTCACCTTGATTACAGTTTGCTTTGTTGTGCAAAACTTTTAAGTTTAATTAGTTCTCATTTGTTTATTTTTGTTTTTATTTCCATTATGCTGGGAAGTGGGTCATAGAGGATCTTCCTGTGATTTATGTCATAGAGTGCTCTGCCTATGATTATTTCTAAGAGTTTTATAGTTTTTGGTCTTATATTTAGGTCTTTCAATCATTTTGAGTTTATTTTTGTGTATGGTATTAAAAAGTGTCTTGTTTCATTCTTTTACACATAGTTGACCAGTTTTCCCAGCATCACTTGTTGAAGAGACTGTCTTCTCCATTGTATATTTTTACCTCCTTTGTCAAAGATAAGGTGTCCATAGGTGTGTGGATTTATCTCTGGACTTTTTATTTTGTTCCATTGATCTATACTCCTATCTTTTTGCCAGTATCATATTGTTTCGATGACCATAACTTTGGGGTATAGTCTGAAGTCAAGCAGGTTGATTCATCCAGTTCCATTCTTCTTTCTCAAGATTGCTGTGGCTATTCAGGATCCTCTGTGTTTCCATACAAATTGTGAAATGATTTGCTCTAGTTCTGTCAAAAATACTATTGTTAGTTTGATAAGGATTGAATTGAATCCATTCAGCCAGTCTTTGTCTTTTGGTTGGGGCATTCAACCCATTTACATTTAAGGTAATTATTGAAAAGTATGATCCCGTTGCCATTTACTTTGCTGTTTTGGGTTCTAGTTTATAAACCTTTTCTGTGTTTCCTGTCTAGAGAAGATCTTTAGCATTTGGGTAGTATAATCATATTCACTACCTTGATTCTTCCAATCAAAGAACATGGTATGTTTTTCCATCTCTTTGTGTCATCTGTGATTTCTTTCATCAATATTTTATAGTTTTCTGAATACAGAGTTTTTTTGTCTCTTTAAATGCATTCCTAAGTATTTTATTCTTTTTGTTTCAATGGTGAATGAGATTGCTTCCTTAAATTTTCTCTCTGAAATTTCATTTTCAGTGTATAGGAATGCAAGTGACTTCTATGTATTAATTTTATATTCTGCAACTTTATTATGTTCACTGATTAGCTCTAGTCATTTTCTGGTGGCATTTAGGGTTTTCTATAAAGGATCATGTTATCTGCAAACAGTGAGAGATTTGGTTTTTTTCCAATCTGGGAATTCCTTTTATTTCTTTTTCTTCTCATATTGCTGTGGTTAGGACTTCTAAAACTATGCTGAATAGTAGTGGTGAGAGTGGGCACACTTTCCTTGTTCCTTATTTTAGAGGAAATGCTTTCAATTTTCTGCCATTGTGGATATTGTTGCTGTGGGTTTGTCATATATGACTTTTAATATGTTGAGTTATGTTCCTTCTATGCCTACTTTCTGGAGAGCCTTTGTCATAAATGCGTGTTGAATTTTGTCAAAGGCTTTCTCTGCATCTATTTTAATAATCATATGGTTGTATCTTTCAATTGATAATACATAGATTGATTTTTGAATATTGATGAATCCTTGCATCCCTGGAATAAAGCCCAGTTGATCATGATGTATGATCTTTTTAATATGTTATTGGATTCTGTTTGCTAGAATTTTGTTGAGGATTTTTGCATTTATGTTCATTAATCATATTGGCCTACACTTTTCTTTTTTTTTTTTGTGGCATATTTGTCTGGCTTTGGTATCAGGGTGAGGATGGCCATATAGAAAGAGGCTGGGAATTTTCCTTTCTTGGCAATTTTAAGGAAGACTTTGAGTAGGATAGGTGTTAGCTCTTCTCTAAATTTTTGGCAGAATTCACCCGTGAATCCGTCTGGTCCTGGGCTTTTATTTCTAGGAAGATTTCCCATTACAGTGTTGATTTCTGTGCTTATGATTGGTCTGTTCATATTTTCTACTTCTTCCTGGCTCAGTTGTGGAAGGTTATACTTTTTAAGAATTTGTCCATTTCTTCCAAATTGTCCATTTTATTGTCATATATTTGCTCATAGCTGTCTTTTATGATCTTTTGTATTTCTGTGCTGTTTATTATAATTTTTCCATTTTCATTTTTAAATTTATTGATTTGAGACTGCTCCCTTTTTTACCTGGTGAGTATGGCAATGGTTTGTCTATTTTGTTTATCTTCTCAGAGAACCAGCTTTTAGTTTTAGTGATCTTTGCTATTTTCACCCTCATTCCTTTTTAATTTATTTCTGCTCTGATTTTTATGACTTCTTTCCTCCTGCTAACTTTGGGGTTTTTTTTTTGTTATTGTGTTTGTTGTTCTTTTTCTAGTTGCTTTAGGTGTAAAGTTCTTTATTTGATATTTCTCTTGTTTCTTGAGGTAGGCTTATATCACTATGAACTTTCCTCTTAGCCCTGCTTTTATTGAATCCTATACTTTTTTGGGTTGTTATGTTTCATTATCATTTGTTTCTATGCATATTTTGATTCCCTTTTTTATTTCTTCATTTATGTATTGGTTATTCAGAATAATATTGTTTAGCCTCCATGAGTTTGTGGTTTTTATATTCTTTTTTCCTGTTCAGTTCAGTCTCTCAGTCGTGTCCAACTCTTTGCAACCCCATGGACTGCAGCACGTCAGGCTTCCCTGTCAGTCACCAACTCCAGGAGCTTGCTCAAACTCATGTCCATTGAGTCAATGATGCTATCTAACCATCTCATCCTCTGTCGTTCCCTTCTCCAGCCTTCAACCTTTCCCAGCATCAGGATCTTTTCTAATGAGTCAGTTCTTCATATCAGGTGGCAAAATTATTGGAGCTTCAGCTTCAGCATCAGTCCTTCCAATGAATATTCAGGATTGATTTCCTTTAGGATTGACTGGATTGATCTCCTTACAGTCCAAGGGATTCTCAAGAGTCTTCTCCAGCAACACAGTTCAAAAGCATCAATTCTTCGGTGCTCAGCTTTCTTTACAGTCCAACTTTCACATCCATACACGACTACTGGAAAAACCATAGCTTTGACTAGATGCATCTTTGTTGGCAAAGTAATGTCTCTTCTTTTTAATATGCTGTCTAGTTTGGTCATAGCTTTTCCTCCAAGGACCAAGCTTCTTTTAATTTTATGGCTGCAGTCACCATCTGCAGTGATTATGGAGTCCATGAAAAGAAAGTCTGTCACTGTTTCCTTTGTTTGCTGATCTATTTGCTATGAAGTTATGGGCCGAGGCCATGATCAAAGTTTTTTGAATGTTGAACTTTAAGCTAGCTTTTTCACTCTCCTCTTTTACTTTCATTAAGAGGCTCTTTAGTTCCTCTTCACTTTCTGCTATAAGGGTGGTGTCATCTGCATATCTGAGGTTATTGATATTTCTCCCAGCAATCTCAATTTTAGCTTGTGCTTCATCCAGCCCAGCATTCATATGAGGTACTCTGCCCAAAATTTAAATAAGCAGGGTGACAATATGCAGCCTTGACATTGTCCTTTCTCAATTTGGAACCAGTCCATTGTCCATGTGCATTTCCATTTGTTCCTTTTTGATCTGCATATAGATTTCTCAGGAGGCAAGTAAGGTGTTCTGGTATTCTAATGTCTTTAAGAATTTTCCACAGTTTGTTGTGATCCACACAGTCAAAGGCTTTGGTGTAGTCAGTGAAACAGAAGTAGGTATTTTTCTGGAATTCTCTTGCTTAGTTGATATCTAATCTTACAACATTTTTTTTCCTGTAGCTAATATCTAATCTTATAACATTGTGATCATAAAAGATGCTGAAATGATTTCATTTTTTAAAATTTACTAAGGGTTTGTTGATTTGTTATTCAGGATGTGATCTATCCTGGAGAATGTTCCATGTCCACTTGAGAGAAAAGGTAAAATCCATTGTTTTTGGGTGAAATGCCCTGTAGATATCAATTAGGTCCAACTGGTCTAAGATATTGTTTAAAATGATTTTCTCCTTGTTAATTTTCTGTCTGTATGATCTGTCCATTGGTGTTAGTGGCATATTAATGCCCCCCACTATTATTATGTTACTGTCAATTTCCCTTTTAATAGTTGTTAGCATTTGCCTTACATATTCATGTGCTTCTGTATTGCATGCATATATATATTTAATTGTTGTGACTTGAATTGATCCCTTGATCGTTATGTAGTGTCCTTCTTTGTCTTTTATAATGGTCTTTATTTTAAAGTCTATTTTATCTGATATGAATATTGCTATTCCCACTTTTTTTGGTCTCTATTTGCATGAAATATATTTTTACAGTCCCTATCTTTCTGTCTGTATGTGTCCCTAGGTTTAAGGTGGGTCTCTTGTAGACAGCATATATGGATCTTGATTTTGTATCCATTTGGTCAGTCTTTGTCTTTTGGTTGGAGCATTTAAATCATTTACATTGAAGGTGATTATTGATAAGGATGATCCTGTTACCATTTACTTTATTGTTTTCGGTTGTTTTTATAAACCTTTTCTGTGTTTCCTTTCTAGAGAAGTTCCTTTAGGATTTATTGAAGAGCTGGTTTGGTGGTGCTGAATTTTCTTAGTTTTTGCTTGTCTGTAAAGCTTTTGATTTATTCTTCCAATCTGAATGAGATCCTTGGTGAGTCACCTAATCTTGGTTGTAGATTTTTCCCTTTCATCACTTTAAGTGTACCCTGCCATTCCCTTCTGGCCTGCAGAATTTCTGTTGAACGATCATCTGTAATCCTTATGGGGATCCTCTTGTATATTATTTGTTGCTTTCCCCTTGCTGCTTTTAATGTTTGCTTTTTGTGCTTAATTTTTGTTAGTTTTATTAATGCCTCATGGTGTGTTTCTCCTTGGGTTTATCTTCTATGGACACTCTTGACTTCTTGGAATTGGGTGGCTATTTCCTTCCCCATTTTAGGGAAGGTTTTCTCTATTATCTCCTCAAATATTTCCTCATGTCTTTGCTTTTGTCTTCTGGTATGCCTATGATTTGAATGTTGGGGTGGTTAACATTGTCCTAGATGTCTCGGAGGCTGTCCTCATTTCTTTTTATTCTCTTTTCTTTATTCTGCTCTGCTTCATTTATTTCCACCATTCTATCTTCCAGCTCATTTATCCATTCTTTTGCCCCAGTTCCTCACTGTTAGTTACTTCCAGAGTGTTTTTAATCTCAGTTATTGCATTGTTCATTGCTGATTGACTGTGGGTGGGGTTGGACCGTTGGCTTGTGAAGGTTTCCTGGTTGGGGGAACTTGTTCTGTGTTCTGGTGGATAGAGCTCGATTTCATCTCTCTGGATGGTAGTAAAGTGTTCAGTAGTGAGTTTTGGGGTATCCATGGGTTTGTTATGGTTTTGGGCAGACTTTCTGTTAATGTCAGGGTCGTGTTTCAGTTTTTCTGAGAGATTAGCATAGGGTATCTTTCACTGAAGCTTTCTGGCTCTTGGGTGGTACTTAATCTCAGTGTAGGTATGGAGGCTTTTGGGTGGGCTCTCGCATATTAATGTTCCCTGGGATCAGGAGTTCTATGATGGCACAACATTCAGGAGTTGAGCCTCCTGCCTCTGGGTTTCAGTCTCGACTTCTTACAGTATCAGAAAGATTTCTCTGTCCAAACAGCACAGAAGATAGAATCCCTAGATTACTTGTGAAACAACTCTTCAGAACCAGGAACACCCAAAGAGATCCATAGAGTTATATAGAGAAAAGAAGAAGGAGAAAGGAGAAAGAGATGACCAGGAGGAAAAAAAGGGAGACTCAAAAGGGAAAAGAACAATCAAGCCAATAATAAAATCCCTAAGTGAAAATGGATACTCAAAATTAGACTCTTAAAGATACAAAATCAGTAACATAAGATCAAAAAACAAAAACTAAAAGACTGGAATAAAAGTTACACTCTCAAAATTACAATATAAAAAATAAAATTTAACACAAAATTTAAAATATCGAATTTATTTTAAAAATACTTTTTTTTAAAGAAAGGTAAAAGTAGGTAATAAAAAATAAAAGTTAAAGGAGTAATAAAGAACCATATTAGAGCAGTATGATGGAAAAAAGAAAAAGCAGAGGGGAAAAAGGAAAACAGAGAAAGAAAAAATGGAATAAAAATTAAAACAAATTTCAAAAAATAATATTTTTTTTATAAACTAAAAAATAATAAAGAAAAAAATTATAGTAGGCATGGGGATATATACAGTGGTAGTGAGATGAATGCCCATGTGATTCCTCTGTTTTCCTGATCCAGTTGAGTTTCCTATTCAGAAGGTCCTCCAATATATCTAGCAATGTCTCTGGAGCTGTTGTGGGCAGTGTGGAAACAGTTCAGTGTCAGAGATCCCCTTGTTCAGGCTCGTACTTGTTCTCAATGTCTACAGTTGCCCCTCAAATGCACAGTCTCAGCTTAACTGCAGGATTTTAATCTATCGAACCTGCCACTTCTGGGGTGCCTCCCCCCTTCTTTTCTTTGCTTAGGTTCACCTCCTCTGCTTGCAAGTCTCTCTTCAGTGTCTGATCTCCACCCTGACAGGAAGGGAATGAAAGTGGCCACTTATTTGTTCTCATTTGCTCAGTTGTGGTGTTGAGAGAGAGGGACACTGAATACAAATTTTGTTGATGTGTGTAGGGAGAGCACACAGTGGATGGACCACATGAGGGTTGCCACAGCCCAAGGTGATGTGCAGATCTCAGGTCCTAGCCACTTGGGCTCCTGGGTGTGACATGAGATCACAGTCCCAGGTGGGCTGTGTTTCTCCTCAGGAGACCTGGTCTCAGTCTGTGACACTCTTGGCAGATCTGAGCCATCCAGGATCCCAGGAAGATTTAGGTAGTGACTGGCAGCCCACTCACTGCTTGGCGGGAGGTGCAGTCTCTGGGGCCAAGATCGCAAAAGCCCCTTACCTTCCAACTCTGGCTGTTGCACACCTGCCCCTCTGCTTCCAGGGAGGGCCATAAATGGCAGCCGGTTTGCCCTCCTTTGATATTTGCTAGGGTGAGATCCTTTGTTCTGTGAATGAGCAAGGGGTCAGAGTGTGGCTTTAGACCCTTCCTACAGGAATGATTCTTTGTATCTCTGGTGATCCAATGGTTTGGACTTTCCCTCTTCTGTCTGTGCTATGTCAAATCAGTCCCCTCAGAGTGTCCTCATGGCCTTCAACCCTGGTCCTTTCCCTAAGGACCAATGACACAGCCTGCACCTCTGCACCTAGCCCTGACTTGCTATAGGCAGGCGTGTGAGCAGCTTCTTGGCTGATAATTGCTGTTCAGTGCCATTTCTGTGGGGCATTTTTTCAGTTATGTTCCCTTCTTATGTCCCTAAGTTCCCCACTGACCTCACCTATGAGAGGATTTCCTACTGTGTGGAAAGTTCTCCTTCACGACTCCCTCCCCAGGATGGATCTCTGTCCTGAAATCCTTTGTCTCCCTTTTCATCTTTATCCTTTGTCCTACCTCATTCCAAAGAGACTGGTTTGCCTTTTTAAGTATCTGGGGTCCTCCATCAGTGTTCAGAAATTGTTCTATGGAAGTTGCTCCACATGCAGATGATTTTTTGATGTATTTGTGTGAAGAAAGTGGTCTCCCTGTCCTATTCCTCTACCATCTTGGGAGTGCCCCCACTGTCTTCCTTTTAATAACAAAAATATCAATAGATTTGTAGAAAGCTTCAAAGCAGGCTTAGCCCTTAAGGATAATCTAGTTAGGATCAGAAGAAGATTAGAATCCAGGTGTTTAGATGCTCATCCTTGTGCTCTTTGTAGGTAAACATAATGTATGTCAAACAACAGTGGACAAATTGTGCACACTTCAGAATTTATTAAACATTTGTATCTATGTTATGTGATCTTCACAACAACCCAGGAATGGGATTTAGGCAGTATACTATTATTTTCATTTCACAGATGAGGAAACTGTAATTTAAATATCCAATCAGTTCAGTTCAGTCACTCAGTCATGTCCGACTCTTTGCAACCCCATGGACTGAAGCACGCCAGCCCTCCCTGTCCACATCACCAACTCCCGGAGTTTACTCAAACTCATATACATTGAGTCAGTGATGCCATCCAACCATCTCATACTCTGTCATCCCCTTCCCCTCCTGCCTTCACTCTTTCCCAGCATCAGGGTCTTTTCAAATGAGTCAGTTCTTCGCATCAGGTGGCCAAAGTATTAGAGTTTCAGCTTCAGCATCAGTCCTTCCAATGAATACTCAGGACTGATTTCCTTTAGGATGGACTGCTTTGACCTTGCAGTCCAAGGGACTCTCAAGAGTCTTCTCCAACACCACAGTTCAAAAGCATCAATTCTTCAGTGCTCAGCTTTCTTTGTAGCCCAACTCTCAAATCTATACATGGCTACTGGAAAAACCATAGCTTTGACTAGACGGACCTTTGTTGGCAAAGTAATGTCTCTGCTTTTTAATATGCTGTCTAGGTTGGTCATAACGTTCCTTCCAATACAGAGGTAAAGTAAGTTACATGGTTATATGACTCAAATATCCTGTTGTTTCCATCATACCAGGCTTCAAATGAGGTACCCAAGTTGGAACGCAAGCCCTCAACCTTGAGAATAAGAGTCTCACATTTCTACTACTAGTATTGACACTAAATCAGAGTCATAAGCTAAACTCAGAAATTTGACACTTGGGGCAAGAATTTTTGACCATGTTCTCGCCAAGACCCTGCCACTTATGACCTGATGCTTACCTCTTCTTTCTTCCATCCCTCCTCCGATTGATATTCCATATTTTTCTATGTCTCCTTTGTTACATAAAAGTAGAGTCATTGAGGTAGTTCCATCCTTGGGAGATTTGTATCAAGTCATAAAGCATACACTTGGTTTCTTGATGATTCCCTACTGGAGCCACCTCACTGGTGTACAAGCCTTTTGTCTACTTGGAGAGCCAAAATATTAAAATATGCCATCTTGGAACTCAACATGTTTTCTTGGAAATAGATTACAAACAACTATGTAAATATACTGCAAAGGAAGAAAGTAGTTTGACTTTAATATGCTCAGTATGTTTCTCACTGTTATCACATCTTGCTATAGAAGCAAATCCTAATGCACAGTTTTGTGAAATGGTTTAAAAAACAACTCAAAACAGCTGGATAAAAAATAACTTAGCTTTTCACATACACATGAATCTTTTTCTTTCCTTAACTCAATATTTGCATTATTTTGATTCATATAAACCCTGATTCAAATTTTGAATCTGACACTTGCTACCTGTGTGATCTGTAGCTTTAGGCTCCTCATCTGCAAATGGGAATAATAAAACTTACATGAGTGTTCTTGCGAGAAGAAAATGAGATGTCTATGAAGGAATTAGCACTTTGACTAGAACACTATAGACATTCAGTAGATTTTTTTTTCCCTTTTAAATAATCATAGTGAAGAAATTAGGAATCCTGAAGCTCTCAGAGAACAATTCTATCTACTTTATAGTATTAATTTTATGTAGGAAACATTCAGAAAAGGCAGATCAGTGAGAAGACTTCAGTGATCAGGGAAGTCTTCCTGAAGACAGTGAAATTTGAAAATCTCTTTAATGGATAGTGTAGTGTATCTCAAAATCTTCCATTCGAGCACTGAGATTCTGAACAATGGGCCATGGTGCTCCACTATTTAGCTAAAATAATAGTAATCATTTCTCAATTTTCAAAACAGTTAATATTCTCTCAATTTGAAATTTCCCTTCTGCACATTTCTTCACTTCTTTCACACTTGCTACAGCTTTTCTAAATTAAATACAGAATATGATAGTAATGAGTTTAGCGGAATCACATAGTTAGCTATTTTATGTTTAATAAAGTTATTTTGTGATATTCTATGGAGATAATTATGACTTAAAGGTGCTCTGCTGTCTGAAGACATTTGAGATTCACTCTGATGGGTGAAAAAGATGAAGCAATGAGGAATAGCATAAAGATAGCAAAAAAACAAAAGTATTCCATGGTACAGTGAGCAGACCCACTTGAGTGGACAGTATGTGTTCTGGATTAATAGAAAATAATAGTTAGGCAACAATAAGAGATAGTATTATCCTGAGTATAGTAATTTACAATTTGCAAATAGTTTGCACATATCTGAACTTATCCTCATAAAAAAAATGTGAAATAAAGAGGGCAGGTAATAATATTACCATCAGTAGTGATGGTCTCTAATGATTGAGCACTTACTGTTTACCAGACATCATTGTTAGATGCTTTGCATATATTATCCCTAATGCTCACAACAACCCTGTGATTATAGGTGCTATTATCTAATTTTACAGTTGAGTAAACTAAGACTCAGAAAGTGTAAGTAATTTGCCAAGGTTATATACTTAGAAAAGAACACATTCTTAAATTGGAATCTTAGGTCTGATTCCAGCTCCACTAGACTATTATAACAGTATGAAAATAAGAGAGGAAAGAAGTAAAAAGGGAGAGTGTAGTAACAAGTGCATGATATTATAGCTTATGTACAACCACCCTAATGTTGGATTGTCCATAAAATAAACTAAAATAATTTTTGAAGTCCATTTTATAAAAATAGCTATAGTTCTGTCAATCATGAATATCAACAGACTCTATTTTGGGAGGCCCAACTGCCATAATGAAGTATTTTGGGGGTAACAGCTTCACTTCAGAACTCAAGATTTGGAGTCATCTATATAACTCCAAGGGCTTCCCTGGTAGCTCAACTGGTAAAGAATCCACCTGCAAGGCAGGAGACCCCAGTTTGATTCCTGGGTTGGGAAGATCCCCTGGAGAAGGGATAGGCTACCCACTCCAGATTTCTTGGGCTTCCCTGGTGGCTCAGATTGTAAAGAATCTGGCTGCAATGCAGGAGACCTGGGTTTGGTCTCTGGGTTGGGAAGATTCCCCAGAGGAGGGCATGGCAACCTACTCCAGTACTCTTCCCTTGAGAGTTTCCCATGGACAGAGGAAACTGGTGGACTATAGTTCATGGAGTCGCAGAGTCGGACACAACTGAACAACTAAGCTTAGCATAGCATCCAATTCCAAATGAGAGAAACAAAAATCTAGATTAACATCCTTTACCATTTATTTACTTTTCCTCCTGGTGGAGATGCCTGAAACTAACACAAGCTCCCTTTGTGGGAACATTTAAAGTAATCCACAAAGTGAAGCATAAGGAGTTTCCATAACCGGCTCTTTACCAAGGCACTTTCTTTACACAGGAGAGGTTCAGAGATTGCCAAAGCCAGGGATCAGCACAAAAGCCTGCCTCAGAGGCTCATTCTCTCTTGAAAGGATGAGACATTCAAGATGCTTATTCAAAAGTAATGATTGGTTTCACTTGTGGGAAAAGGCTTGGATTGTCAATCAATACTCTTCAGCGAGGAGACAAATGCTGACACTAGAGCTTAGACTAGAGAAAGGGCAGCATCTGTCTTAGCTCCAAAGAGAATGATGTGATCGGTCATCGAATTTTGACCTTCATGGCAGGGAAGCTTTGCCACCCCTTTCCTCCTGAAGGTATACTTAAAACACAGAAGGATAGAGTAAAAACTCTCTGAGAAGCCTGCAAAGATGACACTGAGTCTAGAAATCAAAACTCATAGAACTTTATTCATAAGTTCCATTCTGTACTTAAAGCCAACTAACTCGTATTGTATAATTAAAACAAATCATTTATTAAATTTATAAATAAATACACTTGAAAAATGTTTTAAAGAAAATTGTATCTTTTGCCTTTTTATACTGTTCAAGGGGTTCTCGTGGCAAGAATATTGGCGTGGTTTGCCTTTCCCTTCTCCAGTGGACCACGTTTTTGTCAGAACTCTCCACTATGCCCCATCTGTCTTGGGCGGCCCTGGCACGGCATGGCTTATAGCTTCATTGAGTTATGCAAGCCCCTATAACATATGTAGTCAAAGCTATTGCTTTTCCGGGAGTCATGTACGGATGTGAGAGTTGGACCATAAAGAAAGCTGAGCGCTGAAGAATTTATGCTTTTGAACTGTGGTGTTGGAGAAGACTCTTGAGAGTCCCTTGGACTGCAGGAAGATCAAATCTGTCAATCCTAAAGGAAATCAGTCCTGAATATTCATTGGAAGGACTGTTGCCAAAGCTGAAGTTTCAAAACTTTGGCCACCAATGCAAATAGCCGACTCATTAGAAAAGACCCTGATGCTGGGAAAAACTGAAGGCAAAAGGAGAAGGGGACGTCAGGGGATGAAATAGTTAGATAGCATCACCAACTCAATGGACATGAACTTGAGCAAATTCTAGGAGACAGTGAAGGACAGAGATGCCTGGCATGTTACAGTCCATGGGGTTGCAAAGAGTCAGACATGACTTGGCAACTGAACAACAACAAAATATCTTTTGCAAAAACAAGGAAGACATACCATTTTTATTTGTAGAAAAATTCTAGTTAAAGCATTCAAAAACAAAGTAAAATAAGAGCACTTATAAAGCACCTACTAGATAAGGTTCCGGAGAAGGCAATGGCACCCCACTCCAGTACTCTTGCCTGGAAAATTCCATGGACGGAGGATCCTGGTAGGCTACAGTCCATGGGGTCGCTAAAAGTCGGACACGACTGAGCGACTTCACTTTCACTTTTCCCTTTCATGCACTGGTGAAGGAAATGGCAACCCACTCCAGTACTCTTGCCTGGAGAATCCCAGGGGCGGCGGAGCCTGATGGGCTGCCGTCTATGGGGTCGCACAGAGTTGGACACAACTGAAGTGACTTAGCAGCAGCAGCAGCAGATAAGGTTCTAGGGACTTACTACTCAAACATGGTCTATTAGTCAACAGTATAGTTTTCACCTGGGAGCCCATTAAAATGCTGAACCCTAGACCTATTAAATCAGAATATGCATTTTAACAAAATCCATAAGATTGAGAAGTACTGGTTTAGGATAGGGAAATATTTGTCTAAGTGTGTCTTTTGATTATTTTCATCAGAATAATCTATGTTATTGGTTAAAATATTAAGGCTCTTGGGCTATACCCTAGACCTACTAAATCATCTCTCTCAGAGTGGGACCTGGAGTGTGCATTATTAACAAGTGTAGTAGGGAAGTAAATCTTAAACTTAATTACTTGGAAGGCCTGTTAAAAAAACAGATTGCTGCGATCTATCCCAGAGTTCTCTGATTCACTAAGTCTGGAGTGGGTCCAGAGAGTTTGTATTTCTAACTTGTTTCTCAGTGATGCTGATACTGGTCCAAGGACCACAATGGGAGAACCACTGCTTGAACATAATTTTAACAAGCTTAGTTATCTGGCTTTCCCATCTAGATTAGCAGGAACAATTACAAGGGGAGTAGTCAGAGGTATTATACCCATAGCAGCAAGAACCAGCATCTGACAGGTTGAGAATGAGGGGAAAATAGTAACTGTAAAAGAGAGATATAAGAAACAAATAAACATATTTTTCTAAGTGTTAGTGCCAAAACCTTTATGTGTCTCACTCCCATCCCTCTTCCATGACTACCAGTATCCTATTTCTGGAGGGTTATTGCATCTTATATGATAGCAATATAAGATGGTCATTAATAATGACCCCTAGTTATTGAGAAGATGCTTAATTCTGTTTGGTTTAACATTTAAGCAGACATAGAATTATAGATAATATGTTTTAGAAATATTTCCATCTAGGGTCAACTTTTAAACACTAATGCTTAAATTGTCTAATAAGTTTACTTTTGAAAACCACTCTAAAATGATGCAAGATAGATGAATATTATATAACACTAGAGTTCAGGCAATCCCAAGGCAATAATGACAATATCTAACATTTAAAAAGAAAATTAATTTTCTTCATGTAATACTCACAATAATACTTTGAAGCACATTATCATCGTTTCTTAGAGGATGACTATCTAAACTAAGATTCAGTTACATGAATCAAGATCACACAGGTAGTTAACTGGTTAAGTTCAGTCGCTCAGTCATGTCCGATTCTTTGTGACCCCATGGAGTGCCACATGACAGGCTTCTCTGTCCATCACCAACTCCAGTTAACTTGTTGTGGGACTACATTTCAACTATGTCTATCTGGCTATTTCTTTATGATACTCTGCTTTCTTTTTAGGGGAAAAAGTCTCAGACTGAGAAACTGGATATGTAAACAGTTCTCTTGGGTTTCTACAGGACGTATTTCTCATAGAGCTTCCTGTAAGAGAGGCATTCGAACTTTATTAGCATTCACAGTTTCTTTAATTTATAGAAACCACAAGAACTCCCTTAATGCTTCTGTGTGTCATAACTTAAAACATTCTGTTTCTCCTTTATCACTTTGGATTTCACTGTTACCTGGAGCCACGTCTACTTCTTCCTACACTTAATATTTCTTGCCCCAGGTTCCACTTCTTCTGTGAAATCACAGAGGGTCTACTGGCAGATAAGAGAGACAATCAGGGACAAGGAAAAAGAAAGCCTTTTTGGCCTGTATAGCTGTTTCTCCTCTCCCATTCCCCCATTTATCCAGTGCTCGGGCTGATCTTCAAATTTCTCACAGCCTTGTCATGCTCCAGTGATAAGTGTCTCAAATGCTGAGGCTGGTCCTCTGGAATGCAAATGTTCATTTATTTTTCAAAGAATTCAGCCCCCACTATTCAGGACTGATTTCCTTTAGGATGTATTAGTTTGATCTTCTTGCAGTCCAAGGGACTCTCAAGAGTCTTCTCCAACACCACAGTTCAAAAACATCAATCCTTCAGTGCTCAGCTTTCTTTATGGTCCAACTCTCACATCCATACGTGACTACTGGAAAAACCATAGCTTTGACTAGAAATGAACCTTTGTTGGCAAAGTAATATCTCTGCATTTTAATATGCTGTCTAGGTTGGTCATAGATTTTCTTCCAAGGAGCAAGTATCTTTTAATTTCATGACTGCAGGCACCATCTGAAGTGACTTTGGAGCCCAAGAAAATAAAGCCTGTCACTGTTTCCATTGTTTCCCCATCTATTTGCCATGTAGTGATGGGACCCGATGCCATGATCTTAGCATCACATTAAAATCATATTAAGCATTTTTTTCTGACCACAACACTATGAGATCAGAAACAGACTCTAAGAAAAATCTCTGAAAAATGAAAACACCTGGTGGCTAAACAGGATGCTACTAAACAGCCAATGTATCAGTGAAGAGATCAGAGGAAATAAAAAAAAATACCTAGAGACAAATAAAAATGGAAGCACAACAGTCCAAAACTTATAATATGCAGCAAATGCAGTTCTAAGAGGGAAGTTTATAGTAATACAATCCACCTCAAGAAACAAAACTCTCTCAAATAAACCTAAGCTTGCATCTAAAAGAACTAGCAAAAGAAGAACAAAGAAAACCTAAAGTTAGTAGAGGGAAAGCAATAATAAATACCAGAGCAAAATAAATGAAATAGAGACAAAGAAAACAATTTCAAGATCAATGAAACTAAAAGTAGTTTCTTTGAAAAGATAAACAAAATTGATAAACCTTCTGACAGTCTTATCATAAAATAACAGGGAGAGGATCCAATGCAATACAGTTAGAAATGTAAAGGGAAAAGTTACAAGTAACTTCACAGAAATGCTGAGGATAATAAGAGACTCTATGAAAAACTATATGGCAATGAAATGGACAACCTAGAAGAAATAGACAAATTCTTAGAAAGGTTCAGTCTCCCTAGACTGTACCAAGAAGAAAGGGAAAATATACACAGATCAAGCACAAGCACTGATACTGAAACTGTGATTAAAAGCCTCTCAACAAACAAAAGTCCAGACCCTAATGTCTTCACAGGTGAGTTTTTTCCAAACATTTAGAGAAGAGCTAACACCAGTCTTTATGAAACTTTTCCCAAGAATTGCATAGGAAGGACAACTTCCAAACTCACTTTATGATGCCACCATCACCCTGATACTAAAACCAGACAAAGATACCATAAAAATAAAATTATAGGCCAATATCACTGATGATCAGTGGAGAAATAACTCCAGAAAGAATGAAGGGATGGAGCCAAAGCAAAAACAACACCCAGTTGTGGATGGGACTGGTGATAAGAAGCAAGGTTCAATGCTGTAAAGAGCAATATTGCGTAGGAACCTGAAATGTTAGGTCCATGAATCAGGGCAAATTGGAAGTGGTCAAATAAGAGATGGCAAGAGTGAACATCGACATTCTAGGAATCAGCGAACTAAGATGGACTGGAATGGGTGAATTTAACTCAGATGACCATTTTATCTACTACTGTGGGCAGGAATCCCTTAGAAGAAATGGATTAGCCTTCATAGTCAACAAAAGAGTACGAAATGCAGTACTTGGTTGCAATCTCCAAAACGACAGAATGATCTCTGTTCGTTTCCAAGGCAAACCATTCAATATCACAGTAATCCAAGTCTGTGCCCCAACCAGTAATGCTGAAGAAGCTGAAGTTGAACGGTTCTATGAAGACATACAAGACCTTCTAGAACTAACACTCAAAAAAGATGTCCTTTTCATTATAGGGGACTGGAATGCAAAAATAGGAATTCAAGAAACACCTGGAGTAACAGGCAAATTTGGCCTTGGAGTACAGAATGAGGCAGGGCAAAGACTAATAGAATTCTGCCAAGAGAACACACTGGTCATAGGAAACACCCTCTTCCAACAACACAAGAGAAGACTCTACACATGGACATAACCAGATGGTCAACACTGAAATCAGATTGATTATAGTCTTTGCAGCCAAAGATGGAGAAGTTCTATACAGTCAGCAAAAACAAGAACAGGAGCTGACTGTGGCTCAGATTGTGAACTCCTTATTGCCAAATTCAAACTTAAATTGAAGAAAGTAGGGAAAACCACTAGCCCATTCAGATATGACTTAAATCAAATCCCTTATGAAAGAAAAGAACTCCATGGACTCAGTCTTGGACGACATGCTGCAGGCTCCCCAGTTGTGGCTTCATCAAGGGGTTTTCTGCGGCCACCAGGAGACTTGTGAGAGGGTAACAGGCAGGAAGGCCAGGGGTCTCCAAACGGAGAAAATAAGCTGCAAGTGTCAGACATTTTTTATCTCTCTTAAGCAGCAGGAGGAAACAAACTAGTGCTATATTTTTTCCCCTTCTCTATACCAATTAAAAAAAAAAAAGGTTTCTCTTAAAATACTGTGTTGCCATAATGATACCTGGTTCCACCTGAACTTAACTATTCTCAAAACTTGAGTTAACCAATGCATTTTTCTTATGGAAATGTTTGTCTTAAGCTATGTTAATGTATTTACCCCAGACTCGGTCTTCAAGTCGGTTCTGCCTAATGGCTCAGAACCTACTTGACAAGCCAGTATGTTATACTCAGACATTGTTCCCCTAATCTATGTAAACGAAACTATTTGTATGGTAATCTGCCTTTCTACAAGATTCAAGTCAATTGTTTTATGGTCCAGGATGACTCCTCTGGTGTCAAAATTATCCCAAAATACATCTTACGGATGAGGGGCCTAGTGCCCTTCTCTGAGGTTTTTTTTTTTTAATAAATTTATTTATTTTAGTTGGGGGCTAATTACTTTACCATATTGTAATAGTTTTTGCCATACATTGACATGAATCAGCCATGGGTTTACATGTGTTCCCCTTCCTGGACCCCCCACCCACCTCCCTCCCCATCCCATCCTTCTGGATCATCCCATTGCCCTGGCCCTGAGCCCTTGTCACATGCATCGAACATGGAATGGTGTTCTGTTTCACATATGATAATATACATGTTTCAATGCTATTCTCCCAGAACGTCCCACCCTCACCTTCTACCTCAGAGTCCATAAAATTGTTCCATGCATCTGTGTCTCTTATTCTGTCTCGCATATAGGGTTATCGTTACCATCTTTCAAATTCCATATATATGCATTAGTATACTGTATTGTTGTTTTTCTTTCTGGCTTACTTCACTCTGTATAATGGGCTCCAGTTTCATCCATCTCAGTAGAACTGATTCAAATGTATTTTTTTTAATGGCTGAGTAATATTCCATTGTGTATATGTACCACAGCTTCCTTATCCATTTGTCTGCTGATGGACATCTAGGTTGCCTTCTCTGAGTTTTAAGACATTCCTTTCTTTCATTAACAGACTGCTAGCAAGTATATAATATCCAGCTAAAAACTAGCAGGCGGGTATTCTTTCTGCCCGCTTCTGATGCCTATGTCAGAAGCTTTCTCTATCTCCTTTATACTTTAATAAAACTGTATTACACAAAAGCTCTGAGTGATCAAGCCTCATCTCTGGCCCCAGATTGAATTCTTCTCCTCCAGAGGCCAAGAATCCCAGCGTCTTTTCGTGGTTCAGCAAAAACCTTTCATCTTGGGGGCTCATTCAGGATTCTTCAGGACAAGGTAAGGATGCTTGGAGCTCTAGTTCTTTGTTCTCCTAGTGAACACGTTTTCTGCTGTACTTTACTAACTCTATGGTGTGCTTGTGTGAATGAATGACATGCCCTGTGCGAAGCAAGTGAGGAGCCCTACTCTGCTGTTCTGTGGTGACCTCATACGGCTTATGGCAGAAACCTGTCGGGGGTTTATACTGACCTGCCAATGCCAAGAGGCACCCAATGTCTCCTTCAGGGACTGACCAGAAATGGGCCAATCGTGTGGACCGAACTCTCCTTTCTCGGTCAAACTTTTTGGTCTCTGTGACCATTTTATAACTCCTTGGCAATTAGAAGTACTAACCTAATCTGTCAGATCATAGACTTTCAAGGAACTTGTGATGTATGCTGTTACTGTGTACTGTAATTAGGTCCTAAACTTGGATTGGTAGTCAGGAAGCACCTAGCCTCACTAGGAATCAAAAGTTCAGAAGCTAAATGGAGCTCTAGCTCCAAGAGCATCTCTGAGGTTAAAGGTTACTCAGATTGGAACTGCAATGGGTTTTTTTCCTTTGGCAACACGAGCTCTTAGTGGATCAGAGGAGGCTCTTATACTGGTGTGGTGACACTTGGAAGGAACATCTTAGTTTTATGTTCATATAAGTCTTATTGTGGTCAGGAATATACTCAGGGTCGTGCACAGGCACTCAGGTGATGATGTTTCCTCCAGCTACTTAGCCTGAGAGACATTCCAGAAGGTTACTCTAATTGCACCCTGGGTGGCATCAGAGGCAAGCAAGGTTTTAATGGCGAGGAGCTGGACATCAGTCAGGGATGCCATCAAGTCTACTCCTGGTGCATCTCCAACCCATCTCAGTGGTAGAACCGGGAGGGACGAGTATGGCACCTGCGTCAATAAGGGACAGACTAAGTCCTACCAGGAAAGAAAAGCTTTGGTGTAAAGGCTGTCTACACCTGCATCTAAAGCAGTGAGGGACGCCTCCGGTAGAAAGATGGCGCTGGTCGCTTTTTGTCTCTCTTACACATGGGAGCTAACAATTCTAGCCTCACTCCTTTGAACTGTATTCTGCAAAACTGGGATATATAGGATCCCCAGAGCTTAAAGAAGACACACCTGGTCTTCCTATGTGATACTGCATGGCCACAGTATCCATTGGAGGATGGCAAACAGTGGCCGGTTGGAGGGTCTCTTAATTATAATACTGTTTTACAATTAGACCGGTTCTGTAGAAAACAAGGGAAGTGGGTAGAAGTAGCATATGTTTTGCCCTTTTTCTCTCTGCAAAATATGCCATACTTTTGTCCTAAGGGTATAGATTTGGGTGTGAAACCTTCAGCTCCCTCCTATCCTCCTACTTTGCCCCTGTACCTGGGGCTCCAAACTGAGCAAACTGAAAGTCAGAGACCCCCCCCCAAGAAGGGTTGCTTTGATCTCAGTAGAAACCCAAACTGAGATTCAAACTGCCCAAGTAGAGGTCCAAACAACAGGACCTCAGACTACTGTGGTTTCAATAAAAATTCAGACCATCGAAGTAAGAGATGAAATGGAGGACAGGGGACAAAGAGATAAAGAAAAGCAGGTTTCTTCAATCTATCCCTAGGATCATAAGCGCAGAGTAGCCAGAGAGGCTGAGGAACAGCCACACAAGCTGTTGCCTCTTCATGAAGCACCCACCAGGAGAAATAATCAGTCTATGAGAATTAATAAGCCGTTTTCTTATCAAAAAATACAAAGAATCAAGGAGGATCTGGGAGACTATTTAGAGGACCCAGAAAAATATATTAGAGCTTTTAAAGGTGTTACTCTGCTTTATGACCTTACTTGGAAGGATGTGATGTATATCTTGGGACAAATTCTGACTCCAAACTCAAAAACTCGAGTTTTGGGAAAAGCAGTTGCTTATGGAGATGAATGGCTTGGTAATGAATCAGTAGGGAAGAGGGACGATGAGATAGCCGCCCTCCCCACTGGGAATCAGGCAGTCCAAACTATAGAACCAGACTGGGACTATAACACAGCTAAAGGAAAATGGGATCAGAGTCATTTTGTCAAATGTATTCTTGAAGGACTCAGGCAAGAACATGCTAAGACTTGAAACTATGCCAAATTGGCAAACATAGAACAGGAGAAGGAAGCTCCTGGTAAATTCCGAGATAGACTGAGAGAAGCCCTTTGCAGATTCACTGAGATGGATCGCAAAAGTGAAGAGGGAATAGTGATATTAAAAGATAGATTTCTCACTCAGTCGGCTCCAGATATCCGCCATAAGCTATTAAAACGGGCGTATGGACCAAATCAGTCTTTAGATAATCTGTTACAACTGGCTTAGACAGTCTATTATGGTAGGGAATATAGGAAAATAAAGAGAGGCAGAAAAAAGACAAAGGAACAGGCAGAAGCCCTCGCAATGGCTGTAAGAACTGTTCTTAAACAGCCTGAGAAAAATGCCAAGAGGGACCCAGGTGAAAAGGGATGGGCTTGATATTACTGTGGAAAGGAGGGGCACCACAAGTGGGATTGCCCTCAGGCATCTAAGCTGCCCTCAGCTCCATGTCCGGTCTGCAAGGGACCACACTGGAGGAGAGGCTGCCCCCAGAGGCGTAGGTTTCAGGGGTCAGACTCTCAAGACAATCACGACTGAAGGTGCCCAGGGGTCCCCACACAAGCTCCCATCCTAATTACACCAGAGGAACCCCGGGTATTAATAACTGTGGGGGGCCAATCCATTGATATCCTTTTAGATACTGGGGCAACTTACTCTGTGCTTACTGAAGCCCCTGGCCCACTTTCTTCCCAATCCACTTCTGTAATGGGACTGTCTGGACGAACCAAAAGGTATTACTTCAGTTCTTCTGTAAGTTGTAACTGGGACTACGCTATTTTCACACGAGTTTCTGATCGTGCCAGAGTCTCCCTCACCCGTTTTGAGGAGGGATATACTGAGCAAGGTCCATGCCTCTGTTTTCATGAATATGGAGCCCTCTCTTTCTCTCCCTTTAATTGAACAAAATGTAAATCCTAGAGTGTGGGCTGATGGAAAATCTGTGGGTCGAGCACAAAATGCTATTCCTGTAGTTGTCAAACTCAAGGATTAGCACTTCTTTTCACGTAAGAAGCAGTATCCACTGAAACCTGAGGTTCAGTTCAGTCACTCAGTCATGTCCAACTCTTTGCGACCCCATGAATCACAGCACACCAGGCCTCCTCGTCCATCACCAACTCTTGGAGTCTACCCAAACCCATGTCCATCGAGTCGGTGATGCCATCCAACCATCTCATCCTCTGTCGTCCCCTTCTCCTCCTGTCCCCAATCCTTCCCAGCATTAGGGCCTTTTCCAATGAGTCAACTCTTCGCATGAGGTGGCCAAAGTATTAGAGTTTCAGCTTCAACATCAGTCCTTCCAATGAACAACCAGGACTGATCTCCTTTAGGATGAACTGGTTGGATCTTCTTGCAGTCCAAGGGACTCTCAAGAGTCTTCTCTAACACCACAGTTCAAAAGCATCAATTCTTCGGTGCTCAGCTTTCTTCACAGTCCAACTCTCACATCCATACATGACCAATAGAAAATTGGCAAATTAATGTCTCTGCTTTTAAATATGCTATCTAGGTTGGTCATAACCTTCTTTCTAAGGAGTAAGCATCTTTTAATTTCATGGCTGCAATCACCATCTGCGGTGATTTTGGAGCCCCAAAAAATAAACTCTGACACTGTTTTCACTGTTTCGCCATCTATTTGCCATGAAGTGATTGGACCAGATGGCATGATCTTAGTTTTCCGAATGCTGAGCTTTAAGCCAACTTTTTCACTGTCCTCTTTCACTTTCATCAAGAGGCTCTTTAGTTCTTGTTCACTTTCTGCCATAAGGGTGGTGTCATCTGCATATCTGAGATTATTGATATTTCTCCTGGCAGTCTTGATTCCAGGTTGCGCTTCATCCAGCCCAGTGTTTCTCATGATGTACTCTGCATATAAGTTAAATAAGCAGGGTGACAATATACAGCCTTTACGTACTCATTTTCCTATTTGGAACCAGTCTGTTGTTCCATGTCCAGTTCTAAATGTTGCTTCCTGACCTGCATACAGGTTTCTCAAGAGACAGGTCAGATGGTCTGGTATTTCCATCTCTTTAAGAATTTTCCACAGTTTATTGTGATTCACACAGTCAAAGGCTTTGTCATAGTCAATAAAGCAGAAATAGATGTTTGTCTGGAACTCTCTTGCTTTTTCAATGATCCAGCAGATGTTGGCAATTTGATCTCTGGTTCCTCTGCCTTTTCCAAAACCAGCTTGAACATCTGGAAGTTCACGGTTCACGTATTGCTGAAGCCTGGCTTGTTGCATTTTCAGCATTACTTTACTAGCGTGTGAGATGAGTGCAATTGTGTGGTAGTTTGAGCATTTTTTGGCATTGCCTTTCTTTGGGATTGGAATGAAAACTGACCTTTTCCAGTCCTGTGGCCACCGCTGAGTTTTCCAGATTTGCTGGCATATTGAGTGCAGCACTTTCACAGCATCATCTTTCAGGATTTGAAATAGCTCAACTGGAATTCCATCACCTCCACTGGCTTTGTTCGTACTGATGTTTTCTAAGGCCCACTTGACTTCACATCCCAGGATGTCTGGCTCTAGGTGAGTTATCACACCATCGTGATTATTTGGGTCGTGAAGATCTTTTTTGTAGAGTTCTTCTGTGTATTCTTGCCACCTCTTCTTAATATCTTCTGCTTCTGTTAGGTCCATACCATTTCTGTCCTTTATTGAGCCCATCTTTGCGTGAAGTGTTCCCTTGGTATCTCTAATTTTCTTGAAGAGATCTCTATTCTTTCCCATTCTGTTGTTTTCCTCTATTTCTTTGCATTGATCGCTGAGGAAGGCTTTCTTATCTCTCCTTGTTATTCTTTGGAACTCTGAATTCAGATGGGAATATCTTTCCTTTTTTCCTTTGCTTTTCACTTCTCCTCTTTTCCCAGCTATTTGTAAGGCCTCGGAAGGGGTAAAACCCTTCATCGAGAATTTAAAGGAACAGGGGCTATTAATTCCCTGTAACAGTCCATGCAACACTCCTATTTTGGGTATAAAGAAATCAATTGGTAAATGGAGACTAGTTCAAGATTTACAAATAATAAATGAGGCTGTAGTTCCTTTACACCCCGTGGTGCCTAATCCTAATACTCTATTGTCTGAAATTCCTGAACGAGCCAAATATTTCTCAGTAATTGATTTGAAAGATGCTTTCTATTCAGTGCCTCTGGCGGAGGAAAGTCAATTTCTATTTGCCTTTGAGGACCCTATGCAGCCAACTTCTCAGTTAACCTGGACACTTTCGCCCCAGGTATTTTTTGACAATCCTCATTTATTTGGACAAAGTTTGTCACAGGATCTACGAAACTTTAATGGCTCTGAAGCAGTGGTACTACAATACGTAGATGATATTCTGCTCTGTGCTGAGACAGAGGAAGCTTGTTCATGAGCTTCAGAAGATTTCTTAAACTTTCTGGCAGGCTCCGGATACAAAGCATCAAGAGAAAAGGCTCAGCTTTGTCAACAGTCTGTTAGACATCTGAGCCTAATCATATCAGAAGGGACTAGGGCCACAGGCCCAGAGAGAATTAAACCTATACTAAATCATCCCCTACATATGACTTTAAGACAATTGAGAGGATGTTTGGGAAATCACAAGCTACTGTTGCATTTGGATTCCGGGTTATGGGGAACTTGCCCGGCCTTTATATAAACTTATAGCAGAGACTCAGCAGGCCAAAACCGACAAACTGGTTTGGTCTCCAGATACTCAAAAGGCTTTTTTTTAAAAAAATAAATTTATTTATTTTAGTTGGGGGCTAATTACTTTACAATATTGTAATAGTTTTTGCCATACATTGACATTCTTCAGACTGCTCTCCTGCAAGCTCCAGCTTTGAGCTTGCCCACAGGGTCAGAATTTAATTTAATTGTCACTGAAAGAAAAGGTATGGCCTTGGGAGTTTTGACACAACCCCAAGGGCCTCACCAGTAACCTATTGCTTATCTAAGCAGAGAATTAGATGTAATTTCATGTGGATGGCCCCACTCCCTAAAAGCAATTGGGGCAATGGCTTCATTAACAGCTGAAGCTTTAAAAATAATTAATGCATGAAATCTTACTGTACTGACTTCTCATGATGTGAGTGGAATCTTAAATTCTACGGTTAATACTTGGATGACAGACAGTAGGCTTCTTAAATATCAGTCATTGTTTTTAGCAGGACGAGTACCTAAGCTTAAAGTTTGTGGAAATTTAAATCCTGCCACTTTCGTTACTGAGAAGGAAAATGCAACACGTGATCACGATTTTTCCCAGTTTCTAACTTTAAACTATGCAGCTTGGGAAGATCTAATGGATACCCCATTAGACAATCCTGACATGGAAATATTTACAGTTCTTTTTTTTTTAAATTAGTTTGTTTTCTATTTTTTAACTTTATAATATTGTATTTGCTTTGCCATACATTGACATGAATCCACCATGGGTGTACATGTTTTCAGATGGCAGTTCTTTTGTTAGGGATGGAAGGCATAAAGCAGGTTACGCCATGGTGACTGCTGAACAGGTTTTAGAAGCAAAATCTCTCCCCGGGGAACCAGTGCTCAGTTAGAAGAGCTTGTGGCTCTGACCTGAGCTCTAGAGTTAAGCAAAAGGCAGCTAGTAAATATCTACACTAATTCTAAGTATGCTTATTTGACTTTACATGCTCTTGCTGCAATATGGAAAGAAAGACAGTTTAAAGCAGCAACAGGAGAACCTATTAAGCATTTCAGAGAGATCAGGAGACTTTTAATTGCTATATATTGTCCTAAAGAAGTAGCTGTTATTCATTGCAAAGGACACAGCAGGGATGGGAGTAAAGTAGCTGAAGTTAATCAGCTGGCTGACTGTCAAGCCAGAAAAGCAGCACTTTAAGAAACCCCTTCACTGTAGACTCCTTTGATCTGGACAGGTCCTGTGGAACAGGAAAAACCACAATATACTGAGGACGAATTAGAAAGATATGAGAAAAGAGGAGCAAAGTTTACTGATAAAGGATGATTACAGTCTGAAGATGGATGATTAATAATTCCTGAAAATGCTCAATGGAAAATCCTTAAGGGTTTACAACAGAGTTTTCATTTGGGTGCAGAGAGTACTTACCAGATGGCTTCTCGTTTGTTTGAATGTAAAAATGTAATGAAAACTTTAAAGAACATTATCAAAAGGTGTGAGGTTTTTCAGAAAAATAACCCAAAGACTGAAAAGCTAGAAAAATCTGTATTACAACGAAGTGGAAAGTATCCTGGAGAGGACTGGGAAATTGATTTTACTCACATGTCAAAAGCTAATGGATATTCTTGCTTATAAGTTTGGGTGGATACTTTTACTGGATGGATTTAGGCTTTTCCCTGTCATAGTGAACAGGCTAAGGAGGTTAAAAGGATTTTAATCCATGAAATTATCCCCAGGTTTGGGCTGCCATGGAGCCTTCAGAGTGACAATGGCTCTGCCTTTAAAGCTGCTGTAACTCAGGAGGTGTCTAAAGCTCTAGGAATAGAATATCACTTACACTGTTCCTGGAGACCCCAATCCTCAGGAAAGGTTGAAAAAGCTAATGAAATTATCAAAAGACATCGGCGCAAATTAACTCAAGAGATGCAGGAAAAGTGGATTAAAGTTCTACCAATAGCTTTAATGAGGGCTAGGACTGCCCCCAAAAAGGAGGAACTGTCCCCCTTTGAATGTATTTATGGAAGGTCTTTCTTATGCATAGGCACAGACATGGTTATAGACTCTGAAGACTTGGAATTAACTAATTATATAACTCAGCTCTCAGCTTTTCAACAGGCATTAACGGAACTCCGGGAGATGACTCCTGAACCAGCCTCTGAGTCAAACAAGCCTCTAATTGAGCCAGGAACTGAGGTCCTGATAAAAACATTGAGGTCGGGGGCCCCATCCCTCGAGCCCCTCTGGGAAGGCCCTTACCAGGTTATTTTTTCTTCTCCCACAGCTGTCAAAGTGCCAGGAATTTATTCGTGGGTACATCACACTCAAGTTAAGAGGAGGCACCCTGACCAGAACTAAGTGATGTCATTTTATGTCTTTACTTTCTATGCTCTGACTTTGTACTTTTCAGATGGGCCTGATAATCTATGTGAGCCTGCTTCTGCTGACTCCAAAAATCCTGAGTCTGCCATTTGATCCTCAAGACAATGCCTTTCTGTCCTGGGCTCACTCTTACATTGCATTCCATAATTGGTCTAACTGCTGGGTCTGCAGAGTGCTCTCCTCTTCATCAGTGGAAGGCTTCCAGTGGTGGACATCTCCACTTCAAGGAAAAGACTTTCTCCAAGTCTGTGAATACCTTTGACAACAATCATATGTGATGTCTCTTCTTCATCTGATGACATCTAACAACCCTAAAATGGACTGGTGCAACACTGTACCTTAACTATGGGCATAATGTGACTTTTAATTTTGATTATACATTGTCTCAGTTTAATGACATTTTGCTACACATAAGGCAAATGGGTCTAGATCTAATGGGTTTTTTTACCCGACATTTATCAAATATGGGATGAGGTTATATGGCTAACTTCTGAAAAAAATATGCCTAACATCTACTGCCCCTATATGCTGGGAACCAACAGAGCCATCCCCAAAAGTTAGCCAACAATTTAATTATAATGACTGGAAACAACTGGGATTTTTGCCTCGAGAAATGCACTGTGTAATTATTCCTGTGTTTTCTAACCCCAGTTCAGGTCCTCCCTTTGCCTGGCCAGGCACTGATTGGGACTGGATATCTCAGTCACTCTGGCTTGCTCCAAATGATACCTATTGGATATGTGGCTCTTGCCTATGGGCATGGCTTCCCCCGGTTGGATAGAGAGATGCACCCTAGGTCTAGATTTTGCTCACGGCTTTATATTTTCAGAGCTTCCAGAAAAGCCTGCTAAATTATGCCATCTTGAAACTTGGTGGGCAAGGCCTGTATTTCACTGGTATGATTATTTGGCTGCAGTGTTTGTTCCCTCTTTGGGAACTACAGATGTTATGCTACGGGTGGATGCTTTGACTAATTTTAGTCAACAGGAATTGCAAGATTCTCAATTCTTAATGAGAAGATTAAGATTTCAAGATTTCAACTCTTAATGATGAACAGGCACAAATTAGAAAGGTGGTTTTACAAAACAGATTGGCTTTAGATATTCTGACAGCTGCACAAGGAGGAACTTGTGTCATTATTCATACCCAATGCTGTACATATATACCAGCATTATATGTATGATATGAGCACTAATGTTACTCATTTTACTAAACACATGAACAAGATGATTGAGGCTATGGATACTCCTAAAGCCTCAATTGTCTCACTTTTGGAGATGTTAACTAGTTCCCCATGGTGGAAAACTGTCTTAGTTACAATAATTCTGATTATTCTGTTTTTGCTGTTTGCTCCCTGCATCTGTAACTGTGTAACTGGATTTGTTCCTAGTCGCATGAAGGGTTTTAAGTTACAAATGGTTGCTCAAACTCCTGCTACTGCTGCAGCTTCCTCCAACTACTACTTGGGGCCCCTGGATCAGAAACCCTCAATATGAGGGTTAGGAGAATATGTTGCCTCACCAATTTAGGGACAACTCCCCTTGTCAGCTTGGAAGCAGTTATGGAACGAGACGATGCCCCTTTCCATAGGCAACATAATTCTCCTAAAGAAAAGGGGGGAATGAGAGGGTAACAGACAGGAAGGCCAGGGGTCTCCAAACAGAGGAAATAGGCTGCAAGTGTCAGACATTTTTTATCTCTCTTAAGCAGCAGGAGGAAACAAACTAGTGTTAAACTTTTTCCCCTTCTCTATACTAGTTTAAAAATAGGTTTCTCTTAAAATACTGTGTTGCCATAATGACACCTGGTTTCACCTGAACGTAACTATTCTCAAAACTTGAGTTAACCAATGCATTTTTCTTATGGAAATGTTTGTCTTAAGCTATGTTAATGTACTATGCATTTACCCCAGACTCTGTCTTCAAGTTGGTTCTGCCTAATGGCTCAGAACCTACTTGACAAGCCAGTATGTTATACTCAGACATTGTTCCCCCAATCTATGTAAACGAAACTATTTGTATGGTAATCTGCCTTTCTACAAGATTCAAATCAATCATTTTATGGCCTGGGATGACTCATCTGGTGCCAAGATTATCCCAAAATACATCTTATGGATGAGAGGTCTAGTGCCATTCTCTGAGTTTTAAGACATTCCTTTCTTTCATTAACAGACTGCTAGTAACTATATAACATCCAGCTAAAAACTAGCAGACGGGTATTCTTTCTGCCCCCTTCTGATGCCTATGTCAGACGCTTTCTCTATCTCCTTTATACTTTAATAAAACTTTATTACACAAAAGCTCTGAGCAATCAAGCCTCTTCTCTGGCCCCGGATTGAATTCTTCTCCTCCAGAGGCCAAGAATTCCAGAGTCTTTTCGTGGTTCAGCAACAACCTTTTACTTGGGGGGATCTTCTGAGGGTGGGTAACTCTCCCATCCCACCCATGCACACTTGCCAAGTTTAAACTCCAGTTCAGTGCCCATAGCCAGAGAGGGGAGAGGGAGGTGGCTCAGGCTGCCCAGCATGGCTATCCTCTGGAGGCAGGCACTCCCTCCCCCATTCCCTGACTAGAATGGACATGCTGACCACAGGCGTCCTGCAGCTTTCTCTGCCTGGCCAAGGTGTGGGGGTGTATTTCTGAGAACAGAAGCAACTGGTTACACTGAGTGGGGCGTGTGATTCCCCAAGCTACACTGAGTCCCCAACAGCCATACAAAAAGTCTGAACCTATTGAGGATATCGTGTAACATAAATGTATGGTTTTATTTGGAAAAAAAAAATATAGAAGACCAAGAAATAAACCCATGCACCTATAGTCAATTAACCTTTGACAAAGGAGCCAAGAATATTAAATGGGAAAAAGACAGTCTCTTAAGCAAATCGTGTTGGGAAAATTGGACTGCTACATGTAAATCAGTGAAGTTAGAACACATCCTCACAGCATGCACAAAAATAAGTTGGAAGTTAGAAAAGTGGTACAGAGGTAAATATGACAAGACACTATAAAATTCCCAGACGAGAACATAAGCAAAACATTCTCTGACATAAATCATACCAACGTTTTCTTAGGTCAGTCTCTGAAGGCAATAGAAATAAAAGCAAAAATAAATGGGACCTAATCCAACTTACAAGCTTTTTCACAGCAAAGAAAACCGTAAACAAAATGAAAAGACAACCTATGGAGTGGGTGAAAATCTTTGCAAATGATATGACTGACAAACGTTTAATTTCCAAAATATACAAACAGTTCATACGATCCAATAACATTAACAAAAGAACAACCTAATCAAAAAATGGGCAGAAGACGTAAATAGACATTTCTCCAAAGAAGACCTACAGATGGTCAAAATGCACATGAAAAGATGCTTAACACTACTTATTATTAGAGAAATGCAAATAAAATCTACAGTGAAGTACCATCCCACACCAGTCAGAATGCTCATCATTAAAGTCTACAAATGACAAATGTTGGAGAGGGTGTGGAGAAAAGGGAATCCTCCTACACTGTTTGTGGGGTTGTAAGTTAATGCGGCCACTATGGAAAATAGTATGAGGATTCCTAAGAAAACTAAAAATAGAATTAACAATACAATATGATCCATCAATCCTACTTTTGGGCATATATCTGGGCAAAGCTATAATTCAAAAAGATAGATGCACTCCTATGTTCATAGCAGCACTACTCACAATAGTCAAGACATAGAAACTCACTAAATGTCCATCACCAGATGAATAGAAAAAGTTGTATTAGATATATACAGTGGAATAGTATTCAGCCACAAAAAGAATGAAATAATGTCATTTGCAGCAACACAAAGGCAACTTAGAGAGTATCACACTAAGTGAAGAAAGTCAGAAAGTGAAAGATATCATATGTTATCACTAATATATGGAATCTAAACCATAAAACAAATAAATCTATCTATGAAGCAGAACCAGAATCACAGACATAGAGAACAGACTTGTGTTTGCCATGGGGGAGGAGGGTGAGAGGAGTCAGACTAGGAGTTTTGTGTTAGTAGGTGCAAACTATCACATATAGAAAGAATGGACACCAAGATCCTACTGTGTAGCACAGGGAACTATATTCAATACCCTGAAATAAACCATAATGGAAAAGAATATAATATATGTGCATATAAACATGTGTGTGTATAACTGAGTCACTTTGCTATACAGCAGAAATAAACATAATCTTGTAAATCAATTTTTAAAAAGTAATCTTAATAATTCAGGGAAACACTCAGACAACAGAAATTATTGAATAATTATATTTACTGCCCATATTCACCCAATAAAAGTCAATCCTCTTACTATTAATTTTAAGAAGGAAAATGAAAATATGTGGTAGTCCACCTTCTGTAATAAAAATATGAAATGAGAAAAAAATTGTTTCTATTTTATTATGTGAATTTCATCTCAATAAATCATTAAAATATACACATAATATATGCTTGCTATAGAAAGAGTTTAAAAAAGAAAAGCATGTAAAGAAGAAAATAAATGCCATGTGTTTTTCCCTTTTAAACATAATTCCTTTGAATGTTTTGGTTCACTATCATTATAATGTTTTTTACTTGGAAACTATGTTTAGAGTTATAAAAGCAATAACTAGCATTACCTTAGTAATTAACCATGTATACTGAAGACTGCCTTGAAATAATTACCTAGTATAAAATCCAACCTGATTTGAATTAGTGGTACGCTTTTCTCTGAGATGAACTAGCATCCAAATAGAGATTCACATCCAGATTAAGTGAGCTGAAAGATGAACTGTACATTCTTCTCTCTTTTCTGTGCTACAGGATAGAACATCTACCCCCAAGAAATCGTTTTTCTTTTTTTAAATTTATGAATGCAAATACCCTGGACACTACTTTTAGGAGCACAATTAAGAAACAATTATTGGAACTAAAGAGACTGCCTTCCTATCTTCCAGTTTCCATATTTTTGGAAGGTGGTAATTAGAAAAACAAGGAAGACTCTGCATTGTAATACATACAACACTTCTATTGCAAACATTATTAAAATCTTTAAAAGTAAAAGAAAATGTGAGTTCAAGTAAACATAATATTGATGAAAAGATCTGCAATGCTATTGCTTAAAATTAATAGAATTTTGGAGGAAAATGATTATACCAAGATATAGATAAGTCCCTTTAAGAGACTCCAGACCTTTTTTTTTTTTTCTTCCAGGTTTCTTTTTTTAACACAGGAGGTAGATCTGATGACCTTTGAGGTCCCTCCCAACTCCAAGATTTTATAATTCTCTAAGTTGGTAATTGGGGAGTTGTCCATCCTTAAAATGCTGTCCTCTCTGTCAGCTCTATCTACACACATCACATGCATTTCCACTTTCATACTTTAGCAAGTAACAATAACAGTTTGCATTGCTTATTGCTCTGTAATTTGCTAAATTCTCTTCATATGCTATCTTATTCAACCCTAGCAATGATACTATGGGGTATATGGCATCATCTCTGTTTTAAAAAGAAAGAAATAGACCCAGAGAGAGTCATTCATTCTGTTTTCTCTACTTAGACTATCTACGAGACCCACCTTTGATATATATCTTTGGGGCAGAAAACAGACTGATTAAGATCTAACTTGAATTCAGATTATACTTCTCTAAATTCCTATTGTGGTTAAAGTATGTTCTATACGTTTTTCTACTATAGTGTTATTTGTCTATCTTATCCTGTGTGTTTTGCAAAGGAATGTACAAATTTTGCAATCAGTGGGCTTGAATCTTGACTTTGCCACATACTAGTTGTGTGACTTTGAGCAAGTTGCCTAAGTTCTCTGAATCTGAGTCCCTCTATCTGTAAGATGAGGAAAACAATCCTTACCTCACAAGATAGTTTTGCTTATCATATAAGATAATGGATAAAAAAGTATATTTCTACGTCCCCCATGAGGGTATAAGCCCAAGAACAGCAGTACTTCATCTTAAACCTCTGTAGCTTTCCCAACAGAATTGAATTAATAGTAAATATTTGAAATCTACTTCTCCATGGACTAGAAAGTCTTGGTGTGCATGTGTGGGAAACAGATGGCTACCTCATAATGCATATAGCTCATATTCCAGTGTCTTTGGTTTTAATTACCAAAATCTCTTTTGCTGGATTTGATTAAACTTTTAATATGCTAATTAGTAGATTAATAGCTTCCACATTTACAAACCATCATCAGATAAATGGAATCTCTTTAATTTTAATGCATTGGCTCCAGGGAAACTACACATTTTCTGAAATCATTCTTAGTAATGATTTTAGATACTTAAGGAGAACAGAATACATGACCCCAAGTTATGCCAGGTTGGCATGTGGATTATTTTGAACTGAAGGCTATCAAGACCCAGCTGACTTAAGAAAAACTTTTCAGCTCAGTTCAGTTGTTCAGTCGTGTCCGACTCTTTGTGACCCCATGGACTGCAGCACGCCAGGCTTCCTTGTCCATCGCCAACTCCCAGCACTTACTCAAATTCATGTCCATTGAGTCGGTGATGGCATCCAACCATCTGATTCTCCACCGTCCCCTTCTCCTCCTGTCTTCAATCTTCCCAGCATCAGGGTCTTTTCCAATTAGTAAGTTCTTCCTATCTGGGAGCCAAAATATTGGAGGTTCAGCTTCAGCATCAGTCCTTCCAATGAATATTCAGGACTGATTTCCTTTAAGATGGACTGATTGGATCTCCTTGCAGTCCAAGGGACTCTCTAGAGTCTTCTCCATCACCACAGTTCAAAAGCATCGATTCTTCCACGCTCAGCTTTCTTTATACTCCAACTCTCACATCCATACATGACTACTGGAAAAACCATAGCCTTGACTAGATGGACATTTGTTGGCAAAGTAATGTCTCTGCTTTTTAATATGCTGTCTAGGTTGGTCATATATTTTCTTCCAAGGAGAAAGTGTCTTTTAAAATCATGGCTGTAGTCACCACCTGCAGTGATTTTGGAGCCCCCAAAATTAAACTCTCTCGCTGTTTCCATTGTTTCCCCATCTATTTGCCATGAAGTGATGAAAAGCTTTTACTTGTTCCTTAACTACCTAAAATTAATTAAGAGGCTGGTTCAGAGAAAGAGCTATTGTAAGAGGTAAGTTTTGTTTGTATGTATAGACAAGTATCTAATTACCAAACATTTGTTTTTCTTACTGTCCTATGAATTACCCTCCTTCCCTTTGAAGCTCTAGGCCCCTGACCCATTCTTTAGCTCTGGATGGTATATAAGCCTCAACAGTCATACTTGCTTTTGAGTCCTATGTTTTTATGGGACTCTCATGCATATATAATTATATTTGTTTTTCTCTTGTTAATATGTCTTATATCAATTTAATTACTAGACCAGTCAATAGAACCAAGAAGTTTACAGGAAATATTCTTCCTGCCCTACAACATAAACTCTCTATTGGTGGCTTTTGTTGTTGCTGTGACAACAATAACAAAGAGTCACTCTACTCATTGACAGAGATAACTTGCTTTAAACTCCTTAAAGCCTGATTATATTTACTGTGGGGGAAACCGATGAAAGAAGCATGTAAAAGTTAAAGTAAGGAATACAGTAGTTGTCACAATGGTCTATATTAATGGAGTGAATGTCATAGATGATCCTTAAATAAATGGATATTTTCTTGTATACCATTCTTTGTTCTTTCTCTCTCTGTTACACACCTGAGAGTGAGAGCTCTAAATATTATATTTAAATACCCATTTTGTCCAGTGATCATAAAGTGATTGAATGTAGTTAGCAAATTCAGTTTCAAATGTTAATATTTTAAAAAACATATAATGTTTATGAAATATTTTAATTTTACTATCTATAAAATTAATTTCTTTAAATTAATTGTCTAGATGAGTTTAACTTATTTGAAGCCTAGATAAACTCACCTAGACAGCTTGGGAAGAAAGTAGGGAAAACCACTAGACCATTCAGATATGACCTAAATCAAATCCCTAAGGATTATACAGTGGAAGTGACAAATAAATTCAAGGGATTAGATCTGATAGACAAAGTGCCTGAAGAACTGTGGATGGAGTTTCATGACATTGTACAGGAGACAGTGATCAAGACCATCCCAAAGAAAAAGAAATGCAAAAAGGCCAAATGATTGTCTGAGGAGGCCTTACAAACAGCTGTGAAAAGAAGAGAAGCTAAAGGCAAAGGAGAAAAGGAAAGATATACCAATTTGAATGCAGAGTTCCAAAGATTAGGAAGGAGAGATAAGAAAGTTTTCCTCAGTGACCAATGCAAAAAATACAGGGAAATTATAGAATGGGAAAGACTAGAGATTGCTTCAAGAAAGTTAGAGATACCAAGGGAACATTTCATGCAAAGATGGGCACAATTAAGGACAGAAATGATATGGACCTAACAGAAGTAGAAGATACTAAGAAGAAGTTGCAAGAATGCACAGAACTGTTCAAAAAAGATCTTCATGACCCAGATAACCATGATGGTGTGATCACTCACATACAGCCAGACATCCTGGGATGCAAAGTCAAGTGGGCCTTAGGAAGCATCACTATGAAGAAAGCTAGTGGACGTGATGGGATTCCAGTTGAGCTATTTAAAACCCTAAAAGCTGAGGCTGCTAAAGTGCTGGACTCAACATGCCAGCAAATTTGGAAAACTCAGCAGTGGCCACAGGGCGGGAAAAGGTCAGTTTTCATTCCAATCCCAAAGAAAGGCAATGCCAAAGAATCTTCAAACTACCCTACAATTGCATTCATCTCACACGCTAGCAAAGTAATGCTCAAAATTCTCCAAGCTAGGCTTCAGCAGTACGTGAACCATGAATTTCCAGGTGTCCAAGCTGGATTTAGAAAAGGCAGAGGAACCATAGATCAAATTGCCAATATCCATTGGATCATCAAAAAAGAAAGAGAATTCCAGAAAAGCATCTACTTCTGCTTTATTGACTATGCCAAAGCCTTTGTGTGGATCATAAAAAACTGTGGAAAAATCTTAAAGAAATGGGAATTCCAGACCACCTTACCTGCCTCCTGAGAAACTTGTATGCAGGTTAAGAAGCAACAGTTAGAACTGGACATGGAACAACAGACTGGTTCCAAATCAGGAAAGGAGTACGTCAAGGAGATATGTTGTCACCCTGCTTATTTAACTTATATGCAGAGTACATCATGCAAAATACCAGACTGGATGAAGCACAAGCTGGAATCAAGATTGCTGGGAGAAATATCAATACCCTCAGATATGCAGGTGACATCACTCTTATGGCAGAAAGCAAAGAAGAACTAAAGAGCCTCTTGATGAAAGTGAAAGAAGAGAGTGAAAACGTTCACTTAAACTCAGCATCAAAAAAGCTACAATCATGGCATCTGGTCCCATCACTTCATGGCAAACAAATGGCGAAACAAAGGAAAAAGTGACAGACTGTATTTTTTGGGCTCCCAAATCACTGCAGATGGTGATTGCAGCCATGAAATTAAAAGATGCTTGCTCCTTGGAAGAAAACATATGACCAACCTAGACAGCATATTAAAAAGATGAGACATTACTTTGCTGACAAAGGTCCGTCTAGTCAAAGCTGTGGTTTTTCCAGTTGTCATGTATAAATATGAGAGTTGGACTATAAAGAAAGCTGAGCGCCAAAGAATTGATGCTTTTGAACTCCAGTGTTGGAGAAGACTCTAGAGAGTCCCTTGGACTGCAAGATCGAACCAGTCAATTCTGAATGAAATCAGTCCTGGATATTCATTGGAAGGACTGATGCTGAAACTACCCTCCAATACTTTGGTCACCTGATGGTAAGAACTGACCCATTTGAAAAGATCCTGATGCTGGGAATGATTGAATGCAGGAGGAGAAGGGGACGACGGAGGATGAGATGGCTGGATGGCATCATCACCTCGATGGACATGAGTTTGAGCAAACTCCGGGAATTGTTGACGGACAGGGAAGTCTGATGTGCTGGAGTCCATGGGGTCGCAACTAGTCGGACATGACTGAGGAAGTGAACTAAACTGAGACAGCTTGGTGTAGTGAAAAAAAAAAAAAGATTTGACTTAGAGACAGACAGACCAGAGTTGGATTTCTGGATCTATCATATAATACTATATGTGTGCTGTGCTCAGTCGCTCAGTCATATTCAATTCTTTGCTACCCCAGGCTCCTCTGTCCATGGGGATCTCCAGACAAGCCTACTTGGGTGGGTTGCCATGCCCTCTTCTAATAGCTATCTGATTTTGTGCAAACTTCTGAGAGTCATTTTCTGAATTTATTATGTGAGAATAAATCATGGAATGCCATTATTTTCAGGCTTAAATGAGATGTTATATATTAAGATACTTTGAAAATGTAAAAGTTTGCATTAATTATATCCCCATAAATCTACTAATGTAATTGAATGTTTATTATAACAATGCAGAAACAGTTTTAGTAATTGTTCTTTTCCTTTTGAGGTATAAAATGGCATCCTAAAATCTATACAATTTCAATATTTTTATTCTAATTAAAAATAGGATCATAGAATGTCAATGTTTAAATAGACTTTAGAGCTAACCTGGTTCATCACTGTATAGAGAGAAGCTTTGAATCCACGAGGGAAAGGGACTTGCCTTAGGTTATGAAATTAGCAGTGAAACCAAAATTGGAATTCTGGTCCCTTTCTTCCAGGCTAGGCCCTTTCTACTCGACTACAATTCTTCATTGCAATGGTGTTTAAGTTTTGTTATGAAACTATTGTCCATCCTCAAATTTCCCTTTATTTCCCTGAATCAAGATATTTATATGCATTGTTAGGCAGGATTATCCTTGAGGAACGATCACTTTACATGAAGAAAATAACCTAGGAGGCAATTCTTCCATACATCTTTAAAATCTTCCTGCTAGTGTCTTGGCAACTACTGCATAGATCCTGGATCAATAGGTAGGAAAGTCAAGAAATGTGATCCAGCTGCTGCTGCTGCTGCTGCTGCGTCGCGTCAGTCGTGTCCGACTCTGTGCGACCCCATAGACGGCAGCCCAACAGGCTTCTCTGTCCCTGAGATTCTCCAGGCAAGAACACCGGAGTGGGTTGCCCTTTCCTTCTCCAATGCATGAAAGTGAAAAATGAAAGTGAAGTCGCTCAGTCGTGTCCGACTCTTCTCGACCCCATGGACTGTAGCCTACCAGGCTCCTCCATCCATAGGATTTTCCAGGCAAGAGTACTGGAGTGGGGTGCCATTGCCTTCTCCAGTGATCCAGCTGAGGGGCATGCTATTCTTTCTCAGGGATATTCAGATCTTGGCCTTTTGGGGAGCAACAAAGAGAAAATGTTACCAACTAGCACGGTGGTAAGTGTTCCTTTAGTGTTCATCTGATTCTTTCCCCCCTGGCACTGCCATAGAATTTTATTATCTACAAAGTAGGTTTACATTTATTACCTCAAATTATCCTCACAACTACATGAAGTAATGATTATTATTCCCATATTACAAATGAGAAAATTGAAACTCAGATAGATTAATGAATTACTCAAAGTTACATGGTAAATAAGAGGCAGAACTTTCAATTCAAATTCTGTCTTCAAATCAAAATATCTTGCCCATATACCATAGTTGTCTATAATTTTGGCATACTTAATGAATTCTGAAAATATTATTAAAGATGCAATTAAAAGTTAATGAATACATGTGGAAAAAGTTCTAAAAGGCTGTAATTTAAAATAGACAAATATTTCCACCTCTCTGAAACTACATAAACATTTATCAATTATAAAAATAAAAGAGCTTTAAATTCATTAGACTGATCAAGTGTCCAAAACTATGTGACACAAATCTAGAATCAGTCAGAACAAACTGCACTGTTGCTTTAGCTAAATAAAAATATCTCATAATGGAAGTCTTAATTTCTACATGTAACAGGACATATTTGCTCTGGAAAACTTGGTTTCTATTTACATAATCTATAGAAAAAATTCAGAAGAAAAAAGGGAAAATTCATAGTCACAGCTTTTTCACTACTGAGAATGATTGCTTCTTTCTGTAGTGCTAGTTTTTCTTTGGTTGCATATATTTGGATTGCTAAGCAGTTTTTGAATATACTATGTGAAAAACTTTCCTGGAAAACTAAAATTAAGTAGAGGTACAATTCTTCATGAGCAAACCATGAAATGATAAAGGCATAGTTTTCTCTTAGATATTTATTCCTATTTAAATACAGTGTTACAAATCAGAGAGACCTGGATCTAAAACACAACCCAGAATTTAATAATTACATGACCTTAGGCAAGTCAAGTAATCTGTTCAAGACTGTTTTCTATGTGTAAAGTAGAGATGGTCATAGTATGTACACTGTTAGATTGTTATGAGGATTAAATGAGATAACATATGTAAAGCTCTTGGTACTTGCTAAAGCTCAATAAATTATAGTGCCTTTAATCTCACTCCCTCCTCTTGCTCCCTCCTATGGTGATTTCCTATTGCAAAAGCCTACTTTCTTCAACCTAAGAAGATAATCCTTTTAGCTGTGTTCTTCAAGTTTTCACTATTGCTTTGATGGCTCAACATTTCTGAAAGGTTAACTTATAAAAGTCGTCTCAGCTTCTTATATTATACAGAGCATGATAATATTCTCACTATATTTTTTCCAACACACACACATACACTCACCTCAACAACAATAAACACCAAAGTACTCACCTCTTAACATCTTAGACATTTACAATATCTGACACAGATTCTCAGCAAGCTCAATTCTTCTTTGGAAGCATGTAGTCCACATCTGTATTTCTTACTTGTGTGGCTTATCCATTACACCATGGCTTTTATCCTCTGTTGCTGAGGCAGGAACGTCGAGTTCAAAGCCTTAGGAAAGGGAGATTCCAATAGACTTACATGAGCAGAAGGCAAATCTATGCTGAGAACTCAATAAGTTATCCTCTGAAACACATTTTACCCTTTTAAAGTTCAGTACTATAGTCAGGGCAGCAAGAGATTTGGATCTCAAAAGATTATAGTTCTTTTCAATAATTGTGTTACTCTGAGGTATAGCACTCTTACTCTCATATATATTGACACGCAGAATCTTACACAGGTCTACAGAACTTATCTCATGACTGTGGATAAGACTCAGTCTTAAAAAGAAAGTAGCTGAATTATATACACACATGTGCACATATGTATATATTTAAAAAGGAAAATCAGAGATGAATAGTGATTAAAAAATACTTTATCTAGACTTTTCATTGAATAACAGAATGTTTCCAGATAGATCCTATGTACAATTTGCAGATTAGGTATGACTATATCCTCTTGTTATTAATCCCCACAAAACAAAATAAGGTAATAAATCTTAGAGGATCACAATTTAGAATAAACATCAATCCCCCAATGACTCAAAGTATATCAAATTTCTACCTTGAAGAGCTTTTCTATCTTCTAGTTGGCTCACAGTCCAATTAGCAAAAAGACACAGATGCAATTTATAAAGTTGACAAAAATAAGAAAAACACTTGGATAAGACTAGTTTTGAAACTTCTACCTATTTCCTTCTACCTCACCTCAAAATAAATGAATGAATAATCTTTTTGGAAAATTTAAAATGCTAAGTCATTACACTAACAGCAAATTGAAAGTGAAGTGAAAGTGTTAGTTGCTCAGTCATGTCTGACTCTTTGCAACCCCATGGACTGTAGCCTGCCAGGCTCCTCTGTCCATGGAATTCTCCAGGCAAGAATACTGAAGTGGGTAGCCATTTCTTTCTCCAGAGGATCTTCCCAACCCAGGGTTCAAACCCAGGTCTCCTGAATTACAGACAGATTCTTTACTATTTGAGCCACCATTATCTAATTTCAAGTAGGGGCTCCCCTGGTGGCTCAGCAGTAAAGAACCCACCTGCCAATGCAGTAGACGTGGCTTCTAGCCCTGGGAAGATCTCCTGGAGAAGGAAAATGGCAACCCATTCCAGTATTCTTGCCTAGTAAATCCCAGGAACAGAGGAGTCTGGTGGGCTACAGTCCATGGAGTCGCAAAGAGTCAGATACGACTTAGCGACTAAAACAACAAAAACAATTTTACATAGTTCAAAACATGTTTCCCATCTAAGAGTTAGATCATTAAATCAGGAGCCAAGTATGGTCTGACAAAGGTTTGTGGATATTCTTAACATTATCCTCACTTCCTAACTTTGGGTATTTACCATTTCCTGAATATGAGTAGTGTGTGTGACTATATTTTTCAAACTCCAAATCAGGCCATAAGATGTGATAAATGATGTTTTTGTGTTACTTCTAGGTGCCAGATGCAATCCAGGAGATGTAACTTTGATTTGAAAAATTGAGACTTCCTGGGACACTGTCATGGTTTGGAAGGCTACTAGGAAATAACCTTTGAAATTTAGAATGTCTTGGAAATTTTGGTTACTGTATAAATAGTCATGCAGTCATTAGTCATTGACTCAGGCACCTGATAGGTAAAAAAAAAAAGCAATTTAAAGTCAAGATATGAGAAACTGGTAATAATATTTAACCTCAAATCATTAGAGAATATATTCAACATTTCATTTGAACATATATGAACTTCAAGAAAATGGCATGTATTGTAGATTTATTCAAATAAGCCCCAAAACTTTATAAGATATGAAATATGTTCAAGAGTGAGACACTGTTCTTGGATTGATAACTCTTGTGTATATTATCAGGATCTTAGGGTTACTGCAGACAGTAATCTGATATCACCTATTTGTGGGAAAATATATTCTCATGAGGTGCTGCCATTTGAGCTGGCCATATCAGCAAATATGTTGTTAGGTGTAGTTCCTTGTTGCCACATTTATGATGATGAAAGGATCAACCTTGTTTACCCACATCTGCCCCTTCTGATTTTACATTTTTGATGATTTAGAGATTTAATAATACTACATTTGTGGGCAGCCAAAAAAAAGCTCACAGTCTGCCTCTGGAATCTAGAAGGACAATAAGAAGGATGTTCTTAGTAGCTTTCATTCTCCTATGCTATTTCTTGAAGACAGGATGATTTTTATTCATCCCTAAGTCCCCTGTGCTGAGCCTTACATGTAATAGATGCCCCACAAATATCTGCTAAATAGCTCACAAAATCCCCAAGGAATAAAGCATTTTCCCCATATTCCAAGCTTTTTTGTTTCTCTTCATCACTGAATAGTAGCTATATCCTTGAGGTGACTGTCATCTTTTAGGCAACTGAGATAGGAATCAATGTTTTGAGGCACAAGTAATCATTATTCACACAAAAGTGCAAATGTGGATATGTATCTTAGAGGAGCTGGTCAGTTCAGTTCAGTTCAGTCACTCAGTCGTGTCCGACTCTGTGACCCCATGAATTGCAGCACGCCGGGCCTCCCTGTCCATCACCAACTCCCAGAGTCTACCCAAACCCATGTCCATAGAGTCGGTGATGCCATCCAGCCATCTCATCCTCTGTCGTCCCCTTCTCCTCCTGCCCCCAATCTTTCCCAGCATTAGGGTCTTTTCCAATGAGTCAACTCTTCGCATGAGGTGGCCATAGTATTGGAGTTTCAGCTTCAACATCAGTCCTTCCAATGAAAACCCAGGACTGATCTCCTTTAGGATGGACTGGTTGGATCTCCTTGCAGTCCAAGGGACTCACAAGAGTCTTCTCCAACACCATAGTTCAAAGGCATCAATTCTTTGGCACTCAGCTTTCTTCACCGTCCAACTCTCATATCCATACTTGTTTACTTCCCTGTGTGCCCAGGATGAAGGAAATACATGGCGTACTCCCAAGTGCCATCTGTGAAACTCATGATCCTTAAAAGAAGCAGTAGTATGTTGCAACTTGGCTATTTAAGCTAATTCTTTGTAGTGGGTTAAGAAACACAATTGGTGACTATTAACTACATATCCCCCTCAGAGTGAAATCTTTCTAGAGTACAGAAGGTGGTGAAGAAGGTTAAGAAAGCATGTCAGTCTTTGCTAGCTTTCCAGAAATCTAATCTTCACAATGGTTTGACTGAAGAGAGAGAGAGGCATTGGGAGGGAGACAGAGAGAAAATCAAATCAAAATAAATATGATCAAACAATAGCAAAGAACAAATACATATACAACAGAATCACAAGAATTTTCCAAATTCCATGAGTAAGTTAGAGGGCTACATATTAGAACAGATGGCTCCCATAAGAAAGAAACAAGTCTCTATTAGAAAAAGCAGTCAAATTGTAGACTTGTTTCCTATTTCTTACCATTTGGAAAGAAGAATAATTTCCCTTTGTAAAGCTGATGAGTCATAAATCGATTTTTTTCCCTTGATGGGAAAAAAAAAAACTTTCCCTTGCTCAAATATAATATATATATTTTACATATGCATATACAAATATGCACGTGTGCTCAGTTGCTTCAGTCATGTCTGACTCTTTGCAACCCTATGGACTGCAGCCTGCCAGGCTGCTCTGTCCATGAGATTCTCCAAGCAAGAATACTGGAGTGGGTTGCCATGGCCTCCTCCCAGAGATCTTTCCAACCAAGGGGTCAAACACACATCTCATGTATACACACACACACACACACACACACACACACACACACACACACACACATATGGATAAATAGATAGATATCAACATATATTGAGGAACATATCACTGTAATAGACAGTCCATATATAGTAAACCATTAATTTAGGTTAAGCCAATAAGAGCCAAACAGAACTCTCTAATAAGAGACTATTAAGTAGTCCAGTGTTTGACTTACTTTTGTGTATTTTCTTAATCTGGAATTAGATTTGTACAGTTTGTTATATGATCTTGCACAAATATTGCTACACAAAACAGAAAGATGAAATCTGCACAATTTTGGAGCCCAACTTGCATGAATAAGTGGTAATCATGTTTTTTTCCCCCAAAAATATATGCTCTAATTGGAAGACTTTGAGTTTGGCCATGCAAGTGTAACAGATGGGCTGGATATTTTAGTGCCTCAAATCTCTTAAGTCCAGAAGCCAAGCAATAGGATTCAAAGACTGAGCATAAATATTGTTGATGTGCTAAAAGTATACTGTTCTGATGATATACTAGTCACCTCTTATCAAACACATATCGCTTTCCAAGAATGTCAAATTATCAATTTTTACTTAGCACTTAAAGAAGCTCTCAGGCTATAGCCTTCTTTAATATGCAAAACATTAAAGAAAATAAATTTTCTGAAAATATATTTTCATAGATTCAATCACAAAAAGAAGCTAAAAAGTGAATAAAAATTCCAAATATTTATCTCACTTGAATTTTAGAACCAACATATTAAATTTAAAAAGGTAAATATTATTTTCCCCATTACCTAAGTATTTCCCCCATCTATCTGTCATGAAATGATGGGACCAGATGCCATGATTTTAGTTTTTTGAATGTTGAGTTTAAGCCAGCTTTTTCTTTTTCTTTTTCTTTTTTTAAATAAACTTATTTATTTTAGTTAGGGGCTAATTACTTTACAATATTGTGGTAGGTTTTGCCATACATTGACATGAATCAGCCATGGGTTTACATGTGTTCCCCTTCCTGGACCCCCCTCCCACCTCCCTCCCCATCCCATCCCTCTGGGTCATCCTATTGCCCCAGCCCTGAGCATTTGTCTCATGCATCGAACATGGGATGGTGTTCTGTTTCACATATGATAATATACATGTTTCAATGCTATTCTCCCAGAACGTCCCACCCTCACCTTCTCCCTCAGAGTCCATAAGACTGTTCTATGCATCTGTGTCTCTTATTCTGTCTTGCATATAGGGTTATCGTTACCATTTTTCAAATTCCATATATATTAAGCCAGCTTTTTCATTCCCTTCTTTCACCTTCATCAAGAGGCACTTTAGTTCCTCTTTGCTCTCTGCCATTAGGGTGGTGTCATCTGCATATCTGAGGTTATTGATATTTCTCCAGGCAATCTGGATTTCAGCTTGTGGTTCACCAACCTGGTATTTTGCATAATGTACTCTGCATGTAAGTTAAATAAGCAGAGTGACAATATACATCCTTGACGTACTCCTTTCTCAATTTGGAACCAGTCCATTCTTCCATCTCTGGTTCTGACTGTTGCATCTTGATCTGCATACAGGATTCTCAGGAGGCAGGTAAGGTGATCTGGTATTTCCATCTCTTTAAGAATTTTCCACAGTTTGTTGTGATCCACATAGTCAAAGGGTTTAGCATAGTCAATGAAGCAGAACTAGTTGGTTTTCTGGAATTCTTTTCCTTTTCTATGATCCAATGAAGGTTGGCAAATTTGATCTCTAGTTCCTCTTCCTTTTCTAAATTCAACTTGTATGTCTGGAAGTTCTTGGTTCACAAACTGTTGAAGCCTAGCTTGAAAGATTTTGAACATTACTTTGATAACATGTGAAATGAGTGTAATTGGCATGGTTAGGTTTTCTTTTTAAAAAAATTTAGTCATTCTGGAGGCGGGGCTAAGATGGCGGAGGAATAGGACGGGGAGACCACTCTCTCCTCCACAAATTTATCGAAAGAACATCTGAACGCTGACCAAACTTCACAAAACTACTTCTGAAGGCTGGCTGAGGACGTCAGGCTTTCACAAAAACTGCGCATTATCTTCAAAAGAGGTAGGAGAAATTATAAAAGATAAAAAGAGAGACAAAAGAGTTAGGGACGGAGACCCGTCCCGGGGAGGGAGTCGTAAAAGAGGAGGAATTTCCAAGCACCAGGAAACCCTCTCACCGGCGGGTGTGGGGGAGGATTTTTTATCTCGGAGGGCAACGTAACTGGGAGGAAAAAATAAATAAAATCCACAGATTACGTGCCTAAAGCAACTCCCAGCAAAGAACCCCAGACGCTCGCATCATCCGCCACCAGCAAGTGGGGGCTGAACGGAGAGGAGCGGGCGGCATTGCCTAGGGTAAGGACCGGGCCCGAGTGCCCCGAGGGCAATCTGAGGGAGCTAACGTGAGATAGTAACCTAAACTGTGGGACAGCGAGAGAGAGAGAACTATCCCGCGAAAAGCCCAACTCTAAGGCACTGCCGGCCCGCTCACAGAACAAAGGACTGAGCGATACCAGAGGAGAGCTAGCCGGCTGCGGATCGCCCCATCCCCCGCGGGACACAGCGGGCAGGCGGGGCCCGCCAGAGCCGGAAAGGGGCAAACTCGGCTCCAGAGAGGGCACCCCCTACCAAACTGCAAATAGGCTCCCAGTTTCTAAGCAAAGACTGCCTGAGATCCCGGAGGGTCGACAGCCGCCGGGAGGGTCGCAGCCAGAGACCAGCTCCCCAGAACCGACACAAAGCACACCGGAGCCGGGCGCGCCCGTAAACCGAGGCGGGGACCAGGGAGGTGATAAGCTGCACCGCCCCAACAGGGGACAGCGCCCTCGCCAAACTCCTGGCCGCCTGGGCAGCTCCGACCGGGAACGGCACAAGCCGCCGGCGAAACCGAGTCTGCGCCCTTGTGGAGTAACCGGGAGCCTGAACCTGAGCGGCTTAGTCCTGGGAAGTGCACGCAGCTCAGGGCCCGCTCCCCGGCCGAGTAACCTGAAGCCTGAGCAGGGTAGACGGGGAAAGCACACACGCCGTGAGCGGGGGCGAACCCAGTGCGGCCGAGACACTGCGAGCTTACCACACACACGCCAGAATTGCAGTGTTCCTTCCTCCCCACAGCACGATTGAACAAGCGAACCTAAAGAGATCACCTCCACCGCTTTGTTGCAGGGCGGAAATTAGATACTGAAGAGATCTCCAAACAGAAGCCAAATAAACAGAGGGAAGCGCTTTGGAAGGGACAGGCCAACAGATTAAGATCCCTGTAGTTAATACCGACTGCATTAAAAAGGACCTATAGATCTTGAAAAGTATAAGCAGGAATAAGGATCTATCTAAAACTGAGCAGATCCCACACTGCTCACAACAGCTCCAGAGAAAGTCCGGGATATATATATTTTTTACTATTATTATTTTATTTTATTTTTTTAATTTTTTTTTTGTTTTTAATTAAAAAAAAAAAAAAAAAATTTTTTTTTCTCTTCTTTCCTTTTTCTTCAAGTCCTCTATTACACCTTTAACTTTCATCTTCATAACCCACTATTAACTTGCAAAAAAAAAAAAAAAAAACCCCTATTTTTGAAGCAAACTACATACATATATCTTATACCTTTTGTGTTTTCTTTTTTTTTAATGTTTTTTTCCTGTTCTACATTTTTTTACTGTTTCTTTTTTTACTGTTTTACTGTTTTTTTTTTCTTTTTACACTGTTTCCTTTTTTCTTTTTTTTTTTTAGATTGTAAGTTTTATAAGAGTCTAACCTCTACTCTAGATTTTTAATCTTTGTTTTACATATTTGATATCAACTTTGTACATTTAAGAACCCAATCTTTAGGACCCATTTTTACTCAGGAGTGTGATCACTGGCCTGATCACTCTCTCCCCCTATTGATGCTCTTTCTTCTCCCCCAGGGAACCTCTATCTCCCACCCTCCTCCTTCTCTTCTCAACCCAATTCTGTGAATCTCTGAGGGTGTTCTGGGTACCAGAGAACACTTCAGGAACAGGATACTGCCCAGATCTCTCTCTCCCCTCTCAATTCCTCCCTTTCTACTCATGCTCACCTCTGTTACCTTCCTCCCCCCCCTCTATGTATCTCTGTGAATCACTCTGAGGGTTCCAAACTGTGGAAAGCACAGAGGGAAGTGCTTACTGGCTAGATTGCTCTCTCCACATTTGAATTCCCCTCTTCCCCTCCTGGTCACCTCAACCCACCCACCCCCACCTCATCTCTCCATGTAACTCAGTGAACCTTTCTGGGTATCCCTCACTGTGGAGAATCTTTTCACCATTAACCTAAAAGTTTTATTATTGAGGCTGTATGGAAGGAGAAGTCTTGAGGCTACTGCAAGAATAAGACTGAAAGCCAGGGGAAACATTAATTAATAAGAGGCCATCCAATAGCCTCCATAAATTCACTGAAACCAAGCTCCACCCAAGAGACAATAAGTTCCAGAGCAAGACATACCACGCAAATTCTCCAACAACGCAGGAACATAGACCTGAGCATCAATATACAGGCTGCCCAGAGGCACACCAAATCCATAGACATCTCAAAAATTAATACTGGTCACTCCATTACACTCTAGAGAGCAGAAATCCAGCTCCACCCACCAGAACACCGACACAAGCTCCCCCAACCAGGAAACCTTGACAAGCCACCTGTCCAACCCCAACCGCAGTGAGGAACCTCCACAACAAAGAGGAACTTCATACTACCAGAATACAGAAGGGCCACGCCTGACACAGCAATCTAAACAAGATGAAAAGGCAGAGAAATACTCAGCAAGTAAAGGAAAATGAGAAATGCCCACAAAGCCAAACAAAAGAGGAGGAGATAGGGAATCTATCTGAAAAAGAATTTAGAATAAGGATAATAAAAATGATCCAAAATCTTGAAAGCAAAATGGAGTTACAGATAAATAGCCTGGAGACAAAGATTGAGAAGATGCAAGAAATGTTTATCAAGGACTTAGAAGAAATAAAAAGGAATCAATATAGAATGAATAATGAAATAAAGGAGATAAAAGACACTCTGGAGGGAACCAACAGTAGAATAACGGAGGCAGAAGATAGGATAAGTGAGGTAGAAGATAGAATGATGGAAATAAACGAAGCAGAGAGGAAAAAAGAAAAAAGAATCAAAAGAAATGAGGAAAACCTCCGGGACCTCTGGGACAATATGAAACGCCCCAACATTCGAATCATAGGAGTCCCAGAAGAAGAAGATAAAAGGAAAGGCCATGAAAAAATACTCGAGGAGATAATAGTTGAGAATTTCCCTAAATTGAGGAAAGAAATAGTCACAGAAGTTCAAGAAACCCAGAGAGTTCCAAACAGGATAAACCCAAGGCGAAACACCCCAAGACACATATTAATCAAATTAACAAAGATCAAACACAAAGAACAAATATTAAAAGCAGCAAGGGAAAAACAACAAATAACACACAAGGGGATCCCCATAAGGATAACAGCTGATCTTTCAATAGAAACCCTTCAGGCTAGAAGGGAATGGCAGGACATACTTAAAGTAATGAAAGAGAATAATCTACAACCCAGATTACTGTACCCAGCAAGGATCTCATTCAGATATGAAGGAGAATTCAAAAGCTTTACAGACAAGCAAGAGCTGAGGGAATTCAGCACCACCAAACCAGCTCTCCAGCAAATGCTAAAGGATCTTCTCTAAACAGGAAACACAGAAAGGATGTTTCAACACGAACTCAAAACAACAAAGTAAATGGCAACGGGATCATACTTATCAATAATTACCTTAAATGTAAATGGGTTGAATGCCCCAACCAAAAGACAAAGGGTTGCTGAATGGATACAAAAACAAGACCCCTATATATGCTGTCTACAAGAGACCCACCTCAAAACTAGGGACACACACAGGCTGAAAGTGAAAGGATGGAAAAACATATTCCATGCAAACGGAGACCAAAAGAAAGCAGGAGTCGCAATACTCATTTCAGATAAAATAGACTTTAAAATAAAGGATGTGAAAAGGGACAAAGAAGGACACTACATAAAGATCAAAGGATCAATTCAAGAAGAAGACGTAACAATCATAAATATATATGCACCCAACATTGGAGCACCACAATATATAAGGCAAATACTAACAAGTATGAAAGGGGAAATTAACAATAACACAATAATAGTGGGAGACTTTAATACTCCACTCACGCATATGGATAGATCAACTAAACAGAAAATTAACAAGGAAACACAAACTTTAAATGATACAATAGACAAATTAGATTTAATTGATATTTACAGGAGTTTCCACCCCAAAACAATCAATTTTACCTTTTTCTCAAGTGCACATGGAACTTTCTCCAGGATAGATCACATCCTGGGCCATAAATCTAGCCTTGGTAAATTCAAAAAAATTGAAATCATCCCAGCCATCTTCTCTGACCACAATGCAGTAAGATTAGACCTCAATTACAGGAAAAAAACTATTAAAAGTTCCAACATATGGAGGCTAAACAACACGCTTCTGAATAACCAACAAATCACAGAAGAAATCAAAAAAGAAATCAAATTATGCATAGAAACGAATGAAAATGAAAACACAACAACCCAAAACCTATGGGACACTGTAAAAGCAATACTAAGGGGAAGGTTCATAGCAATACAGGCGTACCTCAAGAAACAAGAAAAAAATCAAATAAATCAACTAACTCTACACCTAAAGCAACTAGAGAAGGAAGAAATGAAGAACCCCAGGGTCAGTAGAAGGAAAGAAATCTTAAAAATTAGGGCAGAAATAAATGCAAAAGAAACAAAAGAGACCATAGCAAAAATCAACAAAACTAAAAGCTGGTTTTTCGAGAAGATAAACAAAATTGATAAGCCATTAGCCAGACTCATCAAGAAACAAAGGGAGAAGAATCAGATCAACAAAATTAGAAATGAAAATGGAGAGATCACAACAGACTCCACAGAAATACAAAGGATCATAAGAGACTACTACCAACAGCTATATGCCAATAAAATGGACAACTTGGAAGAAATGGACAAATTCTTAGAAAAGTATAACTTTCCAAAACTGAACCAGGAAGAAATAGAAGATCTTAACAGACCCATCACAAGCACGGAAATCGAAACTGTAATCAGAAATCTTCCAGCAAACAAAAGCCCAGGACCAGACGGCTTCACAGCGGAATTCTACCAAAAATTTAGAGAAGAGCTAACACCTATCCTACTCAAACTCTTCCAGAAAATTGCAGAAGATGGTAAACTTCCAAACTCATTCTATGAGGCCACCATCACCCTAATTCCAAAACCGGACAAAGATGTCACAAAAAAGGAAAACTACAGGCCAATATCACTGATGAACATAGATGCAAAAATCCTTAATAAAATTCTAGCAAACAGAATCCAACATCATATTAAAAAGATCATACATCATGACCAAGTGGGCTTTATCCCAGGAATGCAAGGTTTTTTTAACATCCGCAAATCAATCAATGTAATACACCACATTAACAAATTGAAAGAAAAAAACCATATGGTTATCTCAATAGATGCAGAAAAAGCCTTTGACAAAATTCAGCATCCATTTATGATTAAAACCCTCCAGAAAGCAGGAATAGAAGGAACATATCTCAACATAATAAAAGCTATATATGACAAACCCACAGCAAACATTATCCTCAATGGTGAAAAATTGAAAGCATTTCCCCTAAAGTCAGGAACAAGGCAAGGATGCCCACTTTCACCACTACTATTCAACATAGTTTTGGAAGTTTTGGCCACAGCAATCAGAGCTGAAAAAGAAATAAAAGGAATACAGATAGGAAAAGAAGAAGTAAAACTCTCACTGTTTGCAGATGACATGATCCTCTACATAGAAAACCCTAAAGACTCTACTAGAAAATTACTAGAGTTGATCAATGAATATAGTAAAGTTGCAGGATATAAAATTAACACACAGAAATCCCTTGCATTCCTATACTCCAATAATGAGAAAACAGAAAGAGAAATTAAGGAAACAATACCATTCACCATTGCATCAAAAAGAATAAAATACTTAGGAATATATCTACCTAAAGAAACAAAAGACTTATATATAGAAAACTATAAAACACTGATGAAAGAAATCAAAGAGGACACAAACAGATGGAGAAATATACCGTGTTCATGGATTGGAAGAATTAATATAGTGAAAATGAGTATTCTACCCAAAGCAATCTACAGATTCAATGCAATCCCTATCAAGCTACCAATGGTATTTTTCACAGAACTAGAACAAATCATCTCACAATTTGTATGGAAATATAAGAAACCTCGAATAGCCAAAGCAATTTTGAGGAAGAAGAATGGAACTGGAGGAATCAACCTGCCTGACTTCAGGCTCTACTACAAAGCCACAGTCATCAAGACAGTATGGTATTGGCACAAGGATAGAAATATAGATCAATGGAACAAAATAGAAAGCCCAGAGATAAACCCACGCACATATGGACACCTTATCTTCGACAAAGGAGGCAAGAATATACAATGGAGAAAAGACAATCTCTTTAACAAGTGGTGCTGGGAAAACTGGTCAACCACTTGTAAAAGAATGAAACTAGAACACTTCCTAACACCGTACACAAAAATAAACTCAAAATGGATTAAAGATCTAAACGTAAGACCAGAAACAATAAAACTCCTAGAGGAAAACATAGGCAAAACACTCTCCGACATAAATCACAGCAGGATCCTCCATGACCCACCTCCCAGAATATTGGAAATAAAAGCAAAAATAAACAAATGGGACCTAATTAAAATTAAAAGCTTTTGCACAACAAAGGAAACTATAAACAAGGTGAAAAGACAGCCTTCAGAATGGGAGAAAATAATAGCAAATGAAGCAACAGACAAACAATTAATCTCAAAAATATACAAGCAACTTCTGCAGCTGAATTCCCGAAAAATAAACGACCCAATCAAAAAATGGGCCAAAGAACTAAACAGACATTTCTCCAAAGAAGACATACAGATGGCTAACAAACACATGAAAAGATGCTCAACATCACTCATTATTAGAGAAATGCAAATCAAAACCTCAATGAGGTATCATTTCACACCAGTCAGAATGGCTGCTATCCAAAAGTCTACAAGCAATAAATGCTGGAGAGGGTGTGGAGAAAAGGGAACCCTCTTACACTGTTGGTGGGAATGCAAACTAGTACAGCCACTATGGAGAACAGTGTGGAGATTCCTTAAAAAACTGGGAATAGAACTGCCATATGACCCAGCAATCCCACTGCTGGGCATATACACCGAGGAAACCAGAATTGAAAGAGACGCGTGTACCCCAATGTTCATCGCAGCACTGTTTACAATAGCCAGGACATGGAAGCAACCTAGATGTCCATCAGCAGACGAATGGATAAGGAAGCTGTGGTACATATACACAATGGAATATTACTCAGCCATTAAAAAAAATACATTTGAATCGGTTCTACTGAGATGGATGAAACTGGAGCCCATTATACAGAGTGAAGTAAGCCAGAAAGAAAAACAACAATACAGTATACTAATGCATATATATGGAATTTGAAAGATGGTAACGATAACCCTACATGCGAGACAGAATAAGAGACACAGATGCATGGAACAATTTTATGGACTCTGAGGGAGAAGGTGAGGGTGGGACGTTCTGGGAGAATGGCATTGAGACATGTGTATTGTCATATGTGAAACAGAGCACCATTCCATGTTCGATGCATGTGACAAGGGCTCAGGGCCGGGGCAATGGGATGATCCAGAAGGATGGGATGGGGAGGGAGGTGGGTGGGGGGTCCGGGAAGGGGAACACATGTAAACCCATGGCTGATTCATGTCAATGTATGGCAAAAACTATTACAATATTGTAAAGTAATTAGCCCCCAACTAAAATAAATAAATTTATAAAAAAAAAAAAAAAAAAAAAAAAAAAAAAAAAATTTAGTCATTCTAATTGATATGTAGTAATATTTCATTGTGGTTTTAATTTGAATTTCTCTAATGATTAATGATATTGAACATCTATTCCTTTGCTTATTTGAAACTGCTATTTCTTTTATGGTGAAATGTCTTTTCATATATTTTACCCTTTTTAAAATTTATTTTTTTTAAGGCAAGAGTAAATCATACTTTAGTTCAACGATTTTACAAACTGTTGTGGGGGGGACTATAAATCTAAAACTATTACTCTAGATGATGGGAGCTATGCACTACTATCTCAATTTATACATGATGAAATCAAGTGATGATAATAATAATGAAAGCAAACCAAAGATCCTCAAACAACCAAAATTGAAAGTACATGAGCAAAGCAATGTTTGGTTTGTGCCTAAAAATAGATATGTTCCAAAAGATATTTTTAAGTGTTAGGATGAAGGGCACAGTTTGAAATAATTGGAGTTCAGTTAGAAATATATCCTTCCTACTACACAATCAGTATAGAATCTGAAAGAATTTATTTTTGCTGGTGGGCAAAATAAACAATTTTATAAGAATGTAAAACTACACTCAACTCAGAAACATCTAGATTTTTCTTAAGATAGCACATTCTAAAAAAATTAAATACTACTTTGCCTTCATTTATAATTAACTTTTCTCTAGTTGACACAGTATTCATTTTATATTTGGATAGTAATATATTTAATTTTCTTTAAAGAAAATTCAGCATTTACCAGTAGAAAGCACTCTGTCAGACAACTCTGCACATTATTTCACTTAAAATTCCCAACAATCCTGCAAGCGATTCAGTCATTTTTAGTTTAATTACATTTAAAAATTCTTTTCACTTTGCCTTGTTTTGGTTTAATTTTCATTTTTAATTTTTATATCATTTTAATGATCATTTAATATTTATAGTTATTATAAAACATTTCCTATATCCTCCATGTTGAATAGTACTATATTTTCATTGAAAGTATATGCCAATGGTTTATATCAGGCTGATAAATGTATTTAACATTTATATATTATATAAATTTATATTTATTTACATTTGACATGACAAAACATTCTTACATTTGAACTATATCCAATATTTAGTTTCATAGTTTTTTAAATGATGATTTATTAACAATAAGAAAATACTGCTATATATACTAAAAAAGTGAAAGTGACGGTGTTAGTCACTCAGTTGTGTCCGACTCTTTGTGACCCCATTGGCTGTAGCCCACCAGGCTCCTCAGTCCATGGAATTCTCCAGGCAAGAATACCGGAGTGGCTAGCATTCCTTTCTCCAGGGACTCTTCAAGACCTAGGGATCAAATCTGGTTCTCCTATATTGCAGGCAGATTCTTTACCATCTGAGCCACCAGGGAAATGAATGTGAAATAAATATGGAATTACAGAGCTTTTAAGGAAGAGTTTATTGAGAAATCATTCACATACCATACAATTCATCCATTTAAAGTATAAAATTCAGTGAATTTTAGTATATGTTACATAGCTCTGCAACCATTACTGCTGTCTAATTTCAAAAAGATTTCATTTCAAAAAGAAACTCAGTATTCATTAACTGTCATTCCCTTTATGATTAAGTTGTGATAATTCCTTATATATTTCATGCCTAAGTTCTTTATAAGTTATTTGTGAATATTTTCAGTCAATCTGTGGCTTGTCTTTTCATTCTCATCATAGTGTTTTTGAAGAGTAGAAGTTCTTAAGTTTAACAAAGTTCAGTTTAACAATTTTTTCTTTTATAGTTGAGCTTTTGCTGGTACTTCTTAGAAATCTTTTGTTAGCCCAAAGACTTCATCAAAAGATTTCTCCTTGCTGAAATCTTATAGTTTTAGTATTTACATTTTTGTTTATTGTATAAACAAAAGAGTCAGGGTCCTTTTCTTTAGTTTTTTTGTTTTGTTTTGCATATAGATGTTTCAATTATTTCAGCAACTTGTGTTGAGATTTTTTTTCCTTAAATAGACTTTGCATCTTTATAGAAAAAATCAATATGAGGGCCTGTTTCTGTACTCTTTAATCTGTCCTATTGACTTACTTTCACCATTGATTTACTTTCACTATATTCCTTACTGAAGCTTTATAGTAAGTCTTGAAATCAGGTAGTAAGTCTCCAGGTTTTCTTCAAAAAAGTATTCTTTATGTTTTCATTTACTTATATTGTATTTTAATTTTTTATTGCTGGTGAGATTTTTTTACATTTTAGTGAAATATAACTGAGTTACAATATTATATTAGTTTCAGATGTACAGTATAGCTTTTCTATATTTTTCACATTATAAAATAATTACCACTATAAGTCTAGTTACTGTCTGTCACCATATGCATTATTACAATATTATTGACTATATCCTCTATGCTATACATTATATCCCTGTGATAAGGGTTCGGGAAGGGGAACACATGTAAACCCATGGCTGATTCTTGTCAATGTATGGCAAAAACTATTACAATATTGTAAAGTAATTAGCCCCCAAGTAAAATAAATAAATTTATAAAAAAAAAAAAAAACTCTAAGTTGGTACCTCTTTTAAATTTAATTAATTAATTTTTGTCCACTCTAGGTTTCCATTTGTGTGTGGGGACTTTCTCTAGTTGCAGAGAGTGGGGGCTGCTCTTTGATTCAATGTGTGGGCTTCTAATTGAGGTGGCTTCTCTTGTTGCAGACTACAGACTCCAGGGCATTGCAGGCTCAGTAGTTGTGGTACATGGATATAGCTGTCCCACCGTATGTGGAATCTTCCCAGAGCAGGAATAGAACCTGTGTATCCTGCATTGGCAGGTGAATTGTTAACCACTGGATGACAAAGGAAGTCCAAGTTGGCACCTCTTAATCTCCTTAATATTTTCCTTCATCCTCACACCTCCATTCCCTCTGGCAATTACGGGGTTTTTTTTGTTTTTTTGTGTGTGTATGAGTCTGTTTCTGTTGTTATGCTTGTTTCTTTTATTTGTTTCATAGATTTCATCTCTAAGTTCAATCATAAGATATATATCTTTCTCTAGCATTTCACTAGGTATAATTAATAACTTTCAGGTCCGTCCATGTTGTCACAAAAGGCAAAATTTCATTCTTTTTATGGCTGAGTACTATTCCATTGTGTGTGCATATGCCTATGTATCTATGTGTATATATGTATGTATATATACACACAAATATATGCACATGAATATGTATACATATATATTTATGTATATATAAATATGTATACACACATATACACATATATGTACAAATGCAACATCTCTTTATTCATCCATTCATGGACATGTAGGTTGCTTCTATATCATGGCTGTTGTAAATAATGCTGCAATGAACATAGGAGTATGAGCTTTTAATTTTTAAAAAAATGTTTAAATTTTAATTTTTGGCTGCACCACTTGGCATGTGGGATTCCATGCCCCCTGCACTGGAAGTTTGGAGTCTCAACCACTGAACCACCAGGGAATTCCTCACATAATTATTTTTGAATAGGTGTTTCTTTGAGTATATATTCAGAAGTGAAATTGCTAGATGCTATGGTAGTTCTAGTCTTCATTTTTTCAATAAACCATAATGTATTCTTGCACAAATTTTCATTCCCACCAAGAGTACCCCAGATTTCTTTCTTTTCATTTCTACATGCATGTGATAACTTTCTGCATTCCCTCACTTTCAGTCTGTGTATTCATTTAGAAGTGAAGTGAGCCTCTTGTAGGTAGCTTATCTATGGGTCTGTGTTTAATTTATTCAGCCTTTCTATGCCTTTTGAATGAAGTGTTTACTCTATTTATATTTAATTATTGATAGGGATTACTTATGCAATTTTCTTAATTCTTTATTGGTTATTTTTGTTGTTATCTATCCTTTTTCTTTCAGTTTCTTTGTTTGTGGTTTGATAATTTTCATTGTTACTAAAGAATATTTAATTTAAAATCCGTTAGTTTCAAGAGTACAGCAAAGTGATTCAGATATATATGAATATAATATATAATGTACTATATATATATGTGTGTGTGTATTCCTTTTAAGTGTCCATTATAGGTTATTATGAGATATTGAGTATAGTTCCCTAAGCTACACAGTTCAGTTCAGTTCAGTTGCTAAGTCGTGTCCAACTCTTTGCGACCCCATGTACTGCAGCACATCAGGTCTCCCTGTCCACCAACAACTCCCGGGGTTTATTCAAACTCATGTCCATTGAGTCAGTGATGCCATCCAGCCATCTCATCCTCTGTCATCCCCTTCTCCTCCAGCCTTCAATCTTTTCCAACATCAGGGTCTTTTCAAATGTGTCAGCTCTTCGCATCAGGTGGCCAAAGTATTGGATTTTCAACTTCAGCATCAGACCTTCCAATGAGTATTCAGGACTGATTTCCTTTAGGATGGACTAGTTGAATCTCTTGGAGTCCAAGGGATTCTCAAGAGTCTTTTCCAACACCATAGTTCAAAAGCATCAATTCTTCAGCCCTCAGCTTTTTTATGTTCCAACTCTCACATCCATACATGACTACTGGAAAAACTATATATTTGACTAGATGGGCCTTTGTTGGCAAAGTGTATGTTGCTGCTTTTTAATATGCTGTCTAGGTTGGTCATAACTTTTCTTCCAAGTAGCAAGTGTCTTTTAATTTCATTGCTGCAGTCACCATCTGCAGTGATGTTGGAGCCTCCAAAAATAAAGTCTGCCACTGTTTTCACTGTTTTCCCATTTATTTGCAATGAAGTGGTGGGGCCAGATGCCATGATCTTAATTTTCTGAATGTTGAGCTTTAAGCCAACATTTTCACTCTCCTCTTTCACTTTCATCAAGAGGTTCTTTAGTTGTTCTTTGCTTTCTGCCATAAGGGTGGTGTCATCTGCATATCTGAGGTTATTGATATTTCTCTCGGCAATCCTGATTCCAGCTTGTGCTTCATCCAGCACAGCGTTGCTCATGATGTACTCTGAATATAAGTTAAATAAGCAGGGTGACAGCCTTGACATACACCTTTTCCTATTGGGAACCAGTCTGTTGTTCCATGTCCAGTTCTAACTGTTGCTTCCTGACCTGCATACAGGTTTCTCAAGAGACAGGTCAGATGGTCTGGTATTCCCATCTCTTTCAGAATTTTCCACAGTTTATTGTGATCCACACGGTCAAAGGCTTTGGCATAGTCAATAAAGCAGAAATAGATGTTTTTCTGGAACTCTCTTGCTTTCTCGATGATCCAGCGGATATTGGCAATTTGTTCTCTGGTTCCTCTGCCTTTTCTAAAACCAGATTGAACATCTGGAAGTCATGGTTCATATATTGTTGAAGCCTGGCTTGGAGCATTTTGAGCATCACTTTACTAGCGTGTGAGATGAGTGCAATTGTGCGGTAGTCTGAGCATTCTTTGGCATTACCTTTCTTTGGGATTGGAATGAAAACTGAGTTTTCCAATCCTGTGGCCACTGCTGAGTTTTCCAAAATTTGCTGGCATATTGAGTGCAGCACTTTCATAGCATCATCTTTCAGGATTTGAAATAGCTCAACTGGAAGTCCATCACATCCACTAGTTTTGTTCATAGTGATGCTTCCTAAGGCCCACTTGACTTCACATTCCAAGATGTCTGGCTCTAGGTGAGTGATCACACCATCGTAATTATCTGAGTTATGAAGATCTTTTTAATATATTTCTGTGTATTCTTGCCACCTCTTCTTAATATCTTCTGCTTCTGTTGGGTCCATACCATTTCTGTCCTTTATTGAGCCTATCTTTGCATGAAATGTTCCCTTGGTATCTCTAGTTTCCTTGAAGAGATCTCTAGTCTTTCCCATTCTATTGTTTTCCTCTATTTCTTTGCACTGATAACTGAGGAAGGTTTTCTGTATCTCTCCTTGCTATTCTTTGGAACTCTGCATTCAAATGGGTGTATCTTTCCTTTTCGCCTTTGCTTTTAATGTCTCTTCTTTTCACAGCTATTTGTAAGGCTTCCTCAGTCAGCCATTTTGCTTTTTTGCATTTCTTTTTCTTGATCCCTGCTCAGGTCTTGATCCCTGTCTCCTGTACAATGTCATGAACCTCTGTTCATAGTTCATCAGGCATACTATCATTTCTAGTCCCTTGAATCTGTTTCTCACTTCCACTGTATAATCATAAGGGATTTGATTTAGGTAATACCTGAATGGCTATTCGTTTTCCCTACTTTTTTCAACTTATGTCTGAATTTGGCAATAAGAAGTTCATGATCTGAGCCACAGTCAGCTCCCAGTCTTGTTTTTGCTGACTGACTTGTTTTTGCTTCTGCACCTTTGCTGCAAAGAATATAATCAATCTGATTTCAGTGTTGACTATCTGGTGATGTCCATGTGTAGACTCTTCTATTGTGTTGTTGGAAGAGGGTGTTTCCTATGAGCAGTGTGTTCTCTTGGCAAATCTCTATTAGTCTTTCTCATGCTTTATTCTGTACTCCAAAGCCAAATTTGCCTGTTATTCCAGGTGTTTCTTGACTTCCTACTTTTGCATTCCAGTCCCCTGTAATGAAAAGGACATCTTTTTTGGGTGTTAGTTCTAGAAGGTCTTGTAGGTCTTCATAGAACCGTTCAACTTCAGCTTCTTCAGCATTACTAGTCGGGGCATAGACTTGGATTACTGTGATATTGAATGGTTTGCCTTGGAAACTAACAGAGATCATTCTGTTGTTTTTGAGATTGCATCCAAGTATTGCATTTCGGATTCTTCTGTTGACTATGAAGGCTACTCCATTTCTTCTAAGGGATTCCTGCCCGCAGTAGTAGACATAATGGTCATCTGAGTTAAATTCACCCATTCCAGTCCATTTTAGTTCACTGATTCCTAAAATTCGACATTCACTCTTGCACCTCCTGGCAAGCATTGGACCTTGCTTCCATCACCAGTCACATCCACAACTGGGTGTTGTTTTTGCTTTGGCTCTATCTCTTCATTCTTTATGGAGTTATTTCTCCACTAATCTCCAGTAGCATATTGGGCACCTACCGACCTGGGTAGTTCATCTTTCAATGTCATATCTTTTTGCCTTTTCATACTGTTCATGGTGTTCTGAAGGCAAGAATACTGAAGTGGTTTGCCATTCCCTTCTCTGGTGGACCACATTTTGTCAGAACTCTCTACCGTGATCTGTCCATCTTGGGGAAGCTACACAGTAGGTCCTATTTTATATATGGCAGTGTGTATTTATATACATATTAAAAACTGCCAATTTATCTCCCTGCTGCTACCTCTTTTGATAACTTTAAGCTTTTTTCTATGTCTTTGAGTCTATTTCTATCTTATAAATAGGTTCACTTGTATCATTTATTGATTCCACATATAAGTGATATCATATAACATTTGTCTTTGTGTGACTTACTTTATTCCGTATGACGATCTCTAGGTCTATCCATGTTGCTTCAAACGGCATTATTTCATTCTTATTTTATGGCTGAGTAATATTCCACGTGTATATGCATTTTCTTTATCCATTCATCTGTTGATGAATACTTAGGCTGTTTTCGTGTAATGGCTATTGTAAATAATGCTGCTGGAGTGCATGTATCTTTTTGAATTATGGTTTTCTCTGGATATATGCCCAGGAATGGGATTCTAGGATCATAAGGTAGCTATATGTTTAGTTTTTTTAAGGAACCACCTTACTGTTCTCCATAGTGGATGCACAAATTTACGTTCCCCACAACAGTGTAGGAGGGTTCCTTTTTCTTCACATCCTATCCAGTATCTATTATTTGTAGACTTTTTAATGATGGCCATTCTGACTGGTGTGAGGTGATACTTCATTGTCATTTTGATTTGCATTTCTTTAATAATTTTCTTTATGTTATGCTTGTGTTCCTCTCTTTCTACTTTTTGTGTATCTATTGTCACTTTATGATTTGTGGTTACAGTGGGGTTCATGTATAACAAGTAAAAATATACATGGCAAAGTTTATTTTTTAAGTTCAAATGCACTCTAACAACTCTGCATTTTTACTCCCCTCTATGTTTTCTGTTTTTGACATCATCTTTTACATGTTTTTTGTTTTGTGCATCCCTCAACTAATTATTATATATATGGTTTAGTCACTAAGTCATGTCTGACTCTTGTGACCCTGTGGACTGTAGCCCACCAGTCTCCTCTGTCCGTAGAATTTTCCAGGCAAGAATACTGGAGTGGGTTGCCATTTCCTTCTCCAAATTATGTATATAGATGACTTCAATACTTTTGTCTTTTAATCTTTCTACCAGATTTATATGTGACTGATCTACTACATTTACAAATGAGATTTTGCCTTTAATAATTTTTATATTTCTAGTTGTGATCTTTTCTTTGATTTCCCTATAGTTCTGAACTGCCCCCACCCCCACCCCTACTCCATGCACACACCATTTTCTCTTTTGGTAGCCATGAATTGCTTTTCTATGTCTGTGAGTCTGTATCTGTTATTGTAAATAAGTTCATTTGTATCATTTTTTTAAGATTCTATTTAAGTGATGTCATATAGTATTTGTCTTTCTCTGACTTAGTGTGATAAACTCTAGGCCCAAACATAGTGTTGCAAATAGCAATATTCCATTCTTTTTCATGACTAGTATTCCATTGTATATACATATCACATCTTCTTTATCCATTCATCTGTTGATGGACACAGGTGGCTTCCATGTCTTGGGTATTGTATGTAGTGTTGCTATGAATATTGTGGTTCATTTATATTTTTGAATCAGAGTTTTTATCTTTCTCAGATATGTGTCCAGGAGTGGGATTGATTGCTGGGTCATATGGTAACTCTATTTTTAGTTTTTTAAGGAACCTCCATACTCTTCTCCATACTGGCTATACCAATTTACATTCCCATCACAGTGTAGGGAGGGTTCCCTTTTTTGCACACCCTCTCTAGCATTGATTAAATGTAGAATTTTTAATGTTGGCCATTTTGACTGGTGTGAGGTGACAACTCACTGTATGTTTGATTTGAATTTCTCTAACAATTGATGACGTTGAGCATATTTTCATGTGCCTGTTGGCCATCTGTATACTTTCTTGGAGGAATACCTATTTAGATCTTCTGCCTGTTTTGTGATTGGGTTGTATTTGCTTGTTTTATATTGAACTGTATATATTGTTTGTATATTTTGGAAATTAACCTCTTGTTGGTTGTATCATTTGCAAATATTTTCTTCCAGTTTGGAAGTTGTCTTTTCATTTTGTTTATGGTTTACTTCGCTGATTTAAAGCTTTTAAGTTTGATTAGGTCACATTTGTTTAATTTTCCTTTCATTTTTTTGCCTTGGAAGATTATCTAAGAAAATATTCTTATGATTTCTAGTTTCAAACTGTAATGATCAGAAAAGATGCTTGAAGTAAATTTGTTGATGCTTTTTTGTTTGGTTGTTTCCTAGTATGTGATCTATCCTAAAGAATTTTCTATATTAGCTTGAAAAAAGTGTATATTCTGGGTTTTTTAGATGTAGTGTCTTGTAGATATCAAGTAAGTCCAAACTGTTCTATTGTGTTATTTACAATCTATGTTGCTTTATTGATTTTCTGTCCAGAAGAATTGTTCATTGATGTCAGTGGGGCATTAAAGTCTCCTACTTCCTTTGTATTCCTGTCAATTTTTCCCTTTATGTCTCTTAGAATTGTTTTATGTTGTAGGAGCTGTTATATTGGGTGCATATATGTTAATGAGCGCAATATCTTCTTTTTGTATCAATACTTTTATTATTATATAATGCCTCTTCTTATTGCAAGGGATTGAGGTAAGCATGCAGGTATATTATCAAACAAGAATCAAAGTGGGGAAATGTGAGTCCTCACTACAAAACCGAATAGATTCTTTTTCTATAATAATACAGGATGGAAGGCAACTGATATTTATTGAGTGCCTACTATGAGGCACTAAGCTAGCCACTTTCCTACATACTATATCTTCTCAAGAATCCTTTGATATAAGTATTTTTAGCTTCAATTTCAGATGGAGATATATGAGTATTTGTATGAGTATTTATATGAGTATAAGTAAGCTAATAAGACATATCTTCAAACTGACTTTTAAACACTTGTTCAGTGCTTATTTATAGGTGAGACTGAATGCTGTATGGGGAAGAGAAAAGAACTGCTGGCAGCATGTACTTTTTTATTTATGTAAATAGATATTGAGTACCTACTAAGTACAATTCCTGTCTTTATGTAGAATACATAGATTAAATTCTGGAACTCAATTACAGTTAACACTTGAACAACATGGATTTGATTATGTGGGTACGCTTATACTCTTTTTTTCCCCAAAACTGCATAATATAGAATTAAATGATCCATGGTTGTTTGATGTGGAACCAAGAAAATGTTGTACAGATGTGGAACCAAGGAAATGGTGGGCCAATAGTTATGTTATATGCTAGTTTTTGGTTGTTGTTTTTTTTTGCTGTATTGAAGTTAAGCAACCCTACCTCCCACATATTACAAGTATCAACTGTACTTTTAATGTTACAGGCACTTCAGATCTGATACACAAACTATCAGAACTCCCCTCTCCCTTTACCATACAAACCTGTCCTTTGCAACCCACCACCACCATCAACTAACTTATTAAAGTATTTTTTCCAACCTCTCACATAATGCTCTCTCTGAGAAGAAAATTCAGACAACACAATTGTTTCTACCTCATTATATTTCTAGTGATTTAGAAAGTCATGTTTGTACCATATTTAGCCAGTAACTAGTCCAAACATCATTGATTCTCTTCATTTCACAAGTGAAAAAGTTGAGCCTCATAAGGTTTAATAACTCGCTCTTGCTACATAGCTAAATCTTTAAAGCTGAATTAACTCTCTTTGGAAAATAAGTCCTTGGCTCTGTTCAGTACAGCAGAGTTGCTTTTCAATATAAAGTGCAAGATGCCCCAGATATGCTTCTATTCTGTCTAATATGAATATTGCTACCTTTGCTTTCTTATTTCTCTTAGCATGAAATATCTTTTCCAACCCCCTCACTTTCAATTTATGTTGGTCTTTCACCTTAAAGTCCATCTTTTGTCAGCAGCATATTACAGGTTCTTGGTTTTTTTTAATTTAATCCAATCTGCCTTTATACATATTCCAATGAAGCATCTATTCCATTGATATTTAAAGTAATTATTGATAAGTATATATTTATTGCCATTTTAAACCTTATTTTCCAGTTGATTTTGTAGTTCTTCTTTGATCTTTTCATTTTGTTTTTCCTTTGTAGTTTGATAGTTTTCTTTCACTTTATGCTTAATTTCCTTTCTTTTTGTTTTTTGTGAGGTTATTGTATGTTTTTGATTTATGGTTACCCTGGTTTCAAATATGCTGACCCATGATTGTACCTACTTGCTTTAATCTGATAGTCATAAGATCAGACACATTCTGAAAGATCTATATTTTTTTCTCCCCTCCTCCACATTTAGTGATTTTGATGTTCTATTTTACATTTCCATGTTTATTCTTTTCCTATTGTCACGCGAGTATATGCTCCTCAGTTCTATCTCATCACAACAAAGATTTGGAGTGATGCTATTAATTATAGTTATCATTGCTTTTACAAAATTTTTAATGTTTTAAATCTATGTACTGGCTTACATGATATATTCAATACTTTTATATAGTTGCCTTTCCTTTTGTGTTTTTCCCTTTTCTATAGATTCTTGTTTCTTTTTATTTAGAGAAAGCTTTTCAGTATTTCTTAGATTAGGTTTAGTATTAGTGTATTCTGTTAATTTTTTCATGTCTGAGAAATTTTTTTAACCTCTCGTTGTATTCTAAATGATAATATGTTTTGCTGTGGGTTTATTTAGATTCACTTTATTTGGGAACTTCTGTGCTTCCTGTTTCTGGATATCTGTTTTCTTCTTTGGGTTTGGGAAGTTTTTGGCCATACTTTCTTCAAATACATTTTGATACCATTTTCTCTTTCTTTTCTAGCTGGGAACACTATTATATGTGGGTTGGCATAGTTTATATTATCCCATAGATCTCATATGTTGCGTTCATGTTTTTTTCATTTGTCTTTCTGTCTGCTGTTCTAATTGGGTGATTTCTATTATTCTGTCTTCTGGACCACTTATTCATTCTTCTGCATTATTTTCTGCTATTTATTGCCTTTTTGTTGTTGTTTCGTTGCTAAGTTGTGTCTGACTCTTTTGCAACACCATGGCCTGTAGCTTGCCAGGTTCCTTTGCCCATGGGATTTTCCAGGCAAGAATACCAGAGTGGTTTGCCATTTCCTTCTCCAGGGGGGTCTTCCCAACCCAGGGATCGAAGCCAAATCCCCTGCATTGGCAGGTGGATTCTTTACCACTGAGCCACCTAGGAAGCCCCTTTATTGCTCTTAGTTTGCTTTTTATCTCAGCAATTGAGTTGTCTAATTTTGATTTGTTCCTCTTTATTGTTTCTACTTCCTTGTTACAGTGATCTGCATTTCTATTGCTTGCCATTGTTCAGTCGCTCAGCCATGTCCAGCTCTTTGTGACCCCATGGACTGCAGCACACCAGGCTTCCCTTTCCCTCACCATCTCCCAGAGTTTGCTCAAATTCATTTCCACTGAGTCAGTGATGCCATCCAACCATCTCATCCTCTATCATCCCCTTCTCCTTCTGCCTTCAATCTTTCCAAGCATCAGAGTCTTTTTCAATGAGTCAGCTCTTCACTTCAGGTAGGCAAAGTATTGGAGTTTCAGCTTCAGCATCAGTCCTTCCAGTGAATATTCAGAGTTGATTTCCTCTAGGATGGACTGGTTGGATCTCCTTGCAGTCCAAGGAACTCTCAAGTGTCTCCTCCAGCACCACAAATGTCCGTATAGTCAAAGCATTTTTATTGATAATCTTTATTAATTCTTTTAGCATTTAGAAGAAAATATTTTATCCCATCATTCCCTCAATGATTTTGGGGGTCTTTCTGAACAATTGCCCACTCAAACTCTCAATCTCCCAGACCCAGGGAAATTGCATAAATTTATACAAGTTTTAAAGCAAGCTTTGGCTAATTGCGTAGGTTATTTGTTTCACATGTTATCATTAACACATGTATAGGGATTAGTAAGAATATGAGTCCCACTTTTTAAATTTGTTATGACTACTTTTTCCAGTCCTAATAATATGATTATTTTCCAGAACTATAACTCCTGATAGTCAGCAACAAATTACAAATAACCTTGAACCTAATTTGCTCAGAAGGAACACAGGCCAGGAAAAACTGAGTCATCTCTTTATGAAAAGTGCCACTGAAATTACTTTTCACTTCCAAAACCCATTGGAAAGGAGCAGGAAATATCATGAACTCAAACCAAGGTCAAATGACTATATCCCTAGCTCATTAAACATAAACTCAATCCGCAGCTGACTGGGAAATACTTACAAAGCCTTTCAGGTTAACCACACAGAATCTGGGCTTTTGTTTTGAAAATGACCAGCATGCAGGACTATAAAGAACAGCTGCTGTGAATGATTAATAAGAGAACATTTTAAGGATAGACTACTTATTTTACAAAACAGAAACTTTAAAATATGAAAATTTTATGAAATAATAAAGAAACTTCACTTATACTCAAGTATAGAAGTATCTGTAATTTTTCTAAATTGCTTTTGAGAAGCTTAAATAATTTTTAATTAGCTAGTAAGATAATTCAGGACAATATAGAGGCATATTAGAAAAAACAGACTCTAAATCTGATTGTTTATTTCACCTGTAATAAACATGCCTACATTCTATCTTTAGTGAGAAAGGGCTTATTAACTGACTAAGAGATATAGTTTATAATATATTTATCATAGATCTTCCATAGGTTTGTATACTTGTACTCAATTGCTGTTCTAAGCTAAGAAAATATTTTAGATTGGTAACATACAACTAGATTTGCTGTGGTACATGGCGCTTATTTCCATGTATTCTTTGGTGCAGTGAAATGCTGCAGTTGAAACAGAAAACAATATCAAAAGTGGTATAAATACACTAAAATTTCATTAGGCTTTTGCTTATAAGTACTATTGATAAAAATAATGGAGCTTTCCTCTAATTATTAGTTGGGGGGGACAGAAAGAAGATCTATTAATAGAGAGAAAGCGCTATAGTATTCACCAAGGGAGAACAATTAATTTGTTAAGTAACTGTTGGTTAGAAAACTGGGATATAAAAGGCAATCCAAGAGGATATGGAAAAATTTATAGTAGAACTTTTTACATTTTTATGTTATTTCATTCTTTGAACAATTCTATTTTTCATATGTTTTATGATAACCATGATATAATAGTATGGCAGTGCATGTCTACAACTTTTACATAAATAAACACACACATATATATATACATATATAAATATGTATGTATATTTATAAATATGCATTAGTATTTATATATATACATAAAAGTAAATATTAAGATACATGTCAAACATTTTCTAGAATTTTTATTTTAAAAACTCTATTAAAATATCTATGACATACAGAACTGTTTATATGTGTTCCACTACTTGGGGCTTTCCAGGTAGTGCTAGTTGTAAGGAATCTGCCTGCAATGCCAGAGATCTGGATTCATTCCCTGAGTTGGGAAGATTCCCTGGAGGAGGGCATGGCAACCCACTCCAGTATCCTTTCCTGGAGAATCTCCATGGACAGAGGAGTCTGGTGGGCTACAGTTCATAGGGTCTCAAAGAGTCGGACACGACTGAATTGACTGAGTATACATGCACACATTACAGTGTTTGTGACAACATGGATGAATCTGGAGGACATATGATAAATGAAATAATCCAGACAGAAAGACAAATACTGAAAGATCTCACTTATATGTGTCCATCTCTCCAACATTCTTCATTTAGAAAACTGCACACCCTTCAAGTCCCAGTTCAAATGTTCTTTTTCCATCACTCTTTACTCAACTCTATCCAAACAGAGTTAATAACTCCTTCCTCTGTTTTCTCACAGTATTTTTTCCTGCCTCTTCTAGACCACATACTGTGTTGGTGTGAGTGGTCTAGTTGGGGTGAATGAATCCAGATATAAAAAGCTGAAGAGAACACTGACCCCACAGAACCTGGACATTTCCTTCATGCATGCATGCCTGCTAAATCGTTTCAGACATGTCCGATTTTTTTCAACACTATGGACTGTAGCCCACCAGGCTTCTCTGTCCATGGAGTTTTCCAGGCAAGACTACTGGAGTGGGTTGCCATGCTGTCCTCCAGGGGATCTTCCCAACCCAGGGATCGAAACCCATGTCTCTTGGACCACCTACATTGGCTGGCGGATTCTTACCACTAGCCCCACCTGGGAAGACTGGACCTTTCCTTCATGGCCCTGGTATTAGGAGTGTTTTTCACTGCAAGACCTTGAGGGAGGCATCAGTAGCAATTATGCTTAACGAACAGGGACCTTGGTTTTTCTCACTCTGTAATGGCCCTACATTCTGGTTCATAATTATCCTAAGTATTTGAGGACTCTATATTGGTAAATTTACCTGTTGTTCAGTCACTAAGTCATGTCCAAATCGTTGCGACCCCATGGGTTGTAACACAACAGTCTCCTCTGTCCTCCACTATCTCCTGGAGTTAACTAAAATTCATGTCTATTGAGTTGGTGATGCAAACTAACTATCTCATTCTCTGCCACCCCTTTCTCCTTTTGTCTTCAAACTTTGCCAGCATTAGGATCTTGTCCAATGAGTGAGTTGGCTCTTTGCATAAAGTGGTCAAAGTATTCAGCTTCAGCAACAGTTTTTCCAATGAATATTCAGGGTTGATTTCCTTTAGGATTGACAGGTTTGATCTCCTTGCAGTCTAAGGGACGCTCAAGAGTCTTCTCTAAGAGTGCAGTTTGAAAGCATCAATTCTAAGCTTCTCAGCCTTCTTTATTGTTCAACTCTCACATTCATATATCAGTTCAGTACTGTTCAGTTGCTCAGTCGTGTCTGACTCTTTGCGACCTTATGGATTGCAGCAAGCTGGGCTTTCCTATCCATCATCAACTCCTGGAGCTTGCTCAAACTCATGTCCATCGAGTTGGTGATGCCATCCAACCATCTCATCACCTGTCATCCCCTTCTCCTCCTGCCTTCAATCTTACCTCATATCAAGGTCTTTTCCAAGGAGTCAGTTCTTTACATCAGGTGGACAAAGAGTTGGAGCTATAGCTTCAGCATCAGTCCTTCCAATAAATATTCAAGACTGATTTCCTTTAGGATTGACTAGTTGGATGCCCTTGCAGTCCAAGGGACTCTCAAGAGTCTTCTCCAGCACCACAGTTCAAAAGCATCAATTTTTTGGTGCTCAGGTTTCTTTATAGTCCAACTCTCATATCCATACATGACTACTAGAAAAACCATAACTTTGACTAGATGGACCTTTGTCAGCAAAGTAATGTCTCTGCTTTTTAATATGCTGTCTAGGTTGGTTATAGCTTTTCTTCCAAGGAGCAAGTGTCTTTTAAATTCATGGCTGTAATCACCATCTGCAGTGATTCTGGAGACCAAGAAAATAAAGTCTGTCAGTGTTTCCATTGTTTCCCCATATATTTGTCATGAAGTGATGGGACTGGATGCCATGATCTAAGTTTTCAGAATGTTTAGTTTTAAGTCAGCTTTTTTCATTCTCCTCTTTCACTTTCATCAAGAGGCTCTATAGTTCCTCTTCACTTTCTGCCATAAGGGTGGTGTCATCTGCATATCTGAGGTTATTGATATTTCTCCTGGCAGTCTTGATTCCAGCTTGTGTTTTATTCAGTCTGGTATTTCATATGATGTACTCTGCATATAAGTTAAATAAGCAGAGTGACAATACACAGCCTTGACGTACTCCTTTCCCAATTTGGAAATAGTCCATTGTCCATGCCCAGTTCTGTTGCTTCTTGATCTGCATCCAGATTTCTCAGGAGGCAGGTAAGGTGGTCTGGTATTCCCATGTCTTTAAGAATTTTCCAGTTTGTTGTGATCCACACAGTCAAAAACTTTAACATCATCAATGAAGCAGAAGTAGATGTTTTTCTGGAATTCTCTTTTTCTGTGATCCAGCAGATGTTGGAAATTTGAACTCTGTTCCTCTACCTTTTTAAAGTCCAGCTTGAACATCTGGAAGTTCTCAGTTCACATACTGTTGAAGGCTGGCTTGGAGAATTTTGAGCATTACTTTGCTAGCATGTGAGAGGAGTGCAATTGTGCAGTAGTTAGAACATTCTTTGGCATTGCCTTTCTTCGGGATTGGAAAGAAAACTGACTTTTCCAGTCCTGTGGCCACTGCTGAGTTTTCCAAATTTGCTGGCATGTTGAGTGCAGCACTTTAATACACTTTAATAGCATCATCTTTAAGGATTTGAAATAATTCACCTAGAATTCCATTACTTCCCCTAGCTTTTTTCATAGTGATGTTTCCTATGGCCCACTTGAGTTCACACTCCAGGTTGTATGGCTCTAGGTAAGTGATCACACCATCATGGTTATCTGGGTCATTAAGATCTTTTTTGTATAGTTCTTCTGTGTACTCTTGCCACCTCTTCTTAATATCTTCTGCTTCTGTTAGTTCCATACTGTTTCTGTCCTTTATTGTGCTCATCTTTGCATGAAATATTCCCTTGGTATCTCTAATTTTCTTGAAGAGATCTCTAGTCTTTCCCATTCTGTTGTTTTCCTCTATTTATTTGCATTGTTCACTTAGGAAGTCTTTATCTCTCCTTGCTTTTCTTTGGAACACTGCATTCTGATGGATATATTTTTACTTTTCTCCTTTGCCTTTTGCTTCTCTTCTTTTCTCAGCTGTTTGTAAGGCATCCTTAGACAATCATTTGCCTTTTTGGAAATTACTTTTTCTTGGATATGGTTTTGATCAACGCTTCCTGAACAATGCTACAATCCTCTGTCCATATTTCTTCAGTTACTCTATCAGATCTAATCCCTTGAATCTATTGGCCCCTTTCATTGCACAATTGTAAGAGATTTGATTTAGTCATACCTGAATGGTCTAGTGGTTTTTCCTACTTTCTTAATGTAAGTCTGAATTTGGCAATAAGGAATTCATGATCTGAGCCACAAGCCCCATCTTGTTTGCTAACTGTATAGAACTTTTCCATCTTCGGTTGCTAAGAATATAATCAATCTGATTTTGGTGTTGACCATCTGGTGATGTCCATGTGTAGAATTGTCTCTTATGTTTGTGGAAGAAGGTGTCTTCTATGACCAGTGTGTTCTCTTGGCAAAGCTCTGTTAGCCTTTGGCCTGCTTCATTCTGTACTCCAAGGCCAAAATTACCTGTTAATCTATGTATCTCTTGACTTCCTCCTTTTGCATTCCAGTTCCCTATGAAGAAAAAGACATGTTTCTGGGGGTTTTTTTGGTGTTAGTTATAGAAGGTCTTGTAGGTCTTCATAGAACCATTCAACCTCAGCTTCTTCAGCATTACTGGTTGGGGCATATACTTGGATTACTGTGCTTTTTGAATGGTTTGCCTTGGAAATGAACAGACATCATTCTGTCGTTTTTGTGATTTCACCCGAGACTGCCTTTCAGACTATTTTGTTGACTGTGAGAGCTACTCCATTTCTTCTAAGGAGTTCTTGCCCACAGTAGTAGATATAATGGTCATCTGAATTAAATTTGCCCATTCAGATCCATTTTAGTTCACTGATTCCTAAAATGTCGATATTCACTCTTGCCATCTCCTGTTTGACCACTTCCAATTTACCTTGATTCATGGGCCTAACATTCCAGGCTCCTATGCAGTAGTATTCTTTACAGCATCGGACTTTACATCCATCATCAGTCCCATCTGCAACTCGGCATTGTTTTCACTGTGGCTCAGCCTCATCATTCTTTCTGGAGCTATTTCTCCAGTCTGCTCCAATAGCATTTTGGACATCTACCATCCTGGTGAATTCATCTTTCAGTGTCATATCTTTTTACCTTTTCATACTCTTCATGGAATTCTCAAGGTGAGAATACTGAAGTGGTTTTCCATTCTCTTCCCCAGTGGACCACGTTTTTTCAGAACTCTCCACCAAGACTTCCGTCTTGGATGGTCCTACACGGCATGGCTCATAGTTTCATTGAGTTAAACAAGGCTGTGATCCAAGTGATAAGTTTGGTCAGTTTTCTGTAACTGTGGCTTCCATTTTGTCTGCCCTCTGAGGGATAATGATAAGAGGCTTGTGGAAGCTTCCTGATGGGAGAGTCTGGCTGTAGGGGGATCTGGGTCTTGCTCTGTTGGGTGGGGCCATGCTTAGTAAATATTTAATCCAACTTTACAGGGCTCCGTTCCCTCCCTGTAATTTGGCCTGAGGTCAAACTATGGTAGGGGTAATGGCAACCTCCTTCAAAAGGTCTTATGCCAGGACTGTTGTATTCAGTGCCCCTGATTCCATGGCAGGCCTCTGTAGACTCACGTCTCCACCAGAGACTCCTGCTCACTCACAGGCAAGTCTGGCTCAGTCTCTTGTGGGGTCACTGCTCTTTTCTCTTTGGTCCTGTTGTGTACAAGGTTTTGCTTGTGCCCTCAAAGAGTATGTTTCCCCAGTCCTGTGGAAATTCTGTAATTAAATCTCATTGGCCTTCAAAGTCAATTTTCCTGGGGGTTCTCAGCCTCTTTGTCAGATCCCAAGATTGGGAAATCTGTTGTGGTTCCTAGAACTGTCCCAACAGTGTGACAACTTCTTTGATATCATTGTTCTCCAGTTTGTGGGTTGTCTGCTTGGTGAGTCTACAGTGGGTCTCCCACACTGTGCCTCCCAGGTCTCCTGCAGCCAGAGCCCTTGTCCCCACAGCAGGCCATTGCTGTCCCATGCCTCTGCATGAGACACTCAAACACTGAAAGGCAGGCCTGGCTCAATTTTTTGTGGGGTCTCTGGGTCCTAGTACACACAGAGTTTTGTACATCCATGCATGACTACTGGAAAAACCATAGCTTTGACTATAAGTACCTCTGTCAGCAAAATGATGGCTCTGCTTTTTAATATACTGTCTAGGTTTGCCATAGCTTTTCTTCCAAGGAGCAAACATCTTTCAATTTCATGGTGGCAGTCACCATCCACAGTGATTTTGGAGCCCAAGAAAATAAAATATGTTACTGCTTCCACTTTTTCCCCTTCTATTTTCCATGAAGTGATGGGACAGGTTGCCATGATCTTAGTTTTTTTTTTTGTTTTTTTTTTTTAATGTTGTTTCAAGCCAGCTACTCACTAAAATTTGCCTACTCACTAAAATTTATTTGTAAACCCAACATAAATACTTGCAGCAATTTTGCAGTCAATTTCAGGCTGAGCAGCAATAATTTTGAGAAGTCTGATGTGCCTGTTTCCAGCTGAAGTTGAACAAGGAAACATTCTGCCTTTTTCATTCAGTCCCCATACTCTAAGTAAACATGGCCTATATAGTGCCACATTTTGCACATTTTTGTTCTTTTGTGGGATCAAAGTTGTCCAAGTATAGTGCTGCATTGTTGCTTATTGTTTCTCATTGCAAAAACGTTTTAATGTACCTTATGGAGAAAATATGTATGTTAGATGAGTTTTCCTCAGGCATGTTGTTGGCTGTGAGTGTAATATTGTTGAACAAATTATATATATTAAATAAGGCATGTTAAAAAATATTAAGTAAGATTAGGTATTAATTGGGGGCTGAAAATGCTGTGACTAGAGGCTTGCAGAAACCCAACCCTTTATTTCTTCTAGGATCAGTGTTTTAGTATTCATTAATTTGGTGTTCACACTGGCTTCATAGAATAGAACTACTGCAGGTAATGACTATTGGCCATCCTTCTCTATTATTGAAACAATTTAGTAGAGTTAATCCAGCCAGCTTGGCTTGACAGTGATTTCTAACATTAAAGGTACATGTTGTGAATGCATTTTCTTGCAATTGTTTTTTAATAGCATGATTTTTCAATGAACAATCATGCATTTTATTTCTTATTTGCTTTGCAATATTTATTGAGCTATAGATGATTTACAATATTATATTAGTTTCAGGTGTATAACATAGTGTTTCAAAATCTTTGTACATTTTACTGTATTTAAAGTTGGTACAAAATATTGGCTATAATTCCTGTGTTATATAATATATCCTTGTAATTTATTTTATACATAGGAGTTTATACCTCTTAATTCCCTAGTTTGATCTTCTCCTCCCCCACTTTCCTCTCTCTACTGGTAACCACTACTTTGTTCTCTATATCCATGAATCTATTTTTCTTGTATTCATTGCTTATTTTTATTTTTTAGATTCCACATATACGTGACAAAACACAGTATTGCCTTTCCATGTCTGACTTAGTTTAATAAGCATAATGCCATCAAGATCCATCCAAGTTCTTGAAAATGACAGAATTTCATGCTTTTGTGGCTGAGTAATATTTCCATATATATATATATCACATATTATTTATCCATTACTATGTTGATGGCAGATAAGTTGCTTACATGTCTTGGCTATTGTAAATAATGCAGGTATAAACATAAGTGTGCATTTCTCTTTTCAAATTGATGTTTTCATTTTCTTCATATATATGCCCTACAGTATAATTGCTGGTAGTTCTATCTTTAGTTTTTTGAAGAACCTCCATTCTGTTTTCTATAGTGTCTGCATCAATTTACAGTCCATCTTAAAGGGTATCACAGTTTCATATTCTCATATTCTGCATAACCTCACCAACACTTGCTATTTGTAGACTTTTTTTTTTTTTTGGCCATGCCACCCAGTCTGTGGGATCTTAGCTTGTAGACCAGGGGTTAAACCTGGAACATGACAGTGGAAACACTGAGTCCCATCCACTGGACTGCCAGGGAATTCCCTGTAGACTTTTTGATGGTAGCCATTCTAATAGGTGTGAGATGATATTTAATTGTAGTTTTGTGTTTATATGATTAGTGATAAGATATTTTAATGTGGTTGTTAGCCATATGTGTATCTCCTCTGGAAAAACATCAGTTCAAGTCTTCTGCCTATTTTTTATATGGGTATTTTTTATTGTCATTGAATTGTACAAGCTGCTAATGTGTTTTTGATAATAACATATTCGTCATATCATTTGCAAATATTTTTTCCATTAAGTAGGTTATCATTTCATTTTGTCAAAGGTTTCATTTGCTGTGCAAAAGCTTTTAAGCTTGAGTAGGAACCATTTGTTTATTTTTCCTTTTGTTTCTTTGCCTCAGAAGACTGATCTAAAAAATAGTGCTACAATTTATATTAAAGAGTGTTCTGTCTAGGCTCCCTTCACAGAGAACCAGTGTCACATTTAGGTTTTTAAAAGATTTTGAGTTTACTTTTCAATGTGATATAAGGAAATATTTTAATCTCATTCTTTTACGTGTAGCTGTCCTGTTTCCTCAGCACCATATATTAAAGAGATTGTCTTTTCTCCATTGTATATTCTTGCCCCCTTTATCATAGATTAATTGGCCATAAGTGTGTGGGTTTATTTCTGGACTCTCTTTTCTGTTCCATTGATCTGTTTGTCTGTTTTTTGCCAGTACCATACTATTTTGGCTCCTCCCAAGAGTAGTTTAGCTGGTAAAGAATCTGCCTGCAATGCAGGAGACCCCAGTTCAATTCCTGGGTTGGGAAGTTCCCCTGGAGAAGGGATAGGCAACCCACTCCAGTATTCTCGGGCTTCCCTTGTGGCTCAGCTGGTAAAGAATCTGCCTGCAATGTGGGAAACCTGAATTCGATCCCTAGGTTGGGAAGATCCACTGGAGGAGGGCATGGCAACCCACTCCAGTATTCTTGCCTGGAGAATCCCCATGAACAGAGGAGCCTGACCGTCTATAGTCCATGGGATCACAAAGAGTCAGACACAACTGAGTGACTAAGCACAGCACATATTATTTTAAGTACCGTAGCTTTGCAATACAGTCTGAAGTAAAGGAGCATGCTATCTCCAACTTTTTGTTTTCCTCAAAATTGTTTTGGTTATTTGAGGTCTTTTGTGGTTCTACAAATTTTAAAATTATTTGTTCTAGTTCTGTGAAAAATGTCATGGGCATTTTGTTAGGGATTTCATTAAATTTGTAGACCATTATGGGTAGTATGGACATTTTATGAATAATGTCTTCCAATACATGAACATGGAATATCTTTGCATTTATTTCTATCATCTTCAACCTTCTTTATCAGTGTTTTTAGTTTATAGGTAGATCTTTAATCTCCTTGGTTAACTTTATTTCCATGGCTTTTAATCTTTTTTAATACAATTGCAAATGACATGACTTTCTTGAATTCTCTTTCATTATTAGTTTATAGAAATGTAACACATTTCTGTATATTAATCTTGTATCCTGAAAATTTACTGAATATATTTATTACTTTTAATAGTTTTTTTGTGGACACTTTAATGTTTTATTTATATATATATATATTAATAGTATTATGTCATCTGCAAAGAGTGACAGTTTCACTTTTCCCTTCCAATTTGGAGGGTTTTTTTATTTCTTCTTCTTTTCTGATTGCTGTGATTAGGACTTCCTATACTATATTAAATAGAAGTGCTGACAATGGGCATCCTTGACCTTTCACAATTTTAGAGGAAAAGTTTTCAGCTATTCATTGTTTAGTATGAAGTTAGCTGTGTTCAGTTCAGTTCAGTCTCTCAGTCGTGTCCGACTCTTTGTGACCCCATGGACTGAAGCACACCAGGCCTCCCTGTCCATCAACAACTCCCGGAGTTTACTCAAACTCATGTCCATTGAGTCGGTGATGCCATCCAACCATCTCACCCTCTGTTGTCCCATTCTCCTCCTGCCTTGAATCTTTCCCAGCATCAAGGTCGTCTCAAAAGAATCAGTTCTTTGCATCAGGTGGCCAAAGTATTGGAGTTTCAGCTTCACCACCAATCCTCCCAAAGAATATTCAGGACTGATTTCCTGTAGGATGGACTGGTTGGATCTCCTTGCAGTCCTAGGGACTCTCAAGAGTCTTCTCCAACACCACAGTTTGAAAGCACAGCATTCTGCATATAAGTTAAGTAAGCAGGTTGACAATATACAACCTTGAAGTACTCCTTTCCCAATTTTAAATCCATCTGTTGTTCCATGTCCAGTAGCAACTGTTGCTTCTTTTCTTGAATATAGCTTTCTCAGCAGGCAGGTAAGGTGGTTGGGTATTCCCATCTCTAAGAATATTCCACAGTTTGTTGTGCTTCATACAGTCAAAGGCTTTAGTGTAGTCAATGAAATAGAAGTAGAAATTTTTATGGAGTTACCTTGCTTTTGCTGCGATCCAGCAGATGTTGGCAATTTGCTCTCTGGTTGTTCTGCCTTTTGTAAATCCAGCTTGTTTATCTGGAAGTTCTTGGTTCACGTACTGTTGAAGCCTAGCTTGAAGGATTTTGAGCATAATTCTGCTAGCATGTGAAATGACTGCAATTGTGTGGTAATTTGAACATTCTTTGGTATTGCCTTTCTTTGGAATTGGAATGAAAATTGAGCTTTTTCAGTCCTGTGGCCACTGCTGAATTTTCCAGATTTGCTGGCATATTGAGTGCAGCACTTTCACAGGATCATCTTTTAGGGTTTAAAATAGCTCAACTGGAATTCCATTACCTCCACTAGCTGTGTTCATAGTAATTCTTCCTAAGGCCCACTTGACTTCACACTCCAGGAAGTCTGCCTCACCATCGTCATTATCCAGGGCATTAAGACATTTTCTGTACCGTTCTTCTGTGTATTCTTGCCACTGCTTCTTAATCTCTTCTGCTTCTGTTAGGTTCTTGATGTTTTTGTCCTTTATTGTGCCCATCTTTGCATGAAATGTTCCCTTGGTATCTCTAATTTTCTTGAAGAGATCTCTAGTCTTTTCCATTCTATTGTTTTCCTCTATTTCTTTGCATTGGTCACTTAAGAAGGCTTTCTTATTTCTCGTTGCTATTCTGTTGATCTCTGCATTCAGTTGAGTATACCTTTCCCTTTTTCCTTTGCCTTTCACTTCTCTTTTTTCTCAGCTACTTGGAAAGCCTCCTCAGACAATCATTTTGCCTTTTTGCATTTCTTTTTTTTTCCTTGGGGACAGTTTTGGTCACAGCCTCCTATACAATGTTATGAACCTCCATCCAAAGTTCTTCAGGGTTTCTGTCTACCAGATCTAATACCTTAAATCTATTTGTCACTTCCACTGTATAATCATAAGAGATATGATTTAGGTCACATCTGAATGGTTTAGTGGTTTTCTATATTTTCTTCAATTTGAGCCTGAATTTTGCAATAAGGAGCTGATGATCTGAGCCACAGTCAACTTCAGGTCTTGCTTTTGCTGACTGTACAGAGCTTCTCCATCTTCAGCTGCAAAGAATACAGTCAATCTGATTTCAGTATCAACCATCTGGTGATGTCCATATGTAGAGTGGTCTCTTGTGTTGTTGAAAGAGGGTGTTTGCTATGACCAGTGCATTCTCTTGGCAAAACCCGGTTAGCCTTTGTACTGCTTCATTTTGTACTTCAAGGCCAAACTTGCCTGTTACTCCAGGTACCTCTTGACTTCCTACTCTTGCATTCCAGTCCCTTATGGTGAAAAGGACAACTTTTTTTGGTGTTTATTCTAGAAGGTGTTGTAGGTCTTCCTAGAACCGGTCAACATCAGTTTCTGTGGCATCAATAGTTGGGGCATAGACTCGGATTACTGTGATGTTGAATGGCTTGCTTTGGATACAAACTGAGATTATTCTGTCATTTTTGAGAGTGCAGCCATGCTTGATTGAACTTTCTGCATATCAGACTCTTGTTCACTGTGAGGGCAACTGCATTCCCTCTAAGGAATTCTTGCCCATAGTAGTAGATATAATTGTTATCTGAATTAAATATACCCATTCCTGTCCACTTTATTTCACTGATTCCTAAAACGTAGATGTTCAGTCTTACTATTTCCTGTTTAACCACATCCAATTTACCTTGATCCATGAAGATAACACTCCAGGTTCCTATTCAGTATTGTTCTTTATAGCATCAGACTTTACTTTTACTTCCAGACACGTTCAAAACTGGGTGTCCTTTCAGCTTTGGCTCAGCCTCTTCATTCTCTCTGGGGATAAGTTCTCTGCTCTTCCCCGGTAGCTTATTGGACACCTACTGACCTGGGGTGCTCATCTTTTCATTTCATATCTTTTTGACATAGTATTCATTTAAGATTTTTTGTAGCTCTGTGATATTGGTTGTTACTTTTCCTCTTTATTTCTATTTTGTCTTCTTTGGACCTCTCTCTTTTTTTCTTGATGAGTCTGGCTAAAGGCTTATAATTTTTTTATATTTTTATTACTTTTTCTTTTCTATTTTTTAAAAATTGATCAATTTATTTTAATTGGAGGTTAATTACTTTACAATATTGTGGTGGTTTTTGCCATACATGGACATGAATCAACCATGGGTGTACACATTTTTGAAAAACAAGCTCTTGGTTTCATGGGAATATTTTATTGTTATTTATTTATTTATTTGTTTATTTTTTGGTATCTAATTTAATTCCTCTCAGATTTGGTCTTTGTTCTTATTCTAATTTATTACATGGTAGGTTAGATTGTTTATTTGAGACTGTTCCTTTTTCCTTGAAATAGGCTTGTATAATTATAAACTGTCCTTTTAAAACTACTTTTACCACATCCCCCAAATCTTGGAAAATTATGTTTTTATTTTTATTTGTCTTGAGGTCTATTTATATTTCTTCTTTGATTTCTTTATTGACCAACTGGTTTCTTAGTAGTATGTTTTTTATTCTCCACATGTTTGTGTTTTTCTTATTTTCTTCCTGTAATTGATTCTTGTTGTTTAGTTGCTGAGTCATGTCTGAATCTTTTGTGACCCCATGGACTGTAGACCATCAGGCCCCTCTATCCATAGGATTTCCCAGGTAAGAATACTGGAGTCAGTTTCCATTTCATTCTCCAGGGGATCTTTCTGACCCAGGGAACGAAGCTCTGTCTCTTCCATTGGCAGGAGGATTCTTTACCTCTAAGCCATGAAGGAAGCCTAGTGATAATCGATTCCTAGTATACTATTGTGTTAGAAAAAAATGTTTGATATAATTTTTACGCACTGAAATCTGTTGAGACTTGATTTTTGACTGAGCATATGATCTATCTTAAAGAATGTTTAATGTACTCTTTTTTCCTTAAGGTCACTTGGTGGCTCAGACAGTAAAGCATCTTGCTTACAATGCGGGAGACCTGTGTTTGATCCCTGGGTTGGGAAGATCCTCTGGAGAAGGAAATAGCAACCCACTCCAGTACTCTTGCCTGGAAAATCCCATGGACAGAGGAGCCTGGTAGGCTACAGTCCATGGGGTCGCACAGAGTTGGACACGACTGAGCGACTTCACTTTCACTTCACTTTTTTCCTTAAAAAGTATTTTACTATCCTTCCCTCTCATAGCAATTTATAATAATTTATTTCCCTAGGAGCTCAGTACTGAATGCATACAATAAGAAAGAAAAATACTGTCTGAAAATTTAAAAAGGAGATACATTATCAAAGTCCTTAAATCAGGGGTTGTGTGCTCATATATAAATTCATGAGCTATCTCATTACACAAAAGAAGTCTTGTAAACTGCAAAAAATGTTTTGTTTCAATACACCAATCACATGCATTAATTGCTCAGTGTTATCACTTGAAGCACAATTAATTTGATATTCTACAAATGCCTATATGCTTTTGTTTTGCTATCTTTAACTACTTCAGGGCACTGTGCCAAACATTCCTTATATTTTTATCCTCTGTTGTAGAGGTGCACACTGGAGAGGCTGACATTAGTGCAGAAAAAAATTGTCAAATATGGTTCATCGTGTTCTGTAATTAAACATGTTCTGTAATTAAACATAGGACTCCATTTTAAATCTTTTGCTACTAAAAATCTATTTATTTGTTTTTTTTTTAATTTTATATTGGCGTATAGTTGACTAACAATGTTTTCTTAGTTTCAGTTGTAAAACAAAGTGATTAAGCTATACATATACATGTATCTGGGCTTCCCTGGTAGCTCAGCTGGTAAAGAATCTGTCTGCAATGCAGGAGACCTGGGTTCAATCCCTGAGTTGGGAAGATCCCTTGGAGGAGGGCATGGCAACCCACTCCAGTATTCTTGCCTGGAGAATACCCATGGACAGAGGAGCCTGATGGGCTACAGTCCATGGGGTCGCAAAGAGTTGGACAAGACTGAGCAACTAAGCACAGCACACAACACAGCATACATGTATCTACTCTTTTTCAGATTCATTTTCCATTTAGGTTGTTACACAATACTGAGCAGAGTTCCCTGTTCTATATAGTAGGTCTTGTTGGTTATCATTTTAAATTCAGCAATATGTACATGTCCATTACAAACTCCCAATCTATCCCAATCTATCTGTCCCCAACAATGCTTTCCCCTTGGTACCCATACGTTCATTCTCTAGGTTTGTGAGTCTATTTCTGTTTTGTAAATAAGTTCATTGGTATCAGGGCTTCCATTGTGGCTCAGCTGGTAAAGAATCCACCTGCAATGTGGGAGTCCTGGGTTTGATCCCTGGGTTGGGAAGATCCCCTGGAGAAGGGAAAGGCTACCCACTATAGTATTCTGCCCTAGAGAATTCCATAGTCCATGGGGTCGCAAAGAGTTGGACATGACTGAGTGACTTTCACTCTCATTTGTATCATTTTTTTTGTAGATTTCTCATTTTAATGATATCATACTGTATTTCACTTTCTCTGTCTGACTTCCTTCACTCATTGTGACAATCTCTAGGTCCATCTATGTTGCTTAAAATGTCATTATTTAATTGTTTTTATGATTGAATAAGATTCCATCATATATATATATATATATATATATATATATATATATATATACACACACACACACACAACATCCTTCTATATCCATTCTTCTGTTGATGAACATTTAGGTTGCTTCCATGTCTTGGCTATTGTAAACAGCACTGAAATGAAAACTGAAGTGCATGTATCTTTCCAGATTATTGTTTTCTCTTGATAGATGCTCAGGAGCAGGATTGCAGGATCATATGTTAGTTTTATTTTTAGTTTTTTTAAGGACTCTACACACTGTGCTCCACAGTTGCTGTCCCACCGACAGTATATGAAGGTTCCCTTTTCTTCGCACTCTCTTCAGCATGTATTGCTTGGAGACATTTTGATTTTGGCCATTCTGACTGCTGAGAGGTGATAACCATTTTAATTTTGATTCACATTTATCTAACAGTTAGTGATATTAAGCATCTATTCATGTGCCTCATGGCCATCTGTGTGTCTTTTTGGAGAAATATCTATTTAGATTTTCTACTCTCTTTTTTTTTTTTTTTTTTGGTGAGTAATTGCTACACAATGATGTGGTGGTCTCTGCTGTACATCAAAACGAATCAGTCATAATTATATATGTATATCCCCTCCCTCTTCAATCTCCCTCTCCCTCTGATTCCACCCCTCTGGGTCATCACAGAGTGCCAGACTGAGGTCGGTCCCTGTGTTATACAGCAGCTTTCTGCTAGTTATCTATTTAACACATAATAGTGTTTATATGCCAATACTACTTTCTCAATTTCTTCTAGCTTCTACTTCCCCAGCTATGTCCACAAGTCCATTCTCTACATCTGCATCTCCATTTCTTTTCTGTAAATAAGTTAATCAGTACTATTTTTTCTACATTCCATATGTATGTGTTAGTATATGGTATTTGTTTTTCTCTTTCTTACTTCACTCTTTATAACAGTCTCTAGACCCATCCACCTCACTACAACTGACTCTAATTTGTTCTTTTTTATGACTGAGTAGTATTCCATTGTGTATATGTACCACATCTTCTTTTTCTGTCAGTGGACATCTAGGCTGCTGCCATGTCCTGGCTATTATTGTAAATAGTGCTGCAGTGAACGTTGGAATGCATGCTTCTTTTTGAATATTGAATCTCAGGGCATATACCCAGTAGTGGGATTTCTGGGTCATATGATAGTTTTATTCCTGGTTTGTTAAGGAATCTCCATACTATTCTCTATAGTGGCTATACCAGTTTTCTATACCTAGAAAAGTGCAGTGGGGTCCCCTTTTCTCAACATCCTCTCCAGCATTTATTATTTGTAGAGTTTTTTTTTTTTTAATGCTGACCACTCTGATTGGTGTCAGGTGACACCTCATTGTAGTTTTCATTTGCGTTTCTCTGATAATGAGCAATATTGGGCATCTTTTCACGTGATTGTTAGCATTTGGATGTCTTCTTTGGAGAAATGTCTGTTTAGGTCGTCTGCCCATTTCGTTTTCTTTCGTTTTTTAATTAATTAATTAATTTTAATTGGAGGACAATTACTTTATGATATTGTGATGGTTTTTGTCATACATCAACATGAATTGGCCACAGGTATACAATTCCTGATTGAGTTGTTTGTTTTGATGATATTAAGCTATATGAGCCATTTGTAAATTTTGGAGATTAGTTCCCTGTCGGCCACATGGTTTGCAAATATTTTCTTCCATATTATGAATTGTCTTTTAACCTTATTTATGGTATCCTTTGCTGTGCAAAAGGTTTTGAGTTTAATTATGTCCAATTTGCTTATTTTTGTTTTTATTTCCATTACTCTGGGAGACAGACTGAAAAAAGTATTGCTGTGAAAGTTTTTTTGCCTATGTTTTCCTCTAAGAGTTTTATGCACTCTGGTCTCATATTTAGGTCTTCAATCCAGTTTGAGTGTAATTTCGTGTATAGTATTAAAGAATATTCTATTTTTATTCTTTACATATAGTTGTCCATTTTTTCCCAGGGCAATTTATTGAAGAGACTCCTTTCTCCCTTGTATAGTCTTAACCTCTTTAATTGACTATAGGTGCATGGATTTATTTCTGGTCTTTTAGTTTTGTTCCATTGATTTATATTTTTATTTTTGTGCCAGTACCATACTATTTTGAGACAATAGCTTTGTATTACAGCCTGAAGTCAGGGAGCCTAATTCTTTTAGCCCTATTTTTCTTGCTCAAGATTGCCTTTGCTCTTTGGTGTCTATTTTGTCTCCATACAAGTTTTAAGAATTTTTGTTCTAGTTCTGTAAAACATGCCATTGGCAAGTTGATAGGGATTGCATTGAATATGTAGACTGACTGGGTTTGTATAACAGTTTTCACAATATTGATTCTTCCAATATAAGAACATGGAATATTTTCCCACATGGGTCATCTATTTATTTAATCAACATCTTACAGTTTTTGCAGTACAGGTCTTTTCTCTCACTAGGTAGGTTTATTCCTAGGTATTTTATTGTTTTGCTGCCATGATAAATGGCATTGTTTCCTTAATTTCTTTTCCTGATATATCATTGATAGTGTATAGGAATGAAAGTGATTTCTGTGTATTAATTTTGTTACCTGCAACTTTACCAATTTCATTGATGAGCTCTAGTACTTTTCTGGTAGCATCTTAAGCATTTTATATGTATACTTTCATGTCATCTGCAGGAAGTGACATTTTTACTTTTTCTTTTCCAATTTGGATAGCTTTTGATTTTTTCTTAATCTCTGATTGCTATCGTGGGGATTCCCAAAACAATGTTGAATTAAAGTGATGAGAGCAGACAGCCTTGTCTTGCCCTGATCTTAAAGGAAATTCTTTCAAATTTCACCATTGAGTATTAGGTTAGCTGTAGGTTTGCTGTATATGGCCTTAATTATGTTGAAGTATCTTACTTATTTTTTAAACATTTTGTTTGTCTTTCTATGCCCACTTTCTGGAGATTTTTTAACCTGAATGGGTGTTGAATTTTGTAAAAACAAAACAAAACAAACTTTTTCCTGCATCTATTGAGATGATCATATGTTTTTTTTTTTTCCTTCAATTGGTTAATGTGGTTCATCACATTGATTATTTGTGGATATTGAAGAATCCTTGCATCTCTGGGATAAATCCCACTTGATTATGGTGTTTGAACCTTTTAATATATTGTTGGATTCAGAGTGCTACTATTTTGTTGAAGATTTTGTGTCTATGTTCATCAGTTACATTGGCCTGTATTTTTCTTTTTGTTTGTCATATCTTTGTCTGGTTTTGGTATCAGGATGAGAGTGGCATCATAGGATGAGCTTGGGAGTTTTCTTTCCTCTGCAATTGTTTGGATAAGCTTCAGGAAGATGGGTGCTAGCTCTTCCTTAAATGTTTGCTAAAATTTGCCTGTGGAGCCATCAGTTCCTGGACTTTTGTTAGTTGGAAGTTTTTAAATCACAGTTTCAACTTGAGTACTTGTGATTGGTCTAGTCTTATTTTGTATTTCTTCCTGGTTTAGTGTTGGGGAATTGTACCATTTTAAAAATTTGTGCATTTCTTCCAAGTTATCCATTTTATCAGCATACAGTTGCTTACAGTAGTCTTTCATGATCCTTTGTATTTCTGTGGTGCCAGTTGTAATTACTTTTTTATTTCTAATTTTATTGATTTGAAACCTGTCCTTTTTTTTTCTTGATGAGTCTTGCTAAAAGTTTATCAATTTTGTTTATGTTTTCCAAGATGTATATTTTAGTTTCATTGATTTTTGCTGTCGTTTTCTTTATCTCTATTTCATCTATTTTTGCTCTCATCTTTATGATTTCTTCTACAAACTTTGCATTTTGTTCATTTTTTCTCTAGTTGCTTTTGAGGTAAGTTTAGGTTGTTTATTTGATATTTTTCTTGTTTCCTGTGGTAAGATTGGCTTGCTATAAACTTCCTTCTTAGAACTGCTTTTGCTGCCTTTCATAAGTTTTGGATCATTGTGCTTTTGTTTTAATTTTTCTCTAGTTATTTATTGATTTCCTCAGTTCTCCATTGGTTGTACAGTAGCATATTATTTGGCCTCTGCATTTTAGTGATTTTTAGAGTTGTTTCTTTTAGTTTATTTCTAATCTTATAGCGTTCTGGTCAGAAGAAATATTGGATATGATTTTAATTTTCTTAAATTTACCGAGGCTCACTTTGTGGCCCAGAATGTGGACAATCCTGGAGAATGTTCCATGTGCTCATGAGAAGAATATGCATTGTTCTTCTTTGGGATGAAATGCTCTATAAATATCAATTGAATCCATATGTGTCATGTAAGGCCTGTGTTTCCTTATTGATTCTCTTTCTGGATAATCTATCCATTGATGAAAGGTGTATTAACACCCTCTACTATTACTGTGTTACTGTTGATTTCTCCCTTTATGGTTGTTAGTATTTGCATAATATATTGAGATGCTTCTATTCTGGGTGCACATATATTTACAATTGTTATATCTTCTTTTTGGAAAGACCTCTTTATCAATATGTAGTATCCATCTTTGTCTCTTATTTTAAAGTCTATTTTGTCTTATATGAGTATTTCTTACTCCAACTTTCTTTTGATCTCCATTTGCATGGAATATCTTTTTCCATACCTTCACTTTCAGTCTGTATGTGTCTCTAGGTCTAAAGTGGTTCACTTATAAAAGCATATGTATGTTTTATTTATTCATATATATTTTTGGTATTCATTCAATCAGTCCATATCTTTTGGTTGGAGCATTTAATTCATCTGCATTTAAAGTAATTGTTGATATATATGTTTCTATTGCCATTTCTTAATTGTCTTCAGTTTTGTTTTTGTTTTTGCAGGGGTAAGTTTTTTTTTTCTGTCCTTTTCCATCCTGTTCTCTTTTCTTGTATTTTAATGACCATCTTTAGTGTTGTGTTTGCATTACTTTTTCATTTTTCCATATTTTTGTGTCTCTGTCTATTGCTGTTTGGGGTTTTCTCTTCCCATGAGGTTTTGATATAGCAGTCTATATATATATTCTTGTTGTTTAGTCACTAACTTGTGTCCAACTCTTTTGTGACCCTATGAATTGTAACCCACCAGGGTCCTTTGTCTATGGAATTTCCCAGGCAAGATTACTGAAGTGGGTCGCCATTTTCCTCTTTCAGGGGATCTTCCAGACCCAGTAGTTGAACCCACATCTCTTGTGTCACCTGCACTGGTGGACAGATTATTTACCACTGAGCTGCATGGGAAGTCTATATATATACAGGGTAGTTTTAAGTTGGTTTCTTTTCTCATCAAGAGAAGTTCCTTTAGCATTTGTTGTGAAGCTTGTCTGGTCATACTTAATTCTCTTAACTTTTCTTTTTATGTGAAGGTTTTAATTTTTCTTTTGAATCTGAAAGAAAGCATTGCTGTTTAGAATATTTTTGGTTGTAGATTTTCTCCTTTCATCACTTTGAATATATCATGCTACTTACTTCTGGTCTGCAGTTTCTGCTGAAAAATCATCTGTTAACCTTATAGGAGTTCCTTTGTATGTTATTTGCCATTTTCATTCCCTGTGTATTTTTAATATTTTGTGTTTCTCTTTATTTTTTTTCAGCTTGAATACTAGGTGTCTCAGGATGTTCCTCCTTGTGTTTATCCTGCCTGGCACTTTCTTTGCTTCCTGGGTCTGGATGACTGTGTACTTCCCCATGTTAAGGAGGTTTCAGCTCTTATCTCTTCAAATATTTTCTCAGGTCCTTTCTCCCTCTCTTCCTTTTCTAAGACCTCTATACTGCAAATGTTGGTTCATTTAATCTTGTCCTAAAGATCTCTGAAACTTTGTTTCTTTTCATTTTGTTTCTTTATGCTGTTCTGCAGCAGTGACTTCCACCATTCTGTCTTCCCAGTCACTTATCCATTCTTATTCATCAGTTATTCTGCTATTGATTACTTATACTGTATTTTCCATTTCAGTTTTTTGCATTGTTCATTTCTAGGTTTGTTTATTTTTTAGTTTTTCTTCATCTTTTTTAAACATTTCTTGAATCTTTTTGATCCTTCCCTCCTTTTTTTTTAATCCAAGATTCTTGATCATCTTCACTATTGTTATTCTGAAATCTTTTTCTGGAAAGTTGACTATCCCCACTTCACTTAGTTGTTTCTCTGGGATTTTATCTTATACTTTCACCTCTGACATATTTCTCTGCTACTTCCTTGCCTAATTTTCTATGATTGTTGTTTCCATTCCACAGGCTGCAGGATTGTAGTTCCTCATGCTTCTGCTGTCTACCTTTTGGTAGATGAGGCTATGTAAGTGGTTTGTGCATGCTTCCTATTGGGAGGAACTTCTGGTGGGTGGATCTGTATCTTGTTCCTTTGGTGCACATGACTTTGCTCAGGAAAATTTTAATCCACTTTTATGTTGATGGATGTGGGCTTTGTTCCCACTCTGCTAGTTGTTTGGCCTGAAGTGACCCAGCACTGGAGCCTACAGACTGTTTTCTGGGGCTAATGGTGGCCTCTGAGAGGGCTTACACTGATGAGTACATCCCAGAATCTCTACTGCCATTGTCTTTGCCCCTTCACTAAGCCACAGCTACTCCCCTGCCTCTGCAGGAGCCCCTCACCCACAAAACACTATCAGGTAGGTCCGGCCTAGTCTTTCATGGGGTCACTGCTTGCTTCTCTTGGGTGCTAATGTACATGAGATTCTGTGTGCCCTCCTAGAGTGGAGTTTATGTTTTCCCCAGTCCCATGGAAATCCTATGATCACATACTGCTGTCTTTCAAATCCAGATTCCCTAGGGATTTCTTCTCTAGCTGCCAGACCCCCAGGCCAGGAAGCCTGATGTGTAGCCCAGAACTTTCAGACCTATGATATAACATCTGTGAAATAATTATCTTCCATTTTGTGGATAACCCAGAACTTTCACTCCTGTTATATAACATCTGTGGTATAATTGCATTTCATGTTGTGGATTTCCCATCTAGTGTGTATGGGATTTGATTTTGTTATGATTGTGCCCCTCCCAGCATCTCATTGTGACCTATTGCTTTTATTTAGATATATGGTGCCTTTTTTGGTGTGTAGTATCCAACTTTGCTGTTGTTGTTGTTCATGATTGTTCAACAGTTAGTTGTGACTTTGGTGCTCTCACAAGAAAGGGGTAAGCTCATGTCCTTGCACTTCACACCGTCTTGAGCTAATTTCATTAAGCTCTTGTAAAGAATGTGTGTGTATGTGTTATTCACTCAGATTTGTCTGACTCTTTGTGATCCCATGGACTGTAGCCCACTAGGCTCCTCTGTCCATGGAATTCTCCATGTAAGAATACTTCCTGACCCAGGGGTTCTTCCTGACCCAGGGATTGAACCCCAGGTCCCCCACATTGCAGGCATATTCTTTACCATTGGAACCACTAGAGAAGTCCACAAAGAATGTCTATTTAGATGTGTTTAGGAAAAAAATGTTTCTAGATGTCTATTATGTCCAACTAGTTTATTGTGGGCTTAAGAACACTGTTGTATTATAAAATTTCTATATGGAAAGTATTTCCATTGATTCAGTGGGGGTGTAAATGTCCCTGGCTATAATTGTATTGCTAGTTTCTAACTTTATGACTGTTAATATTTGCTTTATACATTTAGGTGTTCCTCCACATTAACACATTGAAAGATAAAAAACATTATCTCAATAGATACAGAGAAAGCCTTTGACAAAATTCAACATCCATTTATGATAAAAACTCTTTAGAAAGCAGGCATAGAAGGAACATACCTCAACATAATAAAAGCCATATATGATAAAGAAACAGCAAACATTATCCTCAATGGTGAAAAATCGAAAGCATTTCCTCTAAAGTCAGGAACAATACAGGGGTGCCAACTCTAACCACTACTATTCAACATAGTTTTGGAAGGTTTAGCCATGTCAATCAGATAAGAAAAGAAAATAAAAGCAATCCAAATTGGAAAAGTAGAAGTAAAACTCTCACTGTTCACCAATGACTTGATCCTCTACATAGAAAACCCTAAAAACTCCACCAGAAAATTACTAGAGCTAATCAGTGAATATAGTAAGGTTGCAGGAAATAAAATTAACACACAGAAATCCCTTGCATTCCTATACACTAACAGTGAGAAAACAGAAAGAGAAATTAAGGAAACAATACCTTTCACCATTGCAATGAAAATAATAAAATACTTAGGAATAAATTTACCTAAAGAAACAAAATATCTATATATAGAAACCTATAAAATACTGATGAAAGAAATCAAAGATGACACAAATAGATGGAGAAATATACCATGTTCATGGAACGGAAGAATCAATATAGTGAAAATAAGCATACTACCCAAAGCAATCTATAGATTCAATGCAATCCCTAATAAGCTACCAATGGTACTTTTCACAGAACTAGAACAAATAATTTCACAATTTGTATGGAAATACAATAAACCACGAATAGCCAAAGCAATCTTGAGAAAGAAGAATGGAACTGGAAGAACCAACCTGCCTCACTTCAGACTATACTACAAAGCTACAGACATCAATACAGTATGGTTCTGGCACAAAGATAGAAATATAGATCAATGCAACAAAATACAAAACCTAGAGATAAGTCTATGCAGCTATGGACAACTTATCTTTGCCAAAGGAGGCAAGAATATACAATGGAGAAAAGACAATCTCTTTAACAAGTGGTGCTTGGAAAATTGGTCAACCACTTGCAAAAGAAGAAACTAGAACACTTTCTAACACCATACACAAAAATAAACTCAAAATGGTTTAAAGATCTAAATGTAAGACCAGAAACTCTAAAATTTCTAGAGGAAAACTTAGGCTGAATATTCTCTGACATAAATAACAGCAGGATCCTCTATGACCCACCTCCCAGAATAATGGAAATAAAAGCAAAAATAAACAAATAGGACCTAATTAAACTTAAAAGCTTTTGCACAACGAAGGAAAAAAGATAGCCTTCAGAATGGGAGAAAATAATAGCAAATGAAACAGCTGACAAAGAATTAATCTCAAAAATATACAAGCAGCTCTTGCAGCTCAATTCTAGTAAAATAAGCAACCCAATCAAAAAATGAGCCAAAGAACTAAACAGACATTTCTCCAAAGAAGACATACATATGGCTAACAAACACATGAAAAGATGCTCAACATCACTCATTATCAGAGAAATGCAAATCAAAACCACAGTGAGGTACCATCTCATGCCGGTCAGAATGACTGCTATCAAAAAGTCTACAAACAGTAAATGCTGGAGAGGATGTGGAAAAAGGGGAACCCTGTTACACTCTTGGAGGGAATGCAAACTAATACAGCCACTATGGAGAACAGTGTGGAGATCCCTTAAAAATACTGGAAATAGAACTTCCATATGACCCAGCAACCCTACTGCTGGGTGTACACACAGAAGAAACCAGAATTGAAAGAGACACGTGTACCTAATGTTCATCGCAGCCTTGTTTACAATAGCTAGGACATGGAAGCAACCTAGATTTCCATCCGCAGATGAATGGAAAAGAAAGTTGTGGTACATATACACAACGGAATATTACTCAGCTATTAAAAAGAACACAGAGTCAGTTCTAATGAGGTGGATGAAACTGGAGCCTATTATACAGGGTGAAGTAAGTCAGAAAGAAAAACACCAATACAGTACATTAACACATATATATGGAATTTACAAATATGGTAATGATGACCCTATATGCAAGACAGAAAAAGAGACACAGATATAAAGAACAGACTTTTGGACTCTGTGGGAGATGAGGGTGGGATGATTTGAGAGAATAGCACTGAACCATGTATATTACCATATGTGAAATAGATGACCAGTCCAAGTTTGATGCATGAAACAAGGCACTCAAAGCCAGTGCACTGGGACAACTCAGAGAGATGGGATGGGGAGGAAAGTGAGAAGGGCTTTTGGGTCAGGGGAACACATGTACACCCATGTCTAATTCATGTCAATGTATGGCAAAAACCACCACAATATTGTAAAGTAATTAGCCTCCAATTAAAATAAATTTTAAAAAATTTAGTTGTTCCTTTAACAAGTGCATGAGTATAAATATCATTAATGAGTATAATATCTTCTTGTATTGATTATTTTACCATTATTTAATGTTCTTCTTTGTCTTTTTCTTTAGAAGTTTTTTTAAAGGCTATTTTGTACCGTATGAGTATTCCTATCCCCACTTTCTGGTTATTTCCATTTTCATTACTCTCTTTTCCCTTCCCCTCACTCACAGTCTGTGTGTGTCTTTTGCCCTGTATTGAGTCTCTTTTAGAGAGCATATTAAAAGGTCTTGTTCTATATTTTATCTTATCAGCCATCCTATGTCTTTTCATGGAGTATTTAGTTCACTGACATTTAAAGCGATTACTGACAGGTATGTACATCTTGCCATTTTGTTACTTGTTTCCTGGTTGTTTTGATAGTTCTTCTCTGTCCTTTTCTTCTTCTTTATCTCGTGTGTGTGTGTGTGTGTGTGTGTGTGTTTTCTATGCTTGTGTTCTTTCTCTCTTGTTTCTGTATATCTATTGTAAGTTTTTGATTTGTTGTCACTATGAGGTTCATATATTTTGACCTATATCTATATCTATTCATTTAAAAAAGATGTTCAACATATTCTAAAATATCTATATTTCTTGCTGGGATTTAAGATTTTGATGTCATACTTTACATCTTCATGTTTATTTCTTCACTCTTAATTTAGTTTTAGTTGATTTTATACCTTGTTCTTTTAATCTTCACATTAGCTTTTTTAGTGGTTGTCTCACAGACTTTACCATATATTTTCTCTTACTAGTGGAGTACTTCCCTTCCTGTAGATTTTTATTTCTCATCATAGTGTTCTCTTTTCCACTTAATGAAGCTCCTTTAGCATTTCTTTTAGGGTGGATTTGGTATTGAGTAAATACCTTAAAGTTTTGTTTGTCTGAGGAATATTTAAAATGTCTCCTAATAGTAAATGATAATGTTGCTGCATAGAGTATCCTAAATTTCAGATTTTTGACTATCAGCTCTTACTTATATCATACAACTCCATCTTGTCTTGCAAAGTTTTTGCAGCAAGATCAGTGGATAGCCTTATGGGTAAGTCTTGTATGTGACACTTTTTCTCGTGCTCCTTTACACGTCTCTCTTTAATTTTTTTACCATTTTGATTGTGATATATCTTGGTGTGGATCTGTTTGTGTTCATCTCATTTGGGAGTCTCTACGATACATGTTTTTCTCTGAGAGTTCAGTAACTTTCCTGCCATAATTTAATGAAATAAATATTTGACTCTTTTCTCTCTTTCTTCTCCTTCTGAGATCCTATAATTTAATTGTTGTATGCTTTATGTTGCTCCATATATCCCTTAATCTGTTCTCATTTTCAACATTATTTACCATTTTAATTGTCTGAATGAGTGAATTCCATTATTCTATGTTCCAGATTACTTCAGCAGTCTTATGTTTCACCTTTATGTTGTTCATTCTTTCCAATTTGTTTTTTACTTTAGTTATTGTATTTTATGTTCTTTTGCATATTTTCTAGTTTCTTGTTACCATTCTCACTGTATTCATTTATTCTTTTCTTTAATTCAGTTAGCAATCTTATTACAGATGCTTTGAATTCTTTATCTAGAAAATTATTCATTTCTGTTTCATTAGTTGCTTTTTCAGAGGTTTTCTCTTAGTCTTTCAATTGAGAGAAATTTTTTCTGTCTTCTTGTTTTGCTTAACTTTCTCTGTCTTTATGGAATTGGGTGAAACAGTTACCTCTTGCTGTCTTGAAGTGCTGTCCTTTTGGGTGAGCAAAGTTATACACCCTGTATATGCCCAGCAGATTTGGTGGTAAAGCTGGATCTGAGGTAAGCATGAGAGACATCTCCATGGGATCTTAGTAGTTATTACCATGGTAGAAAATGTGTCTGGAGGTAGAGTTTGGGGCTAGAGCTAGGTGTTAGCTGGGGCTTCTACTCTGCTTAGAGGCCAGAACTACTCTATCAGGGGCAAGGGTAGATCTCAAGTTGCTTAAGGAGAAAGAAGACTTGAGGTTTGGATCTCAGATGATTCTTTCAGCCATGTTGTGTTTTCTACCTCTTCCCAGTATGAAAATTTTGGTGCCCAAGTCCTGGGGTCTACATCAGGGAATAAAAATCCCCCTGTCTCGTAGAGAGGCCAGAGGGACTAACAGGAGTGCCATGGAAAGTGTGGACTCCACTTCCACATGCTTCACATACTCGCTTACTCTAAAGATAGGGTGGAGAGAGTGGATTTAATCTGCACAAGATGCTGGCTTGTTTTCTGCAACTTCCCCTGCATATGCTTCAGCTTGAGCCAAGCACCTGCCTACTTCATGAGACAGTGGCACATTTGGGCCACTGGGAACACATGCAGTGTATATGAATACTTTCAAGTAACTACACCCTTTCAAGACTACAATAGATTATTTTTTCACTTAATTTATAAAGGCAGAGAAGTTTAAGCAAAATGAGAAGATGGAGGAATTTACTTCAACTAAAACAATGAGAGAAAATCCTTAAAATCAACTATTGAAACAGAGATTAGTTTATCAGATAAAGAATTCAAAGCAGTTTTAATATGATTGCTAACTGAATTAAGGAAAAGAATAGATGAAAACAGTGAGAATGGTTGTCTGAGGAGCCCTTACAAAATAGCTGAGAAAAGAAGAGAAACAAAAGGCAAAGGAGAAAAGGAAAGATATACCCATCTGAATGCAGAGTTCCAAAGAACAGCAAGGAGAGATAAGAAAGCCTTCTTAAGTGAACAATGCAAAGAAATAGAGGAAAACAATGGAATGGGAAAGACTAGAGATTTCTCCAAGAAAATCAGAGATACCAAGGGAATATTTCATGTAAGGAGGAGCACAATAAAGGACAGAAATTATATGGACCTAACAAAAGCTGAAGATATTAAGAAGAGGTAGCAAGAATATACAGAAGAACTATACAAAAAAAGATCTTAATGACCCAGATAACCATGATGGTGTGATCACTCACCTAGATCCAGACATCCTGCAGTGTGATGCCAACTGGGCCTTATGAAGCAATACTAAGAACAAAGCTAGTGGAGGTGATGGAATTTCAGCTGAGCCATTTCAATTCCAAAAGACAATGCTGTGAAAGTGCTGCATACAGCATGCCATCAAATTCAGAAAATTCAGCGGTGGCCATGGGACCGGAAAAGGTCGGTTTTCACTCCAATCTCAAAAAAGGGCAATGCAAAAGAATGTTCAAACTACTGCACAATTGCATTCATTTCACATGATAGCAAGGTAACACTCAGTATTCTTCAAGCTGGGCTTCAGCAATATGTTAACCGAGAACTTCAGGATATACAAGCTGGGATTTAGAAAAGGCAGAGCAACCACAAATCAAATTACCAGCATCTGTTGGATCATAGAAAAAGCAAGCGCATTCCAGAAAAATTTCTGCTTCATTGACTACGCCAAAGCCTTTGACTGTGTGAATCACAACAAACTGTGGAAAATTCTTAAAGAGATTAGAATACCAGACCATTTTACCTGCCTCCTGAGAAACCTGTATGCAGGTCAAGAAGCAACAATTATAAGACATGGAACACCAGACTGGTTCCAAATTGGGAAAGGAGTACCCCAAGGCTGTATATTGTCACCTTCCTTATTTAACTTATATCCAGAGTACATCATGTGAAATGCTGCCCTGGATAAATCACAAGCTGGAATCAAGATTTCCACGAGAAATATCAATAACCTCAGATATGCAGGTGACATTACCCTAATGGCAGAAAGAAAAGAGGAACTAAAGATCTGCTTGATGAAGATGAAAGAGGAGAGTGCAAAAGCTGGCTTAAAACTCAGTTCAAAACACTCAGATCATAGCATCCAGTTCCATCATTTCATGGCAAATATATGGGCAAAAATGGAAACAGTGACAGACTATTTTATTGGCTCCAAAATCACTGCAGACAGTGACTGTAGCCGTGAAAATGGGGGGAAAAAAAGTTGACTTCTTTGAAGAAAAGCTATGACAAACCTAGACAGCATATTAAAAAGCAGAGACATCACTTTGTGACAAAGTTCCATCCAGTCAAAGCTATGGTTTTACCAGCAGTCATGTACCGATGTAAGAGTTGCATCATAAAGAAGGCTGAGTGCTGAAGAATTGAGGGTTTTGAACTGTGGTGCTGGAGAAAACTCTTGAGAGTCCCTTGGACAGCAGTGAGATTAAACCAGTCAATCCTAAAGGAAATCAACTCTGAATATACATTGGAAGGACTGATGCTGAAGCTGAAACTCCTACACTTTGGCCACCTGATGTGAAGAGCTGACTTATTGGAAAAGACGTTGGTGCTGGGAAAGATTGAGGGCAGGAGGACAAGGGGACGACAGAGGATTAGATGGTTGGATGGTATGATAGACTTAATGGACATGAGTTTGAGAAAACTCAGCGAGAAAATAAAAAACAGGAACCCTGCTGTGTTTCTGTCCACGGGGCCGCAAATAGTTGGACACGACTGAGCAACTGAACAACAGAAGGAGAAGAAGAGAGAAAGGACCCAAGAATAAATTTGAAGAGATAACAGCTGAAAACGTACCTAACATGGGAATGGAAACAGTCGACCAAGTCCGTGAAGCACAGGGCATTGCAGGCAGGATAAACCCAAGAAGGAAGATGTTGAGATATATAGTAATCAAACACAAAAATTATAGACAAAGATACAATATTAAAAGCTATAGAGGAAAAACAACAAATAAATTACAAAGGGACTTCCTTAAAGTTAATATCTGATTTCTCATCAGGAACTCTACAAGCTAGAAAGGAATAGTACAATACAGTTAAAGTGATGAAAGAGAAAAAAACAAATTACAACCAAAATTACACTACACAATGAAGCTCTCAATCAGATTTGATGGAGAAATCAAAAGCTTTATAGGCAGTCAAAAGTTAAGAAGCTTCAGTACTACCAACCCATTCTTAAAAGAAACACCAAAGGAACTCCCCCAGCCAGGAAAGATAAAAGAAGGAAATGATCTAAAAACAAACAAACAAAAAACAATTGAGCAAATGGTAATAGGAATATACATATTGATAATTACTTTAGATGTAAATGGATTAAATGCACCAACCAAAAGACATAGACTGGCTGAGAAAATGTAAAAATAAGACCCATATATGTGCTGTCTACAAGAGGCCCACCTCAGACCTAGGAACACATAGAGACTGAAAGTGAGGGGATGGAAAAAGGAATTCCACACAAATAGAACGGAGATGGCAATGGCAGCCCACTCCAGTACTCTTGCCTGGAAAATCCCATGGATGGAGGAGCCTGGTAGGCTGCAGTCCATGGGCTCGCTCAGAGTCGGGCACGACTGAGCGACTTCACTTTCACTTTTCCCTTTCATGCATTGGAGAAGGAAATGGCAACCCACTCCAGTTTTCTTGCCTGGAGAATCCCAGGGACGGGGGAGCCTGGTGGGCTGCCGTCATGGGGTCGCACAGAGTCAGACACGACTGAAGCGACTTAGAAGCAGCACAAATAGAAACCAAAAGAAATCTGGAGTAGCAATATTCATATCAGACAAAATAGACTTTAAAACAAAGACTGTTATAAGAGACAAAGAATGGCACTACATAATGAACAAGAGATTGATCCAAGAAGAAGATATACAAATTGCAAAAATATATGCACCAAACATTGGAGCACCTCAATATATAAGGCAAATACTAACTACCATAAAAAGAGAAATCAACAATAACACAATAATATTGGAGATTTTAACACCTCACTTATGCCACTCGATAGACTATTCAGACAGAAAATTGATAAGGAAACACAGGCCTTAAAGTGACACATTAAACCAGATGGAGTTTGATATTTATAAAGCATTCCAATGAAAAGTAGCAAAACAAATTATTCTCAAGTGCACACAGATCAGTTTGAAGGGTTGACCAAATGCTGAGCCACAAGATAAGCCTTGGTAAATTTAAGAAAATTGCAATCATATCAAGCATCTTTTCGGATCTCAATGCTATGACTTTAGTAATAAACTAGGGGGGAAAAAACATAAAAATCCAAAAACATGGTGGCTAAACACTATGCTACTAAACAACCAAAGTATCATTGGAGAAATCAAAGAGGAAATAAAATACTTACCTAGAGACAAATGAAAATGAAAGTACAATGACCCAAAAGCCGTGAGATACAGCAAAAGCAGTTATAAGAAGGAAGTTTATAGCAATACACTCTTATCTCAATAAACAAGAAAAATCTGAAATGAACAACTTAACTTTACACCTAAAATAAAGAAGAAACAAAACCTAAAGTTACCAGAAGGAAGAATCATAAACATCAGAGGAGAAATAAATGAAATGGAGACAAAGAAAACAGCAAAGATCAGTGAAACTAAGAGCTGGTTCTTTGACAAAGTAAAAAAAAAAAAAAAGATAAACATTTAGCTAGATTCGTCATGAAAAAAGCAAGAGAACTCAAATCAATAAAATTAGAAATGAAAAAGGAAAATTTACTACTGACATCACAGAAATATGAAGGATCACAAGAGACTACTATAAGCAACTGTATGTCAACAAAATGGGCAACCTGAAATGGACACATTTTTTAAAAGGTACAATCTCCCAAGATTGAACCAGAAAGAAACAGGACATATGAACAGGCCAATCAAAAGCACTGAAATTGAAACTCTGATTAAAAAGCTTTCAACAAACAGAAGTCCAGGACATGATAGCTTACATGTGAGTTATATCAAACATTTAGAGAAGAGCTAACACCTACCTTCTGAAACACTTCCAAAAAACTGCAGAGGAAGGAATATTCCAAAATTCATTCTATGGGGCCACAACCACTCTAATAACAAAACCAGACAAAGGTACCGCAAAAAAAGAAACTTGTAGGCCAAAAAACACTGGTGAACATACATGCAAATATTCTCAACAAAACGCTAGCAATTCAAATCCAACAACATATTAAAAAGATCAAACAGCATGATCAAGTGAGATTTATCCCAGGGATGCAAGTGTTTTTCAATACCCAGAAATCAATCAGTATGGTACACCTCATCAACAAATTGAGGAATAAAAACCATTTGATCATCCCAATAAAAGCAGAAACAGCTTTGTTTTTTGTTTCTTTTTTTATGAAATTCAGCACTCATTTAGGGTAAAAACTCTCTAAAAAGGGGGCAGAGAGGGAACTTACTTCAACATAATAGAGACCACATATGACAAACCTACAGCTAGCATCATACTCAATGTTGAAAAGCTGAAAGCATTTCCCCTAAGATCAGGAATAAAACAAGGATGTACACTGTCACTACTTTTATTCAACATAGTTTTGGAATTCCTAGCTACAACAGTCAGAGAAGAAAAAGAAAGAAAGTGAATCCAAACTGGAAAAAAGGCTTAAAGCTCAACATTCAAAAAACTAACATCATGGCATCCGGTCCCATCACTTCATGGCAAGTAGATGGGGAAAAAAATGGAAACAATGGCAGACTTTATTTTGGGGGGCTCCAAAATTACTGCAGATGTTGACTGCAGCCATGAAATTAAAAGACACTTGCTCCTTGGGAGAAAAGCTATGACAAAACTAGACAGTGTATTAAGAAGCAGAGACATCACTTTGCCCATAAAGTCTGTATAGTCAAAGCTATGGTTTTACCAGTAGTCATGTACAGATGTGAGAGTGAGACCATAAAGAAGGCTGAACTTCGAAGAATTAATGCTTTTGAACTGTTGTGTTGGAAAAGACTCTTGAGAGTCCTTTGGACAGCAAGGAGCTTGATCGTGTCAGTCCTAAAGGAAATCAACTCTGAGTATTCATTGGAAGGACTGATGCTGAAGATGAAGCTCCAACATTTTGACCACCTGATGCAAAGGGTTGACTCATTGGAAAAGACCCTGATGCTGGGAAAGATGAAGGCAAGAGGAGAAGGGGCGACAGATGATGAGATTGTTGGATGGCATCATCAACTCAGTAGACATGAGTTTGAGCAAGCTCCAGGAGAGACTGAAGGACAGGAAAGCCTGGTGTGCTGCAGTCCATGGAGTTGCAGAGTCGGGCATGACTAAGTGACTAAAACAAAACAACAAATTGGAAAAGAAGTTAAACTGTCAATGCTTGCAGATGACATGATACTTTACATAGAAGATCTTAAAGGTGCTACCAGAAAATTACTAGAGTTCATCAATGAATCTGTTAATGTTGCAGGTTACAAAATTAACACAGAGAAATCTGTTGCATTCCTAAACACTAACAATGAAAGATCAGAAAGAGAAATCCAAGAAACAGTTATTTTACCATAACATCAGAAGGAATAAACTACCTAGGAATAAACCTACCTAAGGAGACAAAAGACCAGTACTCGGAAAATTATAAGATGCTGATGAAAGAAATCAAAGAAGATACAAACAGATGGATAGATGCTTCTGGATTGGAAGAATCAATATTGTCAAAATGACTATACTAACAAAGGCAGTCTACAGATTCAGTGCAATTTCTATCAAGTTACCAATGGCATTTTTCACAGAATCAGGACAAAAAAACTTAAAGTTTGTATGGAGACACAAAAGATCCCAAACAGCCAAAGCAATCTTGAGAAAGAAAATCTGAGCTGGTAGAATCAGGTTCCCTGTCTTCAAACTATACTAAAAAGTTATAGTCATGAAGACATTATGGTACTGGCACACAAAAATGTAAATATAGATGAGTGGAATAGGATATAAAGCCTCAAAATAAAGTATATAGTCAATTAATCTGTGACAAGGGTCCCGTCCCAGATTACATCTCCAAAATCTACAAACAACTCACAAAGCTCAACAACAGCAGAACAATAACCCAATCCAAAAATGGGCAGAAGACCTAAATAGACACTTCTCCAAAGAAGACATAAAGATGGCCAAGAGGCACAAGAATAGTTTTTCAACATCACTAATTATTAGAGAAATGAAAATAAAAACTAAAATGAGATATCACACTAACCAGTCAAAAGGACTATCATTTTAAAAATCCACAAAAAATAAATGCTAAAGAGGGTATGGAGAAAAGGGAACTCTCCTACACTATTGGTGAGAATGTAAGTTGGTACAGCCACTGCAGAACAGTATGAAGGTTCCTATAAAAAGTAAAAATAGAGCTAACAGATGACCCTGCAACCCCCCTCCTTGGCATATATCCAGAGAAAAACATGGCCTGAAAGGATATATGGACCACAATATTAATTGCAGCTCTGTTTGCAATGGCCAAAACATGGAAGCAACTTAAATGTCCCTTGACAGAAGAATGGATAACGAGACGTGGCCTATATTTACAATGGAATATTACACAGCCATTAAAAAGAATGAAATAATGACATTTGGAGCAACATAAATTGACCTAGAGATTGCCATATTGAGTGAAGAAAATCAGAGATCATAAATATTGTATGACATCCCTTACACATGAAATCTAAAAAGACACAATACAAACAAACTTTATTAAAAAACATAAACAAATACAATATTGTAAAGTTAAAAAATAGATAAATAAACTAATTAAAAAAACATAAACAGATTCACAGACTGATGAACTTGTGGTTGCTGGAAGAAAGGTTGAGGGTAAGGGACAGGTAGGGAGTCTAGGATGGAGATGTACACACTGCTATATTTAAAATGGATAACAAACAAGGACCTACTGTATTGCACAAGGAAATCTGCTCAGTGTTATGTGGAAACTTGGGTGGGAGGGAGTTTCGGGGGAGAATTGATACATGTATATGCATGACTGAGTCCCTTAGCTGCCCACCTGAAACAATCACAACATTCTCAATCAGCTATACTTCAAAAAAAAAAAGTTTAATGAAATAAGGAACTGCTAGACTGTCCTCTAAAATTGGATATCAGTTCAGTCACTCAGTTGTGCCGGACTCTTTGTTACTCCATGGACTGCAGCATGCCAGGCTTCCCTGTCCATCAACAACTCCTGGAGCCTAAACAAACTCATGTCCATCGAGTCAGTGATTTCATCCAAACGTCTCATACTCTGTCATCCCTTCCTCTTGCCCCCTTTGATATCTCCCAGCATCAGGGTCTTTTCCAATGAGATCTTGCATCAGGTGGCCAAAGTATTAGAGCTTCAGCACCAGTCCTTCCAATGAATATTCAGGACTGATTTCATTTAGGATTGACTGGCTTGATCTCTTTGCAGTCCAAGGCACCCTCAAGAGTCTTCCCCAGCACCACAGTTCAAAAGCATCAATTCTTCAGTGCTCAGATTTCCTTATAGTCCAAATCTCACATCCATATATGACTACTGGAAAAATCATAGCTTTGACTAGATGGACCTTTTTTGGCTAAGTAATGTCTCAGCTTTTTAATATGCTGCCTAGGTTTGTCATAGCTTTTCTACCAAGCAGCAAATGTTTTTTTAATTTCATGGCTGGAGTTGCCATCTGCAGTGATTTTGGAGCCCCTCAAAATAAAGTCTGTCACTCTTTCCATTGTTTCCCCATCATTTTGCCATGAAGTGATGGGACCAGATGCCATGATCTTAGTTTTCTTAATGTTGAGTTTTAAGCAAACTTTTTCACTCTCCTCTTTCAGTTTCATCAAGAGGCTCTTTAGTTCTTTGCTTTCTGCCATAGGTTTGTGTCATCTGCATATCTGAGATTATTGATATTTCTCCCGGCATTCTTGATTCCAGGTTGTGCTTCATCCAGCCCGGCATTTCATATGATGTACTCTGATGTGAAAGTTGGACTATAAAGAGGGCTGAGCGCAGAAGAATTGATGCTTTTGAACTGTGGTGTTGGAGAAGACTCTTGAGAGCCCCTTGGACTGCAAGGAGATCCAACCAGTCATTCTTAAGGGAAATTGGTCCTGGGTGTTCATTGGAAGGACTGATGTTAAAGCTGAAACTCCAGTATTTTGGCCACCTGATGCAAAGAACTGACTCATTTGAAAAGACTCTGATGTTTGAAAAGATTGAAGGCAGGAGGAGAAGGGGATGACAGAGGATGAGATGGATGGATGGCATCACTGACTCCATGGACATGAATTTGGATAAACTCCAGGAGTTGGTGATGGACAGGGAGGCCTGGCGTGCTGTGGTTCATGGAGTCGGAAAGAGTCCGACATGACTGAGTGACTGAACTGAACTGAACTGAACTGAATGCTGCATATAAGTTAAATAAGCAGGGTGACAATATACAGCCTTGACGTACTCCTTTCCTGATTTGGAACCAGTCTGTTGTTTCATGTGCAGTTCTAACTGTTTCTTCTTGACCTGAATACAGATTTCACAGGAGACAGGTAAGGTGTTATGGAATTCCCATCTCTTGAAGAATTTTCCACAGTTGGTTGTGATACACACAGTCAAAGGCTTTGGCGTTGTCAATAAAGCAGAAGTAGATGTTTTTCTGGACCTCTTGCTTTTTCCATGATCCAACAGATGTTAGCAATTTGATCGCTGGTTCCTCTGCCTTTTCTAAAGCCAGCTTGAACATCTGGAAGTTCATGGTTCATGTACCTTTGAAGCCCGGCTTGGATAATTTTGAGCATTACTTTGGTAGCGTGTGAGATGAGTGTAATTGTGTGGTAGTTTGAACATTCTTTGGCATTGCCTTTCTTTGGGATTGGAATGAAAACTGACCTTTTCCAGTCCTGTGGCCACTGCTGAGTTTTCCGAAATTGCTGACATATTGATTGCAGCACTTTCACATCATCATCTTTTAGGATTTGAAAGAGCTAAAGTGGAATTCCATCATCACCACTAGCTTTGTCCGTAGTGATGCTTTCTAAGGCCCACTTGACTTCACATTCCAGGATTCTGGCTCTAGGTGAGGATTCACACCATCGTGGTTATCTGAGTCATGAAGATCTTTATTGTATAGTTCTTTTGTGTAATCTTGCCACCTCTTCTTAATATCTTCTGCTTCTGTTAGATCCATACCATTTCTGTCCGTTATTGTGCCCATCTTTGCATGAAATATTCCCTTGGAATCTCTAATTTTCATGAACATATCTCTTGTCTTTCCCATTCTATCATTTTCCTCTATTTCTTTGTATCGATCACTGAGGAAGGCTTTCTTATCTCTCTTTGCTCTTCTTTGGAACTCTGCATTCAAATGGGTATGTCTTTCCTTTTCTCCTTTGCCTTTAGCTTCTCTTATTTTCTCAGCTATCTGTATGGCTTCATCAGACAGCCATTTTGCCTTTTTGCATTTCTTTTTCTTGCGGAGGGTCTTGATCACTGCCTCCTGTACAATGTCATGAACCTCTGTATATAGTTCTTCAGGCACTCTGTCTATCAAATCTAATCCCTTGAATCTATTTGTCACTTCCACTGTATAATTGTAAGAGATTTGTTGGGTCATACCTGAATGGTCTAGTGGTTTTCCCTACTTTCTTCAATTTAAGTCTGAATTTCTTCAATAAGGAGTTCATTATTTGAGCCACACTCAACTCCCGGTCTTGTTTTTGCTGACTGTATAGAGCTTCTCCATCTTTGGCTGCAAGGTATATAATCAATCTGATTTCGATATTTACCATCTGGTGATGTCCATGTGTAGAGTCTTCTGTTGTGTTTTTGGAAGCAGGTGTTTTGCTATGGCCAGTGTGTTTTCTTGGCAAAACTGTTAGCCATTACCCTGCTTCATTCTTTACTCCAAGGCCAAATTTGCCTGTTACTCCAGATATTTCTTGATTTCCTACTTTTGCATTCCAATCCTCTGTGATGAAAAGATCTTTTTCGGGTGTTAGTTCTAGAAGGTCTTGTAGGTCTTCATAGAACCGTTCAACTTCAGCTTCTTCAGCATTACTAGTTGGGACATAGACTTGGATTACTGTGATATTGAATACTTTGCCTTGGAAACAAACAGAGATCATTCTTTTGTTTTTGAGATTTCACCCAAGTACTGCATTTCACACTTTTTTGTTAACTAGGAAGGCTACTGCATTTCTTCTAAGGCATTCTTGCCCACAGTAGTAGCTATAATGGTCATCTGAATTTAATTCCTCCATTCCTGTCCATTTTAGTTCACTGATTCCTAAAATGTCAATGTTCACTCTTGCCATCTCCTGTTTGACCACTTCCAATTTGCCTTGATTCATGGACCTAACATTCCAGGTTTCTATGCCATATTTTTCTCTACAGCATCAGACTTTACTTCCGTCACCAGAAAAGGAAAAGAAAAGAAAGTGAAGTTGCTCAGGCGTGTCCGACTCTTTGCGACCCCATGGACTGTAGCCTACCAGGCTCCTCCCTCCATGGGATTTTCCAGGCAAGAACACTGGAGTGGGTTGCCATTTCCTTCTCCAGGAGATCTTCCCGACCAGGGATTGAACCCGGGTCTCCTGCATTGTAAGCAGACGGTTTACCGTCTGACCCACCAGGGAAGTCCACGTTCTTTCTTTTCTTCACTGTTTCTGGAGTTATTACTCCACTGTTCTCCAGTAGCATACTGGGCACATACTGACCTGGGGAGTTCATCTTTCAGTCTCCTGTCTTTTTGCCTTTTCATACTCTTCATGGGATTCTCAAGGCATGAATACTGAAGTAGTTTGCCATTCCCTTCTCCAGTGGACCACATTTTGTTAGAACTCCCCACCATGTCCTGTCCGTCTTGGGTGGCCCGAGTGGGCATGGCTCATGGTTTCATTGAATTAGACAAGGCTGTGGTCTAGGTGATCAGTTTGATTAGTTTTCTGTGATTGTGGTTTTCATTCTGTCTACCCTCTGATGGATAAGGATAAGAGGCTTATGGAAGCTTCCTGATGGGAGTGACTGACTGAGGAGGAAACTGTGTCTTGTTCTGATGGGCAGGGCCATGCTCAGTAAATTTTTAACCCAATTTTCTGTTGATGGGTGGGGCTGTGTTCCCACTCTGCTGTTTGACCTGAAGCCAAACTATGGTGGAGGTAATGAAGATAATGGCGACCTCCTTCAAAAGGTCCTGTACAGTCACTGCTGCACTCAGTGCCCTAATCGTGCACCAGGCCACCTCCGACCCATACCTCTGCCAGAGACTCCTGGCCATTCATGGGAAAGTCTGGGTCAGTCTCTTGTGGAGTCACTGCTCCTTTCTCCTGGGTCCTGGTGTGCACAAGGTTTTGCTTGTGCCCTCCAAGAGGATATAATTGGGTATACCATCTTGCATTTTCATTTGCAGTGAACAATATTTACTTTGGGTTCACACAGCTGCCTACATTTGCTGCTGGTGGTGTTTTGGAGTTTAGATATTCTAACAAATATTTAGTATTGTCTTATTATTGTTTCAATTTGCAATTTCCTAATGATACCTAATAGTGACTATCTTCATATGCTTATAGCCATCTGTGAGTTTATCTTCTTGGTGAGGTGTCTGTTCAGAACTTTTAATCATTTTGTAATAGGTTGTTTTTTAATTGATTAGTTTTGGAGTTATTTTTATATTTTGAACATATATGTCCTTTATCATATATGAAGGTTACAATATCTTTTTACAATATATAGCTTCTCTCTTCTTTCTTTTAACAGTATTTATCACAGCAGAATTTTGTAATTTTATTATAGTTTAACATTATTTTTTTAATTTATTTATTTTCAATTGAAGGACAATTTATTTACAATATTTGTTTGATTTCTGCCATATTTCAACATGAATTAGCCATAGATGTACATGTGTCCCCTCTCTCATGAATCTTCCTCCCACCTCCCACCCTTCTAGGTTGTTGAAGAGCTCCAGTTTGAGTTCCCTGAGTCATACAGCAAATTTCCATTGGCTATATATTCTACTTCATAAGTCATGCTTTTGTTGCTATACCTAAAAATCATTGCAAAGTGCATGGTCACATAGATTTTCTCCTATTCTACTTTACAGTAATGTAATGGTTTTTGCCATACATCAACATGAATAAGCCATAGGCATACATGTGTCCCCCGCCCCGCTGACACCCTCTCCCACATCCCTCCCCAACCCATCCCTCCAGGTTGTCACAGAGCACTGGCTTTGGCTAGCCTGGATCATACATCTTATTCACACTGGTTATCTAGTTTACATATTATAATGTATATGTTTTGATGTTATTCTCTCAAATCATCTCACCTTCTCCTTCTCCCACTGAGTCTAAATGTCTGTTCTTTATGTCTGTGTCTCTTTTGTTTCCCTGCATGTAGGGTTGTCAGTATCATTTTTCTAGAGTTCATATATATGCATTAATATACAATATTTGGGCTTCCCTGGTGGTAAAGAATCTCTCTGCAATGTGGGAGACCTGAGTTCGATCCCTGGGTTGGGAAGATCCCCTGGAGAAGGGAACAGCTACCCACTCCAGTATTCTGATATGGATAAATCCATGGACAGAGGAGCCTGGTAGGCTACAGTCCATGGGGTTGCAAAGAGTCAGACATGACTAAGCAACTTTCACATCACAGAATATGATATTTGTCTTTCTCTTTCTGACTTACTTCACTCTGTATAATAGGCTCTAGGTTCATCCACCTCATTAAAACTGACTCAAATGCATTCCTTTTTATAGTTGAGTAGTATTTCATTGTGTATATATGCCACACTTCCTTTTCCATTCACCTGCTGATGGACATCTAGGTTGTTTTCACATCCTAGGTATTGTAAATAGCACTGCCATGAACATTGGGGTACATGTGTCTTTTTCAGTTCTGGTTTCCTCAGGGTAGATGTCCAGTGGTGGGACTGCTGGGTCATTTGGTAGTTTTATTCCTAGTGATGCCCATTCTGACTGGTGTGAGATGGTATCTCATTGTGGTTTTGATTTGCATTTCTCTAATAGTCAGCAATGTTGAGCATCTTTTCATGTATGTATTAGTCATCTGTAGGTCTTTGGGAAAATATCTGTTTAGGTCTTCTGCCCACTTTTTGTTGGTTTGTTTGTTTTTTGATATTGAGCTTCATGAGCTGCTTCTATATTTTGGAGATTAAGGTATAAAGTCTGGGTCTCAATTCATTCTTTTGTTTAGGGATGTATAGTTGTTCCACTATCATTTGTTAAACATAATTTTCAATTGTCATTTCCTTCCTCCACTCTTTCAACTTCATTCCTTCATCTTTGCTCCTTTTTCAGTGACCAGTGAGTTATGTTTTTGTGGGTCAATTTTGGGGCTATTTTGTTCCATTGTTCTATTTGTCTGCATTTTTGCTCATATTACATTGTCCTGAACAGTGTAGTTTTATAATAAGGCTTCAGATTAAGTATGCCAGTCCTCCATCTTTTATTGTTTTTCAGAGTTTTCCCATCAGTGGATACATCAGTGGATGATGCAATAAACGAAATATAGTCTATTCATATAGTGGAATATTAGTCATCCATTAAAAATGGATAAAGTACTGATACATGCTCCACTATGTATATAGATCTTGAAAGAAGCCAGGTACAAAAAGTCTGGTATGATACCACTTTTCTAATAATACTAGAATAGGCCAACCCATAGAGACATAAAGTGATTACCAAAATTGGTAGGACACAGCAATCAGGAATGACTGCTTAACGGATATGGGATTCAGTTTTTAGTAAGTAAACTATTGTGGAATTAGATGTAGTATTGTCACACACCATTGTGTATTGGGATTGGAGTATATATATAACTGAATTACTTTACTGCACATCTGAAAGTAACAAAACATTGTAAATCAACTATAATTCAATAAAAGTTTGCTTAATTTGAAAAAAAAATCAGCTGGAGTTTTGCAGACAACATAGTGGAGTGGAAGGAACTTGAGCTCATCTCCTTTCACAAGAATACCAAAATCATAACTTATGAAAAGCCACTGATAAAAGAAGTTTTAAAGAATTCTTTAAGAAGAATATTTACTTTAAAATATATAATATATCTAAAATATAAGAAGAACTCCAATAGGATGGTCAGAGGGGTGCACTTGCAATATAGACAAATCACATACCCTCTGATGGGCAACCCACAAACTGCAGAATAATTATATCATGGAGATTCTCCCACAGGAGTGAGAGAACTGAACTTCATGTCAGGCTCCACAGCCTGGGGCTCTGGCCTTGGAAGGAGGATAGCCCAGAGAATTTGGCTTTGAAGGCCAGTGGAGGTCAACTGAAGGATCTCCATAGTACTGGGAAAAACAAAGACTCCACTCCTAGCACAAAAGGTGTCCTGAAAACTGGGACCCAGGGTGAAAGCAATAACTTTATAGGAACCTGGGCCAGACCTACATGCTAATAATCATGGAGGGTCTCCTGAGGAGCCAGGGGGTGTCTGTTGCTCTCTCTGTGGTCACGAAATCTGGTGGTAGAAATATCAGGGGGCATTAATCTACTTGATGTCCTATTGGAAGCAGACACCTTGTTTGGGTAATTAACACCAAGATCTGGCCCAAAGGACCAGCCTACAGGCTCCAGTGTTAGGATGCCTCAGGCCAAACAACCAACAAGGTGGGAACACAAGCCCATCCATCAGCAGACAATCTGCCTCAGTACTTCCTGAACCCACCACTAGCTCCACATATGCCCCTTGGCACATTCCTATCTACCAGAGGGTAAGACCCAGCTCCAGCCATGAATGAGTAGGCACTGGCCCCTCCCACCAAGAAGCCTGCACAAGCCTCTAGACCTGTCTCACCAACCAGATGCAAGAAAGCTATAATACTTCAGCCTGCAGAATCAGGTCCACAAATTCAGGTCAGAACCTACCTTGGATCCAGCTGCTTGCATGATGAGAGGGAAGTGTACTGCTGTGACACAGAATACCCCTTACAGAAGGCCACTTCTCCAAGGTTGAGAAGCATAAATAGCCTTCCACATACGTAAAAATGCAAATAGAAATTTAGACAACGTGAGACAACAGAGGAATATGTTCCTGAAAAACAAACAAGATAAAACTCCAGAATAAAAACTAAGTGACATGGAGATAGGCAATCTATCCAAGAAATGATCAGAGTAATGATCATAAAGATGATCCAAGAACTCAAGAGAATTGATGCAGAGCAAGCAATTACAAGAAGTTTTAAACAAAGAGTTAAAAAAATAAAATGAACAATCAAACAGAGTTCAATAACATAATAACTGAAATGAAATATACACTGGAAGGAATCAATAACAAAATAATGAAGCAGAAGTAAAGAATTAGTGAGCTGGAAGATAGAGTGGTGGAAATCACAGCCATGAAACAGAATAAAGAAAAAAGAATTGAAAGAAATAAGGACAGTTTAAGATACCTCTGGGACAATGTCAAATGCACCAACATTCACATGACAGAGGTGCCACAAGTGAGAAAGAAAGAACTCAATAAAATATTTTAAGGAATAATAGCTGAAAACTTTCCTAACATAGGAAAGGAAGCAGTCTCCCAAGTCCAGGAAGCAGAGAGTTTCATACAGGATTTAAACAAAGGAGGAACATTCTGAGACATGTATAAATCAAATTAATAAAAAATAAATATAAAAAGAAAACGTTAAAATCAACAAGGGAAAAACAACAAATAATATAGAAGGGAATCCCTATACAGTTACTAGGCAATCCCTATACAGAAACTCTTCAGCCTAGAAAGGAGGGGTATGATATATGCAAGTGATAAAAGTGAAAAACATACAACCAAGAATACTATACCCAGCAAGGCTCTTGTTCAGATTGACAGAGAAATCAAAAGCTTTACAGACAAGCAAGACCTGAAAGAATTCAGCACCACTAAACAAGTTTTACAAGAACTGCTAAAGAAACTTCTTTAGGCAGAAAAAAAAATGACCACAAATATAAACATGAAAATTAGGAAATGGGAAAGCTCACTAGTAAAAACAAACATACAGTAAGGGTTGAAATCATCCACGCAAAAATATGATATTTTAGCCAGTAGTTTTGACAAGTTATTGTTGTTCAATCACCAAGTCATGTCCAACTCTTTGTGACTACATGGACTGCAGCATGTTAGGGTCCTCTGTCCTTCACTGTCTCTTGGATATTGCTCAAATTCATGTTCATTGAATTAGTGATGCTATCTAACCATCTCATCCTCTGCCACCCCTTTCTCATTGTGCCTTCAATCTTTCCAAGCACTGAGGTCTTTTCCAATGAGTCAGCTCTTTACATCAGGTGGCCAAAGTATTGGAGCTTCAAATTGTGGGAGGAGGAGAGTATGAATTCAAGATATTGAAAAAGCATTTGAAATGAATAAAACAGCAACTTCAAAAAATTATACATATATAGACTTCCTATCAAAAACTCATGGTAACTGCAAACCAAAAATTTATAATAGATTCATACACACACAAGGAATTCAAACACAACATTAAACAAAGTCCTCAGATCATAACTAAAAAGAACAAAGTAAGAAAGGAAGATAAGACCTACAAAACAATCCAGAAAACAAAAGAAAACTCGAGAGTAGCAATAATCATATCAGACAAAATCAAACTTTCTCCAGAATAGATTGCATACAAGGTCACAAAGCAGCTTTACTTACCACAATACTATGAAAGTTAATTACAAGGAAAAAAAGGCAAGAAAGAAAAACGTGGAGGCTACAAAATATGCCACTAAACAACCAATAGATCACTGAAGAATTTAAAGAGGAAAGAAAAAAGGTAGAGAGATTCAGTTCAGTTCAGTTGCTCAGTCGTGTCCGACTCTTTGTGACCCCATGAATCGCAGCACGCCAGGCCTCCCTGTCCATCACCAACTCCCGGAGTCTACCCAAACCCATGTCCATCAAGTCAGTGATGCCATCCAGCCATCTCATCCTCTGTCACCCCCTTCTCCTCCCGCCCCTAATCCTTCCCAGCATCAGGGTCTTTTCCAATGAGTCAACTCTTCGCATGAGGTGGCCAAAGTATCGGAGTTTCAGCTTCAACATCAGTCCTTCCAATGAACACCCAGGACTGATCTCCTTTAGGATGGACTGGTTGGATCTCCTTGCAGTCCAAGGGACTCTCAAGAGTTTTCTCCAACACCACAGTTCAAAAGCATCAATTCTTTGGTGCTCAGCTTTCTTCACCGTCCAACTCTCACATCCATACATGACTACTGGAAAAACCATAGCCTTGACTAGACGGACCTTTGTTGGCAAAGTAATGTCTCTGCTTTTAAATATGCTATCTAGGTTGGTCATAACCTTCCTTCCAAGGAGTAAGCGTCTTTTAATTTCATGGCTGCAATCACCATCAGCAGTGATTTTGGAGCCCCCCCAAATAAAGTCTGACACTGTTTCTACTGTTTCCCCATCTATTTGCCATGAAGTGATGGGAACAGATGGCATGATCTTAGTTTTCTGAATGTTGAGCTTTAAGCCAACTTTTTCACTCTCCTCTCTCATTTTCATCAAGAGGCTCTTTAGTTCTTCTTCACTTTCTGCCATAAGGGTGGTGTCATCTGCACATCTCAGGTTATCGATATTTCTCCTGGCAATGTTGATTGCAGCTTGTGTTTCTTCCAGCCCAGCGTTTCTCATGATGTACTCTGCATTTAAGTTAAATAAGCAGGGTGACAATATACAGCCTTGATGTACTCCCTTTCCTATTTGGAACCAGTCTGTTGTTCCATGTCCAGTTCTAACTGTTGCTTCCTGACCTGCATACAGGTTTCTCAAGAGACAGGTCAGATGGTCTGGTATTCCCATCTCTTTCAGAATTTTCCACAGTTTATTGTGATCCACACAGTCAAAACCTTTGGCATAGTCAATAAAGCAGAAAAACTAAACTATGAAACTCAAGAGAGCAAAATTAGTCATAAGAATGAAGTTTATAGAAATATAGCCTTCAGCAAAAAATGAAAAATCTCAAGTAAACAACTTAACCTTATAGTGAAAGCAACTAGATAAAAACAAACAGAACTCAAATTTAGTAGAAGAAAAGAAATCATAAAGATCAGAGCAGAAATAAGTGAAATAGAGACTAAGAAAAGAGTAAAAAAGATGAAAGTATAAGTTAGTTCTTAGAAAAGGTAAACAAAATTGATTAAACATTAGCTAAACTCAACAAGAGAAAAGAAAGGGCTCAAATAAATAAAATTAGAAATGAAAAAGAAGTTATAATTGACACCAGAGAAATACAAAAGAGTATAAGAGGCTATCAGAAGCAACTGTATGCCAGTAAATGAATAACCTAGAAGAAATGGCCAAATTCATAGAAAAGTACAATCTCCCAAGATTGAACTGAGAAGAAATTTTTAAAAAATGAACATACCAATTACAAGCACTGATTGAATTTGTGATGAAAAACTCCCAACAAAGAAAAATGCAGAACCTGATGGATTCACAGGCAAACTCTATTATTCATTTAGAAAGGAGTTAACACCTATATTTCTGAAAATATTTCCCAAAATTGCAGTGAAAGAAAACTTCCAAACTCATTCTATGAGAACACAGTCACCCTGATACCAAAACCAGAAAAAGACACAACAAAACATAAAATTACATGCAAATATGACGAACACACACATAAAAATCTTCAACAATGTACTAGCAAACCAACTCCAACAATTCATGAAAAAGATCGTGCACCATGATCAAGTGGAACTTAGAGATGTAAAGATTTCTCAGTATCTGCAAATCAATCATCATGATATCCACATTAACATAATGAAGGAAAAAAAACCCAAATGATCATTTGGATAGATCCAAAAAAAGTTTTTGAAAAATTCAACATTCATTTATGACAAAAAAAACTCCCCAGAATGTGGGTATAGAAGGAATCTAAGTCAACATAATAAAAGCCACATATGAAAAATCTACAGCTAACATCATACTCAATGGTGAAAAACTGAAAAGAATTTTCTCAAAGATCAGGAGCAAGGTAAGGATGCCCACTCTTTCCACCTTTATTCAACATGGTTTTGGAAGTCCTAGCCTCAGAAACCATAAAAAAAAAACAAAAAACAGGGATCCAAATTGGAAAAGAAGAAATAAAATTGTCATTGATTGCAGATGACATGATACTATACATAGAAGATCATAAAGATGCTACCAGAAAACTAAGAGTTAATCCATGAAAATTTGGTAAAGTTGCAGGATAAAAAATTAATACACAGATATAGCTCACACATCTATACACTAATGACAAAAGAGAAAGAGAAAAAAAAAAAACAATACCATTTACCATTTCATCAAAAAGAATTAAAATATCTAGGAATAAATTTACCTAAGGATGCAAAATGTTGTACTCTGAAAACTTTAAGACACTGATTAATGAAATCGAAGGTGACACAACAGATGGAAAGATATACTGTGTTCTTGGATTGAAAGAATCATTGTAAAACTGACTATACTACTGAAAACAATCTATAGATCAATGAAACGTATATGAAATTACCAATGGTATTTTTCACAGACCTGAACAAAATTTTTTACAATTTGTATGGAAACACAAAAGACCCTGAAGAGTCAAAGCAATTTTGAGTAAAACATACAAAGATGGATTCCTCAATCAGGCTTCCTGAATTCAGATTATAGCACTGGGCTATTGTTATCAAAACAGTATGGTACTGGCACAAAAACAGAAATTTAGACCAAGGGACCAGGATAGAAAGTCCAAAGGTAAACCCATACAACTATGGTCATCTAATCTCCAACAAACAAGACAAAACATACAATGGAGAAAACAGTCTCTTCATTATGTGGTGCTGTGAAAACTGCTACATATAAAAGAATAAAATTAGACCATTCTCTAACACCATAAACAAAAAATAAACTCAAAATGGAGTAAAGACTCAAATGTAAAACCGGATACTATGAAGCTCCTAGAGGAAAATTTAGGCAGGATACTTTGATATAAATCACAGTAATGTCTTTTTGGATCCGTTTTCTAAAGGAATAGCAATAAAAACAAAAATAAATAAATGGAAAATAAATTAATTAGGTTATTAAGTTCAGGAGAGTTTTCCATAGTAAAGGAAACTTTAATCAAAATGAAAAGGCAACATACAGAATGGGAGAAAATATTTGTAAATGATGAGCCTGACAAGGGATTAATCTTCAAAATATACAAGAAACTTATGAAGCTCAATATGAAAACAACAACAACAACAACCATAAAATGGACATAAGATCTAAATACACTTTTCTCCAAAGAGATATCAATAGCCAAAAGACACATGAAAAGATGCTAAGTGTTGCTAATCATTAGAGAAATGTAAATAAAAACTACAATGAGATATCACCTCACATCAGCCAGTCATAATACCCATCATCAAAAGTCTACAAATAATAAATGCTGGAGAGAGTGTGGGGAAACAGAAATCCTCCTACTTTGTTGATGGAACTGTATTGATAAATTGTTATAGCCAGTATGGAGAACAGTATGGAGGTTCCTTCAAAAACTGAAAAGAGCCAACATAAGATCTTTCAATCACACTCCTAGGCATATGTCTGGACAAAATGATAATTTGAAAATATACCCAGCAATCCCACTGCTGGGCATATACACCGAGGAAACCAGAATTGAAAGAGACGCGTGTACCCCAATGTTCATCGCAGCACTGTTTACAATAGCCAGGACATGGAAGCAACCTAGATGTCCATCAGCAGACGAATGGATAAGGAAGCTGTGGTACATATACACAATGGAATATTACTCAGCCATTAAAAAAATACATTTGAACCGGTTCTACTGAGATGGATGAAACTGGAGCCCATTATACAGAGTGAAGTAAGCCAGAAAGAAAAACAACAATACAGTATACTAATGCATATATATGGAATTTGAAAGATGGTAACGATAACCCTATATGCGAGACAGAATAAGAGACACAGATGCATAGAACAATTTTATGGACTCTGAGGGAGAAGGTGAGGGTGGGACATTCTGGGAGAATGGCATTGAGACATGTGTATTGTCATATGTGAAACAGAGCACCATTCCATGTTCGATGCATGTGACAAGGGCTCAGGGCCGGGGCAATGGGATGATCCAGAAGGATGGGAGGGGGAGGGAGGTGGGTGGGGGGTCCGGGAAGGGGAACACATGTAAACCCATGGCTGATTCATGTCAATGTATGGCAAAAACTATTACAATATTGTAAAGTAATTAGCCCCCAACTAAAATAAATAAATTTATAAAAAAAAATAAAAATAAATAAATAAATAAATAAATAAATAAAAGAAAATATACATGTAGCCCCAATATTCATTGCAGCACTATTTACAACATCCAAGACATGGAAGCAATTTATATGTCCATCAACAGAAAAATGGATAGAGGAGATGTGGTATCAATATATACATAATGGAATATCACTCAGCCATAAAAAAGAATGAAATAATGTCATCTGCAGCAACATAGATGGACTTAGAGGTTATCATACGAAATGAAGTAACTCAGACAAAGTAAATATAATATGGTATGATATCACTTGTATATGGAATCTAAAGCTGATACAAATGAACTTATATTTAAAAAATGATATAGAGATTTACAAGATGGCAGAGGACTAAGATTGGGAGATCACCTTCAAACCCACAAATATCATCAAAAATACTCCTATAGAGCACCTTCTGAACACTGGCAGAAGATGCCAGACTTCCAAAAAGAGAAGCAAATCACCTAAGAATGAGGCAAGGCAAAAGATAAAGAAAAAGAAAGTAGACAAAGGATTTTGCGATTGGCATTTGCACCCTGGGGAGGGAGTCTTGAAGGAGGAAAGGTTTCCACACACTCAGAAAACCCCTCACAGGTGGGGTCGGGTGGAACTACCAAATCTCAGAGGAGAACACAGCAACAGGTACTTGGAAGGCAAAATGGAGAGAATTCACCACAGAGGTCATTGCCAAACAGCACTTTCCAGCCAAGAAATGGCTTTCATACCCATGAAGAGTGAGGAGTGGGTGCTGAGGCTCAGGCTTGGGGTGTGGGGTTGGACCCCAAGGAGAGGACTGGGACTGAATGCCATGAAGATACTCTGAGAGAGCTAGTACAACACAGCTGAGGGAGTCCAGGGAAAAGACTGGGTCTCCCAGAGAGGCAATAGATCATTGCTGTGAGGACCGTCTATCTTTGAGCACTTGGAGACAATGGCTGTGTTCCCCAGTGGTTACCAAAGCCAGCAGGAGTGCCAGTGGCAGAATTAGACGCGACTGCAGTTTATGATCGCAGTGAGGGAAACAAGCCAGGGAGAGTGCCTGAGGCAGCAGTTAAAATGCCACCACTGTGGTCCTGACCCCAGAGGTGGCAGTCACCACCAAGCTGTGACTGCCCACACCTTACTGGGAGCCTAAGCAGTTTGACTCTTCCTAGGAACCCATGACAGGGACCAATTCCTCTTGGAGAGCCACGACTCCCTTCAGACTGTAGCAATATCCTGAAGGTGTCTACCACTGCAGGCACTCCCTGGTACTTCTTAATTTTGGCTAACATAATCCATCCTCTCCCCAGCCCAACAGAGCACATGAGCCTTAATAAGCATCATCCCTTGTCCCCTCTTGTCTGGGTGGGGAACAGACATCAGAAGGCAATCTACAAACAAAGGCAGGCCCCAAACCAAAGCAGAACACTATGACTCTGTGACCAAATAAGAGGAAGGAAATGACCTCCTTCAGGTGCAGGTACAATAGATTTGTTATTGTTCAGTCACTGAGTCATGTCCAAAACTTTGCAACCCCATGGACTGAAGCACACCAGCCCTCCCTGTCCTTTACTATCTCCTGGAGTTTGCTCAAACTCATGCCCATTGAGTCGATGATGCCATCCAACCATCTCATCCTCTGTCGTCCCCTTTTCTTCCTGCCTTCAATCTTTCCCAACATTAGGGTCTTTTCCAATGAGTCGGCTCTTTGCATCAGGTGGCCAAGGTATTGGACCTTCAGCATCAATCCTTCCAATGAATATTCAGTGTTGATTTCCTTTAGAATTGATGGGTTTGATCCTAGTTCCTTTTAATTGTGGAGTCTCCCTCCCAAGGGTGGGTTGGGCCAGTGCCTGGAAGGTTTCCTGGTTGGAGGAACTTGTTCCTGTGTTATGGTAGATGGAACTGGAATTTTTTCTCACTGAAGTAGTGTGTTTTGGAGTATCTGTGAGCTTGGTATGGCTTTGGGCAGCCTACCTGCTAATGAAGAGGGTTGTGTTCCTAAATTACTGAAGGTTTGGCATGAGGTACCCAGATCAATGCAAAGAAATAGAAGAAAACAACAGAATGGGAAAGACTAGAGATCTCTTCAAGAAAATTAGAGATACAAAGGGAACATTTCATGCAAAGATGGGCTCGATAAAGGACAGAAATGGAATGGACCTAACAGAAGCAGAAGATATTAAGAAGAGGTGGCAAGAATACACAGAAGAACTGTACAAAAAAGATATTCATGACCCAGATAATCACGATGGTGTGATCACTTACCTAGAGCCAGACATCCTGGAATGTGAAGTCAAGTGGGCCTTAGAAAGCATCACCATGGACAAAGCTAGTGGAGGTGATGGAATTCCAGTTGAGCTATTTCAAATCCTGAAAGATGATGCTGTGAAAGTGCTGCACTCAATATGCCAGCAAATTTGCAAAACTCAGCAGTGGCCACAGGACTGGAAAAGGTCAGTTTTTATTCCAATCCCAAAGAAAGGCAATGCCAAAGGATACTCAAACTACTGTACAATTGCACTCAACTCACATGCTAGTAAAGTAATGCTCAAAATTCTCCAAGCCATGCTTCAGCAATACATGAACTGGGAAATTCCAGATGTTCAAGCTGGATTTAGAAAAGTCAGAGGAACCAGAGATCAAATTGCCAACATCCACTGGATCATCGAAAAAGCAAGAGAGTTCCAGAAAAACATCTATTTCTGCTTTACTGACTATGCCAAAGCCTTTGACTGTGTGGATCACAATAAACTGTGGAAAATTCTGAAAGAGATGGGAATACCAGACCACATGACCCGCCTCTTGAGAAACCTGTATGCAGGTCAGGAAACAACAGTTAGAACTGGACATGGAACAACAGACTGGTTCCAACTAAGAAAAGGAGCACGTCAAGGCTGTATATTGTCACCCTGCTTATTTAACTTATATGTAGAGTACATCATGAAAAACACTGGGCTGGAAGAAGCACAAGCTGGAATCAAGATTGCTGGGAGAAATATCAATAACCTCAGATATGCAGATGACACCACCCTTATGGCAGAAAGTGAAGAAGAACTAGAAAGCCTCTTGATGAAAGTGAGAGAGGAAAGTGAAAAAGTTGGCTTAAAGCTCAACATTCAGAAAACTAAGATCATGGCATCTGGTCCCATCACTTCGTGGGAAATAGAAGGGGAAACAGTGGAAACAGAGTCAGACTTTATTTTGGGGGGCTCCAAAATCACTGCAGATGGTAATTGCAGCAATGAAATTAAAAGATGCTTACTCCTTGGAAGGAAAGTTATGACCAACCTAGACAGCATATTAAAAAGCAGAGACATTACTTTGCCAACAAAGGTCTGTCTAGTCAAGGATATGGTTTTTCCAGTAGTCATGTATGGATGTGAGAGTTGGACTGTGAAGTACGCTGAGTGCCGAAGAATTGATGCTTTTGAACTGTGGTGTTAGAGAAGACTCTTGAGACTCCCTTGGACTGCAAGGAGATCCAATCAGTCCATCCTAAAGGAGATCAGTCCTGGGTGTTCATTGGAAGCACTGATGTTGAAGCTGAAACTCCAATACTTTGGCCACCTCATGCAAAGAGTTGACTCATTGGAAAAGACCCTGATGCTGGGAAGGATTGGGGGCAGGAGGAGAAGGAGACGACAGAGGATGAGATGGCTGGATGGCATCACTGACTCGATGGACATGAGTTTGGGTATACTCCGGGAGTTGGTTATGGACAGGGAGGCCTGGCGTGCTGTGATTCATGAGGTTGCAAGGAGTCAAACACGACTGAGTGACTGAGCTGAACTGAACTGAACCCAGCACTGGATCTTGCTGGCCTTTGGGTAGAGCTTGATCTTAGTGTTGAGATGGAGGACTTTGAGAGAACTCTTGTCAATTAATTCTCCATGTGTTGGGAGTTTTTTGATTGTCCAAAGTCCTTTGATTGTCCAAAGTCCTAGAATCAGGTCTCCCACCTTGAACATTCAGGTCCAATTCCTTGCTGTAACACCAAGACTTTACAGGACACACAGCACAGGAAACAAACCCTAAGACTAATGGTGCAGGCAACAGTCCAGAACACCCAAAGAAACTCGCACACTTACAAAGAGTAAAGAAGAGGTGAAAAAGTTTTAAAAAAGGATAAAAACAGGGTCAAAAAAGAGAGAGCACTCAAGGCAGGAAACAAACCTTTAAGTGAAAATTAACACTGAAAACTGGACTAGCAAAAATACAAAATCAAGAACATGGACAAAATGCAACATAACTAAAGAGTACTGTAAAAATAGGAAAAAATAAAATGAAATGCATTCCTCTATAATGTAAAGCATGATGAATATAATTAACACTGCCATATATTTTATATGAAAGTCAAGAGACTAAATCCTAAGCATTCTCATCAAAAGGAAAATACTTTTATTTTATTTTTTACTTATATGAGATAATGGATGTTCACTAAACTTGTGATAATTATTGCATAAGGTATGTATGTCAAATCACTAAGTGTATACCTTAAGCTTAACAGTTCTATATGTTAACCATATCCCTCCAAAAAAAACTGGAATAAAAAATAACATTCACTGTATTTCAGTAGTATTACAAAACCAATGATACTCTAATACTGGTAGCTGATACCAAGAGCAAAGCATTTTTGTTGTTGTCGTTTTTAAACTGCTTCTTTAGGAGAAAAATCTCTTCTAAAGTTGTGGATGACTTCATTGAAGAAAATAGGTGTGATTTAACAGCACATTGCAGCACCAATTACATTTTTTTCTAAAGAACATATGTGTTTCATGTATAAACATAAAAAGCAACACAATAATAACGAGGCACTTTGCTTTCATAAGCATGTAAGGTCTTAGGTAATGACTGTATGTATCAGTATTATCACGGCATTTGTTTTGTAGTAAGCATACAGAAAATACAGATTGTTGGAAAAATAATGTTTTTATTCCCTGGAATTTTTATTAATTGAAAAAATATATTAACATTTTCAAAGCAGCTTATAAGTCAAATTTAGAGGGCATTATCTAGAATTTAATATCAAGAAAACTAACAGATACAGAAATTAATGTCACATTCTCTTTCATTTCTGATCATCATTTCTGTTTTTCTTCTTTTTGTATATACCAAATAAAGCTATGTCTTTTCATTCATTTATTCAGGATCCATCCACTAAGCACTTATTTCATCCGATATGTTAACTATTAAGGAAGCAGAGATGAATAAGAACCAAGTCTGTCTTGCAACATTTTTTCTTTCTCCTTTCTTCCTTAGCAATATTTTTTATTTCATGCCCTTAACAGCGATCTACATGTGAAGACATTCACTAGCTCTGATACTTTTCACAAGTCTCAGGAGAGTTTCAATCCTGCATTTCCAATATGTACTTCCTCAAAATGGAATTCATCATATATCCCACTATATATTTTTTAATTAAAAATTGTAGTAAAACATACATAACATAAAATCTACAACTTTAACAATTTTAGGTGTATATTAATAGTTCAGTAGCTAAGTCATGTTTGACTCTTTGCAACCCCGTGGACTCCAGCACGCCAGGCCTCACTGTCCTTCATTATCTCCCAGAGTTTGCTCAAACTCATATCCATTGAATCAGTGATATTATCCAACCATCTCATCCTCTGTCACCCCTTTCTCCTCCTGCCCTCAATCTTTCCTAGCATCAGGGTCATTTCCAATGAGCCGACTCTTTGGTGGCCAAAGTATTGGAGCTTCAGCATCAGTACTTCCAATGAATATTCAGGATTGACTTCCTGTAGAATTGACTGGTTTGATCTCTTTGCTGTACAAGGGACTCTCAAGAGTCTTCTCCAGCACCACAGTTTGAAAGCATCAGTTCTTTGGTGCTTAGCCTTCCTTATGGCCTAACTCTCACATCCATACATGACTACTGGAAAAACCATAGATTTGACTATACAGACCTTTGTTAGCAAAGTTATGCCTAGGTTTGTCATAGCCTTCCTTCCAAGAAGCAAGCATCTTCTAATTCCATGGCTCCAATCACTATCTGCAGTGATTTGGGAGCCCAAGAAGAGGAAATCTCTCTGTTTCCACTTTTCCCGCTTTTATTTGCCATGAAGTGATCTTAGTTTTTTGAATGTTGAGTTTTAAGCCAGTTGATTTTTATCTCCTTCACCATCATCAAGAGGTTCTTTAGTTCCTCTCAGTTTCTGCCATTAAGTGGTATCATCTGCATATCTGAGGTTGTTGATGTTTCTCCCAGCAATCTCGATTCCAGCTTGTAATTCATCCAGTCTGGCATTTCACATGATGTAATCTGAATACAAGTTAAGTAAACAGGGTGACAATGTACAGCCTTGTCATACTCCTTTCCCACTTTTTGAACCAATCTGATGTTTCATGTAAGGTTATAGCTGTTGCTTCTTGACCGCATACAGATTTCTCGGGAGACAGGTAAGATGGTCTTGTTTTCCCATCTCTTTAAGAATGTTCCAGTTTGCTGCGATCCAAGGAAATGGCAACCCACTCCAGTATTCTTGCCTAGAGAATCCTGTGGACAGAGGAGCCTGTCCATGGGTCCTAGCTGTGGTCCATGGGGTTGCACAGTTGGACACTACTGAAGCAACTTAGCATGCATGCATGCATTGGAGAAAGAAATGGCGACCCTCTCCAGTATTCTTGCCTGGAGAATCCCAGGGACAGAGGAGCCTGGTGGGCTGCCATCTATGGGGTCGCACAGAGTCAGACACAACTGAAGTGACTTAGCAGCAGCAGCAGCAACACAGTCAAAAGCTTTAGCACAGTCAATGAAACAGAAGTAGATGTTTTTCTGGAATTCCCTTGGTTTCTCTATGATCCAACAAAAATCGGCAATTTGATTTCTGGTTCATGTCACAAGCCCCTTTGTTGCGACAAGGCAGTGATCCATGAAGGGGAATATTATAGCTACTCTAGCACTATTTTGGTTATGATTTGCAGAGAATATGTTTGTCTACTCTTTAAATTTCTATTTATTTATGTTTTAGAATCTAAAGTGACATTCTTGTAGACAGGATACAGTTGGATCATAATTTATTCATTCTATCAATCTGAGCCATTTAATTTGTGACTTTGATTCATTGCTAGTTAAAGTAACTATTTACATGCAAGAATTCAGTCATTTTACTCTTTGTTTCCTAAATCTCTAATAACTTTACTCCTCAATTTTTCTATTACTTCCTTGCTTTCTGCTTAATTATTTTTCAAGTGCGCTTGCTTTATTTTTAGTTTTTTTATGTATTTTGGTTATTTCTTAGAGTTTGCCCCCAAATTAAAAATGACATCTTATTATAAATATGTACCTTAAATTAAAACCAACTTTTCTTCAACTGTATATAAAATATAAGTTTCTATACATCTCTCTCCTTCTACATTTTATGTTTTTATTGTTCGATATTGCATGGTTATGTATTGCATACCCGTTAACATAGTTTCATAAGTATCATTTTATGTATTTGTTTTTTACATTATATAGGAACAAAAAGCCCTGGAGGAGGAAATGGCAACCCACTCCAGTATTCTTGCCGGGATAATTACATGGACAGAGGAGCCTGGAGGGCTATTGTCCATGGGGTTGCATAGAGTCGGACATGACTGAGCGACTGAGCAGGCATGCAGGAACAAAAAGAGAAGTTAAAAACTAAAAATTAAATTCTACTGGCTTTTATATGTACCTTTGTATTTATCTTTACTGTTTTTCTTTATTTAACCATTTGGTTTGAGTTACTCTATATTACCCTTTCATTCCAACCTCAGTGCCGCCATATAGAGTATGTAACTTATGTCTACTAATAATGAACAATCCCCAAACCCAAGTTTTGATTTATCTGGGAATTTCTGTTGTAACTTTTTAATTTTTTTTTAGTTTTTAATTGAAGTACAGTTGATTTACAATATTGTGTTAGTTTCAAATGTACAGCACAGTGATTCAGTATTTTTGCAGATTGTATTTCATTTAGGTTATTAAAAGATAATGGGTATAGTTCTGTTGGTATAGTTAAATTTTGGGATTTATCTATTTTTTAACTTTTGTTTTATATTGGAGTATAGTTGATTAATAATGTGTTAATTTCAGGTGTACAGCAAAGTGATTTAGTTATGCATATACATACACCTGTTGTTTTTCAAATTCTTTTTTACATTTAGGTTGGTGCTTATCTATTTTATTTATAGCAGTTTGTATCTGTTAACACCATACCCCTAATTTTTCCCTCCTCTCTTCTCTAACCCCTTTATAACCATTAAATTACTTTCTATTTATGTGAATTTGTTTCTTTTTGTATATGTATTCATTTGTATTATTTTTAAGATTCCACATATAAATGATATCATATAGTATTTGTCATTCTCTGACTTATTTCACTAAGCGTAGTATCTCTTGGCCAATTCACATTCCTACAAATGGAAATATTTCAGTGTTTTTCACAGATGAGTGTTGTTTTCTTGTATATATACAATTGCCCCCAAACTTCGAGTTTTTCTGTAAGATATTATGGAAAAATCTGAACAAACATTTTGGTCAATCCTATATATGTGTATATATATATCACATATTTTTAGTCCTATAATCTGTTGATGGGCACTTGGGTTGCTTCCATGTCTTGACCATTGTAAATAATGCTAGTATAAACATTGGAGTGCAAACATATTTTCAAATTGGTGGTTTTTTAAATTTTTTCTGGAATTATTTTTTAGTGGAATTGCAAGTAGTTCTATTGTTAGTTTTTAAGGAGACTCCATAATTTTTTTTTCATAGAGACTGCATCAATTTACATTCCCAACAACTGTGTACAAGGGTTTCATTTTCCCACAATCCTCTCCAGTATTTATTATTTGTGAACTTTTTGATGACTGCCATTCTGACTGATGTGAAGTGATAGTGGTATTTCTCTAATAATAAGTGATGTTGAACATCTTTACATGTACCTGTTGGATATCTATATGTCTTCTGCGGAGAAATGTCTATTCATGTCTTCTGTCCATTTTGGATTGGGTTGTTTTGTTTTCTGATATTGATCTGTATGAGCTGTTGGTATAATTTGTATATTAATTCTTTGTTGATTGCATCATTTGAGAATATTTGCTTCCATTCCAGAGGTTGTCGTTTTGTTTGTTTATGGTTTTCTCTGTTGTGTAAATGCTTTCAAGTTAAATTAGGCCCCATGTATTTATTTTTGCTTTTATTTCCACTACTCTAGAAGGCAAATTCAAAAAAAAAAAAAAGCATTCCTTCCATTTATGTCAAAATATGTTCTGCCTATTTTCCTCTAGAAGTTTTATAGTCTCCAGTCTTACATTTATATCTCTAATGCATTTCAAGTTTATTTTTATGGATGGTATTAGAGAATGTTCTAATTTCATTCTTTAACATGTGACTGTCTAGTTTTTCCAATATCACATGTTGAAAAGACAGTGTTTTCCCCATTGTATATTGTCTCATTTGTTGCAGATTAATTAACATGCCTGTATGAGTTTTTTTTTTTTTTTTTCTTTTCCCCCTGTGCTCTCTATCCTGTTCCATTAGTTTAGGTGAAAATATCACACACTCTTGGTAACTGTAGCTTTGTTGTAAATTATGATGTCTTGGAGAATTATAGATCCAACTTTCATCTTTTTTTTCCCCCCTCAGGATTTCTTTGACAACCCAGGTCTCTTGTGGTCCCATATAATTTTTAGGAATTTTTTCCAGTCCTGTGAAAAATGTCCTCAGTATTTTGATATGGTTTGAATTAAATCTGTAGGTTTCTTTTGATAATATATCCATTTAAGTAATATTGATTCTTTCAACCCAAGAGTATAGATTTTTTTTTCATTTCTATGAGTCATCTTCAATTTCTTTTATCAATGCTTGTGGTTTTCAGTGTACACCTCCTTAGTTAAGTTTATTTCATGTATATTTTTATGTGATTTAGAAATTGTCCTTTTTAAAATTTCCCTTTCTGATAATTCATTATTAGTGTATACAAACACAACAATTTCTGTATATTAATTTTATATCCTGAAACCTTGTTGAGTTCATTTATTCGTTCTAATAGTATTCTGGTAGAAACATTAAGGTTTCTATACAGAATATCATGTCATCTGCAAATAGTGAAATTTTTACCTCTTGTCTTCCAATTTGAGCCATTTTATTTCTTATTCTTGTTTGATTGCTGTGGCTGGGACTTCCCATACTTTGTTAAATGAAAACAGTGAACGTGAATGTTCTTGCCTTGTTCCTGAATTCAATAAGTCTTTCAGCATTTCACCATTGATTATTGAGTTGGTTATGGGGCTTATTGCATGTGCCCTTGATTATGTTGATATATTCCCTTTATAACTACTTGGAAGAGAGTTTTTATTGTGAACGGAGGTTGAGTTTTCTCAAATTCTTTTTCTGCACCTATTGAGATGATAATGTGATTTTTATCCTTCTTTTTGTTACTGTAATATATCGCATTGATTTCTGGATATTGTACAATGCTTGCATCACTAGGATAAATCCCACTTGATCACAGTGTATGATCCTTTATATATATTGCTGAATGTAGTTTGCCAATATTTGGTTGAGGATTTTTGCATTTATATTCTTCAGAGATATTTGCTTGCAAACTTTTTTTTGCACTGTCTTTGTCTGGTTTTGTTATCAGGGTGATGGTGGATCCATAGAATACATTTAAATATGTTCCTTCCACTTCAATTTTTTGGATTGGATTAGTATGAGAATGATATGTATGAGTTCTCCTTAATATATTTGGTGGTATTCCCCCGTGGAGCCATCTCATCCTGGAATTTCATTTCCAGGAAGTTTAATTTTGACTAGAGATGTTATTTCACTTCTAATGATCAGTCTGTTCAAATTATCTATTGCTTCTTGACTCAGTGTTGGAAGACTGTATGATTCTAGAAATCTGTTCATTTCTCTAGGTTGTCCAATTTGTTGTCACATAAAAGTTCTTACAATTTTCCTATGATTTTTTTGTATTGCTGTCTTATTGGTGGTTATTTCTCCTTTTCCATTTCTTATTTTATTTTGGACACTTGTCCTTGGGAGGGATCTAGATTTGTACAGAATGGTTTGTCAATTTTATCTTTTCTTTAAAAAAAGCTCTTAGAAGATGGCAGAGGAGTAAGACGGGGGTATCACTTTCCTCCCCACAAATACAACAAAAATACATCTGCATGTGGAACTGAGAGGACAACAGGTAGGAAGGCCATAGGTTTGCAAGTGGCAGACTTTTTTCCTTCTCTACACAAAATTAAAAGAGGTTTCTTTTAATTCTATGCTGATGACATCTGATTCTGCCTTGAGGTAACCAATGTGGTTTTCTTATGGAAATGCTTTTCTTGAGCTACATTAATGAACCTATGTATTTCTTTGGAATTTGCCTTTCTTCAAAGTGGTTTCACCTAAGACTAACTTTTTTTTTCTTTTCTCAAACCTTGGGTTGATAATGGCTCAACAAATCAGTATTCATGTCAATTGTTTTATACCAGGGGGATGACACACCTCATGCCATCATACCTCAAAAATGCATATTGTGGGAGAGGGGCCTGGTGAAACTCCCTCAGCCTTGAGGTGTCTCTCTTATCTGATTAATAGCTTTCTAACAAACATAAAGCACCTTGCTAAAAACTAGTGAGAGGGCACTCTTCCTGTCCCCTTCTGATGTCTATGTCAGAAGCTTTCCCTATGTCTATTATTCTTTAATAAAATTTTGCTACACAAAACTCCAAGTGGTCAAGCCTCATCTCTGGCCCCAGATCAAATTCCTCTCCTCCAGAGGCCATGAATCCCTGCGTAACACACAGATTGCAGTAGCAACTTTTCATCTCAGGGGACTCATCTGGGATCTTCAAGACAAGGTAAGGACGCTTTGAGCTCTAGTTCTCTGCTCTCCTAGTAAACACATTTTCTGCTGTGCTTTACTAACTCTATGGTGTGCCTGTCTGTGTGAAAGCAGCATGAATGAGACTTGGAATTGGCCATGAAGCAATCACTGAGCCATGCTCTGCGATTTTGCGATGCCTCATAATGGCTGAAAGCAGACCCAAGGGGAGCCTTGTTGGGGGTTTGTACTGCCCTGCCAATGCCAAGAGGCACCCAATGTTCCTGCAAGAGGAGCAGCCAGAAATGGGCAAAATGTGTGGACTGAACTTTTCTTTCCTGGTCACTTTTCCTGGTCTCTTTGACCACTTCATAACTGCCTGAGGAATTAGAACTACTAACCAAGCCTGTTGGATCACAGACTTTCAAGGGACTTGGAATCCATGCTGTTGGATGTTTTATCATGCACTGCAGACAAGAGCTGGAGAAGGCAATGGCACCCCACTCCAGTACTCTTGCCTGGAAAATCCCATGGATGGAGGAGCCTGGTGGGCTGCAGTCCATGGGGTCGCTAAGGGTTGGACATGACTGAGCAACTTCACTTTCACTTTTCACTTTCATGCACTGGAGAAGGAAATGGCAACCCACTCCAGTGTTCTTGCCTGGAGAATCCCAGGGACGGAGGAGCCTGGTGGGCTGCCGTCTATGGAGTCGCACAGAGTCGGACACGACTGAAGCGACTTAGCAGCAGACAAGAGCACGTTCAGTAGCTAGGTGGAGCTCTAGCTCCAAGAATGTCTCTCAGGCTAGAAGTCACTCTCTAAACTGCCTGCCTCAGTGGCTAGTGACATGAAAGTGGGTCTTTATCACAGCTGAGCCTCCAATCTATGTGGATAGGAGCACTGCTGCTGACCATGAGGTTTTTGAGGACACAGATCGGGAATCCCAGGATCTGGTCAGGTTGGAAGTGCAATGGGCTTCTTCCTTTGGTAACACTAGCTCTTAGTGGACCAGAGGGGGCTTTGGAAGGATTGGCCCTAATAGCTTGAGGACAAAAATCACTTTTCCCTCACTGGCCAGACATTCACCACCTCTTTTGCTAGCACATATACTGGTGTGGTGACACTCAAAAGGAACATCTTAGGTTTTATGTTTGTCCTTTTGTGATTTACCCATTCTATTGTGGTCAGGAATATACTCAGGACTGTGCAGAGGCATGCAGCAGATGGATGTTTTCTCTAGAAGTCTTAGCTTGGGAGGAATTCTGGAAGGCTACTCTGTTGCACCCCAGGTAGTATCAGAGGAGGAGCAGAAATCAGACAAAGGGTTTAATGGTGAGGAACTAGACATCAATCTGGGATGCCACCAGGTCTACCCCTGGTGCATCTCCACCCTGCCTCAGTGGTAGAATGGGGAGGGAAAGTAGTGGGACACATGCTTCAGTAAGGGACAAGTTAATTCCGGCCAGGGAAGGAAGCTTAGATGGAAGACCTATTGCCACCACCATCTAAAGCAGGGAGACATGCCTCTGGTAGAAAAGGCCACTGGACGCTGCTTTTCTCCCTTACAGATGGACGCTAACAATTTCAGCCTCACTGCCTTGAACTGCATCCTGAAAAACTGGGATAGATTTGACCCCTAGAGGTTAAAGAAGACATGCCTGATCTTCCTATGTGATACTGCATGTCCGTAGTATCCATTGGAGGATGGTGAACAGTGGACAGTTGGAGGGTCTCATAATTATAATACTGTCTTACAATTAGACTGGTTCTGCAGAAAGCAAGGGAAATGGTTAGAAATAACATATGTGTTGCCTTTTATTTCTCTCTGTGAGACATACCAGATTTATATCCTAAGGATATACATTTGGGTGTGAAACCTTTAGCTACCTTCTGTCCTCCTACTTTGCCCCCATATCCAGGGTTTCCAACTGAGCAAACTGAAAGTCAGGGCATCCCTCAAGAGAGGGTTTCTTCAGTCTTGGTAGAAAATCAAACTGAAATTCAAACTGCTCCAGTCTCAGTAGAAGTCTAAACTCCAGTCTCATTACGACCTCAGACTACTTTGTTTTCAATTGAAACTCAGACAATCGAAGTAAGAGAAGCTCAGACAGCTAAAACTAAGGGTGAAATACAGGATGAGACAGAGGACAGGAGACAAAGAGGTAAGGAAAAACAGGCTTCTCCAATCTATCCCTGTGAACATATGCAAAGGGCAGCCAGAGAGGCTTGAGGAACAGCCACACAAGCTGTTGCCTCTCCATGAAGCAACTAACAAGAAAAATAATCAATCTATGTGAGTTAATAAGCCCTTTTCTTATCAAGAAATACAAAGAATCAAGGAAGGTCTGGGAGACTATTTGGAGGGCCCATAAAATATATTAGACCCTTTAAGTGTGTTACTCCGCTTTGTGACCTTACTTGGAAGGATGTGATATATATCCTGGGGCAGACACTAACTCTTGACTCAGAAACTCGAGTTTTAGAGAAAGCTATTGCCTATGGAGATGAATGGCTTGGTAATGAATCAGCAGGAAAGAGGGAGGATGAGATAGCCACCCTTCCTACTGAGAAACAGGGGGTCCCAACTATAGAACCAGGCTGGAAATATAACACGGCTAAAGGAAGGTGGGATCCGAGTAATTTTTTCAGATGAATTCTTGAAGGACTCAGGCGAGCACGTGCTAAGACTTTAAACTATGCAAATTGGCAAACATAGAACAGGAAAAGAAGGAAGCACCTGGTAAATTCCTACGTAGACTGTGAGAAGCCCTTCGCAGATTCACTGAGATTGATCCTGAAAGTGAAGAGGGAAGATCGATCTTAAAGAATAGATTTATCACTCAGTTGGGAACAGATATCCACTGTAAGCTACTAAAACAAGCATATGGACGAAATCAGTCTTTAGATAATTTGTTGCAACTAGATCAGACAGTTCATTATCCGAACTGTTCTGAGACAGCCTGAGAAAAGTGCCCAGAGGAACCCAGATGGAAAGGGATGGATTTGCTATTACTGTGGAAAGGAGGGGCACCACAAGTGGGATTGTCCTCAGGCTTCTAAGCTGCCCCCAGGTCCATGTCCAGTCTGTAAAGGACCACACTGGAGGAGAGACTGCCCCCAGATGCATAGGCCCCAGAAGTTGGGCTCTCAGGACAATCAGGACTGAAGCTGGCCAGGGATCCCCATACAAGTTCCTATCCTAATTACTCCTGAGGAATGACAGATATTAATAACGGGTGGGCAGTCAGTCGATTTCCTTTTGGACACTGAGGTAACTTACTCTGTGCTAACTGAAGCCCCCGGTCCACTTTCTCCCTGATCTACTACTGTAATGGGTCCGTCTGGATGAGCCAAACATTATTATTCCAGTTGTCCTCTAAGCTGCAACTGGGACTCTGTGCTGTTTTCACATGAGTTTCTGATCGTGCCAGAGTCTCCCTCACCCCTTCTGGGGAGGGATATACTGAGCAAGCTGCATGCCTCTGTTTTGATGAATATTCTCTTTCTCCCCCATTAGTTGGACAAAATATAAATCCTAGAGTGTGGGCTAATGTAAAAACTGGGTGGAACACAAAATGCTATTCCTGTTGATGTCAAGCTCAAAGACCCACACATATTTCCACATCAAAAGTAATATCCTGTAAAACCCGAGGTTAAGGAATGGTTAAAACCTATCATTGAAAATTTAAAGGAGCAGGGTCAATTAACTCCCTGTAACAGTTCATGCAACACTCCTATTTTGGGTGTGAAAATGTCTAATGATAAATGGAGACTAGCTCAAGATTTATGAATAATAAATAAGGCTGTGGTCACTTTACATCCCGTGGTGCCTAATCCTTGAAATTCCTAAACCAGCCAAATAATATTCAGTAATTGATTTAAATGATGCTTTCTAGTCTATACCATTGGTGGAGGAAAGCAAACTTTTATTTGCCTTTGAAGACCCTACCCAGCCAGCTTCTCAGTTAAGCTGGAGAGTTTTATTCAGACAGAGTTTGTCACGGGATCTACAAAAAATAACCCCGAGCCAGTAGTGTTACAATAAATAGATGATATTCTGCTCTGTGCTGAGGCAGAGAAAGCTTGCTCACAAGCCTCAGATGACTTTGTAAACTTTTTGGCTTGCTGCGGTTATAAGGCATCAAGGGAAAAGGCTCAGCTTTGTTAACAATCTATTAAATATCTGGGCCTAATCATATCTGATGGAGAGGGCGATGGCACCCCACTCCAGTACTCTTGCCTGGAAAATCCCATGGACAGAGGAGCATGGTAGGCTGCAGTCCATGGGGTCGCGAAGAGTCAGACACGACTGACCGACTTCACTTTCACTTTTCACTTTCATGCATTGGAGGAGGACATGGCAACCCACTCCAGTGTTCTTGCCTGGAGAATCCCAGGGATGGGGGAGCCTAGTGGGCCGCCATCTATAGGGTCACACAGAGTTGGACATGACTGAAGTGACACAGCAGCTGCAGCAGCAATCATATCAGAAGAGACAAGGGCCATAGGCCCTAAGAGAATTAAGCCTACACTAAATCATCCCCTACTTATGTAGCTCAGCTGATAAAGAATCTGCCTGCAGTGTGGGAGACATGGGTTTAATCCATGGGTTGGGAAGATCCCCTGGAAAAGGGAACGGCTGCCCACTCCAGTATTCTTGCTTGCAGAATTCCATGGACTGTACAGTCCATGGGGTCACAAAGAGTTGGATATAACTGAGCGACTTTCATTTTCACCTATGACTTTAAGATAATTGAGAGGATTATCTTAAAGCTACTGCCACATTTGGATTCTGGGTTATGGGGAAATTGCCCAGCCTTTATATATCATTATAACTGAAATTCAACAAGCCCAAACTGACAAGCTGGTTTGGTGTCCAGATACTCAAAAGGCTTTTAAGGCTCTTCAAACTGCGCTACTGCAAGCTCCTGTTTTGAGCTTGCCCACAGGGTCAGAGTTTAATTTGTTTATCACTGAAAGAAGAGGTATGGCCTTGGGAGTTATGACACAGCCCGATGGGCCTCACGAGGAAACCTAAAGGATACCTGAATAGAGAATTAGACATAGTGGCACATTGTCTAAAAGTAATTCCTGATATTGCCTTATTAGTGCCTGAAGCTCTTAAGTTCATTAACGGGTGAAATCTTACTGTTACTGACTTCTCATGATGTGAGTGGAATCTTAAACTCTAAAGTTAATATTTGGATGACAGACAGTCGGTTTCTTAAATATCAGTCATTGTTGTTATAAGGACCAATAACTAAGCTTAAAGTTTGTGGCAGCTTTCAGCTTTCCAACAGATATTATGGAAACTCTGGGAGTTGACTCCTGACCCAGCCTCTGAGTCAAACGAGCTGCTGTTTGAGCCAAGAACCAAGGTTCTGATAAAGACATTGGGATCTGGGGTCAATCTCTCAAGCCTCTCTGGGAAGGCCCTTACCAGGTTATTCTTTCTTCTCTCACAGCTGTCAAGGTGTCAGGAATTGATTCATGGGTGCATCCTGACCCAGTCATTTTATGGTTTTATTCTCTATGCTTTTAATTTTTATTTCAGATGGGCCTGATAATCTATGTGAGCTTGCTGTTGCTGACTCCAAAAATCCTGAGTCTGCCATTTGACTCTCATGACAATGCCTTCCTATCCTGAGCTCATTCCTAAGCCACATTCCACAATCAGTCTAATTGCTGTGTCTGTGGAACACGCTTCTCCTCATCAGTGGAAGGCTTCCTATCATAGGTGTCTCCACTTCAGGGAAAGAACTTTTTCCAAGTCTGTGACTACCTTCGACAACAACAATCATATGTGATGCCTCTTCTTAATCTGATGACATCTAACAACCCTAAAATGGACTGGTGTAACACTTTATATATTAACTATGGACATAATGTGACTTTTAACTTTGATCATACTTTGTCTTGGTTTAATGACTATTTTGCTGCACATAAGAAGACAAACGGATCTAGATCTGATGGTTTTTTACCCGATGTTTGTCAAATATGAGATGAGGTCATACGGCTAACTCCTGAAATGGATGCCTAATGTCCAGTTCCCCCATATGCTGGGAACAAATAGAGCCATTCCCAGAAGTTAGCCCACAACTTAATTATAATGACTGGAAACAACTGGGATTTTTGCCTCAAGAAATACACAGTGTAATTATTCCTGTGTTTTCTAACCCCAGTTCAGGTCCTCCTTTTGCCTGGCCAGGCACCTATTGTGACTGGATCCCTCAGTCACACTTGCTTGCTCCAAACAGGACCTACTGGATATGTGGCTCTTACCTATGGGCATTGCTTCCCCTGGCTGGATAGGGAGTGCACCCTAGGTCTAGTTTTTACTCATGGCTTCATATTTTCAGAGCTTCCAGAGATGCCTGCTATTTTGCCACTTCTTAGAACTCATTGGACCAGGTCTCTATTTAACTGGTATGATTATTTGGCTGCAATTTTCGTTCCCTATCTCTGGGAGTTACAGATGTTATACTACAAGTTGATGCTCTGACTAACTACTCAACAGGCTTTATAAGATTTTCAAAAAACTATTTCAGCCCTTAATTCTGAACAAATACAAATCAGAAAGGTGTTTACAAAACAGATTGGCTTTAGATATTCTGACAACTGCACAAGGAGGAACTTGCGCCATTATTCATGCCCAATGCTGTACATACATACCTGATATGAGCACTAATGTTACTCACTTTACTAAGTACATGAACAAGATGACTCAAGCTATGGATACTCCTGAAGCCTCAGTCACTTCACTTTGGGATGGTTAACTAGTTCCCCGTGGTGGAAAACTATCTTAATTGTAATAATTCTGATTGTTCTACTTTTGCTGTTTGCTCCCTGCATCTGCAACAGTGTACTTGGATTTGTTTCTAGCTACATAAAGCTTTTAAGGTACAAATGGTTGTCCAAACTCCTACGAGTGCTACAGCTTCTTCCAACTACTACTTGGGACCTCTGGATCAGAGACCTCTCAATATGAGGGTTAGGAGAATATGTTGCCTCATCAATTTAGGGACAATGTCCCTTATCAGTTCAGAAGCAGTTATGGAATGAGAATGCTGCCCCTTTCCCTAGGCAACATAATTATCCTAAAAGAAAGAGGGGGGGGGTGAGAGGATAACAGGCAGGAAGGCCCAAGGTCCCCAAGCAGCAGGAGGAAATAAAGTGCAAAAGGCAGACTTTTTTTTTTTCCTTCTCTACACAAAATTAAAAGAAGCTTCTATTAATTCTGTGTTGATGACACCTGGTTCTACCTTGAGGTAACCAATGTGTTTTTCTTATGGAAATGCTTTCCTTAAGCTATGTTAATGAAACTATGTATTTGCTTTGGAATCTGCTTTTCTTCAAAATGGTTCCACCTAAGACTAACTTTTTGTTCTTTTCTCAAATCTTGGGTTGATAATGGCTCAACAAACCAGTATTCACGTCAATTGTTTTATGCCCAGGGGATGACACATCTCATGCCATCCTAACTCAAAAATGCATATTGTGGGAGAGGGGCCTGATGAAACACCCTCAGCCTTGAAGTATCTCTCTTATCTGATTAATAGCTTTCCAACAGAAATAAAGCACTTGCTAAATACTAGCAAGGGGGCACTATTTTTGTCCCCTTCTGATGTCTATGTCAGAAGCTTTTCCTATCTCTATTATACCTAAATAAAATTTTGCTACACAAAAGCTCCAAGTGGTCAAGCCTCATCTCTGGCCCCAGATCGAATACCTCTCCTCCAGAGGCCATGAATCCTGGCCTAACACATGGTTCTCAGCATCAACCTTTCAGAACAACAACTACAGAACACCTTCTGAACACTGGCATACGTGCTAAGTCACTTCAGTCGTGTCTGACTCTTTGTGACCCTATGGACTGTAGCCCTCCGGGCTCCTTTGTCCATGGGATTCTCCAGGCAAGAATACTGGAGTGGGTTGCTGTGCCCTCCTTCAGGGGATATTCTTGACCAAGGGATTGAGCCCATGTCTCCTGTGGCTCTTGGCAATACAGGCAGATTCTTTACTGCTGAGCCACCTGGGAACCTCCTGAACACTGGTAGAAGACCCCAGACTGCAAAAATGCAAGCTAATCTCTACAAAACAAAGTACAGCAAAAGATATAAGAAAAGAGACATGAAGGAGGAAGTTTCCACATGCTCAGAAACCCCCTCACATGGGGACAAGGGAGCTATGGGACCTCAGAGGGAAATGCAGCAAAGGGTGCTCACAAGGCAAACATGAGAGAATTGGCCACAGGGATCTTGTCAACTAACACTTCCCAGTTGACATGCTGTTTGCCTGCTGCCCAAGGCAGCAAGAGGCGCTGGGTGCTGAGGCTCATGTTTGGGGAGTTGGACCCCAGGAAGAGGACTGGGGTTGACTTATATGAAGATACTCTGATGGAACTAGTATAACACAGCTGAGGGAGTCCAGGGAAAAGCCTGGGCCCACCAGAGAGGCAAAAAAATTATTGCCATGGGAGCAGTATAACTCTATTCACTCATAGACTTCACGACCCCACTTTCATGAGTACCATAGGTGGGATGAGCTGCAGCTGTGGAATGTGAACCCAGAGGTAGAAAAAAGCCAAAGCCAGTGTGATTACTAGAGGCTGGACTAGCTACAAATGCAGTTTTCAATCCCAAGGTGGGGCAGTGTGGGCCACTTTGTTGCTACCAGCGCTGGTGAGGGTGCCAGAGGAAGAGGTCATGAGGCTGCTGCAGTCCCAGTCCCAGGGGTTTCGGCTGCTGTCAAGTGTTAAGCAGGTACAGGTCACTGCCCACACATTTCTAGGAGCCTGTGTAGCTTGGCTCTGCCAATGGAACCACAGCCTGGGACAGAATCCTCAGGGGAGGCCCACAAACCACCTCAGACTGTGACGACTTTGCATAGCACTTGGCTGTAGAGGGCACTCACCACACACCCCAATTGTGTCTGTCATACCCTTCTTTCTCCTCAGCCCAATTGAGCAAGTGAGCCCTAATAAGCCCCTACTTTTCCCCCCTTTGTCTGGGTGGGGAACAGACATCAGAAGGTAGCCTAAAACATAGGCAGGTCCACAACCAAAGCTGATCACCAGGGGCTATGTGACCAAAGAAGTGGAAGGGAATTCACTCCTGTAGTTGCAGGTACAGCAGATTGAATCTCCACAATTAGCCTGAGATTGTGGACTTTGTAGGCCATTGTGGACTTTGTAGGCCATTGTGGACTTTGGAAGCAAGTATAAGCTGGAGTAAGGCCAGATCTGAGTCTGAGCTGACTGTACAATGCCAACAGCAGGTCCAGGGACCTTTCTAGAAATATCAGAGGACTTCCTGAGTAGGCAGATTGACTGGTGTTAACCGTGTGGCAAGGGCAACAGAAGACACAGGAGGACATTTTTATTACCACTCTCCCCCCACTTTCTCTCTCTCTCTCTCTCTCTCTCTCTCTATATATATATATATATATATATACACACACACACACACACACACATAGTCTTTTATCTTTTTCATATTGTTTTATTGTTCCTTATTATTCCTTCAACAATTTTTAACTCACTTTATCCTGCTTTAAAAGCTTTATTCTATTTTTCCTATTTTTATAATACTCTTTTATATTGCATTTTTCCCCATGTTTTTGATTTTGTATTTTTGCTACATAAGTTTTTAGTATTCATTTTCACATACAGGTTCATCTGTTGGCTTTATTGCTATCTTCTTTTTTGGTCCTTGCTTTTTTTTTTCTTTCTACTTTTTTCCTCCTCATTTTTTTCCTTTCTTTTCTCATTGTAAATGTGTGAGTTTCTTAGAGTGTTCTTGTCTGCTGAATGCTGCTTACACCAATTGTCTCGGGGTCTTGTCTGTCCATTCTTTTTTTGTTTGTACATTTGTTTGACTTCCTCTTTTTTCTTTTTTCTTTCTTTTTCTCTTCTGTGCTGTGTGGCTTGTAAAGTCTTGGTGCTACAGTAAGGGGTCAAATCAGAACCTCTGTGGTAGGAATCTGAGTCCAGGATGTTGGACCAACAGAGAGCACTTGGCCCCTTGGAACAATAATTAGTGAGAGCTCTCCCAAAGGCCTACATCTCAACACGAAGACCTAGCCCACTCAAAGGCCAGCAAGCTACAGCACCAGATGTCTCTCACCAAATCATCAGTAAAACAGGAATAAACCCTGCCCATTAGCATATAGGCAGCCCACAGCTATCTCAAGCCCACAAACACCCCAAAAACACACCACTGGATGCAGCAATGCCTTTCAGAGAGTCAAGATCCAGCTCCACCCACAAGAAGGTAGGCGGCAGTCCTCCCAATCAGGAAATCTTCATAAGACATTGGTATATCCCCATCCACTGGGAGCAGAATCCACAAATAAGAGGAACTATGACCCGGCAAGCTTCAGAAAGAAGACTTCAAATAGTAAATCAAACTAAATGAAAAGACAGAGAAACATACAGCAGATGAAGGAACATGGCAAAAACACACAAGACCAAACAAATAAAGAGGAAAGAGGCAATCTACCTGAAAAAGTATTCAGAGTAATGACAGTAAAGAGAAGAGGGAGAGGAAGTGGGAGATGGTAGAGTTGAAGGATAAACAGCAATAGGAGATGCAGGGCAAGTTTTAATTTCACTTATGCCTGATGGTGATGGTACAGGTTCCTTGCTGGATTCAATTCTATCTACCCTCTTCAAAAAATGATACAGTGGTGTCTTGGTATTAGCTCTTTTTTCTCATCATAGATGACATGATAACACTGGATTGTATTCTGAACAGCTGCTGTAACCTTAATGTACCATTCTATGTTCAAGTCCTGTGCCTCAAAAACTAACAGTGCCTCCTCAAATAATGAAAATACCCTTGCCATTTCCTGCATCATGAATCTCTTGTTTTTCAGTTATTACATCTTCCTCTTGTCTCGCTTCGTCTTTTTACTGAGCCTCCAATTCCATCAGGTCTTCATTAGTAAACTTCATATATTGCATACCAAGGAGTTCAGTGAAGTTGTCCTCTTGCAGATCTAGCTCCAGATTCTCACTGAGGGCCACTAAGTTGCTGAAAACCTCTTTGGGTTCCTCATCCACATTCACACATCTCAAAACTGTGTGCAAGGATTCTTCCAAACCTGTTCATGGTGATGCCCATTACCTCATGCCAAGCAAAGTCAATGTCTTTCATGACTTTGTAGAGGTTATTGTTCCAAAATTATTGCAACATTGTTCCTAACTCATCATTCACTTTTACTGCCTGATGAAAAGTGTGATGTAAATAACATTTCTTGAATGTCGCATAACTCCTTGGTCTATAGATTGGATGAGCAATGTAGTATTCAGCGGCAGATGCACTACTTTGATGTTGGGATGAAAGTCATCAGTGAATGTGGGGTGGGGTGGGGTTGCCTGGAGCATTGTCAAGCAGCAAAAGAATGTTGAATGGGATGTCCTTCTCCAAGCGGTATTTCTCTACCTCTGGCATAAAGTGGTGGAAAAACCAGTCCTGGAAAATGTCCAGTGTAACCCAGGCTTTGGGGTTACTCTTCCACATAATAGAAAGAGAGGCTTTGGCTATATTTTAAGGGCTTCTTTGAATGATTGACTAAGAGACACTTCAGCTTCATATTGTCAGAAGCATTGCTACCAAACAAAAGAGTTAGCCAATCCTTTGCTGATTTATAGCCTGGCATCAAATTTCCTCCTTACTGATGTAACTTCAGTCTGGCATACTCTTCCAGTACAGTTCTGTCTCATCTACATTAAAAGCTTGCTCAGCTTAATATTCACCTTCATCAATAATTTCTCGAAGCATTTCAGGAAATTCCAGGCAGCAATCATATCTGCATTTGCTGCATTGCCACTTACTTTTACATTGTGAAGGTTGGCTCTAGCCTTGAACAAATGAAATCAGTCATGGCTGGCATTAAAAAGTTCCCCCTCTAATTCCTCATTGTGATTCTTCTTCAATTCTTCATAAAGGCTTTAAACTTTCTCTTGAATCAGCATTAAGCTGAGCAGGATTTGATGCTTATGCTGATCCTGTATCCACACATCAAGAAGTTTCTCCTCCTCCTCCGTTACATTTCAAAGCTTCTTCAATATCATTGTCAACATCATTGACACAGCAGACTTCACATGCTCCATGATCTTGTCCTTGTTCATTAGAATCATGCCAATGGATGAACAATTAATGTTATAAGACTGAACAACATCTACCATCTTTTTGCCTCTCTCCACTCTCTTTTCTTTTTTTCACTTTTGTTACTATTGTTATCACTTGGCACTTCTTAGCAGTACCAGCTATATCATCACTGCTTTTATGCTTGCTTCCAGAGAGCCTGGGATGAAATAAAGATACTGAAATACTGTACTCTATACAGTACTGTACAGTAAAATACACAAAAGCACAACCACTTATAGAGAATGTATTCAAGTGACAATATAGCCAGACATGTGATTGAACATGCAGATGCATGTTTGTATCTTTGAAAGATCACATCTTGAACATTTATATGTAGGGGACTTACTGCAATAAAAGAAGATAGTCCATGCAAGTGTAAATGGAAAGAAAATGCAGATAATCATACCAAACAAAATGGACTTTAAGCCAAAAATGCTAACAATAAACAAGGCTATATATAATGATAAATGGACATATATCAAGATAACATAACAATCATAAATATATATGCACCTATCAGAGCACTTAAATATGTTAAGCAAATACTAACAGATCTAAAGGGAGAAATAGACACAATACAAAAATAGTAGGGGACTTCATATCCAATTATCAACAACTGATAGATTATCCACTCATAAAATCAACAAAGAAATGTTGGAATTGAACCATAATTTAGACCAACTGGATTTAGACATATATAGACTACTCCATAAAGCAGCATCAAAGTACACACTCTTCTCAAGTGCACATGGAACACTCTCCAGTAAAGGTCATGTGATAGAACACAAAACAAGTCTTAGCAAATTTAAGAAGAAGAAATTCATACCAACAATATTTTCTGACCACAATGATATAAAACTAGAAATCAACAAGAGAAAAGATAGAAAATCTACACATATGTGGAAACTAAAATAACACTTCTAAAGAACAATGGGTCAAAGAAGAAATCAAAAGGGAAATATAAAACTATTTCAGTCTGCCCATGGACCACTGACAGTCACACAGGAGGGGTAGGGCATGGCCTGTAGGCTTGGGGACTTTCCTTATCCCAGTGTTGGATAAAGCAGCCTCTTGCTTGCCAAGAAGCTTGTATGGCAGGGACCTGGCCCATGAGTTATGTATAGCAATCCAGGGTTGCAGCAAGAGCCCTCAGGGTGGGTTTGCCTTGCTGGGCCAGGAATTGGCCCTGTATCTAGGGCTGTAGGCATGTGTGCTGAGTGGTGCCTGTGCCCATTCTTAAGTGCAGAGTGAATGAGCAGCTGTAGCTTCCAGTGAGGATGGGACTCAGGCTTCTTAGGGTGAGTGTGCTCCTAGAAAATGCTGAGGAACCTGGAGGGTTGCATAAGTCATTGTTGCTTTTGAACTAGAAATGCCTTCCTTGGCATTAGATGGAACAGGGAGAATAATGATTATCTCATAGGACCAGAGTGGCTGCTCCAGTAATAGAAAAATTCTTTTGAGATGTTCGTGATACACAGATGGACTTGGAGCTTGTTACTGGTGGAGTTCTTTGGGCTGAACAGCAAATGAGAGAAAAGGAAGAGTCAAGATGGCAGAATAGGAGAATGTGAAATTCACTTTATCTCACAAGTAGATCAAGAATACATCTACAAATGGAACAATTCTTACAGAGCACCTGCTGAACATTAGTGGAAAACTTTGGACAACTAAAAATCCCCTTGCAACCAGGTAGGATGAAAGAAATAAAAGAGGAATCAAAAAAAAGAACGGTAACCCTGGCAGAAAGCTGAATGCAAGGAGAGGCCCCCACGCTGAGAAAAATCCCCTCACAGTGGGGAAATCAGCTGGGACAGAAAGGGATCTTCAGGGGATCAAAGGAGAACACAGCAGACAGTCTGTGGAAGGCAGGACAAAGTAAGAACTGCACACCTGGTCTGTGTCACAGCCCTGTGCACCCCAGCCCGAGTCCTGTGTCTCCTGTTGTGGAGGGGGACTGCATACTGAAAAGTGAAGTTTGGAGCATGGACCCAGGGAGGGAATGTTGCCACCAAAAAAAGTAGGAATGAGGTTTTTTCTCTCCTGAGAACAAGGAAAATAAAGGGGACAGTGAACAGGCTAGAGAAGAAACATAAACAGGCCTGAAAGAGTTAATCATTCCTAATTTATTTTAACTGTTACTAATCTGTAGAGTTTGTAACTAAATTTGTACTTCACAAAGCTAACCTATGACTCATTGACACTATGTAAATCATATTCTGCACCCATTACCGGCTAAGACTGTGTGAGTTACATCCTGCACCTATCACCCTTTAACTTTATGCACATTATAACCTATACCTGTGTTTACAATCCCTGCAGTCTTTTGTAACAGACCACCCCTTGTAGCTTGTTGCATTTCAGAAAAAATGTCACAGGTGATAAACCAGAGACAAAGAAACCCAATTACCAGGCTGCTGGACCCAATAACCAGGCTACTGTATGTCACTTTTGAATGTTTTGAAATAATGAAAGAAGAAGAAAAATGCAAGACCCTCACTACTTTGTTCCTTATCATATCCCCTGGACTGTGAGTCCTACCTCTAAGATTCTCTCTGATTTCCTGGGAAGGAGGTCACATTCCTTGAGGTGCTAGCCTGCTGTGTTTTCCCCTGTGCCTTGGAGAAGAGTAAAGTCATCTCTCTCTTCTCTTCTCATAAATTTTTTTCTTATTTCTGTTTGGCATTGGTGCACAGGGTGCCAATATTTTGGTGTCAGGGACAGCTGTTGGCTGTGAAAAGACACCCTGAGATTATAGGAGTAAGGAGCTCCACAATGAAAAAAGTTTGTGGAAAAAGCCAAGGACACCATAGAAGCAAGGCATCATTGTTGAGTGGCATGCAAGGGGCTTGGCCACAACTGTAACTCCCTTCCTGACCCACTGATTTGTTTAGCTTCCTTGGGCACTGATGGGGCACCCATCTGAGTGGGCTTGCCCGCCCCTCAAGCCAAGGCCTCCTCTGCCTGCATAGGCCCCAGGGTCCTGAGAGTCACTCATCACAAATCTTCCTGGGGAGTCAGCCCTGGGTGCTACTGCCTGAGATGGGAATCAGCCAATGCTGGTGGGAATGAACTGTTAAAGCATAGGGTTAAGGGAGAAGGCCAGGAAAGAGGACTGCTGTTGGCTATGTGGATACGTTGGAGGGGATAAGAGTGAGGGGCTACACAGATGAGAATCACCCTAGAGGAAATGTGGTCTGCCTGGAAAATGAGGTGCCATTTTTAGTGATGTAAAAGGAGTAGAGTTGTTGCTGCCCCCCATATGCCAGCTTCTGTCTTTTTAGGCACTGAGATGAACTCTTACCTAAGCATGTGTGACCAAGTCTGTTTTGACTGCCTGTTGGTCTTTGCTGCCACGAGTAGTGCACATACACACTAGTTGTGGCTGCCATGTCCCTTCCTGGCCTGAGTGAGTAAGTGTGCCCAAATCAGCTGCCACTTTTGCTCCCTCTTGCCTGGGGAGGGAACAGATGCCTGAAGGTGAAGGCACAGAAGTGGGGTCAAAACCAAAACTGAGCACCAGGGGTGGAGCAATTAAGGAAGATGAACAAAAATCTCTCCAAGAAACTTCTCGAGGTGGGAAACACAAGAGAAGAAAAATCCGACACAAACAAACCCCCCAAATAAGAAAATGGTACTAGAAACATATGTATCAATAACTACCTTAAAGGTAAATGGATTAAATGCTCTCACCAAAAGATACAAATGGCTGAATGGATACAAAAACAAGTAAAGTATATTTGTGGTATTCAACAGACCCAGCTAAGACGACCTAGGGACACATACAGATTGAAAGTGAAAGGATGGAAAAAGATACTCAATGTAAATGGAAATAGAAATGAAACATGAAGTAGCGATACACATATCAGAAAATATAGACATTAAAATAGACTACTTCAAGAGACAAAGGACACTACAGAATCATAGAGGGATCAATTCAGAAAGAAGAAGAATGACATTTGTAGATATTTATGAACTCAACTTAGGAGCACCTCAATACATAAGATGAATGCTAACAACCATAAAAGGAGAACTCAATAGCAACATAGTAACAGTGGGGGAATTTAACACCCCACTTGTATCACTGGATGGATCATCCAGACACAAAATAAGTAAACACAAGCCTGACGTGATACATTACACCAGAAATTCTTAATACATATTAGAGGACAAAAAATCTAAAAAGAGGAAGCCTTACAAATAGCTGAGAAAAGGAGAGAAGCAAAAGGCAAAGGAGAAAAGGAAATATATACCCATTTGAATGCAGAGCTTCAAAGAATAGCAAGGAGAGATAAGAAAGCCTTCCTCAGTGATCAATGCAAAGAAATAGAGGAAAATAATAGAATGGGAAAAACTGGAGATGTGAGAAAATCAGAGATACCAAGGGAACATTTCATGCAAAGATGGACACAAAAAAGGACAGAAAAGCTATGGACCTAACAGAAGCAGAAGATATTAAGAAGAGGTGGCAAGAATACACAGAAGAACTATACAAGAAAGATCTTCATGACCCAGATAACCGCAATGGTATGATCATTCACCTAGAGCCAGACATCCTGGAATGTAAAGTCAAGTGGGCTCTAGGAAGCATCACTAGGAACAAAGCTAGTGGAGGTGATGGAATTCCAGTTGAGCTATTTCAAATCCTAAAATATGATGCTGTGAAAGTGCTGCACTCAATATGTCAGCAAATTTGGAAACTCAGCAGTGGCCATAGGACTGGAAAATGACTGTTTTCATACCAATCCCAAAGAAAAGCAAGGCCAAAGAATGCTAAAACTACCGCACAATTGCACTCATCTCACTCGCTACCAATGTAATGCTCAAAATTCTCAAAGCTAGGCATCAAAAGTACGTGAACTGTGAACTTCCAGATGTCCAAGATGGATTTAGAAAAGTCAGAGGAACCAGAGATCAAATTGCCGACATCCATTGGATCACTGAAAAAGCAAAGAGTTCCAGAAAAACGTTTGCTTCTGTGTTATTTACTACACCAAAGTCTTTGACTGTGTGAATCACAACAAACTGTGGAAAATTCTTAAAGAGATGGGAGTACCAGACCACCTGACCTGCCTCCTGAGAAATCTGTGTGGAGGTCAAGAAGCAACAATTAGAACTCAACATGGAACATCAGACTGGTTCCAAATGAGGAAAGGAGTATGTCAAGGCTGTATACTGTCACTCTGCTTATTTAACATATATGCAGAGTACATCATGTGAAAAGCCAGGCTGGATGAAGCACAAGCTGGAGTCAACATTGCCAGGAGAAATAACAATAACCTCAGATATGCAGATGACACCACCCTTTTGGCAGAAAGTGAAGAGGAACTAAAGAGACTCTTGAAGAAAGTGGAAGAGGAGAGTGAAAAACATGGCTTAAAGCTCAACGTTCAGAAAACTAAGATCATGGCATTTGGCCCCATCACTTCATGGGAAATAGATGGGGAAACAATGAAAACTGTGACAGGCTTTATGTTTTGGGGCTCCAAAATCACTGCAGATGGTGATTGCAACCATGAAATTAAATGACGCTTACTCCTTGGAAGGAAAGTTATGACCAACCTAGGCAGAATATTAAAAAGCAGAGATATTACTTTGCCAACAAAGGTCCATCTAGTCAAAGCTATGGTTTTTCCAGGGGTCATGTATGGATGTGAGAGTTGGACTATAAAGAAAGTTGAGCACAGAAGAATTATTGCTTTTGAACTATGGTGTTGGAGAAGACTCTTGAGCGTCCCTTGACTCTTGAGCAAGGAGATCCGACCTGTCCATCCTAAAGGAAATCAGTCCTGAATATTCATTGGAAGGACTGATGCTGAAGCTGAAGCTCCAATACTTTGGTCGCCTGATGTAAAAAAAACTGACTCATTTAAAAGACCCTGATGCTTGGAAAGATTGAAGCTGGGAGGAGAAGGGGAAGACAGAGGATGAGATGGTTGGATGGCATCACTGACTTGATGAACATGAGTTTGAGTAAGCTCTGGGAGTTGGTGATGGACTGGGAAGCCTGGCGTGCTGCAGTACATGGGGTCACAAAGTGTTGGACACGACTGAGCGACTGAACTGAACTGATAGGATCAATTCCATCCAAAAGCAGGAGAATACACTTTCTTCTCACAGCAAATGGAACATTCTCCAAGCTAGATCCCATCTTGGGCCACAAGATAAGCCCTGGTAAATTGAAGAAAATTGAAATCATATTAAGCTTCTTTTCTGACCACAATGCTATGAGATTAGAAATCAACTATAGGACAAAAACTGGAAAAATCACAAACACATGGAAGCTAAACACTATGATACTAAATAACCAAGAGATAACTGAAGAAATCAAGAACGAAAGAAAAAAATACCAGAAAAAAATGACAATGAAAACATGATCCTCCTAAAACCTATGGGATGCATCAAAAGGAGTTTTAAGATGAAAGTTCACAGTCATAGAATCTTACCTGAAGAAACCAAAAAAGTTTCAAATATACAGCCTAAACTTACATTGAAGCAGCTAGGGAAAAAAGAACAAATAAAACCCAAATTTAGTAGAAGGAGAGAAATCATAATAATCAGAGCAGAAACAAATGATATAGGAATGAAGAGTGAAGTAAGTCAGAAAGAAAAACACCAATACATTATATTAATGCATATATATGAAATTTAGAAAGATGGTAATGATGACCCTGTATCTGAGAAAGCAAAAGAGACACAGATGTAAAGAACAAACTGTTGAACTCTGTGAGAGAAGGTGAAGGTTGGATGATTTGAGAGAATAGCATTGAAACATGTATATTATCATATGTGAAATAGATCTCCAGTCCAGGTTCAATGCATGAGGCAGGGTGCTCAAGGCTGGTGCACTGGGATGACCCTGAGGGATGGGATGGGGAGGGAGGTGGGAGGGGCGTCAGGATGGGGAACATATGTACACCCACGGCTGATTCATGTGAATGTATGGCAAAAATCACCACAATATTGTAAAGTAATTATCATCCAATTAAAATTTTAAAAAAAATTAAAAAAGAAAAAACACGGGGGGAAACCAAGCCTTTCCAGCTGGGACCCACAATATGCCTGAGTTAAGGAGCTATAACTCTGAGTTTAAGAATACAAAAATATCCAGTTTCCAAAAAGGTAAAATTCACCATTTCTGCATCCAATCAAAACTTAACAAGTATATTAGTTTGCTAGGGTTCGGGTAATTAATAACACCAACTGGTTGTCTTAAGTAACAGAAATTTATTGTCTCACAATTCTGAGGCTAGAAATCTGAGATTAAGATGTTGGCAGAGTTGGTTCCTTCTAAGGAATGAAAGGATGTTTCAGGTCTTCTTTCTTGACTTGTAGGTGTCCACTTTCTCCCTGTGTTTCTTCACTTGACTAATTACGTATGTGTCTCTAAATTCCCCCTTTTGGGAAGAACATCAGTCATATTTGGTTAGGGCCACCCTAATGACTTCTTTCTAACTTGACCAACCCTGTTTTAACCCTATCTCCAAATAAAACCACATTCTGAGGTACTAGGGGTTAGAAGGAGGGGAAAGAGTGTACACAATTCAATCTATAACACCAAGTGTGCAAATAAACTGTAAAATATACACCATACTGGGAAAAGTCAATCAATTGAAATGAAACAATAGGGACAATAGAATTAGTATTTGATAAAACCATTAGAAGAATTACTAAAAAACTGTATTCCACTTGTTTAAGAAGTTAGAAGAAAGTGGTATGATTTTTACATAGACTTGGAAAATATAAAAGGACTCAATTGAAACTTCTAGAGATGTAAAAATATAATATGTGAGATGAAAAATACACTAGAAGGAATTAATAGCAGATTAAACAAAGAAGACATAATAATTACTGAACTTGAAAACACTGCAACAGAAATTATCAAAAGTGAAACTCAGAAGAAAAAAGACTGGGGAAAAATGAGCAGAGTATCAGTGGTCTGTGGGACAGCTTCAAGCAGCCTAATATCTGGGTAAATAAACTGCCAAAAGAGAAGTGAGAGAGAAAAAAATTTTAAGAAAGGAATAAAGAAAACTATAGCAAAGATCAATGAAACTAAACATTGTTTTTTAAAGAAGATAAACAAAATTAATAAAACTTTAGCCAGACTCATCAAGAAATAAGGGATATAACCCAAATCAATATAATCATAAATGAAAAAGGAGAAGTCAAAATGGACATACAGAAATAAAAAGGATAATAAGAGACTGTTACAAATAATTATAGATCAATGACATGGCAGAAATGGACAAGTTATTAGAAAAGTACAGCTCGCAAGACTGAACCAGGAAGAAATTGAAAATATGAACCAAACAATGACAACCACTAAAATTGAACATGTGATTAAAAAAAAAAAAAAGCTTCCATTAAAAAAAAACAAAAAAACAGGGCCAGATGGCTTCGCAGGGAAATTCTCTCAAACATTTAGAGAAGACCAAACACCTGTCCTTCTCAAATTCTTCCAAAATCTTTCAGAGGGAGGAACACTCCTAAACTCACTCTACAGTACTGTCATCACAATGATACCAAAACCAAAGACAACACAAAAATTAAAAAAAAAAAAGATTAAAGGGTAATATTACTGATCAAACCAGCAATCCTAACGGAAATCAATCCTGAATATTCACTGAAAGGACTGATGCTGAAGCTGAAGCTCCAATACTTTGCCCACCTGATGCAAAGAACTGATTCAATAGAAAAGACCTTGATGCTGGGAAAGACTGAAGGCAGAAGAAGGGGATGACAGAAGATGAGATGGTTGGATGGCATCACCAACTTGACAGGCATGAGTTTGAGCATGTTCCATGAGTTGGTGATGGACAGGGAAGTCTGGCATGCTGCAGTCCATGGGGTCACAAAGAGTCGGACATGACTGAGTAACTGAACTGAACTGAATATCACTGATGAACAAAGAAGCAAAAATCTTCAACAAAATACTAGCAAACTGAATATTTTTTATTTTATTCAGTTCAGTCGCTCAGTTGATAACACATTAAAAGGATCGTAACAGGCAAATTTGGCCTTGGAGTACAGAAAGAAGCAGGGCAAAGGCTAATAGAGTTTTGCCAAGAGAACGTACTGGTAATAGCAAACACCCTATTCCAACAACACAAGAGAAGACTCTACACGTGGACATCACCAGATGGTCAACATTGAAATCAGATTTATTATATTCTTTGCAGCTAAAGATGGAGAAGCTCTATACAGTCAGTAAAAACAAGACCGGGAGCAGACTGTGGCTCAGATCATGAACTGCTTATTGCCAAATTCAGACTTAAATTGAAGAAATTAGGGAAAACCACTAGTCCATTCAGGTATGACCTAGATCAAATCCCTTATGAGTATACAGTAGAGGTGACAAATTGATTTAAGGGACTAGATCTGATAGACAGAGTGCCTGATGAACTATGGACAGAGGTTCGTGACATTGTACAGCAGAAAGGGATCAAGACAATCCCCATGTACAAGAAATGCAAAAAAGCAAAATGGCTGTCTGAGGAGGCCTTACAGATAGCCGGGAAGAGAAGAGAAGCAAAAAGCAAAGGAGAAAAGGAAAGATATTCCCATCTGAATACAGAGTTCCAAAGAATAGCAAGGAGAGATAAGAAAGCCTTCCTCAGCGATAAGTGCAAAGAAATAGAGGAAAACAACAGATTGGGAAAGACTAGAGATCTCTTCAAGAAAATTAGAGATATCAAAGGAACACTTCATGCAAAGATAGGCTCAATAAAGGACAGAAATGGAATGGATCTAACAGAAGCAGAAGATACTAAGAAGAGGTGGAAAGAATACACAGAAGACCTGTACAAAAAAGATCTTCATGACCCAGATAATCACGGTGGTGTGATCACTCACCTAGAGACAGACATCCTGGAATGTGAAGTCAAGTGGGCCTTAGAAAGCATCACTATGAACAAAGCTAGTGGAGGTGATGGAATTCCAGTTGAGCTATTTCAAATCCTTAAAGGTGATGCTGTGAAAGTGCTGCACTCGATATGCCAGCAAATCTGGAAGATTCAGCAGTGGCCACAGAACTGGAAAAGGTCAGTTTTCATCCCAATCCCAAAGAAAGGCAATGCCAAAGAATGCTCAAACTACCACACAATTGCACTCACCTCACATGCTAGTAAAGTAATGCTCAAAATTCTCCAAGACAGGCTTCAGCAATACGTGAACCGTGAACTTCCAGATGTTCAAGCTGGTTTTAGAAAAGGCAGAGGGACCAGAGATCAAATTGCCTATATCCGCTGGATCATCGAGAAAGCAAGAGACTTCCAGGAAAACATCTATTTCTGCTTTATTGACTATGCCAAAGCCTTTGACTGTGTGGATCACAATAAACTGTGGAAAATTCTGAAAGAGATGGGAATACCAGACCATCTGACCTGTCTCTTGAGAAACCTGTATGCAGGTCAGGAAGCAACAGTTAGAACTGGACATGGAACAACAGACTGGTTCCAAATAGGAAAAGGAGTCCGTCAAGGCTGTATATTGTCACCCTGCTTATTTAACTTATATGCAGAGTACATCATGAGAAATGCTGGGCTGCAAGAAACACAAGCTGGAATCAAGATTGCTGGGAGAAATATCAATAACCTCAGATATGTGGATGACACCACCCTTATGGCAGAAAGTAAAGAAGAACTAAAGAGCCTCTTGATGAAAGTGCAAGAGGAGAGTGAAAAAGCTGGCTTAAAGCTCAACGTTCAGAAAACTAAGATCCTGGCATCTGGCCCCATCACTCCATGGGAAATAGATGGGGAAACAGTGGAAACAGTGTCAGACTTTATTTTTTTGGGCTCCAAAATCACTGCTGATGGTGATTGCAGCCATGAAATTAAAAGACGCTTACTCCTTGGAAGGCAGGTTATGGCCAACCTAGATAGCATATTTAAAAGCAGAGACATTACTTTGCCAACAAAGGTCCATCTAGTCAAGGCTATGGTTTTTCCAGTGGTCATGTATGGATGTGAGAGTTGGATGGTGAAGAAAGCTGAGCGCCGCAGAATTGATGCTTTTGAACTGTGGTGTTGGAGAAGGCTCTTGAGAGTCCCTTGGACTGCAAGGAGATCCAATCAATCCATCCTAAAAGAGATCAATCCTGGGTGTTCATCGGAAGGTCTGATGTTGAAGCTGAAACTCCAATACTTTGGCCACCTCATGCAAAGAGTTGACTCATTGGAAAAGACCCTGATGCTAGGTAGGATTGGGGACGTGAGGAGAAGGGGATGACAGAGGATGAGATGGTTGGATGGCATCACCGACTCGATGGACATGGGTTTGGATGGACTCTGGGAGTTGGTGATGGACAGAGAGGCCTGGCGTGCTGCAGTTCATGGGGTCACAGAGAGTTGGATATGACTGAGTGACTGAACTGAACTGAACTGAACACCACGATCAAACAGGATTTCTCTGAGAAATGCAAGGATTCTCAATACATGCAAGTAACTAAATATGGCATACCATATTAAAAAACTGAAATGCAAATAACATGATCATCTCTACAGACGCAGAGAAAGTTTTCAACAAAATTCAACACCCATTTATTATCAAATTTCTCTAGAGAATGGGATTAGAAGGAACCTATCTCAAAATAATAATGTCCATATATGACGAACACACTCTGAACATTATTCTCAATGGTGAAAGAATGAAAGCATTTCCTCTAAGATCAAGAATAAGATAAGGTAAAAAAAAAAAAAAGAATAAGATAAGGTTACTTACTCTTGTCACTATTACTCAATGTAGTATTGGAAGTCCTAACCATGGCAATCAGAAAAGAAAAAGGAATAAAAGGAATCCAGATTGGAAAAGAAGAAATAAAACACTGTTTGAAGATGACATGATACTGTACATAAAAATAAACCCTAAAAACGCCACCAGAGAGTTACTAGAGGTAATGAATATAGGAAGCTAATGAAGCAAGGAATTTAGTAAAGTTGCAGAATATAAAATTGATGCACAGAAATCCCTTTTATTCCTATTCAATAACAACGAAAAACCCGAAAAGTAAATTAAAGAAATGTGCCATTCATCATTGCAACAAAAATTATAAAATACTTAAGAATAAACCTACCTAAAGAGACCAAAGACCTGTATGCAGAAAACTATAAAACAATGATGAGAGAAATCAAAGATGACACAAACATAGGAAGAAGTTTACCAAGTTCTTGAATTGGAAGAATCACTACTGTGAAAATAACTGTATTACCCAAAGCAATGTACAGGTTTAATGCAATATCTATCAAAGTCCCAATGGCATTTTTCACAGAACTAGAACTAAAAATTTTTTACAATTTGTATGGAAAGACAAAAAACCCTGAATAGACGAAGCAAACTTGAGAAAATACAGAGCTGGAGGAATCAACTTTCCTGACTTCAGACTGTAGTACAAAGTTACAGTCATCAAGATAGTATGGGGTTTCTGGTTTAAGATGGTGGAGTAGAAGGACGTGTGCTCATCGCTTCCTGTGAGAGCATCAAAATTGTAACTAGCTGTTGAACAACCATCAACAGAAGGATGCTGGAACCCAACAACAACAAAAAATCCCATGTCCAAAAACAAAGAAGATGCAACAAGACAGTACGAAGGGCACAATCATAATAAAATCAAATCCTATATCCACCAGGTGGGCAACCCACAGACTGGAGAACAATAATACCAAAGCAGTTCTATCACTGTTGTAAAGGTTCTGAGACTGACATCAGGCTTCCTAGCCTGGGGATCCAGCAAAGGGAATGGGTACCCAGGGAATCTGACCTTCAAGGCCAGCAGGATTTTATTACCAGACTTTCACAGGATTGTGAAAAACAGAAACTTCAGTCTTGGAGGACACAAACAAAACCTTGTGTGCACCAATTTCCAGGGAGAAGGAGAAGTGACCCTACAGGAGACTAAATCAGACCTAACTGCTAGTGTTAAAGGATCACCTGTTGAGGTGTGGGTTGGCAATGGGATCCGAGCTCTGGCAGCAGCAGTCCTGAAAGGCATCCCCCTTGGCATAAGTCCTCTTGGAGGTCATCATTAACCCTACCACAGAGCCCATAGACCCTAGGGATAAGTCGCCTCACAGTGCCACCCCACCCACCTTTAGATAATTGGATTAAAGCTTTACTGAGCACAGTCATGCCCACCAGAGCAAGACCCACTTTTTCCAAACACCAACCCTCCATCAGGAAGTTTACACAAGCATCAGCCTCATCCACCAGTGGGCAGGCAGAATAGCAAGAAGAAAAAAATCCCACAGTGACTAAAATGAAAACCACATTACAGGAAGTTAATCAGGATGAAAAAGCAGAGGGCTTTGTCCCACCTGATAGGACAAGATAAAATCCCAGAAAATCAACTACGTGAAGTGGAGAGAGGCAAGCTTCCAGAAAATGAATTCAGAACAGTGCTAGTGAAGATGATCCAGGATTCTGGAAAAAGAATGGAGGCAAAGATTGAAGAAGAAAGAAATGTTTACCAAAGACCTAGAAGAATTAAGAACAAACAAACAGAGGTGAACAATACACTGTACAGAATTAATAGAAGAATAACTGAATAAGAAGAATGAATAAATGATTTGGAAGACAGAATGTTGGAAATCACTCCTTCAAAACAGAATATAGAAAAAAGAATGGAAAAAAATATGAAAACGGCCTAAGACCTCTGGGACAACATTAAATGCACCAGCATTCGCATTATAGGGGAACCAGGAGAAGAGAGAAAGAGAAGACCTGAGAAAATATTTGAAAAATTCCCCAACATGGAAAAGGAAATAGTCAACCAAGTGCAGAGAGTCTCAGGCAGGATAAACCTAAGGAGGAACACGGCAAGACAGATAGTAATCAAGCTGACAAAATTGAAGACAAAGATAAAATATTAAAAGCAACAAGGGGAAAATGACAAATTACAAGGGTACCCCCATAAGTTTATCAGCTGATCTCTCAGCAGAAACTTTACCAGCCAGAAGGGAATGGCATGATACAGTTAAAGTAATGAAAGGGAAGAACCTACAACCAAGAATACTCTACCCAGCAAAACTCTTGTTCAGATTGGATGGAGAAATCAAAAGCTTTTCAGACAAGTGAAAGTTAAGATAATTCAGTCCCACAAAACCAACATTACAACAAATCCTAAAGGAACTTCTCTAGGGAGCAAACACAAGAGAAGGAAAAGATCCATACAAAATAAACCCAAAACAATTAAGAAAATGGTAATAGGATCATACATGTTGACAGTTAATTTAAATGTAAATGGATTAAATGCACCAATCAAAATACAGACTGGCTGGGCAGATGAAAACATGTACATGTACACACTTTCACTTACCACACCATTCTACTTATATGTAATTATTGCATATTATAGAGTTAATCATATTTCCAATATGGTTTGCAGCTATAATTATATTTTATTTTTTGTGTGGCTATTGATGGTGAAAATGGATAAACATATTTTGCTATTGTGATTATGTAACTATCATTCACCTAACACCATAGTATCATAATTGGTCAACAGAAAATAATAGAATTCAATACCACTAAAACTACCATCTAATAGAAAACCCTGTAATCACTTTTATTTATTTTTTTCACTTTATTTCTTTTTTTCTTTTTAAATTAGTTTATTTTCTTTTTTTAACTTTACAATATTGTATTTGTTTTGCCATACCTTGACATGAATCCACTATGGGTGTACATGTTTTCCCCTTTTAAATTAGTTTATTTATCTATTTTTTAACTTTACAATATTATATTTGTTTTGCCATACATTGACATGAATCCACCATGGGTGTACATGTTTTCCCCTTCCAGAACCCCCCTCCCACCTCCCTCCCCATCCCATCGCTCCGGGTCATCCCAGTGTACCAGCCCCGAGCGCCCCTTTTAAAATCCAGATGTATATTAGAATTATTTTGATTTTTTTGAAAAATGCAAATGCCCAGGTATTTATTTCTTTTTCCCCAAAGCTCCAGATGTGTTTCTAACGAGCAGTCATGTTTAAAAACAACTCGACTATTTGGTGATCTTTTACTTTTATCTAGTTTGATTCACTTTTTCTATTTCATATTCACTGCTCCATTTCACTTAGTTTATGTTATCCAACTTCTTCATTTCTTCTTTTTTTGATGTTCCTTTTCATACCTTTATCAAGCATAGTAGAAAATATTTTGCATACATACATACATATGTATATATATATAATGTATAATACATATATTTTAGAAAACTTACTAATTTTTTCCTAGCTGAAAACTTTATGACATTTTGATTCCACTTGTTTGACTTAGATGAATAGAATACTAGATTTCTAATTTAAAAAATAGAAACACAATAAGCAACAAAGCTTTACTGTATAGCACAGAGAACTAGAGCAAATATCTTGGAATAAACTATAATTGAAAATAATCTGAAAAATAATATATAAGTATATTTATAATTGAATCACCTTGCTGTGCATCTGAAATATTGCAAGTCAACAATACTTCAATAAAATATATATGATAATATATGTTTTTTTTTTTTTAAATTTTGATAATGGCCCAAAAAACAGAAATATATACCAATGGAACAAGATAGAAAGTCCAGAGGTAAACCCACACACCTATGGGCAATTTATTTTTGACAAAGGATGCAAGAATATACAGTGATGAAACGAAAACCTCTTCAATAAGTGGTGCTCATAAAACTGGACAGCTAAGTATAAAAGAATGAAATTAGAATACTTCTTAATACCATACATAAAAAGAAATTCAAAATGGATTAAATACTTAAATATAAGGTCAGAAACTGTAAAACTCTTAGAGGAAAACATAGGCAGAACACTCTTTGACATAAATCACAGCAAGATCCTCTTTGACAGACCTCTTAGAGTAATGAAAATAAAAATAAATCAATGGGACCTAATCAAACTTAAGAGCTTTTGCACAGCAAAGGAAACTAAAGATGAAATGACAACTCTCAGAACTGGAGAAAATAATTGCAAGTAAAGCAACTAACAAAGGATTAATCTCCAAATATACAAGCAGCTCATGTAGCTCAATATCAGAAAAACAACCCAAACAAAAAAATGGGCAGAAAACCTTAACAGACATTTCTCCAAAGGAGACATACAGTTGGCTAATAAACACATGAAAAGATGCTCAAAATTTCTCATTATTAGAGAAATGCAAATCAAAACCACAATGAAGTATCACCCCACACCAGTCAGAATGGCCATTAACTAAAAAAATCTACAAAACTAAATGCTGAAGAAATTGTGGAGCAAAGAGAACCCTTTTGCACTGTTGGTAGGATGTAAATTGATACAACCACTATGGAGAACAGCATGGAGATTCCTTTAAAAACTAGGAATAAAAGTACCATATGACCCAGAAATCCCGCTACTGGACATATACTCCGAGAAAAATCACAATTCAAAAGACATATGTACCCCAATGTTCGTTGTAGCACTATTTAAAATAGCCAGGGCATGGAAGCAACCTAGATTTTCATTGACAGATGAATGGATAAAGCATCGGTGGGGTGTGTGTCTGTATAAATGGAATATTATTCAGCCATAAAAAGAACACATGTGAATCAATTTAACTGATGTGGATGAACCTAGAGTCTGTTATAGAGAGTGAAGTAAGTCAGAAATGTAAAAATAACTATCATATATTAATACATACATATGGAATGCATAAAAATTTATAGGGAAGGAGTGGAGATGTAGACATAGAGAATGGACTCATGGACACTATGAGGGAAGGAGAGGGTGGAAAGAATTGAGAGTAGTATCCAAACTTATATATTTCCATATGTGTAATACATAGCTAGTGGGAAGTTTCTGTAAAACACAGGAAGCTCAGTCCAGTGCTCAGGACACCATAGAGTGATTGGATAAGGAAAGTGGATGGGAACTTCAGGAGGGAGTGGACAGATGTGTACTTACGGTTAATTCACGTTGTTTTACGCTGAAAATATTTCTGTCCATTATTGAGCCCATCTTTGCATGAAATGTTCTCTTGGAATCTCTAATTTTCTTGAAGAGATATCTAGTCTTTCCTATTCTATTGTTTTCCTTTATTTCTTTGCATTGATCCCTGAGGAAGGCTTTCTTATCGCTCCTTGCTATTCTTTGGAACTCTGCATTCAAATGGGTATATCTTTCTTTTTCTCCTTTGCTTTTCTCTTCTCTTCTTTTCTCAGCTATTTGTAAGGCCTCCTCAGACAGCCGTTTTGCTTTTTTGTATTTATTTTTCTTGGGGATGGTCTTGATCCCTGTCTCCTGTACAGTGTCATCAACCTCTGTCCATAGTTCATCAGGCGCTCTGTCTATCATATCTAGTCCCTTAAATCTATTTCTCACATCCACTGTATAATCATAAGGGATTTGATATAGGTCATACCTGAATGGTCTAGTGGTTTTCTCCACTTTCTTCAATTTCAGTCTGAATTTGGCATTAAAGAGTTCATGATCTGAGCCACAGTCTGCTCCCGGTCTTGTTTTTGCTGACTGTATAGAGCTTCTCCATCTTTGGCTGCAAAGAATATAATCAATCTGATTTTGGTGTTGACCACCTGATAATGTCCATGTGTAGAGCCTTCTCTTGTGTTGTTGGAAGAGAATCTTTGCTATGACCAGTGCATTCTCTTGAGAAAACTCTATTAGCCTTTGCCCTGCTTCATACTGTACTCCAAGGCCAAATTTGCCTGTCACTTCAGGGATTTCTTGACTTCCTACTTTTGCATTCCAGTGCCCTATAATGAAAAGGACATCTTTTTTGGGTGTTAGTTCTAGAAGATCTTGTATGTCTTCACAGAACCGTTCAACTTCAGCTTCTTCAGCATTACTGGTCAGGGCATAGACGTGGATTACTGTGATATTGAACGGTTAGCCTTGGAAACGAACAGAGATCACTCTGTCATTTTTGAGATTGCATCCAAGTACTGCATTTCGAACTCTTTGGTTGACTATGATGGCTACTCCATTTCTTCTAAGGGATTCCTGCCCGCAGTAGTAGACATAATGGTCACCTGAGTTAAATTCACCCATTCCAGTCCATCTTAGTTCGCTGATTCCTAGAATGTCGACGTTTACTCTTGCCATCTCCTGTTTGGCCACTTTCAATTTGCCTTGATTCATGGACCTAACATTCCAGGTACCTATGCAATATTGCTCTCCACAGCAGCAGACCTTGCTTCTATCACCAGTCACATCCACAACTGGGTGTTGTTTTTGCTTTGGCTCCACCCCTTCATTCTTTCTGGAGTTATTTCTCCATTGATCTCCAGTAGCATGTTGGGCACCGACTGACCTGCGGAGCTCATCTTTCAGTGTCCTATCTTTTTGCCTTATCACACTGTAAATGGGGTTGTGATCACTCACCTAGAGCCAGACATCCTGGAATGTGAAGTCAAGTGGGCCTTAGGTAGTATCACTACAAACAAAGCTAGTGGAGGTGATGGAATTCCAGTTGAGCTATTTCAAAGCCTTAAAGATGATGCTGTGAAAGTTCTGCACTCAGTATGTCAGCAAATTTGGAAAACTCAGCAGTGGCTGCAGGACTGGAAAAGGTCACTTTTCATTCCAACCCCAAAGAAAGGAGACGCCAAAGGATACTCAAACTACCGCACAATTGAACTCATCTCACTTGCTAGTAAAGTGATGCTCAAAATTCTCCAAGCCAGGCTTCAACAATACATGAAATGTGAACTTCCAGATGTTCAAGCTGGCTTTAGAAAAGGCAGAGAAACAAGAGATCAAATTGCCAACATCTACGGGATCATCGAAAAAGCAAGAGAGTTCCATAAAAAACATCTATTTCTGTTTTATTGACTATGCCAAAGCCTTTGACTGTGTGGATCACAATAAACTGTGGAAAATCCTGAAAGAGATGGGAATACCAGACCCACCTGACCTGCCTCTTGAGAAACCTGTATGAAGATCAGGAAGCAACAGTTAGAACTGGACATGGAACAACAGACTGGTTCCCAATAGGAAAAGGAGTCCGTCAAGGCTGTTTATTGTCACCCTGCTTATTTAACTTATATGCAAAGTACATCATGAGAAACGCTGAGCTGGAAGAAGCACAAGCTGGAATCAAGATTGCTGGGAGAAATATCAATAACCTCAGATATGCAGATGACACCACCCTTATTGCAGAAAGTGAAGAAGAACTAAAGAGCCTCTTGATGAAAGTGAAAGAGGAGAGTGAAAAAGTTAGCTTAAAGCTCAACATTCAGAAAACTAACATCATGCCATTTCGTCCCATCACTTCATGGCAAATAGATGTGGAAACAGTGGCTCACTTTACTTTTCTGTGCTCCAAAATCACTGCAGATGGTGATTGCAGCCACAAAATTAAAAGACGCTTACTCCTTGGAAGGAAAGTTATGACCAACCTAGACAGCATATTAAAAAGCAGAGACATTACTTTGCCAGCAAAGGTCCATCTAGTCAAGGCTATGGTTTTTCCAGTAGTCATGTATGGATGTGAGAGTTGGAGTATAAAGAAAGCTGAGCACAGAAGAATTGTTGCTTTTGAACTGTGGTGTTGGAGAAGACTCTTGAGAGTCCCTTGGACTGCAAGGAGATCCAACTAGTCTATCCTACAGGAAATCAATCCTGAGTGTTCGTTGGAAGGACTGATGTTGAAGCTGAAACCTCAATATTTTGGCCATCTGATGCGAGGAGCTGACACATTTGAAAAGAACCTGATGTTGGGAAAGATTGAAGGCAGGAGGAGAAGGGGACGACAGAGGATGAGATGGTTAGATGGCATCACCGACTCAATGGACATGAGTTTGGGTATACTCCGGGAGTTGGTGATGGGCAGGGAGGCCTGGCGTGCTGCAGTTCATGGGATTGCAGAGTCAGACATGACTGAACAACTGAACTGAACTATGCAGAAACCAATACAACATTGTAAAGAAATTATCCTCTAATTAAAAATAAATTTTAAAATAGATGCAGAAAAAGTTTTTGAAAAAAAATTGAACAACCATTTATGATAAAAAGTCTTCATAATGTGGACAAAGAGGGAAACTACCTCAACATAGTAAAGACCATGCATGACAAACCCACTGCAAACATTAAACCCAATGTTGAAAACCTGAAATTATTTCCTTTAAGATCAGAAACAAGACAAGGTGTCCACTCTCACCACTATTATTCAACATAATTTTGGAAATTCTAGTCAGGAGATCAGAGAAGAAAAAGTAATACAAGAATCCAAACTACAAAAGAAGTAAAACTGCCACTGCAGATGACATGATACTATATATAGAACATCCTAAAGAAGCCAACAGAAAACTACTAGAGCTAATCAATTACTTTGATAAAGTCGCAGGATACAAAATTATCACACAAGTATGTCTTGCATTTCTATACAATAACAACAAAAGATAAGCATGAGAAATGAAGACTATAATCCCATTTTCAATTGAAGTAAAAATTATAGAATATCTCAGAATAAACCTACCTAAGGAAGCAAAAGAATTGTACTCAGAAAACTGTAAGGTACTGATGAAAGAAACCAAAGGTGACAGAAACAGATGGATAGATATACAATGTTCTTGGATTCAAAGTATTCATATTGTGTGAATGATTGTACTGCCCAAAGCAATTTACAGACTCAATGCACTCCTTATCAAATTACCAATGGCATTGTTCACAAAATTAGAACAACAACAACAAAAAATTTATACTTTGTATGGAAACAGGAAAGTCCTTGATTAACCAAAGCAATCTTGAGGGATAAAAAAGGACCTGGAGGAGTCAATCTACCTGACTTCAGATTATACTACAAAGCTATAGTAATTAAGACAGTATGGTACTGGCACAAAAACAGAAATATAGATAAATGGAACGAAATAGAAGGCCCAGAGATAAACCCATGCACCTATGGTCACCTAATCTTAAAAAAGGGGGCAAATGTATACAATGGAGAAAAGATATTCTCTTTAATAAGTGGTGCTGCGAAAACTGGAACAAAATATGTTAAAGAAAGAAATTAGAACACTCCCTAACACTATACACAAAATAACCTCAAAATGGATTGAATACATAAATGTAAGCCAGACATTATAAAACTCTTAGAGGAAAACATAGGCAGACATAATTTGTACAAATATATTTTTCAATCCACCTCCTAGAGTAATGAAAATGAAAACAAAAATAAACAAATGGGACCTAATTAACCTTAGAGGCCTTTGTATAGCAAACAAAACCTTAAACAAGATATAAAGACAATCCTCAGAATAGGATAAAATACTTGCAAAAATGGCAAGTGCAAAGAATTAATCTCCAATATATACAAACAGCTCATGCAGATTAATGTCCAAAAAAACAAACAAACAACCCAATCTAAAAATGGGCAGAAGATCTAAATAGGCATTTCTCGAAAGAAGACATACATGTGGCCAACAAACACATGAAAACTTTTTCATTAGTGATCAACGTCACTAATGATAAAGAAATATAAATGAAAACTACAATGAGGTATAACCTCACACAAATCAGAATGACTACCATCAAAAACATCTACAAACAACATATGCTGGGGAGGGTGTGGAGAAAAGGGAATGCTCTTTCACTGTCGATAGTAATATAAATTGGTACAGCCTCTATGGAGAATACCATTCAGGCATGACCTAGATCAAATCCCTTAAGAGTATACAGTGGAAGTGACAAATAGATTTAAGGGACTAGACCTGATAGACAGAGTGCCTGATGAACTATGGACAGAGGTTCGTGACATTGTACAGGAGACAGGGATCAAGAACATGCCCATGGAAAAGAAATGCAAAAAAGCAAAATGGCTGTCTGAGGAGGCCTTACAGATAGCTGGGAAGAGAAGAGAAGTGAAAAGCAAAGGAGAAAAGGAAAGATATTCCCATCTGAATGCAGAGTTCCAAAGAATAGCAAGGAGAGATAAGAAAGCCTTCCTCAGCGATCAGTGCAAAGAAATAGAGGAAAACAACAGATTGGGAAAGACTAGAGATCTCTTCAAGAAAATTAGAGATACCAAAGGAACATTTCATGCAAAGATAGGCTCGATAAAGGACAGAAATGGTATGGACCTAACAGAAGCAGAAGATATTAAGAAGAGGCGGAAAGAATACACAGAAGAACTGTACAAAAAAGATCTTCACGACCCAGATAATCACGGTGGTGTGATCACTCACCTAGAGCCAGACATCCTGGAATGTGAAGTCAAGTGGGCCATAGAAAGCATCACTACGAACAAAGCTAGTGGAGGCGATGGAATTCCAGTTGAGCTATTTCAAATCCTCAAAGGTGATGCTGTGAAAGTGCTGCACTTGATATGCCAGCAAATCTGGAAAACTCAGCATTGGCCACAGGACTGGAAAAGGTCAGTTTTCGTTCCAATCCCAAAGAAAGGCAATGCCAAAGAACGCTCAAACTACCGCACAATTGCACTCATCTCACATGCTAGTAAAGTAATGCTCAAAATTCTCCAAGACAGGCTTCAGCAATACGTGAACTATGAACTTCCAGATGTTCAAGCTGGTTTTAGAAACAGCAGAGGAACCAGAGATCAAATTGCCAATATCCGCTGGATCATCGAAAAAGCAAGAGAGTTCCAGGAAAACATCTATTTCTGCTTTATTGACTATGCCAAAGCCTTTGACTGTGTGGATCACAATAAACTGTGGAAAATTCTGAAAGAGATGGGAATACCAGACCATCTGACCTGTCTCTTGAGAAACCTGTATGCAGGTCAGGAAGCAACAGTTAGAACTGGACATGGAACAACAGACTGGTTCCAAATAGGAAAAGGAGTCCGTCAAGGCTGTATATTGTCACTCTGCTTATTTAACTTATATGTAGAGTACATCATGAGAAATGCTGGGCTGCAAGAAACACAAGCTGGAGTCAAGATTGCCGGGAGAAATATCAATAACCTCAGATATGCGGATGACACCACCCTTATGGCAGAGAGTGAAGAAGAACTGAAGAGCCTCTTGATGAAGGTGAAGCAGGAGAGTGAAAAAGTTTGCTTAAAGCCCAACGTTCAGAAAACTGAGGTCATGGCATCTGGTCCCATCACTCCATGAGAAATAGATGGGGAAACAGTGGAAACAGTGTCAGACTTTACTTTTTTGGGCTCCAGAATCACTGCTGATGGTGACTGCAGCCATGAAATTAAAAGACGCTTACTCCTTGGAAGGCAGGTTATGGCCAACCTAGATAGCATATTTAAAAGCAGAGACATTACTTTGCCAACAAAAGTCCGTCTAGTTGAGGCTATGGTTTTTCCAGTGGTCATGTATGGATGTAAGAGTTGGACGGTGAAGAAAGCTGAGCGCCGCAGAATTGATGCTTTTGAACTGTGGTGTTGGAGAAGACTCTTGAGAGTCCCTTGGACTGCAAGGAGATCCAATCAATCCATCCTAAAAGAGATCAATCCTGGGTATTCATCGGAAGGTCTGATGTTGAAGCTGAAACTCCAATACTTTGGCCACCTCATGCGAGGGGTTGACTCATTGGAAAGGACCCTAATGCTGGGTAGGATTGGGGGCGGGAGGAGAAGGGGACGACAGAGGATGAGATGGTTGGATGGCATCACCGACTCGATGAACATGGGTTTGGGTAGACTCCGGGAGTTGGTGATGGACAGGGAGGCCTGGCGTGCTGCAGTTCATGGGGTCGCAGAGAGTCGGACATGACTGAGCGACTGAATTGAATTGAACTCTGGAGAAGAGTATATAGGTTCCTTAGAATCTAAAATTAGAACTACCATATATGACCCAGCAATCCCCCTTCGGGCAGATATCTAGAGAAAATTATACTTCAAAAAATATATATACATGCACCACAATGTTTATTGTAGCACTAATAACAATAGCCAGGACATGGAGTCAACCTAAATGTCCATCAAGATAGGAACGTTTGAAGAAGATGTGGCACATTTATAAAATGGAATATTATTTAGCCATAAGAAGGAATGAAATTGTGCCATTTGCAGAGACATGGATGGACTTACAGACTGTCATACAGAGTGAAGTAAGTTAGAAAGAGAAAAACAAACATCATATATTAATGCATATATGTGGAATCTAGTAAAGTGATATAGACAATCTTATTTACAAAATAGAAATAGAGACGTGGATGTAGAGAGCAGATATATGGATATCAAGGGGAAAGAGGAGGGTGGGAAGAATTTGGAGATTCGGACTGACATATATAAACTATCCATACTGTGTATAAAATTGATAGCTAATGAGAACATACTGTATAGCACAAGGAACTCTGCCCAATACTCTTTGGTGACCTAAATTGGAAGGAAATCCAAAAAAAGATGGGATATATGTAAACATAGAACTGACTAACGTTGAAGTACAACAGAAAGGAACAAACAACTTAAGGGCAAACAAAAATATCAAATAAATGCTTTCAAAGTGCTGTGAATGGGGTGATGTCAACAAGGTGGTGGACTAAGAAAAGAAAGTCCAGATCCTTGTTCCCCCATAGAGACACTAAGTTAAAAAATATAAGAACTGAACTACCTTTGCGATAACTCTAGAAACCAGTCAAGGACCTTCAGCACACAAGCAGATGCAAGACCAAAAAAACCTGCACCAAAAGGGTATAAAATTCACAGCATTTTGCTACCTGTGCCCCTCCCCCTACCCAGTTCAGCACTGCATAACTGGTAGTAAACTTCTTAGTTCACGAATCACTCTTTTTTTTTAATTTATTTATTTATTTTAATTGAAGGCTAATTACTTCACAATATTGTAGTGGTTTTTGCCATACATTGGCATGAATCAGCCACAGGTGTACATGTGTCCCCCCATCCTGAAACCCTCTCCCACCTCCCTCCCCACCCCAACCCTCTGGGTTGTCCCAGAGCACCAGCTTTGAGTGGTCTGCTTAATGAATCGAACTTCCACTGGTCACCTGTTTTACATATGGTAATATACATGTCTCAATGCTATTCTCTCAAATCATCTCACCCTCACCTTCACTCACATAGTCCAAAAGTCTGTTATTTATATCTGTTTCTCTTTTGCTGTCTTGCATATAGGTTTGTCATTATTGTTTTTCTAAATCCCATATATATGTGTTAATATACTGTATTGGTGTTTCTCTTTCTGACTTACTTCACTCTGTGTAATAGGCTCCGGTTTCATCGACCTCATCAGAATGGACTCAAATGCATTCTTTTTAACAGCTGAGTAACCATTGTGTATATGTACCACAACTTCCTTATCCATTTGTCTGCTGATGGACATCTAAGTTGCTTCCATGTCCTTGCTATTGTAAACAGTGCTATAATGAACACTGGGGCACATGTATCTCTTTGAATTCTAGTTTCCTCAGTGTGTATGCCCAGCAGTGGGACTGCTGGATTGTATAGCAGTTCTATTTTCAGTTTTTTAAGGAATCTCCACAGTTTTCTATAGTGGCTGTTCTAGTTTGCATTCCCACCAACAGTGTAAGAGAGTTACTGCTCCAGCATTTATTGTTTGTAGACTTTGTGATGGCAACATGGATCACTCTTGAGATGTAAAGAGTAGAACTTGTGTCCACATTTCTGACTTGTCTGTGGTTTCCAAAGGCCTATTTTATCTTCTGACTGAATTGGAGCACTAGTGAGAACAGCAGCATTGTTTGAATACCAGGGTAAGGGCTGATGAAAACAAAAGTAAACATAGGGGCATATTACAGCAACAATATGCCAGAAGTTCAGCAGGTAGGTGTCAGATGAGCAACAGATTACAGGCAAAGAAATATAATAGAAATTTAAACCAATATCTCCTGAGAAGAAGTAGGGGTGAGACTCTCAGGGAAATTAAGAAAGATAAAAGAAGGTGTGTACAATGTAACAAAAATGTATGCACAAGTCCATTGGGGATATATCCCTAGAAAGGGTTGGAGAGATCCCAGAATCTCTAGCTGGGCTGACTTCAGAAACTCTCTACTTGTACAAAACCAATCTGTAAAGGATGGGAGAGGTGGAGGTTTTTAAAAATGCCAAAATCTCAACAAAAGATTACAAGGTAAAGAGAGAGGGAAAGGGTCCAATCAAAGGAATGCAATTACTCTCCAGAAACTGATCCTAAAGAACAACAAATTTTTGATTTACCTGACAAAGAATTTAAAAGAGCCATCTTAAAAATGCTTAATGAGCTAGGAGAATGCTGATAGAAGGCTAAATGAAATGAGGAGAATGATACATGAACAAAATAAGAATATCAACAAAGAGATAGAAATGATAAAATGGAACCAAATAGAATTCTGGAGCTAAAAATATAATTGAATTGAAATTTTATTTGGTATTCAAAAGAAGGTTTGCTTAGTCAGAAGAAAGAACCAGCAAACTTGAAGAAAGGTTACTTAATATTAAGTCAGGAGTGAGAAAAAAAAAAAAAAACAGAATGAAATACTGCAAAAGAGCCTAAGGAACATATACAAAACCATCAAGAGGACTGATACATTCAGTATGGGAGTCCCAGAAGGAGAGAAGAGTGCAAAAGGAGCACAGAATTTGTTTGAAGCAGTAATGCACAAGAATGTCCCAAACTCGAGGAAAGAAATGCACATAAGAATTCAATAAGTTCAACAAACTCCAACCAGGATAGACTCAAAGAGACTCACACCAAGACACATAATCATACTGTCAAAAGTCAAAGCCAAACAGAGAATCTTGAAAGCAGCAAGGGAAAAGCAATTTGCCACATAAAAGGGGGCATCTCTCTAAGATTTTCAGAGGATTTCTCAGGAGAAATCTCGCAGGCCAGAAGTCAGTGAAACAATATATTCAAAGGGCGAAAAAAAAAATGCTGACCCAAAATACCATATTAGGCAAAGCTGTCCTTCAAAAATGAAGGAGAAATGAAGACGTTGCAAGAAAAATAAAAGTTAGACATGCAATAGAAAAAGTGATAAAAGGAGTCCTTCACATTGAAAGGAAATGACCCTAGTCAGCAACATGAAGCCATATGAAAATATAATGTTCTCCAGTGAAAGTAAATACATGACAAACATAAATACCTATATTATTATAATTTTGATATATAATTCTAGTTTAAATTATTTTACAGAATTTAAAGATAAAGTCATAAAAATATAAGTCTATATTAATGGATACAAATTCATATAACTATTTGAAAATATAATATATAATTTTAATTGTATTTTTAAATTGGAGTATAATTGCAATATTTTGATGGATTCTGTATTTTTTACATCACTAAAGTAGGGGGCAGAGCTTTAAAGGAGTAGAGTTTTGTATGTAGGTGAAGTTAACTTGATACCACTTTCAAATAGATTGTTATAATTTTTAAATGTTTTACATAACCTATATGGTAACTGCAAAGAAATTATCTATAAAATATACACACTAAAAATGAGGAGAAGAAATGGGTAAAACAGACAAAATATATACAGAAAAATATTAACTAAGTGGCAATAGTGAGCCCTTCCCTATCAAAGCTTAAATCTAAATGAATTAAACTCCCCAAACAAAACACACAGATTAACCGAATGGATAAAAACAGGATCCAAAAATATGCTGCCTACAAGAGACTCACTTTAGTTCTAACGATATATATAGGCTGATGGTGAAATAGATATTCCACGTAATTTGTAAGTAAAAGAGAGCAGAGGTGGCTAAACGAATAGTAGATAAAATAGATAAATAGACAAAATAGATTTTTAAGTAAAAAATTGTTACAAGAAAGATGTATAATGATAAAAGTTTCTTTTCACCAGGAATGTATAGTCATAAAAATATATGCACCAAATATTACAGTGCCTGAATATATAAAATAAACAGTAGTAATTAATTCATGCAGAAAGCCACTAAATTGATGGTTGCCTAGGGCTATGGGGATGTATCAATAAATGTGATACATCACTTAAACAAAAGATTAGAATCATATGATCATCTAAATAGATGCAGAAAAAGAATTGGACAAAATTCAATACCTTTTCATGATAAATATTCTTAACAAGTTATGCATAGATGGAATGTACCTCAACATAATAAAGGTTGTGTGTGACAAGATCAGAGGTAAGATCATATTCAAGTATTCCAGCTTTCTGGCCAGGATCAAAAACAAGATAACACTGTCCACTCTCACTACTTGCATTTGACATAGTAGTGAAGTCTTAGCTAGAGCAATTAGAAATAAAAGGTATCTTTATTGAAAAGGGTTAAGTAAAACTGTCTCTATTGTCATATGACATGTCCTCATACATGGAAAACTTGAAAGATTCCATCTAAAAACATAGAACTTATCAATTAATTTGGTAAAGTCACAGAACACAGAATCAATATACAAAATTCAGTTGTGTCTCCATAATCTAATAACAAACTACCTAAAAATGAAATCGAGATTTCCCTGCTGGTGGTCCAGTGGTTAAGACTTTGTGCTTCCACTGCAGAGGGCATGGGTTCAATCCCTGGTCAGAAACTATTCTATGGTGTGGCCAATAAATAAATAAGTATAAAGAGAGAAACCATATAGCTAGAAAAAGTTAAAATTAAAATATGAATGAAATTAGGAAACAATCACATTTACAAATGCAAAACTGAACTCAATTGCTTACCTCAATGCCCACTGATTGATGAATGGCTAAAGAAAATTATATATATATATATATATATATATATAAAATACATATAATAACAATGCATATAGTGATAATATATAATAATCATAATGTGCATAATATATATGATACAATATATTATATATGCGTATATATATACTCAGTCACATGTATGAATATATATGGAAGACTACTCAGCCATTAAAAATGAAATATTGCTATTTGCAACAGCATGGATGTACCAAGTGAAATTGGTCAAAGAAGGAGAAATATCATAGGATTTCACTTATAGGAGGAATCTGAAAAACAAAACAAGTGAACAAACAGGAACAAAATCATAGATACAAAGAAAAAACAGGTGGTTGCCAGATGGAAAAGCTGAAGGATAAATGAGACAGGTGAAGGAAATTAAGAGGTACAAACTACTTCCAGTAAGAAAATAAGTCAGTTACAGACATATAATGTACACTGTGGGAGAAATATAGTTAATAACAATGTTATATCTTTGTATGGTGACAGATGGTAACTAGACAGTGTGATGGTGATAATCATTTTATAATGTATGTAAATATCAAATCAGTATGTTGTGCACTAAAAATTGACATAGTGTTGAGTGTCAACTGTACTTCAAAAAAATCTAACAAACAAACTCATAGAAAAATAGATCATATTTGTGGTTACCAGAGGCAGGGGAAGGGGTGGAGGAAATTGAATGAAGATATCCCAAAGGAAAAAACTTAAAGTTTTAAGAAAAATAAGTATTAGGGATAAAACTTACATGATTGATATATTAACACTCAGTCAGTCAGTTCAGTCACTCGGTCCTCTGCGACCCATAGACTACAGCAAGCCAGGTCTCCCTGTCCATCACCAACTCCCGGAGTTTACACAAACTCATGTCCATTGAGTTGGTTATGCCATCAAACCACCTGATCCTCTGTCATCCCCTTCTGCTCCTGCCTTCAATCTTTCCCAGCATCAGGGTCTTTTCAAATGAGTCAGTTCTTTGCATCAGGTGGCCAAAGTATTGGAGTTTCAGCATCAGCATCAGTCCTTCCAAAGAATATTCAGGACTGATTTCCATTAGGATGGACTGGTTGGAACTCCTTGCAGTCCAAGGGACTCTCTAGAATCTTCTCCAACACCACAGTTCAAAAGCATCAATTCTTCAGCACTCAGTTTTCTTTATAGTCCAACTCTCACATCCATACATGACTACTGGAAAAACCAGAGCTTTGACCAGATAGACCTTTGTTGGCAAGGTAATGTCTCTGATTTTTAGCATGCTGTCTAGATTGGTCATAACTTGTCTATGAACTTTGCTACAACTCTATGAACTCTAGCTAATAATAATGTATTATTATTGGTTCATCAATTATAACAAATGTACCACACTAAGGGAAGATGTTAATAACAGGGGGAAATGTATGGACAGGAAGAAGGGAGAATACGGGCAACCTCTGTACCAAAAAAGTAGCTAAGAAAAGTAGAATGGGTGTTCAAGACAAGGTGAATGACATGTTCAAGCGTACAGTCTTTATTCTGGGTACAGGAGGATTCAAGTTTTCCCTAGTGGCTCAGAGGTAAAGAATCCACCTGCTAATACCGGATATGTGGGTTCTATCCCTAGGTCAGGAAGATCCCCTGGAGAAGGAAATGGCAACCCACTCCAGTATTCTTACCTGAGAAATCTCATGGACAGAGGAGTCTAGTCCACAGCTACAGTCCATGGGATCACAAAGAGTCAGACATGACTTGGAGACTGAATGACAATGTTGCCAACTGGAGGGTTCATGTAGACCAAAATGATGATGAGAGAGATTAGATATGAAGTTCGAGGCCAGATTGTGGAAGTTCTCTGATATTGAGAAAAGGGAATTATAGCTTTATTTTGTAGGTGTTAGGGATTTAAAATATAATTTGTGATTATAAATTTCTTCTATGAGGATAGTGTCCTTTTGAAATCTTAAATTATTTAATTCAGACTATATTCCATACACTATCAAATGGATCAATAAAAGACATAAACACAATATTACATGTAAAAAATACTTAAAATAAGGTTACTAGGAAACTGTTTTTCCTAAGCCTAAAAATAAAGCTCTACTTATATCATCTGTGAACTCAAAATTTCTCAGTGAAATGGCTGTGAGAAATTCCTATTTTTAAAAGCAACAAATATCATCAAGCATTTTTGCTGCTGCTTGTAACAATCTTGTTTAACTTTTCCATAGGCTGTACAATGGTAAAAGTTAATTCAATTTAGATTTTTATTTTACAATACTCTACTCATTCCTCAATACCACATGCAACGACCTTCCAGGTTAGCCTCAGTTTACCATAAGACATTCCTCAAACATTTCATGACATTTTAACAACTTTAAACAGAATTTCCTTAAGATCAAGCTTTGCTCATTCCTTCATGTTCTCCATTTCCACTCCAGGATATTGCTTGGCCCAGCTTAGGTCACATGCTCAATACTAAACTAATCACCAGCCAAGCAAATGGAGTACCCTAATCAGACGTTTGCATCAAGTATCTGCTCTTTTAGCATGGAGAAAAGTGGGATGGGTTCTATCAAAGTCATATGGAAGACTCCAGGAGACTGAAAAAGGATGGTGGAGGAGTAAGACAGGGAAATCGCCTGTCTCCCCACAAATACATAAAAAATTCATCAGGATATAGTACAACTCCTACAGAACAACTTCTATATGACAGCAGAAGACCCCAAACCATCAAAAAGGCAAGCCAATCTCCTTAGAATGAGGTAGGACAAAAGACAAAGGTATAAAAAAAAGACAAAGAATTTCAGGACAGGATCTTGGGCCACAAGGGAGGGAGGGAGTTGTAAAGGAGGAAAAGTTTTCAAGCAGTAGGAAACGCACTCCCCCTACTCCACAGGCTGGACCAAAGGGGAGCTACAGAACCTGAGTGCCATGCAATAGCAGGGACTCAGAGGGCAAAGCACAGAGAAAATTCACCACAGAAATCAATGCAGCTGCCAAACAACATTTCTCAGCCCATAAGCAGCTCACAAGCCTCAGCCCTGACCAGAGGGTGGGGATGAGAAGTCAAGAGCAGCAGCATACAAGCCTCTGCCCAAGCAGAGGGTGGGGGCAGGGTGCCAAGGCTCTAGCAAAGATCCAAAGGAGAGGTAGGGGGCTGGCAGCCATGAGGATATGCTGAGAGGGCTACTGCAACACAGCTGTGGAATAGATGTGGTTGCCACTGCCAAAGCTGAGGAAGGTGACTGAGGCAGTGGACAAAAACACCACTGATGTGATCCTGACCCCAGTGATGGCAGCTACCACCAGGCTTTGAGCAGACACAGGTTACTGCCTGCAACTTTCTGGGAGCTTAAACAGCTTGGCTCTTCCTAGGGACCCATGAATTGGGCCTTTTTTTCTTCTGGGAGAACTCACAATCTGCTTCAGACTGCAACAGCATCCAACAGGTCTCTATTGCCCCACGCACTACCTGATACATCACAGTTGTTGCTGCCATATCCCTCATGTCCAGACAGGGAACAGACTGTGGGCTTTAGGGGCAACTGTTAACTTTATTTTTTTAATTTATTTATTTTAATTGGAGGCTAATTACTTTACAATATTGTAGTGGGTTTTGCCATATATTGACACTATTAACTTTAGAAGCAAATACAAGCTGGAATAAGGCCAGATCTGAGAATGAACTGACCTAACACTGCCTACAACAGGTCCAGAGAACTTCCTAGAAATATTAGAAGACATTGGTATAAGTCTCAGTGGGTGTTTGGGGTTGTTGAGTGCTGCCTTCACCAAGAGTCTTGGGGACTTGTCTTCTGCACTTTGTGGTTTGTGAGGTCTTGGAGCTACAGCAGAGAATGAGTCTGAACCCCTGAGGTGGGAGACTCAAGCCCAAGACTATGATCCACCAGAGAACTGTTGAACTGGAACATTAATGGGCAAGAGCCCTCCAAAAGACCTCCATCTCAACACCAAAACCAAGCCCACCCAAAGGCCAGAAAGCCCCAGTGCCTAGATGCCCCATGCCAATCCTTCAAGAAAACAGAAACACAATGCTGCACATTAGCAGAAAGGTTGCCCAAAGCCATACTGAACCCATATATACCCCAAAACTCACTACTGGACACATTGGCCCTTCAGAGAGACAAGATCCAGCTCCATTGACCAGAACACACAGGCACAAGACCACCCTCCCACACACTCAGGAAACAATCACAAGGCACTGTTCCAAACCCACCCACAGGGGAGACTCCAAAATTAAGAGGAACTGCAACATTGAGAACTTTTGTTAAATCATACTTTTTATTTCTTTTATATACTTCTATCCTTACATTGGCCTTTTTGCAGTGCTGTGGGGCTGTATTGTTTATTTTTTGATTTCTAAAAAGTTTTTTTTCCTTTGTTTGACTCTTCTTCTTGTTCTTTTCCTGCTGTAGTTATATATATATGCTTCTATTTAACTTCTCTTTTCTATTTTTCCTTCTTTACTTTTCTTCCTTTTTCCTTCTTTTCTTCACCATGTTTGTTAGTTGGTTTTGTTTTCTTTGGTGTTTTCCCCAGTCAACACTGCTTTGGTTTTGCTGTCCACTTTCTGTTTTAGTTAGCTTTGTTTTTAATCTGATGATATCATTTTTGGTTTTCTTTGCTTACCAGGTCACTCTCTTGTACTTTCTTTTCTTTGGACTGTTTTGGGTGTGTGTGTGTGTCTGTGTGTGTGTGTGTGTGTGTGTGTGTGTGCATGTTCCATCATTTTTGTTATTTGATTTTGTATTTACCATTTGCCTGGGTTCATCTTTTGTTTCTTGTGTTTGTTTTAATCTCCTTTAATGCCATAACAAATGACTTGTGGAATCTCTGTTCCCCAGCCAGAGACCTGACTCTTTGGGGTGGGAGCACTGAATCCAAGATCCTAGAATGCCAGAGAACTCTTAAGCTCAGGAAGTATTAACTAGTGAGAACTCCCACGAAGGCCTCCAGCTGTATACAAGACCCAGCATCACACAACTGCCGGAAGCACCCAGTGCAGGACACTTCACCCAAGCAACAAGAAAGACAAGAACACAAACCCAATCATCAGCAGTCAGGATTCTTACAGACATCCCAAAATATACCACCTCATGCAGCCTTACCCATCAGAAAAAAAAAAAAAAAGAAACTCAGCTCATCTCACCATAATGCAGGCACAAGTCATCCCCAACACAAAGCCAACACAAACCACTGGATCAACCTTACCCACTGAGGGCACAAACCAAAAGGAAGAAGGAATATGACCCTAAATCTTGGGAAAAGGAGACCTCAAACACAGTAATTTAGAAAAAGTGAAAAGATGGAGAAATAATGTGCAGATGAAGGAAAAAGGTACAAGCTCACAAGAACAAATAAAGGGAGAGGAAATAGGCAAACTACCTGAAAAAGAATTCAGAGTAATGATATTAACGATGATTCAAAAACCTCAAAAATAGAATGGATAAAATAGAAGAATCAATGAACACATTTAACAAGGACATAGAAGAAATAAGGAGTAAGCAAACAGATGAACAACAAAGTTACTGAAATTAGAAACACTCTAGAAGGAACCAATACCAGAATAACTGAGGCAGAAGTACAGATAAGTGACCTGGAAAATAGAATGGTGGAAATAATTGCTGAACAGCAGAATAAAGGACAAAGAATGAAAAGAATTGAGGATAGTCTCAGAGACCTCTAGGACAATATTAAATGCACTAACATTTGAATTATAGGAATTCCAGAGGAAGAAGAGATAAAGAAAGGGTCTGAGAAAATTTTTGAAGAGATTATAGTCTAAAATGTCCCCAACATGGGAAAAGAAATAGTCAATCAAGTCCAAGAAGCACAGAGAGTCTCATACAGGGTAAACCCAAGGAGAAACACGCTGAGACACATACTAATCAAACTAACAAAGATTAAACAAAGAATATTAAAAGCAGCACTGGAAAAGCAACAATTTACATACAAAGGAAATTCTATAAGATTAACAGTTGATTTTTCAGCAGAAACTCTGAACACAAGAAGGGAATGGCAGGTTATACTTAAAGTATTGAAAGGAAAAAATCTACAACCAAGATTACTCAAACTGGCAAGGATCTCATTCAAAATTGATGGAGAAATCAAAAGCTTTGCAGACAAGCAAAAGTTAAGAGAATGTACCACTACCAAATCAGCTTTACAACAAAAGTTAAAGGGACTTCTATAGGCAGGAAACACAAGAGAAGGAAAAGACCTACAAAAACAAACCCAAAACAATTAAGAAAGTGTCAATAGGAACATATATATCAATAATTAGTTTAAATGTAAATGAATTAAATGCTCCAGCCGAAAGACACAGACTGGCTGAATGGATACAAAAATATACCCATATATTTATTGTGTACAACAGCACCATTTCAGACTGAGAGACACATATAAACTGAAAGTGGGAGGATAGAAAAAATATACTCTATACAAGTGGAAACCAAAATAAAGCTGGAGTGGCAGATCTCATATCAGACAAAATAGACCATAAAATAAAGAATATTACAAGAGATAAGGGCAGTACATAATGTTCAAGGTATCAATGGAAGAAGAAAAAATAGCAATTGTTAATAGTTATGGACTCAACATAGGAGCACCTGAATACATAAGGCAAACACTAACAGACATAAGAGGGGAAACTGACAGAAAAACAATAATAGCAGGGGACTTTAGTACCCCACTCACACCAATGGACAGATCATCAAAACAGAAAATTAATAAAGAAACTCAGCTTTAGATGAGACATTTGATCCAGATGGACCTAATTAATATCTTCAGGATATTCCATCAAAATGCAGAAGAATACACTTTCTTCTCAAGTGCACATGGAACATTCTCCGGGACAGACCACATCTTGGGTCACAAAAAAGCATCAGTAAATTGAAGAAAATTGAAATCTTATCAAGAATCTTTTCTGACCAAACACTATGAGACTAGGTAATAATTACACAGGAAAAAACTGTAGAAAATAGAAACACATTGAGATTAAACAATATATTTCTAAATAACAAACAGGTTACAGAAGAAATAAAAAGAGAAATCAAAAAGTTCCTAGAAACAAACAAAAATGAAAACATGACCCAAAACATATAGGATGCACTAAAAGTAGTTCTAAGAGGGAAGTTTATAGCAATACAATCCTACCTCAAGAAACAATAAAAATATCGAATAGAGAACCTAACTTTATACCTGAAACCATTGGAAAAGAAGAACAAAACCCTCCCAAAGTTAGTAGAAGGAAGGAAATCATAAAGATTGGAGCAGAAAGAAATGAAAAACAACTGAAGGAAACAATAGTAAAGATTAATAAAAACTAAAAGGTGTTTTTTTTAAGAAGATAAACAAAATTGACAAACCATTAGCCAGACTCATCAAGGAAAAAAGGGAGAAGAATCAAATGAAAAAAATTAGAAATGAAAAAGGAGATGTTACAGCAGACAATGCAGAAACAAAGGATCATAAGAGACTATTATGAGCAACTATATGCCAATAAAATGGGCATCCTTAAGAAATGGACAGTTCAACCTTAGGAAAGTTCAACCTTCTAAGACTGAACCAGAAAGAAATACAACTATGAACAAGCCAGTTACAAGCACTGAAATAGAAACTGTGATCAAAAATATCCCAGAAAAAAAAAAGAAAAGCCCAGGGCCAGATGACTCTACAGGTGAATTCTATCAAACAGTTAGAGACGAGTTAATGCCTATCCTTCTGAAAATCTTTCCAAAAAATTGCAGATGAAAGAATACTTCCAAACTAATTATATGAGGCCACCACCACCCTGAAACCAAAACCAGACATAAACATCACAAAAAGGAAATTATAGGCTAATGTCGCTGATGAACATTGATGCAAAAATCTTCAATAAAATTCTAGCAAACAGAATTTAAAAACACATGAAAAAAAATCATACACCATGATCAAGTTGGGTTTATCTCAGGGATGCAAGGACTCTTCAAAATGTGCAAATCTATTGCCCCACCAATGTGACACACATATTAACAAGTTGAAGGATGAAAACCATATGATAATTTCAATAGATACAGGAAAAATTGCAGCAAAATTCAGCACATCTTTATAATAAAAACTTCTCAAAAATGGGCTTAGAAGGAATCTACCTCAATAAAATAAAGGTCACATACAACAAGCTCACAACAAACACTATCCTCATCAATAAAAATTGAAAGCATTCCTTCTAGGATAATGAACAAGGATGCTCACTCTTTCCACTAATATGCAATGCTGTTTTGGAAGTCCAAGCTATGGTAATCAGAGAAGAAAAGAAATAAAAGGAATCCAGATTGGAAGAGAGGAAATAAAACTCTTACTATTTACAAATGACATATTATACATAGAAAACCCTAAAGACACTATCTCCAAGTTACTAGAGGTAATCAGTAGATTTAGTGAGTTGCAAGATACAAAACTAATACACAGAAATCACCTGTATTTTTATGTACTAACAATGAAAAAATAGAAAGAGAAATTAAGGAATCAAGACCATTTGCCATTGCAACAAAAAGATTAAAATACCTAGGAATAAATCTACCTATGGAAATGAAAATCTTTTATATGAAAATTGTAAGACATGGATGAAAGATGATGTAAACAGACGAAGAGATATTCCATGCACCTGGATTGGAAGAATCAATATTGTGAAGATGACTAAAATGACAAAATGCAATCTACAGATTCAGAGAAATTCCTATCAAATCATCAGTGGCATTCTTCACAGAACTAGAAGGAAAAATTTCACAATTTGTATAGAATAGCCAAAGCAATCTTGAAAATGAAGAATGGAACTAGAGGAATCAACTTTCTGACTTTAGACTATACCACAAAGCTGCAGTCATCAAGACAGTATGATACTGGCACAAAAACAGAAATATAGACCATTGGAACAAGATAGAAAGCCCAGATATAAACCTACACACCTATGGGCACCTTATCTTTGACAATGGAGGCAGGAATATACAATGGGGAAATGATAGACTTTTCAGTAAGTGGTACTGGGAAAACTGGACAGGTATGTGTAAAAGAATGAAATTAGAACACTTCCTCACACCATACACAAAGATAAACTCATAATAGATTAAAGACCTAAATGTAAGACCAGAAACTATGAAACTCTTAGAGGAAAACATAGGCAGACACTCTCTGACATAAGAACAGTAAGATCCTCTATAATCCACCTCCCAGAGTAATTAAAATAAAAATGAAAATAAAAAATGGGACCTAATGAAAATTAAAATATTTTGCAGAGCAAAGGAAATTATAAACAAGGTGAAAAGACAACCCTCAGAATGGGAGAAAATAATAGCAAATGAAACAACTGTCAAAGCATTAATTTCCAAAATATACAAGCAGCTCATTCAGTTCCATACCAGAAAAACAAACAACCCAATCAAAAAAAAAAAAAAAAGTGGGCAAATGACCTAAACAGACATTTCTCCAAAGAACACATACAGATGGCTAATAAACACATGAAAAAATGTTCAACATCACTCATAATTAGAGAAATGCAAATCAAAACTACAATGAGATATCACCTTGCAGTGATCAGAATTGCCATCATCAAAAAATCCACAAACAATAAATGATGGAGAGGGTGTGGATGAAAGGGAACATTTTTGCACTATTTGTGAGAATGTAACTAGATACAGCCACTATGGAAGAGAGTATACAGACTCCTTTAAGAAAAAAAAAAAAGGAATAAAAAAATACCAAAATACCAGCAACCCCACTACTAGGAATATACCCTGAGAAAACCAAAACTGAAAAAGACACATGTACCTCAATGTTCACCGCAGTATTATTTACAATAGCTAGGACATGGAAGCAACCTAGATATCCATTGACATATGAATGGATAAAGAAGCTGTGGTGCATATACACAATGGGATAAAATTCATCCGTGAATGGAAAATATTTAAGTCAGTTCTAATGAGGTGGATGAACCTAGAGCTTATTATACAGAGTGAAGTAAGTCAGAAAGAGAAAAACAGATATCAGATCAGTTCAATTCATTTCAGTACAATCCATCAGTTGTGTCCAATTCTTTGTGACTCCATGGAATATGGCACGCCAGGCTTCCCTGTCATTTAAATCTCCCAGAGTTCGCTCAAACTCATGTTCATTGAGTCAGTGACGCCATTCAACCCTCTCCTCATCTGTCACCCTCTTCTTCTCATGCCCTCAATCTTTCCCAGCATCTGGGTCTTTTCCAATGAGTTGGCCTTTTGCATCAGTTGGCCAAAGTTTTGGAGTTTCAGCTTTGGCATCAGTCCTTCCAATGAATATTAAGGGTTTATTCCCTTTAAGATTGACTGGTATGATCCCCTTGCAGTCCAAGGGACTCTCAAGACTCTTCTCTATCTCCACACTCAAAAAACATCACTTCTTCTGCACTTAGCCTTCTTTATAGCCCAGCTCTCACATCCGTACATGACTATTGGAAAAAACACAGCTTTGACTACAGAGACCTTTGTCAGCAAGGTGATGACTGTTTCCTAATACACTCTCTACGTTCATCATAGATTTTTCCCTAAGGAGCAAGCGTCTTTTAATTTCATAGCTGTAGTCACCATCTGCAGTGATTTTGGAGCCCAAGAAAATAAAATCTGTCACTGTTTCTATTTTCCCCCATCTATTTGCTATGATGTGATGGGACGAGATGCCATGATGTTAGTTTTTTGAATGTTGAGTTTAAGCCAGCTTTTTCAATCTCCTCTTTCACCTTCATCAAGAGGCTCTTTAGTTCTTCTTTGCTTTCTGCCATAAGGGTGTTGTCATCTGCATATCTGAGGTTATCCTGGCAATCTTGATTTCAGCTTGTGGTTACAAAAGCATTTTGCATGAAGCACTATGCATATAAGTCAAATAAGCAGGGTGACAATGTACAGCCTTGACATTCTCCATTCCCAATTTTGAACCAGCCTGTTGTTCCATGTCGGGTTCTAACTGTTGCTTCTTGACCTTCACACAGGTTTTTCATGGGGCAGGTAAGGTGGTCTGGTATTTCCATCTCTTTAAGAATTTTCCAGTTTGCTGTGATCCACAAAATCAAAGGCTTTAGTGTAGTCAATGAAGCGGAAGTAGATGTTTTTCTGGAATCCCCTTGCTGTCTCTATGACCCAGCAGATGTTGGCAATTAGATCTGTGGTTTCCCTGCCTTTTCTAAATCAAGCTTGCACATATGCAAGTTCTCAGTGCATGTACTTTGAAGCCCAGCTTGAAGGATTTCGAACATTAACTTGTTAGCATTTTGAAATGAGCCACACTTCTTTGGGATTGGATTGAAAGCTGAAATTTTCCAGTCCTGTGGCCACTAATGAGTTTTGTGGATTTGCTGGCATATTGAGTGAAGCACTTTAACAGTATCATCTTTTCAGTTCAGTTCAATCACTCAGCTGTGTCTGATTCTGAGATCCCATGGACTACAGCACACCAGGTTTCCCTGTCCATCACCAATTCCCAGAACTTGCTCAAATTCATGTCCATTGAGTCAGTGATGCCATTCAACCAGCTCATCCTCTATCATCCCCTTCTCCTCCTGCCTTCAAACTTTTCCAGCTCAGGACCTTTTCTAATGAGTCAGCCCTTCACATTAGGTGGACCGAGTATTGGAGCTTCAACTTCAGCATTAGTCCTTCCAATGAATATTCAGGACTGATTTCCTTTAGGATTGACTGGTTTAATCTCCTTGCAGTCCAAGGAACTCTCAAGAGTCTTCTCCAGCACCACAGTTCAAAAGCATCAATTCTATGGTCCAACACTCACATTCATACATGACTACTGGAAAAACCATAGATTTTACTATACAGACCTTTGTCAGCAAAGTAACTTCTCTGCTTTTTAATATGCTGTCTAGGTTTGTCATAGCTTTTCTTCCCAGGAGCAAGCATCTTTTAATTTCATGGCTGCAGTCACCATCTGAAGTGATTTTGGAGCCCAAGAAAATAAAGTATGTCACTGTTTCCATTTTTTCCCATCTATTTGCCATGAAGTGAAGGGAAAAGATACCATGATGTTAGTTTGCTGAATATTGAGTTTTAAGCCAATTTTTTCACTCTCCTCTTTCACCTTAATCAAGAGGCTCTTTAGTTCCTCTTTTCTTTCTGACATAAGGGTGGTGTCATCTGCATATCTGAGGTTGTTGATATTTCTCCTGCCGATCTTGATTCCAGCTTGAGCTTCATCTAGCCTGGGATTTCCCATGATATACTCTGCATATAAGTTAAATAAGTAGAGTGACAATATACAGCCTTGACGTACTCCTTTCCCAATTTGAAATCAGTCCTTGGTTCCATACCCAGTTCTAACTGTTGCTTCTTGACTTGCATACAGGTTTTTCAGGAGGCAGGTAAGGTGGTCTGGTAGTCCCACCTCTTTAAAAATTTTCCACAGTTTGCTTTTATCCACACAGTCAAAGGCTTTAGCATTCTCAGTGAATCAGAAGTAGATTTTTTTTTCCTGGAATTCTCTTGCTTTTTCTATGATCCAACAGATGTTGGCAATTTGATATATGGTTCTTCTGCCTTTTCTAAATGCATTTTGAACATCTGGAAGTTCTCAATTCACGTACTGTTGAAGCCTGCCTTGCAGAATTTTGAGCATTTCTTTGCTAGTGTGTGAAATGAGTTCAATCGTGCAGTAGTTTGACCATTATTTGGCATTGTCTTTCTTTGGGATTGGAATGAAAACTGATCTTTTCCAGCAATCTGAATCCTGGGCATATACCCAGAGAAAATAATAATTCAAAAATATGCATGCAATTCAATGTTCACTGCAGCACTATTTACAATAACCAAGATATAAAGCAACCTAAATATCTCTTGCTGAAAAAGGTCCTTTGCTGACAAAGGTCCTTTTCCAACAAAGGTCAGTATAGTCAAAACTATGGTTTTACCAGTAGTCATATACAGATGTGAGAGTTGGACCATAAAGAAGACTGAGCAATGAATAATTGATGTTTTCAAGCTGTAATGCTGGAGAAGACTTTTGAGAGCCCCTTGGACAACAAGGAGACCAAACCAGTCAATCCTAAAGGAAATCAGCCCTGAATATTCATTGGAAGGACTGATACTGAAGCTGAAACTTCAATACTTCGTTCACCTCATGCAAAGAGCTGATACATTGGAAAAGATTCTGATGCTGAGAAAGATTGAGGGCAGAGGAGAAGGGGGTGACAGAGGATGAGATGGCTGGGTAGCATCATCAGTTCAATGGACATGAGTTTGAGAAAACTCAGAGAGAGAGTAAAGACAGGAAAATCTGGCGTACTGCAGTCCATGGGGTCGCAAAGAGTCAGACACGACTGAGCGACTAAACAACAGCAAAATACCTATTGACAGATGAATGGATAAAGATGGTATGATATATTTATACAATGGAGCATAAAAAAGGAAAAAATAATAAGAAAGAAATAATGCCATTTGCAGCGCCATGGTTAGAACTGGAGATTATCATAAGCAAAGTAAGTTGGAGAAAGACAACCTTCTATGATATCACTTATATGAGGAATCGAAAAAAAATTTACACAAACCACTTATTTACAAAACATAGACAGACTAATAGATTTAGAGAATAAATTTATGTTTACCTGGGGAAGGGTAAGGATAGATTGGGAGTTTGGTATTTTCATATACACACTGCTTTATTAAAATAGATAACCAATAAGGACCTATTGTATAGTACAGAGAACACTTCGCAATATTCTGTAGTAACCTAAATGGTAAAAGAATTTGGAAAATAATACACACACAGACACACAGACACACACACACACACATATATATAACTGAATCAGTTTGCTGTGTATCTGAAACTAACACAACATTGTTAATCTACTATACTTCAATGTAAAAGTAAAGATGTACTTTATTATCAAAGTTCATATATACAATAAAATATTATTGACCATAGCGACCATACTGTGTATTACTTCTCCATGACTTATTTATTTTATAACTAGCAGTTTGTACCTCTTGACACCCTTCAGCCATTCACTAATCCTCACACTTTTTCTCCCCTCTGGCAGCCATCAATGTGTTCTCTGTATCTACTAGTTTGATTTTGTTTTGATTTCTAGGGTAGTTTGATTTATAGATTCTGCATATTAGTGAAATCATGTGATATTTGTACTTTCTCTACATGTGAAGTATTTCACTTAGCATAATACCCTTTAGGTCCATCCTTATTGTTGCATATTGTTGCCCTACTTATTTAACTTATATGCAGAGTACATCATGCAAAATGCCAGGCTGGATGAATTACAAGCTTGAGTCAAGATTGCTGGGAGAAATATCAACAGCCTCAGATATGTAGATGATACCAGCCTAATCACAGAAAACAAAGAGGAAATAAAAGCCTCTTGATGAAGGTGAAAAAGGAGAATGAAAACACTGGCTTAAAACTCAACATTCTTAAAACAATGATCATGGCATCCAGTCCATCATTTCATGGCAAATAGATGGGGAAAAATGAAAATAGTGAGAAACTATCACTGCAGATGGTGACTTCAGCCAAAAAAATAAAAGACACTTGTTCCTTAGAAGAAAAGCTATGACAAAACTAGACAATGTATTAAAAAGCAGAGACATCACTTTGCTGACAAAGGTCTGCATAGCTGAAGCAACGGTTTTCCAGTAGTTATATACAGATGTGAGAGTTGGACCATAAAGAAGGCTGAGCACTGAAGAATTGATATTTTTGAACTGTGGTGCTGGAGAAGACTCTTGAGAGTCCTTTGGACAGCAAGGAGATCAAACCAGTCAATCCTAAAGGAAATCAACCATGAACATTCATTGAAAGGACTGATGCTGAAGCTGAAGCTTCAATACTTTGGCCACTTGATGTGAAGAGCCAACTCTTTGGAAAAAGATCCTGATGCTGGGAAAGATTGAGAGCAGGAGAAGGGGTAGACTGAGGATGAGATGTTTGGATGGCATCACCAACTCAATGGTTATGAATTTGAGCAAACTCTGGGAGATAATAAAGGACAGGGAATCCTGGCATGTGGCAGTCCATGGGGTTGCAGAGTCAGACATGACATAGAGGCTGAACAACAACAAAATCTTGTTGTAAATAGAAACATTTCATTCTTTTATGGATGAGTAATATTCCATTGTTTGGTTTGTGTGTGTGTGTGTGCACATGTGTGCATGCACATAAGAGAGAGAGAGAGAGAGATCAATCACATATTCTTTATCTATTTGTCAATAGATTGGCATTTAGGCTGCTTCCCTATCTTGGCTATTATAAATAATGCCAGTGTACACAGAGGTACATATATCTTTTCAAATTAGTGTCTTCCTCTTCCTCATGTAAATACTCAGGAGTGTTTCTTGAGTAATCTCCATACTGTTTTCCATACTGGTTGCACCAGTTTACATTTCCACCAACAGTGCACAAGAGTTCTCTTTTTTCCACATCCACACCATCCCTTGTTATTTGTTGCCTTTTGTATAATAGCTATTCTGACATGTGTGAGGTGACATTTCATCTTGTTTTTGATTTGTATTTCCCTGATGATCAGTGATGTTGAGTATCTTTTCATGTGCCTGCTGGCTATCTGTATGTCTCCTTAGAAAAATGTTTATTCCAGCCCTCTTCCTATTTTTAAATTGGGTTGTCCTTTATAAAATTTTGAGTTGTATGAATTGTTTGTGTATTTTGGATATTAACCCCTTACTGGATATATCATTCACGAATATTTCTCCCATTCAGTATGTAGCCTTTTCATTTTGTTCAGTGCTTCCTTTGCTGTGTAAAAGATTTTTAATTTGGTGCAGTGCCATCTGTTTATTCATGCTTTTGCTTACCTTATCTAAGAAGATACATCCAGAAAAAAATTCTAAGAATTCTGTCAAAGATCATACTGCCTATGTTTTCCTCTAGAAGTTTTATGACCTTAGGTCTTACATTTAAGTCTTTAATATAACTTTTAGTGTATTTTTCAGTTTGTATCGCCTGTTGCCTTATTGATTCTATTTAGAAGATCTGTCCATTGATATGAGTGGAGTGTTAAATTCTCCTACGATTATTGTATTCCTGTCAGTTTCTTTCCTTATGTCTGTTACTATTTGTTTTATGTATTTGGGTCTTTCTATATTAGGTGCACATATATTAACAAGATATATATTATATATATTAACATAACTCAATGGGCATGAGTTTAAGTAAACACCAAGAGTTGGTGATGGACAGGGAGGCCTGGCATGCTGCAGTCCATGGGGTTGCAAAGAGTTGGATACGACTGAGCAACTGAACTGACTGATACTAACAAGTGTAAAATCCCCTTCTTGTATGGATCCTTTTATTATTATATAGTGTCCTTTTTTATCTTTCTCTTGATATTTTAATTGGGAGTGGTTCCTCTGCCTCTCCATTTTACTTATATTCTCTTATTCTGTGACTTTAGGAGAAATAATTATCTACTGTTGTCTTGGAGGGGTATTTATATGTGGGGGCATCCTTGTGTAGGTTTAATATATTTGGTGTGAGGACTGTTTTTAGTATGGACGCTTGTCACCTCTTTCCTCAGTGTGTTAGTTGTTATCCCCTTGATAGGAGGTGTGCAGATATGGCAGCTTTTCCCTGGTCCTGAGGTTCTCAGAGGCAGGGGTGGCTCAGGCACAACCCTGAAGGTGGTTCCTGACCACTTCTGGAGACTGTGAGGGTGGTGATGGCATCTTGGGACCACTCTTGGTGTCTGAGTGGGCAGTAGAGGGGTGGGTCATGAATACTCCTAGGCTCCAGGAGGGAGGCAGCAGGGGCTCACAAACACTCCAGGCATCTGGGTGGGTAGTGGTGGCAGCTTGAGACCACCCCTGGAGACTGTACAGGCAGTGTCCGGTCCTCTGTGAGTGCACTCACTGGGAAAAAGGCTACAATCAAGAGTCCCTCCTGTCTCTTCATGCAACCCCCAAACAGTGGTGACTAGCCTTTAAGTAACCCAGGCTTCCTCCGTGTACACCCTCAGTTGTGGTCATAATGGATTCCAGCAACCCCCACACTGAGGCTGTTTCCACACAGCCAACTGCAGACCTCTTCCCAGTTCTGATCTCCTAACTCTTGAGTTCCAGCATCCAGACCCTGATCACAGTGGTGGTAGTGTATTTCAGGCTGGGGAGTGCAGGGCAGTGGCACTGACTGTTCTGTTCTTCCTCTGGTCTTGCTGCCACAAATCAGCTGCTGTATTCTCCTTTCATGCTCTGAAGCTTCCCTTCTGTCCTGGCTGATCTCCCCACCAGTGAAGGGCCTTCCAGGATTCAGGAACCTTTATTCTCTCACAGCTCCTTCCTAGGGGCACAGGTTCTGTCCTGATTATTTTTTCTTTTTGCCTACTCAGTTACATGGAGATTGCTTGCCCTTTCAGCAGTCTGAGGTCTTCTGCCAGTGTTCAGTAGATACCTCATGAGAACTGTTCTACATATAGATGTATTTTTCATGTATCTGGCGGTGGGGGAAGGTGAGCTTCACATCCTACTTAGTCTGATGTCTTGATTACTCTGATGGTATATTTAAATGTATAAGATAGTTGTATAAGATAGTTACCTCTCTTTTGCCTAATTATATTGTGTGATAGACATTATGTTTCCCTGGAGATTCTTTGTCCTGCCTGGTATTATGCTGCTGCTGCTGCTGCTAAGTCACTTCAGTCATGTCCGACTCTGTGTGACCTCATAGATGGCAGCCCACCAGGCTTCCCCGTCCATGGGATTTTCCAGGCAAGAGTACTGGAGTGGGGTGCCAGTGCCTTCTCCAGCCTGGTATTATAAGACAGGACATATAAATCTGCCCGTCAGGCAATAATAATTAAACATACACAAAGAAACCAACAGGTTACCCAAACCCACACAGTATAAAATAAAAATTGGGAGCTAATATTCAGAGGTTAATACAGTCAGTAATGGAGATTTTCTTTGCCCCTATGGTAAACTGCTCTGGGTTTAACTTGTACACTCAGAAAGAGGGCCTTTGTTGAATGCCTTGTGCAAACTTTTGAAGGCATGGTAAATTAAACTTTAAAATTCTAGAACATAGAATTCTTGATTTCCATTTTAGTTGAATATCTCACTGATACAAAAAGGCAAATTAAACACAATGTAGGGCAAATCAATCTTTGATATCATTTTGGTAGCTGATTAGTTTTGGAGGTAATGAAAAGTAACTGTCTTTGTCTTGCATATATCTACAAGTTAGAAATATAAATACAGCCCAAAATGACCTGAGATTAAGCCTAATTAGCTCAGTCAAGTAGAACCTGAAACCAAAAAGAAAAAAGGGAGAGAAAGAAGCTTTTTAAAAACTGCTTACCTTCTCCCTCAGAGTCCATAAGACTGTTCTATGCATCTGTGTCTCTTATTCTGTCTCACATATAGAGTTACAATTACCATCTTTCAAATTCCATATATATGCATTAGTATAGTGTATTGGTGTTTTTCTTTCTGGTTTACTTCACTCTGTTTAATGGGCTACAGTTTCATCCATCTCAGGAGAAGGTGAGGGTGGGACGTTCTGGGAGAATAACATTGAAACATGTATATTATCATATGTGAAACAGAACACCATTCCAGGTTCGATGCATGAGACAAATGCTCAGGGCTGGGGCAATGGGATGACCCAGAGGGATGGGATGGGGAGGGAGGTGGGAGGGGGGTTCAGGATGGGGAACACATGTAAACCCATGGCTGATTCATGTCAATGTATGGCAAAAATCACTACAATATTGTAAAGTAATTAGCCCCCAACTAAAATAAATAAATTTAAAAAAATAAAAAATAATAAAAACTGCTTAAAGAATATGAGAACAGAGTTTCTAAAAGATATATGCAACCTTATGTTCATTGCAGTATTATTTACAATAATTAAGATATAGAAACAACCTAAGTAGAATATAATGTTGTATACTTGAAACTCATGCAATGCTCTAAATCAATGCTACTTCAATAAAAAATAAATTTGAAATAATATTGCCCAAATATCTAGGGTCTTCAAGAAAATCACTTCAAATATAGTGAGTTAAAAGTAAAAGGATGGAAAAAATGATACAACATGGAAACAGTACTGAAAGGAAAGCAGGAGTGTCTGTGTTTGATATCAGATGAAGTAGACATCAGAGCAAAGAAAATACCAGAGGCAAAAAGGAAAATAATGTAGTTATAGCAAGACACAACAACCTTAAATATCAAAAATATCAATGCACCAAAAAATAGAGCTTCTAAATATGTGGAGACTTCCCTGATGGTCCAGTGGTTAAGAATGTGCCTTACAATGCAGAGGACACAGGTTCAATCTCTGATCAGAGAACTAAGATTCCACGTGTAGTGGAGCAACTAAGCCTGCACACCACAACTACTGAAACCCAGGTGTTCTGGAACCCTTGAGTCACAACTAGAGAGTCTATGAGTTGAAACAGAAGATCCTGCATACCCCAACTAAGACCTGACACAGATAAATAAATAAAATAATTTTTAAAATTATTAGTTGGTGATGGACAGGGAAGCCTGGTGTGCTGCTGTTCATGAGGTCGCAAAGAGTTGGACATGACTGAGTGACTAAACTGAACTGAACTGAAATACGTGAAGGAAATACTAACAGATCTGAAATGAGAAACAGACAAATCCACAATTATGGCTCAAAAGTTCAAAAATCCTCTTGCAACCAATGAGACAGACAACAAGGATATAGAAGAATGCAAAAAAAAAAAAATCTATCAACCAATAGGAATTAATTCACATGTATTTAGAACAGTACACTCAAAAACAGAAGACTGTACATTCTTTTGAGGTGCCTACAAAATATGTCAAGGTAGACTATATCTTAGTTCAAAGGCAAACTTCAAATTGTTTAAGAGAACTGAAATAATATCAACTGTGTTTACCAATCACAATGAAATCAAACTAGAAAGCAATAACAGAAAGATAACAAAAGACTATATAAACAGTTGAACATTAAGTGATAAACTTACTCAACATTCATGGGCCAAAAATAAATTTCAAAGAAATGAAAGATACATTGAACTGAATGAAAATAAATACATACCATTAAAATTAATGACACACAACTAACACAAGGCTGAGGCGAAAATTTATAGCACTGACTATATCCTTTAGAAAAATAGAAACAGAATTCTATTTGACATAATTCATAGCAATATTTTTTTAAATCTGTCTCCTAAGGCAAAGGAAATAAAAGCAAAAATAAATAAATGGGTCCTAAGTAAAATTAAAAGTTTTTGCACAGCAAAGGAAAGTACCAACAAAACAATAAGACAATCTACCGAATTGGAGAAAATATTTGCAAACAACATGACTGATTGGGGCTTAATATTAAAAAATATCTGAATAGCTCATAAAACTCAACATCAAAAAACAACCTGATTTAAAAATGGGCAGATCTAAATAGACATTTTTACAATAGGACATGCAGATAGCCAACAGGCACATAAAATGATGCTATACATCACAAAAATGTGTGACTTACTTGTGTCTATGTATGGCAAAAACCACCACAATATTGTAAACTAATTAGCCTCTAATTCAAATAAGTAAATTACTTTAAAAACACAATAAGCTATCATCTCACACTTCTCAGAAAGGCTATCATAAAAAAGAACAAAAACAACAAATTTTGGTGAGGATGTGAAGAAAATGGAACCTCATACACCATTGGTGGATGTATTAGTTGATGAAGCCACTGTGGAAATCACTATGGCGTTTTCTCAAAAAACTAAAAATTGAATTACCATATGACCCAGAAATTCAATTGGGTATGCATTGTCAAAACAAAAAGCACTAATATGAAAAGATACATGCCCCCCAATGTTCATAGCAGCATTATTTACAATGGCCAAAATACAGATGCAACCTAAATGTCCATCAATACACTCTGGAATACTATTTAGCTGTAAAAAAAAGAAAATGAAAATTTTGCCATTTGCAAAATCATTGATGGACTCGAAGGGTACTGTATGCTATCACATATATGTGGAGTCTGAAAAATCAGTGAATATAACAAAAAGAAGCAGAGTCACAGACAGAGAGAACAAACTGTGTTTACCAGGGGGAAGAGAGAAGGGGAGGGGGTAAGATAGGGGTAAGAGATTAAGAGGTATAAACTATTATGTACAAAAAATAAGCTAAAAGAATGTGTTTGTACAAAACAGGGAATATAGCCAGTATTTTGTAGTAACAATTAACGGAATATAACCTCTAAAAATTGTGAATCGCTGTGTTGAATAATGTAACATATAATAGCCTGAGACTGTGGACTTTAGCGGCAACTATAGACTCTGAGAGCGAGTGCAAGTTGCAGCAAAGCAAGATCTGAGTGTGAGCTGACCCCACAATGTCCACAACAGGTCCAGAGACCTTCCTAGATATACTGGAGGACTTTCTGAATAGGCATATCGACTGTAGCTGAAAAAAGAGGACTCACTTGGACATTTCCTCTCACTACCACTCTACTTGTTGTTAAGTTGATTCAGTCGTGTCGGAATCTTTGCATCCTCATGGACTGTAGCACGCCAGGCTTCCCTGTCCTTCAGTATCTCCTGGAGTTTACTGAAACTCATCTCCATAGAGTCGGTGATGTAATCCAACCATCTCTTCCTCTGTTGTCCACTCCTCCTCCTGCCTTCAATCCTTCCCAGCATCAGGGTATTTTCCATTGAGTCAGCTCTTTGCATCAGGAGGCCAAAGTATTGGAGCTTCAGCTTCAACATCAGTTCTTCCAAAGAATATATAGGGTTGATTTCCTTTAGAATTGCCTGGTTTGACCCCCTTGCAGTCAAAGGGACTCTCAAGAGTCTTCTCCAACACCACAGTTCGAAAGCATCAATTCTTTGGCACTCAGCCTTCTTTATGGTCCAGTTCTCACATCCATACATGACTACTGGGAAAACCATAGCTTTGACTATATGGACTGTTGTTGCAATGTAATGTCTCTGATTTTTAATACGCTTCTTAGGTTTGTCATTGCTTTTCTTCTAAGTAGCAAGCATTTTTAATTTCATGCCTGCAGTCATCATCCACAGTGATTTTGGAGCCCAAGAAAATAAAGTCTGTAATTGTTTCCATTGTTTCCCATAAATTAGCCATGAAATGATGGGACCAGATTCCATGATCTTAGTTTTTCGAATGTTCAGTTTTAAACCAGCCTTTTAACTCTCCTCTTTCACCTTCATCAAGAGGTTCTTTAGATCCTCTTCGCTTTCTGCCATAAAGTTGGTATCATCTACATATCTGAGGTTATGGATATTTTTCCTGGCAAACTTGATTTATGCTTGTGGCTCATCAAGCCTGGCATTTAGCATGATGTACTCTGCATAGAAAACTAAGATCATGGCACCTGATCCCATCACTTCATCACAAATAGATGGGGAAACAATGGAAACAGTGACAGACTTTATTTTTTTTGGCTCCAAAATCACTGCAGCCAGTGACTGCAGTCATGAAATTAAAAGACGATTGCTCCTTGGAAGAAAAGTTATGACCAACCTAGACAGCACATTATAAAGCAGAGACAATACTTTGTCAACAAAGGTCTGTCTAGTCAAAGCTATAGTTTTTCCAGTATTCATGTATGTATGCGAGAGTTGGACTATAAAGAAAGCCGAGCACTGAAGAATTGATGCTTTTGAACTGCGGCACTGGAGAAGATTCTTGAGAGTCCCTTGGACTGCAAGAAGATCCAAGCAGTCCATCCTAAAGGAAATCAGTCCTGAATATTCATTGGAAGGACTGATGTTGAAGCTGAAACTCCAATACTTTGGCCACCTGATGTGAAGAACTGACTCATTGGAAAAGACCTTGATGCTTGGAAAGATTGAAGGTGGGAGGAGAAGGGGATGAGATGGTTGGATGGCATCAGCGACTCGATGGACACGAGTTTGAGTAAGCTCTGGGAGTTGGTGATGGACAGGGAAGCCTGGCGTGCTGCAGTCCATGGGGTCGCAAACAGTCAGACACGACTGAGCAAATAAACTGAACTGAACTCTGCATAGAAGTTAAATAAGCAGGGTAACAATATACAGCCTTGACATACTCCTTTCTCAATTTTCAACCAGCCCATTGTTCCAGGTCTGGTTCTGTTGCTTCTCGACCTGCATACAGGCATTTCAGGAGGAAGGTAAGATTATCTGGCATTCCCATCTCTTTAAGAATTTTCCACATTTTTTTTTTTTTTTGTGATACACACAGTCAAAGGCTTCAGCATAGTAAATGAAGCAGAAGCAGATGTTTTTCTGGAATTCCCTTGATTTTTTTATGAACCAACAGATATTGAAAATTTGATTCCTGGTTCCTCTGCCTTTTCTAAATCCAGCTTGTACATCTGGAAATTCTTGGTTCACATACTGTTGAAGCCTAGCTTGAAGGATTTTGAGCATTATCTTAACATGTGAAATGTGTGACTCTGTGTCATAGTTGGAACATTCTTTGGCATTGCCATTCTTTGGGATTGGAATGAAAACTGACATTTTTCAGTCCTGTGGCCACTGCCAAGTATTCAAATTTTACTGGCATATTGAGTGCAGCACTTTCACAGCATCATTGTTTAGGGTTTGAAATAGCTCAGCTAGAATTCCATCACCTCCACCTGCTTTGTTCAGAGTGATGCTTCCTAAGGCCCACTTGACTTTGCACTCCAGGATGTCTGACTCTACGTGAGTGATCACACCAGCATGGTTATCCATGTGATTAAGATCTTTTCTGTACAGTTCTTATGTCTATTCTTGCCACCCCTTCTTAATATCTTCTGCTTATGTTAGGTCCATACTATTTCTAGACTTTATTGTGCACATCTTTGTATGCAATATTCCCTTGGTATCTTTAATTTTCTTTTATTTTTTATTTAATTCTTTTATTTTTCTTTTAGAAAACATCAGATATTATGAACAAAATTATACTGTTCACTATAGTTACACATTCTTATTTGTTTTATATGTTATACTGAAGCAGATAAAATTCACTTAAGTAAATTAGACATATTCCAGAACTCTGACATTTACTTTTCTAACTGAGGACAAAAGAAAGCTTATCAGATTCCCTAAGAAATTAGCATCATACAGCAAACTAAACTAGTATATGCTGAGAGTCCCTTGGACTGCAAGGAGATCCAACCAGTCCATCCTAAAGGAAATCAGTCCTGAATATTCATTGGAAGGACTGATGCTGAAGCTGAAGCTCCAATACTTTGGCCACCTGATGTGAAGAACTGACTAATTTGAAAAGACCCTGATGTTGGGAAAGATTGAAGGCTGGAGAAGGGGACAACAGAGGATGAGATGGTTGGATGGCATTACTGATTCAGTGGACATGAGTTTGAGTAAACTACGGGAGTTGGTGATGAACAAGGATGCCTGGCGTGCTGTAGTCCATGGGGTCACAGAGTCGGACACGACTGAGTGACTGAACTGAACTGAACATCTGCCATTTTTCAGACTTTAATTTTAGGTTACAGCTAAAATAATTTTTATCTCAAGTATTATGAAAGAACAGAGGCTGAAACATGCAAATCCTGTTTGTAATCATATTGGCCATTTAAAAATAAAAAATATACCTTTAATCAAGAAAATTATACCACCCTGCTAGAAAAAAAATAGCTACCTATAAGTTATTTTTACAATAATTATAGTTGGAATTTACAATAACAACTTCACTGTATCTTGGTTTATTGCTTAATGCTTCTCTTTTAATTTTAAAGTAACAGATTACCTACCCCCCACACTGCAAAAAATCCAGATCCAGCATTACAAAACAAGTGGCCTTAAGAACATATTTTGTTTAGCAGCCAGAATTATGTTTGTATATAACTTAAAAAGATGCAGCAGATTATTGCTTTCCTAATTCATTGATTATTCCTTGCTATTTCTCAACTTCAGAATTGTTGTGACATCATTTCTTGATTATCCTAACTATAAATTTTTATCTTCTTTGTTGTACTTTCTCCATCACTACTCAGCTGCTTTGCTTTCCTTGCAGCCTTTACCACTAAGAAATAGTTATTAGCTTCTCTTATTCTTTAACTTGTGCAAATTGAAGGAGTAGCAATGTAAAAGGGTCCAAGACCAAATTTACTTCAAATTCTTCTTCTTCTCCAATTTGTCTTATAAGGTCTCTCTTTTTGCTTCATTCTCTAGGATTAGGGAAAGCCTTTGTTACTTGCTATTTTATTAGCCATGTTAATTTCATCTTTCCTCAAATATTTAAGAATATTTGTTTCAAATGTTTGGGAATTTTTATGTCATATATATATATATATATAGATAGATAGATAGATAGATATAGATCTGAAAACTACTGTTGAGTCAAGACTGTATAATAAAATCAGTTTTCAGTTGAATGATTTTCCAAATCAGACTTTAGGTTATTTATAAAAATATTTTAAGATAGTACACCCATATGTACAAATGTGTGTGATAATTTGTTATGTAAGGGGTTTTATGATAATGAGACCTTTTTGGTTTGATCTGTTTTTCTCAAATAAGAAGTAACTAGTAATATTTTATATCAAGTTTATGTAAAGTTTGAATTTTTTCTCCATGAATGCAACTAATTTTTCTAAGTAAATACTGGGTTTTATGAGCTTCCCCAGTGGCTCAGTGGTAAAGAATCCACCTGCCATTTCCTATTACAGGGGATTTTCCTGACCCAGGGATCAAACATGTGTCTCCACATCTCCTGTATTGCAGGTGGATTCTTTACCAGCTGAGCCACAGAGGAAGCCCAGATATATGCGTACCTATGGCTGATTCATATTGTTGTACGGCAGAAACCAACACAACATTGTAAAGAAATTATTCGCCAATTAAAAATAATTTTTTAAAAAATGTCACAGGATTAATCCCATCAACAGCCATGTTACTGCAATCAAGTTATTTATAAATATTAATTAAATTTGCTATCACCATCACGACATTATTGCAATGTCAAAGAGGCTGAGTCATTTCACTTCTTCAAGAAAAATTACATTGATATGGTTACTGAAAGCTTTCAGTAATAAGGAGAAAAGCAATTTAACAATTTCAACACAGAATAGAATGTTCAGAATCTTATATTTAATAAAAATATCAACAATAAGGGTACTATCTTGGTCTATAAATGATATTCTCCACAAAGAACTTGCAAGTGTTTTTAAAACACCATTAAGGGGACATCAGTTAAAGTTTCTCTGTGACACATTTTTTTAAAACCTATTAGTAACTTTGCCATAAAACTGATTTAAGATAGTTGTGTTTTTTCAGAAACACTGAGAATAATCCAATATTACGTATTAATACTCAAATCAGCACACTGACATAATAGCAACATTTTATAGACTAGCTGAAATTTTCAGTAGCTGTGTTCACCAATTGTGTAACAGAATTGTAGTGTTCTCCTAAGCCATATGCATGTCTCATATAAACAAGTATTAATAGGTCTTCTGGATATTCTTCACCAACTACAATAGGAGGAGAATCTGCCTGTATTATCTCTATTGGTATTCTTAAAATGTGAGACAGGGCTCTTAGCTCAAGTTAACCCCCCTCCCCCATGAAGCTGTGTTTACAATATCATCACAGTACTTTCCAAACTCGTCTGGAGTATACATAGCTCCCATATTAGGATTTGTTGAAAATGGCAGAAAGCCTTCCACATGACTTTGTATATAGTTAGCAGTTAGACATCTTAAGGCAGCCACAGTCAGAATGCAGTTCTGTTCTTTCAGTTGATCTTCAATGGCTCTATACATACAGTGGCCATCAGATGGAATCTGTTTAATTTCCAGCTGTCTAGCTGCCAATATTTGAGCAAGTTTTTCACTTTCTACATGTCTAGGTCTGTTTAAGTTTTCAATTTCAGCTTCGGCTATCCTTTCTTCCCACTCCTTTTCCAATGTAGCTTTTTTGTCTTTACTCTCTTTAGAAGTCAACTTCAACTGATCCAGCTCCTCTCTATGTTTCTGTTCCATTTCTGCTTCTAACTTAGCAACATCTTCTGTAAGTTGCTTCCTCCTCTTTTTGCCATTCCTGGGAAAAGCATTCTGCATACACTGTATTTTGGCTTGCAACTCTTTCTTCTTTTCGCAATGCCTTCTCACCAGCTGTTCCTCTTCATCAAGCTCCTCGGTCAAGACTGCCTCCATGACGACCAGGTCTATCTTTAATTTTCTTAAAGAGATCTCTAGTCTTTCCCACTCTATTGTTTTCTTCTGTGTCTTTGCACTGTTCACATAGGAAGGCTTTCTTATCCCTCCTTGCTATTCTTTGGAACTCTACACTTAGATGGGTATATCTTTCCTTTTCTTCTTTGCCTTTCACATCTCTTCTTTTCTCAGCTATTTGTAAGACCTTCTCAGACAACCATTTTGCCTTTGTGCAGTTTTTTTCCTTGGTGATGGCTTTGCCTACTATTGCCTCCTGTACAATAGTAGCTTCCTTGATAGCTCAGTTGGTAAAGAATCTGCCTGCAATGCAGGAGACCCCAGTTTGATTCCTGGGTTGGGAAGATCTGCTGGAGGAGGGATAGGCTACCCACTCCAGTATTCTTGGGCTTCCCTTGAGGCTCAGCTGGTAAAGAATATACCTGTGATGCAGGAGACCTGGGTTTGATCCCGGGGTTGGGAAGATCCCCTGGAGAAGGGAAAGGCTATGCACTCCAGTATTCTAGCCTGGAGAATTCCATGGACTGTATAGTCCATGGGGTTGCAAAGAGTCAGATACAACTGGGTGACTTTTACTTTCACTTCCTGTACAGTGTTATGAAACTCCATCCATAGTTCTTCAGGCACTCTGTCTAACAGATCTAATCCCTTAAATCTATTTGTCACTACCACTGTATCATCTTAAGGGATTTGATTTAGGTCATACCTGAATGGCCCAGTGGTTTTCCCTACTTTCTTTAAGTCTGAATTTTGCAATAAAGGAGTTCATGACCTGAGCCAGAGTCATCTCCCGGTCTTGTTTTCTTGTTTCTGCTGACTGTATGGAGCTTCTCCGTCTCTGGCTGCAAAGAATACAATCAATCTGATTTAAGTATTAACCATTTGGTGATGTTCATGTGTAGAGTCGTCTCTTATGTTTCTAGAAGAGGGTGTTTGCTACGACTGGTGTGTTCTCTTGGCAAACCTCTGTTAATGTTTGCCCTGCTTGGTTTTGTACTCCAAGGCATAATTTGCCTGTTACTCCAGGTATCTTTTTGAGTTCCTACTTTTGCATTCCAGTCCCCTATGATGCAATGGACATCTTTTTTTGGTCTTGGTTTTGAAAGGTCTTGTAGCTATTCACAGAACCATTCAACTTCAGGTTCTTTGGCATTAGTGGTTAGGGCATAGGCTTGAATTACTGTGATAATGAATGGTTTGCTTTGGAAAAAGAACCGAGATCATTCTGTCATTTTTGTAATTGCACCCAAGTACTGCATTTTGGACTACACATTGACTATGAGGGCTACTCCATTTATTCTAAGACATTCTGGCTCACAGTATCAGATATAATGAACAGTCTTTGGAATTAAATTCACCCATTCCCATCCATTTTAGTTCACTGATCCCTAAAATGTCAACGTTCACCTTTGCCATCTCCTATTTGACTACTTCCAATTTACCTTGATTCATGGACCTTGGAAGAAAAGTTATGACCAACATAGACAGCTTATTAAAAAGCAAAGACATTACTTTGCCAACAAAGGTCTGTCTAGTCAAAGCTATGGTTTTTCCAGTAGTCATGTCTGGATGTGAGAGTTGGGCTATAAAGAAAGCTGAGCACTGAAGAATTGATACTTTTGAACTGTGGTGTTGGAGAAGATTCTTGAGAGTCCCTTGGAATGCAAGGAGATCCAACCAGTCAATCCTAAAGGAAATCAGTCCTGAATATTCATTGGAAGGACTGATGCTGAAGCTGAAACTCCAATCCTTTGGCCACCTGATGTGAAGAATTGACTCATTGGAAAAGACCCTGATGCTGGGAAAGATTGAAGGTGGGAGGAGAAGGGGATGACAGATGATGAGATGGTTGGATGGCATCACCAACTCGATGGACATGAGTTTGGGTAGGCTACAGGAGTTGGTGATGGACAGGGAAGCCTGGTGTGCTGCAGTCCCTGGGGTCGCAAACAGCTGGACACAACTGAGCGAATGAACTGAACTGAAATGATGGACCTAACATTCCAGGCTCCTATGCAATACTGTTCTTTGCAGCATCAGACTTCACTTTCACTGTCAGACATATCCACAACTGGGTATTGTTTCTGTTTTGCTTCAGCCTCTTCATTCCTTCTGGAGCTATTTCTCCACTCTTCTCCAATAGCATTTTGGGCACCTATTGACCTAGGGAATTCATCTTTCAGTATCATCTTTTTGCCTTTTCACATTGTTCATGGGGTTCTCAAGGCAAGAATCCTGAAGTGGTTTGCCATCTCCTTCTCCAGTGGACCACCTTTTGTCAGAACTCTCCACCATGATGTGTCCATCTTAGGCAGCCCTACACAGCATGGCTCATAGTTTCATTAAGTTAGACAAAGCTATGATCCATGTAATCAGTTTGATTCTGTATATATCTGACTCTTTATTTCTGTCCCCCCTGATATTGGCCTAATGTGATTCTATTGCTACTTTAATTTTTAGTTTTTGTAACCTACTTTATTCCTTTTTAAAAAAATCTTATTTTTAAATAGGTTCAATGATTTTAATTTTTCTTTTTGTGTTTTGTTTTTGATTTTGTATTTTTGAGGGTCTAATTTTGAATATCCATTTTCACTTAGGCATTTGATTGTTGGCCTGATTGCTCTCTTCTCTTTTACATTTGTTTTTCTTTTTCTTCTATGTTCCCTCCCCTTTCCTCTATATAAGTGTGTGAGTCTCTTTGGTTGGTCTTGCCTGTTTCGTATTGTTTCACCATTAGTCTAGGGGGTTTGTCTTCTGTGCTGTGGGGCCTGTGAAATCTTGGTACTACAGTAAGGGGTCAGGCCTGAACCCCAGAGGCAGGAGACTAGACTCTAGGGCTTTGGACCTCCAGCAAACTACCAAAGCCATGGAACATTAACAGGCAAGAGGCCTCACAAAGCCCCCTATCTCAACACTAAGACCAAACCAAACACAAAAGCAAGCAATGTCTAGTACCACACACCCCTTGCCACTTTTTCAGCAAACCAGGAAAACAACACTGCACATTAGTAGACAGGCTGCCCAAAGCCATACAAAATTCATAGACACCCTAAAACACACTACAGAACATGGCACTGTCCTTCAGAGTGACAAGATCCAACACCAGAGCACAGGCACAGCCCCCCAACCAGGAAAACTTCACAAGGTGCTGGTCCAACCCCATCCATGGGGGAAGAAGACTTCACAATTTAGATCACAATCTTTCAGCACAATTACAATTTTTTAGCTTGCAGAAAGGACAGAAAATTAAACAAAATGAAAAGATAGAGAATCATGCAGCAGATGAAGAAATATGGTAAAAACCCAGAAGACCAAATAAATGAAGAGAAAATAGACAGTCTACCTAAAAAAAAATTCAGAGTAATGATAGTAAAGATGATCCATAATTTTGAAAATAAAATGGATGCACAGATAAATAGACTGGAGGCACAGAACAAGAAGATCCAAAAAAATGTTGAATGAGAACCTAGAGGAAATAAATAATAAACAAACAACAATGAGCAACACAATAAGAGATTTCAATACACTGGAGGGAACCAACAGCAGAGTAACCGAGGCAGAAGAATGGATAAGTGAGCTGGAAGGTAGAAGAGTGGAAATAACTGAAGCAGAACACAAGAAAGAAAAAAAAAGTTATGAGCACAGTCTCAGAGACTTCTGAGACCACATAAGCATAACAATATTCAAATCATAGGAGTCCCTGAAGAAGAAGACAAAAGGAAATGGCATGAGAAAATACTTAAGGAGATTATAGATTAAATAAATCTATAAATTATCAATTATAAATAAATCAATCAATCTAAACTGTCCTAAAAAATGAGAAAGGAAATAGTCACCCAAGTCCAGGAAGACCAGAGAATCCCACACAGGATATACCCAAGGAAAAACACACCAAGACACATATTAATCAAACTAACAAAAGTAAACACAAAGAGAAAATATTAAAATCAGCAAAGGAAAAGGAAAAAATAACATATAAGGGATTCCCCTAAGGTTAACAGCTGATCTTTCAACAGAAACTCTGAAGAACACAAGAGAGTGGCAGGATATACTTAAAGTGATGAAAGGGAAACAACCTACAACCAAGAATACTCTATCCAGCAAGGATCTCATTCAGATTTGAAAGAAAAATCAAAAGCTTTACAGACAAGCAAAAGTTAAGAGAATTCAGCACCACCAAACCAGCTCTACAACAAATCCTAAAGGAACTTCTCTAAACAGGAAACACAGAAAGAAAAGGCCTACAAAAACAAACTCAAAACAATAAAGTAAATGGTAACAGGATCATGCGTGCATGCATACTAAGTTGCTTCAGTCATGTCTGACTCTTTGCAACCTTATGGACTGTAGACTGCTCAGCCCCCTCTGTCCTTGGGATTCTCCAGGCAAGAATACTGGAGTGGATTGCCATGCTCTCCTCCAGGTGATCTTCCTGATTCAGGGTCCAAACCAGTGTCTGTTACATCTCCTGCACTGGCAAGTGGGTTCTTTACCACTAGTGCCACCTGGGAAGCCCAATAGGATCATATATATCAACAATTACCTTTAATGTAAATGAACTGAATGCTCCAAATAAAAGACATAGATTGACTCAATGAATACAAAAACAAGACTCTTACATATACTGTCTGCAAGAGAATCACTTCAGACTTAGGGACATATACAGACTGAAAGTGAGAGGCTGGAAAAAGTTATTCCATGCAAATAGAAACCAAAAGAAAGTGTGAGAGGTAATACTCATACCAGATAAAATCAACTTGGATATAAACACCACTACAAGAGACAAAGAACGACACTACATAATGATCAAAGGATCAATCAAAGAGAAAAATATAACAATTATATATGCTTCCAACATAAGAGCACCTCAATACATAAGGCAAATGCTAAAAACTGTAAAAGGGGAAATTAACAGTAACACAATAATAGTGAGGGATTTTAATACTCTACTCACACCAATGGAGAGATCATCTAGACAGAAAATTAATAAGGATACACAAATGTTGAATGATACATTGGAACAGTTGGACCTAATTGATATCTACAGGGCATTTAATCCAAAAACAACAGATTTTACTTTTTTCTCAAGTGCACATGGAATATTCTCCAGGAGAGATCACATCTTAGGCCACAAATCAAGGATAGCATATTAAAAAAAAAAAAAACAAAACTGAAATCATTCCAAGCAAGTTTTCTGACCACAACACTTTAGGATTAGATATCAATTACAGGAAAAAACTATAAAAAAACATGAACATATGGAGGCTAAACAATACTCTTCTTAATGACCAACAGATCACTGAAGAAATAAAAAAGAAAATAAAAATAGGCCTAGAAAAAAATAACTATGAAACATGACAACTCAAAACCTATGGGATACAGTGAAAGTGGTGTTAAGAGGGAAGTTTATAGAAATACAAGTCTACCTCAAGAAACAAATACATGTATGCACAGTAAGTCACCTCAGGCATGTCCAACTCTTTGTTACCCTATAGACCATAGCCCGCCAGGTTCCTCTGTCCATGAGATTCTCCAGGAAAGAATATTAGAGTGGGTTGCCATTTCCTGCTCCAGGGAGTTTTCCCAATGCAGGCATTGAACCCACATCTCTTATGTCTCCTACATTGCTAGTGGGTTCTTTACCACTAGCAACACCTGAGAAGCTCCAAAAAATAAGACAGACATGAAATAAACAACCTAACTTTACACCTAAAACAAGTAGATAAGAAGAACAAAAATCTCTAAAGTTAGTGGAAGAAAAGCAATCATAAAGACCAGAGCAGAAATAAAGGAAAAAGAAATGAAAGAGACAATAGCAAAGATCAATAAAACTAAAAGTTTGTTCTTTGAGAAGATTAAAAAAAAATACTAATTATTAGCCAGACTCATCAAGAAAAAAAGGGAGAAGACTCAAATCAATAAAATTAGAAATGAAAAAGGAGAATTTACAACAGACAACACAGAAAAACAAAAGGATCATAAGAAACTATGATGAGCAACTATATGCCAATAAAATGGATAATCTGGAAGAAACCTACAAATTCTTAGAAAAGTATAATCTTCCAAAACTGAGCCAGGAAGAAGTAGAAAATATGAACAGACCAATCACAAACATGGATATCAAAACAATAATCAAAATTCTTCCAACAAATAATAGCCCAGTGTCAGAAGGTTTCACAGGCTAATTATACCAGAAGGTTAGAGAAGAGCTAACATTTATCCTGCAAAAACTCTCAAAGAAAATTGCAGAGGAATGAAAACTCTCAAACTCATTCTATGAGGCCACCATCACCCTGATACAAAAATCAGACAAAGATGCCACAAAAAAATGAAAAGTATAGGCCAATACCACTAATGAACACAGATGCGAAAATGCTCAACAAAATTCTAGCAAACAAAATAAAAAAACACCATACAAAGATCTTAAATCATGATCAAGTGGACTTTATTGCAGGAATGCAAGGACTCTTCAACATATGCAAATCAATCAATGTGATACACCATATTAACAAGTTGAAAGATAAAAACCATATGATCATCTCAATAGATGCAGAGAAAGCCTTTGACAAAATTCAAAATCCATTTATGATTAAAAAAAAAACAAACTTCTGAAAGTAGGCACAGAAGGAACATTTGTTGTTGTTCAATCACTAAGTCATGTGCAACCCCATGAACTGCAGCATGTCACGTTTCCCTGTCCACTATATCCCTGAGTTTGTTCAAACTCACGTCCACTGAGTCAGTGATGCCATCCAATCATCTCATCCTCTGTCGTCCCCTTCTCTCTTGCCCTCAATCATTTCCAGCATCAAGATATTTTCCAATGAATCAGCTCTTTGCATCAGGTGGCCAAAGTATTGGAGCTACAGCTTCAGCATCAGTCCTCCCAATGAATATTCAGGGTCGATTTCCTTTAGGATTCACTGGTTTGATCTTGCTGTCCAGGGGACTCTGAAGAGTCTTCTCCTGCACCACAGTTCGAAAGCATTAATTTTTCAGAACTCAGCCTTCTTTATGGTCCACATCTCACATCCGTACATGACTACTGTGAAAACCATAGCTTTGACTATACAGACCTTTGTCAGCAAAGTGATGTTTCTGCTTTTTATTTTATTTTTTTTTATTTTTTATAAATTTATTTATTTTAGTTGGGGGCTAATTACTTTACAATATTGTAATAGTTTTTGTCATACATTGACATGAATCAGCCATGGGTTTACATGTGTTCCCCTTCCTGGACCCCCCACCTACCTCCCTCCCCATCCCATCCCTCTGGGTCATCCCATTGCCCCGGCCCTGAGCCCTTGTCTCATGCATGTTTCTGCTTTTTAATATGCTGTCTAGGTTTCTCATTGCTTTTCTCCCATGGAGAAAGCATCTTTTAATTTCATGGCTCCAGTCACCATCCACAGTGATTTTGGGGCCCAAGAAAATAAAATCTGTCATTGTTTCCACTTTTTACCCATCTATTTGCCATGAAGTGATGGGACCAGATGCCGTGATCTTTGTTTTTTGAATGTTGAATTTTAAGCCAGCTTTTTCACCCTTCTTTTTTACCTTCATCAAAGGCTCTTTAGTTCCTCTTCACTTTCTGTCATTAAAGTGGTATCATCTGCATATCTGAGGTTGTTATATCTCTCAGCAGTCTTGACTCCAGCTTGTGCTTCATCCAGCCCCTCATTTTGCATGATATACTCTGCATAGAAGTTTAAGAAGCAGGGTGACAATATATAGCCTTGACGTACTCCTTTCCCAATTTTCAACCAGTCCATTGTTCCATGTCCAGTTCTAACTGTTGCTTCTTGACCTTCACACAGGTTTCTCAGGAGGCAGGTAAGGTGGTCTAGTATTTCCATTTCTTTAAGAATTTTCCACAGTTTGTTATTATCCAGACAGTCAAAAGTTTTAGGGCAGTCAATAAGGCAGAAGTATATGCTTTCCTGGAATTCCCTTGATTTTTCTATCATCGAACAAATGTCGGAAATGATCTCTGGTTCCTCTGCCTTTTCTAATTCCAGCTTGTACATCTGGAAGTTTTGGTTCACATACTGTTGAAGTCTTACTTGAAGGATTTTGAGCATTACTTTGCTAGCATATTAAATAAGCACACCAGATAAAGATATCCTATGTCCAAGCACAAAGGAGAAGCACCAACGAGATGGTAGGAGGGAAACAATCCTGTTAAATCAAATCTCACAGCTGCCAGAGACTCTTGGAGAGCACAAACAAAACCTTGTGCTTACCAAGAGCCAGGGAAAGGAGCAGTGACTCCCATAAGAGACTGAGCCACACTTGCCTGTGACCCAACTCCTACAGTGGGCATATACCCTGAGGAAACCATAATTGAGACAGACACATGTACTCCAGTGTTCATTGCAGTAATATTTACAATATTCTGGACATGGAAACAATTTAAAATGTCCATCAACAGTTGAATGGATAAAGAAGTTGTGGTACATATACACAATGGAATATTACTCAGTTATAAAAAGGAACACATTTGATTCTGTTCTAATGAGGTTGATGAATGAAAAGCCTTTTATACAGAGTGAAGAAAGTCAGAAAAAGAAAGACTAATGTCGTATATTAATATGTATATGGAATCTAGCATGTATATGGAATGTAGAAAGATGGTATTTATGATTCTGTTTGCTGGGCAGCAAAGGAGATACAGATATAAAAGACAGGCTTTATGGACTTGGTGGTGGAAAGAGAGGGTGGGATGATTTGAGAGAGTAGCAATGAAACATATACATATGTAAAATACATAGCTAGTGAGAATTTGCTATATTACAAAAGGAATCCAAAGCTGCTGCTCTGACAACTTAGAGGAGTGGGTTGGGGAGGGAGGTCAGACGAGGTCCAAGAGGGTACAGATACATGTATACCTATGGTTAATTCATGTTGATGTATGGCAGAAACCATCATAATATCGTAAAGTAATTATCCTCCAATTATAAATAAAATAAAATTTTTAAAAGATAAAACTAAAATAAACAAAATTAGAAGAGAAAGAAGAGACATTACATGTGATGGAACAAAAAAATTAGACTATTATGAAAATTTATACACTAACAAATTAGATAACTTAGTAGAAATTGGTACATTCCTAGTATATACTCTAATTACTAAATCATGAAGGAATGAAAAACCTAAACATATTCATAAGTCATATGGAGTTTGAATCAGTAATGAAATATTCCCAATAAAAATCACAGGACCAGATGGTTTCACTTGTGAATTCTGCCAAATATTTAAATAAGAAATAATGCAATCCTTCTTAAACTCTTTCAAAAAATCAAAGAGCAAGGAACACTTACAAGCTTATTTTATAAAATCAGCATTATTTTGATATTAAAGGCCAGAACTACAAGTCAATATCTCTGAGGAATACAGGTGCAAAAATCCCCAACAAAATAGTAGCAAACTGAATCCAACCACACTTTAAAAGGAGCATATACTATGATAAATTAGATTTATCTTTGGGATGCAAGGATCATTTCATATAGGAAAACAAATTGATATGATAAACATATCAAAAGAATAAAGGATAAAAATCGCATAATCTCAATAGATAAAAAAAATTGGTAATATTCAACACACTTTCAGGAAAAGAAATTCTCAACAAACTAGATAGAAGGAAAACACTTCAACATAATAAAAGCCATCTAACCCCACTGAGTATCATACTCAATGGTGAAAAAATATAAATTTTTCTTCTAAATTAAGGAATAAGGTAAGGATATTCACTCTTGCCATCTCTAACATTGCACTGGATATCTTAGCAATTAGGAAGGAAAAGAAATGAAAGGTATTGGAAAGAAAGAAGAAGAATTACCCTTATTTGCATATGATATGATCATATATGTGAAAATAAGACTCCATTAAAAAACTGTTAGAAGTGATCAGCTACTTCAATAAACTTGCAGGAAAAAAATTCAGCATGTGAAAGTCAGTTGCTTTTCTATACACTAATTACAAAGTATCTGAAAAAGGAACTTAGGAAAACAACCCATTTAAAATAGCACCAAAAACTATGAATGCTTAGGAATAATCTTAACTAAGAGTAAAAGATTTCTGTGCTGAAAATTTTTTTAAAAAGTTGATAAAAGAAATTGAAAAGACACAAACAAGTGGAATAACATCCCACAATCATGTGCAAGAAGACCAAATATTGTTAAAATGTATGTCAAATTTCCAATGGCTTTTTTTACAGAAACAGAAAAAACAACTCTACAGTTTATATAGAACTATGAAAGACCACAAATAGCTAAATGAATCCCAAGAAAGAACAAAGCTGGAAGCAATACATTTTCTGATTTCAAAATATATTAGGATAGTGACTTATTAAGATGGTGACATAATCATTCATTTCACTCTGTTTCACAAGAAGACCAACTAGCAACTATTTATAAAAAAGACACTATTTTTAAATCCAATAACATGATGGTGACAATGAAGTACTCCTTCAGATCTTAGAATCTGCAACAGACCACATTAGAAAGGTAAGAGGAATGGCTATATGCTTACCACACTGCCCCTCTTCCAGCCAAGAGGGCTCCCGTACAAGAGAGCCCAAGGTAAACATCTTGCTCCACCAATATTATAGGATGTTTTCCAGCAGGCCCACCTGGGTCTCACCTTATGGAGATCACAAGAGGATTCTGTATGGCTGACCGTAAAGATCAGATTGAAACAGACAAACGGTTTGCTGAATCCAGCATTGGAATCATGGCAGACCGAGTTCCTCCTCACAGCAGCACTCAAGTAAAGATACTAACCAGCTTCTTTGCCTACAAAATTAAGCAGGGCAAAGGCTAACAGAGTTTTGCCAAGAGAATGCACTGGTCATAGCAACAGTCTCTTCAAACAACACAAGAGATGACTCGACACATGAGCATCACCAGATAGTCAATACCAAAATCAGAGTGACTATATTCTTTGCAGCCAAAGATGGAGGAGCTCTATACAGTCAGCAAAAAATAAGTTTGGGAGCTGACTATGGCTCAGATCATGAATTCCTTATTGTCAAATTCAGATGTAAATTGAAGAAACTAGGGAAAGCCACTAGACCATTCAGGTATGACCTAAATCAAATTCCTTATGAAGATACAGTGGAAGTGACAAATAGATTGAAGGGATTAAATCTGATAGACAGACTGCCTGAAGAACTATGGATGGAGGTTTGTGACATTGTACAGGAGGCAGTGATCAAGACCATCCCCAAGAAATATAAATGCAAAAAGGCAAAATGGTTGTTTGAAGAGGTCTTATGAATAGCTGTGAAAAGAAGAGAAGCTAAAGGCAAAGGAGAAAAGGAAAGATATACCCATCTGAAAGTACAGTTACAAAGAATAGCAAGGGGAGATATGAAAGCCTTCCTCAGTGATCAGTGCAAAGAAATAGAGGAAAACAATAGAATGGGAAAAACTAGAGATCTCTTCAAGGAAATTAGTGATATCAAGGATACATTTCATGCACAGATGGGCAAAATAAAGGACAGAGTGGTATGGACCTAACAGAAGTAGAAGATATTAAGAAGTAATATCTTCTTAATACACAGTAGAACTATAGTTCTATAGTCTATAGTTCTATACTCTGTAAAGTAATACACAGAAGAACTATACAAAAATGATCTTAATGACCCAAATAACCATGAAGGTGTGATCACTCACCTAGAGCCAGACATCCTGGAAAGGAAAATGAAGTGGGCCTTAGGAAGCATCACTACGAACAAAGCTAGTAGAGGTGATGGAATTCCAGCTAAGCTAGAACAGTCAGTTTTTATTTCAATCCTAAAGAACGGCAATGCCAAAGAATGTTCAAACTACCATACAATTGCACTCACCTCACACGCTAGCATAGTAATGCTCAAAATTCTCCAAGCTAGGTTTCAACAGTATATGAAAGGAGAACATCCAGATGTTCAAGCTGTATTTAGAAAAGGATAAGGAACCAGAGATCAAATTGCAAAAATCTGTTGAAAAAGCAAAAGAATTACAGAAGACTTCTGCTTTATTGACTACTCCAAAGTTTTGACTGTGTGGATCACAACAAACTGTGGAAAATTCTTAAAGACATGGGAATACTAGACCACCTTACCTGCCTCCTGAGAAATCTGTACACAGGTGAAGAAGTAACAGTTAGAAGCAGACATGTAACAATGGACTTGTTCCAAATTCAGAAAGGAGAATGTCAAGGTTGTATACTGTCACCCTGCTTATTTAACTTTTATGCAGAGTATATCATTCGAAACGCGAGGCTGGATGAAGCACAAGCTGGAATCAAGATTGCCAGGAGAAATATCAGTTCAGTTCAGTCGCTCAGCCGTGTCCGACTCTTTGCGAACCCATGAACTGCAGCACGCCAGGCCTCCCTGTCCATCACCAACTCCCAGAGTCCACCCAAACCCATGTCCATTGAGTCAATGATGCCATCCAACCATCTCATCCTCTGTTGTCCCCTTCTCCTCCTTCCCTCAATCTTTCCCAGCATCAGGGTCCTTTCCAATGAGTCAGCTCTTCACATCAGGTAGCCAAAGTATTGGAGTTTCAGCTTCAACATCAGTCCTTCCAATGAACACTCAGGACTGATCTCCTTTAGGATGGACTGGTTGGATCTCCTTGCAGTCCAAGGGACTCTCAAGAGTCTTCTCCAGCACCACAGTTCAAAAGCATCAATTTTTCTACACTCAGCTTTCTTTATACTCCAACTCTCACATCCGTACATGACTACTGGAAAAACCATAGCCTTGACTAGATGGACCTGTGTTGACAAAGTAATGTCTCTGCTTTTCAATATGTTATCTAGGTTGGTCATAACTTTCTTTCAAAAGAGTAAGCGTCTTTTAATTTCACAGCTGCAATCACCATCTGCAGTGATTTTGGAGCCCAGAAAAATAAAGTCAGCCACTGTTTCCACTGTTACATCATCTATTTGCCATGAAGTGATGGGACCGGATGCCATGATCTTAGTTTTCTGAATGTGGAGCTTTAAGCCAACTTTTTCACTCTCCTCTTTCACTTTCATCAAGAGGCTCTTTAGTTCTTCTTCACTTTCTGCAATAAGGGTGGTGTCATCTGCATATCTGAGGTTATTGATATTTCTCCTGGAAATCTTGATTCCAGCTTGTGCTTCATCCAGTCCAGCGTTTCTCGTGATGTGCTCTGCATATACGTTAAATAAGCAGGGTGACAATATACAGCCTTGACGTACTCCTTTCCCGATTTGGAACCAGTCTGTTGTTCCATGTCCAGTTCTAAATGTTGCTTCCTGACCTGCATACAGTTTTCTCAAGAGGCAGGTCAGGTGGTCTGGTATTACCATCTCTTTCAGAATTTTCCACAGTTTATTGTGATACACACAGTAAAAAGGCTTTGTCATAGTCAATAAAGCAGAAATAGATGTTTTTCTGGAACTCTTTTGCTTTTTCGATGATCCAGTGGATGTTGGCAATTTGATCTCTGGTTCCTCTGCCTTTTCTAAAACCAGCTTGAACATCTGGAAGCTCATGGTTCATGTATTGCTGAAGCCTGGCTTGGAGAATTTTAAGCATTACTTTACTAGCGTGTGAGATGAATGCAAATGTGCGGTAGTTTGAGCATTCTTTGACATTGCCTTTCTTTGGGGATGGAATGAAAACTGACCTTTTCCAGTTCTGTGGCCACTGCTGAGTTTTCCAAATTTTCTGGCATATTGAGTGCATCACTTTCATAGCATCATCTTTCAGGATTTCAAATAGTTCAACTAGAATTCCATCACCTCCACTAGCTTATGAAATATCAGTAACCTCAGATATAGATGACACCATCCTTGTGGCAGAATGCTAAGAGGAACTGAAGAGCCTCTTGATGAAAGTGAAAGAGGAGATAGAAAAAGCTGGCTTGAAACTCAATATCAGAAAACTGAGATCATGGCAACCAGTCTCATCACTTCATGGCAAATAGATGGGGAAACAATGGAAGAGTGATAGACTACTTTCTTGGGCTCCAAAATCACTGTAGATGTTGACTGCAGACATAAAATTAAAGATGCTTGCTACTTGGGAAAAAAAAATCTATGAGCAACCTAAACAGCATATGAAAAAGCAGAGACATTACTCTCCCAACAAAGGTCTGTCTAGTCAAGCTATGGTTTTTCCAGTAGTCATGTGTGGATGTAAGAATTGGACCATAAAGAAAGCTGATTGCCAAAGAACTGGTGCTTTTGAACTGTGGTGTTGGAGAAGTCTCTTGAGAGTCCTTTGGACTGCTAGGAGATCAAATCTGTCAATCATAAAGGAAGTCAGTCTTGAATATTCATGGGAAGGACTGATGCTGAAGCTCCAATACTTTGGCCACCTGATGTGAAGAACTGACTCTTTGGAAAAGATCCTGATGCTGTGAAAGACTGAAAGCAGGAGGAAAGGCGGATGACAGAGGATGTGATGGTTGGATGGCATGACTGACTCGATGGACATGAGTTTGAGCAAGCTCCAGGAGCTGGGGATGGACAGAGGAGGCTGACTTAGAAAACAGACTTGTGGGAGCGGGGCTAAAATGGCGGAGGAATAGGACGGGGAGACCACTCTCTCCCCAACAAATTTATCAAAAGAACATCTGAACGCTGAGCAAACTTCACAAAACAACTTCTGAACGCTGGCAGAGGACATCAGGCATCCAGAAAAACAGTGCATTATCTTTGAAAGGAGGTAGGAGAAAATATAAAGATAAAAAGAGAGACAAAAGAGTTAGGGATGGAGACTCATCCTGGGGAGGGAGTCGTGAAAGAGGAGAAGTTTCCAAATACCAGGAAACCCTCTCACCGGTGGGTTTGGGGGAAGATTTTGAATCTCAGAGGGCAACATAACCGGGAGGAAAAATAAATAAAACCCACAGATTACGTGCCTAAAGGCAACTCCCAGCAAAGAACCCCAGACGCTCGCATCCACTACCAGCAAGTGGGGGCTGAACGGAGAGGAGTGGGCGGCACTGCTTAGGGTAAGGACTGGGCCGAATGCCCTGAGGGCAATCTGAGGGAGCTAACGCGAGATATAGCAACCTAAACTGTGGGACAGTCAGAGAGAGAGAACTATCCCATGAAAAGCCCAAATCTAAGGCACTGCCAGCCCGCTCACAGAACAAAGGACTGAGCAATACCAGAGGAGAGCTAGCCGGCTGTGGACTGCCCCATCCCCCACCGGACACAGTGGGCAGGCAGAGCCAGCCAGAGCCGGAAAGGGGCAAACTCGGCCCCAGAGATGGCACCCCCTACCAAACTGCAAACAGGCTTCCAGTTTCTAAGCAAAGACTGCCTGAGATCCCGGAGGGTCAACAGCCACTGGGAGGGTCTCAGCCAGAGACCAGCTCCCCAGAACTAACACAAAGCACACCGGAGCCGGGCGCGCCCGTAAACTGAGGCAGGGACCAGGGAGGTGATAAGCTGCACTGCCCCAACAGGGGAGAGTGCGCTTGCCAAACTCCTGGCTGCCTGAGCTGCTCCGACGGGGAACGGCACAAACCGCGGGCCCAACCGAGTCTGCGCCTTTGTGGAGTACCTGGGAACCTGAACCTGAGCGGCTTAGACCTGGGGAGTGCACGCATCTCAGGGCCCACTCCCCAGCCGAGTAACCTGAAGCCTGAGCAGGGTAGACTGGGAAAGCATACACGCCGTGAGCGGGGGCGAACCCAGTGCGGCCGAGACAGTACGAGATCTCCACACACACGCCGGTGATATTGGTTTGCAGTGTTCCTCCCTCCCCACAGCACGACTGAACAAGCGAACCTAAAGAGACAACCTCCGCCCCTTTGTGGCAGGGCGGAAATTAGACACTGAAGAGACCTGCAAACAGAAGCAAAATAAACAGAGGGAAGCGCTTTAGAAGTGACAGGCCAACAGATTAAAATCACTGTAGTTAACACCGACTGCATTGAAAGGGGCCTATAGATCTTGAAAAGTATAAGCAGGAACAAGGATCTATCTGAAACTGAACTGACCCCACACTGCTCACAACAGCTCCAGAGAAAGTCCTGGATATATTCTTACTATTATCATTTTTTTTTCTTTTTAATTAAAAAAAAATTTTTATTTTACTTTTTTCTTTAATTCCTCTATTACACCTTTAATTTTCATTTTTATAACCCACTATTTCCTTGCAAAAAAAAAAAACACAACAAACCCTATTTTTAAAGCAAACTGCATACATATATCTTATACTTTTTGTGATTTGGTTTTCTTTTTTTCTTTTTTTTATATTGCATTTTTCTAAGAATCTAACCTCTACTCTAGATTTTTAATCTTTGTTTTACATATTTGATATCAATTTTGTACACTTAAGAACCCAATCTTTAGTACCTATTTTTACTCAGGAGTGGGATTACTGGCTTGATTACTCTCTCCCTCTACTGACGCTCTTTCTTCTCCCCCAAGGAACCTCTATCTCCCACCCTCCTCCTTCTCTTCTCAACCCAATTCTGTGAATCTCTGAGGGTGTTCTGGGCACCGGAGAACACTTCGGGAACAGAACACTGCCCTGATCTCTCTCTCACCTCTTGATTCCTCCCTTTCTACTCATGCTCACCTTTATTACCTTCCTCCCCACTCTCTATGCATCTCTGTGAACCTCTCTGAGGGTTCCAGACTGTGGAGAGCACAGAGGGAAGTGATTACTGGCTAGACTGCTCTCTTCACGTTTGAGTCCCCCTCTTCTCCTCCTGGTCACCTCAACCCACCCCCGCTTCACCTCTTCATGTAACTCAGTGAACCTCTCTGGGTATCCCTCACTGTGGAGAATCTTTTCACCATTAACCTAAAAGTTTTATTATCGATGCTGTATGGATGGAGAAGTCTTGAGGCTACTGCAAGAATAAGACTGAAAGCCAGAGGAAACATTAATTAATAAGAGATCATACAAAAGCCTCCACATATACATTGAAACCAAGCTCCACCCAAGAGCCAATAAGTTCCAGACCAAGACATACCACACAAATTCTCCAGCAACGCAGGAACATAGCCCTGGGCATCAATATACAGGCTGCCCAGAGGCATATCAAATCCACAGACATGTCAAAACTCAATACTGTGCACTCCATTGCACTCTAGAGAGAAGAAATCCAGATCCACCCACCAGAACACCGACACAAGCTCCCCCAACCAGGAAGCCTTGACAAGCCACCCGTCCAACCCCACCCACAGTGAGGAACCTCCACAATAAAGAGGAACTTCAACCTACCAGAATACAGAAATGCTATGCCAAACACAGCAATCTAAACAAGATGAAAAGGCAGAGAAATACTCAGCAAGTAAAGGAAAATTATAAACGCCCACCAAACCAAACAAAAGAGGAGGAGATAGGGAATCTATCTGAAAAAGAATTTAGAATAATGATAATAAAAATGATCCAAAATCTTGAAAACAAAATGGAGTTACAGATCAATAGCCTGGAGACAAGGATTGAGAAGATGCAAGAAATGTTTATCAAGGACCTAGAAGAAATAAAAAGGAGTCAATATATAATGAATAATGAAATAAAGGAGATAAAAGACACTGGAGGGAACCAACAGTAGAATAACGGAAGAAGAAGATAGGATAAGTGAGGTAGAAGATAGAATGGTGGAAATAAACGAAGCAGAGAGGAAAAAGGAAAAAAGAATCAAAAGAAATGAAGAAAACCTCAGGGACATCTGGGACAAAATGAAAAGCCCCAACATTCGAATCATAGGAGTCCCAGAAGAAGAAGATAAAAGGAAAGGCCATGAAAAAATACACGAGGAGATAATAGTTGAAAATTTCCCTAAAATGGGGAAGGAAATAGTCACAGAAGTCCAAGAAACCCAGAGAGTCCCAAACAGGATAAACCCAAGGCGAAACACCCCAAGACACATATTAATCAAATTAACAAAGATCAAACACAAAGAACAAATATTAAAAGCAGCAAGGGAAAAACAACAAATAACACACAAGGGGATCCCCATAAGGATAACAGCTGATCTTTCAATAGAAACTCTTCAGGCTAGAAGGGAATGGCAGGACATACTTAAAGTAATGAAAGAGAATAATCTACAACCCAGATTACTGTACCCAGCAAGGATCTCATTCAGATATGAAGGAGAATTCAAAAGCTTTACAGACAAGCAAGAGCTGAGGGAATTCAGCACCACCAAACCAGCTCTCCAACAAATGCTAAAGGATCTTCTCTAAACAGGAAACACAGAAAGGATGTTTCAACACGAACTCAAAACAACAAAGTAAATGGCAACGGGACCATACTTAACAATAATTACCTTAAATGTATATGGGTTGAATGCCCTAACCAAAATACAAAGACTGGCTGAATGGATACAACAACAAGCCCCTTATATATGCTGTCTACAAGAGACCCACCTCAAAACTAGGGACACATACAGACTGAAAGGGAAGGGATGGAAAAACATATATCATGCAAACGGAGACCAAAAGAAAGCAGGAGTCGCAATACTCATTTCAGATAAAATAGACTTTAAAATAAAGGCTGTGAAAAGAGACAAAGAAGGATACTACATAATGATCAAAGTATCAATCCAAGAAGAAGATATAACAATTATAAATATATATCCACCCAACATAGGAGCACTACAATATATAAGGCAAATACTAACAAGTATGAAAGGGGAAAATAACAATAACACAATAATAGTGGGAGACTTTAATACTCCACTCACACATATGGATAGATCAACTAAACAGAAAGTTAACAAGGAAACACAAACTTTAAATGATACAATGGAAAAGTTAGATTTAATTGATATTTACAGGACTTTCCACCCCAAAACAATCAATTTCACCTTTTTCTCAAGTGCACACGGAACTTTCTTCAGGATAGATCACATCCTGGGCCATAAATCTAGCCTTGGTAAATTCAAAAAAATTGAAATCATCCAAGGCATCTTCTCTGACTACAATGCAGTAAGATTAGACCTCAATTACAGGAAAAAAAACTATTAAAAATTCCAACATATGGAGGCTAAACAACACGCTTCTGAATAACCAACAAATCAGAGAAGAAATCGAGAAAGAAATCAAAATATGCATAGAAACGAATGAAAATGAAAACACAACAACCCAAAACCTATGGGACACTGTAAAAGCAATGCTAAGGGGAAGGTTCATAGCAATACAGGCGTACCTCAAGAAACATGAAAAAAATCAAATAAATAACCTAACTGTACACCTAAAGCAACTAGAGAAGGAAGAAATGAAGAACCCCAGGGTTAGTAGAAGGAAAGAAATCTGAAAAATTAGGGCAGAAATAAATGCTAAAGAAACAAAAGAGACCATAGCAAAAATCAACAAAACTAAAAGCTGGATTTTTGAGAAGATAAACAAAATTGACAAACCATTAGCCAGACTCATCAAGAAACAAAGGGAGAAGAATCAGATCAACAAAATTAGAAATGAAAATGGAGAGATCACAACAGACTACACAGAAATACAAAGGATCATTAGAGACTACTACCAACAGCTATATGCCAATAAAATGGACAACTTGGAAGAAATGGACAAATTCTTAAAAAAGTATAACTTTCCAAAACTGAACCAGGAAGAAATAGAAGATCTTAACAGACCCATCAGAAGCACAGAAATCAAAACTGTAATCAGAAATCTTTCAGCAAACAAAAGCCCAGGACCACACGGCTTCACAGCTGAATTCTACCAAAAATTTAGAGAAGAGCTAACACCTATCCTACTCAAACTCTTCTAGAAAATTGCAGAAGATGGTAAACTTCCAAACTCATCCTATGAAGCCCCCCTCACCCTAATTCCAAAACCAGACAAAGATACCACAAAAAAAGAAAACTACAGGCCAATATCATTGATGAGCATAGATGCAAAAATCCTTAATAAAATTCTAGCTAACAGAATCCAACATCATATTAAAAAGATCATACATCATGACCAAGTGGGCTTTATCTAAGGAATGCAAGGTTTCTTTAACATCTGCAAATCAATCCATGTAATACAGCACATTAACAAATTGAAAAATAAAAACCATATGATTATCTCAATAGATGCAGAAAAAGCCTTTGACAAAATTCAACATCCATTTATGATAAAAACCCTCCAGAAAGCAGGAATATAAGGAACATACCTCAACATAATAAAGGTATATAAGACAAACCCACAGCAAACATTATCCTCAATGGTGAAAAATTGAAAGCATTTCCCCTAAAGTCAGGAACAAGGCAAGGATTCCCACTTTCACCACTACTATTCAACATAGTTTTGGAAGTTTTGGCCACAGCAATCAGAGCTGAAAAAGAAATAAAAGGAATCCAGATAGGAAAAGAAGAAGTAAAACTCTCACTGTTTGCAGATGATATGATCCTCTACATAGAAAACCCCAAAGATTCTACCAGAAAATTACTAGAGCTAATCAATGAATATAGTCAGTTGCAGGATATAAAATTAACACACAGAAATCCCTTGCATTCCTATACCCCAATAATGAGAAAACAGAAAGAGAAATTAAGGAAATAATACCATTCACCATTGCAACAAAAAGAATAAAATACTTAGAAATATATCTACCTAAAGAAACAAAAGACTTCTATATAGAAAACTATAAAACACTGACGAAAGAAATCAAAGAGGACACAAATAAATGGAGAAATATACCGTGTTCATGGATTGGAAGAATTAATATAGTGAAAATGAGTATACTACCCAAAGCAATCTATAGATTCAATGCAATCCCTATCAAGCTACCAACGGTATTTTTCACAGAACTAGAACAAATCATCTCACAATTTGTATGGAAATATAAGAAACCTCGAATAGCCAAAGCAATCTTGAGAAAGAAGAATGGAACTGGAGGAATCAACCTGCTTGACTTCAGGCTCTACTACAAAGCCACAGTCATCAAGACAGTATGGTACTGGCACAAAGATAGAAATATAGATCAATGGAACAAAATAGAAAGCCCAGAGATAAATCCACACACCTATGGACACCTTATCTTCAACAAAGGAGGCAAGAATATACAATGGAGAAAAGACAATCTCTTTAACAAGTGGTGCTGGGAAAACTGGTCAACCACTTCTAAAAGAATGAAATTAGAACACTTTCTAACACCATACACAAAAATAAACTCAAAATGGATTAAAGATCTAAACGTAAGACCAGAAACTATAAAACTCCTAGAGGAAAACATAGGCAAAACACTCTCCGACATAAATCACAGCAGGATCCTCCATGACCCACCTCCCAGAATATTGGAAATAAAAGCAAAAATAAACAAATGGGACCTAATTAAAATTAAAAGCTTTTGCACAATAAAGGAAACTATAAGCAAGGTGAAAAGACAGCCTTCAGAATGGGAGAAAATGATAGCAAACGAAGCAACAGACAAACAATTAATCTCAAAAATATACAAGCAACTCCTGCAGCTGAATTCCAGAAAAATAAACGACCCAATCACAAAATAGGCCAAAGAACTAAACAGACATTTCTCCAAAGAAGACATACAGATGGCTATAAAACACATGAAAATATGCTCAACATCACTCATTATTAGAGAAATGCAAATCAAAACCACAATGAGGTACCATTTCACACCAGTCAGAATGGCTGCTATCCAAAAGTCTACAAGCAATAAATGCTGGAGAGGGTGTGGAGAAAAGGGAACCCTCGCACACTGTTGGTGGGAATGCAAACTAGTACAGCCACTATGGAGAACAGTGTGGAGATTCCTTAAAAAACTGGAAATAGAACTGCCACATGACCCAGCAATCCCACTGCTGGGCATACACACTGAGGAAATCAGAATTGAAAGAGACACGTGTACCCCATTGTTCATCGCAGCACTGTTTATAATAGCCAGGACATGGAAGCAACCTAGATGTCCATCAGAAGACGAGTGGATAAGGAAGCTGTGGTACATATACACAATGGAATATTACTCAGCCATTAAAAAGAATACATTTGAATCAGTTCTACTGAGATGGATGAAACTGGAGCCCATTATACAGAGTGAAGTAAGCCAGAAAGAAAAACACCAATACAGTATACTAATGCATATGTATGGAATTTGAAAGATGGTAATGATAACCCTATATGCAAGACAGAATAAGAGACACAGATGCATAGAACAGTCTTATGGACTCTGAGGCAGAAGGTGAGGGTGGGACGTTCTGGGAGAATAGCATTGAAACATGTATATTATCATATGTGAAACAGAACACCATTCCAGGTTCGATGCATGAGACAAATGCTCAGGGCTGGGGCAATGGGATGACCCAGAGGGATGGGATGGGGAGGGAGGTGGGAGGGGGATTCAGGATGGGGAACACATGTAAACCCATGGCTGATTCATGTCAATGTATGGCAAAAACCACTACAATACTGTAATGTAATTAGCCCCCAACTAAAATAAATACATTTATTAAAAAAAATTTAAAAAAAGGATTCACTAAAAAAAAAAAAAAAAAGAAAACAGACTTGTGGTTTACCAAAGGGGAAGTGAGAGGAGGATAAATATGGAGTTTGGGATTAACATAAACACTATTACATATGAAACAGATAACCCTCACTTATCTCCTGCATAGCAAAGGAAACTATACTCAATATTTTGAAATAACCAACAATAGAAAATAATCTGAAAAATATAGATATACAGGTATGTGTAACTGATTCACTTTGTTGAACACCTGAAACTCACAAAAAATTGTACAACTAATACTTCAATGAAAATTGATTTTTAAAAATCTGCAATGAGATATTGCCCCAAACCTGATACAAACGCTATTATAAAAAGAAAATAGACAACCGGTGCTAATGAGGATGTGGAGAAAAGTGAATCCTAGTTCACTGTTGGTAGGAATATAAATTTGTACAGCCACTATGAAAAACAGCATTCCTCAAAAAAACCACATTCCTCCAAAAAAATAAAAATACAAGTACCATATGATCCAGCAATTCCACTTTTGGGAATATATCAATAGGAAACAAAATGACTAATTAAAAAAGATATATGCATCCCAATGTTCATAGTAGCATTATTCACAACAGCCAACGGACGTAAATAACCTAAGTGCCCATCAACCAATGAATAAAGAAGCTGTAATATATACTGGATGGTGTTTTGCCTAGTGAAATAAGTCAGACAGACAAAGCCAAATACTGTATGTTTTCACTTACATCTTGAATCTAAACAATAAAAAGAATGAAGATAACAAAACAGGAACAGATTCATAGATACAGTGAACGTTTAAATTAGTGGTTAGTATTAATGAGGGGGATGGGGGAGGGGCAAAATATAGAAGGAGATTAAGAGGTACATAGTATTAGGTAAAAAATAAATAAGTTACAAGGATGCAATGTATAGCACAGGGAATATAGCTAATATTTTATAACTTTGAAAGTGAAAGTTGCTCAGTCGTGTCCAACTCTTTGCCCCATGGACTATACAGTCCATGGAATTCTCCAGGCCAGAATACTGGAGCGAGTAGCCTTTCCCATCTCCAGGGGATCTTTCCAACCCAGGGGTTGAACCCGGGTCTCCTGCATTGCAGGTTAATGGAGTATAATCTATAAAAATATAGAATTACTAGGTTGAAGCTAATATAGCATTATAAATCAACTATAATTCAATTAAAAATAAATAAAATAAGACGGTTTGAAAATTTTTTTAAAAGACATGATTTGGGGACAGGTGACTATCCACATGTAAAAGAATGCAATTGGACCCTTCTCTTATATCATATACAAAATCATGTATATGGATTAAGTAAAGAAGTTAATCATAAAATGAAAAAAATAATCATAAAATGGATTAAAGAGTAAAATATAAAACCAGAAACTTTAAAATTCCTCAATGAAAACATAGGGGATGGGGGACTTTCAAGATGGTGAAGTAGTAACACAGGGAAATCACTCCCCCCAACAAATACATCAAAAATACATCTGCATATAAAACAACTCCTACAGAACACCTTCTGAACACTGGCAGAAGACCATAGACTTCCAAAAAGACAAACCAATCTCCTCAGAATGAGGTGGAGTAAAACATAAAGATAAAAGAGACAAAAGATTTGGGGATGGGGATCTGTGCCCTGGAGAGGGAGTTGTGAAGGAAGAAAAGTCTCTGCACGCTCTCAGAAACCCTTTCATGGATGGGAACAGGAAGGAGCTTCAGAACCTCAGAGGGGAAAACAGCAACAGGTGCTCAGAAGGCAAAGCGGAGAGAAATCACCACAGAGATCATTGACAAACAACACTTGCCAGCCGAGAAGCAGCTTGAACACCTGCCATGGCTAGTGGGGGTGGGGTGCTAAGGCTCAGGCTTTGGGGGTCCTGGGGTTGACTGCCATGAAGATACTCTGAGGGGATGAGTATGACACAGCTGAAGGAGTCCAGGGAAAAGACTGGGCCTCCCAGAGAGGAAAGAGATCATTGTTGCAGGAACCCTCTAACACTGAGTGCTTGCAGACCACAGGAACCTTCCTTCAAGAACGTCAGAGAGGTGGGACAAGAAGTGGCTGCAAACTGCCTGACCCCAGAGGTAAAAATGCATGGCCACCACCAGAGGTGGCATGAGTGAAAAAGGTGAAAACAGATGTGACTGCAGTTTACAATCCAGGAGGGAGAAATGCAAGCTGACTTGGAACTGCCAAATGGCGAGTACCTGAGGCAGGGAACAAAACACCACTGCTGTGGTCCTGATGCCAGAGGTAGCAGCTGCCACCAAGCCATGAGCAGGCATAGGTTATTTTCCTCGGAGCCTATGCAGCTTGGCTATGCTGAGGGAAACGTGACCCCTAGCCAGTTCCCCTTGGAGAGCACACTACTTGCATCAGAGTGTAGCAACTTCCTGCAGGTCTCAGTCGCAGGGGGCGCTCCCCAAACACCCCAATGATGGTTGCCATACCTCTCCCTTTCTGAAGCCGAACTGAACAAGTGAAGTGAAAGTAGCTCAGTCGTGTCCAACTCTTTGCGACCCCATGGACTGTATTATAGAGTACATGGAATTCTCTAGGCCAGAATACTGGAGTGGGTAGCCTTTCCCTTCTCCAGGGAATCGTCCCAACCCAGGGATCGAACCCAGGTCTCCCGCACTGCAGGTGGATTCTCTACCAGCTGAGTCACAAGGGAAGCCCAAGGATACTGGAGTGGGTAGCCTATCCCTTTTCCAGCAGACCTTCCTGATCCAGGAACTGAACCTGGGTCTCCTGCATTGCAGGCGGATTCTTTATCAACCGAACAAGTGAGCCCTAATAAGCTGCTAGAGTCACCGCTCTGGTCTTGGTGGGGAACAGACACCCGAGGGCAGTTTACAAGTAGAGGTGGGCCCAAAATCAAAGCAGAGCACCAGGGGCTGTATAAGCAAAGAAGAGGAAGGGAATTCGCACCTGTAGCCACATGTGCAGCAGATTAAATCGCCCCAATTAGCCTGAGAATGTGGACTTTGGGGGCAACTGTGGATTTCAAAGCAAGTACAAACTGAAGTAAGGCTAGATAGGGTAGCTGGCTGTGAACTGCCTGACCCCAGAGGTAAATATGCCTGGCGACCACCAAAGGCAGCATGAGCACCAGAGGTGAAAACAGAGACAACTGCAGTTTACAATCCAAGAGGGAGAAACGCAAGCTGACTTGGCACTGCCAAAGCCAAGTATGAGCTGACCCTATAGCACCTATAGCATGTCCAGAGACCTTCCTAGAAATATTGGAGCACTACCTGAGTAGGCAGATTAGCTGGTGCTCACTGTGTGAGAAGACAATAGAGGACTCAGGAGGACAGTCTACTTACTATAACTCTCTGCATATATATATAGAGTTTCTCTTTTTATGTTATTTTTCTTCTTCATATTGTTCTAATGTTGTTCTTTATTATTCCTTTAATTTTTGTTTTTTTGTTTTTTCTTTTTTTTTTAACTTTGCTGTTGTTGTTTAGTCACTAAATTGCATCCAACTCTTTTGTGACCCCATGGACTATAGCCTGCCCGGCTCCTCTGTCCATGGGATTTCCCAGACAAGAATACTGGAGTGTGTTGCCATTTCTTTCTCTAGGGGATTTTCCCGACCCAGGGATTGAATCCAGATCTCTTGCATGGCAGGTAGACTCTTTACCACTGAGCCATCAGGGAATCCCAATATAACCTACTGTTTTTTAAATAAATTAATTTTCATTTTCCTATCTTTATAGTACCCTTTATTTATATTGCATATTTTCCATGCTTTTCATTTTGTAGTTTTGCTAGTCTAGTTTTTAGCATTCATTTTCATCTATGGGTTGGTTCATTGGCTTGATTGCTTCCCTGGTAGCTCAGCTGGTAAAGAATCCACCTGCAATGCAGGAGACCCCAGTTTGATTCCTGTGTTGGGAAGATCTGCTGGAGGATGGATAGGCTACCCACTCCAGTATTCTTGGGCTTCCCTGGTGGCTCAGCTGGTAAAGAATCTGCCTGCACTATTGGAGACCTGGGTTCAATCCCTGGGTTGGGAAGATCCCCAGAGAAGGAAAGGCTACCCACTCCAGTATTGTGGCCTGGAGAATTCCACGGACTGTATGGGGTCACAAAGACATGACTGAGTGACTTTCACATTCATTTATTGGCTTGATTGCTCTCTTCTTTTTGATTCCTGTTTTTATTCTTATTTTCTCTTTATTCAACCCTTTTCATCAGTATGTGTGTCTCTCTGGGTGTTCTTGGCTGTAGAATGTTGATTTCAGCATCTGCCTTGAAGTTTTGTCTTCTGTGCTGTGACTTGTGCAGTCTTGGTGCTACAGTAAGTCTGAATCTCTGAGGTGGGAGACCCGAGGCTAGGACTTTGGCTCACCAGAGAACCCCAGACCCAGTGGAGCATTAATTGGTCGGATCTCTCAAAGGCCTTCATCTCAACACTAAGGCCAGTCCCCACCCAAAGGCCAGTAGGCTCCAGTGCCAGATGCCTCACGGCAAACCATCAGTAAAACAGGAACACAACCCTGCCCATTAGTAGAGACAGACTGTCCAAAGCCAAACAAAGCCAATAGAAACCCCCAAAACACATTACTGAATACAGCACTGCCCGTCAGAGAGACAAGATCCAGCTTCATTCACCAGAACACAGACATAAGTCCCCCCAACCAGGAAACCTTCACAAGGCACTGGTCCAACGCCACCCACAGGGGGAAGATTCCACAATTAACAGGAACTATGACTTTCCAGCCTACATAAAGGAAACCCCAAACACAGTAAATTAAACAAAATGAAAAGACAGATAAACATGCAGCAGATGAAGCAACATGGTAAAACTCCACAAGACCAAACAAATGAAGAGAAAACAGGCAGTCCATCAGAAAAAGAATTCAGAGTTATGATAGCTAAAATGATCCAAAATCTTGAAAATAAAATGAGGCACAGATAAATAGAGTGGAGGCATGGATCAAGAATATACAAGAAATGTTTAACAAAGAACTAGAAGAAATAAACAATCAGCAATAAGCAACACAATAACTGAGATTACAAATATACTAAAAGGAACCAATAGCAGATACCTGAGGAAGAAGAATGGGTAAGTGAGCTGGAAGATGGAATGGTGGAAATAACTGAAGCAGAACAGAATAAAGGGAGGGGGGGAGAAAAGAAATGAGAACAGTCTCAGAGAGTGCTGGGACAACATTAAGCGCATCAACATTCAAATTATACAGGTCCCAAAAGAAGAAGCGAAAAAGAAAGGATATGAGAAAATATTTGAGGAAATTACAGTTGAAAACCTCCCTTACATGGGAAAGGTAATAGTCACTCAAGTCCAGGGAGTTCAGAGCATCCCATACATGATAAATCCAAAGAGAAATACACCAAGAGGCATATTAATCAAACTAATGAAAATTAAACACAAAGAAAAAAATATTAACAGCTGCAAGGGAAAAGCAACAAATAACATATAAGAGGATTCCCATAAGGCTAACAGCTGATCTTTCAACAGAAACTCTGCAGGCCAGAAGGGAGTGGAAGCATATACTTAAAGTGATGAAAGGAAAACACCTACAACCATGGTTACTCTACCCAGCAAGGATTGAGAGGGTAACAGGCAGGAAGGCCAGGGGTCTCCAAATGGAGGAAATAGGCTAAAGGTGTCAGACATTGTTTTCTCTCTCTCAAGTGGCAGGAGGAAACAAAGTAGTGTTATATTTTTTCCCCTTCTCTATACAAATTTAAAAAGAGGTTTCTCTTAAAATTCTGTGTTGCCATAATGACACCTGGTTCCACCCGAACTTAACTTTTCTCAAACCTTGAGCTAACTAATGCATTTTTCTTATGGAAATGTTTGTCTTAAGCTAAGTTAATGTAATATGTATTTATATGGAAATCTGCCCTTCTTCAAGATTCATGTCAATTGTTTTATGGCCCAGGATGACTCACCTGGTGTCAATGTTATCTCAAAATTCATGTTGTGGGTGAGGGGCCTGGTGCCATTCTCTGAGTTTTGAGATATTTCCTTCCTTTAATTAGCAGACTGCTAGTAGCTATATAACATCTGGCTAATTCTAGCAGGGGGGCATTCTCTCTGCCCCCTTCTGATGTCTATGTCAGAAGCTTTCTCTATCTCTTTTACACTTTAATAAAACTTTAATACACAAAAGTTCTGAGTGATCAAGACTCGTCACTGGCCCTGGATTGTATTCTTCTCTTCCAGAGACCAAGAATTTGGTCGTCTTTCATGGTTTACCAACAACCTTTCATCTTAGGGCCTCGTCCGAGATTCCTCAGGACAAGATAAGGATGCTTGGAGCTCTAGTTCTTTGTTCTACCAAACACGTTTTCTGCTGTACTTTACTAACTCTACAGTGTGCTTGTGTGAATGAATGACATGCCCTGTGAGAAGCAAGTGAGGAGCCCTGCTCTGCGGTTCTGTGGTGACCTCATACAGCTTATGGCAGAAACCTGTCGGGGGATTATACCAACCTGCCAATGCCAAGAGGCACCCAAAGTCTCCTTCAGGGAGCAGCCAGAAATGAGCAAAGCGTGTGGACCGAAATCTCCTTTCTTGGTCAAACTTTCTGGTCTCTTGGCCATTTCATAACTTCCTGGGAATTAGAACTACTAACCTAATCTGTCGGATCATTGATTTTCAAGGGACTTGTGATCTATGCTGATACTGTGTACTGTTACTTAGGTCCCAAACTTGGATTGGTAGTCAGGAAACACCTAGCCTCGCTAGGAGTTGAAAGTTTGGAAGCCAGATGGAGCTCTAGCTCCAAGAGCATCTCTGAGGTTAAAAGTTACTCAGGTTGGAAGTGCAATGGTCTTCTTCCTTTGGTAACGCTAGCTTTTAGTGGATCAGAGGAGGCTTTCCAGTGGCGTTTGTCCAAACCCCTTAGACATTCTTTCTGTGGAATCTGTGGGAATGAATGGAAGGACTGGCCCTAATAACTCAAGGAAAAAATCACTTTTTCCTCACTGGCCAGCCCTTCACCATCTCTTTTGCTATTGCTTATACTGGTGTGGTGAAGCTTGGAAGGAACATCTTGATTTTATGTTCATGCCAATCTTATTGTGGTCAGGAATATACTCACGGTCATGCACAGGCACTCAGGTGACGAATGTTTCCCCCAGCAGTCTTAGCTTGCGAGGCATTCTGGAAGGGTACTCTGATTGCACCCTGGGTGGCATCAGAGGCAAGCAAGGTTTTCATGGTGAGAAACTGGACATCAGTCCGGGATGCCATCAAGTCTACCCCTGGTGCATCTCCACCCTACCTCGGTGGTAGAACCAGGAGGGTATGGCACCTACGTCAGTAAAGGACAGACTAAGTCCGATCAGGGAAGGAAAGCTTTGCTGTAAAGTCTGTCTACACCCCCATTTAGAGCAGGGAGGGACACCTCTGGTAGAAAGATGGCGCTGGTCACTTTTTTTTCTCTCTTACCGATGGGAGCTAACAATTCCAGCCTCACTTCTTTGAACTGTATCCTGAAAAACTGGGATATATTTGATCCCCAGAGCTTAAAGAAGACACACCTAATCTTCCTGTGTGATACTTCATGGCCATGGTATCCATTGGAGGACGGCAAACGGTGGCCGGTTGGAGGGTCTCTTAATTATAATACTCTTTTACAATTAGACTGGTTCTGTAGAAAACAAGGGAAATGGGTAGAAGTAGCATACATATGTTGCCTTTTTTCTCTCTGCGAGATATGCCAGACTTATGTCCTAAGGGTACAGATTTAGGTATAAAACCTTCAGCTCCCTCCTGTCCTACTTTGCCCCCATACCCGGGGCTCCAAACTGAGCAAACTGAAAGTATCCCCCCTCCCCAGGAAGGGTTGTCTTGGTCTCATTAAAAACCCAAATTGAGATTCAAACTGCCCACATAGAGGTCCAAACAACCCCTGTCTCAGTACAACCTCAGACTACTCTGGTTTCAATAAAGACTCAGAAAATCAAAGTAAGAGAAGCTCAGAAAGCAAAAACTAAGGGTGAAATACAGGATGAGATGGAGGACAGGAGACAAAGAGATAAAGAAAAGTAGGTTTCTCCAATCTTCCCTGGGATCATATGCACAGGGCAGCCAAAGAGGCTGAGGAACATCCACACAAGCTGTTGCCTCTTCATGAAGCACCCACCAGGAGAAATAATCAGTCTATGAGAGTTAATAAGCCCTTTTCTTATCAAGAAATACAAAGAATCAAGGAGGATCTGGGAGACTATTTAGAGGACCCAGAAAAATATATGAGAGATTTTAAGGGTGTTACTCTGCTTTATGACCTTACTTGGAAGGATGTGATGTATATCTTGGGACAAACACTGACTCCTGACTCAAAAACTCGAGTTTTGAGGAAAGCAGTTGCCTATGGAAGATGAATGGCTTGGCAATGAATCAGTAGGGAAGAGGGAGGATGAGATAGCTGTCCACCCCACTGGGAATCAGGCAGTCCCAACTATAGAACCAGATTGGGACTATAACATGGCTAAAGGAAGATGGGATCAGCGTCATTTTGTCAGATGTAGTCTTGAAGGACTCAGGCAAGTACATGCTAAGACTTTAAACTGTGCCAAATTGGCAAACATAGAACAGGAGGAGAAGGAAGCTCCTGGTAAATTCCTAGATAGACTGAGAGAAGCCCTTTGCAGATTCACTGAGATGGATCCCGAAAGTGAAGAGGGAAGAGTGATCTTAAAAGATAGATTTCTCACTCAGTTGGCTCCAGATATGTGCCGTAAGCTATTAAAACAGGCGTATAGACCAAATCAGTCTTTAGATAATCTGTTGCAACTGGCTCAGACAGTCTATTAGGGTAGAGAATATGAAGAATAGAAAGAAAGGCAGAAAAAGACGAAGGAACAGGCTGAAGCCTTTGTAATGGCTGTAGAACCATTCTTTTTTTTTTTTTTTATAAATTTATTTATTTTAGTTGGGGGCTAATTACTTTACAATATTGTAATAGTTTTTGCCATACATTGACATGAATCAGCCATGGGTTTACATGTGTTCCCCTTCCTGGACCCCCCCCACCTCCCTCCCCATCCCATCCCTCTGGGTCATCCCATTGCCCCGGCCCTAACCATTCTTAAACAGCCTGAGAAAAATGCCCAGAGGGGCCCAGGTGAAAAGGTATGGGCATGCTATTACTGTGGAAAGGAGGGCATTCTCTCTGCCCCCTTCTGATGTCTATGTTAGAAGGTTTCTCTATCTCTTTGATACTTTAATAAAACTTTATTACACAAAAGCTCTGAGCGATCAAGCCTCATCATTGGCCCTGGATTGAATTATTCTCCTCTGGAGGCCAAGAATCCAGCATCTTTCATGGTTCAGCAACAACATTTCAGGATCTCATTCAGATTCGAAGAAGAAACAAAAATTTTTAAAGATAAACAAAAGGAAAGATAATTCAGTACCACCAAACCAGCTTTAAAACAAATGCTAGAGGAACTTCTCTAGACAGGAAAAACATGAGAAAGAAAAGGCCTACAGAAACAAACCCAAAACAACAAAATAAACGGTAATAGGATCATGCATATATGCTCAGTCGCTAAGTCATGTCAAACTCCTTGCAATTCCATAGATGCAGCCCACCAGGCTCCCTGTCCATGGGATTTTCCAGGCAAAAATACTGGAGTGGTTTGCCATTTCTTTCTCCAGGGGATCTTCCTGATCCAGGGATCGAACTGGCATCTCCTGCATCAGTAGGCATCTTCTTTATCTCATACATATCAATAATTGCCTTAAATGTAAATGGATTAAGTTCTAACCAAAAGACACAGATTGGCTGAATGGATACAAAAACAAGACCCCTATAAATACTGTGTATAAGAGACTCACTTCTGATGTAGGGACACATACAGACAGAAAGTGAGGGGCTGGAAAAGATATTCAATAAATGGAAATCAAAAGAAAGCAGGACTAGCAAAACTCATATCAGATAATATACATTTTAAAATAAAGACCGTTACAAGAGACAAGGAATAACACTACATAATGATCAAGGGATCAATCCAAGAAGAATATAGAATAATTATAAATGTATATGCACCCAATATTGGACTAACTCAATAATAAGGTAAACGGTAACAACTATTAAATGGGAAATCAACCATAACACAATAATGGTGGGGGATGTTAATACCCGACTCACATCAATGGACAGATCATCCAGACAAAAAATTAACAAGGAAACAGAAGTTTTAAATGAGACACCAGATGGACCTAATTGATATCTACTGGGCATTTCATAAAAAAAAAAAAGAATAGATTTCACATTTTTCTCAAGTTCACTTAGAACATTCTCCAGGATATATCACATTATGGGTCACAAATTAAGCTTTGGTAAATTTTAAAATATTGAATTCAGAGAGGACAAGATGGCAAAGGAGTAGGTGGCTGTTGAGTCCATCTCTCTTCAAAGATGCATCAGGAATACACCTTCAGACACAGAAGATCTCACATAACACTAGCTGAGAGTGGGCAGGAGTCTCTGACCATCAGAAGGGAATATATAGATCCATGGAAAACCCAGTAGGATGAAGGAATGAGAGGAAAAAGAGGACAGTGAGCAGGACTGGACCTGCACATGGGGGTTTGGGGAACTTAGGCATGAGTCAGATGCTCACATCAAGGCAATTGTTTGGAACAGTGGAGAAGCATTTGAGGCTGTTGGAGAATGCAGCAGCTTATCTGTGACAGTCTGAATGGAATGAGAACCACACAGACAAACCTTGCCACAGCCCTATGTAACCTGGACAGGGATGCAAGTCCCCTGGAATGTGTGGCGGCTGGGAACTGGAGTATAGAGTTTGGACAGCAATCCCAGGGCAATGCCTGCTGCTGACTACAGGGAGAGAGCCTGAGGGGATGTGACAGAGAAGCTCCTGGTGGGAAATGCTTTTGGAGGGAAGTAGAGGCCAGGGAGGCAAGGAGATAATGCTCAGTCATATGCTGGGGGTGGAGCCATCACTGTAGCCTCTCTCTTCCCACACACAATCACCAGTAGTTCATCAATAAAGACCCCAGAGAGGGTGGACATTTAAGTGCCTGACATGCTGAGCAATAGAGAAGGACCACAGCCGGGGGGGGTGGGCTTTAAGTGCTTGACACACCAGGTAACAGAGAAGAACCAGTCAAAGAGGTCCTTTGACATCAGCTGCCAGAGGCTAGAGAAAGACTAACACTGTCATAGCTCCTGTGGCTGAGATGGCCAGTGTCCCTACATACTTGGCACCATGAGGGCCCCTGAGATCCAAGCAGCTGCACCACCTCCCTGTTCAATTCTCACTGGGTCAGAGCTGCTAGACACTAGAAAAAGCCCTAACAGTGCCATATCTCCTGTGCCAAAGGTTGTTGGCTCCCCTGCATACTTGGCATTGCCAGGGTCCCTGTGACCTAAGAAATTGCACCACCTCCATGCTTGATCCTCACTGGGGCAGAGCTGCCAGAGACTAAGGCAAAAACACTAAGAGCATTATATCCCCTGCTCCACTGCCTGCAGGCTCCCCTGCATACCTGGCACTGCTTGAGTCCCTGTGACCCAAGCAGCTGTGCCACCTCCACACCCGGTCCTCATAAGGGCAGGACCAAATCCTCCAGGGAAGCCTCAGAAGCAAACTGCTGTGGACGACACACATGTAGAGATGGAGAAAAAAACACAGATGAACCCCAAGAGCTGTGTGGCTAAGGAAGAGGACTGAAAGCCTTCCCACCAGCTGTGCAAGCTGCAGATTAAATCCACATGATTAACTAGGCAGACTCGGTGTCTATGGAATATATAAAAGGACAATGAGAGTTCCCATAAAAGAAAACACACTAGCTCTGGCAGCTGTGGACTTTAGAGACAAAAACGTGCAGGAGTAGGACCAGATTAGAGTCTAACCTGTCCCCAAAACAAGTCCAGAGACCAGCCGAGTATTGGAGGGCATCCTAGGGAGGGGTTAATGGACTGTGACTCAGTGAAGGAAAGGACACTTACAGTTGAGATCTGAGAAAAAAAAGTTATTATTATTATTATTATATTTTGATTTGTTCTATACTTGGTTCTGGATCTTTTTCTCTGTCTTCCCCCTCAGTCACTGAGGTTGTTGATTTTACTATTATTATTAACACTATTTAAGCTTTAGAGAAAAATTTTTTAACCACACCTTTTATTTCCTTTATATATTCCTACCTCTACATTGGCCTTTTGCAGTTCAGTGGGGTAATTTTTAATCTTTTTATATTGTTTTTTAAAATTTTTGCTTGTTTTATTTGATAGTTTTTCTTATTGTTTGGTGCCTGCTGTAGCTATTCTTTTAACATATATAAATCTTTTTATATACTTGTATTTAATTTTGCTTTTCTATATATTTTCTAGTTTCTTTTCTTCCTTTTCTTCACCATGTTTCTTAGTTTGTTTTGTTTTCTTTGCTCTGCTTTCGTTTTATTTTCTCATTTGTGTTTTAGTAACTTTTGTCTCTATTTTGATATTTTTGGTATCATTTGCTCACCAGGTCACTCTGTTGTACTTTCTTTTCTTTGGACTGTTTAGGTTTTGTGCATGTGTGTGTGTGTGTGTGTGTGTGTGTGTGTGTGTTCCATTGTTTTAGTTATTATTTGTCTAATTTTGTATTTACCATTTGTCTCGGTTTGCCTTTTGTTTCTTATGCATTGTTTGTTTGTTCTCGTGTGTTTGTTTTAACCCCCTTTGTGCATGCATGCATGTGTGCTAAGTCGCTTCATTCTTGTTCAACTCTTTGTGACCATATGGACTATAGCCTGCCAGGTTCCCCTGTCCATGGCATTCTCCAGGCAAGCCTACTGGAGTGGGTTGCCATGAACTCTTCCAGGAGAAATTCCTGACTCGGGAAATGAATCCACGTGTCTTACATCTCCTGCATTTCCAGGCCGGTTCTTTACCACTATGGTCATCTGAGAGGTGCTTAATCCCGTTTATTGTCATAAAAAAATGACGTGTGAAATCTCGGTTCTCCAGCCAGCAATCCAGACTGACCCTTTGGAGTGGGGGCGCAGAACCCAGACCCTAGACTACCAGAGAACTCTTACCCCAGGGAGTATTAATTCGTGAGTGCTCCCATGTAGGCCTCCACCTATATATAAGACCAAGAAACACCCAATTGCCAGAAGCACATAATACAGATGTGTCACCCAAACAGCAAGCAAGAAAAAAAAAATCATCAGCAGACAGGATTCTTACAGACACCCCAAAATATAACACCTCACACAGCCCTGCTCATCAGAGAGGGGGAAAAAACTGACCTTCTCCCACAAGAACGCAGACACAAGTCACTCCCAATCAAAGCCTACACAAACCACTTCAGTTCAGTTCAGCCGCTCAGTCATGTCTGACTCTTTGTGACCCCACGAACCACAGCACGCCAGGCCTCCCTGTCCATCACCAACTCCCTGAGTCCACCCAAACCCATCTCCATCGAGTAGGTGATGCCATCCAGCCATCTCATCCTCTTTCATCCCCTTCTCCTCCTTCCCTCAATCTTTCCCAGCATCAGGGTCCTTTCCAATAAGCCAGCTCTTCACATGAGGTGGCCAAAGTATTGGAGTTTAAGCTTCAACACCAGTCCTTCTAATGAACACCCAGGACTGATCTCCTTTAGGATGGACTGGTTGGATCTCCTTGCAGTCCAAGGCACTCTCAAGAGTCTTCACCAACAGCACAGTTCAAAAGCATCAATTCTTCAGCGCTCAGTTTTCTTTATACTCCAAATCTCACATCCATACATGACCACTGGAAAAAACCATAGCCTTGACTAGACGGACCTTTGTTGCAAAGTAATGTCTCCACTTCTTAACATGCTATCTAGGTTAGTCATAACTTTCCTTCCAAGGAGTAAGCGTTTGTTTTTTTTTTTTTAATTTCATGGTTGCAGTCACCATCGGCAGTGATTTTGGAGCCCAGAAAAATAAAGTCAGCCACTGTTTCCACTGTTTCCCCATCTATCTGCCATGAAGTGATGGGACTGGATGCCATGATCTTAGTTTTCTGAATGTTGAGCTTTAAGCCAACTTTTTAACTCTCTTCTTTCACTGTCATCAAGAGGCTCTTTAGTTCTTCTTCACTTTCTGCAATAAGGGTGGTATTATCTGTATATCTGAGGTTATTGATATTTCTCCCGGCAATCTTGATTCCTGTTTGTGGTTCATCCAGCCCAGCGTTTCTCGTGAGGTACTCTGCATATAGGTTAAATAAGCAGGGTGACAATATACAGCCTTGACGTACTCCTTTTCCTATTTGGAAAAAGTCTGTTGTTCCGTGTCCAGTTCTAACTGTTGCTTCCTGAACTGCACACAGGTTTCTCAGGAGGCAGGTCAGGTGGTATGGTATTCCCATCTCTTTCAGGATTTTCCACAGTTTATTGTGATCCACACAGTCAAAGGCTTTGGCATAGTCAATAAAGCAGAAATAGATGTTTTCCTGGTACTCTCTTGCATTTTCGATGATCCAGCGGATGTTGGCAATCTGATCTCTGGTTCCTCTGGTTTTCTAAAACCAGCTTGAACATCTGCAAGTTCACAGTTCACGTACTGCTGAAGTCTGGCTTGGAGAATTTTAAGCATTACTTTACTAGCGTGTGAGATGAGTGCAAATGTGCGGTAGTTTGAGCATTCTTTGGCATTGCCTTTCTTTCGGATTGGAATGAAAACTGACCTTTTCCAGTCCTGTGGCTACTGCTGAGTTTTCCATATTTGCTGGCATATTGAGTGCAGCACTTTCACAGCATCATCTTTCAGGATTTGAAATAGCTCAAATGGAATTCCAACACCTCCACTAGCTTTGTTCGTAGTGATGCTTCCTAAGGCCCACTTGACTTCACATTCCAGAATGTCTGGCTCTAGGTGAGTGATAACACCACCGTGATTGTCTGGGTCGTGAAGAACTTTTTTGCACAGTTCTTCTGTGTATTCTTGCCACCTCTTCTTAATATCTTCTGCTTCTGTTAGGTCCCTACCATTTCTGCCCTTTATTGAGCCCATCTTCGCATAAAATGTTCCCTTGGTATCTCTCATTTTCTTGAAGATCTCTCGTCTTTCTCATTCTATTGTTTTCATCTATTTGTTTGCACTGATCCCTAAGGAAGGCTTTCTTATCTCTCCTTGCTATTCTTTGGAGCTCTGCATTCAAATGGGTATATCTTTCCTTTTCTCCTCTGCTTTTTGCTTCTCTTCTTTTCACAGCTATTTGTAAGGCCTCCTCAGACAGCCATTTTGCTTTTTTGCATTTCTTTTCCATGGGCATATTCTTGATCCCTGTCTCCTGTACAATGTCACAAACCTCCATCCATAGTTCATCAGGGACTCTGTCTATCATATCTAGTCCCTTAAATCTATTTGTCACTTCCACTGTATAGTCATAAGGGATTGGATTTAGGTCATACCTGAATGGTCTAGTGGTTTTCTCCACTTTCCTCAATTTCAGTCTGAATTTGGCAATAAGGAGTTCATGATGTGAGCCACAGTCAGCTCCCAGTCTTGTTTTTGCTGACTGTATAGAGATTCTCCATCTTTGGCTGCAAAGAGTATAATGAATTTGATTTCGGTGTTGACCATCTGGTGATGTCCATGTGTAGAGTCTTCTCTTGTGTTGTTGCATTTCCTCTATGATTTTTTTTTAATTTATTTTTAAGTGGAGGAAAATTGCTTTATAATTTTGTGCCCATTTCTGCTGAACAGAAGTGCAAATTAGCCATAATTATTCATATAACTTCTCCATCTTCAGCCTCTATCTCTCCCCCATACCCCCCTCTAAGGCATCACAGAGTGCCAGGCCAAGTAATGGAATATTACTCGGCCATAAAAAAGAGCCAATTTCCATCAGTTCTTGTAAAGTGGATAAACCTAGAGCTTATAATATAGGATGAAGTAAGTCAGAAAAACAAAGATTGCATATATATAGAATTTATGAAAATTATATTGATGAATGTATTTCCAGGGAAGTCATGGAGATGTAGATGCAGATAATGGACTTGTGGATACCATGGGGGAAAGAGAGAGTGGGCCAAAAGGAGAAAGTAGCAGTGACAATATACAGTAACATGTGTAAAATATATAGCTGGTGAGAAGTTGCCATATAACACAGTGAGCCCAGCCTGGCACTCTGATGCCTTAAAAGGGGGTATAGGGGAGACAGAGAGGCTCATGATGGAGAGGCTATATGAATAATTATGGCTGATTTGCACTCTTGTTCAGCAAAAATGAACACAAAATTATAAAGCATTTTTCCTCCACTTAAAAAATGAATTCAAAAAAATCATAGAGGAAATGCTTCATGACATTGGTCTTGGCAATAACTTTTGGGGACATGATACATAAATCACAGGTGACAAGAAAAAAATAGACAAGAGAGATTACATCAAGCTAAAAATCTTATGTACAGGAAAGTAAGCCATCAACAGTGAAAAAAGCAACGTTTGGACTGAGTGACTAACAGCCGTGTCTGACTCTTGGCAACACCATAGATTGTAACCCGCTAGGCTCCTCTGTCCATGGAATTCTCCATGCAAGAATACTGGAGTGTGTTGCCATTCCCTTCTCCAGGGGATCTTCCCCACCCAGGGATCAAACCCAGTTCTGCATTGCAGGCAGAATCTTTACCATCTGGAGCCACCAGGGAAGCAAATATTTTCAAACCACATATCTGATGAAGGGTTAATCTCCAAAATATATAATGATCTTCTATAGCTCAATAAAAAACCCACACATCACCCAAATCTAAAGGGGCCAAGGAGAGGCCGTCCTAAATGGTGAAGCAATAAGACAGGAAGACCTCTTTCCCCCCCACAAATTCATCAAGAGATCATTTGAACGCTGAACAAATTCCACAAAACAACTTCTGAACACTGACGGAGGACACCAGGCACCCAGAAAGGCAGCCCATTCTCTTCGAAGGGAGGTAGGACAAAATATAAAAGATAAAAATAGAGACAAAAGAGTTAGGGATGGAGACCCATCCAGGGGGAACTCATGAAGGAGGAGAAGTTTCCAAACACCAGGAAACCCTCTCACCAGGGCATCTGTGGGGAGTTTTGGAATCTCAGAGGGAAACATAACCGGGAGGAAAAAAAAAATCCACAGATTATGTGCCTAACCACAACTCCCAGCAGAGAAGTAGCCCAGACACTCGCGTCTGCCAGTAGCGAGTGGGGACTGAACAGGGAGGCGCAGGCTGCATGCTTAGGGTAAGGACCGGGCCTGAATGCCCTGAGGACAATCCGAGGGAGCTATTGTGAGACAGCAACCCAAACCGTGGGATAGTCAGAGAGGGGGCAAAAAAAAAAAAAAAAGAGGGGGAGAGAGAGAGACGTTCCCGTGAATAGCTATAAGGCACAACCTGGCCCGCTCAGAAAACAAAGGACTGAGCAAATATCAGAGGAGAGCTAGCCGGCTGCAGACCGGTCCCTCTCCCCACAGGAGGCAGAGAGGCAGGTGGGCAACAGCCAGAGCCATAAGGTGAGGGGCAATCTTGGCCCCAGAGATGGCAATCTCCACCAAACTGCAAGCAGGCTCCCAATTGCTAACCAAGTCTTCCTGGGATCATGGATGGTTGACATCCACCAGGAGGGTCTCAGTCAGAGATCAGCTCCCCAGAGGAGACATATGGCACACCAGAGATGGTGCTCACGCTGCATACCCAGGAAACTGAGGGGCTGGGAGCGGGGAGGTGATAAGACGCACTGCTAACCTGGGGAGAGTGTGCTCACCAAGCACCTGGTCGCCTGAGCTTCTCAGACCTGGGAAGGGCACAAAACGCAGGTGCAACCGAGTCTGTGCCTTTGTGGACTACCCAACAACCTGAACCTGAGTGGCTTAGACCTGGGAAGTGCGTGAAACCCAGGGCCTGCTTAGGACAGTTCCCCAGCAGAGCAACACGGAGCCAGAGCAGTGTAGACTGGGAATGCACACATGTTGAGAAAAGGGGCAAGCCCAGTGTGGCCCAGACACTGCGAGCACTCCACACACACGCCAGTGATATTTGTTTGCAGTGTTCCTCCCTCCCCATAGCACAACTGAACAAATGAGCCTAAATAAGTGACCACTTTCGCCCCCTTGTGTCAGGGCAGAAATTAGACACTGAAGAGACTTGCAATAAGAGGAAGCCAAAACAAACAAAGAAGAGGGAACTGCTCTGGAAGCGACAGGTGCAATAGATTACAACCCTGTAGTTAGCACTGACTACATTGGAAGGGGCCAATAGAACTTGAAAAGAAGTATAAGCTGGAACAAGGAAATATCTGAAACTGAACTGACCCCACAATGCCCTCAACAGCTTCAGAGAAATTCCTAGATATATGTGATTATTATCATTTTTTAATTTTTTTTAAAATTTTAAGTTCTTTGTTACTTCTTTAATTTTCATTTTTATAACCCACTATTACCTTGCTAAAAAGACCCTATTTTAAAAGCAAATTTCATATTTAAAAAAAAAATTGTGATTTTGTTTTGTTTTTTTTAATATTGTATTTTTGAGAGTCTATCCTCTACTCTAGATTTTTAATCTTTGCATTTTAGTATCTGCTATCAATTTTGTACCTTTAAGAATCCAATCTTTAGTACCCATTTTTACTTAGGAGTGTGATTACTGGCTTGATTGCTCTCTCCATTTTTACTCTCCCTTTTCTCCCCCAGGTCACCGCTACCTCCTCCCTCCCCCTTCTCCACTGTACCCAACTCTGTGAAACTCCTTGGGTGTTCCAGGCTGTGGAGAACACTTAGAGAACTGATTACTTGCTAGATCTGTCTCTCTCCTTTTGACACCCCCTTTTCTCCTGGTTACCTCTATCTCCTTCCTCCCTCTTCTCTTCCCTATGTAAATCCATGAACCTCTCTGAGTATTCCAGATTGTGGATAGCACATAGAGAATTGATTACTGGCTAGACTGTTATCTCCCCTTTTGATTCCCCCTTTTCTCCTCCTAGTTACCTCTATCTTGCTCTTCCCCCTTCTCTTCTCTTCTCCATGTAACTCTGCAAACTTCTCTAGGTGTCCTTCAATGTGGACAATCTTGTCACCATTAATCTAGATATTTTATCATCTGTGCTGTATGGATGGAGAAGTTGTGAGCCCACTGTAAGAATAAGACTGAAAGCCAGAGGCAAGAGGCTTAAATCCAAAACGTGAGAAGAGCAGAAAAGTCCTGACATCAGGGAAATTTAATTGACAAGAGCTCATCCCAAAGCCTCCATACCAACGCTGAAACAAAGCTCCCCCCAAGAGTCAACAAGTTTCAGAGCAAGACATACAATGCTAATTCTCCAACAACGCAGGACTATAACCCTGAGCACTAAAATACAGGCAGCTAAAAGTCACACCAAACCTATAGACACGTCAAAACTGACTATTGGACACTTCATTGCACTCCAGAGAGAAGAGATCCAGCTCCACCCACAAGAACACCGTCACAAGCTTCCCTAAAGGAAACCTTGGCAAGCCCTCATCCAACCCCACCCACATGGAGGAACCTCCACAATAAAGAGGAATCACAAACTTCCAGCTTACACAAAGGCCACCTCAAACACAGCTATCTAAACAAGATGAAAAGGCAGAGAAATATTCACCAGATAAAAGGAACATGATAAATGCCCATCAAACCAAACAAAAGAGGAGGAGAGAGGGAGTCTACCTGAAAAAGAATTCAGAATAATGATAGTAAAAAAGATCCAAAATCTTGAAAATAAAATAGAGTTACAGATAAATAGTCTAGAGACAAGGATTGAGAAGATGCAAGAAATGTTTAACAAGGACCTAGAAGAAACAAAAAAAGAGTCAATCAATAATGAATAATGCAATAACTGAGATCAAAAGCACTCTGGAGGGAACCAACTGTAGAATAACTGAGGCAGAAGATAGGATAAGTGAGGTAGAAAATAGAATGGTGGAAAAAAAAGAAGCAGAGAGGAAAAAAGAATGAAAAGAAATGAGGAGAACCTCATAGACCTTTGGGACAATGTCAAACGCCCAACATTCGAATCATAGGAGTCCCAGAAGAAGAAGACAAAAAGAAAGGCCATGAGAAAATACTTGAGTTGATAATAGTGGAAAAATTTCATAAAATGGGGAAGGAAATAGCCACTCAAGTCCAAGAAGCGCAGAGAGTCCCAAAAGGATAGACCCAAGGCGAAACACCCCAAGACACTTATTAATCAAATTAAGAAAGATCAAACACAAAGAACAAATATTAAAGCACCAAGGGGAAAACAACAAATAACACACAAGGGGATTCCCATAAGGATAACAGCTGATCTTGCAATAGAAACTCTTCAGGCCAGAAGGGAATGGCAGGACATACTTAAAGTGATGAAAGAGAAAAACCTACAACCCAGATTATTGTACCCAGCAAGGATCTCATTCAAATATGAAGGAGAAATCAAAAGCTTTACAGACAAGCAAAAGCTGAGAGAATTCAGCACCACCAAAACAGCTCTTCAACAAATGCTAAAGGATCTTCTCTAGACAGGAAACACAGAAAAGGTGTATAAACTTGAACCCAAAATAACAAAGTAAATGGCAATGGGATCATACTTATCAATAATTACCTTAAATGTAAATAGGTTGAATGTCCCATCCAAAAGACAAAGATTGGCTGAATGGATACAAAAACAAGATGCCTATATAAGCTGTCTACAAGAAACCCACCTCAAAACAAGGGACACATACAGACTGAAAGTGAAGGGCTGGAAAAAGACATTGCAAGCAAATGGAGACCAAAAGAAAGCAGGAGTAGCAATACTCATATCAGATAAAATAGACTTTGAAATAAAGGCAGTGAAAAGAGACAAAGAAGGACACTACATAATGATCAAAGAATCAATCCCAGAAGAAGATATAACAATTGTGTGTGTGTGTGTGTGTGTGTATGTGTGTGTGTGTGTATATGTATAGCTCTGCAATACATAAGGCAAATGCTAAGAAGTATGAATGGGGAAATAACCAATAACACAATAATAATGGGAGACTTTAATACTCCACTCACACCTATGGATATATCAACAAAACAGAAAATTAGCAAGGAAACAGAAGACTTTAATTGAGACAATGGATCAGTTAAACCTAATTGATATCTATAGGACATTTCACCCCAAGACAATGAATTTCATATTTTTTCTCAAGTGCACATGGAACCTTCTCCAGGATAGATCACATCCTGGGCGATAAATCTTCCCTTGGTAAATCCAAAAACACTGAAATCATTTCAAGCATATTCTCTGATCACAATGCAAAAAGATTAGATGTCAACAACAGGGAAAAAAACTACTAAAAATACAAACATGTGGAGGCTAAACAACATGCTTCTGAATAACCAACACATCACAGAAAAAATTTAAAAAAAGAAATCAAAATATGCATAGAAACGAATGAAAATGAAAACACAACAAGCCAAAACCTATGGGATTCAGTAAAAGCAGGGCTAAGGGGAAGTTTTATAGCAATACAAACTTACCTCAAGAAACAAGAGAAAAATCAAATAAATGACCTAACTCTACACCTAAAGCAACTAGAAAAGGAAAAAATGAAGAACTCCAGTGTTAGTAGATAGAAAAAAATCACAAAAATTAGGGCAGAAATAAATGAAAAAGAAACAAAGGAGACAATAGCAAAAAAATCAACAAAGCTAAAAGCTGGTTCTTTGAGAAGATAAATAAAATAGATATACCATTAGCCAGACTCATCAAGAAGCAAAGGGAGAAAAATCAAATCAACAAAATTAGAAATGAAAATGGAGAAATCACAACAGACAACACAGAAATAGAAAGGATCATAAGAGACTACCATCATCAACTATATGGCAATAAAATGGACAACTTGGAAGAAACGGATGAATTCTTAGAAAAGTATAACTTTCCAAAATTGAACCAGGAAGAAATAGAAAATCTTAACAGATACATCACAAGCACGGAAATCAAAACTGTAATCAAAAATCTTCCAACAAACAAAAGCCCAGGACCAGATGGCTTCACAGGTGAATTCTACCAAAAATTGAGAGAAGAGCTAACACCTATCCCACTCAAATTCTAGAAAATTGCAGAGGGAAGTAAACTTCCAAACTCATTCTATGAGGCCACCATCACCCTAATACCAAAACCAGACAAAGATGCCACAAAACAAGAAAACTACAGGCCAATATCACTGATGAACATAGATGCAAAAATCCTTAACAAAATTCTAGCAAACAGAATCCAACAACATATGAAAAAGATCATACATCATGGCCAGTGGGTTTTATACCAGGGATGCAAGGATTCTTCAATATTCGCAAATCAATCAATGTGATACACCACATTAACAAATTGAAAGATAAAAACTATATGATTATCTCAAATGATGCAGAGAAAACCTTTGACAAAATTCAACATCCATTTATGATAAAAACCCTCCAGAAAGCAGGCATAGAAGGAACATACCTCAACATAATAAACATCATATATGATAAAACCACAGAAAACATTATCCTAAATGGTGAAAAATTGAAAGCATTTCCTCTAAAGTCAGGAACAAGACAAGGACGCCCACTCTCACCACTACTATTCTACATAGTTTTGGAAGTTTTAGCAACAGCAATCAGAGAAGAAAAAGAAATAAAAAGAATCCAGATTGGAAGGAAGAACTAAAACTCTCACTGTTCTATGATGCTCTACATAGAAAACCCTGAAGACTCCACCGGAAAATTACTAGAGCTAATCAATGAATATAGTAAAGTTTCAGCATATAAAATTAACACCCAGAAATCCCTTGCATTCCTATACACTAACAATGAGAAAACAGAAAGAGAAATTAAGAGAACAGTTCCATTCACCATTACAACCAAAAGAATAAAATACTTAGGAATAAATCTACCTAGAGAAACAAAAGACCTATATATAGAAAACTATAAAACACTAAGGCAAGAAATCAAAGATGACACAAATAGGTGGAGAAATATACCATGTTTATGGATCGGAAGAGTCAATATATTGAAAATGGTTATGCTACCGAAAGCAACGTATAGATTCAATGCAATCCCTATCAAGCTACCAATGGTATTTTTCAGAGACATAGAACAAATCATTTCACAATTTCTATGGAAATACAGATAAACTCGAATAGCCAAAGCAATCTTGAGAAAGAAGAATGGAACTGGAAGAATCAACCTGCTTGACATCAGGCTATACTACAAAGCTATCATTATCAAGACAGTACGGTACTGGCACAAAAATAGAAATATAGATCAATGGAACAAAATAGAAAGCCCAGAGGTAAATCCACGCAGTATGGACAACTTATCTTTGACAAAGGAGGCAAGAATACACAATGGAGAAAAGACAATCACTTTAACAATGGTGCTGGGAAAAGTGGTCAACCACTTGCAAAAGAATGAAACTAGAACACTTTCTAACACCATACACAAAAATAGACTCAAAATGGATTAAAGATCTAAATGTAAGATCAGAAACTATAAAACTCCTAGAGGAAAACTTAGGCAAAACACTCTGACATAAATCACAACAGGATCCTCTATGACCCACCTCCTAGGGTAATGGAAATAAAAGCAAAAATAAACAAATGGGGCCTAATTAGACTTAAAAGCTTTTGCACAACGAAGGAAAGTATAAGCAAGGTGAAAAGACAGCCTTCAGAGTGGGAGATAATAATAGCAAACGAAGCAACTGACAAAGAATTAGTCTCAAAAATATACAAGCAACTCCTGCAGCTCAATTCCAGAAAAACAAACAACCCAATCAAAAAATGAGATGAATGGATAAGGAAGCTGTGGTACATATACACAATGGAATATTACTCAGCCATTAAAAAAAATACATTTGAATCGGTTCTACTGAGATGGATGAAACTGGAGCCCATTATACAGAGTGAAAGAAAGAAAGAAAAGAAAAGAAAGAAAGAAAGCCAGAAAGAAAAGTAGCCAGAAAGAAAAACAACAATACAGTATACTAATGCATATATATGGAATTTGAAAGATGGTAACGATAACCCTATATGCGAGACAGAATAAGAGACACAGATGCATAGAACAATTTTATGGACTCTGAGGGAGAAGGTGAGGGTGGGACGTTCTGGGGGAATAGCATTGAAACATGTATATTATCATATGTGAAACAGAACACCATTCCATGTTCGATGCATGAGACAAAGGCTCAGGGCCGGGGCAATGGGATGACCCAGAGGGATGGGATGGGGAGGGAGGTGGGTGAGGGGTCCAGGAAGTGGAACACATGTAAACTCATGGCTGATTCATGTCAATGTATGGCAAAAACTATTACAATATTGTAAAGTAATTAGCCCCCAACTAAAATAAATAAATTTATTAAAAAAAAAAATGAGCCAAAGAACTAAACAGATTTTTCTCCAAATAAGACATACAGATGGCTAAAAAACACATGAAAAGATGTCCAACATCACTCATTATCAGAGAAACTCAAATCAAAACCACAATGAGGTACCATCTCACGCCAGTCACAATGGCTGTTATCAAAAAGTCTACAAACAATAAATGCTGGAGACGGTGCAGAGAAAAGGGAACCCTCTTGCACTGTTGGTGGGAATACAAACTAGTACAGCCACTGTTGAGAACAGTGTGGAGATTCCTTAAAAAACTGGAAATAGAACTGCCATACAACCCAGCAATCCCACTGCTGGGCATGCACACTGAGGAAACCAGAATTGAAGGTGACATGTGTATCCCATTGTTCATCGCACCACTGTTTACAACAGCCAGGACATGGAAGCAACCTAGATGTCCATTGGCAGACGAATGGATAAGGAATTTTGGTACATATACACAGTAGAGTATTAGTCAGCTATTTAAAAGAATGCATTTGAATCAGTTCCAATGAGTTGGATGAATCTGGAGCCTATTGTACAGAGTGAAGAAAGTCAGAAAGAAAAACACCAATACTGTACATTAATGCATATATGTGGAATTTAGAAAGATGGTAATGATGACCCTATATGCGAGACAGCAAAAGAGACAATGATGTAAAGAACAGACTTTTGGACTCCATGGGAGAAGACAAGGGTAGGATGATTTGAGAGAATAGCATTGAAACATGTATATTACCATATGTGAAATAGATCGGCAGTCCAGGTTTGATGCATGAGACAGGGTGCTCAGGGCTGGTGCATTAGGATGACCCTGTTGGCTTGGATGGGGAGGGAGGTGGGAGAGGGGTTCAGGATGGGGAACACATGTACTCCCATGGCTGATTCATACCAATATATGGCAAAACTATACAATATTGTAAAGTAATTAGCCTCCAATTACAAAAAATAAATTAATTTTAAAAAATTCTAGGGAATATTGAATGGTTTTGGCTCCAGGGTTTTTAGAAAATGCTCAACTCATGCTTATTAAACATTGTGAAACAAAACAAAAAAATATTTGCAAACTAAAAATTGGGGAGGTTCATTATCATAATTAATGGATCTATAGAAATATAGAAGGAATAATGAATAATGATAAAAGTCATCATATATAATAACTGTACTTGCAAAAAAAAACTCTAATAAAGTGATTAAAATACAAAAAGATAAAAATAAAAAATAAAGGGGCCAAGGGCTTGAATAGACATTTCTGCAAAGAAGATATGCAAATAGAGAACAGGTAAGTGAAAGAGGACTCGTCATCACTAATCATTCATTCAGTCAGTCAGTTCAGTTGCTCAGTCATGTCCAACTCTTTATGACCCCATGGACTGCAGCATGCCAGGCTTCCCCGTCCATCACCAACTCCCAGAACTTGCTCAAACTCATGTCCATTGAGTTTGTGATGCCATCCAGTCATCTCATCCTCTGTTGTCCCCTTCTCCTCCTGCCTTCAATCTTTCCCAGCATCAGAGTCTTTTCCAATGAGTTGGTTCTTAGCATCAGGTGGCCAAAATATTGCAGCTTCAACTTCAGCATCAGTCCTTCCAATCAATATTCAGGATTGACTGGTTTGATCTCCTTGCTGTCAAGGGACTCTCAAGAGTCTTCTCCAATACCACAGTTCAAAAGCATCAATTCTTCAGTGCTCAGGTTTCTTTATGGTCCAACTCTCACATCCATACATGACTACTGGAAAAACCATAGCTTTGACCAGACAGACCTTTGCCAGCAAAGTAATGCCTCTGCTTTTTAATATGCTGCCTAGGTTTGTCATAACTTTTCTTCCAAGGGGCAAGCATTATTCCTAGGAGTAAGCATCATTAGAGAAATGCAAATCAAAAACCCAATAAGATATCATTTCACAATTGTCAGAATGGTTATATTAAAAAAAAAATGTTGGTGGTGATATGGAGAAATTGGAACCCTTGCACACTGTTAATGGGACTGTAAAATTGTGCAACTGTTATGGAAAACTTTATGGAGGTGTGGCCAGGCCATTAGAACTAAAGCAGGATAAGGAAGGTATGCATGCTAGAAGGGGTCTGGCATGGGATGTTAGAGCAAATACAGGGTGAAGTAGGTGCCCATGTGCGTGGAGGGGAGTGACCTAGAATGGGGAGTCAGAGCCTGAGCAAGATTAGGAGATCATCCCGACTAGGAAGGGAATGGTGGTGGAAATGGGAGTCTCGTTACAAATGGATTGCTCCATTAAGGATAATGGAAGCTAGGTTTCTTGTTATTACAAATAAAGGGAGAAAATTAGAATAAATCCTGTGGTATTAGATTGACTTTAGTATTCATGGGTTTTAATATTTATATATAGAGAAATATAGATATAAAAACTTTGCAATTTTTGAAAGTGTCAAGATAATAAAAGTTAAGAAAAGAGTAGGGAACTATTCCAAACTGAAGAAGACTAAAGATAGGTGACAGTTAAAAGCAACACAAGACTGTGAACTGTGTTTTTTTCCCCCACAAAGAACAATTTTGAGATAATTTTTGGAACATGAATGAGCTCTAAGGATTTGATTGCAGTATAATATCATTGTTATTTTTTTTTATATTTTGCTGGATGCTTTGTGGTCATATAGGAGAATGTCCTTGTTTATAGGAAGCATATGTGAAAGTATTTAGGGGTTACATGGTGCAACTTTACTATCAAATGGTAATTTTAAAAAGTTATTTACACTATACATCCAGCTTCTGTCTAAATCTATGATTGTATTCAAAATTTTAAGAATGAAAATGAAACTCACAAAACCATGGTAATTTTGTTTCACTTTAAAACCACAAGCTTGAAATGGGCAATCAGTGCTATACAACAGTCCTATTCTCTTTCACTAGTTGGTTCACTCTCCCACTTGTTGAGATTGCCACTTTATATTGCCTCTCTCTTTCAACACCTCCCTCCCTCTGATTCTAAGCTGATTACCTTGCTTCTAGTTTCAGAAAAACAAAATCTATCAAAAGAGAATTTTCTTATCCCTTCAACATGAGTTTTTTACCCTACCTGCACCTATAATGATATACTCTGCCTCCCCACCTGTTACTATGGATAATTTTTCCTTCTCCTAAGACCAATCTTTTACGTATACACTGGATTTCATTCTTCTTGCTCCTGTACCATCAATAGTTTTCCTCTCTATTAAATATTTCCCACTAGCATTCAAATGTACTCTTGGATCTCCCATTATAAAGACAAAACTACAGTAAAAGTACATTTCTTTGCTCACAATTTTAGAAAAGGCCTCCAAAAAATTCTATTCTCCCTGCATCCACTTCATTCCCTGTCATCCTCTCGGACCCACCACAATCAATCTTTTGATCTCAGGGTTCCATTAAAATATCTCTCACTAAGGTCACCAATAATCTTCATATTACCAAATCTCCAGTAGTCATCTTGATCTCTAAGCAGCATTTGTTACAATTAATCATTCTCTCTTTCTGAAAACATTTGTTTTATTTGGCTTTAATGGCAACAAGTTGTCCTTATTTTCCTCCTACCACACTATTTCTTTTGTCTCCTTTACTAGATTTCCTACTTCCCCAACACTAAACATAGGATTATACCAGTGCTGGTCTTTGAACTTACACTCTTCTTTATCTACACTCATTCCCTATATGATTTTATTGAGTTTTGTGGTTGTAAATACAATTTCTGATCTGATGAATTTATATTTCCATGTCTGAAATCCAAATTTCTGAATCAAACTATGTACTTGTTATTAATAAAATCACTTGAATATCTCAAATTTAACATTCTACAACAGAATGCTTAATTCCCATTTACAGCTCCACAAAATCTGGTATTTTCCTCTTTAATGATACCATTCACTTTATTGCTTAGGCTAAACTCCTTGGAACCACCCTTGTTTCTCTTTCTCTCACACCCAGAACACAACCCCTGAGCAAAATGTGTTAGTTTGGCCTTTAAAATATATCTAGAATCTCTAGAAAAGATAATGTAGATTCAAATTTCCCTGTCCCTTTACTCTAAATACTTTGGAAATTATTAACAAAAAGGATAAAAGATTTTGTAGTATGGCAAGAACGTAGACAGTACAGGGACATCACATTTCAAAGAACAACAATGCTGTGAGTTCTCTGAGTTTTCCTTTTATCTCCAAAATATTCAAAGTTGGGCACCTGAAGGTCTGCAATTCTGAACTGCAAATAGGAATAGAAAAAAATAAATAAATAAAAACAGCTTTCTTTGGCCAAGGTATTAAGCAAAGGGAAGTTCAATAGAGGACCTAGTGAGGAGCTCCCACCTCTGCTTCACAACTGGACCATCAGAGGATGATTTGATCAGGACACAGAGGCAGCTGCAAAGCCTCCAGCAGACCAACATCCATTCCAAAACCAGGACATGAGCATGTAGGCTGATAGGCCCATAGTAGAAGCTTCAAAACCCCAGTGGGCCATCCAACCTCCTACTTCACCAAAAGCAGACCAATTTAACTACAGCTCAACACTGATTGCAACTGCAGACTGACCTGCCTACAGTGGAAGCAGTAAACCATTAGGCTGACACGATTCCTGTTCCATATCTGGGCACCACCGTCTCCAAGTCCTCTATCCAGCAGCATGGAGAAGATGCAGTCATAGTGGCTTCTGTCTCAACCCCTTCAGGAGAAGGTGGCCCAATGATACCAGTGGCCTAGGAAAAAGTTTAATGCTCTGGAAAGTGGTGCCAATGTAGAATGAACAGGAGCTTCAGCAGCATTAAAAGAAGGAAACAGATCATAGTAGCACAGAAATGATTGAAAATTAACATAGGACCTAAAGTCCACACAAGTAGGCAAAAAACCATATTCTAAACTTAAATAGGATGTTGTTGTTCAGTCACTAAGTTGTGTCCATGACTCTTTGCCACCCCATAGACTGTAGCACATCAGGCTTTCCTGTCCTTCACTATATCCTGGAGTTTGCTCAAATTCATGTCCATTGAATTGGTGATGCTATCTAGCCATCTCATCCTCTGCCACTCTCTGCTCCTTCTGCCTTCAATCTTTTCCCAGCATCAGGGTCTTTTCCAGTGTGTCAGCTCTTCAAATCAGGTGGCCAAGTACTGGAGCTTCAGCTTCAGCATCAGTCCTCAATGAATATTCAAGGTTGATTTCCTTTAGGATTGACTGGTAGGCTCTCCTTGCAATCCAAGGGACTCTCAAGAGTCTTCTCCAACACCACAGTTCAAAAGCATCAATTCTTCAGTGCCCAGCTTTCTTTATAGCCCAACTCTCACATCCACACATGACTACTGGAAAAACCATAGCTTTGACTATACATACGAACCTTTGTTGGCAAAGTGTTATCTCTGCTTTTTGCTTTTTAATGTGCCATCTAGGTTCATCATAGCTTTTCTTCCAAGGAGTAAGCGTCTTTTAATTTCATGGCTGCAGTCACTGTCCACAGTGATTTTGGAGTGCAAGACGACAAAATCAGTGTCTGCTTGCACTCTTTTCCCTTCTATTTGCCATGAAGTGATGGAACTGGATGCCATGATTTTAGTTTTTTGAATGTTGAGTTTTAAGCCACCTTTTTCACTCTTCTCTTTCACCCTCATCAAGAGGCTGTTTAGTTCTTCAATTCTGCCATTAAAGTGGCATCTTCTGTGTATCTGAGGTTGTTGATAAATACAATGACGGCCTGCTAAAGTAGAAGATTTGAAAAGCATCAAGAGACCCCTAAAATAGTAACTAAACTGCCCAAGATGCAATAAAAATCACTCTTCATACTAAGAACAACAACAACAACAACAAAAACCCACACACACAATTCAAATAAAAAAAACACAATTAACTGACACCATTACAGTTATCTGACAACAATTTCAAGGTTGCTATCATAAAAATGCCTCAAAAGACAATTTAGAATTATCTTAAAAAAATCATAAATTTAACCATAGAAAAACGACTTGTTTTTAAAAGAACCAAATGGAAAATATGGAACTGAAAAAAAAAATGGTCAAAAATTGTTTAAATTGCTAGATGGATGCAGTACTAGAGTATAGATGAGAGAGAACAGAATCAGTAAAACTGAAGACAGATCACAGTCTTCAACTGACCCAGTCTGAACAAAGAAAAAACAGAGTGGGGAAAAAAAAGGAAAAAGCAAAGGCTCAGAGATCAGTAGAACAATAACAACAACAACAAAAATTAAGATCTATATCACTTGAGACCCAGAAGGACATGAAAAAGAATTTGGAGCTGAAAGGGTATTTGATGAGGAAAGGAAAACAGAGGGAAAAAACAGAAAACAAATAATAAAATTAGACACTGATTATGTCAACAGGATGGTGGAACAGGAAATCCTAGACTCTCCTTCTCAGAGAAGCGCTGATTCAAAAATACAAAGGTAATTACACTTTGTGAGAAATCCACAAACCATTTAAAGTTTCCTGCGCCTAGCTTAGTGTGAAATCAGTTGCATCAAACCCAGTAATAAAATATGTGGCTCTCATTTACCATCGTCCTTCTCACTGTCTCAGGGTACTGCACTTGGTAAAAAGTTCCCAGGTTTTGGCTTCTTCCTAGGGAGGGAAAGAAGGCAGAAACACATGTGTAATCTTCAGACTTTTCACTGAACTGCCCAGGGAACCGGTCTCTTTCTTGCCTGAATTTGAGTACTGGTAGGAGTACACATCATATTGGGGGATACTGAGAACAAGGGTTAAGTTTGAAGTAGTATGCATTTACTTGTCATAGTCCCCCCACCTACCCAGTTCAACACAGAATAAGGAGAGAAAATCCAAAACTTCTGGCTTCTCACTGAGGAGGAAAAGATTCAGAGCATGTATCCATCATTCAGGTTTTGAAGGGGCTGGTCACTAGTTCACCTGTCTCAGAATGCTGACAGGACCTGGCATACTCTAGATGCCTGCAGGCCTCTGATAACAAAGGAGAACTGGAAGTTTTGCTGCTATTCCAGAGGCACACAGTATAGCAAACAGGTTGATATAGCTCAGAGGTTCTCCCTTGGGGAGGGGAAAGGGAGAGAGACGATTGGAGCACATAATACTCTGGCTTTTGGGAACAAGAGGATGCTGCCCAAGAAACTGGTTTCTGTCTCACCAGACTCAGAATATTGACAGGACCCAGGATACTATACAAGATTGGGGCCATTGAGAACAAAAGAGAGCTGGACAGCTTACTGCAGCTCTACAAAACCTTTAGAGAGTACCACAGATAGACATTAGAGGGAGAAAGAAATTATTAACTCCTGAAAAAAAAATAACCAAGCAAATATCTCTAAAATAGGGAATTTACAAATTCAGAGAAAATATATTCACAGAAAATATTTGAGAGACTACCAGGACCTCTAGCTGAGATGATTGATAAAGGTCTTTCACTGTATAAAGTCAATAGGTGAAGGAGAGGTGGCTGTTTTGTCAAACGTACATATCCCAATACAAAAATTATAAAGGCACATGAAGAAACAGCAGAACACAGCCCAATCAAATGAAAAAAAACTCCAGAAAATGACCCAAAAGAAAAATATTTATATGAATCCTGACAAGGAATTCAAAATAACCATCATAAAGATGTTTAATAAGCTCAGGAAATGATGCATAAATAAAATTAGAATACCAACAAAGAGAAAATATAGAAATAAAATAAACAGAAACTTTGGAACTGAAAAATATAATACCTGAACAAAAAATTCACCAGAGGTGTTAATGAGCACACTTGATCAGTCAGAAGAAAAAATCAGTAAACAAAGAAAAGTCACATAAAATTAACCAGAGAATCATAAAGAAAAAAAAGTGAGGAAAGCCTAAGGGACATATATAACAACATCAAATGAATTCAAAAATGCATGATGGGAATCCCAGACAGAGAAGAGGGAGATAAAAGGGCAGAAATCTTATTTAAAGAAAGAATGACAAAATTTCTCAAACCTAAGGAAGAAAATGGACATCTACATTCAGAAGACCAGTTCAGTTCACTTCAGTCACTCAGTTGTGTCTGACTTTTTGAAACCCAATAGACTGCAGCACACCAGGCCTCCCTGTCTATCACCAATTCCAAGTGGTTACTCAAACTTAGGTCCATTGAGTAGGTGATGCCATGCAACCATCTAATCCTCTGTCATCCCCTTCTCCTCCTGCCTTCAATCTTTCACAGCATCAGGGTCTTTTCCAATGAGTCAGCTCTTTGCATCAGGTGGCCAAAGTACTGGAGTTTCAGCTTCAACATCAGTCCTTCCAATGAATATTCAGGACTGATTTCCTTTAGGATGGACTGGTTGGGTCTCCTTGCAGTCCAAGGGACACTCAAGAGTCTTCTCCAACACCACAGTTCAAAAGCATCAATTCTTCGGTGCTCAGCTTTCCTTATAGTCCAACTCTCACATCGATACATAACAACTGGAAAAACCATGGCCATGATTAGACGGACCGTTCTTGGCAAAGTAATGTCTCTGCTTTTTAATATGCTGTCTAGGTCGGTCGTAATTTTGCTTCCAAGGAGTAAGCATCTTTTAATTTCATGGATGCAGTCAAAATCTTCAGTGATTTTGGAGCCAAAAAAAAAAAAAAAAGAAGTCTGCCACTGTTTCCACTGTTTTTCCATCTATTTGCCATGGAGTGATGGGTCCACATGCCATGATCTTAGTTTTCTGAATGTTGAGCTTTAAGCCAATTTTTTCACTCTCCTCTTTCACTTTCATCAAGAGATTCTTTAGTTTTTCTTCACTTTCTGCCACAAAGGTAGTGTCATCTGCATATCTGAGGTTATTGATATTTCTCCCAGCAATCTTGATTCCAGCTTGTGCTTCATACAGCCCAGCGTTTCTCATGATGTACTCTGCATGTAAGTTAAATAAGCAGGGAGACAATACACAGCCTTGACATACTCCTTTCCCGACGTGGAAATAGTCTGTTGTTCTATGTCCAGTTCTAACTGCTGCTTCCTGACCTGCATATAGATTTCTCAAGAGGCAGGTCAGGTGGTCTGGTATTCCCATCTCTTTCAGAATTTTCCACAGTTTATTGTGATCCACAAAGTCAAAGGCTTTGGCATAGCCAATAAAGCAGAAATAGATGCTTTTCTGGAACTCTCCTGTTTTGCGATGATCTAACAGATGTTTTTTATGACCAGTGAGTTCTCTTGGCAAAGCTATATTAGCCTTTGCCCTGCTTCATTCTGTACTCCAAAGCCAAAATTGCCTGTTACTCCAGGTGTTTCTGACCTCCTACTTTTGCATTCCAGTCCCGTATAATGAAAAGGACATCTTTTTGGGGTCTTAGTTCTAAAAGATCTTGTAGGTCCTCATAGAACCATTCAAGTTCAGCTTCTTCAGCGATACTGGTCAGGGTATAGACTTGGATTACTGTGATATTGAATGGTTTCCCTTGGAAACCAACAGAGATCATTCTGTCCATTTTGAGATTGCATTCAAGTACTGCATTTTGGACTCTTTTGTTGACTGTGCTGGCTACTCCATTTCTTCTAAGGGATTCCTGCAAACAGTAGTAGATATAATGGTTATCTGAGTTAAATTCACCCATTCCAGTCCATTTTAGTTTGCTAATTCCTAGAACGTCGATGTTCACTCTTGCCATCTCCTGTTTGACCACTTCCAATTTGCCTTGATTCATGGACCTAACATTCCAGGTTCCTATGCAATATTGCTCTTTACAGCAATAGACTTTGCTTCTATCACAAGTCATATCCAGAGCTGGGTACTGTTTTTGCTTTGGCTCCATCCCATCATTCTTTCTGGAGTTATTTCTCCACTGATCTCCAGTAGCATATTGGGAACCTACCGACCTGGGGAGTTCATCTTTCAGCATCCTATCTTTTTGCCTTTTCATACTGTTCATGGGGTTCTCAAGGCAAGAATACTGAAGAGATTTGCCATGCCCTTCTCCAGTGGACAACAGTCTGTCAGACCTCTCCACCATGACCCGTTCGTCTTGGGTGGCCCCACACGGCATGGCTTAGTTTCATTGAGATAGAAAATGCTGTGGTCCATGTGATCAGATTGGCTAGTTTTCTGTGATTATAGTTTCAGTGTGTCTGCCCTCTGATGCCCTCTCACAACACCTACCATCTTACTTGGGTTTCTCTTACCTTGGACGTGGGGTATATCTTCACGGCTGCTCCAGCAAAGTGCAGCTGCTGCTCCTTACTTTAGACAAGGTGTATCTACTCACGGTGGCCCCTCCTGAGCTTGAATGTGGAGTAACTGCTCTCAGCCGTTCTGTGCCCGAAATCAGATTGATTATATTCTTTGCAGCCAAAGATGGAGAAGCTCTCTACAGTCAGCAAAAACAACCGGAAGCGGACTGTGTATCAGATCATGAACTCCTTATTGCCACATTCAGACTTAAATTGAAGAAAATAGGGAAAACCACTAGACCATTCAGGTATGACCTAAATCAAATCTCTTATGATTATACAGTGGAAGTGAAAAATAGATTTAAGGGACTAGATCTGATAGACAGAGTGCCTGATGAACTATGGACAGAGGTTCGTGACATTGTACAGGAGACAGGGATCAAGAACATGCCCATGGAAAAGAAATGCAAAAAAGCAAAATGGCTGTCTGAGGAGGCCTTACAGATAGCTGTGAAAAGAAGAGAAGCAAAAGACAAGGGAGAAAAGGAAAGATATTCCCATCTGAATGCAGAGTTTCAAAGAATAGCAAGGAGAGATAAGAAAGCCTTCCTCAGCAATCAATGCAAAGAAATAGAGGAAAACAACAGAATGGGAAAGACTAGAGAGCTCTTCAAGAAAATTAGAGATACCAAGGGAATATTTCATGCAAACACGGGCTCGATAAAGGACAGAAAGGGTATGGACCTAACAGAAGCAGAAGATATTAAGAAGAGGTGCAAGAATACACAGAAGAACTGTACAAAAAAGATCTTCACGACCCAGATAATCACGATGGTGTGATCACTCACCTAGAGCCAGACATCCTGGAATGTGAAGTCAAGTGGGCCCTGGAAAGCATCACCACGAACAAAGCTAGTGGAGGTGATGGAATTCCCGTTGAGCTATTTCAAATCCTGAAAGATGATGCTGTGAAAGTGCTGCACTCAATATGCCAGCAAATATGGAAAACTCAGCAGTAGCCACAGGACTGGAAAAGGTCAGTTTTCATTCCAATCCCAAAGAAAGGTAATGCCAAAGAATGCTCAAACTACTGCACATTTGCACTCATCTCACACGCTAGTAAAGCAATGCTCAAAATTCTCCAAGCCAGGCTCCAACAATACGTGAACCGTGAACTTCCAGATATTCAAGCTGGTTTTAGAAAAGGCAGAGGAACCAGTGATCAAACTGCCAACATCCGGTGGATCATTGAAAAAGCAAGAGAGGTCCAGAAAAACAGCTATTTCTGCTTTATTGACTATGCCAAAGCCTTTGACTGTGTGGATCACAAGAAACTGTGGAAAATTCTGAAAGAGATGGGAATACCAGACCATCTGACCTGTCTCTTGAGAAACCCGTATGCAGGCCAGGAGGCAACAGTTAGAATTGGACATGGAACAACAGACTGGTTCCAAATAGGAAAAGGAGTACGTCAAGGCTGTATATTGTCACCCTGCTTATTTAACTTCTATGCAGAGTACATCATGAGAAATGCTGGGCTGGAAGAAACACAAGCTGGAATCAAGATTGCCGGGAGTAATGTCAATAACCTCAGATATGCAGATGACACCACCATTATGGCAGAAAGTGAAGAACTAAAGAGCCTCCTGATGAAAGTGCAAGAGGAGAGTGGAAAAGTTGGCTTAAAGCTCAACATTCAGAAAACTAAGATAATGGCATCTGGTCCCATCCCCTCATGGGAGATAGATGAGGAAAGAGTAGAAACAGTGTCAGACTTTGTTTTTTTGGGCTCCAAAATCACTGCTGATGGTGATTGCAGCCATGAAATTAAAAGACATTTACTCGTTGGAAGGAACGTTATGACCAACCTAAACAGCATATTGAAAAGCAGAGGCATTACTCTGCCAACAAAGGTTCGTCTAGTCAAGGTTATGGTTTTTCTAGTAGTCACGTATGGATGTGAGAGTTGGACGGTAAAGAAAGCTGAGCACCGAAGAATTGATGCTTTTGAACCGTGGTGTTGGAGAAGACTCTTGAGAGTCCCTTGGACTGCAAGGAGACCCAACCAGTCCATCCTAAAGGAGATCAGTCCTGGGTGTTCATCAGAAGGACTGATGTTGAAGCTGAAACTCCAATACTTTGGCTACCTCATGCGAAGAGTTGACTCATTGGAAAAGACCCTATTGCTGGGAAGGATTCGGGGCAGGAGAAGGGGACGACAGAGAATGAGATGGCTGGATGGCATCACCGACTCGATGGACATGGGTTTGGGTAGACTCTAGGAGTTGGTGATGGACAGGGAGGCCTGGCATGGTGCGATTCATGGGGTCGCAAAGAGTCGGACACGACTGACCTACTGAACTTACTGAAGAGATGTTGGCAACTTGATCTCTGGTTCTTCTGCCTTTACTAAATTCTGCTTGAACATCTGGAAGTTCACGGTTCACGTACTGTTGAAGCCTGGCTTGGAGAATTTTGAGCATTACTTTGCTAGCGTGTGAGATGAGTGCAATTGTGGGGTAGATTGAGCATTCTTTGGCATTGCCTTTCTTTGGGATTCGAATGAAAACTGACCTTTTCCAGTTCTGTGGCCACGCCTGAGTTTTCCAAAATTGCTGACATATTGATTGCAGCACTTTCACAGCATCATCTTTTAGGATTTGAAATAGCTCAACGGGAATTCCATCACCTCCACTAGCTTTGCTCATAGTGATGCTTCCTAAGGCCCACTTGACTTCACATTCCAGAATGTCTGGCTCTAGGTGAGTGATCACAGCATCGTGATTATCTGGGGCGTGAAGATCTTTTTTTGGACAGTTCTTCTGTGTATTCTTGCCACCTCTTCTTAATATCTTCTGTTTCTGTTAGGTCCATACCATTTCTGTCCTTTATTGAGCCCATCTTTGCATGAAATGTTCTCTTGCTATCTTTAATTTTCTTGAAGAGATCTTTAGTCTTTCCCATTCTATTGTTTTCCTCTATTTCTTTACACTGATCACTGAGGAAGGCTTTCGTTTCTTTGCTTGATATTCTTTGGAACTCTGTATTCAAATGTGTGTATCTTTCCTTTTCTCCTTTGCTTTTCTCTTCCCTTCTTTTCACAGCTATTTGTAAGGCATCCTCAGCTAGCCATTTTGCTTTTTTGTGTTTCTTTTTCTTGGGGATGGTCTTGATCCCTCTCCCCTGTACAATGCCATGAACCTCCATCCGTAGTTCATCAGGCACACTGTCTATCAGATCTAGTCCCTTAAATATATTTCTCACTTCCAGTTTATAATCCTAAGGGATTTGATTTAGGTCATAGCTGATTGGTCTAGTGGTTTTCCCCACTTTCTTCAATTTCAGTCTGAATTTGGCAATAAGGAGTTCATGATCTGAGCCACAGTCAGCTCCCGGTCTTGTTTTCACTGACTGTATAAAGCTTCTCCATCTTTGGCTGCAACAACATAATCAGTCTGACTTCGGTGTTGACCATCTGGTGATGTCCATGTGTAGAGTCTTCTCTTGTGTTGTTGGAAAAAGGTGTTTGCTATGACCAGTACGTTCTCTTGGCAGAACTCTATTAGTCTTTGCCTTGCTTCATTCTGTACTCCAAGGCCAAATTTCCCATTTATTCCAGGTTTTTCTTGACTTCCTACTTTTGCATTTCGGTCCCCTATAATGAAAAGGACACATTTTGGGGGTGTTAGTTCTAAAAGGTCTTGTAGGTCCTCATAGAACCGTTCAACTTCAGCTTCTTCTTCTGTGATATTGAATGGTTTGCCTCGGAAACGAACAGAGATCAATCTGTCGTTTTTGATATTGCATCCAAGTACTGCATTTCGGACTCTTTTGTTGACTATGATGGCTATTCCATTTCTTCTAAGGGATTCTTGCCCATAGTAGTAGATATAATGGTCATCTGAGTTAGATTTACCCATTCCAGTCCATTTTAGTTCACTGATTCCTAAAATGTCGACGTTCACTTTTGCCATCTCCTGTTTGACCACATCCAATTTGCCTTGATTAATGGACTTAACTTTCCAAGTTCCTATGCAATATTGCGCTTACAGCAACAGACCTGGCTTCCATCACCAGTCACACTCACAACTGGGTGTTATTTTTGCTTTGGCTCCGTCTCTTCATTCTTTCTGGAGTTATTTCTCCTCTGATTTCTAGTAACATCAGAAGACCAGTGAATTCCAATTATGATAAACAAAGTAATCTACCCTGAGACACATTATAATCAAATTGTCAAATATCAAAAAGACAAATATTTTTGAAATCTTCAAGAGAAAAGAGACTCAGCCAAAGGGAATTCTTATAAAACTATCAGTGGATTTGTCAGCAGAAATCTTGCTGAACAAGAGGGAGTAGGATGATGTATTCAAAGTGCTAAAAGGGAAAATCTGCCAAATAAGAATATTATTTTTGGAAAAACGTTCCTCAAAAAAAGGAAGGATAAAGACTTTCCTGGATAAACAAAGGATGAGGGATTTCATTACCACTATACTTCCCTTAGAATAAACAATAGAGGGAGTCCTTCAATATGACACATAAGGATGATAGAAAGCAACATGAAAGCATAAATTTCACTGGTAAAGGTAAATATATAAACAAAACAATATTATAATACTCTAATGGTGGTGCATTAATTCTGCTATAGAAGCTAAAAGACCAAAGTATAAAAATATAACTATTATAAAATGTGCTCTTGGATACTGCAATTGAAATCATTATGGACATAAAATAGATTGTTAGAACTATAAGGTATTTTATATAATTCCCATGTAAATCCCCCCAAAAAATAACTATAAAAATACACAAAAGAAAATTGGAAAAGAATGAAAGCATGTTGCTACAAAAATCAAGGAAACACAAAGAAAGATAGCAAGAGGAAAAGAGGGACAAAAGAGCTACAAACTAAACAGAAAACAATGAACAAAATGGCAATAATAATTTCTTCCCTATTAATAACTACATTAAATATATATGGATTTAACTCTCCAATCAAAATAATGCAGTGACTGAATGCATTTAAAAAAACCAAAATCTAATATATACTATCTAGAAAAGATTCATTTTAATTTTTATTGGAATATAGTTGCTTTACAATGCTGTGTTAGTTTCTGCTGTACAGCAATGTGAATCAGCTATATGTGTGTGTGTATATACATATATATATATATATATATATATATATATATATATATATTCTTTCCTTTTTGGATTTCCTTCCCATTTAAGTCATCACAAAGCATGGAGTATTTTCCTATGCTATGTAGTCAGTTCTCATTAGTTATCTATTTTATACATAGTCGTGTGTGTGTGTGTGTGTGTGTGTGTGTGTGTGTGTGTGTGTGTGTGTGTGTGTGTATCCCAATCTCCCAATCCATCCTACTCCTGTTCCTGCTTTAGTATCTGTACATTTGTTCTCTATGTCTGTGTCTCTACTTCTGCTTTGCAAATAAGTTCATCTGTACCATTTTTCAAGAGTCCACATATGTGTATGGTGTGTATGTTAGTTGCTCAGTCATGTATGCATTAATATATATATTTTTTTGTTTTTCTCTTTCTGATTTAGTCTCTAGGTCCATCCACATCTCTGAAAATGGCACGATTTTGTGCTTTTTTATGGCTAATATTCCATCGAATATATGTACCACATCTTCTTTCTCCATTCCTATGTTGATGGACATTTTGGTTAATTCCATATCTCGGAACAATGTTGCAATGAACATTGGGGGGCATGTATCTTTTTGAGTTATGTTTTTTTCTGGGTAAATGCCCAGGAGTGGGACGGCTGGATCATACGGTAGTTTTATTTTTAGGTTTTAAAGGAACCTACATATTGTTCTCAATAGTGGCTGTACCAATTTAAACTCTCACCAGTAGTGTAGGAGGGTTCTTTTCCTCCACATCCTCTCCAGGATTTATTGTTTGTAGATTTTTTTTCATGATGACCATTCTAACTGGTGTGAGCTGATATTTCATTGTAGTTTTGATTTGCATTTCTATAATAATTAGGGATGTTGAGCATCTTTTCATGCGTTTGTGTTTTCTTTGGATAAATGCTTATTTAGGGATTCTGCCCATTTTTTAATTGGGTTGTTTGGGTTTTTTTGATATTGAGCTTCATGAGCTGTTCATATATTTTGAAGATTAATCCCTTGTCAGTTGCGTTGTTTACAAATATTTTTTTCCCCATTCTGAGCGTTGTCTTTTTGTCTTTTTTATGGTTTATTTAACTGTGCAAAATCTTATAAGTCTAATTAGGTCTCACTGTTTATTTTTGTTTTTATTGTCACTACTCTAGGAGATGGATCAAAAAAGACATTGCTGTGATTTATATCAAAGAGTCTTCTGCCTATGTTTTCCTTATCAGTTTTATAGTATCCAGCCTTACTCTCGGTCTTTAATCCATTTTGAGTTTATTTTTGGTAACGGTGTTGGGGAGTGTTCTAATTTCATTATTTTTTAAAAAAATTAGTTTATTTATCTATTTTTTTTAACTTTACAATATTGTATTTGTTTTGCCATACATTGACATGAATCCACCATGGGTGTACATGTTTTCCCCCATAGAGCTGTCCAGTTTTCCCAGCACTACTTATTGAAGAAACTATCTTTTCTCCATGGCATATTCTTGTCTCCTTTGTCATAGATTAGGTGACCATAGGTGCATGGGTTTATCTCTGGGTTTTCTATCTAGTTCCATTGCTCTATTTTTCTGATTTTTGAACTAGTATGATACTGTCTTGATGACTGTAGTTTTGTAGTACAGAAGAGACTAATTTTATATTTAAGGCCACATATAGGCTGAAAGTGAAAGAATAAAATAAAAAATATATTCCATCCAAATGGAATAGAACAAAAGGAGTAGAGGTAGCCATATGTGTAGGAAACAAAACAGACTTTAAGTTCAAAATGTTCACAAGAGACAAAGAAGGATATTTATAATGACAAAAGGATCAGTTCAACAGAAAAATACAATGAGTATAAATATATATGAACTCAAAATCAGAGCACTCAAATATGTTAAGCAAATGCTGACAGAAGTAAAAGGAGATTAATTCTTTGTCAGTTCTTCTCTTTGCCATTATTTTCTCCCATTCTGAGGGCTGTCTTTTCACCTTGCTTATACTTTCCTTCTATGTCATCTAATATCAAGAAATCATTACATTGTAAACCAGCTAAAAGGTAGTCCTTAAGATCCATCTCTTCCTAAATGATCTAAGAGAAGTGTCACTATTCATTATTGCCACTTCCAAATCATAGTGGGGTACATATGGAGAGGTATTTTTATAAAATCAAAATACACCTGAAGTAGGAAAAGATCAACCCAAGTAAATAATATGCAAGCAGAAAGGAATTATTTGTTATTAATAACATAAATAATTCATGACTATAGTTATTCTCTATGGTATTGTTGTTCAGTCGCTAAGTCGTGTCCAACTCTTTGTGACCCCATGGACTGCAGTATGCCAAGCTCCCCTGACCTTCACTATCTCCCAGAATTTGCTCAGATACATGTCCATTGAGTCAGTGATGCTATCACTATCTAAATATCTCATCTTCTGCTGCCCCTTTCTCCTTTTGCCTTCAAACTTCATTAGGTATTCAAGTACTGTTTTTCGTAATTAAAAACATCTGAATTAGTATAAAGATGAAAAATATGAATCTGTATTGCTATAAATGTGATTAAATGGATATGGCTTTCTTAAAGAAAAAAATATAATTGATTATTGGAGGTGAAATCTGCATTTTAATCACTTTTAACACACATGAATATCTTTTAAATTCAATACTGATTCATTATAAAAGCCTTGATTAAACATTTGTTGAACACTCCAAAAAAACACCTAAAAAGAGAAACAGACATCAACAAAACAATAGAAGGATTTTTCAATACTAATGAATAGAACATCCACACATGAGATCAATAGGAAACAGAGAACCTGAACAACACCATAGGCCACTTTAGAACACTGTGGACCTGTCAGAGATAATATTCACATGGAATATTATCTGAGGTAAATCATATTTTAAGTGACAAAACACATCTTAATAAGTTGGAGACTGAAACTGTACCAGGTATCTATTCTTTCCACAATGGAATGAAACGAGAGAAGAATAAGAGAAACTGGAAAATTCACAAATATATAGACATCAACCACCCAAAAAAAGATGTCCTTTTCTTTATAGGGGAATGGAATGCAAAAGTAGGAAGTCAAGAAACACCTGGAATAACAGGCAAACTTGGCCTGGGAGTACAGAATGAAGCAGGGCAAAGGCTAATAGAGTTTTGCCAAGAGAACGCACTGGTCATAGCAAACACCTTCTTCCAACAACAAAAGAGAAGACTCTACACATGGACATCACCAGATGGTCAACACAAAAATCAGATTGATTATATTCTTTGCAGCCAAAGATGGAGAATCTCTATACAGTCAGCAAAAACAAGACTGGGAGCTGACTGTGGCTCAGATCATGAACTCCTTATTGCCAAATTCAGACTGAAATTGAAGAAAGTGGGGAAAACCACTAGACCATTCAGGTATGATGTAAATCAAATCCCTTATGATTATACACTGGAAGTGAGAAATAGATTTAAGGGAATAGATCTGATAGACAGGCAGCCTGATGAACTATGGATGGAGGTTCATGACATTGAAAAGGAGGCAGTGATCAAGACAGTCCCCAAGAAAAATAAATGCAAAAAACCAAAATGGCTATCTGAGGATGCCTTAAAAATAGCTGTGAAAAGAAGGGAAGAGAAAAGCAAAGGAGAAAAGGAAAGATATTCCCATCTGAATGCAGAGTTCCAAAGAATAGCAAGGAGAGACAAGAAAGCCTTCCTCAGCGAACAATGCAAAGAAGTAGATGAAAACAATAGAATGGTAAAGACTAGAGATCTCTTCAAGAAAATTAGAGATACCAAGGGAATATTTCATGCAAAGATGGGCTCAATAAAGGACAGAAATGGTATGGACCTAACAGAAGCAGAAGATATTAAGAACAGATGGCAAGAATACACAGAAGAACTGTACAAAAAAGATCTTCACAAACCATATAATCACGATAGTGTGATCACCTAGAGCCAGACATTCTGGAATGTGAAATCAAGTGGGCCTTAGGAAGCATCACTATGAGCAAAGCTAGTGGAGGTGATGGAATTCCCGTTGAGCTATTTCAAATCCTAAAAGATGATGCTGTGAAAGTGCTGCACTCAATATGCCAGCAAATTTGGAAAACTCAGCAGTGGCCACAGGACTGGAAAAAGTTGGTTTTCATTCCAATTCCAAAGAAAGGTAATGCCAAAGAATGCTCAAACTACTGCATAATTGCACTCATCTCAGATGCTAGCAAAGTAATGCTCTAAATTCTCCAAGCCAGGCTTCAACAATATGTGAACCGTCAACTTCCAGATGTTCAAGCTGGTTGTAGAAAAGGCAGAGGAACCAGAGATCAAATTGCCAACATCCAGTGGATCATCAAAAAAGCAAGAGAGTTCCAGAAAGACATCTATTTCTGCTTTATTGACTATGCCAAAGCCTTTGACTGTGTGGATCACAAGAAACTGTGGAAAATTCTGAAAGAGATGGGAATACCAGACCACCTGACCTGTCTCTTGAGAAACCTGTATGTAGGTATGGAGCAACAGTTAGAACTGGATGTAGAACAACAGACTGGTTCCAAATAGGAAAAGGAGTACGTCAAGGCTGTATATTGTCACCCTGTTTATTTAACTTATATGCAGAGTACATCATGAGAAACACTGGGCTGGAGGAAGCACAGCTGGAATCAAGATTGCCAGGAGAAATATCAATAACCTCAGATATGCAATTGACACCACCCTTATGGCAGAAAACAAAGAAGAACTAAAGAGCCTCTTGATGAAAGTGAAAGAGGAGAGTGAAAAAGTTGGCTTAAATTTCAACATTCAGAAAACTAAGATCACGGCATCCGGTCCCATCACTTCATGGCAAATAGATGGGGAAACAGTGATATCAGTGGCTGACTTTATTTGGGGGGCTCCAAAATCACTGCAGATGGTGATTGCAGCCATGAAATTAAAAGACGTTTACTCCTTGGAAGGAAAGTTATGACCAACCTAGACAGCATATTGAACAGCAGAGACATTACTTTGTCAACACAGGTCCATTTAGTCAAGGCTATTGTTTTACCAGTGGTCGTGTATGGACGTGAGAGTTGGACGGTGAAGAAAGCTGAGCGCCGAAGAATAGATGCTTTTGAGCCGTGGTGTTGGAGAAGACTCTTGAGAGTCCCTTGGACTGCAAGGAGATCCAACCAGTCCATCCTAAAGGAGATCAGTCCTGGGTGTTCTTTGGAAGAACTAATGTTGAAGCTGAAACTCCAATACTTTTGCCACCTGATGTGAAGAGCTGAATCATTTGAAAAGATCCTGATGCTGGGAAAGACTGAGGGCAGGAGGAGAAGGGGATGATACAGGATGAGATGGTTGGATGGCATCACTGTCTCAAAGGACGTGAGTTTGGGTAAACTCTGGGAGTTGGTGATGGACAGGGAAGCCTGTCATGCTGCAGTTCATGAGGTCACAAAGAGTAGGACACGACTGAGCAACTGAACTGAACTGAACAACCAGCACACTCTTGAACAACCAAGTGTCAAAGAGTAAGTGAAAGGAGAAATTAGAGCATGATGTGGTGTAAGACATTCTTCTTTTTAATCCCTCTTTCTGACAATGAATTAGACGTCTCTTGATGAACAAAAGAATTCTTGTGGGATATAACACCATATACAAATGGACTGGCAGGAGTCTGTGTATCTGGTAATAGGCAGACTGACCTCAGTACAAGCTTTCGAACCGCAGAATGAGAAAACAGCAAACCTGCTCACATTCCTCTCACCATATTTAGGAAAAAACAGACTCCCTCTCACAAGAGAGAATTTTCAGAAGTCCATCCTTCCTGAGGGGAGATTCCAGCATAGCATTGGGCAGAAAAACGTTCCCCACACCAAGGATATACTGCATGGGGTTGATTTAACTGGCTGCAGTGATTTTTCCTTCAGGGTAAAAGGAGAGCTGGTGAAACATTTTATCCAGGAGCACCCAAAGTACTGAGCTGAGACTGAGGGGAGGAAGGATACTGGGAAAGAGGTATATAAGAATTTCCAAGGGCAGTAAAGGGATTGAGATCAGCAGGAAGTCTACCCATGAGCCTCTGAGAATACCATACCCAGGGATCTCTCTTCTGGATCTGCAGCCGCCTCAACACCCTGATTGCTAAACCCATAGCTCCTCTCATTCTGAGGCCAGATGCTGTGTGTGCCTTTGTGTGTGGCACATGATAGATAGCTCCAATAGACAAGGGAGGATACACAGACAACAAGCTCAAGTCTATGGGCAAGGGAGAGAACAAAAACCTGAGCTATAGTGCCACTTTCTGGAAAATAAAAGAGGTTTCCAGTAGTCAGCCTGTTGACTTGTAAGAGCCAGAGAAGACATAAAGCTTAAGAATTCTGCCATAAGAGGGAATAAGAAGAGTAGTACAGTGGTACAGATATAATGATACAGGTTTTTGGCAACGAAAACACAAGACAGACAAAATACCACCATCAAACAGATACCTCACACTGAAGGTAATTAGTAAAGATTTAAGAAGGTATATTCTACTTCAAATGCAAAAGCAGCAATAAAAAATTAAAAGGAATGTGAAAAACCAAAGAAATATATCATCACAAAAGGAAAATAATAATTCACCAACAACAGAACTCAAAAGCATGATATTTTTCAATCTAGTTGGTGAAGAATTCAAAATTGAAATTTTGAAGAAACTCAATGAGCTACAAGAAAACTGAGAAAGACGATTCAACAAGATCCTGAAAAAAACACTTGATCAAAACGAGATTTTTTTTTTTAACCAATGAGCTAGGAATCATATTAAAGAACCAAACAGAAAATCTGCCACTGAAGTACACAGTAAATGAAATTAAAAACACAATAGAGAGCATCTGCAGTATGGTAGAGAAAATGAAAGATTGAATAAGAGAGTTAGAGGATAGGACTTTTCAAATAACCCAGTTTTGCTGTTGTTTTTCAGTTGTTCAGTCATGTCTGACTCTTTGAGACCCATGGAGTGCAACACGCCAGGTTTCCCTGTCCTTTACTATCTCCCGGAGCTTGCTCAAACTCATGTCCTTTGAGTCGATGATGCCCTCCAACCATCTTGCCCTCTGTCGTCCCCTTGTCCTCCTGCCTTCAATCTTTCCCAGCATCAGGGTCTTTTCAAATGAGTCAGCTCTTCGCATCAGGTGGCCAAAGTACTGGAATTTCAGCTTCAGCATCATTCCTTCCAATGAATATTCAGGATTGATTTCCTTTAGGATTAACTGGCTTGATCTCCTTGCAGTCCAAGGGACTCTCAAGAGTCTTCTCCAACACCACAGTTCAAAAGCATCAATTCTTCAGTGTTCAGCCTTCTTTATGGCCCAACTCTCACATTCATACATGACCACTGGAAAAACCATAGCTCTGACTAGACAGACCTTTGTCAGCAAAGTAATATCTGTGCCTTTTAATATGCTGTCTAGGTTTGCCATAGCTTTTCTTCCAAGGAGAAAGTGTCTTTTACTTTCATGGTCACATCACCAACTGCAGTGATTTTGGAGTCCCCAAAATAAAGTCAGTCACTGTTTTCACTGTTTCCCCATCCATATTGCCATGAAGTGATGGGACTGGATGCCATGATCTTAGTTTTCTGAATGTTGAGTTTTAAGCCAGCTTTTTCACTCTTCTTTTACCTTCAACAAGAGACTCTTTAGTTCCTATTTACTTTCTGCCATTAAAATAGTTTCATCTGCATATCTCAGGTTGTTGATATCACTCCTGGAAATCTTGATTCCAGTTTGTGATTCATCCAGCCCAGCATTTCTCATAATGTACTCGGCATATCAGTTAAATAAGCAGGGTGACAATATACAGCTTTGACATATCTTTCCCAATTTGGAACCATTCTGTTCTTCCATGTCCAGTTCTAACTGCTGCTTCTTGACCTGCATACAGGTTTCTCAGGAGGCACGTAAGGTGGTCTAGTATTCCCATCTCTTTAAGAATTTTCCAGTTTGTTGTTCACCAGTTATAGGTGAACAAAGAAAAAAAGAATGAAAAAGACCAAATAAAGCCTACTCGGTTCATTGAATTCCAATAAAGAACAAGTATTAGGATAACCAAGAAATGTAAGAAGTGAGGAAGAAGGGAGCACAATATATGTTTAAAGAAATAATAGTCGAAAACTTACCAAACCTTGGGAGAACTGGACACCCAAATACATAAAATGAATACAGGCATGCCTCATTTTATTGTGCTTCACTTTACACCTCTTCATCATTACTATGTAGTATAAAAACTGAGGTTCTGTGGTAATCCTGCATTGAGCAGGTCTATTGGCGCCATTTTCCCAACAGCATTTTCCGACTTTGTTTCTCTGTGCCACATTTTTTTACCAAAATTTTTTACTAAAATATCACATTTCGATAATTCTTGCAATTTTTCAAACTTTTCATGATTATTATATTTGTTATGGTGATCTGTGATCAGGGATTTTTTATGTTACTCTTGTTAATTGTTCTGGATCACCACAAACTGCACACATATAAGGCAGAGAACTTAACTGATAACTGTTATGTGTGTTCTGACTGCTTTACCATGCAGCCATTCCCTCATTGCTCTTCCTTTCCTCAGGCCTCCCTATTCCTTGAGATATATCAATATTTAAATCAGGCAAATTAATAACCCTACAATGACCTCTAAGTGATAGGAAGAGTCACACATCTCTCTCTATAAATCAAAAGCTAGAAATGATTAAGCTTAGTGAGGAAGGCAGGTTGAAAGCTGAGATAGGCCAAAAGCTAGGCCTTTTTGTGCCAAACAGCTAGCCAACTTGTGAATGTGAAGGAAAAATTCTTGAAGCAAATTAAAACTGTTACTCCACTGAACACATGAATGATAAGTGAAATAGCCTTATTGTTGATACGGGAAAAAAATTCCTAAGCCAAAGCCTAACCAGAGCAAGGCCCTAACTCTCTACAATTCTAAGAATGCTGAGAGAGATAAGGAAGCCACAGAAGAAAATTTTGAAGCTTGCAGAGTTTAGTTCATGAAGTTTAAGGAAAGAAGTCATCTACATAACATCGAAATACAAGTGCTGATGTAGAAGCTGCAGCAAGTTATCTAGAAGGTCTAGTTAAGATGCTTAATAAAAGTAACAGATTTTCAATACAAACCAAAATAACCCCTATATTAGAAGCTGTCATCTAGGACTTTTGTAGCTTGATAGGAAAAGTCAATGTCTGATGTCAAAGATGCAAAGAATAAGGACTTCCTTGATGATCCAGTGGCTAAGACTCCATGTTCCCAATGCAGGGGACCCAGGTTCCATCCTTGGTCAGGGAACTAGATCCCGCATGCTGCAACTAAAGGTCTTGTGTGCCACAACTAAGGTTCAACACAGCCAAAATTCTAAAAAGTTAAAATAATAAATATTTTAAACGTTAAAAAAATAATTCAAAGAACAGGCTGACTATTGTTATGGCATAATATTGCTGATGACTTTAAGTTGAAGCCATTCCCAAAATTCTAGTGCCCTTAAGAATTATGCTAAATCTACTCGGCCAGTACTCTATAAATGGAACAACAAAGTCAGGATGAGAGCACATCTGTTCAACATTATTTACTAAATACTTTTAGACCAATGTTAAGACACAGTAATCAGGAAAAAAAAAAAAGACTACTGACAATGCACCTGGTCACCCAAGAGACCTGCTGGAGATGTACAATGAGATTAATGTTGTTTTCATGCCTGCTAAAATACAATATCTGTTTTGCATCCCATGGTTTAAGGAGTAATTTCAACTTTCAAATTTGTTATATAAGAAATATATTTCATAAGTTTATAGCTAACATAGATAGTGATTCCTCTGATGGAACTAAGAAACATCAATTGAAAACCCTCTGGAAAGGATTCACCATTCTAAGTGTCATTAAGAACATCCATGATTTATGGGAAGAGGTCAGATATCAAAATTAACAGGATCTTGGAAGATGTTGATTCCAACCCACATGGATAACTTTGAGGGGTTTGAGATTTCAGTAGATGAAGTAACTGCAGCTGTAATGGAAATAGAACTAGGACTAGAAGTGGAGCTGGAAGATGTGACTGAATCACTGTAATCTCATGGTAAAACTTTAACGGATGAGGAGTTGCTTCTTATGAATAAGCAAAGAAAATGTTTTTTGGAGATAGAATATATTCCTGGTAAAGATGTTGTGATGACTGTTTAAATGACAAAAAAATAGAATATCACATAAACTTAGTTGGTAAAGGGTTTAAGAGGATTGACTCCAATTCTGAAAGAAGTTCTATTGTGGGAATAATGGTACCAAACAGCTTTGCTTGCTACAAAGAAATTTTCATGAAAGAAAGAGTCAATCAATGTGGCAAACTTCACTGTTATTTTACTTTAGAAACTGCCAAAGTCACTCCAAACATCAGCAACCACCATAAGGAAAAAGAAACAATGGAAGTATAAATAACCAGAAAACAACTAATAAGATGGAATTAACGAAGTCCTCACATATCTCTAATAACTCTAAATGTAAATGGATTAAACTTACCAATCAAATGCCACAGAGTAGCTGGATGAATGGGTCAACTCATCAATAAGATAATAATTATAAATAAATAAGCACATAATATTGAAACACCTAAATATATTAAGCAAATACTAACAAACCTGAAGGGAAGTTAAGAAACAGTAAAATAATAGTAGTGGACTTCAATACTCCACTGTCAACAATGGATAGATCATTCAGACAGAAAATCCACAAGAAAATGATGGACTTGAATTATACATTAAACCAAATGGACCTAACAGACATTTATAGAACATATCATCCTACAAAAGCAGAACACCTTTTCTTCTCAAATGCACACAAAACATTCTCTAGGATACTACTATGATATGACACAGAATAAGCCTCAGAAAACTTAAGACTGGAATCATACCAAATACCTATTCTGACTGTATGGTATGAAACTGGAAAAAGACAGTAATAGAAAAACTAGATATACAAATATGTAGAAATTAAAACACACTTCTGAACAACCAATGGGTCAAAGAAGGAATAAAAAAATAAAACAAAAATATCTCAAAAGAAATGAAAATGTAACTACAACACACCAAACCTATGTGATGCTACAAAAGCCGTTTTGAGAGATAGGCTTACTGTGATAAATGCTTGCATTAAGAAAAGAGAAAGGTCACAAATAAATTCCCTAGGGGATTCCTTGGCAGTCCAGTGGTTAGGACTCTGCACTCTCACTGCCAAGGGCCTGTGTTCCATCCCTGGTTAGAGAACTAATATATCCCTAAGACATGTGGTGTAGCTGAAAACAAACAAACTATATACATCAAGAGACTATACAAAGAAATAACTAAGCTCAAATTTAGCAAAATATTACAGCAGATATAAATGAAACGGACCTGAAAAACAATAGAAAAAACACAATGAAACAGCTATTTTTTGAAAAACAAAAAAAATTCACAGACCTTATCTAAACTAATAAAAAAAAGAAGATTCAAATAAATAAAATCAAAAATGAAAGAGGAGATATTCAACTGATATTCAACTGATATTACAGAAATACATAGGATCATAAGAGACTACTATGAACAGTATATGCCAAAGCTTGGAGAAGTTATAAGAAATGGATAAATTTTCCAAAATATACAGCCTACCAAGACTGACTAAGGAAGAAATAGAAAAGATAAGCAGACCAATAATGAGTAGGAGATTGAATCAGTAATCAAAAACCTCCAAACATGGAAAACCCCAGGACCAGATGGCATCATGAATGAATTCTACTAAACATTAAAATAAAAATTAATATCAATCCTTCTTATACCCTTTCAAAAAACAAAGCTGAAGAAACACTTTTAAATTCATTTTACAAGGCCAGCATTACTCCAATACCAAAGTCAGATTAGGACTCTACAAGAAAACTATAGACCAATATCCCTGATGAACACAGACACAAAAATTCTCAACAAAATATCAGCAAACTGATCTCAACAATATATTAAAAGAATTATATATCATAACCAACTGGGATTAATCCATGGAATGCAAGGATGGTTCAGTTAGGCAAGTGAATAAACGTGATACACCATATTAACAGAAAAAATAGAATTATATGATTATCTTGAAAGAGCAGAAAAAAGCACCTGTTGAATTATAATACCTATTTTTAATTAAAATCTTCAGTGAGCTGAATATAGAAGGAACATACATCTATAGAATAAAGGTCATATGATAAACCCACAGCTAACACTACACTAAATGGTGAAAATTTAAAAGCTTTTCATTTAAGATCAAGACAGCAAAAGAGACACAGATGTATAGAACAGTATTATGGACTCTATGAGAGAGGGTGAGGGCAGGATGATATGGGAGAATGCCAGTGAAGCATGTAAATTATCATATGTGAAATGAATCACCTGTTCAGGTTCGATGCATGATACAGGGTGCTCAGGGCTAGTGCACCGGGATGACCCAGAGGGACGGGATGGGGAGGGAGGTGGGAGGGGGGTTCTGGAAGGGGAACACACATATATCCATGGCGGATTCATGTCAATGTATGGCAAAACCAATACAATACTGTAAAGTTAAAAAATAGATAAATAAACTAACCAAAAAAAAAAAAGATCAGGAAAAAGCCAAGGATGCCCACTCAAACCACTCTTACTCAATATACTACTGTTAGTCCTCCCTATAAAACAATTAGACAAGACAAAAATAAATATAAATGGAGGGGATTGGTTCAAGATGGTGGAGTAGAAGGACGTGCACTCATTTTCTCCTGCAAGAACACTGAAAACAAAACTATCTACTGAACAACCATCAGCAGGAGAATACTGGATCCCACCAAAAAAGATATCCCATGTCCAAAGACAAAGGAGAAGAAGCAACAAGTTGGTAGGAGGAGTGCAATCACAAAAAATAAAATCTTATACCCACCAGGTGGCAACCCACAAACTGGATAACAATAATACCAAAGAAGTCTTCCCACTGTTGTAAAGGTACTGAGCCCTACATCAGGCCTCCCAGCCTGGGGATCCAGCAAAGGGACTAGGAATCCCCAGAGAATTTGACTTTGACGGCCAGTGGGATTTGACTACAGGACTTCTACAGTACTGGGAGAAACAGAGACTCCACTCTTTTTAGAGGGCACAAACAAAATGTTTTGTGCACCAGGACCCAAGGAAAATGATCAGTGACCCCACAGAAAACTGAACCAGAACTACCTGATAGTGTTAGAGGGTCTCCTGCAGAGGTGTGGGTCAGCAGTGGCTTGCCATGTGGATGGGGGCACTGGCAGCAGCAGTCCTGGGAGGTGCTCCTTGGCATGAGCCCTCTTGGAGGTCAACATTAACCCTACCATAGAGCCTGTAGACTCCAGGGTTAGGTTGCCTCAGGCCAAACAACTAACAGAGAAGGAGCACAGCCCCACCCATCAGCAGACAATCAGATTACAGTTTATTGGACAGGGCTCTGTCCACCAGAGTAAGACCCAGTTTTTCCCACTGCCAACCCCTTATACAAGCCTCTTAGCTGCATCCACTACAGAGCAGACAGAGGAAGCAAGAAGAACTACAATCCAACAGCTGTAGCCATCAAAACAAAAACCACATCACAGAAAGTTAATCAAAATGAAAAGGCAGATGATTATGTCTCAGATGAAGGTAAAAGATAAAACCCCAGAAAAACAAATAAATGAAGTGGAGATAGGCAACCATTCAGAAAAACAACTCATAATAATGATAGTGAAGATATTCCAGAATCTTGGAAAAAGAATGGAAGAGATGCAAGAAATGTTTACCAAAGACCTAGAGGAAATAAAGAACAAGCAAACAGAGATGAACAATACACTAGAAGGAATCAGTAGCAGACTAACTGAGGCAGAAGAACAGATAAGTGACCTGGAAGGAAGAAAGAATGATGGGAATCACTGCTGAAAAACAGAATATAGAGAAAAGATTGAAAAAAATGAAAACTGCCTAAGAGACCTCTGGGACAACATTAAATGCACCAACATTCACATCACTGGTGTCCCAGAAAAAGAGACTGAGAGAGGACCAGAGAGAATTTGAAAAGATAATAGCTGGAAACTTCCCTAACATGGTAAAGGAAATAGTCAGCCAAGTTCAGGAAACACAGATACTCTCAGGCAGGATGAACCCAAAGAGGAATCACTGAGACACACGGTAATCAAACTGACAAAAATTAAAGACAAAGATAAAATAGTAAAAGCAACAAGGGAAAAACAACAAATAACATACATGCAAACTCCCATAAGGTTATCAGCTGATTTCTCAACAGAAACTATACAAGCCAGAATGAAATGGCACGATACATTTAAAATGATGAAAGGGAAGAATTTACAACCAAGAATACTCTACACAGCAAGACTCTCCTTCAGATTTGATGGAGAAATCAAAAGCTTTCCAGGCAAGTAAAAGTTAAGAGAAGTCAGCACCACCAAATCAGCTTTCCAACAAGTGCTAAAGGAACTTCTCTAGGCAAGAAACACAAGAGAAAAGGCCTACAAAAAATAAGCCCAAAACAATTAAGAAAATGGTAATAGGATCATAGAAAGTGATTGTTTGGGGGTTACAATATAATATGTATATTTTATAAAACATGAACTTTTGCTTAGCTGAAAAATGTATGATATTTTGGTTCTACTTGTTTGACTAAGTATGAACAAAATGCTAGATTTCTAATTTATATTCACTCAACATTTTGATATAGTTCCATGTATTCTGGCATCTACTATTACTGCTAAAAGTCTAAAATACTTATTATTTTAGTGATTTAAAAAAAATTGAATGAGATTTGAAACCTCTAATCCAGTTCCAAGAATATAAAGAAATATTATGTTGTTTAAAAAATAACAACAGGAAAATAACATGTGATACAGTATTACTAACTAAAGTACAGATTTTGTTCAAGTTTCACAAAATTTTCTGCTAGTGTCCATTATTTGTTTTCATGCCTTTTTAAATATTCCACATTGTATTTATTTGCATTGAGAAGTTTCAGATGCAAGGAACAAATTCTAATAAATTTTCTTTATATTTTTATTCTATTAAAAATATTTTCTAATTTTCCTTGTTATGGCTTCTTAGATACACTCATCATTTAAAAGTAGGTATTTAATTTCAAAATACACAGGGTTTTAAAAGTATCTTAAGTATTAATTTCTCATTTTGATATTAATTTCTCATTTGAATACTTTCTTCCCTGCATTCACCCTCTGTATTTTCAGTCTTTTAACTTTATTGAGGCTTTCAATGGCTAAGTCAAAGATCTTTCTTGGTAAGTATCACACTGCACTTGAAAATATGAGAGTTATTTTCAAATATCTTCTGATATTGATTTCTAACATAACTCCACAGTTCTAAGAGTACAGATTCTGTATGATTTCCAGACCTTGAGACCATGAAATTTCTGCACTTTGTGTTATGTCCCTGGATATGTTCCAGTGTCTCCTGGTTTACAGTTTATGGTAATTTAAATAGAATCTGTATCCTGATGTTGTGTGAAAATTGTATAAATTGTAATTATGTTGAATTGGTTCATAGTGCTTTTCAGGTCTACTATATCATTTTTCCTTGTAGCTCAGTTGGTAAAGAATCTGCCTGCAATGCAGAAGATTCATGTTTGATTCCTGGGTTGGGGAGATCCCCTGGAGAAGGAAATGGCAACCCACTCCAGTATTCTTGCCTGGAGAATTCCATGAACAGAGGAGCCTGGCCGGCTACATACAGCCCATGGGGTCGCAAAGTGTCGGACATGGCTTAGCAACTAAACCACCACCATCATATCATTTTACTTTTCTGTCTATTCATTATTTTTATTTTTGAGAGTTTAATATTAAAACTCCAACTAAAAATCTTATATTATCTACATAAATACAAGTGTAATATATACTGGAACAATATGTAACCTTGTTCTGTATTTGCCAAGTCTCCCATCAATGTGTTATAATATTTTCATAATTTAAAAAATAAAAAAGAGAGAAAATAAAAGGAATCTAAATTGGAAAGGAAAAAGGAAAATTATGATTTTCTATTCATATTTTTTATTCATTCTTTTTATTTTTGAGAGTTTAATATTAAAACTCCAACTAAAAATCTTAAATTATCTACATAAATACAAGTGTAATATATACTGGAACAATATGTAACCTTGTTCTGTATTTGCCAAGTCTCCTATCAATGTGTTATAATATTTTCATAATTTAAAAAATAAAAAAGAGAGAAAATAAAAGGAATCTAAATTGGAAAGGAAAAAGGAAAATTATGATTTTCTGCAGATGATATGATCTCGTACTTAGAAAAATTCTAAAGAGTCAGCCACAAAATTATTGGACCTAATCAACAAATTCAGTGAAGTCGTAGGATACAAAATCAACATATAAAATCAGTTTCATTTCTATACACTAACAACAAAACATCTGAAAAAAAGATAACCCATTTACAACATTATCAAAAGCAGTGAAATACAGTTGGCCCTTGAACAACATGGGGTTGTGGTACTGATGCCCTGTGCAGCCAAAAGCCTGCATATAGCTTATAGATGTATGTCCTCCATGTATGTTGTTCCTCTGTAACCCCATGTTCCACCTCCATGGATTCAACCAATTGTAGATTATGTTGTATTGTAGCATTTATTATTAAAAAAATTCATGTATGTGGATCTGCACAGTTCAAACTCACATTTTTCAAGGGTCAACTCTCTTTAGGAAACATACGTACAATGAAAACTATAAGACCTTAATGAAAGCAATTGAAAAGACAGAAACAAATGGAAAGATATCTATCCTGTGTTCATGGATTGGAAGAATTAAGAGTGTTAAAATGCCCAAGTATCCAAAGCCATCTGTAGATTAAATATAATCTCTATCAAAATTCCAATGACATTTTTGACAGAAGTAGAAAAAAATCATAACATTTTTGTGGAACCACAAAAGACTCTAAATAGCCAAAACAATCATAAGAAAAAAGAACAAAGATGAAATAATCACACTTCCTAATTTCAAACTATACTACAAAGTTACAGTAATCAAAATGGTATGAGACTGGCATAACGTAGACACACAGACCAATAGAATAGAATTGAGAGCCCAGAAATAAACTCCACATATATGATCAACCAATATTTGACACAGGTTCCAAAAACACTCAATGAAGAAAGAAAGTATGGTCAGCAAATTTTATTAGGAAAATTAAATTGGGTCCCTATCTTATACCACTCATAAAAATTAACTTGAAATAGGGTAAAAAATTAAACATAAGACCTGATACCCTGAAACTCTTAGAAGAAAACATAGGGAAGAAACTCCTTAATATTGGACTGGGCAGTGATTTTGGTATGACACTAAAAGCACAAGCAATAAAAACAGACATCAACAAGTAGAACTACATCATATTTAAAAACTACACAGGAAAAGTAACAATTTAAAAAATTCAAAGGCAACCTATGGAATGGGAGGAAATATTTGCAAAGCATATACCAAAGCATGGATAAATGAAACAAACAATAGAAAATATTGTTTGTTCTTTTGAAATGAAAATAAAATTTTAAAACCTTCAGCCAGAGTAACTAAGGAAAATAGAAGAATAAAATTATAAAAAAAGAAATTCTAGAGGAGATATTACAACCAAAACTGATGTCACATAAATTAAAATTATAGGAGATAATAGATAGCTGGTGAGAAGTTGCTATATAACACAGGGAGCCCAGAATGGTGCTCTGTGATGATCTATAGGGGTAGGATGAGGGGAGGCGAGGGAGGCTCAAGAGGGAGGGGATACAAGTATAATTATGGATGATTCAGTTATTGTACAGAAGAAACCAACACACTATTGTGAAGTTGTAAAGGGACTCCTGAAAGTCCCTTGGATAGCAAGGAGACCAAACCAGTCAATCTTAAGGGCAATCAACCCTGAAGTCATTGGAAGAACTGATGCTGAAGCTGAAACTTCAGTATTTTGGTCATCTGATGCGAACAGCCAACTCACTGGAAAAAACCCTGATGCTGAAAAAGATTGAGGGCAGAAGAGAAGAGGGCATCAGAGGATGAGATGGCTGGATGGTATCACCAATGCAATGGACATGAACTTGGGCAAACTTTGGAAGATGGTGAGGGACAGGGAGGCCTGGTGTGCTGCAGTCCATGGAGTTGCAAAGAGTCAGACATGACTGGGTGACTGAACAACAAACAATGGCTGATCCGGTTGTTGTACGGCAGAAATCAACACAATATTAGGAAGCAATTATCTTTCAATTAAAAATAAATAAATTTTTTAAAAACAAAACAAAAAAGAGATCATAAAGGGCTACTAAGAACAATTACATGCCAACAATCTCGATAACCTGGAAGAAATGGATAAATTGCTAAAAAGAAAAAATATAACCTACCAAGACTAAATCAGGAATAAACTGATAATTTGAACAGACCTATAACTAGTAAGGAGATTAAATGAATAATCAAAAAATGTTCCAACAACAACTTCCTATGCATCTGAAATTATTTCAAATATATATATATATATATATGTTTACATGTGTGTATATGTATATATGTATTTTATATATGTGTATATATATATATATATATATATATACATATATATATATATATATATATATATGTTTACATGTATATGGCACTTCCCTGATGTTTCAGTGATAAAGAATCCACCTGCCAAGGCAGGAGACGTGGGTTCAATCCCTGGGCCGGGAAGATCCCCTGAAGAAAGAAATGGCAATCCACTCCAGTTTTGTTGCCTGGGAAATCCCATTGGGCACTACAGTCCGTGGGGTCACAAAAGAGTTGGAAATGACTTAGCAACTAAACAACAACAACAATACATGTATATACACATATACACACTATTACATTGGTCTCCTTGCTGTTTCCTGAACATGTCAAGCAAGCTCCCACATCAGGGCCTTTCACATTCTGTTCTGTCTAAAATGCTCTTCTTCTTGAAATTCACATGCCCTCCTTCATTCAAGTCTTTGCTCAATATCACCTCATCAAAGGTATGTTTCCTGATCAGTGTTATTTATTTATTCTTTATCCCCCCCTCTTTTTTTAAGTTTAGCTCACGAACTAAATTTATCCCCTTTTTTTATCTTGGTTCATCAGCCTCACAGCCCTTATTATTCTGACGTTATACATTATTTATTTATTTATTCACTGCTTGCATCATCCTCTAGAATGCAAACTCCATTGAGAGCAGGAACTTTGTTCTGTTCACCACTGTATCCCCAGTGCCTAAAACATGACTGAGCACATGAAAGATGTTCAATAAATAAACATTAAATGAATGAATAGATCAAAAGGGGAAAAACAGATTCAGTTTATGATCTAGATTTCCCAGTAGGCAAAATATCATATTTATATGACTGTTTCTGCCTAATAACATTAAACCATATAGTCCATTTATTTGCTCTTCAAAATCACCCTCTGTTTTTATGCTTCTTTTAAAAAGTTACTTTATTAAAAAAAAAAAAAAAAGGATGTAACCCATGGACTTTTGGTGTCTTCTGCTTCACTGAAATGACAAGAGAGTATTATTTTGATTTTCTTCTATATTTATTTTGCTTAGACAAAATAGCAATCAAATATTACCTTATATTGTATGCATTTTAAAGTATATTACAATTTTATTAGATACTCTGGTTACACGGCTGGTAGCATTTAGGAAAAAACTATTAATAGAAACCAAAAACTTAGGATTCAGTCATAACTTCTCATGTGACCTTCAATAATTTTTAAAAATCATCTCTAGGCCTCAAATTTCTTCTCCCTAATATGAAGAGACTAGATAATATGATATCTTGTTCTATGAATGAAGTTAAGCATATGGCAAATGTTCTATACACCTGATTATACTCCATGGTAGATACCATTTGATAATCTGTTCAGCCTACAACCTTCCTTGCTGTAGGAACTTTATGTCCTTTCACAGGGAGGGGGCCTAATAGCTATGTGTATACCTCATAATCTCGCCCCTCCTAGTAGTAGATAATCAAATTCTGGGTTGACATCTGGCCCAAACTGGGTCAATCAGAACTGGGAATTAGAATTCAGAAATGCTGCTGCTGCTGCTGCTGCTAAGTCGCTTCAGTCATGTCTGACTCTGTGCGACCCCGTAGACTGCAGCCCACCAGGCTCCCCCGTCCCTGGGATTCTCTAGGCAAGAACACTCTGATTGCCTACATTTAGAATATGTAAACTTGGGAGCTCTAGGATAATCCCTATTTGGCTAGGTGCTGAGGGAGTGAGAAGAATAAAGCATATAAGTTGAAAGAAACTGATAAAAACTGGAGACCCTTTGGTTCCAGGGATGGGGAAGGAGAAAAGAAGGTGGAAAACTCCCATGGCCATTGTCAGCTTTTCATTCCTAGTTATTCTCTCTCATGTGCCTGGGCTATATTTTTTGCCCTTGAGTTCCATGAGAACCTCTTATATCTTTAACATAAATTACTGTTTTGTTTTCACTTAGTTTGCAGTAGATCTTTGTTATTTGCAACCAAAAATCCTTAATCAAGACAGACACAACTGGATCAGTGGTCAACAAACAACATTTTGCACAAATTAAAGCTCTAGACATGTTATGCAAAGTATCCTTGTCCCAGTTTTATTATATACTTGAATTAATCTGTAGTTAATTAGAAAAATCATTAACCAAGATATTCTATTCAATAGCTTTTAGTTAACTAAAGTCTCTGGGACTACCTGGATTAGAAACATTCATTAATGGAAATACAACATTTACCTTCCAAAAATCAAATGGTTTTATTTTTTTTTCTAAGCTTCTGCCCCCTTTTGTTAGTGAAAACTATTAATCATTAAACAGATTTCACTAATTCCCATTATGCATTGGATGTTTGGCTATGTTTGCATAGAATACTCTGTCTCTCTTCCTTTCATCCATAATGGCAAAGGGGGTGGGAGATGAGAGTTCTAATTAATTAAAAAATTCCAGAGAGCTATTTTTTTTTAATTCTAGTTGATCCAATGAACTCTGTGTTACTGCTTCCTTTGCTCTTACTCTGAAAATCTAACATCCATAAGTGAAGAGCAATGAATTACACAATAGAGACAAACTGTCATTACTGTAAAAGGCACTGAAGCAGAGAATTAGCTTTTTTCCCTTCCCCAAAAGACTCAATAGCAAATAAGAAACCCCTAACAACTCCATTATTAGGGAGTTGCTCAGTCTTGGTTAACTTTGACACTCATTCCAGCTTCTTGTTGGAAGGATTTCATTTCTAAATGCAAAATATGCTGTTTTTTTACAGCTTATTGCATCATAACATAAACAGAACAAATCTGTATCAATTCACATGTATGCATTTATAATTATTAATTCAGAACTGGTGAAGGAGTTCCTGAAGTTTTACTATTTTCAGAGTTATTATAATGCCATTAGCATATCTAAACTACTCAGTGTAACTTTTAAATAAACACTACTTTCTTAATCTGATGGATTAATAAGAAGAATTTATAAAATCACAGAATTTACATTCAAATAATACTGCCACTGTAGTTTTTAAAACATATGAAACCAGTCCACTGTAACTATTACCCTAATTTCGTTCAAATTGTTAACTGAGATTCAATTCCCTTTTCTTTAAAGAGTTGAATGCAATTAATATCCTAACTCTTACATATTCAATAGAGCACTTAGAAGACATTTTTAAATACATAAAATCTAGATGTTCCAACATTTATCCATCTCAGCACTTATTTGAATTAAATATAAATGTTTTAATAGCCAGTAAAAAAAAAATGCTATTTCCTAATCTCTGATAGGATTCTGGCTGATTCTCCATGGAGTAAACACCCTTAAAAATATATTTTTAGCATGACTACAATAACCAGGCTATAACAAATTTTGACTGGGGTTCTGAATTAAGGAAATTTTGTTTTATTGTAACTGAGACCCCAGTGATTCAGAATTTGTGATAATTCAGAAAGGGGCTGAGACTAAATCAACCTTAGTATTATTTAAGAAGAGTGATAAGCAAATAAATAGTGTAAACAAGATAGAGAAGATATAAAATTACTTCAAAGAAAAAGTGCTTCCAACCACATTTAAATACTTTATGAATATCTCATAACATATAATTCACTGATATACTAGCTACAAACCACTCCCATCTATTTAATAAAGCAAAATTCCTAAGGGTAATACTTTGTTTAACCTAGTTCTAGTTACTATGTGCACAAGTTATGCACAATTGCACAGCTGCAGTTCATAAAAATATTCTAAAATTCAAAACTTCAATCATTTTAGGACTATTCTTATTACAAATTAAGAAAATTTTGAAACACAGAAAATCTAATACTCATTTATTATACCCTTACTTCTTCCCTTAGGGAATCACAGACATGTGTACCAATACAGTAGCAATAATAACACAACCCATATAAGCAAAAACAACCCAGATTATAATGATAGCCTTGAAAGTACACAGGAAAAGTAACAGAAAAGCCTGTGTACACATTTAAACTCAATAACAATTAAATGAATTAGTATACTATATATGCCTAGCCCTGCAAAAAGCAAACAGCAACTAATAAGTGATGAGACTAGCTTATGTATGACTTGTGGTATCAAACTTATTACTTGTGTCACACCTGATTATGCCAACTAGTTTTCAATTTGAAAGAAAAATAAAAGTAGCTCCAAATGAATGATAACAAATGTCACAAAATGTAAAAGGAATGCTTTTAATTTCTCAGTTGAAAGATACTGTATAAACATAAAATCTAGCAATAAGACAGAATGGAAAAATAGAGAAGATATACCTTTTAATTTTAAATTAGAAAAAACGTATCTATATGATTAAAATGTAATGTTTAGATTATAAAAATGCAATGAAGAACTTGGAATCATCATCTGAATGAAAGGATCCATAATTTTAATCTGGAAGTAACTAACTTCTGACTTTTTCCTTCATACAATAAAGGAAATTATTTTTGAAGTAAACATACAGGCAATTCAAAAGTTGCCTGAGTTAGATACAGTATTTTAAAATAACTTGGGCTAGTCTTCTTGGCTCCTTCCAGTTAAATCATCCAGTTTCAAGTGCAGTTTATCTGACATGGATCCAGCCTTTGAGACTATGACAGAAAATCTTTCCTAAATAACATTTTAAAAATATAAATGTATTTTGTAAAACTCACTTAGGAGCTAAAAAAGCAGCTCATAATTGAGAGTGAAAACAAACCAATATATGCAATGGTTAGGAAAAGTGGAAATGAGATACAGAAAGTGAACATAATAAGGAGACATAATTCAGGACTCTGAAAGGTTATGAAGATTACTGATATCATACAAAATATTTTAATGAAGATTGTTAGAATACATTCATTTTCCTCATTATTAATCATATCAAAATTCAATTTCAGGTTTTCAGTTAACATTTACTGCATTTTAAAATTGCTACAAAAAGCTTATCTTTCAGTAACAAAGTTTCACCATCAAATTCCTGAGGTATATTAAGAAAACAGGAATGACTTAATAACGTGGAATCTTTTGGGTGCCAACAGTTCAAAGACAGTTAACAATTCATAATATAAGCTATGATACTAAAAGAATGATAACTATATGTGAGACAGTTCCTGTGAATATTTGTTTACATCTTATATATGAAGATTTTCTTTTATTTCATTTGTAGGTACCATACTTTAAGAAGAAACTCTAATCGTCACTTTTCTTCCTATACTGAATTGGCTGTGGGTATTTTTCACTTTGTGAAAAAGGTTATGTTCCAGAAAATATACTCCAAAATTAAATTCTTGGGTAAAAGCCATTTTCCCATAAGCTTCCACAATAAAATATAGAGATGTACTCAGCTGGGAAATTTTTCAATCCATTGACATAATAAAGATCATACTTAATAATATGATAGCAGTTTAAAAACTACATATTTAAAGAAAATTATAACTTACGGATACACTATTGGTACTCAGTGCTCTACCTTCAGACTCAGTAGCAGAGTGATAAAAATATCAAGACTTGTCTATTATACAGTAACAAAACTAACAATTCCATACCCTATTTCACATACAGCTACCACATTTAGCAATATAACTAAGATATGTACCTGCCTTAAACCACCATAGTACTTAGAACTTGGCATATGAAGTAATTCTAACTTTCTCAACAGTTTCTCTATCATTTAGATTTACCAGTTCTCTTTCCAAAGATCTTCCCTTTTGATATCAGCATAAGCAGCTAAGAACAGAAATGTGCAATAGTGCTTAGCAAAGGAGACCCCAATGCCTTCTGAAAATATTTTGCTATCTACTAGCTTGTTAATCTCCAACAATGATCAGTATTCATTGACTGTGTCTGTGTGGGCCATTCTGTTCTCTAGTAACTATTTAGAAGTCATAAGCTATTGTTTATTTAACTAACAGCTGACATCTTAAGCAGAGGATCCTCAAAAGAATTATATTTGTTGAAATTATTAGATACCTTAAATTAGGGTTTATCAGTAATAACTACAATCAGAGAAAACTATTACTGGTAGCCAAAAGATACCAAATGAAAGATATATGATGATATATAGAAGCTCCTTGGAAGGAAAGCTATGACAAACCTAGACAGCATATTAAAAAGCAGAGACATCACTTTGCTGACATAGGTCCATATAGTCAAAGCTATGGTTTTTCCAGTAGTCAAGCACAGATGTGAGAGTTGGACCATGAAGAAGGCTGAGCACCAAAAAATTGATGCCTTTGAATTGCAGTGCTGGAAAAGACTCTTGAGAGTCCCTTGGGCTGCAAGGAGATCAAGCCAGCCAATCCTAAAGGAAACCAACCCTAAATAGTCATTGGAAGGACTGATGCTGAAGCTGAAGCTCCAATACTTTGGCCACCTGATGCGAAGAGCTGACTCATTGGAAAAGACCCTGATGCTGGCAAAGATTGAAGGCAAAAGGAGAAGGAGGCGGCAGAGGATGAGATTGTTAGCCAGCATCACAGGCTCAATGGACATGAATTTTAGCAAACCTGAGAGATGGTGGAGGACAGAGGAGCCTGGCATGCTATAGTCCACGTGGTCACAAAGAACCGAACACCAACAGCATAGAAGCCTCAAAAAAATATCAAGTTTGGGTACATTTTACCTTAGAGTAAATCTGTGAATTAACTGGAAAATTCTTCGTATTTAGAATTCTAATATGCAAGTTTCTGTTTGTGGGGTGCATACTTCTTTCTTGATGTAACAATTACACCATATTATCTTGTTTTATACACACACACACACACACACACACACACAGACATCAACTTACAATGGCTGACAAAAACCCAGAAGACTAGTCATGTAACTGATTCTCAACACAGCGGCAGTGGTTAGAAAAACACTGTAAGTGTTGCAGAGGTTTATATTTGGAGTTTAAACACTGATGTTAATCACTGATTGGAGCTTCCCTGGTGGCTCAGATGGTAAAAAAAAAAAAAAAAAAAAAATATATGCCTGCAATGCAGGAGACACAGATTCGAGTCCTGGGTTGGGAACATCCCCTGGAGAAGGAAATGGCAACCCACCCCAGTATTCTTGCTGGAAAAATCCCATGGACAGAGGTGCCTGGCAGGCTACAGTTCATGGGGTCGCAAAGAGTCAGCCATGACTGAACAACTAACACACACTAGTCACCGATTATTAATGACATCATTTTAAAACTTTGACAGACATCAATTTTCAGGACTCTGACATATTCCCCTTGTTTTTAGAAAACAGTAGAAATAGTAGTGTTAATGAGCTGTACTAAAAATTAAGCTATCATGTGTTTTAATGGACCAAAATTTATGTTGTTTATAGAATTTCCCCAATTTACTTTATTACTAATCTAAAGTTGACTAATCAGGTCAATCTTGTACAAAACACTTATATTTTAACAGTCTTAGGAGACAGTGAAAAGTTTGCCCAAGGAAATAGGATTATGTTAAGTCTGACTTCTATAGTGTATACATTTGAAAAAGTATTGACATTTAATTTAATAAAGGTATGTAATTTGACATAAAACTATGCCCACTACAATGCAGTTAATTGCCACTGACAATCCCCTCCTCCACCTTTAAGGTTTATCCAGGAGAACAATTTGCACAAAGATTTGAAAATCAAGTGTCTTAGCTCATGCTGTGCTGAACTCCTCCCTTTCCAACAGTCTACACTTACAATAAAACAAATCAAGACTTTCTCTATAATGCCTTCTCAGACAAGCACTGGTCTCCAAAGATCTCCTGTTACTCTTAATCCTTTTAGTTCTTATTCTGTACTATTCTATGCTCCATTTGTTGATCATGATAACTCATGTATGTCTTTTCTTTCTCCAATGGGTAAGCAACTTATCTCCCAGAACCTGTTTCTGTTCTGTTCTCCACAGTACCTAGTATAGTAATGGGCACTCATAGAAAAGGAAAACTTGTTCAAAGTCAATCTAAAAAAAATTCATTCTAGAGTTCACTGGTCAAAAGCCTGGCAAAATGAACTGTTACTATTATCTTATAAAGTGGCTATGACAACACAGATAGATAGATAGATACTCTTGAGTATGTGGTGCCTTCATAGCCATACTCATTACAATAGAATTTTAAGTTAGATTCAAATTACTGCCTGTTTCTAACAGTAGGTGATGATGAACAGCAAGTATCCACGTGGTACATTATTGTTTCAAATAATTCAGATTGAATTCATCAAGAACTTTTCCAAAACAAAAATATTTCTAACGTTGGAATCTATTAATAGCACCAAGAAGCACATCAGTTTGCCAATTCATGCATAAAATAAACAATACTAGCTGAGGTCCAAGATTATTTTGCACTGATACTCAGAATTACATCCTGTTTTAACCCCTACCCAAGAGAACTTGAAACAACATGAAAGCTTCCAAAGAAAAGCATTTTACCCAAAACTATAGGAGATGTCAGTCTTGACTGATTCTCTAAAGTTACCTAATCACAAATGACATCTATATCCTTTTAAAAAATCTTTTAGCTTTTACCCAAAACTAAATTTAGCATTTTTATTATTGCATTTCTTTTTCAAATAAAAGAAACCTGGAATGGCTTAAAAATCAGCAGGGAGGGAAGAGAGCCAAATAAAAGAAGGAACCCATCTTTCATTGTCTGCACACAGAAGTACCTTATAATAAAAATTACTAGTTAATCTAAATTCAGTCTGCTTTTGAAAGGGGTCAACTGAGAACTGTAATTTTTTTCAACCATTTGCTCTTAAAGAAACAACTTCACTGCTCAAAGATAATATCATTTTTTTTGAAGTACCGACAACTTTAGATCCTCATCTAATTACTCTGTCCAAAATATCACTTCAGGTTCCTCATATCAATGTTTTTTGGAGTAACAATTCTCAACCACAGGCTACCTCAAGAAGAACAGATATATCATAATACAACCTCACTTTTATTAGGGACATTTTAGGTTTCTTAATCATACTTATTTTTATATAAATATGTCATTCTGGATAAAAAGTAGTTTGTAAAGCTTGTTTGTCCTGTTATCAGTCACTCTTCGTCTCCTTTTCTTCAAGTTTGATGCCACTCTGGAAGTCAAGTGGGGTATGTGTTTGCTAGTTTGTTTTATTAGTATTATTTAACATAAGTACTGTTTTCCTAACTTGTACACATCAGAAGCCAGAAGCCAGGCACAAGGCTTTTAAAGGCTCTCACCTCAAAAGTAGCAAGAAAACTGAAAAGTAAGGGGCCATGCCAGCTGCCTGTTCAAGCCTTGAGGCATGGAGCCACAGCAGCCTGAGAATTGGCTCCAGAGAAGCCTGAGGTTAGACAGCCTCCTGAGAGGAAGAGTGAGGGAAAGGGGCAAGCATAGCACTGGAAACATCTGTCCCCGAATTAGGGACCAGGCTGCATGATTGTACGTAGATTTATCAGCATCCACAGCATCTAAGAAGCAAAGCCAGGCCTTAAGCACCGACCTCTCGTTCCTGGACGCCCAGGTTTAGACCAGAAAGTGATGCTTTTTGGAAGGAAAACTACCTCGAAGGGAATAGGTAACCGCGAGCAGATACGTAGCAGAGGCATCAGAAGCGTCTGCAGGAGAAAGCAGCGCTTCAGTCTCTTCCCGGGGCCCCGGAGGCCAGAAAGGTGCCCCAGCACCGGGCGAGTGCGGTGCTACTACTCACCCCTACTCTCCTACGGTCCCCGTCGTCGCCCAGCTGACACAGCCCCTGCAGGGGGAGCCCCTCCCCCGCCCGCCGCCAGGGGTGGGCTCAGCGGGCTAGAGGAGGCGGCGGCGCAGGTGTCCGACAGCCGGGGCGAGAGATGTGCCCCAAGAGGAACTGGGTTCAAGGGAGGCAGCCTGGTGCCTTGCGCTCCCTGGCGCTGACAACTTCACCACCATCGACGTGGAGGGGCGAGGGGAGGCAATGGGGGGAGGCCCTCGCCCAGTGGCCCGGACCCCCCCGCGGTACTAGGCCCGAGCTCGGGCGGGACCGCTGCCCCGCGCCCCCTCAGGGACGCGATCCCCAGGCCTGATTCCCGTCCCTCAGCCCTGGCGACCACAGAGCAGCAGCGGCTCCCTCTCGGGGCCGCGGTCGCAGCGGCATCCTCGTGCTCCTCCTTCTCTGGCGCTGCTGCCTACACACACAGCCGCTGCACCCCCGAATGCTGTCGCCTAGCAACCGCGCGCATGCGCCCCGCCTCCGCCGTCGACCGCCGTCACTGCTGGCGCCGCTTTCGGAGCTCAGTCTGCGACCTAGAAAAGTACGCAAAAACACGTTTCCTAGGGCCCAGATAGAACGATGTCAAGGTAGGGGTGGGAGAAGGAAATGGCATCCCACTCCAGTATTCTTGCCTAGAGAATCCCGTGGCCAGAAGAGCCTGCTGGGCTGCTGTCCATGGGGTCGCACAAAGTCGGACACGACTGAAGCGACTTAGCATGCATGGATGCATTGGAGAAGGAAATGGCAACCCATTCCAGTATTTTTGCCTGGAGAATCCCAGGAACAGAGGAGCCTGGTGGGCTGCCGTCTATGAGGTAGCACAAAATCGGACACGACTGAAGCGACTTAGCAGCAGCAGCAGCAGCAAGGTAGGGGTGAAGTGGGGAGAGGTGCAGAATGCTCTGCAAATCTAAAGAGGCTGGAGGATCTAGGTTATGACCGTCTCCTGGCCCCTCCACAGGCACATTGATGGTTGAGACTGACAGTCCCGAGAATCTCCTAACTTATTCTTCAGAAGCGCTCTTTGCCATCTGATCCTTCATAAGGGCTTCCGGAGGAATTTTCTAAATAGCTTCTCTGACCATGTCACTCATCTGCATAACTCCAATGATTAATGGACAGTCTGCTGAATAGGCCTTAACTGTTCTTGACTACTATATTAGCATCCTCTCTGGTCTCCCTACCTTTAGACTTGTCTTTCTGAAATCCGTTCTCATATTTCTACCATATTGATTTTTGTAAAACATAAATCTACTCTCACTTCCCTCTGGTTTAGAGACTGAATGGGCTTTGAAGTTAGAGCCAGTATTTAAATTATGCCTCACCCACTGAGTAGATATATTTTCTTGAGCTATGGTGCTTAACTTCTCTGAATATATTTCCTCATGGAGATAATTATAGCACCTATAGACTAGTTTTTAGGATTAAATGAGAGAGTACATATAACGTACATAATATACATAACTTATTCTGGCACAGAGTAAGCATTCAGTAAAAATTAGAGCTATTTGTCAGTAGGTCTTGTTGCCTATAATAAAATACAAACTCCCTAGCTTAGCATTAAAAGTCTTCTAAGATCTTGCCTCTATTTTTCTAGTCCTAGCTACTTTTCAACCCCTCCTGGGCACCTAGCAACAGACAAGTACTTTTTGAGATATACCTGGATCAATGAAGTACTTGGATATATTTCCTCAAGGTTCATTTGGGGAAGAATTCTGTTTAAACTCTCCAATTAGTGAACATGTAAGTATCAGTGGTCCTTCCCAAATCACACATGTTAATATTAATATATTTACACTGAGAATTGACATGTAGGTAGTGACTACAAAAATTTTTTCTGGGGGTTTATTTACTTGATCTTTTTGAAATTAGGCTTAGAGATTCTATAAGGTGTAATGAAAAAATGTCACCAATTTTGAACTTAATACAATAGATAAACATATTTACCAACAACCTGTGCCCTTCTGGCTGTTTAATAAAAGTTTTAAACATTTTAGGAAGTGTAAAAAAGGGTGGGGGGGTTTTCCCTGATGGCTTATTGGTAAAGAATCCTTCTGCAATGCCGGAGTTGCAGGAGATGCAAGTTCGATCCCTGGGCCAGGAAGATCCCCTGGAGGCGGGCATGGCAACCTCCAATATTTTTGCCTGGAGAATCCCATGAACAGAGGACTGGTGGGCTACAGTCCATAGAGTCAGACATGATTGAAGTGACTTAGCACACACCATGCATGCACATGTGTAAGAAGTTTGAGAAACACCAGAATTGCTAATGAAACATTAGTGTAATCTCAAATGGAATATAAAACTAAAATGAAACTTTATGAGGACCAGACAGCCAGAAAATATTGGAGAAATAGAAGAACAATTGGAAAGGTGCAAAAGGATGAATCACTCTGAAACTAATTAAATGGAAGTACTAGATGGAAATAATCAACAAACTAACCAACAGGGAAGATCATAACATAGAGAATATTTATTATAACTGTGAATATAGCAGTGGGCTTGGATGGAGTTTTCTCACAGATCATACCTTTCCTTTTGTATGATATAGAAATGTCCTTCAGTTTGAAAAGAAGACAACTGTTTAGCATTCAGCCTTTTGCAAAGGCCATCAACAGCTCACAGGAGTAGACTTCTAAGAGAACTTGCTTGGATCTTCTAAAATCTCTATTTAGTTACATAAAATCTTTATTCCCTATTTACTTATTGAACTCATAATATTCTATAGCACACGTTTATTATGTTTATAGTAAAACAGAGGAATAAAGAATCACCCTTAAGTCTCCCATATACTTCTGGATATAGAACTGTGTCACTGGTTCACTTACACTCTCTCAATACTTTTCCTGGGGTTTCAGTATAAAATCTGAGCTCCTTTGCACACAGCAGTGTATCTGCCTCTATTATGGTGGTGAAGGAAAAACTGCTATCAACAAAGAGAGATCTATCCACATCTATATGGAAAAAATAAAACATTTATTATTAAGTGCAACACAGTACATGCATAAGGGTAAACCTTAAGAGACTGCAAAGTCAGGATAAAGTTCCACACAACTTATAATAAAGCAAATACAAAGTTTACTTGGAAATTGAGGTAGTTATTTGTTTAGTTAATTTACTTCCTCCAAAAGAAGAATAAAACTTCCATTATCTCCCCAAAAGACACCTTGAAACTTCCAGAAAGGCAAATGGTTACACCTGGAGATGGACTCCCATGCTAACTCTGTCTTTACATTTCTAAAGGGAATATGGCTCATGACCTTGGAAACATGTCTACATTATAAAACTGGAGACAGACATTTTAGTTCTGGAAAGATAGAAGATTCAGGTTCACTATGTCTCCTCAAAAGACACTCTAAGAAGTGAAGGGAAGGAAAATAATCTCTTTGTCCTTTACTCACCTTTATTTACCTTTCCAATTCAATGAGTTCTTCAAAAACAGAACTCCATGTTGGTACAGTAGATAGCACCTAGAAGACCATGGAGAAGTTTTTCTTAAATGAGAAAGTCACAAAAGAGATAGTATTGTTGTGGGTGTTGATGAATGAGTAAGAGTTTTCCAGAAGGGGATAAAAATAGTCCATGCAAAGGAAAAAGTATATTCAGAGGTCCAGAGAATGTGAAAGTGTATGGTATGCTCAGTTTGACTTACACGTACTATGTATCTATATTTAGGAGATGAGCACCATAAGGCTGTAATGGAGTTGAGTATAGAGAAGTAAGTTGGGGATAGATCGTGAAATGCCTCTAATGCCATGTCAAAGAATTTAGAAAAGGTCTATATCTGATGGTTAAAATAGGATAATGTTCTAATACTTGTTAAGGAGTCTGGCATAAATATTAGATAGTACTGGAGCCCCAAAGAGCTTATAATCTAACAGATGCAAGAAGGCAAAGTAGCAATTAACATAAATGAAACACCGTAAGTTGACATTGACAGAAGTATTTTAGGTGAATAGATTTGGAATAGACTTTGGATAAATTTTCTGAGAAAGTGCCTTGGAGACTCCATCTTGACCTATAATATAAAGTGTCTCCTTTATTGGAACTCCAAATACTTGAACCCTGTGTATCCATATACTATAGTTCTACCCCCCCACCTCTGTTCTGTTTCCATTCCAGCTTTTCTGAAGATAATCACTCTGACCTTTTAGTGTCAACTGATATTGAACAGACTTAGTTTCTTAACTCACTACTTGGCACCACTTGGCAATCCTTTAACTTTTTCTTGGTCAGTCCCTCTCCAATTTTCCTCAGCTGTCATTCTAAACCCTAACCATTCTCCACTGTAACTGACATACTTCACCCACCCATCAAACCCACCACCCAACTTATTACTTCATCACCTACATTCCTTACAAAATGGAAGCTATTAGGTGTTTTTCTCACCTACAGCCTGCATGTGCTCCCATATTGTACTTCAGGTCTTTCAGCTTCACACAGACTGTGTAAAACTACATCTTCCATCTGAGCTCCCGAACCTTGTCTCACCCAGCTCCTCAGAGACCTTGTTTATCACTGTTTCTGTCTTTATTATCTTAGATCTCTCCCTCTCTGCCATTCTCCTCAACCTATAAACATACTCAAGGTTTTTCTATCCTTAAAAGAAACACTTTCCCTTTATCCTGGAGCTTCTTCTCATTTCCTTGAAGTGTCTCCTTTATCTTATTACCTTTCCTTATGACACAGAGGTCTCAAAGGTGGTCATCTACATTTACTGTCTCTATTCCTTCACTTCCTATTCACCTTTAAACCATTGATTCCACCTATATGTCTCTACTGAAACCTCTTTTCATAAGTATAACAATTACTCATAAGTTTCTCTGTGCCATGGGTACTTTCTTGTGGACCTCACCACTACATCAATAGTGTTGACTATTTTGATTTGCTTGAAATGATCTATTTGCTTGACTTCCAAACACACACTCTTTTCTTTTCCTTCCTTTTTAGCTTTCTCACTTTTGTAATCTTCATGTATTATTCTTTTTCTACCTATCTCTTAAATGTTTATGTTCTTATATGGTTATGTCCATGGCCTATTTCTTTTGTTCTACTCTCCACATTCTATTACTTATACATGGATGACTTTCAAATCTGTAATGTTAGTTCAGACCTCCCTCCTGATCTAACCATCTACTAGACATCATCACCTGGATGACCCCCAAACAATTCATTTTGTCCATAACTGAATTCATCATCTTCCCACGCTAAATATTCTTCTTGCTTGTTAAGGGAGATTCCAAAAAAAAAAAAAAAACTCACCACAGAGAGACCCTGTTATTACAACACAATAATTCTATCTTCCTGCAGAAACAAATGAAATGACTAGATTATGGCCATTTTTTGTGAGTTATGTCAAGATAGCTCTACGTTTTCCTGAAAATAGATTGCATATATGTACCAAGGAATAATAAGTTGTGTCACTCAAAAGGAAGTTCCATGAGGACAGAGATTTTTGTCTGTTTTGTTCACTGCTGTATCTCCAGTGCTTAGAATAGTACCTGGGACATAGTAAGACCTCAATAAATAAAGGAATGCACATATCCTCTGCTTAAGGAACTTTCATTTAGGAATTCTACTAGACTGTAGCAGAATACATATGTCCACAGATTATGGATGAATGTATTCTTTTTGCATCGGAAATAAGATGAAAGGAAATTACAGCTGCATTTCACCCAGATTTCTGCCCATGGGGAGTAAAGAGAAAGGATCAGGAAGGATAAAAACATTCATGTATCACCTGGAACAGCCAATTGGCAGTTCGTGCTTCCAGGATCTCAGATATCTGCTATTGACAAAACTCCTCTGAGGTTTGCCTCCAGTTCCAGAGTGAACAATGCCAGCTCACCTCCAAGAAGACTGGAAGGATTGTGGGTCTTGTCTAGATCTTGTTTGGCATTGTATTCAATGGTGAATAAAGAACATGTGAAACCCTTTGCCTTGTCTTCTGAGTCAGAAACTTAGAAGTTCGACTCTCTCTTTTACCTCCCTACGCCCACCACATCTAATTAATAAACCCTGTCAATTCTATCTCCTAAATATCTCTCATATTCCTCTCTCCTTTATACTTGCACTGCCACCAGTTTTGCCTTAGTTTAGGCACTGACCTCTTTTTAGGACTATTTCAACAACTTTCTAATTGGGCTCCTTGCCTTCTCCAAACCATCTTCCACACTGCTTCTTGAATGAGTTATCTAAAATTCAAACCTTACAAAATTCCTCCTGCTTAAAATATTGCAAACCTATCCCTAGTGCCTATTGAATACACTCCAAGCTACATAATTCTTTATAACCTATCTCTTCTCCAGCCTTATTTCCTACTATTCTGTGCATTCCATTCCATGCACAGGAATATACTACTTGCAATTCTCCTTTGAAAAATATCCTCTTTCTTCTGGGAGCTTCTCTTCCCACCAGTTTATCTTAATGTTACTATAGAGCTTTCAGATTATGTGACCCCTTAATCACAGTTGACCAATCAAGGTCTGTCATATTCCTTCCTGGGAAAATTGAAATCAAGCCTAAGAGATTTCTGCCCACTCTGGCTGCTTTATTATGTTGAGTAGTATATACTCCAGAGCTGTTGGCAGCAGCAATTTTTATGCCGTATGGTCTGTGAAAAAGAAAAACCTGGTCTGCTATGATAGATGGAAAAGATACACAGAGAGATTCAGAGATAAGAAAAGGGAGAATTTAGATAACAGTTGAGTCCCTGGACTCCAGCTTACTCCTTTAAGCCCACCTGCCTTATTATTCTTGGGTTCCCTATGACACTCTATCTTCATGTTAAATTGTTTTTGTTGCTCAAGATAGTTAGAATTGAATTTCTCTTCCTTGCAAAAAAATACTACTCTATCATATCAAGCTATTTAACACTCCTATGTCTTTGATTATTCTTTTGCCCTTTAACTAAAAAATTGTTGCTCTTCCCATGACTATTTTATCTGAATAATTCCTATTTTAGTAGAGAAGGTAGCACTCAGACCATTCACCTGTACTGGAAAGATACCTACCTTTCTACCCTGGCTTTTAATTCCTCCCAAGGAAAGGGAATACTGATAAGTCAGATTGCATGACCATGATTAGGTCAGACTTAATAGTGGATTGTATCATTATCTACAAATAAGTCCCATGGTTATGTATGGCCCTTCCTTTTCTGTTCCTCCACATCTCTGTTGTAGGTATTGTTAGAAAGCCAGAGCCTACATTCCAGAAATCCGTCTGTCCCTCTCTTTCTCTCTGTCTCTCCACCTAAAAATATCGGCATTCATTCAGATTTCTGTGCCTTGTGACTACCCAGAGAACACATTTGGATTTGAGATTAGGAACAAGAGTGTCATTAGCGGACGTCACTTGGGTTTTAAGTGAGCCACATTTCAACCACATTTTTCCATCTTGTTCTACCAGGGAATACTTTGTGCAGTCCCTTATATTTATTCATCACAGTTGTAGCTGGTATTAGGAGGAAAAGAGATTCTATCCTGAAGTAGGAGATCCTTTGTGGAATGTAGATTGAAGAGACAGCTGCACTTCTGCTGAAGCTAGATTAGAAGGCAGAGTTCCACATGGAGAAAGGAAAGCACTCCTTATGATCAGCCAGGAAAGGACTTTTTAGACAGAATTTTGGTGCACATGCCTTTAGTCATTGATTGGAGTGACAGTATCTTGCTGTCCTCCTTCCCACCTTGAGCAATGCACTAGCTCCCCAAGAGAAGTTACATCCTGCTGTGGCAAGAAAATTTGGATGGTAGAAGAAAAATTTTGTTTCTGTTTAGGTAACCAAAGTGTTATTGTTGTTTTTTAGTCACTTAGTCATGTCCAGCTGTTTTGCAACCCCATAGACTGTAGCCCACAGGCTCGTCTGTCCATGGAATCCTCCAGGCCAGAATACTGGAGTGGGTTGCCATTTGCTTCTCCAGGGGAGTTTCCCGACCCAAGGATCAAACCTGTATCTACTGCACTGGCAGGTGGATTCTTTACCAATGAGCCACTAGGAAAGCCCAAAAGGCCTAGTTAACCAAAGTGTGGAGAATTCAAATACTGAGGGAAAACAATACTTCCATAGGTCCATATTTGATAAGTGCCAATAGTCACAGCAAAGAGCCAATAAATATTTGAGAGGCTTTTAGTAAATAAATATGGATGCTGACTTGATCTTTTGACAGGCAGTTTCTCAATTGAATTTTTTAAATTGATGGAACATTGCTTTACAATTTTGTGCTGGTTTCTGCTATTGTTGTTCAGTCACCCGGTCATGTCCGACTCTTTGTAACCCCATGAACTGCAGTACACCAGGCCTCGCTGTCCCTCACCTTCTCCTGTCTCATGTCCATTGAATCGGTGATACCATCCAGCCATCTCATCCTCTGACTGGTTTCTGCCATACAATGATGCAAATCAGTCATAATTTTGAGCCTCCTTCCCCTATCCCCATCGCACCCTTCTATGTCATCATAGAGCACCAGACTGGGTTTTCTGTGTTATTTGGCAACTTCCCACTAACTATCTTTGGGCTTCCCTTGTGGCTCAGCTGGTAAAGAATCTGCCTGCAATGCAGGAGACCTGGGTTCAATCTCTGGGTTGGGAAGATCCCCTGGAGAAGGGAAAGGTTACCCACTCCAGTATTCTGGCCTGGAGAATTCCAGGGACTGTATGTCAATGAGGTCACAAAGAGTCGGACATGACTGAGTGATTCTCACTTTCACTAACTATCTTATTACATGATAGTGTGTGTGTGTGTGTGTGTGTGTGTGTATGTTACTTTCTCAGTTCATCCCACCCTCACCTCCCCTCGCTGTGTCCACAAGTCTGTTCTCTACTAGATTCATCAGTACCATTTTTCTAGTTTCCATATATATGCATTAATGTATGATACTTATTTTTCTCTTTATGACTTACTTCACTTTGTATAACAGGCTCTAGGTTCATTCACCTCACTACAACTGTCTCAAATTCATTCTTTTTATGGGTAATATTCCACTGTATAAATGTACCACAACTTCTTTATCCATTCATTTGTTGATGGACATCTAGGTTGCTTCCATGTCTTGGCTATCATAAATAGTGCTGCAATGAACCTTGTGTTACACATATCTTTTAGAACAATAATTTTCTCAGGGTATATGCCCAGTAGTGGGATAGCTGGGTCATATGGAAGATTTATTCCAAGTTTTTAAAGGAATTTCCATACTGTTTTCCATAATGGCTGTATCAGTTTACCTTCCTACCAACAGTGTAGGAGGGTTCCATTTTCTCCACATCCTCTCCAGCATTTACTATTTGTAGATTTTTGTTGATGACCATTCTGACTGGTTTGAGGTGATACTTCATTGTAGTTTTTATTTGTTTTTCTCTAATAATGAGCAATGTTGAGCATCTTCTAATGTGTTTATTGGCCATCTGTATGTCTTCTTTGGAGAATTGTCTGTTTAGGTCTTCTGCCCATTTTTTTATCGTGTTGTTTGTTTTTCTGATATTAAGCTATATTAACTGCTTATATATTTTGGAGATTTAATCATTTTTGAGTTATGTCATTTGCAAATATTTTCTCTCATTCTGAGGGATGTCTTTTCATATTGTTTATAGTTTCATTTGCTGTGCAAAGCTTTTATGTTTAATTATATCCCACTTGTTTATTTTTGTTTTTATTTTCATTAATCTACGAGGTGGATCAGAGAGAATCTTGCTGTGATTTATGTCAGAGTGTACTGCCTATGTTTTCCTCTAAGAGCTTTATAGTATCTGCCTTACATTTAAGTCTTTAATCCATTTTTAGTTTATTTTTGTGTTTGGTGTTAGGAAGTGTTCTAATTTAGTTCTTTTACATGTAGCTGTCCAGTTTTACCAGCACTACTTACTGAAGAGGCTGTCTTTACTCCACTGTATATTCTTGCCTCTTTTGTCAAAGATAACTTGCCCATAGGTGTGTGGGTTTATCTCTGAGTTTTCTACCTTGTTCCATTGATCTATATTTCTGCTGTTGTGTCAGTACCATACTGTCTTGATGACTGTAGCTTTGTGGTATAATCTGAAGTCAGGAAGATTGATTCCTCCAACTCCATTTTTCTTTCTCAAGATTGCTTTGGCTATTCAGGGTATTTTGTGCGTCCATAAAGATTGTGAAATTTTTTGTTCTAGTGAAAAGTGCCACTGATAATTTTATAGGTATTGCATTGAATCTATATTGCTTCAGGTAGTATAACCATTTTCACAATATTGATCCTTCCAATCCAAGAACAGGGTATATCTCTCCATCTGTTTGTGTCATCTTTGATTTCTTTCATCAGTGTATATAGTTTTCTGCATCTAGGTTATTTGTCTCTTTAAGTAGGTTTATTCCTAGGTATTTTATTCTTTTTGTTGCAATAGTGAATGGGATTGATGTCTTAATTTCTATTTCTGATTTTTTATTGTTACTGTATAGGAATGCAAGGGATTTCTGTGTATTACTTGTATATCCCATGAGTTTACTAAATTTATTGATTAGCTCTAGTAGTTTTTTAGTGGTGTTTTTAGGGTTTTCTATGTATAGCATCATAACATCTTCAAACAGTGAGAGTTTAACTTCTTTTCTAATCTGGATTCCTTTTATTTATTTTTCTTCTCTGATTGCTGTGACTAGGACTTCCAAAATTATATTGAATAATAATGGTGAGATTGGGCACCCTTGTCATGTTCCTGATCTTAAAGGAAATACTTTCAGTTTTTCATCATTGAGAATAATGTTTGCTGTAGGTTTGTCATGTATGGTGTTTATTATGTTGAGGTGGTTTCCTTCTATACAAATTTTCTGGAGAGTTTTTTTTATCGTAAGTGGGTGTTGAATTTTGTCAAATATTTCTCTGTATCTATTGAGGTAATCATATGTTTTTTATCTTTCAATTTGTTAATATGGTGTATCACATCGATTGACTTGTGTATATTGAAGAATCCTTGCAACTATGGGATAAACCCCATTTTGTCATGGTGTACAATTTTATTGTGTTTTTGGATTGTTTACTAGTACATTGTTGAGGATTTTTGCATTTATGTTCATCAGTTATATTGGCCTGAAATTTTCTCTCAGTTGAATTTTGTGTAATAGATTATAGACACTGCACAGATAGTACAAGTTTACAGGCATACAGGTAAAGTTAAAACCAAGATTTTGGCTTTTTTCTATTTGCTTTCTAACCTTGTTCCATAAGCATTAAGGCTGCTAGAAGCAATATGTGAAACATTATTTTTTCTTAAGACTGTCATGAGCACTGGTCTTACATTTTATGAGTGTGGGACTGAAACTTGAAAAAAGAGTGACCATGGGAGGCATGAAGTTGTATCAGTACAACTTCAGAAGTGTTAGAAGAGTTACAACCCCAGTGAAATGGAGCCAATTCTGTAGCTACTGAAAAATACTAAGCTCCACCCCATAGGGCTTCCATGGTGGCTCAGACAGTAAAGAATCTGCCTGCAATGCAGGAGACACAGGTTCGATACCTGGGTTGGGAAGATCCTCTGGAGGAGGGAATGGCTACCCACTTCAGTATTCTTGCCTGGAGAATTCCATGGACAGAGGAGCCTAGTAGGCTACATACAGTCCATGTGTTCGCAAAGAGTCAGACACCACTGAGCAACTAACACATTCACTTTTCAAACACCACCCAGGCAACTGGGTGTACCTACTCTGGTTGAGATAAAAAAAAAAAAATCAGACATTAGAGATAAGATAATTTTTGACTTTAACTTATTTGGCAGTTTAATTTCTATATACAAAATAAACAAGTTTCCATATGTGACTCTATCTTTGTGGAAACAATCTTCGAGGGAGTTCATATTGTTCAAATGTAGGACATTATATTGCTGGGCTGGTGTTTCATTATCTGGACTATTGATACCATGTAGTATTATTCATTGAACCAGATTGGGCAATTGTAGATAAGCATAATTTGAGATGTAAAGTAAAATATTAGATAAATTTCTGGCCTGCTGTGCAGCTGTGGTACTGGGAAGGTAAATAAAAGAATAACGAATGTCTTGGAGATGGTATCACAAAAGAAATAGTAGAACTTACCTGATATTCTATGGGTCTTCTCCCACAAAAGGTGACTACCATCATAGATGACCATCATCTTGACTGTTAAGGCCAAAGAGTTAATAGAGAATAAAATGTAGAGGAGTATAAAGGGAGAAGAGCTCTCAGTCCCTCTCCTCACACTTGAAATCTCGCTAACAGATGGTTTCCACATGCTTTCCTACTCTTCTTTTCTCTTCCTAAACATGAGGGATCAGATGTCAAGACACTTTGTGGGGCTCATTTTCTTGTGAACTGAGGAACTGGAGTCACTAAAGACCAGGCAGGTGAACATGGCCTTGCTCTCAGCTGCTCCTCCTTCCATTCCTCTGGGATCATCAAAGTTCTTTCTCTCCACCTAAGGTTCCTGCCATGGAAGTTATAAAATGGTGGTAATATGTTTCTCCATACCAAGTTGGGGATGTAGCAACCTCTTTTAGGCTTCAAATTTCTGTCACTCATGCACTTCAAATCAGGTTTATCAGAACTTTGTATTGGACATATAAGACCCAGATCTAACTGATAATAATAACATGGTGCTCTGTTTGCCTTTTTTTATTTGTTCTGCCTTAAGGGAACAATTAAAGGGGAAGTGTTAGGCAAAATTCGGAGAAGGCAATGGCACCCCACTCCAGTACTCTTGCCTGGAAAATCCCATGGATGGAGGAGCCTGGTAGGCTGCAGTCCATGGGGTCGCTAAGAGTCAGACACAACTGAGCGACTTCACATTCACTTTTCCCTTTCATGCACTGGAGAAGGAAATGGCAACCCACTCCAGTATTCTTGCCTGGAGAAGCCCAGGGACGGCGGAGCCTGGTGGCTGCCATCTATGGGGTCGCACAGAGTTGGACACGACTGAAGCGACTTAGCAGCAGCAGCAGTTAGGCAAAATTAAGGCATTCTTAGGTAGTCTAGCCAATACCAACAAAATCTCTTCATGCCCTCAGTACTACTCATCTTCTTAACTTTTTTTCATGAGATGCCTATGGGGTTGTTTACTAGAAAACTCTCACTAGGAATTCTGACCCACTTACCCTGTTCCTCCACCCCACCATCTACATTAAGAGAGAATAACATGTAGAGGAGTATAAAGATGGAAGAGATTTTTGTCCCTCTCCTCGTGACTACCCCCATGACTATAATAAGGGTTGCTATATTATTACATTGTTGCCATAACTCTTAACCATAGTTGATCAGACCAGGGGTGAAGACGTTATTTCAGATGGACATTTTCCTTTGTTTTTTTCAAGGTGAGATGGCAGGACCAGCTCCATCTGTGCCTTTTATTAGGATTAAAAAAAAGCTTTCCTGGGATCCTTGCAGGCTGATTCCCCCTTATGATCATTGACCAAACCTGGACGCATTTGCTACTCTGGCTTTAAGGAAGCCAGAAAGTGAACATTTTGCCTGGGAGCTTCTCATATTGCCTCCCAGAACAAACTTAGGGGTCTGCTGGCAAGGGAAAAAGTGGGGAATCAGTATTGGGAATATAGTTAACAAGGTCCACTACACTAACACATTTCTGTACAGATTTAGTACAAAAATACATATAAACATAACTGCCTTTGCCAGGAAAGTGATCCATTTTACAGGGAGGCTTTACTTTTATTCAGCATAGTTTTGGAAGTCCTAGCCATGGCTATCAGAGAAGAAAAAGAAATAAAAGGGATCCAAATTGGGAAAGAAGTAAAATTGTCACCGTTTGCAGGTTACACGATACCCTACATAGAAAATCCTAAAGATGCTACCAGAAAACTACAAGAGCTCATCAATGAATTTGGTGAAGTTGCAGGATACAAATTATTACACAAAAATCTCTTGCATTCCTATACACTAAGAACAAAAGATCAGAAAGAAAGATTAAGGAAACAACCCCATTTATCACTGCATTAAGAAGAATAAAATATCTAGGCATAAATCTACCTAAGGAGACAAAAGACCTGTACTCAGGAACATATAAAAGACTGATGAAACCAACAAAAGATGACACAAACAAATGGAGATAGACCATGTTGTTGAATTAGAAGAATCAATATTATTAAATGACTATATTACCCAGAGCAATCTACAGATTCAATACAAATCTTATCAAATTACCAATGGCATTTTTCACAGAATTAAAACAAAAATTGACAATTTATATGAAAATACACACACCCCAAATAGCCAAAGCAATGTTTAGAAATTAAAACAGGCCTGGAGGAATTCAGCACCATGACTTCAGACTATACTAAAAAGCTATAGTCATCAAAACAGTATGACACTAGAACAAAAAGAAAAATATTGATCAATGAGAGATAAACCCATGCAGTTATGGTCACCTAATCTATAACAAAGCAGGCAAGAATATACAACAGAGAAAAGACAGTCTTTTCAATAAGTGGTGCTGGGAAAACTAGACAGCTACATGTAAAAGAATGAAATTAGAACACTCCAAAACTATACAAAAAAATAAACTCAAAATGGATTAAAAGCCTAAATGTAAGACCAGATACTATAAAACTCTTAGAGCAAAAGATATGTAGAGCAATCTCTGACATAAAATGCAGCAAGATATTTTTAATCCAGTTCCTACAGTAATTAAAAATAAACAAATCAGACTGAATTAAACTTAAAAGCAAAGGAAACCATAAACAAGTTGAAATGACAGCCCTCAGAATAGGAGAAAGTATTTACAAAGAATCCAACAAGGGATTAATCTCCAAAATATACCAACAGCTTATGCTGCTCAATATCAAAAAGCCAAACAACCCAATTAAAAAAAAATGGGCAGAATATCCAAATAGACATTTCTCCAAGAAGATATATATATGGTTAAAAACACATGAAAAGATGCTCAACATCACTAATTATCAGAGAAATGAAAATCAAAACTACAATGAAATATCACCTCACACCAATCAGACTGACCATCATCAAAAAATCTACAAACAATAAATACTGGAGAGGGTGTGTTGAAAAGAGAACCTTCCTACACTGTTGGGGGGAATGCAAACCGATAGAGCCACTATGGAGAACAGTATACAAGTTCCTTACAAACTGAAAATAGAGCTACTATATGATCCAGCAATCCCACTCCTGAGCATATATCCAGAAGAAAACATAATTCAAAAAGATACATGCACCCCAATGTTCACTGCAGTACTATTCACAATAGCCAGGACATGGAAGCAATCCAAATGTCTATAAACAGAGGAATGAATAAGGAAGTTGTGATTAGTCTATGAAACAGAATATTACTAATCCACTGAAAAGAATGAAATAATGTCATTTGCAGCAACATGGATGGACCTAGAGATTCTCACACTTAGTGAAGTAAGTCAGACAAAGACAAATATCATATGATAAAACTTATATGTGGAATCTAAAAAAGGCTACAAATGAACTTATCTACAAAACCTAAGTAGAGTTACAGATATGGAAAATAAATTTATTGTTACCAGAGGTTAAGTGAGGGAGGAGGGATAAATCAGAGACTGAAGCTGACATTTTCACACTACTATGTATAAAATAGATACTAATAAGGACCTACTGTATAGCACAGGGAACTCTACTCAATACTCTGTAATGGCCCATATGGAAAAAAGAATCTAAAAAAGAGTGGATATATGTCTTTGTAAAACAGATTCACTTTCCTGTTCACCTGAAATTAACACAATATTGTAAATCAACTATACTCCAATAAAAAATTTTAAATAAAAAATTAAAAAAATAAAAAGGAAGCTCTTTGTTTAGCTGCATATCTTTTATGGGTTGGGGTAGGAAAGCTAGTAAGGAAAAGCCAGAGGGACAGATGTGCTCTGCATAATAGAGGAAGAAGTGTTTGGAACTAAGAGAGCAGTCTGGGAGGGAGAAGGATATAAGATGATATGAGAAGAGGAAAAAGAAGATGGCTGAAAGCCACATATTCTGTGTTCTGAGCTTTCCCTGTTACCTCCAAATCTTTAATGAAGTCTAGAACTCATGAAAGGATTTTTGTTGATGGATTTCTTGTGAAAACTAATGAAGGGTTGAGCTCTGTGTGTAAATTGTATTGGAGTAAAACACAGACAGCATGTATATATACAGTTGCTATAGGCCAGAGCCTGAGGAAAGCAAGAATGTGTAAGCCCCACAGGTGATCACAGAAATCATGAGGAGAATCAGGAGTTCATATATCATGGAACAACAGAGGCCAAAAACAATTTTTCCAAGATCTCTGCAAAATAAAGAAGGCCCAGCCAACATCTGTGATGTGTATATTCCTTGTCTCCATTAAGTAGTGAGCTCCTTGAGGACTGGAATAACATTTTATTCATCATTGTATCCTAGGATTTAGCCAGATGCCTGGTACATGGTATATAGTCTGTAAATTCTTATTGAATTAAATTGAACTGACCTGCCCTATATTGTAATTCTCAATATAACTATCTTAGTCCTTTAGTAAATTGGAATCTCTATGATGAGTGTGTCTGATTCACCTTTTCATTAAATAAGTTGCCGTGAACATAGTAGGTGATAAAAGATACATTTTCAGAGCTCTGCCTTCATGGAGAGGGATAAAGTTTTCGGCAATATGAGTCCCATTCCTAGTGTGCTCTGTAATACAAGCCCTGATTTCTCAGCAGCTTGTTTCTCTTAAGCCAGTATGAAAATGAATTTCAAACAATATTAATTCATGGCAGGGAAAGGAAGCACATGCACGTGCTATGTGGCAGAAGGAAACTGGTTTGGAATTTTAATTTGCCATCAATGATCCACAAAGAGTCTAGCAGACAATCAAGGGATGGCAGTATATAGTCATTAATCACAATTATAAATTACAGTCAGTTTATTGTAAGTATAACTGGGTGTATAATTAACACTGGAGTGATATGCACTGTAATGTTGACTGTGAAAATCTTTACAAAGTGAAATTATGGGTGATTTTTTTCTTTTTTATCCTTTTATGCAATTTATAAACTGCAGGATATGTTCATAAATGCTCTCTAAAATAAATTCAGTTTATTTTTGTCCAGCAGAATAGAATTAACATTCATTGCATGCCTATTTGCCTATTATGTGTTGATCCCTATACCAGGCACGTTATAAATATTACATCATTTAATCCTTGGTAATGCCTTATTCAGCCAAATTTATGGATGATGTAACTGAGTTCCGGCATATAGTTAGAAAGTTCAAGTGTAAAGATTTAAACTCAAGTTTTGTCTGGAAAGTTTGGTGAAACATGGATTGCTGGGCCTCAACCCCAGAGTTCCTGATTAAGCAGATTTAGAGTGGGACTAAGAGTTTGCATTCTGTTTTCAGGTTATGTGATCCTCAGGAATCATACCATGGAAACTATTGCTCTAGAGAATCCAACTATTGTGAAAACCTTAAGTCATCTAATCCTGAGCTTTCAAATTAGTGGATAAAAGCACAGGGGTGTGCCACAAATGAATGACAGGTATTCAGAGATACTTAACCACTTTTACCCTCAAGATGATTGATTAACTAGTAACCTTTGACCACATTCTTGTTTATACCCAATATACCATAAATGTAAAAAAGAGTCAGAAAGCACTGATCTGGTATAACTACTCATATGATGCCTGAATCCTTCCCACAAAATCTCTAATAGATGGTCATGTAACTCTTGGTTGAATACCACCAGAGAAGGAGAACTCATTCTCCTATCTTTATTCAGTTCCATTTTTAGACTTCTTTAAAGTGCTTCCTCTACACAAACAGACAGCTGGGAAAGGGAAAGTAGATGAGAAAATATCTGAATCATTAGTTGGTAGTCCATGGCAGAAAATTTGATGTTCTAGACATGTCCATCCTTTCCTTCTTGTATCATTTTTTTTTTTTTTGCTATACAAATTGCCTTCCAAATCTGGCAACTTAAAACAGTTCACATGTGTTATCTCACAGTTTCTGTAGTTCAGGAATCCAGGCACAGCTTGATTGGGTCTACCACTTCAGGGTTTCTCAGAGGCAATTATCAAAGTTTTATCTAGGCTGTAGCCATCTCAAGGTTGGACTGAAGTGAGGGTGCCCCATTTCCTTGTGTTACCCAGATATTGCTCTCAGTTACTTGCTACATGAACTTTTTCAGCATGACAGCATGTTTCATCAAAGCTGCAATCTAAGAAGTCAATAGAGCCTGCCAGCAGGATATAAGTGACAATCTTTTATAATCTAATATTGGAACAGACATCTCATGATTCTGACCATATTCTATTCTTCAGAAGTAAATTACTTGGACAAGCCTACACTCAAAAGGAGGGGGATACACAAGAAAATGGATACCAGGAGGCAGGGATCATTGATGGTCCTCTTAGAAGTCTACCTACTACATAGACCCTTCTATATTCCCTCTTATATTCCCTATCCACAGCCCGAGCAAACTGGCCATTCTCACTATGTTTCCTTATCTCCCTGGCTTGTACAATGGTTTAGATTAGGCTGAACAAAGATTGGGTTGCATACTTCAGGGAGCTGAGCTAGCAGGACATAGTAGCAGAGATTTAGCTGCAATATAGTATCCATTTTCATACTCTTCTTTGCTAGCAGAACTGAAATTTTATTCAGTGCAATAATGTGCCTGGCTCACTTGCCAAGTTTCCTTCGTAGCTAGGGGTGGGCATAAGACTTAGTTCTGGCCAATAAAATGTAAGGACAACTTTGATAAGCATTTTGGGGGATGCTTTGCTTTCCGGATGAAGAGAGGCAAAAATAGCACTTTCTTCTTCCCTTTTCCCAATTTTCTTGCCATGATTATGGCTAAGATGGCTGGCACTCAAGCCACAGCTATCTTGCAACCATGTGAAGAAGATCACTGAAATTTTGGCTCTAATAACCCTCTACATCTACATTTGTTAGATGAAAAAAATTTATTTGTTTAAATCAATATAGTTGGATTTCCTGTTTGTGTGTGTGTGAATCACTCAGTTGTATCTTACTCTTTGAAACACAATGCACTATAGCCCACCAGGCTCCTATGTCCATGGAATTCTCCATGTGAGAGTACTGGAGTGGGTAGCCATTCCCTTCTCCAGGGAATCTTCCCAACATAGGGAGTGAACCCAGGTCTCCTGCATCGCAGGCAGATTCTTTACTGCCTGAACTACCAGGGAAGCCCAGATTTCTTGCTTATTGCTGCTAAAATCATGTCTACCTGGTACAGTCAGTCATGTAGACTGAAGTACTAAAACTTTCATTTTTGAATAGCTATTATCAGTTATGAAAAATTGATCAGCTCTGATAAATAAGAGGAAACTGGTTTGTAAGAAGTAGAATTTTTGAGCAGATGTTTTCAGAGAATGGGCCATACTTGAGTTTCCCCAGTTGGATTCCACAAGATTCTCTACTATCTCATTACAATAACCTCTCTTTACTTGAGTTAACTTCTGTAACTGGCGACCAAATATATCTTTGCATGAGCACATATTATTTAAAAAAGACAGGACTGATTTGTCTTGTTTTATGGCAGAAATCATCACAACACTGTAAAGCAATTTTTCTCCAGTTAAAAAATAAATTTAAAAAAGGAGGAGACTGAAAGATTGCAATTAATCTAGTACACTACATGGCTTCTATAACTCTAGTGCCATCTATGACTGGAGTGTAACACAGGGCCACAACTTACAGGCCTCACAAAGATGGCATATTTTATCCCTTGCCTCTCAAAAATGGCATATTTTATCCCCTGAATCTGATTCTCACTAGCCCCAGTTACTGACTCAACAGGGAATTCTTTAGCCACCATAGAATATGCAGTCCCTTGATGCCCATTTTTGGGTCTCAATTTGTTTTCCTGATCTGTAGGGGTATCACTTTTTTTTTAAAATTGAAGTATAATTGCTTTACAGAATTTTGTTGTTTTCTGTCAAACCTCAACATGAATCAGCCATAGGTATACATATATCCCCTAGTGAAGGACAGGGAAGCCTGACATGCTGCTGTCCATGCAGTCACGAAGAGTCAGCCATGGCATAGTGACTGAACAACAATGAAGCAGTGAAAGTATTCTCACAGGATTCAGTTTATGATTGTCAGACCAAGGCCATAAACTGAATCCTGTGAGAATACTTTCACTGCTTCATTGACATTCAGTCACTATGTCATATCTGACTCTTTGTGACTACATGGACAGCAGCATGCCAGGCTTCCCTGTCCTTCACTATTTCTCAGAGCTTGCTCAAACTCATGCCCATTGAGTTGGTGATGCAATCCAATGATCTTGTCCTCTGTCACCCACTTCCCCTGCTCTCAATCTTTCCCAGCATCAGGGTCTTTTCCAATGAGCTGACTCTTTGTATCAGGTGGCCAAAGTATTAGAACTTCAGCATCAGTCCTTCCAATGAATATTCAGGGTTGATTTCCTTTAGGATTGACTGATTTGATTTCCTTGCTGTCCAAGAGATTCTAAAGAGTCTTCTCCAGCACCACAATTCAAAAGCATCAATTCTTCAGTGCTCACCCTTCTTTATGATCCAAATCTCACATCTGTACATGACTGCCAGGAAAACCATGGCTTTGACTATACAGACCTTTATTGGCAAAGTGATGTATCTGGTTTTTAATATGTTGTCTAGTTTTGTCATAGTTTTTCTTCCAAGGAGCAAGAGTCTTTAAATTTCCTGACTGCAGTCACAGGCCACAGTGATTTTGGAGCCCAAGAAAATAAAGGACAGAAATGGCAAGGACCTAAAACAAGCAGAAGAGATTACAAGAATACAAAGAGCAGAATAAAAAATTCCTTAATGACCTGGATAATTATGATGGTGGGTTCACTCACCAAGAGCCAGACATCCTGGAGTGTGAAGTCAAGTGAGCCTTAGGAAGCATGACTATGAACAAAGCTAGTGGAGGTGATAGAATTCCAGCTGGCCAGCTGAGCTATTTCAAATCCTAAAAGATGGTGCTGTTAAATTGCTGCACTCAATATGCCACTGAATTTGTAAAACTCAGCAATTGCCAGGACAGGAAAAGGTCATTTTTCATTCTAATCCCGAAGAAGGGCAATGCCAAAAAATATTCAAACTGCTGTACAATTGGGTTCATTTTCACATGCTAGCAAGATAATGCTCAAAAGGTTTTAAGGTGATCTTCAACAGTACAAGAACCAAGAACTTCCAGATGTACAAGCTGGATTTAGAAAAGGCAGAGGAACCAGAGATCAAATTGCTAAGATCCATTGGATGTATCCATTGTATCTGTTTGAGTAAACTCCAGGATTCGCTGATGGACAGGGAGGCCTGGCATGCTGCAGTCCATGGGGTCACAATGAGTCAGACATGACTGAGCAACTGAACTGAACTGAACTGAAGTAATAAAACAACAAGATCAAGAGCGGCAGCCGTGAGGAGATACCCCACATCCAAGGTAAGGAGCAGCGCCTGTGTTTTGCTGGAGCAGCCGTGAAGAGATACCCCACATCTAAGGTAAGAGAAATCCAAGTAAGACAGTAGGTGCTGAGAGAGGGCATCAGAGGGCAGACAGACTGAAACAACAGTCACAGACAACTAGCCAGTCTGATCACACGGACCACAGCCTTGTCTATCTCAATGAAACTAAGCCATGGCGTGTGGGGCTAGCCAAGACGGACGGTCATGGTGGAGAGGTCTGACAGAATGTGGTCCACTGGAGAACGGAATGGCAAACCACTTCAGTATTCTTGCCTTGAGAAACCCATGAACAGTATGAAAAGGCAAGAACGTAGGACACTGAAAGATGAACTCCCCAGGTTGGTAGGTGCCCAACATGCTACTAGAGATGAGTGGAGAAATAACTCCAGAAAGAATGAAAGGATGGAGCCAAAGCGAAAACAACAACCAGTTGTGGATGTGACTGGTGATAGAAGCAGGGTCCAATGCTGTAAAGAGCAATTTTGCATAGGAAACTAGAATGTTAGGTTCATGAATCAAGGCAAATTGGAAGTGGTCAAACAGGAGATGGCAAGAATGAATGTTGACATTCTAGGAATCACCAAACTAAGATGGACTGGAATGGCGGAATTTAACTCAGATGACCATTATATCTACTACTGTTGGCAGGAAGCCCTTAGAAGAAATGGAGTAGCCATCATACTCAACAAGAGAGTCCAAAATGCAGTACTTGGATGGAATCTCAAAAATGACAGAATGATCTCTGTTCATTTCCAAAGCAAACCATTCAATATCATGGTAATCCAAGTCTATGCCCCGACCAGTGACTCTGAAGAAGCTTAGGTTGAATGGTTCTATGAAGACCTATAATACCTTTTAGAACTAACAACCCAAAAAGATGTCCTTTCATAATAGGGGACTGGAATGCAAAAGTAGGAAGTGAAGAAACACCTGGCGTAACAGGCAAATTTGGCCTTAGAGTACAGAATGAAGCAGGGCAAAGGCTAATAGAGTTTTGCCAAAAGAATGCACTGGTCATAGCAAACACCTTCTTCCAACAACACATGAGAAGACTCTACACATGGAATCACCAGATGGTCAACACAAAAATCAGATTGATTATATTCTTTGCAGCCAAAGATGGAGAAGCTCTATACAGTCACCGAAAAGAAGAATGGTAGCTGACTGTGGATCACATCATTGATTCCTTATTGCCAAATTCAGATTTAAATTGAAGAAAGTGGGGGAAACCACTAGATCATTCAGGTATGACCTAAATCAAATCCCTTATGATTATACAGTGGAAGTGAGAAATAGGTTAAAGGGACTAGATCTGATAGACAGACTGCCTGATGAACTAAGGCCAGAGGTTCGTGACATTGTACAGGAGACAGCGATCAAGACCATCTCCAAGAAAAAGAAATGCAAAAAAGTAAAATAGCTGTCTAATGAGGCCTTACAAGTAGCTGTGAAAAGAAGAGAAGAGAAAAGCAAAGGAGAAAAGGAAAGATATACCCATTTGAATGCAGAGTTCCAAAGAATAGCAAGGAGAGATAAGAAAGCCTTCCTCAGCGAACAATGCATAGAAAAAGAGGAAAACAATAGAATGGTAAAGACTAGAGATCTCTTCAAGAAAATTAGAGATACCAAGGGATCATTTCATGCAAAGATGGGTCAATAAAGGACAGAAATGGTAGGGACCTAACAGAAGCAGAAGATATTAAAAAGAGGTGGCAAACATACACAGAAGAACTGTACAAAAAAGATCTTCATGACCCAGATAATAGTGATGGTGTGATCACTCACCTAGAGCCAGACATCCTGGAATGCAATGTCAAGTGGCCTTAGGAAGCATCACTATGAACAAAGCTAGTGGAGGTGATGGAATTCCCGTTGAGCTAATTCAAACCCTAAAAGATGATGCTGTGAAGGTGCTGCACTCAATATGCCAGCAAATTTGGAAAACTCAGCAGTGGCCACAGGACTGGTAAAAGTCAGTTTTCATTCCAATCACAAAGAAAGGCAATGCCAAAGAATGCTCAAACTACCGCACAATTGCACTCATCTAACACGCTAGTAAAGTAATGCTCAAAATTCTCCAAGCCAGGCTTCAGCAATACGTGAACTTCCAGATGTTCAAGCTGGTTTTAGAAAAGGCAGAGGAACCAGAGATCAAACTGCAAACATCCACTGGATCACCGAAAAAGCAAACAAGTTCCAGAAAAACATCTATTTCTGCTTTATTGATTATACAAAAGCCTTTGACTGTGTGGATCACAATAAACTGTGGAAAATTCTGAAAGAGATGGGAATACCAGACCATCTGACTTGACTCTTGAGAAACCTGTATGCAGGTCAGGAAGCAACAATTAGAACTGGACCCAGAACAACAGACTCGTTCCAAATAGGAAAAGGAGTACATCAAGGCTGTATATTGTCACCCTGCTTATTTAACGTATATGAGGTGTACATCATGAGAAACTCTTGGCTGGAAGAAACAGAAGCTGGAATCAAGATTGCCAGGAGAAATATCAATAACCTCAGATATGCAGGTGACAACACCTTTATGGCAGAAAGTGAAGAAGGACTAAAGAGCCTCTTGAGGAAAGTGCAAGAGGGAGTGAAAAAGTTGACTTAAAGCTCAAAATTCAGAAAACCAAGATCATGGCATCCAGTCTCATCACTTCATGGCAAATAGATGGGGAAACAGTGGAAACAGTGGCTTACTTTATTTTTTTTGGCCTCCAAAATCACTGCACATGGTGATTACAGCCATGAAATTAAAAGACGCTTACTCCTTTGAAGGAAAGTTTTGACCAACCTAGGCAGCATATTAAAAAGCAGAGACATTACTTTGTCAACAAAGGTCCGTCTAGTCATGGCTATGGTTTTTCCAGTGGTCATGTATGGATGTGAGAGTTGGATGGTGAAGAAAGCTGAGTGCCGCAGAATTGATGCTTTTGAACTGTGGTGTTGGAGACGACTCTTGAGAGTCCCTTGGACTGCAAGGAGATCCAGTCAATCCATCCTAAAAGAGATCAATCCTGGGTGTTCATTGGAAGGACTGATGTTGAAGCTGAAACTCCAATACTTTGGACACCTGATGCAAAGAGCTGACTCATTTGAAAAGACCCTGATGCTGGGAAAGATTGAGGGCAGGAGGAGAAGGGGATGACAGAGATTATATAGTTGGATTTCATCACCGACTCATTGGACATGAGTTTGTGTGAACTCTGGGAGTTCGTGATGGACAGGAAGGACTGGCGTGCTGCAGTTCATGGTGTCACAAAGAGTTGGACATGACTGAGCGACTGAACTGAATTGAATAAGACAATCAATTCCAAGGTAGAGGTCAACAGAACCAGAAGAAGTAAAAAAAAAAAAAAAACAATTAGATAGGATCAAAAGAGAAACTAAGGTTTTATACTAATTATTGAGTTATTGGCACTTGGAAGTTGATACAGACGTTTTATGGTTGTTTTCTATATTAACATAGGTTGAAAGTGAAAGTTCTATTTGCTCAGTTGTGTCTACCTCTTTGCGACCCCATGTATTGTAGGTTAATGGATCAGTTCAGTTCAGTTCAGTCACTCAGTCGTGTCCGACTCTTTGCGACCCCATGTATTGCAGCACGCCAGGCCTCTCTGTCCATCACCAACTCCCGGAGTCTACCCAAACCCATGTCCATCGAGTCGGTGATGCCATCCAACCATCTCATCCTCTGTCGTCCCCTTCTCCTCCCGCCCCCAATCCTACCCAGCATTAGGGTCTTTTCCAATGAGTCAACCCTTCGCATGAGGTGGCCAAAGTATTGGAGTTTCAGCTTCAACATCAGACCTTCCAATGAACACTCAGGATTGATCTCTTCTAGGATGGATTGATTGGATCTTCTTGCAGTCCAAGGGACTCTAAAGAGTCTTCTCCAACACCACAGTTCAAAAGCATCAATTCTTCGGCGCTCAGCTTTCTTCACCGTCCAACTCTCACATCCATACATGACCACTGGAAAAACCATAGCCTTGACTAGACGAACTTTTGTTGGCAAAGTAATGTCTCTGCTTTTAAATATGCTATCTAGGTTGGCCATAACCTTCCTTCCAAGGAGTAAGCGTCTTTTAATTTCATGGCTGCAGTCACCATCAGCAGTGATTCTGGAGCCAAAAAAAAATAAAGTCTGACACTGTTTCCACTGTTTCCCCATCTATTTCCCATGAAGTGATGGGACCAGATGCCATGATCTTAGTTTTCTAAACGTTGAGCTTTAAGCCAACTTTTTCACTCTCCTCTTTCACCTTTATCAAGAGGCTCTTTAGTTCTTCTTCACTTTCTGCCATAAGGGTGGTGTCATCCGCATATCTGAGGTTATTGATATTTCTCCCGGCAATCTTGATTCCAGCTTGTTTATTCCAGCCTAGCGTTTCTCGTGATGTACTCTGCATATAAGTTAAATAAGCAGGGTGACAATATACAGCCTTGACATACTCATTTTCCTATTTGGAACCAGTCTGTTGTTCCATGTCCAGTTCTAACTGTTGCTTCCTGACCTGCATACAGGTTTCTCAAGAGACAGGTCAGATGGTCTGGTATTCCCATCTCAGTAAACATTTATTTTGTTCTTTTTCAAATGTATGAGTTCAATAATTCTCAATATATTCCATTGTTATCTTCACACATTCTGGAATTAAATGTGGCCCCCTCCAGCCTTTCCGTACCTTGGGTGCTTAATGTCAAGAAGTATGAAGGATGTGGGGCTTCCCAGGTGGCAACAATGGAAAAGAACCCTCCTGCCAGTGCAGGAGACACAAGAGACATGGGTTTAATCCCTGGGTTGGGAATGTTATCTAGAGAAAGAAATGGCAACCCACTCCAGTATTCTTGCCTGGGAAATCCATGGACAGAGGAGCCTGGTGAGCTACAGTCCATGGGGGTGTAGAGTCAGACACCACTGAAGGAACTTCATACACAGCAGAGGAAGGAAAACTCCAAAACTCATTCCACGAGGCCACCGTCACCCAGAAACCACAACCACACAAAGATGACACAAAAAGAAAATAAATGTAAAGGCCAATAACTCTGATGAACACAGATGTAAAAATGTTCAACGAAATTCTAGCAAACAGAATCCAACAACACACAGAAAGGATCATATATCATGATCAAGTAGGCTTTATGCGAAGGATGCAAGTATTCTTCAGTATATGCAAATCAGTCAATGTGATACACCATATTAACAAATTGAAAGACAAAACCATATAAGCATCTATCTCGATAGATGCAGAAAACGTTTTTGAAAAATTGAACACCCATTATGATAAAAACTCTTCAAAAAGTAGGCATAAAAGGAGCATAATACAACATAATAAAGGCAATTAATGACAAACACACAGAAAACATTATTCTCAATGGTGAAAAAATGAAAGCATTTCCTTTAAGAACAGAAACAAGACAAAGGTGCCCACTCTCACCACTATTATTCTCGTTTTGGAAGTCTTATTCACAGCAATCAGAGAAGAAAAAAATATATATATATGAAATCTAGTTTGGAAAAGAATTTTCTCACTGTTTGCTGATGACATATTACTATACATGTGCTGTGCTTTGCTTACTCCCTCAGTTATGTCCGACTCTTTGCAACCCCATGTACTGTAGCCTGCCAGGCACATCTGTCCATGGGGATTCTCCAGGCAAGAATACTGGAGTGGGTTGCCATACCCTTCTCCAGGAGAGCTTCCCAACTCACTGATCGAGCCGGGGTCTCCCACACTGCAGGCAGATACTTTACCGCCTAGCCACCAGGATAGCCCAAGAATACTGGACTGGGTAGCCTATCCCTTCTCCAGGGGATCTTCCTGACCCAGGAATCGAACCAGGGTCTTCTGCATTGCAGGCAGATTCTTTACCAGCTGAGCTACCAGGGAAGCCCAATATTATACATAGAAAACCCTAAAGATGTCACCAGAAAATTACTAGAGCTAATCAATGAGGGTAGTAAAGTCACAGGATGTAAAATTAATACACAGAAATCTCTTGAATTCCTATATACTAACAATGAAAAATCATAAAGAGAAATTAAAGAAACAATCACATTCATCATTGCAACAAAAAGAATAAAATACCTAGGAATAAACCTACCTAAAGAGACAAAAGACCTGTATGCAGAAAACTATAAAATGTTGATGAAAGTAATAAAAGACAGCATAAACAGATGGAGAGATATACTATGTTCCTGGATTGGAAGAATCAATATTGTGAAAATAACTATAGTACTCAAGGCAAACTACAGATTCAATGTAATCCCTATCAATCTACCAATATTATTTTTCACAGAACAAGAACAAAAAAAAAATCAAAATTTTTATGGAAACACATGACTCAGATGATAAAGAAACTGTGTACAGTGCAGGAGACCTGAGTTTGATCCTAGGATCAGGAAGATTCCTTGGAGAAGAGGATGCCTACCCACTCCAGTATTCTTGCCTGAAGAATCCCCTGGACAAAGGAGCTGGTGGGCTACAGTCCATGAGATTGCAAAGTCAGACACGATTGAGCGAGTAACACTTAACACAAAAGACCCTGAATAGCAAAAGAAATCCAAAGAAAGGAGAATGGAGCTGGAGGAATCAACATTCCTGACTTCAGACAATACTACAAAGCTACAGTAAGCAAGATAGTGTATTACTGGCACAAAAAGAGAAATATAGACCAATGGAACAAGGTAGAAAGCCCAGAGATAAACCCGCGTACCTCTGGGCACCTTATCTTTGACAAAGGTGGTGAGAATATACAATGGTGAAAAGACAGCCTCTTCAACAAGTGGACAGCTACATGTAAAAGAATGAAACCAGACAGGGGAATTGTGGTTCTTTATAGCTACATGTAAAAGAATGAAACAATGGACAGCTACATGTAAAAGAATGAAATAAGAACACCACTTAATACCATACACAAAAATAAACTCAAAATGGGTTAAAGATTTAGATATAAAGCCAGAAAATATAAAGCTCCTAAGGATAACATAGGCAGCACACTCACTGACATAAATCATAGCAATATCTTCTATGACCAACTTCTTAGAGTAATGGAAATGAACACAAAAATAAACAAGTGGAACCTAATTAAACTTAAAAGGTTCTGCACAGCAAAGGAAACTAAACAAAGTGAAAAGACAGTCCTTAGAATGAGAGAAAATAATAGCAAATGAAACAGCTGACAAAGGGTTAATCTCCAAAATATACAAACAGTTCACGCAGCTCAATACCAGAAAAACAAAAAGTGGGCAGAAGACCTAAATAGACATTTCTCCAAAGAAGACATACAGATAGCTAATAAACACGTGAAAAGATGTTCAACATTGCTCATTATTAGAAAAATGTAGATCAAAACTACAATAAAGTATCATCTCACACCAGTCAGAAGGGCCATCATCAAAAAATCTACAGACAATAAATACTGGGGAGGATGTGAAGAAAAGAGAACTCTCTTGCACTGTTGATGGGAATGTAAATTGATACAGCCACTATGGAGAATAGCATGGATATTCCTTAAAAAACTAGGAATGAAACTACCATATGACCCAACAATCCCACTACTGTGGACATACACCCAGAGGAAACCATAATTGAAGAAGACACATGTACCTCAATGTTCATCACAGCACTATTTACAAGAGCTAGGACATGAAAGCAACCTACATGTCCATCTACAGATGATTGGAAAAAGAAGTTGTGGTACATATATACAATAGAATATTAGTTAGCCATAAAAAGGAATGCATTTGAGTCGATTCTGATGAGATGGATGAACCTAGAGCCTATTTTACAGAGTGAAGCAAGTCAGAAGGAGAAAAACAAATATTATATAACAGATATATATGGAATCTAGAAAGATGGTATTGATGAACCTATTTGCAGAGCAGCAATGGAGACACAGAGATAGAGAACAGACTGATGGTCACACTGAAGGAAGGAAAGTGAGGGACGAATAGAAAGAGTAACACTGAAACATATACATTACCATATGTAAAGTAGATAGCCAGTGGGAATTTGCTGTATGATGCAGGGAGCTCAAACTAGATGCTCTGTGACAACTTAGAGGGGTGGGATGGGGTGGGAGTTGGGATGGAGATTCATGTGGGACGGGACATATGTATTCCTACGGCTGAATCATTTGATCAATGGCAGAAGCTAACACAATATTGTAAAGCAATCATCCTTCAATTAAAAATATAGTAAAGAAGGAATTGTAAATCAGAAAAATGTATCAAGAATCTCAAATGAAACATTGCTTGAAAACGCCTAGCAGAATCCGGTAGGCAGATGCAAGTTATATGCTAATCACCCACAATTCCCATCTACAAAGGCAATCTTGGTTAAGGCTTCAATTACTCTCCCCCACCTCCCATTATATGAATTATTAGGCTAGTTTAATTGAAGGGATGAAGGACATAGAAGTTTCTGGGAGAGTGTGAAAATGTGATCATTTATCTCTGCCCCTAACCCACTGGTTGACCCCAGGTGGGTCAATTAAAATTTCTGCTCTTTAGATTATGAGATAGTTGGATGGCATCACCAACTCAATGGACATGAGTTTGAACAAGCTCTGGGAGTTGGTGATGGACAGGGAAGCCTGGTGTGCTGCAGTCCATGGGGTCGCAAAGAGTCAGACACAACTGAGTAACTCAGCTGAACAGAATGTTACTCCCCTAGTTAAAACTCTCAACTGCTGCCTATCATAATTAAAATAAAATCCATACTCCTCACCATGATTTACAAGATACCATTTGTCTTTGCCTACCTCCTCAATATACTACTGTTCCCCTCAATCAGCCAGGTTCCTGACTACTTTTTTTCATAGGCCAAGCATGCTCCTGCTTTAGAACCACTTTACTGGTTCCCTCTGCCTGGAACACTTTCTCCAGATCATTGCATGACTGACTACTCAGGTCTCTACTTCAGTGTCACCTATGAAAAGAACCCTTTTCTGACCAGTCTGTGTTAAACATTTCTCCCTCTACCACCACCCTATTCCATTATCTTCTTTTTTAAAATGCTATTTTTTAAATTGTTATTGGGGTATAACTGATTTACAACGTTGTGTTTCAGATGTACAGCAAAGTGAACTGTTATACAAATGCATATATCCACTTGTTTTAGATTCTTTTCCCATATAGGCCATTACAAAGTGCTGAACAGAGTTCTTTGTGCTATATAGTAGGTCTTTATTAGTTATCTATTTTATATATAGAAGTGTGAACATTTCAATCCCAGTCTTTCAATTTATTTCCCCCCCTTTCCTCCTGGTAACTATAAGTTTATTTTCTACATCTGTAACTCTATTTTGGTTTTGTAGATAAGCTCATTTGTAGCCTTTTTTTTAGATTCCATGTCAGTGATATCATATGATAATTGTCTTTGTCTGACTTACATCACTCACTATGAGAATCTCTAGGTCCATCCATGTTGCTGATAATGGCATTATTTTGTTCTTTTTATGGCAGAGTAATATTCCATTGTATATATGTACCACATCTTCTTTATCCATTCCTCTGTTGATGGACATTTAGGTTGCTTCCATGGCTATTGTGAACACTGCTGCAATTAATATTGGGGTGCATGTAAATTTTTGAATTATGGTTTTCTCTGGCTATGTGCTCAGGAGAGGGATTGCTGGAACATATGGTAGCTCTATTTTCAGTCTTTTAAGGAACCTCCAATCTGTTCAGTTTTTTAAGGAACCTCCATACTACAGTGGTTGTGCCAGTTTGCATCCCCACCAACAATATGGAAGGATTCACTTTCCTCCATTATCTTCTTTTAATTTATCAGTCTTATCTTTACCTAAAATCACCATATGTATTTCCATTATTATTGTCTAGCAGCTCCCACTATAAAGCAAGCTTCATGAGCAATAGAACATAGTGGTTAAGAGCATGACTTCTGGAGCCAGACTGTCTAAATTCAAATTCCAGTTCTGCTACCTATATGCTGAGTGATTCTGGGGAACATAACTTCTCTGTGCCTCAGCTTCCTCTTCTATAGCATGGGGGCAGTAATAGTAATACTTGGTAGGGTCACTGAAATGATTAACTGAATTAATACATGCAAAGCAATATGTCTCTAGTACCTAGAAGAATGTCTGGTAAATAGCAGATGCCTAAGAAGTACTTGGTCTTTCCCGGTAGCGCCAGTGGTGAAGAAACTCTCTGCCAATACAGGAGACATAAGAGATGCTGGTTCAGTCCTTGGGTCGGGAAGATCCTCTGGAGAAAGAAATGGCAATCCACTCAAGTATTCTTGCCTGGGAAATGCCATGGACAGAGAAGCCTGGTAGGCTTCATTCCAGTGGGTTGCAAAGAGTCAGACACAACTGAAGCGACTTAGCATGCAGGCAAGACATACTTAATGACTAATTGAATGAAGGAATCCTTGATGCCTCTTGTTCCTTCTCTCCTTGTTTGTCTAGTTTCCCCTCCGGACTCTTCCTTTAGGAAGTTTTCCCTGACTGTTCCCTTTCCTACTTGCTAGGACCATGTTGGTTCTTTCGTTTTGTGTGCTCACAGAACTGAGACTTCCAATCACTAATTGCTGGATATAGCTGTACAATTACATGTGTGTGCGATCTTTGTAATAACTAGTCTCAAACTTGGTGAGGGAAGGGCCTATGTCTGTCATATCTGCTATGGGATTTCTGCTGCCTAGCATCATACTTGGCACAGAAGTTACACAATAAATATTTCTTGACTAAATGACTCATTTTTCTCTTAGAAATGTTAAGAAACATGACTTGAAAAACTGAGTATTTTGCAGCACTTTTCTTGTTAATTTTATTGGAGTATATATATATATATATATATATATATTTACAATATTGTATTAGCTTCTGCTATTCAGCAAAGTGCATCAGTTATACATATACATAAAGACCCTCTTTTTTCAGATTTTCTTTCCCATTTAGATCACCACAGAGCACTGATTAGAGTTTTCTGTGCTATACAGTGGGTTCACATTAGCTATCTATTTATACGTAGCACTGTAATACGTCATTCCCAATATCCCAATTCATCTCACCCCCCTAAACAACCATAAGAATTTCTCTATGTCTGCATCTCTATTTCTGCTTTGCAAATAAGTTCATCTGAACCATTTTTTCTACATTCCACGTATAAGTGATATTATGCAGTATTTATTTTGCTTTTTCTGACTTTCTTCACTCTGTATGAATCTCTAGGTATATCCACATCTCTGCAAATGGCATTATTTCATTCCATTTTATGGCTGAGTTACATTCCATCATGTACATGTACCACATCATCTTTACCCATTCCTATGTTGATGGATGTTTAGGTTGATTCCATGTCCTGGATATTGTAAATAGTGCTGCAATGAACATTGGGGAGCATATATCTTTTCAAATTATGGTTTTCACAGGGTATATGCCAAGGAGTGAGATTGCAGGGTCATATGATAATTCAAGTTTTAGTTTTATAAGGAACCTCCATACTGTTCTGCATACTGGCTACACCAATTTACATACCCACCAACAGTAGGAGGGTTCACTTTTCTCTACATCTTCCCTAGCATTTATTGTTTGTAGATTTTTTAAAATGATGGCCATTCTGACCAGTCTGCAGTGATACCTCATTGTAGTCTGATTGGCATTTATCTAATATTTAGTTACTCCTCTGTGGATCACAACACTTTCATGGCACAGGGGCTTGTGTAATGCAGTGAAGCTATGAGCCATGCTATGCAGGGCCACCCAAGACAGATGGGTAATAGTGAAGAGTTCTGACAAAACATGGTTCAGTGGAGAAGGAAATGGAAAACTACTCTAGTAGTATTGCCTGGAGAATCCCATGGATAGTATGAAAAGGCAAAAGACAGGACACCATAAGATGAGCCTCACAGATTGGAAGGTGTCCAATATGCTACTGGGGAAGAGCGAAGGGCAATTACTAATAACTTCAATAAGAATGCAACACATGGGCCAAAGTGAGAACAACACTCAGCTATGGATGTGTCTGGTGGTGAAAGTAAAGACCAGTGCTGTAAAGAACAATGTTGCATAGGAACCTGGAATGTTAGGTCCATGAATCAGGGTAATTTGGATGTGGTCAAGTTTAGGACATGGCAAGATTGACCATCAGTATCTTAGGAATTGGTGAATTAAAATGGATGGGCAGGAGTGAATTTAATTCAGATGACCATTATATCTACTACTGTGGGAAAGAATCCATTAGAAGAAATGGATTAGCCCTCATACTCACCAAAAGACTCTGAAATGCAGTACTTAGGTGCAATCTCAAAAACAATATAATGATCCCAGTTTGTTTCCAAGGCAAACCATTTGACATCACAGTAATCCAAGTCTATGCCCCAACCACTAATGCTGAAGAAGCTGAAGTTGACAGGTTCTATGAAGACCTACAATACCTTCTAGAACTAACACCCCCCCCAAAAAAAAATGTCCTTTTCATTATAGGGGATTGGAATGCAAAAGTAGGAATTCAAGAGATACCTGGAGTAACAGGCAAGTTTGGCCTTAGAGAATAAAATGAGGCAGAGCAAAGTCTACCAGAGTTTGCAAACACCCTTTTCCAGCAACACAAGAGATGATTCTACACATGGACATCACCAGATGGTCAATACCAAAATCAGATAGATTATGTTCTTTTCCCTCTTCATGGATCACAGCTTTGTCATGATAAAGGGCCTACACAACTCAGTGAAGCTATAAGGCATGCTAAGCAGGGCCACCCAAGATGGATGGCTCATAGGGGAGAGTTCAGACAAAATGAGGTCCACTGGAGAAGGGAATGACAAACTAATCCAGTATTCTTGCCTGGAGAACCCCATGAACAGTGTGAAAAGACAAAAAAATAGGGCACCAGAAAATGAGCCTCCCAGGTCACAAGGTGTCCAGTATACTCCTGGGAAGAGCTCCAGAAAGAATGAAGAGGCTGGGCCAAAATGGAAATGATGCTCAGCTACAGATATGCTTGGTGGTAAAAGTAAAATCTGATGCTGTAAAGAACAATATTGCATGAGAGCCTGGAATGTTAGGTCTGTGAATCAAAGTAAACTGGATGTGGACAAGCAGGAGATGGTAAGAGTGAACATTGACGTTTTAGGAATCACTGAACTAAAATGAACCAGAATAGGGCTTCCCAGTTGGTGCTAGTGGTAAAGAACTGGCCTGCCAATGCAGGAGACATAGAGACACGAGTTCAATCCCTGAGTTGGGAAGATCCCCTGGAGGAGGGCATGGCAACCCACTCCAGTATTCTTGCCTGGAGAATCCCAAGGACAGATGAACCTGGAGGCTATGAGTCCACAGGGTCACAAAGAGTTGGAAATGACTGAAGAGACTTAGCGACAGGCAAATTTAATTCAGATGATCATTATATCTACTACTGTGGGAAAGAAAAACTCAGAAGAAACAAATAGTTCTCATAGTCAATAAACGAATCTGAAATGCAGTATTTGTGTGCAATCTGAAAAACGACAGAATGCTCTCGGTTCATTTACAAGGCAAACCATTCAACGCCACAGAAATCCAAGTCTGTGCCCCAGCCACTAATGCTGAGAAGCTGAAGTTGAATGGTTTTATGAAAATGTACAAGACCCTCTAGAACTGACACCAAAAAGAGATCGTTTTCATCATGGGGAATTGGAATGCAAAAGTAGGAAGTCAAGAGATACCTGGAGTAACAGGTAAGTTTGGCCTTGGAGTACAAAATGAAGCAGGGCAAATGGTAACAGAATTTTGCCAAGAGAACTCACTGGTGATAGTAAGCACTCTTTTCCAACAACACAAGACACAACTCCACACATGGACATCACCAGATGTTCAATATCAAAATTAGATTGATTACATTCTTTGCAGCTGAAGATAGAGAAGTTCTATCCAGACAGCAAAAACAAAACAGTGAGCTGAATGTGGCTCAGATCATAAGTTCCTTATTCCAAAATTCAGGCTTAAATTGAAGAAAGTAGTGGAAATCCCTAGAAAATTCAGGTATGAACTAAATCAAATCCCTTATGATTATACAGTGGAGGTGACAAATAGATTTAAGGGATTAGATCTGATAGAGTGCCTGAAGAACTGTGGACAGAGGTTCCTAACACTGTACAGGAGGCGGTGACCAAAACCATCCCAAAGAAAAAGAAATGCAAGAAGGCAAAGTAATTGTCTGAGGATCCTTTACAAATAGCTTAGAAAAGAAGGGAAGTGAAAGGCAAGGCAGAAAGGGAAAGATATACGCAATTGAATGCTTCCAGAGAATAGCAAGGAGAGATTTTTTTAAAAATCATTCTTAAGTGAACAATGCAAAGAAATAGAGTAAAACAACAGAATGGGAAAGACTAGAGATCTCTTCAAGAAAAGTGGAGATACCAAGGGAACATTTCATGCAAGGATGGGCATGATAAAGGATAGAAATGGCAAGTACCTAACAGAAGCAGAACATATTAAGAAGAGGGGGCAAGAATACACAGAAGAACTATACAAAAAAGTCTTAATGACCCAGATAAACATGATGGTGTGGTCACTCACCTAGAGCCAGAAATCCTGGAGTGTGAAGTCAAGTGTACCTTAGGAAGCATCACTATAAACAAAGCTAGGGGAAGTGATACCTACCCTGGTAGCTCAGATGGTAAAGCATCTGTCTACAATGTGGGAGACCTGGGTTTAATCCCTGGGTCAGGAAGATTCCAGCTGAGCTATTTCAATCCTGAAAGATGGTGCTGTTAAAGTGCTGCACTCAATATTTCAGCAAATTTGGAAAACTCAGTAGTGGCCACAGGACTGGAAAAGGTCAGTTTTCATCCCAATCCCAAAGAAAGGCAATGCAAAAGAATGTTCAAATTACCATACAACTGTGCTCATTTTACATGCTAGGAAGGTAGTGCTCAAAATCCTTCAAGCTAGGCATCAACAGTACATGAACTGAGAACTCCCAGATGTTCAAGCTGGGTTTAGAAAAGGCATAGGAAACAGAGATCAAATTGTCAACATTTGTTGGATCATAGAGAAAGCAAAGGGATTCCAGAAAAATGTCTACTTCTGTTTCATTGACTATGGTAAAGCTTTTGACTATGTGGATCACAACAAACTGAAGAAAATTCTTAAAGAGATGGGAATACCAGATCACCTCACCTGCCTCCTGAGAAACCTGTATGGAGGTCAAGGAACAACAGTTAGAACTGGACATGTAACAATGGACTAGTTCAAAATTAGGAAAAGAGGACATCAAAGCTGTATATTGTCACCCTGCTTATTTAACTTAAGTGCAGAGTACATCAACCAAAATGCTGGGCTGGAGGAATCACAAGCTGGAATCCAGATTACTGGGAGAAATATCAAGAATCTCAGATATGCAGATGATACCACTCTAATGGCAGTAAGCAAAGAAAACTAAAGAGCCTCTTGATGAGAGTGAAAGAGGAGAGTGAAAAAGCTTGCTTAAAACTCAGCATTCAAAAAACCAAGACCATGGCATCCAGTCCCATCACTTCATGGCAAATAGAAGGAGAAAATGTGGAAGCAGTGACAGATTTTATTTTCTTGTGCTCCAAAATCACTGCAGATGGTGACTGCAGCCATGGAATTAAAAGACGCTTGCTCCTTGGAAGGAAAGCTGTGACAATCCTAGACAATGTGTTAAAAAGCAGAGAGATTACTTTGCCGACAAATGTCCATATAGTTAAAGCTATGGTTTTTCCAGTAGCCATGTATGCATCTGAAAGTTGGGCCATAGTGAAGTCTGACTGCAGAAGAATTGATGTTTTGGAATCGGGCTGCTGAAGAAGACTTTTGAGAGTCCCTTGGAGTGCAAGGAGATCAAAACAATCAATCCAAAGCAAATCAACTCAACATTCATAGGAAGGGCTGTTTCTGAAGCTGAGGCTCCAATACTTTGGCCACCTGACACACAGAGCAGACTCTTTGGAAAGACCCTGATAATGAGAAGGATTGAGGGCAGGAGGAGAAGGGGACGATAGAGGATAAGATGGTCGGATGGCATCAGTGATTCAATGGATATAAGTTTGAGCAAACTCTGGGAGATAGTGAAGGACAGAGGAGCCTGACATGCTTCAGCCCTTGGGGTTGCAAAGAGTTCGACACAACTTAGGGACTGAACAACTACAACTATAATTCGTGAAATTGAGCATCCTTTCATGCTTTTTAACTGTCTGTATCACTTCTTTGGAGAAATGGCTATTTATGTCTTCCACCCATTTTTTTTTTCATTCGGTTGTGTGTTTTTTGAAACTGAGCTGCATGAACTGTTTCTATATTTTGCAGATTAATCCCTTATCAGCTGCTTCATTTGTAAATATTTTCTCCCATTGTGAGGTTTGTCTTTTCATTTTGTTTGTGGCTTCTTTTACTGTGCAAAAGGTTTTAAGTTTATTTACAATCCATTTGTTTATTTTTGTTTTTTATGTTCATTACTCTATGAGGTGGATCAAAAAAGATTTTGCTATGATTTATGTCAATGAGTATTCTGTCTATATTTCCCTCTAAGAATTTTATAGTGTCCAGTCTTACATTTAGGTCTGTAATCCATTTTTATTTTATTTTTGTGTACCATGTAAGGGTGTTTTCTAATTTCATTCTTTTACATTTAGCTGTCCAGTTTTCACAGCACCACTTATTGAAGAGACTGTCTTTCCTCCATTGTATATTCTTGCCTCCTTTGTCAGATATTAAGTGACCATAAGTGCATAAGTTTATCTCTGGATTTTCTATCCTGTCTCATTGGTATGTTTCTGCTTTTATACCAGTACCATACTATCTTGATTACTGTAGCTTGGTAGTATAGTCTGAAGTCAGGGAGCCTGATTTCTCCACCTCTGTTTTTCTCTCTCCTTGCTTTGGGGGCTTTCCTGGTGGCTCAGTGGTAAATAAACCACCTGTCAATGCAGGAGACATGAATTTGATCCCTGGTCTGGGAAGATCCTGCATGCCTTGCAGCAACTAAGCCTGTGCACCACAACTATTGAGCCTATGCTCTAGAACTCAGGAGTAACAACTACTGAGCCCATGTGCCAGGACTACTGAAACCCGCACCCCTTAGAGCCTATGCTCCCATGCTCTACAACAAAAGAAGCCATTGCAATGAGAAGCCTGTGCAGTGCAACTAGAGAGTAGCCTTGCTCACTTCAACTAGAGAAAAGCTGGCATAGCAATGAAGACCAGCACAGCCAAAAAAAAAAAAAAAAATTGCTTTGGCTATTCGGGGTCTTTGTGTTTCTATACAAATTGTAAAAATTTTTGCTCTAATTCTGTGAAAAATGCCATTAGCAATTTGACAGATACTGCACTGAATCTGTAAACTGCTTTGGGTAGTATAGTCATTTTCAAAATATTGATTCTTCCAATCCAAGAACATGGTATGTCTCTCCATCTGTTTGTGTTGTCTTTGATTTCTTTCATCAGTATCCTATAGTTTTCTAAGTATATGTCTTTTGTCTCCTTTAGGCAGGCTTATTCTAAGGTATTTTATTCTTTTTGGTGTGATAGTAAATGGAACTTTTCCCTTAATTTCTCTTTCTGATCTTTCATTATTGGTGTATAGGAATGAAAGATATTTCTTTGTATTAATTTTGTATCCCACAACTTTGCCAAAATCATTGATAAGATCTAGTCGTTTTCTGGTGGTCTTTTTAAGGTTTTCTACGTATGTGGTGTGCTTAGTTGCTCAGTTGTGTCCAACTCTTTGTGACTCCATGTATTGTAACCCACCAGATTCCTCTGTCCTTGGGATTCTCCAGGCAAGAATACTGGAGTGGGTTGCCATGCCCTCCTCCAGGGGAATCTTCCCAACCCAGGGATCAAATCCAGGTCTCCCACATTGCAGGCAGATTCTTTACCATCTGAGCCACCAGGGAAGCCTTTTCTATGCAATGTTTTCTATGAATGTTTCTATGTTTGTTTCTATGAATGTTTCTATGAAGCATTCTATGTAATGTTTTCTATGAAAACGTGTAGTTTTCATATAAACTGCAAACAGTCACAGTTTTCCTTATTTTCCAACTTGGATTCCTTTTATTCCTTTTTCTTCTCTGATTGCCATGACTCGGACATCCAAAACTATGGTGAATAATAGTGGCAAGAATAGACATGCTTATATTCTTCCTAATCTTAGAGGGAATGGTTTCAGTTTTTCACCATTGAGAATGATGTTTGCTGTGTGTTTTGTCATATATGGCTTTTATTATGTTGAGTTAGTTTCCCTCTATGCCCACTTTCTGGAGAGTTTTTATCATAAATGGGTGTTGAATTTTGTCAAAAGGTTTTTCTGCATCTATTGAGATGATGCTTCCCTGATAGCTCAGTTGGTAAAGAATCCACCTGCAATGCAGGAGACTCCGATTTGATTCCTGGGTTGGGAAGATCTGCTGGAGAAGGGATACACTACCCACTCCAGTATCCTTGGGCTTCCCTTGTGGCTCAGCTGGTAAAGAATCCGCCTGTAATGCAAGAGACCTGGGTTCCATCCCTGGGTTGGGAAGGTCCCCTGGAGAAGGGAAAGGTTACCCACTCCAGTATTCTGGTCTGGAGAATTCCATGGACTGTATAGTCCATGGAGTCACAGAGAGTCGGACACAACTGAGAGACTTTCACTTATACTTACTGAGATAATTATATGGATTTTATTCTTCAGTTTATTAATAAGGTGTATCACATTGACTAATAGTGTATATTGAAGAATTCTTGTATCCCTGTGATAAATATCTCAATCATGGCTTTTAATATGTTGTTATATTTTGCTTGCTAGTATTTTGTTGAGGAATTTTGCATCTATGTTCATCAGTGATATTGGCCTATAATTTTCCTTTTTGTCATATCTTTGTGTGGTTTTGGTATCAGGGTGATTATGGCCTCCTAGAATGAGCTTCAGAGTGTTCCTCCCTCTGCAATTTTTTTTGCAGCACTTTTTGAAAATTAATTCAGATTGAAAGCTGTTGTTGCACCTCTGCCTCCTCTCTTAGTTCAGTTCATTATTGAAACAAAGGGAAAGATGTATGAATTCAAACATTCTGCCTTCCACTCTTTAAATCTTGATCTGTTCCCTGAAAATATCAGGTTAAGAAGAAACTGGCTGGATTCCCCTTTGCTAATTCCTTGCATTTTAATAATATTCATCCCAACATATCCTGCCTCCTTACCTGTTTCTTAGCAATAAGGACAATGTTGATCCTGATAGGACTATGGCATTTTTTCTACTACCTCAAATCAATCAATATTTTCTAAGAAAATAACACATTATAACTCACTTCTAGCACAGCTCTAAAATATTCTCTCATCCATTAAAGAGCTTTCTAATCAACTGAGAGTAATTGAACAGTAATTGAACACTTCTTACTATAAGGCTACCACATTGTCTTGAAGATACTGTGTTAAGTGCTATTTCAGGAAATAGAGCAGAAAGTAAGGTTTCTTTCTATTGCCTTCTCTTTATCTGTAACATTTTCCTTCCTCTCACAGCTAGCTTGGGTTTCATAGCACTCAGCAAGGAGCAGGTGAGACACCTGTTAATAAAGAGGTTAAGAAACCAAGACAAATCCATGACAGCTACAACACTTATGAACCCTTTCCTTAGTTGGATACCTTAACTGTTACAAATAGCACAAAGCTTCTTCTAAGCTCCAAGTGCTCAAGGCCCCTTTACCTAGATTAACTGTCATCTTCCTTTGATGTCCTTGGGTTGCAAAGATGGAACATATTTGGTCCTCTTCAGGGTCCCTGTATTGGAGTGTACTATCTAGCTGAAGTAACAGAGGCATTTGGATTCCATGGGGGCAGCAGCAGCTTGATACAGCCAGTATGGGACTATGGAAAGAGCAGAAGTCCCTGAGTCAAGGCTTAGATTTCTGTGTCAGATGGGCTGGGTTACCCTGGATAAGTCCATTGCCTCTCTTGTCCTGGTTTCTTATTTGTGAAATAGGGTTTTAGTGAGGCTTGAAAGAAACTGGCCAAATTTCTTTGAAAATCATATTGTAAAGGTATTAACACATTAATTGAAACAGATACAAAGCCATATCTAGACCCTTAACAGACGTGTGAAAATAGAATGAGATAATGATTCTAGAAGAAAGTGGATGACAGAAGGAGAGAAATATTTTAAAATCTCAAAGGCCATTCCTAAATACTTCCCCGACAGCCCCATACACACCCTCCATTTCTCCTCAAATCAGAGTTAACTTATAAAGTGATTTTGACATAAATATTTGGCTTCCCTGGTGGCTCAGAGGTTAAAGCATCTGCCTGCAATGCGGGAGATTTGGGTTCGATCCCTGGGTCAGAAAGATCCCCTGGAGAAGGAAATGGCAACCCACTCCAGTATTCTTGCCTGGAGAATCCCATGGGTGGAGGAGCCTGGTGGGCTACAGTCCACGGGGCCGCAAAGAGTCGGACAGGACTGAGCGACTTCACTTTCACTTTCATATACATTTAAGATCCCATTTTGCTTTTGTTCTTCATATTTTTTTCATAGATATTCCAAAGTCCCCTGGTTCAACCTGTGCCCAGGCTCTAGCTTTGTAACTTACTTTGTGGCTTTGGCCAAGCCAGTTTTCCAGAGTCAGTTTTTTTCCTTGTAAAAAGGGATAAATCTACTCATCACCTTCACAGTGATTGAGAAGATGAAATGAGGGAATATACATACAGCTCTTAGCACAGTATCAGATACATCTCAGGAACTTACATGGCCTTGTTCCCTTCCCCCTCCTCTTATAGAACAGGGCTGCAGCCTTGGCTTTGGACTCTAAGGTACAGTAGCTCAGACCCACAGTCTTTGTGAGCAACCAACTTAATAGTCTTCAGATGCTTTCTAGTGGCACTACAAGACAGGGATCCTCAAGACCACCAGGAAATTTTTAGGCTGGATACCAGGGAGAATTTCCTGGTTGTAAAGTTATTATGTCTAGGATCCAAAGAAGATCAGGGCTTCAATTCCTTCTCTAGAGAATTCTTAAACTTAGTATGGATATTCAGAATTCCCTGAGACTCATGTCCCACTATTCTCCAGCTCCCCAAAATAGCAAGCCTTGTATTTAGCACCATCTGGGAATGATCTCATTGAGTACTCACAACAAGCCTTTGAGGTGTGGCTTTGTAGGTCCATTTTTCAGATGAGGAAACTGAGGCCTAGAAAAAGAAAGGGCAAGATCAATTGGAAAGAACTCCAGCTTACTTTTAGTTGGAAGTGAGTCAAAGTCCTTTATTTGTCTAAAACCCAACTCTCTGGGCCTGTCCATGCTCTCTGAATAACTACCTCTTCTTACATGCTCTCATCTCCTCCAAATCATTCACCTCTTTGCCTCTAGAGTCACTTCTCTAAGACATCCCTCCAACTTTACCACTCTTGCGCTTTGAAACATAAAATAACTTGGTATTATTTAGCACACTTAATAAATGTGTGACATATATGTGCCTATATGATTAAATCCAAACTCAAGTGTGGATTTAAAGGCATTTCACAACCTGGTTCCAACCTAGCTTTTCCAGGTACATCTCCCCATTTCTCTCTCCCTCCTCTGCACTCCATATATTAACCTTGCACTTCAGACACCTTGGCCTACTTGTCGTTTCCTATCTGTGTGTGTTGTGCCCTGTCCTGGAAAGTCAGTCCTCCTCAATGGACTGGAAAATTCTCAGTTACCTTTTGAGACCTATTTACATCTTCTCTGCTCAGATTACACTTTATCCATTTCTGTATTATGACAGCACAATGCACTTTAATTAATGGGTTACTTTTCATACTCTCCTGCTCCTCAAAGGCAAGGACTTGCTTTTATTTATCATTGCCTCACTCCGGTGCCACCCCCAGTATCCACCCAGTACTGTTCCCAGTACCTGCTTTGCTGACTGGCAAAGTCTGAACTCAGTAACTAGAATGGATGGAGGGCAGGAAGGAACGAGGTCACCCTCTCCCTATCCTTCAGCTTTAGCAGCTGCTCCCTCCTTCCTTCATCTCTTCTTCACCTCCACTCCATCTCCATCTGAATGCCAAAGCCACTAGTTCCCAGACGGCTGCCAGAACACTCAGCCTTTCAGAAGCAATGTCACCTGCAGAGTTTCTCTCCAGCCCCAGTGTCCACTAATGAGCGACTCCTGGCAAGCTTTTGTTGGTGTGAGGGGCCTCCGCAGGATGTTCAGTTGCTTTCTGTGGTATTTCTTCCTCATTTTTTTCCGCGCACCGCCCAAACGAATATTACTATTGTTTTGTACTCCTGGCAAACTTTGACACAATTATTGGTGACAAATTGACTCCAAGTGCGGCTGCAGGAAGAGACACAGGAATGTCTCGCTTGGCCTTCTGGGAGTTGTAGTCCTGCAGGCCTCTGGGCTGCCTGGCTGGTCCTGCAGCTGTGGACTACAGCTCCCAGGCCTTCTCCACGTCCCTACCGCACAGGCTCAGAGCCTCCTGCCGAGAGGAGGTGGTTACATTGTGTCTATTGTATCCCTGGGTTTGTGTGTTTGTGTATTTCTCAGGACGTGAAGTTGAGAGTGAAAAGCATGGCAGATGAGCAGGAAATCATGTGCAAATTGGAAAGCATTAAAGAGATCAGGTAAGTGCAACATTTCAGTGCCCCCCAAGTCCCCCTCCGAAGCTCCACAAATCCCTCACTACCGGAGAGGGAGATTACCTACGGAAAGTATCTATTGTTGGGCTACTTGCGGAGAGGGACGGGAAAGGATCCCATTCACTATGGAATTCAGGGATGGGAAAGAGGCAGGGGAGAGTCAGAACTGAGACTAGCAGAGAGAGAGGCAGAGAAACAGACTGACCGAGAGGGATCTCTTATCAGATGTGTTTGAGAAAGCCAGATTGAGACACACAGTGTGTGGGGGGGTGGGGGGGTGGGAGGCGGGGGGGGGGCGGTGTGTGGCAGGGGTGGCGGTGGTGTTGGTCCCAAGACAGCTTTATTCTTCTTGGGTGGGAATTAGGGGAATGGCATTCTTGGACCCATTATTCTTTAAAGTGTTGATTGGCTCCAAGGTGTATTTGGCTCCTTGCTCTTTATGAATCTAGATTCTTTTCAGTCTTCTGTTCAACTTCAGGACCTCGAGCTCAGCTGAGCCTTTTAAGAGCAGAGTCTAAGGCATCAGGGGCTGGTGGCAGCAGCTGGGGACTGCCAGCTGGGAAAAAGGAGGAATCTTATGCAAGGCCCGGACTGAGAGGACAGAGAGCACTCGCTGTTGTGTATTTTTTGCTTTCACTCACCGCTTTCTTCCTCTTCTACCAGGTGCTCAGGGAGGGGAGAGGGACGGGAATGGTGGAGACTGGGGAGGCAGTTACCACCTACCTGCTGGCAGTTGCTCTCAGGACCCAGAGGTGATGGGCTGATGGGCAGGTTGGCAAAGTGGGTGTTGCCTATATCTCCTCCCCCTTCTCTCCAGGAGTGGCATGGGCTAGAGGATGATACTGTCCTTGCTCAGAACACAATAACTTTGGTTGAATGAACTGCCTGGGCCAACACTAGGCCTTCCTTCCTCTGCTCTTCTCTGCCAAGACCCCTTGTCTCCCACCTACCCATCTCTGCCTCTGCTTCCACCCTTCTTCTGAGGGTGCCCTGAATCGGGCAGTCTCTCTTTAGTGTTTTTTAGAAACCTGAAGAAAAATGGGGGAGAATATCAAGTGTGTCCCTTTAAGAAATAAGGCTTTGATCAAGAGATTTAACCCTTGGAGTGAATGCCTTAGATGAGATTCACATGTGATGGTGGTGGTGGGGAAGCGCTTTGGCTTTTTTGTCCTTTGCAGGGATTATATTTCTACCTCTTGGAGAGTAAAAGGAAGGGAATTATTATTTACCAGGCCAATTGACCTACTATTGCTCATTCTGCAAGAATCCTAACAACTTCCTACACTTCCTTTACAACTGGGAAAATGGAAGCTCAGAAAATTTAAGTAACTTTTCCAGAGCCAAACCATTTGAAAATACCAGATTTTTACAGAAACCCAGCCCATTTGTTTGCAGAGGCTCTGGGCTTCACACTCTATCCCATGGAGGGTCTGGTAAAAGGTAGAGAGGGGGCATGTGTTGCATTTTCTTTTCTGCAAAAGGATCAGGATATAGGGAGTGAGACACCCTGGTGCAGGAAAAGGTCAACTGTCATAATAACAATGCAGTTAATAAGAAACTTTTGCCTGCAAGTGAAGAGCCTAGACTTATTTTTAACAGACTTTAAAGGAATCCCTACCCAACCCCAAGAGAAGGAACAGTTGGAAGCAAGGAGAAGTGACCCTTCTTAGTAGAGACCAAATGGAGGGGCATGACTTCCACCCTCACCAGTGGTAAACCTGGCATTCCTACCACTAACAGCTGGGATAGGATCCTAGGAGGCCTATAGAGAGGCCAGAACCCTCATCCCCAACCAGCTATAGCAAAGGGCCTCTCCTCAACTTGGATGTCAATCAGAGACCCAGTGGAGAAACTGGACTTATGCTGCCCCTCTTCCCTGCAAAAGTAGCATGTCAGAGAAGGCCTGCAAAAACCAAAGTGTTAAAAGAGATCCAGAGTGTCCAAATTTAATTGAAAAAAAAAATCACTTGCCATACCAAGATTATCCATTTCAGTGGCAAGAGAAAGTATACAGATGTTAGGATTGAGATGGCACAGAGGTTAGAATTATCTGATAAGGATTTTAAAGTAGCCATCATAAAAATGCTTCAGGGTGCAAATGCATCACACTTGCAACAAATGATAAAATAGACAATCTCAGCATTTAAATAGAAAGTCTCAAAAAAACAAATGTAAAGTGCAAAGAAAACCAATGGAAGTTTGAAAACTGGGAAAAAGAGACTTAAAAACTCAACAAAGAGTCTCAACAGCAAGATGGAGAAGACAGAGCAAAGAATCAGATAACTTAAATATAAAACAATAGAAATAACCCAATCTGAACAACAGAGGGAAATTAAATGCAAAAAAAAAGAAGGAATTGAACGGAGCCAGAACCTCCAGACCTGTGGCGTTTTAACAAAGGATCTAACATTCATGTCAACAGAATCTCAGAGAAGAGAAATAAAGCAGGGCCAGAAAAGTACCTAAAGAAGTAGTGGCTTAAAACTTCCCAAATTGAGCAAAGGACATAAACCTCCAGATCCAAGAAACTAAGCAAATATCATTAGGGAAGACCTGAAGAAATTCATAGCAAGACACATTCAACAAGTCAACTTTCTGAAAACAAAAGCAGAGTAAAGACCTAGGAATCAGCCAAAGAAATAACATTTTACCTATACCTTGTTGACTAAAAAAAAAAAGCACAACATGAGAGTTATGAGTTAAGTTTTATTTGGGGAAATATGATGACTTCACCCCGAGAGACAGCCCCTCAGAGAGCTCTGAGAAACTGCTCCAAAGAGGTAGGGGGAAAAGACAGTATACATGTGATTTTGGTAAAGGGGGGAGTACATGCAATTAAGCACGTATGTTTTGTAGAAAGTTTTTGCTGGTCTCATGAAGCTTTTGCTAGTTCACCATGAAGGAGTTTTGGACTTTTCTAAATATGAGGAGATACAAGAATTGGGCTCATAAAATCAGCTCTTGAGAGTATCTAACTATCTGAAGACCTGTCCTGCCAGTTTCCTAGAACACAAAAGGCCTCATTTCTGCTCCCCACCCTGAACTCCTTCAGAGCGTGTTGGAGGTTAGCAGCTGCAGCAACACATGTTTTAGTCCTTTTAGAGATGGATCGCAAGCACCCACAGCAAGGGCCAACCTGTGGTTGACAGGGCCCCTTCATGGTTATAAATTCAGGCATACTTCAGGAGGCATTTCATGACTATTTTGTCCCACATTGCTAGGAAGGCTCATTCTCAGGTCTCAAGAAGATTTTTCAGGAAGGCCACTCAGTGTGCTGTTACTAGACTAGGTCTTATCAACAGTAATCAAAGGTCTCTGGACTAACTTGTCTTAGTTAAGTTGTTACAGTCCCGGAAAATTTCCCCTTTTTGTATCTTCCCATATATAGAGTTACATTATTATAATCGTTAGTCACATACAGAATATTTGATCAACTGCTTCAATTCACCTAGTCATCATTATTTTCATTGGAGGTTCAGTCACACATTTGGTGAAACAAGAAGCAATAATCTTGTAGAACAGGCAAAGTACAAATAACATAACTAGCAATATTATTAAAGTCATAAGTAAGAAGCCAGTAACTTCCATTAGGTGCAGCCCCCTATATCCTCAGATCTTCTGACTTATTCTTATCCTGTACCAATCTTTATCTTTCAGGGAAATTATATATTTTCACTGTGCATATGGCTTCCAATCCAATTTCCTAGTGTCACTAGGCTGCTTATCCTTAGCATAATTTAATTGTTCTCAAGATAAAGCAGGGTTGGGGGGTGGATTGCTTAAATCATAAATGACCACAATCTGGTGTTAACCACATAAATCCATCCCATAATTGTGGGGGAAGTTTTATTCCTTGGCTGAATTTTTGCGTGTTGCTCTGATTGAGCTTGAGTAATGACCAGGGTCAGAGCAGGCATTATTAATTGGCCGGTAGAGAAGATCCCATCTAGCAATATCAAGAGTAGCCTGAACAGGACAGAAATAAAGTTGTTTAAGGGTCATCCAATTAGACCCTTGGAGTGGAGAAATCCACCAAGGTAATCTGGAAGTACTAGACACAGGTAATTGGCCACAACCCAACAATTGGATTGACCTTTAAAATTAGCATAGGATTGTGTCTATGGCAGAAAAACATTTGATTTATATGCAGAGGTCTAAGAAATCAAGAAAACATTATAAACAATCATATGAATCAGGTCTAGCATCTTGGGTAAGCTGTCTACTTTTGATATCTTTTTCTCATCCTGGTGAGTGTCCTGTGTTTGAACATTGTTTTAAGGTGAATTTGAGATCAGCAGTCCTCTCTATAGAACAGTCTGGTGTAGGGGCCTTTGGAAGTGGGAATTAATCCAAGAGTCAATTTCCCTTCAGTTTTCACTGTGCATTAGCTAGTTAAGAGTACCTGATGAAAAGTCCCTTCATCCAGGTTGGAGATAGTCCTTTAAATTGTGTCTTTTCCAGTATGCAGGTTGTGGGGCAGCTGATCTTCATTTAAAGATTACTGTTCTCCATCCTAAAGTCCTTCAGGGCTTGTTGTAGGTCAGTAGCTGCAGCAGCACATGATTTAATCCTTGTAGAGGTAGATGGCAAGCATCCATGGAAAGTGCCAACTTGTGGTTGACAACCTTCAGGGGGAAAAAAAAGAAGAGAAAAGAAAGTCAGCAGATTCCTCATCAGAAAGTGATGAGGCCCTAGCAGGAAGTAGCATATTTTTCAAGTGCTGAAGGAAAAAGAATCATCAACCAAGAATCCTATGTTCAGTGATAATAACCTTCAGGAATAAAGGGATAATCAAGATACTCTTAGATGAAAGGAAACAGGGAATTTATCAGTAGGATGTCTATCTTATAAGCATGACTAAAGTAAATCTTAAAACAGAAAATAAATGGTAAAAGGAGGAAACTTGGAAGAAAGAACATAGTAGACTAAAACCTGGATAAATACAACAGAATTTCTTTTCCTCTTGAGTTGTATGAATCTTGTTTGATTATTGGATCATAATTTATTACACTGTCTCATGTTGTTCTGAATGTGTGTAGAGGAATATTAAACATTTATATTATGAACTGGGAGTGTAAAGGAATGTAAAAGGGAGGTAAAATTCCATCTTATTGATCCATTCATCTGTTGATAGACACTAAGGTTTCTTCCATATCTTGGCTATTGTAAATTATGCTGCTATGAACATAGGGGTGCATATATCTTTCAAATTAGTGTTTTCATTCTCTCTGGATTATATACACAGGAGTGGAATTCCTGAATCATATGGTAGTTCTATTTTTAGCTTCTTGAGGATATAAATTCTGTATGCTGTCTATTATATGTGGATTCTAAAAAATAAAACAAACCAATGAACATAGCAAAATATAGAAACAGACTCGCAAATATAGAGAACAAACTAGTGGTTACCAATAGGAAAGGAAAGTGGGGGAAGGGGAAGATAAGGGGTAGGGGAATAAGAGACATAAAATACTATGTATAAAATAAATATGATACATAGATTGTAAAACACAGGGAATTATAGCCAATATTTTATAATAGCTTCAAATGGTGTATAATATATAAAATATTGAATCACTATGTTGCACACCTGAACCTAATATAATATTGCAAATCAACTATATTTTAACTAAAAAAAATTATAGATACATTAAGTGGAATTAAAAGAAATGTTCAAGTCACCCACAGAAATGCAGAACAAAGAAAAGAGAAAAACTAAAAACAGAAAAAACAGGTAACAAAAGATAAAATGGCAGACTTAACCTTAACATATCAATAATTATGTTGAATATAAATGGTCTAAATACAGCAATTAAATGACATGACTGAACTATATGAGAAAGGGTCAATTCACAAAGAAGACATAATTCTAGATATGTATGTACCAAAAGTGTTTTAAATTAACCTGCTTTTGACAATTTTACAGTAATATGCAAAGGTTATATCACTTGGTTTAAGAATTTAAAATGGGGAAAGTACTACAAATACATACTTAATGTTCACATATGGACAGGTAAAACATGTATTATAAGTGGAGAGAAAGAAGGGATAGAAGGAACTGGAGAAAAGTACCAACATTGGTTGAACACCTACTAGTTTTAAAGCTCTTGGCTCATTTAATACTCATTCTTGCTAATGGGAATCTGTGGTATGAATTATTATCCCCACTTTACAGAAAGGATACTAAGGCTCAGGAAGGTTGGGTAACCTATCTATGGTCACACAGCTAGGAAAGGAAGAGAGAATATATCCTCCTATTCACTTGGCATATGCATTTCAACAAATGCTGATAATCTGATTAACCATTATCATAATTCTTCAGCTGCTCTAATCCTAAATCCCCTAAAGGTATAAATAAAACAGCCTTTTTTGTTAAAAAAATACTTTTGCTTCTTTGCTGAAGTAGTAGTGATAAGGATGAAAAGTAAAAGTGTTAGTCTCTCAGTTATGTCCAACTCTGTGACCCCATGGACTGTAGCCCACCAGGCTCCTCTGTCCATGGAATTCTCCAGACAAGGATATTGGAGTGGGTTGTCATTTCCTTCCCCAGGGGCTTTCCCGACCCAAGGATGGAACCCAGGTCTCCTGTATTGCAGGCAGATTCTTTACCATCTGAACCACCACAGAAGCCCAGTGATGAAGATAATACCACCCCAAAATCTAAGTCAAACTGAGAGCCAGACACACCTCCAGGCACAGTCACATAAATATACACACTTGTAGTCACACATATATTTGTACTCACACACACAAACACATTCCCACACACTGATGGCAGAATCTGAAGTGAGAAATATCATCATTCCCCACTAATGCTTCTGACACCATGCTCACAGCCCTGTCTTTCCTTTTAATCCAAACCACACTTCAACATTATGTTCCAGATCTCAGCCCCCAAATCCCACACTGGTCTATTTTGCCCATCAATTCCTTGGGCTTCCAAGTGGTGATGAAGGACCATGTGGATATGTGGAAAGGGGAAGGGAAGAATAGGGCAAAAGAGGGGAGATGGAAAACAAGGAAGGAAAGGAGAAGAAGCCACAAGGCAAAGAATGTGAATGCAGCCACCACTAGAGCAATTAGAGCCCTTCATCAGCTCCCCAAATGCATACTAATATCTCCTTAACATGCACATGCCACCCATACACACACATTGCAGACACCCATGCCCAAATGCACACATATCCATACAAAATAAGCTTTCCTCACTTAAGAAGGGAAAAACTTATTTTGGAAGTAAATATTGTAGTGTTAAGTAGATCCTCTTAAATCTAAGTTCCTGCCCTGGTTCTTCTTTTTTCTCTCTCTACACATTTTCATGAGTTACCTCTTGTACTCCTATGGCTTCAAATATTATCTCCAAATCTCAATTTCTACCACCTATCTTCCTTCCAAGTTTTGGCCTGATATATCACACAGTCCACCTGGCTTTTCCACAGACACAGCTGAAGTTGACCAACTCTTAAGACTTTGTCTATTCCTGCCCCAATCCAGCTCCTCCCACTAAACCCCTTGTTTAATGCCATCACTCTCCTGCACAGTTACCTGAGACTGAAACCTGAATGTTAATGCTGGTTACCCTTTCTTTTTTATAACTCACTTTTGATTAGTTAGCAAGTCCCACTATTTCTACCCTCAACATCTGGCTCAGATTCTTACCCTACTCTCCATCTCCACACTCACTGTCCTGTTTTAGGCATTCATCATGACCAGCTTGGATAATTACAGAGTTATATCCATTTCTATCTATAGAATTGCTTCTGTTGCTTCTATCTTCATTCTGCCCCCAATTTTTAATTCCATCCAACTGCTGTGAGAACTATCTTGCTAAAGCACTGGAGTTGCTATGTTATTCCTCAAATGCATTCACTGATTCCCCATTGTCTGTAGCAGTATTTTTCAAAACACAGATTATGAACCATTTGTCATGAAATGAATTAGTTGCTAGAAGCACTTGTAAAAAAAATAAAATAAGATAGAAAATATCAGTATACATTGCATAATAAATAGTAGGTATTTTCTGTGGAAAATTTGTTTCAGTTTTCAATCGGTTTTTGTGTTTATTGGGTTACAATGTAAGATTCATTTCTCAGTGTAAATCATTTCTTACTGCATGTCCATAGACATTTGTCTGTAATTGTTGCTGTAGTATTCATGCCCCTCTCCCCAAAAGTCTGGCCCAGACCCACCTTTCCAATCTTATCTACTATTACTCATTTTCATTCACCTTATTCTTTATACACACAGACATTCCTCACTGTTTCATACATTTCCATTATTCCAGGCCTTTGCTAATGTGGATCCCTCATTCTTAATGCCCTTCCCTTATTCTAAGCCTGTAAATCCTACCTATTCTTCAAGGAAGACCCAAAACAAACACCACCTTCTTGTTCAAATCCTTCTCAATTTCCCTAGTACAGATGAATTACTACCCCTTTGGGCTTCCATGGGGAGCTTTATTATACCACTCAAGTTATTCTACCTTATGGTAAAGTTTTGAATTGATATGTGTTCCCCTGCCTGCCTCCCTTTCTCCTGTCTTCTCTTCCTTTCTTCCTTTCCTCCCTCATTACTCTGGCAGCTTCAGCAGGCTTCTCTGTCACCTGGCTTGAAAACTAACTCACTTTCAGCCCCAATGCTCACTTAACAATGTCATGGAACAGCTGGGAACTCTGGGAATAAGGGATAGGCAAGTTAAGCCAATTTTCACTACAGGAGAGAGCATGCACGGGAATTGACATTTGGTGTTGAGCTATAAGATAGTCTCCAAGATGAACTGTTCTAAGAATACTGCTTTTCCAACAGTAGCTGCTTTCTCAGATAAGCAAATAGATATTAAATGGAAGAACACTCATTACTTAGGCAGTGTTTTCATCAGACTAGAATGGGCTTCCTGCTGGCTCCTTTTTGTTGTTGTTGTTCATTCAGTGATATTTACCAAGCATCTGTTCTGGGCCATATTCCAGGGCTGAGATAGTCTCTGAAGACCACTAAGATGAATTAGACATATTCTAAAGAATCTTAGAATTAAGGTGAGTACTTCTGATCTCTCCCTTGAATTCTATACTCACATATCCAGCTTCCCACTTAAGCAACCCCACAGGATATATCACTGGCATCTCAAACAGGCCCCAACAGAACTCTCAACTTTATCCCCATCCTCACCCCCAAATAGTCTCCTTTCCTAGTCTCCTCCATCAGTAGTAAGTAACCCCCCACCACTAAATCTGGAATTATTCTTCCCTCTCTGACTCTGTATCTGAAACACTAACGCAGTGGTTATAAAATCTGGAGGGTGGTTGAAACCTAGGTTGCTGGATCACATCTCCAGAATCTCTGATTCAGTAGAAGCCCTGAGAATCTGCATTTCTAGCAAGTTCCCAAGCAATGCTGTTGCTGCATTGCAAGGGAACATACTTGGAAAAACCACTGTGCTAATTAGACCTGGTGGGTTATACCTATATAACTCTGGATATGTCCACTTCCCACCATTCCCTTATCTCATCAATAAATCAGCAGTTTTCCATCCATCTCCACTAGCCAGGGTCTTCTCTTGGTCTGCCCATCCTCAAGTCTTACAGGTCTCAGCTTTCCTACTCTGCTTGTTGAGTGAGTCTTGGGGCTAAGTCACCTCTCAAGCTGGGTGACCGATGAGCCTGGAGTGTTTGTCCCAGGAGTGGATCATCCATTGCTCTAGAACATCTCCTGCTCTCTACCCTTGCTTCTCCACATTAATAAGAAAAGAACCATTAAAAGAAGTTAGCCAAACTGAATATTTTTGTCTTGGCCTAGGACTCTGTCAGGAGAGGCTGTGGCCTAGGGAGGTCAGGAATCTTGGTTCAACATTTAAGTGAGACTGTAGCACTAGTGATTGCGAGAAACCCTAAGGATGTAATTTTGGAATTTGTTGGGATTCTGTGGACATGGCAGCTGCACTTTTTCCCCTTGGAAGGACTTCATTAGGAAATCTTCCACATAAAGTCCAGTCTTTAATGACTTTGATGCTTTCTTCACTTGTAGGGCCAAACATTCAACAGATTCCATCTAGTGGAGTCATCCAAAAACTCTGTGCAAGCCTACACTGAGTCTTGCTTCTCATGAAGATAGACCTTCCAAGAGGTTCCATAATGTTCCCTATTTCACCCTTAAAATTGGTGATTGACTTATCTAGAACAGGATTCACCCCACTGGCTTTCTTTTCATGGCTTGAAATATATCATGGGGAAAGTTCCTGGGTATGGTGGAAAGGTCATTAGGCTAAGCACACTGAATTTTCGACTTCCTGGCTCTGTGATGTTGGGCAGGTCACTGAACTTTGTGAGTGCATGTGTGCCTGTCCAGTCACTCAGTTGTGTCCAACTCTTTGCAACCTCAACTGTAGCCCTCCAGACTCCTCTGTCCATGGAATTTTCCAGGCAAGATTACCAATGTGGGTTGCCATTTCCTACTCCAGGGAATCTTCTTGACCCAGGGATCAAACCCATGTCTCCTGTGTCACCTGCATTGGCAGGTGGATTCTTTACCACTGAGCAACCTGGGAAGCCACTGTACTTTTCTCAGCCTCAAATTCTTCATCTGTAAAAATGAAGCTAAACATACCTATTTCTGTGGTTGTGATGAGGATTAAATTAGACTATTATGTACCTAGCACAGTTGCTAGAACACAATAGATACCAATAAATAGATAGATAGATAGATAATAACTATTTTTATTAAATAAAACCACTCTCAACACTGAATTCCTTCCCAGTTCCTGAAGCTTATAGATTCTTAATAAATGTTAACTGAATGAATTAAAGCCCCTCACCCACAGTAATATCTTTCTTTCTCTGAGACTACGGAAATTACAATAAGTACCTTGGGCATATCACCTATTTGCATTCATTGCAGTCACTCCAAATGTGTAATTGTTGAGCCCTGCTCATGGCTAAAGCAGTGTGATAGATTATGTGATGTTTACAGAGAAATATGGTATAGTGTCAGTTTCTAAAAGGCTCTTGTTGTTCAGTCACCAAGTCATGCCTGACTCTTCGCAACTCCATGCACTGTAGCACACCAAACTTCCCTGTCCCTCACCACCTCCCAGAGTTTGCCCAAGTTCATGTCAATTGCATTGATGATGCCATCCAGCCATCTCATCCTCTGTTGCCCTCTTCTCCTTCTGCCTTCAATCTTTCCAAGCATCAGGCTCTTTTCCAATGACTTGGCTGTTCACATCAGATGGCCAAAGTATTGGAGCTTCAGCTTCAGCATCAGTCCTTCCAATGAATATTCAGGGTTGATTTCCTTTAAAATTGACTGGTTTGATCCCCTTGTAGTCCAAGGGACTCAGGAGTCTTCTCCAGCACCACAATTTGAAAGCATCAGTTCTTCAGCACTCTGCCTTCTTTATGGTCCAGCTCTCACAACCACACATGACTACTGGAAAGACTGTAGACTTGACTATATGGACCTTTGTTGGCAAAGTGATGCCTTTGCATTTTAAAACACTGTCTAGGTTTGTCATAGCTTTCCTGCCAAGGAGTAATCATCTTCTAATTTCATGGCTGCAGTCACCATCTGTGATGATTTTAGAGCCCAAGAAGAGGAAATCTGTCACTGCTTCCACCTTTTCCCCTTCTATTTGCCATAAAGTGTTGGGGCCAGATGCCATGATCTTAGTTGGTTTTTTTTTTTTTTAATATTGCATTTTAAGCTGGCTTTTTCATTCTCCTCCTTCATCCTCATCAAGAGGTTCTTTAGTTCCACTTGGCTTTCGCTGTTAGAGTCATATCATCCACATATCTGAGGTTGTTGATATTTCTCCCAGCAGTCTTGATTCCAGCTTGTAACTCATGACGTTTTACTTAAAGTTAATTTTAGCTCAGTTGTTGGATAGAGCCTGGAAGGCTGGGCATTAGATCCTAAACCTGAATGGTGTGATAAAGGCAATCAAACACAAGGGTAACAAGTCCTCATTTCCTTTTTTTTTTTTTTTCATCATTAACCCACTTCTCATTCCTCCTGGCTACCTCAGTTGTGCAAATTTATGTAAAAATCTGTTTCCTCTATAGAAGCCTTTTGACAAGTCATTCATTCTCCTGGAAAAACAGGAGCAGAGGAGTAGAAACAGCTTAGAATGTGGGTTCAGGTAGTGCTGAATGTTTAGACTTAATACTGGGTACAGTAAGAAGTCATTGGAGGATATATATTTAACAGCTCTATTGAGTTGTGATTTACATACCATAGAAACAATCTATTTTAAGTGTACAATTTTAAGTGTACAATTCAGTGACTTTTAGTCAACTTACACAGTTGTGCAACTATCACCACAATACAATTTTAGAGCATTCCCAGCATCCCCTAAAGATCCTTTTATGTCCAATTTCATTCTATCTCTATTCCCACCCCCAGGCCCAGGCAATTAGTAATATACTTTCTGTCTCTATATATTGCCTTTTCAGGACATTGCACATAACTTAAAACATTGGTTTTTTAGGCTCATGTACATTGTGCCATATATCAGTATTTCTTTCTTTTCTATTGGCAAACAGTATTCCATTGTATTGCTATACTGTGTTTTGCTTATTCTTTCATCAGTTCATGAACATTGGGGTTGTTTCCACCTTTTGGCTCTTATGAATGCTGCTCTGATCTTTTGCATATAAGTCTTTGTGTGAAAATGTGCTTTCATTTCTCCTGATTAGATTCCTAACATGAAATTTCTGGGTCTTTTTTTATAACTTTTTAAGATAATGCAAAGCTGTTTGGGCTCTAAAATCACTGAGGATGGTGACTGTAACCATGAAATTAAAAGGTACTTGCTCCTTGGAAGAAAAGCTATGACAAACCTAGACAGTGTGTTAAAAAGCAGACACATCACATTACCTGCAAAGGTCTGTATAGTCAAAGCTATGGTTTTTCCAGTAGTCATGTATGGATGTGAGAGCTGGACAATAAAAAAGGCTGAGTGCTGAAGAATTGATGCCCTTGAACTGTGACATTGGTGAATACTCTTGAGAGTCCCTTGGACAGCAAGAAGATCAAACCAGTCAATCCTAAAGGAAATCAACCCTGAATATTCACTGGAAGGACTGATGTTGAGGCTGAAGCTCCAATAATTAGGCCACCTGATACGAAGAGCTGACTCATTGGAAAAGACCCTGATGCTGGCAAAGATTGAAGGCAGGAGGAGAAGGGGACAACAGAGGACAAGATGGCTGAATAGTGTCACTGACTCAATGGACAGAAGTTTGAGAAAACTCTGGGAGATGGTGAAGGACAGGGAAGCCTGGCATGCTGCAGTCCATGGGGGTCACAGAGTCAGACACAGAGTGGCTGAACAACAAAAAGCTGTTTCCCAAAGTGGTCATGCCCGTTTCCTTCCATCCCTAGAAGCAGAATGTGAAGGTTATAGTTTCTAATCCTGTTGAGCATCTTCTTCATGCATTTATTTTCCACCCATCTATCTTCTCTGGTGAAGTGTCTATTGAAACGTTTTGCTATTTTTCAGTTTAACCTTTAACCCATTTTTCAGTTGGGTTATTTGTTTACTTACTATGAATATTGTGTATTCTTTGCTTTCCTGAGATACATGCCTTCCAAAAATGTTCTCCCAGTCTGCAGTTTGTCTTTTCATCCTCTTAAGAGTGTCTTTTGAATTGCAGAAGTTTGTAAAGTTGATAAAGTAGTCTTGCTCATCAGTACTTTCTTTTACGGATTGTGCTTTTTGTATCATATAAAAGAAATCTTTGCCTAAGCCAATGTCACAAAGATTTTCTTCCAGGAATTTTAGGTTTTACATATAGGCCTACAGTCCATTTTCACTTAATTTCTGTGTGTGATGCAAAGTATAGTTTGAAGCCCTTTGCTTGTTTGTCTTTGCATGTAGATATCCAGTTGTTTCAGGACCATTTGGTGAGAATGTGATTTTTTTTTCCACAGAACTGCCTTTGCATCATCATTAAAAACAGTTGTTCATATATTTGTGGGTTTATTTCAGGACTCTATTCTGCTCCACAGGTCTACTTGTGTATCTTTATGCCTATACTTCACCTGTTTTGAAAACTTCAGCTTTAAATAATTCTTGAATTAAGGCAGTGTAAGTTCTCCAACTTTGCTATTCTTCCTGAGAGTTGTTTTGGCTACTCTAGGCCCTTTGCATGTCTGTATAAGTTTTAGATTCCACTTCTCAATTTCTACAAAAAATGCCTGCACTAAGACTTTGGTAGCATTGTCAAGATACCACACTGCATTTAGACAGCTTTCTTTTGAATAATGTTAGCATGGTGTATCTTCTTCTCCTCTTTACTTGTTTCTCTATATTTAAAGTAGGATTCTTACGGGCAGTCCACAGTTTGGTTTGTTCATCTGTTTGTTTTTTTTTTCCAATCTGGTGATCACCTTTTTAATTGAGGGTGTTTAGACCATTTATATTTAACCTGTTTGTTGATATGGTTAGAAAGAGATCTACCACCTTGTTGTTTTCCATTTATCTTATCTGTTTTTGTTCCCTTCCCCTCCCTTTCTGCCTTCTTTTGGATTAAGTATATTTTATGGTCCCATTTGATCTGTTTTTCTGACTTCTAAGCTATTTTCTGTTTTTTTTTTCTTAAATTGTTTTAGTAGTTTACTTGTCACAGTTTATCTTCAAGTGATCTCATACTGCTGCAGATATAGTGTAAAATAACTTACAATGCTGTATTTTTGTTTCTCCCTTTCTGGTCTCTGTGCTTTTACATTGATGTATTTCTTGGTTTAAACTGTTGATTATATTTTTAAATTAATTTGAATAGCAAGAAAAAGAATCATTATATTTTTTTCAAGTTCAGTGCTCAATATTCTTCTGCTATCATTTTCCTTCTGTTTGAAGGACATCTTTCAATATTTATCATAGAGAAGCTTTGCTGGTGATATAGCAGCTCAGGTATTCTATGTCTTAAAAAGTTTTAATTTCACCTTTGTTTTTAAAAGTTATTTTCAGTGTGTAAAAAATTGTGTATTGGCAGAGTTTTTTTTTTTTTCCCAGTACTTTAAAAATAATATGCCATCTTGCTTCTATCACTCATTTCCCTGTGACTAACATGCCTTTTTTTCCCTCAAGCTGCTGTGAAGTTTTTCTGTTTATCACGAGTTATGAGCAATTCCATTGTGTTATGACTTGGTGTAGTTTTTCTCCTGCTTCCTATGCTTGAGATTTTTTGAACATTTTGGATTGGTGTGTGTGTTGTTTTCATCAGATTTGAAACATTTTTGGTTATTAATTCTTCAAATATTTTTCTTTTCTCTCTCCTTCATGATCTCCAGTTACACGTACTTTTGGCCACTTGAAGTTGTCCCACAGTTTGCTGATGCTGTTTATTTTTTTAATCTTTTTTTTCCCCTATATATTTCATTTGGGAAACTTTCTATTGGTATGCCTTCATGTTCATTAATCTTTTCTGCTTTATTGTCTAAATTGACTAATGTAGTTTTCATTGCAGTCATTGTAGTTTTCATATTTAAATATCTTATTTTTATATTTGAATTTTTTTCATCTCTCCTTCATCTCTACTTAATGTGGCCAGTATTTCTTCAAGCTTTGTGACTATATGGAATACGTTTATAATAACTATTAGTATTCTTGGCTACTAATTCTATCAACCATGTTATTTCTTGGTCAGTTTAACTTATTATTCTCAACATTATGAACTGCATTATTCATGCTTAATTGCACACCTGGAAAAGTTTGGTTAGATATCAGACATTTTGAATTTACTTTGTCTCTGCATATATTTGCATTCCTATAAATATTCTTGAGATTTGTTCTGGCATGTCATTAAAACATTTGGAATCAGTTTTATCCTTCTAAGCCTTGCTTTTCAGCTTAGTTAAGTGGGACCATAGCAGCATTTAGGGCTGCTCAGATGGCACTATTGGTAAAGAACCCACCTGGCAATGCAGGTAACATAAGACATGCGAGTCCGATCCCTGGATCAGGAAGATCTCCTGGAGGAGGGTATGGCAACCCACTCCAGTATTCTTACCTGGATAATCCCGTGGACAGAGGAGCCTGGCGGGCTTCAGTCCTTGGGGTTGCCAAGAGTCGGGCACAACTGGTGTGACTTAGCATGCACACGCACATAGCAGCATTTAGTGTAGAGCTCATTTTCCTCAGACGTGATACAGAACTTATCTTTGTATTCTAATGTTTTATAAATTGTGAATTTTTTCTACCTTGGTTGTTTGGAACGGTCACTGTTCTCAGGCCTTTGTGGGCTCTGATCACTGCCTCCTCTAATCTTTGAGGTAGTTGTTTCCTTGTCTTCAGATAGTTTCCTTACACACACATGCTGATCAGTATTTCAGTGAGAACTTGAGGGGGAATCCTCTGAAAATTGTAACCATTCTCTATCTACAGAAGTTTCCTCTCTCGAATACTCTTTCCTGCAAACTCCAGATGACTTGGCAGCCCCAGACTTATAACTCCATTTCCTCTGTTGAAGGAGATGACCAGGCTCTGTCTGAGTTCCCTGTCTCTGCCTTGCAGGTTAGAGGATTTCTCTAGGCAGTAGGATGTAGTAATCTTCAGGTTCATCTAAGCTTTTCCACTTCTCAAATATCACTGACCTTACTTGCCTGATGTCCGATATCTTGAACCCCACTTTTTCATATATTTTTGTCTTGGTGTTTTTGTTTGTTTTGCTTTAGTTTTTCAAGGGTGAGGTGGAGAATCTGGTTCCTGTTACTCTATCATGAATAGAGTGGAAGTCAAGGCTATCCCCAAAATTTGGTTTTAGAGAATCAGATTTTACCATTAATTACAAACATATTTTATATTTAAAAAAAACTAAAGTCAGGATGTGTCTTAAATACAATTCTACTTTATAACTGCTGTTGGCCAAGAGAGAATTGTGTTATTGTCCATGCATAAACACATGTGAACTTGACCATTGCTTCAAGTTATCTTGGCTTCAAGTTACTTCACATTATCATCCCTTCATATAATTGAATTATGTGTATGATTGCCACTGTGTTGTTGAGTTTAACTGCCATTAAAGTATTTTAAAAAAGATTTTATCATGGTTTTTCCTTGAAATAAACAGTTATTGTATATGAGAAATGACTCAGACTGGAAAAGTCTGATTTAAATATTTTTTAAAATCAGTCTACCAGAGCTCTTTCAACAACTATTAAATGAACATTAAAATTAAAAGCAAGCATTTTGTTGTAATATAATTGGTAGCATTTCTCTCTTAGTAGTCTGTAAGATAATGTGTACCTTATGTCCAATGGCATCTTAGAATCAATTAAATACAGTAGCCAATTAACCAAGATATATATTAGTAAAGCTAATCCAACGTGGTTCCAGATTAGCAGTGGTTAAAACAAGACAGAAATTCATTCATTTCTTTCTCACATTATCAGCCTTGGAACCAGCTGCCTGTGTTTTGTGTGGTTATTCCATGTTGGGGACTCAGGCTCTTTTTATCTTGTTGCATCACCATGTACAGGGTGTAACCCTCATCTACATGGTTGGAGATGGCTTAATGTTGTGTATACATATTAGGCAGTGGGAAGAGGGCAAAGAGGAAGTGAATGGCATGCTCCTTCCCCTTAGGGTCATAGTCTAGATGTTGCACATATCGCATGTGTGTTCATCCCATTGACCAGAGCACTGTCACGTGGCCAGCAAAAGCTACAAATGAGAGACAGAAATATAGCCCTTAGTCCACGTGTCACATACCCAGATGACAATAAGATGTTCTATTATTATGGAGGGAGGGGAGGATGAATTTGGTGGGCCAAGGAGCATTTGTGTTCTGTGTGGCCCTAGGGTTTCAAATTGTTGGAACTGCCTATAGAAGGAATGGATTGTCTAGAGAAATGGTGAGAGATCTGTGACTAAGTTGTTCAAGGAAGGCCTAACTGAATACTTGAAGTGATATATTATAGAAAGTACTTAAGTAGTGATTGGGAAAGGGACAACAAATGCCTTCGAAGGTCCTTCCCAGCCTGGGGATTCACATGTGCTCAGGTTTTACCCACACTGGTCTGTGAATCCTACTTGCTGTATGTGAATCACTTGCCTGCTGTCTGTGCCAAGTGTTTTACTTCACTGCAATTGCCCAAAGAGGCATCACCGACTTGATAGACATGAGTTTGAGCAAGCACCGGGAGTTGGTGGTGAACAGGGGAGGCTGGCATGCTGCAGTCCATGGGGTCGCAGAGTTGGACACGACTGAGTGACTGAACTGAACTGATACAGAGAACTTCAGATAAATTTCTGTATGACCCCCAGAGATTAGGGATAGGGCGTCGAGGTGGGCAGAGCACAACAATTTGGTTAATCAGCTCTTAATCATATCTTGATGGTGGTGGGATAGAGCTGCTAGCTGAGTCAGGCAGAGATTGTTTAAGAGAGAAAGGAGACCAGCTCAGGGTGCATTCTGTTACAGATCTCCAACCAAGCTTCCCCACTGCTACTCCTTTCTGAGTGCAAGCACAGGTACAGGTGCCCTTATGCACTACTACAAGGAGTGTGAACTGATGTAGACATCCTGCACAGCAAATTGGCACTGCTTAGATAAAATAAGAATACACCTTAACTGTGCACCAGATTTCCCATTCGTTGGATAGAGTCCCCTCCACCCCAAATTTACACAGACAAGTACAAGAATATTCATCAAAGTATTGCTTGTGCAGGGGGCGAATGGAAGCAAAGTGAGAGTCCATCCTTGGAAGAGTAGACAGGTAAAATATGGTAGATGGCCACATTAGAAGCAAAGAATCCTGGATCTTAACATCAGAGTGCCATGTGAAACCTATATGGTATCATTAGTCTATACTGTGTGTGTTTGTGAGAGAGAGTTAGTCAGCTTAGTCTGCCACAAAGAAATGAAGGATATTCTGAGTGTCTTAAGTAACAGACGTTTATTCTCTCTCCATTCTGGAGGCTAGAAATTCATGACATAGATACCAGAAATTTTGATTTGGGGTAATGGCTTTCTTCCTTTCCTTGTAAATGGTTGCTTCCTCCCTGTGTCCTCATACACCCATTCCTCTGGTCTTGCGTGGAGATAGAAAGAGCTCATGTGTCCCCATCTCCACTTATAAGGATGTCAGTACTACCAGATTAGGGCCCTACTCTGATGACTTCATTTAACTTTATACTTCCCTAAAAATTCTCTCTCCAAATATTTTGGAGGTTAACCTTATACCTCCCTAAAATTTCTCTCAAAGTACCTGGAAGTTCTTTGGGGTTTAGGGCTTGAACATACATATATCAGGGGGCTCAATGCATTCCATAACATTCTTCCCAATGACTTTTACCAAATGCATGTCCTTCTCACATGCAAAATTGCTTCATCCCTTCCCAACAGCCCCAAATGTCTTAATGCATTCCAGCACATATGCCCAGTCATAACTCATCTATATATCATCTAATTTAGGGTTCAAAGAGACTTGAGGTCGGATTCATCCAAAGGGCAAAATTCCTCTCCAGTTGTGAAATCAGACAAATGATCTGCTTCCCAAATATAATGATAGGGCAGGCATAGGAAAAACACTCCCTTTTGAAAAGGGAGAAATCAGAAAGAAGAGAGGAATGATAGATCTCAAGAAAGTGCAAAACCTAACAAGGCAAATTTCTTTAGATTTTTCAGGCTGTAATAATATTTGTCTGGATGCCTTGGGCAATATCACACCCACCCTCACAGCATTTTGCTGTCACCTTTCTCCTGAGGCACTATTCAGAGGCAGCCTGGCCCACTGAAACTGAGGAGGCAACAGCCTTCTCTCTAGGGTCTATTAGGTCTAGACCCAATGGTGGGAATTGCAGCCCTGATGATCTCTAAATCACCTTTGGTGCCATTCTTTACTTGAAGGATGAAGCATGTTTGCAGCTAAATAATTCTATTGTCCTGCCTTGTAGATTCCAAACTCTTCCCTTTACTTCATCCTCTCTCTGCTCCCCTGGTCCATGCTGACAGTGTCTGTGCTTGCATAATCCCATCTCTATTCCTGACTTCTGCTGAGCTACCTAATTAAAATCATGAGTAATCTCCTCAGGGAGTGGTTTTCTAGGCACATCCTTGGTGTTCTCTCCCGAACATACTTTATATTTTTGGCAATATGGATAGAATGAGAATTTTTCAAATATTCAAGTTCTGGTACCTCTTGTTTAATGATTCTTTTGATTTATCTCTCTCCTCTTGCATTTCACTATAAGCAGCAGCTCTTCACATGCATACTTTACCTAAAGATCTCCTCAGCTAAATATCTAATTTCATTGAGCACAGTTACTACCTTCACAAAACATTAGAACAAATTTCAGCCGAATCCTTTGTCACTTTATAATAAGGATGAACTTTTCTCCAGTTTGTAACAGTCACTTAAAGGCAATATAGGCTTTTTCTAGCATGTACCTCAAAACTCTCCCAGCTTCTACTCATCACCTAGTTCCAAACCCACTTCTACATTTTTACATTTTTATTTAAGTAGTACCCCACTTCATGGCACTGAAATCTGTGTTAATCTGCTTGGCCTTCCAAGACAAAATGTCACAGACTGGGTGTCTTAAACAACAGACATTTGTTTTCTCACAGTTCTGGAGGCTAGAAGTCCATGGTCAAAGTGCCAGCAAATTTACCTTCTTGTGAGGGCTTTTTTCCTGGCTTATAGTCAGCTGCGTTTTTGCTATGTCTCCACATGGTCTCTCCTCTGTGCATGTAAAGAGAGAGAGAGAGAAAGCAACCTCTGATGTCTCTTCCTCTTCTTATAAGGGCATGACTCCAATGGGATTAGGGTCCCACATTTATGACTACATTTAACCTTAATTATCTCTCTAAAGCACTCCCTCTAAACTTGACCCACATTTGGGATTAGTGCTGCAACATAAAGATTTTGGAAGAACAAGATTTAGTCCATAACACTCACAGTATCTAGAGATCTCTATAGATAAATAGGTTGATAGATTTTATCTTTCCATCTCATTTTCTCTCCTCTGTTGTTCACTGCTTAGTCACTAAGTCATATCTGACTCTGCAACCCCATAGACTGCAGCACACCAGGCTTCTCTGTCTCTCACTATCTCCAGGAGTTTGCTCAAACTCATATCCATTGAGTCAGTGATGCTATCCAACTATCTCATCCTCTGTTGTCCCCCTCTTTTCCTGCCCTCAATCTTCCCTAGCAACACAGCCTTTTCCAGTGAGTTGCCTCTTTGGATCAAGTGGCCAAAATATTGGAGCATCAGCTTCAGCATCAGTCCTTCCAATGATTATTCAGGGCTGGTTTCCTTTAGGATTGACTGGCTAGATCTCCTTTCAGACCAAGGGACTCTCAAGAATCGTCTCCAGCACCACAATTCAAAAGCATCAATTTCTCATACTTCTTTATGGTCCAACTCTCATTTCCATACATGAATACTGGAAAACCAGAGCTTTGATTATTCAAATGTTTGTCAGCAAAGAGTTGTCTCTGCTTTTTAATATGCCATCTAGGCTCATCATAGCTTTTTTTCCCAAGGAGCAAGCATTTTTTAAATTTGTGGCCGCGGTCACCATCTGCAGTGATTTTGGCACCCAAGAGAGTAAAGTCTGTCACTGTTTCCACTTTTTCCCAAACTATTTGCCATGAAGGGATGGGACCACATGCTGTGATCTTTGTCTTTTGAATGTTGAAATCTAAGCCAGCTTTTTCACTCTCCTCTTTCACCTTCATCAAGAGGCTCTTTAGTTATGCTTTGCTTTTTGCCATTAGAGTGCTTTCATCTGCATATCTGAGGTTGTTGATATTTCTCCGGGCAATCTGATCCAGCACAGCATTTTGCATGATGTACTCTCCATAGAAGTTAAATAAGCAGGGTGACAATACACAGTCTAGACATACTCCTTTCCTAATTTTGAACCAGTCCTGTTGATGTCCAATTCTAACTATTGCTTTTTGTCCTGCATACAAATTCCTCAGCAGACAGGTGAGGTGGTCTGGTAGTCTCATCTCTTTAAGAATATTCCACATTTTGTTGTGATCCACACAGTCAAGGATGTGGCCCAGGCTTCAGCAGTGCATGAACCGTGAACTTTCAGATGATCAACCTGGATTTAGAAAAGGCAGAAGAACCAGAGATCAAAAATGCAAAATCTGTTGGCTCATAGAAAAAGCAACATAGAAAAGCATCTATTTCTGCTTTATTGATATGTCAAAGCCTTTGTCTGTGTAGATCACAACAAACTGTGGAAAATTCTTCAAGGATGGGAATAACAGAACACCTTACCTGCCTCCTGAGAAATCTGTATGCAGGTCAAGAAGCAACAGTTAGAACTGGACATGGAACAACAGACGGGTTCCAAATTGGGAAAGGAGTACATCAAGACTGCATACTGTCACCGTGCTTATTTAGCTTATATACAGAGTACATCATATGAAATGCCGGGCTGGATGAAGCACAAGCTGGAATCGAGATTGCTGGGAGAAATATCAATAACCTCAGATACGCAGATGATACCACCTTTATGGCAGAAAATGAAGAAGAACTAAAGAGCCTCTTAATGAAAGTGAAAGTGGAGAGTTAAAAAGCTGGCTTAAAACTCAACACACAAAAAACTCAGATCATGACATCCAGTCACATCACCTCATGGCAAATAGATGGGGAAACAATGGAAGCAGTGACAGACTTTATTTTGGGGGGCTACAAAATCACTGTAGATGGTGACTGCAGCCATGAAATTAAAAGACACTTGCTCCTTGAAAGAAAAGCTATGCCACACCGTGATAGCATATTAAAAAGCAGAAACATTACTTTGCTGACAAAGGTCCATCTAGTCAAAGCTATGGCTTTTCCAGTAGTCATGTATGAACATGAGAGTTGGACTATAAAGAAAGCTGAGTGCTAAAGAATTGATGCTTTTGAACTGTGGTGTTGAAGAAGACTCTTGAGAGTCCCTTGGACTGCAAGGAGATCAAACCAGTCACTCCTAAAGGAAATCAATCCTGAATACTCATTGGAAGGACTGATGCTGAAGCTGAAACTCCAATAATTTGGCCACCTGATGCGAAGAACTGACTCATTTGAAAAGACCCTGATGCTAGGAAATATTGAAGGCAGGAGGAGAAGGGGACGACAGAAGACGAGATGGTTGGATGGCATCACCGACTCAGTGGACATGAGTTTGAGCAAGCCCTGGCAGTTGGTGATGGACAGGGAAGCCTCGCGTGCTGCAGTGCATGGGGTCACAAGGAGTCAGACACAACTGAGAGACTAAACAGAACTGAACTGAATACAGTCAAAGGCTTTAGCGTAGTCAATGAAGCAGAAATAGATATTTTTTGGAATTCCCTTGCTTTCTCTATGATCCAATCATATTTGATTTCTAGTCCCTCTTCCTTTTCTAAATCCAGCTTGTATATCTGGAAGTTCTTGGTTCATGTACTGTTGAAGCCTAGCTTGAAGGATTTTGAATATTACTTTGCTAGCATGTGAAATGAGCACAACTATATGATAGTATGAATATTCTTTTACATTTCCCGTCTTTGGGATTGGAATGAAAACTCATATTTCCCAGTCCTGTGGCCACTACTGAGTTTTCCAAATTTGCTGGCATATTGAGTGCAGCACTTTCTCAGCATCATCTTTAGGATTTGAAACAGTTCAACTGGAATTCCATCACCTCCACTAGTTTTGTTTGTAGTGATGCTTCCTAAGGCCCATTTGACTTCACACTCCAGGATGTCTGGCTCTAGGTGAGTGCCCACACTATTGTGTTTATCTGGGTGATTAAGACCTTTCTTGTATAGTTTTCTGTGTATTCTTGCCACCTCTTCTTAATCTCTTCTGCTTCTGTTAAGTACTTGACAATTCCATCCTTTTTTGTGCCCATCTTTGCATGGAATGTTCCCTTGGTAACTCCAATTTTCTTGAAGATATCTCTAGTCTTTCCCATTCTATTGTTATCTTCTGTTTCTTTGCATTGTTCACTTAAGGCTTCCTTATCTCTCTTTGCTATTCTCTGGAACTCTGCATTCAGTTGGGTATTTTTTTTTTGCCTTTTTTTCCTTGCCTTTTAGCTCCTCACCTTGTCTCAGCTACTTGTGTAACCTCCTCAGACAACTACTTTGCCTTCTTGCATTTCTTTTTCATGGGGATGGTTTTGGTCAGCACCTCCTGTACAGTGTTACGAACCTCTGTCCATAGTTCTTCAGGCACTCTGTCAGATCTAATGCCTTGAATCTATTTGTTACCTCCACTGTAATAGTCACATGGGTTTTCATTTAGGCAGTACCTGAATGGTCTCGTGGTTTTCACTACTTTTTTCAACTTAAGCCTCTATTTTGCTCATAAAGAGCTCATGATCTGAGCCACAGTCACCTTAGGTCTTTTTTTTTTTTTTTCTGACTGTATAGAGCTTCTCCATCTTTGGCTGCAAAGAATATCATCAATCTCATTTCAATTTTGACATGTGGTGATGTCCATGTGTAGAGCTGTATCTTGTGTTGTTCGAAGAGGGTGTTTGCTATGACCAGTGTGTTTTCTTGGCAAAATTCTGTTAGCCTTTGCCATGCTCCATTTTGGATCCACAGCCAAACTTGCCTGTTATTCCAGGTACCTCTTGATTTCCTACTTTTGCTTTCCAATCCCCTATGGTGAAAAAGAATCTTTTCTTGATGTTAGTTTTAGAAAGTGTTATAGGTCTTCCTAGAACCAATCAACCTCTACTTCTTCAGCATCAATGTTTAGGGTATAGACTTGAATTACTGTGATGTTGAATGTCTTGCTTTGAGAAAAAAAGCAAGTTGGTTTTGTGATTTCCCCAAAGTTCTGGATTTTGGACTCTTTTGTTGACTATGAGGTCTACTCCATTTCTTCTAAAGGGTTCTTGTGCACAGTAATAGATATAATGGTTACCTGAATTATATTTTCCCATTCCTTTCAATTTTAGTTCACTGACTCCTAAGATATCAGTGTTCATTCTTGCTATCTCCTGCTTGACCACATCCTATTTTCCTCGATTCACGGACCTGACATTCCAGGTTCCTATGCAATATTGTTCTTTACAGAATTGGACTTCACTTTTACCACCAGACACATCCACAACTGAGTGTTGTTTCAACTTTGGCCCAGCCTCTTCTCCATTCTTTCCTAGTAGCATACTGGACACTTACTGACCTGTAGGGCTTATCTTCTGGTGTCATATCTTTTTACCTTTTCATACTGTTCATTGGATTCCTGAGGCAAGAATACTGAAGTGGTTTGCCATTCCTTTCTCCATTGGACCATGTTTTGTCAGAACTCTCCATCATGACCTGTCTGTCTTACATGGCCCAGCATGGCATGGCTTATAGCTTCATTGAGTTACACAAGGCTGTGGTCCATGTGATTATTTTGGTTAGCTTTTTGTGATGGTGGTTTTCATTCTGGAGTTTGTGGGATTGTAGGGGAAGCTGCAACGAGACAGTAGGAGGGATACAATCAAGATCAAATGCCATACCCTCCAGGTGGGCAACCCACAAACTGGAGAACAATAATAATACCAAAGAAGTTCCCCTACTGTTTTGAAGTTTCTAGGCTCCACATCAGCCTTCCCAACCTGGAGGATCCAGCAAAGGGACTGGGAATTCCCAGTTAATCTGACCTTGAAGGACAACGATATTTGATTACAGAACCTCCTCAGGTCTAGGGGAAACAGAGACTCTTAGAGGACACAAAGAAACCCTTGTGCACACCAGGATGCAAGGGAAAGAAGCCGTGACCCCACAGGAGACTGAACAAGACCTGCCTGTGTATGTTTGAGGGTCTCCTGTGGAGGCATGGGTTGGCAGTGTCCTGCCGCAGGGACAAGGGCACTGACAGCCACAGTCCTGGGAGGTGACTGTTGGCATAAGCCCTTTTGGAGGTCACCAAGTAGCTCTACCATAGCAGTTGTAGACTCCAGGACTGGGTCCCCTCAGGCCATACAACTAACGGGGAGGAAGCACAGCCCCACCCATCAACAGACAGTTCTCTCCTTATCAATAATTTACACTTTAGAAAAACACATGCAATACAACAAATATGCATTAAATAGTTTTCAGTGGTTGCTATGTGGGGTATAAATGATGTAGGGAATGGGGATACAAGGGTAGGAAGTCAGAAAGAAGGAAGGAAGGAAGAAGAATTAGACAATAGAAAGGCCTTGTCTATAGAGCAAAAATAGGGTGAGACTAAAAAATATTTGTAATAATGCCTGAAGACTCTCCATATTTGTCAAGAGATTTACACACAGTGATTCAAAAAGGATGCTGTTATTGTTGTTCAGTTGCTAAGTCATGTCTGACTTTTTGCAACCCTATGGACTAGTCCCCACCAGGTTTCTCTGTCCTGGGATTCTCCAGACAAGAATACTGGAGTGGGTTGCCATTTCCTTCTCCAGGGGATCTTCCTGACCCAGGGATTGAACACACATCTCCTGTAGCTCCTGCATTGGCAGTCAGATCCTTTACCTCTGAGCCACCTGGGAAGCCTATAATACCTAGACCAACCACTAAAATACTATAGAAAGAGGTATACTTAAAAACAGTATAGATAAAATGTAATTTCATAAAATGTTCAATTAAACATAGGAAGAAAACAATAACAACAACAAATAAGCAGAGACTCAAATAAGAGACAGAAAAAACAGTAAACAAAAATAAATGATACACTTAAGTCCTAACTTATTAATAAGGGCACTAGATATAAATGGCCCAGATAATGCAATCCAAATACTTATTAGCCAGGATGATTAAAAAATATGGCCCATCTATATGCTGATCTCACTTCACATATAAAGATATAGGTATGTTGGAAGAGTGGAAGAAGATATACTATACAAACATTAATCCAAGGAAAGCAGGAATGGATATGTTAATATCAGATAAAGTAGACTTCAGAGCAAAGAAAATGACTAGGTACAGAGAGGTACATTGAAAAGTGAAAGTGTTAATCACTCATTCATGTCTGACTTTTTGGGTCCCCATGGACTGTAGCCCACCAGGCTCCTCTTGTCCAGGCAAGAATACTGGAGTGGGTAGCCGTTCCCTTCTCCAGGGAGGAGTTCTTCCTACCCAGGGATCAAACACAGGTCTTCTGCATTGCAGATGGATTCTTCACCATCTGAGCCACCAGGGAAGCCCAAAGTAATAGTGTTAGTTGCTCAGTTGTGTCTGACTCTTTGTGACGCCATGGCCTGTTGCCCACCAGGCTCCTCTGTCCATAGAATTCTCTAGGCAAGAATACTTGAGTGGCTGGCCATTCCCTCTCCAGGGCATTTTCCTAACCCAGGGATCGAGTCCAGGTTCCTGCGTTGCAGGCAGGTTCTTTACCATCTGAGCATCTGGGTATACACAAGAGGTACGCTGTTGTTGTTCAGTCCCTCAGTCATGTCTGACTCTTTGCGACCCCATGGACTGCAGCATGCCAGGCTTCCCTGTGCTTCACCTTCTCCCAGAGCTTATTCAAGCTCAAGTCCATTGAGTCGGTGATGCCATCCAACTATCTCATCCTGTCGTCCTCTTCTCCTTCTGCCTTAAATCTTTCCCAGCATCGGGTCTTTTCCAATGAATCAGTGCTTTGCATCAGGTGGCCAAAGTATTGGGGCTTCAGCTTCATCATCGATCCTTCCAGTGAAATACTCAGCATTGATTTCCTTTACAATTGACTGGTTTGATCTCCTTGCAATTCAAGGGACTCTTAAGAGTCTTCTTCAATGCCACAGTTCAAAAACACCAATCTTTCGTTGCTCAGCCTGTTTTATGGTCCACGTCTCACATCCATACATGACTACTAGAAAAACCATAGCTTTGACTAGATGGACCTTTGCCAGCAAAGTAATGCCTCTATTGTTTAATACACTGTCTAGGTTTTTCATAGCTTTTCTTCCAAGGAGCAAGCACCTTTTAATCTCATGGCTGCAGTCACCATCTGCAGTGATTTTGGAGCCCAAGAAAATAAAGTCTGTCACTGTTTCCATTGTTTCCCCATCTATTTGCCATGAGGTAATGAGACCGGATGCCATCATCTTAGCTTTTTGTTTTTCAATATTAATTTATTTATTTTAATTGGAGACTAATGACTTTACAATATTGTACTGGTTTTTGCCACACATTGATATGAATCAGCCATGGGTGTACATGTATTCCCCATCCTAAGCCCCCCCTCCCATCCCTCAGGGTCATACCAGTGCACCAGCCCAGAACACCCTGTCTCATGCATCAAACCTGGACTGGCGATATATTTCACATATGATAATATACATGTTTCAATGGTATTCTCTCAAATCAATGCACCCTTGCCTTCTCCCACAGAGTCCAAAAGACTGTTCTTTACATCTGTGTCTCTTTTGCTGTCTCGCATATAGGGTCATCGTTACCATCTTTCTAAATTCCATGTATATGCGTTAGTATACTGTATTGGTGTTTTTCTTTCAGACTTATTTCACTCTGTATGATAGGCTCCAGTTTCATCTACCTCATTAGAAATGATTCAAATGCATTCTTTTTGATGGCTGAGTGATATTCCATTGTGTATATATACCACATTTTTCTTATCCATTCATCTGTGGATGGACATCTAGGTTGCTTCCATGTCCTGGCTATTGTAAACAGTACTACAATGAACACGGGGGTACACGTGTCTCTTTCAATTCTGGTTTCCTCGGTGTGTATGCCCAACAGTGGGATTGCTGGGTTGAATGGTAGTTCTATTTCCAGTATTTTAAGGAATCTCCACACTGTTCTCCATAGTGGCTGCACTAGTTTGCATTCCCACCAACAGTGTAAGAGGGTTTCCTTTTCTCCACACCCTCTCCAGCATTTATTGTATGTAGACTTTTTGATAACAGCGATTCTTACCAGCGTGAGATGGAACCTCATTGTGGTTTTGATTTACATTTCGCTGATAATGAGTAATGTAGAGCATTTTTTCATGTGTTTGTTAGCCATCTGTATGTCTTCTTTGGAGAAATGTCTGTTTAGTTCTTTTGCCCATTTTTTGATTGGGTCGCTTATTTTTCTGGAATTGAGCTGCATGAGCTGCTTGTATATTTTTGAGATTAATTCTTTGTCAGTTGCCTCATTTGCTACTATTTTCTTCCATTCTGAAGGCTGTCTCTTCACTTTGCTTATAGTTTCCTTCGTTGTGCAAAAGCTTTTAAGTTTAATTAGATTCCATTTATTTATTTTTGCTTTTATTTCCAATACTCGGGGAGGTGGCTCATAGAGGTTCCTGCTATGGTTTATGTCAGAGAGTGTTTTGCCTATGTTTTCCTGTAGGAGTTTTATAGTTTCTGGTCTTATGTTTAGAGCTTTAATCCATTTGGAGTTTATTTTTGTGTATGGTGTTAGAAAGTGTTCTAGTTACATTTTTTTACAAGTGGTTGACCAGTTTTCCCAGCACCAATTGTTAAAGAGATTGTCTTTTCTCCATTGTATATTCTTGCTTCCTTTGTCCATAGTTGCATGGATTTATCTCTGGGCTTTCTATTTTGTTCCATTGATATGTATTTCTGTTTTTATGCCAGTACCATACTGTCTTGATGACTGCAGCTTTGTAGTATAGTCTGAAGTCAGGCAGGTTGATTCCTACAGTTCCATGCTTCTTTCTCAGGATTGCTTTGGCTATTCGAGGTTTTTTGTATTTCCATACACAATGTGAAAATATTTGTTCTAGTTCTCTGAAAAGTACTGTTGGTATCTTGATAAAGATTGAATCTATAGGTATTGATAGGTATTGAATCTATAGATTGCTTTGGGTAGTATACTCATTTTCACTATATTGATTCTTCCGTTCCTTCAACATGGTATATTTCTCCATCTATTTGTGTCATCTTTGACATCTTTCATCAGTGTTTCATAATTTCTATATACAGGTCTTTTGTTTCTTTAGGTAGATTTATTCCTAAGTATTTTATTCTTTTCATTGTGATGATGTATGGAATTGTTTCCTTACTTTCTCTTTCTGTTTTCTCATTGTTAGTGTATAGGAGTGCAAGGGATTTCTGTGTGTTAATTTTATATCCTGCAACTATACTATCTTCATTGATGAGCTCTAGTAATTTTCTGGTGGAGTCTTTAGGGTTTTCTATGTAGAGGAGCATCTCATCTGCAAACAGTGAGAGTTTTACTTCCTCTTTTCCAATCTGGATTCCTTTTATTTCTTTTCCTTTTCTGATTGCTGTGGCTAAAACTTCCAAAACTATGTTGAATAGTAGTGGTGAGAGTGGGCACCCTTGTCTGGTTCCTGACTTTAGGAGAAATGCTTTCAATTTTTCACCATTGAGGATAATGTGTGCTGTGGGTTTATCATACACATATGGCTCTTATTATGTTGAGGTATGTTCCTTCTATGCCTGCTTTCTGGAGTGTTTTATCATAAATGGATGTTGAATATTTTCAAAGGTTTTCTCTGCATCTATTAAGATATTATATGTTTTTTATCTTTTGATTTGTTAATGTGGATTATCACATTGATTGATTTGCAAATATTGAAGAATCCTTGCATCCCTGGGATAAAGCCCACTTGGTCATGAAGTATGATCTTTTTCATATGTTGTTGGATTCTGTTTGCTAAAATTTTTTAAGGATTTTTGCATCTATGTTCATCAGTGATATTGGCCTGTAGTTGTCTTTTTTGTGTGTGGCATCTTTGTCTGGTTTTGGAATTAGGGTGATGGTGGCCTCATAGAATGAGTTTGGAAGTTTACCTTCCTCTACAATTTTCTGCAAGAGTTTGAGTAGGCTAGGTGTTAGCTGTTCTCTAAATTTTTGGTAGAATTCAGCTGTGAAGCCGTCTGATCCTGGGCTTTTTTTTTTTTTTTTTTGCTGGAAGATTTCTGATTACAGTGTTGATTTCCGTGCTTGTGATGGGTCTGTTAAGATTTTCTATTTCTTCCTGGTTCAGTTTTGGAAGGTTATACTTTTCTAGGAATTTTTTCCGTTTTTTCCAAGTTGTCCATTTTATTGGCATATAGTTGCTGATAGTAGTCTCTTATGATGATTTGTATTTCTGTGTTGTCTGTTGTGATTTCCCCATTTTCATTTCTAATTTTGTTGTTTTGATTCTTCTCCGTATTTTTCCTGATGAGTCTGGCTAATGGTTTATATATTTTATTTATCTTTGAAAGAACCAGCTTTTAGCTTTGTTGATTTTTACTATGGTCTCCTTTGTTTCTTTTTCATTTATTTCTGCCTTAATTTTTATGATTTCTTTCCTTCTACTAACCCTTGGGTTCTTTGTTTCTTCCTTTACTGGTTGCTTTAGATGTAGAGTTAGGTAATTTATTTGATTTTTCTCTTGTTTCTTGAGGTGAGCTTGTATTGCTATAAACCTTCCCCTTAGCACTGCTTTTACTGAATCCCTTAGGTTTTGCGTGGTTGTGTTTTCACTTTCATTTGTTTCTATGCATATTTTGATTTGTCTTTTGATTTCTTCCATGATTTGTTTGTTTTTCAGAAGCATATTGTTTAGCCTCCATATGTTTGTATTTTTAATAGTTTTTTTCTTCTTTCCTGTAGTTAACATCTAATCTTACCACATTGTGATCAGAAAAGAGGCTTGGAATGATTTAATTTTTTTTTTCTTGAATTTACCAAGGCTACATTTATGGCCCAGGATGTGATCTATCCTGGAGAAGGTTCTGTGTGCACTTAATAAAAAGGTGAAATTCATTGTTTTGGGGTGAAATACCCTATAGATATCAATTAGGTCTAACTGGTCCATTGTATCATTTAAAGTTTGTGTTTCCTTGCTAATTTTCTGCTTAGTTGATCTACCCAATGTGTGAGTGAGGTATTAAAGTCTCCCACTATTACTGTATTACTGTTAATTTCCCCTTTCATATTTGTTAGCTTTTGCCTTACATATTTCGGTGCTCATATGTTGAGTGTATATATATTTATAACTTCTATATTTTCTTCTTGGATTGACCCTTTGATCATTATGTAGGGCCCTTCTTTGTCTCTTTCACGGCCTTTATTTCAAAGTCTATTTTATCTGATATGAGTATTGCTACTCCTGCTTTCTTTTGGTCTCCATTTGTGTGAAATGTCTTTTTCCAGCCCTTCACTTTCAGTCTGTATGTGTCCCTTATTTTGAGGTGGGTCTCTTGTAGACAACATATATAGGGGTCTTGTTTTTGTGTCTATTCATCCAGTCTTTGTCTTTTGGTTGGGGCATTAAACCCATTTACATTTAAGATAATTAATAATTAAGTATGATTCTGTTGCTATTTTCTTTGTTGTTTTGGGTTCAAGTTTATACACCTTTTCTGTGTTTCCTGTCTAGAGAAGATCCTTTAGCATTTGTTGAAAAGCTGGTTTGGTGGTGCTGAATTCTCTCAGCTTTTGCTTGTCTGTAAAGCTTTTGATTTCTCCTTCATATTTGAATGAGATCCTTGCTGGATACACTAATCTGGGTTGTAGGTTTTTCTCTTTCATCACTTTAAGTATGTCCTGCCATTCCCTTCTGGCCTGAAGAGTTTCTATTGAAAGATCAGCTGTTATCCTTATGGGAATCCCCTGGTGTGTTATTTGTTGCCTTTCCCTTGCTACTTTTTATATTTGTTCTTTGTGTTTGATCTTTGTTAATTTGATTAATATGTATCTTGGGGTGTTTCACCTTGGGTTTATCCTGTTTGGGACTCTCTGGGTTTCATGGACTTGGGTGGCTATTTCCTTCCCCATTTTATGGAATTTTTCCACTATTATCAACTCAAGTATTTTCTCACAGTCTTTCTTTTTGTCTTCTTCTTCTGACACTCCTATGATTCAAATGTTGATTCAATTGTCCCAGAGGTCTCTGAGGTTGTCCTCATTTCTTTTTATTCTTTTTCTTTTTTCCTCTCTGCTTCATTTATTTCCACCATTCTATCTTCCACCTCAAGTATCCTATCTTCTGCTTCAGTTATTCTACAGTTGGTTCCCTCCAGAGTGCTTTAGATCTCCGTTATTGCATGATTCATTATTGATTGACTCTTTTTTATTTATTATAGGTCCTTCTTAAACATTTCTTGCATCTTCTCAATCCTTGTCTCCAGACTATTTATCTGTAACTCCATTTTGTTTTCAAGATTTTGGATCATTTTTACTATCATTATTCTGAATTCTTTTTCAGGTAGAGTCCCTATCTCCTCTTTTGTTTGGTTTTGTCGGGATTTATCATGTTCCTTTACCTGCTGAATATTTTTGTGCCTTTTCATCCTGTTTAGATTGCTGTGTTTTAGGTTGGGCTTTCTGTATGCTGCAAGTTTGTGGTTCCTCTTTATTGTGGAGGTTCCTCCCTGTGGGTGGGGTTGGACGAGTCGCTTGTCAAGGTTTCCTGGTTAGGGAAGCTTGTGTTGGTGTTCTGGTGGGTGCAGCTGGATCTCTTCTCTCTGGAGTGCAATGAAGTATCCAGTAGTGAGTTTTATGCTGTCTGTGTGTTTGGTGTGACTTTGAGCAGCCTGTATATTAATGCTCAGGTTTATGTTCCTTCGTTGCTGGAGAAATAATGTGGTATGTCTTGCTCTGGAACTTGTTGGCTCTTGGGTGGAGCTTGGTTTCAGTGTAGGTGTGGAGGCTTTTGGATGAGCTCTTGTTGATTAATATTCCCTGGAGTCAGGAATTTTCTGGTGTTCTCAAGTTTTGGATTTAAGCCTCCTGCATCTGGTTTCCAGTCTTATTCTTACAGTAGCCTCAAGACTTCTCCGTCCATACTGCACTGATGATAAAACATCTAGGTTAATTGAGCAAAGATTCTCCACGGTGAGGGACACCCAGTGAGGTTCACTGAGTTACATGGAGAAGAGAAGAGGGAGGAGTGAGATAGAGGTGACCATGAGGAGAAGATGGGGAGTGAAAAGTGGAGAGAGCAGTCTAGCCAGTAATCAATCCCCTATGTGTTTTCCACAGCCTGGAGCACCGAGAGAGGTTCACAGAGTTACATAGAGAAGAGAAGAGGGAGGAAGGAGATAGAGGTGACCAGGAGGAGAAGACGGGGAGTCAAAAGGAGAGAGACAGATCTAGCCAGTAATCAGTTCCCTAAGTGTTCTACACAGCCCAGAATACTGAAAGAGATTCACAGTGTTGGGCAGAGAAGAGAAGGGGACGGAGGAGATAGAAGTGATCTTCATCTAACTGCAGGGCTCATCCTAACAGCTTCAAGCCAGCTGGTCAGATAAGAAGTTGGGTTCCCTCTTCTCACATCACGTATATCAGAGGTTCCTAAGTGCCAGCTCCCAGGCCTGCACAGAGCTCACAGATGTGTCTTGTTCAACCCCAATCAGGCACGATAGTAACCGTCTGCACAAGTTGTCTCTCAACAGAAGGTCTTGATAAGGTGCAGACAAGTTGCTGCCAGACCAGAAGAACTCGGGAGGGGCCCGATCTTAGCTTTTTGAATGTCGAGTTTTAAGCCAGCTTTTTCACTTTCCTCTTTCACCTTCATCCAGAGATCTTTAGTTCCTCTTCCCTTTCTGCCATAAGGGGGTGTCATCTGCATAGCTGAGGTTATTGATATTTCTCCCAGCAATCTCAATTCCAGCTTGTGCTTCATCCAACCCAGCATTTCACATGATGTACTCTGGATATAAGTTAAATAAGTGGGGTGACAGTATACAGCCTTGACATACTCCTCTCCTAATTTGGAAGCAGTCCATTATTCCATGTCTGGTTCTAACTGTTGCTCCTTGACCTACATACAGTTTTCTCAGAAGGCAAGTAAGATGGTCTGGTATTCCCATCTCTTGAAGAATTTTCCACAGTTTATTGTGATTCACACAGTCAAAGGCTTTAGTGTAGTCAATGAAGAAAAAGTAGATGCTTTTTCTGGAATTCTCTTGCTTTTTATGATCCAACGGATGTTGGCAATTTGGTCTTGGTTTCTCTGCCTTTTCTAAATCCAGCTTGAACATCTGGAAGTTCTCAGTTCACGTACTGTTGAAGCCTTGCTTGGAGAATTTTGCACATTACTTTGCCAGCATGTGAAGAGGTACATTAGATAACGACAAAAGTGTCAATCTGCCAGGAAGACCTAGCAGTCCTAAATGAGTATACACCAACAATAGAACTGTAAAATATGTGAGACAAATCTGTTAGAACTAAAGGAGGAGAGAGACAAAGCCACAGTTATAGCAGGAGCCTTTAACATACGTCTCTCATTTGACAGAACTAGACAGAAAATCAGCAAAGCTATAGAGCTCTACAACATCATCAATGACAGGACCTAATTAATGTTTATAGATCACTCCACTCAACAACAGGATACACATACTTTTCATCTGTTCATGGAACATATACCAATATAGATAGATGATATTTTGGGATATAAAAAATTAACAAATTTAAAGAATGGAAATACAGAGTGTTTTCTCTGACATTAATAAATTCAAAATAGAAATCAGAAAAAAAAACAGGAAAATCTATAAATATTTGAATTATAAAAAAATACTTCTAAAATAATGCATGTTTCAAAGATGAAGTCTCAAGGGAACTAAAAATACATTGAACTGGGCGAAAATGAAAATGAAACATATCAAAATGTGTGGGATGCCACAAAAGCAGTGGTGAGAGAGAAATTTGAGCTCCAAATGCTTACATTGGAATAGAGGAAATACTTCTAATTAATAATCTTAGCTCCCGCCTCAAGTAACTAGGAAAGAAGAGCAAAACAAACCTATGGCAAGCAGAAAATAGGAAATAATACAAATAAGAGCAGATATCAATGATTCAAAAGAGGAAGAAAATAATAGGGAAATCAATGAAACAGAAAGCTGATCATTTGAAAAATACGTAAAGTTGAAAAACCTCTAGCAACACTAACAAACAGAAAAGAGAGAAGACACAAATCATGGACATCAGGAATGAAACAGAAGATATCACTACTAAACCCACAGACTTCAAAAGAATTGCAAGGGAGTGCTCTGAACAACTCTAGTCCTGTAAGTTAAACAAGTTACATGAAATAGCCCAATTCTCAAAAAAAAAAAAAACACTACCACAACTCATCCAATATAGAATAGATGATTTGAATATCCCTGAAAGTATTTAAAACTCCCCAAACGAGAACTTCCATGCCCATTTGCTTTCACTGGAGAATTCTACCAAATGGTTAAACAGAATTAACCTCAACTCTTTTAACAGTCTCTCCAGAAGCAGAAGTGGAAAGAACACATTTCCATTTATTTTATGTCTTAATTTTATGTCTTTTACATCTTAATTTTATGTCTTAATGTCTTGATACCAATTTCAGGTAAAGAGAGTACAATGAAATTACAAACTATAATCTTTCATGATTATAGATGTAAAAATCATCATCAAAGTATTAACAAATAGAATTCAACTATATATAAAAAGAATTGACCCCATGACCAAAAGGGATTTATTCTAGAGATGCAAGGCTAGTTTGTTATTCAAAAATCAATCAATGTTACATATCATATTAAAAGGCTAAGGAAGAAAAATATCATGATTATGTCCAGAAATACAGATAAAACACTTGACAAAATTCAGCACATATTTATGATAAAATCTCTTAAAAAAACTATGAGCGGGGGTGGGATAAAATACATCTGCAAATAGCCTTTGGCTAGCAAATATTACACTTGTGAAAGAATGAATGCTGTCCCACTTAGAACATGATCAAAGCAAGGGTGTCCACGCTCAGCACTGCTAGTCAATATAGCTCTAGAGCTTAGACAAGAAAGTAAATAAAAGGCATACAAGATGGAAAGAGAAATAAAACTGTTCTTGTTTTCAGATAACATGATTTGTCATGTAGGAAATCCTGATAAGTCAAAAACAAAACAAATAAACTCCTACATCTAATGAGTCAACAAGATTGCAGAATTAAGATCAGCATTATAAATAGCAATATGCATGTGGAAACTATGATTACAAAGTAAGAAACCACTTACAAGCATTCAGAAGCATGAAATACCTAAGTATAACAAAGATTTAACAAAAAATGTATAGCACTTTTTGCTGAAAACTACAAAATGCTAATGAAAGAAATCAAAGGAGATCTGAATAGAAGGACACTGTATCCAGGGTTTAGAAGATAAGTCAATATAATAAAGACACCAATCCTCCAAATAAATACAAATTTAATAAAATTCCCATCAAAATCCCAGAAAGATTTTTGGTAGATATAGACAAAATTATTCTAAAATTTATATGGCAAGGCAAAAGAACTAGAATAGCCAAAAGAATCTTGAGATATAAAATAAAGTGGTAGAAATCACACTTTCTGATTTCAAAACGTATTACATAGCTACAGTGATTAAAACTGGGTGATATCAACAAAGGGACAGACATATAGATTATAGATAATTGGAACAAAATTGAGAAGCTAGAAATTGACCCACCAAAGTATAGCCAAGTGATTTTTGACAGAGGTGAAAAAGTAATCCAACAAAGGAAGGACAGTCTTTATAACAAACGGTGCTGAAGTCATTGCATATACATAAGCAAGATAGACCACTGCTGAGAGGTAACTGTAGTACCATCAAAGGCTGCAATAATACAGCTGTCCCTCCACTAAAGGATGGGCCAGGCTTCCCGCCCCCCAGTCCCAAGAAAATGACTTTAGAAATAGTAGTAAATAACTCTGCTTCCCTCTCATAACAAGGAGTCAGCCCTTCTGCTCCTTAGTTGTGGTCTGAAGTCGTTGGCATTTCTTGCCACAGTGGACAATAGAAAAAGGCTCCAAACACCTTGGACTGTGGCTACCCTGGGCCTCATACCCAAAGGATAAAGTTTCCATTTTGCTGGTGACAGTCCTCCTCCCCAAGGAGAAAAAATACCATGGTGTTTTGAGGAAGCCTTTGTGCCTTTGATTTTCCAATTCCAGGCAACACTTTAACTGTGACCTCACCAGGTGAAAACCTTTGGTTTATTTTGATTTAATCTGGGATTGCAGTGTATCCTGCCCAACAACTTGGGGTTGTCTATAAGCAATATTGGACATGGATGGAAGACATGGATGGGGGAGGGAGGATTAGATAAAAGGCAGTCATCAAAGCAGGGAAAGGTATACTATGTTGATTTATACAAAGTGTCAATGAGAGAGACCTCTCACCCCTGATTTCTCACCCTTGATTTTAGTACAAATTGCTAGCATCTTAACTGAATAGATTACAAATTAGGAAGGCTTGAGCCAGCCCTATAAAATGCCATTATTCTTATGCTGATGATTATTATTATAATCTTAGTAAGTGGTAATATACCTTGCTACTCATGGTAGTACATGTGCACACATGCATACACATACATTATACATACATTGTACCCATTGTAGGCTCTTTATAACAAAGTTTAAACCACTGTGGTAAAGGAGATAGCCATAACAGAAGAGATGGGCAGTGTGGGCAGGGAGAGGTACTATTTGTTGACTGCCCACCATGTGCCATATACTCTTCTTGGGGACTTTTCCTGTCTTAGCTCATTTAACCCTTACCACAAAACCTGTGATAGGTAAGTGCTATTATTATTCCTGTGTTACTTATGAGGAGACCAGGGTTGAGAGAAGTGAAATGAGGTAATCAGATTATGTCACTCTCCTGCTGCTTAAATTTCTATAACAATTGCCCCTTCTCCAGAAGATAAGTGTACTAACTCCTTATCTCAGTCCCCAGGCTATATTCTGGCAACTTTCCTACTTTCATCTCCCCCTACACACACACCTCTTGCAGTAGATGTTCCAGCCACACTGACCTTTTTTCAGTTCCTCTAATGTGTCATATCTTTTTCAATTCCAGGGCCATTGCTAATAGTATTCTCTCTGCCTGAAATGCTCTACTCAGTGTCTATCTGCTACCTACCAGTTACGTCCTACACATTCTCCAGGACTTAGCTTAGATGTCACATTCTCAGGTTCTCAGGGGAGCTTCCCCTGGCTGCCCCCTTGACTATGGTGCCCCTCAGAATATGTTAGAACCTTTGGTGTGTCCTTCCATTGCAATCTACATCTCATCCATAGTATTCATCACTTTTTTTTACACGTGTTCAGGGTCTATTTTCTTCATTAGAGGAAGGTTCTTGTCCACAGACTGCCCTGTTCTCTGCTCTGTCTCTAGCAGCTAGTACAGTGGCTGGCACGTGATAGACATTCCATAAGTATTTGTTGAATGAATGCATCATTAAGCCCTCTATAATTGATACAGGATCAGTGCACAATGAATACAATTAAACTATAAATATAGTTGTTATTCTTATTGTCTAAGGGCAAATAGCTAGTCAGAGGCAGAACCAGGAATTATTCTCTATCTGAATCTAAAGCCAATGCTCCTTTCATAATATGGTTCTGCACAAATGGGTTCTAGGCCAAGCACTGCCACAGACTGGTTGTATGAATCAGAGCGAGGCACTGTATCACAATCTCAGTTATCCCTTTTGTAAATTGAGGTAGGGATAAGTGAAATTTAGACTGCTGTATATATCATCTCGGTTCAGTTCAGTCGCTCAGTCATGTCTGACACTTTGTGACCCAATGGACTGCAGCACACCAGGCTTCCCTGTCCATCACCAGCTCCTGGAGTTTGCTCAAACATGTTTCTCAAGTCAGTGATGACACCCAACCATCTCATCTTCTGTGGTCCCCTTCTCCTCCTGCCTTCAATGTTTCCCAGCATCAGGAGCTTTTCCAATGAGTCAGTTCTTCGTATCAGGTGGCCAAAGTATTGTAGCTTCAGCTTCCATTCTTCCAATCAACATTCAAGATTTATTTCCTTTAGGATTGACTGGTTTGATCTTGCAGTCCAAGGGACTCTCAAGAGTCTTCTCCACTACTACAGTTCAAAAGCATCAATTCTTTGGCATTCAGCTTTCTATATGGACCAAATCTCACATCCATACGTGACTACTGGAAAAACCATAGCTTTGACTAGATGGACTTTTGTAGACAAACTAATGTCTCTGCATTTTAATATGCAGTCTAAGTTTGTCATAGCTTTTCTTCCAAGGAGCAAGTGTCTTTTAATCTCATGGCTGCAGTCACTATCTGCAGTGATACTGGAACCCAAGAAGATAAAATCTGTCACTGTTTCCATTGTTTCCCAATCTATTGCCATGAAGCATTGGGACCAGATGCCATGATCTTCATGATTTGAATGTTGAGTTTTAAGCCAACTTTTTCAGTCTCCTCTTTCAGTTTCATCAAGAGGCTCTTTAGTTCCTCTTTGCTTTCTGACAAAAGGGTGGAGTTATCTGCATATCTGAGGTTATTGATATTTCTCCCAGCAATCTTGATTCCAGCTTGTGCTTCCTCAGTCTGGCATTTTGCATGATGTACTCTACATATAAGTTAAATAAGCAGAGTGACAATATACAGCCTTGACATACTCCTTTCCCAATTTGGAAGCAGTCCCATTGCTGCATATCTGGTTTTAACTGTTGCTTCTTGACCTGAATACAGGTTTCTCAGGAGGCAAGAAAGGTAGTCTGGTATTTCAATCTCTTGAAAAGTATTCCAGTTTGTTGTGATCCACACAGTCAAAGGCTTTAGTGTAATCAATGAAACAAAAGTAGATTTTTTTTTCTGGAATTCTCTTGCTTTTTCTATGATCCAATGGATATTGGCTATTTGATCTCTGGTTCCTCTGCCTTTTCTAAATCTGGCTTGTACATCTGGAAATACTTGGTTCACGTACTGTTGAATCCTTGCTTGGAGAATTTTGAGCATTACTCTGCTAGCCCGTGAGATGATTGCAATTGTGCGATAGTTTGAACATTCTTTGGCATTGCCTGTCTTTGGGATTGGAATGAAAACTGACCTTTTCCAGTCCTGTGAATACTGCTGAGTTTTCCAAATTCGTTGGCTTATTGATTGCAGCACTTTCTCAGCATCATCTTTTAGGATTTGAAATAGCTCAGCTGGAATTCCATCACCTCCACTGCCTTTGTTCGTAGTGATGCTTCCTAAGGCCCACTTAACTTCACACTCCAGGATGTCTGGCTCTAGGTGAATGATCACACCATCGTGGTTATCTGGGTCATTAAGATATTTTTTATATAGTTTTCTGTGTATTCTTGCCACTTCTTCTTAATTTCTTCTGCTTCTGTTAGGTCCATACCAGTTCTGTCCTTTATTATGCCCATCTTTAATGACATGTTCCCTTGGTATCTCTAATTTTCTAGAAGAGATCTCTAGTCTTTCCAATTCTGTTGTTTTCCTCTATTTCTTTGCACTGATCACTGAGGAAGGCTTGCTTATCTCTCCTTGCTATTCTTTGGAACTCTGCATTCAGATGGATATATCTTTCTTTTTCTCCTTTGCCTTTTGCTTCTCTTCTTTTTTTTTTGACAATTTGTAGGGCCTTCTCAGACAACCATTTTGCCTTTTTGCATTTCTCTTTCTTGGGGATGGTTTTGACCACAGCCTTCTGTAAAATGTTATGAATCTCCATCCATAGTTCTTCAGGCACTCTGTCTATCAAATCTTATCCCTGATCTATGTGTCACTTCCACTGTATAATCATAAGGGATTTGATTTAGGTCATTCCTGAATGGTGTAGTGGTTTTCCCTACTTTCTTCAATTTAATTCTGAATTTTGCAGTAAGGAATTCATGATCTGAGTCACAGTCAGCACCTGGTCTTATTTTTGCTGACTGTATAGAGTTTCTCCATCTTTGGATGCAAAGAACGTAATCAATCTGATTTTGGTGTTGACCATCTGGTGAAGTCCAGGTGTGGAGTCATCTCTTGTATTGTTGGAAGAGGGTGATTGCTATGACCAGTGTGTTCTCTTGTCCAAACTCTGTTAGCCTCTTCCCTGTTTCATTTTGTACTCCAAGGCCAAACTGCCTTTGATTGAGTCTCTCCTGCAGAGGCACAGATCAGCAGTGGCCACCATGGGGACAGGGGCTCTGGCTGCAGCAAACCTAGGAGGTGCTGTATGTGACATAACTCTTCTTGAAGGAAGTTGCCATTAGCCCCATCATAGAGCCACTGAGCAGATGACCCACAAACTGGAGAACAATTATATCAAAGAAGTTCTCACACTTTTGCAAAAGTTGTAGGGCCCATAACAGGTTCCGCAACCTGGATTTCCGGCAAAGGGATTGAGAATCTAGGAAGCCCTGAGTAATCTAGAGGAAGAGAATAGAAGTCTAGATGTGAGGGGCTCCAAATAGTGGATTAATCGACCAGTAAAAACCATTATCATCCCTCTGTAAGGCAGTTGAGCAGATATACCAAGAACCCTCAATATGTTAATTATGCCCTTTAGCCTGATAACTCCCGTCAGGCCGTGTGGAGTAGTGGGTGGCATTAGAGAGCCGTGAGTTCAAATGCCAACATCCCATTTACTAGCTCTCTTGTCTTGGGCAACTTACCATCCTGAACCCCCAATTTCCTTTTTTACAAATGGGATAATAATACCCATCCTTTTAACCTTTCCTAAGGTAAAAGCAATATAATAACTTGAAAAGAAAATTTTGAATATTGAAAGAAAAAAATTCTCCTATCATCAGCTACCCACCTAACATAATTCTTTCTGTGGTTCTGTGCCATTGAGAGTCACTTTTTGAGGCAGGAGCCACAGGTAGTGTTAATAAAGGAGAGAGAATGAAGACAGAAACAGGCTGAGGTCAGAGGCCAGGGTGTGGATCAAGAATAACCATGGGATGGATGGACTGAGGCAGAAGAGAAAGCCAGCTATAGAGGTAGAATAAAGGAGATACCTAATCTGAGTAATAGATAATGGTTAGACAGAACCTGAGAACCAGAAAGTAGAAAGCAAGTTGGAGGACAGCAGTGTGCCGTAGAGTGGCTTCCTTCCAAAGTTTTAAGGCTTTTTAACATAGGCAGGCTTCAGTGGTCCCAAAGAGCCTTGAAACTGTACTCTTGCCAATTTTGTTTAGTCACATGCATGTGTATTTTGAAATTGCATCTTAGCGTATATACCTTTTTACTGAGTATCTTCAACATTTTCTGTGTCACAAGTCTTCATAATGATTCCTTTTAGTGTCTGCCAAATAGTCCAATTTCACTTGTAGCCCAGAAAACATACTCATGTATATTAACTTTCTGCTTCCTTATTTCCTTAGAACAAAGTGGGATTAATGAGCATGATAGTATGCAACTGAATTAACAACCAGAAATAGGCTTTATTTTTCTAAGGAAAGAAATGAACTGCAGTTCTTCCCACCCCCTGCCTCTTCTGGAACTGATGAGGAGATCCTATAGAGCTGTGTGCTCCAATATGAGAGCCATTATTCCCATGTGGCTATTAAAACTTAATTTTAATTGATTAATTCAAAGTAAAAAAAATTCAAAATTCAGTTCCTTACTTACATTAGCCATATTTTCAATGCTCAGTAACTATATGAAACAGAAGACATTAAGAAGACGTGGCAAGAATACACAGGAGAATGATACAAAAAACATCTTAATGACCCAGATAACCATGATGGTGTGATCACTCACCCAGAGCCAGACAACTTGGAGTGTGACATCAAGTGGGTCTTAAGAAGCGTTACTACAAAAAAAAAATCTAGTGGAAGTTATGGAGTTCCAGCTGAGTTATTTCAAATCCTTAAAGATGATGCTGAGAAAGTGCTGCACTCAATATGCCAGCAAATTTGGAAAACTCAGCAGTGGCCACAGGACTAGAAAAGATCAGTTTTCATTCCAATCCTAAAGAAAGGCAATGCCAAAGAATGTTCAAACTACTGCACAATTGCACTCATTTTGCATGGTAGCAAGGCAATGTTCAAAATCCTTCAAGCCAGGATTCAACATTACGTCAACCAAGAACTTCCAGATGTACAAGCTGAATTTAGAAAAGGCAGAGGAACCAGAGATCAACTTACTAACATCTGATGGGCCACAGAAGAAGCAAGAGAATTCCAGAAAAAAACATCTACTTTTGCTTCATTGACTACGCTAAAGCCTTTGACCATTTAGATCACAACAAACTGTGGAAAATCCTTAAAGGGATGGGAATAACAGGCCACCTTACCTGCCTCCTGAGAAACCTGTGTGCAGGAGAAGAGACAACAGTTAGAACCGGACATGGAACAATGTACTGGTTCCAAATTGGGAAAGAAGTAGGTCAAGGCTGTATGTTGTCACTCTGCTTATTTAACTTACATGCAGAGTACGTCATGGGAGATGCCAGACTGAATGAAGCTCAAGCTGGAGTCAAGATTGCCAGGAGAAATATCAACAACCTCAGGTGTGGAGATGCTGCTGCTGCTGCTAAGTTGCTTCAGTCGTGTCCGATTCTGTGTGACCCCATAGACGGCAGCCCACCAGGCTCTGCCATCCCTGGGATTCTCCAGGCAAGAATACTGGAGTGGGGTGCCATTGCCTTCTCTGGGTGTGGAGATGACACCACCCTAATGGCAGAAAGCAAAGAAGAACTAAAGAGCCTCTTGATGAAAGTGAAAGAGGAAAATGAAAAAGCTGGCTAAAAACTCAACATTCATACAACTAAGATTATGGCATCTGCCACTTCATGGCATATAGAAGGGGAAAAAGTGGAAGCAGTGACAAGTTTTATTTACTTGGGCTCCAAAATCACTGTGGACAGTGACTGGAGCCATGAAATTAAATGACACTTGCCTTTTAGAAGTAAAGCTAGGACAAACCTAGTCAGTGTATTAAAAAGCAGAGACATTACTTTGCCAACAAATATCCATATAGTCAAAGCTGTGGTTTTCCAGTAGTCATGTATGGATGTGAGATTTGGAGTATAAAGAAAGCTGAGCACTGAAGAATTGATGCTTTTGAACTGTGGTGTTGGAGAAGACTCTTGAGAGTCCCTCTGACTACAAGGAGATCAAACCAGTCAATCCTAAAGGAAATCAACCTTGAATATTCATTGCAAGGACTGATGAAGCTGAAGCTCCAATACTTTGGCCACCTAATGTGATCTTACTCATTGGAAAAGACCCTGATGCTGGTAAAGATTGAAGGCAGGAGGAGAAGGGGACGACAGAGGTTGAGATGGTTGGATGGCATCACCGATTCAACGGACATGAGTTTGCGCGATCTCCGGGAAATAGTGAAGGAGATGGAAGCCTGGCATGCTGCAGTCCATGGGGTCATAAGGTGTCAGACACAGCCGAGGGAGTGAACAATAACAAAGCTACATGTGCCTGGTGGCTACTGTATTATAAAGCATAGGTACAGAAATTTCCCTCATTGTAGAAAATGTATTGGGTAGTGCTTATCTAGAGTTTTTTTCTGGATGTTGTGGTATGAGACTTTCCTGTTCATTGGGACTGTTTAGCATTTCTGTCTCATGTCCACTAAATGCTGGTGGTACTCTCCCTTGAATCAATCTAACAGCTAAAACCTGCCCCACATTTTCAAATGCTCCATCAAGGAACTCAATTACCCACATTTGAGACTCACTGAGCTTTTGTGTTAGAAGAATCCCCTACCTTTGTGGGCATAACTTCAGGTTGCTTCTGCCTAAAGAGAGGGGAACTTAGATAACTTAACAAGATAGCCCTGGTTCAGGGCCTAACTCTGTACTCCATTCCCCCTTTCCTTCCTCCTCCTGCTGATCTGTTTCCTCCATTTGGGGGACTGCAGGAACAAGACCCTGCAGATGGAAAAGATCAAAACCCGTTTGAAGGCTGAGTTTGAGGCCCTTGAATCAGAGGAGAGGCACCTGAAGGAATACAAGCAGGAGATGGACCTCCTGCTACAGGAGAAGATGGCCCATGTGGAGGAACTCCGACTGATCCACGCTGATATCAATGTGGTATGTGGCTGGCTGCCTGAAGCCTATTTATGGGCACTTTGAGGAGGAATAGGCTGTAGTGAGTGCTGTGACCTCTCCTCAAGATGTTACTGTGGCCAACTTAGGGGAGTAGACATCAGGCTGTGGTGAAATGGTAGAATCTAGAAGTTCTGAGATCCAGCCCTGGTTCTGTCACTGATTGACTGTGTATCACTGGACAAGTTCCTTCTCTCTGGGCCTCATTTTCCCTCTCTGTGCCATGAGAGGGATTCAGTCACCTCTGAGGTCTTATTCAGCTCTGATGTGATCTGATTCTGGGAGTCTGGGAGTTGAGAGCTAGCCTTAGGGAAAAGCAGAGCAGGCAGATGCCTCTGGTGGTTGGGTTGGAATGGGGAGGACTGAGCAGGCAGGTGCCTCTGGGATCTAACTTAAATTTAGGGCTCCAAAGCTTTCAACTAGGCCAAACAAATCATCTTTGCCAGCCTACCAAGCTGGGGCTCCCTCATTTGAGTCTCTCTTTTGGAGATTCTCAGAATGTGGGGAATGAACTGCCTGCTAAGGTGATAGGTTTCCCACTTTTTAGAGTTATTAAAGCACAGTCTGAATGATCACCTGTCTGGGCAATGGTCTTGGTGATTCCTTCACCAGGAGGGTGATTGGAGGTGCTGATCTGTAAGGCCCTTTCCAACCCTTAGAGCCTATGATAACGAGAAATAGTTTTGTTTTGTTTTTAAATTACATTTGAAGGAGCTAAGTTTCTAGTCTTGGGAAACTCATTTATCTGGCAATATTTATTTCCTGATATTGCCAGGCCTAGGATCTTAAAGGAAATATGAATGCAATTTGGATAATAGTTACTTGGGATTTTCTGTGTCATGAGATCACAGGATATGAGGGTCTTATTAAGAGTTGGCAGTTCTGCTACCAGCTAACTAAGGATAGAGAAAAAACAAGATATTAGTCACAAAGGGGCTGAAAATCTGGACCAGTGGATCTCAAACTTGAACATGCCTCATAAGTCGCCTAGAGGTCCTATTAAAACAGATTGTTGGACTCCACCCCAGAATCTCTGATTGCTTATATCTGGGGTGGTACCTGAGAACTTGCATTCCTAATGAGTTCCCAGCTGATGCTGCTTATCTGGTAACTGCATTTTGTGAAACACTGATCTAGGAGAAAGGCCACTGGCCTGGGAGACAGAAGCCCTGAGGCTTTTTCTAGACTTTGCTCCTAAGATGCATTTCTCTGAGGAAGTTCCTTCTTCTCTCTGAGTCTCAATTCTCTGACCTGTAAAATGGTGGTGGTGTGTGTACTACATGAGTTCTTAGGACCATTCCACCTTTAAGGTTCTATATTTGAATAATAATTACCATTTATTGAGCTTTTGGGGGCTTCCCTGTTGGCTCAGAAGTAAAGAATCTGCCTGCCAATGCAGGAGGTGTGGGTATGATCCCTGGGTCAGGAAGATCCTCTGGAGAAGGAAATGACAACCCACTCCAGTATTTTTGCCTGGGAAATCCCATGGACAGAGGAGCCTGGTGGGCTACAGTCCATAGGGTAGCAAAGAGTTGGACATGACATAGCAACTAAACAACAACAACAAAAATCTGAGCCTTTACTCTGTGATAGCCCCTATACTGAGAGCATATATTAATTCAATCATTGAATCTTCACCAACATTATATGAGGTAGGTACTATTATTATCACCATTACATAGATGAAGAAACTGAAGCTTGATAAGAGTCACAAAAATAGGTGGTGGATTGAGGAGTTGATCATAGATTGGTCTGGCTCTGGAGCCTGTGCTTTTAACCACTCAGCTGTAGAGCCTCACGGAGAATCTTGAAGTTTTTTTCTGTGTGCCTACCTCACTCTGTGTTTCAGATGGAAAACACCATCAAACAGTCTGAGAATGACCTAAACAAGCTGCTAGAGTCTACCCGGCGGCTACATGATGAGTATAAGCCCCTGAAGGAACATGTGGATGCCCTGCGCATGACTCTGGGCCTGCAGAGGCTCCCTGACCTATGTGAAGAGGAGGAGAAGCTCTCCTTGGAGTAAGCTCCCTGCCTCCTATCCCTGCAACACACACACACACGTATATATACACACATAAAGCCTGTCATAGCCCCAGGCCAGTCAGTGGCTGACTTTTGCATGACCTTGGGTAAGTCTCTGTGTTGGGCTGCTAGATGATTAGACTAGAATTACTAGATGGCTTTCAAAGTTCTTTGTGCAGTTTTGAGAATACAGGACTATGTCTATGACTTTGTGTGTCTATGTGTCTGTGACTCTTAAGAGGACACTTCCGAAGTCAAGGTCTAGAAGAGGTGTCCAGAAACCTTTGAAAATACAGAAAGGTGAGCTTTCATGGCCTCCAGGGACTAGCTTAGAACTTTATGTTAAGATTCAGAGTTAAGAATTAGGCTTACTTTAAAGAGACACAGAGTTCAGTTCAGTAGAAGGAAGCAAACTTCCTTAAGGTAGAGCAGGTTGCCTGTGGAAGTGATGAGCTTCTTATTCCTACAGGTATGTCAGCAGAGGCCTGAGGACACTTACCAGGAATACTGCAGAGGAACTTGGGGTGGAGAGTAGGCAAATGCCCTTTGAGAACCCAGATAGGCCTGGGATTTCTTGATTTTCCTCCCTTTGAGAACCCAGATAGGCCTGGGATTTCTTGATTTTCCTGAGTCTGTCAGAGCCAAGGAGCAAGAAGATTACCTTTCCCAACAGACAGTGGGCCTAGTATGCATGGAGAAGAACCTTGTGCTGGAGAGGGTGCAGGAACTTTCTACAGTGAGCCACAGCCCAACCCTCTTTATTCTGTAGCATGGAGTCTTTAAGAGGGGAAAGATTATCCTTGCTTTCAGAATGATCCAGCTAGTGTCTCTTTTCTCCAAAGTTACTTTGAGAAACAGAAAGCAGAGTGGCAGACAGAGCCTCAGGAGCCCCCAATCCCTGAATCCTTGGCCGCCGCAGCCGCTGCCGCCCAACAACTCCAAGTGGCTAGGAAGCAGGACACTCGGCAGACAGCCACCTTCAGGCAGCAGCCCCCACCTATGAAGGTGAGTGAGCTGTGTATTGACTGTGGAGGAAGCAAGGTATCCTCAAGCAGTCCCACAGAAAGTTGGATCTGGGGCTTTGGTCTTATTTGGGGTCTTCCTAAAACGGCTTTTGTTTGGGACACAGAAGAAAGGGTGTGTGCTAGAGGAGACCCACTGGTCTTGCCTTGTATTCCCAGAAGAGATAGAATGCAGGAATGTCGGTGGGCTCCTCTAAAGTATAATTTTCAAAAAGCTAGAAACATGACTCAGAAAATATATAGTGAGTGTATATCATTAACGAGGGAAGAAGCATTATAAATCTGGTTCCAGAAGCATTAGAGGAACAGATAATTATATAGTCAGGAAAGGAAAGGAATGCTGAAATAAGTTTGTAGTGTTAAATCTAGAAATGGTTAATGTCCTATAGAGCAATAAAACTGTGATCTTTGTGACTACCTTTTCTTTGGAACACACATAATTTGCATCTCTACTGGGCAAAAAACATTTGTGCCTTGTCAACATTAAGTCACAGAATCTGGACCCTGATCAATAGTAACTAGTCAAATAGTATAGTATGTAATGGAACAGTATTTATACTCAATGGAAGAGAATAGAGAGCCCAGAAGTAAACCCACATACCTACGTTCAATGTCTTCAGCAAAGGAGGCAAAACTACACAATGGAGGAAAGACAGTCTCTTTAGCAAGTGGTGCTGGGAAAGCTGGACAGCTACATGTAAAAAAAATGAAATTAGAATACTCCCTCACACCATACACAAAAGTAAACTCAAAATGGCTTAAAGACTTAGATATAAGGCATGATACCATACAACTCCTAGATGAGAAGACAGGCAAAAAATTCTCTGACATAAGTCATATCATTGTTTTCTTAGGTCAGTCTCCCAAGGCAATAGAAGTAAAAGCAAAAATAGAAAAATGGGACCAAATCAAACTTATAAGCCTTTGCATCACAAAGGAAACCACAAACAAAAATGAAAAGCCAAAATATGGACTGGAAGGAAATATCTGCAAATGATGGGACAAACAGAGGCTTAATACTCAAAATATAAAAATAGCTCATAAATCAATAACAAAACAACAAGCAGTCCCATCAAAATATGGACAGAAGACCTCAATAGACATTTCTCCAAAGAAAATATACAGATGGCCAACAGGCACATGAAAAGATGCTCAACATCACTAATTATTAGAGAAATGCAAGTAACAACTACAGATGAGGCATCATCACACACTGGCCAGAATGGCCATCATTAAAAATTCTACAAGAGTTCTGCTGACCACTGCCAAGGACAGACTCTCTAATCATCTGTTGCAATCCAAGGAGGCCTGTCCACGTGGCAGGCAATACCGAGGTTCTGCTGAGTCAGAGCTCTCCATTGTGTCCTTGCACACTGGCTTTTGGAAGTCAAGTAAATGTCCTTTCATTTCAGGTGAAATTGCTCTTGGTAAATTGGACCTAGGCTGGTCTTTGGAGAGAGATCAAACCCTGAGCCTTTGGAGTGGGAGCACTGACACCAAGACCCTAGACTACCAGATAACATGAGGGAGTATCAAATAGTGAGAACTCACATAAAGGAAACCACTTGAATACAAGACCAAGCATCACCCTACCAGCGGTGGCACCCCGTGCAGGATGGCTCATCTAAACAACAAACAAAACAAAAATACAAACCCAATCATCAGCAGACAGGAATACCACCTCATTCATCATTGTCCATTACAGGAAAAAAAATACAAACAAACAAAAATTCACCACCAATATCACCCTATATGAAGCTTACCCAAACCACTGGGCCAAACTTAGGAGGACAGAAACAAAAAGGAAGAAAGAATTCAACTTCAAGGCCTAGGAAAAGTAGACCTCAAACACAATAAGTTAAAAAAAAATAATGAAAAGGCAGAGGAATACTACACAAATGAGAGGACAAACTAGAAACACAGGAATCCAAATAAATGAAGAGGAAATAGGCAAACTACCTGAAAAATAATTGAGAATAATGGTAGTAAAGATGATCAAAAACCTTGAAAACAGAATGGAGAAAATGCAAGAATCAATTAACAAAGACCGAGGTAAGGAGCAGCGGCTGCACTTTGCTGGAGCAGCCGTGAAGAGATACCCCACGTCCAAGGTAAGAGAAACCCAAGTAAGACGGTAGGTGTTGCGAGAGGGCATCAGAGGGGAGACACACTGAAAGTATAATCACAGAAAACTAGCCAATCTGATCACACAGACCACAGCCTTGTCTATCTCAATCAAACTAAGCCATGCCGTGTGGGGCCACCCAAGACGAACGGGTCATGGTGGAGAGGTCTGACAGACTGTGGCCCACTGGAGAAGGGCATGGCAAACCACTTCAGTATTCTTGCTTTGAGAACCCCATGAACAGTATGAAAAGGCAAAAAGATAGGACACTGAAAGAAGAACTCCCCAGGTCGGTAGATGCCCAATATGCTACTGGAGATCAGTGGAGAAATAACTCCAGAAAGAATGATGGGTTGGAGCCAAAGCAAAAACAATACCCAGCTGTGAATATGACTGATGATAGAAGCAAAGTCTGATGCTGTAAAGAGCAATGTTGCATAGGAACATGGAATGTTAGGTCCCTGAATCAAGGCAAATTGGAAGTGGTCAAACAGGAGATGGCAAGAGTGAACATCGACATTCTAGGAATCAAGATGAACTAAGATGGACTGGAATGGGTGAATTTAACTCAGATGACCATTATATCTACTACTGTGGGCAGGAATCCCCTAGAAGAAATGGAGTAGCCATCATGGTCAACAAAAGAGTCTGAAATGCAGTACGTGGATGCAATCTCAAAAACGATAGAATGATCTCTGATCATTTCCAAGGCAAACCATTCAACATCACGGTAATCCAAGTCTAGGCCCTGACCAGTAATGCTGAAGAAGCTGAACTTGAACGGTTCTATGAAAACCTACAAGACCTTTTAGAACTAACACCCCAAAAAGATGTCCTTTTCATTATAGGGGACTGGAATGCAAAAGTAGGAAGTCAAGAAACACCTGGCATAACAGGCAAATTTGGCCTTGGAGTACAGAATGAAGCAGGGCAAAGGCTAATAGAGTTTTGTCAAGAGAACGCACTGGTCATAGCAAACACCCTCTTCCAACAATACAAGAGAAGACTCTACACATGGATATCTCCAGATGGTCAGCAGCAAAATCAGATTCATTATATTCTTTGCAGCCAAAGATGGAAAAGCTCTATACAGTCAGCAAAAAACAAGACAGGGAGCGGACTATGGCTCAGATCATGAACTCCTTATTGCAAAATTCATACTTAAATTGAAGAAAGTAGGGAAAACCACTAGACCATTCAGGTATGACCTAAATCAAATCCCTTTTGAATATACAGTGGAAGTGAGAAATACATTTAAGGGTCTAGATCTGATAGACAGAGTGCCTGAAGAACTATGGACAGAGGTTCATGACACTGTACAAGAGACAAGGATCAAGACCATCTCCATGGAAAAGAAATGCAAAAAAGCAAAATGGCTGTCCAAAGAGGCCTTACAAATAGCAGTCAAAAGAAGAGAAGTGAAAAACAAAGGAGAAAAGGAAAGATATTCCCATTTGAATGCAGAGTTCCAAAGAATAGCAAGGAGAGATAAGAAAGCCTTCATCAGCGATCAATGCAAAGAAATAGAGGAAAACAACAGAATGGGAAAGACTAGAGATCTCGTCAAGAAAATCAGAGATACCAAGGGAAAATTTCATGCAAAGATGGGCTCGATAAAGGACAGAAATTGTATGGACCTAACAGAAGCAGAAAATATTAAGAAGAGGTGGCAAGAATACACAGAAGAACTGTACAAAAAAGATCTTCATGACCCAGATAATCACGATGGTGTGATCACTCACCTAGAGCCAGACATCCTGGAATGTGAAGTCAAGTGGGCCTTAGAAAGCATGACAATGGACAAAGCTAGTGGAGGTAATGGAATTCCAGTTGAGCTATTTCAAATCCTGAAAGATGATGCTGTGAAAGTGCTGCACTCAATATGCCAGCAAATTTGGAAAACTCAGGAGTGGCCACAGGACTGGAACAAGTCAGTTTTCATTCGAATCCCAAAGGAAGGCAATGCCAAAGAATGCTCAAACTACTGCACATTTGCACTCATCTCACACACTAATAAAGTAATGCTCAAAATTCACCAAGCCAGGCTTCAGCAATACGTGAACAGTGAACTTCCAGATGTTCAAGCTGGTTTTAGAAAAGGCAGAGGAATAAGAGATCAAATTGCCAACATCCGATGGATCATTGAAAAAGCAAGAGAGTTCCAGAAAAACATCTATTTCTGCTTTATTGACTCTGCCAAAGCCTTTGACTGTGTGGATCACAATAAACTGTGGAAAATTCTGAAAGAGATTGGAATACCAGATCATCTGACCTGTCTCTTGAGAAACCTGTATGCAGGTCAGGAAGCAACAGTTAGAACTGGACATGGAACAACAGACTGGTTACAACTAGGAAAAGGAGTACATCAAGGCTGTATATTGTCACCCTGCTTATTTAACTTATATGCAGAGTACATCATGAGAAATCCTGGGCTAGAAGAAACACAAGTTGGAATCAAGATTGCTGGGAGAAATATCATTAACCTCAGATATGCAAGTGACACCACACTTATGGCAGAAAGTGAAGAAGAACTAAAGAGCCTCTTGATGAAAGTGTAAGAGCAGAAGGAAAAAGTTGGCTTAAAGCTCAACATTCAGAAAACTAAGACCATCACTTCATGGCAGATAGATGGGGAAACAGTGGAAACAGTGTCAGACTTTATATTTTGGGGCTCCAAAATCACTGCTGATGGTGATTGCAGCCATGAAATTAAAAGATGCTTACTCCTTGGAAGGAAGGTAATGACCAACCTAGATAGCATATTGAAAAGCAGAGACATTACTTTGCCCACAAAGGTCCGTCTAGTCAAGGCTATGGTTTTTCCAGTAGTCATGTATGGATGTGAGAGTTGGACTATAAAGAAAGCTGAGCACAGAAGAATTGATGCTTTTGAACTGTGGTGTTGGAGAAGACTCTTGAGAGTCCCTTGGACTGCAAGGAGATCCAACAAGTCCATCCTAAAGGAGATCAGTACTGGGTGTTCATTGGAAGGACTGATGTTGAAGCTGAAACTCCAGTACTTTGGCCACCTCATGCGAAGAGTTGACTCATTGGAAAAGACCCTAATGCTCGGAAGGATTGGAGGCAGCAGGAGAAGTGGACGACAGAGGATGAGATGGCTGGATGGCATCACCGACTCAATGGACATGGGTTTGGGTAAACTCTGGGAGTTGGTGATGGACAGGGAGGTCTGGCGTGCTGCGATTCATGGGGTCGCAAAGAGTCGGACACGACTGAGCGACTGAACTGAACTAAACTGAGAAGAATTAAAGAAAAAACATACAGAGACAAACAACACTACTACTGAAATTAAAAATACTCTAAAAGGAATAAATAGCAGAATATCTGAAGGAGAAGAATGAGTTGGTGAGATGGAAGACAAAGTGTTGGAAATAACTTCTGAAGAGCAGAATAAAGTAAAATGAATGAAAAGAACTGAAGACAGTCTCAGAGATTCCTGGGATAATATCAAATGCCCCAACTTTCGAATTATAGGGATCCCAGAAGAAGAGAAGAAGAAATGGATGACAAAATTTCTGAAGAGATTATAGTTGAAAATTTCCCCAACATAGAAAAGAAAATAGTCAATCAAGTCCAAGAGGCACAAAGAGTCCCACACAGAATAAACCCAAGGAGAATCATGCCAAGACACATACTAATCAAACTAACAAAGACTAAACAAAAAAGAATATTAAATGCAGCAAGTGAGAAGCAACAAGTAACATACAAGGAAAATCCCATATGCTTAACAGATGATCTTTCAACAGAAACTCTGCAGGCCAGAAGGGAATGGCAGGATATACATAAAGTATTGAAAAGGAAAAATCTACAACCAAGATTATAGTACCCGGCAAGGATCTCATTCAAAATTGATGGAGAGGCTCCAGGCTGCAGCACCGGTGGGCTTGGCTGGGAAGAGCTGATCTTTTCCCTTCCAGGCAGGTCTCCTGCATTACAGGCATATTTACCAGTTGAGCCACCAGTGAAGCCCAAGAATACTGGAGTGGTTAGCCTATCCCTTCTCCAGCAGATCTTCCCCACTCAGGAATTGAACCAGGGTCTCCAGCATTGCAGGTGGATTCTTTTCCAGCTGAGCTATCAGGGAAGCCCCAAAGGTTGGATTATATAGTCTCTATTGCTCTATTTTCAATTTCACTAGTCTTTGCTTCATCATCTCCATTGTGCTATGGATCCCATCGAGGGGCAGTCCTAAGATGGCAGAGGAATAGGATGGGGAGATCACATTCTCCCCCACAAATTCATCAAAAGATCATATGAACGCTGAGCAAATTTCACAAAAGCACTTCTGAACGCTGGCAAAGGACAACAGGCACCCATAAAGGCAGCCCATTCTCTTCGAAAGGAGATGTTTTATCATTGGTGCTGTATGGATGGAGAAATCTAGAGGCTACTGTAAGAATCAGACGGAAACCCAGAGGCAGTAGGCTTAAATTCAAAACTTGAGAACACCAAAAAAACTCCTGACTCCAGGGAATATTAATCAACAAGAGCTCATCCAAAAGCCTGATACTTACACTGAAATCAAGCTACAGCCAAGAGCCAATAAGTTTCAGAGCAAGAGATACCAAGCTAATTCTCCAACAATGCAGGAGCATAAACCTCAGCATTAAAATACAGGCAGTCAAAGGTCACACCAAACCCATAGACACATCAAAACTCACTACTGGACACTTCATTGCACTCCAGAGAGAAGAGATTCAGCTCCACACAACAGAACACCAACGCAGGCTCCCCTAAACAGGAAACCTTGGAAAGCCACTCTTTCAACGCCACCCACAGGGAGGAACTGCCACAATAAAGAGGAACCACAAACTTCCAGCATACAGAAAGGCCACCCCAAACACAGCAATCTAAACAAGATGAAAAGGCAGAGAAATATTCAGCAGGTTAAGGAACATGACAAATGCCCACCAAACCAAACCAAAGAGGAGGAGATAGGGAGTCTACCTGAAAAAGAATTCAGAATAATGATAGTAAAAATGATCCAAAATACTGAAAAGAAAATGGAGTTACAGATAAATCGTCTGGAAACAAGGATTTAAAATGTTTAATAAGGACCTAGAAGAAATAAAAGACTCAATAAATAATGAATAATGCAATAACTGTGATCAAAAGCATTCTGGAGGGAACCAATAGTAGAATAACTGAGGCAGAAGATAGGATAAGTGAGGTGGAAGATAGAAAGGTGGAAATAAATAAAGCAGAGAGGAAAAAAGAAAAAAAATAATAAAAGAAAAGAAGACAATCTCAGAGATTTCTGGGACAATGTTAAACGTCCCAACATTCAAATCATAGGAGTCCCATAAAAAGACAAAAAGAAAGGGCATGAGAAAATACTTGAGGAGATAATAGTGGAAAACTTCCCTAAAATGAGGAAGCAAGAAGCCACACAAGTCCAAGAAACCCAGAGAATCCCAAACAGGATAAACCCAAGGCAAAACACCCGAAGACACATATTAATCAAATTAACGAAGATCAAGCACAAAGGGCAAATATTAAAAGCAGCAAGGGAAAAGCAACAACTAACACACAAGGGGATTCCCATAAGGATAACAGCTGATCTTTCAATAGAAACTCTTCAGGCCAGAAGGGAATGGCAGGACATACTTAAAGTGATGAAAGAGAAAAACCTACAACCCAGATTACTGTACCCAGAAAGGATCTCATTCAAATATGAAGGAGAAATCAAAAGCTTTAAGATAAGCAAAAGCTGAGAGAATTCAGCACCACCAAACCAGCTCTTCAACAAATGCTAAAGGATTTTCTCTAGACAGGAAACACAGGAAAGGTGTATAAACTCAAACCCAAAACAACAAAGTAAATGGCAACGGGATCATACTTAATTGTTAATTATCTTAAATGTAAATGGGTTGAATGCCCCAACCAAAAGACAAAGACTGGCTAAATAGATACAAAAACAAGGCCCCTATATATGCTCTCTACAAGAGACCCACCTTAAAATAAGGGAAACATACAGACTGAAAGTGAAGGGCTGGAAAAAGATATTTCAAGCAAATGAAGACCAAAAGAAGCAGGAGTAGCATTACTCATATCAGATAGAATAGACTTCAAAATAAAGGTTGTGAAAAGAGACAAAGAAGGACACTACACAATCATCAAAGGATAACTCCAAGAAGAAGATATAACAATTATAAATATATATGCACCCAACATAGGAGCACCACAATATGTTAGGCAAATGCTAACAAGTATGAAAGGGGAAATTAACAGTAACACAATAATGGTGGGAGGCTTTAATACCCCACTAACACCTATGGATAGATCAACTAAACAGAAAATTAGCAAGGAAACACAAACTTTAAATGATACAATGGACCAGTTTGACCTAATTGATATCTATAGGACATTTCACTGCAAAACAATGAATTTCACTTTTGTCTCAAGTGGACACGGAATCTTCTCCAGAATAAATCACATCATGGGCCATAACCCTAGCCTTGGTAAATTCAAAAAAATTGAAATCATTTCCAGACTCTTTTCTGATCACAATGCGGTAAGATTAGATGTCAGCTGCTACTGCTAAGTCGCTTCAGTCGTGTCCGACTCTGTGCGATCCCACAGAGGGCAGCCCACCAGGCTCCCCTGTCCCTGGGATTCTCCAGGCAAGAATACTGGAATGGGTTGCCATTTTCTTCTCCAATGCATGAACGTGAAAAGTGAAAGTGAAGTCGCTCAGTCGTGTCCAACTCTTCGCGACTCCATGGACTGCAACCTACCAGGGATTTTCCAGGCAAGAGTACTGGAGTGGGGTGCCATTAACGTCAACTACAGGAAAAAACTATTTAAAATACAAAAATATGAAGGCTAAACAACACACTTTTGAATAGCCAACAAATCATGGAAGAAATCAAAAAAGAAATCAAAATATGCATAAGAATGAATCAAAATGAAAACACGACAACCCAAAATCTATGTGATTCAGTAAAAGCAGTGCTAAGGGGAAGGTTCATAGCAATAGAAGCTTACTTCAATAAACAAGATTAAAATAAAATAAATAACCTAACTCTACACCTAAAGCAACTAGAAAATATACAAACCATTAGCCAGACTCATCAAGAAACAAAGGAAGAAGAATCAAATCAATGAAAACAGAAATGAAAATGGAGAAATCACAGCAGACAACACAGAAATACAAAGGATCATAAGAGACTACTATCAGCAACTATATGCCAATAAAATGGAAAAATTCTTAGAAAACTATAACTTTCCTAAACTGAACCAGGAAGAAATAGAAAATCTTAACAGACCCATCACAAGCATGGAAATCGAAACTGTAATCAGAAATCTTCCAGCAAAAAAAAAAAAGCCCAGGACCAGACGGCTTCACAGCTGAATTTTCCAAAAATTTAGAGAACGGCTAACACCTATCCTACTCAAACTCTTCCAGAAAATTGCAGAGGAAGGTAAACTTCCGAACTCATTCTATGAGGCCACCATCACCCTAATACCAAAACCAGACAAAGATGCCACAAAAATAGACAACTGCAGGCCAATATCACTGATAAACATAGATGCAAAAATCCTTAACAAAATTTTAGCAAACAGAATCCAACAACATATGAAAAAGATCATACTTCATGACCAAGTGGGCTTTTTCCCAGGGATGCAAGGATTTGCCAGTATTCGCAAATCAATCAATGTGATACACCACATTAACAAATTGAAAGATAGAAACCATATGATTATCTTAATAGATGCAGAGAAAGCCTTTGACAAACTCAATATCCCTTTATGATAAAAAAAAAAAAATACCCTCCAGAAAGCAGGCATAGAAGGGACATACCTCAACATAATAAAAGCCATATACGATAAACCCACAGCACACATTATCCTCAGTGGTGAAAAATTGAAAGCATTTCCCCTAAAGTCAGGAACCAGACAACGGTGCCTACTCTCACCACTACTATTCAACATAGTTTTGGAAGTGTTAGCCACAGTAATCAGAGAAGAAAAAGGAATAAAAGGAATCCAGATTGGAAAAGAAGAAGTAAAACTTTCACTGTTTACAGATGACATGATCCTGTACTTAGAAAACCCTAAAGACTCCACCAGAGAATTACTAGAGCTAATCAATAAATAGAGTAAAGGTGCAGGATATAAAATTAACACGCAGAAATCCCTTGCATTCCTATACACTAACAATGAGAAGACAGATAAATTAAGGAAACAATTCCATTCACCATTGCAAGGAAAAGAATAAAATACTTAGGAATAAATCTACCTAAAGAAACAAAAGAGCTATATATAGAAAACTATAAAACACTGGTGACAAAAATCAAAGAAGACACAAATAGATGGAGAAATATACCGTCTTCATGGATCAGAAGAATCAATATAGTTAAAATGATTATACTACCCAAAGCAATCTATAGATTCAATGGAATCCCTATCAAGCTACCAACAATATTTTTCAGAGAACTAGAACAAAAAATTTCACAATTTGTATGGAAATACAAAAAACCTCGAATAGCCAAAGCAATCTTGAGAGAGAATAATGGAACTGGAGGAATCATACTGCCTGACTTCAGATTATACTACAAAGCTACCGTCATCGAGACAGTATGGTACTGAACTAAAGACAGAAATATTAATCAATGGAACAAAATAGAAAGCCCAGAGATAAATCCACGCACCTATGGACACCTTATGTTTCACAAAGGAGGCAAGAATATACAACAGAGAAACGACAATCTCTTTAACAAGTGGTGCTTGGAAAAATGGTCAACCACTTGTAAAAGAATGAAACTAGAACACTTTCTAACACCACACACACACACACACACACACAAAAAAAAAAAACTCCAAATGGATTAAAGATCTAAACTTTAAGACCTGAAACTATAAAACTCCTAGAGGAAAACATAGGCAAAACACTCTCTGACATAAATCACAGCAGGAACCTCTATGACCCACCTCCCCGAGTAATGGAAATAAAAGCAAAAGTAAACAAATGGGACCTAATTAAACTTAAAAGCTTTGGCACAACGAAGGAAACTACCAGCAGGTGAAAAGACCTGCCTTCAGAAAGGGAGAAAATAATAGCAAATGAGGCAACTGACAAAAAATTAATCTCAAAAATATACAAGCAGCTCATGTAGCTCAATTCCAGAAAAATAAACAACCCAATCAAAAAATGGGCCAAAGAACTAAACAGACATTTCTTCAAAGAAGGCATACAGATGGCTAACAAACACATGAAAAGATGCTAAACGTCACTCATTATCAAAGAAATGCAAATCAAAACCCCAATGAGGTACCATCACACTCTGGCCAGAATGGCTGCTACCAAAAAGTCTACAAACAATAAATGCTAGAGAGGATGTGGGGAAAAGGGAACCCTCTTACACTGTTGGTGGGAATGCAAACTAGTACAGCCACTACAAAGAACAGTATGGAGATTCCTTAAAAAACTGGAAGTAGAACTGCCACATGACCCAGCAGTCCCACTGCTGGGCATACACACCAGGGAAGGCAGAATTGAAAGAGGCACCTGTACCCTAATTTTCATCACAGCACTATTTTCAATAAAGAGGACATGGAAGCAACCTAGATGTCCATTGGCAGACGAATGGATAAGAAAGCTGTGGTACATATACACAATGGAGTATTACTCAGCTATTAAAAAAGAATGCATTTCAATCAGTTCTAATGAGGTGGATGAAACTGGAGCCTATTATACATAGTGAAGTCAGTCAGAAAGAAAAACACCAATACAGTATATTAACGCATATATATGGAATTTAGAAAGATGGTAACAATGACCCTATATGCGAGATAGCAAAAGAGACAAAGATGTAAAGAACAGTCTTTTGGACTCTGTGGGAGATGGCGAGGGTGGGATGATTTGAGAGAATTGCATTGAAACATGTATACTACCATATGTGAAATAGATCACCAGTCCAGGTTTGATGGATGAGACAGGGTGCTCAGGGCTGGTGCACTGGGATGACCCTGAGGGATGGGATGGGGAGGGAGGTGGAAGGGTGTTTAGAATGGGGGGCACGTGTACACTCATGGCTGATTCATGTCAATGTATGGCAAAAACCACTACTACATTGTAAAGTAATTAGCCTCCAATTAAAATAAATTAATTAATGTTTTAAAATTGAGGGAGAAAGAAAAAATGTTTTCAAACAAGCAAAAGTTATGAGAAAACAGTACCACCAAACCAGGTTTACAACAAATGTTAAAGGGAATTTTATAGTGAAGAAATACACAAGAAGAAACATCTACAAAATCGACCACAAACAATTAAGAAAATGACAATAGGAACATATATATCAATAATTACTTTAAATATAAATGGATTAAATGCTTCAACCAAAGACACAGACTGGCTGAATGGACAGAAAAACAAGACCCATATATATACTGTCTACAAGAAACCCACTTGAGACCTAAAGACACATATAGAGTGAAACTGAGATGATGGAAAAATATGTTTCTTTCAAATAGGAAGCAAAAGAAAGCTGGAGTAGCAATCCTCATATCAGACAAAATAGACCTTAAATTAAAGAAGATTCCAAGAATTAAGGAAGGACACTACATAATGATCAAGGGATCAATCCAAGAGGAAGACATAACAACTGTAAATATCTATGCACCCAACATAGGAGCACCTGAATACATATAAAATTAAACACTAACAGACATAAAATGAGAAATTGACAGTGACACAATAATAGTAGGATACTTTAACACCCCACTCACACCAATGGACAGATCATGAAAACAGAAAATTAATAAGGAAATTCAAGTCTTATATGATACATTAGATGAGATGGATCTCATTGATATCTTCAGGACATTCCATCCAAATGCAAAAGAATACAGCTTCTTCTCAAGTGCACATGGAACATTCCCCAGGATAGACCACATATTGGGTTACAAATCAAGCCTCACTAAATAAGAAAATTGAAATCATATCAAGCATATTCTCTGACCACAATGCTATGAGACTGGATATCAATTACAAGAAAAAAAAACTGTAAGAAACACAAACACATGGAGATTAAAGAGCCAGCACGTTTCTAAATAACCAACAGTTTACTGAAGAAACCAAAAGGGAAATCAAAAAATTTCTAGCAGCAAATACAATGAAAATACACAATTCAAAACCTATAGGATGCAGCAAAAGCAGTTCTAAGAGGGAAGTTTATAGCAATACAATCCTACCTCAAGAAACAAACAAACAAAACATTGAATAGACAACATAACTTTACACCTAAAACAACTGGAAAAAGAAGAAGAAAAAAAAACCCAAAATTAGTAGAAGGAAAGAAATCATAAAGATCCGAGCAGAAATAAATGAAAAAGAAATGAAAGAAACAATAGTAAAGATTAATAAAACTAAAAGCTAGTTCTTTGAAAAGATAAACAAAATTGACAAGCCTTTAGCCAGACTCATCAAGAAAAAAGAGAGAAGAATCAAATCAACAAAATTAGAATTGAAACAGAAGTTACAACAGGCCATGCAGAAATACAAAGGATTATAAGAGACTATTATGAACAACTATATGGCAATAAAATGGATAACCTGGAAGAAATGCACAGATTCTTAGAAAAGTTCAATCTTCCAAGACTGAACTGAGACGAAATAGAAATTATGAATAACCCAATTACAAGCACTGAAAATGAAGCTATGATAAAAAAAAAAAAAAACCTCCCAGAAAACAAAAGCCTAGGACCAGATGGCTTCACAGAAGACTTCTATCAAACATTTAGAGAAGAGCTAATGCCTATCCTTCTAAAACTCTTTCAAAAAATTGCAGAGGAAGAAACACTTCCAAACTCATTGTATGAGGCCACCACCACCCAGATACCAAAACCAGACAAAGATGCCACAATAAAAGAAAACTACAGGTCAATATCACTGATGAACATAGATGCAAAAATCCTCACCAAAATGTTATCAAACAGAATTCAGCAGCACATCAAAAAATTCAAACACCATGATCAAGTTGGGTTTATTCCTGGAATGCAAGGATTCTTCAATATACACAAATCAATCAGTGTGATACACTATATTAACAAATTGAAAGATAAAAACCATATGATAATCTCAATAGATGAAGAAAAAGCCTTTGACAAAATTCAGCACCCGTTTGTGATTAAAACTCCTCAAAAACCGGGCATAGAAGGAACCTACCTCAACACAGTAAAGGCCATATATGATAAGCCTACAGCAAACATTATTCTCAATGGTGAATAACTGAAAGCATTCCCCCAAGATCAGGAACAAGACAAGGGTGTCCACTCCACCACTATTATTCAACATAGTTCTGGAAGTCCTAGCTACAGAAATTAGAAAAGAAAGAGAAATAAAAGGAATCCATATCAGAAAAGAAGAAATAAAGCTCTCACTATATGCAGATGACATGATACTGTACATAGAAAACCCTAAAGATAGTATCAGAAAATTACTAGAGCTAATCAGTGAATTTAGCAAAGTTGAAGGATACAAAATCCATACACAAAAATCACTTACATTTCTATATACTAACAATGGAAAATCAGAAAGAGAAACTAAGGAATCAATCCCATTCACCATTGCAACAAAAAGAATTAAATATTTAGGAATAAACTTATCTAAGGAAACAAAACTGTACACAGAAAATTATAAGACACTAATGAAAGAAATCAAAGATGACATAAACAGATAGAGAGATATTCCATGTTCCTGGCTAGGAAGAATCAATATTGTGAAAATGACTATACTACCAAATGCGATCTACAGATTCAGTGTGACCCCTATCAAATGACCAATGACATTTTTCACAGAACTAGAACAAAATATTTCACAATTCATATGGAAACAGAAAAGACCCTGAATAGCCAAAGAAACAAGAATGGAGCTGGAGGAATCAACCCTCCTGATTTCAGATTATACTACAAAGCTATGGTCATCAAGACAGTATGGTACTGGCACAAAAACAGAAATATAGACCAATGGAATAAGATTGAAAGCCCAGAAATAAACCTATGCACCTATGGGTACCTTATTTTTGACAAAAGAGGCAAGAAAACATGATGGGGCAAAGACAACCTCTACAATAAATGGTGCTGGGAAAACTGGACAGCTACATGTAAAGAATGAAATTAAAACACTTCCTAACACCATACACAAAGATAAACTCAAAATGGATTAAAGACCTAAATGTAAGACCAGAAACTATAAAACTCCTAGAGGAAAACATAGGCAGAACACACAATGACATCAATCAAGGCAAGATCCTCTATGACCCACCTCTTTAAGTAATGGAAATAAAAACAAAAGTAAACAAGTGGGACCTGATTAAACTTAAAAGCTTTTGCACAGCAAAGGAAACTATAAGCAAGGTGAAAAGACAGCCCTAACAATGGGAGAAAATAATAGCAAATGAAACAACTGACAAAGGATTAATTTCCAAAATATACAAACAGCTCATACAACTCACTGCCAGAAAAACAACCCAATCAAAAAGTGGGAGAAAGACCTAAACAGACATTTCTCCAAAGAAGACATACAGATGGCTAACAAACACATGAAAAGATGCTCAACATCGCTCATTATTAGAGAAATGCAAATCGAAATTGCAATGAGATATCACCTCACACCGGTCAGAATAGCCATCATCAAAAAGTCTACAAACAATAAATGCTGGAGAGGTGTGGAGAAAAGGGAACACTCTTGCACTGTTGGTGGGAATGTAAATTGATACAGCCACTATGGAAGACGGTATGGAGATTCCTTTAAAATCTAGGAATAAAACCACCGTATGACCCAGCAATCCCACTCCTAGGCATATACCCTGATGAAACCAAAATTGAAAAACACATATGTATACCATTGTTCATTGCAGCACTATTTGCAGTAGCTACAACATGGAAGCAACCTAGATGTCCATCGACAGATGAATGGATAAATAATTTGTGGTACATATACACAATACCCAACCATAAAAATGAACACATTTGAGTCAGTTCTGATGAGGTGGATGAACCTAGAACCTATTATACAGAATGAAGTGAGTCAGAAAGAGAAAGATAAATTCCACATTCTAACACATATATACAGAATCTAGAAAAAAATGGCACTGAAAAATTTATTTTCAGGGCAACAATGTAGAAACAGACATAGAGAATAGACTTATGGACTTAGGGAGAGGGGAGGAGAGAGTAAGATGTATGGAAAGAGTTATATGGAAACTTACATTACCATATGTAAAATAGATAGTCAATGGGCATTTTCTGTATGTCTCAGGAAACTCAAACATGGGCTCTGTATCAATCTAGAGCTGTGGGATGGGGTGGGAGATGGGAGGGAGGTTCAAAAGGGAGGGGATATATGTATACCTATGGCTGATTCATGTTGAGGTTTGACAGAAAAAAAAAAATTCTGTAAAGCAATTATCCTTCAATAAAAAATTAAAAAAATTCTACAGATAGCAAATGCTCAAGAGGGTGTGGAGAAAAGGGAACCCTCCTGAAATATTGGTTGGAATGTAAATTAGCACAGCCTCTATGTAGAACAATATGGAAATTCCTTAAAAAAACTAAAATTTGTGTTACCATGCTGCTGCTAAGTTGCTTCAGTCATGTCCGACTCTGTCCAACCCCATAGACGGCAGCCCACCAGGCTCCCCCGTCCCTGGTATTCTCCAGGCAAGAATACTGGAGTGGGTTGCCATTTCCTTCTCCAATTGAGTTACCATATTATCCTGCAATCTGACTCCTGGGCATATATGCAGAGAAAACTCTAATTCGAAAAGATGCATGCACTTCAATGTTAATGGCAGCACTGTTTACAATAGCTAAGACATGAAAGCAACCTAGATGTCCATCGACAGATGAATGGATAAAGAAGATGCGGTGCATGTATACAGTGGAATACTATCAGCCAGAAGTAATGCTACCTGGACTTCAAGGAGATCAAACCAGCCAATCCTAAGGGAAATCAGTCTTGAATATTCATTGGAAGGACTGATGTTGAAACTGAAAACTCCAATCCTTTGGCCACCTGATGCAAAGAACTGACTCACTGGAAAAGACCCAGATGCTGGGAAAGATTCAAGGGAGGAAGAAAAGGGGGGCAACAGAGGATGAAATGGTTGGATGGCATCACTGACTCGATGGACATGAGTTTGAGCAAGCTCCGGGAGTTGGTGATGGACAGGGAAGCCTGGCATGCTGCAGTCCATGGGGTCGCAGAGAGCTGGAAATGACTGAGCAACTGAACTGAACTGAACTTAATGTAACTTGCAGCAACATGGATGCACCTAGAGATTAACATACTAAGTGAAGTCAGACAAAGACAAATACCATATGATATCACTTATATGTGGAATCTAAAATATGATAACAAATGAACTTACTTTCAAAACAGAAACAGACTCATAGACATAGAAAGCAAAATCATGGTTACCAAAGTGGAAAGGGAATGGGGCAGGGATAAATTAAGAGTTTGGGATTAGCAGACACAAACTACTGTATATAAAATAGGTAAACAACAAAGTCCTACTGCATAGCACAGGAAACTATATCCAATATCTTGTAATAAACCATAATGGAAAATAACATGCTGCTGATGCTGCTAAGTCACTTCAGTCGTGTCCGACTCTGTGAGACCCCATAGATAGCAGCCCACCAGGCTCCTCCCTCCCTGGGATTCTCCAGGCAGGAATACTGGAGTGGGTTGCCATTTCCTTCTCCAATGCATGCATGCATGCTAAGTCGCTTCAGTTGTGTCCAACTCTGTGCGACCCTATGGACAGCAGCCCACCAGGCTCCTCTGTCCACAGGATTCTCTAGGCAAGAATACTGGAGTGGGTTGCCATTTGCCATTTCCTTCTCCAAGAAAATAACATGAAATGTGTGTGTGTGTGTGTGTGTGTGTATCACTTTGTTGTACACCAAAAATTAACACAACATTACAAATCAACTATACTTCTTTAAAAAAAAAAAAAAGTAGTAAATAGTCAAAGGGAGGAAGGGTCAGCAAACCAGAACCCACAAGCCAAGTGTGACCTGTTCCCTGTTTTTGTAAGTAAAATTTTATTGGCCCCCACACGTGCCTGTTTGTCTATGTATTGTCTATATCTTCTTTTATGTGAAACAGTTAGAGCTGAGTAGTTGCAACTAAAATCATATGACCTGAAAATAAGGTCTAAAATATTTATTATCTTGGCCTTTACAAAAAAAGTTTACTGATACCTGTCCTAGAGAATTAAATAATCCTTGAGTGGGCCTAATAGATCATGCTCCAGAATAATGCTTAATGGGTATGCAATTCATATTTTGCCTTATTGCCAAGTTTTGGATATTCTTCCTAAAGACCCCTCTTTGAATCTCACTCTCTTATATCCATTACATCCCTTACATCCAACACAGATCTCCCTACTTGGGTCTCACTCATTGATTTCTGCTCCTTCCTAACAGGAAATCACAACTGCTTTTGGAGCCCCTGGAGATCAGAAGGATGAACCATGGCCTGAAGAATCCGACCACTAACTTTCTTTGTCTTGTGTCTCCCACCAGGCCTGCCTGTCATGTCATCAGCAAATTCACCGGAATGCACCTATATGCCCTCTGTGCAAAGCCAAGAGTCGGTCCAGGAATCCCAAAAAGCCAAAACGGAAGCAGGATGAATGAAGAGAGGGAGAACACTTAGAGCTCTGCAGCTCATAACTCTTCCTCTTGACCGGAGTGATTGATGTCTCCATGTGAAAGAACCTTTTCCCACCTCTATTTAATGTGATAGAAGCACAACCCCCCTCTCACTTTGCTTTTATTTTTTTCTGCTGTCAGAGTTTCTGGTTTAGGAAGAGATGTTGTTCAGGTGCTAATGACAGTTGTGTCTGAAGATCCCTTCTCTCTCACCCACATTTTAACCCCTGCCCTTGTTAGGAGACAAGGGAAGGGCAGAAGTACCAGATGTGATTCTCTGTCTCTTGTTTCTGAGGCCTAGTGCCTAAGGCCTGAGGGCTGAGTAATCCCATATCTTGTTTCAGGCGAAGGTTCCAGTGTTCGCCCTCCCTGTACTTTTACCTTAGGCTCTGAAGAGACAACATTCTTTTTTCTGGACTTTCCAATAGGTTTGGTGCATACATCTCCCCCACTGCCACCCTCATCTCATCCTCAAGGCCCAGAGGTAGCTTGGACAAGCTCTCCTTTTTGTATTAATTTGGGAGGCCTGGCTGTTTTATTATTGAGTTTACCACCCCATTACCCCCTACCCTGACAGTTTCCCAGATATACTGAAGTTCTCAGGTACCAGGCTATGTGTCTGAGGACCCTAAAATCTGTGGACTTTTCTCCAGTAATAGCCCTAGCTATTGAAAATTAGTAGTAGATGTTCCCCACAGTGAAATCAAGGAGCCAGACCTACTCTGCAAGTCTTGCCTAATTCTTTTCCTAAGTCATTGGTCTGAGGGCTCTGCTATAGGGGCTGCATTAGGCTGGAGAGACTCCAGGATGACATTTGTGTTACTTTTTGTTCAAAACCATTACTCTAACACTTTACTCCAATGGTGTATCATGGAGTTCAGAGTAATGGGTTGTGATTCAAGTGAATGCCAGTCACTTTACCATGCAGGTAGGTGAGACCTCTACTTCAGTCATCTCTCCCTCTCTTGGGTCAGCTCTCTTCTCTAAGGCAGCCTCAGCTCAGGTCAGCTTTTACCGACTCCCTTTCTGGTGAATTGTGCAGGTGACTTTCTCTCTGAAAAGAAAAGATTCCAGTTTCCCCTAAGCCCTACAGCTCTTCCTCTCAAACTTAAGGGATGGGATGGGGACTGACTGAAAAAATGTTGGCTTCAGGTATCAGGCCCTGGGCTGGGGAGGGGAGGATATTTTTCCTTCCTTTCTTAACTGTATTTTTAAGTTACCACAATGTCTGTGTATTCATAATATATAGAAGGTTCCTCTGCTCTTTGAAAGTAAGAGCATTATGTCTGTACAAATTCTTTTAAATAAACATTTGTTCATTGGAATAAATGCTGACTCAGTGCGTACTAGTGCCAGGTAATAGAAAAGATGTAATGCCCTTTCCCCTTCTGGGTAGCTCTTCTTCACTCTTTTTTATTCCACCCTATAAGTAAGAAAATCAGGAACATCACTGCATAATAATTACCCTATTTTTATAATAATTTCCATTTATTCAGTGCCTACTCTGTGTCAGGTCTCCATGTAAGATGCTTTGTATAAACGATTGTATTTGATTTTCAAAACAACATTTCAAGCTAAGTATACTTATTGCCATTGTCCAAAAATGTAAACTGAAGCTCAGAGAAGTAACTTGTACAGAGTTAAACAGACAGCTAATAAGAGAAGTTTCAGGATTTGAACTCAGATTTGTCTGGTTCCATAGTCCATTTTTTCCCCTACTTTTTCTCCATGGTCAGTTTTTAAAGTTTTTCTCCCTTTTTGGGATGGCTTTATCACAGGAGGAGTTGAAATAACTCTGAACTAGAAGTCAGAGACTACGAATTCAGTGACTGATGCAGGGGTATAAAGGCCTGGTCCCCTATGGGAATATAATAGGGAACATCTCTGAAGGGCCATCCCAGCTTCAGAGCTCCCCATGGGTGGACTGGTTTCCATTAAGACTGAGTTGGTAGCTCAGCTGGTAAAGAATCCTCCTGCAATGTGGGAGACCTGCGTTTGATTCCTCAGTTGGGAAGATCCCCTGGAGGAGGGTATGGCAACCCACTCCAGTATTCTTGCCAGGAGAATCCACATGGACAGAGGAGCCTGGCAGGCTACAGTCCATGGGGTCGCAAAGAGTCAGACACGACTGAGTGACTTAAGCACACACCAGCAGTTCAATAGCTCCTTCTATCAAATCCTGCCTCCTTCTCTTCCCCTATCTTCTACAAGTGTTGATCCCATGGGCACCCTAGTTATACTCTGTACATTAAACTGTCCCAGTGCTTTCCAGAAACCCAACAGTTGACAGAAATTTCTCTGGTTTCAGTGTTGTCATCTGGAAAAATGGGAAAAAAATAATAGTACCTATTTCTGGCATTGTTGAGAGCAATGCCAGGCATAGAGTAAGCACTCAATGCCAGGCATATAGCAAGTACTTCTTCCCCTTGCACCTCTGGCATCAGGTAGATTGGATGACCACACAAAAAATAATATTTGGGATTTCCCTGGTGGTCCAGTTAAGTGTCTGCCTGTCAATGCAGGGGACATGAATTCAATCCCTGGTCCAGAAAGATTCCACATGCCGTGGTGCAACTAAGTCCATGTGCCATGACTGCTGAAGCCCAGGCACCCTAGAGCCTGTGCTCTGTGACAAGAGAAGCCCCTGCAATGAGAAGCCCACAAATCAAAACTAGAGAGTAATCGTGCTTACCACAATTAGAGAAAGACCACGCGCAGCAGCAAAGTCTCAGTGCAGCCAAAAATAAATAAATAAAAGTAATTTAAAAGAAAAAAAGAAATACCATTTGTCTTAGCTGACATCACCATCTCAGATTTTGTTCAGCTACAGGCCTGCTTTTGAGGTGGCTTAAACTCACTTTGTGCAAATGGAGGATACTCAGCTGTGTGACTTGAAGTATACCTTAACCTATATTGGCCTGAGTAGGTCCCTGTAAAGTATAGAAGTGGCTATTGCTCTGCATCTTTGGCACACTGGAGGTCAGATCTGTCAATTCAGTTGTAGCACAAATAGCCAGGTCAGCCATTTCCCAGGGAACACTTCTGAGTGAGAAGGGAACAATCAAATGTTGAGCACTTGTATCTTCCAGCCACTGGATGGGCTGATACTATTTCATTTAATTTTTCCAACTCATCTATCGATTGTTGCAAAGCAATCAACCCAAAAACTTAGCAACTTAAAATAGCCAGCATTTGTTTGCTTGTGATTCTGCAATTGGAGCAGGACTTGCTGTGAATGGTTTATTTCTATTCCAAGTGGTGTTACCTCAGACGGCTTGGCTGGGGCTGAAGGAACAAAGAGGCATGCCCCAATCAAAAAAATGGGCCAAAGAACTAAACAGACATTTCTCCGAAGAAGACATACAGATGGCTAACAAACACATGAAAAGATGCTCAACATCACTCATTATTAGAGAAATGCAAATCAAAACCTCAATGAGGTATCATTTCACACCAGTCAGAATGGCTGCTATCCAAAAGTCTACAAGCAATAAATGCTGGAGAGGGTGTGGAGAAAAGGGAACCCTCTTACACTGTTGGTGGGAATGCAAACTAGTACAGCCACTATGGAGAACAGTGTGGAGATTCCTTAAAAAACTGGGAATAGAACTGCCATATGACCCAGCAATCCCACTGCTGGGCATATACACCGAGGAAACCAGAATTGAAAGAGACGCGTGTACCCCAATGTTCATCGCAGCACTGTTTACAATAGCCAGGACATGGAAGCAACCTAGATGTCCATCAGCAGACAAATGGATAAGGAAGCTGTGGTACATATACACAATGGAATATTACTCAGCCATTAAAAAAAATACATTTGAATCGGTTCTACTGAGATGGATGAAACTGGAGCCCATTATACAGAGTGAAGTAAGCCAGAAAGAAAAACAACAATACAGTATACTAATGCATATATATGGAATTTGAAAGATGGTAACGATAACCCTACATGCGAGACAGAATAAGAGACACAGATGCATGGAACAATTTTATGGACTCTGAGGGAGAAGGTGAGGGTGGGACGTTCTGGGAGAATGGCATTGAGACATGTGTATTGTCATATGTGAAACAGAGCACCATTCCATGTTCGATGCATGTGACAAGGGCTCAGGGCCGGGGCAATGGGATGATCCAGAAGGATGGGATGGGGAGGGAGGTGGGTGGGGGGTCCGGGAAGGGGAACACATGTAAACCCATGGCTGATTCATGTCAATGTATGGCAAAAACTATTACAATATTGTAAAGTAATTAGCCCCCAACTAAAATAAATAAATTTATAAAAAAAAAAAAAAAAAAAAAGAAATAAAAAAAAAAAAAAAAAGAGGCATGCCCCCTCATATCTGGTACCTCAGTTGTAGTGGCTAAAACAGCTGTGGGCTATCTGGGCCTCCCAAGTCCCTTTGTAGTATTTTATCCTCCTTTCTTTCTTCATTGGGCCTCCCTTTCCAGGTAGAACAGTGAGACATTTTTTTATGTGGCAGCAGTCTTCCCAGAGGGTGAGAACCAAAACTGCAAGGCCTTTTGTTGCATAAAACCAGAAGTCATACAGCAAAACTGCTGCTGTACTCTACTGGTCAAAGCAAGTCACAGAACCAACCCAGATTTAAGGAGTAGGGAAAAGAGACTCTATCTCTTGATAGGAGGAACTGCATTCATGTCAAAGATGGGAGGAATTCTTGTTCATATTTGCAGATAACTTACCACATCATCCAACAACAACCTTACATTATGTGTGTCCATTTTTAAAGATGATAAAACTGAGGCTCAAAAAAGGGGGAAAGTAGTTGTCCAACAAACAAGTAGGAAGAGGCAAAGCCAAGAGGCAAACCTAGGTCTCTCTGCCTTTAAAGCCTGTGTTTCTTCTGCCTAAAAGCAGTTATTTAGGTAGGTCTGAGACCTGGTTAGAGGAGACTAAAGAAAGGAAGAGAAGGAACAAAATAGAGTAAAAGACAAAGACTATGTGGGTGAAGGAGAGAGAAGAAGGAAGAGGAAGAGAGTAAGAAATTATCTGTTACACTGGTAAAATGCTTTATACTTAAAGCACCTTCTTCAACAGTCTCATTTTATTCTCACATTATTAGAGGGACTGATGTTGAAGCTGAAACTCCAATACTTTGGCCACCTCATGCAAAGAGCTGACTCATTGGAAAAGACCCTGATGCTGGGAAGGATTGAGGGCAGGAGGAGAAGGGGATGACGGAGGATGAGATGGCTGGATGGCATCATCGACTCGATGGACATGGGTTTCGGTGGACTCTGGGAGTTGGTGATGGACAGGGAGGCCTGGCATGCTGTGGTCCATGGGGTCGCAAAGAGTCAGACACGACTGAGTGACTGAACTGAACTGAACTGAATAGCCCTGTACTATTAGGAGAGCATGTAGTGTTACATTTTATAGATGAGACCCAGAGAGGGGAACTGACTCACCCGAGGTCACTTAGCAAGTTAAGAGCAAAGCCACAACTAGAACCCAGGCCTTCCAATCTGGAAATAACCTGGTTTGGGGCCCTCTTTTCATGTTTGACACAAAGAGGATGAATTGTATACATGCTTTGTGCCAGATGGGTTGCTTTTACACTGAGGCTAAGTGCTCACTCCACAGGGGAAGGCCAGGCAACTTTAGCAATTCCGCTCTTAAAAGTTTATTTCACTGTTAATATTATGCCCTCAGCTTTCCCATGGCAATTATCAGCATCTTTGCAATGATCAACATCTCCCAGGGTGAACTCTGGAAAGTCTGTTAACTCAAGGCCAGGTGCCCTTAGGTTAGGTACTTAACCTCTCTGGGCCTCTAATATCTCATGTAACAGTCCTCTCCTCGAGGCATTGTTGTGAAGATTAAATGAGCTAATAATATATGTAAAGTGCTTAGAACAGAACTTGAGAAGCACTCAGTAAATGATGAGGAAGAAAATTATAATGATTATGACTGCCTTCCTGAGAGGCCAAAGATGACAATGATGATGAGGAGGAGGAGGAAGATGGAAGTAAAGAAGAAGAGAAGGAGAAGGGAAGGGGAGGAGAAAGGAGGGAGAGAAAGGGAAGAGGAGACAAAGAACAGTAGGGAAGGGATTGCCCCCATGTAGGGTTCCCCATAGAGGGAAAGCTGATAGCCGAGAGTCATGGTTCCTTTCCTGGAGCTTGATGAGATTCCATGGTTCTGTTGCCACTTGCCACTGAGTCTGTTTCATGGTTGTAAAAAGACAAAGGTCCGTCATGGGAACCTGGCAGAAGCCCCTCTTTTCATCATATTCTTTTCTGCTATCACTGAGGAGGAAAGACCATCCCTAAACAAAGATTCCCTATAAGTAGTCTAGGCTCACATACACTTCAATGATTTCTATACTGCGCAGTACAGGGAAATGACACTGACCCAGGAGCCAATTGTTCCTGAGTTCAAATCCCCAATCCTTTATTTATTAGCAATGCATTCTTGAGCAAATTTTCCAACCTCCAGTTTCTTCATCTGTAAACTGGAGACAATACCTACTGTATGAGGTTGGAATGAAAGGCAAGGGTCACCATTTACAGTATGTCCATAATTTACTGGACACTGTGGGAGGCAGTATAGTGTAGTGGCTAAGAGCATGGACACCAAAGTCAGAGAGTCTGGATTCAGCTCTTAACAAAGCCATTTGCTGACTGTGTGACTTTCAGTGAGCTAATTAACTTCTTGAAACCTCATAATTACAATGGAGATAATAATAGAATTTTCCTTACTGGATTGCTCCTAGGATTAGATAAGACAATGTTTATGAGGTGCACATAGAAAGCATTATCTGAGTGTTTCATAAAGTAAACAAATCAAATATTCCTACCAACACTCAGTGTCATCAGCTTAGAGATGAAAGAAAAACTTTAAGCTGGTAGAAGTCAGGTGCCTTCAAATTTGGGTCTGTCTGACTCCATTAAACCACAAAAATGCTTGGAAGAGTGTACTGAGGTCTACAATTTATTTTGAAATGCACAGAAACATAGCATATTGGTGGATGGATAGAAGAATGCTGCAGCTGCTGCTGCAGTCGCTTCAGACATGTCCGACTCTGTGCGACCCCACAGACGGCAGCCCACCAGGCTCCCCCGTCCCTGGGATTCTCCAGGCAAGAACACTGGAGTGGGTTGCCATTTCCTTCTCCAATGTGTGAAAGTGAAGTCGCTCAGTCGTGTCCAACTCTTAGCAATCCCATGGACTGTATAGCCTACCAGGCTCCTCCGCCCATGGGATTTTCCAGGCAAGAGTACTGGAGTGGGGTGCCATTGCCTTCTCCGGGATAGAATAGATATATGATAAAATAAGTCCAGTAAAATGCTAATTGTAGGATTTAGTTAGGGGGCTTAGGGTGCTACCTGTAAAATTTGCTGTGTCTGCAATTTTTTTCATAATAAAATATTGGGGCAATAAAACATCTACCTGGTAATGTTACTTCTCTGCCTAAAAGCCTTAGTTTATTGCCTAGAATTACCACTGCATAATTTGACCTGTTGAATCATCAGCATAGCTCTCACTGAGCCCCCTACCTATGCCAAATTGGCAGACCACCAGGTAGAACAGATGATATGCAGAGAGAGAGACACAGCTTTGCACTTCTACTTAGGATGACCAACTTGTCCTAGTTTGCCCATGACTGTTCTGGTTTTAAAACTGAATGTTCTACCTCCTGGTAAATCCCTCAGTTCAGTTCAGTTCAGTCACTCAGTCGTGTCTGACTTTTTGCGACCTCATGGACTGCAGTATCCCAGGTTTACTTGTCCATCACCAACTGCCAGAGCTTGCTCAAACTCACGTCCATCAAGTCGGTGATGACATCCAACCATCTCATCCTCTATCAGCCCTTCTCCTCCTGCCTTCAGTCTTTCCCAGCATCAGGGTCTTTTCAGTGAGTCATTCCTTTGAATCAGGTGGCCGAAGTATTGGAGTTTTAGCTTCAGCATCAGTCCTTCCAATGAATATTCAGGACTGATTTCCTTTAGGATAGACTGATTTGATCTCCCTGCAGTCCAAGGGACTCTCAAGAGTCTTCTCCAACACCACAGTTAAAAAGCATCAATTCTGGAGGCGGGGCTAAGATGGCAGAGGAATAGAATGGGGAGACCACTCTCTCCCCCACAAATTTATCGAAAGAACATCTGAACACTGAACAAACTTCACAAAACAACTTCTGAATGCTGGCAGAGGACATCAGGCATCCAGAAAAACAGCCCATTATCTTCGAAAGGATGTAGGACAAAATATAAAAGATAAAAAGAGAGACAAAAGAGTTAGGGATGGAGACCCCTCCCGGGGAGGGAGTCGTAAAAGAGGAGAAGTTTCCAAACACCAGGAAACCCTCTCACCAGCGGGTTTGGGGGAAGTTTACGAATCTCAGAGGGCAACATAACTGGGAGGAAAAATAAATAAATAAAACCCACAGATTACATGCCTAAAGGCAATTCCCAGCAAAGTACCCCAGACGCTCGCATCTGCCACCAGCAGGTGGGGGCTGAACTGAGAGGAGCGGCAGCATTGCTTAGGGTAAGGACCAGGCCGATTGCCCTGAGGGCAATCTGAGGGAGCTAACGTGAGATAGCAACCTAAACTGTGGGACGGCCAGAGAAAGAATTATCCCATGAAAAGTCCAAATCTAAGGCACTGCCGGCCCGCTAACAGAACAAAGGACTGAGCAATACCAGAGGAGAGCTAGCCGGCTGTGGACCGCCCCATTCCCCACCAGACGCAGCGGGCAGGCGGGGCCAGCCAGAGCCGGAAAGGGGCAAACTCGGCCCCAGAGAGGGCACCCCCTACCAAACTGCAAACAAGCTTCCAGTTTCTAAGCAAAGACTGACTGAGATTCTGGAGGGTTGACATCCGCCGGGAGGATTACAGCCAGAGACCAGCTCCCCAGAACTGACACAAGGCACACCGGAGCAGGGTGCGCCCAGAAATCGAGGCAGGGACCAGGGAGGTGATAAGTCGCAACGCCCCAACAGGGGAGTGTGTGCTCACCACACACCTGGCTGCCTGAGCTGCTCCGACCGGGGATCGGCCCAAAACGTGGACCCAACTGAGTCTGCGCCTTTGTGGAGTACCCAGGAACCTGAACCTGAGCAGCTTAGACCTGGGAAGTGCACGCATCTCAGGGCTCACTTTCCAGCAGAGTAACCTGAAACCTGAGCAGGGCAAACTGGGAAAGCACACACGCCGTGAGCGGGGGCAAACCCAGTGCGGCCGAGACACCGCAAGCTCTCCACACACACGCCAGTGATATTGCTTTGCAGTGTTCCTCCCTCCTCACAGCACGACTGAACAAGTGAACCTAAAGAGACCACTTCTGCTCCTTTGTGTCTGGGCGGAAATTAGACACTGAAGAGACCTGCAAACAGAAGCCAAATAAACAGAGGAAAGCGCGTTGGAAGTGACAAGTCAACAGATTAAAATCCCTGTATTTAACACTGACTACATTGAAAGGGGCCTGAAGATCTTGAAAAGTATAAGCAGGAACAAGGATCTATCTGAAACTGAACTGACCCCACACTGCTCACAACAGCTCCAGAGAAAGTCCTGGATATATTTTTACTATTATCATTTTTTTTTAATTTTTTAATTTTCTTTCTTTTTTCTTTAAGTCTTCTATTACACCTTTAATTTTCATTTTTAAAACCCACTATTACCTTGCAAAAAAAAAAAAAGGCCCTATTTTTAAAGCAAACTTCATACATATATCTTATGCTTTTTGTGTGTTTTTTTATATTGTATTTTTTTAAGAGTCTAACCTCTACTCTAGATTTTTAATCTTTGTCATTTTTACTCAGGAGTGTGATTACTGGCTTGATTACTCTCTCCCCCTACTGATTTTCTTTCTTCTCCCCCGGGGAACCTCTATCTCCCCCCTTCCTCCTTCTCTTCTCAACCCAATTCTGTGAATCTCTGAGGGTGTTCTGGGCACCAGAGAACACTTCGGGAACAGAATACTGCCCAGATCACTCTCTCCCCTCTTGATTCCCCCTTTCTACTCATGCTCAACTCCATCTCCTTCCTCCCTCCTCTCTATGTATCTCTGTGAACCTCTCTGAGGGTTCCAGACTGTGGAGAGCACAGAGGGAAGTGCTTACTGGCTAGACTACTCTCTCCACGTTTGAGTCCCCCTCTTCTCCTCCTGGTCACCTCAACCCCCCCCCACCTCTCCACGTAACTCGGTGAACCTCTCTGGGTATCCCTCACTGTGGAGAATCTTTTCACCATTAACCTAGAAGTTTTATTATCAGTGTTGTATGGATGGAGAAGTCTTGAGGCTACTGCAAGAATAAGACTGAAAATCAGAGGCAGGAGGATTAAGCCCCAAACCTGAGAACGCCAGAGAACTCCTGACTCCAGGAAACATTAATTAATAAGAGATCATCCAAAAGCCTCAATACATACACTGAAACCAAGCTCTACCCAAGAGCCAATAAGTGCCAGAGCAAGACATACCACGCAAATTCTCCAGCAATGCAGGAACATAGCCCTGAGCATCAATATACAGGCTGCCCAGAGTCACACCAAACCCATTGACATCTCAAAACACAATAGTGGACACTCCATTGCACTACAGAGAGAAGAAATCCAGCTCCACCCACCAGAACACCGACACAAGCTTCCCCAACCAGGAAACCTTGACAAGCCACCCGTCCAACCCCACCCACAGTGAGGAACCTCCACAATAAAGAGGAACTTCAAACTACCAGAATGCAGAAAGGCCATCCCAAACACAGCAATCTAAACAAGATGAAAAGGCGGAGAAATACTCAGCAAGTAAAGGAAAATGATAAATGCCCACCAAGCCAAACAAAAGAGGAGGAGATAGGGAATCTATCTGAAAAAGAATTTAGAATAATGATAATAAAAATGATCCAAAATCTTGAAAACAAAATGGAATTACAGATAAATAGCCTGGAGACAAGGATTGAGAAGATGCAAGAAATGTTTATCAAGGACCTAGAAGAAATGAAAAGGAGTCAATATATAATGAATAATGAAATAAAGGAGATAAAAGACACTCTGGAGGGAACCAACAGTAGAATAACGGAGGCAGAAGATAGGATAAGTGAGGTAGAAGATAGAATGGTGGAAATAAACGAAGTAGAGAGGGAAAAAAAAAGAATCAAAAGAAATGAGGAAAACCTCAGGGCCTCTGAGACAATATGAAACGCCCCGATATTTGAATCATAGGAGTCCCAGAAGAAGAAGATAAAAGAAAAGGCCATGAAAAAATACTCGAGGAGATAATAGTTGAAAATTTCCCTAAAATGGGGAAGGAAATAGTCACAGAAGTCCAAGAAACCCAGAGAGTCCCAAACAGGATAAACCCAAGGTGAAACACCCCAAGACACATATTAATCAAATTAACAAAGATCAAACACAAAGAACAAATATTAAAAGCAGCAAGGGAAAAACAACAAATAACACACAAGGGGATCCCCATAAGGATAACAGCTGATCTTTCAATAGAAACTCTTCAGGCTAGAAGGGAATGGCAGGACATAAAGTAATGAAAGAGAATAATCTACAACCCAGATTACTGTACCCAGAAAGGATCTCATTCAGATATGAAGGAGAATTCAAAAGCTTTACAGACAAGCAAAAGCTGAGAGAATTCAGCACCACCAAACCAGCTCTCCAACAAATGCTAAAGGATCTTCTCTAAACAGGAACACAGAAAGGGTGCTTGAACACAAACTCAAAACAACAATGTAAATGTCAAGGGGACCATACTTATTAATAATCACCTTAAATGTAAATGGGTTGAATGCCCCAACCAAAAGACAAAGACTGGCTGAATGGATACAAAAACAAGACCCCTATATATGCTGTCTACAAGAGACCCACCTCAAAACAAGGGACACATACAGACTGAAAGTGTAGGGCTCGAAAAAGATATTTCATGCAAACGGAGACCAAAAGAAAGCAGGAGTCGCAATACTCATTTCAGATAAAATAGACTTTAAAATATAGGCTGCGAAAAGAGACAAAGAAGGACACTACATAATGATCAAAGGATCAATCCAAGAAGAAGATATAACAATTATAAATATATATCCACCCAACATAGGAGCACCACCATATGTAAGGCAAATACTAACAAGTATGAAAGGGGAAATTAACAATAACACAATGATAGTGGGAGACTTTAATACCCCACTCACACCTATGGATAAATCAAATAGACAGAAAATTAGCAAGGAAACACCAACTTTAAATGATACAATGGACAAGTTAGATTTAATTGACATTTACAGGACATACCACCCCAAAACAATCAATTTCACCTTTTTCTTAACTGCACATGGAACATTCTCCAGGATAGATCACATCATGGGCCATAAATCTAACCTTGGTAAATTCAAAAAATTGAAATTCATCCTAATCATCTTCTCTGACCACAATGCAGTAAGATTAGACCTCAAACACAGGAAAAAAATCTATTAAAAATTCCAACATATGGAGGCTAAACAACACGCTTCTGAATAACCAGCCAATCGCAGAAGAAATCAAAAAAGAAATCAAAATACACATAGAAACGAATGAAAATGAAAACACAACAACCCAAAAAACTATGGAACACTGTAAAAGCAATGTTAAGGGAAAGGTTCATAGCAATACAGGCGTACCTCAAGAAACAAGAAAAAAAACAAATAAATAACCTAACTTTACACCAAAAGCAACTAGAGAAGGAAGAAATGAAGATGCCCAGGGGTAGTAGAAGGAAAGAAATCTGAAAAATTAGGGCAGAAATAAATGCTAAAGAAACAAAAGAGACCATAGCAAAAATCAACAAAACTAAAAGCAGGTTTTTCGAGAAGATAAACAAAATTCACAAACCATTAGCCAGACTCATCAAAAAACAAAGGGAGAAGAATCAAATCAACAAAATTAGAAATGAAAATGGAGAGATCACAACAGACTACACAGAAATACAAAGGATCATAAGAGACTACTACCAACATCTATATGCCAATAAAATGGACAACTTGGAAGAAATGGACAAATTCTTAGAAAAGTATAACTGAACCAGGAAGAAATAGAAGATCTTAACAGACCCATCAGAAGCACAGAAATCGAAACTGTAATCAGAAATCTTCAAGCAAACAAAAGCCCAGGACCAGACGGCTTCACAGCTGAATTCTGTCAAAAATTTAGAGAAGAGCTGACACCTATCCTACTCAAACTCTTCCAGAATATTGCAGAAGAAAGTAAACTTCCAAACTCATTCTATGAGGCCACCATCATCCTAATTCCAAAACCAGACAAAGATGTCACAAAAAAAGAAAACTACAGGCCAATATCACTGATGAACATAGATGCAAAAATCCTTAATAAAATTCTAGCAAACAGAATCCAACAACATATTAAAAAGATCATACATCACGACCAAGTGGGCTTTACCCAAGGAATGCAAGGTTTCTTTAATATCCACAAATCAATCAATGTAATACACCACATTAACAAATTGAAAGATAAAAAACATATTATTATCTAAATAGATGCAGAAAAAGCCTTTGAAAAAATTCAACATCCATTTATTATAAAAACCCTCCAGAAAACAGGAATAGAAGGAACATATCTCAACATAATAAAAGCTATATATGACAAACCCACAGCAAACATTATCCTCAATGGTGAAAAATTGAAAGCATTTCCCCTAAAGTCAGAAACAAGGCAAGGATGCCCACTTTCACCACTACTATTCAACATAGTTTTGGAACTTTTGGCCACAGCAATCAGAGCTGAAAAAGAAATAAAAGGAATCCAGGTAGGAAAAGAAGAAGTGAAACTCTCACTGTTTGCAGATGACATGATCCTCTACATGGAAAACCCTAAAGATTCTACCAGAAAATTACTAGAGCTAATCAATGAATATAGTAAAGTTACAGGATATAAAATTAACACACAGAAATCCCTTGCATTCCTATACACCAATAATGAGAAAACAGAAAGAGAAATTAAGGAAACAATAACATTCACCATTGCAACGGAAAGAATAAAATACTTACGAATATATCTGCCTAAAGAAACAAAAGACTTATATATAGAAAACTATAAAACACTGACAAAAGAAATCAAAGAGGACACAAACAGATGGAGAAATATACCGTGTTCATGGATTGGAAGAATTAATATAGTAAAATGAGTATACTACCCAAAACAATCTATAGATTCAAGGCAATCCCTATCAAGCTACCAACGGTATTTTTCAGAGAACTAGAACAAATAATTTCACAATTTGTATGGAAATATAAAAAACCTTGAATACCCAAAGCAATCTTGAGAAAGAAGAATGGACCTGGAGGAATCAACCTGCCTGACTTCAGGCTCTACTACAAAGCCACAGTCATCAAGACAGTATGGTACTGGCACAAAGATAGAAATATAGATCAATGGAACAAAATAGAAAGCCCAGAGATAAATCCACGTACCTATGGACACCTTATCTTCGATAAAGGAGACAAAAATATATAATGGAAAAAAGACAATCTCTTTAAAAAGTGGTGCTGGGAAAACTGGTCAACCACCTGTAAAAGAATGAAACTAGAACACTTTCTAACACTATACACAAAAATAAACTCAAAATGGATTAAAGATCTAAACGTAAGACCAGAAACTATAAAACTCCTAGAGGAAAACATAGGCAAAACACTCTCCAACATAAATCACAGCAGGATCCTCCATGACCCACCTCCCAGAATATTGGAAATAAAAGCAGATATAAACAAATGGGACCTAATTAAAATTAAAAGCTTTTGCACAACAAAGGAAACTATAAGCAAGGTGAAAAGACAGCCTTCAGAATGGGAGAAAATAATAGCAAATGAAGCAACAGACAAACAATTAATCTCAAAAATATACAAGCAACTTCTGCAGCTCAATTCCAGAAAAATAAACGACCCAATCAAAAAAATGGGCCAAAGAACTAAACAGAGATTTCTCCAAAGAAGACATACAGATGGCTAACAAACACATGAAAAGATGCTCAACATCACTCATTATTAGAGAAATGCAAATCAAAACCACAATGAGGTACCATTTCACGCCAGCCAGAATGGCTGCTATACAAAAGTCTACAAGCAATAAATGCTAGAGAGGGTGTGGAGAAAAGGGAACCCTCTTACACTGTTGGTGGGAATGCAAACTAGTACAGCCACTATGGAGAAGAGTGTGGAGATTCCTTAAAACCTGGGAATAGAACTTCCATACGGCACAGCAATTCCACTGCTGGGCATACACACCAAGGAAACCAGAATTGAAAGAGACACGTGTACCCCAGTGTTCATTGCAGCACTGTTTACAATAGCCAGGACATGGAAGCAACATAGATGTCCATCAGCAGACGAATGGATAAGGAAGCTGTGGTACATATACACAATGGAATATTACTCTGCCATTAAAAAGAATACATTTGAATCAGTTCTATTGAGATGGATGAAACTGGAGCCCATTATAGAGAGTGAAGTAAGCCAGAAAGAAAAACACCAATACAGTATACTAATGCATATATATGGAATTTGAAAGATTGTAACGATAACCCTATATGTGAGACAGAATAAGAGACACAGATGCATAGAACAGTCTTATGGACTCTGAGGGAGAAGGTGAGGGTGGGACGTTCTGAGAGAATAGCATTGAAACATGTATAGTATCATATGTGAAACAGAACACCATTCCAGGTTCGATGCATGAGTCAAATGCTCAGGGCTGGGGCAATGGGATGACCCAGAGGGATGGGATGGGGAGGGAGGTGGGAGGGGGGTTCAGGATGGGGAACACATGTAAATTCATGGCTGATTCATGTCAATGTATGGCAAAAACCACTACAATATTGTAAAGTAATTAGCCCCCAACTAAAATAAATTTTTTTTTTTTTTTTAAAGCATCAGTTCTTTGGCGTTCAACTTTCTTTATGGTCTAACTCTCACATCCATACATGACTATGGGGAAAACCAACGCTTTGACTAGACAGGTCTGTGTTGGTGAAGTAATGTCTCTGTTTTTAATACACTGTCTATGTTGGCCATAGCTTTTCTTCCAAGGAGCAAGCATCTTTCAATTTCATGGCTGCAGTCACCATCTACAGTGATTTTGGAGCTCAAGAAAATAAAGCAGAGCTGTTGAGGGTCACTCTTTCCACTGTTTCTCCATCTATTTGCCATGATGTGATGGGACCAGATGCCATGATCTTAGTTTTCTGAATGTTGAGTTTTAAGCGAGCTTTTTGACGCTCCTCTTTCACTTTCATCAAGAGGCTCTTTAGTTCCTCTTCAATTTCTGCCATAAGGGTGGTGACGAAAAGGACATTTTTGTTTGTGTGTTTTAGTTCTAGAAGTTGTTGCATGTCTTCATAGAACTGTTCAACTTCAGCTTCTTCAGCATTAGTGATTGGTGCATAGACTCGGATTACTGTGATATTTCCTCATCTGTGATAAACAAACACAGATCAGGAAATTTCTCAGATATAGGCAAGCTGGGATGGTTAGTCACCCTATTGCACCTTTGTGCCCAGCTATGCTGTGAGCCGTCTTTCTTTCTGGTAGTGCTAAGGGAAGCTGTCATCTATTGTTTCTAATTCACAGCATGCTCCAGGGCTCTGAGAAGTTTCAGGTCTGGCCCTGACCCACTTACTCTGCCATCTGGGCAGAAGCTGCCCCCACTGCTGGTGATGTGGTGCACCTGTTACAGAACCTTCCATCACATTGCTTTGCACACTCAGGGCAGCAGCACTTATGCCTCCACCCTTCTCCTCCATACATCACCTTAATCCTAGCTTTCTGGGCTTGAAAATCCATAACGCTGACAACTCCAAGAGCCTAAAACACTGATTTTGACCTCTGGGTCTTACAGGCAACCCTGACTCCAGACATTTTTTCACATCCTGAGCAAGTAACCATGTTGCTCACCAGGAGATGTCTGTGTTCCATCCAGAAAGCAGAGGGGATGTGTTCACAGCAGACAGGTGGTTATATTCATCCAAAAGGTGCAAGGTATAGATGTCCATACATGGCAGCACCAGAAAAAACTGAAGAGGCGGCCTAGGGGTCCCAAGAATACAAAAGTGCTCCCAAGAAAAAAGCCTACAGAGAAGTGCATTCCTTCTGCCTAATGCTATTCTGGCAGGGCACCACATCCCTTTAAAAAAGTATGGCTTGCCAGTACCCTCAACAGCTCTGCTTTTGGCCTGATGCCTTCTAATATATAACCCTCTGTGACACATGCATTGGGGTGAAGACAGACCTGAAAGAGCCACAGTATAATAGCTTCTCTTTATTGAGTGAGCATTTACTATGGTCTAGGCATTGAACTATGTGCTTCACATAATGCTCACATTTAATCTTCACAGAAGTCCTAAAAGATATGTGTTATTATCCCCACGTTAAAAAACCTGAGGCATCAAGTGGTTAGATTTCTTACCCAAGGTTGTGCAGTAACTTGCAGAGCTGAGACTCAAACCTAAGAAATCAAACACCAAAACTCAAGTGAATAACTAGTCTCCCAATGAGATCCAGTATCTGTTTTTCAATGTATGAGCTCCTAGACATAACCATCGTGAACTGACTGACATGAGTGTCCTCCTAAACCCATAGCAGGATTGGGCGATGGTACAATGAAAAGTGTTGTGTTGTGCCCTCTCCATCTCTGTGTTTCTAGCCTATCAACCACAACCTAGGAATAATCAGAGCCTAGCAAGAGAGTACTTCAGCTATTATACTTCTTGCTGACAGTAAGCTTAGATTCACCATCACTGAATAATTGGCTTGCTGTTCTCCATTCTGTCCCAATGGTGGCATTTACTCCTGTTACTACCTCAGCGCTCAGCACATCACCAGCAGCTCTCAGCCACCTGCATGAACAGCACAGCTTCAAAAATTTCTATAGGACCCACTGGAGCCAGTGAAGCCAATATTGATCCCTGAGCACAAGAGAAGACAATCTCCATACAGAGGTCATCTTTGTACCCTTGCCCTCACAAAAATCTGGAAACAGTTACTAAGAAAACTAAGCCCATGACATTCTGTTTCCAGTTGCCAACATCTATGAAGATTCACTTCTCTGTTACTGACATGCTCCACCTGGCCTGCCTGGACCACATTTCCCATCTTCCTGACCTGTGTCCAGTCCCAGCTAGTTGAGATGGAGAGCTGGAGAGCAGAATGGAAGAAGTCTGAACTTTCACTAGCACCATGGTCAACCCCAGTTTCTGGTACAGTAAAGGTTAGGGGCTAGATAAAAGGTTGTAAAAAAGCACCTTCCATCTAAGGAATACCCGTGAACCCATTAGATTCCTTCACCAATAAAGTCCAGGGCCAACCCTTATTAGAGAATAGCATCTATGTGTTGGAGATAGGGATATTCCATCTTTGCTCTGGCCACTTAAACCAACTAGAGAAATGCCAAAACTAGGCATCATGTGCGTCATAAATGCCTCAAGGTTGTTTATGACAAGCTTCTGAGGCACCCCCTTGCTTGTTCCTGACCTACATTTGCTCCAGTCTTCTCCTTTTGAAATACACACTCTTTTTTTTATAAGGTTACAGTTCAGCAGCCCCATATTTATTTTATTTATTTATTTTAGTATTATTTTTTAATTTTTTTATTTTAATTGGAGGCTAATTACTTTACAGTATTGTAGTGGGGTTTGCCATACATTGACATGAATCAGCCAGGGGTGTACATGTGTTCCCCATCCTGAACCCCCCTCTCACCTCCCTCCCCATCCCATCCCTCAGGGTCATCCTAGTAAAACAGCCCTGAGCACCTTGTCTCATGCATCAAACCTGGACTAGCGATCTATTTCATATAGGATAATATACATGTTTTAATGCTATCCTCTCAAATTATCCCACCCTCACCTTCTCCCACAGAGTCCAAAAGACTATTCTATACATCTGTGTCTCTTTTGTTGTCTTCCATATAGGGTCATTATTACCATCTTTCTAAATACCATATATATGTGTTAGTATACTGAATTGGTGCTTTTCGTTCTTACTTCACTCTGTATAATAGGCTCCAGTTTCATCCACATCATTAGAACTGATTCAAATGTATTCTTTTTAATGGCTGAGTAATTTTCCATTGTGTATATGTACCACTGCCTTCTTATCCATTCATCTACCAATGGACATCTAGGTTGCTTCCATGTCCTGGCTATCATAAACAGTGCTGCAATGAATATTGGGGTACATGAATCTCTTTCAATTCTGGTTTCCTCTGTGTGTATACCCATCAGTAGGATTGCTGGATCGTATGGCAGTTCTATTTCCATTTTCTAAGGAATCTCCACACTGTTCTCCAGAGTGGCTATACTGGTTTGCATTCCAACCAACAGTGTAAGAGGGCTCCCTTTTCTCCACGCCCTCTCCAGCATTTATTGTTTGCAGACTTTTTGATAGCAGCCATTCTGACCAGCTTGAGATGGTAACCCATTGTGGTTATCATTTGCATTTCTCTGATAATGAGTGATGTAGAGCATCTTTTCTTGTGTCTGTTAGCCATCTGTATGTCTTCTTGGGAGAAATGTCTGTTTAGTTCTTTGGCCCATTTTTTGATTGGGTCTTTATTTTTCTGGAATTGAGCTGCATGAGCTGCTTGTATATTTTTGAGATTAATTCTCTGTCAGTTGCTTCATTTGCTATTATTTTCTCCCATTCTGAAGGCTGTGTTTTCACCTTGCTTATAGTTTCCTTTGTTGTGCAAAAGCTTTTAAGTTTAATTAGGTCCCATTTGTTTATTTCTGCTTTTATTTCCAATATTCTAGGAGGTGGGTCATGGAGGATCCTGCTGTGATTTATGTTGGAGAGTGTTTTGCCTATGTTTTCCTCTAGGAGTTTTATAGTTTCTGGTCTTAGGCTTAGATCTTTAACCCATTTTGAGTTTATTTTTGTGTATGGTTTTAGAAAGTGTTCTAGTCTCATTCTTTTACAGGAGGTTGACCAGTTTTCCCAGCACCACTTGTTAAAGAGATTGTCTTTTCTCCATTGTATATTCTTGCCTCCTTTGTCAAAGATAAGGTGTCCATAGGTACATGGATTTATCTCTTGGCTTTCTATTTTGTTTTATTGATCTTTATTTCTGTCTTTGTGCCAGTACCATACAGTCTTGCTGACTGTGGCTTTGTAGTAGAGCCTGAAGTCAGGCAAGTTGACTCTTCCAGGTACATTCTTCTTTCTCAAGATTGCTTTGGGTATTCAAGGTTTTTTATATTTCCATACAAATTGTGAAATTATTTGTTCTAGTTCTCTGAAAAATACCATTGGTAGTTTGATAGGGATTTCATTGAATCTATAGATTGTTTTGGGTAGTATACTCATTTTCACTATATTGATTCTTCTAATCCATGAACATGGTATATTTCTCCATCTATTTGTGTCCTCTTTGATTTAATTCATCAGTGTTTTATAGTTTTCTATACATAGGTCTTTTCTTTCTTTATGTAGATTTATTCCTAAGTATTTTACTCTTTCCATTGCAATGGTGAATGGGATTGTTTCCTTAATTTTTCTTTCTATTTTCTCATCATTAGTGTATAGGAATGCAAGGGATTTCTGTGTGTTAATTTTATATCCTGCACCTTTACTATATTCACTGATTAGCTCTAGTAGTTTTCTGGTGGCGTCTTTAGGGTTTTCTATGTAGAAGATCATGTCATCTGCAAATAGTGAAAGTTTTACTTCTTCTTTTCCAATCTAGATTCTTTTATTTCTTTGTCTTTTCTGATTGTTGAAGCTAAAACTTCCAAAATCATGTTAAATAGTAGTGGTGATAGTAGACACCCATGTCTTATTTCTGACTTTAGGGGCAATGCTTTCAATTTTTCAGCTTTGAGGATGATGTTTGCTGTGGGTTTGACATATATAGCTTTTAATATGTTGAGGTATGTTCCTTCTATTCCTGCTTCCTGGATGGTATTTATCATAAATGAATGTTGAATTTTGTCAAAGGTTTTCTCTGCATCTATTGAGATAATCATATGGTTTTTATCTTTCAATTTGTTAATGTGGTATGTTACATTGATTGATTTGCAGATATTAAAGAATCCTTGCATCCCTGGGATTAAAGCCCACTTGGTCATGATGTATGATCTTTTTAATATGTTGTTGGGTTCTGCTTGCCAAGATTTTGTAAAGGATTTTTGCGTCTATGTTCATCAGTGATATTGGCCTGCACTTTTCTTTTTTTGTGGCATGTTTGTCTGGTAACCTTGTTGATGAAAGTGAAAGAGGAGAGTGAAAAAGGTGGCTTAAAGCTCAACATTCAGAAAACTAAGATCATGGAATCCAGTCCCATCACTTCATGGCAACTAGATGGGGAAACAGTGGAAACAGTGTTTGACTTTATTTTTCTGGGCTGCAAAATCACTCCAGATGGTGATTGCAGCCATGAAATTAAAAGGCGCTTACTCCTTGGAAGGAAAGTTATGACCAACCTAGACAGCATATTCAAAAGCAGAGACATTACTTTGTCAACAAAGGTCCTTCTAGTCAAGGCTATGGTTTTTCCAGTGGTCATGTATGGATGTGAGAGTTGGACTATAAAAAAAGCTGAGCACCAAAGAATTGATGCTATCGAACTGCTGTGTTGGGGAAGGCTCTTGAGAGTCCCTTGGACTGCAAGGAGATCCAACCAGTCCATCCTAAAGGAGATCAGTCCTGGGTATTCATTGGTAGGACTGATATTGAAGCTGAAACTCCAATACTTTTGCCACCAGATGCGAAGAGTTGACTCATTTGAAAAGACCCTGATGCTGGGAAAGATTGAGGGCAGGAGGAGAAGGGGACGACAGAGGATGAGATGGTTGGATGGCATCACCGACTCAATGGACATGGTTTGAGTGGACTCTGGGAGTTAGTGATGAACAGAGAGGCCTGTCATGCTGCAGTTCATGGGATCGCTAAGAGTCGGACATGGATGAGCGACTGAACTGAACTGAACTTCACTGTCGGGTTTTGGTATTAGAGTGATGGTGGCCTCATAGAATGAGTTTGGAAGTTAACTTTCCTCTGCAGTATTCTACAGGAGTTTGAGTAGAATAGACGTTAGCTCTTCTCTAAATTTTTGGTAGAATTCAGCTGTGAAGTCATCTGGTCCTGGGCTTTTGTTTGCTGGAAGATTTCTGATTACAGTTTCGATTTCCATGCTTGGATGGGTCTGTTGAGATTTTCTATTTTTTCCTGGTTCAGTTTAGGAAAGTTATACTTTTCTAAGAATTTGTCTGTTTCTTTCAAGTTGTCCATTTTACTGGCATATAGTTGCTGATAGTAGTCTCTTATGATACTTTTTGTTTCTGTGCTGTCTGCTGTGATTTCTACATTTTCATTTCTAATTTTGTTGATTTGATACTTCTCCCTTTTTCTTGATGAGTCTGGCTAATGGTTTGTCAATTTTATTTATCTTCTCAAAGAACCAGCTTTTAGCTTTGTTGATTTTTGCTATGGTATCTTTTGTTTCTTTTGCATTTATTTCTGCCCTAATTTTTATGATTTCTTTCCTTCTACTAGCCTTGTCGTTCTTCATTTCATCCTTTTCAAGTTGCTTTAGGTATAGAGTTACATAATTTACTTGATTTTTTTCTTGTTTCTTGAGGTAAGCCTGTATTGCTATGAACCTTCCCCTTAACACTGCTTTTACACTGTCCCATAGGTTTAGGGTTGTTGTGTTTTCATTTTCATTCATTTCTATGCATATTTTGATTTCTTTTTTGATTTCTTCTGTGATTTGTTGGTTGTTCAGAAGCATGTTGTTTAGCCTCCGTATTTTGGAATTCTTAATAGTTTTTTCTTATAATTGACATCTAATCTCACTGCATTGTGATCAGAAAAGTGGCTTGGAATGATTTCAATTTTTTTCTTAATTTACCAAGGCTAGTTTTATGGCCCATGATGTGATCTATCCTGTAGAAGATCCCGTGTCCACTTGAGAAAAAGGTGAAATTCATCGTTTTGGGGTGAAATGTCCTATAGATATCAATTAGGTCGAACTGCTCCATTGTATCATTTAAAGTTTGTGTTTCGTTGCTAATTTTCTGTTTAGCTGATCTATCCATAGATGTGTGTGCAGTATTACACTCTCCCACTATTATTGTGTTATTGTTGATTTCCCCTTTCATACTTGTTACCATTTGCCTTACATATTACAGTGCTCCTATGTTGGGGGCATATATATTTATACTTGTTATATCTTCTTCTTGGAGTGATCCTTTGATGATTATGTAGTGTCCTTCTTTGTCTCTTTTCACAGACTTTATTTCCAAGTCTAATTTATCTGATATGAGTATTGCTACTCCTGCTTTTGTTTGGTCTCCATTTGTGTGAAATATCTTTTTCCAGCCCTTCACTTTCAGTCTGTATGTGACCCTTATTTTGAGGTGAGTCTCTTGTAGACAGCATATATAGGGGTCTTGTTTTTGTATCCACTCAGCCAGTCTTTGTCTTTTGGTTGGGGCATTCAACCCATTTACATTTAAGGTAATTATTGATAAGTATGATCCCATTGCCATTTACTTTGTTGTTTTGGGTTCGAGTTTATACACCTTTCCTGTGTTTTCTGTCTAGAGAAAACCCTTTAGCATTTGTTGAGAACTGGTTTGGTGGTGCTGATTTCTCTCAGCTTTTGCTTGTCTGTAAAGCTTTTAATTTCTCCTTCATATTTGAATGTGATCCTTGCTGGATACACTAATCTTGGTTGTAGGTTTTTCTCTTTCATCACTTTAAGTATGTCCTGCCATTCCCTTCTGGCCTGAAGAGTTTCTATTGAAAGATCAGCTGTTATCCTTATGGGAATCCTCTTGTGTGTTCGTTGTTGTTTTTCCCTTGCTGCTTTTAATATTTGTTCTTTGTGTTTGATCTTTGTTAATTTGATTCATTTTTGTTTTGGAGTGTTTCACTTTGAGTTTATCCTGTTTGGGATTCTCTGTGTTTCTTGGACTTGGGTGACTATTTTCTTCCCCATTTTAAGGAAGTTTTCCACTATTATCTCCTCAAATATTTTCTCATGCCCTTTCTTTTAGTCTCTTTCTTCTGAGACTCCTATGATTCAAATGTTGGGGTGTTTGACATTGTCCCAGAGGTCTCTGAGGTTGTCCTCATTTCTTTTAATTCTTTTTTTCTCTCTGCTTTATTTATTTCCACCTTTCTATCTTCTACCTCACTTATCCTATCTTCTGCCTCATTTATTCTACTGTTGGTTCCCTCCAGAGTGTTTTTGATCTCAGTTATTGCATTATTCATTATTTATTGACTCTTTTTTATTTATTCTAGGTCCTTGTTAAGCATTTCTTGCATCTTCTCAATCCTTGTCTCCAGGATATTTGTCTGTAATTCCATTTTGTCTTCAAAATTTTGCATCATTTTTACTATCATTATTCTGAATTCTTTTTCAGGTAGAGACCCTTTCTCCTCCTCTTGTGTTTGGTTTGGTGGACATTTATCATGTTACTTTACCTGCTGAGTATTTCTCTGCCTTTTCATCTTGTTTAGATTGCAGTGTTTGGGGTGGCCTTTCTGTATTCTGGCAGTTTGTGGTTCCTTTTTATTGTGGAGGTTCCTCCCTGTGGGTGGGGTTGGACGAGTGGCTTGTCAAGGTTTCCTGGTTAGGAAAGCTTGCGTCAGTGTTCTGGTGGGTGCAGCTGGATTTCTTTTCTCTGGAGTGCAATGAAGTGTCTGGTAGTGAGTTTTGAGATGTCTATGGGTTAGGTGTGACTTTGAGCAGCCTGTATATTAAAGCTCAGGCCTATGTTCCTGTGTTGCTGGAGAATTTGCATGTTATGTCATGCTCTGGAACTTGTTGGATCTTGGGAGAAGCTTGGTTTCATGCTAGGTATGGAGGCTTTTGGATGAGCTCTTATCAATTAATGTTCTCTGGAGTCAGGAGTTCTCTGGTGTTCTCAGGTTTTCGACTTAAGCCTCCTGCCTCTGGTTTTCAGTCTTATTCTTACAGTAGCTTCAAGTCTTCTCCATCCATATAGCACCGATGATAAAACATTTAGGCTAATGGAGAAAAGATTCTCCATAATGAGGGACACCCAGAAAGTTTCGCTGAGTTACATGGAGTAGAGAAGAGGGAGGAGGGAGATAGAGGTGAGCAAGAGAAGAGAGGGAGTCAAAAGGGGAGAGAGCAATCTAGCCAATAATCAAATCCCTAAGTGTTCTCCACAGTCCAGAACACCCAGAGAGATTCACAGAGTTATGTAGAGAAGAGATGGAGGAGTGAGGAGATAGACGTGACCTGGGGGAGAAAAAGGAGTGTCAAAAGGAGGAGAGAGTAATCAAACCAGTAATCACAATCCTAAGTAAAAATGGGTACTGAAGATTGGATTCTTAAAGGTACAAAATCGATAACTAATACCAAAAAGCAAAGATTAAAAATCTAGAGTAGATGTGAGACTCTAAAAATACAATATTAAAAAAAAAAAAAAACTAAATCACAAAGATTATAAAAAGTATATATGAAGTTTGCTTTGAAAATAGGGCCTTTTTTTGCAAGGTAACAGGTTATAAAAATGAAAATTAAAGGAGTAATAGAGGACTTAAAATTTTTTTTAATTAAAATTTAAAAATTATAATAGTAAAAATATATCTAGGAGCTGTTTCTCCTAGATATATCTCCTAGATATATTTCTCTGGAGCTGTTGCGGGCAGTGTCAGTGTGGGTTCAGTTTCAGAAATTTCCTTATTCCAGCTTATACTTCTTCTCAAGGTCTATAAACCCTTTCCAATGTAGTCGGTGCTAACTACAGGTTTTTAATCTGTTGCACCTGTCACTTCTAGAGTGGCTCCCTCTTTTTTGTTCATTTTGGCTTTCTCTGTTTGCAAGTCTCTTCAGTGTCTAATTTCTGCCCTGACACAAGGGGGCGAATGTGGTCACTTATTTAGGCTCACTTGTTCAGTCGTGCTGTGGGGAGGGAGGAACACTGCAAACCAATATCACTGGTGTGTGTGGGGAGTGCTCACATTGTCTCAACCACACTGTGTTTGCCCCCGCTCACGGTGTGTGTGCTTTCCCAGTCTACACTGCTTAGGCTCCATGTTGCTCTGCAAGGAGAACTGTCTAATGTGGGCGGGCCCTGGGTTGCATGCAAATCCCAGGTCTAAGCCACTCAGGTTCAGATTCTTGGGTATTCCACAAAGGCACAGACTTGGTTGGGCCTGCATTTTGTGCCCTTCCCAGGTCTGAGCAGCTCAGGCGACCAGGTGCTTGGCGAACGCACTCTCCTTAGGTGTGGTGCATCTTATCACATCTCCCATCCCAGCAGCTCGGTTTCCCAGGTGCACCATCTCAGGTGTGCTGTGTGTCTCTTCTGGGGAGCTGATCTCTGGCTGCAACCTTCCCAGTGGATGTCGTCTGTCCAGGATCCCAGAAAGGTTTGGTTGCTAACTGGGGGCCTGCTCACAGTTTGGTGGAGGATGCTGTCTCTGGGGCTGAGTTTGCCCCTTTCAGGCTCTGGTTGCAGCCCGCCTGCCTCCCTGCCTCCAGCAGGGAATGGGCCGGTCGGCTGCTGGCTAGCTCTCCTCTGGTATACACTCAGTCCTTTGTTCTGTGAGCAGGCCCGGCAGTGCCTTAGGTTAGGGCTTTTCACGGGAAGGTTCTCTCTCTCTCTTTTCTCTCTCTCTCTCTCTGGCTATCCTACAGTTTGGGTTGCTATCTCATGTTAGCTCCCTCAGATTGCCCTCAGGGCATTCAGTCCCAGTCCTTACCTTAAGAAATGAGACCCATGCCTCCCTGTTCAGCCCCCACTTGCTGGTGGTGGATGCTAGCGTCTGGGCTACTTCTCTGCTGGGAATTGCTGTTAGGTACGTAATCTGTGGGGTTTATTTATTTATTTATTTATTTATTTTTCCTCCCAGTTATGTTGCCCTCTGAGATTCCAAAACTCCCCACAGACCCACTGGTGAGAGGGTTTCCTTGTGTTTGGAAACATTTCCTCTTTTATGACTCCCTCCCTGGGACGGATCTCTGTCCCTAACTCTTTTGTCTCTCTTTTTATCTTCTATATTTTGTCCTACCTCCATTCGAAGACAATGGGCTGCCTTTCTGGGTGGCTGGTGCCCTCTGTCAGCGTTCAGAAGTTGTTTTGTGGAATTTGCTCAGCGTTCAAATGTTCTTTCGATGAATTTGTGGGGGAGAAAGTGCTCTCTCCGTTCTATTCCTCCACCATCTTAGGACTGTCCCCTGCAATACACACCCTTGACCTTGATTATACCTCTGGTCCTTCTTGGGTCTTGGGGTTTGGGGTAACTGAGCAATACTGGTACCTTGGCTCATCCACTGGCATGCTGTCTTGGGGCTTTATGCTCTGGTTGTGGCCTCTCCGAATACAACTTTGACCTCAGTCAGTAGACCTTTTAGACTAGCTAATCCAGTCCTGGCCCTGTCTTATGAGGAAAATGATAATCAGACACCTACTATGGAGAACAGTGTGGGGATTCCTTAAAAAATTGGAAATAGAACTGCCATAAGACTTAGTAATCCCATTGCTGGGCATAGACATGAGGAAACAAGAATTGAAAGAGACACATGTACCGCAATGTTCATCGTAGCACTGTTTATAATATCCAGGACATGGAAGCATCCTGGATGTCCATTGGCAGATGAATAGATAGAAAGCAGTGGTACATATACAAAATGGAATATTACTGAGCCATTAAAAAGAATTCATTTGAATCAGTTCTAATGAGGTGGATGAAACTGTAGCCTATTATACATAGTGAGGTACATCAGAAAGAAAAACACCAATACAGTATATTAATGCATATATATGGAATTTAGAAAGATGGTAATGATACCCTATATGTGAGACAGACAAAGAGACACAGATGTAAAGAACAGAATGTTGGACTCTGTGGGGGAAGATGAGGGTGGGATGATTTGAGAAATGGCATTGAAACATGTATATTACAATATGTGAAATAGATCGCCAGTCCAGGTTCAATGCATGAGATAGGGAGCTCAGTGCAGGTGCACTGGGATGACCCTGAGGGATGGGATGGGGAGGGAGGTGGGAGAGGGATGGGGGACACATGTACACCCATGGCTGATTCATGTGAATGTATGGCAAAAACCACTAGAGCATTGTAAAGTAATTAGCCCCCAACTAAAATAAATAATTTAATTTACAAAAAAAAATACATCTCCTAGCCATTAGTATTGCCTTTGCTTGTGTTTTTCAAGGGTAGAAAAATACTTACAAGGGAAAAGTTCCAATACGCAAATTCACACTTGCTTTGTTTTCATCCTAACAGCAAAAGGAAAATAATCACAAGCTGACCTTTAAAAGCATAACTTCTATAATTATCATAAGAGATGGTATTTCACTGGATAGTGGCCCAATGCCTTTGTGATAAACAGCACCTGTTCCTAAATGGGTACATGGGTGTTAACTTTGATTCATGATGAACTTATACGAGAAGTATGTACATGCTTTGTATGGCTCACTCATTTTAATGATCTTTGTATAATAGGTTCAGCCACATCATAGGACAGCATAGAAATCTGGAAGAGCAATCCAGATTTGGCTCAGCCAAAATGTAGGCACAGAAGAAGAGAACTTGAATCCTTATTAAGACCTTGGCCATTTTATCAATTAGGATGTTTTGGCTGCAAGAAAATAAAACCAAACTTTATTCATGTAATGAAAGCCAGAAATAGAGAAATTCTTAAGGGTTGACTTAATCCAGTGGCTCTATCTTCACTCCTATGTAATTCTGTCAGCTTTACCCTCCTTTGTATGTTTGCTTTATCTTTAGGCAAAATTACTACATCAGTTCTAGCTTTCACAAGCAAATACCACAGTGTTCAGAGAGAAAAAGTGGAAAGTTGATTATAAAATTTATCCCAGAAGAATGGGTAAGAAGTTCCCTTAGAAGCTTCCAACAAACCTTTTTAGCATCATTTGCTCAAATTGTCAGTCTTGAGCTGATTACTGGCTTGAGAGGAATGAGATTGATAATCAGGCTACTCCTAAAGTTAGAGACAGGATCAACTTTGCCTAAGGTATATGAGATATGTGGGAGAAGAGTGGTTACCTGAATAAAATAAGGTTTTGCTAAGAAGTGAAGAATAAATACTATAAAGGCATCTAAGGTTATTCCCAAAGTTTCCTCCCTTTTACAGACTATTCTCTCCTTCTTCCACAAGGGTGGAAATTTTATCTAAGCACATGGTAATTCAAATAAGATCATATTTCCTAGTCTCTCAGCCAACTGTGACTCTGGTACTAAATTTTTGCCAATGGTATATGAGCAAAAATATACCACCCATTCATACTGTATGTGCAACCACCCATTATGACCGTTAATTTAGGTCACACATGAATGGCCTAGTGGTTTCCCCTACTTTCTTCAATTTAAGTCTGCATTTCTATATTCATTTGTTTGTTAATAGATATGTAAATATATGCTTGTTTTTCAGTCTCTAAGTCATATCCAAATCTTTGAGATCTCATGAACTGTAGCATGCTAGCATCCTCTGTCCTCTACTATCTCCCAGAGTTTACTCAAATTCATGTCCATTGAGTCAATGATGCCATCTAACCATCTCATCCTCTGTTGCCTCCTTCTCCTCCTGCCCTCAATCTTTCCAAGCATTAGGGTCTTTTCCAGTGAGTGGGCTCTTCACATCAAGTGGCCAAAGAATTTGAGCTTCAGCTTCAACATCAGTCCTTCCAATGATTATCCGGGGCTTATTTTCTTTAGAATTGACTGGTTTGCTATGGGACACTGTAAAAGCAGTGCTAAGGGGAAGATTCATAGCAATACAGGCTCACCTCAAGAAACAAGAAAAAAGTCAAATAAATAACCTAAGTCTACACCTAAAGCAACTAGAAAAGGAAGAAATGAAGAACCCCAGTGTTAGTAGAAGGAAAGAAATCTTAAAAATTAGGGCAGAAATAAACGTAAAAGAAACAAAAGTGACCATAGCAAAATTCAACAAAGCCAAAAGCTGGTTCTTTGAGAAGATAAATAAAATTGACAAGCCATTAGCCAGACTCATCAAGAAACAAAGGGAGAAGAATCAGATCAACAAAATTAGAAATGAAAATGGAGAGATCACAACAGACAACACAGAAATACAAAGGAACACAAGAGACTACTATCAGCAACTATATGCAAATAAAATGGACAACTTGGAAGAAATGGATAAATTCTTAGAAAAGTATGACTTCCCAAAACTGAACCAGGAAGAAATAGAAAATCTCAACAGACCCATCACAAGCATGGAAATTGAAACTGTAATCAGAAATCTTCAAGTAAAAAAAAAGCCTAGGACTAGACGGCTTCACAGCTGAATTCTACCAAAAATTTAGAGAAGAGCTAACACCTATGCTACTCAAGCTCTTCCAGAAAATTGCAGAGGAAGGTAAACTTCCAAACTCAGTCTACGAGGCCACCATCACACTAATACCAAAACCAGACAAAGATGCCACAAAAAAAGAGAACTACACACCAATATCACTGATGAACATAGATGCAAAAGTCCTTAACAAAATCCTAGCAAACAGAATCCAACAACATATTAAAAAGATCATACATCATGACCAAGTGGGCTTTATCCCAGGGATGCAAGGATTCTTCAATATCTGCATATCAATCAATGTAATACACCACACAAACAGATTGAAAAATAAAAACCATATGATTATTTCAATAAATGCAGAGAAAACCTTTGACAAAATTCAACATACATTTATGATAAAAACCCTCCAAAAAGCAGGAATAGTAGGAACATACCTCAACATAATAAAAGCTATATATGACAAACCCACAGCAAACATTATCCTCAATGGAGAAAAACTGAAAGCCTTTCCCCTAAAGTCAGGAACAAGACAAGGGTGCCCACTCTCACCACTACTATTCAACATAGTTTTGGAAGTTTTAGCCACAGCAATCAGAGTAGAAAAAGAAATAAAAGGAATCCAGATTGGAAAATAAGTAACACTCTCACTGTTTGCAGATGACATGATCCTCTACATAGAAAACCCTAAAAGACTCCACAAGAAAATTCCTAGAGTTAATCAATGAATATAGTAATGTTGAAGGATGTAAAATTAACACACAGAAATCCCTTGCATTCCTATATACTAACAATGAGAAAGCAGAAAGAGAAATTAAGGAAACAATTCCATTCACCATCGCAACAAAAAGAATAAAATACTTAGGAATATATCTACCTAAAGAAACAAAAGACCTATATAGAGAAAACTATAAAACACTGGTGAAAGAATTCAAAAGGACACAAATAGATGGAGAAATATACCGTGTTCATGGAATGGAAGAATCAATATAGTGAAACTGAGAATACTACCCAAAGCAAACTACAGATTCAATGCAATCCCTATCAAGCTACCAACGGTATTTTTCAGAGAACTAGAACAAATAATTTCACAATTTGTATGGAAATACAACAAACCTCGAATGGCCAAAGCAATCTTGAGAAACAAGAATGGAACTGGAGGAATCAACCAGCCTGACTTCAGGCTCTATTACAAAGCCACAGTCATCAAGACAGTATGGTACGGGCACAAGGACAGAAACATAGATCAATGGAACAAAATAGAAAGCCCAGAGATAAATCCATGCACCTATGGACACCTTATCTTTGACAAAGTAGGCAAGAATATACAATGGAGAAAAGACAATCTCTTTAACAAGTGGTGCTGGGATAAGTGGTCAACCACCTGTAAAAGAAGGAAACTAGAACACTTTCTAACACCATACACAAAAATAAATTCAAAATGGGTTAAAGAACTAAACGTAAGACCAGAAACTATAAAACTTCTCGAGGAAAACATAGGAAAACACTCTCCGACATAAACCACAGCAGGATCCTCTATGACCCACCTCCCAGAATATTGGAAATAAAAGCAAAATAAACAAATGGCACCTAATTAAAATTAAAAGCTTTTGCACAACAAAGGAAACTATCAGCAAGGTGAAAAGACAGCCTTCAGAACGGGAGAAAATAATAGCAAACGAAGCAATACACAAACAATTAATCTCAAAAATATACAAGCATCACCTGCAGCTCAATTCCAGAAAAATAAATGACCCAATCAAAAAGTGGGCCAAAGAACTAAACAGAGATTTCTCCAAAGAAGACATATACAGATGGCTAACAAACACATGAAAAGATGCTCAACATCACTCATTATCAGAGAAATGCAAATCAAAACCTCAATGAGGTACCATTTCACACCTGTCAGAATGGCTGCTATCCAAAAGTCTACAAGCAATAAATGCTGTAGAGGGTGTGGAGAAAAGGGAACCCTCTTACCCCGTTGGTGGGAATGCAAACTAGTACAGCCACTATGGAGAAGAGTGTGGAGATTCCTCAAAAAACTGTAAGTATAACTGCCATATGACCCAGCAATCCCACTGCTGGGCATACACACTAAGGAAACCAGAGTTGAAAGAGACACATGTACCCCAATGTTCATTGCAGCACTGTTTATAATAGCCAGGACATGGAAGCAACCTAGATGTCCATCAGCAGACGAATGGATAAGGAAGCTGTGGTACATATACACAATGGACCATTACTCAGCCATTAAAAAGAATACATTCGAATCAGTTCTAATGAGATGGATGAAACTGTAGCCTATTATACAGACTTGAGTAGCCAGAAAGAAAAACACCAATATAGTATACTAACACACATATATGGTATTTAGTCAATCAGTGAAGATAACCCTGTATGCGAGACATCGAAAGAGACACAGATAAATAGAACAGTATTAGGGACTCTATGGGAGAGGGCGAGGGCGGGATGATATGGGAGAATGACACTGAAGCATGTAAATTATCATATGTGAAACGAATCGCCAGTCCGGTTCGATGCATGATACAGGGTGCTCGGTGCTGGTGCACCGTGATGACCCAGAGGGATGGGATGGGGAGGGAGGTGGGAGGGGCCTTCTGGAAGGTGAAAACATGTACACCCATGGTGGATTCATGTCAATGTATGGCACAACAAATACAATATTGTAAAGTTAAAAAATAGATAAATAAACTAATTTTTAAAAAATAAATTACAAAAAAAACAAATTGACTGGCTTGAATTACTTCCAGTCCAAGGGACTCTCAAGATTCTTCTCCAGCACCACAATTTGAAACCATCAATTTTTTGGCGCTTAGCCTTCTTTATGGTCCAACTCTCACATCTGTACGTGACTATTGGAAAAACAATAGCATTGACTATATGGATCTTTGTTAGCAGTGATGTCTGCTGCTTAATGAACTGTCTAGGTTTGTCATATTTTTCCTTCCAAGGAACAAGACTTTTTTAGTTTCATGGCTGCAGTCACCATCTGCAGTTATTTTGGAGCCCAAGAAAATAAAATCCGTCACTGCTTCCACTTTTTACCCTTCTATTTGCAATGAAGTTATGGGACCAGATTCCACAATCTTACTTTTTTACTAAAGAGTTTTAAGCCAGCTTTTTCACTCTCTTGTTTCACCCTCATCAAGAGGTTCTTTAGCTCCTTTTCAGTTTCTGCCATTATAGTGGTATCAGAAATGTCTATTTATGTCTTCTGTTTAGGTCCATTTTTTTATTGGGATGTTTGTTTTTCTGATATTGAGCTGCATGTGCTGCTTATATAGTTTGGTGATTAATCCTTTGTCAGTTGCTTCATTTGTAAATATTTTCTCCCATTCAGAGAGTTGTCTTTCCATCTTGTTTATAGTCTCCTTTGATGTGCAAAAGCTTTCAAATCTAATTACTTCCTATTTGTTTATTTTTGTTTTTATTTCCATCATTCTAGGAGGTGGGTCATAGAGAATCTTGCTGTGGTTATGTCAAGGAGTATACTGCCTATGTTTTCCTCTAAGAGCTTTATAGTTTCTGGCCTTAGCTTTAAGTCTTTAATCCACTTTGAGTTTATTTTTCTATATGGTATTATGAAATATTCCAGCTTCATTCTTTTACATGTAGCTGTCCAGTTTCCCAGCACCACTTATGGAAGAGACTGTCTTTGCTCCATTGTGTATTCTTGCCTCCTTTGTCAAAGACAAGGTGCCCATAGGTGTGCGGGTTTACTTCTGGGCTTTCTGTCTTGTTCCCTTGGTCTATATTTCTGTTTTTGTGCCAGTACCACACTCTCTTAATGACTGTAGCTTTGTAGTATAGTTTAGGAGAGTTGATGCCTAAAGTCAGGAGAGTTGATTCTTCCAGCTCTGTTTTTCCTTCTCATGATTTCTTTGGCTATTTATGGTCTTCTGTGTTTCCATACAAATTGTGAGACTTTTTGTTCTAGCTCTGCAAAAAGTACTGTTGGTATTATAGTTTGATGGAGATTGCATGTATTGGTAGATTGCTTTGGGTAAAAATAGTCATTTTCACAATATTAATTCTCCAAATCCAAGAACATGGTATATCTCTCCATCTGTTTGTGTCATCTTTAATTTCTTTCATCAGTGTCTTATACTTTTCTGCATACAAGTCTTCCTTCCCTTTAGGTAGGCTTATTCGTAGGTATTTTATCCTTTTTGTTGCAGTGGTTAATGGGATTGTTTCCTTAACTTTTCTTTCTGAATTTTCATTGTTAGTGTATGGGAAGGCAAGGGATTTCTGTGTATTAATTTTATATCTTGTGACTTCATTGATTACCTCTAGTAATTCTCTGGTGTCATCTTAAGGGTTTTCTATGTATAGTATCATGACATCTACAAACACTGAGGGTTTTATTTCTTCTTTTCCAATCTGGATTCCTTTCATTTCTTTTTCTTCTCTGATTGCTGTTGCTAGGACATCAAATACTATGTTGAATAATAGTCATGAAAGTAGGCACCCTTGTCTGATTCCTGATCTTAGAAGAAACACTTTCAGATTTTCACCAGTAAGAATGATGTTTGCTCTGGTTTGTCACATATGGCCTTTATTGTGTTGAGACACATTTCTTCTATACCTGCTTTCTGGAGAGTTTGTATCATAAATAGGTATTGAATTTTTCCAAAAGCTTTCTCTGCATCATTGAAATTATCATATGTTTTTTGCCTTTCAGTTTATTAATAGAGTGTATGACATTGATTGATTGGCCTATACTGAAAAATACTTGCATCCCCGGGATAAACCCCACTTGATCATGGTGTAAGAACCTTTTAATGTGATGTTGGATTCTGTTTACTAGAATCTTGTTGAGGAATTTTAGATCTATATTCATCAGTGATATTGGCTTGTTATTTTCTTTTTTGTGTGTATGGCATTTTGTGTGGTTTTAGTAACAGGGTGATGCTGGCCCTGTAGAATGAGTTAGGGAGCTTTCATTCCTCTTTGATTTTCTGGAAGACTTTGAGCAGAATAGGACTTTGCTCTTCTCTAAACTTTTGGTAGAATTCACCTGTGAAGCCACTGTCCCTGGGGTTCTGTTGGGAGATTTTTGATTACAGTTTCGATTTCCATGCTTCTGATTGGCCGGTTCCTATTTTATATTTCTCTCAGTTCAGTTTGGAAAGTTGTATTTTTCTAAGAATGTATCTACTTCTTCAGGGTTGTTCCTTTTATTTGCATATAGTTGCTTGTAGTAATCATTTATGATCCTCAGTGTTTCTACATTGTCTGATGTAACTTTTCCTTTTTCATTTCTAATGTTATTGATTTGAGTCTTCTCTCTTATTTCTTAATGAGTCTGGCTAATGGTTTGCCAATTTTGTTTATCTTCTTAAAGAATCAGCTTTTACTTTTATTGATCTTTGCTCTTGTCCTCTTTCTTTTTTTTCATTTATTTCTTCTCTCATCTTTATGATTTCTTTCCTTTTACTAACTTTGTGGGAGTTTTGTTCTTCTTTATAGTTGCTATAGGTGTGGGGATAGGTTGTTTATTTGATGTTTCTCTTGTTTCTTGAGGTAGGCTCATATTGCTATAAACTTCCCTCCTAGCACCACTTTTTCCTGAATCCCATACTTTTTAGTTGCTATGCTTTCATCATCATTTCATTGTTAACAAACTGGAAAATTTCTAAAGAGATGGGAATACAAGACCACCTTACCTGCCCCCTGAGAAAACTGTATGCAATCAAGAAGCAATAGTTAGAACCAGACATGGAATAGCAGGGGTTCTGTAACAATTTAGAGATGTGGGGTGGGGAGGGAGATGGGAAGGAGGATCAGGATGGAGGGTACATGGCTGATATTTGTTGATATTTGACAGAAAGCAACAACATTCTGTAAAGCAATTATCCTTCAATTAAAAACTAAATAAGTTTAAAAAACATAAAAATGAAGATACGGTATATACATATATATACACACACATACATACATACATAATGGAATATTACTTCGCCATAAAATATAAAATCTTGCCATTTGCAACAACATGGACAGATCTGGCCCTGGGGTTCTGTTGGGAGGTTTTTGATTATAGTTTCAAGTTCCATGCTTATGATTGGTCTGTTCTTATTTTATCTTTCACTCTGTTCAGTTTGGAAAGGTATACTTTTCTAAGAATTTACTTCTTCAGAAGTAGAGAATGACGATGATAACAATGATGAGTATGGGGTAGAGTGCACTAAATAGCCAACATTGTAAGAGCACTGAGAAGCAGCAATGGGGGCTTAGAAGATTTTTTTAAGCAATGTGCAAATAATTTTTTATACATAGCATGCAATTCTTTCAGACTACCTGGATGATAGCCATTTGACAAAGAACAGATGTCTTTGATGGCAATAGTATGTCCCAGTTGGGATAATTGAGTGTGAAACTTTTTGGGACATCTAAAATCAGGCTTGCAGGCAGGTTCAGAGCAATATAAGAGCCTGAAAAGTATTCTCTATATTTTCAGTCTACTAGTGCCCCTGTAGTGACCTTTCTGAGTGAAAGTTGGTGTTTCTTTTTGAGATAAAGTTAATCCAATATGCTTGCATCTTGCTTTCATAAATGAATGCTATTCATTTCTGTCAGGTGCTTCTTAGTTTTCATAGTTGCCCTAAAGAGCCAAAGGCCGCCGACCCTGAACCTAGTCTGCCTCTCCCACTCACTTTGATACACCATGCTTTCCAGCCAGCCACCCTAGATAAACTTCTCTTGTCCATCCAAACATTTCTGCCACTTTTTCTTCTCTGTGCTTTTGTTCAAGCTGTCCTAACTACCTGAAATTCCCTTCCCTTTGCTTCTCACCTTTGACAGTTCTGCACATCTCCATAAACACAGTTCAGATCTCACCTTCTCCCAAATTGTTCTGAAATTATTCCATTCTATATTAAGTTCTCTCACCCCTGACATTGCATTGAGGACCATAGACCTTCATTATAGTAACTACCACATTCTACCTCAGGGGAGTTACTTGTGACTGGATTTGACTCTATATCCAACACCCTCTCTCTTCTTGGTATAGCCTAACACAGGATGTGCAGCGTATTAGTCCCTTGTAAATGTTTGTTCATTTACTCTTTCAACAAATATTTATTGAGAACCTCTTATGTCCCAGGCATTGTGCTAGTTTTACTGGGGATATAACAATAATAACAGTCAAACATCTATGTCCTCACAGTACTTATATTCTATTATTCAATATAGAAGATAAATAAGCAAGTAAGTATATCCTATGTTAGTAATAAGTGGTATTTTAAAAGTAAAGCATGGTAAGAGGGATGGAGTTACAAGAATAGGAGAGACAGGGAAAACCTCAGAGAAAAGGTGACATTTTATTAAAAATCTTAAGAAAAATAAGAAAGTTAGACACTTTCTTATTTCTTATTTCTCCAGAAAGGGATATCTGGAGAAAGAGTGCTTTATATTATAGAAACAGCATGTGAAAATGTCCTGAAGTAGGAACATAAAAGGAGGACAGTATTAGGAGGCAAGGTCAGAGAAGTAGTGGGAAGCCAAATCACATAAGTGCTATTGACCTAAATTGAGTTAAAAAATAGAACAAGAAAGGTGAGTACGGGAGACTGATGGAATACAAGCAGGGTGTGTTGAATGAATTCTGGACCCATGGCCAGTTTTTACTCCAGGTCTTAACTTGCATAGGGCTTTCACCTTCTAAGCTTAGCCCTTCCATTTGCTCCTTAGTCTTCAGGTATATAGCCTACTCCATAGCCTCTGTCTTAAGTTGAATCAGGGGCTCTGACTAAATTAAGCACAGCTGCAATTCAACACTAAAACAGAATCTGAGAGTTGCTTGAGGCAGGAAATCCTCAGAGTCCTGTTTTCTAACCTGAACCAGAGACTCAGAGATTTCCAAAACTGAGAGGTTGTTTGGCTTGCTCTTCAATTAATCACTCAAACTCTAGGTCACTTTTGATCTGTGAAAAGAACAGAATGCTTTCTCCTCAAATAGGTTTCAAAGAAGGAAGGTGCTTATAGCTCTCTCTCTTTGGGGACCAGGTAAAAAGGGAAATGAAGCCCTGTTTTGTGGAGGGTGTTTCGTGGGAAAGAGCAGAGGAAAGAGAATTCAGTCTTGCAATGTTCTAGGGTGTTACACTGAAGGAAGTAGTGAGGAGGAGGAGGAAGAAAAACACAGACCACAAGCAGAAATGTAGCTATTTTTATTACCGGCCTTTAGTACTAGAGCTTGTTTAGTCACAGGAAATTGAACAGCAGATCTTTATGATGGGTGGAACCCCATTAGACATTAGATCGTCCTGCCACAGACTCAGTGCCAGTAAATCTTGAGGAGAGAGAAATTCAGAGCTTAAACTTTATACCCCTCATGGCCCCTTGGAAGTGGCAAGTAGGGTAAAATTATAGTTGCTGCATCCCCAACTGGCTGAAACGTAGATGGTGGGCTAAGAAGTAGTGGGCTAGTTAGTGGTGATACTCAACCAAGAAAAACCTGGCCTCAGGATTTATGTTGGTGTGAGTAACTTCAGGAAAAATATGTTAAGGAGGATAAAGAATGGGTTGTAAACTGGTGATAGCTATTTGTATGGCTTCAAGTTATGATTGTTTTGCCAGCATCATTTTTAGTAACATTTAATAGTAACATGACTTTTACATGGGTTATGAACTCTCAAGTCCAAAACACTTGCTTCCCTTATACTGAGAGGCAGTATGTGCAATGGTTAAGAAGACTAGAGCTCTAGGATCAAACCTCTTGTTTCTGTAACTTAAATCTGCCACTCCCTAGCTTTCTTTAACTTTCCCAATCTGTATATAAAGATGAGAAATGGAATATTTCCTGTTGTATCAGTAGACAAGGATGTCACATTCATCAGTGATTGCCACCCTCCATCATGAGCTTGTGAGCCTGAGAAAACTCAGAAGGGAAAAGTCTCCCATCTAGCAGCCATCAGATTGCAGTCACTCCCTATGGAAAGCCCCAAGGAAACTCAGGATGTGGAAAACAGGATACTTGTGGAGGCCTATACCAAGGTCATAGGAGCAAGGCCTTGTACCAAGGTCACAGATGAGGAGCCCCACACCAAGGTCATCTCTGGAACTGACTGAGCACCATAGCAACTGTTGCCATGAGCTCCCCTCCCCACCCTGATCTAAACTGGCCAGCTCCCTGATCCAATATTAAGTAAAAATACCCATCTTATTACTCACCCCATAGCACCCCAACCAATCACCTAATGCCAAACTTCCAGAGGGAATTTTCCTTAAGACTATAACAATTGGCTCCTAGTCTTCTGGTTCAAGATGGTAGAATAGAAGGATGTGTGCTCATCTCCTGCAAGAGCACCAAAATCACAAATAGCTGTTGAACAACCATCAGCAGAAGGATGTTGGAACCCACCAAAAAAGATACCCTATGGCCAAAGACAAAGAAGAAGCCACAGTGAGATGGTAGGAGGGGTGCAAACACAATAAAATTAAACTCCATACTCGTCGGATGGGTAACCCACAATCTGGAGAACAATGATACCAAAAAAGTTCTCCCACTGTTGTGAAGGTTCTGAGCCTCATGTCAGTCTTCCCAGCCTGGGGATCAGGCAAAGGGACTGGAAATTCCTAGGGAACCTGACTTTGAAGGCTAGTGGAATTTGATTACAGGACTTCCACAGGACTGAAGGAAACATAGACTCCAGTCTTGGAGGACACAAACAAAATCCTGTGTGTGCCAAAATGCAGGTGAAACCCAGTGACCCCACAGGAGACTGAGCCAGACCTACCTGCTAGTGTTGGAGGGTCTCCTGTGGAGGTGTGGGTCGACAGTGGCTCACTGTTGGGACTGGGGCACTGGCAGCAGCAGTCCTGGAAAGGGCCCTTTGGCATAAGTCCTCTTGGAGGTCACCATTTAACCCTACCACAGAACCCATAGACAGCAGTCAGGGTTGCCTCAGGCCAAACAGCTAACAAGGAAGGGAGCTCAACCCCACACATCAGCAGATAATTGGATTAAGGCTTTATTGAGCACAGACCTGCCTACCAGAGCAAGACCCAGTTTTTCCCACCACCAGTCCCTCCCAACAGGAAGTTTATATAAGCTTCTTAAGTTTATACAACCTCACCCCCCAGGAGGCAGACAGGAGAAAAAAGAAGAACCACAATCCTACAGTGGCTAGAACCAAAACCACATCACAGAATGTTAATCATGATGAAAAAGCAGAAGATGTTGTCCCAGATGAAGGGACAAGATAAAATCCCCCAAAACAACCAAATGAAGTGGAGATAGGCAACCTTCCAGAAAAATATTTTAGAATAATGATAGTGAAGATGATCCAGGATCTCAGAAAAAGAATGGAGATAAAGATTGTGAAGATGCAAGAAATGTTTACCAAACAGCTAGAAGAACTAAAGAACAAACAGAGATGAACAATATACTTAGAAGAAATCAATAGCAGAATAACCAAGGCAGAACAGATAAGTGTCCTGAAGGATAGAATGGTGGAAATTGCTGTCACAGAGAACAGAATATAGAAAAAAAAGAATGAAAAAAAAAATAAAGACAGCCTAAGAGACCTCTGGGACAACATTAAATGCACCAACATTTGCATTATAGGGGTCCCAGAAGGAGGAGAGAGAGAAAAAGGACCTGAGAAAATATTTTAAGAAATAACAGCTGAAAACTTCCCTAACATGGGAAAGGAAATAGTCAACAAAGTCCAGGAAGCAAAGAGAGTCCTAGGCACAATAAACTCAAGGAGGAACACACAGAGGCACATAGTAATCCAACTGAAAAAAATTAAAAACAAAGTTAAATATTTAAAGCAACAAGGGAAAAATGACACATAACATACAAGGGAACTCCTATAAGGTAATCAGCTGATTTCTCAACATAAACTCTACAAGCCAGAAGGGGATAAAAGCGAAGAACCACCAGCCAAGAATATTCTACCCAGCAAGACTTTCCTTCAGATTTTATGGAGAAATCAAAAGCTTTACAGACAAGAAAAAGTTAAGAGAATTCAGCACCAACAATCCAGCTTTACAACAAATGCTAAAGGAATTCTCTAGACAGGAAACACAAGAGAAGGAAAAGAACTACAGAAAAATAAATAAATAAACCCAGTAAAATTAAGAAAATGGTAGTAGGATAATACACATAGATAATTATCTTAAATGTAAATGGACATAATGCATCAACCAAAAGACATAGACTGGCTCCATCAGTTCAGTCACTTAGTCATGTCTGACTCTTTGTGACCCCATGGACTGCAGCATGCCAGGTTTCTCTGTCCATCACCAACTCCCAGAGCTTGCTCAAACTCATGTCCATCGAATCAGTGATGTCATCTAACCAGCTCATCCTCTGTTGTCTGGGATATATACTATCTACAGGAGACCCACATCAGACCTAGGGATACTTATAGACTGAAAGTAAGGGGATGGGAGAAGATATTCCATGCAAATGGAAATCAAAAGAAAGCTGGAGTAGCAATACTCCAATGAGACAAAATAGACTTTAAAACAAAGAGTATTATAAGAGACAAAGAAAGGTACTACATAATGAGCAAGGGTTCAATCCAAGAAGATATAACAACTATAAATATATATGCACTCAACATATGAGCACCTCAATATGTAAGGCAAATACTAACAACCATAAAGAGAGAAACTGACAGTAACAGAATAATAGTAGTGAACATTAACACTGCATTTTCATCAATGGACAGATCATCCAAACAGAAAATTAATAAGGAAACATGTCCTTAAACGACACTTTAGATGAATTTGACTTAATTGATATTTATAGAATATTCTGTTAAAAAGCAACAGACTACACAATCTTCTCAAGTGCACATGGAACATTCTCCAGGATTAACCACGTGCTGGGTGAACCTTGGTAAATTTAAGAGAATTGAAATCATATCAAGCATCTTTTCTGATCACAATGCTATGAGATTATAAATAAACTACAAGAAAAAACTCTAAAAAAACATAAACATGTGGCTAAACAATATGCTACAAAACAACCAATGGATCACTGAAAAAGTCAAAGAGGAAATTAAAAAATACCTACAGACAAATGAAAACAAGACCACAATGGCTGAAAACTTATTGGATGCAGCAAAAGAGGTTCTAAGAGGGAAGTACATAGCAATACAATCTTACCTCAAGAAACAAGAAAACTCTCAAATAAACAACCTAACCTTACACTTTAAACTACTAGAGAAAGAACAAACAAACCTAAAGTTAGTGGACAGAAAGAAATCATAGAGATCAGACAAAGAAAGCAAACACAAAGATCAATGAAACTAAAAGCTGCTTCTTTGAAAAGGTAGACATAATTGATAAACCTTTAGACAGAGTCATCAAGAAAAAAAGGGAGAGGACTCAAATCAATAAAATAAGAAATGAAAAAGGAAAAGTTACAATGGACACCATAGAAATAGAAGAGATCATAAGAGATTACTGTGAACAATTGTATGTCACTATTGGACATTAATGGACAACCTAGAAGAAATGGACAAATTCTTAGAAAGGTACAGTCTCCTTAGACTGAACCAGGAAGAAATAGAAAATATGACCAGACCAGTCACAAGCATCGAAATTGAAACTTTGATTAAAAACCCCCCAACAAACAAAAGTCCTCGACCTGATGGCTTCACAGGCAAATTTTATCAAACATTTAGAGAAGAGTTAACTCCAATCCTTCTGAAACTGTTCCAAAAAAATTGCAGGGGAAGGAAAACTTGATACTCATTTTATAAGGCCAACATCACCCAGATACCAAAACCAGACAAAAGTACCACAACAAAGAAAATTGCAGGCCGATATTACTGATGAACATAGACGTAAAAATCTTCAACAAAATACTAGCAATCTGTATCCAACAATACATTAAAAAGATCATATACCATGATCAAGTGGGATTCATCCAAGTGATGCAAGGATTTTTGAACATCCACAAATCAATCAATGTGATATACCACATCAACGAATGGAAGAATAGAAGCCATATGATCATCTCAATGGAGGCAGAAAAAGATTTTGACAAAACACAGCACTCATTTATTATAAAAACCCTACAGAAAGTAGACATGGAGGGAACATACCTCGACATTGGTTCAGTACATTTCAGTCACTCAGTCATGTCTGACTCTTTACAACTCCGTGGACTGCAGCACGCCAGGCCTACCTGTCCATCACCAACTCCCGGAGTTTACTCAGACTCATGTCCATTGAGTCAGTGATGCCATCCAACCATCTCATCCTCTGTCATCCCCTTCTCCTCCCACCTTCAATCTTTCCCAGCATCAGGGTCTTTTCAAATGAGCAAGATCTTTGCATCAGGTGGCCAAAGTATTGGAGTTTCAGCTTCAACATCAGTCCTTCCAATGAATAGTCAGGACTGATTTCCTTTAGGATGGACTGGTTGGATCTCCTTGCTGTCCAAGGGACTCTCAAGAGTCTTCTCCAACACCAAAGTTCAAAAGCATCAATTCTTCAGCACCTCAACATAATAAAGGCCATATATGACAAACCTACAGCTAGAATCATATTTAATTGTGAAAAGCTGAAATCATCTCCTCTAACGTCAGGAACAAGACAAGGATGTTCACTCTCTACACTTTTAGTCAACATAATTTTGGAATTCCCAGCTACAGCAATCAAAGAAGACAAAGAAGTAAAGGGAATCCAAACTGGAAAATAAGTTAAACTGTTACTGTTTGCATATGATATGATACCATGCATAGAAAATCCTAAAGATGCCACCAGAAAACTACTAAAACTCATCCATGAATTTGTTAAAATTTCAGGTTACAAAAGTAATACACAGTAATATGTTGCATTTCTATAAACTAACAATGAAATATCACAAAGAGAAATTCAAGAAATAATTTCATTTACCATAACATCAAAAAGATAAAACACCTAGGAATAAACCTACTTAAGGAGACAAAATACCTGTACTCCAAAAACTTTAAGATGATGATGAAAGAAATCAAAGAAGATATAAACAGATGGAAAGATATTCCATGTTCATAGACTGGATGAATCAATATTGTCAAAATGACTATACTACCCAAGGCAATCTACAGATTGAATGGAATCCCTATCAAATTACCAATGGCATTTTTCACAAAACTAGAACAAAGAATCTCAAAATTTGTATGGAGACACAAAAGAATCTGAATAGCCAAAGTAATCTTGAGAAAGAAAAATGGAGCTGGAGGAATCAGGCTCCTTGATCTCAGACTACATACTATGGTCATCAAAATAGCATGGTACTGGCACAAAAATAGAAATACAGATCAATGGAACAGAATAGAAACCCAGAATAAGCCCATGTATCTATGGACAATTAATTTATGACAAAGAGGCAAGACTCCACAATATTGGAAAGACAGTCTCTTCAATAAATGGTGCTGGGAAAACTGGACAATGACATGTAAAAAATGAGATTAGATCATTCTTTAACTTTATACACAAAAATAAGCTCAAGATAATTAAAGACCTATTGTGAGCCAGACACCGTGAAACTCCTAGAGGAAAACATAGACAGAACACTCTCTGACATAAATCACAGCAACATGTTTTTAGATCCATCTCCCAGAATCATGGAAATAAAAGCAACAATAAACAAGTGTGACCTACTTAAACACAAATGTTTTTGAACAGCAAAGGAAACAATAAATAAAACGGAAAGACAGCCCACAGATAGGGAAAAAATATTTGCAAATGATGTGACCAATAAGGTATTAGTTCCAAAAATTCAAAGTTTATGATGATTAACAGCATCAAAACAAACAACTCACTCAAAAAATGTGCAGAAGATCTAAACAATTTCTCCAAAGAGGACATACAGATGGCCAACATTCACATGGAAATATGTTCAACATTTCTAATTATTAGAGAAATGCAAATCAAACCTATAATGAGATATCACCTCACACCAGCCAGAATGGCCATCATCAAAAATCCACCAAGAACAAATGCTGGAGAGGGTATGGAGAGAAGGGAACCCTCCTACACTGTTGGTAGGAATGCAAATTCATACAGCTACTATGGAGAACAGTATGAAGATTCCTTTAAAAACTAAAAATAGAGCTACCATATGACCCTACAATCCCACTCCTGGGTATATATCGGGAGAAAAACATGACCCAAAAGGATACATGCACCCCAGTGTTCATTGCAGCACTGTTTATCATAGCCAAGACATGGAAGACATGGAAGGAATCTAGATGTCTGTTGACAGTGGAATGGATAAAGAAGATGTGGTATATATATACTCAGCCATTAAAAAGAATGACATAATGTCATTTTCAGCAACATGGGTGGACCTAGAGAGTGTCATAATGAGTGAAGTAACTCAGATAAAGAAGGAGAAGTACCGTATGACACCCTCTATATGTGGAATCTGAAAAGAAATGATGCAAATAAACTTACGAAACAGAAAGAGACTCACAGATTTATAAAACAAACTTATGGTTGCCAGAGGGAAGAGACAGTTAGGGAGTTTGAGAGCGTCATGTGCACACTGCTGTATTTAAAACAGATAACCAACAAGGACTTACTGTGTAATACATGGAACTCTGCCCAGTGTTATGTGCCAACCTGGGAGGGGGAGAATGGATACTGGTATATATACGGCTGAGTTCCCTCACTGTTCACCTGAAACTATCACAACATTGTTAATAGGCTATATCCCAATACAAAATAAAAAAGTTCAAAAGAAAAAAAATTCTGACAAACAAAAGTCCAGGAACAAATGGCTTCATGAGGGAATTCTACCAAACATATAAAGAAGAGTTAATATTTATCCTCCCCAAGTTATTCCAAAAAATTGAAAGAGGAGGGAATTTCCCACATTTATTCTACAAGACTATCATTACCCTGAAACCAAAATCAGAGAAAGACACTACAAACAAAAGAAAATTACAGGCCAACATCTCTGGTAAATATAGATGTAAATATCCTCAATAAAACATAGCAAATCAAATTTAATGACATGTAAAAAGGGCCATACACCATGATCAAGTGGGATTTATTCCAGGGAGGCAAGTATGGTTCACTATCTCTATATCAATTAATGAACCACATTAACAAAACAAAGAATAAAATCACATGAGCATCTCAATAGATAGGAAAAAAAAAGATTTGACCAAATTCAACATCAATCCGTGATAAAACTCTCATCAAATTTGGTATAGAAGGAACATAAGAAAGACCATTTAGGACAAACCCACAGCTAACATCATATTCAATGATGAAAAACTGAAAGCTTTTCCTTTAAAATCAGGAGCAAGACAAGGATCCCCCCTCTCATCACTTCTATTTAACATAGTACTAGGAGTCCTTGCCACAGCAATCAGACAAGGAAAAGAAATAAAAGGCATCCAAATTGCAAGGAAAGAAGTAAAGCTGTCATTATTTGCAAATGACATAATACTACATATAAAAAATGTTAGTCTCCACCAAAAAAACTATTAGAACTAATAAATGAATTTGGTAAATTTGCAAGGTACAATATTAATGTACAGAAATTTGTTTCTTTTCTATACACTATACAATAGTGAACTATCAGAAAGAGAAAGCAAAAAAATAGTTCCATCCCATTTAAAATAACATCAAATTTTTGGCAGAAACCAACACATTATAAAGTAATTATCTTTCAATTAAAAAAATTAAAAAATGAAATAGCATCAAAAAGAATAAAATATCTAGGAATAAACCTAACCATGGAGGTGAACAATCTATACACTGAAACTATCAGACAATGATGAAAGAAATTGAAGATGATATAAAGAAATGAAAAAATATTCCATGTTCATGAATGAGGAAAATTAATTTCGGTGAAATGGTGATGCCACCCAAGAAATCTACAGATTTAATGCAATTTCTATCAAAATATCCATGACATTCTTGCAGAACTACAACAAATAGTCCTACAGCATGTATGGAACCACAAAAGACCCCAACTAGCCAAAGAAATATTAAGAATAAAGAACAAAGATGGAACTATCATGCCCCTTGACTTCAGACTATACTACAAAGTGGTCAAAACAGTATGATATTGGCACAAAGACAGATAAATAGATCAATGGATCAGGTTAGAGAACCCAGAAATAAATTCATATGCTAATGGTCATCTGATACAACAAAGGAGGCAAGAATATACAATGGGAAAAAGACAGTCTCTTCAATAAGTGTTGCTGGGAAAACTGGACAGCTATATGTAAGAGAATGAAATTAGAACATTCTATAACATCATACACAAAAGTAAAATCAAAATGGATTAAAGACCTAAATGTAAGATTACAAACCATAAAACGCCTAGAAGAAAACACAGTCAGTACATTCTTTAATATAGTGATTCAGATATACATATATATATGTATATACATATATATACATATACATATTCCATATATATATACATATACATGTATATATATACATATACATATTATGTATATGTATATTCATACACACATATATATACATATATATATACATCTCTATATATATACATATATATACATCTCTCTATATATATACATATGTATATATATACATACATATACATATGTATATATATACATATATATATACATATACATATTCCATATATATATACATATATATGTATATATATATATAGAGAGAGAGAGAGAGAGATAGACTTGCTAAGTCATATATATATATGTATATATATATATACATATACATATTCCATATATATATATATAGAGAGAGAGAGAGACTTGCTAAGTCACTTCAGTCCTGTTCGACTCTTTGAGACCCCATGGACTGTAGCTCACCAGGCTCATCTGTCCATGGGATTCTCTAGGCAAGGATACTGGAGTGGGTTGCCATGCCCTTCTCCAGGGGATCTTTCCAACCCAGGGATCAAACCCATGTCTCTTATGACTCCTGCATTGACAGGTGGATTCTTTACTACTAGCACCACCTGGGAAGCCATATATGGTAACTTCCAGGTCCATCCATGTTGCTGCAAATGGCATTATTTCATTCATTTTTATGGCTGAGTAATATTCTATGGCAAATACACACAACATCTTTATCCATTCATCTGTCAGTGGACATTTAGATTGCTTTTATGTGTTGGCTGTTATAAACCACACTATACTTAACATAGGGGTGACTGTATCCTTTCAAATCATGTTTTTTTCTGGATACATGCCCAGGAGTGAGATTGCTGGATCATATGGTATCTCTGCTTATAGTTTTTTAAGGAACCTTCTGGAAAAACCATAGCCTTGACTAGACAGACCTTTGTTGACAAAGTAATGTCTCTGCTTTTTAATATGCTGTCTAGGTTGGTCATAACTTTCCTTCCAAGGAGTAAGCGTCTTTTAATATCATGGCTGCAATCACCATCTGCAGTGATTTTGGAGCCCCCCAAAATAAAGTCAGCCAATAATATATACCTAATAAATGATAGTTCAGGGCTGGGAATCAGATTCTTAGAATCCAATTCCTTTCACCCCATTGTAAATGCCTGTATAAAATATCCAACAAGAAAATAAACATGAATAAATGAATATACTACACGTAGAACTCCTAGTTAGCAGAGAGAATGCATATTCCATATAACAATGAGTAAGGACAACACTCAATGGAGTTCTTCCACTTAATTCCTACACCATTAATTGTGTATACCATTCAATTGGCATGGACTTCACCCTATTCAAGAAATATAATAATCACATAAAGCCTCAAAACCAGAGCTAAAGATTTCCCAGAGTGAGACACTCTGCTGCCCAGAAGCAAAGGAAATGTGGTAAGTGCTGGGGAAAGGAAGGACAAAGAGGGCTCAACAACCTTCCTTCATTCTCCACTAATTTAAACTGCAGGAAACCAAGGAAGTGGCTTGGCTGGAAAATTAACCTTTATTCATTCATTATGTCTGTCATTTATTAATCATCCAGGAGGTTGTATATTCATTGAGAACTTCCTAGCACAAAAGCCTGCTAATAGGGATTACAACCAAATAGTCATCTCTAGGGGACTTTGAAGGCCAATAAGGTAAAGAAAACATACACATGCATAGTAAGGACTAAAAGCTGAAAGAGTTAAGTGTTACGAGAGAGGAGCAAAGCACAAAGTGAGTGATTCCAAGTCAGGAGGAAGCATCTCCAAACCTGGGCAATAAGAAATATCCTTACAGAAATGGGCCTGGTGGCTCGGTCTAGACTAATAAGTTGGCTTGCGATTGTTAGAGAAGAGGACAACTAGTAGTGAATTCTGAGAACACTGTTCGGGAAATTGTGAAGCATGTGATGAAAACAATGAGTTATTTAGTGTGACTGGACTGCAGAGTACAAGAAAGGATAAGTGGGCATCAAGATGGCAGATGAAGGTTAAGGCTAGCTTCAGAATTCACTGTGAGTACCCAAAACAGGAAGGGCACACAGGATGGATGGAGAGAGGAAATGAATCCTCATAGCAAGGCTCAAGTTTCTCTGTACTGACCCTGAGCTCTCATGTACCCTGTCCTTCTTATCCTTTCTGGTAATAGAACAGTCCAAGTGAATTTTTCTCTTCATTCAGTTGTACCTTACTTGTACAAGGCACATTCAGTTTCTAGGGAAAGACCTCACCATGGCAACAGGCAAGCATGGTCTGTTACCACAGTGAAGTGCTTCTTTCTGGCTCAAAAGGGCAGGATCTCTGCTAGGTGGCCACCATGTAGGTTCCCTTCCTCTTCTCAGCTTACCACCCTGGTCCTCAGTCAGTCATACATCCAGTTAAGTCTCTTGTTCACTTGGGAATATGAATACTTTAGCTTATCCTCTAATGAAAGATCTGCTTGGGCCTTTCTAATTGGCAAGGCCATTTTCCTCAATGACCCTAATTTCTGAACATGTCTTTATGTTTTGGAGATTCAGACTATAAAGAATAATGTAGAAGGCTCAATTATCTTAAGAATTTTCCTTCTTTACCCTCCATCTGACCTCTCTTTCTTTCCGTTCAGGGAAAAGCCACATTGAGGCTCTATCCAAGATGAAGGCTCTACTGAAGCCGCTTTCACATTTAATTTTTTCCCCCTGGCTTATTGCCCTACCACTATTTCAAGCTCTTTTCCTAACAGAAACCAATGTGAAAAAGCCCAAGGGGGTTTAGTTAACCAAGAGCTCAGTGTGAGTCAGAAATATAACATGGCTGCCAAAATAAAATTTACAGCAATTTCATTAGAAAGAGAGGATCCAAAAGGAGGGCGATGAGACTATTTGCTCTGCTTTGCTGTTCTACCCCAGAAGACAGCATCTACTGTCTCGCCACCATTTTTGAGAATGCTGCAAGTGAGAAGGGAAAGGAGCATTGTCCTGGGAGGCTGCAACCATATGGGTCTCCTGATAGTTCCTCAAAAGAACAGGCACACTGCTGCCTCAGGGCCTTTGAATGGTTCTTCTCTCTACCTGCAGCACTTCCCCTAGTTCTTGACATCACTTAATTCCTCACTTCATTAGGCCCCTGTACAGATATCATCTCTCCAGAGAAGCTGCCCCTGATCTGCCATTTAAAACAGTCCTTCCCATCACTCTCTACCTCTTTTTTACTGCTTTGTCACATGACACTTATCATCTCCTGACACATATTCTGTTTCTTCCATTAGAATATAAGCTCCATGAACACAAGATTATTGTGTACTTTGTTTACTGCTGTGTCTAGAACACATAGCGGGAGCTCAATACATATTTGTACAAACAAACTTTTTCATGCCATCTACCTCATTGTATTACAACTTAGTTTTTTCATTTGTCTTGTCCCCACTAGAATTTTATCTAAGAAACTTCTTTTCTCTAATTTTTGACATTTTTATCAATTACCTAGCCAATACTTGGCATGAAGAGTGTTGGATGGATGGATGAATGTGCTGGCAAGGATGTTGTAGAAAGGTTTCAAAAACTGGATGAGGTTGGCCTAGACCCACATTGCCAAATACAGTAGCTACTAGATACTTAATGATTACTGAGCATTTGAAATTAAGCTTGTTTGAATTGAGATGTGTTACAAATGTAAAATACATACCAGATTTTGTTTAGTTGCTAAGTTGTGTCTGATTCTTTTGCAATCCCATGGACTGTAGCCTGCCAGCCTCTTCTGTCCATGGGATTTTCCAGGCAAGAATACTGGAGTGGGTTGCCATTTCCTTCTCCAGGGAATCTTCCTGACCCAGGGATCAAACTCGCTTCTCCTGCTTGGCAGGTGGGTGCTTTACCACTGAGCCACCAGGGAACCCATGCACACCAAATTTTGAAGCCTTGGCATGAAAACATGTAAAATGTCTCGTCAATAATATTTTTATTGATTATATGTTTAAATAATATTTTGGATATACTGGGTTAAATAAAATACATTCTACATTCTTAAAATTGAATTCAACTGTATCATTTTTTCCTTTTTAAAGTAACTATTAAAATAAGTTACATCTATGGCTAACATTATATCTGTATTGAATAGAACAGATTTTTGACAACCTCCATGTTTAAACTTTGACCTTTATAGGCTTGTGAGGGTATATATGGGGGGTACTGAAGCCATTCCCTGAAACTGACAGAGAAGAAGGTTCTCCATAATCACTGCTCCTGGTGGCAGTAGGGTCAAATGAGTGATAGTCACTCAATCATGTCCAACTCTTTGTGACCTCATGGACTGTAGCCTGCCCAGCTCTTCTGTCCATGGAATTCTCCAGGCAAGAAGTGCTATGGTTTATTGTTAAATCTCATCTTTCTCATTCCTGTCTTCTTTCATGCCAGCTTGTCCAGAGTAGCTAGCAACAAGCCAGATGGAACGGTTAGAGCTTTTTACCTCTTTTCTTAGCTTCTGCCCACCCATGTGTTCCCTGATGGTGACAACAATGAACAGATAAATAGTCCAAAGGTGAGCCACAAATTGGAAGAATAAAATCTACCCACAAACACCCTGGATCATCCACACGCAGCAGAATCACCACTTTGAAAAATCTCTCTTTTCCTGATAATTGATTTTATCCATATACCCAACATGATGGGTTACCTCAGAAGGGGAATAGAGAAGTAGAAGGCAAAACATCTGTCTTTTTTTTTTTTTTTTGCAGATTATAATAAAGTTGGGAAACAAAACTAATGTGTGTGTGAAAAGTTAAACAAGATTACGGGACAATCATACAAGAAATGTTGGGCATAGTAAGATTAAGTACATACAAATTACCCATAGAGTTAGTACTATAGTAATTTAAATTAGGGTCAGCCCTAAAGGTTGATGCAGGCAAAGAAAGATTCCTTGAGGAGGTAGTACTTGTGCTGAATTTTGAAGGATATATGTGATTATTACAAAATCATAGATTTCCAGAGCTTATAGGGCCCTTAGAGACATAGTACATTCCTCATTGTACAGATAAGGAAATTGAGGTACAGAAAGAGAAAGATAACATAGTTAGAAAAAAGTTGGGAGTACAACCAAATTTTCTAGTTCCCAGTCCACTACTCTTCCCTCCAAGTGCTGAGATGGGAGAGATGGTGTTCTAGGTGTAAAAACGGTACAGAAACCCAAATGCTTGAATACTCACTCCCCAGTCTGCTCCTCTCCTAACAAGCGTACACACACACACACACACACACCTCCAAACCTGATCTGGAATTTCCCCTTATTTTCTTCAAGACTGTTAATCTGGAAGGTGAATCAGATAACATGGAATTCAAGTTCCAGGTCAAACACCAAGGCCTTTTTATTTGCCTAGAAATGGGCCATGTGTTGATGAATGGCCTCTTTGATGTAACCCGTCATCTCAAAAGCCTTGAGGTTGAGAGGCCCTCCTTCTGTTCCTTTTTGTCCCATCACCACAAAGTATACAGACTCGATCTGAATTACTGTCACTGCTTGGCTGCCCCAACTCTGGCCTTTGGTGCGGAGATCCATGGTGTTGTTGCCCTCAGTGTATAGGTTGTCCCGGATCAACAAGCATTTGGTCCCTGCAAGGGTGATTCCCTGAAGAAACAACTTCTCTCTCCCTTCTCTCGCCAGCAAGATCTGAATTTCTTCCTGGGTCAGTTGTAACAAGTTGCCTTCAGGATAAGAAGCTAACAACCAAGGTGGGGAATTGGTGATTATCGCCACATCACAGCACATCCCAGTCTGTAGGAAGAGGGTGATACAGTCTTGCCAGACTTCTTCACTGATATCCCCTATGCACTGCATGATTCAGGTAAGCTGTCTCTAAAAGATGAATAAAGTGATTTCTGGCAAGTAGGTCTCCAAAAGAAGTTTGTTGTTAGTTGGCTCAAGATGACTGATAAGCTGAGACTGAAATAAGCTAAAAATACAGTCTGTTTTTGATGGCCTTTCCCCAGCAGTAAGGTGGAGGAGGTCTTGATGACTTGTGTTAAGTTATGTCCCAGCTGCCCTCTGTTTTGACTTATCAAGCTTGGAGCAGGAGTGAGGTCACAAAGGTTCTGTGACTTGTTAAACAGTCATAATTCACCACTTCATGGGTGACCTTTGGCAGTAGCTTTCTGTGGTTGTATCTCCAGCTAGTGAGATATTGGGGCAAAGCACATCTACTTACTTCCCTAGGATACCATGGGAGAAACACCAACCCCCAATATCAGAAAATCCCTCAATGTAGAACATAACTGAGGAATATTTGAGTTGGAGGTTTGGATATAAAGCAGTACAGGTGAGATTTAGTGCAGCACCTAGTATTCGGATGTTGGCTAATCTGAGACCTGAGCTCTAGGTACAAAGTCAAAAAACCCACAGCCCCACTGGCTTACAACTCTTTTTGGATGAACATAATAGCCTCCTAATGATTTCTTGTCTTCATATTCTTTCCATCTAGTTGTTTATCCTCTGGCCCACACCAGCTGCCAGTCTAGAGTAATTCGTTTTCATCTAGTCATTCAGCAAGCATTTATCAAGCATTCACTATTTGCCAAGTACTTTTCCAAGAACTGGGTTACAGCAGTGAACAGAGAGAAATCTCACAGAGCTGACATCATAATGGCAGAAGACAAAAAAATCATAGATGATAATAGTATTCCTTTCACAGAAATTTTTTTTATGAATCTAATACTTTTCCTTCCACATTTTGCTTCTTAGTCCCAGATGCTATCTACTCCTGTGGAGGTCCACTCTGACAAGTGATTATTCTGAAACCTTTGACAAATCACCATCTCCACCTTAACTTCCTCTGAAATGACACTAATTTGCCTTAAGTATGGACTGTTAGGAGGAATGGCTAAAGTTAATGGAGAGAAAATTTGGGGTAGTTTAGAAAATTCACTTATTCAAACAAATATTTATTGAATACCTACTGTGTTCCAGGTCTGTTCCAGACTTTGGAGATCTAGCAGTGAACAAAAAGTCCCTGGCCTCATGAAGCTGACATCCTAGAGTGGGAGACAAATAACTGACAAAGACATTTATAGTATATCAGGTGGTGTTCATAATTATTAATATAAAGAAAAAAGGTTAAGACGAAAGAGAATTCTGGGGAAGAAGTAGTGGTGCTTTTATTTTATATAAGGTGCTCAAGTAGGATTCTCTGACATTGTGAATTTGACCAGAGGCCCGACAGAAATGAGGGAGTGAACATATGGATATCTGGGGGAAGAGCATTCTAGGCAGAGGGAACAGCAAGTGCTTCTGAGGCAGGAGACTGTATGGTATATTTGAGAAACAACAAGATCAATATAAGATAAAGAGAGAAAGAAAAGGGTGACAGAAGATATAGTCCGAGAGGCACTAGGCTTAGATCACATGTAGGGATTTTTAAGCCACGTAAAGATCTGGCTTTTACTCTGAAATGGAGAGCCACTGGTAGGTTTCAAGCAAAGGAGTGACATCACTGTAGATTCTAGAGTCTGAAAGATGCCATATTGAGGACAGATTCTAGGGGAACCAGGGCCAAAACATGGCAACCAAACTATGTCAATAATTCAGGCAAGATAGAGGTTTCAGCTGGAATACAGGGCCCAGAGAGGTGACATGATTTGCCCAAGGTCACACAGCAAGTTAGTAGCAGACCTGAGAGTAAACTCCAGGTTTTTCAATTCCCAGACTGTTCTTTTTGCCATCACAAGCCTGATTCAGAGAACACTACAGAGCAGCTGCACTTCATCTGAGAGGTGGTCCAGTGGGTCTCTGGTCGTTTTCCCACATCTTTAATGACAAAGTTATGAGGCTACTCTAATAGACCAGGCTTTAACTAGGTTGATAGCAGTAGACCCCCACCCTGGTTGAGAGGAGTGAAAAGAAAATATACATATAAACCATCTCAAAAATATTCTATAGTGACTTGCCCAAGGTCTCACAGGAAGCTCTTCAGAAACTCAGTCATCACCACAGAGTAGTCTATGTTACCTCTGCCTGGTGCCATCTCTTGTTAACATTAAAGAATAGTGGAATGATATCGGTACTCAGAATCCTTACAGCATCATGGGATGTGAGAAGGGTGCTAGCAGTTGAGTCGGGGACTTAAGAATTCCTGGGCCAAACTTGAAGTATGAACTAGGACAATCTGTTGTTGTTGCTGTTTTTACTCTTAAGAAAATGGAAGCAGTCCTTGAAATATTTGTGAGCCTAATGTCACTGTTCTGCCTCCTGTCTACAATCCTAGTAGCTTTGCCCTTAAACAATATGGAAAAAGCTCCCAATCACTGGATTTTATTTAAATCAAATGTTCTTAGAAAGTTAGAATGTATATTTAGCAGTTTCTCTTCGCAAATGGCGCAGTGGTAAATAATCTGCTTGCCAAAGCAGGAGATGCAAGAGACTCTGGTTCCATCCCTGGGTAGAGAAGATCCCTTGGAGTAAAAAATAGCAACCCACCCCAGTATTCTTGCCTGGAGAATGCCATGTACAGAGGTGCCTGGTGGGTTATAGTCCAAAGGGTCGCTAAGAGTTGGATGTTACTGAGTACACAGCCCTACCAAAGGAATGACAGGATCGCCCAAAGAAAAGGGCATTGCCAGGAAGTAAGATGGCGTTAGCGGCCGAAAGCGAAGTGTCGCGAGAGAAGCCTCCGCGAGGATCAGGTGACGGGAGCTTGAAGCACGAGAGGGAGGGCGGGGGCTAGAACCAGAGTTGGGCAAGAAGGCTGTTAGAACCGTGGTGGCGGCAGCAACCTGAGTTGCACTAAGGATTTCAGGTGTGGGGAACCGCGGTCATGGACCATATCACGGTGCCCAAGGTAAGAAGAGATCGGCGAGGCTGGGAGCCGGAGATTCCCTCTGGATTCTCAGCCGCAAGCCCAGATACACCCTCTCAACCCTTAGGGTGCTCTTTGACGCCCTCTTCCGCGCGGGACCGGAGTAATATTCCTCGGTTCACACCCTGTTTCACCCAAACTGAACTTTCTTCTCCTTGGGACCTGCCTGCAGGCGGCTGTGGCGCGCAAAGGAGAGGTGGTTCTGTACCAACCGTTCTCTCACTTGATGCCGCCTCCGCGCTGGGTGGTTGCCTGCCGGGTCCCTCTATGTCCTGTCTCCTCCGACCCCAGCTCCTCCTGGCTCCCCAACGGTTACCTCATACACCCCTTTACTCCAGCCTTTTATACAGACTTGCTGCACTTGTAATAGCCTTTCTTGAATACCCCACGTGGCATTGCCTCCCAGAGGGTTACTTCCTTTATCCAGGGTTTCCCTGCCCTCCTCTTGACTCCGGCCCTCCTCTTGACTTCTGCCCCAACGGTTGCTCAGACCATCACTCCAGCTCCCCAGCTTGCATGTGTGGGTTTGGGGGCAAAAGCATCTGTCCAGCCCCGAGCTGGGCTAGAGGAAGGAGGTGTAACAGAGTGGACCTGGCTCTGCTCATCCAGGAAGAAAAACCGTAGAGGTGACATTGCTAGGCCAGTTGGTGTCTGCATACAGCTGACCCTAGTTAGAGCCTCTTCTATGTCTTTTCTTTCAAGACACTACTCTTTATTTCCCCAACTCCAGCCTCTTTCTTTTCGAATTCACTTCCTTCCTGTCAGTTTTCTTTCTACTACCAGGCTGAGAACAGGGAAGGATTACAACTAGTTTCTGCTTAATTTTTTCTGTCGATCGTAGGAGATATGGCCCAGGCTAATTTAAATCCACATAAAAGCCCAGTATGTTGTAATCAAAACAGCATGGATTTTGAAGCCAGAGGACTCAAGTTATTTTGCAATTCCCTTAACTAGTAGCTGATGACTGTGGACAAATTGTTTAAACTCTTTGAGACTGTCTTTCCTCCTTTACCAAATGAGGATAATGAAATTTGTTCTGTTCACTTCACAGGGTGGTTTTGAAGACTAAATAAGAAGAGTGTGGGAAAGCTTTTTTGTAACTAGTATCAAACATAAGGATTACTAACTGTGAAGAGGCAAAAAGGTAGTTTATTTGGGGTCTTAGAATTGCAATTCAGGGATCACAGAAAGTCTAGAAGAAACCAGAATAGTGTCCCACAAGGGGAAACTGGCTAGGGTTTTTACAGGAAGAGGGAAGTCAATGCAGGATTATGCAAGTTGTTTACCAACAATTTGGATTGGAGGGTAAAATTATTCTATACATAAGATTGAGTTATGGAATGCATCTCAGTCATTACTAGGGAAGTTGTGTTTTCTTAGGAAGATAAAGTCTAGTTCTCAACAGCAATCTTTCCTTTTAGCAACTCAGCAACTATTCAGCAGTTTTAATTTAGAGTATTCAGTGAAAGTCCAGCATTGGTAGCAAACACAGAGGTCTTCAGGTCATGTCTTAGTCATTCCTGACATAGTTATTTTCACATTTCCCCCTTTTGCCCATGCCTTTTCCTGAAGAAAACATCATTGGAGCAATTCTTATTCCCACATAGCCAGAATTGGTTGTCTGCTCCAGATCCATCATGTCCTTTAGAGGGTGGTTTGTGAATGAATCAGTGGATAGATTGGAAAATTCACTGGAAGCAACATGATGTTGTGCTGCCTCAAGTATATCAATTTGGATGAGCATCAGCTGAGCAGTAGCATGGTTAAGTATAGAAGTAATCAAGTTAAGCAAGCACTTTATCAATATAAAGAAGCTGACAGCAGTTATTAAGAGTAATAACCCAGTTTGCAAAACAGTTTTGAACCAAGATCCAATGTTTGAGGGTAACCAACTAAACAAACCAAACATTAGGGAAGTATTAAGACTATCAGAATGAAATCAGGTGACCTTGTTTTGTAAGATTCCAATTTGCATTTCTACTATACCAGAGGCATTTATTTATCCAGGTACAACAGGTGATATTTAAAATGACACAGGCACTTCCAAGTTCTGCTAGAAGGTAATCCAAGGAAAAACTTTTATCTAACACAAGATGAGCAAGCAAATTCAGGGAGTCTTTTTGAGCACTTAATGTTTTAGCTGTGGCATTAGCCGTGTCTGCTATGATAGCAGAGGGGTTTTGAATAATTTTGTCAGTGGCTCCAACTCCCCATGTGGTTTAAATAAATCTTGGGAACCTTTGAAATCCCTCAGAAGGGGTTTCTTGGCAGAGGCAGAAAGTAGACTCTATGTGCCATTTGGTAATTTCTGAAAAATTTAACACAGTCAAATGAAATATTAAAAGTCCTAGGGCACATTAGAACCTGGTGTTAGGGCGTTGAGGCAGGATATGCCCTAGGTGGCGACCTTCCAACCACAAATAAAGACATAGATGGAGGGCTTCCCTGGTGGCTCAAATGGTAAAGTGTCTGCCTGTAATGCGGGAGACCTGGGTTTGATCCCTGAGTCGAGAAGATCCCCTGGAGAAGGAAATGGCAACCCACTCCAGTACTCTTGCCTGGAAAATTCCATGGATGGAGGAGCCTGGTAGGCTACAGTCCATGGGGTCACAGAGTCAAGACATGACTGAGCAACTTCACTGGAGCACAGAGAAAGGAGACATCAAAGGTGAAATTCAATCATGGGCTGGTTATATATGAGCAGCCTAAAAGCCTTCCTTATTGGAATACATGGGGGTTATTATGAGAATATGTTTTGTTGTTGAACAGTGAAATAAAAGTGGGTGTTTGGAAGTTGGATCTCTTGTTTCTGGATAACCACAGGGCCTCATTGGAACACATATTCCTAAGGAACTGTTTGGGAGTTTATCTGGTTCCAAACAAGGAAAACAAGGAAAGGAAACTGTGGATTCAAGTAGATGAGTTCTGAATAACATATGGTAGAGAGTTACCAGTAAGATTAGAGATAGCCAAAGCAAGGGGATCCTAGTATTCAGCGAATGATTAGGGTGCTGATGGCATATCCAACAGTTTGTTAGATTTCCTCCAGTGGCTAGACTTTTGGAAATGCAGAAGAAGGCATTATTTTCCCAGATATAAAGAGTCCAGATGGATATTAAGAGAGCTAATAATATAACTCTAGTAAAAACTACCCCAAGAAAAGTCAGCCATTTTCATATAAAGAGGACTAAGGGTAACTCATGGCCTTGGTGAGTGAAAGAATCCCAAGTGAAATAGAGTAATTAAATGGCCAAGAATTGGAGCCAGAGGCTTATTCCCAGCAGAGTTAATACAAGAGAGAATTTCCATTCATGGAGGATGCCTACTATAGGTAGTAGGACAAAGCACATTAATAAAACTGTAGCTTCAATGAGGAGTCCCCAAAATTCAATTGTCCAGTCCTTTATAATCAAAATCAAAGAACCACAGGACTAGGGTCACTTCCTTTAAATGTTCATTCCTGGCCATAAACCTATTCATGAAAAATTTAACTCCTTGACAGTATGTCTATAAGGAGAAGCAAGTTGATGCATCATCAATTATTACCTAATGAAGGAGATGTAACAACTCTATGATGGCAGCAATTAGAACAAGGTTAACTTGAGGGATTTCATTGATGGGGATCATGGAGAGTACCAGCCTTGTCCAAAGTCTTGGGAAAGCCATCCACATTAAGGGCCATTTGCCTCACTTCTGGGTCAGTTTTAATGAGACTTTGACAATAATGTGAAAGATCTCCCTTGACTAGAAGGGGATTATATAGTCCTAAGTCAAGAATCATGGATTTTTCAGTATTTTTTTCAAATGGTGACAGTTTGTGTTTTCCAAAGGGTATAGATATTAACTTTAATAGAACTATGTGTAGCAATTTAGGCCAAGGAAGGCCTATAGCCTCAGAGATTTTTGCCAATTGAGTTTTGATTGAGTCTTTGTTTCTTTCCACTGGACCAGAAGATTGAGAATGATAGTTACAGTGGAAATGTTGTAGAGGCCAGATTTTACAAATAGCATCTAGAATTTATACAGTGAAATGGGCACCGTTATTACTATGTAATTCCAGGGGAATTCCCTCAGTAGGAATAATCCTTTTCAACAGTGTTTTGGCTACTGTAAGGGGAGTTACTTATCTGCAAGGACAGGCTTCCACCCAATGGGAATACATGCATACTACCATCAGAACATATTTGCATCCCTGAAAGGGAGATAGCGAGGTAAAATCCACTTGCCAGATTTCAAAAGGACCAGGAAGCAAAGGAAAGTGGCTGTGAGAAGTATGAATAGGTATTTCTTGGTTCTACTTAGGACAGATCTGACACCTCTGACATATTTCAGCCATTACTTTGGGAGAAGGTTTCCAAAAGTATTGTTTTTCCCAGGCTGTCATTTTATCAGTTCCCACAATGAGTAATTGAATGTATTAATTTTAGTGTGGTTTCTTGAGTGACTTCACAAAGAGTAGAGTGGCGATTTAGCATATACCAAAGCCCAGTATGTTGATCAAATGTGCATCCTTCAGAAACTCATCTTTGTTCCTTAGATGGGCAGCAGGTGTCCTCCAAAGTATGGAGCTTGAATCTTGTAATGCTGCTGCCATAGCAGCTCTATTGGCCTGTCAATTCCCCTTTCCTTCCTCAGTGTTGTCTTTGGAGTGTCTCCAGACTTTTATAATTGCCAGTTGTTGTAGCAGCTAGTAAGGCCTTAACAAAGGGGCCATTTATTTTTATGGGAGTATAATTGCTTTACAATGTTATGTTAGTTTCTGCTGTACAATGAAGTGAATCAACCATATTTATACCTATATCCCCTCCCTCTTGGACCTTCCTCCTACCCCCCCCATCCCACCAATCTAGGTTATCACAGAGCACCGAACTGAACTCCCTTTGCTACACTGCAGGTTCCCACTAGCTAGCTATTTTGCACATGGTAGTACATTTATGTCAAACCTAATCTTCCAGTTCATCCAAGCCTCCCCTTTCTGCCTGTGTCCACATGTCCGTTTCCTACATCTGCCTCTTTCTTCCTGCCCTGGACCTAAGTTTATTGGTACAATTTTTCTAGATTCCACATACATGTGTTAATATATGATACTTTTTCTCTTTCTGACTTACTGCACTCTGTATGACAGAATCTAGATTCATCCACATCTCTACAAATGACCCAATTTTGTTCCTTTTTATGGCTGACTAATATTCCAATGTGGATATATACCACATCTTCTTTATTCATTCATCTATTGATGGGCACTTAAATTGTTTCCATGTCCTGACTGCTGTAAATAGAGCTGCAGTGAACACTGGGGTACATGTGTCTTTTTGAATTATGGTTTTTCTCAGGGTATATGCCCAGTAGCGGAATTGCTGAGTTGTATGGTAGTTCTATGTTTAGTTTTTTAAGGAACCTCCATACTGTTCTCCATAGAAGCTGTATCAATTTACATTCTCACCGACAGTGCAAGAGGATTCCCTTTTCTCCACACCATTTCCAGCATTTGCTGTTTCTAGATTGTTTGATGATGACTGTTCTGGCTGGTGTGAGATAAAACCTCATTGTAGTATATATATATATATATATATATATATAATTTATTTCTTTTTGGTTGTACTGGGTTTTCATTGCTGCATGCACACTTTCTCTAGTTGTAGTGAATGGGGGCTACTCTTTGTTGTGGTGTATGAGCTTCTCATTGCAGTGGCTTCTCTTGTGGAACACAGACTGTAGGCACACGGACTTCAGTAGTTGCAGTACATGGGCTCAGTAGTTGTGGCTCTTGGGCTCTACAGTGGGAGTTCAGTAGTTGTGGTACGTGGCCTTTAGGTGCTCCATGGCATGTGGAACTCTTCTGTGGCAGGGATGGAGCTGGTGTCCTCTGCATTAGCAGATGGTTTCCCATCCACTGTACCACCAGGGAAGTCTCTCGTTGTAGTTTTGATTTGCATTTCTCTAATAATTAGTGATGTCGAGCATCTTTTCATTTGCTTCTGGCCATCTGTATGTCATCTTAGGAGAAATGTCTATTTGTGTCTTCTGCCCATTTTTTGATTGGGCTGTTTTTTTTTTTTTTTTTTTGACATTGAGCTGCATAAGTTGTTTGTATATTTTAGAAGTTAACTCTTTATCCGTTGTTTTGTTTGCAAATATGTTTTCCGATCCTGAGGGTTGTCTTCTTGTCTTCTTTATGGTTTCCTAGGCATTGCAAAATATTTTAATTAGGTTCCATTTGCTTATTTTTGTTTTTCTTTTTCTTTTTGGGGAGGTTTAAATTTATTTGTTTTAATTGGAGGATAATTACTTTACAATATTGTGATGGCTCTAGTCTAGGAGATGAGTTAAAAAAAAAAGATCTTGCTGTGATTTATGTCAGAGATTTTTCCTATGTTTTCCTCTAAGTGCTTTTTAGCTTTCACCTTATATTTAGATCTGTAAAACATTTTGAGTTTATTTTTATGTACAGTGTTAGGTAGTGTTCTGATTACATTCTTTTACATGTAGCTGGCCAGTTTTCCCAGCACCACTTATTGAATAGGCTGTCTTTTCTCCTTTGTATGTTCTTGCCTCCTTTGTCATAGATTAGATGACTATAGGTGTGTGAGTTTATCTCTGGGCTTTCTGTCCTGTACCACTGATCTGTATTTCTGTTTTTGTGCCAAAACCATACTGTCTTGATTACTACAGCTTTATAGTATAGTCTGAAGTCAGGGAATGTAATTCCTCTAGCTCTATTTTTCTTTCTCAAGATTGTTTTATTAGTGGCTTTTGTGTTTTCATACAAATTGTATTTTTTTTTAATTCTGTGAAAAATGCCTGTGGTAATTTGATAGAGATCACATTGAATCTATAGATTGCTTTGGGTGGTATAGTCATTTTCAAATATTACTTCTTCCCATCCAAGAACATGATATATCTCTTCATCTGTTTGTGTTATCTTTGATTTCTTTCATTGGTGTTTTATAGTTTTGAGTACAGGTGTTTTGGCTTATTAGGTAGGTTTATCCCTAGGTATTTTTTTCTTTTTGTTGCAATGGTAAATGGGGTTGTTTCCTTAATTTCCCTTTCTGATCTTTCATTGTTAGTCTCTAGGAAGGCAAGAGATCTCTATGCATTAATTTTGTATCCTGCAACTTTACCAAATTTACTGATTAATTCTAGTAGTTTTCTGGTGGCATCTTTAAGCTTTTATATGTATAGTATCACATCATCTACAAAGAGTGACAGTTTGACTTCTTCTTTTCCAATTTGGATTCCTTTCATTTCTTTTTCTTCTCTGATTGCCATGGTTAGGGCTTCCAAAACTATGTTGAATTATAGTGACGAGAGTGCATATCTTTGTCTTGTTCCTGATCTTAGAGGAAATGCTTTCAGAATTTTTCAGCTTTGAGAATGATGTTTACTGTGTTTGTCATATATGGTCATTATTATGTGGAGGCAGATTCCCTCTATGCTCAATTTCTAGAAAGTTTTATCATAAATGGGTGTTGAATTTTTTAAAAGCTTTTTTCTGAATCTATTAGGATGATCATATGGTTTCTGTTCTTTAATTTGTTAATATAGTGTATCACATGGATTGATTTACATATATTGAAAAATCCTCACATCCCTGGGATAAATCTCACTTGATCATGTTATATGATCTTTTTAATATGTTGTTGGATTCTGTTTGCTATTATTTTGTTGAGGATTTTTAGTATCTATATTTATCAATGATATTGGTCTGTAATTTTCTTTCTTTGTGATGTCTTTTTCTGGTTTTGGTATCAGGGTGATGGTGGCCTTGTAGAATGAGTTTGGGGGTTTTCCTCCTTCTGTATTTATTTGGAAGAGTTTGAGAGGTTAGGTTTTATTTCTTCTCTAAATGTTTGATAGAATTTGCTTGTTAAGTCCTCTGGTTCTGGGCTTTTGTTTGTTGGAAGATTTTAAATTACACTTTCAATTTTATTATGTTTTATTGGTTTGTTTATATCTTCTAATTCTTCCTGATTCAGTCTTTGAAAGTTGTACCTTTCTTAGAATTTGTTCATTTCTTCCAGGTTGTCCATTTTATTGTCATTTAGTTGCTTATGAATAGTATCTTATGATCCTTAGTATTTCTGTGGTTTCAGTTGTAACTTCTTCTTTTTCATTTCTAATTTTATTGATTTGAATTCTCTCCCCTTCTTGATGATTCTGTGTCAAGTTTTATTAATTTTATCTTGAATCAGCTTTTAGTTTTATTGATCTTTGCTATTATCTTCATTTCTATTTCTCTTATTTCTGCTATGATCTTTATGATTTATTTCCTTCTACTAGTTTTGGAGTATTTTTTGTTATTTTTCTTCTTTCTCTAGTGGCTTTAAATGTAAGGTTAATATTGTTTATATGACGTTTTACTTGTTTCTTGAGGTGAGAATTGCTATAAACTTCCCTCTTAGAACTGCTTTTGCTGCATCCCATAGGTTTTGGGTCATGTTTTCATTATCATTTGTTTTAATGTATTTTTAATTTCTTCTGATTTTTTTTTAGTGATCTCGTGGATATTCAGCAGCACAGTGTTACAAACTTCCATTTGTTTGTATTTTCTACAGTTTTTCCCCCTGTGATTTATTTCTAACTTCATAGCATTCTGGTTAGAAAAGATTCTTGATACAATTTCAATTTTCTTAAATTTTTTGAGGCTTGGTTTTTGACCTATGATATGATCTATCCTGGAGAATGTTCCATGGGCACTTGAGAAGAAAGTGTATTCTGCTGCTTTTGGGTGGATTGTCCTATAAATATCAATTAATTTTTTCTGGTCCATTGTGTCATTTAAAGCTTCTGTTTTCTTATTAATTTTATGTCTGGATGATCTGTCCATTGGTATAATTGGGGTGGTAAATTCCCCCACTATTATATGTTACTATCAACTTACCCTTTTACAGCTGTTAGCATTTTCCTTGTGTATTGAGGTTCTCCTATGTTGAGTAAATAAATATTTATAATTCTTATATATCTTCTTAGATTGATCCCTTGATCATTATGTAGTGTCGTTCCTTATCTGTTGTAATAGTCTTTATTTTAAAGTGTATTTTAACTGATAAAAGAATTGCTACTCCAGATTTCTTATGATTTACATGGAGTATCTTTTTCCATCCTCTCACATTCTGTCTGTATGTATTCCTATGTCTGAAGTGGGTGTCTTGTAGACAGCATATATATGGATTTTCTTTTTGTATCCATTCAGCCAGCCTTTGTCTTTTCATTGGAGCATTTAATCCATTTACATTTAAGGTAATTATCAATGTGTAAGTTTCTATTATCATTTTTATAACTGTTCTGGGTTTGTTTTTGTAGGTCGTTTTCTTCTCTTGTGCTTCCTGTTTAAGGAAGTTTCTTTAGCATTTGTTGTGAATCTGGTCTGCTGGTGCTGAATTCTCTTAGCTTTTGCTTCTCTGTAATGCTTTTGATTTCTCTGTTGAATCTGAATGAGATCCTTGTTGAGTAGAACAATCTTGGTTGTAAGTTTTTCCCTTTCATCACTTTAAATATATCCTGCCACTCCCTTCTGGCCTGCAGAGTTTGTGCTGAGAAATCAGTTAACATTATGGGGATTCCCATGTATGTTATTTTTTTGCTTTTCCCTTGCTGCTTTTAAATTTTTTTCTTTGTATTTAGTTTTTGTTAGTTCGATTATGTGTCTTCTTGTGTTTCTCCTAGGGTTTATCCTGTGTGGGACTCTCTGCTCTTCCTATACTTGGGAGGGTATTTTCTTTCCCATGTTAGGGAATTTTTTGACAATAAGCTCTTCAAATATTTTCTTGACCCTTTCTCTTTCTTGTCTTCTTCTGGGACCCCTATAATTTGAATGTTGGTATGTTTAACGTTGTCGCACAGATGTCTATGAGACTGTCTTCAATTTTGTTCATTCTTTTTTCTTTATTTTGCTCCTTGGCAGTTTTTACCACTATTCTATCTTCCAGTTCACTTATTCATTCTTCTGCTTCAAGTAAGCTGCTATTGATTCCTTCTACTGTATTTTTTTTTTCATTTCAGCTACTGGGTTGTCTGCCTTCCCAGGTGGCTCAGTGGTAAAACATCTGCCTGTCAGTGCAGGAGCCGCAGGAGCTGCAGGTTTGATCCCTTGGTCAGGAAGATCCCCTGCAGAAGGAAATGACAATCCACTCCAGTATTCTTGCTTGGCAAAATCCCATGAACAGAGTAGCCTGGCAGGCTACAGTCCATGGGGTCACAAAGAGTCAGACATGACTGAGCGACTGAGCTTGCCCACATTGAGTTGTTTATCACTGCTTGTTTGTTCTTTAGTTCTTTTTGGCTCTTGTTAAACATTTGCTGTATTTTCTTGATCTGTTGCCTCCATTCTATTTCTGAGATTATGGATCATCTTCAGTCATCATTCTGAATTCTTTTTCAGGTAGGTTGCATATTTCCTCTTCATTTATTTGGTCCTGTAGGTTTTTACCTTGTTCCTTCGTCACTAACCTATTTTTTTTTTGTATTATTTTTTGTTGTTGTTGTTTGTTTTGTGATGGATAGGGCTGTGTTCCTGTCTTACTGGTTTGGCGTGAGACATTTAGCATTAGAGTTTTCAGGTGGTTGGGTAGAGCCAGGGATTGGTGCTGAGGACCTCCAGGAGAACTCACTGTAATTAATATTCCCTGGGGTCTGAGGTTCTAAATTTGTCCAGTGGCTTGGAGTCAGTTCTCCCACCACAGGAGCTTAGGCCTGAACCTTGGCCTGGAAACCAAGATTACACAACATATGCAGTGCAGGAGAAAAAGAGCCAATCAATAACAAAGAATAAAAAACATAATTAGAAAAATAAAAATATATATATTAGAAGAAAAATATAAATGAAACAGCAACAAGCACACAATAGCAATAAATAAATAAATAAATAATTTTTTAAAAGGAGCCAGAAAAGGCCTTGACTGTGGGGTGGTGGTGCTTATGCAGGAGTGGTGCCTGGGCCTGGGCAGTGGGGCTTGGGGGTTGGCTAGGTTCAGAACCAGTGCTGCAGGAAAAGGCCCTATGGTGGCTTTTGGGGGTGGGGCTTAGTCTCAGCACAGTTGGAGGGGGCCTTAGAGGGTGGAGGTTTAGGCCAGGGGCCCCAGCAGACTTGCTTGGGCCTGAGCAGGCAGGGGAAATACTGGCTGCTCCCCAACAATCCCTGAAAAGTCTTTCCTAGTCCCTGCTGATCCCCTCAGTATGGGTGGGTCACTCTCAGTGTGGGAGCCCCTCCACTCCTCCAGCCACCCCTTAAATGCACCCTTCTGTCTCTCTTTGAGTTTTCTTTCCCCCTTCCCCCCCTTGCCTCCTTAGACATGGGGTATCTCCTCTCGGCCACTCACCACTCCAGCACCGCACAGCCGCCAAGGTCCGGAGTGGGGGCTGTGAAGAGATACCCCATGTCCAAGGTCAGGAGCGAGGGCCGTGAAGAGATACCCCACATCCAAGGTCAGAGAAACTGCAGTAAGATGGTAGGCGCTGAGAGAGGGCATCAGAGGACAGACAGAAACCATAATCACAGAAAACTAACCAATCTAATCACATGGACCACAACCTTGTCTAATTCAATGAAACTATGAGCCATGCCGTGTAGGGCCACCCAAGACAAATGGGTCGTGGTGGAGAGTTCAGACAAAATGTGGTCCACTGGAGAAGGGAATGGCAAACCACTTCAGTATTCTTGCCTTGAGAATGCCATGAACAGTATGAAAAGGCAAAAAGATAGGACACTGAAACATGAACTCCCCAGGTCAGTAGGTGCCTAACATGCTACTGGAGATCAGTGGAGAAATAACTCCAGAAAGAATAAAGTGATGGAGCCAGGGTGAAGACAACATCCTGTCATGGATGTGACTGGTGATGGAAGCAAAGTCCGATGCTGTAAAGAGCAATACTGCATAGGAACCTGGAACGTTAGGTCCATGAATCAAGGCAAATTGGAAGTGGTCAAAGAGGAGATGGCAAGAGTGAATGTCAACATTTTAGCAATCAGCAAACTAAAATGGACTGGAATGGGTAAATTTAACTCAGATGACCATCATATCTACTACTGTGGGCGAGAATCCCTTAGAAGAAATAGAGTAGACGTCATAGTCAACAAAAGAGTCTGACATGCAGTACTTGGATGCAATCTCAGAAATGACAGAATGATCTCTGTTCGTATCCAAGACAAACCATTCAGTATCACGGTGATCCAAGTCTATGCCCTGAGCAGTAATGCTGAAGAAGCTGAAGTTGAATGGTTCTATAAAGACCTACAAGAACTTTTAAAACTAATGCCCAAAATAGATATCCTTTTCATTATAGGGGACTGGAATGCAAAAGTAGGAAGTCAGGACACACCTGGAGTAACAGGCAAATTTGGCCTTGGAGTACAAAATGAAGCAGGGCAAAGGCTCATATAGTTTTGCCAAGAGAATGCACTGGTCATAGCAAACACCCTCTTCCAACAACACAAGAGAAGACTCTACACATGGAATCACCAGATGGTCAACACCAAAATCAGATTGATTATATTCTTTGCAGTCAAAGATAGAGAAGCTCTATACAGTCAGCAAAAACAAGACCGGGAGCTGACTGTGGCTCAGATCATGAACTCCTTATTGTCAAATTCAGACTTAAACTGAAGAAAGTAGGGAAAACCACTAGACCATTCAGGTATGACCTAAATCAAATCCCTTATGGTTATATAGTGGAAGTGGGAAATATATTTAAGGGACTAGATCTGATAGAGTGCCTGATGAACTATGGACAGACGTTTGTAACGTTGTACAGGAGACAGGGATCAAAACCATCCCCAAGGAAAATAAATTCAGAAAATCGAAATGGCTGTCTGAGGAGACCTTACAAATAGCTTTGAAAAGAAGAGAAGCAAAAAGCAAAGGAGAAAAGGAAAGATGTACTCATTTGAATGTAGAGCTCCAAAGAAGGGCAAGGAAAGATAAGAAAGCCTTCCTCAGTGATCAGTGCAAAGAAATTGAGGAAAACAATAGAATGAGAAAGACTAGAGCTCTTTTCAAGAAAATTAGAGATACCAAGGGAACATTTCATGCAAAGATGGGGTCAATAAAGGACAGAAATGGTATGGACCTAACAGAAGCAAAATATATTAAGAAGAGGTGGCAAGAATACACAGAACTGTACAGAAAAGTCTTCATGACCCAGATAATCATGATGGTGTGATCACTCACCTAGAGCCAGACTTCCTGGAATGTGAGTTGAGGTGGGCCTTAAGAAATATCACTGTGAAGAAAGCTAGTGGCGGTGATGGAATTCCAGTTGAGCTATTTCAAATCCTTAAAGATGATGCTGTGAAAGCACTGCACTCAGTATGTCAGCAAATTCGGAAAACTCAGCAGTGGCGATGGGACTGGAAATGATCAGTTTTCATTCCAATCCCAAAGAAACGCAATGCCAAAGAATGTTCAAACTACTGCACAAGTTTGAACATTCTTTGGCATTGCCTTTCGTCTCACACACTAGTTAAAGTAATGCTCAAAATTCTCCAAGCCAGTCTTCAACAGTATGTGAACCGTGAACTTCCAGATGTTCATGCTGAATTTAGAAAAGGCAAAGGAACCAGAGATCAGATTGCCAACATCTGCTGGATCATCGAAAAAGCAAGAGAGTTCCAGAAAAACATCTGTTTCTGCTTTATTGACTATGCCAAAGCCTTTGACTGTGTGCATCACAAGAAACTGTGGAAAATTCTGAAAGAGATGGGAATATCAGACCACCTGACCTGCCTCTTGAGAAATCTGTATGCAGGTCAGGAAGCAACAGTTAGAACTGGACATGGAACAACAGACTGGTTCCAAATCGGGAAAGGAGTACGTCAAGGCTATATATTGTCACCCTGCTTATTTAACTTATATGCAGAATGCATCATGAGAAATGCTGGGCTTTATGAAGCATAAACTGGAATCAAGATTGCCAGGAGAAATATCAGTAACCTCAGATATGCACATAACACCACCCTTATGGCAGAAAGTGAAGAAGAACAGAAGAGCTTCTTGATGAAAGTGAAAGAGGAGAGTGAAAAAGTTGGCTTAAAGCTCAACATTCAGAAAACTAAGATCATGGCATCTGGTCCCATCACTTCATGGCAAATAGGTGGAGAAACAGTGATAACAGTGGCTGACTTTAATTTTTGGGGCTCCAAAATCACTGCAGATGGTGATTGCTGCCATGAAATTAAAAGACACTTACTCTTCCGAAGGATAGTTATGGCTAACCTAGACAGCTTATTAAAAAGCAGAGGCATTACTTTGCCAACAAGGTCTGTCTAGCCAAGGCTATGGTTTTCCCAGTAATCATGTATGGATGTGAGAGTTGGGCTACAAAGAAAGCTGAGCGCCGAAGAATATGTGCTTTTGAACTGTGGTATTTGAGAAGACTCTTGAGAGTCCCTTGGACTGCAAGGAGATCCAACCAATATCCAAAGGAGATTAGTCCTGAGTGTTCATTGGAAGGACTGATGCTGAAGCCGAACCTCCAATATTTTGGCCCCCTGATAGGAAGAACTGACTAGTTGGAAAAGACCCTGATGCTGGGAAAGATTGAAGGCAGGAGAAGAAGGAGACAACAGAGGATGAAATGGTTGTATGGCATCACCAACTCAATGAACATGGGTTTGGGTAAACTCTGGGTGTTGGTGATGGACAGGGAGGCCTGGCGTGCTGCAATCTAAGGGGTTGCAAAGAGTCGGACACGATTGAGTGACTGAACTGAACTGAACTCCCCCCTTGCCTCCAGGACCCTTACAGCTGGATGGTGCCTCAGAAGTTGGAGGTTCAGGCCCAGGACCCCAGCAGGCTACCCTGTTGTCCGAGTGGGCAGGGAAAATAATAGCCATTCCCCGCCCCTCCCCAGTCTCTGGAAAGTCTCAGTCCCTGCTGATCCCCTCATTGTGGGTGGGCATGGGGACCCCTCTGCTCCCTCAGCCACTCCTGAGTGACACCAGTCCCATATCTCCTCTACTTTTCCTTCCCAGCTCCCTCCCTCCTGTGCCCCCAGGACCTGCATAGCCGGAGAAGGCCTCAGAGAGCAGAGGTTCATGCCTGTGTCCCAGCCCGCACTCTGGTGCCTGAGTAGTTCCCTTTTGATCCGATGATCCCCCGAAGGTCTCTTCCTGACACTGCTGATTCTCTTGCCATGAGTGGGCCCCTCTGAACATGGAAACCCCTTCCCTCTCTCAGCCACCTTTCAGGGTTGCCAGTTCTATTTGGCCTCCACTTCTCCTCCCTCCTACCTTTCCCCCCACACCCTACCCAATTGTGTGAGGGTTCCTCTCATCTCCTTAGGTGTCTGAGGTTCCTGGCCAGTGCCTCATAGGTGCCCTAGTTGTGAGAAGATACAAACTCTGTGTCCTCCTACTCAACCAGTTTGGCTCTGCCCTCTAAAGGGGGCATTTTTAATTTACTATCTCCCTAAGGTCAAGAAATCTGTTTCCAAAGCATTCCAAAATTTTTAGCAACTCCAGAAGCATACTTGCTATCAGTGTAAATGTTAATGCATTTGCCAAAGGCCAAAGTGAAGGTATGAGTGAGTGCATACAGTTCAATGTGCTAGGCTGAAGAATCAAAAGGCAGAGCATTTGTTTCGATTCAAGAGAAGGGAGTAGTGATACCATGTCAAGCTTCCAGATGTCCATCATTTCACAGGTAGAAGCCATCAGGGAACCAAGAAATGTTAGGGTTGTCTAAAGGTGTTTCTTATAAATCTGGATATGGGCCTAGTATATTCACATTATTTTTCAAGAAATCTCTAGAACTTTTTTTTTTTTTTCTGCAACACTTAAACTGTATTTACCAAACACTAATTTCCCCTCCTGCTTCTCTGGTGGCTCAGATGGTAAAGAATCTGCCTGCTAATGCAGGAGATACAGGTTTGATCCCTGGGTCTGGAAGATCCCCTGGAGAAGGGAATGGCTACCCACTCCAATATTATTGCCTGGAGAATTCCATGGACAGAGAAACCTAGGGGGCTACAGTCCATGGGTGTGCAGAGTCAGACACGACTGAGTGACTAACACTAACTAACACTTATAGTACTTTACTGTTTACAAAGTGCTTTTCAAGACACCCTACTTTCTCTTAAGATAAAAATTTATATGAAGCTTTCCTAAAAGCAGATAACTTTTGGCTTGACTTCCAAGAAGCTGAAAACCAAATTTAGTGTTCATTCATATTAACTACATTAGCCCTTGTATGTAGCATTATTGCTTCCTCCTCCCTTTCATGGCTTTGATTTTTTGTTCTGATAACCTGATTGTAGATTTGTCTTTTATTATAAACCACCTCAAATTAATTTAGGAATGAGACAAGATCAAAATAAATCAATATAAAACTGGTAAAATGTTTTTCTTTATCAAGGAAATGTGATTTCTAGAGGTGAGGGTCGTACTCCTCTTCCAGTTCTCAGAAGTCTAAATTCAGTTGGCTTTGCTTTGATCCTTTCAATCAAGGAAAGTATAATGTAGTGGGAGAAAACTTGGACAGAGCCAAGTTTGAATTCCAGATATATTATTTCTTAACTCTTGAGTTCTTGGCCAAATCACTCAAAAGATGTGGGTCTCAGTTTCCTCATTTGTAAAATGGAGACGATATCTACATCTTGGGACTATGATGAACATTAAGATAAGTTATGATAAGGGACTGACAGAAATTAAGTGTTCTATGACAATGTATTCCCTTCTCTATCAGAGCCAAACAATGGTGTGTGTGTATATATATATATATAGTTTTCCATGTGGCACTAGTGGTAAAGAACCGACTTACCAAAGAAATGTAGGTTCAACTTCTGGGTCAGGAAGATCCCCTGGAGGAGGGCATGGCAACCCACTCCAGTATTCTTGCCTGGAGAATCCCATGGACAGAGGAACCTGGCAGGCTGTGGTCCATAGGGCTGCAAAGAGTTGGACATGACTGAAGTGACTTAGCAGCATATATCATATCTATATCTCCATCTCTCTCTCTCTCTCTCTCTCTATATATATATATATATACACACACACACATATATATATACGTATTATATATATGTATATATACATATATATGTATATACGTGTGTATATATGTATATATATATATATATATATATATATGTATGTATGTATGTATGTATGTCAGTCCTGGAAGTTCTCAAAAAACAGCCTATCTCAGAAAGTAGTATTTTCCTGAGCATCCTGAGTGCCAAGGCTCTTGGTACTTACAGTAAAGAGTAGGGCTACCCAGGAAGCCCTAAGTATGATCTTAGCTGTAGGTTTTTTGCCAATGTTTTTTATCAATTTGTGAAAATTACCCTCTCTTCCTACTTTATTGACAATTTTTATCCTGGATAGGTGCTGGATTTTGTTAAATGCTTTTTCTTCATCTATTGCTATGATCCTATGCTTTTTTCACCTTAAGTTCATTACTGTGGTGAATTACATTAATTGATTTTCAAATGTTGAACCAGCCTTGTATATCTGGAACAAATTTCATTTGAACGTGGTATATAAGTTTTTATATACACATATTGTTGGGATTTCATTTGCTAATTGTAATGGGTTGAATTCTGTCCCCCAAAAGTTAAGTATGTTGAAGTCCTAAACTCTAGTACTTCAGATTGTGACTTATTTGGAGACAGGGTCCTGACAGAAGTAATCAATTTAAAATGTGGTCATTAGTATAGGCATTGCCATTAGAATAGGCAAACTAATAATAATAATTTTTGTTGTTGTTGAGGATTTTCCTTCTGTGTTTGTCAGAGATATTAGTCTACACTTTGCCTTTCTTCTTCCTCCTATTCTTCTTCTTCTTATTTTAAGAATATTTGATATAGGATATATCCTCTTAACACATTTTTAAAGTACATAATACATTATTGTTAATTATGGGCACAATATTGTGCAGTAGAATATTTCCTTTTTTGTAACGTCTTTTCCAGTTTTTCTCTTAGGATAATCTGGCCACGTAGAATGAATTAGGAAACAGTTCTCCTGATTATATTTTCTGGAAGAGATTGTAGAGAATTGTTGTAATTTCATGTTTAAATATTTGATAGGATTTACCAGTAACCCCCATCTGGTCCCAATGCTTTCTGTTTTGGAAAATTATTAATTACAGATACATTTTCTTTAATAGATATAGGTCTACTCATAGATCTATTTCTCTTTGGATGAGTTTTGGTAGATTATGTCTTTCAAGGTGTTGGTTCATTTCATCTAGGTTATCAAATTTGTGGGCATAGGATTATTCATAATATTTATTTATTTATTTTTAATGTCTGCTAGTGGTGGCTCCTTTTCTATTTCTAATATTAGTAATTTGTGTTTTCTCTGTTTTCTACTTAGTTAACCTAACTAGATATTTAACAGTTTCATTGATCTTTTCATAGAACTAGCTTTCTGTGTTACTTGCCTATTTGTCATTGATGCTTATTTTTATTATTTTCTTTCCTTCTGCTTACTTTGGATTTAATTTGCTCTTCTTTTTCTAAGCTTAGACTATTAATGTTAAATTTTTTCTTCTTCTGCAATCAGTGCTATTAATTTCCCTCTAAGCATTGCTTTCACTGCATCTCATACATTTTAAAAGTTGTATTTCAATTTCCATTTAGTTCAAAAGATTTGAAAAATTTCTCTTGAAGCTTTTCCCTTGAACCATGTATTATTTAGGAGTATATTGTATAATCTCAATGCCTTTTGAGATTTCCCAGTTGTCTTTCTATGGTTGATTTCTCATTGAATTCATTGTGTTCTGAGAGCATACTTTGTATGAATTATGTTCTCAATTTATTAAGGTGTGCTTTATGGCACAGAACGTGATCTGTCTTGATGAATGTTCCATGTGAGCTTGAGAAAAATGTATTTAGCTCTCATTGGATGAAATATTAAATAGATATCAATTAGATCTAATTGATTGGTGGTACTGTTTTTTTTTTTTTTTTTTGCTTTTTTTTTTTTTTGCTTTTTTTTTTTCTCTTTTTTTTTTTTTTTAATAAATTTATTTATTTTAGTTGGGGGCTAATTACTTTACAATATTGTAATAGTTTTTGCCATACATTGACAAGAATCAGCCATGGGTTTACATGTGTTCCCCTTCCCGGACCCCCCACCCACCTCCCTCCCCCTCTCATCCTTCTGGATCATCCCATTGCCCCGGCCCTGAGCCCTTGTCACATGCATCGAACATGGAATGGTGCTCTGTTTCACATATGACAATACACATGTCTCAATGCCATTCTCCCAGAACGTCCCACCCTCACCTTCTCCCTCAGAGTCCATAAAATTGTTCCATGCATCTGTGTCTCTTATTCTGTCTCGCATATAGGGTTATCGTTACCATCTTTCAGATTCCATATATATGCATTAGTATACTGTATTGTTGTTTTTCTTTCTGGCTTACTTCACTCTGTATAATGGGCTCCAGTTTCATCCATCTCAGTAGAACCGGTTCAAATGTATTTTTTTTAATGGCTGAGTAATATTCCATTGTGTATATGTACCACAGCTTCCTTATCCATTCATCTGCTGATGGACATCTAGGTTGCTTCCATGTCCTGGCTATTGTAAACAGTGCTGCGATGAACATTGGGGTACACGCGTCTCTTTCAATTCTGGTTTCCTCGGTGTATATGCCCAGCAGTGGGATTGCTGGGTCATATGGCAGTTCTATTCCCAGTTTTTTAAGGAATCTCCACACTCTTCTCCATAGTGGCTGTACTAGTTTGCATTCCCACCAACAGTGTAAGAGGGTTCCCTTTTCTCCACACCCTCTCCAGCATTTATTGCTTGTAGACTTTTGGATAGCAGCCATTCTGACTGGTGTGAAATGATACCTCATTGTGGTTTTGATTTGCATTTCTCTAATAATGAGTGATGTTGAGCATCTTTTCATGTGTTTGTTAGCCATCTGTATGTCTTCTTTGGAGAAATGTCTGTTTAGTTCTTTGGCCCATTTTTTGATTGGGTCGTTTATTTTTCGGGAATTCAGCTGCAGAAGTTGCTTGTATATTTTTGAGATTAATTGTTTGTCTGTTGCTTCATTTGCTATTATTGTTAAATTCAACTGTGTCCTTACTGACTTTCTGTCTGATGGATTTATCAATTGAGGGGTGTTGAAATCTCCAGTTATAATAGGGGATTCATGTATTTCTCCTTGAAGTTCTATCCATTTTTGGCTCATGTATTTTTTTTAATTTATTTATTTTAGTTTGAAGCTAATTACTTTACAATATTGTAGTGGTTTTTGCCATACATTGATATGAATCAGGCATGGGTTTACATGTGTTCTCCATCCTGACCCCCCTTCCCAACTCCCTCCCCCTCCCATCCCTCTGCATCATCCCAGTGCACCAGCCCCTGTCTCATGCATCAAACCTGGACTGGCGATCTGTTTCACATATGATAATATACATGTTTCAATGCTATTCTCTCAGATCATCCCACCCTCACCTTCCCCACAGAGTCCAAAAGACTGTTCTATACATCTGTGTCTCTTTTGCTGTCTTGCATATAGGGTTATCATTACCATCTTTCTAAATTCCATATATATGTGTTAGAATATTGTATTGGTGTTTTTCTTTCTGGCTTACTTCACTCTGTATAATAGGCTCCAGTTTCATCTGCCTCATTAGAACTGATTCAAATGTATTCTTTTTAATGGCTGAGTAATATTCATTGTGTATATGTACCACAGCTTTCTTATCCATTCATCTGTCGATGAACATCTAGGTTGCCTCCATGTCCTGGCTATCAAAAACAGTGCTGTGATGAACATTGAGCTACATGTGTCTCTTTCAATTCATGTATTTTGATGCTCTGTTTTCAGTATACGCATTGAGGATTGTTGTGTCTTCTTGGAGAATTGACCCTTTTATCTCTAAGTAATACCTTTCTTAACATCCCTGATAATTTTCCTTGCTCTGAAGTCTTGATTTATCTTCTGTTAATATAGCTGTTCCAACTTTCTTTTGATTAGTGTTAGCATGGCCTATCTTGCTCCTTCCCTTTTCTTTTAATGTATACGTATCTTGATGTTTAAAGTAGGCTTGTTATAGTCTTTTTTTTATCCACTCTGAAAATCATTTTTCACTAATGTATTTAGACCATTGATTTTAAAGTGATTATTGATATATATGGGTTAATGTTTATCAATTTACTACTGTTTATTAATATCAATATGCTGCTGCTGCTGCTAAGTCGCTTCAGTCGTGTCCGACTCTGTGCGACCCCATAGACGGCAGCCCACCAGGCTTCACCGTCGCTGGGATTCTCCAGGCAAGAATACTGGAGTGGGTTGCCATTTCCTTCTCCAGTGCATGAAAGGGAAAAAGTGAAAGTGAAGTCGCTCAGTCATGTACGACTCTTAGCGACCCCATGGACTGTAGCCTACCAGGCGCCTCCGTCCGTGGGATTTTCCAGGCAGGAGTACTGGAGTGGGGTGCCATTGCCTTCTCCAATATCAATATACTGTTTATTAATATTTATTAATGTTTTTATTCATTACCTTTGATCTTTGGGGTTTTTTTTGCCTTCTCACTTTAACTGAGAATTATATGTACTTCTAGTTTTTTTTCTCTCTTAGCATAAGAATTATACTTTTTTCTCATTTTTCAGTGGTCATCTTTGAATTTGTACTGTAAATTTACAAGTAACCCAATAATACCATACCATTTCATGGGCACTGTACGCACCTTTTAACAGATTATTACCAATTTCTGCCTTCTGTCCCTTATAACATTGTTGTCATTCATTTCACATATCCATAAGTTATAATCACCAAAATATTATTCCTATTATTATTTTGAACAAACTATTAACTGTTAGCTCATTAAAAATAAAAAAAATAATTTTATTTATTCCTTCTCTACCATTCTTCCTTTATGATGTTCATGTTTCTGGCCTGTATCATTTTTCCTTCTCTCTGAAAAGTTTTTAATATTTCTTGCATGAGAAGTTTAATGGTAACAAATTCCCTTATTTTTGTTTGTTTGAAAAAAGTCCTTGTGTCTCCTTCATATTTGAAGAATAATTTCCCTGGAGTACAGACTTCTAGGTTGGCATTTTTTTTTCTTTCAATACTAAATATTTTACTCCACTATCTTTTTGTTTTCATCATTGCTGAAGAGAATTCCAGCGTAATTCTTATTCTCTTTCCTCTGTACATAGTGTGTTTTTCCTCCTCTGGATTCTTTCAAGATTCTTTGGTGTTTATCATGCCTGCTGTTTTCTGGATCTGATTTAGATTCTCTTATTAATTTTGTGAAAATTCTTAGTCATTATTGGGTCAAATATTTCATTTATTCCTTTCTCTTTTCCTTCTCCTTCTCGTATTCTCATTACATATGTGTTATATCTTTTCTAATTATCCCACTTGAATTTTCTTTTTTCATTTCTTTATCTCTTTTCACTTCAGTTTTAGAAGTTTCTTTTGACATTTTGTTTAAGTTTACTTACTCTTTTCTTGGCTGTTTCTAATCTATTGATGAGCCCATCAAAGGTATCTTTCATTTCTGTTACAGTGTTTTATATTTCTAGCATTTCCTTTTGACTTTTCCTTGGAGTTTCTATCTCTCTGCTTACATTACCCATCTGTTCTTACGTGTTGTCCACTAAGCCATGAGAACCTTTAGAATATTAATTATAGTTATTTTTAAATTCTTCTGATAATTCCAAGATTTCTGACATATCTGAGTCTGGTTCTGATGCTTGCTTTGTCTCTTTAAACTGTGTAGGTATTTTTTTAAAGTATGTTTTAGTAGAAAGCCAGGCATGATGTACTAAAAGGAATAATGGTTCTCATGGAGGTTTCTGCTTCTGGTCTTCTGTTTGAATAAGTTGTGATTCTCTGTGTTCATTTTTCTCTCCAGTTTGGGGACAGCAGTTTGTCCTGTGATACCTGTTTTCTGATGAATCTAAGAAGAGTTGCTGATTTCCAGTTTAGCTTTTTTCTTTATGTTAGGGTAACAGTGATGTCTTCCAAGCTCCTTACATGCTCATCTAAGAACTGAATTTTATGAAGTCTCCATTCTTTTTTTAATCTATAATCATGATTTTACGCCAGTTAACCCACCAAAAGTATTCATCAAGGTCACCAATGGCCTCTGAGATCTTGATACATTATTAATATTTCCTTCCATGTCTTCATCCTTCTTTTCTTTATCCCTTTTTTCTGGCCTGAAATCATGCTCATGTCTCCATTCTAAAAGACCCTTTTTTAGCAAAGGTTCTCTCTTTAACTACTTCTTTCTTTCCTAACAAACTTCTCAAAAGAGTAGTTTATGCTCACTCTCTGGAGATAGCTTTATCTGTCAGGAAATTTTCAGTTTAGTTTCCACTCTGACTCTTTCACTGAAAGTTCATTTGCTCAAGTCAACAATGACTTCACTCATTGCTGTGTCATATGGACATATTTAATTCTTACTCTCTTGAGCCTACATGAAACTCTCCATCCCTTTGGCTTCCAAGAGACCACTCGCTGTTTTGTTTTTTTTTTCCCTTGTACTTCAGACCATTACTTCTGTTTCTTTTGCTGAACCCTCTTTGTCTGCCCTGTACATATTGTAGTCCCCTTGGAGTTCCATCTTTGGCCATCTTTCATGTCATTCTATACATATTTCCTTGGTGATCCCATCTTCTCCCATAATTTTAAATCAACATGAAGTAACAATTCCAAATGATTTTCTCCAGACCAAATAACTTCTGATTTCCAGATCTGAATATATATTCCATAAGTGGCCATCTTCAACTGAATATCTTATAGGTATATTATACTCTGCATATCTCAAAATATACTTAATATTATTTTCTGTCTCTAATAGTTGCAATTTTAGTGATAACACCATCACCCACCATCCACTCAGTCACCAAGCCTGAAAGGCATCTTAGAGTCCTCCTTATCCTTTATGCCCCATGTTTAGTCAGTCATCAACCCCCTTTTTCCATCTAAATACCCTTCTGGTATATCCTCTCCTGTATATAACTATTGCCACTCTTGTGTTCAGATACTCATCTTTTCTCACATGAATTGCTAGCTATAAGAGTCTTGCTTCTGATCTGATTTCTACATTGCTGCCAGGATGAGCTTTCAAAAACACAAATATGACCACATTAGTCTTTAGTGCAAATGCCTTATGAACCTCGAGTTTCCTTAAGGAGTTAACAAATTTCTTTACCTGGCATACAGGACTCTTTTAGATCTAGTCCCTTCCTGCCTCTCTTGCCTACTTCCTGACTCCTTCTCCACTCCCACTTTAGATTGGCTCCGTGTTTCAGAGTATTCCTAATTGTATTTGGAATGCTGTTCCTTTCTCTACTCCCTGCTGAATCCCTTCTTGTCTTTCAAAACTTAAGCATACTGACTGAGGCTTATGTATTGACTCTTCTATAAAAAGAGTCTCCCTTTGTTGCCTTCCATCTCCTAGACAAAGATCACTCCCTTCACTCTAGCAATTCTATATATTTTATACATAAGGATATAGCTACACACACCAACCTAGCTTTTTATTTCCTGTTTTACATGTGTATTTTTTCTATTAAGATTGAACACTCTTTAAGGTTAAAGAGCATGCTTAGGCATCTTGAATTCCATAACACTTGGTACAGTGCCTGGCATATATTAGATGCTCAAGAAATGTTTGTCAAATAGATAGATGAATGCAAGGTTTGTGCCTTATTTCCCCAGAAACACCTAACTCCATAATTTGAAAGTAATAGGTGCTTAAGAAATGTTGAGTGAAGGAACCTTTGAAAATTTTGTTCTAGTTATCTCCCAGGTGTATCTTTCTGAAACTGGGAACTCTGATTGCTCCAGGCTCTAGTCATGCCTCTGTTTTGGCATTTATCATAGGCTGTCTTGCGTTACAGCAAGTTGAGTCCGTGTTTGTGTATTCTTAAGAAATTATAAATTCCTGGGTGTTCAGGGCCATATACATTCTTCTTCTACTTTCCCATAACATGCCTGGCACAGGATCTGATACATAGTAGGTATTCAATAAAAGATTATTGAATTAAATATGGCTTTAGTTGTTTGTATTTTCTTTGATATGTGACTCTGGGATTCAGTGAGTCTCAAGACAGCTGGGATTCAGTGAGTCTCAAGGAAACTTAGCTTCTTTCCTTGTGCCCATGGCTGTAACATCTTCCCAATAGATCAGCAGTCTTCAAAATTAGTTACATTGGCAGGAAGTTTCCCATGGCACTTGCCTTGTCTCTCCTAATCTATCCTTGCCAAAAAAGAATGGACTACACTTTGGCTTGGGTATCTTTGTTTCTTCCCTTAGCCTCCATGCCTTTACCACAGTTTCAGTACCCTTCATTTTCTGTTTTAGAGAGAAGGCCATAGGGGTAGGAGGTCTTCAGTTTCCTTCCCTGCTCCAACCACATTCAGTGCTATGGTGTGAGTGTTTGTGTCCCCCCAGAGTTTATAAGTTGGGGTCCTGATCTACCCAAGGTGATGGTTTTGGGAGGTAGGATCTTTGGGAGATGATTAGGTCATGAGAGTGGAGCCCTATTGATTGGGATTAGTACCCTTATAAAAGAAGCCCTAGAAGGATTCCTCACCCCTTCTACCATGTGAAGGTACAACAAGAAGTTGGTGACCTGGAAGAGGGCTCTCTCCTGACCATATTAGCCCTTTGATCTTGAACTTTTCAGCCTCCGAAACTGTGAGAAATCAATTTCTGCAGTTTATAAACTACCCTGTCTTTGTTATTTTGTTATAGCAATCTGAATGGACTAAGACAGTTACTTTCCTCTCTCCAACCAAACTCAGTTAATTCATCTGTGGCAGTATAGGGTAATGGTTAAGAGTCTGGGTTCTTGCTTTCTTGAAGTTCCTTGCCACTTATCTGTGCAGTCATAGATAAGTTTAGCTAACCTCTTTGAGCCTAATTTCCACATATATGAAGTGGAACTAACAATAATACCTATCTTATAGGGTTATTATGAGGATTAAATAAAATAACGTATGTAGAGTATAGCACAGTGCTTAGTATCTTTTCTCTCCTTGTTCCCTCTGTTGGGTTGGAACATATCCCCTAGATAGCTGTTGTTAGGGTCTGTGGATTGATTGGCCAAGACTATGGGAATTATTGAGTCTGGCAGTGAAATATATCCTGTTCCTTTAGATTTATGTATATGCATTTTAATTTGTTATAAAAAAATATTAAGCCCTGAACACTTGGCCATTTATTCCACAGAAATGGAAAATTATTTTCATTCAGAAACTTGTCCATGAATGTTCTTTATTTGTAATAGCCCCAAACTGGAAACTACCCACATGTCCTTCAGTGAATAAGTGGCTAGACATATTTTGGTGCATCCATACAATTGGAATACTGCTCATCAATAAAAAGAAACACAGTATTAATATATGAAAAACTTGGATGGATATTAAGCAAATTATGTTGAGTGAATAGAACCAATCTCAAATGTTATACCATGAATAATTCTCTATTTTCAGAACTGTTTTTTTTTCAAAATAACATTGTGGGGGTTGAGAACAGATTGGATTACTATTTGCAAGAGTTAAGGATAGGTAGATGGAGAAGGGTGGGTGTGACTATAATGGAATAGCATGAGGGCATCTTGTGTTTTATCTTGATTGTGGTGGTAGTTATACAAAGCTATACATGTGATAGAATTGCATACAGCTACACACACAGTGTATAATTATAGAACATGTACACGCTATACATGAATAGGTACATTTATAACTGGTTCAATCTGGATATGGTCTCGATTGTAGCAATGCCAGTTTCCTAGAGTTGATGTTGTACTATAGTGATTGCAAGATGTTAAATTGACAGAGACTGGGTAAAAGGTTCATGGAAACTTTGTAACCATGAGAATACTGGACCACAGGACTATGGGATCATATTTATATATGATCTCAATAATGTTTCCATATTGCTTTCTAAAAGTGATACAGCATCACAATCAGCAATGTATAATTATACTAGTTTTACCACCATCTTGCCAGAATAAGGTATTTTGCAAGTTTCATTAATGCAAAATTGTGGCTCCATGTCACTTTAAATTATCACATCTGTCATTACTAGTGAGGGCTTGCCTGGTGGCTCAGTGATGAAGAACCTGCCAGTGCAGGAGATGCAAGTTTGATCCCTGGGTCAGGAAGATCTGGAGATGGAAATGGCAAGACACTCCAGTATTCTTGCCTGGGAAGTACCATGGACAGAGGAGCCTGGTGGGCTACAGTCCATGGGGTTGCAAAAGAGTCAGTGTGACTTGGCAACTAAATAATAACAACATTATTAATGAAACTGAACTGTTCAAGTTTTTATTTCCCCTTGTGTGAGTTATCTGTTCATATTCTTTTTCTACTGTTTCTGTTGAGGTTGTTATGTTTTCTTATAAATGCCGAGGTGTTATTTATATTTTACAGGAATGTATAATAGAATATCTTTGATATCAATAATTATGATATTCTTCTTATTAAAACACAGAATTGTAAGAAAAAAATCAAGTGCACAGTAGATAAATGGCCATACTATTCATAAGTGTCTCTAGGAAAAGAGGTGATACCATTTCTGTGTCATGCCTTTTAGCCATATATTTTTTTTCTGCATGGTAATTTTTCACATGACACAACATGGTCCACTGGAGAAGGCAGTGGCAAACCCCTTCAGTATTCTTGCCTTAGAACCTCATGAACTGTGTGAAAAGATATGACGAAAAGCAAAAAGATATGACATTGAAAGATGAACTCCCCAGGTCAGTAGGTGCCCAGTATGCTACTGGAGAAGAGTGGAGAAATAACTCCAGAAAGAATGAAGAGATGGAGTCGAAGCAAAAACAAAGCCCAGTTGTGCATGTGACGGGTGATGGAAGTAAAGTCCAATGCTGTGAAGAACAATACTGCATATGAACCTGGAATGTTAGGTCCATGAATCAAGGTAAACTGGAAGTGGTCAAACAGGAATAGCAAGAGTGAAATTGCCATTTTAGGAATCAGTGAACTAAAATGGACTGGAATGGATGAATTTAATTCAGACGACCATTATATCTACTACTGTGGGCAAAAATTCCATGGAAGAAGTGGAATTAGTCAATAGAACAGTCTGAAATGCAGTACTTGGTTGCAATCTCAAAAATGACAGAATGACCTCTGTTTCCAAGGCAAACCATTCAGTGTCACAGTAATCCAAGTCTATGACACAACCAGTATTCCTGAAGAAGCTGAAGTTGAACGGTTCTGTGAAAACCTACAAGACCTTCTAGAACTAACAACAAAAAAGATGTCCTTTTCATCGTAGGGGCCTGGAATGCAAAAGTAGCAAGTCAAGGGAAACCTGGAGCAACAGGCAAATTTGGCCTTGGAGTACAAAATGAAGCAGGACAAACGCTAACAGAGTTTTGCCAAGAGAATGCACTAGTCAGAGCAAACACCCTCTTCCCACAACACGAGAGAAGACTCTACACATGGACATCACCAGATGGGCAATACTGAAATCAGATAGATTATATTCTTTGCAGCCAAAGATAGAGAAGCTCTATACAGTCAGCAAAAACAAGACCTGGAGCTGCCTGTAGCTCAGATCATGAACTCCTTATTATCAAATTCAGACTTAAACTGAAAAAAGTAGGGAATATCACTAGACCATTCAGGTATGACCTAAATCAAATCCCTTACAAGTATACAGTGGAAGTGACAAATTCAAGGTATTAGATCTGATAGAAAGAGTGCATGAAGAACTATGGTTGGAGGTTCCTGACATTGTACAGGAGGTAGTGATCAAGACCATCCCCAAGAAAAGGAAATGCAAAAAGGCAAAATGGTTGTCTGAGGAGGCCTTACAAATAGCTGAGAAAAGAAGAGAAGCTAAAGGCAAAGGAGAAAAGGAAAGGTATACCCATTGAAATGCAGAGTTCCAAAGAATAGCATGGAGGGATAAGAAAACCTTCCTCAGTGATCAATGCAAAGAAATAGAGGAAAACAACAGAATGGGAAAGACTAGAGATATCTTCAAGGAAATTAGAGATAGCAAGGAGCATTTCATGCAAACATGAGCAAAAAAAAAGGAACAAATTTGTATGGATCTAACAGAAGCAGAAGATATTAAGAAGAGGTGGCAGGAATACACAGAAGAAGTATACAAAAAAGATCTTCATGACCCAGATAACCACAATGGTGTAATCACTCACTTAGAGCCAGACATCCTGGAATGTGAAGTCAAGTGGGCCTTAGGATGCATCACTACAAACAACGCTAGTGGAGGTGATGGAATTCCAGTTGAGGTATTTCAAGTCCTAAAAGATGATGCTGTGAAAGTGCTGTACTCAATATGCCAGCAAACTTGGAACACTCAGCAATGGGCACAGGACTAGAAAACATCAGTTTTCATTCCAATCCCAAAGAAAGGCAATGCCAAAGAATGTTCAAATTACCACACAATTGCACTCATCTCACACACTAGCAAAGTAATCTCAAAATTCTCCAAGCCAGGCTTCAACAGTACCTGAACCCTGAACTTCCAGATGTTCAAGCTGGGTTTAGAAAAGGCAGAGGAACCAGAGATCAAATTGCCAACATCGAAAAAGCAAGAGAGTTCCAGAAAAACGTCTACTTCTGCTTCATTGACTATGCCAAAGCCTTTGACTGTGTGAGTCACAGCAAACTGTGGAAAATTCTTAAAGAGATGAGAATTCCAGACCACCTTACCTGCCTCCTGAAAAATCTGTATGTAGATCAAGAAGCAACAGTTAGAACCGGACATGGAACAACAGACTGGCTCCAAATTGGCAAGGAGTACCTCAAGGATGTATATTGTCACCCTGGTTATTTAACTTATATGCATAAGTACATAATGTAAAATCCTGGGCTGGATGAAGCACAAGCTGGACTCAAGATTGCCGGGAGAAACATCAATAACCTCAGATAAGCAGGTGACACCACCCTTATGGCAGAAAGTGAACAAGAACTAAAGAGTCTCTTGATGAAAGTGAAGGAGGAGAGTGAAAAAGTAGGCTTAAAAGTCAACATTCAAAATACTAAGATGATGGCATCTGGTCCCATCACTTCATGGCAAAGAAATGGGGAAACAGTGGAAATGGTGACAGACTTTATTGTTTTTGGCTCCAAAATCACTGCAGATGGTGAATGCAGCCATGAAATTAAAAGACACTTGCTCCTTGGAAGAAAAGCTATGACCAACCTTGACAGCATATTAAAAGCAGAGACATTACTTTGCCGACAAAGGTCCATCTAGTCAAAGCTCTGGTTTTTTCCAGTAGCCATGTATGGATGTGAGAGTTGGACTATAAAGAAAGCTGAGTGTTGAAGAATTGATGCTTTTGAACTGTGGTGTTGGAGAAGACTCTTGAGAGTCCCTTGGACTGCAAGGAGATCCAACCAAACCCTCCTAAAGGAAATCAGTCCTGAATATCCATTGGAAGAACTGATGCTGAAGCTGAAACTCCAATACTTTGGCCACTTAATGCGAAGAACTGACTCATCTGAAAAGACCCCGATGCTGGAAAAGATTGAAGGGAGGAGAAGAAGGGGACGACAGAGGATGAGATGGTTGGATGGCTTCACTGACTTGATGGACATGAGTTTGAGCAAGGCCTGGGAGCTAATGATGGACAGAGAAGCCTAGAAGCTGCAGTCCATGGGATCACATAGAGTCAGACATGACTGAGCAACTGAACTGAAATGAATTTTTCACATTGGTGCAATTTTCAATTGGTGGCAATTTTTAATGCCACCTGGAAGTGGCCATTAGAATATGTGAAATGAAAGTAAAATCAGATTGGAAATCAAGATGGTGAAGGAGTAGGTGGACATGGAGTACATCTTTCTCCATGAATGCATCAGGAATACATCTATATATGCAACAGTTCTCACAGAACAATGGCTGAATTCTAGCAGGAGTCCTTGGCCACCAGGCAGGACTATGAGGATCCATGAATGACTGGGTGGGATGAAAGAAAGAAGGAATAAGGTGAATGAGGACAAGCAGGAGCAGACCTGCACCCGGGGGTGGAGGAGCTGAAGCAGGGGAGAGACTCGCACATCCAGGGAAATTGGCTGAGACAAATGGAAGCATTTGAGCCTGTCAGAGGAGGGGGAAACAGCTGATCTGTGATAGTCTGAATAAAGTGACAACCACACAGAAAACCCATGCCTATGTACCTTGGACTGAATGTGGGTCCACTGGTGTACACGGGTGCTGGGAACTGGAGCATGGGGATTGGAGAACAATCCCAGGGTTCAGACTGCTGTTGACTCTGGGGATTTGGCTTGAGGGAAAGGGAGGAGGAAATCTGCAACAGGAGATAATCTGCCTTTGGAGATAAACTGGGCAGTCATGAAAGCAGAGCACTACTGTTGAGTCACATGGAATGGATGGAGCCACCTCTGCAGCCTCTCTCTCCCTACACCGAAGCACTGGCAGCTGCACAGCAGAGAAGGACCATCCGTGGCATCCATTTGAGCACCTTCTGCCAGAGGCTAGAAAAGGCTCCCAATAGCACCATATGTCCTGCACCTGTGGCCAATGGCTTCCTTGCGCAACTGGCACCACCACGGTCATCACAGTCCAAGCAGCTGTGCCACCTCCATACCCTATCCTCCCTGGGGCAAACCTAAATCCTTCAGAGCAGCCTCAGGAGCAGCTCCTGTGGATGACCCCAATGCAGAGATAGGGATAAAGCCACAATTGAGCTCCAGGGGTAAAGTGACTAATAAAGCATATAAAAAACCCATCCATGGAATGTAAAAGGACAATTAGTGTTCCTACAAAAGAAACTGCTCTAGCTCTGGCAGGCATGGAGATTGGAGAGAAGCACAGGCAGGAGTAGGGTCAGATTAGAGTCTGAGCTGTCCCCACAGGGCCCACTGCAGGTCCAGAGACCAGCCCTCCACAGCATTTGAAGGCCTTGTAGGGAGGTGGAGGTGGGTTGTGGTTCACAGCAGAGACAAGGGTGGTGACAACTGAGACCCTAGGAAAATATTTATTATTTTTTATGTTTTGGTTCATTCTCTTGTTTGTTCTGCTTGTTTTTTTTTTTTTTTTCCTTTTAATCTCTTTCTCTTGTTGCAGTTGTTATTATCTCTTAAGGCTTTTGGGATTTTGTAAATCATACTTTTTGTTTCTTTTATATATTTCTACTACTATGGCTTTCTGCTGTTCTTTTTTAAAACATATGTAGACGTTTTGTTTCTACACCTCTGTTTTAACTTTGCTTTTCTGTGTGTTTTTTTTTTTTTTTTTTTTTTTACCATTTTTGGCTGTTTCCCTTGTTTTCTTGGCTTTATTCCTCTGTTGGTGCTCTGCTTCAGTTTTGCTTTCTGTTTTGTGTTTCAGTTAGTTTTGTTTTTAATTGGTTGATTTCATTTTTTATTTCTTTTGTTGATTGAATTGCTCTCTTGTGGTTTGTTTCTTTTTGTCTTAGTTTCTTGTGTATGTGTATTTGTTTTTGTTTCAGTGATACTGCTTTTACAATTTGTTTTATGATTTTTATTGTTTTCTTTTTAAAAATCGCTTTTATTATCATGACAAATGGCTTGTGGAGTCTTGGTTCCCCAACCAGAAGCTGGCCCTGAACCTCTTGGATTGGAGAGCTGAGTCCAGGATGTTAGATCATCAGAAAAGTTCTGACCCCAGGGAGTATTAATTGATGAGAAATCCCATGAATGCCTCCATCTGAATCCAAGATCAGCACCACCCAACTGCCGGCAGCACCAAGCACTAGATGCCTCACCCAAATGAAAAGCAAGACAAGAACACAAACCCAATCATCAGCATACAGACTGCCCATAGTTACCACAAAACACATCATCTCACACAATCCTGCCCATCAGAGGAAAAGGCTCACCTCCACGTACCAGAAGGAAGGCACAAGCCCCTCTCAACATAAAGCCTGTGCAAGCCACTGGGCAAACCTCACCCACCAGGGGCAGAGAACAGAAGCAAGAAGAACTGTGATACTACAGCCTGGGGATAGGAGACCCCTAATATAATAAATCAGACAAAATGAAAAGACAGAAATATTGTGAGGATGAAGGAACAAGGTAAAAACCCACAAGACCAAATAAATGAAGAGGAAATAGGCAAGCTACCTGAAAAAGAATTCAGAGTAATGATAGTAAATATATCTAAAACCTTGAAAATAGAATGGAGGAAATGCAAGAATCAATTAACACATTTAACAACGACCTAGAAGAAAAAAGAATAAACTAACAGAGATGAACAACACAGTTACTAAAATTAGAACTACTCTAGAAGGAATCAATAGCAGAATAACTGAGGTAGAAAAACTGATAAGTGAGCTAGATGATAGAATTGTGAAAATAACTGCTGAAGAGCAGAATAAAGAAAAAAATGAATGAAAAGAATTGAGGACAGTCTCAGACCTGTGGGACAATATTAAATGCACCAACATTAAAATTATAGGCATCTCAGAAGAAGAGAAAGAGAAAGGATCTGGAAAATCTTTCAAGAGATTATAGATGAAAACTTCCCTAACATGGGAAAGGGAATAGTCAGTCAAATTCGGGAAGCACAGAGTCGGATATAGGATAAACCCAAGGAGAAACACGCCCAGGCACATATTGATGAAACTAACAAAATTTAAACACAAATAAAAAATATTAAAAGCAGTAAGGGAAATGCAGCAAATTACTTACAAGTGAATCCCCGTAAGGTTAACAGCTGATTTTTCAGCAGAAACTCTACAGGCCAGAATGGAGTGGCAGAATATATTTAAAGTAATGAAAGAGAAAAACCTAAACAAGATTATTCTACACAGCAAGGATCTCATTCAAAATTGATGGAGAAATCAAAAGCTTTACAGACAAGCAAGAATTAACAGAATTCCTCACCACCAAACCAGCTTTACAACAAATGTTAAAGGGACTTCTCTAGGCAAGAAACAGAAGAGAAAGAAAAGACCTACAAAAACAACCCAGAAAAATTAGGAAAATGCTAACAGGAACATATATGTGAATAATTAATTTAAATGTAAATGGATTAAATACTATGAGCAACTATATGCCAATAAAATGGAAAACTAGGAAGAAATAGACATATTCTTAGAAAAGTACAACATTCTAAGACTGAAACAGGAAGAAATAGAAAATAAGATTAGACCAATCACAAGCATTGAAATCAAAACTGTGATGAAAAATTTTCCAACAAACAAATCCTGGGGACAGATGATTTCATAGGTGAAGTCTATCAACTATTTAGAGAAGAGCTAACACCTATCCTTCTCAAACTCTTCCAAAAATTTGCGGAGAGGGACAATCCCAAAGGCATTCTACAAGACCTCTGTCATTCTGATAACAAAACCAAAGATATCACAAAAAAAGAAAATTACAGGCCAGTGTAACCGGTGAACACTGATGCAAAACTCCTCCACAAAATACTTCCAAGCAGAATCAGACAGCAGATTAGAAGGATCAGACACGATGATCAAGTGGAGTTTATCCTAGGGATGCAATGATTCTTCAGTATACACAAATGAATCAATGTTACACCATATTAACAGATTGAAAGATAAAACCCATATGATTATCTCAATAGATGCAGAAAAAGCTTTTGACAAAATTTAACACCCATTTATGATAAAAACTCCAGAAAATGGGCATAGAAGGAACCAACTTAAATCTAATGTACACTATATAAGACAAACCCACAGCAACCATTATTCTGAATGTTGAAAAACTGAAACCATTTCCTCTAAGATTATGAACAAGACAAAGGTGCTCTCTCTTGCCACTGTTAGTTCTGGAATTCTTAGCCAAGGTAATCAGAGAAGAAAAATAAATTAAAAAATCCAGATTGGAAAAGAAGAAGTAAAACTTTCACTGTTTGCAAATGACATGATAATATACATAGAAAACCACAAAAATACCACTCAAAAATTACTAGAGCTAATCAATGAATTAAGTAAAGTCCAATGGTTCAAAGTTAATACACAGAAGTCCCTTGCATTCCTATACACTAACAATGAAAAATCAGAAAGAGAAATTAAGGAAACAATTCCATTCATCATTGCAACAAAAATAATAAAACACCTAGGAATAAAACTGCTTAAAGAGACAAAAGGTCTGTATACAGAAAACTATAAGACACTGATAAAAGAAATCAAGGATAACATAAACAGATGGAGAGATATACCATGTTTTTGGATTGGAAGAATCAATATTGTGAAAATGACTATACTAAGCAAAGTAATGTATAGGTTGATTGTGGTCTCTATCAAATTACCAATGGTATTTTACATAGGAATAAAAAAAAACATTACAATTTATATGAAAACACAAACATCCCTGAATAACCAAAGCAATCTTGAGAAAGAAAAACAGCTGGAAGAATCAACCTTCCTGACTTCAGACTAGATAGAAAGCCCAGAGATAAACCCACACACCTATGGGCACCTTATCTTTGGCAAAGGAGGCAAGAATATACAATGGAAAAAAGATAGCCTCTTCCATAAGTGGTGCTGGGAAAATGGGAGAGCTACATGTGAAAGAATGAAATTAGAGCACTTGCTAATACCATACACAAAAAGAAACTCAAAATGGATTAAAGAGCTATATGTAAGGCCAGATACTCTAAAACTTTTAGAGGAAAACATAGGCAGAACATTCTTTGAATAAGTTGCAGCAAGATCCTCTTTGACCCACCGCCTGTGCTGTGCTCTACTTAGTCGCTCAGTCATGTCTGACCCTGCGACCCCATGGACTGTAGCCCGCCAGGCACCTCTGTCCATGGAGATTCTCCAGGCAAGATTACTGGAGTGGGTTGCCCTGCACTCCTCCAAGTGATCTTCCCAACCCAGGGAGCAAACCCAGGTCTCCTGCTTTGCAGGAGGATTCTTTACCATATGAGCCACCATGGAAGCCCAACCCGCCTCCTAGAGTAATGGAAATAAAAATAATCAAATGTACAGCACAGGGAACCATAAACAAGATGAGAAGATAACCCTCAGAATGGGAGAAAGTAATTGTAGATGAAGCAACTGAGAGAGGATTAATGTCTAAAATGTACAAGCAGCTCATGGAGCTCAATATCAGAAAATCTACCCAATTAAAAAAATGGGCAGAAGACCTAAAGAGACATTTCTTCAAAGAGGACTTACAGATGGCTGACAAATACATGAAAAGATGCTCAACATTGCTCATTATTAGAGAAATCCAAATCAAAGCTACAGTGAGATATCACCTCACACTGGTCAGAATTGTCATCATCAAAAAATCTACAAACAATAAATGCTGGAGAGGATCTGGGGAAAAGGGGACCCTCTTTCACTGTTGATAGGTATGTAAAGTGATACAACCACTATGGAAAACAATATGAGATTCATTAATAATTAGGAATAAATCTACCTTATGACCCAGCAATCCTTATACTGGGCATACACAGTGAGAAAACCATAATTCAAAAAGACGCATGTACCCCAGTGTTCATAGCAGCACTATTTGTAAGAGCTAGAACAGATGTGAGAGTTGTACCATAAAGAAGGCTGAGTGTCAAAGAATTGATGCTTTCAAACTGTGGTGCTAGAGAAGAGTCTTGCGAGTCCATTGGACAGCAAGGAGATCAAACCAGTCAATCCTAAAGGAAATCATCCCTGAATATTCATTGGAAGGACTGATGCTGAAGCTGAAGCTCTAATACTTTGGCCTTCTGATGTGAAGAGCTGACTCATTGGAAAAGACCCTGATCCTGGGAAAGATTGAGGGCAAGAGGAGAAGGGGCGACTGAGGATGAGATGTTTGGATGACATAATTGACTCAATGGACATGAGTTTGAGCAAACTCTGGGAGACAGTGAAGTGTCAACAGGGAAGCCTGGTATGCTGCAGTGCATGGGGTTGCAAAGAGTTGGACATGACTGCGTGACTGAACAACAACAATAAGAACATGAAAGAGAGCTAATGTCCATTGACTGATAAATGGATAAAGAAGTCGTAGTGCATATATACAATGGAATATTACTCAGCCATAAGAAGGTTAGAATTTAGGACAGTTATACTGAGGTGGATGAACCTAGAGCCTGTTATACAGAGTGAAGTAAGTTAGAAAGAGAAAATCAAATATTGTTTATTAACCCATACATATGGAATCTAGAAAAATTGTACTGATGAACCTATTTGCAGAGCAGGACTAGAGAAACAGATGTAGAGAACGGACTTGTGGACACAGCAGGGGAAGGAGAAGCTGGGATTAATTGGGAGAGTAACATTGAATATGTATACTACCATGTGTAAAACAGATAACTAGTGGGAAGTAGCTGTATAGCACAGGGAACTCAGCTCAGTGCTCTGTGATGACCTAGAGAGGTAGGATAGGGAGATTTGAGGAAGGCTTAAGAGGGAGGGGATATATATGTATATGTAGAGCTGATTCATGGAGAAGGCAATGGCACCCGACTCCAGTACTCTTGCCTGGAAAATCCCATGGATGGAGGAGCCTGGTAGGCTACAGTCCATGGGGTCGCTAAGAGTCAGACACGACTGAGCGACTTCACTTTAACTTTCTCATTCATGCACTGGAGAAGGAAATGGCAACCCACTCCAGTGTTCTTGCCTGGAGAATCCTAGGGACGGCGGAGCCTGGTGGGCTGCCATCTATGGGGTCGCACAGAGGCGGACATGACTGAAGCGACTTAGCAGCAGCAGCAGCAGCAGGCATTTCTCCTTTTATCCCATTGTAAATGAAAGTCACAGTGCCTAAGGATGTAGAGGTACAAATGATAAAAACGAGTTCAGCCTGCCATGAGTGTGGATGAGTTAAAGAGGCCAGTTATAGAATACCTTTTAAGTGTCTAAGATTATTTCCCATAATTTTAAAAAGGAAATGTGGCTTTTTGTTTGTCTCTGTTTTTCAACCTCAGATATATAGAATTGAGTTCATCACATGTACCTCACTCATGGTGTGTGACCATCATTGATCAATGCCAGGCCATCTTTCATTTATCATTGTACCTTGGAGATATTGTTTCAGACCACAGCAATGAAATGAGTATCACAATAAAGCAAGTCACATTTATCTTTTTTGTTTCTCAGTGCATGTAAAATTTTGTTTATACTATATTTTAATCTACTAAGTGTGTGATAAAGCATTATATCTAATAAAACAATGTATATACCTTAATTTAAATATACTTTATTATTTAAGGGGCTTCCCTGATAGCTCAGTTGGTAAAGAATCTGCCTGCAATGCAGGAGACCCTGGTTCGATTCCTGGATCAGGAAGATCCGTTGGAGAAGGGAGAGGCTATCCACTCCAATATTCTTGGGCTTCCCTTGTGGCTCAGCTGGTAAAGAATCTGCCTGCAATGTGGGAGACCTGCGTTCGATCCCTGGGTTGAGAAGATCCCCTGGAGAAGGGAAAGGCTACCCACTCCAGTATTCTGGCCTGGAGAGTTCCATGGTCTGTATAATCCATGGGGTTACAAAGAGTTGGACATGACTGAGTGGCTTTCACTTTCATTTTATTATTTAAAAATTGCTAGACATCATCTGCTGCTGCTGCTGCTGCTGCTAAGTCGCGTCAGTCGTGTCCGACTCTGTGCGACCCCATAGACAGCAGCCCACCAGGCTCCTCCATCCCTGGGATTCTCCAGGCAAGAATACTCGAGTGGGTTGCCATTTCACTTTTCAGACATCATCTGAGCCTTCAGCAATTTGTAGTTTTCTTGCCTTGATGTTGGTGGCTGCTGACTGATCAGGGTTGCTGAAGGTTGGAGTGGCTTTGGTAATTTCTTAAAATAAGACAACAGTGAAATTTGCCACACTGATTGACTTTTTCTTTCATAAACAATTTCTCTGTAGCATACAGTGGTATTTGATAACATTTTATACACTTTAGAACTTCTTTCACAAGTAGGGTCAACCCTCTCAAATCCTGCTGCTGCTTAATCACTTGTTTATGTAATACTCTAAATCCTTTGCTGTAATTTCAAGAATCTTCACAGCTCCTTCACCAAGAGTAAATTCCATCTCCAGAAACCACATTTTTTGCTCATCCATAAGATGCATCTCCTCTCTTGTTAAAGTTTTAGTGTGAGATTGCAGCAACTTAGTCACATTTTTGGGTATAATTTTTCTCTTTTATTGAAGAATAGTTAATTTACAGTGTTGTGTTAGTTTCAAGCATATTTCAAAGTGATTCAGTTATACACACACACACACACACATATATATATGTACACTCTTTTTCAAATTCTTTTACACTGTAAGTTATTACAAGATATTGAGTATAGTTCCATATGCTATACAGTGGGTCATTCTTGTTTACCTATTTTATATACATATATATATATATATATATATATATATATAATAGTGGTGTGTATATGTTAATGCCAAACTCCTAATTTGTCTCTCCTCCTCTCCCACTATCCCTTCTGGTAATCATAAGTTTGTTTTCTATTTCTGAGTCGATCTCTATTTTGAAAATACATTCATTTGTATCATACAAGTGATATCATGTAATATGTGTCTTTCTCTGACTTACTTCACTTAATATAATAATTCAGTCACATCTTTAGCCTCCACTTCAAATTCTAGTTTTCTTGATATTTCCATCACATTTGCTGTTACTTAAGTCTTGATCCCCTTAAAGTCATTCATGATGATTAACTTCCAAACTCCTGATAATGTTGATATTTTGTTCTCTTCCCATGAATCATGAATGTCCTTAGTGGCACCTGGAATGGTTAATCCTTTCCAGAAGGATTTCCACTTACTTTGAACATATCCATAAGAACAATCACTCTCTATGGCAGCTATGCTGCTGCTAAGTCACTTCAGTCGTGTCCGACTCTGTGTGACCCCATAGATGGTAGCCCACCAGGCTCCCCCGTCCCTGGGATTCTCCAGGCAAGAACACTGGAGTGGGTTGCCATTTCCTTCTCCAATGCATGAAAGTGAAAAGTGAAAGTGAAGTCACTCAGTCGTGTCCGACTCTTAGCGACCCCCTAGACTGCAGCCCATCAGGCCCCTCCGTCCATGGGATTTTCCAGACAAGAGTACTGGAGTGGGGTGCCATTGCCTTCTCCTATGGCAGCTATAGCCTTACAAAATATATCTCTTAAATAATAAACTCTAAAAATCAGAATGACTTCTTGATATATGGGCTGCAGAAGGGATGTTGTGTTAGCAAGCTTAAAACAACATGAATCATGTACACATTCATCAGAGTTCTTGGTTGACCACGTGCAATTTTAGTAAGTAGTAATATATTTTTGAGACTGTTTTTTATTATACAGTAAAGCATAACTGCAACACAATTTTAAATGTTTGAAAATTATGTCACAGAGATGCAAAATGTTTATATATGACTATTACATATTCATACAGCTAAAGCCATCAAATCTTACACCAATACAAACATAAGATTATTCCATCATTAGCTTAAAATTTAATAACCATAAACTATATTAGTGGATTCTTTTCCTATTTAACATTTTAACATTACTTCTGATACTGATTTCCTTATCAAATGGAATCTACACAGTAAATTAAAAAAAAAACAAACAACGAACTGTTAACTGACTAAAACACTGTAAACCAGTAGTTGCGTTTACGGAATATTCTGGGAGTAGTGTGATAAAATACTGAGAAAGCATCAATTAGTATACATGTAAAGTTCTCCCATTTTGTTCATGTTTTTGATACTAATACACTCTTTTTTTTTAATAAATTTATTTATTTTCGTTGGGTGCTAATTACTTTACAATATTGTAGTGGTTTTTGCCATACATTGACATGAATCAGCCATGGGTTTACATGTGTTCCCCATCCTGAACCCCCTCCCACCTCCCTCCCCATACCATCCCTCTGGGTCATCCCATTGCCCCAGCCCTGAGCATTTGTCTCATGCATCGAACCTGGAATGGTGTTCTGTTTCACATATGATAATATACATGTTTCAATACTATTCTCCCAGAACGTCCCACCCTCACCTTCTCCCTCAGAGTCTGTATAATGGGCTCCAGTTTCATCCATCTCAATAGAACTGATTCAAATTTATTCTTTTCAATGGCTGAGTAATAGTCCATTGTGTATATGTACCACAGCTTCCTTATCCATTCGTCTGCTGATGGACATCTAGGTTGCTTCCATGTCCTGGCTATTGTAAACAGTGCTGCGATGAACATTGGAGTGCACGTGTCTCTTTCAATTCTGGTTTCCTCGGTGTGTATGCCCAGCAGTGGGATTGCTGGGTCATATGGCAGTTCTATTCCCAGTTTTTTAAGGAATCTCCACACTCTTCTCCATAGTGGCTGTACTAGTTTGCATTCCCACCAACAGTGTGTGAGGGTTCCCTTTTCTCCACACCCTCTCCAGCATTTATTGCTTGTAGACTTTTGGACAGCAGCCATTCTGACAGGCGTGAAATGGTACCTCATTGTGGTTTTGATTTGCATTTCTCTAATAATGAGTGATGTTGAGCATCTTTTCATGTGTTTGTTAGCCATCTGTATGTCTTCTTTGGAGTAACGTCTGTTTAGTTCTTTGGCCCATTTTTTGATTGGGTCATTTATTTTTCTGGACTTCAGCTGCAGGAGTTGCTTGTATATTTTTGAGATTAATTGTTTGTCTGTTGCTTCGTTTGCTAGTATTTTCAATAAATACAGTAAAGTTGCAGGATATAAAGTTAACACACAGAAATCCCTTGCATTCCTATACTCCAATAATGAGAAAACAGAGAAATTAAGGAAACAATACCATTCACCATTGCAACAAAAAGAATAAAACACTTAGCAATATATGTACCTAAAGAAACAAAAGACTTATATATAGAAAACTATAAAACACTGATGAAAGAAATTAAAGAGGGCACAAACAGATGGAGAAATATACCGTGTTCATGGATTGGAAGAATTAATATAGTGAAAATGAGTATACTACCCAAAGCAATCTATAGATTCAATGCAATCCCTATCAAGCTACCAACGGTATTTTTCACAGAACTAGAACAAATCATTTCACAATTTGTATGGAAATATAAGAAACCTCGAATAGCCAAAGCAATCTTGAGAAAGAAGAATGGAACTGGAGGAATCAACCTGCCTGACTTCAGGCTATACTACAAAGCAACAGTCATCAAGACAGCATGGTACTGGCACAAAGATAGAAATATAGATCAATGGATAGTTTGTGGTCTTACATTTAGATCTTTAATCCATTTTGAGTTTATTTTTGTGTATGGTGTTAGAAATGTTCTAGTTTCATTCTTTTACAGGTGGTTGACCAGTTTTCCCAGCACCACTTGTTATAGAGATCATCTTTTCTCCATTGTATATTCTTGCCTCCTTTGTCGAAGATAAGGTGTCCATAGGTGTGTGGATTTATCACTGGGCTTTCTATTTTGTTCCATTGATCTATATTTCTATCTTTGTGCCAGTACCATACTGTCTTGATGACTGTGGCTTTGTAGTAGAGCCTGAAGTCAGGCAAGTTGATTCCTCCAGTTCCATTCTTCTTTCTCAAGATTGCTTTGGCTATTCGAGGTTTCTTATATTTCCATACTAATACACTCTTAAGGGACTTTGCCAAGTTGATCTGCGAGATATTAAACCTGAGACCAATCTTTATTTTCTTTCAAGTTTGGTTTACATAAGGCCAGCCAAACTTAATCCATTTTCTTATATAGTCCCCCCACAATCTAATCTGTGCTAGAAATAACAGAAATCTTGAGTAAAAACATTTGGAGTTGGTTACAAGTACTTACCAAGTACTTTTCCCATCCTATTTCTATTTTTCCTCAAAATTTTCTGTTTCAAGCAAACAACCAGAGCTCATCTTTTTAGATACCAAGTAGGTTATTTTGTGCAAAGGAAGTTTTTAACAACAGATCTTCCCAATATGATAATTCAAAGAAAAATCTTGATTTTTAGAGTCTCCACTTTCAATTGATTAAAGACGAACCAATTATCCTATCTTACTACTAAACATAACAAGTAAGCCCTAACTAATAAAGTATCTTATTTTGGTTAATTTTCAGCAGTTAGAAGTTTTGCTTCCTCTCCTAGATGAGTAACTACTGAAATTACTTTTTACAAATGTGAAACCATTTTTTTCCTTAGAGGAAGGAAAATGGAAAGAAAGCAAACAGAGAAGAGGCACACAGTGGTGGACAGGGTACATAAAGGTGTGCATTCAGTATGATTTTGGTCACTTTGTTGCAGCAAGGTGTTTATTTTCTTCTATCTCTATATCTATAGTAAAAGAGAAAGCTAAACCTATAAATAAAAGCAAATTTGATATAACATTCATTTTCAAGTCTCATAAATATATGCATTTCTAATTGTAAAGTCTCTACAATACATTTGCATGTTTTCATAGACTAACATAATACACAAACTCATGGAAGTCTTCTGTTATGCTTTTCATTTTGCCCAGATCTGACATCTTTATAAATACTCAGTGAAGCTACAAACAATACTCCTATAACTTTTGGAACCTATCCAAGTTTTAAAGGAAAACAGATCAGCATTTCCGTAAAGACATAATGGATACCAATCCCTTACTTTCTTTGGCTTTTTCTGTCAGTTGTTTGAAAAACACTAGAATCTGTCATGAGGTTTTCTATATATTGTCTAAGAACTGGATTTTATGATTTTAGCTTCAGATTTTCTTCCCTGACTGCATCTATTCTTGCAGAGAGGTTTTCAAGTGTGTGTTGGAATTTTAACACTTGATTAATAAGGAAGTTTTTTCCTCTAATTCCATGTAATTTTCAGCATCAACTGCATCTACGTCAGCATTCATCATCTTAAATAACAAATTTTCAGGTCTTGGATACAGAATTCTTGATGAGTGGCCTGCCGTTTGAGGTGCTGGCAGGGGAAGGAATTAGGAGGACACCTCAGGCCTGGACACTTGGAACAACTGGCACCTGAGCAATAATATTTTGAAAGGAATCTTTTTCTGAATAGTAGGTCTCAATGGTGGGTTTAAAATATTCAATGAACCATGTTGTAAATGGATGTGGTATTGTCTAGGTTTTTTGTTTCATTTATAGAGCACAGAGTATACTTAGCATAATGCTTAAGGGCCCTAGGATTTTTGGAATTTTAAATGAACATTGACTTCAATTTAAAATCACCAGCTGCATTAGGTCCTAACAAGAGAGTCAATATGTCCTTTGAAATCTGAAGCCAGACATTGACTTCTTCCTAGCTATAAAGGTGCTAGATAGCATCATCTTCCAAAATAAGGCTGTTTCACCTACATTGAAGATCTATCGTTTAGTGTAGCCACCTATATTTATTATTTTAGCTAAGTCTTCTGGATAATTTGTTGTATCTTCTATTAATACATTTACACTTGCTGCTTTACCTGGTACTTTTATGTTGTGGAGAACAAATTTGGAAAACTCAGCAGTGGCCACAGGACTGGAAAACGTCAGTTTTCATTCCAATCCCAAAGAAAGACATTGCCAAGGAATGCTCAAACTACTGCACAGTTGCACTCATCTCACATGCTAGTAAAGTAACGCTCAAAATTCTCCAAGCAGACTTCAACAGTAGATGAACGGTGAACTTCCCAATGTTCAAGCTGAATTTAGAAAAGGCAGAGGTACCAGAGATCAAATTGCCAACATCCGTTGGATCATTGAAAAAGCAAGAGAGTTCCAGAAAAACATCTACTTCTGCATTATTGGCTGTGCCAAAGTCTTTGACTGTGTAGATCATGAAAAACTGTGGAAAATTCTGAAAGAGATGGGAATACCAGACTACCTGACATGCCTATTGAGAAATCTGTATGCAGATCAGAAAGCAACAGTTAGAACTGGACATGGAACAACAGACTGGTTCCAAATCGGGAAAGGAGTATGTCAAGGCTGTATATTGTGACCCTGCTTATTTAACTTATACGCAGAGTACATCATGAGAAAGTCTGGGCTGGATGAAGCACAAGCTGGAATAGAGATTTCTGGGAGAAATATCAATAACCTCAGATATGCAGATGACACCACCCTTATGGCAGAAAGTGAAGAAGAACTAAAGAACCTCTTGATGAAAGTGAAAGGAGAGTGAAAAAGTTGGCTTAAAACTCAGCATTCAGAAAACTAAGATCATGGCATCTGATCCCATCGCTTCATGACAAATAGATGGGGAAAAAGTGACAGACTTGATTTTGGGGGGCTCCAAAATAACTGCAGATGGTGATTGCAGCCATGAAATTAAATGACACTTACTCCGTGAAAGAAAAGTTATGACCAAACTAGACAGCATATTAAAAAGCAGAGACATTACTTTGCCAACAAAGGTCCATCTAGTCAAAGCTATGGTTTTTCCAGTAGTCTTGTGTGGTTGTGAGAGTTGGAGTATAAAGAAAGCTGAGTGCCAAAGAATTGATGCTTTTGAACTGTGGTGTTGGAGAAGACTCTTGAGAGTCCCTTGGACTGCAAGGAGATCCATCCAGTCCATCCTAAAGGAGATCAGTCCTGAATATTCATTGGAAGGATTGATACTGAAGTTGAAGCTCCAAGACTTTGGCCCCCTTATGTTAAGAGCTGACTCATTTGAAAAGACCCTGATGCTGGGAGGGATTGAAGGCAGGAGGAGAAGGGTATGGCAGAGGATGAGATGGTTGTATGGCATCACCAACTCCATGGACATGAGTTTGAGTAAACTCCGGGAGTTGGTGATGGACAGGGAGGCCTGGCATGCTGCAGTCCATGGGGTCACAAAGAGTTGGACAGGAGTGAGCGACTGAACTGAAATGAACTGATGGCTTCTTTCCTTAGACCTCATGAATCAACCTCTGCTAGCTTCACTCTTCTGCAGCTTCCTCTCTCAGCCTTTGAAGAATTGAATAGAGTTAGAATCTTTCTCTGGATTGTTCTTTGCCTTTAGAGGATGTTGTGGCTGGCTTGATCTTCTATCTAGAGTTCTCAAACATTCTCCATATTAGCAATAAGACTGTTTATCTTTCTTATCATTCATGTGACTACTGGAGTAGCACTCAATTTCCTTCAAGAAATTTTTCTTTCAGTTTATAACCTGGGTAACTGTTTGACCCTAGAGGCTTAGCTTTTGGCCTATTGCAGCTTTTGATGTAACTTTCTCAGTAAGCTTGGACAGAGGTTCGTGACATTGTACAGGAGGAAATGATCAAGACCATCCCCAAGGGGGAAAAAAAATCAAAAAGGCAAAACGGTTGTCTGAGGAGGCCTTACAAATAGCTGAGAAAAGAAGAGAAGTTAAAAGCAAAGCAGAAAAGGAAAGATATACCCATCTGAATGCAGAGTTCTAAAGAATAGCAAGGAGAAATAACAAAGCCTTCCTCAGTGATCAATGCAAAGAAATAGAGGAAAACAACAGAATGGGAAAGACTAGAGATCTCTTCAAGAAAATTAAGAGATACCAAGGGAATATTTCATGCAAAGATCGGCACAATAAAGGACAGAAACAGTATGGACCTAACAGAAGCAGAAGATATTAAGAAGAGGTGGCAAGAATACACAGAACAACTATATAAAAAAGATCTTCATGACCCAGATAACCATGGTGATGTGATCACTCACCTGACATCCTGGAATGTGAAGTCAATCGGGGCTTAGGAAGCATCACTACAAATAACGCTAGTGGAAGTGATGGGATTCCATCTGAGCTATTTCAAGTCCTAAAAGATGATGCTGTGAAAGTGTTGCACTCAATATACCAGTGAATTTGGAAAGCTCAATGGTTTCCACAGGACTGGAAAAGGTCAGTTTTCATTCTAATCCCAAAGAAAGGCAATGCCAAAGAATGTTCAAACTACGGCACAGTTGCACTCATCTCACATACTGGCAAAGTAATCTCAAAATTCTCCAAGCTAGGCTTTAGCAGCACATGAACCAAGAACTTCCAGATGTTCAAGATGGATTTAGAAAAGGCGGAGGAACCAGAGATCAAATTGCCAACATCCGTTTGATCATAGAAAAAGCAAGAGAGTTCCACAAAAACATCTGCTTCTCTTTTATTGACTACACCAAATCATTTGACTGTGTGGATCACGAAAAACTGTGGAAAATTCTTAAAGAGATGGGAATACTAAACCACCTTACCTGCCTTCTGAAAAATCCGTATGCAGATCAAGAAACAATAGTTAGAACCAGACATGGAACAACAGATTGGTTTCAAATTGAAAAAGGAGTACGTCAAGGCTGTATATTGTTCCCCTCCTTATTTAACTTATATGCAGAGTACATCATGTGAAATGCCAGGCTGGATGAAGCACAAGCTGGAATCATGATTGCTGGGAGAAATATCAATAACTTCACATACGCAGATGACACCACCCTTATGGCAGAAAGCGAAGAAGAACTAAAGAGCCTCTTGCTGAAAGTGAAAGCGGAGAATGAAAATGCTGGCTTAAAACTCAATATATAAAAACTAAGGTCATGGCATGCAGTACCATCACTTCATGGCAAATGGATGGGGAAACAATGGAAAAAGTGACAGACTTTATATTCTTGGACCCCAAAATCTCTTCAGATGGTGACTGCAGTCATGAAATTAAAAAAAGCTTTCTCCTTGGAAGAAAACTTATGACCAAACTATACAGCATATTAAAAAGCAGAAACATTACTTTCCGACAAAAGTCCATCTAGTCAAAGCTATGGTTTTTCCAGTAGTCATGTATGGATGTGAAAGTTGGACTATAAAGAAAGCTGAGGGCCAAAGAATTGATGGTTTTGAACTGTGGTGTTGGAGAAGACTCTTGAGAGTCTCTTGGATTGCAAGGAGATCCAACCAGTCAATCCTAAAGGAAATCAGTCCTGAATATTCATTGGAAGGGCTGATGCTGAAGCTGAAGCTCCAAAACTTTGGCCACCTGATTTGAAGAACTGACTCATTTGAAAAGACCCTGATGCTGGGAAAGACCGAAGGCAGGAGGAGAAGGGGACTACAGAGGATGAGATGGTTGGATGGCATCACTGACTCAATGGATATGAGTTTGAGCAAGCTCCAGCAGTTGGTGATGGACAGGGAAGCCTGGCGTGCTGTGGTCCATGGGGTTGAAAAGAGTCGTACATGACTGAGTGACTGAACTCAACTGAATATTTGAATATATCCTTGAAAACATGGTGGAATTGCATGAATTTTTTTTTATGTAACTAGTGATATCTTCAATATTTCATTCTGCTTCTTATTTTTTCACTAAGCCATGTATTTTTTGGATCTATTCATGTTGCTATGTGTACCTCTAACCTATTGCTACTTTTCTTGTTGTTCAGTTATTAACTTGTGTCCTACTCTTTGGGACTCCATGAACTGTAGTTCATGCTAGGCTCCTTTGTCCTCCACTGTCTCCTGGAGTTTGCTCAAATTCATGTCCATTGAGTCAGTGATGCTATCTAAGGACCTCATCCTCTGCCTTCCCCTTCTCCTTTTGCCTTCTGTGTTTCCCACCATCAGAGTCTTTTCCAGTGAGTTGGCTCTTTGCATCAGGTGGCCAAAGTATTGGAGCTCCAACTTCAGGAACAGTCCTTCAAATGAATATTTAGGTTTGATTTCCTTTAGGATTGACTGGTTTGATGTCCTTGCTGTCCAGGAGACTCTCAAGAGTCTTCTTCAGCACCACAAGCAGAAGGCATCAATTCTTTCATGCTCGGCCTTCTTTATGGACCAAATCTCACATCCATACATGACTACTGGAAAAACCGTAGTTTTGATTATATGGACTTTGGTTGGCAAAGTGATGTCTCTGCTTTTTAACATCCTGTGTGGGTTTGTCATAGCTTTCCATCCAAGGAGCAAGGGTCTTTTAATTTCATGGCTGCAGTCACTGTCCACAAGGATTTTGGAGCCCAAGAAAAGAAAATCTGTCTGCTTCCACTTTTTCCTCTTCTATTTGGCATGAAGAGATGGGACCAGATGCCATGATCTTAGTTTTTTGAATGTTTTGTGTTTTAAGCCAGCTTTTTCACTCTCCTCTTTCACCCTCATCAAGAGTTTCTTTAGTTCCTCTTCACTTTTTGCTGTTATAGTGGTATCATCTGCATATCTGAGGTTATTGATATTTCTTCTGGCAGTCTTGATTTCATCTTGTTATTCATCCAGCCAAGCATTTTGCACAGATGTACTCTGCTTAAGTTAAATAAGCAGGGTGACAATATACAGCCTTGATGTACTCCTTTCCTAATTTGGAACCAGTCCATGTTTGGTTCTAACTGTTGCTTCTTCACCCTCATATAGGTTTCTCAGGAGACAGGTAATGTGGTCTGGTACTCCCATCTCTTTTAGAATTTTCTAGTTTGTTTTCATCCACACAGTCAAAGGCCTTAGTTTAGTCAATGAAGCAGAAGTTTTTCTGGATCTCTTTTGCTTTCTCCATGATCCAACGAATAATGGCAATTTGATCTCTGGTGCCTCTGCCCTTCAAAACCCAGCTTGTACATCTGGAAGTTCTTGGTTCATGTACTGGTGAAGCCTAGCTTGAAAGATTTTGAACAAAACCTTGCTAGGATATGCTGCTGCTGCTGCTGCTGCTAAGTCGCTTCAGTCGTGTCTGACTCTGTGCGACCCCAGAGACGGCAGCCCACCAGGCTCCGCCGTCCCTGGGATTCTCCAGGCAAGAATACTGGAGTGGGTTGCCATTTCCTTCTCCAGTGCATGAAAGGGAAAAGTGAAAGTGAAGTTGCTCAGTCGTGTCCGACTCTTAGTGACCCCATGGACTGTAGCCTACCAGGCTCCTCCGTCCATGGGATTTTCCAGGCAAGAGTACTGGAGTGGGGTGCCATTGCCTTCTCCTCCTAGGATATGCAATGAGTGCAATTGTACAGTAGTTTGAACATTCTTTCACATTGTCCTTCTTTGGGATTTGAATGAAAACTGACCTTTTCCAGTGTTGTGGCCACTGCTGAGTTTTCCAAATCTGTGGTATATTGAGTGCAGCATTTTAACATCATATTTTAGGACTTTAAATAGCTCAGCTAGAATTCCATCATCTCCACTAACTTCGTTTGTAGTAATACTTCCTAAGGCTCACTTGTCTTCACATTTCAGGATGTCTGGCTCTAATTGAATGACCACGCCATTGTGGTTATCTGGGCCATTAAGACCTTTCTTGTACAATTCTTCTGTATATTCTTGCCACCTCTTCTTAACCTCTTCTGCTTCTGTTAGGTCGTTACTGTTTCTGTCCTTTTTCATGCCCATCCTTGCAAGAAATTTTCCCTTGATATCACTAATTTTCTTGAAGAAATCTTAGTCTTTCCCATTCTATTGTTTTCCTCTGTTTCTTTGCATTGTTCATATAAGAAGGCCTTCTTACCTCTCCTTGGTATCCTCTGGAACTCTGCATTCAGTTGAGTATATCTTTCCCTTTCTCCCTTGTCTTTCATTTGTCTTCTTTTCTCAGCTATTTGTAAAGCCTTCTCAGACAACCACTTTGCCTTGAATTTCTTTTCCTAGCGGGTGGTTTTGGTCACTGCCTTCTGTGCAGTTTTACCAACCTTCATCCATAGTTCCTCAGACACTCCATCTACCAGATCTAATTCCTTGATTCTATTTGTCACCTTTACTGTGTAGTCATAAGAAATTTGATTTAGGTCATACCTGAAAGGCCTAGTTTTCCTTACTTTCTTCAATTTAAGCCTGAATTTTGCAATAAAGAGCTCATGATCTGAGCCACAGTCAGCTCCTGCTGCTGCTGCTGCTAAGTCGCTTCAGTCGTGTCCGACTCTGTGTGACCCCATAGACGGCAGCCCACCAGGCTCCGCCATCCCTGGGATTCTCCAGGCAAGAATACTGGAGTGGGTTGCCATTTCCTTCTCCAGTGCATGAAAGGGAAAAGTGAAAGTAAAGTCACTCAGTCGTGTGCGACTCTTAGCGACCCCATGGACTGTAGCCTACCAGGCTCCTCCATCCATGGGATTTTCCAGGCAAGAGTACTGGAGTGGGGTGCCATTGCCTTCTCCGACAGTCAGCTCCAGGTCTTGTTTTTACTGACTGTATAGAAGAAGTTCTGCATCTTTGGCTGCAAAGAACATAATGTGATTTTGGTATTGACCTTCTGGTTATGTCCATGTGTAGAGTCATCTCTTGTGTTGTTGTAACAGAGTGTTTGCTATAACCAGTGTGTTCTCTTAGCAAAACTCTATTATCCTTTGCCCTGCTTCATTTTGTATGCCAAGGCCAAACTTGCCTGTTATTGCAGGTATCTCTTGACCTCCTACTTTCGCATTCCAATAACCTATGATGAAAAGGATATCTTCTTTGATGTTAGTTCTAAAAAGTGTTGTAGGTCTTCATAGAGCTGGTCAACTTTAGCTTCTTCAGCTTTAGTGGTTGGGGCATAGACTTGGATTGCTGTGATGTTGAATCGTTTGCCTTGGATATGAACCAAGATTATTTTGTTGTTTCTGAGATTGCACCCAGTTACTGCATTTCGGACTCTTTTGTTGACTATGAGGGCTACTCCATTTCTTCCAAGAGATTCTTGCCCACAGCAGTAGATATAATGGTCATCTGAATTAAATCTACCCATTGCTTCTAATACCTGCTTAATGCTGCACTACATCTTGAGTTACCTATTATCCCTGTGATGGAAATGTTCTGTATTGTATGCGTCCTCTTTAGGACCTATATGAAAATTTCTTTGGGCTCATTTTCAGGAATAGAATTTCTGGATCACGGAGTGTACTTTGTTACTTTAATTATGTAGTACCAGATTGATCTCCTGAGTGGTCTCAATCTGTCTATATCCTGTCACCCCCTGACAGTTGTAACAGATGAGGGTTCTTTTATCCCCAACACCCTACTGACACGTGGAATTTTCTAGCCTCCCAGTTTTTTCCAGTCTTACAGACTTAAAGAACTATCTTGTAGTTTTAATTTTCACTTATGTAATTACCAGTATCTTGAGTGTCTCTTCATGGTTGTATGCCTATTGGATTTCCTATTCTGTAGCTTGCCTGTTCTTATATTTTTGCCCGCTTTTCTATTAGAGCTTCCGTCTTTTTTTCATTGAGTTACAGGAGTCCCTTATATAGTCTAGATAATGATCTCTTGTTAGTTTTAGACATTTTATATATTTTCTCCTATTCTGTTATTGATTGATTTTTCAAGTCTTTTCCTGTCTCTCAGTCCGACATATTTTGCATTTTCTAGTAACTTTATAGTTTTTCTTCTTACATATAGATATGTAAGAAGATATCTCTAGATTACACTTTTGCATATGGTAATACATAGGGATCTAGTTTTATTTTTCTTCATGTATTGATAGTTTCCCCCACATATTTGGTAAGTACTTATATCTTTTGTCGGAGAAGGCAATGGCACCCCACTCCAGTACTCTTGCCTGGAAAAGCCCATGGACGGAGGAGCTGGGTAGGTACAGCCCATGTGGTCGCTAAGAGTCGGACACTACTGAGCGACTTCACTTTCACTTTTCTCTTTCATGCACTGGAGAAGGAAATGGCAACCCACTCCAGTATTCTTGCCTGGAGAATCCCAGGGACGGCAGAGCCTGGTGGGCTGCCATCCATGGGGTCGCACCGAGTCGGACACGACTGAAGCGACTTAGCAGTAGCAGTAGCAGTATATCTTTTGTTCATAATTAGTAGTGCCACGTTTATCCTATATGAAGTGCCCATTCATACACAAGTTTGCCTTTGAGCTGTGAGCCTTTATCAATGGTCTATTTGTATAGTTTTGTACTAGTACTTCAGGCCTTTTTTTTTTTTTTTTTTTTTTTTACCCTATGGCTTTGGGTATATCTTAATATCTAGTAGAGCAGATCTTCCTTTCTTCACTCTTCTAAGATTTATTTATCTATTTATGGGGTTATAGTCTTCTTTTTAAATTTAGAATAAATGTATGAAAAATCCATTTTGAAATTTAACTGAAATTACATTGAATTTATAGATTAATTTGGACAATAATTGTCATCTTTTTAAAATTAAGTTGTCCTATCCAAGAGAATGGATGCCTCTTCATTTCTTTAAGTTGTCTTCAATTTCCTGTATTAGCGTTTTAAAGTTTTTTCTGTAAAAGTATCATATATACTTGGTTAAGCTAATTCCTGGATTCTACATGGTGTTGCCACTGTGAGTGGTATTTTCTTTATGGTCATTGCTTGTATAGAGAAACATTTGAGTTTTGTAGGTTGGCATTTTATCTAGAAACCTTGCTGAATTCCTCTAAGTTCTAATAGTTTGCTGATTCTGTTTTTTTTTTTTTTCTTTGTAGAAGATCTCCCATTATCATTTTATTGGGAAGGTTGTCTTCCCAGTAAATAGTGCCAGATACAGCGTTTGACTTTCAGTCCTTGTATTTCTTACTTTTCCCACTCTTTTTTTCTTATTGTATTGACTAGGATATTTAAAAGAGTAGCAGTGCCAGTCCAGGTTTGATGCATGAGACAAGTGCTCAGGGCTGGTGCAATGGGATGACCCAGAGGGATGGGATGGGGAGGGAGGTGGGAGGGGAGTTCAGGATGGGGATCACATGTAAACCCATGGCTGATTCATATCAGTGTATGGCAGAAACCACTATAATATTGTAAAGTAATCAGCCGCCAACTAAAATAAATTAATTAATTTTAAATAAAAAGAGTAGCATTGATAGATGGGTCCATTTTATCTTGTTTGTGATTTTTAAGTAATGCATTTAGTTTCTCCATTACACATGACATTCTTTGTAGGCTTTTAATATATAATCTTTCCCAAGTTGTGGATGTTTACTTCTGTTCCTAATTCACTAAGGGTTAACATCATAAATAGAAATGAACTCAAAAGTATTTTTCTCTATCAATTGAGATAAATCATTTGATTTTTCTCTTTTAATTTATTCATGTGATGTATTCCTTTGAAATTTTTCAGTGTTGAACTATCTTTGCTTTCTTGAGTTAAATTTACCTGATCAAATGAATATATTTTTGAAAATATACTGTTGATTCATTAAATAATTTTATTTGGATTTTTGCATCTATATTTCATAAGTAAAATGGTATAAATTTTCATCTCTTATAGTTGTCTGTTTGGTTTTAGAATCAAGATTATTCTAGCCTCATAAATAAAATAGACTAACTGTCATTCTTTTTCTAACACTGGAATCAATTGGATAAGATAGTTTGTTTCATGAAAGTTTGGTAGAATTAATTAGCAAATCCCTCTGGACTTGAGGGATTTTCCTTGGAATTTTTTCACTTCATGTAGGTTTTTCAATGTATTAGCATATTGTTCATAATACTCTCATTTAAATAAATTTGTTACATTGTTTTTCCTTTTATATTCTGTATTTTGTGTACTTGCCTCTTCCCCTTTTTTCCTGGTCAGTCTTCTCAAAGATCTATTAACCTTTTTAAAGAATTAAATTCTAATTTTGTTCATCTTTTCTATTGTTTATTTTTTGGTGTGTGTGTGTACGTGGGGGGTGATTACCTGCTTATTAATTTCTGTGATTTGTCTTTTTTCTCTGTTCTTTTGCTTTTTTCATTGTATTGGATAATTAACTAGTTTATTAATATTTCTTGTTTAATAATAAGTGTACTTAAAGCTGTACCTTTCCTTCTTAGTTCTGCTTCAAATGTGTCCCACAATTTTTCATTTGTTGTGTTTTTATTATTTTTCAATTTTAAATATTTATGAATTCATTTATGGTTTGCTTTTAACCCAAGGTTAATTTAATAATATGGTATTTTGTTTCCTAATATATGCTAACTTTGTCTATTATTCTTTATTAGTTTCTAATATCATTGTATCATGGTTTAAGAATGCAGACTGTGTGATATTGAACCTTTGGAATTTATTGAGTCTTCCTTTACAGACATTGTCATGATGTCTTTTTAGAAGTGTTCTATTATTTGTCTTGAATGATTTTATGTTCTTTATTTGTTGGATATAGAGTTCTCTGTATATCTGATAACTTGAAATTTGTAGTTATACTGTGAAAGTATTCTGTATCTCTATTCATTTTTGTTTTTTGTTTTTGTATGTTTAATCTTATCAATTCCTAACTAGTGTTAAAATATCCAAGTGTTTCCTTTGTCTCTGCAATTCTGCTAGTATATCATGCAAGATGTATTTTGTCCTGTTGTTCTTTGTCTCTTAATTCTATTTTGTCAGATTATAAGAATGCTACTCAAGCTTTGTTCATATTTGTCTAGTATATCTTTCCTATCTTTTTATTTTCAACTTGTTTACATCTCTTTATTTTAGGTATATATCTTTTAGACTGAGTATTGTTGAATATTTGTTTTAATTCAGTCTATAAGTCTCTCTTATAATTGGTAAGTTTAATTTGTGTATATTTGTTGTAATTCTCTTATATTAGGACTTATTTCTGGCATTTAATTTTATAATTTCCATTTATGGTACTCTTTTGGGTTTTTTTCTTTCTACTTTCCATTGGGATTTATCAACTTTTCTCCTGCTTTTTAGAAAGTAATATATTCTATTTTCTTACACTTTAATGTAAGATCTTAAACTTAAGATCTAATCTCATGTTATTTACCCCTATTGATTTTTCCATACACAATAACTGCCACTTCCCTCCAATAAGATTAGTACCTCATCCATGTCCTATTTATCTTCTACACACATCTATCCCATCACAGTAACATCATCTAGAATTTTAATCCTTCTTGGAATCCATGTTTCCCTCTCACTTTTATAGTTTCTTCATGGTTGATTTAGGAAAAGGAAACACAGATCATACTAGTTTGCTACCTTGACAGAAACTAGAAAAAACCCCCATTTTATAGTAAATTAACAGCATTTGTCTTACTTTGAATTACCCCACTACCAAGGGAACATTTCATGCAAAGTGAAAGTGAAGTTGCTCAGACGTGTCTGACTCTTTGCGACCCTATGGACTGTAGCCTACTAGGCTCCTCAGTCCATGGAATTTTCCAGGCAAGAGTACTGGAGTGGGTTGCCATTTCCTTCTCCAGGGATCTTTCCAACCCAGGGATCAAATCCAGGTCTGCCACATTGCAGGCAGACGCTTTACCGTCTAAGCCACCAGGAAAGCCCTTTCATGCAAAGATGGGCACAATAAAGGACAGAAATCGTAGGGACCTAACAGAAGCAGAGGATATTAAGAAGAGGTGACAAGAATACATGGAAGAACTATACAAAAAAGATCTTCACGACCCAGATAACCACAATGGTGTGACCACTCACCTAGAGCCTGGAATGTGGCATCAAATGGGCCTTAGGAAGCATCACTATGAACAAAGGCAGTGGAGATGATGGAATTCCAGTTGAACTGTTTCAGATCCTGAGAGATGATGCAGTGAAAGTGCTGCACTCAATATGCCAACAAATTTGGAAGACTCAGCAGTGGCCACAGGACTGGAAAAGGTCAGTTTTCATTCCAATCCCAAAGAAAGGCAATGCCAAAGAATGCTCAAACTACTGCACAATTGCACTCATCTCACACGCTAGTAAAGTAACGCTCAAAATTCTCCAAGCCTAGACTTCAGCAATACGGGAACTGTGAACTTCCTGATGTTCAAGCTGAATTTAGAAAAGGCAGAGGAACCAGAGATCAAATTGCCAACATCCGATGGATCATCGCAAAAGCAAGAGAGTTCTAGGAAAACATCTATTTCTGCTTTGTTGACTATGCCAAAGCCTTTGACTGTGTGGATCACAATAAACTGTGGAAAATCCTGAAAGAGATGGGAATACCAGACCACCTGACCTGCCTCTTGAGAAACCTGTGTGCAGGTCAGGAAGCAACAGTTAGAGCTGGACATGGAACAACAGACTGGTTCCAACTAGAAAAAGGAGTACATCAAGGCTGTATATCATCACCCTGCTTATTTAACTTCTATGCAGAGTGCATCATGAGAAACACTGGGCTGGAGGAAGCACAAGCTGGAATCAAGATTGCTGGGAGACATATCAATAACCTCAGATATGCAGATGACACCACCCTTATGGCAGAAAGTGAAAAAGAACTAAAGAGCCTCCTGATGAAAGTGAAAGAGGAGAGTGAAAAAGTTGGCTTAAAGCTCAACATTCAGAAAACTAAGATCATGGCATCTGGTCCCATCACTTCATGGCAAATAGATGGGGAAACAGTGGAAACAGTGGCTGACTTTATATTTTTCGACTCTAGAATCACTGCAGATGGTGATTGCAGCTGTGAAATTAAAAGACACTTACTCCTTAGAAGGAAAGTTATGACCAACCTAGACAGTATATTAAAAAGCAGAGACATTACTTTGTCAACAAAGGTCTGTCTAGTTAAGGCTATGGTTTTTCCAGTAGTCATGTATGGATGTGAGAGTTGGACTGTAAAGAAAGCTGAGCGCAGAAGAATTGATGCTTTTGAAATGTGGTGTTGGAGAAGACTCTTGAGACTCTCTTGGCCTGCAGGGAGATCCAACCAGTCCATCCTAAAGGAAATCAGTCCCGAATATTCATTGGAAGGACTGATGCTGAAACTGAAACTCCAATACTTTGGCCACCTGATGCGAAGAGCTGACTCATTGGAAAAGACCCTGATGCTGGGAAAAATTGAGGGCATGAGGAGAAGGGGACAACAGAGGACGAGATGGTTGGATGGCATCACTGACTCAGTGGGCATGGGTTTGGGTGAACTCCCGGAGTTGGTGATGGACAGGTAGGCCTGGCATGCTGTGTTTCATGGGGTTGCAAAGAGTTGGATACGACTGAGTGACTGAACTGAACTGAATCACGTATGGTGAGTTGATAACTTAATCAGCATTTTTCTCCACCCCACCCTTTTAACAGGTAGAAAACGTGAAATTACTGGATCGTTTTGTAGGTAAGAAACCAGCTAATGGAAGTCTGTATCTTACTGCAACCCACCTGATCTATGTGGAAGCTTCTGGTGCAGCCCGAAAAGAGACATGGGTACGTATGTTCATAAGAATAAATATCAAAGAGTCTTGAAGAATTTTGTATACATGCTTTCTCACATGGTAGTTTTTTGAAATTTCAGTTAACAGTTAAATTGCTGTAAAACCTTTTCTTCAAAGACTCTGTTCTGAGTAGGTCTTTTCATAAATTGAATCATATGATTTCTCTTCCCTCAAGTTGTTGACTATAGTCATTTTAAACTATATGAGACTTTTCCTCAATATTTTTAGGTAAAGTGGTCTCTGCTTATTTTCAAGATGCCTACTTGGTAAGCATGCTGAAGTAATTTAAAACCTTGCTACACATCAAATGTGGTTCAACAACTAAGAACATCTGTATAACCTGGGAGCTTGTTAAAAATGCAGAATCTCAGGCCTAAGATTTTAAATTTCTAAAATGCTCTTAGGTGATGCTGGTGGCCCATGGACTATATTTTGGGTATCAATAATATAGACCAGATGTCTGACCTAAGACAAAGTGGTGTGTGTGTGTGTGTGTGTGTGTGTGTGTGTGTGTGCATTGTTACATCTTTAAATAATATTCTGTAATTTGTTTAGCACTACTAACATTACTTTACATTACTTTATGCCTTGCTTATCCTAAAGTATCATCATTTAATCTTAATCATTAGCTAGATTTATGCTTAGACCTCTGTAATAAGTAAAACATGCTTCTGGTATATGGCATAGCACAGCAATTAAGACTAGAGCTAGCAAGTGAAATCCCAGCTTCAACAGTTACTACCTTTGTAACCTTGGACAAGTTATTTAACTTCTCTGAGGCTCACTTCCCTCATCTGTAAAATAAAGGAAATAATAATGCCTGATTGTATGAATAAAAAAGGTAATGTTGTGCCTAAAATCATGTCTGGCACATGATAGAGACTATTATATAAGTATAAAGTGAATTAAACAGACTATACATTTTTAAAAAGTATTTTAATACTTCCTTTTTAAAAATACCATGACTTTTCCCACATGACATTATATCTTGTTCACTTTGGTATGATGAAAGGATTGAGAAAAGCAGAATCAGAAGAGTTGCTTTTAGCTAGACTCAGTTGTACACTAACTGGCTATATGAACTTGGGCAAGTGACTCTTGCTTTCTAGGCTTCAGTTTCCTCATCTGTAAAATGAGGTGGTTAGATTATATAATTAGTAAGGACTCTTTAATTTCTAACGGTTTGGGAACCAGTTCTTTAGTACTGTGCCATGAGCCTTTCCTCTTTCTACCTGCATTTACAGACAGCATACATCTCCAAATTTGTTTCTACTGGGTATTATTTCAAACCTAATGGACTAGATCTGGAAGGGAGAACTTATGTTAACTTTCTTTATGTCAAAGGCGGCATATTTGCCCAGTTAGTACTGTTAATGAGGCTCTTTCCAGCCTTAGTCTGCTTCACTTTCTGCCTCTTTCTAAGTCACCAGTTTTTTGCCTGGCACCTGTTCTCAATGATCACTGTTTCACTGCTCAAACATAGATCTACCATATTGATCAGGAGGGCTTTGATTTTCTTGAAATTTGATATATTAATTCCTGTTACATTATCAGTAGCTTTTTGGCCCTTCAAAACTGCCATGGCAGGAATTAAGTTTGACAAAATAGTTAAGACAGATATTAAGATGGAAAATTCCTTCTTGGAATATGTGAATAGTCCTGCATCTACCCCATTCTTAGATGATGGTTATGATTAAAAGATTTCCTGAAAGAGATTTCTTTTCAAAATAAATGGGAGCTGGGGCATAGACTGTGTGAGATGGAGGAAAAGAAAATACAATGATGATAGGAAGGCCATCCCAAGCACAGGTCAGGAAGTCCAGAAAATGAAAAGAGCACACTTTAGGCTCTAGTGGCAGGAAACATCAGAGACAGAGATAGGAGGAGAACATCAAAGACTAAAAGTGTAAAACTATGATTCTATGGCATTTTGAAATTATAAAGAGAGACTTGCATTATTTGTATACAGTTTCTTGTACCAATTCCTTTTCCATGCATTTCTTTTTTGCTGCATTAGCATGAGCAGGGATGATGAAACTAAAGATTTAATAATCCTTCATATTTTTAAAATAAATCAGAGTTATTAACTTGTACTCTCATGGGAAATAACTTTCTTAACTACAATACAGTGCTCATGTATAGTTATTTTAGTCCTTAGTCCTATAGTTTCTACTTATTCCCTGAGTCACTTAGGTAAAAATTTCCTTCATTTCTTCTTTACTGTCACTAGAGTCTAAGATGTGGAAGAGAAATTTTCCTTGTAATATTTCTAGTTACATCTTAATTCCAGGACTAGAGTTTTTAGAATTTCTAGAGAAATAACCCTGAACAAAGTTAGATTGCCATGGTTCAAATTCTGTCTGTGCTACTTTTTGAGTGAATGTCCTTTGATGAAGAATTCGCTTTTCAGAGCTTTGGTTTCTTCATTCCTGAAATGGGATTATTATACCTCAAAGCATTGTTACAGGGGTTAAATAGTTAATGATCATGGACCACTTCATGAACAATAAAGCAAAATAACAATTATTAATCATTTTAACTAGTAATTTGATAGAACAAAAGGAAGTTCTATTTTCCTCTATGACAGTCATTCTACTATGATTTTTAAACTCCAGCAGTCTGGTGGACTATAGTCCGTGGAATTGCAAAGAGTCAGACACGACTGTCTGCATGGACACAACTCTCTGCACAGACAGTCGGACACGACAACCCAGCAACTAAACAACAACAATAGTTCTAGAAGCCATCTGTTCTGAGCCAAATTCACCACAATTGCCTCATAAATCTCTTAACCTTATATCCCTAAGGAGAGATAAGTTGTATAATACCATAATTTTCTTTTCATTGAAAGTGTGAAAGTAGTAGTGTTAGTCGCTTGGTTGTGTCCAACTCTTTGCGACATATGGACTGTAGCCCACCAGGCTCCTCTTTCCGTGAAATTCTCCAGGCAAGAATACTGGAGTGGATAGCCATTCCCTTCTCCAGGGGATCTTCCCAACCCAGGAATTGAACCCAGGTCTCCTGCATTGCAGGCAGATTTTTTTACCACTATTTACTTCTGTTTGACAGAAACCTAGTTTTGCATTACAATGGATGGTTATAGGCTGTAGATATGACCACATCTCTGGTTATGCTGTTACCATTACTGAAAGTCAAGCACATTGATAGTGATAGATCTAGTGCATGTCTGTGATCTTTGTTGTTGTTTTTCTTTTCTGTTTTGTAGATTGCACTGCATCATATTGCCACTGTGGAGAAATTGCCTGTCACTAGCCTGGGTTGTCCCCTGATCCTCCGCTGCAAGAATTTCCGGGTGGCCCACTTTGTTTTAGAATCTGATGTTGTGTGCCATGAGGTTTATATTTCACTCCTAAAGCTTTCTCAACCAGGTAGTTGTGATGATAGTATTTTTATCTAAAACCATTGTAATTTCCACCCCTCCACCAGAATGGCATAATGGAAGGATCATGGGCTATGGATTTCAATAGACCTAAATAAATTTGAATCTGGGCTCTGTCTCTTACAGCTCCATGGTATTTGGGCAAGATGCATAACCTTTGAAGTCAGCTTCCTCACCTGTAAAAACAGTGATAGTGTAAGATCCCCGTGATGGTTTTTTCATGCATTTTCACTCTGTACTTGGTATATTGTAGATATTTGACAGATGTTACTTCCTTCTCTTTCTTTCATCTTAAGTATCAACTTGTAAATTTTTCCGCAGTTCAGAAAGTAAGACTGCTTTGGAGCAAAATTTTGTTGTTGTTGTCTTGCAAGCTTTATGTTTTGCCTATTGTTCCTACCCCTACCTATGGTTCCAACTAGCAAACTAGGGAAATTAATCAGAGTCCTTAACACAGTTATCCCTACTTCCTCTGGCCTCACCTTCTCATCTTCCAGCCCAACTCCAGGTGGCTAACCCATAAGCTTTCTCTGGTTTTAGTTTGTGGGCTAAAGTCCTAGTTTCTGGGTTAGAATTGTATTTCCCGTCACATTTTCTTCTACTCATGGCCTAGAATAATTTCTTAGAATTTGCTGGTATTCTGTTGACAGAGGCTATCTTTTAGCTGGCACAGCATTTTGTAAAAGGTTCTGGAAGACTCCATCCATCTCTGGAAAAGTTATTGCCAGTGTTCAGTTCAGTTCAATCACTCAGTCATGTCCGACTCTTTGTGACCCCATGAACCGCAGCACGCCAGGCCTCCCTGTCCATCACCAACTCCCGGAGTTCACCCAAACCCATGTCCATTGAGTCAGTGATGCCATCCAACCATCTCATCCTCTGTCGTCCCCTTCTCCTCCTGCCCTCAATCTTTCCCAGCATCAGGATCTTTTCAAATGAGTCAGCTCTTTGCATCAGGTGGCCAAAATATTTGAGTTTCAGCTTCAACATCAGTCCTTCCAATGAACACCCAGGACTGATCTCCCTTAAAATTGACTGGTTGGATCTCCCTGCAGGCCAAGAGAGTCTCAAGAGTCTTCTCCAACACCACATTTCAAAAGCATCAATTCTTCTGCGCTCAGCTTTCTTTACAGTCCAACTCTCACATCCATACATGACTACTGGAAAAACCATAGCCTTAACTAGACAGACCTTTGTTGACAAAGTAATGTCTCTGCTTTTTAATATACTGTCTAGGTTGGTCATAACTTTCCTTCTAAGGAGTAAGTGTCTTTTAATTTCACAGCTGCAATCACCATCTGCAGTGATTCTGGAGTCCAAAAAAATAAAGTCAGCCACTGTTTCCACTGTTTCCCCATCTATTTGCCATGAAGTGATGAGACCAGATGCCATGATATTAGTTTTCTGAATGTTGAGCTTTAAGCCAACTTTTTCACTCTCCTCTCTCACTTTCATCAAGAGGCTCTTTAGTTCTTTTTCACTTTCTGCCGTAAGGGTGGTGTCATCTGCATATCTGAGGTTATTGATATTTCTCCCAGCAATCTTGATTCCAGCTTGTGCTTCCTCCAGCCCAGTGTTTCTCATGATGTACTCTGCATATAAGTTAAATAAGCAGGGTGACGATATACAGCCTTGATGTACTCCTTTTTCTAGTTGGAACCAGTCTGTTGTTCCATGTCCAGCTCTAACTGTTGCTTCCTGACCTGCACACAGGTTTCTCAAGAGGCAGGTCAGGTGGTCTGGTATTCCCATCTCTTTCAGGATTTTCTACAGTTTATTGTGATCCACACAGTCAAAGGCTTTGGCATAGTCAACAAAGCAGAAATAGATGTTTTCCTAGAACTCTCTTGCTTTTGCGATGATCCATCGGATGTTGGCAATTCGATCTCTGGTTCCTCTGCCGTTTGTGAAACCCGCTTGAACATCTGGAAGTTCATGGTTCATGTATTGCTGAAGCCTGGCTTGGAGAATTTTGATCATTACTCTACTAGCGTGTGAGATGAGTGCAATTGTGCGGTTAGTTTGAGCATTCTTTGGCATTGCCTTTCTTTGGGATTAGAATAAAAACTGACCTTTTCCAGTCCTGTGGCCACTGTTGAGTTTTCCAAATTTGATGACATATTGAGTAAAGCACTTTCGCAGAATCATCTTTAGGATTTGAAATAGCTAAGCTGGAATTCCATCACCTCCACTAGCTTTGTTCATAGTGATGCTTCCTAAGGCCCACTTGACTTCACATTCCAGGATGTCTGACTCTACGTGAGTGATCACACCATCATGGTTATCTGGGTCGTTAAGATCTTTTGTGTATAGTTCTTCTGTGTATTCTTGCCACCTCTTAATATCTTCGCTTTTGTTAGGTCCATATAATTTCTGTCCTTTATTGTGCTCCTCCTTACATCAAATATTCCCTTGGTATCTCTAATTTTCTTGAAGAGATCTCTAGTCTTTCTCATTCTATTGTTTTCCTCTATTTCTTTGCACTGATCACTGAGGAAGGCTTTCTTATCTCTCCTTGCTATTCTTTGGAACTCTGCATTCAGTGGCTTCTGTCTTTCCTTTTCTCCTTTGCTTTTCCCGTCTCTTATTTTCATAGCTGTTTGTAAGGCTTCCTCGGACAGCCATTTTACATTTTTGCATTTCTTTTTCTTGGGGATGGTCTTGATCCCTGTCTCCTGTACAATGCCACGAACCTCTGTCCATAGTTCCTCAGGCACTCTATCAGATCTAGTCCCTTGAATCTATTTCTCACTTCCACTGTATAATTATAAGGGATTTGATTTAGGTCATACCTGAATGGTCTAGTGGTTTTCCCCACTTTATTCAATTTCAGTCTGAATTTGGCAATAAGGAGTTCATGATCTGAGCCACAGTCAGCTCCGGGTCTTTTTTTTGCTGACTGTATGGAGCTCCTCCATCTTTGGCTGCAAAGAATATAATGAGTCTGATTTCAGTGTTGGGCCTCTGGTGATGTCCATGTGTAGAGTCTTCTCTTGTGTTGTTGGAAGAGGGTGTTTGCTATGACCATTGCGTTCTTTTGACAAAACTCTATTAGCCTTGGCCCTGCTTCATTCTGTACTCCAAGGCCAAATTTGCCTGTTACTCCAGGTGTTTCTTGACTTCCTACTTTTGCATTCCAGTCCCCTATAATGAAAAGGACATCTTTTTTGGGTGTTAGTTCTAGAAGGTCTTGTAGGTCTTCACAGAACCGTTCAACTTTAGCTTCTTCAGTGTTACTGGTTGGGGCATAGACTTGGATTACCATGATATTGAATGGCTTGCCTTGAAAACTAACAGAGATCATTCTGTCATTTTTGAGATCACATCTAAGTACTGCATTTCAGACTCTTTTATTGACTATGATGGCTAGTCCATTTCTTCTAAGGGATTCCTGCCCAGAGTAGTAGATATAATGGTCATCTGATTTAAATTCACCCATTCCAGTCCATTTTAGTTCACTGATTCTTAGAATGTTGACGTTTACTCTTGCCATCTCCTATTTGACCACTTCCAGTTTGCCTTGATTCACGGACCTATTATTCCAGGTTCCTATGCGATATTGCTTTTTATAGCATCAGACCTTGCTTTTATCACCAGTCACATCCACAACTGGGTATTGTTTTTGCTCTGCCTCCATCCCTTCATTCTTTCTGGAGTTATTTCTCCACTGATCTCTAGTAGCACATCGGGCACCTACTGACCTAGGAGGTCATCTTTCAGTGTCCTATCATTTTGCCTTTTCATACTTTTCATTGGGTTCTCGAGGCAAGAATACTGGTGATTTGCCACTCCCTTCTCCATTGGACCACATTCTATGAGACCTCTCTACCATGACCCGTCCATCTTGGGTGGCCCCACGTGGCATGGCTTGGTTTCACTTAGTTAGACAAGGCACTGGTCCCTGTGATCAGATTGGCTAGTTGTCTGTGATTGTGGTTTCAGTCTGTCTGCCCTCTGATGCCCTCTCTCAGCACCTACCGTCTTATTTGAGTTTCTCTTTTATTGCCACATAATCAGTTTATTGCCACATAAATTGATCAAATGAGTTATTGACTACATGTTGAATCTTGTGAAAGGAGGAAGTGTGGTTGACAAGAAGAGATGGCCGTTTATCAGCCAGAAGCAGGTATTGACCTGACTAACAAAGTGCAAGAACACTGCTAATGTTTTGCAATATGTTACAACAAATACTGCCTTTAGGACATTGAAGATCAGTTAAAAATTTTGGTAAGGACCACTTTCTCAGCCTGTGAAAACTGCAAAATTGAGTTTAGTCCATTATCCAGCATTTCATAGGAAACCAGGCAGAATGTTCCTACTTTGTATTGGGATCATATAAATATTTTTAAAAAAAGACTCTGAAGCATTATTTCAGTTCTTATTCCTTGTACATAAATAAAGGCAACCTTATACACAAATTATTGTCCTTTTCAGGGGCTGATGACAAATACTCCCTTAGAGAGAAGAAACTCTAGCTTTTTTTGCATTATTTCGTGTTAAGTTTCATTCATTATTACTTTATTTTCATGCCTATATTTCTTCTATAGAATTACCTGAAGATCTGTATGCTTTTTCATATAATCCCAAATTCTCGAAAGACATGAGGGAAAATGGATGGAAGCTGATTGACCAAACATCAGACTTTGGACGTATGGGAATTCCTAACAGGTACTGGACCATAACAGATGCCAACAGAAACTATGAGGTAATTTTGTTATTGTTTTATTTTGGTTCACTTAATTGAAACAGAAGTACATCAGCAAACAAAGTTTTGAAAAGGAAAAAAAAAACACTCATTATCTCTCCTTTTCAGTCAACATTCAGCCATTCAACAAGATATTTATTAAATAAGTAGTGCATTCAAAACACCAAGTCAGAGTTCTCATAGTCTAAAGCATAGGGTGCTATGGGAGCATAGATGAAGAATATGGAATTCAACCTGGGATGTCAGTAAGAGCCTTATGCTTTGGGGAATAGCCTAGAGAAGGAATTCTATCCTAACTTATACAGGGAGAGAAGGAAAGAGGTCAGTAAGTGAACTGAGATCACGGGTAAATTGAAGAATTTGAACGTTATCCTGAGGACTGCAACCACAAGAGTATTATGACCTGGAAATGTCTGTAAGTATATTTGTATTTTAGAAAGATAACTTTGGTATTGTTATGAAGAATTGGTTTGCTGGAGTTAAGAATGCAGGAGAGTGATATGAGACATGATGAGAACCTGAACTAAGGCCATGGCTGTGGATGGAGAGGAAGAGATAGTTTTAACAGATATTTAGGTAGTAGAAGTTAAAGAACCTGGTGACACATTAATGTGGCTGGGAGAAAGAGGGAGAAGTTTAGTAGGCATCCCAGGTTTCCTGGTTTCTGGCTTAGGTGTCCCAAGTGGGTATGGATATGTTAGCAAGATAAGGATCACAAGAAGAGGGACAGACAGCATCTTTAGTTTTAGACTTGAGTTCAAGGTGATTAAAAAAATCAGGTGTTTGATATCAAGCATTTGAGTCTAGATTCCAGAAAGATTTCTGGTCCAAATATAGAAGCTCTCAAGTGTATTGATTCACTAGGAAGACCTGGCATATAGTCACTTGTTACTGTGATTTATTACAGTGAAAAGATAGAAAGCAAAATCAACAAAGGGAAAAGGAGTGAAGTCTGGGGAAAACCAGACAAAAGTTGCAGCTTTTTCGCTTTCCCAGTGGAGTCACGTAGGATATGCTTCAATGTGACAACACGTGAAAAATGTTTCTACCTATAATGTTAGTTATTCTTAAGGTACATTTTGTTCTTATATATCTCAATATTTTCATTTCCAGAAAATAATAGCATACTTGGAAGAGCTTTTTACATCAAGGATATTTTTGTTCTTATTTTTGAGGAATCGATGATTCTAGGTGATAAGTAGTGGACAGCTAATGCTTGAGTGATTGCTATTCCAACCTGTTGCTTCTAGCAGGTAAAAAAAATGTAAGAAGATTAAGTTTTAAAAATTGAGTTTGTTTTCTTTTAGATATGCAGTACCTACCCTCCTGAAATAGTGGTTCCTAAATCTGTTACATTGGGAACGGTGGTTGGAAGTTCGAAGTTCAGAAGTAAAGAACGTTTGCCTGTGCTCTCCTACCTCTACAAAGAGAACAATGTGAGTTGACAAAAATTCTCTGATGAGAACTAAACTTGGCTCTAGAAGACCTGGGTTTAAGTCACACTACTGTCACTTACTAGCTTTGTGACCTCAAGCATGTTACTTCTCTGAACTTTAGTACTTTTGAGGGGTTTTAAGTGGGTCACATCAGGAAAAATATATTTGTACTTTGTAAATTTTAAAGTGCTGTGCCGATGTTAAGTGGCATTTGTAGTGTGTTCATTTATTTCTTTCTTGCTCTGCCAGCTCCTGCTTGATGGCAAGTAACTGTTAAATAAAAGGGAATAGTCATATGGAAGGATATTTGTAGACTGTTGCCTCTCACTATAACACAGATTTCCTTATTCTTTCTCACTATTTTTCATATAATTTAGGTCTTATGGGAAAGCACTTGACTCCTCTGAGTCCCTTTCCATAAGAAGGGATAATAGTTCTTGCCTCTTGTGGTTTCTCTGAGATCTGGAATTAGACAAATAGTCAAGTTCTCAGGTATTCAAGTGCTAAAGAGTACAGTAATATAAGTGGTTGTCTGTGTCAAACTGTCGAAGTAAGCAGATTATATAACAACACCACCAAAATGTAATGCAGTTCATTAACTAATCATTATCAGATGTACCTGCTACATAGCTGTGCTGTTTTCATATTGAAATGGCTTTAAACAAACCAGTACTCGATTTGCCATTGACTCCTAAAATGAGTGAACTCTGTTCTCTTAAGAAACTCTAGATCTTTGTTCTATCTTGAATTCTTAAGTGAGCCTCTTGTATATGAGTGATATCACTGGGACTATAAAAAGCAAGAAAATTTAAGAAAAATACTAGCCTAATACATATTGAAAATAGAAAAAATTTTATTAGAACACTCAAGATGTGATTTTCTTGTAGTCTGGGTTTGCCAAGACTGGGTTGGGAATCTTAGCCATGTAGAAGAAAGAAATAACTATCTGAGCAACAGTTTGTAGTAATATAGCCCACATGCTGGAGTGGGGAGGGAGGCAGGAAGCTGAGCTCAATGTTACTGAAATGCTGGATTTCAGGGCTACATTTTTTTTTTTTTATTTCACTACCCTGAGTTGGCTCATCCTCTTCTACTCATTGAACATGGGAACAAGGAGGATTTTTGACCACCTGTAAATATGATCACTCAACTGACACATTTTTCATTACAGGCTGCCATTTGCCGCTGTAGCCAGCCTCTGTCTGGATTTTATACTCGTTGCATAGATGATGAGCTCCTGCTAGAGGCTATTCGCCAGACAAATCCAGAGAGCCAGTTCTTGTATGTTGTAGACACAAGACCAAAGGTATCTATGTATCAGAAACCTCTCTAATACTCCTTTTTTACTCATGCTGCAATGCCCCTTCCCATGTAGTGAGCTTTGCAGTGTTAACGGGAAAGTTGGATTTGTGCATATGCGCTTGTTGTTGTTCAGTCCCTAAGTCATTTCCGACTCTTTGTGACCCTATGGACTGCAACACGCCAAGCTAACCTGTCCTTCACTATCTCCCGGAGTTTGCTCAAACTCATGTCCATTGAGTCGATCATTGAGTCGATGATGCCATCCAACTATCTTACCCTCTGTCACTCCCTTCTCCTCCTGCCCTCAATCTTTCCCAGCATCAGGATCTTTTCCAGTAAGTCAGCTCTTTGCATCAGGTGGCCAAAGTATTGGAGCTTCAGCATCAATCCTTCCAATGAATATTCAGGGTTGTTTTCCTTTAGGATTGACTGGTTTGATCTCCTTGCTGTCCAAAGGACTCTCAAGAGTGTTTTCCAGAAGCACAGTTCGAAAGCATCACTTCTTTGGTACTCAGCCTTCCTTATGGTCCAACTCTTACATCTGTACATGACTACTGGAAAAACCATAGCATTGACTATATGGACTTTTGTCAACAAAGTGATGTCTCTGCTTTTTAACATGCCATCTAGGTTTGTCACAGCTTTTCTTCCAAGAAGCAAGTGTCTTTTAATTTCATGGCTATAGTCACCGTCCGCAGTGATGTTGAATTCCAAGAAAATAAAATCTGCCACTGTCTCCACTTTTTTTTCCCATCTATTTGCCATGAAGTCAACAGCTTATGGTGAATGATGTCAGATTCATGATCTCCAAAGAAGATTTAGCTGTGGGACCAGGGACCAGGCTTGATCACTCAAGAGCTTTTGTGTTGCAGAGTTTTATTAAAGTATAAAAAGGGACAGAGAAAGCTTCTGACATAGACATCAGAAGGAGGATGGAGAGTACCCTGCTAACTAGTCTTAGCAAGGGAGCTATATACTTTTTAATTGATTATTACAGTAAATCAAAAGAATGTCTCAAGGTTCTAAAGATTTTACTAAACTCACTCCCACAATTTACATTTTAAGATGACAGGATTAGAATTAACAATAGAAAGATTTTACCAGACCCACTCCATTAATATACATTTTAAGATAACAGGATTAGTCAGAAGGTTCTCAAGAAGGAGAAACATGTCCTCAAGCAGGATACATTGTTGTTATATAATCCTTACTGAGACTGAGGAATGTAGAAAAAAAGTTTGTCCTTTCCTCCTCCTTGAGACTTCCAGACCCCTATCTCCTCTTTGAGAGCCCCAGACCCCTTGCTCCTCTTCGGGGACCATGGACTTCTTTTCAACCTACCTAGGAATTGACTCTCTCATTCCCCCCTTTTGTTTTAGGAGAATTGTGTTGCCAAGGGAAAGGGGCATAATTTTCATTCCATAACTACTTCCTGCTTTTGAGGGGTGTTGTCCCTTAATTGTGGAAGCAACATATTCTCCATTTGGAGAACCGTTTGGAAACTTTTTATTATAGCCTTCACTGTCAAGCAAGACTGTGAGAAGGTACTTTGAACAACTTAGTCCTGCCACTGCCTGTGAGTGTTGCAGAAAGGAGGATCCTCAGGTCAAACTAAACTCTCTGCATTAATTCCTTGACCTTCAGCATTTTGTCTGGCTCTAATAAGGGACTGTAGATGAATTGTGTCCCACTAGGCAAGCAAAGGACAAATTTGTTATTCTTATTCAGATGCTAAGTCGTTTCAGACTCTTTGTGACCCCATGAACTGCAGTACACCAGGCTTCTCTATTGATTACTGTCTCCCTGAGTTTATTCAAACTCATGTCAAGTCAGTGATGCCATCCAACCATCTCATCCTCTTTTGCCCCTTCTCCTCTTGCCCTCATTTTTCCCAGCATCAGGGTCTTTTCCAGTAAGTCAGCTCTTTGAATCAGGTGGCCAAAATATTGGAGCTTCAGCTTCAGCGTCAGTCTTTCCACTGAATATTCAGGGTTGATTTCCTTTAGATTGACTGATTTGATCTCCTTGCTGTCCAAGGGACTCTCAAGAATCTTCTCCAACACCACAGTTTGAACGTGTCAATTCTATGGCACTCACCCTTCTTAATGGTTCAACTCTCATATCCATACATGACTACTGGAAAAACCATAGCTTTGACTATATATGGAACTTTGTCAGCAAAGTGATATCTCTGTTTTTAATACATTGTCTAGGTTTTTGATAGCCATTCTTCCAAGGAGCAAGTGTCCTTTAATTTCGTGGCTGCAGTCACTGTCCACATTGATTTTGGAGCCAAAGAAAATAAATCTGTCAGTGTTTCCATTGTTTCCCCATCTATTTGCCATGAACTGATGGGACTGGATGCCATGATCTTCGTTTTTTGAATGTTGAGTTTTAAGCTAGCTTTTTTACTCTCCTCTTTCACTTTCATCAAGAGGCTCTTTAGTTTCCCTTCACTTTCTGCCATTAAAGTAGTATCATCTGCATATCTGAGGTTGTTGATATTTCTCCCCACAATCTTGATTCCAACTTGTGCTTCATCCAGCTCGGCATTTTGCATGATATACTTTGCATATATGTTAAATAAGCAGGGGGTGACAATATACAGCCTTGACATACTCCTTTCCCAATTTGGAGCCAGTCCATTGTTCCATGTCCGGTTCAAATTGTTGCTTCTTGACCTGCATACAGGTTTCTCAGGAGGCAGGTAAGGTGGTTTGGTACTCCCATCTCTGTAAGAATATGCCACAGTTTGTTGTGATCCACACAAATACTTTAACATAGTCAATGAAGCAGAAGTAGATGTGGGTTTTTTTTTGGAAGTGCCTTGCTTTTTCTATGATCCAGCCTATGTTGGCAATTTGATCCCTCATTCCTCTGCCTTTTCTAAATTCAGCTTGTACATCTGAAAGTTCTCAGTTCACGTTTTCCATAGCCTAGTTTGAAGGATTTTGAGCATAATCTTGCTGGCATGTGAAATGAGTGCAATTGTGCAGTAATTTGAACATTCTTTAGCATTGCCTTTCTTTGGGATTGTAATGAAAACTGACCTTTCCCAGTCCTGTGACCACTGCTGACTTTTACAAGTTTGCTGGCCTAAAGAGTACAGCACTTTATCAGCATCATCTTTTAAGATTTGAAATAGCTCAACCTGAATTCCATCACCTCCATTAGCTATGTTCATAGTAATGCTTCCTAAGGTCCACTTGACTTCACACTCCAGGATGTCTGGCTCTAGGTGAGTGACCACACCATCGTGATTAACTGGGTCATTAAGAACTTTTCTGTACAGTTCTTCTGTGTATTCTTGCCACCTTTTCTTACACTCTTCTGCTTCTGTTAGGTCCTCACTATTTTTGTCCTTTATTGTGCCTATCTTCGTATGAAAAGTTCCCTTGGTATCTCCAGTTTTTTTTTTTTTTTTTAGAGATCTGTAGTCTTTCCCATTCTATTGTTTTCCTCTTATTTCTTTGCATTGGTCACATAAGAAGGCTTCCTTATCTCTCTTTGCTATTCTCTGAAACTCTGCATTCAGTTGGGTATATCTTTCCCTTTCTCCATTGCCTTTTGTTTCTCTTCTTTTCTCAGCTATTTGTAAGGCCTCCTCAGACAACAACTTTGCCTTCTTAAATTTCTTTTTCTTGGGGATGATTTTGGGTCATCACCTTCTGTACAATGTTATGAATCTCCGTCCATAGTTCTTCAGGCACTCTGTCTACCAGATCTAGTCCCTTGAATCTCTTTATCACCTCCACCTTATAATCTTAAGGGATTTGATTTACGTTGACCTGAATGGCCTCGTGTTTTTCCCTACTTTCTTCAATTTGAGTCTGAATTTTGCAATAAGAAGCTGATGATCTGAGCCACAGTCAACTCCAGATCTCTGTTTGTTTTTTTTTTTTTTCCTGACTGTATCTTTCCTGACTTTTCCATCTTTGGCTGCAAAGAATGTAATCAATCTGATTTCTGTACAGACTGTCTGGTAATGCCCGTGTGTAGAATCTTCTCTTGTGTTGTTGGAAGAGTGTGTCTGCTATGATCAGTGCATTGCCCATGTGTAAAATCTTCTCTTGTGTTGTTGGAAGAGTGTGTCTGCTATGATCAGTGCATTCTCTTGGCAGAACTCTTTGCCTTGCTTTGCTTTTGCTTTTGCCTTGCTTCATTTTGTACTCCCAAGGCCAAACTTGCCTGTTATTCCAGGTATCTCTTGACTTCCTATTTTTGCATTCCAGTCCCCTATGATGAAAAGGATGTATTTTCTGGTATTAGTTCTAGGAATTCTTGTAGGTCTTCATGGAGTCATTCAGCTTCAGCTTCTTCAGCATTAGAGGGTGAGGCATAGACTTGGATTACTGTGATGTTGAATGGTTTGCCTTGGAAACTATCCAAGATCATTCTGTCATTTTTGAGATTTCAACCAAGTACTGCATTTCAGACTCTTTTGTTGACTATGAGGGCTGCTCCATTCCTTCTATGGAACTCTTGCCAACAGTAATAGATATAATGGTCATCTGAATTAAATTCTCTGATTTATGTCCATTTTAGTTCACTGATTCCTAAAATACCAATGGTAACTTTTGCCATTTCATGGTTGACCACATCCAGTTTACCTTGCTTCATGGACCTAACATTCCAGGTTCCTATGCAATATTATTCTTTACATCATCTGACTTTACTTTCACACCAGATACAACCATAATTGGGCATCATTTCCTCTTTGGCTCACCCTCTTCATTCTTTCTATAGCTATATCTCTGCTCTACTCCAATATAATATTGGACACCTACCGACCTGAGGGATTCCTCTTTCAGTGTCATGTCTTTTTGCCTTCTCATACTGTCCATGGGGTTCTCAAGGCAAGAATACTAAGTAGTTTGCCATTCCATTCTCATGTGGACCATATTTTGTTAGCCCTAACTGGCAGGAACATGCCCTTCAGCCACTCAACATAGCTCGATGACATGCCTGGTGCCCAGGCTTTCCTACTGCTGCTTCTCATTGAGCGTTTGAACCTTCTCTGGCTGTCAGCTGTCAGTCAAGGACAGATTCTCATCTTATGTATCATTTAAGATTTGTGTTTCTGTATTAATTTTCTGTTTTGATGATCTGTCCATTGGTGTGAGTGGGGTATTAAAGTCTCCTACTATTACTGTGTTACTTTCAGTTTCTCCCTTTCTGTCTGTTAGTGTTTTTCTTTTTTTTTTTTTTTTTTTTATAAATTTATTTATTTTACTTGGGGGCTAATTACTTTACAATATTGTAATAGTTTTTGCCATACATTGACAAGAATCAGCCATGGGTTTACATGTGTTCCCCTTCCCGAACCCCCCACCCACCTCCCTCCCCCTCCCATCCCTCTGGATCATCCCACTGCCCCGGCCCCGAGCCCTTGTCACATGCATCGAACATGGAATGGTGCTCTGTTTCACATATGACAATACACATGTCTCAATGCCATTCTCCCAGAACGTCCCACCCTCACCTTCTCCCTCAGAGTCCATAAAATTGTTCCATGCATCTGTGTCTCTCATTCTGTCCCGCAGGTTATGTTAGTGTTTTTCATATGTATTGAGATGTTCCTATGTTGGGTGCATAGATATTTATAATTGTTATGCCTTCCTCTTGGATTGATCCCCTGATCATTATGTAGTGTCCTTCCCTATCTCTTGTAATATTCTTTATTTTAAGGTTTATTTTGTCTCATATGAGGATTGCTACTCCAGCTTTCTTTTGCTTTCCATTTGCATAGAATTTATTTTTCCATCCTCTCACTTTCAGTCTATGTGTGTCTTTAGGTCTGAAGTGGGTATCTTGTAGACACCATGTATATGGGTCTTATTTTTGTATCCATTCATCCAATCTGTGTCTTTTGGTTGGGGCATTTAATCAGTTTGCATTTAAAGTAATTATTAATATCTATGTTCCTATTGCCATTTTCTTAATTGGGGTTTGATTTTGTAGAATGTTTGATTTTGTAGATATTTTTCTTTTCTTGTATTCTCTACTATTCTCTGGTATTTCTCTTGTAAGTTCCTTTAACATTTGTTGTAAAGCTGGTTTGGTGGCACTGAATTCTCTTAACTTTTGCTTGCCTGAAAACCTTTTGATTTCTCCATCAATTCTGAATGAGATCCATGCTGGGTAGAGTAATCTTGGTTGTAGATTTTTTGCTTTCAGTACTTTAATTATATCCTGCCATTCCCTTCCTTCAGAGTTCGTGGTGAAAGATCAGCTGTTAAACATATGGGGTTTCCCTTTTATGTTACTTGTTACTTTTCCCTTGCTGCTTTTAGTATTTTTCCTTTGTGTTTAATCTTTTTTAGTTTTATTAGTATGCGTCTTGGTGTGTTTCTCCTTGAGTTTATCCTGTATAGGCTCTTTGAGCCTCTTGAACTTGGTTGACTATTTCCTTTTACATGTTGGGAAAATTTTCAACTATAGTCTTTTCAAAAATTTTCCCATACCTTTTATTTTTCTCTTCTTCTTCTGGGACCTCTATAATTTGAATGTTGGTGTGTTTGATATTGTCCCAGAGTTCTCTGAGACTATCCTCAGTTATTTTCATTCGTTTTACTTTATTCTTCTCTTCAGAAGTTATTTTCACCATTTTCTCTTCCAGCTTACTGATTCATTCTTCTGCTTCAGCTGTTCTGCTATTGATTTCTTCTAGAGTATTTTTACATTCAATAATAGTGTTGTTTGTCTCTGTTTTTTTTTTTATTCTTTGATTCTTCTAGGTCTTTGTTAATTGATTCTTGCATTTTCTGCATTCTGTTTTCAAGGTTTTTTTATCATCTTTACTATCATTATTCTGAATTCTTTTTCAGGTAGTTTGCCTATTTCCTCTTCACTTACGTGGACTCTTGTGTTTCTAGTTTGTTCCTTCATCTGTGCAGTGTTTCTCTGCCTTTTCATTATTATTATTTTTTTAAACTTACTGTGTTTGAGGTCTCCTTTTCCCAGGCTTCAAGGTTGAATTCTTTCCTCCTTTTGGTTTCTGTCCCCCTAAGGTTAATATAGGGTGAGATTTATGCTGAATTTTTTTCTTTGTTTTTACTCTCATGGGAAAGACTGAGTGAGGTGGTAATCCTGTCTGTTGATGACTGGGTTTGTATTTTTGTTTTATTTGTTGTGTAGATGAGGCATCCTGCACAGGGTACTACTGGTGGTTGTGTGATGCCCAGTCTTGTATTCAAGTGGTTTCCTTTGTGGAAGTTCTCATTATTTGATACTCCCTAGGGTTAGTTATCTGGTAGTCTAGGGTCTTGGAGTCAATGTTCCCACTCCAAAGACCCAGGGCTTGATCTCTGGTCAGAAACGAATATTCCACAAGTGGTTTGTTATGGCATTAAGTGAAATTAAAACACATACCCTAAAACAAGAAACCAAAGATGAACCTCAGACAAATGGCTGTTAGAAAATCAGGTAAATATGATTGAAGTTATGGAATATACATACATACATATACATCTATAAGCAAAAACAAAGCAGTCCAACAAAATAAAGTACAATAGATTGACCTAACAAACAAAGGAAACCAAAAATTATATCTACCTGTTAAGAACAAGACTAACTAAAGCACAAACTGGAAAACAAAACTAAAGCAAGGTGCCAAGTAGGGGATAAAGCAATGAAAACAAAACTAACAAATATGTTGAGAGGAAAAGGAAAGAAAGAAAAGAAGGAAAGAATAAATATTTAAAGCTAAATAGAGGCAAATAAAGAAGATTTATGTAAATTAAAGTTTAACTGCAAGGGGAAGAGAACAGTAGGAAAAGCATACAAATGAATAAGTGTAGAAAAAATAATAATAGGTTTAAAAAATTAAAATTAAAAAAGGAGAAAAGAAAAAAAGATATCAAAAAGGAAGAGGAAAGAATAAATAAAAAAAAAAAAGGAAAATTCCACAGAACTGCAAAAGCCCAACATAGGGTCAGAGGTTTATAACAACAATAAAAAGTGTGACTGAAAAAAAAAAAAAAAACTCAAAAGCTTAATCAGCTTTCATAATTTCAATAAAATCGACAACTACAAAAGAAGGGGAAAAAAAAGGAAATGGAAAAGAAAATCCAAAATTAACAATAGAACAAGTCAAAACATAAGCATAATAAATGTTTTTCTTTAGTCACTGCTGTCAGGATCCTTTCCCATGCTGGGAGTCACAGTCCACCTCACCTCCCAAGGATGCCCTCCAACACTGTGCTGGTCTCTGGACCTGCTGTGGAGGCACCTCAGATTCTAATCTAGTCCTTCACCAGTGTGATCTTGCCTCCAATGTCCACAGCTATGAGAACTAGTGCATTTTGTTTTGTAGGAGCCCTCAATGTCCTTTTATATATTCCACAGAAAGTTTGCCTAGTTGATTGTGGGAATTCAATCTGCAGCTTGCACAGCTGGTGAGAAGGTTTTGGTTCTTCTTCCTCAGCCACACTGCCCCGGGTTTCTATAGTGTTTTATTTCCACCTTTGCGTGTGGGTCATCCACTGAGGTTTGCTCCTGAGGCTGTCCTGGAGGACTTGGGTCTGCCCCAGTGAGGGCCAGGTGCGGAGGTGTTGTAGCTGCTTGGGTCACAGTGATTCTGGCAGCACCAGGTCCTCAGGGGAGTTGGCAGCTAGGGCAGCAGGAAATATAGTGATCTTGAAGGGTAAGGCCAGTACACTGTACACTGTACACTGTACTGGCCAGTATTGGCCAGTACACTCCAGTATTCTTGCTTGGAGAACCCCCTGACAGAGAGTCTGGCAGGCTACAGCCCACAGGGTTGCAAAGAGTTGGACACAACTGAAGTGACCCTGCATGCATGGATGCAAGACATTTTTTTTTTTTTTGCCTGTGGCAGCTCTACTCCAGTGAGGGTTGAGTGTGAAGGTGGCATAGCTGTTTAGTTCACCAGGATCCTGGCAGCGCCAAGTGAGCAGGGACACGGACTGCCTCAGCCGATGGAGCTATGGCCCTATCAGTCTTTTTTCGAGCCTCTGGTAGCTGGCGATCAGAAGGCCTCTTTGGCTAGTCTTTCTCTGTAGCTCTACCCATTCAGGCACTTAGAGGGCTCCCTTGCCTGGGGTCCTTCTCTATTGTTTGGTGCATAAGGTACATAGAGGGACCACCCTGGCTGGAGTTCTACTCTGTAGATCAGCACATCAGGTACTTAAAGGGGCACCCTGGGTGTGGTCCTGCTCTGTAGTTCAGTGTGTCAGTTGCTTGATGGGCCAGGCTCTCTATTGTTCAGCTGCTGGTGCTCGCTTGTGGGGAGAAAGATGCTATGGTGATGGCTCCATCCCCTACATGTGACTCAGCAGTATCACCTTGCTTCCATGGCTGCCTTGCTTTCCTCCACAGGCATTTCCCATCGCAATCTCCTCCCTTATGTCCCCTCGGTCCGTCTCTCCACAGTCATCAGCAGCCCTCGCCCTAGGATTGCTCCACAATTCCTAAGGTCCAGCTCCCAGCTGCTGCACCTTCTAGGGTACCTGTGTCCCTGTTCAGGGTATGTATCGCTGCAGCAAGGACTGTCTGATTCTCATTCCATTTAGGCTGCCACAGATCAGCTGTTTCACTCACAGCCTTAAATGTTTCTCCTCCAACTCAGACAGTTACCCTGTTGTGGGGATCAGACCCCTGCTTCAGTTCCCCCAACTGCCAAGGGCAGGTCCAGTCCTAGTAACACTCGGTTTTCCCCCCTAGTTCCTTCATACTACCGAGTTTTGCTTGGTTCTATATATTCTTTTCTGCTGGTCAGGAACTTCTGTCCACTCTCAGCTGGTGTTCTCCATGCATTTTTGTATCTGAAGGTGTATTCCTGATGCATCTGTGGAGAGAGATGTACTCCACGTCCACCTACTCCTCCACCATCTTTCAGGTTCCTTTTTCTTAAAGTCTGTTCTTTTCACACACCGCCACAGAACAAAATAATTTTGTTTATAATTTGATATGTGGAATGTGGCTGACTATGCGGTTTCATTGCTAACTAGTGATTGCTAAGTCAGTGATTTAGATCACAGCCTAAGCCAGGGGTTGTGACTGCAGAGGAGCATGTGCTTGAAACCATACTGTGGCTTTATACAGAGGTTTGTCCATTTTTGCGATCTCTCTGTGTGACTGGGCTCAGCAGAGAAAATAATTTCTGTTTTTGTTCATGTACCGTCCTTGGACTGCAAAATAAAGTAGGGGATGGGCTAATTGAATTCTGCAAAGAGACTGGACTGGTCATAGCAAACACCCTTTTCCAGCAATGCAAGAGATGACTTTACACATGGACATCACCAAATGGTCAATACTGAAATCAAATTGATTACATTCTTTGTAGCTGAAGATGGAGAAGCTGTGTACAGTTAGCAAAAACAAGTACTGGAGCTGACTGTGGCTCAGACCATCAGCTTCTCATAGCAAAATTCAGGCTTAAATTAAAGAAAGCATGGAAAACCAATAGACCAGCCAGTCATGACTTAAATCACATCCCCTATGAATGTGCAGTGGAGGTGATGAATAGATTCAAGGGATTAGATCTAGTAAACAGTGTACCTAAAGAACTATGGACAGAGGTCTGTAATACTATACAGGAGGCAGTGGTCAAAACTTTCCCAAAGAAAAAGAAAAGCAAGAAGGCAAAGTGGTTATCTGAGGAGGCTTTATGAATAGCTGAAGAAAGAAGAGAAGTGAAAAGCAAGGGAGAAAAGGAAAGGTACATCCAACTAAATGCAGAGTTCCAAAAAATAACAAGGAGAGACAAGAAAGTGTTCTTCAATGAACAATGCATAAAAGTAGAGGAAAACTACAGAAGGGGAAAGACTAGCAATCTCTTCTGGAGAATTGGAAATGTCAGTGGAACATTTTGCCCAAAGATGGCCACAATAAAGGACAGAAAGTGTAGAGACCTATAGTAGAAGCAGAAGAGATCAAGAACACTCTTTCCTCTCTATTTGAAGTAATGGGGCTGGATGCCATGATCTTAGTTTTTTTTGTTGTTGTTTTTTTTCAATATTTAGTTTTAAAGTGGCTCTTTCATTCTCCTCCTTTACCCTCATCACAAGGCTCTTTAGTTTCTCTTTTCTTTCTGTCATTAGAGTGATGTCATCCACATGTCTGAGGTTGTTGATGTTTCCCCCACCTATCTTGATTCCAGCTTGTAACTCATCCAGCCTGGCATTTCTCATGATGTGCTCAGCATATAAGTTAAACAAACAGGGTGACAGCAGACATCCCTATTGAACTCCCATTTCAGTCTTAAACCAATCAGTTGTTCCATACAGGGTTCTAACTGTTGCTTCTTGACCCGCATACAGGTTTCTTGGGAGACAGGTAATATGGTCTTGTATTCTTTAAGAATACAAGATGGTCTGGTATACTTTAAGACAGGTAAGATGGTCTGGTATACTTTAAGAGCTTTCCACAGTTTGTTATGATCCACACAGTCAAAGGCTTTAGCATAGTCAATGAAAGAGAAGTAGATGTTTCTCTGAAATTCTCTTGCCTTCTCTATGATCCAGTGAATGTTGGCAGTTTGATCTCTGGTTCCTCTGCCTTTTCTAAACCCAACTTGGACAGCTGGAAGTTCTTGGTTCACACAATGCTGAAGCCTAGCAGGCAAGATTTTAAGCATGACCTTATTAGAATGGGAGATGAGTGCAATTGTCTGATGGTTTGAACATTCTTTAGTACTACCTTTCTTGGGAATTAGGATGAGGATTGACCTTTTCCAGTCCTGTGGCCACTGTTAGGTCTTCCAGATTTGCTGACATATTGAGTGCAACACCTTTATGGCATCATTCTTCAAGGTTTTGAATAGCTCTACTGGAATTCCATCACATCCACTAACTTTATTAACAGCAGTGCTTCCTGAGGCCCATTTGACTTCATGTGAACTCCACAATGGCTCTGGGTGACTAACCACAAAATCATAGAAATCCAGTTCATTAAGATCTTTTTTGTACAGTTCTTCTCTGTATTCTTTCCATCTCTTCTTGATCTCTTCGGCGTCTACTAGTTCTCTGCCGTTTCTGTCCTTTATTGTACCCATCTCTGGGAAAAATGTTCTCTTGATATTTTCTGAAGAGATCTCTAGTCTTTCCCCTTCTGTTGTTTTCCTCTGTTTTTATGCATTGTTCATTGAAAAAGGTCTTCTTGTCTCTCCTTGCTATTCTTTGGAACTCTGTGTTTAGTTGGATGTGCCTTTCCCTTTCTCCCTTGCTTTTCACTTCTCTTCTTTCTTCAGCTATTTGTAAAGCCTCCTCAGATAACCACTTTGCTTTCTTGGTTTTCTTTTTCTTTGGGATAGTTTTATTCGCTGCCTCCTGTACAGTATTACAGACCTCTGTCCATAGTTCTTCAGGCACACTGTTTACTAGATCTAATCCCTTGAACCTATTCATCACCTCCACTCCATATTCATAGGGGATATGATTTAAGTCATACCGGGCTGGCCTATTGCTTTCCCCCTCTTTCTTTAGTTTAGGCCTGAATTTTGCTGTGAGAAGCGGATGATCTTAGCCACAGTCAGCTCCAGTACTTGTTTTTGCTGACTGTGTACAGTTTTTCCATCTTCAGCTACAATGAATATAATCAATTTGATTTCAGTATTGGCCATTTGGTTATGTCCATGTGTAAAGTCATCTCTTGTGTTGCTGAAAGAGGGTGTTTGCTATGACCAGTGCATTCTCTTTTCATAATTCAGTTAGTCTTGCCATGCTTCATTTTGTTCTCCAAGGCTAAACTTGCCTGTTGCTCCAGGCATCTCTTGACTTCCTACTTTTGGATTTGAATCCCCAGTAATGAATAGAACATCTTTTTTTTGGTGTTAGTTCTAGGAGGTCTTCATAGAACTGTTCAACTTAAGCTTCTTCAGCATCATGGTAGGGGCATAGACTTGAATTACTGTGATGTTGAATGACTTGTCTTGGAAACAAACTAAGATCATTCTGTCATTTTTGAGGTTGCCCCCAAGTACTGCATTTTGGACTCTTTTGTTGATTATGAGGGCTACTCCATCTCTTCTATGGGATTCTTGCTCACAGTAATAGATACAATGTTTATCTGAGTTAAATTTGCCCATTCCCATCCATTGTAGTTCACTGATTCCTAAGATGTTGATGTCCATTACTTCATGGCAGGTAGAAGGGGAAAAGGTGGAAGCAGTGACAAATTTCCTTTTCTTGGGGTCTAAAATCCCTGTGGATGTTCAATGCAGCCATGAAATCAGAAGATGATTGTTTCTTGGCAAAAAAGTGATGACAAACCTAGACAGTGTGTTAAAAAGCAGAGACATCACTCTGTCAACAAACATTCGTATAGTCAAGGCTATGATCTTCCTAGTGGTCAGGTACAGTTGTGAGAGCTAGACCCTAAAGAAGGCAGAGTGCCAAAGAATTGATGCCTCCGAACTGTGGTGCTGGAGAAGACTCCTGAGAGTCTCTTGGCCAGCAAAGTGATCAAACCAGTCAATCTTGAAGGAAATCAACCCTGAATACTCATTGGAAGGACTGATGCTGAAGCTTAAGCTCCAGTGTTTTGATCACCTGATGCAAGCAGCCGACTCATTGGAAAAGTTCCTGATGCTGGGAAGGATTGAAGGCAGAAGGATAAGAGGGCATCAGAGGATGAGATGGCTGGATGGTATCACCGATGCAATGGACATGAACTTGGGCAAACTCTGGGAGATAGTGAGGAATAGGGAGACCTGGTATAGCAAAGAGTGGGACACAACTGGGCAACTGAACAATAACCATCCTTCAGTTTCTCAGAAGTTTGCTGTCTTGCTTCAACTAAAACTGCATTTGACATTTAGGGATTAGAAAGAGTTTAATAAAATCTGTGTCTTTCACCATTATTAATCTTAAAACGGTAAAGAGCTTTTGAAAAACTGAAGAATTGATGCCCTTTGTCCAAATGAAAGATCACAAAGTCCCTCTTTTTTTTTAAGTGTATTTTATTTATTTATTTTGCTCTACCAAGTCTTAGTTGCGGCATGTGGGACCTTTGACCTTTGTTGATACGTGTGGAATCTTTAGTGTGTGTGTGCATTTGTGTGTGTGCTCAGCCGTGTCCGACTCTTTCTGACCCCCTGGACTGTAGCCTGTCAGGCTCCTCAGTCCATAGGATTTTCCAGGCAAGAATACTGGAGTGGGTTGCCATTTCCTTCTCCAGGAATCTTTAGTTGTAGCATGCAAATTATTAGTTGTGGCATGTGGAATCTAGTTCCTTGACCTGGGATTGAATCTGGGCCCCCTGCTTTGGGAGCATGGAGTCTTAGCCACTGGAACACCAGGGGAGTTCCTCAAAAGTCCTTTTTAATAGATCCATTTTTCCTCTCTCAGAGGACATACGAATATCTAGCAACACTCCTCTTCTGGATGGCTAGATCTATACTTTTATTAGAAACTGTACTGTAGTGACAAAGTTCTGTCCTTATGAGTTGATCAAATCTGGGTTCAGACCTTGCCTTCGGCTTTTATCCATATGATTCTTGTTGAAATTGGTTCACCTGTCTGAACTCGTCTTCTTATGGGGATAATAAAAGTACCTATCTTTAGGGGCTCTTGTTGAGGATTAAATGAGATAATATATGTGAAGTATCTAGCACAGTATTTAGTATACACATACTAGGGGCTCAGCAAATATTATATATTCTTTCCTACTTGAACATTAGGCTGCTAATATATAGCAGTTTCTCAGATATGCCAGACCTATTCCCAGAGAGTGTGCAGTGGTATGATGTAGCTAGCTATCTGTAGTAGCTGGCCTTTCTGCTGCTGCCCAAACTTTGGTAGGGACTGCTGTAATGATTGTTTAATTTGTGGATGCATCCATCAGTCATAATAAACTTTCTTGTTACTAGGTGGTTGTTGCTTACACCTCCTCAGGTGTCCCTTTGATGTTTGTCATTAATTTAATGAAAGCTCAGTGACATTGTGTGATAAGAAATCAGAATTACCATTGTTTTCCCCTTTAACAAATATCTTGCATTCTATGTAGAATATGTTAACTTGTAGATTTTTTTTCCTGCATGTGTTAATGTGAATAGTTTGTGTTTTTGAGGTTTCAGTGTCATTCTTAAATTTTTATTAGTACAGAAACTACACCCTATCCATATACATGCTCCTCCTACCTTCTGAAATGCACAATAATGGGAGATTAGAAAATAGGCCCAGACAACATTAGAAAGATCGTCATCATCATAGAAGGTATTTTGGCTACTTTCTAGTTTTTTGATTAATGTCTCCTCTCTGCAAGTCTCATTTACTCACTACCCCACCCAACATTCTTCATATGACCTACAAGTATTCTGATTATAACAGCTGAATATAGTGTTAAAATGGCCCTTGGTAGCTCCATTTCAATATTATCAATGAGTGAAAGTCATGTATCTCATGAAGTCATGTTTTAGACATTTTTCTACAATAGTTCATTATAATTAACTGGCCCTGAAGTTCTTAGACTTCTTTCTAGAGCTCCTCAGTTATAAATATTTTTGAAGTTCTCAATTATAAATACTTTTCACTCAATATAAAGCCCTTTCAGGTGAGAAAACATTTGTTTGTGATAGGAAACTCAAAATTATTATTTTAGTTCTTCAGATCAGACATCTTCATAGCTGCCATATCCTTCAATCAATCTCTTAAGCTGGGTTTTAATAATAAAATAAAAATACTAAATCTCCTTATCTTTCCCTGTACTATTCTGTTACTTAAAATACCTTATCTAAATGCCAATGAAATTCTCTTCATTCCAGAATGTGCTGTATCTGATCTGACTTCTTTTTAAATGGGTAAGATTTAAAACTGTTTAGAATGAAGCATCGAGATTGACAAACCATGTCCTTTCATCATCTGCTCTATCTGTTCTCTTATGTTCTCAATATTGCAGTTAAATGCCTTGGCCAACCGAGCAGCTGGGAAGGGGTATGAAAATGAAGACAACTATGCCAACATTCGCTTCAAGTTCATGAGCATTGAGAACATCCATGTGATGAGGAGCAGCCTGCAGAAACTCTTGGAAGGTACAGGGATTTCATCTGGGCTAAGCCAGAGGCTAAACAGATCACATAATTATGTAAGCAAAAAATATGTCTGATTTTGGGGTGAAATATAAAAGCAACCAGGAGAGCAGAATCAATAGGTGATAAGATTTTTGACTATAGTATGAATCCAGTTTGCATAGATAGTACTGAATTATAGCAGTGTTGATCTGACAGAGGAACTACAATATTTAGTTTCATAACTCTGTAGAGTCCATCTGGGTTTAGTTGCTATGGAAATAATGTATCTGTATAAAATTATAGAGACTGCTATGTAGAGGTGGGTAGATCAACACAAATATAAGTGAATTTGGGATTTATTTCATCTTCCTCATTTAATCTGCTGTAAAGAGTCAGTCCAGTTTCATCACTGTCCTGATAAAGGGGGTGGATTTAGACTTCAAAGGAATAAAGCTGCCATCAAGCAATTTGGGTCATCTGTCATAGATGCAAAATAATTGGGATCAGAATGGGGGCAAGGTGAGATCAGGGCCGCACAGGACTCTTGCGTCTAGAACATTTCTCCCAAAGCCACTCACTATCCAGGATTCCATGATGTGATATGTCATCTCAGGCACACATTAGGGAAAACCTGCCCTCCTTAAGTGAACTCCCTGTTCTTCCTCTCCTCAATTTTTTACTTATACTGTCTGCCAGGACCTCTCCTTCACATGACCCTTATCAGATCCTATCTCCTCAGTCTGCAGCCCTTTTAGGGTATTAGGATTCCTCTTCCTTAGGTCTCTTCCTCCTCTCTTTTTTTGTCTCAGAATATTCTATAGTAGGAGAAGAGAACCTTTTGCAGATTTTTTTGAGGCAAAAGATTGCCCTCTGTTGGATAACCAGCGCAAAATGCATGAAAATTAACATAATTTTTTTCAACTTGTTGAGACAGCACAGATCTACAAGGGAAGTAGGTGGTGATGTGGAAGTAGAGACAGATGTTAAGGGCTACAGAGTTAGGATGAGTAAGAGGAGTTAGAATGGGATTCAAATGTGTTTTCTAATAGCAGGAGATGTGAGTGTTTTCCTGTGGATACTAAATCAATCTTCTGTCTCTCTTCTTTAGAGATTTCTGTGGTCTTGGGGGTGGATTCTATGGACTTGAGAAAGCAGAAACCCAAGCTAGGAGATATGGTAGACTCTAGCCCTAGTACTGTCCCTGATTCACTGTGTGGTTTCCAACTAATTATTTAACCTTTCTGTGCCTCAGCTTCCTCATTTACAAAATGGGGATCCACTTTGTCCCCTTTCTTGTTGAATAAACTGAGGTAATTGTGAATTTCAATCTCTGCTTCCTTTTCTACCTTAGTTTGTGAATTGAAAACTCCAACAATGAGTGAATTTCTTAGCGGCCTGGAGAGCTCAGGGTGGTTGAGACACATTAAAGCTATTATGGATGCTGGAATTTTCATTGCAAAGGTAATAATCAGGACTTTTAAGAACTTGCACTGACTTAATTATGGGATCTCTTAAAGTGACAGTGTATCATGGAAAGAATATAAAAAAAAAGATACCTGGTTTCTAGATTTAGGTCTGCCACTAATTTACTGTGTGCCCTTGGCAAATCTCTTCCCTTCTCTAGGTTTCATCCTCTGTAAAGCAAGGTGGTTAGACTAGAATCTAATGACATAACTTTTTTTGGGGGGTGGAGTACTGAACTCTTTGACAATATGATTGACCCTCTCCCCTGGAAAAATGTGCATATGGCTATGCGTACAGAAAATAGACCTTAATTTCAGAGAGTATACAGACCTCAGATCTCTGGTTAAAAACTCTTAAATAATATCTCATGGTCCTTCCAACTCAAATACTCTGATGTATTTTTGTGTTGATTCTAAGGTACCAAGTGTAAGTAAGACTGGGTATAAAATAAATGCAGTTTGTTTCTATGGGTTTTCAGAGCTCTGAGTATAAAGCTGACCTTTCTGATTTCTTTGTATAGGTCTGCCTCTGAATACAGTCTAAGTAGACTTCATCACTCATTTATGCTGAGTCACTTACTTTCTGACCTTCAGAACCCTGGCTTCTGTATCATTTATTAGGTGATGTTTAAAAAAAGAAGAAATTTGGAGTGTACGTTTTATCATTTTGAAATTTTGTTTATATATTCCTACATGAGAACTTCCTCTCTTCACCCCACCCCAATTATTTGGTAGAAGTGAAGAAAAGGAGAGAATCACTTTCACCACTCTTCTGCCATTTTCTCAGTTGAAGATGAGATTTATAGCCTCTGCCTTAAAAGGTTTTTAAAAGAGTGTGTGTATTTAACTATCTTAAATATCTAGCCCTAATGTTTTTCAATTTCCTAGTCCTATTGCCTACATTTTTCATTATAATATATTATTAATGCTTACTAAGTGACCCCCTAGGTCATTTCAAACACTTTATTCCAGCCATTCTTTATGCTGTTCCTTTTTTGCATGTCCTATACCCATACATTTGTCTTTCCTTTCTGAAACTGACTTCATGAAACCAAAGAGAGTGAGAATGGAGAAGAGGAATATATTTGATAGATAGTACAACCTCATAAACATTTATGAATTAAAATGAATGGATGAAAAAAGATAGGCTTGCGTTTGTACAACTATCCTGTGCTTCCCATCTCCATAAACACCTATATATCCCCAGCTTGAAAAAGTCAGCCTTGAATTTTCTCTGTTCCCCTCCATCTGGTAATTGCCTCATCCTGTCAGCTATCCTCAAGTGTTTCTCAAATCTATCCTTTCTTTCCAGCCTCTGCCTTAAGTACTGTAATAACTTTCTGACTGGTTTAATTGTCTCTACTAGTTGCTCCCCAGTTTGGCCACCAAATTCATTCTAAAGTCATCTTTCTTGAGCAAATATGGTAATGTCACTTTAAACTTAAAATCCTCCAATGACTCCCCATTGCCCATAAGACCCTGGCAATTGTGACATCTTGTTCTCAAAAACACTATAGTATCCCTCCCTCTCTCACTTTGTCTCTCATTATCTTTATTTATTTTTCTCATTATAAAAGTTATACATGTACATTGTAGAAGAAGTAGACAATTCAGAAGTATATAACACAAAATGTACATATTCCCTGTAGTTTGCCCTCACAACATATATATCACTATTAATAGTTTAATGTATGCCTCTAGATCAGCACTATTTGAACTTCCTGTGTTGATGGCTTCCCTTGTGGCTCAGAAGATAAAGAATCTTCCTGCATTGCAGGAGACCTGGGTTCGATCCCTGGGTTGAGAAGATCCCCTGGTGCAGGAAATGGCAACTCACTCCAGTATTCTTGCCTGGAAAATTCCATAGACAGAGGAGCCTGGAGTTGTAAAGAGTCAGACATGACTGAGTGAGAGGGTGATGCCCAGTTCATGTGATGTTGGAAATGTTCTGGATCTGTACTAATACAATAGCCACTAGCCACATGTGGCAGTTATATACTTGAAATGTGGCTAGTGAGAGTAAGGAATTTCGAAGTTTATTCAATTTTGATCAGTTTAAATTTAAATAGTGACTTGTGGCTAGTGACTACCATATGGCACAGTACAGGTCTAGATTTTCAGCATATATAAATATATATAGGGCTTCCTTGATATCTCACTTGGTAAAGAATTATAACTATATATATTTTATTATTACTACTTTGTAAAAGTAAGATTATGTTGTGCATAATTTTCTGCAACTAACTTTTTATACTTAATATATGATAAATATTTTCTAGGTCAGTTCAATCAGTACAATCTCATTTTTTCCAGTGACTGTATAATATTGCATTAAGTGAATATTTGAATTTCATTTATTAGGTGATGTTAAAAAAAGAAGAAATTTGGAGTGTACATTTTCTCATTTTGAAATTTTGTTTATACATTCCTACATGAGAACATGCTCTCTTCACCCCACCCCTATTATTTGGTAGAAGTGAAGAAAGGAGAGAATCACTTTTCACCTCTCTTCTGCCATTTTCTCAGTTGAGATGAGATTTACAGCCTCTGGCTTAAAATCATGGTCCCTGTTAATGGACAATTCAGTTATTCACATTTTTTACAAATGCAGACATTGTTGCATCAAATAGCCTTGAACATATTTCTTTATATGTGTCAGCATTCTTAAAAGTAGATTTTCAGTTGAAGAGTAAGAATATTTCAGACTTTACTAGATGTGGCCAAATTGCCCTTCAACTAGGTTACACCAGTTTCCATTCCCACCAACAATGCCTGTTTCTCTACATAGCCAGCAATGGTTATCATCAGTCATTTTAATCTTTGCTAATTTGATAGGTGATGCATTTTATGTCCTGTTTTGATTTGCACTTCTTTTTTAAATTTTTTAATTTAATTTTTTTATTTTTTTAAATTAATTTATGTATTTTAGTTGGAGATTAATTACTTTACAATATTGTAGTGTTTTTTGCCATACATTGATATGAATCAGCCACGGGTTTACATGTGTTTAATCATTGGTGAAATCGAACATCTTTTCCTGTCTACCAGTGACTTTTCACTCCATGTGGAGCCCTAAGGAAAGAGTGTAGCTGCTACTATTAGGCCTCTGAGGTATCTGGTTAACTGGGAAGTTTAAAAGGTTGAGAACTTTTTTCCAGATTTCTGTAACTCTTGTCTTGCAACCTAACAATTTTCTAGGAATATCATTTTTTTGTACCGTCTATTACAGAGGTTACTCATTTTCCCACACCCCTGAACCTCACAGTCCATGGCAGGTTCAATATTCCCCTTGCTTTTTACAAAACTCCTTCCTCCTTTTAGGTCTGTTTCAATTAGCTATGCTGCTCTATACCTCTCCTAGTGGCTCTCTTTTCTGCTTTAAGGACTTTGGAAACCATTTCAGGTAAGTGACTTCCTCTCCATCCTGATTCTTCCTCTTAATCTCGGGAGATTTGAATGTCCATGTGCAAAGCTATAAAACACTCAGCACTGATATAGTTCTTTGAACTTTTATACCCCAGTTCTCACACTCTTACTCCAGTTAACCTGGTTTTTCTGTCCCATGAAGACCTCTGCACTTCTAACTCCATTTTTTCTACCTTTTCCTATCTTCTTCCCTGTGGAGCCAAGACCTAGTGGTGTAGCACCTCATCCATTCCACCTTGCCTCTTTATCCTTCCATTCTACCTACCCTGCTAATCTCATTCATTCTCTGCTTTCTCTGCTTTTATATCCTGACTACTAAACAATGCTACAAAGAAATAAATCCCATAGCCATGTTAATTGGAATTGAGTTTATGGTGTATAATATTGGTTGGGTCCCAGCCCTGTTCACCAAGCAGATATTTCTAATATGTATTTTACTTTCAAGCTGGCTATAACACTGTTACTTTCTTCTGTATAAGCACATATTCAGACATGTCTCCATCTTTATAGAAAAATAAAGGTAATCTCTCATCTTCCCATGCAACTATTTTTTACCCCTTCCTTGCTATCTTAGATGAGATGGTGCCTCATATCTATATTCTTAATTCCATCCCCTCCTTCTTCAAGGAAACTTTTCTCCCTATATATTCTTTTTCCCACTTCTCTTACATTTTTTACATTTTCCTTTCACTGGCTTCATCCCTCAGAAATCTGCTCAAAACTTTTTGTGGCAAGGCGGGGATGGCTACACTGGGTCTTTGTTTCTGTGAGGACTTTCTCTAGTTGAAGTGAGAGGGTACTACTCTCTAGTTTCAGTGCATGGGCTTCTCATTGTGGTGACTTCTCTTGTGCAGAACAGGCTCTAGGGCACACACACAGGCTTCAGTAGTTGTGAAACACAGGCTTTGTTGCCCCACAGCATGTGGAATCTTCCCAGACCAGGGATTGAACCCATGTCCTCTGCATTGGCAGGTGGATTCTTAACCACTCGGCCAACAGGGAAGTCAGCTCAATACTTTCTTATTCCTAAGAAAAGAATTTTTCTTATCCTCTTCTATTTACTCTTCTCTTTCCTCTTGCTTAGAGCTTTCTTGAAAGCAATTGACCTTCCTTATTCACACTTCCTCACATCCTTTCACTCTTCAGTTCACTATAATCCAGTTTCCTTCCATACCATTACTACTCTTCTTGCTGAGGTCTCTAATGACCCCTAACTTGTCGATCTCAAGGTCACTCTTTAACCTTTGTTCTGTTTTCACCACTCTGCTGCATTTGGCATTGTTATCCCCATTCTCTTTGAACCATTTTTGTAGTCCTGGCCTTAATCCAACTACTATTTCCTGGTTCTTTTTCTACCTTTCAGGCTTTTTCACAAGCTAACTCCTTTAATAGCTCTCTCCTTCCTCTACTTTCCCCTTAAAAGTTACTGCTTTTTAAGGTCTTTCCTTTTCTCACTGTGGTCTGTGCGTGGACAGCACCAGCCATGCAGTTTCCACTTACGATCTCTATTCATATTGTGGTCATGTCTATACTCTGGCTCAGTTTCCTCGTTCTCCTGAACTCCAGACCCAAATATACAGTTGTCCACTGAATGCCCCATTGGACATCCCCCAACTACCTCAGACTCTCCAAGGCCTCAAATGAAATTTTACCTACTCTGAACACTAAAACTTGTTTCTTCCTCTGTGTTTACTGTTCAGGCTAATGGTATTGTCATCCACTTAGTTATTACTAAATGACACATTTAAGAGTCATCTTTGACTTTTCCCTCTCCTTCATCCCACATCTATTCTCTCACTATGTCATATTAAATTTTTATTCTTAACATCTCTCTTCTCCTTTTCAGCCCCACTGCTACCACCTTTATTCAGGTGCTTATTGCCTTTCACAATTGTAGTGGCTCTTTGACTGGCCTTTCTAAATCCAAACTTATGTCCTCTTATTCTCCTTATTGTCACCATAGTGAGTACATCTGATCATGGCACTTCTCTGCTTTTAACACTCCAGCGACTCCCTATTGCCACCAGATAAAGTGCACACTTGTCAGTCTGACCTTTGCCCTCCTGGCCAGACTTGTCTCTCCTCACTCCCTCACTTCTAGTGTAGCCTCAACCACAAAGCTAGTTAATAATTCCTCATCTATGCCATGCCTCCTTGCCTTTGTAAATATTGTCATTTATGCCCCCTGCCTGGAATGTTCATTCCTCCTGGTCTATCTGACAAATGTCTACTCATCTGACAAGGCCCACTTTAGTTGTCTCCTCTTCATTAGTTATTATGTGCCTTTGTTGTATCTGGTGTTAACTTTCATTGTTTTAGTTATCATTGGTTTGTAGTCATTCATTTAAATGTTTGCCTTTTTTGTATCCCCAGTGCACACACTATAATGCATCTTGTATAGTCACTCAGTAGTTATTGGGTAGGTGAGTAGATGAATAAATGAGTGAATAAATGCCCTTCTTCCTCCTCACCTGAAAAAATCCTACATTTTCTTCAAGGCTCAAGCTTCCCTGGCTCCTACAAAAGGCTACATTACCCTATAGCATCAGTTTTTCCACTGCATTATATTTATTTACCTTTGGTAATCTTGAATAGTTTGCTCATTGAAGGCAGAAACTGAGTCTCATCTTTGTATCTCTAATCCTTAGCATATACCTGACATAGAGGGATACATAATTAAATGCTGGAATGAATAAGTGAATGCTCAATAGCTCCCATTGCCAAAATTGCCCAGGTTGAGTAACTGTCCATATTTTTACATCATTCTGATTATATAGAAACTTACCTAAGACAGGTAAACTGATCCACCTTAAGTTAGAAGTATTTATATTAGTAAGACTAAATGGCTAAAGATTCCAAAGCAAATTACTGTCAGGTCTGGGACTGAGATGCCGAACTGTCCCGTTTTTGAGCATGAATTCTTCCTCTTGCCCATTCCTCTCTCTGATAATTGATCCATGTCTTCTTCGGAAGTTTTATAAATGTGGATCTTTTGTTTTTCTTTTTACCCATATCATGTGTTAGTTTTGATTTTCTTTTCCTATTAGGTAAGCTCACCTTCTGTTACATTTCTTTATTTTCTTTTTCATTCCCTATGTGTGCATGCTCAGTTGTGTCTTACTCTTTGCAACCCTTTGGACTATAGCCTATCAGGCTCCTCTGATTCTCCAGGCAGTCCTATGGACAGAATAGTGGAGTGGGTTGCCATTTCCTTTTCCAGGGTCATTCCTCATATAGGATACCAATATTATGAGAAGAAATTAATGTAGCCCAGTTAAAACCAAGTTCTCTGCTGTATTGATGGTAACCATATATAATTAACCCAGCATGCTAAAAAAAAGTTTATGCTACTTTTTGCCTCTTGTCTTTACAGGCAGTGAAGGCAGAAAAGACCAATGTCTTAGTCCATTGTTCTGATGGGTGGGACCGCACAGCACAAGTCTGCTCTGTGGCCAGCATCCTTCTAGATCCATTTTACAGGACATTCAAGGGACTCATGGTAAGAGAGCAGTGACTGGATTTTACCTTGCACAAGTGGGCGATTATGAATAGATCAAATATAACTCTCAACCAACTTGTTTTCTATAAGAAGGAGGTCTACAAAAACAGCTCTGTTTTTCAGTTTAGCTTCTTTCCACTAAAGTAGGCATTTACAGTCTACATACTTTCCATTGCACACTCAATATAGTTTCTTACCCATCAGAAGATAGGTCAGATATAATAGGCTGGTTGGTGTAAGGTGAAGGAAAGACTCAAAAAGTTAACAAAGTTTAATGGATGATTGTTAAATAAGCAAACTTATGGGCTCATCATCTTCAGTGTCAGCTGTCTTGATGTCAGACTCATGATTGTTTTATGGTGCTGAATCCAACACTTCTTATTTTGTTTTTTTATGAAACAGAACTTATAGTAGGAGTTTATCCTCATTTTTCTTTTGGAAATGCTTTATTTTTTTTTAATGATTGAAATGCATTTATACCAAGATTAGTTCTTGGTACAAACTCAAATACTGCCTTTGGATTCCGGTTTCTTCATAGGTTGAATTTAATATGTTTATCAAGATTTAGTTATGACTCATATGGCCTGTCACACATTATGTAAAAGCCAAAAAAAATGTGACACTGAGTACAAATCCAGAATGATTTTTCCTGAGAGCTTTGAATTTTGAAGACAGACTTTATAGGCCTCTAAAAGAAATCCAAGTTACTTATTTATCATTTGAGAAATTAACTTTATGATCATTTAACACAAATTTGTACAAAGTCCACTTCAGCAAAGTGTTTTGATACTTTATGGTATGATTAATTAATTTTATGATTTTTCTAATACAAAGTTTTCTTTTTCTATAAAAATGAAGATCCTGATAGAGAAGGAATGGATATCCATGGGCCACAAGTTCTCCCAAAGGTAAAAATATCCTCATTTTAAAGGTGGAGGCTAAGGAGAATTCAGTAGGGTGAGATTTATCAAAACCCTGATATGTTCTTGTGTAAGAAGGAAGAATAAGTTGAGCATGGCATGAATCTCTTTTCATCAAGAAACACATATTCCATACACAATGTTAAGGAACTAGGGCCACAGGGGTAACTAGACTATCATATCTGCCTTCAAAGTGAAACAAATGATTATATCGAATCATTAAATATTTCAAGGAAGAACAGACATCACAGGCCACAGAGGAAAAAGAGCTTAACTGTGTTTGAAGAACACAAAATAGGCTTCCAGGAATAGGCAATATTTAAGGGTGAATTTTAGGGACTGAATAGGAGTTTGCTAGAGAGAACAGTGGGCATTCAGGTAGAGGGAGTGATATCTAATGCAAGGCAACTTTTAATCTTTTATAAGAAAAAAAGGCATTTGCACATTTCTGTTCTTTGGTAAGAGGTGGATGCAAGGACTTATATTTATTTAGTGATCTAATGCTGCTATAAGTCAAACAGCCTCACTGAGACTTTGTGTGTTATGAGAAAAACAAATGCTTACCAAATACCTAACAATATGCTGTAAACTATGTGAGACACTGAGCTGATAACAAAGGCACTTAAAGTATGAGTTTTACCCTCAAGGAGGTTGCTATTCAAGTCTTATTAGCCCGCATTGGTGTGTATCCATTTAATTTCTTTTGATTACCACTCTCTAGCTATTTGGATCCATCCATTTGTTCTTCTTTTGTCAACAAAATTTGGTCCAGGCAATATGCCATGTTTTGGGGGGACTGTATTACACCAGATGTGTTTGCTGTCCCTTCTTTTATAGAAAATAAAATCGGTGATGACAGTATAGTATGATATGGGCTTCCCAGGTAGCACTAGTGGTAAAGCACCTGCCGGCCAATGCAGAAGATGTAAAAGATAAGGTTTCCGTCCCTGGGTTGGGAAGATCTCCTGGAGGAGGGGATGGCAACCACTCCAGTATTCTTGCCTGGAGAGTCCCATGGACAGAGGAGCCTAGTGGGCTACAGTTCATATGGTCACAAAGAGTCAGACATGACTGAAGCGACTTAACACACACATAGTATGATAACTGCTACAAGGGAACCTTACCCATTCTGGGCAAAGGAAAATTCCTAGAACTGGTGGTATTTTAGAACATTAAGAAGATGAGGTTGATCTATTTTTAGGTTTTGAGAAATCTCCATACTATTTTTCACACTGGCTGCACCATTTTATACTCCCACCAACAAGTAGGATGGTTCCCTTTTCTCCATATCCTTGGCCAATATTTGTTGTGTTTCATTTTGAGTTTCTTTTTGGGTATATATCTGAGAAAAAAGAAAAACACTGATTTAGGAGGATACAGTGCACCCCCATGTTCATAGCAGTATTATTTACAGTTGCCAAGGTGTAGAAGCAACCTAAGTGTCCATCAATAGATGAATGGATAAAAAGGACGTTGTATATATATATATATAGATATACAGTGGAATACTACTCAGCCATAAAAAGGAGTGAAACTTTGTCATTTGCAGCATCATGGATGGACTTTGGAGGGCATTATGCTAAGTGAAATAAGTCATACAGAGAAATACAAATACTGTATGATATCACTTGTATGTGGAATCTAAAAAGTACAACAAACTAGTGAATATAACAAAAAACTAGCAGACTCACAGATATAGAGAACAAAGTAGTGGTTAGGAAGAAACTAGGGAAGAGGGGTAAAGAGAGGAGTAAAAACAGGGGTAGGAAATTTTTTAAGAGGGTTATGAAGTTATATGGAATCATGTGCCTGAAACTTGTGAAAATTATAAAGCACTATAGATTTAAAGAATCTTTCATGCAAAAAAAAGTTTTAAAAAAGAAGATTGAAGATTTGTTTAAATCAAAACTACAATAAGATATCACCTCACACCAGTCAGAATGGCTATCATCAAAAAATCTACAAACAATAAATGCTGGAGAGGATGTGGAGAAAAGGGAACCCTCTTGCAAAGTTGGTAGGAACATAATTTGATACAATCACTATAGAAGACAGTATGGAGATTCCTTAAAAAACTAGGAATAAAACTACCATATGACCCAGCAATCCCACTACTAAGCATATACCCTGAGGAAACCAAAATTGAAAAAAGTCATATGTACCCCAATATTCATTGCAGCACATTCATTGCAGCATGCACCCCTAACTATTCATTACAATAGGTAGAATATGGAGCAACTTAGATGTCCATTGACAGATGAATGGATAAAGAAGCTGTGGTGTGTGTATATATAATGGAATATTACTCAGCCATAAAAAAACGAACACATTTGAGTCTGTTCTAATGAGGTGGATGAACCTAGAGCCTATTATACAGAGTTAAGTAAGTCAGAAAGAAAAAAAATTAATGTCATATATTATCACATATATATGGAATCTAGAAAGATGGTACTGATGAACCTATTTGCAGGGAAGGAAAGGAGATGCAGATGTAGAGAACAGACTTATGGACATGGGGTGGGGGGAAGGAGAGGGTGGGATGAAAGTAGAGAGTAACATGGAAACATATATACTACCATACATAAAACAGATCAGTTCAGTTGCTCAGTCATGTACAGTTCTTTGTGACCCCATGGATAGCCAATAGAAATTTAAAATAGATAGCCAATGGGAATTAGCTATATGACTCAGAGAACTCAAATTGGGGCTCTGTAACAACCTAGAGTGGTGGGATGGGGTGGGAGGTGGGAGGGAGGTTCAAGAAGGAGGGAGCATATGTATACCCATGGCTGATCCATATTGATGTATGGCAGAAGCCCAATACAATACTGTAAAGCAGTTATTCTTCAATTAAAAATAAATACATTTTAAAGAAGATTAAAGATTTGAAAGAAATAGTGGGTGTTTTGTAGAATGACTCCTTAAGAAAAAAGAGGGATAAAAACTTCCATCCAAATGAAAACATTTAGCTTGAGGTATAACTAAGAACCACTCTTACAGCAGAAAGCAAAGAGGAACTAAAGAGCCTCTTGATGAAAGTGAAAGAGGACAGTGAAAAAGCTGTCTTAAAACTCAACATGTGAAAAACTAAGACCATGGCATCTGGTCCCATCACTTCATGGCAAATAGATGGAGAAAGAATGGAAACAGTGACAGACTTTATTTTCTTGGGCTCCAAAATCACTGCAGATGGTGACTGGAGCCAGGAAATTAAAAGACGCTTGCTCCTTGGAAGAAAATCTATGACCAATCTAAACAGCATATTAAAAAACAGAAACATTACTTTCCCGACAAAGTTCCATATATAGTCAAAGCTGTGGTTTTTCCAGTAGTCATGTATGGCTGTGAGAGTTGGACTATAAAGAAAGGTGAGTGCCAAAGAATTGATGCTTTTGAACTGTGGTGTTGGAGAAGACTCTTGAGAGTCCCTTGAACTGCAAGAAGATCCAACCAGTCAATCCTAAAGGAAATCAGTCCTGAATATTCATTGGAAGGACTGATGCTGAAGCTGAAACTCCAATACTTTGGCCACCTGATGTGAACTGACTCATTGGAAAAGACCCTGATGCTGGGAAAGATTGAAGGCAGGAGGAGAAGGGGACAACAGAGGATGAGATGGTTGGATGGCATCACCCACTCGATGGACATGAGTTTGAGCAAGGTCCAGCAGTTGGTGATGGACAGGGAAGCTTGGCGTGTTGTAGTCCATGGGGTCACAAAGAGTTGGACATGACTGAGCAACTGAACTGAACTGATAACTAAGAACATCTCTTCAGTGGAGACTACACGGAAGGACAGGTGGAGAAGGAACTAAGTCTGTAAATGTCCAAGGCAGAAGTTAGATATTTTTACTTGATGGCCTTGATCTTTTTCATTAATACTGTAGACATCAATGTGAAATGTGTTAGGGTTACAGGAGATAGCTTAAAATTTGCAAGAGCTGTAAGGGTTAATGGGAAAACTGTGTTAAGGATATACATAAAGGTTGATGCTGCTGCTGTTTAATTGCTTCAATCATGTCCAACTCTGCACAACCCTATGGACTGCAGCCTGCCAGGCTCCTCTGTCTATGGGGATTCTCCAGGCAAGAATACTGGAGTGGATTGCCATGTCCTCCTCCAGGGGATCTTCCGAACCCAGGGATTGTACCCATGTCTCCCACATTGCAGACTGATTCTTTACTGTTTGAGCCACCAGGGAAGCCAAAGGATACTGGATTGTGTAGCCTATCCCTTCTCCAAGGGATCTTCCCGACCCAGGAATTGAACCCAGGTCTTCTGCATTGCAGGTGGATTCTTTACCAGTTGAGCTATCAGGGAAGCCCATTAATAAAGGTTACTTAGGAGCAATTAAGTTCCAGCTGAGTATGGAGACTTAAGTTGTCAATTTGCCTGGTTTTAAATTTTTTTCAAGCAGCATTCATCAGTCAGGATGTGGAAGTAGAGAACATAGCTTTGTTTGTTCCTCAGTGGTTGGATTTTGAAGGAAAATAATGACAGAAAAGACCAGAAAGTTGAAGAAAATGGGGAAAGAATAGTTGATGGGGGCAGATCTAGAATATAGGGTGGTAAGGAAGCTAGGAGGAATCTGGCAAGTAGAGAGGTCCAAAGATGAGGGCTGGTTGAGGTAAGATGAGCAGCTTTTGGAAATATAATATGTGGTGATCAGAGCAGGATATTGAGATTAAGGTTTCGAAGTGGAGGAAGCACCTTTAGCTAACATCAGAAAACATGGATGCCATGGATACACAAGCCTGATGTGAAGTAGATAGAGGTAAAGATCAGTGAAGTAGATTAGTTAGTTAAGGAGTCTAAGCCAATGTAGGTCATCTGCATTGTAAGATAAGTACTTAACAGCTGGACTCAGGTTCTTCAGAAAATGTAGAGAAGTGACCCAAATATTGTGGAAGACAACACTGAGGAAAATGAATGAGCATGACACATAATGGAAGTATTTTTAAGAGAGTAAAAGGAGTAGTTGAATGCAGTGGTAAGGAGGAGAAAATTGACCCCACTTCAGCTTTCTTTTAGGGTTATGATACGTGAAGAGTGGAATGATGAGCCGTCTCAGTTTTATTTGGGCCCCAGGAAGTAGTGTCCTTGGTGATGTAGATTTCAATTATATCAAAAGATAGAACATTCAGTGTAGATGCTAAGGATGCCATGTTTGTTTACAGTGGATTAGGGCTTCTAGTGGATGGTAGAGTTGGGAAAGAGCATCATGGGAGAGAAAACATTAAACAGTTCTGGGATGAGATTTTTTCATTCATTTAAGAAATGTATTAAATACTCTTTTTACACCAGGCACTGTCCAGTAAACAACATAGATATGATCTTAGCTCACATGAAGCTAAATGTAGCTGTTAAATTGAATAAAATCAAATATAATTGAAAATTCAGTTCCTTATTCATACTAGCCATATTTGAAGTGCTTAATAGCGACTGCCATATTGGACAGCACAAATATGGAACATTTCAATCATTGTAGAAAGTTCTATTGTAGAGGATGTAAAAGGAAATAGAATAGATGACCAAAGGGTTTATGATCTGGATAATAGTGAAAGTTGCTCGTGGCTAAGAGATCTACTGGGATTAATGAACTTGAGATTCTAAGTGGTATTTTGGCATTAGGTATTTCCTTGCCAATTCCAACACAGAAACAGAAAGTGACATTGCTATAGCCTGTCCAAACAGTGTAATCCCTGATGTTAATCATTGTCTTTCTTTACCTTTACTTGTATCTCTTAGGTGTGGGCACCTGGATGGGGACTCTAAAGAAGTATCCCCTATCTTCACACAGTTCCTAGACTGTATCTGGCAATTAATGGAACAATTTCCATGTGCCTTTGAGTTTAATGAAAATTTCCTGCTGGAAATTCATGACCATGTTTTCTCCTGCCAGTTTGGGAACTTCCTTGGAAACTGCCAGAAGGATCGAGATGATCTGAGGTGAATTCAGTTTGTGAGAAAACACTGAATAGGGAGAGGAGATCAGTGTAAATTTACCAGTCACCCTGAATTTGGGACAGCAGTTCACAAAAGGGGAGGAGATGACAACTATAAAAATAATTGTTGAAGCATAAAATACTTGATATTTGTGTGGGTATTCCTCAAAACCTCAGATTCTTTATCTGTGAAATAGGGATAATAATACCTACTTTTCAGATCCATCATGAGGAACCAATAAAGCAATGGATGTGCAAGGATTTTATAAGGAATAAGTGTTTGAGTAGTCATTAGCTACTGTCCTTTATCATTTGTGTCTAAGATTACTAAATAGCAGGTCATAGGCCAAGTCTGGCTTAACAGGCATATTCTGTTTCATCTGTAGAATATTTTTTAAACTGTGAATTAGTAGTCAGCATTTAAATATCTTGATATTTCAGATAAAAATCCAGTTGTTTTAGGATTTTTTACTAAATCGAAAAGCCATTGTGGCAAGATATTCTGAAAAATCAGAAGCTCTGGCAGTACCAGACCTGCATTTTCTAATGGCAGTAATCAGCTGGAGCTGAGTAATAGCGTGTTCCATTTGAATGAAGCAAGCTCACTCTTGTTTGCCACAATTCTCACTACTCTCTGTAGTTTATTCTCAGCTCACTTTGTATGTTACTTCCCCAGCTCCTACAGGCACTTGAATTGGTACCAGACTTAAACTCTAACATCCTCACAATATATAAAATGTAAATAACTTTTGAAGTTGACAAGACAGAGTTTCTGGGAATAGCATTCTCCTTGTTTTAGAGTCAGAGAAAAAGAATAGAGAGGGGAAATGACTATCTCACAATCCACTCTTGTTTCATAGTTGTTAGCTGAGTAGCAGTTAGCTCAAGTTCTCAGTCCCTGCAGTGATGTATCCTGGATAAATCAGATGATATCTCTAATTCTGTTTTCTTGTCAACACAGAGAACAGTGGTGAATCTTGCTGCTTCAAAATCTGTAGTTACTTAGTAGATTCTGTGCACATTTCTATTTCATTTTGTAACTAGATCTTTCTTACCCTCTTCCCAAATGCTTATAAACACATTTGTTCTGTCTCTGACCTGCTTTTCTAGCATTAAAATCAGAGATCTTTTCTGTATACTTTTTACCCACCCTCTTAAAATGAGGCTAATATATCCTAAACCCATTGCTCACACAAATTTGAATCTCCATGTAAAAGTATGAAAGTTGAAAATTTTAACATATGCTTTAATAGTGGTTATATAAAACAAGCAGACATATCATTCATCCATGAAAGAAAAGACATGGACGCTAGGATCAGAGAGACCTGGGTTCAGATTGGCTCTGTCACCTACTAGCTGTGTGACTTTTTGCAAATTAATTTTTGTCTCATTTTCTCATTATTATTTTGGGAATAAAATATCTCACAAGGTTTTATTATGAAATTGAATAGGGTATCTTAAGTAGAGTCTAGGACAGTGTTTGACACATAATAAATACTCAACAAATACTGCTTACCTTACCTCTGCAAGATTTTTTTTTCCCTTGTTAAACCAACAACAAATGAGAAAGATGCATATACAGTTCCTTTGGCCTCATTGAAATGGTCTGAGGATTCTAAAAGTTGCAAGACTACAATTTTTACATCATACACCCCATATCGCTTCTCTTTGTTTTCTTTGACACTATATGAGCAAATGAACTTCCCATGCATGGATACACAGCAGCTTTCATTGGGGACAATGAATCCCATACTTTTTTGTGTTAACTAAGTAGCTCCCCAGGGACTCAGCTAAGGCTTAAGAAGAATCAGTCTTGCAATATAAATATCACAATCTGTGCTGCTCACCTAGGATAACTCACAAATATTTGCTAATATAAATTGCTAAATTGTCTTTCACTGTCTTATACCTTCTGAGTGGAGGAGAAACTGGCTTGAAATAAAATATAGAAAAGCCAGAAATTCACCTCTTATCTGTTAATTTACTAGATTTTTAAAATGAATTCTAGATATTTTTAAAAACTGGAAAGCTTATTCATAGAATCTAAGATTTGGAAGAGACCTTAAAGATCACATTATACAAATGAGAAAATAGGCCCAAAAAGGGCTAGGGACATCCCTAAGATTACGTTGCTACTCTGTGGCAGAGACAGAGAGTCTCTGCATATATACTCGGCACATGTTGCTCTTCAATGTGGAACTCTTTCTAACCTCTTTAAAAAGGGAAAAGTTGAAGCCTAGATAATTTGTTACTCTATCATTCTTCATTACCATTTATTTTCATTTTCCTTGTATTATATCCTAGCCCTCTGTCTTAAGTTAGGTTACTTGTTAATAGAATTTAGATGATTGTCAAGTTCAGCAGATCTATTGATGTTACTTGCTTGCTGCTTTTAATTTTTTGGCTTGTTTTTCTTTTCTTACAGAATATATGAGAAAACCCATTCAGTGTGGCCTTTCTTGGTTCAGAGGAAACCAGACTTCAGGAACCCTCTCTATAGAGGCTTCTCTGTGTATGGGGTACTCAATCCTAGTACTGTGCCCTGCAACATTCAGTAAGTTCCTAAGCTGTTCATCCTTCCTTACAGCAAGCCCCAAGGCCTCAGCTTCTTTGCCTCTCCTTGTATAGGAGAGGCAAAGCTATGGAGTAGCTCCATAACCCAAGCTATGGAGTAGGACATTCTCTCCCAGATTACCTATTCCTTGCTGCCTCTGAAAGCAAGACCACACTCCCATTGGTTTTCAGGGCTTTGTAGTTACTTGCTTAGGGGAATAAACAAGAAACAATAGTTTATTTATAGTAGTACAACCAGTCAAGATGTAGGTTGTTTCATTCCTTTTAGTTTTTCCTTACATATTTCTCTTCTTTCTTATCCTTTTCCCCAACAAAGAGAAGGAAAAACAGAGAAAGAGAATGTGCTGATATAGTTTGTTCTACTTTCCCCACAAAGTGTTAAGTACAGGGTGCCATACTCATGGACCACAATTCAATGAGTACAAGACAAAACTGAATGTGTTTATTAAGTCTAATGGTTTATTTTGTATATTCTGTAGAATTTTATATATGTAAGATCATGTCATTTCTGAATAGATATTGTTTTAATTATTCCTTTCCAATTTGGATGCCTTTTATTTTACCTAATGCCTTATGTAGAACTTCCAGTGCTGAATAGAAGTGAAAGCAAGCATTGTTGTACTGTTCCTTACCTTAGGGGGAAATCTTTCAGTCTTTCTCCATTGAGTATGTTATAGTTTTGTTTTGCTTTACAAATGACCTTGATCATGTTTAGCACATTCTGTTCTGTTCCTAGTTTGTTGAGTGCTTTTATGATGAAAGTGTTTGAGATTATATCAAATGTTTTTTCTGAATCATGTTGAGATGCAGATGATTATGTGTTATTTTCTCCTTAATTTTGATTGTTTTTGTTTGGCCACACTACATGGCTTGAGGGATCTCTGTTCCCTGACCAGGGATTGAACCCAGGCCATGGTAGTGAAAGCTCAGAATCCAAGTCATTAGGCCACCAGAGAACTCCCTCTCATTAATTTTGTTAATGTGGTATGTAGCACTGATTGATTTTCAGACGTTGAACCAACCATGCCTTCCTATGGTAAATCCCACTTGGTCATGGTATATAATCCTCTTAATATGCTGCTGGATTTGGTTTCCTAGTATATTGTTGAGGATTTTTGCATCTATATTCATAAAGCATATTAATCTACAGTTTTATTTTCTTAGAATGTCCCGGTCTGGCTTTGGTATCAAGGTTGTAGTGACCACATAGAATGAGCTGAGAGTGTTCCATTCTCTTCAACATTTGGAATAGTTTGAAAAGGATTATTGTTAATTCTTCAGTGTTTAGTAGAAGTCACCAGTGAAGCCATCTAGTCATGAATTTTTCTTTGTTGAGAATTTTTTGATTACTGAATCAAAAACTGTTATAGGTCCGTTCAAATTTTTTATTTCTTGAGTCATTTTTGGAAGTTTGTATGTTTCTAAAAGATTTTCCATTTCATCTAATTTGTTGGCATGCAATTGTTCATGACTTTCTCTAGTATTTTTCTTTATTTCTATAATGTCAGTAGTAACATCCCTAACTTAATTTATGATTTTAGTAATTTGAGAGTTTCCTCTTTTATTTTTTGAGGCCAAAATACCTTCCTTCAATGTCAAAAGCATCTTGTACATAAACTGGATAATGCATATTAAATGATTCATTTCTGTTACTTTTAGGGGTTTGAGGGGCATTTTTCTGGTTTTATTGTGATATAATTGACATAAAACGTGGTGTAAGCTTAAGGTATATAGTGTGATGATCTGATACATGTAAATATTATGAAATGCTCACCACAACAAGATCAGTTAGCACATCCTCTACTCATACAGTTACCATTTTGCTGTTTGCTGTTATGGCGAGAACATTAAAGCTCTACAATTATAGCAAAATATGGAATGATTCACAAGTTTGCATGTTATTATTTTACACCTGTCATGCTAATCCCTGTATCATCCCAATGCTGCCAAAATGAGCACCCTCTCATTGTTTTTAATCAATTTAACTTAATGTTTTATTGAATTTATTAATCTTTTCAAAGAACCATCTTTAGTTTTGTTGATTTTATCTATTTTATAATCTCTATTTCATTTATCTCTGTTTTAATCTTTATTATTTCTTCCATTATGCTAACTTTGGGTTTAATTTGTCCTCCCTTTTTAGCTTCATAAGGTGTAAGATTAAGTGGTTCTTTTTTAATGAATGCATTTACAGTTATAAATTTCCTTTTTAGCAGTTCTTTCTCTGTATCCCATAAGTTTTGGTATATTGTATTTTTGTTTATATCAATCCCAAAGTACTTTTTAATTTGAGTTTCAGATAGTTTAGTTCATTCACTCAGTCGTGTCCAACTCTTTGTGACCCCATGGACTGCAGCACACCAGGCCTCCCTGTCCATCACCAACTCCCAGAGTTTACTCAAACTCAGATAAACAAACAATAATTTGCCTAAAAAGCTTAGATTCTTTAATGCACTTAAAGACAGTTCTAAAATGTATACAGAAATGGGTTAAAAGTTACAGTTAAAAATTAAAAATAAGAAACAATGAATTGGGGCATTCAAGGCACAGCCTTTCTCTCCTCCCTTAGTGTCATCTTCACCCAGGTGAGACTCCCTGAACATCCATTTTCCCATGCAGGTTCCAGGAAGCAGTCAGTTAAATCACTTTATTCCATAAAAGTCTACAGAATAGATTCTAAGGAAGGGGATATGTGGGTTGACGGGAATGTGGGTATTTAATTTGTTATAGGTAATGCCAGATTGAGCCTGACCCTCTTGTGGGGTAGAAGCACTACTTCTCCCCTTCTCTCTGCAGGCAGAGCTTGACTTCCCAGCCCAATCCCTCTATCTACTTCCTTAAAGAAACAGCTCTGCCTTTTTCCCTGACCCTTTTCATCAACAATGTAAGGTTCTAACCAGTGCTGTGATGAGCTATGTTTGAACCTGTTGCAATGGGCCTATATATGTGCTTACTCTCTCCTACTACCCTGTTCTCTGTATCTATGTGTTTATCTTTTTTGTTTCTTTTTATTCCACGTATGAGTGAAATCATATTTATCTTTCTCCATCTGACTTATTTCACTTAGCATAAAACCCTTAATATCCATCCATGTTGTCACTAATGGCAAGATTTTGCCTTTTTATGGCTGAGTAGTATCCTGTTGTATATATATGTATTGTGTGTGTGTTATATTTATATACATATATATATTTTTTTCTTTTCTTTTCTTTATCCATCCATCAATGAGAACTTGGGTTGTTTCCATGCCTAGGCTGTTGTAAGTAAATCTGCAACATATGTAAGGGTGGTGTGTATCTTTTCAAACTATTATTTTTGCATTCTTCATATGAATACCAAAAAGTAGAATAGCTGGATAATATGGTATTGCTTTCTTAACTTTTTGAGGTATCGCCATACTGTTTTCCATAGTGGATGCATCAAATTACATTCCAATCAGCAGTGCACAAGGGATCACTTTTCTCTATATCCTTTCCAACACTTGTTTCCTGCCATTGATACTAGCCATTCTGATGGATGTGAGGTGATATATTGGGGTTTTGATTTGCACTTCCCTAATAATTAGTGATATTGAACTTCTTTTCATGTGCCTGTTGGCAATCTGTATGTCTTCTTTGGAAAAATGTCTGTTCAGATCCTCTGCCCTTTTTTAAAAAATCAGTTTGTTTATTTTGTTGTTGCTGAGTTATGTGAGTTCTTTATATATTTTACATATTAACCCCATATCATATATTTGCAAATAACTTGTCCCATTTGGTAGGTTGTCCTTTCATTTTGCTGATGGTTTCCTTTACTGTACAGAAGCTTTTTAGTTTGATGTGGTCCCATTTGTTTATTTTTGCTTTTGTTTTCCTTGCCTGAGGAGAAAGATATTGCTAAGACGAATGTCAAAGAGCATACTGCCTATGTTTCCTTCTAGGGGTTTTATAATTTCAGGTCTTACACTCCAGGATTTGATCCATTTTGAGTTGATTTTTTTGTCTGCTATGGGATAGTGATCTAGTTTCTTTTTTTTCCCACATGTTTATTGTCCAGTTTTCCTAACACCATTTATTGAGGAGACTACCTTTCTCCATAGTATGTTCTTTGCTCTTTTATCATAAATTAATCGTCCATATGTGCATGAGGTTATTTTTGTGCCCTCAATTCTGTTTCACTGTTCTATGTATCTTTTTTTCTGCCACTGCTGTGATGTTTTTGATACTGTAGCTTTGTGGTATGCTTTGAAATCAGGGAGGGGGATACTTTCACTTTTTTCTTTTTCCTCAGAATTTGTTTTGCTATTTAAGTGAAAAGTGAAAGTGTTATTTGCTCAATTGTGTCTGACTCTTTGTGATACCATGGGCTGCAGCCAGCCAGACTCTTCTCTCCATAGAATTCTCCAGGCAAGAATACTGGTGTGGGTAGCCATAGACTTCTCTGGGAATCTTCCCAACCCAGGGATTGAACCTGGGTCTCCTGTATTGTAGGCAGATTCTTTACCATCTGAGCCACCAGAGAAGCCCAGGATGCACCAAGATTTTAGTATGTTTTGTTCTATTTCTGTGACAAATGTCATCAGGATTTTGATAGGGATTGCATTGAATCAGTAGATTGATTTGGTAATATGGACAGTTTAGCAATGTTAATTCTAATCCACAGCCATGGAATGTCTTTCCATTTCTTTGTGTTTTGTTAAGTTTCTTTCAACAGTGTCATAGATTTTAGCGAACTAGTCATTCACTTCCTTAGTTAAATTTATCCCTAGGTATTCTTTCTGTTGTGACTGTAAATAGGATTATTTTCTTTTTAATTTCTCTTTCTGCTTGTCTGTTGTTAAGGTGTAGAAAGTCAAAAGATTTTGCATATGAATTTTGTACCCTGCAACTTTATTCATTTACTATTTCTAATAGTTTTTTTGGTGGAGGCATTAGGGCTTTCGATATATAAAATCATGTCATCCACAAATAGTTACAGTTTTACTTCCTATTTTCCAATTTGGATGCCTTTTATTTCTTTTTCTTTTGTAGTTGCTCTGACTAGGACTTCTCATGTTGAATAAGACTAGCAAGAATGGGCATCCTTTTCTTGTTCCTGATACTAGAGGTATAGCTGTCAGTTTCTCATTGTTGAATATGATGTTAGCCATGGGCTTGTCATATATGACTTTTATAATGTTGAGATACATTTATTCTATACCCATTTTATTGAGAGTTTTTATCATAAATGATTGTTGAATATTGTCAAATGCCTTTTGTGCACCTATTGAGATGATCATACAATTTGTATTCTTAATTTTGTTGATGTGGCATATCTCATTGGTTGATTTGTGAATGTTGAACCATCCTTGGATCCCTGGAATAAATCCCACTTGGTCAAATTGTATCCTTTTAATGTATTGTTGTATATGGTTTGTTAATATTTTGTTGACAACTTTTGTGTCTATGTTCATTAGAGATACTGACCTATACAGTTCTTTTTTTGAATTACTCTTGTCTGGTTTTGGTATTAGGTAATATTGAGCTCATAAAATGTGTTAGCAAGCATTCCCTCCTCTTCAATTTGACAAGGGTGGACATTAATTCAACTTTTAATGTTGGGTAAAATTCACCTGTGAAGGGATCTTGTTCTCAATTTTTTTTTCTTGGGGTGAGTTTTTTGATTACTGCTTCAGTCTCTTTACTAGTGATTGGTCTACTCATATTTTCCATTTCTTCATGATTCACTCTTGGACAGTTGTATAATTCTAAAAATTTATCCACTTTTAGGTTATCTAATTTGTTGCTGTGTAGCTGTTCATAGTATTATATAATTATTTGTATTACTGTGGTATCCATTGTAATTTCTTCTCTTTTGTTTTTTATTTTATTTAGCTGAGCCTTCTCTATTTTTTCTCTTAATGAGTTAAGCTAAATGTTGGTCAATTTTGTTTGTCTTTCCAAAAAACCAGCTCCTAGTTTCATTCATATTTTTCTGTTGTCTGTTTCATCTCTATTCCCTCTATTTTTATTCTGGTCTTTATTATTTCCTCCCTTCCACTAACTCTGAGCTTTGTTTGTCATTCATTTTATAGTTCTTTTAGGTTTATGGTTATGTTGTTTTTTGAGATTTTTCTTGTATCCTGAGGTAGGCCTGAATTGCTATAAACTTTCCTCCTCATACTGCTTTTGCTGACTCCCATAAATACTGGTATGTCAGGTTTTCATTTTCATTTGTCTTCAGGTATGTTTTAATTTTGGAGCTTCTCAGGTGGTGCTAGTGGTAAAGAACCCACCTGCCAATGTAGGAGATATAAGAAACATGGGTTTGATCCCTGGGTTGGGAAGATCTTCTGGAGGAGAGCCTGGCAACCTACTCCAGTATTCTTGCCTGGAAAATCCCATGGACTGGCAGGGTACAGTCCACAGGGTCACCAAGAGTCAGACACGACTGAAGCAACTTAGCACACACACATACACATGTTTTTATTTCATCTTTAATTTCTTCATTGACCCAATAGTTGTTTAGTAGCATGTTTTTTAGTCTCCAAGTAGTTGTAATTTTTTCCAGCTTATTTCTTGTAGCTGATTTCTAATGTATATGCCACTGTGGTCAGAAAAAAGACTTGATATGATTTCAGCTTTCTGAAATTTATTGAGATTTTTGTGTGCGTGTCCTAGCAGAGGATCTATCACTGAGAAAGTTCCATGTACACTTCATAAGAATATATATTCTGCTGTATTTTTAAGAAGTAGTCATTACCAACCTATCAAATCTACGTGCTCTAATGTTTTCTTTAAGGCTGCTGTTTCCTTGAAGACTTTCTGCCTGGATGATTTGTCCACTGATGTAACAGGGTGTTAAGATGTGCTACACTTACTGTGTTGCTTTCAATGTACCCCTTTAATTCTGTTAACAATTCCTTTATATATATTTGTCACTCCTTAACATGGTTCATATATATTAATAATTTTTATATCTTCTTGATGAATTGTACCCTTTATCATTTATAATGTCCATCTTTGTCTCTTGTTAAATTTTTTGGCATAGTCTGTTTGTCTGATGTGGTATGGCTACATCTACTTTTTTTTTTGACTGCGATTTGCTTCACTTTGAGCCTGTTTGTCTTTAGAGCTGAGGTAAGTCTCCTAGAAGCAGCATATAGTTGAGTCTTGTTTTTTCCTTTATTTATCCAGCCACTCTGTGTCTTTTGATTGCTAAATTCAACCAATTTTTATTTAGAGTGATTATTGCTATCACGAACTCAGTACTGCCATGTAAACTTTTGTTTCTGATTGATACATATCTCTATTGTTTCTTTTTCCTTGTGTTTCTATCTGCTATTTTAATTTGGTGGCTTTCTATGATGTTTTTCTCTGCTATCTCTTTTTTGTTCTGTGCTCTACTTTAGATTTGTGTATGGTAGTTACCATAAAGTTTATACAAAGAATCTCTTAAAGTAGTTTTTTTTCCTTCTGATAACATCTTACCTTAATTTTTATAAACCATAAAGTTTATACACAGTATCTCTTAAAGTAGGTTTTTTTTCTTCTGATAACATCTTATCTTAATTTTTCTATACAGTTTCCATCCTTTTTCTCTTTCCTTTATATATTTCTGTTGTCTCAAATTATCCCTTTTTATGTTGTGAATTTGTTACTAAGTGGAAGTAGCTATAGTTAGTTTTGCTTCTTTTTTTATTTACATTTTATAATTAAGTTTTAAACAACCTATTCGAATGTACAGTTGTCATTTTCTGATTCTGTTTATCACCTTATTCAACATTTTCTGTACCTTTGCCTTTTTCTTTCTGGTAGAAGAGCTCCTTTTAAACATTTCTTGTAAGGCAGTTCTAGTGCTGATGAATTTCCTCAGCTTTTGTTATTTGGGGAAAACCTTCAAACCTTCATCTTTCATATATAATATCTTTGCTGAATAAAGTATTCTTGAGTTACAATTTTTAATCTTTCAGTATTTTTACGATGTCATTCCATTCCCTCCTGGCTGGCAGAGAAATCTGATAGAGTAATGGAGGTTCTTTTGTAGGTTACCATCTATTTTTTCCCTGGCTGCCTTTGAAATTTTCTCTTTGTCATTAACTTTTGACAGTTTTAATATAATATTTCTTGGTGAAGGTCTTTATTCATCAAGGTAATTAGCTAATTAGATATTCTCTTGGTTTCATGGACATGCATATCTAGTTCATTATACAGGTTTTAAAAGTTCTCAGCTATTACTTCTTCAAATGAACTCTTCACTCCCTTTCCTTCTCTTATCCTTCTCGGGTAGCTCTCATGCAATTTCTTAATTTTTTGATACCTTATTTGTCTGTCCTCTTCTACTTGTGTTATTTCTAGATTGTTATCTTCAGGCTCAAGAAATTTCTCTTCCCTATGATCAACCTGTTTTCCAGTGGTTTCTAATGTGTTCTTCATCTCACTTATTGTGGTCTTTAGTTTTAGAATTACTGTTTGGTTCTTTTTTGGAGTTTTAAACTGTTTGGTAATGTATTCCTTCTGTTGCTTAATTTTATTCCTCATCTCATTGAACTGCTTTTCTGAGTTTTGTTATAGATTATTGAATTTTTTCATGAGATATATTTCAAATTTTCTATCATTTTGATCACAGTAGTCCATGAAATATTTTTCACTGAGGTATAGTTGATGCACAATATTTATTATCTAAGTTTCAGGAATACAATTTTGTGATACAATTTTTAAGGTTATATTCCATTTGTAGTTAATATATATGTTAGACATATTCCCTATGTTATATATTTTTGTAACATATATTTTATACATACTAGTTTGTTCCTTTTCATCCCCTACCCCTAATTTGCCATAGCCCTCTTCCCTATCCCCAGCGATAACCGCTAGTTTATTCTCTATATCCGTGAGTCAGTTTCTTTCACTTATATTAACTTGTCTATTTTATTTTTTAGATTCCTTATGTAAGTGATAACATATTGTGTTTCTCTTTCTCTGGGTAACTTATTTCACATAGCCTAGTACTCTCCAGGTCCATCCATGTTATTGCAGATAGCAAAATATCAAAATTTTTATGGGTGAGTACTATTCCATTGTATATGTATATACCACATCTTCTTTATTCATTCATGGACACGTGGGTTGCTTCCATATCTTGGCAGTTGTAAGTAATACTGCCATGAACACTGGAGTGCATTTAGTTTTTTGAATTAATGTTTTCATTTTCTTCAGATATACGACATATAACCCAGCAATCCCACTGTGAAATTGCTGGGTTATATTGTAGTTTTATTTTTGAGAAACCACCATACTGTTTTCCATGATAACTGTACCAGTTTACATTCCCACCAACACTATACAAGAATTTATCTCCACATCCTTATTTGTGTTCTTTTTGCATTCTGACAGCTTTTGACCCTTCTGACAGGTGTGAGGTGATATCTCATTGTGGTTTCCATTTGCATTTTCTTGATGACTGAGGATTCTGAGTGTCTTTTCATGTCCCTGTTGGTCACCTGCATTTCCTCTTTGAATAAATGTCTATCCAGTTTTTCTGCCCATTTTTCAATCCATATGTTTGTTTTTTTCATGTTGAGCTGTATGAGATATTTATGTATTTTGGATATTAACTCATTATCATTCATATCATTTGCAAATATTTTCTCCTATTCAGTAGGTTGTCTTTTTGTTTTGTCAATTGATTCCTTTGCTATGCAAATGCTTTTAAGTTTTATTAGGCCCTATTTGCATATTTTGCTTTCATTTCCTTTGCTTCAAGAGACAATTCCAAAAAAAAATACTGCTACTATGTATTTCAAAAAGTGTTCTTCCTGTGTTTTCTTCCAAGAGTTTTTTAGTTTGTAGACTTACATGGAGGTATTTAATCCATCTAGAGTATATTTTTATATACGGTGTTAGAGAGTATTCTAATTTCATTGTTTTACATGTAGCAGTCCAGTTTTACCAGCATCATTTATGGAAGAGACTGTCTTTTCTATGTTGCATATTCCTGCTTCCTTTGTGATAGGTTAATTGACCATAGCTGCATGGGTTTATTATTGGACTTCTATTCTGTTCTGTTGATCTATGTGTCTGTCTTTGTGCCAGTACCATACTGTTTTGATTTGCATTGTATTCAGTAATATAATTTAGTGTCAGGGAACATGATTCCTCCTGCTATGTTCTTCTTTGCAAAGATTGTTTTACCTATTTTTGGTTTTTCTTTTTTTCCATAGAACCTTTAAAATGTTTGTTCTAGTTCTATTAAAAATTCTCCTTTTTTGACAGGGATTGCATTGACTCTGTAGATTGTGTTGGGATGTATGGTCATTTCAATAATATTAACTTTTCCAATCTGTATACTGAGTTATATACCCTCTATACCAACTTGGATGAGAGTTTTTATCATGAATCGAAACTGAATCTTGCCAAAAGCTTTTTCTACATCTATGGTGTTCATCACATGGTTTTTATTCTTCAATTTGTTAATGTGATATATTACATTGATTGATTTGCAGACGTCAAAAAATAGTTCCATTCCCAAGATAAATCCCATTTGATCATGTGTCTGATTTTTTTGATGTAGCATAAGTTTTTCTAATATTTTCTTGAGGATTCTTGCATCTATGTTCATCTGTTATATTGGCCTGTGATTTTCTTTTTTGTGTTGTCTTGTCTGCTTTTTTGTATCACGATGATGCTGACCTTATGCTGAGGCCAGAAGCATTCCTTTCTCAGCAATGTTTTGGAATAATTTAAAAAGATACATTAACTCTTCTCTAAATGTTTGGTAGAATTCACCCATTAGGCTGTATAGTTCTTTGGTTTCAGTTTACAGTTTTATAGTTTATATTTCAGTTCCAGGTTATAGTTTCCAGTTTTCTTGAGAGTATTTTTATTATTAATTCGATTACATTACTGATAATTGGTCTGTTCATACTTTCTATCTCTTCCTGGTTCAATCTTAGGAAATAGTACATGTCTAGGAATTTTTCCTTTTCTTCTAAGTTGTCCATTTTATTAGCATTTAATTGTTCATGGTAGATTGTTAAGATCTGTATTTCTCTGATGTCAGTTGCAAATTCTTTTTTCTCATTTCTGATTTTATTTATTTTGGCCCTTTCTCCTTTTTTCATGATGAGTCTGGCTAAAGATTTATGAGTTTTATTTATCTTTCCCAAGAACCATCTCTTATTTGATTTTTACTTTAGTCTCTATATCATTTATTTCTGCCCTGATATTTATGATTTCTTTCCTTCTACCAACTTTTGGTTTTGTTTGTGCTTTTTTAATAGCTCCTTTAGGTGTAAAGTTAGATTATCTGAATTTATTATTGTTTGCTGAGGTCAGCTTGTTCCACTACAAATGTCCCCCTTAGAACTGCTTTTTCTGTGTCTCATTGATTATGGACCATTGTGTTTTTGTTTTTATTTGTTTCCTGGTATTTTTTGAATTCCTCTTTGAGTTCTTCAGTGATACATTGGTTGTTTAGTACCATATGTTTAGCCTCCATGTGTTCTTTTTTATTTCAGGTATTTTTCAGTTGCTAGTCTCACAACTTTGTGCTTGGAAAAGATGCTTGATAAGTTTTCAAATTGTGTCAATTTACTGATGCTTGAATTGTGGCCTAGTATGAGATCTACCCTTAGAATGTTCCATGTCACCTTAAAAAATGTGTATTGTATTGCTCTGGCTTGGACCATTTTATATAACATATATATATCAAGTCCATTTGGTCTAATGTGTCATTTAAGGCCAGAGTTTCCTAGTTGCTTTTCTACCTGAATGACCTTTCCATTGATATTAGTGAGGTATTATCAATTCAGTTCAGTTCAGTAACTCAGTCATGTCCGACTCCTTGAGACCCCATGGACTGCAGCATATCAAGCTTCCCTGTCCATCACCAACCCCAGAGCTTACTCAAACTCATGTCCATCGAGTTGGTGATGCCATCCGACCATCTCATCCTCTGTTGTCCCCTTCTCCTCACACCTTCAATCTTTCTCAACATCACGGTCTTTTCCAGTGAGTCAGTTCTTCACACCACGTGGCCAAAGTATTGGAATTTCGCCTTCAGCATCAGTCTTTCCAATGAATATTCAGCACTGATTTCCTTTAGAATTGACTGGTTGTATCTCTCTGCAGCCCAAGGGACTCTCAAGAGTCTTCTCCAACACCATAGTTCAAAAGCATCTATTCTTTGGCACTCAGCTTTCTTTAGAGTCCAACTCTCACATCCATACATGACGAGTGGAAAAACCATAGCTTTGACTAGATGGACCTTTGTTGGCAAAGTAATCTCTCTGCTTTTTAATATGATGTCTAGGTTGGTCATAGGTTTTCTTCCAAGGAGTAAGCGTCTTTTAAGTTCATGGCTGCAGTCACCATCTGCAGTGATTTTGGTGCTCAAAAAAATAAAGTATCTCACTGTTTCCATTGTTTCTTCATCTATTTGCCATGAAGTGATAGGACTGGATGCCATGATCTTAGTTTTCTGAATGTTGAATTTTAAGCCAACTATTTCACTCTCCTCTTTCACTTTCATCAAGAGGCTCTTTAGTTCTTCACTTTCTGTCATAAGGGTGGTGTCATTTGCATATCTGAAGTTACTGATATTTCTCCTGGCAATCTTGATTCCAGTTTGTGCTTTATCCAGCCCTGCCTTTCTCATGATGTACTCTGCATAAAAGTTAATAAGCAGGGTGACAATATACAACCTTGATGTACTTCTTTCCCAGTTGGGAACCAGTCTGTTGGTCCATGTCCAGTTCTAACTGTTGCTTCTTGACCAGCATACAAATTTCTCAGGAATCATGTAAGGTGGTTTGGTGTAACCATCTCTTTAAGAATTTTCCACAGCTTGTTGCAATCCACACAGCACAGGCTTTGGTGGGTGTAATCAATAAAGCAGTAGTAGATGTTTTTCCAGAGCTCTCTTGCTTTTTTGATGGTTCAACAGAGGTTGACAATTTGATCTCTGGTTCCTCTACCTTTTCTAAAACCAGCTTGAACACCTGGAATTTCGTGATTCACATACTGTTGAAGCCTGGCTTGGAAAATTTTGAGCATTACTTTGCTACCATGTGAGATGAGTGCAATTGTGTGGTAGTTCGAGCACTATTTGTCATTGCATTTCTTTGGGATTGGAATGAAAACTGACCTTTTCCAGTCCTGTTGTGGTTGTATATTGAGGTTGTATATTGAGTGGAGCACTTTCACAGCATCATCTTTCAGGATTTGAAATAGCTCAACTGGAATTCCATCACCTCCACTAGCTTTGTTTGTAGTGATGCTTTCTAAGGCCCACTTGACTTCACGTTCCAGGATATCTGGCTCTAGGTGAGTGATCACACCATCGTGATTATCTGGGTCGTGAAGATCTTTTTTGTACAGTTCTTCTGTGTATTCTTGCCACCTCTTCTTAATATCTTCTGCTTCTGTTAGATCCATACCATTTCTGTCCTTTATTGAGCCCATCTTTGCATGAAATATTCCCTTGGTATCTCTAATTTTCTTGAAGAGATCTCTAGTCCTTCCCATTCTGTTGTTTTCCTCTACATAGATATTTACAATTGATATATCTTTTATCTCTTGGTTATTATGTAATGTCCTTCTTTTCTCTTGTAACAGTCTATTTGTCTGATACATATATATATATATATGTGTGTGTGTGTGTGTATTGTATATATATATATATATATATATATATACTTTATTTTAAATTCTGTTTGTCTGCTACGTGTGTGTGTGTGTGTGTGTGTGTGTGTGTGTGTGTGTGTGTGTGTATGGATTCCCTGGTGGCTCAGATGATAAGGAATCCCTCTGCAGTGCAGGAAACCTGGGTTCGATTACTGGATCAGGAAGATCCCCCAGAGAAGGGAATGATGGCTGCCCACTGTAGTATTCTTGCTTGGAGAATACCATGGACAGAAGAGCCTGGTGGGCTGCAGTCCATTGGGTCGCAAAGAGTCAGACATGACTGAGCAACTTAGTGTACATATATATAAATATATATGTATATATTACTAACCTTTGCCACTTAAATTACAGTGTGTCAGTAGGTTTCTCTTTGGGTTAACCTTATATGGGACTGTGTGCTTCCTGGATCTTGATACCTCTTTCATTTATCAGGTTAGGGAAATTTTTAGCTATTATGTCTTCAGATATGTTCTGATCTCCTTTCTCTCTCTTCTCCTTCTGAGAACCCTATAACGTGAATATTAGTGCATTTGATGTTGTCCCAGAGATCTCTAAACTGTCCTTATTTTATTTCATTCTTTTTTTTTCTTTTTCTATTCAGGAAAACTAATTTTCACTACTCTGTCATCCAGCTCACTGATCTGTTCCTCTCTATCTTTTAGTCCTCTATTGATTTCTTTTATTGTACTTTCATTTCAGTTATTGTATTTCTTATTTCCACTTGTTGTTTATATTTTCATACTCTTTGTTAAAACTTCTAACTTCCTACTTTGTGTATCCATTCTTCTCCCGAGTACTTTGATCATCTTTTAGATCACTATCCTGAACTCTGTCAGGTAAATTGCCTATTTCCACTTTACTTCGTTCTTCTAGTGTTTTATTTTGTTCCTTTGTTTGGAATGTGTTCCTCTGTTACCTCATTTTTCCTAAGTTGCTCGTTTTATTTTTATGTATCTAGTAGGTTGATTATGTTCCAAGCCTTAAAGAAGTGGCCTTAAGTAAGTCTGAAATAGAAAAACAAATATCGTATATTAACACACATATATAGAATCTAGAAAAGTGGTACTGATGAACCAATCTGTAGGTTCAGCAATAGAGACACAGACATAGAGAACAGACTTGTGGACACAGTGGGGGAAGGGGAGGATGAGATGATTTGAGAGAGTAGCATTGAAACGTATACATTACCATATGTAAAATAGGTAATTGGTGAGAATTTGCTGTATGACACAGGGAGCACAACACAGTGGCTCTGAGACAATCTAGAGGAATGGGATGGGGTGGGAGATGGGAGGAGGTTCAAGAGGGCGGGGAACGTGTATACCTGTCTGATTCATGTTGATGTATGGCAAAAACCAAGACAACATCATAAAGCAATTACCCCCAATTAAAAATGAATAAATTTTTAAAATAACACTTAAATTGATAATAAAAAAAGAAGTGACCCTTTTAAGGAAATGTCCTAATGCAGCCCAGCAGCAAACTCCTTTCTCATAAAGCAAGATATATGCTCTAAGGCTTCCTGCTATGTTGGGCTTTGTGGGTCTTTCTTTTGTGTTATGCTGATTATACGGGCAGTCTGATAAATTTGGTTGGCCCCCAGTCTGGTTATGCTGAAGGAAGTGGCAACCCACTCCAGTATTCTTGCCTGGAGAGTCCCAGGGAAGGAGGAGCCTGGTGGGCTGCCATCTATGAGGTCGCACAGAGTCAGTCACAACTGAAGTGACTTAGCAGCAGCAGCAGCAATCTGGTTGGTTGCTATATCTTACCTTATAATGAGGTTGCTAGCTGCTGGTTGATGGGACTTGGTCACAAGATTGACTGTGGAAACCTGGGATGCTCTGGTGCAAGTGCTTAGTCACTGGTGGATTGAGTCAAGTTCAGGAAAACCCAGGGGTTTTGCCTGCCTGCTGGTGAGTGAAGCCATGTCCTGGATCTAGTGCTGGTCCACTTGCATGCAATGTTGTGGCCTAGAGACTGGTTATAAGTCCTAGGTATCCCAGAGCTGGCGTTGGATCACTGGTGCTTGGTGGCCTGTTTGTGACACAATTCACTGTACATTCTGAAGTATCCTAAAGTTTCTATTGACCTGCTGGTTGGTGTGGCCAAGACCTAGCTGATTCTAGTGCAGAATCTAGCCTGCTAGTAGGTAGGCTTTGTCGACCAGATGCATAGATGCTATTTTCTCATGACTAGTGTCTGTCTGCTGGTGGGTTATGCTGATCCCAAGGCTAGAGCAGGTTCACTGGTGTTGCATTTCCAGGACCCAGCTCATCATAACATGGGGTCTGGCTTGCTGGTGGTCAGGTTGGGTGCAGAAATTGAAGGACTGTAGTTTTCTTGTGTCTAGTGTCTGCCCCCAGCAGGTGCGGCTGGTCCAAACACTACAGGAGACTCCAAACACTACAGGAGACTCCATGGAAGGCCTTGTCTTTCAGAGAATTCTGGAAGATTTTGGGATTCTGGGGCTAGTTCCTGCCACCTGGTGAGTGGAGCTGAGTCCTAGGCCCTCTGGTAGGAATGGCCATTTCCAGAGACACTTGGGGACTCAAAGGGTCTTAAGGTTGCTTGTCTGCTGGTGGGTGGGGCTGTGGCCTTACATAGTTAGTTGCTTGATTCAAGGTATTCCAGTACTGCAACCAATAGTCCCTTGGGCTGGAATAGGGCTAGACCCTGGGGCTCATAAGACAGGGAAAATTCGACATTGGCATCTGCCAGCACTAGTGTCCACATAGTAAAACAAACTGCCAATGATGGTAGCTTCCAGTGCCTGTTTCCCTCAAGTGAGCTGAAGTTTGCTCAGTGTCTGGTACACTCTCCAAGTCTCTGTTTACCAGCCCTCTGACACTCCTGAGAGTAAGCCCCACTGACCATCAAAGTCAATTGCTCTGGTCCCTTGTCTTACCAATACAGGACCCCCATGCTTGAGAGCCCAATGTCAGGCTCAGACATCTCACTAATTTAGGAGAGCCTCTACAATTGTAATTATTCTGTTTGTGGGCCACCAACACAGAGATATTTGACTATACTGAGACTTGCCTGTACTGAGAACAGTCACTCCTACCAATATTGTTTTGATTCCTTCTTTATATCTTTTGTTGTAGAAATTTTTCTGGTAGGTACCAGGCTTTTTCATCAGTGATTTTTTTTTTTATATAAATAGTTGTGATTCTCGTGTTGCTGTGACAGGAGATTAGCTTAGGGTCTTTCTACTCTGCCATCTCTGCCAATCTTAACTATTCCATGACTTTTAAGTTTGATTTCTGGTGAACTATCATTTTCTTTTTGTGATACAGTGTTACTGTGCTTTTTCTTGGGATATGATGAGTTGTTTATCTTCTAGTACATGTGAAGTCAGAAAAGACTTTTTTCTTTAGGTAAAACTTCTATTATTTTTTTTATTTTATATTGGAGTATAGCTGATTTACAGTATTGCATTAGTTTTGAGTGTAGAGCAATGTGATTTAGTTATATATATTCATATATCTATTTTTCAAATTCTTTTCCCACATAGATTATTACAGATTATTGAGTATGTGCTATATAGTAGGTCCTTGTTGGTTTTCTATAGTAGTGTCTAATGTGTTAATCCCAGCTTCCTTATTTATCACTCCCCCACATTTGGTAACCAAAAGTTTGTTTACTAAGTCTGTGAGTCTCTTTCTGTTTTATAAGTAAGTTAATTTCTATCATTTTTAGATTACACAAATAAGTGATATCATATAATATTTGTCTTTGCATACATCACTTAGTAGGATAATTTCTAAGTACATGCATGTTGCTGTAAATGGCATTATTTCATTATTTTAAATAACAGAGTAATATTCCATTGTGCATATGTACCACATCTTCTTTATCCACTCATCAGTCAGTGGACATTTAGGCTGCTTCCGTGTTTTTGCTAATCTAAATAGTGCTACAGTGAACATTGGGATGTGTGTATCTTTTCGAATTATGGTTTTCTCCAAATATATGCAGAGGAGAGAGATACTGGATCATATAGTAGTTCTATTTTTAATTTTTTTCTTACTATATATATTTTATTGAGGTATATTTGACTTATAATGTTTCAGGTGCACCGCCAGGTGATTCAGTAATACATATACACACATTATTTTTGAAATTATTTTCCATTATAGGTTATTACAAGATATTGACTATAGTTCCCTATGTTATCCAGTAAACCTTCAATGCATGTTGCATATATAATTTTTTAATTAGAAATGTAACATTCTATTCATACTAAGCCAAAAAAATGGAATCAGAATGTCATAATTTTTTTAGTAGACAAAAATGTATGTTTTCTAAAATATATATTATACATATTATTTATACATATGTATACAAAAGCTTTTCTACTATGCTTGATAAAGGCTTGAGAAAGAACATCGAAAGAAAAAGAAGAGATGGAGAAAATGGAAAAATAAGCTAAATGAAATGGGGGAACTAAACATGAAATAGAGAAAGTGAAACAAACTAGGTAAAAGTAAAAGATCATCATATAGTCCCGTTATTTTTATTTTTTTATTTTTAATTTATGTATTTATTTCAATTGGAGGCTAATTACAATATTGTACTAGTTTTTGCCATACATTGACAAAAATCAGCCATGGGTTTATATGTGTTCCCCATCTTGAAGTGGAGAAGGTGATGGCACCCGACTCCAGTACTCTCGACTGGAAAATCCCATGGACGAAGGAGCCTGGCAGGCTGCGGTCCATGGGGTCGCGCCGAGTCGGACACGACTAAGCGACTTCACTTTCACTTTTCACTTTCATGCATTGGAGAAGGAAATGGCAACCCACTCCAGTGTTCTTGCCTGCAGAATCCCAGGGATGGCGGAGCCTGGTGGGCTGCCATCTATGGGGTCGCACAGAGTCGGACACGACTGAAGTGACTTAGCAGCATCTTGAAGCCCCCTCCCACCTCCCTCCACATCCCATCCCTCAGGGTCATCCCAGTCCAGCGGCCCTGAGCACCCTGTCTCATGCATTGAAACTGGACTGGCGATCTATTTCACATATGGTAATATACAAGTTTCAATGCTATTCTCCTAGATCATCCCACTCTCGCTTTCTCCCACAGAGTCCATAAGTCTGTTCTTTACATCTGTGACTCTTTTGCTGTCTCACATATAGGGTCATTGTTACCATCTTTCTAAATTCCATATATATGCATTAATATACTATATTGGTGTTTTTCTTTCTGATGTACTTCACTCTGTATAATAGGCTCCAGTTCCATCAACTTCATTAGAACTGATTTAAATGCATTCTTTCTTTTTTAATAAATTTATTTGTTTTAGTTGGGGGCTAATGCATTCTTTTTAATACCTGAGTAATATTCCATTGTGTTTATGTACCACTGCTTTCTTATCCATTTGTCTGCCAATAGACATCTAGGTTGCTTCGACGTCCTGGCTATTGTAAACAGTGCTGTGATGAACATTGGGGTACATGTATCTCTTTCAATTCTGGATTCCTCAGTGTGTATGCCCAGCAGTGGGATTGCTCGGTTGTATGGCAGTTCTATTTCCAGTTTTTAAGGAATCTCCACACTGTTCTCCATAGTGGCTGTACTAGTTTGCACTCCCACCAACATTGTGTGAGGGTTCCCTTTTCTCAACACCCTCTCCAGCATTTATTGTTTGTAAACTTTTTGATAGCAGCCATTCTGACTGGTGTGAGATGGTACCTCATTGTGGTTTTGATTTGCATTTCTCTGGTAATGAGTGATGTTGAGCATCTTTTCATGTGTTTGTTAGCCATCTGTATGTCATATTTGGAGAAATGTCTGTTTAGTTCTTTGGCCAATTTTTTCATTGGGTCGTTTATTTTTCTGAGATTGAGCTGCTTGTATATGTTTGAAATTAATTCTTTGTCAGTTGCTTCATTTTCTAATATTATCTCCCATTCTAAAGTCTGTCATTTCACCTTCCTTATACTTTCCTTCATTGTTCAAAAGCTTTTAAGTTTAATTAAGTCCCATTTGTTTATTTTTGCTTTTATTTCCATTACTCTGGGAGGTGGGTCATAGAGGATCCTGCTGTGATTTATGTCAGAGAGTGTTTTGCCTATGTTTTCCTCTAGGAATTTTATAGTTTCTGGTCTTACATTTAGATCTTTAATGTACTTTGAGTTTATTTTTGTATATGGTGTTAGGAAGTGTTGTAGTTTCATTCTTTCACAAATGGTTGACCAGTTATCCCAGCACCACTTGTTAAAGAGATTGTCTTTTCTCCATTGTATATTCTTACCTCCTTGTCAAAGATAAGGTGTCCATAGGTGCATGGATTTACCTCTGGGCTTTCTATTTTGTTCCATTGATCTATATTTCTGTCTTTGTGCCAGCACCATATTGTCTTGATGATGGTAGCTTTGTAGTATAGCATGAATTCAGGCAGGTTGATTCCTCCAGTTCCATTCTTCTTTCTCAAGACTGCTTTGGCTATTTGAGATTTTTTGTATTTCCATACAAATTGTGAAATTGTTTGTTCTAGTTCTCTGAAAACACCATTGGTAGCTTGATAGGGATTGCATTGAATCTATAGATTGCTTTGGGTAGTATAATCATTTTCACTATATTGATTCTTCCAATCCATGAACATGGTATATCTCTCCATCTGTTTGTGTCCTCTTTGATTTCTTTCATCAGTATTTTATAGTTTTCTACATATAGGTCTTTTGTTTCTTTAGGTAGATTTATTCCTAAGTATTTTATTCTTTTCGTTGCAATGGTGAATGGAATTGTTTCCTTAACTTCTCTTTCTGTTTTCTCATTGTTAGTGTACAGGAATGCAAGGGATTTCTGGGTGTTAATTTTATATCCTGCAACTTGACTATATTCATTGATTAGCTCTAGTAATTTTCTGGTGGAGTCTTTAGGGTTTTCTATGTAGAGGATCATGTCATCTGCAAACAGTGAGAGTTTTACTTCTTTTCCAATGTGCATTCCTTTTATTTCTTTTTCCTCTCTGATTGCAGTGGCTAAAACTTCCAAAACTATGTTGAATAGTAGTGGTGAGAGTGGGCACCCTTGTCTTGTTCCTGACTTTAAGGGAAATGCTTTCAATTTTTCACCATTGAGGGTAATGTTTGCTGTGGGTTTATCATATATGGCTTTTACTATGTTGAGGCATGTTTCTTCTATGCCTGCTTTCTGGAGGGTTTTTATCGTAAATGGATGTTGAATTTTGTCAAAGGCTTTCTCTGCATCTATTGAGGTAATCATATGTATTTTATCTTTCAATTTGTTAATGTGCTGTATCAGACTGATTCATTTGTGAATATTGAATAATCCTTGGATCCCTGGGATAAAGTGCACTTGGTCATTATGTATGATCTTTTTCATATGTTGTTGGATTCTGTTTCCTAGAATTTGGTTAAGGATTTTTGCATTTATGTTCATCAGTGATATTGGCCTGTAGTTTTCTTTTTTTGTGGCATCATTGTCTAGTTTTGGTATTATGGTGATGGTTGCCTCATAGAATCAGTTTGGAAGTTTACCTTCCTGTGCAGTCTTCTGGAAGAGTTTGAGTAGGATAGGTGTTAGCTCTTCTCTAAATTTTTGGTAGAATTCACCTGTGAAGCCATCTGGTCCTGGGCTTTTGTTTGTCGGAATATTTTTGATTACAGGTTCGATTTCTGTGCTTGTGATCAGTCTGTTAAGATTTTCTGTTTCTTCCTGATTCAGTTTTGGAAGATTATACTTTTCTAAGAATTTGTACATTTCTTCCAAGTTGTCCATTTCATTGGCATGTAGTTGCTGATAGTAGCCTCTTATGATCCTTTGTATTTCTGTTTTGTCTGTTGTGATTTCTCCATTTTCATTTTTAATTTTGTTGCTTTGATTCTTCTCCCTTTTTTTCTTGAGGAGCCTGGCTAATGGTTTGTTTATTTTATTTATCTTCTCAAAGAACTAGCATTTAGCTTTGTTGATTTTTGCTATTGTCTCCTTTGTTTCTTTTTCATTTATTTCTGCCCTAATTTTTATGATTTATTTCCTTCTACTAAGCCTGGGGTTGTTCATTTCTTCTTTTTCTAATTGCTTTAGGTGTAGAGTTAGGTTATTCATTTGATTTTTCTCTTGTTTCTTGAGGTAGGCATGTATTGCTATGAACCTTCCCCTTACCACTGCTTTTACTGAATCCTGTCAGGGGATGTTTAACTTTAAGGAATCCAATATGTTGCACTTTTCTTCCTTTGTGTGCCGTTTCTCAAGGATTCTCTGTTCCTTATCAGTTCCTATTCCAGGAACGAGTAGAGCTGCATGCAGTTCTCAGGACTGAGATCATGGGAAAGGATACCTGCTTGGATTCCTTTCAGTAACTCCCTTCAGTTACTCTTTTCAGCATCAGAGACCTTGTATGTATTAGACTATCCATTTTGTTGCTATTGATGAAATTTCATCCTATGTAATAGCTGAGCAATCATTTTACTAAAGATATATAAGCCTGCATTTCTGCTAATAAAATACCCTTGTTCCACCAGAGACTTGGGTCCCCGTGTCCTTCTTTCTCTCTCTCTCTGTCTCTCTGACTAAGTTCTTTGGAGTGTGGAAACGTGCCAAGCTCACTTTCCTGCCCAGGCTTTCAAGACCTCCTCGAGAAGATTCCCTGTGGCTTCGTGAGTGGCACAAGCCCTGTTCTAGGGCTTTATTGGTTTTCCACATAACCAGGGAATATTAGTCTCTGTCCCTCTTTCGCTTTCTTATCGTCGACTCTGAACCACCAGGTTCCAGTCCATTAAAGGACCACAACAGAATCCCATGGGTTTTTGGTTGTTGTGTTTTCATTTTCATTCGTTTCTATGCATATTTTGATTTCTTTTTTGATTTCTTCTGTGATATGTTGGGTATTCAGAAGCATGTTATTTAGCCTCCGTATGTTTGTATTTTCAGTAGTTTTATTTTTCCTGTGGTTGACATCTGATCTTGCCGCATTGTGATAAGAAAAGATGCTTGAAATGATTTCATTTTTTTTTGAATTTACCAAAGTTAGATTTATGGCCCAGGATGTGACCTATCCTAGAGAACCTTCCGTGTGCACTTGAGAAAAGGTGAAATTCATTGTTTTGGGGTGAAATGTCCTATAGCTATCACTTAGGTCTAACTGGTCCACTGCATCATTTAAAGTTTGTGTTTCCTTGCTAATTTTCTGTCTAATTGATCTATCCATAGGTGTTAATGGGGTATAAAAGTCTCCCACTATTATTGTATTACTGTTAATTTCCCCTTAATGCTTGTTAGCATTTGCCTTACGTATTGCGGTGCTCCTATGCTGGGTGCATATATATTTAGAATTGTTATATCTTCTTCTTGGATTGATCCTTTGATCATTATGTAGTATCCTTGTTTGTCTCTTTTCATGGCCTTTCATTCAAAGTCTATTTTATCTGATATGAGTATCGCTATTCCTGCTTTCTTTTGGTCTCCATTTGCGTGAAATATCTTTTTCCAGCCCATCACTTTCAGTCTGTATATGTCCCTTGTTTGGAGGTGGGTCTCTTGTAGACAGCATATATAGGGGTCTTGTTTTTGTATCCATTCAGCCAGTCTTTGCCTTTTGGTAGGGGCATTCAACCCATTTACATTTAAGGTAATTATTGATAAGTATGATCCCATTGCCATTTTCTTTGTTGTTTTGGGTTCAACTTTATACACCTTTTCTGTATTTCCTTTCTAGAGAAGACTCTTTAGCATTTGTTGAAGAGCTGGTTTAGTTGTGCTGAATTCTCTCAGCTTTTGCTTGTCTGTAAAGCTTTTGATTTCTCCTTCATATTTGAATGAGATCCTTGCTGGGTATAATAATCTCGGTTCTAGGTTTTTCTCTTTCATGACTTTAATTATGCCCTGCCAGTCCCTTCTGGCCTGAAGAGTGTCTATTGAAAGATAAGCTGTTATCCTTATAGGAATACCCTTGTGTGTTATTTGTTGCTTTTCCCTTGCTGCTTTTAATATTTGCTCTTTGGGTTTGATCTTCGTTAATTTGATTAATTTGTATCTTGGGGTGTTTTTCCTTGGGTTTATCCTGTTTGGGACTCTCTGGGTTTCTTGGACTTGGGTGGTTATTTCCTTCTCATTTTAGGGAAGTTTTCCGCTATTATCTCCCCAAGTATTTTCTCATGGCCTTTCTTTTTGTCTTCTTCTGGGACTCCTATGATTCGAATGTTGGGGCATTTAACATTGTCCCAGAGTTCTCTGACGTTGTCCTCATTTCTTTTAATTCTGTTTGTTTTTTCTTTTTTCCTCTCTGCTTCATTTATTTCTACCATTATATCTTCCACCTCACTTATCCTATCTTCTGCCTCTGTTATTCTACTGTTCGTTCCCTGCAGAGTGCTTTTGATCTCAGTTATTTCATTATTCATTATTCATTGACTCTTTTTTATTTCTTCTAAGCCTTCGCTAAACATTTCTTGGATCTTCTCAATTCCTGTCTTCCATCTATTTATCTGTAACTCCATTTTGTTGTCAAGATTTTGGATCATCTTTACTATCATTATTCTGAATTCTTTTTCTGGTAGACTCCTGATTTCCTGCTCTTTGGTTTGGTTTGGTGGTCACTTATCATGTTGCTTTACCTGCTGAATATTTTTGTGCCTTTTCATTTTGTTTACATTGCTGTGTTTGGGGTGGCTTTTCTGTATGCTGGAAGTTTGTGATTCCTCTTTATTGTGGAGGTTCCTCCCTGTGGGTGGGGTTAGGCGAGTGGCTTGTCAAAGTTTTCTGGTTAAGGAAGCTTGCATTGGTGTTCTGGTGGGTGGAGCTGGATCTCTTCTCTCTGAAGTGCAATGTCATGTCCCGTAGTGTGTTTTGAGGTGTCTGTGGGTTTGGTGTGACTTTTGGCCACCTGCATTTTAATGCTCAGGGTTATGTTCCCGCATTGCTGGAGAATTAGTGTTTTATGTCTTGCTCTGAAACTTGTTGGCTCTTGGGTGGAGCTTGGTTTCATTGTAGGTATGGAGGCTTTTGTATGAGCTCTTGTCGATTAGTGTTCCCTGGAGTCAGGAGTTTTCTGGAGCTCTCAAGTTTTGGATTTAAGCTTCCTGCCTCTGGCTTTCAGTCTTATTCTTACAGTAGCCTCAAGGCTTCTCCATCCATACACCACCAATGATGAAACATGTAGGTTAATGGTGAAAAGATTCTCCACAGTGAGGGACACCCAGAGAGGTTCACATGGAGAAGAGAAGAGGAAGGAAGGAAATGTAAGTGACCAGGAGGAGAAGAGGTGGAGTTGAAATGAGAGAGACCAATCTAGTCAGTAATGAGTTCCCTAAGTATCTCCACAGCCAAGAATACCCAAAGAAATTCACAGAGTTAAGTAGAGAAGAGAAGGGGTAGGGAGGAGACAGAGGTGACCTGGGTGAGAAAAAGGAGAGTCAAAGAGGGAGAGAGCAATCAAGCCAGTAATCACACCCCTAAGTAAAAATGGTACTGAAGATTAGATTCTTAAAGGTACAAAACTGATAACAAATACCAAAAGGCAAAGATTAAAAATCTAGAGTAGAGGTTAGATTCTCAAAATTACAATATTAAAAATACAAAACAAAATCACAAAAATTATAAAAAAATATATATGAAATTTGCTTTAAAAATAGGGTCTGTTTTTGGCAAGGTAATGGTATGTTATAAAAATGAAAATTAAAAGAGTAATAAAGAACTTAAAAGTAAAAAAAAAATGTTTTAATTAAAAAATGATAATAGTAAAATATATCTAGGAATTTCTCTGGAGCTGTTGAGGGCGGTGTGTGGTCAGTTCAGTTACAGATAGTTCCTTGTTCCAGCTTATACTTCTTCTCAAAGTCTATAGGCCCCTTCCAATGCTTAGTCAATGCTAACTACAGGGTTTTAACCTGTTGCACCTGTCACTTCCAAAGTAGTTCCCTCTCCTTTGTTTATTTTGGCTTCCTCTGTTTGCAAGTCTCTTCAGTGTCTAATTTCTGCCCTGACACAAGGGGGCGAAGGTGGTCACTTATTTCGGCTCACTTGTTCAGTTGTGCTGTGGGGAGGGAGTAAGACTGCAAACAACTCCTTAACTGCCATGTGAGGGGAGTGCTTGCAGTGTATGGACCACACTGGGTTTGCCCCAGCTGACGGCGTGTGTGCTTTCCCTGTCTACACTGCTCAGGCTCCAGGTTTCTCTGCAGGGGAACTGTCCAAAGTGAGTCTTGCGTTTCATGCACTTCCCAGGTCTAAGCCACTCAGGTTCAGGTTCTCGGGTACTCCACAAAGGCACAGACTCGGTTGGGCATGCATTTTGTGCCCTTCCCAGGTCCGAGCAGCTTAGGTGACCAGGTGCTTGGTGAGTGCACTGTCCCAGGTGTTCAGTGTGTCTCATCACTTCCGCAGTCCCAGCTGCTCGGTTTCCTGGGTGCACTGCAAGAGGGCCCTCTCAGGTTTGCCTTGTGTCTCTTCTGGTGAGCTAATCTCTGGCTGTGACCCTCCTGGCAGATGTCAACCGTCCAGGATCCCAGGAAGACTTGGTTAGAAACTGGGAGCTTGCTCACAGTTTCATGGAGGATGTCCTCTCTGGGGCCAAGATTGCCCCTTGCGTTCTGACTCTGGCTGTCGCATGCCAGCCTGTGCCTTAGGTTAGAGCTTTTTACAGGAAAGTTCTCTTTCTCTCTCTCTCTCTTTTTATTTTAATCTCTCTGGCTATCCCACAGTTTTGGTTGCTATCTCATGTTAGCTCCCTCAGATTGTCCTCAGGGCATTCAGGCCCAGTCCTTACCCTAAGCATGCAACCAGCGCCTCCCTGTTCAGCCCCCACTTGGTGGTGGTGGACGCAAGCGTCTGGGCTACTTCTCCACTGGGAGTTGCGGTTAGGTGCGTTTTTTTTTCCCCTCATGGTTATGTTGCCCTCTGAGATTCCAAAACTCCCTACAGACCCGCCAATAAGAGGGTTTCCTGGTGTTTGAAAACTTCTCCTTCATGACTCCCTCCCCAGGATGTGTATCTGTCCCTAAACTCTTTTGTCTCTCCTTTTTGTCTTTTATATTTTGTCACGCCTCCTTTTGAGGAGAATGGGCTGCCTTTCTAGGTGCCTGGTGTCCTCTGCCAGCATTCAGAAGTTGTTTTGTGGACATTGCTCAGCATTCAAATGATCTTTTGATGAATTTGTGGGGAAGAAAGTGGTCTCCCCATCCTATTCCTCTGCCATATTAGGACCACCTCCCAGTCCCGTTATTTTTAAACATGGCTGCTCATTAGAAACATATCTGGAACTCTGGTGATAAAAAAGCAATACCTGGAGCATTTGTATTTTTAAAAAAATTCCAGTATAATTCTGATATACATCTGAATTTTTTTTTTTTTTTAGAAATGATAAGAAGATATATTTTTTTCCTAAGATATATTTAGGAGTCCTGACATGAAAAGTAGTAGTAGCAGTAATTTTTTTTTTTTTTTTTTTTTAATAAATTTATTTATTTTAGTTGGGGGCTAATTACTTTACAATATTGTAATAGTTTTTGCCATACATTGACATGAATCAGCCATGGGTTTACATGTGTTCCCCTTCCCGGACCCCCCACCCACCTCCCTCCCCATCCCATCCTTCTGGATCATCCCGTTGCCCTGGCCCTGAGCCCTTGTCACATGCATCGAACATGGAATGGTGCTCTGTTTCACATATGACAATACACATGTCTCAATGCCATTCTCCCAGAACGTCCCACCCTCACCTTCTCCCTCAGAGTCCATAAAATTGTTCCATGCATTTTTAAAAAAAATGATTATAGGTTTTTCTATTAAATGGTAGATTTGGTGATATAGAGTTCTATTATTTTTCTGTTGACCTATTATGGTACAGTGGTATTACATGAGTAATAGTTATATAATCACAATAGTAAAAGATGTCTCTCAGTTTTCACAATCAATAGACAGAGAAAAAAAGATAATTACAATTGCAAGCCATGATGGGAACATGGTTAACCTAACAGCATAAGATAATGACATACTATCTGAGGGGGCACAGAGTGGAAATGCATACATGCACATGTTTTCATCCACCCAGCCAGTCTATGTCCTTTGGTTGATGCATTTACTCCATTTACATTTAAGGTAATTATCAATATATATGATCCTGTTATTGTTTTCTTAATTGTTTTGGGTTTATTTTCTGTCAGTCTTTTCCTTCTCTTGTGTTTCTGCTTAGAGACGTTCCTTTAGCATTTGTTGTAAAGCTGGTTTGGTGGTGCTGAATTTTCTTAACTTTTGCTTGTCTGGAAAGCTTTTGATTTCTCCATCAAATCTGAATGAGAGTCTTGCTGGGTAGAGTATTCTTGGTTGGAGTTTCTTCCATTTCATCTCTTTAAATATATTGTGTTGTTCTCTTCTGGCTTCTAAAATTTTTGTTGAGCAATCAGCTGATAGCCTGATGGGATTTCCCTTATATGTTATTTGTCATTTTTGCCTTTTTGCTTTTAATATTTTATCTTTGTGTTTAATTTTTGTCAATTTTATTACTGTGTGTCTCTGTGTGTCCCTCCTAGGGCTTCTCCTGCCTGAGACTCTGTGCTTCCTGGACTTGGTTGACTATTTCCTTTCCCATGTTCAGGAACTTTTCAGCTGTTATCTCTTCAAGTGTTTTCTCAGGTCCTTTCTCTCTTCTGGGACCCTTCTAATGTGAATGTTTGTGCATTTAATGTTGTCCCAGAGATCCCTTAGACTGTCTTCATTTCTTTTCATTCTTTTTTCTTTATTCTGTTCTGTGGCAGTGATTTCCACCATTTATCCATCCTTTTGCCTTGGTTATTCTGCTATTGCTTCCTTATAGTGTATATTCATCCCTGTTTGTTTGTTCTTTCATTCTTTTACGTCTTTGGTAAATATTTCTTGCATCTTCTCCATTGTTTTCCCGAGATCCTGGATCACCTTCACTATTATTATTCTGAATTCTTTTTCTGGAAGGTTGCCTATCTCCAATTCGTTCAGTTGGTTTTCTGGGGTCTTATCTTGTGCCTTCATCTGTGACATAACTTTCTGCTTTTTCATCATAATTAACTTTCAGTAGTGTGGTTTTTGTTTTAACCTCTGTAGGACTGTTTCTTCTTGCTTCTTATGTCTTCCCTCTGATGGATGAGGCTAAGAGGCTTGTGTAAGCTTCCTGGTGGGAGAGACTGGTGGTGGGAAAAACTGGGTATTGCTCTGATGGGTAGGGACTTTCTCAGTAAAACTTGAAACCATTTATCTGCCAATGGGTGGGGTTGAGCTCCTCCCTGGTAGTTGTTTGTCCTGAGGCAACACAGCCCTGTGTCAGGCTCTATGGTAGGGTTGATGGATACCTCCTAGAGGGCTTACACCAAGGGAAACCTTCCCAGGCTGCTGCTGCCAGTGCCCATGTCTCTGTAGTGAGCCCTTACTGACCCATGCCTCCACAGGAGGCCCTCCAACAGTAGCCAGTAGTTTTGGTTCAGTCTCCTGTGGGGTCACTGCTTCGTTCCTCTGGGTCTTGGTGTCTGTAAGGTTTTGTTTGTGCCCTCCAAGACTGGACTCACTGTTTCTCCCAGTCCTGTGGAAGTCCTGTAATCAAATCTCACTGGCCTTCAAGGTCAGATTCCCTGGGGATTCCCAGGCCCTTTGTTGGATCCCTAGGCTGAGAAGCCTGATGTGGAGTTCAGATTCTTCACAACAATGGGAGAACTTCTGTGGTATTATAGTTCTCCACTTTGTGGGTCACCCACCCAGTGAGTATGGGATTTGATTTTATTGTGATTGTGCACCTCTTAATGTCTCACTGCAGCTTCTTCTTTGTCTTTGGATGTGGGGTGTCTATTTTTTTTTTTTTTTTGGTGTGTTTCAGCATCCTCCTGTCAGTGGTTGTTCAACAGCTTCTTGTGATTTTGGTGCTCTTGCAGGAGGAAATGAGTGCACATCCTTCTACTCCACAATCTTGAAACATCTTTTTTGAAACTATTTTTAATTTTTTAAAGAACCTCTATACTGTTCTCCACAGTGGCTGTACCAATGTACATTCCCACCAACAGTGTAAGAGGGTTTCCTTTTCTCCAGACCTTCTCTAGCATTTTTATTGTTTGTAGTCTTTTTGTAAAGAGCTATTCTGCCTGATATGAGGTAAATTCCTCATTGTCGTTTTTCTTTTTTCTTTTTGGAAGATAATTGCTTTACATTATTATGGTTCTCTCTACCGTACATCAACACGAATCTGTCATAATTGTGTGTCTGTGTGTCTATATATATATATTCCCTCCCTCTTGAACCTCACCTCCCTCTTCTTTGTAGTTTTGATTTGCATTTCTCTAATAATTAGTAACATTGAGTTTTGTTTTTGTTGTGTTTTTTTACCATCTATCTGTCTTATTCAAAGAAATGTCTATTCAGATCTTCCAACCATTTTTTGATTGGATTGTTTGTTTTTGTGACATAGAGCTACATGAACAGATGGCCAATAAACACAAGAAAAGATGCTCACCATCACTCATTATTAGAGAAATGCAAATCAGAAGTACAATGAGGTTATCACCTCACACCAGTCAGAATGGCCATCAACAACAACAAAATCTACAAACAATAAATACTGGAGAGGATGTGAAGAAAAGGGAATCCTCCTGCACTGTTGGTGGGAATCAAACTGATACAGGCAATATGGAGAACAGTATGGAGATTCCTTTAAAAAGTAAGAATAAAACTAACATATGACCTAGCAATCCTACTACTGAACCACAGTAGAGAAAACCCCAGTGAGAAAACCACAACTGAGAAGACCCACGTACTCCAGAATTCATTGCAGCACATACAATAGCCAGGACATGGAAGCAATCTAAATTTCCATCCACAGATGAATGGATAAAGAAGTTGTGGTACATATATACAATGAAATATTACTCAGCCATAAAATGGAATGAATTTGAGTCAGTTATAGTGAGGTGGGCGAACCTAGAGCCCATTATGTAGAGTGATATAAGTCAGAAAGATAAAAATATCATATATTAACACACGTATATGATGCTTTTGAGCTGTGGTGTTGGAGAAGACTCTTGAGAGTCCCTTGGACTGCAAGGAGATCCAATCAATCCATCCTAAAAGAGATCAGTCCTGGGTGTTCATTGGAAGGTCTGATGTTGAAGCTGAAACTCCAATACTTTGGCCACCTCATGCAAAGGGTTGACTCATTGGAAAAGACCCTAATGCTGGGTAGGATTGGGGGCGGGAGGAGAAGGGGACGACAGAGGATGAGATGGTTGGATGGCATCACCGACTCGATGAACATGGGTTTGGGTAGACTCCAGGAGTTGGTGATGGACAGAGAGGCCTGGCGTGCTGCAATTCATGGGGTCGCAAAGAGTCGGACACGACTGAGCAACTGAACTGAACTGATGAAATCTAGGGGGCTTCCCAGGTGGCGCTAGTGGTAAAGAACCTGCCTGCCAATGCAGGAGACATAGATGTGGGTTCAATCCCTGTGTTGGGAAGATCCCCTGGAGGAAGGCATGGCAACCCACTCCAGTATTCTTGCCTGGAGAATCCTCACAGACAGAGGAACCTGGTAGGATACAGTCCATAGGGATGCAAAGAGTTGGAGATGACTGAAGGGACTGAGCATGCATGCATGGAATCTAGAAAAATAGTACTGGTGAATGTGGTGCTGAAAATACTGGGAAGGAATGGAGATGCAGACATAGAGAATGACTTGTGGAAATAGTGGGAGAAGGAGAGGGTAGGCAAATTGAAAAAGTAGCATTGATGTATATACATTATCATGTATAAAATAGCAAGTGGGGAGTTGTTATAAAACACAGAGAGCCCAGCCTGGCACTCTGTGATGACCTAGAGGAGTGGCATGGGAGGTGGGAGCGAGGCTCAAGAGGGATGAGATGTATAAATAATCATGGCTGATTCATGTTGTTATACTGTGGAAACCAACACAACATTGTAAAGCATTTATCCTCCAATTAAAAAAAGCAATAAAGAGCTTCATGAGCTCTTCATATATTTTGGAAACTAATTCCTTGTCAGGTACTTCATTTGCAAATATTTTCTCCCATCTAGGGGTTGACTTTTTATTTTGTTTATGATTTCCTTTTCTGTGAAAAAGCATTTGACAAGGCCCATTTGTTTATTATTGGTTTTGTTTTCATTACTCTTAGAGGAAGATCCCAAAAGATGTTGATGCAATTTATATCAAAGAGTGTTCTGCCTGTGTTTTTGTCTAAGCATCTTATATTGTTTGGTCTTATATTTATGTCTTTAATCCATTTTGAGTTTATTTTTGTATATGGTGTTAGAAAATGCTCTGGTTTCATTATTTTACATGCAGTGTCAGTATTTTCAGCACCACTTATTGAAGAGAGTATATTCTTGCCACCTTTATCAGAGATGAGTTGGTCATAGTTGTGTGGCCTTATTTCTGGACTTCTCTATCCTGTTTCATTGTTCTGTGTGTCTTGTTTTGTGCCAGGACCATACTGTTTTGATGACTGTAACTTTTTGGTATACCCTGAAATCAGGGTTCCAGATACCACCAATTCCATTTTTCTTTCTCAAGACTGCTTTGACTATTCAGGTTCTTTTGTGTTTCCATACAATTTCAAAATTTTTTATACTAAATCTACTAAAATTGCCATTGGTAATTTGATAGGAATTGCATTGAATCTGTAGATTGCATTAGATACTATAGTCATTTTGACAGTATCGATTTTCTCAGTCAAAAGGCATGGTGTATCTTTTCATCTGTTGGTGTCATCCTCAGGTTTTTCATCAGTGTCTTAGAGTGTTCACAGCACAAGTGTTTTGCCACCTTTGTTGAAACACTGTTCAGTCACTAAGTCCTGTCTGACTCTTTGTTACCCCATAGACTGCAGCAAGACTGGGCTTCCTTGTACTTCACTATCTCCCAGAGTTTGCTCAAACTCATGTCCATTGAGTCAGTGATGCCATCCAACCATCTCTTCCTCTGGCGCCCCCTTTCCTTCTGCCCTCAATTCCCAGCATCAGGGTCTTTTCTGATGAGTCAGCTCTTCGCATCAGGTGGCCAAAATATTGGAGCTTCAGCTACAGCATCAGTTCTTCCAATGAATATTCAAGGTTGATTTCCTAAAAGAACAACTGGTTTGATTTCCATACTACCCAATGGACTTTCAAGAGTCTTCTAAGGCACTACATTTTGAAAGCTTAAGTTCTCTGCTCTCAACCTTCTTTGTGGTCCAGCTCTCACATCCGTACATGACTACTGGAAAGTAATTAGCCCCCAACTAAAATAAATAAATTTATTTAAAAAAAATGTCCATACTATGCAAAGTGATCTGTAGAGCTAGTGCAATCCCTATCAAAATTCCAATGGCATTTTTCACAGAAATAGAAAAAGCAATCCTTAAACAATCTTGACCAAGAAGAACAAATCTCAAGGCATTATAGTTCCTGATTTCAAATTATATTACCAAGCTATAGAAATCAAAACAGTATGGTACTGCACACAAACAGACATGTAGACTTATGGAACAGAATAGAGAGCCCCAAAACAAACCTATGCACATATGGTCATCTAATTTTTGACAAGAGTGCCAAGAATGCACAATGGGGAAAGGATAGTTAGTGTCTTCAACAAAACTGGATATGCACTTGATGAGAATGAAGTGGATCTTTATCTTACACTAAACACAAAAATCAACTCAAAATGGATCAAAGACTTAAAACCTGAACTATGAAATTCTTAGAATAAAACATAAGGGGAAAGCTCTTTGGTATTGGTCTTGCCTTTGGATGTGTCACCAAAGGCACACAAGACAAAAGCAAAACCAAACAATTGAAATTACATCAAACTAAAAAGTTTCTGCATGCCATAAGAAATAGTCAACAAAAAGAACAGGGAATTCACGGAATGGGAGCAGATATTTGCAAACTGTACATCTGATAAGAGGTTAATATCCAAACCATGCAAGGAACTCATGCAACTCAACAGCAAAAGACAAAAAAAAAAAAAAAAAAAAACCATAGCTTTGACTTTACAGAACTTTGTTGGCAAAGTGATGACTCTACTTTTCAATATGCCATCTAGGTTTTTCATAGCTTTTCTTCCAAGGAGCAAGCATCATTTTATTTCATGGATGCAGTCACCATATGCAGTGATTTTGGAGCCCAAGAAAATAAAATCTGTCATTGTTTCCACTTTTTCCACATGTATTTGCCATGACCTGATGGGACTAGATGCCATGATCTTAGTTTTATGAATGTTGAGTTTTAAGCCAGCTTTTTTTCACTCTCCTCTTTCACCTTCATCAAGAGACTCTTTACTTCTTTTCTCTCAGGCATTATAGTGAGTATCATCTGCATATCTGAGGTTGTTGATATTTCTCCCAGCAATCTTTATTCCAGCTTGTGATTCATCCAGTCTAGCTTTTCACATGATGTACTCTGCATATAACTAAAATAAGCTGGGTGGCAATATACAGTCTTGATATACTTCTTTCCCAAATTTGAACCAGTTTTTCCATGGAAGGATCTAACTGTTGCTTCTTTACCCTCATACAGGTCTCTCAGGAGACAAATAAGATGATCTGATATTCCCATCTCTTCAGGAATTTTCCACAGTTTGTAGTGATCTACATAGTCAAAGGCTTTAGCATAGTCATGAAGAAGAATTAGATGTTTTTTTTTTTTTTTCCTGCAATTCCCTTGCTTTTTCTATGATCCAACGGATGCTGGCAATTTGATCTTTGATTGCTCTACCTTTTCTAAATCAACTTGTATATCTGGAAGCTCTCAGTTCACATACTCCTGAAATATAGTTTGAAGGATTTTGAGCATTACCTTGCCAACATGTGAAATGAGCACAATTGTATAGTAGTTTGAACATTCTGTGGCATTGCCCATTTTTGCCATTGGAATGAAAACTGAATTTTTCCAGTCCTGTAGCCACTGCTGAGTTTTCCAAATTTGTTGGCATATAGAGTGCAACACTTTAACAGCATTATCTTTTAGGATTTGAAATACCTCAGCTGGAATTCCATCACCTTAACTAGCTTTGTTCATAAAATACTTGCTAAGACCCCCTTGACTTCACACTCTAGGATGTCTGGCTCTAGATGAGTGACCACATCATCATGGTTATCTGGGTCACTAAGATGTTTCTTGTATAGTGACTCTGTGTATTTTTGCCACCTCTTCTTAATCTCTTCTCCTTCTGTTAGCTCCTTGCCATTTCTTTCCTTTATTGTGCCCATCTTTGCATGAAATTTTCCCTTGATATCTCCAAGAAATCTCTAGTCTTTCCCATTCTATTCTTTCCCTCTATTTCTTTGCATTGTTCACTTAAGAAGGCTTTCTTATCTCTCCTTGCTATACTGTGGAACTCTGCATTCAGCTGTATGTATCTTTCCCTTTTTCCTTTGCCTTTCACTTCTCTTCATTCCTCTGCTATGTGTAAGGCCTACTCAGACAACAATTTTCCTTTTTGCATTTCCTTTTCTTTGCGATGATTTTGATCACTGTCTCCTGTACAGTGTTACGAACCTCAATCCATAGTTTTTCAGGCACTCTATCAGATGTAATCCCTTGAATCTATTCCTCACGTCCACTGTATAATCATAAGGGATTTGATTAGGTCATACCTGAATTTTGCAATAAGGAGCTCATAATCTGAGCCACAGTCAGCTCCCAGTCTTGTTTTTGCTGACCGTATAGAGCTTCTCCATATTCAGCTGCAAAGAATATAATCACTCTGATTTCGGTATTGACCATCTGGTGATATCCATGTGTAGAGTTGTCTTGTGTTGTTGGAAGAGGGTGTTTGCTATGACCCATGTGTTCTCTTGACAAAACTGTTAGCCTTTGCCCTGCTTCACTTCGTACTCCAAGGCCAAACTTGCCTACTACTTCAGGTTTCTCTTGACTTCCTACTTTTGTTTTCTCATCCTCTATGATGAAACAGTCATCTTTTTTAGTGTTATTTCTATAAGGTCTTGTAGGTCTTCATAAAACCATTTAACTTCAGCTTCTTTGGCATTAGTGGTTGGGGCATATACTTGGATTACTGTGATATTGAATGCTTTCCGTTGGAAGTGAATCGAGATCATTAATTTTTGAGACTGCACCCAAATACTGCATTTCGGAATCTTTTGTTGACTATGAGGGCTACTACATTTCTTCTGGGGTATTCTTGCCAACAGTAGTAGAAGTCTTGGTTATCTGAATTAAATTCGCCCATTCCCATCCATTTTGGTTCACTGATTCCTAACATGTTGATGTTCAATCTTGACATCTCCTGCTTGTCCCCATACAGTTTATCTTGATTCATGGACCTAACATTCCAGATTTCTATGGAGTATTGTTCTTTTCAGCATTGGACTTTCCATTCACCAAAAGACACATTCACAACTGTGTTGTTTCTGCTTTGGCCAAGTCTCTTCATTCTTTCTGGAATTATTTCTCAGCTCTTCCCAGGTAGCATATTGGACACCTACCAACCTGGGGGGCTCATCTTCCAGTGTCATATCTTTTTGCCTTTTCATGCTGTTTATGGAGTTCTCTAGGCAGGTTGGTTCATTCGTAGGTGTTTTTATTATTTTGGATATGATGGTAAATGGAATTATTTTGTTACTTTCTCTTTCTTTGTTAGTGTATAGGAATGCAGGTGATTTCAGTGTATTAATTTTGTATCCTGCAACTTTACCAAATTCATTCATGAGTTATTATAGTTTTCTGGTAGCAGCTTTAAGATTTTCTATTATAATATCATGTCATCTTCAATCAGTGATAGTTGTACTTCTTTTCCATTTTGGATTCCTTTTATTTCTTTTTCTTCTCTGATTTCTGTGTCTAGGACTTACAAAAGTGTGTTGAATAAAAATGGTAAGAGTGAAATCCTTATCTTGTTCCTGATCATTGAGAAAATGCTTTTAACTTTTCACCTTTGAGTATGGTGTTAGCTATGAGTTTTCTTATATGGCTTTTATTATGTTGAGTTAGGTTCCTTCTATACCCACTTTCTAGAGAATTTTTATCACAAATGGGTGTTGAATTCTGTCAAAAGCTTTTTCTGCATCTATTGAGATGATCATATGGTTTTTATTCCTCAACTTGTTGATGCGGTGATTTGGTACATCACACCGATTGATAAGTGGATATTCAAGAATCCTTGCATCCCTGGGATTGATTCCATTTGATCATGGTGTCTGATCATTTTATTGTATTATTATATTCACTTTCCTAGCATTTTCTTGAGTTTGTGTCAATGTGCATCAGTAACAATTCCCTGTGATTTTCTTTTTCTGTACTATCATTGTCTGCTTTTAGTGTCAGGATGATGGTAGCCTCATAGGAAGAGACTGCAAATGTTCCTACACCTGCATCTTTTTTGGAAAGAGTTTCAGAGAGGTAGGTGTGAACTCTTCTCTAAACATTTACTAGAATTTGCCTCTGAAGTCACCTAGTCCTCGAGTTTTAAATCAGAGATTCAATTCCAGTGCTTGTAATTGATCTCTTCATATTTTCTGCTTCATTCTTGGGAGGTTTTACTGTTCTGAGATTTTTTTTCCATTTCTTCTAGGTTGTCTATTTTATTGGCGTGTAGTTACCTATAGTAGTCTTTTGTGACTCTTTGTATTTCTGTGGTGTCAGTTGTAACTTCATTTTCGTTTCTAATTTTATTGATTTGTGCCCTCCCATTTTTTCTTGATGAGTCTGGCTAAAGGTTGATCTGTTTTGCTTATCTTTTCAAATTACCAGCTTTTACTTTCATTGTTATTTTCTATTGTTTTCTTCATCTCTGTTTCATTTATTTCTGCTCTGATCTTTATGATTTTTTTACCTGCGGTAAAGTTGTGTTGCTATAAACTTGCCTCATAGAACTGCTTCTCTGTGTCCCATGTGTTTTGAGTCATTGTATTTTTATCACCATCTGTCTCTAGCTATTGGGTTGGCCAGAAAGTTCATTTGGGTTTTTCCAGTAGATGCTATCAAAAACCCTAATGAACTTTTTGCCCAATCCTGTATTTTTTTTAATTTCCTGTTTGACTTCCTCTATGATCCAGGTTATTTAGTAACATATTTTCTAACCTCCATGTGTTTTTGTGTCATATGCTGTATTTTTCTCTAATTGATTTATAATAAAAAAATGTTTGATACGATCTCAATTTTCCTAAATTTACTGAGGTTTGCTCTGTGGCACAGCATGTGATCTATCCTGCAGAATGTTTGATATACACTTGAGAAGAATGTGTGTTCTGTTGCTTTTGGATAGAATCCTCTATTAAATATCAATTAAGTCTGTCTTCTCTAATGCGTCATTTAAGGCCTATTTTTCCTTACTGATTTTTTCTCCTAATGATCTGTCCATTGATGTAACTGAGGTGTTAAAGTCCCCCACTTTTACTGTTATTGTTTCTCCTTTTATGACTGTTAACATCTGCCTTATATATTGAAGCACTCCTATGTTGGGAGCAACTTTATTTACAACTGTTATATATTATTCTCTGATTGATCCCTTGATCATTATGTAGTTTCCTTCTTTGTCTCTTTTAACAGTCTTGTTTTAAAGTCTGTTTTGCCTTATATGACTACTGCTACTCCAGCTTTCTTTTGATTTCCATTTGCCCAAAATACCTTCCCCATCCCCTCACATTCAGTCTGATTGTATCCCTAGGTCTGCAGTGGGTTTCTTGTAGACAGCATATATACAGTTCTTGTTTTTGTATCCATTCAGCCAGTCTATGATTTTTGTTTGGAGCACGTAATCCATTTACATATATATTTAATCCATATACATATGGATAAAGTAGTTATCAATATGCATATACTTATTGCCATTTTGTTAATTATTTTTGGATTTTTGTAGGTTTTTTCTTTCATCTTCTTTTATTTTTTTTCTCATGTGTTTTGATGACTACCTTTAGTGTTGTGTTTGGATGGCTTTTTCTTTCTTTGTGTATCTATTTTAGATTTTTGGTTTGTTGTTACCCTGAGGTTTTGATATAGCAGATCATATACATATATACATATATATATATATATATATATATATGATTGTTATAAGTTGTTGGTCTCTAAATTTCAGATGCATTTTTAATATTCGGCATTTGTATTATTCTCATGATTACTGATTTAGATAACATATTCAGCTGTGGATGATGTCCTACTTTTATTATATGTTTGCCATTACTGATGAGCTTTCCCATTTGTGATTTTCTTGTTTCTTGTTGTGGCCTTTATTTTTACGCCTAGAGAAGTTCCTCCAGCATTTCTTTTGAACCTGGTTTGATGGTACTGAATTCTCTCAGCTTTTGCTTGTCTGTGAAGTTTATGATTTCTCTATCAAATCTGAATGAGAGCCTCGCTCGACAGTTTTATTGGCTGTAGAGTTTTGTCTTCTATTATTTTAAATATATCATTTTACTCTTTTCTGATCTGCAGGATTTCTGCTGAAAAATCCACTGGTAACCTTATGGGGATTCCCTTGTATGTTATTTGTTGCTTTCCTCTTGTTGCTTTTAATATTTTCTCTTTGTGTTTGATTTTTGTCGGTTTGAATAAAATGTGTCTTGGCATGATCCTCCTTGGGTTTATCCTGTACAGGACTCCCTGTGCTTCCTGGACTTGAATATTTCCTTCCCCCTGTTCAGGAAGTTCTGGCTATAATCTCTTTAAAATTTTCTCAGGCCCTTTCTCTCTCTCTTCTTCATCTAGGACCCCTGTGATGTAAATGTTGGTGTATTTAATGTTGTCCCAGAGGTCTCGGATACTGTTCTCATTTGTTTTCATTCTTTTTTCTTTATTCTGTTTTGTGGCACTGGTTTCCACCCCTCTGTCTCCAAGCTCACTTATTTGTTCTGCCTCAGTTATTCTGCTACTGATTCCTTCTAGTGTGTTTTTCATTTCAGTTATTTTTTTCATTTCAGCTATTCCTTTCAGCTTTGTTTGTTTGTCCTTTAAATCTTTTAGGTATTTTTAAACAATTCTTGTATCTTCTTGATTTGTTTCTCCATTATTTTCCTGAGATCTTGGAACATCTTTACTATCATTACCAAGAATTCTTTTTCAGGTAGATTTCCTGTCTCCACTTAACTTAGTTTTCCTGCATTTTTAACTTGCTCCTTGTTTTTGACTGCATTTGTCTGCTACCTTATTTTTGTCTAAATTTCTGTGTTTGTAGTCTCCATTCCGCAGCTTGCTAGGTTCTAGTCTTCTTGCTTCTGGTGTCTGCCCCGTGATGAGTGAAGTTGGTCCAGGGGCTTGTGTAGGCTTCCTGGTATGAAGAACTTGTGTCTGCTCAGTATTGGGTGGAGCTGAGTCTTTTCCTTCTATTGGGCAGGGTCGTGTTGAAGGGTGTGTTTAGAGGTGGCTGTGATCTCAGTATGACTTTCAACAACCTGACTGCTGATGTGTCGGGCTGCATTCTCACCCTACTGTTTGATTGGCCTGAGGCATTCCAACACTGGAGCCTGAGGGTTCTTGCTGCTGCTGCTAAGTCGCTTCAGTCGTGTCCGACTCTGTGCGACCCCATAGACGGCAGCCCACCAGGCTCCCCCATCCCTGGGATTCTCCAGGCAAGAACACTGGAGTGGGTTGCCATTTCCTTCTCCAATGCATGAAAGTGAAAAGTGAAAGTGAAATCGCTTAGTCGTGTCCGACTCGGCGCGACCCCATGGACCGCAGCCTGCCAGGCTCCTCCATCCATGGGATTTTCCAGGCAAGAGTACTGGAGTGGGGTGTCATTGCCTTCTCTGTGAGGGTTCTTAGGATAGGCCAAGTCTCTGTGGCTAAATGGCAACCTCTGAGAGAGCTAACTCCAGCCACTATTCGCTAGGACCTCTGCAATAGTGTCTTTACCCACACAGTGAACTACAGCCAACCCTCATATCCCCCAGGAAACCTTCCATGACCTGCTGGGAGGGCTAGCCCAGGCTTCTGTGTAACTTCTGGAGTCACTGCCTTGTGCTGGGTCAAGTGCACATGAAATCTTTTGTGCTTCCTCCGCAAGTAGAGCCTCTTTTTCCTCCAATCCTGTGGATCTCCTGCAATCAACACACTTTAATTCAAAGCCAAATGCTCTAGGGGCTCCTCTGCCAAATGCCAGACCGTCAGGCTGGGGATCCTGTTGTGGGTTTCAAAATTCTCAGTTCTGTGAGAGAACCTCTGTGATATAATGATTTTTCAGTTTGTCAGTCGCCCACCCAGCAGGTATGGGATTTGATTAAATCGTGAATGTATCCCTCCTACCATCTCATTTTCTTTATATCACTTGTTTGTCTTTGGATGTAAAATATCTTTTTGGTAGGTTACAGTTTTTTTGTTGGTGGTTATTCATCATTTAGTAGTGATTTTGATTTTTTCATGACAGAATATGAGCTCAAGAACCTCTGTTCTGCCATCTAGTCCAGAATCTGTTACAGGGTTCAAGGAAACAATGTTCAAAATTATCAACAAGTTTCATTTATCCTGAAGATAGGGCACACCCATGATGTCTGTTATTGATCAGTCACTAAGTCATGTCTGACTCTTTAAACCACATGGATGCTGCACACTAGGCTCCCCTGTTCTTCACTATCTTCCAGAGTTTGCTCAAATTCATGTCCTTTGAGAGGTGAATGCCATCCAACCTTCTCATCCTCTGCTGTCCCCTTCTCCTTTTGCCTTCAGTCTTTCCTGACATCAGGTCTTTTTCCATGTGTTGGCTCTTCGCATCAGGTAGCCAAAGTATTGGAGCTTCAGCTTTAGCATCAATCCTTCCAATGAATATTCAGGGTTGATTTCCTTATGGATTGACTGGTATGAACTCCTTGCAGTCCAAAGGATTCTCAAGTCTTCTCCAGCACCACAGTTTGAAAGTATCAATTCTTCAGTGCTCAGTCTTCTTTATGGTTCAACTCTCACATTCTTACATGACCCCTAGAAAAACCATACCTTTGACTATACGGACATTTGTTAGCAAAATGATGTCTCTGCTTTATAATGCAATGTCTAGATTTGTCATAGCTTTCCTTACAAAGAGCAAGTGTCTTTTAATTTGTGATTCTGGAGCCCAAGAAAATAAAATATGTTACTGTTTCCACTTTTTTCCTTTTTATTTGCCATGAAGTGATGGGACCAGATGACATGATTTTAATGTTTTGAATGTTGAGTTTTAAGCTAGCTTTTTAATTCTCTGCTTTCATACTCATCAAGAAACTCTTTGGTTCCTCTTCACTTTCTGCCATTAGAGTGGTATCATCTGTTGTAGAATCAACAGTCTTGATTCTAGCTTGGGATTCATCCAGCCTGGCATTTCTCATACTGTACCCTGCATAAAATTTAAATAAGCAGGGGGACAATATACAGCCTCGATGTAATTTTTCCCAATTCTGAACCAGTCAGTTGTTCCATGTCCAGTTCTAACGATTGCTTCTTGAGTTGCATATGGGTTACTCAGGAGACAGATAAGATGGTCTGGTATTACCATCTCTTTAAGAATTTTCCACACTTTGTTGTGATCGACGCAGTCAAATGCTTTAGCATAGTCAACGAAGCAGAAGTAGATGTGTCTCTGGAACTGCTTTCTCTATGATCCAGCAGATGTTGGCAATTTGATCTCTGGTTCATCTTCCTTTTCTAAATCCACCTTGTACATCCAGAAGTTCTCGGTTCATATACTACTGAAGCCTAGCTTGAAAGATATTCAGCATAAACTTACTAGCATGTGAAATGAGCACAGTTGTACAGTAGTTTAAACATTCTTTGGGAGAGCAGAGGACAATTACTAATAACTCCAGAAGGAGTGAAGTGGCTGGGACAAAGCAGAAACAACACTCAGTTGTGGACGTGTCTGAGGGTGAAAGTAAAGTCCGATGCCACAAAGAACAATATTGCATGAGAACCTGGAATGTTAGGTCCATGAATTAAGGTAAATTGGATGTGGTCAAGCAGGAAATTTAAAGATTGAACATCTTAGGAATCGGTGAACTTAAATGAATGGGAATGGGTGAATTTAATTAAGATGAACATTATATCTGCTACAGTGGGCAAGAATACCTTAGAAGAAATGGGGTAGCCCTTACAGTCAACAAAATATTCCGAAATGCAGTACTTGGGTGCAGTCTCAAAAGTGACAAATTAATCTCAGTTCATTACCAAGGCAAACCATTCAGTATCACAGTAATCCAAGTATATGCCCCAACCACCAGTGCTGAAGAAGTTGAAGTTGACTGGTTTATGAAGACCTACAACACCTTCTAGAACGAACACCGAAAACCACAAAACAAATGTCCTTTTCGTCATAGGGGAATGGAATGCAAAATTAGGAAGTCAAGAGATAACAGGAGTAACAGGTAAGTTTGTCCTTGGAATACAAAATGAAGCAGGATAAAAGCTAACAGAATTTTGTCAAGAGAACACACTGGTCATGACAAACATCCTTTTCCAACAACAGAAGGAATGACTCTATACATCAACATCACCAGATGATCGATACTGAAATCAAACTGATAATATGCTTTGCAGCTGAAGATGGAGAAACTGTATACAGTCAGCAAAAGAAAAAAAAAAAAAGGACCTGCAGCTGTCTGTGGCTCAGATCATGAGCTCCTTATTAGAAAATTCAGGCTTAATTTGAAGAAAGTAGGGAAAACCACTAGGCCACTCATGTATGACCTAAATCAATCACTTATGATTATGCAATGGAGGTGACAGATAGATTCAAGGGATTAGATCTGATAGAAAGAGTATCTGAAGAACTATGGATGGAGATTCTTAACACTGTAAAGGAAAGAGTGACCCGTGATGTCTAGTAAAGGTTTTATATCTTTATTCTGAGCCGTCTCTTGCTATTTTTGAGAGTAAGAACTCTCAACTATCCGTCATCTCTAATAGAGATGTCACCAAGTGCTTTCTTTCCGGCCACTTGTACCTCTGGGTTCAGTTCAGTTGCTCAGTCATGTCTGACTCTTTGCAATCCCATGGACTGCAGCACACCAGGTATCCCTGTCCTTCACCATCTCCCAGAGTTTGCTCAAATTCATGTCCATTGAGTCGAGGATGCCATCCAATCATCTCATCGTCTGTCGCCCTCTTCTACTCTTGCCCTCGATCTTTCCCAGCATCAGGGTCTTTTCCAATCAGTCAGCTCTTTGCATCAGGTGGCCAAAGTATTGGGGCCTCAGCTTTAGCATCAGTCTTTCCAATGAATATTCAGGGTTGCTTTCCTTTAGGATTAACTGGTCTGATCTCCTTGCTATCCAAATGACTCTCAAGACTCTTCTCCAGCACCACAGTTCAAAATTATCAATTATTTGGTGCTCAGCCTTCTTTATGGTCCAACTTTCACATGTGTACATGACTCCTGAAAAATCCAGAGCTTTGATTATACAGACGTTTGTTTGCAAAGTGATATATCTGCTTTTTCATATGTTGTCTAAGATTGTCATAGCAATTGTCTTTTAATTTCATGGCTGCAGTCATTGTCCACAGTAATTTCGGAACCCCCCCCCAAAAAAAATAAGCTCTGTCATTGCTTCTACTTTTTCCCACCTCTTTGCCTTGAAGTAATGGGACCAGATGCCATGAGCTTATTTTTATGACTGTTGAGTTTTAAGCCAGCTTTTTCACTGTCTGCTTTCACCCATATCAAGAGGCTTAGTTCCTCTTCACTTTCTGCCATTAGAGTGGTATCATCTGCATAAATGAGATTATTGATGTTTCTCCAGGCAATCTTGATTTCAGCTTGTGATTCATCCAGCCCAGCATTTCACATGATGTACTCTGCATGTAAGTTAAATTAGCAGGGTAATAATATACAGTTTAATATATTTTGACTTAATGTCTATTTTATATTTATTAGTATAGTCCCACCAGCTCTCTTTTGTTTACTCTTGGCATGGAATATCTTTTTCTGTTCATTCAGTTTTTTCACGTTAAATCAAAAGTTAAAGTGAAAATAGCTTGTAGTCACACATTTTTATCCTTTTCGCAAAGTTTTGTATTGTAATTAGACAGTTTATTCCATTTATATTTAAAATAATTACTGATAAAAATTATTTTACTGGTTGTCTGAGGAGCCCTTTACAAATAGCAGAGAAGAGAGGCAAAAGGCAAAGAAGGAAAGGTATACCCATCTGAATGCAGAGATCCAAAGAATAGCAAGGAGGGATAAGAAAGCATTCTTAAGTGAACAATGCAGAAAAATAGAGGAAAATGACAGAATGGGAAAGACTAGATATCTTTTCAAGAAAATTAGAGGCACCAAGGGAACATTTCATGCCAACATGGGCATGGTAAAGGACAGAAACGGTATGGACCAAACAGAAGCAGAAGATATTAAGAACAGGTGGCAAGAATACACAGAAGGACTGTAGAGAAAAGATCTTAATGACCCAGATAATCATGATGTTGTGATTACTGACCTAGAACCAGACATCCTGGAATTCGAAGTCGAGTGGGCCTTAGGAATCATTACCACAAACAAAGGTAGTGGAGGTGATAGAATTCCAGCTGAAGTGAAGTGAAGTGAAAGTCGCTCAGTTGAGTCCAACTCTGCAACTATACAGTCCATGGAATCCTCCAGGCCAGAATTCTGGAGTAGGTAGCCTTTCCCTTCTCCAGGGGATCTTCCCAACCCAGGACTCCCACATTGCAGGCAGATTCTTTACCAGCTGAGCCACAAGGGAAGCCCAAGAAAACTGGAGTGAGTATCCTATCCCTTCTCCAGGGGATCTTCCTGACCCATGAATCGAACTGGGGTCTCCAGCACTGCAGGCGGATTCTTTACCAACTGAGCTATGAGAGAAGCCTGGAATTCCAGCTGAGCTATTTCAAATGCTAAACGATGAGCTGTTAAAGTGCTGCACTCAATATGCCAGCAAATTTGGAAAACTCAGTAGTGGCCACAGGACTGGAAAAGGTCAGTTTTCATTCCAATCCTGAAGAAGGGCAATGCCAAAGAATGTTAATTCTAACACACAGTTGCACTCATTTCACATGCTAGCCAGGTCATGCTCAAAGACCTTCAAGCTAGGCATCAACATTACGTGAACTGAGAACTTCCAGATATGTAACTGGATTTAGAAAAGACAGAGGAAACAGAGATCTAATTGCTAATATCCATTGGATCATAGAAAAAGCAAGGGAATTCCAGAGAAACATCTCAGTTCAGTTTAGTTCAGTTGCTTAGTCATGTCTGACCCTTTGAGACCCAATGGACTGCAGAACACCAGGATTCCCTGTCCATCACCAATCCCGGAGCTTACTCAAACTCATGTCCATAGAGTCGGTGATGCCATCCAACCACCCCATTCTCTGTCATCCCCTTCTACTCCTACCTTCAATCTTTCCCAGCATGAGGGTCTTTTCCAATGACTCAGTTCTTCGAATCAGGTGGCCAAAGTACTGTAGTTTCAGCTTTAGCATCAGTCCTTCCAATGAATATTCAGGACTGATTTCTTTTAGGAGGGACTGGTAGGATCTCCTTGCAATCCAAGGGACTCTCAAGAGTCTTCTCCAACACCACAGTTCAAAAGCATCAATTCTTCAGTGCCCAGCTTTCTTTATAGCCCAACTCTCACATCCATACATGATTACTGGAAAAACCATAGCTTTGACCTGATGGACCTTTGTTGGCAAAGTGATGTTCCTGCTTTTTAATATGCTGTCTAGGTGTGTCATAGCTTTTCTTCCAAGGAGCAGGCGTCTATTAATTTCATGACTGGAGTCACCATGTGCAGTGATCTTGGAGCCCGAAAAAATAAATGTGGTCACTGTTTCCATTGTTTCCCCATATATTTGCCATGAAGCGATGGGACAGGATGCCATGATCTTAGTTTTCTGAATGTTGAGTTTTAAGCCAACTTTTTCAATCTTCTCTTTCACTTTCATCAAGAGGCTGTTTAGTTCTTCTTTGCTTTCTGCCATAAGGGTTGTGTCATCTACATATATGAGGTTATTGATATTTCACCCGGTAATCTTGATTCCAGCTTGTGCTTCATCCAGCCTGGCATTTCTCATGATGTACTCTGCATATAAGTTAAATAAGCAGGGTGACAATGTACAGCCTTGACTTACTCATTTCCCAATTTGGAGCCAGTCTGTTGTTCCATGTCCAGTTCTAACTGTTGCTTCTTGACCTGCGTACAGATTTCTCAGGAGGCAGGTCAGGTGGTCTGGTATTCCCATCTCTTTAAGAATTTTCCACAGTTTGTGGTTATCCACACAGTCGAAGGCTTTGGCATAGTCAATGAAACAGAAGTGGATGCTTTTCTGGAACTCTCTTGCTTTTTCGATGATCCAACAGATGTTGGCAATTTGATCTCTGGTTCCTCTGCCTTTTCTAAATTCAGCTTGAACATCTGGAAATTCAGGGTTCATGTACTGTTGAAGCCTGGCTTGGAGAATTTTGAGCATTACTTTGCTAGCTTGTGAAATGAGTACAATTGTTCAGTAGTTTGAGCATTCTTTGGCATTGCTTTTCTTTGGGATTAGAATGAAAACTGACGTTTCCAGTCCTGTGGCCACTCCTGAGTTTTCCAAATTTGTTGGCATATTGAGTGCAGCACTTTCACAGCATCATCTTTTAGGATTTGAAATAGCTCAACTGGAATTCTATCACCTCCACTAGCTTTGTTCATAGTGATACTTCCTATGGTCCACTCGACTTTGCATTCCAGGATGTCTGGCTCTAGGTGAGTGATCACACCATTGTGGTTATCTCTGTCATGAAGATCTTGTTCGAAACATCTACTTCTGCTTTATTGACTACGTTAAAACCTTTGACTGTGTGGATCACAACAAACTGGAAATTCTTAAAAGATGGAATGCCAAACCACCTTACGTGCCTCTTTAGAAACCTATAGGCAGGTCAAGAAGCAAAATTTACAACCTTACATGGAACAACAGACTGCTTGAAAATTGGGAAAGGAGTACGTCAAGTCTGTATATTGTCACCCTGATTATTTAACTTTTATTCAGAGTCCTGCTGGCTTGTCTGATGGCTCGATGGTAAAAAATCTTCCTGTGATACAGGAAACCCAGTTTCTATCCCTGGGTTGAGAACATCCCCTGAAGAAGGGAATGGCTACCCACTCCAGTATTCTTGCCTGGAGAATTCCATGGACAGAGGATCCTGGTGAACTACAGTCCATGAGATCACAGAGAGTTGGACATGACTGAGTGATTAACTCCCTTTGGAATGCTGTTGCTGCTTAGTCACTTCAGTTGTGTCCAACTCTGTGTGACGCTAGGGACTGCAGCCCACCAGGCTCCTCTGTCCATGGGATTCTCTAGGCAAGAATACTGCAGTGGGTTGCGATGCCTTCCTCCAAGCGATCTTCCTGACCCAGGGATCAAACCTGGGTCTCCTGAATTACAGGCAGATTCTTTACCACTGAGTTACCAGGGAAGTCCCTGTATACAGAGTATATCACGTGAAATGCCAGGCTGGATGAAGCTCAAGCTGGAATCAAGATATCTGGGAGAAATACCAACAACCTCAGATATGCATTTGATACCACCATAATGGCAGAAAGTGAGGAGGAACTAAAGAGCCTCACATTAAGGTGAATGAGGAGAGTGAAAAAGCTGGCTTAAAACTCAACATTCAAAAAACTAAGATCATGGCATCCAGTCCCATCACTTTATGGGAAATAGATGGGGAAAAAAATTAAAACAGTGATGGGTTTTATTTTCTTGGACTCCAAAATCACTGTGGATGATGACTGCAGCCATGAAATTAAAAGACACTTTCTCCTTGGAAGAAAAGCTATGAAAAACCTAGGCAAAGTATTAAAAAGCAGAGACATTACTTTCTCGACAAAGATCTGTATAGTCAAAGCTATGCTTTTTCCTGTATTTATGTACGGATGTGAGAGTTGAACCATAAGGAAGGCTGAACGCTGAAGAATTGATGCTTTCTATCTGTGGTTCTGAAGAAGACTCTTGAGAGTCCCTTGGACAGCAAGGAGATCAAATCAGTCAATCCTAAAGGAAATCAACCCTGAATATTCATTGGAAGGACTGATGCTGAAGCTGAAGTTCCAAAACTTTGGCTACCTGATGCAAAGAGCTGACTCATTGGAAAAGTCCTTGATGCTGGGAAAGTTTGAGGGCAGGAGGAGGAGGGGGCAGCAGAGGTTGAGATGGTTGGATGGCATCATTGACTCAATGGACATGATTTTGAGAAAACTCCAGAAGATAGTGAAGGACAGGGTGGCCAGGCATTCTGTAGTCCATCACGTCACAAAGAGAGGGACACAATTGAGCAACTGAACAACAACTGATAAAAAGGACTTCTGCTACTTTCCTTTTTATCCTACCCCTTTTTTGTTCCTTAATTTCTCCATTATTATTTTCTTATTGATTTTTATGCGTATCATTTTGCTTCCTTTCCTCTTTCCTTTTCTGTATATATTTTTGTTATTCTCTTTGCATTAACTTTGGCAATTGCAAATAACATCTTAAATTCATAACAATCTTGTTTTACTTCATACCAACTTTGCTTCAATAGTGTATAAGATCTCTGCTTATATAGTTCTTTATTCCCCTCTTTAAGGTATTTTCACAAATTACAACCTGTACATTGTGTATCCGTTAACAAAGACATAATTATTTGAAATTATTTTGAAATTATTTAAGGGAACAAAAAGCAGAATTATGTACCAAAAACACAGTAATGTTTACTTTTATATTTCCCTACCTAGTTTCCTTTATTGGTATTCTTTATTTTTTTGTATGGCTTTCAATTACTATATAGTGTCTTAACTTCAGCCTGGAGTTTTTACAACTCTTCTTATAGCACAAGATTACTAATGATTAACTCCTTCAGCTCTACTTTATCAAGAAATATCTTTATTTCTCCTTAATTTTAGAAAGATATGCCAGATGACAGATTTTTTTTTCTTTTAGCAGTATAAATATGCTATCCTACTGCCTTCTGTCCTCTATGGTTTACAATGAGAAATCAGCTGTTAATATTATTGAGGCTGGTTCCCTTGCATGTGGTGAGTTGCTTCTGTCTTTTTGTTTACCAGATACTCTGTATTTTGATAATAACATATCTCAGTGTAGATCCCTTTGAATTCATTCTTTTTATTGTTTATTGAGCTTTTTAGATGCCTAGATTCATATCTTTCATCAAATTTAGATATTTTGGCCACTATGTCTTTGAATATTTTTTCTGTCCCTTTCTTTATCTTCTTTCCTTCTGAGACTGTGATTTTGTGTGTGCTGGTATGCTCATGATCTCTCACAGGTCACTTGTGCTCCTCACTTTTCATCATTTTTCTCTTTCTGCCCCTTGGAATAGGTAGTTTCAGTAAAGATGTCTTTGAGTTAACGAATGTTTCTGAATGCTCAGATCTTTTATGAATACCTCTAGTGAATTTTTCACTTCACCTATTATAATTGTCATCTCTAGAATTTCTATCTGTTTCTTTTTTCTTAATAAATTCTCTCTTTTTATTAATACTCATTACTTGGTGAGATTTCATTTACCTCATGTCCTTTAGTTCTTTGAGCACATTTAAGACTATTGATTTAAAATCTTTTCCTAGTTAGACTAATGTCTGGGCTTCTTCTTGGACAGTTTATGTTAATTTCTTTTTTTTCCTGTGAATGGGTCATCCTTTCTTGCTTTTTCTATGCCTTTGTTGTTGTTGAAAACTGGACAGTTTAAGTAATATAATACAATAATTCCAGAAATTAGATTCTCCTCCCTCTTTAGAGTTTCTTGTTGCTACTAGTATTGGTTTGTAGTTTTTATCTAATTAGTGACTTTTGAAAACTTTTTTGTCTAGACGGTTTTCATTTTCATCAGTCATGACTGAATTCTCTTTTCATTAGCTTAGTTGTCAACGAGTGATTTGACAGACATTTCTTTAAATGCCAAAAATAAAAACAGTCTCCTATCTGTGCAGATTGGCTCTGTATTGTAGTATACATTCAATGCTTAATTAAATCATTTATAACTCTCCCTTAACGTTCACTTCCTGCTTGGGCAGCACCTAAAAGTCAGCAACAGATGAAAGCTTAGGATCTTGTCAGACATTTTCTAATCCTGGTCATACACTTGGCCATCTACTTTCCCTGGTATGTACACGAGCTTTTCAGTGCCCTTACTTTTCTATATATCTCTTTGCCAAGGCTTTTCCTTCCCAGGCTTTTCAGTCTGTCTGCTGCTTGCCCCATCTATTATCCCTTCACTCAGTATGGCTGTGGCTAGTAGATTTATCTTTAAATTCTTTTGACAATGTCAATAAGGGAACTTCAGCTTTGAGCAAGTTCTGAAGTTGACAAAACAAGCCCCTGAACTCATCCAGGAGGAGCTACCAGGGAGGTCAAAATATACAACCACAATAATTTAGTAACAATGTGTATGTAGTCCCTCTGGTACCAGAAAGCCATGCTGTTAATGTGAACTGTCATTCCCAAAGCTCCTGGCAAGCTGGAGAGTGATACTGGAAGGCAGCTTAGTCAAAATGTTATAATACACCCTTACCAAAATTTAGCAGTTTTTTAAATTAAGCCTTCCCCCGATTATTGTAAGCTTTTGATTAAATTTTGCAGTTTAAAATAAGTTGATTATTATAATTTTTGCCTGTTTAAGCATTGCTTTAGTGAAGGGACAGAGTTTAGGTGATCTCTACTTAACCCTTTTCGGTGATATCACCAGTGGTAGCTGTCTTTTGTTAACCAAAAAGCAACAAAAAATATCTAGTAAGGGAACGATGTAGTGGGAATGTTTTTCTCTCACTAAGTAAATCTAAAACCCTTGGTTATTATTAAAAAAAAAAAAACCATTAAACCATTACAAAAGGTGGAGAGAAGATGGCAGACTGACTGTGTTCCACAGAACTAAAGGAAAACACAATGGTGAGTTCCATGGTTTGGGGGGTTGTTTTATTTTGGTTTTGGTTTTATCGTGTTTGTTTTATATATACTAAACATGGAGCTGAAGAAGTTGACAACCGAGAAACATCAAGAAGACAGAGGAGAAATCCATATGTGAAGCCAGTTCTCTTTAGCCAAAGGATCAAAAAAGGAGTAACCTAGCAAAACAAAACATTGTTTTAACTGTTATCTTCTAGTCAAACAGTATGAAAATAAACTGTAACCCTACCTATCTAATCAATGCCATGAAAGAGCCTAGATTTCTACCTTCACCAAGCTGTAACAATGCACCCAAATGCCCCTATATCCGCTCCCTAGAGTAGTGTCAGAGAAGGTCAAGTGGGGAGCTGGGATTTTTATTCCCACCAGATACTCTCCTCCTGGCAGTATCTGTAGAGACCATGCAGGGAGCCTGGACTTCCACCTCCACTCATTGATGATAATTACCTTTCCCTTTTCCCACTTGGATGGTATCAAAGGAGACCTAGTGTAGTCATGAATTTTACTACCATCAATAATTAATAAGACCACACCCTATGACATCATTAGAATTTACATAGGGAGAAGTAATGAAGTACTTCTGTTTATTCCAGCTGGAGTGCTGTCAATGTAACACTAGTGAGGTGCTTGAATCCCCACTCCCATGCAGCAGTACTGTGGGGGCCCTCTCCAATTTGAGTGTCAGTGGAAGCCGTGTGGGGAGCCTTAAACTCTGTTTCCTCCTGGTACTAATAAGAAGCAGCCACGTTTCCTCTGCCAGAACAGTGTCATAGTCAGCTTACTAAAACAAGATTTAAATAAGTTCTAGAGTCTCATTAACAAACTGCCAAAATTTCTAAGTTTCAGTTGAAAATTACTCATGATACCAAGAGTAAAGTATCAACTTAAATGAAAAAAAAAAACATTCAATAGACATCAACACAAAGATAACAATGATGTTAGAATTGTCTGACAAAGATTTTAGATAGCCATCATTAAAATTCTTCAACAAATACAACTAAAAATGAAAAAAGTCTCAGAAAAGAAATTGAAAATATATAGAACCAAATGGAAATTATACAACTGAAAAATAAAATAATAATTTTTTTAAAACTTAATTGATAAGCCCAATAGCCCCAGGAATCAATAAAAAATTTGTAAAAAACATCTTAGAACTAATAGGTGAGTTCAACATGAGTGGAGGATATAATATAAATGTACAAAAATCAATTTGTACATGTGTATAAATGTACAAAAATCAATTTACTAGTATAGGCCTATACTAGTAATGAACAAAGGGACACAGAAATAAAAATATGTATACTGTTTATTTTCTTGGGCTCCAGTATCACTGTGGATGGTAACTGCAGCTACAAAATTAAAAGATTCTTGCTCCTTGGAAAAAATACTATGACAAACCTAGACAGCATATTAAAAAGCAGAGACATCACTTTGCCAACAAAGGTCCGTATAGTCAAAGCTATGGTTTTTCCAGTAATCATGTACGGATGTGAGAGATGGACCATAAAGAAAGCTGAGGACCGGAGAATTGATGCTTTCAAACAGTGGTGCTGGAGAAGACCCTTGAGAGTCACTTAGACGGCAAGATCAAACCAGTCAACCCTAAAGGAAATCAACCCTGAATATTCGTTGGAAGGACTGATACTGAAGCTGAAGCTCCAGTACTTGGGCTACCTGATGCGAAGAGCCAACTCATTGGAAAACACCTTGGAGAGCCAACTCATTGGAAAAGAACCTGAGAAAGATTGAGGGAAGAGGAGAATGGGGCAACAGAGGATGAGATGGTTGGATGGCATCACTGACTCAATAGACATGAGTTTGAGCAAACTCAGGGAGATAGTGAAGGGCAGGGAAGCCTGGCATGGGCTGTAGTTTATGGGGTTGCAAAGAGTTAGACACGACTTAGTGACTGAACAACAATGCTGTTTATAATCATTCAATTAAATATAATTTTTGAGATCCTGAATAACCAGAAAACAATCTTAAATTACAAGAAGTAAGTTGGATGACTCACTCTTATTTCAAATCTTACTACAAATAAACAATAATCAAAATAAGGTGTTAGCATACTGGCAGGCATATAAAATGATGGACTAGAATAGAAAACCTAAAAATAATCCCTCACATATATAGTCAATACATTATCAATGAAAGTTCCAAGATCATTCAAAAGGGAAAGGATAGTTTTTTCAACAAATGGTGCTGGGAAAACTGAATATCCACAGCAAAAGAATGAAGCTGGACCCTTGCTGAAGTTGGACATTTACTTTACAGTATATACAAATATTAACTAAAAATTGATTAAAAACCTAAATATAGGAGCTAGACTATAAAATTCATCGAAGAGAACATAGAGAAAATCTTCATAACATTAGCTTTGGCATAGTTTCTTGGATATGACACCAAAAGTGGATCAAAAGGAAAAAGTGGGTAAAATGGATTTGATTGCAATTAAAAAGTTTTGTGTATAAAAGGATACTTTTGGGGCTTCCCTGGCAGTCCAGTGGTTGGGACTCCATGCTTCCACTACAACCCAGGAGGCACGGGTTCAATCCTTGGTTGAGGAGCTAAGATCCTGCATACCACAGGGTGCAGCCATAAAAAAGGTACTATCAAGAGAGTGAAAAGTCAGACTAGAAAATGGGAAAATACTTTCTAGTCATATATATGCTATGAGATTAATATCCAAAATATATAATGAACATCTAAAACTTTAGCAACAACAAAAAATAATCCTATTAAAAAATGAGCAAAGGACTTAAACACTTCTCCAAAGAAGGTATACAGATGGGCAATAAGCACAAGAAGGACAATAAGCCTTCACCATCACTGATCAACAGGGAAATGCAAATCAGACCATAATAAAATATTACTTCATACCCATTAGGGCTGCTACTATCAAAAAAATGGAGAAAAGATTAATCAGCAAGGATATAGACAAGTTGGAACACTTGTGTACTGCTGGTGGGAATATAAAATGGTGTAGTCATTATTGAAAATAATTTGGCTATCCTTCAAAAAATAAATGTAGAATTACCATATGATACAGCAATCTCACTTCTAGATTTATTGGGTTGACCAAAAAGTTCATTTCTGAGCAGACTTTCTGGCCAACCCAGTATATCCCAATTAATTCAATATCTCAAATAACTTTTCCACACACACATTAATAACGGCATTATTCACAACAGCCAAGGATTAGAAGTAACCCAAATGTCCATTGACACAGAAATGGACAAAGCATAAATGGATACATGTGGTATATACAGCACAATGGAATATTCAGTTCAGTTTAGTCACTCAGTCATGTCTGACTCCTTGCATCCCCATGAACTGCAGCACGCCAGGCTTCCATGTCCATCACCAACTCCAGGAGCTTGTGTCCATTGAGTGGGTGATGCCATACAACCATCTCATCCTCTGTTGTCCCCTTTTCCTCCTGCGTTCAATCTTTACCAGCATCAGGGTCTTTTCCAATGAGTCAGTTCTTCACATCAGATGGCCAAAGTACTGGAGCTTCAGCTTCAGCATCAGTCCTTCCAGTGAATATTCAGGACTGATTTCCTTTAGGATTGACTGGTTTGATCTCCTTGTAGTCAGTCCAAGGGACTCTCATGAGTCTTCTCCAACACCACAGTTCAAAAGCAGTTCTTCAGTGCTCAGCTTTCTTTATGGTCCAACTCTCACATCCATACATGACTACTGGAAAAACCATAGCTTTGATTAGATGGACCTTTGTCAGCAAAGTAATATCTCTGCTTTTTAATATGCTGTCCAGGTTTGTCATAGCTTTTCTTCCAAGGAGCATGGTCTTTTAATTTCATGGCTACAGTCACAATGGAATATTATAGTCTTTAAGAAGTGCATTTTGTCATATGCTACAATATGGTTGAACCTTGAGGATACTATACTAAGTGAAATCAGTAAGTCATTAAGACAAAATGTTGCAACTATTCCACTCATATGAAGTATCTAAAATAGTCAGAATCAGAGAAACAGAAAATAGAGGTGGTGATTGTCAAGGTCTCGATGCAGGTTAGAAGAGATTTGTTGTTTAATAAGTGTGCAGTTTCACTGTTGCAGAATAGAGTGCTAGAGCTCTGTTGCACAGTAAGTGGCTCAGCTGGTAAAGAATCTACCTGCAGTGTAGGCGACCTGGGTTCATTCCCTGGGTTGGGAAGATCCCCAGGAGAAGAGAAAGGCTATGTACTCCAGTATTCTGGCCTGGAGAATTCCATGGACTGTATAGTCCATGGGGTCACAAAGAGTCGGACACAATTGAGTGATTTTCACTTCATTTCACTTAACACTAATTAATTTTATAATTTAAAATGGTTGCAATGGTAATTTTAAGTCTTTTTTACCACAATAATAAAATGTGAGCAGGAAACATTCCATATAACCAATCTAAAAAAAAAAATGAAATATTTAAGTGAAAATTTGACAAAATACATACATACATACATATATATATATATATATATATATATAGGTCTTGTGTGCTGAAAACTACAAAACATTGCTGAAAGAAATAAAAGAATATCTAAATAAAGGGAAGACATAGGGTAGTCATGGATTGGAAGCTTAAAATAATAAAGATTTCCATTCTCCTCAGATTGCAATGTAGATATAATGCATTTCCTATCAAAATTCCAGAAAGATTTTTTGAGATATTGTTGGATATTGTCAGTATGACAAACTGTCTTTATATAAAAAGGCAAAGGAACAAGAATCATTAAAATGATTTTGAAAAAGAAGTATAAACCAATACATTTCATGAAAATAGATGTGAAAGTCTTCAACAAAATATAATCAAATTGAAAAATTTATAAAAAGAATTCTTGGCATCCTTTATATATTTTGGGTATTAATCCTTTGTATGAAGTTACTATTTTTCTTCTACACTGTTTATTGGATATTAATATTTTGTAGTTACATATGTTACAAATAAAAACAAAAATTCTAATGCCGCGTAAAGTTCCCAGATGCTGAGGGAGATGCAAATGACTGATTAACTCTCCCCCATGAGCATTCAAGCCCTGAATAATGATTACCTGTGCTCACTCAATAGCCATAGTTTTGGAGCAGACTTTTATTTGTGAAAAACTAGTATGGGAATTAGGTGCCACTTCTACTGTATAGCCAAGAACAGTCTATTGGAGAATGTTGCTCATTGTGGAGAAGGATTTAAAAGACCCTCTTAAGCTATGAAAATTTAAGGCAAGTAGGCAATCCTTGCCAGTGAAAGTTTGTGTGTGGTTATAGCTGTAGGTATGTAAAATGTGTGTTTATTGCTCAGCAACATTTGCCTTTCCCCTTTATGTGCAATGGGAAGATCCCTTGTTGGGATGTTTTGAGGTGGCCCTATGCAAGGGAAGTGAGCCAACCTCCACGGGGGAAGATTTATTTTGGTACCTCAGAATGCTGGGCCTGGTTTCTTCTTCATTGTGGCCCACCTGGCACTGTGCTAAGCATTAGGGGGAAAAGATTGAGTATATGCTGCTGCTGCTAAGTCGCTTCAGTCGTGTCTGACTCTGTGCGACCCCATAGACGGCAGCTCACCAGGCTCTGCCGTCCCTGGGATTCTCCAGGCAAGAATACTGGAGTGGGTTGCCATTTCCTTCTCCAGTGCATGAAAGGGAAAAGTGAAAGTGAAGTCGCTCAGTCGTATATGAGTGTTATCTAAAAAAGAAGCATACTCAGAGCTCAGGGGGATGCTACTGGGGTGATAAGAAGAAAAGAACTGAATCAGTAGATGTATTGTAGCAATCATGAACAAATTTCCTACCCTCAGAATGTGCAGGACCATCTGTAATTTCATGTGCCAGAAACCAAAGCCACAGCGTTAGTAGACTGGTCATGCTTCCTGGTTTTCTCTCTCTTCCTGGCTTCTTGTAGCAGTACCAATCTTCTTTGAACTAAGACTCTAGTGTTTCTGCACAAGTAGGGTGGTTGGGGGAAGCTTTGGGAAATAAGGGGAAGTCCTATCACTGAGGGCAGATGTGTGCTCAAACAATAAACTAAGTAAATAAAAATAATAAAAAAAAGACTTACTCCAGGTGTTTAAGGCTGGTACAGCATTTGAAAATCAATTAATGCAATCCATCACAGGAACATGCTAAAAAGAAAAGTCATATAATATCAGCAGTTGCAGAAAGAGCATTTGACAATATCCAGCATTCATTCATGATAAAATCTCTCAGCAAACTAGGAATAGAAGGGAACTTCCTCAACTTGATTAAGAATATCTTCAAAAAACCTACAGATAATGTTATAACTAATGGTGAGCAACCCAAAGCCTAAGATTATGAACAGAGCAGGAATGTCTCCTTTCACCAATCCTTTTCAACATCATTCTGGAAGTCCGAGCTAATGTAATGATGCACAAAAAGGAAATAAAAGGTATACAGATTGGGAAGAAAGACATAAAGCCATCTTTGTTTGCAGGTGACATGATTACATGTAGAAAATCTAGAATAATAGACAGAAAAAACTTCTGAGACTAATAAGTGATTATATCCAGTTTTCAGGATACAAGGTTAATATATAGAAGTTAATCAATTCCCTATATACTGATAATGAACAAGTAGAATTTGAAGTTTAAAATAATTAGCACCTGAAAAAAGTCACATACATACATATAAATTTAACAAAACATGTATGAGATCTACATGAGGAAATCTACAAAATTCTGATGAAGAAACTCAAAGAAGAACTAAATAGATAGCCCTTCTTCATGGATTGGAAGATTCAATAATGTCAAAATGATAGTTCTTCCCAACTTGCCCTGTGGATCCAATGAAATCCCACTCAAAAATACTAGCAAGGTATTTTGTGAATATCAACAAACTGATTATAAAGTTTTCACAGAGAGGCAAAAGATCCATAATAACCAACACAATATTGAAGGATAAGAACAATGGAGTGCTGACCCTACTGGACTTCAAGACTTACCATAAAGCTTCAGTAACCAAGACAGTGTGCTATTGGCAAAATAATGTACACACAGATCAGTAGAACAGAATAGAGAGCCCAGAAATAGACCCATATAAGTTTAGTTAGTTAATCTTTGACAAAGTAGCAAAGGCAATATAGTGGTGCAAAGATAATCTTTTCAACAAATGTTGTTGGAACATCCAAAATATTAAAATTTTGAAAATAGGGAATCTAGACACAGACTTTATACCCTTACAAAATTTGCCTAAAAATGGATCACAGACATCTGCATGCAAAAATGAAAACCTATAAAACTCCTAGAGGATAACAAAACCTAGATAACTTTGGGTATGGCAATGACTTTTTAGATACAACACCAAAGGCATGATCCATGAAAGAAATCACTGATAACGTTAAAATTAAAGACAAAAATGTGTGCCCTACTAAAGACACTTAAAGAGAATGAGAAGCCAAAGATTGGGAGAACATATTTATAAAAGACAAATTTGAAGAAGGACTACTGTACAAATTACAAGAACTCCTAAAACTCAACAGTAAGAAAACAAACTGATTAAAAAATGGGCCAGTTATCATAACGGATACTCACCAAAGAAAATATACAGATGGCAAATTTGCATATGAAAAGAAGTTTATATCATATGTCATTAGACAAGGAAATACAAAATAAAACAATGATATACCACTACACATCTATTAGAATGGCCAAAATCAGGAACACTATCAAAACCTAATGCTGACAAGGCTCTGGGACAACAGGAACTCTTGTTCATTGGTCATGGGACTGCAAAAGGGTACAGACACTTTGGAAGATAGTTTGATGATTTTTTATTATAGTCAGCATACACTTACCATATATTCCAGCAAGTGTGCTCCTTGGTATTTACCCAGAGGGGTTGAAAATTTATAATCATTCAAAAACCTGCACACAAATGTTTACAGGAGCCTAACTTGTAGAAGTCAAAACATGGAAGCAACTAAGATGTCTTTCAATATGTGAATGGTTAAATAAACTGTGTTACATGCAGACAATAGAATATTATTTAGTGTTAAAGTGAAATGAGCTATTAAGCCCTGAAAATACATGAAGAAACCTTACATACATATTACTAAGTAAAAGAATACACTTGAACAACATTCTGTATAATTACAACTATATGGCATTCTGAAAAAAGGCACAACTTTGGAGACAGTAAACAGATCAGAAGTTGGGGGTGAGAGGGAAGATTAATATGCAAAGCATAGAGACTTTTTAGGACCACAAAAATACTCTATATGATACTGTAATGATGAATCCATGTAACTTATATGTTTGTCCAGACCCTTGGAACGAACAGCACCAAGAGTGAATCCCTAGGTGAACTATGGAATTTGAGTGAATACGATGTGTCAGTGTAGGTTCATTAATTGTAACAAATGTTCCATTATGGTTGGGGTATTGATAATGGAGCAGGCTAAATACTTGTGTGTTCAGGGCATATATGAGAAATCTCTGTTCCTTACCCTCAATTTTGCTGTGCACCTAATACTGCTGTTAAAAAAAAAAGTATTTAAAAAATAGAAGTATAAAGTGGGAGAAATTACTATTCCCAGTTTGAAGACTTTAAAGCTACATTAACAAGTCTGAGTGGCATTGGTGAGGGATAGACTTACAATTCAATAGAACTGGATTGGGAACCAAGAATGAGGCCTACACAAATATATCTAACCAAGTGCAAAAGCAATGCAGGATAACTTTTTAAACCAGTGACCAGGGAGCAATTGGACATCCATTGGAGTGCAAACAAACCAACCTCCATCAAAATCTCATACTCTTCATAAAACTTAACCAAAATGGATTACAGATTTAAATGTAAACCATTTAAATTATGAATCTTTAGAAGAAAACAAAAATTCTAGAACTTAGTTAGGCAAGGCACTTAATACTAAAGGTATAATCCATAAATAGAAAGGTAAATTAGAGCCTGACAAAATTAAAAACTTTTGCTTTCTAAAAGCTATATGCAGTGGGCAAAAGGCAAAGCTACATACTGGAATAAAATATTGCAAAACACATGTCCAACAAAGAAATGGTATATAAAGAACATTAAAGTATATGGAGTATATTAAAACTCAATAATAAATAAAAGCCTAATTATAAAATGGACTAAAGACATAAACAGGCTCTCCTTGTGGCTCAGTGGTAAAGAATCCGCCTGCCAAGGCAGGAGATGCAGGTTCGATCCCTGGGTCAGGAAGATCCCCTGGAGAAGCAAATGGCAACCCACTCCAGTATTCTTGCCTTGGAATCCCAGGCAGAGGGTTTCCCTCTGGAGAGAGGATCCTGGTGGACTAGAGTCGATGGGGTCGCAAAAGAGTCAGACACAACTTAGGGACTAAACGACATCAGAGAGAGTCCTTCTTGCTAGAGAAAGACAGATGTTTCACTAGAGATGATATACAGATGATAACTAAGTACCCAAAAAGATGCTTAACATATAAGCCATTAGGGGAGTAAAATGAAAAGGTCAATGAAATCACTGTCACAATGGCTAAATATTGTAAATCAACTATGTGTGCGTGCTAAGTCGCTAAAGTCATGTCCAACTCTGTGCAATCCTAGGGACTGGAGACCGCCAGGCTCCTCCATCCATGGGATTCTCTAGGCAAGAATACTGGAGTGGGTTGCCATGCCCTCCTCTAGGGGACCTTCCCGACCCAGGGATGGAACCTGTGTCTCTTAGGTCTCCCACATTGGCAGGCCAATTCTTTACCACTAGCACCACCTGGGAAGCCCACAAATCAACTATACTTCATTTTAAAAGGTCCAACTAAAATAAATAAATTAATTTAAAAAAATCTGTTTTATGAACAGGAAAAAAATAAATAAAACGTATAGAAAACATGCTAACAATAGTAAATGCTGACAAGGATGCTAAACACCTTATTTTTTCATACATTTCTGGTGGGAATTGTGGCTTTGAAGGATTTCATGCCTCATTGGAGATAAAGATACCACAAAGGGGGTATTAGCATAAAAGGAGCTTTATTTGGGTGGTGCTTTGATGGTTTGTACCTAAGAAATCCCTCACAGCATGAGATGATGCTGCCATAATGATACCCTGCAGAGTGGGACGAAGACAAGGAAATCAGAGAGTACTGAGTGCTAGTATCAGCTTGTGGTCTTTATTGCCCTGTTTTTATCATATCAAGGGCTGGCAAATATTGGGTGTAGTTTTGTAGGGTATCTAAAGCAAGCAGGCTTTATTGGATAAAAATATGCTATTGTGGGCTATATTTAAAACAATTAGATGTGTAAAATTTTGAGTTTGCTCCTGGCCAGTTTTTGAACTAATGGGTCCTAAAAACCACATAACATAGAGGCATTATATACAAGACAACTTTGGCTTATTTATATAACAATCCATCTCCTGACTCCATGTTTTTGTTTGTTTATTTACTGGCAAAATTTGCATAATGTAAAATTCACCATTTTGATGATTTTAAATGTATAATTCAGTGGCATTCACAGTGTTTTTCAGCCACCAGCATTATTTTATAACAGAACCATTTTATCATCCCAAACAGGAACTCCATACCCTTTACACAGTAACTCCCCATTTCCCTCTACGTGAGGCCCCTGGCAACCTCCTTTCTACTTTCTATCTCTATGAATTTGCCAATTCTAGGTGCCTTATATGTAGAATTATTCAATATTTTTCCTTTCGTGTCTTCCTTATTTCGCTTAGCATGTTTTCAAGTCCATCCATGTTATACCATGAATCAGAATTTCATTTCTTTCTTTCTTCCAGTTTCATTTAGAAGTAATTGGCATGCAGCACTGTTTAAAGTGTACAGAGTAATGGTTTGACACATACATCATAAAATGATTACCACAATGATTTTAGTGAACATCCATAATCTCCTACAAATACCAAATTAAAGAAATGGAAAAAAAAATTTCCTTGTTATGAGAACTCTTAGAAATTACGTTCTTAACAACTTTCATTTATAACACACATCAGTGTTAACTATATTTATCATGTTGTACATTTCCTAGTATTTACTATCTTATATCTAGAAATTTGAACTTTTTGACTAAATTCATTCAATCTTCCCTTCTCCCACGCCCACCTCTGGTAGCCACAAATCTGATCTCTTTCTTTCTTTGAGTTTGTTTTTGAAGTATAATTGACCTGTAACACTGTGCTAGTTCTTGGTATACAACAGAATGATTTAACATTTCTATACATTTCAAAACAATCACCATGACAAGTCTAGTTACCCTCTGTCACCATACAAATATATAATTATTGACTATATTCCCCACTATATGTGTGTGTGTGTGTGTGTGTGTGTGTGTGTGTGTGTGTGTGTGTATCTCATACCCATGACTTACTTATTTCGTAACAGGAAGTTTGTGCCTCCTAATTTCCCTTAGCTATTTCTCTCCTTCTTGCAAACCTCTATGCTCTGCTAACCATCTGTTTGTTCTCTGTATCCATGACTCTGTTTCCTTTTTGTTATATTTGTTCATTTAGTTTTTAGATTTTGTATATAAGTGAAATCATACAGTATTTGTCTTTGTCTGAGTTGTTTTACTAAGCATATACCCTCTAAGTCTATCTATGTTGCAAATATTAAAATTTCATTCTTTTTTCTAGCTAATATTTCATTTTGTTTATGTATATACCACTTCTTTATCCATTCACCTATTAATGGACATTTAGGTTGCTTTCATATCTAGGATATTGTAGATAATGCTTCAGTGAACATAGGGGTTCAGACTAGTGTTTTCATTGTCTTTGGATAAATACCCAGTGTAGAATTGCTGAATCATGCTGTAGTTCTATTTTTAATTTTTTGAATAATATATGTAATGTTTTCTATAAAGCCTACAGCAATTTACATTCACACTAGCAGTGCACGATGGTTCCCTTTTCTCCACATCCTTGCCAACAACTGTTACCTGTTGTTCTATTTAATGATAGCCATTCTGATAGATGTAAGGTGACTTCTCCTTGTGGTTTTTATTTGCATTTCCCTGATGACTGATAATGTTGAGCATCTTTCCTTTGCCTACGTGCCTGCTGATCACCTGTAGGTCATCTTTGGAAATGTCTATTCAGGTCCTTTGCCCATTTTCTAAATCAGGTTGTTTATTTTTATAATGTTGAGTTGTATGGGTTATTTGTATATTTTAAATGTTAATCTATTATTGAATATATCATTTGCAAATATCTTCTCCCATTCAGTAGATGGTCTTTTTGTTTTGTTGACAGTTTCCTTCACTGTTCAAAAGCTTTTTAGCTTGATATAGTACAATTTGTTTATTTTTGCTTTTGATTCCCTTCCCCAAGGAGACAGATCCCCCCCAAAAAATTATTAAGACCGTTGTCAAAAAGCTTACTCCCTACATTGTTTTCTCATAGAAGTTTTATGCTTTCATGTTGTATACTCAACTCTTTAATCCATCTTGAGTTTATTTTTGTATATAGTATAAGAAAGTAATCCAATTTGATTCTTTTGCATGTAGTTGTCCAGTTTTCCAAACACAACTTATTGAAGAGGCTATCTTTTCCTGCATTGTATATTTTGCCTCCCTTGTCATAGAGTCAGTCACTTCAGTCGCTCAGTCATGTCCGACGCTTTGCGAGCCCATGAACCACAGCACGCCAGGCCTCCCTGTCCATCACCAATTCCCAGAGTCCACACAAACCCATGTCCATTGAGTCAGTGATGCCATCCAACCATCTCATCCTCTGTCGTCCCCTTCACCTCCTGCCCTCAGTCTTTCCCAGCATCAGGGTCTTTTGAAATGAGTCAGCTCATCTCATAGAGTAATTGACCTTTTAAGTGCAGCTTCATTTCTAGGCTCTCTATTCTGTACCACTAATCTATGTACCTGTTTTTGCCACTGCCATTCTGTTTTGATTACTGTAGCTTCATAATATAGTTTGAAATCAAGGAGATTTAAACCTCTACCTTCGTTCTTTCTCAATATTGTTTTGGCGGTTTGAGGTCTTCTGTGTTTCCATATGAGTTTTAGAATTATTTATTCTAGTTTTGTGGAAAATGCCAGGTATTTTGATAGGGATTACACTGAACCTGTAGATTTCCTTGGATAGTATGATCATTTTAACAATATTAATTCTTCTAATCCGTGAGCATGGCATATCTTTCCATTTGTTTGTGTCAATTCATCAGTGTCTTATACTTTTCCAATCAGAGGTCTTTTACCTCTTTAGATCTATTTGCAAGTATTTTATTTCTGTGATGCTAGTATAAATGCAACTGTTGTCTTAGTTTCTCTTTCTGATGGTTTCTTATTAGTGTATAGAAAGTCAACATATTTCTGTATGTTAATTTTTTATCCTACAATTTTACTGAATTCAATAATGAGTTCTAGGAGTTTGTGATGGATACATCTTTACGATTCTATATCTATAGTATTATGTCCATCAGAAAAAGTGACAATTTTTCTTTTTTCTGTCCAATTTGGATTTTTTTCGCTTGTCTGATTGTTATGGCTAGGACTTCTAATACTGTGTTAAATAAAAGTATAAGAGTGGGCATCCCTGCTTTGTTTCTAATCTTAGAGCAGAAGCTTTCAGGTTTTCCCCACTGAGTATAATCTGAGGCTTGAGCTTATTGTATTTGTTCTTTATTATCTTCAAGGTATATTCCCTCCCTCAAAACTCACTTTGTTGTAATTTTTTTTTTTTTGATTAGACATGGATGTTGAATTTTGTTCAAGGCATTTTCTGCTTTTATTGAGATTATCTTTTTATTGTTAAATTTGTTAATGTTGCATATCATATTTATTGATCTGTGGATACTGAAATATCCTTGCAACGACTGGATAAATCCTACTTGACCATTGTGTATGTTCCTTTTAATGTATTGGTGAATTTGGTTCGCTAATGTATTATTGAGAATTTTTGCATCTATGTCCATCAGTGATCAGTTCAGTTCAGTCACTGAGTCGTATCCAACTCTTTGTGACCCCATGGACTGCAACAAACAAGGCTTCCCTCTCAATCACTAACTCCTGGAGCTTCCTCAAACTCATGTCCATCGAGTGGGTGATGCCATCCAACCATCTCATTCTCTGTTGTCCCCTTCTCCTCCTGCCTTTAATCTTTCCCAGCATCAGGGTCTTCTCCAATGAGTCAGTTCTTCATGTCAGATAGGCAAAATATTGGAGCTTCAGTTTCAGCATCAGTCCTTCAAATGTATATTCAGTGCTGGTGTTCTTTAGGATTGACTGGTTGGATCTCCTTGCAGTCCAAGGGACTCGCAAGAGTATTCTCCAACACCACAGTTCAAAAGCAACACTTCTTCAGTGCTCAGCTTTCTTTATAGTCCAACTCTCACATCCATACATGACTACTGGAAAAACCATAGCTTTGACTAGACGGACATTTGTCGGCAAAGTAATGTCTCTGCTTTTTAATATGCTGTCTAGTTTGGTCATAGCTTTTCTTCCAAGGAGCAAGTTTCTACTAATTTCATGACTGTAGTCACCATCTGCAGTGATTTTAGAGCCCAAGAAAATAAAGTCTGTCACTATTTCCCATCTATTTCCCATAAAGTGATGGGACCAGATGCCCATGATCTTAGTTTTCTGAATGTTGAGTCTTAAGCCAACTTTTTCACTCTCCTCTTTCACTTTGATCAAGAGGCTCTTTAGTTCTTCTTCGCTTTCTGCCATAAGGGTGGTGTCACCTGCATATCTGATGTTATTAATATCTCTCCTAGCAATCTTGATTCCAGCTTGTGCTTCATCCAGTCCAGCATTTCTCATGATGTACTCTGCATCTAAGTTAAATAAGCAAGGTGAAAATATACAGCCTTGACATACTCCTTTCCTGATTTGGAAGAAGTTAGTTGTTCTATGTCCAGTTCTAACTGTTATTTCTTGACCTGCATACAGATTTCTCAGGAGGCAGGTCAGATGGTCTGGTTTTCCCATGTCTTTAAGAATTTTCCAGTTTGTTTGATCCACACAAAATGCTTTGGCATAGTCAATAAGGCAGAAATAGATGTTTTTCTGGAATTCTCTTGCTTTTTTGATGATCCAGCAGATGTTGGCAGTTTAATCTCTGGTTCCTCTGCCTTTTCAAAATCCAGCTTGAACATCTGTAAGTTCTTGGTTCACATACTGTTGAAGCCTGGCTTGGAGAATTTTGAGCATTGCCTTGCTAGTGTGTGAGATGAGGGCAGTTGTGTGGTAGTTTGAACGTTCTTTGCCGTTACCTTTCTTTGGGATTAGAATGAAAACTGACCTTTTTCAGTCCAATGGAAACTGCTGAGTTTTCCAAATTTCCTGGCATATTGAGTACAGCACTTTCACAGCATCATCTTTTAGGATTTGAAATACCTCAGTGGGAATTCTATCAGCTCCATTAGCTTTGTTTGTAGTGATGCTTCCTAAAGCCCACTTGTCTTGAACATTCCAGGGGTCTGACTCTAGGTGAGTGATCACACCATCGTAGTGATCTGGGTCATGAAGATATTTTCTGTATAGTTCTTCTGTGTATTCTTGCCGCCTCTTCTTAATATCTTCTGCTTGTTGGGTCCATGCCATTTCTGTCCTTTATTGTGCCCATCTTTGCATGAAAAATTCCCTTGGTATCAGTGATTTTCTTGAAGAGATCTCTAGTCTTTCCCATTCTATTGTTTTCCTCTATTTCTTTGCAGTGATCACTGAGGAAGGCTTTCTTATCTCTCCTTGCTATTCTTTGGAACTCTGCATTCAAATGGGTATATCTTTCCATTTCTCCTTTGCCTTTAGCTTCTCTTTCTTTTCTCAGCTATTTGTAAGGCCTCGTCAGATAACTATTTTTCCTTCTTGCATTTCTTTTTTTTTTTTGGCAGATGGTGTTCATCACTGCCCCCTGTACAATGTCACGATCCTCCGTCCATATTTCTTCAGGCACTCTGTCTTTCAGATCTAATCCCTTGAATCTATTTCTCACTTCTACTTTATAATCATGAGGGATTTGATTTAGGCCATACCTGAATGGTCTAATGCTTTTCCCTACTTTCTTCAGTTTAAGTCTGAATTTGGCAATAAGGGGTTCATGATATGAGCCACAGTCAGCCCCTAGTCTTGTTTTTGCTGACTGTATTAAAGCTTCTCCATCTTTGGCTGCAAAGAATGTAATCAATTTGATTTCAGTATTGACCATCTGGTGATGTCCATGTGTAGAGTCTTCTCTTGTGTTGTTGGAAGAGGGTATTTCTATGACCAGTCTATTCTCTTGGCAAAACTCTATTAGCTTTTGCCCTCCTTCATTCTGTACTCCAAGGCCAAATTTGCCTGTTATTGCAGATATCTCTTGTATTCCTACTTTTGCATTCCAGTCCCCTATAATGAAAAGGACATCTTTTTTGGGTGTCAGTTCTAGAAGGTCTTGTAGGTCTCATAGAACCGTTCAACTTCAGCTTCTTCAGCATTACTGGTCGGGGCATAGACTTGGATTACCGTGATATTGAATGGTTTGCCTTGGAAAGAACAGAAATCATTCTGTCAGTTTTGAGATTGCATCCAAGTACTGCATGTCAGACTCTTATGTTGACTATGATGGCTACTCCATTTCCTCTACAGAATTCTTGCCCACAGTAGTAGATATTAATGGTCATCTGAGTTATATTCACCCATTCCAGTCCATTTTATTTCAGTGATCCCTAAAATATTGATATTCACTCTTGCCATCTTCTGTTTGACCATTTCCAATTTGACTTGATTCATGGACCTAAAATTCCAAGTTCCTATGCAATATTGCTCTATACAGCATCAGACTTTACTTCCATCACTAGTCACATCCACAACTGGGTGTTGTTTTTACTTTGGCTCCATCTTCTTCATTCTTTCTGGAGTTATTTCTCCACTGATCTCCAGTAGCATATTGGGCACCTACCGACATGGGGAGTTCATCTTTCAGTGTCCTGTCTTTTTGCCTTTTCATACTGTTCATGGGGTTCTCAAGGCAAGAGTAGTGAAGTGGTTTGTCATTCCCTTTTCCAGTGGACAACATTTTGTCAAAACTGTCCACCATGACCTGTCTATCTTGGGTGGCCCACACGGCATGGCTCATAGTTTCATTGATTTAGACAAAGCTGTGGTCCATGTGATCAGATTGGTTAGTGTTCTGTGATTGTGGTTTTCAGTCTTTAGGATTTTTTAGAAAATCCTAAAAATGGTACCAAAAGACTACTAGAGCTCATGAATGAATTGGGTAAAGATGTAGGTTACAAAATTAATATACAGAAATCTGTTGCATTTTTGTAAACTAAAAATAGAAGAACAGAAAGAGAAATTAAGGAAACAATCCCATTTACCATCACAGCATAAAGAAAAAACAATACCTAGGAATAAAAAACCTTTACTCCAAAACCTAAGATGCTCATGAAAGAAATAGACTTCCCTGATGGCTCAGAAGGTAAAGAATCTGCCTTCAATGCAAGAGACCCGGGTTTGATTCTTGGGTTGGGACAATCTAGTGGAGAAAGAAATGCAAGCCACTTCATTATTCTTGCCTGGAGAATTCCATGGACAGAGGAGCCTGGCGGGCTACAGTCCATGGGATCACAAAGAAAGAAATAGAAGGTGACACAAACAGATGGAAAGATGTACCATGTTCTTAGACTCAAAGAATCAATACTGTCAAAATGACTATACTACCCAAGGCAATCTACAGATTCAGTGCAATCCTGATCAAATTACCAGTGGCATTTTTCATAAGACTAGAATAAGAAACTTTAAAATTTGTATGGAGACACAAAAGACCCCAAATAGCCAAAAAAAGAAAAAAATCTTGAGAAGAAAAACAGAACTGAAGGAATCAGGGTCCCTGACTTCAGACTATACCCCAAAGCTACAGTAATCAAAATGATATGGCACTGGCAAAAAAACAAACAAACAAACAAAACAGAAATATAAGTCAATGGAATAGGATAGAAAGTACAGAAATAAACCCACCTACCTATGGTCAGTTAATCGTTGACAAAAAGAGGCAAGAATATACAATGGAGAAAAGACCATCTCTTCAATAAGTGGTGCTGGGAAAAGTGGACAACTATATATAAAAGAGTGAGATTAGAACATTTTCTAACACCATACACAAAATTAAACTCAAAATGGATTAAATACCTAAATGTAATACTGTATACTATAAAACATAAGCAGAACCATCTCTGTCATAAATTTGAAGCAATACCTTTTGCCATCCGTCTCCTAGATTAGTGAAAACAAACACAAAAATAAACAAATTGGATCTAATGAAGCTCAAAAGATTTTGCCTAGCGAAGGAAACAATAAATAATATGAAAAGACAACCCACAGGATGAGAGAAAATATTTTCAAATGATGCAACCAATGAGGGATTAATCTGCAAAATTTACAAACAGCTCATGCAGCTCAATACCAAAAAAAAAAGTAATAATAATAAAATAAAAATAAAAAAACTGTAGTTAAGATGGCAAAAGCATGATTTTCCACTAGAAGGGGCTAGCTTCTACAACCATCCCTTCTGTGACTGCCAGATCACTATATGGAGGTTGGTGCCTGCTACTGGAGGAGATCAGAGGTCGTCTTTTCAAGGGTAGCTATTTTGAAGGTGATGCCTGTTGTGGATTGTAATCTAACCCTAATAAATATTGTAATTGCTCCACCAATTTACCAGAGAGCATCCAATTTGGATTTCTCTTGTTTCTTAGGATCCAGTATAACCTCTCTTGTTCATCTCATACTTCACACTTAAGCATGGACCTGGTTATAATTGGTTTGTATAGTGTAGAGGAAAGAGACATCCCTATTGATAGCAATTTTAATTTAGGCCAAATAGGGTATTGTTTATATAATTAACAAGTGACCCTTGACTCTGAGTTTCTCTTTCATGTGTTTCTATTAAATGTAGTGCAGCTGTGACCTCTTCAATTGTTTTAGCACTAGCTGTTATGGCTCATAAAGAAAACTTATACTTAACAGAGAAGAGGATATGGCAACCCACTCCAGTATTCTTGCCTGGAGAATCCCATGGACAGAGGAGCCTGGTGGGCTAAAGTCCATAGGATCACAAAGAGTCAAACACGACTGAAGCGACTGAGCATGCACATGTGCATACTTAACAGAAGCCCTCCTGACAAACAACTAGATAGACTCAAGACCTAATTAAGTCACTTCTGGGCTTGCAGAGTCATCATACTACATGCCATGCTGCATCCATCTATTGCCTAATAAGTCCACTCCAACATCCCAGCTGACAGAGGAGATATTGGGCCTCAGCTAATATTTTCCATTGACAGTCTGCCTAGGCCTTTATCAGTCCTAATATAGAATGGTCAGCCCTATAAGCCACAAAAATTCACATCAAAAGGAGTATGTGGACTGGAGTCCAAAGCTTTCTCTATTGGTCAGTCCCACCTTTCACACTAATAGTACAGGATCCTTTAGTAGGGACACAATTTTTCCATTCTGAGCAACCAACTGCTTAAATTTAGCACCCATAAGGTGAATTTTATTCCTCATCAGATCTGTTCTATATGGCCAGGCAGCCTCTTTTTTACTTGGCTCCCGGGTTAGTTCTTCAAGGAGAGATTAGGCCTCGGGGGCACTGAATACAGCAGTCCTTTTACCTTGCCATTACCCCTACCATAGTTTGGCCTCAGACCAAACAATGAGGGGGTGGGGGGGGAAACAGCCCCACCCATCAACAGAAAATTGGATTAAAGATTTACTGAGAATGGTCTCACACATCAGAAAAAGACCCATTCAGTTCAGTTCAGTCGCTCAGTCGTGTCCGACTCTTTGTGACCCCATGAACAGCAGCATGCCAGGCCTCCCTGTCCATCACCAACTGTCGGAGTCTACCCAAACCCATGTCCATCAAGTCGGTGATGTCATACAACCATCTCATCCTCTGTCGTCGACTTCTCCTCTGGCCCTCAATCTTTCCCAGCATCAGGGTCATTTCAAATAAGTCAGCTCTTTGCATCAGGTGGCCAAAGTATTGGAGTTTCAGCTTCAACATCAATCCTTCCAGTGAACACCCAGGACCGATCTCCTTTAGGATGGACTGGTTGGATCTCCTTGCAGTCCAAGGGACTCTCAAGAGTCTTGTCTAACACCACAGTTCAAAAGCATTAATTCTTTGGTGATCAGCTTTCTTTATAGTCCAAATCTCACATCCATTCATGACTACTGGAAAAAACATAGCTTTGACTAGAAGGACCTTTGTTGGCAAAGTGATGTCTCTACTTTTTAATATGCTATCTAGGTTGGTCATAACTTTCCTTCCAAGGAGTAAGTGTCTTTCAATTTCATGGCTGCAGTCACCATCTGCAGTGATTTTGGAGCCCAAAAAATAAAGTCAGCCACTGTTTCCACTGTTTCCCCATCTATTTGCCATGAAGTGATGGGACCGGATGCCATGATCTTAGTTTTCTGAATGTTGAGCTTTAAGCCAACTTTTTCACTCTCCTCTTTCACATTCATCAAGAGGCTCTTTAGTTCCTCTTTGATTTCTGCCATAATGATGGTATAATCTGTGTATTTGGGGTTATTGATATTTCTCTCGGCAATCTTGATTCCAGCTTGTGCTTCATCCAGCTTGGCATTTCTCTTGATATATTCTGTATATAAGTTAAATAAGCAGGGTGACAATATACAGCCTTGATGTACTCCTTTTCCTATTTGGAACCAGTCTGTTGTTCCATGTCCAGTTCTAACTGTTGCTTCTTGACCTGCATACAGATTTCTCAGGAGACAGGTAAGGTGATCTGGTATTCCTGTCTCTTTAAGAATTTTCCACAGTTTGTTGTGATTTGTGCAGTCAATGGCTTTCACTTAGTCATTGAAGCAGAAGTGGATGTTTTTCTGGAATTCCCTCACTTTTTCTTTGATCCAGTGGATGTTGGCAATTTTATTTCTGGTTCCTTTGCCTTTTCCAAATCCAACTCATACATCTGAAAGTTCTTTGTTCACGTACTGCTGAAGCCTAGCTTGAAGGATTTTGAACATTACCCTGATAGCATGTGATATCCTAATAATTAGTGATGATATCTTTGTATGCTTTTTGTCCATATGTATCTCTTATTTGGAAAAACTGTCTATTCAGGTCCTTTTTTTAATTGCAATATAGTTGGTTTACAATGTTGTATTGGTTTCAAGTATACAACATAGTGATTCAGTTATGCATACGCATATATTTGTTTTCTTTTTCAAATTCTTCCCTCATATAGGTTATTATAGAGTATTGAGTAGAGTTTCCTGTGCTGTACAGTAGGTTGTTGTTGGTTATCTATTTTATATATAGTTGTGTATGTATGTTAATCCCAGGATTGTAATTTATCCCTCCCCCTACATGTTTCCCATTTGGTAACCATTGGTTTGTTTTTGAAATCTGTGAGATCTGTGAGTTCAATTTAGTCACTCAGTTATGTCCAACTCTTTGCAACCCCATGGACTGCAGCCCAATGCCAGGCTCTTCTGTCAGTGGAATTTTCCAGGCAAGAATACTGGAGTGGGTTGCCATTTCCTTCTCCAGGGGGTCTTCCCAACCCAGGGATTGAACCTGGGGTTCCTACATTGCAGGCAGTTTCTTTACTTTCTGAGCCACCTGGGAAGGCCCTGAGTGATTTTATATGATATTTCTCTTTGTCTGACTTCACTTAATATGATAATCTCTAGGTCCATGCCATGCTGCTTCAAGTGGCATCGTTTTGCTCTTTTTATGGCTGAGTAATATTCTATTGTATATATGTACCACGTCTTTATCCATTCCTCTGTCAATGGATATTTAGGTTGCTTCCATGTCTTGACTTTTGTAAATAGCACTGCAGTGAACATTGCTGTGCATGTATCTTTTCAAAGTGTGTTTATATATATATATATATAAAAGATATATATGGAGTAGGATTGCTGGATCATATGGTACATCTGTGCTTCTTTGAAAAAATGTCTATTTAGATCTTCTGTCCAATTTTTAATTGCGTTGTTTGTTTTTGTGACATAGAACTGCATGAGCTCTTTGTATATTTTGGAGATTAATCCCTTATCAGTCACAAATATTTCCTCCCATTCTGAATGTTGCCTTTTCATTTTGTGTATGGTTTCCTTTGCTGTACAAAAGCTTTTAAGTTTAATTAGTCCCATTATTTTAATTTTTGTTTTCATTTTCATTACTCTAGGAGGTAAATAAAACAATGTTGCTTTGATATTCTGGTTCCTTCCCAGTGGTGTGGAGAGCTGGGTCTTGTCTCTCTGATTTGCAGTGCTATGCTCAGGAAGACTTTAAGCTACTTCTCTGCTGATGGGTGGGCCTGTGTTCTTGCCCTGTTGGTTGTTTGGCCTGGGGCATTCTAGCACTGGAGCCTACAGGCTGTTTGGTGAAGCTAATGTCCAGGAGGGCTCATGCCAATGAGTACTCCCCAGAACTGCTGCTGCCAGTGTCTTTGTCCCCAGAGTGAGCCACAGCCACCCCTGCCTCCACAGGAGATCCTCTAATATTAGCAGGTAGGTCTGGCCCAGTCAGTTATATGGTCACTACTTTTTTCCTCCTGTGTCCTGGTACACACAAGAACATTTGTGCACCCTCTGAGAGTGGAGTTTGTTTCCCCCAGTCCTGTGGAATTCCTTGATCAAATCCCACTGGCCCTCAGAGTCAGATCTTCTGGGGGATTCTTCCAGTGCCAGACCATCAGACTGGGAAGTCTGATTTTGGGCTCAGAAATTTATCCCTGTGAGAGAACTTCTGTACTATAATTGTTTAGCAGTTTGTGGGTTGCCCACCCTGCAGGAATGGGATTTGATTTTATTGTGATTGCACCCCTCCTACCATCCATCTCCTTGTGACTTCTTCTTTGTCTTCGGATGTAGGGTATCTTTTTTGATAGGTTGCAATGTTTGTTTGTTTGTTGTTGTTGTTGCTGGTTGTTTAGCAGTTAGTTGTGATTTTGGTGTTCTCATAAAAAGGTGTGAACTCATCTCCTCCTATTCCACCGTCTTGAGCTAATCTCATGTCAGAGTGTTCTACCTATGTTTTTCTCTAATTTTATAGTGTCTGGCCTTAAATTTAGGTCTTTGATCCACTTTGAGTTTAATTTTTGTGTATGGTGTTAGAGAATGTTCTCATTCCGTTCTTTTAAATGTGGCTGTCCGGTTTTCACAGCTACTCATTGAAGAGGCTGTCTTTTCTCCATTGTATATTCTTGCTTCCTTTGTCAAAGATATGGTGACCATGCTGCTGCTGCTGCTAAGTCACTTCAGTTGTGTCCGACTCTGTGTGACCCCATAGATGGCAGCCCACCAGGCTCCACCGTCCCTGGGATTTTCCAGGCAAGAACACTGGAGTGGGTTGCATTTCCATCTCCAATGCATGAAAGTGAAAAGTGAAAGTGAAGTCACTCAGTCATGTCCGACTGTTCACGACCCCATGGACTGAAGCCTACCAGGCTCCTCTGTCCATGGGATTTTCCAGGCAAGAGTACTGCAGTGGGGTGCCATTGCCTTCTCCATGGTGACCATAGGTGTGTGCATTTATCTCTGGGCTTTCTATCCTGTTCCACTGATCAGTATTTCTGTTTTTGTCCCAGTATGATCCATACTGTCTCTATTACTGTAGCTTCATAGTATAATCTGAAGTCAGGGAGCCTGACTTCTCCAGCTCTGTTTTTTTTCAGGATTGCTTTGGCTATTTGGAGTCTTTTATGTTTACATACAAATTTAAAAAATTTGTTGTAGTTCTCTGAAAAATGCCATTGGTAATTTGATAGGGATTGTTTTGAATCTGTAGATTGCCTTGGGTAGTATAGTCAATTTCACAATTTTGATTCCTCCAGTCCAAGAACATGGCATATCTATCGATCTGTCTGTCTCATCTTCAGTTTCTTTCATCATTGTCTTATAGTTTTCAGAGTACAGATCTTTTCCCTCGTTAAGTAGGTTTGCCCCCAGGTATTTCATTCTTTTTGATGTGATGTTAAATGTGATTGTTTCCTTAATTTCTCTTTCTGATATTTCATTGTTAGTGTATATGAATGGAATAGACTTCTGTGTATTAATTTTGTATCCTACAGCTTTACCAGATTCAGGTTTGCTTTTACCACTGAGCCTTCCCATTTGTAATTTTATTGTCTTTAGTTGTGGACTTTTCATTTCTTCCCAGAGAAGTTCCTTTAGCATCTGTTGTAAAGGTTTTTTGGTGATGCTGAATTCTCTTAGCTTTGATTGTCTGCAAAGGTTTTGATTTCTCTGTCAAATCTGAATAAGAGCCTTGCCGAGTAGAATATTCTTGGTTAGAAGTTTTTCCCTTTCATCACTTTAAATATATCATACCACAAGCTTCTGGCCTGCAGTTTCTACTGAGAAATCAGCTGTATATATGTATGTTGTCTGTTGCTTTCAATATTTTCTTTTTGGTTTTAATTTCTGTAGGTTTGATTAATATGTGTCTCAGCATGTTCCTCCTTGTGTTTATCCCATATGGTACTCTGTACTTCTTGGACTTGAGTGAGTGTTTCTTTTCTCATGGTATAGAAGTTTTTGGCTATTATCTATTCAAATATTTTCTAAGATTCTTTTTCTCTTTCTTCTCTTTCTAGGACTCCTATAATGTAAATATTTGTGCTTTTAACATTGTCCCAAAGGTCTCTGAGACTGTTCTCATTTGTAGTCATTCTTTTTTCTTTATTCTGTTTCATGGCAATGGTTTCCACCACTCTGTTTTCTAGCTCATTCATTAGTTCTTCTGCCTCATTTATTCTGCCACTGATTCCTTCTAATGTATTTTTTCATCCCAGTAATTGTATTATTTATCTCTGTTTGTTTGTTCTTTAAATCTTCTAGCTCTTTGTTAAATTTTTCTTGTATCTTCTCAGTCTACCTCCATTCCTTTTCCAAGATTTTGAAACACTTTTACTATCATTACTCTGAATTCTTTTAGGTAGATTGTCTACCTCCACCTGTCTTAGTTGTTTTTATGCAGTTTTATCTTGTTCCTTCATCTGGAACATACTTCTCTGCCATCTCATTTTGCCTGATTTTCTGTGTTTGTGGTTTCCTTTCTGTATGCTTGCAGGACTATAGCTCTCCTTTCTTCTAGTGTCTGCTCTCTGGTGGATGAGGTTGATCCTAGGGCTTGTGCCTGCCCACTAGTGGGTGGAGATGAGTCTTATTCTTTGAGGTAGGCAAGGTATGTCAAGGGGTATGTGTTAGAGGTGGCTATGAGCTCAGTACAGCTTTAGGCAGCCTGTCTTCAGCAGAGAACTTTCTGCTAAGAACTTTACTTTTAAATTATGACCACGTCCTGTGTTTTTGATGTTATCAGAGTTACCTTACTTTTGAGATCTGCCAACCTACCAAGCTGATATTTTCTTGACATGAACAAAACATAAATAATCTATTTCTCTAGCTAAACTAACCCACTTTTTTTTTCTTTTTGTTTATTCAAGGTTCTGGTGTGGGATGTATAACCGCTTTGACAAAGGGTTGCAGCCCAAGCAGAGTATGCTAGAGAGCCTCCTGGAAATTAAGAAGCAGAGATCAATGCTGGAGGCAGATGTGCACAAACTAGAAAAGGTGAAAAGTTGAATCTCAAAAAGAGAATCTCTTACACCTTCTGAGTAGTCCTAACTCACTTGGAATTGATTTGGTACTTGTGAGAAGCTACCTGGCTGGCTTGTTATCCTCTCTGCTTTCCGAGCATCCTGTGTCTATAAAGCTCTGATGCACAACTCTTCTTTTTTTTTTTTTTTTAATCTCCCATACTAAGTGGTAAATATCACAGTCAGCTAGTCAAGCCAATTTGTTCCCTTTTTGGATCTGGATGTAATTATGAGGAGGAACAAGAGGGAATTTCATGGAAATAACGCAGATATTTGTTATCCATCAAGAAAATAAGTATAACTTCTTGGGTGTACTAATGAGAACAATGACATTGCTATTTCCAACAAGGAAAACCTTTTAAAAAATCTGATTTCCTTCCCATGCAGATGATAAACTGTGTTCATTGAGTAGTTCTTTTGCTTTAGGATATGATTATGTGTTGATTTCCTTTATGATACCAGCAAAACCAAAGTCACACACTTGTTTTTAATTAGAGTTGAACAAGTCAACAGGGATTTCTTTTCCAAAAAAATGGAAAATTCTGAGCTGCTTCTGGAATCCAGAGGTCCCTGGGGCATGTTTGAAGTAAAGGGGAGGGATATTTCTTAGAAAAGAATTCTTAGAAAGGGTGTGCTGTTTAGGAACTGGGCATGAACCTCCTTTCCACCAGATAAGGCATAGCATTTCCGCTGCTCCCTGTAAGTAAACAAATATCCTTTCATTTTTAAAATAAATGTATTGTGATTGCATCAGATCCTAAAACTTTGAATGTCCTCTTGAAAAGCAACAGTCAGTTACTTAGTTCCATTTTAAAAAAAGATGAAGAGGGAGGGGAAGGAAGAAAACTGAAGTATGACTTAAAATCAGGAAACAAAGGAAATAAGCATCCCCAGGAACGAAGCCCTAGGCAGAATTGAGAAGTAAGGAACCTTTCTCCTGCCTCCTCTTCTACCTATTAGCAACCTTCTCCACACGGTCTCCAAAGCAGGTCCCCTATTATAAACCTAGCCCTTTTACTTATTCCTGTATAATTCCTAAGATAATTAGATTCATTCTGTTAATAGACAGAATCATATCACTCTCTGATTCTAAAGTTAAAAAGTAAGGCTTCCTTTTAAAATAACCAACACATTATTTTAAAGCAATTATCCTCCAATTAAAAAAAAGGAAAAAGAAAGGAAAAAAGATAATAACTATTATTAACATTCCTTTTATAATATGGAGAAGAAAAACAAAAGCAGCCCATATTATATTACCCAGATATGCTGTTGATGTTTTTTAAAATGCAGTACAAGTATACATTCCCTTATGACTATACAGCAGAAGTGAGAAATAGATTTAAGGGACTAGATCTGATAGACAGAGTGCCTGATGACTATGGACGGAGGTTCGTGACACTGTACAGGAGACAGGGATCAAGACCATCCCCAAGAAAAAGAAATGCAAAAAAGCAAAATGTCTGTCTGAGGAGGCCTTACAAATAGCTGTGAAAAGAAGGGAAGTGAAAGGGAAAGGAGAAAAGGAAAGATATACCCATTTGAATGCAGAGTTCCAAAGAATACCAAGGAGAGATAAGAAAGCCTTCCTCAGTGATCAGTGCAAAGAAATAGAGGACAACAATAGAATGGGAAAGACTAGAGATCTCTTCAAGAAAATTAGAGACACAAAGGGAACATTTCATGCAAACACAGACACAATAAAGGACAGAAATGGTAGGGACCTAACAAAAGCAGAAGATATTAAGAAGAGGCGGCAAGAATACACAGTAGAACTGTACAAAAAAGATCTTCACGACAGAGATAATCACAATGGTGTGATCACTCACCTAGAGCCAGACATCCTGGAATGTGAAGTCAAGTGGGCCTTAGAAAGCATCACTACGAACAAAGCTAGTGGAGGTGATGGAATTCCAGTTGAGCTATTTCAAATCCTCAAAGATGATGCTGTGAAAGTGCTGCACTCAGTATGTCAGCAAATTTGGAAAACTCAACAGTGGCCACAGGACTGGAAAAGGTCAGTTTTCATTCCAATCCCAAAGAAAGGCAATGCCAAAGAATGCTCAAACTACCGCACAATTGCACTCATCCCACATGCTAGTAAAGTAATGCTCAAAATTCTCCAAGCCAGGCTTCAGCTATACGTGAACCGTGAATTTCCAGATGTTCAAGCTGGTTTTAGAAAAGGCAGAGGAACCAGAGATCAAATTGCCAACATCTGCCGGATCATCGAAAAAGCAAGAGAGTTCCAGAAAAACATCTATTTCTGCTTTATTGACTATGCCAAAGCCTTTGACTGTGTGGATCACAAGAAACTGTGGAAAATTCTGAAAGAGATGGGCATACCAGACCAGCTGACCTGTCTCTTGAGAAACCTGTATGCAGGTCAGGAAGCAACAGTTAGAACTGGACATGGAACAACAGACTGGTTCCAACTAGGAAAAGGAGTACGGCAAGGCTGTATATTGTCACCCTGCTTATTTAACTTATATGCAGAGTGCATCATGAGAAAGGCAGGGCTGGAAGAAGCACAAGCTGGAATCAAGATTGCCAGGAGAAATATCAATAACCTCAGATATGCAGATGACACCACCCTTATGGCAGAAAGTGAAGAAGAACTAAAGAGCCTCTTGATGAAAGTGAAAGAAGAGAGTGAAAAAACTGGCTTAAAGCTCAACATTAAGAAAACTAAGGTCATGGCAGCCGGTCCCACCACTTCATGGCAAATACATGGGGAACCAGTGGAAACAGTGGGTGACTTTATTTTTGGGGGCTCCAAAATCACGGCAGATGGTGATTGCAGCCATGAAATTAAAAGACGCTTACTCTTTGGAAGGAAAGTTATGACCAACCTAGGCAGCATATTAAAAAGCAGAGACATTACTTTGTCAACAAATGTCTGTCTAGTCAAGGCTATGGTTTTTCCATTGGTCATGTATGGATGTGAGAGTTGGACTGTAAAGAAAGCTGAGTACTGAAGAATTGATGCTTTTGAACTGTGGTGTTGGAGAAGACTCTTGAGAGCCCCTTGGACTGCAAGGAGATCCAACCAGTCCATCCCACAGGAGATCAGTCCTGGGTGTTCATTGGAAGGACTGATGTTGAAGCTGAAACTCCAATACTTTGGCTACCTGATGCAAAGAGCTGACTCATTTGAAAAGACCCTGATGCTGGTAAAGATTGAGGGCAGGAGGAGAAGGGGATGACAGAGGATGAGATGGTTGTATGGCATCACTGACTCAATGTACATGGGTTTAGGTGACCTCCGGGACCTGGTGATGGACAGCGAGGCCTGGCGTGCTGCGGTTCATGGGGTCTCAAAAAGTTGGACACGACTGAGCAACTGAACTGAACTGACAATATAAAGTTAGAATATGCACAATACAAAATGAAATGTTGAAAAAACTCTCGCAGCCACCTATGCAGTCAGTTTCTTTCTCCAAGTGTTATCACCGTATGTGTGTATGTATGTATGTGTTTGTGTGGTCTGTGTGTGTGTGTGTATGTGTATGATTTTGTGACTTCCAGGAAAATAAGAATGGTATGCTTATCCCTAAGGCAGGAGCTCTTAACTGGAGTACATAAACCCTTAGATGTCCACAGATGACCTTCAGGGGATCTGTGAAACCCCTGAAATTATCCCTAAAAACTGTGTGCCATCTCATTCACTCACTTGTGCCTGCAGGTGATTTTCTGAGAAGAAGGTTCATCCTTTTCTCCAGATTTTCAAAGGTGTCTGTGACCTCCCAAGAAAGCTAAGAATCACTGTTGTACAATATCAGTGAATCATTGTGTTATCCCTGAAGGTGAAAATATCCATTGGAGATAGCATGAGGTAGTAGACAGGTCATAGATTTTGGCATTAAGGAGAGGCAGGGTCAGATCCCAGCTCTGCCACTTCTTAAATGTGTGAATTTGGGTGAACTTACTTAAATTCTTTGAACCTCAGTTTCCTCATCTGTAAAATATAGCTAATACTTAACTAATAGGACTTTAGCATAAAATAAAATACTTTAGTGGTTGGCACATGGAAGTAATCAATAAATGTTACCAATAAATGTAATCAATAAATGTCCTTTCCCTTGCCCTCCCTGTTCTCAGTAATAAAATTGCATTTATCAGAAAAGGGAACTTTTATAGATACAAGACCTTTGAGGACATTTAGTGGTAGAGCTTTTAAAGCACTATGTTAAGTGATGAATAAAAGATGTTTGAGGATGAGGAGGGGGCAAAAAGTCAGTGGCTACCATATAAGTAACAACTGACAAGATCCCTATACATCAATGTGATATTTGCCTAGTTTTACTCCAGTTTCTAATTCTTTTCAACCATTCCTTGCTCCCGTGACAGAAACTGAAATCCCATGATGAGCCACCAGAAGAAGTCTGTACCTGCTCTCAATTAGGGCATTTATTATCTCAGCACCTGGGAACTCCTTTGACAAATCCTGTCTGCTTTATGGGTATCGATGGAGACCTGAATACATTGATGGAGAATGGCACTCTTTCTAGAGAAGGAGGCCCTCTAGTTCAGATGGATCAAGTAAAAAGTCAGTGTGCAGACCTCCACCATGACTATTATGGGATCATGGACAACCTTAGGGCCATAAACATTTCTAGGGATGTGGGCTTCTCTGGAGACACAGGCATCTCTGGGGTCTTGGGCATCTCTGATAACATGGGCACCACTGAGGCTATGGGCTTCTATGAAGACACCAGCATCTCTGAGACCATGAGCTTATCTGGGAACATGGGCATCTCTGAAGACACAGGGCTGTCTAAGGCCAGCACCAAGACAGGCTTCTCTAAGCAACAGTGAGCTATTCATCTGTTTCCATGTTAGTTGTACCTACAACACCCACAATGATCCTTGTCTCAAAAAAGGCTGTGCTGCTTTTCAAAATGGATTAAATGGCTGAGGCTTAAGATTCTAGAAGGGGATTTAGGGCCTTAACTAGTTAAGCAATCAGTATATGCACGTCAGGGCTTCCCTGGTGGCTCAGTGGTAATGAATCCACCTGCTGATGCAGGAGACATAGGTTCGATCCCTGGATTGGGAAGATCCTCTGGAGAAGGTAATGGCATCCCACTCCAGTATTCTTGCCTGAGAAATCCCATGAACAAAGGAGCCTGATGGGTTCCAGAACATAGGGTCGCAAGAGCCAGACATGACTTAGCAACTAAACAACAAGAAAAAACAACATATGCATGTCAAGCAGCCTAGAATATAGACAAGAGAAAGAATATGTTATAGTTCTAGAATGGGATTTAGCTTTAAAAATATAATATCTTGCTTCTCAGCTGAGATATTAGATTGGTTCCATTATTCCATTTTCCTTAAAGGTCAGTCTCCCTTACTTTTCCACCCTTACTATTCTAGCATGAGAACAAGTAGAAATATTGTCACAGTGAAGAATTAAGGGCATGGCAAACCACTTCAGTATTCTTGCCTTGAGAACCCCATGAATAGTATGAAAAGGTGAAAAGATAGGACACTGAAAGATGAACTCCCCAGGTCGGTGGGTGCCCAATATGCTACTAGAGATCAGGGGAGAAATAACTCCAGAAAAAATGATGGGATGGAGCCAAAGCAAAAACTATACCCAGCTGTGGATGTGACTGGTGATAGAAGCAAAGTCCGATGCTGTAAAGAGCAATATTGCATAGGAACCTGGAATGTTAGGTCCATGAATCAAGGCAAATTGGAAGTGGTCAAACAGGAGATGGCAAGAGTGAACGTTGACGTTCTAGGAATCAGCGAACTAGGATGGACTGGAATGGGTGAATTTAACTCAGATGATCATTATATCTACTACTGTGGGCAGGGATCCCTTAGAAGAAATGGAGTAGCCATCATGGTCAACAAAAGAGTCCGAAATGCAGTACTTGGATGCAATCTCAAAAACGATAGAATGATCTCTGTTCATTTCCAAGGCAAACCATTCATTATCACGGTAATCCAAGTCTATGCCCCGACCAGTAACGCTGAAGAAGCTGAACTTGAACGGTTCTATGAAGACCTATAAGACCTTTTAGAACTAACACCCAAAAAAGATGTCCTTTTGATTGTAGGGGACTGGAATGCAAAAGTAGGAAGTCAGGAAACACCTGGCGTAACAGGCAAATTTGGCCTTGGAGTACAGAATGAAGCAGGGCAAAGGCTAATAGAGTTTTGCCAAGAGAACACACTGGTCATAGCAAACACCCTCTTCCAACAACACAAGAGAAGACTCTACACATGGACATCACCAGATGGTCAAAACCGAAATCAGATTGATTATATTATTTGCAGCCAAAGATGGAGAAGCTCTATACAGTCAGCAAAAACAAGATGAGGAGCAGACTGTGGCTCAGATCATGAACTCCTTATTGCCAAATTCAGACTTAAAGTGAAGAAAGTAGGGAAAAGCATTAGACCATTCAGGTATGACTAAATCAAATCCCTTATGATTATACAGTGGAAGTGAAAAATAGATTTAAGGGACTAGATCTGATACACAGAGTGCCTGATGAACTACGGACAGAGGTTCATGACACTGTACAGGAGACAGGAATCAAGACCATCCCCATGGAAAAGAAATGCAAAAAAGCAAAATGGCTTTCTGAGGAGGCCTTACAAATAGCTGGGAAAAAAAGAGAAGCGAAAAGCAAAGGAGAAAAGGAAAGATAGTCCCATCTGAATGCAGAGTTCCAAAGAATAGCAAGGAGAGATAAGAAAACCTTCCTCAGTGATCAATGCAAAGAAATAGAGGAAAACAACAGATTGGGAAAGACTAGAGATCTCTTCAAGAAAATTAGAGATACCAAGGGAACATTTCATGCAAAGACGGGCTCAATAAAGGACAGAAATGGTAGGGACCTAACAGAAGCAGAAGATATTAAGAAGAGGTGGCAAGAATACACAGAACTGTACAAAAAAGATCTTCACGACCCAGATAATCACGATGGTGTGATCACTCACCTAGAGCCAGACATCCTGGAATGTGAAGTCAAGTGGGCCTTAGAAAGCATCACTACGAACAAAGCTAGTGGAGGTGATGGAATTCCAGTTGAGCTATTTCAAATCCTCAAAGATGATGCTGTGAAAGTGCTGCACTCGATATGCCAGCAAATCTGGAAAACTCAGGAGTGGCCACAGGACTGGAAAAGGTCAGTTTTCATTCCAATCCCAAAGAAAGGCAATGCCAAAGAATGCTCAAACTACCACACAATTGCACTCATCTCACACACTAGTAAAGTAATGCTCAAAATTCTCCAAGCCAGGCTTCAGCAATACATGAATCATGAACTTCCGGATGTTCAAGCTGGTTTTAGAAAAGGCAGAGGAACCAGAGATCAAATTGCCAACATCCGCTGGATCATCGAAAAAGCAAGAGAGTTCCAGAAAAACATCTATTTCTGCTTTATTGACTATGCCAAAGCCTTTGACTGTGTGGATCACAAGAAACTGTGGAAAATTCTGAAAGAGATGGGAATACCAGACCATCTGACCTCCCTCTTGAGAAACCTGTATGCAGGTCAGGAAGCAACAGTTAGAACTGGACGTGGAACAACTAGACTGGTTCCAACTAGGAAAAGGAGTACGGCAAGGCTGTATATTGTCACCCTGCTTATTTAACTTATATGCAGAGTGCATCATGAGAAAGGCAGGGCTGGAAGAAGCACAAGCTGGAATCAAGATTGCCAGGAGAAATATCAATAACCTCAGATATGCAGATGACACCACCCTTATGGCAGAAAGTGAAGAAGAACTAAAGAGCCTCTTGATGAATGTACAAGAGGGGAGTGAAAAAGTTGGCTTAAAGCTCAACGTTCAGAAAACTAAGATCATGGCATCCGGTCCCATCACTTCGTGGCAAATAGATGGTGAAACAGTGGAAACAGTGTCAGACTTTATTTTTTGGGGCCCCAAAATCACTGCAGATGGTGATTGCAGCCATGAAATTAAAAGACGCTTACTCCTTGGAAGGAAGGTTATGACCAACCTAGATAGCATATTTAAAAGCAGAGACATTACTTTGCCAACAAAGGTCCGTCTAGTCAAGGCTATGGTTTTTCCAGTAATCATGTATGGATGTGAGAGTTGGACGGTGAAGAAAGCTGAGCACCAAAGAATTGATGCTTTTGAACTGTGGTATGGGAGAAGACTCTTGAGAGTCCCTTGGACTGCAAGGAGATCCAACCAGTCCATCCTAAAGGAGATCAGTCCTGGGTGTTAACTGGAAGGACTGATGTTGAAGCTGAAACTCCAATACTTTGGCCACCTCATGTGAAGAGTTGACTCATTGGAAAAAACCCTAATGCTGGGAAGGATTGCGGGCAGGAGGAGATGGGGACGACAGAGGATGAGATGGTTGGATTGAATCACTGACTCAATGGGCATGGGTTTGCATTATCTCCGAGAGTTGGTGATGGACAGGGAGGCCTGGCGTGCTGCGATTCATGGGGTCACAAAGAGTCGGACACGACTGATTGACTGAACTGAACTCAACTGAACTGAACTGAAGGGGTGGTGTGCAAAAGGTAACTGAATTGCAGAATGACTTGAAAGATAATCTTACTTGAAAGTATATATAGTCATACAATGTAAGCTCACATTATTGCCATTAGAGACCCCAACATTTGCCTGAGAAAGAAATCAAACTGGTACATGGGTACTTGGTCATTTAGAACATACAAGGAAAATTTTCCCAATTCACTCCCTAGCTAGGTCTTATAATACTCGCTTAGCCAACTCCCTTTTTCATAGATAGCCCATCAATAAATTTGAATCCACTATATTCTAAAATGATCAATTCCAAAACAGTGGGGTCTGAATTAATAATATTGATCAGTAGCATTTTCAGCATCAGTTCAGGAGACAACTGAAGATGTTAATGCTTTAGACCCTGGCTTATACATGGCATATGTGCCCACCTAAGTTTTCCTAAACAGGACTCTTCTTAGGTCTTTTGTTTTTTTGGCCATACCACATGGCCTGTGGGATCTTAGTTCTCTGTACAGGGATCGAACCCATTCCCTCTGCAATGGAATCATGGAATCTTAATCATTAAACTGCCAGGGAAGTCCCTCTTTTTAGGCATTTTTATGAAGAACAGTGGTTTTACTTCCCTAGACATCACATCAGTTTGTGAATTTTTAGACATAATTGGCACTACTTTTTAAATATGGTAGGCTTAACACCTTGTACTAATGTAGACTTTTGAAAAAAGTCTGTTCTTAACGCATGCCCAGCTACTCCAGGGGAAGAGGAAACTAAACTTTCCCCCATTTGAGGTTGATAACACTTGCTGTACACTTTCCTATTGGATATACAGTCATAGTTTACCCACTTCCACATGTTGGGGTAGGATAAGCCTTGCATAGTTTGGGTCATGGAATATATTGTCAGCATTTTCAGAATTTCTGTTGGCAGTAGAATCCATATCTTCACCCAAGATGTCTATTTTGTATACCATGTATCTGGTTTAAGCTAAAAAAAAAAAAATAAATAAATAAAAAAAAAAAAATCTGAGATTCTTAGTGAAAGAGCCATCTCTGTTACTATCACATCCATTTGTAAATACAGACATCTCTAAAGGATCACCTGATTAGTTACTCTATAAGAAAGGTAGGCCATTTAATCAAAGTGTTAAAAGTAGCAGAGAAGAGCCAGCATAGTTCCTTGATTTCTTACCCTAGCTAAACTATGGACAAAAAAATAGTCCTATTTAGAGAAAGAACTCTTAAGTCATTTTGGTTGTCTTTTTTTATATGTAAATAGGAGCCATTTTTCTACTTACCTCTTCTTGGTAGCTGTTTTAATTCTGTGTTTTTAAAGAATTAGTCCATATGTGTCTTTTCCACTTATAAATAGGGACCGCTTTTCTACTTACCTCTTCTTGATAGCTGCCTTCTTCCTATAGTGTTAAACCATCAATGTGATTTCCTATTGTATCTTCTCTGATCCCCTTCTTTCCACTATTTGATCTTTGACTTATGTGCTTAGTTGCTTAGTCGTATCTGACTGTTTGTGACCCCATCGACTGCTGCCTGCCAGGCTCCTCTGTCCATGGGGATTCTCCAGGCAAGAATACTAGAGTGGGTTGCCATGCCCTCCTCCAGGGGACCTTCCCAACTCAGGGATCGAGCCTAGGTCTCCTGCATTGCAGGCAGATTCTTTACTGACTGAGCTACCAGGGAACCCCAGGGATCTTTGGCTTATATAATATAAATCATCAGATGTTGCCAGTTGTCATTTGACGTGTTTCTTCTTGAAAGAAAATGGGATTTGTGCAAGTCATTTTGATCTGGAAGCTCCGTCTAACTCTGGCTCTGTGAAGGAGGATGTCAAAGACAATGACAATAAGGAAGATATCAAAGACAATGAGAATACCAATCATCTGCCACAAGTGAGTTCATTCTGGATTTTGCTTTATACCAAAGACTTTCTCCCACATCTCAATCTGAATTTTATAGTCCGTTAACTAGCATGATATTTCCAATAGTGTGTTAAGAGTTTTCTAGAGAAAAGAAAAAGGCAAATGACTTTTGCAAATCCTATAAAAGTTAAAGTCTCATATTTATTTCTACAGACCTGTACAAGAGTGTACATAGTACCAAACTTTATTTCTTAGATCCAAAACAAAATTAATCATTAATGACAAGTTCTTTTCAATACAATTCTAAACTGAGAAGTGGTGAAGAAAAACACAGTGTTTCCACTCAACGTGTTTGGTGTTTATTCCCCAACATGTCCTATATTACTTGTATATGACATACATGAAACTAAGGAATACCTAACACTTACTGTTTTACAGTTGGATTTGAAAATCTGAGGAAGGAAAAATGTTCAGTAGAATCCAAATATTTTGCACTGGTAGAAACCCAGTAGCTATCTGTAGTCAAGAGCCTAGAAATAGAGGGGAGAGTCCTGAAGGAAAGTTACTGAGTGCACTAGAAAAGATCATCTATTAATGGCTTTCATTTCATATCCTCATATAGTATCTATGCTGTTAAAGAAATGTGACTCCCTCCGCTACTGCCCTACCCTTCCAGTTCCCTGAGCAGAAAATTCCATTCTCATGTGACTGCCCCATTTAAATAGGAAGGCATTTAACCACCTGCCACTGTCTTATGCATGAACCTGACATCTGCCTGTTTCCTATATGGTTTTCACAGGTCTGGGGTCACTGCTTATCTTTTCCAAGCCTGAGGCAGTCTCTGTGCCTGGGAGTGTGGCCATTCTCAGATTTTACATGAACACCTTTTTAAAAAAATTCATTAATTATTAGTTTATAGAATAACAGATTCCTCATGGTAATAAGTAAAACAATCCTAAATAACAAACCTAAGTAACAGTTAATAGTCCAAGCTTTTAAAGAAAAAATTAAAGGCTGGGGTTTGCTGTATGAAAGAAAGCATGAAGATTTATTTAGCACTAATTTGGCAAGACTGGAAAGCTTATGGTACATGTATTAGGAACAGGTATCTTTTGGAAAGTCACCCTAGAAACTGTGTTCAATTACCACCAAGATAGTTGTCATGCCTGTCAACATGCATCGACATATTTTTTCTGAGCCACACCTCAAACTTCACTGAAAGTAAAATCTTTCCTTGAACACTTCCAACAAGAAGGAATCAGAGTCTTTTTAAGAGATGTTTTCAAATAAAATTTGTAAATATTTAAGTTTGGCCTGAATTTAGCAGAAAGAGAAGTTTAATAACTATATCAGATCTTTGTTACATAGTGATTTTTATTAACACATAACACCTTTTCTTGATTCTATTAAGCATTGATGTACCACTGAGAAATCTTTCTATGAGAGCATTTTATAAAGTGGCTTTTTTAAAAAACAGGTGTGTGGGAAAAGGTAAAGTTGTCTCAAAAGGGGAATACTATATTTCAGATTGGTTTCTTCCTACGAAGATTGTTCTCACTTTCTCTCTCAATTTCCAAAGTAAATGATTTAATGATATCTGTTGCACCAAATCGTTCCCCCACCCTCAGGCCTCTCCTTCCCAGAATTCTATGTATGATACAGGCAGATATGATTATAACCAAATCTGGTTACTTTCTTCTAAGTGCCAAATCTATACCTGACATTTTATATAGACATTTGAAAACAAAAATTAGAGATGGATTAAGCCTTAAATTTTTTCCTATGAGGTTACTTTTTTAATATAATGTAAAGAGATGATGACTATTAGATGAAACCAAACAGGAAAAGGATAAGGGAAAAGATTTGAGGTCATAAAGGACTCTTAGTTTGTTGCCCTTTTGGAGGAAGTTCTGTTTTCACAGCATTTGATGGCAGCAATAGAAGCTTTTTCAAGGCAAAAAAAAAAAGATTTTCAAGCCATACAGAACATGTCTTCTCTGATTCCCTGGCTATGAGACTTGACAGTCTTCGCCTTCCCCTTAAATGAGAGGTATTGATTTCATCACCAATCACAGCAGCCCATGTCTCCTTTCGATGTCAGTGCAAGTAGAAGTGTGTTACATGCTCCGTGATTGTGACTTGTCTTCACAAAAGGCAAGTACTCTTTGAAAGCTATCTAATTTAGGCCCATGCGTCTTGCTTGGCCTAAAAAAGAAAAGTTCAGAAGTTGGCCTGCATGAAACCAACAGCTTCTATGTTAAATCTGGTGTCCTGTTCCTTGGCATTTTCTAAAGCTTTGAGGGTTACCTAAAAGGCTCTTCTCTTCCAAAGCTTTGTTGCCTTTCAACCATTTTCATGACTTTGTACTCTGACTCTTTAGAGAGCTGTACACTAGCCCTTATAGAATACCAGTTGTGGAGAAGGTAGGAGAGAGAAGGAAAGAGAAGGTACAGAAATACATCTAGCCAGTTAATCAAAAGGAGCATATGGCAGTCCAGCATGACCAGCATGCCAATTAATTAAGATTGAATGTGCTCCAATAAGGTCCAAATTAGATCCTCTTTTCCAGTTAGTATTATAGCTGACATATTTTCTTTTAAGGTTATATTTTACACAGGTAGAATTTTTTTCCTTTAGAATGCTCTGAGTTGTGTATTTTCTGTGTCGACAATTTTCACTTCTAGGGTATGTGGTCCTGGGTTTTCTTTTCTTTTAAAGGGTAAAGGATGGTAGGTGGTATCCTCTCCCATCAATATGTCTCTAAGACTTATGTGTCCTGAGTTCCTTCTTTGCCTCTTTGTAGATAAACCACCATTTGACACCCCTCTCCCTGAGTCAGATGAGACTATATACACCAAAGTCACTAGGTGATCACTGTTCAAAGACTCACATCTCTGATCCCACCTCACATGCAGTTGGCCACACCAGTTCACATAAAGTCTTTCTATGTCTCCACTTCACATTTGCTGACAGAGTTGTTTCCATATTTTGCAAATGTCAATAGGAATGCAGAGCATGTATCCTAGTTTGTTTTTTTTTTTTCCCCTAGTTTTGAAATAGAGCATGTCCTATATTCTAGTTAACAGTGTATCAGGCTTAGGGACAGGTGACAAATTCACTCTTTTTAGAATGTAACTCATAGTTAGAATTTGTATATGTGTATGTGTTTACTGTAACTTTAGTAGCATCTGGTTGGCCAGGTTATTTGGACATTCATTCAGATGAAGAGAATTTATCCAAGAATAAAAATCTGCTTTAGTGCTAGACCTCTAACTATGGAGCTTCCCTGGCAGCTCAAAGGTAAAGAATCCTCCTGCAATGCAGGAGCCACAGGAAATCCAGGTTCAATCCTTGGGTCAGGAAGATGCCCTGGAGGGGGGCACAGCAACCCACTCCAGCATTCTTGCCTGGAGAATCTCATGGACAGATGAGCCTGGCGGGATACAGTTCATAGGGTTGCAAAGAGTTGGACTTGACTGAAGTGACTTAGCACGCAAGCATGTACTCTAACTTTGATATTGTCCAGCTGAATGCCATAGGACTTTAGGACATGTTAATCCAGACATACAAACCAAAGAGATGGTGAAGCAACTGTCATTTTCACTGTATCAATCAGGCATCTTTAGAAGTACTATTCAAATATATGATCATTGTTACCTGAAGTGTGATAATATTAGCCATATACCTGCATGAATGTCATGCAACTGATACATAAATCAGAACCCAGGCTTTGTAGGTTCTTTGAAAACCCGACTTTTCATTAGCCCCAGGTTTACAGAATGACTATCACAGCAGCTCAAGTCTGAACTTTATAAGGTTCAACAGTGTATATGATTGACTTTAAACTTCCTATTGTGTGTTATCTTGAACCTATCATACCAGTGGGGTATGGGTGTGTGATGCTGTCAAAATATTCACTGTTATTTGTTAGTCCAGTGTCAAATTGTTCACTGGCCCCATTTTGCACTTGTGTCCAATTTGAAGATATTTGGTTGATAACAGTTTTTTGACCTAGAATTTAAAAGCTTCAATTTTTCATGTGTGTGAGGTTACCATGTAATAGTTACAAATTAGAGGGAAAGTGGCATACCTTCAAAAAAGAAAGGTACACTGACCTAGCCTTAATGGATGAACCTCATTATAAAGACAAAATCTGCAGGTAGGTTAAATGTTGATGCTAAAATAAGACAAGTATCAGAGAGGATGCCTGGCTCTGGACAGCACTATGGAGTGCAGAGTCTAGCTAGCTTTGATGAGCTGGGAAGGCAAGACTGACACCCACTTAACTCATAAACCATACTGTCTGACAACACATTTTGTTCATTCACATATACCCTATTTCCCTCTATTGGAATCGTCAACCTCTTTTTTGATATAACATACCCTCTTCCCTGAGGTGACCTGTTCAAATGGATAATTTCATCTATCTGGCAGGATTTTTTACCAACAGATTCTCTAAGGGTAATTTGATCTCTAAATCAGGGTATGATATGGAATATCAGTTTGTACTTGGAATTTATCCACTGTATAGTCCCATGGTAACTTATTGTGTTAGTTGCAGCTGAGGACATGGCAAGCCAAGTCCCCTTAAATCAGCTATTTTCACAGCGTCCTGTCACCCATAAAGATCTGGTTTCACAGGGGGAAAGGTATCAATGGAAGGCCCTGATTGGGAAATCACTTCTGGATAAGTCTCAGCCCCTCAACTTACTATGTTTTCTTATTTGAAAAATACTAATAATCTCTTTCCTGCGAGTTTCACACTGTGATTGTGGAAAGCAAGGGAAGTTGTAATTGCAAAAGCATTTTGTAAATTTGGAGGTGTTTTTCATATATAAATTGCCGAATTCTGTCAAACTGAACCACATAGAAGCTATCACATAGAAGCAAGGAACCAAATAATCAAGAATGGAAATGTCAATTCTTTAAGGGGAAAGTGTCACTTGGGTATATGTGAGTCACAGCACACTTGAAAGGCTTCTTCATTTCTTTAGGCCTCTGTTCCCTTGTGTTTAAAACAGGTGATTTGAACTAGATGATTTCTATGGAAAGATATTAAATACCTATTGAATGACTCATCTGTGTCAGGCCTTGAGGTAGGAGCTTTAAATGTATTTCACGTGGCTTAAATAACTGAAATCCTGTGTAAGACACCAAGCGAGTATGTAGGCTATTTGGAACCCAAGACCACCTTAAAATTTTGTCTCTCTTCAGAATTTGGTACTCTAAAATCCTGTTTATTGGACTTCTGGTCCAGAAAAGATGTTGTGGACTCATTTATCACTGCTCCTGCCAATTAAGTACAACTTTTAAACCCTGTGAATAACACAAGAGCCAACCAAAGGAGGACTCTGAAAGGTGGTAAGAGAACTGGTTTGGGACTCCTGGACTGGAGCAACAACCCAAAAGAAGAAGGCAGTACAACTTAGCTATTTCCTGACCTCTAACTTAAGAACAGAAAGGCAGCCCAGGGAGGCTCATTTCTCCCCTAGATTGAAAAAGAATCCCTCTGACAGGTGAGCATGGCAGCATCAGCAAGAGGGATTGATTAAGACCCTGTCCCCCACTAATAATAATAAACTAAGTAAAGGGCTTTCCATCCCTGCCTTTCCCACTGAAAGACACTGTAGTAGCCAGGAGATATCAATAAGAGATGCCTTGACACAACAAATGCTCATCTCAGGAATCTCCCTCCATTTCCACAAGCAGGGAGAACACTGTAAAAATAAAGGACCAGCCAGGGAAGCCTCTTTGTCCTTGAAGACCCGAAATTTCCATTCCCTAGTGAGAGACACAGGGCAACAGGCCTGGGGAAAGCCCTTCCACACTCTGAGCTAACACAAGCAGAAAGCAGTGGTAGCACTCATTATACCAGATAAGTCAGGAAGAAAAAAGCACTACAAAGGCTCTGAAGCCTAAACTTCCATTGTAACCACAGCTGACAAAAGTAGGCCAGAATCAGCATGCTAAAATTAAGGTGACTGCCTACTAAAAAAGATTTAAATAGGACTCAGAGTCTCCTAACATACTAAACTGAAATGTTCAGGATACAACAGAAAGTCACTCATAATACCAAGCCAGGAAAGTCACAATTTGAATAAGAAAAGATAAACAGCTGACATCAACACTGAAATGAATCCGATTATCTGAAAAGGATTTTAAAACTGTCATCATAGGTACCATTAAAAAGGCAAAGAAATTATTTTGAAACAAAGGAAAACATGAATATATGAAAAAATGAATATAACAGAGGATAAAATTTGAGAACTTAAGGACAAGTTAATATAATTTACCCAATCTGAAAAACATTTAAAAATGGCTTTAAAAATAAATAAGCAGAGCCTCAGGGGCCTGTGTAACATTTTTTAAGCCAACATTCATATCTTTGGAATCAGAGAAAGAAAGTAGAAAGAGAATGGGGCTGAAAGAGTATGTGAAGCAGTAATGGCTGAAAACTTCCCAAATTTGGTGAAAAGTGCAAACCTAAGGATTTCAACTGAGCAAACCCCAAATAGAATAAACCCAAAGAAATCCATGCCAGGACACATCATAGTTAAACTTCTAAAAACTAAAGACAGAAAATATTGAGAACAGCCAGAGCAAAATGATACATTATCTGTAGGAGCTACCAATTCAAGTGAGAGTGAATTTTTCATATGAAGCTGTGGAAGCCAGAAAAGAGTTGATATTTTTTCAGCTACTGAAAGGAAAAAAAAAGGCCAACTGGAAATGCTGTACTCATCAAAACTATCCTTCAGGAATGCATAGGAAAAAGACATCCTCAGATGAAGCCAAACTAAAAGAATTTGTTGGACCTACTCTTAAATGAAGCTCTTCAACAGAAAGAAGAACAATATACAAGAACAGATGGGTAATCTGAGGAAGAATGAAAAAGAAGTGTTGGAAATGAAGCATAATGTAATAGAAATGAAGAATGCCTTTGATTGACTCATCAATGGGTTGGACACAACCAAGGTAAGAATCAATGACTTGAAGAAACATCGATAGAATCCTCCAAAACTGAAATCCCAGGAGATTTTAAAAATGGAAATTACAAAACAGAATAACCAAGAATTGTGAAACAGTTACATAAGGTATAACGTGGGTGTAAGGGGAACATAGAAGAAGAAGAAAGACAAGAAAGAAAAAGAAGAAGGGAGAAAGAAAGAAAAGGAGGGAGGGAAGGAGGAAGACAAGCAATATTTGAAGCAATAATGACTAAGAATTTCTGAAAATTAATGATAGATACCAACCCACAGACCCAGGAAGCTCATAGAATACCAGAAAGAATAAATACCAGGAAAGTCTACACATATGTAAATCATATTTAAAATGCAGAAGATCAAAGACAAATTCTTGAAAGGAACCAGAGAGGGAGAATTGCTATACCTATAACAAAGCAAGGGTAAGAGTTATATCAAACTTCTCTTCAAAATCTTGCAAGCACAGACAGAATAGAATAAAATATTTAAAGCATTAAAAGGAGAAAACAACCAATCTAAAATTCTGTACCAGTGAAATCATTCTTCCAATGTGAAGAAGATAAAAGCTTAAAGCAAGATGATAGACTAGGAAGATCCAAATCCTCATTCCCCAGTAGGAGCATTTTTTAAAAAAACTAGAGAGTAAATAAAATGACTTTATAAGGTTTCTGGAAATCAGACAGATATCTGTAACATCCAAGCAAATGCCCAATCAAGAAAAAGCCCCATTCAAAAAGCTAGAAAAAATTGTGATGTTTTTACTCATCCTTGACCTACTCCCTCCCTAGCATGATGTGGATGGAGGGAAGCGGTGGCCCAGTCCCCAGTTACTTCTTCAAACCAGAGAAAGCAGACTGAAACTAATTAGCAATGTTTTAACCTTCCTGGGGGCTGCGGAAAGAATTGGTCTCTGTACTGTTTAAAATGAATCTCAGATACCAGGCTAGGAAAAACCATGTGAAACAGCACAGTTCATGAAAGCCACAGAAAGACTACAGAGCCACAGATAATGGAGGCAAGAAGATACTGGTAGAGGAATTCAATATAAAAACAATGACCTTGAGAAATTGGGATGTTAACTCTTAGGGAAGTTATTATATTTATAAGCAGCTATTTGTTAGCACAACACCTGACCTACAAGAAATACTAGATAGAGGTCCTTCAAGTTGAAGTGAAAAAATTCTTGAAAGGAGTTCAAAGTCATACAAAAAATAAAGTTCTCCATTGAAGTTAAATATGTAGACAAATATAAAAACGAGTATTACTGTAATTAGGTTTAAAACTCAACTTTTCATTTTCTACACTATTTAAAAAAGAAATGCCTAAAAAATAATTGGAAATCTATGTCAGTAGGTTACATTGTATAAAGATGTAGCTTGTGACAACACTAACATAAAGTAAGGGAGGCAGAGATATAAAGGGTAGTTTCCCTATGCAGTTGAAGTTAAGGTGGTAACAATTTAAAATTGATTGTTATAACTTTAAGGTGTTTTTGTTATCACCATGGTAACCACAAAGAAAATATAGAAGATATACAAACGGCAATGAGAAAGGAATCAAAATGTGTCACTACAAAGTCAACTGAACACAAAAGAAGGCAATAATGGAGAAAGTGACATTCACTAAAGGCATAAGACATAGAAAACAATAAAATTGAAATAGCAAGCTTTTCACCAATAGCAATTACCTTAAATGTAAATGAATTAAACTCCCCAATAGAAAGACATATATTGACAAAATGGATTAAAAAAAAAAAAACCAGAATCTAATTGTATGCTATCAGCAAGGGACCCAACTTAGATCCAAGGGCATGCATAGATTGAAAAATGTTGGAAAAGGTATTCCATGAAAATAGTAACCAGAAGAGAGGAGGGTTGGCTATACTAATGTCAGACAAAAATGACTTTAACATAAAAACTGTTACAAAAAGCAAAGAAGGACAGTATATAATACTAAAAGGGTCAATTCATTAGAAAGATATAACAACCCAAAGCTACCAGAAATAAGAAAATAAAGATTGGAGCTTCAATAAATAAAATAGAAAATACAAAAACAATAACAAATCAAAAACAAGGGTTGGCTCTTTGCAAAGATCAATAGGATCTGCACACCTTTAGTGAGATTTACTAAGGAAAAACAAAGAGAGAAGACTAAACTGTCAGAAATTGGAAACAAAAGAGTGGCCATTACTACTAATTTTATAAAATTACTACCAATTTTATGAATTGTCTATATATTTTTATATCTAAAATACAGAATTTAATAGAATTGCTACTAATTTATGAATTTTGTATACATCTTTATATTCTAATTATATAATTTTATAGAAATAGATTATAATAGAGGATGCCAAAATCTTGGATAACTTAGATGAAATAAACAAAGTCCTAGAAACACACAACCTACCAAGAATGAATCCTGAAGAAATAAAAGTTTGAATAGACCCAACTATTAAGGAATTGGTAATCAAAAACCTCCCAACGAAGAAAACCCAGTACCAGATGGCCTCACTGATGGAGTCTAACATTTAAAGAGGAATTAATTCAACTCTTAAACTATTCTGAAAACTTGAAGAGACAGGAACACTTACTACCTCAATTGATGAGGCCAGCATTACCCTGATACCAAAGCTAGGCAAAGACATGATAAGAAAAGTGGAGACCAATATTCTTTTTTATTGAAGTAAATGTCCTCAACAAAATACTAGCAAACAGAATTCAGTAGCACATTAAGAGGATTATACACTGTAATCAACTGGGATACGTTCCTGGAATATAAGAATAGTTCAACATACAAAAATCAATCAAGGTAATATACCACATTTATGTTACAGAATACAAGTCTGTGTTCCCAACATTGAGTGAGGCCAAACAATACCAAAATGTCAGAGTTTGAAGCAGAGAAAGTTTTATTGAAGGGCCATGCAAGGAAACTGATAGCTCATGCCTTAAAAAGCCTGAACTCTCTAAGGCTTTCAGCAAAGCACTTTTAGAGGCAAGGTGAGGGAACAGTGTAGTTAGTTGTTGCAAACTCCTTGGTGTAGGCTCCTTTGTTCTTGCAGCTGTCCAGGTAGGTCAGCCCACGGTCAGGTCACAATGTTCCTGTAAACCTCAAACAAGACAAACTATTTGCTGTTCAAGTCAGGTCATGATCAGGCTGTTTTGTATTTTTCAAGCTATAGGCAACATTCTTTTAGAAAAGGTGCAGAGCCAGCATGACTAAGCACAGGCAACAGAGTATAAAGATTAAAGTAAGGTTAAAGTAAAAGGAAAGTATCAGGGTTTAAAAGTAAAATAAAGTATCAGGGCTTCTCTGATGGCTCAGTTGGTAAAGAATCTATCTGCCTGTAATGCAGGAGACCCCAGTTCGATTCCTTGGTCAGGAAGATCCACTGGAGAAGGAATAGGCTACCCACTCCAGAATTCTAGGGCTTCCCTTGTGGCTAAGCTGGTAAAGAATCCACATGCAATGTGGGTAGACCTGGGTTCAGTCCCTGGGTTGGGAATATCCCCTGGAGAAAGGAAAGGCTACCCACTCCAGTATTCTGGAGTGGAGAATTATATGGACTGTATAGTCCACAGGGTTGCAAACAGGAAGACACGACTGAGCAACTCTCACACAAAGTAAAAGGAACAGGTCTAATAAGTAGTCAGATTTGCTCTTCCCTGTTACATTAATAGAATGAAGGAGAAAATCATACGATCTTTTCAGTTCATGAAGAAAAAAACATTAAAAAAAAATCAACACTATTTCATGATTTTAAAAAAACCCAAAAACATCTCACTAAACTGGGAATAGAAGGAAACTATCTCAACACAATAAAGGCCATATACAAAAAATCCAGAGCTAGCATCATACTCAATGGTAAAATCTTTTTCTCTAAAGTGAGCAACAAGAGAGTAGTGACTGCTTACACCATTTCCTACTCAGCATTGTACTGGAAGTTTTAACCAGAGCAATTGGCAAGAAAATATATATATATATAAGGGATACAAATTGGAAAGGAAGAGACAAACATATTTTGTCTTCCTTTCCAATTTGTATCCCTTATATATGAAGACGTAAATATTTAAAATAAATAAAATAGATAATATAGTGTTAGGACTGATAAGTGAGTCTAACAAGATTGCATGGTACAAAACCAACATGCAAAAAATCATTTGCACTTCTATGTGCTAATAATGATCAATTTGAAAAAGAAATTAAGAAATCAATTCCATTTACAAAGCCATATATAATAAAATACCTGGGAGTAAATTTAATGAAGGAAGTCAAAGAAATGTACACTGAAACCAAAGGATGCTGAAAGAAATAAGACACAAATGGAAAGACATTCATATTCATAGATTGGAAAAATTTTGCTAAGTGTCAGTACTACCCAAAGTAATCCACAAGTTCAATGCAATCCCTATCAAAATAGTAGAGGCATTTTTTTGGCAGAAAGAGAAAATTCCATCCAAAAATTCATATGGAATTTTGAGTATTCCCAGAGAGACAAAAATATCTTGAAAAAGAAAAACAAAGCTCAAAACCTCACACTTCCTGATTTCATTACATATAGAAAGTTACAGTAATCAAAACAATGTGGTACTTATATAGGGAAATACACTAGTGGAATAGAATGTCAAGAAATAAACTTTCATGTTGTTCAGTCACTAAGTCATGTCTGACTCTTTGTGACCCCATGGAATGCAGCATGTCAGGTTTCCCTGTCCTGCACTATCTCCTATAGTTTGCTCAGATTCATGTCCATTGAGTTGGTGATGCTATCTAACCATCTCATCCTCTGCCACCCTCTTCTCCTTTTGCCCTCGATCTTTCCCAGCATCAGGGTCTTTTCCAGTGAGTCAGCTCTTTACATAAGGTGGCTAACACATTGGAGCTTCAGCTGCAGCATTAGTCTTTCCAATGAATATTCAGGGTTTATTTCCTTTAGGATTGATTGGTTTGATCTCCATGCTGTCCAACGGATTCTCAAGAGTCTTCTCCAGCACCACAGTTCAAAAGCCTCAATTCTTTGGTGCTCAGCCTTTTTCATGATCCAACTCTCACATCCATACATTACTACTGGAAGCACCATAGCTTTGACTATATGGACCTTTGTCAGCAAAGTGATATCTCTGCTTTTTAATACGCTGTCTAGATTTGCCATAGATTTTCTTCCAAAGAACAAGTATCTTTTAATTTCGTGACTGCAATCACCATCTGCAGTGATTTTGGATCCCAAGAAAATAATATCTGCCATTGTTTTTATTTTTTTTCCCATCTATTTGCCACAAAGTGATGGGACCAGATGCCATGATCTTGTTTTTAATTAATTATTTTAATTGGAGGATAATTACTTTACAATATTGTGATAGTTTTTGCTATACATCAACATGAATCAGCCACAGGTGTACATATGTTTGTTTGGTTTTTTTAATGTTGAGTTTTAAGCCAGCTTTTTCACTCTCCTCTTTCACCCACATCAAGAGGCTCTTTAGTTCCTCTTCACTTTTCTGCCATTAGAATGGTATCATCTGCATATCTGAGGTTGTCGTTATTTCTCCCAGCCATCTTGATTCCAGCTCGTGATTCATCCAGCCCAGCATTTCACATGATGTACTCTGCATATAAGTTAAATAAACAAGGTGACAATATATGGCCTTGACGTACTCCTTTCCCAATTTTGAACCAGTCAGTTGTTCCAGGTCTGGTTCTAACAGTCTTGACCTGCATACAGGTTTCTCAGAAGACAAGCAAGGTAGTCTGATACTCCCATCTCTTTTAGAATTTTCCACAGTTTGTTGTGATCCACACAGTCAAAGGCTTCAGTGTGGTCAATGAAGGAGAAGCAGATGTTGTTGTCTTTTTTTCTGGCATTCCTTTGCTTACTGTATGATCCAGTGAGGTTGACAATTTGATCTCTGGTTCCTCTGCCTTTTCTAAACCCAGCTTGTACATCTGGAAGTTCTTGGTTCTCAGCTGGGCCAAAGTAGAAACTCTCATACGTATGATCAAATGATTCTCAATAGAAGCGCTAAGATCATTCAACAGGAAGGATGAAAGGATGTCTTTTCAACAAATGGTGTTGGTAAAATTACATCCACATACCAAAGAATCGAATTGGAATTATAGGGGGAAAGTTTCATGATATTTGATTAGGCAATTATTTCTTGTATATGTCATCAAAAGTAGAGACAACAAAAGAAAAAAATATGTATAAATGGATTTCACCAAAATCAAAAACTTTGTCTATAAAAAACTATTACTGAGAATGAAAAGGCAAAACATGAAATGAGAGAAAATATTTGTGAACCATATATCTGATAAGGGATTAGTACTTACACACAAAAACAACAAAATGAACCTGATTAAAAATGGGCAAAGAACTTAAACAGACATGACCCTAAAGAAGATGTACTAATGGCAATAAGTACGTGAAAGGTGTTCATTGTCACTAATCATCAGGGAAATGCAAATCAAAACCACAATGAGATACCATTTCACACCTGTCAAAAGGGCTATGACCAAAAAGACGAGGTAATAAATGCTGGCAAGGATGTGGAGAAAGGGAGCCCTGGTGCACAGCTGGTGGGAATGTAAATTAGTAGAGCCAGTAATAAAAATAGTATGGTTCCTAACCATAAAAGGTCCTTGATTTAAAAAAAAAAAAACAGTATGGTTACTCAAAAGATTAAAAGCAAAACTACCATATGATCCAATAATTTCACTTTTAAGTGTATATCCAAAGGATACTAAATCATTGTCTCAAAGAGGCATCTGTACTCTCATGTTCACAGCAGCATTATTCACAATAGCCAAGACATGGAGACAACCTAAGTGTTCTGTGCTGTGCTTAGTTGCACAGTCCTGTCTGACTCTTTTGAGACCCCAGGAACTATAGCCCACCATGCTTCTCTGTCCATGGGGATTCTCCAGGCAAGAATACTGGAGTAGGTTGTCATGCCCTCCTCCAGGGGATCTTCCCAAACCAGGGATCGAACCCAGGTCTCCCACATTGCAGGCAGACTCTTTTTCCATCTCAGCCAACAGATAAATGGATAAAGAAAACATTTTAGATATAGATACATAATAGTATACAGCCATTAAAAAGAAAGAAATTCTGCCAACTGTGACAACATAGATGGACCTTGAGGGTATTATCCTAAGTGAAATGTCAGACAAAGACATACTGAATGATCTCACATACATGTAGAATCAAAAAACATCCAACTCATAGAAACATAGAACTCATAGAAACAGTAGAATGGTGGTTGCCTGAGGGATAGGGGAAATTGGAAGATATTGGTCAAAGTGTACAAACTTTCAATTACAAGATTAATAAGTTTAGGGGATCTAAGGTACAGAATGGTAAATACAGTTAACAATACTATATTCTATACTTGAAAGTTTCTATGAGAATAGAGTTTTATTTTTCTCACAATAACAACAAAATGATAAGTGTAGGAGCTGAAAGGTGTTTTATCTAGCCTTATTTTCATAGATATTCTACAATATATATGTGTATCAAATCATCACATTGTATACCTTAATTTACATAATGTTGTATGTCAGTTATATCACAAAAAAGCTGAAAAAATAAATTAAAAAATAGAAGTTAAAAAAGTATACTCTCAGACCACAATAGAATTATACTACAAATTGATCATCAAAATGTAGCCAGAAAAGTCTAGTATATAAGGAGATTAAACAACACATTTCTAAATAATACATGGGATGGGGAAGAAGCCTGAAAAGAAATTTTAAATGTTTGTAAGTGAAAATTAAAAATACAAGTTATCAAAATCCAGGAAATGCAGTGAAAGTAATGCATTGAGAGAAACTTATAGTGTTAAATTAGAAAAGAAGAAAGAGTTAAAGTAAATAATATAAGATTACACATTAGGAAACTAGAAAAAAAACAGCAAATTAAACCAAAAGGAGGAGGAAAAAAAATAGAGCAGACATTGAAGAAAATTATAAAGATCAAATAAGACACAAATTCAATAAAGAAAATAATAAAACCAAAAGCTTGTTCTTTGCAAAGATTACTAAAATTGCTAAGCCTCTAGCCAAGTTAACTACGTGAAGAAGAAAGAAGATATAAATTATCATTTGGATAATAAAAGGGTAATAAGAGAATATTATGAACAACTCTGTGTCCACAGATTTGATAACCTAGAAGAAACAGACCAATTGCTTGAAAGACAAAATGAGCAAAAATTCACACAAGAAGAAATAGACAATCTGAATGGGCCTATACCTATTAATGAATTGAATCAAGAAATAATGAAACAGAATAGAGAGCCTAGAAATAAACCAGAATTAAATAAAGCATAATTATATGTTCAATTAATCTACAAGAAAGGAGATAATGGGGAAAAGACAGCCTCTTCAATAAATGGTACTGAAAAAACTAGACCGCTATATGCAAAAGAATGAAACAGGACCACTTCATTACACCATATACAGAAATAAACTAAAAATGGATTAAAGACTTAAATGTAAAACCTGAAACTATAAACCTCATACAATAAAACAGGCAGTATGCTCTTTGACATTGGTTTTAGCAATATTTTTTGGACATGTTTTTTTAGACAAGGGCAACAAAAGAAAAAGTAAACAAATGAGACTAAAAACTAAAATGCCTACTTTTTTGCAGGTACAAAGTTTATTATTAGAGACATAGCACAGCAACAAGTGGGAGGGCACATAGAGAAATGCTTTGTTTAGTTAAGATAGAAGCAAGGCAGAGATGCACAGCGGGAGAGAAAGGTAAAATGCCTTTTACAGTGAAAAAACTATCAACAAAGCAAAAAGGCAACCTACTGAATGGGAGAAGACATTTGTAAACAATATAACCAATAAGGGGATGATATCAAAAATATATAAAAAATTTACACAACTCAATATCAAAATACCAACAACCCTATTAAAAAATTGCAGTAGTGATGAATAGACTCTTTTTTTTTTCCCCAGGGAATGCATACAAATGGCCAACAGGCACATGAAAATTTGCTCAACATCACTAATCATCACAGGAGTGCAAATCAAAACCACAAAAAATACCACACCTCACACCTGTCAGAATGGCTATTATCAAAAAAACAAGAAATAAGTGTTGGCAAGCGTGTAGAAAGAAGAGAACACTCATACACTGTTGGTGGGAATGTAAATTGGTACACCAAGTGTGGAAAACAGTATGGATAATCCTCAAGAAACTAAAAGTAGAACTACTATCTAATCCACAATTCTACTTCTGAGTACTTATTAGAAGAAACAAAACTAATTCAAATAGATATATGTACCCCTGTATTCATTGCAATACTATTTACAATAGCCAAGATATGGAAGCCACCTAAGTGCCCATCTATAGACAAATAGATAAAGAAGAGGTAGTATGTATAAATAATGGAATATTACTCATCCATAAAAAAGAATGAAATCTTGCCATTTGCAACAATGTGGATGGAGAGAAATGTCATAGAAAGATAAATATTATATGATTTCACTTACATGTTTTGTAATCTATAAAAGAGAACAAATGAACAAACAAAGTAAAACAGAAACAGACTCATAGGTATGAAGAACAAATTGGTGGTTGCCAGAGGGGAGGTGTGTTGCGGGATGGACAAGTAGATAAAGGGGATTAAAAGATACAAACTTCCAGCTATAAAATAAATAAGTCATGAGAATGTAATGTACAGTATAGGGAATATAGTTAATTGTATTGTAATAACTCTGGTGACAGATGGTAACTAGATCTATCATGGTGATCATTTTATAATTTATAAAAATAATGAATCACTATTCTATACTTGAAACTCATATAACATTGTATGTCAATTATAATTTCTAAAAAAATTAATAACCTTACAAAGCAAATCACTGGTCTTAGATGGGTTCACTGATGGATTCTATCAGACAATTAAGGGGAAAAAAATTACACCAATTGTCTACAGTTTCTTCCAAAAATTGAAGCAGAGGGAATACTTCTTACCTCACTCTATGAGGGGGTTTACCACAGGTGGCACCAGTGGTAAAGAATCTGCCTGCCATGCAGGAGATGCAGGATTTGATCCCTGGGTCGGGAAGATCCCCTGGAGTAGGAAATGACAATCCACTTCAGTATTCTTTCTAGAAAAATCTGTGTACAGAGGAGCCTGGCAGGCTATAGTCCATGGGGTTGCAAAGAGTTGGACACGGCTAATCGTGCACACACACACACACACACACAAGATGAGGCCAGCATTATACTAATACCAAATCTAGACCAAAAAATTTCATAAGAAAACTACAAATCAATATCTATCATGAACACAGCTGTAAAACCACTCGACAAAATATTAGCAAATCAAATCAAACAATGTTTAAAAAGAATAATGCAACATTTAACAAGTGGAATGACCACAAGTTTGGTTCAACATTTGAAAATCAATTAATGTAATTCATCATAGCAACACACTGATAAATAAAAATCACATCATCATATCAATAGATGCAGAAAAAAAACATTTGCAATATCAAACACTCATTTATGGTAAAAAAAAAAAAAAACACAAAACATTGAAATAGGAGTGCAGGGAAACTTCCTGAATTTGATAAACAATATCTGAGAAGCCTGCAGCAAACATCATACCTAATGGTAAGAACCTCAAAGCATTCCTATGAAGGAATTCCTATGAAGGAATCAATATAAATGGATATTGATTAGCAAGAAGGCAAGGATATCTCTTCTCACTACTCCGTTTCTACATCATACTGGAAGTCCTAGCTAAGAAAAGAAAATAAAGGTATAAAGATTCAGAAGGGAGATATAAAACTGTCTATGTACTAGATGACATTATTGCATACAGAAAGTCCAAAATAATGGATGGAACAACTCCTGGAACTAATAAGCAATTATAGCAAGCTTTCAGGACACAAGGTTAATATACAAAAGCCAACCATTTTCCTATATACCAGCAATGAATAAGAATTTAGAAATTCAAAACATAATACCGTTTACATTAGCACCAAAAAATACATAGGGGCAAGTTTATCAAAATATATATAAGATCTACTTGAGGAAAACTACAAAACCCTGATGTATGAAATCAAAGAATGAAATAAATGAAGAGATAGTGCTTGTTAATGGATAGAAGACAAAATGTTGTCAAGTTTTCAGTTCTCTCCAACTTGATCTATAGATTCAATGCAATCTCAATCAAAATCTCAGGAAGTTATTTTGTGAATATCAACAAACTGATTATAAAGTTATTATAAAGTTCATATAGAGGGGCAAAAGATCCATAATAACTGACACAATATTGAAAGAGAAGAACAATGGAGAGCTGACACTACTCAACTTCAAGACTTACTATAAAGCTATAGTAACCAAGAAAGTGTATTATTGGCAAATAATAGACAAATAGATCAATGGAAAGCTTAGAAGTAGATCCATGTAAATATAATCAACTGATCTTTGACAAAGTAGTAAAGGCAAAACTCTGGAGCAAAGATAGTCTTTTCAACAAATGGTGCTGAAACAACTGGATATCCACATATTTAAAAAAATGAATCTAGACAAAGACCTCACACTTTGACAAAAATTAACTAAAGGTGGATCACAGACCTATGTGTAAAATGAAAAACTATAAAATTCCTGGACGATAACCTAGACGAAAACCTCGATGACCTTGGGTATGGCAATGACTTTTTAAGTACAACACCAAAGGCAGGATCCATGGAAAAAATTGATAAGCTGAACTTAATTTTTTTAAGTCTGATAGGCAAAAGACACTGGTAAAAGAATGAGAAGCCAAAGACTTGGAGAAAATTTTTATAAAAGAGACATCTGTATAGCAGAAAGTAATACAACACCGTAAAGCAACTATACTCCAATAAAAAATTTAAAAGATACCTATGATAAAGGACTGCTATAGAAATTACAAAAAGAACTCTTAAAAGTCAACAATAAGCAAACAAACAATCCAATTAAAAAATGGGACAAACATCATAACAGACACCTTGCCGAAGAAGGTATACAAATGGCAAATATGCATATAAAAAGATGCTTATGTCATATTCATCAGGGTAATGCAAAATAAAACAATAAGATACTACTGCACACCTATTAGAATGGCCAAAACCCTGAATATTGACAACACCAAATGCTGAGAAGGATCTGGAATAATAGGAACTCTTGTTCATTGCTAGTGGGAATGCAAAATGGTACAGCCACTTTGGAAGACACTTTGGCAGTTTCTTACAAAGCTAAATATAATTTTACCATACAATTCCATCAATCAAACTCTGGAATTTACCCAAAGAATCGATCATTTATATTCCCTCAGATGGGCTTTCCTGGTTGCTCAGACAGTAAAGAATCCATCCGCAATTCAGGAGACATGGGTTCGATCCCTGGGTCAGGAAGATCCCCTGGAGAAGGGAATGGCTCCCCACTCCAGTATTCTTGCCTGGAGAATTCCATGGACAGAGGAGCCTGGTGGGCTACAGTCCATGGGGTCACAAAGAGTTGGACACAACTGAGTGACTAACACTTTTCACTACTTTTCTTTTGCACAAAACCTGCATACAGATGTTTCTAGCAGCCTTATTTATAATCTCCCAAACTTAAAAGTCACCAAAATATTCTTCAATAGGTGAACTTATAAATAAACTGTGGAACATCCAGACATTGGAAAATTCTTCAGCACTGAAACAAAATGAGATGTTAAGTAATATAAAGACATACAAGAACTGTAAAAACAAAAACAAAACCACAGAACCCTCAATTAAATAGAGTTAGGAGACCAGAAGGAGGAGCCCTCATGCCCTATGAGGATAGCTGAGCCCAATAGAAAAAAGGACTTCTTCCCTGGCAAGAACTCTGACAAAGAAAAGTCATGAATTCTGTTTACATTAGCCCTCCCAACTTTCTTTTCCTCTCTATAAAAGTGTTCTCCCTTCCTTGCTGTGGGAGGACTTCCACATGACTCGCCATGGTTACTGACTCCAAATTGCAATTCTCTGCTGATCTTGAATAAACTCATTTTTGCTTGAGAGATATCTGATAGTCTACTTGTTTTAGGTCAACAGAATCTTAAATGCACATTACTAAGTGCAAGAAGCCAATCTGAAAATGCTACGTATTCTATGACTCTAACTATATGACATTCTAAAAAAGGCAAAACTATGGAGACAATAAAAACATCAGTGTTGCCTGAGCTTGGGTAGGGGTAGAATGAATAGTTGGAGCACAGAGGATTTTTGAGGCAATGAGAATACTCTGAATGATACTATAATGATGGTTACATATCATTAGATATAAATATTTGACCAAATCCATAGAACATACAACATGGAGGATGAACCCTCATGCAAAGTATGAACTTAGGGTCATTATGATGTGTCAATGTAAGTTCATCAGTTGTTATAAATAGCCCACTCTGGTAGGGGATGTTGATAATGGGGAAGGCTATTTGTGCATAGGAACAAAGTATTTGGGAAATCTATGTACCATCCTCTCAATTTTGCTATGAACATAAGACTTCTCAAAAGTATAAAGTTTTTTTTAAGTAAGTAAGATGGTAAATAAATATCTATAATAAAATGATTGATTAGTTTTAAAAAGAAATGTTATGAACAACTTCACACTTACAATCATGACAATTTAGAGAAAATTGACCTTCAAAATCCACCAACTACCAAAACTTCAATAAAAATTAAATAACTGATATGAATAGTTCTGTATCCATTAAAGAAATGCAATTCATTATGTAAAAACTCCCCTCCCCCAAAAAATCTCTGGGCCCAGATGGTTTCACTGGAGAATTCTACCAAACATTTAAGGAATTAACACCAATCTTATGAATTTACACAATTTCTTCCAGAAATGGAGGAAAAGAGAAGATTTCTAAACTCATTTTATGCGGTCAGTATTATCCTGATACCAAAATCAAAGAGAGAAAGAAAAAATAAATCTACAAACCATTATTTTTCATCAACCTAAACATAAAATTCCTTACCAGAATATTAGCAAACCTAAGCCTGTGCATGCTAAGTTGCTTCAGTTGTGTCCAACTCTTTGCAACCCTCTGAACTATATAGCCCACCAGGGTCCTCTGTCCATGGGATTCTCCAGGCAAGAATATTGGAGTGGGTTGCCATGCCCTCCTCCAGGAACCTAACCCCATGATGCACTAAAAATTATTCACCATTTCCAAGTGGAATTTATTTCAAGGATCAAAGTGATTCAGCATTTCAAAATCAATGATGATAATACACCATATGAACAGGTTAAAGAAGAAAACTTATATGACCACATCAACTGATGTAGAAAAAGTATTTAACAAAATCCAACATACATTCCTGATATAAACTCTCAGTAAGCTACGAATAGAAGGGAAGTTTGTGAACCTAGACTAAGGGCATCTATTTAAAAATCCTATAGTTAACATCATACCTAGTGATGAAAGACTAAACGTTTCCCCACGAGAGTAGGAAAAAGCAAAGATGTCCACTCTCACCACTCTTAATATATTTCTGGAAGTTCTAACCACTACAATAAGACAAGAAGAGGAAATAAGGCATACAGATTGGGAAGGAAGAAATAAAGTTGTCCCTGTTTGCAGATGACATGATTGACTACATAGAAAATCCAAAGGAATATACAAAAAACAAAAACACTGGAACTAGTAAATTCAGCACTGTGGCAGGATATAAAATCAATACACACACACACACACACACACACACATCATATTTCTACATGAACACACAGAAACCAAAATCAAAACCCAATGTAATTTACAATGTATCCAAAGAAATTCAAATACTTAGGTATACACTTAATAAAATATGTACATGATACATATGCTAAAAACTACAAAATGTGATGAAAGAAATCAAGGACTTAAATAAATGTAAAAACATACCATGTGTAGAAAAGACAAATATCATACAATATCACTTACATGTGGAATCTAAAGAAAGAATACAGAGGAACTTATCTACAAAACAGAAACGTTACTGATGTAGAAAACTAGTATATAGTTACCAGGGAGGAAGGAGGGATAGGGATAAATTGGGAGACTGGGATTGACATATACACACTACTGTATATAAAAAGAAATAACAATAAGGACCTACTCTATAGCACAGGGAAGTCTACCCAATACTCTGTAATGGCCTATATGGGAAAAGAATCTAAGAAAGAGTGGATATATGTATAAGTCTAACTGATTCACTTTGCTATACACCTGAAACTACCACAACAGTGTAAGTCAACTATACTCCAATAATTAAAAAAAAAAAATACCATGGGTTCAACATAATAAAGCAGTCAATTCTCCTGAAATTATTATATAGACTTAACACAGTTTCTACCAAAGTCTCAGCAATTTTTTGTAGACATAGGCAAGCTTATTCTAAAAGCTATTAATAATTAAAAGCTACAGGTCCTAGTATAGCTAAAACAATCCTGACATGGAAGAGTAAAATGGGAGTAATCACTTTAGGGTTAGGGTTAGGGTAATCACGTTACTCAATAAATCCTATGATATAACTGGAGTGATAAAGATCTGTGCACAGATGTTCATAGAATGTTTTTCCTTAATAGCCAAATAACTACATACAATCTAAATGTCTTTCACTGGGTCAATGGTTAAACAAATCATGGTACATACATACCACAGAAACAAATGATGCAGGCAACATCTTGGATGAGTCCCAAGGGCATGCTGGGTGGGAAAAAAACTACTTTCAAAGGGTACGGTTTCATTTATATAATTTTGAAATGTCAAAATTACAGAAATGAAAAAGAGATTAGAGATTGCTAGGTTAAGGACCAAGGAGGGAGAGTGGGAAAGAAATAGATATAGCTATAAAAAGGAAATCTGATGTATCCTTATTGTGCTAGAACTATTCTGTATACTGTCTGTATATTCTGTATATTGGGGTGGTATACACAAGAACCTACTATGTGATAAAATTCTACAGAAGTAAACAAACACTGAGACACACATGACTACAGGTAAGCTTGGGAAATCTGAATAAGATAGGTGAATCAATGTCAACATTCTACTTAAGGCACTGCATTGTCTTACAAAATTCTACCGTTGGAGGAAATAGTAAAGTCTGCAGGGGATCTCTGTATGTTAATATGCAATTATCTCCAAAATTTTCTATTAAAAAATATCCTACCTTTTTTTTCAAAATAATACTGCATCATAAATAACTTGTTTGTTGGCTGCTAATCAGGTTTGCATGAGACCTCAGGTAGTAAACAGCTACAGGCCACTGGCTCAAACTAAGCTGAAGGAGATATGCTTTTTGATGTTTCCAATGGTCAGTCGTTGATCACACTGGGACACACTTGACACTTTCCTAAGGAGTTATCTGACCTCCTGTGAACTCCCTGGTGCTGTTAATGTGTAAGCAGACTGCTTCATGAATTGGCAGACAAGACTTGGGAAGGGATTGGATAGATCTTGAAATAAATAGTTGATGGAACTGAGCTGTTTCCACTGAGATAAGATGACAGGATGATATCTGGGATCAGATCCCCAGAGGGCTGTTTTGGGACAAACAAGTGACTGTGTTGTCTGGGGTTCTAATGGTAAGTGAAGATTGGATCAACATTTGACCTCAGGAGTGCTTTATAGATGCAGATAGCGGCTTGGCAGAAAGAAGGACCAACTGAACTGTCCAATGATGAGATGTGCTACTTTTGGATATAGAGAGTGTCCTATTTTTGGAAGCATTTAAGCAGAAGTCATTGAACATCTCAGAAATGTGGACATTTCCTTTCAATGTGCAGATTCTAATACCAAAGTAATCATGTAAAACACAGCTGCTGGTATTTAATTGCAACACATCTCTTGTTCCCTCACTGGCTTTTCTTTTTTTCCTGACTAGAACCTTCTCTTCTGTGATAATTGGAAGGGAAATAAAAAGTACTCTGAGGTCTTGGGATCAATGTTCTATATATACTGCAATCTCTGCAGGAAAATTCAAGTTATTATTGTTTTGGGTGGCATATAGGGACACAGAACCCTGCAATTACCCCCTGGACTAATCTGAGAGACTGATACGGACACAAGATAACCTTTGTTGCATTATGAGAAATACCAATTGTTTCCATATCTGCTTTTCCTAATAAACTGTGAACTCTTTCAAGGATACCATATTTTACATTTTTTTTAAAGTTCTTCCTACATCTAGAACCTTACACGTAGTGGCTTCTCAATAGTTTCTCCATAAAGTGTTTCTCAGGCATGATGAGATGGTTTGCGGTGTAGTTTGTATAACAAATGAAGGCTGGCATTTCTTCCCAGGAGGAAGAAGGTGCTGGCCTCCACTTGCTTTTTTGTGTGACAACTAAGGTAGATAATGTGACTATTTCAAAAGATAATCTCTCTACCATTTCCTTCATTTAATGGCAACCAGAGAGCTAAAACAATACTTTAAAGATCTGAGCTTTTCACAGAGCTCGTAGTGCTGGACACATGAATCTGGTTTGATGTCTTAGGTATGAAAAGGGTGGAAAGGCTGTGGATATTTTCTTTAAGCTGAGTCTGGTGGGTTGGTGGATGGGGGAGGCATTTATAAATGATCAGGGCCAACTGAATGACTTAACACACATAGGGCCTTCTAAATTTTTGAAAACCTTGTTGATATATGTTCCAGTATGGCATTCTCTGCTTCCCACCATCCTCCTCACTCTTGGGAGTAGGGGTATTGGGGTGGGGGAAGGAGAGGGCAATGTGTTGTTGGTCATTCAAAAAAGGAAATAGGAAATCCAAAGAGGCTGAGTTAGGAAGAGAAAAAGAAGAGGCCTGGGACCAGAGGAAGGTGTCCTAAGGAAGACTGGGCCTTCTCTGGCCCCTTGGTGAAAGGATAGGAACACCCACGGCCAGGAGTCTGGCCTTGTAGCCTATTTGAATGGTGGGGAGGGGTACCCTGGGACACAGTAGGAGCCTAAGTCTCAGCACAGCCAGACACCTGTCAGACAGTCCTTCCAAGACTTCCCCGTGGATGGCCCTGCTCTCAATGGGATCTCTCCCAGAATGACATTAGTAAGATAACACGGCCTTCAGAACGAGGTGGAGGCGGGGTGGAGGGTAGCCTAAAATTAGCCCTCTGGATCTATTCAGCCAGACTGCAGGCAGTGTTATTAACAGTGGAAACTGGGGGCTCTGCCTGCTTCAGCCCCTGGGGCAGTAGGGGGCTCCCCTTGGAGGGGCCACCAAGGCCCAGTGCTTCGCAGAGGTGTAGGGGCAGCCTGGTGAGTACCTGGAGCCTAGAATATGACGATGCTATAAGGAAGAAGTGAACTCTTAGGGCTGCCAGCTGGTGAATCTATGATCACCACCCTTTGTAGTCTGTTTCCACTGGGTCTGGTTTCTGGTGGTGCTTGGGAGGTCAGTGAGGAAACCTGCCCACAGAGAGAAGGATGGGTTCCAGCTGTGTTTGTCCCAGGAAAGTATGTCTGCCTGGGCTCTGGGATTCAAATGGGCCTACTTCTTCAGGGAAATTGCTGCAGTTATGCAATACAGGAAGGGGGGAGATTTGTCTTTGTGTCCTTGTTTAGTATTTGTGAGTATGTGTGGATGCAGAAGGGTAGGCTCAAGGACAGAAAGGCAGAGCTCCTCGATGTGGAGGGGAGGGGAAGATGAGTATTAAAAATAGTCTATTAATGCTTGGCAGACTATTCTGGGGCCCACTGAAACCAGCCAGTCTCCCAAAGGAGTTCTTAAACTAGAGTCACAGACACCCCCACAAGAAGGCCTTAGATAGAATCCAAAAATACAGATGATTTTATTTCCCCCTAATCTAACTGAAATTTATTACTTCCTTCAAGGATGAGTGCAGGCAGCAAATAGCAATCATATTACTAGTTCCTGTAACTTGGTCACCAGAAGAAATCATAGATATTTCCTTTCATATTACAGTTGTGACAGAGATCTAGAAATGTCATTTGTGCTCACTATAACTTAGAAATTATTAGAACTTGTGATTTAATGTGTTAATAAAGAACTTTTACTACATCATGCAATTTAAAAAATATTTCAATAGCTATTTTTCAATATAATTGGTTTCCTTTCATTCTATATATCTTATGGATGGGGGGTACACATATGCCTGTGGCCGATTCATGTTGATTATGGCAAAAGCCATCACAATATTGTAAAGTAATTATCCTCCAATTAAAATAGAATAATTAATCTAAAAAAGAAAGAAAAAATTAAAAATCATTCTGAGATGGGGCCAGAGACTTAATGAGATTATCACAGGGGCTGATGTCACCATAAAAGAGTTTAAAACCCCTGTACTTTGGGAATCAGAAGAAAGATCCTTGCACAGGATGGCCACACATAACTCTGAGGTTAGACAATAGATGACTTAGATTTTCTTATCCTATCTAATGAGATGAGATACAATTCACTCAAGTACCCAAGGCTGCTGGGGTTTATGTCTTGTTCTCCCTCTGGAGGCTCATTATATTGGCCCTGCTATAGGCTCAAAATATGGTAAGATCTTCAGCATTTCCCTTCACACTCCCTTTCCTCTTCATTTCCCTGAACATCACTCCCCCAAGAGTAAGATAGTAATATTGTAAAATAGTAAGATTTATTTTATTTAATGATTTCATAAAGAAATTATTTCTTTACAAATCATATGATTAAGGTCCTGGAATCCAGCATGACCCTCAAACCTGAGGATTCTGGGAGCTACAATACAACTTCTTGAGGCAAGGAGGAGGGATATATACCACTTTTCAGGTGGTATTAGAAAGGACAGGATGGGGAGTAGGGAAACCTGGATTCTATTCCATCTCTAAATTGAAGTTATGAAGCTTTAACCTCAGGAGGGAGCAGCAGTCATAGAAATTGAAGACCTAAGTAATAATAATAATCATGGTGAAAACAGTTACTGAGTACTACATTCAAGTGATATTATAAATATTTAAGATGTATTAGCTCATTTAATCCTAACAATAGCCCTCTGAGACAGATACTACTATTACCCTATCTTTACAGATGAAGGAATAGACACAGAGAGATGAAATGATCTGCCCTAGGTCACACAGCTACTAAGTGGTAGAAATGAGATTGAAACAGAATCCTAGACCATGTTTTACTACTTCCATATATGGACTCCCAATCTGCAGTGGGGACAAAACAGATCCACACAGAAGGAGTTACGATACAGTGTAATGACTGCTATAGTGCTATAAGAGCAAAGACTCAAGGAAGTAACCCATCAGATGAATTTGCATGTGAAAGAAGGAAGCATGATATATATCAAGAGCCATAATTTCTCCTCCCTTATCAATGGATTTTGGAGTATAAGTAGAGGAGTGGTACAAAGTAAGGCTGGAGATTTTGGCCAAGGTTTTCTCATGAAGGACCTGTAAGCTTGGCAAGGCATCCGGGCTATACTCTGTAAAAAAGGGGAGTCATTAAAGGATTTAAAATAGGGGATTGGCACAGACAAGGTTTATATTTTTAAGTGATCACTTTAGCCATAATAAGAAGAAATTATTGAAAAAGTAAACTAGCTAGTAGACTACTGTAAGAGTTGATGCAAAAGATGATAGAGGCCTAGATAAAGTACTGGCAATGAGTATGAGCCTGAGAGGGGTAGCCTATGGAGGTCTCTAGGAAGTAAAATCCATAGGATTTGGTAATCAGTTAGATGGGGGTGGGAGAAAGAGATAAAGAGGCCTGACCTTAGTCTTGGGTATTTGGCTTGGTTGACCAGTTGGATGATGAGGAACTGAGATGTGGATCTAGTTTGGTGATGGTGATGGTAGTAGTGATGGTGTAATACTGCTGATTTTGAAGTAGCTGAAAGAATCCAATAAATACATACCTTTGCTGAAGAGAGAGCTGGGGTACTTGGAGTAGTGGGCTTTAAATCATCCTGATAAAGGTGAAAGCTATAGCTCTAGAAGAAGGAGAGAACATGGAGAACAAAACTATTTCAGGAGAGAACAGAAGGGGGGAAATCAGAAGAGTGTGCTTGCCAGGAAGCCAAGAGAAGACTACATAGAAAGAAGTGGCCCGATGTTCCAGAAGAGTCAGAAAAGGAAAGATCTGAGAAATACCCAGTAGATTTAACCACAAGGATGACTTTTAAAGAACTATTCACTGTGTGATTAAGGGTGGATGGAGCCACTGCAGAGGGTGGAAAAGTGAATTGGAGGTGAAGAAGAAAAGAAAGGTAGCTAGAGTAGGACAAAGGACCATAGAAGTGTTTTGTTTCCAAAGATGACTGAGGGAGAGGAACTAGTGGAGAGACTGAAGGCACAGAGGAAGTTCACCTGAAGATCTAACATGTAGTAGCTCTGTTTCTCTTGGGGCTTCCCTGGTTGCTCACCCAATAAAGAATTCGCCTGCAATGCAGGGGACTTGGATTTGATCCCTGAGTCAGGAAGATCCCCTGGAGAAGGAAATGGCTACCCATGCCAATATTCTTGCCTGGAGAATCCTGTGGACAGAGAGGCCTAGTGGGCTACAGTTCATGGGGTCGCAAAGAATCAGACATGACTTAATGACTAAGCATACATGCACGCACACTTTTTCTCTTAACAGTTCCATGAGGCAGGGACAATTATTTCTGTCTTATAAATGAGGAAACTGAATCCCAAAGAAGGGAAGAGACTTGCCCAAAGTTTAGTCAGATAGAAAATAGGGGTGCTGAGTTGCAAACTTAGATCTGCTTGATTTCTAAAATCCTCTTATTATAATTGCACCCCCAAAAATGGATAAATAATAAATATATGGAGTTGATGCTGACTTATAGGGTGAGCTAAAGTTGAGGGAGACCCATCCACCCACCTCACAATTTATTCTATAAGGTGTATATTCGAGGTCCCAGGCTAACAAAGAGGGGTCAAGGTCGACAGTGAATAAAAGGAGGTGTGTGGCCCTGAGCCCAGGGTTGCAGGGTATGGGAGAGGATGAAGACTCAACTTCTGAAAAACCTACCAGCTTATCCTGATGACATTACAAACTGAGGTGGGTGACTTTGACTTTGGAGCATTACAAACAGGACAAGAAAGGTCAAAGCATTAGGTTGAGTCAGTCACTGGGCGATGAGTGATTTTGTAGAGCCTGAAGGTAATGAAGAGACAAGAGCTGAGGGTTGGGGCAAGGCTCCAGGCTGGGTACAGCGGAGAGGATGGAAAAATGCTTGACTCAGAGAGATGAGAAAGATTGAAGGCAGGAGGAGAAGGGGGCAACAGAGGATGAGATGGTTGGGTGGCATCACCAACTCAATGGACATGAGTTTGAGCAAACCTTGAATGATAGTGAAAGACAGGGAAACCTGGCATGCTATAGTCTATGGGGTTGCAAAGAGTTGAACACAATTTAGTAACTGAACAACAACAGCAGGGAGATGGAGAAGCCATAGTTTCCAAAGAGTTGCTGGCAATCAAAGGGACTCCTGGATTGAAGTAGTCCTGGTGTAAAATCTAGTTGTCAACAGAGAGGAAGACTTGCCCTGGAAACCTCAAATATTTCTTACTATCTCTTAAGTTTGTTTTACTTGAAGTGTATTTCTTATAATGTCATTTCTTTATTTAATCAGTGAATGCCATTCAGCATCCATTTCCTGAGCAACTCTATTGCCTGAAGCATGGGTACTGAGTCTGAGTGGACATCACATATTGAGGGGCTATGAAGAGGTTGAAAAGTAAAAGTGAAAGTTAGTCGCACAGTTGTGTCTGACTCTTTGCGATCCCATAGATTGTAGCCTGCCAGGTTTCTCTGTCCGTGAAGTTCTCCAGGCAAGAGTACTGGAGTGGGTTGCCATTGCCTTCTCCCAGGGATCTCCCAACCCAGGGATCAAACCCAGGTCTCCTGCACTGCAGGCAGATCTTTACCATCTGAGCCACTAGGGAAGCCTGTGAAGTGGTTGAATCTCATCTAAAAAGCTGAGAGGTAGAGTTGAGAGCCTGCTCCCATAAGACTGATGTCAGAATATTCAGGGATGACCGCTTGACACCACAAAGCACTATTCTGTTGGCCTAGCAACTGCCAGACCAGAACCACCTCATTAGCCCACACATTCTGAACTAAGATGCATCTACCAACTCCCTAGCCATGATGTAGGCTCTGCTGGAAGTGGAGGAATAATAAGATGGATACAGGAGTCCTCACCTTGGAGTGTGCACACTGATGAAGCACAGATAAGTGGAAATAAGATGTGAAAGTTCATAGCTAAAGCCTAGTTGTAATCCTTTAGAATCACTGAGAAGGAGAGGAGATTAGGGAAGGCTTCCCAGAAGTAGGAGTTTGAAGGGTAGGCAGAACAACATATGCAAAGGTACCAGGCTGTGAAATGACCTGATCTATTTTGGCAGCCATCTCTAGGGTCTGAAATAAGATGGAGTAGGAGTTAGAAGTGGGGGGCCAATGAGTGAGGAGCCTGATAGTGAAGGATGGGGGAGCAAGCATCCAGGCTTTTGATGGCAGCCCTCAGTCTCCTGTTTTTGTCACCCACAGATCTGGCATATCCTCCTGCTCATAATGAGAATAGTTTTGCTCCAATCAGCCAAGGTGAAAACCTCATGGACATCACCAAGATCTTCTCCCTCCTGCAGCCTGATGAGGAGGAGGACACCGACACAGGAGAGAAGCAAGCTCTCAATCAAGCAGTGTACAACAATGATTCCTATACTTTGGACCAGCTTTTGTGCCAGGAGCGTTACAAAAGATTTATCAACAGTAGGAGTGGTTGGGGTGTCCCTGGGACACCCTTGCGCTTGGCTGCTTCTTATGGCCACCTTAGCTGCCTGCAGGTCCTCCTGGCACATGGTGCTGATGTTGACAGCATAGACATCAAGGCACAGACACCACTTTTTACCGCCGTCAGTCATGGCCATCTGGACTGCGTGCGTGTGCTTTTGGAAGCTGGTGCCTGTCCTGGTGGTAGCATCTACAACAACTGCTCTCCTGTGCTCACAGCTGCCCGTGATGGTTCTGTTGCCATTCTTCAGGAGCTCCTGGGTCATGGTGCAGAGGTCAATGTCAAGGCAAAACTACCAGTCTGGGCATCGAACATAGCTTCATGTTCTGGTCCCCTCTATTTGGCTGCAGTCTATGGTCACCTTGATTGTTTCCGCCTGCTTTTGCTCCATGGGGCAGACCCTGACTACAACTGTACTGACCAGCACCTATTGGCTAGAGTCCCACGGCCCCGCACCCTTCTTGAAACCTGCCTCCACCATAATTGTGAGCCAGAGTATATCCGGCTGTTAATTGATTTTGGTGCTAACATCTACCTTCCATCTCTTTCCCTGGACCTGAACTCACAATATGATAAAGGCACTACATTGCTGGTACAGGCCCGAGGTGAGTGTCAAGCAGACCAGCTCTAATAGGTCTCATGGCTTGGAGGTCCCAGGGACACAAATCACCCCCAAGTTAATATTTCTGGGGTGAATTGGAGAAAACACCATTGTCTTCCCTTTCTTGGGGCCCTAGTAGAAAAGAGGTTACATATTCCTTTTTAGGGAAAGGTTCACTAAGATGAGGTAAGGTTTACACAATCCCAGTGTATGGTTCTGGCTCTGCCAATGACAGTTTTGTGGCCTTGAACATGCCCTCTCTAGGCTTCAGTGTGTCCCCATCAGTACCATGCATTTTAGGGCAGGGAGGGGGACATTGCTTAGAAGGGAGAGAGCAGTTAGGGCTGCAGTAGCCAGGGCAGGATGGATGTAGGCTTGGGTGGGAGAACCACACTGAAAATTGCTTCTCAAAACCTGTTTTTCCTTACTGTAGCCACTCCACGGTCACTACTATCGCATGCTCGTTTAGTTATCCGCAGATCCCTGTGCCACACCAGCCAGCCACAGGCCATCGACCAGCTGGATATTCCCCCCACGTTGATTAGCTACCTCAAACACCAACTATAACCTTGCCGCCTGCCCAGAAACCTACAATGCCTCCAAGATATCACTTGGGGACCCAGGTAGCTGGAGGGAACTACAGCTCTACGCACTCATCCAAAGCTGCTCTCCTGTATTATGCTCCACAATAAAATCCTCAGAAAATAATCCTGGGGGCTGTTGTGTCTTGTGTGTGTTAGTTTGGGGGGGCACAGAGTTCACTGGGGGAAGGTGTCTGGTTGGTCATGGGGAAGAATTATACTGATCTGGCATTCAGCAGACATAGGAGCCTGACTACTGAAAGAGAAAACTAACCCAATGGCCTATACCTCCCCACCAAAATCCTTGAGACAATTGGCACTGTAATGTCCTAGGAGCAAGGTCCTGAAGAAATCAGATAAGTATAAAGGTAGCATCATCTTGTTCAGCCCTGTGTCTCCATTGAATCTCTGGCCGCTATTGTTATTGAACCAAACTTGGGTCCACAGCCAATCTATTGACACCAGGTTGTGGTGAACAAAAGCCACCTTTTCAGGTGCTGTTGCCTGTCGTGACTGACTCGACAAGCAGGGTTCCCGAAAGTGTAATACAGCAAGAGAATGAGAAACAAGACACAAGAATTCAGAGAAAAGGGAGGATCAGGGGACAAACACCGCTCCAAGGTGAAGGTGCCGAAACTGAATCTAAGCCAGCTTTATTATACTTTCAGCCGTGAATGAAAGAATATGCAGGGAGTTAAATTATAACTCATGTGGCCTTCAGGGCCAAAGAACAAAATGATCATTAACCATTGAGTAATTAAGAAACAGTAATCAATAACAAATCAGTAACTAAGACTAATATTCTTATCTATAGATTTTCCACCAGATATGTAAAACATGTGACTCTGAGACACCAGTTGAGAAACAGTCTGGGGTCGGTTAGGATCATATCTTGTTTTCAAGATTATGAACAGTTCCCTCTGGACTTGTTCCAAGAGTCTCATGCCTTATAGCATCGAGTTTATCAATAATTATAAATTTCTTTTGCAGCCCTTGCCGGGGCCTGCTTTTCTTTTATTCTTCCTGTCTCCTACAGTTGCCAAACACCTTATTTGAGTCAAATGACCAAGGAGTCTCCCATTCACTCACCTTGAATCATAGGCTGCATTCTCACTAGTCTATTTTATAGTCAAGATCTAGCAAGGAACACAAATTACCAAATATTTATGACAACAAATTTAACATGGAAAATGGTTACATAGGTGATAGGCAGAGAATCTAAGAAGAACAGGAAGTTATAGATTAGTGATAGCAGGAGTCTAACACCATCCTTAGGCTAAACGGATGAGGGAAGAGGTAGGTCCAGAGTCTAGGGACTCAGGTCACCTGATGGAAAGTGAAATCACAGGTCTATCATGGGTATCCAAACAAGAGGAAAGGAAGAAACACCCTCTCCTTTACATCATTCTTGTCCATCAGTCTGCTTCCAGTGTCTCACTGGAGAAAACTAGAGTTCAAGTAATATGAGAGCTTGGGAAACACAACCTAGAGGGGTCAGCCCCTCTTGCAACATCTGGAAGAACAGGGCAAGGTGAAAAATGGACAGTGGAAGGAGGTGGTATGACCTGAGCCAGGAATTGGATCACATAGCAGAATTGGAAGTATACTGACAGCAGAAGCCATGGAAGAGACACAGCAGAGATGCCACCAAAGGCACAAAAAGTAGAGCCTAAGTACCCTGGCTTCCCCACATTTCTTACCCTCCCACCAGTGCCTTCCACTGGTTGAACCCAACCAGAAGATGACTGACGAGGAAGCCTGGGAAATGCAGCCTGCAGTGGTCAGTCAACCTATGGTGTGGAAAAGACCAGGGGAAGGAGGCAAATGGGGCCTGGACCAGCACAGATAGCCACCCAAATCCAGATCTAGGCACCTTCAATTTTGCTAAATCTTCATCCTTCCACAGTACCTTCTTTTATATCTCCTGCACAACTATGGGTGAGGATATGGATGAGCAGTTAAAGAGATACAAGGTGAAGGCATAGAGGATGCAAGCCCAGATAATAGCTATGTGGGAAGTACTTTTGATGTTTAGAGCTTTTCCTGAGAGCTGCCTTGACAGACCCACTCCCCACACCCCTACATAATTATCTCCTATCATGCAGGAAGGGAGGCAGGGAATGGGGTCGAAAATTACTTGCCTCTCCTTCTTCTTACCGCCCCTACACTCGCTAGCTCCTATTGCTTGAGAGACTTTAGAAAGGAAGGCAAGAAAACTGACCATCTATCCCCATGGTCCTGCCCCACGCTGCTTTCAGACTTTCAAATGCATAAGGCATTTTGGAGGGCAGTGCAACTGTTTATGTCCAAGAAACAAGAGAAGTAAAGGACTAGACTATACTATAAAAACAGACTTCAGGGCAGAAAGCCACAGGTATCTTTTACCTTTCTTTCAATCTGAGTTCCTGATGGGTGAGTTATCTGAGACCCCACTCCTTGCTCTGTTCCCCATCCCCTTAGTCAGGGTTTAGGAGATTTGGAGTCAAATTCAGCAGCCCCATCTATTGGGTTGGCCACAAAATTTGTTTGGGTCTTTCTGTAAGATGTTATGGAAAAACCTGAATGAATTTTTTGGTCAACTCAATACTTTAGGACCCTAGGAAAATACACCCTTCAAATGGGGCCTGCCCAGAGTAGCCTCTCCTGCGCCACCTAGAATACAGATTCTCTGGTTGACCCTTGAAAATGTGTGGATTCTCTTGGCATGCCAGAAGACTTGCATTTGATGAGGATGTAGGAGCACACCAAATCCTAGACAGAGAGGAAAGGCTGAAACTCTTTGCCCTATTTCCAAGATAAGCAGATTGAGAACCTTTCAAAGTTAAGTGCCCATGTTATTGGTAGCCCAGCTCTCCAGACCTCTCTGAGCTATTGTTCTTCTACTTGCCCATGCTTCTATGGACAGAAACAACTTTAAGGCCTGGTACCTTGGTCACTTTCCCATCCAGACAACAGACCAGGAGTTAAAATGGATCATCTCAAATACTAACAATGAATCTTCTAAGGCAACTTTCCCTAGGAGATATGAGAAGAAGGTGCCTGGAATGAAAGCTCACTCTTGGCCTTTAGTCTCTTGCTGGCACTGCCCCTAGATGATAATCTAGCTTCCTTCCTATCCCACGTTACAATCACCAGTTTCCAGATACTTTGTTTTCCCAGTTAGATCTCGACTATAAGCTAGACTAGTGGGAATGCAGCTTCCAAGAAAGCCAAATTTTAACCCTTCTCTCCTTCTCTCCCTGTCTCCTCCTAACATTTATTTTCCTTTCTTCTCTCCCTATGTTCTACCCTCCCTTCTATACTGGAATTGCCATGAGCCTAGGGCTGGCTCTTCTCTGCACATGCCCCTAACAAGTCTGCATTCTTTCCTGCAATAGGAAAATTATTTTGCTTTATTCAGAAAGGTGGCTACCAAAGACAAGATCCAAATTGCAAATGGTCCACTATCTGCAGAAACCAGAGAGTTCTTCAACTACTAATTTGAGGGAAAGGATAATGGAAGAGGTGGTGTTTGATCTTGGCCTTGAATGATGGAAAATGTTGTAATTGATAGAGAGCAAAAAAAAAAAAGTATTAGTGGGGGAAACTCAGTGAGCAAAGACACTGTTTCTGTTCAGTCATGCAGTATGTCTTTATGACACAATGGACTATAGCATGCCAGGCTTCCCTAGCTTTCACCATCTCCAGGAGTGTGCTCAAACTCATGTCCATTGAATCAGTGATGCCATCCAACCATCTCATCCTCTGTCATTCACTTCTCCTCCTGTCTTCAATCTTTCTCAGCATCAGAGTCTTTTCCAATGAGTCAGCTCTTCGCATCAGGTGGCCAAACTGTTGGAGCTTCAGCCTCAGCATCAGTTCCTCCAATGAAAACTCAGGATCGATTTCCTGTAGGATTGATTGGTTTGATCTCCATGCATTCCAAGGGACTCTCAAGAGTCTTCTCCAACACCACAGTTCAAAAGCATCAATTCTTTGGCGCTCAGCTTTCTTTATAGTCCAACTCTCACATCCATACAAGACTACTGAAAAAACCATAGCTTTGACTAGATGGACCTTTGTCAGAAAAGCAATATCTGTGCTTTTTAATATGCTGTCTAGGTTTGTCATAGCTTTTCATCCAAGGAGCAAGTGTCTTTTAATTTCATGGCTACAGTCACCATTGGCAGTGATTTTTAGAGCCCAAGAAAATAAAGTCTGTTAATGTTTCCATTGTTTCCCCATCTGTTTGCCATGAAGTGATGGGACCGGATGCCATAATCTTAGTTGTTTGAATGTTGAGATTTAAGCCAGCTTTTTCACCCTTTCACCTTTATCAAGAGCCTCTTTAGTTCCTCTTCACTATCTATCATAAGGGTGATGTCATCTGGATATCTGAAGTTATTGATATTTCTCCTGGCAATCTTGATTCCAGCTTGTGCTTCATCCAGCCAAGCATTTCGCATGATGTACTCTGCATGTAAGTTAAATAAGCAGGGTGACAATATACAGCCTTGACTACTCCTTTCCCAATTTGGAACCAGTCTGTTGTTCCATGTCCAGTTCTAACTGTTGTTTCTTGACCTGCATACTCGTTTTGCAGGAGGCAGGTAAGGTGGTGTGGTATTCTCATCACTAAGATTTTTCCAGTTTGTTGGGATCCACACACTCAAAGGATTTGGTATAGTCAATGAAGTAGAACTAGATGTTTTTTTCTGAAATTCCCTTGCTTTTTCTATGTTCCAACGGATGTTGGCAATTTGATCTCTGGTTCCTCTGCTTTTCCTAAATCCAGCTTGAACATCTGGAAGCTCACAGTTCACATACTGTGAAGCCTAGCTTGGAGAATTTTGAGAATTATTTTTCTAGCATGTGAAATGAGTGCAATGATGTGGATGTTTGAACATTCTTTGACATTGCTCTTCTTTGGGATTGGAATGAAAACTGACATTTTTCAGTCCTGTGGTCATTGCTGAGTTGTCCATGTTTGCTAGCATATTGAGTGCAGCACTTTAATAGCATTATCTTTTAGGACTTGAAGTAGCTCAGCTGGAATTCCATCACCTTTGCTAGATGTTTATAGTGATGCTTCCTAAGGCCCACTTGACTTACCACTCCAAAATGTCTGACTCTAGGTGAGTGATCACACCATTGTGGTTATCTGGGTCATTAAGATCTTTTTTGTATAGCTCTTCTGTGTATTCTTGTCACATCTTCTTAGTATCCCCTGCTTCTGTTAGGTCCATACCATTTCTCTCCTTTATTGTGCCCATGTTTGCAAGAAATGTTCCCTTGGTATCTCTAATTTTCTTGAAGAGATCTCTAGTCTTTCCACTGTTTCTTTGCACTGTTCACTTAGGAAGGTTTTATCTCTCCTTGCTATTCTTTGGAACTCTGCATTCAGATGGGTACATCTTTCCTTTTCTCCTTTGCCTTTCACTTCTCTTCTTTTCTCAGCCCTTTGTAAGGCCTCCTCAGACAACCATTTTGCCTTTTTGCATTTCTTTTTCTTGGGGGTAGTTTTGATCACCACCTCCTATACAATGTTACAAACCTCTGTCCATAGTTCTTCAGGCACTCTGTCTATCAGATCTTATCCCTTGAATCTATTTGTCACTTCCACTGTGTAATTGTAAGGGATTTGATTTAGGTCATACCTGAATGGCCTAGTGGTTTTCCCTACTTTCTTCAATTTCAGTCTGAATTTTGCAATAAGGAGTTCATGATCTGAGCTACAGTCAGCTCCCAGTCTTGTTTTTTCTGACTGTATAGAGCTTCTCCATCTTCATCTGCAAAGAATAGAATCTGATTTTTATATTGACCATCTGATAATGTCCATGTGTAGAGTTGTCTCTTGTGTTTTTGGAAGAGGGTGTTTGCTATGACCAGTGCATTCTCTTGGCAAAACTCTGTTAGCATTTGCCATGTTTCATTTTGTACTCCAAGGCCAACTTGCCTGTTACTCCAGGTATCTCTTGACTTCCTGCATTCCAGACTCCTATGATGAAAAAGACATCTTTTTTGGTGTTGGTTCTAGACAGTGTTGTAGGTCTTCATAGAACTGTTCAACTTAAGTTTCTTTGGCATTAGTTGTTACGGCATAGACTTGGATTACTGTGATTTTGAGTGATTTGCCTTGGAATCGAACCAAGATCATTTTGTCATTTTGAGATTGCATCCAAGTACTGAATTTTGGATTCTTTTGTTGACTATGAGGGCTACTCCATTTCTTCTAAGGGAATCTTGACCACAGTAGTAGATATAATGGTGATCTGAATTAAACTCGCCCATTCCGGTCCATTTTAGTTCACTGATTCCTAAAATGTTGACGTTCACTCTTGCCATCTCCTGTTTGGCCACTTCCAATTTACCTTGATTCATGAACCTAGCATTCCAGGTTCCTATGCAATATTGTTCTTACAGCATCAGAATTTACATTTACCACCAGACACATCCACAATTGAGTGTTGTTTCCTCTTTGGCTCAGCCTCTTCATTCCTTCTGGAGCTATTTTCTGCTCTTCTCAAGTAGCATATTGGTCACCTAACAACCTGGGAAGTTCATTTTACAGTGTCACATATTTTTACCTTTTCATACTGTTCACCAAAATCACAGCTAGCTCCTGAACAACCATTGACAGGAGAATGTTGGACCCCACAAAAGAAAGATATTCCGCATACAAAGGAGAAGCCCCAACAAGTTGGTAGCAAGGGTGCAACATGTTTAAAATCAAATCTCATACATACCAGAGATGCTCAAGGGCACAAACAAAACTTCACACACACCAGGACCCAGGGAAAGGAGCAGTGACCTCCACAAGAGACGGAGCCAGACCTGCCTTTGAGTGTTCGACTGTCTCCTGCGGAGGCATGGGCCAGCAGTGGCCTGCCACAGGGATAGGGGTTCTGCCCACAATAGTCCTGGGAGGCGCAATGTATGGCATAAGTTTTCTTGGAGGAGGTTGTCATTAGCTCTATACTTAGTGCTGCTGAACAGATGACCCACAAACTGGAGAACAATTATACCAAAGAAGTTCTCACACAGTTGCAAAAGTTCTAGGGCCCACGACAGATTTCCCAACCTGGGGATTCAGCACAGGGACTGAGAACCCCCAGGGAATCTGAATGCCAGTGGCATTTGATTACAGAAATTCCACAGGATTGGGAAACAGATTCTTGGATGGAACAAACAAAACCTTGTGTGCACCAGGACTCAGGAGAAAGGATCAGTGATTCCACAAGAGACTGAACCAGACTTGCCTGTGAATGTCCAGGAGTCTCTGACAGAGGCATGAGTCGACAGTGGCCTGCTGAGAGGTCAGGGACGCTGACTACAACAGTCCTCAGAGCTGCAGCATGCTGGCATAAGTCCTTTTCCAATCCAAAGAAGGGCAATGCCAAAGAATGTTCAAACATTGGCATAATGGCACTCATTTCAAATGCTAGAAAGGTCATGCTCAAAATCCTGCAAGCTAGGCTTCAACAATACGTGAACCAAGAACTTCCAGATGTATAAGCTGGATTTAGAAAAGGCAGAGAAACCAGAGACCAAATTGCCAACATCATTTGGATCATAGAAAAAGCAAGGGAATTTCAGAAAAGCATGTAATTCTGCTTCATTGACTATACTAAAGCCTTTGAGTGTGTGGATCCCAACAAACTGTGGAAAATTCTTAGCGATAGAAATACCAGACCACCTTACCTGCCTCCTGAGAAACCTGTATGCAGGTCAGTAAGCAATACTTAGAACCACACATGAAACAATGGACTGGTTCAAAACTGGGAAAGGAGTACCTCAAGGCTGTATATTCTCACCTGCTTATTTAACTTATATGCAGAGTGAATCATGTGAAATGCTGGGCTGGATGAAGCACAAGCTGGAATCAAGATTGCCAGGAGAAATATCAATAACCTCAGATATGCAGATAACACCACCTTTATGGCAGAAAGTGAGGAGGAACTAAAGAGCCTCTTGATGAAAGTGAAAGAGGAGAGTGAAAAAGCTGGCTTAAAACTCAACATTCAAAAAACTAAGATTATGGCATCCAGTCCCATGACTTCATGGCAAATAGATGGGGAAACAATGGAAACAGTGACAGACTTTATTTTCTTGGGCTCCAAAATCACTATAGATGGTGACTGCAGCCATGAAATTAAAAGATGCTTGCTCCTCGGAAGAAAAGCTATGACAAACCTAGACAGTGTATTAAAAAGCAGAGGTGTCACTTTGCTGACAAAGGTCTATATAGTCAAAGCTATGGTTTTTCCAGTAGTTATGTGTGGATGTGAAAGTTGGACAATAAAGAAGGCTGAGCACTGAAGAATTGATGCTTTTGTACTATGGTGTTGGAGAAGACTCTTGAGAGTCCCTTGGATTGCAAGGAGATGAAACCGGCTAATCCTGAAGGAAATAAACCCTGAATATTCATTGGAAGGACTGATGCTGAAGTTGAAACTCCAATACTTTGGCCAATTGATGCAAAGAGCCGACTCACTGGAAAAGACCCTGATGCTGGAAAAGATTGAAGGCAGGAGGAGAAGGGGACGACAGAGGATGAGATGGTTGGATGCATTACTGACTCAATGGACTTGGGTTTGAGCAAGCTCTAGGAGATAGTGAGGGACAGGGAATCATGGCGTTCTGCAGTCCATGGAGTTGCAAAGAGTCAGACATGACTGAGCAACTGAACTGAACTGAAAACACAGAGCCGGCCATAGAATTTGTTGTTGTTTAGTTGCTAGTAACTAAACAACTAAGCAATAAATGCAGTTTGAACATTGGTTGACATTGCCCTTCTTTGGATTGGAATGTAAACTGACCTTTCCAGTCCTGTGGCCACTGCTGAGTTTTCCAAATTTGCTGGCATATTGAGTGCAGCACCTTAACAGCATCATCTTTTAGGATTTGAAATAGCTTAGCTGGAATTCTATCACCTCCAGTAGCTTTGTTTGTAGTGATGCTTCCTAAGGCCCACTTGACTTCACACTCCAGGATGTCTGACTCTAGGTGAGTGTCCACAACATCATGGTTATCCCAGTCATTAAGAACTTTCTTGTACAATTTTTTTTGTGTATTCTTGGCACCTTGTCTTAATCTCTTCTGCTTCTCTCAGGTCCTTGCAGTTTCTGCCATGGAGTAGATCTGAATGAATATTTTTTGCATGAAAGAATGGGAGATTCTGTGGGGTCAAACCATAATGTTCTAGGAATGTCACATCTGCAAACACGCAATATGGCTAGAATGGAGGTTCTGCATTTCTAGGTAAAACCTAGTAACAGGTGGTAAAATGGAGGGAAGATGGTGTTGCAAGGGTCAAGGAGGTGAAGGTACTGCAGCTGAAGGCACTGGAGGGGTCACTTGAGCAGATACTGCCATCAGCCCATGCTCCACTTTTCTACTGGGAGGAGGCATCTTGTGCTGGCAGCAGATTGGCAAGTAGGAGCTAGCAAGTAGACTAGTGTCTGGAAGCTAATGTCATCTGTGACTAGCTCAGATGGTACTAGGATGAAACAGATGGTTGTTTATCTTGCATCTCATCAAGTTGTCTTAAAAAATAAGAAGATGGCTTGTACATGGAAGAGCAGGGTTTCCCTGTGGCTAGGAGAACAATTAAGCCCCTTTAGGGTTTGGAAAATACCAGCAAAAATAGAGAAGTGAGAAAAGCTCTGCTCCTCCTATAGGCCCAGCTACCTTTCCCTGCCTTTGCTGCATCACTCCTCAGTGCCAACTCTATTATGAGGGCCTGAGCTGAGGCCTCTGACAACTAAAGGTTTGCCACCATTCTCAGTAAGAGAGAGCCCTGTACACACACTGCCCAGGCCTATGATATGAAATCAAGGCTTGACCACCTCATCCCCAATGCTCCTACTCATACTTGAGGCAGAACATGGCATCATATGAAAATGCCTGTCTTGGGCGATAAGAAACCTCATGGGTTCTAGTTCTGCCTCTGTCATTGGCTTACTGTATGGCCTTGGGCACGTTTCTTCCCTTTTCTGGGGCTTAGTTTCCACATCTGTACACAAATTGTTCTGCCTACTGCTGCTGCTGCTAAGTCGCTTCAGTCATGTCTGACTCTGTGCGACCCCATAGATGGCAGCCCACCAGGCTCCCCCGTCCCTGGGATTCTCCAGGCAAGAACACTGGAGTAGTTGCCATTTCCTTCTCCAATGCATGAAAGTGGAAAGTGAAAGTGAAGTCGCTCAGTCGCATCCAAGTCTTAGCAACCCCATGGACTGCAGCCTACCAGGCTCCTCCATCCATGGGATTTTCCAGGCAAGAGTACTGGAGTGGGTTGCCATTGCCTTCTCCATTATTCTGCCTACCTCAGAGTTATTCTAGAAGTAAATGAAATGATAAATGTGCAAATGTTTTATAAGCAGTCAAATGCTCTGGACCCATAAGATAGTGCATAAATAATGCTGCCAGAAAAATCCCAAGCATATATGGTCAATTAATTTATGACAAAACACCCAAGATATACAATGAGGAAAGGACAGTCTCTCTTTAATAGATGGTGTTGGGAAAACTGGATAGGCACATGCAACAAAAAAATTAAACTGGACCACTATTTTATACCATACAAAAAAATTAACTCACAATGGATTAAACCTTGAACATAAGACCTGAAACCGTAAAACTCCTAGAAGAAAACATAGGTGATAAGCTCCTTGACATCAGTCTTAGTTTTGGATTTGACAATAAAAGCAAGGGCAACAAAAGCAAAAATAAACAAGTGGGATTACACCAAACTGAAAAGCTTCTGCACAGCAAACGAAACTATCAACAAAATGAAAAAGTAACTTACCAAATGGGAGGAGATACTTGCAAACAATATATCCTACAAGGAGTTAGTATAAAATATAAAGAGAACCCATACAACTCAACATCAAAAGAAACAAATAACCTGATTAAAAAATGGGTAGAGTACCTGAATCAATCTTTGTTTGAAAAAGATACAGATGTCCAACAGGTACATGAAAAAGTGTTCAACATCACTAATTATCAGGGAAATGCAAATTAAAACCACAATGAGATATGACTTCACCCCTGTTAAGATGGCTATTATCAGAAAGATAAGAAATAACAAGTGCTGGCAAGGATGTGGAAAAATGGAACCCTTGTGAACAGTTGGAAATATAAATGTAAACACCACTATGTAAAACAGTATGGAGGTGCCGCAAAATTAAAAATAGAACTACCATATGATCCAGCAATCCTGCTTATGTGTATTTATCCAAAGAAAACAAAGATGCTATACATGTGCAACCTCATGTTCACTGCAGCATTATTTACATTTAGCCAAGATATGGAAGCAACCGAAGTGTTCATCAGTGAATGAATGGGTAAAGAAAATGTGATACACACACACACACACACACACATACTGGAATATTATTTTGACATAGAAAATAGTGAAATCTTTTCATTTGCAACAACATGGATGGACCTGGAGGGCATTTTGCCAAGTGAACAAGTCAGACAGAGAAAGGCAAATAGTATATGATTTCACTTATATACGAAATCTAATTTTTAAAAAAAAATGAGCTTATAGGCACAGAGAAGACATTGGTGGTTGCTAGAGGCAGGGGTTGGAAGTGGACAAAATGAGTGAAGGATGTCAAAAAGTACAAACTTCCAGTTATAAAATAAATAATTCATTGAGATATACAACATGGTGAATATGCTCAATACTGTATCGCCTGTCCGAAAGTTGTAAGAGAGTAGATCTTAAAATTTCTCATCACAAGAAAAAATATTGTAACTATGTATGGTGACAGATGTTAACTAGACTTGTGATGATTATTTCACAATATACACAAATATCAAATCATTATGCTATATACTTGGAATTAATACAATTTTGTATGTCAATTTTATTTTAATAAAAATGTAATTATTCCAGATTTGCCCTGGAAATCAAGAAATATGTTCTCTATACATTCAGTAAGTCATTCTCATGAGTATGCATGCCCCATTCTAACGACCAAAATCTTCAACATCAAAAGACCCAGGATTTTCAGGGCCTTCTCCAGTCTAGTCCCCTGCCCAGCTCTTGTTGAAACATACTGAATTCAAACCAGACTCAACTGGTTATCCAAACTACCCTGCTTTTCCCCACTTCTATGCCTTTGCTCACATCTTTTTGCATTTTCATACTATTCATGGGGTTCTCAAGGCAAGAATGCTGAAGTGGTTTGCTATTCCCTCCTCCAGTCAGTCAGTGAAGTTGCTCAGTTGTGTCCGACTCTTTGCAATTCCATGGACTGTAGCCTACGAGGCTCCTCCATCCATGGAATTTTTCAGGCAAGAGTACTAGAGTGGGTTGCCATTTCCTTCTCCAGGGGATCTTCCCGACCCGAGGATTGAACCCAGGTCTCCTGCATTGCAGGCAGACACTTTACCATCTGAGCTACCAGGGAAGCCCTTCCCTCCTTCAGGGGACCATGTTTCTCAGAACTCTCCACCATGACCCATCTGTTTTGGGTGGCCCTACATGGCATGGCTCATGGTTTCACTGAGTTAGACAAGGCTGTGATCCATGTGATCTGTTTGGTTAGTTTTCTGTGATTGTGGTTTTCATTCTGTCTGCCCTCTGATGGATGACGATAAGAGACTTTTGGAAGCTTCCTGCTGGGAGGGACTGGCTGTGGGGAAAACTGGGCCTTTCTCTGGTGGGCAAAGCTATGCTAAGTAAATCTCTAATCCATTTTTTTTTGCTGATGGGTATGGCAGTGTTCCTTCCCTGTAGTTTGGCCTGAGGCCAAACTATGGTAGGGGCAACAGCAGTAATAACATCACTGTGGTTATCTGGATCATTAAGATCTTTTTTGTATAGTTCTTCTGTGTATTCTTCCCACCTCTTCTTAATATCTTCTGCTTCTGTTATGTCCATACCATTTCTCTCCTTTATTGAGTCCATCTTTGCATGAAATGTTCCTTGGTATCTCTAGTTTTCTTGAAGAGATCTCTAGTCTTTCCCTTTCTATTGTTTTCCTCTATTTCTTTGCATTGTTCACTTAGGAAGTTGCTGTGTTTTAGACACCATATTATCCCCTACCTTCTCTCCATTTGCTCCTCTCCCCTGTCTTCACTTCCTTCCTTGACTATATTTTACCCTGTTTTCATTCAATAATTTCAGTCTCTCACCTAGTAACATACAAACTTTGGATCAAGCCATTGTCTTCTTCTAAGCCTGGTTTGATGTACACTATAGAAAAAATTTTAAAAGGCCTTTATCTACTTGCACATTCTCTGCAGTAACTATTTCACACTTTGTCCAATAATAGCAGGTTTCCTCGCATCTCCCCAGCTACCTCTCACTTGAGGGACTTTGCCTCCCACTTATCAGAGAAGGTAGAGGTCATGGATGTGGTATCATCAACTTTCCATAACAACACATTCTATTGCATCTACACATCCTTCCCTCTTGTCTTAGTCTTTCTTCCAAGCCAAGTACATCTCCAGGGGCTCTGGATCCTATCCCCAACCCCACCCAGGGCCTCCCACTCATCAATTATCCTGTTTCCTATATCTTCACCTTGATTGGTTTTTCTTCCTCAGCTTATAAGCAAGCTCATACTCTTTCATCTTATAAAAACAAACCTGAAACTCAGGGCCCCCTTTAGCTACCATCTCTTTGCAGTCACACTACTAGAGCAAGCAAACTGCATACATTCTCCTTTTTCTTTCAGACCAAACTCTTGACATTCCTTTGCAGTCTGGCATACACCCTTACCCCTGCTCCAAACTGGCCTTGCCCGTATCACCAGTGACTACTCAGATCCATACCCAATGGCATCTTTCCTACTTTTATCTTTCTGTGCCTCTGGGCAGCATCTGACAAATACATTGTTGGTAATACCATCTTTTATATGGTTTCTGGGAGAGTCAGATCTCCTAGCTCTGGTCTCACTTTGCCAGTCCCTCCCTCTCACAGTTTTGTAAGCTCCTATTCCTTACTCTTCTCTCACACGCTTCATCACCAAGTCTGGCCAGTTCTATTTTCCAAATACATCTAGAAATCAATTACTTCTCAGCATGTCTACTGCTTCTCCCCTGGTCTGAGCCACCATTACCTCTCAACTGGATCCCTGTAGGGGCTTCCATTTGGTCTCACTGCTTCCTTCCTTGACACTACAACTCCCTAGCCATTTCACTAAGACCATGTCAACTTCTCAGCTCAAAATCTGCAAAGCTTAGTTTTTAAATAGTGTACAAAGTCATATGCCATCTGCCTCCCATGTCCTCTCTGACCTCCTCTTCTACCCACTTTTCCCCACACTTACTCTGCTCTAGCTATACTGGCTTCCTTGTTGTCCCTCTAACATTCCAACATGTTCCCACCTTAGGATCTTTTTAGTTGTTGTTCCTTCTGCCTGGACTGCTTCTCTTCCACGTATTCTCATAGTTTGCTCCCTCAGTTCCCTAGGATCTTTGCTTGACTTTCACCTTTTCAATATAAGTGCTACCTCAACTGCTTTAAAGCAGTATTCTCCCACCAATACTCCTTGTACCCCTTTCCTGCTCTATTTTTCTTCATGTCATTTATTGCCATCTGACATACAATATACTTTACTTATGTATTTTGTTACTTGTCTGTCAGCCCTCATGGAGCTTCCATTAGCATGATGAGAAATAGACAATAACTTAGAGGGGTGGGATGGGGTGGGAGGTGGGAGGAAGGTTCAAGTGGGAAGGGACATACATATACCTATGGCTGATTCATGTTGATATATGGCAGAAGTCACCAAAATATTGTAAAGTAATGATCCCCCAATTAAAAATAAATAATTTTAAAATGACAATAAAAATAAAAATAATATATCAGGAAGTGATAAATTCTATGGGTAAGAATAAAAGGACAATTAAAGGATTGGAGAATGAAGGAGGTAGGAATGAGGATTTTCTATTTTATATTTCAAGTATCCAGGGAAAGTTTCACTAATAAGGTGACACTTGAAAGATATCTGAAGAAAATGAGGCACAAACTATGTCAGTATTCAGAGGACAAACATTAGGGGCACTCTGAACAGCAAGTGCAAAGTTCCCAGAAGGGGAACTTTAAAACAAGTCAAACACCCATGGTGGATTCATGTCAATGTATGGCAAAACAAATACAGTATTGTAAAGTTAAAAAGTAGAAAATAAACTAATTTAAAATAAATAAATAAATAAAACAAGTCAAACTCAGAATGTCCTAAACAGAATCATTACATCCCCTAATCCTAACCCTATATTCTTCAGTTTAGCAGATGGCAACCTCATCAAGTGCCTTGCCCAAGTCAGATTCTGTAGGGCATTAGTCAGATTGGCTGTGTGCCTCCTTCACTACACTGGCTGCCCTGAGGCCATAAACTGTGTCTAGTTTATCACTATGGATGTGGCACCAAACACATGGTCTGGTGCAGATGAGAGTGACAACATCACATTTCAATGGTGGGTGTTGGCAATTAAGCTCAATATTAGACCTGAAGATTCCTTGTTTAACTATGTTCAGCAAACACATGATTAGCACTAAGTCTGTGCTAAACTCTTTTGGGCACAGAGGGTATAAATATGAAAGAGACCCCCTTCTCTGGGAAACTTGGTGTGTCTGTGCTCAATCAAAAAGAATCTCTGGATGGGAGAGATAAGATGGTAGAGAAGGACCCTAAGTTCACGCCCTCTAATGAGCACACCAAAATCACAACTAACTGCTGAACAACCATCTATAAAAAAGACTGGAACCTACCAAGAAAAGACATTCTACATCCAAAGACATAAAGAAGAAACCCAATGAGACAGAAGGGGGGGCACACTTGTGATATAATTAATTACCCAGGTGGGCAACCCACAAACTAGATAACAATTGTATCATAGAAGTTCTCCCACAGGAGTGAGAGTTCAGAGCCCCATATCAGGCTCCCCACCCTGAGGGTTTGGCATTGGGGGGAGGGGCCCCTAGAGCATCTGGCTTTGAAGGCCAGGAGAGGTTGAGTGCAGGAGTTCCACAGAACTGGGGGAAATAGAGATTCCACTCTTGGAGAGTGCACACAAGATCTAGTGCTCACCAGGACCCAGGGCAAAATCAGTGACGTCATAGGAGCCTGGACCAGACTTACCTGTGTGTCTTGGAGAGTCTCCAGCTGAGGTAGGGGTAAGCTGTGGCTCACTGTGGGATAAGGAAACTGGAGGGAGAGGTACTTAAGAATATTCATCAGCATGAATTATCTTGGAAATCACCCATGAGCCAATCCTGCTCATGGCGCCAATTGTCTCGCTGTTCACACTGTGTGCACTGTTCGCTGAACCCAGGGTAAGCAAGGCACGAGCCAAGAGGCTGGAAAGAGACTCAAGGAACTGTAGGAATTGCAGACACGTTTATTCTTTCCTGGCTGGCATGGCAGCCATAACACAGTCTCTCTCCTGGCTGATGCAGCAGCCATAGCAGCAGCCACAACATAACCATAACATAGCTATAACAGAGCCATAACATAACCTCATATAACATAACCATGATGTCGCTCCAGTGTAACCCCAAAGAAGTAGCAGCCAGGGCTTCCATGGTGAAGCTCATACAGGGGTACTGCACAAAGCAGTCATGACCAAATGAGTACCTTGTGATGCACATGTGCAGTGCTATAAGTGATCCCAGCTGTTACATAACCATGCAAAGTCATTGTTTACAGAACATGGGACAAGAGGGCATGAAAGCATGGGGTGAGAGAGCCTGACTGGCACCATCTTGCTAATTTCCCCACACCTACTTTTCTAACTTGTTTAACTTGACATAATCATCGAGGCCATCCTCCATGAATCTTTGATGCCCCCCCTCCCCCTGGAGAGAAGGAGTCTTTTCATCTGCAGTGCTCCAGATCACCTTTGCTAGACCTCTAGTCTACCTTTCAGCTCCTCTCAGAAAACCATCCCCAATTTCCCCCTTCTCCCAGAATGTTATCACTGTACCCACTTCTCCCAATGCTTATCACCAGGCCTGCCATAGAGGAGGTGCCCATGGAACATTTGGGGAAGAAAGAAATGAGCATTTTAGTCATGTGAATCAGTCTATGTTTATAGAGTTGCCTCCAAACAGCCTGTACATCTGTTCTCATGGGTTTTACAGGAACAAGGTACTGAGTAGCAGAGAGATTATCTCCACTTTGTAGGTGAAGAAATTTAAGGACACAGTCTTGCTCTCCACCACCAGCCCCTGTAGTGACCAAACAAGTTGATTGTGTGTCAGTCAGCATGCATCATGGGGGCCTGGAGGGCACTCTCTTTGAGAAAGCAGTTTGAGGTATAAGTTTATGCCCACACTTGGTCTTGCCAAACATTGTTCCTGGGGAGGAGTGGGCCATACAAACAAGGAGCTGTGCCATCCCCCATAACATCCCTTCTACCTTAACGTGCATATATACAATCTTCACCTGAGACTTAGAAATATCAGGACCAAGAAGAAGTGCACCCATCTGGGACCTCTTTATCATGTCAAAAATTACTTTCATTTTCCACAATCCCTATTTCTTTTGGGCCCAGCCCAATGTCAAATACTTATCAGTCCCAAATCTGACTGGTGTGGAATATTGTTGGTAGCTGGGTAGAGGATATTGAGGACTAGCTCCTGTGACAGGAGCAGTGCATCAGTGCCCCTCACCTCAGTGTTATTTCAAGCCCACCACTTGACTACTCTGTACATCTCATCTTCCTTGCTCCCACAGCTGAGACTATCCTGGCCCTGTGTTTCCTTGGACTCCAGATTTAGAAATTGTCTCCTCCAAATTGTAATCTTTGGTCTACTCCAGAAAATCAAGGTTCTGGGTGAAATGGGAACAGGTGGCAGGCAACCAGAGGCATGAGGCAATGAGGAAGTTTATGAAGGAGGTACTTGGAAAAAAGACACCTCCAAATCAGGTCCAATAAATGGGAATCAGGGCTTTGCAAAGCAAGAAATCACAGCTCCAGGGAAACATTACAGTCCAGCCATCTAAATGGGGAAACTGAGGCTAGGGAGAAGAAGGCACTCGCCCAACAAAGTTGCACAATGAGCCAGCCGCAGCCCCTTTCTCTCTGACATTTATTTGGACCTAAGACGAGAAGAGGAGTTATAATGTTCAAATACTGATGTTTGTTGACAAAGTATAGAATGTCATGGAAAGTCATGTAATATTATAAAAAGAATTGAGTTGAACTGTCAGAGTTGGAAGACATCTATATGCTTGACCAGTTTTACACCCTCCTTGTGGAGATGGTGTGATGGTCTGGCCCACAGAAGAAAACGGACTGGCTAAGGTCATACAGCAAGTCCGAGGCAGAGCTGGAGCAGATCCCAGCCCTAGCAACCGTGTAACTTCCTTTGGTCCACACACTCAGGGGCAGTAGTCCTCCTTTTGCCAGGATAGCAGCTGGATCTTTTCAAGGCAGATAGAACCCAATAGAGCAACAGACAGCACTCCTCCTGCAATGCAAAAAATGGCAGGCATTGTTCTCTAATCCCTCCCCTCTCCTCAACTGTACCACTTCCACCCCTCCTCACCCCCCTCCCCTGCTTTTTAGACATTCACAGAGTTTTAGGGCTGGGCCTTCTGGATACTCCTGAGGTAGTGGTAGAACTGGATTCTTTGTTGCCTCAGCTCACCTGGCCCTGACAGCCACTAATGCCATTTAATGCCCTCAGGCTAGAGACCCAAGTTCAGGCTGGCCCCCTACCACATCCCAGACACATCAGCAGCAAGGCTGGTACAGGCCTCCTCATTCCACCTTCAACTTTGACCTCCGGTCTGAGCCCAGACAAGATTTTTCTCTCAATACTCAGGTTTTTCAGAGATAGGGAACTGCACAAAGCCTAGCTCAACATCAAAAGGCTGAGAAGGCCACTAGAGACTTTGGGGATCCCCTCAAGTTCCATAAAAAGTGGGAAATTAGGGTGAGAGTCAATCACGGAAACGAAGAAGAAAAGTGAAAGCAGCCCTGGACTGGGAGCCCGGGTTCCAAATTCCAAATCTGTCCCAGTTATTAGCAGGACAGGTGACCTTGGGGAAGCACTTTCTCTTCTCTGGGCAGCAACAGACTTTTCAGTAAGTGGTAGAAGCTGGACTCCATGGTCTCTTAAGGCTCCAGTGTGCCGAAAAGGCAGAGGAAGCTGGGACGCTGGAGCTGCAATTGACTTTCCTGGCGGGTAGGTCCCTGTGAGCGGCTCCGGGGCAGGCGCCCGAGGCCCTGATTCCACGCCTAAGGATGGGACCGGCAAAGTGCAGGGGGTGATTTGTAGTCCCCCAGGAACCCCAACCTCTCCGCCCCGCCTCTCCCAGCTGGCCTCGCTCTGGAATAAACTACCGGTGGCGGCCAGCGCGCCGCAGCCCGATTGCACAGCGGCCACGGAAATAAAAGCGCGTGCAAAAGCGAAACCGGGCTCCGGAGAGCTCCATACTGACGGGACCTGCCCCTGGAGCTTACGGCGTCGCCAAGCAGCTACCCGCCCGGCGTGAGGGGGTGGGGGAGTGAGGAGTCCCAGCTAGGGGTTCTGGAGCCTCTCCGCCCCCTGCCAACACCACGCCCGCGCTTATTTGCATTTAAAGAGAAACGCACCAAGGAAAACAGTGGGCGAGTCAGGAAACGCCTTCTCACCGTGGCGATTGGACCACACGCCTGCCAATCAGGAAGCCAATGCCCCACCCTGTGGCTGTGAAGTCCGGGGGGGAGGGGTATGGGGGAGCAGTCTAGAGCCTGGGGAAGGGGAGCTGGTGCAGGAGGTGACTGGAGCCACAGCGGCGGCAGGGGCGGCGGTGGCGACGCTCTCAGCCGTAGCAGCCAAGGCTTTAGCTCCGGCCAGGGCGGCGCAAGAGACAAAAACTGGGCTGGAAACCGGACCGGGCCGGGTAAGCATTGCGCGCAGCAGGAGCCTCCGCCTGCCCGCCCTACAGTGCAGTCTCGCGTGCTCCACTCTGGCCGCCTGGAAAGGAGCTCTAAGGGCTGGGCCAGTCGGCGTCCGGACCGCTCTGTGCTCCCCTTTGGAACCAGCTTTGAGGACTGTCTGGTGAGGGTCAGAGCCATGTCCTCTGAGCGCTAGCGACCGCGGCTAGAGGTGGAAAGAGGTAGGCCGGCGGGCTATCCTGGGCCATGCCTCGGGGCTCTCGGGGGAGGCAGCCCGCACGTGCTGCCCTGTGGTCTCCTGAGGGGAGAAGCCAACCAGCACCCCCAGCGGTGCTTTTGTAGGCCGGGAGCTCTCAGCTTTGTTGTAGCACATTAGCTGGAACAGCTGTGTTAGAAGAGTATCGCTCATCCCAGCGGCCCGGCTGCCGCCCCTCCCCTTCCCGGCGCATCTCCTGACTCTCCCTCTCCTCTAGGGACGAAGCCTGCGCGCTGGCCTGGGCCCGACGGGTACTTGCTTTGGCGTGGGTTGGGGTATCTACTTTGTCTGTCTCCTCCCTGGAGGAGCTCAGTTGGGCCTGTGGGCTGCTCACTTCCCTTTGGAACCTCGGCCTTGAGGCCCCAACCAGCCGCGCCCCCTGCTCCTGGGCTTCCGGGCGCATCTGGCGCCCGCCCCCGCGGACAGAGGGGCTGGCAAACCGTCTCTCACAGTACCTTGGGTTAGGGCAGCAGCTCAAGCTAGTCCTTGGGTTAGAGCTGCAAGGCCGCTTTGTCAAACTCCCCCTCGCCCCCGCGCCTCCCTCCTGTCCCTGCTCCCCCTCCCCCGCCCTGCCTCGCCTCCTGTCCCCTTGGAGGGTACTGGCCGCGCTTTTCTCTCCAACCTCTGGTTTAAAAATAGCGATAACCATGGTGTGGTGTGGTGTAGTGTGGTGTGGTGTGTGTGTGTGGGGGGGAGCGGTTTTGTGCCGTAGGCCGGGGGAGCAATTATTGTAGTAGAGAAACAGCCTTTTGGGTGTGTGTGAGAGAGCTAGAGAAGCAGCCAAATCCTCCAACTTCAAAGTTACTGAAAATACCCAGCCTGCTGGGCCGCTGTCATTGTCTGCTGCAGACACCTCTGACTGGTGACCGTCAGACTTGGCCTAGGCTCTCCCGGTGGTGAGGGGCTGTGCCAGGCGCACCACAGCTCAGGACAGGCCCTGCAGAGCCAGCCTCCATGGGCCAAGCTTGCCTTGGCATGGGCCGCGGGAGTCAAGGTGAACCTTTGCCCCTCACACAAATATCTCCTGCAGCTTTACCTGCCTGCTGCATTCACGTGGGCTTGATGGAGAGTCCTGTTTTGTTGGACTCCCCACCCCCACCTTGGGAATTCCAGCAGAGCTCCCTCCCTCAGTGCAGCTCCCCTCTTTTGGCCCCACCCACTGCTCAGTCTGCACAGAAGTGTGCCCCTTTCTGTGGACTCTAGGCCGAAGTGTGCCCCTTTCTGTGGACTCTAGGCCCGTTCTGAGGAACAACAGGGAGGGAGCTACCTGTGCTGTGCTGTGCTGTGCTTAGTCGCTCAGTCATGTCCGACTCTTTGCCGTGCCATGGACTGTAGCCCACCAGACATCTCTGTCCATGGGGATTCTCCAGGCAAGAATACCAGAGTGGGTTGTCATGCCCTCCTCAGAGGATCTTCCCAACCCTGGGATCGAACCCAGGCCTCCTGCATTGCAGGTGGATTCTTTACCATCTGAGCCACCACGGAAGCCCAGGAGCTACCTAGGGACTTGAAAGGCTCTTCCTGGACCTTTAACACACCTCTGAGGGTGGAAAACTCTGTGCACTACAGGGCCCTTTCAAAGCCTAGGCACCTCTGAGAGGAGAAAATGAGACCCAGTAAATCCCTTATTTTAATGGAAGGCTAGCTGGGGACTTTTCTGACACTAGCAAGAACTGCAGATAGGACACTACAGTCACCTCCTCTCATTTTGACCAAGCACCAATACAATCCCCCTACTTACATCTGGACATCTCTGGTTCAGAGCTGGACATGTCCTCTGCACTGTCTCAAACCAGCAGCCACCTAACATATCTGCCCTATATGACTCCCCTCCCCACACTCAGACTCACTCACCCTACACTGTTCAAATTCTCTTCCCTCTCAGCTCTTTGCCTATCTCCTTAGTGCCTTTCCATCTCTTGCAATCCATGATGACCTCTTCTTTCTCAGAACTCAGAACTCCTCCAGGCCACCTGCATCCCTTGGGCATTTTATGGCTTAAATTATAATAGGAAACAAGCTATGATTAAATTTCCCTGCCTCTACTTTGTTTCCCTGATACCATGGATGTCTGGGTTCTCTCCGAACTTCTCAGAGGGGTAAATGAAACCTGAATCTCAGCTGAAGTTCCCTGAAACCCTAGCAATGCATAGCGGTTAATGAATGCTCAGGAAAGACTTAATATCTGTAAAGCTTTGGAGAATACCTCTATGTTCCCAACTGGCACTTGTCCTAATTCACATGAAAATTATTAGAAAAATGATACTCAAGTCTCAGATTTTTATTGAGTATACATAATGAAGATTGAGAAGGGGAATGGGTTTCATCTACAATTTAAAAAAAATAAAGCACATTGTCTGCCTTTATAAGCTCAGGACCTGCATTGCCCAGTCCCCAGCTAATTCATGAATCTAGAGACAGCTGCCATGGAGAGAGATGAGAGATCTGTGTGTACATGGGGTATGGTCCTGGGAAGCCTCCAGAAATTAGAGGGGTTTTGGTTAGGCAAAGGATAGTTGTATAAGCAAAATTAGGAATGGGAGGGAGTGGCTGACAAGCAGGATGAGTGAAGTGACAGTCTTTTCTGGTTGAGATTGTATGGCTCCAAAGTAGAAAGGCCCCTTACAATCTCAACCAGAAAAGACTCAGAACTTCCAGATGTTCAAGCTGAATTTAGAAAAGGCAGAGGAGCCAGAGATCAAATTGCCAACATCCGTTGGATCATAGAGAAAGCAAGGGAATTCCAGAAAAAACTACTTCTTCTTCATTGCCTATGTTAAAGCCTTTGACTATGTGGTTCACAACAAACTGGAAAATTCTTCAAGAGATGGGAATACCAGACCACCTTACCTGACTCCTGAGAAACCTATGTGCAGGTCAAGAAGTAACAGTTAGAATTGGACATGGAACAATGGACTGGTTCAAAATTGGGAAAGGAGTACATCAAGGCTGTATATTATCACCCTGTTTATTTAACATGTATGCAGAGTACATCGTGTGAAATGCTGAGCTGGATGAATCACAAGCTGGAATCAAGATTGCCAAGAGAAATATCAACAGCCTCAGATATGCAGATGATACCACTGTAATGGCAGAAAGTAAAGAGGAACTAAAGACCCTCTTGATGAAAGTGAAAGAAAAGAGTGAAAAAATTGGCTTAACACTCAACATTCAAAAAACTGAGATTCTGGCGTTTGTTCCCACCACTTCATGGCAAATAGAAGGGGGAAAAAGTGGAAGCACTGACAGATTATTTTCTTGGGCCCTAAATCACTGCAGACAGCAATTGCAGCCATGAAATTAAAAGACACTTGCTCCTTGGAAGGAAAGCTATGACAAACCTACATAGCATATTACAAAGCAGAGACATCACTTTGCCAACAAAGATCTGTATAGTCAAAGCTGTGGTTTTTCTAGTAGTCATGTATGGATGTGAGAGTTGGACCATAAGAAGGCTGAGCACCGAAGAATTGATGCTTTTGAACTGTGGTATTGGAGAAGACTCTTGGACTGCAAGGAGTTCAAACCAGTCAATCATAAAGGAAACCAACCCTAAATATTCACTGGAAGGACTGATGCTGAAACTGGAGCTCCAATACTTTAACCACCTGGTGCGAAGAGCTGACTCACTGGGAAAGACCCTGATGCTGGCAAAGATTGAGGGCAGGAGGAGAAGGGGGGCAACAGAGGATGAGATGGTTGGATGGCATCACCGACTCAATTGACATGTATTTGAGCAAACTCTGGGAGATAGTGAAGGACAGAGAAGCCTGGCATACTGCAGTTCCTGGGGTCTTAAAGAGTCAGACATGACTTAGCAACTGAACAACAGCAACAGCAAGGTAAAAAGGAAGTTGAGACCCAGTGGTGTTGGGTTTCCCAAATGCCAGGTTGTGAAATGGGGTCTGATCCTTGAAGGAATGAAGGAAGGGGCCATCAAAGAATGGGGAATTGGGAGGTTCTGATATTTTTGGTGTGCAGATATGCCACAATAAAACAGGATTTTAAAAAGGGTTTTAGAATGGGTTCTTAGAAAGGGATTGGAAGAGTGTCATAAATTGGGCAGGTAAAAAGTCATCTTGGGATATAGAAGAACTAGGGGAGCAGGCTATCTTTAGAGGGAAACTGTATATTGTCAGCGTCTCTTTGGCTTTGCAGGGGATCTTGGTGGGGTGGCAGGGAAGGACAGAGCCGGGATTCTATATACCAATGTGGTAAAGGCTGAGTGCCCCTCAGTCCTTTGCTGATCGTTTTTCTCCTAGCTGGACAGGCCTTCAGGAAGCACCAGTTTGGACTCCTTTTCTTACAGACGGGAATCCTGAGGCCTTGGAAAGCAGCAGAGACTTGCTTAAGTTCACATAGAATTTAGAGAGAGGCTTAGCAACTAAACACCGCCACCAACAGCTGCCTCCTATACAGCTCCTCTTATCTGCAGTATCCATTCAGCATAAATCAGTACAAATCACATTAATCAACCCCTCTTACCTCACCCATTCATCAAGAGTGAAAAGATGCTTGGTTAGCTTTCTAGGAACTCCTTCCCTTTCACGTCTCTTGCTTTTTCAATCTTGGTCTACAGCCTGTCAGGGGCTGAAAGTTTCAGAAGAGAAGTAGTTGAAAGAAGCTGGCAATCCAGTGTTTCTCTCCTAGTATAGTGGAGGTGTTAAAAATTCCTCAAAAACTGTTACATTTACACTCTCTGAACCAGAGGATGAAGGGAATGAGAGAAATAGCAACAAGTCTGGCTTCTTTGAAGAACCAAAGAGGAAGAAGGGGCTAGAAGAGAGCTGCCTAGTGTTATTTCTTCAGTTCCCCTGCCTCAAGTCCTGTCCAGGCAGATAGACTGGGTGATAAAAGTAAAGCCCTCGGAAGAGGCATTTCATAGACTTCCTGTGTCACTCATTATTGGTTTACCCATCTCATGGCCAGGAAGTTCTTTCTCAGATGTAATCTGAGCCTCTCATGCTATACTTAAACGAAGTGTATGTGTCTGTGTGTGTGTGTGCGTGTGTGTGTGTGTGTGCAGGTGGGGTTGAGAACAGCTGGCCACCATAACTCTACTGCTTAACAGTTCATGGAGATTTCATGAGCATTAAACCATCTCTTCCACCTTCAACTTCTCTGAATTAAATAATCAGAGTCTTTCATCTCTCCTTGGTCTTATTTTTCAAAGCTGTGCATGTGTAAGCATGTCGCTAGCAAGGCAGGCAGGGAAACCAGAACCACTGCAGAAGTGCAGGTGCTAGCTGAGTGAGGGTGCATTGCTCCCCTGCACCTCCCCTTCTGGGATTAGGGGATAATAAGTACAATGAAGAAAATCGCCTGAGGGAGTTTGGTGAAGTCAGAGGCAGGCATAATGGTGCTGCAGGGGGTGGGGATGGGGAGCTTTGCAACCTTTTGATCTGCATTTCTTGTTGCAGAGCCTTCACTGCTTTCATCTACAGGGTTTCTTTTTCCCCTGCTGGGTTTCCAAGCAGGTACTAACACCTCTTCTCTAGACAGCGCCCCTCAACTGCGGGCTTCAGCTCTTCTCTAGAGAGAGAGGTCTGGGCCTGGCCAGGTGTGGTCCCTCGAGAATCTGTACATTTCATATATTTACAGGCTAGGCCTAGCACATTCAGAAAAGTAGAATGTTGGGTGGGCTTGCGGGGGGAGGGTAGAAGTGAGAGGCATATGGAGTGAGGCTGGGCTGCAGTTCACCTCTGTTCTTCAGTGGGCCCAACCAGGTAGGCATCCAGGCCTCCCAATGAAGCCTAGAACCCCCAAAATGGCATTTCCTCACCATGACTCCTGACTCAGCAGCCACTGGAAAACTAAACACAGGACTGTCCTTTCCCCAGCTTCATGCAACCTGGAGGCAGCAGATTCCCAGTCCAGTCTCCCATTTCTAAATGGGAAAACTGAGGCCCAGAACAGGGAAGTGATTTGTTTGCCAAAGGTTACATAAGAGCACAAAGTTCCTGGCCCTCAATTTAATGCTTCTTCCTCTAAGCACACTGATCTGATCCCCTCCCAAACCTCAGTTTCTTTACTGAGGTCTCTCACTTAGGGTATGTTGCATATAGAGGATATGGTACATATAGAGGATACCTAGGAAAGTCAGGAGTCTTCATTGTTCACTTGATCCAGCTGCTCCTCTTCAGGCTTTCTTGACTGCCTTGTCAAGTCTGTTTCCCTGGAGTTAGTCCTCTCCTGTTCTTTATCTGAACAGAGGAGGAAGGAGGTATGTTGCCTGTCTTTGATCTCACCCTTGCTGAGTTAGTACTGAAATAATGGAAGCCTTATGATGCAGGCATGACACCTTCTTTGAATACATTCCTTTCTAAGGGGGTTTGGGAGCCTTAGAGGAGAGTGGCAAGTAGGTGGTTCCCAGAGCCCCCACCATTCCATGCAAGCTGGAGAGGCAGCCTCAGCAGCCTGAGGAGAAAGCTGCTGCATCAAGAAGTTTCACCAGGTAAGTCCATTTCTAGGTAGAGGCAGAGTCTGAGTGACCATGCCTCCTAGACTGGATAAGCCCTGTATATTTGGGGCTGAGGCTAAGGGGCAGAGAAGTGAGCCTAGGAAACCTGCAAGCGACGTGCAGAGAGCAAGTCTTGAAGGTCAGGCAAAGGGAGTTGGCCTTAATCTTGCAGGCAGTGCAGAATAATTTGGTAAGTCAAGGTGTGATGCACTGAAATCAGAGTTGTAAGAAAATGAATCTGGCAAGGGTGTGCAGGATGGATGAGATGGAAGTGGGGAGGCAAGGGGGTGGGATTTCAGTGCTGCAGCAGAAGAGACCAGAGGGAACGCTGTTAAGAGACTGTCATCCTCGTCGCAGTGAGGGGGAATCTGAGGAACTAGAGTGGAGAAGGTAGCTGCAAGAGGCCCTATCACAGGGGCCCTTTATTGAACATCTGCTTGGTACCTAGCAAGTAGCCTGTCTTTTATATTTATCATCTCTAATCCTTACTGTGACTCCATATGGTAGGTAGCATTTTCTTCAAAAAGGTTAGGTCCCTTTCTCAAATCTCACAGCCTGAAAGGGGTGAAGCTGGCATTTTAGTTCTGGCATTTTAGTCCAGCTGAATTAGAATTCAGTTGAACCAATATTGTTTGAGCTGCTGCCCTGTGCTAGATGTGGTGACTGCCGTATAAGATGAAGGAGGCTGCATTCAAGAGAAAAGAATAGACAGATTGAGGCTGGCCAGAATGAATTACTCAAGGCTGAATGTGATAATTCATTTGAGGGGCTGGTGTTGAGGAAATAGGAACAGGGGCTAGAGGGCTCATTTTGGGGTCTATGCTGCATCTAAAGTTGGTGAGATGCCCCCTTAAGAAGAGTTGCCTCTCAGGAAGGCTGCAAATTAGGGGAGGAGTGGTTGCAGGGATAGCTTGATTGGGGCTCTACCAGCAACATTTACAGCTCTGCTAAAGAGTACCAAGCTAGACAGCCCTTCCTTCAGGTCCTGAAAAAAATGGTTTTGAGAGTAGACTTTGGCTGTGGGCTTTAGAAATGGTTAATTCAAATTCCAGATCTTGTAGATCATTTTCCTTAAACAATAGCTCAAATTCTTTATTTTCATTTTGTCTTTACCTTTACGTTTGTCCCCAATGGCAGGTTTCTGTTTGGACCTTTGTTTTGGCCCCTCAAACTTATCTCCCAAGGAGAAGAGTAGAGGAACATGTTCCACGGTTTGGGAGTGGTGATAGTGGGGTTTCTGGATAAGAAAAATGGCCGCAGAAAGCTTTCTGGAATGTGCTGAGTGGGGCCAAAATAGTAGTAGCCAGTGAGGACTGGAAATGCTGAAGAGAAGGCTCAGCTGAATTGGTACAAGAGTGTGATGGGAGAGGAACAGGATGGCTCTTGCAAGTGTGAGGGGAACCTGCCCAGTCCTCACTGTAAGTCTTCTTCCTTGATTAGGGGCCAGCACAGTGCAGCAGAATGGCATAGAGTTGGGACTCAGAGGCCTGGAAGCTGGTGTGGCTCGGTCATCATCCCACTCTGTGACCTTAGGCAAGTCTTCTCCCAAGCCTAAACAATTTCCTTCTCTGTGGCAAGAAGTTAACATCCCCTAAGGAAATGGCAACCCACTCCAGTATTCTTTTTTTTTAAATGTATTAATTTATAATTGAAGGATAATTATAATATTGTAGTGGTTTCTGCCCTACATAAACATGAACCAGCCATAGGTATACTATGTCCCTTCACTCTTGAGCCTCCCTCCCACCTCATCCCACCCCTCTAGGTTGTCACAGAGCCCCAGTTTGAGTTCTCTGAGTCATACAGCAGATTCCAACTGGCTGTTTATTTTACATATGTTAGTGTGTATGTTTCCATGCTACTTTATCCATTCGTCCCACCCTCTTCTTCCTACCACCCTGTGTCCATAAGTCTGTTCTCTGTGTCTGTATCTCCATTGCTGCCATGCAAATAGGTTCATCAGTACCATCTTTCTAGATTTCATATATGTGTGTTAATACATGATATTTGTTTTTCTCTTTCTGGTTTAATTCACTCTGTATAATAGCTTCTAGGTTCATCCACCTCCTTTGTACTAACTCAAATGTTTTCCTTTTTATGGCTAAGTAATATTCCATTGTATATATATGTACCACACATCTTCTTTATCCATTCATCTGTTGGACATCTAGGTTGCTTCCATGTCCTAGCTACTGAAAATAGTGCTGCAGTGAACACTGGGGTACATGTGTCTTTTTCAATTATGGTTTTCTCAGGGTATATGCGCAGAACTGGGATTGTTGGGTCATATGGTAGTTTTATTCCTAGTTTTTTAAGGAATCCCCATACTGTCTTCCATAGTAGCTATATCAATTTACATTTCCATAAACAGTGCAAGAGGGTTCCCTTTTCTCCACATTTTCTCCAGCATTTATTGTTTGTAGATTTTTTGATGATGGCCATTCTGACTGGTGTGAGGTGATATTTCATTGTAGTTTTGATTTGCATTTCTCTAATTATGAGCAATCTTGACCATCTTTTCGTGTGTTTTATTAGTCATGTTTATGTCTTCATTGGACAAATGTCTGTTTAGGTCTTCTGCCCACTTTTTGATTGGATTGCTCATTTTTTTTCTGGTATTGAGCTGCATAAACTGCTTGTATATTTTGGAAATTAATTCTTTGTCAGCTGTTTCATTTGCTGTTATTTTCTCCCATTCTGAGGGTTGTCTTTTCACCTTGTTTATAGTTTCCTTTGCTGTGCAAAAGCCTTTTAAGTTTAGCTAGGTCCCACTTGTTTATTTTTGTTTTTATTTCCATTACTCTAGGAGGTGGGTTATGGGACTTCCCTGGTGGCTCAGCAGTAAAGAATCCACCTGCAATGCAGGAGACCCAGGTTTGATCCCTGAGTTGGGAAGATACCCTGGAGGAGGGCATGGCAACCCACTCTAGTATTCTTGCCTAGAGAATCCCATGGACAGAGGAGTGTGGCAGGCTGCAGTCCATTAGGGTCACACAGAGTCAGACAGGACTGAAATGACAAAGCAGCAGCAGCAGTGGGAGGTGGGTCATATAGGATCTTGCTGTGATTTATGTCAGAGAGTATTCTGCCTATGTTTTCCTCTAAGAGTTTTATAGTTTCTGGTCTTACATTTAGGTCTTTAATCCATTTTTAATTTATCTTTGTTTATGGTGTTAGGAAGTGTTATAATTTCATTCTTTTATAGATAGCTGTCAGGTTTTCCCAGCAACAGTTATTGAAGAGACTGTCTTTGCCCCATTGTATATTCTTGCCTCCTTTGTCAAAGATAAGGTGCTCACAGGTGTGTGGGTTTATCTCTGGGCTTTAGATCTTGTTCCATTGGTTTATATTTCTGTTTTTGTGCCAGTACCATACTGTATTGGGGTTGGGAAGATGGCAACCCATCTTCCAGTATTCTTGCCTGGAAATCCCATGGACAGAGAAGCCTACAGCCCACGGGGTCGCAAAGATTTGGACATGGTTGAGCGACTGAGCACACATACCATACTGTCTTGATGACATAGCTTTGTAGTATATAGTCTGAAGTCAGGAAGGTTGATTCCTCCAGTTCCATTCTTCTTTCTCAAGATGGCTTTGGCTGTTCAGGGTCTTTTGTGTTTCCATACAAATTGTGAAATTATTTGTTCTAGTTCTGTGAAAAATACCATTGGTAGTTTGATAGGGATTGTGTTGAATCTATAGATTGCTTTGAGTAATGTACTCATTTTCACTATATTGATTCTTCCAATCCAAGAACATGGCATATTTATCCATCTATTTGTGTCATCTTTGATTTCTTTCATCAGTGTTTTATACATTTCTATATACAGGTCTTATTTCTTGAGGTAAGTTTATTCCTAGGATCGTTTCCTTAATTTCTCTTTCTGATTTTTCATTGTTAGTGTATAGGAATGCAAGGAATTTCTGTGTATTGATTTTGTATCCTGTGACTTTACTAAATTCACTGATTGGTTCTAGTAAGTTTCTTATACTATCTTTAGGATTTTCTATATATAGTATAATGTCTGCAAACAGTGAGAGTTTTACTTTTTGAATCTGGATTCCTTTTATTTCATTTTCTTCTCTGATTGCCATAGCTAGGACTCCCAAAACTGTGTTGAATAATAGTGACAAGAGTGGGCACTGTTGTCTTATTCCTCATCGTAGAGGGAATGCTCTCAGTTTTTCACCATTGAGAGTAATATTTGCTGTGGGTTTATATGGCCTTTATTATGTTGAGGGAGATTCCTTCTATGCCCATTTTTTGAAGAGTTTATATCATAAATGAGTGTTGAATTTTTTCAGAGGCTTTCTTTGTATCTATTGAGATTATCATATGGTTTTCATCTTTCAATTTGCTTTTTTTCTTTTATTTTAAATTTATTTATTTTAATTGGAGGTTAATTACAATATTGTGGTGGTTTTTGCCATATGGTGACATGAATCAGCCATGGGTGTACGTGTTCTCATCCCGAACTCCCCTCCCACTTCCTCCCCATCCCGTCCCTCTGGGTTCTTCCAGTGCATTGGCTTTGTGTGCCCTGTTTCATGCATCGAACTTGGACTGATGATCTATTTCACATATGGTAATATACATGTTTTAATGCTAGTCTCTCAAATCATCCCACCCTTGCCTTCTCCTGCAGAGTCCAAAAGTCTGTTCTTTATATCTCTTTCACTATCTCACATATAGAGTCATCATTACCATCTTTCTAAATTTCATATATATGCGTTAATATACTGTATTGGTGTTTTTCTTTCTGACTTACTTCGCTCTGTATAATAGGCTCCAGTTTCATCCACCTCATTAGAACTGATTCAAATGCATTCTTTTTAATAGCTGAGTAATATTCCATTGTGTATATGTACCACAACTTTCTTATCCATTTGTCTGCCGATGGACATCTAGGTTGCTTCCACATCCTAGCCATTGTAAACAGTGCTGCAATGAACATTGGGGTACACATGTCTCTTTCAATTCTGCTTTCCTCGGTGTGTATGCTGAGCAGTGGGATTGCTGGGTCATATGGAAGTTCTATTTCCAGTTTTTTTAAGGAATCTCCACACTGTTCTCCATAGTGGCTGTACTAGTTTGTATTCCCACCAACAGTGTAAGAGGGTTCCCCTTTCTCCACACCCTCTCCAGCATTTATTGTTTGTAGACTTTTTGATAGCAGCCATTCTGACTGGAGTGAGATCGTACCTCATTGTGGTTTTGATTTGCATTTCTCTGATAATGAGTGATATTGAGCATTTTTTCATGTGTTTGTTAGCCATCTCTATATCTTCTTTGGAGAAATGTCTGTTTAGGTCTTTGGCACATTTTTTGATTGGGTGATTTATTTTTCTGGTATTGTGCTGCATGCGTTGTTTGTATATTTTTGAGGTTAATTCTTTGTTGTTTCATTTGCTGTTATTTCCTCCCACTCTGAAGGCTGTCTTTTCACCTTGCTTATAGTTTCCTTCATTGTGCAAAAGCTTTTAAGTTTAATTAGGTCCCATTTGTTTATTTTTGCTTTTATTTCCATTACTCTGGGAGGTGGGTCATAGAGGATCTTGCTGTGATTTATGTCAGAGAATGTTTTGCCTATGTTTTCCTCTAGGAGTTTTATAGTTTCTGGTCTTACGTTTAGATCTTTAATCCATTTTGAGTTTATTTTTGTGTATGGTGTTAGAAAGCGTTCTAGTTTCATTCATTTACAGGTGGTTGACCAGTTTTCCCAGCACCACTTGTTAAAGAGATTGTCTTTTCTCCGTGGTATTTTCTTGCCTCCTTTGTCAAAGATAAGGTGTTTATGGGTTCATGGATTTATCTCTGGACTTTCTATTTTGTTCCATTGATTTATATTTCTGTCTTTGTGTCAGTAGCATACTGTCTTGATGACTGTAGCTTTGCAGTATAGTTTGAAGTCAGGCAGGTTGATTCCTCCAGTTCCGTTCTTCTTTCTCAAGATTGCTTTGGCTATTCAAGGTTTTTTGTATGTGCATACAAATTGTGAAATTGTTTGTTCTAGTTCTGTGAAAAATACCATTGGTAGCTTGATAGGGATTACATTGAATCTGTAGATTGCTTTGGGTAGTCTACTCACTTTCACTATATTGATTCTTCCGATCCATGAGCATGGTATATTTCTCCATCTATTAGTGTCATCTTTGATTTATTTCATCAGTGTTTTATAGTTTTCTATATATAGGTCTTTTGTTGCTTTAGGTAGATTTATTCCTAAGTATTTTATTTTTTTCATCATAATGGTGAATGGGATTTTTACTTTAATTTCTCTTTCTGTTTTCTCATTGTTAGTGTATAGGAATGCAAGGGATTTCTGTGTGTTAATTTTATATCCTGCATCTTTGTTGTTGTATTCATTGATTAGCAATTTTCTGGTAGTGTCTTTAGGGTATTCCATGTAGAGGATCATATCATCTGCAAGCAGTGAGAGTTTTACTTATTTTCTGATCTGGATTCCTTTTTTTCCCCTTTTTCTTCTCTGATTTATGTGGCTAAAACTTCCAAAACTATGTTGAATAGTAGTGGTGAGAGTAGGCACCCTTGTCTTGTTCCTGACTTTAGGGGAAATGCTTTCAATTTTTCGCCATTGAGGATAATGTTTGCTGTGGGTTTATCATATATGGCTTTTATTATGTTGAGGTATGTTCCTTCTATGCCTGCTTTCTGGAGAGTTGTCATAAATGGGTGTTGAATTTTGTCAAAGGCTTTCTCTGCATCTATTGAGATAATCATATGGTTTTTATCCTTCAACTTGTTAATGTGGTGTATCACATTGATTGATTTGCAAATATTGAAGAATCCTTGCATCCTTGGATAAAGCCCACTTGTTCGTGATATATGAGCTTTTAAGTGTGTTGCTGAATTCTGTTTGCTAAAATTTTGTTGAGGATTTTTGGTTCTATGTGCATCAGTGATATTGGCCTGTAGTTTTCTTTTTCTGCGTTGTCTTTGTCTGATTTTGGTATCAGAGTCATGGTGGCCTCATAGAATGATTTGGAAGTGTCCCTTCCTCTGCAATTTTTGAAAGAGTTTTAGAAGGATAGGCATTAGCTCTTCTCTAAATGTTTGGTAGAATTCTCCTGTGACGCCATCTGGTCCTGGGCTTTTGTTTTTTGGGAGATTTTTGATCACAGCTTCAATTTCAGTGCTTGTAATTGAGTTGTTCATTATTTTTATTTTTTCCTGGTTCAGTCTTGGAAGATTGAACTTTTCTAAGAATATGTCCATTTCTTCCAGGTTATCCATTTTATTGCCATATTGTTGTTCATAATAGTCTTTTATAGTCCTTTGTATTTCTGCATTGTCTGTTGTAACCTCTCCTTTTTATTTCTATTTTTTTTATTTGATTCTTCTCCCTTTTTTTCTTCATGAGTCTGGATAAAGGTTTGTCAATTTTATTTATCTTCTCAAAGAATCTGCTTTTAGTTTTATTAATCTTTACTATTGTCCCTTCATTTCCTTATGCTCTGATGTTTATGATTTCTTTCCTTCTGCTCACTTTGGGTCTTTTCTTTTGTTCTTCTTTTTTCCAGTTGTTTTAGGTATAAAGTTAGGTTGTCTATTAGATGTTTTTTTTGTTTGTTTCTTGAAGTAGGATTGTGTATAAACTTCCCTCTTAGAACTGCTTTTGCTGCATCCCATAGGTTTTGGGTCATTATGGTTTCACTGTCATGTTTTTCTAGGAAGTTTCTGATTTCTCTTTTTACTTCTTCAATAACCTGTTTGTTATTTAGAAATGTATTGTTCAATCTCCGTGTGTTTGTGTTTTTCAGGTTTTTTTCCTCGTGTAATTGATACCTAGTCTCAGCGTTGTGGTCAGAAAAGATGCTTGATATGATTTCAGGTTTCTTAAATTTACTGATTCTTCATTTGTGAACCAGGATGTGGTCTATCCTGGAGAATGTTCCATGTGCATTTGAGAAGAAAGTATTCTCCACTCTAGTATTCATGCCAGGAAAATCCCATGGACAGAGGAGCCTGGTGGGGTACCATCCATAGTGTTGCAAAAGAGACATGACTTAGTGACAAAACAGCAACAGCAACCAGGCCTGATTAATGGATTGCTGGGAAGGAGAAATGGGGGTGAGTGAGGAAGTGGGGAACACTTTGTAAGCTGGTAAGTACCATGAGTGCTTCCCTTGTGGCTCAGTGGTAAAGAATCTGCCTGCCAATGAAGGAGATGTGGGTTCTATCCCTGGGTTGGGATGATCTCCTAAAGAAGGAAATGACAACCTACTGCAGTATTCTTGCCTGGGGAATCCCATGGGCAGAGGTGCCTAACAGGCTACAGTCCATGGGGGTCACAAAAGAGTAGAACACGACTTAGTGATTAAAGAGCAAGTACCAGGAGTGGATGAAGGACATTTGTTGATTTGAATTTCCTTTGTATTGCTAAGTTTGGATTGTTGACCTTTCTGGCTTGGGCTAGAGAACCTGGCTAGTGGAAATTCCCAGATAAACCAGAGCTGTTAACCAGTAGCTGATTTGAGGAAGCATTTTGGGCCCCCAAAATCAAAAGTTGACTAAAAGAACAACTGAAGCCTCCTGTGAGAAGAAATGAAGGCTCCTTCATTTGCCATTTGTGGAAATTAAGGCCCAAGAAGGTTTAGTGACATACCCTTAGAGCCTGGGAAGCACCTTAGTCAACCCTGACTGAGGTAGTTTTGCTGATAGAAATTGTCCAGCTATAATTTGAATAAAATATATGTAAAACTAGTTGCTATGTTTTTGAGCCTCTGTTATATAATGGATTTTATTTGTTACTTTATATACATCAGATTTTAATTCCTTAAAATAGCTTTAAAAGGTTCAGTTCAGTTCAGTTGCTCAGTCGTGTCCGACTCTTTGCGACCCCATGAATTGCAGCACGCCAGGCCTCTCTGTCCATCACCAACTCCCGGAGTCTACCCAAACCCATGTCCATCGAGTCAGTGATGCCATCCAACCACCTCATCCTCTGTCGTCCCCTTCTCCTCCTGCCCCCAATCCTACCCAGCATTAGGGTCTTTTCCAATGAGTCAACCCTTCGCATCAGGTGGCCAAAGTATTGGAGTCTCAGCTTCAACATCAGACCTTCCAATGAACACCCAGGATTGATCTCTTTTAGGATGGATTGATTGGATCTCCTTGCAGTCCAAGGGACTCTCAAGAGTCTTCTCCAACACCACAGTTCAAAAGCATCAATTCTTCGGTGCTCAGCTTTCTTCACCGTCCAACTCTCACATCCATACATGACCACTGGAAAAACCATAGCCTTGACTAGATGGATTTTTGTTGGCAAAGTAATGTCTCTGCTTTTAAATGTGCTATCTAGGTTGGCCATAACCTTCCTTCCAAGGAGTAAGCGTCTTCTAATTTCATGGCTGCAGTCACCATCAGCAGTGATTCTGGAGCCCAAAAAAATAAAGTCTGACACTGTTTCCACTGTTTCCCCGTCTATTTCCCACGAAGTGATGGGACCATATGCCATGATCTTAGTTTTCTGAACGTTGAGCTTTAAGCCAACTTTTTCACTCTCCTCTTTCACCTTCATCAAGAGGCTCTTTAGTTCTTCTTCACTTTCTGCCATAAGGGTGGTGTCATCCGCATATCTGAGGTTATTGATATTTCTCCCAGCAATCTTGATTCCAGCTTGTGTTTCTTCCAGCCCAGCGTTTCTCATGATGTACTCTGCATATAAGTTAAATAAGCAGGGTGACAGTATACAGCCTTGACGTACTCCTTTTCCTATTTGGAACCGGTCTGTTGTTCCATGTCCAGTTCTAACTGTTGCGTCCTGACCTGCATACAGGTTTCTCAAGTGACAGGTCAGATGGCCTGGTATTCCTATCTCTTTCAGAATTTTCCACAGTTTCTTGTGATGCACACAGTCAAAGGCTTTGGCATAGTCAATAAAGCAGAAATAGATGTTTTTCTGGAACTCTCTTGCTTTTTCGATGATCCAGCGGATATTGGCAATTTGATCTCTGGTTCCTCTGCCTTTTCTAAAACCAGCTTGAACATCTGGAAGTTCATGGTTCACGTATTGCTGAAGCCTGGCTTGGAGAATTTTGAGCATTAGTTTACTAGCGTGTGAGATGAGTGCAATTGTGCAGTAGTTTGAGCATTCTTTGCCATTGCCTTTCTTTGGGATTGGAATGACAAATGACCTTTTCTAGTCCTGTGGCCACTGCTGAGTTTTCCAGATTTGCTGGCATATTGAGTGCAGCACTTTCACAGCATCACCTTTGAGGATTTGAAATAGTTCAACTGGAATTCCATCACCTCCACTAGCTTTGTTCATAGTGATGCTTTCTAAGGCCCACTTGACTTCACATTCCAGGATGTCTGGCTCTAGGTGAGTGATCACACCATCATGATTATCTGGGTCGTGAAGTTCCTTTTTGTACAGTTCTTCTGTGTATTCTTGCCACCTCTTCTTTAAAAGGTAGGTACTCTTAATAGTCTCATTTTCCAGTTGAAACTGAAAGAACTTGCTGGATTTCCCCCAGGTAGGGAGAGCTGATTACAGTGCAGAATTGGCTGACTGTCAGGAAGTGGGGGGAGGGTGGCTGGACTTCCTGTCCTTATTACTCCTCCTTAGACCACCTTCCACTGCATATACAAGCGCAGGATGCACCCAGAGTGGACTTGCTCCCAGGAAAACTTCCTGGAGGAGGTCTGGGAAACTACAACTGGTTGAGGCCATGCCTCTGGAGCTACTGCATAAATCCACACACTTCTTCCCTGAACTCAGCCTTCTCTAAGTTGGCTGAGCTGGCCCCAGGAAATAGGGCTGGGAGCAGAATGTGCAAGACTCACTGCAGCTGTTTCCCCGTTACTGAGATGGATTCCTGGGGCAAATTTGTGACTGATCTCTTGCTGTATTTTAAGAGGAGAGGAGGAGGAAGTAGCTCTGACCTAGCCTTCCACTGGTCTAAGAATGGCCTGAGGCTGGCCTCTCTGGAGCAGGGATGGACACAGCCCAATTCCTGCCATGCTAGCAATGGCTGCAGCTAGTGGCTCCTGCCAGGGATCACAAGATAGCCTTAGAGTATTCCCTCACCCACCAGTCCAACTGAAACTTAGATAGGCATGCAGTTTGAGAAACCTTAGGGTGGAGGGGCTCTGCACTTAGCAGGACTACTTTCTTGGCAGAAACTATGAAGGGAGCCAGCCTCAGCCTGAGGGAGCTGCAGAATCTGTACCTTTGCAGTCCCCTTTGCCTTCTGCCCCACCTCACTCTCCTGAACTCTGGTCCCGAGCAAAGGTAGCATAGCCCACTGGGAAAGGACAGCATTGGGAGCTGGTGAGGTAGTAAGGAGTATGGAAAAGAGGCCTGAGTCAGATGGCTAGGTGGGGCTGGGCTAGGGGGCACTAGCGATTCCTGCCAGCTTCTGTCCTACTACCTTGTGGGGGACACAGGGCAGAGACACTATGGGTTGGGTACATAGCTCTGGAAGGGAAAAGGCAGGGAGGTAGGAGACAGCATAATTTCAACTGTGGCCTTTGCCAGCAAAGATGACCCTGGGCCTAGTTAGGAGGAGGACCTGAAGCTAGGGGAAGAGAATTTGATTCCCGGGGATACAACCCTGCCTAGTTCACCCACTCCCACCACATATACAGAAGGCTTTTTAAATTGCCCTTAACAGAGGACTTTGTTTAAATCCACAAATGTCTTTAAAATCCCTTAACACTTGGCTCTTCCTCAGCATGGGCCAAGGCAGCTGGTCCCTTAGACTTCCTATAGTTGAATGTCTTTCTCAAATGAGTGGCCTTTTACACATGGTCTCGACTTAGTGACTAAACAACAACAAACAACTACTTCCTAGGAAACTGAGATCTGACCTGAAATAACAGGAATGCCAGTCTTTCTCATTTGCTTTGCACTTTACAGTTTACAAAATGCTTTTGGTGTTCATTATCCCATCTAACCTCACATCACTGCAGTGGACTGCAGATAGAGAAGCTATTTTGATCTCCATTTCACAAGTGCCCAAGGCTTAGACAGATGCCTTGGCATGATCTGGAACCCAACTGTGGACCATGGCTCCTTCCACAGCATACTGCTGATCCCTATGACAGAGAAGGGGACAATGTAGGGAGCTGTGGGCTTCTACTACAACAGAGCAAAGAAGCAAGGGCAAGAGAAAGCCCAAAGGGACTACCCTCTAGCCAAGGCATCAAGGTTCTATAAAGCAGCCCTGTTTGAGATTCAGTTTGCCTAATTCTTCTGTTTGCAGAAATTCCAGCTCCAAAACCCATAGGACAGTTAAGTCTTCAATTCAGAAGGATGGGTAAGCCTATAAGGTTTTTCACTTAGCCTTTGGTTTTCCTTCATGCCCAACCACACTTACTAGTCTTGCCCATCCTTTCCTCTAAATAATTGGCATTTTCACTCACTCCTGTCTAAAATGGCCCAGAATGAATGCCTCCTTCTCAAGGCATTCTCTTTTCTGAGTCCAGGGATTATCTTTTTGCCTTTCAAGTTTATCCTGGGATATGATCACAAGGTATGAAGAATGATATTTCAGCACTCAGCTTAACCAGTAAGGCGGGCTCTTCTCTAAGGTCTGCATCATATTGTGCCTTCAGACTGTTATGTAGAGGATTCTCTGTTAGCCTAGGAGCTTCCCAAAAGCAAGGGCTGGGGTTTTGAACCCTTCTGGCAGCACTGAGCTTAATAATTATCATTTAACCAAGTGTTCTAGTGAGGTTCCTTTCATTAATTCCACAGAGGGGAATAGAATTTCACTTCTAGGCGATAACTCCACTTATTGTCACCCTATCTCCTCAATGCCCAACACCATAATGACAACACTGTCAATAATTTCAGGGCTGTGGTAAAAACATCTGTGCTTTGAAAAGTGAAGGACTCAGATAGATGATAGGGTCCCTATTCCTATTAGACCCCGGGGCAGAGGACTCAGAGTGTGTGTGTGTGTGTGTGAATCATTGTGCATTTGAGGGGTAGCACTGTTTATTGTGGTCCTACCAGTTGCAGGGCTGAGCTGGAACAATGCCATGTTAAAATATGTCACACAGAATCAAAAAAACAAAAACCTAACCTGAGCAAATTGCAATACAGATTTCTGCAGAGAAGAGATCAGATGATGGTATTTTTTTTCTCTTATTTTGGGGGTAACCAAACATTATCATGCTACAAGTTTAATATTCAGTTCTGCAGAGTGCTCCTGATGGAAGCTTAGATCACATTGATGAGTCAAGTGTCAGGCCAAGCAAGGCAGAAGGCACAAAATTACTATTTGCAAGACAAGATCAGGGACTCCAGGAAGATTCCTCTAATGTGGTCAGAGGATAGAGTGTAGCTGCCAGGCTCTCTCCACCCCCAGAGTGCTAGTTCTTAGTTTCCCACTGTAGGTGAATGTGTGATGTTTTTACCGTGGCAACCAGTCACAGGGCTGATGTGCTGGCCAGGTACTCTTAGGACAACAATGTGGCTTGCCTCTCCTTCTCTCTCTGTCTCTGGCTCCCAGCAGCTATTCTTTCTCCCTTCCCTACCCAAGCTCCTTAGGTGCTGGTGGCTACCCTGCAAAGAGAGGACAATGGTGAGGGACTTTCCAGGGAGGGGTCACTGGGCTTTAGCAGGCTGGTCACTGATCCAGCTGTTAATCAGCTATAGTCACTGGAATGGATACATCAGACCATGGGGGTGGGGAGGGGGATATGTTGGGATAGGTGGTGGCTAGCCCTTCTTTTTTTTTTCTATCTCTGTGACATTTGGCTATTTAGAGGACTGGGAGCCTAGACCAGAAGGGTGTGTCTTGCATCAGGTTTGTTTATTGAAATAGCTGTTCGGAGCCTAACTGACCAGGGACATAAGTCGTGTGGAGTTGTGCCTTCAAGGAGTTCCCTTTCTAGATAGGAAGTTAGAGGGGGGTCAAAATAATGAAAGGAGCAGAGAAGAAACAGTCTGCCTCATGGTTCTCATGGTGGTTTCAGTTACAGAAAGTGAAAAGTTGCTCAGTCGTTTCTGACTCTTTGCGACCCCATGGACTGTAGCCTGCCAGGCTCCTCTGTCCATGGAATTCTCCAGGCAAGAATACTAGAGTGGGTAGCCATTCCCTTCTCCAAGGGATTTTCCCAACCCTGGGATATGAACTCGGGTCTCCTCCATTGCAGGCAGATTCTTTACCATCTGAGCCATCAGGGAAGCCCCTGTGGACCACATTAAAATCTGTTACCAGCAGAACAGTCACTAGAGAGTCTAGACCTATCCCTCACATAACCACTGAGAGGGAGGTATTTCTAGGCCTCTTGGACAGAGGATACTGAATCCCAGAGAGTGCCTTGCCCTGAGGCTACTATGCCATCTTAGCTGATTCTGGATTGCAGCTCTGGAATGTGGGTCTGCAAGGCTCCTATTCTGGGCTTTTGAAGGTCTGAGCATGGTCCTACAGGCAATTTAGGTAGCCTGAAGGAAGAAAGTGAAACTTCGGGTCTACTTTTCTACCCAGTTCCAGGCAAAATGTCAGTGAGAGCCCTGGCTAATGTGAAATTGAGGCCTGGTTCGTACAGAACCCAGTGAATACTTAATGGGCTGTTTTTACCAGCTGCTTTTCAAAACTTCTGTGTCATCAGAACTGACTTCCCTTCCACCTTTCTACACCACCTGCTGCTGCTGCTGCTAAGTCGCTTCAGTCCCTCTGTGGCCAATAGCACCTGGGCCTTTTTCATATCTGCAATTCCGCCTGCCCAGTGTGCTCCCTTGAACTTAAGGTGACCTGAAGTGAGTAGACCCAGCAAGTGGGGTAGGGGTCATGGCTGCCTGTTGCTCAGTGTATGGTTTTTGCTGCTTTGTGGCCTAGAGGGTGCTGACCCAGCAAGCCAAGCATATGGAGTGCATTAAGGTTTTCTCTACATTTTCTTTCTTTGTGGTTCAATTCAAGCCTGAAACCACAGACACCTGTGAAAACAAACCCAGCCTGGATGCTTGCTCACCAGTACTGTCTCTCTTTGTCTTTCTTATCTTCAGCCCCAGCTGTGATGCTTCCTGACTGATGATGTTATAACAGTGCCAAGAAGCCAGAAGGTTGCATTTTTTAGCTGAATACACCTGAGTTTTCCCCACCATCATGGAGACCCAAAAGGATGAAGCTGCTCAGGACAAGGGAACAACAGTCTCTATGGATACCCAGAATCAAGGGACAGAGAAAGGGGCCAAAAACAAGGCATCTGAGACAACAGAAAGGCCCGCATCAGAGCCACCTTCATCTGGTCCAGGTAGGCTGAAGAAAACTGCCATGAAACTCTTTGGTGGCAAGAAGGGCATCTGTACCCTGCCTAGTTTCTTTGGAGGGGGACGAAGCAAAGGTTCTGGGAAAGGCAGCTCTAAGAAGGGTCTTAGCAAGAGCAAGACCCATGATGGCCTGAGTGAAGCAGTCCATGACCCTGAAGACATTGTCAGTGAAGTAACTGGCCTCTCCTTACCTTTGCCTGAGTCATCATGCCGACTTCCCAGCTCTCAGAGTGTCCATGGGTCTTTGGAAACAGGCTCCAGATGCAAGAGATCTGTGGCTGGAGCCACAGAGAAAGCTGGGCCTGAGAAGGCTCACTTTGTGCCCAAGCCAAAAAAAGGCCTGAAAGGTTTTTTCAGTAGTATTCGGCGTCACCGGAAGAGCAAGGTCTCTGGGGCTGAGCAAAGCAATCCAGGAGCCAAGGAGCCTGAGGGGGCCAGAGCCAGGCCTCATGAGTATGTGAGCTCAGCCCTTCTGTCCCACCCTAAGGAGGTCCTCCAAGCCCCAAGAAAGGAAAATGCCAAATCCCAAGATGTCCCTGGGCCGAAAGTTTCTTCAATAACAGAGACTTCTCCGGCAGCCACTGAGAAAGCAGCCTTTAAAGATCCAGAAAAAACCTTGGAGTCCTTTGCCTCAGCACTCTTGCAGCCCAAACCTGCCCCTGAAGCCAGTGGCCCAGAGGAGCTCCATAGTCCAGAAACAGGGGAGAAGCTTGTGGCAGGAGAGGTAAATCCACCCAATGGCCCTTTAGGGGACCAGCTGAGCCTCCTCTTTGGGGATGTCACATCTCTGAAGAGCTTTGACTCACTGACAGGTTGTGGTGACATAATAGCAGAACAAGATATGGATAGTATGACAGATAGCATGGCCTCTGGAGGCCAGAGGGCCAACCGAGATGGAACCAAACGAAGTTCCTGCTTGGTGACCTACCAAGGAGGGGGCGAGGAGATGGCCTTGCCTGATGATGATGAGGAGGAAGAAGAGGAAGAGGAGGTGGAATTAGAGGAGGGAGAAGAAGTCAAGGAGGAAGAAGATGATGATTTAGAATATCTGTGGGCAAGTTCCCAGCTGTACCCAAGGCCCATACTAAATCCAGGCTACCATCCCACCACATCCCCAGGCCATCTTGGCTACATGCTTCTTGACCCAGTTAGGTCTTATCCTGGCTCAGCCCCTGGGGAACTTTTGACTCCTCAGAGTGATCAGCAAGAGTCCGCCCCCAATAGTGATGAGGGTTATTATGACTCCACTACACCAGGACTTGAGGATGATTCAGGTGAGGCCCTGGGGCTTGTCCGTAGGGATTGCTTGCCCCGAGACAGCTATAGTGGTGATGCCCTCTATGAGTTCTATGAGCCAGATGATAGTCTTGAGAACTCCCCACCTGGGGATGACTGCCTTTATGACCTCCATGGTCACAGCTCTGAGATGTTTGACCCCTTCTTGAACTTTGAGCCCTTTTCTTCCCCTCGGCCACCTGGGGCAATGGAGACAGAGGAAGAACGGCTAGTGGCCATCCAGAAACAGTTGCTATATTGGGAGCTTCAGCGGGAGCAGCGAGAGGCCCGGGAGGCATGTGCCCGAGAGGCTCACGCCAGAGAGGCCCATGCTCGAGAGGCCCACACCCGGGAAGCTTATGTCAGAGAGGCCAGACCTCGAGAGGCCTACGCCAGGGAGGCCTGTGGCCAAGAGGTCCGTGCTCGAGAGGCTCAAGTCCGAGAGGCCCAGGTGCGGCAGGAGAAGCCCATCATAGAGTATCAAATGAGGCCTTTAGGCCCATCAGTGATGGGTCTGGTGGAAGGGGCATCAGGGGCCTCTCAGACTTCCCACAGAGGAACCACCTCAGCTTTCCCTGCCACTGCAAGCAGCGAGCCAGACTGGAGGGACTTCCGTCCTTTGGAGAAGCGTTTTGAGGGAACCTACTCCAAGAAAGATCAAAGTACTTGCCTGATGCAGCTCTTCCAGAGTGATGCTATGTTTGAGCCAGACATGCAAGAAGCAAATTTTGGAGGATCTCCCAGGAGGGCCTACCCTACTTATTCACCCCCTGAGGAGCCAGAGGAAGAGGATATTGAGAAGGAAGGGAATGCTACTGTGAGTTTCTCTCAGGCCCTTGTGGAGTTCACCAGCAATAGGAACCTCTTCTCCAGCATGTCCTGCAGCTCTGACTCTGATTCATCCTTCACTCAAAACCTCCCTGAGCTGCCTCCCATGGTGACCTTTGATATCGCTGATGTGGAACGGGATGGGGAAGGCAAGTGTGAAGAAAATCCTGAGTTCCACAATGATGAAGACCTTGCAGCCTCCTTGGAAGCTTTTGAACTGGGCTACTACCAGAAACATGCCTTCAACAACTACCGCAGCCGATTCTACCAAGGCCTACCCTGGGGTGTGAGCAGTCTCCCTCGATACTTGGGACTACCTGGCATGCACCCTCGTCCTCCACCTGCTGCCATGGCCCTCAGCAGGAGGAGCCGCTCCCTTGACACTGCTGAGACCCTGGAGCTGGAGCTCTCCAATTCTCACCTGACTCAAAGCTATATGGAGTCTGATGAGCTTCAGGCCCAGCAAGAAGATTCAGATGAAGAAGAGGAAGAGGAAGAATGGGGCCGAGAGAGTCCCCTGTCTCTCTATACTGAACCTCCAGGAACCTACGACTGGCCTTCCTGGGCTCCCTGTCCTCTCCCAGTGGAATCTGGCCATGCCTGGATGAGTCCTAGCCAATTGAATAGGCCTTCTAGCCATCCATATGGCCAGGCAGTCTGTTGCATATCTCCTCTCTCCATGTCAATGTTGCTGTCAGTATCAGGGCCAGAGCCAAGGGCACCTGGGGAATCCAAGTCTCAGCTAGCTCGGCCTTCGCACCTACCCCTGCCCATGGGCCCTTGTTATAACCTCCAGCCAAAGGCCTCCCAGAGTGTGAGGGCCAGGCCTCAAGATGTGCTGCTGCCTGTTGATGAGCCCAGTTGCTCCTCCATTTCTGGAGGCTTCAGCCCCAGCCCTCTGCCCCAGGCCAAGCCTGTGGGCATTACTCATGGTATCCCTCAGCTGCCCAGGATCCGGCCTGAGCCCCCAGAGCCTCAGCCCATTCACTATGGGGCTTCCAGCCTTGACCTGTCAAAGGAGAAGGCTGAGCAAGGTGCCTCTCTCCCCACCAGCTGCTCCTCCACTGCTATGAATGGAAAACTAGCTGAGTAGTCATCATCAATTCTGGAGTGAGGGGCATGGGGCCTGAGCATGTGAATGGGGATCAGGGTTGGGCAGAGGGGTGGGGGTGGGGGTTGCTGTTTAACTTGAAAATCCTTTTGGCCAAGGAAAGCTCCTATGAGTTTTCACCTTTGTTTTCCCACTTCCCTTGTCTGCCATCTGTGGCCACATTAAGCTCAAGTACATCTGCCCTGGGAGATTGCTGCTTCTGTGCTCCAATTTTTGCTTTTGGGTTTTTCCTTGTGACCCATGCAGGGTTTGAGATGCTCTAGTTTTGTGCCTATTCAAATTGCCAAGGTAGTGATTTTATACACACACACACACACACACACACACACACACACACATATATGTATATATATATATATACATATATGTGTATATATATATATATATACACACACATATATATATATATATATATATATATATATATATATATATAAAATGTATCCTTGACACAGTCTGAACCCTTAGCACCTCTGCCATTTCTCCACCCAGTAAATGAGCAGCCAGGTCTACACTGCCTCCCACTTGGGGACTAGGAGCTTGTTTGCTATTAGCAGTGTGCAATTATGGTACAGATCCTCCCCACTCCCACTTCCTTTGGTCTTGGCATAGTTGCCACCATCACATCAGATGGTATAATCTAGTATTCCCAGCTGGCTGTCCTCAGAGAGGATCAAGTAGCATGTGTCTCACTGCCTGTTGCTGTGGACTTAGGCATCATAACCAGTGAGGGTCTTTTAACCTGGCCTGCTATAGCTTGGGTTGAAGACAAAAATGCTAATTTCCTTAATGTAATGACCAAATTCATCTAGTTGCAAACAAGACAAAATAGGGTTATATTGTAGACACTACCATAAGTCTTGAGCTCCGGAATGATAGGAATTTTTTTTCCTTCTTCGTTTCTTTAAGCTTGTGACAGCCTGAATTGCAGATGCTTTTGAATTTTGGTTCTTTTTTTCTCCAAAGGAAATTTTCGTTATCTCATTACAAGGAACACATTCTTTTAATTGAGATACAGGAAAAGAAGTGGCCTAAACTAGGCTCGGGTATAGGGGATGGGATTTTTTACAGGTTGCAGGAGAAGGATAGGAAAAGGAGATTCATTCATTCTCCTCGTCAGGAGAGAGGATTTCATACATTGCAGAGCTCATGTCAACTCAGCTTCTTAAAAGGGAAAATTGCTTTCCCCCAAAGACAAAAAGTTCCTTAAGTGTTGCCCACCCTTTCACTGGATGCTTTAAAGAGGCTTCATGCTAGCATTCCCAAGAGACAGGACACCAAGGGTATTTAGGTTGCTATTCCAGTTTTTCTAAAGAGCCTTCATTTTCCAATTAGCCAAGTTCTTAGTATCATCATAGGACTGGGCGTCTTGAGAGGAAAGACTGTGATCTGCCCTCACTCTGCCAAGCTGAAGGACTCCGATTTGTGTGGTAATTGCAGCCCCTTATGGAAAGAACGGCACCCTTCTTTCTGCATTCACACAGTTTTCATGTTAAACTAGCTTGGAAATATTGGTGGGGAAGAGTTGCTGTCAGGAAGACATTGAAACAGGCTAATCTTGCCAGGCTCTATCTCTCATTAATCACCAATACAGGAGGGGTCCTTTTAAATTTCACCATTGGAAATGGTATATGAAACTTTTTGCCTAGGTGTGTTGACCCAAATTATGATCCTTGCTCCCTTGATCCTGTCCCCATCCTCCACCCATCTCCATGCCTATTAAGAGGTAAACAGGGCTCTTGCTATTCTGGAAGAGATGCTGTTGCCTGCCACCCCAAGTCAAGATGACTTTCTGGGCAAACTGCCCCTTGGCCATGAGATGTGTCTGTGCTGGTCTTTGTCACCATTTTTTGGATTGGGGTTAGCCCAGTGCCCCTCTCCACAGAAAGCAAACCTGGACGGTAGAGGCTGTACCCCTGGAAGCACCACATGAATTTGTATGGCACTGACACCAACACTAAAGGGATGCAGACCAGCTCTCCAGGCTGACTTTGTCTGCATTGTGAAGAAATCTGTCAGTCATGAAGCTGGAGAAGCAAAGAGGGTGAGGAAGGCCCTCCTCAACCCTAGCATAGCATTCCAAGAGAGAAGTGCCCCAATTCCTGGCTTCTCACCAAAGTTGCCCTGGGAGGGTGGGACTAAAATTGGCCTGGCTGTTTGGCAGGAAGGAGACACTCACCAAATGCCTTTACAACAGGGGAACGCTCACCACTTGCCTCTTCTGTCTTTGCTTGTCCTTCAGGGCAGCTCAAGCTCCTGTTTGTATGTAGACTGTGCCAACCACAGCAGGTAGTAGAGCCATCACCAACCACCAGAGCCTGCTGGATCACCAACCTGTCTGAGAAGAGAAAAAGTAGGTGGTCAGCCTTTGGCCAAGGGCTAAGAGCTGCCCTCTGTAACAAGAGGGCAGCAAGAGGTGCCACCTCTGAAGGGGACAGTCATAGCCCTGACACACATTGCTGGGCTTTGGAAGGTCTCATATCACAGTAAGTTTTAGGGCTGAGCATCAGCTCATGGTTTGAACATTGCTACCTGCAAGTCCTTTCACTGTCCTGGCCAGCCCAGAGACAGGATCCTCACCACCAGAAATAAGGCAGTCAGGGTGCATGGCTACAGAAGCAGGCTCCTTTGAGTCTACTCTAGATCCAAGCAGTTCATTTCTGAATCCCAGCTGCCCTAGAAGAGGAAGGAGGACCAGCTGGGGATTTGTGTGACAGCACAGGGTGACACTGGGAGAGCCAGCCAAGCTTTAGGCCTCTCCCCAAAAATACACCAGTGTTTGCTTGGCTAACACCAAATATGTTCCAGACTACTAAATGTGTGGATGTTAAGTCCACAAATGAACACCATTTCAGCATTGCAAGGTCAATGTTTTTGGATGTGACTTCACAAGAAGATACGACTTAAGAGAAGGTGACTGCTCTTATCTTGCTATCCAGCAAGCAGGCTTATATATAGTGTCAGATAGCTCTGATCCTGAGAATTCCCAAGTGAGACTGATCCTTAGGGGACCAATGACTGTGGATAAAGAAGACCACCTAGAATGTCGCTCCCAGGGCTGTCAGTTTCTCTGTTTTAACGCCTTCAAGGAAGCCCTGCCTTGGGGCTCTTTTAGGGCCTGCCCCAATCATCTGGACTCAACTTAGGCACCAGTCCACGAGCCTTCTGGGCCAAAGGCTTTGGTCAACACCAGTCTTTCTCCCTCAGTACTGTACCAAGGAGGGAAGTAGCTTCCCACACCCAGGGTGCATTCCCCTCATCCTGCTGCCAGTGACTTTCCTACCCTTGCCAGTGCTACCACCCCACCTGCCCTTGGCCCTCAGGCCCAATTGCTAGAGGGAGATGGGGTTTAGCAGGGAGACTTCAAGTTTACCCATGTGTATGTTGCATCCAAGTTGTTTTTAATATATATATATATATATATCAAAAGTCAATTATATATTTTTGTATTGTTTGCATTTTATATTCATGGAAAACAATGTATCAATTGTTCTTTTCTGATATATTTTATTTTTAAGCGGTGCTGTTTACAGTTTTAGACAAAACGAAGATGACACAAAAATTGCTGCTGCTTGTGCAGAGGGCTGGCATCTCAATTGCCCAGGACCCTCGCTCTTTCCCCTCTCCCCATCCCTGATGTATCGCACTGTCCATCCCCTCCCTCCATGATAGGGACAGCATAAGATGCCCAGGTATTAAGACAAATGCCAGGTGACTCAGGCATGTGGAACCTGGTAAACAGCATGTCTTTTTATGTTTATATTTTTTTCTTTCAGACTCGCCCTTCCCTGTGGGTAGATCTTCTAGAAGTACTCATGTCTGTGTCTCTCTCTTTCCTCTTTATGTTTTCTGCTCTAGTTTTGAAACCAGAATGCCCATGTTTTGCTATTTGTCATGTTGGGTTTCTCCAAAGAGCATTTTGGGGGTATTCTTCACCCAGTAAGGAGGGCAGGGGATTTCTCAACTATTCCCCCTTTCCCCAAGAAGCTGGGGGAGACAAATGAAAGTGATGCTTGAACCATCAGGGATTGGCCATCTCATTGAGGAAACCCTTACATGGGACTTTCCAGGAGCTCAGTTGATTGTGACGTTCACCCAGAAGAGATGTTGGGGAATTCCTTGACCCCTCTTGCTGCTTTGGGGGAATCTCTTCCTCTACCACCATTCCCACTCCCCTGCTGTGCTCCAGCTCACACATGGATGGAACTTTGGGGGAACAGTGACTATTAGAGTGATGGCTTGCTGGCCTGATTCCCTACTTTTCCATTCTATAGTCACTCCAAAGAAGAAAATTCACATGGCATGTGTGTGTGTGAGGACTGGACCTACTGAGAGGCGGGGCTTTAATTATTATTCTTGTTACTATTGGTGCTTATTTTCCCTGATGTATATGGGGGCGGGGTGGGGCAGGGTGGGGTTGGGGGTACCAAGAATGTATACTTAGGTCATGTTAAATAAAATGGCTGGGGGACAAAGGGAAGAAGTTGGAAACTGCAGTACATCCTTACCCCAGGTGTAAGAGTTCTTTCTCTCCCAGTGAAAAATGGGAAGCATGGCCCCTGGATGTGCCCTAGCTTCCCCTTCCCTATCCCTGAGACATCATGGAATTGCCTGGATTGTGACCTCTCCAATCCTAGTTCTCATTGATGTCTGGATATCTTGATGCACTGCCTGTTTGTAACAACAAATACTTCTTTTACTGAATGTTAATAAACTGGGTTCAAGAGGGACCCCCAGTCACTAAAGTGCATTCTTGTGGTTTGTTCCACATCAGTATGCCTGTGACCCATGGTTGCTGGGTTTGCCCTTGAAGGGAAATGAAGAAAGCAAAGAGATGGGGGGGGTGGTCAACTAGCAAGGGGGAAAGAAGACAGAGCTGAAAGCAAAAGAAACTTTAATTTCAGATCATCCAAACCATGCCCTGCATCTCAATCTGATGATGTAGTGCTCACCATCATGTTGTCCATGCCCTGAAGCCTGCCAGGGAGCTGGCTAGTGCTTCTAAAATTAACCTCAGTTCATGTACATGTGTTAGCCTCCCCACCAGCTGGGATGCAGAGGTGTAAACTACTTACCCATGGCTCCAGCAAAATGATACATTTAATGGTAAGACTCACAGGCCAACCTGAAAAGAATAGCATCTTTTACTCAGGCCTATGGGCAGAGCTGCTGGCCAGGCTGCCCCACCTATTGTGGGGCTGAGTGGGGAGCGTGTGTCTTCTGCCCTATTGCAAGTCATCTCATCTGTTGGCACCAGAGGTGTACCACAGCAACAACTCAGTCACCTGGATCATATCCTGATTTCCAGGCCTTTTCTAGCCTAAGCAGTAATCACTTTCTCCTTTCTATTACCTGTGCCATCAATTAGGAGAAGGTGACTGTGTTAATGGCTCAGATTTCTCTAATCCAAACTCTTAACCATTCGTCCCTGGTAAGCAAGGGTGTCTGGCATCTGTTGGTGGGCTTCCTTGAGTTCTGCCCAATTGCCATGTCCAACCCAAGAGGACTAAAATAGCTACTTGAATGTGCTGTGGATAGTGCTCCTAGGCTCCTTGGGGCCCCTTTTCAGACTAAGATGTTTATTGGCCCCCAGGACCTCATGAATCAAGCAAAGCCAAAATAAATGCAAATTAGCAAGAGAGAAAAAGGAACATTCTGGGAGGGAAGTTGATAATGTATAGAAATGGAATTCTCTGTCCTGGGCTCTCATGAAGCATAGTTGCTCAAGGGACTTTTGGGGCAACACCTTCTGGAAAGGCCTTATTACATCCATGGGAAATTCATGAGGGTCAGGGAGGCTTAGATTTCTGGTGTAATTTTTGCCTCTCATTAATCAGTGAGGACTTGAGCAAATCCCTTCTCCTTGTGAGTCTCAGTTTCCCCAATAATAATGTATGAGTGGCATGGGCATACATTAGGCTTCCCTGATGGCTCAGCAGGTAAAGAGTCTTCCTGAAATGCAGGAGATGAGAGTTCGATCCCTGGGTCAGAAAGATCTCCTGGGGGAAGAAATGGTAACCCGCTCCAGTGTTCTTGCCTGGAGAATCCCCATGGACAGAGGAATCTGGTGGGCTACAGTCCAAAGTGTTGCAAAGAGTTGGACATGACTGAGTGACTAAGCACACACACACACGGCACATGGGCATAGATTTGACTAGACTAGTTTCTACATGTAAAACAGAAGATTGAGCAGCCCCCAAGTGACCTATGGAATTTTGTCAACTACCTTAGTCCAGCATGCCCCACCCTATTCTAACTCAGTTGGACTTAGGGGGAGTTCTATTGTGGTTCCCAGCATGACTGATGTATTAGACCTCTTCTTGTTCTACTGTGACTAATGGCTACCTTTGCTGTGACCCCCTGGGGAGTCCTTAGCAATACTGGAGAGAGCCATTGGTGGAGGGAACCTCTAAAGACCTTTCTTAGATCATCAAGAAAACTGCCTTGGTCAGCTCTAGTGCTATTCTCTGGTCTGCTTGAGGGCTGGAGTTCTGCATAGTGAATGGCCCTTTGTTCTTCATTTCTGTTTAGAGCAGATGGAAATCTGATAGACAAGAGACATTTGTGCAAGTCTTTTGGAGGATGCTGTAGGCAAGCTGCTAGCTCTGTACTGCCTCTACCCTGACTAGATTCTGGGCCCCAGTGACTGTGTTCCTCTTCTCTCTGGATAATTCCTAGACTTTGGCCTGTATGACTTTTGGGGGCCAGACCTAGCCAACAGGAACAAGTTGCCTGAGGTAGCACTTTCTAGTGTGCAAATTCCTTCTATCTCCATTATTTTCTTTTTTTTTTCTTTTTTGAATTCTTTTCTTTTTATTTTTTAAATAAATTTATTTATTTTAGTTGGGGGCTAATTACTTTACAATATTGTAGTAGTTTTTGCTATACATTGACATGAATCAGCCATGGGTTTACATGTGTTCCCCATCCTGAACCCCCCTCCCATCTCCCTCCCCATCCCATCCCTCTGGGTCATCCCATTGCACCAGCCCTGAGCATTTGTCTCATGCATCAAACACGGAGTGGTGTTCTGTTTCACATATGATAATATACATGTTTCAATGCTATTGTCCCAGAACGTCCCACCCTCACCTTCTCCCTCAGACAAACAATTAATCTCAAAAATATACAAGCAACTCCTGCAGCTGAATTCCAGAAAAATAAATGACCCAATCAAAAAATGGGCCAAAGAACTAAACAGACATTTCTCCAAAGAAGACATACAGATGGCTAACAAACACATGAAAAGATGCTCAACATCACTCATTATTAGAGAAATGCAAATCAAAACCACAATGAGGTACCATTTCACACCAGTCAGAATGGCTGCTATCCAAAAGTCTACAAGCAATAAATGCTGGAGAGGGTGTGGAGAAAAGGGAACCCTCTTACACTGTTGGTGGGAATGCAAACTAGTACAGCCACTATGGAGAACAGTGTGGAGATTCCTTAAAAAACTGGGAATAGAACTGCCATATGACCCAGCAATCCCACTACTGGGCATACACACCAAGGAAACCAGAATTGAAAGAGATGCATGTACCCCAATGTTCATCGCAGCACTGTTTACAATAGCCAGGACATGGAAGCAACCTAGATGTCCCTCAGCAGACGAATGGATAAGGAAGCTGTGGTACATATACACAATGGAATATTACTCAGCCATTAAAAAAAAATACATTTGAATCGGTTCTATTGAGATGGATGAAACTGGAGCCCATTATACAGAGTGAAGTAAGCCAGAAAGAAAAACACCAATACTTTATACTAATGCATATATATGGAATTTGAAAGATGGTAATGATAATCCATTATTTTCTAAAAGGCCTCTGAAGCAGTTGGGCAGAATGGATGACTTTATCCCAACTTTACAGATAAGGACACAGAGGCAGTGAGAAGTGAAATGACTTGCTCATGGTGATCTAGAACATTGACTACAAGTCAGGATGGGTAAGAGGATGGGCAGACTGGGGTGAAAGATGTGGTGTAAGAGAATACTACTAATAATTTTCCAAGCACAAAATAAATAATATAATTGATATGTGCCAGGCATTAGACACTTTAACTGCATTATCTTGTGTAATGTTTACCTTAACTGTATGAGGTTTACATTATTGTATCTGCATTTTCAGATAAGAAAACAGAGCCTCAGAAAGGTTAAGACCCTTGCCAAAGTTCACATAACCAGGTCATTAGACTTCAGATCTCCTGCTTTTTCTGTTGCACTTGTAGTGAAGCTGCTGTTTCGATGTATGTTGGGGTGCTAGGGGTTGAAACTCAGCAGCAGGCCCAAAGTCAGAGCACCCCAAAGCTAAATTGGACCTCTGGCTGCCTCTTTATCGCACTGAGTCCAGCCAAACTTCCCAGCTCCAAGCCCAGGTCAGAGGCCCTTGTGAGCCCAGGGAGCAACTACTTTCCCCCATTCCCACCTCTAGCCTTGGATCTCTGGGAATTGTTCCCAGCCAGGTGGGCCTATCCCTCCTCCCATTTAAATCTGCTATTAAGCAGCCTGGGGGAAAAAGAGATGACTAGCAGAGTGAATCAATAGATGTGAGCTTGGAGAACTGGCTTCTGGCCACTCAGACCTTCACCATCAATTGGAGCATTTCCTCGTGAAGAGTTAATTGCAAATCACTTAATAGTCACAGTGAGAAACAGTCTCATTTTCTGGAAGAATAATTTCTGTCTGATGGGCTCTTGAAGGCTACTCTCCTCTGTCCCTTCAGTTTCTCTCCTGCTTTTCCATTTCCTCCCTCTGGATGCCTGAACATATTTTCTCTCAGCCCATGGGGAACCTCATGAGATTTCCAGTGGGCCCCTATGTAGAATCCAGTGCCAACAGGAAGTAGATGCTCTGTCTGTCCACAAATGCTGTGATTAAAATTAATATTTATGTCCTTCAAGAGGCAGAAAATGGAATGGACATCCATGTCCATCCACAAACTCAGATGTGGGTGGGCAAGAAAATAGTCCTTGTTTGTTTTATTTAAAGTACCTGAATTCTGACTCCAAACCTCCCATTCTAGCAGAGAAGCAGAAAATTCCATGTTTTTCATGACTGAGGACCCACTTAAGGTTGGCACTGGAATCCAAGGGGTACTTGTATTACCCAGAAATTAAGGCAAGGACAGCTAATCCCTAATCTATTCCAGTCACCACTGATATCCTCGTTTTCCATGCCTGCAGTGATGGAAGAGAAGCTGAGAGCCCCAAGGTCCTAGGTCCTGCCTCCCTCTGGGTACCTTAAAGCCATCTTCTCCTCATCTTTGAGGCACTGCCCTAAGCAGTTTCTGTACTTCTCTACTGCCCCAGACTCAGGTGCTCTCCATTCCCACGTGGGGCTGGGAGTGGGAGGGATCTCTCTTCATTTTTTTTTTTTCTTTCAGGGATTTTCCTTGTCCTTTATGATTATATATCAATGGTGTTTTCATACTTTTATAAAAGAGTGATAGATTCAGTGATGTCAGCCTGCTTTGGCTTTCCACACCGTGAAATCCATCTTGCAAGAGGTCTTTTAAGGACCTGGTTACCTCCATGTAGCGGGGGAAATGGGGTGTGGGGATATAGAGGGACGGAAAACACAAATAAACATGAATATTTCCAGAAATTACCCAGCCACAAAATACTGCTTTATTGAAGGAAAAAATTATTTCACATTCCTACAATTTAAGACACCAAGATTTTAGTCCCTGTTCTACCTGCAACTGATGGAAACTTTATATCTCAGAGCCTCAGGTTCTTCATCCTTAAACAAGTTGGAGAACATAGAATCTCAGGCTATGGTCCTTTCCTCACCCTTTCCTTTTTGATGCTTAAATTCTTCCTATATCATCTGTCTTGCTCCTGCTCACCTCCACTGACATAGATTCCTGGGGCAGTTTTAATGCCTAAGATGTCCCTAATTATGTTGAGCTGGAATAAGCCTAGCTTAGTCCCTTGGAGTCACACAGATCCTATTTGCTATCTACTCTCTTTGCCCCATAACAGTCCTTCCAGATCTGAAGGCAGAGATGGTATTCTTTGGTTCAACAAATGTTAAGTACCTATTCTAGGTGCTGAGGGTCCAGCAGTGAATAAGCAAGATAAAAAATAAATCCCTCCCCCCACCGCCCACCCCCGCTTATGGGACTTACTTTTTTCTGCAGGTGGGCAGATAATGAAGCAAAATAAATAAAGTTATCATTTTTCCGATGGTGATAGGTACAATGGAGGGTAATAAAGGAAAGACAGGAGGTTCCAATTTAAAATAGAGTTGTCAAGAGAAGACTCACTGTGCAGGTCACATTTGAGAGAAAAACTGAAGCCTCAATGTAAGAGAAGATAATAAATACAAGGAACAACCAGGAATCCAGTGTACCTGAAGTGGAGTGAGTGAAGGGATGAGGTCACAGAGGTAATGTTGGAGTGAGGGAGATGAGAAGACTGTTGAAAAGACTTTGACTCCTGTCCTGAGTTAGATGGGAGCAGAGAATGACATGGCCTGATTCTTGTTATCTGGCGTTGTCTCTTTTCCAGGCTAAACAGGGCTACATCCTTCCAGTCTTTCCTCATATGTCCTTGGTCTAAGTCCCTTCCCCAGCCTCTTCAATCCATTCTGGATGCACTCCACTATTAGTGGCCCTCTTCAAGTATGGGTCTCAGAACAAGACTCTTTAGACAAATTCACCTAGGTCCTTTTTTATTATTCCTGAACACCTGCAAGAGGCTAAGTGGTATGAGTTTTCAGTCAAACAGACCTGGATTCTCTTTTTGGTACCACGACCTACTTATGTGAGCTTGGCTAAGTGAGACCTTCTCTAAGCCTCAACATCTTCATCTATAAAATGGAAGAAATAATCTGTACCTTGTGGGGATTAGCAATGATGTATATAAAACTTCTCTATCCAGTGCCTGGCCCATGTGGGCCCTACCCAGATGATGGTCAGTCTCAGTTGTCATTGTGACCTGTACCCTTGGCCCATAGGCAACCTCAATTCGGATCCTTGGTAGGTGTGGACCCTATAGTGGTTGAGAATCTAGTCAACCTGGTCACCCTCTGTGAAGACCTAAGCTGCTCAAGAAATATGAGTATGGGCCCCTCATATTTCTCTCACTGAGTTTTGTGAGTGCCCGTTGGTGGCTAGACTTAAGCATCCCAGAAAAGCCAGAGCTGTCAGCATCCAGGATCAAGGTCCCATGTCCCACCCCAAGGGAAGGTAGAACTGGAGACTTCAAGGAGAATGAGTGACAAGTTTTTTTCTTTTATCAAAAATTGGAAGTGCCTGGTGCCAGGAAACCTGTAGCAGGCTGTACCTGGAAGGGCATGCTAAGGTCTGAGCTGTATAATCAGAATTAAAACCATCATCTAAGTAAGGAGCTTAAGGTAGGCATGAGAAGCCCAGGTGCAAAGAGAGGAAGAAAGTGAGGAACAGTGGGACCAAACAGGTAAGCAGGAAGGAGATAACAATGGATGGTGTTTGGTGTCAAGGCTGAGCTTTTATGAGTTGCCAACAACTGTTTAGGCATGTGAACTGTATCTACATACAGGGTGCAAACAAAGAACTAACCAAAATACTTTCCTCAAGGTCCCTCCCTTGAGGGCTGCTTTCAGGCCTTAAAGCCAAGTATTTATAGGATATTTATAATGCCACTTCTGGGGCTGGACTTAGAGGTAGGCCAGTCTGAAGGACCCTACTCACCTGGAAGTTGAAAAAAATGGCTTGGGACAGGCCTGTGCAGAGAGCAGACAGAGTGTGTAACAGGCAAGTCCTTGAGATTCTGAATAGGTCTGTCACCAGCCCTGAGCATGTTTTCTCCCCTGCTAAATGGGGTCATTAATGCCTACTCAGCCTCTCTCTCCCACCAATCCTGTGCTTCAGCAGAGACTACCTTCGTTTTTCCTACTGGAAAATGCGTGCATGCTAAGTCGCTTCAGTCATGTCTGACTCTTTGCGACCCTATGAACTGTAGCCCACCAGGCTCCTCTGTCCGTGGGGATTCTCCAGGCAAGAATACTAGAGTGGGTCGCCATGCCCTTCTCCAGGGGATCTTCCCTACCCAGGGATTGAACTAGCCTCTCATGTCTCCTGCATTAGCAGGCGGGTTCTTTACCACTAGGGCCGCCTGGCAATGCAGTAGATACTAAATGTGAAGGTACTTTTTAAAAAGTTGTAAAAGGCTACAGAAATGTAAAATGGTAGTAGTATTCAAATGCTTTGGTACTGGTTGTCTGCCTTCTATAAGCTCATTTTTCTCACAAAGTCAGGGCCCTGTGAAAAGGCATTTGTACCTACCAGTAGCCAGATCCCCTCTGCTAAAAATGACATTCTATTAGGTTGAAGTACGTGAATTATCCAGTCATTGGATACAGTGACTTAAGAGTTTTATTTTTGACGTGTATGTGTGGGGCATATTTTTTTTAACTGCCGTAACTAAAGGAATTCACTTTCTTAATGCTGCCAACCTCTCAATCTCAGTTTATCCCCAACTTCCTCATTCAATCAGGTAAGAATATGAATTCCTATCCTGGCTCGCTCCTGCCTTCCTCCTAAAATAGATATGCAAATTATTTGGAAAACTGTAAAGCAAAGTGCCAAAATGGTTGTCATTATTAGTGGCATTTTCTGTGCAATTTGGATTCTTCAGGAGGAGGCTTCATGTTCAAATTGACCATTACTGCCCTCATACTGAGATCCTTTACTAAATGTTATAAAGGGATGTAGAGATAAGCAGTGGTATGTTACAACCAACTTGTACCAACTCTTAAGAACCAATTGGGCATGCATATCTCTTCCCAACTCCACATTCAGTGACATCACATGGTGGTGGTGGTTTAGTTACTAAGTCGTATCCAACTCTTGCAACCCCTGCCAGGCTCCTCTGTCTGTGGGATTCTCCAGGCAAGAATACTGGAGGGGATTGCCATTTCCTTCTCCAGGGGGTCTTCCCAATCCAGGAATCAAACCTGGGTCTCTGGCATTTCAGGCAGATTCTTTACCAACTGAGCTACAAGGGAAGACATCACATTGGTAGATGAAATTGGCAATGATGAGAGTAATTGATGGGCCATGATTGAGAGTAATGATGATGGGAAAACTACAAATATGATTTTTTTTCAAAAATATAGAATTGTTTCAATCATAAAGGATCTGACAATTTAGCAGTGGTGTGTGTGTTTCCATGTATATATGTCTGACAGCACATGCATACAGTGTGAAAGTGGTAAGGTAAGCAGGCACATGATTACAATAGATGAAAATACTAAGTTGAATCATGTAATACTGCTGTTTGTGCCAGTCAAAACTAGGTGAGTACTGGCAATTTCATATAGTTCAACCTAACAGAATATCATTTTTAGCAGAGGGGAGTACTTGAAATGGAAAAGGTTTTCCTGAGGCCCCTCAGATGACCTGAGGCTGAGCTGGAGTTAGGCCCCAGGGCTCCTAGTTCCTTGTCTTAACCCTAAAGGCTCCGTTACCACTTTATTTTCCTCTGATTCCTTACCAAAATGGACAAGGCTCTGACATGAGAAACACAGCACTGATGGGATAAGATAACCACAGGTCTTTTGCCTCATTGTCTCCACTAAGTTAAAGGTCAGAATTCACGTCCTTATATCCTTATGCCATAGCCTCATTATTCCACCACACACTTTCTCTCTTCCTCACTCTTTCTCTTCACTCCACCCTCACCAGTCTGCCTGTGTCTTACATCCTAAGAGTGCCAGAAATTTGAGTATGTCCAAAAGAGAGCAAAGGAAAGTTATTACAACAGTTGGAAATAGGATCTATGAGGAAAGGTGAAAGGAAGTGTTCCTTAAGAAAAGAAATGTACCTGTCAACAGAATAATAGTCTTCACATCTCGAAAGACTGATATACAGGTGATGCTATACTGCTTTTTTACATTTCCCGAAGGCAGAAGAATTCAACATATCACTTAATGGCATTAACCAGTCAGCCAGGCTCAAATGGTAAAGTGTCTGCCCACAATGTGGGAGACCCGGGTTCAATCCCTGGGTCGGGAAGATCTCCCGGAGAAGGAAATGGCAACCCACTCCAGTATTCTTGCCTGGAAAATCCCGTGGATGGAGGAACCTTTTAAGCTACAGTCCATGGGGTCGCAAAGAGTCAGACATGACTGAGCGACTTCACTTTCACTTTCAGACTCCTAAAAAGAGTCATTATTGACTCCTTTATTTTGCTCAATCACCATATCTAATAAGTCACTAAATTCTCTTGATTCTACCCCCTAAATATCTCCTGAATCAATTACCTCCTTTCCATTTGGCTGCCATGGTCCTAGGTCAGACCTTCACCCCTAGTCTCCATGAGCTCCATTTATCTACTCTCAGCTACTGCCACTAGAATGTTCTTTAGAAATCACCAAACTACTCAGGTCATGCCTCTTGTGAAGTCACTATTGCCTATGAAATTAATACCGACTTCCTCAACTTGGCATTCAAAGACTTCTATCTTATGGCTGCAAACTTTTTTGTAGTCCTAACTCTCACCATTCTATATACTAGAGTGGTTTCCTCATTAGGACCCACTGTTACCACCACAGGGTCTTTATACATGCTCTTCTCTCATACTAGACTTCCACCACCTTTACCCATTGAAATCTTTCTTATCCCTCATCAGTTCAGTTCAGTCGCTCAGTCGTGTCCAACTCTTTGCGACCCCATGAATTGCAGCACGCCAGGCCTCTCTGTCCATCGCCAACTCCCAGAGTCTACCCTAACCCATGTCCATCGAGCCGGTGATGCCATCCTACCATCTCATCCTCTGTCGTCCCCTTCTCCTCCTGCCCCCAATCCTACCCAGCATTAGGGTCTTTTCCAATGAGTCAACTCTTCACATGAGTTGGCCAAAGTATTGGAGTTTCAGCTTCAATATCAGTCACCTTATCCCTCATGCCACCTCCTAAATGCCACCTCATCCTGATTTCCACATCATAGGAGGTTCATTTACTGTTCTGAACCCTATTCATTTGCCTCTTTGTATTGTTACCCAACTTAGTATAGTAGAGTAGCAGCTTTTAAGTAGGACTGCTTAGGGTCCAGTCCTGACTTTGCTAGTTACTAGCCATGTGACTTCCTTGGTGGCTCAGATGATAAAGAAACTGCCTGCAATGTGGATGACCCAGGTTTGATCCCGAGGTTGGGAAGATCTTCTGGAGAAAGGAATGGCAATCCACTCCAGTATTCTTGCCTGGTGAATTCCATGGACAGGGGAGCCTGGTGAGCTACAGTCCATGGGATCACAAAGAGTCGGACATGACTGAGCGACTGACACAGCCATGTGACACTGAGCAAGTTGCTTAAATTTTCTTGCACATATTTAAAATAGGCAACTTGTTATAAGGTGTTGAATATGTAAGAAGGTGTTATAAAATTTTAAACACTTATTAACTTAAGCTCATGATGCTGTGAAAGTGCTGTACTCAATATGCCTGCAATATGCCAGCAAATTTGGAAACTGAATGCTTACTAACTATAAACTGAAACATAGTAAATAGTAAATGCTTTGTTATGTTTATATTCTTGTCTCATCTCTCTGACTAGCCTATTGTTCCTTCAGGGCAAAAGTAATACATTACTCTTCTTTATGACAGGTAGTAATGAATTTTAAAAATGTTTTACGGGTATCTTCTGGACAGAGGAGCCTGGTGGGCTACAGTCCATGGGGTCGCAGAGTTGGACACGACTGAGCAACTAACACACTGGTCCAGATGTGCTTCACTTAAAGTACAATGATAAATTCTGGAAATAACATAAAACATACCAGAGGAGAACGTAAAAAGTGGTAAGAAGAGGTGAACTGATTAGGGATCATAGAATTGGAGGAATGTAGCACAACAGCAGAACATTGTGCATCCTCCAACCCATGAAAAAAAGGTGACATAGACCTGGCATTTCCTAACCCCAAACCTAACAACAGAAGGCTGCCAAGGAAGGTTTAAACTTCTCCCAGAGAGAACAGATATCCCTCCAACAACATCATATGGTTCCAACAGCACCAGCAAAGAAGACTGACAGGGAGTCCTGCTGATAAAAAGCAGTGAAAGGAATCATTTCCCTTCTCTGCTAGGCCTCAGAGTCTACTATTAAGAGACATCAAGTAACTAGGTGATACCAGCCAGGGGTATCCTAGCAAAACAAATGGCCCGGCCTAGGATATGCTCCTCCTCCTTTCAGGGCAATGACTATTTTCACCCAATCTAGGTTCACCAGGTGGCCTGGCCTGGGGGATTCTCTCTAACCCCCAGGCAGCATCATCAGAAACAAATGGGAATTCCATCAGGACCAGATAGACCAAGAAGACCCAAAGAAAACTACCATCAAAGCCAGAGCTAACAAAAGTAGTCCAGGCTACTGTTAAACCTAAACAGGATGACTTCCTTCCAACATGAAACATTTATATAGAACTTAGAGTCTCCTAACACACTATACAAAATATCCACGATAAAATAAAAATATCACCCATCATACAAGAGCCAGGAAAATCAAACTTTAAAGAGAAATGACAATCAACAGGTGCCAACACTGAAATAAATCAGATGTTGGGAATTATATGAAATGATTTTAAAGCAACCATCATAAAAATGCTTCAGTAGCCAATAATAAATTCCCCTGAAGCAATTGAAAAATCAGAAAGTCTCAAGAATGAATTAGAAGTTATCAAAAAGAACCAAATAGAAATTTAAAAACTAAAAAAAAAAAATTAAAATGTGGGTAGGCTCAAAATTGAAGAAGATAACAGAATTAGTGAACTTGGGGAAAGTTTAGTGGCATTTATACAATCTAAACAACAGAGACAAAATAGGTTGAAAACAATGAACAAAACCACAATACTGGTGGGACTAAAAAAAAGATTTAACATTTGTATCATTTGAGTCACAGAAGGAGAGAAAGAGAGTAGAGGTGAAAGAGTATATGAAGAAATGATAGATGAAAACTTCCAAATTTTGGAGAAAGGCATAAACTTACATATTCAAGAAACTGAATGAATCCCAAATAGGATAAATTCAAACAATATAATTAAAACTTGGAAACTAAAGAAAAGAAAAAAAACCTTGAAAGCAGCCATAGAGAAATAATATATTGCTGTAGGGGAAGAAGAATTTGATTTTATTTTAAAAATTATTAAAGAAAGTCAGAATTTTATTCAATTTATTTTTTCTGGTTTTAGTAAATAAAAATTCAGTGGTTCAGAAATAATTCTTTTCATATTCAAATATGATTGAATTATATATGTTTCAGGTATACAGCGGAGAGGGAAACGGCAACCCACTCCAGTATTCTTGCCTGGAGAATCCCAGGGACGGTGGAGCCTGGTGGGCTGCCGTCTGTGGGGTTGCACAGAGTCGGACACGACTGAAGCGACTTAGCAGCAGGTATACAGCATATTGCTTTAGTATTTTTAGATTATGCTCCGTTAAAAGATGTTACAAAATAATGTAAGTCCCTGTGTCTCCCTGTGCTACACAGTATATCCTTGTTGCTTTTCTATTTTATACATAGTAGTTTGTGTTTCATAACCCTGTACCACTATTATGCCCCTCTGCTCTTTGCTCTCCCCAGTGGGAATCATTAGTTTATTTTCTATATCAGTGAGTCTGTTTCTATTTTACAATTTATACCAGTATTCTTTATTTTCTTAAATTCCACATATAAGTGATACCTCTGACCTAAATCAATAAGCATTATATACTCTAGGTCCATTCATGTTGTTGAAAATGGCAGAATTACATTTTTTAATATGGCTGAGTAATATTCCATTGTATGTGTGTTAGTTGCTTAGTCGTTTCCGACTCATTTGCCACTCCATGGATTGTAGCCCACAACCTCCACTGTACATGGAATTCTCCAGGCAAAAATACTGGAGTGGGTTGCCATTCCCTTCTCCAGGGGATCTTCCTGGCCCAGGGATTGAACCCATGTCTCCCACATTGCAGGCAGATTCTTTACCATCTGAGCCACGAAGGAAGCCCACTGTATACATGTATGACATATCTGCTTTTCTTTTATTTTTTGGTCAAACTTTGATGATAGCCATTCTATCAGGTGTGAGGTGACATTTCATTGTGGATTTAATTTGAATTTCTTTAATGATTAATTATGTTGAACAGCTTTTCATGTACCTGTTAGCCATCTGTCACCTTTGGAAAAATGTCTGTTCAAGTCTTCTCATTTTTTGATTGGATTTTTTTTGACCTTCATTTGTATAAACCATTTATATATTTTGTATATTAGCCTCTTGGTAGTGATATCAAGAAAATTAGGGATACCAAGGAAATATTTCATGCAAAGATGGACTCAATAAAGGATGGAAATGGTATGGAACTAACAGAAGCTGAAGATATTAAGAAAAGGTGGCAAGAATACACAGAAGAACTGTACAAAAAAGATCTTCATGACCCAGATGATCATGATGGTGTGATCACTCACCTAGAGCCAGACATCATGGAATGTGAAGTCAAGTGGGCCTTTGAAAGCATCAGTATGAACAAAGCTAGTGGCAGTGATGGAATTCCAGTTGAGCTATTTCAAATCCTGAAAGATGATGCTGTGAAAGTGCTGCACTCAATATGCCAGCAAATTTGGAAAACTCAGCAGTGGCCACAGGACTGGAAGAGGTCAGTTTTCATTCCAATCCCAAAGAAAGTCAATGCCAAAGAATGCTCAAACTACTGCACAATTGCATTCATTTCACACGCTAGTAAAGTAATGCTCAAAATTCTCCAACCCAGGCTTCAGCAATATGCGAACCGTGAACTTCCAGATGTTCAAGCTGGCTTTAGAAAAGGCAGAGGAACCAGAGATCAAATTGCCAACATCCACTGGATCATCGAAAAAGCAAGAGAGTTCCAGAAAAACATCTATTTCTGCTTTATTGACTATGCCAAAGCCTTTGACTGTGTGGATCACAAGAAACTGTGGAAAATTCTGAAAGAGATGGGCATACCAGACCAGCTGACCTGTCTCTTGAGAAACCTGTATGCAGGTCAGGAAGCAACAGTTAGAACTGGACATGGAACAGTGACTGGTTCCAAATAGGAAAAGGAGTACATCAAGGCTGTATCTTGTCACCCTGCTCATTTAACTTATATGCAGAGTATATCATGAGAAACACTGAGTGGAAGAAGGACAAGCTGGAATCAAGATTGCTGGGAAAAATATCAATAACCTCAGATATGCAGATGACATCACCCTTATGGCAGAAAGTGATGAAGAACTAAAGAGCCTCTTGATGAAAGTGAAAGAGGAGAGTGAAAAAGTTGGCTTAAAACTCAACATTCAGAAAACTAAGATCATGGCATCTGGTCCCATCACTTCATGGGAAATAGATGGGGAAACAGTAGAAACAGTGTCAGACTTTATTTTTGGGGGCTCCAAAATCACTGCAGATGGTGATTGCAGCCATGAAATTAAAAGACGCTTCCTCCTTGGAAGGAAAGTTATGACCAACCTGGGCAGCATATTAAAAAGCAGAGGCATTACTTTGTCAACAAAGGTCAGTTTGGTTAAGGGTATTGTTTTTCCAGTAGTCATGTATGGATGTGAGTGTTAGACTGTGAAGAAAGCTGAATGCGGAAAAACTGATGCTTTTGAACTGTGGTGTTGGAGAAGACTCGTGAGAGTCCCTTGGACTGCAAGGAGATCTAACCAATCCATCCTAAAGGAGATCAGTCCTGGGTGTACATTGGAAGGACTGATGTTGAAGCTGAAAGTTCAATACTTTGGCCACCTCATGTGAAGAGTTGACTCATTTGAAAAGACCCTGATGCTGGGAAGGATTGGGGGCAGGAGGAGAAGGGGATGACAGAGGATGAGATGGTGGATGGCATCACTGACTCAATGGACATGAGTTTGGGTAAACTCCGGGAGTTGGTTACGGACAGGGAGGCCTAGCGTGCTGCAATTTATGGCGTCACAATGAGTTGGACACGACTGAGCGACTGAACTGAACTGAACTGAGTGATATTAATTGCAAATATTTCTTCCATTCCATATGTTGTCTTTTCATTTTGCCACTGGTTTCCTTTGCTGTGCAAAAGCCTTTAAGTTTAATTAGGTCCCATTTGTTTAATTTTACTTTTATTTCTTTTGCCTGAGACAGATAAAAGAAAATATTGCTATGATTTATGTCAAAGAATGTTCTGCCTATGTTCTCTGCTAAGAGTTTTAAGTTTTATCTTTCAATCTTTAATTCGTTTGAGTTTGTTTCTGTGTGTTATAAGGAACTATGCTAATTTCATTCTTTTACATGTAGTTGTCCAGTTTTCCTGGTACCACTTATTAAAGAGATTGTCTTTTCCCTGTTGTATATTCTTCCCACCTTTGTTATGGATTAATTGACCAAAGTTGTGTGGATTTATTTCTGGGCTCTCTATTCCATCCTGTTGTTCTATGTGACTGTTTTTGTGCCAGTACCCCACTGTTTTGATTCCTGTAGCTTTGTAATTCAGGGAAGGTGATACCTACAGCTTTGTACTTTTTTACTTTTTTCTCAAAATTCTGTGGCAATTTGGGGTCTTTCATATAAAGACCTAAAATATAAATTTTAGCATTATTTGTTCCAGTTCTGTGAAAAATGTCATGGGTGTTTTGAGGAAATTACATTAAATTTATAGATTGCTTCGAGAAGTTTGGGCATTTTAGCAAAGTTAATCATTCCAATCCAAGAACACTGGATACTTTTCCATTCTTTGTATAATCTTTAATTTCCTTCCTCAATGTTTTATAGTTTGCAGAGTAAAAGTCTTTCAACTTGTTGGTTAAGCTTATTCCAAGGAATTTTGTTCTTTTTGATGTGATTTTTAAACAGGATTGTTTTTCACTTTCTTATTCTGATAGTTTATTATTAGTGTATAGAAAAGTAACAGATTTCTGTACATTAATCTTGTCTCCTGAAACTGCTGAATTCATTTACTGGTTCTAATAGTTACCTGGAAGAGATTTTAGGGTTTTCTATTTAAAGTATCATGTAGATGACAGTAGTGATCTTCTCTCCCAATTTGGATGCCATCTATTTCCTTTTATTGTCTGAATGCAATGGCTATGATTTATGATGTTATGTTAAATAGAAGAGGTGAGAATGGCCATCCATGTTTCTCTTTCCTCAATTTAGAGGAAAGAATTTCAAATTTTCACCATTAAGTATGATGTTAACTGTGGATTTGTCATAAATGGCCTAGCTAATGTTTGAGACATGTTCCCTCTATATTAACTTTGATAAGGATTTGTTTTAATCATGAATGGAAATTGAATTTTGTCAAATGCTTTTTGTGCATGTGTTGAAATTATCATGTAATTTGTATTCTTCCTTTTATTGCTGTGGTGTGTTACATTGATTGATGAATATTGAATCATCCTTGAGTCCCTGGAATAAATCCCACTTGATCATGATGTATGACTATTTTATATTTTTTTGGATTCATTTGGTTAATATTTTTGGGTGATATTTTTTGTATATTCATCAAAGATATTGGCCTGAAATTTTCTTTGTTTTTAAATTGTGCCTTTGTGTGATTTTGTTATCATAGTAGTGGTGATCTCATAGAATGAACTTGGGATTGGTCCATCCTCTTCAATTGTTTCAAATAACTTTAGAAAGATAGGTATTATTTCTACATTCTCTGTTTGGTAGTATTCCCCTGTGAAGCCATCCGGTCCTGGAGTTTGGTTGCTGGGAGTTTTTTTTGTTGTTGTTGTTTTTTTAATTACGAATTCAATTTCACTTCTAGTGTTTGATCTTTTCAAATTATCTGTTTCTTCTTGCCAGTCCTAGAAATGTGTCCATTTCTTCTAGGTTGTCCAATTTGTTGTCATATAGTTCATAGTATTCTCTTATGATTTCTTGCATCTTTGTGATATTGGTTGTTACTTTTCCACTTTCATTTCTTATTTTGTTTATGTCTCCCCCCTTTTTTCTTCATGGTGAGTCTAGCTAAAAGTTTATCAGTTTTATTTATCTTTTGTTATATCTTTTAATATACAGCTCTTGGCTTCATTGATTTTTTTATTGTTATTTGGTTTCTATTTCATTTATTTTCTCTCTGATCTTTAATAATTTATTTTTTGCCTCTTCAGTCTTTTTTCTTCTTTTTCTAATTGTTTAGGGTGGTACTTTAGGTTGTTTATTTGAGATTTTTCTTGTTTCTTTAAGAAGCCCTTTACATTCCCTCTTAAGACTGCTTTGTTTTTTTTTTTTTGGATCTTATAGATTTTGGAGAGTTGTGATTCCATTTTTTTCTATCTTGAGGTATTTTCTGGTTCTCTCTTTGATTTCCTCATTTAGCCCTTTGTTTTTTAGCAGCATGTTGTCTTGTTGCCATGTGTTCTTTTTCCATATTTCTTACTGTAATTGAGTTCTAGTTTTATAACATTGTGATCAGAGAAACTGCTTGATATATTTTCTACCCTCTTAAATTTGTTAAGCCTTGTTTTGCAGCCTAACATGTGACATACACTGTGAGAGTGTTCCATGTGCACTTGGAAAGAATGTGTATTCCACTGTTTTTGGATGGAATGTCCTATAGGTATCTATTAATTCCAGCTGGCCTATTGTGTCATTTAATACCACTGCTACCTTACTGATTTTCTGTCTGGATGATCTGTCCATTGATTCCAGTTGTGTTACAGTCCCCTACTATTATGGTATTATTGTAAATTTCTCCCTCTACATCTATTAGTATTACTAATAGCTTTATATATTTAGGTGCTTCTGTATTATGTTCATATATTTTTTTGGTTCATATATCTTCATGAGTATAATATTCTCTTCTTATATTGATCCCTTCATCATTATATAATGTCCTTCTTTGTCTTTTGTTATAGCCCTTGTTCTAAAGTCTATTTTGTCTGATATGAGTATTGCTACCTCTGCTTTCTTGTTCTTTCTGTTTACATGAAATGTCTTTTCCTATCCCCTCACTTTCCATCTGTGTGTGTCTTTAGGCCTGAGGTGAGTCTCTTGTAGGCAGTATATAGATAGGTCTTGCTTTTTTATCCCATCATCCTGTGTCTTGTGATTGGAGCATTTATTCCATTGATATTTAAAGTAAATATTCATAGGTATGTACTTATTGCCAACTTATTACTTCTTTTCTGTTTTCTTTTTTTTTTTTTGTAGTTCTCTAATCATTACTTCTTTTTGTTTCTTTCCTTGTAATTTGACACTTTTCTTCCCTGATAGCTCAGTTGGTAAAGAATCCGTCTGCAATGCAGGAGACCCTGGTTCGATTCCTGGGTCGGGAAGATCTGCTGGAGAAGGGATATGCTACCCACTCCAGTATTCTTGGGCTTTACTTGTGGCTCAGCTGGTAAAGAATCTGCCTGCAATGTGGGAGACCTGGGTTCCATCCCTGGGTTGGAAAGATCCCCTGGAGAAGGGAAAGGCTACCCACTCCAGTATTCTGGCCTGGAGAATTCCATGGACTGTATATTCCATGGGGTTGTGAAGAGTCAGACATGATGGAGCAACTTTCACTTCACTAGTTTTATGCTTGTGTTTCTTTATTTTTAGTTTTGTGTATCTATTGTAGGTTTTTGACTTTCGGTTACCATGTGTTTCATATATGTTGACCTGGTGGTGGTTTCTTAAGTTCAAACTGGTGGTTATTTAAGTTCAAGCACATTCTAAAATATCTACGTTTTTCTCCCCTTCCTCATATTTTGTGTTTTTGATATCATATCTTAAACCTTCATGTTTATCCCTTACTGGTTTTTTGTAGTTGTAGTTCCTTTTACATTTTACATGATTTTTCCCTTTTGAATAGATTCTTACTTCTTTTCCATTTAGCGAAGACCCTTCAGCATTTATTTTAATGCTGCTGCTGCTAAGTCACGTCAGTCGTGTTCGACTCTGTGCGACCCCATAGATGGCAGCCTACCAGGCTCCTCTGTCCCTGGGATTCTCCAGGCAAGAACACTAGAGTGGGTTGCCATTTCCTTCTCCAATGCATGAAAGTGAAAAGTGAAAGTGAAGTCGCTCAGTCATGTCCGACTCGTAGCGACCCCATAGACTGCAGCCTACCAGGCTCCTCCGTCCATGGGATTTTCCAGGCAAGAGTACTGGAGTGGGTTGCCATTGCCTTCTCCGTATTTTAATCCAGTTTTAGTATTAATGGACTTTTAAATTTTTTGCTTGTCTGAGAAGATCTTTTATTTCTCCTTCAATTCAACATGATAATCTTCCTGGGTAGAGTATCCTAGGTTGCAGGTTTTTCCCCTTCATCACTTCCAAAAATACCATGCCACACTACCTTCTGGTCTACAAATTTTGTGCAGAAAAATCAGTATTCCCTTGTATATGACTGTTTTTCTCTTGCTGCCTTTAGAATTCTTTCTCACCTTTAAATTTACCATTTTAATTATTATATGTCTTGGCATAGGTCTTTCTGAGTTTATCTTGTTTGGGACCCTCTATGCTTCTGTACCTGGATATCTGTTCCCTTCTTAAGATTTGGGACGTTTTCAGCTGTAATTTCATCAAATACAATTTTGATCTCTCTCTCTTCTCCTTCTGTGACCCCTGTAGTGCAAATGTTGGTATGCTTATTGTTATCACAGAGACCTCTTAAACTGTTCTCATGTTTTTACTTACTCACTTTGTAGACATTTATTATTTTTTTATAATCACTCATTTAAAATAAGATTTTTTTTTGCTACACAGTAGGTCCCTGTTGGTTATCCATGTTAAATATAGCACTGTGAAACTGTTCTCATTAAAAAAATTAATTTCCTGTTCTAACCATTGATTTCCATTATTCTATCTTCCAGATCACTTATATGTTCTTCTATGTCACTTAATCTGTTCTTCATTCCTTCTAGTGTGCTTTTCATATCAGTTATTGAATTCTTCATTTCTGATTGGGTTTTTAAAAATAGTTTTCCAGTTCATTATCAAAATTCTCACTGTGTTCATATATTATTTTTTCCTAATTCAATTAATGTTCTTATTACCAATGATATAGAGTAAGTGGGGCTGGGGCTTTGCTTGGCTCAGGCTGGGGCACAGAGCTAAGTGGTTGTAGGAAATGAGTCAGCCAGCCATGTGATTTCAGTCTGCCCTTTCTTCCCTGCCTTGAGGGAAAAGCAGGGTTCACATGCTCCTCAAGAGCAGAGTCCAGGCTTCCTTCAGCTTTCTTGTTAGTCCCAGCCCTGTTCCAACTAGCCAAGGGGGCTCAACTTCTCTGTGTATAACTCCAGAACTGCAGCACCCAATCTGTGGCTCAAAGCACTCATTCCCCAGGTAGATTTCCACCCATGTATTCTCTCTTTTCCTGTGAGTCTTCTCCCAGGTGTACAGGTCCTGACCTGATCACTTTACTTCCCTTCCTATCCAATTACCCGTGGATCTTTCTTACAGCCTTGGTTGTACAGAAGTTTCTGCCAGTTTCCAGTTAGATTTTAGTGAGACTTGTTCCACAAGTAGGTGTAATTTTGATGTTTGTGTGGAGGAAAGTGAGTTCCCCATCCTCCTATGCTGCCATCTTAATCTATTCCACAGGGGAGCTAGAATTTGAATGGTAGCAGATTTCTCATCCAAAACCATGAAGGACAAAGGAAAGTGGCAGAATATTTTTCAAATGCTGAAAGAAAAGAAGAGTAAACTGTGAATTCAGTGTCCTGTGAATAGGGAAATAAAAGCATCCTTGGAAAACCAAGACTAAAATGTTCAGCAAGGTTAAAAATATAAGATCAATATACAAATGTTAATCTCAGCTCTGTGTAATAACAATGAACCTGTGTAAAGCAAAATTAAAAACTCAATAACAGCATTTACAACTTAAAGCAGAACAGAGACTTAAAAGTGAAGTGTAAAGCTATAACATAAAAAATAGAAGAATAGAAGAAAATTTGGGGAGATCTAGGGCTATGCCATGAGTTCATAGACTTAATAGCAAATGTGTGATGTATAAAAGAAAGAACTGTTAAGCTGGATCTTTAGAAAAGTAAAAACTTTTGCTTTGCAAAATACAAGAGGATAAAATGATAAGCTACATAAAGGGAGAAACTTTTTTGTTGTTGTTGTTATGGTCATAGCTGTAAATGTGAAGTGCCATTACATTGCACTTTGGAATTGTGTTTTCCTAATAAAGAATGATGTTGAGCATTTTTCTTGTGCTTATTTAGCACTGTAGATCTTCTCTGGATGAACATCTGTTCAAATCCTCTGTCCGCTTTAAATTAGATTATCTGCCTTTTTCTGGTTGTGTTGTAAGTTAAATTCTAAATATTAGGCTCTTTCAGATATATGAAGGCCTTCCCTGGTGGCTCAGCAGTAAAGAATCCACCTGCAATGCAGGAGATGCAGTTTTGATCCCTGGGAAGATGCCCTGGAGGAGGGCATGGCAACCCACTCTAGTATTCTTGCTGGGAAAATCCCATTGACAGAGAAGCCTGGCAACCTACAGTCCATAGGGTCACAAAGAGTTGGACACAACTGAAGTGACTGAGCATGTGTCAGATATGTGAATTCCAGTCTACAGCCATACTACCCTGAATGCACCCAATCTCATCAGATATATAAATTCCAAATATTTTCTCCCATCTGTAGGTTATTTCTTAATTTTCTTGATAGTCTTTTGACTCACAAAATTTTAAAATCTTGATGAAGTCTAATTGATCTGTTTTTTTCTTTTGTCACTAGTTTGCTTTAATATATAAGTGTGCATGCATGGAAAGTTGCTTCAGTCGTGTCTGACTCGTTGAGACCCTATGGGCCATATTTCACCAGGCCCTTCTGTCCATGGGATTCTCCAGGCAAGAATACTGGAGTTGGTTGTCATGCCCTCCTCTGGGGATCTTCCTGACCCAGGGATGAATATAAAAACCATTGCTTAACCTGAGATCATGAACATTTACTCCTATGGTTATGTATTAGTGAACAGCAGAAATGTATTGTTCCACAGTTCTTGAAGCTAGAAGTCCATGATCAAGGTGTCAGTTGAATTGGTTCATTCTGAGATCTATGAGAAAAATTATGTTCCATTACCCTTGCCAAACTTCTGGTGGTTTGCTGGCAATCGTTGGAGTTCTTCAACTTGTAGAGGTGCCCTTTAGTCATCATCTTCATGTGATATCATCTCTGTGTGTGTGCGTGTGTGTCTGTGTCCAAATTTTCCCTTTCTATAAGGAAACCAATCATGTTGGATTAGGGCCCATCCTAATGGACTCATTGTAAAATTACTACCTCTGTAAAGACCCTGTCTTCAAATGTGGTCACATGCTGAAATTTAGAAATGCAACAAATGGAGGGGAGCAATGCAATTCAACCCATTACAGTTTTTATTTAAAAATTTAATAATTTTAAATTAGTTTTAGTTCTTAAATGCAGGTATCCCTTCCATTTTGTGTTAATTTTTGTGTATGGTGGGAAGTAAACATCCAAATTCACTCTTTTGCATGTGGATATCCAATTGTCACTGAAGAAGGGACTGGCTACCCACTCCAGTATTATTGTCTTGGAAATCTCATGGACAGAGGAGCCTGGCAGGCTACAGTCCATGGGGTTAAGAATCCCCCTTCAAAGCTGGAGTTGCAGGAGGTGCCAGTTTGACCCCTGGGTCAGGAAGACCCCCTGGAGGAGGAAATGGCAACCCACTACAGTATTCTTGCCTGGAAAATCCAATGGACAGGGGAAGCAGATGGGCTGCAGTCCATGGAGTCACAAAGCGTCAGACATGACTTGGTGAATGAGCACACAGTAATGACCTCATAAGATGAGCTGGAAAGTGGTCCAGTAGAATTCAGTAAGAAATCATCCTTGGCTTCTTTTTTTAAGATTTTAGATGACTAAATCACTCTCTTCTATGTAATATGTCTATTCATGTTTTCTATTTTTTCTTGAATCATTTTAAATAATTTGTGTTTTCATGGGAATTTATCCATTTCGTCTAGGGTAACTAATTTATTGGCATGCAATTGTTCATAGCGTTCCATTATAGTACTTTTTATTATGTAAAATTATTGTTAATGTCCATCTCTGATTTTAGTAATTTGAAATTTCTTTTTTTTCTTGGTCACTTGAAGTAAAAGTTTGCCACTTTTTTACCTTTCTGAAGAAAAAAGTTTTTTTTTTTTGCAGATTTTCTTTGTTTTTATATTCTCTATTTCATTTATTGATGTTCTTTTCCGTATTTGAATGGAAAGACATAAAAAGCCCTTCATCTATCACTTCTGTCTGACATCACTATGATCATGAAAGCTAAGGCAGAGTTAAAAACAGCCTAACTGAATATTTAAGGCTTGCTCCAACATATACACTGAACTCCTTTGTAACAGCTAGAAAATGTACTGGTTTCAGGCATTCAAGGACATTTTTATCCATTTATCAGTTGGTCATTAAGCTATCCAAGAAGGAACTTCAGTTGCCACATGTATCAAAGAATACAGACTTCACAGAGTTAGATGAGGAAAGCCACTAAACAAACAGTAACAAAAATAAGAGCCATAAAGACAAATATTGTGGAAGAGAGCAGCTAATTTCCTTAGTTGCCACATTATATTAGTTAAAAGGTTTTTTTTTAAGACCAAAAATTATGGCACATTAAAGAATTCTTTAATTAAAGAAAAGCATTAAAACAATGTCTCACTAAATATAGATTTACTAAAGAGAAAGATGCTTCCCTGGTGGCTCAGATGGTAAAGAATCTGCCTGCAGTGTGGGAGACCTGGGTATGATACCTGGGTTGGGAAAATCCCCTGGAGGAGGGCATGGCAACCCATTCCAGTATTGTTGCCTGGAGAATCTCCATGGACAAAGGATCCTGGCAGGCTACAGTCCATGCAGTTGCAAAGAGTAGGACATGACTGGGTGACTGAGCACAAAGAGAAAGATAATGAAAGTCTAAAAAAGGAATTGAATAAAACTTCTAGAGTTGAAAAGTTAAATAACTGAAATTAAAAAAAAGAAAAAAACATTAAAGGTGCTCAATGGAAGATTTAACCTGGTAGAAGAAAGAATAAGTAAACTTGAAGGATATATCACTTGGTATTGTTCAGTCTGATGGACAGAAAGAAAAAACAATGAGAAAGAATAAAGAGACCTGTGGGACACCATCAAGGGTACACATAGTGGGAGTACAGAAGGCAATCAGAGAAAGAGAAAGAATATCTGAACAAATATTAGCTGGGATCATCCCAATTTTATTGAAAAACAGTAATCCACACATCCAAAATTCTCAGGGAACTTCATGTAAGATTAATTCAAAAATATCCACATCTAACCACAATTAAACTCCCCAAAACAAGGACTCTTGAAAACAGAAAAATGACTCATCATACACAAGAAAATCACAAGAATAACAGATGACCTGTTATCAGAAACAATGGAATTAGTTGTATAGCATAGCCAAAGTGCAGAGAGAAAGAAAATAAACTATGAAACAAGAACTGTATATATGGCAAAGTTATCCTTTAAAAATGAAGGAGAAATTAAGACATTCACAAATTAAAATAGAGAATTTGTTGCTTGAAGATATGCCTTACAAGAAATACTAAACGAAATTCTTTAACTTGAAAGGAAGTGACACCAGATACTAATTTGAATCCCCATGAAAATACTAACAACTCCAATACATGTAATTATGTAGGTAATAACACAAAGCAGAATTGCATACTTGTTTACTTTTTTTTCCCTAACCAATTAAAAAGTAATTGTATAGAATGATGTCAGTGAAAAAGATAGGCAGTAGGACCTCCAAAAATTTTCCCTGTTATAAAAGCGAGGTAAAACCTGGTAAAATTTGTCAAAATCAACATTTTCAAAACACTGAAGTTAACAAAAGACTTTTAGAAACCTGAGTAGTGTTTATTCAAGAAACACAATTGAATCTCAGTAACAATAGTGAGCTGTATGGTATTATAGTTTTATGTATGGTATTATAAGTTCCAGGCTCTAGAAGTGAAGTTGCTCAGTCGTGTGCAACTCTCTGCAATCCCATGGACTGTAGCTTACCAGGCTCCTCCATCCATGAAATTTTCCAGGCAAGAGTACTGGAGTGGGTTGCCATTTCCTTTTCCAGGGAATCTTTCTGACCTCGGGATCTAACCCAGGTCTCCCACATTGCAAGCAGATGCATCCAGGCTCTAACTTCTCTCCAATTATGCCATAAACTTAAAAAAATACCAGCCCATATTCCAAAGCATCTTGACAGCCACTAGAGAAAGTAGAATGAAACAACTCCCTTAATGAATTATTATCATCTCATGACAGTCAGAATGGCTGCTATCCAAAAGTCTACAAGCAATAAATCCTGGAGAGGATGTGGAGAAAAGGGAACCCTCTTACACTGTTGGTGGGAATGCAAACTAGTACAGCCACTATGGAGAACAGTGTGGAGATTCCTTAAAAAACTGGAAATAGAACTGCCATATGACCCAGCAATCCCACTGCTGGGCATGCACACTGAGGAAACCAGAACTGAAAGAGACTTGTGTACCCCAATGTTCATCGCAGCACTGTTTATAATAGCCAGGACATGGAGGCAGCCTAGATGCCCATCAGCAGATGAATGGATAAGGAAGCTGTGGTATATATACACAATGGAATATTACTCAGCCATTAAAAAGAATACATTCGAATCAGTTCTAATGAGGTGAATGAAACTGGAGCCTATTATACAGAGTGAAGTAAGCCAGAAAGAAAAACACCAATACAGTATACTAACACGTATATATGGTATTTAGTTAATCGGTAAAGATAACCCTGTATGCGAGACATCAAAAGAGACACAGATAAATAGAGCAGTATTATGGACTCTATGGGAGAGAGAGAGAGGGCGGGATGATATGGGAGAATGGCATTGAAACATGTAAATTATCATATGTGAAATAAATTGCCAGTCCAGGTTCGATGCATGATACAGGGTGCTCGGGGCTGGTGCACCGGGATGACCTGGAGGGATGGGATGGGGAGGAAGGTGGGAGGGGGGTTCTGGAAGGGGAAAACATGTACACCCATGGTGGATTCATGTCAATGTATGGCAAAACAAATGCAATATTGTAAAGTTAAAAAATAGATAAATAAACTAATTTAAAAAATAAAAAAATAATTTAAAAAAAGGATTATTATCAAAGAATTGTTATCTGTCTGCTGGTTTACTGCAAGATCCCCCTTACAAGACCAACTCAGCTCTCAGTTCAGTTCAGTCTCTCAGTTGTATCCAACTCTTTGTGACCCCATGGACTGTAGCACACCAGGCTTCCCTGTCCATCACCAACTCCTGGAGCCTACTAAAACTCATGTCCTTCGAGTCGATGATGCTTTCCAACCATCTCATCCTCTGTCGTCCCCTTCTCCTCCTGCCTTCAATCTTTCCTAGCATCAGGGTCTTTTCCAATGAGTCGGTTTTTTGCATCAGGTGGCCAAAGTATTGGAGTTTCAGCTTCAACATCAGTCCTTCCAATGAATATTTAGGACTGATTTCCTTTAGGATTGACTGGTTGGATCTCCCTGCAGTCCAAGGGACTCTCAAGAGTCTTCTCCAACACCACAGTTCAAAAGCATCAATTCGTCAGTGCTCAGGTTATTTATAGTCCAACTCTCACATCCATACATGACTGCTGGAAAAACCATAGCTGTGACTAGATGGACCTTTGTTGGCAAAGTAATATCTCTGCTTTTTAGTATGCTGACTAGTTTGGTCATAGCTTTTCTTCCAAGGAGCAAGCATCTTTTAATTTCATGGCTGCAGTCACCATCTGCAGTGATTTTTGAGTCCAAAAAAATAAAGTCTGTCACTGTTTCCATTGTTCCCCCATCTATTTGCCATGAAGAGATGGGACTGGATACCATGATCTTAGTTTTCTGAATGTTGAATTTTAAGTTCTCATCCAGTGATAAAAAGTCTTCTCTGTTGGGGGGGGGGGTGTAGAATGAAGGCATTTGTTGAAAACAACCACAGGTATGTGTTTTAAATTTTCGTCTGGCTGAGATAATGAATAATGTTTGTGTAAAACAGTAGATTAACAAAAAGATTAAAAGGAAAAGCAGAGGATTGAGCTGTATTGTAGATAGGGATTTTGACAAGCTCCAACATATTCCTAGGGATCTAGAAGGCTTACATATGCCTAGGTCTGTGTGCATGCTCAGGTAAGAACTGAGAAGAACCTGTACCCTCTCCACTAGCTGACCTTGGAGTTCTGTACAAGTAGGGACAGAAAGGTAATGTATGGCTATAAACTGCTTGGCTGAGTGTGAAGGCATGCCCAACAAACATAAAGTATTCCTCAGCAAAGATGGGGGCATTTATTGTTTCCAAGAATTTAAGGAAATTGCTGTCCAATTATTAGCAGATTACTAAGCAAGCTGGGTAGAGACTTCAATAGCTATACACAAAAAACACAGAGTTTACAAAAATAGCTCATAAAACTCACAAAAGAAACAAAACAACAATGACAACAATAAGCAGCAACAGTAAATCCTGAGAAGCTAGGAGAATCTGATTTTCAGAGTTGCCACATTATGTTATTTAAAATGTAGAATTTTAATTAAAAATTATGAGAAATGTAATGACAAACGACAATAAGGATCGTACAAAGGAGAAAAACCTTTAAGAGAAAGCGCCCCTGAGAAAACTCAGACGTGCATTAAATGTACTATTTTAAACATTTCCAAAGAACTAAAGGAAACCTTGTCTAAAGAACTGAATATGACACCTTAATCTCTCATAAAAGGAAGTAGGAGGATTATTTCTTACCAAATATCAGTTCAGTTCAGTTCAGTTCAGACGCTCAGTCGTGTCCGACTCTTTAAGACCCCATGAATCGCAGCACTCCAGGCCTCCCTGTCCATCTCCAACTCCCGGAGTTTACCCAAACTCATGTCCATCGAGTCGGTGATGCCATCCAGCCATCTCATGCTCTGTCGTCCCCTGCTCCTCCTGCCCCCAATCCTTCCCAGCATTAGGGTCTTTTCCAATAAGTCAACTCTTCGCATGAGGTGGCCAAAGTATTGGAGTTTCAGCTTCAACATCAGTCCTTCCAATGAACACCCAGAACTGATTTCCTTTAGGATGGACTGGTTGGATCTCCTTGCAGTCCAAGGGACTCTCAAGAGACTTATCCAACACCACAGTTCAAAAGCATCAGTTCTTCAGCACTCAGCTTTCTTCACAGTCCAACTCTCATATCCATACATGACTACTAGAAAAACCATAGCCTTGACTAGAAGGACCTTTGTTGGCAAAGTAATGTCTCTGCTTTTAAATATGCTGTCCAGGTTGGTCATAACTTTCCTTCCAAGGAGGAAGCGTCTTTTAATTTCATGGCTGCAATCACCATCTGCAGTGATTTTGGAGCCCCCCAAAATAAAGTCTGACACTGTTTCCACTGTTTCCCCATCTATTTCCCATGAAGTGATGGGACCAGATGCCATGATCTTAGTTTTCTGAATGTTGAGCTTTAAGCCAACATTTTCACTCTCCTCTTTTACTTTCATGAAGAGGCTCTTTAGTTCTTCTTAGCTTTCTGCCATAAGGGTGATGTCATCTACATATCTGAGGTTATTGATATTTCTCCCAGCAATCTTGATTCCGGCTTGGGCTTCTTCCAGCCCAGTATTTCTCATGATGTACTCTGCATATAAGTTAAATGAGCAGGGTGACAAGATACAGCCTTGACGTGCTCCTTTTCCTATTTGGAACCAGTCTGTTGTTCCACGTCCCGTTCTAACTGTTGCTTCCTGACCTGCATACAAGTTTCTCAAGAGACAGGTCAGGTGGTCTGGTATTCCCATCTCTTTCAGAATTTTCCACAGTTTCTTGTGATCCACACAGTCAAAGGCTTTGGCATAGTCAATAAAGCAGAAATAGATGTTTTTCTGGAACTCTCTTGCTTTTTCGATGATCCAGTGGATGTTGGCAATTTGATCTCTGGTTCCTCTGCCTTTTCTAATGCCAGCTTGAGCATCTGGAATTTCATGGTTCACGTATTGCTGAAGCCTGGGTTGGAGAATTTTGAGCATTACTTTACTAGCGTGTGAGATCAGTACAATTGTGTGGTAGTTCGAGCATTCTTTGGCATTGCCTTTCTTTGGGATTGGAATGGAAACCAACCTTTTCCAGTCCTGTGGCCACTCCTGAGTTTTCCAGATTTGCTGGCATATTGAGTGCAGCACTTTCACAGCATCATCTTTCAGGATTTGAAATAGCTCAATTGGAGTCCATCACCTCCACTAGCTTTGTTCGTAGTGATGCTTTCTAAGGCCCACTTGACTTCACATTCCAGGATTGGCTCTAGGTTAGTGATCACACCATCGTGATTATCTGGGTCGTGAAGAACTTTTTTGTATAGTTCTTCTGTGTATTCTTGCCACCTCTTGTTAATATCTTCTGCTTCTGGTCCACACCATTTCTGTCCTTTATTGAGCCGATCTTTGCATGAAATGTTCCCTTGGTATCTCTAATTTTCTTGAAGAGATCTCTAGCCTTTCCCAATCTGTTGTTTTCGTCTATTTCTTTGCATTGATCACTGAGGAAGGCTTTCTCATCTCTCCTTGCTATTGTTTGGAACTCTGCATTCAGATGGGACTATCTTTCCTTTTCTCCTTTGCTTTTCGCTTCTCTTCTTTTCTCAGCAATTTTAAGGCCTCCTCAGACAGCCATTTTGCTTTTTTGCATTTCTTTTCCATGGGGATGGTCTTGATCCCTGTCTCCTGTACAATGTCATGAACCTCTGTCCACAGTTCATCAGGCATTCTATCAGATCTAGTCCCTTAAATCTATTTGTCATTTCCACTGTATAATCATAATGGATTTGATTTAGGTCATACCTAAATGGTCTAGTGGCTTTCCCTACTTTCTTCAATTTAAGTCTGAATGTGGGAATAAGGAGTTCATGATCTGAGCCACAGTCCACTTCTGGGCTTGTTTTTTCTGACTGTATAGAGCTTCTCCATCTTTGGCTGCAAAGTATATAATCAATATGATTTCGGTGTTGACCATCTGGTGATGTCCATTTGTAGAGTCTTCTCTTGTGTTGTTGGAAGAGGGTGTTTGCTATGACCAGTGTGTTCTCTTGGCAGAACTTAATTAGCCTTTGCCCTGCTTCATTCTGTACTCCAAGGCCAAATTTGCCTGTTATGCCAGGTGTTTCCTGACTTCCTACTTTTGCATTCCAGTCCCTTATAATGAAAGTTATAAGTTATAAGTTAAAGTTATAAGTTATTGTTCTAAAAGGTTTTGTAGGTCTTCATAGAACCGTTCAACTTCAGCTTCTTCAACATTACTGGTTGGGGCATAGACTTGGATTACCGTGATATTGAATGGTTTGCCTTGGAATCGAACCAAGATCATTTTGTCATTTTGAGATTGCATCCAAGTACTGCATTTCTGACTCTTTTGTTCACCATAATGGCTACTCCATTTCTTCTAAGGGATACCAAATATCAATGAGATAGAAATTGTAAATACATGTATATATATATTTTCTAAAGTTTCATATCTACAAAGGTAAATGCTAAAAACAGTATAAATGTATTTTTAACTCATTTTTAGTTCTACCTGATTTGAAATACAACTGCATAAAGCCATAATTATAAATCAGTGTTGATAAGGACATGATTTACAAAGATGTAATTTGTGATAATAACAGCATAATGGGGAGATGGAGTAATACAGCAACAATTTTTTTTGATTATTGTTGAAAAAAAGATGGTAATCCAAACTATTTATTGTATCATTATATATTAAGATATTAATTATAATCCTCAGAGAACCCATTAAGTAAATAGAATTATGTAGAAAAGAATTGACAAGAGGGACTTCCCTGGTGGTTCAGTGGTTAAGACTCTGCACTCCCAATATAGGGGACCTAGGTTCAATTCCTGGTTAGAGAACTAGATCCTACATGCTGCAACTAAGAGTTGGCATGCCGCGACTAAAGATTCCTCATGCCACAATGAGACTAAAGGTCCTGTGTGCTGCAACTAAGACTAGCACAGTCAAACAAATAAATAAAATAAATGTCTTTTTAAAAAAAAAACGAAGTGACAAGGGGATTAAAATAGCATACATAGAAGTATGTATTTAACTACAAAAATGCAATGATAGAAGAACAAAAAGACATGAGATATATGATGCCAAATAGAAAAATGGTAGGCATAAATAGTATTTTATCCTTAATTGCATTAAATGTAAGTGGACTAAACTCTATAATTAAAAGTAAGATACTGACAGATTTGATAGACATAATACACGCACATAAGAGACACAACTTAGATTCAAAGACAAACTTCAGTTTAAAGTAAAAGTATTTAATACAAAAACAATAATCATCATGAAAACAATAATCAAAAAGGAGATGGAGCAAGTATGAAAATACTAGACAAAATGGACTCCTGCAAATGATCTACAGATTGAATGCAGTCTCTACTAACAATACTAGTTGGATTCTTTGCAGAAATTGTCTTATTCTAAAATTCATATGGAAATGCAACAGATCCAGAATAGCCAAAAAAAGTTGAAAGAGAATAATGAATTTGAAACACACATATTCCTGATTTAAAATCTTACTACAAAGCTGCACCAATCGACTGTGTGTAATATTGGCATATATATTATAAATGAGTCTAAAAGGAAACCCTTACTTTATTGGTCAATTGATTAAACTTTTTTTCAGTTTTTATTTTATATTGAATGGTAGTTGGTTAAATATGTTGTTAGTTTCAGGTGTACAGCAAAGTGATTCAGTTGTACATGTGTCTATTCTTTTTCAAATTATTTTCCCATTTAGGATATTAAAGAGTATTGAGCAGAGTTCCCTGTGTTATACAGTTGGTCCTTGTTGGTTATCTGTCTATAGCACTGTGTACATACCAATCCCTAACTCCTATTCTATTCCTCTCCGCCACCCTCCCTTCCTGGAAACCATAATTTCTTACTGTAAGTCTTTGAGTCTGTTTCTGTGTCATAAATAAGCTCATTTGTATCACTTTTAAAAAGATTTTCCATACAAGTGATATTGATATTTGTCTTTGTCTGACTTACTTCACTTAATTTATAATCTGCAGGTCCATCCATATTGATGCAAATGGCATTATTTCATACTTTTAATGGCTGAGTAAATATTCCATTATATTTATGTACTACATCTTCTTTATCCATTTATCTGTAGATGGACATTTAGGTTGCTTCCTTGTGTGACTATTGTAAATAGTAATACAGTGAATATTGTGCTGCAGGTATGCTTTCAAAACATGTTTTTCTCCAGATATATGCCAAGAAATGGGATTGCTGGATCATATATTAGCTCTATTCTTAGTTTCCTAAGAAACCTCCATATGGTTCTCCATAAGGATTCCACATATGTACACTACCAGCAACAGTGGGGGGGGCGGTTCCCTTTTCTCCATATACTCTCCAGCTTTTATTGTTTGTAGATTTCTTGATGATGGCTATTCTGACTGGTGTGAACTGGTACCTCATTGTAGTTTTTGTTTTAATTTCTCTAATAATTAGTGATGTTGAGCATCTTTTCATGTGCTTTATGGTCCTCTGTATGTCTTCCTTGGAGAAATGTCTATGTAGATCTTCTGACCATTTTTAAAAATTTTATTTATTTTTTAATTGAAGGATAATTGTTTTACAGAATTTTGTTGTCTTCTGTCAAACCTCAACATGAATTAGCCATAGGTATAAATATATCCCCTCCCTTTTGAAACTCCCTCCCATCTCCCTCCCCATACCACCCCTATAGGTGATGTAGAGCACCTGTTTGAGTTTCCTGAGCCATACAGAAAATTCCTGTTGGCTATCTGTTTTACATATGGTAATGTAAGTTTCCATGTTACTCTCTCCATACACCTCACCCTCTCTTCCTCTCTCCCCATGTCCATAACTATTCTCCATGTCTGTTTCTCCATTGCTGCCCTGTAAATAAATTCTGCAGGACCATTTTTCTAGATTCCGTATATGTGCATTAATATATATTTATCTTTTTCTTTCTGACTTACTTCACTTTGTATAATAGGTTCTAGCTTCATCCACCTCATTATAACTGACTCAAATGTGTTCCTTTTTATGGCTGAGTAATATTCCATTGTGTTTATGTACCACAACTTCTTTATCCATTCATCTGTCGATGGACACCTAGGTTTCTTCCATGTTCTAACTTGTGTAAATAGTGCTGCAATGAACAATGAGATACATGTGTCTTTTTCAATTTTGGTTTCCTCAGGACCTATGCCTAGGAATGGGATTGATGGGTCACATGGTGCTTTTATTCTTAGATTTTCAGGAATCTCCATACTGTCTTCCATAGTGGCTGTATCAATTTAAATTCCCACCAACAGTGCAAGAGTGTTCCCTTTTCCCCACTCCCTCTCCAGCATTTACTATTTGTAGACTTTTTGATGATGGCCATTCTGACTGACGTAAAGTGACATCTCATTGTAGATTTGATTTGCATTTCTCTAATAATGAGCATTGTTGAGCATCTTTTCATGTGTTAGCCTTCTGTATGTCTTGTTTGGAGAAATGTTTGCTTAGGTCCTTTTCCCACTTTTTAATTGGGTTGTTTGTTTTTCTGGTATTGAGCTGTATGAGCTGCTTGTATATTTTGGAAATTAATCCTTTGTCAGTTGTTTCATTTGCTATTATTTTCTCCCATTCTGAGGGCTGTCTTTTCACCTTGCTCATAGTATCCTTTGCTGTGCAAAAGCTTTTAAGTATAATCAGGTCCCACTTGTTTACTTTTGGTTTTATTTACATTACTCTAGAAGGTGGGTCATAGAGGATCTTGCTTTGATTTATGTCAATCAGTGTTCTGCCTATGTTTTGCTCTAAGAGTTTTATAGTCTTATATTTAGGTCTTTAATCCATTTTGAATTTATCTTTGTGTATGGTGTTAGGAAGTGTTCTAATTTCATTCTTTTACATGTAGCTGTCCAGTTTTCCCAGCACCATTTATTGATGAGGCTGTCTTTGACCCACTGTGTATTCTTGCCTCCTTTGTCAAAAATAAGGTACCCATAAGTGCATGGGTTTATTTCTGGGCTTTCTATCTGGTTCCATTGATCTATATTTCTGTTTTTGTGCAAGTACAATACTGTATTGATGACTGTAGCTTTGTAGTATAATCTGAAGTCACAAAGATTGATTCCTCCAGCTCCATTCTTCTTTCTCAAGACTGTGTTGGCTATTCAGAGTCTTTTGTCTTTCCATATGAATTGTGAAATATTCTGTTATAGTTCTGTGAAAATTGCCATTGGTCATTTCATAGGGATCACACTAAACCTGTAGATTGCATTTGGTAGTATAGTCATTTTCACAATATTGATTCTTCCTACCCAGGAACATGGATTATCTCTCCATCTGTTTATCTTTGATTTCTTTCATTAGTGTTTTATAATTTTCTTTGTACAGTTCTTTTGTCTCCTTAGGTAAGTTTATTACTAGATATTTAATTCTTTTTGTTGCAGTGGTGGATGGGATTGATACCTTAATTCCTCCTTCTGATTTTTTCACTGTTAATGTATAGAAATGCAAGTGATTTCTGTGTATTGATTTTATATCCTGCAACTGTTAAATTCACTGATTAGCTCTAGTAATTTTCTGATACTATCTTTAGGATTTTGTATGTACAGTAGCATGTCATTTGCAAACAGTGACAGCTTTACCTATTTTCCGATCTGGCTTCCTTTTATTTCTTTATCTTCTCCGATTGCTGTAGCTAGGACCTACAGAACTATGTTGAATAGTAGTGGTGTAAGTGGACACACTTGTTTTGTTCCTGATCTTAGGGGGATGCTTTCAGTTTTTCACCATTGAAAATAATGTTTGCTGTAGGCTTATCATATATGGCCTTTACTATGTTGAGGTAGGTTCCTTCTATGCCCATTATTTGAAGTGTTTTAATTATAAATGGGTGATGAATATTGTCAAAGGCTTTTTCTGCATCTATTGAGATGATCATATGGTTTTTATCTTTCAATTTGTTAATATGGTGTATCACATTGATTGATTTGTGTATACTGAAGAATCCTTACATCCCTGGAATAAACCCAACTTGATCATGGTGTATGAACTTTTTGATGTGTTGCTGAATTCTGTTTGCTAAAATTTTGTTGAGGATTTTTGCATCTATGTTCATATCTGATATTGGCCTGTAGTTTTCGTTTTTTTTTTGTTGTTGTTGTTGTCATTGTCTAGTTTTGGTATCAGTTGATGGTGGCCTCATAGAATGAGTTTGGAAGTATTCCTTCCTCTGCAATTTTTTGGAAGAGTTTTAGAAGGATAGGCATTAACTCTTCTCTAAATGTTTGATAGAATTCTCCTATGAAGCCATCTGGTCCTGGGCTTTTGTTTCTGGGAGATTTTTGACCACAGCTTTAATTTCAGTGTTTGTAATTGGGTGATTCTTTATTTATATTTTTTCTTGGTTAAGTCTTGAAAGATTGAACTTTTCTAAGAATCTGTGAATTCCTTCCAGGTTATCCATTTTATTGCCATATAGTTGTGCATAATAGTCTCTTATAATCCTTTGTATTTCTTCATTGTCTGTTGTAATCTCTCTTTTTTCATTCCTAATTTTGTTGATTTGATTCTTCTCTTTTTTCCTTCATGAATCTGGCTCAGGGTTTGTCAATTTTGTTTATCTTCTCAATGAGCCAGCTATTAGTTTTATTAATCTTTACTATTGTGTATTTCATTTATTTTTCATTCAATTTTACTCTGATCTTTGTGATTTCTTTCCTTCTACTAATTTTGGTTTTTTTTTTCTTCTTTTTCCAGTTGTTTTAGGTGTAAAGTTCGGTTATCTATTCGAAGTTTTTCTTGTTTCTTGAGGTAGGATTGTATTGCTATAGACTTCCCTCTTAGAACTGCTTTTGCTGCATCCCATAGGTTTTGGGTTATCATGTTTTCATTGTCATTTGTTTCTAGAAATTTGTTGATTTCCTTTATGATTTCTTCAGTAACCTGTTGGTTATCTAGAAATGTATTGTTTAATCTCCATGTGTTTGTGGGTTTCTTTTTTTTACAGTTTTTTTTAAATTGTAATTGATATCTAGTCTCATAGCATTGTGATCGAAGAAGATGCTTGCTACAATTTCAATTTTCTTAAATTTACTGAGGTTTGATTTGTGATCCAAGATCGTGTCTATCCTGGACAATGTTCCATGTGCACTTGAGAAGGTATATTCTTTTGCATTTGGGTGGAATGTCCTGAAGATATCAATGAGATCCATCTCATCTAATATATCATTTAAGACTTGTGTTTCCTTATTAATTTTTTGTTTTGATGATCTGTCCATTGGTGTGAGTTGGGTTTTTAAGTCTCCTACTATTATTGTGTTACTGTCAGTTTCTCCTTGTAAGTCTGTTAATGTTTGTCTTATGTATTGAGGTGCTCCTATGTTGGCTGCATTGATATTTACAATTGTTAAAACTTCCTCTTGGATTGATCCCTTGATCATTATGCAGTGGCCTTCCTTATCTCTTGTAATATTCTTTATTTTAAGGTCTATTTTGTTTAATATGAGGATTGCTACTCCTGCTTTCTTTTGCTTCCCATTTGTGTGAAATATATTTTTCCATCCTCTTTCAGTCTATATGAGTCTTGAGGTCTGAAGTGGGTTTCTTGTAGACAGCATTTATATGGGTCTTGTTTTTGTATCCATTCAGCCAATCTGTGTCTTTTGGTTGGAGCATTTAACCCATTTAAATTTAAAGTAATTATTGATATATATGTTCCTATTGCCATTTTCTTAATTTTGGGGGGTTGATTTTGTAGATCTTTTTCTTCTCTTGTATTTCTTGAATATATAAATCCCTTTAGCATTTGTTGTAAAACTGGATTGGTGGTCCTGAATTCTCTTAACTTTCGCTTACCTGGAAAGCTTTTTATTTCTCCATCAATTTTGAATGAGATCCTTGCTGGGTAGAGTAATCTTGGTTGTAGATTTTTCCCTTTCAGTACTTTAAATATTTCCTGCCATTCCCTTCTGACCTGCAAAGTTTCTGCTGAAAGATCAGCTGTTAAACGTATGGGGCTTCCATGTATGTTACTTGTTGTTTTCCCCTTGCTGCTTTTAATATTCTCTCTTTGTGTTTAGCCTTTGTTAGTTTGATTAGTATGTGTCTTGGCATGTTTCTCTTTGGGTTTATCCTGTGTTTGATGCTTTGTGCTTCTTGAACTTGACCGCCTATTTCCTTTTACATGTTGGGGAAATTTTTAACTATAATCTCTTCAAAAATTTTCGCATACCCTTTCTTTTTTCTCTTCTTCTTTTAGGACCCCTATAATTCAAATGTTGGTGCATTTGCTATTGTCCCAGAGGTCTCTGAGACTGTTCTCAGTTCTCTTCATTCTTTTTACTTAATTCTGTTCTTCAGAAATTATTTCCACCACTTTATCTTCCAGGTCACTGATTCGTTTTTCTGCTTCAGATATTCTGCTATTGATTCCTTCTAGAGTATTTTTAATTTCAGTAATTGTGTCGTTTGTCTATGTATGTTTATTCTTTTATTCTTCTAGGTCTTTGTTAATTGATTCTTGCATTTTCTTCATTCTGTTTTCAAGGTTTTTGATAATCTTTATTAACATTATTTTGAATTCTTTTTCAGATAGTTTGCCTATTTCCCCTTCATTTATTTGGACTTCTGTGTTTCTAATTTTCCTTCATTTGTATAGTATTACTCTGCCTTTTCATTATTTTTTTTAAGTTATTGTGTTTGAGGTCTCCTTTTCCCAGGTTTCAAGTTTGAATCCGTTCTTCTTTTGGTTTCTTCGCTCCTAAGGTTGGTCCAGCGGTTTGTGTAAGCTTCATATAGGGTGAGATTTGTGCTGAGTTTTTTTGTTTGTTTGTTTGTTTGTTTGTTTTTCCTCTGAATGGCAAGGCTTAGTGAGGTGGTAATCCTGTCTGCTGATGATTGGGTTTGTATTTTTGTTTTGTTGTTGTTTAGATGAAGCATCCTGCACAAGGTGCTGCTGATGGTTGGGTGATGCTGGGTTTTGTATTCAAATGGTTTCCTTTGTGTGAGTTCTCATGATATGATACTCCCTAAGGTTAGTTCTCTGGTAGTCTAGGTTCTTGGAGTCAGTGCTCCCACTCCAAAGGCTCAGACCTTGATCTGTGGTCAGGAAAGAAGATTACATAAGTGGTTTGTTATGGCATTAAGTGAGATTAAAACACGTATCCAAAAATATCCAAAAACGAGAAACCAAAGATGAATCCCAGGCAAATGGCAGTTGCAAAATCAGGCAATAATCATTAAAATAATGGAATATACACATATGCATATACACCCATAAACAAAATCAAAACAGTCTAACAAAAATAAAGTACAATAGATTGAGTTGGCAATCAAAGCAGATCAAAAATTATATTTACCAGTTAAAAACAAAACTAACTAAGCACATACTGAAAACAAATCTAAAGCAAGGTGCTAAGTGGGGAATAAAGCAATGGAAGCAAAACTTACAAATATGTTAAGAGGAAAGGAAAGAAGGAAAAGAAAGAAAGAATACATATTCAAAGTTAAATAGAGGTAGGTGAAGATTTATATACATTAAAGATTATCTGCAAGAGGAAAAGAACAGTAGCAACGGGAAACAAAGGAAAAGTGTAGAAAAATATAATAAGTTTAAAAAATTAAAAATAAAAAAAGGGAAAAGAGGAAGAAGAAAGAAAAAAAATTTTTTTTTAAAAAAGGGAAAACTCTACAGTACGGCAAAAGCTCAACTTAGAGACAGAGGTTTATAACAACAATAAGCAAAATCAAAATAGTCAGACAAAAATAAAGTGCATTAGATTGACCTAGTGAACAAAGGAAACTAAAAATTATATATACTGGTTAACAAAACTAACTAAAGCAGAAAGTCAAAAATAAAACTAAAGCAAGGTGCCAAGTAGGAAATAAAGCAATGAAAATAAAGCTAACAAATATGTTGAGAGGAAAGGAAAGAAAGAAAGAATAGATATGCAAAGTTAAATAGACATTGATAAAGAAGATTTATATACATTAAAGTTTAACTTCAAGGGGAAAAGAACAGTAGGAAAAGCAAACAAAAGAATAATTGTAGGAATAGTAATAATAGGTTTAAAAATTAAAATTAAAAAAGAAGAATAAAGGAGAAAAAAAAAAGAAAGGTAAACTCCACAGAATTTTAAGAGCCCAATGTAGAGGCAGAGGTTTGTAACAACAATAAAAATGTGACTGAGGGAAAAAAAAGCTCAAAAGCTTAATTAAATTTCATAGTGCCAATAAAATCGACAACTACAGCAGAGTGGTAAAAAAGGGAAAAATAAGAAAAAAAATCCAAAAGTATCTACAGAACAAATCAAAACATAAGAATAATATATGTTTTTCTTGATTCACTGCTGTCAGAGTCCTTTCCCTCACTGGGAGTCACAGTCCACCTCACTCCCTAGGAAACCTTCCAACACTGTGCTGGTCTCTTGACCTGCTGCTAAGGCAGCTTAGATTCTAATCTGCTCCTACTCCTGTGTGTTCTTGCCTCCAATGTCCACAGCTATGAGAACTAGTGAGTTTTCTTTTGTGGGAGTTCTCAATGTCCTTTTATATATTCCATAGACAGAGAGTCTGTATAGTTGATCATGTGGATTTAATCTGCAGCTTGTACAGCTGGTGGGAAGGTTTTGAGTCTTCTTCCTTAGCCACACTGCCCCTGGGTTTCAATTGTGGTTTTATTTCCACCTCTGCCTATGGGTCATCCACTGGGATTTGCTCCTGAGGCTGCCCTAGAGGACTTTGGTGTGCCCCAGTGAGGGCCAGGTGCAGAGGTGGTACAGCTGCTTGACTTGTGGGGACCCTTGCAGTGCCAAGTGTGCAGGGACACAGACTGCCTCCACCGCAGGAGTTATGGACCTATCACAGTCTTTTTTCGAGTCTCTTGTAGCTGGCAATCAGAAAGCCTCTTTGGCCAGTCTTTCTCCGTAACTCCACCAGTTCAGGCACTTAGAAGGTTCCTTTGCCTGGGGTCCTTCTCTGTTGTTCCTCACGTGAGTCACATAGAGTGGCCCGCTGGCTGGGGTCTTACTGTGTGGATTAATGCATCAGGCACTTAAAGAGACACCCTGGGTGCAGTCCTACTCTGTAGTTCAGTGCGTCAGGCATTTGATGGGCCAGCTTCTTTATTGTTTAGCTGCCGATGCTGGCACGTGGGGAGAGAGAGGCAATGGTGATGGCTCCACCCCCTATGCATGACTCAGCACCATTGCCTTACCTCCATGGGTACCTGGCCTTTCCCCACAGGCATTTTCCACCACAATCTCCTCCCACACAGCCCCTCAATCCGTCTCCCCACAGTCATCAGCAGCCTTCACCCTGGGATTGCTCCACAACCCCCAAACTCCTGCTCCCAGCTGCTGTGCCTTCTAGCGGACCTGTCTCCCTGTCCAGAGTATGTATGTCTGTGGCAAGAACTGTCTGATTCTCATTCCATTTAGGCTGCCACAGCTCAGCTGTTTCACTCTCGGTCTTAAATGTTTCTCCTTTGTCTCAGACAATTGCCCCGGTGTGGGGATCAGATCCCTGCTTCAGTTCCCCCACCCGCTGAAGGCAGGTCTAGTCCTAGTAACACTCTTGTTTTTCCCCCCATTTCCTTCGTCCTACCAAGTTTTGTGTGGTTCTTTATATTCTTTTCCACTGTCAGGTACTCCTGTATGCTTTCAGCTGGTGTTCTGCATGTACTTCTGTGTCTGAAGATGTATTCCTGATGTATCCATGGAGAGAGATGTACTCCATGTCCACCTACTCCTCCGCCACTTTGTCTGTCCTGACCTTCTGCACATTTTTTAATTGGGTTTTTGTTATTGTGGTTTTTGATACTGAGCTGCATGAGCCATTTGGATATTTTGAAGATTAATCTCTTGTCAGTTGCTTCTTTTGCAATTATTTTCTTCCATTCTATGAGTTTTCTTTTCTTTTTGTTTATGGTTTCTTTAGTTGTGTGAAAGTTTTTGTGTTTAATTAGATTCCATTTTTATTGTTTTTTTTTTCATTACTCTAGGTGGTGGATTGAAAGTGATCTTGCTATGATTTACATAAAAGTGTTCTGCCTGTGTTTTCCTCTAAGAGCTTTATAGTATCTGGTTGCACACTTAGGTCTTTAATCCATTTTGAGTTTATTTTTGTGTATAGTGTTAGGGAGTGTTCTAATTTTATTCTTTTACATGTAGCTGTCCAGTTTTCCCAGCATCACTTATTGAAGAGGTTGTCCTTCCTCCATTGTATGTTCTTGCCTCCTTTGCCAAAGGTTAGGTGACCATAGGTGAGTAGGTTTGTCTTTGAACTTTTTATCCTATTTCATTGATCTATATTTCTGCTTTTGTGCTGATACCATACTGTTTTGATTATTGTGCTTTGTAATAGGGTCTCTTTTTGATGTATGAATTTCTCCAGATACATACCCCAGAGTGGGGTTGCTGAATCATATATGCTACTTCTACATTTAGTTTTTTAAGGAATCTGCATACTGTTCTCCAAAATGGTTTTACCCATCTACATTCCATGAGCAGTGTGGGTGGATACCCTTTTCTTCATACTGTCTCCAGCATTAGTTGTTTGTAGATTTTTTGACGATAGCCATTCTGACTGGTGTGAGGTGATATGGCCATTGTAGTTTTGATATGCATTTCTCTGGTAATTAGTGACGTTGAGGATCTTTTCATGTGCTTTTGGACATCTGTGTGTTTTCTTTTGGGAAATGTCTGTTTAGGTCTTCTGCCCATTTTTTGATTGGCTTGTTTGATTTTTTGTTGAAGTGCCTGAGCTGTTTGTATATTTTGGAGATAATTTCCTTGTCAGTCAATTTGTTTGCATTTTCTTTTTTTCATTATGGATGTTGCTTTTTTGGTTGTTTTTGTTTATGATCTACTTTACACTGCAAAAACTTTTACTTGTAATTAGGACCCATTTGGCCTTTTCTGTTTGTTTTTATTTTCTTTACTCTAGGAGGTCAAGGAGTATCCTTCCTATGTTTTCTTCTAAGAGTTTTATAGTATATGGTCTAACGTTTAGGTTTTTAATATATTTTCACTCTTATCTCTAGATTATTTTGCCATATAGCCCATTACAGAATATTGAGTAGAGTTCCCAGTGCTATATACCCAGTTTTTATTAATTGCCTATTTTGTATATAGAAGTGTGTATGTGTCGATCCCAATCTCCTAATTTATCCCTCCCCTGGATTATCCACTGGTTAAGTTTGTTTTCTACATCCTAATTCTACCACTATTTTGTAAATAAGTTCATTTGTACCCCTTTTTAAAAAGAGTTCACATACAAGTGATATATGATCTATATCTTTGTCTCACCTCATTCAGTGTGATAATCTCTAAGTCCACTGATGTTGCTGCAAATGGCATTATATCATTTTTTATGGCTGAGTAATATTCCATTATATATATGTTCCATAACTTCTTTTAGGTATTTGATACATTTGAGTCTATTTTTGTGTATAATTTTAGAGAATGTTCGAATTTGATTCTTCTACATGTAGCTGTTCAGTTTTCCCAATGCCATTTACTGAAGAAACTGTCTTTTCTTCATTGTATATACTTGACTCTTTATTGAAGATTAATTAACCATAGGTACATGGGTTTAATTATGGATTTTTATCCTGTTTCACTGATCTGTATTTCTGTTTTTGTGCTAGTACCATACTGTTTTGATTACTATATCTCTGTAGTATAATGTGAAGTCAGGGAATCTGATTTATATAGGTTCATCTTTCTTTCTTAGAATTAATTTGGCTCTTCAGGGTCTTTTCTCTTTCCATACACATTTTAAAATTTTTTGTTCCAGTTCTGTGAAAAATACCATTGGCAGTTTGATAGGGATTGCATTGAATCTGTAGCTTGCCTTGGGTAGTATAGTCATTCTGACAATATTGATATTTCCAATCCAAGAACATGGTATATCTTTCTATCTGTGCCATCTTTGATTTCTTTTATCAGTGTGTTATAGTATCATAGTGCAGTTCTTGTACTTCATTAGATAGGTTTATTCCTAAATATTTTATTATTTTTGATGCAAGATAAATGGGATTGTTTCCTTAATTTCTCTTTCTAACCTTTCATTGTTAGTGTTTAGAAATGCAACAGATTTCTCTTTATTAGATTTGTATCCTGCAACTTAACTGAATTTGTTGACACACTCTAGTAGTTTTCTGGTAGTGTCTTTGGGATTTTCCATGTATACCATCATGTCATCTGCACACAGTTACAGTTTTACTTCTTTCTTAACTTTCATTTCTTTTCTTTTTTTTTCTCTGATTGCTCTGGCTAAGACATCAAAACTATAACTATATTGAATAAAAGTGAGAGGAGACATCCATTTCTTGTTCCTGATATTGAAAGGAATTTTCTCAGTTTTTTTACCATCAACAATAATGTTTTCTGTGGGTTTGGCATATATGGCCTTTATTATGTTGAGGTAGAATCCTTCTATGCCCACTTTCTGGAGTTTTTTTTTTATCAGAAATAGGTGTTGAATTTTATGAAAAACTTTCCAGCATCTATTGACATGATCATAATATTTTTGTTCTTCAATTTATTGATGTACTGTATTCCACTGATTGATTTGCAAATATTGAAATTTCCTTGTATTCCTGGGATGAATCCCACTTGATCATGGTATATGATTCTTCTAATGTATTATTTGGTTTGGTTTACTCATATTCTGTTGGGGATTTTTGCCCTATTTTCATCAATGATATTGGCCTTTAATTTTCTTTTTTGTGGTATCTTTGTTTGGTTTTGGTATTGGGGTGATAGTAGCCTCATAGAACAAATTTGGGAGTGTTCTTTTCTCTGCATTTTTTTGAAAGTATCAAAAGGATTGGTGTTAACTCTTCTCTATATGTTTGATGGAATTCACATATGAAGTCACTTGGTCCTGGAGTTTTGTTTGTTGGAAGTTTTTTAATCACAGTTTCAATTTCAGTACTTTTGATTGGTCTGCTCATATTTTCTTTTTTTTCTGGTTCAGTCTTGGAATCTTCTATCTTTCTAAGAATTTGTCCATTTCTTCTAGATCTTGTTAACAAAAGTTGCTTGTAGTAGTCTCTTTTGATCCTTTGTATATATGCTGTGTCCATTCGTAATTTCTCCTTTTTCATTTCTAATGTCATGGATTTGAGGTCTCTCCCTTTTTTTCTTGAGGAAATTGGCTAGAAGTTTGTCAACCTTTTTTTTTTTTTTATCTTTTCTAAGAACCAGCTTTTACTTTCCATTTCATTTACTTCCGCTCTGATATTTATGATTCTATTTCCTTCTACTAACTTTGTGTGTTGCTTGTTCTTTCTCTAGTTGGTTTAGGTGTAAGTTTAGAGTGTTGTTTTTTGAGATTTTTCTTGTTTCCTGAGGTAAGATTCTATTGCTATAAACCTCCTTCTTAGAACTACTTTTGCTGCATCCCATTGGTTTTGAGTTGTTGTGTTTTCCTTTTGTCATTTATCTCTAGTTTTTTTTTTATTTCCTCTTAGATTTCTTCAGTGATTCATTGGTTGTTAGTAATATATTGTTTAGCTTCCATGTATTTGTGGGTTTTACATTTTTTTCTTGTAATTAATTTCTAATCTCACAGTATTGTTCTCAGGAAAGATGCTTGGTATGATTTCAATTTTCTTAAATTTACCAAGGCTCACTTTGTGGTCCACCATGTGATCTACTCTGGAAAATGTTCCATGGCACTTGAGAAGAATGTGTATTCTGCTACTTTCAAATGGAATGTTCTATAAGTATAAATTCAGTTCACTTGGTATATTGTGTCATATAAGGCCTGTGTTTACTTATTGATTTTTGTCTGAATGACATGTCCCGTGTTGATAATAGGATGTTAAAATCCCCAATCATTCTTGTGTTGCTATTGATTTCTCCTTTTATGGCTGTTAGCATTTCTCTTATATATTACAGTGCTCTGTGTTGGATGCATGTATATTTACAATTGTTATACCTTCCTCTTGAATCGATCCCTTTATCATTATGTAGTGTGCTTCTTTGTGTCTTATAACAGATTCAGATTGTATGTTTTTTTCATGAATTAGTCTTGCTAAGATTTGTGCCTAGGCATCTGTTCATTTCATCTGGGTTAGCCAATATGTTAGCATATAATTATTTATAGTACTTTTTAAATACTTTTTATTTTTGTAGAATTGATAGCATTTGTCCCTTTTTCTTTTCTAAATTTATAAACTAAAGTCTTCTCCCTTTTTTCTTAACCCATCTAGTTAAAGGTGTGTCAATTTTCTTAATCTTTTTGAACTTTTAAACTTTAGGTTTAACTGATTTTTTCCTGTTGTTTATTTATTCACATTTATTTATCTCTGCTGCAGTCTTCATTATTTCCTTCCATCTGCTAGCTTTGAGTTTAGGATCCTTTTCTTTTTCTCTAAGTGTGAAGTTAGGTTATTCTTTTTTTTAATGTATGCATTTAATTAGCTATAAATTTTTCTCTACGTGCCACTTTCCCTGCATCCCATAATTTTGGTGTGTTTTATTTTCATTTTCATTAGTCTCTAAGTACTTTTAATTTCCCTTTTAACTTCCTCTTTGACCCATTTAGTGTTTATGACTGTGTAGATTAGTGTTGGCAGGGCTGTTAAATTTTCTAGTATTCCTTTCTTTATTGACTTCTAATTTTATTCTATTGTAATTGGAAGAGATATTTTGGATGATTTCAATCTTTTAAAACTTTTAAAAAACTTTTAAGAATTGTTTTTCAGCCTGAATATGGTCTTTCCTGAAAAATATTTCATGTACTCTTGAGAAAACAATGTACATTCTGCTGCTGTTGAGTTGAAATTTCTTTATATTTCCTTTCATTCTAATTGGTTTATAGTGTTTTCAAGTCCTCCATTTTCTTTTTCATCTTCAGTCTTATTTTTCTATTCACTTGTTGAAATGGAGTATTGGAGTATCCAACTATTATTGTGTAACTAAACCTTCCTTCAAATCAATCAATGGTTGCTTTATATATTTTTGTGTTCTGTGGAGTTTAGTGCATATATATTTATAATTGTTTTATCTTCTTGATGAATTGATCTTTATATCAATATATAAAGTCCTTCATTTTTCCTTCCCACCATTTTAAATTTTTTTGTGGTTTTATCAATTTATTCCCATCACTTTTTACTCCTTTAGAAGTTCTCCTGACTATTTTAATTTACCTTGCATTGGTCAGGATGGCCATCATTAAAATGTCTACAAATAACAAAAGCTGGGTAGGGTGTGGCGAAAAGGATACCCTCCTACATTGTTGGTGGAAATTTAAATTGGTGTAGCCACTATGGAAAACAGTATGGAGGTTCCTTAAAAAACTAAAAATAGGGGAGGGAGGTGGGAGGGGGGTTCAGGATGGGGAACACATGTAAACCCATGGCAGATTCATGTCAATGTATGGCAAAAACCACTACAATATTGTAAAGTAATTAGCCCCCAACTAAAATAAATAAATTTATTTAAAAAAAAAACTAAAAATAATTAACATATGATCCAGCAATCCCACTCCTGGGCGTATATCTGGGCAAAAACATAATTTAAAAAGATAAATATATCATTGAAACATGTATATTATCATATGTGAAACAGAACATCATTCCAGGTTCAATGCATGAGACAAATGCTCAGGGCTGGGGCAATGGGATGACCCAGAGGGATGGGATGGGGAGGGAGGTGGGAGGGGGGTTCAGGATGGGGAACACATGTAAACCCATGGCTGATTCATGTCAATGTATGGCAAAAACCACTACAATATTGTAATTAGCCCCCAACTAAAATAAATAAATTTATTAAAAAAATAAAAAGATAAATATATCCCTATATTCATAGCAGCTCTATTCACAATAGCCAAGTCACAAAAATAACCAAAATGTCTATTGCCAGATGAATGGATAAAGATGTGGTACATATATAAAATGCAATGCTATTCAGCCATAAGAACGAATGCAATAATGCCATTTGCAGCAACATGGAATGACCTAGAGATTATCACACTAAGTGAAGTAAGCAAGACAGAAAAAAAAATGTGATATCACTTATATGTAGAATATAAAATATGACACAAATTAACTTATTTGCAAAAGATAATGTTTTCTATGTCTGTGAGACTTCTGATTGCCAAGGGAGTGGGTGAGGAATGGATTGGGAGCCTGGGATTAGTAGATGCAAACTATTATGTACAGAATGGATAAACAAAAACGTCCTACTGTATAGCACAGGGAACTACATTCAATATCCTGTGATAAACCATAATGAAAAAGAACATGAAAGAGAATGTTTATATATGTATAACTGAATCACTTTGCTGTACAGCATTGTAAATCAACTATACTTCAATAAAATAAAATAAATTTAAAAAATCTATTTTGCTTGCTTTTAACATTGTCTCTCCAGGTTTCTTTTGATTACTTTTTATAAAGAATATCTTTTTCCAGTTTTTCATATTCAGCCTATTTGTTGCTTTAAATCTAAAATGAGCACCCCATACAATGCAGATAGTTGGATTCTGTTTTTAATCCATTCTAACAATTATCTTTTGATTAGAGTTTAATATTTAAATTAACTACTAAATAAGAATAAATTATTTCCTCCATTATCTATTTAATTTATGTATGTCATAATTTTTTGTCCCTCATTTCCTCCCATTAGCATCTTTTATTTTGTGCTTGGTTAATTTTTTGTCATTACACATTTTTAATTATTTTTGTGTATAGTGGATATATTCTTACTTAAAATTTTAATATGAGTCGATACCCATATAACTGCAATCACATACAAAACCTTTATTTCTATTTACCTCTGTCCCTCTTTATGTTGGGGGTCCCTGATGGCTCTGTGGGTAAAGAATCCTCCTGCAATGCAGGACACAGGAGACTCGGGTTTGATCCCTGAGCCGGGAAGATCCCCTGGAGGAGGAAATGACTACCCATTCCAGTATGCTTGCCTGGAAAATCCCATGGACAGAGGAGCCTGGAGAGCTACAGTACTTGGGGATGCAAAGAATCAGATGTGACTGAGTGACTAAACAGGTAAGCACCCTTTATGTTATTCATATCACAAATTGCATTGTTATGTATTACATGGCTGATAACAGACTTTTAATTATTTTCATGCTACTATCTTTAAAATCCTAAAGAAAATTAGACATGTATTTATAAATAAAAGTATGATAATACTGTTTTTTATATTTGACCACTTATTTACCTTTATTGAATATTTTTATTTCTTGATACATTTTTGATTTACTATCTAGCATCCTTTAATTTTAACCCAAAAGACTCTAGCATTTCTTGTAGTTCAGGTCTGGTGATAATCAATTCTCTCATCTTTCACTTACTGTAAGTACCTTAATTTCTTCCTTATTTTTGAAAGATAGTTTTCCTGTATATAGAACTCTCAACTGATAAGTTTTTGTTGTTGTTGCTGTTTAGCACTGCCTTCTGGCCTGTAAACATTTTGCTGAGAAATCTGCTAACAATTTTCTAGAGGCTACTTAGTAAATAAGGGTCAATTATCTCTTGTTAGTTTCAAGTTTCTCTCTTTATCATTGACTTTCAACATTTGATTATAAAATATATCTTAGTATGGGTCTCCTTAATGTATCCAACTTGCACCATTAAGCTACTTTGATTTATATTTCCATATATTACTCCAAATTTAGGAAGTTTTCAGCCATTATTTCTTCAAATAATATTTCTGTCCACTTCTTTCTTTTTCTCTGAAACTCCTATCACAAACAAATTAGTCCACTAACTAAGCCCTATAAATTTGTTACATTGTGTTTACCTTTCTTTATTCTTTTTCCTTTCTGTTCCTCTTTTTTTCCCTTTCTGCTTTCTGTGTCATTTGATCTGTCTTCAAGTTTGCTTCTTTTTTCCCTCTCAAGTCTGTTGTAAATCCCCTATAGTGAAATTTTAATTTCATTATTGTTCTCTTCAGGTCCAAGCTTATGTTTACTTCTTTTTGATAATTCTATTTCTTGCTAGATTTTTCTTGTTTTGTGTATATATCATTTTCCTGATTTCCTATAGTTCTTTGTTTATGTTTTCATGTAGCTTTTTGAACATATTTAAAACATCTATTTTAGATATTTGTTTAGTATATCCAATGTTTGGGCTTCGTCAGTGAAGATCTCTAACAGTTTATTTTGTTCTTTTGAATGGGCCATGCTTTCCTATATCTTTGTATGCTTTGTGGGTTGTCATTTTTTTTAATTGTTGTTATTGATAATTTGACCATTTCTATATGATTACTCTGGATATCAGATTCTCTACCTTCCCCAGGGTTTGCTGGTTTTTAATTTGATCATTGAAAGCTGTAGTAGTCTTTTTTTTTTTATAAATTTATTTATTTTAGTTGGGGGCTAATTACTTTACAATGTTGTAATAGTTTTTGCCATACATTGACATGAATCAGCCATGGGTTTACATGTGTTCCCCTTTTTTTAAACTAGTAGTCTTTTTTTAAACTTTTTCAAAATATTTTTTAGATTGTAAGTTGTGTGTGATAAATGAAGTCTTTGTTCCTGTAGCTTGTGTTCCACTAATATTTTAACAAAGATATCCTGAAATACCATGAGCTCAAACAAACAAAAGAGATAATCATGGGAAAATAACAATAACAACAAATCACAAACCTCTCAATCTTTGTAGATTGTCCCTATGCTGTGTCACTGCTATAACTCTTAGTTAGGCTTGAGTCAGCTTTGGTGGTGATAGCTTAATATCTCATCAGGTCTCTTCTGAGTATGCATCTTGCCTACACATGAACATGGCTTTATTTAGAAATTAATTTTTATTGAGCTATAGTTAATTTCAAATATTGTATTAGTTTCTGCTGTGCAACAAAGGGAATCAGTTATACATACACATATATCCACTCTTTTTTAGATTATTTTCCCATATAGGTCATTACAGAGAATTAAGAGGAGTTCCCTCTGCTATACATTAGGTCCTTATTAGTTATTTGTTTTATATATAATAGTGTGTTTATGTCAATTCCAATCTCGAAATTCATCTCTTCTCCTTTACCCTCTAGTAACCACAAGTTTGTTTTCTGCATCTTTAATTCTATTTCTGTTTTGTAGATATTTTTTAAGAGACTCCCCTGGTGGCTCAGATGGTAAAGAGTCTGTCTACAATGCGGGAGACCCAGGTTCGATCCCCGGGTGGGGAAGATCTCCTGGAGAAGGAAATGGCAACCCACTCCAGTATTCTTGCCTGGAAAATCCCATGGACAGAGGAGCCTGGTAGGCTACAGTCCATGGGGCCGCAAAGAGTAGGACACGACTGAGCGACTTCACTTTCACTTTCACTTTATTTGTACCCTTCTTTTTCCTAAAGATTTCACATGTAAGTTATATCATATGATATTTGTCTTTTTCTGTATGACTTACTTCACTCAGTTTGACAATCTCTAGGTCCATCCATGTTGTTGCAAATGACATTATTTTGTTCTTTTGTGTGGGTGAGTAATATTCCATTTTATATACATATACCACATCTTTTTTATCCATTCCTCTGTTACTGGACATATAGATTGCTTCCATGTTTTGGGTTTTGTAAATAGTGCTGAAATGAGCATAGGAGAGCATGTACCTTTTCAAATTATAGTTTTCTCTTTATATATGCCCAGGAGTGACCTTCCATACTGTTCTCCATAATGACTGTGACAGTTTACATTAGCACACTGTTTTGTGTAACAGTGTTCCCTTTTCTCCACACTCTGTCCAGCTTTGGCCATTCTGACTGGTATGAGGTGATACCTCATTGTAGTTTTGATTTGCATTTCTCTGATTAGTGATATTGAATATCTTTTCATGTATTTCTTTTGGCCAACTGTATGTATTCTTGAGAGAAATATTGATTTAGATCATACACCCAATTTTTTTTCTTTTTTTAATTTATTTTTAATTTTTTAATTTTTTTAAATAAATTTATTTATTTTAGTTGGGGGCTAATTACTTTACAGTATTTAGTGATTTTTGCCATACATTGACATGAATTAGCCATGGGTTTACATGTGTTCCCCATCCTGAACCCCCCTCCCACCTCCCTCCCCATCCCATCCCTCTGGGTCATCCCATTGCCCCAGCCCTGAGCATTTGTCTCATGCATCAAACCTGGAATGATGTTCTGTTTCACATATGATAATATACATGTTTCAATGCTATTCTCTCAGAACGTCCCACCCTCACCTTCTCCCTCAGAGTCCATAAGACTCTATGTGTCTTATGCATCTGTGTCTCTTATTCTGTCTCACATATAGGGTTATCATTACCATCTTTCAAATTCCATATGTATGCATTAGTATACTGTATTGGTGTTTTTCTTTCTGGCTTACTTCACTCTGTATAATGGGCTCCAGTTTCATCCATCTCAATAGAAATGATTCAAATGTATTCCTTTTAATGGTTGAGTAATATTCCATTGTGTATATGTACCAGAGCTTCCTTATCCATTCGTCTGTTGATGGACATCTAGGTTGCTTCCATGTCCTGGCTATTATAAACAGTGCTGCGATGAACATTGGGGTACATGTGTCTCTTTCAATTCTGGTTTCCTATGTCATATACACCCAATTTTTTGATTGTACACCCAATTTTTTGATTTTTTTTTATATTGAGCTGCGTGAGCTGTTTGTATATTTTAGAGATCAATCCCTTGTCAGTTGCTTCATTTGCAAATATTTTCTCCCATTCTGTGGGATGTCTTTTTTTCTTGTTTATGGAATCCTTTGCTGTGCAAAAGCTTTAAAGTTTAATTAGTTCCCATTTGTTTACTTACATGGCTTTCCCCTTATATAAGACTCCTTCTGAATGTCCTAATTGCTTATTGCCAAATTCAGACTTAAATTGAAGAAAGTAGGGAAAACCACAAGACCATTCAGGTATGACCTAGATCAAATCCCTTATGAGTATACGGTGGAAGTGACAAAGAGACAGAGTGCCTGATGAACTATGGACAGAGGTTCGTGACATTGTACAGGAGACAGGGACCAAGAAAATCCCCATGGAAAAGAAATGCAAAAAAGCAAAATGGCTGTCTGAGGAGGCCTTACAGATAGCTGGGAAGAGAAGAGAAGTGAAAAGCAAAGGAGAAAAGGAAAGATATTCCTATCTGAATGCAGAGTTCCAAAGAATAGCAAGGAGAGATAAGAAAGCCTTCCTCCATAAAATTGTTCCATGCATCTGTGTCTCTCATTCTGTCCCGCATATAGGGTTATCGTTACCATCTTTCAGATTCCATATATATGCATTAGTATACTGTATTGTTGTTTTTCTTTCTGGCTTACTTCACTCTGTATAATGGGCTCCAGTTTCATCCAACTCAGTAGAACCGGTTCAAATGTATTTTTTTTAATGGCTGAGTAATATTCCATTGTGTATATGTACCACAGCTTCCTTATCCATTCATCTGCTGATGGACATCTAGGTTGCTTCCATGTCCTGGCTATTGTAAACAGTGCTGCGATGAACATTGGGGTACACGCGTCTCTTTCAATTCTGGTTTCCTCGGTGTATATGCCCAGCAGTGGGATTGCTGGGTCATATGGCAGTTCTATTCCCAGTTTTTTAAGGAATCTCCACACTGTTCTCCATAGTGGCTGTACTAGTTTGCATTCCCACCAACAGTGTAAGAGGGTTCCCTTATTTTATGGACTCTGAGGGAGAAGGTGAGGGTGGGACGTTCTGGGAGAATGGCATTGAGACATGTGTATTGTCATATGTGAAACAGAGCACCATTCCATGTTCGATGCATGTGACAAGGGCTCGGGGCCGGGGCAGTGGGATGATCCAGAGGGATGGGAGGGGGAGGGAGGTGGGTGGGGGGTTCGGGAAGGGGAACACATGTAAACCCATGGCTGATTCTTGTCAATGTATGGCAAAAACTATTACAATATTGTAAAGTAATTAGCCCCCAAGTACAATAAATAAATTTATAAAAAAAAAAAAAAAAAAATAATAGTACCATGATCAGGTAGGAGAATGTATGTTCACAAGACAAAGCCTATAGCATTTAGGGATGGAAAATCTACAAGTAACTTTCAAATTGTCCGTGTATATATATATATATATATATATATATATATATATGCACATACATAGCAAATATGGCAAAATATTAATAATTAGTGAGTCCAAAAAAAAAAAAAAAAAAAAGAAAGCCTTCCTCAATGATCAGTGCAAAGAAATAGAGGAAAACAACAGATTGGGAAAGACTAGAGATCTCTTCAAGAAAATTAGAAATACCAAAGGAACATTTCATGCAAAGATACGCTCAATAAAGGACAGAAATTGTATGGACCTAACAGAAGCAGAAGATATTAAGAACAGGTGGCAAGAATACACAGAAGAACTGTACAAAAAAGATCTTCACGACCCATATAATCACGGTGGTGTGATCACTCACCTAGAGCCAGACATCCTGGAATGTGAAGTCAAGTGGGCCTTAGGAAGCATCACTATGAACAAAGCTAGTGGAGGTGATGGAATTCCAGTTGAGCTATTTCAAATCCTAAGAGATGATGCTGTGAAAGTGCTGCACTCAATATGCCAGCAAATTTGGAAAACTCAGGAGTGGCCACAGGACTGGAAAAGGTCAGTTTTCGTTCCAATCCCAAAGAAAGGCAATGCCAAAGAATGCTCAAACTACCGCACAATTGCATTCATCTCACATGCTAGTAAAGTAATGCTCAAAATTCTCCAAGCCAGGCTTCAGCAATACGTGAACCGTGAACTTCCAGATGTTCAAGCTGGTTTTAGAAACGGCAGAGGAACCAGAGATCAAATTGCCAACATCCGCTGGATCATCGAAAAAGCAAGAGAGTTCCAGAAAAACATCTATTTCTGCTTTATTGACTATGCCAAAGCCTTTGACTGTGTGGATCACAAGAAACTGTGGAAAATTCTGAAAGAGATGGGAATACCAGACCATCTGACCTGTCTCTTGAGAAACCTGTATGCAGGTCAGGAAGCAACAGTTAGAACAGGACATGGAACAACAGACTGGTTCCAACTAGGAAAAGGAGCCTGTCAGGGCTGTATATTGTCACCCTGCTTATTTAACTTATATGCAGAGTACATCATGAGAAATGCTGGGCTGGAAGAAACACAAGCTGGAATCAAGACTGCTGGGAGAAATATCAATAACCTCAGATATGCGGATGACACCACCCTTATGGCAGAAAGTGAAGAATTAAAGAACCTCTTGATGAAGGTGAAAGAGGAGAGTGAAAAAGTTGGCTTAAAGCTCAACGTTCAGAAAACTAAGATCATGGCATCTGGTCCCATCACTTCATGGGAAATAGATGGGGAAACAGTGGAAACAGTGTCAGACTTCATTTTTTTTGGGCTCCAGAATCACTGCTGATGGTGACTGCAGCCATGAAATTAGAAGACGCTTACTCCTTGGAAGGAAGGTTATGGCCAACCTAGATAGCATATTTAAAAGCAGAGACATTACTTTGCCAACCAAAGTCCATCTAGTCAAGGCTATGGTTTTTCCAGTGGTCATGTATGAATGTGAGAGTTGGACGGTGAAGAAAGCTGAGCGCTGAAGAATTGATGCTTTTGAACTGTGGTGTTGGAGAAGACTCTTGAGAGTCCCTTGGACTGCAAGGAGATCCAATCAATCCATCCTAAAAGAGATCAGTCCTGGGTGTTCATTGGAAGGTCTGATGTTGAAGCTGAAACTCCAATACTTTGGCCACCTCATGAGAAGGGTTGACTCATTGGAAAAGACCCTGATGCTGGGAAGGATTGGGGGCAAGAGGAGAAGGGGACGACAGAGGATGAGATGGTTGGATGGCATCACCGACTCGATGGACATGGGTTTGGGTGGACTCCGGGAGTTGGTGATGGACAGAGAGGCCTGGCGTGCTGCAATTCATGGGGTCGCAAAGAGTCGGATACGACTGAGCGACTGAACTGAACTGAACTGAATTACCCAGAGTCTCACATTAACTTCTTCATTGGGCCTTAGATGTTCTGTTGTATATGTACACTCATAATTTCTTGACTTTAATGTCTGTAGGTCTCTAGTCTGCTTTGTAGCACTTAATATATAGTGTCCACTGCTTTTTCCACCTTTGTTCTAAATTATGTGAAATCAAGATAAATATTTTGCATCAGTCCTTCAGGTTTTCCCCAAGGCAGGTTAGAATAAACATAAACAATACTTTGCAAATAAAGTCTTCTCTGTTCTCTCTGGTTTGTGAGAAGTAATTAGGAACCAGGCTTCCAATTCTTCAAGATCAAAACCACTGCTGCACTGCGGAGGAGAGTGCGGATAAAACTGAGTCAAAAAGCCACAAAACTTTCTTGCCATTATGAAGGTGTCTTTTTCTTGATTCAGAATTCACCTGGTTTCTGTAATCTTTTGTATTACTGAGCTCTGAAAAAATCAGTTCAGACAGTTTCTAATTGGTTTTATTTTTAATGTTTCTGTGGGGAAACAAGAGCATGGAACTTCTGAATTTGCTGTTTTGCTGATATGCAGCATCTTTTTTGAATCTACTTCACCTATAACTTTTCTTATCCTGGCTAATGATAACACTATCCAGTCACCCATGAAGCCTGGATGTCTACATGAGACTCCTTTCTTTCTCCTTCATACCCTACCTTTAATTCATCACCAAAGCCTATAGATTATACCTTTTAAAGGTCTCTGAAGTTTGGGTTCCAGTTAAGATGGAGTAAATACACTCCACCCTGTCTCTTCCATTGATTTAAATGGAAAACAATGTAAGAATACTTGGAGCAGCTATCTGAGTACAAAAAGTATATGGCAGTAAGCAGATTTGGGTAGGAAACAAGAAGACTGATCCAGCAGTGATTTTCCTGTCCCCTACCTTTCACCTTTACCAACTGAGCTGCCAGGGAAGCCAAAAAGTGGGGCTGGGGGGAGAGAAAGCTCATGGACTATACAGTCCATGGAATTCTCCAGGCCAGAATACTGGAGTGGGTAGACTTTCCCTTCTCCAGAGGACCTTCCCAACCCAGGGATCAAACCAAGGTCTCCCACATTGTAGGCAGATTCTTTACCAATAGTGGAGGTCGCCATTAGCCCCACCATAGAGCAGCCAGAACTTACACAGGACTGGGAAACAGACTCTTGGAGGGCATAAACAGAACCTTGTGCACACCAGGACACAGGAGAAAGGAACAGTGATCCCACAAGAGACTGAGCCAAATTTGCCCGTGAGTGTCCATGAGTCTCCTGGGGAGGCGTGGGTCAGTGGTGGCCTGCTGCAGGGTTGGGGGCACTGAGTGAAGCAGTGTGTGCATGGGACCTTTTGAAGGAGGTCACCATTATCTTCATTACCTCTGCCATAGGTGGAGGTCAAATAACAGGGAGGGAACACAGCCCTGCCCTTCAACAGAAAATTTGATTAAATATTTACTGAGCATGGCCCTGCCATTCAGAACAAGACCCAGTTTCCCCTTCAGTCTCTCCCATCAGCCTCTTATCATTCTCCATCAGAAGGCAGACAGACTGAAAACAACAGTCACCAAAAACTAACCAAGCTGATCACATGGACCACAGCCTTGTCTAATTCAATGAGACTATGAGCCATGTCATGTAGGGCTACCCAAGATGGATGGGTCATGGTGGAGAGTTCTGACAAAACGTGGTCCACTGGAGAAGGGGATGGCAAACCACTTCAGTATTCTTGCCTTGAGAACCCCACGAACAGTATGAAAAAGGCAAAAAGATAGGACACTGAAAGATGAAGTCCCCAGGTCAGTAGGTTCCCAATATGCTATTGGAGATCAGTGGATCAAAAACAAGACTGGGAGCTGACTGTGGCTCAGATCATGAACTCCTTATGGCCAAATTCAGACTTCAACTGAAGAAAGTAGGGAAAACCACTAGACCATTCAGGTATGACCTAAATCAAATCCCTTACAATTATACAGTGAAAGTGAGAAATAGATTCAAGGGATTAGATCTGATAGAGAGCCTGAAGAACTGTGGACAGAGGTTCGTGACATTGTACAAGAGGCAGAGATCAAGACCCTCCCCACGAAAAAGAAATTCAAAAAGGCAAAATGGTTGTCTCAGGAGGCTTTACAAATAGCTATGAAAAGAAAAGAAACTAAAGGCAAAGGGGAAAAGGAAAGATATACCCATTTGATACACATTTGCAGATACACCCATTTGCAGAATTCCAAAGAATAGCAAGGCGAGATAAGAAAGCATTCCTCAGGGATCAATGCAAATAATTAGAGGAAAACAATAGAATGGGAAAGACTAGGATCTCTTCAAGAAAATTGGAGATACCAGGGGAATATTTCATGCAAAGGTGGGCACAATAAAGGACAGAAATGGTATGGACCTAACAGGAGCAGAAGATATTTAGAAGAGGTGGCAAGAGTACACAGAAGAACTATACAAAAAAGTTCTTCCCGACCCACATAATCACGATGGTGTGATCACTCACCTAGAGCCAGACATCCTGGAATGCAAATCAAGTGGGCCTTAGGAAGCATCACTATGAACAAAGCTAGTGGAGGTGATGGAATTCCAGTTGAGCTATTTCAAATCCTAAGAGATGATGCTGTGAAAGTGCTGCACTCAATATGCCAGCAAATTTGGAAAACTCAGGAGTGGCCACAGGACTGGAAAAGGTCAGTTTTCGTTCCAATCCCAAAGAAAGGCAATGCCAAAGAATGTTCAAACTACTGAACAATTGTACTCATCTCACACGCTAGCAAAGTAATGCTCAAAATTCTCCAAGCCAGGCTTCAACAGTGTGTAAATCATGGACTTCCAAATGTTCAGGCTGTGTTTAGAAAAAGCAGAGGAACCAGAGATCAAATTGCCAACATCCGCTGGATCATTGAAAAGCAAGGGAGCTCCAGAAAAACATTTACTTCTGCTTTATTGACTATGCCAAAACCTTTGACTGTGTGGATCACAACAAATTGTGGGAAATTCTTAAATAAATGGGAATACGAGACCATTTGACCTTCCTCCTGAGAAATCTGAATGCAGGTCAAGCAGTAACAGTTAAAACTCGACATGGAACAACAGACTTGTTCCCAATAGGGAAAGGAGTACGTCAAGGCTGTATATTGTCACCCTGCTTATTTAACTTATATGCAGAGTATATCATGAGAAACGCTGGGCTGGAGGAAGCACAAGCTGGAATCAACATTGTCGGGAGAAATATCAATAACCTCAGATATGCAGGTGACACCACCCTTATGGCAGAAAGTGAAGAAGAACTAAAGAGCCTCTTGATGAAAGTGAAAGAGGAGAGTGAAAAATTTGGCTTAAAACTCAACATTCAGAAAACTAAGATCACGGCATCTGGTCCCATCACTTCATGGCAAATAGATGGGGAAACAGTGGAAACAGTGTCAAACTTTATTTTTCTGGGCTCCAAAATCACTGCAGATGGTGATTGCAGCCATGAAGTTAAAAGACGCTTGCTGTTGGGAAAAAAAGTTATGACCAACCTAGACAGCATTTTAAAAAGCAGAGACATTACTTTGTCAAAGCTATGGTTTTTCCAGTGGTCATATATGGATGTGAGAGTTGGAGTATAAGGAAAGCTGAGCACCAAAGAATTGATGCTTTTGAACTGTGGTGTTGGAGAAGACTCTTAAGAGTCCCTTGGACAGCAAAGAGATCCATCCAGTCCATCCTAAAGGAAATCATTCCTGAATATTCATTGGAAGGACTGAGACTGATGCTGAAACTCCAATAGTTTGGCCACCATATGATGCAAAGAACTGACTCATTTGAAAAGACTCTAATGCTGGGAAAGGTTGAAGGTGGGAGGAGAATGGGACAACAGAGGATGAGATGGTTAGATGACATCACTAACTCTATGGACATGAGTTTGAGTAAACTCTGGGAGTTGGTGATAGATAGGGAGGCCTGGCATGCTGCAGTCCATGGGGTCACAGTCAGACAGGACTGAGCGACTGAACTACTACTACTACATTTTTCCCCTTTGCCTGGGCTCAAAGGCCACCTTAAATTCAGAATTCCACACTAGTTATGAATAGAAAGAAGTATTCTTTTTCTTGTCTGAAGAGCAGGAAGAGGTTTAAGGGTCAGAGAAATTGGAGGAAATCTCATCTTTTTTATTTGTTCAATTTCCTCCTGCTCCAGGCCCCAGGTTATCCCGCAGGTAAAGCAATCGTAACCACAACTGACAAAATCCTTTTCTCTGAATAGAGAAACCATGATTATAAGAGCATGGAAATTACCCCTGTTGCATTTTCTCACATCCCATCCTCCCACTTCTTTGTCCCAACAGGCAGATATTGATGTGAGAAGTACATGGAATAGTAGGGAACCCAAAATCCAAGTTTCTTCCTAGAAAACCCAGAAAAGGGAGCTTCCAGGAACCAGAATATGTTGCAGAAATCACAGAAAGGAGGGAGTTCAAGAAAGTGATCCCATAAGTTGTATGGGCTCATCCCAGAGCAGTGTATGCATAGATCTGACCCTACACAGAAAACATGGCAAAGTTTTTGAGAATTAAACTACAAGGTTGACTTCCACCCGGATCTTAGACTGGCCACTGGGTGGCGTGGACATGGAACGGATCTTGAATAACATTGCAAACATTTTGGAAACTGAATTGACATTACAACCATAGCCCACACAGGCATGTGAGAATTTATATGTTTAATAGAATCAGGTGAATTGCCTGCTAAAATAAAAAAAATCAACATTCTCAATACGTATTAATCAAGACACACAGTCTCATATCATAATATTCAAAATGTTCAGGTATAATCCAAAATTATCTGACATTAAATATAGGAAAACCTATTCCCTAAAAATAGGAAAACTCATTTAAAAATGAAAATCAAGAGATACCCACATTCAGATGACACAGATGGAACACTTTGAACACTTTGGAGCAATTATTATAACTATACTGCAAGAAATAAAGTAAATATCCCTGAAATAACTAGAAAGCTAGATGATTTCAGCAGGAAAATACATAATGTAAAGAAGAACCAAATGAAACTTTTATTCAATCCACATGAACTGCTTTACTTTTCCCATGCACCCAGTTAACTTTCATCCTTCAACACTTGCCTGAGCATCTCCTCTAGAATGCTTTCCTTGACCCTCTTTTGACTTGACTTGTGTCTCTTTCATGCTTCACCAGCACACCTGTTTACTTCTTTGAATCCACCATATGGCAACTATTTGGGGGTATGTTTTTCCTCATAGACAGAAGCATTCCATATGCGCAAGGGACTGTGGAAAGATCCTGAATATCCATTGGAAAGACTGATGCTGGAGCTGAAGCTCCAATACTTTGGCCACCTGATGTGAAGAAATGACTCACTGGAAAAGACCCTGCTGCTGGGAAAGAATGAAGGAAGGGAGAGAAGGGGATGACAGAGGATAAGACAGTTGGATGGCATCACTGTCTCGATGGCATGAATTTGAACAAGCTCCAGGAGTTGATGATGGACAGGGAAGCCTGTCGTGCTGCAGTCCATGGGGTTGCATAGAGTCGGACATGACTGAGTGACTGAATTGAACTGATGGACAGCTCTTAGACAAGCAGACTCTTTCTGTTAGCTGTGGCAAGCTCTTTCCCCCCTCTACTCTCCTGTCCCTGGTTTTTAAGCACTTATGCATGATTTGGATTTCGGTTTAGGAGATGGTATTTTCAGACTCAATTCCCTGATGTTCATAAATACAGGAAAGAATGGATGGATTTGCAAATAATAGCATGATTTGCATCCATTCTGAGAAGGAAAGTCTTCTGATAGCCTTTTTCTGTGACCAAGAAGCTGGGCAACAGACTCTGGGGCTCTGAGAGGTATGGGAAGTGTATTCCAGCTGTTCCTTCCTATTTTGGCTCCTGGGTATTTGTTTGCTTTGAATTTCCAGCTATTGGTTTTCTAGTGATGTCTATGTATCTGCATCAGTGTATATTTTTATGCGTACATATTTGTGTTGTTTGTAGATAAGTATCAGACACTAGTTGATAACAGTCAGGAGGCAATATTTGTGAATAGTCCCTGGCTGGTTCAGTAGGGTAGATGGAAGTATTGCAAGGCAGTTAGCCTTTTCCTGAAAGTTGGATTCTCTCTTTCACATGCATGCACGCACGTGTGTGCATGTGCACACACACACACTCCTGAAAAAAAATATGAATTCAAAAGATTACAGACTATAGTACTAGCTCTGCAAATTATTAACTTTTGAACTCTCACACCTGTTCTCTCTTTACTGAAGTTTTTCAGGTTCTCCATCTATATAACCCCTTCTCAGATCTTAAGGCCCAAATCATATACCACTTCTATGAAGTGTTCTTTGAATCCCCTAGCAGCTAGCTCCCCTTGTTCTGCTTTGCATTTCAGGTATTACATTGATTATCCTACATTACATCAACCAATTTATGTTTCATTTTTTTTAAATTTTTGAAATAATAGTATTTATTTATTTTTTATTTCTTTAAATTTTAATTGGAGGCTAATTACTTTACAATATTTTAGTGGTTTATGCCATACATTGACATGAATCAGCCATGGGTGTACATGTGTTCCCCATCCTGAACCCCCTTCCCACCTCCTTCCCCATCACATCCCTCAGGGTCATCCCAGTGCACCAGCCCTGAGCACCCTGTCTCATGCGTCGAACCTGGACTGGCGATATGTTTCACATATGATAATATACATGTTTCAATGTTATTCTCTCAAATCATCCCACCCTCAACTTCTCCCACAGAGGCCAAAAGTCTGTTCTTTACATCTGTGTCTCTTTTGCTGTCTCGCATACAAGGTCATCGTTACCATCTTTCTAAATTCCATATATATGCATTAGTATACTGTATTGATGTTTTTCTTTCTGAGTTACTTCACTCTGTATAATAGGCTCCAGTTTCATCCACCTCATTAGAATTGATTCAAATGTATTCTTTTTAATGGCTGAGTAATATTCCATTGTATATATGTACCATAGCTTTCTTATCCATTCATCTGCCGATGGACATCTAGGTTGCTTCCATGCCCTGGCTATTATAAACAGTGCTGCAATGAACATTGGGGTACACGTGTCTCTTTCAAGTCTGGATTCCTCAGTGTGTATGCCCAGCAGTGGGATTGCTGGGTCATATGGAAGTACTAGTTCCAGTTTTTTAAGTAGTATCCACACTGTTCTCCGTAGTGGCTGTACTAGTTTGCATTCTCACCCACAGTGGAAGAGGGTTCCCTTTTCTCCACACCCTCTCCAGCATTTGTTGCTTGTAGACTTTTTGATAGCAGCCATTCTGACTGGCGTGAGATGGTACAACATTGTGGTTTTGATTTGCATTTCTCTAATAATGAGTGATGTTGAGCATCTTTTCATGTGTTTGTTAGCCATCTGTATGTCTTCTTTGGAGAAATATCTGTTTACTTTTTTGGCCCATTTTTTGATTGGGTCGTTTATTTTTCTGGAATTGAGCTGCAGGAGTTGCTTGTATATTTTTGACATTAATTTTTTGTCAGTTGCTTCATTTGCTATTATTTTCTCCCATTCTGAAGGCTGTCTTTTCACCTTGCTTATAGTTAGTTTCCTTCCTACAAAAGCTTTTAGTTTTAATTAGGTCCCATTTGTTTATTTTTGCTTTTATTTCCATTAATCTTGGAGGTGGGTCATAGAGGATCCTGCTGTGATTTATGTCAGTGAGTGTTTTGCCTATGTTTTCCTCTAGGAGTTTTATAGTTTCTGGTCTTACGTTTAGTTCTTTAATCCATTTTGAGTTTATTTTTGTGTATGGTGTTAGAAAGTGTTCTAGTTTCATTCGTTTCAAGTGGTTGATCAGTTTTCCCAGCACCACTTGTTAAAGAGATTGTCTTTTCTCCATTGTATATTCTTGCCTCCTTTGTCAAAGATAAGGTGTCCATAGGTGCATGGATTTATCTCTTGGCTTTGTATTTTGTTCCAATGATGTATATTTCTGTCTTTGTGCCAGTACCATACTGTCTTAATGACTGTAAATTTGTAGTATAGTCTGAAGTCAGGCAGGTTGATTCCTCCAGTTCCATTCTTCTTTCTCAAGATTGCTTTGGCTATTCGAGATTTTTTGTATTTCAATACAAATTGTGAAATTATTTGTTCTAGTTCTGTGAAAAATACCATTGGTAGCTTGATAGGAATTGCATTGAATCTATAGATTGCTTAGGGTAGTATACTCATTTTCACTATATTGATTCTTCCAATCCATGAACACGGTATATTTCTCCATTTATTTTAGTCCTCTTTGATTTCTTTCATCAGTGTTTTATTGTTTTCTATATACAGGTCTTTTGTTTCTTTTCCAAAACTATGTTGAATAGTAGTGGTGAGAGTGGGCATCCTTGTCTTGTTCCTGACTTTAGGGGAAATGCTTTCAATTTTTCACCATTGAAGGTAATGTTTGCTGTGGGTTTGTCATATATAGCTTTTATTATGTTGAGGTATGTTCCTTCTATGCCTGCTTTCTGGAGGGTTTTTAATGATAAATGGATGTTGAATTTTGTCAAAGGCTTTCTCTGAATCTATTGAGATAATCATATGATTTTTATCTTTCAATTGGTTAATGTGGTGTATTACATTGATTGATTTGTGGATATTAAAGAATCTTTGCATCCCTGGAATAAAGCCCACTTGGTCATGATGTATGATGTTTTAAATATGTTGTTGGATTCTGTTTGCTAGGATTTTGTTAAGGATTTTTGCATCTATGTTCATCAATGATATTGGCCTGTAGTTTTCTTTTTTTGTGGCATCTTTGTCTGATTTGGGTATTAGGGTGATGGTGGCCTCATAGAGTGAGTTTAGAAGTTTACCTTCCTCTGCAATTTTCTGGAAGATTTTGAGTAGGATAGGTGTTAGCTCTTCTCTAAATTTTTGGTAGAATTCAGCTGTGAAACCGTCTGGTCTTGGGCTTTTTTTTGCTGGAAGATTTCTCATTATAGTTTCAATTTCCGTGCTTGTGATGGGTCTGTTTAGATTTTCTATTTATTCCTGGTTCAGTTTTGGAAAGTTATACTTTTCTAGGAATTTTTCCATTTCTTCCAAGTTGTCCATTTTATTGGCATATAGTTGCTGATAGTAGTCTCTTATGATTCTTTGTATTTCTATGTTGTCTGTTGTGATTTCTCCATTTTCATTTCTAATTTTGTTGATTTGATTTTTCTCTCTTTGTTTCTTGATGAGTCTGGCTAATGGTTTGTCTATTTTATTTAACTTCTCAAAGAACCAGCTTTTAGCTTTGTTTTTGCTTTATTTTTGCTATGGTCTCTTTTGTTTCTTTTGCATTTATTTCTGCCCTAATTTTTATGATTTCTTTCCTTTTACTAACCCTGGGACTCTTCATTTCTTCCTTTTCTAGCTGCTTTAGGTGTACAGTTAGGTTATTTATTTGACTTTTTTCTTGTTTTTTGAGGTAAGCCTGTATTGCTATGAACCTTCCCCTTGGCACTGCTTTTACAGTGTCCCATAGCTTTTGGGTTGTTGTGTTTTCATCTTCATTCATTTCTATGCATATTTTGATTTCTTTTTTGATTTCTTCTGTGATTTGTTGGTTATACAGCAGCGTGTTCTTCAGCCTCCATATGTTGGAATTTTTAATAGTTTTTCTCCTGTAATTGACATCTAATCTTACTACATAGTGGTCAGAAAAGATGCTTGGAATGATTTCAATTTTTTTGAATTTACCAAGGCTAAATTTATGGCCCAGGAAATGATCTATCTTGGAGAAGCTTCCATGTGCACTTGAGAAAAAGGTGAAGTTCATTGTTTTGGGGTGAAATGTCCTATAGATATCGATTAGGTCTCGCTGGTCTATTGTATCATTTAAGGTTTGTGTTCCTTGTTAATTTTCTGTTTAGTTGATCTATCCTTAGGTGTGATTGGGGTATTAAAGTCTCCCATTATTATTGTGTTATTGTTAATTTCCCCTTTCATACTTGTTAGCATTTGTCTTATATATTGCGTTGCTCCTATGTTGGGTGCATATATATTTATAATAATTATATCTTCTTCTTGGATTGATCTTTTGATCATTATGTAGTGACTTTCTTTGTCTCTTTTCACAGCCTTTATTTTAAAGTCTATTTTATCTGATATGAATATTACTACTTCTGCTTTCTTTTGATCTCTATTTGCGTGGAATATCTTTTTCTAGCCCTTCACTTTCAGTCTGTATGTGTCCCTTGTTTTGAGGTGGGTCTCTTGTAGACAACATTTTATAATTGGATTTTGTTGTTTATTTTTGCTATTAAGTGGTATGAGTTCATTACATATTTTGGATATTAAAGTCTTATCAGATACATGAATTGCAAATATTTCCCCCCATTTGGTATGTTACCTTCTCATTTTTTTGATGATTTCATTTGCTATGCAGAGGTATTTTAGTTTGATGTAGTCGCATTTGCTTCCTTTTTCTTTTGTTGCTTTTATTTTGGTGTTAAATCCAAAAAAGAATATCACCAAGACTGAAGTCAAAGAGCTTACCACCTATGTTCTTTTCTAGGAATTTTGCAGTTTCAGGTCTTACATTCACGTTTTAAATTCATTTTTAAAATATATTTAAAATATTTATTAAAGACAAGTACACATACTAACAAGTAAAGTAGAAACCAAAATACTTAAAGTAACAGAGAAACACACTATTTCCTACTTTTTCCCACTCCCAGTGCAATTTCTGTAGAAACAACTATTTTAAATTATTTTCTTGAAAAATCCCTCCATACGTGCTAAGAAAAAAGCATCCATACATATTGCATTCTCTGCTTCCTCTTAGGATATTGAAGATTTACTCTCTAACACCACTTTCCAACATTACACTCATCCTTACAAAATAATAATAAATCTTAATTTTAGGTAAATCAGCTAACAATATTTGTGTTAATAAGAAGAAATAATTTATTTCTTTAGTGTTAAGTATTGACCTTCATTGCATTTTATTTCTGCTAAATTTTTGTTTGCTGTATTTGCTTATTGTTTTACATCTTATTAGAAGAGACAAATAAACATTTATTTTACTCAACTGTTTCATCAGAGTCATTTCAATATACATAGAAAAAAATGGAGCCCAATATTCTTGTGTTGCATTCTAGGCCAGTGGCTGAGGACCATGACGACAGTCCTAAGAGTTCCATTGTGTATGATCCTAAATAGGATCCACTGTGTCCTAATTCATAAGATTTTGCTTCTTGGTGTAAGAATTACCATAATCTTAAGTGCTTTCTAGAAAGAGTGTATCAGTTCAGTTTAGTTGTTCAGTCGTGTCTGACTCTTTGCGACCCCATGGACTACAGCACACCAGCCCTCCCTGTCCATCACCAATTCCCAGAGCTTGTTCAAATTCATGTCTGTCAAGTCGGTGATGCCATCCAACGATCTCATCCTCTGTCGTCCCCTTCTCCTCCTGCCCTCAATCTTTCCCAGCATCAGGGTCTTTTCCAATGAGTCAGTTCTTTGCATCAGGTTGTCAAAGTATTGAAGTTTCAGCTTCAGCATCGGTCCTTCCAATGAATATTCAGGACTGATTTCTTTAGGGTGGACTGGTTGGATCTCCTGCAGTCCAGGGGACTTTCAAGGGTCTTCTCCAACACCACAGTTCAAAAGCGTCAATTCTTCAGTTCTCAGCTTTATGGTCCAACTCTCACATCCATACATGACTACTGGAAAACCCATAGCTTTGACTAGACGGACCTTTGTTGGCAAAGTAATATCTCTGCTTTTTAATGTGCTGTCTAGGTTGGTTATAGCTTTTTTTCAAGGAGTGTCTTTTAATTTCATGGCTGAAGTCACCATCTGCAGTGATTTTGGAGCCCAGGAAAATAAAGTCTCTCACTGTTTCCATTGTTTCCCCATCTATTTGCCATGAAGTGAGGGGACCGGATGCCATGATCTTCGTTTTTTGAATGTTGAGTTTTAAGCCATCTTTTTCACTCTCCTCTTTAACTTTTGCCAAGAGGCTCTTTAGTTTCTCTTTGCTTTCTGCCATAAGGGTGGTGTCATCTGCATATCTGAGTTTATTGATATTTCTCCCAGTAATCTTGATTCCAGCTTGTGCTTCATCCAGCCTGGCATTTCACATGATATACTCTGCATATAAATTAAATGAGCAGTATGACAATATACAGCCTTGATGTACTCCTTTCCCTATTGTGAACCAGTCTGTTGTTCCATGTCGAGTTTCAACTGTTACTTCTTGACCTGTATACAGATTTCTCAAGGGGCAAGTAAGGTAGAATGATGTTCCCATCTCTTGAAGAATTTGCTACAGTTTGTTGTGATCCACACAGTCAAAGGCTTTGGCATAGTCAATAAAGCAGAAGTAGATGTTTTTTTCTGGAATTGTCTTGCTTTTTCTATGATACAAAAGATGTTGGCAATTTGATCTCTGATTCCTCTGCGTTTTCTAAATCCAGCTTGAACAACTGGAAATTCTTGGCTCACGTACTGTTAAAACCTCTCTTGGAGAATTTTGAGCACTATTTTGCTAGCATGTGAGATGTGTGCAATTTTGCAGTAATATGAAAATTTTTTGGCATTGCCTTTCTTTGGGATTGGAATGAAAACTGACCTTTTTCAGTTCTGTGGCCACTGCTGAATTTTCCAAATTTGCTGGCATATTGAATGCAGCACTTTCACACCATCATGTTTTAGGACTTGAAATGGCTCAGCTGGAAATTCCATCACCTCCACTAGCTTTGCTTGTAGTGATGCTTCCTAAGTCCCACTTAACTTCACATTCCAGGAAGTCTGGCTCTAGGTAAATGATCACACCATCGTGGTTATCTGTGTCATTAAGATCCTTTCTGTATAGTTCTTCTGTATGTTCTTGCCACCTTTTCTTAATATATTCTGCTTCTGTTAGGTCCATATGATTTTTGTCCTTTATTGTGCCCATCTTTGCATGAAATATTCCCTTGTTATCTCTAATTATCTTGAAGAGATCTCTAGTCTTTCCGTTTCTATCCTTTTCCTCTAGTTCTTTGAGTTGATCACTGAGGAAGGCTTTCTTAACTCTACTTGCTATTTTTTGGAACTCTACATTCAGATGGGTATATCTTTCCTTTTCTCCTTTGCCTTTGGCTTTTCTTCTTTTCTCAGCTATTTGTAAGGCCTCCTAGGACAACCATTTTGCATTTTTGCGTTTCTTTTCCTTGGGAATAGTCTTGATCACTGCTTCCTGTATTATGTCATGAACCTCTGTCCATAGATCTTCAGACACTCTGTCTGTCAGATCTAATCCTTTGTATCTGTTTGTCACTTCCACTATAAAATCATAAGGGATTTCATTTAGGTCGTATATGAATGACCTAGTGGATTCCCCTACTTTCTTCCATTTAAATCTGAGTTTTGCAATAAGGACTTCATGATTTGAGCCATAGTCAGCTTCCAGTCTTGTTTTTGCTGACTGTATAGAGCTTCTCCAACTTCAGCTGAAAAGAATACAAATCAATCAGATTTCAGTATTGATCAGCTGGTTATGCCATGTGTAGAGTCATCTCTACACAGGTTGGAAGAGGGTGTTTGTTACAACCAGTGCATGCTCTTGGCAAAACTCTATTAGCCTTTGCCTGTCTTAATTCTGTACTCAAAGGCCAAATTTGCCTGTTATTCCAGGTATCTCTTGACTTCCTACTTTTGTATTCAAGTACCCTATGGTGAAAAGTACATCTCTTTTTGGTGTTAATCCTAGAAAGTCTTGTAGGTCATCATAGAACAGCTCAACTTCAACTTCTTCATCATTAGTGGTTCGGGCATAGACTTGGATTGCTGTGATATTGAATGGTTTGCCTTGGAAATGAACAGAGATCATTCTGCCATTTTGAGATTGTACCAAAGTGCTGCATTTCAGACTCTTTTGTTGACTATGAGGACTATTCCATTTCTTCTAAGGGATTCTTGCCCACAGTAGTAGATGTAATGGTCATCTGAGTTAAATTCACCCATTCCAGTCCACTTTAGTTCACTGATTCCTAAAATGTCAGTGTTCACTCTTGCCATCTCCTGTTTGATCAGTTTCATTTACCTTGATTTGTGGACCTAACATTCCAGGTTCCTATGCACTATTGTTCTTTACAGCATCGGACTTTACTTCTATCACTAGTCACATCCACGACTGGGCATTGTTTTCACTTTGGGTCTATCTCTTCATTCTTTCTGGAGTTATTTCTCCACTGATCTCCAGTAGCATGTTGGTCACCCACCGACCTGGGGAGTTCATTTTTCAGTGTCCAACCTTTTTGCCTTTTCATGCTGTTCATGGGGTTCTCAAGGCAAGTATACTGAAGTGGTTTGCCATTCCTGTCTCCAGTGGACCACGTTTTGTCAGAACTCTCCACCATGACCCATCTGTCTTGGGTGATCCTCCATGGCATGGCTCATAGTTTCATTGAGTTAGACAAGGCTGTTCTCCATGTGATCAGTTGGTTAGTTTTCTGTGATTGTGGTTTTCATTCTGTCTGTCTTCTGACCATACCTCCCTGACAAGAGTCACCACCGGAAAGAGTGCATAGAACAAGAATATATCCATCCATGCATGCTGAAAGTGTCTTTATTTAACCCACATTATGATTGGTGATTTTTTAAAATTGGAGGATAATTGTTTTGCAATATTGTATGATTTCTGCTATACAAAAGCATGAATCAGTCATAAGTATACATATAACCCCTCCCTCTTGAACCTCCTCCCACAGCCCCATCCCACTCCTTTAGGTCATCACAGAGCACCAGGATGAGCTCCCTGTGTCATACAACAACTTCCAACTAGCTATTTTACACATGGAAATTTATATATTTCAATCCTACTTGCTCAGTTCATCTCACCCTCTCCTTAACCCATTGTCTCCACATGTCTTTTCTGTATGTAGGCATCTCTATTTCTGCCCTGCAAATAAGCTCATCAGTACCATTTTTCTAGATTCCATATATATGCATTAATATTTGATATCTGTTTTTATCTTTCTGACTTTACTCTGTATAACAGGCTCTAGGTTCATCTACCTCAGTTCAACTGACTTAAACCCATTCCTTTTTATAGCTGAGTAATATTCCATTATATATATGTACCACAGCTTCTTTATCCATTCATCTGTTGATAGACATCTAGATTGCTTCCATGTCATATCTATTGTAAATTGTACTACAATGAACACTGGATAGAAGGCAATGGCACCCCACTCCAGTACTCTTGCCTGGAAAATCCCATGGATGGAGGAGCCTGGTAGGCTACAGTCCATGGGGTTGCTAGGAGTCAGACACGACTGAGCAACTTCACTTTCACTTTTCCCTTTCATGCACTGGAGAAGGCAATGGCAACCCATTCCAGTATTCTTGCCTGGAGAATCCCAGGGATGGCGGAGCCTGGTGGGCTGCCGTCTATGGGGTTGCACAGAGTCGGACACGACTGTAGCGACTTAGCAGCAGCAGCAGCAGTATATATAACAGAGGAGCTTGGTGGGCTATATTCCATGGGGTCACAAAGAGTCCAATACGCCTGAGCATGCACACACACATGCCCAGTAGTGGGATTTCTGGGTCATATGGTAGTCTTATTCCTAGTTTTCTAAGGAATCTCCATACTGTTCTCCATAATGGCTGTATCAATTTACATTTCCACCAACAGTGCAAGAGTGTTCCCTTTTCTCTACATCCTCTCAGCATTCCTTGTTTGTAGGTTTCTTCATGATGGCCATTCTGAACTATCTCATTGTAGTTTTGATTTTCTTTTTCTAATAATGAGCAATGTTGAACATCTTTTCACTTGTTTGTTGGCCAACTGGATGTCTTATCTGGAGAAATGTCTGTTTAGGTCTTCCACCCAATTTGAATGAGTGGTTTCATTTTCTGATATTGAGCTACATGAGATGCTTATAAATTTTGGAGATTAAGCCTTTGTCAGTTGTTCATTTGCAATTCTTTTCATCTTATGTATAGTTTCCTTTGCTGTGCTAAAGCTTTTAAGTTTAATTGGGTCCCATTTGTTTATTTTTGTTTTTACTTTCATTAGTCTAGGAGGTGGGTCAAAGAGGATCTTGCTGAAATTTTTGTCAGTGTGTGCCTGTTTTCATCTAAGAGTTTTCTATTTTCTGGCTTTACATTTAGGTAGATCTTTAATCCATTTTGAGTTTATTTTTGTGTATGGTGCTAGTAACTGTTCTAATGTCATTCTTTTGTATGGAACATCTCAAAAGATTTTTTCTCTCTACTTATAAAAAGATATATTGGTTAGGCTTATTTGGTATATTAGGCTTATTTGATATATTAGGCTTATTTGATATATTAAATTATGGGGAAAGCATTGTCAAATAAGTGATGCTAGTCCTTGATGGGTTATAGTTTTGTAGATATATGCTATTAACATGAGTATTCCAGAAATTGTATGAAATTCCCAGAGATCTGCTATGTCCTGGTATGCTATCACTTGCAATTCCAGTTATTGTCTTAAAATGTTATTTGTCACAGAAATAATCAAATTTCTTTGGCAATTTGCAACTCTCAGCAGATCTTTAAGTGTGGAAATTAAGTCTTTTGTCATTTATAATCATTGCTTTACTCATGCATTTATAAAATTGTCCCTGTGAAGAGCTTGGAGGTGGGATCAGATGGTGGAATAGAAAGTTGCTGAGCTCACCTCCTCCCACAAATACACCAAAATTGCAGCTTTGAGATAAAAATAAAGAAAAATTCTCTCTGAGAATAGCTCTTCTACAACTAAGGATATAAAGAAGAAAATATATCAAGACAGGTAAAAGGGAAAAATAAGTGATCCAGTCATGACACATCCCCCTGGAAGAGGAAGAGGATATCACAAACTTGGAGAGCACCTCTATGGAGTGAAGAATTTGAGCTCCACGTTGTGCACCTCAGCCCAAAGGTCTTGCACCACGAAGACAAAACCCCATAACTGATTTTGAAAACCAGTAGGACTTATAACTGAGAGAACTGGAGGACTCTAGGAAACCAAGACTCTGCTACTAAAGGGTGTGTGAGAAAACTTACTCATTTCCAGTCCCAGCACAGAAGCAGCAGATTTAGAAGTGCTTTGTGCTTAAGTGCTAATCACTTAGATGTGTCTGACTCTTTGTGACCCCAGTGGACTGTATTCTGCCAGACCTCTCTCCATGGAATTCTCCAGGCAAGAATATTGGAGTGGGTAGCCATTCCCTTCTCTAGGGGATCTTCCCCACCCAGGGATCAAGCCCACATCTCCTGAATTTCCTTCATTGCAGGCATATTCTTTACCCGCTGAGCCACTAGGGAAGCCTGGTGCTTAACGTGGCCTGCAAAAACTGCCCCGGCATGTCCACCAGCCTGCACCAGGCTCTGGAACCAACAACCCTTCTGACAAGGTGGCCACAAGTAAGCCCAGGGGAAACTGTACCTTGAATCAGGCTCTGGCTCTAACCCCTCAACTCCACTCACAATCCCTGCTGATGCAGCAGATTCCAGCATGCCCCTGGTGAAGACCCAACTCACATGGGGCTACAGCTTTAGCCCATATACCTCCAGCTCCACTCCTCCATGAAGGGAGCAGTCAGCAATGCATCCCAGAGAAAAGCCCTGGCCCACACTTGCTTCAGATCAACCATTCTCACCAAAACCACTGGCCACAAGTAGACTGCATAGGGATGCTCCCACACAAGGACATACCTTGAAGAACAGGATAGGCCATTGTTTCACCTAACTTCATAGATACAAAAAGTAAAGCAAAATGAGAAATTAGAGGAATACATTCCAAACAAAAGAAAATTAAACCTAGGAAAAAACTAATTAAAAAAGTATAAGTATTTTACTTAATAAAATGTTGGAAATGGTTGTCATAAAAATACTCTGAACTCAGAGGAAAAATAGAGGAACACAGAATTTCAACAAAGGATTAGAAAATATAATGTCAGAAAATATAAAATTAGAGTTCAGGAATATAATAACTGAACTGAAAAATACACTAGAAAAAATCAACAACAGATTGGGTGATATAAAAGAATGCATGAGACCTGGAGATAGAATAGTAAAAATCACCAAATAAGCAAGGCAAAATAAATATGTTTTTTAATGAGGATAGTTTAAAAGAACTCCAGGAAAATATCAAGTGTACTCACATTAGCATTATAGTGGTACTAGAAGAAGAAGCAATAAAAGGGGGGTAGAAAATACATTTGATAAAATAATGACACAAAACTTCCTTAACCTAAACAAGGAAACAGATATCCAGGTAGAGGAAACACAGTCTCAAAGAAGACGAACTCAAAGAGATCCACATAAAAACAGCATGATTAAAATGGCAAAAGTACAAGAGAATTTTGAAAGCAGAAAGAGAAAAAGAATCACATTCAAGGAAAATTCCATTAGACAATCAGCTAATTGTTCAGCAGAAACTTTGAAGACCAGAAGGGTGTGATATATTTAAAGTGTGGAAGGGCAAAAACCTACAGCCAAGGATAATATACCCAGCAAGGAAATCATCCAGAATGGAAGGAGAGGTAGTTTACAAGACAAGCAGAAGTCAAGAGTTCATCACCACTGAACCAGTCTTACAAGAAATGTTAAAGAATCAATCATGGCAACTGGTCCCTTCACTTCATGAGAAATGGATGGGGAAACAGTGGAAACAGTGTCAGACTTTATTTTTTTGGGCTCCAAAATCACTGCAGATGGTGATTGCAGCCATGAAATTAAAAGACACTTACTCCTTGGAAGAAAAGTTATGACCAACTTAGATAGCATATTAAAAAGCAGAGACATTACTTTGGCAACAAATGTCCGTCTAGTCAAGGCTATGGTTTTTCCAGTAGTCATGTATGGATGTGAGAGTTGGACTATAAAGAAAGCTGAATGCCAAAGAATTGATGCTTTTGAACTGTGGTGTTGGAGAAGACTCTTGAGAGTCCCTTGGACTGCAAGGAGATCCAAACAGTTCATCCTAAAGGAGATCAGTCCTGGGTGTTCATTGGAAGGACTGATGTTGAAGCTGAAACTCCAATACTTTGGCTACCTCATGAGAAGAGCTGACTCATTGGAAAAGACTCTGATGCTGGGAAAGATTGAGGGCAGGAGGAGAAGGGGATGACAGAGGATGAGATCATTGGATGGCATCACCAACTCGATGGACATGGGTTTGGGTGGACTCAGGGAGTTGGTGATAGACAGGGAGGCCTGGTGTGCTGCGGTTCATGGGGTCGCAAAGAGTCGGACACGACTGAGCGACTGAACTGAACTGAGGAAGGCCTTGCCCACTAGAGCAAGACCCAATCTTTCCCTCCCATCAAGAAGCTTACACAAGCCTCCTAGCCTCAGCCATCAGAGGGCAGACAGAAGCAAGAAGTACAGCTTCACAGAGGCTAAAACAAAAACCATGTTACAGAAAGTTAATCACACTGAAAAAGCATAAAGTCATGTCCCAGATGAAGGGGCAAGATAAAACCCCAGAAAAACCCTAAATGAAGTGAAGATAGGCAACTTTTCAGAAAAATAATTCAGAATAACAATAGTGAAGATGATCCAGGATCTCAGGAAAAGGGTGGAGGTAACAACTGAGAAGATGCAGGAGATGTTTATCAAGGATTTAGAAGCACTAAAGGACAAACAGCAATGAATAATACACTGAAAAGAAAGTGTTTGACACTAAGTCATGTGTGACTCTTTGCGACCCCATGGACTATAGTCCACCAGGCTCCTCTGTTCACGGGATTTTTCAGGCAAGAATCCTGGAGTGGATTGCAATCTCCTTCTTCAGGAGATCTTCCCAACCCAGGGACCGAACCTGGGTCTCCCACATTGCAGGCAGATTATTTACTGTCTGAGCTACCAAGGAAGCCTGATAGGCTTGTGATTGTTGCTGGTCAGTTGCTCAGTCATGGCTGAGTCTTTGAGACCCCATGGACTGCAGCACGCCAGGCTTCCCTATCCTTTACCATCTCCTGGAGCTTGCTTAAACTCATGTCCATTGAGTCAGTGATGCCATCCAACCATCTCATCCTCTGTTGCCTCCTTCTCCTCTTGCCTTCAATTGTTCCCAGCATCAGGGTCTTTTCCAATGAGTCAGTTCTTCTCATCAGGTGGCCAAAGTATTGGAGTTTCAGCTTCAGCATGTGTCCTCCCAATGAATATCCAGAGTTGACTTCCTTTAGACTTGACTGGTTGGATCTCCTTGCTGTCCAAGGGACTCGCAAGAGTCTTCTCCATCACCACAGTTCAAAAGCATCAGGTACTTTTCCAATGAGTCAGCTGTTCTCATCAGATGACTTAAATACTCGAGTTTCAGCTTCAGAATCAGCCCTTCCAAGTATTGAGGGTTGATTTCCATTAAGATTAACTGGTTTGATCTCCTTGCTGTCCAAGAGATTCTCAGGAATCTTCGGCAGCATCACAGTTTGAAGGCATCAATTCTTTGGCACTCTGCCTTCTTTATGGCCCAGCTCTCACAATGGTATGTGACGATTGGGAAGACCATAGCCTTGACTATATAAACCTTTGTTGACAGCGTAATGTCTCTGCTTTTCAACACATGGCTTGGTTTGTTATAGCTTTCCTGCTAAGAAACAAATGTCTTCTGATTTCATGTCTGCAATCAACGTCTGCAGTGATTTTAGAGCCCAAGAAGAGGAAATCTGTCACTACTTCCACATTTTTCCCCTCTTTTTGCCATGAAGTAAGAGGGCCAGATGCCATGATCTTAGTTTTTTTTAAATATATATTTATAAATATGCATTATATATATATGTATTTTAGAAAACTTATGAATTTTTCCCTAACTCATGACTGAGTGACTGAATTGAACTGAAAAAAATTATGAAATTTTGATTCCACTTGTTTGACTTAGTATGAATAGAATGTTAGATTTCAAATTAAAAAACAAATGTGCAACAAGCGACAAAAGTTTATTGTATAGCATAGGGAACTATAGTCAATATCTTGTAATAACCTATGATGGAAAATAATTTCAAAAATAATATATGTGTTTTTGTATAACTGAATCACCTTGCTGTGCACTTGAAACATTGTAAGTCAACTATGCTTCAATAAAATATATATATTTTTAAAAACTTGATCATTTCAATTGTCCTGTCTTCAAGTTTGATTCTTTCTCTCCCCTGATTAAATCTGCTTTGAAGCCTGTAGGTGACTTGTCATCAGAGTCATTGTATTGTTCAAGTCCAGCATTTCTTTTCAGTTTTTCCTCTGTATTTTATCTCTGCATTGATATTCTCACTTTGTTAATGCAGTGTTTTCCTGTTTTTGTCCATGTCTTCCTTTATCTCTCTGAGCATCTTTAACACAACTGTTTTAATGTCTCTGTTTAAAAATCCCATCATCTGGACTCCATTAGAGGAACGTTCCATTGATTTATTTTCTTCATTTAAATGGATTATACTTTCATGTTTCTTTATATGCCTTGTGGTTTTTTCCTGTTGCTGCTGCTGAAAAAAAATCTGTTGGGGGGTCTCACTAATGGATGAAATTGACTGAAATTAGTTGTAATTTACCAGTCTGTTTTGCCCTAGAAACTTCAGTTGCTTGATAGAATCTACAGTTCCAGAATAGATACTCCAGTAGTTTCTAAACTATAATTCTTGTCTAGTGCAGAGACCCAGATTCCTACTGTTTCCTACTCTGCCATCTTCCCTCTTAGCTTCACATCACAGCTTCCTATGAATGAATTATATTTCATTGTATGGATAAAACACATTTTGTTAATCTATTCATGAATTGATGGACATTTTTGCTATCTTGACATTTTTGTCTACCTATGAATAATGCTGCTATGAACATTTGTGTACAAGTTTTGGTATGGACATAAATTTTCATTTCTCTTGAGTATATATACCTAAGAGTGGAACTGTGGAGTCATATTGTAACTCTATTTTTAACTTTTTGAGAAACTGCCAGGATATATTTCATAGTGGGTGCACCATTTTACATTGCCTTCAGTGATATATAAAGTCCAATATCTCCACATCCTCAGCAACAGTTGCTGCTGTTTATTACAGCCACTATAAAAGATGTGAAGTGGCATCTCACTGTGGTTTTAATTTGCATTTTACTAATCCAAATTCACTAATGATGTTGAGCACATTTTCTTCGACTAATAGACAATTGCATATCTTCTTTGGTAATTGTCTCCTGGCATCCTTACATATTTAAAATTTATATTATTTCTCTTTTACTTTGAGTTTTAATGTATTTAGTTCTTTACACATTTTAGATACTAGGTATAACAGGTTTATGATTTGTAAAAAATTCTCTCGTTGTGTTGATTGTCTATCTCAATTTATTTTTTCAGCTCAGTTCAGTTCAGTCGCTCAGTCGTGTCCAAATCTCTGTGACCTCATAGACTGCAGTATGCCAGGCTTCCGTGTCCATCACCAACTCCTGGAGCCTACTCAAACTTATGTCCATCGCATTGGTGAGGCCATCCAACCATATCATCCTCTTTCGTTCCCTTCTTCTCCTGCCTTCAATCTTTCCCAGCATCAAGGTCTTTTCCAATGAGTCAGTTCTTCGCATCAGGTAGCCAAAGTATTGGACTTTCAGCTTCAGCATCAGTCCTTCCAATGAATATTCAGGACTGATTTCCTTTAGAATGGACGGGTTGGATCTCCTTGCAGTCCAAGGGACTCTCAAGAGTCTTCTCCAAAACCATAGTTCAAAAGCATCAATTCTTCAGTACTCAGCTTTCTTTATAGTCCAACTGTCACATCCATACATGATTACTGGAAAAACCATAGCTTTGACTAGATGGAACTTTGTTGCTAAAGTAATGTCTCTGCTTTTTAATATGCTGTCTATGTTGGTCATAGCTTTTCATCCAAAGAGCAAGCATCTTTTAATTTCATGGCTGCAGTCACCATCTACATTGATTTTAGAGCCCCCAAAATAAAGTCTATCACTGTTTCCATTGTTTCCCCATCTATTTGCCATGAAGTGATGGGACAGGATGCCATGATCTTAGTTTTATGAATGTTGAGTTTTAAGCCAACTTTTTCACTCTCCTCTTTCACTTTCATCAAAAGGCTCTTTAGTTCTTCTTTGCTTTCTGCCATAAGGGTAATTTATTTTTAGTATCTTTTAAAGTGAAAGTTTTTAATTTTGAGGAATTATAACTTTTTATTTTCTTTTATTATTTATGGTTTTGCATCATATCTAAAAATCCACTGCCAAACTCAAGGTCATAAAAATGTGCATTTGTATTTTTTCAAGAAAATCAGAGATACTGAGGGAACATTTCGTGCAAAGATGGGCACAATAAAGGACAGAAATGGTATGGAACTAGCAGAAGCTGAAGATATTAAGAAGAGGTGGCAGGAATACACAGAAGAATGATACAAAAAATATCTTCATGACCCAGATAACCACGATGGTGTGATCACTCACCTAGAGCCAGACATCCTGGAATGTGAAGTCAAGTGGGCCTTAGGAAGCATCACTATGAACAAAGCTAGTGGAGGTGATGGAATTCCAGTTGAGCTATTTCAAATCCTCAAAGATGATGCTGTGAAAGTGCTGCACTCGATATGCCAGCAAATCTGGAAAACTCAGCAGTGGCCACAGGACTGGAAAAGGTCATTTGTCATTCCAATCCCAAAGAAAGGCAATGCCAAAGAATGCTCAAACTACTGCACAATTGCACTCATCTCACACGCTAGTAAAGTAATGCTCAAAATTCTCCAAGCCAGGCTTCAGCAATACATGAACCGTGAACTTCCAGATGTTCAAGCTGGTTTTAGAAAAGGCAGAGGAACCAGAGATCAAATTGCCATTCACTGGATCATAGAAAAAGCAAGAGAGTTCCAGAGAAACATCTACTTTGGTTTTATTAACTACGCCAAGGCCTTTGACTGTGTGAATCAAAACAGACTGTGGAAAATTCTTCAAGAGATGGGAACACCAGAACTCCTAACCTGCCTTCTGAGAAACCTGTATGTAGGTCAAGAAGCAACAGTTAGAAACAGACATGGAACACCTGGCTGGTTCCAAATTGGGACAGGAGTACGTCAAGGCTGTGTATTGTTGCCTTGCTTATATAACTTATATGCAGAGTACATCATGTGAAATGCCAGGCTGGAATCAAGATTGCCAGGGGAAATATCAATAACCTCAGATATGCAGATGACACCACCCTTCTGGTAGAAAGCAAAGAGGAACTGAAGAGCCTCTTGATGAAAGTAAAAGAGGAGAGTGAAAAAGCTGGCTTAAAACTCAACATTGAAAAAACTAAGATCATGGCATCCTGTCCCATCACTTCATGGAAAATAGTTGTGGAAACAATGGAAACAGTGACAGACTTTATTTTCTTCATCTCCAAAATCACTGCAGATGGTGACTGCAGCCATGAAATTAAAAGACACTTACTCTTTGGAAAAAAAGCTGTGACAAACCTAGACAGCATATTAAAAAGCAGAAACACTACTTTGCCACCAGAGGTCCATCTAGTCAAAGCTGTGATTTTTCCAGTAGTCATGTATGGATGTGAGAGTTGGACTATAAAGAAAGCTGAGCACTGAAGAATTGATGCTTTGGAACTGCGGCATTGGAGAAGACTCTTCAGAATCTCTTGGACTGCAAGGAGATCCAACCAGTCAATCCTAAAGGAAATCAGTCCTGAATATTCATGTGGGAGCCAGCAGGGTCAGGAGAGTTAGCCCTGGCAGGGCCCTTCCTGCTGCCTGGCCAAGGACATGTGAGAGCCAGCCCAGAGGTAATGAAGTAAGTGGAAATGTCAACAACTGCAGGCATGAGAGAGCTGGCCCTGGTGGTGGCCCCTCCCAGTGCCTTGCGGAGCAGGAGTTGGTGCATGTGGAGAGAGGTTGCAATGGTGACTCTATTCCTTGCATGTCAGTTAACAATGACACTCTGCTTCTATGGCAGTCCTGGTTTCCTCCACAAGCCTTCCCAATTATAGACCTCCTCACTCTTATTCCCTCAGGTCTTCTCCTCTCAGCCAACAGCAGTCAGTCCTCTCCCAGAGTTTGCTCTCCAGACTTTAAGTTCCAGTCCTCATCTGCACCAGCATACACATGTCTTAGGTTGGGATGTGCAGGGCTATGATACAGACCATCTGTGTAGGTCTCACTTTGTCCTGTCTGCCACAGATCTATTGCTGTACTCTCCTTCAATGACCCTCAAAGTTCCTCTTCTGTCCTAACTGATCTCCTCACTGGTGAGGGGGCTTCCTCAGGTGCAGGTAGCACACTCTCCTCTCCTTCAGCTCTTCCATTGATGGATGACGACCCTGTCCTACTTCTTCTCCTCTTTTTGTCCCCTTATTCTTTCCTCCTACCCAGTTATGTAGGGATCTTTCATGTCCTTTTAGGTGTCCGAGGTCCTCTGCTCTGTGAGAATTGTTCAATTTGTAGACGTATTCTTGATGCATTTGTGGGGAGATATGAACTCCATGTCCTCCTACTCCTCTGGCAGGTTGTCTTCCATTCTCTTTAGTTGTTTCTTATTTCCTTGTTAATCAACCTAATTAACAGTAATTATTCTAATATTTTTACTGGCATCTCCAGGACCCATTGAGTGGAAGCAGACAGCCGAAATGAGGCTTCCCAAACTGTCTTTGTTTGTTTGCTTTAAATTAGAGACTATTATACTGTGCAGTGCTTAATCATTCAGTTACGTCTGACTCTTTGTGACCTCATGGACTGTAGCCCACCAGGCTTTGCTGTCCATTAAGAGCTTGCAGAAACAAAAGGAACCATAGTACACTAAGTTGAACAATGCGTGTGTGCTTATTCGCTCAGTCATGTCCAACTTTTTGCAACACCATGAGCTGCAGCTCACCAGGCTCCTCTGTCCATGGGGATTCTCCAGGCAAGAATACTGGAGTGGGTTCCCATGCCCTCCTCCAAGGAACCTTCCTGACCCAGGGATGAACCCAGTTCTCCAACATTGCAGGCAGATTATTTATCATCTGAGCCACACAGAAGCCCAAAAATACTGGAGTGGGTGGCCTATCCCTTCTCCAGGGGATCTTCCTGACCCAGGAATTGAACTGGGTTCTTTGCATTGCAGGTAGATTCTGTACCAGCTGAGCTACCAGGAAGGCGTATATATATACACACACACACACACATATATATTTCCCACCCTCTAATTTGTTTTTGTTTATACAGGTACCACTAAAACAACTTTATAATGAATGCTCTTAAACATTTATCAGTTTAGAAGGTTTTCCAATTTAAAAGATTTATCACTTGCCAGTTAAGGAGACATATCTTAATAATAGGTCAAATCAATAAGATGCAAGCGGTATCCCCACAATAGAGTAAAAAAGATGCTGCCTAAGTAAGACCCACAAAGTTTACTCCCAAAAATCTCATAAGAAAGTAAAGACCTTCATTGTATAGGCTGATACAACACAGGTTAAGATGGAAAAAATACACTGAGAATTGGCACAGAGAAAAGACTGCATAGCATCCCAGTCTACTTGATTGGTTGCCAAATGTACACCATATGAGTATCTTGCAGATGGCAGAGACCATGTTCTCAATACACACACACACACACACACACACACACACACAGAGAGAGAGAAGATCATGTAGAACATTTACTACTATTAATATTTACTATTTTAGTAAATTTACTAAATTTACTGTTTACTGTTCAGTATCAGTTCAGTCACTCAGTCGTGTCCGACTCTTTGCGACCCCATGAACTGCAGCACGCCAGGCCTCCCTGTCCATCACCAACTCCAGGAGTCCACACAAACCCATGTCCATTGACTCAGTGATGCCATCCAACCATCTCATCCTCTGTCATCCCCTTCTTCTCCTGCCCTCAATCCTTCCCAGCATTAGGATCTTTTCAAATGAGTCAGCTCTTCACATCAGGTGGCCAAAATATTGGAGTTTCAGCTTCAACATCATTCCTACCAATGAACACCCAAGACTGATCTCCTTTAGGATGGACTGGTTGAATCTCCTTGCAGCCCAAGGGACTCTCAAGAGTCTTCTCCAACACCACAGTTCAAAAGCATCAATTCTTCTGCTCTTAGCTTTCTTTATAGTCCAACTCTCACATCCATACATGATTACTAGAAAAATCATAGCCTTGACGAGACGGACATTTGTTGGCAAAGTAATGTCTCTGCTTTTTAATATGCTGTCTAGGTTGGTCATAACTTTCCTTCCAAGGAGTAAGCGTCTTTTAATTTCATGGCTGCAATCACCATCTGCAGTGAATTTGGAGCCCAGAAAAATAAAGTCAGCCACTGTTTCCACTGTTTCCCCATCTATTTGCCATGAAGTGATGGGACTGGATGCCATGATCTTAGTTTTCTGAATGTTGAGCTTTAAGCCAACTTTTTCACTCTCCTCGTTCACTTTCATCAAGAGGCTCTTTAGTTCTTCTTCACTTTCTGCCAGAAGGGTGGTGTCATCTGCATATCTGAGGTTATTGATATTTCTCCCGACATTCTTGATTCCAGCTTGTGATTCCTCTAGCCCAGCGTTTCTCATGATGTACTCTGCATATAAGTTAAATAAGCAGGGTGAAAATATACAGCCTTGACGTACTCCTTTTCCTATTTGGAATCAAATAGGAAATAGTTTGTTTTTTCATGTCCAGTTCTAACTGTTGCTTCCTGACCTGCACACAGGTTTCTCAAGAGGCAGGTCAGGTGGTCTGGTATTCCCATCTCTTTCAGAATTTTCCACAGTTTCTTGTGATCCACACAGTCAAAGGCTTTGGGAGAGTCAATAAAGCAGAAATAGATGTTTTTCGGGAATTCTCTTGCTTTTTCGATGATTCAGCAGATGTTGGCAATTTGATTTCTGCTTCCTCTGCCTTTTCTAAAACCAACTTGAACATCTGGAAGTTCACGGTTCACATATTGCTGAAGCCTGGCTTGGAGAATTTTGAGCATTACTTTACTAGCGTGTGACATGAGTGCAATTGCGCAGTGGTTTGAGCATTCTTTGGCATTGCTTTCTTTGGGATTGGAATGAAAACTGACCTCTTCCAGTCCTGTGGCCACTCCTGAGTTTTCCAAATTTGTTGGCATATTGAGTGCAGCACTTTCACAGCATCATCTTTTAGGATTTGAAATAGCTCAGCTGGAATTCCATCACCTCCACTAGCTTTGTCCATAGTGGTGCTTCCTAAGGCCCACTTAGCTTCACATTCCAGTATGTCTGGCTCTAGGTGAGTAATCACACCATCATGATCATCTGGGTCGTTAAGATCTTTTGTGTATAGTTCTTCTGTGTATTCTTGCCACCTCTTTTTAATATCTTCTACTTCTGTTAGATTCCTACCGTTTCTGTCCTTTATTGAGCCCATCTTTGCCTGAAATGTTCCCATGGTATCTCTAATTTTCTTGAAGAGATCTCTAGTCTTTCCCATTCTATTGTTTTCCTCTATTTCTTTGCATTGATCACTGAGGAAGGCTTTCTTATCTCTCCTTGCTATTCTTTAGAACTCTGCATTCAAATGGGTATATCTTTCCTTTTCTCCTTTTCTCCTTTCCTCCTTTGCTGGAGCAGCCGTGAAGAGATACCCCACGTCCAAGGTAAGAGAAACCCAAGTAAGACGGTAGGCACTGAAAGAGGGCATCAGAGGGCAGACAGACTGAAACCACAATCACAGACAACTAGCCAATCTGATCACATGGACCACAGCCTTGTCTAACTCAATGAAAGTAAGCCATGCCCTCTGGGGCTACCCAAGATGGGTCATGGTGGAGAAGTCTGACAGAATGTGGTCCACTGGAGAAGGGAATAGCCAACCACTTCAGTATTCTTGCCTTGAGAACCCCATGAACAGTATGAAAAGGCAAAAAGATAGGACACTGAAAGATGGACTCCCCAGGTCAGTAGGTGCCCAATATGCTACTGGAGATCAGTGGAGAAATAACTACAGAAAGAATGAAGGGATGCACCCAAAGCAAAAACAACACCCAGTAGTGGATGGGACTGGTGATAGAAGCAAGATTCAATGCTGTAAAGAGCAATATTGCATAGGAACCTGGAATATTAGGTTTATGAAGCAAGGCAAATTGGAAGTTGTCCAACAGAAGATGGCAAGAGTGAACATCAACATTCTAGGAATAAGCGAACTAAGATGAACTGGAATGGGTGAATTTAACTCAGATGACCATTATATCTACTACTGTGGGCTGGAATCCCTTAGATGAAATGGAGTCGCCATCATAGTCAACAAAAAGAGTCTGAAATGCAGTACTTGTGTGCAATCTCAAAAACGACAGAATGATCTCTGTTCGTTTCCAAGGCAAACCATTCAATATCACGGTAATCCAAGTCTATGCCCCAACCAGTAATGCTGAAGAAGCTGAAGTTGAACAGTTCTATGAAGACCTACAAGACCTTTTAGAACTAACACCCAAAAAAGATCTTTTCATTATAGGGGACTGGAATGAATAAGGAGGAAGTCAAGAAACACCTGGAGTAACAGGCAAATTTGGCCTTGGAGTACAGACTGAAGCTGGGCAAAGGCTAATAGAGCTCTGCCAAGAGAACACACTGGTCATAGCAAACACCCTCTTCCAACAACACAAGAGAAGACTCTATACAAGGACATCACCATATGGTCGACACCGAAATCAGATTCAATATCTTCTTTGCAGTCAAAGATGGAGAAGCTCTATACAGTCAGCAAAAACAAGACCGGAAGCTGACTCTGGCTCAGATCATTAACTCCTTATTGCCAAATTCAGACTGAAATTGAAGAAAGTGGAGAAAACCACTAGACCATTCAGGTATGATCTAAATCAAATCCCTTATGACTATACAGTGAAAGTGAGAAACAGATTTAAGGGACTAGTTCTGATAGAGTGCCTGATGAACTACGGACGGAGGTTTGTGACATTGTTTATTGTTACTTTTACATTTACTTTTACTTTTGAAAGACACAGAGGAGAAATATAACTTCTCCCTCAAAGGACTTTAGTTTCTTTAAGATCAGAATTCTTAAAAGTTGTATTATCAAGTTGGCTTTCTTTGACTTAACTGTGTATGCAATAAATGAGCCCCATTTTAGTTATTTTTCAGGGTGAGTTTGCTTTTACATAAACCTCAGCTATGCAGATGACACCACCCTTATGGCAGAAAGCAAAGAAGAACTAAAGAGCCTCTTGATGAAAGTGAAGGAGGAGAGTGAAAAAGTTGGCTTAAAACTCAACATTCAAAAAACTAAGATCATGGCATCCTGCCCCATCACTTCATGGCAAATAGATGTGGAAACAATGGAAACAGTGACAGACTTTATTTTGAGGGGCTCCAAAATCACTGCAGATGGTGACTGCAGCCATGAAATTAAAAGATGCTTACTCCTTGGAAGGAAAGTTATGACCAACCTAGACAGCATATTAAAAAGCAGAGACATTACTTTGCTGACAAAGGTCCGTCTAGTCAAAGATATGGTTTTTCCAGTAGTCATGTATGGATGTGAGAGTTGGACTATAAAGAAAGCTGAGCGCCAAAGAATTGATGCTTTTGAACTGTGGTGTTGGAAAAGACTCTTTAGAATCTCTTGGACTGCAAGGAGATCCAACCAGTCCATTCTAAAGGAAATCAGTCCTGAATATTCATTGGAAGGACTGATGCTGAAGCTGAAACTCCAATACTTTGGCCACCTGATGCGAAGAACTGATTTATTGGAAAAGATCCTAATGCTGGAGAAGATTGAAGGCAGGAGGAGAAGGGAACAAAAGAGTATGGTATGGTTGGATGGCATCACCCACTCGATGGAGATGAGTTTGAGCAAGCTCCGGGAGTTGGTGAAGGACAGGGAAGCCTGGGGTTCTGCAGTCCATCAGGTTGCAAAGAGTAGGACATGACTGAGTGACTGAACTGAAGTGAACTGAACTGAAACCTCAGTGGGGTATTAGTTGGAGCCTGGCAATGTTTCACTCCTTTTTCTCTTGTTTTGAAAGATTTGTTCTCCATTCTGAGGTTACTTTGTCAAGATAATTTAAATAAATGTGTTTTCCTATAGGGTTAGCTGCATGATATGAGGACTTGCCTCCACTGCTCCATAAGTTTCTCAGTTGTCTGAGAACATCATTACCGGCTGGGAGGAGATATACCTTCTTTGGAGCTGAAGGTTCTTGTGAGATAATTTCACTTTTATTTTAACACTACCTTAAAATAACGAATTCAAGGAAAAACAAAAAGCCAGTCTTGTACCTAATTACCCAGTCCAACTTCACACAGTATCTTTCAACTGTGCAAATTCTTCTCAGTCTTTGAAGTGAGGATAACGTACTCAGTGACTAAACTGAGCAAAAATATTTGCAGTATCTTTTAATTGAATATAACCCAGATACCTTTTCTTGAAACCAAGTTTCAAGGATAACTTTCTCTTCCAGGGAGGAGTTCAACACCATCAAATAAAACTTACGATCATCAGCCAATAATGGGAGATCCAAGAACCAGGTGAGACTCACACAAATTCATCTGGATTCTGCAAGGAGTCAGACAGACCCAAGAGGCTTCTGCTGATACCAGGCTACAAAAGCTGCCCTGGGTACCTTTGTTCGTTGCCAAAGCAGCCAATTAAAAAAACAGTGCACAACCTAAAAGTTAAGAACTGTGTTTGATTCAGCAGACTTGCTAAAAACTTTAGCCTAGGAGGCAGCCTCTTAGAGAACTCTGAGGGACTGCTTCAAAGAGGTAAGGGAGGAGCCAGGCTATACAGAGGTTTTTGAAACAAAAACCAAGTAGTAGGAACATTAAAAGATTATGGTTAATTTAAGAAAAACTAGAAATCTCATGTTAATGAATTTAGCACTTTTTATGTATGGAAAGATGCAAGAGTCTGGGCTCATTTAAATCATTCCTTTTATATTCACGTTAACTGTCTAGGGTGAGTATCTTGTTTTTCTGCATCTTGAATTCCCTCAGGGTACACAGTCAGGGGCAGCTGCCGTGGCTGATGGCTGCAACATCCTTTGTTTATCCATACGGCAGAAGACATTTTTGTCCACAACTGTGACAGTAGTTTTCAGACAGTAATGTATGAATTGCTGCCTTTTTGTTCTGTCTTGTTTCCTGCAATGGATTCTCTCCTTAGCTCTCCAAAAGAAACTATTCTGCAACATTTCTGGATCACATCTCCTGGTGTCTCATAGTCAGGAAGTGTTTAATAATGCCTACCTTGAAGCTGAACTGTTGCTCTTGGCATCATTTTTGTCCTGCCTGGTTGTTGGGAACCAGTAATCAACAGCCAACGATCACCCTTATCTCCCCACTTTCACTCCGTTATTGTTAATGGTCCCTTAATAGAGTTGGAGTTGCTGTATATAGGGTTGCACAATCTGTGTTCTGTACAACTCCAGGGAGTAAGATTCACCTAGACTTCAATGTGAATTGTACCCCTTGGAATTGAGCAACTTATTGGTTCTCTGAGAGCTCTGTGAATCAGATAGGTCCAACTGGTTTCTATAGCAAGTAAAGCCTCTGTATTTTTATAGTGCACTTCCACTGCTGAAAGCAGATGGGGAGGAAGTGAGACAACCCCCACATCCTCTTTGTCTAGGAACAACAGTAGTAATGGCTATACCTCAACTTCCCTTTCCTCTTGCAGCCTCAGCCTTCACTAGCAGTCCCCACACAAGACTAAAGAGTACTCAAGAGGGGGAATACTTCTTTTATCTTCTTTTTTGGCTCTGTTAAGCTTATACATTTTCATTTCTTAATGAAGATAATATCCCTAACAAGCATCTTTAGAATTTCTCTGAAGAAGACATGGCTTTCCCAGAAACAATAGAGACAACATTTTCTTGGCTGACTTTTTGGTTGTGAATAAAACAGAAATGTTTAATAATGTTAACCTAGATCTACTCACTAATGTTTTAATTCCTTCAAGGTCTACCTTTTAGCATCTCATGCTTAATAACAGTCCTTACTTTCCACACCTCTAAGAGGCTTGCCCCAGAAATGGACAATTCTGCTGATTTGGAATATAATTCTTCCAGAACTGAAAGATATGATTGTAAAATGCAGCTAGAAACTAGACTATCAGGATTCTTGAATGGAGGGGAAAAGGAAACCATGGATAACTCCCCGAGGATGGGTAATCAAATACGAAACCACTTTATTAACTACTGTCAGATTTATTTGAAGTTAACATGTGTGATTGCTTCAGAAGGGACTAAGCAAATCTTGTCATCAAGAGTCTACTTACTGGGGTCTCAGCACCAGACTACAGGCTTATGCCATATGAGGAAATCTTGTTTGTTTTCTTCTGTGACTCACTCTCAGAGTTGTGAGAAAAGGGACTGCCACAGCAATGGTGTGGGCACAAAGAAGCACAGAGCCTGGATCTCATGCCAAGACATGGTGCTCAGGTATTATTAGGTGCATCAGAAAAATCCCAAACCAGTAAGACGTATGAGGTCATTCTTCTCTGCCCAGGAACCAGTAAACTACTCCACCTCCTCCTTTTACCCTCCTCTATCTACCTATTGGGTGATTCAGAAAGCAATATTTTCTTTATCTTTTCCTCTATTTTATATTTAGTAGTTACTATAGCTAGAGTACTGGGCAGGACAGTCTGTTCTTTTTTAGTCCTGGGTTTAACTGCAATAGATTAACTTGTCAACATGCAGTCAAGAGTTCTTTAGACAAGAAAACCAGGATGCAGCAAAATATAGTAGCCATTCCCAGTCTCTCCCTCACCCCCAACACGCAAACACCTAAAGTGCATGTAGGTGCAATTCAGCACAGGATCCTAGACATGAAGAACATGGCTTAGATAGGGAATGGCAAGAGGCTAAATCATCATTCAGTATCTTGCTGGCTTGACTGGGGATGTACAATCAGAGATGGCTAGTTCTTTTCTACAGATTAGCTTGGGGATTGATTCAAATTGATTGGCTTCTAATCAATCTTGAGTGGAAGGGTGGAGCTTATAGCCCTCAGAACAAAAGATGCTTTTAAATGGGCACTTATAATAAAAGGTAAAAGACTTTGGACAGTCAATGGTGACCACATCTACATTCTCTGTGGTCAAAACAGAATAAAACCATAGCTTCATATTTTTTAAAAGAAATCTATAATATATTTACCTCTTTAAGATTTTGTACAAATCTATATGTTGGTTGACCATCTTAATCAAACTTATCTTCCTTTTATAAACCAGTGGTATTACAGGGTAAATGCTCTTTTAAAAATTATTCATTAAAATTTTAATTCTTTGATAACTGATTTCATTCCTTCTAATTAAGATCTTAACAAAAGATATATAGTACATTTGGCCTGATTTATCCTTTTTATAAAAAAAAAACAGACTTTATTTTGTGCTAATTGTAGATTCACATGCAGTTGTAAGAAATAATGTAGAGAGATCCTTTATATTTTTTATTCATTTTCTAATGTTACCCATTAGTAACATTTTGCATAACTGTAGTGCAACATCACAATCAGAATATTGTTATTGATACAATCCAGTTTTCAGATTTCACCAGTTTTATATGCAGTCGAGTATAAATGTGTGTGTGGGGGTAATTAAGTTCTATTCAATTTTGTAACATGTGTAATCATCACCAGAACTAAGATAAAGAACTGTACTGTAGAAAGTATCCTTTATGCAATGTTTTTATAGATACAGTCACCACCATCCTACTATCCTTCCTAACCAACTGGAAGCCACTAATATCTATAATTATGTCATTTCAGGAACATTATAAAATTGTTGTGTGTATCAAGAGTTTGCTTCTTCTTATTGCTGATTTGTATTTGATGACATGAATGTACCATTATTGATTTAACCATGCAGCTTCTAAAGGACATCTGGGATATTTCTGGGTTTTAATTATTACAAGTAAAGTTTCTATGAATATTCATATATAAGTGTTTGTGTGAACAATAGTTTCTTTTTTCTCTAGAATAAATGCCCAAGGGTTCAAGCTAGACTGTGGTAATTGCATGGCTTCTTGTCTAAGAAACTGTCAAACTGTTTTCCAGAGTGTATGACCATTTTACATTTCTAACAGCAATGGACAGGTGATTCTGTCTCTTTACATCCTCCCCAGCATTCGGTGTTATACTATTTTATTTTTAATTTCTATATTTGGTTTTTGATATACATTCTTATAGATGTATAGTGATATCTCATGGTGGCTTTAATTTGAATTTCCCTATGACTAATAAGGATCATCTTTTCAAGTGTTAATTTGCTATCTATATAAAGATCAGTAGTATGATTTCCCTTCAGTGAAATATCTGTGTCTTTTGGAATGACTTCACTTTTCCCTCCTTTCTCTACTTCATAAGTCTGTCCAAAATTCTCAAGTGCAATGTACAATCCCCAAACACTTTAGAGGTGTAGAAGTCACTGATAAGGACATTTACTGGGTCTCAGAATCATCTCTAACCATCTGCCTATCACCAAAAAAGCCCTGGTAAGTATCTTTCTAAACCTGGGGGATCTTAACAAGTCTCATTATAGTGTTTTGGGAGACTAGGATAGGAAAGAATCAGAGATGGAGTTTTTATGAAAAGTTCACTTTCAAAAAGTACACATTAGCATATAGAGATGAAACTAAATAGCTTGTCAATGCAGAAAGATCTGTATGCCCTATCTTTACTCTTCCCTGAAAGGCTCCAGAAGCACACAGTTAGGCATAAAAATAGGAAAGTTGAGGCTTCCATTTTTTCACTGGATTGTACAAGTTAGCCTCAAGATGCTTCTTGAGCAATTCCTCAAGCTCTTATCTTAGTATCAGTACTGTGATTGTTATGCTTATGGTAACTGTTTCACAAAACAGTGGCTGGATAATAGACCTTGTGAAGAAGATTATTTAGATAAGGGCTCAGCTTTTATGCAGTTGGCAATAAGAAAATTCAGAAGCTTGGATGTGCCTATGATTGAAGACTGATGTGTGATTCCATAGGTAAGGCTGAGGAGGCAGCTGAACCTGCTCTTTTAGTTAATAATTAATGACCAGACTCCAGATCACCTCTTCTGTAAAAGGTAATGAACTAAATCCCAAGTCTGAAGCAACATCATTTCTAGGGTGTCCTTTCCCCTGTTATGAGCTCTAACTGAACCCTATGATCTTTGGGCCTTGAAGGGGTGTGAAGAAATAATCTCTCTTCCCTTTCTAGTTTATATCATGTGTTTTGTGATCAGATAAATAACATAATGTATGTGAAGTGTTTAGCATGAATGACTGACACTCAGTAAGACTTGGATTTAGTCTTGCCCCTGACTTTGCTTGAATGAGAGGTGTTTAAGTATATTATGGACTTCCAATATGCTACTGTAATTTCCAGGTGGTGATATCAGGCACAAAGAAGAGAAAGAAGCTGTTTGGAGATGGAAACTGAAGAAATGGTGGACTAAAAGAAGATCAAAAGAGAAAAACTTGAGAGGAGGGGAGGTCAAGATGGCAGATTAGGAAGATGCTTCCTCCACATGGAACACACAATAAATACATCTACACGTAGAACAACTCTCACTGAAAACAAAACAAAACAAAACTGGAGGCTGGCAGTAAGGCTCTCCTGTGAACAAAGATAGATATAAAGAAAGACTCACATGGAATTGTGTAGGAAGAGAGAAGCAATCAGGTCTGAATCCATACTCCTAGAAGGAAACACAGAAGAGGAGAAGAATATCATGGGCTCAGGAATCCTTTCTGGGGAGCAAGGGGCTTGAGCCACATATTGGGCACCTAGGCCCTGGGGTCCAACACTGTAAAGATAAGTCCACTTAACTGATTCAAAAACCAGTGTGACTTACTGGAGGGCTGTAAGAAACTGTGACTGATCCTGAAGAGTGTGCACACTACAGGATGCAGTAAAAGCACTTCTAAGAGGGAATTTAATAACAATACAGGCTTTCCACAAGAGAAAAGAAAAATTTCAAATAACAAACCTAAACTCCCATCTAAAGGACATAGAAAGAAAAGAATGAATAATATCCCAAACCAGCAGAATACAGAAAATAATAAAGATCAGAGCATAAATAAATAAATAAATAAATAAAATAGTAACCAGAAAATGATAGAAAATATCAATGAAATCGAGTTGCTTTTTTCAAAAGATAAACAAAATTGTTAAGCCTTTATCTAGACCTAATAAGAAAAAAAGAAAGAGGACTCAAACAAAGTAAGAAATGAAAAGGGAGAAATTACAACGATTTTACAGAGATTACAACTGATATATACAGAATTCTGCTGCTTTTATATACTTTCATAATGAGAAAGCCAAAAAAGAAACATTTAAAAGTGCATCAAAAAGAATAAAGCACCTAGGAATAAACTTAAAAATGGAATTGAAAAACCTATATTCCAAAAGTATAAAAAATGATGAAGGAAATTAAATATGATACAAAAAATACAGAAATTAATATTGTTAATGCAGTCATACTATTCTAAGCAATCTACAGATTTAACCTAATCTGTATCAAAATACTAGTGAAATTTTTCACTGAACTAAAACAAATAATCCTAAAATTTATATGAAACCACAAAAGACCATAATAGCAAAAGTAATCTTAAAAACAACAAAGCTGGAGGTATTACACTCCCTGATTTCAGACTACATTACAGAGCTACAGTTATCAAAATTGAATGGTGCTGGCACAGAAACACAGACATAGATTAATGGAGCAGAGTAGAAAGCCCAGAAATAAACTCACACATTCATGGCCAATTAATCTACAACAAAGTAGGCAAGGACATACAGTGGAGAAAAGACAAGTTCTTCAATAAGTGTTTCTGGAAAAAGTGGACAGCTCGATATAAAGCAATGAAATTAGAACATTTTCTCACACCATATAAAAAATAAGCTTGAAATGGATTAAAGACCTAAATGTAAGACTGGAAACCATAAAAGTCCTAGAAGACAACATAGGCAGAACAGTCCATGGAGAAGGGAATGCAAACCACTTCAGCAATCTTACCTGGAGAACCCCATGAACAGTATGAGAAGGCAAAAAGATATGCCACTGAAAGATGAAATCCTTAGGTCAGCAGGTGCCCAATATGTTACTGGAAGAGTGGAAAAATAGTTCCAGAAGGAAAGACAAAGCTGAACCAAAGTAGAAACAATGCCCATCTGTGGATGCCTCTCGTGGTGAAAGTAAATTGCAATGCTGTAAAAGAACAATATTGCATAGGAACCTGGGATGTTAGGTCTATGAATCAAGGTAAGCTAGACATAGCAAACATGCTCTCAACAACACAAGAGATGGCTCTACACATGGACATCACCAGATGGTCAATACCGAAATCAGATTGATTCTATTCTTAGCAGCTGAAAATGGAGAAACTCTATAAAGTCAGCAGAAACAAGACCAGGAGCAGACTGTGGCTCAGATCATGAACTCACTGCAAAATTCAGACTTAAATTGAAGAAAGTAGGGAAAACCACTAGACCGTTCAGGTTTGACCTAAATAAAATCCCTTATGATTATACAGTGGAAGTGAGGAACAAATTCAAGGGATTAGATCTGATAGACAGAGTGCCTGAAGAACTATGGATGGAGGTTCATGACATTGTACAGGAGACAGCGATCAAGACCAAGAAAAAGAAATGCAAAAAAGGCAAAATGGTTGACTGAGGAGGCTTTACAAATAGCTGAGAAAAGAAGAGAGGCTAAAGGCAAAGGAGAAAAGGAAAGAAATACCCATCTGAAAGCAGAGTTCCAAAGAATAGCAAGGAGAGATAAGAAAGCCCTCCAAAGTGATCAATGCAAACAAATAGAGGAGAACAATAGAATGGGAGAGACTACAGCTCTCTTCAAGAAAATGAGAGATACCAAGGGAACATTTCATGCAAAGAAGGGCACAGTAAAGGACAGAAGAGGTATAGACCTAACAGAAGCAGAAGTTATTAAAAGGTGGTAAGAATATACAGAAGAACTCTTCAAAAAAGATCTTAATGACCCAGATAAGCATGAAGGTGTGGTCACTCACCTAGAGCCAGACATCCTGGAGTGCAAAGTCAAGTGGGCCTTAGCAAGCATCACTACGAAAAAGCTAGTGGAGGTTATGGAATTCCAGTTGAGCTATTTCAAATCCTAAAAGATGATGCTGTGAAAGTGCCACGCTCAATATGCCTGGAAATTTGGAAAACTCAGCAGTGGCCACAGGACCGGAAAAGGTCAGTTTTCATTCCAATCCCAAAGAAAGGCAATGCCAAAGAATGTTCAAACTGCTGCACAATTGCACTCAACTCACACGCTAGCAAAGTAATGCTCAAAATTCTCCCAACTAGGCTTCAACAGTACATAAACTGAGAACTATAACCTCAGATATGCAGATGATACCACCCTTATGGCAGAAAGTGAAGAAGAACTAAAGAGCCTCTTGATGGAAGTGAAAGAGGAGAGTGAAAAAATTGGCTTAAAGCTCAACATTCAGAAAACTAAAATCATGGCATCTGGTCCCATCACTTCATGGCAAATAGATGGGGAAACAGTGGAAACAGTGGCTGACCTTATTTTTCTGGGCTCCAAAATCATTGCAGATTGTGACTGCAGCCATGAAATTAAAAGACGCTTACTCCTTGGAAGAAAAGTTATGACCAACCTAGGCAGCATATTGAAAAGCAGAGACATTACTTTGCCATCAAAGTCCAGATAGTCAAGGCTATGGATTTTCCAGTAGTCATGTATGGATCTGAGAGTTGGACCATAAAGAAAGCTGAGAGCAGAAGAATTAATGCTTTTGAGCTGTGGTGTTGGAGAAGACCCTTGAGCCTCCCTTGAATTGCAAAGAGATGCAACCAGTCACTCTTAAAGGAAATCAGTCCTGAATATTCATTGAAAGGACTTATGCTGAAGCTGAAGCTGAAGCTCCAATACTTTGTCCTTCTGATGGGAAGAACTGACTCATTGGAAAAGACACTGATGCTGGGAAAGATTGAAGGCAGGATCAGGGGACAACAGAGGATGAGATGGTTGTATGACATCACTGACTTGATGGACATGAATTTGAGCAAACTCTGGGTGTTGGTGATGGACAAGGAAGCCTGACGTGCTTCAGTCCATGGAGTCGCAAAAAGTTAGACATGACTGAGTGACTGAACTGAATGAACTGAATTGATGAGGAAAGATACACGTAGAATTTTATCCCTTAAGTAACTAGTAAGTTACCCATTTCCCAATTGTCAACTACATAGTCTTCTCAGGCTTAAGGTGATTGCAATTGCTCCTGGAATTGTTCTATTATCAAAGCATTTGATGGGTGTTTCTATTTGGTTGGTATGTTTGGCTGAGGTATTGGGCCCATCCCAAAGATCTGTAAATACCATGGCTTCCCTTCCACCAGTAAAGAAATGTATGGCATATATACTCTCTCCTTTGCTTCCTCTCTCCCTCTTTCTCAGACTAGTGGTCCCAAACTGAAAAGGATTTCTCTCTACTTCTGTGGAGCTCTTTCTCTAGTCAGTCCTCTATCACCAACCCCCTGTTCCAGATAAAGTACAGTAAAGTCTTTCTCTGCATTGTGTTGGCAGGGGGCAGCATGTCTTTCAGGCAAGGCCTTCCTTGCAAGTAAGTGATGAATGCATGAACCCAAACATCTTGGGCCTCTGCCAGGCAGAGCAGACAGCTGTTTGGGGGTAACCCACAGGTTACTGGATAAAGTCTGGCCATTTACTAGGACCATCTAGAATAGGCCTGAGTCATAGGCCTACTGTCCTTTTGGAGAGAGAATGTTAGAAGAAGCCCTGTATTCGTTTCATACAATTAACTCCCTGCAGTCTGCTTCCAAGGAAACTGGTAGTTAAGAACTTGTGGAAAAAACATTTGACTGACTTACAAAGATTCTGCTATACAGGTGGTCAGAAGCAGTTTAAGCCGAGGTCAGGAAGAAATTAGGTGAGGCTAAAAAGAAATCAGACTGTAAGGAGAAATTATTTTTAAAATGCAAACCCATACTGGAATTTTGGTCTTTTCCTATGACTTTGTTTACATGGGATATTGCATGTGTTTAAAAAAAAAATATTTCTTGAGTATAATTCACATACCGTAAAAATCCACTTTTTTTAAAAAATAATATTGTATTGGTTTTGCCATACACTGAAATTAAATATATTCAGAATTCGGCGACCATTACTGTTATCTTTTTAGCACCCCAAAAAGAAACTCCATACCCATTTCCAGTTGTTTCCCATTTCCTTCTCTCCCCCAGTCCCTGGCAACCATTAACCACATTTCTATCCCTATGAATTTGCTTTTTCTGGATATTTCATATAAATATAATCGTAATATATGGCCTTTTGTGTCTGGCTTCCATCACTTAGCATAATATTTTTAAGGTTCATCCATCCATATTTTAGTTCATTCATACTTCATCCTTTCTAAAAGTTGAGTAATATATAATACTCAGCTGTATGGATAGACCACATCTTGTTTGTCCGTTCATCAATTGATAACATTTGATTTGTTTCAGCTATTATAAATGATGCTCCTAGGAACCTAGGAGAGGAATTGTAGGTCATACCTCACAATGTATGAGGGGAATTTTTAAGTATGGGACGTTTTAGGTTTATTTTGTGGACTGATTTGGTGAGTATCCACCAGGACTCTGTGTGTAAGAAGATGAAAATATTAGGTTGGCCAAAAAGTTCATTCAGGTTTCCATACCAAAAAGTTCATTCAGGTTTCCATACCAAAAAGTTCATTCAGGTTTCCATACCATTGTATGGAAAAACCTGAATGAACTTTTTGGCCAACCCAATATATCAAATAAATAGGATTTAAGTAAGGGAAGGGAAGTGGTGCTTCATTTTTGCTGGATCAGGGAGGGCTTCATGGAGAAAATGTCATTTGGTTAAGCTTTGAAAGATGAAAAAAATTTCCTTAGGCAGGTGAAAGGGAGTGGAATAGAGGGGACAGGGTTTTCCAAGTAGCAGGAGCAGCAAAGCAAAACAGCAGTTTTGGAATGGATGTGACAATGTCAGCTGAAGCACAGACTTCAGATAATGATGAATTGATTAGTAAAGGAAGGCAGGGCCAAATCATAGAAAGCCTCCAAATGTCATGCAAGGGATTTGCAACTTTATTTCTAAAGCAATGAAAAGCCACTGTATATTTTTGCTTCTACAAGTGACATTTTGGGGTGGGAGTTTGAGGAAACCCAGTACTGGTGCACTGTTTTTCTTTTCTTAGGATTACTGTGACATTGACTAGAAAATGAAACCAGAGAATGTTAGTGCTATAAGAAATATACTGTGAGGTACTCTGAGTAAAGTGATTGTAAGAGGCCAAAGTGGAGGTACAGAAATACATTATGTCTGCAAGTGCATGGGAATATGTCATCTCCTTTCAAGAAGATTAAAATGCTTTGATGATTTCCTTCCAGTACCATCATTTCTTGATTTTCTTTCTTTTCTTACTGCTTACAACCTCACCATCACTGATTTAGCTCCTCCCCACCAAAGTGTAAAAATAAAGGGGATGCAGACAATCACAGAACAGTGGTGTAATTCTAAGAACTATTGAACAATGTTGGAAGGGATCTTCCAGATAGTCTAGAAACTTCCTTATGTTACAGATGGGGAAACTGAGGCTCTGAGTTGGAGTATTACCTACCCAAGGTCACAAGTGAACTGATAGGAGAGCTGGAATTTAAACCTCAAGCCCTTACGTAACTACTTCAGCATACCATACTGCCTAATTAACATCCTGTAGGATATTTAGAAATTACATAATGTATTGTTCTTTGTTCAAGAAGAAATATGACAACTGAACCCAGCACACCATTAAAGTATAGAAGCAATAGATATGGGTTACAATGAGCTAGGCACTCATTCCCTACTCTGACCACTTTGCTGATGAGTGACATCAGTTCATTCATTCATTAGGTTAGTTAGTTGTCCAGTAAGTAGAAATTTGTTGAATGCCCTTTGCTGTGCATTGTAGCTTAAAATATGGTAGGGAGTTGTAGCAAGGATACAGACAACAAACTAGATGAGATAGAATTAAATATGATTATAAAACTGTATTTATTTTATTGGCTACTTCAACAAATTACCACAAAGTTAGTGACTTACATTTATTCTCTTACTGTCTTGGAGATCAAAAGACTAAAATTAGTTTTATGGGGCAAAAATCAAGGTGTTGACAGGGCTGTTTCTTCTAAAGGCTCTGGAGGAGTATGATTTCCTTGTCTCTTCCAGCTTCTGGTGGCAGTTGGGATTTCTTTGCTTGTGGCCTCATCAATACAATCCTCAAGGTCAGCAGCTTTAAAACTCACTCTACTCCATCTTCACATCCCTTTATTCTGTGTGTGTATAAATCTCCCTCTCTCTCCTTCTTATAAGGATACAGGTGTTTGCACTTAGGGCCCAGCTGGATAAATCCAGGATTGTCTCCCCATCTCAAGGGCTTTAACTTAATTATGACTGCAAAGTCTCTTTTGTCATGTATGGTAACATTTTACAAGTCTCAGGGATTAGGATATGGATATTTGTATGAAGTAATTATTCAGTCTACCACAAAAGGTATACATTTTAAGGTTGATGGAAGGCATAAAACACAAATATGTATCTGAGAGGAAGATGGCAGGATGAAATATAAGGGCTGGGGAAAGGGTTTTTCTCTTGTCACCAATTGCAGAGGCTGTTACCCAGCACAGACATTATTATTGTTATTATGACAGTGAGTATGATAAAGAAGAATTATGGCAATCAAAATATGTATCCTTATCTATTTTCAAAACCGTGCCTGCAACTTGTTTTGCTCAATCGTGTCTGACTCTTTGTGACCCCATGGACTAGGGCCCCCAGGCTCCTCTGTCCATGGAATTTTCCAGGCAAGAATACTGAAGCGGGTTGCCATTTCCTTCTCCAGGGGTAGTCTCAGGGATCTACATATAGTATGTAGAAAGAGCTGGCCTTTGTTTTGAAGTCTCTGATCTGAGCTCATCAAGACAGGCCTGTAGAGACTCTTCTGGTGGTCCAGTGTTTAAGAATCCGTGCTTTCACTGTAAGGGGCACAAGTTCAATTCCTGGTCAAGGAACTAAGATCCTACAAGGCACGTGGAAAACTAAAAAGAAAAAGAAAAGCCAGGCCCTGTGGAAAGCATGAAGGGGCTTGTTTTTAAAGCAGGAAGCTAGGCCCTTTCCCTCAGAGTATGGTCATCCATTGGTGATCTGGTTCTGCCTTCATCAAGGGCAATGGGCCATGTACAACAATGAGAATAAAAGGCAATCTGGGAATCACTATCTTTCTTTCATCTTGGAAGAGGAAGAGAAATACAGAGCTCTGATTATGGGCCAGGCGTAGATCAACCCATTGAGTCCTTTCTGAAATACTGGGAAGAAGGTCCTTTTATTAGGGTCATCTAATAGATGAAGAATATTGAAGGTCTAAGGGCTTCCCTCATAGCTCTGTTGGTAAAGAATCTGCGTGCAATGCAGGAGACCTGGGTTCGATTCCTGGGTTGGGAAGATCCCCTGGAGAAGGAAATGGCAATCCATTCCAGTATTCTTGCCTGGAGAATCCCCATGGACTCCTCTGAGCCTGGCAGGCTACAGTCCATGGGGTCACAAGAGTCAGACACGCCTTAGCGACTAAACCACCACCATTGAAGGTCTAAAGACGTGAATGCTTAGCTCATGGGTTTCCTCTCAGTTTGGAGGTGGTGACGTCTTCTTAGACTCCTATCAGATACTACACACACTGGAAGGAAGACTAGGAGCAAAAGGAGAAAGTGAGAGGTAGGAAAGGAGTAGGAGGAGTGTAATGTAAGAGAAGCCCCGGATCTGGCTTTTGTATGGAGTTGGCCGTTTATCCTGAAAGTCAGGTCCCACTTCACATCTCTGTGGCAATGTTACAGGATAAACTTGTTCGGTACATGCATTTGTCAAGGGTGGTTGCTTTTCAACCTACTGGCAGAATTTCAAGAAAATTTTTCCAGAGGAGTGCTGCCTCACACAATTCCCTCCATTGAACACTGATGTTTTTAGAGTGCTGAAGTGATTCATGTGAGTCTCACTCCACCCCCCACCACCTGCCCGCAGCATGTTATACAGATACATTAGTATAATTTCTAGGTTGATTAGCTTAACTTCTCTATTTAAAAACAGAGGTGTGTTCACTAAGCCCTCCGGAAAAATTCTGAAGTCAGTTCCTTCCACCTAGCAAGCAAGGGCTCAAAGTAGGTTTCCTCAGCCAGGAGGTGGGATATCTAAGAGGCATTGCTCCTTCGTGTTCTAGTACACGTCTGGTGAGAGCTCAAGGAAAGCAGCATTCAAGTCCTCCTGCCCACCGCACTTGAGCTGTGGAGCTGTGTCTTTTCCCAACCATCCCAAGCTTGTAGGCTGGAAGCACGCCAGCTAAATTTTCAAAAAGATAGGGGGGAGGTGGTTTAAAAATGCACACCGTGATTAACAGGCGGGGAATCTGCCCTCCTGGGGATGTTGCAATTGCCAGGAAACTTCGAGTAGCGGATTGAATGGATCCAGGAAAAGGTTGTCGACAGTCCGTCGCGCCATCCCACCCCACCCTCCCCTTCCCTCACAAATCGCCGGGCCTCCCGGGGGCGTGAGATGGGGACTCCAGGCCAGGGTGTGGTGCTCCGCAGGGCTCTCCGGCGGCCTCTCAGAGAGGCCTGCAAAGGGGAGGATCCCTCCTTACTCTGCCCTCCCAGCCTTTGGCTCCAGAGAGGTCAGTCTTTTGGCTAAAGAAATGTTTGTGTTACGTCAGGTATTGGTGGACCAAGTCAGTCTTCGCGACCCAAGCACACGGCAGGGCGGGGAGGTGGGTAGCATTAGCGAGCAGCGAGTTTGACGCTCTGCCGCTTACCCTAGCTCGGGTACCTCTGCCTCCACCCCCCGGAGTATCTGGCAGCCCAAGTCCGCCCCTGGGAGGGAGTGTGCGTTGGCCTTCAGCCAGCCTTCTCCGTGCAAGCAGCAGAGTTCCGATCTGAACTTCAGGGTTGGCGCCCCTCCCTACCACTCCCCCTCACTTTGCTCTCCTCTAAGGCTCCATCTTCCGCCAATTGTGACCCGAGGAACCCGCCGCCCTGACGCCCGGTAGCTGGCGAGCGGCAGCGCCGGGAGAGGCTCAGTCGAATACAAACCTCCATGACCCCTAGCTGGCGCCGCATGCACCTCCGCCAGAGCTCTCGGGCGTGCCGGTAACCTGCTGAGAGCGACTGCGGCCTACAGGCGAGGCGCAGGTGGGGGCCGGGGGCGGTCGCAGCAACGGCTGGCTGGTTCTCTCGTTTGGGCTGCCTAGGCGGCGACCAGCAACGCTCCCTCCGCAGCGGCGCCCCTTCCGAAGCTGCCTCTGTGCTATCCTCCGCCGGCCCCCTAGCCCTGCCACTCATCAGTGGGTCAGTCCAACTCCTGGCTACGAGGGACGGGGACCCTCCATCCAGCCTGCCGCTCTACTCTGGGCCTGACCGTGGCGGAAGGTGCGCAACCTAGGTGAGGACCCACCCACCCCTAGGTCCAGTTGTCCAATGGAGCGCTTCTACCACTCAATGCTTGCAAGGTAACTCCCACTGTAGGCTCTCTGCGGAACTAGTGCCTTGTGCCGGCCAGGGCAAAGGCCCACTTTTACCACCAGCTTGGGGAAAATGTCCGAGACAAGAGCTACCTGGGGAGCCTGCAGGGCCAGGATAGGTAGTTAAGCAGGAGAACCTGCCTGGCGCGACTTAAGGCTTAACTGTTTGCATGGTTCAACAATTGAGCTTACAGATTTAGGAATTTAGGGTAGAACCTTACCCACTCCTGCTGAGTTCTACTGTGGGGATGGGATGGGAAAATGAGGAAGAGAAATGAGGGAGGTAAGGAGCCAAGGACAGTGTTGGGGAAGCTATCAGTGGCAGTGTGAAGCTACTGGCTCCCCTGAGGACCGAACACTTCAACACTTGGCCACCTTGGGGTGTTGTGCTCAGTTCAGCCTTTGCTTGTGGTAAGGGGCTTGAGGCCACAAGGTAAGTGCACTTCTGTTGGCCCAACTCTCCAGGCAGAGACCGAATGACAACCTCTCATGACAAATGTCATGATTTTGTGGAAAATGAGGCCAAGCTTAGTTCCCCTATTTGCAGGAAGATGAAATCTGAGTGGTTGAAGGATAGTCTTGCAGTGAATCATTTTGAAGGAAGGGAAGTAGAGCAGGGGTGCTCTCTTCAAATGCCTTCAAAGCAGTCACATGTAAAAGGATTGTTTGTCTTAAATGTCTCTGGAAAGGAGAACCCAGGAAGGGTCAGATTTCAACAGAGTGGAAACCACCAGGAGGCAGAATTAAGCTTACTATAAAGGAACCTTATTCTAACAGGGCGGGAGGAGTATTTTTATCGTGTATCAGGCAATTTGCTAAGTGCTTTACATAAATTATCCCATTTAACACTTAGCAAGGTTTGGATATGTCCAATGATAAAATGGAATGCCAGGAGGTAGTGGAGTCTGCTGATCTAGGCTGCAGCTCTTTCTGTTCTTAAGTTAAGATGAGGTTTGTGACAACCATCTACTCATTTGCTGGGGCTGAAAAAGGCTTGTACAAGAAATTGGGAGAGTCTATCACTCATTCATGTCGTGACTTTAGAGAAATCCCATCATCTCTCTGGACTTTAAGTCCCTCTTCTGTAAAGTCAGAGAATTAGACTTCACTGGGTTACCTGAAAAAAATCCCTTTGACCAGTAAAAATAAAATTATAAAAAAAAATGGGCTTTAGTTTTTTGCACTCTTGAATTTACAGGAGTTGTAGAATTGGATCTCCACAACATCTTGAAGATGGACCCCTAAAGGAACTAAAATGCCTCTCCCTTCTTTCACTGGCTGAGGTGTGACTCTAATGTCCATCCAACAGATAAGCTTTCAATGGCTGCAGCGTTTCCCAACAGCCAAGGTCTCTGAAGAGTAAAAACTCAGGGCCTCCTTTGATGTTGCTTGGATTGTCCTATGACAACTACATTGCTGTCTAGTCACTGCAAAGGCAATTGCTCTGTCTTGTTATGCAAAACGGAGAAGGCAATGGCACCCCACTCCAGTACTCTTGCCTGGAAAATCCCATGGATGGAAGAGCCTGGTAGGCTGTAGTCCATCGGGTCGCTAAGAGTTGGACACGACTGAGCGACTTCACTTTCACTTTTCACTTTCATGCATTGGAGAAGGAAATGGCAGCCCACTCCAGTGTTCTTGCCTGGAGAATCCCAGGGACGGTGGAGCCTGGTGGGCTGCCATCTATGGGGTTGCACAGAGTAGGACATGACTGAGGTGACTTAGCAGTAGCAGTTATGCAAAAATGCAGAGCATCTGCTGGTGTGGTGCGTTGTACTGAGCAACTGGAGATGAGGGCAAAGAGTAATGGATGAAATAGGCTCTTGCCCTTAGAGAGCTTCAAGTCATTTGTGGGGAAGGCACGTACAAGGATCGCAGACCATATTATAAGGCAGAATGTTGCTTTGAAGGGGGTGTACAGAAAAGGCAGAAATCATGTGGAGCCATAAAAATACACTAGGTTAAAAATTTGGGAGCCTTAGATTCTAATGTTGGCTGGTCACTTAAGGCAGGTCAGCCCACCTTTTGAGGCCTGAAGCTTTAAGACTTTCTGATATTAGATGAGAATTTCTGGTTTGGGTGGGTCCTCAAGAGGTATTTGTGGTGGGCCTTGAAGGGCTCTGGGTAGGGTTTACACTGAAGACAGCAGAGACTGGGACAAAATTCCTGGGCACATGAAAAACATGTGTGCCTTCATGGATATGTTGTTTTTCAGTTGCTCAATTGTGTCCTACTCTTTGCACCCCATGGACTGCAGCACACCAGGCTTCCCAGTCCTTCACAATCTCCCCAAGCTTGCTCAAACTCATGTCCATTGAGTCAGTGATGCCATCCAACCATCTCATCCTCTGTCATCCCCTTCTCTGCCTGCTTTCAATATTTCCCAACATCAGGGTCTTTTCCAATGAGTCAGCTCTTCACATCAGGTGGCCAAACTATTGGAGCTTCAGCTTCAGCATTGGACCTTCCACTGAATATTTAGAGTTGATTTCCTTTAGGATTGACTGGTTTGATCTCCTTGCTGTCCAAGGGAGTCTCAAGAGTCTTCTCCAGCACCAGAGTTTGAAGGCATCAATTCTTCGGTGCTCAGCCTTTTTTATTGTCCAGGTCTCACATCTGTACATGACTACTGGAAAAACCATAGCTTTGACTATCCGGACCTTTGTCAACAAAGTAATGTCTCTGCTTTTTAATGCACTGTCATAAGTTTGTCATTGCTTTACTTCCAAGGAGTGAGCATCTTTGAATTTCATGGCTGCAGTCATCGTATGCGATGATTTTGGAGCCCAAGAAAATAAAGTCTGTCACTGTTTTCATTGTTTCCCTATCTATTTGCCATGACATGATGGGACTGAATGCCATGATCTTAGTTTTTTGAATGTTGAGTCTTAAGTCACTTTTTCACTTTCCTCTTTCACTTTCATCAAGAGGCTCTTTATTTCCTCTTTGCTTTCTGCCATAAGGGTGGTATCACCTGCATGTCTGAGGTTATTGATATTTCTCCCAGCAATCTCAATTCCATCTTGTGATTTATCCAGCCCAGCATTTCACATGATGTACTCTGCATATAAGTTAAACAAGCAGGATGACAAGATACAGCCTTGACATACTCCTTTTCCAATTTGGAACCCGTCTGTTGTTCTATGTTTAGTTCTAACTGTTGCTTCTTGTTCTTGACCTGCATACAGGTTTTGCAGGAGGCAGGTAAGGTGGTCTGGTATTCCCATGTCTTTAAGAATTTTCCACGCTTTGTTGTGATCTACACAGTCAAAGGCTTTAGCATAGTCAATGAAACAGAAGTAGATGTTTTTCTGGAGCTCTCTAGCTTTTTCTATGATCCAGTGGATGTTGGCATTGATCTCTGGTTCCTCTGCCTTTTCTAAATCCAGCTTGTACATCTGAAAGTTCTCAGTTCACATACTGTTGAAGCCTAGCTTGAAGGAACTGACAGCTAATGGCTAGTGTGACTGCTGATCCAAAAAAAGGAAATAGAAATTGGGGTTGCAAACGGAGCCCTTGAACACTAGACTCAGGCAATTTGGACCTGCTCCTGGAAAGGCAAATTTAGCAGCTTGCAGCCATGCTTGGTTTTTGAGCTGGGCAGTGCCAGTGAACAAATACCTGTGACATTGTGTAGTCTCCCATAAAAAACTATGGCTTGCCCAGTCTTTATTCTACTCAGAAGTTCAAGGAATGGCAGTGCTTCCCTGTCTAATGGTAGACAGTACCTCCTAATGCCAATGGAGAAGAAACACCATAGGGCTGGAGTGACCCATCCTTGAGATGGCTGCCAGTGAACTGCACATGGTCTGGCCCTTTGCTAGGAGTGAGGGTGGTCAGCCATGTTGGCTGCTGAGGGATGGAGGAGGACACTGGTGGACTGAGTGTAATCCTCACTGTCTGATTGAGGCTGAAGGACATAGGGCACAGTGGAGACTTGGAGAAGGGCAAGGGAAGACAGAGTCTTCCAGATCATGTGACTTGACTTAATGGTATATCCTGTCCAGAAAAAAAGATTTTGGAAACTGCCAGTGGAATCAAGAGTGGATCCAGGTTTTTGATGTGGTCTGGTGATATTGAAGAAACCTAGCCAATCCTGCTGCAGAGATGGAAAGAACTTTTGCCTGGGAGTCAGGAGACTTTAGTTTAATCAAGTCTCTTTCCCTGAGCTTCACTTTTTCCACTGTTAGTTATGTAAGTGGGGGAGGTCGGCCTCAGTGATTCTTTAGGTCCTTTCTAGCTCTAAAGACCTAGGAAAGATATATGATTTGTATCCCCCATGGATGAATCCAGAGAGACTTTGTCCAGATTTGAAGGTATAAAACTGGGATTCATTGTGAACTGAGGGCTTACAAAAAAAATCTTTGTATTGCAGACTGAGACTCCTTGTCCTTGCAAGAGGAAGGTCAGAAGGAGTGCCATTGAGCCGAATTTTTAGGATATTTCCTTTCTCAAATCCACTTCTTTTTCCATCCTCTACCAACAATTCTTTTTCAGATTTCCAGTGACCATTGCTCTGCCCTTAGCACCTGACACATTGGGCCTTTTTTATCTATTTCTTCTTACAGAGGGGAGCTTTTGGGCTCTTTGCCTTGTGTTTACACAGTGAACCTCAGAGCCATCGTCATCGTCTCTTTCCTAGAATCCAACATACACAACCTTGTCCCAGTTGACTTAAATGCTAAGTCTTTATAGTCAATGTTGATAATATCTTTTGTCTTTTATTGAATTTTAAAACATAAGAGTAATTCTGCAGCTTACTTTGAAAAGCATCAAAAGATAAGAAAATACAGCGCCAGACTGGGCTCTATGCTACACAGCAACGGATGGGATGGGGGGAGGGGGGGAGTCTAGGGAGGGAGGGGGTGTATGTATAATTATGGCTGATTTACGTTGTATGGCAAAAACCAACACAACATTGTAAAAATTAAAAAAAAAACTTTACAAAAAGACTTCAATCAAAAAATGGATAGATGGATTAATAAGTAGATAAATGAATAATTAATAAATGGATGATAAATCAATAGATAAATGAATGAATGGCAAACAGATAAATAAAATATGGGGAGAAATAAGTAATGTACAGTTAAAAGTGCCATGTGCTCAATCGCTCAGTTGTGTCCGACTATTTGTGGCCCCATGGACTGTAGTCTGCCCTACCCACCCCAGGCTCCTCTGCCCATGGAATTTTCCCAGGCAAGAATAATAGAGTGGGGTGCCATTTCTTTTTCCAGGAGATCTTCCCAACCCAGGGATAGAAGCTGCCTCTCTTGCATCTCCTGCATTGACAGGCAGATTCTTTTACCACTAGTGCCACTTTCTTATCGGTTGCGCTAGTGGTAAAGAACTCTTCTGCCAATGCAGAAGATATAAGAGATGCAGGTTCGATCCCTGGGTTGGGAAGAGCCCCTAGAGCAGGGCATGGAAATCCACTCCAGTATTCGTGCCTAGAGAATCCCATGGACAGAGGAGCCTGGCAGGCTACCGTCCAGAGGGACTCACAGAGTTGGATACAACTGAAGTGACTTAGGACGCACGCCACCTGGGAAACCCCAATAAACAGTCATATTGCAGATAATTCAAACTATATAAAAGTACACAGAATAAAAAGGAAAAGCTCCTTACATCCATATTTTCCTCCCAGAGGTAAATATAGTTTGCAGTTTTCTGTGTATTATTCTAATCCTTTTTTCTATATGTGTCCAAAAATATATACATCCATATCAACCTAATAGTTTTGCTTTTAAATTTAAATGGATCCCACTTTATAGCTGAGTCAGTAATTTGCATTTTTGACTTCACAATATATTTTGGACATCTCATTTCATTATATGGATCTACCTCATTTTTAAAAACAGCTACATATTTCATAGTATGGGTATACCATAGTGTATTTAAATATTTCTTCTGATGGACAGCTAAATGATTTCCAATTCTTTCCTATGATACATGAGGCTTCAGGATACCTCTTTGGTTATTTATTATGTACATGTGAACATCTATTTATGTAAGGTAGATTCCTAGAAATGGAATTGTTGTGCCAAAAGAGTTATGCTTTAAAATTCTGCCCCTCCCCTCCAATATTTCATTATGGAGATTTTCAAACATACAGTTAAGTTGAAAGAATTATACAGTGAACACCCATATATCCACTACCTAGATTCTACCATTAACATTTAACTATATTTGCTTTATCACATATCCCTCTTTCTATACATTCATTAAGTCATCTTTCAAATTCTGTACATTGTACAAATGAAATATGGTATTTGAGCCATTTACATATTCCTTACTACTGCAGAGGTTAAGCACATAAAAATATACTTATTAGCCATTTATATTTCTTTTCTATAAATTTTCTTTTCATATTAGTGCTCATTTGTCTGTGGTAGCTTGTTCGTATTTTGCCTGTGGATCTGTGAAAGCTCTTTATTTTGTAATATGTCTTATGCAGTGATGATCTTGCAGAACTCAGAGTTTTTTCAAAAACATTATTTGGCTGATTGAAAATTCTTTCCTTTCAACCTGTCTCACTATTTTCGTCCTCAAGCTGTCATAATTTCTCTCCTGGACAATTTGTCTAAAAACAAATCTGATGGTATCACTCTCCTGCTTAAAACAAATCTGATGATGTCAACAGTCCCACAATGCAGAATATAGTCCAAGCTCTTTAGCCTTAAGTCTAACTCTGTCTGACAACAAACTGCCTCTCTATTGCTATCCCTTCTACTCTAGTTTAAAACTCCTGAATTCAGCCAAATTTAGCAACTTGCTTTTCTTCATATGCACACCAAAAATTTTATCCTCTTTTTTTTTCTTCAGGCCTTCCATCTGAAATATTCTTTACTCCTCCTATCTCCACTTGACTAAATTTTGTTTATCCTTTAAGGCCTCTTCCACATGGTCATCCCAAAGTCAATTCCTTCAACATGCATGTACTTCAAAGGAAATGTACACTCTTCTCTGAAGTTTCAGCCTCTCTCACTCTCTTCCTCCTCTTCCCCATGCTCCACACCCGAACTAGCTCTTCTACTATCTACTTAGCTACATGCATAAAAAAGTATTACATTTTTCTGTTTTCTTTCTCTTTAAGGGCCTTAAACATTAGGTGCTCAAAAAGTTAAGAAATGGATGAATTTAGCCTGAAAATAAGTGCAGACTCATATACCTAAAGAAAGGAATTTCCATATCTGCCTTGGCATTCTTGGTGTATCTGAAGATTTTTGGGTAGAGTGCAATAGAGGCATATGGAAGGATAGAACAACTTGGAATGTTTTTAGTGCTGATTGATGTCCTTTCTCTGAGACGGATGATGTAAGAAGTACAACTTAGTGATGGAGGTTATGGGTGGGAACCACAGAGCTATTTCTGAGCTGTTAACACTTTGGGCACTGCTGATTTGTCAAAGTCAATCTGAATGTAATGTGGCTAAAGCTACTTTGTTATGTCATCTTGGACAGACTGCTAACACTCTGAGCTTCAGGTTCTCATTGGTCAAACGATGGGAAAATAATACCCATTTTGCCACAGGAAGGAGCAGATTACGTGATCTGTGGAAATACACAGTTTAAAAAGAACTAAAATACCACATAAGTTTGAAGTATTTCTTTTTACAAATTTTTTTTATTTTAATGGAGGCTAATTACTTTACAATATTGTAGTGGTTTTTACCATACATTGGATTTAGTTACCTAATAAACGAATAAATGAATCAGCCATGAGTGTACATGTGTTCCCCATCCTGAGCCCCCCTCCCTGATTCTTGTGGTGTTGAGTCAGGAGACCTGAGTTTGAGGCATTACTTTTGACAAGTACCTTGCTCTTTCTTGGCTTTGGTTTGCCATCTATACAACTTGATTAGACTAGACTTGTGATTTTCAGCAAAAATGTATTCCATGGAAGCCCAGTATGCTCCCAGTGGAACTCCTTGGGCTCTTAGATTGTCTTCTGGGTTGGTACCCAAGAGATGGTCTAGACTAAGCTAAATAATCTCCAAAATTCTTTGAGTTATGATGTTCTTGCTTCTGTCTCTCTAGTGGTTCTACCATCACTGCAAAACATGGTGGTAATGAATCTATTCAGATAGATACATTCCAGATATTCCTATCTGAACCTCTCTCACACTTCTTTCCCAGGGTCTTTACTGTCTCCAGTTTTCCGCCATGGTCTGTGGCCTGTCTCCTAGGACTGGCTATTTTTGGAGCTTGTTCTCAGATACCAAGGCCATTGTTAATGCCACAGTTGAGGGCTGTGGGGGCAATGGCCAATGGAAGAAGGAAGGAAGGCACAGCCTGAGTTCCCAAGTGCTTTGTGGAAGCCCCCTTGACCACGATCTTTTGGGTTATGAGTGGGAAGAACAGCATCAGTGAAACAAGTAGCCTATGAAGGTTCACTACCCATTCCCCTAGTTTGATTCTCAAAGCTTACAGTTAGCAGGGGGAAGAGCAGCATCAGTGAAACAAGTAGCCTATGAAAGTTCACTACCCATTCCCCTAGTTTGATCCTCAAAGCTTACAGCTAGCTTCAATTAGCTTACAGTTGCGATCTGAAGTCACTCCTGGCTTTTGGACACACAAGCAGATGGTACTGGCCCTTGCCTAACACCTAAAGCCAATCTCTCAGTCTAGCTCCCAAGGCATCCTTCTAAACTAGCCTATCTCTCCTATTTTTTCCATCTGTTTATTAGGTAACTGAATCCTAATAAACCTAATTGAGGACCACCCTCAAATAAAATGTAACTGAGCTCCAGAAAACCTCGTTAATGACCATTTGCAAACAAAACACCACAGTTTGTTCTGTTTCAGAATGGCATTTTCCTGATTTAAAAAAGAACAAGGAGAGAAAGACTGTATTCAACAGTTTGAAATTCCTCCCAAGTATATTTCAATCCAAGTATTGACCAGTTAAAGACTGAGGAGAGAAACAAAAGGGGAAGAAAAGGAGAAAAAGAGAGATGGGGAGGGAGGTGGGATGAAAATCAGTGAGTGACACAGGCACTCACAAAGGTAAAATTATGAAGTTTTGAAGTGCTCTTTATCCCTGTGCCTTCACAGCTCCCATCTGAATGAGAGGGGAATTATTCATAATAGCTCATCAGAAGCAGTGATCAGAGTACCATTACCCCAGACTATCTCTGGTCTCCCAGAAGTAGGCCCCCTTAAACAAACCATTTGTTCACTTTTTCCTTGCTTACTCATCCCCCCAACCTGCTTGTTGATATCTTGATGCCTTCATAACTACCATTCTGCAAGCTAGATTGGGATTCAGGAGGTCAAGAGAATTGGGATGTTGGAAGATGAAGATGGGTAGGGAAGTTTGGACCCTTGGGCTGAGGACCTTGAAGCTAAAAGTGGGAGAATTTATATGGTCAGTACTCTGTTCTTCCTGTCCCTGGTGATGAGGGGTTGTTGGGGGTTGGGGATAGGGTTAGAGGACAAGAGAATGTAGGCTAAAGAAACTGGATCATGGACATTGTTGAAGTCAGATCATCTTGAAGCCTGATTTTAGTCAACAGCTTCCATCACTTTTTTCCTAGCCCCAAACCAGTGATGAAGGCACATTTGATTTTCTTTTTCTTAGTCCTACCATTTTTATTCCTGTGGAGCAAAATGAGAAAGAGCCAGGGGGATAAGACTTGGGAGGAGGGTTAGGTGAAACAATAGTCAGCTAGGGTTTCAGAGAAGAGCTGATAATCAGGACAATGGGAATGGGTTTCTGGAGCAGAACAGGGGGTGGTGGGCAGAGGTTCCCTGCTTATCTGTCTTGGCTTCTGACAGAATCCTGAGCAGGAAATGGGCTGTACACATATTGTTCTCCAAGGTTGGAGGACAGGTGGCTTGTGGCCTTCTCCATCTGCAAAAGTAGACAATGGGCTGATGGGAAAGCACTAGGCCTTGTGTCTGGGGTCTCTGCTCTTCCCATCCCCAACTTTGATGACCTGGCCTCCTTTTCTTGTTTAGGTGTGTGTTTATTTTTTTTCTGGTATGGAAAACAGTAGACCTCATGGATCCTGAGAGTCTGATTCCAGGAAACAAGTGGTGAAGATGGGTGAGTGTGGGGCATAGTGCCCAGCTTCAGGGTATTCTAATTGCCCACTTCATTTGCCTCATCACTTTGCCCTCAGGTCCCAAGTGCTGTAGCTCCACAGTTCCCTATCTTTTCTCTCTTCCCTTCCCTTCTGTCCCTCCCCTCAGTTAAAGCCCAATTTCTTCCATGCCATTTGATCCCAGCTATATTTTAGGAAATATCTTGTGATTAATTCATACTAAGGTGTACTTGATTGATTTACAGCCATCTTCTCCCACCCCATTCTCTCACAGAATAGTTCTTCCTCTCTGATAGCAGTGTTTGGCTATCATTGGTGGGCCTTTCTGGCTTCTGGTCCCCATTCTCACTTCATAGTTCAGTTCTGTCCAGTCGCTCAGCCATGTCCGACTCTTTGTGACCCCATGGACTGCAGCATGCCAGGCTTCCCTGTCCATCACCAACTCCCGGACCTTGCTCAAACTCACGTCCATCAAGTCAGTGATGCCATCCAACCATATCATCTTCTGTTGTCCCCTTCTCCTCCTGCCTTCAACCTTTCCCAGCATCAGGATCTATTCCAATGAGTCAATTCTTCACATCAGGTGGGCAAAGTACTAGAGCTTCAGCTTCAGCATCAGTCCTTCCATGAATATTCAGGACTGATTTCCTTTATGATTGACAGGTTTGATCCTTGCTGTCCAAGAGACTCTCTCTTCTCCAACACCATAGTTCAAATCTGACTTCACAGATAGGGAATAAATAGAGCAGACTTTTCTCTGTCGTCAGGTTATTCATCTGTAAACCAGGATAATAGTAACTATCTCATCAGCTTATTCACTTCAGCTCAGTTCAGTCGCTCAGTCGTGTCCGACTCTTTGTGACCCCATGAACCGCAGCACGCCAGGCCTCCCTGTCCACCACCAACTCCCGGAGTCCACCCAAACCTATACCCATCGAGTCGATGATGCCATCCAACCATCTCATCCTCTTTCATCCCCTTCTCCTCCTGCCCTCAATCTTTCCCAGCATCAGGGTCTTTTCAAATCAGTCAGCTCTTCAAATCAGGTGGCCAAAGTATTGGAGTTTCAGCTTCAACATCAGTCCTTCCCATTACGAGAATTAAGTGAATTTATGCAGTAAAGCACTTGGAACAGGGCCTTACACAGAGTAAGCCCACATTAAATGTTAGCTGTTGTTAATTCTGTCATGAAAGAAGCAGTGTGGTAGTATGAAGAGACCACTGGATTAAGAGTCAAGAGTTCTAGTACTGGCTGTTCCACTCTGTTGCTATGTCTCCATGGACAAGTCCCTGATCCCTCTGGGTTTTAGTTTCACTACTGTGCCATGACGAATGGAACCAAGTTATTTCTAAGGGCCCTCATAGGTCTGTCATTCCTCATAGGTCTGTTATAGAATTCTAATCCCCTAAGGACAGCAGATACTTGGTCAAAAGGGTGGGGTAAGAACAGGATATATAAAATGCCTGGGTAGTAAGCTTTCCACAGAGTAAAGGTTTTTGCTTGGTACTGGCATTAAAACTGCCTTTAGGCTGTTATAAGTTGACATATATGCCAGAGAGTTTTAGCTGTAGATTGGGAAGCTGCAGTAGCTCCAGAAGTCCTCTGTATTTAGTTATATAAAGGCTTAAAAATCCTTATATATAGGCAAATTCACAAGACTCTTACTACCCTAGGGGTGTATGGGAACTATTGTCCAAAATATAAACTTACTCTCTTTGCATGCCATTCTCACTTCAAGCTTCCCTGTGATCACCTGTCCCTTAGTTCCAGACGTAGTTGGCTGGGCCATTCACTGTTCCCCAGAGAGAAACACTGGGTTACATATGTGAAACATAGACTGATTTTCCCTTAGTTGAGATCTTCTCCTCACCTCTCATTATATCTCCCTCCCCAGAACTCTGAGGCTCTTTACCTTCCTAGGCTTGGGATGTGAGAGAGATTGCTAATCTAATAATGAGTCTAAGAGGAAGTGAAGCATTTTGCAGAACCTTTGGCTTGACCCTTGGTAATGAATGGAACAGAGTTTTCTGCACTAATCTTCTCTTGCCTATAACTAGAATTTGGTGTGCCAGCTTCCTCTAGGCTGAGTCAAGAATGAATAGTTATACCCTGGGGTCATGATGTAGCTCAGCTTAGAATCATAGGAAAAAATTTTTCCTACTACTGTCTTTTAATTCCCTACCCCCCCACCCCCCCACCCGAATCTTATGCATCAAAGTAATACAGGCTGGTTGGCCAGTCTTAAGACTGGTGGAGAAGCAGCTGCTCTGTCTGAGCCCATGCTATTCCTGTGACAGAAACCTGCAAATGTAAATTACTCTGCAAAGGTGGGAATGAGCTACTCAACCTCTTTCCCTTATGCAGAGATGAACCTATGGAAGGTTAAAGGTTGGAATTGGTTTGGGAGAGTGTTTGGGCAAAAAGGAGAGCAGGATGGGAAATAGTAAGACTATCTTTTAGACAGTCAGCATTTATTGAGGGTAACTATGTGCTTAGCCTTGGGCCAGGCAATGTTGTAGAGGGAAGGAGAATCTCAGGATGGGTGGAAAAAGATTGTAGGGGAGGTCAGAGGGGCAAAGACCCTAGCCCAGAATTCTTCACATCTAAGACTTCCTCACTGCACTTTTGGAGCAGCAAATGATAGTTAAGTTATAACCAGTGTGATCTTAATATTCAGAAAATCAGAGGAAGTGGAAATCACTTCCCACTGATGTGGGCCAGTGCAGACCTTTGTAGGGTGTGTGAGGAGAAGCAAGGATAATATTCCAAGCAGAGTGTAGGGCATTATGGCTGACCTGTGAATAAATGTTGATCCTCTTCATCTGTTTCACCATCTAGGACAATTACTTCATTTCCCTCCCCACATCTCTTACCCTCCCTTCCTCATGTTCTTTGACTGAACAAAAATGCAGCCAATACTTGGAGATGCCTCTTTGGGAGTCAAGCAACACTACAGCTTTGTGAACTGGTCCATGTGTCTCTTGATCATTATATTCCACTGTCCTGGAATATGCAATAGAGAAGTTTTGAAGGTGGCAAAAGCCTCTTATGCTCATCTCATCCATCAGAGGACAGAGAGAAGAAGCAAGAACTACAATCCTGCAGCCTCCAGAATGAAAACCACAATCACAGAAAGCTAACCAAAATGAATACATGGATCACAGCCTTGTGTAACTCCATGAAGCTATGAGCCATGCCATGGAGGGCCACCTTAGAAGAATGGACATAGTGGAGAATTTTGAGAAAACGTAGTCCACTGGAGATGGGAATGACAAACCACTTCAGTATTCTTGCCTTGAGAACCACATTAACAGTATGAAAAGGCAAAAAGATATGATATCAGAAGATGGGCCCACCCAGGTCAGTAGGTGTCCAATATGCTACTGTGGAAGAGAGAAGTAAGAGCTCCAGAAGAAATGAAGAGGCTGAGCCAAAGCGGAAATTACACCAAGTTGTGGATATGACTGGTGAAAGTAAAGTGTGATGCTGTAAAGAACAATATTGCATAGGAACCTGGAATGTTAGGTCCATGAATCACGATGTAAATTGGAAGTGGTCAAACAGGAGATGGCAAGAGTGAACATCGACATTTTAGGAATCAGTGAACTAAAATGTTCACTAACTAAACTAAATGAACTAAAATCAATGAACTAAAATGGGCAGGGATGGGTGAATTTAATTCACATGATCATTACATCTACTCCTCTGGGTAGGAATCCCTAAGAAGAAAATGGAGTAGCCCTCACAGTCAACAGAAGAGTTCAAAATGCAGTACTTGGGTGCAATCCCAAAAACGACAGAAGGATCTCAGTTCGTCTCAAAGGCAACTCAATCAACATCACAGTTATCCAAGTCTATGCCCCAACCACTAATGCTGAAGAAGCTGAAGCTGAATGGTTCTATGAAGACTTACAAGACCTTCTAGAACTAATACCAAAAAAAAAAAATGTTCTTTCATCATAGGGGATTGGAATGCAGAAGTAGGAAATCAAGACATACCTGGAGTAACAGGCAAGTTTGGCCTTGGAGTACAAAATGAAGCAGGGCAAAAGCTAATAGGGTTTTGTCAAGAGAAAACACTGGTCATAGCAAACACTCTCTTCCAACAACGAGAGAGGCCATTCTATTCATGGACATCACCAGATGGTCAGTATCGAAATCAGATTGATTATAATATATTCTTTGCAGCAGAAAATGGAGAAGCTCTATAGAGTGAGCAAAAACAAGACCTGGAGCTGACTGTGGCTCAGATCATGAGCTTCTTATTGCAAAATTCAGGCTTAAATTGAAGAAAGTTGGGAAAACCACTAAGGCATTCAGATATGACCTAAGTCAAATCCCTTATAATTACCTAGTGGAGGTGATGAATAGATTAAAAGGATTAGATATGGTAGACAAAGTGTCTGAGGGCTTCCCAGGGGGTGCTAGTGGTAAAGAACCCACCTGCCAGTTTAGGAGGCATAAGAGACACGGGTTTGATCCCTGGGTCAGGAAGATCCCCTGGAGGAGGGCATGGCAACCCACTCCAATATTCTTACCTGGAGAATCCCATGGACAGTAGAGCCTGGCAGGCTAGAGTCCATGGGGTTTCACAGAATCTGATATGACTGAAGCAATGTAGCATGCACACACACACAAAGTGCTTGAAGAACTATGGACAGAGATTCACAACATTGTACAGGAGGTGGTGACCAAAACTTTTTCAAAGAAAAGAAATGCAAAATGGTTGTCTGAGGAGGCCTTACAAATAGCCAAGAAAAGAAGAGAGGTCGAAGGCAAAGGAAAAAGGGAAAGATATGCCCAACTGAATTCAGAGTTCCAGAGAATAGCAAGGAGAGATAAGAAAGGCTTCTTAAGTTAACAATGCAAAGAAATAGAGGAAAACAATAGAATACCAAAGACTAGAGATCTCTGCCAGAAATTTGGAGATACTAAGGGAATATTTTGTGCAAAGTTAGGCACAATAAAGGACAGAAACCACAAGAACCTAACAGAAGTACAAGAGATGAAGAAGAGGTGGCATGAATACACAGAAGGCCCATACAGAAAAAAATCTCAATGACCCAGATAACCACAATGGTGTGGTCTCTCTTCTAGAGGCAGACATCCAGGAGTATGAAGTTAAGTGGGCCTTAGGAAGAATTACCTGAAGCAAAGCTTGTAGAGGTTACAGAGTTCCAGCTGAGCTATTTCAAATCCTAAAAGTTGAGGTTGTTAAAGTGCTGCACTCAATATGCCAGCAAATTTGGAAAACTCAGCAATGCCCACAGGACTGGAAAAAGTCAGCTTTCATTCCAATCCCAAAGAAAGGCAATGCCAAAATATGTTCAAAGTACCATACAACTGTGCCAATTTCATATACTAGCAAGGCAATGCTCAAAATCCTTCAAGCTAGGGTTCTACAGTAACTGAACTGAGACCTTCCAGAGGTACAATCTGGGTTTAGAAAAGGCAGAGAAACCAGAGATCAAATTTCCAACCTTAGTTGGATCATAGAAAAAGCAAGAGAATTCCAGAAAATATCTACTTCTGCTTCATTAAATATGCTGAAGCCCTTGACTGTATGGATCACGAAAAACTGGAAAATTCTTAAAGAGATGGGAATATCAGATCACCTTACCTGCCTCTTGAGAAACCTGTATGCAGGTCAAGAAGCAACAGTGAGAACAGGACATGAAACAATGGAGTGGTTCAAAATTCGGAAAGGGGTGCATCAAGGCTGTATATTGTCACCCTGCTTACTTATAAGCAGAGTACATCATGCAAGATGTCTGGCTGGTTGACTCATAAGCTGGAATCAAGATTGCTGGGAGAAGTATCAACAACCTCATATATGCAGATGTTACCACTCTAATGACAGAAAGCGAAGAAAAACTAAAGAGCCTCTTGATGAAAGTGAAAGAAAAGAGAGAGCGTGCTGGCTTAAAGCTCAATATTCAAAAAACGAAGATCATGGCATCCGGTCCCATCACTTCATGGCAAATAGATGGAGGGAAAGTGGAAACAGTGATGGATTTTATTTTCTTGAGCTCCAGAATCTTTGCAGTTTGTGACTGCAGCCACAAAATTCAAAGACACCTTCTCCTTGTAAGAAAAGCTATGACAAACATAGCACATTAAAAAGCAGAGACATCACTTTGCCAACAAAGGTCCATATAGTCAAACCTATGGATTTTCCTCTAGTCATGTACAGATGTGAGAGTTGGACCATGAAGAAGGATGAGTGGCAAAGAATTGATGGTTTCCAATTGTAGTGCTGGAGAAGACTCTTGATAATCCCTTGCACTGCAAGGAGATCAAACCAGTCAATCCTAAAGGAAATCAACTGTGAATATTCATTGGAAGGACTGATGCAGAAGTTGAAGCTCCAATGCTTTGGGCACTTGATGCAAAGAGATGACACATTGGAAAATACTCTGATGCTAGGAAAGATTGAAGGCAAAAGAAGTAGGGGAGTACAGAGGATGAGATGGTTAGATAGCATCACTGACTCAATAGACATGAGTTTGAGCAAAGTCCTGGAGGGAGTAAAGGACAGAGGAGCCTGGAGTGTTGTAGCCCATGAGGTCACAGAGTCAGATGCGACTTAGCAACTGAAAAACAACAAAGTTCATTTAATTTTGCTTTTATTTCTTTTGCTTTAGGAGACAGGTACCAAAAATATTACTACAGTTTATCAAACAGTGTTCTACCTATGTTCTATTCCAAGAGTTTTGCGGTTTCAAGTCTACCTTTATATTTTTAATACATTTTGAATTTTTTTTAATATGGTATGAGGGAATGTTCTAATCTCATTATTTAAAATAAAATTGTCTAGTTTTCACAGGAGCAGTTATTGATGGGACTGTCTTTTCTCTATTGTTTATTCTTGCCTCATTTGTTGTACATTAATTGACCAGAAGTGCATGTGTTCATTCTGGGGTCTCTATTCTGTTACATTGATCTATGTATTTGTTTTAATGCCAGTACTGTGCTTTTCTTTAAAAAAAAATAGTGTTAGCTTTGCAGTATAGTCTGAAGATGGGAAAGTTGATACCTCCAGCTTTGTTCTTTTTTTTTTCAATCAAGATTGCATTGCCTGTTTTTGCTCCTTTTTGGTTCCAAATGACTTTTAGAATAATTTATTCTAGTCCTGTGGGAAAAAAAATATCATGGGTATTTTAATAGGGATTGCATTACATCTGTAGGTTCTTTTGGGTAGTTATGCCATTTTCACAATATTCTTCTGATACAAGAGCACAGGCCATGTTCTCACTTCTTTGTATTATCTTTATTTTCCTTTATGAATATTTTATAGTTTTTAGCATAGAGGTCTTTGACCTACTTGGTTAATTCTCAGATATCTTGTTATTTTTGAGTGACGTTAAACAAGATTTTTAAAGAAACTTTCTCTTTCTGATATTTCATTATTTGTATATAGAAAAATTATAGATTTCAGTATAATAACCTTGTATTGTGCAACTTTACTGAGTTAATTTCTTAGTTCAAGTAGAGTTTGTGTGGAGACTTCAGAGTTTTCTATATAATGTATCATGACATCTGTAAATATATACTGTTTCACTTCTCTTCATATTGGGGTGCTATTTACTTCTTTTTCTTTTCTAATTACTGTGGCTAGGACCTCCAATACTATGTTAAATATAAGTGGTGGGACTGGGAATCCTGGTCTTGTGTCTGAATCTAGGAAACATTTTTAGCTTTTCACTGTTGTGTATAATGTTAGTCGTGTTGCCTTTATCATGTTGTGATATGCTCCCTCTATACCCACTTTGATGAAAAATTTTATCATGAATGAATGTTGAATTTTGTTAAATCTCTTTCTGAATTTCTTTATATAATCATGAGGTGTATCACACTGATTGATTTGCAGATGTTGAACCATCCTTGTGACCTTGAATATTTCTAACTTGATTATATTGTATGCTCCTTTTTATGTATCCTTGGGTTTGGTTTGGTAATATTTTGCTGAAGATTTTTACATCTGTATTCATCAAAGATATTTGCCTGTAACTTTCTATACTTTTGTTATTAGGATAGTGATGGCCTTGTAGAATAAATGTGGGACTTTCAATCCCCTTCAAATTTTTGAATAGTTTGTGAAGGTTATGTAGTATTACTTCTTTAAATGTTTGGTAGAATTCCCTATGAAGCCATCTGAAAGTGAAAGTTGCTCAGTCATGTCTGACTCTTTGAGACCCCATGGACTATATAGTCCATGGAATTCTCCTGGCTATAATACTGGAGTGTATAGTCATTCCCTTCTCCAGGGGATCTTCCTAACCTAGAGATTGAACCCAGGTCTCCTGCATTCAGGCAGATTGTTTACCAGCTGAGCCACCAGGGAAGCCCAAGAATACTGAATTGAGTAGCTTATCCCTTCTCCAGCAGATCTTCCTGACCTAGGAATTGAACCAGGGTCCCCTGCATTGCAGGAGGATTCTTTACCAGCTGAGCTACCAGGGAATCCCATCTAGTTCCACACTTTTGTGAGCTGGGAAATTTTTATTACAAATTCAATTTCCCTACAAGTGACTGATCTAATCAAGTGTTCAGTCTCTTCTTGATTCAGTCTTGGCAGTTCTTATGTTTCTAGAAATTTGTCCATTTCTTCTAAGGTGTCCAATTTTTTGGACATAAAACTGTTAATAGCATTCTCTTTATTTTTGTATAGCTGTGATATCTGTTATCTCTCCTCTTTCATTTCTTACTTTTTTCTTTTAATTTGGGTCCTTTCTCTTTTCTTTTTTGTGATCCTGGATAAGGACTCATCTTTTTTTTTTTTTCCATTGTCTTTTTGAGCTCTATTTTATTTATTTCCTTTCTGATCATTATTACCTCTTCCTTCTGCTTACTTTGGATCTTGTTTCTTTTTTTTTCCATTTTTTTTAAGCTGCTGGTAAGGTAATTTATTTTAAGTTTTTTCTTGCTTCCCAGATGTAAACTTCTCTTAGAACAGCGTTTGCAGCAAAAGCAGAACCAAGAATTCCAAACAATGTCTCTTTGAGTTCACATTGTTTGAGATCCTGTTCTTCCTCTACATGGACATCTGTTTGTTTTAATTTAGGTTCAGTAAGTTTTTAGCCATAATTTATCAAATGCATTTTCAACCCATTTCTCTTTCCTTCTGGGACACATATAATGAGAATGTTGGTAGGCTTGATGCTGTTCTAAAGATCCCTCAAATTGTTCTTACTTTTTAAATTATTATTTTTTTACTGTTCTGTTTGGGTGACTTATATTATTCTGTCTTTCAAATCACTTATGTGTTCTTCTGTATCACATGCTGCTGCTACTGCTGCTAAGTCGCTTCAGTCGTGTCCGACTCTGTGCGACCCCGTAGACGGCAGCCCACCAGGCTCCGCCGTCGCTGGGATTTTCCAGGTAAGAGTACTGGAGTGGATATCACATAATCTGCTGTTAATTCCTACTAGTGTATGTTTCACTTTAGTTAATGAATTATTCTGTTCTGACTTCTTTTTCATATTTTTTACTTCCTTGTTAGAATTCTCACTGTGTTCATCTCTTCATCTGTTCCCTAATTCAGTTATCATTTTATTACTAATTCTTTGAACTCTTTATATGGTAAATTATTTTTCTCTGTTTCACTAGTTTTTTGTTTTTCTTCTTGTTCTTTCATTTGAAGCACATTCCTCTGTCCTGTTATTTTGCTTAACTTTCTATGAAATTAGATGAAACAGTTACCTATCCCAGTCTTGAAGGACTGGCTTTGTGTGGCAGCATCCTATACAGTCTGTGTGTGCCCAGTGATTTTGGTGGGAGAACTGGATTTTATGTGAGCATGAGTTGTATCTTCCCCCAATGTTGTCATGGCAGTTGTCACATTGGTAGGAGATGAGGCTGGAGATGGAGTGTCTAGAGCCAGAATCAAATGTGAGCTGGGTCTTCTCCTTTGCTCAATGGTCAACACCACCCTATTTGAGAGTGGGATTGAGGCCCAAGTTGCTAGAGCAGAATCCTTGAGAGTTGGGTCTAAACTAGTTCTGTTCCTTCTAAATAAGTGCTCTCTCTCCTCCCAGCATTGGAACCCACGCCGTAGAACGGATCAGGGCCAGAGCAAGTGGGGCTGGAGCCAGCACATGGTAGCAGTCAGGGTGTTGCTAAGGCAGTCCTGGCACCAGAGTTCCAGACCACTCTAAATCTGCTGCCTCCATGAGCTCCAGTGATGACTGCCTTTGCCTTGCTCAGTTGCGATGGCAGGTCTGAGCTGGCTTTGATCGCTTAAACTATGCACTCTTCCTGGCTGTGGCTAATTTTCCCTAGTGTTTAATTGTGCCATGGAATACTTAGGGTGGCAGAAGGCACTGGGCTCGAGTTGAGGTACATGCTAGGGCAGTTGAGAGAACCAGGCTGGAGTCCTGGGTAGTTTTAATCTACTTACTCTTCCTTGTTTCTGGAGTAAGCAAGTGTGTGAGCATTCTTTCTGAACAGAGTCTAGGTTTCTTACAGATCTGCCCTTAGTACCATTGGTTTTCAAAACGGCTAAGCGGATTCATCTTCCCTGTGTGGACCATAGATCTAAGGGGCCCAATATGTGATTCAAACTGTTCATTCCACAGGGAGGATCTCCAAGCTCATGTAATCCACCTTCTCTTCTGTGCCCATCTTAGGGCTGCAGGTACTGACATGATCACTTCTGTTTTCATCCTATTTGACTTTCTGTGGATCTTTCTTACAGCCTTGGTTGTGTGTCTTTCTGCCAGTCTCCAGCTTAATTTCAGTGAGAATTGATCCACATATTGATGCATTTTTCATGTGTTCATAGCGAAAGGTGAACTCTGCTTTCTCCTATTCTGTCATCTTGATCTCTTCTCTTATTTTTCTTGGTAAATATATCCAAAGATTTGTCAATTTTCTTTGATATTTCAAAGAATTTTAAAAATTTTCTTATTTTCAATTTTGTCTTTTGTTCTTCTCTGCCCCAGTATTTATCTATTTATTTCTCCTGCTAGCATTAATTTTGCTTTTTGTTTTTCAAGCTCCTTTTATATGTATAGTTTAATTATTGATTTGAGACCTTCTTTTTTGGTATATGAATTTACAGCTATAAATTTCTCTCAGTACTTTTTAATTGTGTCACATAAATTGTGTTTTCTTTTTCATTTTTCTCAGAGTGTTTTCTAATTTCCTCTTTGAAGGTTTTTTTAAGAGTGTATTGCTTAATTTCCACATATTTATGAATTTCTTTTTTTTTTCTGTTAATATTTTCTAGTTTCCTTCTATTGTGATCAGAAGAGATAATTTGTATAGTTTCAATCTTTCAAAACTTTTTAGTCCCTGTAAGGTTTGTTTTGTGGCCTACTATCATTGGCTGTCCTGGAGAATGTCCACTTGAATAAAGTATTTATTGCACTGTCATTGGGTAGAATATTCTCTATATGTCTGTAATGTCCAACTGATTTGTTGCTCAATCATCTATTCCTTACTGATCTTATATCTAGTTGTTGTATCCATTAATGAAACCAAAATATTGAAGTCTCTAACTATTAATGTATGACTGTTATTTCACCCTTCATTTCAATTTGCTATTCGCTTCATATATTGTGAAACCTGTGATATTTGCACATATGCATTTATAGGTATTATATATTTGAGGGAAATTGATCATTTAAATCAATATGTAATGTTCTTTGTCTTTTGTAGCAGTTTTTTAAGGTATCTATTAACTCAGGTTACTATAACAAAATACCATAGATTGGTGTCTTGAGGAAAAAATGATTTTCTCACAGTTCTGGAGGCTAGAAGTCCAATACCAAGATGCCACTAGGGCTGGTTTCTGTGAGAACTCTCTTCCTGGCTTGTAGATGACTGCCCTCTTGCTGCGTCCTTCATGGCCTTTACTCTGTACATTAAGAGAGAGTGTGGTCCCTGCTGTTTCTTCCTTTTTTATAAGGACCCTAGTCTCATCAGATTAAGGCTCCACCCTATGACTTCACTTAACCTTTTTAATATTCTTACAGGCTTTATCTCCAAACATTGGGGTTGAGAGTTTCAACACAAATTTGCTTTGGAGGGGGGCACAATTCATCTATAAGAATATTTTGTCATACTAGTGTAATCAGTCCATCTCTGTCTTGGTTATTATTTGAATGGAGTATTTTTCCATTCTTTTAGTTTTAATCTATTTGTGTCTTTAAATTCTAGAGTTTCCTTTAGATGGCATGTATTTGTGCCATGTTTTTTAAAAATCTGTTCTGCCAATCTCTGCCTTTGATTGGAGAGTTTAATCCATTTACATTTGATGTAACTACTGAAGGGCTTCCCTGGTGGCTCAGCTGGTAAAGAATCTGCCTACAATGTGGGAGACCTGGGTTCAATCCCTGGATTGGGAAGATCCCCTGGGGAAGGGAACAACTACCCACTCCAGTATTCTGGCCTGGAGAATTCTATTGATTGTACAGACCATGGGGTCGCAAAGAGTCGGACATGACTGAGCGACTTTCACTTTCACATTCACTGAAAAGGAAGGACTTACTTCTGCAACTTGCTCTTTGTTTTCTAATTTTCTTGTAGCTTTTTTGACCCTTGTTTTCTCCATTACTATCTGATTTTGTGTTTAACTGATTTTTGTAATGACATGCTTTGATGACTTCTCATTTCCTTTTGTGTATATTCTATAGGTATTTTCTTTGTGGTTATCATGGGGATTATATATAATATCCTAAAGTTATAATAATCTAATATGGATTGCCACCAACTAATTTTCAATCACATGCAAAAACTCTACTCCTATACAACTCTGCACCTTCTATGCTATCAGTGTGACAAATTGTACCTTTATAAGTATGTGCCCAAAACATAGATCTAAAATTGTTTTATGCTATTATGTTTTAATTATGTAGAAGATATATCAGAGTTACAAAACAAAATTACTATGATATTAGTTTTTATTTTTGCCTATGTCAGAGATTGTTATATCTTCACAGGGCTTGGAGTTAATACCGTTTAGTGCCCTTTCATTTCAACCTAAAAGATTCTCTTCAGCTTGTCTTGGAAGGCAGGTCTAGAGGTAATGGTCTCCCCTAGACTTTGTTTATCTGATAATGTCTTAATTTCTTCATTCATAGAGGACTGTTTTTCCTGGAAATAAAATTTTAAGGTGACAAGTAATTTTTTTTCCTCTCAGCACCTCTTATCAACCGTTGCCTTTTGCCTGCAATATTTCTGGTGAGAAATTGATTTATATTTGCATTGAGGACCTCTTGTTCATAAGTTGATTTCCCTTGTCTTGACTTTCAACAGTCTCTTTGTTGCTCTTTGCAGGTCCCTGAATTTATTCCCATGTGGAGTTTTTTGAGCTTCTTGTAAATTCATGACTTTCAACAAATTTTGGATTTTTCAGGCATGCATTATTTCAAATATTCTTTCTCCCCCTTTTCCTCTCTCTTCTAGGATTCCCATAATGCATATGTTGGGCTTGATATATCTTGATCCACAAGTCCCTTAGTCTGTTTACTTTTCTTCATTTGTTTTTCTTTCTGCTCTTCAAATTTGATTATTTCTGTTATCATATCTTTGTGTTTGCTGATTCTTCTTCCTGCAAAAACTTTATCTTTGTCACTTTTGGTGAATTTTTCATTTCAGTTATTGTACTTTTCAGTTCTCATATTAATTTAATTTCTTTTTATCATTTTTTGATATTATTATTTGGTTCATGTATCATTTTCTTGATTTCCTTCAGTTCTTTGTCTATGTTTTCCTTTAGCTCTTTGAGTATATTTAAGACAATTGTTTTAAGGTGTTTTTCCAGTAAATGTGATGTCTGGACCTCCTTTGACATGATTTCTGTCAAGTTACTTTGTTCTTCTGAATTAACCATGTTTTCCTGTTTCTTTGTGTGACTTGTGTTTTTTGTTGAAAATTGGGCATTTGATTATTATAATGTGGTAGGTACAGAAATCAAAGAAGGGTGGTCCCAAGATGGTGGAAAAATAGGATGGGGAGACCACTTTCTCCCCCATAAATACATCAAAAGATAATCTTCAAGTGGAACAACTTCCACAAAAAGAGTTCTGAACGCTGGCTGAGGACCCCAGATACACAGAAAGACAAATAATCTCTTCAAGATGAGAGATTTGATTACTGGCTTGATTGCTCTCTTCTCTTTTGACTCTCTCTTTTCTCTTTCTGGTCACCTCTATCTCCCTCCTTCCTCTTTTCATCTCTGTATAACTCTATGAATCTCTTTGGGTATTCCTGTCTGTGGAGAGTTGTTTCACCCTTGGCCTAGGGATTTTGTCTTCTGTGCTGTGTGGACAGAAAAGTCTTGGTTCTACTGTAAGAAGGGGACCAAAACCCAGAGGTTGGAGGCTCAACTCCAGATCTTTGACCAACACAGAACTCCTGACCCCAGGGAACATTAATGGATGAAAGCCCACCAAAAAACCTCAATACATACACTGAGACCAAGCTCCACCCAAGAGCCAGAAAGCTCCAGTACAAAACACCCTACACTAATCCTCCAGCAAAACAGTAACACAACCCTGAACATTAAAAGGCAGGCTGCTCAAAGCCATACCAAACCAACAGACACCCCAAAACGTACTACTGGACACTGCATTGCCCTCCAGAGTGACAAGATCCAGCCCCATCCACCAGAACACAGACACAAGCTCCTCCAAGGAGGAAACCTTCACAAGCCACTGGTCCAAACACACCCACAGGGAGCAGACTCCACAATTAAATGGAATTACAACCCTCCAGCCTGCAGAAAGGAGACCCCAAACACAGCAATCTAAACAAAATGAAAAGGCAGAGAAATATCTAGCAGGTGAAGGAACATGAGAAAAACCCACCAAACCAAACAAACAAGGAGAAGATAGAGTCTACCTGAAAAAGAATTCAGAATAATGATGGTAAAGATGATCCAAAATATTGAAAACAAAATGAATTTACAGATAAATAAACTAGAGACACGGATTGAGAATATGCAAGAGATATTCAGCAAGGACCTAAAAGAAATAAAGAACAGTCAATCAGTAATTAACAATGCAATAACTGAGATTAAAAACACTCTGGAGGAAACCAACAGTACAGTAACTGAGGCAGAAGAAAGGATAAATGTGCTGGAAGATAAAATGGTGGAAATAAATGAGACAGAGTGGAAAAAAGAAAAAAACAAAGAATATGAAGAAATGAGGTCAGCCTCAGAGACCTTTGAAACCATGTTACATGCCCCAACATTCAAATCATAGGTGTCCCAGGAAAAGAAGGCAAAAAGAAATGGCATGAGAAAATATTTGAGAAGATAATAGTTGAAAACTTTCATAAAATGGGAAAGGACATAGCCACCCAAGTCCAAGAAGCCCAGAGAGTCCCATACAGGATAAACTCAAGGTGAAGCATGCTGAGACACATGTTAATGAAACTAACAAAGATCAAACAAAAAGAGCAAATATTAAAAGCAGAAGGGAAGAGCAACAAATAACATTCAAGGGGACCCTCATGAGGATAACAGCTGATCTTTCAACAGAAACTCTGCATGCCAGAAGGGAATGGTAGGATGTACTTAAAGTGATGAAATGGAAAAACCTACAACCAAGATTATTCTACCCAACAAGGAACTCATTCACATTTAAAGGAGAAATTAAATGCTTTACAAACAAGCAAAAGCTAAGAGAATTCAGCACCACCAAACCAGCTCCTCAACAAATGCTATCAGACCTTCTCTAGACAGGAAACAAAAGTTTTGTAAGAATATATCCAAAACAATATAGTAAATGGTAATGGGGTCATACTTATCAATAATTAGCTTAAACATAAATGGGTTAAATGCTCAAACCAAAAGACAAAGACTGGCTGAATGGATACAAAAGGAAGACCCCTATATATGCTGTTTACAAGAGACCCATCTCAAACATAGGGACACATACAAACTGAAAATGAGGGGCTGGAAAAAGAAATTGCCTGTAAATGGAGACCAAACGAAAGTGGGAATAGTAATACCCATATCAGATAAAATAGACTTTAAAATAAAGACCATTATAAGAGACACTTTAGAGACAAATTATAAGAGATACATTATAAGAGACAAATTAGAAGGACACTACATAGTGATCAAGTGATCTATCCCCCAAAATAGATATAAAAATTATAAATATATATATCCAACATAGGAGCACCTAGATACATAAGGCAAATGGTAACAAATATGAAAGGAGAAATTGACAGAAAGACAAAAATAGTAGGGGACTTTAATACTCCACTCACACCAATGGACAGATCATCCAGACAAAATTAAAAAGGAAACACAAGGTTTAAATGATATATTGAAGCCGTTAGAGCTAGTTGATATCTACAGAGCATTTCATCCAAAAGCAATGTATTTCACTTTTACCTCAAGTGCACATGGAACATTCTCCAGAATAGATTACATCCTGGGCCACAAATCTAGCCTTGGTAAATTTTAAAAAATTGAAATCCTTTTAAGCATCTTTTCTGATCACAAAGACATAAGATTAGATATCAACCACAGGGAAAAAAACTACAAAAACAAAAAATATGGAGGCTAAACAACATGCTTCTGAATAACCAATAGATCACCAAAGAAATAAAAAAAATCAAAATATGCATAGAAACAAATGATAATGAAAGCACAACAACCTGAAACCTACAGGATTCAGTAAAAAGCAGTGCTAACAGGGAAGTTTATAGCAATACAAGCCTACCTCAAGGAAGAAGAGAAACATCAAATAAGCAACCTAACTTTCCATCTAAATCAACTAGAAAAAGAATAACAAAAATATCTCAAAGTTAGTAGAAGAAAAGATATCATAAAAATAAGAGCAGAAATAAATGAAAAAAAAATGAAGCAGACTATAGCAAAGATCAATAAAACTAAAAGCTAGTTCTTTGAGAAGATAAATAAAATAGACAAACTGTTAGCCAGACTCATCAAGAAAAAAAGGGATGACTCAAATCAATAAAATGAAAATGAAGAAATTACAATAGATAACACAGAAATACAAATGATCATAAGAGACTACTATGACCAACTATATGGCAATAAAATGGACAACTTGGAATAAATGGACAAATTCCTAGAAAAGCATAACCTTCCAAAAATGAACCCAGAAGAAATAGAAAACTTGAACAGACCAATCACAAGCACAGAAATCAAAACTATAATAAAACATTTTCCAACAAACCAAAACCCAGGACCAGATGGCTTCACAGGTGAATTCTACCAAAAATTTAGAGAAGAGATAGCACCTATCCTGATCAAACTCTTCAGAGAATTGTAGAGGAGAGAAAAACTCCCAAACTCATTGTACAAGGCCAGGTGAACCCTGATATCAAAATCAGACAAAGATGCCACCCAAAATAGAAAACATAAGACCAATATCACTCATGAACATAGAGGCAAAACTCCTTAACAAAATTCTAGCAAACAGAATCCAATACCATATTTAAAAGATCATGCATCATGACCAAGTGGGCTTTATCCCAGGGATGCAAGGAGTCTTCAATTTTCACAAATCAATCAATGTGATACACCATATTAACAAACTGAAAGATAAAAATCATATGATTATTTCAATAGATTCAGAGAAGGCCTTTGACAAAATACAACACCAATTTATGATAAAAACTCTCCAGAAGGTAGCCACAGAAGGAACAAACCTCAACATAATAAAAGCCACAGAGAACAAACCCAAAGCAAACATTATCCTAAATGGCAAAATATTGAAAGCATTTCCTCTAAAATCAGGAACAAGACAAAGGTTCCCAATCTCACCACTACTATTCAGCATAGTTTTGGATGTCCTTGCCACAGCAACCAGAGAAGAAAAAGAAATGAAAGGAATCCAGATTAGAAAAGAAGAAGTAAAACTCACCCTGTTTGCAGATGACATGATTCTCTACATAGTAAATCCTAATTATGCTGCAAGAAAATTAGTAGAGCTTATCAAGAAATATAGTAAAGTTGCAGGATATAAAATAAATACACAGAAATCACTTGCATTCCTATACACTAGCAATGAAAAATTAGAGAAATTAAGGAAGCAATCTCATTCACCGTTGCAGCAAAAATAATAAAATATCTAGGAATAAATTTGACTAAAGAAACAAAAGACCAAGTGCCTGAACAGGTGGAGCTATGCAGAAAGACTGGACAAAGAGGCCTTCTGATCACCAGCTACAACAAGCTTGAAAAAAGACTGACAGGGCCATAACGTCTGCCACAGAGGTAGTCTGTGTCCCTGCAAAATTGGCGCCTCCAGGGTCCCCGCAAGCCAAGCAGCTGCACCACCTTCATGATCAACTCTCACTAGGGCAGAGCTGCCACAGGCAAAAAAGAAAAAGAAAAAAAAAGTCTTGTGTTTATGCTTGCATGGTCACTTCGGTCCTGTCCGACTCTTTGCGACCCTGTGCACAGTGGCATGCCAGGCTTCTCTGTCAGAGAGGGGATTCTCCAGGCAAGAATACTGGAGTGTATTGGATCATACTGGCTGCCATACTCTTCTAGAGCACTGTATTAACTGCTGCCCTAGCCGCCAACCCCCCTGAGTACCTGGTGCTGCCAGAACCCATGTGACCCAAGCAGCTGCACCACCTCTGCACCCGGCTCTCACAGGGGCAAACCCGAGAGCCCTTCAGGGTAGCCTCAGGAGCTAACCCCAGTGAATGACCCACATGCAGAGGTGGAAATAAAACCACAGTTGAAACCCAGGGGCAGTGTGGCTGAGGAAGAAGACCCCAAACCTTCCCAACAGCTGTGCAAGCTGCAGATTAAATCCACATAAGCAACTAGGCAGACTCTGTGTCTATGGAATATATAAAAGGACATTGAAAGCTCCCACAAAAGAAAATGCACTAGTTCTGATAGCTGTGGACACTGGGGGCAAGAACACACAGGAGCAGGACAAGATTAGAATATGAGCTGCCCCCACAGCAGTTCCAGAGATCAAGACAGTGTTGGAGGGCATCCTAGGGAGGTAAAGTGGACTGTGATTCCCAGCATGGGAAAGGACACTGATAGCAGTGACTTGAGAAAAACATTTATTATTCTTATCTTTTGACTTGTTCTGTAGACTCTTTTAGACTTTTTTTCTTCTTTTTTCCTTTTTATCCCCCTGTGTTGTAGTTGTTCATTTTATTGGCACCAAGAAATCCAATTAAGCTTTTGAGCTTTTTTTTTCCTCAGTCACATTTTTTATTATTGTCATAAACCTCTGCCTCTACGTTGGGCTTTTGCAGTTCTGTGGAGTTTTCTTTTTTCTTTTCTCTTTTTTAGTTTTAATTTTTAATTTTTTACACCTATTATTATTTTTCTACATTTATTCCTTTGCTTGCTTTTCTTACTGTTCTTTTCCCCTTTTAGTTAATCTTTAATGTAATAAATCTTCTTTACCTACCTCTATTTAACTTTGCATATCTATTCTTTCTTTCCTTTCCTCTCATCATATTTGTTAGTTTTATTTTCATTGCTTTATTCCACAATTGGCATCTTGCTTTAGTTTTGTTTTCTAGTTTGTGCTTTAATTAGTTTTGTTCTGGTAGATATAATTTTTGTTTTCGTTTGTCAGGTCAATCTGTTGTACTTAAGTTTTGTTGGACTGTTTTGATTTTGCTTATGGATGTATATGTGTATATTCAGTCACATTTTCTATTGTTGTTATAAACCTCTGCCTCTGCATCAGTTTTGTGGAGTTTTCCTTTTTTTTCCCTCTTTTTTCTTTCTTCTTCCATTTTTTCTCTTTTCTTTTTTTTATAATTTTAAATTTTAATTTTTTAAAACCTATTATATTTTTCCTACATTTATCCTTTCGTTTGCCTTTCCTACTGTTCTTTTCTCCTTTTAGGTAATCCTTAATGTATATAAATCTTCTTCATCTACCTCTATTTAACTTTGCATATCTATTCTTTCTTTCTTTCCTTTCCTCTCAACATATTTGTTAGTTTTGTTTTCATTGCTTTATTCTCCAATTGGCACCTTGCTTTAGTTTTGTTTTCCAGCTTGTGTTTCAGTTCGTTTTGTTCTTAACTGATAAATATAATTTTGATTTCCTTTGTTCACTGGATCAATCTACCATACTCTATTTTTGTTGGACTGTTTTCACTTTGCTCGTGGGTGTGTATGTATATGTGTATTTGTTTTACTCTTCCTTAATGCCATAACAAACCACTTGTGGAATTTTCGTCCCTGACCAGAGATCAAACCCTGAGCCTTTGGAGTGGGAGCACTGACTCCAAGACCCTAGACTACCAGAGAACTAACCCCAGCGAGCATCAAATAGTGAGAACTTCCTCAAAGGAAACCAGTTGAATACAAGATCTGGCACCACCTACCACCAGTTGCACCCTGTGCAGGACACCTCATCTAAACCACAAACAAACAAAGATACAAACCCAATCATCAGCAGACAGGATTGCCACCTCACTCAGTCTTGCCCATCAGGCAAAACACTCTTGGACATAAATCACAGCAGGATCCTCTATGACCCACCTCCCAGAGCAATGGAAATAAAAGCAAAAAAAAAAAAAATGGGACCTAATTAATCTTAAAAGCTTTTGCACAACGAAGAAAACTATAAGCAAGGTGAAAAGACAGCCTTCAGAATGGGAGAAAATAATAGCAAATGAAGCAAGTGACAAAAAATTAATCTCAAAAATATACAAGCAGCTCCTGCAGCTCAATTCCAGGAAAATAAACGACCCAATCAAAAAATGGGCCAAAGAACTAAACAGACATTTCTCCAGAGAAGATATACAGATGGCAAACAAACACATGAAAAGATGCTCAACATCACTCATTATCAGAAAAATGCAAATCAAAACCACAATGAGGTACGATCTCACCCCAGTCAGATTGGCTGCTATGAAAAAGTCTACAAACAATAAATGCTGGAGAGGGTGTGGAGAAAAGGGAACCCTCTTGCACTGTGGGTGGGAATGCAAACTAGTACAGCCACTATGGAGAACAGTGTGGAGATTCCTCAAAAAACTGGAAATAGAACTGCCATACGACCCAGCAATCCCACTGCTGGGCATACACACCGAGGAAACCAGACTTGAAAGAGACACGTGTACCCCAATGTTCATCGCAGCACTGTTTACAATAGGCAAGACATGGAAGCAACCTAGATGTCCATCAGCAGATGAATGGATAAGGAAGCTGTGGTACATATACACAATGGAATATTACTCAGCTATTAAAAAGAATGCATTTGAATCAATTCTAATGAGGTGGATGAAACCAGAGCATATTATACAGAGTGAAGTAAGCCAGAAAGAAAAACACTAATACAGTATACGAATGCATATATATGGAATTTAGAAAGATGGTAACGATGACCCTATATGCGAGACAGCAAAAGAGACACAGATGTAAAGAACAGATTTTTAGACACTGTGGGAGAAGGCGACGGTGGGATGATCTGAGAGAATAGCATTGAAACATGTATATTACAATAGGTGAAATAGATTGCCAGACCAGGTTCGATGCATGAGACAGGGTGCTCAGGGCTGGTGCACTGGGATGACCTTGAGGGATGGGATGGGGAGGGAGGTGGGAGGGGAGTTCAGGATGGGGAACACATGTACACCCATGGCTGATTCATGTCAATGCATGGAAAAAACCACTACAATATTGTAAAGTAATTAGCCTCCAATTAAAATAAATAAATTAATTTAAAAAATTGTGATCCTGAAGAAGACTCTTGAGATTCCTTTGAACAGCAAGTAGATCAAACCAGTCATTCCTAAAGGAAATCAATCTTGAATATTCACTGGAAGGACTGATGCTGAAGCTGAAGCTCCAATACTTTGGCCACCTGATGTGAAGAACTGACACTGGAAAAGACCCTGATGCTAGGAAAGACTGAGGGCAGGAGGAGAAATGGGTGACAGAGGATTAGATGGTTGGATGGCATCGCTGACTCAAGGGAGATAAGTTTGAGCAAACTCCAGGAAATAGCGAAGAACAGGGAAGCATGGCTTGCTGCAGTTAATGGGATTGCAAAGAGTTGGGCACAACTTAGTGACTGAACCACAGCAACATTTTATGACAAAGGACCCAGCAATATACAATGGAGCAAGGATAGTCTCTTCAAGAAATGGTGTTGGAGAAATTGAACAGTCACATGAAAAACAATGAAAATGGACCACTATCCTATACCATATTGAAAAATTAATTCAAAATGGATTAAAGACTTGAATGTAAGAACTGGAATCATAAAAGTACTAGAAGAACACATTGATATATATGTGTGTGTGTGCATATATGTGTGTATATATATATATATACACATACATATATATATATGAATTTGTGTATATAAATGAATGTGTATATATATGTATATATATACACATATATACATATGTGTGTACATATATATATACATATATATGTGTGTGTGTATATATATATATATATATATATGCTCTCTCTCTATATATATATATACACACATATATACACACACAGGAAATATATATATATATATATATACATGCAGAGGAATCATATTGGTGATTGCCAGAGGTAGGAGGTGGTGGATAGGAGAAATATGTGAACTGTTTTGCAGTTTTTGTTTGTTTGTTTAAATTAAGTGAATTTGAAAAAAAAAAAGATGGTCAAATCAACTATCTGCAACTAGAACCTTTTAGATATGCCTCCCTTGTTTGTTGGAGGTCTTTGGCCATATTTCCTCTGGTTTTCCCAGTAGGTCTATGTTTTTAGCCATTCTTCAGGCTGAGGGGTCAGTCTTTCTGTTCTCCTGTGGTTTCAGACTCCAGTTTTCTCTTCTCCTTAAGATAAGACAATTCATCTGCTGAGAATGCTGCTTATCAGGGAAGTACCTCAGAGACTGTGTATCAAAGTGTGCTGTTGCCATTTCTGAAAATGGTCCAGGTTCTCCATTCACTTCCAGTTTATGATAAGTGGAGTTTCCATTCTGGTATATATATATATATATATATATATATATATATATATATATATATATATATATATATATATAACATAAATTGTTATACTGGAGACTTTTGACATGTCTTTATACCATCCTACTGAGGGGGATGTCTTTCTCCCCATTTTGTAGATACAGAGACTGAGGCTTGAAAATTGAACGTTACATGCACAGGATTATGCCCAATGAGAAAGTGACAGGGCTGGGTTAGATGTCTTATGCCTGTAATGCTAAGATTTTAAATGAAATATTAGAATTAGAGGAATCTGCTTTTTACCTCTCCTTAGCAAGAGCAAAGTTGAGTGGTCTGAGTAATGTGAATCCCAAGGAAGAAATTCATCACTGCTATTATCACCTTTTTAAGGAGGCTTTAAAGCATCAGTTGCCTGTGGCTCTTCTCCACGTAGTGAACTGCCCTATTTATTTTTCTACAGAAAGTGAAAGATTTAGAAGGCAGTTCATCACTATCACAACCATTTGAAGGAAAGTGGGCATTATTCTCTCAGGTCTTACTAACCCCCAAAGCTACTCACTTTCCTCTATATCATTCTGTCTGGAGTTGGGGGGATTATGAACTACCAGGTGGTTTTACAGATTTCTTCCAGGCCTGACTCTCAATCCCCACTTTCCCTAGTGTACAAAGTACATTGATAGTTCCAACTATCTGCTAGCTTCTTAGTCTTTCTGCACCTCAGTTTCTTCTCTTGCAAAATGGACGTAATAATAGTACCAACCTCATTGTGCAGTTGTGAAGATTCAACTTAAAATGCATAAGCATTCAATAAATGGTAGATACTGTTATAAAACATAATCCTAGGAATTGCTAATTGAGGGATATGATGTGCCAGACACTGTGTTATACTTAAAGAAGCAGTGTGAATGATGATTGAAAAACACTGACTCTGGCATCAAACAAACTTGGGTCACATCCTGGCTCTAAGTGTAACCTTGGGCACGCCATCTCTCTACTCTGAGCTTTCTTTTCCCACTTGAAAGAGATTCATAATATTTATTAGCTGTGTGATGAGGAGTGGTGAGATGATACATATAAAATAGTGCTTAGCCCCATGCTTGGTTCAGAGTAAGTGCTAAAGACGTATTAGTTATTATTACTCTTACTATGTTAGCCATAGTTCATTAATGCTGACAAAACTTACATGGCACAGAAAGCTGATTATAAGGCTGCCTGTTAATTAGGAGAACTGTATTAAGGTTCCAAGTGAGGTTGGGAATGAGTAACTATTGGTCTAAACAATTATTATATCATGCAATAGCAACAAGTTAAGAATCAGTGATAGATCATCTTTCGTTATACTACTTAAAACTTCAAGGAAAGTAGTTAGGTGCAGAAGAATAGGCGTTGGACTTGGCACCAGATGCCCAGTGTTTTTGTCCTCGTTCTGCTACTCATTGCCTGGGGGGCCAGGGGCCTTTAATTAAGCAAATGAAAAAATGTTTCTATTGCTAAATCTTACCCAGATATGTGGAATACTTCTGAGTAATATAAATCAGTTCATTCTCCTAAGTCCTGTTGTGATTATCTGAAAATCTAGCCATAGATACCCACTTTACAGGAATGTAAAAGTGAACTATAGAGGACTATACACACAAAATATTACAGCAGGAGTCAACAAACTTTCTTTGTAAAGGGTCATATACTAAATATTTTAGGCTTTTGAAGGCCATACAGTCTCAATTGAAACCACTCATTCTGCTTTTGTAGAACAAAAGCATCCATAAAAAATATGTAAATGAATGAGTGTGGCTGTATTCCAATAGAGCTGTATTTACAAGAGCAGGTGGTGGGCCTCGGTTTGTTGACAGCCTGATTTATAACCTCATTATTGAACATCAGTAGTATGTTAGGCACCTGGTAAGTACTGAGAATAGCAAGGTAAACAAGACTTTGTATTGGTATTTTCCTGGAAAAGTTCCATTTCTTATGAGATAGTCAGGCATGTAAATAGGTAATCAAAATTCAGGTAAGAGCTCCATTATGGCATGAATGAAGCATGTTTGCTTTGTGACAAAGGAGGTCCCTGTTGTGTGCTATGATGATGGCTCTACTTGTGCCTTCATGTCATTTTCGTCCAATGAATCTTATCAGATTTATTAATAAGGGTTCACCTCATATATCTTTATTAATCATAATAATATCCTGAGACTCATAAAACAGTGCCCAGAACAAACTGGGTTGTTTTAAAATACATTTTTATTGTATCCATTCTTAAATCTGCCCCCATAGGGAAATACAGCTTTGTAGTCTTTGCTTTTGTCAATGGATTTCCTCCAAACACTAAAGCAGTGAAAGAACCAGAGGGGCACAGTGGCCTGGCCACCATACTGGGAAGCCTGACCCTATTCTTTCATTTACTCATTTACTACTTACTTTCTGTGAGTAGGTCCTTGGTCTTTGTCATTTTCAGTTACTCTACTACAACATGAGGGGCCCAGATAAACAGTTTCCAGTATTCTTTCCAGCTGTGCAGCTGTGGTTGGTACATAAATATGTACTTTGCCCTTGGTATACTTTTTCTTTTCTTTTTTTCAAATTGAAATTGATTTTCATTGGAGTATAGTTAATTTACAATGTTGTGTTAGCTTCTGCTGTACAGCAACATGAATCAGTTATCCACTCTTTTTCAGATTATGTTCCCACATAGGTCATTATAGAGTTTTGAGTAGAGGTCCCTGGGCTATATAGTAGGTTCTTATTAGTTATCTGTTTTATATATAGTGATAAGGTACCACTAGCACCACCTGGGAAGCCCAATATGCCAATACCAATTTCTCAATTTACCCCTTACCCCCTTTCCTCTTTTGTAACCATATGTTTGTTTTCTACATTTATGACACTATTTTTGTTTTGTAAATAAGCTCATTTGTACCACTTTTTAAAACTATACATGTAAGTGATATCATATATTTGTCATTCTCTGTCAGAATTCACTCAGTATGACAATCTCTAGGTCCATCCATGTCTCTGCAAATGGCTTTATGTCTGAGTAATATAGCATTATGGACTTCCCTGGTGGATCAGATGGTAAAGAGTGTGCCTGCAATGCAGGACACCCAGGTTCAACCCCTGGGTCAGAAGATCCCCTGGAAAAGGTAATGGCTACCCACTTCAATATTCTTGCCTGGAGAATTTCTTGGATAGAGGAGCCTGTTGGGCTACAGTCCATGGGGTCACAAAGAGTCAAACACAACTTAGCAAATAACACTTAACTTTTTCACTTCTACCACTGTATATATGTACCACATCTTCTTTATCCATTCCTCTGTTGATGGACATTTAGGTTGCTGCAGTGAACATTTTGACTTGAACTTTCTGTGCCTTAGTTTCATCCTGTGAAATAGTGAGTGGGTGGACTAGGGAATCTCAAAGTTCTCTTCAATTTTAGTTATACTTAAAGGCTAAGACTGGATCTTTTCTGGGAATCTTCTTTTTTTTTTTTTTTTTTTGGAGATGTGATGCACTTGAAGCAAATCTCAAGGGGAAGGGTTATGACAAGATGGAAAACTGGGGAAAGTGAGAGTCCCGAGTTTACCTGCCTAGTTTGAGAAGGCTTTCTGTAGGAGGGTTGTCAGAAATAGTCATCGTCTCCCCTCATCTACTGCCCTCCTTCCCAACCATGCCCCACTCTGGGCCATGTATCCAGATGCCTTTTAGGAAGCTTATTCTGTTCTGATATTGCCAAAGGAAATCAGGAGACAGGCAGGGAGACTTGTGATGAACCATCATTCTCTCTGTGTAAATCCCTGTTCTAGAAAGGGAATATAGTGTAATGGTTAAGTGTATGGCCTGTGGGTTCACATTGCCTGGATTCAAATCACCAATATATTATTAGTGTCTATGGAGAACTTGGGGTTTCACAGTTGGTTCTGCTGGTAAAGAACCTGCCTGCCAGAAGACATAAGAGACACAGGTTTGATCCCTGGGTCAGGAGGATCCCCTGAAGGAGTGCATGGCAACCCACTCCAGTATTCTTGCCTGGAGAATCCTATGGACAGAGGAACTTGGTGGGCTACAGTCCATAAGGAATACACATGGAGAATCTAGGTAAATCAACCTTTCTGCACACGTGGAGAACCTAGGTAAATCATTTAACCTTTCTGCACCTTGGTTGAACTGTCTTTAAGATTCAGATGACAATTGTAACCACCTCATAGAGTTGTGATATCTAAGTAAATAAAGAGACATTTTAATGTACTGCCTCATACTTATAAGTGGTAGCTATTGTTATTATCATCTTGAGTTGTACAGAAAGCCTACTTGGAGAAACAGAATTCATGGATGAGGGTAGAAATGTGGGACCGAGGTAAGGAAACTTCCTGGCCTGGAAGGCAGGAGGACTAGGCTTCTATTCTTGGCCTGCCACTGGCTTGGCATATGACCTAGGTCAAGTCTCTTCCTCTTTTTTTTTATTTTAAATTCATTTATTTTATTCATTAAAGGATATTTTTTTTTACAGAATTTTGTTGATTTCTGCCAAACAGCTACATGAATCAGCCATAGGTATACCTATGTCCCCTCCCTCTTGAAGTTCCCACCCATCTCCCTGCCCATCCCATCCCTCTAGGTGGTTACAGAGCCCCAGTTTGTGTTCCCTGAGTCATACAGCAAATTCTCATTGGCTATCTATTTTACATATGGTAATGTAAGTTTCCATGTTACTGTCACCATACATCCACCTTTTCCTTCCTCCCCACTTTCATGTCCATTAATCTGTCCTCTATGTCTGTGTCTCCATTGCTGCCCTGCAAATAATTTCATCAGTACCATCTTTCTAGATTCCATATATATGTGTTAGTATATGATATTTGTTTTTCTCTTTCTGACTTACTTCATTCTGTATAATAGGCTCTAAGTTCATCCACTTCATTAGAACTGACTCAAATGGGTCCCTTTTTATGACTGAGTAATATTCCATTGTATATATGTACCACAGCTTCTTTATCCATTCATCTGTTGATGGACATCTAGGTTGCTTCCATGTTCTAGCTATTGTAAATAGTGCTGTAATGAACATTAGAGTGCATGTGTCTTTTTCAATTTTGGTTTCCTCAGGGTATATGCCTAGCAGTGGGATTGCTGGGTCATATGGTGGTTTTATTCCTAGTTTTTAAAGGAATATCCATACTGTCTTCCACAGTGGCTGTATCAGTTTCCATTCCCACCAACAGTGCAACAGGGTTCCCTTTTCTCTAAACCCTATCCAGCATTTATTACTTGTAGACTTTTTTGATGATGGCCATTCTGACTGGTGTGAGGTGATATCCCATTGTAGTTTTGATTTGCATTTCTTTAATAATGAGCGACGTTGAGCATCTTCTCATGTGTTTGTTAGCCATCTGTATGCCTTCTTTGGAGAAATGTCTGTTTAGGTCCTTTTTCCCACTTTGATTGGGTTGTTTGTTTTTCTAGTATTGACTTGTATGAGCTGTTTGTATGTTTTGGAAATTAATCCTTTGTCAGTTATTTCAAGTCCCTTCCTCTTTTTGGTCTCATTTTCCCAAAATAGATAATCTCACTGATCAAATGAACATTTTGTGAGTCAAACAGATTCTGCACAGGCTGTGCTCATAAGTATAGGAAAGACACTGATTAAAGACATACTTCATGTCAAGTGAAGTTAACTCTGCAGACCAGAGGAAGAGGAACAAACAGACCCTGAGCTAGTAACCTGACACCTGGGACAACCATCAAAAAGGCAGAAACTGTCTTTAAGCTCTGGGCTCCACCCACTTTCTCCTTTCTTCCCTTTCTTTCCTTTCAGCCTCTCAATATTAACCTGCCTTCTTGCCTCTCTCCCTCTTAGCAAATTCTGTCCCAGTCTGTTCAGGGCAGAGGGGCAAAAAGCACTGAATGGAGAAAGACTTCATCATGGGCGAGCTTCTAATTCTAGTCCCAGCTGTTCTGGGAAACATTCTTGGGGCCCCTAATCTCTTTTTTGCTTCCTTGAAGAGGCACCTCCTCTACTGTTCCCTCTCTCTTTCCCTCTAAGCTTCTGCTGCCCTTGTGGATACCTCTGTTAGAGCACTTATCAGGCTGTATTGTAATTGTTTGTGTCTGCAAGTCTCTCCCAGTAGCATGTGATCTCAGATGAGTAGCTGTATGTGTCCGTAATCTTAGTGATGTCCAGTTCTTAGCTAAGGGGTCAGTGCTGAGTGGGTGTTTGACTGGTGAACTCACCTCCTGTTGTTTTCCTGTGTGAATGGAGGAGCAAATGAGAGAGGGAAGTGTGGACTGACTCCTTACCTGATGCTCCCTTGGTTTTGTAGTTTAGGCAAGATAAGTATATTTTCTGGATCTCTAGAGCCTCTCTATAAAATGAGAGGATCAAAGTGATAGACTTGTAAGATATCTTGTTTTTTTTATTTTTTGACTTTTTAATGTACTTACTCAATTATCAAGATCTGATAATAATAGCTGTTAAGTTTTGTCCTTCTCAAGTATATTTGCATTTAAATAAGAATTGAAGGGTGTTTGGGCACACAGGATAAGCTGTGTGCTTATCCTCAATCCTAAATTAGTGGGGTCCAAATGAATGCACTTTTGCTTTGCAAAGATCCTAAAAATTTGGTGGTCCAGTGGTGACAAAGTATGAATCATTTATTTGATGGTGACAAATTTGTAAAGAACCTTGTTTGTGGCTTTGCATAATCTCGCTCTCTCTCTCTCTCCCCCTCTCTTTATCTCTCTCTCTCTCCTTGTCAGCTGGAAATAACTCACCAACCCTCCCTCTATGCCTTTGTGGCCCCATCCCCTGCTGTGACCATGGAGACTCTCAGCAGCTGTCGGACTACCTTCCTCTCTGATCTGGTGCCCAATGGTTACCTGGTTCGGGTCTTCCCAGGCCACCCTGAGGTAGAAGGCCTAGCCAGGGAGGTAGGGCTGGAGAAGTCTGAGCAGTGTGACCAAGGTGATTTGAGCTCCAGGGAAGAGAATGGTCAGAACAAGAAGAAAATCAAAGTCAACAAGATCTGGAATTTTATGAGTCGTAGAAAAGGGGCCTCCAGTCAGGGGAAGAGACCTCAGTCCATGATTTTACTAGGAGACACTTCCAGACCATCAGAGTTGAAGCCCAAAGTCACATTAAAGGATCGAATGAAGTCATTCAAGAGGTTGAAGCCTTCGACTGGGGCTTCCAAGAATACTACTCCTAGGAGCAGCAAGGTCCAGGAACCCCAGGAGGTGTCACATATTTACCAGATGAGAAAGGCCCAGGAGGCCTCAAAGCCTTTTCGTTATTCCTATTCAGGACACACTGAAGGCCTGGAACCCTTCCTTGCAGATGTGCAAAGACTGATGCCCAAGAACCAGAAAGTGTTGGCCTTTGATGATTTTGGCATCCAAGTGGAGGAGGATCACTGGGAAAAAGAGTCCTCTGAGCAGCCTGGTAGGGGCAGGTGGGCCAGGAGCTACCTGAAACATACATTCCCTGGAGACTGTGAGGCCCCATATACATCAGCTGGAGACTCCAGAATCCAGGATCCTGAGTCTGCCATTAAGTCCTCCAACTTAGAAGGGAATGTGGAAAGGGGCTATGAGGAGAGCCCTAGGCACCTGCGTCGAGACAAGGCTGTGCCTTTTGGTAGTGTTGTCAAGTTCTTCAGCAATGTGGCCGAGGTGGCTCGCAAGTGGCGTGCATTATCCCGGGAAGAGCTGCAGATGAGCCACCAGCGCGACAAGACCTACTTCATCAGTGGTGGCAGTGAAGCCCTCATCATAGAGGGTGCTGCCTCCCAGGCGTCCTTCCCACTCAACCTTCCCTGCCAGCCTCCTGAGGTTATGGTGTGGGGCAGTGTCATTGAGAGGTGCCAGCACTGTCACCACAAGGCCTCAGAAGCCTCATGCACATTTGAAATGAGCATTGAGGGCAAGAAGAATTTGGGCAAGGCCCTTGAAGACCCCTGCACTGCTGCTGCCTTAGTCTCAACCTCCACCTCACCTGTCTTTGAGCTCCAGGATGACCCAACTCCACAGAATGGGTGCAGTTGCCATTATGGCCATGTCTTCACCAGGGAGAACTCCTCAGAGGAACTTGACGAAGACATTGAGACTGTGGTCAGTGTCCTTAAGGAAGATGACAGTGCTGGACAGTCCCCTGAGCTGGGCACCTGTGCCAAGTTAACCACCAAAGCTGTCATGGAGAAGCTAGAAGAGAAGCCCAATGAGATGGAGAAACCAGAGGCCTGCAAGGGGCCCGGGGCATCCATCCAGGCAGGACAGCCCCAGGATTCTGACTTGGATATGAGAACAGCAGGTGCAGAGAGGAAAGCCAGCAAGTCCAGTACTGGAGTCCTGGGTACTCAGGTAAGGTGGGAGCTGACTTTCCAAATCACCATTTGAAACATTCAGTACCCTAGAAGCCAGTTAAACTCCCATGCCTTTCCCATAACCTTACCTTCCATCAGGAATGTCCCAGAAGGAATATTCCCACCAGTCAGTTGCCTGGGAATTGACTCATCCTAAAATACTGGGCAATTTTTGTCCCTTCATTGGGCTGAATGCCTGCAGTTACATCTCAGTTCAACCTTGAACAAAAACTGAAGCTCTGGGAATGCCAGCAGAATGACCAGGGTCATTTAATGATGCTCAAGACAGCCATAGTCTCCTATTTTCCTTAGCTGTTGTTCAGCCTGAAGAATGTAGGTAGAAAACAGCCCAATAACATTCTTCTTCCATCATTCACTATATCCAACATCTGTCAGGGTGCAGTCACATAACACTGTTTTCATTTAATTAAAGTAACCTTGTGAGGATGGAGTGATTATCCTCATTTTACCAGTGAAGAGACAAGCTGAAAGGGATTTAATGACTTATCCAGAGTCATAGATTGTGGCAGAATTTGGATTCAAATTTTCACTTTTGATTCCAAGTCTGGTGCTTTTGTCTAGTTGTCTATAGTATTCCGGGGATTTTACTTGAGTGATGACAAGCCGGTGCTCACCATGCCCTCATTCATGGACAAAAAGAAACGTGCTAAAAATAGTAGAAGGAGTGTTGAATAAATACGAGAAGGGACTATGTGGCTTTGAGACTTAAGAATGTCTTTATAAGCAGATATGCTATAGTTTATCCAGATAATTTTAGGGCAAAGTGTTTTTTAAGGGTAGTTAATTAAAATTCTTCTTGGAGGTGGTGATGGGAGTAGTCTAGCCTGATAGTTCTCCAACCTGTCCTGTCATCTTTCAAATCATACTTTGAGAGAAATTGGGTCCCAGCAGGACAAAAGCAATAAGCCTGCTTTTTCTGGAAGGGAATTAATATGTTTATAAATATTTTATTTTTATTTTTATCATATTTGGTAAGCTTTAAGAATATAAAGATTGGCATAATATTATTAGGAGTAAATTTTATTGCCGTGGTTTTAAGACCAACAATCAAACAAGCAAATAAGCAAACATACTTAATGATTCCATTAGCTGATAATTGCAGTTGGAGACTGCATGTCTAATGTTACCACTCACTAGGAAAAGGGTCATAGATGAGCACAGCACCTCACTAAGTGGCTGTGTGGACTGGACACAGAGATACTTTGTAGGTTCTTTAAAAGCACGGGCTTTGGGGTCACAAAGGCTTGAGTGGGATTTTCCCTCTCACCTGTGAAACAGGACAAAACACACCCTATATAAGGGGACTTGTTATGAGGAATCAAATGAGCCACAGTAAACATTGCAGATTTCCACAAAGTGGTAACTTGCAATTATTAAACTTTGGCAAATTATTAATAATTGTGAACAATATCCAGCCAGGAAAACAATTCAAAACAGTACTGCAGCTGGTTAAGGCTGCTGAAGGAAGTGTCTGAAGTCAGGAAACTGGCTTCTAGTGCCATTTATATCCTTGAGTTTGTGAACTTGAGACAGATATTTCCCCTCTCTGGGCCTCAATTTCTCCATATGATCCAGAAAATTTGTACCAGATAATTCCTGAGTATCTTTCCTCTTTGCCATTCTCTAGTTCTTTCCTCTCAGCTATTTCTCTGAGTCCAGTGGGAGACTTCTTGCTGTGCAGTGGTTTGTTTTGGATTAGATCTTTGGCAGGCTTCCTGTGCCCTCTGCTGGTTGCTCAGAGATGCTGCCTATCTTTCCTTGGAGTAGTAAACAAGAGCCCAGACAGGCATTGAGGTGCAGGGAATAAGCAAAGTGGAATGGAAAAGCTGAATGCCAGGGAGCATTGGTGTAGGACAGGGGTCCTGTTGACCATCTGATCCAATCACTCTGTTTTACAGATGATGGGGACACCGAGTGCAACAGGGACGGGATTTCCCCTGACACACAGAAACTGGGAGGCAAGTGGGATATGAGAGTTCTAGTCTAGGATCAGCCACAAATTTCTCCTGACAAACCCCCCTCTCCCTTTGGGTTTTAGCATCTACCAAATCTTCTTCCTTCCCAAAGGCACCTTGCAGGTCCACTGTGAGGCTATATTGACATAATGAATATGAAAGCAGTGCATTGTTAAGTAGCAAAGACCATGTGATTACAGTGGAACATTATATGCTAATAGAGGTGAAAGACCCTGCTTGAAGAATGGGTTAGGTCTTTTTGTGTTTCCTAGGGAAACTGCTGGGCTTGCTTCCTCCAGGGTGTTTTATTTTTTGAGATCTATTCTCTCTACCCTACAGAGCTGAGTGACTCTGGCAACTGCAGCTGCTTTGGTTCATATTTGGCTGTGGTCAAGCCTGGGGCTATACCCCACATCATTGTATCCCACAATGATGGGGTTTACCTTCAAGGGAATAATATCAGAATGTAAGGATGGGCTTTCTTCAGAATCCTTAATTTGGAGTTTATCAAGGGAATTGAAACTTCTCTGTGCCTCACCCTTTGTATTAGGAAAACCAGGGGATTAATATTAGTAATTACAGCTAACATTTACAAAGTGCTTATTATGTGCTCAGGCACTTACACATATGGACTCATTTAATCACACGACTATCCTCTGAGTCAGGGAATGTCTTTAAAATGAAGATGATAATAATACTTGCTTTATAGGGGTTTTGGGAAGATGAAATGAATAAATACACATAAGTGCTTGCTTATAATAGTGTCTGGCTAAGAGTCATGGTGCAATAAATGTTAGCTATTTGCATTAGTTATTAAAAAACAAATTGTTACCTTAAAAAGTATTCACAACCTAAGAATTTGAGAGTTATGTTTTATTTGGTGGGAATTTTTAGGACTTCAAGCCTGGGAGACAGCTTCTCAAGTATTTCTGGGTGGACTAATCTGAGGAGGCGAGGAGAGGAGCCAGGCTACATAGAAGTTTTTCAAAAAAAGGCAGGTAGTCTGAACATCAAAATGTTAAGGAAACCCAGATAACCCAAGTTAAGTAATTTAGCACTTTTCTGTGTGTGGGAAGATTCAAGAGTCTAGGTTCACTGAAATCATTCCTTTGATATGCACCTGAGCTATCTGGGCCAGTATCCTGTTTCCACATTCTGAGTTTCTCATGACTCACCAAGGGGAGTGATTGTAGTCTGATGGCTACTAGATGGCAGATATTCTTCTTCCTGAGTTCCCTTTGTACTCACCAGCTCACATTGGAGGGCTGCAATGGCTGATGACTGTGGCATCCTTGTTTACTGATACGGCAGGAAATATTCCATTCTTCAAAATATAACAAGAAGAGACTGTACCTCAACTTTGGCATTAGCTAACACTTTAGTGAGGATTAGTAGAGTACAAATTGAAGGAAAAAGGGGAAGAAAGATAAACATTCTTTAGATTTGTACAGTACTTTATACTTTGTGGAGTGCTTTTCCATATAAAATTGATTGCAAAACTAATTATCATTATTATTATTTTCATATGATAGACAAAAGAACTTGAGGCATGGTTTATGAGAAACAAAATATTGAAGCTGGAGGCAAAATGCCTATTATCAAATTTTTGGCTTGTCGACTGAAAAATTTACACAATCTAAAAGTTTAGAATTATGTTTTACTTGGTGGCCTTATGAAGAAATATAGTTCCAGAAATAGTTCTGAGGAACTTCAAAAGAGGTGGAGAAGGAGTCAGGATATATAGGAAATTTTGCTAAAAAAAGAAACATGAAGTTGAACATAAAGGGTTACCACTAATCACAAAAAAACCAGGCATCTCAAGTTAATGACTTTAGTACTTTTCTATGTATGGGAAGATGCAAGAGTCTAGGCTTATTGAAATCAATCCTTTGGTGTGCATCTTAACAACCTAGGACCCATATTCTATTTTTCTGCACCATGAATTACCACTGAGAGCAATCGCTGGTGGCTTTATGGCCTCAACATTCTTTTTTTACTGAAGTGGCAGGTAACATTCCTTATCTACAGTGCCTCCTCTTGGTCATAAATTCAACCAACATTTGGGAGGCATCTCATGACCAATTTTGTCCCAAGTCTCTAGGAAGGCTCATTCCTAGATCAGGTGAGGATTCTTTTGATAGGCCATTCTATGTGCCTATCACTAATCCTATCAATTTTGGGTTAGGCCCTGTTGTTCAGTTGCTAAGTCATGTCCAACTCTTTGAGACCCCATGGACTGAAGCACACCAGTCTTCATTGTCCTTCACCATCTCCCAGAGTTCGCTCAAATTCATGTCCACTGAGTCAATGATGACATCCAACCATCTCATCCTCTGTCACCCCCTTCTACTCCTGCCCTCAATCTTTCCCAGCATCAAGGTCTTTTCCAATGAGTCGGCTCTTTGCATCAGGAGGCCAAAGTATTGGAGCTTTAGCATAGGCCATGTTGATTATCTAAAATTCTCTGGATCACCTGTTTTATTAGTCTGTTATGATCCAGGAAATGTTTTTGTTTGTTGCTTCTTCCCATATTTGGAGTTTCAGCATTGCAATTATTTTATGTAGAGTTATATACATGATCAGTTACCTGAAGATGTTTAGCTATCATTAATTTTGTCAGAGGCCTGATTACATATTGGGAAATGCAAGAGACAGTGATCTTATAAAATAGACAGGATATAAATAATACAGCTAATAACTGTCATAGTGCAGCAGGAAGAGACACAAGGTATGAATAATTTGAAAACATCAAGACAGAATACATTTGAACAATTAGCATAACTACTTGTAATTTTCTCAATAAACTATCAAGTCCACAGGGGAGTCACCTGGAAAAGCCAAATTCTAGATGGAATAGGTAGAGAGAAAAAGATAAATGTTTCATCTTTATTTACAAAAGTACACTTTATTGATAAAGTATGAGGAAAGGTTTTCTGTAAAACAAAGATTAAATGCCAGTATATTTCAGAAAAACAATCATAAAATTATAAGGCATATTTATTGGTTCATTCAATCCCATGTAATTAATTTGTGTTGATCTGGATGAAGTCATCAGATTTTTTCACTAGAGTTTTGTAATTTCTTACCCAGCTTAATGGTATGATGCAAAAGTCATCAGAAATTTATATTTGTCAAAAAGTCCTTTTTTATGAATCTTCTTGAAGACCTGCATCTTATAAAAGCATCAGAGTAAAGCAATGATTGTCTGTAAATGGCAAAAGACTTAAAAAGATACGGCTAAAGATTTTATCATAATGCAATTTAAAAGAAACTTGCATATTTCTGTGACATACAACATTTTAAGATAATAACTAGAATTATGATTGATAACATTTTAGGACATATCAGATTTTTAGGACCTCCATATAACTTTTAGAATATCTATATTAATGACATTTTCCCATATAGCTAAGACAATTTTATCATTATTTATTTGACAATGTTTTCCATGTAATTTAACATACCAAACAAACCTAATTAGTATCTCTCTTTGGGTTGTCTCAGTGAACATTTGAAGCATCCCAAAATTAGCTGGAGATCAAAGGAACTTTATTTAGAATTTGATGTGGTGAAATTTGTCAAATATATTAAAAGACTTTAAAACACTTGGTCAAATAGGAAAAAAGAACAGATAACTAATAAAGACCTAACTAATAAAGACCTACTGTATAGTACAGGGAACTCAGTGTTCTGCAATGGCCTATACGGGAAATGAATCTAAAAATCGTGGATACATGGATATGTATAACTGATTCACATTCCTGTACACCTGAAACCAACACAACATTGTAAGTCAACTATATTCCAATAATTTTTTTAAAAAAAGATCATAGATATGAAACAATACTTATTTTTTCAGCAGAAGTGACAATAAAAGATTTTAACGCAGATACAGATCATTTAGAAGGCAAGGAAACTCACAGTTTGTTATCAAAAGTAGTTCAACATTCCAAGAAAATTTTGTTCTCTTAACAAAGAGAGAAAACCAAACTCTAGGCCTACATCTGCCTACCTTCAGTAACAAAATTCCCTTTCTTAATTAAACATGATCTAATCCCAGCCTGCGGAGAAGGAAATGGCAGCCCACTCCAGTACTCTTGCCTGGAAACTCCCATGGACGGAGGTGCCTGGTAGGTTGCAGTCCATGGGGTCGCTAAGGGTCGGACATGACTGAGTGACTTCACTTTCACTTTTCCTTTTCATGCATTGGAGAAGGAAATGGCAACCCACTCCAGTATTGTTGCCTGGAGAATCCCAGGGACGGGGGAGCCTGGTGGGCTACCGTCTATGGGGTTGCACAGAGTCGGACACGACTGAAGTGACTTAGCAGCAGCAGCAGTAGCAATCCCAGCCTGACTTTGTACAAAACTCTTTTCTCAGGGCTCCCTTTTTACAAACCTCTCATAAATTTTTTGTATCTATATTTATTTGTCCTATATTTTCATTCCCATACAGAAATAACCAGTGTTGGGAAAAAATCACTTTCTTCCTCTAAATAAAATACATTTCCATTCCCCATACCATCTTTTCCTGAAAATACAAATCCTACTTTCCTTGAATGCTGAAATAGTTTTCTTACTATACCTGAAGCTTTAATTGCATATATTACAATTCTAAACCTTAAAAGTCTTAATCTTTAATGAAAACTGATGAGCAAGTATTTGTATGTTCTGTCACACCAGCATTTTTGATTGCCAAAGTTAATATTCTATAACCTCTAGCAACACAGACCTTCTCATAGCATAATTTCTTTTCTCAAAGTGGTACATGTCTAATAAACCAAAATATCTCTAGTTTTTCTCTCATAAGGGGACAAAAATAAGTAAACTTAGATTTTTTTTTAGCAGTAAATGTTCCAGTCTTTTATCTTATTTGAAATGATCTGGATGTTTAATGACTTCTATGATTTAACTTTAACAAAACCAAAAAGTTTCAAGTTACCACAAATCTGGAGAAACTATTTTAGATAGGCATGACTAAAACATAATTATTCATAAAAAGTTCACCTGAAGAATCTTAGCTCATTTTGTTTTAAAACTTAGGAAAATATCTTCATACCAATTTCTTTTCTTGCTGACAAACTCTTTCTTAGAAATAATATGAACTTATTGACATTCAGTAAACCTAGGTACAATAAAGTAAGAGGTGTCTGTGTTGATTAAACCAACAAGCATTAGCCAGCTTTAATACCAGAAATTAATTTAATTATTGAATATTTCCCATACTACTTGAACCTGAAATTCATTCTGGTCAGTTTTCTTTATATTTAGAAATATTTGATTTGTAAGTGCTTATTTTTAAGTCAATTAAATAGAGCTCTTTTATAAATTTAATTTTGACAATATTATCCAGTGGTAAAGATGTATCATAACAGTCTTTTCCTCAAATAGTAAAGCCTTAGTCATCTGAGTAAGCAAATTTAACATATTCTGTTAGTTTTAAGCTAGTATATTTATATTCTAATACCTTATTCATAACTGTTAAAGGGAAGCTATGTGTTCACTAGTTTTATAGCTCAGATGACCAAGGCTTTACTGTTTGTGGAAAAGACTATTAAGATTTGCATTTGCCCTTGATAAATCAATCCTTAGGGAAGCTGTAAATTAGATTTTGGGTGAGGGAGCCTTTCTAGTGGTTTCAGTTCTAAAAGGCCTTTTTTTCCCTCCCCTTTGGTTTCAGGTTTTACATGAATGAGATAATTAGGCTCAGTCTCAGGTCATTGTGGGCTTTATTTACATTTCTGATTTGTATAGATTTGCAAGACAAAGATGTGCATGATGCTCAGTCCTATCTGACTGTTTGCAGCCCAATCAACTGTAGCCTATAAGGCTCCTCCGTCCATGGGATTTTCCAGGCAAGAATATTGGAGTAGGTTGCTATTTCCTCCTTCAGGGGACCTTCCCAACACAGGGATAGAACACCCATCTCTTGCATCTCCTGCATTGGCAGGCAGGTTCTTTACCACATGACCTCAAGACAAAGACAGTTGCTTTTAATTCCCCAAAGAACTGGTCTACCACCTAAATGATATTAAATATTGACTTGCTCGACTGTATCTTATTTATTTTTTATAAGTGAGAAGACTTTTAAACTGAAAGTCAAGACTCCTATGTTCTAGAAATTTAGGGTTCAAATTACACTAGACATTCAAAAAAGGCCCTCTTTCTGAGTGCACAGGTTAAACCCAGATCAAGAATCTTTATTTCTCTATTATTCTTTTTATTGAAAGTGAAAGTGAAGTCGTTCAGTCGTGTCCGACTCTTTGTGACCCAATGGTCTGTAGCCCACCAGGCTCCTCTGTCCATAGGATTTTCCAGGCAAGAATACTGGAGTGGGTTGCCATTTCCTTCTCCAGGAGATCTTCCCGACCCAGGGATTGAACCCAGATCTCCTGCATTGTAGGCAGACGCTTTACAGTCTGAGCCACCAGGGAAGTTATTCTTTTTATTAGCCTCTGAAAATTAACTTCCAGTTTTTATTACATACTGTGGGGGCTCAGGTAACCCTGTTGGTTTCTTTTAGTATGTTTAATTAATATGGCCTGAAGAGCAGATTTATATGTCCTATCTTACAATAGCAAGGGAGGAATTCTCCAGTGAGACATAATGTTTATCCCAGGATATAGTTAGGCAAGAGAAGTAACCATCTTATATAAAACTCATTTAAATATACTAATTTATATAAACTTTCATCTCAATTTTACCAATTTTCATGCCTTTAAATTTAGTTGCCATTAGGATCCTATCAACTAGCCTTGGTTTTACAAGGAGTCCAGAAACCTTTCTTTTTATCCCTGATTATTTTATCTATTTTTGTAAAAAAGTTTCTGGGGTCCTCAGTGAGGGTTTTGAGCCCTTTTGTCAATCTTTTAATTTGATTAATTGATCTATTTCCCCAAACTATTGTTGGTCAATTATCTCAGTGTAATTTTCTTCTAGCTTTTTAACCATATATGCATATATTAATATATATGTTTAAAAAGCTGAAAAACCATATTTAAATTCAGGTGGTGCTAATGATAAAGAATCTGCCTGCCAATGCACGTGACGCGAGAGACACAGTTTCAATCCCTAGGTCAGGAAGATCCCCTACAGTAGGAAATGGCAACCTGCTCCAGTACTATTGCCTGGAAAATTCCATGGACAGAGGAGCCTGGCCGGGTACATTTGCAGTCCATTGGGCTACAAAAAGTTGGAAACGACTAAGCACAGTACAGTACAGCTATATAAAACTGAGGTAAACACAGAAGACTTGTTTGAGACCCTTTAGTGTTGAAGATCAATGGGGAGGGTCCCTTTAGCCATTCCAACTTTATGTAGTGCTGTATCAGATACTTTTGCTTTAATCCCATTAATATCTCTTTTATTTATCCATTTTCTGAATAACCATCTAAAAGATTTCTTTAGCCTTTTGAGGTGAGTCTTTTTAATATTTCCACCTTGTTGGGAAGAAGTCTCTAGACTTTCTCCTCAGTTTTATCTTATTTCCTTGTTAATCAACCTAATTAACATTAATTATCCTAATATTTTATTTGCATTTGTAAGACCCATTATGGTAAAGCTGGTTTATTTTTTTGTTTTAAACTAAGGAAGTTCTTAGGTTAGCCATATATATATATATATACACACACACACACACACACATACATACATATATCTCACATACTAGCAAAGTAATGCTCAAAATTCTCCAAGCCAGGCTTCAACAGTACATGAACCATGAACTTCCAGATTTTGAGCTGGGTTTAGAAAAGGTAGAGGAACCAGAGATCAAATTGCCGACATCTGTTGGAGCATAGAAAAAGCAAGGGAATTCCAGAAAAACATCTACTTCTGCTTCATCTATTACGCCAAAGCCTTTAACTGTATAGAGCACAACAAACTGTGAAAAATTCTTCAAGAGACTGAAATACCAGATCTCCTTAACCTGCCTCCTGAGAAATCTGTATGCAGATCAAGAAGCAACAGTTAGAACCGGAAATGCGAAGGTTAATAATAAGCTGCCTGTTGCTCTGGCTAAGCCATGAGAAGAACACCATGGGGAAAGAATAAAAGCAAAATATAGCAGTACAGTATAATCTAACCAAAAGTACGTCAGGCTGATTAGTTGGGGTCGTCATGCCCTGCTAAGCTAAGGAAAAACATAGTGTGGACCTCGGAATGCCAGGTCAGCACAAGTTCAGAATGCTGCTTGTGCACACACCAAGATGTTTTCCCAAGGCATATGTGGGTCTATGACCTCCAGCTGGGTGATACCTCTTGTACAAGAAAATAACAAAGGTAGATCAAAGTAATCAATAAAATGAGAGATGTGACCGGGGACACAGGAGGCTGACTTCATCGTAGCACAACAGATACTTTCTACTTACCAAGACACTAAATAAAAGTGATGTGACTCCAAGGAACGGGGCTCTTGATCCAAGAGGTCTTGAGTTCCCAGGTCCCATCTTTAAAACTTTAATTCTGCCTCTAGCTTCTTTTTCCCAAACTTTGCATCAACCACTTTCAATTCTTACTTGCTGTGCTGACTGCAGCAAGTGGTGCCCAACATGGGGCTCCAAAGTGAAGGATCGCAGAGAGCGAAGCTAAAGTTGGAATACTGGTGCAGGATCCTGAAGAAGAGTGGGATGAGGCCTCTGAAAATCCCCCTTTGCATTAAGTAATACTCTCTCAGGCATTGAAACTGGCGTTAAGCATGGGAAATTCAGAAAGCTCGGAAAGATACCGGCCATATATTTGCCTCTTAAGGCAGCTTTTAAAAGTGGGGATGGGGAGTGGTAAAAAAAAATAAGTGAGGTCCGGCTATTGGAGCTTTTATGAACTATTGAGAAACATTGTTCACGGTGCCCTTCTCTCGGTACTTTAGATTATACTGTATTGCTATATTTTGCTTTTATTCTTTTCCCATGGTGTTTCTCTCATGGCTTAGCCAGAGCAGCAGGTAGCTGATTACTAACCCCTGCACCTTACTTGTCTCCTGAGAAATCTGTATGCAGGTCAAGAATCAACTGTTAAAACCAGACATGGAACAACAGACTGGTTCCAAATTGGGGAAGAAGTATGTCAAGGCTGTATATTGTCACCCTGCTTATTTAACTTTTATGCAGAGTACATCATGAGAAATGCTGGGCTGGATGAAGCACAGGCTAGAATCAAGATTTCCAGGAGAAATATCAATAACCTCAGATACACAGATGATACCACCCTTATGGCAGAACGTGAAGAGGAACTGAAGAGCCTCTTGATGAAAGTGAAAGAGGAGAGTAAAAAAGCTGGCTTAAAACTCAACATTCAAAAAACATGGCATCCGGTCCCATCACTTCACGGCAAATAAATGGAGAAACAATGGAAACGGTGACAGACTTTATTTTCTTGGGCTCCAAAATCACTGCAGATGGTGACTGTAGCCATGAAATGAAAAGATGCTTGCTCCTTGGAAGAAAAGCTATGACCAACCTAGACAGTGTATTAAAAAGAAGAGATATTACTTTGCTGACAAAGGTCCATCTAGTTGAAGCTATGGTTTTTCCAGTAGTCATGTATGGATGTGAGAGTTGGACTATAAGGAAAGCTGAGCACCGAAGAACTGATGCTTTTGAACTGTGATGTTGGAGAAGACTCTTTTTTTTTTTTTTTCATTGCCATTCCTTTTTTTTTTTGGTTTTTTTTTTTTTAATAAATTTATTTATTTTAGTTGGGGGCTAATTACTTTACAATATTGTAATAGTTTTTGCCATACATTGACATGAATCAGCCATGGGTTTACATGTGTTCCCCTTCCTGGACCCCCCACCCTGGAGAAGACTCTTGAGAGTCCCTTGGCCTGCAAGGAGATCCAACCAGTCCATCCTAAAGGAAATCAGTCCTGAATATTCATTGGAAGGACTGATGCTGAAGCTGAAACTCCAATACTTTGGCCACCTGATGAGAAGAACTGACTCATTGGAAAAGACCCTGATGTTTGGGAAAGATTGAAGGCAGGAGGAGAAGGGGACAACAGAGGATGAGATGGTTGGATGGCATCACCGACTCGATGGACATGGGTTTGGGTAAACTCCGGGAGTTGGTGATGGACAGGGAGGCCTGGCGTGCTGCAATTCATGGGGTCACAAAGAGTCGGACATGACTGAGCAACTGAACTGAATCCAATAACTGATCTGTTTATGAGAATTGAGAAATTTGAACAATAACACAAAGACACAGGGAAGAAGGCCATGGAATGATTGATACAGAGGTTGGAGTAATGTACCTGCAAGCCAAGGAATTCCAAGGATTGCTGAGAGCTACCATGAGCTAGGAGGCAAGGAAATATTCATCCCTAGAGTCTTCATAGGAGCATGTCCCTGCTGATACCTTGATTTCAAACTTCCAGCCACCAGAGCTGTGAGAAAAAAACTCTGGTTGTTTAAGCCACTCAGTTTGTGGTGATTTGTCATGGCAGCCCTAATAAAATGTATGCTCCTCCAACTAGAGCTCTGGCCCCAGGTACAGCCTGGAAAGCGATCTAATTAGGCTAATTCATATGGAGGTCTGTTTTCATCCTCACAGAGAGTGGTGAACCCCTACCCCCAAATGATGTTGAAATTAGTGGACTGTCAGTAATTGTGACCAGAGAAGTGAAGATGTTCAGATCATATAAAGAGGATTTAGGGGCAAGTATCCCCAAAATCTTGCTGTAGAATTTGACTTCATGCTCTGTAGGTATCTCCCCTTCCCTTTATCCAAAATCAAAAGAATTCAATGATCTAGTGCCTTCCATTTCTGGGGCTCAGTTTTTTTTCCATCTGTTTAATGAGGGAGTTAGATTATAGGACCATAAGAGGCTTTCTAGCTCTAACAGTTTATGGATCTAGGAGACAGAGTTAGTTAAGATTAAGGAGAATTATAAAAAGCAACCTTGAGACCATGTCTAAGGATTCATGCAAATTTAGTACAGTCACTTGTACCATCTACTGCTTTATTTTCGGTACTACCCAGTGGCTTTTGTTGTGCCTAAGAATGAACTGACTTTGATAACTTGTCTCAGCCCTTGGAAACTGGGTTACCAATTTGGCAGAGAACCTTACCTAAAACAAATAGACTGCCAGCTATTTCTCCAGCAAAGATGGGTTTCTTGGAAAGCAGCAGAGAAATGCAACTCATGGTCTGCAACTTTGGCAGGCCATGTACATGTCCCTGCACAGAAAGGGAAGGAGAACACTTTTATACAGGAGAAAAGAAAGTTAGGAAGGCTGTAGTAAACAGAGAGTCCATGGCTTTTCATTGGTTGAGTCCTTGCCAGGAAAGAATATGAGTCTTTCCTCTTCTTTTTGAGTTTTGCTATTGTTTCCAAACCAAACTTGGCCCACTCACCTGATGGGCAGCAAAGCCAATCTACTGACACCACATTGTGGGGAAAGAAAGTGCTATGTCAATTTTCTCTCTCCTGGTTCTTATCTTGTCATAGCAAATAATTGAAATGACAGACCAGGATAGCTTGAGGAGGCAAGATTTATTGAGCAAGCAGTAAGCCGTACACTCTCGAGACATGAGAGCAGGCCAACCCCTACAGGAGTGGTCCCGTTCAAATTGGCTTTCATTTTTATATCCTTTGTTCCCTCCCCTGGGTGGTACTTGGGGTTTGATTGCTTGTGCCCTATGAAAATGAGGCATGATCCTGAGACCAAACAGGGAAGTGGATGTGCCGGGCATGTTTTCCCAGTGGAAGTCTTCAATCAGTTTCACAGTTCTCCTTTTTTGTTTTTTTCTTTGTTTACCCTCTGTGTGTGTGTGTGATCTCCTAGTCATCACTTCCTTTGACTGCAATTTTGGACCCCTTTCTTCCTACTCTAACTGCCTAACATGCCCCCCTCAAGAGATGGGAGGACCAATTCTTTGGGAGTAGGGACACTGAGGTCTCTCTGACTACTTCCTGCTGAGCTGGAGTGGCAAGGGGTATTGAGCTTCCCCCTTTTGCTATTCTTAGGCCTTGGGGTCCTCAGGGTCTGGGTGACAGTGTCTATCTAAGGGCAAGTGGTAGATACCATCAGTATTTATCTGTAGTTCTGTGTATCCCCTCTGCAACATTATGGCATTTTGTAATTCGGTGACCTGGGCAGAAATAAAATGGGTTAAGCAATTGATAATGCATGGAGCAACCATGAGCAGAATTAGTATGGTGACAACAGGGATCAGCAGGGGCAGTAGCCAACTCCAAATCCCTCCTCTCCAAGAGAAGATCCCAAAGAGGGACTGGAGCCAATCTGGAGGTGCCCCTGCTCAATCATTAAGATCTTGGATGATTTATATGATCTTTTTGAGAACTGAAAAGCTTTCTTCAACTTTGATTGAGGCGTTAACTCCAAAACAGCAGGTCTCATTCGGGATGGCACAAGTTTCTCCTTGTTCTGCATTCAAAAGATCTATAGCCTGCCTATTTTGGAGTACCACCCCTGCCAAGCTGTCAATAGACTTTTGTTGAGCCTCTAGAGCTGATACTGTGGCTTCCCATCCCTGTTGCATCATTATTGAAATATTAAGCACTGCCCTTGTGAGGAGGGTGATCCCCACAAACCAAAAGAGCCCTGTAGCTACCAAATGTCCTATCCCCAGTCTTTCCAAGATGGGATTATCACTTATGTATGTGCCTCCCCAATTGGATGGTATTCAGTAAGAGGGGAGGTCGCATTAGTGTTGATATGTAACTCCTTCTATTGCCTGTTCCAGGAATGAACTCAAGTTGGAGATAGCCCCTGAGGTTGTCCTAAGTTTTCCAATGGTGAGAAACCAGACTCTTGGAACCATCAGGACTATTGTGCAGATCCTATACCATTTGGTCAGGAGAATAAAGTATAGAGACCTTTGACATATGAAATAACATCCCATTCCTACAAGGGAAATTTCCCCCTAATGGGGGCTGACCCAGGTTGTTAGATTTAGCCCTAGTTGGGTGAATCTGTTCCCTGTACATTGGATGGAGGCCTGTGCTTGGTGGTGATACCTCCATTTTGTATACTGTGTCACTATTGAGGGTGATGTTTGGCATGAGGAATGTGTTCTCATTAGTTGACAAATGGTGTTTCAGAAGGTGAGTGAAATAATATTATGAGGGTGTGCATGGACTGGTTAGTGTAGCATGGTCTTATTCCCTCATCCATTTCCACAATCTTGATCAGGGTTTCAGAGATTTTTTCCCCATACATTCCCCAGATCCTCCCCCAATCTCAACTCAGATAGACGTATATAATTGTATGTGGGCATCTGAAAACCAGGCTGCATTATTATTGTTAGGGAAGTTATTGGTATTGTTGTAGGTCTAATAGCCATACACTGTGCCACCTGTTTTCCAATTTTGGGGAAGAAGGTTTCATTCCCAGCCCCAAGGATTGGTGGTTAGACTTTCACATTAGGTAATTCCTTCTGAAGTGTGTCCTGGGAAGCTTTTAGCTTTAGCATATTTGAATCTAGCAACCCAGAGTTGAGAGGAGTTCAGTAGCTCCATAGTCCAGTTATAGTGGGAGGATGAGTTAAGTGCCCCAATGCAGAGATCACTAGGCATCTTTATGAGTGGTTTTCCATCTTACCAAGGGTAACTCACAAAGCATATGGGCATGATGCCAGACATTGTTTCAACTTCCCCGACCTTTAAGATATTTTTTTTTCTTCCCAGTTAACTCATTTAGGTTTTGCAGAATTGAGAGTGGAACCTAACCAACTCCCATTGACTTGTGTTAGGTTGGCAAAGGGTACAGTAATGGCCAATAAGGGGCACTCAAGCAAGTTACCATGGTGCACAATTTTGTTTTTTATGGCCAGATCAGGGCACACCCAAGAGTTAGACTTGTTCAGGCACTTGGTGACCTCGGTGATGGCCAGTCTTAAAGGATGTATCTATGAATAGCCTAAGCCAGCAAGACAGACAAGAAAGAGGTGCCACATCATGGTGTCTAGGGCATGAGGCTTATGGGATCTGAATATAACAAATATGGAAAGAGTTTCCCTGGGAAAAGCAAATCAAGAGGATAATTGTAATAAAGTATAGGCAGAACAGTAGGCTTAACCTGAGAAATTCAATTCCGTGAATGTTCATCTGAATGGCACTAATCTGTAGTCTTGAATAGATATCAGAGGTCTCCCAGGGTTTGGCAAGTGTACTGAGCATCCTCTTTTTCCTTCCACAGCTTGACTCGAGAGTGGTGAATCTAGGAGTTGTGTCCTGGTACCTTGACTGCTGTAGGAGTAAAAAAGTAGGGTATGGGACCTTCCATGTAGGCTGAAGTTGAGACCCTGGAGATTCATCTTTCTGAACTTTGATTAGCACCTGGGTACCAAGAGCATACAAAGGTGACTATTTGAGCTCCTTTGAGTCTTGATTATTTGCCCATAAGCACATCTCTTGCTGAAATTTCCCAACAGTCATAGCACAGGAACAAAGGGCTTGGGTTTCTGGGTCTAGGAGGAGGTCATTTACATAGACAAAAGGTTTCCCATATAATGTCTCACAGGGGCTGAGACTGACTTGTTCTCTAGGTGCAAAGCGAGTGCTAAGGAGAGCTATAGGTAGGGCCTTTCTCCACCCCAAAGAGGTCTCTTGGATTCTTTCTTATTGCTATTTTTAAAGTTGGTTGGCTCTCTCTACTTTTCCTGAGGACTGAGGTCTCCAGGCACAGTGTAGATAATAGTTTATACCTAGAGCTTATTTTTTGTTTTTATTTATTTATTTATTTATTTATTTTAATTGAAGGCTAAATACTTTACAATATTGTAGTGGTTTTTGCCATACATTGACGTGAATCAGCCATGGGTGTACATGTGTTCCCCATCCTGAACCCCCCCTCCCACCTCCCTTCCCATCCCATCCCTCAGGGTCATCCCAGTGTGCCAGCTCTGGGCATCCTGTCTCATGCATCAAACCTGGACTGGCGATCTATTTCACATATGATAATATACATGTTTCAATGCTATTCTCTCAAATCATCCCACTCTTGCCTTCTCTCAGTGAGTCCAAAAGTCTGTTCTTTACATCTGTGTCTCTTGCTGTCTCTCATATAGGGTCATCATTACCATCTTTCTAAATTCCATATATATGCGTTAATATACTGTTGCAGTACCTGGGCTTCTCATTGTGGTGGCTTCTCCTGCTGCAGAACCTGGGCTCTAGGGTGCCTGAGCTTCAGTAGTTGTGGCACATGGGCTCAGTAGTTGTGGTTCCCAGGCTCTAGAGCACAGGCTCAGTAGTTATAGTTCACAGGCTTAGTTGCTCCATGGCATGTGGGATCTTCCCAGACCAGGGATTGAACCTGTGTCTCCTGAATTGGCTGGCAGATTCTTTACCACTGTGCCACCAGGGAAGCCCCAAGAACATGTTCTTAGAGATGAAAGGGAAGTTGGGAGGGCTATAGTAAACAAAAAGCCCATGGCTTTTCATTGACTTAGTCCTTGCTAGGAAGGGCTTCCCTGGTAAGGGAAGGAAGGGAAGTCGCTCAGTCATGTCCGACTCTTTGCGACCCCGTGGACTGTAGCCTACCAGGCTCCTCCGTCCATGGGATTCTCCAGGCAAGAATACTGGAGTGGTTTGCCATTTCCTTCTCCAGGGGATTTTCCCGATCCAGGGATCGAACCCAGGTCTCCCGCATTGGAGGCAGACGCTTTAACCTCTGAGCCACCAGGGAAGTCCTTCAGATGGTAAATAATCTGCCTGCAATGCAGGAGATCCCTGGGATTTGATCCCTGGGTGGGGGAGATCTCCTAGAGAAGGGAATGGCAACCCATTCCGATATTCTTGCCTGGAGAATCTCCTGGATAGAGGAGCCTGGTGGGCTATAGTCCACAGGGTCACAAAGAGTTAGATATGACTAAGCGACTAACACTTTCACTTCACTTGCTAGGAAAAGTCTCTTCTTCTTGTTGGGCTCTGCTATCACTCCAGGTCCTAAGAGCTCCCCGTTCTGATCTCTGGACTTTATTTCTTTTTATTTTTTCTTTTTAACTTTTCATTTTGTATTAGAGTATAGTAAATGTTGCAATAATGTCTGGTGAATAGCAAAGAGACTCAGCCATACATATACATGTAGCCATTCTCCCGTAAACTCCCCTCCCATACAGGATGTCTGATGAGATGGATGAATCTAGAGCCTATTATACAAAGTGAAGTAAGTCAGAAAGAGAAAGACAAATACTGTATATTAATGCATATATGGACTTTATTTAATCGAATTTTTTATTAGTTTTTTACACCTGTGGCATAAAATTGTTAACTTCTCTCCACATCCAGTCCTCTTAGGGATGAATAGTACAGCTGGAAGAAACCTGTACTATGTTCATGTGACTTAGGAATATTGAGGAGGAACTTTAAGGATGTCAGCTCAAGGAACTGTTTATCTTTTCTGGTCTGTAGTTAAATAGACCTACAATTTAGTAGTTATGAGACCATGGGCAACTCATTTATTTTTTCTGACCCTTGGTTTCCTTACTGTAAAATGGGCTGCTAGCCACCTTATGGAGTATTTATGAAGACTGAATGAGATAATATGCATAAATATACTCAGTAGGGTATCTAATGCATAATACTGTGCTATATAGTTATTTCACAGATGTTAGTTACTTCCCTCTTTTTCCACTTGGAGGTCAGGATTTTGGAAAAGAAAGAAAGATTGGAATCGAAAACAGATGGTTATGTTGATATCAAAGGAGAGGACTTGGTCTTAGCTAAAATGTGCTTCTGGCAAGAGAAAGTTTGTCTCTCTTTCAATCATTGTCTCTCACTCTCTCATTCTCATTTTTGTGCTTTATATGCATTATCTCATTTTTGAATCCTAATAATTCTGCAAGTTAGGTGTTATCACAATCTCTTTTATGTAGATGAAGAAACTGAGACTTAGAGAGATAAATTAACTTGCCCCAGGCCTCACATTGAGTAAAGGTTAAAGTTTATAGCAGATGCAGACTCCATCCTAATACTAACCAAACACACAAAAAATGCCTAAGAAAGAGTAAACAAATAGATGCTATTTTCTTTAAATAAGTTAGATTATTTTCCTTTTCTACACTCCCTGATGTCTTTTAAGTTCTTTGTAGTTGGATCTTTGATCACATTTATTGATAATATATAGTAACCCTGCCTGAATTTGGAGGCTGGATCAGAATATATTTCAGATTGGAAGTTCTTCTGTTTAAGCAAAGTTTTGGCCCACTCCCCAACCCCGTGAGTAACTGATCCTGAACAGTTTTCTTTGCAGACTTTCTTTCCCCCAGCTGAACCATCACCAAGGACTGCACCACTCAAAATCCTTCTGGAAAAATGCCATTCTCTGTCCATCTCACAGAGCATCCCCATGGAGCTGGATCAAGTGGGTTGGAGGAGATCCAGGAAGCTTTGCACAGGTATGCCTTTTATGCCTTTTTTTTTCTTGAGGTGGGACATGCTTGGCAGACCTCATGCACAGACAGATTGTGTTGATGTTACCCTACTTCCCTAACAACCCTTCCCCCCAGTTCCCTAGTACTCTTCCTCATTGGCACTTGAAAATTCGCATTAGCAATGACAAGGTATAGGTTTTTCCTTCTCCATGCTCTTCTTTTCTTATTTGGGGCCTTTAATCTCAATGCACTCAAATATCCCATCTTGCTAAAGCCTTATTCCCCCGCCCCAGGCCCTCTGTGCCCAGTACGTTCCAGGTCTCATAAACTCTAGTTCCTCCTCTTCACCATTTTCATAGTACTCCTATGTACACCTTCCTCCTGGCCTCAAATGGACCAGTCCGATTGTTCCCACCTCCCATGGTGTCATTCTAGCCCTGTCTCTCTTGCATCTTGCTTAGACTTACTCTCTGTGGGTCCCAGGTCCTCCCCTGTTTTGCTGACTACTGACCATGGAAAGCTCCTCAAGGCTCAAGGCAACTTTATTTACCTCACTCAAAACACAGAGATTTCCCCCAACCAAAACCAGTTACCTCCTAGAGCTTCAGGGTATACCCTTTCTAACTCAGGCCACTGACCCTGCCTGCTAGACTCTTGTCGCTTGAAAGTAAAGCTCCATCTTTTGGTACAACTGGGAGAATCTATGCTCTCTTACCCATGGGCCTTAGACCACACCCTAACAGTCCCCTAACAGACCCCACTACCAGTAATTTTTACAGCAACATAATTTGCATGAATACTAAGGATACACAAGATTTCATAACATTCCTTTCCAAAGTTTTCTATAGTGTCTATAACCTTGATCCTACTTCTCTATGAGCCAAAGATTCCCTCAATCCTAAAGGATCTGTAGCTGCTCTGAACTGGCCACTTCTTTTTTATTATATTCACTCCATGTGTGGAGAACATGGGGGATACTTTGACTTGGAGCTTATTTCCAACCCTGCGATTCCTTGCCAGAATTCTGTTAAGGTAGGAGCCAAAGAAATTGCAAGCTTGGGTCTTTTGTAGCATCATCTCACTCAGAAATCCCCAGAAGCCAGCAAGGTGGTGAAAGGAAAGAGTGAAGAATTCTGAAGGGAGATAATCTTTCACTGCAAAACTAGGAGGGTCCTTAGAGGTTGCTCAGTCCTCTTGATTTATGAATGGGAAATAGGCTGATACAGGGAAAGGGACCTATTCAAGGTCCTAAGTCAGTTCATAACAGAGTTAAGACAGGACTTCAACCTTCTAACTTTCAACCATGTCAGAATGTGATTTTACTACAGTTCTAGAACAAAGTCTTAAACATTGGAATTACAAGCTTTGATTACATTCAAGCTCACCTGTACTGGAATAACCAGTCACCTCCTTCCCCTTAAAGAAGACTGCAAGTGGTGGACACAAATCAAGCCATCAAAGTGGCAGCAGATGCCTACCATAATTTCTAAGTCCTCTGCCTGAGAATAAAGCATGCTCTCATAATCCCCTGGGAGATCAGGCCAGAAGTATAAAGCAGGGGATATGGTCAGAGCTGTTTCCTTCCTCTCTCCCTCTTAGAAAATGAGCCCAACCCCTTAGCAATTCAGAAGCTTTTTAGCAGCTGCTCCACTCCATGGCCAGTTGCATCAGAGTGCCCCACCCCCACCATGCTCCTGACTGTTAACAGCAGATAACAATCCCTCAGGGGAGAGTCTGGCAAAGTCAGGATTAGTAGCTACCTTGAGGACTACTCTGGGCTTATTTATAAGCCATGGGTGGGAAAATGTACCCCTGAGTTTGGCACTTTCACCTCAGGGATATAAGTGGCTCCCATGTTCTCAAGGTCCCAAACAGACACTTGGGTTAAAAATATCCCTAGGGAGGAGGATGATATCAGGATCCCATTTGGGAAGCCTGTTTCAGCTGCTCTTACAACCCTGACCATGATAGCAATGAGACCCAAGGATCCCATTCCCACTATGTTTAGTACTTGTTTTACTTCCATATTGCTCAGGGCCTGAAGGACTTCAGTTTGTTTTTTAGTGCTCAGTCTCTGTCCTTACGTGTTTCTCTATAAACACTCTACCAGTTCCTTCCTCTCGGCTTCTATCAGGAGTTTCCTAAGGCAGACTATTATAGTGGAAAGAATCAGCGTTGAAGTCGAACAGACCCAGGTTCAAATTTCTGTTCCACCACCTTGTGCAAATTACATAACCTCTTTGCACCTCAGTTTCACCATCTGAGGAATGAGATGCTGGGTAATATCTGACTCATGGGTTAATTGTGAAGATTGAGTGAAACAGAATCTATGAATGTCCCTGCCACAGTTTCTGGCTTGCAGGGTGCTCAGTGATGGCAGTTTTCTTCTCCCCACCGCTCTCTACCAGTTCTGAATACCCAAGGACTTACCCCACATACACACAAACAGACATTACTATGGGGCCCAACCTGAATTTGCTACTTCCTCTGGTTGTTCACTCATTTTTTCATTCACTCAACACATATTTATTGAACAAAATTAGAAAGTCAGCAGAGTTTTCCCTCCAATAGCCTGGTGTGCTGGAAGGAGCAAAAATTTTGAAATCAGACATACCTGGATTTGACTCTTGGCTCTGTCACTTATTAGCTATGTGATGTGGAATAAATCACTTTACTACTTTGAGACTTAGTTTTCTTATCTGTAATGTTAGGGTAATAATTTGAACTTCACAAGCTCAAAGGGGATAGCAAACATAAAAGTGCTTTATAAGCTCTGAGGTGCTATACAACTGGATGGGAATGATAGTAATATTAATAACAATAAACAAATTAAGAAATAAAAGTTATGTCTTATACTTATCCAGGGCCCTTACATAGTTGATTATATATATATATATATATAGCAATATTGGAAGTCGAGATACACAATGGAATATTACTCAGCCATTAAAAAGTATACATTTGAATCAGTTCTAATGAGATTTACTTTCTAAATGAAGTATTGAAAAAGTGAAAGTGTTAGTCAATTAGACATGTCAGACTCTTTGTAATCCCATCAACTGTAGCCTGCCAGGCTCCTCTATCCATGGAATTCTCCAGGCAAGAATACTGTAGTGGGTTGCCATTCCTTTCTCCAAGGGATCTTCCTGACCCAGGGATTGAACCTGGGTCTCCTGCATTGGAGGCAGATTCTTTACCATCTGAGTCACCAGGGAAGCCCAAATGAAGTGTGTGTGTGTGTGTGTGTGTGTGTGTGTGTGTGGAGGGGGGGGGTGCTTCCTACTTGAAAGGGCCAGAATTCCAGAAGCAGACCCTATGCAAGCATTACCCTTATGCATATCACCCCACATATTTGCTGAGCTGTGCTCAAACCTCTTGAAGCTTGACTGACTCAGAAGCTCTTTTGGCAATGACATTCAAATAATTTCCCACTGAGGATCTATCCCTCCCAGTAGGGATGACTTTAGGTTCATATTGATCTAGAGTGTTGGAAGTTATAGCAAGAAGAATCTAATGCCACTCAGTTAAATGGCTCTGGGGCAGTTGTAAGTAATGCTAAAAAAGACACTGGCTGCAGCAAGGTAACAACAAACTGATGTATCTTTACCTGTTATTTTAGTATATCTGTGGTGATGGTATGCTTTAGCCATGCTTAATGACTGAGCCAGGTGTTAGAAGACCTGAGTTTTCTTACTGGTTTTCTTTTTTTTTTTTTAATTGAAGTGTAGTCGATTTAGAGTATTATGTTAGTTTCAGGGGCATGTCATAGCGATTCAGTATTTTTGCAGATTATATTCCATTACAGGTTATGGGTAAGATAATAGGTATAACTACCTATACTACATAGTATATCCTTGTTGCTTATCTATTTTATATATAATAGTTTATGTTATTAAAAATTTTATTTTTGAAGCCCATAAATGGGCAAATTCCAAAACAGTAGCAATATAGACTATTTCACAACATTTTAACATCTACTTAGCAGTCCATTTTTGCATTTTGTCTCCTCTAAGCAAATACACTAGATTAAAACAACAGTGCCCTTAACCCCAAGTTCAGTGCCTGAGTATTTCCAATATTTATTTTGAACACATAATAAAGCAGAGGCAATTACTTTTCTTGAACATTTTATTTCCATTCAGAGCTTAGCAATTACTTTAGCTTCACATTATTCCTTCATAAATGATAACCAAATGGCCTATATAAGTGGTTAAAATCATAAAACTATTGTAAGCCAAGTCAATGGTATATATATAAAGTTAAAATAAAATGACAACTATACTGGTGCATATTTGTTTTGAACCCTACTAAAAATATGCCAAAATAACAAGCTTTAGTAAAGAATGAGGTCCTTGGATAGACAGGGGGATGAAGAGTTATATCATCAAAAATTATTAGCAGAACTGTAGGCAAAAAAAAAAAATATTCTACAATTTTAACCAAATAAAGGAGGAAAGAAGAGTACAACATCAGGGTGATGACAATTCAGGAAAACACATTCACCATCCATCACAGACTTGCTTAACACATCAAGAGCACAGCACCAGGCTCTTCAGGCATTGTCACTCTCCCACTAAGTTTCTTTATGTGGAACATAAACCAACATTCATGGTAACAACAGGATTTTATACTGCTCTTTAATATCACAGCAAAAAGCAGGAAAAATTTGTTAGGGCTAGACTGAACCTCAGACCATGTCTGTCAGACCATGTATGTCTGATAATCTCATACTCCTAATTTATCCCTCTCCCCTTAACTCTCTTCTTTGGCAATCACAAGTTTATTTTCTATATCTGTGAATCTGTTTCTGTTTTGCATATTGATTTACGTGGGTTTTTTTTTTTTTAGATTTTACCTGTAAGTAGTAGCATATAGTACCATTCTTTCTCTGACTTATTAGACTAAGCATATTATTCTCTAAGTCCATCCACATTGCTGCAAATGGCAATATTTCATTATTTTTATGGCTTCAGGATCTTTTGTGATTCCATATGCATTTTGGGAGGGCTTCCCTCATAGCTCAGTTGGTAAAGAATCTGCCTGCAATCCAGGAGACCCCGGTTCAATTCCTGGGTTGGGAAGATCCACTGGAAGAGGGATAGGCTACCCACTCCAGTATTCTTGGGCTTCCCTTGTGGCTCAGCAGGTAAAGAATCTGCCTGCAATGTGGGAGACCTTGGTTCAATCCTTGGTTGGGAAGATCCTCGGGAGAAGGGAAAGGCTACCAACTCCAATATTCTGGCATGGAGAATTCCATGGACTGTATAGTCCATTGGGTCACAAAGAGTAGGACATGACTGAGCAACTTTCACTTCACATACATTTTGGGATAATTTTTTCTAGTTCTGTGAAAAATATCATGAGTATTTTGATAGGGATTACTTTAAATCTGTAAATTGCTTTGGGGAGTATGGCCATTTAAACAATATTAATTCTTCCAACTCAAGAGCATTGGATATCTTTCCATCCCTTTTATCATCTCCAATTTCATTCATTAATATTTTATAGTTTTCAGAGTGTAGGTCTTTCAACTCCTTGGTTAAGTTTACTTCTGGATAGCTTTATGTGATTTTTAAATGGTACTTTTAAAAAAATTTCTCTTTCTGATATTTTTCCCCATTACTGGAATCACTTGAGCATAACCTTACCTCCCATTCCTCATTCACCTCAATTCTGCTGGTTCTGAGTGGTATACTAGGTTGTTCAGCAGCCAGAACCTCTTTAAAAGAAGCTGCAGTCGGTATTCAATCTAAAGGGTATTCTTTTACCACAGATAACTTGGACCAGGCCTCCAAGACACTAGAAACCTGCAAGAACATTGGTGGATACTTGAAACCTCAGGGACCAGGAACTGAGCATATTAATGAGGTAAGATCTCTTTTCTTAGTTCCTTTGGAACTTACTGGGCATCCAAGGCTATTTATTTTCTCTAAGCTTTCTTTTTATTAGACAGAACATATTAATAAGGTAAGATCTCTTTTCTTAGCTCCTTTGAAACTTACTGAGCATCCAAGACCATTTATTTTCTCTAAGCTTTCTTTTTATTAGACAAATTGCAAGTATTAGAGCTTCCAGTATGTGGAATGGAGACAATTTTTAAAATGGTTTTAAAATGGGTTTATTTTATGACTACAAAAAAAATTTGGGAGCATTAACCTTTTCTCCCTGAGGTTAATTTTTCTATGAAATAAATTGAGGACTTTTTATGACTTCCACACACCCTGATGCTGCCAATATATTTGGCTGCCTTTCCTATAGCAGACTGGATGGTGGACTGTGAGATTTTTTAAGGCATGTGTAATTTGATTTACTTTTATTATATCCTTTGGGTTCATGATCATCTTCAGTGCTAACTGGTGGCATATTTACATGCATTTCCTTGGAGAAGATGTTTTATAAGTGCAAATATAATACCTGATGCTTAGGAGTTCAGAGGCTTTTCTACCTCCATATCTTCATATCCGTGTCTGTTGAGTACTTATGTGAGTGTACTAAGTGTAATTTTTTCTTGTTATATCTCTGTGCATGTGCATGCTTGTTCACATATACCTGTTAATATATATGCATCTTTGTCCATCTACATATCTGAATTAGAGTACTTCTTTCATGCATGTATGGATGTCCTTGAGCATGACTATAATGTGTTTTTTTAACTGAAGTCTTTGTTTGTGTGTGCCCCCCTTTCTGTCTTTCCCTTTCTATATATCTATATCTCTCTATATCAATATATTTTTATCTGAGTTTATCTTTGGGTATTTTGACATTTGATACTTTTTTGTATGCATTTGTATCTATGGGCCAGTTAATTTGGATCTTTTTGCTTGAGTTGTGTGCAGATACCTGTTTTCTAATATGTCTCTATGTCTGCATGAATCAGTCTATGTGGGAACAAGTATCTACAGCTCTGTGGTTAAACCCTTGTGAGAAATTACAGCTAAGAATGCAATCCACAGAGATATCTGGCCTAGTGACTTAGCTTTCACTAATCATTACCCTCCAACTTGAATATTCTTGCTCAGAAATAAACATCTAGTCACAACAGATCAAGCCTGTTTCATGATAAAAACTCTTGGTCAGGGAGAGGTGTCATGAAATTGAGAGTTTTGTTTTGTTTTGTTTTGTTTTGTTTTGTTAGTTTGGTAGTTGCAAAGTGTGGCCCAGAGGAAAAGTTCTATGGCACTTGGCTTGCCTTCTGTTTGCTGCCTCTGCTCACTTGCTTTCTTGCCAGCCTTCCCTCACTTGAGTTCCTTGGTCCAGATTCAAACTGGTTCATTACTCCTAATACAAAGGGCATCAACAGACAAATCTGAACACCTGTTTTCATTTCAGCCAGATCTCCATGCTGGTCCTCTTTTTGCTCAGAGAACAAATGATCAGCATACTTCTAATCAATAGTTTTTGTATGCTCAAAGGCAGCAACTAGTCATGTGTGATAAGGCCCTTGCTTTGGGAAAGCCAGACTTTGTAAGGCCTCAGGAAGTGAAATCCAGGGAGGTGGTTCCAGCAGGATAAAGTGTCCAGACTCAATGATTAAAGGGAATCTTGGAAGTCACCCAGAAAGCCTTGGGGAACTCTGGCATTCACAGTACTTGAAATACTTAAGCAATTGTTTTTGTAGTCCTGGTCCATCCTTGCTTAGTCTTTTTATGAGAATAATAAGAGTAATAAAAATGGCTTACATCAAATGGTTTGGATTCTCAGGAAGAAAGGAGCTTTAAAATCCAAGGCTAGAAAGATAATACAGTTAGATGTAGTATACTTAACACAGACTTTATAATCAAGACACCCAAGTTCAATACTAGTTTTGCTAATGTTAGCTAATCTTAAGGTTGTTTAAGATCAACTTGAGACTTATTCTCTGTCTCTGTTAAATAGGGGCAATAATATGATGCCTTGCCCTCCCAGGATATGAGGCTCCAAAGAGATAATGGATATGGCTGCGTTTTAAAAACTTTAACACATATTATTGTGATCTGAATCTCTACTCTGTATAGTAAAAATTAACCAGATCCAGAGACTGCCTATAACCTAGAGTCAGGGGAAACACATTGGATCCTGAAACTCAAAGCTTATCCTCCCCAACTCTTCTAAACTACTTTCTCCTCATCAGCTGATTAATAAGAGAGAATCCAGAGCATTTTGGTTCAGCTTTATTAATATATAATTTACTCAAATTAAAACTCACCAAGTTTAAGTGTGAAATTCGATGCAGTTTGAAAAATACGTATAGTCACATAACCACCAACATAATCATGATATAGAACATTTTTGTCACCCCCAAAAGTTCCCTCATGTCCCTTTCTATTATTCCATGCTGTCCTCTCACTCCCCTGGCAGTTACTGATCTACTTTTGATGTCTATAATTTTGCCAGTATTTTTGAACCTGTGATAATTAATTTGTCCTCAAAAAGTTGTGAGGACAGTAATGATCCCTATTCTGAATCTTACAGGGAACTGAAATGATTTTTTCTAAGTCACTCATTATGTTTGTTTATTCATTAATTTCTTCATTCAGAAGACAGACTGTGCCAGGAACTGAGCTGGGTGGTTGGATACAGAATTTAAAAAGACAAGTATGCTCTCAAGGAATCCATGGTCTAATCAGGAGAGAACAATAAACCAGTGAGGAATCAGATCAGTGGGATACATCCTAAGAAAAAAAAAATTGAACCCAAGTTTGTAAAAGAAGTGCTTCATTGTTTGAAAAAGTCAGGGAAACAGATTGGATCCTGAATCCCAGAGGAGGTGTTCTTTGAAAAATGATCAGGAGTTCTGAAAATTGTGTGTGTGTTTGGAGTGGGTGGTGACAGGTATGGGATTGTTGTGAAGACAAAAATCAGCACACCAGGCTTGGGAAACTGCAAGATGGACGGATGAGGAGGTGGACATCCTGGAAAATTTCAAAAGAGTCCTAAAAGGCAGGAGTACTAGTGGGCTTGATAATAACCATGACAACTTTTAGGGAGTGCCAGAGTGACAATTATTTTCTGAAACCCTGGGGTATTGGGGCTTTCAAGACTGGAGTTGGACAAAAGTTCAGTGTTGAGAACAGATTTCCTTGCTCAGAATGCAAAGATATATTATCTCAAGACCTGGAGGATCTTGCAAATTGCCATTTGCATTTTACCAAGAGCACAAGATCAGTAGAGGCTATATTCTTCTCAGCTCACACTTGGCTACATACTCAATATTATGGGAGCTTCAGATTGTGGGAAACTCAGAGCTGGGAGTGATGTGTATCTCATGAAATTGTTATGCTGCCAGCATTGCTGTAGCTGACTATGAACTTTAGAACCAGGTGAACCTCACTCTCCCAGAAGCCAAAACATTTCTTGAAGGAAAAGCTTTCCTCAGAAATTGGGCTCTGGAGTCAGACAGGTAGGGATTTCCATCTCCATCCTGGCTAGGTTAAGTACCTGAGAGGGTTTTTTCCCCTCCTGATACAAACCAATTCTTTGATTCTGTGATTCTATAACACCAAATGGTGTCCTACAATTCAATTAAATTCTGACACTAACTACACAGAATTAGCATCAGACCACACAGATTTAAGAGCGCAGTCCTACAAGACTGCCCTCACTTTAGACAACAGTCTTAAGTATCAGGTCCCTGGGTTACTCACACTTTTGTCCTACTAAGCTACAAATTTGAGAGTTCCTACTACCCCCACCCCCAATTTACTAGGAGACCTCACAGGACTCAGGAAAGTACTTTACTTACTTTTACTGGTTTATTATAAAGGGTGCTGCTGAGGAACAGCCAAATGGAAGAGGTACAAAGGGCAAGGTATGGGAGGAGGGGTGTAGAGTTTCCATGCCCTCTCTAGGCACACTGCCCTCCCAGCACCTTCGCTAACCTGGAAGGCAGCTCTCCAAGCCCTGTTGTTTAGGAAGGTTTATGGAAATTTCATTTTGTTGGCACAGTTGAATAAATCATTGGCTTTTGGTGGCTACACTCAGTCTCGGGCCCCTCTCTCCTCCTGGGAGGGTGAAGTTCTAACTCTAATCACATGCTTTGGTTTCTTTGGTGACCAGCCCCCATCCTGAAGCTACCTAAGGGCCCCTATTGATTAGTTATACCTTTAGCTTATAAAAGATACTCTTGTCGCTCTGGAGTTTCCAAGGTTTTGGAAGCTCATGTGCCAGGAGCTGGGGACAAGGACCAAATATTTAACTTTTATTATACCACAGTACCAAAAGATCCCTTCTGATGGCAATCCATTGAAATAGTACTAAATGAAGAGTCAGAAGTCCTGGGCTCTAGCCCTGGCCTTGGGTAACTTGGGGGGCTTTCTCTTCCTTCACATCCCTAGGTCTATGTTCCTTCCTCTTGAAATAAAAAAAAAAAAAAATTGAACTGGATGCCCTCAGAGGTCCCTTTAGCCTAACCAAAGGTGTATTGTGGTATCCAAAGAGGTCTCCATGGCTATACTCATAAAGCCAGGCCCCACTATTGTCTGGGTTGCCCAGGAAATAGGTGCTCCAGGTACATAGAGAAAGTAGCACTGGACAGAGCAAAGTGATTAGAGATGTTCTTTTTTTCCTTCTGCTCCACTTAATTCCAGGGATGAAACTAGGATGAGGTGCGTAAGGCACAAAATTTAAGGAGGGTGCCAAAAAAACTCAATAATAAGTATAAATAATTCTTTAATAAAATATTTTAAAATACTGAAATTAATGTAAAAATTCACATTTGACAAAACATCAGAATTTAAAATAAATACAGGATCAGTATTACTGATTTTTCTTTTTTTCCTTGGTTTACAATATGGCTTGGCACAGCATTGCTCAACTTCCTTTCATTTCTCTCCATCTGATAAACTATACCTCACTAAGCGATCCAAGATGAAGCTGGATTTCTGCATTATGATGACTGGATTTGTGACCTACTCTTTAAAAAAAGTGACTAGTATACACTTCACTGTAGAGCAGAAAGTAATACAACATTGTAAAGTGACTATACTCCAACAAAAAGTAATAATAATATAAACGAATTTGGTGCCTCCAACCATCTGTCAAAATGCACTCCACAAAGCCTTCTTCATAGAAATTCTCTTAGGGTCTATCTTAGGTCCTGAACATAAGTTACTCAGAGAGGCACTGGAAACCTAGAGAACTGAGGAGCAATGTCCATTTTGAGAGATATGGGTGTGGCTAAGTAAGTGAACTATGAATCTACAAAGCAGGCATTGGTATTTTTTGTACCTGTAAGCAGGTGAGGTCTAAATAGATCTACTTCCAAATGCTCTCCAGTAGTTTTTTCCTACAAGTACATTTTAATAGACCTTTAAGAGATGATGCTTTTCTTACTCAATCCATGAATGACTCAAAGGCTAAGAATTTGAATATATTTTAATCATTAAACACAGAATATTTAAATGGAAAGAAATTCAGACATAATTACATCTTATCCCTTCCTTTATAATCAGGGGCAAGTGATACTCAGAGAAGTCAAATAACTTGCCCAAGGATACATACATAGTCCAAAGCAAGAATTCAACTAGAACCTAGCTCTTCTCATACAGAAGGTTCTTTTCACTAACACATGGTGTTCTTGAGTTGTAGGACAGAATCAGTGACCATACAGGTGACCATACAGGGAAAACATTAGGCCTTGGAATTATATAGTGATTTATACAGATTCTTGGGAACCAGGGTGACAAACTCATCTCCATTTGCTTATAGAGGGTATTTTGGTCAGCTTTGTCCTACACAGCTTCCCAGCTTAGCCATTAATGGAACAGAAAACACTGCCCACTTTGTTGGCTTGCTGGCATCCCTTTCCTGAAAGAATGCTATTAAATGTGTTTGCATATAATTTTCATAGTCATTTAATTTATTTCTAATATCCCTTGAACTAATATCAATATATATAGAAATCTCCTCCATCTCACACATTGGTAATCACAGAATCTCAAGCGTTCTTGGTGTTTGCATGTAAAAGATGTGTGCCATTAAGCAGTCTAACTTGCTACAAGAGATGAAATATCTAACTAATAGGAACTTTACTCTGGGGAAGGGTTTGTATTCCAAAAATCTCTGTTAAAATACATATACATCTTAAGAGCAATCACGCCTTTTATCAGCTTTCTTATCTTGGAAGGAATTGATTTAACAATCAGCCCAGCAAACCATGAGGCAGTGAGACACAGAGCTGTGGCGTATTGTTGAGGTAAGCCAGACCTAGGTTTGAATCTCAGCTCTGCCTGCGAATGGAACCTTGATTTCTTCTGCTATCCCATGGCACTGATGTAATAACAGATATCATACCTCATGAGGCTTTTGTGAAGATTAAAGGAGGCAATTTAATGCTTCTTAACATAAGTTCCCGGAGAAGGCAATGGCACCTCACTCCAGTACTCTTGCCTGGAAAATCCCGTGGATGGAGGAGCCTGGTAGGCTATAGTCCATCGGGTCGCTCAGAGTCGGACACGACTGAGCGACTTCACTTTCACTTCTCCCTTTCATGCACTGGAGAAGGAAATGGCAATCCATTCCAGTATTCTTGCCTGGAGAATCCCAGGGACGGGGGAGCCTGGTGGGCTGCCGTCTATGGGGTCGCACAGAGTCAGACACAACTGAAGCGACTTAGCAGCAGTAGCAGCAGCAACATAAGTTGCACTGGATAACATGTAGTTCACAGTATGGGTAATGGGTCTGAGTGAATTGTTTAATCAAAGAAAAGCAAATTTCTTGGGGCTGACTGGAATCAAACTGCTTAGATTCAAATCTCAGTCTCAATATGTATTTTTTGTGAAATTTTAGACAAGTTATTCAAAAATTTGTGCCTTAGTTTCCTTTTTATAAACCAAGGACAAAGATGGACCCCACCTTATAGGGTGATTTTGATGGTTGAATGAGTAAATATATATAAAGTGCTTAAACAGTGCTTAGTATATGGTAAGTGCTATGTGAGTATGCACTATTATGTTTCACTGATTGTACTGGTTCCTTAGAACTCTACCATCTCTACGTCCTTTCCTTCTAACATCTCCTCCTGCCACTTATACCCCTGCCATTTACTAGAGATCATCTTACCCACGTCTCTACCTTTAGATAGCCTCTCATCACACCAACAGACTCTGGCAGAGAGGTCTCTTACTCTTAAAGATCTCCAAGGAAGATGCTTCAGCCACCCAAGATCCCTAAACAGATTCCACCAGTTCTAAAATCAGAATTTCTCTTCAGGTTCTAGTGTTTCATGTCCTGAAATGGGGCAAGTGGGGGCATCCTAATTAGCAAAAGAGTATGGTGCAAAGGATAACTTATATGCAGAGTACATCAAGCAAAATGCTGGGCTGGATGACTCACGAGCTGGAATCAATATCAACAACCTCAGATATGCAGATGATAACACTTTAATGGCAGAAAGTGAAGAGAAACTAAGGAGCCTCTTGATGAAGGTGAAAAGAGGAGGATGAAAAAGCTGGCTTAAAATTCAACATTCAAAAAACTAAGATCATGGCATCCGGTCCCAACACTTCATGGCAACTAGATGGGGGGAAAATGGAAACAGTGACAGATTTTATTTTCTTGGGCTTCAAGATCACTGTGGATGGTAACTGCAGCCATGAATTTAAAAGATGCTTGCTCCTTGGAAGAAAAGCTGTGACAAACCTAGATGGACTATTAAAAAGCAGAATATCACTTTGCCATCAAAGTATCGTCAAAGCTATGCTTTTTTCAATAGTCATGTATGGATGTGAGAGTTGGATCATAAAGAAGGCTGAGAGCCAAAGAACTGATGCCTTTGAACTGTGGTTCTGTAGAATACTCTTGAGAGTCCCTTGGATAGCAAGGATATCAAACCAGTAAGTCCTAAAGGAAATCAACCCTCAAATTCACTGGAAGGGATGATGCTGAAACTGAAGATCCAATATTTTTTGCCACCTGATGTGAAGAGCCAACCCATTGGGAAAGACCTTATGCTGGGAAAGATTGAAGGCAGGAGGAGAAGGGGGTGACAGAGGATTAGATGGTTGGATAGCATCACTGACTCAATGGACATGAGTTTGAACAAACTCTGGGAGATAGTGAAGATATCTCAGTATCCATGAGGTAGTCCATGAGGTTGCAAAGAGTTGGAAACAACTGAGGAACTGAACAACAACAACATAGTGCAAAGAGAATTTCAGAGATATCTTGGTGTCATATGGATCTGAGTTCAAATGTCACTCTGCCGTTTACTGGACCCATGACTTGTGTCAAGTCAAATTCCTTTTATAGAGCAAGGCATTTCTTTCTAGGGCCTTAGTTTTGTCCGCTGAAACATGGGCATAATAAGAGTTAAGTACCTACTTTATAGATTTGTGATGCAAATAATGAAACAATGCATCTCAGAATCTAGCCCAGTACCTAGCACAAATTCAATAGATGATGGTGCCTGTTCTTATCATTAACAAAAACAGTAGTGTTTTTTATGCCTATGCCAGGCTTTACCACTCTTGTCCCTGGAACTGATATAAGTTTAGCTATGTCCCCTTCAAATTCATATGTTGGAGTTCCCATCACCAGTACCTTAGAATATAACCTTATTTTGGAAATAAGGTCACTGCAGATGTACTTAGTTAAGATGAAGTCATACTGTAGTAGTGTTGGTCGCTCAGTCATGTCCAACTCTTTGCAACCCTATGGACTGTAGCTTGCCAGGCTTCTCTGTCCATGTAATTCTCTAAATAAGTATACTATAGTGGGTTGCCATTTCCTTCTCCAGGAGATATTCCCAATCCAGGGATCGAACCCGGGTCTCTTGCATTGCAGGGAGATTCTTTACTGTCTGAGCCACTAGGGAAGCCCATACTGTAGTAGGATGGACCCCTAATCCAATATGACCGATATTATTATAAGAAGGGGGAATTTGCACACACATATGTACACAGGGACAATGCCACATAAAGATTAAGGGATGATCTACAAGCCAAGAAATGTCAAATATTGCCAGAAGTAGTTTACTAGAAATTAGGAGAGAGGCATGGACTCGATTCTCCCTCACAGTCCTCAGAAGGAACCTACTCTGCTGTCACCTTGTTTTCAAACTTGTAGTCTCCAGAACTGGGAAGATAAATTTCTGTTGTTTAAGTCACTCGGTTTGTGGTACTTTGTATGGTAGCTCTAGCAAACTAATACACTGTCTAACAAACTCCACCTGAGCCCAGGTATCCTCACTGTGTCCCAGGAATTCAGCTGCTTCCTCTGTTTCTGCCATCAAACCCAGAAATAAAGCAGTTGCTGCTGGCAGTCCTGATGCACACTCACTATTAGGATCTGGCTTGGCACGTCCCAGTCTGTGTCCAACTGCCTGTGTAGTGCCAACTGTAGCAGAAACTTGTTTGTGTCAGAAAAAGAAAGAATGAAATGACTTGAAGCCACCAGAGTGTAGCTTCATTTCAGCTACAAGTGACTATTTGTATCATTGTTTTCTGCCTAGAGATGATCTCCTAGCTAGTCAGTTTTCATAAGCCTTTTAGCTGTAGGCTCGATTCTTCCCTCCTCCCTTTTCTTCCACCCAAATACAGAGTGCTGTAAGATGAGGAGCCAATTTTTCTGACTCTCTGAGCTAGGGACTGGGAAATGGCCTGAGTGTTAGAAACGGCCAAGCCAACTACTGGGCCTACAACAAAGACTTATGGGGTGGGCATATGTTGGTGGCCCTGTCTTACTTGTCGTTGTTTTCTTCAGAGGCTTAATCAAAATAATAATCACACACCACAGTAGGAATGAGGCTTCCAATCCATCAGATCCACTTGGCAAGACATATGCCATCCGGCTGATTTGTGTTTTCGCACTGGCTGTGCACAAACAGAACTCAATGTGCTAGTTAGAGAGGAAGGAAAGAGAATTAAGAAAGAGATTGTGGGAAATGAAAGAGGAAGAAGGAAGGATTGGGAATGAAGAGAATAAAATAAAGATAAAGAGCAGGATAGACAAGGCTAGAATTCTTAGCCTTTGAAGTGGTATTGAATTTGACAGCCTTGTTAAAGGAAAAGGGGAAATTAATACTGCTGCTGTACTGGATCATCATTTGCTGAGAAGAATTTATACATTTATTAAATGCCTGTTCCCTGCCAGACCCTTTGTGAACACTACTTTCAATGAGGAAAGTAAGGATCCAGAAGTGCAATTCCAAAGCCTTCACATGGTCTCCCACTTATTTCAGGCATATGTTTCTTTCTTTTTTTTAATTTATTTATTTTAGTTGGGGGCTAATTACTTTACAATATTGTAGTGGTTTTTGCCATACATTGACATGAATCAGCCATGGGTTTACATGTGTTCCCCATCCTGAACGCCCCTCCCACCTGCCTCCCCATCCCATCCCTCTGGGTCATCCCATTGCCTCAGCCCTGAGCATTTGTCTCATGCATTGAACCTGGAATGGTGTTCTGTTTCACATATGATAATATACATGTTTCAGTGCTATTCTCTCAGAACGTCTCACCCTCACCTTCTCCCTCAGAGTCTATAAGACTGTTCTATGCATCTGTGTCTCTTATTCTGTCTCGCATATAGTATTATCATTACCATCGTTCAAATTTCATATATATGCATTAGTATACTGTATTGGTGTTTTTCTTTCTGGCTTACTTCACTCTGTATAATGGGCTCCAGTTTCATCCATCTCAATAGGACTGATTCAAATGTATTCTTTTTAATGGCTGAGTAATATTCCATTATGTATATGTACCACAGCTTCCTTATCCATTCGTCTGATGATGGACATCTATGTTGCTTCCATGTCCTGGCTATTATAAACAGCAGGCACAAGTTTCAACATGCCTTGTGAGAGTCCTTAACTTGTAGTTAGAAATAATAAAAGGAAGAATTATAAGCTCCCAAAGATAGGTATCAGGTTTCCAGCATTGTCTTTGGTGTCAATTAAAAATTAAAATGCAGAAGAATAATAGATCCCCATGCTATTCAACACCATATGGACCAGCCCCTGCTTGATGCTCTCCACAGAGTAGTCATTTTCCAAATGCTGTTAGCAACTTGGGAGATAAAATGATACTCACAATATACCAGGGAACCAAAGGAGATCTGAAACATGAAAGAGTCACTCTAGGAGAATAAGCATAACCCATGGCATGCTTTAGGAAGATAGTAGATAAGTCTATTTGTAAGTCAAAACGTATTGGTCATTGATACCCTCAGAAGCCACTCCTATAATTGAGTTGGCTGCTAATGTATTGTATACTCACTAATCTGGAATCAGGAGGCTTAACCAGATGACCCTTCAAGGTCCTTGCTAGTTTCCTAGTTTCTGGAATGGAAGATAATGGAGTCATTATTGGTGGTTAATATTTTGGCTTCTGACAGAGCCAAGTGCCAATGGTGCCTGTAGGAAGAAGCCTATTTTTAAACTTTTGTATTTTGATATTTTTGTTATTATTACATGTGGGCCTAATACTTTCCATGGGTCATTTTGGCAGAAGAATTAATGAAAAACAGCTTTTAAATGAACATTAGAGTGGCTCTCTAGGTTACTGTGGCATGCTTGGAAATAGCTTTCAGATCAGAGGCAAAAAAAGCAAGAGATCAAATGAAGAAGCCATCCTCAAGAGAGAAGGATAGGGAGGAGCTCAATTAGCCAACTAATACCAAGATTCCTGGCGTGCAATTTTGTATCATTTTTTTTTTCCTTCAGTAAAAAAGTGGATCCACTTAAGATTTGGATTAGGCACACCTATCACTTTGTCCCTTGGGGCCTCCAAGGGCCAAGGGAAATGCACAAAATAAACCCAGAGAACAAATGACTTCTATCAAGATGAAATATAGAACAAGTCCTCCAAACTCACTCAGCTTCAAACATCAGCATTAAAGCATCTCACATAAAACATTTGATAGAGCCTACTAGAACCTGGGTTGCCTCTATTTTTTTGTTCCTGGACTATAACTATATGGAGGGAGACTTACCACCAAATGTTTTGCCCACTGGATTCCTTGCTGTAAGTTGGACAGAGGGGCCCTGGCTGCATTTCCCAGGCTCCAGGAGATTCAAATCTACCCTTACTGCTTCTAAGATCTCTGAGGTCCTGCCTTCTGACTCAGGTTTAAACAGAAGGGTATGACAGCTTACATGAATGGTGTCAGATTCGTGATTTCTGAAGATTTAGCTTTGGGACCAGGGTTCATCACTCAAGAGCTTTTGTGTAGCAGAGTTTATTAAACTATAAAAAGGGACAGAGGAAGTTTCTGACATAGACTTCAGAATGGGGAAGGAGAGTGCCCCCTCACTAGTCTTAGCAAGGAATCTATATACTTTTTCAGTTGGTTATTACAGTAAATCAAAAGAATGTCTCAAGGTTGTAAAGGTCTTACCAGATCCACTTCCACATTTTACATTTTAAGATAGTGGGATTAGAACTAACAATAGAAAGGTCTTACCAGTGATCAAGATCATCCCCATGAAAAAGAAATGCAAAAAGGCAAAATGGTTGTCTGAGGAGGCCTTACAAATAGCTGAGAAAAAGGAGAAGTGAAAGGCAAAGGAGAAAAGGAAAGATATAACCATCTGAATGCAGAGCTCCAAAGAATAGCAAGGAGAGATTAGAAAGCCTTTCTCAATGATCAATGGAAAGAAATAGAGGAAAACAATAGAATGGGGAAGACTAGAGATCACTTCAAGAAAATTCAATACCAAGGGAATATTTCATGCAAATATAGGCACAATAAAGGACAAAAATGGTATGCACCTAACAGAAGCAGAATATGTTAAGAAGCGGTGGCAAGAATACACAGAAGAACTATACAAAAATGATCTTCATGACCCAGATAACTACAACGATGTGATCACTAACCTAAAGCCAGACATCCTGGAGTCCGAAGTCAAGTGGCCCTTAGGAAGCATCAGTACGAACAAAGCTAGTGGCGGTGATGGAATTCCAGTTGAGCTATTTCAAATCCTAAAAGATGATGCTGTGAAAGTGCTGCAATCAATATGCCAGCAAATTTGGAAAACTCACCAGTGACCACAGGACTGGAAAGGGTCAGTTTTCATTCCAATCTCAAAGAAAGGCAATGCCAAAAATGTTCAAACTACCGCACAATTGCACTCATCTCACACACTAGCAAAGTAATGCTCAAAATTCTCCAAATGAGACTTCAACAGTATATGAACAAAGAGCTTCCAGATGTTCAAACTAGATTTAGAAAAGAAAGAGAAACCAGAGATCAAATTGCCAACATCCATTGGATCATCGAAAAAGCAAGAGAGTTCCAGAATATCTGCTTCTGCTTTATTGACTATGCCAAAGCCTTTGACTGCGTGGACCACAACAAACTGGAAAATTCTGAAAGAGATGGGAATATCAGACCACCTGACCTGCTTCTTGAGAAATCTGTATGCAGGTCAGGAAGCAACAGTTAGAACTGGACATGGAACAACAGACTGGTTCCAAATAGGAAAAGGAGTACGTCAAGGCTGCATATTGTCACCCTGCTTATTTAACTTATATGCAGAGTACATCATGAGAATCGCTGGGCTGGATGAACCATAAGCTGGAATCAAGATTGCCAGGAGAAATATCAGTAACCTCAGATATGCAGATGATACCACCCTTCTGGCAGAAAGTGAAGAAGAACTAAAGAGCCTCTTGATGAAAGTGAAAGAGGAGAGTGAAAAAGTTGGCTTAAAACTCAACATTCAGAAAACTAAGATCATGGCATCCAGTCCCATCACTTCATGTCAAATAGATGGGGAACAATGGAAACAGTGACTGACTTTATTTTTTTATTTTTTGGGTCCAAAATCACCGTAGATAGTGACTACAGCCATAAAATTAAAAGACGCTTACTCCTTGGAAGAAAAGTTATGACCAACCTAGACAGCATATTAAAAACCAGAGACATTACTTTGCCAACAAAGGTGCATCTAGTCAAAGCTATGGTTTTTCCAGTAGTCACATATGGATGTGAGAGTTGGACTATAAAGAAAGCTGAGTGCCAAAGAATTGATGCTTTTGAACTGTGGTGTTGGAGAAGACTCTTGAGAGTCCCTTGGACTGCAAGGAGATCAAACCAGTCCATCCTAAAGGAAATCAGTTCTAAATATGCATTGGAAGGACTGATGCTAAAGCTGAAGCTCCAATACTTTGGCCACCTGCTGTGAAGAACTGACTCATTTGAAAAGCCCTTGATGCTGGGAAAGATTGAAGGCAGGAGGAGAAGGGGACGACAGAGGATGAGATGGTTGGATGGCATTACCAACTCAATGGGCATCAGTTTGAGTAAACTCCAGGAGTTGGTGATGGACAGGGATACCTTGTGTGCTGCAGTCCATGGGGTCGCAAAGAGTCAGACACGACTTAGCAACTGAACTGAACTGAAACTTCTTCCATACTTCCCATCTGTATAGTAGCTGGGAGGCTCATTTAGTGCAATTCTTTACCTGAGACTTGATGTCTTCCTCCATACTGGAAAAGAAATATTGAAATGCAAAAGTAGGTATTTGGGGTTAGTTCTAGTGGAAGGAATTACTGTAATGAAAGTTTGCTAGGCCTTAGAACCAGTGGTCTGCTGGTAGATGTTTAACAACTAGCCCTCCATTGGGATAGGGGGTAGGAGGAGTGAGACCTAATTTGTGGCATTCACCAATTTCAGACTACCAACTTCATGTAATTAAATGCAAAGTTAGGAAGACATGTGCAGCAGCGTATATTATATAGTATTTCCATGATGCATATACTATAGTACAGATATTAATTATTTATTATATGTGTATAATGTAGCAATAATATTACACATAAATAGTGAAATATGGTAAAAAATTCTTAGAAGTGATGACTTTTGAGTATTTATTACCTAGTTTATAATATCATTTGTTTAATTGTAGGTTTATATAATTTAATTACATTTTATTTTTCATTTTTGATCATGATAAAAAACACAGGATTAAGTATATTCAAATTGTTGTGAAACAGATCTTCAGGACTTTTTCATCTTGAAAAACTGAAACTTTAGGCTCATTATCCAACTTTCTATTTCCTCCTCTCTCAGCCACTAGCAACCACCATTTAACTTTTTGTTTCAAATTTGATTACTTTGGATATCGATGTAGGTAAAATCTTACATGCAGTGTTTATTTTTTTGTGACTGGCTTGTTTTACTTGGCATGTGTGTGCTCAGTCGTGTCTGACTCTTTGCAACCCCAATGACTGTAGCCCCACCAGGCTCTCTGTCCATGAAATTTCCCAGGCAAGATTACCAGAGCAGGTTGCCATTTCCTACTCCAGGGGATCGTCTTGACCCAGGGATCAAATTCGCATCTCTTGCATCTCCTGCAGGCAGATTCTTTACCACAGCACCACCTGGGAAGCCCATTTTACTTGGCACAATGTCCTTACAGACATGTTATAGCATATATAGAATTTATTTCCCTTTTTAAAGGCTTAATAATATTCCATAGCATGACTATAGCAAAGTTTGTTTATCTATTCATTCATCCATAAACACTTGGGTTGCTTCCACCTCTTAGCTATTGTGCATAATGCTGCTATGAACATGAATATTAATTTATTTTTAAATGATGGCTATGTTTAAGAACTTGTAAAGATTCTGAGAATTTGGCAATCAGTTCTTGAGAGCTAGTACTAGCTGATTTCAGGATATCACTGCTTGAAACTAATGATCAGGGGTACACACAAACCAGATTTTAAAACTGGGACACTTTGTCTGGGGTATATTAAAGTATGCCTCCCACCTGGGGATAGAGAAACAGATACAATTATCAGGAATTTTGGACTTGTGCGATTGCAGAACTGGGAGGTCCCTGAGATTATTTAACCTTGCTACTCAATGGACCTGGGAATTTGTTAGAAATATAGAACCCCAGATTCCACTTCAGACCTACTAAGTCAAAATTTCCATTTTAACAGGGAGGTCATGTGTACTTTAAAGCTTGAAAAACACTAGTTTGGTGCACCACTATTCCTAACACATACACACCACTCTACCTCTCCTACACCATTATATAGATGAGACAATTGAGGTCTACAGAAAGAAACTTTTCCAAAATTAGAGTGTGTATCAGTGGTAGAGGTGAAAGCAAAACTGCTGAACCTGTAAAGGGGCCTTCTGTATCCTTCATTCATCTCTGATTATACAAAAATATATTAAAAATATAGTCTGAATTATTTATGAATAAAACGATATGATGGTATATTTGGGTTTTGCTTTACAATATTCTGGAAGGAATGTTTGTGTGTGGGAAGGAATTTGGATGAAATAAGAGTGACTGTTTTGCTAACTATTGAAACTGTGATAGATACATAGGGATTCATTATATGACTCTATTTGTGTGTGTGTATGTGTTTGAAAATTTCCATAACCAAAGAAGTTTAGTTGGAGAGAAGGTTCTGATAATATGGTAATAGCTGAAGGTTTTAGATTATTTGTGGATTTTATTTACCCAGAAAGTGGACTCTGTATCCAGAAAGTCCCAGCAGCTGCATGGGTCCCACGAAGGAGGGAAGCTGGCAAAAGACATTCCTTCCATCCAGGAGCCTGAGTATCTGACACTTGGAGGTGGGCTGGATTTACATACTTAGTACCCCTTTGCCTCTACCAGATGAGATAGGAAAGGGCTTGAAGAGGAGTCCCAAGCACTGAAAAGCAGAACCTCTCATCTTATTAGATCCTGACATATTGGGGTGTTGCCCTGTCAGGCTCTCCCAACCCAAGCTGTTTGGAAAGCATCTAGACCTGGGAACAAGAAGGGACTGGGATGGGAATGAGTAGGGAGATATACCTACTAACTAGACATTCAGCAAAACTAAATTTGGGGAAAAGGTGAAAACTTCTTGTTCTAAAGATGGCACCATGCTTGTTGGATTCTATAGAAGACTGATGCCTGAAGCCCAAATGTAGGGTTGGAAGCAGGGATGAAAGCCACATAATTCACCATAGGCAAGGATTTGTTCCTCAGAAAGTTGGGGTATAGTTCAGAGACAGTTTGTGGACAGGAATCACCCAGCATTCTGTCTCCTTTCTGATTTCCTGACTCTCAGGAACTAGAAAATTACTGAAGCTGCTTCTTTAGGAATTCTAGAATTCTCAGAGCTGTTTCCATTTCTGATTTATGGCTGTAATAGGATGGGAGAAGACTGTGAAGTTAACAAATGAGAGAGATACTCTAACAGAGTCCAGCTCTCTGAGAGACTTTCTGCTCCACCCAGTCTCCTAAAAGTTTTCCCAGCTTAGGATCCATAGCTGTACCCTTGTGGCCAAGAGACCTATATTTAACAATACACTTGCTTGTGGTATATTTATTTGGTGGAGTTCACAGAAGAGTGCACTCCAAGTCTCCCAGTCCTTTGTTACCCAGTCAGGGAAGGCCTTGTATAAAACTGTGACCCCTGAACTTTGCCAAAGTTTATCCAGCTCTCTTATTCCTAGAAATTAAGGCTTTTTATTTTACTACATGTGAAAAACATTGTAAATACCACTGTGATGATTGGACCTGGGAAACTACTAGGGGTAGGAGGTGGGGGATATAGGCCTCTGTGGTATAAGTCATTTGGGTTGGAGGTGTGGTGTACCTTATTTAGTGGGGTATAGAGGAAGGCTTGGCAAGGAGGGACAGCTCTCTGAGGCAAACTAAAAAATGATATATCTTACACTACAGTCCTGTTCCTTTTACTAGGGTAAAAGTCCTGGAGACAAATTATCCAAGTCACAACAATGTCAGGGGCTCCCAAGCCATGAAGCAGTCTAGGGACTCTTTGTACTATTTCTTTGTACTGTTTCTCTACTTTTGTATGTGTTCAAAAGTAGATCTCCCTCAGTCTAAAACATAAGCGGCTTGGTCTATCCTTAAGCCAAACTCAAGAAGGCCTGGGTTACCATAGATAGAGTGTTAAGATATACAGAAAATATACCAAAATAGCATTGCTGAGCTTAAAGCATGGAAGGGTTTTAAATGCCCCCACCTCTATACAAGCATTCTTTCACCTCACAGTAGTCTCCAAGGTGTGACCTCAGAACTCTTTTTGCTCTGTTCAGTCACTCAGTCATATCTGACTCTTTGCAACCCCATGAATTGTAGCCCACTAGGCTGCTCTGTCCATGGGATTCTCCAGGCAAGAAACTGGAGCAGGTTGCCATTTCCTTCTCCAGGAGATCTTCCTGACCCAGGGATTGAACCCATGTTGCCTATGTCTCCTGCATTGACAGGTGGATTCTTTACTACTGCAGTACTGAGGCTCCTTAAAATGATTGCACCAATCTGTACTTCCCCTTTTTAAACATTTTCATTTAGTATGAGAACTTTGAAACATGTATAATAGTAGAGAAAACAGTATAATGACCCCCCTATACCCATTATATGGCTTCTGCAATTAGTAATTTATCTATTCTTCCATCTAATCCTTCACCAAAATTATCTTTATTATTTTGAAGCAAATCCTGGGCATCATATCATTTTGTCCTAAAATAGGACAAAATATCTCTAAATTACAAGGGTTCTAAACATTACAACTAATACCATTATCAAACCTAGAAATATACTAAGAATAATTCCTTAATATCATCTAGTATTCAATCAATGTTCAGATTTCCTTGATGTCTCACCAATGTTATTTTTAAACAGCCGTATTCCCATACAGATCCTAATAAGATCCATATACTAAAAATGACTGACATGTCTCTTAAGTCTCTGTTAAATTTAGATTCCCTCTCTCTTTCTCTCCACTACCCCTTCTCTTTCTCTCAGTGTATTTATTGAACAAAACTGAACTGCTTGATTTGTCCTATACTGCATTGCACTGCCTGGTCTGCGTTTCACTGACCACACCTTTGTGGTAGACTTCAATGCCCCCCACTGTTCTGTTTCCTGCAAATAAGAGACATTTAGAGGCCTTGATCAGATTCAGATTCATTTTTTTGGCAAGACTGTTTCACAAGCAGTTATATGCCATCCCATTCAGAAGCACTTAATGGTCAGTGGCTCTCTATTTTGATGTTATTGTGTCATTTCTTCACAGATGGGAGATGTAGATTCAGACAAGGGCGATGCTAACCAGAGCTGGGAAATCTATCAAGGCCAAGTCTTCTGACTCCCGCAGTTCAGTTCAGTTGCTCAGTTGTGTTTGACTCTTTGTGACCCCATGAACCACAGCATGACAGGCCTCCCGGTCCATCACCAACTCCTGGCGTCCATGCAAACCCATATGCATTGAGTCGGTGATGCCATCCAACCATTTAATCCTCTGTCGTCCCCTTCTCCTCCTGCTTTCAATCTTTCCCAGCATCAGGGGCTTTTCATATGAGTCAGCTCTTTGCATCAGGTGGCCAAAGTATTGGACTTTCAGCTTCAGCATCAGTCCTTCCAATGAATGCTCAGGACTGATCTCCTTTAGGATGGGCTGGTTGGATCTCCTTGCAGTCCAAGGGACTCTCAAGATGTCTTTAACAACACCACAGCTGGTGGTGCTCAGCTTTCTTTGCTGCTCAGCTTTGTTTATAGCTCAACTCTCACATCCATACATGACGGCTGGAAAAACCATAGCTTTGACTACACGGACCTTTGTTGGCAAAGTAATGTCTCTGCTTTTCAATATGCTGTCTAGGTTGGTCATAACTTTCCTTCCAAAGAGTAAGTGTCTTTTAATTTCATGGCTGCAATCACCATCTGCAGTGATATTGGAGCCCAAAAAGATAAAGTCTGACACTGTTTCCACTGTTTCCCCATCTATTTGCCATGAAGTGATGAGACCAGATGCCATTATCTTAGTTTTCTGAATGTTGAGCTTTAAGCCAAATTGTTCACTCTCTTCTTTCACTTTCATCGAGAGACTTATTAATTCTTCTTCACTTTCTGCCATAAGGGTGGTGTCATCTGCATATCTGAGGTTATTGATATTTCTCCCTGCAATCTTGATTCCAGCTTGTGCTTCCTCCAGCCCAGTGTTTCTCATGATGTACTCTGCATATAAGTTAAATAAGCAGGGTGACAATATACAGCCTAGATGTACTCCTTTTCCTATTTGGAACCAGTCTGTTGTTCCATGTCCAGTTCTAACTGTTGCTTCCAGACCTGCATACAGGTTTCTCAAGAGGCAGGTCAGGTGGTCTGGGATTCCCATCTCTTTCTGAGTTTTCCACGGTTTATTGTGATCCACACAGTCAAAGGCTTTGGCATAGTCAATAAAGCAGAAGCAGATGTTTTTCTGGAATTCTTGCTTTTTCGGTGATCCATCGGATGTTGACAATTTGATCTCTGGTTCCTCTGCCTTTTCTAAAACCAGCTTGAACATCTGGAAGTTCACGATTCACATATTGCTGAGGCCTGGCTTAGAGAATTTTAAGCATTACTTTTCAAGGATGTGACATGAGTGCGATTGTGGGTAGTTTGAGCATTCTTTGGCATTGCCTTTCTTTGGGATTGGAATGACAGCTGACATTTTCAAGTCCTGTGGCCACTGCTGAGTTTTCCAAATTTGCTGGCGTATTGAGTGCAGCACTTTCACAGCATCATCTTTTAGGGTTTGAAATAGCTCAACTGGAATTCCATCACCTCCACTAGCTTTATTCGTAGGAATGCTTCCTAAGGCCCATTTGACTTACATTCCAGGATGTCTGGCTGTAGGTGAGTGATCACACCATCGCGATTATCTGGGTTGTGAAGATCTCTTTTGTACAGTTCTTCTGTGTATTCTTACCACCTCTTCTTAATATCATCTGCTTCTGTTAGGTCCCTACAATTTCTGTCCTTTATTGACCCCATCTTTGCATGAAATGTTCCCTTGGTATCTCTAATTTTCTTGAAGAGCTCTCTAGTCTTTCCCATTCTATTGTTTTCCTCAATTTCTTTGCATTGATCACTGAGGAAGGCTTTCTTAACTCTTCTTGCTATTCTTTGGAGCTCTGCATTCAAATAGGTATATCTTTCTTTTTCTCCTTTGCTTTTCACTTCTCTTCTTTTCACAGCTATTTGTAAGGCCTCCTCAGACAGCCATTTTGCTTTTTTGCTTTTGTTTTTCTTGGGGATGGTCTTGATTCCTGTCTCCTGTACAATGCTATGAACCTCTGTGCATAGTTCATCAGGCACACTGTCTATCAGATCTAGTCCCTTAAATCTATTTCTCACTTCCACTGTATAGTCATAAGGGATTTGATTTAGGTCATAGCTGAATGGTCTAGTGGTTTTCTCCACTTTCTTCAATTTCAGTCTGAATTTGGCAATAAGGAGTTCATGATCTGAGCCACAGTCAGCTTCCTGTCTTGTTTTTGCTGATTGTATAGAGCTTCTCCATCTTTGGCTGCAAAGAATATAATCAATCTGATTTCGGTGTCGACCATCTGGTGATGTCCATGTGTAGAGTCTTCTCTTGTGTTGTTGGAAGAGGGTGTTTGCTATGACCAGTGCATTCTCTTGACAGAACTCTTTTAGACTTTGCCTTGCTTCATTCTGTACTCCAAGGCCAAATTTGCCTGTTACTTTTTCTGTTTCAAGCAGAATTTCTCCTTAGTGTTGTAGGGGTCTCTGGCTCCATCTCTAGCCCAGTATTCCAATAGCAAAGTTTAGAGAAGCCTCATTTGGAATAAAAGGCAGGGGTGAGTGTTCTCACTTGTTTTGGAAAATTTCAAATAGGGTGGGGCAAGGTGGCTCCTACAAGATGGGAATGGAAAGGGATCATTTGGCTTAAAACAGGAGGGGTATATATATGAATTGGTGGAACTGAAACGGTGAGGGGAGTGCCTTGTCTCCTAGGAAGAGCATCCTGGGCTCACTGCCAATGGAGTCTAGAAGAAAGAGAAGGTAGGAAGTAAGAAAAAGTATGGAGTGAGGATTCTGGGAAATCACCTTGAAGGAAGAGGTTGGCCTTTGGTGCTCCTGCTCTTTTTATTGATAGAAGGGAAGAATAGCATTCTCAGCCTTCCTAAAAACACCATTTCTGCCTGGAGATTACCTAGTGACTCATTGGTAAGTTCAGATTCTGATTGCAAAGACTCGTTTATGTATTGATTTCTGTCAATCTTAGATTTCTATCATGTTTCAAGGACCGAAGTGGGCTATTAATTGAGATTATGTGATCTGGAAATTCTTTGACAGATGTTATGAGGTCATCTTCATCCCCTACACTTCCTAATAGATTTCCCCAATTTCCTTCCCTCCAGTTCTGTTTCCCTTTTTAAATAACCTTCTCTACTGGGCACTCTTTTCTTAGAGTTAACTCAAACCCTTCCTAATGAAGCATAAACTCATTTTCTTTTTTGTTCCTTTTCAGAAAGGACAAGCACCTCCAAGCCATAAAAAATAACTCAAATACTTAGTATTATGGTTCAGACCTCCATTATATCCCAGGCTGATGATTCTACTTAGCTATCTCTCTGCCTCATCTCTCATCCCTCTCATCATCATCATCTAGTCCTTAATCTTCACAAGACAGAGCACTGCTCATGTTAGAGAAACTGTAGAACATTATGATTAGAGTATGGACTGCCTGCTTAATCAACTACCCAGTTTGGCTACTTCCTGGCTCTGTGATCTTAAATTAACTTCTCAGGTCTGTTTACTCAAGTGTAAAAGGATATATTATATTGCTATTAGAGTTAGGCATATATTAGGCACTTAAAACAATATCTGGCACATAGTTTAGGCTTTGATTTTGACATTTCTTCTGCCTGAACTCACCATTCCCTATTGTCTCTCATTTCTGTTTCTTGAATTCTACCATGCTTCTAAGTCCAACTGAAATGCTACCTCTTCCCTGAAGATTTTCTTGACTCCTCAATTAGAATCAACCATTTCCTTTTTTATGTTCTAGAGAATTTTTATTTGTATAGGTCTTATGACATCTCCACGTATTGTCATTGCTTACATGTGATATCTTAATGATATATCCTTAAGAGAGATTGCCAGATACACACCTGCCACTTCGTCTAGTGCTCAGTCAGTGGGGGTGGTGTTATTCATAGATGCTTGATGTTTAACCAAGTGGTTCAATCCTGGCTGCACCTGAAATCAACTAAGGATCTTTATAAACTACTTTTGTCTGGTTCCCACACCTAGAGGTTCTGATGTCACTGGTCTGGGGTTGGGCCTGGGCATTTTTAAAATCTTCCCAGGTGATTGAAAGACATACAGCCTGTGCTGAGAATCCCTGGTTTAAAAAGTTTAGTAACATGATTGAATTTATGTAAGCCTCATAACAACATTGGTGGGTTATACTGTAGACCATTGTTAATACTGTTTTCTAAATGAATAAACTGAGGCTCAAAGAGGTTGAAATGAATAGTCAAACAACACACAGACTGTAAATGACAGAGTGAAGAAGTGCAGACAAAGTTTCTAACTTCAAGTTTGGTGCGATGTCCTTCAGAACACAGATCCTAAGCCTCTCCTATCACATTGGTTGCTCCTTAAGCTCAGGAACTTTGTCATTAAGGTCAAAAATGTTTGTTCAAGTACATGAATATATCCTCAAGGTCAGAGTTTGTGTTTTATTTTCCTGAGTACTCTGAGCATGTGGTATGGATCATTACCCTATGTAGAGAAAGGTGAAGAATGAAAGGCACCAATCACTCATATGACAATAAAGAAAGGAGAAGGTAGGGAAAGTTATCAAATGTGAGAGTTTCTGGGGCAGACATTTTAATGAAAGGCATAGAGCCAGACATTAGCAGTCTTCTGACTCCCAACCCAGTCTCTTTCTAAGAGGAAAAGAAAGAAAGAGAGAGAGGGAAAGAAAGAAAGGAAGAAAGGAAGATTGAGCTAAATGCTTAAATGACAGGACCATAACACATTGATAAGGAAAACAAGGATATTTGACAATGTCCCTCATATTGGAGATTGCTGTCAGCAGGTGAGCCAGACCTTATTTCTGCAGAGTCTTCATTAAAGGGTATCTAGACTGGAGGGGCTGTGGGTCCTCTAGTATCTCGAAAAACTGTGAGTATAAGCTATAAAGTCATTGCAAGTTAAAATCACTTGCCTAAATTCCCATAAGACTGAAACTGTAGATGAGGAATGAAAAGGGAAAAGAGGAAAATGGTCAAGAGATGTCGAACCTGGGGAGAAAGTGGAAGTCAGGGCATAGGAAGAACAGCTGTCTGTAAACAGCCAAGAATATGTGTGGTATCATCCTAGGGACAGTGCATATAAGAGAAAGAGAAGGGAGAAGAGGAGGAGGAAGAAGAAGAGGAAGAGGAAGAAGAAAAGAGAGGAGAGGAGAAGAGGAAATGTGGGGAGAGGTTGAGGGAGGAGCAAAAGACAAAACCAGTTCTGGGAAGGGGGTTGATACAATCGTGGAATGCTTCTCACAGTATGAATAGAAACTTAACTGTACCAAGGCTTGATGAAGATAACCTTTAACACCATCCAATTTTATTTCTAAGTTCACCAAGATGCCTCAATGAGATGGGAAGAGTAAATATTCATAGCCACTTTACAGGCCCTGTGGAGTTAAATGACTTCTCTGAAGTTACAAAGTGAGTTTTTTGCTCAGCCAGGACTAGAACTCCCATTTCCTGCTTCTCAATCTTGTTCCCCTTTTGCTAAAATAATAGAGTCAAAGAGCCCTTCAACCCCCTACATTTCACTTGGTCTTAGAATCAGCTATTACATAGTTTTCTTTGGGGTGCCTTGAAGGCACTTTTTAGGTCTTTACTACCCTAAGAAAATGTAAATGCTCCTTCAGAGGGATCACCCCTTAAGTGTATCAGCTGAGTGGAGACGATGTCAGAGACAAACACTTTTCACATTTTCTTCTAAGGAGTCATATCCCAGCCATCAGGCTTTTCTACACTCAGGCATATACTTTCATTCCCTGGGATCATTTTGAGACAGTGATTATCCTTGGGATAGATTCTAATAGTGGAATTTTGGGGACCACAACAAGTTGGTGGTGGTGGTGTCAGTGAAATTCAGGAGAATTGGTCTCATAAATCACCCCTTGTAGGATGCTGTCTGCTCCAGCCCTGTACATGGTCAGCTTCAATTAAATACAAGGTGCTGATTATCAATTTGACTGTTTTTGAGCCTAGCCTAGTTCTTGTTGAGGCAGTCTGAGTGTGGACTGGAAAAAAATTTCCAGACACAGAGCATTTCAGAAGGGAAGGAGTTTATTAAGAACAAAGAGCAGAGATAAAGTGAGCACCATGGGCACATCAGGCTGACAACTCCTAACAGACCAGGGAGAGTCGACAGTTTTTGTGAGTTAATAGCCAATTTTTATAGCCTCAAAACAAAGAAAATTCCTGCTGGAATGTTGGCATTAGTGATTGATTGGGGTGTTATAGGGTGTTAACTGGAGTGGGCATCTTTGCCTAATTTGAAGTCAGGAAGCTTGTTAGTGATGATCAGGGGCTTTTGGCAATGGTTACAAAGGGGCTCAATTAACTTTGGAAGTGACCTTGGTTCTGGTCTCTGCTTCTGTGGCCTTGGTACAAGGCCTCACACCTGTGGTCTTGGGCAAGGCTCAACATTCTCCTCTCTCCTTATCAACGGGCCAAATCTTTGGCCTCTTAACACCCTGCTCATGCCTAACTACATGCCCATCTCCGTCTTGGGACATGGGGACCTAGGTCACCGGGGTAAGGGGCAAATATCATTCTGGCTTCTTCAGGCTGGACAGGGGCATTGTGGGTCCTGGGTCCCAATGCCCACTCTCTGTCAGGGTGCATTTACAGAGGGAGATGAGAGTCTAAGGATGACAAGGTGGCTGGTTCCAGCATAGTCTGTGTGCTAACCGGATGGTATCTTTGTTGTAATAGCATCTGGAGATTTGTTGTGTTCTAGAAGACACAAACTTAACAAAAAGGTACACAGCCCAAAGAAAATAGAAAGGCTGCCAAGGGGCCTGGAAGGGAGGCTAGCCAGGAGAACCGGGACCAGACATTGGGCCATGGTACTGGTGTTTCACTAGATATGAGAAGATGCAAGAATTGGGGCTCATGAGAACCTTTACTTGAAAATATCTATCTGAAGGCCTATCCTGTCAATTTTTCCCAGAGAACACAGTGCCTCATTTTTTTATTCCCACCCTGAACTCCTTTCAGGAAGTGTTGAAGGTCAGCAGTTACAGTGGGTCTTTATTTAATCTTTGTAGAGGTAGCAAGTGCCAGTTTCCAGTTGGCAGGGCCCATTCATGGCCATAAATTTGATCATTGATTTGGTGGCATTTTATAATCATTTTGTGCCATGGTGCTAGGATTGCTCATTCCCAGCTTTAGTGATTTTTCTGATGGGTCACTTAATATACCTTTATTGGACTAGGTCATGAAAGTAGCAAAATTCTGGACCATATCTATCTTACTAGCAATCTCTTACAGCCCAGGAAAATATTCCCTCTTGTTGTTTCTTCCCATATCTAGAGTTTCTGTTATTACAGTCATTGATTTCATATAGAACTATATATCATCATTTTATTAGAGGCTCAGTCACATGTTTGGTAATGTAAGAGACAACAATTTTGTAAAACAGGCAATATAGAAAACAATATAGCTAGCAATAATAGTAAGGCCACAAGTAAGAATTTAAGAACTTTTATTAGGTGCAGCCCAGTATATCCCAGATCGTCTGACTTAGTGTGTTAAATAACCATAGCCTGTTGTTAATCTCCTGGTTGTAGATCATGGAGCATCTGATTCTTATCCAAAGATTGATTATGAAGTTAGGCTTCAGAAACAAACTTAGAATGTCCTCTTAATAACTCAATTAAATCTTATAACAGTATAACATAACCGCAAGGAACTACTGGGGAGTGAGTCTTGCAAAGATAGACATTAATTAACAAAACTAGAATTAAACATACAGTGAAACATAAATTTTTTGAAGTTACACCCATTTTTATTAAACACAGTCAAGACAAATTTGTTTTTTAAAATAAGTTTGGTCCGTTGACTACATATGCATAGGCCTGCCATCAAATTTTGTTTAGGTGAGGATTTTTTCCTCTAGAGGTCCCCAAAATAATTTGATATTTTCTGTAGATGTCAGGAGACAGTCTTTGTATTTATCTTATAAGGCTTTTCAGAACCAAGGTGTCTCAAATTTCTGGAGGGACAAGGCAGAGAGAAAAGAAAAATGATTTAATTTTACCCACAGTTATAAATCACCAAATTGTTTTGAACCATAAGTAGATTGAGAAGACCTTCTTTATATCTGAAAACAAAGATTAGAAGCCAGTAAATATGTCAGACAAAAAGTTGTGAACATTATAATCATATGTAGCAGTTTATTTCATCCCTCATTATTCATTTTTGTCCTATTGTCCTTGCCTGATGATTGAGGATGATAGTGACAGTGACAGTTTTTAGAAGTTTGTGAAGTTTTTGTTAAGGCTTGTATGATTTGTTCAGTGAAGTAGGTGCCTTAATTGCTAGGGATTTTAGAATGTATACCCAAGTGGAAGACACATTTTTAACCATTTTTTCTCTAATGTGACAGTATCAACTCTACAGCCAGGAAAGGCTCTATTCCATCAAAAAAAAAAAAATGAGGTTTGTCAGGGAGCCAGGAAAAGCCAAGCAGCCTTTTTGGATTTCCCATAGCCTGGGCTGTTTGATTTATAGCCATTGTTTACCCATTTTAAATCCCCTGACTTGATGCTGCTGCTGCTGCTAAGTCGCTTCAGTCGTGTCTGACTCTGTGCGACCACATAGACAGCAGCCCACCAGGCTCCTCCATCCCTGGGATTCTCCAGGCAAGAATACTGGAGTGGGTCGCCATTTCCTTCTCCAATGCATGCTAAGTCGCTTCAGTCCAACTCTATGCGACCCCGTGGACAGCAGCCCACCAGGCTCCACCATCCACAGGACTCTCCAGGCAATAACACTGGAGTGGGTTGCCATTTCCTGCTCTGCCTGACTTAGGAGTAGACTGTTGCCATGTTTCAATGACATCAGGATAGTAAAAGTCTGACAGTGAGGCGTTAATATTTGTAAAAGCAGAATGAGCTTTGTCTATGCAGGCCATAGTCTTCATAGCTCATTGTGAAATAATATTTATTTTATCACAGTAACAGTAAGTTTTAAAAACAAATATAAATCACTAAAAGGCAAAGAAATTTACATAGTCTGTTACCAAAAGCTGCATTCCAAGAAAACTTCTTTTAACAGAGAGAGAAAACCAAATTCCAGTCTGGTACCAGCTTATAGTCACTGTGAAACAATAGTTATTCACTTAGTCAAAGTAATAATAAAAGGTTTCAAAGGCAGTTTAATATCTTAAGAAACTTGTACCACACACAGAACTCTCTTCTTGGGTTTCACTTCCCACAAACCTTTTCTACACTTTCTGTATTCATCACTTTATTTGCCCATTCATAGAACAGCCACCTGTAAGCCACCCTTACTTCTTTTTCCCTTAATAAAATGTAATTCCATTCCTTATACTTCTTTTTTACTGAAAACATACATCCTACTTTCCTTCAGAAACCATGAACTGTCGTTTATATTAATATGCTGTAGATTGGTAAACATAAAGTTTTTGTCTCATTTGCATTTCCTTAAAAGTTTCTTCACAATGAGTTCTTTTTTAAATTTTTTATTTATTTATTTTTTTGAGTTCTTAAGATATGTTTATGTTAATCAGATTCACAAACAAACATCAATAGTGAATATTTCCCAGTTCACGTGAACCTGTAATTCATTTAGTTTAATTTTTCTTCAATTTAGAGTTGTTTGACTTGCAATCACTTACTTTCCTTTAGGCCAATTAAATTAGAGCTCATTTACAGATTAACCTCAGCAATATTATCCAGAGACAAAGACATACACTGAGACATACATATATATCCAGACAGACAGAGATCTCACAGTTTTCTGCTTTAAGATTTAAAAGGTCTCTTTGCCCTTTTCTTTTCCTTGGCTTGAAGTTCTACTAATTTGCCCAAGGCTGATATCTCAGGCAAAGTGGTTTGTCTATTTCAATAACGAGATAAGAGTTAACTACAGGCTTTTGCCTAGGCATGTTTCTGTTATACCAGTTTTGGAGCTCCCCAAAAAAAGTATTTTAACAATCCCACTTTTTCTAATTGCACATGCAAAAAGAACCAGTTTTGCAATTTCAAACAGATTTCATTTTAACCATCTTTCTCCAGGGTTTAAAGAATATCATGGCCATCCTTTGTCAAAAATTCCATCTCTCCTTTTTTGTAGCCATAGTATCATAGCTAAAGTATAGACCGAATAGTGCTCAAATTGGCTCTGCTGACAAGGGCAGACTGACTGAAGATGTTGTCCCAGCAGGGATTGTTCCTTTAGGGAGGTGAGGTCTTAATTTGATCAGAAGAATCTGAAGGAGTAAGGGAACTTGCAGGAGTAGGGAAAGCTTGGTTTTTTCTCATCCCCTCCTTGCCCCTCCCCGCCCCAGCCCTGAGAGATATGAGGAGTTAAAAAGGGATTCTTTATAATGTTTGGAGAGTTTTTTCTTTTCAGGCTTTTGATTATGGGAGAAAGTCCTGGGCTAGGAGATCTGATGAAGGGAGAGATGGAAGGGAATGAGAGGATAGGACATCAACAGAAATAGATATGCAGCATGAGTCCCTTAGGTCTGGATTCTGACTGAGTGCCATAAAGATTTGAGTGTAAGGAATGATAAAAGAGATCAAGTTGGAGGATTGTGTTGTAATTTAGTGTGCCATTAAGAAGCCGTTTTTCTTGGTTCCCCAATTTGTACTGACTCCAAGTTTTGTTGCAAAAGAATCTGAGTCTCTTTAAGATTTTCAGGGTCAGATTTTTTTCCAGTTCCTGAAAACATACCTAGAGGTGAGTGTGAGGGAGGTTCTCAACATGTACTCGAGCCCATTCTTACAATGGGGGTAACGAGAGTTCACCAGCCACAGAAGGTGTCCCAGCTGTCCCAGTGAATCCTCCATGTGTGACAAGGTATCTTGTAGCTAATGGCACAAATGGCCAACGATCCCAACGATTGTGTCCAACAGTGAGAGGGGACCCCTGAGCATGTGACAGAGAGTGGTACAAAACTGTGCAGCTAGGCCCAAGCCTAGGAACAAACTGTGTGAAAATGCACCAGGCAGTAGCCTAGGACCATAAATAATAGAAAAGAGTTTCCTAGAACCAATTGTGACCTAGTTTTTGATGACTTCCTGAAACATGGAAGACACTCTTTGGGATGATTCCGAGGCTGCTCCTAAGGCTCCTCTGAATTCATCCAAACCAAGGGAGGAAAAGTGAAAGAGACAGAAATGACAGGCTGTGGAATCCACCTTATAATACTGCTGGGAAGGCAGTGGTCTGGGGAATGGGCTTAGTGTTTTGCCTGAACCAGTATGTGCCTGAAGTCACATGGGCATTGTCTTGCTGGGGCAGACACTCTGATAGCCTGTCTGTTCTGTGACCTCCACCTGTCTTATCACAGGAATCTTAAAGTGACAGGTGCCCTAATGGCTTTTAACTGCCCGACCCATGCCTGCACAGTTTTAATTGGCCTGGTCCTCACCTTAAGGGAGAAGCAGGAAAAAGAAGAAAGGAGAGCCCTCACCTGTTTGGGTGGCAGCTATTGGGGCACAGTGGGCAGTGGGACCTTTGTATCACACCAGAGAGCAACTCTGACCAGAGTTCCTCAGTTGATTCCACAGCCACTTGCCTGTTGGCAGAGGGTTTGAGGAAAAGGAAAAGAAAGAAGAAAGGAGAATGGGGTAGAGCCCCCAAGAGTCCCCAAATGGGCCACCAAATGTTGAGGCAGTCCAAGCATGGGTTGGAAAAGTATTTCCAGATACAGAGCATTTCAGAAGAAAGAGAGATTATTAAGAAAAAAGAGCAGAGATAACGTGGGCACTGAGAGCCCAGTGGGCTGACCTCCTGGCAGACCAGGGAAAATTGACAGTTTCCAAAAGTTAATAGCCAATTTTTATAGCCCCAAGACAAAGAAAATTCCTGCTGAAATGTTGGTATTAGGTGATTGGTTGGGGTGCTATAGGGTGTTTACTGGAGTGGGCATCTTTGCCTAATTTGGAGTCAGGAAACTTGTTAGTGATGATCAGGGGCTTTTGGCAATGTTACAAAGGGGCCCAACTAGCTTTGGAGGTGACCTTGGTTCTGGGCTCTGCTTCTGTGACCTTGGTACAAGGCCTCACACCTGTGGCTTGGGGCGGAACTCAACAGTTCCTTTTAGTTCCCAAGGCCTGATTTTTTTTTTGAATATCTGAGTCACATGCGCACACACACACACACACACACAAACATAAACATGCACACATGCATTGCCATCTTTCATCCTTTATATGTAAATTTCTCAACCATTGTCTTGCTTTCTGGATGGTTATTAAGATCTATCAGGCCTCCATATGGTGAGGGGAGATGGGAGGTCAGGGCTTTCTTCTGGAAAAGCAATTTCAAGTTGCATCATGCCACAAGTGCATGTTGGTAAATGTTCATTCAGGAAATTCTGAAAGTATGTAATATTATATACTAATTTCCTGTATTTAATTTTCTTAATAGCAAAGTGACCATACTAGGAATGACAAAGCCCATTTATAAGTAAGACAAGGAATAAGAATCCATTTTCCTATTTCCCTTACCCAATGGTGATTGTATGGTGTAGTACAGGATGGTTAATATGTCACCCATGCTCAGTCTATGTCCAAACCAGACAGCAATAATCAGTTATGGCCCCTCTTTCCCAGTGAGCCTTAATGCAGCCTTCCTCATCAAGTGCTACAGGCAGCTGTCACCCAACTGATCACAGTCTGTATCAGTCAAGAAATCCATTTTCTTTCCTCAAAGTGAGGGAAAAGTCAGGGTTTTAGGATCATTAAGGCCTAGAGTCCCCTTCTGCTTTTGCCACTTACAAGCTCTGTAGCCTTTGGCAGGTCATTTCTCAGAGCCTCAGTTTCCTTATCTGTGAAATAAGGAAAATAGGACTGTCATGAAAATTCAAAGTGTAAAACACTTGACACATAGTGGATGTCCAATACATGTTATCACTGAGTACCAGAATATTATAATTAATATGTCTGCCTTTCAAGATTCTTTTTAAAATGGGCTAGGGGCACTTGAGAACTTATCAGCAGCTAGTAGAGCAAATGCAACCCAAAAGAGATAAACGGTATCAAAGAAAAGCCTTACTGAGCTGAGCATTTTTTTAGTCAGATCTTGTCAAGGAGATCTTGTTTCCCTTGACCCTGGGCATTCACATTCCTTATGCCCAATCTGTTCTTTCCTCAGAATTTCCTTGTTGTTGTTCAGATGTGTCCAACTCTTTTCTGCTCCATGAACTACAGCAGTTGGACTTCCCTGTCCTTTATTATCTCCCAGAGTTTGCTCAAACTCATGTCCACTGAGTCAGTGATGTCATCCAACCATCTCATCCTCTGTCATCCAGTTATCCTCCTGCCTTCAATCTTTCCCAGCATCAGGGGCTTTTCTAATGAGTTGGCTCTTTTTGTGATACACACAGTTGAAAGCTTTATCATAGTCAGTGAAGCAGAAGCAGATGTTTTTCTGGAATTCTCTTGTTTTTTCTGTGATCCAGCAGATGTTGGCAATTTGATCTCTGGTTACTCTACCTTTTCTAAATCCAGCTTCTAATCCAACTTTTAGTGGAAGTTCTCGGTTCACATACTGTTGAAGCCTAGCATGGATTTTGAATAATAACTTGCTAGCATGTGAAATGAGCGCAATTGTGTGGTAGTTTGAACATTCTTTGCCATTGCCCTTCTTTGGGATTGGAATGAAAACTGACCTTGTCCAGTCTTGTGGCCACTGCTGACTTTTCCAAATTTGCTGACATATTTAGTGCAGCACTTTAACAGCATCATCCTTTTGGATTTGAAATAGCTCAGTTAGAATTCTATTACCTCCACTAGTTTTGTTCCTAGTGATGCTTCCTCAGACCCCCTTGATTTCACATTCCAGGATGTCTGGCTGTAGGTGAGTGATCACACCATCATAGTTATCCGGGTCATTAAGACCCTTCTGTATAGTTCTTCTGTGTATTCTTGCCACCACTTCTAAATATCTTCTGCTTCTGTTAGGTCCGTACCATTTCTGTCCTTTATTGTGCCCATCTTTGCATGAAATGTTCCCATGGTATCTCTAATTTTCTTGAAGAGATATCTGGTCTTTTCCATTCTATTGTTTTCCTCTATTTCTTGGCATTGTTCACTTAAGGCTTTCTTATCTCTCCTTGTTATACTTTAACATAACATAATGTTAGTACTCAGTCGTGTCTAACTCTTTGCAACTCCATGGACTGGGGCCCACCAGGCTCTTATGTCCTTGGGATTCTCCAGGCAAGAATACTGGAGTATGTTGGCATTCCCTTCTCCAGGGGATCTTCCTAACCTAGGAATCGAAGCCAGGTCTCCTGCATTATAGACAGACTCTTTGCCACCTGAGATACCAGGGAAGCCCCGTTATTCTTTGTAACACTGCATTCAGATGGGTATAACTTTCCTTTCCTTCTTTGCCTTTCAATTCTCTTTTCTTGGATATTTTTAAGGCCTCCTCAGACAATAATTTTGCCTTTTTGCATTTCTTTTTCTTGGAGATGGTTTTGGTCACCACCTCCTGTACAATGTTACGAACCTCCATCTGTAGTTCTTCAGGCACTCTGTCTATCAGATCTAATTCCTTGAATCTATTTGTCACTTCCACTGTATAATCATACGGAATTTGATTTAGGTTATACCTGAATGGCCTGGTGGATTTCCCTACTTTCTTCAATTTAAGTCTGAATTTTGCAATAAGGAGTTCATGATCTGAGCCACAGTCAGCTCCTGGTCTTGATTTTGCTGACTGTATAGAGCTTCTCCATCTTAGGCTGCAACAGATATAATCAATCAGATTCCAGTATTGACCATCTGGTGGCGCCATGTATAGAGTTGTTTCTTGTGTTGTGGAAAGACGGTGTTTGCTATAACCAGTGCGTTCTCTTGGCAAAACTCTATTAGCCTTTGCCCTGCTTCATTTTGTACTCCAAGGCTAAACTTGCCTGTTACTCCAGATATCTCTTGACTTCCTACTTTTGCATTCCAGTCCCCTATAATGAAAAGGACATCTTTTGTGGTGTTAATTCTAGAAGGTCTTGTCATAGAACCATTCAACTTCTTTGGCATTAGTGATTGGTGCATAGATTTGGATTACTGTGATACTGAATGGTTTGCCTTGGAAACGAACTGAGATTGTGGTTGTTTTTGAGATTTCACCCAAGTACTGCATTTTTTTACTCTTTTTTTGACTATGAGGGCTTCTCCATTTCTTCTAAGGGATTCTGGCCCACAGTAATGGTTATCTGAATTAAATCCACCCATTCCTGTCCACTTTAGTTCACTGATTCCTAAAATGTCAATGTTCACTCTTGCTATCTCCTGTTTGACCACTTCCAATTTACCTTGATTCACGGACCTAACATTCCAGGTTCCTACACAATATTGTTCTTTACAGCATCGGACTTTACTTTCACCACCAGACACATCCACAATTGGGCGTCATTTCTGCTTTGGCCTAGCCTCTTCATTCCTTCTGCAACTATTCTTCTGCTCTTCTCTGTTAGCATATTGGACATCTACTGACCTGGGGGGTTCATCTTTCAATGTTATATCTTTTTGCCTTTTCATACTTTTAATGGGGTTCTCAAGGCAAGAATGCTGAAGTGGTTTGCCATCCCCTTCTCCAGTGGACCATGTTTTGTCATAACTCTCTATCATGATATCTGTCTGTCTTGGGTGGCCCTATATGGCATGGCTCATAGTTTCATTAAGTTATACAAGACTGTGATCCATGTGATCATTTTGGTTAGTTTTCTGTGATTATGGTTTTCATTCTGTCTGTCTTCTGAAGGATGAGAATAAGAGGCTTGTGGAAGCTTCCTGATGGGAGGGACTAGATGTGGGGAAAATTGAGTCTTGCTCTGGTGAGTAAGGCCATGCTCAGTAAATCTTTAATCCAATTTCTCTTGATGGGTGGGGCTGTATTCCTTCCCTGTAGTTTGGCCTAAGGCCAAACTATGGTAGGGGTAATGGTGACCTCCTCCAAAAGGACTTATGCCAGCATGCTGGGTCTTCTAGGACTGCGGCTGTCATTGTCACTGATCGCGCAGCAGGCCACTTTTGACCTGCACCTCTGCCAGAGATTCTCACTTATAGGCAAATCTGGCTCAGTCTCCTGTGGGGTCACTGCTCCTTTCTCCTGGGTCCTGGTGTACACAAGGTTTTGTTTGTGCCCTCCAAGAGTCTCTGTTTTCCCAGTCCTTTGGAAATTCTGTAATCAAATCCTGATGACCTTCAAAGTCAGATTCCCTGGGGATTCCCATCCCTTTGTTGGATACCCAGGTTGGGAAGTCTTTTGTGGAGCCTAAACTTTCACAACAATGCAAGAAGTTTTTTGGTATAATTGTTTTCCAGTTTGTGTATTAATGATCTGGTGGCTCTATAGTTGGGATAATGGCAACCTCTTCCAAGAGGACTTATGCAACATGCCTCACCTCCCAGGACTTCTGCTGACAGAGCCCCTGTTCCTACGGCAGGCTGCTGCTGGCTCATGCCCCCATCGGAAACCCTCATATAGTCACAGGCAGGTCTGGCTCAGTCTCTTGTGAGGGTCACTGCTCCTCTCTGTGGGTCCTGGTGTGCACAAGGTTTGGTCCGTACCTTCCCAGTGTTTCTGGCGGGCATGAGGTTTGATTTTAAACGTGATTGCACCACTCCTCCTACTGTCTTGCTGTGGCTTCTCCTTTGCCCTTAGATGCGGGATATCTTTTTTTGGTGGGTTCCAACATTCTCCTTTTGATCATTGTTCAGCAGCTAGGTGTGATTTTAGTGTTCTCCCAGAAGATGAGTGCACGTCCTTCTACTCTGCCATCTTTTATTAATTTTGTTTCCTGGGAAACTAATAAATGCTTCAAGATATTTAATTGGAACAAAACAGCATTTCATGGAGAGCCGTGCTCTTGCTAGCCTCCTACCTCTTCTGGTGGCTCAGCGGTAAAGAATCTGCCTGCAATGCAGGAGCCACAGGAGACATGGGTTCGATCCTTGGGTCAGGAATATCCCCTGGAGAAGAGAATGGCAACAGACTCCAGCACTCTGGCCTGGAGAATCCTATGGACAGAGGAGCCTGTGGGGCTACAGTCCATAGGGTCGCAAAGAATCAGACACAAATGAAGTGATTGAGTACACATGCACAGCCACTCCTAGGAATTTAACTCCTAGTTGTCTAGTTTTCTAGGGCTGCCATAAAAAAGCATCACAACTTGATGGCTTAAACAACAGAAATTTGTTTCACATTTCTGGAACCTAGAAATACTAAATCAAAGTGTCAACAAGGTTGGTTCCTTCTGAGGGCTATGAGGGAAAATCTATTTCATGCCTTATTCCTAGCTTTTGGTTGTTTGCTGGAAATATTTGGCATTCCTTGGTTTTTCTTGTATTATTCTAATCTTAGCCTTCATCTTTACATGGCATTCTACCTGTGTGTGTGTAAGTCTAAATTTCCCTTTTATATAAGGACACCAGTCATATTGGTGTATAGGCCAACCCTGTTACTGTATGACCTAATATTAATTAATTAAATGTACAGTGACCCATGAAATTAAAAGACACTTGCTCTTTGGAAGAAAAGTTATGGCAAACCTAGACAGCATATTAAAAAGCAGAGACATTACTTTACCAACAAAGTCCATCTAGTCAAAGCTATGGTTTTTCCAGTAGTCATGTATGGATGTGAGAGTGGGACTATAAAGAAAGATGAGCACCGAAGAATTGATGCTTTTGAACTGTGGTATTGGAGAAGACTCTTGAGAGTCCTTGGACTGCAAGGAGATCCAACCAGTCCATCCTAAAGGAAATCAGTCCTGAATATCCATTGGAAGGACTGATGCTGAAGCTGAAACTCCAATACTTTGGCCACCTGATGCAAAGAACTGACTCACTGGGAAAGACCCTGATGCTGGGAAAGATTGAAGGTGGGAAGAGAAGGGGACGACAGAGGTTGAGATGGTTGGATGGCATCACCGATGCAATGGACATGAATTTGAGTAGGCTCTGGGAGTTGGTGATGGACAGGCTTCCCTGTCCATGGGGTCGCAAAGAGTTGGACGTGACTGAGTGACTGAACTGACTGACTGACTGACAGTGACCCTGTTTCCAAATAAGTGCATGTTCGTAGGCATTGTGGTTTAGGACTTCAATGTATCAATTTGGGGGGAGGAACAATTCAACCGACAGCACCCATCATCTGATGAATTCCCCCAAAGACCATCAGTACTACTATGCCTACTGATATTCAGATCTGTATGTCAACTTCCTGATGGACTAGTCCATCTATATGTCCCTTCAGTTCAGTTCAGTTCGGTCGCTCAGTCATGTCTGACTCTTTGCAACCCCATGAATTGCAGCACGCCAGGCCTCTCTGTCCCTTAGGCATTTCCAACTCAATCCAGATTCTTTCCCTGCTACCACCACTAGGATCTCACTTAAACTTGGCTCTCCTTCTGAGTGATTGCTGGTATTAGCTCTACCATTCTCCTAGTCAAGTAGCTGTTAAACCTCAGTCTTCTCTGACTCCTCCCTCTTTCTTCCCCTCCCATTATAATCATTTGTCAGGTCTTGAAGATTCTAGTTTTATCATACCTTAATTATGTCTTGTCTTGCTTCTCCCTTGTCCTAATTGAGGGCTGGTATTGCTTTTCACCCCACAACCTCCTAGCTGTTCTCCCTACCTCTCATCTCACCTCCCCTCGGGTCCATCCTCCTTGGCATATGAGTCACTGTCTTTAAGCACAGTTCTTCCAGTGGCTCCATTCATCATCAGCAGCTGCTTTCCCATTTCTGAGCCTTTCCTGTGTTGAGCCTGCTCCATTTAATGCTCTCCCCTTACATTCACCTATTTAGATTTTAGCTGAACGCCCGTACAGTTTCCGGGCTCTACTTATAATTCTCCAAAAGCACTTAACATATTCTACCTTGTCTCAGAGCTTTATAATGTATTATCTCCATTATTACCCTCCACACACACACACTAATACAATGTAATTGTGTTAAGGCAAGATCTGAGACTTCCTCATCATGGTATTCTACATGTCTGGCTCACAGCAGGTGCCCAATTGGTTGAATGAATTTAGAAACCTTGAAGCTTGCTGCCCTGGTCTCTTTGTGCACTGCTATATATTGCAGCATAAAACCCAGCTCTCTCAGGTTTAAAAAAATCTTCTAAATTGGGTCAGTTTATTGACTAGGAATATCAGCTGCTTAGAGCTCACCAACCAACCTCTTCAGCAAGCACTTTACAGTGAGCTGATAGGGAAGCCTGGGACAAAGAGGGATTGGATGAGCTCCCCCCACCTAGCAGCAGCTGCTCAGCAGTAGGATAGGGGAGGCTCAGAGAGCAATAAGGCCAAATATACAGGTCAAAACCCGATTTATACAGGCAAAAAAACGTGTGGTGACCTTAATGGCAAGGAGGCTTATCATCTAAAACTTACTGTGTCAGAGATCCCAGAGGCATCCATTGAGGGATAACTTTCCAGCCCACCCTTATTCTAAACTTCATTTGAATCTTCTTTTGACTTCTCTTTGAAATGAAATACGTCCACACACACACACACACACACACACACACACACACACACACACACACACACACTAAGCTGTTACTGAGTATACAAAATAATCATTTTTACATCCTCTGTTGCTAAACTTGGACACAAAGACTTTTCTTCTGCCCACTTCTCAGCAGTGGAGATGAACATGAAGACATCAGAAAGGTGAACTGTCTTACACGAGGTCACAAGGTACCAAGGAGGGGCTCAAGCTTAAAATTAGAAAGTATTTTTGCCATCTTTTCTCCTTGCAAGAGTCCAAGGATGGAACGATGCATCACTGAAAATGAGCTCTCCAAAGGACTAGAGGGGGCAGACAGTGAGATGCAAATAAGTAGGATCTGAGGCCTAGAATACCTAAGAGCACCACTGTAGCAAATGCCAAGGGAAAGGAATTGCCCACAGCTTAAAAGCATGGGCCCCAGCGTGTGAATGACATAAACAAATGATAAAATGTGTGTTGCTACTTGTCTTAGGGCTACAGAGAGAAAAGTAGTTTATTGAATAAATGAATGATGTGATTATAAGTACTGCAATAGCTCTTCACTCCTTAGGTAATGGGTAAGAATTTGGGCCCCAGGCTAGACTGTTTTCATTCCAGTCTTGTTTCGACCAACTTGATTCTACTACGTATTACCCTTGTGACTGTGGGCAAATCATTGAAATTCTCCAAACCAGAAAACTTCAGCCTTAGTTTCTTTAGTTTCCTCACACAGAAAATGGTGCCTGTTATTCACAAATATATATTGAACACATGCTATCCAGGCACTGTTTTAGGTACTTGGGATATAGCAGTGAACATAACAGACAGAAATCTCTGACCTTGTGGAACTGGCATTCTACTTAGGGGGATAGTTACAAATGATAGTCCTTACTTCTTAGGGCTGTAGGGAGGGGTAAATGAAAGAATTCTTGAAAAGTGCTAGGCACAGAGCTTATACCTAATGAATGTTCCAGGTTAAGCTTGACTTGGCAAAAGGAAGAGATTAGATGTCTTAGAATAGTGAAAATGGTGCCTACCTTCCTGTCCTTTCTGCTCTTCCATTTAGCTCCAGCCCTATTCAGAATGGAATAGATACTGTACTGATGGACATCCAAGATCAGAGGAAGGTAGAGGAAGTGGCATTTGAACTTGACCTTTTAAATGAGTGGGAGAATAAAGAGGTGGAAAGGCCATTACAGGGCAGGCCAAGGTCTTTGGGCTTTGTTATAAGTGTGAAGACACTGACAGTTTAGGAGTAAAACTGTCACAGACTAGGGAAGCTTTGACTGGGTGAAGGGTAAGAGGTCTCTATTCTTTGAGATTGGAAGTGGGTGACAGAGCTTCAGTTCTATGGTATGTTGGTGTGTATCTGTGTGTATGTGTGTATGTATAAATTAACCAGAATTTCAGCAAGTTGCTCTGAGGGGAGAAATCCAGCATTAATCTTGGCAAATTACATGAAAGATCTTATCATTGTTCTGAGGTGGAGTTTATAGAGGCCAACTGAGGCTGCAGTCAAGCCAACAAAATATAGAGGCTGGGAAAGTCCAGGTAACTGGAAGGGCAACAAATACTGGCCAAGGTGATTCTGTAGCTTGAATTCAAGTCCATTATCCCCTGATTCCCTTCCCTCTGGACTTGTAACACCTTTTCCCACCCTGAAAGCCAACAAGGGTCCTGACTGCACCAAGTTCCCCAGCTCTTATTTCAGTGGAACAGAATCAGGCATGATTTTCCAGATCTTTCACCCCTCTGTGGAGGTCGTTAAAAGACAGTACATTTGCTACCCTCAGCCTGGGCTTATTGTCTGTTGCTATACTATTGATATGGCCTCCATGTAAGATTTACTTTTTTTTTCTTCCCATGTCAAGATTTATGGCTTTCACCTTGCAGTGAAACATAGCAGTAAAGAGTGTGTTGGCTCTGAAATCAAATTGTTTTTGTTTGAAACCTGTTTCTGTTACTTCCAAGCAGTGTGATCTTGGGCAATATGGTTAATTTCTCTGGACCTTAGTATCCCCGTGTATAAATTGTGGATGATAATACTTACCTCACGGGATTGTTTTGTATGAGGATTTGGTAACTTTCTTCAGGTAAAGCTACCAGAATTTTGCCTAGCTCATAGGAAGTTCTATCTAGGTTATAAGCTAATATCTTGCTCTAGTCATTTCCCCTTTGGGGGAAGGGGCTCTCTTTCCTCATATGTACAATGCAATAATGCTTACCCTGTAGAGATCCTGAAGCCAGGACTAAATGAATGAGATAACATTTTAATAAGAAAAGTAATAAAAGAATGCAGTGTATTTGCAGGGGGTTGTATAATGTCCAGGGCATGTTTCAACAGAGTTTTGGCTATAACTGTAATGCAAATTGTGGAAATTAAGGTGTAGATATGATTGGTGACCTTCATATAATGACTTAGATAGCTGAGATTAATTGTGGAGGGTTGCACCAACCTGTATTCTGATTGACATTAGGTGGTCTCTCTCTTACACACACCTTTAATTTTCCAGACAGTGAAATATTTCACAGCCACTTGTTACTTTTGACTGTTATAGCTTAACACTTACATGTAGTTAGGTTATAGCTAATATTTAATGATGTTAAAGGCAATTTTATTCAGCCAGTCTTCTTAAAGGAATCATAGATATTTTACTAATTTAAAAATTTATTAAAAAATTTAAAAACTAATATGATAAGTAACCTTTAATCTTATGTTAGAGTTTGGAATTTCCATGCAAGATCAAAAAACGGCCATGTAAGATATCAGGAATGTGAATAGGGTCCAGTCAGGTCAATTTCCTCATTTGTTACCTGGGATTGATAATCCTTTCCCTGACAGGACAATGGTAAATCTCAAATGTGATCATAAATGTCAAAATGAGTAAAAATTATAAAGTAATATATACCTGTGAATTATAATAACAGTAACACTAACAATAATCGTCATGTATTGAGTATCTACTTTGGGCTAAGTCCTTTTAATAATGGTAAACAACACTCCATGCCCGATGCTATTTTACAAAATTTACATGAATTAATTCTCACAACAACCTTAGTGAGTAAGTACTGGCATCATCATCATCCCTGTGGTACAAGGATGACACTGATGTACAAAGTGGTAAAATCACTTGTTCTAGGCCACATAGCTAATATGTGGCAGTTCTGGGATTTAACCCCAGATAGTTTGATTGTGGAATGTATACATATAATCACTATACTGCATGCTTTTAGAGTCTTTCAGAGTTGTGTTGGGTAGTGTTGTTTAATGACAGTTAATCTACCCTGAAAAGCTCTCCCACTGGCCAAATAGTGACAAATTTTTTTAAAAAAAAGCAAAAACATACACTCATTTCCTTCTCCACAAAACCAAAACATCATGGCTAAATGAAATGAGTTTAGTCCATAAGAGTTTTGAATTTATAAGCATGCTAAAAAAGAGCAAATAAAACACTGACTCAGTAGAATTGAGCAGAAATGCTTCAGGCAGCAAAAATAGTGATAATAGCTAACATTTATTGAGTTTAATGCTTATTGACTTTATTAGATTACTTACTGTGGACCAAGGACTGTTCTAAATAATTTACACATATTAGCTCATCTAATCCTCACAACAGATGCAATCACTGTCATACCCATTTTACACATGAGATAAATTGAGGCACAAAGAGGTTATATATTATATCCAAGGTCCTAAGAATAACAAATGGTAGAGAAAGGATTTATAACCCAAGCAGTCTGGCTCCAGAGTCCTTTGTACTCATCCCTCATACATTATTCCCCAAGTACATTCATTTATATTCTTTCCTGAGGCTAAATCCTGGGTTGTTAAATATAGTAATTAACATTTCTTGAATGCTGACTATGTGTCAAGCACTGTGACAGCTATGCAGAAAGGGAGATAGATCCCTTCCAGGGCCCAAGAGTGGGACTTTTAGTATTCTTATCTAACACTTGGAAATTGATTGTCCAAGGAGACACATGTGCTGACAAAGCAAGAGACTATTTGGAAGAGACGCCCTGGCAGAGAGCAGCAGGGTAAGGGAAACTAGAAGAACTTCTCTGCCACGGGTCACACAGTCTCAAGTTTTATGGTAATTAGGTTAGTTTCTGGATTGTCTCTAACCAATCACTCTGACTTAAGGTGGTGGTGCGTGCATCACTTAGCCAAGATGAATTCCAGCAAGGATTCTGAGAGGTTGGTAGGATATATAGACTGGAGTCTCCTCTCTGCTTTTGACTTTTCCTGAATTCTTCTGGTTGGTGGAAGCTTGTTAATTCCACATTCCTTGCCAAGACCTCCTTTTGTAAGATAATCTATGCAAGTGGCTACTATCTTACCTTCCTAGTCAGTGTTTTCTCTAACAACAAGACCAATTACAAACAAATTTATTTAATCTTCAAAATAATCCTGAAAATCAGGGACTATTTTTTAATCCCCAATTTGAGAAAAGGAAACAATTATAAAGGATTATATGAGTTACTACTACAAACAAAACACTTAGATCTGTGCCAGGAGTGTCAAGAGTGGGGGCCCAAAGTCATAAAGCTAGCTAAGTGTTGGAGGTGGCATTTGAACTTCAGTCTTTCCTCTACCCAAGCCTTTGGCAACAATACCTTCTCAATGTGTTCACCTTCATGGTCCTTCTAGATCTACTCTCCACACTTCAGCCAGAGTAATTTTTTTCTAAAATGTAAATCCAAGCAAATTCCTTTCATTTTTCCCCTTTGGCTTTTAGATAAATCCCCTCTAGGAGGCCCAGTGGCTACATCTGGGATAGAGGGAAGAGCCATAGGTGAATGGCTGCTGATAGATTGGTACTAATTCCTGGAGGGCCTTGGAGGCCTTGTTTGGATCTTATGTCAGAAGCCACTGGAGAGGTTTGAGACGGGCAGTTACATGATTTAAATGGCTCTCTGGTTTCTAGAAGGAGAATGGTCTCCAGGGCCTAAGGGAGCTGGGAGCCCAGTGAGCAGACTGCTGCAACATCCAGGTGGGAGAGAGTGTTTGTTTTGACGAAGTGGTCAGAGTCTGGAAATATTAGTATTTAGAAAGTAAAACTGATGAGCTTTGCTGACAGACTGGTGTGAGGAAAAGTGAAAAATCAAAATATTGCCACTAGTGTTTTGGCCACATCAATTATGTGATTGGTGGCATTGCTGGTTAATGAAGTGGAGAAAATGGGGGCAGGGGAAGGGAATTAGTGAAAATTCAGAGTTTCTGTTGGATATGTTTGAGATGCATATAAGAGAAAGAAGCTGTGGGAGTTCAGAGCAGGAGGAAAATATTTCCAGATGTGGAGATCAGGGGAGACTTTCTGACAAAGGTGGCATGTATGTTATACTGGGCTTGGAAGAAGAGGTAGGATTGGGTATAACAAGTTAGTAGAAGGAGGGGCCATGGGAAGAGGATAGAGCAGTGTTTCTTTCTTTCTTTTTTAATTAGTTTATTTTCTATTTTTTAACTTTACAATATTGTATTTGTTTTGCCATACATTGACATGAATCCACCATGGGTGTACATGTTTTCCCCTTCCAGAACCCCCCTTCCACCTCCCTCCACATCCCATCCCTCCGGGTCATCCCGGTGCACCAGCCCCAAGCACCCTGTATTGTGCATTGAACCTGGACTGGCGATTAGTTTCACATATGATATTTTACATGCTTCCATGCCATTCTCCCATATCATCCCGTCCTTGCCCTCTCCCTTAGAGTCCATAATACTGTTCTATTTATCTGTGTCTCTTTTGATGTCTTGCATACAGGGTTATCTTTACCGATTAACTAAATACCATATATATGTGTTAGTATACTGTATTGGTGTTTTTCTTTCTGGCTTACTTCACACTGTATAATAGGCTCCAGTTTCATCCGCCTCATTAGAACTGATTTGAATGTAATCTTTTTAATGGCTGAGTAATGTTCCATTGTGTATATGTACCATAGCTTCCTTATCCATTCGTCTGCCGATGGGCATCTAGGCTACTTCCATGTCCTGGCTATTATAAACAGTGCTGCGATGAACATTGGGGTACACGTGTCTCTTTCAAGTCTGGTTTCCTCAGTGTGTATGCCCAGCAGTGGGATTGCTGGATCATATGGCAATTCTGTTTCCAGTTTTTTAAGGAATCTCCACACTGTTCTCCATAGCGGCTGTACTAGTTTGCATTCCCACCAACAGTGTAAGAGAGTTCCCTTTTCTCCACACCCTCTCCAGCATTTATTGCTTGTAGTCTTCTGGATAGCAGCCATTCTGACGGGCATGAAATGGTACCTCATTGTGGTTTTGATTTGCATTTCTCTAATAATGAGTGATGTTGAGCATCTTTTCATGTGTTTGTTAGCCATCTGTATGTCTTCTTTGGAGAAGTGTCTGTTTAGTTCTTTGGCCCACTTTTTGATTGGGTCGTTTATTTTTCTGGAATTGAGCTGCAGGAGTTGCTTGTATATTTTTGAGATTAATTGTTTGTCCATTGCTTCATTTGCTATTATTTTCTCCCATTCCGAAGGCTGTCTGTTCACCTTGCTTATAGTTTCCATTGTTGTGCAAAAGCTTTTAAGTTTAATTAGGTCCCATTTGCTTATTTTTGCTTTTATTTCCAATATTCTGGGAGGTGGGCCATAGAGGATCCTGCTGTGGTTTATGTTGGAGAGTGTTTTGCCTATGTTTTCCCCTAGGAGTTTTATAGTTTCTGGTCTTACGTTTAGATCTTTAATCCATTTTGAGTTTATTTTTGTGTATGGTGTTAGAAAGTGTTCTAGTTTCATCCTTTTACAAGTGGTTGACCAGTTTTCCCAGCACCACTTTTAAAGAGATTGCCTTTTCTCCACTGTATATCCTTGCCTCCTTTGTCAAAGATAAGGTGTCCATAGGTGTGTGGATTTATCTCTGGGCTTTCTGTTGTTTTGTTCCATTGATCTATATTTCTGTCCTTGTGCCAGTACCATACTGGCTTGATGACTGTGGCCTTGTATTAGAGCCTGTGATCAGGAAGGGTTGATTCCTCCAGTTCCATTCTTCTTTCTCAAGATTGCTTTGGCTATTCGAGGTTTTTTGTATTTACATACAAATTGTGAAATTATTTGTTCTAGTTCTCTGAAGAATACCATTGGAAGCTTGATAGGGATTTCATTGAATCTATAGATTGCTTTGGGTTGTATACTCGTTTTCACTATATTGATTCTTCCGATCCATGAACATGGTATATTTCTCCATCTATTTATGTCCTCTTTGATTTCTTGCACCAGTGTTTTATAGTTTTCTGCATATAGGTCTTTTGTTTCTTTAGGCAGGTATATTCCTAAGTATTTTATTCTTTTCATTGTGATGGGGAATGGAATTATTTCCTTAATTTCTCTTTCTGTTTTCTCGTTGTTAATGTATAGGAATGCAAGGGATTTCTGTGTGTTAATTTTATATCCTGCAACTTTACTATATTTGTTGATTAGCTCTAGTAATTTTCTGGTGGAGTCTTTAGGGTTTTCTATGTAGAGGATCATGTCATCTGCAAACAGTGAGAGTTTTACTTCTTCTTTTCCAACCTGAATTCCTTTTATTTCTTTTTCTGCTCTGATTGCTGTGGCCAAAACTTCCAAAACTATGTTGAATAGTAGTGGTGAGAGTGGGCACCCTTGTCTTGCTCCTGATTTTAGGGGAAATGCTTTCTGTTTTTCCCCATGTAGGATAATGTTTGCCGTGGGTTTTTCATACACAGCTTTTATTGTATTGAGGTATGTTCCTTCTATTCCTGCTTTTTGGAGGTTTTTTATCATAAATGGATGCTGAATTTTGTCAAAGGTTTCTCTGCATCTATTGAGATAATCATATGGTTTTTATTTTTCAATTTATTTATGTGGTGTATTACATTGATTGATTTGCAGATATTGAAGAATCCTTGAATCCCTGGGATAAAGCCCACTTGGTCATGATGTATGATCTTTTTAATATGTTGTTAGATTCTGTTTGCTAGGATTTTGTTAAGGATTTTTGCATCTATGTTCATCAGTGATACTGGCCTGTAGTTTTCTTTTTTTGTGGCATCTTTGTCAGGTTTTGGTGTTAGGGTGATGGTGGCCTCATAGAATGAGTTTGGAAGTTTACCTTCCTCTGCAATTTTCTGGAAGAGTTTGAGTAGGATAGGTGTTAGCTCCTCTCTAAATTTTTGGTAGAATTCAGCTGTGAAGCCATCTGGTCCTGGGCTTTTGTTTGCTGGAAAATTTCTGATTACAGTTTCAATTTCTGTGCTTGTGATGGGTTTGTTGAGATTTTCTATTTCTTTCTGGTTCAGTTTTGAGAAGTCGTACTTTTCTAAGAATTTATCCACTTCTTCCAAGTTGTCCATTTTATTGGCATATAGTTGCTGATAATAGTCTCTTATGATTCTTTGTATTTTGTGTTGTCTGTTGTGATCTCTCCGTTTTCATTTCTAATTTTGTTGATTTGATTCTTCTCCCTTTGTTTCTTGATGAGTCTGGCTAATGGCTTGTCAATTTTATTTATCTTCTCAAAGAACCAGCTTTTGGCTTTGTTGATTTTTGTTATGGTCTCTTTTGTTTCTTTTGCATTTATTTCTGCCCTAATTTTTAAGATTTCTTTCCTTCTACTAACTCTGGGGTTCTTCATTTCTTCCTTTTCTAGTTGCTTTAGGTGTAGAGTTAGGTTATTTATTTGACTTTTTTCTTGTTTCTTGAGGTGAGCCTGTATTGCTATGAATCTTCCCCTTAGCACTGCTTTTACTGTGTCCCATAGGTTTTGGGTTGTTATGTTTTCATTTCATTCATTTCTATGCATATTTTGACTTCTTCTGTGATTTGTTGGTCATTCAGCAGTGTGTTGTTCAGCCTGCATATGTTGGAGTTTTTAATTGTTTTTCTCCTGTAACTGACATCTAATCTTACTGCTTTGTGGTCAGAAAAGATGCTTGGAATGATTTCAATTTTTTTGAATTTACCAAGACTAGATTTATGGCCCAGGATGTGATCTATTCTGGAGAAGTTTCCGTGTGCGCTTGAGAAAAAGGTGAAATTCATTGTTTTGGGGTGAAATGTCCTAAAGATATCAATTAGGTCTAACTAGTCTATTGTATCATTTAAAGTTTGTGTTTCCTTGTTAATTTTCTGTTTAGTTGATCTGTCCATAGGTGTGAGTGGGGTATTAAAGTCTCCCACTATTATTGTTTTATTGTTAATTTCTCCTTTCATACTTGTTAGCATTTGCCTTACATATTGTGGTGCTCCTATGTTGGGTGCATATATATTTATAATTGTTATATCTTCTTCTTGGATTGAGCCGTTGATCATTAAGTAGTGTCCATCTTTGTCTCTTTTCACCACCTTTGTTTTAAAGTCTATTTTATCTGATATGAGTATTGCTACTCCTGCTTTCTTTTGGTCTCTATTTGCATGAAATATCTTTTTCCAGCCCTTCACTTTCAGTCTGTATGTGTCCCTTGTTTCGAGGTGGGTCTATTGTAGACAACATATATAGGGGTCTTGTTTCTGTATCCATTGAGCCGGTCTCTGTCTTTTGGTTGGGGCATTCAACCCATTTACATTTAAGGTAATTATTGATAAGTAGGATCCCATTGCCATTTACTTTATTGTTTTGGATTTGAGAGTATACACCCTTTCTGTGTTTCCTGTCTAGAGAAGATCCTTTATCATTTGTTGGAGAGCTGGTTTGGTGGTGCTGAATTCTCTGAGCTTTTGCTTGTCTGTAAAGCTTTTGATTTCTCCTTCGTATTTGAATGAGATTCTTGCAGGATACAGTAATCTGGGCTGTAGATTATTTTCTTTCATCACTTTAAGTATGTCCTGCCATTCCCTTCTGGCCTGAAGAGTTTCTATTGAAAGATCAGCTGTTATCCTTATGGGAATCCCCTTGTGTGTTATTTGTTGTTTTTCCCTTGCTGCTTTTAATATTTGTTCTTTGTGTTTGATCTCTGCTAATTTGATTATTATGTGTCTTGGGGTGTTTCGTCTTGGGTTTATCCTGTTTGGGACTCTCTGAGTTTCATGGACTTGGGTGATTATTTCCTTCCCCACTTTAGGGAAGTTTTCAACTATTATCTCCTCGAGTATTTTCTCATGGTCGTTCTTTTTGTCTTCTTCTTCTGGGACTCCTATGATTTGTATTTTGGTGCTTTTAACATTGTCCCAGAGGTCTCTGAGGTTGTCCTCATTTCTTTTAATTCTTTTTTCTTTTTTCCTCTCTGTTTTATTTATTTCTATCATTCTATCTTCTATCTCACTTATCCTATCTTCTGCCTCCGTTATTGTACTGTTGGTTCCCTCCAGAGTGTTTTTGATCTCATTTATTGCATTATTCATTATATAATTACTCTTTTTTATTTCTTCTAAGTCCTTGTTAAACCTTTCTTACATCTTCTCGATACTTGTCTCCAGGTTATTTATCTGTAACTCCAATTTGTTTTCCAGATTTTGGATCATTTTCACTATCATTAGTCGGAATTCTTTATCAGGTAGATTCCCTATCTCTTCCTCTTTTGTTTGATTTGGAGGGCATTTATCCTGTTCCTTTACCTGCTGGGTATTTCTCTGGCTTTTCATCTTGTTTATATTGCTCTGTTTGGGGTGGCCTTTATGTTTTCTGGCAGTTTGTGATTCCTTTTTATTGTGGAGGTTCCTCACTGTGGGTGGGGTTAGACGGGTGGCTTGTTAAGGTTTCCTGGTTGGGGAAGCTTGTGTTGTTGTTGTGGGTGGAGCTTGATTTCTTCTTTCTGTAGTGCAATGAAGTGTCCAGTAATGAGTTTTGAGATGTCAGTGGGTTTGGTGTGACTTTGAGCAGCCTGTATGTTGAAGTTCAGGGCTATGTTCTCGTGTTGCTGGAGAATTTGCCTGGTGTATCTTACTCTGGGACTTGTTGGCCCTTGGGTGGTGCTTGGTTTCAGTGTAGGTATGGAGGCATTTGATGAGCTCCTCTCGTTTAATGCTTCCTGGCTTCAGGAGTTCTCTGGTGTTCTCAAGATTTGGACTTAAGTCTCCTGTCTCTGGTTTTCAGTCTTACTCTTACAGCAGCTTCAAGACTTCTCCATCTATACAGCACCAATGATAAAACATCTAGGTTAATGATGAAAGGTTTCTCCACAGTGAGGGACACCCGGAGAGGTTCACAGAGTTACATGGAGAAGAGAAGAGGGAGGGGGAAGATAGAGGTGGCCAGGAGGAGAAGAGGGGAATAAAAAGGGGAGAGAGCAAGCTAGCCAGTAATCACTTCCCTATGTGCTCTCCACCATCTGGATCTCTGAGAGATTTTCATGGAGTTACACAGGGAAGAGAAGAGGGAGGAAGGAGATAGAGGTGGGAGGAAGGACACAGAGGTGGCCCAGAAGAGAAAAGGGGGACTCAAAAGAGGAGAGACAGATCCAGCCAGTAATTAGTTCTCTAAGTGTTCTCCACAGCCCAGAACACACAAAGAGATTCACAGAGTTGGGTAGAGAAGAAAAGGGGGAGTGGGGAGATGGAGGCGACTTGGTGGAGAAAAAGGAGAGCTAAAAGTGGGAGAGAGCAATCAAGCCAGTGATCTCGTTCCCAAGTAAAAATGGGTGCTGAAGATTGGGTTCTTGAAGATACAAAGTTGATAACAAATACTAAAAAGCGAAGATTAAAAATGTAGAGTAGAGGTTAGGTTCTCAAAAATACCATATTAAAAAAGGAGAAAGAAAAGAAGAAAAAAAAGAAAGCAAAAAAAAAAAAAAACAGAAAAAAACCCCACCAAAGTCACAAAAATTATAATATATATCTATATATGAAGTTTACTTTAAAAATAATGTCTTAAAGAGAAAAAAATAAAAAAACAAAAAAAATAAAAATAGAATCTTTTTTTTTGCGAGGTTATAGTAGGTTATAAAAATGAAAATTGAAGGAGTAATAAGGGACTGAAAAATAATAAAAGAAAAAATAAAATAAAATTTAAAAAATTAACAAAAAAAATAGTAAAAGTTTTAAAAATTTAAAAAATGATACTAGTAAAAATATATCTCAGACTTTCTCTGGAGCTGTTATGGACTGTGTGGGGTCAGTTCATTTTTAGATAGTTCCTTGGTCCAGCTTGTACTTCTCAAGGTCTCTAGGCCCCTTCCTATGTAGTCGGTGCTAATTACAGGGTTTTAATCTGTTGCATCTGTCACTTCCAAAGCGATTCCTTCTGTTTCTTTTAGCTTCTTCTATTTGCTGGTCTCTTCAGTGTCTAATTTCCACCCTGACACAAGGGGGGTGGTGGTGGCCACTTTTTTTTTTAGTCTCACTTGTTCAGTCGTTCTGTGGGGAAGGTGGAACACTGCAAACAAATCTCACTGGCGTGTGCTCACAATGTTTCGGCCACTCTTGGTTTGTCCTGCTCATGGCGTGTGTGCTTTCCCAGTCTACACTGCTCAGGCTGTAGGTTGCACTGCCGGGAACTGTCTGAAGCAGCCGCTGGGGTTGCCAGTATTTCCCAGGTCTAAACCGCTCAGGTTCTGGTTCCTGGGTACTTCACAAAGGTGCAGACTTGGTTGAGCCTGGGTTTTGTACCCTTCCCAGGTCCCAGCAGCGCCGATGACCAGGTTTTTGGCTAGCACGGTCGGGGGTTGCGCCTTTTTCCCTTCCCCCGTCCCAGCCGCTCGGTTTTCTGGGTGTACAACGGGCGCAGCTTCCCAGGTGTGCCGTGCTGTCCCCTGGGGAGCTGATCTCTGGCTGTGACCCTCTCGGCGGGTGTTGACCCTCCAGAGTTCCAAGCAGTCCTGGTTGGCAGCGAGGTCGACCCTCCAGAGTTCCAAGCAGTCCTGGTTAGCAGCGAGGTCTGTTTGCAGTTTGGTATAGAATGCCTCTCTGGGGCCGCGATTCCGCCCTTCCGGCTCTTGCTGCCCTCCCCTTCCTGTCTCCTGCTGGGGATGGGCCGGTCTGTGGCTGGGTTACTCTGCTCAGTCCTTTGTTCTGTGAGCTGGCCTGGCAGTGTCTTAGGTTAGGGCTTTTCACGGGAAAGCTATCCCAGTATCTAGGTTGCTGTCTCAATCTAGTTCCCTCAGATTGCCCGCGGGGCATACAGGCTCATTCCTTACCGAAAGCGATGCAGCCCACTCCTCCCTGCCTGGTCTCCACTTGCTAGTTGGGGAAGTGCACGTCTGGGCTGCGTGCCCGTGCCCACTGGGAATTGCTGCTAGGTACGTAAAACGCGGGGTTTAATTATTTATTTATTTTTCCTCCCGGTTATTTTGCCCTTTGCGATTCCAAGGCTCGCCACTGACCCGCCGGAGAGAGCGTTTCCTGGTGTTTGGAAACTTCTCTCTTTTTTAAGACTCCCTTCCCAGGATGGATCTCTGTCCCTACCTCTTTTGTCTCTCTTTTTATCTTTCATATTTTGTCCTACCTCCTTTCGAAGACTATGATCTGCCTTTCTGTGTGTCTGATGTCCTCTGCCAGAATCCACAAGTTGTTTTGTGGAATTTGCTCGGCATCTAAATGTTCTTTTGGTGAATTTGTGGGAGAGAAAGTCGTCTCCCTGTCCTATTCCTCCGCCATCTTAGGACCACCCCCCAGAGCAGTATTTCTTAAACTGCAGAATTTTTGCCTTTTTCAGTGATGACTTTACTTATTATTTTACCTTAAATTGACCCATTTTTTAAAAGTTTGATACTAAAAAAGAGCTTTATACTGGTGCTATAAATTGATTTTAGTTATCTGTTCTGAAATACACATTTAAAATAAGCATCTATTAAAGATCTTGTTGATGTAATAAAAGCTGGCATTTGTCGAATACTTACTGCATGGTAGAAGCAGTTCTAAGTGCTGCTGCTGCTGCTGCTGCTGCTAGGTCGCTTCAGTCGTGTCCGACTCTTAGCAACCCCGTGGACTGTAGCCTACCAGGCTCCTCCGTCCATGGGATTTTCCAGGCAAGAGTACTGGAGTGGGGTGCCATTGCCTTCTCCATTCTAAGTGCTGCAAATCAATAATTTTGTTTCACTCTGACACTAATTGGTTATAAATCCTGTTCTAAGTGCTTTACATGTGTTAATTCATTTAATACTTGTGACAGTGTTATGCTATAGGGATTGTCTTCCATGTTTCACAGATGGGGAAGCCATAGCCCAAAGGGGTCAGGCAAAATGCTCAGAGTTGCACATATAGTGAGTAGCAGAGCTGGACTATGAGCTCCAGGTCTGTATTCTGAATCACTACTCCACTTGTGCTCACTCTTGGTTGGCTATGAAAATCACCTCTGTAGGTTTTTTTTTTTTTAACACTCACATTTAATACTCATTTTTTTAAAATACTCACCCCACCCAGACCAATTAAATCAGAATCTCTGGGGTAGGACTTCGGCATTGTGTCTTTGGAAAGCTCCTGGAAAATTCTCATGTACAGCCAGGAGTGAAAACATCTACCCTATGCAATAAGACTTCTGCCATGCATAATCACCCCTTAACTACAACACTCTGGAAAACATGAGCTTAGGGCATTTGAGGCAGAGAAAAGCAGGCAAAAGATGAAGATGCTCATTAGCAGTTCAAATAAATGAATGTGGCCTCCTTTAGATTCACAGAGGTCCTGGAGTTCATGCGTCTGGTGGGGAAGCAGCAACTCACACTGGGGATGTACTCAGTAGAGGGTCACACAGTCCTCCAAGATGAGCTTGGATTACCTGGTTCCCAATTAACATTCTGTCTGATCTTTTCACCAAATTTAGTTTGCTGGCAGATTATTAACTTCCAGTTGCTGAAATGTGTTGGGGCCTGAGAGGGGGAAGGAAGCCTAGCAACAAATTACATGGCTTAGCAACGAATTTCCACACTTTAGTTACAGCAGATGTGGGAGTCTGTCTGCAAAATTGCCACTGTTGGGACTGAGAAGACAAGTCATAAACTAGTCATGCAGCAGCAGCTGGTAGCAAGTAAGGGGAAAGTACCTTGCCACTAATTCACTGCTTGCATATTTTTCACTCAGTTTCTCCAACTCGAAAATAAGGATAGGTTGCAGGGATCAAATGAAAAATGTCTGCTTTTTTTTTTTTTTTTTAAATAAGTGAATTTTATTCTGTGGTCTGTGGAATTTTACAAGAAAACTTTTCAAAACACCGGTGGGCTTGTCATTAGACTATGCCATTGACTTTCTTTTTTTTTTAATTGCCTGATGGTTTTCTTTTTTTTTTTTTTAATAAATTTATTTATTTTAGTTGGAGGCTAATTACTTTACAATATTGTAGTAGTTTTTGCCATACATTGACATGAATCAGCCATGGGTTTACATGTGTTCCCCTTCCTGGACCCCCCTCCCACCTCCCTTCCCATCCCATCCCTCTGAGTCATCCTATTGCCCCAGTCCTGAGCATTTGTCTCATGCATCAAACATGGAATGGTGTTCTGTTTCACATATGATAATATACATGTTTCAATGCTATTCTCCCAGAACGTCCCACCCTCACCTTCTCCCTCAGAGTCCATAAGACTGTTCTATGCATCTGTGTCTCTTATTCTGTCTTGCATATAGGGTTATCGTTACCATCTTTCAAATTCCATATATATGCATTAGTATACTGTATTGGTGTTTTTCTTTCTGGCTTACTTCACTCTGTATAATGGGCTCCAGTTTCATCCATCTCAATAGAACCAGTTCAAATGTATTTTTTTTGAATGGCTGAGTAATATTCCATTGTGTATATGTACCACAGCTTCCTTATCCATTCGTCTCCTGACGGACATCTAGGTTGCTTCCATGTCCTGGCTATTGTAAACAGTGCTGCGATGAACATTGGGGTACACGCGTCTCTTTCAATTCTGGTTTCCTCGGTGTGTATGCCCAGCAGTGGGATTGCTGGGCTTGTTTAGCAAATATGAACTTGGATTAAGAGTTATTTCGTTTTGTATTTATCATTTATAGGGTACTTACCATGTGCATTCATTTCCTATTGCTACTGGACAAATTACCACACACTTGATGGCTTAACACACAAAAAAACATTAATTTCCTTAACGTTATGGAAAGCAAAAGTCCGAAATGGGTCTCACTAGTTAAAATTATGGTGTTAGTGATAATGTATTCCTTTTTGGAGACTTTAGGAGAGAATGCATTTCCTGCTTTTTCCAGCTTCCAGACACTGCTGACATTCTTTAGCTTAAGGCTATAGTCCATCTTCAAAGCCAGCACTGGCTGGTCAAGTCTTTTTCACATCATATCACATCACTCTGACACCTACTCTTCTGCCTCCTGCTTCCACATTTAAGAATAATCCAGGATGATCTCCCTATTTTAAAGTGTCTGATAAGTGTTAATTGAAAAAAAAGGACACAACATGAGAGCTGTGAGTTTCAGTTTTATTTGGGAACTTATTGGGGACCATAGCAGAGGATATAGCCTTGAGAAACTGCTCCAAAGAGGTAAGAAGGGAGATCAACATATATGTGATTTTGGGGAGAGGAGTACGTGCAACCAAGCACACAATTTGGTAGAAGTTTGCTGATACTCATGAAGAATAGATGTCTTAGTTAATGGTTTTAGGGTGCTTTTATAAGCATGGGAAGATGCAAGAGGTTGGGTTCATGGAAAAAAATGTTATGAAAATATCTACCAATAAGACGGTCTATTCTTCTAGTTTCCCAGAATACTGAGTGCCTAATTCCTGATCTCCACCCTGAACTGTTTTCAGGGTATGTTAAAGGTCAGTGATTGTAGTGGCTAGTGACATAATTATTGTAGAACTAGATGGTGAGCAACATTTTTAGTTGTCATTCAGATCAGTTCAGTTCAGTCGCTCAGTCATGTCCGACTCTTTGCGACCCCATGAATCGCAGCACACCAGGCCTCCCTGTCCATCACCAACTCCTGGAGTTTACCCAAACCCATGTCCATCGAGTCGATGATCCCGTCCAACCATCTCATCCTCTGTCATCCCCTTCTCCTCCTGCCCCCAATCCTTCCCAGCATCAGGGTCTTTTCCAATGAGTCAACTCTTCGCATGAGGTGGCCAAAGTATTGGAGTTTCAGCTTCAACATCAGTCCTTCCAATGAACACCCAGGGTTGATCTCCTTTAGGATGGACTGGTTGGATCTCCTTGCAGTCCAAGGGACTCTCAAGAGTCTTCTCCAACACCACAGTTCAAAAGCATCAATTCTTCGGTGCTCAGCTTTCTTCACCGTCCAACTCTCACATCCATACATGACCACTGGAAAAACCATAGCCTTGACTAGACGGACCTTTGTTGGCAAAGTAATGTCTCTGCTTTTAAATAAGCTATCTAGGTTGGTCATAACCTTCCTTCCAAGGAGTAAGCATCTTTTAATTCATGGCTGCAATCACCATCAGCAATGATTTTGGAGCCCAGAAAAATAAGGTCTGACACTGTTTCGACTGTTTCCCCATCTATTTCCCATGAAGTGATGGGACCAGATGCCAAGATCTTAGTTTTCTGAACATTGAGCTTTAAACCAACTTTTTCACTCTGCTCTTTCACTTTCATCAAGAGGCTCTTTAGTTCTTCTTCACTTTCTGCCATAAGGCTGGTGTCATCTGCATATCTGAGGTTATTGATATTTCTCCCAGCAATCTTGATTCCAGCTTGTGCTTCCTCCAGGCGAGTGTTTCTCATGATGTACTCTGCATATAAGTTAAATAAGCAGGGTGACAATATACAGCCTCGACGTACTGCTTTTCCTATTTGGAACCAGTCTGTTGTTCCATGTCCAGTTCTAACTGTTGCTTCCAGACCTGCATACAGGTTTCTCAAGAGACAGGTCAGGTGGTCTGGTATTCCCATCTCTTTCAGAATTTTCCACAGTTTATTGTGATCCACACAGTCAAAGGCTTTGACATAGTCAATAAAGCAGAAGTAGATGTTTTTCTGGAACTCTCTAGCTTTTTTGATGATCCAGCGGATGTTGACAATTTGATCTCTGGTTCCTCTGCCTTTTCTAAAAGCAGCTTGAACATCTGGAATTTCACGGTTCATATATTGCTGAAGCCTGGCTTGGAGAATTTTGAGCATTACTTTACTAGCATGTGAGATGAGTGCAATTGTGAGGTAGTTTGAGCATTCTTTGCCATTGCCTTTCTTTGGGATTGGAACGAAAACTGACGTTTTCCAGTCCTGTGGCCACTGCTGAGTTTTCCAAATTTGCTGGCATATTGAGTGCAGCACTTTCACAGCATCATCTTTCAGGATTTGAAATAGCTCAACTGGAATTCCATCACCTCCACTAGCTTTGTTCGTAGTGATCCTTCCCAAGGCCCACTTGCCTTCACATTCAAGGATGTCTGGCTCTAGGTGAGTGATCACACCATCGTGATTATCTGGGTCGTGAAGATCTTTTTTGTACAGTTCTTCTGTGTATTCTTGCCACCTCTTCTTAATATCTTCTGCTTCTGTTAGGTCCATACCATTTCTGTCCTTTCTCGAGCCCATCTTTGCATGAAATGTTCCCTTGGTATCTCTAATTTTCTTGAAGAGATCTCTAGTCTTTCCCATTCTGTTGTTTTCTTCTATTTCTTTGCATTGATCGCTGAAGCAGGCTTTCTTATCTCTCCTTGCTATTCTTTGGAACTCTGCATTCAGATGGGAATATCTTTCCTTTTCTCCTTTGCTTTTCACTTCTCTTCTTTCCCCAGCTATCTGTAAGGCCTCCTCAGACAGCCATTTTGCTTTTTTGCATTTCTTTTTCTTGGGGATGTTCTTGATCCCTGTCTCCTGTACAATGTCACGAACCTCTCTCCATAGTTCATCAGGTACTCTGTCTATCAGATCTAGTCCCTTAAATCTATTTGTCACTTCTACTGTATAATCATAAGGGATTTGATTTAGGTCATACCTGAATGGTCTAGTCGTTTTCCCTACTTTCTTCAATTTAGGTCTAAATTTGGCAATAAGGAGTTCATGATATGAGCCACAGTCTGCTCCCGGTCTTGTTTTTTCTTTCTGTATAGAGCTCCTCCATCTTTGGCTGCAAAGAATATAATCAATCTGATTTCAGTTTTGACCATCTGCTGATGTCCATGTGTAGTCTTCCCTTGTGTTGTTGGAAGAGGGTGTTTGCTATGACCAGTGCGTTCTCTTGGCAAAACTCTATTAGCCTTTGCCCTGCTTCATTCTGTACTCCAAGGCCAAATTTGCCTGTTACGCCAGGTGTTTCCTGACTTCCTACTTTTTCATTCAGTCCCCTATAATGAAAAGACATCTTTTTTAGGTGTTCGTTCTAAAAGGTCTTGTAGGTCTTCATAGAACCGTTCAGGTTCAGCTTCTTCAGTGTTACTGGTCGGGGCATAGACTTGGATTACCGTGATATTGAATGGTTTTCCTTGGAAACGAACAGAGATCATTCTGTCGTTTTTGAGATTGCATCCAAGTACTGCCTTTCGGACTCTTTTGTTGACCATGATGGCTACTCCATTTCTTCTAAGGGATTCCTGCCCACAGTAGTAGATATAATGGTCATCTGAGTTAAATTCACCCATTCCAGTCCATCTTAGTTCCCTGATTCCTAGAATGTCAACGTTCATTCTTGCCATCTCCTGTTTGACCACTTCCAATTTGCCTTGATTCATGGACCTAACATTCTAGGTTCCTATGCAATATTGTTCTTTACAGCTTCGGACTTTGCTTCTATCACCAGTCACATCCACAGCTAGGTATTGTTTTTGCTTTGGCTCCATCCCTTCATTCTTTCTGGAGTTATTTCTCCACTGATCTCCAGTAGCATATTGGGTACCTACCGACCTTGGGAGTTCATCTTTCAGTGTCCTATCTTTTTGCCTTTTCATACTGTTCATGGCGTTCTCAAGGCAAGAATACTGAAGTGGTTTGCCATGCCCTTCTACAGCGGACCACATTCTGTCAGGCCTCTCCACCATGACCCATCCGTCTTGGGTTGCCGCACACGGCATGGCTTAGTTTCATTTAGATAGACAAGGCAACCTTAATTCCATCTTCTACCTTAATTCTCTTTTGTCCTGTAACCTTTGTCCTCTCCTTTGTTCTGTAATCTAGGGATTAGAAAATAGATATCTTTGGGACACAATTAGTCTGCTTACCGAATCATGAGTCAGTCACTGTTTTGAGTGCTTTACATGTATTAGCCTCACTTAATCCTCACAATGACCCTCTTTAAGTAGGGAGTATTACTATTTCCATTTTACAGACAAGGAGACTGAAGCATGCAGAGGTTAATTTGATTGCCCAAGGTCTCACAACTAAGAAGTGATAGAGTTAGAGTTTGAATCCTTGGGATCTAACTCCAGAGTTTAATACTCTTACCTATTTACCTACCCAACAATGGTGCAGATGTCCCAACCAGATTGAGATGGAGTCTCATTCAACTGTATACACCCCAGTGCCTAGCACACTGCCAGGCTCACATGACTACTGAACTGAATCAAGTAAGTAGGCAATTATTTAATGGAGAGCAGATATGAATAATTGATTAGAAGCAGAAAGATAGAGTATCATTTATGATAAAGAAATAAAATGCCTGGGAGAAGGAAGGGATCAAAAGAAAGATTTTTTAAGGTATTTTAGAATTATAGGGTAGTTATTTGGGTTAGACCTAATTGTATTGTTCCCTCCAGCATTCATCTTTACTACCTCAAAGCCACCCCAATGCTTGTCTTACGTGTTAGGAATTGCATTCAGTTGCTGGTAACAGAAATGAAATATAACAGTAGCTAAAATAACGTAGTAGAAGGCAATGGCACCCCACTCCAATACTCTTGCCTGGAAAATCCCATGGACGAAGGAGCCTGGTAGGCTACAGTCCATGGGGTCGCTAAGAGTCGGACACGACTGAGCGACTTCACTTTCACTTTTCCCTTTCATGCACTGGAGAAGGCAATGGCAACCCACTCCAGTATTATTGCCTGGAGAATCCCAGGGATGGCGGAGACTGGTGGGCTGCCGTCTATGGGGTCACACAGAGTCAGACACGACTGAAGCAACTTAGCAGCAGCAGCAGCAGAAGCAAAATAATGTAGACATTTATTTTTCTATCATGTAAAAATGATCTAGAGGTAGGCTGTTAAGGGCTGGTATGGTGACTCTATCACCCTCAGCACATGGTTTTCATCCTTAAGGTCACAAGTTGGCTACTGGAACTCAAGCTGCCACATCTTATTACAAACAGTTGTGAGGACAAAAATGGCATATGCTACCTCCCATTGTTTTAAGGAGCTTTCCTGAAAGCTCCCCCCAAGAACTTCCACTGACCTCCTATTTGGCAATCTTAGTAGCAAAGGACTCCTGATACATTCATACTCAAGAAGAAGGGAAATGGGTTTTTGGTAAGCAACTAGTTTCCCTAACATAACTCTTAAGGATGAGAAACAAGCCTCTGAGAGTCCATGACTCTGCCTCCTCAGCACTTCTTTCTCCAGGAAACCCTAGGAAGGGACTGTCTATCCCTTGTTTGGAAGAATGCTGTGAAATTTAAGGAGGGAGAGGTAAATCACAAGTGTCTCTAGGAGTTTAGTTGATAAGTTACATGAGAGGTATTGCAGAGTGAATTCATTTGAAAGTGGTGAGAAACATGGCAAAACCCTTTCGAAAGGAAGCAGCCACTACTTAGCTCCACTGGACACTGGTCATTTGGAGAAGCGGATGTAATTTGCCAGATCTTATAATTTAGTTCAGTGGAATTTGGAAATCCAGGTTTTTGTGCAATATTGTTCTTTTTAGATGTTGGATCAGATTTTCTTAAAATTTTGTTATACAAACTAAACAGATTCTAGTCCCCAAGATACTAGTTTTCAAACACCAATTTAATGAAAAAGGTGCTACATTTGGAGAACAGGATGCTAGTTCCAGATGTTCTGTGTGACCATGTATAAGTATCTTCCTATCTATGGGCTTCAGAGTCCCCATCTTTATTCTGAAAGTGTTTGACCAGAGAATTTCTATGAAGTCTTTGAGCTCTGATGTTCTATAATTTTGCCTTATATGTAATAGCCAAATGAAAGATCCCTTTCTTTAAAATTTTCTAGATATTTATTCAAAATTTTGTTTTTTAGGAGACATAACCCATCATATATTGATTTTCTATCTCTGGAAATATTATCTAGTCACTTATTTACCATTTGTTGTCAAAACTTTCTTAAATAGAATCTACTTGCTTCATCCAATTCATTTAGGAATTTAATGCCACTGAAAGTCCTACTGAACTTAAATTTTCTAATGTGTTCTGTCAATGGTGACATCAACTAATAAATGGTTGATATTTCCATCTAGCTCAATTATTTCTGGTAACATTTCAGCAAAGGTTTGTGGGGAAGATGGGGAGTATTGGACTGAATCAAATCTAAGAGGAATTCTTCTGGGGAAGAGTGAAAGAAACAGAGAGCTAATGGCAGAAGGATATATAAAATTAATCATGAAAAACTGCTATTTTTGAGTACCTACATCTGCTTTCTATATATTATGTCATTTGATATACCCACAAACCAATTAGAGGTATTCTCTTCCCCTTTTACAGTATGGAGCAGGGGATGGTAACATTTTTCTCTAAAGGGCCTTATAGTAAACATTTTAAACTTTGTGGGCCACGTTAGGTCTCTGCTGCATGATTTTCCTTTTTTTTTGAACAACTCTTTCAAGATGTGCAAGAATACACAAAAACAGCATGTGTGCAGGATTTGGCCCACTTCTGCTAGTGCCTGGTTGAAAAGGTTAAGAACATTTACACTGCAGACAGCAGAGTTAAAATTCTGGATCTGTCTCTTAGTAACTGTGTGCAATTGAACGAGTCACTTAGACTCTCCCTTGCCTCAGTTTCTTCATCTGTAAAAATGGGATAATTATGCACTTACCTCACAGGGCTGTCATGGGATTCACTGAGTTATTGTTTGTAAGTGCTTAGAACAGTGTCTCTGGAGAAGAGAAAGTCTACCCACTCCAGTATTCTGGCCTGGAGAATTTCATAGAATGTATAGTCCATGGGGTTGCAAAGAGTTGGACACAACTGAGAGACTTTCACTTCCACACTTTAGAACGGTGTCTCACACATAGTGTTGATTGAATAAACAAGAAAGGCTAGAATCTGATCTTGGAATGGGAGGGTGTTTGGAGAGTGTGCTTCTGATTACTCTCTAGTGTGCTTCTAATTGTACCCTATGGGTATTTGCTCCCTATACATCTATTACCGGTAGTCCAGTATTTCCAATGTGGTTCACAACTACAGCTGCTCTGCTCTCTGTATTAAGTGTCTCACATGACACACCAAGCACACAGAATTGCTGGCCAGTCCAGCCCAGGTCCCTGTGCCTCTTGAACCAGAATCTTGATGCCACACTGCCTCTATATAGACCACTCAAGAAGCTGTTATCTAGGGAGCAAACCCTTCCCCTCCCCTAAAAACATGTACCATTGTTATATCAGCTTGCCATGGGGCTAACCCTCTTACTAACTTCTAAAAGAAACCCTCTCAACTGTACTTGACAAAGCTGACTATTCCTTCATCATTAAAATTCTGTCTTCCTTGGTTTCCAGGACACTACACTCTTCTGGTTTACCTCCTTCCTCACTGACTGCTCCTTCTCAGACTCCTCTGTTCCTTTCTCCTCATTTTCCCAGTCTCTAAGTGTTAGAAGGCCCCAGGGCTCAGTCCTTGGACCTTTTCTCTTCTCCATTTATATTCACTTCTTTGGTGAATTCCTCATCTAGCCTCATGACTTTAAATAACATTTATACATTAATGACTCCAAGTTTATATCTCCGGCCTGGCCTGCCTGGTACATCTAGCTGCCTGTTCAATGTTTTCACTTGGATATCTAATAGGCATTTCAAACTTAATATGTCCCAAACTGATCTCTTGATATAAAACTCCATATCTGCTTCTCTTGCAATCTTCTCTGCTTCAGTAAATAGTAACTCCCAACTACTTTATTCTAGATGCTCAGATCAAAATCTTCAATGACTCATTTTCTCTCACATCCCACATCCAATTCGTCAGGAAATCCTGTTGGTTCTACCTTCAAAGTTCATGTGGAATTGATTATTTCTCCCATGCTACCACCCTAGTCTAAACCACCATCATCTCTCACTATTACTGCATTATTCTTCTTACTGTTCTCTCTGTTTCCTCCTTTAACCCCCTAGAGTCAATTCTCTACACAGCTCCCAGAGTGAGCTTGTTAAAACTTACGTCAAATCATGTCACATATTACTTCTTGGCTCACCATTCTTCATTTTTTCCCAACCTCACTTAGAGTAAAAGCCTAATCCTCAAGATAATCTATTAGACCCTACATGCTCATGCCCCTATTACCTCCATGACCTCATTTCTCACCATTGTCTCTTATTGCTTACTCCATTCCAGTTACACTGTCCTTCCCTCTCTTATTCCAAATCACCAGGCATACTCCAGTCTTAGGCCTTGCTTACTATTCCTTTCACCTGGAACATTCTGACCTCAGATGTCTACATTGTTTTCTCACTTCAATCAGGTCTAGTTCACATGTCTTCTTAGTGATATTGTTACTGACTCTCCTTTTAAAAATTGCATACTTGCTATCCCCATCTTCTTCTCTGCCTTTTCACCTAACAGCAATTTTAACCATCTGACATACCATAAATTTTATTTACTTATTTTTCCTTGTTATCTGCCTCTTTCTGCTAGAAATAACTTCTATGAAATCAAAGATTTTTGACTGCTTCATTTACCAAAATATCCCCAGTACCAGGAACAGGAAGTGCCTAGCACATAGAAGGTACTCAATAAATATTCTTTGAATAAAAAAAAATAACAAGATTTCCTCCCTGCTGCTGCCTTCTTATATCCCTTTACATCTCCCCAAGAATATAAGATAGACCTAACCATCCTGAGAAGACAAAGCAGCAGGCTCATAGAAGAATCACACCCCAAAAGGAAAGAAAGATTGATGGAAAATAAGCAAGTGGTCTATGCCTGCCTGTATTTCATTTGTCTGACTCCCAGGGTTTCATGAGGTTCTTTCAATGTATGCTCTGTGCTTTGGAGACTTTCATTGCTCCTAACACAACTGTCCCCCAATCCTAGGCCCCCTTTTCTTCCTGGACATCCTGAATATTAGTCCCCAAACACTTTGCTTTGTGACAGGCTCAGATTCCTTACAGGAGCAAAGTGGCAGGTATGATTCACTACTGGTAGGAACTATAGTTTGTGTGGGGCTATTGGGTGTACAAGTGTGTGTGTGTGTGTGTGTATGTGTGTGTGTGTGTGTGTGTGTGTGTGTGTAATATAGATTGTATCATATTTGCACCAACTATGTATGAGTGTCAATTCATGTGGTCAACAACAGATCTATCAAGGTTTTTTACCATCCTTAGAGATCCTTACTGCAATCTTTTCAACCCTACTCCCTACCTCCACCCCACAGTTAATCACCATCATCAGGGTTAACATGTGCCAGAAACTGTGCTAAAGACTTTATGTGTATTCATTTGTTTACTCTTCACGGCAACTTTTTGATATAGATACGATTAGTATTCTTGTTCTTCAGATGAGGAAACTGGGATCCAGAGAGATAAAATAAATAGCTTATGTTATTATATCTTGCTCTCAGCCAATGTTAGCTTAGGAAAACATATTTCAAACTCTTTTGACTGGAACCCACATTAAAAACTATATATTCAACATCACAACTAACATACAAAATTGAAACAAGCTTTTCATACAATTTATGATTTGCCATGTAGTTAGACATTATTTATTATTTGCCATGTAGTAAGGCATTAATGCCTTACTATTTGCCATGTAGCCTGAAACTTTCTCTTCAGTTAAGAAAAAAAAGCTAATCAGGACACACCTAATTGGTTTTATTACCCAAATGGATCCACTTTAGTTCATTGAAGGCTTGCAGTCTACCCTTTGAAAATCAGTGCTTTAGGCTGGGTGCCCCCTTTCAAGGTTACTTGCATTTCTGAGAGACCTCCAAAATGTCTCCAGTTCCAAAAGGGGGTCATTCTAATATTGGAATGTGAAGAATCAAGAGGAGCATTAGTTGGGGTGGGGGGGATGGAGACACCCCTAGTATGCCTTAGAGCTTCCAGTAAAAGGTGAACCCTGCATGAATCACTGTGCCCTTCTCAGAATCTACCCTTCTCTGAACCCATGTGGAGCCCTTTTTAAAATGCCTTCTCTGTTTCATCCATCTCAGTAGAACTGATTCAAATGTATTTTTTTTATTTAATGGCTGAGTAATATTCCATTGTGTATATGGATGAAACTGGAGCCCATTATACAGAGTGAAGTAAGCCAGAAAGAAAAACACCAATACAGTATACTAATGCATATATATGGAATTTGAAAGATGGTAACGATAACCCTATATGTGAGACAGAATAAGAGACACAGATGCATAGAACAATCTTATGGACTCTGAGGGAGAAGGTGAGGGTGGGACGTTCTGGGAAAATAGCATTGAAACATGTATATTATCATATGTGAAACAGAACACCATTCCATATTCGATGCATGAGACAAATGCTCAGGGCTGGGGCAATGGGATGACCCAGAGGGATGGGATGGGGAGGGAGGTGGGGGGGGTCCAGGAGGGGGAACACATGTAAACCCATGGCTGATTCATGTCAGTGTATGGCAAAAACTATTACAATATTGTAAAGTAATTAGCCCCCAACTAAAATAAATAAATTTATTTTAAAAAAAAATGCCTTCTCTGAACATACATTCATTAAACAAACATTTTCTAAGCCTCTGAACACTAAGTGCTCTGCCAGAGGCTGTGGGGAAGCAAAATTATATGGGGGAGACAAGCTCATAAACATCTAACTACATATAGCAAGCAAAAACCAGTGACATAAAAAGGTTGCCAGTAAAATGTCATGAGCATACAGAAAAAGAGAGATGGATTTCAATTTGGGCTGAAGCTTCCTAGAAGAGATAACTTTTGAACCATGCCTGGAAAGATGGCTAGGACTTAGACAAGCAGAAGTAGGGGAAACATTTCTCAAATGATATTTTTAAAATTAATTAATTTATTTTAATTGGAGGCCAATTACTTTACAATATTGTAGTGGGTTTTGCCATGCATCGACATGAATCAGCCACGGGTGCACATGTGTTCCCCATCCTGAACCCCCCCTCCCACCTCCCTCCCCATCCCATCCCTCTGGGTCATCCCTGTGCACCGGCCCTGAGCACCCTGTCTCATGCATCGAACCTGGACTGGCGATCTATTTCACACATGGTAATATACATGTTTCAATGCTATTCTCTCAAATCATCCCACCCTTGCCTTCTCCCACAGAGTCCAAAAGTCTGTTCTTTACATCTGTGTTTCTTTTGCTGTCTTGCATATAGGGTCATCATTACCATCTTTCTAAATTCCATATGGATGTGTTAATATACTGTATTGGTGTTTTTCTTTCTGACTTACTTCATTCTGTAAGTTTTATCCACCTCATTAGAATGGATCCAAATTCATTCTTTTTAATAGCTGAGTACTATTCCATTGTGTATATGCAAAACACCTTTCTTTTCCATTTGTCTGCCAATCGGCATCTAGGTTGCTTCCATGTCCAAGCTATTGTAAACAGTGCTGTGATGAACATTGGGGTATACGTGTCTCTTTCAATTCTGTTTTCCTTGGTGTGTATGCCCAGTAGTGGGATTGCTGGGTTGTTTGGCAGTTCTATTTCCAGTTTTTTAAGGAATTTCCACACTGTTCTCCATAGTGGCTGTTCTAGTTTGCATTCCCACCAACAATGTAAGAGGGTTCCCTTTTCTCCACACCCTCTCCAGCATTTATTGTTTGTAGACGTTTTGATAGCAGCCATTCTGACTGGCATGAGATGGTACCTCATTGTGCTTTTGATTTGCATTTCTCTGATAATGAGTGATGTTGAGCATCTTTTCATATGTTTGTTAGCCATCTGTATGTCTTCTTTGGAGAAATGTCTGTTTAGTTCTTTGGCCCATTTTTTGATTGGGTCGTTTATTTTTCTGGAATTGAGCTGCATGAGCTGCTTGTATATCAAATGATACTATTTTAAAAGCATGTGAGCTGGAAAATGTAGATACTCAGAGAGACTAAAGAGTATTTAGAAGATCTAGGGCCAGGTTATAGAGAATTGTTAATATCTTGTTAAATAGTTTGAGCTTCATTTTGTAAGCCATGGGGATTCATTAATAATGTTTCATGAGAGGAGGATCAAATAATGCTTTAGGGCTCTAACTCTGGAAGTAGAGTGAGAATGGATTGAATGGCAGCAAAAATATATTGGCACTTAAGCAGTTGATGTAATGGTCAGGAGAGAAATAAAGGCTTGGTCTGAAACAAGTGTTATAAGTAAGGGAAGGAAGGGATAAAGAAGAAATGCCATAGGGGCAGAGGCAACAGGGCTTTGCAACTAATTGTACATAACCAGTCCATCCTAAAGGAGATCAGTCCTTGGTGTTCATTGGTAGGACTGATGTTGAAGCTGAAACTCCAATACTTTGTCCACCTGATGCAAAGAGCTGACTCATTTGAAAAGACCCTGATGCTGGGAAAGATTGAGGGCAGGAGGAGAAGGGGACAACAGAGGATGAGATGGTTGGATGGCATCACCGATTCAATGGACATGGATTTAGGTGGACTTAGGGAGTTGGTGATGGACAGGGAGGCCTGGCGTGCTGTGGTTCATGGGGTCGCAGAGTTGGACACGACTGAGCAACTGAACTAATACTGAACTGATGTAGAGGTGATGCCTTCTCTGTTCCTTCCTAGTTTAGTTTACCCCTCACCTCTGGGCTTCCACAGAAGCCTGATGAATTCTGCTAATCCACCTATACCAGGAAGAGGAAGCATGGGTGTGGATGGGTGTCTCCTGCTATGCAACTGGTGAGGAAGAAGAGACATTGGATCATACGTAAGCTAGGAGGCCAGGCTGAATAGAGTCCTTTTGTCCTGTTGCCATAGCATTTTAGAAGATCATTGAAAGGGACCTTAGGATCCTGCTGTGAAGGATGGAATGTAGCAAGGAAGGAGTCTTTAGGAAAAGTCTTAGCCTTGACCTCTTAAACTCACCTCTTTCCGATTCTTCCTCCTTTCCTTTCCTCCAACCTCCTCCTCCCTCTTCTTCTTTCCCCTTTCCCCTTCCTCCTCATCTACCACTGCTTCCTCCTCTAACTTCTTTACCCTCCCTTTTCTCCCTCCATCACTTCGTCCTTTTACCTCTTCTCCTTATTCTCTTATTTTTCTACTTATTCTCTTCATTTCCTCTTCTTTTTCTCCCCCTATTTCTCCCTCCTTTTCTTCTCCCCTCTCCCCTGACCCTCCTCAGCACCTTCACCAGCAAAACAAATGTCCTTGGAGTTCAGGACTCAGAAACTGAGAAGTGACTCAAGTCATCCAGGTTGATGGGAGTTGGGGGTGGGGGGCAGGTGCTCTTGAAGTAAACTTACCTTCTGTTAAATGGACACCTTGCTGGTTTTCTTTGCAATGCTTTTCCTGATCAAGCACGCCTCTGGCTGGAAGAGTCTCTTCTTGTCCTCTTACCACCCCACACTTACCATCCCCAGGCCTGGAGAATGGTTAGCAGAAGATTTAGTAGTTTCCTTAAAGAAGCTCTCAATAAGAACTGTGACTGGAGCCCATGGCTCTTGCTTCTTCTTTGCTTTTTCTATTGGCCTCTCACTTCTGTAAGTGTGGGCCATGGGTCAATAGTATCTGTATCACCTGATAATCTATTAGAAATGCAGAACCTTAGGTTCCACACCAGATCGAACTGAATCAGAATATTCATTCAGAACATCCATGAATATTAAAATTTTAAAGGCATTGCTCTGCATGGACTACATCCTTATACAGACAAAGTCATTCCTAAATCATCCCATTCTGAGTTTGCCTGAAACTGTGTCTACATGCTAAGTCACTTCAGTCATGTCTGACTCTTTGCAACTCTATGGACTATAGCCCACTAGGCTCCTCTGTCTATGGGGTTCTCCAGGCAAGAATTCTAGAGTGAGTTGCCATGCTCTCCTCCAGGGGATCTTCGTGACCCATGGATCGAACTCGCATCTCCTGCATTAGCAGGTGGGTTCTTTACCACTAGCACCACCTGGGAAGCCCACCTGGAACCATGAAGGGATAAAGAAGCAGAAGGTCAGAGAGCCCTAGAGAGCAGGAATCACCATTCAGATGTCTGCAGAGGCTAAATAGGGGCCAGTTGTCAGGTGCACTGGCTCTAAAGAAGGAAGCTGCCACCTAGCTCCAGCTGATGGTTGTACGGTGGGAATACCAGCCTTAGGCTGCCAGATCTTCTGATGTTTCTAGAGAAGCTGGAGCTTCAGATTTTTATATGAAATATCCCAATTAAAAATATATATGCATATATATTTGTTGAGCATCCCAAAACTTAAAGCACTGGTGGGCTGTTGGCAAGACTTTCCATTTTCAGCCTTTGATGTAGTCTTGGTTTGTTTTTAGCAGCAGGGATGCTTTGTTTAACCAGAATCTTACCTAGAAATTTAATGCATTAAGCAGATGAAAGGAGAACTACTCTGATTGAAGTGGGGCCCAGAGCTCCCCCTACTCAGCCTCCCTCATGTCCCCCAGAACAAGAAGTGGCCTCTGAAGGACATTCTCTATACTCTATAAAACCACAGATCAAAAAGCGTTAAGAGACCCTAACAACAACATTTGACAGGTGAAAAGACTGAATGGCTTGTCCAAGGTCACACAGCAACTCAGCAGTCATCTGACTCCCAGTCCAGTGTTTTTTTCATCTTGGCTCATTGACTTCTTTGCATGGTTCTCTAACACAGCCTTCCATCAATGGAAGATTCATTCTACAGCATCTCTGGCAGGTGTTCTTCCAGACTCTACTTTGTTGCCTTCAATAATGGGAAGGTCATCACTTCATAAGGTTGGACGTCAACATGTGAGTTTGTTTTGCCAGAGAATCTTTGAGCAGATACACAAGAAATACCTCTGGCCAGATAGGGATTTTTTCTGTTCACCCAACTGAAGCTAGTAGTTCATGCAGTTATTTCAGTTTCTACCTTTGTAACTAAAAATGAATAGTGGACTGGAAAGCAAATCTTTTAGATAAACAAGAAATTGTTTGAGGCTGCAAGGCATGGCATATGGGAGAAAGAGAAGAGGGAGAGAAGGAGGAAAGAGGTGAGTGCTAGGAAAAGGGTTTGACTGAGATGAATGTGAAATCATTTCATTTATCTAAATTTGAGAGTAAAGACCCCATGGAGAGCTTACAGGAGAAGAGTAACTAATGGATCTCTACCACAGAAGAAGGAATAGGCTTTTCATCTGACTGGTTCCTGTGATCAAGCTAAAGTTGCCTTGGGGGAAGGCAGTTGGGCCAAGGACCCTTACATTTCAGGGAAGTGATTTCTGTAGCAGCTCAGGTCTCGGCTCTGCCTGCTGAGGCCTGAAGAAAGACAAGTGTGACTACTTCCTTCCTGCTCTTCCCTGGGCTGCTTGAAGTTACATTAAGAGCTTATTTCAAGTGTCTCTGGGATCCCCTGGATCTCTACTCTGGCTTGGATCTGCAAGATCATTGAGCTGCTTGGGGAGCTTAAGGATGAGGAATTGTGTTCCTAGGCAAATGACTATCTTAGCTGATGTTCCCTCAGAAGAAGTGGGAGTCCACATGTTCAGAAAACCTTCTTCCCCAAATCAGGAACCCTAGCTGATCTCAACATCTCTGACTATTAATTATGCATCCATATGTACATGAAGATGATTCCTATCCTTTTTTTAGCAAGGAAAATTACCTCAATGACTCCAACCTAGTGGCAGGAATTTGGTCTAGAGATGGGCTTTCTACCCTTTAATGTGCATGTGAATCACTAGGAATTTAGTAAAAAATACTGGTGTTAAGTCAGTAGGTCTTGGGTGGACCTGGGAGTCTGCATTTCTAATAAACTCCCAGGTGATGCTGATGTCACTGGTCTGAGCTCCAGACTTTGCGTAGCAGCAAAGGGATAGATGACCTTAAAAATTCATCTAGTTGGATTTTTCTTCTCAAGGTCTAAGCCAGTATATTAAGTCTATATATTTAGATATATACCTATACACACTTTTCCTATTGCACTAACATCTTGCTTTAAATTCTTCCCTGTTTTTGCTTATTTGGGATGACATCTATCATGTTTATCATTTCTTCCTCTCCTGCCTTCAAAACTCTCAACTCCTTGGAAGCACAAGTCATCTGCCTCTGGCACCAACTCTCCTTTCTTTTTTACTTTCCTCTCCCGATATTCTGGCCCTGACTGCTTCGCTGACATCATTTCCCACCACTGTCTTATGTTTTACTACATTCTGCCATGCTGACCTTTTTCTGTCCCTTACGCATATCAGTCTAATTTCCAGTTCTGAGCCTTTGCTTTTGTTGTTCCTGTTGTTTGGAATGCTCTTCCCCCAGTTCATTTTTTAAATTAACTAATTTATTTATTTTGCTGTGTCTGGTCTTAGTTGCAGCACAGAATCTTCACTGTGTCATGTGATCTTTCCTTGTGGTGCACATACTCTCTCCAGTTGTGGCACCCAGTCTCAGTAGTTGTGACATGCAGGTTCCAGAGTGTGAGGACTTCAGTAGTTGCAGCATGTGGGCTCTCTAGTTGTGGGGTGTGGGCTCTGGAGCACATGGGCTCAGTAGTTGCAGCATGCAGGCTTAATTGCTCCATGGCATGTGGAATATTCGTTCCCTGACTAGAGATCATACCCATGTCCCCTGCATTGCAAGGCAGATTTTTAACCACTGGGCCACTAGGGAAGTCCCAGCTGGTTTCTTCTTACCATTCTGGTGTCAGTTCAGATGTCATCTCCTCAGAGAGGCCTTCCTTGGCCACCGAGATAAAATAATGTCTTCCTTCCTCAGTTACTTTTTATTATATCACCCTGTTTATTATTTTCATAACTATTCAGTACCTAATATTAACTTATTGTTTTGGGAGTTTAATGTCTAAATCTCTTCATTATAATATAAGCTCCCTGAGACTAGAGATCTAATCTGTTGTTCACTTCTGTATCCCTAGTACCTAGAACAAAACTTGGCACATAGTAGGTGCTTTAAGCATAATTACTAGCTGGTAGAGTATCTTTCTGGATATTCTTCCTCATTCACTGAAGACTTTAGCTCCTGAATCATCACTTGTCTTCATCTTTCTCTGGTATGTCTAACCTCAATATTCCTGTAGTTGGCTTATTCAACCCTGGCCTCAATTTCACCCCACCTCAGTCAGAAAACTCCTGTTGTAACATCTTTGGTCTTGTTATAGCAAATATCTAAATTAAATGCCTCCAGAATCTCAATTTCAGGCATTTCCCCTCTGATCACTGTCCTATTCTTCCAGACCACTTACACTGGTACATCTACTCCAGTAATTCTTCCACATCATCAAGATATTTAATGCCATTAACCTTACCCCATACTCATCATCCCTTCTCATGTCCTCTTTTCTTTTCTGTCCAACTTAGGTTACCTGGTCCGTTATTGTTATCAATTCCTTGAAAACATTTTCAACTCTATTTCCCATTTCTTTTCCTATTGTGTTTTCCTGGCAAATCTACCCCAGATTTCACCAACCACCTATCCTTTCTATACTTGTGCTTGAACAGCAAAGTAAACTGAATAAAAAGTCCCACAGTTGAGCTGACTGATTTTGCTTTACCACAAGTCTCAGCTGGGCACCCAACACTTCCTGTTTAAATCTCCTCTCATGATTCCAGTGTGTAACCAAGACTGAGAACCATTGCTCTTAGAGGACTACTACATACTTGCTCAGAAGCACTTGCACCCTTGCATATTTTTTTTCTTCCTTCTTGCTAGAGTATAAGAAGTAGCTCTGTTCCTGCCAAGAGCAAGTAACATCTCTTATGCTCCGGACCTTTCCCTATCACCTTCTTGAGAACTTTGCTCCTGCAAGTATCCCTTCTGCTGTACTAGTGCCTCTGAGAATTTAAAGTACATGCAAATCACCTGAATTTCTAGTTAAATGCAGATAGTGATTCAGTAGGTCTGGGATGGGGCCTGAGGTTCTATGTTTATAACAAGTGTCCAGGTGATGATAATGCTGTTGGTCTGTGGACCATGCTTCAACTAGCAAGGTCCTATGTCATCAACCTTTCCTTCTCACACTCATCATCATATAAGCATGCTCTTAAACTCTTATTTAAATTTTAAAAAAGAACAACTTCCTTGATCACACATATCATTCCAAATATTACCCTATTTCCTATTCCCTTCAGAGCAAAACTTTTCAAAGAGATATCTATACTCTTCCAATTTCTTTACCTTCATTAACTATTTTCCCCCTCATTCACTCCTCAGCTCATTCCAGGATGACTTCTGTTACCTTTGTGCTAATGAAGCTACTCTTGTTAAGGCTGATGGCTATGACTGTCTTACCAATACAATGGTCATATCTCTATTAATATTATCATCCATTCAACTTCTCAGTGTCATTTCTCAGAACTTTTATCTGAATAAGATTTTTTCTGGTTTTCTTTCTATTTTACTGACCACTACTTCTCAGTCTCCATTTTTGACCCCTCCCTCTCTACTCAACTTTAGTCTAATTGTTGAGGGTCCAGGACCCTTTCCTACCTACATTCTCTCTGTAGATAATCTCATCCTGTCTACATGAGGATGACTGCAAAATGTATATTTCCCAGAAGATGCTTGCTCCTGAGCTCTGGGTTTGTATATCCCATTGTCTTTCTGACACCTCTTCTAACAATACGACTAAAGTATAGCTCACACTTAATACATAAAAAATGGAAGTCTTGATTTCTTCCCCTCCTCAAATCTGTTTATTCTAGTCTCTTCATATCAGCAAATGGTGCTACCATCTACCCAGTTGTTCAAGCCAGAAACCTAAAGGAATCCTTAATTTCTCCTCTCTTTGCCTCATGCGCTACATACAACCCATCACCAAGTTCTGTTGTTTCTACTTCTAAAATATATCTCAAATATTTTTACCTCTGTTCATCATCTGCACTGCCTTTCCATCACAAGTTACATCATCTCTCTCCTGGATGACTACAGCAGCTTCAACCTATTGTCTCTCTATCAACTTGTTTATCATTTAACAACCTAAGTGGTCTTTTACAGTACAAATGTAAATCAGATCAACGCATTCTCTTGCTTAAAACCCCTCAATGCCCTCCCCTCTCTCCCTGTCGTTCTCAAAATAAAGGCTTTATATGAGATGTTTCTATCAAATACGTCTCCTACACTCTCCTACTTTTTCTCTATGTTTCAGCCTCACTGGGCTTCTAATTCCTGGGGCTCTCTGTGCACATGCATGCTAAGTCACTTCAGTCATGTTCGACTCTTTGCAACACTATGGACTGTGTAGCCTGCCATGTTTCTCTGTCCATGGGATTTTCCAGGTAAGAATACTGGAGTGGGTTGTCATGCCCTCTTCTAGGGGATCTTCCCAACTCAGGAATTGAACCTGCACGTCCCTGTGTCTCCTGCAATGGCAGGTGGGTTCTTTACCCCTAGTGCCACCTGGGAAGTTGAATCATTTGGACTTTCTGTTTTCTATGCTGGAATACTTTCCCCCTACCTCTTTACATGGTTGACTCACATTCAGGCTATAGTCCTCGACTTAAATGTCATCTCTTTGGAGAAACCTTTTTTATCTAAATTTTGCCTTCCCTCACAGTTACTCTCAATTCTTTCACTTTCTTTCTCTCATAGCATTTATCACCATCTGTATTAACATATTTATTTACCTCATTTACTTGTTTATTGGATAGAAATGAAGGCATGAATGGTGTCTGTTTTGTTCATTGTTATATAATAAGTGGTTAACATAACATGCCTGCCACATATGCACACATATTTATTGAATATACAAATGAATAAATAAGAATAGATAAGTGATATATGTAAATAATATTTTGTCAAGACGTCACAGGTTACAAGGTGGATTTGAGCATTGGACTCTCAATACTAGCATCATAGTAGTTGTGTACATTTAACTTTTATCCTTTTTCACTGCCGCATTCCACTCACTGTCAAGAATCAAAGATCTTAGTCTCATTCCAGTTCAGCCATTAACTTACTCTGTGACTCTGGAAATCACATTTATTCTTGGAGGCTACACTTGATTGTCAGTCACAGAAAACTAACTAAACAGATCACACAGACCACAGCATTGTGTAACTCAATGAAACTATAAGCCATATGAGCCATCTAGAGCCACCCAAGACAGATGGGTCATGGTGGAGAGTTCTGACAAAAGGTGGTCCACCAGAGATGGGAATGGCAAACCACTTTTGTATTCTTGCTTTGAGAACCCCATGAACAGTATGAAAAAGAAAAAAGATATGACACTGAAAGATGAACTCCCCAGGTCAGTAGGTGCCCAATATGCTCCTGGAGAAGAGTGGAGAAATAACTCCAGAAAGAATGAAGAGATGGAACCAAAGTGAAAACAATGCCCAGTTGTGATGTGACTGGGGATGGAACTAAAGTCCAATGCTGTAAAGAACAATAGTGCATAGGAACCTGGAATGTTAGGTCCATGAATCAAGGTAAATTGGAAATGCTCAAACAGCTGCTGACGAGAGTGAGCATTGACATTTTAGGAATCAGTGAACTAAAATGGACCGGAATGGGTGAATTTAATTAAGATGACCATTGTATCTATTGCGGTGGGTAAGAATCTCTTAGAAGAAATGGAGTAGCCCTTATAGTCAACAGAAGAGTCCAAAATGCAGTACTTGGGTGCAATCTCAAAAATGACAGAATGATCTTTGTTTGTTTCCAAGGCAAACCATTCCATATCACAGTAATCCAAGTCTATGCCTCAACCACTAATGCCAAAGAAGCTGAAGTTAAACAGTTCTGTAAAGTATTTCTAGAAATAACACCAAAAAAGATGTCCTTTTCATCATAGGGGACTGGAATGCAAAAGTAGGAAGTCAAGAGACCTGGAGTAACAGGCAAGTTTGGCCTTGGAGTACGAAATGAAGCAGGGCAAAGGCTAACAGAATTTTGTGAAAAGAATGCACTGGTCATAGTAAACACCTCTTCCAATAACACAAGGGATGACCCTACACATGGACATCATCAGATGGGCAATACCAAAATCAGATTGATTGTATTCTTTGTAGCTGAAGATGGAGAAGCTATATACAGTCAGCAAAAACAAGACTGGGAGCTGACTGTGGCTCATATCATGAACTCCTTATTGCAAAATTCAGACCTAAATGGAATAAAGTAGGAAAAATCACTAGACCATTCAGTTATGACCTAAATGAAATCCCTTATGATTATACAGTGGAAGTGACAAATAGAGTCAAGGGATTAGATCTGAAAGACAGAGTGCCTGAAGAACTATGGACATAAGTTCATGACATTGTACAGGAGGTGATGATCAAACCATCCCCAAGAAAAAGAAACGCAAAAGGGCAAAATGGTTGTCTGAGGAAGCTTTACAAATAGCTGTGAAAAGAAGAGAAGTGAAAGGCAAAGGAGAAAAGGAAAGATAAACAGATCTGAATGCAGATTTCCAAAGAATAGCAAGGAGAGTTAAGAAAGTCTTCCTCAGTGATCAGTGCAAAGAAACAGAGGAAAATAATAGAATGGGAAAGACTAGAGATCTCTTCAAGGAAATTAGAGATACCAAGGGAAAACTTCATGCAAAGATGGGCTCAATAAAGGACAGAAATGGTATGGCCCTAACAGAAGCAGAAGATATTAAGAAGAGGTGGCAAGAATATACAGAAGAACTACACAAAAAAGATATTAATGACTCAGATAACTATGATGGTGTGATCACTCACCTAGAGCCAGACATCCTGGATTGTGAAGTCAAGTGGGCCTTAGGAAGCATCACTACAAACAAAGCTAGTGGAGGTGATGGCATTCCAGCTGAGCTATTTCAAATCCTCAAAGATGATGCTGTGAAAGTGCTGCACTCAATATGCCAGCAAATTTGGAAAACTCAGCAGTGGCCAGAGGACTGGAAAAGGTCGGTTTTCACTCCAATCCTAAAGAAAGGCAATGCCAAAGAAAGTACAAACTACCACACAGTTGCACTCATCTCACACACTAGCAATATAATGCTCAATATTCTCCAAATGAGACTTCAACAGTACATCAACAGAGAACTTCCAGATGTTCAAGCTGGATTTAGAAGAGGCAGACGAACAATAGATCAAATTGCCAACATGCATAGGATCAGAGAAAAAGCAAGAGATTTCCAGAAAAAACATCTATTTGTGCTTTATTGACAATGCCAGAGACTTTGTCTGTGTGGATCACAACAAACTGTGGGAAATTCTTAACAAGATGGAAGTACCAGACCACCTTACCTGCCTCCTGAGAAATCTGTATGCAGGTCAAGAAGCAACAGTTAGAACCGGACATGAAACAATGGACTGATTCGACAACAAACTGTGGGAAATTCTTAACAAGATGGAAATACCAGACCACCTTACCTGTCTCCTGAGAAATCTGTATGCAGGTCAAGAAGCAACAGTTAGAACCGGACATGAAACAATGGACTGATTCGAAATTGTCAAAGGAGTATGTCAAGGCTGTATATTGTCACCCTGCTTAGTTAACTTATATGCAGTGTACATCATGCAAAGTGCCGGGCTGGATGAAGCACAAGCTGGAATCAAGATTTCTGGGAGAAATATCAATAACCTCAGATATGCAGATGACACCACCCTTATGGTAAAAAGTGAAGAGGAACTAAAGAGCCTCTTGATAAAAGAAGATCATGGCATCCAGCCCCATATCTTCATGGCGAATAGATGGAAAAACAATCAAAACAGTGAGAGACTATTTTCTTGGGCTCCAAAATAATTGCAGATGGTGACTGCAGCCATGAAATTAAAAGATTCTTGCTCCTTGGAAGAAAAGCAATGACCAACCTAGACAGTTCATTACTTTACCCACAAGTTCCATCTAGTCAAAGCTAGAGTCCTTAAAGGAAATCAGTCCTGAATATTCATTGGAAGGACTGATGCTGAACCTGAAACTCCAATTCTTTGGCCACCTGATGCAAAGAACTTACTCATTGGAAAACACCCTGATGCTGGGAAAGACTGAAGGCAGGAGGAGAGGGGGAAGACAGAGGATGCAATGGTTTGATGGCATCACTGACTCAATGGACATGATTGTGAGCAAGCTCCAGCAGCTGGTAATGGACAGGGATTCCTGGCGTGCTGCAGTCCATGGGATCGCAAAGAGATGGACTCTACTGAGCCACTGAACTGAACATTTTATCATCTCTAAATTGAAAATGTTGAAGGAGATAAACTTGAAGATCTTTGCCAACTCTGATATACATGGATAAATGATTGTTTAAGACTATTACAATTTGGATGAAGCACAAGCCAGGAGAAATGTCAATAACCTCAGATATGCAGATGACACCACCCTTATGGCAGAAAGCGAAGAAGAAGAACTGAAGAGCTTCTTGATGAAAGTGAAAGAGGAGAGTGAGAAAACTAAGATCATGGCATCTGGTCCTATAACTTCATGGCAAATAGATAGGGAAACAGTGGAAACAATGACAGACTTTATTTTGGGGGGCTCCAAAATCAAGCTTACTCTTTGAAAGAGAAGTTATGACCAACCTAGACAGCATATTAAAAAGCAGAGACATTACTTTGCCAATAAAGGTCGGCCTAGTCAAAGCTATGGTTTTTCCAGTAGTCAAGTATGGATGTGAGAGTTGGACCATAAAGAAACCTGAGCATCGAGGAATTGATGCTTTTGAACTGTGGTGTTGGAGAAGACTCTTGAGAGTCCCTTGGACTGCAGGGAGATCCAACCAGAAAGATTGAAGGCAGGAGAAGGGGACAACAGAGCATGAGATGGTTGGATGGCGTCACCGACTCAATGGACATGAGTCTGAGAACATTCTGGGAGTTGGTGATGGAAAGGGAGGCCTGGCGTGCTGCAGTCCATGGAGTCACAAAGAGTTGGACACGATTGAGCAACTGAACTGAACTGAAGACTATTAAGTAAATGACGATTAGTTTATTCGTTAGATAATTGAGAAATGTGTTACAGAGAAGCTGGCCACTTGACCCATGTTACCCAACTGTAGTGAATTCAGTTCTTTATTCTGCACAAAGCCACAGCCACAGTAGGTAGTGACTAATTTGGGCTGGTAGCTCTGCCCTGAGAAGCCTGCCTCTGAGTTCCTTTAATCACAATGGACTCAAATAAAGATAATGTAGCTGGGGACATAACTATGATTGTCTCTCTCCTCATGCTGCTCATGGCTGAAAGGAGGACAGCATTTGGCATTTGTCCACTGAGAGCTGATGCCAGGCTAAGTACCAAATAGGCTTCTGGGAGATCACAGGACTTCGAAGGCGAGGTCTGGGGCACAGACCTTTTCTGAATACTTACTGACTGCCAGGGTTTGTGCTAAGTATTTTCTATCCATGGACAAATTTATCAAATGTTCAAAACAATCTAGCAAAGTAGACAATATTGTTACCCCTATTTCACAGATAAGAAAACTATCGAGATGCAGAGCATTAAATACTTGGGTGAGTAAGTACCAAAGACAATAATTAAATTCAAACAGTTCTGACCTCAGAGCTTATACTCTAACCTTCTACATTGGGTGGTTGCTAAGTCTCTTCAGTTGTGTCAAACTCTTTGGGACCCCAGGCTTCTCTGTCCATAGGATTCTCTAGGCAAGAATACTGGAGTGGGTTTCCATTCCCTTCTCCAAGGGATCTTCCTGACCTAGGGATTGAACCCGTGTCTCTCCTGCATTGGCAGGCAGGTTCTTTACCACTAGTGCCACCTCACTGTATCACCTATAGCTGCTCATATGTTTTAGGCAAATAGCACTCCAGACATACTGGATTTGATAGTGTCTATGCCTTATGATTATACAGTGAAAGTGAGAAATAGATTTAAAGGACTAGATCTGATAGACAGAGTGCCTGATGAACTATGGACAGAGGTTCGTGACACTGTACAGGAGACAGGGATCAAGACCATCCCCAAGAAAAAGAAATGCACAAAAGCAAAATAGCTGTCTGAGGAGGCCTTACAAATAGCTGTGAAAAGAAGAGAAACGAAAAGCAAAGGAGAAAAGGAAAGATATTCCCATTTGAATGCAGAGTTCCAAAGAATAGCAAGGAGAGATAAGAAAGCCTTCCTCAGTGATCAATGCAAAGAAATAGAGGAAAACAATAGAATGGGAAAGACTAGAGATCGCTTCAAGAAAATTAGAGATACCAAGGGAACATTTCATGCAATGATGGGCTCAATAAAGGACAGAAATGGTAGGGACCTAACAGAAGCAGAAGATATTAAGAAGAGGTGGCAAGAATACACAGAAGAACTATACAAAAAAGATCTTCACGACCCAGATAATCACGATGGTGTAATCACTCACCTAGAGCCAGACATCCTGGAATGTGAAGTCAAGTAGGCCTTAGGAAGTATCACTACGAACAAAGCTAGTGGAGGTGATGGAATTCCAGCTGAGCTATTTCAAATCCTGAAAGATGATGCTGTGAAAGTGCTGCACTCAATATGCCAGCAAATATGGAAAACTCAGCAGTGGCCAGAGGACTGGAAAGGGTCAGTTTTCATTTCAATCCCAAAGAAAGACAATGTCAAAGAATGCTCACACTACCACACAGTTACACTCATCTCACATGCTAGTAAAGTAATGCTCAAAATTCTCCAAGCCAGGCTTCAGCAATACGTGAACCATGAACTTCCAGATGTTCAAGCTGGTTTTAGAAAAGGCAGAGGAACCAAAGATCAAATTGCCAACATCCACTGGATCATCAAAACAACAAGAGAGTTCCAGAAAAACATCTATTTCTGCTTTATTGACTATGCCAAAGCCTTTGACTGTGTGGATCACAATAAAGTGTGGAAAATTCTTAAAGACATGGGAATACCACACCACCTGACCTGCCTCTTGAGAAACCTGTATGCAGGTCAAGAAGCAACAGTTAGAACTGGACATGGAACAACAGACTGGTTCCAAATAGGAAAAGGAGTACATCAAGGCTGTATATTGTCACCCTGCTTATTTAACTTATATGCAGAGTACATGATGAGAAACACTGGGCTGGAGGAAGCACAAGCTGGAATCAGGATTGCCGGGAGAAATATCAATAACCTCAGATAAGCAGATGACACTACCCTTATGGCAGAAAGTGAAGAGGAACTAAAAAGTCTCTTGATGAAAGTGAGAGAGGAGAGTGAAAAAGTTGGCTTAAAGCTCAACATTCAGAAAACTAAGATCATTGCATCTGGTCCCATCACTTCATGGGAAATAGATGGAGAAACAGTAGAAACAATGTCCGACTTTATTTTTTGGGGCTCCCAAATCACTGCACATGGTGATTGCAGCCATGAAATTAAAAGACACTTACTCCTTGGAAGGAAAGTTATGACCAACTTAGACAGCATGTTAAAAGGCAGAGACATTACTCTACCAACAAAGGTCCATCTAGTCAAGGCTATGGTTTTTCCAGTAGTCCCGTATGGATGTGAGAGTTGGACGGTGAAGAAAGCTGAGCACCGAAGAATTGATGCTTTTGAACTGTGGTGTTGGAGAAGACTCTTGAGAGTCCCTTGGACTGCAAGGAGATGCAACCAGTTCATCCTAAAGGAGATCAGTCCTGGGTGTTCATTGGAAGGACTGATGTTGAAGCTGAAACTCCAGTACTTTGGCCACCTCATGCGAAGAATTGACTCACTGGAAAAGATCCTAATGCTGGGAAGGATTGGGGGCAGGAGGAGAAGGGGACGACAGAGGATGAGATGGCTGGATGGCATCACTGACTCGATGGACATGAGTTTGGGTAAACTCTGGGAGTTGGTGATGGACAGGGAGGCCTGGCGTGCTGCGATTCATGGCGACGCAAAGAGTCAGACATGACTGAGCGACTGAACTGAACTGAACTGATGCCTGTGGGATCAACATCTGTTCTTCCACAAGTGTCTCTAGGCACATACATGAACACTGAAATATTTGCCCTCAAATCGATTTTTCCCTCTTCTCCTGCAAATTAAATTTCTTAGATTCCCTTGCTGTCTCACTTGTTTTGTCCAAAGGAAGACACCTGTGGGAGACTGGTGGACAGGAGGAAGAGTATTTCCTTTACCTTCTGCTTCAGAGAGGTGTATTCTGCAAGAGGCTCTATCTCCTGAGTGACTCTAGCTTCTGGGAACAATTTCTCTATTCATGGCACCTGCATCATCAGGCCAACCACTCCATGCTTTTAGCTTCAATTTAATACCAGTTTCTGGCTTCTAACAACGTTACCTTTTCCTATTACCCATCTAGCTGTAGATGGGTGGAAAACTAGTAACAGTTTTCTATGGTTGCTAAATGTTGGCTTGCCCCACCATCCCCTATTTGGCTTTGTTTTGACAGTGTGATATGATCTCTGTATTAAACCATACAGAAGAAATATCTAGAGTGGTTTTTATTTTCCTGACTGGATCATTATTGATATAGACAACTTCTGTAATCCCAAGGCTTCTCACTATCACACAAATTGGTGTATCTCCTTCAGAGCATGTGTCACAACCCTTCATTACCTTGTTTGTTTACTTTTTTGTTGTTTATCTTTTCTCCACTTCAAGTGGATTATAAAGTCCATGAGGAACTTTGTCTTGTATCTTGAGTAGCTATCCCAATGCCTGGAACAAGGAAGCTCAATAATACTTTTTATGTTTTGTCTTTTTATTTACTTTTTATTGGCGTACAGTTGGTTTATAATGTTGTGCTAGTTTCTGCTGTACAATGAATGAATCAGCTATATGTATACAAACATCCCCTCAATAATATTGTCGACTGACTGTATCCATTAAAAAAAAATCCAAATTTTTATTGGATATCTCCTATGTGCCAGTCACTACTGTAGGAGACAGCAAGGTTAGTAATTCATTGCCTCTGCTTAAAAAAAAACAAACTTCTATTTCCACTTAAGTGATATTGAATAGAAAAATGTACACATAACTAGTGTATTAATTTGCCAGGGCTACCATAATGAAGTACCACAGTCTAGGTGGCTTAAATAACATAAATTTACTTTCTCACAACTCCAAAGCCTAGAAAGTCCAAGATCAAGGTAGTCTTTTCCAAGGCCTCTTTCCTTGTCTTATAAACAGCTGTCTTCTCCTTTGTCTTCACATGGTCTTCACCTGTGTCCAAATTTCCTCTTCATGTAAGGACACCAGACATATTTGAGTAGGGCCTATACAATGACCTTATTTTTACTTAACTACCTCTTTAAAGTCTCTGTCTCCAAATACAGTCATGTTCTGAGGCACTGGGGTTTGCACTTCAACATACGGATTTGGGGGAGGGGTGCACAATTCAGCCTATAACAATCAGTGAGTAAAAGATTATTTTCAGTTGAGAAAACTAAAGGTGGCACTATAGAAGTTAGATGAAAGGTGATAAAATCAGGTCTTAGAGTGTTTCAGAAAAGCTTTCTAGAGGCTGTGTGCCTAGTGTCAGGTCTTAAAGAGATTTTATAGAGTCGTGAGAGCTTGAATGGGCTGGTTGGCCAGAGAGGTGCACTCAAGAGCCTCAGTGTGAGTGAAGGTCCCTAGGTGAGAAAGTGAGGAGACATTGTAGAATCTCTGATTACTGAACCATCAGACTTGAAAGGAAGTTGAAAGGTCACCGAGGCTAAGTTCCCATTTGATTCAGGAATCCCTTGCCAAAGGACAATTCGGCTTCTGCTTATAACCCCTCCCAGGACTGAATACTCATTAAGGCAGTTACTTTGATATTAGGCCAGCTCTGTTTGGCCAAAACAATGCCTTGGATGAAGAGGGGAGAATTTGCTAGAAAGGAGAGGACAGTAAGGTAGTGTGTGGGGCATGCCAGTGATGTCTTCATACCAATCGCCTTCAGACACTTCTTTCTGATGTCATATTTTAATTCCTTCTTGCTGTAACCCCAATCTCTGCTTTTTGTAATCCCTTTCTTGCCTGAACCTCCCTGTGGGTCAGGAGCCTTGGATTCTTGCCTTCTTTGGTTGTACTACCGTGGGCAAATATCTTTCACTCTCTAGTCTTCAATGTTCATGTCTATAATAGGGGACTAATTAATTAACACTCACTGTCATGTCTTCCTCACAAGGTTATTGTAAGACTATATGCAATAATAATGGGTATGAATGTGACCAACAGCATCAACTCCCAGCAGATGCAGAGGGGCCAATCTGGGTTGAATTGCGTAGAGTTAGAGACATCATGAAGAGGTGGGTGGTTTCTCCGTTTGCCTGTTTTGCTGATGTTCATTTGACTTATTCTCAGCAAAATAAGCAAATGGAAAATTCATCCATCAACAAGCTACCTTTTATATTCCTGAGGGTGTCAGGAAGAATCCTGAGGGTGTGTGTGTGTGTGTGTTGTATGTTTGTATGAATTATAGCAAAAAGAAGCATGGAAAGCTGCAGAGGGTAAAGTTGAGACTATCTTTCTTATGTGACCTTAGGTAGGTCCCTTCCATCATCTAAACCTCCACTTATTTATCTGTAATATGAAGATACCAATGCCTGCCTCCACAAGGTTGTTCTGAGAAGTGAAAGTGATAAAGCAGGAGAGTGTTGGCATGGCTTCACGGGGGCAGGATCATATTATTTCAAAGGCTGGCCCAACACCTCTGGCAACTTTGGAAAGGACTTTTCGCTGACTCGACACAATTGGGGAGCCCCACAATAAACAGCATCTAACTCCAGCACAGCCGGAGGCAGGCAGAGGTGGCAGCTGCCTTCTCCTGGGCGGAGGTTATTCACCCACATCATCTCCCTGCACCCCTGCCTCCCAGAACTCAAGCCTTGGCAAGGGACAAAGGCAGTCGGTGGGAACCCCCTCCCACATCTCCCCAGGCCAAGCACCTCTGGGAGCTGTGGGGCAGAGAAGCAGAGCCTGCTGCAGGGATGGAAAAACCTGAATGAAGGCGAGGTCCGGAGAGGAGGGGATTGGGCTGTAGGGCTGTGAAGGAAACGAGGGGGAGGGGGCGCTGGGGCTTTCGCTTGCTCCAGCCCTGCCAGCCCAGCCTGCCTGAAACAACCCGCGACAGCCTCCAGGGCCTTGACAAGAAGCCGGACTTCATTAGCACCATGCAGTGGATAAGGGGCGGATCGGGAATGGTGAGTGAACATAATCGCAGCTTCCCCAGCTTCAGTCCCCTAGCCCCACCCCCAGTTCCTTCACCAGCCGCCATGCAGTGAGCCCCCTAGCTTCTGCACACAGCCCTCTCCGCTGTCCTTGAGATACCAGCAAGCTTGCTGTGGCCATTTTAGGAGTCCTTGCTCGCCTGCCTGTGAGGAAAGCCCCCTCCCTTCTCCGTCCTTTTTCTTACCACCCCGGAGTGGGATAGGAGTTGGGGGGGGGGGTCACCTGGCAGACCAGAGAGGCAAGGGGGTGGGTAGAGGGACTCTCTGGAAGCAGTGAGTCTCTCAGGAGAGAGGACTGGGGGGTTTGCACGGGGTTGGGAGGGAGGGGGTAGTTACAAGCCTGGGGTTGTGGAGGGGGCAGTATGGGAGAACTGCATGCTCTCCGAAATAGGCTGTGTGTATCCCCTTACTGGGAGAGCCAGAAAGCCCCTCTCAGAGAAGCTTCCTGGGGGAGTACTGAAGCCCTTCCTTGCCTAGGCTGGGGTCACCCTGTCCACACTTGAAGCTTTGTCAAGGAGAGGCTACAGAAAATGTCATTCTGGAAATGGGTCTGGTCCCCATTTGGTTAAAACTCTCCCCGCCACCCCCATCCAAGGAATATGTGCTTGTGTGTGTGTTTACTATCATCCTCCCAACAGTTCACTGTATGCTATTATGTTCCCTTCTCTACCTGGAGACCTTGGAATGACTTCCTTTGCAGAGAGGAAGTGGTGGCTTCATCTTGATGACTCTCTGACTCAGCGAGGGGTAGCTCAAGTCTGGTCTGGGACTCTGGGGCATGGGAGGCCACCATGCCTTTGTCCTCAGCTCAGAGGCATGAACAAGAGAGTCTTGGAGGGCAGTCGGGTTGGGTCAGCAGGCACTGATGGCAATGCCAGCCTACAGTTCCCCACTGCTACCCATAACCTGCAGCTGAAGGAAAGTAGCCTGAAGCTTTTGAGAAAAAACATGTATTTAAGTCCTTTTTTGTTTCCATTCTGGAAAGGAGGCGTAAATCTGGTGTGGGCTAGGACTGTGTTCAGAGGAGTTTCCTCAGACCTCTGTTTCAGTGGTTCTTGAAGTCATTCTTTCTTATTAGTTTGTATTTGCCAGGGCTTCAGATCTTCCTCTTTCCGTGGGGTCCCATAAGGCTATTTCAAATGTTTGTAGAACCAGAAAGCTGTAGAGCAGGAAAAGACCTTCAGACCCGTGTTGTCCATCCAGGAAAGTTGTGATTCAGAGAGTGGGAGAGACTTGCCCAGGGCCACACAGCTCCATGAAGGTACAGCTCAGTCCAGCATAAGAGTCTCCTGACTCTGTCAGTGTCCCTTTCCACTGCTCTACAGAATCATCAAATGGTGCTGAGAAAGGCAGAAAGGAACAGAGAATCATGATCTTGGTAAAGGACTTCTTTCATAATGAACTAATGCCATGAAATTTGCCTTAAAAAAAATGAAAGTCCTAGTATTTCTAGAAGCTGGGTCTAGGTGATACTTCCCTCCTCCTCTAAGTGTATTATAGTGTAGGGATCCAGAGCCACCCATTGACAACAGATTAAGTTAATAGAGAAACCTGAAGTTTTGCTAATTGTGTATGAGAAAGAAGAGAGGGTAACAGAAACCTTGTAGAGACTGTGTAATTAAAGATTGATGGAGAAATCATATAATATTTTTAGGGGACTGAAGTAGTGAATATTGTATGATGAAAGCATTTGTTTAACTGTTTGCCAGAATTCAAGTGATAGGAGTAGTAAATTCCATTATAGCCTGGAAAGCAAGAAACTTCTCATCTTGGCTCTGCTGTTTAATAGGAGTGCTTTGAACCTCAGTTTTCTCACCTATTGAATGGGGCTGTTAATGATTACCAAAATCCTTCCAGGTCTGAGATTCTCAGATTCCTAGAAGTAAATGTTGGGTAAAATTTAACTAGTGGTCCATTATGAAAAAATAAGAGTGCATATTTAGCCACCATTTTATAATGTGGCTGATCGAAAAGTCATTGCTCCTTGTTCTTTCATTTTCAAAGCCCTGGAAATTCATTTTGAGCTTTTCATTACAGTGAGTTTTCTTTGCTGAACATTCGACTATTGAACTGATTGCAAGTGTCACATGTTATACAAAGGTCCTTGAACATAAAACATCAGTTGGCATTTACAGAATAAAATCTGTCTCAGTAGATAGTGTTAAAAAAGAAAAAAAAAATGAGCTCACTTTTGATGGTAGATTGTTCAGTGTATTTATTCATAGCTTGTATCTGCAATGTCAGTTTGTGCTAGGTTAGACAGTACCTTGAGTGGAGGGAACGCTGATCTCAGAATCACAAGTCTGACATTGAAGGGCCTGGCTTTCATACTTCTCAACTCTGAAATACTTGACAATTGTCAAACCTCTTTCATTCTCAGTATTGTCATCCATCAAATGGGGCAAAGTACCTTATCTCATAGATGCTATTGAGTTTCTTAATTAATTCAACAAAAATATAGAGGCTGCTATGAATTGACACTTATCTAGGTGTTGGAGGTAGCAGTGAACAAAAAGAAATTCTCTGCTATCATATATCTTACATTCAAGAGGTTGAAGGGGCTCACTAAACAATTGTACAAATAACTATGCAATATGTCAGAAGGTGCTTAGCTCTAAGAAGAAAAAGAAAACCTAGTAAGAGAATAGAGATAGGGTTGGAATAATGTATTAGATGTCAGTCGAACCTCTCTAAGAAACATTTGAGTGGAGATGTGAAGGAAATGAAGGAACAAGGTCTGTGGGGATATTTAGGTGAAATGGATGGAAAAACAGCCAGAGAAAGAAAGAGAGAGCACATCTAGTTTGTTTAAGGAACACAAGGAGGCCATTGTCCTGGGGACATTTAATCTGAGTGAGATGGGTAATTTTTGGAAGGTTTCAAACATACAAATGAGGGGCTTAATCTGACTTAAATTTTAAGAGAATAATACATTGTAGTGGAGCAAAGAGCTGTGAGTTGGCTCTTGTAATAGTTCAGGTTAGAGGTGATGATGGCTTGGTCCAGGGTGATGATAATCTGTATGAAAGGACTGACTGCACTCAGCATTATAGATGATCTGTATCTTTCTCCTTTCTGGCCACCCATCTAAATCTCAGATGGCTGAATGTGGAGCTAGAATGAACACAGAGTGGGTAGATGCATGCAAGGGAATTTTGTGTCTAAGTCAATGATCAAATGATCTGCTTTGAGCTCCTGGCCTCTAGTGGGGCTAACTAAGAGTTGATTCTGTATGGATTATCAATGAATCAGTCTCTTGCTTTCTGGGATTCTGGAGAATATTAAGTATATTATTAGTATTTTGGAGATATGATACACTTAACATAGGTAACACCTGGAATGGATCATTTGTAATACTCTCTCCTCTACATGACAAAATTATTTTCAGTAATCATGTAATATTCAATTCTAATAATTATTTTATTGATTTGTTTTTTTTTAATTTTCAATAATTAACAATGAAAAAGAAGAATAATTCAATTTTAAAGACATTCAAATTCAGTAACATCTCATATTTGATCTAAAATCTGTACTTATTGAACAAAAGTACTACACTCTATAGTTTGTATTGTTTTCTCTGTTCTATATTTTAAACACAAATAAAAACTCCAATTGGTCACAAATGACAGAATTGAAATAACTTACATTTTAGCTTGACTACAATTATTGTGCTATTTTTGTTTACTTCGAACTCGCTATTTAAATTCTAGAACATTTAGTCCCACAGGGATCTGCAGACATGAAATGCACCCAAAGCTACTTTGAATGTTCTTAACCTGGGCTTCCCAGGTGGCACTAGTGATAAAGAACCCACTTGCTGATGCAGAAGATGTAAGAGACATGGGTTTGATCCCCGAGTGGGGAAAATCCCCTGGAGGAGGGCATGGCAACCCATTCCAGTGTTCATGCCTGGAGAATCCCATGGACAGAGGAGCCTGGTGGGCTCCTCCATGAGTCCATAGGGTTGCAAAGAGCTGGATATGACTGAAATGACTTAGCACCCATGCACACAAACATTTTCAAAGTAAAATGAACTGAAGGAACACATGTAAAATCTGTGTGCATGTTGGGGGTGGCAAGTGTACAACTGGAATCAGCTGAATCAACTCCGAATCAACTTCCATGTAGAATACAATATTATTAAAGGATAAGTAATAAAAGTTGCTTTGAAACTGTACGTATATATTACTAAAACTCAGTAATAACAATAGTTGTTTGGCGTTTTGTCCAATGAAAGATTTTTTTCAAGGAGGAATATTCTGTTACTGAGATTATTTAGAATTGCTGGTGCATGGTGATAATAAAAGTACACTTTTACTTTTAGTCTTAAAAAAATCTATAGGTAGTGCACTCTTTCATTATCTGCACTAAAGATCGTCTACTCCTATTGTTCTACTCTTGGTATGCCACTGCTTTGGATACTATGGAATCTTGAACTAATTCCATGTCAAATTTCATGTTGCCAATATAAAAGCCACAGCATTTGAATTGGAGGAAATCTCTGCGTAAGCAAGACAGAGTGGCTACTGGTAAGTTTAATGGTTGATTTATTTCTGCTGTGAATAATAGGAATCTATTCACAGTGGCTTAAAACATGCAGATTTTATTCTTTCACATAAAATAGGTCAGAATATAGGCATACCTAGGCCAATATGGTAGCTTTAGGAAGTCTTTGGGGACTTCTCTGTTCCACCATCCTTAGCATTTTGCTTTTATTCTGGAGGTTGCTCCATGATCCAAGATGGGTGTTGAAGCTCCAGAACATTTATTAATATCCACATTTTAGGTATGAGGAAGCATAAAAGAGGAGGAAAAGGACTTGACCCTCCTTTTAAAAGAAACCTTCCATGAAACTCTATTGAATACTTCTCCTTAAATCTAATTGGTCAGAACTAAGTCACATGGACACTTCCAGCTGCAAGGGAAACTTGGAAATGTAATCATAGAAACTGGCTGTTTATGTGCACAGCTAACAGTCAGGGGCAAGATTTCTGATACAAGGGAATAAGGAGCCATTGGGAGACAACCTACATTTATTGTCACAGTTAACCCACAAGTATGCCTATCTGTGTAGAAATGCAGAGATTTAGGGCTTGAACTCAGCTTTGGACTATGAGCTACAACCTAATAGATGTGACCAACAGCTAAAATGTGGCCAGTAGTAAAAATGCTGCCATCAACCTGGTGAAGGGTCAATCAAGACTTGATGTATTCTAGCCTTCCATTACGTCCCCTCGGTGACAGTCTTCTTGTGAGACCAAGTGGATGGTAATATCCTTCACAGAGATCAGGAATACAAAATGAGGAGCAGCATTTAGAGAGGGTAGAGAGGGGAAATGACTAATACAATCTGAGCTACGTTAAGTCTAAGATGCTCAAATAGTCTCAAATGGGAGATAGCTAATAGGCGGTTGGTGATCTACACATTGAGCTCACAGGAGGATTGGGAGGCATTGGTTACAGTTGAAGTTCTGACAGTAGATGAATTCCCAAGTAGTTTGAAAGGCAGATCAGCCTGGGAAAGGGAGGGGTAGGATCAGAATTTGAGCTTTCTCCTTTTTGTGGTCCCCTCCTCTTGAGCAGACCCAGTGTACTCTGTTATCTACTTTCTAGAATTTCCATGGCAACAATATAATTTCAGGCTTTACTTTCTATAGTGCTTAAGTTGCTTCTGGACTGCCTCAGCTATAATGTCCAATCTGGTTGATATTGGGTATAATTTAGCCCAACTCTTTAGATCAGGGGTCAGCAAATTATAGCCTAACAGTCAAATCCAGCCCACATACTAAGAATGTTTTTTACATTTCTAAATACTTGGGAAAAATTGAAAGAAGAATATTTTGACACACATATATGAAATTACATGGAAATTTATATGAAATTCTAATTTCAGTGTCCCTAAAGTTTTATTGGAGCACAGCCATGCTCACTATGCCTTCATGGTACAAAGGCAGATTTGAGTAGTTTTGACAGAAACCATATGGCCTGAAAAGCCTGAAATATTTATTATTTGATGCTTTACACAAAAGTATTGTAGACTCCTTGCCTCAGAGCCCTAGGGTTGCCATGGCAATTCCTAACAGGAATGGGATGGATAGGGGCAGGCAAAAGTTTGGATCTCCTACTTTTGATTTACCCAGAGCACCTAGGTTTTTGCTTCATGTGTTAGGTTGTTGCTTACAGCTTTGGAAAAAGGTTTTGCTTTCCCTGTGTTCTCCCTACCTCCCACAAAATTTTTTTTTCATGCCACTCATTTTATAGATTGTGAAAGCTGAGTCTTAGATAGGGAGGGTACTTTATCCAAGATCACAAACTGAGTGTAACTTGGAAAAGAATCCACAGATTCAGCTATATTTCAATTAGAAAGAAAAAAAGAAAGACACACCCAGAATTCAAGAGATAGGAGTAATAAATTCCATTATAGCCTGGAAAGCAAGAAACTTCTAATCTTGGCTCTGCTGTTTAATAGACATGCTTTGAACCTCAGTTTTCTCACCTATTAAATGGGGCTACTAATGATTACCAAAATCCTTCCAGGTCTGAGATTCTCAGATTCCTAGAAGTAAATGTTGGGTAAAATTTAACTAGTGGTCCATTATGAAAAAATAGGAGTGCATATTTAGCCACCATTTTATAATGTGACTGATCGAAAGGTCATTGTTCCTTGTTCTTTCATTTTCAAAGCCCTGGAAATTCATATTGAGCTTTTCATTACAGTGAGATTTCTTTGCTTTGCTGAACATTCGACTATTGAACTGATTGCAAGTGTCACATGTTATACAAAGGTCCTTGAACATAAAACATCAGTTGGCATTTACAGAATAAAATCTGTCTCAGTAGATAGTGTTAAAAGAGAAAAAAAAATATGAGCTCACTTTTGATGGTAGATTGTTCAGTGTATTTATTCATAGCTTGTATCTGCAATGTCAGTTTCTGCTAGGTTAGACAGTACCTTGAGTGGAGGGAACGCTGATCTCAGAATCACAAGTCTGACATTGAAGGGCCTGGCTTTCATACTTCTCAACTCTGAAATACTTGACAATTGTCAAACCTCTTTCATTCTCAGTATTGTCATCCATCAAATGGGGCAAAGTACCTTATCTCATAGATGCTATTGAGTTTCTTAAATTAATTCAACAAAAATATAGAGGCTGCTATGAATTGACACTGATCCAAGGTGCTGGAGGTGGCAGTGCACAAAAAGAAATTCTCTGCTCTCATATATCATATAACTTGGAAAAGAATCTACATATCTAGCTATATTTCTATTAAAATAATAAAGAAACACCCAGAATAATTTTTGACCAGATGTCTAGCCCCCTATGGCCCAGTCAAGTTAATACATAAAATTAATCATCACATAGCCTAACTTATCTTTCCAGTTTTCTGTGAGAATCATATGTGTGAATAGATAGGAAGGAGACGTATGAATTTTGTTGCTCTCTATCCATAGGGGAAGATTATTATTGACAGGACAGAAGGGATACACATGTGGGTAGAAAGAATATGATCTTTCCTAGTACCCTGAATTCAGCTCTCAGAAGATGAGACCCAACTTTACTCTTCTCTGAGTGCCAAGAGATCCAACAGGAATTTCATTCACAAATAACTATCCCTCCCACCCCAGCCCAAGGCTTCCTGAATTCTCTGCTTGAGGAGAGACAAAAAGGCCCCCAAACAGTCCCATGACATGATGAGAGGAGCTTCTTCTTAGGAACCTACTGTTTGAGAAGTTTGCTCATCAGGCTGTTTTTGGTGTGTGTGTTGGGGGGGGTAGTTGTGTGTGGGGGATAGTTGTGTGTGTAAGTGTGTGTGTGTGTGTGTGTGTGTGAGAGAGAGAGAGAAAGAGAGAGGGAGAGAGAATGTGACTAGTTCTGCAAGTGATTAAGCTGTTCAATAATGACAACCAGGGTGTATGTGTGTGTGTGAGAGAGAGAGAGAGAATGTGACTAGTTCCGCAAGTGATTAAGCTGTTCAATAATGAAAACCAGGCAGTGGCAGAAAATAAATGCATTCAGCTAGTTCTAAGAAATCCTGTTACCATGAAGAAATATTTTGTCAAAGTGCCTGTGTGGTATACAAGGGAACTGGCATTCAAGTTGAGTAAGCTATGTAGAGATTTGGAGAAAAATCTTAACAAACTTGCATTGTAATAAAAAATAAAGGATGAGATAGTGAAGTTTGTGGGGAGTTTGGGGGAGGCAGCAGGAATTGTGTGTGTAAAGTTCTTAAGGCTGAGATAGTTTCGTATGCTCAAGGGACAGAAAGAAGGCAGGTTTGGCTGGAGCACAGTCAGAAAGGGAGACAAGTGGCATGATAAAAGTTAGAAAGTCAGGCAGGGACCAGATCACACAGGATCTTGTAAGCCCAAAGAGCCTGCAGGCCCAGGGAAGGTATGTATCAGGGAAGGTATATATCACTATACTCAAAGATAGTATGGTTCTGTGTTTAATAGCATGTTCAACCAGACTGCGTAGGTTCAAATTCTCACTCTGCCAGTTATTAGTTTAGTGACCTTGAACATGTTACCTAACCTTTAAGTGCCTCAGTTATGGCCTCTGAAAAATGAGGATAATAATGGTCTATCCATACTGTTATTGTAAAGATTGAGTTATGCTAACATTGTGTGTGATAGTGCTGGACACTGACAAGTACTATTTATTATAAGTACAGTAGGAAGCATTTGAAGCTGTAGAATAATGGGATCTGCTTTGTGATATGAGAAATTGACTTTTTCAGGCTATAGAGACTAGATTGAGGAGAGAGAAAGTGGAGAAGTCAAGCCCAGTTAAGAAACTGCTGCAGAATAAAGTCATTGGAGCTGAGAAAAGGGCAGATTGGACATAATTTTGAAGATAGAATCAATGGAAATTGATGCTGGATTGAGTGAGAGAGGTATAGGACAGGGAGGAAATGTGAAAGAAAACCTCTAAGTTTCTGGCTCTGTCACTGACTAGTTGTGTGATTTGGGGCAAAGGATATAACCATCCTAAGCTCCAGTTTCCTTATGTATTAATCAAGGTTCTCCAGAGAAACAGTACCAACAGGATATGTATGTGCACACACACACACACACACACACACAGTTGGCTCTTAAACAACACAAGTTTGAACTGAGTGGGTCCACTTATATGTGCGTTTTTTCCCCAAAATATAGACTGCAGTACTACATGATGTGAAACTGTGGATATGGAGGGCTGTCTGTAAGTTATACATGGATTTTCAACTGTGTTATTGCTCAGCACCCTTAACCCTTCCATTGTTCAAAGGTCAACTTTATAAATAAATAAACACACACATACACAGAGGGTGAGAGGGATAGAGAGAGATTTATTTTAAATAATTGGCTCCTGTGATTGTGGAGATACAAATCCAAAATCTGTAGGGTAGGCCGGCAAGCTGAGAAAAGTTGCAATCTGAGTCCGAAGGAAGTCTGCTAGCAGAATTCCTACTTTCTAGAGGGAGGTCAGTCTCTGTTTTATTAAGACCTTGAACTGAGGCCCACCCACATTGTGAAGTATGATCTACTTCACCCACAGCCCACAGATTTAAATGTTAATGTCACCCAAAAGAATACCTTCACAGAAATATCCAGAATAATGTTTGACCAGATATCTGAGCATCGTGGCCCAGACAAATTGACTCATACAATTAACCATCACACCTTATCTATGGAACTAGAATAACAGTTGTCATTGGTCATTGGTACTATTGTGAAGATGAAATTATGTAAAGCACTTGGAATAGTGTATTTCACATAGAAAGGGTTCAAATAATGATCATCTTTATTATTTTAATACAATAATAATCTCACATTTTGGGGGTATTTTGCATTTACAAAGCCCCTTCACATACATGAATTTATGTAGTCATTACAACAATGTTCATACTTTAAAGTTGGGGAAACTGAGACTGGGAGAGATGACATATCTTCTTTTCCACACATCTATCTTCAAACAAAGCCAGAATGAAACCTTGAGCATTACTCTCCCCGCTTGCCAGGAGTGGATGTTTGCCTGGCTTCCTTCATTCCAGTGGTAAGGGGTACCAGTAATAAGATCATGAAGGCAATAGGGCTTGAGAATGCTGCTGCTGCTGCTGCTAAGTCACTTCAGTCGTGTCCGACTCTGTGCGACCCCATAGACAGCAGCCCATCAGTTTCCTCTGTCCCTGGGATTCTCTAGGCAAGAATACTGGAGTGGGCTGCCATTTCCTTCAGGTTGAGAATAGGGCTAACATTTACAAAGCCAATGTTCATCTTGTGACAGGCACTGCACTGCTCTGTTTTGCATGTGTATCTAGTTTAATCTTCCCAACAATCCTGTGAGGTAGGTGTGAAATCACCAGGTAGGTTGTGGAAGAGAACAGGACTCTTAGGCCACATGCTGAGAACTCAAGTAACTATTGCTCCTTCCTCCCTCACCATTATAAATTCTAGAGATTGTGAAAACTCAGGGAAGCCATTTGAATGTTTGTGAGACATAAGTATTTGGGTGTGTAAAGGTCAATGAAGCCTGCCAGAATGCCTTTTGTGTACAGAGCAGGCACTTCTATGAATATTTGTGGAATGGATGAGTGAACTGATGAAGGAAAAGATTCTTAGACTGCCTATAGTCAACCATGCCTGGAGCTGGCCCTAGAAAAGGCAGAGGAATTTGTGATAAATATTTTCTTTGGCCCAGGTGAGATGCCCCTGAACCAACCAGGCAGTTAGGTGAGGGGTACAGGCTGAAATGGGAAGCTCCAGAAGTCCTTCCTGAGAAAATTGCTTAATTCCTTTGGATACCAGTTTACTAATATGCAAAATGGAGCCATTTTATCCCTCTCTCTCTCTCTCCCACACACACATGCACACTGCCCTCCCCACTCCTTCATTCACTTATTCAGTAATACATATTGAGCATCCGCTATGTACCAGACACTGTCTTAGGCACCGAATTGTGAGCAAATCAGACAAAATCCTGTTCTTGAGGAACAGATTTTCTAGTATGGCAGATATATGCTAAGCAAATTATTACATAAAGCATATAGTATGTTGTAAGTGCTAAAGAGAAAAATACAGCCGGGAAGAGGGAGAAGAAGTATACATAGGGGTGGTTAAAATTTTAATTTCCTATTTCCGGCTGCACTTCTCTCACAAGTTTGCCATGAGGTTGAAATGTGATAAAAGGCTTATTTAAGAAGCTGTGAATTTCCATTTCAATGTAAGCTGCAGTTATTCTTGTGGGGGGATAATTTTTCTTGATCCTTATTTGCTGTTCTCTTTTCTAACAGTGTAGTAAGAGTCCTGATCCGGAGGACAAGAAATTTGGGTTCCAGGCCTAGCCCTGGCATGATAGTTTCTTAAAAATCCTAAATGTATAGAACTTTATGGACTCGAAAGTACTGTCCCTAGAACTGAGTTTTCTGGCTTTTAATTCTTTGTTCTTTCCATTCTACCATGAAGCAGTGAGAGCTGAGGTAAGTCTCTTTCCTTCTGAGAATCAGAGTGTTCCCCTTATGTAAAGTGGGAATGATTGATTACCCTCCACCCCTTGATAGCCTCCTTTGGCTGTTGTGAGGACTCAACCAGATAATGTCATAAAATGAGCCTGTAAGGGCTGTTTGCTGTGATCTGGAGAATTGGTACTCCTGCTTAAGTGACTTTTTTTGTACTTTATAAATTGGTTGTATGTGTGGAGGTGGGAGAGTGAGCCTTTGGGACTGAGTGCAACTTTCCTTTTGCAGAAGCTGCTGAGGATAGTGGAGGAATCAATGAGTCTCAGCACCTCCAGAAATAAGAACAGCTATACAGAAAATTTAGCATCTCATGATGAAGTGGCAACCAGTGGTGTTCAGCCCCTTTTCACCACTCTGCTTTAGAGAATTGGGAACCAGGACTAACCTTTTGACATTTAATACACAAATGACTCATGACCTTTAGAGACTTCCACTTGCTACTTAGATATGATCCCATTTAGAATACTAGGGGTGGGATGGGGAGCATTGAATAAGTAGAATCTTCATTTAGTATTCCCTTCACTTTTTCTACTATAACAATTATTCTCTTCTTAACCAAATGTTTTACTCCATATAGAACTTCCAAATTCATTATTTCATCATCTTTTTAGTAGGTATTATTTGTTTCTTCTATTATAGATGAGGAAAATGAGGCTCAGAGAGTATATGATTTGCCTAAAGTAAGGGGAAAAGATAATATTCAAACCTTCAGATAATAGTAATTGTTAGCATTTACTGAGCTTCCTATGTGCCAGGCATTATTCTAAGTGCGTTACATGAATTCACTCATTAAACCCTCATCAGCAACTGTAAGAATCTCTCTATTTTTCAGGTGAGGAAACTACAATACTAAGAGTCTGGAGCTTGCTTAAAGTGAAGGGCAGAGTGAGTACCAGGAGATTATTGAGTTCTCCCCATTTTAAGGATGAAAAAAATGAGGCTCAAAAACATGAAGAAACTTGCTCAAGGTCAAACAACCAACAGTTAGAAGAACTGAGGTTGAAATTCAGCAAGCTGACTCTAGTGCCTATGTTCTGGACTCTCAAACTGTACTGCTTCTAGTGTAGGGCTCTTTGTAACCAGATTAAATGAAGCAGAGAGAAAGAAAAAGGGGGTGCACATTAACATCACACAGCATATTTAACACTTTTTAAATTAATTTTTAATGAATATAACAGTCACATCTTTAAAAATCAAGCAAACTTTTAAAATGTATACAATGAATGAACCTTATTCATCTAGGTCCCCCCATTAGAGGTTACTAGAGTTTCTTTATGCAGATATGAGCAAAATTATTTTATTTTCTTTCTTTTTCATCCCCCAAACCATACATTTTATGTACTATTCAGCATATTTCTTTGTACTTCTTTACTGAAGTATAATTAACTAATTATATTAGTTTCAGGTGTACAACATAGTGATTCAATATTCCTATACTCTACCAAATGATCGTGACAGTAACTCTAGTTATAATCTGCCACCATACAATGTTATTATAATATTATTGACTATATTCCCTATGCTGTACATTACATCACCATGACTTATTTATTTTATAACTGGAAGTTTGTACCTGTTAATCTCTCATCTATTTCACTCATCCCTTCACCCTCTCCCCTCTGTCAGTCACCAGTTTTTTTTCTCTGTATCTGAGTCTGTTTCTGTTTTGTTATGTTTGCTCATTTGTTTGTTTTATTTTTTAGATTCCACATATAAGTGAAATCATACAGTATTTTTATTTCTCTGTCTGACTTATTTCACTTAGCATAATACCCTCTAGGTCCACCCATGTTGTCTCAAATGGCAAGATCCCATTCGCTTTAAGGCTGAGTAATATGCCACATCTTCTTTATCCACCCATCCATTAATGGGTACTTTAGGCTGCTTCCATATCTTGGCTATTCTAAATAATTCTGCAGTGAACACAGGATATATATATATATATATATATATATATATATATATATCTTCAAATTGTGCTTTTGCTTTCCTTAAGGGCCCAGAAGTGAAATTGTTGTATCATATAGAAGTTCTATTTTTAATTTTTTGAGGAACTGTTTTCCATAATGGCTTCACCAATGTACATCCCCACCAACGGTGGACAAGGATTCCCTTTTCTCCACACCTTTTCCAGTACTGTCACTTGTCTTTTTAATGATAGCCAATCTGACAGGTGATATTTCACGGTGATTTTGATTTGCATTTCCCTGATGATTAGTGATGTTGAGTATCTTTTCACATATCTGTTAGCCATCTCTATGTGTTCTTTGGAAAAACGTCCATTCAGGTCCTCTGCCCATTTTTCAGTCAGATCTTTTTTTCCAATATTGAGTTATATGAGTACCTTTTGTATCTTTATATTAACCTCTGATCAGCTATATCATTTACAAGTATCTCCTCCCATTCATTAGGCTGCCTTTTCATTTTGTTGATAGTTTTCTTCACCACATAAAATCTTTTTAGCTTTATGTAGCCTTATTTGTTTGTTTTTGCATTTGTTTCCCTTGCCTGAGGAGACACCTAAAAGAAAATATTGCTGAGACTGATGCCGAAGAGCATACCATCTGTTTTCTTTCAAAATTTTTATGGTTTCAGGTTTTAACATTCAAGTCATTAATCCATTTTGAGTTTAATTTTGATATATGGTATGAGAAAATAGTCCAGTTTGATTCTCTTACATATGTACGTCTATTTTTCCCAACAACATTTATTGAAGAGGCTGTTTTATCCCCATTGAACATTATTGCTTTCTTTGTTGTAGATTAATTAACTATATAAAGGTGAGATTTTTTCTGGACTCTCTAATCTGTTCCATTGATAGATGTGTCTATTTTTGTGCTGGTAGTATACTGTTTTGATTATTGTAGCTTTGTAGTATAGTTTGAAATCAGGGAGCATGATACCTGAGCTTCCCTGGTAACTCAGCTGATAACTCAGGCTGCAATGCAGGAAACCCCATTCCTGGGTCAGGAAAATATCCTGGAGAAGGGATAGGCTACTCACTCCAGTACTCTTGGGCTTCCCTGGTGGCTCAGATGGTAAAGAATCTGCCTGCAATATGAGAGACCTGGGTTCCATCCCAGGGTTGGGAAGATCCCCCAGAGAAGGGAATGCCAGCATACTCTAGTATTCTTGCCTGGAGAATCCCCATGTACAGAGGAGCATGGCAGTTATAGTCCATGGGGTCACAAAGAGTCAGACATGACTGAGCAACTAAGCACAAACACATACACAGCATGATGCATCCAGCTTTGTTCTTTCTTTCTTAAGATTGTTTTGGCTATTTAGAGTCTTTTATGTTTCCATACCAGTTTTAGAATGATGTGCTCTAGTTCTGTGAAAAATGCCATTATCGCTATCTTGATAGGGATTGAATTGAATCTGTAGCTTGCCTTGGTGAATATTAACAAACTTAATTCTGCATATTTTTTCAGACACTATATCTTTCAGATGTCTCCACATCAATCCACAAAGACTTTCAGAAGTCTCATCTTGACCCTCACAAATCTCTACAAACCTCTATCCATCTATGTGTCCTGCACACATCTTTTTATTTTTTACCAATCTTTGGTAGTGTCTAACTCTGTTTACATCTTTGCTCAGAGCCTCACTGCTAGACTATCTTGGACTTCTATAGAAAATATAGTTCCTAAGCTAATTCCTTAGTCTTCCTATGACACATAATCCAGTATCTTACAAACTCCCTAGCTGAACTAACCCCCTCCCTTCCTATTGCAGTTTCAACTTATTCCTATCGTCTACCTACCTACCATCCAATCTACCTGCTTACCTATGTAATGCTTGTTAGGCATCTATTCTGAGCAAAGCACCATGCTTAATTTGATGATGAATGCTTGGTGTCCTTACTGTTCAGCAGTTTTCAGTTTAAATGGAGCCTGTAAATAAATAAACTTGGACATAGGAGTCAGAGAAGTAGCTGGTTGAGTGAGTCATGAGGCCTAAGGATGGAACTATTCAGATTAGGCTCCTAAACTAAACACTGGGCCTCAGGGAAGTGTTCACTGCCCATATCAACCCTGAATTAATGCATTATTGGGTTTGGCCTTCCCAGAAAGATCCTGAGCCTGATATGAAAGCATTGCACTTCCTCTGAAGGGTCTTTGAGACCCTTGCTGCTTTCTTCTAACCAGTCCTTTCTACTTGGAGTAGAGGCAAGTTGTCTGACCTGCCAGCTTGCTTGAAATGGAACTGCAATAAGCCTCCACTCTCACCCCCATCCCCCTTAAAAAAAAAAAAAAAGAGAGAGAGAGAGAGAAAGAAATAGGCCCTAAATAGGTCATGTAAAGAAACGAGGAAATGCTGGTCCTGGGTATTTATTCAGCAATGTTTTCAGTCTTTGGCCACAGGAGGGCGGTATAGGCAATGTTTCTTGAGGGAAGGGCTTCCTTCTGAGTGGTGGTTTAGGATGGCTTCTGCCAACAGGGAGCAGAAAACCAAAGAGGTCCTGAAATGCTCAGCCTGTAATCTGCAAATTTTAGTCCCTTTGGAGAAGTTCTAAGTAACGAAAGCCCTGGGGGAGGGGAGGCAGTGCAAAGGTTGGTATTCACAGGCCACAGCAGAGAATAATTCCATGACACATTTCCTCTACATCCTAAATTGTGAATCAAGAGGACTATGCCTTGGTCTTCATTCACTAATTCATTCATTTACCATTTAGTTATTTATTCATTTAAAAATATTTATTGAATTCCAAGCACTGTTCTAGGTGCTAGAGATACAGCAATGAACAAAACAGTCTCTACCTTTATGGAGCTTACACTTTATAAAGGGAGAATACAAACCAATAAACAAATAATTATAACATTTCAAGGCTAGAAAGAAAAGCAGGATGATGGAATAGACAGTGATTAGATGGTTCAGGGATGGACTCCTTTTGAAGAGATGTAATTACACCTAAACTTGTAGATAGCTAGGAGAAAAAATCTTCAGGCAGAGTCAAATTCTTAATCCTGTTTGATTTTCCCTGTAAAATGCCACCCACACAACCATACAATTATATGCAATCTTATTCTTTAACTTAAACCAATCACTCCCCTTTCCTCAGGGTACCCCACTTGAGACCGACTCCATGTCTGCCACATTTTTGGCAAGGCTGTTGAAATTTTAAAACAACCAATGCTTTAAGTTACAACTTTAAAACAAGTCATGGTCTTTTAAGTTTTGAGTAAGTTTAAGGACTTGTTTGAGGTCATACAGCTTTAGATTTTCATCCACTGTCCTTTTTTCACTTTGCCATGAGCTTCTCGAGGCATTGTGGGGGCGCAGCAGCACACACAAGCATCAGCCATTTTAGGTGAACATGAGTTCACAGGTAGCTCTTCCTAAGAACTGGTGTTTAGAATAAGGGAGGTGACAGTTTCATCATACTCCCCATTGTCACTTCCACCTGCCTATGTGTTCTGAGGGATGTGTGGGCAAACTCCCTAAGCAACCAGCCTGGGGAGGGGACTGTAAATCATGCCACAAGGGGAAGAGCTTAAAGAAATGTCATGTTTACTTGGAAAACAAGTGTGTGTGTGTGTGTGTGTGTGTGTGTGTGTGTGTGTGTGTGTGTGTGTGTGTAAGATGGGTGTTCAGGGGGAATCAGAGTTTGAACTCATGATAGATATCTTCAAACACTTAAGAAGACTGTTGCTTAGATGGGTAGATCCTTCTTGCATAGCCCAGGGGCTAACAAATGGACAGAAGCCAGAGAAGAGTGAATTTTAGCTCAAAATGAATAATGACTTTGGAAGCTTGAAGATTAGATTTTTTTTTTCTTTTTGTTACTGAAGATATTCTAGTGGCTGCTGAACAAAACTCATCAGGGATATGGGAGGAAGAAAAAGTGGGCTTTGGAAATAGATCTCAATTTAAATCCTGCTGTTGGATTTGGGTACCTATATCGCTATGAACACATGATGTAAACATTCTTAACCTTAGTTTTCTACTCTTTAAAATAACAATAACAGTTACTTCTTTAGGGGCTTCTGGGAAGGATTAAATAAAATATGTTGAAAAGGCTAGCCCAAAGTAGATGTTTCTTCCTCCCACTTATTTCCTCTACCCCATCACGTATACTGTAGTGAGGAGTCCTACAAAGGGAGGTTGGGAAGAAATAACTTTTTTTTCCCATTTCAAGTATGGAATTCTGTGATTTGCTCTATAATCATCAACAACTTTATTCATTATCTGATTATGCTTAGAATACTATGACTTTGAAATTACATGCTTTTGTGACTCTTTTCCCCACTAGACTGTAAGCTTCCCAAGAGGCTCTATTTACCCCTAGCTGTCAAAATGACTGATTATTGAATTAAACTGATTTGGAGGGAGTAGTGATCTCTGTGCTGAATAACTGAACTAACCGAGAGTTCCTGTCCTCAGGGAACTGCCTCTCCTAAATAGAACTGACATCATGAATGTGCAAGAGCATCTAGTCATATAGGTTGCCAAGAAAATTAACAGACAAGGTTTAATATCTTCAGATTGTCCATGGCAAACATCAGGGACTATGAGGTGGCTGAAGTGGGAGTTGGATGGCCAATGAATGAGTAGCAATAGGGGTCAGGACAAAATGTGGAACTTTCCTTGGGTATGCTTTCTGACAGAAGTGGGGCTTTGGGAGCTATTTGAACCATTAGAAAACCAAGCATTGGCCTTTCCTGAGAGAAGGCAAATATTTAAGACCTAGATATCATACCTGGGTGGTAGGCTGTTTGGATTCAAGTCAGAACATTGAAACAGTTTATTCCTGTGACTGAGGAGATATCATGTCAAATGCTATTGGAAGGTGGAACACGTGTCACCTAGTGGCATTTATACAGCATAGTGTTGAAAAGCATAGGCTCTAGAGCCAGACAAGGTTGGGTTTGCACCTGGGTTCCACCACTGACTAGCCATGTGACATTGGGCAAGTTATTTAAGGACTATGCCTCAATCCCTCATGTGTAAAATAATGACAATAATAGTATCTTCCTTATAGGGTTATTGTGAGTATTAAAATAATTAATATATATAAAAGGCTTAGAATGATGCTCTGAGTAAGCACTCTATAAGCATTTATTATTATTATTATCTAATGAGTTCCCTTTGGATCTTGAGAAATATACTGAGTACTTACAGTAATTTCAGTGTGAGTTTGGACACATTTATATTCTAGACAATTATATTTATAAATTTATATTATATATATTTATAAACAAACATTTATATTCTGGATAATATAATTCTATATTCTAATTCATGTCATTAGCTCCTCAGCAGTGGCTGTAATAGAAGTAGTGATAATACCTGGCTCAAAAAGATGAAAGAACTTTTCACCAACTGAAATTGTCCAAAGGACTACCAGGTTATCTTAGGAGAGAGGAACCTCCTTATTGTCGTGGGTGTTGGAGCTGAAAACTGGATGAGGATGTTACAGAAGGGACTGAAGGACGGAATTGGGACTTTGCTATGCCAAGAGATTCTCTGATTCCTTGATTCTTGTCAGCAAAAGGGCTGCCTTTGAGGTGCTTCTTGAAACGTCAGGGCCTCTTCTAATTTTTTGAAATTGAAGTTGTGAGTCACCTTACACAGAAAGCTAACTGCAAATAAATGGAGCTGGGATCAAATGTCATGTTTCAAAGTCTGAAATCCCCCAAAAGTACTTTCAAGACTCAAGAAATGAGTTTTGTTTTCTGCTCTGCCAGCAATTAACTATGTAATCTTGTATAGCTTACTTTCTCTGGGCCTCAGTTTCCTAACCTAGACTATGAGGGGTTAGAATAGATTTTCTCTGAGGTCTCATCAGGTTACCTTCTGTGGTTGGAAGATATAATTCTCTGAGTAGAAACAACTAGGTGAAGGAGATAGTCATGCATTCAGCAGATGTTTATGAAGCACCTGCTAAGTGTCAAGCAAAGGATACCAGATTGGCAAGGCATTGTATACCATGCTACAGAATTTTCCTTAAAGGCAGTGCAGAGCCATGGAAGGCCTTTGAGCAGAGGAACTATATAACTCAGGGTTCAGCTGTGGAAATTATATTGCTCTAGTTATTTTCAGCAGTTTTAATATATAAAATTGAGTGTTTCCAAAATTGGTGGAAGGGCTGAAGGGGCAAGCTTTAGACTAGGCCTCCAGGAATGAATCTCAGAATGAATCCAGCTGTTTTCTCTGCCAGAAGAAAGAAGGTAAGGCATCAGGAGCTGTGGGAACACTGTACCTGATTTTCAGTTTAGGAATTAGGAACCTGCCATTGCCTTAACTATTGACTAGAGAATCATTATGCCTGCTAGATCCTCCATAGCAAAAATAAATAAGTAAAAATATTTAAAAGTCTCATTCCCTGCTTGTACAAAGACACAAAGCATGGTCTAGACACTGGGACCTATGGAAAGGTAACACAGCTGCAGAAAACTCTAAAACCCCACCATTCTACTTATCACCAGAAGCAGCAGAAGTATGTTTTCTGTATTATCACTTTCTTTCAAATATTGTGCATATGCCTATGATTGGCAGAAATAAATCACATCCAGAACAATGGATGCAAAGAAGTTTGAAAAATCACAGGTTGTTGTGTTGTTGTCGTTTTGGTTTTTATTAAAAGCTTTTCAGCAATACAGGAAGGCAAGCTAGAAGGAGGGTGGCATGGATCCTCAGCATCCAGTATATAATATCCACCATAGAATTAAGAAGAGCAGGACTGCTTTTGAAAGAGATAATTTGTTCAGGAGAGTAGAGGCTGAATTGGGGAGAGTGAGCAGCACAAGAGACCACAGTAGCTGGCAGTAGGGAGAGAGAGAGGAAGGACACATTCCTCAAGGAGGAAGAGAATCACCAAGACTTAGAGACTGGTTGACTAGCAGCAAGGTGAGGGAAAAGCAAGACTTATGGATATTTCCTTGGTATCTCCTTGGCTAATTCTATGTGTGACATTCCTAAGGGACAGGGAACTCAGGGAAAAGAGGAAGCTGGCAGGGTGGGAGAAAACTGCTTTGATTTTGGACTCATCAAATTTGAGGTTCTTGTGAGATATTCAGAAGACATCCAGAAAGCAAGTGGAGAGTCATCTCTGGAGTTCAAGAGAGTTACATGGGGCTTATCAGCTAACCCCCAGGGAGGTTGTAAGCTCCCTGCAGGCAAAGACCTATGTCTGTTTTGTTCCCCCACTGGTGTCCTGTAACCTTGTTGAAAGGCAGTACTTCAGTGTGTAATGTAGGTGGCAAGTAGTTAAAGGCTTGGGAATGGATAGGCCCATCATTCAGTGCAAGTGTGAAATAAGAAGAAAAAGGGACTGAGATTAGAGGAACTTTGAGAAATCATGGCCTTAATGACTAAATGAGGAACCCAAGCAGGAAGCAAAGATAATAAAATCAGACAGGTCATGTGAATGTGTCCCCTAGGCAAAGGGAGTAAGGAAGGAGTAAGGCATCAATGCAGACCATTCAGCAGGTGATGGAAATGTGAATTCTTTCCATCTTTTGGCTATGGTGAGTAATGCTGTTATTAATGCTCAAGTACAAGTTTTTGTGTGGGCATGTTTTAATTTTTCTTAGGTGTATATCTAAGAGTTGAATTGTTGGGTCAAATGGTAACTCCATGTTTAAGTCTTTGAGGAACTGTAGACTATTTGCCAAAGTGGCTTCATCATTTTACATTCCTACTGGCAGTGTTATGAAGGCTCCAATTTCCCACATCCTTCCCAACACTTATCATATAGCTTTTTGATTATAATAATACTAGCATGTGTAATGTGGTATCTCATTGCAAATATGCTATAGCAAATATCTTTCATTTGCATTTTCCTGATGATTAATATCGTAAGGGATCTGATTTAGGTCACTCAATATGCCAGCAAATTTGGAAAACTCAGCAATGGCCACAGGACTGGAAAAGGTCAGTTTTCATTCCAATCACAAAGAAAGGCAATGCCAAAGAATGCTCAAACTACCGCACAATTGCACTCATCTCACATGCTAGTAAAATGATGCTTAAAATTCTCCAAGCCAGGCTTCAGCAATACGTGAACCGTGAACTTCCAGATGTTCAAGCTGGTTTTAGAAAAGGCAGAGGAACCAGAGATCAAATTGCCAACATCCGCTGGATCATCGAAAAAGCAAGAGAGTTCCAGAAAAACATCTATTTCTGCTTTATTGACTATGCCAAAGCCTTTGACTGTGTGGATCACAATAAACTGTGGAAAATTCTGAAAGAGATGGGAATACCAGACCATCTGACCTGTCTCTTGAGAAACCTGTATGCAGGTCAGGAAGCAACAGTTAGAACTGAACATGGAACAACAGACTGGTTCCAAATAGGAAAAGGAGTACGTCAAGGCTGTATATTGTCACCCTGCTTATTTAACTTATATGCAGAGTACATCATGAGAAACGCTGGGCTGGAGGAAGCACAAGCTGGAATCAAGATTGCCAGGAGAAATATCAATAACCTCAGATATGCAGATAACACCACCTTTATGGCAGAAAGTGAAGAAGAACTAAAGAGCCTCTTGATGAAAGTGAAAGAGGAGAGTGAAAAAGTTGGTTTAAAGCTCAACAGTCAGAAAACTAAGATCATGGTATCTGGGCTCATTACTTCATGGCAAATAGAAGGGGAAACAATGGAATCCACGACAGACTGTATTTTTTTGGCTCCAAAATCACTGCAGATGGTGACTGCAGCCATGAAATTTAAAAAAAAAAAAATGCTCCTTGGAAGAAAAATTATGACCAACCTAGACAGCATATTAAAAAGTAGTGACATTACTTTCCCAACAAAGGTGTATCTAGTCAAAGCTATGGTTTTTCCAGTGGTCACATATGGATGTGAGAGTTGGACTATAAGGAAAGCTGAGAAATCAAGAATTGATGCTTCTGAACTATGGTGTTGGAGAAGACTCTTGAGAGTCCCTTGGACTGCGAGGAGATCCAACCAGTCCATCCTAAAGGAAATCAGTCCTGAATATTCATTGGAAGGACTGATGCTGAAGCTGAAACTCCAATACTTTGGCCACCTGCTGTGAAGAACTGACTCATTTGAAAAGACCCTGATGCTGGGAAAGATTGAGGGCAGGAGGAGAAGGGGACGACAGAGGATGAGATGGTTGGATGGCATCACCAGCTCAATGGACATGAGTTTGAGTCAACTCCAGGAGTTGGTGATGGACAGGGAGGCCTGGTGTGCTGCAGTCCATGGGGTTGCAAAGAGTTGGACATGACAGAGTGACTGAACTGAATTGATGATTAGTATATTGAGTATCTTTTTATGTCTTATTGACCTTTTTTTTCAAGAAATGTTACTCAGATCCTGTGCCAATTTTTAAATTGAGTTTTTTAAAATAATTGAGTTATAAGAGCTCTTTATGTATTCTAGATACAATCCCTTATCAGATATATATACAATTTGCAAACATTTCATTCTGTGTATTCTCTTTTCATACTCTTTTTTCATATTTCTGTCAATCATTTTTTTTTAAATATTGTTAATTGAAGGATAATTGCTTTACAATATTGTGTTGGTTTCTGGCATACATCAACATGAATCAGACATAGGTATACCTTTCCTTTTGAACCTCCCACCCACCTCCCCCTCGTCCCACTCCTCTACGTTGTCACAGAGCACCAGTTTGAGTTCCCTGAGTCATAGAGCAAATTTCCACTGGCTATCTATATATTACATAGCAAATTTTTACCATATATTAAATAGATAGCCAGTGGGAATATGTTTTCCCCTGTATATGTTTAGCCAGTGTATATGTTTTCATGATAGTGTCCTTTGAAGCACAGAAGTTTTTTAACATTGACCAAATTCAATTTATCTCTTTTTGTTGCTCATGCTTTTCATGTCATATCTAAGAAACCATTACCAAATCCGAGATCACAAAGATGTACCGCTATTCTCCTCATTTTGTTAAACTTAAGCCACAAAATCATTACCACAGCTAAACAAGTCATACTGATTCCTTATTACTATTGAATATTTGGCCTGTTCAAGTTTCCATTTGTCTCATAAATATCACATATGGGTGGTGATGCACACATATACAAATTCCACCTGAATCGATCACTCTTTTTTTTTTTTTTTTCCCTTATTTACTTGCTAGAGAACCAGATTTTTGGTCCTGTAGTTTTTTACAGTCTGTATCACCATATTGCAGTTTAAAATGTTTTTCTGTCCTCTGTGTATCATGTAAAATAATAGCTAGATCTAGAAGCTTAATCTGATTCAAGATATTTTGCTGTTTGTTTTGGCACAAATCATTCATAGGTGATGTGATAAGTCAGACTCTTAAAGTGGGCATTTCTTTGGGTTTTATTCTATCTTGTAAGGCTAGAGGCCATTTTATTTATGACCTCTGTTGACTCAGAATTTCCACTCACCAAGTTTGAATAGGTGACTGTCCTAGACTCAAAGATTTTTAGAGAATAGAGAGCAACTCTCATTCCTCTTAGAGTTTATAGTATGGTAGAAATACCAGAAATTAATTAGTTCTATCCCTGGATAATCTAGTTTCTTGCCCCTCTCCACCAATATCTATCTGTTCATGTGTACAGTCCTATGTAAGAGTGAGAAAGGCCCTTAGAGATATTCAGTGTAAGTTAGTCCTTGGTTTTGAGGGCCCAGAAGCCTGCTCTATGTATTTTTCTGAGGTAAGGGTTCAGAGGTTTCACTGAATTTTGACAGGTCTAAGTTCTCCTGTGGCAGAAGGGAGATGGAGTCCCATAGAGGGGAAAGGAGTTGCCCAAAAGTCTTCTAGGAAGCTTGAAGTAGGCCTAGGAGTAAATCTGAAACCTTCCTGTCTCTACTCCAGGGCTTCTCCATTTCAGACACCAGACCACAAAGACAGAAGAGGGCAGTGATTTCAAGCAGATTGCAAGTTTTATGGGTTTTGTAGAGGCTTTTCCAATGCAAAACTGTCCTCTCTTCCTAGTACCCAGTATGCTGGAATAGTGCAAGCTGTCATAGTTCAAAGAAACCAGAAGTAGGAAAGAAATCTGATCTGCAAGTGCATAAATATCAGAGAAAGAGATAGAATTGAATTTTGTATAATTTGTAGAGTGTCCTTGTGGTTCTGTACACAGCACTGATTTGTGGGCTTTGTATAGCTAATTGTGTGTGGCCTATAAATACTTGAAGTGAAGTTGCTCAGTTGTGTCGGACTCTGCAACCCCATGGACTGTAGCCTACCAGGTTCCTCCAATGGGACTTTGTAGGCAAGAGTACTGGAGTGGGTTGCCATTTCCTTCTCCAGGGGATCTTCCCAACCCAGGGATCGAACCTAGGTCTCCCACATTGCAGGCTGCAGGCAGATGCTTTACCATCTGAGCCACCAGGGAAGCCCTATAAAAGGCAGAGGCAAAAGGTATCTTTGCTTCCTCCTTGGCCCAGGCTCCAAAGTTGCTCCAAAGGGTCCCTTCCCGCCGCGCCCCCCCCCCATTCCTTTTCCCTCCTCCCCATCCTTTTTCCATCCTTTCCCCCAGGCTTCTCTTTCTTCATCATATCCCCCTATTTCTTCTTTCTCTTTCTCATCTTTCCTTTTCTTTCCTTTCTGCTTCTCACCGTCTTCTCGTCATTCCCTCCTCTCTCCCTGCCATGCCCTCTCCCCTCTGGCCCGTTCTGCCCATTCCCTCCCTCTCTCCCAGGCCTTTCCCTCCTCTCTCTCCTCAGCTCCATCAACCCACCCACAACAAGCTCTCCACCCCCACGCCAGAACTGGCAGCCTGGAGCTCCGGCTGGGCTGGTTGGAGCGGGCCTGCTGGGGGGACCTTGTGTTCACCGATTGGCTACCGCTGGTAGCACGCCAGCTCAAGTACCGCCCCCCCCCGCCCCGGCGAGTAAACGCTCCTCTGCGGCACCTGTTATTGGTCGGCGGGCCTGTCAGCATTTTGGCTGCGCCTCACGCAGGCGCCGGCAGTCGTTCCGTGAATAAAAACGCAGAATATGGGCTGGGGGGTGGGGAGAGGCGAGGAAGAGAGCCAGCGAGGCAGGGATCAAAAGAGTAGCTGGCAGCCCGGAGCCCGGCGAGTAGAGCGAGCGTAGAAAAGCGAGCGAATTAGAGGGAATAGAGGAGACCAAGACTGACCGGTAGCCAGCCAGGCAGGTGGACGGACGCACCCCCGGACAGACAGCTTGAGCAGGCGCCGGAGAACCTCGCGCTGGTTTCTCCTGCCTTTCCCTTTGAAAGCCAGGATTTTGCCTTTTTCCGTGGCGCCCGAGAGAGAATGCTGGACTCTGCAGACTTCAGCGCAAGCTAAGATTTCTCAGCTAGGGAAGAAAGATCAGCTCAGTTCTGAGAAGGGGGAAGCAAGCACCCCTGTCCCCATCCCCCCTCCCCCCCTCCCATACCAAACTCGGGCGCCAAACCCAGCCCTTCCCCAACCACCCGACTTCCTCCTCTCCTTTCTAGCATGGTGGCTGTATGGACAGTCTGACAGAACAGAGACTGACATCTCCCAATCTGCCAGCCCCTCATTTGGAACACTACAGTGTTCTGCATTGCACCATGACCCTGGATGTGCAAACTGTAGTCGTTTTTGCCGTGATTGTAGTCCTTCTGCTTGTAAATGTCATACTCATGTTTTTCCTGGGAACGCGCTGAATGGAGTCCAGCCACCTGAGCTGTCTGGAATTCTCGCTTTGATTTCATCCCGAGAACCTCCAAGGAAAAAAAAAAAGAGAGAGAGAGAGAGAGACAGGGAAAGAGAGGGAGAGAAAGAGCAAGCTTTCTTACTCAGGGGGGAAAACGTTTTGAGCTTCAACATGGCCTCGCTGTGATATGTATGACGTTGGTATATTATCTCTCCCTAAATCTTTTGTTATGTCTTGTCTTTTAAGTATGCCTGTGAGTGTAGTTGCTTATTGCTTGAGTAAAATTGTTGATAAAGAAATGCTTTCTATTTAAGTGTGCATGTGTGTGTGTGTGTGTGTGTGTATGTGTGTGTGCATTCTTCATTGATGTGACGTTCATGAAGCAAGCTCTGCATCCTTACACAATGGCTTTGCTGATTGTGGTGTTTTGTCAATTCATTTTCTGGAAAACGACCTTTAAATTCCATCAGAGAATTTTAGTCAGAATTTCTTTCTTGCCATCAGAAGATGGCATTTGGGTTTGTCTGGGGCAAGGGAGGGTGTGGGAAGAGCATGATGAATTTCTGGCATCTTAGGAAAAACAGTGTTGCCCTAGATGTTTAGAGGAAAGAAATTGATACAGGAATGAATTTAGGGAAATTATTCTTCAGTCTCTTAATGACAAGCGAGAATATGGGAAGTGATGTGGTGGGGTGCGTTGTGCTGGCAGTTGGTGACTGTGTCCTCTGAATCTTAATTTGCTGCCCAGCGTTTACAGTTTCCAATTTGGAAAGAAGCCACGTTTAAGACATTTCTTAAAAATCATTAAATGTCAATTTCTTTGGAATCATGGTATGTGGCATAAAAGTGTTCTTTGATTTTTATGAATTAGCAAGAGAAGATATTGACAGTAACTGTTTGGGTTCTTTTTCCCCAAAATTGTACCTGTGAATTTGAGTTTGGGGATTTTGTCTCTATGGCCTGCAAAAACAACTAAAGCTAGCTTTCTACCAACTTGGGAATAATGTATTTAGATATGCCTCTTTGGGGTAATCTCATTTGCAATGATGTTCTTGAACTACATTTTAAATAGAACTTGCTAGTGCTAATGGGAAAATGGTGGTTTTGTTTGCTTCCTTGTTCTTTAAAATCAGAGGTCTCTATTTGGAAGGTTTCCATTTCAAAATGAAATTATGTATCGTGCTAAACTGAGAGTTTTGAGCACCCTCCCCCCCCCAAAAAAAAATGACTGGATGGAAAGGGATGAAAGCTCTGGAAAACATGAGCTAGAAACAACATTCCAATTTGATATTTATTTGCATGTCTGTATCAGGTGGTAGTGGTGGTGATTACTGTTATTTTTGCTATTGTTGTTATTTTTATATTTCTGTTTCCCCTAAGAAAGCTTTTGTCAAAGCCAGTAAAAAATTTGTCTCTGATGCCAGTGTGCATAATATAACGCCCCGCCCCCACCTGCTGATGTTGGCAGGTCTTCATTCTGTTGCTTACCTGACTTGAAAGAGTGCCATTTATGTCTCATGTAGCAATGAATCAGGGCACATAAAACATCCACACACATGTTCCCCCTGCACCCATGTGGGCGACTGTTCATGAGTGATGTGCAAATCTGTTGGCAGTGTGCTCTCAAGTACCATGTTTGGACTGTTTGGAAAAGATTTTGAAGGGAGAGGGGCTGTGAAGGGGGCTCTTGAAATTGTCCTGACCTTGGGACCCAAAGAGTATAATTTTATGGCATTAGAAGAGGTTTTGAGTCACAAGGTGTGCTCTCGATGGCTCTGTGTGGGTGAGAAACTGATTTTTTAATTTGGTTGGCACCATGTTGTAAGCATGATCTGGGAAGTTTGCTGGCATTGATTCTTATTATTTACTCTTTAGTCACTTTGTGGGAGCCCCTGGGTTGAACTAAGAACTTGATTTTTTTGCAAAGAGAATCTAGTGAGTCTCATTTGGTTTCCCTTCCTGCATTTGCTCTAACAATATTGTGTCAAGTAACCTGATATTTTAGTTGGACACTTTGTTTTGAGACAGTGTTGAAAAGCGATGAAAGAAAGGCTGTAGGCCAGGCAGCTACAGACCTGGGTCTTCTCTGTTCAGCGACTGCTTGACATTGAGCAATTTTGGGATTCTCTATAACATGGCATTTGGGGATGGTTGGACTATGTTTTTGAATTCTGTGATTTTGGGTGTCCATAGGCACTTGAAATCAGAGGCTAATGAACTGGGAAGATAACTGAAAAGGCAAATGAAATGTTAATAAATGTTAACCAAGGGGTGATGGGAGGGGGAAAGGAGGAAATATCCGGTTGCTGGTATATGGAGAAACTTGTTTTACCTAAGAGATTCTTTTACCTAGTTATGTGGGAAGAAAACTGGACTACAACAATAGAATGCTTTTTGATTTTTCCTTCAAGGGGATGAGGATTCTCCAAGGCTAGTCTTTGAACCAGGTTTATGACAAAGTATGTGTCATGAAATGCCACAGCCTTCACCTTTGGATGCCTGACAGACCCTTGGCAGAAAGCCTTTGTAAATGTATGTGTGTAGGATGTGTGACAGTATGTATGTGGGTGTGTATGCACATCTACACTGTGTTTGTGTCAGATACAGACTCCTGAATCTGGATGGGGTTGAATGTGCTAGGAATGAAGAAAAACAGCAGGACAGGAATTGAGTTCCCCAGTTCTGAAAGGCCTCCTTGTGCTAAGGCCTATAAGGATTTGACTGGTGCTAAGGTGGATGAGTGTCCCCCTCTACCGGTTTTCCCCTATCCTACACAGCCTCAGACTAAAGGGGTAGCTTGAAAGAGCTCTTTCATCAGTAATTTAGTTTGTGAAATGGGTAAACATTTTTCAAATTAACTTATCTTTAGGCACATAAGGGAATGTTGCTAGCCAGATGGCAGGCTACCCTAGAGCAGCTAAAAGGGAGTTTAGGGAGTAGTGAACAGGGTGACTTTTTAGTTGTGTGGATCCTAAAGGTTTGGCATTTCTTCTTGAAGATTGTGAGAGTATGCAAAAAGAGAAAAGAGTGGGAGAAAATGAAAAATGCAGCCGAGAGGAGTGGAACCCTCTGCATTTTGACTTTTTCCCTCTTTCCTGCCTCTTCTCTTCATCTTCCCCCTTCTAAGCTTTTCCTCTCTTCCCTGATACAGCCTCCTCTCTCTCCCCCACCATCCCTGCTGTAAGGGGTAAAAAGAAAGAAGAGGGCTTTTCCTCTCTGATTTGTCCCAACTTTTCCTGACAGAGTTCATTGTTCCCTTTCCTTCTGTCTAACTCCTTTTTAGAGGATACTTTTTGCTACAAGCTCCCCACTAGAGGATTCAAGAAAATGTCATTGACCAGTATTCAAGCAACTCCTGCATCACGTAGCTCCCCCTGAGGTCTAGGGCACTTTAAAGGTCCGGGCACAAGCACCTTTGGAGAAAGGCGGGAGCTGGCAAGGCAGGACTTGGAAAAATGCTTTTGGGGAGAGGATAAAGAGTAAAATCCTCATTGCCCACAAATCCCAGTCATGGGACTATTTATTTGAAGGCTCTTGGATTCAGATCCCTCTCTGCTGCTGCTGCTAAGTCGCTTCAGTCGTGTCTGACTCTGTGCAACCCCACAGATGGCAGCCCACCAGGCTCCCCCGTCCCTGGGATTCTCCAGGCAAGAACACTGAAATGGGTTGCCATTTCCTTCTCCAATGCATGAAGGTGAAAAGTGAAAGTGAAGTCGCTCAGTCATGTCCGACTCTTAGCGGCCCCATGGACTGAAGCCTGCCAGGCTCCTCCGTCCATGGGATTTTCGAGGCAAAAGAGTACTGGAGTGGGGTGCCATTGCCTTCTCCATCACTGCCTTCTTAAGATTAAATGAGCCATTTTACAGTCTAGCTTTAGTGTGAGAAGATCTGAAGGCCCTGAAAAATGTTTTTGTCCACCATGATTTTGACTGATGCAGGGAGAAGGTAAAAGGATAGCGTGCGTGCATGCTAGTTGCTTCAGTGGTTGTCCGACTCTTTACGACCCCATGGATTGTAGCCCTCCAGGTTCCCTTGTCCATGGGATTCCTCAAGGCAAGAATACTGGCGTGGGTTGCTGTGCCCTCCTCCAGGGCATCTTTCGGACCCAGGGATCAAACTCAAGTCTCCTGCAATGCAGGCGGATTCTTTGCTACCTGAGCCACCTGGGAAGCCCAAAGGGATAGCATGTGGGAACAAACTGAGCAGTGCTTCCCCCTCCCCATTGAGACAGCTTCTATCTGTCAGAACCTGTAACTTCTGCCTGTGCAGTGTACTCCAATTTTGGCTGTGGCTAGGGAAACTTTCCCAACCTAGCTGCAGTGTGAAATTGGTTTTTTGTTTGTTTGTTTCTATGTTGTTGGTCTCTGAATAGTTTCCAACTGAGATAACTGGACAAATTGGAGAGGCCAGTTTGATTGTTGGTTTGGTGAACAGGGTTTGAGCCCTGATTCAGACTTTCTCATCTGTGTGTGTGTGTGTGTGTGTGTGAGAGAGAGAGAGAGAGAGAGAGAGAGAGAGAGAGAGAAATTAAGTTGCTAGGGACCTGAAGGATCCCAATGAACCTGTGGGTGAGGTGCTCTTCTGCACTCTGGTGAGGTCTAGACTGGGAGTGCTTGGCTATGATCAGAGAGTACACTTTAGCAGTTGCAGAGATGCTGCCAAAGCATGTCCTTCTAGCCTCTCTTTGCCATCTTGGCCTCTGCTCTCTTTGGCCTGTGGAGTACTTGCTCTGGATAGAGACATGATTGGAAACTGAGCTATTCTCCAAAAATATCTGCCTCCTCAGAAGACCTCCCCCAAAGCATCTGGATTCAGTCCCATTGGCTTTGCCTCAAAAAGTGGGATGGAAGTAGGGAATCTTAGACCCTCTAGCCCTTATTTCTAGCTCTGCAACTTGTTTAGGCCAACTGAGTCTCTGGCTTTCCAGGAATCCTTAATCAAAGCTTAGCTCTTCTGATGTCTACCCAGAGTGTCTCCTGTCATTAAGTAGGTACAGCTCTCAAGAGTATTTGGTATGGTGCTTTGCCTTGGCACCAAAGTACTGAGTGGAAAAACTAGAGTAGGGAAGGGCCTGGTGGGGAGAGAAAATTGGAGAAATAGTTCCATAATGCCAATACTAATAATCCCTTGTCAGTGCATGGGCCTATACAAAGCAATTCTGTATCTTTCCCAATTTAGAGCATCACATCAACCTTGTGAAGTAGATAGGAAGGATTGTTATTCCTGGTTTTACCAATGCAAGAGGTAAAATTCAGATTTATGGGATGGTAGTGGGTCTGCCTTTCAAATGGACAGGGGCGAAAGAGTCAGATTTGATCATTCCCAGTTAGTGTGCAGCTGAATGGAGTCAGGTGGAGGGGAAGGAGCATGAATCCTCCCTGAAATCATACTAGCTTCCTCACTTATTTGCTTTCATTTTTAGTGCTTTTTCATATCTTTCATTTATATAGCAATTTTGGACAGAATTATTTATTCAATGAAATGTTGCTTTTTAATCTTGCATATACATCAAAGAGTTCCCTTTAGTCTCATGAAAACTCACTATTTGGGATCTTCAAGGGGAAAGGCAGGGTGAATTGGTGAAGCCTAAAACACTATATATATATATATATATATATATATATATGTAAATGTACTGCCCAGAACTGATCATACTATACCATGTGCCATCTGATCAGGATCACGTAAAAAAAGGACTTTGTCTATGAAATACCTAGTTTTGCAATCTTCTACTGGTCCTCAGTCCTCAGGGAACATACAGATCACTTGGGGAGTTTTTAAATACCTGTGCCAAGTTTCCACTCTAAGAGATTCTGATTGAATTGTCACATGATAGGTTCCAGGCAGCTTTTTATTTTTAAAGAAAAAATAAGTATTTCATGCAAACATGCAGAGAAGGTTAAAAGGCTTCTCAAAGGCTTTGCTGCCTCGTCCAGTCATCTATGCTCTTGTGAAATTGGCCTTTTGAATCTAACTTCAGGTGTTTTTGAACCAAACACTAAATTTTGTTTGGTTGATTGATTGCTCTAGCTTTTTATGACTTTTTAAAATTTTGCTTCATTGTGCCAAAACTTAGCAGTTCCTTCTAGCATCGCATCAGTTGAACTTTTATTTTCTTTGGTTGGTGTATCCTAGCTTTTGGGGTTTTTCTTGTTTTCCTTGCCATGAAACAGATTAGCAGTCTCTTCTAACATTGCATCATTTAAAAACTGAATAAGTACCATCCAAGCTGTTAATTCAAAGAAGTGTTGAATATAATGTGATTAATGCTAGCTCCTCTGGCAACTCATCAAAGCTGCCTCTTGGAATTGGAGCCAGTTAACTTCTGTGTACATCTGGTCAGATAGTGTAGAATCCACTGGGCACTACCATCATCTATCCTATTAGCCTGTTGATGAGGATAATGTAGCATGATGGATTTGTTGTATACTTTGTGGACATCAATTTGTACGCAAGTTTCATACCAATCATCTACCAAGCCAATGACCCCATGAGAAAAAGTATGAATCATTTGGTATCTTACCCCTAGTAAATCCTGTTGCAGGCTTTGGGGTTCCCTGTTTTCTTTGAATGCCCACAAACCATGTTTCCTAATCGAGTTCAGACTTTGCCTGAGGGTCAGTGCCACAACTGTAGATTTTGGGTATCACTTTCTTTTCCCCTCTTTGGAAAAGCAGGACATAATAGATTTAGCTTTAAAATAATGTATTTGGTTTTCAAACAGTTCAGGTAACTCTGTATGTGTATTTCTTTTGGTTGACTGAATTGTTCCCATTAACACAGTGGTTCTCAGCCCTGGCTGCACATTGGAATCACCTGGGGAGTTAACAAGACTAACAACAATTCCTAAGATCTCTGGGGGAAATCTTATTGAGTTGGTCATGGTGAGGCCTGGCATCAATATTTTTTTAAAAGCTCCCCGAGGTGACAAGAATGTTCAGCCAGGGATGAGAATGACTGCTATGTTCAAAGGAAATGTCAGCTCAGCCTGAATCTGGCTTGTTGCACACATGAATAGGCAGGCTTCACAGATGGTGAGATTTTATTCTAGGATTGTGGGGGCCTTGATGAATCCTAGGGGCTCGTGCCCACACCAAAAAGGAGGATTCAACCCTAGAGAGTGAGTAGTCTGAGGGTCTATTTGGATTTTAAATTATCAGCTGTGAGGTAGTTTGAACCTTTCAGGAAAAAAGTTCCTATGCATTTTCTATAATGACGGAGAAGATTCTGTTCATTTGCTGGGTGACCTTGGTCAAATTACCTCTCCCCTCTGAAATTCGGTTTCCTCATCTGCAAAGTAAGATCAGGTGGATTAGATAGCTTCAAAGATTTCTTCCAGGTTTAATGATCTGTGCTTATTTTGTGATTAATACTAATGATCAAAAAGATTAATATTATTATTCAAAACTAGTAGGTGATCCAAAGATCTCTTTTAGCAGGTTTGGGATGCATAGGGTTATTTTGGAGGTAGTAGACTTGCCTTCCTAATTATATTTAGCTTAGGTTTCTTCTAGGATAACTGAACTATGGGGTTGTATTCACTGAGCACACACTGGTTGCCCACAGGGAAGTGAAATCTACTGTGAACTGAGTGGCAGGGGGGATGTTAGTTTGGGATTTAGTATTTGTTCAAGAGACATGTTGCATAGATAATTGAAAATTGCCTCTTATAGATAAAATGCCAGCCTCATAGGTCTGGGAAAGCCTAGGAGGCAAGCAGCTGGCTGTTTTGACACCTCAGAACCCCTTTCCTACAGTATTTTAAGTAGTCATTCATTTAGTTAATACTGCTACTAGTGCTAATATGAATTTAAATGAATAAGTTTTGCACTTATTTCATTGGCTGTTCCCTTAAATCTGGAAGTAGTTGAGGAAACTGAGGCACTGGGAGATTAAGCATCTTACTCAAGGTCACATATTCAGAAAGTGATCATTCCTGGCCTAGAGCTCAGGTCTCTTGATAGCAGATCTTTTCAGTTCTTCCAGTGTAGCCTGCATACTGAACTCTGTGGTCAGAATGTGGTCATGACTCTGAGAATTTAAAAGTTGTTACTGACATACAGCAGAATTCAAGAAGAAACTTTGAAGAAAGGAACAAGGGGATAACCTAGATGAAATGGAATGGTTAAGGGAGGGATGTGTCTGAGGTCAGTTATTTCTTGCTTTTATCACTCTTCTGTGCTAGTTTCAGGCCCCTGACAAGAACTGGGCATTTGGGCTTTGAGCATCAAGGTTGAGAGTTGGTAGTGGAGAAGAGGGGAGATTGTGAATTCATGACAGAGAGACAGCATATGGAAGGCAGATCTTTAGTAGGAGAAAAAACTCTAGAAATGACCTTGGGCCTCCTAAAATCAAGCTGTGGCTCTGTACCTACCTTGCTGCCAGAACTTGATCAAAGCCCTTCTCCATTAGGCCTCTTGTTTCCATGTGACTAAAATGAGAAGTAGATTTAGTAGGAGAATTGTGTTCTCAAATGAAATTTTAGCCACAAACTTCTCTATATAACATGGCATGAAAAAGCAGAACTTGTCTGGTTGAGTGGAGGAGAGAGTCTAGAGTTCTAGACTTGCTAGTGCAGACCTTATTCATTAGGGGAATTGGAGTTAGAAGAGCAGGGATGGTTGCCCAGCACAACCAAATTGCTTGGAAGATAAGGCAACCTTGGAAGGAGGAGGCCAGGGTGGGTGGGTGGTGGTGATAGTATGTGCCTTTCATTTACATGGCCAGGATTCACATAGAGAATCACCTGGGGGCAGTGATTAAAGTATTTTGGAAATCTGCATGACTCTCCCCGTCCTCTTTTACAAGTGAAAAAATTAAGGCACTGAGGGAGCAAGAGATTTATTCAAGGTTGCAGTGATGGGTCTGGTATCCTGAGTCATCAAATCAGCCCCTTGCCCCCTGTAACTTTCTACCTCTGCTATAGCGTTCTGGCTCTGGGCTCCCTTGGCTGTATCAGAGACCTGGATGCTCTCTCAGGTTTGGTTGGAGAGAGCTCTTAGGGAGATGCTGGGAGAACAAAAGTATTATGTAACCTCCTAAAGGGGAAAAGGCCTGTCAGAGCCCTTAGGGTGCCAGGCAGTCAGATGCGGGTAGGGGAGCAGAGAATCTTCTGCAGACTACATCAGTTCTTCTGAGGCAGGGCTCCCTGGATGCAACACTGTGCTGCTCAGCCATCCACCCTCAGGGTCCAGAGGCGTCTAGCATTGTGCATCCATAGCCAGATCTGGGAATGGTTTTGGCAGCTCTGACCTCTGTTTGCCTGCCTTCATTAGAGGAGGGGAAGGATGCACCTCCCTGCCCAGCAGGCTGCAGGAAGGATGTGCTAAGAGCCCACCCACACCCCCTCAGAGTGTGGTGCCTAAAGGCAGCATCTACTTTTAGCTGTACTTCCCACAGCCTCTCCTCTGCCCACTCTCTTCCATCCTCCTCTCTCTGTGAACCCTGCTGGTTGGCAGTGGGGCTGGGCAGTGGGTGCTTTGACATTTGGAAAGAGGCATGGTAGAGCCAGGAATCCCTAGGAGAAGCTTTGATAGAGCTGACATGGTAGGGAATGCTCAGAACAGGCATAATGATGAGACTGCTTTGTGTTTAGGGCCTAATAGGCAGTGGAGAGATTTACTAATTTCCTTTGGACCTTGAAGCCAGCTGAGGCACTTGTTTTGAAAATCTAGATTGAACTGCATAGGAGGGCTCAGAAAAATTTATTGGATAGAAAGTGTATTGACACTTTCTCTGCTCAGATTTAGAGAAAAGCCACTGGGGCTAGTGGATGCTTGCTTGATTCTTGACTCTCTTGAACATTGTCATAAACTTTTCAGTGGGTTTTGCACATTGTCTCACTTGATTGTCGCCCTATGAAGTAAGTAAAACAGGGACTACATGCATTTTGCAGATGAGAAAAATGAGACTCAAGGCTGTATTGTCATATAGTGCCTGATCTGGGCTCAAGCTTTGGAAGTTATAGTGCCATTTAAATCATTCCAGACAGCTCTATCTTCTAGAAAGGGAGTGGTACAGCTGTCTTGAGTCCAATTACCTCATTTTGGAAACTGTGGAACTAGGCTCAAAATAAGAAGGACTCACACAAGGAAACACAGTATGTTTGAAGCAGTACTGGAGCTAGAGCTTGCAAGAATGTGAGTTCCTGGATCCATGGGACTTGCAAGCTGTTCTTGTCTTTCAGGAATGGTAAAGGGAATCTGTATGGTGTGATAGAAAGCAAAAGATCACTGAACTAATTGTTTGTCATTTTTTAGCTCTGTGACCTTGGGCAAGTCACTTAGCCTCTCTGAGTTGGTTTTCTTTTCTATTAAATGGGGCTGATAATCCCTGAGAACTTTCTGAGGCTAAAATCCCTGGGTGACTGCTGTAGTGTAAGGGCCTGACACTCGGTAGGCCTCTACCTTTAAAAAATCCTCTCTGTAAAGGATTTGGTAAAGACTTACACATGAATATAAAGAGGGGCTATAAATATGAACTTAGTTGCTGGGTGACCTTTAACAAATTCCATTGTCTTTGTGCCTCATTTCTCTCTGTTACAACATGGAGGCCTCTTTTATTTTCCTCCCTTGGAAGGATAGAATCCCTATGTCCCGGCCCATATCTTGGGTCATTGGTGGGAAGCTGGAATTTTTTTTTCTTATAAGAAGCTTTCTTTTATTTACCCCCATCTCCACCACCTCGCCACCTAGCCACACATGGTACTATGAATATCAGACTAGCTTTCTGTCTCCCTATCTCCTGCAAAGATAAAAGAGGAGCTTGGAAGAAAGCCAAAGTTAATTGTATTTTTATTTAGTGCCTTCTTAAGTCCATCAAGCCAGAATCACCTAGGTACTTGGCTTTTAAAAACCAATTCTTTGCTCCCAGGTCCTTGACCAGAATTTGTGATGGGCATTACCGGGTTTCATGATATGATTAAGAGCTGTGTTTAGAGTTCACAAGCTCTGGACAAATGACCTAATTAGGACAGGTCTGCACTTTTTACCTTTATCTGTATTACTTTGGAAAATTCTCATTACCTCAGGAACAGGGCAAGAAGATAAGGACTATTGTATAGTCCTCTATAGTTGTCTATTCCTGCCATGTTTTTCTTTTCTCACAACCCTGTGAGGTGAGCAAGGCTTGGATTATTCTGCCCATTTTAAGGCTAAGTAAATTGAAACTATTAGTGTTTCCTCTTAAAAGCAGTGGTGTGCTCTTAAGAGCATTGCATAGATAGTTAGATGTTATCAACCCACCCATACCAAATAGCATTGGGCAAAGAGTTCATCGTAAAGATGCCTTCTGCACTTTGCTTTTATCTTGTCTTGTTATAAAAGCTAGTCAAGATAGCAGAGAAAACTAGGCAGATGTCACTATGTAACTCTGACTGGGTTGGCACTGGACTACTAATTGGCAGCTCAGATACAGTTATTTGACCTATAAGTCCACCCATATATCATCCATGGATGCATGAGAGGCCTTGCCAAATTCTGAAGAGTGGCCCTACATCCTATGACCCTTCACACCCTGTTTGGAGGTTTTCTCTTTGTAGATTTATCTGGTTGTACCTTGAGCCTAAAAGATGGCTTAGTACCAACACTAGTTCCCACAATCATCTCAAAAGATGGGGAAAGAATGCTTTGGATAAATCCCATCTCATTTTGCCTGAGCTTTAGTGAACATTGTATGCATTTAGAACTTTATCCTTTTTACTCCAAATGGCTCAAGACACTGGAAAAATAAGTTTGGAATGACAAATGTAGGGAAGCAACCAATAACCTGTCCAGGGCTAAAGGGAGCCTAGCTAGAATGAGGCATCTGTAGGTGCTAATCCATATGCACATACATGTGCACTTTCTTTTTGCTGTGGTAGTGGTGGTAGGAGAGATAAGAATTAGTCCATGGTGCTTAAACTGAGAAAGTCACTGGATAAGAATGAGGAACAACCCATAAACCCACTCCCTCACGGTACTGCTAAGGAAACTGCTGTCTGGGGAGAGGTAAGGGCTTGCCCAAAGTCTTAGAGTTGGTCCTTGATCCTTGTCTTTCTTTATGAGGCCTCTTGGATAAATGGAGTGTTGGCTAAGCCTTTTGGGAAAAGCACCTATGAACAACATATTCAGAAAGTGACAGATGAAATTTGAATCAATGTCCTCTGACCTTCTTGGGAGCAGATTAACCCAGGTGTCTTCTGGGAAAGCTGATAGAAACAAATTGTACAGGAGGAAAATTAGTTCAGTCTTCCTGTCTATCAATGGCCTCTGCCCATATTCACACATTATAGGTCACATGTGATGCACATATTCAGACATATGTGGAGTATATTTAGGATACACACAGGACACACGTGGGGTATACTTTCTCATTGACACACTTGGAGCACACACATTCAGTTTGCTATGGGGTGCACTCACACTTGCACATGCTTGGCACAGGCAGAGTACACACACAGGTGAGGCACGCTTATGCAAATTTGTGTGGGCATACATGGATGCATATAAAACATAACTGCACATTCACATACATGTAGAGTATACTCAGATGCATACTCAGATATACTCCTACCCGTGGGCACACACTCCTAAGGACTTGAACAAATAACCCCCCCACCGTGAGACACATTTGAACCCATCTGTGGGACACACACACAGGTCCCACACATCCTTATGGGACACATTCTGATGCAGAACACATTGCATCCCTAAGACCAGTCAGCTGTCCCAGCCTTTCAAGTAGGCACAACATGGCACTGGCCCCATCTGATGGGTCCTCTATCAGTTTTGCTCTGCCTCTTTATCCCTGAAATCAGGCTTCAGAGAGCAGTGAGCTCAGGAATAAAATGGATACTCAAGGTGACATGTGTTATAGCAGGCTCCATCAGTCAAACAAAACTTACAACTGAGCCCTGAGATGTTAACAGGCAGATGGAGAAGATAAATTGACATTGATCAATGCAGAAAGTTTAAACCTGCTCCTCTATTCCCTAATCTACTTACAGACCATTAGGGAATAGTATAATCGTGAAGTAATATCCTAGAAAACCTAAAGTAACTGATATTAAAGTTTATTTTTCTTGGGAATGAAGTAACAACTTGGACCAGAGTAAGTATATCTAAATTGTGAGTGGGAGATTGTGAGGAGAAGTACATAGGATGCATCAAGTGGGGCAGAGGTTCAGCCTCTCCTGGGTCAGTGGTGGATGGAGAGAACAGCCACATCCTTAATGACCACAGCCCTGCCCCTAGGCACAGCAGCTTGGACCATCTGGCCCCACTAATGAGGACCTGCTATTTTTAGAGTTTCTCAAGCTGGAAACCAGGTCGGGGTGTCCTGGAGAGGCCTTTCTGGCCCTTAGTACCAAAGGCTGGAGCTAGAAGGAGGGGCCCTAGACTGGGTCTGGGTAAAGGGTGGGGAGCAATGAGACAGGTGGCCAGTGTGCCAGGTCTGCCCTTTAGCAGCAGCCTCAGAGCCCCAGGGTATTAGTGTTGAATGTGACAGCCTCATGTCTGTTTCTGAGCTTTGGACTTGAAATCAAGAAACACAAATTTCTTACTATGATTTTACATTTAGGGTAGAAGATTGAAAAAAATTCTAATATTCTTTTATATTGTTCCTTACCTGAAGAAAGAATACAGTAAAATTTCAAACACACACACACATTTCAGTTGCTATTCTGCCACTTGGGGTATGTCTCAGTCAGGTTCCCGTCCTCTCTCTGAGTCTTATTTGGTCTATATGTAAAATCACCAATATTGCCCCTCAGACTCTGGCAAAACTCAGATAGACTCAGTTGAGAAAATGCTTTGCAGATGTACTTGTTCTTCACCCATCAAGCTGTATCTCCCCTGTTTCTAAGTTGATCTCAATACCTGCCAACTACTGAGCCTAACTTACAGAGTAGCAGTAGAAAGACCAAAGAGAGGCAACCTCATGGGGTCAGGTTGGTCAGTCATGCTGGTATCACCCTCATTCATACAGATGCTTTTCAGTGCTGGGTCAGTCCTTTCCCAGAATACAGGTTTGCAACATTTATGTGGTCATATAGCTTTGGCTCCTTAGGAACTCTAGGTAGGGAAAATGGGGAGCATCAGAAGCAGTTTTCTTCCTAAACTAGAAAAATCAAGCTCAGATAGCCTGTACCTGCCACATGCCAGAGGATGTAGCCTTTATTTCCAGTATTGACCCTGAGAATGTGCCTTATTCTAAGTTTTGTGCTCAGGGCCATTTCCACCTGCCTTGTTGAAGGGGATGAGTCAGGAACTAGACTATTAGCGCAAGTTCAGATTTCTCCTCATCCCATAAATTATGGGCAAATTCCTTCTGAGTCTCTTTTCTGGTCTGTAAAATGGGCTTGACTGTTAAGTTTCAGGATTGTGGGGTGCAAGAATTCATGGTGACAAAATATGTGAAAGTGCCTTTTAAAATGTTGACCATGTTTTACTATTGTTAATTGTTACGAGTCTATCCAAGTTGTGATTAGAGGTACTTTGGAGGTAATCTAGGAGCTTGTCTTCACTTTATTTCTCAATTTCTTCCCCCTACCCGGTTATAAACTAGTATTGTCTCCATTTTGCAGGTGAGAATACCGAGTCTGAGGGTACAGGATTAGGTAATGGTGGATTCTGGTCCAGAAGCCTTCAGACTCTATTCAGTGTTCTTTCTATGGTCCCAAGCTATCACTCCATGACATCCAGTACTAAAAGGAAGCTTCTGGTGGCAACTTAATGTTAAAAATTTAGGTTTGTCTCTGACACATAGCAAGGGATGGGGGCTTTCTGGGGCACAGCCTAACCCAGAAGTGCCCTGCTTGCCCATGAGAGGCACACTGACTGACCTGTCATCCCTTCCACAGCAGCTCACGTCCTACTCGTCTCCTGCATATTAGAAGCAGTGAAGCGTTGGAGAAGATGCTAAGCTGTTGTGAGAGGGAATTGTGCTGCCCATTTAATTCACTTCAGGAGGATCCCTGAAGGCACTTCGTTTACCTTAGCTACTCCCACCTTCTCACAGCTTCCTGAGTACGGAAGCCCTGTGTGACTGACCTGCCTAAGGGGTTGGACCTAAAGGTATCTGAAGAAATAATATTTAAGGGACTTAATCTGTGGTGTATTTTGCCAACTCTTGAGAGTTAAGATAGTAGAGATCCAGAAACCATAGCTGAGAGAGTTCCCTGAGACCATTTGGGCTGACTCTTACCGGCCTTGATGTGAACATTAAAATACAGCTAGGCTGACTTTTTCTCCCTTTGTGTATTTTTCTTTGTACACAGCAGACTCACGAGCTAGGCCAAATTTCCTAGAGCCTTTCTAGCTTGTATATTTTTCCTTTCTCAGCCCAGGAGAAGGGTGGGTAGGCATACTGAGACAACAGTGGTGAGAGGAAGGAAATGGAAGAATCTGTGGAGCTCAGGCCTTGGGTGCTAGGCTCTGGGGAAGAAGGCCTTCTGTGTCTTTTGTCATCCGTCCTGCCACTAATACGTTATTTTCCTATAACTCACAGATTGGCTATGAGAGCCTAACTCAAACTGTTGCTGTTTTCACTTGTGCCACTGAAACCTATGGAATGACTATAATACTGACCTTTCTAGGGGATTGGACAAGCAATGTCAGGGGTTAGGAGACGAATAAAAAAGGAGAGAGACACCTTCTTTCTTCAAGTTTGAGCACCCAGAGAGGTGGATAGGGAAGGGTCAGTCTCCAGAGCTCTGCCAAGAAGCAGCCACACAGTTTCTTCAGCTCTCTTAACTATAGATAACTCATTTAAAAGTTACTTTATTTTTGAAAAGGAAATACAGTCACGTGGTCCAAAAGGTACACAGTGAAAAGTCTCACTCTAGCCCTGCCCTCCAGCCACTTTGGCTTCCTCTGCAGAGGCCATCAGTGAATCCTTCCAGAGAAATGTTATATGGATATATAAAACATATATGAATATATTTTTCTCTGTTTATGGTAATATACACCCTGTTCTATATCTTGCTGTGCTTTGGAGGTTCTGTGATCTTGTAGGAGCATGAGTATATGCTGTGGAGAGCAGAGGTTAAGATCACTGGTTCTAGAGTAAGACTACCTGGGTTTTGGTTCTGACCCTGTATGACCTTCCGCAATCACTTCATCTTTCTGAGCCATGTTTTTCTCATTTTAAAAATGGGGATCAAGTAAGTTAGTGTATGTAAAAACCTAGATTTGTCTCTGACACATACTAAAGTGAAAGTGAAGTCACTCAGTTGTGTCTGCTCTTTGCGACCCCATGGACTGTAGCCCCCCCAGGCTGCTCGGTCCATGGGATTTTCCAGGCATGAATACTGGAGTGGGTTGCTATTTCCTTCTCCCGGGGATCTTTCCAACCCAGGGATCGAACCCAGGTCTCCCACATTGTAGGCAGACGCTTTACTGTCTGAACTACCAGGGAAGCCCTGACACATACTAAGTACTCAGTAAATGTTAACCATTTTTTATTATTAGAAAAATTCTGGACTATGAGTCAGAAGATTTGGGTTCTCTTTTTGCCCGTGCTCCTGGGATACCTGAGGGACTTCCTTTGTTCAAGCCTGTTTCCTCATTTTAAAAATGAGGTCTCATCCCTGCTCTTCTTACTCCCCAGAATTGCTGGCAGGATCTAGTGAGCTCATGAATGTGTAATGAATATGAAAGGAATTTAGAAACTATAATGTGTTAAGCTCATGGTAGGTGAGCCGCTTTCTCTTTTCTTGAAACTGCTTTAGGTGGCTTGAACCCAATGGCTTGAACTGGGTGGAGAAAGCAGTACTCATTCTTCTGGTAGTGGAACCTAAAGGCCATCCTTGTACTAAAGTTCTATTCTGGGTAAAGGTAGCCCATGGCAAAAATCTGAAACAGTTAAGTTTTGTCTTCTGACCTTTCTTATCCCACTCCATCCCACTTCTGACTTCCTTGTTTCCATGTCTTCTTCAATTCCCCTCTGTCTCTTGACAGCAGCATCTGTCAAAGACAACCTAACTTTCCATTTGAGATAAGCTGGTCCAACTAGCTCAGGGAGTTATATCTGCTTAAGTTCAATACTGCAAGTCAGTAACCATGTCAAGCCTGGAGCCCATTCTTCCCTTCCCACTGTTTTTTCACTAGCATTTTCATTTTAGTATAAATTTGAATTTCAGATTCCTTAGCAGAAAACATTTAGCGGTGAATGAGATACTGGAAGTAACTCTACTAGCCTTCATTTCCAGGGAGGGTCAGATTTGTTTGGGGCCCTGAGAGGAGGGTGAGGCAGGTGATGGTTGTAGTATTCAAGGGGTGACATCTGTAGAGCAGAGGGAGGAAAAAGCATCAGAAAATGTCTAAAACTAATCTCCAAAATGAAACTCAGGAAGAAAATATTACAAGTTCTTTATATATTAAATTGTTAATCTCATCATTTCATTTCTACTTTTTGTGTAGATTTTTTATAAAACACATACTACATTAGTAGTAGGTAGATACTGGGATAGATGTTTATTTTTTTAAAAAAATCTTGAACTTTTTATTTTGTATTGGGGTATAGCTGATTAACAGCGTTTTGATTATTTCAGGGGAGCAATTTTTAAACAAAACAATTGACAACTGTCCTTTTAAACTATTGTATTCTTGGTTTCTAATCTTGGCTCTACTGCTGACTAGCTTGACATGTTAGCCAACTTCTTTTTACTAGAACCTCAGTTTTCTTATCTGTAAAATGTTAGACTGAACTAGGTCTTGGGAGTCTCCAATCCTGGCCTTCTCTGAGTATAATAATTCTCTCTTTCAGGCTTTTGAGCCTGAGACAGAGTCAAGAAGAGTAGGTTCAAGCCCTAGCATCTTGCTGGATGCTTTGTCCCTCAGTCAGCTTTCCTGAGTCCCTTCCCTTCTCCACTCCTACCTCCTCCAGCTAGCCGACAGGCAGAGGATCTGTTACATAAGCCTAACTGACCTACTTGAAGATCTTTTGTTACAACCACCATCACTTTTCCTGCAAACACAGATGGGATGTTTGCATCCAATCTGCATTCTATCCTTCCTGGGCCCTGAAGGTGGGTCTGATTGTGCTTCTCTTGTGTCTTCATTGTTAGCCTAGGTTTATATGTTACATCTCTCTGTCTGTAGTCTTAAAGGACACAGTCTGAAGGGGAGACAGCTCAGCCAGTTTGAGTCCCCAGGGGCCTGATCTAGTGAATGCTCACTGACCATTCCTGCTCATCAATCATTTATCATGTCTGCTGGGAAGCCAGGACAGTGCTAGACTTTGTCAGGAGAAAAATGACCCATCCCTGAACAGGAAACGACTGACAAGGACCAGAAACACTGCTAAATGCCTTGGCCAATGTCTTTTCTCTTGCAGGGAGTAAAAGAGAAGAGGGAAATCAATAAGCCACTGGAAACCATCTTTCACTTTCTGATGGGCTGTTTAAATGCAGATTTCCCTTTTGGGCTGTAAGGACTCCCCAGGAGACAATTACATTCTCTTTGGAAATGCCTGCCAAGGCTAGAGACTTTGCAAGCCGGTGTCCTGGGTGGGCATGCTCAGTAGACTTCAAGGTGGTTTAAGTTGGTTGAAATATGTTTATTTTTTTCTGTCTCTTCTCCAGATATAGAAGCAGGTCACAGGTATACCTTACTAAATGCTGTTCCTGTTATCACTACCTTAGACCAGATGGCCACATTTAAGAATACATTAGAACTATTAGTTCCAACCTGTCTCCTCCTCTGCTCCTCCCCCCACCTACAGTCCTCCTTCCCCTACAAGATTTTAACACGACATCTGTCAAATGTATAAAAAATGACTTTTCCTTCTCGCTGCCTTGCCCACCCACCCTCTGACTGTGGTGTTGATGAGTATAGAACTATACATGTGGGAGACACAGAGGACAAATTCTTCATGTAGTTCTAGCCCCCTCCTCCTAACCCTTCTGTAAACCTAGGGGAGCCCCACCCCCACCCCTTGGAGGAATTCCAAGGCTGGCCTTCAAGTCACAGTCTAGAAAAAGTTAAAGCTCCCAAGTCTTGTCTCAGTGGAACTATGTAAAGAAATTCAAGAACCCAGATGTAGGGCGATGGGCCTAGGTCACTTCAAGCATTTGGGGCTTTTTGAATCTCCTGCCTATCCCCTAGGCTTGCCCTGGCCATCTTTCAAGGTATGTAGGAAACAAGTGACCCACATGGGTAGCTGGAACTTAGTAGCCACAGCAAGTCCAGGAAGGGTGAGATAATCAGGGCAGGAATATTTTGGAGATAGGTCCCAGTCTGACTCAAGAGATAGGTAGGGGTCAGAGTGACCTCCAGCTTGGGATGACCTGCTTCTGACTCAACTTGTGGAAAGAGCATTCCTGGGTCTTTTTTTTTTTTTTACTGATAATTTTTCTCTTAGAGTATTGGGAGCTGACTTGGGTAGACTTGGGTAGCTCTAGGAAATTGCTTCTAGATTGTAGTGTAGAGAGATGCTGCAAAAATTTTCCATTAGGGGCTTCAATGTTAAAGGTCTAGGGGGGAGTAGGAATAGGGGTGCAGGTGCAGATAGTCTCTTGAGGCAGCCTGGGAAAATCCACCTAGACAAACTACTGTAATTCCTTAGCCTGCCTGAAAACTGACACAAGAAGGAGAAGCCAGGGGCCAGAATTTCAGAGATTCTGGTTTCTTCGGAAACTATTGCAGTTAGAGGAAATTCTTGTACTTCAAACTCAGGCTCTAGAAAGTTTAAAAGACACTTGATCTCAGTGCAATATATGATTTAGAATCGCTCGGGCTGCTTGTTAAAAATGCTAAGGTGATTCTGAGCAAAGAGTCTGGGAATGACAATTGAAAAACTGGTATAAAGAATCAGAGGCACCTGGATGATGCCAAAAAATTCCCAAACAACTTGACAGTAACTTTTATTTCCAAGATGCTTTGAAGGTGCAAGCTGATGCTCATCAGGTTGGGAGCTACTCTGGTGAGGGAGACCTCTGCAGCCAATGGTATCACGATTTGTGGTCTGGAAACACTTCTCTCTGATCTTTGCAATCCTTGGCCCTGTTGCCTGCATTTTCTCTAAAGGACCTATTCCTTCAACAAGACTGAACTCTTGACATCATAAATTTTGGGGCAGCAGCTGGGTCTTACTTCAGAAACTGCTGGGCCCATTAGGTTGAGCTAATGGCTGAAGTTTCATACTAGAGTCCATTGCTAAGATGTAAACCAAACAAGCAACTTCCCTTACCTCATATACTTGGTCACTGTTATAGTTGAGGTCACTTCGTAACTTTTAGAAGAGGTCTAGAAAGAGGTGTTATCCTTTGTTATTGGTCTGTAATAATTGAGAAAATGTCCTGGATGGCTTCATATCTTAAGATGCTTATCTGGGTTTACCAAGCTTTTAGGAGCTGACAGATGTGAATTGGCTTTTGACATATTGGCCTCTGGATCAGGTGGTCTGTCTTGTTCTTGCTGAGCTGACCTGCATCTAGCCTCTCCTTTCAAATCAAGCCATCCTAGCTGGGGTTCGTGTCTGCCAGGTGTGGCTAAAGCCAACCTTCATTTTGGGTCTTTGTTGCTGCGCATGGGCCTTTAGTTGTGGCAAGCTAGAGCTACTCTCTAGTTGCAGTGTGCAGACTTCTCACTGCAGTGGCTTTTCTTGTTGCAGAGCACGAGCTCTAGGCACATGGGCTTCAGTAGCTGTGGTTCATGGGCTCTAGAGCACAGGCTTAGTATTGTGTATTGTGGAGTACAGGCTTAGTTGTCCCACGGCATGTGGGATCTTCCCAGATCAGGGATCAAACCCATGCCACTGCATTGGCATACAAATTCTTTACCACTGAGCCACCAGGGAAACTTTCCCTGCCGTGGACTTTTTTAAAAATTTATTTTTGGCTGCACTGGGTCTTCATTGTTGTGCGTGAGCTTTCTCTAGGTGTGGTGCAAGGTCTTCTCTATTTGTGGTGTGTGGGCTTCTCTTGTTGCCATGGGGCTTAGTTGCCCCATGGTATATTCCCCCACCAAGGATTGAGCCCAAGTTCCCTGCACTGGAAGGCAGATTCTTAACCACTGGACCACCAAGAAAGTCCCCCCCCCCCACGGCCCCATGGCCACCCACTGACTTTTGAATAGAGCAGTCAAGGGCTAAAGTGGAAAACCCATTCCTCAGTTTTCCCAGTCAGTCTGACTAGCCTGTGCTTTAATGTGTCACTAACAATGCCTGAGTGAGTTACATTCAGGAAGGGACTAGCCAGTGCCAAGTTCTCATTTTCTCGAGTAGAGAGCAATTAAAGAATCCTATCAAGTGCAAAACTTGCAAAGCTCAAGTGTTACCCTTAATAGAAAGCCAGAACTGGAAAGGGCTGTTTGATTCAAGTCTGCAACTTGACAGATAAAGAAACTGAGACAGGTAAAGGGACCTATTCAAGATGATTCAGTGACTTACTGGTAGAGCTTCTTGTAATAGCCAGTCTTTTGATACCTCCCCACTATTGTTGAAACAGTCTGGGTTACACCTTTGTAACCCAGAAATGGATAAGAGTCCTGTCCTTGAACACTTTGGGCAAGATAACAGAGTCTGTTTACAAGGCCGTATGAAAAAGATCTCTGGTTTATTCAGGAGAGAATAAAATCCCAGCCTATTTTAGTTGTGCGTAAAGGAAACAAGGGCTTCCCTAGTGGTTCAGATAATAAAGAATCTGTCAGCAATGCAGGAGACCCAGGTTCAATCCCTGGGTCAGGAAGATCCCCTGGAGAAGGGAATGGCTACCCACTCCAGTATTCTTGCCTAGAGAATCCCATGGATAGAGGAGCCTGGAGGGTTACAGTCCATAGGGTCATGAAGAGTTGGACACGACTGAACAACTAACACCAACCAGCCAAATGGAACAAAGGAAGGGATTTTCTTTTGTCCATGCCTAGCTGTTGAGGGAGAAGACCTTTTGAGAGAATGGGGGCAAGTATCAACTGAAAAAAAACCTTAAAGAAAGGCAAAATCCTTCAGGTCGCTTCTTATCCCCTTGTGAAGCTTCTCAGAAGGAAAGCCAGGCTCAGCTACTTTTCATGGCACTTGGACATACACTATTCTGAACAACAATTTTTTAATCCTTCCCTCTGCTGCTCCTTGCCATTAAAACTCTAGTATTTCTGGCAGCCACCCATGCTAATTAAATAACTATTTTGGGGGTGGTACTGTTCAGCTAGAGGTCAAGAATGTGAAGAGGAAGACAAGAGGTGCAGCTCAGGAAAAGTGGATGAAGGTTTTATTTCTGTGTTTGCAAGGCCTGGCATTGGGAATGTTCCCTACGTGACCCAAAATACTCATTGTCAGACATACCAACCACTGAGGAGTATCTTGTAACCAAGCAAGGGGTGGGGTGCCATGGGGATCCTTAGGAGAATGAGGCATCAGGAAAGGCAGGGGTAAAACCTAGGCTAGAAAGACCCTCTAGGGCTGTGGTTCACCAGGTGTGGTCCCTGAACCAGCAGGCATCCCCTGGGAACTTGTTTGAAATGCAAGTTCTCAAGCCTCACTTCAGACATAATGAATAAGAGACTCATGGGACCTAGCAATCTGTATTTTAACAAGACTTCCAGGGGATTGCGAACTACTGATTTAGATCATTCACAGGGTGGACTGGTCTCCCTGGAGAGAGAAACCAGCTGGGAGCCCTCTCACCTTGCCTTCTTGATAGGTAGTGTTGGGGATTGACAAAAGCAAAGCTATACAATAAGGTCAGCTAGACATTCATATCTGCTTGACCACCTACTAACTGGGTGACTGTGGGCTACTTGGTAACCTCACAGGTTATATTCAGTAAAAATGGGTATATTAATGCTTACCTTGGAGAGCTATAGAGACTAAGATCACAAAAGAAATCCCCTTACCCAATGCCTGGCACATGTTTTCAACAAGTGCTTCTCTTCCTCTCTGTTTTTCTTTCTTCCTCCCTCTTCCTTGCCTTCTTTCCTTCCTCCTAAAAGGGCCCACTGGCCACTCCAAGTTAGCTGTAGGCACATGCCTCATTGTTGATCAGAAACCAGCCTGAGAGATCAAACTCCCAATACCTACAGTGTATAGTGATCATATTTTCAGGTGAAAAGTCAGGACGCATGGGTCTGATAACAGATTATTTGTAGGACAGTGGAATAGAATATTTGAAATTAGAATTGCTGGGAAATCTAGATTAAAAAGGAATTGGATATTATTCCTTTAAGAATTATGACTCTTCTCCATCTTCATCTTTTTATTCATGTCCAAAAGTTTCTTTGATTTGGGAATGCAGAACACCATGTGTCCCACTCAATGGTAAGTCTGAGCAAGAACCAACCTATATTTGGTCCTGTACTTGAAATGCCCTGAGGATTGGGAAGTATTTTATTGGAAGTCACATCAACAGTGTTCCAAGGCCAAGTGCTATTTGGGTACCTCGCTGGAGTAACCCAATACTATCTCCTCGCTTTTGGGGATGATGGGACTGCAAGATGAAGAAGTTGTGACCGTTGGGAAATTAGGGATTTTGGTGGGGGGCATAAACCAGTTATAAACAAGAAATGAAGAATTTAAGCCTTCATACAGCCACTCCCAAATAGACTTTTCTTGAGTTTTCTTCCTCTTATAGGTAGCTATGTTTTATTTGATAATTTGATCAGTTCCTGCGCTCAAAACACTTGTCCTTGGTTTTTGTGAGATTGCACCCCTGGGTATCCTAACTATGTGCTGACAACTCCATTTTCATTTGTTTCTCTGGCTCCTCTTCTCTTCCTCACCTCCCATTATTGCTGTTTTCCTAGGTTTCTGATCTTCTTTCTTAGCAATTTCTTCCAGGGAAAACTTCCTTGGTTTCTACAATTTCTTCTGGATCATTGGCTCTCAAACCTGTATAACTATCTCCCTTGTTCTCTCTTGAACTTCAAATCTACTTGCATGTCCTGCTGGCCACCAGCATTCAGCACATTAGAGAAAATATCATCTTTTATCCCACTCCCAAACCAGCATTTCCTCATTACTTATCCTTATGCTTTAATGATCATACTTAGGATTGAACTCCCTCTACCAAATCAACTTTGATCTCCTCCTTTTCCTCAAATGAGATTTAAAGTTTTCAAACAAGACTCCAGTCCACCTTTCTAGCTGTCTTTCCATCCAATCTTCCCAGCCCTTTCCAAACTTCACTACATGTTTACTATCAAATTTCCCATACTCTTTACCTTTGAGACTTTATTTTTTTTAATTAGTTTATTTATCTATTTTTAACTTTACAATATTGTATTGGTTTTGCTATACATTGACATGGAACCGCCATGGGTGTACATGTGTTCCCCTTCCAGAACCCCCTTCCCACCTGCCTCCCTATCCCATCCCTCCAGGTCATCTCACATGCCCTTTCTGGTTCCTTCTCTCTCTGTTACAATCCTATCTGTTCTTTAAGGCCTACTTCAGTGCACCACAAAACTGTTTTAGAGCCCACACATGATCCTTCCTTCCTCTGAAGTCTTGCACTAGGCCAGAGTATACCATGCACAGTACTAGACATTATACATCTAGCACTCAGTTCACTTTCTCTACAATTCTGCCTGTGAGGCAGGTATTATTATCCCCATTTTGCATATGAAGAAACTACACTGAAGGTTGTATAGCTTGAAAGTTTTGTCTATGGCTTTTGTCATAGTGTACTCTTGGTATCCTTAATTACATGCTGGCAGTTCCATTTTGGATTACTTATGTGGCTTCTCTTGTATTCCTCACCTCCCATTGTCACTTCTACTTTCTAAAGTAGCAGAGCCCAGAACTGAAGCTAGGCTTGCTTGCCTTTAACCACTTTGGCATACTGCTTGAAGGGCATTCACTGTTGGTACAGTGTTGGGTGAAAAATGGATGAGCAGAGAAAAGTCATATTTATGAAAAACTGTAGCAAGTTAAAAGTCAATTCTATATACAAAGGGGAGATTTGAAACCAATTTCCAGCCCAAATTTAGCTTACTTTAAAAACATCTCAGAGGATAAGGGAAGAACATCCCCTTATTCCTGCTTGCATTTGTGACTAGAGAACACAGGAGCCCTATATAGCTATATCCCCTTCTAGAGTGCCCTCTTCTCGTTGTCTGCACACACATTTGCCAATTCTTGGTTCAGTGTCTTACAGCTCAAGAATTATGTGGGAGTGTAGAATTATCTTCACTTACCAGATGAAGAAAGTGAGACTCAGAGGCAGTATAGTTTGTAAGAGCAAAGATGCTATAAAAATCAGACTGTGCCTGCATTTGAATTATGGCTTCAGTACTTATTGGCTGTATGGATTTGAGCAAATTAATTTCTCTGAGCTTCAGTTTCCTCATCTGTAGGATAGGAATAATAATATGGCTGCTGTGAGGATTAAATGAGTTGATGTATATAAAGTATTTATAATAGTGTCTGACATATAGTTAGTGCTCTGTATTAGCTAATATTATCTATCATCTTTGCCATTCCTTCTTTAGCAAGGTCTTAAATTCAGGTATCCTTTTTCCACCTTCTCTATCTATGGTGTTATGATGGGAAAACGGGAAGGAGGTTGGCCATCTGGTGACCTTAGGCAAGTCACTACTGCTATATTATACCTCATCTATAAAATGAGGTATTAAGGGTGATGATCTTTGAAGTACTATCCAGCTTTGTCATTGACTCCAAGTAGGCCCTGACAACAGGCTTGCCATTTGGTTTATGGCCACAGGGTCCTATCTAGGGATTGGTTTTGTCCAGGGTATAGCTGGACTTTATGACCTGAGGGCCCAGGCAGGTCAACTAGACTAAATGGGGACAAGAATGAGCCAACTGCTGCTGGGGAAAGCCAAGAATGGACTCGCTAAAAAGAAGACTGCACTGTGAAAAACATACAGGTAGCAGAATCAAGTAGACCTGGGCCTAGGGGAATTCAAACAGCATCACAGTTAGAGTCCTGAGCAGAGTGTTGGTAATTGACGCCAAGATACTCTTTTGACCCTTGATAAACAGTCAGTGATAAAACTTGATAAAACAGTCAGTGATAAAACTTTAAACCCTCATGGTGCTCTGAGTTGGCCTGTATGTACTTGATAAGCTCTAGTAACACCCTGTTGGTACCCATTTTTGGCAGGAGAGGGGAGACTTCTGTGTAAATACTTATTTTATAGAGGCCAGTGACCTGCAATTCTTTTCCTCCACTGCGGCCAGAACAAGAAGAAATTGACTTCTAGTGTAACTGTAAAAAAGCGAGTTTAAATGAAGCTCCATTTAGAAGGGGTACCAGTGACTGAAAGTGGCTGTCCAAATCTCTTTCTTTGTGGTTCTTAAAGAATAGGAACCATCTGGTTTATGGTGTGAATGGAGTTCTATGAGTTAATTATAGCTAATTAGTAGACATTGGTAGTATGGCATGATAGATACTAGTGCATATGCAGTCAGAAGACTGAGCTCTATAATTTATTACATGTATGATTGGCCAAAGAACCAGTTCACCACTCTGAGACTCAGTTTCCTTATCTTTAAAATATGGGTAATAGTGAGACCCAGCTCATTCATAAGGATCAAGAGATGCAGTAGATGTGGAACACTTTGTAAACAGTAATTCGTGAGATACTCAAAAGGTGGTATTATAAAAGGTCCTATTTGAAATCTCTTTTGCATCCAAGCTAAGGAGCTCCCTCTATGCCTTCTATCAAAAAAAACAATGGCTATAACCCAATGAAGGATTCCTTAGGCAGGAGCTAACCAATAGAATGCCTTAACTAAGTCAAAAGATCAGTGTGTGTGTTTTTTTCCTATGTGTGTCATGTGTTATGCATTAATATCATGACCATAGGGTTATTCTCTGGCTAGTATGTTGGAAGGCAGACCTGTATGAGAGGATGCATGATCCATATTCTGTCTCTGTTATCTGAATTATTTTGACTTTGGTCTTGCAGAGCCAATAATTACCTCGGTGTCCTTCATCAGAGTAGACTGATGGAAAAGATGACTTCTAGAGGACATGTTCAGCAATTCAGTTCTGGGAAGGGAATGTTTAAGTCCTTTGCCTGATGAGCCATATGTTCTCTATTCTGGAAATTGTTCCTCCAAATGCCAAGAAGATTGATGACCCATACAGGCTGGAACCAGTTGTGAGGAAAAGGAGAACAAATAATACAGTGGTCAAGATGGTAGCCAGAGAGAAACAGCCTATTCCCCCATACTGTACATCCTCATCACTGTGCCTAGACAAGTGTCATGAACATATGTGTGTGTGTTTATGTGGAAGTGGCATAGATGTCTGCCTGCTACTATGTGGAGCCAAGTCCTGCTGGCCATAAAGTCTAATGACCAAGGTGCATAGCCCCTACCTTGCTGAGTGATCTGAGCTTACCCTTTAATCTCCTTGTGGCTCAGTTTTGACATCTATCAAATGCAGAAGTCAACCTTGATTCCCTATGTATCTCACAGGGTCATTGTATAAATCACTGAGTGAATCTGTGATAAGGTCGAGTTTCCTGGGAGCAAGGCATCACAGAATGCCAGATTCTTTCATACCCATGAACACATGAATTCTCTGGATAGCATCATGTGTGGGTGAGAACAGGAGGCTGCAGGACTGGAGTCCATTATATGTGAGGAATGCTGTGGTCTGTAACTCATGAGGGTGAGGTACAGTAGAGTTAAATAATGTATCACCAACTCTCAATTGGACAGTTGAAAGGAAGAAGAGGAAATGGGGAGAACAGAATTTAGAGCAAATATGCTCGAGCCTCATTTTAGCCATTGATTTCAGACTCTCCACTCGTTCCAGATCCAAAGCTGCCTTGAAGCATCAAGGACAGATGGACTGGAGCTTTTTCTTCTCTAGGGGAGGAGCTCATGAGTAGGGATAAAAGTATGAGGCCTACATAGTCCATATACACATTCTGGGTCATTCTACCCACTGGCTAATGGAGAGTTGATAGTATTGTCTTGTGGTCCAGTAGAGCTTGCTCTCCCAGTGTCATCTCCATCACCCCTACCCTTCACCACTAATATGTGAGTTTTTTCCATAAGTAGTAGAGCTTCGGGGAGTGGGGGAAGTAAGGTAGCTAGATGTGTGGACTGAACACATTCTTATTTTGTCTCTTAAGCTGATCACTGGAGATTCCATCGTTAGTGCTGAGGCAGTATGGGATCACGTCACCATGGCCAACCGGGAGTTGGCATTTAAGGCTGGCGACGTCATCAAAGTCTTGGATGCTTCCAACAAGGATTGGTGGTGGGGCCAGATCGACGATGAGGAGGGATGGTTTCCTGCCAGCTTTGTGAGGGTGAGTGTCAGCTTTCACTCTCCTCTCCTTTCTCCTTGGCTACTTGCCCCTGGCTTCCCCCTCACCAGCCCCTTTTCTCCTTCTCATTCCCCTTCTTGTGGCTCCTCACATTTTTCCTCCATGTTTTTGGTCTCCTACCCAGGACTTGGGCTTTCTTTAATCTTTGCCCTTCTAATTTTGAGATTTTTTCTTGTTTTTATAACAATCCCCACCTCCTGCCTCCCACCTTCTACCCATTGTGACTTTGCACAAATCACTTCCCTTTTGGCCTTGATGGTTTTGAAGACCTTTTCAACTCTATATTGCTGTGAAAATTTACCTTTCTTACCTCTTTTCTGCTTTCTTTCTTTCACTTGCCTCTTCTTTTTTTATCCTTTCTTTTTATAGCTCTCTTCCCACCCTCTTTCTCCCCTCCCCACTCCTCTCTGCTTCCTTTGCCTCTTTTCTCTCATTTAGGGAAGTGTGAACACCCCTGCGTGTTGTCTCATGATTGTCTACAGCTGTTAATGTAAGAATCTGGGCTCCCTACCTTCTCAAGGGCTAGAGTTTACTGGCTGCAAATCTTGCTTTTTGCAAGGTGGTTGGGAACTAAGATGTACCAAGGGTGGGAAGCAGGCAGCTTGATAAGGCTGCCAAGGCCTTGCCCCTTTTGACATTATACCACGAAGAACCTGGCCCTTAAAAGAAGGGGTCCTTGAGAAGGGGCTCCTTAGCAGTTTCTGCTTCCTTTGTGTTACCCATTAGCAGGATCCTAATGGGGGAAGAACACTGGCCTGGTGTTCCAGCTCTTGGCCTTCCTTGGTGTTATGAGCTAGAATTAGCTGTTTGGCAGTCATGAGCTCTGATTTTCCCCATATGCAAAATGGTGTTGACAATTAGCTCATGCTAGGGGATATCACAGTGAACAAAATAATGTATGTTAAAACAGATTTGTGGCAATACAAGTACCAAAGCCACATCAGGGTGTCTTATACCCATCCTTACTATCACCTTTTGTTAGTTTCTTTTGTAAGATGAGGGTGAAGTCCTGTCCTCAAACAAAAGATCAGAGTGTCTTGGGTCTTTGGAGAATGAAGGGCCTCAGGATAAGAAGGATAGAAGTGTGACATGAGGGAAGGAGCAGGGCATTTGGGATCAGATAAAATCCAAGATGAAGATGCAGTCTTATTTTTACTACCTCCTGCCTCTATGGCTTTTGGCAAGACTTTTATCTTTCCTGAGCCTTGTTTCCTCATCTGAAAAATAGGAATAGCAGAAATTTTATGATGATTAAATGAGATTACTGTGTGAGTAAAGTGTCTGGCACATAGTGGATACTTAGCACATGGTAGCTTGCTTTATTATCACCACCACCACTACCTTATTATTAATAACTCCAAGAAGGTCTGTGTATCAAGGCTGACCATAGTGGTTGAAAGAAGCCTCCTTCCTAGGAGAGTTGCAAATGTAGGAAGCACTGTTATCTAGTTACAATAATTTAGGTGAGGGCACTGCTCAGAAGCAAAGAGGTAGACAAAATGGCCTCTCATCCCCTCTATATTGAGAATTTCTTAATGAAATATCCAGTCCTTTTCCCTCTAACATATATGGTGTCTTCCATCAGAGTCTCCACAGACCATGTGTCCCAACTCAGCTTTGTTGGTTGATGAATTGGTCCCAGGGGTAGTTAGAAAGAGCACAACAATAACCATGGGCCTTTGTAACTAGCGTGAGACCCTGTATACAGACAGCTTGTGTGCCTTGGGCTGACAGCCCCCTCTTTAAAAGAAGGATTAAATTGCACTCAGTGAAAATCATCCAAATCTGCATGTATTTCATCTTCAGTGAAATGTCATTTTTATAATAAACTGTAATTCAAAGGGTGGGATAAAATACTGGGAAAAGCAGAAAGACTCTAGGAGACAAATAACAGAACCAAGCTTTAGAATATCAGTGAACTCACATTGATGCTCATGCATCCAAGACCAAGAGGAGTGTTTCTCCAAGCACATAGCTTCAGTAACCACATGGGTGGGCTGAAGCTGACCTTTGAGGAGACCCCTGTCTGGGCCAGACATGCATGGTATAGAGTCTAGCCTAGTGGTCCTCAATCTTGGCTGCACAATGAAATAATTCACTTAGGTAGCTTTGAAAGACACAAACACTAAAACCCTGGCTCTAGGCTGGTTAAATCAGAATCTTTGATATTGAGAACGATTTGGCTTAGGCCAGTATAGTCCAATAGAAATATAATGTGAGCCACAAATGCAAGCCACAACTATAAAATTTTCTATTAGCCACACTAAAACAAGTTAAGATACCCTACCAGTGAAAATAATTTAATATATTTTAGTTAACCCAATATATCTAAAATATTATGGTATAATATTATCACTATAAATTTTTAAATATTTTACTAAGTTTTTGAAATCTGATGTGTATTCTATACACATCTCAATTCACACTGGTCACATTTCAAGTGCCTATTAGCCATATGTGGCTAATTGCTACTGTATCAAATAGCACAAATCTAGACTGTGAACCATGACAGCAGACCAGGAGCATTAATGACAGAGCCTAAATCATAAGTTAGAACTCCAATATTCTATTATATCAGTGTTTATTCTTTGAGAAACTGAGATATTGCCTCAGATTGCATTTGTAATGAGTTTTTGATCATTGCAAACCTTTTAAAGTGATAAGTAAATGGACTTCAGATCACTAAAGGGGAATACAATGGAACTTTAGCAGCTAGCAGCTGTGGTGTCACCAGTAAAAGGAAATTGGGTTAAATTGTTGCATGAATGATGTGAAAATTGATGCCAAGTTAGACCTTTCAGTTCTCATAAATGAGCATTTATGTATAGGTTTACATTCTGGTAAGATTGTGTTACTCAAGGAATTGAATGGCAGAGGTTATGGCAGAGGCTCTTTTCTTGTTGTTGTTGTTGTTGTTGTTTGGTCACTCACTAAGTCGTGTCCATCTCTTTTGCGACCCCATGGACTGTAGCCTGGCAGGCTCCTCTGTCCATAGTATTCCCCAGGCAAGAATACTGGAGTGGGTTGCCATTTCCCTCTCCAGGGGATCTTCCCAACCCAGAGATCTAACCCACATCTCCTGAATTGGCAGGTGGATTCCTTACTACTGAGCCACTAGGGAAGCCCAGGCTCTTTTCTAGTAGGTATTTAAAAGTAGAATTGCTAACAACATTCTTCTACATCGATTTTGGTTGAGATTAGAATTGTATTGCAGAGGCAGTGCTAGCTATATTAGAAAATGAGAGACCTGAGTTCTAATTTTGGCTTTTCCAAACATTTGACATATCATCATGGGTTTTTAGTTTCTCCTTCATCTCTGAAGCATTCTCTAGAATCTATTCAAGCTCTGACATGTCTAGGTAGGACACATAGATGAGTAACACTTAACTATTGAATCTTTATTAGTACTGATATAGGTAGATGTTGATTTCCTGAGATGACGTACCTCTATGTTGTAGTATTGTTGCCTTGTTTATCCAGTCTCATCCTGAGCTGATATTCAATAGCTTCTTGATAATACTGTCCTTCGGGTATTTGGCATATAACATAAAAGTATAATGGCAAAGAAAAGATTTTCCTCCTAACTCTACCGACTGGACACCTTTGTGGATCATTGGACCAGATTGGTCACTGACATAGTAGAGCATTTCCATTTCCTACCTGGAAGTGTCATTGCTATGTGAACATCAGCCCTAGGATGTTTAGTGCTGTTCTATCCAAGGTAGACTTACCTGTTGTTAATCAGGTTTAAAGCCAATTTGGAATCTGAGAAACTCAGATTCTTGCCTCAGTTCTGAGTATGCACCTTTAACAGTTTTCTGTATATTTTTGAAGCCAAATTTTCCTCCTTGTAAAATGGGGATAATTAAGTCTTGAGAAAATCCTTTGTAACCTGAGGTATGCTGGATATCTGTAAATAGGAAGTGTGATACCATTTTGGGTGCTGTACAAGAAACTTCTGAGTTTATATGCCTTCTATCCAGTGAAATATCTGCCTCTCTTATTATTCAGAATTTTAGTCTGTATGTACATACAGGTATGTGTGTATGTGTTTTCAGTCTCTTGCATATTTCTGGGGATATGACTTCACAAGAGCAATGCAGGAGTTGATTTACTTTCTCAGCAGTTGGTTATGCATGCTCAGTCACTCAGTTGTGTGCAACACTTTGTGACACCATGGACTGTATCCCTCCAGGATCCTCTGTCCATGGGTTTTCCTAGCAAGGATACCCGAGTAGGTTGCCATTTCCTCCTCCACAGCAATTGATCAGGTTAAGTGAATTACAGCTTGCTGAACATCAATCCTCACATCTAAGTGCTGACATGTTCAGCTGCTTTTCTGGGCTGGTGTCCCCTCTGGGAGCCCAGAGCCAACTGCCAGGATATGACGTGTCTCTTAAGTAGAAAATCCCATTCCTGTGGTGGCCCTCCTGTCCCATTTGGGGCCCTAATTACAAATCATTCAGGCCTATTTCTTTTATCACCATGTAAAAATTGGCCTTTGTTCTGACTTTGGGCCATGGCCTGGGGTCAGCTTACTGCCCACTTGAGGGCAGGCTCTGTACAGAATACATAACAACCTGCTATTAGTGGTAGCTGAGGCCTGAGTGACAAGGCATGGGTTTGTTCAGAGTGTAAAGAGCCTACTGAGAAGCCATAAGCGTATATTTTCCTTGTTTCTTAAAATTCTAGATCTCCCTTGTTTCTGGCCTTCTGGCAGAAGATGAAAGGATGAGCTAATCAGATCATTACCATCATTCCTTAGGGTTGTGCAGATCATATGTCACAGAAACTAAACCTCTCCTATTTATAGGAAAGCCCACTGCCCCAGAGTATTACTTGGCTTTGGATTATATAGTGTCTCTTTTTTCACTGCACTTGGGAAAACTTTTCACCCATATGAAACCCTAGACTCACAGTAGATTTAGAGCTGTAAAGACCCATCTTAGCCAGGATTAGCTGACTTAGATGTTTACAGGGCCAGGCAGGTAACTTACATGAGTAAAGCAGCCTGGTACTAGGGTAAGTGGGAGCCTGTGTCAAGTTGGAAAATCTATGCCCTATCTAAAGGGAGCAAAAGTGACTTGGATGGTTCTCATTGGTGGAATAGAGTATAGCAAGTATGAAAGTCCAGCAAGCTCAGATTGTCCAGATTTTTCAAGAAAAGCCAAGAATTGGATTTCATGTAAAAATCTTCATGTTTTAAAAATGTTGACCAGTAATTCACATTTTAAAAGAAACACTGTGAAGAATAAACTGAACATGCTGCTAAGTCACTTCAGTCGTGTCCGACTCTGTGCGACCCCACAGACGGCAGCCCACCAGGCTCCCCCGTCCCTGGGATTCTCCAGGCAAGAACACTGGAGTGGGTTGCCATTTCCTTCTCCAATGCATGAAAGTGAAAAGTGAAAGTGAAGTCGCTCAGTCGTGTCTGACCCTTAGCAAACCCATGGACTGCAGCCTACCAGGCTCCTCTGTCCATAGGATTTTCCAGGCAAGAGTACTGGAGTGGGTTGCCATTTCCTTCTCCGAAACTGAACATATCAGTAGGCTAAATTGAAACTTCAGTTCCCAGCTTGTGACCACTGGTCATCCTAATTTCCTCATTTTATAAATCCCAAGGAAACATAGACTCAGCGAATGGAAATGACTTTCTTACTCATGTAGGGAATTAGTGAAAAAGCCAGGACGTGAACTCAGGCCTGCTGACTCTTACTTAAGACAGGTGATATTAAGTCTTGGTCTAGTAAGTACAACATATGGAATTCCTCAGGTATGGTTTCTGTCTGTTGTTTTCCTGTGGATGGGCCGTAATTTCCTGTTTTTTGTATGCCTTGTAATTTTTTTTTTGTTGAGAACTGGGCAGTTTGAATATCATAGTTTGATAACTGTGGAAATCAGATTCTCTTCCTTCCTCAGAGTTTGTTGCTGTTGTTTGTTGAGGGATACAATTAACCACTTGTTTAGTGATTTTTCCAAACATTTTTGTTTTCTGCAAAGACTGCATTTCTTGCCATGTGTAATCATAGAAGTCTCCATTCCATTATGTCATTAGTCAGTCAGTGAACTGACAGAGATTGCTTTTAAATACCTGAAGCCAAAATAAACAAATTACTGACCAGGTCTTTGCAACTTGGCTAAGATTTGGGGCATTCCTTCAACACTAATCCAGACTGCCCACAACTCTGCCTTACTTTTCTTCTCCTACATTCCTGATTGCATGGAACCTACAGATTCTCCAGAAGTGAAAGCCTACCATCTACTCAGGCTTTTACTGAGCATATATCTCGTTCAGGGCTTGTGTGTTGCACTCTGACTTTCTCGGTGTGCACAGTGGCCCTTTTGAGTCTTTATTCTCCCAAGAAATTTTTTCCTCAGTCTCTTTCTTCCTGTGGTATTAGATCCATTTGCTGTTTGCCCTTCTGCCATCCTTTGCCCCAGATGGACATGGGTAGTGTAAGTCTTTAAGTCTTTCAACAAAAGCAGTCATGACCTCTAAAGCCAATTTAGCCTTAGGTAGAGGTATAAGACAAAGGTCAGTCTCTATGCCTGACCCTCAGGATCAAAAAGGTCAAAACACACAGCCACAGTATTTTTAAGAATGAGGTCATTAGCCCCTTGGCACCAGCAAGCTGCAGGAGGAATATGGGCCACCTTTCTCTCAGCTGCTGGGGAATCATAAAATGGTAGACAAATTAGCAAAATGCTTCAAAATTCTCTTACCAAATTTTAGCCACCCTTTTCTGCATCAAGAGGGATAAACTGGAAGATTGGGATTGACATATACACACTATTATATATAAACCAGATAACTAATAAGGGCCTAATGTATAGCACAGGGAATTACTCTGTAATGGCCTGTATGGGAAAAGAATCTAAAAAGAAGAGTGAATACATGTATGTGTATAACTGATTCACATTGATGTACACCTAAAACTAACACAACATTGTAAATCAACTATATCTTGATAAAATTTTTTAAAAAGAGTTCCCTGCTTGCTCTAAGTTTTGGATTAGATTCCAGAATTCTGAAAAAGTTAGTTCTGTTGGTCTTAGTCAGCTAAAGGGTGATTCAGCAGAGGGACTTATTATTTGTGCATTCCAATCTACCACTTTTAGTGATGTTCCCCTCTCCTGAATCTTAATCCTGTTCATTCTGGGATACAGAACAGTCGGGAAAGGGTATACATGGGCTGCTAACACGACTGTTAACACTTGAGGACCTACCTCCTATTTTAGGGTAATGGCAACAGCGTTTTGATTTCTTGAGATGAGTTCAGACATGCCCTTGTTTACCAATTCAAGTTTCAGGTGGACAAAGACCTCTAGTCTTAACCATCTATATAGAATGTGATGTGTTTGTGATGCTAGAGGTGATTTATTATAAGATCTGTGAATTAAGGATGACATAAGCAGGGAGGGCCTTTCTTCCTGGATCACAGAAATTTCTTCATACTAAAGTTTCAAATGGCGTTATTAGCAGTCATTTGCATTCACATGATCCACCATAATTGCTTCTCATTATGTGCACACTTTGGATGACATTATCTAGTACATCTTTTGGCTAATTGGAGGGGATTTTTTTTAATATAGAGTCACCCAGCTCAGAGATAAGATGATTTCCGCCATATTAAAGTAGGTCACCCTGTAGGTCTCACTTCAGTTCAGTCACTCAATCGTGTCTGACTGTTTGTGACTCCATGGACTGCAGCACACCAGGCTTCCCTGTCCATCACCAACTCCTGGAGCTTGCTCAGACTCATGTCCATCGAGTCGGTGATTCCCTCCCACCATCTCATGCTCTGTCGTCGCCTTCTCCTCCTGCCTTCAATCTTTCCAGCATCAGGGTCTTTTGCAATGAGTAAGTTCTTCGCATCAGGTAGCCAAAGTATTGGACTTTCAGCTTCAGCATCGGTCCTTCCAATGAATATTCAAGACTGATTTCCTTTAGGATGGACTTATTGGATCTCCTTGCAGTCCAAGGGACTCGCAAGAGTCTTCTCGAACACCACAGTTCAAAAACATCAATTCTTCTGTGCTCAGATTTCTTTATAGTCCAACTCTCACATCCATACATGACTACTGGAAAAGCCATAGCTTTGACTAGACAGACTTTTGTTGGCAAAGTAATGTCTCTGCTTTTTAGAGACATTACTTTGGTCTCATTCTAAGGTCTCACTTAGAATCCTCAAATTGAAAATAACCATGAAGGACATAGTCTGTGTCCCAGTCTCCAGGTACGATTATAACTAACTCATCTTGGACTTTTGAGAGCCTGGCTAGCATCTGTCAGATAAGCCTAAGCTACTTCTTTGATTAAAGCTGTTAGCCTTTATGTTGTAATCTAAGCCAATTTCTTGAAACATTGCTATTTGCATGAAGCAGATGATATTTAAGAGCTTGCAACGGTAGAAGACACTGTGAATCATTCCCTTCATGGTGGGGCTTTCCTTCCAAGGTTCTGTTGTTTCATCCATAACATTAATTGGAAATTTGATTGACTGCCTTAGTTTTAAGACTATGATCTGAAGCCTAGGGCCTGTTTTTCTCTGTGTAGCTAACCCCTAGGTTCATTTAGGGATCAGACTGGGCCTCCCTAGTACCATGTCTACATTGTTTTGGTGGTCTTGATGACTTGAGGAAAGGAAGATCATGACTGATTAAATGCTTGGGGATGAAATCTGTTTCTGAGGCTCTTTGGGAAGTACACAATTTTGTAAAATCATGATAATTGTATATATATTTATGTTTCTTTTTTGTCATTATAAATGTCATTATGAATCAAGGTAAGCCCCTTATCTTTTTCTTATTATTATTATTACTGCTGTTACCATCTCTTCACCAGTATTTATTAATCCTAAAACAAAAGTGACTGTCCGGCACTTAGCAAAGCTGCCTCCTTGAGCCAGGTAGGCAAGGGCTGAAGTTATCTGGAATCTTGAGAGGCCTCCTCCAGGAACTTTGTCCTGCTAATTAGAAGGTCACCAGAAAAATCATACTTAGATGCCCACAGCTCTCTTTTTTGGTTTTCAGAAGTGAGTCTTCTTTGAAGAACCTTGATTTGGGAATGCCTTAGTGTTGAATGAGAGAATTGACTTTTTTTTTTTTTTTGCTTTAATTCTGTTCCTGGAATGAGTTTGGTCCCTCAGATTAACTCAGGGTGGTCATTTCTGGAGGACATAAAGGCTGGTTGCCAATCTCTAGGATATGAGCCACAGAATAAAGGGCCTGAGGGCTCAGGCCTTGTCTGTACCATTCCTGTTAGAGATCCAACCAGCAAGGGAGTCTGATGTTTCACGGCCTAAATACAAATAGGTACTATTGCCTTTTTAGAGACATTTTCTCTTCTACAATAGGACAGGAACAAAGCAAAAGTAGGCCACAGCCTTAAGAAAGAAACTAGACTCCCCCACCAAGAACATTACTCCCTGAGTATGGTAGACTGGACTAACTTCCCCTTTCCTTGACTAGGATTAGAACTCAGATCCAGTGAGATCTGAGTTGCAATGTAACTTTTGTTGAGTTTTTTGCCTTAAAGGAGTCAAGGAGTAGGTGGATAATGCTAAGAGTGCAGGAGAGGTGTATGAATAGGGAGCTTTGGGCAGAAATTTCTCTAGCCTTTTGAGGTTGAGTGGTCCTTCTCTATTGGAAATATGCTGTGTAGGCATATCCAAGATCACTTTGTGTGTGTTGAACAGGGGGCATTCTCTTTGGAGAAATAAGGAATGATAGGGCTCCTTGGAGATAGAGAGATGAAACACTTGACAGATTACCATGCAAGAAGAACACAGTGAAGGTTGCAGGAGCATTGGGCTGTAAAGTCAGAGATCTGAATTTAAGGGTCAACTCTGCTGCTGATTCTCTGGGGATGTCAGGGAGGGACCTCTTCTTGGCCTCAGTGTCTCAACTAAAAATTCAGGAAGTTGGACTTGGTGCTTTCTGATGGCCCTATCTGCACCAGTTTGAGCTTATTCCATGATTCTGTAACCAAGATCACCTGTGTTTACCTGTCTGCATTCAGTCAGAATGGTATATCAAATTGGTTTGATGGAGCTTTCTGGCGGAGAAGGAAGGATTTGACTTCACACTACAGTTGTTGAATAGAGGGTGGAGGAACCACTGACACATTAATAGGTAACACTCCATCCCCAGGATGTGGTAAGGCTGTTTCTGTGAGGTACCAGCCAGTGAGTACCAACAGGAATATGATACAAGGTTGTGTGAAGAAGCCATTCAGCAAAGAAGCTGTGCCCTTCTGTCCTTTATACAGCCAGATTCTAAATTAAGAGACAATTTGCTTTTGATCTCTACCTGTATCAGTTGAGTAGGAAGCTTTCTGAGGTGAAAATATCCAGGCCCCAGGCTCATCTTCTTAAATATGTCTATCCCACTATTTCTCTGAAGCCAGGCTGCTCTCTATTAGGAATCAGAGCCTCTCATTTCATGTTTTAAAATGTTTTTAATTTTTTATTGGAATGTAGTTGATGCATGATGTTGTATAAGTACAGAAAGTGAATTAGTTACGCATATACTCTTTTATTTTTAAGATTTTTTCCCCATATAGACCATTACAGAGTATTATGTGGAGTTCCCTGTGCTATACAGCAGGTTATTAGTTATCTCTTTTATAGATAGTAGTATATATGTCAATCTCAATCTCCCAATTTATCCATCCCTGCCTTATCCTCTTGTAACCATAAGTTTGTTTTTCTACATCCATGTCTCTACCTCTGTTTTGTAAATAAGTTCTTTTGTACTCTTTTTTTTAAGATTCCATGTATAAGCAATATCATATGGTATTTGTGTTTCTCTGGCTTACTTCGCTCAGTATAACAATCTCTAGGTCCTTCCATGTTGATGCAAATGACATTATTTCAGTCTGTTTTTTATGGCTGAGTAATATTACCTTGTGTATATGTACCACATCTTTATCCATTTCTCTGTTGATGGACATTTAGGTTGCTTCCATGTCCTGGCTATTGTAAACAGTGCTGCAATGGACATTGGGGTGTATGGATCGTTTGGAATTATAGTTTTCTCTGGGTATATATCTAGGAGTTGGATTGCTGGGTCATATGGTAGTTCTTATTTTTAATTCTTAAAAGAATCTCCATACTGTTCTCCATAATGGCTATACCGATTTTTATCCCACCAACAATGTAGGAGGGTTCCCTTTTCTCCGCACCCTCTCTAGCACTTATTGTTTGTAGAGTTTTGATGATGGCCATTTTGATTGGTGTGAGGTGATACCTCATTGTAGCTTTAATTTGTATTTCTAATAATTAGTGTTGTTGAACATCTTTTCATGTCCTTTCTGGCCATCTGTATGTCTTCTTTAGAGGAATATCTATTTAGATCTTCTGCCCATTTTTTTTTGATTGGGATATTTGCTTTTTGAGCTGCATGGGATTAATCCAATAAAAAATAATTACTCTCCTTTCATTTTATAATTACCACTTGGCTTTAAGATCTGGACTTCAGAGAAGAAAGGAGAAGGCTTTAGCCTCTTCATACTGAAGTGTGAATGATTGATATCAGACTTTTTCTTGAGAATGATTTGGAGGAGAGAAGGGACCATGAAGGAAGCAAGGAAACAAAGTCAGCAAAACCAAAAAAATAAAAGGTAGATGGGGGAAGAAAAGTGGAAAGAAACACAAAACACTATGGAAAGGGAGAGATGCAAACATACTTACTCTTAGCACCTCCATTTGGTTGGTGCCAGCTGGTCCTCCACAGGGACCTCATGCCCCTTTAGGAAGTATTTCAAATTCTAAGAGATTGGCCTGAGAATCAGAGAGAAATGACTTCATATCTTATACCCAAGTACTTGTGATCAGTGTGACCTTTAAAATAATTTCTTCGTGTCTTTGAATCTTTTTTTTTCTCATCTGTAAAATGAGGACAGTGAGCCCCAATTTTCCTTAAATATCAGACCCTGATATTTGAATAGCATGCTACAGTTTGATATGGCATAATTTGCCCTCTCTCATATAGAGAGTTCAAAGACTCGTAGAGCAGGGCAGAGTGGTTACAGCTGAAAACCAGAACAGAGAGAGACTATCTTCTCCAGAGACCTTAGAGTAATACCTAAAGCCTCACCTTCTTGGGGATCACAATGCAGTGCCTTCTGCATTCCCCATGACCATTGTGGAGTTCAAAAGAGTTAATTCATGTGAAAGGAGGTTAACAGCTCTGAAGTCTATGCCTGCATGAGAGATTAGACTTGATTTTAACCTGAAGGAAGCCTGAAGATTGAGCTGCCTTTCTTGAAAGGGAGAGACCACAGTTAAAACAGAGGATCAGATCAGTGCAGAAGGAAGCTGCCTAACAAATGAATGCCCCTGGTACTGTCAGAGCCACCTGCTCATGATAGCTTGGCCCTGACAGTTCTCTTTTGGCTCTTATTTGTCTTTCAGTTCCAGTTCTGAGATGGCAGGATTCTTAGGTCCCACTTACTAATGACAAGTTTCTGGACTGGCCTAGAGCCAAAGTATCCCTGGCTATTAGACTGCTAGTCTCTAGGCCTCTTTATGACTCTGCAAGGGCCAGCCTCTCCTTTACTTGATGCCCCTCAGAGGGATCTGGAAACATCTTACAGTAGCTATGAAATCTCCAAGTATATAAAGTTTAGCTTTAGAATGTACCTCATTTTCTCTTTCAGAGAAGGCAATGGCACCCCACTCCAGTACTCTTGCCTGGAAAATACCATGGATGGAGGAGCCTGGTAGGCTGCAGTCCATGGGGTCACTAAGAGTTGGAGACAACTGAGCGACTTCACTTTCACTTTTCACTTTCATGCATTGGATAAGGAAATGGCAACCCACTCCAGTGTTCTTGCCTGGAGAATCCCAGGGATGGGGGAGCCTGGTGGGCTGCCGTCTACGGGGTCGCACAGAGTAGGACACGACTGAAACGACTTAGCAGCAGCAGCAGCATTCTCTCTTTATCTTCCCTTCTCTTACTTGATCTTGCCAAGTAAGTCTTTGAAACAAGTTGCTGCCCAGAGCAGTACATCTGCTCAGGTGACCTACTGTCCCAAATAAGCATCAAACTCAGGTTCAGGTTGGATTGGTACCACAATATGCCAGAAATAGTGTGAGCACTAAATCTCTGCCAGTCTCAAACAGCTAGAGTTCTAACCCCTGGGCAATAGTTACTGGTTCAAGATGAGATTGTCTTCCTTGGGTTCTTGCACTGACTGGCTGAACTCAGAATAGTCAGTAGTCTTGAGATGCAATCCAAAGGAGTTATATAACATGAAGACAACTGACCAAACCATTCTCTTCCCTTCAGATTTTATTACTTTCCCAAGAGCTTCATTTCTGGCTTTAATTTCTTTTTCTTGATTGGGGCAGATTGGAGACTATTCCCTGGCTCTTCCTCCCACCCCAGACACAAATACAACCCTCTAGCTTTGGAATAGGACATCTAGAGCTGACAGAAAAATTCACTTATTTTCTTTCCTCATGTAAGACTGATATGGCTGTCTTTGGATGACGTATTAAGGCAATGAGTGGAAAGTTGAAGATAGGATATTTTTATATAACAGCATATCTAAAGTGACACATCTAAGGAGCTTTCTCCTTAATCCTTCTATAGGGATGATCCTGGAGAAGGCAAGACCAGAGCAAACCACAATTTCAGGTGACTTCCTTAAAGGTGAAAGGAAGGCATTTTCTAACTCGTAAATGGCCAGTTTTCTTGTTTCACTTTGCTTGCTTTTTTCCCCCTGTTTGCTGGGAAAAGATACATTTATACAAGGAGAAATCCACTTGAGGTGGTGGTGGATTGGAATTCTTTGTTAAAAAATAGATGAAGAAGACTTTTGAACAAAAAAGGGTCCACTGGAGAAGGGAATGACAGACAATTTCAGCATTCTTGCCTTGAGAACCCCATGAATATTATGAAAAGGCAGAAAGATATGACACTGAAAGATGAAGCCCCCAGGGCAGTAGGTGTTCACTATGCTACTGGAGAAAAGTGGTGAAATAGCTCCAGATGGAATGAAGAGGTGGAGCCAAAGTGGAAACAACGCCCAGTTGTGCATGTGTCTGGTGGTGAAAGTAAAGTCCGATGCTGTAAGAACAATATTGCATAGGAACCTGGAATGTTAGGTCCATGAATCGAGGTAAATTGAAAGTGATCAAACAGGAAATGGCAAGAGTGAACATTGACATTTTAGGAATCAGTGAACTAAAATGGAAAGGAGTAGGTGAATTTAATCCAAATGACCATTATATCTACTACTGTGGGCAAGAATCCCTTAGAAAAAATGGAGTAGCCCTCATAGTCAACAAAAGTGTCTGAAATGCAGTACTTGGGTGGAATCTCAAAAATGACAGAAAGATCTTGGTTCCTTTCCAAGGCAAAGTGAAAGTGAAAGTGAAGTTGCTCAGTCATGTCCGACTCTTTGTGACCCCATGGACTGTAGCCTACCAGACTCCTCCGTCCATGGGATTCTCCAGGCAAGAATACTGGAGTGGGTTGCCATTTCCTTCTCCAGGGGATCTTCCTGACCCAGGGATTGAACCCGGGTCTCTTGCATTGGAGGCAGATGCTTTAACCTCTGAGCCACCAGGGAAGCCAGAGGTTTCCAAGGCAAACCATTCAATATCACAGTACTTGAAGACTATGCCCTGACCACTAATGCCCAAGAAGTTGAAGTTGAACGGTTCTATGGAGACATAATAGACCTTCTAAAACTAACAACAAAAAAAGATGTCCTTTTCATCATAGGGGACTAGAATGCAAATGTAGGAAGTCAAGAGATACCTGGAGTAACAAGCAAGTTTGACCTTGGAGTACAAAATGAAATGGGACAAAGGCTAACACCTTCCCATGTGGGTTGGGACTGGCTGAGGCTGTGAGATAAGTGAGGACCCTTCCAACTGTATACATTGGGGGAAGTACAGCTCCGTAGGGAGAGTGCAGTGTCAGGCTGCAGACAGAGGGTGACTTTATTGCCATGGCAAGTGGTTGATGTTAGTGGGTCCAACATTGAGTTGTTGGCTGTGCTCCAATAAGCAGGTGACAGGGAATTCAGAGGCAGACAGTGTGCAATGAACCAATAATGGTTTTCTCATCTGTAAAATGAAGTGCTTATAAATTCCTTCAACAGATTATCATCAAGTAGTTACTGAGGAGGTACAGAAGTACTTTGCTGACAAAGGCCCATATAGTCAAAGCTATAGTTTTTCCAGTAGTCAAGTACAGATGTGAGACTTGGACCATAAAGGCTGAGCACCAAAGAATTGATTCTTTCGAACTGTGGTGCTGGAGAAGACTCTTGAGAGTCCCTTGGACAGCAAGGAGATCAAACCAGTCATCCTAAAGGAAATCAACCCTGAATATTCATCAGAAGGATTGATGCCAAAGCTCCAATAATTTGGCCATCTGATGTGAAGAGTTGACTCTTGGAAAAGACCCTGATGCTGGGAAATATTGAGTGCAGGAGAAGGGGGCTACAGAGGATGAGATGGTTGGATGGCATCATCAACTCAATGGATATGAGTTTGAGCAAACTCTGGGAGATAGTGAAGGACAGGGAAGCCTGGGGTGCTGCAGTTCATGGGGTCACAAAGAGTCGGACATGATGAGCAACTGAACAGCAACAGAAGTACTTTAGACCTGGAGCCGATCCTACAAGAATATGATAGTAGATATGAAAACTTATACAGGAATTAAATGACTTGCCTAAGTTCTGTGACCTTACTCAAATCCTTTCTGTTTTCTAGATCACAGTTTTCTCACCTAGAAGATGGAGGGATTGGACCAGATAAACTGCAAGAATCCTTCTAATCCATACTCTATAATTTTTAACATTGACGTAAAATACACAACATAAATTTTTTTTACCACTTCAACCATTTTAAGGTGTACAGCTCAGTGTACTTATGATGCTGTAAAACCATCACCACTATTCAGAAGTGTGGGGCACTGGCACAGTTCTATAGGATTAGTTAGTGAGACCCTACCTGTAGAGTAGCAAGTGGTATAGCCTAGACAACATAACAGGTCTGACTCTAAAGCGACTCCATTTTGCCAGGTCACCACACTGAAGTAGTTTTTCTGATGTCTATCAAGTATTGTGACCTTTCTAGGAGATGAATAGATTTCAGAGAAAAGTTCCAAAAGTTCTGGAAAAGTCAATAAATATCTATACCTGTTCACATGTTACTTTTTTGTTGCCCATCTGCCCCCCTCTCCACCCCTAGCGCACAAGACTCTGCACACAATATTTTAGAAGTAAATTCTGCATGATTTTATTTTATTTAATCTAAGTATTCCTTCTGTGATTATTTGACTAATAGAAACCTAAATTCTATCAAGGTCTAAGCAGTTGATGGGCTTAGAGATCAAATTGCCAACATCTATTGGATCATAGAAAATGCTAGAGAATTCCAGAAAATTCTACCACTACTACTGCTTCATTGACTAAGCCAAAGCCTTTGATTGTGTGGATCACAACAAATTGTGGAAAAATTTTAAAGAGATGGGAATACCAGACCACCTTACATGTCTCCTGAGAAACCTGTATGCAGATCAAGAAGCAACAGTTAGAACCGGACATGGAACAATGAACTGGTTCCAAATCAGGAAAGGAGTACGTCAAGGCTGTATATTGTCAGACTGCTTATTTAACTTCTATGCAGAGTACATCATGCACAATGCCAGGCTGGATGAAGCACAAGCTGGAATGAAGATTGCTGGGAGAAATACCAATAACCTCAGATATGCAATTGACACTACCCTAAGGACAGAAAGCAAAGGCTGTCTTCTCCATTGTATATTCTTGCTTCCTTTGTCAAAGATAAGGTGCCCGTATTTGTATGGGTTGATTTCTGAGCTTTCTATCTTGTTCCATTGGTTTATATTTCTGCATACAGATCTTTTGTCTCTTTAGGTAGATTTATTCCTAGGTATTTTATTATTTTTATTGCAATGGTTAATGGGATTGTTTCCTTAATTTCTCTTCCTGAGTTTTCATTGTTAGTGTATAGGAATGCCATGGATTTTTGTGTATTGATTTTATATCCTGCAACTTTACTAAATTCCTTGATTCACTCTGGTAATTTTTTGGTGGCATTTTTAGTATGACATGTATAGTATCATGTCATCTGAAAACAGTGAGAGTTTTTTCTTTCCAATATGAATTCCTTCTCTTTTACTTCTCTGACTTCCATAGCTAGGACTTCCAAAACTAGATTGAATAATAGTGGTGAATGTTGGTACCCTAGTCTTATTCCTGATCTTAGAAGAAATGGTTTCAGTTTTTCCCCATTGAGAATAATCTTCTGTGGGTTTGTCATATATGGCCTTTATTATGTTGAGGAATATTCCTTCTATGCCTACTTTCTGAGTATTTTTATCCTAAAGGGTGTGGAATTTTTTTGAAAGATTTCTCTATGTCTATTGAGATGATCGTATGGTTTTGATATTTCAATTTGTTGATATGGTATATGTATGAATTTATTTGCATATATTAAAGAACCCTTGCCTCCCTGGGATAAACCCCATGTAATCATGTTGAATGGCCTTTTAATGTGTTGTAGGATTCTGTTTGCTGGAACTTTTTTGAGGATTTTTGCATCATTGATATCGGCCTGTAATTTTCTTTCTTTCCTTTTATTTTTTTTTCTGGTATCGTTTTCCGGTTTTGGTATCAGGGTGATGATGGCCTTGTAGAATGAGTTTGGGAGTTTTACTCCCTCTGCAATTTTTTGGAAGAGATTGAAATTAAGCAGAATAGGTGTTAGCTCTTTTCTAACCATTTGATGGAATTTGCCTAGGAAGCCATCTGGTCCTTGGCTTTTGTTTTTTGGAAGATCTTTTTTCACAGTTTCAATTTCAGTGCTTGTGATTGGTCTGTTTATATTTTCTATTTCCTCCTGATTCAATCTTAGATGAGTGTTCTTTTCTACAAAATTATCCATTTTCTTCAGGTTCATTTTATTGGCATAGGGTTGCTCATAGTAAGTAGTCTTATGATCCTTTGTATTTCTCTGTTGTCTGCTGTAACTTCTCCCTTTTCCCCTCTAATTTTTGATTTGAATCTTCTCCCTTTTTCTCTTGATGAGTCTGGCTAATGGCTTGTCAATTTTGTGTATCTTCTTGAATAATTTGCTTTTAGTTCTATTGATCTTTGCTATTGTTTCCTTCATTTTCCCCCATTTATTTCCACTCTGATATTTATGATTTCTTTACTTCTAGTAACTTTGGGTTTTCTTTTTCTTCTTTTTCTAGTTGTTTTATGTGTAAGCTAACGTTGTTTATTTCTTTTTCTCATATTTTTTTCAGGGAGGATTGGATTGCTATAAACTTCAATATTAGCACTGTTTTACTGCATCCCATAGGTTTTGATTTGTCATGTTTTTGTTGTTCGTTTCTATGTATTTTTTATTTCCTCCTTGATTTCTTCATTCACCTCTTGGTTATGTAGAAGTGTATTATTGAGCCTCCATGGTTGTTTTTTTTTTGGTTTTTTTTTCCTGTAATTGATATTTAATCTTACAGTGTTGTGGTCATAAAAAATGCTTTATACAGTTTTCGATTTTCTTATATTTACCAACGTTTGATTTGTGACCTGAGAGGTGATCTATCCTCAAGAATGTTTTGTGTGCACTTGAGAAAAAAGTGTATCCTTCTGTTTTTGGATAAAATGTCTTATAGATATCAATTATGTCTGTCTTGATCACTGTGTCATTTAAGGCTTGTGTTTCCTTATTAATTTTCTGTTGGGATGATCTGTCCTTTGGTGTGGGTAGAGTTTGAAAGTCCCCAGTATTACTGTGTTACTGTTGATATATTCTTTTATAGTTGTTAGCATTTGTCTTATGTATTGAGATGCTTGTATGTTGGGTGCATAATCTTGATATTTTTTTTTTTTTCCATTTATCGCTTTGAGTATATGCTGCTACTCCAGTGTGGACTGCATAGTTTCTGCTGAAAAATCAGCTGTTAATCTTATGGCGAGTCCTTTGTATGTTTAGTATTTTGCTGCTTTTAATATTTTTTCTTTGTGTTTGATTTTTATTAGTTTGAATAATATGTGTCTTGGTGTATTTCACTTGGGTTTATCCTGTATGGAACTCTCTAGACTTTCTAGACTTAGGTGGGTATTTCTGTTCCCATACTAGGGACGTTTTCAACTATAATATCCTCAAATATTTTTTAATCCCCTTTCTCTCTTCTTCTGGGGCCCCTATAATTTTAATGTTGTTGCACTTAATGTTGTCCCAGATGTCTCTGAGACTGTCCTCATTTCTTTTTATTCTTTTTTCCTTAATTTGCTCTGCTTCAGTCATTTCCACCATTCTATCTTCTAGCTCACTTATCCATTCTTATGCCTCAGTTTTTCTGCTATTGGTTCCCTCTAGTGTATTTCTTTCAGTTATTATGTTGTTCATTGCTGATTGCCAGTCTGTTCTTTATTTCTTCTAGGTTCTTGTTAAACATCTCTTGTGCCTTCTTAATGCATTCCTTTGTTCTATCTGTGCCTCCATTTTATTTCTGAGGTTTTGGATCATCTTTACTATCATTACTCCAAATAATTGTTCAGATAGACTGCCTATTTCCTCTTTATTTGTTTGTTCTTATTTTTTTTAACCATACTCCTTCATCTGCTGCATGTTTATCTTTTCATTCTGTTTAATTTACTGTGTTTGGACTCTCCATTCTGCATGCAGGCTGGAAGTTCGTAGTTCCTCTTGTTTGTGGAGTCTAGTCCCAGTTGGTGGGGTTGGACTAGGGCCTTGTGAAGATTTCTTGGTGAGAGGGACTGATGCCTGCTGGTGGGTGGAGCTGTTTCTTGTCTCTCTAAAGGAAAGTTTCATGCTCAGTGGTATGTCATGAGGTATCTGTGTGCTTGGTATGACTTTGGACAGTCTGTATGCTAATTGGTAGGTTTGTGTTTCTGTTTTCCTAGTTGTTTGGTGTGAGGCATCTGGCACTGGAGCCTGCTGGCCTTTTGATGGGGCCAGGTCTTAGGGTTGAGGTGGAAGCCTTTGGAAGCTCTCACCAATTAATATTCCATGGAGTCAGCAGTTCTCTGGTGATCCAGTGTCCTGGATTTGGGTTTCCCACATCTTACTTTCAGGCCTGACTCCTTGCTGGGGCACCAAGACTCCACAAGTCACGCAACATGGAAAAGAAAATGAAAGGAAGAAATAGAGAAAAAAAATCAAACATGCAAATGAAAAACAATGGACACACATGACTCCAAGATGGCAAAAGCAACATTAATTAGACAGGAACATATAAAGAAACCCACACACTCACACTCACAAAATGAAAAAATGAATGAAAGAATAAAAAGAGGAACCAAGAAAGAAGAGAGTTACTCTCTCAATTTATCCCACCCTCTCCTTCCTCCACTGTATCCACAAGTCTGTTCTCTGTCTGTGCTTCCATTGCTGCCTTGCAAAGAATTTCATCAGTACCATCTTTCTAGATTCCATATGTATGTGTTAATCATGATATTTGTTTTTCTCTTCCTGACTTACTTTGCTCTCTATAATAGGTTCTAGCTTCATCCACTGATTAAATCTATAACCATGGTTTCCTCAGGAAACATGGAAAATAACTAGGATGAGGAGTAGTCAAAGCAGAAATTTCACTTTATCTAGACTGTTTGAACTTTTGCTTTATTTTTTATAAAGTTGTAATGCACATATAGAAATTTAACATTTTAAAGCGTACAATTTAATATACATACATACTTGTGTGTATGGGTATATATTACATATATGTATGTATGTATGTATACCACATCATCACATTTTGGTTTATCCATTTATTAATTAATGAACGTTTCAGTTGTTTTCACTATTTGGCTATTAAGCATAATGCTGCTATGAACATTTGCATATAAGTTTTTGTCTGAACATATATCTGCAGTTCTCTTGATTATATGCCTAGAAATAGAATTGCTGAATTATATGGTAACTACGTGTTTAACTTTTTGAAGAACTGCCACAGGGGCTGCACCATTTTATATTCCTACCAGCAATATATGAGGGTTCTGATCTCTCCACTTTTTCATCAATACATGATATTATCCTTTCTTTTTTATTATAGCCATCCTGGTGGGTGTAAATTGGTATCTCATAATGATTTTGATTTTGATTTCCCTAATGGCTAATGGTATTGAGCATCTTTTTATGTGTTTATTGCCATTATCTTTTTTGGAGCAATTTCTATTCAGATGCTTTGCCCATTTTAAGTAGGTTATTTGCCTTTTTACTGTTGAATTCTATATATTCTGGATACTAGATCCTTATCAGATATAAGATGTGCAAATATTTTCTCCCATTCTGTGGATTGTTTCACTTTCTTGATGCTGTCACTTACAATGAAAGTTTTTTAGTTTCAATGAAGCCTAATGTATATTTTTTCCCTTTGGTTACTTGTGATTTAAATGTCATGTATAGGAAACTAGTCTAATCCAAGGTCACAAAAGTTTGCTTCTGTGTTTTCTCTGAATTATTTTATAATTTCACCTCTTACACTTAGGCCTTTGATACATTTTGCATTAATTTTATATACAGAATGAGATATGAGGACAAATTTATTCTTTTGCATTTGGGTATCCCATTGTCTCAGCACAATTTGTTGGAAAGATTATACTCTCCTCCTTGAATTGTCTTGACAACTTTGAAAAATCTTAATTCAGTATAAATGTAGGGTACATTTCCAAACTTCCATCTGTCACACGAATCTTTATGTCTATTCTTGTGAGAGTATACCACACTTTGGTTATTAAAGTTTGTCATAAATTTTGAAATCAGGAAGTGTAAGTCTTCCAACTTTGTTCTTTTTCAAACTGTTTTGGTTACTCTCAGTCTCCTGAATTTCTATATGAAATTTGGAATCAACTTGTCAATTTCTGCAAAGACTCAGTCTGAAACTTTTGATAGGGATTGTATTGAATCTAAATCATTTTGCAGTTCAGTTCAGTTCAGTTGCTCAGTCGTGTCCAACTCTTTTCAACCCCATGGACTGCAGCACGCCAGTCCTCCCTGTCCATCACCAACTCCCAGAGTTTACTCAAACTCATGTCCATTGAGTTGGTGATGCCATCCAACCATCTCATCTTCTGTCGTCCCCTTCTTCTCCTGCCTTCAATCTTTCCCAGCATCAGGGTCATTTAAAATGAGTTAGTTCTTCACATCAGGTGGCCAAAGTATTGGAGTTTCAGCTTCAACATCAGTCCTTCCAATGAATATTCAGGATTGATTTCCTTTAGGATGGACTGGTTGGATCTCCTTGCAGTCCAAGGGACTCTCAAGAGTCTTCTCCAACACCACAATTCAAAAGCATCAATTCTTCAGTACTCAACTTTCTTTATAGTCCAACTCTCACATCCATACATGACTACTGGAAAAACCATAGCTATGACTAGACGGACCTTTGTTGGCAAAGTAATGTCTCTGCTTTTTAATATGCCATATAGGTTGGTCATAACTTTTCTTCCAAGGAGCAAGTGGAATCCAAATCATTTTGCAGAGTACCACCTTAACAATGTTAAATCTTCCACTCCATGAACATGAAGCATCTTTCTCTTTACTTAGGTCCTCTTTACTTTCTTTCAACAATGTTTTGCATTTTTCAGTGTACTAATATTGTACTTCTTTTATTAAATATATTCCTAAATATTTTGTTCTTTCTGATATACTTAAATGTAATTGTTTTCTTAATTTCATTTTCAGATTGTTTATTACTAGTGTCTAGAAAAACAGTTGATTTTTGTATATTGATCTTATATCCTGCAACATTGCTGAACTCATTTATAATTAGTTATAGAAGAAGTTTGTTTTGTGTATGGATTCCTTAAGATTTTTTACATATGAACATGTCATACATGAATAATTTTGCTTTTTCTTTCTGATCTGAATGCCTTTTTGTTTCTTTTCTCCCCAGTTGCTCTAGTCAGAATGTTCAGTACAAATGTTGCATGGAAATGATGTTCATTTTGATTGTAGGATGAAAACATTCAGTCTTTCGCTATTAAGTATGATATTAGCTATGTTTTTTAAAATAAATTTCCATCATCAGTTTGAGAAACTTCCTTTTTAATCCTAATTTGTTGAGTGTTTTTTTTTTTTTTATCAAGCAAGGATGTTGAATTTTGTTAAATGATTTTTTGTGTCTACTGAGATGATCATGTCTGTTTTTTAAACCTTTATTTCATTAATATAGTATATTCTGTTGACTGATTCTTATGTTGAAACAACCTTGCATTTCTGGGATCAATCTCATCTGGTAAGGTGAAGGATTTTTTTTAAGTGTTAATAGGTTTTATTTGCAAAGTATTTTGTTGAAAATTTCTGCATTTCTATTAATATTTTTTGGAAGGGCTTATGAAAGTTTGATGTTAATTCTTCTGTAAATGTTTGATAAAATGCACTAGTGATGCCATCTGGTCCTTGGCTTTTCCCAGGCGGGAAGTTTTTGATTACTAATGCAGTCGTTTTACTTGTCATAGGTCTATTCAGATTTTCTATTTTTTCTTGAGTCAATTTCTGTGGTTTTTTGTAGTTTGTTTCTTTCTAGGAATTTGTCCATCTTTTCAGGTTGTCTAATTTGTTGGTATGTACAGAGTGTTTCCTTTAATCCTTTTTATTTCTGCTAGATTGGTATTAATATTCCCTCTTTTATTCCTGATTTTAATAATTGGAGTCTTCTCCCTTTTTTCTATTTTAACTTTTTACAAAGCATTGTATTCCTGTACCAACTATGTAACTTTAAAAAAAAACAAGAAAAATGGAAGATGCATACAAAATAAAAAGACATATCAAAATGGTTCTTCTCTATGGGCCCCAGTTTCTTTATTAGGAAGTTGAGATGTTGGTTTATAGTTGCTGAAGCAGTTGAAAGTTTTTGGACTGTATTATTTCCATGTTCAAATATGGAATTAAAGATTATAATTGAGAATGTTTCTGGACAGAAAGTTAAACACTTTGGGAAACGTCCAGTATTTCTGAAGGGACATAATAGAAGGTAATGATGGAAATGTAGACTGAAGCCATATTATTGTAATGTCTCTGTAATGTGAGAGACTTGGACTTGGCAATGGGGAGCTATTTGAGAATTTGGGGGTGTGAGAGTAACCAATCAAAGTGTTCATCAAGGAAACTGGCCTGATAGTGGTGTGTGGGCAGGGATTAGAGCTGGGAGATCACCCAGGGAAATCACCCAAGAAGTGAGGGCCACATCAATGGAAATGGAAAAGGAAGAGATGAAAAACAGAGATTGTTTTTTCTGATTTGAAAAGTACTCTCTAGAAATGAGGGAAGAAGAGTCAGTTGTCTTGCTTATCCATGTTGCTCACAATGATTAGGCACAGAATAGGTCCAAAGTAAATATTTGTTAAATTGAATTACATTAACACAGGCTTGCTTTGAGTTCAGTAAAGGCTGAAGGAAATTGTTTTCAAGTACTCTGAAAGGGCTTCCAAGAAAGCCTTCTGGTTTGCCTGGTTTAGGCCATTGTCTATCTTCTTATTTGTGTGCATGTTTGCTAAATTGCTTCAGTCCTGTCTGACTCTTTGCAGCCCTATGGATGGTAACCCTCTAGGCTCCTCTGTCCATGGGATTCTCCAGGCATGAATACTGGAGTGAGTTGCTGTGCCCTCCTCCATGGGATCTTTCCAGCCCAGGTGTTGAACCCGTGTCTCCTGTGGCCCCTGCATTGCAGCAGATTCTTTACTGCTGAGCTTACTTACTGACAGTCTTCTTACTTGTCACCCAGGAGCCTGTGTATGCTCATTGCCGTGTCAATGAATAGTGTGTTCACACTTGTGAACAGCCTGAACAAATTGTTGGGAAACAGGTTGATATGGTACTCTGGGTACTTAGCACACCCAGGGAAAAAGCTCATGGGCTGACCTGGGTCAATGCACTTTAATGTGCAAGCAGAAAAGGGCCTTCATCTCCATAGAACAGGGATGTTCTCAAGAGCAGGAACTTAGAGGTTAGATCAGAAAGTCATAGCCTCCTGCTCAAGGGATCTTTTATGAGATCCTGGGCCTGTTGGGAGGCACAATAATTGGATCTTACGTGACACCCTTTTCAAGGCTGAGAAACATCATCCCTCGAATATAAGCTCCACGAAAGGCAGAGATTTTTTTCCTGTTGCTGCTTTATCTCTGGTATCTGATACACAGTAAGCACTTAACAGATTTAATGAGTGAATGAATCTGCCAGTTGTTCTTTAGGATTAAGGCAGTATCTTAATCCAAGTAGTGGGCTTCTGGGGCTGTTACAGTATAGTAAAGAAAGGCTTTGTCTTCGGAGAATCTTCTTATGAATGGTCTAGCTGGAAGGGATTCTTCCACCAAATTCTGTGTAAGGGATCTACATCTCCCCAGTTGCAGTTGCCTTTCTGCCCTCTCATTTTCAATTGGAGTATAGCTTAAACCTAATTGGAGAAGGAAATGGCAACCCACTCCAGTACTCTTTCCTGGAGAATCCCATGGATGGAGGAGCCTGGTGGGCTACATCCCATGGGGTCACAAAGAGTCGGACACGACTGAGCAACTTCACTTTTAAACCTAATTATGATTTTTGTCTTGCCCTGATTTCCCTGTATGTCCTCCCCTTCTAATATCCTGTGTTCCTTCCTACTTGAATTATTCCAAAGAGTCATCTCATTCAAGCCATCTAAAACCAGCATTTTGGCCTGATTTGTCTTAAACTTCCGAGAATCAAAGAAATTGTCTTATCTCTTAAAGGCTTGCCTATGGTACCCTTTTTATAGCAGGACAGCTTACTTTGTGAGAAGCTGGGGAAAGCTAATGGATTATTAGAGGATGAGGTTTTATTGTTTTAAATAGCATGATGTTTATGATGTGTTTGCTTCAATGCCAAAAAAGAGTCACTTTTTTGAACAGACTTGTTCCTTGAGTAATCCTCCCACATTATTGCCTATTGATTGTGTTAAATGACAGCTATTAACATCAAAGATATAAAGCTGACCTTTGGAAGCTGGAAACAGATTTTCAATAGAGCATTTGCAGAAGTTGATAGGTTCTAGGTATAGATACATTTTTGCACACTTAGCTGTTTTGCAAAATGCATTACAATTGAGTGAGCCCTACTTGCTGTGGCCTGTGGCAAATAAGTAGAATATAAGCTAGTGACATCCCAAGGTTGCTAAGTAGTAACCATGCTCCCTACTCTGCAAAGCAAAGGGAGAGAGGAAAATTCATAGACTTGGGAAGTAACTACTGTCCCTGTGGCTTCATCCCAATGCCTCTGTCCCCTAAGGTCACCCACCAACAGGCTTTTCTGGTGACAGAAATAGGGGTGCATCTAGATGGCTTAATCTCAGCTTCTTGGGGCAGGAGTGTGGGAAAATCTGGGGGATATGGAAGGGGAAAGATGGATTGTTGATTAAGGCTGTGGATACAACTGACAAGCTCTTTGACTAACTTCCCCGGCAGATTTTAACCACTTCTCTTAGGGTCTCACCCTTCCCTTTCTCTCTACAAATGGTTTTCCTGCTTCCTAGGACTGCAATGAAATGAGCAATCTCCCTGATTTAAGCTAAGTCATCATCCTAGATCCAAGGAAATTTCAAGCATCCTCCCCAAAGGAGGTTTTTCCTACATCCCTTTACCTTCATGATTTGGGATGTATAGGCTCAATCTCTATCCAGTATACTCATTTCTGATCATTCTAACAATTCTCAACTCACTTTGGGCCAAGTTCTGTCTCCCTTAGAACAAGAAGCACAAAGGTGCTAGCACAGTGGTTAAGAACATAGGCTCTGGAGTCAGAGTGCCTGACTCCTATCCCAGCTACTCTGCTTCTGAACTGTGTGATCTGGAACAAATTCCTTAACGTTTCTGAGCATAAGTCCCCTCTTCTGTGAAATGGTGAAACTAACGTACCTGCCTGCAGGATTGAAAACTCTTAGCATAGTGACTGATATATAGTAAGTGCTCAGTCAAAAGCTGTTGCTACTATTATTATTGTGTAGTATGAGAAACTCTGCCATCCTCTGCTCCAACTTTAAGGAAGTAGAGATCTTGGCATAAAAAAGGAGTTATATAATCAAAGTATAAAGATTATTTTTACATCCTTTGATGGAAATCTACACTAGAGGCCCTGTATCAAGATGCCCACTCTAGTATCTAACTTTGGTCTCCAAGTACATAGGAGTGTTTGATAATAATCCAGATGTGGCACTCAAGATATATAGCTTTTTCAAAATGCAGTTATAATTAATATACAATATTATGTTTCAGGCATACAGCATAGTGATTCTATATTATTATATGTTATGAAATCATCCCAGCATTAAGACTAGTTATAGTCTGTCACTATACAAAGTTGTTACACTATTATTGACTGTATTCACTATTGTACATTAAATCCATGTGACTTATTTATTTTATAGTTGAAAGTGTGTACTTCTTAATACCATTCACTGATTTTGTCAGTCTCCCCAACCCTCTCCCCTTTGGCAACCAGCAGTATGTTCTCTATGAGTCAGTTTCTGTTTTGTTTTGTTTCTTCATTTGTTTTTTAGATTCCACACATAAGTAAAGGTGTGTAGTATTTGCATTTCTTTGTCTGACTTATTTCACATAGCATAATAACATCTAGGTTCATCCATGTTGTTGCAAATGGCAAGACTTCATTTTTTAAAAAACATTATAGGAGTATAATTGAATTATTGGGTTGGCAAAAAGGGTTTTTTTTTCCCCAGAAGATATGCTAGTAGCACTTAATTGTCCTTAATTTCATTTGAAACAATTCTGTTAGATTGTATTGTGAAATCTGTCATATTAGCATACATTTAAAAAAAAAAACATCAAAATCGGTGAATTTTTGTGTAGCCATTTGCATATTGAAGATGGAAGAAAAATAACAATATTTTGGGCATATTATGCTTTTTATTTCAAGAAAGATAAAAATGCAAATGAAAGGCAAAATAATTTGTACAGCATATGAAGCAGGTGCTATGTGTAACTGCATATGTCAGAAGTGGCTTGCAAAGTTTCATGTTGGAGATTTCTTGCTAGATGATGCTCCATCGTCAGGCAGATCAGTTGAACTCAATGGTTATCAAATCGAGACAGTAACTGAAAACAAACAATATTATACCATGTGGGGGATAGCCAACATACTCAAAATATCCAAATCAAGTGTTGAAAATCATTTGCACCAGCTAGGCTATGATAATTACTTTGATATTTGGGTTCCATATTTGTTGTTCGGTCGCTCAGTTGATATTTGTGAACCCCATGGACTGAAGTATGCCAGGCTTCCCTGTCCTTCACCATCTCCCAAAGCTTGCTCAAACTCATGTCCATTGAGTTGGTGATGCCATCCAACCATCTCATCCTCTGTCATCCTTTGATAGTACAGACCTCTGATTGCAAAGTACTGTCTCTGCTTTTTAATATGCTAAGTTTGTCATAGCTATTTTTCCAAGGAGCAAGCATCTTTTAATTTCATAGCTACATTCATCATCTGTAGTGATTTTGGAGCCTAAGAAAATAAACTCTGTCACTCTTTCTATTGTTTCCCCATCTATTTGCCATGAAGTGATGGGACTGGATGCCATGATCTTAGTTTTTCGAATGTTGAATTTTAAGCCAGGTTTTTCACTCTCCTCTTTCAATTCATCAAGAGGCTCTTTAGTTCCTCTTCAATTTCTACCATAAGGGTGGTGTCATCTGCATATCTGAAGTTATTGATATTTCTGCCGGCAGTCTTGATTCCAGTTTGTGCTTCATCCAGCCTGACATTAAGCATGATGTACTCTGCATATAAGTTAAATAAGCGAGGTGACAATATACGGCCTTGATGTACTTCTTTCCCAATTTGGAACCAGTCCTTTGTTCCACGTCTGGTGTTAACTGTTGCTTCATGACCTGCATACAGGTTTCTCAGGAGGCAAGTAAGGTGGTCTGGTATTCCCATCTCCTTAAGAATTTTCCACAACTTGTTGTGATCCTTACCGTTAAAGGCTTTAGCTTAGTCAAAGAAGCAGTAGATGTTTTTCTTGAATTGTCTTGATTTCTCTATGATCCAACAGATGTTGGCAATTTGATCTCTGGTTCTTCTGCCTTTTATAAATCCACCTTGAACATCTGGAAGTTCTGGCTTCATGTACTGTTGAAGCCTGTCTTGGAGACTTTTCAGCATTACTTTGCTAGCGTGTGAAAGGAGTGCAATTGTGTGATAGTTTGAACATTCTTTAGCATTGCCCTCCTTTGGGATTGGAATGAAAACTGACTTTTTCCAGTCCTGTGGCCACTGCTGAGATTTCCAAATTTTCTGACATATTGAGTGCAGCACTTTAACACCATCATATTTTAGGATTTGAAATAGCTCAACTGGAATTCCATCAGCTCCACTAGCTTTGTTCATAGTGATGCTTCCTAAGGCCCACTTGACTTCATGGTCTAGGATAACTGGCTTTAGATGAGTGATTGCACCATCGTGGTTATCTGGGTCATTAAGATCTCTTTTGTATAGTTTTTCTGTATATTCATGCCACCTCTTCTCAATTTCTTTTGCTTCTGTTAGTCCCATACCATTTCTGTCCTTTGTGCCTATCTTTGCATGAAATGTTCCCTTGGTATCTCTAATTTTCTTGAAGAGATCTCTAGTCTTTCCCAATCTGTTGTTTTCCTCTATTTCTTTGCATTGATCACTGAGGAAGGTTTTCTTATCTCTCCTTGCTATTCTTTGGAACTCTGCATTTAAATGGATATATCCTTCCTTTTCTCCTTTGCCTTTACCTTCTATTCTTTTCTCAGCTGTTTGTAAGGCCTCCTCAGAAAACCCTTTTGCCTTTTTCCATTTCTATTTCTCGGGGATGTTTTTTATCACTGCCTCCTGTACAGTGTTACAAACCTCCTTTTTCCATTTCCATTTCTCGGGGATGTTTTTTTTCACTGCCTCCTGTACAGTGTTACAACCTCCTTCCATAGTTCTTCAGGCACTCTGTCTATCTTATCTAACCCCTTGAATCTATTTGTCACTTCCACTGCTTAATCACAAGTTGTTTGATATAATTCATTCCTGAATGGTCTAGTAGTTTTCTCTACTTTCTTCAATTGAATTCTGAATTTTGCAATAAGTAGTTCACAATCGGAGCCACAGTCAGCTCCCAGTCTTATTTTTGCTGACTGTATAGAGCTTCTCTATCTTTGGCTGCAAAGAATATAGTCAATCTGATTTTGGTATTGAATACCTGTTGATGTTCATGTGTAGTCATCTCTTGTTTTGTTGGAAGAGGGTGTTTGCTATGACCAGTGCATTCTCTTGGTGAAACTGTGTTCGCCTTTGCCTTGCATCATTTTATACTCTAAGATCAAAGTTGCCTGTTACTCCAGGTATCTCTTAACCTCCTACTTTTGCATTCCAGTTTCCTATGATGAAAAGGACATCTTTTTTTGGTGTTAGTTCTAGAAGGTCATGTAGGTCTTCATAAACTGTTCAGCTTCAACTTCTTCTGCATTAGCTGTTGGGACATAGTCTTGGATTACTGTGATATTGAATGGATGTGTGCTCATCTTCTCCTGCAAGAAAACCAAAATTGCAGCTAGCTGCTGAATAGCCATCAATAGGAGAATGTTGGACCCCACCGAAAAGGATACCCCATGTCCAAGGGCAAAGAGGAAGCCCCAAAGAGAGACTAGGAGGGGTGAAATCACATTTAGAATCAAACCTCACACCTGCCAAAGATGCTAGGAGGGCACAAGCAAAATGCTTGTGTGCAGCAGGGCCCAGGGAAAGGAGCAGTGACCTCCAAAAGAGACTGAGCCAGACCTGTGTTTGAGTGTCTCCTGTGGAGGCACAGGTCAGCAGTGTCCTGCCACTGGCATAGGGCCGCTATCTGCAGCAGACCTAGGAGGCGTGGTGTGTGGCATACATCCTCTTAGAGGAGTTTTCCATTAGCCCCACCATAGAGCCATCAAGCAGACGACCCACAAACTGGACAATAATTTTACCAAAGAAGTTCTCCCACTGTTGTAAAAGTTCTAGGGCCCACAATAGATTTCCCAACCTGGGGATCTGATAAAGGGAATGAGAACCCCCAGGGAATTTTGACTTTGAAGGCCAGTGGGATTTGATTACAGAATTTCCACTGGACTGAGGAAACAGACTCTTGGAGTGCACAAACAAAATCTTGTGTGCACCAGGGCTCAGAAGAAAGTAGCATTGACCCCAAAGGAGACTGAGCCAGACTTGCCTGGGAGTTTCTAGAAGTCTCTGGCAGAGACATGGGTTGACAGGGGCACTGAATACAACAGTCCTGGAGCCTTGGTGTGCTGGCATAAGTCCTTTTGAAGGAAGTCACCATTACTGCTATTACCCCTACCATAGTTTGTCCTCAGGCCAGCCTACAGGGAGGGAACACAACCACACCCATCAACAGAAAATTGGATTAAAGATTTACTGAGCAGAGCCCTGCTCACTAGAGTAAGACCCAGTTTACCCCACAGCCAGTCCCTCCCATCAGGAAGCTTCCACAAGCCTCTTATCCTCATCTATCAGAGGGCAGACAGAATGAAAACCACAATCACAGAAAAATAACCAAACTGATCACATGGATCATAGCCTTGTCTAACTCAATGAAACTATGAGTCATGCCATGTAGGGCCATCCAAGACAAACGGGTCATGGTGGATATTTCTGACAAAAGGTGGTCCACTGGAGAAGGGAATGGCAAACCACTTCAGCATTCTTGCCTTGAGAACCCCATGAACAGTATGAAAAGGCAAAAAGATATGACACTGAAAGATGAACTCCTCAGGTCAGTAGGTGCCCAAGTTGCTACTAGAGAAGAGTAGAGAAATAGCTCCAGAAGGAATGAAGAGGCAGAGCCAAAGTGGAAACAACGCCCAGGTGTGAGTGTGTCTGTTGCTGAAAGTAAAGTCCTATGCTATAAAGAACAATATTGCATAGGAACCTGAAATGTTAGGTCCAGGAATCAAGGTAAATTGGAAGTGGTCAAACAAGAGATGGCATGAGTGAACACATTTTAGGAATCAGTGAACTAAAATGGACTGGAATGGGTGAATTATTTCAGATGACCATTATATCTACTACTGTGGGCAAGAATCCCTTAGAAGAATTGGAGTAGCCCTCAGAGTCAAGAAAAGGTTTCCACATAAGCTAAGCAAAAACAACAACAACAACAAACTTCCTTGACAATATTTCTGCATGTTTCTCTACTTAAACATAACAAAAACATTCCATTTTAAAAGAAATTTTGTGATAGGCAATGGAAATAATGTGGAATGAAAGAGACCATGGATAATGTGAAATGAACCACCACCAACCACACCAAAGGCTTGTCCTCATCCAAAGAAGGTGCTATTGTGTATATGGTGAAATTGGAAGGGCATTTGCAATTATGAGCTCCTTCCCAAAAACCAAATTATTATTTCTAACAAGTAAGACCAAATGAAGCCAGCTCTCAACAAAAAGCATCTGGAAGTAGTGAGCAGAATATGCATAATCTTCCATCAGAATAACGCAAGACCACAAGTTTTTTGATGACCAGGCAAAAACTGTTACAGCTTTGCTGGGAAGTTCTTATTCATCCAATGTATTCACCAGACATCACATCTTTAGATGTCCATTTATTTCGGTCTTTAAAAAATTCTGTTTATGGAAAAAAACATTCAGTTCCCTGGAAGACTAAATGGTACCTGGAACAGTTTTTTACTCAAAAAGACCAAAACTTTTGGGAATATGGGATTATGAAGTTGCCTCAAAAATGACAGAAGGTCGTGAAACAGAATGGTGAATACATTGTTTAGTAAAATTCTTGGTGAAAATGAAAAAAAATGTATCTTTTATTTTTACTTAAAAAAAAAGATGAAACTTTTTTGCCAACCTAGTACAATGTTCTGGTAGTTTCAGGTATACAGCAAAATGAATCTGTTTTATATATATATATATATATATATATATATATATATATATATACACACATATATGTATATACACACACACACACATATACACATACACACACATACATACATGGACACACATGTAATATCTCCACTCTTTTCCAGTTTTTTCTGGAACGGCCCATATAGGCCATTATAGAGTATTGAGTAGAGTTCCCTGTGCTATACACTAGGACTTTATTAGTTATCTATTTATATATAGTAGTGTATATGTGTCAATCCCAGTCTTCCAATTTATCTCTCTCTCCATACACACTGGTAACCATAAGTTTATTTTTTACATTTCTAACTCTTATTCTGCTTTGTAGATAAGTTCATTTGTAACCTTTTTTTTAGATCCCACATATGAATAATATCCTGTTAATGTATTTGTCTTTTTCTGATTTACTACACGGTATGAAAATCTCTAGGTCCATTCATGTTGCTGCAGATGGTATTGTTTTCTTCTTTGTTATGGCTGATTAACATTTCATTGTGTATATATATATATATATATATACCACATCTTCTTTATCCATTCTTCTTTTGATGGACATTTGAGCTGCTTCCATGTCCTGGCTATTGTAAATGGTGCTGCAGTGAACATTGTGGTGCATGTATCTTTTCGAATTATGATTTTTGCCAGATATATGCCAAGGAGTGGGATTGCTGGATCAACTGGTAGCTGTAAGATTGCTGGATCATAAAATAGAAGAAGAAGGTGACAGGAAATGAGATGGTTGGATGTAATCACTGACTCAATAGACATGAGTTGGAGCAAACTCTGGGAGATAGTGAAGGACAGAGAAGCCTGGTATGCTATAGTCCATGGGGTTGCAAAGAATCGGACATGACTAAGCAACTGAACAACAACAACAAAAAAGCTGTATTCTCAGTTTTTTAAGGAACCTCCATACTGTTCTCCACAGTAGCTGTACTTGTTTGCATTGCCGCCAACAGTATAGGGTCGTTCTGTTTTCTCCACACCCTCCCCAACATTTATTGTTTGTAGGTTTTTTGATGATGGTCATTCTGACTGGTATGAGGTGATACCTCATTGTAGATCTGATTTTCATTTATCTAATAATGAGCAATGTTGATCTTTTAATGTGTTTATTGCCCATTTATATATCTTTGTTAGATAAATGTCTATTTGGATCTTCCACCCATTTTTTGGTTGGTTTGTTTGATTTTTGATACTGAGCTGCATGAGCTGTTTGTATATTTTGGAGATTAATTCCTCGTCTGTTGAATCCTTGGAAATGTTTTCTCCCATTCTGAGAATTGTCTTTTCATTTTGTGTATGGTTTCCATTGCTGTAAAATGGCTTTTAAGATTAGTTAGGTCACTTTTGTTTGTTTTTATTTTCATTACTCTTAGGAGGTGGATCAAAAAAGATTGCCTGTGATTTATGTCAAAGAATGTTCTGCCTATGTTTTCCTTTAAGATTTTTATAATATCCAGTCTTACGCCTAAGTCTTTAATGCATTTTGAGTTTATTTTTGTGTATGGTGTTAGGATGTGTTCTAATTTCTTTCCAGTTTTCCCAGAATCACTTATTGAAGAGACTGTGTTTTTTCCTTTGTATATTCTTGCCTCCTTTGTCAAAGATAAGGTCCTCATACGTGCATGAGTTTATCCCTGGGCTTTCTATCCTGTTCCATTGGTCTATATTTCTCTTTTTGTGCCAGTACCAAAGTGTTTTGATGACTGTAGCTTGGTAGTATAGTCTGAGGTCAGGAGGCCTGATTCCTCCAGTTCTGTTTTTCTTTCTGGAGATAGCTTTGTCTATTCAGGGTCCTTTGTGTTTTCATACAAATTGTAAAAATTTTTGTTCTAGTTCTGTGCAAAATGCCACTGACAGTTTGATAGGGATTGTGTTGCATCTGTAGATTGCTTCGGGTAGTATTGTTATTTTCACAATATTAATTCTTCTAATCCAAAAACATGATTTATCTTTCAATATGTTTCTGTCATCTTTGGTTTCTTTTATCAGTATCTTACAGCTTTCTGAATATAGATCTTTTGCTTCCTTTGGTAGGTTTATTCCTAGGTATCTTATTATTTTTGTTATGATGGTAAATGGAATTGATTCCTTTATCTCTTTTTGTTCTTTCATTGTTAATGGGTAAGAATGCAAGACATTTTTGTGTATCAGTTTTCTCTGTTGAAATTTTACTGAATTTATTGATGAGCTCTAGTTTTCTGGCAGCATCTTTAGAATTTTCTATGTATAGTATCATGTTACCTGCAAACAGTACCAGTTTTACCTCTTCTTTCCAGTTTAGATTCTTTTTATTTATTTTTTGTTCTCTGATAGTCTTGGCTAGGACTTCCAAAACAATGTTGAATAAAAGTGGTGCAAGTGGACATCCTTGTCTTGTTCCTGATCTTAGAGGAAATGCTCTCAGTTTTTCACCATAGGGTATATACTTAGCTGTAGGTTTGTCATGTATGACCTTTATTATGTTGCGGTAGGTCCCATCTTAGACCACTTTTTGAAAAGTTTTTATCATAAATGAGTGTTGAACTTTTTAAAAAAAAACTTTTTCTACATCTATTGACATGTCCATATGGTTTATATTCTTCAGTTTGGGAATGTAATATATCACAGGGATTGATTTGCATATATTAAAGAATCCTTGCATCCCTGGAATAAACTCCACTTGATCAGGGTGTATGCTTCTTTTAATATATTGTTGGTGTTGGTTTGCTGATATTTTGTTTAGGGTTTTTTTGTGTTTATCAGCGATATTGACCTGTAATTTTCTTTTTGTGAAATCTTTATGTGGCTTTGGTATCAGGGTGATGAGGTTCTCATAGAATGAGCTTGGTAGTATTCTTTCCTCTGCAGTATTTTGGGAGTTTCAGAAGAACTGGTGTTAACTCATTTCTAAATGTTTGATAGAATTTGCCTGTGAAGCCATCTGGCCTTCAACTTTTGTTGGTTGGAAGTTTTTTAATTACAGTTTCGATTTCAGTACTTGTGATTGGTTTTTTCATGTGTCCTATTTCTTCATGGTTTAGCATTGGAAAGTTGTACTTTTAAAATAATTTGTCCATTTTTTCTAGATTGTCCATTTCATTAGCATATAGTTGTTTGCTGTAGTCTCTTATGATCTGTTTTATTTCTGTAGTATCCATTGTAGCTTCTTTTTCGCTTCTAATTTTATTGATTTGAGTCTTCCCCTTTTTGTCTTGATGAGTCTGGCTAAAGGTTTATCAATTTTGTTCATCTTCTCAAGAAACCGGTTTCTAGTGTCACTGATCTTTGATACTGTTTTCTTCATCTCAATTTATTTCTGCTTTGATCTTTATGATTTCTTTCCTTCTACTATCTTTGTGTTTTCCTTATTCATTTTTTGTTTCTACTTGACCTAGGTATAAGGTTAGATTGTTTGTTTGAGATGTTTCTTGTTTCTTGAGGTAGAAGTCTATTGATATAAACTTCCCTCTTAGAACTGCTTTTGCTGCACCCCATTGTTTTTGGATTGTCATGTTTTCATTGTCACTTATCTTTAGATATTTTTGATTTCCTGCTTGATTTATTCAGGGATCCATTGATTATTTAGTAACATACTGTGTAGCCTCCATATCTTTGTGTTTTTTACTGTTTAATTTTCCTGTAATTATTTTGAATCACATAGCATTGTTGTTGGGAAAGAGACTTGATATGATTTCATTTTCTTAAATTTGCCATGGGTTGGTTTGTCACCAAAGATGTGTTCTATACTGGAGAATGTTATTTGTGCACTTGAGAAGACAGTGTATTCTGCTTTCTGATGGAGTGTTATATAAATATCAATTAATTCCATCTGATCTAACATGTCATTTAAGGCTGGTGTTTCCTTATTAATATTGTTTGAATGATCTGTCAATTGGTGTAAGTGAAGTACACTGTCAATTTTCCCTTTTTTGTCTATTAGTATTTCCTTTACAGGTTGAGGTGCTTCTTTGTTGGGTGCATATATATTTACCATTGTTATGTCTTCTTCTTGGATTGATCTCTTGATCATTGTGTAGTGTCCTGCTTTGCATCTTGTAATAGTCTGATTTTAATGTCTATTTTGTCTGATATGTGTACTGCTACTCCAGCGTTGATTTCCATTTGCACGTAATACCTTTTTCAGTCCCTGCATTTTCATATTGAATGTGTCCCTAGATTGGAAGTGTAGACAACATATATAGTGCTCTTGTTTTTGTATCCATTCAACCAGTCTGCATCTTTTGGTTGGATCATTTAATCCAGTTACATTTAAATTAATTGTTGATGTGTATGTTCCTATTGAGATTTTCTAAGTTGTTTTGGGTTTGTTTGTTTGTTTGCTAGGTGATTTTAGTCTCTTGGATTTCCTGCCTAGAGAAATTCCTTTAGCATTTGTTGTAAAGCTGTTTTGGTGGTGCTGAATTCTATTAGCTTTTGTTCACCTGTAAAGCTTTTGATTTTTCCTTCAAATTTCAAGCAAGAGCCTTGCTATAGAGAGTATTCTTGGTTGCAGGTTTTTCCCTTTCATCACTTTAAATATATCATGCCACTTCTTTATGGCCTACTGCATTTCTATTTGTAACTTTATGGGGATTGGCTTCTTGGTTTTTTTTTTTTTTTTTTGCTTTTCCCTTGCTGCTTTTTTTAATTTTTTTATTTATTTGTTATTATTTTTAAATGAAAAAAAAGGTGAATATTTTTAAGGATAAAAGGTACAATTCACAAAGAAGATACACATCATAAGCTATTAGACACCTAACAATACGGAAGCAAAGATATATAAAGCAAAAATCAGAAGAAACATAAGGGAAAAGAAAAATTATATGATCACAGTGAGCTATATTAACATTTCTCTGAGGATATTTAGTCAAGTGCAGAGAAAATAAAATAGGAACATCTTGAAAGGATAACAGTTGATCTTTCAATAGAAACTCTTCAGGCCAGAAGGGAATGGCAGGACACACTTAAAGTGATGAAAGAGAAAAACCTACAACCCAGATTGCTATACCCAGCAAGGGTCTCATTCAAATATGAAGGAGAAATCAAAAGCTTTACAGACAAGCAAAAGCTGACAGAATTCAGCACCTCCAAACCAGATCTTCAACAAATGCTAAAGGATCTTATCTAGACAGGAAACACAGAAAAGTTTTATAAACTTGAACCTAAAACAACAAAATAAATGGCAACAGGATCATATGTATCAATAATTACCTAAAATGTAAATGGGTTGAATGCCCCTACCAAAAGACAAAGACTGGCTGAATGGATACCAAAACAAAACCCCTATATATGCTGTCTACAAGAGACCCACCTCAAAACAAAGGACACATACCGACTGAAAGTGAAGGGCAGGAAAATGATATTTCATGCAAATGGAGACCAAAAGAAAGCAGGAGTAGCAATACTCATATCAGATAAAATAGACTTTGAAATAAAAGCCATGAAAAGAGACAAAGAAGGACACTACATAATGATCAAAGGATCGATCCAAGAAGATATAACAGTTATAAATATATATGCACCCAACATAGCAGCACCACAATATGTAAGGCAAATGATAATAAGTATGAAAGAGGAAATTAACAGTAATGCAATAACAGTAGGAGACTTTAATACCCCACTCTCACCTATGGATAGATCAACTAAACAGAAAATTAGCAAGGAAACACAATCTTTAAATGATACAATGGACCAGTTAGACCTAATTGATATCTATAGGACATTTCACCCCAAAACAATGAATTTCACCTTTTTCTCAAGTGCACACGGAACCTTCTCCAGGATAGATCACACCCTGGGCCATAAATCTAGCCTTTGTAAATTCAAAAAAATTGAAATCATTCCAAGCATCTTTTCTGATCACAATGAGGTCAACTTCAGGAAAAAAATTATTAAAAATACAAACATGGAGGCTAAACAACATGCTTCTGAATAACCAACAAATCACAGAAGAATAAAAAAGAAATCAAAATATGCATAGAAATGAATGAAAATGAAAATACAACAACCAAAAACCTATGCTGCTGCTGCTGCTAAGTCGCTTCAGTCGTGCCCAGCTCTGTGCGACCCCATAGATGGAAGCCTGTCAGGCTCCACCGTCCCTGAGATTCTCCAGGCAAGAACACTGGAGTGGGTTGCCATTTCCTTCTCTATAGGACTCAGTGAAAGCAGTGCTAAGGGGAAGGTTCAGAGCAATGCAAGCTTACTTCAAGAAACAAGAGAAAAATGAAATAAATAACCTAACTCTACACCTAAAGCAACTAGAAAAGGCAGAAAAGAAGAACTCCAGGGTTAGTAGAAGGAAAGAAACCATAAAAATTAGGGCAAAAATAAATGAAAAAGAAACAAAGGAGACCACAGCAAAAATCAACAAAGCTAAAAGCTGGTTCTTTGAGCAGATAAATAAAATAGACAAACCATTAGCCAGACTCATCAAGAAAAAAAGGGAGAAGAATCAAAACAACAAAATTAGAAATGAAAATGGAGAAATCACAACAAACACAGAAATACAAAGGGTCGTAAAAGACTACTATCAGCAACTATATGCCAATAAAATGGACAACTTGAAAGAAATGGACAAATTCTTAGAAAAGCATAACTTTCCAAAACTGAACCAGGAAGAAATAGAAAATCTTAACAGACCCATCACAAGCATGGAAATCGAAACTGTAATCAGAAATCTTCTAGCAAACAAAAGCTGAGGACCAGATGGCTTCACAGCTGAATTCTAGCAAAAGTTTAGAGAAGAGCTAACACCTATCCTACTCAAACTCTTCCAGAAAATTACAGAGGAAAGTAGAATTCCAAGCTCATTCTATGAGGCCACCATCACCCTAATACCAAAACCAGACAAAGATGCCACAGAAAAAGAAAACTACAGGCCAATACCACTGATGAACATAGATGCAAAATTCCTCAACAAAATTCTAGCAAACAGACTCCAACAACATATTAAAAAGATCATACATCATGACCAAGTGGGCTTTATCCCAGGGATGCAAGGATTCTTTAATATCCACAAATCAATCAATGTGATACACCACATTAACAAGTTGAAAGATAAAAAACATACGATTATCTCAATGGATACAGAGAAAGCCTTTGACAGAATTCAACATCCATTTAATCCTAAAAGATGATGTTGTGAAAATGCTGCATTCAATATGCCAGCAAATTTGGAAAACTCAGAGGTGGCCACAGGACTGGAAAAGGTCAGTTTTCATTCCAATCTCAAAGAAAGGCAATGTCAAAGAATGTTCACACTATTGTATGGTATTGCTCATTTAAGGTTATGCTTAAAATGCTTCAAGCTAGGCTTCACTAGTACCTGAACTGAGAAATTCCAGATATACAAGCTGGGTCTAGAAAAGGCAGAAGAACCAGAGGCCAATTTTTCACCATTGCTTGGATCATAGAGAAAGCAAAGAAGTCCAGAAAAACATCTGCTTCATTGACTATGCTAAAGCCTTTGACTGTGTGGTTCTCAACAAACTGTAGAAATTCTTAAAGAGATGGGAATATCAGACCACCTTACCTGTCTCCTGAAAAACCTATATGTGAGTCAGGAAGCAACAGTTAGAACCTTACATGGAAAAACTGACTGGCTCCAAATTGGGAATGGAGTATATCAAGGCTGTATATTGTTTCCCTGTTTATATAATTTGTATGAAGAGTACATCATGTGAAATATCATGCTCAATGAATCACAAGCTGGTATCAAGGTTTCTGGGAGAAATAGCAACAATCTCAGATATGCAGATGATACCACCCCAATGGCAGAAAGTGAAGAGGAATTAAAGGGCTTCTTCATGAGGGTGAAAGAGGAGAGTGAAAAAACGTGCTTAAAACTCAAAATTCAGAAAACTGAGATCATGGCATATGGGCCCATCACTTCATGGTGATTAGAATGGGAAAATGTGGAAGCAGTGACAGATTTAATTTTCTTGGGCTCCAAAATCACTGCAGATGGTGACTGCAGCCATGAAATTAAAAGACACTTGCCCCTAAAAGACACTTGCTCCTTGGAAGGAAAGCTATGACAAACCTAGATAGTGTATTAAGAAACAGAGACATCACTTTGCCTACAATGGTCTGTATAGTCAAAACTATGGTTTTTCAAGGAATCATATACAGATGTGAGAGTTGTACCATAGGGAAGGCTGAGTGCCAAAGAATTGATGATTTTGAACTGTGGTGCTGGAGAAGACTCTTGAGAATCCCTTGGACTATGAGGTCAAACAAGTAAATCCTAAAGGAAATCAACCCTGAATATTCATTGGAAAGAATGATGCTGAAGCTCCAATACTTTGCCCACCTGATGTGAAGAGTTGACGCATTGGAAAAGACCCTGATACTGGGAAAGATTGAAGGCAAAAGGAGGAGAGGGTGACAGAGAATAATATGGTTAGATAGCATCCCTGAATCACTAGACATGAATTTGAGCAAACTCCGGGAGACAGTGAAGGTAGTCCATGTGATTGCAAAGTGTCAGCCACAGCTTAGAGACTGAACAGCAAACAACAACATATAGCTGTCTATTACACTGACAGTTTGAAGGCATTCTCAAAGCACTACACTTTTATTCCCTCACCTCACATTTTATGTTTTTGATGTCACATTTTGCCTCTTTTTATTTTGTGTATCCCTTAACAAGTTAGTACAGTTATAGTTGGTTATTCTGCTTTTGTCTTTTAGCCTTCATTGTTTTTTAAGTGGCTAATACACTGCCTTTTCTATATTTGTCTTTACCATTGAGATTTTTTCTTTCATAGATTTTGTTTCTATTTATGAGCTTTTCTTTTCCACTTGAAGAAGATTCTTTAATATTTCTTGTAAGATTGATTTAGTGGTAATGAAGCTTTTCTGTTAGTAAATGGATTTCCTTACTGTATAGTCTAGGTGCTCTTTATTTTTACTTCTTTGATCTTCATTTTATGTTGGAATATAATTGATTAACAATGTTGTGTTTCAGGTGTACAGCAAAATGATTCAGTTATATGTATGCATGTATCTATTCTTTTTCAAATTATTTTAAGTTATTACAGAATATTGAACAGATATATAGCAGTTCCCTGTGCTATACAGCAGGTCCTTGTTATTTATTTTAAACACAGCAGTGTGTACATGTCAGTACCAGACTCCCAGTCTATCCCTCCCCAACCCTTCTCCTCTGGTAACTATAAGTTTGTTCTCAAACTATAAGTTTGTGTGTCTGCTCTTTAAACTGCTGGGTTTAGGTGAGTCTTTGCTCATGCCCCTCAGCAATATCCCTCACTACTGCAAATTGCTACTTCAGAGGTGTGTTTCATGGATATCATGTTTCCATCTTTACGACCCATTTCTATCTGGTCCTTTTATGTGCAGTAACTATCCAATCAGCCCTCAAAAATTGTTCTATAAAAATAAGATGAAGTCCAATTTTAAAATTGGTCTCTATATAGGTGTAGATTTGGTGTGTCCATGGGAGGAGGTGAGAACAATGTCTTCTTATGTCACCATCTTGGACCCTTCACCTCCCAAGTTTATAATGTAATCTGTATTTTTTTATCCTGCTGTGATGGCTCAATATGCTCCAGCACAAATGAGTTCTGCTTGCCATAACTCTTTTCTCCTCTGAAACCTTCCTAGCCAAGAAGTCTCTTAGAGATGATTTGGTCCTACTCTTCTCCATCCTCCATTTTATGGATAGGTCACTATAAGCCTAGAGAGGAATAGACTCATAGATAAGACCAAAACGTCACCCTAGAGCCAGTCCTGGCATTCGGTTTAAGAGGGCTCTGGTTGAAGGTTCTGGCTCTATGAATACCTGAAGATTTTAGTTTATCCTTTTTCTACTTGTCTGAAAACTTCTCAAAGAAGGAAGCTAACTCATTATTCTTCTTCTGCCTGCCTCTACAGCTATGGGTGAACCAGGAGGATGGGGTAGAGGAAGGGCCCAGTGACGTTCAGAATGGGCACCTGGACCCCAACTCAGACTGCCTCTGTCTGGGCCGGCCACTCCAAAACCGGGACCAGATGCGGGCCAACGTCATCAATGAGATCATGAGCACCGAGCGTCATTACATCAAGCACCTAAAGGACATTTGTGAGGTAGGCCCAGCTCTGATGGTCCATGTGAGGGCTCTTAGGATAAGGTAGAGGACACTTCCATGAAGAAATGACAACCTTTCTGGGCTATAGCTGTGACAGTCCCAAGGTGTTAGAAAAAGTAGCTGGACTGATCTAGACTCTGTTCAGTGGATGAAACTGCTCCCTTGGGATTCCTCTCCCTCTGTTTATTTCTCCCCTTTTTGCTATCTGTCTGTTTGTCTAACTTTCATATGCATATTCATATTTCCTCTCCCACTCTCTCTCTCCCTCTCCCTTCCTCTGTCCCTTCTCTGGAATCTCTATCCCTATCCTCTTGGCTTCTGATCCAGTTGTTGCCACCCCATGTAAGGGCCTGACTTCATTGTAGCACACACACATCCCTCGAAGCCAGTAGTTTGCAAACTTGAAGTGAAGTCGCTCAGTCGTGTCCGACTCTTTGCGATCCCATGAACTGTAGCCTGTCAGGCTCCTCTGTCCATGGGATTTCCCAGGCAACAATACTGGAGTGGGTTGCCATTTCCTTCTCCAGGAGATCTTCCCAACCGAGGGATCAAACCCGGGTCTCCTGCATTGCAGGCAGACTCCTTACTGGCTGAGCCACAAGGGAAGTCAAACTTGAAGGTACACCAAAATCCCTGTGCGAGCTTGTTAAGCATGTCAAAGTTCTTATTTCTTATTTCTTAAATTGAGCTGTAGTTGCCTCACAATATTGTGTTAGTTTCTGCTATATAACAAAGGGAACAAGCCACATGTATACATATATCCACATGTATACATATATCTCCTCCCTCTTGGAACTTTCTCCCAACCTCCCCCCATCCTACCCATCTAGATCACCTCAGAGCCCTGAGCTGAGCTCCCTGTACTGTATAGCAGTTTCTCATTAGCTATCTCTTTTACACATGGTAGTGTATTGGGTTGGGAAAAAGATCATTTGAGTTTTTCTATAAGATATAAGGGGAAAACCTGAATGCATTCTTTGGCCAGTCTAATATATATGCCAATACCAATCTGCCATTTTATTCCACCCCTCTCCCTGCCCTGCTGCATGTCCACATGTCCTTTCTCTACATCTGTGTCTCATTCCTGCCCTGCAAATAGGTTCATCTGTACCATTTTTCTAGATTCCACATATATAAATTGATATACCATATTTGTTTTACTCTTTCTGACTTACTTCACACTGTATGACAGACTCTAGGTTCATCCATGTCTCTACAAGAGACCCAATTTCATTCCTTTTTGACTGACTAATAGTCCATTGTGTATATACACCACATCTTCTTTTCCATTCATCTGTCATTGGACATTTAAGTTGCTTCCATGTCCTGGCTATTGTAAACAGTGCTACAATGAACAATGGGGTGAATGTCTTTTTGAACTGTGGTTTTCTTATGGTATTTGCCCAGTATGGAATTGCTGGGCCATATGGTGGTTCTGGGGCTTCCCTGGTAGCTCAGCTGGTAAAGAATCTGCCTGTAATGCAGGAGACTCCAGTTTGATTCCTGGGTTTGGTAGTTCCCCTGGAGAAGGGATAGGCTACCCACTCCAGTATTCTTGGGCTTCCCTGGGGGCTCAGATGGTAAAGAAACCTCTTGCAATGTGAAAGACCTGGGTTGGGAAGATCCCCTGGAGGAGGGCATGGCAACCCACTCTAGTATTCTTGCCTGGAGAATCCTCATGGACAGAGGAGCCTGGCAGGCTACAGTCTATGGGGTCACAAAGAGTCAGACATGACTGGGTGACTACTCAGCACAGCATTGTAGTTCTGTTTTTAGTTTGGTAAGAAACCTCCATACTGTTCCTCTTAGTGATTGTAAAATCTTTTGCACAACAAAGAAAACCATAAACAAGATGAAAAGACAACCATCAGTGTGGGAGAAAATGTTTGCAAATGAAGCAACTGTCAAGGGATTAACCTCCAAAGTAGCTCAATAACAAAAAACCAACACAATCAAAAAATGGGCAGAATAGGCATTTCTCCAAAGAAGATATACAGATGGCCAAGAGGCACATGAAAAGATGCTCAATATTACTAATTATTGGAGATACAAATCAAAACCACAATGATGTATTACCTTACACTGGTAAGAATGGACATCATCAAAAAACCTACAAACAATAAATGCTGGAGAGAACATAGAGAAAAGGGAACCCTCTTGCATTGTTGGTGAGAATGTAAAGTTCTTGTTTCTGTAGTGCTGCCTAGTAGAACTATTTGCAGTGATGAACATGTTCTGTATCTGTAGTCTCTATTACAGTAGCCACTGGTCAACCATTTGTGGCTGCTGAGCACTTGAGATGTGGCTAGTATGAATGAGAAATGGAATTGTAAATTTTATTTCATTTTAATTTAAATGTCCACATGTAACTAATAGCAACAACAACTGCATGTGAAAATATCAAGGCCAAGAACATTGGACCTTAACTTTTTTCACCTAATCTCATTTTCTCACCCTGTCCAGGAAGTTTCTATCTTCTTCCACTTCCCCAAAGCAGTAAGGTAGGATAGAAAAAACAAGGGCTCTATGGATATGGAGTGCTGGCTTTCACATCTTAACTTAGTCATTAATTAACCTGTGGCCTTGAAGTTGTCCTTAACTCCCATAACCTTCGATTTTATGATTCAGTTCAGTCGCTCAGTTGTGTCCAACTATTTGTGACCCCATGGACACCAGGCTTTCTTGTCAATCACCAACTCCTGGAGCTTGCTCAAACCTCATATTCATTGAGTCAGTGATGCCATCCAACCATCTCATCCTCTGTTGTCCCCTTCTCTTCCTGCCTTCAATATTTCCCAGCATCAGGGTCTTTTCCAATGAGTCAGTTCTTCACATCAAGTGGCCAAAATATTGGGGCTTTAGCAGGCATTAAAGAGAATGAAATAATGCCATTTGCAGCAACATGGATGGATCTATTTATTGTCATACTGAATGAAATCAGTCAGAGAAGGACAGCTATCATATGACATCATGATATGGTGGAGGCATGGGTCGACAGTGGCCTGACGCAGGTTCAGGGGCACTGAATACAACAGTACTGGCATAAGCCCTTTTGAAGGAGGTTGCCATTACACCTAACATAGTTTTGCTTCAGGGAATGCATAAAGAGAAAACTGGATTAAAGATTTACTGAGCACAACCCACCCATCAGAAAAAACCCAGATTCCCCAGAGCCAGTCTCTCCAATCAAAGAGCTTCCACATCCTCTTAGACTTATCTGTCAGAGGTTAGACAGGATGAAAATGACAATCACAGAAAACTAAACAAACTGATCACATGGATCATGGCCTTGTCTAATTCAGTGAAACCATGAGCCATGCCATGTAGGGCCACCCAAGACAGATGGGTCATGGTGGATACTTCTGATAAAACATATTCTCCTGGAGAAGGGAATGATAAACCACTTCAGTATTCTTCTCTTGACAACCCATGAACAGTATGAAAAGGCAAAAAGATATGATACTGAAAGATAAACTCCCCAGGTTGATAGATGCCCTATATGCTACTGGAGAAGAGTGGAGAAATAGCTCTATAAAGAATGAAGAGATGGAACCAAAGTGAAAACAACACCCAGTTGTGGATGTGACTGGTAATAGAAGTAAAGTCCAATGCTGTAAAGAACAAAAATGCATAGGAACCAGGAATGTTAGGTCCATGAATCAAGGTAAATTTAAAGTGTTCAAACAGGAGATAGCAAGAGTGAACATAGACATTTTAGGAATAAGTGAACAAAAATGGACAGGAATGGGCAAATTTAATTCAGATGACCATTATTTCTATCTTGGGCAAGAATCCCTTAGAAGAAATGGAGTAGCCCTCATAGTCATCAAAAAAGTCCAAAATGCAGTACTTGGGTGTGATCTGAAAAAAGGCAGAATGAACTCTGTTCCCTTCCAAGGCAGACCATTCAATGTCACAATAATCCAAGTCTATGCCCCAACCACTAATGCTGAAGAAGTTGAAGTTGAATGGTTCTATGATGACCTACAAGACCTTCTGGAGCTAACACCAAAAAAAGATATCCTTTTCATCACAGGGGACTGAAATGCAAAAGTAGGAAGTCAAGAGATACCCAGAGTAACAGGCAAGTGTGGCGTTGGAGAACAAAATGAAACAGGGCAAAGGCTAACAGAGTTTTGCCAAGAGAACGCAGTGATCATAGCAAACACCCTCTTCCAACAACACAAGAGAACACTCTACATATGGGCATCACCAAACAGTCATTACTGAAATCAGATTGATTACAGTTATTTTAGCCGAGGTTGGAGAAACTCTATACAGTCAGCAAAAAGACCAGGAGCTGACTGTAGCTCAGATTATGAACTCCTCATTGCAAAATTCAGATTTAAATTGAAAAAAGTAGGGAAAACCACTAGGTATGACCTAAATCAAATCCCTTATGATTATACAGTAGAAGTGACAAGTAGATTCAAGGGATTAGATCTGATATACAGAGTGCCTAAAGAACTATGGATGGAAGTTCATGGCATCATACAGAAGGCAGTGATCAAAACCATCCCCAAAACAAAGAAATGCACAAAGGCAAAATTGTTGTCTGAGGGAGCCTTACAAATGGCTGAGAAAAGAATAGAAGCAAAAGGCAAAGGAGAAAAGAAAGGATATATCCATCTGAATGCAGAGTTGCAAAGAGAAGCAAGGAGAGATAAGAAAGCCTTCCTGAGTGATCAATGCAAAGAAATAGAGGAAAACACTAGAATGGAAAGACTAGAGATCTCTTCAAGAAAACTAGAGACACCAAGGGAACATTTCATGCAAAGATGGGCACAATAAAGGACAGAAACGGTATGGATCTAACAGAAGCAAAAGAGATTAAGAAGAGGTGGCAAGAATACACAGGGGAAATATAGAAAAAAGATTTCATTAACCAGATAACCGCAATGGTGTGATTACTCACCTAGAGCCAGACATCCTGGAGTGTGAAGTCAAGTAGGCCTTAGAAAGCATCACTGCGAACAAAGCTAGTGGAGGTGAGGGAATTCCAGTTGAGCTATTTCAAATTCTGAAAGATGATGCTGTTAAAGTGCTGCATTCAACATGCCAACAAATTTGGAAAACTCAGCAGTGGCCACAGGACTGGAAGAGGTCAGTTTTCATTCCAATCCCAAAGAAAAGAAATGCTAAAGAATGTTCAAACTACCATACAATTGCACTCATTTCACATGCTAGCAGAGTAATGCTCAAAATTCCCCAAGCTATGCTTTAACAGTAGGTGAACTGAGAATTTTCAGATGTTCAAGCTGGATTTAGAAAAGACAGAGGAACCAGAGATCAAATTGCCAACATCTGTTGGATCATAAAAAAAGCAAGAGAGTTCCAGAAAAATATCTACTTCTGCTTTATTGATGACACCAAAGCCTTTGACTGTGTGGATCACAACAATCTGTGGAACATTCTTAAAGAAATGGAAATACCAAACCACCTTACCTGCCTCCTGTGAAATCTGTATGCAGGTCAAGAAGCAACAGTTAGAACAGGACATGGAACAATGGACTGGTTCCAAATTGGGAAAGAAATATGTCAAGGCTGTATATTGTCACCCTGGTTATTTAACTTATATGCAGAGTACATCATGCGAACTGCTAGGCTGGATGAAGCACAAGCTGGAATCAGGATTGCAGGGGTAAATATCAATAACTTCAGATATGCAGATGACACCACCCTTAAGGCAGAAAGTGAAGAGGATCTAAAGAGCCTCTTGATGAAAGTGAAAGAGAAGAGTGAAAAAACTCACTTGATTTTACCAAACTCTAAAGTTCATTGAGGAAATTAAGTAAATCTAATATAAGTATTTGGGAAAATGTGGTTTTTCTTTCCTTCCTTCCCTTTTCTTCTATTTACCTATCCATCCATGTCTCTCTTTTATCTTATTCTCTTCCTCCTGTCTTCTTATAAATGGTTAATATTTTTTTTAAAAAAATTACCTTTTTGAATGTGTTAGGTAACATTGGGCATCAAACCACTGATATATCATTAATTCAGCAAAAATTTAGTGGAGCTCTGCTCTTTACCAGGCCTTGGACATATCTCCTACCCTCAAATTGTTCTGCCCTTGACCAACAGCATATGAATCACCTTGAGCTTTTTAGAAATTCAGAATCTTTAACTCCATTCCAGACCTGAGTTCAAATCTGCATTTTAACTAGGTTAACATTTGACTTACAATGCATATTAAAGTGTGTGTAGCACTGCTATAAAATGATAATTATCTTAAACTATTTACAATAGCCTGGATATGGAAGCCGCCTAAATGTCCATCATCAAGAGGAATGGATTAATAGTTTTGTGGTACATATATACAATGGAATGTTAATAAGCCATAAAAAATAGCAAAATAATGCTATTTGTAGCAACATGAATGGATCTAGAGATTGTCATACTGAGTGAAGTAAGTTAAAGAGAAAGACAGATATATGATATCGCTTATATGTAGAATTCTAAAAAAGGCCATAAATGAACTTATCTATAGAACAGACAGTTACAGACATAGAAAAGAAACTTGTGGTTATTGAGGGGTAAGGAGGGGAGGGATAAATTGGAAGACTGGGATTGACCTCTGCACACTACTATATATAAAATAGATAACTAATAAGGACCTCCTGTATAGCATAGGGAACTCGACTCAATACTCTGTAATGGCCTATATAGGAAAAGAATCCAAAAGAAGAGTCAGTATATGTTTATGTATAACAGTCACCTTGCTGTACACCTGAAAATAGCACAACATTGTAAATCAAGTATACCCCAATACAAATTTTTTAAAATGATAGCTGTCCAATCTCTAATATAAGTTAGTACATTCTGTTCTTTATCAAGCAGCCAAGGGATAATGTCAGTATCTAAGTCAGTTTATATCACTCCTCTGCTCAAAACTTTCCAGTGGCACACCTTTCCCTCCTGAGTAGAAGACAAAGACAAAATTCTCATTATTACTTACAAAACTGTGTGATCAACACTTCTTACTTCTGTGACTTCATCTCTTGCTCCTTTCCCATGTGCTCTCACTACTTTAGCCACAAGGCCTACTGTTGTTCCTTAAAAAGGCCTGATATGCTCCCCACTCATAGCCTTTCCACTGGCTTTCCCTTCTGCCTAAACTAGTCCTACCTCAGTTCAGTTCAGTTCAGTCGCTCAGTCATGTCCGACTCTTTGCAACCTCACACACTGCAGCACTCCAGGCTTCCCTGCCCATCACCAACTCCTGGAGATTGCTCAGACTCGTCCATTGAGTCGGTGATGCCATCCAACTGTCTCATCCTCTGTCATCCCATTCTCCTCCTGCCTTCAATGTTTTCCAGTATCAGAGTATTTTCCAAAGAGTCAGTTCTTTGCATCAGGTGGCCATAGTATTGGAACTTCAGCTTCAGCATCAGTCCTTCCAATGAATATTCAGGACTGATTTCCTTTAGGATTGGTTTGATCTCCTTGCAATCCAAGGGACTCTCAAGAGTCTTCTCCAACACCACAGTTCAAAAGCACCAATTCTTCAGCACTCAGCTTTCTTTATGGTCCAACTCCCACATCCATACGTGACTACTGGAAAAACCATAGCTTTGACTAGATGAACCTTTGTCGGCAAAGTAATGTCTGCTTTTTAATATGTTGTCTAGGTTTGTCACAACTTTTCTTCCAAGGAGCAAGCGTCTTTTAATATCATGGCTGCAGTCACCATCAGCAGTGATTTTGGAGCCCAAGAAAATAAAGTTGTTTCTCCATCTATTTCCCATTCTCCCCTACTATAAATTCCATGAGGGACAGTTTTCTTCATTTATTTACTGATACATACTCAGCACCTGGCACAGTGGTTGGCAGATGGTAGATGCTCAATAAGTATTTTTGAAAGTCAGATTTAATTACAAGTGCTCATGTGTATGTACTGCTTTGGCAAAGTACATTCACATCTTGACATTTCATTTTCATACAGGAAATAGGTTATTATTGTCATAACTATTTTTGAGATCAGCAGACTGAATCTCTAAGAGACAAAATTACTTTCCTAGAGTTCTCAGATACTGGCCCAGTAGGAATCTGTTAAGTCTTAGATGGATTTTATTCTTAACTCTCAAATATCTTTACCTCTTTTCCCAAATTTCTTGGGCATGGGCTCAGGACAGCAATGCAAGAATTTATCTTTCCAAAAGACGGAGTGTCATTCCCTGCTTTGAGAAATTTCCCACTCCAACCAACCTAACAAAATTTCTGTTGGTGATTTTTGAGTTCCATATCTCTTAATTATTCTTGATGCTGAAGCTAATGGTTTAGATGGGAAATATCTTTGTCCCACCCTGCAACCACAGATGTCAAAGGAACATTTAGCTAGAATAAAAGAAGGGTAGAGAAACCTGTGTGTAGCTGGATCAGAAGACAATGTTTTAGCTCAGGGTTGTATCACCTCTAAACCAAGAGCTATGAGGAACAATATGATTTATAAGAAAGAATACCAAACCCAGAATTGGGATTCCTAGGTTCAGGTCCCACCTTAGTCACCAAGTGACTGAGGAACCTCAGGTGAATCTTTTCCGTCCTGGACCTTGTTCCCTAATTCTAAAATTAGCAGATTGGAAGAGTTGCTCCTTAAGTGCTGTCTGGATCTTACTTTCTCTGATTCTGTGAGATCTAGGTATGCTCTCACTAAAGAACACTCTGCTAGTAATCCATGTTACTTCTGCATTTTCTGTCATTTTCTCACTGATACTGATGGAGGCATGTCTTACTCATGCACAAATGTGTTAGCATAGTATAATCTACTGTTTCTGTAGGTTAAGGGAGATATATAAATACTGTATTCAGTATAGAAAAAAGTCACTATCAGAAAATATTCATTTTTGTATTTATTTATTCATTTATTAATTACTCCTGGAAGCAGAAAGTGCCTCACCAACATTTAAGTTACACTACCGTCATTTTACAAATGTAGAAGTAGGAAATAGAGTTATTTTTATCAAAGTTATTCAGTGAGGTCAGTAAAAGAAGGTATATTTTTTAATGAGTTCTCTGAAAAGATGGCATTCTTCTTTCTAAATCCAAACAGTGATATAAAAGAGAATTGGCTTAGTTCTAGGCCATCTTGACCAATGGTTTGTGGTATTTACTCTTGTCTTAGAAATCATATTATGATCAGGGAAACAGCACAGGTCAAACAAAGTTAAATACTCTCTGAGTAAGACAGTCTCAGTCATCTGATACCTGTGAAATAAATTCTGTCTTCAAATGCCTCCAAAAAAGCTGGCCTAGTTTTCCTTGGTCATTTGTATTAGTGTCTCATACACCATCAAGGAATTCTTCCTAGACCTGATAGAGTTTATCATACTATAGCTTCAAGACATTTACATTCAATATGTTTAAGCCTGGAGTTTTCAAACTTACTGACTTTTTCTTTCTGTGAATTGCCTATCCTGATTTATTCCCAATTGTGTTTACATCTTGGTGTATATGTAGAAAATAATGCATTGTAAGAAACAATAATATTTGTATAGCATACTAAACTAAAAGGATGAGGCAGCTCATTGGCCTGTAGTGACCAGCCCAGGGTTTTCTGGCTGCTCTAGGCTCTACCTATCCATACCACCTGGACACTCAAGGCCCTGTTCCTATCCTTTGCCCATTTTCCTGTAGTTTCTCATTTTTTTCTTTTTCTTTTTCTTTTTTTTTTTTTTTTGCTTATTGATAGGAGTTCCTGGTATATTCCAGATATTAATCCCTTGGTAGTTTTCCAAGTTGCAAATATCTTCTTCCTGTCATCCTCTTATTTTTTAATGGTTTCATTTAATCTGAAAAAAGACTTCATGGACAAAAAAGTGAAAGAAGAAAAGAAAATCAACAATTTAAACATTCTGCTTCTAACTTACTTTTGTCATCATTAGCTTGAGAAGAGCTAGTCATTTTGCAGTTATTCAACATATATTTATTGAACAGCAACTATATACCAGGTACTATGTTAAGCTCTAGATATACAGGCTGTGAACAGGGCAACCATGGTTATTGTTCCCTAATTATATTGAAATTATTTTCAAGACATATATCAAGTTTCTTGTCAGTCTTCCAGGCAAAACAGTGTATGATATCTGTAGAGAGTCGGAGCTGAATGAGGCCCTGGAAATCTTTTCTGATACATATATTTTATAGATGGAGTCACTGAGGTCCAGGTTTGCACAGGCCTTTCCCTAAAGGTTTTTTTAAAACCATAGGTGATCCAGAGGTTCTTTGATTCATCTTATTTCCCACAAGTCTTTGGAATCTTCTCTGGAGGTCATGATTTTGATTTGTATCCCATATAAGGCACTGATTCTAGCTCAGTGTATTAGATTTAGACTTTAGATCAACCCTAAGGGTTTAGAAACAGAGTAAAATTAATAGTCAACCTCCTTTGCCTATTACCATGGCAATAGCAGGGCTAATTCATGCTGGTTGTGGTTGACTTGATAACTCCCACAGAACGACCTTCACATTCATGCTCACTTTACTCCTAGGAGAAGTGAGGCTCTCAGAAACTACTTTTGTTCAGTTAGTCAGTTCACACCTACTGCCATATCACCTTATTCTCTCTTATCATTCAGATGGAGCTGAGAAGGTGTTGGAAGCATGTTTGACAGTAAGATCCATAGACCCCTTCTGCTTCATTTGCCCTGTGACAAGCCTTCAGAGCTCCTCTGTGAATTCTCTTCTCCAGGACAAACAACCCTGGCTCATTCCATCATTCTTCATGGTGTTGCTTTTCAGGCCCCTCTCTGCCCTGTCTATCTCCCTCTGGCTCTGTATCCTTTTCTTCATGTTTCTCTGAAAACAGGGCTCAGAATTGAATGATGCTCTCCTGCAGTAGTGTGATTGCCTTTCTATTACTTCTCTCATTCCACCGTCTCAGTCTGTTTCCCCTTTATCCCTAACTTAAAATGGCATTAGGGTTTTTTTTTGAAAGTCATATTCCACTACCAAATCATCTTAAACTTATACGTCCTTAAACATGAGTAGATGAGAAGAAACAGAGATTGACTGACCCCTAATCTAAGCCCTGTTCATTATTTTTGTGGAAAAGTTGATAAAGTCACTAAGTCAGCCAAAGAAGGGAATGAAAAATAAAATCAAGACTCCAGAGAACTAGTCAACTCTCCTGGCCTTTCTCCCCTCAGAAGCCTAGGCAGTTGGGTGAAATAGGGGCTAAGGATGACATTTAAGGGTTCTCTGGCTACTCCCATATCATTATGTCTCTTTTTTAATTTCCTTTGTAAGGACATGTGTGTGCTAAGTCGCTTCAGTCATGTCCAACTCTTTGTGACCCTATGGACTATAGCCCATTAAGCTCCTCTGTCCATGGGATTCTCCAGGCAAGAATACTAGAGTGGGTTGCCATGCCCTCCTCCAGGGGATCTTCCCAACCCAGGGATAGAACCTGCGTCTCTTATGTCTCCTGCATGATAGACAGGTTCTTTACCTCTAGAGTCACCTGAGAAGCCCAATAAGAGCAGTTTCTATTGTTTGTAATCCCTTCAGCAAGTCATGTGTCTTAAACGCTAGGGCTGGAGAATTTAAGAAGACATTAGATTCTCCTCCTTTCCTTGATAATATTGTGTTCAAGGCAATCTTCTTGAGGCTGCATTTTCTTTATATTCTCTGGCAAAGACTTTTTTCTTATTTTTAATCATAAACACAGTGACACCATTTTGTATTCTACTTCTTAACATTATACCATAAACACATCTCCATGTTACAAGATAGTCTTTCTGACTTTAATGGCTGTGTGATATTCCATTATGCTAAATGCACCATAATATATTTATTTATAATCTAGCATTAGCTTTAAAGAAAAACAGTTGACAGTACACTCTAGGGCCCTACCATCCTATGGGTAGTTACATTTCTCCTAATATGTAATTTTATATTCCCTTGTTGCAGCACATTCCCTTTCTATATAATGTAATATAAATTAAATGGTATCCTTGACAAAGATAATGAATAGCATATTGAGGAATTAGGAAGCCATTCTGACACCTCTGTCTCTTTCTTTTTCAGACCCCACTTTTTCCTTTTTTCCCCATTTCTGTTGTGTTCCATACTCATGTTAAGATATAGCATCCTTGCTGTACTTTTAAGGATTTGATGGTAATTTGTCACTTCCCTGAGATCTTTCAAATGGGAGCAGTAAACAAAACTATGCAGTATTTCATGAGCTGGCTTCTCAGGGGATGAATGAGCTGTCCAGGCTGACTTCTGTTTCCTGACACTCACTAGTACTTCTAACCCAGAAGTGACATGCTAATGTAACATTGTTGCCATTTTTTTCCAGTTATACTCACAAGCCTACCTTAGGGTGAAATAGCGAGGGCAGGGGTGAGTAGGTCTTTGCCCCTTGTCTAATGGCAAGATGGAAAAGTTCCTGCCAGATGATATGCTCACTGATTTTCTTGCTCTACTGTAGCTAAGATACTTCCAAAGGTGTTAAGAGTGAAAAAGAGAGTGGGGAGATGAAGGGAGGAAAATAGAGGTAAGGAAACAAGGAGTTACATATTAGGCAGAGAAGAACCTTCAGGAATTTATTACCTCTCTTCCTATTAGTGAAAGAAAGTTTTTGAGGGAAGCAGAATTTGGGAACCTACTTTAGTAAAGAGAGTGAAGCTAAAAGGATATTCTGGAAGTAGAGAGTGTCTTCCTCTTGGTCAGGAATTGGATATAAATGAATGTAGGACATCTTGAGCATAGTAGTCAGGGAGCACATAAGCCATTAATTAAATAAATGTCAACACAGGCACAGACTATTAATTTGAAAATTGTTAAAAGACACTTACTCATTAATGGCTGAATTGGAGTGTAAGAAGATAAAAGAGAAGTAAGATTTTGGTAGGAGTTGGTAAAGTGCATTGAAACCAGGGATGAGAATCTTCCTGGAGTAGCCTAGATGCTTTCATTGCAACCTGTGTAAGAGGAGACAAAATGGAGTTAGACAGGGCCAGAAGTGATAAGTCATTCACCATAATGTTCCTCATGAGGGGCTCAACAGGTGTTATAAAAATCGCATTTAGCTTTTAGATGAAAGCAAGTGGGCATAATTCATTCTCACCAGGAACATTTTTTACATGCTAATGATTTCTAATGAAGACCATTACTATTAGTTAAAAATGTACACTTGCAGGTCAGAATGGAAAACTGTATTTGTTTGTTTCCTTTGCCCTGACTTACAATGTGTTCTGAGTCTGTGTTATCTCAGTTCTCTTATCAGACTAAGGATTTCTTTCATTGATTCCTCTTTCATCAGTGGCTAGCTGTATTAATTCATCCATTTATTCACAAATGTGTCCTAAACACTTACCCTGTTGAAAACACCGTGCCTGGGCACCTGTGGGCTTGCTCACTAAGCTCATCCAAACGATCTCTCCTGACCAGTTACCTCAGATGACTACGACATTCACTTTAAGAATGGTTTGGTTTTGTCTGTTCCTTTTGGGAAGTTTTCCTACCAGAGCTTTTGGACTGGCCCTACAAGAAATAGAACATTAGAGTTGTGAATCAATTCAGCTAACCCAATAGCTACTAAAGCGAGTGAAATTATTTATGTTTAACCAGATTCTGAGAAAGAGTCCTATCACTTTTGGGGGTCCTTGTCATAGAGAATGGTGGGCAAAGCTCTATGCTCTGGAATCTTTGTGCTCTGGAGACCTTTGCTTAAGACCCAGCTTTCCTAATTATTCACTGGTCGAGTGACTTCCTTCTCTAGACCCCAATTTTCTTGTATGAAAAATGGAAATGATTATTTCCTGTTTACATCACAGAACTGAAATAAGGCTCCTAAATGCTTAAGAAGTGGTAAAACCCTCAAACAATGAAGGGCATCCTCATCCTGGGCTTTTACTTTGTCTGCAGGGCTACCTGAAGCAATGCCGGAAGAGAAGGGACATGTTCAGTGATGAGCAACTGAAGGTGATCTTTGGGAACATTGAAGACATCTACAGGTTTCAGATGGGCTTTGTAAGAGACCTGGAGAAACAGTATAACAATGATGACCCCCATCTCAGCGAGATAGGACCCTGCTTCCTGGAGCACGTAAGCATCTTCCCCTTTGGGGAGGGTTTTGAGAGATGTTTGGAATCCATGCAAAGAGTCTCTGAGCTATCTGATTCTGCTCAGCTGCTTTGTCCCACAGTAGCGGATGGATTCCTCTCTGACCTTGATGTTCACCCCCTTGCTACAGTATGAGAACTTGGAAAGATATGATGACTTGGCTAAGGACTCTTTTTCTTTACTGTTCTCCTCTCTTTTTCTCTCCTTCCAGATAGTTACCAGTAGGAATTTTCTTCAACTTCTCTTTTCTGTTCCTATTGGGCTCAGTTTCCATGGGACCCAACATTTTGGGAGGGACTCTGAACATATTCACATAATCCAGGAGTCTGAGAAAGAGGAAAGACTATGGTAACCATGAAAGTGGACCCCTGAAAGGCATTTAGGGGAGAACACTATGGTAGGGGAAGTGACTTGTGTAGGAAAAGGGGCCACATGACTTAAGAGAAAGGAGCGCTAGAAAGAGGGAAGTGAGGATGCAAGCCATAAATATGACTCTCGGTAACTGGGTAAGTTCCTTACCTTCTTTGGGCTTCTTCACGTGGATTTAAGAAGGTTTCACTTTATACTTCTATGGTTCTCTAATATCCTTTGGGTCTTATTCACAGATAACCTAGTTTTGACAACTTATCTCCCCCTTTTTATAAAGTATTTATTTTTAAAAAGATAACACATTCATGTGGTATAAAATTCAAATGGCACATGGAAGTATGCAGCTGAAAGTAAGTCTTCTTAAAATTTTCCTACTTTGACTGTGGTAATTTATGTTGAGGGGATAGCCTTAAGGCAACCCCTATGTTCAGTGATTTGCTGGAAATCCCAGGACTCAGCATATAGTCATACTCATGGTTATGATTTAATGAAACTAAAGGATACAAAGCAAAATCACCAAAAGGAAAAGGTATATGGGACAAAGTCTGAAGGAAACCAGGTATAAATTTTCAGAGTCCTCTCCCAGTGGAATTACACAGGGTGTAATTAATTCCCTTTATAATGCGTTGTGACAGCACATGTGAAATGTTGTCTACCAGGGAAAATTATTAAGGACTCAGTGCCCAAGATGTCTATGGGAGGCTGGTCATGTAGGCACTCTCTGCCTAGCGTGTACCAAAATTCCAGACTCACAGAAGGAAAGCAGGTGTTCAGCATAAACCACAATGTTCATACAAATAGTTCAGGCACAGTGAGCCATTCTTGTCAGGGAATGGTGAAAACCCTCTTGAGATCCAATTCCAAGATGCCAGCCAAGGGCCAACCTTTCAAGTAGGCCTTTTGAGGGATAACAGCAGAGAAGGCAATGGCACCCCACTCCAGTACTCTTGCCTGGAAAATCCCGTGGACGGAGGAGCCTGGTAGGCGACACTCCATGGGGTTGCTAAGAGTTGGACACGACTGAGCAACTTTGCTTTCATTTTTCCTTTTCATGCACTGGAGAAAGAAATGGCAACCCACTCCAGTATTCTTGCCTGGAGAATCCCAGGGATGGCGGAGCCTGGTGGGCTGCCGTCTATGGGGTTGCACAGAGTTGGACACGACTGAAGTGACTTAGCAGCAGTAGCAGCAGCAGGGATAACAGTCTAAGGCCTGATATGTTAAGTCCTTTTTTTTTTTTTTTTTTTACAGCTTTAAACTGATTCAGTCATTCCATAAAACACCTGGGTAGTATTTATCAAAGTTAAGCATGTTTACAACTTATTGGTTTCATTTGTGAGAATATATCCCAGAGAAATTCTCATAGAGGTCCATGAGAAAGGGAACATTTACAAGGCTGTTGATAGCATGGCAGTGCTGTGTTTCATCGAGTGCAGTTAGATGCAACTTAGGTATTTATCACCAGAGCATGGATGTGAAACATATGGGGGATGCTTACTCTGGGTTAATATGTAGTTAGAAATAACAAGACTAGATGTGTGTACCCAATAGCAATACTGAGTTGGGAAAGTAGAATGTGGAATAGTGACTTTCAATTAGAGTCTACCCTGTGCATTGTAGAGTGCTTAACAACATACCTATTAAGCATTTTCTGTCTATTGGAGGTCAGTAGCAACCCCTCCAGTTGTGACAACTGAAAATGTCTCCAGATGTTGTCAAATGAACCACTAATCTATTGGAATGATCTTATGCTTTTACCCTGTAATCTGTTAACATGGTGATTTAGATTAAGTAATTATCATATCTTAAATGAGCATTGCATTGTTGAGATAAATGCTAGCTAATCATGGTGTATTATCCTTCTTTAAAAATGCTGCAGTTCATGGGGTTGCAGTCCATAATAATGCTGCAGTCCATTTAATGCTGCAGTCCATGGGGTCACAAAGAGTCGGACATGACTGACTGAACTGAACTTAACTGATCCTTCTTTATGTGTTAATTCACCTTTTTAAAAGTATTAGATTGTTTGCTCTTTTAAAATTCAGGTCTAAGGTTTCTTCTTTTTTTAGGATTTCATTTTTTATCATCTTTGTTTAGGTATAATTTACAAACAATAATATTCACCAAATGTTTAATTCTATGGGTTTTAACAAACACATGTAGTTGTGTAACTACCACCATAATAAAGATTATGGAGCATTTCTATCATTTCATCAAGTTCTAATGTTTTTCCTTTGTTATCAAACTTTGCCTCCACTCTGGCTCTTGCAAACACTGATCTGCTTTCTGTTACCATAATTTTGCTTTTTCTAGAATGTCATATAAATGGAATCATACCATAGTGATATTTTATGTTGAATTTATTTAACTTAATTTCTTTGATATCCATCCATATTCTTGCATGTATTAGTAGTTTATTTTTTTATTGTTTAGTGATATTCTCTTGTGTGGATATACCACTCATTCACTAGTTCATTCCAGGACATCTGGATTGTTTACTAGGTTACTTCCATGTTTGGAATTACTGGGTTGCATTGTAGGTGCTTATTTAATTTTATAAGATACTTCCAAACTGTTTTCCAAAGTTGCTGTATCATTTTGCATTCTCACTCTAATCTGTATGAGTTATAATTGTTCCACATGGTTGTCAGCACTTGATATTATCAGTATTTTTAATTTTAGCCATTCTAATATGTATGTAGTGGTGGTTTATTGTAGTTCATTTTTGCATTTGCTAATGATATTGAGCATTTTTAAATGCTTATTTGCCATCTGTATAAAATCTTTGGTGAAGCGTCCTTGTCTTTTGGCCTTGTTTACTAAGTGGGTTGTCTGTTTTCATATTATTTTGTTTCAAGAGTTATTTCTGTATTCTGTTTGCAAGTCCTTGGTCATATATGTGATTTTCTAAGGTTTTCTCAGTCTGTGGCTTAGTCTTTCATTTTCTTAGCATTGTCTTTGAAAAGGCATAAAATTTAATTTTGTCAATTCAATTAATCATTTTTTCATGGTTCATGTTTTCTGCTTCTTATTTAAGAGATCTTTGCCTAATACAAAGTCATGAAATTTTTATCCTGTTTTCTTATAGATATTATGCAGCTTTAATATTTATATTTAGGTCTATGATAATTTTTGAGGTAGCTTTTTATATACAATGTGAAGAAAGGATCAAGGTAAATTTCTTAATTTGTTTCCATATGGATATTCAGCCATTCCAGCACCTTTGTTGAAAAAGCTTGTTAATTTCCCCATTGAATTACCTGGGCGCCTTTGTCAAAAATCAGTTGATCATATATGTGTAGGTCTATCTTTAAGAAGACTATTCTGTTCCAGTAATCTATGTGACTATTTATATAGTAATACCACACTATGTTTTCTTGTTGTTTTAATTGAGATATAATTCTCATATAGCATTATATCAGTTTCATGTGTACAGAATAATAATTTAATATTTGTATATACTATGAAATGATTGCCACAATAAATCTAGTTAACATCCATCACCATACATAGCTACAATTTTTTCTCACATCATCTTGAATAATCTAGCTTCATAGCAAGTCTTGAAAGCAGGTAAACTCTTTGTATTCACTTTTTTTCAAAATGATTTTATTTTAGGTCATTTTTTAATTAACTTATTTTTTATTGAAGGATCATTGCTACAGAATTTTGCTGTTTTCTGTCAAACCTCAACATGAATCAGTGATAGGTATACATATATCCCCTCCCTTTTGAACCTCCCTCCCATCTCCCTCCCTATCCCACCCCTCTAGGTATTTCTATATACATTTATCTTATCACAATAAGAATTTTGTTCTCTTTATTGTATCTGTATGAGATGATGGAAGTTAAATAAACATTGTGATTATCATTTCACAATATATGTAAAGCAAGCCATCTTGCTGTACACCTTAAACTTATACAGTGATATATGTCAGTTATTTCTGAATAAAACTAGGGGGAAAAGAATCAGCTTGCTTAGTTCTACCAAAAAGCAAGAAACACACCAACCAAAAGAACTCTTCTAGCATTTGGATTAGGATTACATTAAATTTCCCAGCATTGTTTATAGTTTTTATTTGTATAGGTCTTGATCTTATTTTTAAAAATTGATTTCTAAGTAATTAATTCTTTGCTACTTTATAAATTACATTTTTATTTCAATTTCCTGTAGTTTGTTGCAATGATATAGAAATTCAATTGATTTTTTATACAGCTGCCCCCCAGTATTGCAGGGGATTTGTTCCAGGACACCCTGCAGATAATAAAATCCACAGATGTCCAAGTCCCATATGTAAAAGGTATAATATTTGCATATAATTATGCAAATACTCCCATATACTTTAAATCATCTCTATTTTTTTATTTGTGATACTTAATACAATGTAAATACTATGTAAATAGCTGTAAATACAATGTAAATGCTATTTAAATCGTTACTGGCATGCAGAAAATTCAAGTTTTGCCTTTTGGGACTTTCTGGAACTTTTTTCTGAATATTTTCCATCTGCAGTTGGTTGAATCCACAGATTCGGAGCCTGCCACTATGGAGGGCCAACTGTATTGATGAATCCTGACATGTTACTGAATTCATAATTGGGTTGAGGGTTTTTTTTTGTAGATTCCTTAGAATTTTATACATACACAATCACATGATTTCTACATAAAGACAGCAATTTTATTTCTTCTTCTGAAATCTGTGTGCCCCCTATTTTCTTTTCTTGCCTTATGGGACTAGCCAGGATCTGTAGTATAGTGTTATTGATAAGAGCAGGAGTCTTTTTTCTTATACCTGATTTTTAGGGGCAAAGATTCAGTATTTTACCATTGAGAGTGATATTAGCTTTAAAGTTTTTCATGGTCACCCTTTATCACATGGGAAAGTTTTTTTCTAATCCTGATTTGCTGGTGACTTCTAATGTAAGTGTGTTTTATCAAATGCTTATTGAAGTAATATGGATTTTCTCCTTTAATTTTTTATCATGATGAATTGGATTGAGATAAGTCCCTCATAATCATGGTGTATTATCCTTTTAGTGTACTATTTTCCCTGATTTTTAAAAGTAGGTTGTTTGACTTTTTATTATTAAATTCTAGTATTTTTTATACAGTGGATGCAAGTTCTTTATCAGATATGTATTTTTCTGACTTCTTTTGATCTGTATGGCTTGCCTATTTAGTTTTTTAATAATAATTTTAAGCCCATGTATAAAAACTCTCTGTGTATCGGTTTCTGTTTTTTATTTCTCTGAGGTTTTACTCATTTATTATGTTCTCGTGCACCAGGTTATTTTTTGAATGAGTACTAAACAGTGGATACAAAAAATTGTAGAGGTTTTTGTAACACTTAGAAATCACTTCAAGCTTACAGAAAAGTATAAAAAATAAGAACAGCCCACACACAGTGATGAAGACCCAGAACAGCCATAAATAAATAAATAAATAAAATTATATTAAAAAATAAGAACACTACAAAGGGTACCCTCAGATACGTCCATTTGTTTTCATACCACCACAGTAAAGTGAGCCACACAATTTTTTTTGTTTCCCAGTGCATGTAAAAGTTATGTTTACATTATACTATTGTTTATTAAGTGTGTAAGAGCGTTATGTCTAAAAAACAATATATGCCTTACTTAAAAACACTTTATTGATAAAACATCTTAACTATTATCTGAGCCTTCAGCAAGTCATAATCCTTTGCTGGTGGAGAGTCTTACCTCAATATGTTGACAGCTGCTGACTGATCAGGGTGTTTATTGCTGAAGGTTGGGGTAGCTGTGGCAATTTCTTAAATTAAAACAATGAAGTTTGCTGCATCAATTGACTCTTCCTTTCATGAATAATTTCTCTGTAGCATGCAATGGTGATTGACAGTACTTTATTCATGGTAGAATTTCTTTGAAAATGGAAACTCTCTCAAACCCTGCTACTGTTTTAGCAACTGAGCTTATGTAATATTCTAAACCCCTTGTCATCATTTCAACTGTCTTCACAGCTTCTTCATAAGGAGTAGAGTCCATCTTCAGAAACAACTTTATTTGCTCATCAATAAGAAACAACACTTCATCCATTAAAGTTTTATCATGAAATTGCAGCAATTCAGTCACATCCTAAGCCTCCACTCCTAATTCTAGTTCTCTTGCTATTTCTACCACATCTGAAATTACTTCCTCCACTGAAGTCTTGAAATTTTCAGTTATCCATGAGTGCTGGAATCAACTTCTTCCAAGATCCTATTAACACTGATTATTTTGACCTCTTCCCATAAACCACAAATGTTCTTAAAGGCATGTAGAATGTGAATCTTTTCCAGGTTTTCAATTTTCTTTGTCTAGATCCATCAGAGGAATCACTCTTTATGTCAGCTATAGCCTTATAGATTGTATTTCTTAATCCTAAGACTTAAACATCAAAATTATTCCTTGATCTATGGCCTGTATTGTTGTTATTGTTTTTGTTGTTCAGTCAATAAGTCGTGTTGACTTTTTGTGACCCCAGGGACTGCAGCATACCAGGCTTCCCTGTCCCTTACTGTCTCCTGGGGTTTGCCAAGTTCATGTGCATTGAATCAGTGATGCCATCCAACCATCTCATCCTCTGTTGCCATCTTCTCTTCCTGCTCTCAATCTTTCCCAGCATCAGGGTCTTTTCTGATGAATCAGATCTTCACATCAGGTGGCCAATGTATTGGAGCTCCAGCTTCACCATCAACCTTCCTATTGAATATTCAGAGTGTATTTCCTTTAGTATTGACTGGTTTGAACTCCTTGCTCTCCAAAGGACTCTCAAGAGTCTTCTCCATCAATACAATTCTAAATCATAAATTCTTTGGTTCTAAGCCTTCTTTATGGTCCAAGTCTCACAACTGTACATGGCTACTGGAAAAACCATAGCCTTCACTATACAGACCTTTTTCAGCAAAGTGATGATTCTGCTTTTTAATATGCTGTCTAAGGTTTGTCACAGCTTTCCTTCCAAGGAGCAAGCATCTTTTAATTTCATGGCTGCAGTCATCATCCACAATTATTTTGGACCCCAAGAAAATAAAATCTGTTACTGCTTCCAATCTTTCCCCTTCTATTTGCCATGAAGTGATGGGTCCAGATGCCGTGATCTTAATGTCTTGAATGTTGAGTTTTAAGCCAGCTTTTTCACATTCCTCTTTCACCTTTATCAAGAGGCTCTTAAGTTCCTCTGAACATTCTGCCATTAGGGTAGTGTCATCTGCATATCTGGGGTTATTGATATTTCTTCCAGCAATCTTGATTCCAGCTTCTGTTTCATCCAGCCTGGTGCTTCACATGGTGTACTCTGCATCTAAGTTAAATAAGCAGGGTGACAATATACAGCTTTGATGTACTCCTTTGTCAATTTTGAACCAGTCCATTGTTTCATGTCTGGTTCTAACTGTGGCTTCTTGAGCTGAGTACAGCCTTCTCAGGAGACAGATAAAGTGGTCTGGTATTCCCATCTCTTTAAGAATTTTTGACTGTTCATTGTGATCCATACATTCAAAGACTTTCGCATAGTCAATGAACCAGAGTAGATGTTTTTCTACATTCCCTTGCTTTCTCTGTGATCCAGTGAATGTTGGTAATTTGATCTCTGGTTTTCTGCCTTTTGTAAATCCAGCTTGTACATCTGGAAATTCTCGTTTACATATCACTGAAGTCTAGCTTGAAGGATTTTGAGCATTACCTTCCTAGCATGTGAAATGAGCACTGTTGTTCAGTAGTTTGAACATTCTTTGGCATTGCCTTTCTTTGGGATTGGGATGAAAACTGATCTTTTTCAGTCCTGTGGCCACTACTGAGTTTTCCAAATTTGCTGCCATATTAAGTGCAGCACTTTCACAGCATCATCTTTTAGGATTTGAAACAGCTCAGATGGAATTCCATCACCTCCACTAGCTTTGTTTGTAGTGATGCTTCCTTAGGCCCACTTGACTTCACACTCCAGAATGTCTGACTGTGGGTGAGTGACCACACCATAGTGGTTATCCAAATCATTAAGACTTTTTGTATAGTTCTCTGTGTTCTTGCCACCTCTTCTTAATCTCTTCTACTTCTGTTAGTTCCTTACCATTTCTGTCCTTTATCATGCCCATACTTGTATGAAATATTCCCTTGATACCTCCAGTTTTCTTGAAGAGATCTTTCCCTTTCTGTTGTTTTCCTCTATTTTTTTGTGTTGTTCAATTAAGAAGGCTTTCTTATCTCACCTTTCCATTCTTTTGATCTCTTCATTCAGTTGGTTATATCTTTCCTTTCTCCTATTCCTTTCACTTCTCTTCTTTCCTCAGCTGTTTGTAAGGCCTCTTCAGACAACCATTTTGCCTTTTTTGCATTTCTTTTTCTTGGGGATGGTTTTGATCACCACCTCCTCTACTATGTTTAAATCTCTATCCACAGTTCTTCAGGCACTCTGTCTATCAGATCTAATCCCTTGAATCTATTCATCACCTCCACTGTATAATCATAAGGAATTTGATTTAGATCATACCTCAATTGCCTAGTGGTTTTCCCTACTTTATTCAATTTAAGTCTGAATTTTGCAGTAAGGAGTTCATGATATGAGCCACTCTCAGCTCCATGTCTTGTTTTTGGTGACTGTATAGAGCCTTTCCATCTTCAGCTGCAAAGAATGTAATCAGTCTGATTTTGGTATTGATAATTTGGTGACGTCCATGTGTAGAGTTGTCTCTTGTGTTGGAAGAGGATGTTTGCTATGACCAGTGTGTTCTCACGTCGAAACTTTGTTAGACTTTGGCCTGTTTCATTTTGTATTCCAAGGTCATGAAAGAAAGTGAAAGTGAAAGTCACTCAGTCGTATCTGACTCTTTGCAACCCCATGGACTATACAGTCCATGGAATTCTCCAGGCCAGAATACTGAAGTGGGTAGCCATTCCCTTCTCCAGGATATCTTCCCAACCCAGGGATCAAGCCCAGGTCTCGCACATTGCAGGCATATTCTTTATGAGCCTGAGCCACTAGAGAAGGCCAAGAATAATAGAGTAGGTAGCCTATCCCTTTTCCAATGGATCTTCCTGATCCAGGAATCGAACGGGGTTCTCTTGCATTGCAGGCAGTTTCTTTACCAGCTGAGCTACCATGGAATCCCACTCCTAGGTCATACTTGCCTATTACTCCAGGTATCTGTTGACTTCCTACTTTTGCATTCCAATCCCCTGTGATGAAAAAGACATCTTTATTTGGTAGTGTTAGTTCTAGAAGGTCTTCATAGAACCAGTCAACTTCAGGCATGAAAACACCATTAATCTCATTGTACATCTCTCTCAGAGCTCTTGGGAATTGTCAGTGAGTGGGAACATGTTGATAGAACTTTTTTCTGAGTAAGTCTCAACAGCTGGCCTAAAATATTCAGTAAATTAGGTTTTGTTGTTCCATTTGTTGAGCACTGGCAGAGTAGATCTAACATAATATTTAAAGACCTCAGGATTTCATAATGGTAAAATAGCATTGACTTGGACTTAAAGTCACTGGAGCTATATTAACTCATAACGAAAGAATCAACTGCCCTTTGAAGTTTTGCAGCCAGTTGTTGACTTCCTTTCCAGCTTTAAAAGTCCTAGCAGCATCTTTCTTATATAGAAGCCTGCTTTTTCTACATTTAAAATCTGTTGTTTAGTGTAGCCACTTTGCTATCTTAGCTACATCTTCTATATTACTTGGTGCAGCTTCTACGTTAGTACTTACTGCTTTACCTTGTGCTTTTATGTTATGGAGATGGCATCTTTCCTTAGATTTCATGAGCTGAACTCTGATAGCTTCACTCTTTTTTTTAATTAATTTATTTTTTATTGAAGGATAATTGCTTTAGAGAATTTTGCTGTTTTCTGTCAAACCTCAACATGAATCAGCCATAGGTATACACATATCCCCTTCTGAAGCTCCCTCCCATCTCCCTCCCCATCCCACCCCTCTAGGTTGATACAGAGCCCCTGTTTGAGTCTCCTGAGCCATACAGCAAATTCCCATTGGCTATCTATTTTGCATATGGTAATGTAAGTTTCCATGTTACTCTTTCCATATATCTCACCCACTCCTTCCATCTCCCCATGTCCATAAATCTATTCTTTATGTCTGTTTCTACATTGTTGCCCTGTAAGTAAATTCTTCAGTACCATTTTTCTAGATTCTGTATATATGTGTAAAAATACGGTATTTATCTTTCTCTTTCTGACTCACTTAACTCTGTATAATAGGTTCTAGGTTCATCCACCTCGTTAGAACTGTCTCAAACATGTTCCCTTTTATGGCTGAGTAATATTCCATTGTGTATATATACCACAATTTCTTTATCCATTCATCTGTCGATGGACATCTAGGTTGCTTCCATGTTCTAGCTATTGTAAATAGTGCTGTAATGAACAATGGGATGCATGTGTCTCTTTCAATTTTGGTTTTCTCAGGGTATATGCCTAGGAGTGGGATGGCTGGGTCATATGGTGGTATTATCCCTAGTTTTTTAAGCAATCTCCATACCATCTTCCATAGTATGGAAGTGGCTGTATCAATTTATAATCCCACCAACAGTGCAACAGTGTTCCCTTTTTCCATACCCTTTTCAACAATTATTGTTTGTAGACTTTTTGAAGAGGGCCATTCTGACTGGTATGAGGTGATATCTCATTGTAGTTTTGATTTGCATTTCTCTAATAATGAGCAATGTTGAGCATCTTTTCATGTGTTTGTTAGCCATCTGTATGTTTTCTTTGGAAAAATGTCTGTTTAGGTCTTTTTTGCACTTTTTGGTTGGGTTGATTGTTTTTCTGGTATTGAGTTGTATGAGCTGCTTGTATATGTTGGAAATTAATCCTTTGTCAGTTCATTTGATATCATTTTCTCCCATTCTGAGGGTTGTCTTTTCACCTTGCTTATAGTTTCCTTTGCTGGGCAAAAGCTTTTAAGTTTACTCAGGTCCCACTTGTTTACTTTTGTTTTTATTTCCGTTACTCTAGGAGGTGGGTCATAGAGGATCTTGCTTTGATATATGTCATTCAGTGTTCTGCCTATGTTTTCCTCTAAGAGTTTTATCGTTTCTGGTCTTACATTTAGGTCTTTCACCTATTTTGAGTTTATCTTTGTGTACAGTGTTAGGAAATGTTCTAATTTCATTCTTTTACATGTAGCTGTCCAGTTTTCCCAGCACCATTTATTGAAGAGGTTGTCTTTGCCCCATTGTATATTCTTGCTTCCTTTGTCAAAAATAAGGTACCCATAGGTGCATGAGTTTATTTCTGGGCTTTCTATCTTGTTCCATTAGTCTATATCTCTGTTTTTGTGCCAGTGCCATACTGTTTTGATAACTGTAGCTTTGTAGTATAAACTGACAGGAAGCTTGATTCTTCCAGCTCGAGTCTTCTTTCTCAAGATTGTTTTGGCTATTTGGAGTCTTTTGTGTTTCCATATGAATTGTGAAATTTTTTGTTCTAGTTCTGTAAAAAATGCCATTGGTAATTTGATAGGGATAGCATTAAATCTGTAGATTGCATTTGGAAGTATACTCATTTTCACAATATTGATTTTTCTTACCCAGGAACATGGAATATCTCTCCATCTGTTTATGTCATCTTTGATTTCTTTAACTAGTGTCTTATAATTATCTGTGTACAGCTCTTTTGTCTCCTTAGGTAAGTTTATTCCTAGATATTTAATTATTTTTTTGCAATGGTGAATAGGATTGATTCCTTAGGTTATCTTTCTGATTTTTCATTGTTGGTATAGAGAATTGCAAGTGATTTTTGTGTATTTATTTTGTGTCCTGCAATTTTGCTAAATTCACTGATTCAGTTCAGTTCAGTTCAGTCGCTCAGTCATGTCCAGCTCTTTGCGACCCCATGAATTGCAGCACGCCAGGCCTCCCTGTCCATCACCAACTCCCGGAGTTTACCCAAACTCATGTCCATCAAGTCGGTGATGCCATCCAGCCATCTCATCCTCTGTTGTCCCCTTCTCCTCCTGCCCCCAATCCTTCCCAGCATCAGGGTCTTTTCCAGTCAGTCAACTCTTCGCATGAGGTGGCCAAAGTATTAGAGTTTTAGCTTCAACATCAATCCTTCCAATGAACACCCAGGACTGATCTCCTTTAGGATGGACTGGTTGGATCTTCTTGCAGTCCAAGGGACTCTCAAGAGTCTTCTCCAACACCACAGTTCAAAAGCATCAATTCTTCGGCACTCAGCTTTCTTCACAGTCCAACTCTCACATCCATACATGACTACTGGAAAAACCATAGCCTGACTAAGTTATTGTATTTGGGATCTCCTTTTCCCAGGCTTTAAGGAAAGTTGAATTCTTTCCTTGAAAAAGTTTGAATTCTTTCTTCCTTTTGGTTTCTGCCCTCCTAAGCTTGGTCCAGTGCTTTGTGTGAGATTCATATAGGGTGATATTTTTGCTCAATTTTTGTTTGTTTGTTTGTTTGTTTGTTTTTCCTCTGATGAACAAGGCTGAGTGAGGTGGTACTCCTCTCTGCTGATGATTTTGTTTGTATTTTTGTTTTGTTTGCTGTTTAGGCCAGGTGTCCTGCACAGGTTTGTACTGGTGGTTGAGTGATGCTGGGTGATGTATTCAAGTGGTTTCCTTTGTGGGAGTTCTCACTATTTGGTACTCCCTAGGGTTAGTTCTCTGGTAGTCTAGGGTCTTGGAGTCAGTGCTCCCACTCCAAAGTCTCAGGGTTTGATCTCTGGTCAGGAATGAAGATTCCACAAGTGGTTTGTTATGGCATTAAGGGAGAGTAAAACAAATATCCAAACATGAGAAACAAAAGATGAACCCCAGACAAATGGCAGTTACAAAATCAGGCACATAGTAATTAGAATAATGGAATATATACATATACATATAAACCCATGAGCAAAGTGAAAACAGTCCAACAAAAATAAAGTACAATAGATTGATCAAGAGAACAAAGGAAATAAAAAAATATATTTACCAGTTAAGAACAAAACTAACTTAAGCACAAACTGGAAAACAAAACTAATGCAAGGTGCCAAGTGGGGAATAAAGCAATGAAAATAAAACTAACAAATATGTTGAGAGGAAAGGAAAGGAAGAAAAAGAAAGAGGGGGCGGTCCTAAGATGGTGGAGAAATAGTATGGGGAGACAACTTTCTCCCCCATAAATTCATCAAAAGATCATTTGAACGCTAAACAAATTTCACAAAATAACTTCTGAACTCTGGCAGAGGACACCAGGCAACCAGAAAGGCAGCCCATTCTCTTCAAAAGGAGGTACGACAAAATATAAAGTATAAAAAGAGAGACAAAAGAGTTAGGAATGGAGACCCGTCCCTAACGGGTCCTGAAAGAGGAGAAGTTTCCAAACACCAGGAAACCCTCTCACCGGCGGGCCTGTGGGACGTTTTGGAATCTTAGAGGGCAACATAACCGGGAGGAAAAAAATAAATAAATGAAACTCACAGATCAGGCGCCTAACCACCACTCCCAGCGGAGAAGTAGCCCAGAGCCTCTCATCCACCACCAGCAAGTGGGGACTGAACAGGGAAGTGCGGGCTGCATTGCTCAGGGTAAGGACTGGGCTTGAATGCCCTGAGGACAATCTGAGGGAGCTAACGTGAGATCGCAACCCAAACTGTGAGATAGCCAGAGAGAGAGAAAACAAAAAACAAAAGAGAAAAAAGAGAGTGTGAAAGTGAACTTTCTCATGAAAAGCTCTAACCTAAGGCACTGCCGGCCCACTCACAGAACAAAGGACTGAGTGAATACCAGAGGAGAACTAGCCAGCTGCGGAAGCTACCCATCCCCTGCCAGAGGCAGAGAGGCAGACCGGTGACAGCCAGAGCCAGAAAGGGGCAATCTTGGCCCCAGAGATGGCATCCTCTACCAAACTGTGAGCAGGCTTCAGTTGCTAACCAAGTCTTCCTGGGATCCTGGACGGTTGACATTCGCCAGGAGGGTCGCAGTCAGAGATCAGCTCCCCAGAGGAGACACACAGCACGCCTGAGATGGCACTCCCACTGCGCACCCAGGAGAGTGAGTGGCTGTGACCAGGGAGGTGATAAGATGCACCACACTCCTGGGGAGAGTGTGCTCACCAAACACCTGGTTGCCTGAGCTGCTTGGACCTAGGAAGAGCACAAAACACAGGCCCAACCGAGTCTGTGCCTTTGTGGAGTACCCGAGAACCTGAACCTGAGCAGCTTAGACCTGGGCAGTGCATGCAACCTAGGGCCCGCTTTAGACAGTTCCCCTGCAGAGCAACCTGGAGCCTGTGCAGTGTAGACCTGGCAAACCAACTTGCCGTGTGCAGGGTCAAACCCACTGTGGCCCATACACTGCGAGCACTCCACACACATGCCAGTGATATTTGTTTTGCAGTGTTCTTCCCTCCCCACAGCAGAACAGAACAAGTAAGCCTAAATAAGTGACCACCTTTGCACCCTTGTGTCAGGGCAGAAATTAGACACTGAAGAGACTTGCAAACAGAAGAAGCCAAAATAAACAAAGGGAACTGCTTTGGAAGTGACAGGTGCAACAGATTAAAACCCTGAAGTTAGCACCGACTACATTGGAAGGGGCCTATATACCTTGAGAAGAAGTATAAGCTGGAACAAGAAATATCTGAAACTGAACTGACCCCACACTTCCCGCAACAGCTCCAGAGAAATTCCTAGATATATTTTACTATTATCATTTTTAATTTTTTTTTATTTTAAGTCCTTTGTTACAACTTTAATTTTCATTTTGATAATCTACTATACGTGCCAAAAAAAAACACCTTATTTTTAAAGCAGGTTTCATATATATTTTTTATAATTTTTGTGATTTTATTTTTTTAATATTGTATTTTTTGAGAGCCTAACCTCTACTCTAGATTTTTAATCGTTTTGGTAAATAGCCACCCAAGTCCAAGAATCACAGAGAGTCCCAAATAGGATAAACCCAAGGTGAAACACCCAAAGACAAATATTAATCAAATTAACAAAGATCAAACACAAAGAAAAATATTAAAAGCAGCAAATGTCAAACAATAAATAACACGCAAGGGGATTCCCATAAGGATAACATCTGATCTTTCAATAGAAACTCTTCAGGTCAGAAGGGAATGGCAGGACATACTTAAAAGTGATGAAAGAGAAAAACCTACAACCCAGATTACTGTACACAGCATGGACCTCATTCAAATATGAAGGAGAAATCAAAAGCTTTACAGACAAGCAAAAGCTGACAGAATTCAGCACCACTAAAACAACTCTTCAACAAATGCTAAAGGATATTCTCTAGACAGGAAACACAGAAAAGGTGTATAAACTCGAACCCAAAACAACAAAGAAAATGGCAACAGGATCATACTTATCAATAATTACCTTAAATGTAAATGGGTTGAATGCCCCAACCAAAAGACAAAGACTAGCTGAATGGATACAAAAATAAGACCCCTATGTATGCTATCTACAGGAGACCCACCTCAAAACAAAGGACACATACAGACTGAAAGTGAAGGGCTGGAAAAAGATATTTCAAGCAAATGGAGACCAAAAGAAAGCAGGAGTAGCAATACTCATATCGGATGAAATAGACTTCAAAATAAAGGCCATGAAAGAGAAAAAGAAGGCACTACATAATGATGAACAAATCAACCCAAGAAGAAGATATAACAATTATAGATATATATGCACCCAACATAGGAGCACCACAATATGTAAGGCAAATACTAACAAGTATGAAAGGGGAAATTAACAGTGACACAATAACAGTAGGAGACTTTAATACCCCACTCACACCTATGGATAGATCAACTAAACAGAAAATTAGCAAGGAAACACAATCTTTAAATGATACGATGGATCAGTTAAGCCTAACTGATATCTGTAGGACATTTCACCCCAAAACAATGAATTTCACCTTTTTCTCAAGTGCACACGGAACCTTATTCAGGATAGATCATATCCTGGGCCATAAATCTAGTTTTGGTAAATTAAAAAAAAAAAAACGAAGTCCTTCCAACCATCTTTCCTGAACACAATGTGGTAAGATTAGATGTCAACTACAGGAAAAAAAAAAACTATTAAAAATGCAGACATATGGAGGCTAAACAACACGCTTCTGAATAACCAACAAATCACAGAAGAAATCAAAAAAGAAATCAAAATATGCATAGAAAAAAATGAAAATGAAAACATGACAATGCAAAATGTATGGGACTCAGTAAAAGCATTGCTAAGGGGAAGGTTCACAGCAGTAAAAGCTTACCTCCAGAAACAAGAGAAAAATAAAATAAATAACCTAACTCTACACCTAAAGCAACTAGAAAAGGAAGAAATGAAGAACTCCTGGGTTAGTAGAAGGAGAGAAATAAAAATTAGGGAAGAAATAAATGCAAAAGAAACAAAGGAGACCATAGCTAAAATCAACAAAGCTAAAAACTGGTTCTTTGAGATGATAAATAAAATAGACAAACCATTAGTCAGACTCATTAAGAAAAAAAGGGAGAAGAATCAAATCAACAAAATTAGAAATGAAAATGGAGAAATCACAACAGACAGCACAGAAATACAAAGGATCATAAGAGACTACTATCGGCAACTATATGCCAATAAAATGGACAACTTGAAAGAAATGGACAAATTCTTAGAAAAGTATAACTTTCCAAAACTGAACCAGGAAGAAATAGAAAATCTTAACAGACCCATCACAAGCACAGAAATCTAAACTGTAATCCAAAATCTTCCAGCAAACAAAAGCCCGGGACCAGATGGCTTCACAGCTGAACTCTACCAAAAATTTAGAGAAGAGCTAACACCTATCCTACTCAAATTCTTCCAGAAAATTGCAGACGAAGGTTAACTGCCAAACTCACTCTATGAGGCCACCATCACCCTAATAGCAAAACCAGACAAAGATGCCACAAAAGAAGAAACTGAAGGCCAATATCACTGATGGACATACATGCAAAAATCCTCAACAAAATTCTAGCAAACAGAATCCATCAACATATTAAAAAGATCATATATCATGACCAAGTGGGCTTTATCCCAGGGATGCAAGAATTCCTTAATATCTGCAAAGCAATCAATGGCATATACCACTTTAACAAATTGAAAGATAAAAACCATGATTATCTCAATAGATGCAGAGAAAGCCTTTGACAAAATTCAACATCCATTTATGATAAAAAACCCTCCAGAAAGCAGGCATAGAAGGAACATACCTCAACGTAATAAAAGCCATATATGATAAACCCACAGCAAACATTATCCTCAATGGTGAAAAATTGAAAGCATTTCCCCTAAACTCAGGAACAAGACAAGGGTGCCCAGTCTCACCACTACTATTCACCATAAAATTTGGAAATTTTAGCCACAGAAATTAGAGAAGAAAAAGGAATAAAAGGAATCCAGATTGGAAAAGAAGTAAAATTCTTACTGTTTGCAGATGACATGATCCTCTACATAGAAAGCCCTAAAGAGGCTACCAGAAAATTAGTAGAGCCAATCAATGAATATAGTAAAGTTGCAGAATATAAAATTAACACACAGAAATCCCTACCATTCCTATAACTAACAATGAGAAAAGACAAAGAGAAATTAAAGAAACAATTCCATTCACCATTGCAACAAAAATAATAAAATACGTAGGAATAAACCTACCTAAAGAAACAAATGACCTATATATAGAAAACTATAAAACACGGATGAAATAAATCAAAGATGATACAAATAGTTGGAGAAATATACCATGTTTATGGATCGGAAAAATCAATATAGTGAAAATGAGTATACTAATCAAAGCAATCTATACATTCGATGAAATGCATATCAAGCTACCAATGATACTTTTCAGGGGACTAGAACAAATCATTTCACAATTTGTATGGAAATACAAAAAACCTTGAATAGCCAAAGCAATTTTGAGAAAGAAGAATGGAACCTGGAGGAATCAACCTGCCTGACTTCAGACTATACACAAAGGTACTGTCATCATGACAGTTTGGTACTGGCACAAAGACAGAAATATAAATCAATGGTACAAAATAGAAAGCCCAGAGATAAATCCACACACCTATGGACACCTTATCTTTGACAAAGGAGGCAAGAATATACAATGGAGGAAAGACAATCTCTTTAACAAGTGCTGCTGGGAAAACTGGTCAACCACTTGTAAAAGAATGAAAGTAGAATGCTTTCTAACACCATACACAAAAATAAACTCAAAATGGATTAAAGACCTCAATGTAAGACCAGAAACTATAAAACTCCTAGAGGAAAACATAGGCAAAACACTCTCTGACATATATTGCAGCAGGATCCTCTATAACCCACCTCCCAGAGTATTGGAAATAAACGCAAAAAACAAATGGGACCTAGTTAAATTCAAAAGCTTATGCATAACGAAGGAAACTGTAAGGAAGATGAAAAGAGAGCCTTCAGAATGGGAGAAAATAATAGCATTAAAGCAACTGACAAAGAATTAATCTAAAAAATATACAAGCAGCTCATGCAGCTCAATTCCAGAGAAATAAACGACCCAATCAAAAAAAGGGCCAAAGAACTAAATAGACATTTCTCCAAAGAAGACATACAGATGGCTAACAAACACATGAAAAGATGCTCAACATCACTCATTATCAGAGAAATGCAAATCAAAACCACAGTGAGGTACCATCTCACGCCCGTCAGAATGGCTGCTATCAAAAAGTCTACAAACATAAATTCTGGAGAGGGTGTGGAGAAAAGGGAACCCTATTACACTGTTGGTGGGAATGCAAACTAGTACAGTCACTATGGAGGACAGCGTGGAGATTCCTTAAAAAACTGGAAATAGAACTGCCATATGGACCAACAATCCCACTGCTGGGCACACACACCAATGAAACCAGAATTGAAAGAGACACATGTACCCCAATGTTCATCACAGCACTGTTTACAATAGCCAGGACATGGAAGCAACCTAGATGTCCATTGGCAGACGAATAGATAAGAAAGCAGTGGTACATATACACATGGAATATTACTCAGCCATTAAAAAGAATGCATTTGGACCAGTTCTAATGAGGTGGATGAAACTGGAGCCTATATGCAGGGTGGAGTAAATCAGAAAGAAAACACCTATACATTATATTAATGCACATATATAGAATTTAGAAAGATGGTAACAATGACCCTATATGTGAGACAGCAAAAGAGACACAGATGTATAGAACAGTCTTTTGGACTCTGTGGGAGAAGTCGAGGGTGGAATTATTTGAGATAATAGCATTGAAACATGTATATTATCATATGTGAAATAGATCGCCAGTCCAGGTTCGATGCATGAGACAGGGTGCTCAGGGCTGGTGCACTGGGATGACCCTGAGGGATGAGAAGGGGAGGGACGTGAGAGGGGGGTTCAGGATAGGGAACACATGTACACTCATGGCTGATTCTTCTCAATGTATGGAAAAAACCACTACAATATTGTAAAGTAATTAGCCTCCAATTAAAATAAATAAATTAATTTTAAAAAAGAAAGAAAGAATAGATATGCAAAGTTAAATAGAGGTAGATGAAGAAGATTTAATACATTAGAGATTATCTGCAAGGGGAAAAGAACAGTAGGAAAGGCAAACGAAAGAATAAATTTAGAAAGAATATAATAGGTTTAAAAAGTTAAAATTATAAAAATAGAAATGAGAAAAAAATGGAAGAAGAAAGAAAAAAAGAGGTAAAAAAGGAATACTCCACAGAACTGCAAAAGCCCAATGTAGAGGCAGAGGTTTATAACAACAATAGAAAGTGTGACTAAATATACACATATACATATACACCCATAAGCAAAATCAAAAGAGTCCAACAAAAATTGACTACAATAGATTGACCCAGTGAACAAAGGAAACCAAAAATTGTATCTACCAGAACAAAGCTAATTAAAGCAGAAACTGGAAAACAAAACTAAAACAAGGTGCCAATTGGGGAATAAAGCAATGAAAATAAAACTAACACATACGTTGAAAGGAAAGGAGAGAAAGAAATAAGAGATATGCAAAGTTAAACAGAGGTAGATAAAGAAGATTTATATACATTAAAGATTAACTGCAAGGGGAAAAGAACAGTAGGAAAAGCAAAGGAATAAATGTAGAAAAATAATAATAGTTTTAAAAAATTAAAATAAAAAAAGAGAAAAGGAAAAAAAGAGAGGAAAACTCCACAGAACTGCAAACGCCCAATGTAGAGGCAGAGTTTTAGGACAACAATAAAAAATGTGACTGAGGAAATAGAAAAACAAAAACAAAAAACTCCAAAGCTTAATTGGATTTTGTAGTGCCAATAAAATTGACAACTGCAACAGAGGGGAGAAAAAAGAAAAAGAAAAAATCCAAAAGAATCTACAGAACAAGTCAAAAAATAAGAATAATAAATGATTTTCTTGAGTCTTTGCTGTCAGAGTTCTTTCCTGCGCTGGGAATCACAGTCCACCTTACCTCTCTAGGATGCCCTCCAATACTGTACTGATCTCTGGACCTGCTGTGGGGGCTGCTCAGATTCTAATCTGGTCCTATTCTTGTGTGGTCTTTACTCCAATGTCAACAGCTATCAGAGCTAGTGTATTTTCTTTTGTGGGAGCTCTCCATGTCCTTTTATATATTCCATAGACACAGAGTCTGCTTATTTTATCGTGTGGATTTAATCTGCAGCTTGTACAGCTATTGGGAAGATTTTGGGTCTTCTTCCTTAGCCACACTGCCCCTGGGTTTCAATTGTGGTTTTATTTCCACCTCTACACGTGTATCGTCCACTGGGCTTTAGCTCCTGAGGCTGCCCTGGAGGGCTTGGGTTTGCCCCTGTGAGGGCCAGGTGTGGAAGTGGTGCAGCTGCTTGGGTCACAGGGGTTCTGGCAGCACCAGTTACTCAGGGGGATTGGCGGCTAGAGCAGCAGGAAATATAGTGTTCTAGAAGGATATGGCAACCAGTATTGGCCAATACGCTCCAGTGTTCTTGCCTGGAGAACCCCCTCTCTGACAGAGAAGCCTGGCATGCCACAGTCTACAGGGTCGCAAAGAGTTGGACAGGACCGAAGCGACCGTGTGTGCACAAACCCAAGACTTTTTTCTTTTTTTTTTTTTTTTTGTCTGTGGCAGCTCTGCCCCAGTGAGAGTTGACTGTGAAGATGGTGCAGCTGCTTGGCTTGCAGGGACCCTGGCAGCGCCAAGTGTTCAGGGACACAAACTACCTCCACAGCAGGAGTTATGGCCCTATCAGTCTTTTTTCAAGCCTCTTGTAGCTGGCGATCAAAAGGCCTCTTCGGCCAGTCTTTCTCCCATTCAGGCATTTAGAGGGATCCCTTGCCTGGGGTCCTTCTCTGTTGTTCAGCGGGTCAGGCACATAGAGGAGCCCCCGTGACTGGGGTTTACTCTGTAGATTGGCACATAAGTCACTTAAAGGGGCACCCTGGGTGGGGTCCTACTCTGTAGTTCAGTGTGTGAGGCATTTGATGGGCCACCCCTCTCTATTGTTCAGCTGGCGATGCTGGCGTGTGGGGAGAGAGAGGCTATGGTGATGGCTCCACCCCCTATGCATGACTCAGGAGTATCACCTTGCTTCCATGGCTGCCTGGCTTTCCGACTTTCCTCCATAGGCATTTCCCCCCATGATCTCCTCCCTCATATCCCCTCAATGCGTCTCTCTGCAGTCAACAGCAGCCCTCGCACTGGGATTGCCCCAGAATCCCTAAACTCCAGCTCCCAGCTGCTACACCTTCCAGGGGACCTGCATCCCTGTCCAGGGTGTGTATGGCTGCAAGGACTGTCTGATTCTCATCCCATTTAGGCTGCCACAGATCAGCTGTTTCACTCTCAGCCTTAAATTGTTTCTCCTGTGACTCAGACAATTGCCCCACTATGGGGATCAGACCCCTGCTTCAGTTCCCCCAACTGCTGAGGTTAGGTCCAGTCCTACTAATACTCCTGTTTTTCCCCCTAGTTTCTTCGTTCTACCGAGTTTTGCATGATTCTATATATTCTTTTCCACTGGTTAGGTACTCCTGTCCGCTCTCAGCTGGTGTTCTAGATTCACTTCTGTGTCTGAAGGTGTATTCCTGATATATCTGTGGAGAGAGATGTACTCCATGTCCACCTACTCCACCACCATCTTGTTCTCTCAGCTTCACTCTTTTCTTTACAGCTTTCACATCTCTTTCAGCCTTTGCAGAATTGAAGAGAGTTAGAGTCTTGCTCTGGGTTAGGCTGATTTGATCTATCCAGACCATTCAACCTTTCTCCATATCAGCAATAAGGTTGTTTTCACTTTCTTATCATTTGTGTGTTCACTGAAGTAGCACCTTTAATTTCCTTCAAGAATGTTTCCCTTGCATTCACAACTTGGCTAACTATTTGGTGCAAGAGTAATAGCTTTCAGCCTGTCTCAGCTTTTGATGTACCTTCCTTCCTAAGTTTAATTATTTCTAGCTTTTGATTTAAAGTGAGAGACATATGACGCTTCCTCTCACTTGAATACTAGAGATCATTGTAGAATTATAAATTGACTTGACTTCATTATTGTTGTGTCTTAGGGAATAGTGAGGGCAGGGAAGAGAGAGATAGGGGAACAGTGGAGTAGTCAGAACACACAACACTTATGTATAGCATTCACCTTGTTATATAGATTTGTAGCATCCACAAACAATTACAATGTTAACATAAAATATCACTGATCATAGATCACCATAACAAATATAGTAATAGTGGAGAAGTTTGAAACATTGCAAGAAATACCAAAATGTGGCACAGAGGCATGAAGTGAACAAATGCTATTGGAAAAATGATGCCAATAGAGTTGCTCAACCAAGTCTTTCTCCCAAACCTTCAATTTGTGAAAAACATGATATCAGTGAAGTGCAATAAAGTGAAGTGCAATAAAATGAAAGATGCCATTTACCCAGATTCATCTAACGTTAACATTCCTCTGATTTTGGTATATTATTTGAATATACTCCCTTTACCTTCTCCTCTTCCCTTCTTTACATGTACACACACACAAACAGATATTGTTTTCCTCAGCCATTTGTGTTTAACTTGTGTCCATCACTCCTCTTTACTCCTGAAAATTCCATGGTATATTTCCTACAGAATATTCTTTGGAAACAATTTGAAATTCTGGATGATGTGATTCATTCAAACAGAAATTTATTATGTTTTTCCAGATTTTCTAGCTTTTCTTAGGAGTTAAGTTTCATCTAAAACTATTTAGTCTGCCACTAAAAGAAATAGACCTCTGACCTACCTCTATGATCCAATGCCCTAATTTTATTGAGATATTGTGTTTTACTATTTTCAGGTTCAGTCTCCTCTCATTAACCTTTTTTTATAGAATTTACTTGCTATTCCTACTTATTTATTTTTATATATGAATTTTTGCAATCAGTTTGTCTAATTCCCAAATAATTTGTTATTAAATTATGAATCAGTTTAGAAAAGACTAATATTGTTATCATTTTTATATTTCTACATAAGAAGACGGTTTGTCATTCCATATCTCCAGAACTTCTTTTGGAGTCCTCAGTAGCATTTCCTTTTCTCTCCGTCTTTCCTCTGCTCACAGCAAGATGGATTCTGGATATACTCTGAGTACTGTAACAATCACCTGGACGCCTGTATGGAGCTCTCCAAACTGATGAAGGACAGCCGCTACCAACACTTTTTTGAGGCCTGTCGCCTCTTGCAGCAAATGATCGACATTGCTATTGATGGTTTCCTTTTGACGCCAGTACAGAAGATCTGCAAGTATCCCTTACAGTTGGCTGAGCTCCTCAAGTATACCGCCCAGGACCACAGGTAAGGGATTGAGGGAGGCAGTAGTGAAGGAGAGAACCTCCACTACATGTTAGTCCTTATTGACAATATATGTTCTTTTGCCTTTTCTGAGCTGTTAGCTTATATGTACAATGGGATGATGATATATTCTTGCTTACTTCTCAAGACTCTTGTGTATATAAAGTGAGGTGGTGTTTATAAGAGTTGTTTATAAACTTGTAAATAAATATATACACAAAATCAGTGTGCATCATTATTGTACAACTTAAGACACTGTCTTCAGGAAGCTTATAGCCTGGTCCTTAGTCCTTAATTAAGCCAAGCAAAGGTGTTTGGCTGCTCAGTCATGTCCAACTCTTTGCAACCCCATGGACTGTAGCCCACCAGGTACCTCTGTCCATGGGATTTTCCAGGCAGGAATACTGGAGTGGGTTGTCATTTCCTTCTCCACAGGATGTTGCCAACCCAGGAAGCGAGCCTGCATCCCCTGTGTCTCCTGCACTGGCAGGTAGATTCTTTATCACTCTCCCACCTTGGGAAATTAGCCAAGGGAACCAACTTTTTATTCTTCTCTCCTTGATAGAGTCAAATATCCTGGTAACAGACTACTCAGCTTGTACTGACCTTAGAATTCTTCTGAAAGGCTACATTCCTGGACTTCTTTAGCCTTTTCCTCCCTCTTCTGCCTCATCCGAACTGTACTTTCTCCTTAGATCCATAGCATAACTAGGGGGAAATAGACTTGATAATTCCCCTGAAGTATTTTTAAAGTTTTTCAGTATTTTCAAGAAAACCCCAAAAGGATGAAAGAGCTTTATTTATCTCTCTGAATGGAAATAGTACTTCTAAGCCCCTATTAGTAAGATATATACTGGAAGTTGGGCTTTCCAGATGGATCAGTGGTAAAGGATCTGCCTGCTAAGCAGGAGATGCAGGTTCCATCCCTGGGTCAGGAAGATTCCCTGGAGAAGGAAATGGCAACCCACTCTAGTATTCTTGCCTAGGAAATCCCATGATCAGAGAAGCTTGGCAGTCACAGAGTCAGACATGACTGAGGGACTAAACCACCTTACTGGGAGCCATCTCCAGCAATGGGAGTGGCATACAGTAAACCATCCCCTAGTTTTGCATATCCTTTACTTCATGACCTAGAACCCCCAGGCTATTTATAGCATGCTTTTGATTGATATTAAATCTCTGACCTTAGGTTTGTTGGCCCAGCTTTCACCTCTCCTCCTGATTGAGCACTCCAAGAATAAAGAAGGCCTTTGCCCAATTTCTCTTAGTTTTTGTCTCCTTCTCATCAGGCTCATTTCTTACTTTCATTTAACTCTGTTGCCTAGTTTCCTTGGAGCTGACTTCCAGACTTAGTTGCATAAGGCCATGTGTGTGGGTCAGCTGGATTTATGTCAAGCTTCTAGGTCAATCTCTAGGTTCATTTTTAAGTTGATGTTGTTTCTTTAGCAAATCATGGGTCATGTGCTCCAGTGTTTCCGAAGCCCCAGATTTGAAACCAAATGTGGCAGCAGTGGACTCTCCCTTTGTGTAAGTAACACCACCAGTGATAGCTCTGCCTTCCTTGATCCATTGGCTGTGAGTGAAGTAGGTATAGAAAGACTTTGCAAAGGAAGACTCTGTGTTCTCTTCTCCCTGATTCTGTCTACTAGCTGGGGGATGGGAGTACTCAGACATGAAACTTGGAGGTGACTAAATCTCACTGAAAAGATTTAATATAGCCCATTACCAAAACCGAGTCCCAACTTTTCGAAAGAGAAGACTTGTGAGAGCTAATAGGATACTGAAGAACCCCCCACTAAATTAAAAATAAAAAATGAAAAACATTTATGGCCCTAAAATGGGAAGGGCCTTAAAGGAAGTTCTTCTAGTCAGACTTCCTCATTCTATGCCTGGAGAGACTGAGTCCCAGAGAGAGAAAATGACAAAGAGGAAGTCTGTGGCATAGCAGGGACACAAAGTATGGACAGTGGTCTGGGAGCCTAGCTTTTTACAGAGTCCTCCAAGTGCCCAGGAAGATTTGTGAGCCATTATACTCCACAGTCTGGAAGGCCTTTTCTAGCTCTGCCCTCTCATGATGTGATGAATTTAAATGGCCTCCACAGGTATATTTCAAGGTGCTAAGTGACCAGAAACAGCCACTATTGTACCGAAATCTCAGTGGAGCAGTTTTCAGACCAATGGTTCTAAAATCAGTATATTCAAAGAGTGATTCTCACATGTTTTTATATCACAGCTCATTTCCTGCCTCCTCCTGAGTATCTGTTCCATGGAACCTACCTAGCAGGAGGCTCTAAAAATCAAACTTATGGACTGATGATATTAATTATGTAAATTATGTATTTGCATAGGTGCTTTTAAAAGTCCTCCAAATGCCATTTTTAAAGCACAGCTAAAAACTATGTTAGTCTTTTAGGCCAAAGCAATCCTAAGGCCTTTTTGGGTTTAGTGGGAGCCAATAAGATAGAATATCTCCCTGGGATACGCCATTCCTATACTCCTTCACCTTGTGAGTGGAATCCCTGCCTCAAGGCCTTTTTGCCCCCTTTGTCTCTGGTCTCCTCCTCTTCCAGCCCCAGGCACTAGAGTGCTGAGAGAATGATTCAGGCAGTGGCAGGCTACATCAATCCCTGTCCCCACTGAACCTAGAACTATCCCCAGAACATGGACAGTTCCTTCTTTCCAGCCTCAGGAAGCTGTATCAAGGTGATAGCTCTGGCACTGCATGTCAGAGTAGCTTGGATTTGAAGGCAATTAGAGGCTACTACCGGCTTGAAGGCTTAGTAAGATAGGTATTCAGTTAGGTAAGTCTGAAATGCAGTCAGGCAGAGTAGTTTATGAGGGAGAAGATTAGATGGATAGAGAGTGATAAGTGGAGAATAATACCACCTTTGTTTACAGAAGGGTGACATGTCTTCACCCCCTACCCAACCTTGCTTAAGCTGACAAGAAGGAAGGCTCTGTGCAAGAGGGAGGTTAGCTGACCTGTCTAGAGCAAGACAATCTTGGTTCAGTCAGTTTCCTCACTAGGGTGCTGGACTCAGACCCCCTCTGGAAGCCTGAGGGCTCTGAGCAGGGTTCAGGCTAGACCATAGCTATTTATTAATTGACAGTATGGCACAGTGGCAGTGATAAATTCATGGCTGAGTAGTACATGGGGTCAGGTAGACCATTCTCATACCAGTACTGTCCAATAAGACTTTGCACAGTGATGTAAACATTGTGTATCTGTGAGGTTTAATATAGTAGACACTGTTGGCATATGGATATTGAGAACTGAGAAATGTAGCTGGTGCAATAATTTAATTTAAGTTAATTTTAATAATTAAAATTTAAAATTTTATTTAATTTTAATTAAATGTGGCTAGTGGCTACCATATATACAGTGTAACTCTATGCTTTACCTCCCAGAAAGTGGCTTAAGGCATTTTCCTGATGCTCTTAAATCAGAGAGTGGAATAACACGAGTCTAAATAATGGGGTGCTTATTTATGTCAGCAGCTTTTACACTGCAGCTACCCCTTCTGTCATTACCCTACCCTGCTTCTAAATGGCAGGCTAAGATAGTCTTGCCAGGGCAAAACTTTGACAGTTTTACAGAGCACAGTAATTCCCCTATAGATTGGAGCAAATAATTGTAAAAGGTTGTAATGCAATAGAAACAAATATAATATTTTGTGGTTGGGTCTAAGAAGTCAACAATTCAAGGACCAACTAAGAGAAACACAGCTTCTAGAAAGCATATTTTAAAGAAATTTAAGAAGTGTTGGTTAATTGTAAGTTCAGTATGAGTCAGAAGCGAGATCCATAAGAAAAACTGGTAATAGCTAACATTCATTAGGCTCAGAATAAAAAAGAGTTTTTGGTGTGTGTTTGTGTGTGTGCGTGCGCGCGCACGTGTGTGTGCACGCGCATGCGCATGTTAACAGAGTTGTTTTAAGACAGAATGGACTGCTTAGGATATGTAGTGAATATCTTGTTACCAGGGGTGATAAGATGTAGTAATATTTGAAGACTATAGTCTGGCAGGTATGCAGAGAAAAAACTGGAGCCAGGGAAGCCAGATAAGAGGAGGCATCTGCCCTGGCAGTTACAACTCCCTTTCTCTTGTGCTTATGTTTGATCTACCACCCCACAGCTCAATATATTAGGAAAGAAAAAGACAGTTGCTATGCTCTTCTCTTTCTCTTCTCTTCTTTCCAGTTGGTGCTGGGACAGTGAGCAGGTTAGTGACCACAAAGCATGTTCAGCTTCTCTAAGGAAAAGTTAGTTAAGACTGAACCACAACTCATCCTCCTGCCTTCTCAGTTTATAGTAATTCCACCAAATATCTGGGATTTCACTTTCAATATGCTTTTCACAGGAGCTATTTGATTGGAAATTAGAGCAGACAAGCAGAGAAAACTTGGCAGGGTGATATAACTTTCAACAAGTGGGCCATCTAAAGTCCCAGGAAAATGGGATTAGGATTACACTTCTGAGTTGGAGGTTTTGAGAGACAACCCATATAACATCTATGCTAGAGAAATGTTTCCTTTGTATTAATAATACTGCTAACATTTGCTATAAGCCAAGGGTAAAACAGTTGTCATGAATTAATAAAACTTCAACAAATTCTACTATAATTCTCCCCCATTTTATAGATAAAAAATCTGAGTCACCGAGAAGGTAAATGTGACTTGTCAAAGGCCACACCACTTGTCAGTGACTAAAGTATGGTTTGTGTCCAAGGAGTCTATCTCTGTGGGGGAAGGGTTTGGATGTTATTTTATAGTTACTTTGGGCAGAGTTCCCTAGAAATAGGTGCTAGAACAGATGGTAAAGTTGTCTGGACTATGCCATGTGTAAAGCTCCCTTCTTTATCCTTGGCTGATTGTATCAAATAGAGTACAAAAATAATGACATAAAAAAGATGAGTCTATTTCTCATTAATGTGAAAAAAAATGTCTGCAGGTAGGCAGCCTATGGCTGCCTTGTTTTCTCCATGATTATCAGAGACTCTTTCCAGTTTTCTCTTATCCTGTCCTTAAGAATATGGAGCTTGTCCTTATGGTCCAAGATGGCTGGTAGAACTTCAGCCTTCACATCTAAATTCTAAGCATCAGGATGAAGTAAGGACCAAAGAAGGCCTGCTGTCTTTCTTAAAGGAGATTTCTCAAAAGTTCTGCCCAACATTTCTATCTATATAGCACTTAACAGAACTAGATCACATAAATCACCTCTTGGAAATGTACTCCTTTACTCCACATGGCATGGTTTCCATCTGAAAATCAGGGCTCTGTTGCTAAGTAGGAACAGGAGAATGGACGTTAGGGTTGACACCCAGCACATTGGTTCTATGGCACATTAACTCATCCAACTTGTAATTTTGTGTCTTCACAGTGACTATAGGTATGTGGCAGCTGCTCTGGCTGTCATGAGAAATGTGACTCAGCAGATCAATGAACGCAAGCGTCGCTTGGAGAATATTGACAAGATTGCACAGTGGCAAGCCTCTGTTCTAGACTGGGAGGTAGGATACTTTCACCAGCAGGGACACTGGAGAGTTCAAATACCTTAGCCAGAACCTCACATTTTAGCCAAAGATGAACAAAGTAATTATATTTGAAAAGCAGGAGAAAGGATTTAGATTAGAGCCAATGCAAAACTCACTGCTAATGAGAGGTGTTGTGTACTTATATAGCTTTCTAAGAAATTTGGAGAAAAGTCTGTAGCAATACCTCACTAGGACAGGAAAGATTCATTTCTTTGGGTATTACTAAGAAAGAACTGGGTTGACTCAGTAACCTTTCAAAGCTATTTCAAGTCCTGGAATTTTATCACCACCAGATAAACACTTGGATAAGTTGTAGTATGTACAAATCCATTCCCAGACCCAGAATGCAAGGGTGGTTCTCTGATGCAGGCCAGCCAACATACTTCTTTTCCTCTTGTCAGGGATCACCTCACCTTGACATATCTACTAGTTTTTTTTTTCTTTTTTTTATTTTAAATTAGTTTATTTATCTATTTTTTAACTTTACAATATTGTTTTTGTTTTGCCATACATTGACATGAATCCACCATGGGTGTACATGTGTTCCCCTTCCAGAACCCCCCTCCCACCTCCCTCTCCATCCCATCCCTCCAGGTCATCCCGGTGCACCAGTCCCAAGCACCCTGTATCATGCATTGAACCTGGACTGGCGATTCATTTCACATATGATAATTTACATGCTTCAATGTCATTCTCCCATATCATCCCACCCTCGCCCTTAAGCCTGCACACTTGAGGTCACGATCATCATCCCTGCCCAAGTGATAGACCACCTTCTGTTTTTTAATCATCTGATCATAAAAATAATCCCTGAGTCTTTTTTTTTTTTTTTTGTGATTCTTTTATTTATTTTTTTTTTTAATAAATTTATTTATTTTAGTTGGGGGCCAATCACTTCACAACATTGCAATAGTTTTTGCCATACATTGAGATGAATCAGCCATGGGTTTACATGTGTTCCCCCTCCTGGACCCCCCACCCACCTCCCTCCCCATCCCATCCTTCTGGATCATCCCATTGCCCCGGCCCTGAGCCCTTGTCTCATGCATCGAACATGGAATGGTGTTCTGTTTCACATATGATAATATACATGTTTCAATGCTATTCTCCCAGAACGTCCCACCCTCACCTTCTCCCTCAGAGTCCATAAAATTGTTCCATGCATCTGTGTCTCTTATTCTGTCTCGCATATAGGGTTATCGTTACCATCTTTCAAATTCCATATATATGCATTAGTATACTGTATTGTTGTTTTTCTTTCTGGCTTACTTCACTCTGTATAATGGGCTCCAGTTTCATCCATCTCAGTAGAACCGATTCAAATGTATTTTTTTTAATGGCTGAGTAATATTCCATTGTGTATATGTACCACAGCTTCCTTATCCATTCGTCTGCTGATGGACATCTAGGTTGCTTCCATGTCCTGGCTATTGTAAACAGTGCTGCGATGAACATTGGGGTACACGCGTCTCTTTCAATTCTGGTTTCCTCGGTGTATATGCCCAGCAGTGGGATTGCTGGGTCATATGGCAGTTCTATTCCCAGTTTTTTAAGGAATCTCCACACTGTTCTCCATAGTGGCTGTACTAGTTTGCATTCCCACCAACAGTGTAAGAGGGTTCCCTTTTCTCCACACCCTCTCCAGCATTTATTGCTTGTAGACTTTTGGATAGCAGCCATTCTGACTGGTGTGAAATGATACCTCATTGTGGTTTTGATTTGCCAATCCCTGAGTCTTAATTCTATTAGAAACAATCATGACTTCTCTGAACTCAGAAAGCCTTCAGTGAAGTCACTAAAGCCTTGTAATCTGAAATGTTCACTTGAAGAGGATATACACAGCCTAACAACTAAACAGAGCTTTTGCCTCTAATGCCATGGTTCCTTTGAAGTTCCTGAGGTGTCTGTTCAGTAGAAACAGTGCTGTGAGTTTTAATACCTCACAGGTACCTATATGTTAAGTACAGTATTTATTGTTTGTCTCTTGTGCCCATCAGGAGAACCAGGAGTAATGACATTTCATATTATCTCTCAGGCCCAAGTTATAAAATATGACAGTTCATACTAATATAACCAAGATGGAATAAGCTGGACATGCTACCATGGAGGAAGAGGCAATCTTAAGCCTCGTGGTCATAGTGTAAAAGTTGAGTCAGCTCCCCATTCCACTGGCCTCCACACAGGTATAATTTCCTATAATTTGAGAGGTAGTATTCCTCTAACTTCTCATATAGTTTAGCACATTCTGAGGGGATTAAATATCAGCCTTACAGTTACTTAACCAAGATCCAGAAAAAAATCATCTTTCCTTTGTTCTGCAACCTCTATTCCTCTTTAATGTAAATGGCTGGAAATGTCCACAGTTCTGAGCAGCAGGCATATTTTTTAGTCTTATTTGAAGGATAGTGTCCCCATATAGGATAGAAAACAGCAGTGATTCTTTGAGATGCAGGGAAAGGAAGGAAACTTCTAAAGAGACCTTCTTGCTCATAAGAAGCTAGCACTGGCACAGACTTATTAGAAAATCACAGATTCTCTTTCCCTTGGGTCTGGTTTGCTTTGGCTAGTTGCCTGATCAAATGACCTCTATCAAGCCCATAAAGTCTCAGGTACTCTGAAACTGTAGCTGGCTAGCAGGCCTCTTTTTCTCTATCCTTGATGGGATTCTCTGTAATACAAGTTTCCCAGCAGCAATTGACTTTCTATCCCATGGAACATTTTTCCCCTTTCCAATACTTGGAAGACTTTCTAATTCCTCCATGTGCTCTGAGCCTCCAGTCCCTGCATCTGGGGTCATGCAAGACCAAGAATACCTTGAAATTCTTTGCCCTGCTCAGGGAGCTTCAGTCACACCCAACTTGAAAGCACTGAACTATAATTTAGAGATCCAGCATCTCAGAAAGAATTTTATATTTTTATGTCTATAGGTGGGGAGGGGGAGTGAGAAACAAAAAGGCAAGTCTGAAGTAGGATTGATAGGAGGCAGTAACTCTCTCCCTCTTTTGTAAGCATGATTGATTTGTCCTCTAATCTTATCTAAGCCCACACAACCCTGCTTGACAAAGCCCTTCTTTATCTAAGTTGGTTAGAAGAAAAATTCTTTGTGGTTAACTTTTCAGACTCTGTGGTCACTGTGGAACTTACTAGCTACAGAGAGGTTGCCCTCTAGGAAGGCTTTTCTTTAGCAAAGCCTGTTGGGTACATTTCAGAAGCCAGGCCCAAAGTTTCAATCAAGTGTACCATATCTAGTCTTAAACACTTCTAGAATGTCAGTGTCACTAGGGCTCTTAGTGAATTCCCTGAGCAACAACCCTGGTCATGCTTATGCACATGTGTGTGCACATACATATGTGCACACATGCACACCTTGTAATGATGGTGAAAGTCTGAGAAGCCTATTCCTCAGCAAGGCCAAATATCAAGTCAATGACAAAACTAAAACTTGAATCTAGTCTCCAAATTCTTTTTTTTTTTTTTTTGGAGATACAAATACAAGCACTTTGTTTTAAAAAGTAAACACAAAAGATAGATGTAAATTCAAAAGTGTTTAAATGCTTCCATTTTGAATAATTCAATTAAGAGGGTACTCTTTTCACTGCTGCACCACATGCTCTTGTAGCCTTCTGCTTCTTACAGCCCGGTTGCTGTCTTTTATGATATTACAGGAACTTGTTTCTGCAGTAAAGTGTCCATATCTAAGAAAGAGAGTAAAACTGTCTTGAGGGGGGAGTGGTCCAAATCCCAGTAAGGCTAAAGGTGGATGAGTGCTGGGGCCTCCCCCAGAAAGCAACAGGATATATCTGTTCCATGGCTGGTTGGCTCTTGGCTTTGGTGGCCCAAGCTCACTGGTTCCCTTTGTTGTATATTCCACCTGTCCAAGCAGATGAACATGCAGAGAGAAGCTCTGCCAGCTTGGTGGGGGTTACTGTGGACAAGCCTTGCACATCAAGAAAATGAAGCAGTGCTTTTCTCTTTCTGCCACTCCCTTGCCTCCTCCAGATGGTTGAAAAAACAAGGTAGCTGTTAAAAACATCTACAGAATAATTCAACTTTAATTTGTCAAATGAAAAAGAAGAGTCATAGAAGGAACCTTCAGAACTTAATATCCCTTGAAGAGAAATCAGGAAAGAGGGTGGAGAGTTGGTAGTATACAGGCCATAGCAATTGTTGCATTCTCAATAAATCAGAACATTTGGCTAGAGAGCAGGAGATCTTGTATTATATCCACACCTGGCCCTCCCTTAACTTATTCCATGAACATTCTGGGTCTTTTTGCCCACCTCCCATTACCATCCCTGCTCCCTGTCAACCTATGGGGCCTAGAATTCTTTGAGTACCCCCTGCTCTGCCTCACCCTCTAGGGCTCCTAAAAGTCAGTATCAGTATCACCTATACTTCTAAATAATAAGTGCCTTGGACAGCTTAGGGGAGCAGCAGGAAGAAGAACCTGTTCCCAAGAATTACAATTTCTTGGAAATTTCTATTTCTAATTTCTCTGATGCTGATATTTGGTTAAGCTGTTGCTTTGCTACCCTTCACATGCATTAGATCCACTTGAAGGGAAGGGAGAAGGAGCATATCCCTGACAGCTTCTTTTTATCTTTTTTTTTTTTTTTCTGGAGATTTTTACCAGGATCCCAAATTTGCATCTCGTGTTTAGGAACTTGATTGTGTGTAGTTTGGATTACCTGTTCATAACACCTCTCCCCTCAACTGCCTGGTTGTACGATACTCAAGAGCATGTTCCAGTTTACCATTGGACTTCTGAATCCAAAGAATTTAGAAGAAACACAAAAGCCCAATGTGATGGAGGCAGCAAAAACATCTACTTAAAAGCTACAGTGACTGGATGAAGCACGCTCCTGGGACCATTAGATCAAATGTGGAGCTGAATGTATTTGTTACTTCCCTGCCCTCCTGCAAGCAGGAAGAATCAAAAATAAGCTATGAGAAGGATAGCATTTCCCTTGTCATTCTCTCCCTTGATGTGCTCAGGGCACAGCCCCACATGAGATAATTAGCCTGTAATTAGAATGAGGTGCTAGACACTGAGATATCAAGATGAATGAGATGTGGCCTTGCCTAGCCAATGAGGGCGAATATGTCCTAGGAAGAGCAAAATCATGGAAGAATAGAAGAAAACAGAAGGCATGTAGGGGAAGAGGAGGTAAGAAGTGATTGCACTCGAGAGGTCAAGGCAAAGAACTATGTGGTACAAGTGAGGCAGAGGGGCAAAGCAGAGAGCCCTAATCTCTAAGGTCTCTCTCCCTTACATAAACTGATTTGATGCTCTCAAGCAGCCATGTAAAGTGGGTCTAACAGAAACCTTTGTATTAGCCATATTGTCTAAATGAGGAAGCAGATTGATGGTAATTAAGCTACTTCCCAAGGAAGTAAGTTCGTGGCAGCACTGGCCCCAGAACCCAAGTACTTGACATTCCCACCTTAGAAATCTTCCAAGGCAGCTGGCTGTTCCATTAACAGATCATTATTTTGCTGTGATTTGATGGTTTAAAGCATGCCATTTAGAGGGACTCTGTTCTAGATTCTTCCACTTTGGGCATATTACTTCTAATTTCTCTGACATTGGTTTGGGAGTAAATAACAGTACCTCCCTTATTCATCAGAGGGCAGACAGAATGAAAACCACAATCACAGAAATATAACCAAACTGATCACATGGATCACAGCCTTGTCTGATTCAATGAAATAATGAGCAATGTTGTGTAGGGCCACCCAAGACAGACAGGATATGGTGGAGAGTTCTGACAAAATGTGGTCTTCTGGAGAAGGGAATGGCAAACCACTTCAGTATTCTTGCCTTGAGAACCCCATGAGCAGTATGAAAAGGCAAAAAGATATGACACTGAAAGATGAACTCACCAGGTCGGTAGTTGCCCAATATGCTACTGGAGAAGAGTGGAGAAATAGCTCCAGAAAGAATGAAGAGACAGAGCCAAAGCGAAAATAATGCCCAGTTGTGTTTGTGACTGGTGATGGAAGTAAAGTCTGATGCTGTAAAGAATAATATTGCATGGGAACCTGGAATGTTAGATCCATGAATCAAGGTAAATGGGACCTGGTCAAATAAGAGATAGCGAGAGTGAACATCGGCATTTTAGGAATCAGTGAACTAAAATGGACTGGAATGGGCAAATTTAATTCAGATGACCATTATATCTACTACTGTAGGCAGGAATCCCTTAGAAGAAATGGAGTAGCCCTCAGAGTCAACAAAAGAATCCAAAATTCCGTACTTGGGTGCAATCTGAAAAATGATAGAATGATCTCTGTTCGTTTCCAAGGCAAACCATTCAATATCACAGTAATCCAAGTCTATGCCCCAACCACTAATGTTGAAGAAGCTGAAGTTGAATGGTTCTATGATGACCTACAAGATCTTCTGAAACTAACATCAAAAAAAGATGTCCTTTTCATCATAGGGGACTGGAATGCAAAATTAGGACGTCAAGAGATACCTGGAGTAACAGGCAAGTTTGTCCTTAGAGTACAAAATGAAGCAGGACAAAGGCTAATAGAGTTTTGCCAAAAGAATGCACTGGTCATAGCAAACACCCTCTTCGTACAACACAAGAGAAGACTCTACACATGGGCATCACCAAATGGTCAATATCAAAATCAGATTGATTATACTCGTTCCAGCCAAAGATGGAGAAGCTCTATACAGTCAGCAAAAACGAGACTTGGAGCTGACTGTGGCTCAGATCATGAACTCCTTGTTGCCAAATTCAGATTTAAATTGAAGACAGTAGGGAAAACCACTAGACCATTCAGGTATGACTTAAATCAAATCCCTTATGATTATACAGTGCAAGTGACAAATTCAAGGGATTACATCTGATAGAGTGCCTGAAGAACTATGGGTAGAAGTTCATGACATTGTACAGCAGGCAGTGATCAAGAACATCCCCAAGTAAAGGAAATGCAAAAAGTCAAAATGGTTGTCAGAAGAAGCCTTACAAATAGCTGAGAAAAGAAGAGACGTGAAAGGAAACAGAAAAAAGGAAAGATATACCCATCTGAATGTAGAGTTCCAAAGAATAACAAGGAGAGGTAAGAAAGACTTCCTCAGTGATCAATGCAAAGAAATAGAGGAAAACAATACAATGGGAAAGACTAGAGATCTCTTCCAGAAAAAATAGAGATACCAAGAGAATATTTCATGCAAAGATGGGCACAATAAAAGACAGAAATGGTATGAACATAAGAGAAGCAGAAGATATTAAGAAGAGGTGGCAAGAATACACAGAAGAACTATCCAAAAAGGATCCTAATGACCCAGATTACCATGATGATATGATCACTCACCTAGAGCCAGACATCCTGGAATGTGAAGTCAAGTGGGCCTTAAGCATCACTACGAACAAAGCTAGTGGAGGTGATGGAATTACAGCTGAGCTATTACAAGTCCTAAAAGATGATGCTGTTAAGTACTGCACCCAATATGCCAGCAAATTTGGAAAACTCAGCAGTGGCCACGGGTCAGTTTTCATTCCAATCCCAAAGAAAGGCAATGCCAAAGAATGTTCAAACTGCCGCACAATTGCCCTCATCTCACACGCTAGGAAAGTAATGCTCAAAATTCTCCAAGACAGGCTTCAATAGTACATGAACTGAGAACTTTGAGATGTTTAAGCTGGATTTAGAAAAGGCAGAGGAACCAGAAATCAAATTGCCAAATCCATAGGATCATAGAATAAGCAAGAGAGTTCCAGAAAAACATCTATTTCTGCTTTATTGACTATGCCAAAGCCTTTGACTGTGTGGATCACAGTAAATTGTGGAACATTGTTAAAGTGATGGGAATACCAGGCCACCTTACCTGTCTCCTGGGAAATCTGTATGCAAGTCAAGCTGCAACAGTTAGAACTGGACATGGAACAACAAACTGGTTCCAAATTGGCAAAGGAGTATGGCAAGGATATATATTGTCACCTTGCTTATTTAATTTATATGCAGAGTACATCATGAGAAATGCTAGGCTGGATGAAGCACAAGGTGGAATCAAGATTCCTGACAGAAATATCAATAACTTCAGATATGCAGATGACACCACTCTTATGGCAGAAAGTGAAGAGGAACTAAAGGGCCTCTTGATGAAAGTAAAAGAAGAGAGTCAAAAAGCTGGCTTAAAAGTCAGCATTCAGAAAACTAAGATCATGGCAACTGGTCCCATCACTTCATGGCAAATAGATGCGGCAACAGTGGAAACAGTGACAAACTTTATTTTGGGGGGCTCCAAGATCAGTTCAGATGGTAACTACAGCCATGAAAGTAAAAGGTGCTTGCTCCTTGGAAGAAAAGCTATGACAAACCTAGACAGTGTATTAAAAAGCAGAGACATTACTTTGCCAGCAAAGGTCCACCTAGTCAAAGCTATGGTTTTTCCACTAGTCATGTATGGATATGAGAATAGGACCATGAACAAAGCTGAGCACCAAAAAATTAATGCTTTTGTATTGTGTTGTTGAAAACTCTTGAGAGTCCCTTGGACTGCAAGGAAATCAAACCAGTCAATCCTAAAGTAAATCAGTCCTGAATATTCACTGGAAGGACTGATGCTGAAGCTGAAGTTCCAATACTTTGGCCACCTGATGTGAAGAACTGTCTCATTGGTTAAGACCCTGGTGCTGAGAAAGATTGAAGGCAGAAGGAGAAGGGGACGACAGTGGATGAGATTGTTGGATGGCATTGCCAACTCAATGGACATGAGTTTGCGTAAGCTCCAGTATTTGGTGATGGACAAGGAAGCCTGGTGTGCTGCAGTCCATGGGATGGCAAAGAGGCATGACTGCGCGACTGAAGTGAACTGAACAGTACATCCCTTATTGGGTTATGAGTATTAATAGGAGTATGTGGCATGAGAGTTACCTGACAGTAATCAGCTTGGTGAGCACAGAGGTTTATTTATTCAAGTTTCCTTCTTGGTAGAATGATACCAAGTGGCACTCATGGCAAGTACTTAGAACAGAATTGATAGAATTGGGGTACTCCTCGCTGGTAGAGTGGGTGGACCAGATGGTAATGAGCAGTACCCTTGGTCTGATCATCTTAGGCTTAGCAAGTTGTGTCTTTAAAAGTCATCCTGGGCATCTTTGTATGGCATTGGCCCCCTTTATACCTTTCTTTAGCTTCATACATATTTAAAATGGATTCTAATACATCTTCCTCTCCTGCCTCAAGTTGGGGCATGGAAGAGTGGTACCACTTTCAGCTTCCCATCCCTCCAACACTAAAACCTCACATGGCTCCCACACTCTCAGGGATTCTTTTCCTAGTCCTGGGCCTCCAGAGGTTCTAGGTTAGTATGTAGGCCCAGCAAGGAGGAATGTTTACCAAAATTCCAGGGAGTCCCTGGGCTGTAGTCTGGAGTCACACTAGTATCTCTGAGCTTTCTTTTTGAGGTTGTATTGTTAGAAAATATTTCCACAGAGCTCCTGTTTTTCTTCCTATCTCTTTGACTGAAAAAAAAAAGTTATATGCTCAAGAATACCATTTCTAGCTACCCCTCTCTTTGCGCCACTGCCTTGCCTAGGTTGTTTGCCTCTGATTATTTCCAGGAAAATGCAGGAGCCCCCATGTCTAACTTTGACTTGAAACTTTTTGGTGCAAGGCTGAGATCTTAGCATTAGAGTGTCAGAACTAGGACCTTAGAGATCATCCTCACATGCCTCACTTAACAGCTAGAAAAACTGAGACCAAGAGAGAGGAAGGGACTGACCCTTGAGTGCCTTTTTGGCCTAGAGACAATATAATGTATTGGTGAAAATGAGCACACTTTCTGGAGTTGCAGACTTAAGGTTGGATTGTGGATCTTTGGCTAATTAACTGGGTGACCATGGCTGATCACTTGACCTCTTTGTCCCTCAGACTATACAGATGATAGCAAGACTATCTACCTCCCAGGGCTATTGTGATACTCAGAAGAGACAGAGTGAAAGTATGTAGCATGATGTCTGACCCCTGTAGGTGCTCAGTAATATTAACTCTCCTGAATCATGGAGCCACTGCTCTTTGTCCCCATGGTTTGCCTTGCATTCCACAAGTTCTGAGCATACCTGTATTAGACTCCTCTGTTGAGGTGTAAACTCTTTAAGAACAGGGCCAGATCTGGCTTGGCATCTGACGTACATCCTTACATATCAGAGTTCCCACAAATAAAAGGCCCTTGGAAACTGTGGAATAGAATTAGCTAAGAGTTAAGTGTCTTGGTGGGGCTCTTGGTGTGTGTCTGATTCTACATAGCAAGAAAGATAAGCAAGTTATTCAGGCTTTTTGGATAACAGACCAAGGTAGCATGTGGTGATAAAATTTCCTGCTTAATCAGTATATTTTAATGAACTGAGAAAAGAAGGAAACACAATTTTAAACACAATTTCTCCCTCAAATATCATCTCTTTCTTATCCCTCCTCGTCTTGTTTTACTTGTCTGGGAACCAAAGCAACTTCTTACACCTGCTCAGGCTTTACTCTTCAGGTGCAAGTAAGAGACTTAAAGTCTAGAACTGAGATGAAAGATGGAGATGGAAAGAGAGATTCATAAAAAAAGAGAGGGAGAATATGAGAGAGAGAGAGACAGATAGACATCTCAAGGCAGCTGGTGCCTTTGCGGCCAGAGAGCAACTGGTAAAGAAGGACTGTAGCAGTCCAGGGTAGTTGGGCTCATTTGACTTCAGGGTAAACACGAGTATGGGTCTTTATAACTCATGGAGCCTTTCAGGAACTCCCAGGGGTCCCTCCCTCCATTCCTTCTTCCTCACTAATCCCTTTCTGTCCCGCTTATATCCCAACGTACAGTCAACTCTAGGTGTCTCCAGGCAGATGAAGACTCCATGCTTCCAGCCTGGCTGCCTCTCATTATCATATGTCCTTTCCAGGGCGAGGACATCCTAGACAGGAGCTCGGAGCTGATCTACACTGGGGAGATGGCCTGGATCTACCAGCCCTATGGCCGCAACCAGCAGCGAGTCTTCTTCCTGTTTGACCACCAGATGGTCCTCTGCAAGAAGGTAACCCTACCCCTTTCTTCCCTGAGGGAGATGGTCACCTCAGGGAGCACCAGACCCTTCCTCACTGTCATCCCTTGCTCCAAATGAGGTGGGCAACCCTGCTAGGCAAGAACAAGACAGGAGATTGGCAGCAATTCCATATCATGATCACTGGTATGCCTTGACATCACAGGCAGTGCTGTCTTATTGGCTGTGAAACTCTGAAATTCATAAATTTTGTGTTGGTATCTTTTTTACACTTTTCCCTCCTGCTCTTCATGGTGATCTTTCTCACCCTCTTCCACCCAGAGCTGATAGACTAGACTGCTGGTCTGTACCAGTTCCTAAAAATATTGTAATATTTCTATCCTAGTTTGTGAACAATGGCTTCCCTGAGCACCTCCTCCCATTTCTTCTCTAATAGCTTTGCCCATCTGGCCCTTACTGCCCTAGGAACCATGTAACTTACCCTTACAGGTAGGTACCTTTGTAATAGGAAGTTTCCCTGTTCCCCTACCCATTTCCTCTATAAGGTGAGTCACATCCCTATAACCCTCAACTGTGCTCTCCTTTACATTCCCTTCTCTTTAATCCATTTGAGAAGATATCTTACTCTTATGATTAACTCAGTATGAGTGTTTGTTTCTTAATATCTTCTCCTTGGCGGGTAGGAGGGTGGCATATGTTTTCAGCCTGATTCCTCCAGATTGGATGCTGTTTCCTCCACCTCCTCCCTTAGGATAGGGAGTTCAGATAACTTTTGGCTCCAGGGACTGGTGGAAAGAATTTGGGACCAGGGAAAGTAAAAGAGGAGGGCAAAACCAAAGAATGCTTAGGGTGACTTTTAAAATTCACCTTGGCTCTTTCTCCATAATTCAGTCCCTTTGTTCTCTTCCTCACCCATAGCAAATGCCTTTGAAAGGAAATACTAAGTCATGAAACATTAGGTTAAACACTATAATGTTTTCTAACCTGGAGAAGGAAATGGCAACCCAGTCCAATATTCTTGCCTGGAAAGTTCTATGGACAGAGGAGCCTGGTGGGCTACAGTCCATGGGGTCACAAAGAGTTGCATACGACTGAGTGACTAACTTTCTTTTTTTTTTTCATCCTGGAACAAGAAACACACATTTGTTTTTAAGCCGCTGTTCTCTGTGTATGCCACATCTTGTATTAAATCTTCGTTCATTTGCCTTTGATGGTACATTGGGGGAACAAATCGAGTTTCAGGTCAAACCTCCTCAGTGTTTGGGGATAAGCTTTTAAGTACCAGCTCTGGAACTGATAGCTGGCTAGTTAATGGAGATAGTTACTGCCTCGGTCTTGACCTGGCCCTGGAAGAGATAATTTTTAGGAATCTGTAACTTGGCTAAGCACCCAGCCCTCTTATTATTTACCCCCAACTCGTCCTTAGACTTACATCAAATCAGGAGGCAGCTTTTTGAGGGTTAATTTAGGTAACCAAGGAAATTCTCAGCATATCAGCCATGGTACCCATAGGCATCTGCCCATTCTTCCCACTGAAGCATTTTTACACTCAGAACAACCAGTCATAGAGAGACACAGAAAAACAATTAGGAAGCTGGTTTATTTTAGATTTGTGCACAACTCAGACCCTGTTAATCTGGGTAGCTGTCTGCCAAGGCTGAGATTACTTTAAGTAAAATGTGAAACTCAGCTCTGAAAAGAGGTAGATATAAGAAACTAAGAGACAGAGCCAGGAGCCAGGACACAAAATAGTGAGGCAAAGGCTAGGAATAAAGGGAAGAAACAAGATGGACAGTGGGCTTAGTTTATGAGCCAGGGGGCAGCAGAAGAATAGAATGGAATGCGAGTCAGCTCCAGGCCAGCTAGTATGCTGCTACTGCTAAGTCGCTTCAGTCATGTCCGACTCTGTGCGACCCTATAGACGGCAGCCCACCAGGCTCTGCCGTCCCCAGGATTCTCCAGGCAAGAATACTGGAGTGGGTTGCCATTTCCTTCTCCGATGCATGAAAGCGAAAAGTGAAAGTGAAGTCGCTCAGTCGTGTCCGACTCTTAGCGACCCCATGGACTGTAGCCTACCAGGCTCCTCCATCCATGGGATTTTCTAGGCAAGAGTACTGGAGTGGGGTATGAGCCAGTGATTAAGGAGAAACTAGAAGTCAAGGCAGGGTTGGGGGTTCAAGCAAGCTAACCTGGCAGGATGAGGGTAGCAGGCAACAAGGATCACAAAAACAAGAGAAACCTTGAAGCTAGTATGCTGCTGCTGCTGCTAAGTCGCTTCAGTCGTGTCCGACTCTGTGCGACCCCATGAACGGCAGCTCACCAGGCTCTGCCGTCCCTGGGATTCTCCAGGCAAGAATACTGGAGTGGGTTGCCATTTCCTTCTCCAGTGCATGAAAGGGAAAAGTGAAAGTGAAGTTGCTCAGTCGTGTCCGACTCGTAGCGACCCCATGGACTGTAGCCTACCAGGCTCCTCCATCCATGGAAGCTAGTATAGCTTTCTTCCAATGAGAGCCTTCTTTTTCTAGCGAGAACTGTGGACTTGCCTTCCAGAACAAAGCTAACTCAGACTCTTGAGTATAAAGGGCACTAACTACATACCTGGGCCTTCTTGACTCTGGTTTCTCAGAGCATGAGCAACTACAGCTTGATTTTTCAAAGGCTATTAAAACTATATATGATGCTTGTGTTGAAGCTACGGTTGAGGATTTCTATTTGATACCTAAAATAGGCCTTTCTATTCAGCAAATAGGGAGCAAACTTTTGAGAAATGACCATGAAGCCAAAATAAGGTATAGAAAGAGACAAGGTCCTTTGTCTGCTGGGTGGTTGAGAGACCTCCTATCACTGCTATAAAAGACTTTCCTCATGAGGTAGAGCTGGAAGAAATGGACAGAGCCTCTTGAAGGTGAAGATTCCTTTGGCAAAGGAAATCTACAAAGGAAAAGAAGAAGAGCCAGGGCTAGAACTGGGCGAGTAAGGCACTCACCTTAGGCACAGATTTAAAAACGATGTCCTAGAACATAGTGATCTTTTTACAAGGAAGAAAGGGGACAAGAAAGCTAAGTAATCAAATGTGACTACACTAAACTTTCTGATGAGTTCATATTATAAAAGGAAGAGGAAACATGAGGCCCTAGCAAGTGGATAGATAATATGTAACATTTTATATGTGGTAGGATGTTTAACAGGAGTGACAAATTAGTTTCATGAACCCTAGAATGAGTAAAAGTTAGTTTTTAAAGATTCTAAGATAATATCAATGATTTTAAAAGATCTGTTCAAAAAAAGATGGAAAAAAAGTGATTCTCTATCAGCTCCCTGCTAAGGACAAATCATTTACTGTTAACAGAGGAACATAAAACTTCTCTGTCAATGGAAAAAGAGCATAAACTTGTTGAGGTGAAATTTAAACCTAAAGTATCTATAGCTGTTAAGAAAACACTTCAGTGTTCTGAATTTCATACTGTATTTATTGATCCCCTGCTCTGTGCCAGCCAGCTCTGTCTTCTTCGGGCTTGTGATCTAAAATAATTTAAAAATATATACATCATTGGACACTGAAATAATTCTCAGATGTCCCCAGCAGAATTGCTATAGATAAACTCAACAGAATCATGTGTTCCAGGAGATGTATCAAAACACTATAGATGAGAAAATGTACCAGTTTTCAAAATTTAAAAGATTCTAGAATATACAGATTGACAGTGATGGACTAACATTCACTGTGTACCTCTATGATTCTGTTCTAAGACCTTTATTTTCATTAACTCAATTTAATCATCACAACAAACATGAGGTAAGTACTATTATCTTTCCCATTTTAAATATATATAAAATGAGGTACAGAGAAGTTATATGGTTATGAAGTTGCCTAAAAATTGACAGAAGGTAATGGAACAAAACCCTGAATACATTGTTCAATAAAGTTCTTGGTGAAAATGAAAAATGTATCTTTTATTTTTGTTTAAAAAAACCAAAGGAACTTGTTGACCAACCCAATATAATTTGCCAATGTGATACCATAGCTACTGAGTGATGGAGCCAGGAATTGAATCTAGGAAAGCTAGCTCCAGATTTTTCATTAGTAACCTCTGTGTCATTATTCCCATTGAGCGTGTCAGAATTCTATAATAGATTATCAAACAGTGGTGAACATTTAAATGGAGGTACAGTGACAGGGACTCACCATTGGTTTCCTAAGAGCCTATCATGTCACATAAAATCCAGTTTCTATCTTGCCATTAACTAGAGTAGTTGATGAGAAGGCTGCACTAGATAAAAAATATCATGATTTTAGCCTGGTGCTTCAGATTTTCTAAGGTTTCCTTGGAGATAGAAGGAATGGGAAGTGGTAGAAAAAGCATAAAATTTATGGTCAGACTTTGGGCTCCCTAACTACATGATTTCAAACAAATGGCTTTTCACTTCCTCCACCTTTACTTTATTGTCTGTAAAATGAAAATAACAGCTCCTCTACAGGATTGTGAGGATTAAATGAAATCAGTGCATATAAAATGCCGGATAGAGGGCCTTACACCTAGTAGGTACTTGTTATTCTTCTCCCAACCCAATAAAGAAATAATCAGCCTTGTAAGATAGTGAGGTCTCCATCACTAGCACGCATGCTCAGTCCTCTGTCGATGAGATTCTCCAGGCAAGAATACTGGAGTGGGTTGCCATTTCCTCCCCCAAGGGATCTTCCCAACCCAGGGATCAAACCTGCATCTCCTGCATTGCAAGCGAATTCTTTACCCACTGAGCCATCGGGGAAGCCCCTCCATCACTAGATGTATCACCAAGTGAGCTAGATGTTTTCCTGCCAGAGATAAGAGAGACTGAAAGACCTGTCTGATTCCTGAGATAATTTGGCCCAGTTATTATTAATAAATTCTCATCCAGCTCTCAAGATTCTGTTCATTCCCAAAAAGTTAAGCTAAAACTTCCCCAACTAGAAGCTGGGATTATGTATACCACTTATAACAGCTTGAAAAATGTGTAGCTTGTTTCAGAGTGTGCATATATGTGTGTGAATATATATATGAAGATGCTTTAGAAGGGTCATTATACTAGGTGGAAAATGACACCAGTGGCTTCTAATTATGTGATCCCTTCCTTAAATTTTGCTGCTTCCCTCTTTGTCACCTTTGTTTTGAAAAATCTAGATAAATCTTTTTTTTTTCTATTTTTTCTTGTCCATTATGATATCATTTATGTTTCTGCTCCTCTGCATCTTGTTGTTGTTGTTCAGTCACTAAATCGTGTCTGACTCTATGTGACCTCACGGACTGCAGCACTCCAGGCTTCTCTGTCCTTCAGTATCTCCCCGAGTTTGCTCAAACTAATGTCCATTAAATAGGTGATGCTGTCCAATCATCTCATCCTCTGTCGCCCTCTTTTCCTCCTGCTGTCAATCTTTCCCAGCATTAGGGTCTTTTCCAATGAATCGGATCTTCTCATCAGGTGGCCAAAGTATTAGAGCCTCAGCTTCAGCATCAGTCCTTCCAGTGAATATTCGGGGTTGATTTCCTTTAGGATTAACTGATTTGATCTCCTTGCAGTCCAAGGAATTCGCAAGAGTCTTCTCCAGTACCACAGATTGAAAGAATCAATTCTTCAGTGCTCAGTCTTCTTTATGGTCCAAATCTCACATCCATATATGACTGCTGGAAAACCATAGCTTTGACTATACTTTGTTGGCAAAGTGATATCTCTGCTTTTTAAAATGCCGTCTAGGTTTGTCATAGCTTTTCTTCCAAGGAGCAAGTGTCTTTTAATTTCCAGACTGCAGTCACTATCTGCAGTGATTTTGGAGCCCAAGAAAATAAACTGTGTCACTGCTCCCAATTTTTCCCCATCTATTTGCCATGAAGTGATGGTACTGAATGCCATGATATTACTTTTTGAGTGTTGAGTTTTAAGCCAGCTTTTTCACTCTCCTCCTTCACCTTCATTAAGAGGCTCTTTAGTTCCTATGCACTTTCTGCCATTAGAGTGGTATTATCTGCATATAAGAGGTTATCCTGGAATGTGAAGTCAAGTGGGCCTTAGAAAACATCACTGCAAACAAAGCTAGTGGAGGTGATGGAATTCCAGTTGAGCTATTTCAAATCCTGAAAGATGACACTGAAAGTGCTGCACTCAATATGCCAGCAAATATGGAAAACTCAGCAGTGACCACAGGTCTGGAAAAGGTCAGTTTTCATTCCAATCCCAAAGAAACGAAATGCCAAAGAATGCTCAAACTACTGCACAATTGCACTCATCTCACACGCTAGTAAAGTAATGCTTAAAATTCTCCAAGCCAGGCTTCAGCAATACATGAACCGTGAACTTCCAGATGTTCAAGCTGGTTTTAGAAAAGGCAGAGGAACCAGAGATGAAATTGCCAACATCCGCTGGATCATCAAAAAAGCAAGAGAGTTCCAGAAAAACATCTATTTCTGCTTTATTGACTATGCCAAAGCCTTTGACTGTGTGGATCACAATAAACTGTGGAAAATTCTGAAAGAGGTGGGAATTCCAGAGCACCTGACCTGCCTCTTGAGAAACCTGTATGCAGATCAGGAAGCAACAGTTAGAACTGGACATGGAACAACAGACTGGTTCCAAACAGGAAGAGGAGTACGTCCAGACTGTATATTGTAACCCTGCTTATTTTAACTTATATGCAGAGTACATCATGAGAAACGCTGGGTTGGAAGAAGCACAAGCTGGAATCAAGATTGCCGGGAGACATATCAATAACCACAGATATGCAGATGACATCACCCTTATGGCAGAAAGTGAAGCAGAACTAAAGAGCCTCTTGATGAAAGTGAAAGAGGAGAGTGAAAAAGTTGGCTTAAAACTCAACATTCAGAAAACTAAGATCATGGCATCTGGTCCCATCACTTCATGGCAGATAGATGGGGAAACAGTGGAAACAGTGGCTGACTTTATTTTTCTGGGCTCCAAAATCACTGCAGATGGTGATTGCAGCCTTGAAATTAAAAGATGCTTACTCCTTGGAAGGAAAGTTATGGCCAACCTAGATAGCATATTAAAAAGCAGAGACATTGCTTTGCCAACAAAGGTCCATCTAGTCAAGGCTATGGTTTTTCCAGTGGTCATGTGTGGATGTGAGAGTTGAATGGTGAAGAAAGCTGAGCGCCGAAGAATTGATGCTTTTGAACTGTGGTGTTGGAGAAGACTATTGAGGGTCCCTTGGCCTGCCAGGAGATCCAACCAGTCCATCCTAAAGGAGGTCAGTCCTGGGTGTTCATTGGAAGTACTGATGTTGAAGCTGAAACTCCAATACTTTGGCCACCTGATGCGAAGAGCTGACTCATTGGAAAAGACCCTGATGCTGGGAAAGATTGCGGGCAGGAGGAGAAGGGGACGACAGAGGATGAGATGGCTGGATGGCATCACCGACTCGATGGACATGGGTTTGGGTGGACTCAAGGAGTTGGTGATGGATAGGGAGGCCTGGCGTGCTGCAATTCATGGGGTCGCAAAGGGTCGGACATGACTGAGTGACTGATCTGAACTGAACAGAGATTGTTGATATTTCTCCCACCAATCTTGATTCCAGCTTGTGATTCATCCAGCCTGGCACTTCTCATAATGTACTCTGCATCTAAGTTAAATAAACAGGGTGACAATATACAAGCTTGACATACTCCTTTGCCAATTTTGAACCAGTCCATTTTTCCATGTCCTGTTCTAAAAGTTGCTTCTTGACCTGCATACAGCCTTCTCAGGAGACAGGTAAGGTGGTCTGGCATTCCCATCTCTTTAAGAATTGTCCACAGTTTGTTGTCATCCACACAAAACTTTAGCATAGTTAATGAAGCAGAAATAGATATTTTTTCTGAAATTCTTTTGCTTTCTCTATGATCCAGTGAATGTTGGTAATTTGGCCTCTGGTTCCTCTGCCTTTTCTAGACCTATCTTGTACATCTGGAATTTCTCAGTTCATGTACTGCTGAAGCCTAGCTCAAAGGATTTTCAGTTGCTAGCTTATGAAATGAGCACTACTGTACAGTAGTTTGAACATTCTTTGACATTGTTTTTCTTTGAGATTGAAATGAAAACTGACCTTTTCCAGTCCTTTGGCCACTGCTGAGTTTTCCAAGTTTACTGACATATTGAGTGTAGCTTTTTAATAGCATTGTCTTTTTAGGATTTGAAATAGGTCAGCTGGAATTCTGTCACCTCCACTGGCTTTGTTTGCAGTAATACTTCCTAAGGCCTATTTGACTTCACACTCCAGGATGTCTGGCTCTAGAAGAGTGACTACATGTTCGTGTTTATCTGAGTCATTAAGACCTTTTTTGTATAGTTCTTCTGTGTATTCTTGCCATCTCTTCTTAATCTCTTCTGCTTCTTTTAGGTCCTTACCAATTCTCTCCTTTACCATGTCCATCCTTGCATGAAATGTTCCCCTGATATCTCCAATTTTTTGAAGAGATTTCTAGTCTTCCCCATCCTATTGCTTTCTTCTAATTCTTTGCATTGTTTGCTTAAGAAGTCTTTCTTCTCTCTCCTTGTTATTCTTTGGATCTCTTCATTCAGTTTGGTATATCTTTACCTTTTTCCTTTGCCTTTTGCTTCTCTCCTTTTCTTAGCTATTTGTAAAGCCTCCTCAGACAACCACTTTGGTTTCTTGAATTTCTTTTTCTTTGGAATGGTTTTGGTCACTGACTCCTGTACATTGTTACAAACCTCTGTCCATAGTTCTTCAGGGACTCTGTCTACCAGATCTAATCCCTCGAATCTATCTGTCACCTACATAGTATAATCATAAGGGATATGATGGCCTGTGGTTTTCCCTACTTTCTTCTATTTAAGCCTGAATTTTGCAATAAGGAGCTCATGATCTGAGCCACTGTCATCTCCAGGTCTTGTTTTTTTGCTGTCTGTATACAGCTTCTCCATCATTGGCTTCAAAGTATGTAATCAATCTGATTTTTTCAATGTTGATGAGCTGGTGATGTCCATGTGTAGAGTTGTCTCTTGTATTGTTGGAAGAGGGTGTTTGCTATGACTGGTGTGTTCTCTTGATAAAACTCTGTTAGCCTTTGCCCTGCTTCATTTTGTACTCCAAGGCCAAACTTGCCTGTTACTCCAGGTATCTCTTGACTTCCTACTTTTGCATTCTAGTCCCCTATGATGAAAAGCACATCTTTTTTGGATGTTGATTCTAGAAGGTCTTGTAGGTCCTCATAGAACTGTTCAACTTCAGCTTCTTTGGCATTAGTGGTTGGAGCATAGACTTGGATTACTGTGATATTGAATGGTTTGCCTTGGAGATAAACCGAGATCATTCTGTTGTTTTTGAGATTATACCCAAGTACTAGGATTTCTTGATAGCTCAGCTGGTAAAGAATCCACCTGCAATGCAGGAGACCTGGGTTCAATCCCTGGGTTGGGGAGGTCCCCTGGAGAAGGGAAAGGTTACCCACTCCAGTATTCTGGCCTAAAGAATTCCATGGACTGTATGGTCCATAGAGTTGCAAAGAGTCAGACATGACTGAGCACCTTTCACTTTCACTTCACCAAGTACTGCATTTTGAACTCTTGTTGACTGTGAGGGCTAATCCATTTCTTCTCAGGAATTTTTGCCCACAGTAGTACATATAACTGTTATCTGAATTTAATTTTGTTTAATATTTTTTTTGTTATTTTCCTCCTGAGATGATTATATTGGAAATGATTTAGTTGCTTCTGGAAATTTTACCCTTTTTTGTTTCTTCCCTTTCATATTTTACTGTGGAAGAAAGGAGAACCCCTTTTCCCTCTCCTCAGTCAATCATCCACCAATATTCCTACAACTCTGCTGTTGCTGCAAACAGCCTTTTCCCTATCTTTCATCAATTGTGCCAGTCTGGACATGCTCTGTTGTCCCCTGTGTCATAACTGCTTAGTTTTTTGTTGCTTTCATCATATTCTGGGAGAATTGGAACTAAATTGAATGTAAGGATGCTGGAGAGAGAATTTCTTCTGTTCATGAAACTTTCTGCCTTTGGACCATTTTTTCATGAACTAAAGGGCCAGACTTGGAGGTTGAGGCATTTGGGACAACTCAAAAATTCATTAGAGATGGAATAGAGTAGAAAAAAAGATTTCTACTTTAAAACCAGTGGATTTAAAACAAGAACACCTGAGTCCAAGACTCTGCTGTCTCTTACTAATTTGCTTAACCTTGCGCCAGTTCTTTAAGTCATTATTCTTATCAGTGTCAAGTCAACCTGATGATAGAATTCACCTCAGGAGGCTTTGAGGAGGATCACTTGAAGTAATGGGATACAGTGAAATATAATATTAAGATCATGTGTTCTAGAGCCAGACAAGAGACCACCAATTTCCTTTTTCCCGTCAGCTATGTAACCTTGGACACCTCCTGTGTGCCTTTTATTATCCCCTCATTTGCAAAATGGGAATCATAATAGTATCTACATGCAAGGGAAGTTATCAATGTTAAATGAGGTAATACAGTTATAGGGCCTGGCACACAGTAAATATTTAGTAATCATTCATTCAGGAAGTTTTTATTCAGAGGCAGTATCAGTTCAGTTGCTCAGTCATGTCCAACTCTTTGAGACCCCATGCCAAGCCTCCCTGTCCGTCACCAACTCCTGAAGTTTACCCAAACTCATGTTCATTGAGTCGATGATGTCATCCAACCATCTCATCCTCTGTCATCCCCTTCTTCTGCTGCCTTCAATCTTTCCTAGCATCAGGGTCTTTTCAAATGAGTCAGTTCTTCGCATCAGGTGGCCAAAGTATTGGAGTTTCAGCTTCAACATCAGTCCTTCCAATGAACACTCAGAACTGATTCCTTTAGGATGGACTGATCTTTCAGTCCAAGGGACTCTCAAGGGTCTTCTCCAACACCACAGTTCAAAAGCATCAATTCTTCGGTGCTCAGCTTTCTTTATAGTCCAACTCTCACATCCATACATGACTACTGGAAAAACCATAGCCTTGACTAGATGGACCTTTGTTGGCAAAGTAATGTTTCTGCTTTTTAATATGCTATCTAGGTTGGTCATAACTTTCCTTCCAAGGAGTAAGCATCTTTTAATTTCATGGCTGTATACACAGTGGTTAAAACAAGAACAGATTTTTAGAGCCAGATAGCGTAGACTCAAATCCCAGCTATGCCATAAATGGTAGCTTTCATTCCTGGGCAAGTTTCTTAACTGCTCTATGTCTACAGTTTCTCATAAAATGGGATTATAAAAGTACCTAATTTGTAAGATTGTGAGGATGATTTAATTTAATAAATGCAAAGTGTAGCTGCCAAGGGATGAACACGTAAAGGTAACATCATACACACATAAATATACACAATGTGATATTATTCAGTATTTGAAAAAGAAAGAAACCCTGCTGTGCCCAACAACATTGTTGAACCTGGAAGACATTATGCTATGTAAAATAAGGCAGAGAAAGACAAATATTGTATTATCTCATTTATATATGGAATTTAAAACAGTCCAACTCATAAGGGTAGAGAGTAGAATGGTGGTTGCCAGGGGCTCATTTGGGTGGAGAAAATGGGGAGATGTTTGTCAAAGGGTAAAAACTTTCAGTTATGTAAGATAAATGAGTTCTGGATAGCTAATGTATTATACATATGGTGACTATAGTTAGCAACACTGTATTGTATAATTGAAATTTGCTAAGAAAATAGATCTGAAGTATTTTCTCGTCTCAAAAAAAGACAACTATGTGAGATGATGGATATGTTAATTAACTTGATTGTGATGATCATTACATAAAACATACATATATAAAAACATCACATTGTATACCTTAAATATATATAAGTTTTGTTATTTATACCTCAATAAAGCTGAGGGGAAAGCATTTAGAGTAGTGTCTGATGCATGATGTCTGTTGTTTAAGTGTTCACTGTTGTCGTTGTTGTTACGGCTGATTCATGTCAATGTTTGACAAAAACCACTCCAATTAAAATAAATTAATTACAAAAAAGAATGTACTCTAGATGCTGCAATACTGTAATGATAAAGACAAATCCAGTCCTAGCACCATGTGCGTTCCCCAGGATCTGAAGAGAAAACCTGGGTTGTCAGGCTAGAGGTGAGTAGCCAGGGCACCCTCAAAAGAGGTAGGGAGAACCTCGCTGACAAGCAAGTGAGGCAAACTACAATCCTGAACAGTTGCATTCCCCAGACTGCAGCATCTGCCATTTGTACAGAATGTACTGTAATGTTTCAGTAAGCCCCATGAATACCCAGTGAGGCCAAGTTCAAACAGCTCCCAGCTGTTTCAGTCATGTAATGTCAGGGATGGGGATAAGCTCTTTGCTGGAGCCACGGCTAGAGCCAGGGCCAGAGTGCTTGGCTGCAGATGCCAGGACCATCCTAGAGAAGCACTAGCTCCCTTAATCTCCTCCAACTTGGATGAGTAGAAAGGAAAAGGAGGAAGGTGGCCATCCTGTTAGAAACAACCCCATTTAGACAGAGAAATTGTGAAGACCCAAATAGCGTCTGTATTGCGCACCTATTCACCACATGCCTTTGGAAGCACTCAGACCACCATTAACAATTGGCATGTGGGCATCCCAGTCCCAATAGTCCCACAGGCAACTAGGGCTCGGGAGAGCTTTGTCCCCTTGCTATGTGTAGAAGCTGAGAAGAAAAAAATGTTTGAGCCTTTATCAGCTCTCCTTCCCTGGATAACACCCTAAGTGAGGCAAAACCAAGGAAAGCTCAGTACGGGGCACAACCTGAATGGACATACAAAATTAGCAATAAAACATGTAAAACAGAACTAAAGCAAATTCATTAGGGTGGTAATTGAATGCCAGTTGTCTTCATAGTCTTTATAGTTGTCTTCATAAGTGTCTTCATAGTCAGTGCTAACATTCAGAAAAGGAAAACTGCAATGATGTGATCTAGAGGGTGCAGTCATGGAAGGCTGCTTTGAGGAAGAAGAATGTGTGAATTTGATCTTAAAGTCTGAAAGGACTGGAATAGAAGGGTTTTTTGGGGTCAAGGAGGGGATAGTATTGTGAGACCAGCTATAGATCTGTGATTTTGGTGAGTGAGTAGCAAACAGTATGTGCCACCCACCACTAATACCACCCCTGCCCTGAAAGGGTATATGGAATTTCCAGGGACAGTGAGGTAGCTATGTAAATTTCAAAACATTCAGAGTTGCTTTAACTTTGATTTCTTTTCAGTCACAACATTTAACTTACTTTGAAAGTTCAATTGACCTAAAGGAGGCAGTGGGTTTTTTACATTTATCAAAAGGAGTTTTTAAGATCTATGAAACACTGGTCTGAAAGCAAGAAAGCTCAGCACCATGTTTATCAGGTAAGGCTAGCCTCATGACCTGGATACTGCATGTTTAGATTTGAGCTTTACAACAATTTTACAAGGTAAATATGACTCTCCTAGTTTTATAGTTGAGGGAATTGAGGCTCAGCAAGGTTAATTCATTTGCTCAGTACCACACAGCTAGGAGGTTAAGCAGCTAAAATTCAAACTCAGAACTTTAGACTCTAACTGTTGTTCTTTCCACCATTCTGTGCTGCTTAGTGGCCTTAGCTACCCTTTCTGGTCAGTTTTCTGAACAGTGGGTCATTCTTAATCTTTCCTATCACATCCCTATGCTTAGCTTTATGACTAATCTGATGTCTGAAAGCTCACATTCAACCCTCTGGGGAGCCAGAAAGAACAGGAAAAGGGAGAATTTTAATGACACATCCCTCTAGTCCTATTCCCCTGCCACAAAGACAGAATTCTCTGTCATTTGTTATTATCCTCAAATACCTAAAGAAATAATAGGAGGTTCAGTTGATGCTTTTAATTTAGCCCTAAGATCAGGTGCATCCTTTCCATTTTTGTAAACTATTAAAGATTTTGAAGGCTAACAATATTTATGACACACCAATTCAGAGGGAAAGGAAGCAGCAGGCTGCAGTTAGGAATAGAGGGAGGGTTGAATCTGCCTATATTCTAGCCAGGTAGGCACCCACCTATTAGCTGTGTGGTCCAGGTCTATGTGTATGTGAATTATGTATTGTAAGGCAGGTTTCAAGCCTTTACAGGATCAAAGTAGATTACATTGATACATTCTCCTCAGCTTGTCCTGCTTTTGTAGTTAGTTTGACAGGACCTACTTTTTATGCATATGTTTCACAAAGTGTTTCTAGGGATTATAGAAGTTAGTTCATGGGTATGCATGCATGCTTAGTCGCTCAGTCATGTCCAACTTTTTATGACCCTTTGGACTATAGCCCACCAGGCTCCTCTCTCCATGGAACTTTCCAGGCAAGAATACTGGAGTGGATTGCCATTTCCTACTCAGGGAAACTTCCTGACCCAGGGATTGAACCCACATCTCCTGTGTCTCCTGTGTTGCAGACAGACGGATTCTTAACCTGCTGAACCATCAAGGAGCCACCCCATTATTTTGGCAGGACTGAACTTGTCCACTTTGAGCATGGAAAAAGGAATCCAAACTCTGAAACAGGCTTGTAACTACATTGTCCCACTCTGTATAGCAGACCTATCTCTTTCTTGTAAACTTGATATCAGGATTACCCAATGGATTAGAACCAATCTCTATGCAAAAACTTATTTATATGCATAATCATTATGGAAGGAAAAGAACACCATGATGTATTTGGCAACCTAGGGTTTTGAGATTGACAAAGCTATGCTGAGAATCCTTAAAGACAGTCTTCCCCAGCCCTACAGAAAAGCTCTGTTTCCCATGCAGTGTGAAGACAGGATTGGGAATGTGAGTATATACGTGCTAAGTCCCTTCAGTCGTGTCCAACTCTCTGAGACCCTATGAACTATAGCCCATCAGGCTCCTCTATTCATGGGATTCTCCAGGCAAGTACACTGGAGTGAGTTGCCATGCCCTCCTCCAGGGGATATTTCTGACCCAGGGATCAAACACTTGTCTCTTAGGTCTCCTACATTGGCAGGTGGGTTCTTTAACACAGCGCCACCAAGGAAGCCCTGGGAATATGAGGTCAGGTCAGTTCAGTCGCTCAGTCTTGTCCATCTTTTGCAACCTCATGGACTGAAGCACACCAAGCTTCCCTGTTCATCACCAACTCCCAGAGCTTGCTCAAACTCATGTCCATTGAGTCAGTGACACCATCCAACCATCTCATCCTCTGTCATCCCTTTCTCCTCCCACCTTCAATCATCCAGCATCAGGGTCTTTTCCAGTAAGTCAGTTCTTTGCATCAGGTGGCCAAAGTATTGGAGTTTCAGCTTCAGCATCAGTCCTTCCAATGAACATTCAGGACTGATTCCTTTAGGATTGACTGGTTTGCTCTCCTTGAAGTCCAAGGGACTCTCAAGAGTATTTTCCAACACCACAGTTCAAAAGCGTCAGTTCTTCAGTGCTCAGCTTTCTTTACAGTCCAACTCTCACAACCATACATGACTACTGAAAAAACCATAGCTTTGACTAGAGGGACCTTTGTTGGCAAAGTAATGTCTCTGCTTTTTAATATGCTGTCTAGGTTGGTCATAGCTTTTCTTCCAAGGAATGAGTGTCTTAATTTTATGGCTGCAGTCACCATCTGCAGTGATTTTGGAGCCTAAGAAAATAAATAAAGTCTGTCTCTGTTTCCATTCGGTGAAGGTGATGGCAACCCACTCCAGTACTCTTGCCTGGGAAATCCCATGGATGGAGGAGCCTGGTAGGCTATAGTCCATGGGGTCGCAAAGAGTCAGACACGACTGAATGACTTCACTTTCATTTTTCACTTTCATGCACTGGAGAAGGAAATGGCAGCCCACTCCAGTATTCTTGCCTGGAGAATCCCAGGGACAGAGGAGCCTGGTGGGCTGCCGTCTATGGGGTCACACACAGTCGGACACGACTGATGAGACTTAGCAGCAGCAGCTGTTTCCATGGTTTCCCCATCTATTTGCCCTCACGTGATGGGAACGGATGCCATGATCTTAGTTTTTTGACTGTTGAGTTTTAAACCAGCTTTTTCACTCTCCTCTTTCCCTTTCATCAAGAAGCTCTTTAGTTCCCCACTTTCTGCCATAAAGGTGGTGTCATCTGCATATCTGAGGTTATTGATATTTCTCCCGGCAATCCTGATTCCAGATTTTGCTTCATCCAGCCTGGCAGTTCACATGACAGACTCTGCATGTTAAGTTAAATAAGTAGGAATTGCTGACAATATACAGCCTTGATGTTCTCCTTTCCCAATTTGCAACCAGTCTGTCGTTCCATGTCCAGCTCTAACTGTTGCTTCTTGACCTGCATACAGATGTCTCAGGAGGCAGGTAAGGTAGTCTGGTATTCCCATCTCTTGAAGAATTTTCCACAGTTTGTTGTGATACACACAGTCAAAGGTTTTGGTATAGTCAATAATGCAGAAGTAGATGTTTTTCTGGAATGCTCTTGCTTTTTCCATGACCCAACGGATATTGACAATTTGATCTCTGGTTCCTCTGCCTTTTCTAAATCCAGCTTGAACATCTGGAAGTTCCGGGTTCATGTACTGTTGAAGCCTGGCTTGAAGAATTTTGAGCATTACTTTGCTAGCGTGTGAGATGAGGGCAATTGTGCAGTAGTTTGAACATTCTTTGGCTTTGCCTTTCTTTGGGACTGGAATAAAAACTGACCTTTTCCAGTCCTGTGGCCACTGCTGACTTTTCCAAATTTGCTGGGATATTGAATGCAGCACTTTCACAGCGTCATCTCTTAGGATTTGAAATAGCTCAACTGGAATTCTGTCACCTCAACTAGCTTTGTTGGTAGTGTTGGTTCCTAAGGCTCACTTGACTTCGCATTCCAGGATGTCTGGCTCTAGGTGAATGATCACACCATAATGGTTATCCGGGTCATTAATATCTTGTTTGTATAGTTCTTCTGTGTATTCTTGCCACCTCTTCTTAATATCTTCTGCTTCTGTTAGGTCCATACCATTTCTGTCCTTTATTGTGCCCATCTTTGCATGAAATGTTCCCTTGGTATCTCTAATTTTCTTGAAGAAATCTCTAGTCTCGCCCATCCTATTGTTTTCCTCTATTTCTTTGCATTGATCACTGAGGAAGGCTTTCTTATTCTCCTTGCTGTTTGGAACTCTGCATTCAAATGGGTATATCTTTCTTTTTCTCCTTTGCCTTTAGCTTTTCTGCTTTTCTCAGCTATTTGTAAGGCCTCCTCAGACAACCCTTTTGCCTTTTTGCATTTCTTTTTCTTGGGGATGGTCTTGATCGCTGCCTCCTATACAGTGTCATGAACCTCCATCCATAGTTCTTCAGGCACTCTGTCGTTCAGATCTAATCCCTTGAGTCTGTTTGTCACTTCCACTGTATAATTGTAAGGGATTTGATTTCGGTCATACCTGACTGGTCTAGTGGTTTTCCCTACTTTCTTCAATTTAAGTCTGAATTTGGCAATAAGGAATTCATGATCTGAGTCCAGTCAGCTCCCAGTCTTGTTTTTGCTGACTGTATAGAGCTTCTCCATCTTTGGCTGCAAAGAATATAATCAATCTGATTTCAGTATTGACCATCTGGTGATTTGTAGAGTGTAGAGTCTTGTTGAGTGTAGAGTCGTGTGTAGAGTCTTCTCTTGTTTGTTGGAAGAGGGTGTTTTCTATGACCAGTGAGTTCTCTCAGCAAAACTCTATTAGCCTTTGTCCTGCTTCATTTTGAATCCCTTAGAAGAAACGGAATAGCCCTCATAGTCAACAAAAGATTCTGAAATGCAATATTTGGATGCAATCTCAAAAATGACAGAATGATCTCTGCTTGTTTCCCAGACAAACCATTCAATTTAAGAAATAAATCATTATAAATATAGTCTTCCTCCTCTCCCTCTTCCATCCATTTCCCTTCTTTCTCTCTTGTCCCCATTCTCTTCTTTGTACTCCCTTGAATTTGGCATGTATCGTTGTATTTTTCTCATAATTTTTGTATATATCCCTAAACATTATGTGGCTTTGTTTTGTATTTTTTAAACTTTATATAAACCAAATACATATAGATGAGATAAAATGATATAGAATAGAAAGCAGGGGAATTATGAGCATGTGATTTAATATGTGGGCTGCCTTGGTGTTATAGGTTTTAGAATGGGCAGTGGGTTCACCAAAACCTAATACATCATTAAAAGTAAGTAAGCAAGTAAATGATTAGAGATATAAGGGCACTATGCATTGAGTCATTATGAGTTTCTAATGGACTGGGTTTAATTCAATTCCGTATACCCAAGAATAAAATAACAACCATAATGGATAGGCAATATATTCTTTGTATCCAACTACAACTTTCATTTTTCTCATGCAATAAGATTTGTGAGATTCATCCATATCAACATATGAAGCTTTTTATTCACTTTCCCTACATTTCTCCTGCTAGACGAGCCCTTTTTCAAAAACCTCCAGAATTCTAAGTTTTCAGCCTTCCCTAGGTAATTCTTCCTGGCCAGCAGCCTGTGACTACCTAGCTACTCTTATCACTCATCCCCGCTCTGATATGCCAGCCTCAATGGCCTACTTAGATTCCTGAGTATACTTCAGGCAACTAGTCAGTTCATTTCATACTTCTGGAAGGCTTGCAAATATTTTGGAAGAGGAAAAGCCCTTTGTAGCAGTGCTTATGTGGCTTACTGCTTCCTACTTTGCATCAGCAGTCTTGTTGGAAACACATACGTGCGTTGAGGCTGAGGTCTGAGACAAAATCCATGGATGTAGGCCAGAGGCTTTCTCTAGTAACATCTAGTTAGCCAACTGTTAGTGTCATAAGCTAAGGTAACCTGCCCAGATTTAAACCAAACCACCTCTCACTGATACACCAGAACAATGGCAATGTTAGCATTCTGCTCTACCTATGCGCCAACTGTCCTTGTACCCACTCTCCACATACCTGCAACAAAAAGACTTCTCTTTCTTTCTGTCTAGGACCTGATCCGGAGAGACATCCTATACTACAAAGGCCGCATTGATATGGATAAATATGAGGTAGTGGACATTGAAGATGGCAGAGATGATGACTTTAATGTAAGCATGAAAAATGCCTTCAAGCTTCACAACAAGGAGACTGAGGAGATTCATCTATTCTTTGCCAAGAAATTGGAGGAGAAGATACGCTGGCTCAGAGCTTTCAGAGAAGAGAGGAAAATGGTACAGGAAGATGAAAAAATTGGTAAGTGACCTGAGAGGAGAAAGAAGAATATGGCTATGAAGAACAAAGAAGAGTTAAATTAGTTTTCATTTTTCTAGAGGCAGAGATATTTGTGTTGCAAAGTGACGTAATCCACTCTAGTGGTTTCCTGTTATTAGGTTCTTTTTGGCAGATAACAATAGTTTCTATTAATCAGGGTTAAGTGATACTTAGAGGTTGATTTCCCCTACATTATCACTACTAGATGAGATTATTACACTTAAATCAAATCTCAGGCTCAGTTCTCCCAAACATGCAAAAGTGTATTAGCAAACAAACACAAAAGCAGTCATACAGCCTGTTCTGTAATTTCAGTGAAGTTGCAACTCTGTCCTTAGATACATGACAGCATCTTCTGCGAAAAGTTTAGGTTAGTCGAGGCAGATTTGGTAATTTTGGAGAAGGGAACGGGCACTCACTCCAGTATTCTGGCCTGGAGAATTCCATGGACTATATACAGTCCATGGGGTTGCAAAGAGTCGGACACGGCTGACAGGCTTTCACTTTCACTTTCAGCTAACTTCCTAGTCAAAGTCTGGTGACAACATCCTCTGATTAGGCCAAAATATAGTACCCATTTTCAATCTTAAACTTCAGGCTTCCTTCTGAAGTGTATATATAGGCTATAGGGTTCACTGGATTCTTATACCCAGTTCTTGTGAAGGCTAAAGTGCCTATATGACATTTGTGGAGAGGGCACATCTTGTACAGCATTCTTTTTTTTCAGTGAAAATTCATTTTTACATGTATTAGACTAATTAGGCCTCCTGAATTAAGGCAACTGAACTGCTGGTAGTTGTGGCCTCTTGAACAAAGACTTCTGAGTGTCCAATATGTTAACAAATCACTTCTTGAGTGTGTATTCCTGATTAGATCACTTTAGGTGTTAACTAAATGCCCCTATTAATGTTCTCGTATATATCATGTTCTCTGTATAAAAGTATTTTTAAGTAAATTATAGAAAATATAACAGGGCCACTTGCATGATTTAAAACCAGGACCATTTGCATGATTTAGAATCACACTAAACCATACTCTTTTATTTGAAATAAGTTATTCTTCTTTCCAAAGGGAATATAGCTGGTAGAGATACTTTTTATACTGCTTTCCAACTGTGGGATTTAGCTTTAACCTTGTGGTTTACAAAGTACTATCTGGTCTTCTGCTCATGGTCCTGCCTTTCTGGCATAAAAATATAATACAGCCAGGCTTTGAAATTCCTTGAGAAGACACCAGAGTTTCTGGTGTTGCCTCACTCCTATGGGAGGAGAATTATACCTTAAAACATCTGTATTCAAGTTGGAAGAAACTGCCTCTAAAAAAAATGGGACTACCATTTGAGTCCTGGTACAAATATATTCTCCTATCTGAAGTATTGGGGATTGAAATGGTCCAGAGGCAAGGAAGGATCATCAGAAAGACACTGCTTAGTCTTATCTAAGTCTTCTCAGGTTTTGGGTAGAGTACTTATTGATAATTCACTTTAGGTCATTGAAGTCAATTTGCTTTTAGCATTTGGGCACTGCTTTAGGACATGATGTAGAATCATTACAAAAATTCTACTGGCTGCTTCTCCTAATGGAAGGCACCAACAATCTCTGACACTGCCTAGATAGTGCTATTAGAGGAATTGTTTTAGTGTGCTTTTTGCAGGTCCTAGATCAACTAGAAGATCAACTAGATCAACCATTCACTCTGGTTCCAACATATCTCCCACACTGTAGAAAAGCTTCCAAAAATTGCTTCCCAATAGGTTGTCTTTTTAAAAATATTAAGAATTTCGTCTGATTATAACAGTAAGTCATTTTCTTTGAAAGCAATATTGGGGAAAAACACAAAAATACAAGGAAAAAAATCACACAAAATCACACATGAGCATACTACCCAGAGATAAATTTTATAAATATCTTGGTATATTTCCTCCCCATCTTTTTTCCTATGTGTCTAAATTTAAAAAAAAAAAATTAGAGTGCCTGAATCTTTATTTCTGTCTCCCCCAACCTCTGCCACTTCATGACAGATATAAATTTATATCTTTGTCACTTAAAATTCTATCATTAACATTTCTCTAAATCATTTACTATTTTAATCATTATTTTTATGGCTGTCATGTGGATCTACTCTAATTTTTGTTTTTATTTTTACTTTTTAATTATAAAATACATAGTCATAATAAACATTTAAGCACATACGGAAATATAATAAAGTTTAACATTCTGTTCCCTTATCTGTTGCTCCTATGCTGTGTGAGATAATCAATATTAATTTGATGTGTTTCTTTTCATACTAATCTCAAGTTCATATAAACATATACACATAAGACTTTATTTATAAAAATATAAATATTATACTAAAATATAAAAATTATACTATACATATTACTCTGTAACTTGCTTTCTTAAACATAATTTATCATCAGAAACACTCCAGTTGAAGAATACAGAATCTAACTATAACTCCTTGTATCAGTCAGGGTTCAATAAGAGAAACATAACTAATAAGAGATAAATTATTATTAAGAAATTTATTATACAAATTGCATTATGTGATTGTGAAGGCTGGCTAAGCAACTCCAGGCAGTCAAGAGTCAAACATCATGGGTAGGCTTGAACTCGTGGGCATAGACCAAAGCTGTCTTTGGATAGGGCTTGTAGGTCTGAAGCTTGTAAGGCAAAATTTCTTCTTTAAGGCAAGACCTCAGCCTTAGTTTTTTAACTGGCAAAAACACCATGAGCTCTATACTTAATTTTTTTTCCTTTTATTTATTTGTTTTTTGATGTATTTCTTTATTTTAATTGGAGGCTAATTAAATTTAAAGGCACAATATACTAATCTTAGCTATAGGCTTATTGTTGTATAAGTTTCTAGGACTTATTCATATCTTATGTAAAAGAAACTTGATAGCTATAGAAAAGCAGCTCCCCATTTTCTCCGGTGATTCTCTGGAATCACCATTCTGCTCTCTATCTATGAGTTTGACTAGTTGAGACACCTCATATTCATACAAATATAGAATTTGTCCTTCTGTGACTACATTATTTTAATTAGCAAATGTCCTCTAGATTTATCCATGTTGTCACATATGGCAGAATTCCCATTCTTTTTAGGGCTGAATAATGTTCTAGTGTGTGTGTGTATACAAAAAAATACATACCACATTTTCTTTATCCCTTTATCCATCCTCAGACATTTAGACTGTTTCAATTATCACGGCTATTGGGAATAATGCTACAATGAATATGAGAGTGCTGATATCTCTTCAAGATTCTGATTTCAATTATTTTGAACATATAGCCAGAAGTGGGATTGCTGGATCATATGGTAGTTTTCCATAGTGACTAAATCATTTTAATTCCTAACAGTTTACTGTGGGTCCAGTTTCTCTACATTCTTGCCAATACTAATCATCTTTTGTTCCTTTGAGAATAGCTCTCTAAACAGGAGTGGAGTGATATCTTATTATGGTTAAGATTTGGATTTCCCTGATAATTAGTGATGTGGAGAATACTTTTATATACCTGTTGGCCATTTGTATGACTTCTTTGAGGACATGTCTATGCAAGTCCTTTAACCATTCTTTTTAATCGCTATATTTTTTTTTCTTTTTTTACTACTAAGCATAGAAGTTTCTTATATATTTTGGAAATTAAACCCTTAGATATATGGTTTCCAAATATTTTCTCCCATTCCATAGATTGCCTTTTTTTTTTTTTTTTTTTAGAAAATTCTTGACTGAGCTCAGTGAACTTCAGTTTGTGTGTGTGCATGCTCAGTCATGTCTGACTCTTTGGGACTATAGCCCACTAGGCTCCTCTGTCCATGGAATTTTCCAGGCAAGAATACTGGAGTGGCATAGATTGCCTTTTTAATATGTTGTTTCTTTTCTTTACTGTGCAGAATCATTTTAGTTTGATGTAGTCCTATTTGTCTGCTTTTGCTTTGTTGCCAATGCTTTTGGTATTTAAGAAATCATTGTCAAGAAGATTTTTCCCTTTTTTTCTTCTAGGAGTTTTACAATTCCATGTCATACATTTAAGTCTTCAGTCCACTTTACATTGATTTTCTTTTGGATGTGGATATCCAATTTTCACAAAACCATTTGTTGAAGAAACTATCCTTTCCCCACTGTGTATTCTTGGCAGCCTTGTCAAAGATATGTTTACTGTATATGTGTGGGTTTATTTCTGGCCCTCTATCCTATTCCATTGATCTATATGTCTATCTTTATGCCTTACAATACTGTTTTAATTACTATAGCTTCATAATATATTTTTAATCAGGAATTGTGAAGTCTTCAGTTTTGTCCTTCTTTCTCAAGATTGCTTTAGCTATTATGGGTCTTTTAGGTTTCCACATAAATTTTAGGCTTTCTATTTCTGTTTCTGTAAAAAAAAAAAATGCCATTGGGATTTTGATAGAATTGCATTGACTCTATAGATAGCTTCAAGTCAGAATGGATATTTAACAATATTAAGCCTTCCACTACAAGATAAACTACAAATCAATATCTGTAACAAAAGCTATGGGAAAGTCCTCTGTAAATCACTGGACAAAAAATTCAACAATACAATAAGAGGATCAGACACCATGACCAAGTGGGATCTATCTGGGATATAAGAATGGTTTAACATATGTAAATCAATTAATGTGATACACCACACTAACAAAATGAAGGGAAAAAGTCACATGATCATCTTTATAGTTACAGAAAAATCATGTGAAAAAATTCAACACCCTTTTATGATAAAAACTATCGACAAGGTATAGAAGGAATTTACCTCAACATATAAACCATATATTGAAGGCTCACAAGGCTCATAGCTAATATTATACTTAAGGGGGCAAAGCTGAAAGCTTTTTCTCTAAGATCAGGAACAAGAGATGTTTACATTCACCACTTCTAGTCAACGTAGTAGTGGAAGTCCTAGCTAGAGCAATTAGGCTTAACTAATTAATTCCTCCAAATCAGGAACGAGAAAGTAAAATTATTCCTGTTTGCAGATGAGATCATCTTATATGTAAAAACCCTAAAGACTCCACAAACAGCTTTTACATCTAATAAATGAATTCATTTGTAGGATACAAAATCAACACACAAAAGTAAATTGTGTTTCTATGTGCTAACAACAAACTATATGAAAAAGAAATTAAGCAAGCAATCTCATTTACAATTGTTTCAAAAAGAATACAATAATTAGATATAAACTTAACCAAGGAGGTAAAATACTGGTACACTGAAAACTACAAAACATTACTGAAAGAAATTAAAGAAGACATAAATAAATAGGAAGACATTCTGTATTCTTGGAATGGAAGACAATGTTAATAACATGTTCATTTTACTGAAGTCCATCTATAGATTCAACGTGCTCCTATTAAAACTCCAGTAGCATTTTTTATGGAAACAGGAAAAAAAAAAGAACAACCCTAAAATTCATGGGGATCCACAGTATACCCATGAGAGAGAAGAACAAAGCTGGAGACATCACAATTCCTGATTCAAAATATATTACAAAGCTATAATAATTAAAACAGTTTGGTGCTGGCATAAAGACAGACATATAGATGAATGCGATAGGATAGGGAGCTCAGAAAAACACCTACATGTATATATTCAACATATCTTCAACAAGAATTCCAAAAATACACAATTGGGAAAGGATAATTTCTTCAATGAATGATGTGAAAGTTGGATATCCACATGAAAAAGAATAAAATTGAACTCCTACTTTATGCCATACGTGAAAATCAGTTCAAAGTGGACTGAAGACTTGAACACATGACTCGAAACTGTAAAAATCTTAGACAAAAACATTGGGAAAATAGTTCTTGATGTTGGTCTTGACAATGATTTTTTGGATATGACACCAAAAACATGCACAGGAAAGCAAAAATAGATAACACCAAACCAAAAAGGCTTTGCACAGCAAAGGAAAAAACAACAGCACAAAAAGGCAACCTGTTTTATTGGGAGAAAATATTTTCAAACCATACATGTGATAATTTCTAAAATATATAAGGAACTCCTACAACTCAATTAGTTAAAAACCAACTCAATTAAAAATTGGCAAAGAACTTCCACAGATATTTTGATTATTTCTTTAATTACTTTTTGCCATTCATTTTTTCTTCCTAAAACTTTCCTTAAGTCTATATATATTTTCTGCTAAAATTTCTTATTTTTTTAACTCATTTTTCTTTTCTTTGTATTTTTGCTTTTGATTGTGAAATGTCTTTCCACTTTTCACCATACTTTATTCAACCACTCTCCACTTAACAGCCTCTTAACTCACGTTCTCACCTTTTTGCCCCTCTATACATTGAAAAGCATTGTTGTAGGTAAGTCTTAATATATCTTGCCAAAATTACTCTTTCAGAAAAGTTGTACTAATTTATACATTTTAAAAAAGGTCTATGTTACTCATAACAAAATGATTTATTTTTATGTTATAGGGTTTGAAATTTCTGAAAACCAGAAGAGGCAGGCTGCAATGACTGTGAGAAAAGTCTCTAAACAAAAAGGTAAAACTGCCTTTAACTACAACCTCCCTGACCTCACTCACTCTCATTGTGAAATTGAAAAGCCATAAGCTATGTGTTTGCATATTCCTATGCTTGTTTCCATGCTAAAGTTCACTTAGGGTCTTGGGAAATGTCCAGATTCCCAGGTGTCTCTGATGATAAGTGGTAAATGATCTTTAAAAGACTTAAGGCTTAGGAGTGAATAATTTAAGGTTGCCATGTCCACAGATAGCTCATTGGGTACAGGAAAAAAATAGAACCTTTGTTTCTTTTATTTTCACTTAAATAAAAGTGAGAAACTAAACTTTATTAACAATTTAGAAACAGTTGGACAATAGTAAATATATGGAACTTATTAATACATATAAATATATTAGGGATATGCATATAAACTTCTTTCATTGGATTGGGGGCATTTGCCAAATCAGGAACCCCAAATCAGAGGACTTCAAACTGAACCTAGACAGAAGATTCAGATATTTGTTCTCTTTTTGAATCATAAACTAAAGTATTTTAAAAAGAAAAATACTTTGGAAATCAACTTGAATATGAAATGAAGCTTTATTTTCTCATTTTCATGAACTAGAAAACATAAAAATGCTTAATTGAACAAAGGGAAGGAACTACCCTGTTTATTCAAGAAGCTATTCAGTACCAGTCATTTTATATAAGTTCCTTCATTTTGCTTTTATGATACCCCTGAAAAGGTAGACATTATTAGTCTCATTTTCCAGATGAAGAAACTGAGGATATTTGGCATAAAGTGACTCTGAACTTAAGTCAGATTGTTTCCAAGTTTACTGCTCCCTCCTCTGCACTTCAGGGTTCTGCAGATCCTTCATGCTAGTTAAGAACAGCTCATTTTTTTCTCTCACCTCAACCACTAACAGCTGTTTCTATTACTGACAGCCATTATCATTCTCCCCAGGGTAGGCAATCTTAGTAAGACTTCATTTTCCTTAGGCCCTTCCTTGTGCTCTCTTAAAGGGCTCTGATTCAGAATGAGTGACCATTTAAGTGATCAGATTCAAGTTGCCTGAAATTCTAGCAGTCACATAATGCACCCTTAATTATTCCCAATGAAGTTCCTTTTTATTGAAGAGGTTTAGTGCCTGTGGATATCTGATTTCCAGTTGATCAGTGCACCTAGCTTGGGCATCCAGCTAGTCATGGCCTTCCTTTTAACTTCTTATTGCTTCTTAGTCTTTGAAGACACTCACGGACACTTTCACTTGTCGTGGAAATGTGATTCACTTTAGGGAGGAAATTAAAGGCAACCACTCCTAACTCCTTGGGGGTGAAAACATGACAGTGTTAGAAAGTAATCTGGAGTTAATTACACTAAGTCTATGATCTATGGATAGGAGAATCCTTTGAGAGAATGTGCTTATTCCTTAGAGATATGAGACCCAACTACCTGGACAGTCTTCAGGTTACAAAGGGGCTACTGTCCTAGTGGCCCACCTCTGTCTCCTGGAGGCTTTTTCCTCCTGAACTTCTCTCATTCTGAATCCTTCCACTGCCCCTACCACATTGACTTTCGTAATGGGATGGTATTCCTTTACCTCAGCCCAAGTTCTCCCAAGTCTCTCTGAGACTGGCTTATTTTTCCACTGAGAAACCTTAAAGCAGAAGAACATGCACAAAGCAACCAATTAGAAAACAGTCCTACTCACTCATACCAAGCCTTTGTGTCACGTTGTTACTCTGCCTTGTCTCAAGACTATCCCTTGCAGGTCCTCTCTTGTCTCCCAGTGTCTAAACAATTGTTCACCTGATCAGCTTTCCATCTAGTCTTCAAATAAACTTACCTAGTTTCAAACCACTGAATTCCTAAAAATTTCCTCCATTATTTCTGTTTCCGTTTTCAAAGCCCTCCTAGTCCAGGACTGTGGTGACTGATATATTTGAGACTCATGGGCACTACATATGTAGAAGTGATTTTCACTACAATCCATGGGGTCGCAAAGAGTCAGACATGACTGAGCAACTAACGCACACACACACGCATATGGGAAGAGCAAATGAGTTCTCTGAGATACCTAAGAAAGCCAGCTTTCTTAATCCTTCTAATGACACCTTTCTGGAAGTGATAAGGATCATTTTTGTTATCATTTCTCTAATTCAGATTTAATACAGATTACAACACAATCTATAATGCCACGTGAAGTAAAGTGTTAGTCACTCAATCGTGTCTGACTCTTTGCAGCTCCATGGATTGTAGCTTGTCAGGCCCCTCTGTCCATGGAATTCTCCAGGTAAGAATACTGGAGTGGGTAGTAGCCATTCTCTTCTCTAGGAAATCTTCTTGACCCAGGTTTCCTGCATTGCAGGCAAATTCTTTACTGTCTGAGCCACCATGAATGTGTTAGTCACTTAGTCATGTCTGACTCTTTGTGACCCTGTGGACTATAGCCCACCAGGCTCCTCTGTCCATGGAATTCTCCAGGCAAGAATACTGAAGTGGGTGGCCATTTCCTTCTCCAAGTCACATGAGCCACCATGGAAGCCCATAATGTCATGGGGCCTTATCCACTTAGTCTACTGTTCTGGGGGAGAGAAGCCTGGCTGAAGAAAACAGAGGACAGAGCCTAGCTCCAAGGGAGGCCTTTTCACTTTACATTTGCCTTTTACACTGTCTTGAGATTTGGTGATTAATTCCTGGTACATCAGCTCATTTCAGTTTGCCATTATGGAGCTCTCTAGGGTCACAAGTACAGTCCTCATCTCCAGAGGCTTTAGGACAGGTCAAAATCAAATGAATATGTGAGAATAACTAAAATAAATGTGAAATAGAATAAAGTTTGAACAATAAGTCTACCCTGATTTCAACATTTATAGCTACAGTAACCAAGACCGTGTGGTGTTGGTAGAATAGACATGGTAGATTATGTTAGAGAATAGAGAACCCAAAAACAGACCTACACAAATATGCCCAACCAATTTTTTTGACAAAGGTACAAAAGCGATTCAGTGAAGGAGTGATAACCTTTTAAACAAATGGCACTGAACAACTTCAAATATGCATATGATACCACTCTAATGGCAGAAAGTGAGCTAAGGAGCCTATTGATGAGGATAAAAGAGGAGAGTGAAGAATCTGGCTTAAAACTCAACATTAAAAAACTAAGATCGTAGCATCCAGTCCCATCACTCCATGGCAAATAGAAAGGGAAAAGTGGAAACAGTGACAGAGTTTATTTTCTTGGGCTCCAGAATCACTGTGGACGGTGACTGCCGCCATGAAATTAAAAGACACTTGCTCCTTGGAAGAAAAGCTATGACAAACCTAGACAGCATAGTAAAAAACAGAGACATCACTTTGCCAACAAAGGTCTTTATAGTCAAAGCTATGGTTCTTCCAGTAGCTATGTACGGATAAGAGAGTTGAACCATAAAGAATGCTGAGTGCTGAAGAATTGATGCATTCAAATAGTGGTGCTGGAGAAGACTGTTGAGGATCTCTTGGACAGCAGGAGATCAAACCAGTCAATCCTAAAGGAAATCAAGCCTGAATAATCATTGGAAGGACTGATGCTGAAGCTCCAGTGCTTTGACTACCTGGTGGGAAGAGCTAACTCATTGGAAAAAACCCTGATGCTTGGAAAGATTGAAGGCAAAGGAGAAAGGGGCGGTAGAGGATGAGATGGTTAGATAGCATCACCAACTCAATGGACATGAGTTTGAACAAACTCTGGGAGATAGTGAAGGACAGGAAAGCCTGGCATGCTGCAGTCCACTGGGTCACAGAGAGTCAGACATGACTTAGCAACTGAATAACAAAGACAAAAAAGAATCTCAGCCTAAATTCACAACCCATAAAAAGTAACTCAAAATAGATAATGAATTTAAAGTTACAAACTTTTAAAAAACAGTAGGAGAAAATCTTCAGGATTAGGTTTAGGCAAAGAATTCCTTAGAACTGACACCAAAAGCTTGAATTATAAAATCAACTATTGATAAGATGGACCTCATCAAAGTAGAAAATTTTGCTCCGTGTAAGACCATGTGAAGAAGATGAAAAGACAAGCTACATGCTAGGGAAAATATTTGCAAACCATGTACCTGACAAAACATTGGTATTTAGAATATATAAAGAACTCTCAAAACTCAATAGTAAAAAATAAATGAAAACAAACAAAAACCAATTACACATTCCAATTAGAAAATGGGCAAAAGACAGATAATTCACTGAAGATGATATTTGGGTATCAGGTGAACATATGAAAAGATGTTCAGCATCATTAATCATTGAAAATATACAAGTCACAATGAGATATCACTACATATCTATTATAGAGGCAATAGAAAAATAAATAGTGAAAACACCTAATGTTGGCAAGGGTGTATAGAAACATAATCATTCATACCTTGCTGGTGAGAACGTAAAACAGTATAGCCCAAACTGGAAATAACTTAGATGTCTTTCAGTGGGTGAGTAATTAAGCAAATACTGGTACATCTATATCATAGAATATTATGCATCAATTTAAAGGAGACAACTACTGGTACATGCAACAACTTGGGTGAATTTCTAAGGAATCTTGATGATTGAGAAAAACTGATACCTAAAGGTTTCAGGTGGTATGATTCCATTCATATAACGTTTTTCAAATAATATAATTTGGAAATGGGAAACATATTAGTGGTTGCTAGGAGTTAAGGAGAGATTGGGAAAAGAAAAGAAGTAAGTGTGGTTATAAAAGAGTAATAAGAGTAATCCTTTTGATGATAGAAATGTTCTATCTTTTTACTGTGTCTTATAACAATGTTAATATCCTAGCTGTAATATTATAATATAGTTTTGCAAAATGCTATTATTGGAGAAATTAAATAAAGGGTCCAAGGCATATCTCCATATTTTTGATTCCTGTATGTGAATTTACAATGATCTCAAAATAAAAAAGCTTAATTAAAAAATTAAAATGAGCACTCCCCAAACTCCCTTCCTAATATCATTTGTTGGCCTCTGGTACTGTCATATTTTTGACACCACATGTGAAAACTCTTAGACAACATCATCAAAATAGCAGAATAGTTTTTTACCTTAGTCTCTCCAAAGAACACAGATTTTGACAATTACCAACAGATGGGAGTGTCATTTTGAAAGTCTGGGAGTTCAGTGGAGAAATTCCAGACAGAATAATCTATGATATTGGATGCAAAGAAGAGGCCAGTCAATAAAAACTGGAGGATGTGACTGCCCCTTTTAATGCAAAGACAGTAACACAAAACTAGAAGGAATATGAAAAGTCAAGGAAACAAGACATCATCGATAGAATGCAATAATTTCCAGAAACTGACACCCAAAGACAAGGAGATCTGTGATTTGTCTGATAAACAATTCAAAATATATTATGGTTGTTTTAAGGAAGTTCAAAGAGCTACAAGAGGGACAGTTCAACAAAATCAGGGAAACATTGTGAACAAAATAAGAAATTTAACAGAGGAAATTATAAAAAGAACCAAACAAATTATAGAGCTGAAAATACAATGTATGAAATGAAAAAATACAATACAGAGCATCAATAGCAGATTTAATCACCCATAAAAAAAGTATCTGTGAAGTCAAAGAAAGGTCAGTTGAAATTGTCTTGTTAGACTAGGGGAAAAAAAATGAAAAAGAATGAAGTATGCCTATGTGACTTATCGGGTAAAATTAAGATTAACAATCTACAAAGTATTAGAGTCTGAGAAGGATAAGAGAAGAAGAAAGGAGAACAAAGACTGTTTAAACCAACAATGGCTAGAACTTCCCAATTCTGGGTAGATATTTAGATATCCAAGTTCATGTGGCTCACTGATGTCCAAACAATTTAACCCAGAATAGTCTTCTCTAAGACACATTCTAATAAAGGTATCTAAAATCAAAGACAAAAAGAGAAGTTTAAAAGTAGCAAGAGAAAAAAAAAATCTCATGTGCATAGAAACCTGCATAAGGCTATCAGCAGATTTCTCAACAGAGTGGAATGCTATGTTCAAAGTACTAAAATAAAGTATCATCCAACCAAGAATGCTGCACCCAGAAAATAAAGGAAAGAAAAAGACTTCCAGACCAGAAAAAAATTTAAAAAAGCAGAAAGAGTTAATCACCACTAGACTTGACTTACAATAAATGCTGAAAGTTCTTCAAGCTGAAATGAAAGAATGCTAATTAGTAACATGAAAACCTGAAGATGAACGTACAATAGGGGCAGCAGACAATATGGCAGAGTAGAAGGACTTGAGCTCACCTCCTCTCATGAAAGCAACAAAATCAAAACTAACTGCTGAACAATCATTAACAAAAAAGTCTTGAACCTATGAAAAAATGTATTCTACAACCAAAGACAAAGAAGAAAAAAGAGGGGGTGCTTTTGCAATATAATCAAATCCTATACCTGCCAGGTGGGCAGCCCACAAACTTGAAAATTATTATATGGCAGAGGTTCTCTCATAGGAGTGAGAGTTCTGAGCCCAACATTAGGCTCCCAAGCCTGGGGTCTGGCCACAGAAGGATGAGCTCACAACCATTTGGCTTTGAAGGCCAGTGGAGCTTGTGTCCAAGAGTTTCACAGGACTGGGGGAATCAGTGATTCCACCCTTGGAGGAATCATACATTTTATGTGCACTGGGACCCAGAGCAAAGCAGTGACTCCATAGGAGCCTAGGGTAGACATACTTGTGAATCTTAGTCTCCTAGGGAGGCAGAGGTTGGCTATGAGCCACTATGGGGACAAGGACACTGGTGATGGGAGTTCCAAGGAATATTATCCACATAAGCTCTCCCAGAAGTCATCATATTGGCATCAAGATCTCGACCCACTCAAAAGCCTGTAGGATCCAGTGCTGGGATGCCTCACATCAAACAACCAAAATAGTGGTAACACAGCCACATCCATCTGCATACAGGCTACCTAATTCATCCTAAGCCAACAACCAACTATAAATACATGACTTGACATGGCCTTGCCCACAAGTGGGACAACACCTAGCTCTGCCCATCAGGGGGCAAACACCAGTCCATCCCACAAGAAAACCTGTACAGGGACCCTGGATCCACCTCACTCAACAAGATGCTGGCACCAGAAGTGAAAGAAACAATCCTGCAGCCTGATTAAAAGGGACCACAAACAAAAAGTAAGACAAAATGAGATGACAGAGAAATATGTTAAAGAAGAAGGAACAAGATAAAAACCACAGAAAAACTAAGTGGAGATAGGCAATCTACATGAGAAAGACTCCAGACTAATGACGATGATTCAAGAAGTCAGAAAAATAATGAAACACACACCAAGAAAACACAATAAATATTTACTATAGACCTGGAGAAAGAAATGGCAGCCCACTCCAGCATTCTTGCCTGGAAAATCCCATGGACAGAGGAGCCTGATAGGTTATAGTTCATGGGGTCACAAAGAGTCAGACATGACTAAGCAACTTCACTTTCACTTTCTTCTAAGAGCTTAAAAGAACAAAGATGAACAATGCAATAACTGCAATGAAAAATACACTAGAAGGAATAAAATAGAATAAATGAGGAAGAAGAACAGATAAGTGAGCTGGAAGATGGATTACTGGAAATCACTACTGCAGAATAGAATAAAGAAAAAAGAATGAAAAATAATAAGAACAGTCTCAGAGACTTCTGGGATATTAAATGTACCAACATTTGCATTATAAGGGTGACAGAAGAACATGAGAGAGAGAAAAGGCTTGAGAAAATGTTTGAAGAGATAATAGCCAAACTCTTCACTAAAATGGGAAAGGACACACTCACTCAAAACCAGGAAGCACAGAGAGTCCCATAGAGGATAAATTAAAGGAGGAACACACTGAGAAACACATTAATCAAAGTAATGAAAACTAAAGACAAAGAGAAAATATTAAAAAACAACAAGGGAAAAACAACAAATAACATACAAAGCAATTTCCATAAGCTTATCTCCTGATTGTTCAGCAGTAGATCTGCAGGCCAGAAAAGAGTGGCATGATATATATAAAATGTTGAAAAGGAAAAAACTACAACCAAGAATACTCTACCCAACAAGGTTCTCATTCAGATTCCACAGAGAAAACAAATGCTTTACAGGCAAAGAAATGCTAAGATAATTCAGCACCACCAAATCAGCTATACAACAAATGCTAAGGGAACTTCTCTATATGGGAAAGAAAAGGCCATAAATGGAAACAAGAAAATTATGAATGGGAAAGCTCAATGGTGAAGGCAACATACAATAAAGGTAGGCAAGCATCCATACAAAATGTAATAACAAAACCAGCAATAGTGAGAAGAGAAGGGTACAAATGTAGGATATTGAAAATGCATTTGAAATTAAGAAACCAGCAACTTTAAACAATCTTGTATATACATGGACTGCCATATCAAAACCTCATATAAAGAGAAAGCAAAAATCTGTAATAGATATGAACAAAGAAAAAAGAAAGAAAAAGCAATCCAAACACTAAAGATAGACATCAAATCAGAACAGTAGAGAACAAAACAGGGAGGGAAGGAAAAAGAACTACAGAAATTAATCCAAAACAATTAACAAAATGACAATAAAAAATACTCATTAGTGATTACCTTAAATGGAAATTGTTTAAACACTCAACAAAAAGATATAGACTGGATGAATAGATACAAAAACAAGACCATATATATGCTGTCTACAAGAGACATATTTAAAATCTAGAGACACTTACAGGCTGAAAATGAGAGGATGGAAAAAGATATTCCTTGCAAATGGAAGTGAAAGCTGGAGTGGCAATACTCATATCAGACAAAATAGACTTTAAAATAAAATACTATTACAAGAGACAAAGAAGGACACTACCTAATGAACAAGGGATCAATCCAAGAAGATATAACAGTTGTAAATATGAATGCACCCAACATAGGAGCACCTCAATATATAAGGCAAATTCTAGCAGCTATAAAATGAGAAATTGATAGTAACACAATAATATTGGAGCACTTTAACGACCCATTTTCTTCAATGGACTGGTCATGCACACAGAAAATCAGTAAGGAAATATAGGCCTTAAAATGCCATATTAGACAAGATGGACTTAATTGATATTTATAGAACATTTCATTCAAAAGCAGAAGAATACACATTCTTCTCAAGTGCACATGAGAGATTCTCCAGGATAGATCACATGGTGTGCCATAAAAGAAGCCTCAGTATATTTAATAAAATTGAAATTATATCAAGCCTGCATTCCAATAAAAACACTAAGAGATTAGAAATCAGCTATAAGAAAAAACTGGAAAAAACACAATCACATGGAGGCTAAACAGTACGTTACTAAACAACCAATGGGTCACTGAAGGAGACAAAAAGGAAATTAAAAAAAAATACCCAGGGACAGATGAAAATGAAAACATGATGATCCAAAACCTATGGGATGCAACAAAAGCAGTTCTAAGAATGAAGTCTGTAGCAATACAATCTTACCTCAGGAAAAAAAGAAAAAAAAAAATACAATCTAACCTAAACCAACTAGACAAATAAGAACAAATAGTGGAATCCAATTTGGAAAAGAAGAAAAATTGTCACTGTTTACAGATGATATGGTATTGTACATAGAGAATACCAAAGATGCTACCCCCCACACACACACACACTCACACTAGAGCTTATCCATGAATTTGGTACAGTTGCAGGATACAAAATCAATACTCAGAAATCACTCACATTTCTATATATTAACCACAAAAATCAGAAAGAGGAATCAAGGAAACAATCCCATTTGCCATTGCATCAAAAATAATAATGTACCTAGGAATAAACCTACCTAATGAGGCAAAAACTTTTACTATGAAAACTGTAAGATGCCAATGAAATAATTGAAGGTGACACAGGTCAAATTATATACTATGTTCTTGGATTGGAAGAATCAATATTGTCAAAATGACTATACTACCCAAGGCAATCTACAGATTCAATGCAATCCCTATTAAATTACCAATGACATTTTTCAAAGAACTAGAACCAAAAAATCAAATTTACATGGAAACACAAAAGACTCTATGTAGTCAAAATCGTCCTGAGAAATAAAAATGGGGCTGGAAGAATCAGTCTCCCTGACTTCAGACTATACAAAGGTACAGTAAGCAAAAAAAAAAAAAAAAGTTGCTACTACAAGAACCTACTGTATAACATGGGCAAATTTGCTCAGTACTCTGTAATGTCCTAATGGGAAAAGAATCAGAAATAGAATAGATACATGTATAATAGAATCACTCTCCTGTACACCTGAAACTAACACAACGTTGTTAGTCAACTATATTCCAATATAAAATAAAAAATTTTAAGTTATTACTAAAAAAGAGAGTGGAACTGGTGCGCGCACACACACACACACACACACACAACCCAGAAATATAGATCAGTGGAATAGAGTTGGAAGCCAAGAAATAAACCCACACACCTATGGTCAGTTTATCTACACTAAAGAAAGCAAGAACATACAATGGAGAAAAGACAGTCTCTTCAATAAATGGTGCTGTGAAAATTGGACAGCTACATGTAACAGAATGAAACTAGAACATTCTCTAACGCCACACACACACAAAAAAAACCCTCAAAATGGATAAATGACCTAAATGTAAGATTACATACTGTAAAACTCTTAGAGGAAAACATAGGCAGAACATTCTTTGACATAAATTTGCAGCAATATCTTTTTGCATCCACCTCCTAGAGAAAATAAAAACAAAAGTAAACAAATGGGACCTAATTAAACTTAAAAGCTTTTGCACAGCAAGAGGAACCATAAAAAAATGAAAAGACAACCTACAGAATGGGAGAAAATATTTGCAAACAAAGCGACTGATAAGGGATTGATCTCCAAATATACAAACATCTCATGCTGCTCAATATTGAAAATACCAAAAAATCCAATCAAAAAATGGGAAGAAGATATAGTAGATACTTCTCTAAAGAAGATATACAGATGGCCAAAAATCACATGAAAAAATGTTCAACATCGCTAATTATTAGAGAAATGCAAATCAAAACTACAATGACAAAACTTACACTTTTCAGAATAGCCATCATCAAAAAATCCACAAGTGATAAATGCTAGAGAGATTGTGGAGAAAACTCTTAAACTGTTGGTGGGGATGTACACTGACACAACCACTATGGAAAACAGTATGGAGGCTCCTTAAAACTAAAAATAGAGCTATCATATGATCCAGAAATCCCACTCCTGGGCAAATGTTCAGAGAAAGACATAATTCAAAAAGACACTTGCATTACAATATTCATTGCAGCGCTGTTTCCAATAGCTAGGACATAGAGGCAACCTAAATGTCCATTGACAGATAAGTGGATAAAGAAGATGTGGTACATACATACAATGGTATATTACCCAGCCATTAAAAAAAAATGAAATAATGCTATTTGTGGTGACATGGATGGATCCATGACATGGATGGTATTTGAGATTGCCATGCTGAGTGAAGTAAGTGAGACAGAGAAAGGTATATATCATATGATATCACTTATATGTGGAATGTAAAAAAAGGTACAAATGAACTTATTTACAAAACAGAAATAGAGTCACAGATGTAGAAAGCAAACTTATAGTTGCAAAATTAGAAAGCAGGAGAGGGATAAACTGGGAGATTGGGATTGACATGTAACTAGTAAGAACATACTGTATAGCACAGGGAACTCTATTTAATACTCTGTAATGACCTTTATAAGAAAAGAGTCTAAAAAAGAGTGGATATATGTATATGTATAACTTATTGACTTTGTTATACAGCATAAACTAATGCAACATTGTAAATAAACTATATTCCAATAAAATTAATTTTTAAAATGTGCAGAATTCATAAATACTCATTTTCCAAAGAAAATTTTCCAATAGCCACAAGGTACATGAAAATTTCTCAGCATCATTAATCATCAGGAAATGCAAATAAAAACCACAGTGAAATATTATCTCACACCTTCCAAAATGGCTGTTATCAAAAGAAAGTGCTGACAAGTGCTGGGAAAGATGTAGAGAAAAGAGAACCCTTGTGTTCTGCTGGTGAGAATATAAATTGATACAGCTGCTATGAAAAATAATATGGAGGTTCCTCAAAATTTAAAAATAGAACTACTATATAATTCAATTCCAGTTCTGAATATATATCTTAAGAAATGAAATAGCTATCTTGAAGAGATCTCTGTAGCCCATGTTTGTTACAGCATTATTCATAGTAACCAAGACACAGAGAATGAGATGATTGGATGGCATCACCAACTCAATGGACATGAGTTTGAGCAAGCTCCAGGAGATGGTGAAGGACAGGGAAGCATGACAGGATGCAGTCCATGGGGTTGCAAAGAGTCAGACACGACTGAGAGACTGGAAAACAAGATATAGAAACCACCTAAGTCTCTTTGACAGATGAATGGATAAAATAAATGCATACAAACACACACACAATGAAATGTTATTCAGTTATAAAGAAGGAAATCTTGTCTTTTCCACATCATGGACTAACCTGGAAGGTATTCTGCTAAAAGAAATATTGCAGAGAAAGAAAGACAAATACTTCATGATCTCACTTACATGGGGAATCTAATAAAACTGAATTCATAGAAACAGAGAAGAGATTGGTGTTTGCCAAATGCAAGGAATATTGGTTAGGGAAAATAGGTAAATGTGGTCAAAATGTAGAGACATTCAAGAGTTAACATGGAAAAAAAGATGTCCTTTTCATCATAGGGGACTGGAATGCAAAAAGTAGAAAGTCAAGAGATACCTGGAGTAACAAGCAACTTTGGCCTTGGAGTACAAAATGAAGCAGGACAAAGGCTAACAGAGTATCCCCAAGAGAATGCACTGGTCATAGCAAACACCCTCTTCCAACAACACAAGAGATGACTCTACACATGGACATCACCAGATGGTCAAATACTGAAATCAGATTGATTATACTCTTTGCAGCCAAAGATGGAGAAGCTCTGTACAGTCAGCAAAAACAAAACCAAGAGCTGACTGTGGCTCAGATCATGAAATGCTTATTGCAAAATTCAGACATAATTTCAAGAAAGTATAGAAAACCACTAGGCCATTCAGGTATGACCTAAATCAAATCCCTTATGATTATACAGTGGAAGTGACAAATAGGTTCAAGAGATATGATAGATAGATGTGATAGACAGAGTGCCTGAAGAACTATGGACAGAGATTTAAACATAGTAGAAGATGTGCTGATCAAAACCATCCCAAAGAAGAAGAAATGCAAAAAGGCAAAATGATTGTCTGAGGAGGCCTTACAAATAGCTAAGAAAAGAAGAGAAGCTAAAGGCAAAGGAGAAACAGACAGATATACCCATCTGAATGCAGAGTTCCAGAGAAGAACAAGGAGAGATAAGAAGCCTTCTGAAGTGAACAATGGAAAGAAATAGAGGAAAATGATAGAATGGGAAAGACTAGAGATCTCTTCAAGAAAATTAAAGCTTCCAAGGGAACATTTCATGCTTCATGGGCACAATAAAGGACAGGAACAGTATAGACCTAACAGAAGCAGAAGATATTAAGAAGAGGTGGCAAGAATACACAGGAGAACTATACAAAAAAAATCTTAATGATCCAGATAACCATGATGGTGTGATCATTCACCTAGAGCCAGACATCCTGGAGTGCTAAGTCAAGTGTGCCTTGAGAAGCATCACTACGAACAAAGCTAGTGGAGGTGATGGAATTCCAGCTGAGCTATTTCATATCCTAAAAGGTGATGCTTTTATAATGCTGCACCCAATATGCCAGCAAATTTGGAAAACTAGGAGTATCCAAAAGACTGGAAAAGGTCAGTTTTTATTCCAATCCCAAAGAAGGGCAATGCTGAAGAATGTTCAAGCTACCATACAATTGCACTCACTTCACACACTAGCAAGGTAATGCTAAAAATCCTTCAAGCTAGACTTCAACAGTATGTGATCTGAGAATTCCAGATTTACAAGCTAAATTTAGAAAAATCAGAGGAACCAGAGATCAAAGTGCCAACATCAGTTGGCTCATAGGAAAAGTAAGAGAATTCCAGAAAAAACATCTGCTTGTGCTAAAGTCTTTGATTGTGTGGACCACACAACCTATGGAAAATTCTTAAAGAGATAGGAATACCAAACCACCTTATCTGCCTTCTGAGAAACCTGTATGCAGGTCAAGAAGCAGCAGTTAGAACTGGACATGAAATGACAGACTGGTTCACAATAGAAAAGGAGAATATCAAGGTTGTATATTGTCACCTTGCTTATTTAACTTATATGCAGAGTACATCATGCAAAATGCTAACCTGGAATCAAGATTGCCAGGAGAAATATCAATAACCTCAAATATTCAGATGACACTGCTCTTATGGCAGAAAGTTAAGAGGAACTAAAGAGCCTCTTGATGAAGTTGAAAGAGGAGAGTGAAAAAGCTGACTTAAAGCTCAACATTCAGAAAACGAAGATCATGGCATCTGGTCACATCACTTCATGGTAAATAGATTTGGAAACAATGGAAACAGTGACAGAGTTTATTTTCTTGGGCTTCAAAATCACTGCAGATGATGACTGCAGCCATGAGCTTAAAAGATACTTGCTCTTTTGAAGAAAAGCTATAACAAACCTAGACAGTGTATCAAAAAGCAGAGGCCTACTGTGCTGACAGAGTATAGTCAAAGCTATGGTTTTTCCAGCAGTCATGTGTGGATGTGAGAGTTGATACATAAAGAAGGCTGAGCATTGAAGAATTTATGTTTTCTAACTGAGGTTTTGGAGAAGACTCTTGAGAGCCCCTTGGATTGCAAGGACATCATGCTAGTCAATCCTAAAGGAAATCAACCCTGAATACTCATTCGAAGGACTGATGCTGAAGCTGGAACTCCAATACTTTGGCCACCTGATGCAAAGAGCCAACTCATTGGAAAAAACCCTCTTGCTGGGAAAGATTGAAGACAAGAGGAGAAGGGGAAGACAGAGGACGTGATGATTGGGTGGTATCACTGACTCAATGGACATGAGTTTGAGTAAACTCTGCGAGATGGTGAAGGACAGAGAAGCTTGGCATGCTGTAGTCCATGGGGTCAAAAAGAGTCAGACATGGCTGAGCAATTGAACAACAACAGCAAGGGAAGTAATATACAGCATGCATACTATAGTTAGTGAAGCTATATTGCATATTTGAAATTTTCTAAGAGTATAGATCTTAAAAGTTCTCATCAGAAGATAAAAACTTTTGTAACTGTGATGTGATGGATGTTAAATAACCTTGATGTACTTATATTTTTCCAGTATATACATATATCAAATCATTATGTTGCATACCTTAATCTTATACAATGTAATATGTCTATTATGCCTCAATTGGGGAAAAATACAAAATGTGAACAGGCAAATAACAAGTGAGATGATTTAATCAGTCAAACCTCCCAACAAAGAAATGCCCGGTGACAGTTTATTTCACTGGTGATTTTCATGAAACCTTTCAATAAGAATTAATACCAGTTCTTCTCAAACTAATCCAAAAACTTGAAGTGAAACGAACACTCTCAAACTCATTTTATGAGGCCAGCATTACCCGAAAACCAAAGCTGGATAAAGATACTACTAGGTCATACAGGCCAATAACCTTGATGAGTATAGATGCAAATTTTCTCAACAAATACTAGCAAACCAAATTCAAAAACATGTAAATAGATCATGCGCCATCATCAAGTGGGATTCATGTCTAGGATGCAGACATTGTCTACATATGCAAATCAATAAACATATACCACATTTACAAAGAAAGATAAAAATCACATGATCACCTCAATTTTTTAATGACAAGTTCACTGCTAATAACATCATATTCAATGATAAGAGCTTGAAAGCATTTCCTCTAAGATCAGGGAAAAGAGAAGGACACCGACTCTCACCACTCCTATTCGGCATAGCTCTGAAAGCCCTAGCCAGAGTCGTCAGGAAAGAAAATGCAATTAAAGTCAGAAGTCAATTATCTCTGTTTGCAGATGACATGATTTCATACATAGAAAATTGTAGAGACTCTTGAGACATAAAAATATTAGAATAGTAAAGGAATTCAGTAGCATTTCAGTATACAAATTCAGTTGTACAAAAATCAGTTTTGTTTCAATAACAAACATCCAAAGAGAAATTAGCAAGATGACCCCCTTTGCAATAGAACAAAATAATAAAATACTTAGGAATAGATTTAACCAAGAAAGTTAAAAGATCTGCACATTTAAATCTATTAGATATTTATGAAAAAAATTGAAGACACGAATAAATGGAAAGATATCACATATTCATGGATTATAAGACAATATTGTGGAAATGACCTTACAACATAAAGCCATCTGTATATTCGGTGTAATCCCTATCTCAAATTCCATGGCATTTTTCATAAAAGGAGAAAAAAAGAGTCCTAAAATTGATATGGAACCAGAAAAGACACCAAGAAATTCTGAGAAAGAAGAACAAAATTGGGGGCAATCATATATCCCAATTTCAAACTATATTGCAAAACTATAGTAATCAAAAAAGTATGGTGCTTGCATTAAAAACCAACGTATAGATGAATGGAACAAAATTGAGGGCCCAATTATAAAACCACACTTATGTTCAACTCCTGTTTGTCAGGGGCCCAAGAATATTCAGAAAGGGAAAATTTGTTGCTTTTGTTTTAGTCGCTCATCATGTCCAACTCTTTGCAACCCCATGGACTGTAGCCCACAAGGCTCCTCTGTCCATAGGATTACCCAGGCAAGAATACTGGAGTGGGTTGCCATTTCCTTCTCCAAGGTATCTTCCCAACCCAGGGATCGAACCTGCATCTTCTGCATTGAAGGCAGACTCTTTACTACTGAGCCAGCGTGGAAACACAAGGGAAAACTACTCTTTTATTAATGGCATTGGGAAAATTAGATATTTACATGCAAAGGACTGTATCAACCCTCCCCCATACTACACCCATCACAAAAATTAACTCAAAGCAGCTTAATGACTTATGTGTAAGACCCACATATGCAAAAATCCTAGAAGAAAACATAGAGAAAATTCTCCATGACATTGGTCTTGCCAATGAGTTTTTTAAATATGACACCTAAAGCACAAGCCAGAGAAACAAAAATAAGCAAGTGGGACTTGAAATCTGCACAGCAAAAGACAAACTATCAACAAAATGAAAAGGCTCCCTATGGAATGGGAGAAATTATTTATAAACCGTATACCCAATAAGGACATATATATATACAAACCATGGTATACTATTCAGCCATAAAAAGAAAGAAATCCTATCATTTATGGAAATATGAATGGTCTTTAGGGAGTTATGCTGTGAGAAATAAGTCATAAAATGCAAATATTATCTGATGTCTCTTTTAAGTGCAAGCTGAAAAATGCAAAGTTATAGAAACAGAAAATAGATTTCTGGTTGCTAGGGTTTGGGGTTGGCTTTGGGGAAAGTGGGGAGATGTTGGTCAAAGGGTACAAACTTCTAGTTGTATGATGAAGTTCTGGGGATATAATATACAGTATGGTTAATATAGTTAACAATACTCTATTTTATACTTAAGAGGTGCTAAGAGAGTAATTCTTAAATGTTCTTACCACAAACAAAAGTAATTGTGTGAGGTGATGGATGTGTTAACTAACCTTATTGTGGTAATTATTTCACAGTATATACATGTAATGAATCATCACATTTAACATCTTACACTTACACAATATTATGTCAGTTACATCTCAATAAAGCTGGAAAACAATAATAAGAATAAAAAACAGCAAAATACTCACTTTTAGAAAAGAAGTGTTTCCTTCTCACTGACCTGCCAATGGCTTAATATGATATATGATGGCTTAATGTGACATTGCTTCCAGGGTAATGGGATCAAGTCATCAAACAAAGACAAACAGAGAAGCTGTAATGTTGAAATTTCAGACACTGACCAGCAAATGAAAAAGGTATTTGGGAGCAACAGAGAAATCATCCTTGCATTCTGAATCATATGCTTTGTGCTTCAGCCTATTCTGTTCTGAATATAGATAAGGATTAAAAGTGGGGCACTAGGTGATTTGAGAAGCCCCTTGCTACTTAATTTATACCATTTCCCTTTGATCTCCCATCTACTCTAGGTGTCAACTCTGCCCGCTCAGTTCCTCCTTCCTACCCACCACCACAGGACCCGTTAAACCAGGGCCAATACCTGGTCCCCGATGGCATCGCTCAGTCGCAGGTCTTTGAGTTCACCGAACCCAAGCGCAGCCAGTCACCATTCTGGCAAAACTTCAGCAGGTTAACCCCCTTCAAAAAATAATACCAACAGGGAGGCAGATAATTTTAAAATAAATAAAATTATATTTATAGATGGACCTTTTTTTGGAGAAGCACTGTTGAAATTTATATATATATATATACATATACACACACATGCATACACACACATACATAAAAACACACAAAGTCTTGAGTGTACACACCCACATACCCACACACCCAACTACACACACACACACACACACACACACACACACACTCACACTCACACACACTCACACTCACACACGCAGAAGGACCAAAAATGTTTTCTGTTGTTTTGGGCAAGTAAAATCTGTAGTTGGTAGGAAGAAGTACCGATGACTTCCAAACGTGATTCCTTAAAAAGTTTTCTGTTCTTATCCTGCCCCCCTCCCCTTTACTTTCAGAAACTTACATTTCTATTTGTTCCTTTTTTTGTTGAGATAATCTTTTTGCTCTCCTGTGAATGATTCATTGACTTGTCATTATTAACATAGATGTGTTGTATTGTTTTTACTTTCCTGATGATACTGATGCTGATGACTTTTGAATTTAATTTAATATGGTGGAGTTTGGGAGTTTTGAATTTCTTTTTTTTCCTTTTACTTCTTATTGGGTAAAGGAAGGATCCCCTTTCTCCTCTCCCTCGACTGATCATCTGCGAATGTTTCTGCAGCCCTGCAGTTGCCCCAAATAGCCTTTTTCCTGCATCTTCTGTCCTAGTCATACCAGTCTGGACATGCTCTGTTGTGCCCTGTGACATAACTGCTCAATATTTCTATTGCTTTCACTGTGTTTTAGGTGTTGTGGAGGGATTGAAACTAAACAGAAGTAAGAGAACGTCAGAGTAATGATACTAGAAGGGACTTTTGTTCAGAAAATGTTCTGCATTTGGGCTGTTTCTTCTTTTAGCACTGGGGGTTCCCATGTTGTAGCACTGCTTGGTCATGACAGTTTTGTATCTGGGGTTTAGTTTGGGTCAGTTATTCTCTTCTTCATGCCACTTTGGTTATGGGGTTTCTTCTAGGCTTCTTCCTCCCCTAACTTAAAAAGTCTGAACTAGAAGCAAAAAGGCTGAGACTCTGCCCCTTGAAGGAGGGATTCAACTGTCTCCAGTAACAGGTAGGTTTAGGGCATGGTCCCCCACTGCAGTCAGTTCAGCAGCCTGGTTATAACTGCTTCACATTTGCAGATTATTTAGGAAGCATTGCTCAGAGACTGTGAGAGGTCAGAACAGAGCTCACTTGACCAAGATCATCAGCTGTATTCAAATTATTGACCTAGACAGAATCCAGGGCTGAGAGTAATCTCTTATAGGAAAGAATAAAGATGGGCATGGAAAGAAACATCCTCAGCCCAAGATATGTACTTACAGTTCCTAATTTAGGTGTAACGTCCCCCATTGTTAGCAGATTGCATGGATAATCTTCCATGGCTCCTTCCATCCTCCTCCCTGTTTTCCTTCTTTCTCCTGCTCTCCCCTACACAGGAGGATTGCTGGTATGAGCATAATTAAAGCACTTCTGGAACTCAAAGAATGCCCTATTTCCAACATTCTCCCATCCCATCACATTTGAAGTAAGCAAGCGAGAAGCCCATGGGACATTTCCCAGTGGAGAAAGGATCTGAGGCAGAGTTGCTACCCTCAGGTTCATTTTTGGCAGGCTTTACACTTCCCACACAAAGAGACAGGCTCCCTATGTATACTCCCTATTCTTCCTCTCCACATGGCCTCTTGGGTAGATAGACCTTAATAGTAAGAAGAATGTAGTACAAAGGAGTAAAGATGGGCCCTACTATGGAGAGACATTCTAGTGAGGAGATTGTGAGTCTGTCCTGGACCCTGTGGGAGAAGACTTCATCATGAAAGGACCTCAGCTTAATGAGCAAGTAGCTGTGGCTGCATGGGACACTCAACATAGCTAGCTTGATTGCTGCTTTTATGCCTCCTGATCCAGACCAGGCCCTGTCCAGCCTGGGAATTTTTCCTCTTTGGGAATCAAATTACAAGCTGTTTAAGCTCACATTCCACCACACCCAAATGAGACTTGAGGAGTAAGCCAAGGATAAGCCTGAATTGAGCAGAGGGCTAGAGCTCGGGACTGGCCACCACTGCTCAGCACAAGACCCAACTACTTACGCCTCTTGGCAAGGAACCTGGTGCTGAGTGCCTAAGCTAAATTGACCTCCCTGTCAAACAGAATATCTGGCTGTGTAGGCCTCCCTTGAGTGTACATTGTTTTCCCGCTTTCCATTCCTTCCCATTAGGCCTGGCCTTGACATGTTTCTCCAGAGCTTGGGGGCACACCAAAAGGGGATGCTTGGACAGGTCCCTGGACCTACAGCTTCTCTTGGCCAAGCTCCCTCCCACACCCCCTTCCTGCTCCGCCGGACACAGTCCCAGGGGAGCAGGACACAGAGCTCCAGGATCAGGGATTCTCACCTCTTTTCCACCTACCTCTCATCCACCCAACTCACTGTCCTCATCAGATGCCAATACCTTGTGAAAACAATAAGAAATCAGTTTACCATTGGTCAGAAAATTCCCCTAGCCTATGACAGCAAGCAGACCAGTGATGGAAAGCCTCAAGGGGAGCCCCCATTACCTGAGTTCAGAATCCAAGCCTATTCTGTGTCCCCACAGCAGTGCTCTCCCGAAGGAATCTGTAAATCTCTGTTTCTGCATGGCCCAGAGATCCCCTTTCCTCACCTCAATGAGGCCTGGATTTGCTCTCCAAAAGGCTTGGAACCTGCCATAGAATGGCCTAATCCAGAAACTCAACTCCTCTTTCTCCCTCTCTCTCTCATTCCTTCTACATGTATGTCTCTAAAGGATGTGTAAGGACAGCAACAAGAGAGTTCTAACAATTCTAGTGTGAAACCAAATAGTGATCTTTTAGTGCTTTGGGGATGGGGTGGGCTGGGGTGGATGGATGGGCAACAGTGATTTTGATTACCCCTGCTGCTCTGCACTTGCCAGTTTATTATTTCATTTCTTCTATCTGATTGTTTGACCCTGTCAAACAAGTGTCAAAGTTGTGTGTTTAAAAAATGTTTAACAAAAATATGATGTTGTAATGACACAAAGCCTTATGAAAATATTTATGGAGTTCAATAAAAGAAGTAAAAGACACCTCTAGGCATAGCTCTCATGCTATTTTGTGTGTGTATGTTTTACCAATTGCTAAATAAAGGGAATTTGCCTGGTGGGGGCAGCTTATCCCAGCCTAGCCTGCCAGTCCTGTTGTTCTATTGCCAGGCATACCATGGGCTGTTTGTGGCCTTCCATGTCATTTCTTAAAGAGTGGGCCACAAGAACCAAGTTTGATTCTGTAACAGAGGCACTTCAAATGTCTTTATGGGTAGGACTGTCCTTCATATCACTTCACCCTTTGACAAGTCTTGAAGACCCATTCCTGACTTTGCTCCTTTTCCTTGCAGCTGCCAAGTCCAGTACTTGCCCTGTATACTCTCACATGATCTTAAAAGCTGCTTTTTGAACCTAACCAGAATCCATATCACTTAGGAATCCCCGCCTCCAGCTATTTTCTAATGTTTCCAGTCCTGTTTCCTCCGAAATAGACATATTTATCCATCCCCCAAACTGTTTATTTCATCATGGTGTCTCCTACACATACATGCTCCTTGCTGCCCACAGGCTCCTGTGTAGTATCTTATGTTATCCAGCAGAGAAACAATAGTTTGTATGTTCTGGTACTACTTAAACTGCTTTTCTCCAGAAGAAATAAACACTGACCCTAATAAAATGCTTATTCATCACTCATCTCCTAATCTGCTTCAAACTGATCTCAAAGTTGCTTACTCTTAGAGTGTTCCTGGGTGCCCCATGGATTGAGGGGAGTTGGAAGCAAGAATATGGAATGAGCTGATACTAGCATATGAATGATTATCATTCTATGTATTCTCCTCGAGAGCCCTGTTTCTTGAGTTTTCTAGTCTAGGCTTCCAACAGATGACTATGACCACAGGTCCTTTGTCTCTAGTACCAAGAGCAAATGGAAGGAGGCTCAAGGCCTCTGCTGTGGACTTTTGCTTATTTCAGTGTTTTAGTCACTGGGGCCACCACTCTGCTGCTTAGCCTTCTTAACCTTTGGACCCTTTGGAATTTCCCTATTTATGTTGACCTGCTTACCCCTGCCTCCCAGAGGCTTCTGTCCTGAATAAAATAGAATGTTGGTTAGGTAGACCTTGTTCACCCAGGCCTTTACCTATCAGGTCCAAGATAACAAAATGAGACCTCAGCATTCCCCCAAGTACAACCACCTGCCATGCAACAGTTAAACCTGGTGATAGGTATATTAGACCATCTGGGTTTGCCAACAGGGTTTGAGAGGAATTTTTGGAGGTAAAATTCATGTTCACTAGAAGCAGACTATTCTGGTTCCATCTCTCCTATTTCTTTCTTCTTTCTCCAGTAGGCCATGAGTGTTTTCTCATATAATTGGGGAAGAGTAAAAAGGAATGGTACATGGCCATAGAGTGGTCCTGTGTCCTTCAGAAGCCTGTATTACTTCTATTTAACTCACCAATAGGTCCTTCAAGGCAGCTTTTTAAGTGAGGCTTTGTCCACTTCCACAACAGCCATGTTGCCAACAAACTGAATTAGATTCAACTTGCATGTCCTAAATATATAATCTGGGCTAGGCTTGTGGTTGGTATACAAGAGATACCAAGATGACTAAAATAAAATCTCTGCCTACAGTCTCAGAGTTTAGTGAGAACATATAAGCATGGGCCATAATAAGGATGGATGAAGTCCTCAAGGCACTCAGAAAATGGAGTGGTTAATTCTAATTGAGGAAGATCTTTGTAATCAATCAGGATAAGTTTAGTGTGCTGCAATAAGAGATATTCTCCCAAATCTTTTTTATTTCCTTGTTGTTTATCCATTTTATTTTTTAATTTATTTATTTTAAATTGAATGATAATTGCTTTACAATATTGTGTTGTATTCATACATCAATATGAATCTTAATGGCTTAACATATAAGAGTTTATTTATTGCTCATACAAATCCTGCTCTGAGTCCAGGTGACTTCCCGGAGCAGCTATCACCCATGTGATAGTACACAATATGGGCTTCTTCTGCCTTGCTACACCTCCATCTCAAGATGTAGTTCTATAATCACCACAGCTGAAGAGAGAGCCCTAGATTGTTTCTCACTTACAGTTAAATTCTCTAGCCAGAACTGATCATATGGCCTCATCCAACTTCAAGGGAACAGAGAACTGTAAAAGTCCTACAAACTCAGAAGGGCAGGAGAACTAGATATGAATGAACATTAGACATCTCTACCAAAGAAGGAAATGTTTGAACTAAGTCTCAGAAGACAAGGAAAATTCTACCATATTGTGAATGTTAGAGCGACTGAGAAGTTAGGGGAAAGAGTTCACACAAGACAACCCTCCCTTCTGACACCAATTGAGAGTCTAGGGATCCCAAATAACACCCTTAGGTTTGATAATTCACTACAAGACTCACAGAAGTCATTGGTATACTTGTGGTAATGCCTTATGAAACCTAATGGATACAGATGAAAATCAGCCAAGGGAAGAAGCATAGGGCAGAATATAAGCAAGTACCAAACAGAGACCTTCAATTTTCCTATTCCTGTGAAGTGAAGGCAGTGTTACTTTCCAGAATGAATATGTGACAATATGCATATAGAGTTGCCAACCAGGAAAGCACACTCAAGTTTCTTAAGATTTTGTTGTAGCTTTATCACTGCCCTTGTGGCTGATCCCTGTCTACAGTCCCCTCAGAAGATGAACTGATACCAGGTAACTCAGAGCCCCCACCATAAATTACATTGTTGGTGTGGACAAAAACCCCATCCTAAATCACATTGTCGTCCAGACAGAAAATTAATAAGGAAACACAGGGTTTAAATAAAACTTTAGATCACATGAACTTAATTGATATTTATAGAACATTCCATCCCAAAGCAGCAGACTACGCATTCTTTTCAAGTGCACACAGAACATTCTCCAGTATTGACCACATGCAGAGCCATTAAGGTGAGTCTCAGTAAATTTAAGAAAATTAAAACCACATCAAGCATCTTTTCTTATCACAACACTATAAGATTAGAAAGAAACTACAATAAAATTATAAAAAAATACAATATGATACTAAACAGCTAAAAGATCACTGAAGAAATCAAAGAGGAAGTAAAAAAATACCTAGAGACAAATAAAAACAAAAGCACAACAGTCCAAAACCTATGGGAGGCAGCAAAAGCAGTTCTAAGAGAGAAATTTATAGCATACAATCTTCCTCATGAGATACAAAAAATCTCAAATAAAAGTCCTGACCTTACACCCAAAATATCTAGAGTAAGAACAAACAAAAACTAAAGTTATCAGAAGGAAATAAATAACATCAGAGAAGAAATAAATGAAATAGGAACAAAGAAAACAATTGTAAAAGTTAACAAAATTGAAAGCCAGTTCTTTGAAAAGATAAACAAAACCAATAAAACTTTAGCCACACTCATCAAGGAAAAAAGGGAGAGAACTCACATCAATAAAATTAGAAATGAAAAAAGAGAAGTTACAGTTTACTCCACAGAAATACAAAGGATCATTAGAGACTACTATGAGCAACTCTATGCCAACAAAATGGACAACTTGGAAAAATGGACATATTCTTAGAAAGGTGCACATCTCAAAACCGAGCCAGGAAGAAATAGAAATTATGAATAGACCAATCACAAACACTGAAATGAAACTGATTTAAAAACTCCCAGCAAACAAAAGTCCATGGCCTGATGGTTTCACAGGTGAATTATATCATACATTTAGAGAAGGGTTAACACCTATCTTCTGAAACTGTTCCAAAAGATTGCAGAGGAGGGAACACTTCCAAACTCATTATATGAGGCCACTATAACCCTGATACCAAAACCAGACAGAGATACCACAAAAAAAGAAAATTACAGGCCAATATCACTGATCAACATAGATGCGAAAATCCTCAACAAAATACAAGCAATTTGAATCCAACAATACATTACAAAAGACCATACACCATGATCACAGGATTCATCCCAGGTATGAAAGGATTTTTCAATATTTGCAAATCTATCAATGTGATACACAACATCAACAAACTGAAGAATAAAAAATATACATCTCAATAGATACATCAAAGGCTTTTGACAAAATTCAGAACACATTTGTGATAAAACCCTCCAGCAAATGGGCATAGAGGGAACACAACTCAATATAATAAAGGCCATATATGACAAACTAACAGCTAACATCATACTCAGTGGTGAAAGCTGAAAGCATTTCCTCTAAGATCAGGTAAAAGACAAGGATGTTGACTCTCAGAGAAGAAAAATAAGTAAAGGGAATCAAACTGGAAAAGAAGAAATTAAACTGTCACTATTCACAGATGACATGGTACTATACATAGAAGATCCTAAAGATGCTACCAGAAAATTTCTAGAATGCATCAGTGAATCTGATAAAGTTGCAGGTTTCAAAATTAATAAACGCAACAGAAATCTGTTGCATTTCTATACACCAACAAGGGAATTCCAGAAAAACATATACTTCTGCTTCATTGACTATGCTAAAGTCTTTGACTGTGTGGATCACAACAAACTGTGGAAAATTCTTAAATGGAAATACCAGACCAACTTACCTGCCTCCTGACAAACCTGTATGCAGGTCAAGAAGCAACAGTTAGAACCAGACATGGAACAACAAAATGGTTCCAATTTGGGAAAGGAGTATGTCAAGGCTGTATATTGTCACCCTGCTACTTTAGCTTATATGCAGAGTATATCATACAAAATGCCAAGCTGGATGAAATTCAAGCTGGAATCAAGACTGCTGGGAGAGATAACAATAACCTCAGATATACAGATGACACCACACTAATGGAAGAAAAATGAAGAACTAAAAAGCCTCTTGAAGAAGGTGAAAGAGGAGAGTGAAAAAGCTGGCATAAAACTCAACATTCAAAAAGCTAAGGTGATGGCATCGGGTCCCATCACTTCATGACAAATAGATCGGGAAACAATGGAAACAGTGACAACTTTATTTCTTGGGCTCCAAAATCACTGTGGATGGTGGCTGCAACAATGAAATTAAAAGACCCTCCTCCTTGGAAGAAAAACTATTACAAAGCTAGACAGTGTATTAAAAAGCAGAGACATTACTTTGCCGACAAAGTTACGTATCGTCAAAGCTTTGGTTTTTCCAGTAGTTATGTAGGAATGTGGGAGCTGGACAATAAAAAAAGGCTGATCACTGAAAACTTGATGCCTTTGAACTGTGGTGCTTAAGAAGACTCTTGAGAGTCCCTTGGACAGCAAGGAGATCAAACCAGTCAATCCTAAAGGAAATAAACCCTGAATGTTCGTTGGAAGGACTAACACTGAAGCTCCAATAGTTTGGCCACCTGATGCTGAGAGCCAACTCATTGGAAAAGACCCTGATACTGGGAAAGACTGAGGTCAGGAGGAGAATGAGGCAACAGTGGATGAGACAGTTCGATGACATCATCGACTAATGGACATGAGTTTGAGCAAACTCTGGGAGATAATAAAGGATGGAACCCTGGCACACTGCAGTCCATGGGGTCCAAAAGAGATGAACATGACTGAGCGACTGAACAACAAATGAAAAGATCAAAAAGAGAAACTCAAGAAACAATTCCTTTTACCATTACATCAAAAGGAATAAAATACCTAGGACTAAACATACCTAGGAAAGACTGAGGGCAGGAGTAGAATGGGCAACAGAGGATGAGACACATTGATGGCATCATCGACTAATGGACATGAGTTTGAGTAAACTCCGGGAGTTGGTGATGGACAGGGAGGTCTGGCGTGCTGCAGTCCATGGGGTTGCAAGGAGTCAGACGTGGCTGAGTGACTGACCTAAAACATACCTAAGGAGAAAAAAGACCTGTATTCCTCAAAACTATGAGAAACTGATGAAAGAAATCAAATATTTATGTTGATGTTTGGCAGATACCAACACAATTCTGTGACACAATCATCCTTCAATTGAAAAATAAATTTTAAAAAACCAAATAAGACCCAAACAGATGTTCATGTATTGGAAGAATCAATATTGTCAAAATTACTACACTACCCAAGGCAATCTTCAGATTCAACACAATCTTTATCAATTACCAATGGCATTTTTCAAAGACCTAGAACAAAAAAATCTTAAAATTTCTATACAGACAAAAAAGATCTGTAATAGTCAAAGCAATCATTAGAAAGAAAAATTAAGCTTGAGGAATCAGGTTCCCTGACTTCAAACTGTACTACAAAGCTACAGTCATCAAAGCAGTGTGGTACCAGCACAAAAATAGAAATATAGAGGAATGGAACATTATAGAAATCCTGGAAATTACCCCATGCACCTACTGTCCATTAATCTATGACTAAGGAGGAAAAGCTACACAATGTCAGATTGATAGTCTCTCAACAAATGATGCTGGGAATAATGGACAGCTAAATGTAGCAAAAATGAAATTAGATGAATCTTTAACAACATACACAAAAATAAGCTCAAAATGGATTAAAAACCTAAATGTGAGACTGGACATTGTAAAACTCCTAGAGGAAATCATAGGCAGAACACTCTCTAATAAATCACAGCAAATTTTTTTTGATGTATCTCCTAGAACAATGGAAACAGTAAATAATAAACAGATGGGAGCCTACTCAAACTCAAAAGCTTTTGCACAGCAAAGGAAACAATAAGCAAAACAAAATGACAACCCACAGATTGGGAGAAAATATTTGCAAATAATGTGACAGACAAGGGATTGTTCTCCTGCATTTATAAATAGCTAATGATGCTTAATGACATCAAAACAAACAGTCCAATCAAAAAAAAAAAAAATGGGCAAAAGACCAAAACAGACATTTCTCCAAAGTAAACATACAGATGTCCAAGAGACTCATGAAAAGATGTCCAGCATCACGAATTATTAGAGAAACGGAAATCAAAACTCCAATGACATATCTCCCCACACCAGCCAGAATGGCTGGAATTAAAAAGTCCACAAGCAATAAATGCTGGAGCAAGTGTGGAGAGAAGGGAACCCTTATGCACCATATGTGGGAATGTAAATTTGTACAGGCACTATGGAGAAGAGTATGGAGATTCCTTAAAAACCTAAAAATAGAGCTACCAAATGATTCTCCAATCCCCCTCCTGGGCATGCATCTGGAGAAAAATATGATCCAAAAGGATGCATGCACCTTCCCAACAGGAAGCTTCCACAAGCCTCCTATCTTCGTCCATCAGATGGGAGACAGAATGAAAACCACAATAACAGAAAACTAATGAAAGTGATCACACGGATAATAGCTTTGTCTAACTCAATGAAACTATGAGCTATGCCATGTAGTGCCACTCAAGTTGGACGGGTCATGGTGGAGAGTTCTGACAAAACGTGGTCCACTGGAGAAGGGAATGGCAAACCACTTCAGTATTCTTGCCTTGAGAATCCCATGAAGAGTATGAAAAAGCAAAAAGATATGACATTGAAAGATGAACTCCCCAGGTCAGTAGGTGCCCAGTATGCTACTGGAGAAGAGCAAAGAAATAGCTCCAGAAGGAATGAAAGGCTAAGGCAAAGTAGAAACAACACCCAGCTGTGGATGTGTCTGATGGTGAAAGTAAAGTCTGATGCTGTAAGAACAATACTGCAAAGGAATCAGGAATGTTATGCGCATGAATCAAGGTAAACTGGAGGTGGTCAAACAGGAGATGGCAAGAGTGAACATCAACATTTTAGGAATCAGTGAACTAAAATGGGCTGGAATGGGTGAATTTAATTCAGATGACCATTATATCTACTACTGTGGGTAAGAAACCCTGAGAAGAAATGGAGTAGCCCTCACAGTCAACAAGAGTCCAAAATGCTGTACTTGGATACAATCTCAAAAATGACAGAATGAACTTGTTTGTTTTGAAGGTGAACCACTCAATATCACAGTAATCCAAGTCTATGACCCAACCACTAACGCTGAAGAAGCTGAAGTTCAACAGTTCTATGAAGACCTACAAGATCTTCTGGAACTAACACACACACACAAAATGTCCTTTTCACCACAGGTGACTGGAATGCAAAACTAGGAAGTCAAGAGATACCTGGAGTAACAGGTGAATTTGACCTTAGAGTACAAAATGAAACAGGGCAAAGATGAACAGAGTTTTGCCAAGAGAACACACTGGTCATAGCAAGCATCTTGTTCCAACAACACAAGAAAAGAAGCTAAACATGGACATCACCAGATGGTCAATACCGAAATGAGATTGAAATGTCTTAGCTTTAGAAGCTGGACCTCCCTTGAGGTCGAGGCAAACGGGTGGAGGGGCCTGCATTTCTAAGAAGTAGAGAGGAGTCCGAAGGAACATATAAGGTCCTGAGGGCTTCTGAACCCCAACCATGTTAGCCAAGCATGACTTTGCCCAACATGCCCCTTGGAAGGAAAGAAGCGAGATCAAGCCCTGAACCTTTGGAGAGGGAGCACTGATTCCAAGACCCTAGACTACCAGAGAACTAACCCTAGGGAGTATCAAATAGTGAGAACTTCCACAAAAGAAACAGCTTGAATACAACACCCAGCATGATCCAACCACCAGTAGTAACCTGTGCAAGATGCCTCATCTAAACAACAAACAAAACAAAAATAAAAATCCAATCATCAGCAGACAGGATTACCTGTCTGCTGTAAGGATTACCTTAGACTTGCCCTGCTGACAGCATCTGCTGTCAGGATTACCTCAGCCTTGCCCATCAGAGGAAAAACAAACAAAAACTCAGCACAAATCTCACCATATACGAAGCTTACACAAACCATTGGACCAAACTTAGGAGGGCACAAATCAAAAAGAAGAAAGAATTTAACCTTGAAGCCTGGGAAAAGGAAACCGCAAACATAAGAAGGCAGTGGCACCCCACTCCAGTACTCTTGCCTGGAAAATCCCATGGATGGAGGAGCCTGGTAGGCTGCAGTCCGTGGGGTCGCTAAGAGTCGGACACGACTGAGCGACTTCACTTTCACTTTTCACTTTCATGCATTGGAGAAGGAAATGGCAACCCACTCCAGTGTTCTTGCCTGGAGAATCCCAGGGGCGGGGGAGCCTGGCAGGCTGCCGTCTATGGGGTTGCACAGAGTCGGACACGACTGAAGCGACTTAGCAGCAGCAAACATAATAAGTTTAAAAAATAAAGAAAAGGCAGAGAAATACTATGCAAATGAAGGAACAAATTAGAAATACAAAAGTCCAAATAAATGAAGAGGAAATAGACTAGCTACATGAAAAAGAATTCATAATAATGATAGTAAAGATGATCAAAAACCTTGAAAACAAAATGGAGAAAATGCAAGAACAATTAACAAAGGCCTAGAGGAATTGAAGAATAAGCATACAGAAACAAACAACACAATTACTGAAATTAAAAATACTCTAGAAGGAATCAATAGCAGAATACCTGATTTAGAAGAACGAATCAGTGAGCTGGAAGACAAAATGGTGGAAATAACTTCTGAAGAGCAGAATAAAGTAAAAAGAATGAAAAGAGCTGAGGACAGTCTCAGAGACTTATGGGACCATATCAAATAAACCAACATTTGAATTATAGGGGTCCCAGAAGAAGAAGAGAAAAAGAAAGGGTATGAGAAAATTTCTGAAGAGATTATAGTTGAAAATTTCCCCAACATGGAAAAGGAAATAGCCAATCAAGTCTAAGAGACACAAAGAGTCCCATACGGGATAAACCCAAGGAGAAACACGCCAAGACACATACTAATCAAACTAACAAAGATTAAGCACAAAGAAAGAATATTAAAAGCAGCAAGGGAAAAGCAACAAGTAACATACAAGGGAAAACCCATATGCTTAAAAGCTGATCTTTCAGCAGAAAGTCTGCAGGCCAGAAGGGAATGGCAGGATATATCTCAGGGACTGAAAGGGAAAAATCTACAACCAAGATTACTGTACCCAGCAAGGATCTCATTCAAAATTGATGGAGAAATCAAAAGCTTTTCAGACAAGCAAAAGTTAAGAGAATTCAGTACCACCAAACCAGCTTTACAACAAATGTTAAAGGGACTTATATAGTCAATAAATACAACAGAAGAAAAAAGATCTACAAAGTCAACCCCAGATAATTAAGAAAATGGCAATAAGAACATATATATGAATAATTACTTTAAAAGTAAAATGGATTAAATATTCCAACCACAGACACAGACTGGCTGAATGGATACAAAAATAAGACCCATACATATGCTGTCTACAAGAAACCCACTTTAGACCTCAAGACACATATAGACTGAAAATGAGAGGATGAAAAAATATATTCCATGCAAATGGGAAGCAAAAGAAAGCTGGAGTAGCAGTCCTCATATCAGACAAAATACACCTTAAGATAAAGATTACTAGAGATAAGGAAGAACACTACACAATGATCAAGGGATCAGTCCGAGAGTAAGACATAACAATTGTAAATATTTATGCACCCAACATAGGAGCACCTCAATACATAAGACAAACACTAACAGACATAAAAGGAGAAATTGACAGTAATACAGTCATAGTAGGAGACTTTAACATCCCACTCACACCAATGGACAGATCATCAAAACAGAAAATTAATAAGGAAGCACAAGTCTTAAATGATACACTGGATGAGATAGATCTCATAGATATCTTCGTGATATTCCATCCAAATGAAGAAAAATACACCTTCTTCTCAAGTGCACATGGAACATTCTCCAGGATAGAACACATCTTGGGTCACAAATCAAACCTCAGTAAATTTAAGAAAATTGAAATTGTATCAAGCATCTTCTCCAAACACAACGCTATGAGACTAGATATCAATCACAAGAAAAAGCTAAGAAACACAAACACATGTAGAGTAAGCAACACGTTTCTAAATAACCAACCGGTCATTGAAGAAATCAAAAGGGAAATCAAAATATTTCTAGAAACACGTGACAATGAACACATAACTCAAAACCTATAACTATGCATCAAAAGCAGTTCTAAGAGGGAAGTTTATAACAATACTTTCCTACCTCAAGAAACAAGAAAAACATTGAATAGACAATCTAACTTTACAGCTAAAACAACTGGAAAAAGAAAAACAAAAAACCCCCAAAATTAGTAGAGGAAATAAATTCTAAAAATCCAAGCAGAAATAAATGAAAAAGAAATGAAAGAAGCAATAGTAAAGATTAATAAAACTAAAAGCTGGTTCTTTGAGAAGAGAAACAAAATTGACAAACCCGTAGCCAGACTCATCAAGAGAAAAAGAGAGAAGAATCAAATCAACAAAATTAGAAATGAAAAAGGAGAAGTTACAACAAATAATGCAGAAATACAAAGGATTATAAGAGACCATTATGAACAACTATATGGCAATAAAATGGATAAACTGGAAGAACTGGCCAGATTCTTAGAAAAGTCCAATCTTCCAAGACTGAATTGGGAAGAAATAGAAATTATGAACAACCCAATTACAAGCACTGAAATTGAAGCTGTGATCAAAAATCTCCCAAAAAGCCCAGGGCCAGATGGCTTCACAGGAGAATTCTATCAAACATTTAGAGATGACCTAATGCCTATCCTCCTAAAACTCTTTCAAAAAATTGCAGGGGAAAGAACACTTCCAAACTCATTCTATGAGGCCACCATCACCCTGATACCAAACCCAGACAAAGACAACACGAAAAAAGAAAACTACAGACCAATATCACTAATGAACATAGATGCAAAAATCCTCAACAAAATTTTAGCAAACAGAATTCAGCAACACGTCAAAAAGCTCATACACCATGATCAAGTTGGGTTTATTCCAGGGATGCAAGGATTCATCAATATCCACAAAGCAATCAATGTGATTGCTTGAATATCTACAAATTGAAAGATAAAAAAAATAATCATCTCAATAGATGCAGAAAAAGCCTTTGACAAAATTCAGCACCCATTTATGATTAAAACTCTTCAAAAAATGGGCATAGAAGGAACCTACCTCAACATAGTAACGGCCATATATGATAAGCCTACAGAAGACATTATTCTCAATGGTGAAAAACTGAAAATATTCCCCCTAAGATCAGAAACAAGACAAGGGTGTCCACTTTCACCACTAATTTTCAACATAGTTTTGGAAATCCTAGCTACAGCAACCAGAAAAGAAAAAGAAATAAAAGTAATTCAGATCAAAAAGAAGAAGTAAAGCTCTCACTGTTTGCAGATGACGTGATACTGTACATAGAAAACCCTAAAGATAGTATCAGAAAATTACTAGACCTAATCAATGAATTTAGCAAAGTGACAGGATACAAAATCAATACACAGAAATAATTTGCATTTCTATGTACTAACAATGAAAAATCAGAAAGAGCAATTAAGGAATCAATCCCATTCACCATTGCAATAAAAGAGTTAAAATATCTAGGAATGAACTTATCTAAAGAGACAAAAGAACTGTACACAGAAAATTATAAGACACTAATGAAAGAAATCAAAGATGACATAAACAGATGGAGAGACATTCCATGTTCCTGGGTGGGAAGCATCAATACTGTGAAACTGAGTATACTTCCAAATTCAATCTACAGATTTAATGCAATCCCTATCAAATTACCAATGGCATTTTTCACAGAACTAGAAGAAATAATTTCACAATTTGAATGGAAACACAATAAACCTTGAATAGCCAAAGCAATCTTGAGAAAGAAGAGTGGAACTGGTGGAATCAACCGTTATGACTTCAGACTATACTACAAAGCTACAGTCATCAAGACAGTATGCTACTGGCACAAAGACAGATATATAGTTCAATGGAAGAAAATAGAAAGTCCAGAGATAAATCCATGCACCTAATGGACACCTTGTTTTTGACAAAGGAGGCAAAAATGTGAAATGGGGAAAAGACAATCTCTTTAACAAGTGGTGCTGGGAAAACTGGTCAACCACCTGTAAAAGAATGAAACTAGATCACTTTCTAACACCATACACAAAGCAAACTCAAAATGGATTACAGATCTAAGTGTAAGACCAGACACTATAAAACTCTTAGAGGAAAACACAGAAAGAATTCTCTCTGACATAAATCACAGCAAAATCCTCCATGACCCACCTCCCAGAGTAATGGAAATAAAAACAAAAATAAACAAATGGACCTACACTTTAGCACAACAAAGGCAACTATAAGCAAGGTGAAAAGGTAGCCTTCAGAATGAGAAAAAATAATAGCAATCAAAACAACTGACAAAGAATTTATCTCCAAAATATACCAGCTCATGCAGCTCAATACCAGAAAAACAAATGACCCAATCAAAAAATTGTCCAAAGAACTAAATAGACATTTCTCTAAAGAAGACATACAGATGGCTAACAATCACATGAAAAGATGGTCAACATCACTCATTATCAAAGAAATGTAAATGAAAACCTCAATGAGATACCAGCTCACGCCTGTCAGAATGGCTGCCATCAAAAAGTCTACAAACAATAAATGTTGGAGAGGGTGTGGAGAAAAGGGAACCCTCCTACACTGTTGGTGGGAATGCAAACTAGTATAACCACTATGGAGAAAAGTGTGGAGAATCCTTAAAAAACTGGAAATAGAACTGCCATATGATTCAGTAGTCCCGCTGCTGGGCATACACACTGAGGAAACCAGAATTGAAAGAGACACATGTACCCCAATGTTCACAGAAGCACTGTTTACAATGGCTAGGACATGGAAGCAACCTAGATGTCCGTTGGCAGACGAATGGATAAAGAAGTTGTGGTACATATACACAGTGGAATACAACTCAGCTATAAAAAAAGAACACATTTGAGTCAGTTCTAATGAAGTGGATGAAACTGGAGCCTATTATACAGAGTGAAATAAGTCAGAATGGGAAACACCAATACAGTATATTAATGCATATATATATGGAATTTAGAAAGTCAGTAACAACAATGCAATATGCACGACAGCAGAAAAGACACAGATGTAAAGAACAGACTTTTGGACCATGTAGGAGAAGGTGAGGGTGAGATGATATAAGAAAATAGCACTGAAACATGTTTAGTACCATATGTAAAGTAGATGACCAGTACAAGTTTGATGCATGAAGCTGAGAACTCAAAGCTGGTGCTCTGGGACAACCTAGAGAGATGGGGTGGGGAGGGATGTGGGAGGGGGCTTCAGGATGGGGGACACCTGTTAACCCGTGGCTGATTATGTTGATGTATGGCAAAACCCACCACAATATTTTAATTAGCCTCCAATTAAAATAAATAAATAACTTTTAAAAATCGATAAGAAATTACAGCTAAAACTTTAGCAAAAATCTCCTAGTAAAATAAAATATATAGAAAAGGCTATGGATCAAACACTTAAATATGATTATACAACTTTTAAAAGATGAAAAACAATTATAAAAGCAAGTATAACTGAAATAGTTCAGTGGTAATATAAAGATGTAAAATTTTTACAAAGCACAAAAATTAAGGGGGAGTAAATAAAAAGACAGAGCTAATAGAATGTGTTTGAATTTAAATGACTATATGTTTAAAAGAATAATTATAGCTTTAGGACAACATGTATGAACTTTTTTATAACCACAAATCAAAAACCTACAATAGATATACAAAAAATAGAGAGAGGAACACAAAGACAACACTAAAGAAAATAAGAAGCCACAAAGGAATAGACGAAAAGAAAAGAAAAAAAGGACTACAAAAACATCCAGAAAATGAATAGCAAAAGGAAAATAAGTATATACATATCAATAACTGCATTGAATATGAATGAACAAAATGCCCCAAACGAAAGATATAAGATGACTGATTGTTTAAAAAAAGAAGACTCATCCATATGTTGCCTGCAAGAGAAGCAATTTCAATCTAAAGATACAAAGAGATGAAAGTGAGGGGGTAGAAAACGATATCTCATGCAACTGGAAATGAAAAGAAAATGCAAAGTGGACTTTAAGACGAAGTCTAAAACAAAATACAAAGTACATTATGTAATGACGAAAGAATCAATACAAGAAGTGAATGTAACTTTCATTAGGATATATGTGACTAATATGAGTGTTTGCATGCTAAGTCGCTTCAGTCATATCCTCCTCTTTGCAACCCTATTGGCTGTAGCCCACCAGGCTCCTCTGTCCATGGAATTCTCCGGGCAGGAATACTGGAGTGGGTTGCCATCCCCTCTCTGAGCAGATCTTTCCAACTCAGGGATTGAACGCACATCTCCTGTGGCTCTACATTGCAGGCAGATTCTTGACCACTGAGCCGCCAGGGAAGCCTCATGTGCCTAATATGTGCTCAGTTGCTCAGTCGTGTCTGACTTTTTGACCCCATGAACTACAGCCCTCCAGGCTCCTTTATCCATGGGATTTTCCAGACAAGGATACTGGAGTGATGGCCATTTCCTTCTCCAGTGCCTAATATAGAAGCACCTAAATATACAAAGCAAGTATTGGGTTGGCCAAAAAGCTCATTCGGATTTTTCTATAAGATGAAAAAATCTATAAGATTTTTCATTTGGGAAAAACCCGAATGAACTTTTTGGCCAACCCAATATAAACATACATAAAGTGAGAAATTGACAAAAATACAATAATAGCAGGGAACTTTAATACTTCACTGACATCAAAGGACAGTTAATCCAGACAGAAAATAAATAAGGCAATAATGGTCTTAAATGATACAATAGACCAGTTGGAAAGGACATTTCATTCAAAAACAGCAAAAAGCACATTCTTTTCAAATTAACATGGGACATTTTCTGGGATAGATTATATGCTAGTCCAAAAAACATGTCTCAACAAATTTAACAGCATAAAAATTACATCAAGTATTTTTTAACCAAAATGGAATGTAACTATAAATAAATTACAGGAAGAAAAATGACAAAAAGCATGTGGTGAATAAACAACATGCTCTTAACAAACCAATAGGTCAACAAAGAAGTAGAGGAAATCAGAAAATAACTTGAGGCTAATGAAAACAAAAGTGCAATTTCCCAAAATCTATGTGACACATCAAAAGTAGTTCTAAGAGGGAAGTTTGTAGTGAGGCAGACCTACCTCTAGAAACAAGAAAAACCTCAAACAAACTAACCTAGAAATTAAAGGAATAAGAAAAAGAAAAACAAAGTTCATATTCAGCAGAAAGATGGAATTAATAAATATGAGAGGGAAAATAAACAAAATACAGACCCCCAAACAATAGAAAATATCAATGAAACCAAAGAGATGGAGTTTTTAAAAGATAAACATTATTGATAAGTCTTTAGCTAGGCTCATTAGCAATATAACAGAGAGAGTCTAAATAAACACAGTAAGAAATGAAACGAGGAATTACAGCTAATATCACAGAAATATGATCAATCACAAGAGAATACTATGAGTAGTTAAATGCAAACAAATTAGACAACCGAGGAGAAATGGATACATTCCTAGAAACAAATAATCTTCCAATACTGCATAAGGAAGAAATAGACACTCTGAGCAGACCAATTACTGCTACTGAAATTGAGTCAACAATGAAAAAACTCTCAAAAAATCCCAATAATGTAATTAGCCTCTAATTAAAATAAATAAATTAATTTTAAAACAAATATTAAAAAAGTCTACAAATAAATAGCTTCTTTTTTTTTTCTGTGTAGCAGAGTTTTATTAAAGTATAAAAAGGGACAGAGAAACCTTCTGACATAGACATCAGAAGGGGGAGGCAGAGTGCCCCCCCAGCTAGTCTTATCAAGGCCTTATATACTTTTTTCAGACCCACTCCCACAACATACATCTTAAATGAACAAGATCAGAAGGAACAATAGAAAGATCTTACCAGACCCACTCCCATAATATACATTTTAAGATGACAGGATTAGTCAGAAGGTTCTTGTTAAGGAGAAACATGTCCTCTAGCAAGATGCATTGTTATATTCACTAAGACAAAGCAATGTAGAAAAGACCGTTTGTCCTTTTCTCCTTGGGAGCCTCGACCCCTTTCTCCTTCTCGAGGGCTCTGGATCCCTTTCTCCTCCTTGGAGACCCTGGTCTTCTTATCAACCTACCTAGGAATTGACTCTCTCATTCCCCCCTTTTCTTTTAGGAGGATCACATTGCCAAGGGAAAGGGCCATCGTTCTCATTCCATAACTACTTCCTGCTGTTGAGGGGCATTGTCCCTAAGTTGCTGAGGATCATATTGAGGGTCTCTGATCCAGGGGCCCCGAGTAATAGTTGGAGGAGGCTGTGGCACTCGCAGGAGCTTGGAAAATCACTTGTAACTTAGAAGCTTTCAGATGGTTAGAAGCAAACCCCATTTTACAGTTACAGATATAAGGCAAAATACCCATTGAACGAAGTTAAAACATAATCAAAATTAAAAGCACATTATGTCCATAGTTACATCAGTCCATTTTAGGGGTGTTAGATGTCATCAGATCAAGACGAGACATCATATACGATTGTTGTCAGTGCAGGTACTCGCAGAGCTGAAGAAAGTCCTTTCCTTGAATGGAGAAACCCACCATGCGAAGCCGTTCCCTGACGAGGAGGTTGAAAAGCTGAAAGCTGAGTCACATAGTTATTTCTAAGGTTTCAGGATCTATGATGTTATCTGTGCATGAAAACAGTCTCATAGAGACAGTCCCTTCTTCTTAGGGGCAGTTCAAGCCCTTGTTGAAGTCATGGGTAAAACTTTAAACCAACTGTCTTGTGTTTCCTGAGTTAGCTTACACGGATGTCCTTTAATAACGGCATGAGCCTTTTCAACCTTTCCTGAAGATTGGGGTCTCCAGGAACAGTGGAAGTAATATTCTATTCCTAGAACTTATGACACCCCTTGAGTTATAGTAGCTTTAAGACGGAACATTGTTGCTCTGAACTTTAGAGTTTAAGATCCCACTTACATCATGAGAAATCAGTACAGTAAGGTTTTTCCCACTCCTTAACCTCAGGCTTTAGTGGAGACTGCTTTTGATGTGAAAATAGGCAAGGGGTTTTGAGCCTGATAACAACAGGAACAACATTTTGTGCTCAACCCACAGTTTTTCCATCAGCCCACACTCTAGGATTTACATTTTGTTCACTTAAAAGAGCAAGCTCCATATTCATGAAAACAGAGTCCTGGACCATGTTCAGTATATGCCTCCCTACAATGGGTGAGGGAGACTCCAGCTCGATCAGAACCTCATGAGAAAACAGTACGGAGCCCCAGTTGCAGCTTAAAAGATGATTGAAATAATAGTGTTTGGCTCATTCTGACAGTCCCATTACAGCAGTGATCAGGAGGAGAGCAGACCAGGGGCTTCAGTAAGCACAGAGAAAGTTGCCTCAGTGTCCAAAAGAAAATCAATCGGTTGCCCCCCCCCACCCAGTTATTAGTACCCAGGGTTCCAAAGGTGTAATTAGAATGGGAGCTTGTGTGGGGACCCTCAGGCACTTTCAGTCCCGATTGCCTTGTGAGTCCAACACCTGGGGCCTACGTCTCAGAGGGCAGACTCTCCTCAGGTGTCATCATTTTATAGACAGGGAGCCAGATATAAATAGCTTCTTGGGAGAATTCTACCAAACACGTTAAGAAGACTTGATACCTATATTTCTCAAAATATTACAAAAAATTGAAGAGAACATTACCAATATCATACTATGAGGTCACTATTACCCTTGATACAAAAATCAGAAAAATACTACAAAGAAATAAAATTACAGGTCAATATCCCTTAAGAATATAAATGCATGGAACAATTTTATGGACTCTGAGGGAGAAGGTGAGGGTGGGACGTTCTGGGAAAATAACATTGAAACATGTATATTATCATATGTGAAACAGAACACCATTCCATGTTCGATGCATGTGACAAGGGCTCAGGGCCGGGGCAATGGGATGATCCAGAAGGATGGGATGGGGAGGGAGGTGGGTGGGGGGTCCAGGAAGGGGAACACATGTAAACCCATGGCTGATTCATGTCAATGTATGGCAAAAACTATTACAATATTGTAAAGTAATTAGCCCCCAACTAAAATAAATAAATTTATTAAAAAAAAGAAAGAAAAAAAAAAGAATATAAATGCAAATATTTTAAACAAAATATTAGCAATCCAATAGCAATAATCTATAAAAGGATTATACACAATAAGCAAGTGGAATTTATTTCAGAGATACAATGAAGGTTCAATATCTACAATTTAATAATTATGGTATGTCACATTAACAAAACAAAGGATAAGAATCACATGATCATCTCAGTAGATGCAGAAAAGGCATTTGACAAAGTCAAAAAACTATTCATGATAAAACTCTCAACAAAGTTAGCATAGTGAGAACACTTCAGCATAATAAAAGTCACTATCCACAAACTGCAACTAATATCATACACTATGGAAAAAACCTGAAAACATTTCCTATAAGAACAAGACAAATGTGCATCCTCTCACCACTTCCATTTAACATATTATTGGAAGTCCTAGTTACAGCAATCATATAAGAAAAAGAAATGAAAGGCATTCAAATTGGACAGAAGGTGTAATATATTCTTCTCTCCTTTAGCTTGTGAAATCCTTTTGTTCTAGTTCTGTAAAAAATTCCACTGTTAATGTTACCGTGTCCACGCTCACTCGTTCCTTACAGTTTTTTTCCACATGAGGTATTCTTCTTGCTGAAAAATTTGTAACAGATATAATACCTTATTTATGTTAAGCCTAGGCACAATTAAAGTTTTATATTTAATATGTTGATGACTAATTATTATTATAATTAGGTCAAAAAACTTAAACATTAATGCCAGGTACTAATTTAATACCAAATGTTTCCTAGTTCACATGAACCTGAAACTCATTTAACTTAATTTCTCTTGTATTTAGAATTGTTTGGTTAGTAAGTGCTTATTACTAATATTTAGCCAATTAAATAGAGCTCTTATTACAAATCAACTACAATGTTACCCCAAAACAAAGATATATATAAACACACAAACAGCTGAGGCCTCACTTCTTACTTCAAAACTTCAGTTCTGATTATATACAGCATTGTAAAGCCAATCAGTTTACAAAACAAGTTGGATTAATATTGGGTTTTTCACAGATAGAATAAGTCAGATTCACTTGGCTAGATGACTAAATATTAATATTTGTAGGAAAAACAATTTCTAATTACCTTGGACAAGCCAACTTCTAAATTACCCTTTCTAAAATTTGAATTAAAAAGACAGCAGAGATAAGGGATCCAAAGAAGACTAGAGAGGACATTTGCATCTCATATGTATAGGCAAGTTCTACCTTGGATGACTTTATTTCCCCTTTGTTTAATATTCACCAAAAAAACAAGACCTGGAGCTGACTGTGGATCAGATCATGAACTCCTTATTGACAAATTCAGACTTAAACTGAAGAAAGTAGGGAAAATCACTAGACAATGCAGTTATGACCTAAATCAAATCCCTTATGATTATACAGTGGAAGTGATAAATAGATTCAAGGGATTAGATCTGATAGACAGAGGGCCTAAAGAACTATTTTTGGAGGTTCGTGACATTGTACACGAGGTGGTGATCAAGACCATCCCCAAGAAAAAGAAATGCAAAAAGGCAAAATGGTTGTCTGAGGAGGCCTTGCAAATAGCTCAGAAGGAACGCTAATGGCAAAGGAGATAAGGAAAGCTATACCCACTTGAATTCAGAGTTCCAAAGAATGGCAAGGAGAGAAAACAAAGCTTTCCTCAGTGATCAATGCAAAGAAATAGAGGAAGGCAACAGAATGGGAAAGACTAGAGATCTCTTCAAGAAAATTAGAGATATCAAGGGAACATTTTGTGCAAAGATGGGAACAATAAAGGACAGGCATGGTACGGACCTAACAGAAGAAAAAGATATTAAGAAGAGGTGGCAAGAATACACAGAAGAACTATACAAACAAGATCTTAATGATCCAGATAACCACAATGGTGTGATCACTCACCTAGAGCCAGGCATCCTGGAATGTGAAGTCAAGTGGGCCTTAGAAAGCATCACTATGAACAAAGCTAGTGGAGGTGATGGAATTCCACTTGAGCTATTTCAAATCCTAAAAGATGATGCTGTGAAAGGGCTGCAATCAATATGCCAGCAAATTTGGAAAACTCATCAGTGGCCACAGGACTGGAAAAGGTCTGTTTTCATCCCAATCCCAAAGAAAGGCAATGCCAAAGAATGCTCAAACTACCGCACAATTGCACTCATCTCACACACTGGTAAAGTAATGCTCAAAATTCTCCAAGCCAGGCTTAAGTAGCACACAAACTGTGAACTTCCAGATGTTCAAGCTGGTTTTAGAAAAGGCAGAGGAATCAGAGATCAAATTGCCAACATCCGATGGATCATCGACAAAGCAAGAGAGTTCCAGAAAAACATCTATTTCTGCTTTATTGACTATGCCAAAGCCTTTGACTGTATGTATCACAACAAACTGTGGAAAATTCTTCAAGAGATGGGAATACCAGACTACCTGACCTGCCTCCTGGGAAATATGTATGCAGGTCAAGAAGCAACAGTTAGAGCTGGACATGGAACAACAGACTGGTTCCAAATCGGAAAAGGAGTATGTCAAGGCTTTATTTTGTCACCCTGTTTATTTAAATTCTATGCAGAATAGATCATGTGAAATGCTGGACTGGATGAAGCACAACTGGAATCAAGATTGCTGGGAGAAATATCAATGATCTCAGATATGCAGATGACACTACCCTTATGGCAGTAGGTGAAGAACTAAAGAGCCTCTTGATGAAAGTGAAAGAGGAGAGTGAAAAAGTTGGCTTAAAACTCAACATTCAAAAAACTAAGTTCATGACATCCGTTCCCATCACTTCATGGCAAATAGATGGGGAAACAATGGAAATAGTGAGATACTTTATTTTGGGGGCTTCCAAAATCACTGCAGATGGTGCCTGCAGCCATGAAATTAAAAGACGTTTGCTCCTTGGAAGAAAAGCTATGACCAACCTAGACAGCATATTGAAAAGCAGAGACATTACTTTTCCAACAAAGTTGCATCTGGTCAAAGCTATGGTTTTCCCAGTAGTCATATATGGATGTGAGAGTTGGATGTGAGAGTTCGGCTGAGCGCTGAACAATCGATGCTTTTGGACTTTGGTGTTTAAGAAGACTCTTGAGGGTCCCTTGGACCACCAGGAGATCCAACCAGTCCATCCTAAAGGAGATCAGCCCTAGTTGTTCATTGGAAGGACTGATGTTGAAGCTGAAACTCCAATACTTTGGCCACCTGATGTGAAATGCTGACTCATTGGAAAAGAAAGACCCTGAAGCTGGTAAAGATTGAAGGCAGGAGGAGAAGGGGATGACAGAGGATGAGATGGTTGGATTGCATCACCGATTCGACATGAGTTTTAGTAAGCTCTGGGATTTGGTTATGGACAGGGAAGCCAGGTGTTCTGCAGTGCATGGGGTCACAAGAGTTGGACACAATTGAGCGACTGAGCTGAACTGAACTGAACTAATATTCACAAGCCTCTTAATATAAATAGGGAAGGTTTTGAAAGTGTTGAAAGGATTCTTGGAGCCACCCTTCTGGTCCTATAAAGATACATTTGCAAAACAAGAACAATTTTGTTTTCCCTCCCTTTCCCAATAGAATTGGGTGGCCTCCCCAACAGGGACTGACAGATCCATCCACCCATATTGGAAAGCTTCATCCCTCCTCCTCTAACCTATGGGAGAAAGCCTCTTGGGTAAGACCCAGAGGCAACACCCATGTTTCCACAAATCAATCTGGACCAAGGGGGAAAGATGTGAAGGCAACAGGAAAGATCGCTGAGGAATCTGCTTTGTAATCCTACCAGCCTGGTCCTCAGCTTAAAGCAAGAAGAGGAAAGGAGAGCCCTAAACTTCTTGGGTGGCAGTTACTGGGGCACAGTGGGCTGTGGGACGTTGGAACGCACCAGAGAGTAACCCTGACCAGAGTTCCTCAATTAAATCCATAGCCATGCACCCATTTTCAGAGGGTTCCAGGAGAAAGAAACATAGAAGTCTTAGAGGAAGTAGTTAGTACCTGATGTCTACACATTACCAAAGTAACCAGAATAAACCAAACTCTAGCCAGCTGGAAAGTCACACTGATGTGACTTCTCAGTCCCATTAGACCTGTGACTTTTGCACAAAAGGTCAGAGTTCTTTCACGAGGGAGCACCCGAAATTGGAGCCAAAGACCCCCAGATAGGAGCCAACACTCCCCAGATTGGACAGTGTCAACAAAGGTCCCAGTGGGACTCTGATGTCAGACTGTTCCAGGGAAAAGTTTACTTGAATATTTAATTTACAATGGAGAGACTCTATTAGAGAGTCTATTATACTCAATTAACAATTAACAATTCCCCACTGTCAAAGTTACCCAGGACTCCTGTGTGGGAAATTAGAATTGGATGCCTCGATCCAAGGGAGCCCCTGGTCCTGTTCACTATCAGAGTGTTCCTCTCCTTTGTAAAGCACTTCTGACTGCCAGATTGTTTAATTGTTAGCCATTCAGGGGCCTTGCTTTTTTTTATCTTAATATATCTAATATATGCCCCAAATATCTTTCCTCTGGGATAGATGAAATATTTCCCATTATAAATTTGATAACACCGAAACACAAAAGACATAGACAAATTCCAGCACAAATGACAAAAATTCTAGAGGCAGATTCCAACACAGATTTCACAAACAAATTCCAGCATTGATGAAAAATCAACTGGTTCCCAAGTCAGGTAAATAAATTTATCCTACAAAATAAATGGATTAATTCCAACTAGGCTACCTACCTCCATAAGAACTAGCTCCCCAGTGTACTGGTTCCAACTGAACTGCTTCCCAAATCAGGTAAATAAACTTTACCCTAAAAAACAAATGAATTAATTCCAACTAACATAGGTTTGCCTGATAAGAACTAGTTCTCTAATAAACTGGTTCAGGGTACAGTCCAACGACATTTCCTCTCTCCAACAGGATATCCCAATCAAATTGGCTTGTCTCATATAGGAAAATCCCAAACTGAGGTGGGAAAATGTTCCCAATGTGCACATCAGAGCAACTTACCCTACAAAATTGAGCCTGTCAACTTGCAACACAAAATGGCACACAGAACAAGTGAACCGCCTGAACCAGCTAGCAAATTGGGTAGACGCCCTGAAAAATCGAGTCTGTTGACTTGTAGAAGTTTGTTGGTTCCTTGTTTCAACTGCCAAGCTCTGGGGGCAGCCAGTGCTGCTTCAGGAAATCTTGAAGGAAAGGACCTCAGGACCTCAGGACAAATTGTCCCAGCAGCTGCTAGGGCCTTGCTCCAATATTCCCTGATCTGGGCCAGCTAGCCATGAGTCCAAGCTCACTCTGCTCACTGCACAACAAGCCAATGAATCCAAGAGATGAGTTATTGAGGCAAGGAATATGATTTTATTTGGAAAGCTGGCTGACCAAGAAGTTGGCAGACTAATGTCTCAGAGTAACCATCTTGTTGGGGCCCAGATGCCAGTTTCTTTTACAGAGCGAAAGAGAGGGTCAATGAGGAGCTAAAGTTAAAAGGCAGAAAAGAGGAAGAGGCAGTGGGGGAGTAAAGTGAAAGGGTCTTTAGTATTGCAAAACCTCCAGGAATGGTCAGACTTTGGAAGATGTGTGTCAGTCTCTTTTCTCTCTTGTAGCCATTCACAGGTGGGAAGGGTCAGATTATCCTCTATGAGCTGAACAAAGGCACTTTAGTTTTCAGTCAGGCAGAGGCGCAGGATCCTCTGAGATAGGCTATTATGTATGATTATAATGACAAAAGCAACAAAAAACAAGTTAAAGAAACAGTTTCCAACATGGGGTCAGAATTGACTTCCTCTCTGCAACAGTAATTTCATACGGATTGTATTGATTCTCTGGATTGCTTTGAGTAGTATATTCATTGTCACAATATTGATTCTTCATATCCAAGGACATAATATATCGCCATCTGTTTGTGTCATGTGTGGTTTCATTCCTCAACGCCTTATAGGATTCTACATACAGGTCTTTGTCTCTTTGGGTATTTTATTCTTTTGTTGCAGTGGTGGATTGGATTTTTTCGTTATTTTTTTTTTCTAATTTTGTGTTGTTAGTTTTTAGGAATGTAAGAAATTTCTGTGTATTGATTTTGTATACTGTGACTTACTAAATTCATTGATTAGCTCTAGTAATGTTCTGATGGTATCTTTAGGGTTTTATCTGTATAGTAGTATCATATCATCTGCAAACAGCGAGAGTTTGCTTCTTTTCTCGTCTGGATTCCTTTTATTTCTTTTTCTTCACTGATTGCCAGGGCTAGGACTTCCAAATCTATGTTTGGAAGTATCTAAACTTCCAAATAATAGTGTTGAGAGTGATAATCCTTGTCTTATTCTTGATCTTAGAGGAAATAAATGCTTTCAGTTTTTCATCTTTGAAAATTATATTTGCTGTGGAATTGTTGTTTATGGCCTTTATTAAGATGAAGTAGTTTCCTTCTATGCACATTTGCAGGTTATTCCCTGCAAATGTCTGATATTCCCATCTCTTTAAGAATTTTCCACAGTTTGTTTTGATCCACACAGTCAAAGGCTTTAGTGTGGTCAATAAAGCAGAAGTGGATTTTTTTTTTCTGGAACTCTCTTGCTTTTTCTATGATCCAACAGATATTGACAATTTGATCTCTGGTTCTTCCTCCTTTTCTAAATCCAGTTTGAGCATCTGGAAATTCTTTTGATTTTTTTTTTTTTTTGCATGGAGTATCATTTTCCATCTCCTCACTTTCAGTCTGAATGTATCTCTAGTTCTGAAGTGGGTCTCTTGTAGATGGCATATATATAGGTCTTGTTTTTGTATCCATTCATCCAGTCTGTGTCTTTAGGTTGGAGTATTTATTCCATTTACATTTAAAATAATTATATATATGTATCTGTTCCTATTGCCATTTCCTTAATTGTTTGGGGTTTGTTTCTATAGGTCTTTTCCTTCACTCCGCTTTCCTGCCTAAAGAAGTCCCTTTAGCATTTGTGGCAAATCTAGTTTGGTGGTGCTGACTACTTTTAACTGTTGCTTGTCTATAAAACTTTCAATTTCTCCATCAATTTTGAATAAAATCCTTGATAAGTAGACTAATCTTTGTTGTAGGCTTTCCCTTTTTGCTTCTTTAAATATATCCTGTCATTCCTTTGTGGCCTGCAGAGTTTCTGCTGAAAGATCAGCTGTTAATCTTATGGGGTTTCCATTGTATACTATTTGTTGTGTTTCCCTTGTTTGGTTTAACATTTTCTTTGTATTTAGTTTTTGTTAGTATGACTAACATGTTTCTCAGCATGTTTCTCCTTGAGTTTATCCTATATTGTACTCCCTGTGCTTCCTATTCTTGATTAACTATTTCCTTTCCCTTGTTAGAGAATGTTTTGATTGGAATCACTTCAAAATTTTTCTCAAACCCTTTTGTTCCTCTTCTTCTTCTGGGACCCCTATAATTCAAATATTGATGCACTTACTATTGTTCAGGAGGTCTCTAACACTATCCTCAATTCTTTTCATTCTTTTTTATTCTGCTCTTTGGCAGTTTTTTCCACCATTTTATCTTTCAGTTCACTGCTCCATTTTTCTTCCTCAGTTATTCTTCTATTGTTTCCTTCTAGAGTATTTTTAATTTGTTGTTCATCACTGTTTGTTTATTCTTTATTTCTTCCAGGTCCTTTTTATATATGTAATGATTCTTGCATTTTCTCCACTCTGTTTTCAAGATTTTGGATCATCTTTGCTATCATCTTTTTCTGAATTTTTTCTTAGGTGGTTTGCCCAGTTCCTCATTTATTTGCTCTTCTAGGTTCTTACCTTGTTCCTTAATCTACATGGTATTTCTCTGACTTTTAATTTTTTCTAACTTTCTGTGTTTGAGGTCTCATTTCCCCAGGCTATAGGGTCATAGTACTTTTTACCTTTGGTCAGCCCAAGGTGGGTGAGTTTGTCGAGTGGCTTGTGTAAGCTTTGTGTTGAGAGGGATTTATACCTGTGTTCTGGTGGAAGAAGTTGGGTTTTTTTCCTCTGATGGGAATGGCCACGTGATGTGGTGTGTTTTGGGATGTCAGTGGGCAGCCTGTCTGCCAATGGTTGGGTTTGTGTTCTTATCTTGCTTGTTGTTTGGAAGATGCCTCCATCGTTGGGTGCTGCAGGTAGTTGGGTGATGCCAGGTCTTTGGTTCAGGTGGAGGCCTTAGTGGGAGTTCTCACTGTTTAATACTCCCAGAGGTCAGGAGTTCTCTGGTGGTCTAGTGTTCTGGACTCAATGCTTCTACACCACAAGCTCAGGCCCAACTTCTATCCAGAGAACCAAGATCCCACAAGCCATTCGTTATGGCAATAAATGGGGTTAAACAAAACAGAAACCAAAAAAATGAAACCCAGACAGTTTGTAAAAGAAAATCAGATGAATAGAGACAAAATCAAAGGAACATACACATATTCATACACACACACACAAATAAGGAAAATAGGCCAAAGGAAAGAAAGTAGAAGAGAGTGACCTGGTGAACAAAGGCAACCAAAAATGTTATCAACTAATTGCAAACAAAACTAACTAAAACACCAAACACAAAACAAGAGAAAAGCATAGTGCTGACTGAGCAATGAAGCAAAGTAAACAAAACAAACATGTTGAAAAAAGAGAAAAGTAGAAAAATAAAATTAAATCAAATTATATAAAAAGATCTCTATATAGAAAAACAAGATAGTGGAGGAGTAGGTGGACATGGAGTACATTTCCCTCCATGGATACATCAGGAATACACCTTCAGACAGAGAAGATCTTGTAGAACACCAGCTGAGAGTGGGCAGAAGTACCTGACCACCAGAAAAGAGTATTTAGAAACACACAAAACTCCATAGGACAAAGAAAATAAGGGGAGAAAGAGTAGAGTGAGCAGGACTGGACATGCCCTTGGTGAGTAGGGGAATTGAGGCAGGGGTCTGATCCCCACATTGGGGAAAATATTTGGGATAGAGATAAACAGTTGAGACTGAGAGTGAAGCGGTTGATCTGTGACAGTCTAAATAGAATGAGAATCACACAGACAATCCTTGCCACAGCCATACGTACCCCAGACAGGGATGTAAGTCCCCTAGAAAGTACGGTGGCTGAGAGCTGGAGCATAGCGATTGTAGGGCAATCCCAGGAGGTCTGATGTTGATTGTGGGGAGACAGCCCTTAGGGACATGAGGAAGGAGAATGTGGTGGGAAATGCCTATGAAGAAAAACCAGGCAGCAATGGAAGCAAGGCAATACTACTGAGTCATACATAAGGGGTGGAGCCATCACTGTAGCTTCTCACTCCCCGCACACCAGCACAAGCAGTTGAACAATAAAAACCCCAGAAATCCTCTCCCTTTAAGTACCTGATGCACCAAAAAAAAAAAACAGAGAAAGACCCCAGCCAGGGGGAACCTTTAAGTTCCTGATATGCCAAGCAATAGAGAAGGACCCCAGCCAGGGTGCCCATTTAAGCACCTGAAGTGCCCAACAACAGAGAAAGACCCCAGCAAGAAGTGCCCTTTAAATGCCCAAACAGGCAGAGCAACAGAGAATGACCAGCTAAAGAGGCCCTCTGTTAACCAGCTGCCAGAGGCTAGAAAAAGACTCTGATAAGTCCATAACTCCTTCAACTGAAGCAATCGCTGTCCCTGCACACTTGGTGCTGCCAGGGTCCCCATGAACCAAACAGCTGCACCCCCTTCACGCACAGTCCTCACTGGGGCAGAAGTGCCACAGGCTAGAAAAAGCCCTTTCATTGTTCAGTCACGCAGCCGTGTTGAACACTTTGCAACCCCATGGACTGTAGCACTCCAGGCTTCCCTGTCCCTCACTATTTCCTGGAGTTTGCTCAAACTCATATCCATTGAGTCCATGATGCCATCCAACCATCTCATGCTCTGTCATCCCATTCTCCTACCACCTTCAATATTTCCCAGTATCAGAGATTTTTCCAATGAGTTGGCTCTTCACATCGGGTGGCCAAAGTAACGGAGCTTCAGCTTCAGTGTCAGTCCTTTCAATGAATATTCCGTCTTGGTTTCCTTTAGGATTGACTGGTTTGATCTCCTTGCTGTCTAAGGAACTCTCAAGAGTCTTCTCCGGCACCACAGTTCAAAGGCATCAATTCTTCAGCATTCAGCCTTTTTTTTTTTTTTTTTTGTCCAGCCCTCACATCCCTACATGACTCCTGGAAAAACCATAGCTTTGACTATACAGACCTTTGTCAGCAAAGTAATGTCTGTATTTTAATGTGCTGTCTAGATTTTCAATAGGTTTTCTTACAAAGGGCAAGCATCTTTCAATTTCATGACTGCAGCCACCATCTGCAGTGATTTTGGAGCCCAAGAAAATAAAGTCTGTCACTGTTTCCAGTGTTTCCCCATCTATTTGCCATGAAGTGATGGGACCAGATCTTCATTTTTTGAATACTAAATTTTAATAAAAGCCAGCTATTTCACTCTCCTCTTTCACCTTCTTCAAGAGGTTCTTTAGTTCTTCTCTTTCTGCCATTAGAGGGGTGTCATTTGCATATGTGAGGTTATTGATATTTCTCCCAGCAATCTTGATTCCAGCTTGTGCCTCAACCAGTGGGGCATTTCACTTGATGTAACCTGCATATAGGTTAAATAAATGGGATGAGAATATACATCCTTGACATACTCCTTTCCCAATTTGGAACCAGTCTGTTGTTCCATGTCCGATTCTAATTGTTGCTCCTTGACCTGGATACAGTTTCACAGGAGGCATGTAAGGTGATCTGGTATTCCCATCTCTTGAAGAATTTCCCTGTGTGATGCACAGTTTGTTGTGATGCACACAGTCAAAGGCTTTAACGTAGTCAATGAAGTGGAAATATATATTTTTCTGGAAATATCTTGCTTTTTCTATGATCCTATGAATGCTGGCAATTTGATATCTGGTTCCTCTGCCCTTTATAAATCCAGCTTGTACATCTAGAGTGCAGCACTTTAACAGCATCATAGTTTAGGATTTGAAATAGCTCAGCTGGAATTCCATCACGTCCACTGGCTTTGTTCATAGTGATGCTTCTGAATGCCACTTGTCTTCACACTCCAAGATGTCTGTCTCTAGGTGAGTGATCACTCCATCATGGTTATCTGGGTCATTAAGACCATTTTTTTTATAGTTCTTCTTTGTATTCTTGCCACTTCTTCTAAATACCTTCTATTTCTGTTAGGTCCATACCTTTTCTGCCCTTTATTTTGCACATCTTTTGTGTGAAATGTTCCCTTGGTATCTCTAATTTTCTTGAAGAGATCTCTAATCTTTCCCTTTCTATTATTTTTCTCTATTTCTTTATAATGTTCATTTGAAAATGCTTTTTTGTTTCTCCTTGCTATTCTTTGGAACTCTGCATTCACATGGGTATATCTTTCCTTTTCTCCTTTGCCTGTTGCTTCTCTTCTTTTCTCAGCTATTTGTAAGGCCTCCTCAGACAACCATTTTGCATTTCTTTTTCTTGGGGATAATTTTGATCACTGCCTCCTGTCCAATGTTATGAACCTCTGTCCATAGATCTTCACTCACTCTGGCTATCAGATCTAATTCCTTGAATCTATTTGTCACTTCCACTGTATAATCATAACAAATTTGATTTACCTGAATACTTATATGGCCTAGTGGTTTTCCCTACTTTCTTGAACTTAAGTCTGAATTTTTCAATAAGGAGTTCATGATCTGAGCCACAGTCAGCTCCCAGTCTTGTTTTTCCCGACTGTATAGAGCTTTTCCAACTTTGGCTACAGAGAAGATAATGAATCTGATTTCTGTATTGACCATCTGGTGATGTCCATGTGTGGCACTGTCTCTTTTGTTGTCAGAAGAGGGTGTTTGCTATGACCAGTAGATTTTCTGGGCAAAACTCTGTTAGCCTTTGCCCTGCTTCATTTTATACTCCAAGGACAAAGCTGCCTGTTACTCCAGGTATCTCTTGACTTCCTACTTTTGCATTTCAGTCCCCATGATGAAAAGGACATCTTTTTTTGCATGCTAGTTCTAGAAGTTGTTGTAGGTATTTACAGAACCATTCAATTTCAGCTTCTTCAGCATTAGTGGTTGGGGTACAGAGTTGGAATAATGTGATACTGAATGGTTTCCTTGGAAATGAGCTGAGATCAGTCTGTCATTTTTGAAATTGCACCCAAGTACTGCATTTCCCTAATAGTACCACATCTCTTATGACAATAGCTACTAGTGTCTCTGTACAGCCAGAAGTGCTATGGTCCCCATGACCCAAGCAACCACACCACCTCCTCCCTCATCTCCACTGGGACAGAGCTGCCAGAGGCTAGGGAAAAAAAAACCTAAGAGCACCATATTTCCTGCTGCCCTAGCCACTGGCTCCCCTGTTACTTGGTGCTACCAGGGACCCTGTGACCCAAGCAGCTGTGCCACCTCCACACCTGTTCCTCACTGAGGCAGACCCAAGTCCTCCAGGGATGTCTCAGGAGCAAACCCCTGTGGACAACTCCCATACAGAGATGGAGATAAAACCACCATTGAAACCCAGAGGCAGTTCAGCTAAGGACAAGGACCCAAAACCTTCCCACCAACTGTATAAACTGCAGGTTAAATCACATGATCAACTAGGCAGACTGTATGTGTATGTATATGGAATATATAAAAGGACAAAAAGAATGTCCACAAAATAAAATGCTATAGTTCTGACAGCTGTAGACATTGGAGGCAAGAACACACAGGAGCGAGACCAGGTTAGAATCTGAGCTGCCCCCACAGCAGGTCCAGAGACCAGCCCAGTATTGAAGGGCATCCCAGGGAGGTAAGATGGAGTGTGACTCCCAGTGAGTGAAAAGACACTTAAAGCTGAGATTCAAGAAAAAACATTTATTATTGTTATATTTTGACTTGTTCTGTAATTGCTTCTGAATTTTTTCTTTCTTTTTTTCCCTTTTATTCCCCTTTTTTCCTGTTGTTGTAATAATTGATTTTATTAGGAAGTTTAAAGCTGCTTAAGCTTTTGAGAATTTCTTTTTAATCACTTTTAATTTCTTTTATGTACTTCTGCCTCTACATTGCCCTTTTCCAGTTCTGTGGGGTTTTCATTTTGTTTGTTTTTTCTTTTAATTTTCAAATTTTTAAAGTTTATTATATTTTTTTCTACATTTATTTTTGTATTTGATTTTCCAACTGTTCTTTTCACATTGTAGTTATACTTTAATATATGTAAATCTTCATCTACCTCTATTTAACGTTGCATTTCTATTCTTTCTTCTTTTTCTCAACATGCTTGTTAGTTTGATTTCGTTGCTTTATTCCCCAGTTGGACCTTGCTTTGGTATTGTTTTCCATTTTGTGCTTTAGTTAGTTTTGCTTTTAACTGGTTGATATCACTCTTGGTTCTTTTGTTCACCAGGTAAATCAATTGTACTATACTTTTTTGATGATATTCATTTGTTTATGTGTATGTATATTTGTGTGTATATTCCATTATTTTTATTATTATTTGCCAGATTTTTATTTGCCAATTTTCTGGGGTGTGTCTTTTGTTTCTTATTTTGTGTGCTTCCCCAGAAAATTGGCAAATAAAAAATCTGGCAAATAATAATAAAAATAATGGAATATACACACAAATATACATACTCATAAACAAACAAATACCGTTTTGTGTGTCTTTTGTTTCTTGTTTTGTGTGTTTCTTTTAATTCCATTTAATGCCATAAAACACCACCTGTGCAATCTCCAGTCCCTGGCCAGATATCAGGCCCTTAGCCTTTTGAGTGGGAACGCTGACTCCAAGACCCTAGACTTCCAGAGAACTCCTAAACCTAGGGAGTATTAATTAATGAGAACTCCCATAAAGGATCCCCCTGAATACAAGACCCAGCATCACCCAACTTCCAGCAGCTTCCAGTGCAGGATGCCTCATCAAAACAATAAACAAGACAAAAACACCAACCCAATCATCAGCAGGGTTTCCCAGGTGGCTCAGATGATAAAGAACCTGCCTGCCAATGCAGGAGATCAGGAGATGCAGGTTCAATCCCTGGGTTGTGAAGGTCCACTGGAGAAGGAAATGGCAACCCACTCCAGTATTTTTGCCTGGAGAATCCCATGGACAGAGGAGCTTGATGGGCTACAGTCCATGGGGTCACAGACAGTCGGACATGACTGAACGACGAACACAATCATCAGCAGACAGGATTGCCACCTCACAGAGCCCTGTCCATCAGAGGAAAATAAAACTCACCTCCTCCCACCAGCAGGCAATCACATGTCATACTCTACAACAACCTTATACAAAACAATGGACGAACCCTACCCACCATGGGCAGAAACCAAAAGGAAGAAGGAATTCAACCTCGAAGACTGGGAAAAGGAAATCTCAAATAGAATAAGTTAAAAAAATGTAAAGGCAGAGAAATACAGTGTAAATGAAGGAACAACCTAGAGACACACAAGTCCAAATAAATAAATAGAAAATAGGCAAACTACTTGAAAAATAATTCAGAGTAAGGAATTGTTTCTTCTTTTTACTGTGCTGATTAGGTTGGTCATAGCTTTTCTTCCAAGGAACAAGTGTCTTTTAACTTCATGGCTACAGTCACCATCTGCACTGATTTTGGAGCACAAGAAAGTAAAGTTTGCCACTATTTCTGTTGTTTCCCATCTATTTGTCATGAAGTGATGGGACTGGATGCCATAATCTTAGTTTTTTGAATGCTGAGTTTTAAGCCAGCTTTTTCACTCTCCTCTTTCACCTTCAGCCCAAGGCTCTTTAGTTAGTTTCTCTTTGCTTTCTGCCATTAGGGTGGTGTCATCTGCATATCTGAGGTTATTGATATTTCTCCAAGCAATCTTGATTCCAGCTTGTGCGTCAACCAGCGCAGCATTTTGCATGATGTAGTCTGCATATAATTTAAATAAGCAGGGTGACAATATACAGCCTTGACATACTCCTCTCCCAATTTGGAACCAGTCTATTGTTCCATGTCCAGTTCTACCTATTGCTTCTTGACCTGCATACAGATTTCTCAAGAGACAGGTAAGGTCGTTGGTAGTCCCATCTCTTTAAGAATTTTCCACAGTTTGTTGTGATCCACACAGTCAAAGGCTTTGGTATAGTCATTGAAGCAGAATTTGATGCTTCTCTGGAAATCTCTTGCTTTTTCTATGATCCAATGGATGTTGAAAATTTGATCTCTGGGTCCTCTGCCTTTTCTAAATCCAGCTTGAACATCTGGAAATTCTTGGTTCATGTACTATTGAAGCTGAGCTTGGATAATTTTGAGCATTACTTTGCTAGTGTGTGAGATGAGTGCAATTGTGCAACAGTTTGAACATTCTGTAGCAATTCAGTCACCATCTATAAGAGACCCAATTCAGACACATAAAGACTGAAAGAAAATGGATGTAAAAAGGTATTCCATGCAATTTGAAACCAAAAGAAAGCTGGAGTAGCAATCCTCATATCAGACAAATAGACCTTAAAATAAAGAATTTTAGAAGATATAAGGAAGGATACTTCATAATGATCAAGTGATCAATCCAAGAGGAAGACAAAACAATTGTAAATATTTATGCACCCAACGTAAGAGCACCTCAAGACATGAGACAAACACTAACAGACATAGAAGGAGAAATTGACAGTAACACAATAATAATAGGGGACTTTAACACCCCACTTACACCAATGGACATATCATGAAAACAGGAAATCAATAAGGAAACACAAGTCTTAAATTACACATTAGACCAGAGATACCTCATTAATACCTTCAGGAGATTACATCCAGATGTAGAATAATACACTTTCTTCTCAAGTGCACATGGAACATTTTCCAGTATAGACCATATCATGGGTCACAAATTAAACCTCAGTAAATTTAAGAAAATTGAAATAGTTTGAAGCATCTTTTCTGATCACAACATTATGACACTAGATGTCAATTACAGGAAGAAAAACAACTTAAAAAAACACAAACACATGGAGATTAAAAATACATTTCTAAATAACGAACAGATTACTGAAGAAATTGAAAGAGAAATCAAAAATTTCCTAGAAACAAATGACTATGAAAATACGGCATCTCAAAACCTATGGGATGTAGCAAAAGCAATTCTAAAAAGGAAGTTTATAGCAATACAATCCTACCTCAAGAAACAAGAAAAACCTCGAAGTGACAACCTAACTTTATACCTAAAACAACAGGAAGAAGACCATAAAAATCCCAGTTAGCAGAAGGAAATAAATCATAATGATCAGAGCAGAATTAAAGAAAAAAATGAAAGAAACAACAATAAAGATTAATACAACTAAAAGCTGGCTGTTTGAGAAGATAAACGAAATTGACAAACCATTAGCCAGACTCATCAAGAAAAAAAGAGCGCAGGATCAGATCAACAAAATTAGAAATGAAAAAGGAGTCGTTACAACAGACAATGCAGAAATACAAAGGATTATAGGAGACTTTTATGACCAACTATATGAAAGTAAAATGGATAACCTGGAAGAAATGGAAAGATTCTTAGAAAAGTTCAATTTCCCAAGACTGAACTAGGAAGAAATAGAAATTATGAACAAGCCAATTATAAACACTGAAATCAAAACTGTGATCAAAAATTTCCCAAAAAACAAAAGTCCAGGGACAGATGGCTTCAGAGGGGAAGTCTATCAAACATTTAGAGAAGAGCTAATGCTTATCCTTCTAAAACAGTTTCAACAAATTGCAGAGGAAGGAACACATCTGAACTCATTCTATGAGGCCACCATCACCCTGATACCAAAATCAGACAGAAACAACACAAAAAATAGAAAATTAGAGGTTAATATCACTAACAAATGTAGATGCAAAAATCCTCAACAAAATTCTAGCGAACAGAATTCAGCAACACATTAGAAAGTCATACAGCATTATCAAGTCAGGCTTATTCAGGGATACAAGGATTTTCAATATGTGCAAATCAGTCGGTGTGATACACCATATTAACAGATAGAAATATAAAAGCCATATGATAATCTCAATAGATGCAAAAAAAGCATTTGACAATATTTAGCACCAATTTATAATAAAAACTCTTCAAAAAATTAGCATATAAGGAACCTACCTGAACATAGTAAAGACCATATATGATAAACCCACCACAAACACTATTCTCAGTGGTGAAAAACTGAAAGCATTCCTTCTATGATCAAGAAAAAGATAAGGGTACCCACTCTCACCACTCTTGTGCAACATAGTTTTGGAAATCTGAGTTACGGGAATCAGAGAAGAAAAAGAAATAAAAGGAGTCCAGATCCATAAAACAAAACAAAACTCTCTCTGTTTGCAGATGACATGATATTTTTATTATTATTATTTTTTTTAATAAATTTATTTATTTTAGTTGGGGGCTAATTACTTTACAATATTGTAGTGGGTTTTGCCATACATTGACATGATATTATACATGGGAAAGGTTATGGCTGTGAGCTATGAACAGAGCTGATATTCATGGCCTCAGGAGAAGAGAATTTCGATCCAGAGCCAGAGATGAGGCTTGATTACTCAGAGCTTCTGTGTAGCAAAATTTTATTAAAGTGTAAAAGCGTTCCCCTCTTTTGAAGGGAACAGAAAGAGTGCTCCCTTAATGTTTTTAAGCAAAGCATTTTATACTTATTAGCAAGCTTGCTAATCATAGATAAAAGAAAAACCTCAAGGCTGAAAGTTGCACCAGGCTTCTCCCATGCATTTTGAAATAACATCCACACAAGGCGAGACATCCCCGGCCATAAAACAATTGGAGTCTTGAAGAAAGGCAGATTCCCAAGCGAATATATAATTTCATTAACATAGCTTAAGAAAAACATTTCCCTGAGTAAGATATATCGTTTTGCTGAGCCATTAGCAGCTCAAAGTTATTTTCAGGTGTAACCAAGTGTCATCATGGTAACACAGAATTAAAAGGAGCCTCCTTTAATCTTGTGTAGAGAAGAGGAAAAAATAGTTTGCAACCTCCAGTTTATTTTCTCCTGCTGCTTGGAGACCCTGAACTCCCTACCAAGGCCTACCTAACCCTTTCACATAGAAAACCCTAAAGATACTTTTGCAAAATTACTAGAGCTAATCAGTGAATTTACCAAAGTCGCTGGATACAAGATCAATACACAGAAATCACTTGCATTCCTATATGAAAGTGAAAGTGAAATAGCTCAGTCGTGTCCGACTCTTGTGACCCCTTGGACTGTAGCCTACCAGGCTCCTCCATCCATGGGATTCTCCAGGCAAAAATACTGGAGTGGGTTGCCATTTCCTTCTCCAGGGGATCTTCCCGACCCAGGGATCAAACCCGGGTCTCCCGCATTGCAGGCAGACGCTTTAACCTCTGAGCCACCAGGGAAGCATTCCTATATACTAACTATGAAATATCAGAAAGAGAAATTAAGGAATCAATTCAACTCAAAATTGCTACAGAAAGAATAAAATATCTAGGAATAAACCTACCTAAGGAGAAAAAAAGGAGAAGGCAATGGCACCCCACTCCAGTACTCTTGCCTGGAAAATCCCATGGACGGAGGAACCTGGTAGGCTGCAATCCATGGGGTCACAAAGAGTCCGACACGACTGAGCGACTTCACATTCACTTTTCACTTTCATGCATTGGAGAAGGAACTGGCAACCCACTCCAGTGTTCTTGCCTGGAAGATCCCAGGGACGGGGGAGCCTGGTGGGCTGCTGTCTATGATGTCGCACAGAGTCGGACACGACTGAAGCGACTTAGCAGCAGCAGCAGCAGCAGCAGAGATAAACCTATGCATCTATGGGTACCTTATTTTTGACAAAGGTCACAAGAAAATACAATTGAGAAAAGATAGCCTCTTCAATAAATTGTGCAGGGAAAACTGGACAGCTCTGTTTAAAGAATGAAACTAGAAAATTTCCTAATACCATACATGAAGATAAAGCCAAAATGGATTAAAGACCCAAATGTAAGACCAGAAACTATAAAAGTCTTAGAGGAAAACCCAGGCAGAACACTCTCCAACATAAATCCCTAAAGTAATGTAAATAAAAACAAAAATAAACAATTGGGACCTAATTAAACATATAATCTTTTGAACAGCAAAGAAAACTAAAAACAAGGTGAAAAGACAATCTTCAGAATGGGAGAACAGCTATTCTCCCAATAGCAGAATAGCAAATGAAACAACTGACAAAGGATTAATTTCAAAATTATATGAGCAGCTAATTCAACTCAATACCAGAAAAACAAATAACCCAATCAAAAAGTGAGCAAAAGACCTAAACAGATGTTTGTCCAAAGAAGACATACAGATGGCTAACAAACACATGAAAAGATGCCCAACATGGGTCATTATTAGAGAATTGCACATCAAAACTGCAATGAGATATCACCTTACACCTGTCAGAATGGCCATCACCAAAATCACTACAAACAATAAATGTTAGAGAGAGTGTGGTGAAAAGGGAAGCCTCTTGCACTGTTGGTGGAAATGTAATTTAATATAGCCACTATGGAAGACAGTATAGAGATTCCTTAAAAAACTAGATATAAAACCACCATATGACCCAGCAATCCCACTCATAGGCATATACCCTGAAGTAACCAAAACTGAAAAAGACATATGTGCCCCAATGTTCATTGCAACAGTGTTTAAAATAACTAGAACATGGAAGCAACCTAGATGTCTATCAACAGATGGATGGATAAAGAAGCTTGGTACATATATACAATACAATACGACTCAGCCATGAAAAGGAATGCATTTGTGCTAATGAGGTAAATGAACCTTGAACCTATTATGCAGAGTGAAGTAAGTCAGAAAAATAAATATCATATACTAGGGCATATATATGGAATCTAGAAAGATGGTACTAATGAAATTATCTGCAGGGCAGTAATGGAGACACAGACATAGAGAACAGACTCTTGGACATGGGGGCAGGAGGAAGAAGAGGATGGACTGTATGGATAAAGTAACATAGAAACTTACATTACCATATGCAAAATAGATAACCAATGGGAATTTGCTGTATGAGTCAGGGAACTCAAATTGGGGCTCTGTTACAATCTAGAGGAGAAGGACAGAGAGGGAGGTGGGAGGGAAGTACAAGAAGGAGGGGATATATGTATATCTATGGATGATTCATGTTGATGTTTGGCAGAAACCAACACAATTCTGTAAAGCAATTATTCTTCAACAAATATAAACAAATAAAGAAGATCTATATACATTAAGCAAAAAATACAACAAGAAATGATCTTTTAAAATCTAGAGAACCACAGAAGACAAAGTAGTAAAAATATAGAAAAAAAACAAAAATATGATTTAAAAAGTTCCCCAAAGCCTAGATAGAGATAATAATTTCAATAAAAACAACAACAGCAGAGAAAAAAAAGAAAAAAATCCAGAATCAACTACAGAGCAAATCAAAACATAAGAATAATAATAAATGTTTTTCCAATGTATAACACTAGTTTTACACCATTTTTATTATTTCTGTATAACAGTTGGGGATCCCTGATAGGTTTATGAGGAAGGTGATAGGTATTGTTAAAGATCCAGTGAATGAATTTATGCTCAAATTATGTGTTGTTGTTTAATGAAATCAAAAGGTTTTACAACAACAGGTGTAGAAAATGTCACAAAACAATGAAAGTTAGATTCTAAAAATAAACTTGAAAAAGGTTGATAGAGTATATTCATGGGAAAAGTGACAACTTTTATTTTCAACCTACTATAGTGTCTAATAAAATATACTATTGAGTGCTTAATATTTATCAGATAAAGTACCAAGTGTTTTACATACATTATCTCCTTTGAACCTCTCAACAGCACTTCATTAGCACTTATTATCACCATTCACAGGTAAAGAAACTGAGTTTAGTCCTAGAGGAAAGAACTAGAGTTAAAACATTGAATTACATCTTGAGGGCAATTTTGCTACAAGGTGTGGGATTTATTTTTACTGGATGAATCCTGCTCAACCTGTTTTTAAAAGCATTGCACCCTTTTGGCAGACTTCTAAGAATTAATCATTTGAAGTAATTATCCTATAATCTCAGTTCCAGAAATAACTGCGTTGTTCTTCAGCAGTTAATTTCATTCCATTCTGTGGACTTTCTGAACCACGTAATTTATTGCATTTCCCAGCATATGTCAGAGGCTTAGAGAATATAGAGACAAACTGGTGACCAATTTATAGCAAAGGTATTGAAACATTCATCATACTAATCTTTTTCTCTCTTTGTTTTAATTTCTCTGAAGCTCTAAGTTCCTTATTTACATATAACATGCTTACAAAGTCTATATCCATTTAAAATTTTCCTCCGGTCTGGGATTAGTTGGTATAAAATTTAAAACAAAAATGTCCAAATGAGCCACCACTCTATATGACCCTTATTGCCGTTAATCAATATTGATGATTTTATTCACAACCTCTCAAGTCCTGATCTCTTTCTTACAAATTAATTGTAAGAAAACTTTTTGTTCATTTATTAGGATATTCTCTATTATAATTATCTCCATGGCAGTAAATGCCAAACTCTTTATTCTTTCCAATAGTTACTGCATTAGTTATAATTGAAAAAAATAGCATTAAACTATCTACTTACTTCAATAATAGGAGTGTGAAGAATAAAATACCTGCTCACAGCTTGGAAACTGCATTTCAGTTTATCCAAATCTCCTGTAAGCCTATATTAGCATATGATTAATATTTTCCTTGAAAGAGACTGTAACATTATGACCCTTCTCAGATGTCTAATCTATTTGATACTCACACACTGACCAACTCAATGTTCATTGCCTTGTCCATAGGATGTGAAGAGCTACAGTTTGAACCTTATCTAGAGTTCCTATTCAGTGCTTTTCCACATAATATTTTATCCATAATATGAAACAATTCACATTCTGAAAACTGCCACTTGATGTCACAAGAAATGGTTTAGTAAATATCACCACAAGAGGCAGAAAATTTGTTTTAATTTGCTATTATTTGTATTTGATATTTTAAAGGGATTTTTAAATGAAAAATGATTTTATATTTAAATTTACCCATGTTTACCATTTCTGGTATTATTCATTCTTTTGTGAAGATTCAAGTATTTTTCTTTTGCCTGAAGACCTTCTTTTAACATTTCTTACAGATCTGCTTGTGACGAGTTCTCTAAGATTTTATTTGTTTCAAAAAATCTTTATATTGCTTTCATTTTAAAAGGGTATTTTTGCATAAAAAATTGCACGATGTGAAAGTTGTGAGTTAAGTTTTATTTGGGGCAAAATGAAGACTGTAGCCCCAAAATGAAGACTGCTCTGAAGAGGTAGGGGGGTGGAGGGGAGTTCCGTATATATGTGATTTTGGTGAAGGGAGAATGCATGCAATCAAGCATGTATTTTTCCAGAAGTGCTCTACTAGTCTCATGGAGCTTTCTGTTAGTCACAAAGAATAGTCATCACCATGAAGGAGTTTAGCACTTTTCTATATATGAGGAGATGCAAGAATTGGGCTCATAAAAATGACTTCTGTAAATATCTAACTATCTGAAGTTTTTCCCTGAGCACAAAGTTCTACAGTTCTGCTCTCCACCCTAAACTGCTTCCAAGGGATGTTGAGAATCATCACCTGCAGGAGCACATGATTTAATCTTTGTAGAGGTAGATGGCAACCACCCATGGCATATGCCAATTTGTCATTGACAGGGACCTCAACTACATGTTGGGAGGAATTTAATGACCATTTCATCCCATGGTACTAGGAAGACTCATCCCTATGTCTGGCAAATATTTCACTGGAGACCAATCAATGTGCTGTTACTGGACTAAGTCTATCAACAGTAACCAAAGGGCTCTGGACCATCCGTCTTACTTAATCTGTTATGATTCAGGAAAAATCCCTTCTTGTTGTATATCCCCATATCTAGGGTTACACTATTACAACCATTGATCTCATATAACATTAAGTAGTTTTGTTGGAGGCTCTGTCACACATTTGGTAATGCAAGAAACAACAATCTTGTAAAACAGACAAAGTACAAGTAATGTAGCTAGGAGTATTATTAAAGTCATAAGTAAGAACTGAGCCAAGAACTTCCATTAGGGGCAGCCCAGTATATACACAAATCCATCCCATAATTGTGGGAGGGGGGTTTTATTTCTTGGCTAAATTTTTGCTTGTTGCTTTGATTGAGCTTGAGTAACTTTGGAGGAAAAATTCATATTATGGCCAAGGGTCAGAGCAGGCAATATTAATTAGTCAGGTGAGGGGATCCCACCTAGTAATATTAAGAGTAGCCTGAACAGGACTCAACTTTCTTTCTTCTAAAATAAATATTCTCTGTTATTCAATAAGAGCTTTAGAGTGGAGTAATCCACCAAAGTAATCTAGAAGTACTAGTCACAGGTAAATACTAGCATAGTATCATGTCCATGATAGAAAACATTTGATTTATATGCAAAGATCCAAGAAGTCAAGAAAACATTATAAATGATCATGCAAATGAGGTCCAGCATCTTGGGTAAGCTGTCTACTTCTGATGTTGTCTTCTTATCCTGGTGTAAGTGTAGTTTCCTCTAATTGAGCATCATTTTAAGAAGAATTTGAGGTCAGCAACCCTCTCTATTGACCAGTCTGGTTTTGGGGCCTTTGGAAGTGGGAATTAATCCAAGAGTCAATTTCCCTTCAGTTTTACTGTGAATGAGCTAGTTAAGAGAACCTGATAAAATGTCCTTATATCCAAGTTGGAGACAGTTCTTTAAATTATGTCTTTTCTAATATACATAATCCCCTGTTGTGGGCCATGGGGCATCTGATCTTCATCCAAAGATTACTAAGGTAAGTTTCAGAAACGAAATTTAGTGTGTTCTTTTAATAAGTCAATTAACTTTACAATGATATAGCATAACAACAAGGAACTCGCAGGGAACTGAGTCAGTAAAGGCAGAACTTCATTAATAAAATTGAAATTTAACATTTTTAATACTTAATCTTTTTCTCTCTAAAAGCACCCTCAATTTTATCAACTATATCCAAATTAAGACTAATTTTTTTGCAAAATAAGTCTTGTCTCAATAAGCTTGGCCTGAGAATTTATATAACAATAGTTGATCAAATAGGCTTTTTGCTTTGTTGAAACTTTTATAAGGAAGCCTCAGACTGAACTTTTAAAGATGTTCTCAGGGCTAGGAAAGTCACATCAATGACTTACCACAAATTTTGCCTTACAGATCTAGATGAATTCCTTCCTTTTCAAAGTCTCCCAAATACCTTGAGTTTTCTGTACCTGTTGGCAAGTGGACTTCCTAATTTACCTGATAAAGCTGCTGGAAAACTAAGCATTTAAAGTCTCTGGAGGTAGCAGATAGAGAAAAATAAATAAATGTTTCAATTCTGCTTAAAAGGTATAATTTACCAAATTACTCTAAGTATAATTTGAGGGGAAGGTTTTCCTTATAGCTGGAAAATAAAGATTCAAACTAGTTGTTCTTCAGACAGAAACCATAAAAATTATAACCATATTCACCAGCTCATTCAGTTTTATGTAACATCCTTTTTGTTAACTGTTTTATGAAGCCATCAGATTTTCCCATTAGAATTCCTTGATTTCTTACCCATTTCAGCATTATGGTCTAAAAGTCAGATACTTGTATTCATCTAAAAGTTCTTTCTGTTAATCTTCTTCAAGAGGCAGCATTTCTGCAAAGGCATCAGAATAAAACCATAATTGTCTATAATGACAGAAGACTTAATAAGACACATTAAAATTTGATTACAATGCAATTGCCAAAGAAGCTTGGTTACTGCTGTGACATACAACACTTTAAGATAATGACTAGGATTATGATTAATAACATTTAATGGAACATATCAGAATTTTAGCAACTCCATGTAATTTCTAGATTATCTATATTAGTAATATTTACCATACAATATGACAATAATATTTATTATTCATTTGACAATACTTCCCATGTAATTTAATATACCAAATGAGCCTAATTAATTTAGTATATCTCTTTGGAATGTTTCAAGGGCCCTTTAAAGCATTCCAAAGTTAGTAGAGGTCAAAAAACTTCATTAAATTTTGATTTAAGAAACATGGAACAATTTTATGGACTCTGAGGGAGAAGGTGAGGGTGGGACGTTCTGGGAGAATAGCATTGAAACATGTATATTATCATATGTGAAACAGAACACCATTCCATGTTCGATGCATGTGACAAGGGCTCAGGGCCGGGGCAATGGGATGATCCAGAAGTATGGGATGGGGAGGGAGGTGGGTGGGGGGTCCAGGAAGGGGAACACATGTAAACCCATGGCTGATTCATGTCAATGTATGGCAAAAACTATTACAATATTGTAAAGTAATTAGCCCCCAACTAAAATAAATAAATTTATAAGAAAAAAAAAAAAAAGAAACTGTCAATAAATATCAAAAGGACTTAGAACACTCAGTCAGATAGGATCACAGGTCATTGTGAAACTATAGGTATTCACTTAGCCGAAGTAATAATAAAGGATTGCAAAGGCAAATATAGAGCAGATCACTTAAAAGTAAAGAAAATTATAATCTGGTATCAAAGGCAGTTCAACACCTTAAAAAAACCTGTATCATGCACAAAACTCTTTTCTCAGTTTCTACTTTCCATAAACCTTTCCTCACTTTCTGTACCCATTACTTGATTTGCTCATCCAGAAACAGCCACCTGTAAATCAGAGCTACTTCCTTTTCCCTTATTAAAATGCAATTCCATTCCTCATGCCCTCTTTACTGAAAATACACATCCTACTTTCCTTAAGCAACCATGAACTGTCCTTTATATCAGTGTTCTGTAGTTTAATGAATATAAATACTAGTGATAATTTCTAAGAACATTTGTTTTCTTATAGAGAACATCAAGGATGGCAGCAACCATATCCATTACTAATCCAAAATACGTTTAGTTTCTCTGCAAGAAGAAGCCAGTGCTTGCTAGCTAATGTTTTGGTATCTTATTTTATTTGGGAACAGCTTGCTATTCAATAAACTTCCATCACTTCACTTAATTTTGCACAAATCTAAATTTTCACGTTGTTGGGTATCTGGAGAGATGAAAATAGACATTCCTAAAGCATAACTATTCTTACTAGAGTTTATCTAAAACCACTTATCTTATTTCTATTTTCTTTCCTTAAAAGTTTCTTCACACTGAGCTGCTTTCCTTTCTGAAAATTTGACACAAACATAATAAGATCTTATTTAGCTTACATTGGCTTCCCCAGTGGTTCAGCAGTAAAGGAACCATCTACAATTCAGGAGACACAGGTTCGATCCCTGGGTTGGGAAGATCCTCCAGAGAAGGAAATGGCAACCCACCCCAGTATTCTTGCTTGGGAAATCCCATGGAGAGGGGAGCTTGGTGGGCTACAGTCCACTAGTTCACAAAAGTCAGACCCGACTTAGCGACTAAGACAACAACAAACTTAGACAGAATAAAAGTATTATACTTGATATTGATGATTCAAGACATGTCAATGTTGATTAGAACAAGTAAACCATATTACTAGGTACTAATTTAATATTGAATATTTTCCAATTCACTTGAACCTGAAATTAATTTAGCTTGATTTTCCTTGTATTTAGAATTGCTTGATTTGTAAGTGCTTATTTTAGGCCAATTAAACAGAGCTCATTTACAGATTAACCTCAGCAGTATTATCCAAAGACAAAGACACATATTGAAACGTACATATATCCAGACATGAGAGATCTAGCTTCATTTTCTGAATTTACTTACGCATCAGATCTTACAATATAAAATGTACTAGTTGTAAATAGCAGTTGGAATAAGAAAAATTTTAAAAGGCTTTGTACCCTTTTTTCTTCTCCAGTTTCAGAAATTAGAGATTGTCTAGATAAGATCAGTGATCCTGAGAGCTCTGGTCTCAAGGCACAGGGAGCAAAAACCAAGTTCTCCAAGTAGGACTTATACCCTCAAGACATTTTTTTTCCCTTCAAGCTAGCTTTCTCTATTCATGGGCAATTAAACTGATTGGAGGTCGGTTAACATTTGACTGGCACTGTGTACTTAATTGGTGCAATTGAAGTTTCAAAATTTTCATAGATACCGCATTTTCTTCCTTTTTAATAGTTCTGAAAAGTTGGGCAGCCAGTGTAACAAGGGTGTTTGTTTGTAATTCAGACCAACCTAGATTGTCTTTTGACTAGAGTAGCCAAATCCTCATCTAAGCCTTCTAAAAAGGCAGAATTAAGCAAAGGTTTGTGTTGGTGGTTAGAAAATGACTTATGTGTCAAGCCATAATGTTACTGAATTTTTTTCAGATCTTTCACAATAGTCCAGAATTGATTCATTCAATCTTCGGTTGCACTGTTGGATCTTTGTCCAGTCTCTACTTTTAGGAACAAGCTCTGGGATAAATTGAATAATTTTTGATCTGATTCCTTGCATTCAATGTGAGCCTGTGGTTTGAAATTCATTAAGGGATGTTTCCATTCTGCTTTCTTTGTTCATTCCCTTGTTTTGCTTTCAGAAACTAACAGCTGTATTAACTGACATAGATCTCAAAACCCAGGCTCATAGGACTGGATGGTTAATTCGGATTCCAAAGCAAAAACCAATGGTTCCTGACTTGGATTGGGAAATTACTTAACCAAGGCTCTAAATTCTGCTCAGGTGCTGGGTGTGTATGTAAGCACTGAGGGAGGTTCACCTCTCCCTGTAATAGGTTTCTCCTTAAGGGAACTGTAGTTATTTCTGATTTTTTTAATCCTCCTTTGCTGAGGTAAGTGAGGCAGCAGGAGGTGGAACAGTTTGAGAAGAACAAAAGGGATAACATCTGGCTGAGTAATTCAAGAAGAAGAGGATACATTCAGGGAGAGACAGAGTCAATGACAGAGTGGTAGCAGTCTTTTTGTTCTGATATAGTTTCAAGAGAAACTTGTAGATACCAATCAAACTAAGCATTCCATTCAGTCTGTTTGATCTTACAGCCATCTTATTTAATTGTGCATGCAAAAGTATCAGTATTGGAATATCAAAAAACCCCAAGCTGGTAATTTTAGGTTGAGATCTCCTACAAACAATAAATGCTAGAGAGGATGTGGAGAAAAGGGAACCCCTTTTCACTGTTGATGGGAATGTAAATTGATAAAACCACTACGGAGAACAGTATTAAGATTCCGTATGAACCTGGGAATTCTCTGCCACTGACTCTTGGAGAATATAATTTTTCCAATTAAGTAGGTACTTGCAAGTCTAAGTTTTGTACCTTCATAACCCTGGCTGGGGTGTTAGTTAGAGGCTGATTTTCTGATGCTTATTTCTGTGTTTGAGAAGCTTTACTTCCAATTTTAAAATTGAATTTGTCAGAGATAAAATTCACTAGTGAAATTGTGTGGTGGGCCAGTGTGTTTCTTAATAGCTTAACTCCTCTAGGTATCACTCCAGAGTTGTTTCAGCTCTTTTATGTGTCTCAGTTTCTCTCTTCAGCAGTCTAAGACTGCCACAGGTGCTCAGATTGCTGAATGGTCAATTTTTACCCACGATCCCTGAATAAGCAGGTGTTTTAATTATTGAGTGGGTTTCCCTTTTGGACCACTGCACAATATGAGGACTTGGCCTCCACCACAACCGTAAATTTATTAGTCACCTGAGAAAGCTATAACTGGCCAGGAGGAGTCTTGTCCCCTTTCTTTGAACAAAGCTCTCAAGTAATATCTTCTCTTTCATCCTGACAAATTATATTAAAGCAGCCATATTGAGAAAAAGCATCAGATCAGCCTCTTACCTAATGACTCAGCACAGACCACTCACTCTCGTGTCTTTCAACAAGCTCCACTCCACCCCAGTATCTTTTACTTGGATGAGAATTCCTCGGTATCATTCAACCAAGCTCCACCCAGTATTTTTCCACTAGGAGGGAGCAAGTACCTGTTACACCACCAAATAAAGCTCAGGATCATCAATCGACATGAGAGATCTGAGAATTAGGAGAGACTTAACAAATTTGTTGGGACTCTCTGAGGAGGGGGACAGGTGCAAGGGACCTCTGCTGATATGAAGGCTTCCATTACTCATGAAGTTCAGGCAAAGGAGAGAGTCCACTCTGGGTCCATTCTTTGCAATCACCATAAAACTGTTGACTTAAAGAATTCACAACATGAAACTTGCTGGTTAAGTTTTATTTTGGGCAAAATGAAGACTGCAGCCCAGGCGACAGCACCTCAGATAGCTCTGAGAAATTTCCCTGAAGAGGTAGGGGGGAAGGACAGCATATATGTGATTTTGATGAAGGGAGAGTACATGCAATCAAGCACATATTTTTCCAGAAGATTTCTACTAGTTTCATGAAGATTTCTGCTAGTCATGAGAAACAGTCATCAACCTGAAGGATTTTAGTGCTTTTCTAGATATGAGGAGAAGCAAGAATTTGGCTCATAAAAATGACTTCTGAAAATATCTAACTATATGAAGACCTGTCCTGCCAGTATTTTCTCCAAGCACAGAGTACCTAATTTCTGCTCTGAACTCTGAACTCCTTTCAGGGGTGTTGAAAACAATCAGCTGGAGCAGCACATGATATAACCCTTGTAGAGGTATATAGTAAGTGCACATGTCAAGTGCCAATTTGTGGTTGATAATATTGTCACTGGATATAGAATTCTAATTTGATTATTTTTCTTTCAGCACACTAAAGATACCACCTCATTTTCTTCTGTATTGCAGTTTGATCCCCTCTCTCTTTAGCATCCCTCCAACCACCCTATTCCATCCCCCTAGGACATCATAGAGCACCAAGCTGAGCTGACTGTGTATACGTCAGCTTCCCACTAGCTATCTATTTTACACATGGAAGTGTATAGATGTCAATGCTACACTGCCAATTCACCCCACATTTTACTTCCCCTGAAGTGTACAAAAGTACACTCTCTACATCTGTGTCTATATTCCTGTCTGGCAAATAAGTTCATCAGTAAATTTTTCTAGATTCTGTATATACATGTGTGTGTGTTAATAGACAATATTTGCTTTACTCTTTCTGACTTACTTCACTCTGTATGACAGACTCTAGGTTCATCCACCTCACTACAACTGACACAATTTTGTTTGTTCTTTATGGTTGAGTAGTATTCCACTGTATATATGTACCACAACTTTTTTTCCATTCATCTGCCAATGGGCATGTAGGTTGCTTCCATATCTTGGCTATTGTAAGAAGTGCTGCAAAGAATATTGGTGCACACATGTCTATTTGAATTATGGTTTTCTCAGGGTATATGACAAGTATTAGGATTGCTGGGTGATATGGTAGTTTTATTCCCAGAATAGTATGGAATCTTAATACTGTTCTCCATAGTGGTTGTATCAGTTTACATTCCCATCAACAGTGAAAAGGGGTTCCCTTTTCTCCTCATCCCCTCTAGCATTTACTGTTTGTATATTTTTGATGATGGCCATTCTGACTGGTGTGATGTGATACCTAATTGTAGGTTTGACTTGTATTATTCTGATAATGAGCAATGTTGAACACCTTTTCATGCATATGTTGGCCATCTGTGTGTCTACTTTAGAAAAATGTCTGGTTAGGTCTTCCACTCATTAAAAAAAATTATTTTGTTTAAATTGAAGGGAAATTACTTTACAATATTGTGTTGTTTTCTGCCATACGTCAAAATAAATCAGCCATAGGTATACATATGTCCCCTCCTTCATGAAGCTTCATCCCACCTCCCACTAAATCACACCCCTCTGTTGTCATAGAGCACTGGTGTTCAACTCCCTACATCATACAGCAAATTCCCACTATATATTTTACATATGGTAATGTACATGTATCAGTGCTACTCTTTCAGTTTAGTTCCACCCTCTCCTTCCCTCACTGTGTCCACAAGTCTGATCTCTTTGTCTTCATTTTAATTCCTGCCCTGCAAATAGGTTCATCAATAACATTTTTATGGATTCCATATATATGCATTAATATACGATACTTGTTTTTCACTTTTTAACTTACTTCACTCTGTATAAGTGGCTCTAGGTTCATCCACCTGACTACAACTGACTCAAACATGTTCTTTTATGGCTGAGTAATATTCCATTGTATACATGTAACAAAATTTCTTTATCCATTCATCTGTCAATGGACATCTAGTTTGTTCTGTCTTTGCTATTGTAAATAGTGAGCAAATGAATATTGGTGTGTATCTTTTTCAATTATGGTACAGGATTTTTGGGTCATATGGTAGTCTTCTTAGTTTTTTAAGGAATCTCAATTTACATTTTCACCAATAGTGCAATAAGCTAGCCTTTTCTCCACACCTTCTCCAGCATTTACTGTTTGTAGATTTCTTGATGATAGCCATTCTGACCAATGTGAGGTGATACCTCATTGTAGTTTTCATTTGCATTTCTATAATAATGAGAGATATTGAGCATCTTTTCATGTGTTTGTTAGCCATCTGTATGTCTTTGGAGAAATATCCGTTTAGGTTTTCTGCCCACTTTTTTTTTATTAGATTGTTTATTATTCTAGTATTGAGCTGCATGAGCTGCTTGTGTATTTTGGAGATTAATTTCTTGCCAGTTGTTTCAATTGCCATTAATTTTTCCCATTCTAAGGGTGCACTTTTCATCTTGTTTACAGTTTCCTTTGCCATGCAAAAATCTTTAAGCTTAATCAGGTCCCATTTGCTTATATTTATTTTTATTTCCATTATTCCAGGAGGTGGGTCACAGCGGATCTTGCTGTGATTTATGTCAAGGAGTGTGCTGCCTATGTTTTCCTCTATGTTTTCCTTTTTATAGTTTCTGGTACATTTAAATCTTTAATTCATCTTGAGTTTATTTTTGTGTTTGGTGTTAGAAGGTGTTCTAGTTTCATTCTTGTACATGAAGCTGTCCAGTTTTCCCAGCATCAATTATTAAAGAGGTTGTCTTTTCTCCATTGTATATTCTCATTCGTCAAATATAGGTTGCCTATCAGTGCATGGAATTGTGTCTGGGCTTTCTATATTGTTCTATTGGTCTATGTTTCTGTTTTCATTCCACTACCATACTGTCTTGATGGCTGTAGCTTAGTCTGAAATTAGGAGGGTTGATTGCTCCAGCTCCATTTTTCTTTGTCAAGATTGCTTTGACTATTCATAGTCTTTTGTGTTTCCATACAAATTGTTATTTTTTTTGTTCTAGTCCTGTGAAAAGTATTACTGGTAGCTTGATATGGATGATGTTGAGTCTGTAGATTGCTTTGGGTAAAATAGTCATTTTCACAATATTGATTCTTCCAATCCAATACATGGTATATCTCTCCATATGTTTGGGTCATCTTTGATTTCTTTCATCATCGTCTTACAGTTTTCTGCATGCAGTAGTTTTGTCTCTTTAGGTAGGTTTATTCCTAGGTATTTTATTCTTTTTGTTGTAATGAAGAGGGTTTTTTCCCCTTAATTTCTCTTTCTGATTTATCATTGTCAGTGTGTAGGAATGCAAGGGATTTCTGCGTATTAATTTTATGTCTGTGACTTTACTATAATCATTTATTAGTTCTAGTAATTTTCTGTTGGTTTGTTTAGTGTTTCTATGTATAGAAATGATGGATAAATCACATGCTGGAATCAATACTGCTAGGAGATACCAAAAACCTCAAGTATGCAAATGATACCACTCTAATGACAGAAAGTTAAGAGTAATTGAAGAGATTCTTTAAGAAGGTAAAAGAGGAGAGTGAACAAGCTGGCTTAAAACTCAACATTCAAAAATCTAAGATCATGGCATCATTACTTCATAGCAACAGAAGGGAGAAAATTGGAAGCAGTGTTAGATTTTATTTTCTTGGATTCCAAAATCACTATGGATGGTGTCTGCAGGCATGAAATTAAAAGACACTTGCTCCTTGGAATAAAACTATGGCAAACCTAGATAGTATATTAAAAAGCAGAGACATCACTTTGCCAGCAAAGATCAATATAGTCAAAGCTGTTTTTTCCAGTGGTCATGTATGGATGTGAGAATTGGACCATAAAGAAGGTTGAGTGTGGAAGAATTGATGCTTTTGAATTGTGGTGCTGGAAAAGACTCTTGCGAGTCACTTGGACTGCAAGGGGATCAAACTAGTCAATCCTAAAGGATATAAACTCTGAACATTTATTAGAAGTATGGATGCTGAAGTTCCAATAGTTTGGCTACCTGATGTGAACAGCCGACTCAATGGAAAAGACTCTGATGCTGGGAAAGTTAGCAGGCAAGGGGATGAGATGGTTGGATGGTATCACCGACTCAATGGACATGAGTTTGAATATACTCTGAAAGATAGTGAAGAACAGGGAAGATTACTGTGCTGCAGTCTATGGGATCCTAGAGAGTCAGACATGAATTAGTGACTAAAGAAAAACAACAAAAACAAATGTATAGTATCATGTCATCTCAAACTGTGAGAGTTTTATTTCTTCTTTTCCAATCTTGATTCCTTTTTATCTCTCTTTCTCCTCTGATTGTTGTGGATGGCTCCGATTGTTAAGGAGTGGAGGCCTCCACAGACCAAGCAATTAGACCAATTGTGGAATGCAACTTAGGAAGGAGTCCAGGATGGGGAGGCATTGTCTTGAGAGTGAAACAGCAGACTCAGGATTTCTGGAGTCAGCAGGAGCAGGCCCATATACAACATCAGGCTTATCTGAAAAGTGAAGAGTAAAAGCATAGAGAATAAAGACATAAAAATGACATTGCTTAGTCTGAGGGGTCAGGATGCCACTTTTTAACTCAAGTGTGGTGCATCTACAAATTAATTCCTGGCACCTTGATAGCTGTGGGAGAAGAAAGAATAACCTAGTAAGGTCCTTCCCAGAGGGCCTCGAGAGATTGCTCCCCAGGTCCCAATGTCTTTATCAGGACCTCTGTTCCTGGCTCAAACAGCGGCTTGTTTAACTCAGAGGCTGGGTCAGGAGTCACCTCCCAGTGTTCCTGTAATGTCTGTTGAAAAGCTGAAAGCTGCCACAAACTTTAAGCTTAGTTATTGGTCCTTCTAACAACAATGACTGATATTTAAGAAGCTGACTGTCTGTCATCCAAATATTAACTTTGGAGTTTAAGATTCCACTCACGTCATTAGAAGTCACTACAGTAAGACTTCCCTGATTAATAAACCTAAGAGCTTAAGGCACTATTAAAGCAATATAGAAATTACTCTTAGACAATGTGGCCACCCATGTGCCACTATGTCTAATTCTCTACTCAGGTATCCTATAGGTTGCTGGTGAGGCCCTCGGGGTTGTGTCATAACTCGCAAGGTCATACCTTTTCTTTCAGTGACAAACAGATTAAACTATGACCCTGTGGGCAAGCTCAAAGCAGGAGCTTGAAGGAGAGCAGTTCGAAGAGCCTTAAAAGCCTTTTGAGTATCTGGAGACCAAACCAGTTTGTTGGTTTGGGCTTGGTGAGTTTCAGTTATAAGTTTATATAAAGCCTGGGCAAGTTCCCCATAACCCAGAATCCAAATGCAGCAGTAGCCTGTGAAGCCTCCAAACCCTCTCAATTGTCTTAAAGACATAGATAGGGGATGATTTAGTATACACTTAATTCTCTCAGGGCCTATGGCCCTCATCCCTTCAGATATGATTAGGCTCAGATATTTAACAGATTGGTGACAAAGCTGAGCCTTTTCCCTTGATGCCTTATAACCGCAACCAGCCAAAAAGTTTAGAAAGTCTTCTGAGTCTTGTGACCAAGTGTCTTCTGTATTAGCACAGAGCAGAATATCATCTATGTGTTTTAACATCACTGCCTTGGGGTTATTAAAGTTTTGTAGATAACATGGCAAACTATCTGAAAAAGTGATGGCTGTCATGAAAGCCCTAGGTCAAAACTGTTCAGGTTAACTGAGGAGCTGACTAGGTAGGGTCTTCAAAGGCAAATAAAAATTGGCTTTCCTCCACCAATGGTATAGAATAGAAGGCATCTTTTAAATCAATTACTGAAAAATATTTGGTTCATTCAGGAATTTCAGACAATAGAGTATAACAATTAGGCACCACAGAGTGTAAAGGAACCAGAGCCTCATTTACTATCTATAAATCTTGAACTAGTTTCCATTTATCATTTGACTTTTTAACACCCAAAGTAGGAGTGTTGCATGGACTGTTACATGGAATTAATAGTCCCTGCTCTTTTAAATTTTCAAAATATAAATAGATTCAAGGGATTAGATCTGATAGACAAAGTGCCTGAAGACCTATGGACAGAGGTGAGTGACATTGTAAAGGAGACAGTGATCAAGATCATCTCCGAGAAAAATAAATGCAAAAAGGCAAAATGGTTGTCTGAGGAAGCATATAAATAGCTGAGAAAAGAACACAAGCTAAAGGCAAAGGAGAAAAGGAAAGATATAGCCAACTGAATGCATAGTTCCAAAGAATAGCAAGGAGAGATAAGAAAGCCTTCCTCAGCGAACAATGCAAAGAAATAGAGGAAAACAATAGTATGGGAAAGGCTAGAGATCACTTCAAGAAAGTTAGAGATACCAAGGGAATATTTCATGCAAAGATGGGCACAATAAAGGACAGAAATGGTATGGACCTAACAGAAGCAGAAGATATTAAGAAGAGGTGGCAAGAATATACAGAAGAACTATACAAAAAAGATCTTCATGACCCAGATAACCATGGTGGTGTGATCACTCACCTAGAACCAGACATCCTGGAATGTGAAGTCAAGTGGGCCTTAGGAAGCATCACTATGAACAAAGCTAGTGGAGGTGATGGAATTCCAGCTGAGCTATTTCAAATCCTAAAAGATGACGCTGTGAAAGTGCTGCACTCAATATGCCAGCAAATTTGGAAAACTCAGCAGTGGCCACAGGTCAGTTTTCATTCCAACACCAAAGAAGGGCAATGCCAAAACTATCGCACAATTGCACTTAATTTCACATGCTAGCAAAGTATCACTCAAAAATCTCCAAACCATGTTTCAACAGTATGTAAACTGTGAACTTCCAGATGTTCAACCTGAATTTAGAAAATGCACCAGAACTAGAGATCAAATTTCCAACATCCGTTGGATCAGAGATAAAGCAAGAGAATTCCAGAAATACATCTACTTCTGCTTTATTGATTACACCAAAAACTTTGGCTGTGTAGGTTACAACAAACTGTGGAAAATTCTTAAAGAGATGGGAATACCAGACCACCTTATCTTCCTCTTGAGAAATCTGTATGCAGGTCAAGAAGCAGCAGTTAGAAACAGACATGGAACGACAGACCAGTTCCAAATAGGGAAAGGAGTACGTCAAGACTGTATACTGTCACCCTGGTTATTTAACTTATATGCAGAGTACATCATGCAAAATGCTGGGCTGGATGAAGCACAAGCTGGAATCAAGATTGCCAGAAGAAATATTAATAACCTCAGATATGCAGATGACACCACCTTTATGGCAGAAAGTGAAGAGGAACTAAAGAGCTTCATGAGGAAAGTGAAAAAGAAGGCTTAAAACTCAACATTCAACAAACTAAGATCATGACATCTGGTGCCATCACTTCATGGGAAATAGATGTTAAAACAGTGGAAACAGACTTTATTTTGGGGGGCTCCAAAATCCCTGCAGATGGTGACTGCAGCCATGAAATAAAAAGACGCTTACTCCTTGGAAGAAAAGTTATGACCAACCTAGACATCATTTTAAAAGGCAGAGCCATTACTTTGCTGACAAAGGTCCATCTAGTCAAAGCTATGGTTTTTCCAGTAATCATGTATGGATGTGAGAGTTGGACTATAAAGAAAGCTGAGTGCCAAAGATTAATGCTTTTGGACTGTGGTATTGGAGAAGACTCGAGCGTCTCTTGGACTGCAAGGAGGTCACCAGTCCACCCTAAAAGAAATCAGTCCTGAATATTCATTGGAAGGACTGATGCTGAAGCTGAAACTCCAATACTTTGGCCACTTGATGTGAAGAACTGACCCATTGGAAAAGATCCTGATGCTTGAAAAGATTGAAGGCCTGAGGAGAAGGGGACCGTAAGAGGATGAGATGGTTGGATGGCATCACCGACTCAATGGACATGAATTTGATCAAGCTCTGGGAGTTGGTGATGGACAAGGAACCCTGGTGTGCTGCAGTCCATGGGGTTCCAAAGAGTCAGACACGACTGAGTGACTGAACTGAACTGAAGTTTTAAATTTTCAGTGATAGGTTTTAACCCTTCCTTAACGTCGGATTTTAGAGGATACTGCTTTTGATATAGAAAGATATGTGGGTCTTTGAGCTTGTAAACGACAGGAACCACGGTTTGTACTTGACCCACGGTTTTTCCATTAGCCCACACTCTAGGATTAACATTTTGTTCTTTTGGGGAGAGAAGCACAGAGTTTCATATTAATTAAAGCAGGGACGTTGACCTTGCTCAGTATATCCCTCCCCAAAAGGGGTGAAGGAGACTCTGGCATGATCAGAAACTCGTGGCACCTGGTCCCATCACTTCATAGCAAATAGAAGGGGAAAAAGTAGAAGCAATGACGTATTTTATTTTCTTGGGCTCCAAGATCACTGTGGAAGGTGACTGCAGCCATGAAATTAATAGATGTTTGCTCCTTGGAAGGAAAGCTATGACAAACCTAGATAGCATATTAAAAAGCAGAGACGTCACTTTGCTGACAAAGGTCCATATAGTCAAAGTATGGTTTTTCCAGAAGTCATGTATGAATGTGAGTGTTGGGCCACGAGGAAGGCTGATAGCCAAAGAACTGATGCTTTCAAATTCTGGCGCTGGAGAAGACTCTTCAGAATCCCTTGAGCTGCAAGCAGATCAAACTTGTCAATCCTAAAGAAAATCACGCCCAAATATTCATTGGAAGGACTGATGTTTAATCTGAAGCTCCAATACTTTGGTCACCTGATGTGAAGAGCCAACTCATTAGAAAAGAGCCTGATGCTGGGAAAGATTAAAGGCAAGAGGAGAAAAGGGTGGCAGAGGATGAGGTGGTTAGATAAAAATCACCTAGTCAAATATATATGAGTTTGAGTAAACACTGGGAGATAGAGGAGGACAGAGGAGCCTGGTGTGCTACAGTCCACAGGGTCAAAAGAGTCAGACATGACTTAGCGACTGATCAGCAACAATTACATTTGGTCATTAATTGATTTTGAGCTTATTTTTGCATATGGTGTTAGAAAATGTTCTAATTTCATTCTTTTACAGGTGTCTGTCCAATTTTCCCAACACAACTAATTGTAAATTTTTTCTTTTCTTCATTTTATATATTTGTCTTCTTTGTCATAGATTAATCGACCATAGGTGCATGGGTTTCTTTCTATCCTGTTCCAATGATATATAAGTTTTTCTCTGTTTTGATGTCTGTAGATTTGTAATATAGTCCAAATTAGGAAGCCTGATTACTCTTACTCTGTTCTTTATTCTCAATATTGCTTTGACTCTTTGGGTCTACTGTGATTTCATACAAATTTTTAAATATTTTTCTCCAGTTCAGTGAAACATATCTTTATTAATTTGATAGAGATGGCATTGAACCTGTAGATTGCCTTGGGTAGTAGGGAATTTTGATAATATTCATTCTTCCAATCCAAGATATGGTATATCTTTTCATTGTTTGAGTCATGTTTGATTTCTTTCAGTATCATTGTTTTCAGAAGGCAAGTCTTTTGCTTCCTTAGATAGTTTTCTTTCTAGTATATTATTCTTTTTGATAGGATGATAAATGGGATTGTGTCCTTAATTTCTCTTTCTGATTTTTTGTTGTTTGTCTTGTTCCTGATTGTAGAGGGAATGCTTTCAGCTTTTCACTGTTGAGTATGATGTTAGCTGTGGATTTGTTATACATGACTTGGTTATGTTGAGATATGTTTGCTCAATGCCCACTTTCTGCAGGGCTTTTATAATAACTGAATGTTCAATTTTGTCACAAAATTTTTCTGCATCTATTGAGATGATCATATGGTTTTTATTGTTCAGTGTGTTAATGTGGTGTATCACACTTATTGATTTGCATATATTGAGGGATCCTTGCATCCCTAGGATAAATACCAGGAAATTATGGTATATGGTACTTTTAATGTATTGTTGGATACAGTTTGCTAGTATTCTGTTTAGGATTTTTGTGTACAATCTCAGTGAGTGATATCAGCCTGAAATTTCCATTTTTTGTGATATCTTTGGCTAATATTGGTGTCATGGTGTTGTTGGCCACATAGAATATGCTTGGAAATTTTTTTTACTCTGCAATTTTTAAAAAGAGCTTCAGAAGGATAGATGTTAACTCTTCCCTAAAAGTTTATCAGAATTCATATTTGAAACCATCTATTCCTGGACTTTTGTTTAGTGAGAGTTTTTAAATCACAGTTTCAATTTCAAACTTGTGATTGATCTGATTGTATTTTATATTTCTTCCTGATTCAGTCTTGGAAGGTTGTACCTTTCTAAGAATTTTTCCATTTCCTCCAGGCTTTTGTTTGTTTGTTTGTTTGGTGTTTAGTTGCTTGTAGTAGTCTTTTATAATCCTTCGTATTTCTGTGGTGTCCATTGTAACTTCTCCTTTTTCGTTTCTAATTTTATTGATTTTAGTCTTCTTTTTTTTTTCTTGATGAGTCTGGATAAAGGTTTGTCAAATTTGTTTATCTTTGAAAAGATTCAGCTTTTCATTTCATTGATCTCGTATTGTATTGTTTTCTTTATTTCATTTATTTCTGCTCTTATCTTTATGATTTCTACACAATTATTAACTTTGGGCTTTGTTCGTTCTTTCTCTAGTTGATTCAAGTATAAAGTTAGGTTGTTTATTTGAGATTTTTCATGTTTCCTGAGGTAAGATTTTATTGTTATAAGCTTCCCTTTTATTATTGCTTTTTCTGTGTCCCATGGGTTTTGAATCATTCTACTTTTGTTTTTATCTGTCTGAGGCATTTTTAAATTTCCTCTTTGATTTCTTCAGTGATTCAGTGGTTTTTTAGCAGCATATTGTTTACCATCTACATATTTGTGCTCTAACAGTTTTTTTCTTTTAGTTGATTTCTAATCTCACAGCATTTTGCTTGGAAATGGTGTTTGATATGATTTCAATCTCCTAATTATACTGCGGATTGCTTTATAGCCCAGCATAAAATCTATCCTGGAGAACAGTCCATGTGCATCTTAAAAGAATGTGTATTCTGCTGCTTTCAGATGAAATCTGATGTTGATGTAAATATCAATTGATATAAATATCAATTAAGTCCCTTTGGTATAACATGCAATTTAACCCATCTGTTTCCTTATTGATTTTCTGTCCAGGTAGTCTGTCCATTCAGGTTAATGGGGTCTTAATGTTCCCCAATATTATTGTGTTACTGTCAATTTCCCCATTTATGGCTGTTAACAGTTGCTTTTTCATATTGTGGTGCTCTGATGTTGAGTGCATAAGTATCTACAATCATTATATCTTCTTCTTGGATTGATCCTTTGATCATTATGTAGTGTCTTCTTTGTCTCTTATAAGTATTTGAAATTTATTTTGTCTGATTTGAGTATTGCTACTCCAGATTTCTTTTGATTTCCATTTGCATAGAAAGTCTTTTTTTTTTTTTCCCATCCCCTCATTTTCATTCTGGATGTATCCTTAGATCAGAAATGAGTCCCATATAGACAGCATATATACAGGTCTTGTTTTTCTGCCCATTCAGTCATTCTGTGTCTTTTGGTTGGGGCATTTATTCTGTTTACATATAGGGTAATCATCAATATGTATGTTTTTATTACCATTTCATTAATTATTTTGGATGTATTTTTATAGCTTTTTCTTCTCTTTCTCGTTGCTTACTTCCCTTGTGATTTGATGACTATCTTTAGTGTTATCTTGGATATTTCTTTTTGTCTGTGTATCTATTGTACATTTTTGGTTTGCAGTCCCCATGAAGTTTGCTATGTATACCTGGGTGCTCAGTACCTTCAGCCGTGTCTAACTGGAGTGAGTTGCCCTGCCCTTCTCCAGGGAATCTTCCTGACCCAGGGATCAAACCTGTGTCTCCTGTATCTCCTGCATTGGCAGGAGGATTCTTAACCACTAGCACCACTCGGGAAGCCCGAGGTTTTGCTATAGCAGGCTATATATTTATACAAGGTTGTTGTCTTAATTTAAAATGCATTTCTAATATCCTGCATTTGTATTCTTGTCTTCTCATGACAGTTTGTTTTGATTTTATATTCGTGTGTGGAAATTTTGTTCCCTTACATTATTTTTGCCTTTACCAGTGAACTTTCACATTCATAATTTCCTTAATTTTCTTGCTTCTAGTTGTAGCTTTTTTTTTTTTTCCTGCCTAGTGAAATTCCTTTAGAATTTGTTGCATAGCTGGTTTGGTACTGTTGAATTTTCTTAACCTTTGATTGTCTGTAGTGCTTTTGATTTCTCTGTGGAGTCTAAATGAGTTCCTTGCTGGGTAGAATATTCATGTGTGTGTGTGTGTGTGTGCATGTGCACGTGCATGTTTGTGTGTGTATGTGTCATTCGTTCAGTAGTGTCTGACTCTTTGCAACCCCGTGGATTGTAGCCTGCCAGGCTCCTCTAGCCATGAGATTCTCCAGGCAAGAATACTGGAGTGGATTCTCCAAGGGATCTTCCCAACCCGGTGATCCAACCTGAGTCTCCCACACTGCAGGCAGGTGCTTTACCATCTGAGTCACCAGGGAAGCCCCAGAATGTTCTCAGTTGTAGGTTTTTTTTTTTCATTACTTTAAATTTATCATGCCATTCTCTTCTGCAGAGTTTCTGCTGAAAAATTCAGCTGAGAATCTTATGGGGATTCCTTTCTATGCTCTTTGTTGATTTTCCCTTGTTGCTTTTAATATTTTTCTTTGTCTTCAATTTTTGTCAGTTTGATTAACATGTGTCTCAGCATGTTCCTTCTTGTGTTTATCCTATATGTGAGTATCTGCACTTCCTGGATTTGGGCAACTCTTTTCTTTCTCATGTACAAGAAGTTTTCAGCTATTATTTGTTCAGATATTTTCTCAGGCACTTTCTTTCTCTCCTTTTTCTTCTGAGATCCCTATAATGTGAATGTTGGTGCATTTAATATTGGTCCAGAAATCTCTTAAACTGTCCTTGTTTCTTTTCACTCTGTATTCTTTATTCTGTTCTGTAGCAGTGATTTGGACTATTCTGTCTTCCAGCTCACTTATCAATTCTTTTGTCTCTTTTGTTCTGTTATCGATTCTTTCTAGACTATTTTTTATTTCAGTTATAGTATTGTGCATCTGTGCATCTAGAAGATACAAAGAAATATCTTCTAGCTCTTTGTTTAACATTTATTGTATCTTCGTAATCTGTTTGTCTATTCTTCTTCTGAGATCTTGAAATTTTTGCTATCATTATTATGAATTCATTGTAAGGTAAATTGCCTATCTGCACTTCACTTAGTTGCTCTTCTGGTGTTTTATCTTGTCCCTTTGTCTATAAGATATTTCTCAACTGTTGTATTTATTCTGACTTTTTTTTGCAGACCACAGACTGTAAGATTGTAGGTCCTCTTGCTTTTGGCATTTGCCTTCTGGAGGGTGAGGTGGGTCTAAGAGGTTTGTTCAACCTTCCTGTTGGGAGGAAGTGGTACCTGTTTACTAACATATGGAACTGTGTCTTATTCCTTTGGTGAGCAGAGCATGTCAAAGGGTGTGTTTGGAAGTGGGTGTGAGTTCAGAAAGACTTTAAGCAGCTTATGAGTGGGTCTGTGTTCCTGCTCTGTGGATTTCACTAATGATGTCTCTGATAATGTCAATGCTTTTTCTCCTGGGTCCTGGTGCACATACAATCTTGTGTGTGTCCACACAGTGTGGAATTTCTGTTTCCCCATCTTGTGGAGTTCTTGCATTCAAACTCCACTGGCCTTTAAAGTGGAATGCTCTGTGGGTCATCATCCTGATGTCATATCTCCAGATTGTGGAACCTGACATGGGGCTCATAACTGTAGAATGTAATTATTTTCTGGTTTGTGGATCACCCACTAGGCAAGTAAGGGATTTTATTGTACCATAAATGTGCCCCTCCCCACCATCTTGCTGTGGTCTCTTCTTTTTCTTTGGAAATATAATATATTTTTATTAGGTCCAATTCTTTTTTTTTTTTTTTGATGGTTGTTCAGCATTTAATTGTGATTTTGATGTTTGTGTGAGAGGAGGTAAGCTGAGGTCCTTCTCCCAGAATAAAAATATTGTTCTTTTCTTGTGATAAGAAGTTTTAAGATTTGTTCTCTTATCAGCTTTCCAATATGAAATACAATATTATTTTCTTACAGTCACTATGCTGTACACTATATCCCTAGGGCCTATTTATTTTATTACTGGAGGCTCACACATTTTGCTTACCCTTAACCATTTCAACCATCCAGCACTTTCTGCCTACCTCTGTTCTCTGTATCTATGAGCTTGGTTTTAATTTTTTTTTAGATTCCACATATAAGTGAGATCATATAGTGATGGTCTTTCTCTGTCTCATTTAACTTAGCATAGTGCCCTCAAAATCTATCTATGTTGTTGAAATTGGCAAGATTTCATCCTTTCCATAAAAAATTTATGTTATTCCATTTAGCTGAATGATATTCCATTGTGTATATATACCACATCTCTATTATTATTAAGTAACTTTGTTTTATAACCTTAAATAAGCCTCATGTTTACAACATATTATGTTTCAAATTTATAATACACTACAGTATACTCATCACCAAATTTTAATTTAAATCCATCAATATACAGTTGACACTTTTACTTATATTGCTCTCAAACCTCCACCATTTCACTCTTGTAATCACTAATCTGTCCTCTGTATCTATGTGCTTGTTTTGCTTTGCTTTGGTTTCTTTATTTTTCATATGTCACATATGACTGAAATCATAGGATGTTTGACATTCTCCATCTAACTTATTTCACTTAGCATAGTACCCTCAAGGTTGTTTCATATTGCTGTTAATGGCAAGACTTCATTTTTTTATGACTACCCACTACAGTATTCTTGGGCTTCTGTGGTGGCTCAGACAGTAAAGAATCCTCCGGCAGGATTTCCAGCCTTCTCCTACATGTAAATCATCAATAAACATGACATGACAATTAGGAAGAAAAAAAACACCCTGAGTGAGAGATAGCAGAAACAAAATGGCAAAACCAAATCTTCAAAGGCCTCAGATATTGGAAATGTCTGCTTTAGTTCAAAGAAGAAATGTATTCTTCCACTGATTTTGTAGACCTAGAAAGTAAAATTGATCTCTTTGGTATATATTTTTTGACTTAGTTTTTTAAAAATACTTATTTATTTATTTGCCTGCACTGGGTCTTAGTTATAGCACACAGAATCTTTGATCTTTGTTGCGGCATGTGGGTCTTTGTTATGGCATGTGGGATCTAGTTCCCTGACCAGGAACTGAACCTGGGCCCCCTGTATTGTGAGCCTGGAGTCTTGGCCCATGGAGCACCAGGGAAGTCCTTCTTTGGTATATTTAAAGAAGCTTGAGAGAACTGGAAACTGGAAACATGAACAAGGAATAAAGGGTTACCCAAAATGAAAAAAAAAAAAAAAAAAAGAATCCTCCTGCAATGTGGAAGACCTGGGTTCGATCCCTGGGTTGGGAAGATCCCCTGGAAGCAGGCATGGCAAGCCACTCCAGTGGCTCCACTCCAGGCAGCCACTCTTGCCTGGAAAATCACATGAACAGAGAAGCCTGGCAGGCTACAATGCATAGGGTCACAAAGAGTCTGACACAACTGAAGGGACTTAACATGCACACATGCAAGGTAGTTCTACTCTTAATTTATTGAAAAATCTTTACATTGTTTTTCTCTAGTGGCTATATCCATTCAACATTCCCACCAATAGTGTTAGAGAGTTCTCTATTCTCTAAATCTACTCTAGCACTTCTTGTGTCTTGTCTTTTTGATAATAGCTATTTTAATGTGAAAAGATGATATTTCTTTGTGGTTACGATTTGCATTTCCCTAATAATTTTCCTTGTGCTCAGTCGTGTCTGACTCTTTGTGATCCCATATGCTGTAGCCCACCAGGCTCCTCTCTCCATGGAATTTTCCAGGCAAGAATACTGAAGTGGGCTTTGATTTCCTGCTCCAGTGGATCTTCCCAATCTAGGGATCAAACCTGGGTCTCTTGAGTCTACTGTATTGGCAGGCAGATTCTTTATCAGTAGTGCCAACCAAACCCCCAAATAATTAATGATGTTGAATATCTTTTCATTTGCTTGTTGGACATCTATATGTCTTCTTGGGAAAATGTTTATCCAGATCCTTGGCCCATTTTTAAATCCTGTTGTTTGCTCATTGTTTTTGAGTTATATGAGATACCAAGGGAGCATTTAATGCAAATATGGGCTCAATAAAGGACAGAAACAGTATGGACCTAACAGAAGCAAAAGATATTAAGAAGAGATGGCAAGAATACACAGAACTGTACAAAAAAAAAAGGTCTTAATGGCCCAGATTACCACAACTGTGTGGTCACTCACTTTGAACCAGAAATTATGGAGTGTGAAGTCAAGTGGACCTTCATTACTATGAACAAAGCTAGTGGAGGGATGGAATTCAAGCTGAGCTTTTTCAAATCCTAAAAGATGATTCTTTGAAGATGCTGCACTCAATATGCCAGCAAATTTGGAAAACTCAGCAGTGGCCACAGGACTGGAAAAGGTCAGTTTCATTCCAATACCAAAGAAAGGCAATGCCAAAGAATGTTCAAACTAACATACATTTGCACTCATTTCAGATGCTAACAAGGTAATGCTTAAAATTCTCCAAGCTAGGCTTCAACAGTACATGAACTGAGAATTTCCACATGTTCAAACTAGATTTAGAAAAGGCAGAGGAAACAGAGATCAAATTGCCAACATCCATTGGATCAGAGAAAAGCAAGAGAATTCCAGAAAAAACATCAATTTCTCCTTCACTGACTATGCTAAAGCCTTTGACTGTGTGGATTAAAACAAACTATGGAAAATTCTTCAAGTGATGGGAATACCAGACCACCTTACCTGCCTCCTGAGAAACCTGTATGCAGGTCAAGAAGCAACAGTTAGAACCAGACATGGAATAACAGACTGGTTCAAAACTTGAAAAGGAGTACATCAAGGCTGTATATTGTTACCCTGCTTATTTAACTTATATGCAGAGTATATCATGCAAAATGCTGGGCTGGATGAAGAACAAGCTGGAATCAAGCTTTCCAGGAAAAATATCAATAATCTCAGATATGCAGATGACATCACTCTAACAGCAGAAAGTGAAGATAAGCTAAAGAGCCTCTTGCTGAAAGTGAAAGAGGAGAGTGTAATAGCTGGCTTAAAACTCAATGTTCAAAAAACTAAGATCATGGCATCCAGCCCCATTACTTCATAGCAAATAGATGGGGAAAAAATTGAAAGTAACAGACTTTATTGTCTTGGGCTTCAAAATCACTGCAGACAGTGACTGCAGCCATGAAATTAAAGACACTTGCTCCTTTGAAGAAATGATATGACAAACCTAGACAGTGTATTAAAAAGTAGAGACATCATTTTGCCATAAAAAATGTCTGTATAGTCCAAACTCTGATTTTCCCAATAACCATGTATGGATGTGAGAGCTGGACCATAAAGAAGGCTGAGCGCGGAAGAACTGATGGCTTCAAACTGTGGTGCTGGAGAAGGTTCTTGAGAGCCCCTTGGATAGCAAGGAGATCAAACCAGTCCATCCTAAACAAATCAAGCCTGAATATTCATTGAAATGACTGATGCTGAAGCTGAAGCTGAAGCTCCAATACTTTTCTACCTGATGTGAAAAGTCAACTCATCAGAAAAGACCCTGATGCTGGGAAAGACTGTGGGTAGGAGAATGGGGTGACAGAGAATGTGATGGCTTGATGGCATCACTTACTCAATGGACGTCAGTTTGGACAGACTCCAGGAGATAGTGGAGGAGAGAGAAGCCTGGCTTGCTGCAGTCCATGGGGTCCCAAAGAGTCAGACAAGACTGAGCGACTGAACAGCAACAACAGCAATGAATTCTTCATATATTTTAGATGTTAACTCGCTTTCAGATAAATTGCGAATGTATCCTCCCATTCCATAGATTACATTTTCATTCTGTTGATGGTTTCCTATGCTGTGCAGATTTTTATTTTGATGTAGTCCCATTTATATTTTATTGCCTTAGTTTCTCTTGCCTGAGGAGTCACATGAAGGAAGTTATTACTAAGACTCATGTCAAAGAGTATGGTGATTATTTTCTTTTCTAGGACTTTTATAGTTTCAGGTCTTATACACAAGTACTTAATACCTTATAATTTTTGTGAATGGTGTAATATAGTGGTAGAAGTCTATATAAATTTTAGAATTTTTCGTTCTGTTTCTATGGAAAGTATCATTGGAATATTTTTAGGGATTGCATTGAATCTGTAGACTACTTAAGGTAACAGAGCCATTTTAACAATGCTAGTTTCTTCTCATCCATAAACATGGGACATCTCTCAATTTCTTTGTGCCTTTTCAATTACTTTCAAAAATGTATTACGGTTTTCATGTACAAGTATTTCACCTTATGAGTAAAATTTATTCATAGATATTGTATTGTCTTTATTGAGATTATAGGGGGAATTGTTTTCTTATTTATTTTCTTTCTGCTATTTTATTGTTGGTGTATAGAAACACAATGGATTTTTGTATATTGATTTTTATCCTGCAACTTTACTGTATTCATTTATTTTTTCTAAGGTTTTTTTAACTGGAGTCTTTTTTTAAATTTTTTTTTAAATAAATTTATTTATTTTCAGTTCAGTTCAGTCGCTCAGTCGTGTCCGACTCTCTGTGACCCCATGAATTGCAGCACGCCAGGCCTCCCTGTCCATCACCAACTCCCGGAGTCTACCCAAACCCATGTTCATCGAGTCGGTGATGCCATCCAACCATCTCATCCTCTGTCGTCCCCTTCTCCTCTCGCCCCCAATCCTACCCAGCATTAGGGTCTTTTCCAATGAGTCAACCCTTCGCATGAGGTGGCCAAAGTATTGGAGTTTCAGCTTCAACATCAGACCTTCCAATGAACACCCAGGATTGATCTCTTTTAGGATGGATTGATTGGATCTCCTTGCAGTCCAAGGGACTCTCAAGAGTCTTCTCCAACACCACAGTTCAAAAGCATCAATTCTTCGGCGCTCAGCTTTCTTCACCGTCCAACTCTCACATCCATACATGACCACTGGATAAACCATAGCCTTGACTAGACGGACTTTTGTTGGCAAAGTAATGTCTCTGCTTTTAAATATGCTATCTAGGTTCGTCATAACCTTCCTTCCAAGGAGTAAGCGTCTTTTAATTTCATGGCTGCAGTCACCATCAGCAGTGATTCTGGAGCCCAAAAAAATAAAGTCTGACACTGTTTCCACTGTTTCCCCATCTATTTCCCATGGAGTGATGGGACCAGATGCCATGATCTTAGTTTTCTGAACGTTGAGCTTTAAGCCAACTTTTTCACTCTCCTCCTTCACCTTCATCAAGAGGCTCTTTAGTTCTTCTTCACTCTCTGCCATAAGGGTGTTTTAGTTGGGGGCTAATTACTTTACAATATTGTAGTGGTTTTTGCCATACATTGACATGAATCAGCCATGGGTAACTGGAGTCTTTAAATTTCTCTATATATACAATAATGTCACCCACCAATAGTGACAGTTTTGCTTCTTTCTTTACAAAATAGATGGCTTTCCTTTTTCTTTGCCTAGTTGTCCTGGTTACTACTTTCAATACTATGCTGAACACAAGTGGTGATATGGACATCGTTGTCTTCTTCTTGATCTTAAAGGGATAGATTCCAGTTTTTCACCGCTGAATATGATGTTTGGAGAAGGATAAGGCTATCCACTCCAGTATTCTTGCCTGGAGAATTCCATGGACAGAGGGGTATGGTGGGCCACAGTCCATGGGGTCACAAAGAGAGTGTTATGTTAGCCGTGGGTTTGTCATATATGGCTTGGATTATGTTGAAGTATTTCTTTATATGCATCTTATTGACAGTTTTTTAAACCATAAATGGGTGTTCAGTTTTGTCAAAATATTTTTTTTGCATTTGTTTTGATAATCATATGATTTTTATTCTTCCTTTTGTTTATGTGGTCTCTTTACCTTGATTCATTTGTGGATGTTGAACCATATTTGCATCACTGAAAGAAATTTCAGTTGATCATTGTGCATGCTCATTTTTATGTTTTGCTTTATTTTTGCTAATATTTTGTTAACAACGTTTTCATCTATGATCACCAATGATATTGCCCTTTAATCTTCTATTTTTGTGTGTTGTATGGTCTTGATATCAGGGTAAATTGCACTCTTAAATGAGTAAGGAAGTGTTCCCTCTTTTTCAGTATTTTGGAAAAATTTGAGAAAAATATGTTTTAAATCTTATAATGTTTGGTAGATTTCAACTGTGAAGCCATCTGGTTCAGAACTTTGGATTTGGGTGAGGTTTTTGATTACTGGTTCAATTTCCTTCCTAGTGATTGGGCTATTCAGATTTTCTATTTCTTTATAACTCAGTTTTGGAAGGTTTTATGAGTATAAGAAATTTTCAGTTTCTCCTAGGTTGTCCAATATGATGTCATATTATGATGTTCATAGTATTACTTAATCTTTATATTTCTGTGGTATTAACTGTTATTTCTTCTCTTTTGTTTCTGATTCTATTTATCAGTCTTCTCTCTTTTTTTGAGTGACTATAGCTAAAGATGTGACAATATCGTTTACATTTGAAAGAGCTAGCTCTTAGTTTCACTGCTAATTCTATTATATTCTTTGGCATTTTCCATTTATCTCTTATCTGATATTTAGTATTTCCTTCCTTCTACTGACTTTCAGCTTCACTTGTTTTCCACTTTCTAGTTCCTTTAGGTGTAAAATTAGATTGTTCATTTGAGACTTGTCACATTTAATGGGCTAGCATGATATTGCTATAAAATTCCTTCATAGGACCCTCTTTTCTATATTCCATGGATTTTGGTCTGTCATATTCCATTTCCATTTTCATTTGTCTTGATATATTTTAAAAATTATTTTATTGAAGTATAGTTGTTTTACAATGTGCTAATTTCTGCTCTACACCAAAGTGATTCATATATATATATATATATACACACACACACATATATTTATATATCCATTCTTTTTTATATTCTTTTCCATTGCGGTTTATCACAGTATATTGAATACAGTTCTATGTGCTATAAAGTAGGACCTTGTCATTGATCCATTCTGTGTAGACTAGTTTGCATCTACTAACCCCAACCTCCCTCTCCATCCTTCCTTCATTCCATCTCCCTCTTGTCAACCACAGGTCTGTTTTCTATATCTGTGAGTCTATTTCCATTTCATAGGTAGGTTCATATGTGTTATAATTTAGATTCCACATATAGGAGCAATTTATCTATTTTTATGACCTACATCACTTCATATGATAATCTCCAGTTCCATCTATGTTGCTGCAAATGGCATTATGTTATTCTTTTTTTTTATGACTGAGTTGTACTCCATTATATATATGTTGTTCAGTTGCTCAGTTGTGTCTATTTAGGACCCTATGGACTGCAGCACGCCAGGCTTCCCTGTCCTTTACCATCTCCCAGAGCTTACTCAAACTTATGTCCATTGAGTTGGTGATGCCATCCAACCATCTCATTCTCTGTTGTCCCCTTCTCCTCCTGCCTTCAATCTTTCCCAGCATCAGGGTCTTTTCTAGAAAGTCAGCTCTTCACGTCAGGTGACCAAAGTACTGGAGCTTCAGCTTCAGCATCAGTCCTTCCAATGAATATTCAGGGCTGATTTCTTTTTTGATCTCCTTGCATTCCAATGGAATGTCAAGAGTCTTCTCCAATACAGCAGTTTAAAAGCATCAATTCTTTTGTACTCATCCTTCATTATGATCCAACTCTCACATCCATACATGACTACTGGAAAAATCATGTAAATTAAGATTCCCTTCCCACAAATGGTCTACATCTTTTTATATTCATTCAGTTTTTGTCCAATATGTCCCATATTTCTCATTCTCAAAAAGAAAGTCATTTTACTTGAGAATGTAGTTTCACTTTAATTCTCTTAAAAACTGCTTTAAATCATGCATATGTTTTTAATCAAAAATATATCCTACTTTCATTGCACACTTTGCATACAAATGTGTTCCCTTTCACTCTCATCATTTCTACTAGTTTTGATTTCATAAATTTATTATATTTTTTAACCATTAGTCACTTTTTTTTCATAGAGAAAACTTAGAAGGAGACACATTTGAATTATCAGTCACATACCAGAATTCTGTTACTGACAACTCTTGTGAATATACTAGCTCACAATTATATATAGGTGTACATTTCCTCATAGTAAAAAATATATATAAATGTGAATTTATGAATAATTTAGCATTGTACTCAGGAATACCCTAGATATTTAATGAATATCTATTACTTCACACAACTTTAAAATTGTGTACATATGTTTTCTAAGTCACTTCAGTAGTGTCCGACTCTTTGAGACCCTATGGACTGTAGCCCACCAGGGTCCTCTGTCCATGGGATTCTCCAGTGAAGAATAGTAAAGTGAGTTGCCATACCCTTCTCCATGGGATCTTCCTGACCCTGGAATCGAGTTCACATCTCCTGCACCTGCATTGCAGGTGGATTCTTTAACCACTGAGCCACAGGGGAAGTCCCAACTTTAAGATTTTCAAGTCACCAAAAATACTTTTGAAACCACTTTTAAGCAAAAATAATATAAATTAAACAAAGATAGCCATCATCTCAAGTTACTTCCCTATTAATTATTTTTATAGTATATGAATGTTAGGCAAGTATTGATAACAAACAAACAAAAACTTTAAAAAAGTTAAATACATTTTTTTGCTGCTGTACTTGACATGCATGAAGCAATTCATTTTAATTGCATCTTTAATTTCATATTTGTTCTTAGGGTGGATCTATAATTTTTATAATCTTAAATATCTTAATATAATATTACCTTATTCTACTAGCAAATCCAAGTATGATTAAAATGTATGCTTGAATATGCCTAATGCTGATAACTCAGAAGACATACCCATTTTACTAAACCAGTAATACCAAACTAATATTATTTACCAAAGATATGTCTATATTATGTGAACTTGAAAAAAGTTAATTTTCATATTTCTGGGAATTTTAGGAATATTTAACATATAAACACTTATTTATTTCCCTAAACCAATAAAAACAGAGCTCCTTTACAAGATTTTATGAATGACTTTGATAATACTATCCAGAGATATGAAAATTTAACTATACAAATTTTACTTGCTTACATACATAAGCATACAGATAGATGCAGATGGAGAACTTACAGTTTCTTTATTCTAAAATTTTAGTCATTAAATAAGCACGGTAATACAAAGCTCACTACTTTACATAAAATAGTTTGCTCTCATCTTTGTTCCACTTTATATATTTTTAAATTATTTATTTTAATTGGAATATAATTACAATATTGTGATGGTTTTTGCTATATATCAACATGAATTAGGGAGATCCAAGATGGTGGAGGAGTAGGTGGAGACGGAGTACATCTCTCTCCATGGATACATCAGAAATACACCTCCAGACACAGAAGATCTTGCAAAACACCAGCTGAGAGTGGAAAGGAGTACCTGACCACCAGAAAAGAATATATAGATCAGTGCAAAACTTGGTAGGACAAAGGAATGAGGGCAAAAAAGTGGAGATTAACAGGGCTGGGTCTGCCCTTGGCAGGTGGGGTAACTGAAGCAGGGGTCTGATCCCCTCTTTGGGGCAATTGTTTGGGACAGAGATGAAGCATTTGAGGCTGTTGGAAGTGAAGCAGCTGATCTGTGACAGGCTGAATGGAATGAGAATCACACAGACCATCCTTGCCGCAGCCATAGGTACCCCATACAGGAGCGAAAGTCACCTTGAAAGTGCAACATCTGGGAGCTAGAACAAGCAATCCCAGGGCAAGGTCTACTGTTGACTGTGGGGGATGGCCCAAGGGGACCTGACTGAGGAGATCACAGAGGGAAATTTTTGTGAAGGAAAGCCAGGCAAACATGGAGGCAGAGCGATACTGCTGAGCCACGCACAGAGGGTGGAGCCATCTTTAGAGTCTCTCTCTCCTGGCACATCAACACTGCACAGCTGAAAAACCCCAGAGAGGGTAGCCCTTTAAGTGCCTGATGCGCCAAGCAACAGATAAGGACCACTACCAGGGGATCCTGTAAATTCCTGACATGTTGAGAAACAGAGAAGGGCCACAATCGGGGTGGGGGCCCTGTAAGTGCCTGAATGGGTCAAGCAAGAGAGGAGGACCAGCCAAAGAGATCCTCTGATCACCAGCTGCCAGAGACTGTTGAAAAGAAAAGACTCTAATAGGACCATAGCTCTTGCAGCTGAGGCAGTTGGTATCCCTGCACATTTGGTGCCACCAGAGTTTCCACTCTCCAAGCAGCTGCACCACCTTCATGCTCAATCCTCATGGGGGCAGAGCTGCCAGAAGCTAGAAAAATTACTATTAGCACAATACCTCCCGTGGCAATTGCTGCCAGCACCCCTGTGTATCTGGCATTGCCAGGGTCCCCATGATCCAAGCTCCTATGCCACCCCCTTGCACGATCCTCACTGGGACAGAGTAGCCAGAGGCTAGAGAAAACCCTCAGAGCACCATATTCCCTGCTGTCCTAGCCACCGGCTCCCCTGAGTACCTGGTATTGCCAGGGCCCATGTGATCCAAACAGCTGTACCACCTCCACATCTGGTTCTCCCTGGGCAGATCCAAGTCCTCGAGGGCAGCCTCAGGAGCAAACCCCTGTGGACAACTCACATGCAGAGGTGGAGATAAAACCACAATTGAAATCCGGGGGCAGTGTGACTAAGGAAAAGAACACAGAACATTCCCACTAGTGGTACAAGCTGCAGATTAAATCCACACGATCGACTGGGCAGACTTTGTGTCTATGGAATATATAAAAAGACAATGAGAGGTCCCACAAAAGAAAATACACTAGCATGGGCAGATCTGGACATTAAAGGCAAGAACATGCAAGAGTATGACAAGAATCTGAGCTGCCCACAACAGGTCCAGAAACCAGAGAAGTACAGTATTGGAGAGCATCCTTGGGAGGCAAGATGGTCTGTGACTCACAGTGAGGGAAAAAATGCTGACAGCTGAGATCCAAAAAAAAAACACTTATTATTCTTATATTTTAACTTGTTCCATAGTTGCTTCTGGATTTTTTTTTCTTTTTTTCCTTTTTTTCCCTCTGTTGCAGTAGTTGTTTATTTTATTAGTACTAGTAAATCTATTTACACTTTTGAGAATTTTTGTTGTCATTGTTAACCACATTTTTTATTTCCTTTAAACATGTCTGCCTCTACATTGGCCTTTTGTGGTTTTGAGGGTGTTTTTCACTTTCTATTTTCCTTTTATTAACTTAAAATTTTAATTTGTCATTATTATTTTTCTATATACATTCTTTTGTTTTATTTTCTTATTATTTTCCTGTTGTAGTTATTCTTTAATATATATAACCTTCCTCTTTCTACCTCTATTTAACTTTGTTTCTCTATTCTTTCTTTTTTCTCTTCTTCTCACTGTGTTTATTGGTCTGTTTTGCTTTTGTTGCCTTATTCACCAGTTGGCGTATTACTTTGGCTTTGTTTTCCAGTTTATACTTTAGTTGCTTTTGTTTTTAACTGGTTGATACCATGTTTGCTTTCCTTTGCTCATTGGGTCAATCTCTTCTACTTTCTTTTTTTTTAGGCTGTTTTGGTTTTGTTTATGTGTGTATATATTCCATTATTTTTGTAAGTATTAGCCTGATTTTGTATTTGCCATTTGTCTGGGGTTTGCATTTAGCTTCTTGTTTTAGTGCTTTGTTTTAATCCCCTTTAATGCCATAAAAAAACACCTGTGGGGTCTTAGTTCCTTGGTCAGAGGTTGAGCCCTGAGCCATTGGAGTGGGAGTGCTGACAACAAGACTCTAGACTGCCAGAAAATTCCTAGCTCAAGGGAATGTTAATTAGTGAGAACTCTCACAAAGGCTTCCTCCTGTATACAAGACCCAACATAACCAACTGCTGGCAGCACCCAGGGCAGGACACCTCACCCAAACAGCAAACAACACAAAAACACAAATCCAATATCCACCAAAGGCAGAAACCAAAAGGAAAAAGGAATTTGACCTCAAAGCCTGAGAGGGAGGTCTCAAACACAATAAATTTAAAAAAAAAGGAAAAGACAGAGAAGTATTGTGGAAATGAAGGAACCAAATGAAGAGGAGATAGGCAAAATAACTGAAAAAGAATTCAGGATAATGAGAGTTAAGATATATCGAAATCTTGAAAATAGAATGGAGAAAATGCAAGAAGCAATTAACACAATTACCATGAACATGGAAGAAATAAAGAATAAACAAACAGAGATGAATAGCTCAGTTACTGGGTTTAAAAATACTCTGGAAGGAACCAATAGTAGATTAATGGAAACAGAAGAATGGATAAGTGAGTTGGAAGCTAGAATGGTGCAAACAGCTACTGAGGAACAGAATAGAGAAAAAAGAATCAAAAGAGTTGAGGATAGCCTCAGAGACATCTCAGACAACATTAAACACACCAACATTCGAGTTATAGGGGTCCCAGAGCAAGAAGAGAAAAAGAAAAGCAGTGAGAACATTTTTGAAGAGATTATAGTTGAAAACTTCCCCAGCCTGGGAAAGAAAATTGTCAATTAAGTCCAAGAAATGTGGAGAGTCCCACACAAGATAAACCCAAGAAAAAACACAATGAGACACAAACGAATCAAGCTAACAGAGATTAAACACAAAGAAAGGACATTAAAAGCAGCAAGGGGAAATCAACAAGTAACATAGAAGGAAAAGCCCATACAATTAACAGGAGATCTCTGAGTTGAAACTCTGCAGGCCAGAAGGAAATGGCAGGATATATTTAAGGTACTGAAATTAAAAAAAATATATAGCCAATATTACTCTATCTGGCAAGGATCTCATTCAAAATTGATTGAGAAACCAGAAGCTTTACAGACAAGCAATAGTTAAGAGAATTTAGCACCACCAAACCAGCTTTACAACAAATATTAAAGGGACTTATATAGGCAATAAACAGAAGAGAAAGGAAAGACCTACAAAAACAAAATGGAAACAAAAACAAAACAGAAACAATTAAGAAAATGCCAATAAGAATATATATATATGTATATATATGTGTGTGTGTGTGTGTGTATATATATATATATATATATATATTTACTCTAAATGTAAATGGATTAAGCACTGCAACCAAAAGACACAGACTGGCTGAATGGAAACAAAAACAAGACCCATACATATGCTGTCTACAAGAGACCCACTTCAGACCTAGAAACACATACAGACTGAAAGTAAAAGGATGGAAAAAGATATTCCATGCAGATGGCAATCACAAGAAATCTGGAGTGGCAATTCTCATTTCAGACAAAATATACCTTAAAGAATATTATAAGAAATAAAGATAGTGATCAAGGGATCAATCCAAGAAGACATAACAATTGTAAATATCTATGCACCCAACATAGAAGCACCTCAATAGATAAGGCAAATACTAACAGATATAAAAGGGGAAATTGACAGCAACACAATAATAGTAGGGGACTTCAACACCCCACTTACCAATGGACAGATCATCAAAATAGAAAATTAATAAGGAAACACAAACCTTAAATGAAACATTAGGCCAAAATGACCTAATTGATATGTTCAGAACTTTCCAACCAAATGCAGAATAATACACTTTCTTCTCAGGTGCACATGGAATATTCTCCAGGATAGGCCACATCTTGGATCACAAATCAAACCTCAGTAAATTCAGAAAAATTGAAATCATATCAAGCATCTTTTCTGGCCACAATGCTATGAGACTAGGTATCAATTACAAGAAAAAGTACTGACTTCAGACTATGCTACAAAGCTATAGCCATCAAGACAGTTTGGTACTGGCACAAAAACAGAAGTATAGACCAATGGAACAACATAGAAAGCCCAGAGATAAAACCACACAACTATGGGTACCTTATTTTTGACAAAAGATGCATGAATAAACAATTGGACAAAGATAGTCTCTTCAGTAAGTGATCCTGGGAAAACTGGACAGCTGTGTGTAAAGGAATGAAATTAGAACACTTCCTAACACCGTACACAAAGATAAAGTCAAAATGGATTAAAGACCTAAATGTAAGACCAGAAAATATAAAACTCCTAGAGGAAAACATAGACAGAACACTCTATGACATAAATCACAGCAAGATCCTCTATGACCCACCTCCTAGAGTAATGGAAATGAAAACAAAAATAAACAAGTGGGACTTAATTAAACTTAAAAGATTTTGCATAGCAAAGGAAACTATAATCAAGGTGAAAAGACAACCCTCAGAATAGGAAACAAAATAACAAATGAAATAACTGACAAAAGATTAATTTCAAAACTTCAAAAATACACAAGTAGCTCATACAAGTCAATACCAGAGAAACAAATAACCCAATCAAAAAAAGGGGCAAAAGACCTAAACAGACATTTCTCCAAAGAAGACATACAGATGGCTAATAAACACATGAAAAGATGCTCAAATGGTTCATTATTAGAGAAATGCAAATCAAAACTACAATGAGATATCATCCACACTGGTCAGAATGGCCGTCATCAAAAAATCTACAAACAATAAATGCTGGAGAGGGTGTGGAGAAAAGGGAACCATCTTGCACTGTTGGTAGGAATGCAAATTAATATAGCCACTATGAAGAACAGTATGGAGATTCCTTAAAATCTAGGAATAAAGCCACCATATGACCTAGCAATCCCACTACTAGTCATATACCATGAGGAAACAAAAATTGAAAAAGACACATGCACCCCCATGTTAATTGCAGCTCTATTTACAATAGTTAGGACATGGGAGCAACCTAGATGTCCATCATCAGATGAATGGATAAAAATGCTGTGGTACACATATACAGTAGAGTATTACTTAGCCATAAAAAGGTAATGCTTTGAGTCAGTCCTAATGAGGCAGATGAACCTAGAGCCTATTATACAGAGTGAAGTAAGCCAGAAAGAGAAAAAACAGTTATCATATACTAATACATATGGAGAAGGAATGGCAACTCACTCCAGTATTCTTGCCTGGGAAATCCCATGGACAGTGGAGCCATGTGGGCTGCAGTCCATGGCATCGCAAAGAGTCAGACATGACTTAGCAACTAAACCACCAACCAAATGCATATATGTGAAATCTAGACAGATGGTACAGATAAACGTATTTGCAGAGCGGCAGTGGAGACACAGACATTGAGAACAGACTTATGGACACGATTGGAGGAGGGGAAGAAGGAGAGGGTGGGAGGTATAGACAGAGTAACATGGAAACATACATTACCACCATATTTTAAAATAGATAGTCAAAGGGAATTTGCTGTCTGACTCAGGGAAGTCAAACCAGGGCTCGATAACAACCTAGAGGGGTGAAATGGGGAGGGAGGTGGGAGGAATGTTCAAGTGGGAAGGGACATGGGTAAAATCATGACTGTTTCATGTTGATGTTTGGTAGAAACCAACACAATACTGTAAAGCAATTATCATTCAATTAAAAATAAATAAATAAATAAATAAAAGAAGATGAAGAAACAAAAACATGAATTGGCCACAGGTATACGTGTGTCCCCCTATCCTGACAGATGGAACAAGTTAAGGTTACCTTCAATATGAGGGTTTGTTATTTTTACTGATATAGTATTTACAGAGGAGATTTTAATATTTATTTTGCCATGATACACGGTTGCTTTGGGAGTCCCTGAGGACCTTGAGGGACCCTGATGAAAGCCAAAGTGCCTAAAGACTTGGGAAGTTGAGAAATTGAAATGGCAAAGAAAAAGTCTTGCACTGGTAGACAGAGATGGAGGAGGTAAGGGTTTGAAGGGGGCCATAACAAAGAATTCAGGAAATCTGAAGGGATCATCAAAAGCGATAGAGAGGAAGGAGGATGGGCGATGATAGGAAGGGAAAACTTTTAGAGGAGCCAGATTAAGGAGATCTCAAGTTTCAAAATAAATAAACAAAACAGTCAAGTCCCAAATTGCTCTTATAAATCTTGTCAACATGAAAGGAATTGGATAGAGTTGGTGCCATAATGGTGGAACTTAGTCTTGAGGGTTTTGAGAAGGGGTGTTTTGGTTGACTGAGAAGTTCTCAGGGGAGAAGCATAACCAAATAGAAAGAATAAAGAAGTGTCATATAGAATTAGCCAAAACAATCCAGTTTAAGAGTCAGTGAGTCCCCACTCACAACATGAAGCCAGGAAGGACTTCCAGCCCAGCAAGTGCTTTTAAAACACAGAAAATTGCGATTCTAATGCAGCTTCGGAGAATATACTCAGGTCCTTAGAAATCAAAACTTGTCCTTATTGCCTCAAGCAACTGTTATCTGGAACACTGGCTCAGTAGTCAGAATCACCAATGGAGGTCAACAGTGGGAGCTGAGGAATTTGATCAGATATTGAAGGTGATTAAATTTAAAGGGTGGAGACTCTCACTAAATTAGAAGGATTCTTCTTACAACTTGACTAGGCAGGCTAACAACAGTGCTCAAGTATGAGATCTAGTATAAAAGAGGGCTTAGTGGAGCTTGTCTAAAGTTTGTAATACAGAGAGTCTTTTTCACAGTTCCCCCAGCAATTTATAAATATAACAAATTACCCTAAGTTTTGAATTTGGGATTTTGAGGGTAAAATGGAAGAAATTTTACCATGTGTTGTTGTTGTTCAGTCACTCAGTTGTGTCCATCTTTTTGTAGCCCCATGCGTTCCAGGGTTCCCTGTCCTTCACCATCTCCTGGAGCTTGCTCAAACTCATGTCTATTGAGTTGGTGATGCCATCCAACCATCTCGTCCTCTTTTGTCCCCTTCTCCTCCTGCCTACAATCTTTCCCAGCATCAGGGTCTTTTCCACTGAGTTGGCTCTTTGTATCAGATGGCCAAAGTATTGGAGCTTCAGCTTCAGCATCAGTCCTTCCAATGAATATTCAGAATTGATTTCCTTTATGATTGACTAGTTTGATCTCCTTGCAGTCCAATGGGCTCTCAAGAGTCTTCTCTAATATCACGGTTCAAAAGCATCAATTCTTCAATGATCAGTCTTCTTTATGGTCCAACTCTCACATCTATACATGACTACTGGAAAAACCATAGCTTTGACTATACGGACCTCTGTTTAGTATGTTTTATTATAATTTTGCATATTGTTTCTTGCTCTCTGATTTCAAATACATAAGCATAAACAGAAACAGAGATTTAGAGAAATGAAACAATGGAACAGTTCTGTCATAGAGGGCAAGCACCTCTTCTACTACTACTAACACACACACACACACACAGACACACACACACACACAAAACTATATCTCTTGCAACCTGAATTAATCTAATGACTGGCAATGGTCTGGACAGATGATTGTTAATATTGTGGAATTTCACTGTTAAACTATTTATATTTGAAATCAACTGAAATTAAAGTGTTTATACCATGGTAATGAGCAAACACTATGCCTTTTCTCCCCTAAAAGAGCTGGTTTACCAGCACTCTTATGGATACAAGCAGAGATCTAATTAGGAGATTTTTTGGGTTACAGGAACCATTTTTCTGGACTATTTTTTTCTTTTTTCCTTTTAAAAATGTTTAAACCTTTACCTTGCTTTTTAAAGAGAGAGAAGGTAAATGTGTGGTTAAAGATTTATTGACCTCCCAATGACCCTCCTCCTTCTAACCTTCCACACTACAAAGCCTACAGTAATCATTAGTGGTGCTTGAGATTTTTCAGTCTTTCTATTGCTTTGTTTGCTTTCCATATTTGGAGTGGTATTAGATAGAAATCTGTCTAACATTTGTTTTAAGTTTCAAATCAAACCACAACAAGAGATGAAAATCAGCCATATAACGTTATTCTTAAGTTTGAGAAATCCATTTCACAGTCCTGGAAGCCATTAAAGCAAACCATAAAGATAGGGAGGGAAATATTTTATAAAATGCAGCTGTATATAGTAAATTCATATTTCCTGTTATTTTCTGGATTCCAAATCATATAATCCCCTTGGTTTTATTCTATACCCTCTAATTCATTGTTTTCTTATCTTACAGTGAAACAATGATATTTTCATTTTTCTAGATCTAGATTTGCAGATAGATAGATAGATAGATGGGACTTCTCCAGTGGCTCGGTGGTAAAGAATCCACCTACAATGCAGGAGATACAAAAATGTGGGTTCTAACTCTTGGTCCAGGAGATCCTCTGGAGAAGGAAATGGCAACCCACTCCAGTATTCTTGCCTGAAAAATCCAATGGACAGAGGAGCTTCATGGGATATAGTCCATGGAATCACAAAGAGCTGGACACGACTGAGTGACTAAACAACAACAGATAGGTAAAATGAATTAAATTTAAATAAAATTAAAAATTCCATTCCTCAGTTACAATAGCCACATTTCAAATGCTTCATATTCACATTCAGCTTGTGCCTTCTGTATTGCTGACCAGTTTTCAGCAAACTTCTGCAAAAGGTCAGATGGTAAATATTTTAGCCTTTGCAGGCTACTGTCATTACTACTCGGGCTTCCCAGGTGGTGCTAGAGTTAAAGAATCCATCTGTCAATGCAAGGGGTGTAATAGACACGGGTTCAGTCCTTGGGTCAGGAGGATCCCCTGGAGGAGGGCACAACAACCCACTCCAGTATTCTTGCCTGGAGAATCCCATGGACAGAAGAGACTAGTGGGCTACAGTCTATAGGGTTGCACCAAGTCGGACATGACTGAAGCAACTTAGCACATCACAACTACTCAACTCTTCCTATGCTTATAGCATAAATTACCTAAACAAATAGGTGTTACTATTGCAATAAAACTTTATTTACAAAAGAGTGATTTGTCTGATCGTAAATAGATAATGATTAAACATCTCTTCCTTTATTTGGTATGGAAGGATAACCTTTTGGAATACTACGTATTCTAAACTGGAAGAGATAAAAATCTATTTAAGTATGTCTGTTATCATGGCTCTGTGCATTTCTATACATGATTAAAGTAAAATATAGGATGATAAAACCCTATATTAAATTGGCACAAAACTGCTACAATTCTTCAATTAACATATTTTCTTCTTGTGTTCAATATATAAGAAATATGAAAAGTATCACTACTTTCATGGTATGTGTGTGTGTGTGTATCCTGTATATTTAGCTTGATATATTGTTCCTATGCTTTCATATGCAATCCCAAAGAATCAAGAAATGGGAACTGGGGTGTTCAGATATATGACCTGGAGTCTCAGATTATTAATTAGTTTGTTTAGGAAGATAGATATCCTTAGACTTTAGACTTTATGATTAAAGTTTTTGTTTGTTCAGGGATTCCATAGTATCTCAGTCAGTAGAGAATCTGCTTGCAATGCAGGAGACCTGGGTTTGATTCCTGGGTGGGAAAGATCCCCTGGTGAAAGAAATGGCAACCCATCTTTTTCTTGCTTGGAGAATCCCATGGATAGAGGAGCCTAGCTGGCTGCAGCCCATGGGGTTGCAAGAGTTGGATGTGACTTAGCAACTAAGTCAGGACCATGAGCACAATATATCCTAGTTATATAAAATTTTTAAAGTTAAAACATATAAAGGAAAGAAAAAAGCATTGCATCACAAAATCATTATTAACATTAAAGTTAACAGCACTGTATTTTTCCCATTCTTTACTTAAAAGATTTTTATTTTTTCATAATGATGATTATAATATACATGTAAATTTATCTTTTTAAAATTTTCTTGTTAGGATTATTTTCAAAATAAATTTAACAGCTGTATGATATCAGATAAACACTTGAGTTGACTTTGTATGGACATAAGGAGGGTAGTTTTCATTTGAGCCATGAAGGCTGGGCTCAAAGTTTGGACTGAAAGAATGCTGTTTCTTTAGAAATTAAGGAATAAATGACTTTGGCCTAAAATGGAGACTGGCAGTACATGTGAACTTTGAAATGAACTAGTGTGCTCAGTTGCTCAGTTGTGTCCGACTCTTTGCGAATTTAGGGACAGTAGCCCTCCAGGCCCCTCCATCCATGGAGATTCTCCAGGCAAGAATACTGGGGTGGGTTGCCATGCCCTCCTCCAGGGGATCTTCCCAACCCAGGGATTGAACCCAGGTCTCCTGCATTGCAGGTGGATTCTTTACCATCTGAGCCACCAAGGAAGCCCAAGAACACTGGAGTGGGTGGCCTATCCCTTGTCCAGGGGATCTTGCTGACCCAGAAATCAAACCGGTGTCTCCTGCATTGCAGGCCAATTCATTACCAGCTGAGCTACCAGCAAACCCCGAAATGAGCTAGAGCAGGCTTCAAAGCCTGAATGGTGGGTGAGACTGTGCCATGGCAAATTATTTGGCTTGAGATGGTATCCATAAATTTTTCCCGAGGCTTTCTAGTATATAGTGTGAACCATGGTAAAACATTCTTTACCTAACTATCAGAGGAAACAGAAGAGGCCTCTCTTACACCAAGGAGGTGTATGACTAGAATAGAATCTCAGATCACATTTTTTTTTTTGGAGAAAAAGACTTAGTTCTTCAAATTTATATCACAACAATGATAGTGAAATAATATACTAGAATTTACTTTGAAATTGTCCTATTTTTGTATATTAGGAGGTTTTATTCATTTTCTGTTAATCATAGTGCTTAGAAATCTGTAATTATTTAGACTGTTTTACCACACATTGTTTTAGGAGAAATTCAAAATTTCAATTTTTTATGAAATTAAGCTACAGAGAGAAACTGCAGCAAATTGGTGACCAAAAAAAAATAGTTCACAAAACAGAGAGATGCAAGAGATGAGAGTTCAACCTCTGAGTCAACAGAAAATGGTAATTCACTCCAATATTCTTGTCTGGAAAATTCCATGGAGAGAGGAGTCTGGCAGCCTACAGTCCATGGGGTCCAAAAGAGTTGGACACAACTGAGCACACATACACAATCCCCTTTCTGTGCCCTCATTCTCCTTTTAAAATACCCTGTTACCTTTGTACAAGTCAAAGTTGAGTTTAGTTTACACTGGACTCTTATTTATTTCAATACTATATTCATAATTAAAAAAAACAGTTTCTAAACTAGATGATGTTAGGAAAAATGGATATTCACTCTATAAAAATAAAGCTAGGCCTTTATCTTATACCACTCACAAAAATTAACTTGAAATGGGCTAAAGATTTAAATGTTAAGACTGGAAACCATAAAATGTCTAGAAGAAAATAGAAGAAAAAACCCTCTTCAAATGAGTCTTGGCCATGATTTTTTGGATATGACACCTAAAGTTCAAGCAACAAAATAAAAATTAAACAAGTGGGATTACATCAAACTGGGAAGATTCTGAAAACCAAAATATGTGATCAACAAAAAGAAAAGACAATTGTGGAATGAAAAAAATAATTGCAAAACATATATCTAATAAGGAGTTACCATGAAAAATATATAAATGGCTCATGCAACTCAAATAGAAAAAAATTAAGAATAGGCAAAAGAGCCAAATAGACATTTTTCCAAAGAAAATATATGAATGACCAACAGACACATGAAAGATGCTTGACATCAGTGATAAATATGGAAATGTAAATAAAAACTGCACAGGTACCCCAATGATCATTGCAGCTCTATTCACAATAGCTAGGACATGGAAGCAACCTAGATATCCATTGACAGATGAATGGATAAAGAAACTGGTACACATATACAATAGAATATTAATGATGTGGATAAGCCTAGAGCCTATTATACAGAATGAAGTTAGTCAGAAAGAGAAAAACAGAAATTGCATGCTAACGCATATATATGGAATCTAGAAAGATGGTACTGATGAACCTGTTTACAAAGCAGCAATGGAGACACAGACATTGAGAACAGACTTATGGACGTGGATGGGAGGGGTGGGAAGGACAGGGTGGGATGTATGGAGAGAGTAACATGGAAACATACATTATCATATGTAAAATAGTCAATGGGAATTTGTCATATGACTCAGGGAACTCAAACTGGGGCTCAGTAACAACCTTGAGGGGTGAGATTGGGAGGGAGGTTGGAGGGATGTTCAAGTGGGAATATCCATGGGTAAACCTATGGATGATTCATGTTGATGTTTGGTAGAAACCAATTCAATACTGTAAAGCAATTATCCTTCAATTAAAAATAAATAAATTATTTTAAAAAGCTACAATGAGATTTCCTCATGCCATGTTAAAATAACTGGCATGATAATAATATCTTTTAAAATAATTATTAAAAATACAATAATTTTATGGCAAATGCTGACAAAGATATGGAGAAAGGGGAATTCTTGTACACTGTTAGTGGAATTGTAAATTGCTGCAGCAATTATGGAAAATAGTATGGAGATTACTCAAAAAATTAAAAATAGAACAACCACATGATCCAGCAATTCCACTTCTGGGGATATATCTGAAGGATATAACAACATTATGTCAAAGAGATATATGCATCACTATGTTCATAGCAGCATTATTTACAATAGCTAAGACATAGAAACAACCTAAGTGTCCAATGACAGATGAATGTATCTGTCATAGGTACAAACTCATAGAAAAACAGATCAGATTTGTGGTTAGTGGGGGATGAGAGGTGGGGTAATTGGATAAAAGTGATCAAAAGTTACAGTCATAAGATGAGTAAGTACTGGGAATATAATGTACAGCATGATGCCTATAGTTAACAGTTAACACTGCTGTGTTGGTATATTTGAAAGATTCTAAGTCCCATCTCAAGAAAAGAAAAGTATATTTCTTTCCTCTTTTTCTTTTTGCTTTTTTTAAATCCATATTATATGGTGGATGTTAACTAAACTTAGTGTGGCAATCATTTCACAATATATGAAAGTCAAGTCATTATGTTGTACACCTGAACTTTTTTCGTTGTTATATGTCAATTATATCACAATAAAACTGGGAAAAATCTGTCCTTACCACTTTAACATGAGTCTAGGTTGCTTTATCTTTTTTTTTTTTTAAATAAATTTATTTATTCTAGTTGGGGGCTAATTACTTTACAATATTGTAGTGGTTTTTGCCATACATTGACATGAATCAGCCATGGGTTTACATGTGTTCCCCATCCTGAACCCCCCTCTCACCTCCCTCCCCATCCCATCCCTCTGGGTCATCCCATTGCCCCAGCCCTGAGCATTTGTCTCATGCATCGATAGGTTGCTTTATCTTTGACACTTTTTATAGAACAAAAGATGTATATTTTAGGAAACCTTCCTATTATTGTTGGCAAAGTGAAACTATAGAACGTCAACTTTTACGTTAATGTCTTTTCCAAAACAATATAAGAAGTCATATGTAATTTTTCTTGTTTTTGATACCATAGTAGAAGAACCACCTTTCCAAATAAATTGATATTGGCTTAATTTGGTTTAATATAAGAGTTATCTCTAGGGTGCTTATACAACATATTCTTAAGAAAGAAAAACTAATAAGTTTTCAGGAATGCAAGAATATATCCCTAAATTTTTTTACCATGAACTATTCCAAACTTAAAATACTGAAAATGACCTTAACTTCCTGATTCCCAAAAGGGTTTTTCTTGGCTCAAAAAATATTTTTAAAGGTTTTGAATTCCTTTTAGATTTATATAGCATTGTAACAGGTTTATATCCCTCAAAATACATGCAGAGTGTGTTATTTGCATTATTTAGTTTTGTTTGGATCTTCATATATTTTTAAGTTCCAACTTGCTCCCCAAAAAGAAGTAGGCAGACATACAATAAACAGAGCAACACATTATTTTAAGCCAATGACAACAACCAAGGGCAAATGACATGAGAGACTCAAAGCCCTTACTGTTTTCCAATTTTCTCTTTCTCATTACTTGAGATTTATGAATGAGGGTAATTTCTCCTCTGTGTAAAATATTTTAAACATTGGCAAGGAGAGTGTGGGAAATCACACACATACTGCATTATCCTATAATATACTGTAGTGCATTTTCCTAATTTGTTACATTGATGCATAATCAAGGTGACTTTTATAAAGAAAATTATTATGGTATTATAATTTTTATGCCTACAGTATTAACTGTTGCCAAATACTCATGACTTTATTTCTCTGAACTTCCTTCCATATTCTTGACATGATTAGATTTTCATACATATTTTAGATTCATGGTATAAACAAAAGACTTGGTTTACACTATATTATTGGAGAGCTGACTTTTAACAAAATAAATAGCTCTCATTATATCTACTTGAACATTTTGGGTAACATCTCTCAGCTACTCTCCTATGAGAGTGTTTTCTTTACAATTTCGAGTTATATAGCCCTTTTTTTCAAACAAACCCAGCCATTTTGTTAACTATACTGTACTCTTCAAATGTTAAGTTTCAGAAAAGTCAATGATCTGACCATTTAAAAACTCAAAATCACCCTTGTCTATATTAAACCTCAAACTGAAGTCATGTCTTGTGAAAGTTTTATATCTCCCTTCCTTATTAGTTTTATCTTTTAGTTTGTTTCTATTGTTTCTAAACTTCTCACAATAAAGCAGAATAAACAAACAACATCATGATATGGCACAGGAAGATGATTTCCTATGACTATTTTAGAAAGTAACTATACTTGAGTTTCCAAGCAAGATGATAAAAGAGGCCATCTGTATTGCTTTAGGCTAATAACAATTACATAACAAGTGCCACTTGTGAAGTAAGTGCATAAAAATAGTAATAGTAATGAGACCTTGTTAACTGCTGCATTGAAAAAATAACTTATAAAGAGATGAAAACAGCTGCAGCAGCTGCACTGAACTCTTTGCAATCAGTTACTAGTTCTCATTTTCAGAGGTTTAACTCCCTACTTGAGACAAGGCTGAAATTTGTGGCTGGTCCATTACACTGAAGAGGAAAAGTTAAAATTTTACATAACCTCTTGCCCCTTCTGCCTCTGTAACTCAGCTTGTTCCTTGCAAAGTCTAGATCATGTAGGCCTCAGAAAGTGGGGACTCACAATACTAGGAACTGGAGCTTGTCTCACCCACCCTTGTTCTGCTCTTTGCAATTGCCCAACCCCTGCAAACCTGCAAACCCGCTTAATCATGCCTGTCCATGTGTAAAAACTCTGTAACCTCTTTGTTCAGGGCTCAGACCTTGGAGTGTTAACTCCTCTGGGTCCACTAGTGTAATAAACCTGAGTTCTCCAATTCTCAGAGCGTGTTGCTTGGTTTCTTGAGTACTGGTTTCTGCAACATTTCTGGAGGCCCCAGTGAGATTCCAACCACACTGGCCCCTTGAGCCATTGTACTGGTGGCTTGGCCGGGTCAGAGAAGAGGGGCCCCAAGATGAACAAGGAGGTGCGCCACCTGACAGTATTCCGGGTTCTCTTTCAGACCGGCGTTCTGACTCTCTGGATGGCGGAACCCTGACCAGACTCATTGGAGGGACGGACCAACTCACCAGGAATGGCCACAGGATCAAGTGAGGTCCTGGGGCCAGTCCCCAGTCAGGTCCTACTCCAATGGGTAGAAGAGGAGACCAATCACCTTGGAACTCCCAGGAAGAGAGCATCAGATAGGGAGACCTGGGGACTCGGGAAAATGGAGGTATTGTGATAACCTCTGAGTGACTGTGTGTGTGTGATTGCTGATTGAAGGAAGTGAAAGTGAGCTCCATAATTCTTGGACTACGGAGCCTGAGAGGGTCCAAAACCTGTGGTTCCATGACAACCTCATGAGGCTGAAAGGTGATGCCAGTCTCTGGGGGATTTGATACCTCCCTGCGAGGCTGGTCCAGGTCAGGGGTTTATGCCAACCTGCCAATACTAGGAGGCGCCTTAAATCTCCCTCGGGAGAGTGGCCAGGTGGATGAAAAATGAATGTGAATGAGTGTGCGGCCTGATTCACTTGCACTTCAGGCTCGAATGTGTGGCTTCACAGCCTTCGTGGCTACAGAGTCTGAGTGGGCCCTAGTTTGTGGTTCTGTGGTGATTTCATATGGCTCAAGGAGGTGTCAGCCTCTAGGGGACCCAGTCCCTGCCTGCGAGACAGATCCAGATCAGGGGTTTATACTGATCCACCAATGCTAAGAGGCACCTAAGTACCCCCCCAAGGATGGAGCCAAGTGGGCACCTGAATGGTCTCCTCTTTTGAGGGGGCACCCACCCTTGTTTGTCTTTGCACCACTGACTCAGGATGAGATACACAGGGAGGGAGAAATTATTGGTTACTCGTTATTCTTCTGTCAACTAACTCCTTGAGTTGACATCTAAGAGATTAGGTTTTCCTCAAAAACCTGCCAGGTAGATTACGTTTGTCAACATGGGTGGAAGTTCCTCTAAGCCAACAGATTTAGACTACATGATAAAAAACTTTAATACGGGCTTTGCAGGGATTAGAGAGTCAAGATGACCCCCAGGAAGCTTTGTAATTTAAGTGAACTCAGTTGGCCATCCTTTGATGTTGGATGGCCGCCAGAGGGCACTCTCGACCTGCCTACTGTTCAAGCAGTGCACCAGATAGTCACTGGGACTCCAGGGCATCCAGATCAGTTTCCATACATAGACTCCTGGCTTCTAATAGCACAGACCCTGCCCCCATGGGCAAGATTTTGCACAAACAGACAGGGACAGAGCAGGGTATTTGTGGCCCAACCACTCAGAAAAGAGAAAGAAGAAGGAAAAAATCCTATTTTCCAGGGAGATCCAGTGAAAGACACACTGCTGCCGCTGCCGCTGCCACATGTTCCCCTGACTCCACAAGCCCCAGCACAGCCAGTGCCAGACCCATTGCCAGACAGTCCACCTCCCTCTGTGTCCCTCGCACCATCTCATGAGCGAGACTCCAGGCCCGAGCCAGTAGGGAAGCAACTCCGCTCAGCCAAACAATCTAACCAGCTGGCCACAGCCTGTCAGATGCCACTGCAAGAAACTCAGGGTCCTCAACAAGTGAATGAGGATGGCTCAGTCCAGCCTGGTCACTCCATCCTCTATTACCAGCCCTTCAGCACTACTGACCTCCTAAACTGGAAACACCATAACCCGGCATACTCTGATAAACCACAGGCTATGACTGACCTCCTAGAGTGCATTTTCCACACTCATCAGCCTACATGGGATGACTGTCGACAGCTCCTTATGTCTCTTTTCACCACTGAGGGAAGGCAACGCATCTCGACAGAAGCCCAAAAATGGCTCCAAAAACAAGACCCCGAGAGGTCTTAGATGTAGAAGGATGGGCATGAGAAGCAATGCCAGAGATGAGACCTAACTGGGATTTCAATACCAGAGAAAGACAAGAAACCTTGGATCGCTACTTTGATGCCCTTCTACGTGGACTTTGAGCGGGAGCCAAAAGCCCACCAAAATTACAACGATAATCCAAAAAGTGGATGAGACTCCCACCAATTTCTATGAAAGACTGTGTGAAGCATTCTGGACATACACCCAGTTCAACCCTGAGACAACTGAGAATCAACGGATGATTAATGCTGCCTTTGTGGCTCAATCCTGTGCAGACATCCAACAAAAGCTCCAAGAGCTGGAACGCTTCCCTGGGATGAATGCCACACAGCTCCTGGAGGTGGCAAATAAAGTCTTTATGAACCGAGACCATGAAGCCCAATGAGAAGCAGATTAAAAAAAAAAAAAAAAGAAACAGAAAGCAGCCCTGATAGCAGCAGCATTAAGTAGCTCAGATCAAGTGAAAAAGACTGTTCCCTCGTGGAAAGGGGAAACTAAGAAGAGACCACCACTACACCACGACCAGTGCACCTATTGCAAAGAGAACGGACACTGGAGGAATGAGTGCCCCCATTGCAGAGGGACATCTAAAGGGTCAAAGAAGTTCAGTCGACCCAACAAAGAAAGGTACCAGCCTGAGCCGGCCATCCAAAACTTTATTGGCCTGGCCGGAGCAGAATCAGACTAGGGAGGACCGGGACCCTTGGTCCTGGGCCCCCGGGAGACTATGGTCACGATGAAAGTAGGGGGCCAATCAATGACTTTTATGGTGGATACTGGAGCTGAATACTCCGTGGTAACCACACCTGGGGCTCCCCTCACAGGCCAAACAGCAACTATTGTTGGGGCCACAGGGGACATGACAGCCCACTCATTTTGCAAGGCCCATTTGTGTCAACTAAAGGGCCATCTGGTGACTCATGAATTTCTCTATTTACTGGAATGCCCCATTCCCCTGCTGGGTAGACAACGCTGGGGGCACAAATCACCTTTGCCCCCAGAAAGCCTGTGAGCCTCACCCTGGGGAGCCAACTGGCTCTGATGATGGCCTTGACCATACCCAGGGAAGATGAATGGTGTCTCTATTCCTCAGGGAGGGAACAAATAAATCCCCCCAGATTGCTAAAAGTATTCCCTGATGTCTGGGCAGAGAAGGTGCCCCCAGGCTTGGCCAAAAACCATGTGTGCATTGTAGTGGACCTGAGGCCAGGAGCCACTCCTGTTAGACAGAAACAATATCCAGTACCATGGGAGGCATGCCTGGGAATTCGGGACCACATCCAGCACGTACAGGATGCCGAGATCCTAATTGAATGTCAGTCTCCCTGGAACACACCACTCTTACCGGTCAAAAAGTCTGGAGGGAATGACTACCACCCTGTCCAGGACCTCCACACCATCAACAAATAGTGAAGTAATCACCATCCATCCAGTGGTCCCAAATCCCCACACTCTCTTGAGTCTCTCACCCACTCAGGCAAGCTAGTTCACCTGCCTCAATCTCAAGGATGCATTCTTCTGCCTTCAGCTGTCACCAGCCAACCAGCTCTTCTTTTCCTTTGAATGGGAAGACCCACACACTGGGAGAAAGACACAGTTGACTTGGACCCGACTGCCACAAGTCTTCAAAAACTCACCTACCCTGTTTGGTGAAGCCTTGGCTGTGGACCTTGCTGCCTTTCCCGGAGAAACTTTCAACTGCACTCTACTCCAGTACGTGGATGATCTGTTGCTAGCCAGTCTCACCCAAGGGGACTGCTGGAAAGGCACCAAAGCCCTGTTGGCCCTACTCTCCACCATAGGGTACAAAGTGTCATGGAAAAAGGCTCAGATCTGCAGACAGGTCAAGTACCTCGGGTTTGTCATCTCAAAAGGGCATTGGGAGCTTGGACATGAGAGGAAACAAGCCATCTGTTCAATATCTTGGCTGAACACCAAGAAAGAAGTCCATGAGTTCCTCAGGACTGCCGGATTCTGCCGGATCTGAATACTAGGTTTCTCTGAAATTGCCAAGTCTTTGTTTAAAGCCACAGCAGGGTCTGGTAAGGAACCCCTGGAGTGAGGACCTGAATAGGAAAAGGCTTTCAAGGAGATAAAGAGACTCTTGACCAGTGCTCCAACATTAGGGCTGCCAGATGTGACATGGGACTTTAACCTCTTTGTACATGGAAAACATCACACTGCACTGGGGATCCTCACACAAACAGTTGGGCCATGGCAATGCCTGGTCATGTACCTGTCCAAATGACTGGATCCAGTGGCCACAGGATGGCCACCATGCCTCCGGGCATTAGCTGCCACTGTGGTTTTGATCAGAGAAGTAGATAAGCTTACTCTAGGACAAAGTATAAATGTAAAGGTTTCCCATGCTGTTACTGCCCTGATGAACAGCCAGGGGTGTAAGTGGCTGACCAGCTCCAGGATGATTCACTATCAAGGACTGCTTTGCGAAAACCCACAGGTCCAACTTGAGACTGTATGGACACTAACCTCACCACCTTTTTACGTATGGAAGCAGGAACCCCCGATTGTAACTGTGAGGAGGTCATAGATCAGATTTACTCGAGCAGGCCAGATCTGATGGACATTCCCCTCCAGAACCCAGAACTGGAACTGTTCACTGATGAAAGCAGTTTCATCCAAGACAGGCAACGCAAAGCAGGCTATGCCATAACAACAACTAATGAGATAGTGAAGGCTGAGGACTTGCCACAAGTGTGATCAGCACAATAGGCTGAGCTATGGGCACTCCCTAGCTAAGACATGGTGAAGGGAAACAGGCCAGCATCTATACTGATTCAAGGTATGCCTTTGCTACTTTACATGTTCATGGAGCCATTTATAAAGAAAGGGGACTATTGACAGCAGGAGGAAAGGAGATTAAAAACAAAAAAGAAATCCTTCAGCTGTTAGAAGCAGTCTGGAAGCCTTCACAAGTGGCAGTCACCCATTGTAAAGGCCACCAGTGATGAATTGATCCAATCAGCAAAGGAAATCGGTTGGCTGACCAGGCAGCCAAGGAGGCGGTGACCCAATGGAGCCCCACAGTAGGCCATGAGTCAATCTTTAAGGTCCTCTTGGCATCAGAATTGCCTCCATCCCCGAAATATACCAAGGAGGAAGATCAATGGGCTCTAAATGAGGGAGGAATAAAAGAAAAAGAGGGCTTGGTGGAAGCTCCCAGAGCAAAGACTCTTTGTCCCCAGCAATATAGCAGTCCAGCTGATAAAACAACATCATGAGACAACTCATTTAAGAAAAACTGCACTGGAGAGCTTACTGAGCCACTGCTATTTTGTTCCTAAGCTCCCAACTCTGTGTGCCCAGATCAGTGCTAGATGTGTGACTTGTGTGCAAAACAATGCCAGCCAAGGACCAAGACCCAACCCAGGGGTGCAGACAGTTGGGACACTGTCCTTTGAAGAGCTAGAAGTGGACTTTACTGAAGTCAAGCCCTATATGAGCTATAAGTACTTACTTATGGTAGTCTGCACCTACTTGGGATGGGCTGAAGCCTATCCCACGCACACTGAACAGGCACAAGAAGTGGCCAAGGCCCTACTAAGAGACATAATCCCAAGATATGGGCTTCCTCTCTCCACAGCGTCTGACAATGGGCCAGCTTCTGTGTCTGAGATAATCCAAACTTTATCCAGGACACTGGGAATAAAATGGAAGCTTCACACCACTTATAGACCACAGAGCTCAGGGAAAGTTGAACACATGAATCGGACCCTCAAGACTGCATTAGCTAAACTCTATCAGGAGACCCAGCTATCTTGGGTGGGCATGTTACCCCTAGCCTTACTCTGAGCCCAATGCACCCCGAGGTCTTCAGGCTATTCTCCCTTTGAGATCTTATATGAGAGAACGCCCCCAGTGACAGGAAAACTCAAGTGAAACCCCCAGCAACTAGCTGACCTGGAGATGTCCCGACACCTCCAGGCCCTGGGAAAAGTCTTCCACCATATTGCCTGAGAAATCTTAGGAAGGACACCCATTCCTTTGGGCAATTGGGTTCATCCCTATCAGCCAGGAGATGAGGTATGGGTTAAAGATTGGAAAAAAGGATCACTTCAGCCAGTTTGGATAGGCCCTCACATGGTCATCCTGGCAACCCTTACTGCTGTTATAGTTATAGGCTTCATCCCTTGGATCCACCACACCAGAGTCAAGAAGGCAGCGGTTTCCTGTGATGAGGAAACCTGGAAAGCAGTTTGGGACCCTGAAAATCCCCTCAAGGTCTGGTTCCAAAAACAATGGCCCTCACCCATGAAAGATGCTGAGCTGTGCTCTAATCACTCCAGAAGCTGACTAGTCCACACAAAGCAGCAGCTTGAGGATTCTTCAGCCTTGCTCCAGCCACACTCTGGCAGCTGGCTGGTCAATGCATGGTGGAAGCTTGAGGATCTGGCTATCAAAATATCAATGGATTGTCATTGCCAACCCTTGCCTCTAAACATGATTGGTATTATTGCTGTGCTCTTTGCTACAGGACTAACTTCAGTCGCACCCCAGGACTGGGGTTTGGGTCAGAAGCTGTGGTTAGCTGTCTATTATCTCACCATAATGGGAAGATTCATTCTTATTAGATATCTCTTATGATTGATTCTCCCTACTTAATTGCTCACAATATATCTGACCCCCCTTCATGATAGGCTCAGTTGGTATAGCCGTGACAACCCCAAAATGGGGAGAAAACCTTTTGCTAGTGTTCAGTTATCTGTTATGTGCAGGCTGCTTTGTAGCCTTTTGGTGTCCCTTGCTGTAACAGATGGTGCCATTCCTTTTTCATCATGCACCTGTCAACATTACAGTCAACCCTTGGAAAATCACTTACTTAACCATCAGCTAGAACAATGTATAGATAGCCAATGCTATAGGCCAATCACCTACTGCCTTCATAATCATGTGATGTATATCCAGAGGCCTGGGTGCCAAAAATGTTTACCAGTTATGCCCCCCACTCCTGGTACCTTTCCCCCACCAGAGGATCCAAACTGCAGGTGGTATCCCAACACCATGGCATTGCCATCATGCCCCTGTGCCTCCGTCTACTCCCAAATGCCATGCAGATGTTACAACCCAGAACAGGTCGTCTGCCAAATAAATGGAAAAACCTACTGGACAGGGACAATAATGCAGACAAATGAAATCATGGACCAACTTTGCCCTAAAAAATCAGGCTCTTCCTGCTGGCTTGCCGGAGTCCAGCTCCGACAGCCAGGGGAGCACTGAAGGGATGAACGGGGTTGGTGGAGAAAATGATGCAGTCTCTCGTTCAAGGCACTGGGCTGCATGGTTATTTTAAGCATCAGGTTTTCTTTTATACTTTTACAAAAGCATTAGGTCAGAGGTACGACATCTTCAGTTTCCCCTCACCCATATTTACTGTCTCCATAAATCATTGTTGTCCTTCAGAGTTGCCTCTTAAGTGTCCTTGTGATACATTGTAACTCAAGTTTGTCTCTGGGCTGTATATCACATTCCTCAGTTTATTTCTTATCTCTTTAAATCCTGTTATCCCCTAGTAACTTAAGCTCATCATCTCCTAAAAAGGCTTTTAGCTATTAGTATCTCTAAAATACCTAGTTTCCATAAGCTATAGTAAAATATGCCAACACTACAACATACCTTAAACTTTTAGCTTCTAACTATTCTTAATTATTCCTAACCCCTAAACTCAGCAAACTTGTTTTGCTATAAACATTTCCCTTACAAGCAGGTTTCAGATAACAATGTTTCCCATGGCCTCAGGCTGCAGCCTATGTGCTCATCCTGCAACATTCTTTGTAAAGATCCTTGAACAAATGTCAATAGTTAACTTTATGGATTATAACATTCTTTCCATCCAACTCAACCGGAGGAAGGACAGGACAAGTCAGAATCACAAGACCTAACTCCTCCATCCCGGGACCGTGCCTGCGGGATGAGGAGAGGGGGTTGGGGCCGTGCCTCCATTTTTTCGGTAATGCCTATTGCGGCTCCCGACACAGTATGACTCAGGTTACAGAGTTAACTCCCCCTTAAACCCTCATCTGTACCAGGTTCTCAACGCAACTCATCACCTTCTTAATGACACCAACCCCCAGCTGGCCAGGGATTGCTGGCTTTGCTTATTGTTAGGAGCTCCATGGTACTTAACTACAGCAATACCATTGAATAATGCAACAGCCATGGGAACTCCTATAGATCCATCCTTACAAGGGACAGTCTTAAGGACAATTGAGTTAACTCAAAAGGCTCCAGAATGCTTTACAAACGATGGAGGAACTGAACCTGTAGGCAATTTAGCCAGGGACGAATATAATCAAACTTTAAAAGGTGAGTGGCCCGCTCGTCCTCCCACAAACACAATATGGTGCTGCCCCCATCAAGGCCTTTTCTTTGTTTGTGGGACAGATGCTTACTTACGTCTACCAGTCAATTGGATGGGTATCTGTACCTTAGCTTTCCTCACTCCCCAGATGAATATTGTCTCTAACAACCAGACTCTCACCATACCTCTGACCACATATGTGGTCAAAAAGAGCCATTCAGTTTTTACCCTTACTAGTTGGTCTGGGAATTATGGCTGGGATATGTATGGGAATAGGAGGAATTGCTTCATCAACCACCTTCTACCATACACTATCCAAGGACTTCACAGACGATATCGAGAGAGTAGCAAAATCTTTAGTGGCCTGACAGGACCAACTAGATTTGCTGGCTGAGGTGGTTTTACAGAATAGGAGAGGGCTAGACCTACTGACAGCTGAAAAGGGAGGACTCTGCCTCTTCTTATATGAAGAATGCTGCTTTTATGTAAACCAATCAGGAATAGTCAGGAACATGGCCCAACAGCTAAGGGAATGAATCATGAAAAGGAGAGAGGAACTAACAAGTTCCTGGGGTAACTGGAACAGTATCTGGAGCTGGGCATCATGGCTTCTCCCTTTAACCCGTCCTCTCTTCATGTTCTTTGCAGCGCTCTTGTTCTGCCCTTGTATTCTCAATTCTATTACCCAGTTGATAACCTCTCAAATTGAATCCAGAAAGTTACAAATGGTAATAGCTCAATATAGCCCCCTAAATGACAGGGCGCTCTGAATGTCCTACCAAAACATGAGATGAAGTCTTCTATAATGAGTGATAGAAGCATCAAGAGGGGGGAATGAAGAAGAAGAGTTAAAATTTTACATAACCTTCTGCTCCTTCTGCCTCTGTAACTCAGCTTGCTCCTTGCAATGTCTGGATCACGTAGGTCACGTAATCTCAGAAAGTGGGGACTCACAATACTAGGAACTGGAGCTTATCTCACTCACCCTTGTCCTGCTCTTTGCAATCGTCCAGCCCCTGCAAACCCGCAAATCCACTTAACCATGCCTGTCTGTGTGTAGAAACTCTGTAACCTCTTTGTTCAGGGCTCAGACCTTGGAGTGTTAACTCCTCTGGGTCAGCCAGCGTAATAAACCTGAGTTCTCCAATTCTCCGAGTGTGGTGCTTGGTTCTGGAGTACTGGTTTCTGCAACAACATGAAACTAGCAAACACTTCATAATTATACATTTCTAGGACAAGCCACATGGGCAACCAAAATTAGCCAAGAAAGCTGTCCTGAGCCTTTAGAAGGCTTTATTTTGCCTATATTAAAAGATAATTTAAGAAATGAGCTACAATTACAAATCTACAGATATTAAAATGGTATGGTACTTATGTCAAAATAGACATATAGATCAATGGAACAGAAAAAAAGCCCAGAGTAAATCCATGCATTTACAGTCAACTGATCTTTAATAACGGTACCAAGAACACATAATAGGGAAATGGTAATCTCTTCAATAAAAGCTGCTGAGAAAACTGACTATCCCATGCAGAAGAATGAAATTGGACTGACACAATATACAAAAATCAACTCAAAATTGGCTAAAGACTTAAGAATAACACCTGAAACAGTAAATGATTAGAAAGAAACAGTGGAAAATATCATTGATATTAGTCTTGGCAATGATTTTTAAAATATGACACCAAAACCACATGCAGCAAAAGTAGAAAGAGAAGTGGGTGTGAAATAAAATATCTCCTGCCATATCAATAAACAAGAAATGTCACAGCCATCAGTGATTTCAGGCCTCCAAATGTGAATGAGGGCTCCCAAAATGTAATACAATGCATGAGATCCAGCAGATGCCACCCCGCCCATGGTGATTGCTGGGGAGTTGTGGGGAGTGGGGGGATGCAAGAAGCAGCCGTCTGCCACATCTACCACTCCTTAAGGTGAACAAGGAACTAAGGATGTAAACAGTCAGGAAACAGGGTTTGGCCCCAGATAGCTGAGGTATATATGAAAGAAATGAATTCAGTTTTCCCAGAGGCTTACATCTTCCCATATGCAGAAGAATGCTAAATTCTTTTACTTGATATCTGATTTTCCTTACCTCACAATAATCTTTGACATTCAAATTCCCTGTCTCCTTTGTTACAAACTAGTATATAGCCTGACTCCCCCACCTGCCTCAGAGCAATTTTCTCAGGGCTATTGAGATGTTGCCTACCAGGCTCAGAGTCCTTAACATTCCACCAAATAAAATAACTCTCTACTTCCAGGTTGTGACTAACTTTTTAGTGACAGTTTTTGCGACCAACATGAAGGGACCCAGAAAGGATTTCTTTCCTCTGCCTGAATTCTATGAGAAACTGGAGCCCTGGTACCAGCAGAGGCCCCTTGTGCCCGTCTGCTTCCTCAAAAGTTCAGGAAGAATTTGAGTAAGTCTCTCCTAGTTCTCCTATCTCCCATACTGGTTGAGATCCTGAATTTTTATTTGGTGTGAGTATAGCAGGTACCCATCCCCTCTCAGTTGAAGGATACTGAGGGGGGCAAGTGCTGTTTGAAAGACACTGGGACATACCCATCAGAGGTCTAGATACAGGGTGGGACTCAGTGGAAAGATACAAAGAAAATACTTGACCAGTTGAAAGACACTTGAGGGGAGGGGTGGGCTGGTTAAAAGTTACCAGGGAAATACCCGCCCAGTGGAAGGCAGTGGGGAGTGTCTTGATTGAAAGACACCAAGGTGACTCCATTATAGAAAGACATACAGATCTCATATTTGCAAATATCTAGTTAACTGGAGAAATTAAATCTCGCCCTAAATATTGAGAGGGCTCTGTAATGTGTACACAGTTAAAAAGTAAAAACTGGCCTGGTAAAACCTTGAACAAGTCTTTCTAGGGGGAAGCTCTGATTTTTCTGTGTCTTTGAGATGTAAATGTTCTATCTGATCTTCCTAGGTTGTTCTATTGTGTTTGTTTGCTTGTGTTAGGCCGATAAGAGGTCTTTTTGCATCTTAATGGCTTGGGTGTCTCTGCTGAGATAATTTATTGGCAGTCATGAAAATGGAGCAGGTTCATTTGGCCCTTGAGCCCGCCTCCCCTCTGCTACAAAGTTCTCTGCCTGTGGGGAACTTTAGTCAAAGAGTAAGTTTAATCAGAGAAGTGAGAAATATGGAAACAAAGGAAAACAGTTAAAGGAGACTAAATAACAATAATGTAGTCATTAAGCCTAGTCAAGGACCTTTAGTTCTTTCTCAAGGGCTATAGATAATATTCTGAATCATATCCTGTGAGCTGTCTTATAGATACCAAAGCACCAGATGAAGAAGTTAGCTACATTATGATCAGACTGTACCCAGGACTTGAGCTGACACAATTCTCATAATTGATGGCAAAGAAATGGGAACAATTGCATCGGGAACTGAAGATTAACTGTATCTAAACCAACCAAGATGATGCTAGTCAGACCACTGATGATGAATTTGAAGATGACTGTTAGAGATGACTGTGCTGTTTCTGCATGTTGCACCCCCTGACCCCGACTCTAACTATAAAAGCTTTCACCCCTGGCTTGTCTGGGGCAGGGGGTGGGTCAGCCTTTGGACAGATGTCCACCCCCCTCCCCACCACCGACCTTGTTTCAGGCATCTGAAATAAAGCACATTTTCCTTTTGTTGACTAAAAATGATGTACAACTTGAGAGTTTCGAGTTAAGTTTTATTTGGGGCAAAATAAGGACTGCAGCCCAGGAGTCATCTCAGATAGTTCTGAGAGACTGCTCCAAAGCAGCAGTGGGTGAAAGTCAATATATAAGGTTTTGGTGAAGGGAGAGTTCAATACCATGAAGTGCTCATTTTACAAAAGAGTTTTTGTTAGTCATGAGGATCTGATGTCACTATGAAGGGATTTAGTGCTTCTCTAGATATGAGGAGATACAAAGACTGAGATCATAAAATCTGTTCCTGAAAACATCCAACCATCTAAAGACCTGTCCCACCAGGTTCCCTGGAGTGCCTCACTCCACCCTGAATTCCTTCAGGGGTTGTTGAAGGTCAACAGCTATAGCAGCATGGAGTTCAATCTCCATAGAGGCAGATGGCAAATTCCTTTGTTGTTCAGTCATTTGTGATGTTTTTGATAAGTGCCAATTTGTAGTTGACTTTCCAACAATCTGGCCAGTTTACTAGCTTTTGAGCATGGAGCAGCCAGACCCCCCCCATGCATACCTTTTGGTAACAGTCAAAGAAACTAACACATTATTAAATATAGAGTGCTCTCATTGTAAACAACTGTTTCATTGGTACCTGTAAAACAAAAGTCAAATTAAGAACCTTCCTTTAGAATGAGAAAAACTGGTCTGTGAAGTTTCATTGTGGCCTTCACCTCAATGGGTCTTACAGATGTTAATAAGAGCGATTAAGAGTATCAACAGGAAAAATTTGGAAGAAAAGTCTATTGTTTCCAATGAAGTTAAAATTATTTTAAAAAAGAGTTACCTCAACTGAATAAAAATATTTGGATGGTGATTTAAAATGTGATAAATAAAATAGACATTTAGGTGATTAAAACAAGATTTGATATTACTACACTATTACAACTACAAATTGGCACTTGCCAAGAGCACTGCCAATGACTGAACAACAAAGGCATTTGCCATCTGTCTCTGCAGAGACTGAACCCTGTGCTGTTGCAGCTGTTGACCTCCAACACCCCCTGAGGGAGTACAGGGTGGAGTGAGGCACTCTGTGCTCCAGGGAATCTGGTGGGACAGGTCTTTAGGTAGTTAGATTAGTGAGAATAGATTTTATCATTCCAATCCTTGCATCTCCTCATATCTAGAAAAGAACTAAATCCCTTTATGATGACATTGGCTCCTATTGACTAGCAGAAAACCTCTTGTAAATAAGCACTTTATTGTGTTGAACTCCCCCTATACCAAAATCTTATATACTGACCTTCCCCCATTACCTCTTTGGAGCAGTCTCTCAGAGATATATGAGGTGCTATCTCCAGGGCTGCAGTCTTCATGTTGCCCCAAATACAACTTATCTCAAAACTCTCAAGTTGTGCATCTTTTTAGTCAACAGTTATGGTGACTGGTGAAGTGACCCAGAGCGGACTTACTTCTTTCACCTGTACTCCAGGAAGAATTGGAGCTTTAATACCAGCAGCAGCCCCTTGTGTCCATCCGCCTCCTTGAGGAGGGCAGACGAATTTGGATAAGTCTCTCCTGGTTCTCGAATCTCCCATATTCTTTGAGATTCTGTGTTTTATTTGGTGGTGGAACAGGTTACGTGACCCCACCCTGTTGGATATGTTGGGAGAGTGCATAATTCCCTTGATTCTGTCTTGCTGCAACAAAGATTTGAAATGGCAGACCAGTGTTACAGCTTGGTTACAGCTCAGAGTTTTATTCAGCAAACAAAGCATAGTACACCCTCGGAGGTGTGAGGGCAGGCCGACCCCAAAGGGGAGGCCTCAATCTGTATTGGCTCCCTCTTTTTATAACTTTTGTCTCTTCCTCTCTGAACCTGCCCTATGCCAATTAGGGACAGCCAGGAATGGGGTGTGTTTGTTTCACCTGAGATTCTCACTTTAGTCTGTGGATTTTTCCTTTGTTCCCTTTTCCCTTTCTTTGTCTTTTAGCGCCCCCCCCCCCAATTTTGAACTCCTTTTTCCTATTCTAATTACTTAACAGAAAGATACTGGGGGAGGGGGGAAAGTGAAATACCCAGGGCATACTCACTCACTAGACACTGAGTGAGGCTTGGTTGAAAGATACTGAGGAATTCCCACCCAGCTGAAAGATATTGAAGGGTGGGGAGTGGGCTGGCTGAAAGATGCCAGGGAAATTACCCACCCAGTAGAAAGGTACTGTGGAGGGACTTAATTGAAAAAACATTGAGGAATACCCAGGGTTCAGCTGAAAGATGCTGAAGTCACTTCATTGTAGGGGACTGAGTGGTCTTGGCTGAGTGGTTAGGTAAGAAGCTGACCTGATGCTTTTCCTCAGTTGGACTGCCTTTATAGGATATATTAGAATAAAAGTGAGGAAAATATATGGTAGCTGTGCTCCAAAGGAAAGGGACAAGACTCCTCCCAGCCAGTTACGGTTTTCTCAGGTGACTGAGAAATTTATGGCAGTGGTGAAGGCCTAGTCCTCATATGGTGCAGTGGTCCCATAGGGAAACCACTCATTAATTAAAATACTTGCTCATCTGGGGGTCACCCATATGAACTGGCCATTCAGTGACCTGAGCAGCCATGGTGATCTTAGATTGCCAGAGGTGGAATCCGAGACATCTAAGATGAGCTGAAATGACTCTAGAGTGACTCCTGGAGGAGTTAAGCTCTTAAGAAGCACACAGGCTCACTACACAATTTCATTAGTGATTTTTATCCCTGACAAATTCAACTTAAAATGGGAAACAGAATCTCAAAAACAGAAATGGAGGGGTGTCAGAAAGTCAACCTCTGACTAATACTCCAGCTAGATTCATGTACAATTGGTATGGAGCTCATACTTGCAAGTACCTAGTTAACTGGGGAAATTATACTAGAAGAGATCTCAACCTGAAATGGCCAAATTGGGGCTCTTTTGATATTTCAAAATTGATATTTTGTGCACACGGTTAGTAAAGGCTGGCCATGCTTACTTTGATTGGTATCTAGAACCTTCTAAAAGAGGAAATGATAGAGTAACTTCTTTTCAAGAAAACAACAAGAAATTGCTTGAAAGTATATCAGAACTAGAAAAGGTTGCTAGCACTGAATCTGCCAGGTCACAGATCTAGTGGGATTGGGAAGTCGTGTTTGGCATTTATGCTATTTGGCTTTTGATTTCTGGGAATCACTTTGCCATATTTTGGGGGCACTCTTGTCACTTGGCCTTTGATTTCTGGACATCTCTGCCTTTTGTTTTATTTGGAGTGTGACTCCTGGCAGGTGAGGTTCTGACTTGGTTTGGTTTTGTTGGCTTGATTTGAGCATGCAGATATCTGGTACAAACTGCTTGAGCTAATATAAGAAGTGCTTCCTCTAAGGTTCCACCCCTCCACCTGGGAACCCCTTGGAAAAACCTTAAATTATTGGTCAACCTATAGCTACGATCCAATGACAAACAAAAATGGCCTAAAAATATTAGATCTTTATTGACAGAGGATGGGAAAATGGTCTGACATTCCCTTTTGTCCAGGACTTTCCTCCTATAATCAATAGCCTGGAGATGATCAAACTAAGACTGCATCTTCCTGGAGGGACAATCTGCTGGGACAACATTTTATCAGTCAGTCCACCCTGTTATCAGAGCCAATTTGAGCACTCTCTAACTTAAACTTTAGCTGTGAGACCATGACCATAGAAATAAAAAAAAAAGAAAAACAGTATGATTATGATATTAGACTCCAGAGAAAACTGGTTAAAATAAAATCATTATTCATAATATATCCAACAGGCCAACTCACAATTTTACTCTTCTCATCAACTCTCACTATCACACTTGCCAAAATACTACAATAAGATTAGATTTTTATAGGTGATTTAGCAGCTCCACAAATCCCTTATAGTTCCCAAGAAAGAAAACAAAAATCTGGATCTTTGATTTAAAAGTGCTGTCACTTTGCCCTCAACTTTCCTAGTTGCATTTTTTCCTCATAAAAATTTACATACATTGGCTAAGTAACTACACCCCAAACTCATTTCTGAATCCCAGATTTCTTTTCCAGGTTTCCATTTTCATTGAATCATAGAAACTTGGAACAAGAAAAGATTTTAGAGCAGAATTAGCCCAAATCTTGTATTTTTTGTCTGATGAGATGAAAGCAAAGTGAGATTTAATGACTTGTCCAAAGTTGCATATGTATTTTTCCTGTACATAAAATGACATTTTTATTATTTATTTTAATAAGAAAATTTATTATATTATACAATTTTCTGCATCTTGTTATTCACATATATATAATAACTTTCATTATCTTACATATTACAGCTTCAACTCTTTCCTTTTTAAAAAATATTTTGACATAATTGTGAACTCACATGCAGTTATAAGAAATAATAGAGATATTCTTTGTATTTTTTGTCCAGGTTGCTCCATTGGTAACATCTGACATTATTAGAGTGCAAAATCAAAACAGGAAACTGGCATTGATAAAATGTGTCAGATTTATTTGGATTTCACTAGTTATATTTGGACTTCTGTCTGTGTGTATTTAGTACTATGCAGTTTTATCACATGAATAGACTATTGTGGCAGCTACCACAGTCAATATGAAAGGGAGTTCCACCAAAAAGATACCTCATTTTTAACTACAACCACCTCCCTCCTGCCTGTCAATGCAGGAGATGCAAAGAGACGCAGGTTTGATCCCTAGGTTGGGAAGATCCCCTGGAGAAGGAGATAGCAATCAACTCTAGTATTCTTGCCTGAGAAATCCCATGAACAGAGGAGCCTGGTAGACTACAGTCCATGGAGTCAAAAGAGTCAGACAGGACTGAGCACACATCCACATACACACACACACACACACCTCCCTTCTACTCCAGATCCCTATTCCTTGGAAGTTATTAAACAATAATTTGTTGTTTCAAGAATGCTATGTAAATATAATAATACAGTATGTAACCTTTTATGATGGGCTTTTTAAAAATTCAGCATAATTCTTTTCATTACAAATATAAAATTTGATTTGTATCAATAACATATTTCTTTTAATTGCTGATTGGTATTTCATGGTTTGACTGTATTACTGTTTTTTTAGTCACTGTGGAAGACATGTGGTTTCTTTCTAGACTTTATGAATCATGAATAAAGCTTCTATAATCATTTACATACATGTAGTTGTATAAACGTGTCTTTATTTCTCAAGATACATGTTCAAGAGTATTATTGCTGAGTTATATAGTATTTCTATGTTTATTTTTGTAAGAAACTGCCAAATATTTTCCAGAGAGAATACATCTTTTTACATTCTACTCATAAATGTAAGAAATAACTAGTTTCTCTGCAACTTGCCCAACATTTTGTATAGTCACTATTTTTAAAATTTTGCCTACTCTGATAGATGTGTAATGATATTTTATTATGATCATAATCGATATTTTCCTAATGGTGAATGATCTCTTGTGCTTATTTGCTGACTGTATATCGTTTTGGAAATATTTGTTCATATCTTTTACCATTTTCTGATTGGATTATTGGCTATTTTATCGCTGAGGAAAAAATTATTCTATGTTTTTGAGATACGAGACTTTTGTTAACTGTTTAATTTGCAAATATTTTCTTCCTTTCTGTAGCTTGTCTATTCATCCTTTTAATAGAGTGTTTCATAGAACATATTTTTAAAGAAATTTTAATGAGGTCAAATTTACCAATAGTTCCTGTGAAGAATCCTATTTTTGGTGTCAAGTATAACAATTCTTCTGCTTGTACTAGGTGCCAAAGTTTTTTGTTTGTTTTTGTAAACATTTTATAGCTTTCCAGTTTACATTTTAGTCAGTTTTTCATTTCAAGTTAATTTTTGTATAAGATAAGTTTCTGTGTAGGTCCTGTGCATTTATGTGTGTTTGTATGTGTGTGCATGCATGCCTCAGGATGTTCAATTCCCCTAGCAGTATTTTTTGAATGGCTATCCTTTCTCCAACATATGTGTCGTAAATCTGATGGATGTAAATGTGTGAGTCAATTTCTGAGTTCTCCCTCTGCTTCATTGATCTATGTGTCTATTGGTCTGTAAGCGGCACATTTCCTTGATTAATGCAGCTATGCAACTTTAAGATGGAATGATGCTTTCTATATAGTTCTATTTCAAAATTTTAGATATTCTTGATACTGTGCATGTCCATATACATCTAAGAAGAATTTTGTATATTTCTATGAAAATTTTTGCATTTTTGCAAAAAATTTTTGCAATTTTTTATAGAAATTGCATTAAATTTATAGATTGATTTGGAGAGAGTTGACATCTTTATTAAGCTGAGTCTTCTAATTTGTAAACATAGCATATCCTTCCATTTCTTTAGGTGGCTTTTTAATTTCTTTCATTAACATTTTTAATTTTCAGTATACAGATTTTGTACATGCATTGAAAGATATATATATATGAATGTCATTTCTTTTAAAACAATTGTAAATGTTAGCTCTTTTGTTATTGTCTCACAAAATTCCTGAGTCTATCTTGGTCTGTTTTCTCTCTGTTATTCACATGCTGCTACTGCTGCTGCTGCTCCTCCTGCTAAGTCGCTTCAGTCGTGTCCAACTCTGTGACCCCATAGACGGCAGCCCACCAGGCTCCCCCGTCCCTGGGATTCTCCAGGCAAGAACACTGGAGTGGGTTGCCATTTCCTTCTCCAATGCATGAGAGTGAAAAGTGAAAGTGAAGTTGCTCAGTCCGACTCTTAGCGACCCCATGGACTGCAGCCCACCAGGCTCCTCCGTCCATGGGATTTTCCAGGCAAGAGTACTGGAGTGGATTGCCATTGCCTTCTCCGGTTATTCACATGGGGTAATTCTATTTATCTAACCTCAAGTTTGTTGATTCTATGTTTTGATCTTTCTAGTCTTATATTGATTTTTATTCAATTGAGATTTTTATTCTTGCTATTTCGTTTTTCAATTTAAAATTTCCATTTAGTTCCTTTATATACCTTGTATTTCTTTGCTGATATTTTCAATTTTTTACATCTGTTTCAAGATAATTCAAAATTATATATTAAAAGCATTTTAAGGCTTTAAAATCTATTTCAGATAATTTCAACATTTGGCTTATCTTGGTTTCAGCATTATTAAGTGTATTGTCTCATTTAAGTTGTGATTTTGTTGTTTATGATTTTCTTTGCATCTTTATCATTTTTCCTATTATACTATGAGACTCCCTTCTATTTGACTTTTCTTTATCAGTTTATCCCCCTGTTATGTATCTAGAGGGTTGGGTGTATGAGCAGGTTCAGTTTCTTTCTTCTCTTGGCACTACCTTTGCAAAAGTGGAGCAGTGACTCAAGCTGTCTCATTGCACATGGGTTGGATGGATAAAAGTTTAGTTCCCTTCTTAGATCTCCAATGCCTTAATGATGAAAGTTGTGTGATGACTCATGCCATCTCATTGCCTCCAAGTCGGGATAGAGGCTTATCTGACCACTGAGCTTCACTAACACCAAGGATGTAGGGAGAGTTGAGTACCATTTATTCCCATCTTATTCTCCTAGTTCAGTTTCATTGAATAGTGGTTGTTTATGACAGCTCAATTCCTCACTAGGTTTCACTGATACAATGAGTTTGGGGAACTCAAGTTCTGATGAGGCCTGCCTTACTCTACATTGTTTAGTCTCATTGCTGCTAACTTGACATGGGGAGATGGTTAAGAGAGGTTATAGCATAGATGTCACCAGCCCTACCTCATACCACCAGATGACTCTGGAGTAACATCTTATCATAAACCCTCACTGACACTACTCTGGGCAAGAAAATCATAGCTTAGCACAGCTTGGTTCTGGTGAGTGGGGGATGGAAGGTAAGATATGTGCTCGATATCATATCACTTAATACTACTCTGGAAGTACTGCTTGTTTGGGGAAAAACTACCTGCTTCTGCCAGGTAGGGTATGGAAGACCAACTCTTTACTTGGACCTGCCAACACTACACCATCAGAAGAATTGGAACATCATCTTCTCCCACCCAGCAGTGGATAGAATGCCAAGTCCCTCCTTCCATTTGAGGCTTTTGGTCTTGTTTCCCACCACATATCTTATTCCTTACCCTGGCACACTCTGTGCTCCAACCACAGCTACTTACCAATATTTTACATGTCTTATGACCAGGCATATCTCTGTGCCTTTAGCTCTTTTCTGCTTAGGCTGAATAGATCTCACTATTCTACCACCTACTGAATGTCTTCCTTTTGTTGTCTTACCATTTCAAGTTGTCTCTTCCAATCTCCCCAGAAGTAAGAAATCACTACCTCCTTTTAGTCCCCAGGGCTTAACTTGTATCTTTCATAACATGTATTATAATCTGCCTTGTACAATGGAATTAATATTTATGCTTATGTCTATAACCCTTCCAGTTATAAATTATCGCTATATCTCCCAAATTTATTCTCAATGTTTTAAATTGTATTTATTTATTCTATGAGCTTCTTTGATAGCTCAGTTGGTAAAGAATCCACCTGCAATGCAAGAGACCCCAGTTCGACTCCTGGGTTGGGAAGATCCACTGGAGAAGGGATAGGCTACCCACTCCAGTATTCTTGGCCTTCCCTTGTGGCTCACCTGGTAAAGAATCCACCTGCAATGCAGGAGACCCGGGTTCGATCCCTGGGTTGGGAAGATCCCCTGAAGAGAAATGCTACCCACTCCAGTATTCTGGCCTGGAGAATTCCATGGACTGTATAGTCCATGGGGTTGCAAAGAGTCGGATATGACTGAGTGACTTTCACTTTCACTTATTCTATTCTTGGCTGTGCTGGGTCTTCATTGCTGTGCAGGGGCTTTTTCCAGTTGTGGTGAGCAGGGGCTACTCTCTCTTGCAGTGTGTGGGCTTCTCATTGTTGTGGCTTCTCTTATAGTGGTGCACAGGTTGTAGATATTCAGCTTTCAGTAGCTGCAGCACTAGGGCTCAGTTGCTCCACTTTCATGGGCTTAGTTCATGGGCTTAGTTGCTCTGCAGCAAGTGGAATCTTCCCAGATCAGGGATCAAGCCCATGCCCCTACCTTGCCAGATGGATTCTTAACTATTGGACCACCAGGGAAGTCCCTCAACATTTTATTTTATTTTATTTATCCAAAGTTTTGGCTTCCAGAACCTTGTAGCATTTGAAAGATTGCTTTGAAACTGACTATAAGGAACAAAACCCCACAACATTGTCTCCTTGATTCACACTTTGCCTTTGACCAAGAAAGCTTGAATGTGAAATAGAGCAAAGGTTCAGATGTGGAGCATGAGCCAGGTGGTTTATAGACAGAACTGATAAGAAAAAAAGGGCTTGTTTTAGGGAATGACTAGTTAAGAGGCTATACAAGTACTTGCCATGAAAGTTCAGATACCAAGAAATTTACTTGCATTTTTCTTATTTAATCCTCATAGCTACACCTTGAGGTAGATGTTATAGTTATCCCCATACAGGCATACCTTGTTCTAATGAGTCTCACTTTATTGTGCTTCACATTTATTGTATTTTTTACAAATTGAAGGTTTGCGGCAACCCCATGTCAAGCATCTATCGGCGCCACTTTTCCAACAGCATTTGCTCACTTTATATCTCTGTGTTATGTTTTTGTAATTCTTGCAATATTTTTAACTTTTTCATTATTATTATATCTGTTATGGTGTTCTGGCATCAGTGATATTTTTTAATGTTGCTATTGTAATTGTTTTGCGGCACCACAAACAGCATCCTTATAAGATGACAAACTGAATGGATAAATGTTGTGTGTGTTTGGACAGCTTCACCAACTGGCTGCTCCCTCCTGTCTCCTCCCTGTGATACAACAATATTGAATAAGCCAGTTAGTAACCCTACAATGGCCTCTAAGTTTTCGAGTGAAAAGAAGAGGCATGTCTCTCACTTTAAATCAAAAGCTGGAAATGATTAAGCTTAGTGAGGAAGGCATGTCAAGAAGCAAGATGGGCCAAAAGCTAGGCATTATTGGGCCAAACAGCTACATTGTGAATGGAAAAAAAAAGAGTTCTTCAAGGAATTAAAAGTACTACTCCAGTGAAAACACAAATGATAAGAAATCAAAGTAGTCTTATTTCTGATACAGAGCAAGTTTTAATGTTTGGGATAAAAGATAAAACCAACCGCAACATTAGCCTAATCTAGAGCAAGGCCTAACTCTTCATTTTTATGAAGACTGAGAGAGGTGAGGAAGCTGCAGAAGAGAAATTTGAAGCTAGCAGAGGTTGGTTCATGAGGTTTAAGGAAAGAAGCCATCTCCAAAACATCAAAGTGCAAGGTGAAGCAGCAAGTGCTGATGTGGAAGCTGTAGCAAGTTTTACCAGAAAATCTAGCTAAGATAATCATTGAAGGTAAGTACACTAAAACAGATTTTCAGTGTAAACATAGCTGTCTTTTATTGCAAGAAGATGCCCTCTAGGACTTTCATAGCTAAAAAAGAGAAGTTAATGCCTGGCTTCAAAGATTTGAAGGACAGGCTGACTCTGTTGTTAGGTGCTAATGCAGCTGGTGAATTTAAGTGGAAGCCAATGTTCTTATACTATTCAGCAGATTGTAGGGCCCTTAAGATTTATGTTTAATCTACTCTGCCTGTGCTCTATAAATGGCACAACAAAACCTGGATAATAGCACATCTGTCTACAACATGATTTATTGAACATTTTAAGCCCACTCTGGAGACCTAACCTCAGAAGACAAAGATCTCTTTCAAAATATTACTGTTCATTGACAGTCATCCACAGCTCTGATGGAGATGCACAATTAGGTTAATGTTGTTTTCATGCCTGCAAACACAGCATTCATCCTGTGGTCCATTGGATCAAAGAGTAATGTTGACACTCAAGTCTTATTATCTAAGAAATACGTTTCATAAGGCTATAGCCTGCCATAGATAGTGATTCCTCTGATATCTGGGCAAGGCAAATTGAAAACTTTGTGGAAAGGATTCACCATTCTAGGTGTAAAATGAGTACATTAATAATTCATGGGAAGACATCAAAACATCAACATTAACAGGAGTTTGTAAGAAGTTTATTTCAATCCTCTTGGATGATTTTGAGGAGTTCAAGATGTCAGTGGAGGAAGTAACTGCAGATGTTATAGAAATAGCAAGAGAACTAGAAGTGGAGCCTGAAGATGTGACTGAATTGGTACATTCTCATAATAAAACTTAAATGAATGAGGAGTTGATTCTTATGAATGAACAACAAAAGTTGTTTCTGGAGGTGGTGTCTACTCCTGGCTAAGATGCTGTGAAGATTATTGAAATGACAACAAAGCATTTAGAATATTGCATAAACTTAGTTGATAAAGGAGCAGCAGGTTTAAGAGGATTAACTCCAATTTTGAAACAAGTTCTACTGTGGGTAAAATGATATCAAATAGCACTGCATGCCACTGGGAAATCATTTGTGAAAGGAGTCAATGGATATAGCAATCTACACTGTTGTTGTATTTTAAGAAATTGCATAGCCACCCCAACCTTCAGCAGCCACCACCATGATCAGTCAGCAGCCGTCAACATGGAGGCAAAATCCTCCACCAGCAAAAAAGATCGAGAACTTTAAAGGATCAGATGATGGTTAATATTTTCAATTAACATATATATCTTGGATTTTTAAACATCATGCTATTTATTTCACATTTAATAGTCAATACTATAGTTAAACATAATGTTTACATGCATTGAGGAACAAAAAATTTGTGACTTCGTTTATTGAAATATTCATTTTATTGGAGTGGTCTGCAACTGAACCCACAATATCCCCAAGGTATGCCTATGTTGCATTTTATGGTGTTCTCCTTATCATTTTCAGACTTTCAGACACATATTTATAACATCAGTAATATGGGTGTTTTGAAGAGATAAAGCTATCCTAGGAGATTTTAAGTCACGAGAATTGCAATCTTCAGAAGCTTGTATAAGACTACTTGTTTCATTTTGGAGGACTTCTTTGGACTGGAGCAAGGCAGCTGAAACCGCTTATTATTCATTTAACAAATACTTTTTGAATACCTACTCTGAGTAAGGCACTTGAGATAAAAGATGAAAGTTCTTTCTTGAGTGGATTTGTAGTCTAATGGGCAGACATACAAAGTAAACATTGTATCTTAATGTAGTGAGGCTCACTGAATCTATAATGCTAGGGAATGATTTAAACATCAGAATCATAGTTTTAGAGAAGAAAGGATATTAGGAATTATTTGTCTCCTTGGGTTACTCTGTAAGATTGTGAGCAAGAATTCTATCCAGGTATATAACCAAAGAGCTTGAGTTAACTGTCCTGAATTTGTGTGTCTGGTAGATGATCTTCTCCGACCTGTCACCCACTCTTCTAAGCAAAAATAACTTGGCACATCTTGGTTTGGGGAATTATTTAGGGGGGGCATTATTTGTGGAACATAATGACATGACATTTACACATACTGACCTTCTAACTTTCAGTGTGTAGATTGTATATGTGTGTGTACACAGCTATGCAATTCTAGAGAGCTTGGAAACACCTTTTAGTATATGTAGTCTTCTTGCTTTCTCGAAATTGCTTCCTTGGAATTACTTTCTCATAATATAGTATTAGACAGTAATCACAACTCCAAAGCCTTTAGCTTGAGAAACATGGAGAAGTAGAAGATCCACACATATTCTGACCAATCAGCTTTTATTTCCCTGTCTTGGAAGGTAATAAAATGTGGAGGCAGCCTGAATTGCTGCTTTGCCTCTCTTTCCTGTTTTCCTACATTTCTAGAAGAATTATGGCCTTTTTAACCCATAATGATATGAGGCCTTTTCTTCTCACCAGTAAAGAGTGGAGGAATGAGAATGAGGAATCTAGACTTCCCTGGTTTATATTGCCATCTTGTAAGTTGTATATGGGAATAAAAGACATGCAGACATTCTCATTTAATCCTGATAACAGACCTTTGACTTGAAATAGGTGAAATTATAAATACTTTCTTTTCTAGTTTTCATATTTTCCATATGAACATGTAATAATTTTATAATCAGAAAAACTGCAAATATGTACTACAAAAAAATTATTTTTTTTTCTTTCTCTACAAAATTGGGAGTCACAATTTTGCTTCAATATCCTGCTTTTTCACACATTGTTCCTATATGTAGATCTCCATGTCATTAAACATCCTTTGAAAAAATGGTTTATACTAGCTCAATAAATCCATATATGAGGATAAACTAGTTTTATTCATTTTCAGAATATTTAAGATAAATAACAGAAGATCTTTACAAAGAAACATTATGGAACAATTTAAAAAAATGTTTCCAGAGTACTTAATAACTCAGGAAAAAGTTCATGATATGAATTTAAAAAGAAGCTGTAAAGATATGAAAGTTGCTCCCAATTTTGTGAAATACAAGCACAGATTTCTTGAGATATCAGAAACGTTAACATTTTGGTGTATATCTAGATGGTAAGATTAAGGTTAGTGTCGGTTTTTATTTCACTGAATTTCAGAAAATCTCCACAGTGTCAGTACATTTATTTTGCATTCAGAAAAATATACATATTAAAAAAGCATTATCATGAGTGATCAAGTAGGAAATATAAAGGAGATTTTGGATCAAGATGGTGGACTGTACAACAGCATTTGCTTATCCGAAAAAAAAAAATTGTATGGACGAACTCTGTGTGTATGTTGAATATTATTTTTTAAAAAGCTTCGTGAGGAATTCCTGGAAGATAGAAAGCAGATGGAGAGGCTGTGGAGGAGGGTAGTGGGTGACAGACGGCCAGAGAGTAGGAGGAGGGGAGCCAGACAGTCTGGCTTGGGTTTGAGGGAAGCAGTCGGGGGGCGCGTGAGGAAATGAAGGAGTGAGAGCCTGAGACTGTGTGGACGAAAGCAGTGTGCTCACTAACCCGCCCTGCTGCTGCTGCTGCTGGCTGAGCGGAAGGCGGAATGGCGGGGGCGGGGCCGAGGCTGAGGCTCTGGCGGGCTCTGAGGGGTCGGGTTCCCGAAGCGGCAAAAACCCTGGCGCCAGAGTTAGGCCGAGCAGAGAAACATTGCTAAACCGAGGCCGCGCGGACTTCTCAAAGAACTGCCGCCGCCTGCGACTTTGGCGCTGCAGCTATCCCTCTTTTCTCTTTCCCGTCCTCTCCTCCGTCGCCGTTCCGCATCCGCCGCACCATCGATAACAGCTAAGTGGTCAATTCTGGGGACTTAGGGCTGGGAGTCCGGGCGGGCTCAAGGGGCGGGCAACACACGCAAGCCCGCCATCTCCAGCGGCAACCGCCACTGCTTGCAGATACCTCTCCGGAGCGGGAGAGAATACTGTCAAGAGGCCCCCACTGTTCTAGTGCCCAGAGTTAGAGCGTTTCTGCCAAGCCTTAGTGAGAGTCTTGCCTTTGGGGAAAGGAGAAGGAGAACGGACAGCACAGGATCTGTCTTTTTTGGGAGATCACGAAAAAAAGATCTCATACTGGATAGCGCTGACTTTTTGTTAGTTTAATCTAGCAAGAGGCAACGTTGCCGAGCCTCCTTAAACCCTAGCCATGTCGCCCCCAACAGTGCCTCCAATGGGCGTAGATGGCGTGTCCGCATACCTGATGAAGAAAAGGCACACCCACAGGAAACAGCGGCGCAAGCCCACTTTCCTCACCCGTAGGAACATCGTTGGCTGCCGCATTCAACACGGCTGGAAGGAAGGCAACGAGCCTGTGGAGCAGTGGAAGGGTACCGTGCTTGAGCAGGTTTCCGTGAAGCCCACTCTCTACATCATCAAATATGATGGCAAGGATAGTGTGTATGGGCTAGAACTGCACCGAGATAAGCGAGTTTTAGCACTAGAGATCCTGCCTGAGAGAGTGCCAACTCCTCGCATTGATTCGCGCCTGGCAGATTCCCTGATTGGCAAGGCAGTAGGTCATGTGTTTGAGGGTGAGCACGGTACGAAAGATGAATGGAAGGGCATGGTCCTGGCACGAGCTCCTGTAATGGACACTTGGTTTTACATCACCTATGAGAAAGATCCAGTCCTTTATATGTACACACTGCTGGATGACTACAAAGATGGTGACCTGCGCATCATTCCAGATTCCAACTACTATTTCCCTACAGCAGAACGGGAGCCTGGAGAAGTTGTCGACAGCCTTGTGGGCAAGCAGGTGGAGCACGCCAAAGATGACGGGTCCAAGAGAACCGGCATTTTCATCCACCAAGTTGTGGCCAAGCCATCTGTCTATTTCATTAAGTTTGATGATGATATTCACATTTATGTCTATGGTTTGGTGAAAACACCCTAAAGATTCGTTATACTATTGCAGAAGTTGTGGAACTATTAAATGTAAAATATGTTGTATGAACTTTTGAGAAAAGTTTTGGTGTCAGAGATTAAAGAAGTTACTAATTACTGTACACCAAATTTACATTGACTAGTTCCACAATTTTACCCCAAGTATACTTTGGTACTTTTTATATTACCTTGTTCTGTAATAAAATTTTTAAATTGGATGCTAATAGAAAATTGAAAAATTTTCATAAAATTTCAACAATGGAAAACTAGATAAAGAAAAATAAATGGTGTACACACGCTATATCTTCCCCTCCTCCATTTCCTTGCCTTACCATTTTTTTCTCCCCAGGTAACAAATGTTAAGAACATAATGTATATCCTTCCATGTTTTCCCCATTTTCCTAAAGGAAATTTGTTGTTCTTTCTACAGAAGCAGCAAGCCACATTATTTCTCTAAGTGCTTTTCTCACTTGACATATCCTTCTGGTCAGTAACTACAGATATCTCTCTATCTCTCCCATGCCTCTGTCTCCCTTCCATCTCCCCCTGGAATGTATTTCTGTATATGGTATAAGATAGAGGTCCAGCTATACATTGTACTTATATTGAATGCTTGATTGTACCATCACATTTGTTAAATGAATCACTAATTTCCCCTTTCCTTCTATTTCTCCTTATCTTCCTTCTTTCTAACAGCTGCATACACAGTACATACTTATGTACCAAAATGATACCATTTGTGTACCATTACATTTTTGCTGGTCTTTTAAGTTATTTTCTTTTTTTTCCACCATAGCACTGCTACAATACATACTGGTGCTTTTATTTCTATAGAGTAGCTTCCCAGAAATGGGACTGCTAGGTAGGTGTATATTTAATTTTAAGAGATAGTACAAAATTGCCATCCAAAATAAAAGTGATCATTTTCCAGCATATCCTACAGCAGCACACTTTAGTATTTGCAAACCTGAATGGTGAAAAATTACATAGTATTGTCTCTTTTTTTTTAATTTTTTTTATTTATTTTATTATTATTTTTTTTTTAGTATTGTCTCTTTAATTGACAAACTCAATGAGTTTTTTGTTTTGTTTTTTACTATTTGGACTTTTTTGTGATTGCTAATTCTTATCTTTTGCTCATTTTCTATTGAATAGTTAATCTTTTCCTTATAAATCTGTAGTAATTCTAAATATATTTGCTATGTGGTGCTTATTACTCAGTTGTAGCCCACATGTGTTATGATTTTTTCCATTCTATCATTAATATTGACTTTATTGATATCTTCTCTTTTTTACTGTACAGTTTTTTTTTTTTAATTTAGATTCCTGTCTCCTTTTAAGCTTTTGGGTTTCTTGTCTTTTTCAGCTGAATGTTCCCATCCCTAGTCATAAAAATATTTACGTACATTATTTCCTAATGACTATTTGATCCATCAGAAATTTATTTTTGTGTATGGCATAAGATAGACATCCAACTATACATTTTGTTCACATTGTATACCAGGTTATGCTATCACATTTATTAAATAAATCACCCATTTTCCAGTTTCTGAGCCAGTATCACATTATTTTAATTGTACTAGCTTGACCATAAACTTTGGACTTTGGTAAAGCAAGTCCCCTGTCACTAGTCGTTTTTTGTTTTCCTTTTATGTAATTTGTCCTTGACATTTATTCTTTCAAATGAAACTTGTCAGCATTCTTTCCACTTTTTAAAAAAAGTGTGATGTCTTAGAATTATATTACATTTCTGCATTTCTGTTAGAGGATGACTTTAATAATAATATTAATTGTAAATACTTGAGAATTTTGGTACATCATTAAAATCTTTTGGTTGTATTTTTGTAATGTTGTTCATATAGGTTCATCACATCTGATTAAATTTATCTCTAAATATTTTTACAGTTTTTGTCACATTTTGAAATGTATCTTTTCCTCCTCATTTGTATTTTTGGCAATATATACAAACTAGAGCTATTTTCCTTCTATTTTCATCTTACAAAATCCTCTGAATTATACTGGGTTTTTTAAATAGAATATTTGGGACTTTTTAGATATACAGTCATCTCACCTGCAATTAGAGATCATTTTATTTCTTACAATGTTTATATTAATTATTATTACATTATCTGGATTCTCAAAAAAATATTGAATAATCATTATGACAGACATGCCTGTCTGGTTCTTAATTTTCATGGATTTGTCTTTAGTATTCTCTATTACTATGACATTTGCTGTTGGTTATTGGTAAATAGTCATTAACCATTAACATGTTTAAGGAATTTCATCTCTTCCTGTTTTATTTAGCATTATTACTAAAAGTGGCTCCTGAAGTTTATCAAATATCTTTTCAGTGTCTATTGATAAAATAATATGATTTTTTTTCCTTTAATTTGTTGGCATAATGAATTAGAGTGGTAGGTATTTGATATTGAACCAAATTTGTGTATCTGGAATAAACCCCACTTGGTCATGGTGTAATAATCATCTGATATATTGCTGGATATTATTAACTAATATTTTATTTAGTATTATTGTATTTACATTTCAAAGTGAAATTATATTCTACAAGTTTTGTTATTAAAATTGTGCTAGCTTTAAAAAATGAAATTATGAGTTTTCAACCATTTTACTGTGTCCTGGAGTAGTTTAAATAGCATTAGAATTATTTGTTCTTTAAAAACTAGCTAGTAATGAGCTATAAAAACAGTCTAATCCTGGTGACAATTTCAGTGGTAGATCTTTAATTCACTTTCTTATCTCTTCAATGATAATTGGTTTATTCAAGCTTTCTGTTATAAAGGAATGTATATTCCTCTGTGAAATACAAAATTTAAAGTTTTCTCTATTACAGGCTTCTTGCTTGTATAATTCAGATGCCTTATGTCTTTGAGTGTTGTATATGCATATATCTTAGATATGTTCAATTTTGAAAACATTGTAATAAAACCGTTTCCGACAGTTTTAAATTCTCTTTGCATTTTACGTATTTTGAAAAATGAAAACATATTATGGAAAGTATGAAAGACATAAGAAACATCTATTTACCTTCAGTTAGAATTAGCAAATGTCAACATTTGGCATATTTGCAAAATATAAAGCTTCCTTCCTCTGCAGAGAGAGACACTATCATGAATTTAGCATGAATCTTGCTTATGTTTTATATTTTTACTGAAAATATACCATAGTTGATAATAGTATTGATTTCTGTGTTTAAAAAAAAATCAACATGAATAGTAAACTTTAAATCATGTGACATTCTTGTATTTTTTGTTGTAGGGATCTTTTTTTTTTTCCAATTGGGAAATGGATTGCAACTTCAAAAATAACAGTAACACTGACCTTAGAATGCAAGTTTCTGTTCTAGGTACTTTTGCCACTCCTGATACCCAGGCTTGGCCCTAGCCATGGTACTGGCAATTGACTGAAAAAGAAAAAATTTCACCTCTCAAGGACATTTTATCCTGACTGTAGTGAGGCAGCTATCCACCACCCACCACTGACCTCAAGATTAGAACTAGACCTTATATTTTTCCATGATAATATTGGAGTTATCCTGCTTTCTGACACTCAGAATTAGGGCTGCCCCCAATCCTGGAACTGTTTTAAGAGTTTGGGACATAGCAATGGACAAACAAAAAGCTTCCTTTAACACATGGTCTTTTATCTTTCAAGTAACCTTCAGGCCAATAACAAGATGTCAGGTGGGTATAAAACACTACAAAACAGCATAAAAAGAGTGTGATAAATTTCATTAAAGGGTTTGAGGAGTGAATATGTACTATGTGACAAACTATATAGTTTGTCTTTAGACTACAACAAAAAATACAACTATATATACATTTTAGATATATAATGTTATTTCCTAGTCCCTGCTCTCTCACTTGGCCCCAAGTCCTGAACCAAACATTATATTATTCCATGAGGACATTGGACTTTTAGCATATAGTAAGAGAGTGAGGCTCAGCCCTGGCCTAAAACCTGGAAACAGAGCAGTGAACACTTTAAACAAAATCATTGTTATTTTAAAGGGAGAAGGAAGACAGCCACGACCACCTTTACACCTCTGACCCTTAGGACTTATATTATCTCATCATGATTTGGAAATATCCCACAACTTTTTAGTCAGATCAAATTTACACTCTGGGTCTAACTCTGTTTTAGAAGTTAAGTATACAGCAGTGAGCAAAATATGGAACTCTATCTTAGTGGGAGCAAGATAGAAAAAAAAATCAATGTAGAATTCTGTGTTCACCATCTATGTCTTTATCCCCTATCTTTCTGGCCTCCTCAACTAGAACCAAATTTCAGATTATTTCATGATAAAATTGATATCACACCTGCTTGCTTTGAGTCAGAGGGAGGCTCAACCTTGACCAGACAGTGAATAAAAACTCTATTCACTTGAAACTTACATACATTCTATTGGGAACAGACTGTTATTCCCTTCTCAGACCAACAGTCTAGAATCAGGTCTTTCATTCTTCCTTGTTGATAGCAGAGTTCTCTCAAATTCTGACATTAAATCAGAGGCAGGAACACAAAATAGTTATGACAGGTATAGAAGAGGGAAATAGCCAGAAACAAAATCCTTCCTTCGATAATGCTTTTAGTTTACATCATGCTGAGAGGAGACAGATTCCCCCAACACATCTTATACATACATCAGGCTGTGATGATGGGTTTGAAAAAAAGTAAAGCAGAGTAAGTAAAGAAACAGAGTAGAGTCTTGAGCATACTATTCTATATATATGGATAGAGAAATCCTCTCAGAACAGACAACATTTGAGTAAACACCTGAATAAATTGAGGGGGCTTCACAGGTAGTGCTAGTGGTAAAGAACGCGGCAGCCAACGCAGGTACACATAAGAGACACAGGTTCAATCCCTGGGTTGGGAAGATCCCCTGGAGAAGGGCATGGCAACCCACTCCAGTATTCTTGCCTGGAGAATCCCATGGACAGAGGAGTGGGGCAGGCTGTAGTCCACTGGGTCACAAAGAGTCAGACATGACTGAAGCAAATAAGCAGGCATACATGCTGAATAAAGTGAAGGAGCAAATCACATTGCTGATGCCTTGAGATGTAATGTGCCTGGAGGTTTGTGAAAGCAGCCTAGTGTGGCCAGATTGGAAGTGAACAAGGAGGAGAATGGGAGGAGATGAGATCAGAGAGTTTGTCAGGGGCCAGATCCATGTACAATCTTATTAGTTCAGTTCAGTTCAGTTGCTCAGTCGTGTCCAAATCCTTGCGACCCCATGGACTGCAGCACACCAGGCCTCCTTGTCCATCACCAACTCCCAGAATCCACTCAAACTCATGTCCATTAAGACGGTGATGCCATCCAGCCATCTCATTCTCTGTCATCCCCTTCTACTCTCACCTTCAATCTTTCCCAACATCAGGGGCTGTTCAAATGAGTCAACTCTTCGCATGAGGTGGCCAAAGTATTGGAATTTCAGCTTCAGCATCAGTCCTTCCAATGAATATTCAGGGCTGATTTCCTTTAGGATGGACTGACTGGATCTCCTTGCAGTCCAAGGGACTCTCAAGAGTCTTCTCCAACACCCCAGTTCAAAAGCATCAATTCTTCAGCACTCGGCTTTCTTTATAGTCCAACTCTCATATCCACACATGACTACTGGAAAAAACATAGCCTTGACTAGACAACCCAAAAATGCACGAAGGAAAAAAAAGATAGAACTGAAGAGAGAAATAGACAATTCAACAATAATTGTTAGACTTTACTAATCCACTTTCTTTCTTTTAATTTATTAATTTTTTAATTTAAAAAATTGCTTTACAGAATTTTTTTTTATGTCAAACCTCAACATGAATCAACCATAGGTGTATATGTGGCTCTTCCCTCTTGAACCTCCCTCACATCTCCTTCTCCATCCCACCTTTCTAGGTTGGTACAGAGACCTTGTTTAATTTCCCTGAGACATACAGAAAATTCCCATTGGCCATCTATTTTACATATGAGAATATAAGTTTATGTTACTCTCTCCATACATCTCACCCTCTCTTCTCTTTTTCCCATGTCCATAAGTCTGTTTAATATGTCTGTTTCTCCATCTCTTCCTTGCAAATAAATTCTTCAGAACCATCATTCTAGATTCCATATATATTTGTTAGTATATGATATTTATCTTTCTCTTTCTGACTTACTTCACTCTGTATGAGAGGATCTAGATTCATCCATCTCATGAGGACTGATTCAAATGCCTTCCTTTTGATGGCTGGGTAATATTCCATTGTACCACAACATCTTTAACCATTCATCTGTTGATGGGCATCTAGGTTGCTTCCATGTTCTGGCTATTGTAAATAGTGCTACAATGAATATTGGGGTACATGTGTCTTTTTCAATTTTGGTGCCCTTAGGGTATATGCCTGGGAGTGGGATTGCTGGGTCATATGGTGGTTTTATTCCTAGCTTTTTTTTTTTTTTTTAAGAAATCTCCATACCATCTTCAGTAGTGGTTGTATCAATTTACATTCCAACCAACAGTGCAAAATGGATTCCTTTTCCCCACACCCTCTCCAGCATTCATTGTTTGTAGACTTTTTGATGATGGCCATTCTGACCAGTGTGAGGTGATACTTCATTGTAGTGTGTGGGAGAGAAAGAATAGGCAGAAGAGCAACTATGAAATAGAGAACTTAAATGATAATATAAACCAGCTGGACCTAACAGAAATCTATAGTGCACTTTCTCAAGTGCAGGATATGCATGCTTCTTAAGAGCACATGAAACATTCTCCAGGATACCCTATATGCTAGGACATAAGACAAACCTAAATCGATGTTAAAGGGTTGAAATTATATAAACTACATCTTCTGAATATAATGAAATTAGAAAAGAAAAAATTGAGAAACAGATAAATATGTGAAAAATTAAGCAGCGTACTCCTAAATAATCAAAAGATCAAAGAAATAATCGCAAGAAATAGTAGAAAATACAGTTGACCCTTGATCAATGTGGGGCTTAGGGCAGCAACCTTTTCTGCAGCTGACCATTTGTGTATAAACTATAGTTGGCCTTCCATCTGTGTGGTTCTTCTGGATCCATGATTTCACCTATGCAGATTCAACTGCTGCAGATCATGTAGTGCTCTAGTATCCACTAATGAAAAAATAAAATTTGTATAAGTGGACCTGAACAGTTCACACTCTTGTTGTCCAGGGGTTAACTGTACTTTGAGAAGAATGAAAACAAAAACACGACACATCTAAGTTAGGGGATATAGCAAACTAAATTCAAATTTAGCAGCCATACTACACAATGAATAGATGAGCAGAATAAATGAAATAGAGAAGATAAAAACCACAGAGAGAATCAACAAATCAAAAGTTGGTTATTTAGAAAGATCAGTAAATTAACACAAACTTAACCATATTGATCAAAGGGAGGAAGAAGACTCAAATTACTAAAATTAGGAATAAAAAAAGAAAAAAATCACTACCAACTTTAGAGAAATAAATATAATTGTAAGGGGATCAGTTCAGTTCAGTCGCTCAGTCGTGTCCGACTCTTTGCGACCCCATGAATTGCAGCACGCCAGGCCTCTCTGTCCATCACCAACTCCCGGAATCCAACCAAACCCATGTCCATTGAGTCAGTGATGCCATCCAACCATCTCATCCTCTGTCATCCCCTTCTCCTCCTGCCCTCAATCCTACTCAGCATTAGGGTCTTTTCCAATGAGTCAACCCTTCGCATGAGGTGGCCAAAGTATTGGAGTTTCAGCTTCAATGTCAGTCCTTCCAATGAACACTCAGGACTGATCTCCTTTAGGATGGATTGATTGGATCTCCTTGCAGTCCAAGGGACTCTCAAGAGTCTTCTCCAACACCCCAGTTCAAAAGCATCAATTCTTTGGCGCTCAGCTTTCTTCACCGTCCAACTCTCACATCCATACATGACCACTGGAAAAACCATAGCCTTGACTAGATGGACTTTTGTTGGCAAAGTAATGTCTCTGCTTTTATTTTTTTTTTTTTTTTTTTTTTTTTTTTTTTATAAATTTATTTATTTTACTTGGGGGCTAATTACTTTACAATATTGTAATAGTTTTTGCCATACATTGACAAGAATCAGCCATGGGTTTACATGTGTTCCCCTTCCCGAACCCCCCACCCACCTCCCTCCCCCTCCCATCCCTCTGGATCATCCCACTGCCCCGGCCCCGAGCCCTTGTCACATGCATCGAACATGGAATGGTGCTCTGTTTCACATATGACAATACACATGTCTCAATGCCATTCTCCCAGAACGGCCCACCCTCACCTTCTCCCTCAGAGTCCATAAAATTGTTCCATGCCTCTGTGTCTCTCATTCTGTCCCGCATATAGGGTTATCGTTACCATCTTTCAGATTCCATATATATGCATTAGTATACTGTATTGTTGTTTTTCTTTCTGGCTTACTTCACTCTGTATAATGGGCTCCAGTTTCATCCATCTCAGTAGAACCGATTCAAATGTATTTTTTTTAATGGCTGAGTAATATTCCATTGTGTATATGTACCACAGCTTCCTTATCCATTCATCTGCTGATGGACATCTAGGTTGCTTCCATGTCCTGGCTATTGTAAACAGTGCTGCGATGAACATTGGGGTACACGCGTCTCTTTCAATTCTGGTTTCCTCGGTGTATATGCCCAGCAGTGGGATTGCTGGGTCATATGGCAGTTCTATTCCCAGTTTTTTAAGGAATCTCCACACTGTTCTCCATAGTGGCTGTACTAGTTTGCATTCCCACCAACAGTGTAAGAGGGTTCCCTTTTCTCCACACCCTCTCCAGCATTTATTGCTTGTAGACTTTTGGATAGCAGCCATTCTGACTGGTGTGAAGTGATACCTCATTGTGGTTTTGATTTGCATTTCTCTAATAATGAGTGATGTTGAGCATCTTTTCATGTGTTTGTTAGCCATCTGTATGTCTTCTTTGGAGAAATGTCTGTTTAGTTCTTTGGCCCATTTTTTGATTGGGTCATTTATTTTTCGGGAATTCAGCTGCAGAAGTTGCTTGTATATTTTTGAGATTAATTGTTTGTCTGTTGCTTCATTTGCTATTATTTTCTCCCATTCTGAAGGCTGTCTTTTCACCTTGTTTATAGTTTCCTTTGTTGTGCAAAAGCTTTTAATTTTAATTAGGTCCCATTTGTTTATTTTTGCTTTTATTTCCAATATTCTGGGAGGTGGGTCATGGAGGATCCTGCTGTGATTTATGTCGGAGAGTGTTTTGCCTATGTTTTCCTCTAGGAGTTTTATTGTTTCTGGTCTTACGTTTAGATCTTTAATCCATTTTGAGTTTATTTTTGTGTACGGTGTTAGCTGTACCCAGCAAGGATCTCATTCAGATATGAAGGAGAATTCAAAAGCTTTACAGACAAGCAAGAGCTGAGGGAATTCAGCACCACCAAACCAGCTCTCCAGCAAATGCTAAAGGATCTTCTCTAAACAGGAAACACAGAAAGGATGTTTCAACACGAACTCAAAACAACAAAGTAAATGGCAACGGGATCATACTTTTCAATAATTACCTTAAATGTAAATGGGTTGAATGCCCCAACCAAAAGGCAAAGGGTTGCTGAATGGATACAAAAACAAGACCCCTATATATGCTGTCTACAAGAGACCCACCTCAAAACTAGGGACACACACAGGCTGAAAGTGAAAGGGTGGAAAAACATATTCCATGCAAACGGAGACCAAAAGAAAGCAGGAGTCGCAATACTCATTTCAGATAAAATAGACTTTAAAATAAAGGATGTGAAAAGGGACAAAGAAGGACACTACATAAAGATCAAAGGATCAATTCAAGAAGAAGACGTAACAATCATAAATATATATGCACCCAACATAGGAGCACCACAATATATAAGGCAAATACTAACAAGTATGAAAGGGGAAATTAACAATAACACAATAATAGTGGGAGACTTTAATACTCCACTCACGCATATGGATAGATCAACTAAACAGAAAATTAACAAGGAAACACAAACTTTAAATGATACAATAGACAAATTAGATTTAATTGATATTTACAGGACTTTCCACCCCAAAACAATCAATTTTACCTTTTTCTCAAGTGCACATGGAACTTTCTCCAGGATAGATCACATCCTGGGCCATAAATCTAGCCTTGGTAAATTCAAAAAAATTGAAATCATCCCAGCCATCTTCTCTGACCACAATGCAGTAAGATTAGACCTCAATTACAGGAAAAAAACTATTAAAAGTTCCAACATATGGAGGCTAAACAACACGCTTCTGAATAACCAACAAATCACAGAAGAAATCAAAAAAGAAATAAAATTATGCATAGAAACGAATGAAAATGAAAACACAACAACCCAAAACCTATGGGACACTGTAAAAGCAATACTAAGGGGAAGGTTCATAGCAATACAGGCGTACCTCAAGAAACAAGAAAAAAATCAAATAAATCAACTAACTCTACACCTAAAGCAACTAGAGAAGGAAGAAATGAAAAACCCCAGGGTCAGTAGAAGGAAAGAAATCTTAAAAATTAGGGCAGAAATAAATGCAAAAGAAACAAAAGAGACCATAGCAAAAATCAACAAAACTAAAAGCTGGTTTTTCGAGAAGATAAACAAAATTGATAAGCCATTAGCCAGACTCATCAAGAAACAAAGGGAGAAGAATCAGATCAACAAAATTAGAAATGAAAATGGAGAGATCACAACAGATTCCACAGAAATACAAAGGATCATAAGAGACTACTACCAACAGCTATATGCCAATAAAATGGACAACTTGGAAGAAATGGACAAATTCTTAGAAAAGTATAACTTTCCAAAACTGAACCAGGAAGAAATAGAAGATCTTAACAGACCCATCACAAGCACGGAAATCGAAAGTGTAATCAGAAATCTTCCAGCAAACAAAAGCCCAGGACCAGACGGCTTCACAGCGGAATTCTACCAAAAATTTAGAGAAGAGCTAACACCTATCCTGCTCAAACTCTTCCAGAAAATTGCAGAAGATGGTAAACTTCCAAACTCATTCTATGAGGCCACCATCACCCTAATTCCAAAACTAGACAAAGATGTCACAAAAAAGGAAAACTACAGGCCAATATCACTGATGAACATAGATGCAAAAATCCTTAATAAAATTCTAGCAAACAGAATCCAACATCATATTCAAAAGATCATACATCATGACCAAGTGGGCTTTATCCCAGGAATGCAAGGTTTTTTTAACATCCGCAAATCAATCAATGTAATACACCACATTAACAAATTGAAAGAAAAAAACCATATGGTTATCTCAATAGATGCAGAAAAAGCCTTTGACAAAATTCAGCATCCATTTATGATTAAAACCCTCCAGAAAGCAGGAATAGAAGGAACATATCTCAACATAATAAAAGCTATATATGACAAACCCACAGCAAACATTATCCTCAATGGTGAAAAATTGAAAGCATTTCCCCTAAAGTCAGGAACAAGGCAAGGATGCCCACTTTCACCACTACTATTCAACATAGTTTTGGAAGTTTTGGCCACAGCAATCAGAGCTGAAAAAGAAATAAAAGGAATACAGATAGGAAAAGAAGAAGTAGAACTCTCACTGTTTGCAGATGACATGATCCTCTACATAGAAAACCCTAAAGACTCTACTAGAAAATTACTAGAGTTGATCAATGAATATAGTAAAGTTGCAGGATATAAAATTAACACACAGAAATCCCTTGCATTCCTATACTCCAATAATGAGAAAACAGAAAGAGAAATTAAGGAAACAATACCATTCACCATTGCATCAAAAAGAATAAAATACTTAGGAATATATCTACCTAAAGAAACAAAAGACTTATATATAGAAAACTATAAAACACTGATGAAAGAAATCAAAGAGGACACAAACAGATGGAGAAATATACCGTGTTCATGGATTGGAAGAATTAATATAGTGAAAATGAGTATTCTACCCAAAGCAATCTACAGATTCAATGCAATCCCTATCAAGCTACCAATGGTATTTTTCACAGAACTAGAACAAATCATCTCACAATTTGTATGGAAATATAAGAAACCTCGAATAGCCAAAGCAATCTTGAGGAAGAAGAATGGAACTGGAGGAATCAACCTGCCTGACTTCAGACTCTACTACAAAGCCACAGTCATCAAGACAGTATGGTACTGGCACAAAGATAGAAATATAGATCAATGGAACAAAATAGAAAGCCCAGAGATAAACCCACGCACATATGGACACCTTATCTTCGACAAAGGAGGCCAGAATATACAATGGAGAAAAGACAATCTCTTTAACAAGTGGTGCTGGGAAAACTGGTCAACCACTTGTAAAAGAATGAAACTAGAACACTTCCTAACACTGTCTCTGCTTTTAAATATGCTATCTAGGTTGGCCATAACCTTCCTTCCAAGGAGTAAGCGTCTTTTAATTTCATGGCTGCAATCACTATCAGCAGTTATTTTGGAGCCCAAAAAAATAAAGTCTGACACTGTTTCCACTGTTTCCCCATCTATTTCCCATGAAGTGATGGGACCAGATGCCATGATCTTAGGTCTCTGAACGTTGAGCTTTAAGCCAACCTTTTCACTCTCCTCTTTCACCTTCATCAAGAGGCTCTTTAGTTCCTCTTCACTTTCTGCCATAAGGGGGTACCTTATGTAAGGGGATACCATGGCACAAATTAGTAATTTTAGATGAAATGGACAAAGTTCCAGAAATGCACAAATGACTGAAATTGACTCAAGAAGAAAATAAAAATCTGAATAGCAAAGAGATAGAATTAGTAACTTTTAAACTTCACCAACCTACCTCACAAACCACCCCCACCACCAGCACCACTACCACACCTAGACCCAGATAGCCTCACGGGTGAATTCTCACAAATATCTAAATAAAGAGTCCTGCCAACTCTCAATTAACACATTGTAAATGTATCTATAGAAGTGGAAAGGAACATTTCCCAACTCATTCTATGAGGCCAGTTTTACTCAAATGCCAAAGCTCGAGGCCAGTTATTTTGTATAATTCTCCTCAATTTTGGTTTATCTGGTATTTGCTCATGATGAATTTCATGTTTTGCATCTTTGACAGGAAAATGACCGAAATGGTACTGTGTTCATATCATCTCATTCTATCAGGTGTTTCACGATTTCATTGTGTCCCTTTGTTGATGATGTTCACTTGGATCATTTGATTGCAGTGGTGGCAGTCAAGCCTCTCCGCTGTCAGTTTACTCTCCACTCTATTGTAATTAATATTTTTTTTGTATTTTAAAGTATGTAAATATTTTATTTCTCATCAAACTTTAGATTTACTAATTTTTTTATATCTATTTGTTTAGTAGGCTCTTATTTTGCTAAATGAATCATGATATTATTTATTTTGATGTGTGCATAGTCCAGCCTTGGACTCTGGGAAGTTATTTTTTTAATTAATTAATTTATTTTAATTGGAGCCTAATTACTTTACAATATTGTAGTGGTTTTGAAGCTGGCTTCTCTGTCCTTTTGACATCTTCCCATCATTCTTCAAACAATTTGATACTTTTGGTACAAGATATTTCAGGCTCATCTTGTACTTTTCCTGCCCTAGCCATGAAATTAACAATTTCTCCAAGAAAGACCAATTACTTTTAGTGGAAGTTCAAATTTAAAATCCAGTATACGAGGCCAATATGTACTCATTATTTCCCAGTTCCTCTCATTAGACAGAGTTTGAAAAGTGTACATGTGCATATGCATGGCTGAGTGTGTGTGTGTGTGTGTGTAAGTGTGTATGTGTAGCCTCCCTTATGGCACAGGCTCTAATATCACAAAATGCTGGATTGTTGCCAATCCATGTGAATGCCTTTCTCAAAATGTTCAGACTCTGACACCCACTCCAGGCAACCCTTTTATATACATGCCCCCCTCACCCTGCTTGGGCTTTGATACTCTGCACTGGCATACTCCTATGTGCAGATACTCTCCTTTTTCTACTCAGCCTCTAACTGCCCACACAGGTCTGTGCCACCTCCATGCATGGATGCCCTTCTCCCATTGCTTGGCCTCTGACATTCTACACAAAACTTCCTCTCTCTTGTGGATTTCCTCTTCTTGGGACTTAGGCTTTAAATCAGCATGCCAGGCAAAACTCCTATTTTATATCCCTTGGGTTAAATGGACTTCTCAAAGCAAGCTGATCATCTCTGTGAAAGCCTCTTAATCCCACATTGGCACTGACTGCCCATGATAAGTTCTATCATGCATATCCTGTTTTCCCTGACCAAGTTCTGACATTTCATGCAACACACATCCCTTCTCTGCTTTTGTGGATCTTATCTCTTCACCCAACTTGAGGTCTGACTCCCCATACTAGGCTATTCTGAGTGCATGCATATCTTCTTCACCGCCATTTCAGTTCAGTTTAGTCGCTCAGTTGTATCTGACTCTTTGCGACCACATGGACTGCAGCATGCCAGGCTTCCCTGTCCGTCACCAGCTCCTGCAGCTTGCTCATACTCATGTCCATCACATCAGTGGTGCCATCCAACCATCTCACCCTCTGTCGTCAACTTCTCCTCCTGCCTTCAATCTTGCCCAGCATCAGGGTCTTTTCCAACCAGTCAGGTCATCACATCAGGTGGCCAAAGTATTGGAGCTTCAGCTTCAGCATCAGTCCTTCCATTAAATATTCAGGACTGATTTCCTTTAGGATTGACTAGTTCGATCTCCTTGCAGACCATGGGACTCTCAAGAGTCTTCTCCAATACCACAGTTCCAAGGCATCAATTCTTTGGCCCTCAGCTTTCCTTATGGTCCCACTCTCACATCTGTATAAGACTACTGGAAAAACCATAGCTTTGGCTAGACAGAACTTTGTAGGCAAAGTAATATCTCTGCTCTTTAATATTCTGTCTAGGTTTGTCATAGTTTTTCTTACAAGGAGTCTTTACAATGCATGTATGAAAATTACCACATTGTACATCATAAACTTACATTATATCTCAATAAATCTGAAGGAAAACACTGAAGGAAAAAAAAAGGAGCATAGAAGCAGGTATAATTTTTGTTGTATAATTCTAGCCCATGGTCCATGGGCTCTAGGGTGCATGGGTTCAGTAACTGTGGTTCCCAGGCTCTAGAGCACAAATTTAGCCATTGTGCTGCAAGGGCTTAGTTGGTCTGCAGTATTGGAATCTTCCAGGACCAGGGATTGAACCCACACCTCCTGCATTGACAGGGAGATTCTTTCCCACTGAGCCACCAGGGAAAGTCTGGAGTTACTTTCTTAATTTCTCTTTCATATTTTTCATTGTTAATGTGTAGAATGGGACTATTTCATGCTGATTTTGTGTTCTGCAACTTATTGAATTGATATCTTAGTTGATATATTTTTGAGCTAGTCTTCTGGGAATTTTATACAGATTCACATGTCATCTACAAACAGAGGCAATTTTACTTCTTTTTTTTATTTATTTATTTTTCTTTCCTACTTGCTCTGGCTGGGAATTTTAATACTGTATTGAATAGAAGTGGTGATGAGGGCACTTTTCTCTTGTTGGGATCTTAGAGGAAATGCTTTTAGATTTGCATCAATGAATATGGTGTTGGATGTGTAGCTGTCGTATATGGCCTTATTCACATCTACGTTAATTCATTCTATAATTAATTGTTGGGGTGTTATTATTATGAAAAGGTGTAGAATTTTAATAGATTTTTTTTCTGCATCTGTTCAAGTGATGCTATGATTTATATCCTTCATTCTGCCAATGCAATGCATAGCATTTATTGAGATTTGTATGATGAAACATTCTTGCATCCCAGGGGTGCATCTCACATTATTTCAATGTAGATTCTTTGAATGTACTGTTGAATTTGGTTTGCCAATACTGTTGTGAATACTTGCATGTACATTTCTCAGGGATATTGGTGTGTAATTTTTTTTTTCTTGTATTTACCTCATCAGGTATTGTGTCAGAGTAAGGAGGACCTCATGATGATTTGGGCAGAATTCTCTTATCTTCAATTTTTAGGAAGTGTTATCATTATTTTTTTGTTGAGTAGAATTCACTAATCTACTAAATCTACTAAATTTTGAGTAGAAATCACTAATGAAGCCACCTAGTCCTGGGCTTTCATGTATGTGCATAAGGGTGTGGAATTTTCATTATGGATTCAATCTCCTTACTAGATTTAAATCTATTCAAATATTCTATTTTTTCAAGATTCCAGTCTTAGTAGATTTTATGTTTGAACGCTATATCATTTTCTTCTAGGTTATTAAATTTGTTGGCATTAATCATTTATATTCAGTTTCCCTGGTAGTTCAGCTGATAAAGAGTACATATGCAAAGCAGAAGACTCCAGTTCCTTTGATTCCTGGGTCTGGAAAATCCCCTGGAGATGGGATAGCTTGTGCACTCCAGTATTCTTGGGCTTCCCTGGTGACTCAGACAGTAAAGAACTGGCCTGCAATTTGGGAGACCTAGGTTCAGTTCCTGGGTTGGGACAATCCTCTGGAGAAGGGCATGGCAACCGACTCTAGTAATCTTGCCTGGAGAATTCCATGGAGAGGGGAGTCTGCAGGGCTACAGTCCATAGGGTCACAAAGACTGAGATACGACTGAGCATGCATACATGTTCATGAAAATGAATAATAAATGCCAATAGATTTAATAATCTAGAAGAAAATAATATAGTGTTACAAACATAAAATCTGTGAAGACTGGGATTATGAAGAAATAAAACATCTGAACAGATTTAAATCTAGTTAGGAGATTGAGCTCATAATGAAAATTACACATCCACCCTTACACACACATATGAAAGCCCAGGGCTAGGTTGCTTCTTTAGTGAATTCTACACAATATTTAGTAGAATTAGTGAATTCTACTCAACAAAAATAATGGTAATACTTCCTAAAAATTGAAGGCAAGAGATTTCTGCCTAAATCATAATGAGGCCCACCATACTCTTACACAATACCTGATGAGGCAAATACAAGAAGAAAAAAATTACACACCGATATCCCTAAGAAATGTACATGCAGATGTTCTCAAAAATGTTGGCAAACCAAATTCAACAGCACATCCAAAGAATCTACATCGAGATCATGTGAGATGTACCCCAGGGATGCAAGGATGCTTCATCATACCAATCTGAATAAATGCTATACACTGCATTGACAGAATGAAGGGTACAAATCATAGAATCACCTCAACAGATGCAGAAACAAACATCTGTTAAAATTCTAGGCACTTTCATAAAAATAACTCTCAACCAATTAAGTATAGAAGGAATGAATCTAGATATGAAAAAGGCCATATGTGACAGCTACACATTCAACACCATACTCAGTGATTCAAATCTACAACTTTACTTCTAAGATCAGAACAAGAAAAGGGTGCCCTCCTCACCACTTCTATTCAATGTAGTATCCAATTTCCAAGCCAGAACAACTAGGCAAGAAAAAGAAATACATTGGAAAGGAAGAAGTAAAATTGTCTCTTATTGTCGATGACGTGTGAATCTGTATAGTAAAGCCTGAAGACTTGATCAAAATTATACCAACTAACATATCAATTCAATACGTTAAGGAATACAAAATCAGCATGCAAAAGTCAGTCCCATTCTACAAACTAACAATTAAAAATCTGAAAGAGAAATTAAGAAAGTAACTCCAGAGTTTCCCTGGTGGCTCAGTGGGAAAGAATCTCCCTGTCAATGCAGGAGATGTGGGTACAATCTTGGTCCTGGAAGATTCCATATGCTGCAGAGCAAAAAGCCCATGCAACATAACTATTGAATTTGTGCTCTAGAGCCCAGGAACCACAGTTACTGAGCCCATGCACACAAGAATCCATGGGCTATGCACTATATGTTTCTCTTCAGCTCCAGAGGTATGCACAACAAAAATTATACCTGCTTCTATGCTTTTTTTTCCCTTCAGGGTTTTCCCTCATATTTATTGAGATATAGTGATTGTTTATGATGTACAATGTGATAATTTTTATACAAGTATATATTGTAAAATATTTCCTGCAGTAAAGTTAATCGGCACATCCTTCACCTCATATAATTAGCACTTTGTCATTGTCATGGTGAGAACATTAATGCTTTACTCTCATAGCAACTTTCAAGTATACAATAGAGTATTGTTAACTGTAGTCTCCGTGCTATACATTAAGTCCTTGGAACTTACTCATATTACAATGGAAAGTTTATACCCTTTGATGAGTATCTCTGTTTTCCACCACCCGAAACCCTCATGCCCATTTTCTTTTATAGACTTAAACGGTATGAGATTGTGTCCATTAAAAGAAAAAAAAATACAAAAGAGATGAATTCTGCTTGAAGAGAGTCTCACTTTTTAGTTGCCATGATGTTTTGCTCAGTTTTTCTTCTTTTTGCCTCAAAGAGTACTATCTAATCAGTAAGTGTAGGTAGTTGTGTCTACCCTGCCAATTTATTGCTCCAATTCCATGGTAGGGGAAAAGGATGAAAATAAAAAGGATCAGGGTGCTTCATCTTTTATGCATTCTTACCTTTTGGATTACCTTACAACATTTAACCTGTAAGACCAGAATTATTCTTTAATTCATGACTTGTAAAGAGATCAACATGTATGAATTTTGCTAAAACTAATTGTAAAAAAGAGATTGAAATGACTGTCTCAATACAATTATGGGCTAATAGGCTTTAAAAATTTTCAGACAAAAATGATAACATGAAAGCAACATGAAATGTTTTACGAAGACATAACAAGCATACGTGTACCTAACAAGACAACCCAGAAATACATGAATGGAAAAAAATGATAGAAGTGAGGAGAGAAATAGTCAACTCAACAACAATTGTTAGACTTTACTAATCCAATCTCAATAATGCATAGAAAGATTAGGCAGAAAATCAACTATGAAATAGAGATGAATGATAATATAAACCAGCTGCATCTAACAGACATCTAGAGAGCAATTTATCCAGTGCAACATTTACATCTTTCTTAACTGAATGAAATACTCTCCAGGATACCCTATATGCTAGGACATAAGACAAACCTAAATAAATATAAAAGGGTTGAAATCATACAAAGTATAACCTCTGAATATAATGAAATTAGGAATAAAAAATTTTTGAGAAACAGAAAAATATGTGGAAATTAAGCAACGTACTCCTAAATAATTTGAAGGATTAAGGAAAGAATCATAAGAAATAGTAGACAATACAGCTGACCCTTGAACAATGTGGGTTAAGGGCACCAAACATTTCTTCAGGTGACAACTCATGTATACATTATAGTCGACCCTCCATCTATGTGGTTTTTCCACATCTGTGATTTCACCTCTGCAGATTAAATGAGCTGCAGATCGTGTAGTGATCTAGTATTTACTATTGAAAAAAAAAAAAGATCTTTGTGTAAGTGGACCTGCACAATTTACACTCCTCTTATTCAATGGTCAACTGTACTTTGACATAAATTAAAGCAAAACTGCATCACAACTAAGTTAGGGGATCAAGCAAACTAAACTCAATTTAAGAAAACATAGTAAACAATAAATAAAGGAGTGAAGTCAATGAAATAGAGAAGTGAAAAACCACAGAGAGAATCAACAAATCAAAAGCTGGTTATTTAGAAAGATCAATAAAATAGCACAACTATAACCATATTGATCAAAGGGAGGAAGAAGACTCAAATTACCAAAATTAGGAATACAAAAGGAAAAATTGCTATCAACTTTAGAGAAATAAATATAATTGTAAGGGAATACAATGGCACAAATTAGAAAATTTAGATGAAATGGACAAATTTCTAGAAATACACAAATGATTGACATTGACTCAAGAAGAAAGTAAAAATCTGAATAGCAAAGAGATAGATTTAGTAATATTTAAATTTCTTCCCCAACCCACCTCACAAAAGCACCCCTACCACACCTAGACCCGGATAGGCTCGCTGGAGAAATCTCCCAAATATTTAAGTCAAATTTTCTGCCAATTCTCCATACATGCATTCTAAATGTATAAATAGAAGTGGAAAGGAACATTTCCCAACTCATTCTATGAGGCCAGTGTTACTTGGATGCCAAAACTAGAGGCCAGTTATTTTGTAGTTCAGTTCAGTTCAGTTGCTCAGTCGTGTCTGACTCTTTGTGACCCCAAGAATTGCAGCACGCCAGGTCTCCCTGTCCATCACCAACTCCCGGAGTCTACCTAAACCCATGTCCATCGAGGCGGTGGTGCCATCCAGCCATCTCATCCTCTGTCATCCCCTTCTCCTCCTGCCCCCAATCCTTCCCAGCATTAGGGACTTTTCCAATGAGTCAATTCTTTGCATGAGGTGGCCAAAGTATTGGAGTTTCAGCTTCAACATCAGTTCTTCCAATGAACACCCAGGACTGATCTCCTTTAGGATGGACTGGCTGGATTTCCTTGCAGTCCAAGGGACTCTCAAGAGTCTTCTCAAACACCACAGTTCAAAAGCAACAATTTTTCGGCAGTCAGCTTTCTTCACCATCCAACTCTCACATCCATACATGACCACTGGAAAAACCATAGCCTTGATTAGACGGACCTTTGTTGCCAAAGTAATATCTCTGCTTTTAAATATGCTTTCTAGGTTGGTCATAACCTTCCTTCCAAGCAGTAAGCGTCTTTTAATTTCATGGCTGCAATCACCATCAGCAGTGATTCTGGAGCCCAAAAAAAATAAAGTCTGACACTGTTTCCACTGTTTCCCCATCTATTTCCCATGGAGTGATGGGACCAGATGCCATGATCCTAGTTTTCTGAATGTTGAGCTTTAAGCCAACTTTTTCACTCTCCTCTTTCACTTTCAAGAGGCTCTTTAGTTGTTCTTCACTTTCTTCCATAAGGGTGGTGTCATCTGCATACCTGAGGTTATTGATATTTCTCCCGGCAATCTTGATTCCAGCTTGTGCTTCCCCCAGCCCAGCGTTTCTCATGATGTACTCTGCATATAAGTTAAATAAGCAGGGTGACAATATACAGCCTTGACGTACTCCTTTTCCTATTTGGAACCAGTCTGTTGTTCCATGTCCAGTGCTAACTGTTGCTTCCTGACCTGCATACAGGTCAGATGGTCTGGTATTCCCATCTCTTTCAGAATTTTCCACAGTTTATTGTGATCCACACAGTCAAAGGCTTTGGCATAGTCAATAAGGCAGAAATAGATGTTTTTCTGGAACTCTCTTGCTTTTTCAATGATCCAGCTGATGTTGGCAATTTGATCTCTGGTTCCTCTGCCTTTTCTAAAACCAGCTTGATCATCTGGAAGTTCACGCTTCATGTATTGCTGAAGCCTGGCTTGGAGAATTTTGAGCATTACTTTACTAGTGTGTGAGATGAGTGCAATTGTGCAGTAGTTTGAGCATTCTTTGGCATTGCCTTTCTTTGGGATTGGAATGAAAACTGACCTTTTCCAGTCCTGTGGCCACTGCTGAGTTTTCCAAATTTGCTGGCATATCGAGTGCAGCACTTTCACAGCATCATCTTTCAGGATTTGTAATAGCTCAACTGGAATTCCATCACCTCCACTAGCTTTGTGTTCGTAGTGATGTTTTCTAAGGCCCACTTGACTTCACATTCCAGGATGCCTGGCTCTAGGTGAGTGATCACACCATCATGATTACCTGTGTCGTGAAGATCTTTTTTGTACAGTTCTTCTGTGTATTCTTGCCACCTCTTCTTAATATCTTCTGTTTCTGTTAGGTCCATACAATTTCTGTCCTTTATCAAGCCCATCTTTGCATGAAATGTTCCCTTGGTATCTCTAATTTTCTTGAAGAGATCTCTAGTTTTTCCCATTGTGTTGTTTTCCTCTATTTCTTTGCATTGATCGCTGAGGAAGCCTTTCTTATCTCTCCTTGCTATTCTTTGGAACTCTGCATTCAGATGGGAATATCTTTCCTTTTCTCCTTTGCTTTTCACTTCTCTTCTTTTCCCAGCTATTTGTAAGGCCTCCTCAGACAACCATTTTGCTTTTTTGCATTTATTCTACTCAATTTTGGTTTATTCAGTATTTGCTCATGATGAATCTCATGTTTTGTATCTTTGACAGGAAAATGACAGAAATGATATTGTTTTCACATCATCTCATTCTATCAGATGGTTCATGATTTCATTTTGTCCCATTTTGATGATGTTTACTTGAGTCACTTGATTGAAGTGGTTGCAGTCAAGCTTCTCCACTATCAATTTACTCTCCCTTCTCCTGTAATTAATACACTTTTTTGTATTTTAACATATGCAAATACTTTATTCTCATCAAGCTTTAGATTTATGAATTAATTTAGATTTATTACTTTATGTGTATATATATATATATATATGATTAATAGTCTCTTATTTTACTAAATGAATCATGACCTCTCACTATAATTATGTATTTTGATATCCACATTTTTCTAGCCTTGGACAGTGAGACCTCTTTAAGCTGGTTTCTCTGTCCTTTTGACATCTCCCCATCATTCTTTGAACAATTTGATACTTTTGGTAGAAGATATTCCAGGCTCATCTTGTACTTTCCCGGCCCTAACCATGGAATTAATGATTTCTCCAAAAAATGTGCAATTATTTTTAATGGAAGATGGAATTCAGAATCCAATATATGAGGCCTACATGTACTCACTATTTCCCAGTTTCTCTCATTAGATAGTTTGGAAAGTGCACATATGCATGTGCATGCCTGTATATGTGGGTGTGTGTCCTGGCTATATAGCTCAGGCACTGATATCACAAAATGTTGGATTGTCCCCAACCCATGTGAATGCCTTTCTCAACATATTCTGACCTTGACACCCACTTCAGGAAACCTTTTTATAAGCAGGCCTCCCTTATCGTGTTTGGGCTTTGATATTCTGCACTGGGTATCCCCGTGTGCAGACACTCTCCTTGTTCTAATCAGCCTCTCATGGCCCAGCTGTCCCATCTCCATCCATGGATGCCCTTCTCCCCTTCTTGGCCTCTGACTTTCAAAGCAAAACTTCCTACTCCTTGTGGACTTCCTCTTCTCCAGAATTAAGCTTTTATTCTGCATGCCAGGCCAGCCTCTTATATAATATTCGCCGGACTAAATGGACTTCTTGTGGTAAGCTGCTCTTTTCTGTGAATGCCTCTTAATACCACTTTGGCACTGACTGCCCATGATAAGTCATACTATGGATATCCTGTTTTCCCTGCTCAAGTTCTGACATCTCATGCAACAAACCTCCCTTTCCTGCTTTTGCGGATCATATCCTTTTACCCTGTTTGAGTTCTGACTCCCCATACTAGGCTACTCTGATTCCATGGATATCTTCTTCATTCCTCAGTTCAGTTCAGTTCATTTCAATTCAGTTGCTCAGTCTTTTTTGATTCTTTTCGACCCCATGGACTGCAGCATGACTGGCTTCCCTGTCCATCACCAACTCCCAGAGCTTGTTCAAACTCATGTCCATTGAGTCAGTGATGCCATCCAACCATCTCATCCTCTGTCTCCCCTTCTCCTCCTGCCTTCAATCTTTTCCAGCATCAGGGGCTTTTCTAATGAGTCAGGTCTTTGCATCAGGTGGCCAAAGTATTGGAGTTTCAACTTCAGCATCATCCCTTCCAATGAATATTCAGGACTGATTTCCTTTAGGATTGAATAGTTTGATCTCCTTGCAGTCAAAGGGACACTCAAGAGTCTTCTTCTACACCATAGTTCAAAAACATCAATTATTCAGTGCTCAGCATTCTTTATGGACCAAATCGCACATCCATACATGACTACTGGAAAAACCATAGCTTTGACTAGATGGACCTTTGTCAGCAAAATAATGTCTCTGCTTTTTAATATGCTGTCTAGGTTGGTCATAATTTTTCTTCCAAGGAGTGAGTGTTTTTTAATTTCTTGGTTGTGTCACCATCTGCAGTGATATTGGAGCCCAAGAAAATAAAGTATGTCACTGTTTCTATTGTTTCCCCATTTATTCACCATAAGGTGATGGGACCAGGTGCCACAATCTCCTTTTTTTGAATGTTGAGTTTTAATCCAACTTTTTCACTCTCCTCTTTCACTTTCATTAAGAGGCTCTTTAGTTCCTCTTCACTTTCTGCCTTGAGGGTAGTGTCATCTGTGTATCTGAGGTTATTCATATTTCTCCCTGCAATCTTGCTTCCACCTTGTGCTTCATCCAGCCCAGCATTTTGCATGATGAACTCTGTATATAAGTTAAATAAGCAAGTCATGGTTCAAATGTCATAGACTTTAGATGATTGTTTCAAGATTTACTAGATTTTCTTGAATAAATATTTCCCCAGGGCCTTCCCTGGTGGTGTCGTGGATAAGAATCTGCCTACCTATTCAGGGACACAGGTTCGATTCCTGATTCTGGTCTAGGAAGATCCCACATGCTGCTGAGAAACTAAGACAGTGCACCACAACTACTGAGCCCCTGCTCCAGAGCCTGCATACTATACTTACATAGGCCTACAGGCATAGAGTCTGTGCTTACAACAACAAGGGAAGCCACCAAAATGAGAAACACAAGCACTGCAGCAAAGAGGAGCTCCTGATCACTGCAACTAGAGAAATCCCTGGCACAGCAATTAAGATCCAGAATAACCAAAATAAAGAAATAAAAGTAAATATGTTATTTTTAAAAACATTTCCTCATTTGCTGTAAGCATTAGAGCAATTTCTAGATATATAAATATATGATTGTTTTTTTTTTTTTAATTACCAGTTACAGTTGTTTTGCTGATAGAGTGGAGCCATGGAGTTTCTCATGATGCCACAATTCTAGAAGTGCTTTTTCAAATAACTTATTTTTACAGGGAATAAAACTAAGACACTTCTGAGCATGAAAACAGTGAGTTCCCATTCCAGGTTTAACACTTCTTGTATACCCCTCAGATTGTGGTGAGGATTGAAATACTATGGAAATACTGCTATATAAAAATATCTAGCATAGAAGTTGACTCATGGCAGATGATTAATAAATACCACTTCTCTCTCCTTCAAGGAAATGACTGTTTCAGCCTGGATAGCTACTTTTGTAATTATCACAGTGCCTGGAATATGGTTTATGTATGCAATAAATGTTGACCTGGATTGAAGAATGAGGAGATTACTGGATGCATGGCTAGATGGTGAGTGATTTCTAAGGTTCTAATTATTGATTTAACAATATTAAAAACCAGGGGTGATGTTCAAAATATTTTAATAGTACATCCTGAGTAGACTAATTAGAACTGATGCTGGATCTCAAGAATGGCTATGTACTAAACAGAATTTAGTAAGAATAAAGCATGAATCCCCTCTTTAAATAAGACAAAATTTCAAGATGATGATAGCAGATCATTAAACCATGGTTGAGGCCCTTCCAAGCATCCAGGAATAGGGCCCTTTGTAATTGAGCAGAACACATCCCCATGAGGCCCACCCTCACTCACTTTTGCCCAAGAATGGGATCCTAGGGAACTCATCCTGTTATTTCTTAGTTGCTCTTAGAGCGTAAGGGTGGGAGTTCAAAGTAAGGGGCTAGAGCAGACCTAGATGGCAGAAGACAGGTGGCCAAGAGGGGACTTTGATTTAAGGCACTGTGTATATACCAAGCATTTGGTAAATATTCAATACTTTAAAGCTCTATCATAGTGCAAAACAAATAAAAAAGAGAGTGATTAAAAAATTCAATTTTAGAAAATTACTTAAAGGTAATAAAGGTAGCAGTTCAGGAGTTCCAGGTGTTCTTTAGCAAGGTCCATCTCTGTGTAGAGTTGGTGCCACATGATTGGCCTAGCCAGTATATTGGGGCAATTCTGGTAGGTACCTCTACATTTATGGCAGGGAGTTCTTAAATCTTTGATAAGAAGAGCTTGTTATGCATGTTCTGAACTGGGGAATGGAAATATTAAGGCCCGAAGACCCACTCAGCCTCCGAGGATGGGATTGCCTGCCATTTCCCTGTCTATGGGTAAGTCCCCCTATTCTTATTTTCTTATGTGATTTGTTTTCAAATTTGTCCTTGTGATTTTTTCATAATAACACAGTGGTAATAAAATATTAATAGAGTGATTAGATAAACACACCTTATGTATCTGTGAACTCTCAATGAGTCAAATGTTTCTATCATACAATGCTGTAGTGAGTGAAAGTTGGTCTGCAGTAAAAGTCTCAGTGCAAACAGTAAAGCTAGTCTTTGAAGTTCATGTTTTTAAAGTTGTCTCACATTCTTGAGACTGAAGAAATGAAAATTTCATAGTATCTCTCTCTCTTTTTTTCTAGACAGGAAATTTTAAAGGTACTTCTGCATAGCAAGGTCTTCTCTGGTGACTCAGTCAGTAAAGATTCTGCCTGCAAAGCAGGAGAGCCAGGTTCAATCCCTTGCTCAGTACGATCTTCTGGAGAAGTAAATGGCAACCCACTCCGGTATTCTTGTCTGGAGAATCCCATGGAGAGAAGAGCCTGTTGGGCTATAGTCTATATGTTCACAAAGAATCAGAGACTACTTAGTCACTAACACCTTCACTTTCATCACACAGCAGAAATAAGCAATCACTGGACAAGCTTAAAAAGTACACAAGGCTGTGCTTCCAAAACTAGTATCTCCCGCCTGTTTCTGATGTATTATGGAATATCTTGAATCCTAGGTATGTACCTGAACTCAAAACTATCTCAAACCCCACCTTTTTCTTGGTGTCTTACTCCCTTAGGATCTTAACTTCTACTAAAAACTTACTGAATTCATGGGCGAGGTTCAGTTAAGAATGGCAAGGATATAACCCAGGGAAATGACAAATGATAAGAGTTTTTGGCATGCAAAATTAACACTGGGGAAAAAGCTTCTTTCATGAAATTCCAGAGTTATTCCTGAATAAGTTATATTGTCATTTTCAAAAAATTAATGTGCTTTTTAAAATATAACTTAGAGCATCCAACAAGAAATGTTCAAAGTACCTAAGACCACATGCATCTCAGGAAAGTCTTTGTTTCTAATCTCAAACTTATTAAGATTCTACCAAACGATAGCCATGAGGACAAAAGAAATCTGTGTTCAATAACACAGTTAAGACTGTGTATGAAAAGGTAAAAAAAAAAAAGTTGTAAATCAAATATGTGCTGTTCTTATTCACTCAGTCATGTCCAACTCTTGTGATCCTATGAACTGTACTTCAACTTTAGAAAAGAAGATTGTACATAAAATATATAAAAGAACGTACATTTTGATGATGTGCTTAAAACTCAATATGTCTACTTTACATAACACCTTGACTAATAACAAAGTATAACTCAGGGCATGGTTTTTCAACGTCACTTCCACAGTGTCTCAGATTTCCTATATAAGTGACAAAAATGAAAAACAAAGATGAAGCAAGTGTTCTTTCTGATTACAAGTATCTGTAGTTAATTTAGTTCTTTCTGTGCCTGTTTTTTCTCCATATCCCTGAGTGATTATACGACATATTTGGCTTATTTGCTTGTTGTCTATCTCTACCTAACTTGGGAGTAGAATACAAATTCAACGAAGACAAGGATTTTTTAACACTGTAACTCCAGTGCCTTAAACACTATGGCACATAGTAGATGCTTAACAAATATATGGTGTATGAAAAAGAATGATTCCAGTATATTAATAAAGAGATGGCAAGCACAGTTTGTATTATCACAGAACAACATAAAAGGAGATGAATGATTGATAGAAATGCCATTATATGTTTCTATTTATATCTGTTCTGTATTTATATGCCTTTATGTGAAACGGCAATGCTGAGTTAACTTCCTTCAATTTCAAATAACGACTACTATTTATATTGATAAAGCTATTATACTGTGAAATACAACTATATTTTTTCTCATTTTAAATGTTTTTTAGCTTATTGCTATTTTTATCCTCTATGAACATTTATTTTCTTTTTTAATTTTTTCTTTAATACTGAGTATATAATTGGTTAACAATGTTGTATTAGTTTCCTGTGTACAGCAAAGTGATTCATTTATACATATATCTATTCTTTTTCAAATTCCATTTCTGTTTATGTTATTTAGGGTATTCAGCAGAGTTACCTCTTTTTATACAGTAGGTCCTCATTGATTATCCATTTTAAATATAGCAGTGTGTAGATTTCAGTCACAAACACATTTAATATATCTTTTATCAAAGTCACTTTAAATCAGTGTTGGAGGTAAACAGAATGTATATTTTACTAATGGTAACATATTAATTAGAAAAATATTCATTAGGCACAGTACCAGATACTCAAAACCAAGTGTCTCATCTAAGATACATTTTCTCTTGAAAATCAAAAGCATTGGAGTATTTTGATTAAAATAGTGCTTCCCCCAAGAGAAGTAGCACATTCTCTTTACTGATAGAAGAACAAGAATGTTGATAACATGTATAACAAGACTCTGAGTTAAACTAGTCAATACCGAGTGTTAGATTTTCTATAAATCTATGTTCAATTGAGACAGTTGCTAATTTTTCCTCCCTGTTGATAGACTATATGCAAGAGCATTTAGACTTTCATAATTACAAAATAAACTGAGAGAAAATTAATTTTGCAAGCAAATATCAATTAGTTTACTTGCTGTTCTTTTTAAAATATATTTCCTTCAGTAACTATATCAACAGATTTTATGATCGTTCCCTCTTTCAAATATCACATAAGTGAATTCATTTGAATCTCAGTAGAGAAAAGGCACAGACAATAAAAATACTTGGATAATGAGCATGTATTTTTTTCCAATTCATATAAAGGAGACACATAATATAGTCAAGATTCTGATAAAATAACTATATGCTTGTAAGTAAAACTTCAGAGTAAATATACAACTGAAATTGGTACTAATACGAATTTGATTAACACCTATTAAGTATATAGGAAAATCAAAACAAACAAACAAAAGAAGATGTTCATGCTGAGGTTAAACTTTAGTGTGAAGCCACTAAATATTAGTGGGAAAAACAATACTCTGGAAAAGAAAATGTGGTCAGTATTGTTCAATAAAAAATAAATATTTTCCAGGATACATGATAACTTTATGAGTCCTTCATAAAAAATTATTAGGGGAATAATTTAGCAAAGTCAAAACTGTTGGTATTAAGACCAGAAGAAGTTCTGCTGAGCAGAGATCTATTTAAACCTCAAATTGAAGATAACACACATGAAGAATTTATGCTAATAAAACACGATGGAAATGCTACAATGGAACTAAGGAAATAGGATGACTTTTTAAAGTATACTGGTAGACACCACTACACATTTATTGGAATGGCCAAATACAAAAATCTGACAATACCAATTACTGGCAAAGAAGAGGAACAACAGGAACTTTCATTCATTGTTACAGGGAATGCAAAATGATACAGTCATTTTGGAAGCAATATCTTACATAGCTAAACATAATCATACCATATGATCTAGCAATTATGCCCCTAGATAGTTCACCAAATGATTTGAAAGCTAATGCCCACACAAAAACATAAACATGCATTATATAACAGCTTAATTTCTATTCTCTTTGTCACACACACACACACACACACAAATTGGAAGCCACCAAAATGTCCTTTAGTGGCTGAATGGATAAACAAACTATGGTACATCAATATAACAGAATATTATTCAAGAATGAAGAGAAATGAGCTATCAAATCATAAAAAGAGAAGCATGAAACCTGAATAAATTTTATTAGTAAAATAAGTTTGTCTGGAAAAGGTTATATATGACATGATGCCAATTATATGACATTCTGTAAAAGGTCAAGCTGTCAAGTCAGCAAAAATATCAAAGGTTTGTATCTTTTGCTTCAGAATAGTTTTATTAGTTTGAATACAGTTTGTCAACACTCAACTTTTCCTCTCCTACTTTGACACGCAAATCCACTCAACTGGAGTCTCTATCACCCCATAGCTCATATCAGATCAGTCAGTGAAAGTTGTTTAGTCATGTCTGACTGTTTGCGACCCCATGGACTATACAGGCCATGGAATTCTCCAGGCCAGAATACTGCAGTAGGTAGCTGTGCCATTCTGCAGGGGATCTACCCAATCCAGGGTTCAAACCCAGGTCTCTTGCATTGAGGGTGGATTCTTTACCAGTGGAGCCACCAGGGAAGCCCAAGAATATCGGAGTGGGTACACTATCCCTCCTCCTGGGGATCTTCCCAACCCAGGGATCGAACCCAGGTCTCCTGCATTGCAGGTGGATATTTTACCAACTGAGTTATCGGGGAAGCCTATATATTGAAATTTTACTGTGTGCAACTGCAGGTACCTTGAAATTGAGAATGTTGAGGTTACTGCCATTTGTGGTGGCGAATTTCCAATTCCACACCATGGAAGCAATTTCACAAGGTCCATTTCGAGATGGGTTAAGGTATCAAACATAGTTTTTGCTGGAGGGAGCATTTTTATTTTCCTTTTCCAGAGAGCCAAAAGAATAGCCCAGAAGAATAGGAGGAGTCTGCACTTTCCTTTTGTAACTGTCACCTGGAAACTTCAGTATCACATACAGCACAGTGAGAAGAAAAAAGCAAGTGTGACTTGCTCTGAAGCCAGCTGGACATGCTCTGGTAGACTCTGCCAAATTCAAAAGTGCCTACTACAGGGCACCTTCCCAGGGAGTTCTTTGGCTTCAGAGTGAAAAAGCTGGCTTGAAACTCGACTTTCAAAAAACTAAGCTTATGGCATATGGTCCCATCACTTCATGGCGAATAAATGGGGAAACAGTGGAAACAGTGACATACTTTATTTTCTTGGGCTCCAATATCACTGCAAATGGTGACTGCAGCCATGAAATTAAAAGATGTTTGCTCCTTGGAAGAAAAGCTGTGACCAACCTAGACAGCATATTAAAAAGCAGAGACATTACTTTGCTGACAAAGGTCCATCTAGTCAAAGCTATGGTTTTTCCAGTAGTCATGTATGGATATAAGAGTTGGACCATAAAGAAAACTGAATGCTGAGAATTGAGGCTTTTGAGCTGTGGTGTTGGAGAAGACTCTTGAATGCCCCTTGGACTGCAAGGAGATCAAACAAGTCAATCCTAAAGGAAATCAGTCCTGAATATTCATTGAAAGGACTGATGCTGAAGCTGAAACTTCAATACTTTGGCCACCTGATGTGAAGAACTGATTCATTGGAAAAGACCCTGATGCTGGGAAAGATTGAATGCAGGAGAAGAAGGGGATGACAGAGAGCAAGATGGTTGGATGGCATCATCGATTCGATGGACATGAGTTTGAGCAAGCTCTAGGAACTTGTGATGGACAGGAAGCCTGTCATGCTGCAGTCCATGGGGTCACAAAGAGTCGGACATGACTGAGAAACTGAACTGAACATGAGGCCTATATATACTCATTATTTCCCAGTTCCTTTCATTAGAATTTGGAATGTGTACATGTGCATCTGCATGCCTGTGTGTGTATATCCTCCCTATATACCTCAGGCTCTGATATCACAAAATGTTGGATTGTCCCCAACTGAAGTGAATGCCTTTCTCAGCATCTTCAAACTCTGACACCCACTCCATGCAACACATTTATAAACATGCTCCCTTAACCTGCTTGGGCTTTGATACTGTGCACCTGAGCACACCCTGAACACGTGCAGATACTCTCCTTGTTCTACTCAGCCTCTAAATGCCCACACAAGCCTGCTCCACCTCCACGTATGGATGGCCTCCTTCTCTTGCGTGTTCTGTGACTTTCTATACAAAACTGCCTCCTCCTTGTAGATTTCCTCTTTTCCGGACTTAGGCTTTTATTCTGCATGCCAGGCCAGCCTGCTCTTACTATCCTCTGGACTAAGCAGACTTCTCATGGCAAGCTGCTCTTCTCTGTGAATGCCTCTTAATCCCACTTTGGCAATGACTGCCCATGACAAGTCCTAGCATGGATATCCTGTTTTCCCTGCTCAAGTTCTGACACCTGCCTTCCCTTCTTTTGTGGAACTTATCACTTCACCCTATTTGAGTTCTGACTCCCCATTCTAGGCTACTCTGACTGCATGAATATCTTCTTCACCCCACTTCACCTCTAACATCTCACTCTGGCCCACTATGGCTCCATGCCAACCTGTCTTGGATTCCTGTCTTGATCGATCTCACCTAATTATTTATGATGAGTTGCTTGGAAACAGAGGAAAGGGGAAAGAAGGGGGGTCTTGAATTAAATTTTGAAGGATACGTGGGCATTGCCAATCAAAGATAGATAAACTGCATTTCAGTTTGTGAAATTATATATGAATTATGGGATATAGAAAAATAATTCTTCAAGTTCATATTTTTTCCACAAGGTTACTAAATAGTTGCATCACAATTTGGTACCAGCATGGCCAGATAAGGGCCCTTTTCTGAGTTGCAGACTTGTCTCGTACAAGCCATGTCCTTCATATGAACGAGTTCCAATCTGAGCGTGTTTGTACATCGACTCTGCTCGTAAGTCTGATAAAGTTAGTCTTAGTACCCATCGAACAGATTCAGCTATATACTGCTATTTTTACATATCCTTCCAGACATCCTGGGCTTGAAATAAAGGTACTGTACTAATGTGTTCTATATAGTACTGTGCAATAAAGTACACAAAAGCACAACCACTTGTAGAGGATGCACACATGTGACAATGTCCACCAGACATGTGAAAGAAACTTTACAGAATCTTAGAACAATTTTAGATTTACAAACAATCAAAGATATTTCCCATATATAAGAAATTTCTCTTAAATCACACATATTGTTATTAATTAGAGTGCCTATTTCATTTCTAAGATTTTTCATACTAAGATTTTCTTAGTTTTCACCTAATGTCCTTTTTCCATTCCAGGAACTCATTTCAGATTCCACATTGCATTTAGGTGCCATGTCTCTTTAGGCTCTTCTTGGATGTGATAATTTCTCAGACTTCCCTTATTTTTTGATCTTGATAGTTTTGAGGAGTTCTAGTCAGGTATTTTATAAAATGTTCCTCAACTTGAATTTGTCTGATGTTTTTCCTATTAGCCTGGGACTATGAATTTTGGGGGAACAGGACTGCAGAAGTGGACTGCCCTTTTCATCCTTTGATACTATCAACATGATTTATCCCTGTTAATGTTGACCTTCACCACCTGGCTGAAGTAGTGTTTGTCAGGTTATTCCATAGTCAAGTTACTCTTTTTCTCCCTCTCCATATTGTTCTATTTTGGGGGGTGGGAGGGAAAGAAGTCACTATGAGGAACTCACTATTAAGGAATAAGAGTGACACTCCACCTCCCTGAGAGCCAAATTACCCATGATATTTATCTGAAATTAGTCTGCATTGGAAATTGGTCTATTCTCTCCCATGTATTAAATCATTTACTTGTATCGGTACAGACTCATAGATATTTATTTTATACTTTGGGGTATAATTGCAAAAGATGACTTAATTTATTATGTTGCTCATTGTGTTATAATTTTGGCCATTAGAAGCTCATTTCTGTCTTCTCTGACATAGCCCCATGAATGTGGGACTCTTAAGCACTTCCTTTTGAGACAGTAAGATCCTCTAGACTCCTCTTCTATATTTCCACTCTGATCCCTACAATCAGTCCTTTCTCCAAGAAGCCTGGTTTCTTTAATCGGAAAACAGTATTGGGAACGAAGATCTGTACTTTCTTCTACGCCGTTTCTTTTTGATTTTGGAAGTATCATTTCTTTCAGACCCTTTCAGCTAACAGAACATAGAAATATATGTATGCATACTCATGTGCCATCTATTCAATTGCTCAATTCAAGTATACATGTATAACAATATCAGGATTGTTAAGCTGTACCCCTATGAGAAAAAACACTATCAACTAGATTACAGTGCTTTTCTCTTTGCTTTTACTCTTGCAAATACATTCATTCCCAAAGTTACTTAAGTCATGGGAAGTTAGTGAGGTGGTTTCATACATTTGCAATATAATTAGATTATTTGGTCAAATTCTGCATTCTTTTCTTTTTGTCAACATATATATTTTTAATACACATACATTGATTCACTTTTTGTGCTGTAAGGTTCTACGGGTTTTGACAAATATGTAGTGTCATTTATATACCACAGCATCATACAGCATAGCTTCATGCCCCTAAAACGTATTTTCCTGGAAAAGGAAATGACCTCCATCTCCAGCATTCTGCCTGGGAAATCTCATGGACAGTGGATCCTGGCAGTCTACAGTCGAGTCAGACAGGACTTAGGACTGAAAACAGTCATTTTAGAAACACTGTACACCACAGAAAACATATCAGCGGCTCCTAGTTTGTGGCCTCTGGTTTAGTATCTTTCTTTCTCACTTGGCTCTACACTCCACACGGGCACATGTCCAAGGGTCTGCTCCGCTCCTCACAGCATCTGGATTCAACAAATGGAGAAATAAAAATAGAAGCTGGACCCACCCTCCCAGTATAGCACCAGGTTCAGAAAGAATACACTGGTAAGCAGATGGAATTCTGTCACTCCATGCCTCTTTTTAGGTTTTTAGGTTGCCTGCCGGGAATGATGCCACTTTCCTTTAAATGCTACTCCCAGTTGACACACAAGCCTCCTTATCCTCTGCCCTGAAGTCATCACAGTGACAAGATGGGTTGTGGCCAGGGCGGAGCCCTCTGTGACACCACCAAGGACCCAACCCTGCCTGATTCTCAGTGTCCAGGTGACCAGACAGACCAGCACACCAGGAACCACTCTGTCTCTGCTCACCACTTGGTCCCTAAATTGGCTCTTTTTGTTGCCTATGTGTGTCTCCTGTTTTTATGCCTTTCTGTTTTCTTGTCTGAGAGATGAAACTGAAGAACTCCCTGGAAAGGTACCCTGTGGAAGTCACTTTTGAATTTGGCAGAATCTACCAGAGCATGCCCAAGGCTGACTTCAGAGCAAGTCACGCTTGTTTTTCTTCTCATTGTGCTGTATGTGATACTTAAGTTTCTAGGAGACACTGAGGAGAGGAAGGTGCTTTCTCCTCCTGCTTTCAGGGCTGTTCATTTGGCTCTCCGGGAAAGAAAAATAAAAACGCTCCCACCAACAAAAACCCTACATTTGATACCTTAACCCAGATAGAGATGGACTTTGTGAAACCTGAGTCCAGGTTGCAGAATCAGAAACTCACCACAGCAACTGGTGGTAACCTCAGTTAGTTCAGTCACTCAGTCATGTCCAACACTTTGCCACCCCATGGACTGGAGCATGTCAGGCTTCCCTGTCCATATTGAGGGAAAGTAATCTCAATCTTCCCAATTTTGAGGTGCCTGCAGACGCACACAATAACATTATAATATATGAGCTATGGGGGTGACGAAAACTCCGATTGAGTGGATTTTTTGTCAAAGTAGGAGAGGAAAAGTTGAGTGTTGACCAACTTTATTCAAACTAATGAAATTATTCTGAAGCAAAAGAAAAAAGAAAAAACTCTAATATTTTTATAGACTCTACAGTTTTACTTTTTCCAGAATGTCGTATATTGGCATCATGCAGTGCATAACCTTTTCGAGACTAGCTTCAGTTCAGTTCAGTTCAGTCGCTCAGTCGTGTCCGACTCTTTGCGACCCCATGAATCACAGCATGCCAGGCCTCCCTGTCCATCACCAACTCCCAGAGTTTACACAAACCCATATCCATCGAGTCGGTGATGCCATCCAACCATCTCATCCTCTGTCCTCCCCTTCTCCTGCCCCCAATCCTTCCCAGCATTAGGGTCTTTTCCAATGAGCCAACTCTTCGCATGAGGTGGCCAAAGTATTGGAGTTTCAGCTTCAACATCAGTCCTTCCAATGAATAGCTTACTTTACTTAATAACAATCTTTCAGGTTTCATCCATTTCTTTTTGCAATTTGATTGCTCATTCCTTTTTATTCTTGAATAATATTGTGCTATATTGATGTACCATAGTTTCTTTGTCCATTCAGCTATTAAAGGACATTTTGGTGGCTTCCAATTTGTGTGGGGGGGGGGCAGAGAGAGAGAGATAGAGAGAGTGAGTACAAATTAAGCTGTTATATAATGCATGTTTATGTTTTTGTGTGGGCATTAGCTTCCAAATCATTTGTGAACTAAGTAGGAGCACAATTGCTAGATCATATGTTATGACAATATTCAGCTAAGTAAGAAATTGCTTCCAAAGTGACTGTGTCACTTTGTAGTCACCATAACAATGAATTAAAGTTCTTGTTGTTCCTCAACTTTGCCAGTAATTTGTATTGTCAGATTTTTGTGCTTAGCTATTCCAATAATTGTGTAGTGGTGTCTCAACGATTTCACCAGTCTTTGTTAAATTAGTCCTCTAATTATTTTTTTCATAAGGAACTCAAAGCTTTAGATAATGTATACTGGAAAATATTCATTTTTAACTGAACAACAATGACCACATTTTCCTGAGAAATTCTTAGTTCAGTTCAGTTCAGTTGCTCCGACCCTATGCGACCCCATGAACAGCAGCATGCCAGGCCTCCCTGTCCATCACCAACTCCTGGAGTCCACCCAAACCCATGTCCATTGAGTCAGTGATGCCATCCAACCATCTTATCCTCTGTCGTCCCCTTCTCCTCCTGCTCTCAATCTTTCCCAGCATCAGGGTCTTTTCAAATGAGTCAGCTCTTCTCATTAAGTGGCCAAAGTATTGGAGTTTCAGCCTCAACATCAGTCCTTCCAATGAACACCCAGGACTGATCTCCGTTAGGATGGACTGGTTGGATCTTCTTGCAGTCCAAGGGACTCTCAAGAGTCTTCTCCAACACCACAGTTCAAAAGCATCAGTTCTTCGGTGCTCAGATTTTTTTATACTCCTACTCTCACATCCATACACGACTACTGGAAAAACCATAGCCTTGACTAGACAGACCTTTGTTGACAAAGTAATGTCTCTGCTTTTTAATATGCTGTCTAGGTTGGTCATAAATTTCCTTCCAAGGAGTAAGCGTTTTTTAATTTCATGGCTGCAATCACCATCTGCAGTGATTTTGGAGCCCAGAAAAGTAAAATCAGCCTCTGTTGCCACTGTTTCTTCATTTGTTTGCCATGAGGTGATGGGACCGGATGCCATGATCTTAGTTTTCTGAATGTCGAGCTTTAAGCCAACTTTTTCACTCTCCTCTTTCACTTTCATTAAGAGGCTCTTTAGTTCTTCTTCACTTTCTGCCATAAGGGTGGTGTCATCTGCATATCTGAGGTTATTGATATTTCTCCTGGAAATCTTGATTCCAGCTTGTGCTTCCTCCAGCCCAGCGTTTCTCATGATGTACTCTGCATATAAGTTAAATAAGCAGGGAGACAATATACAGCCTTGACGTACTCCTTTTCCTATTTGGAACCAGTCTGTTGCTCCTTGTCCAGTTCTAACTGTTGCTTCCTGACCTGCATATTTACTCTGAAGTTTTACTTACAAGCATATAGGTATTTTCTCAGAATCTTGACTTTACATGATTTTGAAAATCTAAATGCTCATTATTCAGTATTTTTATAGTTTGTGCCTCTTCTCTGAGATTCAAATAAATCCACATATATAATATTAGAAAGAGGAAACAATCATAAAATCTCTTGATACAGTTACTGAAGGAAATATAGTTTAAAAAGAACAGTATATAAACTAATTGTTATTTGCTAGAAAAATTAATTTTCTCTCAGTGTATTTTGTAATTATGAAAGTCCAAATGCTCTAGTGTATAGGCTATCAACAAAGAAGATAAATTAGCAAGTGACTCAAACAAAGATAAATATATAGAAACCTAATGTTCAGTTTAACTAGTTTAACTCAGAATCTATTTATAGTTAATTTATCAACATTCTTGTTTTTCTATCAGTAAAGAGAATGTGCTAGTTCTCTTGGGGAAAACACTATGTTAATCAATATTTTCCAACGCTCTTGATTTTCAAGAGAAAAGAAATCTTAAACTAGACAATTGTTTTCAAGAGTCTACTACTGTGCCTAATGAATATTTATCTAATTAATATGTTATCATTAGTCAAATGTATATTCTGTTTACTTCAAATTCAGATTTAAAGTGACTTATGATTAAAGACATATTAAATTAAATATGTTTGGGATTGAAATGTACACACTGCTATATTTAAAATGGACAACCAACAAGGACCTACTGTATACCACAAGGGACTCTGCTGAATTCTCTGTTATAACCTAAATGGGAATGGAATTTGAAAAAGAATAGATATATATACAAATGAATGAATTTGTTGTACACCTGAAACTAACACAACACTATTAACCAGTTATATTCCAGTATAAAAGAAAAAATTAAAAAATAAAATACAGCATCATAGAAGGCAAACATAGCAATAAGCTAAAAAGCATTTAGAATGAGGCAAAACATTGTTGTACTTCCCAGTATAATAGCTTTACCAATGCAAATATTAGTCGTTATTTGAAATTGAAGGAAATTAAGGCATATAAATACATATACAGATAAAGATAGAAACAAATAATGGCATTTCAATCAATCATTCATCTACTTTTATATTGTTCCATAAAATAGAATTTGTGCTTGTTATCTCTCTGTTAATATACTGGAATCATTCCCTTTCATATACCAGATACTTGTTAAACACCTACTATATGTCAGAGTGGTTCAGGGACTAAAGTTACAGCATTAAAAAAAATTCTTGTCTTCATTGAATTTCTATTTTACTCCCAAGTTAGTTAGAGATAGACAATAAGCAAATAAAACAAATACGCCACATAATCACTAAGGACTATGGAGATAAAACAGGTACAGAGAGAAAGAACTAAATTAACAACAGATACATGGAATCAGAAAGAACACTTACTTGTTCTATGTTTTTCATTTTTGTCACTAATATAGAAAATCTGAGACACTGTGGAACTGACATTGAGAGAGTCATGCCCTGAATTATACCTTGTTGTTAGTCAAGGCATTGTGTAAAGTAGACATGATGTGTTTTTAGCCACATCCTCAAAATGTAAATTTACATACAATCTTCTTTTTTTAAATTTGAAGTACAGTTCATGGGGTTGCAATAGTCAAACATGACTGAGTGAATAAGAACAGCACATATTAGATTTACAACGTTTTTTTTTGTTGTTTTTTTTTTTTAGCTTTGTATATTCAGTCTTAACCGTGTTATTTAAGACAGATTTCTTTTGTCCTGATGGCTATTGCTTGGTAGAATCTTAATAAGTTTGAGTTTAGAAACAAAGACTTTCCTGAGATGCATGTGGCCTTAGGTCTTTTGAACATTTCTTATTGGATGTTTTAAGTTACAAAATAATAACACATTAATTTTTGAAAATGACAATATATCTTGTTCAGGAATAGCTCAGGAACTTCACAAAAGAAGCCTATTTTCCCACTGTGAATTTTGCATACCTAAAAGCTCATATCATTCGTCATTTCTGGATTATATTCTTGCAATTCTTAGCTGAACCTAGCCTATGAATTTGGTAATTTTTAATAGAACATAAGATCCTAAGGGAATAAGACACCAGGAAAAAGTGGGGATTGAGATTATTTGGAGTATAGGTATAGGCCTAGGATTCAAGATGTTCCATAGTATATCAAAAATAGGTGGGAGATATTAGTTTTGGAAGTGCAAGCCTTGTGTACTTTTTAAGTTTGTCCAGTGATTGCTCATTTCTTGTTATGCAGTGAAAGTGAAAGTGTTAGTCACTCAAGTCAGTCATGTCTGAGTCTTTTAGACCATATGGACCGTAGCCCACAAAGTTCCTCTGTCCACAGAATTCTCCAGACAAGAGTACTGGAGTGAGTTGCCATTTCCTTCTCCAGGGGATCTTCCTGACACAGGAAGATCAAACCGGACTCTCCCCCATTGCAAGCAGAATCTTTACCGACTGAGCCAACAGGGAAACTCCAAATTCATGTCCATTACATCAGTGATACCAGCCAGCCATCTCATCCTCTGATGCCCTCATCTCCTTCTGCACTCAACCATTTCCATAATCAGGGACTTTTCCAATGAGTCGACTGTTCACATCAGTTGACCAAAATACTGGAGCTTCAGCTTCAGCATCAGTCCTTCGAATGAGTATTCAGGGTTCATCTCCCTTAAGATTGACTGATTTGATTTTCTTGCAGTGGAAGGGACTTTCAAGAGTCTTGACCAGCACCACAGTTCAAGGAATCAATCCTCTGTTGCTCTGCCTTTTCATGGCTCTCACAACCTTACATGACCACTGGGAAGACCAATGCCTTGATTATACAGGCCTTTGTTAGTAATATCTTTGCTTTTCAACACTCTGTCTAGGTTTGTCATAGCTTTCCTACCAAGAAGCAAACCTCTTTTGATTTCACGGCTGCTGTCATCATCTGCCATGATCCTAGAGCCCAAGAAGAGGAAATCTGTCACTGCTTCCACCTTTTTCCCCTCTATTTGACATGAAGTAATGGGGTCAGATGCCATAATCTTGTTTTTTTTTTTTTTTTAATATTTAGTTTTAAGCCAGCTCTTTCACTCTCCTCCTTCACCCTCATCAAGAGGTTCTTTAGTTGCTCTTTGCTTTTTGCCATTGGAGTGCTATCATCTTCATATATGAGGCTGTTTATGTTTCTCCTGCCTATCTTGATTCCAGCTTGTAAATCATCCAGCCCAGCATTGCTCCTGATGTCCTCAGCATATAAGTTACACAAAGAGAGTGACTGCAGACAGCCCTGTCATACACCTTTCTCAATCTTGAACTGATCATTTCTTCCATACAGGGTCTTACCTGTTGCATGTCGACCCACATACAAGTTTCTCAGGGGACAGGTAAGATGGTCTGGTATTCCCATCTCTTGAAGTGCTTTCTGCAGTTTGTTGTCATCCACATAGTCAAAGGCATTAGCGTAGTCAATGAAACAGAGGTAGATGTTTTTTTTGAATGTCCTAGCTCTCTCTATGATCCGGGAAATGTTGTCAGTTTGATCTCTGGTGCCTAAACCCTGCTTGTACATCTAGAAGTTCTTAGTTTGCATAATTCTGAAGCCTGAGTAAAAACTAGACCTAGGGTGCATATCCCTATCAGCCAGGGGGAAACCACACCCATAGGTAAGAGCCACATATCAAGTAGGTCCAGTTTGGAACCAGCCAGCATGACTGAGGGTGTGTGGTTCCCCCAGGCACCTTCAGACCTGATTACCTTGACATTCTGAACCCTGGGGCCTATGCCTCAGATGGCAGTCTCTTCTCCAGTGTGGTCCTTTGCATACTGGACATGGAGCTGGGGGCAGCTTAGATGCCTGAGGGCAATCCTCCTTGAGATGCCCTTTCTTTCCACAGTAATAACAACCCCTTCCTTTTCATTTGGGACCCTCTGGGCATTTTTCCTCAGGCTATTTCAGAGCGCATCTAACAGCCATTGTTGGGGCTTCAGTCTTTTGCCTGGTTCTTTTCTGCTTCCTATTTTCCTCCTTGTATTTTCTGTCATAATAAACTGTCTGAGCCAGCTGCAACAGTTCTTCTAAAGACTGATCTGGTTCAAGCGCCTGCTTTTGTAACTTACAGAAAATATCTGAAGCCCACTGAGTGAGAAATCTATCTGTTAAGATCATTCCTCCATCTGCACTTTCAGGATCAATGTCAGTAAACTTGAGGAGAGCCTCCCGTAGTCTATCTAGGGATTTATCAGGAGTTTCCTTCTCTCCCTGTTCCTGTTCTATGTCAGCCAACTTAGCATAGTACGTTCTCACTTGAGTCCTTCAAGAATACATCTGACAACGTGGCTCTGATTCTGCCTTCCTTTAACTATATTATAGTCCCAGTCTGGTTCTGTTATGGGAGCTTCTTGGCTCTCAGTAGGGATTAGGGCTATTTTGTGTTCCCCTTTCCCCTTGTTTCAAGTTCAAGCCATTCATCTCCAAAAGTAGTAGCTTTGCCCAAAACTTGAGCTCTTGAGTAAGGAGTCAGCATCTGTCCCAAAACATACAGTACATCTCTCCAAGTAGAGTCATAAAGTAAAATTAGTCCCATAAAGGCTTCCATGTACTTTTCTGGACCCTCTAGATAGCCTCGACCACAACTGAGATTGTTTGAATTTCTACCGAGACTGAGGCAACCCCTCCTGGAAGGATGCTTTGACCCTCAGCTTGCTCAGTTGGGAGCCCCAGATATAGGGACAGAGTAAAAGGATAGGAGGGATCTGAAAGCCTTACACCCAAATCTGTACTCTTAGGTCATAAATCTGGCATATCTCACAAAGATATAAAGAGCAACACATATGGCATTTCTACCCATTTCTCTTGTTTTCTACAGAACTGGTCTAATTATAAAACAGTATTATAATTAAGAGACCCTTCAACTGGCTAGTGTTTCCCATCTTCCAAAGGATACTGTGGCCATTCAGTATCACAGAAGATGAACAGGCATGTCTTTTTTCAACTCTGGTGATCAAACTTGTCCTAGTTTTTTTTTTTTTTTTTTTTTTTAATACATTTTGAAGGAGTGGTTCTGGAAATTTTAGCTCCCATCTTTAAGAAAGAAAAAAAGGGACATCTACAGCTGTGGCTTTTTTTCTACTGTAGACATCCCTCCCTGCTCTAGATGAGAGTGAAGACTGCCTTTCCACAGAAATTTTATTCCCTGGTTGGACTTAGTCTGTCCCTTACTGATGCAGGCACCTTACTCATTCCTTTCAATCTGCTGATTTACCATTGAGGTGGGGCAGAGATGCACCAGGCAGGGGTAGACCTGATGGCATCCAAAATTGATTTCTAGTTCCTTACCACCAATACCTTTGTTTGATTTGCCCTTTTCCTCTGATGCCAACCGGGGTGGAGCAGAGTTGTTTTTTGGGTTGTTCGCAAGCCAGAACTACTATGGGAAGCATCCATCTTCCATGTGCCTATGCACATTCCTGAGTACAGTCCTGACCGCAGTAGAAGCAGTGAGTCATTGCCACATCAGTAAGCCATTGGAGAGCTTTATCTGGTCTGCTGAGAGCTAGCATTACCAAAGGAAGAAGCCCACTGTATTTTCAGTCTGGGATTCCTGACCTATGTTCTAAGAAACCTCATGCTCGCTAACAGTGCTTCCATCCATATAGTTCAGAGGCACAGCCATGGAAAGGACTCACTTTTAGGACTCTAGCTCTATATGGAAGCAGCTGAGAGAGACGCTGCTGAAGCTGGGTTTCTACCTAGTTCCCGAACATGCTGCTGGAGTTAGAGTTCCACCTAGTTCCCCAACATGCTCCTAGCAAGTTTTGGTTCCACATGACTACCAAGCTTGGGGTCTAAGTAAAAGTACACAGTGAAGACATGGATCACAAGTCCCTTGAAAGTCTATGATCCAACAGATTAGGTTAGTAGTTCTAATTCCCCACACAGTTACCAAATGGTCAAAAATACCAGGAAAAGGTGACTAAGAAAGGAAAGTTCAGTCCACACACTTTGCCTATTTCTGGCCACTCTCCTCACAGGGACTTTGAGTGCCTCCTGGCATTGGCAGGTCAGTATAAACCCCGGACAAGACTCCCCTTTTTGGGACTGCCTTTAGTCATTATGAGGCACTGTGAAATGGAAGAGAGGACTCATCACTCCCTTTGTGCAGGGCACATCTCAAACTTGCAATGTTCATTCACACAAGCACACCATAGAATTAGTAGAGTAAAAGAAAAAAAAGTGTGTAGACAAAAAGAATAGGTGAGCTATACCTCTAAGTGTCCTTACCTTATCCTGAAGATACTGAATGAGCCCCTAAGATGATAGCTTATGATGAACAATGTCAGATTTGTGATCTCTGAAGAAGATTTAGCAGAGTTTTATTAAAGTATAAAAAGGGACAGAGAAAGCTTCTGACTTAGACATCAGAATGGCATCAGAAAGTGAATCCCTAGCTAGTTTTAGCAAGGGAGTTATATACTTTTTCAATTGGTTATTACGGTAAATCAAAAAATATCTCAAGATTTAAAAGGTCTTTCTAGACCCACTCTCACAATTTACATTTTAAGATAAGAGGATTAGCACTAACAATAGAAAGATCTAACCAGACCCATTCCCACAATTTACATTTTAAGATAAGAGGATTAGTCAGATGGGTCTTAAGAAGGAGAAACATGTCCTCAAGCAGGATACATTGTTGTTGTATAATTAATAGAATAGAGTTTGAGTTGTTATGATGTGTAATCACCAGATCTTGGCTAAAGGTAAAAACATTCAATATGACTAAGACTAAGGAATGTAACAAAAAAACCTTTGTCTTTTTCTCCTCCTTGAGAACCCCAGACATTTTTTCCTTCTTAGGGACCTCAGACTTCTTATCAACCTACCTAATAATTAATTATCTCAATCCTAGAGCCCAAGAAGAGGAAATCTGTCGCTATTTCCAATTTTACCCCTCTATTCGCCATGAAATAATGGGGCCAGATGCCAAAATCTTGGTTTTTCTAATATTTAGTTTTAAGTCAGCTCTTTCACTCTCCTCCTTCACCCTCATTAAGAGGATCTTTAGTTTCTCCCACCTTGCTGGTGCTTCCTAAGGCCCACTTGACTTCACACTCCAGAATGTCTATCTCTTCACACTCCAGAATGATGGAATGACTGACCACTCCATCATAATTATCCTGTTCATTAGGATCTTTTCATATGGTTCTTCCATATATTCTTTCCACCTCTTCTTGATCTCTTCAGCGTATGCTGTTGCTGTCCTTTATTGTGCTCATCTTTGAGTGAAATATTGCCTTGATATTTTGAATTTTCCTGAAGAGATCTGTAGTTTTTTGGTTTCTGTTGTTTCTTCTATTTTTATGCACTGTCCTTTGAGGAAGGCCTTCTTGTCTCTCCATGCTCTTCTTTGGAACTATGCATTTAGTTGAATGTACCTTTCCCTTTATCCTTTGTTTTTTGCTTTTCTTCTTTCTTCAGGTATTTGTAAAGCCTCCTGAGATAACCACATTGCCTTCTGGCTTTTCTTTTTCTTTGTAATGGATTTGTTCACTGCCTCTTGTACAGTATTATGGATCTCTGTTCATAATTCTTCAGGTACACTGTTAATTAGATCTAATCCCTAGAATCTACTTGTTACCTCCACTTCATACTCTTAAGGGATTTGATTTCAGTGGTACCAGGCTGGCCTAGTATTTTTCCCTTCATTCTTTTGTTTAAGCCTGATTTTTCCTATGAGAAGCTGATGATCTGAACCATAGTCATCTCCAGGTCTTGTTTTTGGTAACTGTATTCAGCTTCTCCATCTTTGTCTACAAAGACTGTAATCAATTTGATTTTTGTATTAACCATTAGGTAATATCCATGTGTAAAGGTGTCTCTTGTGTTGATGAAAAAGGTTATTACTAGTGCATCCTCCTGGCAAAATTAATAGCCTTTCTCCTGCTTACCTTTGTTCTCCAAGGCCAAACTTGCTTATCATACCAGTTATCTCTTAACTTCTAACTTTTCAGTACCAATCCCAATGATGAATAGAGCATCAGTTTTTTCGTGTGTGTTAATTCTAGGAGGTCTTCTAGCTCTTCATAACACTGATGAACTTCAGCTTCTTCAGCATCTCTAGTAAGGGCATAGACTTGAATTACTGTGATGTTGAATGACTTGCCTTGGAAAGGAATCAAGATCATTCTGTCATTTTGGAAGTTGCAGCCAAGTACTACATTTTAAACTCTTTCTTGATTATGAGGGCTACTTCATTTTTTCTGTGGGATTCTTGCCTACACTAGTCTATATAATGGTCATTTGAATCAAATTCACCCATTCTCATCCATTTTAGCTCACTGATTTCCAGGATCTTATTGTTTATTCTCACTGTCAATGAGTTAGTATAAGTCTGAATTAGAGGTAAGAAGTTAATATGTATACAGAAAGTCCTAGTACAGTCACTAAGTAAATAAAATTAAAATATATCATTAAAACAAACCAAATGCTGCACTTAATGCATTAATTTACATATGAAGTCAATAAAGATAAAAAGAAAAACATAAATTTTAGAAAAAAATGGTAGGCATCAATTTGATCATAATAATAATAATAGAGCTAACCCTTGAACAATGAGGTGCTTAGGGCACCAACTTTTTCTGCAGTTGACAATTAATGTATAAATTATAGTTGGCACTCCATCTATGTGGATCTTCCACATCCGTGATTTCACCTTTGCAGATTCAACCAGATACAAATCGCGTAGTTCTCTAGTATTTTCTGTTGACAAAAAATCTTTGAAAAAGTGGAACTTTCACACTCTCGTTGTCAAGGGTCTACTGTAGTTTGAGAAGAATGAAAACAAAAACTCACCACACCTAAGTTAGGGGATGTAGCAAACTAAACTTAAGTTAAGCAGACATAGTAAACAGTAAATATAGGAGCAAAATAAATGAAATAGAGAAGAGAAAAACCGCAGAGGGAATCAATAAATCAAAAGTTTGTTATTTAGAAAGATCAATAAATTCACACAATTTTACTGATATTGACCAAAGGGAGGAAAAATATGACACAAATTACTAAACATAGGAATAAAAAATGAAAAACTACTACCAACTTTAGAGAAATAAATATAATTGTAAGGGAATACCATGGCACAAACTAGAAAATTTAGATAAAATGGGCAAATTTCTAGAAATAAACAAATGACTGAAATTGAGTAAAGAAGAAAATAAAAATCTGAATGGCAAAGAGATAGAATTAGTAATGTTTAAACTTCTTCCCCAGCCCACCTCACAAAAGTCCCCTAGCAAACCTAGACCCATATAGCCTCCCTGGTGAATTCTCCCTAATATTTAAATCAAATGTCATGCCAATTCTCCATACATGCATTTGAAATGTATCAACAGAAGTTCAAAGAAACATTTCCCAACTCATTCTGTGAGGCCAGTTTTACTCAGATGCTAAAACTAGAGACCAGTTATTTTGTAGAATTCTCCTCAACTTTGGTTCATGCAGTATGTGCCCATGATGGATTTCATGTTTTATATCTTTGACAGGAAAATAGCAGAAATGATACTGTGTTCATATCATCTAATTCTATCAGGTGGTTCATGGTTTCAATGTGTCCCACAGTTGATGTTTACTTGGATCACTTGATTGAAGTGGTTGCAGTCAACCTTCTCCACTGTCAAGTTTCACTCCCCTATCTTGTAATTAATACATGTTTTTGTATTTTAAGGCATATAAATATTTAATTTCTCATCAAGTTTTAGAATTACTAATTAATTTAGATTCATTACTTCATATCTATAGGATTAATAGTCTTTTATTTTACTAAATGAATCATGAACTCTCACTATCATTATTATTTTGATGTTCACATTGTTCCATCCTTGGACAGTGGGAACATTTTTAAACTGTCTTCTCTGTACTTTTCACATCTTTCCATCATTCTTTGAACAATTTGCTGCTTTTGGTAGAAAATATTCCAGGCTTATCTTCTACTTTCCCTTCCCTAGCTGAGGGATTAACAATTTCTCCAAGAATGCCCAATTATTTTTAGTGAAAGAATGAATTTAGAATCCAATATATGTGGCCTATATGTACTCATTATTTTCCAGTTCCTCTCATCAGACAGACTTAGGAAAGTGAACATGTGTGTGTGCATGCCTCTGTGTGTGTGTATATATCTTCTGTATATAGCTCAGGTTCTCATTTACAATTTAGAATCCAATATATGAGCCCTATCAGTTCACTTCAGTTCAGTCTGTCTTACTGTTTGCAAACCCATGGGCTGCAGCACACCAGGTTTCCCTGTCCATCACAAAACCCCAGAGCTTGCTCAAACTCATGTTCATAAAGTTGGAGATGTCATCCAACCATCTCATCCTCTGTCATCCCTTTCTCCTCCTGCCTTCAATCTTTCCCAGCATCAAGGTCTTTTCCACTGAGTCAGTTCTTTGTATCAGGTGGCCAGAGTGTTAGAGCTTCAGCATCAATCCTTCCAATGAATATTCAGGACTGATTTCTTTACGATTGAATGGTTTGATCTCCTTACAGTCCAAGGGACTCTCAAGAGTCTTCTCCAACACCATGGATCAAAAGCAACAGTTCTTCAGCGATCAGCTTTCTTTACCTTCCAACTCTCACCTCCATACATGACTACTGGGAAAACCATAGCTTTGACTAGACAGATCTTTGTTGGCAGAGTAATGTCTTTGCTTTTTAATATGCTGGCTAGGTTGGTCATAGATTTTCTTGAAAGGAGCACATGTCTTTTAATTCATGGCTGCAGCCACCATCTGCAGTGATTTTGGAGCCCAAGAAAATAAAGTCTTTTGGTTTTGTTTGTGCCCTCTGAGAACCTGTTTACTCAGTCCTGTGGAAGTTATGTAATCAAATCCCACTGGCCTCCAAAGTCAAATTCCCTAGGGGTTCTCAATCCCTTTGCCTTGGTCCTTAGGATGGGAAATCTCTTGTGGGTCCTAGAATTTTCTTAACAGTGTGAGAATTTCTTTGGTATAATTGTTCTGCAGTCTGTAGGTCATCTGTTCATCTTCTCTACAGTGGTGCTAATGGTGACCTTATTTAAGAAGTCTTATGTCACACACTGCTTGTCCCTAGTCTGTTGGAGCTGGAGCTCATGTCCCCAGGGCAAGCCACTGGTGACTCATGCCTCCAAAGGTGACAGTCAAACACTCATAGGCAGGTCTGTCTCAGTATCTGCAAGGTCTCTGGGTTCTGGTAGGCACAAGGTTTTGTTTGAGGCCTTTGAGCTTTATCAGAATGTTAATAAATATTTACATCACAATTTGTTGAACAAATTTTCATCTCCCAGTGTAAAATGACACCTTCTACCTTTATCATATTCTTAAGGTGTATGTGTGTGTATATATCTTAGTATATTTGGGCCAGTATAACAAAATATCATGCACAAAGGGGCTTATGAACAACAGAAATTTATTCTGCACAGTTCTGGAGGCTAGAGGTACAAGACCAGGGTAACCAGTATGGCCATATGAGGGCCCTTTTCTGAGTTTCAGACTTCTTTCTTATAGGAAATGTCCTGATATGAACCAATTCTGTTCTGAGAGTGTGCTTATAAGTCCCACAAATTTAGACTTAGTACCAAATTAACAGACTTGGCTAAATACTGCTGCTTTTAAGCATGCTTCCAGATATCCTGGACTTGAAATTAAGGTACTATGCTAATGTACTCTGCATAGCACTGTGCAGTAAGTACACAAACCACAACCACTTGTAGAGGATACACACAAGTGACAATGTTCACCAGATATGTGAAAAAAAACTTTAAAGAATCTTAGAACAATTTTAGATTTATGAAGCAAAAATAGTTCCCATATATCAGAAATTTCTCATAGATCACACATACTGTTATTAACCAGAGTGCCTACATCATTTCTAATATTTTTTCCTACTAAAATTTTCTTAGTTTTTTTTTTTTTTTTTCCTAATGTCCTTTATCTGTTCCAGAAATCCATCCCCAAATTCCACATTGCCTTTAGTAGCCATCTCTTTTTAGGCTCTCTTTGGATGTAACAATTTCTCAGACTTCCTTTATTTTTATGATCTTGATAGTTTTGAGGAGTTCTAGTCAGGTATTTTATAAAATGATCCTCAGCCTGGATTTGTCTGATGTTTTTCCTATTAGCCTGGGATTATGGACTTGGGGGAGAAAGACTGCAGAAGTGGAATGTCCTTTTCATTATGTGATGCTATCAATATGCCCTATCCCTTTAATTTTGACCTTGACCACCTGGCTGAAGTAGCGTTTGTCAGGTTATTCCACTGACAAGTTACTCTTTTTCTCCCTTTCCATATTTCCATATTGCTGTATTTTTTTGGAAGGAAGACAGTATGTTTAACTCACTCTTAAGAAATATGGAGTTATACCCACCTCCGGAGACCCAAATTATCTATGTCAATTATCTGAAATTCGTCTGCAGGGGAAATTGGTCTATTTTCTCACATGTATTCAATAATTTATTTATCTCACTATGAACTTATAGATATTTGTTTCATACTTTGGGGTATAATCTCAAAAGATGACATACTTAATTCATTACATTGCTCTGAATGTTATAGTTTTGGCCATTGAAAGCTCATTCCTGACTTCTTTGACAAAAATCCATTACAGTGGGGCTCTTTATTTTTTAATGCTTCCTTTTTGACACAATGATATCCTCCAGACTCATCTTCTCTATTTTCTCTCTGAGCCCTACTGTCAGTCATTTCTCCAATAAGTCTGGTTTCTTTTACTGGGAAACAGTATTGGGAACCTAGATCTGTGCTTCCTTCTACATCATTGTTTCTTCCAGATGTGGGATTATCATTTCTTTTAGACCCTTATCTATTTAGTTGTTCAATTAAAGTATACATGTATAAGAGTATCAGGATTGTTAACCTGTAACCATAGGAGAAACAACACTATCAACTAGATTACAGTGCTTTTCTCTTTTGATTTTAGTCTTACACATTCATTCACTTCCAAAGGTAAGTCAGGGAATCTTAGTGAGATGGTTTCATACAGTTTTGATACAATTAGTTTGTTTAGTCAAACTCTACATCCATTCTTGATGTCCAATTGTATTTTTTAATATGCTTGTATTGATTCATTTTGTGTTGTAAGGTTCTATGAGTTTTGACAGACATGTAGTGTCATGAATCAGAGAAGGCAATGGCGACCCACTCCAGTACTCTTGCCTGGAAAATCCCATGGACAGAGGAGCATGGTAGGCTGCAGTCCATGGGGTTGCGAACAGTAGGACATGACTGAGCGACTTCACTTTCACTTTTCACTTTCTTGCATTGGAGAAGGAACTGGCAACCCACTCCAGTGTTCTTGCCTGGAGAATCCCAGGAACGGGGGAGCCTGGTGGGCTTCCATCTTTGGGGTCGCACAGAGTCGGACACGACTAAAGTGACTTAGCAGCAGCAGCAGCAGTGTCATGAATTTACCATAACATCATACAGCACAGTTTCACTGATTTAAAAAGTCCTTTAAGCTTGGAGAAGGAAATGACATCCCTCTCTAGTATTCAACCTTGGGACATTCCATGGACAGAGGAGCCTGGCGGGCTACAGTCCATGGGTCACAAAGAGTCAGACAGGACTTAGGACTGAGCACTGTACTTTTTAGGAACACTATAGGCCACACAAAACACACCTGTGTTTCCTAGGTTGCGGCCTCTGGTTTAATATCTTTCACTCCCACTTGGCTCTCTGCTCCACAGAGACACATGCTTGTGGGTCTTCCCTGCTCATCACAGCCTCTGGATTCAAGAAATAAAAAAAAAAAAAAGAAGTTGGACCCACCCTCCCAGTAGAGCACTAGATTCAGAAAGAATACACTGGCAAGGAGATGGCATTCTGTCTCTCTATGCCTCTTTTCCGATTGCCATTCTACTCCCAGTTGACCCCCACAAGCTTCCTTATCCTCTGCCCTAAAGTCATCACAATGGCCAGATGGGAACAGGCCTGAGTGGGGCCCTCTGTGACATCACTAAGGGCCCAACGCTGCTTGGATCTCAGTCTCCAGGTGCCAGGGCAGATCAGCACACCAAGAGTCACTTCCTCTCTCCTCACCATTTGGTCCCTGAAGTGATTCTTTTTCTTGCCTAAGTGTGTCTCGTCTTTTTATGCCTTTCTGTTTTCTTTTCTTAGAGATGAAGCTAAAGAACTCCCTGGGAAGTTGTGCTACAGAAGGCACTATTGAATTCAGCAGAGCATGCCCACAGATGGCTTGGGAGCAAGTCACACTTGCCTTTTCTCCTCGTGTGCTGTGCCTGATACTGAAGTTTCCAGGAGACAGTGAGGAGAGTAGGGTGCAGAACTCTCCTGATCTTTGGGGCTGTGCATTTGGCTCTCTGGGAACGAAAAATAAAAAACTGCCCCAGCAAAAACTCTACATTCCATACCTTAACCCAGCTTGAGAAGGGCTTTGAGAAATTTGTGTCCAGAATTGGAATCACCACAGCAATGCTTACAAACACAACCTTCCCAATTTCTAGGTGCCTGTGACATACACAATAACATTACAATATATGAGCTCAGGAGCAACAAAGACTCCGATTGAGTGGATCTATGTGTTAAAGTAGGAGAGGAAAAGTTGATTGTTAACAAGCTATATTCAAACTAACAAAACTATTCTGAAGCAAAAAAAAAAAAAACTCTGATTTTTTTTAATGACTATCTTGTAGAGAATGTCATATAATTGGCATCATGGAGCGTAAAACCTTTTCCAGACCAGCTTATTTTACTTAATAATATTCATTCATGTTTCATCCATTTCTTTTTGCAATATGACAGTTCATTTCTTTTTTTTTTTAATTTTTTTTTTTAGTTCATTTCTTTTTATTCTCGAGTAATATTCTGTTATATTGATGTACAGCAATTCGCTTATCCATTCAGCTATTGATGGACATTATGGTGGCTTCCAATTTGTGTGTGTGTGTGTGTGTGTGAGTGAGAGAGAGAGAGTAGGAATTAATCTGTTATATAAAGCATGTACATGTTTTAATGTAGGCATTAGCTTTAAATCATTTGGTGAACTATCTAGGACCATAATTGCTAGATCATATGGTATGAAAATATTTAGCTATGTAAGAAATTGCTTCCAAAGTGACGGTATGATTTTTCATTTCCTGTAACAACAAAGGATAGCTCCTATTGATCCTCATTTCGCCAGTAATTGGAATTGTCAGATTTTTCTATTTTGCCTTTGCAATAAGTATGTAGGGATGTCTCACTGATTTCACCAGTCTACTTTAAAAAGTTATCTTATTTCCATATTTCCATTGTAGCATTTCCATTATGTTTTATTACCATGAATCTCTCAGTTGTTTTAGCCTTAACCTGAGGTTTAAATAGATCTTCTGGTCAGAGAAACTTCTGCTGCTCTTTATGCCATCAGTTATTACTTTGCTAAATTAGTCCTTTAAAAATTTTTATAAAGGACTCCTTTCTGCTTTATTGACTATGCCAAAACCTTTGACTGTGTGGATCACAATAAACTGTGGAAAATTCTGAAAGAGATGGGAATACCAGACCATCTGACCTGTCTCTTGAGAAACCTGTATGCAGGTCAGGAAGCAACAGTTAGCACTGGACATGGAACAACAGACTGGTTCCAAATAGGAAAAGGAGTACGTCAAGGCTGTATATTGTCACCCTGCTTATTTAACTTCTATGCAGAGTACATCATAAGAAACGCTGGGCTGGAAGAAACACAAGCTGGAATCAAGATTGCTGGGAGAAATATCAACAACCTCAGATATGTAGATGACACCACCCTTATGGCAGAAAGTGAAGAAGAACTAAAGAGCCTCTTGATGAAGGTGAAGGAGGAGAGTGAAAAAGTTGGCTTAAAGCTCAACATTCAGAAAACTAGGATCATGGCATCTGGTCCCATCACTTCATGGGAAATAGATGGGGAAACAGTGGAAACAGTGTCAGACTTTATTTTTGGGGGCTCCAAAATCACTGCTGATGGTGATTGCAGCCATGAAATTAAAAGACGCTTACTCCTTGGAAGGAAGGTTATGGCCAACCTAGATAGCATATTTAAAAGCAGAGACATTACCTTGCCAACAAAAGTCCATCTAGTCAAGGCTATGGTTTTTCCAGTAGTCATGTATGGATGTGAGAGTTGGATGGTGAATAAACCTGAGCGCCACAGAATTGATGCTTTTGAACTGTGGTGTTGGAGAAGACTCTTGAGAGTCCCTTGGACTGCAAGGAGATCCAATCAATCCATCCTAAAGGAGATCAATCCTGGGTGTTCATTGGAAGGACTGATGTTGAAGCTGAAACTCCAATACTTTGGCCCCCTCACACGAAGAGTTGACTCATTGGAAAAGACCCTAATGCTGGGTAGGATTGGGGGCAGGAGGAGAAGGGGACGACAGAGGATGAGATGGTTGGATGGCATCACTGACTCGATGGACATGGGTTTGGGTAGACTCCGGGAGTTGGTGATGGACAGGGAGACCTGGCGTGCTGCAGTTCATGGGATCGCAAAGAGTTGGACACAACTGAGCAACTGAACTGAACTGAACTTTAGATCATGTACAGTGGGAAATATTTATTTTTAACTGAACAACAGTGCACACATTTTCTTTTCCTGAGTATCGCTTTGTCCACTAATGTTTAGTGCCTCAACACAATAGTTTATGTTCAGCATGAACATGTTGATTTTTTTTGCTTGTTTTGATTGATATACTTACTAGGTATTAATCAAATCTGTATTAGTACCAGTTGCAGTTGTACATTTACTCTGAGGTTTTATTTATGAGCATATAGTTATTTTATCGGACTTCCCTGGTCTTGACTTTATTATGTGTACCCTTTACATGATTTGGAAAACTAAATGCTCATTATTCAAGTATTTTTATACTCTCGCCTCTTCTCTATTTAGATTCAAATGAACCCATTTATATAATGTTAGAAAGAGGGAATATGGTAATATAGTTACTGAAGGAGTATATTTTAAAAAGAACAGTAGGTAAACTATTTCCTATTTCCTAGCAAAATTAATTTTCTCTCAGTGTATTTTGTAACTACGAAAGTCCAAATGCTCTTGCATATAGTCTATCAACAGAGAAGATAAATTAGCAAGCGCCTCAATCAAACATAGATTTATACAAAATCTTATGTTTAATTTTAACTAGTTTAACTCAGTCTTGTTACAGTTCAATTGTATATATTCTTGTTTTTCTGTCAGTAAAGAGAATGTGCTAGTTCTGTTGTGAGGAACACTATTTTAATCAATATATTCAAATACGATTGATTTTCAAGAGAAGATATCTTAAATTAGGCATGTGTATTCAAGTGTCTGGTGCTGTGCCTAATGAATATTTTCTAATTATTATGTTGTCGTTAGTAAAATGTACATCCTGCTTACTTCTAAAATTGATTTAAAGTGACTTTGATAAAGACATATTAAATTAAATATGTTTGAGGTTGAAATCTAACTACTGCTACATTAAAATGGATAACCAACAAGGACCTTGTGTATACCACAGGGCACTCTGATGAATACTCTGTAATAACCTAAATAAGAATGAAATTTGAAAAAGAATAAATACATGTATAAATGAATCACTTTGTTGTACATCTGAAAATAACACAAGATTGTTAACCAATTATGACCCAATATAAAATTAAAAAAATTAAAAAGTAAATAAACTTTCACAAAAGACAAAAACAGCAACAAACTAAAAAACATATATACTTTATACTATAATAGCTTTATCAATATAAATATGAGTCATTGTTTGAAATTGAAGGAATTTAACTCCAAAGTGCTCTTTCACATAAAGGCATATATATACAGATAGCAGCATATATATACAGATAGCAGCATATAATGGCATTTCTATCAATCATTCACTTCCTTTTAAATTTTTACACTATAATAGAATCTGTGCTTGTTATTTTTCTATTAATATACTGGAATCATTCTCTTTCATACACCAGATATTTGTTAAGCACCTACTATTTGTCAGAGTGTTCCAGGCATTGAATTTACAGCATTAAAAAAGAAAATCCTCGTCCTCATTGAATTTATATTTTGCTCCCAAGTTAGGTACTGATAGACAATAAGCAAATAAGCCAAATATATCTTATAATTATTAAGGGCTATTGAGAAAAAACAGGCACAGAGAGAAAGAATTCAATTAACTAAAGATAGAGGGAATTAAAAAGAACAATTACTTCTTCTTTGTTTTTCATTTTTGTCACTAATTTAGGAAATCTGAGACTTTGTGGAACTGACTATGAGAAAGTTATGCCTTGAATTATATCTTGTTATTAATCAAATGGAATGTGTAAAATAGATATGGTTTTTAGCCACATACTCAAAATGTACATTTTTTTATATATTTTACATAAAATATTCTTTTTTAAAGTTGAAGTACAGTTCATGGAATCACAAGAGTCAGACATGACTAATGACTAAGAATAGCAGATATTTGATTTACAACGTTTTTTTTTTTTTAACTTTTTATATGCAATCTTAACCGTGTCTTTGATGACAGATTTCTTTTGGCCTAATGGCAATCATTTGACAGAACCATAATAAGTTTGACATAGGAACATAATAAGTTTGATACAGGAACAAGGCATGTGGTCTTGTGTTTTTTGCAAATTTTTATTGGTATTTTGAGTTATAGAAAAATAGCACATTAATTTTTTGAAAGTGAAAATACACCTTATTCAGGAATAACTCTGGAACTTCACGAAAGAAGCCTATTTTCGCACTATTAATTTTACATGCCAAAAAGCTAATATCATTAGTCATTTCTCTGGATTATACCCTTGCAATTCTTAACTGAAACTAGCCTATGAATTCAGTGACTTTTTAGTAGAAAAAAAAAGATCCTAAGGGACTAAGTAACCAGAAAAAAGTTGGGGATCAAGATATTTTTGACTGTAGATACAGACCTAGGATTCAAGATGTTCAATAGTATATCAAAAACAAGTGGGGAATACTAGTTTTGGAAGCACAGCCTTGTGTACTTTTTAAACTTGTCCAGTGATTGCTTATTTCTGCTATGCACTGAAAGCTAAAGTATTAGTCAATCAATCAGTCATGTCCGACTCTTTGTGACCATACAGACTATAGCCCACCAGGCTCCTCTGTCCATAAAATTTTCCAGACAAGAATACTGAAGTGGGGGGAGGCGGGGCTAAGATGGCGGAGGAATAGGACGGGGAGACCACTCTCTCCTCCACAAATTTAACGAAAGAACATCTGAACGCTGACCAAACTTCACAAAACTACTTCTGAAGGCTGGCTGAGGGCGTCAGGCTTCCACAAAAACAGCGCATTATCTTCAAAAGAGATTACGTGCCTAAAGCAACTCCCAGCAAAGAACCCCAGATGCTCGCATCATCCGCCACCAGCAAGTGGGGGCTGAACGGAGAGGAGCGGGCGACACTGCCTAGGGTAAGGACCGGGCCCGAGTGCCCCAAGGGCAATCTGAGGGAGCTAACGTGAGATAGTAACCTAAACTGTGGGACAGCCAGAGAGAGAGAACTATCCCGCGAAAAGCCCAACTCTAAGGCACTGCCGGCCCGCTCACAGAACAAAGGACTGAGCGATACCAGAGGAGAGCTAGCCGGCTGCGGACCAACCCATCCCCCGCCGGACACAGCGGGCAGGCGGGGCCCGCCAGAGCCGGAAAGGGGCAAACTCGGCCCCAGAGAGGGCACCCCCTACCAAACTGCAAACAGGCTCCCAGTTTCTAAGCAAAGACTGCCTGAGATCCCGGAGGGTCGACAGCCGCCGGGAGGGTCGCAGCCAGAGACCAGCTCCCCAGAACCGACACAAAGCACACCGGAGCCGGGCGCGCCCGTAAACCGAGGCGGGGACCAGGGAGGTGATAAGCCGCACCGCCCCAACAAGGGAGAGCGCGCTCGCCAACTCTTGGCCGCCGGGGCAGCTCAGACCGGGAACGGCACAAGCCGCGGGCGAAACCGAGTCTGCGTCTTTGTGGAGTAACCGGGAGCCTGAACCTGAGCGGCTTAGACCTGGGAAGTGCACGCAGCTCAGGGCCCGCTCCCCAGCCGAGTAACCTGAAGCCTGAGCAGGGTAGACGGGGAAAGCACACACGCCGTGAGCGGGGGCGAACCCAGTGCGGCCGAGACACTGCGAGCTTACCACACACACGCCAGATTTGCAGTGTTCCTTCCTCCCCACAGCACGATTGAACAAGCGAACCTAAAGAGATCACCTCCACCGCTTTGTTGCAGGGCGGAAATTAGATACTGAAGAGATCTCCAAACAGAAGCCAAATAAACAGAGGGAAGCGCTTTGGAAGGGACAGGCAAACAGATTAAAATCCCTGTAGTTAATACCGACTGCATTGAAAAGGACCTATAGATCTTGAAAAGTATAAGCAGGAATAAGGATCTATCTGAAACTGAGCAGATCCCACACTGCTCACAACAGCTCCAGAGAAAGTCCGGGATATATATATTTTTTACTATTATTTTTTTTTTAATTTTTTTTTTAATTAAAAAATTTTTTTTTCTCTTCTTTCCCTTTTCTTCAAGTCCTCTATTACACCTTTAACCTTCATTTTCATAACCCACTATTAACTTGCAAAAAAAAACCCCTATTTTTGAAGCAAACTACATACATATATCTTATACCTTTTGTGTTTTCTTTTTTTAATGTTTTTTTTCCTGTTTTACTTTTTTTTTACTGTTTCTTTTTTTACTGTTTTACTGTTTTTTTTCTTTTTACACTGTTGCCTTTTTTTCTTTTTTTTTATATCGTAAGTTTTATAAGAGTCTAACCTCTACTCTAGATTTTTAATCTTTGTTTTACATATTTGATATCAATTTTGTACATTTAAGAACCCAATCTTTAGGACCCATTTTTACTCAGGAGTGTGACCACTGGCCTGATCACTCTCTCCCCCTATTGATGCTCTTTCTTCTCCCCCAGGGAACCTCTATCTCCCACCATCCTCCTTCTCTTCTCAACCCAATTCTGTGAATCTCTGAGGGTGTTCTGGGTACCGGAGAACACTTCAGGAACAGGATACTGCCCAGATCTCTCTCTCCCCTCTTGATTCCTCCCTTTCTACTCATGCTCACCTCTATTACCTTCCTCCCCCCTCTCTATGTATCTCTGTGAACCACTCTGAGGGTTCCAAACTGTGGAAAGCACAGAGGGAAGTGCTTACTGGCTAGATTGCTCTCTCCACATTTGAATTCCCCTCTTCCCCTCCTGGTCACCTCAATCCCCCCCCCCATCTCTCCATGTAACTCAGTGAACCTTTCTGGGTATCCCTCACTGTGGAGAATCTTTTCACCATTAACCTAAAAGTTTTATTATTGAGGCTGTATGGAAGGAGAAGTCTTGAGGCTACTGCAAGAATAAGACTGAAAGCCAGGGGAAACATTAATTAATAAGAGACCATCCAATAGCCTCCATATATACACTGAAACCAAGCTCCACCCAAGAGCCAATAAGTTCCAGAGCAAGACATACCACGCAAATTCTCCAGCAACGCAGGAACATAGACCTGAGCATCAATATACAGGCTGCCCAGAGGCACACCAAATCCATAGACATCTCAAAAATTAATACTGGTCACTCCATTGCACTCTAGAGAGCAGAAATCCAGCTCCACCCACCAGAACACCGACACAAGCTCCCCCAACCAGGAAGCCTTGACAAGCCACCTGTCCAACCCCAACCACAGTGAGGAACCTCCACAATAAAGAGGAACTTCATACTACCAGAATACAGAAGGGCCACGCCTAACACATCAATCTAAACAAGATGAAAAGGCAGAGAAATACTCAGCAAGTAAAGGAAAATGAGAAATGCCCACAAAGCCAAACAAAAGAGGAGGAGATAGGGAATCTATCTGAAAAAGAATTTAGAATAATGATAATAAAAATGATCCAAAATCTTGAAAGCAAAATGGAATTACAGATAAATAGCCTGGAGACAAAGATTGAGAAGATGCAAGAAATGTTTATCAAGGACTTAGAAGAAATAAAAAGGAGTCAATATAGAATGAATAATGAAATAAAGGAGATAAAAGACACTCTGGAGGGAACCAACAGTAGAATAACAGAGGCAGAAGATAGGATAAGTGAGGTAGAAGATAGAATGATGGAAATAAACGAAGCAGAGAGGAAAAAAGAAAAAAGAATCAAAAGAAATGAGGAAAACCTCCGGGACCTCTGGGACAATATGAAACGCCCCAACATTCGAATCATAGGAGTCCCAGAAGAAGAAGATAAAAGGAAAGGCCATGAAAAAATACTCGAGGAGATAATAGTTGAAAATTTCCCTAAAATGAGGAAAGAAATAGTCACAGAAGTCCAAGAAACCCAGAGAGTCCCAAACAGGATAAACCCAAGGCGAAACACCCCAAGACACATATTAATCAAATTAACAAAGATCAAACACAAAGAACAAATATTAAAAGCAGCAAGGGAAAAACAACAAATAACACACAAGGGGATCCCCATAAGGATAACAGCTGATCTTTCAATACAAACCCTTCAGGCTAGAAGGGAATGGCAGGACATACTTAAAGTAATGAAAGAGAATAATCTACAACCCAGATGACTGTACCCAGCAAGGATCTCATTCAGATATGAAGGAGAATTCAAAAGCTTTACAGACAAGCAAGAGCTGAGGGAATTCAGCACCACCAAACCAGCTCTCCAGCAAATGCTAAAGGATCTTCTCTAAACAGGAAACACAGAAAGGATGTTTCAACACGAACTCAAAACAACAAAGTAAATGGCAACGGGATCATACTTATCAATAATTACCTTAAATGTAAATGGGTTGAATGCCCCAACCAAAAGACAAAGGCTTGCTGAATGGATACAAAAACAAGACCCCTATATATGCTGTCTACAAGAGACCCACCTCAAAACTAGGGACACACACAGGCTGAAAGTGAAGGGATGGAAAAACATATTTCATGCAAATGGAGACCAAAAGAAAGCAGGAGTCGCAATACTCATTTCAGATAAAATAGACTTTAAAATAAAGGATGTGAAAAGGGACAAAGAAGGACACTACATAAAGATCAAAGGATCAATCCAAGAAGAAGACCTAACAATCATAAATATATATGCACCCAACATAGGAGCACCACAATATATAAGGCAAATACTAACAAGTATGAAAGGGGAAATTAACAATAACACAATAATAGTGGGAGACTTTAATACTCCACTCACGCATATGGATAGATCAACTAAACAGAAAATTAACAAGGAAACACAAACTTTAAATGATACAATAGACAAATTAGATTTAATTGATATTTACAGGACTTTCCACCCCAAAACAATCAATTTTACCTTTTTCTCAAGTGCACATGGAACTTTCTCCAGGATAGATCACATCCTGGGCCATAAATCTAGCCTTGGTAAATTCAAAAAAATTGAAATCATCCCAGCCATCTTCTCTGACCACAATGCAGTAAGATTAGACCTCAATTACAGGAAAAAAACTATTAAAAATTCCAACATATGGAGGCTAAACAACACGCTTCTGAATAACCAACAAATCACAGAAGAAATCAAAAAAGAAATCAAATTATGCATAGAAACGAATGAAAATGACAACACAACAACCCAAAACCTATGGGACACTGTAAAAGCAATACTAAGGGGAAGGTTCATAGCAATACAGGCGTACCTCAAGAAACAAGAAAAAAATCAAATAAATCAACTAACTCTACACCTAAAGCAACTAGAGAAGGAAGAAATGAAAAACCCCAGGGTCAGTAGAAGGAAAGAAATCTTAAAAATTAGGGCAGAAATAAATGCAAAAGAAACAAAAGAGACCATAGCAAAAATCAACAAAACTAAAAGCTGGTTTTTCGAGAAGATAAACAAAATTGACAAGCCATTAGCCAGACTCATCAAGAAACAAAGGGAGAAGAATCAGATCAACAAAATTAGAAATGATAATGGAGAGATCACAACAGACTCCACAGAAATACAAAGGATCATAAGAGACTACTACCAACAGCTATATGCCAATAAAATGGACAACTTGGAAGAAATGGACAAATTCTTAGAAAAGTATAACTTTCCAAAACTGAACCAGGAAGAAATAGAAGATCTTAACAGACCCATCACAAGCACGGAAATCGAAACTGTAATCAGAAATCTTCCAGCAAACAAAAGCCCAGGACCAGACGGCTTCACAGCTGAATTCTACCAAAAATTTAGAGAAGAGCTAACACCTATCCTACTCAAACTCTTCCAGAAAATTGCAGAAGATGGTAAACATCCAAACTCATTCCATGAGGCCACCATCACCCTAATTCCAAAACCAGACAAAGATGTCACAAAAAAGGAAAACTACAGGCCAATATCACTGATGAACATAGATGCAAAAATCCTTAATAAAATTCTAGCAAACAGAATCCAACATCATACTAAAAAGATCATACATCATGACCAAGTGGGCTTTATCCCAGGAATGCAAGGTTTTTTTAACATCCGCAAATCAATCAATGTAATACACAACATTAACAAATTGAAAGAAAAAAACCATATGGTTATCTCAATAGATGCAGAAAAAGCCTTTGACAAAATTCAGCATCCATTTATGATAAAAACCCTCCAGAAAGCAGGAATAGAAGGAACATATCTCAACATAATAAAAGCTATATATGACAAACCCACAGCAAACATTATCCTCAATGGTGAAAAATTGAAAGCATTTCCCCTAAAGTCAGGAACAAGGCAAGGATGCTCACTTTCACCACTACTATTCAACATAGTTTTGGAAGTTTTGGCCACAGCAATCAGAGCTGAAAAAGAAATAAAAGGAATCCAGATAGGAAAAGAAGAAGTAAAACTCTCACTGTTTGCAGATGACATGATCCTCTACATAGAAAACCCTAAAGACTCTACTAGAAAATTACTAGAGTTGATCAATGAATATAGTAAAGTTGCAGGATATAAAATTAACACACAGAAATCCCTTGCATTCCTATACTCCAATAATGAGAAAACAGAAAGAGAAATTAAGGAAACAATACCATTCACCATTGCAACAAAAAGAATAAAATACTTAGGAATATATCTACCTAAAGAAACAAAAGACTTATATATAGAAAACTATAAAACACTGATGAAAGAAATCAAAGAGGACACAAACAGATGGAGAAATATACCGTGTTCATGGATTGGAAGAATTAATATAGTGAAAATGAGTATACTACCCAAAGCAATCTATAGATTCAATGCAATCCCTATCAAGCTACCAATGGTATTTTTCACAGAACTAGAACAAATCATCTCACAATTTGTATGGAAATATAAGAAACCTCGAATAGCCAAAGCAATCTTGAGGAAGAAGAATGGAACTGGAGGAATCAACCTGCCTGACTTCAGGCTCTACTACAAAGCCACAGTCATCAAGACAGTATGGTACTGGCACAAAGATAGAAATATAGCTCAATGGAACAAAATAGAAAGCCCAGAGATAAGCCCACGCACATATGGACACCTTATCTTCGACAAAGGAGGCAAGAATATACAATGGAGAAAAGACAATCTCTTTAACAAGTCGTGCTGGGAAAACTGGTCAACCACTTGTAAAAGAATGAAACTAGAACACTTCCTAACACCGTACACAAAAATAAACTCAAAATTGATTAAAGATCTAAACGTAAGACCAGCAACTATAAAACTCCTAGAGGAAAATATAGGCAAAACACTCTCCGACATAAATCACAGCAGGATCCTCCATGACCCACCTCCCAGAATATTGGAAATAAAAGCAAAAATTAACAAATGGGACCTAATTAAACTTAAAAGCTTTTGCACAACAAAGGAAACTATAAACAAGGTGAAAAGACAGCCTTCAGAATGGGAGAAAATAATAGCAAATGAAGCAACAAACAATTAATCTCAAAAATATACAAGCAACTTCTGCAGCTGAATTCCAGAAAAATAAACGACCCAATCAAAAAATGGGCCAAAGAACTAAACAGACATTTCTCCAAAGAAGACATACAGATGGCTAACAAACACATGAAAAGATGCTCAACATCACTCATTATTAGAGAAATGCAAATCAAAACCACAATGAGGTATCATTTCACACCAGTCAGAATGGCTGCTATCCAAAAGTCTACAGGCAATAAATGCTGGAGAGGGTGTGGAGAAAAGGGAACCCTCTTACACTGTTGGTGGGAATGCAAACTAGTACAGCCACTATGGAGAACAGTGTGGAGATTCCTTAAAAAACTGGGAATAGAACTGCCATATGACCCAGCAATCCCACTGCTGGGCATATACACCGAGGAAACCAGAATTGAAAGAGACGCGTGTACCCCAATGTTCATCGCAGCACTGTTTACAATAGCCAGGACATGGAAGCAACCTAGATGTCCATCAGCAGACGAATGGATAAGGAAGCTGTGGTACATATACACAATGGAATATTACTCAGCCATTAAAAAAAATACATTTGAATTTGTTCTACTGAGATGGATGAAACTGGAGCCCATTATACAGAGTGAAGTAAGCCAGAAAGAAAAACAACAATACAGTATACTAATGCATATATATGGAATTTGAAAGATGGTAACAATAACCCTATGTGCGAGACAGAATAAGAGACACAGATGCATAGAACAATTTTATGGACTCTGAGGGAGAAGGTGAGGGTGGGACGTTCTGGGAGAATAACATTGAAACATGTATATTATCATATGTGAAACAGAACACCATTCCATGTTCGATGCATGAGACAAGGGCTCAGGGCCGGGGCAATGGGATGACCCAGAGGGATGGGATGGGGAGGGATGTGGGTGGGGGGTCCAGGAAGGGGAACACATGTAAACCCATAGCTGATTCATGTCAATGTATGGCAAAAACTATTACAATATTGTAAAGTAATTAGCCCCCAACTAAAATAAAAAAAAAAAAAAAAAAGAATACTGAAGTGGGTTGCCATTCCCTTCTCCAGGCGATCTCCCCGACCCAGGGATGGAACCCAGCTCTCCGGCATTGCAGGCAGAATCTCTACTGACTGAGACGCCAGGGAAGCCCTTGCTATGCAGAAGAACCTGTAAAACTTCATCCCTAAAAAAAAAAAAAATGAAAAAAAAAGAAAGATAAGTAAAACTTCATTTTGTCAGTTTCCATAATGTGAGATAACTTTAGAAACATGACCTTTAAAGACTAGCTTCATTATTTGCACTGAGATTTTATTGAAGACCAACTTTCATTCTCTACAGCATAGTATGATACAAACATTTGACTTATTTTGAGATTAGAGATACATAAGGTGTGTTTATCTCATCGCTCTGTTAACATTTTACCACTTTGTTATTATGAAAAATTCATAAGGAAAAACTTGAAACAAAATCATATAAGAAAATAAGAAAGGGGGGGACTTCCACATAGACAGGGAAATGGTAGGCAACTTCATCCTTAGAGGGTGAGTAAGTAGGTCTTCGGGCCCTAGTATTTCCTTTCCCCAGTTCAGAACATGCATGACAAGCTCTTCTAATCAAAGACTTATGGAATCCCTGCCATAAACTTAGAAGTCCCTATCAGAATTCCTCCAATAAACTGGCTATTCCAAACATGTGCCATCAAATCTACACAAATTTGGAACTTGTAAAAGGATCTCTGGAACTCCTGGCCAACTAGCTATACAGGATTACTAACCTTTAAGTATTGTGGCCCTAAATTTTCTAAAATTGAGTTTTTAATTGCTCTTTTTTTATTTGTATGCGTTATAATACTACTTTAAGGTATTCAATACACTTTGGTATATACACAATGGTATTCAAATCCTTGATATATACACAATGCCTTAAGCCACGGTTTATTCTTGACCATCTGTCTTCTGCCATCTAAGGCTGCCCTAGCCCCTTACTTTGAACTCCCACGCTTAGGCTCTCAGAGCAACTAAGGAATAACAGGAGGTGTTTCCTAGTATCCTTCACTTGGGAAAAAATGAGTGAGGATGGGCTTCATGGGTATGTGTTCTGCACAATTACACAGGGCCCTATTCTTGGATGCTTGGAAGTGTCTCAACCATGGTTTAATAATCTGCTGTTGCCATCTTGAATTTTTGAATCTTTTTTGAAGGATCTTACTGTTTTCTGTGTATTATGTAGCCATTCCTGAGGTCCAGCATCAGTTCTAATTTATCTGTTCAGGATGTACCATTAAAATATTTTGAACATCAACTCTTGTTTTCAATATTAGTAAATCAATTACCAGAACATTAGAAATCAATCACCACCCACCCACACATCCAGTCACCTACCCGTCCCTCAATCCAGTTCAACATTTATTGTATGCATAAACTATATTTCAGACACTGTGATAGTCACAAAAATCACTATCCAGCCTGACACAGTCATTTGCTTGAAGGGCAGAGAAGTGACACTTATTATGTGTCTGCCATGAGTCAACTTCTGTGCTAGGTGCTTTATATAGTAGTATTTCAATAGTCTTTTAATACTCACCACAATCAGAGGGATATATAAGGTGCCCATGTTATAAATGAGGAAAAACCTAGGTTAAATAATACATTAAAATGTTAAAATTAGAATGGGAACTCATTATTATTTTCATGCTCAAAACAATCCTGAGTTCATAACCTGTAAAAAGAAGTTATTTGAAAAAGCACCTCTAGAATTGTGACGTCATGAAAAGGAAGCTCCATGGATCCCCTCTATCAGCACAAAAACCATAACTGGTAAATTAAAATTGCTCTAAAGCCTACAGCACACAGAGAAAGGTTTTTTGAAATAACATACATATTTATTTATTTATTTTTAATTTGCTTGTGTTGGGTCTTTTTTGCTACGCTAGAGCTTTCTCTAATTGCTGTGATCAGGAGCTACTCACTGTTGCAGTGCTCATGCTTCTCATTGGGGTGGCTTCCCTTGTTGCGGAGCACAGGCTATAGGCCTGCAGGCTTTAGTAGTTGCAGTATTCGGGCTCCAGAACAAGGGCTTAATAGTTGTGGTGAACCGTCTTAATTGCTCAGCAGCATGTGGGATCTTCCTAGACCAGGACAAGGGATCGAACCTGTGTCCCCTGCATTGGTAGGCAGATTCCAATCCATGCGACTACTAGGGAAGGCCCTTGGGAAATATTTATTCATGAAAATCTGGTAAACCTTGATAAGATAGCATCACTTCCATGGCATTTCAGCTTTCCTATATTAGTGAAACAAATTTAAAACATAGAATAAATGTTCTTTCTGAGTTCACGTATCTTTAGTTAATTGAGTTCTTTCTTTCTGCCAGGTTTTTCCCCATATCCCTCAGTGATTATATGATAGATTTGGCTTATTTGCTTATTGTCTATCTCTACCTAACTTGGGAGTAAAATATAAATTCAATGAGGACAAGGATTTCTTTTTTTGTTTGTATGTTTAATGCTATAACGCCAATGCCTTAAACACTCTGATACATAGTAGGTGCTTAACAAATATATGGTGTAAGAAAGATAATTATTCCAATATATCAATAGAGAGATAACAAGCACAGATTCTATTATAATGGAACAACAGAAAAGGAGATGAACGATTGATATAAATGGCAATATATGTTTCTGTCTATATCTGTTATGCATTCATATGCCTTTATGTGAAAGAGCAATGCTGAGTTAATTTCCTTCAATTTCAAATAATGACTAATATTTATATTGATAAAGCTATTATACTGTGAAGTAAAATAATATTCTGCCTCATTGTAAAGGTTGTTTAGCTTGTTGCTATTTTTGTCTTCCTTGAAAGTTTATTTTTATTTTTATTTTTTCTTTTATATTTGAGTATAATTGGATAATAATGTTGTGTTAGTGTCTGGTGTACAGCAATGTGATACAATTATACATATTTGTATTCTTTTTAAATTCCATTCCCATTTAGGTCATTACAGAGTATTCAGTAGAGTGACCTGTGATATACAGTAGGTCTTTGTTGGTTATCCATTTTAAATATTGCAGTGTATACATTTCAATCCCAAACATACTTAATCTCATATATATTTTATCATGTCACTTTACATCACTGTTGGAATTAAACATAATGTACATTTTGCTAATGATAACATATTAATTCAAAAAATATTGATTAGGCACAGTACCAGACACTCGAAAACAAGTGACTAGTGTGAGATTTCTTTTCTCTTGAGAATCCAAAACATTGGAATATGTTGATTAAAACGGTGTTCCTCCCAAAAGAACTATCATGTTCTCTCTACTGACGGAAAAACAAGAATCTTGATAACTGAACTATAACAAGACTCTGAGTTAAACTATTTAAAACCAAACATTATATTTTCTATAAACCTGTGTTCGATTGAGGCTCTTGCTAATTCATCTTCTCTGTCTGTTGACTATATGCAAGAGCATGTGCACATTCATAATTACTAAATACATTAAGAGAAAATTAATTTTCCTGGCAAATAGCAAATAATTTAGTTACTAATCTTTTTAAAATACATTTCCTTCAGTAACTATATCAACTTATTTTATGCTTGTTCCCTCTTTCTGACATTATATAAGTGGATTCATTTGAATCTCAGTAGAGAAGAGGCACAGACTATAAAAATAATTGCATAACGAGCATTTAGTTTTTCAAAATCATATAAAGGAGACACAAAATAAACTCAAGATTCTGAAAAAATAAATATATGCTTGTAAGTAAAACTTCAGAGTAAATGTACAACTGCAACTGGTACTACTACAGATTTGATTAACACCTAGTATGTATATAAGAAATAATAACAAAAAAAAGGAGATGGTCACTCTGAACTTAAACTTTGATGCAGAGACACTAAATATTTGTGGGCAAAGCAATAGTCAGGAAAAAAAAATGTGATCAGTGTTGTTCGATTAAAAATAGTTTCCAAAATACATGATCTAGAGCGATGAGTACTTCATGAAAAAAAAATGTTAGAGGACTAATGTAGCTAAGTAATAACTGATGGTATAAACAGCAGCAGAAGTTTTGCTGAGCAGAAGATGTATTTAAACCTAAGATTAAAGATAAAACACCTGAGGAATGTATAGTAATAAAACACAATGGAAATGCTCCAATGGAAATGTGGAAATAAGATGACTTTTTAAAGTAGACTGGTAATATCAATGAGACACCACTACACACTTATTGGAATGGCCAAGTACAAAAACCTAACGAAACCAATTATCGGTCAGATGAGGAACAACAGGAAGTCACATCTATGTTGCTGGGAATGCAAAATGATACAGTCACTTTGGAAGAAATTTCTTACTTAGCTAAGCATTTTCATACCATATGATCTAGCAATTATGCTCCTAGATAGTTCACCAAATGATTTGAAGACTAATGACCACAAGAAAGCATGAACATGCAGTATATAACAGCTTAAATCTTTCTCTCTCTCACACACACACAAATTGTAAACCACCACAATGTCCTTTAACAGCTGAATGGATAAAGAAACTATGGTACATCAATATAACAGAATATTATTCAAGAATAAAAAGAAATGAGCTATCAAATCACAAAAAAATGGATGAAACCTGAATGAATGTTATTAAGTAAAAGCAGGGAGTCTGGAAAAAGTTACACACTGCACGATGCCAATTATATGATATTCTGGAAAAGGTAAAACTGTAGAGTCAAAAATTTATCAGAATTTTTTTTTCCTTTTGCTTCAGTATAGTTTTATTAGCTTGAATACAGTTTGTCAACACTCAACTTTTCTTCTACTTTGACACACAAATCCACTCAAAGTCCTCATCACCCCATAGCTCATATATTGTAAAGTTATTTTTAATTAATTAATTTATTTTAATTGGAGGCTAATTACTTTACAATGTTGTGGTGGTTTTTGCTATACACTGACATGAATGCCAAGGGTGTACACGTGTCCCCCCGTCCTGAACCTCCCTCCCACCTCCCTCCCCATCCCATCCCTCTGGGTTGTCCCAGTACACCAGCATTGAATTCTTTTCTTCATGCATCAAAATTGGGCTGGTCATCTATTTCCCATATGGTAATATACATGTTTCAATGCTACCTCAAAACTGGGGAGGTTTTGGACTGATTAGAATGTGACTTATTATTCCGTGTTGATTTTGAATTCTGCAACGTATTGAATTGATATGTTAGTTGGTATATTTTTGACCTAGTCTTCGGGGTTTTCTCTACAGATTCTCATGTCATTTACAAACAGAGGGAATTTTATTTCTTTCTATCCTATTTATTTATTTTTCTTGCCTACAAACTCTGGGTAGGACTTTAGATACTACATTGAAGAGAAGTGGTGAGGAGGGCACTATTTTCTTGTTCTGATCTTAGAGGAAAACTTGCTGTTGGATGTGTAGCTGTCATATATGGCCTTTTTCAGGTGTAAGTTAATTCCTTCTATATTTAGTTGGCAGAGAGATATTACTATGAAAGGATGTAGATTATTAACAGACTCTTGGAGTGGTCTGTGGCATTCCCTGGGACAAAGGGACACAGACCTAACAATGGCTACCACAGTGATGGTGATGTCTCAAGGGGTGAGGGTGGGTCCTAGGCAGGGTTCTAGCTAGTGGGCAAGGCAAATGCACTGCCCAGGCCTCCTGCCCCCATGTCACAGTCCCTCTTGGTTCATGTTGGAGAGGAGGCACACTTGAGGCTCTAGGGAGGATTCTTGAACACTGTTTTGCTCGACTGAGTGGCTGTCAGGAGAGGACCTACTTTCACCCCACTTTCTTGGTTGGGGAGATTCACAGGCTTTTAAGGGCACTCTCTCAATATTCTCTCACAAATCCGTGGCCTTTTCCCACTCCTGCTGTGATTTTTTTGTGCATCATGCATTTTGCGTAATGTGAGGTAGATGACAATCACATGATTTCAAGACCCACTCGAAGAAACCTACTGTGTTTTTTGTTTGTTTTTGTTTTCCTTCAGAGAGACAATGGAAGGCTGCCAGGCTGAGAATACTAGTACTGACAGGACAGTAACCTCGCTCAGGTTTATACAGACTAGTGTTCAGATTGGGTTGACCTAAAACAGACTGTCAGTTATTGCTCCAACAAAAATGAGTTTATTCCAGATCAGTGAAGAATTGCAATATATGGTCTGCAACTATGGTGAGCCACATGCAAGTCTCCCTAACAGGGAGATGATAACTTTTTTAAAGAAAGAAAGAGGAAGTTTTAAAGTCTACACTAAGCAATGTGTCCATGGGAGGCTGAGGGTTTGAAGTGTGGTGGTTTTTCATTGACTGAGTCCTGACAGTCTTTTATTGGCTGAGCTCTTGCCATTCAGAAAGAGGAAGTCTTTCTTCTTTCTGTTGGGCTCTCCTGTCATCTCTGAGAGTTCTGCCTTCTGGTTTCCCACCTCTATTTTAATGGAAGTTTCTCTTTACTAATTTTTGCAGTTCTTCCCATTGATCAAGATCTTTCTCTGAAAACATCACTGATCAAGAGTCAGATTTTCCAGTTTCAACAGTTTCTGCCCTCACCACCAGTGCAAGAAGGACCATTCCTTGGTGTAGTATCCCATGTTAGAGTGAAAGTGCACAGTTTGCAAGCATACTGAAGTTACATTAGCGAAACAAGGAGGTGTAAGAGGGATAACTCTCAGGCACTTTTTATCTAAAGTTCATGTTATCAACATCATAGACATTGGAGATCATCTGAAGCATCGTGCAACCATCAGAGGTTTGGCAGATAAATTTTCAACACACCTAATCTGAATATCTTGGGAAAGCTGTCTTATCAGATATCTTCTACTTCAATTTCAGAAAATCTTTACTTTCAGATCATCAGATGAAGTGGAGGTCCAGTCAGGATTGATTCTTTCATTAGGTGTATCATGTATGTCCAAGAGACTATCATCAGAGTTGGTGGCACAAAGGTTGATTAGCAGTCGCTGATAGGCGCCTTTCCAGCAAGGTTGAAGACGGTCCTCCTGGAAGTGTTTCTTCCAATAGAGGAATTCTCCAGGTTGTAAGATGTGTTGAAATATCAGTGCACCTCTCCTTCTATCAGTCATGGGTCAAAAGAGGCAGGGAACATGTGAGTATCATTTGACTATCTCAAAGGGCAAGAGATTATGTGTTCCAAAAGGGGTGGATCTGTGATTCAACAAGCTCAATGGGAAAGCTTTTGGCAAAGGTAATTGGAGAGCTTCAACAAATTTTGCTGAGTCCTAAAAAATGTCATTAGTTCATTTAACTAAACCAGAGGACAAAGGGTGGTAAGCACAGTGAAAGTGTTTTAAAGCTAGCCAGAGTAATTGACTAGCAAAAAGGGGGCCTCAATCATTCTGAAGTTTGAGAGGAGTTCCCCGGATAGGGATAATCTTTTAAAAAAGGAATTTAGTCACAGAAGAGGCATTAGCCTGTCTGCAAGGGAAGGCTTCAGTCCAATGTAGATACGTAGAAAACCTACGTAGATATGACTAAAACATATCTACGACATGGAGGAAGTTGCAAGGAATCCTATTTCCAGTGTCTGAGTGCTCAGTTAGGCAGTTAACAATGTCCTAGAGGAGTACAGATAGTCTTCTCTGGGTTGAATTTTGGACAAGTGGGGCAAGTGTATATTCAAAAATGATACACAGGTAATCCCCTCGGGGCAGGCATGGCAACTTACTCCAGTATTCTTGCCTGGAGAATTCCATGGACAGTGGAGCCTGGCAGGCTGCATTCCACCGAGTCTCCAAGAATCGGACACAGCTGAGTGACTAACACTTTCACTTTCATGCTGGAGGATAGCTCCTCAGCCCTCAGATCATGGCTTAAATGTTACCTCATCGGAGAGGTTTTCTGTTTTCTCTTATTTCCCCATTTAAACAGGTTTATTCTCCTGTTGCTCTGTCTTGATGTGCCATGTACATTTCCTTCATGGTACACTTTGTTCTAGGGTTTCCCAGGTGAAACATTTTCTTTGCTCTTTAGCAAAGAATCCACCTGACAGTTCAGAAGATGCAAGAGACGAGGGCTTGATCCCAGGGTTAGGAAGATCCCCTGGAGTAGGAAATGGCAATCCACTCCAGTATTCTTGCCTGGAAAATTCCAGATAAAAAGGAGCCTGGAGGGATACAGTCCATGGGGTCTCAAAGAGTCAGATATGAGTGAGTACGCATACATGCTCATTTGCAGGACAGAAGTAAATGAAATATAGACTAGAAAAACAATACAAAAATCAGCGAAACAGTTTTGTTTCTCAAAAAAATAAATAAAATTGACAAACTCTCAGCTAGGTTTATTAATAAGAGAGATGATGCAAATAGCATCAGAAACGAAAGAAGAAACAATACAATCGATAATGCATATATACAGAGGATCATAGTAGACTAAGATTAACAATGCATGCATGCTTAGTTGCTCAGTCATGTCCAACTTTTTGCAATACTAGGGACTGTAGCCCACTGTCCATGCAGATTCTCCAGGTATGAATACTGGAGTGAGTTGCCATGATCTCCTCCAGGGGATCTTCCCAACCCAGGGTTTGAACCCAGGTCTCCTGCATTGCAGGCAGACTCTTTACTGTCTGAGCCACCAGAGAAGCCCAGGAATACTGGATTAGGTAGCCTATCCCTTCTCCAGGGTATCTTCCAGACCCAGGAATTGGACAAATCTGGGTCTACTGCATTGCTGGCAGATTCTTATAGTGTTACAAACATAAAATCTGCCAAGACTGGAATCATGAAGAAATAGATCATTTGAATAGAGTTAAATATAATAAAAAGATTGAGTCCATAATGAAATTGCCATACCTACCTTTATACATACACACAAAAGATCAGGACTAGGTGGCTTCATTAGTGAATCCTACTAAATGTTTAGTAGAATTAGCAAATTCTACTCAACAAAAATTAATGATAACCATTCCTGAAAATTGAAGACAAGAGAATTCTATCAAAATTGTCATGAGGTCAACCTTACTTTGACACAATAGCTGTTGAGGCCAATACAAGAAAAAAAAAAATTACACGCCTATGTCCCTAAGAAATGTACATGCAGATATTCTAAAAAATATTGGCAAATGAAATTCCAAAGCACATTCAAAGACTTTATATCGAGATCATATGAGATGCACTCCTGGGATGCAAGGATGGTTCATCATACAAGTCTCAATAAATGCTATACACTGAATTGACAGAATGAAAGATATTATGCACTCTATAGGAGAGGGCGAGGGCGGGAGGATATGGGAGAATGGCATTGAAGCATGTAAATTATCATATGTGAAAAGAATCGCCAGTCCAGTTTCGATGCATGATACAGGGTGCTCGGGGCTGGTGCACTGGGTTGACCCAGAGGGATGGGATGGGGAGGGAGGTGGGAGGGGGGTTCTGGAAGGGGAAAACATGTACACCCATGGTGGATTCATGTCAATGTGTGGCAAAACAAATACAATATTTTAAAGTTAAAAAATAGATGAATAATTAAAAAAGAAAGAAAGAAACCATAGCATCACCTCAACAGGTGCAGAAGGGAGACTTGCATGTGGCTCACCATAGTTGCAGACCATATATTGCAATTCTTCACTGATCTGGAATAAACTCATTTTTGTTGGAGCAATAACTGACAGTCTGTTTTAGGTCAACCCAATCTGAACACTAGTCTGTATAAACCTGAGCGAGGTTACTGTCCTGTCAGTACTAGTATTCTCAGCCTGGCAGCCTTCCATTGTCTCTCTGAAGGAAAACAAAAACAAACAAAAAACACAGTAGGTTTCTTCGAGTGGGTCTTGAAATCATGTGATTGTCATCTACCTCACATTATGCAAAATGCATGATGCACAAAAAAATCACAGCAGGAGTGGGAAAAGGCCACGGATTTGTGAGAGAATATTGAGAGAGTGCCCTTAAAAGCCTGTGAATCTCCCCAACCAAGAAAGTGGGGTGAAAGTAGGTCCTCTCCTGACAGCCACTCAGTCGAGCAAAACAGTGTTCAAGAATCCTCCCTAGAGCCTCAAGTGTGCCTCCTCTCCAACATGAACCAAGAGGGACTGTGACATGGGGGCAGGAGGCCTGGGCAGTGCATTTGCCTTGCCCACTAGCTAGAACCCTGCCTAGGACCCACCCTCACCCCTTGAGACATCACCATCACTGTGGTAGCCATTGTTAGGTCTGTGTCCCTTTGTCCCAGGGAACGCCACAGACCCCTCCAAGAGTCTCAGACTAAAGTCAGAGAGCCCTTGGACCTAACCCACAAACTTCTGAAAGAGAGGCTCCTGCCTCCAGCCCAACCCCACTCCCCTCCTTCCTACCTCAGGGGAACAAATTTCCCTCTGATTCTCTGAGAAAGGAGGGCAAGAAGTGAGTGAGGTGGGAGAAGCTGCTCCCACAGAGTTGGCTGCTTCCTTCTCCTCTCAAGCAGCACAGAAACACCTGGCATCCTTTGGAGGCAGAGATCCACCCCAGCCCTAGATGCTGGCAACGTCAGTGGGGATGCAATCCCCAAGGCCACCACCATGAGTGCCAAGTGAAAGGTGTTGAAGAAGGTCATCATTAAGAGGGTGTGAGGCTCCATCAAGTGGTTTGAACGTGAAGAATGAGTATGGCTACATCAGCAGGCACCACACCCAGGAAGATGTGTTTGTTCACCAGACAGCCATTACCTGGAAAAACACCAGCAAGTACCAATGCAGCATGGGTGATGGTGAGATGGTGGAGTCCCACGTGGTGCAGGGTGAGCGGGGCACCGAAGCCACTAAGGAAATCAGGTCAGTGAGTTAGCCCCAGTGAAGGGAAGCCACTATGCTGCCAACTGCTCTGGCTTCTGCCAGGGCTTCTACATCCACAGTTTTGTGCCAAAATCACAGGGTCCCAAAGGTGCCAAGGACATCACTGATGGATACAAGGGCAGCAGCAGAAGCTTTACTGTGGCCCAGGGCCTCAGACACCATCTGCCTGGTCACCCCCAAGACCAACAAATGAGGTGCATGTGGCCCTTTGGCAGGGCCCCATCTATGACCTGCTGCCCATGGATCCCGGCTACCACCAGTGGCCCCTGGTCTGACCACTTGCCTGAGTCTGCCCTCACTGCAAGCCTGGAGGGCCATCCTCACTGGGGTGTGGGCCCCAGCTACCTGCTGAGTCACCCTAGGGACCAATCCACCATTCCTGGTCAAAGACGCTCACCAGGCATCTCTGAAGAGCCAGAGGCAGAGCACAGGGAGAATGGGTGTGATGCCAGCAGCAACCCACAATAGAGGCCCGCTCCACGCTATGGATCCCACCACCAGAATAACCTGCCACGCCACCCGCAGCAAGCACCTGGCACACAGGGCCAGGATTCTGAGAGAGGAGAGGGAAAGATCAAGAAGAGCCCCACTGAAGCACCTGTTTTTGTCCCTGTGGCCAAGAAGAAGGATGCCCCTGAGGAAGGGAACTCTTGTCCATGGATGCACCCTCTACCACCTGGGCTTAGTAACAGCTAGGCTCCCTCCCTAGGGACTCCCTGGCCTAGGCTACAGGTGATCTCCCCTTGAGCAGATGATGCCCTTTTTGCAGCTCAGTCCAAACATCCACATTGGATTTTAGATCTAGGACTTGAAAATAATAAATGCCCTTTACCCAAGGTGTGAGGATCAATTACAAGATCTATGTACTTCTGAATTCCCTTATACCATTGGCCTTGGAAGTTTGTGTACACACACACAAACACATACAGACATGCACACACACCTCTAAATCTATTATTTTAAAGATCTGACCAGGACCATAGCTATTATTCTGCATCCCCAGATGAATTAGGTGAGGTAATTTTAAAAATTGTCTTTTATTTTAATACAAAAATGAGGATAACCTCATACTGAAAATGAACTGACATTACTGTTGTGATATTATTCACCTGATTGGTCATTTTCTCAATAAAACATTTCAAGTTCCTTTCATCTATTATCACATTTGTCTGAAACTTTTTAAAGCCTACTCGCCTGTGAAAAGAAGAGAAGTGAAAGGCAAAGAAGAAAAGGAAAAATATTCCTATCTGAATGCAGAGTTCCAAAGAATAGCAAGGAGAGATAAGAAAGCCTTCCTCAGCGATCAATGCAAAGAAATAAAGGAAAACAATATAATGGGAAAGACTAGAGATCTCTTCAAGAAAATTAGAGATACCAAGGGAACATTTCATGCAAAGATGGGCTCAATAAAGGACAGAAATGGTAGGGACCAAGCAGAAGATATTAAGAAGAGGTGGCAAGAATACACAGAAGAACTGTACAAAAAAAAGATCTTCACTTTGGGGGAATGGAGGACATAAAGGGCCAGACTAAGGAATCTTGAATTTTCCCTGCTCAAAAAGGTACCTGACAGGATCCATTAACAGAAGTTGACCTGGTGATTGCTGTCTGAGGGTGGAGCAGGGGAGAACTGAAGGGTACAGAGGCTCATCACAGAGTTATTCATATGTCACTAGGGGTGACTATATTAAACTGGCAGCAGGAACATTCTGCTGATTCTCAACTGCTCCAGGATTGAGAAAAAATCCAGGAAAACCTCTACTTCTGTTTCATTGACTACACTAAAGCTTTTGACCCTGTGGATCACAGCAAACTGTGTAGAATTCTTAAAGAGACAGGAATAGCACACCAGCTCACCTGCCTCGTGAGAAACCTGTATGCAGGTCAAGAAGCAACAGTTAGAACCTGGCATGGAAGAATGGACTGGGTCAACATTGGGAAAGGTGTATGTCGAGGCTGTATATTGTCACTCTGCCTATTTAACTTATATGCAGAGTACACCATGCAAACTCTTGGGCTGAATGAAGCGCACAAGATTGCTGGGAGAGTTATCAATAACCTTCAGTATGCAGATGACCCCACCCTTATGGCAGAAAGTGAAGAGGAACCAAAGAGCCTCTTGATGAAGGTGAAAGAGGAGTGTGAAGAAGCCTGCATAAATTCAAAATTCAAATGTTCAAAAAAACTAAGATCACGGCATCTGGTCCCATCACTTCATGGCAAATAGTTGGGGAAACTAGGGAAACAGTGACAGGCTTTATTTTCTAGGGCTCCAAAATCACTGCAGGCAGTGACTGCAGCCATGAAATTGAAAGACATTTGCTCCTTGGAAGAAAAGCTATGACCAACCTAGACAGCATACTAAAAAGCAGAGACACTACTTGGCCGAAAACGACCCATCTAAGTCAAAGCTATGGTTTTTCCAGCAGTCGTGTGTGGATGTGAGAACTGGACCATAAAGAAAGCTGAGCACCGGAGAAGTGATGCTTTTGAACTGTGGTGGTGGAGAAGAGTCTTGAGAGTCCGTTGGACTGCACAGAGACCCAACCAGTCAATCCTAAAGGAAATCAACCCTGAATATTCACTGGAAGGACTGATGCTGATGCTGCAATACTTTGGCCACCTGATGCCAAGAGCCGACTCATTGGAAAACCCTCAGATGCTGGGAATGGTGGAAGGCAGGAGGAGAATGGGACGACAGGGGACGAGATGGTTGGATGGCATCACCGACTCAATGGACATGAGTTTGAGCAAACTCCGGGAGTTGGTGAAGGACAGGGAAGCCTGATGTGCTGCAGTCCGAGGAGTTGCAAAGAGTCGGACCCAACTGAGCGACTGAGCAGCAACCAGGATTTAGGCATTGTTGTTGTTCAATCACTCATTCTGATTAACTTTCTGTAATGCGGTTCCTGTTCTGGCTGCTGTGGGATTGTGGTCCTCCTTGCTTCTTCTGTCTTCCCTAGGGTGGATGAGGGTAAGAGGCTTGTGCAAGCTTCCTGATGGGAGGGACTGGCGATTTGAAAACTTCGTTCTTGCTCTGGTGGGCAGGGCTGTGCTCAGTAAAACTCTAACTATCTGCTGATGAGTGGTGCTGCGCTTCCTCCCTGTTAGATGTTTGGCCTAAGGCGACTCAGCCCTGGGGCTCTTTGGGCATGGAAACCCACACCAGTGTTCTTGCCTGGAGAATCCCATGGACAGAGGAGCCTGGAGGGCTGCAGTCCATGGTGTCGCAAAGAGTCGAACAAGACTGAAGCGACTTAGCATGCACGCATGCACACAGGCTTGAACTTTCTGCTCTGTTCACTCTGCCTCTTTGCGGCCCCATGGACTCCAGCATGCCAGGCTTCCTGTCCTTCACTATCACTCGGAGTTTGCTCAAGTTCATGTCCACTGAGTCACTGATGCTCTCTAACCGTCTCATCCTCTGCCACCCGCTTCTCCTTTTGCCTTCAATCTTTCCCAGCATCAGGGTCTTTTCACATCAGGGGGCCAAAATACCAGAGCTTCAGCTTCAGCATCAATCCTTCCCATGAATATTCAGGGTGGATTTCCTTTAAGGTTGATTGGTTTGATCTCCTTGCAGCTCAGGGGACTCTCAAGAGTCTTCTCAAGGGCAAAACTAACAACATTTACATTATAGTAGATACGCTTTCAGAGTAGCTCATGGCTTTGAAATGGTGTAGAAGCAACACAACTTCCTAACTGCCAGGGGAAACAAAATTCAAGATGGCTTTTGTTCAGGGATTAGTCGATGCAATCCTTACCGAGGAATTCTAAACCTGATGCTCTGGAAGCTAAGGCAAATCAAATCGCCTTGCTGATACTTCTGCAAGGAATGCTGCTCTTAAAGTAACCAACAGTAGCCAAACCTCTGTCATGGTGCACAGGGATATTTCCCCAAATTATAAGTTGGGAAAACTGGCCTAAAGAGGCCCGATCCTTAGTCTCAGAGAAGGGAAAGCAAAACTGGAGGTTAAACAATTGTTGGTTTGATTAAAAGAGAAAGATTCGAGTCAGACCAAATAGCAGCACAGTTTTACTGGAGACTCTAAAATTCCCCTCGTAGCCACTGTAACGTGCATTGAGCTACTGGCCAACGGATGGAATGATAGCATTTGTGAATCCGTATTGGTGGGGAAACACTAACAAGGGGCCAAAAAGTGCTTACCTCAATGGATCTCAAGATGTGAGCCTTGTTTAGCTTCGGAAAATACTGACAATCTCTTTCTCGAGAGGCAGTAGATGCGTTCTTTCAGCAATGAGTTAAAGTTGCTGTTGTTTCCCATCCTCCAGTATTTGGTGTTTGCATTTGCGGGGGGAGGGAGCAGTTCTAACAGGTGTGTGTTCTTGTTGCTGAGTTGCTAAATCATGTCTGACTCTGTGACCCCATGGACTGCAGCATGCCAGGCTTCTTTGTCCTTCACTGTCTCCCAGAGTTTGCTCAGATTCATGTCCACTGAGTCGGTCATGCTATCTACCCATCTCATCCTCTGTCGCCCTCTTCTCCTGTTGCCCTCAATCTTTCCCAACATCAGGGTCTTTTTCAGCAGGTGAGTGATGCTATCTTATTCTTTTCATCTGTAGTTCCCTTACGGTGTATGATGTGTATCACACTTTTGTCAACTTAGCTATCATTAGCTATATATCATCTTTGAAACCACTTGGCCCACTTGTCCAAAATACACCCCAGAGAAGACCGGCTGTACTCCTCCTGGACAGTTTAAACTGCCTCAGTGGAGCATTCAGGCACTGGAAATAGGATTCCTTACAACTTCTTCCACCTCGTGGATGTGTTTTAGTCATGGTCGGTATGTTTTCACACTGGACCGAACCTTTCCTTGCAGACAGGCTACTGCCTCTTCTGTGGCTAAAGTCCTTTTGGAAAAGATTATCCCTATCCGGGGAACTCCTCTCAAACTTCAGAATGGTTGAGGCCCCCATTTTACTGGTCAGTTACTTCCACAAGTCTGCACCGTTTGGCTAGTTTTACAACACTTTCACTGCGCTGACCAGCCTCACTCCTCTGGTTTAGACAAATGAACTAATGGCATTATTAAGACTCAGTTGGCAAGATTTGTGGAGGCCCTCCAATTACCTTTGCCAAGAGCATTGCCTTGTGGTCCTTCTGAATCACAGATCCACTCTGTTTGGAACGCAAAAACTCTCACCCTTTGAGACAGTCACAGGATAGTCACTTGGCTCCTGCCTTTTTTGACCCACCACTGATAAGAGGAGAGGTACTCTGATATTTCAACACACTTGCAACCGGGATGTTACATCTATTGGCAGAAACACTTCCAGAAGGACTCACCTCTACCTTGCTAGAAAGGCCCCTATCAGGTACTGCGAACCAGCCCTAGTGCCACCAAGCTCCAGGGAATAGACTCGTGGACTCACATGACACACTTAAAGAAAGCATCAATCCTGACGGAACCTGCACATTACCTAATGATCTGAGTCAAGATTTTCTGAAGCTGAAGCAGAGATGATATCTGATAAGACAGCCTTCCCAGGATATCCAGAGTACGTCTCTTGAAAGTTTGTCTGCCAAATCTCTGATGGTGGTACAGTGCTTCAGATGATCTCCAGTGTCTATGATCTTGAAAACATGAACTTTAGAGAAAAAGTGCCTGAGAGTTCTCCCTCCGACCCCTCCTGTTACTCTAATGGGACTTCAAAACCTTTCCAAACTCGGCACTTTCACTCTAACATGGGATACTGTGCCCAGGAGAGGTCTTTCCTGGCACAGGGACGTGGGAGTGGGGGGAGGAGGGGGACGGTTGTTGGCAAAAAGCTGCTGAAACTGAAAAAAAAATCTGACTCTTGATCAGTGATGCTTTCAGAGAAAGATCTCGGTCAAAGGGAAGAAAGGTAAAAATTAATAAAGAGAAACATCCATTAAGATAGAGTTGGGAGGCCAGAAGGGAGAGCTCTCAGACATGACAGCAGAGCCCAGCAGGAAGAAGAAAGACTTCCTCTTCTTGCCTGCCAAGAGTTCAGCCAATGAGAGACTGCCAAGACTCAGCGAATGAAGAGCCACTGTACTTCAAACCCTCAGCCTCCCATGGACACTGCTTAGTGCAGCCTTCCAAACCTCCTCTTTCTTTCGAAGAGTTATCTTCTCCCTGTTAGGGAGGCTTGCATGTGGCTCACCATGGTTGTAGACCCTGAATTGCAATTCTCTCTTGATCTAGAATAAACTCATTTTTGGTGGAGCAATCCTTGGCAGTCTATTTGTTTTAGTTAGTTAGTTCAGTCGCTCAGTCGTGTCCGACTCTTTGCGACCCCATGAATTGCAGCACGCCAGGCCTCCCTGTCCATCACCAACTCCCGGAGTCTACCCAAACCCATGTCCATCGAGTTGGTGATGCCATCCAACCATCTCATCCTCTGTCATCCCCTTCTCCTGCCCCCAATCCTTCCAGGCATTAGGGCCTTTTCCAATGAGTCAGCCCTTCGCATGAGGTGGCCAAAGTATTGGAGTTTCAGCTTCAACATCAGTTCTTCCAATGAACACCCAGGACTGATCTCCTTTAGGATGGACTGGTTGGATCTTCTTGCAGTCCAAGGGACTCTCAAGAGTCTTCTCCAACACCACAGTTCAAAAGCATCAATTCTGCGGTGGTCAGCTTTCTTCACCGTCCAACTCTCACAGCCATACATGACTACTGGAAAAACCATAGCCTTGACTAGATGGACCTTTGCTGGCAGAGTAATGTCTCTGCTTTTAAATATGCTATCTAGGTTGGTCATAACCTTCCTTCCAAGCATTAAGCGTCTTTTAATTTCATGGCTGCAATCACCATCAGCAGTGATTCTGGAGCCCAAAAAAATAAAGTCTGACACTGTTTCCACTGTTTCCCCATATATTTCCCATGAAGTGATGGGACTAGATGCCATGATCCTCGTTTTCTGAATGTTGAGCTTTAAGCCAACTTTTTCACTTTCGTCTTTCACTTTCATCAAGAGGCTCTTTGATTCTTCTTCGCTTTCTGCCAAGAGGGTGGTGTCATGTACATATCTGAGGTTACTGATATTTCTCCCGGCAATCTTGATTCCAGCTTGTGTTTCTTCCAGCCCAGCATTTCTCATGATGTACTCTGCATAGAAGATAAATAAGCAGGGTGACAATATACAGCCTTGACGTTCTCCTTTTCCTATTTGGAACCAGTCTGTTGTTCCATGTCCAGTGCTAACTGTTGCTTCCTGACCTGCATACAGGTTTCTCAAGAGACAGGTCAGATGGTCTGGTATTCCCATCTCTTTCAGAATTTTCCACAGTTTATTGTGATCCACACAGTCAGAGGCTTTGGCATAGTCAATAAAGCAGAAATAGATGTTTTTCTGGAACTCTCTTGCTTTTTCAGTGATCCAGCGGATGTTGGCAATTTGATCTCTGGTACCTCTGCCTTTTCTAAAACCAGCTTGAACATCTGGAAGTTCACGGTTCACATACTGTTGAAGCCTGGCTTGGAGAATTTTGAGCATTACTTTACTAACATGTGAGATGAGTGCAATTGTGAGGTAGTTTGAGCATTCTTTGGCATTGCCTTTCTTTGGGATTGGAGTGAAAACTGACCTTTTCCTGTCCCGTGGCCACTGGTGAGTTTTCCAGATTTGCTGGCATATTGAGCACAGCACTTTCACAGCATCATCTTTCAGGATTTGAAATAGCTCAAATGGAATTCCATCACCTCCACTAGCTTTGTTCATAGTGATGCTTTCTAAGGCCCACTTGACTTCACATTCCAGGATGTCTGGCTCTACGTGAGTGATCACACCAGCGTGATTATCTGGGTCATGAAGATTTTTTTGTACAGTTCTTCTGTGTATTCTTGCCACCTCTTCTTAATATCTTCTGCTTCTGTTAGTTCCATACCATTTCTGTCCTTGATCGAGCCCATCTTTGCATGAAATGTTCCTTTGGTATCTCTAATTTTCTTGAAGAGATCTCTAGTCTTTCCCAATCTGTTGTTTTCCTCCATTTCTTTGCATTGATCACTGAGGAAGGCTTTCTTATCTCTCCTTGCTATTCTTTGGAACTCTGCATTCACATGGGAATATCTTTCCTTTTCTCCTTTGCTTTTCATTTCTCTTCTTTTCCCAGCTGTTTGTAAGGCCTCCTCAGACAGACATTTTGCTTTTTTGCATTTCTTTTCCATGAGGATGGTCTTGATCCCTGTCTCCTTTACAATGTCACGAACCTCTGTCCATAGTTCATCAGGCACTCTGTCTATTAGATCTAGTCCCTTAAATCTATTTGTCACTTCCACTGTATAATCATAAGGGATTTAATCTAGGTCATACCTGAATGGTCTAGTGGTTTTCCCTACTTTCTTCAATTTAAGTCTGAATTTGGCAATAAGGAGTTCATGATCTGAGCCACAGTCTGCTCCCGGTCTTGTTTTTGCTGACTGTGTAAAGCTTCTCCATCTTCAGCTGCAAAGAATATAATCAATCTGATTTTGGTGTTGACCATCTGGTGATGTCCATGTGTAGAGTATTCTCTTATGTTGTTGGAAGAGGATGTTTTAGGTCAACACAATCTTGAAACTAGGCTGGATAATCGTGCACTACGTTAGTGTCCTCTCAGCACTAGCATTCTAGGCCTGGCAGCCTTCCTATGTCTCTCAGAAGGGAAACAAATACAAAACAAACAGACAAAACCCACAGCAGGTTTATTTGATTGGGTCTTCAAATCACACGGCTGTCATCTTGCCTCAAGTGGTGCAAAATGTCTGGCCCACACCATGGGCTCCCCAGGGGTCGGAAGAGGACCAGCGATTTGTGAGACAATATTGAGTGAGTGCCCTTTAAAGGCTGTGAATCTCCCCAACCAAGGAAGAGGGGTGGAACTTGGGTCCTCTCCTCACATCCATTCAAGCAAGCAAGAGGGTTCTCAAGGCCCTTCCCTAGAGCTTCAGGTGAGCCTCCTCTCCACCATGAAGCAGGAGGTACTATGATGCAGTGGCCGGAGGCTGGGGCGGAGTGCATTTGCCCCTCCCCCCGACCCAGCTTAAGCTACTTCAAGGACCCACCCCGCCCTCACCCCTTGAGAGCTCACCATCACCATGGCAGCCATTGTTTGGTCCGTGTGCCTATTGTCCCAGGAGACGCCACAGGCCTCTCCAAGACTCTCAGACTAAAGCCAGAGATCCCTTGGCCCTAACCCACAAACCTCCCAGAGAGAGGCTCCTGCCTCCAGCCCGAGCCGCCTCCCACCCTTCCAACCTCAGAGGGACACATTTCCCTCAGATTCTTGGAGAAAGGAGAGCAAGGACGACCTGATGAGTGAGGCAGGAGAGGCCACCCTCACAGAGGTGGCCGCTTCCGTCTCCCCTCAAGCCTCGTGGAAACCCCTGGCATCCTTGGGAGGCGGAGACCCGACCCTAGCCCTAGACACAGGCCACCTCAGCGGGGATGCAATCCCCAAGGCCACCGCCAGGGGTGCCAAGGGAAAGGTGTCCAAGAAGGTCATCGCTGAGAAGGTCCTAGGCTCTGTCGTGTGGTTTAATGCAAAGAACGGGTATGGCTTCATCAGCAGGCACGATACCCAGGAAGATGTGTTTGTTCACCATACGGGCATCACCCAGAACAACCCCCACAAGTACCAACACAGCATGGACGACGGCGAGACAGTGGAGTTCGACGTGGTTCAGGGCAAACGGGGCAATGAGGCCGCTAACGTGACCGGGCCAGCGGGCGCCATTGAAGGGAAGCCGCTACACTGCCCACCGCACCAGTAGCCGCCGGGGCTCCAGCATCCACCGCCATGGGCCGCCACTGCAAGGTCCCAAGAGCGCGGAGGACGATGTTGATGAACGCGAGGGCAGCGGCGAAGGCTTCACTGTGGCCCAGGGCCTCAGACGCCCTCTGCCTGGCCACTCTCAAGACCAACGACTGAGGCGTTTCCCACCCTCCCGCTGGGCCCCATCTGTGACCCTCCACCCACTGATCCTGGCTACCACCAGCCGCCCCTGGTCCGGCCAGCAACCTGGGTCCACCCCCACTGCAAGGCAGGAGGGGAATCCTTGGGGGGGTCGGGGCCCCTGCTACCTGCTGACTCGCCCTAGGGCCCGAGGCACCACTCCTGGTCCAAGAAGCTCACCAGGCATCCCGGAGGAGCTGGAGGCAGAGCACAGCCAGAGCAGGCACGAAGCCAGCAGCAATCCTCCACAGATGCCCCCTCCACGCTATGGATCCAGCCGTCCCAATAACCGGCGCTGCCGCCTGCAGCAAATACCTGGTGCCCAGGGACAGGATTCCGAGGGAGGAGAGGGCACGATCAGGAAGAGCCCCACTGAAACACCTGCTTCTGTCGCTGTGGCCAAGAAGAACGATGCCCTTGAGGTGGAGAAACCCTTGGTCATGGATGCGCCCTCTGCCGCCCGGGCCTAGTCACAGCTCGGATCACTCCCCAGGGACTCCCTGCCCTGGGCTACAGGTGATGTCCCCTTGAGGAGCTCAGTCCGAACATGCACACAGATTGTTAGATTTGGGACCTGAAAAAAACACACGCCCTTTATGCAAAGTGAGAAGATAAATGACAAGATCCATATAATTCTAAATTCCCTCATACCATCTGCCTTGGTAGTATCCTGACACACTCACTCACAAACACACACACACACACACACACACGCATGCACACAAACACACACTTCTGAACCTATATCTTTAATGGTCTGACCAGGACCACACCTATTATTCTACATCCCCAGGTGAATTAGGTGAAATAACGTTAAAATACGTGAACAGTGAAATTCCAGATGTTCAAGCTGGTTTTACAAAAGGCAGAGGTACCAGAGATCAAATTGCCAATATCCGCTGGATCATCGAAAAAGCAAGAGAGTTCCAGAAAAACATCTATTTCTGCTTCATTGACTATGCCAAAGCCTTTGACTGTGTGGATCACAATAAACTGTGGAAAATTCTGAAAGAGATGGGAATACCAGACCATCTGACCTGTCTCTTGAGAAACCTGTATGCAGGTCAGGAAGCAACAGTTAGCACTGGACATGGAACAACAGACTGGTTCCAAATAGGAAAAGGAGAACGTCAAGGCTGTATATTGTCACCCTGCTTATTTAACTTATATGCAGAGTACATCATGAGAAATGCTGGGCTGGAAGAACCACAAGCTAGAATCAAGATTGCTGGGAGAAATATCAATAACCTCAGATATGTGGATGACACCACCCTTATGGCAGAAAGTGAAGAAGAACTAAAGAGCCTCTTGATGAAAGGGAAAGAGGAGAGTGAAAAAGTTGGCTTAAAGCTCAACGTTCAGAAAACTAAGATCATGGCATCTGGTCCCATCACTTCATGGGAAATAGGTGGGGAAACAGTGGAAACAGTGGCTGACTTTATTTTTGGGGGCTCCAGAATCACTGCTGATGGTGATTGCCCCCATGAAATTAAAAGACGCTTACTCCTTGGAAGGAAGGTTATGACCAACCTAGATAGCATATTTAAAAGCAGAGACGTTACTTTGCCAACAAAAGTCCATCTAGTCAAGCCTATGGTTTTTCCAGTGGTCATGTATGGATGTGAGAGTTGGACGGTGAAGAAAGCTGAGCGCCGAAGAATTGATGCTTTTGAACTGTGGTGTTGGAGAAGACTCTTGCGAGTCCCTTGCACTGCAAGGAGATCCAATCAATCCATTCTAAAAGAGATCAATCCTGGGTGTTCATTGGAAGGACTGATGTTGAAGCTGAAACTCCAATACTTTGGCCACCTCATGCGAAGGGTTGACTCATTGGAAAAGACCCTAATGCTGGGAAGGATTGGGGGCGGGAGGAGAAGGGGACGACAGAGGATGAGATGGTTGGATGGTGTCACCGACTCGATGGACATGGGTTTGGGTAGACTCCGAGTGTTGTTGATGGACAGGGAGGCCTGACGTGCTGCAGTTCATGGGGTCGCAAAGAGTCGGACACGACTGAGCGACTGAACTGAACGTTAAAAAATTGTGTTTTATTTTTAAGAAAAAAAATGAAGACCATCTGAAACTGAAGATGATGTCACATTGCTCACCTGGCTGGTATTTTAGCAATAAAACACTTCACTTTGCCTTTATCTCTTATCACTGCTGTCTGAATTTTTTTTAAGGGACTTGATCTAATACAATTGAGCTATAAAAATGAAAATGAGCATGAGGGGCTGGGGGTGTTGGACAATGAGAAGATGCTCATCCAAGGGTACAAACTTTGAGTTGTAAGATGAATAAGTTACAATGACCTAAGGTACAGCATGGAGACTATGGTTAACAGTACTGTCTTGTATACTTGAAAGTTTCTATAAGAGTAGATCATTAATGTTCTCACTGTGACAACAACAAGAAAATGCTAATTATGTGAGGAGAAGGATGTGTTCCTTAATCTTATTGTGGGCAAGGTTTTACAACATACACCTGTGTGAAAATTATCACGTACATCTTAAACTCACACAATATCTCCATAAATTTGTGGGGGTGAACCTGAAGGAAAAAAAGAAAGGAAGCAAGTGTAATTTTCATTGTGAGCAAGGAAGCATCCCTGGAGTTGAAGAGAAACATGTAGTCCATAATCTTCATCTGTTCTTCCTGGTGGTTGAGTTCTTCCCGGGGGGCCTGTGGAAGATTCCTGGAAGGCTGAGCAGGTGCAGTTCAGTCCACATCAATCCCATCAAACAGAGAATCTCTGATTGGGAGTGTCATTCCTACCCTGGTCTTTATTTGAACATGTGGTGGAGTTGATGGATGGGAGGCAGGAGTTGGGTTTGGAGGTTGGGGAAATGAGCCATAAATACTTGAAACCAACAGAGGTCTTTAAAGCCTCATGTTACAGGTTAAGGAAATTGGATTATAACTAGCAAGATCCAAATGCTTTTCTTATTTACATGCTGAGGCATTTTATACCACACTAAAAGCTAGCCTAAGGTATTTGGAGAGGGAGTATTCAATCATCCATTATGGCTATGTATCCAAATCCATTCACACAGAAACAGCAGAGATCCTTCATTCAGAGAATTTTCGAGTGCCCTCCTGTGCCAGACACTCTGCCAGGCACTAGGAACTGCATCATAATGAAGATGGCCCCTTATCTCAAGGATCCCACAACCTAGTAGAGATGAGACAAACCTGCCAGTGGCTACAACCATGTAGTGAGTGCTCTGTTGGAGTTAGCAAAGGATGTGAGAGGAAACACAGGTGACGCATTTTGTGGCAGGGTTAGTTCCAGGCTGAAAGAACCACTACTTGGACACTTGAATTTAAAATTATACCTAGCAACCACCACAAAACTCAGATTTGATAAAGCCATGTTTACATAGAGCTAGAGTTTGTTCATCCAGACTCCTAGCCCAGTGCACTTCCCAGTATACCAGCTGACTTTTTCAGAGACTAGCCGAGTGCATCAAAAATCACCAAGCATAAGAATTTATACTGACACACATCACCAAGTGAGAATAGAAGAGGACTCGAAGTGAGACTAAACTGGTTATGATTAGGAAAGAATTCAAGTCCCTCCAGGATGCTTTTTTATGTGAAATAACAGACCCAGGTATGGTGCAGGAAAATGTCTTCTATATATATACAGGGTTGGGTTGATAGGCTTCAACCTGTTGTGTGAGGTATGAGCATCTGGAGACAGTAGATTGGTCAGCCGGGCCATGGAGGCTTCTCTTTGGGGGAATGGAGGACGTAAAGGACAAGAATAAGGAAGCATGAATTTTCCCTGCTCTCATGGTGCCTGACAAGAACAATTAGCAGAAGCTAACCTGGTGATTGCTGACTGGGGTGGCGGGTGGGGGTGTCGAGTAGTGGAGAACTGAAGGATATAGAGTGTGTTCCCAGAGGTATTAATGCATATCTAGGGGTGACTATAACTTGCAGCAGGAACGTTCTGCTGTTTCCCAACTGCTCCAGGATTTACATAAATTCCAGAAAATTATCTACATCTATTTCATTGATTACATGAAAGTCTTTGATTGTGTGGATCACAACAAGCTGTGGAAAATTCTTGAACAGATAGGAATACGAGATCACCTCACCTGCCTCCTGAGAATCCTGAATGCAGATCAAGAAGCAACAGTTAGAATCGGATGTGGAACACCGGACTGGTTCAACATTGGGAAAGGAGTACGTCAAGGCTGTATATTTTCACTCTGCTTATTTAACTTATATGTAGATTACATCATGTGAAATGCCAGGCTGGATGAAACACAAACTGGAATCAAGATTGCTAGGAGAAATATCAATAACCTCAGATATGCAGATGACACCACCCTTATGGCCAAAATTGAAGAGGAACTAAAGAGCCTCTTAATGAAAGTGAAAGAGGAGAGTGAAAAAGCTGGCAGAAACCTCAGTAGTCAAAAAACTAAGATCATGGCATCCATTTCCATCACTTCATGACAAACAGATGGGGAGACACTGGAAACAGTGAGAGACTTTATTTTTTGGGCTCCAAAATCACTGCAGATGGTGGCTGCAGCCAAGAAAGTAAACGATGCTTATTCCTTGGAAGAAAAGCTGTGACAAACCTAGACAACATATTAAAAAGAAAAGACATCACATTGCCGGCAAAGGTCCATATAGTCAAACTATGATTTTTCTAGTAGTCATGTATGGATGATAGCGTTGGACCATATGGAAGGCTGAGCATTAAAGAACTGATGCTTTCAAACTGTGGTATTGGAGAAGACTCTTGATCTCCTTACAAGTCATGAACTTAAGCCTATGCACTTACAGGTTAATAATTGCAGGGCATTCTAAACGGTAAGAATGCATAAAAAAAGTACTCAGATCTCTTTTATTTCATCCTCTTCCTCTGTCCCAGAAATGTGGCAATTAATTCTCAGGGTGCGCCCAACTACCCCTGCTTACTGATTAGGTACATAAAACACACACACACAAAAAAAAGCTGAGCAAAACATCATGGCAAGTAAAAAACTTGACTCTCTATGAGCAGAATTCTACTCTTTTGCATTTTTTAATGGACTGTATCTAATACAATTTAAGTACATAAAATGGGCATGAGAGACTGGGGGTGGTAGAAAATGGGAAGATGCTCATCAAAGGGTACAAACTTTCAGTTGTAAGATGAGTTAGTTCTGGGGACCTAATGTACAGCTTGGAGACTATAGTTAACAGTGAGTGAAAGTGACAGTTGCTTAGTCCTGTTGTACTCTTTGTGACCCCATGGACTATACAGTCCATGGAATTCTCCAAGCCAGGATACTGGAATGGGTAGCTTTTCCCTTCTCCAGCGGATCTTCCTGACCCAGAAATTGAACCAGGGTCTCCTGCATTGTAGGTGGATTCTTTACCAGCTGAGACATCAAGGAAGCCCATAGTCAACAAGTACTCTATTGTACACTTGAAAGATGCTGTAAGAGTAGAGCATGAATGTTCTCACCATGACAACAACAAGAAAATGCTATTTATGTGTGGTGAAGGATGTGCTAATAAGTCTTATTGAGGGAAACATTTTACAATATATACTTGTATAATAATTATCACACTGGTCATCTTAAACTTACACCATATCTCAATAAATCTGAGGGAAAACACTGAAGGAAAAAAGTGAGCATAGAAGCAGGTATAATTTTTGTTGTGCATACCTCTGGAGTTGAAGAGAATCATCCAGTCCATAGTCCATGGATTCTATAGTGCATGGGCTCAGTAACTGTGGTTCCTGGGCTCTAGAGCACAAGTTTAGTAGTTGTGTTGCATGGGCTTAGTTGCTCTGCAGCATGTGGAATCTTCCAGGACCAGGGATGGAACCCACGTCTCCTGCATTGACAGGGAGAGTCTTTCCTACTGAGCCACCAGGGAAACTCTGGAGTTACTTTCTTGATTTCTCTTTTGTCTTTTTCATTGCTAGCATTACCACCAGTTGCCAAGACGAGTTTCTGTTTCTGCACTGTGGACGCAAATTTCACAAGATCCATCTCAAGCTGGGTTAAGGTACCAAACGTAGAGTTTTTGTTTGGGGAGGTGTTTTTATTTTTCTTTCCAGTAGAGCCAAATGAAGAGCCCCGAAGAGCAGAGGAGTCTGCACCTTACTCTTGTCATGGTCTCCTGGAAACTTCAGTGTAATGTACTTGATAATGAGGAGAAAAAACCAGTGTGACTTGCTTCCAAGGCAGACTTGGGCGTGCTCTGTTAGATGCTGTGGAATTCAAAAGTATCTTTTGCAGGGCACCTTCTGCAGGAGTATTTCAGCTTCATATCTCAGACAAGAAAACAGAAAGGCATGAAAAGAAGAGACACACATAGGCAAGAAAAAGAACCACTTTCGGGACCAAATGGTGAGCAGAGAGAAAGTGACTCCTGGTGTGCTGTTCTGCGCTGGCACCTCGAGACTGAGAACTAGGCAGGGCTGGGACCTTGGTAATGTTTCAGAGGGCCCCTCCTGCCCAGAGCACACCTGGTCATTGTGATGGCTTCAGGGCAGAAGATAAGGAGGTTTGCTGGGGTCAACTGGGAGTAGGATTTAAAGGGAAGTGACAACATTTCCATCAGGCAATTGAAAAAGACGCATGGAGTGACAGAATGCTATCTCCTTGCCAGTGTATTATTTCTGAACCTGGTGCTTTACTGGGTATGTGGATACATTTCCTTTTATTTTTGCATTTGTTGAATCCAGATGCTGTGGTGAGCAAAGCAGACCCATGGGCATGGGCACCTGCAGAGCAGAGAGTCAAGTGGGAAGAAAGACGTTGACCCAGAGGCCATGAACTAGGAGCCACTGATGAGTCTCGTGGCCTACAGTGTTCCTAGAAATGATTGTGTTTAGTCTTAAGTCCTTTCTGACTCTTTGCCACCACATGTACTGTAGTCGGCCAGGCTCCTCTGTCCATGGTATTTCCCAGGCATGAATACTGGAGAGGGATGCCATTTCCTTCTCCATGCATAGAGGACTTTTGAGGGCAGTGAAACTGTATTGTATGATGTTATGGTAAATACATGACACTACATATTTGTCAAAGCCCATAGAACCTTACAGCACAAAAAGTGAATCAACGTATGCATATTAAAATACATTTTGACATCAAGAATTGAATGAAGAATTTGACTGAACAATCTAATTATATTACAAATGTATGAACCCAGCTCAGTAAGATCCACTGACTTAAGTACCTTTGGAAATGAATGGATTTGAAGACTAAAAGCAAAAGAGAAAAGCACTGTAATCTAGTTGATAGTGTTCTTTCTCCTAGGGGTACATGTTGACATTCCTGACACTATTATACAAGTATACCTGAACAACTGAATAGCTGGCATGTGAGTATACATACATATATTTGTTTGTTCTCTTAGCTGAAAGGGTCTAAAAGAAATGATACCCCCTAAATCTGAAAGAAACAATGACATAGAAGGAAGCCCAGATCTTGGTTCCCAATACTGTTTTCCAATAAAAGAAACCAGGCTTCTTGGAGAGATGACTGTCTGTAGAGCTCAGAGAGAAAATATAGAATAGGATTCTGGAGGATTGTGTTAAAAAGGAGGTGCTAAAAAATAAAAGCCCCACATTAATGGGTTTATGTCAAAGAAGACAGGAATGAGTTTTGAATGGCCAAAACTCTAACAAGATCAGAAACATAATAAATTAAATAAGTCAACTTTTTGGACTTTATCTCAAACTATAAAATAAATATTTATGAGTCCATACTGATATAAATAAATGTTTGAAAGCATGTGAGAGAATACACCAATTTTCCATGCAGACGAATTACAGATAAATGACATAGGTGATTCAGTTCTCAGGGAGATGGAGTGTAACTTCCTATTCCTTAAGTTTGAATTACACACAGTGACTTCCTTCCAAAAACAAAATCAAAAGAACAATATGGAGGGGGTGAAAAAGAGTAACTTGAGAGTGGAATAACCTGACAAACACTATTTCAGCCAGGTGGTCAAGTTTAAGAGGTCAACATTAAGAGGGATAAAACATGTTGATAGTATCACACAATAAAAAGGACACTCCACATCTGCCCTCTTCCTCCCTCCACCCAAATCCATATTCCGAGGCTAATAGGAAAATCATCAGAGAAATCCATGTTGAGGAACATTTTTAAAATACCTGACTAGAACTCCTCAAAACTATCAAGATCATAAAAATGAGGGAAGATGTGAGAAACTGTCACATTCAAGATGAGTCTAAAGAGACATGACTACTAAATGCAATGTGAGATATGGGATGAGTTCCTGGAACAGCAATTAGGACATTAGGTAAAAACTAAGAATATTTTAGCAAGAAAAATCTTAGAAATGAAGGAGGCATTCTACTTAATAGCAATATGTGTGATATAAGAGATATTTTTGATATATAGGAACTATCTTTGCTTTTTTGGTAAATCTAAAATTGTTCTAAAATTAAAGATTTTTCACATGTCTGGTGGACACTGTCACATGGGTGCATCCTCTACAAGTGGTTGTGCTTTTCTGTACTTTCCTATAAAGTACGGTATATAGTACAGTATAGAGTTTTTGTCTACTATGTCTGCTTAACTCCAGTTTAGTTTGCTACATTCCCTACCTTAGATGTGGTGTGTTTCTGTTTTCATTCTTCTCAAAGCACAGTTGACTCTTGAACAACAGGAATGTGAACTGTGCAGGTCCACTTATACAAAGATTTTTTTCCCAATAGTAAATACTAGAGCATTACACAATCTGCAGCTAGTTGAATCTGCAGAGGTTAAATCTCAGATGTAGAAGAACCACATAGATGGTGTGCCAACTATAATTTATACACGAATTGATGACGGCAGAAAAAGTCAGTGCCCTAAGCCCTGCTTTGTTCAAGGGTCAGTTGTATTGTCTTCTATTTCTTGTGATTCTTTCTTTGATCCTTTGATTATTTAGGAGTATGTTGCTTAGTTTCCACATAATTGTCTGTTTCTCAGAATTTTTTTCTAATTTCATTGTATTCAAAGGATGTAATTTATATGATTTCAATCCTTTAATATTTATTTAGGTTTGTCTTATGCCCTAGCATTTGGGTATCCTGGAGAATGTTCATTGCACACTGAAGAAAAATGCATATCCTCATAGGATAAACTGCTCTATAGATATCTTTTAGGTCCAGCTGGTTTACATTATCTTTAAGTCCTCTATTTCATACCTGATATTCTGCCTAGTCTTTCTAATGATTATTGAAAGTGGATCAGTAAAGTCTAACAATTTTTTAAATTAGTTTATTTATCTATTTTTTAACTTTACAATATTGTATTTGTTTTGCCATACATTGACATGAATCTACCATGGGTGTACATGTTTTCCCCTTCCAGAACCCCCCTCCCACCTCCCTCCCCATCCCATCCCTCTGGGTCATCCCGGTGCAGCAGCCCCAAGCACCCTGTATCATGCATCAAACCTGGACTGGCGATTCTTTTCACATATGATAATTTACATGCTTCCATGCCATTCTCCCATATCATCCCGCCCTCGCCCTCTCCCATAGAGTCCATAATACTGTTCTATTTATCTGTGTCTCTTTTCATGTCTCGCATACAGGGTTATCTTTACCGATTAACTAAATACCATGTTAGAGAAGGCAATGGCACCCCACTCCGGTACTCTTGCCTGGAAAATCCCATGGATGGAGGAGCCTGGCGGGCTGCAGTCCATGGGGTCGCTAAGAGTCGGACACGACTGAGCGACTTCAATTCCACTTTTCACTTTCATGCATTGGAGAAGGAAATGGCAACCCACTTCAGTGTTCTTGCCTGGAGAATACCAGGGACAGCAGAGCCCGGTGGGCTGAAGTCTACAGGGTCACACAGAGTTGGACAGGACTGAAGTGACTTAGCAGCAGCAGCAGCAAATACCATATATATGTGTTAGTATACTGTATTGGTGTTTTTCTTTCTGGCTTACTTCACTCTGTATAATAGGCTCCAGTTTCATCCACCTCATTAGAACTGATTCAAATGTATTCTCTTTAATGGCTGAGTAATATTCCATTGTGTATATGTACCACAGCTTCCTTATCCATTCGTCTGCTGAAGGACATCTAGGCTGCTTTCATCTCCTGGCTATTATAAACAGTGCTGTGATGAACATTGGGGTACACGCGTCTCTTTCAATTCTGGTTTCCTCGGTGTGTACACCCAGCAGTGGGATTGCTGGGTCATATGGCAGTTCTATTCCCAGTTCTTTAATGAATCTCCACACAGTTCTCCATAGTGGCTGTACTAGTTTGCATTCCCACCAACAGTGTAAGAGGGTTCCCTTTTCTCCACACCCTCTCCAGCATTTATTACTTGTAGACTTTTGGATAGCAGCCATTCTGACAGGCGTGAAATGGTACCTCACTGTGGTTTCGATTTGCATTTCTCTGATAATGAGTGATGTTGAGCATCTTTTCATGTTTGTTAGCCATCAGTATGTCGTCTTTGGAGAAGTGTCTGTTTAGTTCTTTGGCCCACTTTTTGATTGGGTCATTTATTTTTCTGGAATTCAGCTGCAGGAATTGCTTGTATATTTTTGAGATTAATTCTCTGCCTGTTGCTTAATTTGCTATTATTTTCTCCCATTCTGAAGGCTGTCTTTTCACCATGCTTATAGTTTCCTTTGTTGTGCAAAAGCTTTTAATTTTAATTAGGTCCCATTTGTTTATTTTTGCTTTTATTTCCAATATGCTGGGAGGTGGGTCATAGAGGATCCTGCTGTGGTTTATGTTGGAGAGTGTTTTGCCTGTGTTTTCCTCTAGGAGTTTTATAGTTTCTGGTCTTACATGTAGATCTTTAATCCATTGTGAGTTTATTTTTGTGTATGGTGTTAGAAAGTGTTCTAGTTTCATTCTTTTACAAGTGGTTGACCAGTTTTCCCAGCACCACTTGTTAAAGAGATTGTCTTTTCTCCATTGTATATCCTTGCCTCCTTTGTCAAAGGTAAGGTGTCCATAGGTGTGTGGGTTTATCTCTGGGCTTTATATTTTGTTCCATTGATCTATATTTCTGTCCTTGTGCCAGTACCATACTGTCTTGATGACTGTGGCTTTGTAGTAGTGCCTGAAGTCAGGCAGGTTGATTACTCCAGTTCCATTCTTCTTTCTCAAGATTGCTTTGGCTATTCGAGGTTTCTTGTATTTCCATACAAATGGTGAAATTATTTGTTCGAGTTCTCTGAAGAATACCGTTGGTAGCTTGATAGAGATTGCATTGAATCTATAGATTGCTTTGGGTAGTATACTCATTTTCACTATATTGATTCTTCCGATCCATGAACACAGTATATTTCTCCATCTATTTGTGTCCTCTGATTTCTTTCACCAGTGTTTTATAGTTTTCTCTATATAGGTCTTTTGTTTCTTTAGGTAGATATATTCCTAAGTATTTTATTCTTTTCGTTGCAAAAGTGAATGGAATTATTTCCTTAATTTCTCTGTTTTCTCGTTTTTAGTGTATAGGAATGCAAGGGACTTCTGTGTGTTAATTTTATATCCTGCAACTTTACTATATTCATTGAGTAGCTCTAGTAATTTTCTGGTGGAGTCTTTAGGGTTTTCTATGTAGAGGATCATGTCATCTGCAAACAGTGAGAGTTTTGCTTCTTCTTTTCCAATCTGGATTCCTTTCATCTCTTTTTCTGCTCTGATTGCTGTGGCAAAAATTTCCAAAACTATATTGAATAGTAGTGGTGAGAGTGGGCACCCTTGTCTTGTTCCTGACTTTAGGGGAAATGCTTTCAGTTTTTCACCATTTAGGATAATGTTTGCTGTTGGTTTGTAATATATAGCTTTTATTACATTGAGGTATGTTCCTACTATTCCCGCTTTTTGGAGGGTTTTTCTTTTTATCATAAATGGATGTTGAATTTTGTCAAAGGCTTTCTCTGCATCTATTGAAATAATCATATGGTTTTTATCTTTCAATTTGTTTATGTGGTGTATTACATTGATTGTTTTGCGGATATTGAAGAATCCTTGCATCCCTGGGATAAAGCCCATTTGGTCATGATGTATGATCTTTTTAATATGTTGTTGGACTCTGTTTGCTAGGATTTTGATAAGGATTTTTGCATCTATGTTCATCAGTGATATTGGCCTGTAGTTTTCTTTTTTGTGGCATCTTTGTCAGGCTTTGGTGGTGGCCTCATAGAATGAGTTTGGAAGTTTACCTTCCTCTGCAATTTTCTGGAAGAGTTTGAGTAGGATAGGTGTTAGCTCCTCTCTAAACTTTTGGTAGAATTCAGCTGTGAAGCCATCTGGTCCTGGGCTTTTGTTTGCTGGAAGATTTCTGATTACAGTTTCAATTACCGTGCTTGTGCTGGGTCTGTTGAGATTTTCTATTTCTTCCTGCTTCAGTTTTGGGAAGTCATACTTTTCTAAGAATTTATCCATTTCTTCCAAGTTGTCCATTTTATTTGCATATAGTTGCTGATAGTAGTTTCTTATGATCCTTTGTATTTCTGTGTTGTCTGTTGTGATCTCTCCGTTTTCATTTCTGATTTAGTTGATTTGATTCTTCTCCCTTTGTTTCTTGATGAGTCTGGCTAATGGCTTGTCAATTTTATTTATCTTCTCAAAGAACCAGCTTTTGGCTTTGTTGATTTTTCCTATGGTCTCTTTTGTTTCTTTTAGATTTATTTATGCCCTAATTTTTAATATTTCTTTCCTTCTACTAACCATGAGGTTGTTCATTTCTTCCTTTTCTAGTTGCTTTAGGTGTAGAGTTAGGTTATTTATTTGTCTATTTTCTTGTTTCTTGAGGTGAGCCTGTATTGCTATGAATCTTCCCCTTAGCACTACTTTTCAGTTCAGTTCAGTCGCTCAGTCGTGTCTGACTCTTTGCGACCCCATGAAATGCAGCACGCCAGGCCTCCCTGTCCATCACCAACTCCTGGAGTCTACCCAAACCCATGTCCATCGAGTCGGTGATGCCATCCAACCATCTCATCCTCTGTCGTCCCCTTCTCCTCCTCCCTCCAATCCTACCCAGCATTAGGGTCTTTTCCAATGAGTCAACTCTTCGCAGGAGGTGGCCAAAGTACTGGAGTTTCAGCTTCAACACCAGTCCTTCCAATGAACACCCAGGATTGATCTCCTTTAGGATGGATTGATTGGATCTTCTTGCAGTCCAAGGAACTCTCAAGAGTCTTCTCCAACACCACAGTTCAAAAGCATCAATTCTTCAGTGCTCAGCATTCTTCACTGTCCAACTCTGACATCCATACATGACCACTGTAAAAACCATAGCCTTGACTAGACGGACTTTTGTTGGCAAAGTAATGCCTCTGCTTTGCTGGGGGCCTGGGGCGGCGGCCGAGAGGAGCTAGGCTGGGCCAGGGGCTGGAGGCGGCAGCTGAGAGGAGCTAGGCTGTGCCGGGTTCTGGGGGCGGTGGCCGAGAGGAGCTAGCCCGGGCCGGGGGCGGCAGCCGAAAGGAGCTAGGCTGGACTGGGGACCGGGGGCTGCGGCGAGAGGAGTTACCCCAGGCCCAAGGAGCAGCGGCTGTGTGGGCACAGGAAGGCTGAGAGGAGTTACTCCACATTCAAGGTCAGGAGGGGCCGTCATGAGTAGATACTCCTTGTCCAAGGTAAGGAGCAATGGCTGCACTTTGCTGGAGCAGCTGTAAACAAATACCCCATGACCCAGGTAAGAGACAGAGAAGGCAATGGCAACCCACTCCAGTACTCTTTCCTGGAAAATCCCATGGACGGAGGAGCCTGATAGGCTGCAGTCCATGGGGTCACGAAGAGTCAGACATGACTGAGTGACTTCACTTTCACTTTCCACTTTCATGCACTGGAGAAGGAAATGGCAACCCACTCCAATATTCTTGCCTGGAGAATCCCAGGTACAGCAGAGCCTGGTGGGCTGCCGTCTATGGGGTCGCACAGAGTCAGACACGACTGAAGCGACTTAGCAGCAAGGTAAGAGAAACCCAAGTAAGACGGCAGGTGTTGCAAGAGGGTATCAGAGGGCAGACACACTGAAACTATAATTACAGAAAACTAGCTAATCTGATCACACAGACCACAGCCTTGTCTATCTCAATAGGTTTGGGGTTGTTGTGTTTTAATTTTCGTTCGTTTCTGTGCATATTTTGATTTCTTTTTTGATTTCTTCTGTGATTTGTTGGTTATTCAGCAGTGTGTTGTTCAGCCTCCATATGCTGGCATTTTTAATAGTTTTTCTCCCGTAATTGACATCTAATCTTACTGCATTGTGGTCAGAAAAGATGCTTGGAATGATTTCAATTTTTTTGAATTTACCAAGATTAAATTTATGGCCCAGGATGTGATCTATTCTGGAGAAGGTTCCGTGTGCGCTTGAGAAAAAGGTGAAATTCATTGTTTGGTGGTGAAATGACCTATAGATATCAATTAGGTCTAACTGGTCTATTGTATCATTTAAAGTTTGTGTTTCCTTGTTAATTTTCTGTTTAGTTGATCTGACCATAGGTGTGAGTGTGGTATTAAAGTCTCCCGCTATTATTGTGTTAGTGTTAATTTCCCCTTTTGTACTTGTTAGCATTTGCCTTACATATTGCAGTGCTCCTATGTTGAGTGCATATATATTTATAATTGTTATATCTTCTTCTTGGATTGATCCTTTGATCATTACGTAGTGTCCATTTTTGTCTCTTCACTGTCTTTGTTTTAAAGTCTATTTTATCTGATATGAGTATCGCTACTCCTGCTTTCTTTTGGTATCTATTTGCATGAAATATCTTTTTCCAGCCCTTCACTTTCAGTCTGTATGTGTCCCTTGTTTCGAAGTGGGTCTCTTGTAGACAACATATATAGGGATCTTGTTTTTGTATCCATTCAGCCAGTCTTTGTGTTTTGGTTGGGGCATTCAACCCATTTACATTTAAGGTAATTATTGATAAGTATGATCCTGTTGCCATTTACTTTATTGTTTTGGATTCGAGGTTTTACATCCTTTCTGTGTTTCTTGTCTAGAGAAGATCCTTTAGCATTTGTTGGAGAGCTGGTTTGGTGGTGCTGAATTCTCTGAGGTTTTGCTTGTCTGTAAAGCTTTTGATTTCGCCTTCATATTTGAATGAGATTCTTGCATGATACAGTAATCTGAGCTGTAGATTATTTTCTTTCATCACTTTAAGTATGTCCTGCCATTCCCTTCTGGCATGAAGAGTTTCTATTGAAAGATCAGCTGTTATCCTTATGGGAATCTCCTTGTGTGTTATTTGTTGTTTTTCCCTTGTTGCTTTTAATATCTGTTCTTTGTGCTTGATCTTTGTTAATTTGATGACTATGTGTCTTTGGGTGTTTCACCTTGCATTTATCCTGTTTGGTACTCTCTGGGTTTTTTGGACTTGGATGATTATTTCCTTCCCCACTTTAGGGAAGTTTTCAACTATTATCTCCTCGAGTATTTTCTCATCATCTTTCTTTTTGTCTTCTTCGGGGACTCCTATGATTCGTATGTTGGTGCATTTAACATTGTCCCAGAGGTCTCTGAGGCTGTCCTCATTTCTTTTCATTCTTTTTTCTTTTTTTCCTCTCTGTTTCATTTATTTCTATCATTCTATCTTCTACCTCACTTATCCTATCTTCTGCCTCTCTTATTCTACTGTTGGTTCCCTCCACAGTGTTTTTGATCTCATTTACTGCATTATTCATTATATATTAACTCTTTTTTATTTCTTCTAAGTCCTTGTTAAACCTTTTTTGCATCTTCTTGATCCTTGTCTCCAGGTTATTTATCTGTAACTCCAATTTGTTTTCCAGATTTTGGATCATTTTCACTATCATTATTCAGAATTCTTTATCAGGTAGATTCCCTATCTCTTCCTCTTTCGTTTGATTTGGAGGGCATTTATCCTATTCCTTTCCCTGCTGGGTATTTCTCTGCCTTTTCATCCTGTTTATATTGCTGTGTTTGGGGTGGCCTTTCTGTTTTCTGGCATTTTGTGGTTCCTCTTTATTGTGGAGGTTCCTCACTGTTGGTGGGGTTAGATGGGTGGCTTTTTAAGGTTTGCTGGTTAGGGAAACTTGTATCGGTGTTCTAGTGGGTGGAGCTGGATTTCTACTCTCTGAAGTGCAATGAAGTGTCCAGTAATGAGTTTTGAGATGTCATTGGGTTTGGTGTGACTTTAGGCAGCCTGTATATTGAAGCTCAGGGCTATGTTCCTGTGTTGCTGGAGAATTTGTGTGGTATATCTTACTCTGGAACTTATTGGCCCTTGGGTGGTGCTTGGTTTCAGTGTAGGTATGGAGGTGTTTGATGAGCTCCTATTGTTTAATGTTTCCTGGCTTCAGGAGTTCTCTGGTGTTCTCAAGATTTGGACTTAAGTCTCCTGTCTCTGGTATTCAGTCTTACTCTTATAGTAGCCTCAAGACTTCTCCATCTACACAGCACTGATGATAAAACACCTAGGTTAATGATGAAAAGTTTCTCCACAGTGAGGGACACCTGGAGAGGTTCACAGAGTTACATGGAGAAGAGAAGAGGGAGGAGGGAGATAGAGGTGGCCGGGAGGAGAAGAGCGGAATCAATAGGGGAGAGAGCAAGCTAGCCAATAATCACTTCCCTATGTGCTCTCCACTGTCTGGATCTCTCAGAGATGTTCATAGAGTTACACAGGGAAGAGAAGAGGGAGGAAGGAGACAGAGGTGGCCAGGAGGAGAAAAGGGGGAATCAAAAAGGGAGAGACAGATCCAGCCAGTAATCAGTTCTCTAAGTATTCTCCACAGCCCGGAACACACAAAGAGATTCACAGAGTTGGGTTGAGAAGAAAAGGGGGAGTAGGGAGATGGAGGCAACCTGGTGGAGAAAAAGGAGAGTTAAAAGGGGGAGAGAGCAATCAAGCCAGTGATCTCGCTCCCAAGTAAAAATGGGTACTGAAGATTGGATTCTTGAAGATACAAAGTTGATAACAAATACTAAATAGCAAAGATTAAAAATCTAGAGTAGAGGTTAAGTTCTCAAAAATACATTATTTAAAAAAAGAGAAGAAAATAGAAAAAAAAAAAAACCACCAGAGTCCACAAAAATTATAAAACATATATATGTATATGAAGTTTGCTTTAAGAAAATTACTAGAGGTAATCAATGAATATAGCATCATCTTTCAGGATTTGAAATAGCTCAACTGGAATTCCATCACCTCCACTAGCTTTGTTCGTAGTGATGCTTTCTAAGGCCCACTTGACTTCACAATCCAGGATGTCTGGCTCTAGGTGAGTGATCACACCATCGTGATTATCTGGCTCGTGAAGATCTTTTTTGTACAGTTCTTCTGTGTATTCTTGCCACCTCTTCTTAATGTCTTCTGCTTCTGTTAGGTCCATACCATTTCTGTTCTTGATCGAGCCCATCTTTGCATGAAATGTTCCTTTGGTATCTCTAATTTTCTTGAAGAGATCTCTAGTCTATTCCAATCTGTTGTTTTCCTCTATTTCTTTGCATTGATCACTGGGGAAGCCTTTCTTATCTCATCTCGCTATTCTTTGGAACTCTGCATTCAGACGGGAATATCTTTCCTTTTCTCCTTTGCTTTTCGCTTCTCTTCTCTTCCCAGCTATCTGTAAGGCCTCCTCAGACAGCCATTTTGCCTTTTTGCATTTTTTGCATTTCTTTTCCATGGGGATGGTCTTGATCCTTGTTTCCTGTACAATGTCACGAACCTCTGTCCATAGTTCATCAGGCACTCTGTCTATCAGATCTAGTCCCTTAAATCTATTTGTCACTTCTACTGTATACTCATAAGGGGTTTGATCTAGGTCATACCTGAATGGTCTAGTGGTTTTCCCTACTTTCTTCAATTTAAGTCTGAATTTGGCAATAAGCAGTTTATGATCTGAGCCACAGTCTGCTCCCGGTCTTGTTTTTGCTGACTGTATAGAGTTTCTCCATCTTTGGCTGCAAAGAATATAATCAATCTGGTTTCGGTGTTGACCATCTGGTGATGTCCATTTGTAGAGACTTTTCTTATGTTGTTGGAAGAGGGTGTTTGTTATAACCAGTGCGTTCTCTTGGCAAAACTATTAGCTTTTGCCCTGCTTCATTCTGTACTCCAAGGCCAAATTTGCCTGTTATGCCAGGTGTTTCCTGACTTCCTACTTTTGCATTCCAGTCCCCTATAATGAAAAGGACATATTTTTTGGGTGTTAGTTCTAAAAGGTCTTGTAGGTCTTCATAGAACCGTTCAACTTCAGCTTCTTCAGCGTTACTTGTCGGGGCATAGACTTGGATTACTGTGATACTGAATGGTTTGCCTTGGAAATGAACAGAGATCATTCTGTCATTTTTGAGTTTGCATCCAAGTACTGCCTTTTGGACTCTTTTGTTGACCATGATGGCTACTCCATTTCTTCTAAGGGATTCTTGCCCACAATAGTAGATATAATGGTTATCTGAGTTATTTTCACCCATTCCAGTTCATCTAAGTTCGCTGATTCCTAGATATCGACATTCACTCTTGCCATCTCCTTTTTGACCACTTCCAATTTGCCTTGATTCATGGACCTAATATTCCAGGTTCCTATGCAATATTGCTCTTTACAGCATCGGACGTTGCTTCTATCACCAGTCACATCCACAGCTGGGTATTGTTTTTGCTTTGGCTCCATCCCATCATTCTTTCTGGAGTTATTTCTCCACTGATCTCCAGTAGCATACTGGGTACCTACTGACCTGGGGAGTTCATCTTTCAGTGTCCTATCTTTTTGCCTTTTCATATTGTTCATGGGGTTCTCAAGGCAAGAATACTGAAGTGGTTTGCCATGCCCTTCTCCAGTGGACCATATTTGTCAGACCTCTCCACCATGACCCATCCATCTTGGGTGGCACCATACGGCATGGCTTAGTTTCATTGAGACAGACAAGGCTGTGGTCAGTGTGATTAGATTAGCTAGTTTTCTGTAGTTTTTGTTTCAGTGTGTCTGCCCTCTGATGCCCTCTCGCAACACTTACTCTCTTACTTGGGTTTCTCTTACCTTGGATGTGGGTATTTCTTCACGGCTGCTCCAGCAAAGTGCAGCCGTTGCTCCTTACCTTGGACAAGGTGTATCTACTCACGACGGCCCCTCCTGACCATGAATGTGGAGTAACTCCTCTCGGCCCTCCTGTGCCCACGCAGCAGCTGCTCCTTGGGCCTGGGTTAACTCCTCTCGGCTGCCGCCCCCGGCCCCTGGCCCAGCCTGACCTAGCTCCGCCCCCGGCCCCCAGCCCCGACCCCCGCCCGGCCGAGCTCCGCCCCTGGCCCCCGGCCCGGCCTAGCTCCCCACGGCCCCCAACCCCGGCCCGGCCTAGCTCCTCTCACTGCCGCCGCCGGCCCCGGCCCGGCCTAGCTCCTCTTGGCAACGCTTCTGTGCGGATCATCGCAGCTGCCTCGCTTCTGTGCAGACCGTCGCCGCCGGCTCGCTTCTAGAAAGGTAAGTCATGTGCAAAACAGGCTGAGGTAAAGCGCAGCAGTGGTTGGGAATAATCTTTGGCCTGCTCCTGGTGAGTTTAGGAGATGCGGAGGAAGAAAAAAAAAGTGTTTACAGTAATTTTTAGCAATAAAGTATTAATATTTTTATTTAAGGTAGGTACATGTTTTTAACTCAATAGACAACAGTATAGGGTACACATAACTTTTATAAGCACTGGGAAACCAACAAATTCATGTGACCCACTTTATTGGTATTTGTTTTATTGTGGCAATCTGGAACCAAACTTGCAATACCTCCAAGGTACACCTGTATGTGGTCAAGTAGGTTTGCTCTCTGTTGTGTCAACGATGGTCAGTGGCAGCTCTAGTCTCAGTAAAACTGTCATATATTACTCTAGAGATTCACTCTATGAGTCCACTAGGCTTTTAAACAAGCATGTTGCATCTGCATGTGTGGGATAAATGATGTGAAAACGAATAGATCCTGCTGAACAGGCCACAAGGAAAAGATTTTCTTTTGACCAAAGTAATCGTCTTGCTTGTGAACCTCTTTTCATTCTAGGCCCTGCCCTCTGTGCTGAGCCTGAGTCCAAAGTTTACCTCACAGAGAACTCAAAGCCAAAGCTCAGATCTATGTGAGGTTGTCTAATTGTGGCATGGGGCCCTGGGGAACAAACTCCTAGAAGAGGGGAGAGGGAAGTGAGGACAACAGTGAAATGAACAGAAGTTGAAAAGAAATGTGGATAGATGATGGTTTCTGTGGTCACCAGATCATGAGTAGAATATACCATGTATCCTTCTGAGAAGTTAAACCATCCTCAGGATATGAAGGGGGTTAAACTTCCAACAGCTATGGAAGGCAGAGGGTCAAGTTATGCAAAGTTCCCTGCTTAGCAGATAGTCCCTCTCAGCCATGCCCGCTGTTGGCAAACGGTGAAAAAATTTTCCAGAGGAGGGCTCAGGCCATCAGTCCCTGGTTCATTTTCTGGTCCCAGAGAGATATTCTTTAGGGAGAGGATTGGCCCCGTGAGTTCTTTTCTTGAGATCAAATTCCCCTGAGCCAGTCAGAGTGCACCAAGGTTGCAGATGGCAGAGAACCCAGGCCTAGGCCAAATCTTGCAGTGGCCATGCAATCCCTGAGTGTGGTTTGGGGTGTTCATGTAAGAAGAAAGGGAGAGTGAATGAAAACTCTCTCACCCATATAATCCCTAGGGGGAAACAGGAGCTTGTGTAAGGAAGCCTGGGCATCCTCAGAAATTATTATTGATACATTCTGAGGAACAAATGCAGGGCATGGGGAGGTTTCTGTGGTGCTATAGTTAAGTTAACACGAAGCACAGCTAGCTGGTCCCCAGAAGTAAACGCAGAGTTTACCCTGGTCCCATCCCCTCTTCTCTCAGTTGAACCAGGGAGACACAACTACGTGAACTTTCAGCATTCTTGCTCTGTAGCCTCTGCCAGAGCAAAGCAGTTTGGAGTGACAGACACAGGGAATAAGACTGTACCTTTCTGCCATTGACACAACAGGGTTACTTTCACTATTTTGCCACGGTTCAGGAGTGACAAGACAAGGGTCATTCTAGTCGACTAGGTTCCTCCCAGCCTATGTCTCATGTTGCTCTTCAGTCCCTAAGTCGTATCTGACTCTTTGCGACCCCATGGACTGCAGCATGCCAGGCTTCTCAAATTAATGTCCATTGAGTCCGTGATGCCAACCAACTATCTCTTTCTCTGTTGCCCCCTTCTCCTCTCGCCCTCAAACTTTCCCAGCATCAGGAACTTTTCCAATGAGTCAGCTCCTCACATCCCGTAGCCAAAGTATTGGAGCTTTGGCTTCAGCTTCCAATGAATATTCAGGGATGATTTCCTTTAGGATTGACTGCCTTGATCTACTTGCTGTCCAAGAGACTCTCAAGTTGTCTTCTCCAGCACCAAAATTTGAAAGCATCAATTCTTCAGTGCTCAGCCTTCCTTTTGGTCCAACTCTAATATCCATAGGTTACTAATGGAAAACAATCATAGCCTTCACTATACAGAAATTTGTTGGCAAAGTGATCTCTGCTTTTTAATACCCTGTCTAGGTTTGTCATAGCTTTATTGCCAAGGAACAGGAGTTTTTCAATTCGTGGCTGCAGTCAATGTCTGCTGTGATTTTGGAACCCAAGAAAATAAAATCTACCACTGTTTCCAATTTTTCCCCATCTATTTGCCATGAAGTGCATGATGGGGCCATATGCCATGACCTTAGTATATTGAATGTTGAGTTTTAAGCCAGCTTTTCACTTTCTTCTTTCACCTTGATCAGGAGACTCTTTAGTTCTTTTAGTTCACGCTTATTATCATAAGAGTGAAATCATCTGCATATCTGAGGTTGCTGATATTTCTTCTGGCAATCTTGATTTCAGCTTGTGGTTCATCCAGCCTGGCATTTCACATGATGTACTCTGCATATAAGTTAAATAAGCAGGGTCACAAGCCTTTCCCGATTTTGAAAAAGTCCGTTGTTCCGTGTCTGGTTCTGATTGTTGCTTCTGGACCTGCATACAGGTTTCTACGGAGGCAGGTAAGGTGGTCTGGTATCCCCATCTCTTTAAGAATTTTCCACAGTTTTGTGTGTGTGTGTGTGTGTGTGATCCGCACATTAGAAGACTTTTACATAGTCAATGAAGCAAAAGTAGATGCTTTTCTGGGATTCCCTTGCTTTTTATATGATTCAATGAATGTTGGAAATGTGATCTCTGGTTTCTCTGCCTTTTCTAAATCCAGCTTGTACGTCCGGAATTTCTTGGTTCACCTATTGATGAAGCCTAGCCTGAAGGATTTTGAGCATTGCCTTGCTAGCATGTGAAATGAGAGCAATTGTACAGAGGTTAGAACATTCTTTGGCACTGTCCTTCTTTGGGATTGTAATGAAAACCTTTTCTAGTCCCGTGGCCAATGCTGAGTTTTCCAAATTTGCTGACATATTGAGTGCAGCACAATAACAGCACCATCTATAGGGTTTTGAAATAGCTCAGCTGGAATTCCATCACCTCTATTAGCTTTGTTCGTAGTAATATATTCTAAGGCCCACTTGACTTCACACTCCAGGATGTCTTGCTCTGAGAGTGATCTCATCATCATGGTTATCTGAGTCACTAAGACCATTTTTGCCTGGTTCTTCTGTGTATTCTTGACACCTGTTCTTAATCTTATCTGCTTCTGCTAGGTCCTTGCCTTTTCTGTCCTTTATGGAGCCCATCGTTGCATGAAATGTTCCCTTGGTATCTCTAATTTCCTTGAAGAGATCTCTAGTCTTTCCCATTCTATTATTTTCCTCTATTTCTTTGCATTGTTCACTTAGGAAGTCTTGCTTTCCCTTTCTCCTTTGCCTTTCACTTCTCTTTTTTTTCCCCAGCTACTTGTAATGCTTCCTCAGACAATGATTTTGCCTTCCTGCATTACTTCCACCTCAGGATGGTTTTGGTCACTGCTTTCTATACAGTGTTACAAAGCTCTGTCCATAGTTCTTCAGGCACTCTGTCTACCAGATCTACTCCTTTGAATCTATTTGTCACCTCCATACCTGAATGGTCTAGTGGATTTCCCAACTTTCTTCTATTTAATACTGAACTTTACAATATGAAACATATAATCTGAGCCACAGCCAGCTCCAGAATTTGTTTTTCCTGACTCTATAGAGCTTCTCTGGAGAAGGCAGTGGCACCCCACTCCAGTACTCTTGCCTGGAAAACCCCATGGATGGAGGAGCCTGGTAGGCTGCAGTCCATGGGGTCGCTAAGAGTCGGACATGACTGAGCGACTTCACTTTCAATTTTCACTTTCATGCATTGGAGAAGGGAATGGCAACCCACTCCAGTGTTCTTGCCTGGAAAATCCCAGGGATGGTGGAGCCTGGTGGGCTTCCATCCGTGGGGTCGCACAGAGTCGGACACGACTGAAACGACTTAGCAGTAGCAGCAGCATAGAGCTTCTCCATGTTTGGCTGCCAAGAATATAATCAATCTGAATTCAGTATTGACCATGTGCTGATGTCCATGTGTAGATCATCTCTTGTGTTGTTGGAAGAGGGTGTTTGCTATGACCAGTGTGTTCTCTTAGCAAAACTCTACTAGCCTTTGCCCTGCTTCATTTTGTACACGAAGACCAAAGTTTCCCTGTTACTCAAGGTATCTCTTGACTTCCTACTTTTGCATTCCAATCCTGTAAGATTAAAAGGACATCTTTTTTGGCTGTTAGCCCTATAAGGTCTTGTAGGTCTTCGTAGAACTGTTTGATTTCATCTCCTTTGATACTAGTGATTGAGGCATAGACTTGGATTACTGTAATGTTGAATGGTTTGCTTTGGAAACCAACCGAGATTATTCTGCTGCTTTTGAGAATGCACCCAAATACTGTAGTTCAGATTATTTGGTTGACTATGAGAGTTACTCCATTTCTTCTAAGGAAATCTTGCCCACAGTAATAGATATAATGGTCATCTGAGTTAAATTTGCCCATTCCCATCCATTTTTGTTCACTGATTCCTAAAATGCCACTGTTCACATTTGCCGTCTCCTGTTTGACCATGTCCAAGTTGCCTTGATTCATGGATCTAACATTCCAAGTTCTTATGCAGTATTGTTCCTTACAGCATCAGAATTTACTTTCACCACCAGACACATCCACAACACCATCATTTCCACTTTGGCCCAGCCTCTTCATTCTTTTTGGAGCTATTTCTCTGCTCTTCCATGGTAACATAATGGACACCTACCGACCTGGGGGGCTCATCTGCCAGTGTCATATATTCTTGAATTTTCATACTTTTCATGGGGTTCTCGAAGCAAGAATACTGAAGTGGTTTGCCATTCCCTTCTCCAGTGGACCATGATTTGTGAGAACTCTCCACCATGACCCGTCCATATTGGGTTGTCCTGCATGGCATGGCTCATAGCTTCATTGAGTTACGTAAGGCTGTGATCTATGTGATCATTTTGGTTAGCTTTGTGTCACTGTGGTTTGTGGGGAACTCTCAAATTCACCTTCCTGCTGCAGGGAGAGCTCCAACAGCTGCAGCTACACTGCTCACCTTCAGAAACCAGACTAGAAGTGTGTATCTCCACAAAACCTGGTTCTCAATGATTTCTACCAAGTGAGAGTGCCTGCTTGGATCCCCAGTGGTAAAAACGTCCTGTGTGGCAGCCCTAGAGAGTTTCTCCTTTTGTTAGTGAGCAAGTTTCAGATTTTACATTTGTGTCTCATCATCACATGCCTGGTGGTTAAGAGAGCCCAGGCAGCAGGTCCAACAGCCTTTAAAGGATAAACCTATTGTTCATATTCAGTTCCTCCTGTACAAGGTGTCATGGTTCTTGGGATAGGAAGCCAGCTCAGTCCTGTATGAAAACAGAAGTTTAATGTGTCTTGTGTGACTTCTGAACAGAAGAGGTGAATATGCTTTATACATTGGAAGTACTAGGAAGAGAGTTCAATATTCCAAGGAAGAATAACTATAACAGTATTTTACACCCCTCTGGATTTGGTGGTATCTTATTCTATCTATGAATATGGATGCACCTAAAGAATAAAGGTGTTTTTTTTTCTTTTAAATTAAATTGTCTCTCCTTCCCAGTATAAGATGCCAGTTCAGTCACTAAAGAATGGATAATTTGTCATTTAAGAATGGCAAAATTATGGGTCATTTCCCCTCATCAATCTTTGTCCATTTTTGAGGCTAAAGGCAAGCTAGAAAAGTGCAGTTAAGGTACTCAAGTTGCCAACACTGGCAAATACATGCACTTTGTTAGCACATAGGCATCTTTTGCCCTGCTCCTCCACGGAAAGTGTTCTGATGAGCATGGCTTTAAATGAAATCCCAGTATCTTCTCTCCCTGTTTAGCTCAGGTACACCTATCAAGAGAGTAGAGCTACATTTCAGGTATAAACTAGTCTATTCCTGAGGAGAACATGTGCTATTCACACTCATGGTGTAAGAGGCAACTCACCATACACCTAGTCTCTTCTTGCAGCTAGAAGAGGCAAGCCCTGGGTAGGCCTAGAATGCAGAGGTCACAGTGTTTCTGCCCTAGCTTCATGACACCCACTTTGTGCCAGAGCCTGGGTTTTGCAGCAAAACTCATTTCAGGCCAAGGAGCCCTGGGTCCAACAAGAATTATCAGCAGTCTATTAAAACTCTAGAAAAGGCCAGTCCTGCTGTTTCAATCGTTAAGTCACCAGAGAAACAGTATGATGATAGAGTGGGTGCCTATTTTAGACAGCGTATTCAAAAGCAGAGACATCACTTTGCTGACAAATGTCTGTATAGTCAAAGCTATGGTTTTTCCAGTAGTCATTGGACTACTGACTAATAACATTCCAGTGAGAATTGAACCAACAAGAAGTCTGAGTGCCAAAGAATCGCTGCTTTCAAATTGTGGGGAAGAGGAAGGCTCTTGAGAGTCCCTTGGATAACAAGGAGACCAAACCAGTCAATCCTAAAGGAAATCAGCCCTGAATATTCATTGGAAAGACTGATGCTGAGGCTGAAGCCCTAATACTTTGGCCACCTGATGCGAAGAGCTGACTCACTGGAAAAGACTGATGCTGGGAAAGATTGAGGGCAGGAGGAGAAGGGGGCCACAGAGGATGATACGGTCAGATAACATCACTGACTCAATAGACATGAATTTGAGCAAACTCCAGGAGATGGTGAAGGACAGGGAAGCCTGGTGCACTATAGTCCATGGGTTTGCAAAGTCGGACATGACTTAATGACTGAAAAACAACAGGGTGCCTATGATTCATGTAGCAAAGTAACAATAGAAGGGACTCCCCTAAACTGATAAAGGATATGAAGCCAATTATTAATGTATTGCCTCCCTGTTCTAATTTCACCCTTTAAGATTAGCTCTCTGATAATGGATGGATTACTTTAAGAATCACTCCTTCAGAGTGATCATGATGCTCTGTTTTCTCAGTTAGAAGACACTGGGTGGACATTGAAGAAGGAAGTAGCTCTCCTGTGACTTCTGACTGTCAGAAGTGTGAGTGTAACAATAGCCTAGGTGTTCTGCTCCAAGCATGGGCCCAGAAAAACTGTCCTCATTGATTGTGCAGAACCAGGGTGGCCTGGTCATTGGCTTTCTGTGGGCCTCTTCATAGGGATATCTTGTGCTCCAAGCCACCTACCTGCTGACTCCCCCTACTTGATTGCACTCATTCCTCACCTTACCCCACCACTAGGTTTATCTCCTGTACTTATCCCAAGGCTGCGGCCCTTACAACATCGAGGCCCTCCTGATCTTATGTATAGGACATTGCTAGTTCCAGGCCTCCAACTCCACCAGGTCCCTTGTTCCTACTACACGTCCACATGCTGGCCACGAGCTGTGGTTTTGCCACACTGATGTCCTCCAGAGGGTACCTTCCTGTTTACTCTGCCACTGTAGACCAGCTCTGGTTCTGCAGACTGGCTCTGGCACTGGTAAATTAGCAAACTTCTCTGCCATCCAGTAGGTTCTGCTACACCTTCTCCAATGAGGTGTGATCTCCAGCCTTGGGGAGGAACCCCCATTCCAAGTTTGTCTTTCTTTGGGTATGCTTCTCAAACCCAGGATACCATATAGAGTTTTCCTATATCCTATATATTCTACATGTGTCATATTTAATAATTCTTTATGTTTAAACATTATGTTTAATTTTATGTTAAATTTCTCCTGTCCACTGTGTACTTTCCATCTCCTGATTGGATCCACATTGCTACAGAACACAACACCAACAGCAAATATCATTCTTGGAATTACTGAAAGCTTTCTTTTGAGAGCTTCATCAGGTAAGAATGTCCACTATCATCCAGAAAGTATAGTAGGTGGGAAAAGAAGGAACAAAGTGCTTGGAAAGGAAGACGTGAAACTGGCAGTATTTGCAGATGATATACTTCTGTACATTAAATTCTACAGGTATTTACAGACAAATTGGTAGAATCAATAAAAGAGTTTAGGTGGCTGTTAATAGGATAATATATTAACATCCAGAAGTCAATTTTATTCTATTTACCAGCAAGACATTTACAAAATGAAAATTTCAAAGGCAGTAATTATAAAATATGAAGTGCCTAGGATAAAATGCTCTCTTATGGGAAAAATGAATTATTATTGGGACATATTAATGAAGTTTTATTAAAAGGAAAGGCACACCATATCCATTCAATAACATTCTATATTATAGACAAGAAATCAAATCTAAAAGTGCAATGCAGTCCCAATTAGAACCCTAAATAGGATTTTGGTTGAATTTTTTTCTTATGAATTGGTATTTGAAAAGGATTCGAGAGAGGCAAAAATTAACCTAGACATTCTTGAAGAACAAGGTAGAGTTGAGTGGCCTTAGAATTGACTGTAGAACTGTAGGGATGAATTTGTGGTATTTTAAGTAGACAGATAAAGAGAGCCATGGTACTTAATAGAGAGTAGACAAACTAGCCCATACATAGGTAGATGTTTGATTTATGACACATGCAGCACTGCAAATCAGTCGGAAAAAGGCAGACTTTTCAATAAGTGGTTCACTGAGACAATCAGATATCCACATTAAAAAAAGAAAGAAACCCTACTCAACACTACACACAAACATCACTTGTAGGTGGATTATGACCTAACTGTGAGAGGCAAAACCATAAATATTTCAGAAGACAATATAGAGAATAGTTTCATGGCCCCAGAGCAGGGACAGATTTCTTGAAACAGAAAAGCACTAGCCATAAGGAAAAGAATGATATATTTTGACTATGCTATCATTAAGTATGTTATATAATTAAGCATGTCTTAATTAAAGTCTGTTCACAAAGCACAGCACAGAAGAGAAAATACAAACAACAAAGCAAAAGATTATTTTAGACACACATATATCCGTCGATGGATTGGTATTTAAAACACATAAATAACTCACTGTATCAGTAAAAACAAGATGGGAAATAGAATAGAAAAATGGTGAAAGAGTTGAACATGAACAGGCTTTTCATAGAAGAGAATGTCCAAAATTTTCATAAATGTGAGAATGTGGAAAAACTTAATAGTAGAGGAAAACAAATAAATTAAATTCCGGCAATAGTTGGTGTAGATGAAGATGGGCAGGCAGAGGAACGATCTATGTTGCTGCTGGGATTATAAGTTGGTACAATCACTACAGAAAACAATTTGGCACCATGTAGAAAAGCTGAAGATATGTATACTCTATGGGCCAGTGATTCTGTTCTTGCATGTTTCCCCAAGAGACTTTTAAACATAAGTCCCATGAAAAATGCCCAAGAATGTTCATTGCACCATTGTTCATGATTAAAAGCTAAAAACAGCCCCAGTGTTCATCCAGTGTATAATGGTACAATCATATCACAATTACTTTGCTAAAATCATGCACTGGAATGCTAGTCAAGGATGGAGACAAAAGGTCTAAGGCTACTAGTCACCAGATGGATGAGTCTCTCATATAAATATGATATAGAATGAAGGAAGCAGGCCATAAAAAGCAGCATGCAGTATGATTCCATTGACACAATTTCAAATAAACTATTGCTTAGGAATGCATACAAAAGTTGTCAAGCCATGTTTTAAAAAAAGCATTTTAGAAATGATTATCATAAAGTCAAGATAACGACTATATCCATAGGGGAGGGTGTGGGTTGTGATTGGGAGGAATACCAGTGGCTGTATTCTGGAAGGCTGGCAATGTTCTATTTCTTGACCTTGGTCCTGGTTACGTGTGTTTGCTCTTACAAGGAGCTTCCCTGGAAGATACATTATATGCACTTCTCTGTGCCTCAGATTTGAAAAAAATAAATGCTATCTCCAAAAAAACATAATAGAAAGAAAAATGTGTGATGTAGAAAATTTGATGTGGTTTGCACTGTTATGGATGAAAAACTTGATCTTTTAATCAAGAGAGCAGCAAGTGTCCATTATCATTAAAAGAGGGGAAAGAAGGGATTATTTAAACTGTCATTTAGTCACTAAAGACATCTGACTCTTTTGGGACCCCATGGACTGTAGCTGGCCAGGCTCCTCTGTCCATGGGATTTCTCAGCTAAGAGTACTGGAGAGGGTTGCCATTTCCTTCTCCAGGGAATCTTCTCGACCCAGGGATGGACCCAAGTCTACTGCATTGGTAGAAGGATTCTTTACCACTGAGCCACCAGGGAAGCCCATTTAAACTATAGGTATCCCATAATCTAGCCAGCACTTGAAACCTTTCTCTTGCCAGATAATTCACCCTATATTTATATCAATTCCCAACTCACTGATGACTGACAAAGTTGAGGATCATCATCAACATTAATAAGATCATTAGGCACCACAGGCCAAATCCATTACAATGAGACTAGGCCACCACACTTAAATGCAAGCAGGCACACCTAGGCTACTGGGCAGGCAAAAGGCATCTGTGCCTTTTTCTCAAGAGAGTCCACTACAGTAATTTAGGGTTTAACTTTATCACATTACACCAGTACTGCTGTCCAGAGACCTCCGCGTGCTGGAGAATCTAGAGTAAGCTGAGAAATGTCCGCATCATGCTGTGAGATTGGACATTAAATTTACCGTGGTGTACCCAAAGCTGGAAGAGCAAAGAGTTGGTTTAAGTTGTACACCTTGTAGGGAGAATCCAGGAGTAGGTTGGGTCTTCCAGATTTCAATATAAATTGCTTCATCCTCCAGGCCTTGCATTTCTAGGCTCAACAGTGCTAACCTGCTTTGACCCCACCTCTTACTCATTCTAGTCTCTGCACCATTAGGACGGAAAATTTAACTATGGGACAAATTTTCCTGAGGACATTGCTCAAGACAATTTTGAATATGAAAGTCTCCAGGAAAATTTTTAAAAAGACATCCTTTTCCACAGTGTATTCTCAAAGGAATTTTCTGTCACCTATCAATCCAGCCAGCCAGCCATCCTATACACAGTGTTTAACACATGGTAAGTGCCACCTGCCATGCTTAGCACTGGAAGGGACTGGGGTGTGTGTGTTTATTTTGGTACATATCGTGAGGTTCCGGTTTATGTTGCCATTTAGTAGATAGATACCTAAGGTATTCATTCCAGCACTTTTTACTGAAGTGAACTGCCGTTTCCCTTGTATCTCTGAAGACCTCCTTGATTTCCTACTAATATTAACAGTGGAACTTATTTATGTATATGAGGCTCTGCCCCTGGGCGTTCTATTCTGTTCTAGAGACCCTGTACAAGAATATTTAAATCACGGTGGCGTTAAACACGTTTTAATATCTGATAGGGCCAGTTTCTGCGCAGTGCACATTTTTTTTTCCCTTTCAGGAACGTGTTCGGGCCCGCGGCAGGGGGCGGGATCGCGCCTCCTCCGCGTCTCTGGTGAGAGTGGAGCTTCACGGACGCAGAGATGGAAATGCCGAGGCTGCTACCGGCTCGTGGTACAAGACAAGGCGGCGGAGCTGGCAGCCCCGAGGGCGGCGGCCGGATCCGCGGAGGTCCTGACCCGCGGGTCGGTGAGGCCCCGGCGCGCCGCCTCCTGCTGCTCCGGGGCCCCCAAGATGGCGGGCCCGGGCGGCGGCGTGAGGAGGCCAGCGCGGCTTCTTCGTGCCCAGGCACGGGCCCGAGCCCGAGCCCGTTGGCGCTGAGGCCCGATCACGCTAGCGGCTGTGGCAGCGGCGGCGGCGGCGATGACTTCTTCCTGGTGCTGCTGGACCCGGTGGGTGGAGACGTAGATACCGCGGGCGCTGGCCAGGCCGCAGGGCCCGTGTGGAGGGAGGAGGCCGGGCTGGGCCCAAGGCTCCTGGGGGGCGAAAGCGGCGCGAACCCCGAGGGCCGCCCTGCACTGGGCCCCAGCTGCCTGTCGGCTATCCCCACTCCAGTCCCGGCCCTGGCCCCGATCCCCGCACCAGGCCTGGGCCCTGCCGCGGCCTTCGCAGGCACTGTCACCATTCACAACCAAAACCTGCTGTTGCGCCTGGAGAACGGCGTCCTCACTCTGGCCACGCCCCCACCGCAGCCCGGGGGTCTGATAGCCCCGCAAGCTGGAACCCCTCACGCCGCGCAGCCTGGAGACTGTCCAGAGCTGCCGCCCGACCTCCTGCTGGCGGAGCGGGCAGAACCTGCGCCTGCCCCCGGGCCTGAGGAGGAGGCTGAGGGCCCAGCTGCTGTTGAGAGCCCCCGCGGGCCGCCAGGTCCAGGCCAGGGCGTGTTGGTGTACCTGTGTCCTGAGGTGCAGTGCGGACAAACCTTCGCCAAGAAGCACCAGCTGAAGGTGCACCTGCTGACACACAGCAGCAGCCAGGGCCAGCGGCCCTTCAAGTGCCCCCTGGGTGGTTGCGGGTGGACCTTCACCACCTCCTACAAGCTTAAGAGGCACCTGCAGTCACACGACAAATTGAGGCCCTTTGGCTGCCCAGCAGAGGGCTGTGGCAAGAGCTTCACCACCGTGTATAACCTCAAAGCACACATGAAGGGCCACGAGCAGGAGAACTCATTCAAATGTGAGGTGTGTGAGGAGACCTTCCCCACACAGGCCAAACTCAGTGCCCACCAGCGCAGCCATTTCGAGCCTGAGAGGCCCTACCAGTGTGCGTTTTCAAGCTGCAAGAAGACGTTTATCACAGTGAGTGCCCTGTTTTCCCATAACCGCGCCCACTTCAGGGAACAGGAACTCTTTTCCTGTTCCTTTCCTGGCTGCAGTAAACAGTATGACAAGGCTTGTAGGCTGAAAATTCACCTTCGCAGCCACACTGGTGAGAGACCATTCCTTTGTGACTTTGAGGGCTGTGGCTGGAACTTCACTAGCATGTCCAAACTCCTAAGGCACAAACGGAAGCACGACGATGACCGGAGGTTCATGTGCCCCGTGGAAGGGTGTGGGAAATCTTTCACAAGGGCTGAACATCTGAAAGGCCACAGCATAACCCACCTGGGCACGAAGCCTTTTGTGTGCCCGGTGGAAGGTTGCTGTGCCAGGTTCTCTGCTCGCAGTAGCCTCTACATTCACTCCAAGAAACACTTGCAGGATGTGGACACTTGGAAAAGCCGATGCCCTGTCGCCACTTGTAATAAACTCTTCACATCCAAGCACAGCATGAAGACCCACATGGCCAAAAGGCACAACCTGCGCCAGGATCTCTTAGCTCAGCTGGAAGCTGCAAATTCTCTTACACCCAGCAGTGAACTTACCAGCCAGGGGCAGAGTGACCTCAGTGATGCTGAGCTTGTGTCTCTCTTCTCTGATGTGCCTGGTAATAGTTCTGCTGCAGTACTGGACACGGCATTGGTGAACTCTGGGATCTTGACTATTGATGTGGCTTCTGTGAACTCAACTCTGGCAGGAAACCTCCCTGCTAATAATAATAATTCCTTAGGGCAGGCGGTGGACCCTCAGGCCTTGATGGCCACCAGTGACCTTCCTCAAAGTTTGGATACCTCACTCTTCTTTGGAACGACAGCAGCAGGTTTTCAGCAGAGTCCCTTAGATATGGATGATGTCTCAAGTCTAAGTGCGGGGCCGTTGGCATCTCTGAGCTCTTTGGCTGTGAAAAACTCGACTCAAGAGCCCCAAGCTTTGACCCCTAGCAGTAAGCTAACAGTAGACACAGATGCTCTGACTCCTTCAAGCACCCTTTGTGAAAACAGTGTCTCAGAACTACTGCCACCAACCAAAACGGAATGGAATGTACATCCTGACTCTGACTTCTTTGCACAGGAGGAAGAAACCCAGTTTGGATTCTCCAATCCAGCAGGAAACCATGGCTCTCAGAAAGAAACAGATCTTATCACAGTGACTGGCACCTCATTTTTGGTATGAACTAAACTCTGTTCATTCCTTGCCACATGGCTTACTTTTATTGATGGCACTCAATTTTGAGAATGTTCTGGACTGAATGCTTAAATACAGTCATTTCTTATAGGTCTGAAGAAGAACAGAGCCCTGGGCTACAAGTTTGGAGATTTAAATCCTGATCTTGAGTCTGGAACTGGCGGGTTGTGTGACCTTGAACAAGTCACTTATCCTATCTGAGCCTTAATTTCCTTATTTATAAGATGAGGTGGTTTGAATAGATTGTTTCTAAGGTCTTTTCAACTCTATGATTCCTTGATAATATGCTTCTTTCCTTGAGAAAAATAAGAACATTTTTTCAGTGATGTTGCATGTGCTTTTTTCAAACATGCATAATATACACATGATATAATGACCATTCATGTACATGACACCCAACTTCAGCTATTACCAATTCATGAATATTCTTGTTTATCTAATCTCCATTCATACCCTCTTCCAGTATTATTTTGAAATGAATACAAGATATCACATCATTTCAACCATAAATATGCAATATATAGTTCTGAAAAGCATGGGCTCTTTTGGAAAAATCTTCAATTCCATTATCATACTTAAAGTTAGTGGTAATTCCTTGATATTGTCAACATTCCAACTTATAATTGTCTCATAAATGCTATTTGTTGTTAACATTTAAACAGTTAGAATCCGAGTAAGCCTCTTAAGTGTCTTTTTAATCTGTATGTTACCCTGTTGTCTCTTTGCATTTAATTCATTGAAGAAAGGTTATTTTACATGTAGAGCTTGCCACAGTCTTAAGTCTTGGTGAATATATCCATATGGTGTCACATTCCTCTACACTCTATTTCCTTAATTTGGTGTTTGGATATAGAGACTTGGTCAGAATGGAAATATGATTTGGGGGCCATGAATGTTTAATGTGTTGTGTTCTTTTAGCATGTGGCACAAAATGTCTGGTTTTCTCTTGGATATTTGCAGCTGCCAGTGATCAGTGCATTAATTCATAGTTACCTTTGCTTCTGATATCATGAATTGTTCTTGTAGAGTTACTATTAGTGGAGGAAGAAATGCTGCTGAAGGCATATATAAAAATTCATTAGAAATATATTCAATGACAAAACATTTTCTTGAAGATAGAACTAACAAGGAGAAAAAGGTAACAAAAAATGTGTTGACTCTGCTGACCATTTATCTTCCTTGCCTCTTTTGATGATAAGAGGGTTTGTTTTTATAGAAATTGCCAGCCAGGACTTTGACATGAAACAGCATGTGCATGCTTAGTTACTCATTCATGTCCGACTCTGCGACCTCATGGCCTGTAGCCCGCCAGGCTCCTCTGTCCATGGGATTTTCCACTGCAAGAATACTGGAGTGGGTAGCCATTCCCTTCTCCAGGTTATCTTCCTGACCCCAGTCTCGAACCTGGGTCTCCTGTATTGCAGACAGTTTCTTTACCATCTGAGCCACTAGGGAAGCCTGACATGAAACAGACACCGGGTCAAATTCATGTTGAATAAGTGGCCTTGAATAAATTAGTTTCACTAAGCTTCAGTTTCCTAGCTGTCAAATGGTCATAGCAATGCACATACATAGCTAACACACTGAGACTTTTAATCCTTTCCAGTTTTTAATAGGTAAGGGAAAATATTACATGCTTTGGCTTATCTTGCTGAATTTATACAATCCTTTCACCCTCTCAATCCTCCTTACTATAAAGAAGAAATTGGAATAATTTGATCCTGTTCCTGTCTAGACAATAAGATTTGTGAGAGTTAGGTTGAAGCTGGATGGGGAAATCTCTTTATTCCCTCCACTGTATTATTTCCTCCCCACCAGGAATTTCTGTGGCTAATGCCAGAAGTGGAAACCATTACTCACAGGTATATCTGCATCCCTATTCATTAGACCAATCTGTCACCATCTTTGCTCTCATTCAGAGTTAGACTTTGCAGTAACTGCAAAGTCGCTTGTGCATGAAACTGATAATGGAGCAGAGAAAGTTTCCTCCTCCCTGTGGTTTGGAGAGCTCACTGCATTTTCCCAGAGTTGAAAGGAAAGTTTGAAGCTGAATATTGTGTAAAATGTCTGTCTCACATGAGTGTGGCATTTTGAATTTTGTGGAATATCTTCACAACTGTTGTTCAGAGCAACCCCGTGTGGTGGTTTTGGCAAATTCTGCTGTGACTCATGGCATTTTAGCAAGTGCACATTCCAAATGGACTTTGGCTAGTGACTGACAGTTCTATATATAGCTTAAAACAAAGAAGATAAATTCTTTTCACCTCTCCTTTCCCACTCATCCAACTTTCATGATTTATTACTGTGTCATAACTAGCTTCTGTTTTCCACTTTAATTGGTTTCTGTTACTTTCTGTTTACTTTCTCCCCCGTCCTTGTTTGTGCATTCCAGCCCTTGCCATGCCTTACTTTTTACTTTTTAATGGATAGATCTCTTCTTGCCACTATTCCTCAGATTTCCTCATAGCCATTTTCTTCCATTGATAACATTTGCTGAGTGTACGCTTCAGTTGTGTGTATAGTAAGAAGTTATTTTCTGAGCTTAAATAATCCTGTGTGTATATATATGACTCAGATGATATAAGACATTATTTTCTATATTGTGCAGACAAGAAATGGATTTCTGTTTCATTATTTCCATTTTTAAGAAATTTTTGCCAAGGAGTTCAGTTAAAACTCTTTATTTGCTGTAGTGTACTAGCCCAGTAGTGTTTGCATGTGAATGTCTATGGATGACATTTATTGTAGCGCTTTGGAAGTGCACCAAAAAATTGTCACTTTGAAATGTATATGTACTGTGTGTAAGGGGTATACACACACATCCACATAAATATATTTTTAAAGTGGTTTTATTCATTTAGTGATAAAAAGTAGGTATACTTTTGTAAATCAGAGAAGTGCTCAGAATTTCATTGTGTCTACTCGGTGTTTTCTCTTTGCTTTAGAAATGTTTGTATTCATAAAGCACATTTAAAAATATTGTAATTCATTAAGGACTCTTAAATTGACCACTATATTGCATATCTGGCAGTTAACGTGTGTCGAGGATTGAAATGAACACACAAGTAGCGAGCATCAAATAAATTACTTACACATGAAGAGAATTTATACTGTGATTTCTTTTTTGAATTCCTTAAACCAAGTTCCGTCCAATAAAAAAATCATTATACTTTTTCCTACTCATTGAATTTTCAAAGGACAGATGTTAACTTTTCTCATGGGTTCACAGGATTTCATTGAACAAATTCGTTCAAATAATTCCCTTTCAACTCCATTTTCTAGAAAAATGATGGACCTTTTTATACTTTAAAGGTGTGAAGTTAAATTTCTGTTGTTGATGGTTTAAAATTGCCATCACTCCTTTTAAATAATTGTGCATGTTTTATTTTTATTTTATTTTTTTTATAAATTTATTTATTTTAGTTGGGGGCTAATTACTTTACAATATTGTAATAGTTTTTGCCATACATTGACATGAATCAGCCATGGGTTTACATGTGTTCCCCTTCCTGGACCCCCCACCCACCTCCCTCCCCATCCCATCCCTCTGGGTCATCCCATTGCCCCGGCCCTGAGCCCTTGTCTCATGCATCGAACATGGAATGGTGTTCTGTTTCACATATGATAATATACATGTTTCAATGCTATTCTCCCAGAACGTCCCACCCTCACCTTCTCCCTCAGAGTCCATAAAATTGTTCTATGCATCTGTGTCTCTTATTCTGTCTCGCATATAGGGTTATCGTTACCATCTTTCAAATTCCATAATTGTGCATGTTTTAATTTAATCCTATTTCCTTTCTGCTTCTCCTCCATTTGGTTTATTAAAAAAATCTTGCCAATTGGAAGCATAATAATCTAATGGCTTAAAACAGGTTTATTTCTGGGTACTCTGTTGATCACATTGATCATGGTAAAAATATATTGGCATTGGCATTTTTACCAAGTAATGTAATGAATATAACACAATGCTGAATAGCAGGAGTTAATTATGGGTAAATTATGAAATTTATTTGTCTCTTCATGTTCTTATCCAGGAGGCATACGAGAAGGCAATTTATTAACTGGAGGTACCACTGTATTTATTTCAAGTTAATAAATACTTATTAAGCATCATTGTACAAAATACAATGTAACATATTAAGGGTTCTGTGAGAAGAGTAGTATGCAACTCTGACGTTTATGAAGATTACAGTTGATGGGAGACAAAAAAAGGTTAAATGGAGAAGAGAAACAGGAAAAGTTTAATTTGGTACCAAAATGACTGACAGGTGAAAAAAAAAAAACGGTAAGAATAATGAGTTTATTCTGAACACAGATGAGAGCCAGTGAACATGTTTAAATACAGGAGTCATATCATGAAAATGATATCTTAGAGTGTTAATATAATAGAAGTGTACAATATGGATTAGATGGTGCATGCATGCATGCTAAGTTGCTTTAGTCATGTCCAATTCTGTGTGACCCTATGATCTGTAGCCCACCAGGCTCCTCTGTCCATGGGATTTTCCAGGCGAGAATACTGGAGTGGGTTGCCATACCCTCCTCCAGGGGATCTTACCAACCCAGGGATCGAACCCCCATCTCTTATGCCTCCTGCATTGGCAGGTGGGTTCTTTATCACTAGTGACACCTGGGAAGCCTGAATGGTAGAGACTGGAATAGAAAACCAGTGAGAAAGCTTTTGCAGCAGTGCAGGTGTTCTATGACGAAACATGAACCCTGTACTAGATGATGTCAGTGGGAAATGACAAGAAGGAACAGATACTAGGGAGATAGCTACCATCATAGCAAATTAGAAATAACTCGTTTCCTTGGGGACTGTCATAATCATTTTCACTTAACAGTGGAGTAAGTAAGGAAAGTCTTTTTTGGAAATGAGTGTGTTAAAATGGTGTTTAGCTAAATGATAATTTTAAAATAATTGTTATTCCTGCATAAGCTATCCATATTGTGCTTTATCTGCTTTCTAAACAGCAACTGAGGGCCACTTCCTCTTTCTTAGTCCCCTCAGGCATTCTTAGAACTACCTACACAATTCTGATCCTTTTATTTCCCTTTCAATTATGAGAGGCCTCTTCAACTTGTCTTGAGTGAGACACTGAACAACATGGTACTATTTAGTTTACGTGGCCATTGAGCACTTGAAATGGGCCTAGTATGAATGTAAGACTGAATTTTTAATTAAACTTAATTTAGATTGAATCTGAAACAGTTTAAAATATTTTCTGTTAAACACAACTATACTGCCTTAGTAGGATTAAATTTCACTTTAATTATTGAAACTTTAACATCCAAATTGAGATGTACTGTAAAATACAAACATAATTTTGAAGGCTTAGTACACAAAAATATTTCATAGTATTTTTTATTGATTACACGTTGCATAATATTTGAATATTTTTCAGTGTTATTGTGGTATAATTGATGATAAAATTGTAAAATATTTAAAATGTACATTGTGGAGGTTTGATATTTGTATACATTGTGAGGTGTGTTAACTAACTAGATCCCATTCTTAGGGCCTAGTTAGTTAATTCATCCATCAAGTTACATATTTATTCATTTTTGAGGGAAGTAATATAACAGTAAAATTAATCCTAATCGTTTTTTACTTTTAAAAATGTGGCTATAGAAAAATTTTAAATTATGCATTATAACATTTAAAATGTTTTTAAAATTAAAAGCTACAGATATTACTCTTATTAAGTTTCTATTGGAAAGCACCAATCTGGATGTAACATTACCTCTCTCTCTCCAGACTACTCTGCATCAAAATGAGTTATGCAGTCTCTGCTGTGCATTGAGTACCTTCTATACTACTGTGGTTAAGGTTTGGTAGTTATTCTATTATATATTTAGGGTAAAATGATTTAAGTATTATCACAGACTTGGCCAAAATTTGGTGAATTGTTACTATGAATTTGAGCAATTCTTCATGAAAATTTTATTTACTGGAGTGAGTTTTACCTGCATTTGTCTCAGTTGGAGCAGGCCAGTAGTAGAATCGTCGAAGTCCAACATCGCTGGATCTTTGTGAGACTGGCTTGTGGCTCCTTAGCCAGAGTTACATCTGTCACTAGAGAAAATTGAGAGGCAAGTGGTGGCATAAGAACGTAGTCATGAGAACCCCTATCATAGTCTTCCCATTTTATAATTGCTTTATCCAGTAAAAGAGATAACCTTAAAAAGAGTGGAAGAAAAACAGTGAAAAATTAAAGGAGCATGAATTAGGAATTAGTCTGTATTTAATGGTACATTTGTTTTACCTACATTGTCCTACATTGTCAACTAAATTTCATTCTTTTTAATTGCTAACATTTAAAACCACATAAAACCCTTTTAATTGTCAGTTTTTCTAAAGAAAGAAGCCTAACAGTATTTTAAAAGAAAGCATCAACAGTCTAAAAGCACCAACAGTCTCTGACCCTTAATACCATCCTTTATACATGTTTACCAAGGTGCATGCTAAGTCACTTCAGTTGTGTCCGACTCTTTGTGACCCTATGAACTGTAGCCCTCTGGACTCTCTATCCATGGGATTCTACAGGCAAGAATACTGGAGTGGGTTTCCATGCCCTCGTTCAGGGAATCTTCTCGACCCAGGGTCTGAACCTATGTCTCCTGCAGCTCCTGCATTGCAGGCAGATTCTTTACCACTGAGCCACCAGGGAAATCCATTTACCAAGGTACCAATCATCAGTTATGTATTGAGTATGTAATATGTGAAGCACTCTGAGGTATTACACCTAAGTATGCTTCACTAATCCATTAATAAATATTTTACCTCTTAAGTACTCCTCATGTGACAAGTATTGTCCTTATGTTCAAAGACATGATCTAGATGGGAAATTATTAAAAACAATATATAACAGAATTCTAAAGAAGCACCTTATAGATTTTACCAGAGTAAGATCTATCATTTTAAGTGGATGTACTAGAAATGATTCTAGAGAATTTATACATTTTAAAAAATCTATTTATTTTTAATTGAAGGATAATTGCTTTATAATATTGTGTTGATTTCTGCCATACATCAATGTGAATCAGCCATAGGTATACATATGTCCCCTCCTTCTCGACTCCTTCCAACCTCCACCATCCCAACCCTCTAGGTTGTTACAGAGCCCTGGTTTAAGTTCCCTGAGTCATACAGAAAATTCCCATTGGATATCTATTTTACATATGGTAGTGTATATGTCTCCATGTTAATCTCTCTATTCGCCCACCCTCTCCTTGCTGTCCTCATCCCCATGTCCATAAGTCTGTTCTCCATGTCTGCATTTCCACTGCTGCCCTGCAAATAGGTTCATTGGTACTATCTTTCTAAATTACATATGTATGTATTATTGTATGATATTTGTTTTTCTGACTTACTTCAGTCTGTATAACAGACTAGGTTCATCCACCTCATTAGAACTGACTCAAATGCATTCTTTTTTATAGCTGGGTAATATTCCATTATGTACATGTAACACAGCTTCTTTATCCATTCAGTTCATCTGTCAGTGGATATCTAGGTTGCTTCCATGTCCTAGCTCTTGTACATAGTGCTGCAGTGAACACTGGGGTATGTGTGTGTTTTTCAGTTTTGGTTTCCTCAGGGTATATACCTAGTAGTGGGATTACTGGGTCATATGGTAGTTTCATTCCTAGTTATTTAAGGAATCTCCATACTGTTATCCATAGTGGGTGTATTAATTTACATTCCCACCAACTGCAAGAGGCTTCCCTTTTCTCCACACCTTCTTTAGCATTTATTTTTTGTGGATTTTTTGATGATGGTCATTCTGACCAGTGTGTGTTGGTATCTAATTGTAGTTTTGATTTGCATTTCTCTAATAATGACTGATGTTGAGCATTGTTTCATATGATTACTAATGATCGGTATACCTTCTTTGGAAAAATGTCTGTTTAGGTCTTTTGCCCACTTTTTGATTGGGTTGTTTGTTTTTTCTGATATTGAGTTGTATGAGCCACTTATATATTTTGGAGATTAATTCTTTGTCAGTTATTTCATTTGCTATTATTTTCTCTCATTCTGAGAGTTTTCTTTTCACCTTTTTTATATTTTCCTTTGCTTTGCAAAAACTTTTAGGTTAAATTAGGTCCCACTTGTTTATTTCAGTTTTTATTTCCATTACTCTAGGAGGTGGGTCATAGAGGATCTTGCTGTGATTTATGTCATACAGTGTTCTGCCTATGTTTTCCTCTAAGAGCTTTATGGTTTCTGGTCTTACATTTGGATCTTTAATCCATTTTGAGTTTATCTCTGTGTATGGTGTTAGCAAATATTCCAATTTCATTCTTTTACATGGAGTTGTCCAGTTCTCTCAGCACCACTTATTGAAGTGACTATCTTTCCTCAGTTTATATTCTTGCCTCCTTTATCAAAGATAAGGTGCCCATAGCTGTGTGCGTTTATCTCTGGGCTTTCTATCTTATTCCATTGTTCTATATTTCTGTTTTTGTGCCAATATAATACTGTCTTGATGACTGTAACTTTGCAGTATAATATGAAGTCAGGAAGGTTGGTTCCTCCAGCTCTGTTTTTCTTTCTCAAAATTGCTTTGGCTATCCAGGGTATTTCCATATGAATTGTAAAAGCTTTTGTTCTAGTTCTGTGAAAAATGCCATTAGCGATTTGATATGGATTTCATTAAATCTGTAGATTACATTTGGTAGTATAGTCATATTCACAGTATTGATTCTTACAATCCAGGAACATGGGATATGTCTCTGTTTGTCATCTTTGATTTCTTTCATCAGTGTCTTATAGTTTTCTGTATACAGCTCTTTTGTTTTCTTAGGTATGTTTATTCCTAGATATTTTATTCTTTTTGTTACAATGATAAATGAGATTGAATCCTTAAGTTCTCTTTCTGATTTATCATTGTTAGTATATAGGAATGCAACTGATTTCTGTCTACCACTACTAATGTGTCACTGTCAATTTTCCATTTGATACTCATTAAATTAAATTATCAGGGCTTCCCTGATATCTCAGTTAGTAAAGAATCTGCCTGAAATGCTGGAGACCTTGGTTCGATTCCGGGGTCTGGAAGATCCACTGGAGAAGGGATAGGTTACCAGTCCAGTATTCTTGGGCTTCCCTTGTGGCTCAGCTGGTAAAGAATGTGCCTCAGTGTGGACACCTGGGTTCAACCCCTGGGTTGGGACAATGCCCTGGAGAAAGGAAAGGCTACCCACTCCAGTATTCTGGCCTGGAGAATTCCATGGACTGTATAGGGTCACAAAGAGTCAGACATGACTGAGCGACTTTCATACTTTCACATTGAGGTGCTCCTATGTTGGGTGCATATATATTTATAATTGTTTTGTCTTCTTCTAGGAGTGACCCCTTGATCGTTATGTAGTATCCTTCTTTGTCTCTTGTAATGGTCTTTAAAGTCAGTTTTATCTGTTATGAGTATTGCTGTTCCCGCTTTCTTTTGATCTGTTTTCAGTGAGTACCTTTCTCCAACCCTTCATTTTCTGTCCATATGTGTCCGTAGGTTTGAGGTGGGTCTCTTGCAGACAACATATGTGGGTGTGTTTTTTTTTTGTATCCATTCAGCCAAGCTATGTCTTTTGGTTAGAGCATTTTTTATTGTTCTGGATTTGTTTTATAGGTCTTTTCTGTGTTACGTGTATAGAGAAGTTACTTTAGCATTTGTTGAAGAGCTGGTTTGGCGGTGCTGAATTCTCTTAGCTTTTGGTTTCCTGTAAAGCCTTTGATTTTTCCTTTGAACCCGAATGAGATCCTTGCTGGATAGAGTATTCTTCATTGTAGTTTTTTTTTTTTTCTTTTATCACTTTAAGTATATCCTGCCATTCTCTTCTGGCCTGAGGTTTTATTGAAAGATCAGCTATTACCCTTATGGGGATCCCCTTGTATGTTTTTTGTTGCTTTGCCCTTGCTTCTTTTAATATTTGTCCTTTGTGTTTAATTTTTGTTAGTTTATTAATATGTCTTTGCATGTCTCTGTATGGGGCTCTCTGCTTCCTGGACTTGTGTGGCTATTTCCTTCCCCATTTTAGAGAAGTTTTTGTCTATAATCTCCTCAAATATTTTCTCATGCCCCGTCCTTTTGTCTTCTTCTGGGACTCCTATAATTTGAATGTTTGGGTGCTTAATGTTGTCCCAGAAGTCTCTGAGGCTGTCCTCATTTCTTTTTATTCTTTATTCCACTCTGCTTCAGTTTTTTTTCCACCATTTTATCTTCCAGCTCATTTATCCTTCCGTCTGCATAATTTACTCTATTGTGGGTTCCCTCCAATGTATTTCTGATCTCAACAGTGGAAACAGTGACAAACTTTAGTTTTGGGGGCTCCAAAATCACTGCAGATGGTGACTGCAGCCATGAAATTAAAAGACGCTTACTCCTTGGAAGAAAAGTTATGACCAAGCTAGACAGCATATTAAAAAGCAGAGACATTACTTTGCCAACAAAGGTCCGTCTAGTCAAGGCTATGGTTTTTCCAGTGGTCATATATGGATGTGAGAGTTGGACTATAAAGAAAGCTGAGCATTGAAGAATCAATACTGTGGTGTTGGAGAAGACTCTTGAGAATCCCTTGGACTGCAAGGAGATCCAACCAGTCCATCCTAAAGGAAATCAGTTTTGAATAGTCATTGGAAGGACTGCTGTTGAGGCTGAAACTCCAATACTTTGGCCACCTGATGCGAAGAGCTGATTCATTTGAAAAGGCCCTGATGTTGGGAAAGATTGAAGGCAGGAGGAGAAGGGGACGACAGAGGATGAGGTGGTTGGGTGGCATCACCAACTCAATGGACATGTATTTGTGTAAACTCTGGGAGTTGGTGATGGACAGGGAGGCCTGGTGTGCTGAAGTCCATGGGGTTGCTAAGAGTCAGACACGACTGAGCGACTGAACAGAACTAATTGCATTGTTCTTTGTTGATTGTTTAATTCTTTTAGGTCCTTTTAAAACATTTCTTACTCTTTTAAATCCATACCTCCAGTCTATTTCACATGCCTCCATTTTGTTTTCAAGATTTTTGATCATATTTACTATTATTATTATTATTATTATTAATTCTCTTCAAGGTAGACTCCTTATTTCCTCCTCGTTTGTTGGGTTTGGGGTGTTTTTACCTTGTTCCTTAACCTGCTACATAGTTCTCTGTCTTTTCATTTTGTTTAGTTTACTGTGTTTGGGGTCCTCTTTCTGAGGTTTGGAATGTCATAATTCCTCTTAATTGTGGTTTCTTCCCCCCATAGGTGGGGTTGGACCAGTGCATTTTGTAGTTTGCCTGACTGGGGATGTATGCCTGTGTTCTGTTGGATGGAGCTGGATTTCATCTCTCTGAATGGCAGTGCTGTGTCCAGTAGTGTTTTGAGGTGTCTATGGGTTTGGTATGGCTTTGTGCTGCCTGTCTGCTAATGTGCAGTGTTGTGTTCCTGTTTTGCTGAAGGATTGGCATGAGGGGTCCTGCTTGCTGGTGCTTGGGTGGAGCTTGGTCTCAGTGTAGATACCTTTGGGTGGGCTCTTGTCTATTAATGTTCCATGGAGTTGGGAGTTGTCTGATGTTCCAAAGTCCTGCAGTTGAGGCTCCTCCCTCTGGGGTTCGAATCTAACCTCTTACAGTAGCATCATGATTTCTCAGGCCACACAGCACAAATGACAACAAAACCCCTGGGTTAATGAGAATGGCCAGGAACACCTAAACAGGTTGACATATATATATATATATATATATATATATAAAGAACTGAAGTGTGAGAAAGGAGAAGAAGGTGGTATAAAATGATAAAGGAGAGAGTCAAAAGTGAAAAGAGCACTCAAAGTGAATAATCAAACCCCTAAGTGGATGTGGGAACTAAAAATTAGACTCTCAAAGATGCAAAATTAATAACAAAATGTCAAAAAGCAAGAATTAAAAAGCTAGAATAAAATTAGATTCTCAAAAGTACAAAATCATAAAAATACCAAACACAAGCATAAAAAATAAGGAATTTATTTAAAAAATAAAGTGTTTCTCAGTTCTTACAAAAGGTAAAAGTAGGTTATAAAATATAAAAATTAAATGAATCATAAAGCACCATATTATTTTGGGTCCCAAGATGGCAGAGGAATAGGACGGGGAGACTACTTTCTCCCAGAAAAAATTCATGAAAAGATCATTTAAATGTTGAGCAGCTTCCACAAAACAACTTCTGAATGCTGGTGGAGGATACCAGGCACCCAGAAAAGCAGCACAATCTCTTCCAAAGGAGATAGGACAAAATATAAAAGACAAAAACAGAGACAAAGGATTTAGGGATGGAGACCTGTCCTGGGGAGGAAGTCGTGAAGGAGAAGAAGTTTACACACAATAGGAACCCCTCTCACAGGTGTGTCAGTGGGGAGCTTTGGAATCTCAGAAGGCAACATAACTGGGGGGGGGGGGAAGAAAACCCACAGAATATGTGCCTAACTGCAAATACTTGCAGAGAATCGGCTCATGTGATGGCGTCTGCCAGCAGCAAGTGGGGGCTGGGCAGTGAGGCACGGGCTGCATCATTGGTCTTTAGGGTAAGGATTGGACTTGAATGCTCTGAGGACAATCTGAGGGAGCTAATGTGACATAGCAACCCAAACCATGGGATCATCAGAGAGGCCCCCCCCCCCAAAAAAAAGGACCTTTCCTGTGAAAGGCTCTAACACTGCACGGTGACCCCTGGAGCACTCACGTAACAAAGAATTGTGCCCTAGCAAATACCAAAGGAGAGCAAGCCAGCTACTGTTTAGGGCCCTCCCTCCCTGGAGGCAGGTGTGCAACAGCCAGTGCCAGAAGGCAAGGGGCTGCTGCAGTCTTGGCCCCAGAGACCACATCTTCCATCAAACTGTGAACAGGCTGCCAGTGGTTAATGACATCTCCCTGGGATCCTGGATGGTTCACATCTGCCATGACTGTCATAGCCTGAGATCAGCTCTCCAGAGGAGACATACAGCACACCTGGGACTGTACCCTCGCTGTGCACCTGGGAAACCAAGCGGCCAGGACTGGGGAGGTGCATAAGATGCACGGCCTACCTAGAATAGTATGCTCGCCAAGCACCTAATCGCCTGAGTGGCTTGGACCTGGGAAGGGCAAAAAACGCACAGCCCATCTGGGTCTGGGCCCTTGCAGAGCACCCTGGAGCCTGCGCAGGGTGGACCCAGGAAGTACACCCTGCCTTGGGCTGTGGCAAACTCAGTGTAGTCCATCCACTTTGAGCACTTCCCGCAAATACCAGCAGCATTTGTTTGCAGTGTCCCTTTCTCCCCACAGCACAACTGAAAAGTAAGCCTAAATAAGTGCCCACCTTTGCCCTGAAGAGACTTTTAAACAAAGGAAGCCAAAATAAAGAAAGGGGAACCACCCCAGAAGTGACAGGTGCAACAGATTAAAACTCTGCAGTTAAGGCTGAGACTGTGCATTAGAGGGTGAACAATAGACCTTGAGAACAAGTACAAGCTGTAACAAGGGACTATCTGACACTGAACAAATCTCACACTGCCCACAACAGCCCCAGGGAAATTCCTAGATAATTTTTTACTATTATCAATTTTTAATTTTTTTAAAAAATTAGTTCTTTATTATTCCTTTAATTTTCATTTTTATAGCCAACTATTACCTTTCTAAGATAAAACCTACTACTTTAAAACAAATTAGATATATATATATATATTTTTAATTTTAATTACCGATTTTGTTTTATATTTTTTTGTATTGTACTTTTGAGAGTCTAACCTCTATTCTAGGTTTTTAATCTTTGCTTTTTGATATTTGTTATCAGCTTTGTACTGTTAAGACTAAATTTCAGTATGCATTTTCACTTAAGGATTTAATTACTGGTTTGATTGCTCACTCCCCCTTTTCTCCTCCGGGTCACCTCTATCTCTTTGCTTCCACCTCTTTTCTCTATGTAACTGTGAATTTCTCTGGTTGTTCCTGGCCGTGGAAAACACAGGGATTTGATTACTGGCTTGATTGCTCTCTCCCCCTTTGACACTTTCTTTTCTTCTTCTCGTCACCTCCATCTCCCTCCTCCCTCTTCTCTATATAACTCTCTGAATCTTTCTGGGTATTTCTGGCTGTGGAGAATTCCTTCACTATTAACCTATGGGTTTTATCTTCTGTGCTGTATGGATGGAGAAGCCTTGACCAAAACCCAGAGGCAGAAGGCTCAACTTAAGAACTTTAGAACATCAGAGATCTCTTTACTCCAGTTTACATTAATAAACAAGAGCCCATGCAAAAGTCTCCATACCTACACTGAAACCAGTTGCTACCCAAGAGCCAACAAGTTACAGTGCAAGACACACCATGATAATTCTCCAGCAAAACAGGAACACAACCCTGAACATTAAAAGATGGCCTGCCCAAAGCCATACCAAACGCATAGACACCCCAAAGCTCACTACTGGACACTTCATTGCACTCTAGGGAGAAGAGACCCAGTTCCACCCACCAGAACACAGATGCAAGCTCCCCCAACCAGGAAACCTTGACAAGCCACTGGTCCAACCTCAGGCACAGGGAGCAGACTCCACAATTAAGAGGAACCACAAACTTCCAGCCTGCAGAAAGGGTACCCCAAACACAGCAATCTAAACAAAATGAAAAGGCAGGGACATATTCAACAGGTGAAGGAACATGATAAAAACCTGCCAAACTAAATAGAAGGAGATGGGGAGTCTACCTGATAAAGAATTCAGAATAATGATAGTAAAGATGATCCAAACTCTTGAAAACAAAATGGAGTTATAGATAGAGTAGAGCCAAGGATTGAGATGATGCAAAAATATTTAACAAAAACCTAGAAGAAATAAAGATGAATCAATCAATAATGAACAATGTAAAAACTAGATTAAAAACACTCTGGAGGGAACCAACAGTAGAATAACTGAGGCAGAAGAGAGGATAAGTGAGGTGGAAGATAGGATGGTGGAAATAAATGAAGCAGAGAGGGAAAATGAAAAAAAAAAAAAGAATAAAAAGAAATGAAGACAACTCAGTGACCCCTGGGACAAAGTTAAATGCTACATTTGAATCGTAGGTGTCCCAGATTCTTCTGATAAAAAGAAAGGGCATGAGAAAATACTTGAGGAGATAATACTTTAAAAATTCCCTAAAATGGGGAAGGAAATAGCCACCAAAGTCCAAGAAACACAGAGAGTCCCAAACAGGATAAAACCAAGGTGAAACATCCCAAGGCACATATTAATCAAACTAACAAACTTAAACACAAAGAGCAAATATTAAAAGCAGTAAATGGAAAGCAACAAAGAACACACAAGGGAATCCCCATAAGGATAACAGCTGATCTTTCAATAGAAACTTTCAATAGAAACATTCTCAAGGATAGATCGCATTCTGGGCCACAAAACTAGCCTTGGTAATTTTTAAAAAATTGAAATAATTTCAAGCATCTTTTCTGATTACAATATGGTAAGTTTAGGTATCAACTAAACAGGATAAAAACTATAAAAAATAGGAGAAACAAGGTGGTGGAGGAGTAGGCGGACGAGGAGTACATTTCTCTCCATGGAATCATCAGGAATACACATTCAGACACAGAAGTGCATGCAGAGCACCAGCTGAGAGCAGACAGGAGTACTTGACAAGTGGAGAAGAATATATAGAACCACGAAAAACTCAGTAGGACGGAGGAACTAGGGGGAAAAGCAGGAGTGTTAGTAGGACTGGACCCACCCTCAGCAGGTGGGAGAACTGAAGCCGGGATCTGATTGGGGCAATTGTCTGAGTCAGAGGAGAAACATTTAAGGCTGAGAGTGAAACGGCTGATCTGTGGCAGCCTAAATGGAATGAGAATCAGACATTCCTTGCCACAGCCATACATACACCAGGCAGGAACACGGGTCTCCCTAAAGGGGCAGCAGCTGAGAGCTGGAGTTTAAGGATTGTGGAACAATCCCAGGGCAAGGGCTGCTGTTGACTGCAGAGAGACGGATCAAGGGTATGTGAAGGAGGAGATTGTGGTGCAAAATGACTGTGGAGGAAAGCTGGGCAGCAGCCTTAGAAGCAAGGTGATAGTGCTGAGTCACACTTAGGGGTTGGAGCCATCACCATAGCCTCTTTCTCACCACACGCCAGCATCGCAGCTGAAAAATAGAGAGGCTGGCCGGTCAAACGCATGATGCACTAAACTACAGAGTAGGACCCCACCCAGGGTGCCCCTATAAGTGCCTGATGCACTGATCTACAGAGTAGGACCCCAGTCAGGGGGCCCCTCTATGTGCCTGACCCACGGAACAACAGAGAATGACCCCAGGCAAGCGATCCCTCTAAGTGCCTGAATGGAGCCTAAGTGAAGCTATGGAGAAAGACTGGCCAAAGAGGCCTTCTGATCGTCAGCTACAAGAGGCTGGAAAAAAGGCGCTGATAGGGCCATAACTCCTGCTGTGGAATCAGTCTGTGTCCCTGCACAGTTGGCGCCACCAGGGTCCCCGAGAGCCAAGCAGCTGCACCACCTTCATGCTCAACTCTCACTGGGGCAGAGCTGCCACAGGCAAAAAACAAACAAAAAAAGTCTTGTGTTTATGTGCACACAGTCACTTTGGTCCTGTCCAACTCATTGTGACCCTGTAGACTGTGGCCTGCCAGGCTTCTCTGTCAGAGATGGGGTTCTCCAGGCAAGAATACTGGAGCGTATTGGCCAATATAGGTTGCCATAGCCTTCTAGAGCACTATATTTCCTGCTGCCCTAGGTGCCAACCCCTCACAGTACATGGTGCTGCCAGAACCCCTGCGACCCAAGCAGCTACACCACCTCCACACCTGGCCCTCACAGGGGCAAACCCAAGCCCTTCAGGGCAGCCTCAGGAGCTAAGCCCCAGTGGATGATCCACATGCAGAGGTGGAAATAAAACCACAATTGAAACCCAGGAGCAGTGTGGCTAAGGAAGAAGACCCAAAACCTTCAGGCCAGCTGTACAAGTGGCAGATTAAATTCACACGATCAACTAGGCAGACTCTGTGTCTATGGAATATATAAAAGGACATGGAGAGCTCTCACAAAAGAAAATGCACTAGATCTGACAGCTGTGGACATTGGAGGCAAGAACACACAGGAGTAGGACCAGATTAGAATCTGAGCTGCCCCCAAAACAGGTCCAGAGATTAGCACAGTGTTGGAGGGCATTCTAGGGAGGTAAGGTGGACTGTGATTCCCAGCACAGGAAAGGACTCTGACAGCAGTGACACAAGAAAAGCATTTAGTATTATTATTTTTTGATTTGTTCAGTAGATTCTTTAGAATGTTTATCTTTTTTTCCCCCTTTTTCCCACTCTGTTGTGGTTGTTGATTTTATTGGCACTAAGGAAACCAATTAAGCTTTTGATCTTTTTTTTTTAATCCTCTGTCACATTTTTTATTGTTGTCATATACCTCTGCCTCTACATTGGGCTTTTGCAGTTCTGTGGAGTTTTCCGCTTTTTTTTCCTCTTGTTTCTAATTTTAATTTTTAATTTTTTAAACCTATTATTTTTTTCTACATTTATTCCTTTGTTTGTTTTTCCTATTTTTTCCCCTTGCAGTTAATCTGTAACATATATAAATCTGCTTTATCTACCTCTATTTAGCTTTGCATATCTATTCTTTCTTTCTTTTCATTGTCTCCTTTCATCTCAACATATTTGTTAGTTTTATTTTCATTGTTTATTCCCCAATTGGCACCTTGCTTTAGTTTTGTTTTCTAGTTTGTGCTTTAATTAGTTTTGTTCTGGTAGATATAATTTTTGGTTTCCTTTGTTCGCTGGATCAAACTATCATACTTTATTTTTGTTGGACTGTTTTGATTTTGCTTATGTGTTATAGGTGTATGTGTATATTCAGTCACACTTCTTATTGTTGTCAGAAACCTCTGCCTCTACATTGGGCTTTTGCAGTTCTGTGGAGTTTTCTTTTTTCCCCCCCTTTTTTCTTTCTTTTTCTGTTTTTACTTCTTTTCTCTGTTTTATGATTTTAATTTTTAATTTTTTTAAACCTATTATATTTTTCCTACATTTCTTCCTTCATTTGCCTTTACTACTGTTCTTTTCTCCTTGCAGTTAATCTTTATTGCATATAAATCTTCATCTACTTCTATTTATCTTTGCATATCTATTCTTTCTTCCTTTTCTTTCTTTCATTTCCTCTCAACATATTTGTTAGTCTTGTTTTCATTGCTTTATTCCTCACTTGGCACCTTGCTTTAGTTTTGCTTTCCAGTTTCTGCCTAAGTTAGTTTTGTTCTTAACTGGTAAATATAATTTTTGATTTCATTTGTTTGCTGGATCAGTCTACTATACTTCACTTTTGTTGAACTGTTTTCACTTTGCTCATGTATGTATATGTATACGTGTATATTCCATTATTTTAATTATTATTTGCCTGATTTTGTAACTGCCATTGGTCTGGGGTTCATCTCTGGTTTCTCATTTCTGGATATTTGTTTTACTCTCCCTTAATGCCATAATAAACCACTTGTGGAATATTTGTTCCTAATCAGAGATCAAACCCAGAGCCTTTGGAGTGGGAGCACTGACTCCAAGACCCTACACTACCAGAGAATTAACCCTAGGGAGTAACACATAGTGAGAGTCACACAAAGGAAACCACTTGAATACAAGACCCAGCACCACTCAACAATCAATAACTCCCTGTGAAGAATGACTCATCTAAACAACAAGCAAAACAAAAATACAAACCCAATCATCAGCAGACATGAATCCACTTCACTCAGCATTGCAAATCAGAGGAAAAACAAACAAACAAACAAAAACTCAGCAGGAGTCTGACCCTATACAAAGCTCACACAAACCAATGCACCAAACTTAGAAGGGCAGAACAAAAACGAAGAAAGAATTCAACCTTCTTCAAGGAAAGAATTCAACTTTCCTCGAAACCTGGGAAAAGGAGACCTCACACACAATAACTTAAAAAAGATGAAAAGGCAGAGAAATACTGCACAAATGAAGGAGCAAACTAGAAACACAGAGCCCATATAAATGAAGAGGAAATAGGAAAATTACCTGAAAAAGAATTCAGAATAATGATAGTAAAGATGATCAAAAACCTTGAAAACTAAATGGAGAAAATGCAAGGATCAATTAACAAAGACCTAGAAGAATTAAAGAATAAGCATACAGAGAGAAACAACACAATTACTGAAATTAAAAAATACTCTAGAAGGAATCAATAGCAGAATATCTGTAGCAGAAGAACGAATCAGTGAGCTGGAAGATTAAATGGTGGAAATAACTATTGAAGAGCATAAAAAAGTAAAAAGAATGAAAGAGCTGAGGACAGTCTCAGAGACCTCTGGGACCATATCAAATGCACACACATTCAAATTATCAGGATCCCAGAAGAAGAAGAGTGAAAGAAAGGGTATGAGAAAATTTTTGAAGAGATTATAGTTGAAAATTTCCCCAACATGGAAAAGGAAATAGCCAATCAAGTCCAAGAGGCACAAAGAGTCCCATATAGGATAAACCCAAGGAGAAACATGCCAAGATACATATTAATCAAACTAACAAAGATTAACATTGGGGTACACGTGTGTCTTTCAATTCTGGTTTCCAGTGTGTATGCCCAGCAGTGGGATTGCTGGGTCGTATGGCCATTCTATTTCCAGTTTCCTAAGGAATCTCCACACTGTTCTCCATAGTGACTGTACTAGTTTGGATTCCCACCAACAGTGTAAGAGTGTTCCTTTTTCTCCACACCCTCTCCAGCATTTATTGTTTGTAGACTTTTTGATGGCAGCCATCTGACTGGAGTGAGATGGTATCTCATTGTGGTTTTGACTTCCATTTCTCTGATAATGACTGACATTGAGCATCTTTTCATGTGTTTGTTAGCCATCTGTATGTCTTCTTTGGAGAAATGTCTGTAGAGTTCTTTGGCCCACTTTTTGATTGGGTCGCTTATTTATTCTGGAATTGAGCTGCAGGAGTTGCTGGTATATTTTTGAGATTAATTCTTTATCAGTTGCTTCATTTGCTATTATTTTCATCCATTGTGAAGGCTGTCTTTTCACCTTGCTTATAGCCTCCTTCGTTGTGCAAAAGCTTTTAAGTTTAATTAGGTCCCATTTGTTTATTTTTGCATTTATTTCCATTACTCTGGGAGGTTATTCTGCTCCATCGTACTTTTAGTTTTATTTTTTTTAAATCTATCTATATATTGTTTTCTTTTTTTCTTGTCTCTCTTAACTATTGGATTCCAGTTTTACCTTTCAGGGGCTGTTACCTTTTATTCTTTGTTATTTTTCTGATTTTTCCTCTTTTTTTTTTTTTTTTTTTTGCTTTTTTTAAAATTTATTTTCCCCTACATCCCACAGTTGTGAGATACTGGCTTACTGGCAAGAGAAAAGGCCTGAATCCCTGAGGTGGGAGCACTGAGTCAGAACCGCTGGAGTAAGAGAGAACCTCAAGCCCCAAAGAATATTAATTGGAGGTATTACAGAGGTCCACACTGCAACACCATGACCTGACTCTAAAAAAACTGCCTGCAAACTCCACTGCTGGAAGCCTCAGGCTGAACAAATAGTAAGAAGGGAACACAGTTCCATCCATCAAAAAAATGAAATGACAAAAAATACATTACAGATGAAGGAACAAAGTAAAAAACTACAAGACCCAATAAATGAAGAGGAAATAGAGAACCTATCTAAAAAAGAATTTAGAGAACAGGAGTTTTTAAATATTGAAAGTAGAATAGAGAAAATGCAAGAAATATTTAAAACATTTAACAAAGACCAAGAAGAAATAAAAAATAAAAAAATAAGAGCAATAGAATCACTGATATTAAAAATTCTATATGTGCTAACAATAGCAGAATAACTGAGGCAAAAGAACAGATAAGTTAGCTAGAAGATAGAATAATAGAAACAACTACTGAGGAACAGAATAAAGAAAAAAAAGAATGAAAAGAATTGAGGACAGTCTCAGAGACCACTGGGAAAATATTAAACATACCAATATTCGAATTATAGGGCTCCCAGAAAAGAAGAGAAAAATAAAGTGTATGAGAAAATACTTGAGGACTTTAGAGTTGAACATTTCCCTAACATGGGAAAGGAAATAGCCATCCAAGTCCAGGAAGACAAGAAAGTCCCAAGCAGGATAAACCCAAAGAGAAATACACCAATGCACATATTAATCAAACTAACAAACACAAAGGAAAAATATTAAAAGCCAAAAGGGAAAAGCAAAAACTAAAATACACAATTACATAAAATACAGAAGGGTAACAGCTGATTTTTCAACAGAAACTCTGAAGGCCAAAATGGAGTAGCAGGATATATTTAATGTGATGAGACAGAAAAAGCCACAGTCAAGATTATTCTACCCAGTAATGATTTCATTCAGATTTGATGTTGAAATCAAAAAGTTTATAGGCAAACAAAAGCTAAGAAAATTTGCACCACCAAACCAGCCTTACAACAAATGCTAAAAGAACACTAGCCAGAAATACAAGAGAAGAAAAACACACACAAAATCTAAATGATTAAAATAATGTCAATAGAAACATACATATCAATAACTACCTTAAATGTAAATGGATTAAGTGTCCCAACCAAAATACAAGAGACTCGATGAATGGATACAGAAACAAGACCCACGTATACGGTGCTTACAAGAAATTCACTTAAAAAAAAGAAAAGAAAAGAAATTTACTTTAAACCTAAGGATACGTGTAAGCTGAAACTCAGGTGATGGAAAAAAATATTCCATGCAACTGGGAATCAAAAGAAAGAAGAAGTAGCAATACTTCTATCAGACAAAATAGACTTTAAAAACTATTATAAGAGATAAGAAAGGGCATTATATGGTGATCAAGGGATCAATCCAAGAATATATAACTGTTATAATTTATGTACCCAACATAGGAGCAGCTCAATACATAAGGCAAATGTTAACAACCGTAAAAGGGGAAATTGACAGTACTTAAACCAATAGACAGGTCATTTGGACAGAAAATTAATAAGGAAACAAAAGCCTTAAATCACACATTAGAGCAGAGGGACCAAACTGATATCTTCAGGATATTCCATTCCAAAAGATCAGATTACTCCTTTTTCTCAGGTGCACATGGAATATTCTGCAGGATAGATTACATCTTGTGTCACAAATCAAGTCTAAGTAACTTTTAAAAATTTGAAATTATGTCAAGCATCTTTTCTGATCACAATGATGTGAAACTAGATATCAACTACAGTGGAAAAGACTGTAAAAAACACAATCCCATGGAGGCTAAAAAAACACATTTTTAAATTACCAATCGATTACTGAAAAAAATTACAAAGGAATAACAAATACATAGAAGCAAATGACAAAAAACCCAAACGACCACCCAAAACTTATGGGATGCAGCAAAAGCAATTCTAAGAAGGAAGTTTACAGCAATGCAAATCTACTTCAAGGAAAGAAAGTAAAAATGGAAGTTGGTCAGTCGTGTCTGACTCTTTGTGACCCCATGGACTTAGCCCACCAAGGTTCCACTGTCCATGGAATTTTCCAGGCAAGAATACTAGAGTGGGTGGCCATTCACATCTCCAGGGGATCTTCTGACTCAACAATCAAACCAAGGTATCCCACAAGGCAGGCAGACTCTTTACTGTCTGAACCTAAAGGGAAGCCCAAGAAAGACATGAAATAAACAACCTAACCTTACATCTAAAGCAACTAGAAAAAGAATAACAACAACAACAAAAAAAGTTAGTGGAAGCAAAGAAATCATAAAGATCAGAGCATGAGTAACTAAAAAAGTCCTGGAGAGCAACTGAGGCAGAATGAAGGATAAGTGAGCTGGAAGATACAATCAGTTCAGTTCAGTCGCTCAGTCATGTCCAACTCTTTGTGAACCCATGAACTGCAGCACGCCAGGCCTCCCTGTCCATCAACAACTCCAGGAGTCCACCCAACCCATGTCCATTGTGTCGGTGATGCCATCCAACCATCTCATCCTCCATTGTCCCCTTCTCCTGCTGCCCTCAACCTTTCGCAGCATCAGGGTCTTTTCAAATGAGTCAGCTCTTCACATCAGGTGGCCAAAATATTGGAGTTTAAGCTTCAACATCAGTCCTTCTAATGAACAACCAGGACTGATCTCCTTTAGGATGGACTGGTTGGATTTCCTTGCAGTCCAAGGGACTCTCAAGAGTTTTCTCCAACACCACAGTTCAAAAACATCAATTCTTCGATGCTCAGCTTTCTTTATAGTCCAACTCTCACATCCATACATGACCACTGGAAAAACCATAGCCTTGACTAGATGGACCTTTGTTGCCAAAGTAATGTCTCTGCTTTTTAATATGCTATTTAGGTTGGTAATAACTTTCCTTCTAAGGAGTAAGCGTCTTTTAATTTCATGGCTGCAGTCACCATCTACAGTGATTTTGGAGCCCAGAAATATAAAGTCAGCCACTGTTTCCACTGTTTCCCCATCTATTTCCCATGAAGTGATGGGACCAGATGCCATGATCTCAGATTTCTGAATGTTGAGCTTTAAGCCAACTTTTTCACTCTCCTCTTTCACTTGCATCAAGAGACTCTTTAGTTCTTCTTCACTTTCTGCCATAAGGGTGGTGTCATCTGCATACCTGAGGTTATTGATATTTCTCCCAGAAATCTTGATTCTAGCTTGTGCTTCCTCCTGCCCATCATTTCTCATGATGTACTCTGTATATAAGTTAAATAAGCAGGGTGACAAGATACAGCCTTGATGTACTCCTTTTCCTATTTGGAACCAGTCTGTTGTTGAAAAGAACATATTTTGGGGGTGTTAGTTCTAAAAGGTCTTGTAGGTTTTCATAGAACCGTTCAACTTCACCTTCTTCAGCATTACTGGTCGGAGCATAGACTTGGATTACCATGATATTGAATGGTTTGCCTTGAAAACAAACAGAGATCATTCTGTCGTTTCTGAGATTTCATCCACGTACTACATTTGGGACTCTTTTGTTGACTATGATGGCTACTCCATTTCTTCTAAGGGAATCTCGCCCACATTAGTAGATATAATTGTCATCTGAGTTAAATTCACCCATTCCAGTCCATTTTAGTTCGCTGATTCCTAAAATGGAGATGTTCACTCTTGCCATCTCCTGTTTGATCACTTCCAGTTTGCCTTGATTCATGGACCTAACATTCCAGGTTCCTCTGCAATATTTGTACCTCTTGGACTTGATTGGCTATTTCCTTTTCCATGTTGGGAAAATTTTCAACTATAATGTCTTCAAAAATTTTCTCATACCCTTTCTTTCACTCTTCTTCTTCTGGGACCCCTATAAGTTGAATGTGTGTGCATTTGATATGGTCCCAGAGGTCTCTGAGACTGTCCTCAGCTCTTTCATTCTTTTTACTTTTTTATGCTTTTCAGAAGTTATTTCCACCATTTAATCTTCCAGCTCACTGATTTGTTCTTCTACTTCAGATATTCTGCTATTGATTCCTTCTAGAGTATTTTTAATTTCAGTAATTGTGTTATTTGTCTCTGTATGCTTATTCTTTAATTCTTCTAGGTCTTTGTTAATTGATCTTTGCATTTTATCCATTTTGTTTTCAATGCTTTTGATCATCTTCACTGTCATTATTCTGAATTCTTTTTCAGGTAATTTTCCTTCTCCCTCTTCATTTATTTCGACTTCTATGTTTCTAGTTTGTGCCTTCATTTGTGCATTATTTCTCTGCCTTTTCAATTTTTTCAAGTATTGTGTGTGAGGTATCCTTTTCCCAGGCTTCAAGGAAAGTTGAATTCTTTCCTTGAAGAAGGTTGAATTCTTTCTTCCTTTTGCTTTCTCACCTCCAAAAGTTGGTCCAGTGGTTTGTGTGAGCTTTGTATAGGGTGAGATTTGTGCTGAGTTTTTGTTTGTTTGTTTTTCCTCTGATGGGAAAGGCTGGGTGGGGTGGTACTCATGTCTGCTGATGATTGGGTTTGTATTTTTGTTTTGTTTGCTGTTTAGATGAAATGTCCTGCACAGGGTGCTACAGGTAGTTGGGTGATGCCAGGTCTTGTATTCAAGTGGTTTCCTTTGGGTGAGTTCTCATTATTTGGTACTCCACTACTGCACAATTGCACTCATCTCACACACTAGTAAACTAATGCTCAAAATTCTCCAAGCCAGGCTTCAGCAATACGTGAACCGTGAACTTCCAGATGTTCAAGCTGGTTTTAGAAAAGGCAGAGGAACCAGAGATCAAATTGCCAACATCCGCTGGATCATTGAAAAAGCAAGAGAGTTCCAGAAAAACATCTATTTCTGCTTTATTGACTATGCCAAAGCCTTTGACTGTGTGCATCACAAGAAACTGGAAAATTCTGAAAGAGATGGGAATACCAGACCATCTGACCTGTCTCTTGAGAAACCTGTATGCAGGTCAGGAAGCAACAGTTAGCACTGGACATGAAACAACGGACTCATTCCAAATAGGAAAAGGAGAACGTCAAGGCTGTATATTGTCACCCTGCTTATTTAACTTATATGCAGAGTACATCATGAGAAATGCTGGGCTGGAAGAAACACAAGCTAGAATCAAGATTGCTGGGAGAAATATCAATAACCTCAGATATGCAGATGACACCACCCTTATGGCAGAAAGTGAAGAACAAAAGAGCCTCTTGATGAAAGAGAAAGAGGAGAGTGAAAAAGTTGGCTTAAAGCTCAATGTTCAGAAAACTAAGATCATGGCATCTGGTCCCATCACTTCATGGTAAATAGATGGGGAAACAGTGTCAGACTTCATATATTTGGGCTCCAAAATCACTGCTGATGGTGATTGCAGCCATGAAATTAAAAGGCACTTACTCCTTGGAAGGAAAGTTATGACCAACCTAGACAGCATATTAAAAAGCAGAGACATTACTTTGGCAACAAAGGTCCATCTAGTCAAGGCTATGGTTTTTCCAGTGGTCATGTATGGATGTGAGAGTTGGACGGTGAAGAAAGCTGAGTGCTGAAGAATTGATGCTTTTGAACTGTGGTGTTGGAGAAGACTCTTGAGAGTCCCTTGGACTGCAAGAAGATCCAACCAGTCTATCCTAAAGGAGATCCGTCCTGGGTGTTCATTGGAAGGACTGATATTGAAGCTGAAACTCCAATACTTTGGCCACCTCATGCGAAGGGTTGACTCATTGGAAAAGACCCTAATGCTGGGAAGGATTGGGGGCAGGAGGAAAAGGGGACGACAGTGGATGAGATGGTTGGATGGCATCACCGATTCGATAGACGTGGGTTTGGGTAAGCTCCGGGAGTTGGTGATGGACAGGGAGGCCTGGTGTGCTGAGATTCATGGGGTCGCAAAGAGTCGGACACGACTGAGCTACTGAACTGAACTGAACTGAGGGTTTGTTCTCTAGTAGTCTAGGTTCTTGGAGTCAGTGCTCCCTTTCCAAATGCTCAGAGTTTCATCTCTGGTCAGGAACAAATATTCCACAAGTGGTTTTGTATGGCATTAAGGGAGAGTAAATCAAATATCCAGAAAGGAGAAACCAGAGATGAACCCCAGTCCAATGGCAGTTACAAAATCAGGCAAATAATAATTAAAATAATGGAATATACACGTATACACCCATGAGCAAAGTGAAAACAGTCCAACAAAAATAAAGTACAGTAGATTGATCCGGTGAACAAATGAAATCAAAAATTATATTTACCAGTTAAGAACAAAACTACCATAAGCACAAACTGGAAAGTAAAACTAAAGCAAGATGCCAACTGGGGGATAAAGCAATGAAAACAAAACTAACAAATATGTTGAGAGGAAAAGAAAGAACAGATATTCAAAGTTAAGTAGAGGTAGATGAATAATATTTACATGCATTAAAGATTAACTGCAAGGGGAAAAGAACAGTAGGAAAGTCAAACAAAGGAAGAAATGTAGGAAAAATATAATAGGTTTTTTAAAATTAATATTATAAAAAAAGAGAAAAGAGGAAAAAATGGAAGAAGAAATAAAAAAGGGGGATAAAAAGAAAACTCCACAGAACTGCAAAAGCCCAATGTAGAGGCAGAGATTTATAACAACAATAGAAGTGTGACTTAATATACACATATACATATATACACATAAACAAAATCGAAACAGTCCAACAAAAATTAAGTACAATAGATGGACCCGGTGAACAAAGGAAACCAAAAATTATATCTACCAGAACAAAATTAATTAAAGCACAAACTGGAAAACAAACCTAAAGCAAGGTGGCAATTGGGGAATAAAGCAATGAAAATAAAACTAAGAAATATGTTTTGAGGGAAGGACAGAAAGAAAAGAAAGAAAGAATAGACATGCAAAGTTAAATAGAGGTAGATAAAGAAGATTTATACACGTTAAAGATTAACTGCAAGGGGAAAAGAACATTAGGAAAAACAAACAAAGGAATAAATGTAGAAAAAATAATAATAGGTTTAAAAAATTATAATTAAAATAAGAGTAAGAAAAAAAAAGCAGAAAACTCCACAGAACTGCAAAAGCCCAACAGAGAGGCACAGGTTTATAACAACTATAAAAAATGTGACTGAGGAAAAAGGAAAAAAAAAGCTCAAAGGCTTAATTGGATTTCTTAATGCCAATAAAATTGACAACTACAACAGAAATGCGAAAAAAGGGAAAAAAAGAAAGAAAAAATGCAAAAGAATCTACAAAACAACTCAAAAAGTAAGAATAATAAATGTTTTTTTGTGTGTCTCTGCTGTCAGAGTCCTTCCCCGCACTGGAAATCACAGTCCACCTTACCTCCCTGGGATGCCCTCCAACACTGTACTGCTCTCTGGACCTGCTGTGGGGGCTGCTCATATTCTAATCTGGTCCTACTCCTGTGTGTTCTTGCTGCCAATGTACACAGCTGTCATAGCCAGTGCATTTTCTTTTGTGGGAGCTCTCAATGGCATTTTATATATTCCATAGGCACAGAGTAGGCTTAGTTGATCGTGTGGATATAATCTGCAGCTTGTACAGCTGGTGGGAAGGTTTTGGGTCTTTTTCCTTAGCCACACTGTCCCTGAGTTTCAATTGTTTTATTTCCACCTCTGCATATGGTTCGTCCACTGGGGTTTAGCTCCTGAGGCTGCCCTGTAGGGCTTGGGTTTGCCCCTGTGAGGGCCAGGTGTGGAAGTGGTGCATCTGCTTGGGTCGCAGGGGTTCTGGCAGCACCATGTACTCTGAGGGGTTGGCGTCTAGGGCAGCAGGAAATATAGTGCTCTAGAAGGCTATGGCAACCTATATTGGCCAATACACTCCAGTATTCTTCCCTGGAGAACCCCATCTCTGACAGAGAAGCCTGGCAGGCCACAGTCTACAGGGTCACAAAGAGCTGGACAGGACCATAGTGACCCTGTGTACATAAACACAAGATTTTTTTTTTTTTTTGTGCCTGTGGCAGTTCTGCCCCAGTGAGAGTTGAGCTTGAAGGTGGTGCAGCTGCTTGGCTTGCAAGGACACTGGCAGCGCCAAGTATTCAGGGACACAAACTGCCTCCATGGCATGAGTTATGGCCCTATCAGAGTCTTTTTTCCAGCCTCTTGTAGCTGACGATCAGAAGGCTTCTTTGGCCAGTCTTTCTCCATAGCTCCACCCATTCAGGCACTTAGAGGGATCCCTTGCCTGGGGTCCTTCTCTGCTTTTTGGCAAGTCAGACACATAGAGGGGCCCCCATGACTGGGTTCCTACTCTGTAGATTGGCACATGTGGCACTTAAAGGGGCACCCTGGGTGGGGTCCTACTCTGTAGTTCAGTGTGCTGCCTATGTTGGTGTGTGGAGAGAGAGAGGCTATGGTGATGGCTCCACCCCCCTATGTGTGACTCAGCAGTATTGCCTTGCTTCCATGACATGCCTGGCTTTCCTCCACAGGCATTTTCCACCACGAACTCCTCCCTCACATCCCTTTGATCCATCTCTCTGCAGTCAATGGCAGCCCTCGCACTGGGATTGCTTCACAGTCCCTAAAGTCCAGCTCCCAGCTGTTGTCCCTTCCAGGAGACCCACGTTCCTGCACAACGTATGTATGGCTGTGGCAAGGACTGTCTGATTCTCATTCTATTTAGGCTGCCACAGATCAGCTGTTTCACTATCAGCCTTAAATATTTCTCCTCTGACTCAGACAATTGCCCCACTGTGAGGATCGGAACTCTGCTTCAGTTCCCCCACCTGCCGAGGGTAGGTCCAGTCCTACTAATACTCCTGTTTTTCCCCATCGTTCCTTCCTCTTACAGAGTTTTGCATGGTTCTATATATTCTTTTCCACCAGTCAGGTCCTCCTGTCTGCTCTTAGCTGGTGTTCTGCAGGCACTTCTGTGTCTGAAGGTGTATTCTTGATGTATCTGTGGAGGAGAGATGTACTCCACATCCACCTACTCCTCCACCATCTTTTTCTCTATATATGTTTTGTTCTTTATATATGTGAGTCTGTTTCTGTTTCACTGCATAAATTCACAAGGTTTATATTTTAGACTTTACAAGTGATAATATAGAGTATTTTTTTGTCTCACATTTCACTAAAGATAATACTGTCTAGGTCCATCCACATTATTCCAAGTGGCAGAATTTCGTTCTTTTGTATGATTGAGTAATATCCCATTGTATACATATACCACATCTTTATCTATTCATCTCTTGATGGACATTTAAGTTGCTTCCATATCTTGGTTGTTGTAAATATTGCTGCTGTGAACAATGAGGCGCATGTATCTTTTCACCAATTAATCCTTTTTTCATATATATACCCAGGAATTACTAGATGATATGGTAATTTTATTTTTACTTTTTTAGGAAATCTCATTACTGTTTTACATAGTGCTATGCCAATTTACATCCCAACCAACAGTGTACAACTGTTCCCTTTTCCTTACATTCTTATTAATATTTGTTATTTGTGGAGTATTTAATGGCAGCCATCCGGACATCTGTGAAGTGATATTTCATTGTGGATTTAAGAAGGACTTTGTATAATGTCAAATTTACCACAAAGACATAGCAACTTTAAGCTCATATGCCTCAAACATCACAGATCCTAAATATGTGAAGCACACATTGACAGAATTAGAGGGAGAGAAGGAAGGTCAGATAAATAGTAAAATTCTATTTTCAATATTGAATAGAGCAACCAGAGAGGAAATCAATAAAAAAGAAAGAAAGAAAAATAACAAACATGAAAAATACCATAAAACAATGGACCTGAGCTGATGTATACAGAAAATTCTATCCAACAATGGCAAACTTCATATTTATCTCAAATTCACACAAAACAATCTCCAGGATAGATCACATGTTAGTCCAAAAAAAATAAGTCTTATAAATTTATGAGTATCAAAATCATCTAAATTGTGTTTCTAACAACAGTGGAATAAAACTAGAAATTAATGGTGGAGGGAAAACTGAAAATCTAGAAATTAAAAATGCAGATACAATGCTAATTAAACAATACACTTAAACAATCAATGGTCAAAGAAGAAATCATAATCGTCAAAGATAGATAAGAAAGCATCCTGAGACTACTGATTATAATAACATATCAAAACCTATGAGATGCTAAGAGAAAATTTTAACTGCAAAATACTTACATTATAAAAATAATGACTCCCTCAAAAAATCCCTGACTGCATACATTAAGAAAAAAAGAAAAGAAAAAATAAACAAACCCACAGCTAAAAGCAGGAAGGAAATAATAAAGATTAGAGTAGAGATAAAATAAAAATTCTTTAAAAGAAAAGAGCAAATCAATGAAATCAAGCACTGGATCATTGAAAAGATCAATGACCTTGACAAAAAGGAAGAAGATACCAAAAACTAAAAACATAAATAAAAGAAGAGATATAACAAAATATCTTAAAGAAATAGAGGTATTATAATAAAATACTATTAACAATTGGATCTTCTTGATAAAATGGACAAAGTTTTAGAAACTCACAGCCTTTCAAGCTGAACCATGAAGAAACAGATATTCTGAAGATACCTAAAACTACTAAGGGAATTAAATCAGTAATCAAAAACCTCCCAGAAAGAAAAGTCCAGAAACAGATGTCTTCACTAGTGAATTCTAACAAACATGTAAGGAAGAATTAACATCAATCCTCCTCAAAATCTTCCAAAATGTTTAAAATGGCACATGTCTAAATGTATTACCCTAGTACCAAAGTGAAACAAAAACACTACAAGTTATGTATGGAACAATATACCTGATGAATATTGATATAATACTACCAAACAGAATTAAAAGGCCGAGTATAAGACCATATAAGATTGATTCATGGAAAGCAAGAATAGTTCAATATATAAACACCAATCAATATAATATGGCTCAGTAAAAAAAAAATGAAAGGAAAAATACAAAATCATCTCAATTGATACAGAAAAAGAATTGGAATTTTACAAAATCCAACACACATTTTGTAACAAAAATTCCTTTTTTAAACTAAGAATAGGACAAAAACTTAATAGAATAAAGGTCATATAGTAAATCTCACATCTATTATACTTAATATTGAAAGGCTGAAAACTTTACCTCTAAGATTAGGTACAAAACAAAGATGCTTGCTTTTGCCACTTTTACTCAACATAGTGTAGGAAATTCTAAACAGAACAGTCATGCAATAAAAAGAAACAAATGATATACAAATGGGAAAGAAAGAAGTAAAATTTTCTGTTCACAGATAACATAATCTTATATGTAAAATATTCTGAATATAAAAAACTATTAAAACTAATAAATGAATATAATAACAAAGTAGCGGGGCACTAAATCAACGTGCAAAAATCAGTTGTGCTTCTATACAATAAAATAAACAGTCTAAAAAGGAAATTTAGAATCACTTCCGCTTCCAATAACATATTTGTGGACAATCTTAAAAGGGGGTAATAGGCTTGTACAACAATACATTGCTGAAATAAAGAAGACCTAAATAAATTAAAAGACATTTTCTGTTCTTATAGTGGAAGAAAATATCATTCATATATTAATACCACCCAAGGAAATCTATTGCTTTGATGCAATCCTTATCAAAATTCCAGTGGTGATGTTTACACAAATGAAAAGTACCATTAAAATATTTATATTGAATCTTAAGGAATAGAAAATAGGCAAAATATTCTTGCAAAAGAAAAAAGTTGAAAGTTTTATGCATAATGAGTTCAAGATCTATTGGAAAACTTCTGTCATCAAAGCAATGTGGTACTGGCATAAACACAAATATATAGAACATAGAATGAAATACAGAGGAGCGGGGCTAAGATGGTGGAAGAATATCACGGGGAGACAACTCTCTCCCCCACAAATTTATCGAAGGAACATCTGAACGCTGAGCAAACTTCACAAAACTACTTCTGAACGCTGGCAGAGGACATCAGGAATCCAGAAAAACAGCGCATTATCTTCGAAAGGAGGTAGGAGAAAATATAAAAGATAAAAAGAGAGACAAAAGAATTAGGGACGGAGACCCGTCCCGGGGAGGGAGTCGTGAAGGAGGAGAAGTTTCCAAATACCAGGAAACCCTCTCACCGGCGGGTTTGGGGGAAGATTTCGAATCTCGGAGGGCAACATAACCGGGAGAAAAAATAAGTAAAACCCACAGGTTACGTGCCTGAAGGCAACTCCCAGCAAAGAACCCCAGACGCTCGCATCGGCCACCAGCAAGTGGGGGCAGAACGGAGAGGAGCGGGTGGCACTGCTTAGGGTAAGGACCAGGCCCGAATGCCCTGAGGGCAATCTGAGGGAGCTAACGTGAGATAGCAACCTAAACTGTGGGACAGCCAGAGAGAGAGAACTATACCATGAAAAGCCCAAATCTAAGGCACTGCCGGCCCGCTCACAGAATAAAGGACTGAGCAATACCAGAGGAGAGCTAGCCAGCTGCGGACCACCCCATCCCCCACCGGACACAGCGGGCAGGCGGGACCAGCCAGAGCCGGAAAGGGGCAAACTCGGCCCCAGAGAGGGCACCCCTTACCAAACTGCAAACAGGCTTCCAGTTTCTAAGCAAAGACTGCCTGAGATCCCGGAGGGTCGACAGCCGCCGGGGGGGTCGCAGCCAGAGACCGGCTCTCCAGAACTAACACAAAGCACAACAGAGCCAGGAGCACCCGTAAACTGAGGTGGGAACTAGGGAGGTGATAAGCCGCACCGCTGCAACAGGGGAGAGTGCGTTCACCAAACTCCTGGCTGCCTGAGCTGCTCCGACCGGGAACGGCACAAACCGCGGGCCCAACCAAGTCTGTGCCTTTGTGGAGTACCTGGGAACCTGAACCTGAACGGCTTAGACCTGGGAAGTGCACGCATCTCAGGGCCCACTCCCCGGCCGAGTAACCTGAAGCCTGAGTAGGGTAGACTGGGAAAGCACACATGCCGTGAGCGAGGGCGAACCTAGTGCGGCCAAGACACTGTGAGCTCTCCACACACATGCCAGTGATATTGGTTTGCAGTGTTCCTCCCTCCCCACAGCACGACTGAACAAGTAAACCTAAAGAGACAACCTCTGCCCCTTTGTGGCAGGGCGGAAATTAGACACTGAAGAGACCTGCAAACAGAAGCCAAATAAACAGAGGGAAGAGCTTTGGAAGTGACAGGCCAACAGATTAAAATCCCTGTAGTTATCACCGACTACATTGAAAGGGGCCTATAGATCTTGAAAAGTATAAGCAGGAACAAGGATCTATCTGAAACTGAACAGACTCCACACTGCCCACAACAGCTCCAGAGAAAGTCCTGGATATATTTTTACTATTATCATTATTTTTCTCTTTTTAATTTTTTTACTTTTTTTTTTACTTTTTTCTTTAAGTCCTCTATTACACCTTTAATTTTCATTTTTATAACCCACTATTACCTTGCAAAAAAAAACCCCTATTTTTAAAGCAAACTGCATAAATATATCTTATACTTTTTGTGATTTTGTTTTCTTTTTTTATATTGTATTTTTCTAAGAGTCTAACCTCTACTCTAGATTTTTAATCTTTGTTTTACATATTTGATATTAATTTTGTACATTTAAGAACCCAATCTTTAGTACCCATTTTTACTCAGGAGTGGGATTACTGGCTTGATTACTCTCTCCCCCTATTGATGCTCTTTCTTCTCCCCCAGGGAACCTCTATCTCCCACCCTCCTCCTTCTCTTCTCAACTCAATTCTGTGAATCTCTGAGGGTGTTCTAGGCACCGGAGAACACTTTGGGAACAGAATACTGCCCAGATCTCTCTCTCCCCTCTTGATTCCTCCCTTTCTACTCATGCTCACCTCTGTTACCTTCCTCCCCCCTCTCTATGTATCTCCGTGAACCTCTCTGAGGGTTCCAGACTGTGTCTCCACAGAGGGAAGTGCTTACTGGCTAGACTGCTCTCTCCACGTTTGAGTCCCCCTCTTCTCCTCCTGGTCACCTCAACCCCCCCTCTCTTCACCTCTCCATGTAACTCAGTGAACCTCTCTGGGTATCCCTCACTGTGGAGAATCTTTTCACCATTAAACTAAAAGTTTTATTATCGATGCTGTATGGATGGAGAAGTCTTGAGGATACTGCAAGAATAAGACTGAAAGCCAGAGGAAACATTAACTAATAAGAGATCATCCAAAAGCCTCCACATATACACTGAAACCAAGCTCCACCCAAGAGCCAATAAGTTCCAGAGCAAGACATGCCACGCAAATTCTCCAGCAATGCAGGAACATAGCCCTGAGCATCAATATACAGGCTGCCCAGAGGCATACCAAATCCATAGACATCTCAAAACTCAATACTGGACAATCCATTGCACTCTAGAGAGAAGAGATCCAGCTCCACCCACCAGAACACCGACACAAGCTCCCCCAACCAGGAAACCTTGACAAGCCACCCGTCCAACCCCACCCACAGTGAGGAACCTCCACAATAAAGAGGAACTTCAATCTACGAGAATACAGAAAGGCCACGCCAAACACAGCAATCTAAACAAGATGAAAAGGCAGAGAAATACTCAGCAAGTAAAGGAAAATTATAAATGCCCACCAAACAAAAGAGGAGGAGATAGGGAATCTATCTGAAAAAGAATTTAGAATAATGATAATAAAAATGATCCAAAATCTTGAAAACAAAATGGAGTTACAGATGAAGAGCCTGGAGACAAGGATTGAGAAGATGCAAGAAATGTTTATCAAGGACCTAGAAGAAATAAAAAGGAGTCAATATATAATGAACAATGAAATAAATGAGATAAAAGACACTCTGTTGGAGGGAACCAACAGTAGAATAATGGAGGCAGAAGATAGGATAAGTGAGGTAGAAGATAGAATGGTGAAAATAAACGAAGCAGAGAGGAAAAAAGAAAAAAGAATCAAAAGAAATGAGGAAAACCTCAGGGACTTCTGGGACAATATGAAACGCCCCAACATTCGAATCATAGGAGTCCCAGAAGAAGAAGATAAAAGGAAAGGCCATGAAAAAATACTCAAGGAGATAATAGTTGAAAATTTCCCTAAAATGAGGAAGGAAATAGTCACAGAAGTCCAAGAAACCCAGAGAGTCCCAAACAGGATAAACCCAAGGCGAAACACCCCAAGACACATATTAATCAAATTAACAAAGATCAAACACAAAGAACAAATATTAAAAGCAGCAAGGGAAAAACAACAAATAACACACAGGGGGATCCCCATAAGGATAACAGCTGATCTTTCAATAGAAACTCTTCAGGCTAGAAGGGAATGGCAGGACATACTTAAAGTAATGAAAGAGAATAATCTACAACCCAGATGACTGTACCCAGCAAGGATCTCATTCAGATATGAAGGAGAATTCAAAAGATTTACAGACAAGCGAGAGCTGAGGGAATTCAGCACCACCAAACCAGCTCTCCAACAAATGCTAAAGGATCTTCTCTAAACAGGAAACACAGAAAGGATGTTTAAACACGAACTCAAAACAACAAAGTAAATGGCAACAGGACCGTACTTATCAATGTTTACCTTAAATGTAAATGGGTTGAATGCCCCAACCAAAAGACAAAGACTGGCTGAATGGATACAAAAACAAGACCCCTATATATGCTGTCTACAAGAGACCCACCTCAAAACTAGGGACACATACAGACTGCAAGTGAAGGGCTGGAAAAACATATTTCATGCAAACGGAGACCAAAAGAAAGCAGGAGTCGCAATACTCATTTCAGATAAAATAGACTTTAAAATAAAGGCTGTGAAAAGAGACAAAGTAGGATATTACATAATGATCAAAGGATCAGTCCAAGAAGAAGATATAACAATTATAAATATATATGCACCCAACATAGGAGCACCACAATATATAAGGCAAATACTAACAAGTATAAAAGGGGAAATTAACAATAACACAATAATAGTGGGAGACTTTAATACTCCACTCACACATATGGATAGATCAACTGAACAGAAAATTAACAAGGAAACACAAACTTTAAATGATACAATAGACAAGTTAGATTTAATTGATATTTAAAGGACTTTCCACCCCAAAACAATCAATTTCACCTTTTTCTCAAGTGCACACGGAACTTTCTCCAGGATAGATCACATCCTGGGCCATAAATCTAGCATTGGTAAATTAAAAAAAAAAATTGAAATCATCCCAGTTATCTTCTCTGACCACAATGCAGTAAGATTAGACCTCAATTAATGGGAAAAAAAACTATTAAAAATTCCAACATATGGAGGCTAAAAAACACGCTTCTGAATAACCAACAAATCACAGAAGAAATCAAAAAAGAAATCAAAATATGCATAGAAACGAATGAAAATGAAAACACAACAACCCAAAACCTATGGGACACTGTAAAAGCAATGATAAGGGGAAGGTTCATAGCAATACAGGTGTACCTCAAGAAACACGAAAAAAATCAAATAAATAAACTAACTCTACACCTAAAGCAACTAGAGAAGGAAGAAATGAAGAATCCCAGGTTAGTAGAAGGAAAGAAATCTTAAAAATTTAGGCAGAAATAAATGCAAAAGAAACAAAAGAGACCATAGCAAAAATCAACAAAACTAAAAGCTGGTTTTTCAAGAAGATAAACAAAATTGACAAGCCATTAGCCAGACTCACCAAGAAACAAAGGGAGAAGAATCAGATCAACAGAATTAGAAATGAAAATGGAGAGATCACAACAGACTACACAGAAATACAAAGGATCATAAGATACTACTACCAACAGCTATATGCCAATAAAATGGAAAACTTGCAAGAAATGGACAAATTCTTAGAAAAGTATAACTTTCCAAAACTGAACCAGGAAGAAATAGAAGATCTTAACAGACCCATCACAAGCACAGAAGTCGAAACTGTAATCAGAAATCTTCCAGCAAACAAAAGCCCAGGACCAGACGGCTTCACAGTTGAATTCTACCAAAAATTTAGAGAAGAGCTAACACCTATCCTACTCAAACTCTTCCAGAAAATTGCAGAAGATGGTAAACTTCCAAACTCATTCTATGAGGCCACCATCACCCTAATTCCAAAACCAGACAAAGATGCCACAAAAAAAGAAAACTACAGGCCAATATCACTGATGAACATAGATGCAAATATCCTTAATAAAATTGTAGCAAACAGAATCCAACATCATATTAAAAATATCATACATCATGACCAAGTGCGCTTTATCCCAGCAATGCAAGTTTTCTTTAACATCCACAAATCAATCCATGTAATACACCACATTAACAAACTGAAAGAAAAAAGCCATATGATTATCTCAATAGATGCAGAAAAAGCCTTTGACAATATTCAACATCCATTTATGATAAAAACCCTCCAGAAAGCAGGAATAGAAGGAACATACCTCAACATAATAAAAGGTATATATGACAAACCCACAGCAAACATTATCCTCAATGATGAAAAATTGAAAGCATTTCCCCTAAAGTCAGGAATAAGGCAAGGATGCCCACTTTCACCACTACTATTCATCATAGTTTTGGACGTTTTGGCCACAGCAATCAGAGCTGAAAAAGAAATAAAAGGAATACAGATAGGAAAAGAAGAAGTAAAACTCTCACTGTTTGCAGATGACATGATCCTCTACATAGAAAACCCTAAAGATTCTACCAGAAAATTACTAGAGCTAATCAATGAATATAGTAAAGTTGCAGGATATAAAATTAACACACAGAAATCCCTTGCATTCCTATACACTAATAATGAGAAAACAGAAAGAGAAATTAAGGAAACAATACCATTCACCATTGCAACAAAAAGAATAAAATACTTAAGAATATATCTACCTAAAGAAACAAAAGACTTATATATAGAAAACTATAAAACGCTGATGAAAGAAATCAAAGAGGACAGAAACAGATGGAGAAATATACCGTGTTCATGGATTGGAAGAATTAATATAGTGAAAATGAGTATACTACCCAAAGCAATCTATAGATTCAATGCAATCCCTATCAAGCTACCAATGGTATTTTTCACAGAACTAGAACAAATCATTTCACAATTTGTATGGAAATATAAGAAACCTCGAATAGCCAAAGCAATCTTGGGAAAGAAGAATGGAACTGGAGGAATCAACCTGCCTGACTTCAGTCTCTACTACAAAGCCACAGTCATCAAGACAGTATGGTACTGGCACAAAGATAGAAATATAGATCAATGGAACAAAATAGAAAGCCCAGAGATAAATCCACGCACCTATGGATACCTTATCTTCGACAAAGGAGGCAAGAATATACAATGGAGAAAAGACAATCTCTTTAACAAGTGGTGCTGGGAAAACTGGTCAACCACTTGTAAAAGAATGAAATTAGAACACTTTCTAACACCATGCACAAAAATAAACTCAAAATGGATTAAAGATCTAAACGTAAGACCAGAAACTATAAAACTCCTGGAGGAAAACGTATGCAAAACATTATCTGACATAAATCACAGCAGGATCCTCCATGACCCACCTCCCAGAATATTGGAAATAAAAGCAAAAATATATGCGAGACAGAATAAGAGACACAGATGCATAGAACAGTCTTATGGACTCTGAGGGAGAAGGTGAGGGTGGGACGTTCTGGGAGAATAGCATTGAAACATGTATATTATCATATGTGAAACAGAACACCATTCCAGGTTCAATGCATGAGACAAATGCTCAGGGCTGGGGCAATGGGATGACCCAGAGGGATGAGATGGGGAGGGAGACGGGAGGGGGGTTCAGGATGGGGAATACATGTAAACCCAGGGCTGATTCATGTCAATGTATGGCAAAAACCACTACAATATTGTAAAGTAATTAGCCCCCAACTAAAATAAATAAATTTATTAAAAAAAAAAAGAAATACAGAGCCCGGGGGAAAAAAATCCTTATATATATAGGCAAAATATTTTGACAATGGCATCAAGATGATACAATGAGTAAAAACAGTCTTGTCAGTAAATACTGTTGGAAAAACAAGATGCCCACATACAAAAGAATGGAGATCAATCCTTAATTTACACCATGCAAAAAATTAACTCAAAAGGGATCAAAACCTAAATGCAATGGCTACAGCTATAAAAACCTTAGTGAAAAACATAAGGAAGAAATTCGACAGAAGATTCCAAAATGTTTTCTTTAATATAATACCCTAAGCACAGGCAACAAAAGAGAAAACAAATAATGTGGGCAAGCTGGAGACAAGATGGTGGAGTAGAAGGACATGAGCTAATCTATTCTGATGAAAACACAAAATCACAACTAACTGTTGATCAACCATTGACAAAAAATTAAAAAAAAATGGAGCCTATCAAAAAAGATATACTACATACAAAGACAAAGAAGAAAGCTCAAGGAGATGGTGAAAGTGAGAGTCACTCAGTCGTGTCTGATCCTTTGTGACCCCATGGACTATACAGTCTGTGGAATTCTCCAGTCCAGAATACTGGAGTGGATAGCCATTCCCTTTTCCAGGGGATCATCCCAACCCAGGGATCGAACCCATTTCTCCCACATTGCAGGCAGATTCTTTACCAGCTGAGCCACCAAGGAAGCCCAAGGAGATGGTTGAAGGGGTGGAATAACAATAAAATCAAATCCCATATCCACTAGGTGATTGACCCACAAACTGGAAAATAATTATGCCACAGAAGTTCTCCCACAGTAGTGAAGGTTGTGAGCTCAGTGCTAGGCTCCCCAAGCTGGAGATCTGGAAACAGGTGGAGGATCACACAGAGAATCTGGATTTGAAGGCCAGTGGAATTTGATCACAGAAATTCCACAGGACTAGGGGAAACAGAAACTCCACTCTTGGAGGGTTGCACACAAGATCGCACGTGCCCCAGGACTCAGGGGAAAAAGAAGATAGAGCCTGAGCCAGACATACCTGCTAGTATTGGAGGGTCTCCTTCAGAGGCCAGGGGCAGATGTGGCTCACTGTGAAGACAAAGACAGTGGCTGTGGTAGTTCTGTGGAATACTTATTGGCATGAGCTCTCCCAAAGGCTGTCATTTTCTCACAAAGACAAGGCCCCACCCAACAGCCTGTAGGCTACAGTACTGGGATGTCTCAGTTCAAACAAGCAATAGGTGAGGTAGCATAGCCCCATCCATTAGCAGACAGACTGCTTAAAGTCTTCTTGAGCACACAGCTTCCCAGTGAAAGCAACTTTTCACACAGCTCTGCCACCAGAAGAACAAAACTCAGCTTCATCCACCAGGGTGCAGACAGCAGAAGCAAGAACTACAAGCCTGCAGCCTTCTGAAAGGAAACTGCAATCACAGAAAGTCAGACAAAATGAGTTGGCAGAGAAATATGTCCCAGACGAAAGATCAAAATAAAAGCCCAGAAGCATAACTAAGTGAAGCAGAGATAGGCAATCTGAATGAAAATAATTCAGAGTAATGAAAGTAAAGATGATTCAAAAACTCAGAAAAAGAATGGAGGCACAGATTGAGAAGATACAAGAAATAATTAACAAAGACCTAGCAAACTAAAGAAAAAAAAGATTAACAATACAATAACTAAAATGAAAAATGCACTAGAAAAACTCAAAAAGAGAATAACTGTGGCAGAAAAATTAACGAACTGAAAGACAGAATGGTGGGAATCACAGATACAGAACTGAATAAAGAAAAAAGAATGAAGTAAGAACAGTCTCAGAGACTGCTAGGACAACAATAAATGCAACAACATCACATTATAGGGCTCCCAGAAGGAGCAGAGAGAGAGAGAGAAAAAGGAAGGAGAATATATTTGAAGAGATAATACCTGAAAACTTCCCTAACATGAGAAAGGAAAAAGTCACCCAGTTTGAGGAAGTACAGAATCCAATACAAGACAAACCCAAGGAGCAACACGGCAAGACGCATATTAAGCAAATTATCAAAAATTAAATACAAAGAAAAAATATTAAAAGCAAAAGGGAAAATCAAGAAATAACTTACATAAAAAAAGAAATAACTTACAAGGGAACTCTCATAAGGTTATCATCTTATTTCTCAGCAGAAACTCTACAGGCCAGAAATGATAGCCATGATATATTTAAAGTGAGGAAAGGCAAGAACCTACACACAAGAATAATCTACCCAGCAAGCCTCTCATTAAGATTGGACAGAGAAGTCAAAAGCTTTACAGACAAGCAAAAGCTAAGAAAATCCCTCACCACCAGAACAACTTTGCAACAAATATCTAAGGAAATTTTCTAGGTGGAAAAGAAAATTACAAATGGAAAATCTCTCCAGTAATGGCAAATATACAGTAAGTGTAGCGAATCATTCACACACAAACATGATATGAAAACCATAAAGAATGAGAAGAGGAGAATACAAATGAAGAATATTGAAATGGATTTGAAATTAAGAGACCAGTAACTTGAAAAAAAAACTTATTTGTATATAGATTGCTATATCAAAACTTCATGGTAACTACAAACCAAAAATCTACAATGTATATGCACAAAAAAGTAAAAGCAATCCAAGCACAACATTAAAGTTAGTCATCAAATCACAAGAGAAGGTAACAAAAGAGAAAGGGATAAAAAGAACTTACGAAAATGAATCCAAAAGAACAAAATAGCATTAAGAACATACATATTGATAATTACCTTAAACATTAATGGATTAAATACTCCACTGAAGACATAGACTGTTTGAATGTATACAAAAATAAGACTCATGTAAATACTGTCTAAAAGAGCCATTTCAGATATATGGACATACACAGATGGAAAGTGAGTGGATGGAAAAAGTATTCCATACAAATGGAAATCCAAAGAAAGCTGGAATAACAATACTCATATCAGAGGAAATAAACTTTGAAACAAAGACTGTTGCATGAGACAAAGGACACTATATAGTGATCCAGGCATCAATCCAAGAATAAGATACAAAAATTATAAATATATATGCAGCCTATATAGGAGCGCCTCAATATATAAGGGAAATACTAAACGTCATAAAGGGAGAAATTGACAGTAATACAATAACAGTGAAGAAATTTGATACTCTGATTTCATCAATGGACACATCATCCAGACAGAATATTAATAAGGAAACACAGGCCTTAAATGACACATTGGACTATGTGGATTTAACTGATATGTATGGATTATTCCATCCAACAGCAGGAGAATACACATTCTTTTCAAGTGCACATGGAACATTCTGCAGGATTGATCACATGCTGGGCCACAAAGAGAGCCTTGATAAATTTAATAAAACTGAAATAATATCAAGTATCTTTTATGACAACAAAGCTATGATATTAAAAATCAACTGCATGAATAAAACTAAAAAACACAAACATGTGGAGGCTAAATAATATGCTACTGAACAACCAATGGATAATAGGAGAAATCAAAGAGGAAACCCCAAAATACCTAGAGACAAATGAAAATGAAAGCACAAGAATCCAAAACCTATGAGATATAGCAAAAATATTTCTTAAGAGGAAGGATCATAGCAATACAATCTTATCTCAGGAAAGAAACAAAAAAAATCACAAATAAACGGTCTAAACTTACATCCAAAACAGCTACAGAAAAGGGAAAAAAACCAAAACCCAAAGTCAGCAGAAGGAAAGGAATTATAAAGATAAAAGCAAAAATAAATGCCATAGAGACCAAGAAAAATCAATGAAACTAAAAGCTGATTCTGAAAGGATAAACAAAGTTGATAAACCTTTAGTGAGACTCATCAAGAAGAAAACTGATGAACTTTTAGTGAGACTCATCAATTAATAAAATTAGGGGGAAAAAAGAATGTTACAACGGACACCACGGAAATAAAATGGATCATAAGAGACTACTACAAGCAACTATATGCAATAAAATGGATGACTAAGTAATAAATAGACTAAGGTAAAATATCCCAAGGCAAACGAGGATAAAATAGAAATATAAATAGAACAATCACAATTATTAAAATTGAAACTGATTTTGAAACACCAAACAAAAGTCCAGAACCATATGGCTTTGCAAGAGAATTCTATCAAACATTTAGAGAAGAGTTAATAGCTATCCATCTGAAACTATTTCTAAAGATTGTGGAGGAAGAAGTACTCATAAACTCATTCTATTGGGTCTCCATCACCCTGATACCACGGCGAAAAATAGATGCCTCCAAAAAAGGAAACTATAGACCAGTATCACTGATGACATAGATGCAGCAATCCACAACAAAATACAAGCAATCTGAATCCAACAATACATTAAAAGGATCATACACCATGATCAAGTGGGATTTATCCCAAGGATACAGGTATTTTTCAAAAACCACAAATCAATCAGTGTGACACACTACATCAGCAAATTGAAGGAAAAAATATATAGTCATCTTACTAGATGAAGGAAAAACTTTTGACAAAATTCAACACCCATTTACGATAAAAACACTCCAGAAAGTGGGCATAGAAGGAACATACCTCAACATAATAAAGGCCATATATGACAAACCTACAACTAACCGAATACTCAGTGTTGAAAAGCATTTCCTCTAAGATCAGGAAGAAGATAAAATTATCCATTCTTGCCAATTTTATCCAACATAGTTTTGGAAGTCCTAGCAAAAGACAATCAGAGAAGAAAAAGAAATAAAAGGAATCCATACTGGAAAAAAAAAGTAAAACTGTCACTGTAGATGATATGTTCCCACACATAGAAAAGCCTAAAGATGGTATCATCAATAAATTTGGTGAGATTGAAGGATATAAAATTAATACACAGAAATCTGTTGCATTTCTACACACTAAAAATGAACTATCTGAAAGAGAAATTAAAAAAAAAAATTTCCATTTACCATCACATCAAGAAGAATAAAATACCTATGAATAAACCTGAGGAGACAAAAGACCTGTACTCTAAAAAAGGCACTGATGAGCTAAACCAAAAGGCACTGATTAAATAAATCAAAGATTAAACAAATAGATGGAAAGATACACCATGTTCTTGGATATAAGAAATTAATATTGTCAAAGTAACTATAGTCCTCATGGAATCTACAGATTCAGTGCAATTCCTATCAAATTACCAGTGGCATTTTTCACAGAACTAGAACAAAAATCTTAAAATTTGTAAGAAAATACAAAAGACCCAGAATAGACAAAACAATCCTGAGAAAGAAGAAAGAAGCTGGAGGTATCAGCCACCCTATATTCAGACTATACTACAAAGCTACAGCCATCAAAACCATATGATACTGACACAAAAACAGAAACGCAGGTCAATGGAACAGGATGGAAAGCCCAGAAATAAACCCATGCACCTATGGTCAATTAATCTATGACAAAGGAGGCAAGCATATACAATCTTGAAAGACAGTCTCTTCAATAAATGGTACCAGGAAAACTGGACAGCTACATGTAAAAATAAAACTATGACATTCTTTAACATGACACACAAAAATAAACTTAAAATGGAATAAAGATTTATATGTAAAACTAAACACTATAAAACTCTTAGAGGACAACATTGGCATATCACACTTTAGCATACATTGTAGAAATGTTTTTGATCCATGTCTCAGAATAATGATAATAGAAATAAATAAATGGGACTTAATTAAACTTAAAAGCATTTGCACAGCAAAGGAAACGATAACAAAATGAAAAGACAACCCACAGAGTGATGGAAAGTAATTTCAAAGGATGCAACCTAAGGGATTAGTCTCCAAAGTTTTCAAACAGCTCATGCATCTCAATATCAAAAAAACAAACACCCCAATCAAAAAATGAGCTAAAGACATATACATTTCTCCAAAGAACAGATACACATGGCCAAGAGGCATATGCAGTGAAGCTCAACATCACTAATTACTGGAGAAATCCAAATCAAAACTGCAGTGAATTACCACCTCACACCAGTAAGAATGGCCATCATCAAAAAATCTATAAACAATCAATTATGGAGATGATGTGTAGAAAAGGGAATCTTTCTACACTATTTGTTGACATATAAATTGATACAGCCACTATGGAGAATACGGAGGTTCCTCAAAAAACTAAAAATTGAGAGCTACCATATGATCCAGCAATCACATTTCTCGGCATATAGCTGGAGAAAATTATAATTTTAAAAAATATATACACCCCAATGTTCATCTTAGCACTATTTACAGTAGCCAGGACATGGAGGGACTCTAAATGTCCATCAACAGAGAGATGTATAAAGAATATGTGGTGCATATATACAATGGGATGTTAAGTGGGTCATAAAAAAATAAAGTAATGTCATTGCAGCAACATGGATGGACATAAAGATTATCATACTGAGTGAAGTAAGTCAGATAGAGAAAGACAAACGCCATGTTATCACTTATATGTGGAATCTTAAAAAGGCTACAAATGAACTTATCTACAAAACAGAAATAGAGTATCAGAGGCAGGAAATCTACTTATGGGTACCAGGGTGTAAGAGGAGAGGGAAAAATTTGGAAATTAGCATTGAGATATACACACTACTATATATAAAATAAATACTAATAACAACCTACTGTATAGCACAGGGAACTCTATTTAATAGTCAGTAATAAGCTATATTTGACTACACGAAAGTCTTTGTGTGGATCACAGCAAACTGTGGACAATTCTTAAAGAGATGGGAATACCAGACCACCTTACCTCTCTCTGGAGAAACCTGTATTTGGATCAAAAAGCAACAGTTAGAAACGATCATGGGAACAACTTAGCAACTGAACAACAATAACAATGAACAATGAATGAGGAAAGAATCTTAAAAAAAAGTTGACATATGTATATGTGTAACATAATTCCCTTTGCTGTACAACAGAAACTAACACAACAATGTCAATAAACTATATAGCAACAAAAATTTTTAAATTGAAATTGTCACTAGAAATAAGACCTTTCATAATTATCAAGATAGGTAGGTTTAGTCATTAAGAAGTGTCGAACTCTTGTGACCCTATGGACTGTAGCCCTCCAGGCTCCTCTGTCCATGGGATTTCCCAGGAAGAATACTGGAGTGGGTTTCCATTTCCTTCTCCAAGGGAATCTTCCAGACCCAGGTATTGAGCACAGGTCTTCTGCATTGCAAGCAGACTCTTTACTGACTAAGCCATCAGAGAATAATTATAAAACATAAATGTAAATTAAAAGAGATTTTTAGAGTAGGTCAAACCACTACACAACTGTATGTTGTCTACAAGAAACCTACCTACTTTAAATACAAAGGCACATATAGATAAAAACTAAATGGATTAAGAAATCTTGCCATAACAACACTAGTCAAAAGAATGTGGGACTTTGTAGTACAAATAAAGTCCTCTCCTTTATCGCCCTCTACTGGTAGAACTAACACTCTGCCCTGATTTCTGTCCTTGACACTTAGCTATGTGACATTTGTCAATCCACATATGGACTGTAGCCCTTCAGGCTCCTCTGTCCAAGGAGATTCTGCAGGCAAGAATACTGGAGTGGGTTGCCATGCCTTCTTCCAAGGGATCTTCCTGACCCAGGGATCAAACCTGAGTCTCCCGCATTACGGGTGGATTCTTTACCATCTGAGTCACCAGGGAAGCCCAATCCACATTGTAAATGTTACTAAAGCTTACATTCTTTCCTAATTGTAGATAAATGTACAAATAAAACACCAGTACCCCCCCCAAAAAAGAATATAGGAGTAGCTATATTAATTTTAGAGCAGACTTCAAAGGAAGGACAATTATAGCGATTTAAAAGGGATATTTCATATAGAAAAAAATTCAATTCTCAAAGAGAACATAATTTTTAATATGTGTATACCTAACAACACAGCATCAAACTACATGAAGCAAAAACTGATAGCAGAAATACACAAATCCGCTATTATAGTTGAAGACTTTAACACCTTTCCTCAGAAATGTAAAGGCCCAGGAGGCAGAAAATCAATAAAGACATGTTTTAACTCAACACCATTTATCAACTGGCAATAATGGACATCTTTTGAATACTTCATCTAAAAACAGAATACACACATTTTTCTCAAGCTCTCACAGAAAATTCATCAATATAGAACACATTCTCATCTATAAAACATCTTTATAAATTTAAAAAATAGAAATCATACAATGTCTGCTCTTAGTCTACCAGACAGCAGACATAACAAGGGAGCTAAACTAGAAACAAATAACATAAAGATAGGTGGAAAATTCCAGAGTATGTGGAGATTAAGCAACGCACTTCAGAAAAATGAATTAAAGAGGAAAATTCAAAGAAATCTAATCATATTGTGAACCACATGAAAACAAAAACACAACTTATCAAAATTTGTGGTATGCAATGAAAGCACTGCTTACAGGGAAATTTAGAGCATTGAAGACATGTATGAGAAAGGAAGGAAGATCTAAACCAATAATTTAAGTTTCTACCTTGTATGATTAGGAAAATAAGAATTAATTAAATCAAAGTAAGCATAAGAAAAATAATAATAGAGTAGACATCACGGAAATTAAAAGCAAGAAATCAATAGATAAAACAATAATAATAAAAAGCTTGGCCTTTGAAAAGGTGAATAAAATCAGTAAGTATCTGGTCAGGTCAACTAAGAAAAGAAGCTAGAACACAAATCATACAAAAGGTATGAGAATTAAAAGAATAACAAATACTATGAAAACTTTATGTCCACAAATACAATAACTTAGATGAAAGCAGATCAATACTTTAAACTATATAATTTACCAAAATTCACAAAGGAATAAGCAATTTGAATAGGCTTATATCTATTAAAAATAAAATAAATAACCAATAAATTTTGAATATAGAAAGCACCTGTACCAGACAGATTCACTGGTAAATTCTACCAAACATGTAAGAAAAACATTATATTGAGTCTCTTAAATTTATTTTAAGTATAGAAGCTGAGGGAATACATTTTTTACTCATTCTATGAGGACAGCATTATCCTAACTCCAAAATCAGACAAAGATATCACAAAAAAGAAAACTAAAGCCCAATATTTTTAATGAACATGAAATCCTCAACAAAATATTAGTCAGCCATATCCAAAAGAGTCTAAAAAGAATTACACACCAAGACTGAATGAGATTTGTCCCTGGTGTGCAAAGCTGGTTCAACATTCCATATAAAATCAATTAATGCAATCTATCACATCAACAGACTGAAGAACAATCATATGATCATATCAATGTTGTTATTCAGTCGCTAAGACCTGTCCGACTCTATGCAACCCAATGGACTGCAGCATGCCAGGCTTCCCTATCCTTCACTATCTTTTGGAGTTTGTTCAAACTCATGTCCATTAATCTGGTGACGCCATCCAACTAGCTCATTCTCTGTTGCCCCCTTCTCTTCCTGCCCTCAATCTTTCCCAGCATCAGGGTCTTTTCCAATGAGGCAGCTCTTTGCATCATGTGCCCAAAGTGTTGGAGCTTCAACATCAGTCCTTCTAATGAATATTCAGGGTTGATTTCCTTTAGGGTTCACTGGTTTGATCTCCTTGCAGGCCAAGGGATTCTCAAGAGTCTCCAGCACCACAGCTCAAAAGCACCAATTCTTCAGCTCTCAGCCTTCTTTATGGTCCAACACTCACATCCGTACATGACTACTGGAAATACCATAGCTTTGACTATACAGACTTTTGTCAGCAAAGTGATGTCTCTGCTTTTTAATATGCTGTCTAGGTTTGTCATAGCTTTTCTTCCAAGCAGCAAGCCTCCTTTAATTTTGTAACTGCAGTAATTATCCACAGTGATTTTGTAGCCCAAGAAAATAAAATCTGCCACAATTTCCATTTTTTCCCATCTTTTTGCCATGAAGTGTTGGGGCCAGATGCCATGATCTTAGTTTTTTGAATGCTGAGTTTTAAGAAAGCTTTTTCATTCTCCTCTTTCACCTTCATCAAGAGGCTCTTTAGTCCCTCTTCACTTTCTGCCATTAGGGTGGTATCATCTGCATCAATAGAGGAAGAAAAAACATTTTAGCAAATTCCATACCCATTTATGATAAAACTCTCAGATCTTTCACAGATTGATAGACTACAAAAACTGTACAACTAACATTATACTTAATGGTGAGAAACTGGGAGCTATCCTACTAAGATCACATACAAGGCAAGGTTGTCCCCTTACTATTTTTTTTTAAATACTATACTGTATAACCTTAGTAATGAAATAAGGGAAGAAAAGGAAGTAAACGTTATACACATTGGAAAGCAAGACAAAAATTGTCTGTGTTCACTGATGATAAGTTCATCTATAAGAATATACAAAAGAGACAGGAAATAATAAGTGATTACAGAGAGCTTGCAGGATATAAGGTTATTATACAAAATTAAAGTGCTTTCCTACATACCAATAATAAACAAGCAGAATTTGAAATTAACATAAAATATCATTTATATTAATACATATGAAAACGAGATAGTAATGTATAAATGTAACAAAATATGTACAAAATCTATATGAGAAAAACTACAAAAGTCTGACAAAGAAAATTTCAAAAGAACCAAACAAATGAAGAGATATGCCATGTTAATGGATAGGAAGACAATATTATCAATATGTTATTTCCTTTCAACTTGCCTTACATATGCAGTCTATCCCTAATCCAAATCTCAGAAAGTTACTTTATGAATTTTGATAAGCTGAATCTAAAGTTACACAGAAAGGTAAAAGACACATAATAGCCAACACCACATTAAAGGACAAGTTAGAGGGCTGACATTCATGACTTCAAGAAGTCATGACTTAAAGCAAAATACATATGAAAATATGGTATTGGGGGAAAATAGACAAAGAAATCTGAGGAACAAGATAGAAAGCCCAGAAATAGACACCATATTTATGGTCAACTTATCTTTGACAAAGGAGCAGAGGCGATATAAAGGAGAAAAAAGAATTATACAGTACTGGAACAACTAGATATACACATGCAAACAAGAAAGAAAGAAAGAAAAGAATCTAGAAACAGACATTATGTATTCCACAAAATTAACTCAAAATAAACTGTAGACAAGTGTGAAATACAAAATTATAAAATTCTTAGAAGATAGTATGAGAAAACCTAAGTGATCATGTATGTTGATGCCCTTTTGGATACTATATCAAGGTATATACATGATAGATTAAATAATTGACAAGCTGGACTTTGTTAAAATTAAAAACCTCTGCTCTACAATGACACTATCCAGGATACTAGAGGATAAGACACAGATTAAGTAAGAACATTAGCAAAAGACACATTTTATAAAGTACTATTAGCCAAAATACACAAAGAATTCTTCAAACCAAACAATAAGAAAACTAACACCTTGATTAGAAATAGACCAATAATGTTAACAGCTGACTAAGGATGATATACAGAGAGCATATAAGCATATGAAAAGATGCTACACATTGTATGTCACCAGGAAAATGTAAATTAAAAAAAATATGATGCCACTACACACCTTTTAGATTGACTAAAATCTGGAACACTGGCAACACCAAATATTGTCAAGTATCAGTATATGCATAATGATATAGTCACTTTGGAAGACAGCTTGGCCATTTATTACAAAACTAAAAATTATTTTACTCTATGATCTAATAATCACATTCCTTGGTATTCACTCAAAGGAGTTGAAAACATGTCCATACTAACACTGGCACATAACATTTATAACAGCTTTATTTCTAATTGCCAAAACTTGGAAGCAATCAAGATCTCCTTTAGTAGGTGAATGGATGAGTAAACTGTGGTATATCTAAACAGTAGAAAATTGGTCAGCAATAAGAAGAAAGAAGCTTTTAAGTTATCAAAGTTATGGAAGAACTTTAAATATGTATGATTAAGAGAAATAAGCCAATCTGAGAAGATTACATATTACATGATTCTACCTATATAACATTTTGGAAAATATGAAACTATGGAGGCAGTATAAATAGCAGTGTTTTCCAGAATAAATAGATGGAGAATAGAATACTGTTAAGGCAGTGACAATACTCAATATTTTTAAGGCAGTGATAATACTCTATTTGTCCAAACCAAGAGAACCCGTAGGGAAACTATGGGCAAAGGGTGATTATAATGTGTCAGTTGTCAATTGTAGGTTTAACCTTGGTAAAAAATGTACCATTCCGGTGTGTATTGTGATAATGGGGATACCTCTGTATGTGTAGTGGTAGGTTGGATATCTCTATACCTACTTCTCAATTTCATTATAAACTCTCTAAAAACTACTCTAAAAATAAAATCTTCTTAAAAAGCAGGGATGGCTATATTAATATTAATTAAGCAGGTTTTAGCGCAAAGGGCAGTAGCAAGAACAAAGGGAAGCTTTACATAGTGATAAAATGAGCAGTCAACCAGGAAGACAAAGCTGTGTTAAATGTATATGTACTAAACAGCAGAGTTTTATACTACAAGATGTAAAGACTGATGGAACTTATGGAAAGAAACAATTCCAAAAGTATAGTCAGTGATCTCAAAACCCCTCTCTCAACAATTGTTAGAACCAATATTAAGATAATCTGCAAGATATGATCAACATACAAAAATGTCATTTTTCTGTTTACATATGTGGAAATTAAAACCAGATTAAAATTGAAAACATATCATAAAATATACCAAATATAAAATATTAGGTATGATTTTAACAATTTATGTATAGAATATATAAGCTGAGAACTACAAAATGCCCATGAAATAAAATAAAGAACATATAAATAAATAGAGATACATACTGTGGTCAAGAATTGGAATGGTCATTATAATAAAAAAAAGTTAATATTCTCCAAGTTGGTCTATATATTTAAGTTTCTACCAAAATCCCAGCCAAAACTATTGTAGATATAGAAAAGTTTGTTCCAAAGTATATACAGAAGTGCAACATATGTAAAATAGTTTTGAAAAAACCAAAATGTAAGGAACCACTCTTATAAATGATAGGCTTATTTTATAGCTGCAGCAATCAAGACACCGTGGTACTGAGGATGAACAGCACAAAGGTGAATGAAACACACCAACCAAAAGATGAGGCCCACATAAATATGCCTACCTGATTTTGCAAAGGTGCAAAAAGAAATTTGTTACGGACATTTTTTCCCCCTCAACTTAAGGTGTTACAAGTAAATAATCATAGGCAAGAAAATGAACAAAAACTTTGTCTTATTCAAAATGTAAAGATCAAGTGGATCATAGGATTATGAATGAATGCAAAAATATAAAATAGTTTTAAGCAAGGTAAAATCTTACTTAGAATAAAGTTACTAACATAGTTACTAAGTTAATACTAACAAAGTTACTAACTAAATTTTGTGAAAATTTTTTACATAAGACACCAAATGCACAACTCTTAAAAGGAAAAACTGAAAAAGTGGACATCAAAATAAAAAGTTTTGTTCTGTGAAAGACCCAGTTATGAGGATGAAAAGACAAGCTACAAATCGGGAGAATTTTTGTAAACCATATATCTAACAAAGGACTAGTATACAGAGTATATAAAAAGCTCTCCAAATGCAAAAGTTAAAAACTCAGAGAAACAGTAAACAATTAGCAAAATATCAAAAGACATGAGAAAGAGGAGTAATATTGAAAATGATGGTATAGGGCGATCCAAAACTCCATCTGTTCATTAAGGCATTAAAAAATAAATATGCTAGAAATATCAATCAATAAAATTTTTAGAGTCCTAGAATATGCTCAAAGCTTTGAAAAAATGCTTACTGGTGATAGAAACTGATAAATTTCAGTAAGAGTGTTGTGGCACTTTAACTCACTCACCAGCTCAGAGGTGACTGTGGGGAGAGTAGCTTCCATTCATCTGTGTGAATTGCCAGAGAGGTTAATACATACCTCGTTATCAATGAATTGTTGTCTTTTAATAATCCCAAATTGAAAAGTACCTAGTTGTCTTTTAAGAGGTGAATAGTTTAAACAAACTGTAGTGTATATATATATATGTACCACGTAATCATGAAAATGCGAGGAAACAAGATTTTGGTGCATGCAGCAACTTAGATGAATATCCATGGAATTATGTTGAGGGGAAAAAATTCAATTCAAAAAATTAATATTCACTTTGAACAAAACATCACAAAAATTATAAATTAATAAAAATGATGAACAGATTAGTAATGCCAGTGGTAGAAAAGAGGGTTGTGGAGGAAACAAGGAAGTGATGTGACTACAAAATTAAAAAGCAACAAACAGGAAGGTTCTTTGTGATGAGGGAAATGCTGTATATCTATACTGCATTAATGTCAAAATTCTGATTGTGATATAGTACCCCAGTTTTGAAAGGTATTACCTCTGGTGAAACTGGGTGAGGAGTGAATTGGGACTCTATCATTTTTACACCTGCATGTGAAACTGTAATTATATAAAAAATTATGAAGTTTAATTTAAAAATGTTACAGAGTATATAAGCACATTTATATCACATTATTTTTTTTAATTTATTTAATTTAATTGGAGTGTAATTACTTTACAATATTGTAGTGGGTTTTGCCATACATTGACATGAATCAGCCTTGGGTGTACATGTGTCCCCATTTCTGAAACCCCCTCCCACCTCCCTCTCAATCCCGTCCCTCAGAATTGTCCTAGTCCACCAGCTTTGAGTGCCTTGTTTCATGCATCAAACTTGGACTGGTGATCTATTTCACAAATGGTAATATACATGTTTCAATGCTATTCTCTCAAATCATCTCACCCTCACCTTCTCCCACAGAGTCCAAAAGTCCATTCTTTACATCTGTGTCTCTTTTGCTGTCTCACCTATAGGGTCATCATTACCATCTTTCTAAATTCCACATATATGTGTTAATATACAGTATTGGTGTTTTTCTTTATGATTTACTTCACTCTGTATAATAGGCTTCAGTTTCATCCACCTCATTACAACTGATTCAAATGCATTCTTTTTAATAGCTGAGTAATATTCTATTGTGTATATGTACCATAGCTTTCTTATCCATTCAGCTGACGATGGACATATAGGTTGCTTCCATGTCCTGGCTATTGTAAACAGTGCTGCAATGAACATTGGGGTACATGTGTCTCTTTCATCTCTGGTTTCCTAAGTGTGTATGCCCAGCAGTGGGATTGCTGGGTTGAATGGCAGTTCTATTTCCAGGTTTTCAAGGGATCTCCACACTGTTCTCCATAGTGATTGTACTCATTTGCATTCCCACCAACAGTGTAAGAGGGTTCCCTTTTCTCCACACCCTCTCCAGCAATTATTGTTTCTAGACTTTTTGATAGTAGCCATTCTGACTGGCGTGAGATAGTACCTCATTGTGGTTTTGATTTGCATTTCTCTGACAATGAGTGATGTTGAACATCTTTTCATGTGTTTGTTAGCCATCTGTATGTCTTCTTTGGAGAAAAGTCTGTTTAGTTCTTTGGCCCATTTTTTGACTGGGTGGTTTATTTTTCTGGAATTGAGCTGCAGGAGTTGCTTGTATATTTTTGAGATTAATTCTTTGTCAGTTGCTTCATTTGCTATTATTTTCTCCCATTCTGAAGGCTGTCTTTTCATCTTACATTCAGTTACCACAGCTGAGAGAATTCAGCACCACTAAACCAGCTCTTCAAGAAAAGCTAAAGGATCTTCTCTTGACATGAAACACAGAAAAGGTTTATAAAAATGAACCCAAGCAAAAAATTAAATGGTAATGGGAATCATACTTATCAATAATTATCTTAAATGTAAATGAGTTGAATGTCCCAACCAAAAGACAAAGACTGGCTGAATGGATACAAAAACAAGACCTGTATATATGCTGTATACAAGAGACCCACCTCAAACCAAGGGGCACATGCAGACTGAAACTGAAGGGCTGGAAAAAGATATTTCATGCAAATGGAGACCAAAAGAAAGCAGGAATAGTGATACTCATATCAGATAAAATAGACTTTGAAATAAAGGCCGTGATAAGAGACAAAGAAGGACACTACATCATGATCAAAGGATCAATCCAAGAAGAAGATATAACAATTATAAATATATATGCACCTAACACAGGAGCACCTCAATATTACATATTGAGGCAAATGCTAACAAGTATGAAAGGGGAAATTAACAGTAACACAATAGTGGGGGACTTTAATACCCCACTCACAACTATGGATAAATCAACCAAAGCGAAAATTAGCAAGGAAACACAAGCTTTAAATGATACAATGGACAATTTAGACCTAATTGATATCCATAGGGCACTTCACCTAAAAACAAGGGAATTAAACTTTTTCTCAAGTGCACAAGGAACCTTCTCCAGGGTAGATCACATCCTGGTCCATAAATCTCGCCTTGGTAAATTCAAAAAAATTGAAATCATTTCAAGCATCTTTTCTGATCACATTGCAGTAAGATTAGGTGTCAACTGCAGGAAAAAAAATCTATTAAACATACAAACATATGGAGGCTAAACATCATGCTTCTGAATAACCAACAGATCATGGAAGAAATCAAAAAGGAAATCAAAATATTCATAGAAACAAATGAAAATTAAAACACGACAACCCAAAACCTATAGGATTCAGTAAAAGCAGGGCTCAGAGGGAGATTCATAACAATACAAGCCTACCTCAAGAAACAAAAGAAACATCAAACAAACAATCGAACTTTACATCCAATGCAACTAGAAAAAGAAGAAAAGAAGAACCACAACGTTAGAAGAAGGAAAGAAATCATAAAAATCAGAGCAGAAATAAATGAAAAAGAAATGAAGGAAACTATAACAAACATCAACAAAACTTAAAGCTGGTTCTTTGAGAAGATAAATAAAATAGATAAACCACTATCCAGACTCATAAGTAAAAAATGCTAGAAGAATCAAATCAATAAAATTAGAAATGAAAATGGAGAAATCACAACAGACAACACAGACATACAAAAAATCATGAGACTACAATGAGCAATTATATGCCAATAAAATGGACAACTTAGAAGAAATGGACAAATTCTAAGAAAAGTACAACCTTCCAAAACTGGACCAGGAAGAAAGAAAATCATAACAGACCTGTCACAAGCATGGCAATTGAAACTATAATACAAAATCTTCCAACAAAAAAAAAGTCCAGGACCAGATGGCTTCACAGGTGAATTCTACCAAAAATTTTGAGAAGAGCTAACAGCTGTCCTACTCAAACTCTTCTAGAAAATTGCAGAGGAAGGCAAACTCCCAAACTCATTCTATGAGGCCACCATCACCCTAATAACAAAACCAAAGATGCCACAAAAAAAGAAAAATATGGGCCAATATCACTGATAAACATAGGTGCAAAAATCCTTAACAAACTTCTAGCAAACAGAGTCCAACAACATATTAAAAAGATTATACATCATGACCAAGTGGGCTTTATCCCAGGGATTCAAGGTTTGTTCAAAATTTGCAAATCAATCAATGTGATACACCACATTAACAAATTGAAAGATAAAAACCATATGATTATCTCAACAAATGTAGAGAAAGCCTTTGACAAAATTCAACACCCATTAATGATAAACTTTCCTGAAACAGGCATAGAAAGAGCACACCTCAACATAATAAAAGCCATTTACCACAAACCAACAGCAAAAATTATACTCAATGGATAAAAATTGAAAGCATTTCCCCTAAAATTAGGAATGAGACAAGGTTGCTCACTCTCACCACTACTATTCAACATAGTTTTGGAAGTCCTAGCCGCAGCAATCAGAGAAGAAAAATAATAAAAGGAATCCAGATTGGAAAAGAAGAAGTAAAACTCTCACTGTTTGCAGATGACATGATCCTCTACATAGAAAACCCTAAAGACACCACCAGAAAATTACTAGAGCTAATCAATGAATATAGTAAAGTTGCAGGACATAAAATTAATACACAGAAATCCCTTGCATTCCTTAACACTATCAATGAGAAAACAGAAAGAGAAATTAAGGAAAAAATCCCATTCACCATTGCAACAAAAAGAATAAAATACTTAGGAATAAATTTACCTAAAGAAACAAAAGACCTATATATAGAAAACTATAAAATACTGATGAACAAAATCAAAGATGACACAACTAGATGGAGAAATATGGCATGTTCATAGATTGGAAGAATCCATATAGTGAAAATGGGTATAGTACCCAAAGCAATCTATAGATTCAAAACAATCCCTATCAAGCTACCAATGGTATTTTTCAGAGAACTAGAACAAATAACTTTACAATTTGTATGAAAACACAGAAAACCTAAAATAGACAAAGGAATCTTGAGAAAGAAGAATGGAACTGGAGGAATCAACCTGTCTGACTTCAGGCTATACTACAAAGCTACAGTCATCAAGACAGTATGGTACTGGCACAAAGACAGAAATATAGATCATTGGAACAAAATAGAAAGACCAGAGATAAATCCATGTGCACATGGACATCTTGTCTTTGACAAAGGAGGCAAAAATATGCAGTGGAGAAAAGACAATCTATTTATCAAGTGATGCTGGGAAAACTGGTCAACCACCTATAAAAGAATGAAACTAGAATACTTTCTAACACCATACACAAAAATAAACTCAAAATGGATTAAAGATCTAAATATAAGACCAGAAAGTATAATACTCTTAGAAGAAAACATAGGCAGAACTCTCTTTGACAGAAATCACAGCAAGATGCTCTATGATCCACTTCCCGGAGTAATGGAAAAAAAAATAAACAAATAGAACCTAATTAAACTTAAAAGTTTTTGCCACAACGAAGGAAACTATGAGTAAGTTGAAAAGGTAGCCTTCAGAATGGGAGAAAATAATAGCAAATGAAGCAACTGACAAGGAATTAATCTCAAAAATATACAAGCATCACCTGCAACTCAATTCCAGAAAAATAAACAGCCCAATCAAAAAAAGGGCCAAAGAACTAAACAGACTTTTCTCCAAAGAAGACATACAGATGGCTAACAGACACATGAAAAGATGCTCAACATCACTCATTGTCAGAGAAATGCAAATCAAAACCACAATAAGGTACCATCTCATGCCGGTCAGAATGGCTGCCATCAAAAAGTCTAGAAACAATAATTGCTGGAGAGGGTGTGGAGAAAAGGGAACCCTCTTACACTGTTGGTGGGAATGCAAACTAGTACAGTCACTATGGAGAACAGTGTGGAGATCCCTTGAAAACCTGGAAATAGAACTGCCATTCAACCCAGCAATCCCACTGCTGGGCATACACACTTAGGAAACCAGAGATGAAAGAGACACATGTACCCCAATGTTCATTGCAGCACTGTTTACAATAGCAAGGACATGGAAGCAACCTAGATATCCATTGGCAGATGAATGGATAAGAAAGCTATGGTACATATACACAATAGAATATTACTCAGCTATAAAAAAGAATGCATTTGAGTCAGTTCTAATGAGGTGGATGAAACTGGAGCCTATTATACAGACTAAAATAAGCCAGAAAGAGAAACACTAATACACCATATTAATGCATATATGCGGATTTTAGAAAGACGGTAATGATGACCCTATATCCAAGACAGCAGAACAGACACAGATGTAAAGAGCAGTGTTTTGGAGTATGGAGTATAAGAGCAGACTTATGGAGCAGAAGGTGAGTGTGGGACGATGTTAGAGAATAGCACTGAAACATGCATATTACCATATACAAAACAGATGACCATTTCAAGTTTGATGCATAAAACAGGGCACTCAAAGCTGGTGCCGTGGGACAACCCAGAGGGATAGGGAGAGGAGTGAGGTGGGAGGGGGTTTCAAGATAGTGGGACACATGTACATCCATGGCTGATTCATGCCGATGTATGGCAAAAACCACCACAATATTGTAAAGTAATTAGCCTCCAATTAAAATAATTAATCAAAAAAAAAGAATAACAAATGATACAACTGTCAAAGGATTAATCTCCAAAATATACAAACAGCTCATGTAGCTCAATTAAAAGAAAACAAACAACCCAATCAAATGTGGGCAGAATACCTAAACAGACATCTGTCCTAAGAAGACATAGAGATGGCTAATAAACACATGAAATGATGCTCAACATCATTCATTATTAGAGAAGTGCAAATCAAAGCTACAATGAGGTATCATCTCACACTGGTCAGGATTACCATCATCAAAATCTACTAACAAGAAATGCTGGAGAGGGTGTGGATAAAAGGGAACCTTCTTGTATTATTGGTGGGAATGCAAATTGATACAGCCACTATAGAGAACAGTATGGAGATTTCTTTAAAAACTAGGAATAAAATTCCAGTTCAAGTGGCAGAGTAGAAGGACGTGTGCTCATCTCCTCCTGAGAGAGCATCAAAATAACAATTAGCTGTTGAACAACCATTGACAGGAGGATGCTGGAACCTACCAAAAAAAGATACTTCACATTCAAAGGCAAAGAAGAAGCTTCAGTGAGATGGTAGAAAGGGCACAATCATGATAAAATCAAGTCCCATATCTGCAGGGTGGGTAACCCACAAACTGGAGAATAATACCAAAGAAGTTCTCCCACTGTTGTGAAGGTTCAGAACCCCATGTCAGGCTTCCCAGCCTGGGGATCCAACAAAGGTACTGGGGAATCCCCAGGGAATCTGACCTTGAAGGCCAGTGGAATTCGATTACAAGGCTTCCACAGGACTAGGGGAAACAGACTCCAGTCAGAGGGCACAAACAAAACCTTGTATGCACCAAGACTGAGAGGAAAGGAGCAGTGACTCCATAGGAAACTGAACCATAACTACCTACTAGTGTTGGAGGGTCTCCTGTAGCGGTATGTGTTGGCACAGGCTCACCACTGGGACTGGCAGCAGCTGTCTAGGAAGGTCCCCTTTGGTGTAAACCCTCTTTGAGGTTGCTGTTAACTGGACCATGGAGCCAGTAGACCTGAGAGCTTGGTCAACTCAGGCCAAAAAACTACCAGGGAGGGAGCTCAACCTCACCCATCAGCAGATAATTGGATTACTGAGCAAGGCCCTGCCCACCAGAGCAAGATCAACTTTTTCCCACCACAAGTGCCTTCTATCAGGAAGCTTACACAAGCCCCTTAGCCTCCTCCATCAGAGGGCAGACAGAAGAAACAAGAAGAATCACAATCCCACAGGGACTAAAACTAAAACCACATTACAGAAAGCTAACGAGCACAAAAAAGCACAAAGTTACATCCTAGATGAAGGTACAAGATAAAACCCCAGAAAAACAATTCAATGAAGTGGAAATAGGCAACCTTCCAGAAAAAGAATTTGGAATAACGATAGTGAATATGATTCAGGATCTCAGAAAAGGAATGGAGGCAAAGATTGAGAAGATGCAAGAAATGTTTACCAAAGACCTAGAAGAACTAAACAACAAGCAAACAGAGATGAATAATTCAGTAGAAGGAATCCATAGCAGAATAACTGAGGCAGAAGCACAGATAAATGACCTGGAGGACAGAATGGTGGAAATCACTGCCACAGAACAGAATATAGAAAGAAGAATGAAAAGAAATGAAGACAGCCTAAGAGATCTCTGGGACAGTACTAAATACATGATCATTTGCATTATATTGGTCCCAGGAGGAGAAGAGAGAGAGAAAAAGGAGCTGAGAAAATATCTGAAGAGATAATAGCTGAAGACTTCCTTAATATGGGGAAGGAAATAATCAACCAAGTCCAGGAAGCACAGAGAGTCCCAGGCAGGATAAACCCAAGGAGGAACACACTGAAACATACAGTAATCAAACTGACAAAATTAAAGACAGAGATAAAATATTAAAAGCAACAAGGGGAAAATGACAAATACAAGGGAATTCCCGTCAGACTATCAGCTGATTTCTCAACAGAAACTCTACAAGCCAGAAGGGAATGGCATGACATATTTAAAATGATTATAGGGAAGAACCTACAACCAAGAATGCTCTACCCAGCAAGACTCTTCTTCAGATTTGATGGAGAAATCAAAAGCTTTCAAGACAAGCAAAAGTTAAGAGAATTCAGCACCACTAAACCAGCTTCCCTGGTGGCTCAGACGATAAAGCGTCTGCCTACAATGTGGGAGACCTGGGTTCGATTCCTGGGTCGGGAAGATCCCCTGGAGAAGGAAATGGCAACCCACTCCAGTATTCTTGCCTGGAAAATCCCATGGATGGAGGAGCCTGGTGGGCTACAGTCCACGAGGTCACAAAGAGTCGGACACAACTGAGGACTTCACTTTCACTTTCAAACCAGCTTCACAAAAAATGCTAAAGTAACTTCTCTAGGCAGAAAACAAGAAAAGGAAAAGCCCTACCTACAGAAAATAAACCCAAAACAATTAAGAAAATGGTAATAGGATCATACATATCAATAATTACCTTAAATACAAATGGATTAAATGCACTAATCAAAAGACATAGACGGGCTGAGCAGATGAAAACATGTGCATGTATGCACTTCTACTTACCACACATCACTCTGCTTGAGTCCCTAAATTTTATTTAATTATTCTATACCATTAAGTTAATCATGTTCCCATTATGACTTTAAATTGTAATTATCTTTTTTTTGGTCTGGCTATTGATTGTGAAAACTGATAAACATCTTTTACTATTGTTATTATGTAACTATTACTTACTTAAAACAATTGTATCATGATTGGTCAACAGAAAAATTTTAGAATTCTATATAACCAAAATTACCATTTAATAGAAAACCCTGTAATCAATTTTTAAAATCCATATGCATATCAGAATTATCTTGGAAGTTTTTGAAAAATACAAATGATTAGGTATTTTTTTTTGTCAGAGCTCCAGATATGTTTCTAATGAGGGGCCATGTTTAAAAACAACTGGACTATATGAGGATCTTTTACTTTTATCTAACCGGTTTCACTTTTTCTATTTCATATTCAGTGCTCCCATTTCATTTAGTTTATGTTCTCCAAGTTCTCCATTTTTTTAATGTTTTTTCTCAAGCCTTTATCAACCATAGTAGAAAAGCTTTTGTATACATGTATATAAGTAATATGTATAATATATATTTTAGAAAATTTATGAATTTTTGCCTAACCAAAAAATTTTTGACACTTTGATTCCACTTGTTTGACTTTGTATGAATAGAAAACTACATTTCTAATTTTAAAAAAATAGATATGCAACAAGCAACAAAAGTTTACTATATAGCACAGGGGCATATAGTCTATATCTTGTAATAACCTATAATGGAAAATAATTTCAAAAATAATATATATGTATAACTGAATACACATTTATTTTGTGTATGTATAACCAAATCACACACACACACAAAGAATTCTACTTTTTGAAATTTAGTAATGTTTATCTTTTTGTGAGTTTTTCTAAATCTCCTATGGACATCTAATAAGAACATGTTGTGCTGTGCTGTGCTTAGCCACTCAGTCGTGTCCAACTCTTTGTGACCCCATGGACTACAGCCTGCCAGACTCCTCTGTCCATGGGAACTCTCCAAGCAAGAAAACTGGAGTGAGTTGTCATGCCCTCCTCCAGGGTATCTTCCCAACCCAGGGATCGATCCCAGGTCTCCCACATTGAAGGTGGATTCTTTACCATTTGAGCCACCAGAGAAGCCCAAGAATACTGGAGTGGGTAGCCTATCCCTTCTCCAGGGGAACTCCCCAACTCAGGAATTGAACTGGAGTCTCCTGCAGTGCAGGCAGGTTCCTTACCAGCTGACCTACCAGGGAAGCCCAATAGCAACGTATGAGATACAAAATTTTAAATATATTTGTGCAGAATATGGTTAATATAAATTAATTAAGTATAAAGCTTTTGTATTTAAATTATTAGTGACATTATTCAAGATTCTCCAATTGTTATTTTTTCTGCACTTGATAAAATATCCTCAGAGAAATGTTAATATGTTTCACTGTGATTACATATTTTTTTCTTTTCCCTAATATTTATTCTGATTCTTGCTTTATGTATCTTTTTTTCTTCATTCTTTAAATTTAAGATAGAATTTAAATTCTATATTCTTTGTGAATTGTACCTTTTATCATTAAAATGTTCCTCTTTGTTTCATTTAAAATAAATTAATTAATTATAAAAAGAGAATAGAAAGAAACTCCAGCAATCCTCATGGGCAGGCAAATTTTGTTTTTATTCTTCATTATCATGCAAACTTCAAAATTGTTACTAGATTTCGATGAAACTCTGTCAAGTTTCTGTCATGTTTGTACGATTTCAGGAATTTTAAAGTTTTCTTTTTTAGTGTCCAGTGTTAATTACTCTGCTTGATATATTAACGTTCATTTGTAGCAGTATTTTGTGTAAAATCAGCAAAAAGTTTAAATCTTCTCATAGTGTTTATAAATGGTTGGATTATCTTCATTAACTAGGCTATCAAAAATTCTAAGAAACTATTACTAATTAAGGGCTTCCCTGGTGGTTCAGATGGTAAAGAATCTGCCTGCAATGCAAGAGACCTTGGTTCGATCCTTGGGTTGGGAAGATCCCATGGAGAAGGGAATGGCTACCCATGTCAGTACTCTTACCTGGAAAATTCCATGGACAGAAAAGTCTGGAAGGCTACATAGGGTCCATAGGGTCACAAAGAGTCAGACATGATGGAGCACATACAATCATTGCTAATTCTATTAAAAACTTATCTGTTCCTTTTAAAAAATTACCATTTTTGGCTTAATCTGTATGTGTTTTGGCTGTAAGTTGGCTCTCAATATAAGAGTCATTTCTATTAATTTCATTGCTCGTATTTATCACTTTTGTTTCATGTTTCATCAATTTTTACCAGAATGTTCTTTTAACTCTTTAATCAATACACTTAAATTTGACAAAGAAGATACCCATCATGCATTCCCAAACCAAATGCCCGTAATTTCTCCATAAAATTCTTATAGACATTATCTCAAATTGGAAATAAAATTGTATATTCAAGCTTAATTACATATTCCATTTCTGTTAAAATATATTGTGGATTTTAATTGAATATGCTGCCTTACTAAGAACATTCCTGAAAGTATAAAATTTTGCTTTCAACTATGCTTTAATGAGAAACAAATTCTTCACATGCAACTTTACACTTCTGATTTCATGAAATATTTCCCACACACTAGCTTCCAGTTCCAAAAATCTTAAATCTATTTTTTCTTCTCTTCTCCCACATTTCCAATATTGGATCTCAAGAGCTCCATTCATAATGCAGTGCAGCCCTAGCTTTACACCTTTGTGTTACACCAGTAAGTGTGTGGGCAGGGCAAACAGCAGAAGTATCCAACAAAGGTTTCCCCAACCAGTGCACAGAAGTGACTGGGTACCACATAAAAATCATGTCAATGTATGGCAAAACAAATACAATATTGTAAAGTTAAAAAATAGATAAATAGCCTAATTTAAAATAAAAGTAAATAAATAAATAAATAAAGGATTTTTTAAGCAAAAAAAAAAAAAAATCCCCCACTAATAAGAAATTAAAAGTATTTCAAACTTAACTTCCCCTTAACTGGATCTCCTAAATACCATGACAAAACAAAAACGAGGAAATTTAGAGTGAGAAGTATCTGTTGTCTTAAGCATGGGCAAAATATATTACTTTTGAGAAAATTATATAAACATATGTCTATGTACGGAGAAGGCAATGGCAACCCACTCCAGTACTCTTGCCTGGAAAATCCCATGGACGGAGGAACCTGGTAGGCTGCAGTCCATGGGGTCGCTAAGAGTTGGACATGACTGAGCGACTTCACTTTCACTTTTCATTTTCACACATTGGAGAAGGAAATGGCAACCCACTCCAGTGTTCTTGCCTGGAGAATCCCAGGGACGGCAGAGCCTTGGTGGGCTTCTGTCTATGGGATCGCACAGAGTCAGACACTACTGAAGCGACTTAGCAGCTTAGCATGTCTATGTAAACACACATAGAAAGGCAAGGGCTCCTCTTAGAAGTCCTGGAAAAAGCTATGCAAGTGAGGGATCTTGAAGTGTATTTTTTATTCACTTCACTGTAACTGTGACTGTGTTATGTAGAATTCTAAGATGGTCTTTCCAAGCTTCCCAAACACCAGTGTACTCACCTTCTCCTAGGTAATTCATATAGTAATTCAGGTACTGAAGTTAAGGGACTATATATATTTATGAGAATTTTATGGTGAAATTGCAGGCATTTGGCTTGGGTATATATGATGTGTATTTTCTTTGTCAAATTTAAATTTATTGATTAAAGAGATTGAAGAATATATATATATATTCAAATACTTTGGCCACCTGAAGTGAAAGAGTGAACTCATTGGAAAAGACCCAGATGCTGGGAAAGATTGAAGGCAAAAGGAGAAGGAGGAGGCAGAGGATGAGATGGTTAGATAGCCTCACCAACTCAATGGACATGAGTTTGAGCAAACTCTGGGAAATAGTAAAGGACAGAGGAGTCTAGTGTGCTGCAGTGTATAGGGTCACAAAGAGTCATAGACAGCTCAGCATCTGAACAACAACAAAAAAAGAAAAGAAAAACTAGGAATAAAACTATCATACGACCTTGCAATCCCACTACTGGGCATATACCCCGAAGAAATCATAACTGAAAAAGACACATGTACCCCAATGTTCATCACAGCACTATTTACAATATCTTGGACATTGAAGCAACCTAGATGTTCATCAACAGATGAACGGATAAGGAAGTTTTAGTACATATACAAAATGGAATATTACTTAGCTCTAAAAAATTCATTTCTGTCAGCTCTAATGAGGTGAATGAACCTAGAGCCTATTACGCATAGTGAAGTAAGTCAGAAAGAGAAAGATGAATATCATATATTAACACATATATATGGAATCTAGAAAGATGGTACTGATTATCCTATTTGTGGGGCAGCAAAGGAGACACAGATGTAAAGAACAGACTTATAGTCACAGTGGGGCAAGGAGAGGGTGGGATGACTTGAGAGAGTAGTATTCAAACATATATATTACCATATGTAAAATAGATAGTCGGTGGGAATTTGCTGTATGATGTAGCGAATGCAAAGTTGTTATTCTGTGATAACCTAGAGGGGTAGGATGAAGAGGGAGATGGAAGGGAGGTTTAAGAAGGTGAGGACATATGTATACCTATGGCTGGGTCATGTTGATGTATGATAGAAGCCATCAGAATATTGTAAAGTAATTATCTTCCAATTAAAAATAAAATTTAAAAAAGAGTAAATATACTTTTATATATATATTATATATATATATATATAGAGAGAGAGAGAGAGAGAGAGAGAGAGAGTTATGACTGATTCATGTCGTTTTATGACAGAAACTCCACAGGATTGTAAAGCAATTGCCCTTCAATTAAAAAATAAATTAATTAAAATAATACAAAACCCCTTGATTTCCAGTTTTCTTGGAAATCTTCTCACTGATTTAACAAAGCAAATGAAAAAATATTTAGCTAGACAAATCAACCTTTTTATGTCATTCAAGTGGCAGACAAGGTAATTGCAGAATTGAAAGCAAATGCTTGTGTCTTACAAACCTCTACAAACTAGAAATGAAACTACAACCCATGTTGACCTGAGGCAGAGCCTAATTAGCTCAATTGGGTAAAACCTGAAATCAAAAGGGGACTAAAGGGGAAAGGATTTTAACACTCAAAGTGCTGGAAATGCTCCTTCACCCAAAATCTGATTCACAGCTTCCTTAAAGATTTATCAAGGACAAATACAAATCTTGAAGCTTTTTCCACAATTAGTAATGCCTTAATCATCTAAGGAAATAAATTTAACTTTTCCAACTGCTACCTATAAACTAGTAAATGTATAATACCTGATTCATAACTAGATGTTAAAATAAAGCTGGGATATTCAGTGTTGTCTGTTTATATGTTTTGTGTACATTATACATATAACATATGTCTACCTCTGGATATTATCAAAATTAAATTTATAAAAAAGCTATTTTTACTGATTTTAAGACCTTACAAGTTAAATGTTTCTAAATATAAAGAAAACTGGCAAGAATTAATTCCAGGTTCACATTATCTAGGATATACTCAACATTAATATCTGGTACTAAAGCTAATTTAAGCTATTTGCTTTATCAAACAGACTTTTTTTTTATTGTAACTAGGTTTACTGAAGATCAGTAAGTTTGTTTTTTGTCTTGTAGACTTTGTCAGCAAGGAAAATCAACTTGGTATGGTGATATTTTCATAAGTTATGAAATAAAGGTTAAGTGAGATAGTTTTCAAGTGAACCCTTTAGGGATAATTATGTTTTGGGTACATCTATTTAAAATAGTTTCTCAAGATTTTTGGTAATTGAAACTTTACAGTTTTGCTGAGCTAAATTATGGAATTTGTTAAACATCAGTTCATTTCCAATAAGATAAGATGCTGGATCATTGACTGCTAATTAGGTCTATATTTACTTACTTTTGTCTCCTTACAAGAGGGAAACTAAAGATTTTAGGATTTAATAAACATGTTTTGCCTCACATTGAGTGGAAAAAAAATGTGCTATGAGAAGATATATGTTTTTAGAGGTTGTGGAATATTCCTATGTTTGCCTATCAGGAAATGCTGATATGACAAAGAATTCACAATTATTGCTAGTCGGTTTTCATTAGAGGTTAAGGTTTTTAAGAATTCAAATTGAGAAATACATAATTAAGCTATTGGGATAATAAGGAAAACATTTAAGTGTTCAAGGAATGTCGGATGTATATTTTTAGCAAAAGAAGGTATTTGTTGCTCAGTTGCTCAGTCATATTTGACGCTGCAACCCCATGGACTACAGCACGCCAGGCTTCCCTGTCCATCACCAAGTCCCGGAGCTTGCTCAAACTCGTGTCCATTGAGTTGGTGATGCCATCCAACCATCTCATACTCTGTTGTCCCCTTCTCCTCCTGCCTTCTATCCTTCCCAGCATCAGGGTCTTTTCTAACGAATCAGCTCTTTGCATCGGGAGGCCAAGGTATTGGAGTTTCAGCTTCAGCATCAGTCCTTCCAATGAATATTCAGGGTTGATTTCCTTTAGGATTGACTGACTTGATCTCCTTGCAGTCCAAGGGACTCTCAAGAGTCTTCTCCAACACCACAGTTCAAAAGCATCAATTCTTTGACGTTCAGCCTTCTTTATGGTCCAACTCTCACATCCATACATGACTACTGGAAAAACCATACCTTTGACTATACGGACCTTTGTTGGCAAAGTGATGTCTCTGCTTTTTAATACGCTGTCTAGGTATAAAGAATGGAAATGCACTTCGTTAAAGGAAAGTGACTTTGTCCTAAAGCTTGTTGTTTTCTGGATGGGAAAGAAAATAAGAGATGGATGAATACAGATACAGAAAGTTACAGGAGGTTTGTAAAAGGGAATTTTGAGAAAAGTTTTGTACAACATCAAGCTGGGATTGGATTGAATTTAATTAGGTAAATGAATTTTGTTATTGAGGGTAGGCTGGTGCAGGATCAGAATTTGGTTTTCTCTTTTATGAGAACAAAGTATTCTTGGAATGGTAATCTACATTTAATAACAGATTATGAGTTTATTTTCTTTCTAAATGATCTGCATGTGCCTTAAAAATATTTTATTGTCACTTTGATTGAATGAATAAGTACTGTATTATTTCAAGGGACTCATGATCCTATTTGACCAAGTGTTTTAAAATATTTATTTATCTTTGACAAATTTCCCAAATATAAAATTCTCAGTGTTCCAAACCTTTTGATATTTATTGACGTAACTTCCTAAATCAAAATTTAATGAAGTCTTTTGACCTCCAGCCAACTTCTTAATGCATCAAAGGGCCCCTGAAACTACACAAAGAGAAATATTAAACTAATTAGGTTTGGATATGTTAAATTATATGGGAAACATTGTCATATAAATGGTGATAAAAAAAACTTCTTAGGTTATATTCTATGGGTATCATTAATACACATACTCCAAAAGTTATATGAAATCCCTAAAATCTAAGTATCTGCCCAGGTGTTGCTAGTGGTAAAGAATCAGCCTGGCAATGCAGGAGATGCAAGAGATGCAGTTTTGATCCCTGGGTTGGGAAGATCCCCTGGATGAGGAAAAGACAACCCACTCCAATATTCTTGCCTGGAAAATTTCATGGACAGAGGAGCCTGGTGGGCTACAGTCCATGGGGTCACAAAGAGTTGGACACGACTGAGCCACTGAACGCACACACACACCCAAATCTGAAATGTCCTGGTATAATATTTTCAGTTATTAGTACCATAAAATGTTACATGTTACAGAAATAACCAAATTTCTTATCAATTTCATTATAATCAGATCTTTCCCCATGGCATTTAAAATTTTTAGTTTATAGATAATCATTATTTTACTCTGATGCTTTTATAAAATGAATATCTTCAAAGAGATTCATAGAAAAGAATTTTGACAAATATAAATGTCTGATAACTTTCAGATAATACCACTAAACTGGGTAAGAAATTATAAAACTCTAATGGAAAACCTACTAACTTCATTCAGGTCAACAGGAATTAATTACATGGGACTGAAGTGTTAGTCGCTCAGTCATGGCTAACTCTTTGTGACTACATGGAGCCCGCCAGGCTCCTATGTCCATGGAATTTTCCAGACAAGAATACTGGAGTGGGTTGCCATTCCCTTTTCCAGGGGATATTCTGGACCCAAGGATAGAACCTGGGTCTCCGGCATTGCAGGAAGACTCTTCACTGTCTGAGCCACCATGGGACTGAATGTATTTTTTTTTTCCTGAAATATACTGTGTTTTCATCTTTGTTTCCTAGAAAAATTTCTCTTTTACACTATAACCTACAACAAGTTGATAAAGTATACTTTGTAAATGAAGATGAAACACTTACCTTTTTCTCTTGACCTGATCCCTCAATAATTTGGTTTCTGCAGCTGGCTCCCTTGTGGACTTAATGGTTTATTGTGACCTTATTACAACTAGTTATATTAATCATTGTTTTAGTTTGCTCTCTCTTGTTTTCAAATTATTTATGCTTTGTGTCTCTCTCTGCTGTACTACGGAGAAGGCAATGGCACCCCACTCCAGTACTCTTGCCTGGAAAATCCCATGGACGGAGGAGCCTGGTAGGCTACAGTCCATGGGGTCGCTAAGAGTCAGACACGACTGAGCGACTTCACTTTGACTTTTCCCTTTCATGCACTGGAGAAGGAAATGGCAATCCACTCCAGTATTCTTGCCTGGAGAATCCCAGGGACGGGGGAGCCTGTTGGACTGCCGTCTATGGGGTCGCACAGAGTCGGACACGACTGAAGCGACTTAGCAGCAGCAGCAGCAGCAGCTGCTGCTGTACTATGGCTTTATTAATGTTACCAGCTATATTACTTATATCCTGTATATTTTATAAGATCGTTATCTCTTGCATTACCCAGTGTGTGACCAGAGTTCCAACAAAATTACTGATGGCTAAACATCTTGAAGTAGTCAATCATGTATGCGTGTGTGTGTGGGGGGGGTGTGTATAAAACTCTACACAGAATAATTATAATAGTGCAACTCTAGATATGGGAAGAAGCAACAAGGGAAGACGTTTTCTGGATCATAATAGACTAGTAAAACAGGAAACCCAGAGAATTTTAGGTTATCGGTATGGACTAATTCAAAAATTAGCAAATGGTGTCTATCAAGAGAAGCCTCACCTAATCTAGGATGAGACTTCCTAGTGTTGTGGGGAAAATTGGTTTGAAAATGCCTCAAACCTTGGTTGAATTTATGACCAAGAGGACGTTCTGTGGGCCAAAAAAGTGTTGCCTTTCACTAAACAAATGTTCTGCTGTTCTTTCACTAAACAAAGAATGCTGCCTGTCATTCTGGTAAACAACAAATGTTGCCTGTCATTAAGCCATCAGCCACTGCAATCATCCTCCAAGGTGTGATCTGAGAGGAATTCATGATGGCCCTAGATAGTAAGGATGCATATGAAAGGAATATTTTCAATGAGCCCAGACTCTCCCATCTTACCATAGATAGTTAGGCACTAAAGTCATTAACTTGAGGTGTATCTGTTTTCTGTGATTAGCAGTAATTTTTTGATCTTTGTCTACATGTTTGTTTGTTTTTCAGGAAAGTCTCCTATATATTCTGACTCCTCCTCGAACTCTTTGGAACAGCTTCTCAGAAATATCTGAGCAGTTATATCCTGGGCTATAGTCTTCAGTAAGGTCACTGAATAAAGAATAATTCTCAACTTCTAAGTTGTGCTTTTAAGTTGACATCTGAAAATGTTTCATATCTTATAACTTATGACCATTTTGGTTTCTACCTTGCTGTATTTTTAGGGGCTTTTATCTACAGATGGCATGGAGTATTTTAGGCAAACTATGTACTGTATACTAACATGGAAACATTTCCATTACATAGAAACATATGTGACCCATGTGCATATTTCAACCATTCTATATAGAATTGCTGTTTTTCTCCTAATTTAAGAAGTACATTTATTTATTTATTAAATAAATTTATTTATTTTAGTTGGGGGCTAATTACTTTACAATATTGTAGTGGTTTTTGTCATACATCGACATGAATCAGCCCTGGGTTTACATGTGTTCCCCATCCTGAAACTCCCTCCCACCTCCCTCCCCATCCCATCCCTCTGGGTCATCCCATTGCCCCAGCCCTGAGCATTTGTCTCATGCTTTGAACCTGGAATAGTGTTCTCTTTCACATATGATAATATACATGTTTCGATGCTATTCTCTCAGAACGTCCCACCCTCACCTTCTCCCTCAGAGTCCATAAGACTGTTCTGTGCATCTGTTTCTCTTATTCTGTCTCGCATATAGGGTTATCATTACCATCTATCAAATTCCATATATATGCATTAGTATACTGTATTGGTGTTTTTCTTTCTGGCTTACTTCACTCTGTATAATGGGCTCCAGTTTCATCCATCTCAATAGAACCGATTCAAATGTATTTTTTTAATGGCTGAGTAATATTCCATTGTGTATATGTACCACTGCTTCCTTATCCATTCGTCTGCTGATGGACATCTAGGTTGCTTCCATGTCCTGGCTATTGTAAACAGTGCAGCGATGAACACTGGGTACACGTGTCTCTTTCAATTCTGGTTTCCTCGGTTTGAGACATACATTTAAAACCATCAGCCAAATTCAATTTGATCTCCATATCTGTCCAATAATTTATATTTAAATCCTTTATCAATATGAATTAATAGCAGCAGTAATACATAGAGATACAGTTTAAAAGTCACTATGTCAATTTATACTGTGATTTTTATTAATTACCAAAGGTACATAATATGCACTTTTTTGGTATTCTATTTCCATCAAACACAGAAACTTCAAAAAATTTCACTATAAAGCAGATTTCAAATAAATTGTTAGTTACATCTAAATTTTAAAAATAAGCTCAAGATTTACTGTATAATCATCTATGCAACAATTCCTGATTTTAGTTGATAAATGTAAATTAAAACTAAAATGCTATTCCAGTAAACACCCTCTAGAATGGCTAAGTGAAAAAGTCAAACATTAACAGGTCATGGTGAATCTGAGAAATAATTAGACCTGTCATAACTGCTAGGAGGAGTGTAAATTAGTTAAAGAACCTTTGAAAACTGTTTGAGAGTAGTTACTAAAACTAGACATATCAAGCTGCACTCTTATAACTCATAAGAATGAATGTATGTCCTTAATTAATACTTGCCCAAACGTGAAAACAATATTAATGCCCATAAACAGAATGTGAGAGTAATTATGATATAGGCATACAATAGAACTCTGTACAAGGAAAAATGAACTATTTCTACATGCAAAACTGTGGCTGAACCTTACAAACAAAGTGCTGAGTAATATTTCACTTATTTTGACTTACTATTCAGAGACAAAAGGAATACATACTATAAAGCTTAAAAATAAGCAAAAACAAATTCCCCAGTAGCCCAGTGGGTAAAGAATCTGCCTGCAGTGCAGAAGGCACAGGAGACACGTGTTCAGTCCCTGGGTCTGGAAGATCCCCTGGAGGAGGAAATGGCAGCCCACTCCAGTATTCTTGCCTGGAAAATCCCATGGACAGAGGAGCCTGGTGGGCTACAGTCCATGGGGTCACAAAGAGTCAGACATGACTGAAGGACTAAGCAATCTATGATTTTAGTATATTCAAACAAAAATCTGTACACAAATGTCTATAGCAGCATTATTCTCAATAGCCCCAAAGTGGAGACAATTCAAATATCCACTAATTAATTAATGAATAAACAAAATGTGGTTTACCCATACAATGGAACATGATTCAGCTATAAAGTGAATGAAGTACTGATAAATCCTCTAACATAGATGAACACTGAAAATAGTATTATATTAAGCAAAATAATCCAGACATAATAGGCCACATATTGCATAATTCCATTCATATGTAATATGAAGATTAGCCAAATCCATAGATACAGAAAGTAAATTAGTAGTTTCTAGTGGATGGGAGGAATGAGGGATTGCTGCTTAATAGGTATGGGGTTTCTTTTTAAATGATGAAATATTCTGGAAATAGCCACGATAGTTCCATGACACTGTGAATGTACTAAAAACCATTGAATTGTACACTTTAAATGGTTAAAATAGTGAATTTTACGTTGTGTGAATTTTATCTCAATAATAATAACTAATAATAAAAAACAAACAAAAGCATTAATTTATGGTTTTAGAAGTCAAGATGATATTTTTTGGTTCAGAATAGTAACTGGAAGAGGGCATGAGGGAACTTTAGATTCTGATAGTATTCTAGTTCTTGATCTGGGTAGTAGTTACATGGATGTATCCACTCTGTAAAAATTCATGTAGCTATACATTTATTATGATCTATTTGTAATGTATGTAATGTTTCATTTAAAATATAAAAAATAATAAATTCTACAAATAAAATGCTTTGCAGAACCAGTTATGATTCAATATATGGTAGCTTAAAAATTAAAGCAAGGAATGATTAAAGTATAAAATGTAGTTTCAAAACAGATAACCTATAGGTTATCTGAATGTTTATGGAATCAAGAATGCATCAATCTTGCAAAGGAAAATCAATAAAAAATGAATTATCAACTTTACATTTATGTTTAAAATACTTTTTAAACTTTTGTTGTAGAAAGAGTTGAAAGCACCAAACAGTAAAACACCAAAAATGTAAAATAATGAACAGCATCTAATTTGACCACATTTTGGCATTTCAATAGGCAAGCCTAACTTTGGCAAACTTTTCTCTTCACTTCTTATCTTGATGAAAATTCTGAAATCTAGACAGTATTAGATAGATGACTTATGCTGCAATAACATCTACTTGAAGGTTTCATATCGCTAACTGTAACTGGAAAATATTGGGCATTGAAAAATCACCACTAAGCTTTTATACAGATGTTACAGACCAAAGACATTAAAGAAAAGCCTAAACATTTGACTGTAGAGAAAACTTTTCTTTTTTTGTTGTTTAAATTTTCATTTCTGTTTCCGGGAAGAATCCTTAATGATTTTTATAAATTCAGGTAACATTTTATCTTTGAGGAATTTTTTACCCCTAAAAGAATCTAAGGTGAAGGACAACAAGAATCATTTTGCAAACAAGATCCTAAGCAGCAAATCTTTATAATATTCAGTAGATTTGATACACAGATTTAGTAATTAAAAAGACTATCCCATGCCTACTATAGATATAGAAAATAAACTGGTGGTTGTCAGAGGGCAGGTGGGGGGAGGCAGGCGAAAAGGGTGAGGGGATTAAGAGACAAATTTCCAGCTACAAGGCTGGGGGTGTAATGCACAGCATAGGGAATATGGTCAATAATATTGTAATAACTTTGTATGGTGACAGATAAAACTAGACTTATTGTGGTGATCATTTCATAATGTATACAACTGTCAAATCCCTTTCAATAGAATGCTTCTCTTCCATTTTTGCTTTCTCAAAGTCTTTTGATAAACAGAAATGTGGCAAGAGCAAGAGAACAAGATGGTGGAGGTATACGTGGACATGGAGTACACCTTTCTCCACGGATACATCAGGAATACACCTTCAGACACAGAAGTGTATGCAGAACACCAGCTGAGAGCAGACAGGAGGACCTGACCAGTGGAAAAGAATATATAGAACCACGCAAAACTCAGTAGGAGGAAGGAACTAGAGGGGAAAACAGGAGTATTAGTAGGACTGGACTTAACCTCGGCAGGTGGGCGAACTGAAGCAGGGGTCCCCTCCCCACATCGGGGAAATTGTCTGAGTCAGAAGAGAAACATTTAAGGGTGAGAGTGAAACGGCTGATCTGTGGCAGCCTAAATGGAATGAGAATCAGACAGTCCTTGACGCAGCCATACATACCTTGGACAGGGTGCAGGTACCCTGGAAGGTGCAGCTGCTGGGAGCTGGAGTTTAGGGACTGTGGAGCAATCCCAGGGCGAGGGCTGCTGTTGACTGCAGAGAGACGGATAGAGAGGATGTGAGGGAGGAGATTGTGGTGGGAAATGCCTGTGGAAGAAAGCCAGGCAGTCATGGAAGCAAGGCAATACAGCTGAGTCACGCATAGGGGGTGGAGCCATCACCATAGCCTCTCACCCCACATGCCAGCATCACATCAGGCAGCTGAAAAATAGAGAGACTCGCCCATCAAACGCCTGAAGCACTGAACTACAGAGTAGGACCCCACCCAGGATGCCACTTTAAGTGGCTGATGAACCGAACAACAGAGAAGGACCCCAGGCAAGGGAGCCCCGTAAGTGCCTGTACGGGCAGAGCTATGGAGAAAGACTGGCCAAAGAGCCCTTCTGATCACCAGCTATAAGAGGCTTGAAAAAAGACTCTGATAGGGCTATAACTCCTCCAACCGAGGCAGTCCATGTCCCTGCACACTTGCCGCCGTCAGGGTCCCCGTAAGCCAAGCAGCTGTGCCACATACATGCTCAACTCTCACTGGGGCAGAGCTGCCACAGGCAAAAAAAGCCTTGAGACTATGTGTGCAGGGTAGCTTTGGTCCTGTCCAACTCTTTGTGACCCTGTAGAGTGTGGCCTGCCATGCTTCTCTGTCAGAGAGGGGGTTCTCCAGGCAAGAATACTGGAGCATATTGGCCAATACTAGTTGCCATACCCTTCTAGAGCATTTTATTTCCTTCTGCTAGCTGCCAACTCCCCTGAGTACCTGGTGCTGCTAGAACCCCTGTGACCCAAGCAGCTGCCTCACCTCCACACGTGGCCCTCACAGGGGCAAATCCAAGTCCTCCAGGGCAGCCCCAGGAGCAAACCCCAGTGGACAACTCACATGCAGAGGTGAAAATAAAACCACAATTGAAACCCTGGGGTAGTGTGGCGAAGGAAGACCCAAAACCTTCCCACCAGCTATACAAGCTGCAGATTAAATCCACATGATCAACTAGGCAGATTCTGTGTCTATGGAATATATAAAAGGACATGGAGAGCCCCCACAAAAGAAAACACACTAGTTCCAATAGCTGTGGACATTGGAGGCAAGAACACACAGGAGTAGGACCAGATTAGAATCTGAGCTGCCCCCGCAGCAGGTCTAGAGATCAGTACAGTGCTGGAGGGCATCCTAGGGAGGTGAGGTGGACTGTGACTCCCAGCGAGGGAAAGGACTCTGACAACAGTGACTCAAGAAAACTTTTTATTAGTCTTATGTTTTGACTTGCTCTGTAGGTTCTGTTGGATTTTGTTTTTCTTTTCTTTTCTTCCCCCCTCCCCACCATTGTAGTTGTCGATTTTATCAGCACTATGAAATCTAATTAACCTTTTGAGTTTTTTTTCCTCAGTCACATTTTTTATTGTTGTTATAAACCTCTGCCTCTACATTGGGCTTTCGCAGTTCTGTGGAGTTTTTCCTTTTTCTTTACTTTTTTTTAAATTTTAATATTGAATTTTTTAAACCTACTATTATTTTTTACATTTATTCTTTTGTTTGCATTTCCTACTGTACTTTCCCCCTTGCAGTTAATCTTTAATGTATGTAAATCTGCTTTATATACCTCTGTTTAACTTTGCATATGTATTCTTTCTTTCTTTTCTTTCTTTCCTTTCCTCTCAGCATATTTGTTAGTTTTATTTTCATTGCTTTATTCCCCAACTGGCACCTTGCTTTAGTTTTGTTTTCCAGTTTGTGCTTTAGTTAGTTTTGCTCTTAACTGGTAGATATAATTTTTGGTTTCCTTTGTTTGCCAGGTCAACCTATTGTACTTTATTTTTGTTGGACTGTTTTGATTTTGCTTATGGGTGTATATGTATTTGGGTATATTCAGTCACACTTTTTATTGTTGTTATAAGCCTCTGCCTCTACATTGGGCTTTTGCACTTCTGTGGAATTTTGTTTTTCCTTTTTTCTTTCTTCTTCCTTTTTTTCTTTTTTATAATTTCAATTTTTAATTTTTTAAAGCTATTATATTTTTCTACATTTATTCCTTTGTTTGCCTTTCCTATTGGTCTTTGCCCCTTGAGTTAAATATTAATGTATATAAATCTTCTTCATCTACCTCTACTTAACTTTGCATATCTATTCCTTCTTTCTTTTCTTTCGTTCCTTTCCTCTCAACATATATGTTAGATTTGTTTTCCAGTTTGAGCTTTAGTTAGTTTTGTTCTTAACTGGTAAATATAATTTTTGATTTCCTTTGTGTGCCGGGTCAATCTACTGTACTTTATTTTTGTTGGACTATTTTGACTTTCATTATGGGTGTATATGTATAAGTGTATATTCCATTACTTTAATTATTTGCCTGATTTTGCAATGGCCATTTGTCTGGGGTTCATCTTTTGTTTCTCATTTTTGGATTTCATTTCAATATCACTTAATGCCATAAGAAACCACTTGTGGAATCTTTGTTCCTGACCAGAGATCAAGCCCTGAGCCTTTAGAGTGGGAACATCGACTCCAAGACCCTATTCTATCAGAGAACTAACCCTAAACTATCAAATAGTGAGAACTCACACAAAGGAAACCATTTGAATACAAGACCCAACCACCAGTAGCACCCTGTGCAGGATACCTCATCTAAACAACAAACAAAACAAAAATACAAATCAAATCCAATCATCAGCAGGCAGGATTACCACCTCACTCAGCCTTGCCCATCAGAGGAAAAACAAACAAACAAACAAAGCAACAAAAAATACTCAGCACAAATCTCACCCTATATGAAGCATACAGAAACCACTGGACCAACCTTAGGAGGGAAGAAACCAAAAGGAAGAAAGAATTCAACCTTGAAGCATGGGAAAAGGAGACCTCAAACACAGTAAGTTTTAAAAAAAAAAAAGTAATAATGAAAAGGCAGAGAGATACTACACAAATGAAGGAACAAACTAGAAACATGGAAGTCCAAATAAATGAAGAGGAAATAGGCAAACTACCTGAAAAAGAATTCGGAATGATGATAGTAAAGATGATCAAAAACCTTGAAAACAAAATGGAGAAAATGCAAGAATCAATTAACAAAGATCTAGAAGAATTAAAAAATAAACATACAGAGACAAACAACACAATTACTGAAATTAAAAATACTGTGGAAGGAATCAATAGCAGAATATCTGAAGCAGAAGAAAGAATCAGTAAGCTGGAAGATAAAATGGTGGAAATAACTGCTGAAGACCAGAATAAAGTAAAAAGAATGAAAATAACTGAGGACAGTCTCAGAGACCTCTGGGACAATATCAAACACACCAACATTCGAATTATAGGGGTCCCAAAAGAAGAAGAGAAAAAGAAAGGGTATGAGAACATTTTTGAAGAGATTATAGTTGAAAATTTCCCCAACATGGAAAAGAAAATAGTCAATAAAATCCAAGATGGGCAAAGAATCCCATACAGGATACACCCAAGGAAAAACTCGACAAGACACATACTAATAAAACTAACAAAGACTAAACACAAAGAAAATATTAAAAGCAGAAAGGGAAAAGCAACAAGTAATATACAAGGGAAACCCCATACATTTAACAGCTGTTCTTTCAGCAGAAACTCTGCAGGCCAGAAGGGAATGGCAGGATATAGTTAAAGTATGAAAGGGAAAAATCTACAACCAAGATTACTTTACCTGGCAAGGATCTCATTCAAAATTTATGGAGAAATAAAAAGCTTTTCAGACAAGCAAAAGTTAAGAGAATTCAGTACCACCAAACCAGCTTTACAACAAACATTAAACGGACTTATATAGTCAAGAAATAGAAGAAAAAAGATCTACAAAATCAACCTCCCAAAATTAACAAAATGGTAATAGGAACATACATATCAATAATTACTTAAAATGTAAATAGATTAAATATTCCAACCACAGACACAGACTGGCTGAATGGATACAAAAACAAGACCCATACATATGCTGTCTACAAGAAACAACTTCGGACCTGAAGACACATATAGACTGAAAGTGAGAGGATGGAAAAATATATTCCATGCAAATGGGAAGCAAAAGAAAGATGGAGTAGCAATCCCCATATCAGACAAAAGAGACGTTAGAATAAAGAAGATTACAAGAGATAAGGAAGGACACTACATAATTATCAAGGGATCAATCCCAGAGGAAGACATAACAGTTGCAATATCTATGCACCCAACATAGGAGCACCTCAATACATAACACAAACACTAACAGACATAAAAAGAGAAATTGACAGTAACACAATCATAGTAGGAGACTTTAACACCCCACTCACCACCAATGGACAGATCATCACAACAGAAAATTTAATAAGGAAACCCAAGTCTTAAATGATACATTAGATGAGATTGATTTCATTGATATCTTGAGGACATTCCAGCCAAATGCAGAAGAATACACCTTCTTCTCAAGTGCACATGGAACATTCTCCAGGATAGACCACATCTTGGGTCACAAGTCAAACTTCAGTTAATTTAAGAAAGTTGAAATCGTATCAAGCATCTTCTCCAACCACAACGCTATGAGACTAGGCATCAATTACAAGAAAAAAAAAAAAACTGTAAGAAACACATGGAGATTAAACAATGCGTTTCTAAATAACCAACAGGTTACTGAAGAAATCAAAAGGGAAATCAAAAAATTTCTAGAAACAAATGACAATGAGAACACGACAACTCAAAATCTATGGGATGCAGCAAAAGCAGTTCTAAGAGGGAAGTTTATTTCAATACAATCCTACCTCAAGAAACAAGAAAAACATCGAATAGACAACCTAATTTTATACCTAAGGCAACTGGAAAAAGAAGAACAAAAAACCCCAAAATTAGTAGAAGGAAAGAAATCATAAAGATCCGAGCAGAAATTAATGAAAAAGAAATGAAAGAAACAATATTAAAGATTAATAAAACTAAAGCAGATTCTTTGAGAATATAAACAAAATTGACAAACCTTTAGCCAGACTCATCAAGAAAAAAAAGAGAAGAATCAAATCAACAAAATTAGAAATGAAAAAGTAGAGGTTACAACAGACAATGCAGAAATACAAAGGATTATAAGAGACTATTTTGAACAACTATATGGCAATCAAATAGATGACCTGGATGAAATGGACAGATTCTTAGAAAAGTTCAATCTTCCAAGACTGAGCCGGGAAGAAATAGAAATTGTGAACAACCTGATTACGAGCACTGAAATTGAAGCTATGATCAAAAATCTCCCAAAAAACAAAAGCCCAGGACCAGATGCTTTCTCAGGAGAATTCTATCAAACATTTAGAGAAGGGCTAATACCTATCCTTCAAAACTCTTTCAAAAAAATTCCAGAGGAAGGAACACTTCCAAACTCATTCCACAAGGCCACCATCACCCTGATACCAAAACCAGACAAAGACAACACACAAAAGAAAACTACAGTAGGTCAATATCACTGATGAACATAGATCCAAAAATCCTCAACAAAATTTTAGCAAACAGAATTCAACAACACATCAAAAAGTTCATACTGCATGATCAAATTGGGTTTATTCCAGGAATGCAAGGATTCTTCAATATATGCAAATTAATCAATGTGACACACCATGTTAACAAACTGAAAGATAAAAATCATATGACAATCTCAACAGATGCAGAAAAAAACTTTGACAAAATTCAGCACCCATTTATGATTAAAACTCTTCAAAAAAATGGGCATAGAAGAAACCTACCTCAACATAGTAAAGGCCATATATGATAAGCCTAAAGCAAACATTATTCTCAACGATGAAAAACTGAAAGCATTCCCCCTAAGATCAGGAGCAAGACAAGGGTATCCACTTTCACCACTATTATTCAATATAGTTTTGGAAGTCCTAGCTACAGCAATCAGAGAAGAAAAATAAATAAAAGGAATACAGATCAGAAAAGAAAAGTAAAGCTCTCACTGTTTGCAGATGACATGATGCTCTACATAGAAAACCCTAGACACCACCAGAAAATTACTAGAGCTAATCAGTGAATTTAGCAAAGTTTAGCAGGATACAAAATCATTACAGAGAAATCACTTTCTTTTCCATATACTAAAAATGGAAAATCAGAAAGAGAAATTAAAGAATCAATCCCATTCACAATTTCAACAGAAAGAATTAAATATGTAGGAATAAACTTCCCTAAAAAGACAAAAGAAAACAGACGGAGGGATATTCCATGTTCCTGGGAAGGAAGAATCAATATTGTGAAAATGAATATACTACCAAATGCAATCTGCAGATACAATGAGATCCCTATCAAATTACCAACGACATTTTTCAGAGAACTAGAACAAAAAATATCACTCTTCATATGGAAACACAGAGGACCCCAAATAGGCAAAGCAGTCTTGAGAAAGAAGAATGGAGCTGGAGGACTCAACCTTCCTGACTTCAGACTATACTACAAAGCTACAGTCATCAAGACAGTATGGTATTGGCACAAACACAGAATTATAAACCAATGGAACAAGATAGAAAGTCCAGAAATAAACCCATGCACTGATGGGTACCTTATTTTTTGACAATGGAGGCAAGAATATACAATGGGGCAAAGTCAGCCTCTTCAATAAATGGTGCTGGGAAAACTGTACAGCTATGTGTAAAAGAATGAAATAAGAACACTTCTAACACCATACACAAAGATAAACTCAAAATGGATTAAAGACCTAAATGTAAGACCAGAAACTATAAAACTCTTTGAGGAAAACATAGGCAGAACCCTCAATGACATAAATCAAAGCAAGACCTCTATGACCCACCTCCTAGAGTAACGGGAATAAAAACAAAAGTAAACAAGTGGGACCTCATTAAACTTAAAAGCTTTTGCACAAAGAAGGAAACTATAAGCCAGGTGAAAAGGAAACCCTCAGAATGGATGAAAATAATAGCAAATGAAACAACTGAGAAAGGATTAATTTTCAAAATATACAAGCAGCTCGTACAATTCAATGCCAGAAAAACAAACAACCCAATCAAAAAGCAGGAAAAAGACCTAAACAGACATTTTTCCAAAGAAGACATACATATGCCTAACAAACACATGAAAAGATGCTCAACATCACTCATTATTAGAGAAATGCAAATCAAAACTACAATGAGATATCATCTCACACCAGTCAGAATGGCCATCATCAAAAATTCTACATACTATAAATGCTGGAAAGGGTGTGGGGAAAAGGGTACACTCTTGCACTGTTGGTTAATGTAAATTGATACAGCCATTATGGAAGACAGTATGGAGATTCCTTAAAAGACTAGAAATAAAACCACCATATGACCCAGCAATCCCACTCCTAGGCATATACCCTGAGGAAACCAAAACTGAAAGAGACACATGTATCCCATTGTTCATTGCAGCACTATTTACAATAGCTAGAACATGTAAGCAACCTAGATATCCATCAACAGATGAATGGATACAGAAGTTGTGATACATATACACAATGGAATATTACTCAGCCATAAAAAGGAACACATTTAAATCAGTTCTGATGAGGTGGGTGAACCTAGAATTATACAGAGTGAAGTGAATGAGAAAGAGATAGATAAATATCGTATTCTAACACAAATATACAGAATCTAGAAGAATGGTACTAAAGAACTTATTTACAGGGCAGCAATGGAGTACCAGTCATAGAGAATAGACTTATGGACATGGGGAGGGGGGAGAAGAGGGTGAGATGTATGGAAAGAGTAACATGGAAACTTACATTACCATATGTAAAATAGATAGCCAACTGGAATTTGCTGTATGGCTCAGGAAACTCAAACAGGGTCTCTGTATGAATCTAGAGGGGTGGGATGGGGAAGGAGATGAGACAGAGGTTCAAAATGGAAAGGACATATGTATAACTATGGCTGATTCATGTTGAGGTTTGACAGAAAATAACAAAATTCTGCAAAGCAATTATACTTCAATAAAAAATAAATTAAAAAGAAAATTCGTTAATTAATTAAAAGCAAAAAAATTGTCAAATCCCTATGCTGTACACTTGAAACTAACATACTGTATGCCAATTATAATTCAATAAAAATTAAATATATTAAAAGTCACCAAATTTCTAAAGTCTCATCTAAAGAAAGACTCAATCTTGTACATAGAGTCTTCCAAAAGCAGACTATAATATGCTGTAAAATATACAAGATTAATCACTCAGATTGATAAAACAAAGTCTGATTTAATAACAGAAATGAATTTCTTTTTTTCCCAATGAACTTGTCCTTCATTCCTTTCCATATGCCCTCTCCAGGGAAGTAGTACATCTGGCCCAGGTTTCTCCATTTTCAAGGTAGCCAAATTACTAAGGTTATAATTGCAAAAACATTAATATTTTAACAGTGCTCCAAAGTCCTATTGCTTTCTAAGTACATAAACAATGACATGGCCATGGGAAAGTGAATCTTCAAAGGAAAAGAAATAGAAAAACAAGTTTTACTTAATCAATATTCTGGTAAGTGAGGCAAAAATAATAAATATGACATCCTCTTTGTTCTATTAGTATGTCATGGCATCTGATAACAGTTCTTATTTATATTATTGGCAATTAACAATAGAGTAATAATAATAAAATCCAAGAACCACAGGAACATAAGGTGACTTTAAGGGAGAAAAATGTTGCATTTCCTTAGAAATGCTAAATGCTATGTTTGTTATTAATTAATTTCAACATGAATCAAGAGGGAAAAATATCTGTCCAGCAGTATACATTCTAAAATTGGAACTATCCTGGAATGAACTTTTACTCTATTCACTGAGTCATTGCCTGAGGAATTTCCACTTCAGCTCTCTGTTTTGGCTAATTCCCCACAAACAGATATGTAACCAGCTTCCTTCTTCCACATCCAGCATAATGTTTCATACTGCAGTTATCCCTCCATTGTATCGTGTAAACAAGAAAGGGAAATAGAACCTGCAAAGATTAATAATTTTTGGCTTCATTCCAAAGGGAGAATGCCTAGAGCTGAAATGTCTTTGTTTTTGCTACCATTTGTAATTGTTTTTCATCTCGGAAACACAGTGTTGCTTGTCAATAAAGAGAGTCATGTTTTGCTATGGTGGACTTTGTTCCCCTTTCCAAATGTGTTAAGAAATTTTATTTATCTTAGTACTATTATCTATAGTTTTCTCTTTGAAAATGACATTTATTTTATATGATTTCCAGAAGATCACTTTCATATATAACACTACATTCAGGATTCCAGTATAGAATAAATAGAAATAAAGCATAATTTAAAACGTATTTGCCAAAGGATTCTGCTATAATTATTTAAGTACCACTCAAAATTTTGCTTAAATTTTAATTTAGGGTAGTTTAATCTAATTGCTGTATACCAAATTAAAGTTTAGATTCTTAAAATTTTTTGAAGTACCTGTGATAATCTGTGTATTGAATTTTTTCCTTATCACAATTTTTAGTCCATACTCTAAGAATGACAGCTGCTATTTAAATCTTTACCATTCTAAACTATAACCATTTAGAACTTGACTATATATTATTTTTCATTGCTTGAGTTTTATTTATATAATAATGTTTGTGAGCATAAGGACAGATTGTCAAATATGTGCTCAAAATGTTTATTTGAATGAATTGTTAAAGAACCCACCTGCCAATGCAGGAGATGTAAGAGACACAAGTTTAATCCATGGGTTAGGAAGACCCCCTGGAGGACAGCACGGCAACCCACTCCAGTATTCTTGCCTGGAGAATCCCATGGACAGAAGAGCCTGGCAGGCTACAGTCCATAGGGTCACAAAGTCAGACACGACTGAAGCAACTTAGCATGCATGCAAGCTTTTGCTTTAAACTTTATAGGGTCTCACACAGAGTAAGCACTCAATAATTATCCATTTCTTAAAAAGCTGATAACAGTAAGAGATATTCCTAAGGGATTCACACTTTATTAGTGCTCTTAAAATCACTGTCTTGCTTTGTTTAAAATAGTGAATGGTTTTCTGTAGGCCAAGTGTTTTTTCAGGTCCATAAATGTTACCTTGCTCCTTGGAAAAAAATCTATGACAAACATGAAAGTGTTAGTCACTCAGCTGTGTCCAGCTCTTTGCGACCCCATGGTCTGCCCATGGAATTCTCTAGGCAAGAATACTGGAGTGGATTGCTGTTCCCTTCTCCAGAGGATCTTCCCGACCCAAACTCCCTGGGTTGCTCCTTGGAAGAAAAGCTATCATTAACCTAGACAGCATATTAAAAAGCAGAGACATTACTTTGTCAACAAAGGTCCATCTACTAAAAGCTATGGTTTTTCCAGTAGTCTTGTATGAACATGAGAGTTTGAATATTAAGAAAGCTGAGTGCTGAAGAGTTGATGCTTTTGAACTGTGATGTTGGAGAAGACTCTTGAGAGTCCCTTGGACTGCAAGGAGATCAAGCCAGTCAACTGAAAAGGAAATCAGCCCTGAATGTTCATTGGAAGGACTGATGCTGAAGCTGAAGATCCAGTAATTTGCCCACCTGATGCAGAGACCTGACTCCTCAGAAAACACCCTGATGCTGGGAAAGAGTGAAGGCAGGAGGAGAAGGGGACGATAAAGGATGAGATAGTTGGATGGTATAACCAACTCGATGGACATGAGTTTGAGCAAGCTCCAGGACTTGGTGGTAGACAGGGAAGCCTGGCATGCTGCAGTCCATGGGGTCACAAAGAGTCAGACACGACTGAAAGACTGAACTGAATTGACTGAAATGTTAGCAGAAAATCAGAGTGAGATGAAGTGTTCTGTTGATGACGGAACATCAGATGGCAAAATTCACCATCGAACAAAATAAAATTGCTATGTAATTATTTATACTATTTTTTTGCTCTCTCACTTTTTCTTTGGACTCCATTCCTTCTGAGTTATCACCATTAGTGGTAAGGGTAACAAAAAAATGGGAAAATATGCTAGGATATATAAATGAGAGGATGTGATCCCTGTGATTGAGTTCCTACACCACATTGTTAGTCACAGAGGGAATCATGAAAAAGGAGCCCCAAGGATCACATGGAAGTTAGTTTTGGACAATTCTAGTCCTATCTCTTCTAATATGAGAAAAATATAGGTAAAATTCAGTCTATCAGAGTTTATATTGAGGAACTATTGAAAGTAATGACTACACAGCACCCTTCAATTCTGGAGAATAATAAATCATATTACTAAGGACTGCATAAAACATCTATTGAATATCCATAGTAGGGAAGAGAATAGTAGTAAGAAAATATTGCCAGATGAGGTAACAGCACATTTTGATGCAGAGTAATGTGGGAGATACAAATTTGATGCAGAAGCAAGGCGGCTGCGACGGCTCCACGCAGAAGCGAGGCGGCTGTGACGGCTCTGCGCAGAAGCGAGGCCGAGAGGAGCTAGTCCGGGCTGGGGGCCGGGGGCGGCGGCCGAGAGGAGCTAGGCCGGGCCGGGGGCCGCGGGCGGCGGCCAACAGGGGCTAGGCCAGGCTGGGGGTGGTGGCTGAGAGGAACTAGGCTGGACCGGGGGCTGGGGGCGGGGGCAAGAGGAGTTACCCCAGGCCCAAGGAGCAGCGGCTGCTTGGGCACAGGAGGGCCGAGGGGAGTTACTCCACATTCAAGGTCAGGAGGGGCCGTCGAGAGTAGATACCGCTTGTCCAAGGTAAGGAGCAACGGCTGCACTTTGCTGGAGCAGCCATGAAGAAATACCCCACGCACAAGGTAAGAGAAACCCAAGTAAGATGGTAGGTGTTGGGAGAGGGCATCAGAGGGCAGACACACTGAAACTAAAATTAAAGAAAACTAGCTAATCTGATCAAACAGACCACAGTCTTGTCTATCTCAATGAAACTAAGCCATGCCTTGTGGGGCCACCCAAGACGGATGGGTCATGGTGGAGAGGTCTGACAGAATGTGGTCCACTGGAGAAGGGCATGGCAAACCACTTCAGTATTCTTGCCTTGAGAACCCCATGAACAGTATGAAAAGGCAAAAAGATAGGACAATGAAAGATGAACTCCCCAGGTCAGTAGGTGCCCAGTATGCTACTGGAGATCAGTGGAGAAATAACTCCAGAAAGAAGGATGGGATGGAGCCAAAGCAAAAATGACACCCAGCTGTGGATGTGACTGGTGACAGAAGCACAGTCCGATGCTGTAAAGAGCAATGTTGCATAGGAACCTGGAATGTTCGGTCCACGAATCAAGGCAAATTGGAAGTGGTCAAACAGGAGATGGCAAGAGTGAATGTCGACATTCTAGGAATCAGCGAACTAAGATGGACTGGAATGGGTGAATTTAACTGAGATGACCATTATATCTACTACTGTGGGCAAGAATCCCTTAGAAGAAATGGAGTAGACATCATGGTCAACAAAAGAGTCTGAAAGGCAGTACTTGGGTGCAATCTCAAAAACGACAGAATGATCTCTGTTCGTTTCCAAGGCAAACCATTCAATATCACAGCAATCCAAGTCTATGCCCCGACCAGTAACGCTGAAGAAGCTGAAGTTGAACGGTTCTATGAAGGCCTACAAGACCTTCTAGAACTAACACACAAAAAAGATGTCCTTTTCATTATAGGGGACTGGAATGAATAAGGAGGAAGTCAAGAAACACCTTGCGTAACAGGCAAATTTGGCCTTGGAGTACAGAATGAAGCAGAGCAAAGGCTAATAGAGTTTTGCCAAGAGAACGTACTGGTAATAGCAAACAACCTCTTCCAACAACACAAGAGAAGACTCCACACATGGACATCACCAGATGGTCAACACCAAAATCAGACTGATTATATTCTTTGCTGCCAAAGATGGAGAAACTCTACACAGTCAGCAAAAACAAGACCGGGAGCAGACTGTGGCTCAGATCATGAACTGCTTATTGCCAAATTCAGACTTAAATTGAAGAAAGTAGGGAAAACCACTAGTCCATTCAGGTATGACCTAGATCAAATCCCTTACGAGTACACAGTGGAAGTGACAAATAGATTTAAGGGACTAGATCTGATAGACAGAGTGCCTGATGAACTATGGATAGAGGTTCATGACATTGTACAGGAGACAGGGATCAAGACAATCACCATGGAAAAGAAATGCAAAAGAGCAAAATGGCTGTCTGAGGAGACCTTACAGATAGGTGGAAAGAGAAGAGAAGCAAAAACCAAAGGAGAAAAGGAATGATATTCCCATCTGAATGCAGAGTTCCAAAGAATAGCAAGGAGAGATAAGAAAGCCTTCCTCAGCGATCAGTGCAAAGAAATAAAGGAAAACAACAGATTGGGAAAGACTACAGATCTCTTCAAGAAAATTAGAGATACCAAAGGAAAATTTCATGCAAAGATAGGATCAATAAAGGACAGAAATGGTATGGACCTAACAGAAGCATAAGATATTAAGAAGAGGTGGCAAGAATACACAGAAGAACTGTACAAAAAAGATCTTCATGACCCAGATAATCATGATGGTGTGATCACTCACCTAGAGCCAGACATCCTGGAATGTGAAGTCAAGTGGGCCTTAGAAAGCATCACTACGAACAAAGCTAGTGGAGGTGATGGAATTCCAGTTGAGCTATTTCAAATCCTCAAAGGTGATGCTGTGAAAGTGCTGCACTCGATATGCCAGCAAATTTGGAAAACTCAGCAGTGGCCACAGGACTGGAAAAGGTCAGTTTTCGTTCCAATCCCAAAGAAAGGCAATGCCAAAGAATGCTCAAACTACCGCACAATTGCACTCATCTCACATGCTGGTAAAGTAATGCTCAAAATTCTCCAAGCCAGGCTTCAGCAATACGTAAATCATGAAATTCCAGATGTTCAAGCTGCTTTTAGAAAAGGCAGAGGAACTAGACATCAAACTGCCAATATCCCTGGATCATCGAAAAAGCAAGAGAGTTCCAGAAAAACATCTATTTCTGCTTTATTGACTATGCCAAAGCCTTTGACTGTGTGGATCACAATAAACTGTGGAAAATTCTGAAAGAGATGGGAATACCAGACCATCTGACCTGCCTCTTGAGAAACCTGTATGCAGGTCAGGAAGCAACAGTTAGAACTGGACATGAAACAACAGACTCGTTCCAAATAGGAAAAGGAGAACGTCAAGGCTGTATATTGTCACCCTGCTTATTTAACTTATATGCAGAGTACATCATGAGAAATGCTGGGCTGGAAGAAACACAAGCTGGAATCAAGATTGCCGGGAGAAATATCAATAACCTCAGATATGCAGATGACACCAGCCTTATGGCAGAAAGTGAAGAGGAACTAAAGAGCCTCTTGATGAAAGTGAAAGAGGAGAGTGAAAAAGTTGGCTTAAAGCTAAACGTTCAGAAAACTAAGATCATGGCATCTGGTCCCATCACTTCATGGGAAATAGATGGGGAAACAGTGGAAACAGTGTCAGACTTTATTTTGGGGGGCTCCAAAATCACTGCAGATGGTGATTTCAGCCATGAAATTAAAAGATGCTTACTCCTTGGAAGGAAGGTTATGGCCAACCTAAAATAGCATATTTAAAAGTAGAGACATTACTTTGCCAATAAAAGTTCGTCTAGTCAAGGCTATCGTTTTTCCAGTGGTCATGTATGGATGTGAGAGTTGGACGGTGAAGAAAGCTGAGCACCGCAGAATTGATGCTTTTGAACTATGGTGTTGGAGAAGACTCTTGAGAGTCCCTTGGACTGCAAGGAGAGCCAACCAGTCCATCCTAAAGGAGATCAATCCTGGGTGTTCATTGGAAGGACTGACGTTGAAGCTGAAACTCCAATACTTTGGCCATCTCATGCAAAGAGTTGACTCATTGGAAAAGACCCTAATGCTGGGTAGGATTGGAGGCAGGAGGAGAAGGGGACGGCAGAGAATGAGATGGTTAGATGGCATCACTGACTCGATGGACATGGGTTTGGGTAGACTCCTGGAGTTGGTGATGGACAGAGAGGCCTGGCGTGCTGCAATTCATTGGTCGCAAAGAGTCGGACACGACTGAGCGACTGAACTGAACTGATTGTGGGAGAGTGTTGTATGAGGTTGAAGGTGACTGCAGATATTAATATTCAAAGGCAAACAAGAGTACAGACATTGAATGTAAATCTGAGACTATATGAAGGAGCCAAGAGAGATGAAATGGCCCCTGTCTAATGGTGTGTATAACCCACAATATGAATAGTTTATTCAGGGATAACTGATTCTTCATTTCTCAATAAATTAAACATGCCCTAAATTAATTTTCTTTCAGTGTATATTCCTGAAAAAAGTCAATACCCAACCTTTTATTTATGTTAATAAAATGCAAGTTTTATTTTTCAAAAAAAATCCTTAAAGCATCATTTCTGACCTTCCTCTCATAGATGTCTCATATATTCAGTGAGTCTTCAAGTTATACGTTTCTCCAATTTAGAAACATCTCCAATCTGTCGTTTTCTGCCACAATTCCAGTCCAAGCCTTCTTCACAGAACCCTGAAATTATTACAGTAGAGTCCTAAATGATTTTCCTATCTCTCCTAACCAAATTCACATTGTACACATCTACTATATTAAACTTTCTGTATATTCATCATTTAACTTCTCTTCTTAAATATTAATATTTTCACTGACTCTTAAACATGTCTAGAATAAAGTCCTATCCAGTGTGACTGGTTTTCATAGCTCTTCAGAGATTGGTTCCATATTTACAGTCTAATCCTAAGACCTAGCACTTATCAAACATGCATCCTGCATTTGAGCTAATTGTCTTTCCAAGTGTTTTGTAGCCAATTGCATTTCAAATTCTTTCCTTGTGCTTTTTTTCTCCTGACTGGAATTTATCTATTTTCTTATCTATGTAATTAAATCTAACCATACATTTAAGCATAGCTATTGCTCCTCCTTTCCTCCAAGCCATTAATTTAATGTCTGAAAACACACTTGCTGATATTGTTTTGATGTCAAATATTTAATGTAAATTTGCATTTCCTTTCCAAAATTAAGAAGTAGCTCACATTTTATTCCTCTTATCTGAATCTCTAGTACTCTTCTATCTTGTGTTTTGTATATAGGCAGTAAATTAGCATGAAATATACAATAAGCTTATAATGTTACCAAATCAACTTAGATTTGAAAAATATAAAAAATTCATTTGTAATAAGTGTTTTGCTTTGAATATATAGTTGTGTTCTGACAAAGTGCTTGATAACCTGTTCTCTAAATGTGCATAACATATTTCACTTTCTAAAAAATTGTTAAGCAAAGCTTTTGTTCAGAACCATGAATTACATAAATTTCAGCTCAGTCTTATATTTCAATCATCACTGTTATCAATAGTTTGAGTGAGCTGCAACCAAATTAGGTTTTATTACCAAATCATCAAGTGGATCTGTTTGATGTCAGTAATTACTAAGGGATTATGGATATTCACAAACAGGGAATTAATCAATGCTTTATCTGGAATCAAGGAATAATCATAAATACCCTTCTTTTCTTTTTCCTGGATAGGAATACGAAGTATTTGATCCAGAGAAAAATGGCCCTTATATTTTATCAAGTTTTACTTCTATTACTCAAGGCTTTCAATTATGTAATACTATAGTGAGATCAAGGTAAAAATGTCAAGATAAAAGTATTTTAACTCATGATCAACACCCTGGGGATGCAAACTTTTCTACAAAGTATTTTGTTATTATGATTTCAATTGGCAAAATTTTAATAAATCAAAGATTGAAAAAGCACAAAAAGCAAGTGAGATAATATTAAATCATACCCCATTGTTTTCTTCTGAATGGCAAATTTATGCCAACACTAACAAAAATATAACCATTATACTTGTAGTGATACTTCTGACTGTAGTTTCATGCTATTTTCACCATCAGTTTGGAAAAATGGTATAGAGTGAGAAATCTTTTCACCAAATTGACTGAAAGAAACCATGTGGGCCCATAAATACAAAATTTTTATCTTCAAGACAAACAGAGCCTGTCCTTTGACAATGCCACAGAATATAACAAAAGCATATTTTAAGATCATTTTTAATGAGGGATAAAAGAAACAAAAATGACAGGATTTTAAAATATCTTTATGGTTATATATATTAACAGATGCTTAAGACCTTCCTCTTGGACTTAAGTAATGACAACACATTTCTAAAATGGGCTTAAAATTTTTCAAAAGTGCTGAGGGAGAACTGTTAAATGGTTAGAAACAATTACACTCTGACCATTTCTTTGGATTACAAATTGATGTATACTTTTTGCGTTTTCACTGAATGAGTACAACCAATTTAAAAATTAGACAGTACAGATGCATTTCAAGATGGCAAATTATAAAGTGCACTGCCAAAGTGCTACAATAATTGTTATCGACAAACGTACATACAAACAGTACTGGATTAGAATGCTTCAGAGCAATAGTGTTTGCTAGCAGAATTACATAGTAAAAAAATTAGAAAAATAAAAAACTACATGTCTCACTAAAACCTTACATAAAATATGCCCATTATTATTTGATTCATATACAAACACTCTGACCTCTAATTCCAGAAAATAATTTCTTAATTCAGACTTGCAGTAATATTGAGTCTGAAAAATGGGCCATGTCCTGAATGGTTGAGAGATGGTGACCATGAAAAAAAACTTACCTAATTCAAAAAAACAGAGATCATGGCAAGGAATGTAATGCACATGTGAGAGAACAGTTTAGAGAGGGAGCAGAGCTGGCAGAAGATAACAGACATCAATTATGGTGGAACAGAACAAGTGATTATAAACAAAAGTTACCATGAATCTCTGAAGTGTAGAATGAAAGTTGATGTACATACAAACACACACACACACACAAACACAGACATGAGTTAAGTAAATATTAATATGACTTATAGTTGCAACTTTGCCACAATTATCTCAAAATATTGTGAGGATCAAATATAACAGTTGTAAAAGTGCTACATAAACTATAAAATGCTATGCTCAGGTAAGACAGACAATATTTACTCAAAATGCAAAGTAAATCTCTCATTCCAACTCTGGAAGAAGGCAAACGATGAACTTTCTGGAGCACATAGGGAAGAAAATCTTACTCTGGTCCATTTCCAGATTTTCTTGGAACCACAGGCTCTTCCGTCACTCTACAAGACAGCTTTCAAGGCAGAGCAAAGACACTGTCCTGGTCTAATGAACAAGTTGGCAAAGTCACAGAATTGTGCGGTAAAAATTCCTTAATCTGTGGAAGACAGAGATTCCCTTTTCTGTTTGGTAACCCACATCAAGCATTACTGGCTGCACAAGCATGATGTTAAATTATGCTAATTGTTTCTCTTTGAAGAAGGGAATGAGAGGGCAGCAAAGGTCATAAAACTTCACTAAAGCATGCCAAAGTACAAAACATTTTCCCTCTAAACCTAACTAATAGGATAGAAAAGGAAGTCTACAATGCATCAGATATGTGTAAATTACAATGAAGTCATGACTCCTAGGGAAATAAGGGTTAGTAAGAGAAAATGACTTATTTAAGGCCACTTTTTCAACACCACAAAGTCAATATTCCTGACTCTGAGTCATATCAAAGCCTTGGCACTTTCGCCAACACAGCCTTCCATCAAAAAAAATAAACAAAAAAAGAGGCTAGAAAGATAAAAATGTAAAAAGAGCTAACCCAGACTTTCAGCTTTCTTTTTTAAGCACTATCACTAGATTTCAGAAATATTTTGGCACTGCAAAAATTTCCACTAAAATTTTACAATTAAACACCAGTTGCACGTTCTCCGATCATTAACTCTCAGTGCACTTTTCCTTATATTAGCAGCACATGCAGTTGTTAATCACTGTAAAAGGTCCAAAAATTTTCAAGAAAGAGCACAAACTCAAGAAAATAGAGCTAAAATGACCTCATGAACAATCTATTCAAACCACCTCATCTTATAAATAAGGAAATTAAGGCTCAAATAGGATAAGTGACTTGTTCAAGGTCACACAACCCGCCAGTTCCAGACTCAAGATCAGGATTTAAATCTCCAAACTTGTAGCCCAGGGCTCTGTTCTTCTTCAGACCTATAAGAAATGACTGTATTTAAGCATTCAGTCCAGAACATTCTCAAAATTGAGTGCCATCAATAAAAGTAAGCCATGTGGCAAGGAATGAACAGAGTTTAGTTCATACCAAAAATGAGGTGCCAGTCACTGTGATAAGATCTGTTTCTTTCTGAGAGCCATGGTTTCCTGCTGGATTGGAGAATCCAAACTGGGTTTCTTCCTCCTGTGCAAAGAAGTCAGAGTCAGGATGTACATTCCATTCCGTTTTGGTTGGTGGCAGTAGTTCTGAGACACTGTTTTCACAAAGGGTGCTTGAAGGAGTCAGAGCATCTGTGTCTACTGTTAGCTTACTGCTAGGGGTCAAAGCTTGGGGCTCTTGAGTCGAGTTTTTCACAGCCAAAGAGCTCAGAGATGCCAACGGCCCCGCACTTAGACTTGAGACATCATCCATATCTAAGGGACTCTGCTGAAAACCTGCTGCTGTCGTTCCAAAGAAGAGTGAGGTATCCAAACTTTGAGGAAGGTCACTGGTGGCCATCAAGGCCTGAGGGTCCACCGCCTGCCCTAAGGAATTATTATTATTAGCAGGGAGGTTTCCTGCCAGAGTTGAGTTCACAGAAGCCACATCAATAGTCAAGATCCCAGAGTTCACCAATGCCGTGTCCAGTACTGCAGCAGAACTATTACCAGGCACATCAGAGAAGAGAGACACAAGCTCAGCATCACTGAGGTCACTCTGCCCCTGGCTGGTAAGTTCACTGCTGGGTGTAAGAGAATTTGCAGCTTCCAGCTGAGCTAAGAGATCCTGGCGCAGGTTGTGCCTTTTGGCCATGTGGGTCTTCATGCTGTGCTTGGATGTGAAGAGTTTATTACAAGTGGCGACAGGGCATCGGCTTTTCCAAGTGTCCACATCCTGCAAGTGTTTCTTGGAGTGAATGTAGAGGCTACTGCGAGCAGAGAACCTGGCACAGCAACCTTCCACCGGGCACACAAAAGGCTTCGTGCCCAGGTGGGTTATGCTGTGGCCTTTCAGATGTTCAGCCCTTGTGAAAGATTTCCCACACCCTTCCACGGGGCACATGAACCTCCGGTCATCGTCGTGCTTCCGTTTGTGCCTTAGGAGTTTGGACATGCTAGTGAAGTTCCAGCCACAGCCCTCAAAGTCACAAAGGAATGGTCTCTCACCAGTGTGGCTGCGTAGGTGAATTTTCAGCCTACAAGCCTTGTCATACTGTTTACTGCAACCAGGAAAGGAACAGGAAAAGAGTTCCTGTTCCCTGAAGTGGGCGCGGTTATGGGAAAACAGGGCACTCACTGTGATAAACGTCTTCTTGCAGCCGGAAAACGCACACTGGTAGGGCCTCTCAGGCTCAAAATGGCTGCGCTGGTGGGCACTGAGTTTGGCCTGTGTGGGGAAGGTCTCCTCACACACCTCACATTTGAATGAGTTCTCCTGCTCGTGGCCCTTCATGTGTGCTTTGAGGTTATACACGGTGGTGAAGCTCTTGCCACAGCCCTCTGCTGGGCAGCCAAAGGGCCTCAATTTGTCGTGTGACTGCAGGTGCCTCTTGAGCTTGTAGGAGGTGGTGAAGGTCCACCCGCAACCACCCAGGGGGCACTTGAAGGGCCGCTGGCCCTGGCTGCTGCTGTGTGTCAGCAGGTGCACCTTCAACTGGTGCTTCTTGGCGAAGGTTTGTCCGCACTGCACCTCAGGACACAGGTACACCAACACGCCCTGGCCTGGACCTGGCGGCCCGCAGGGGCTCTCAACAGCAGCTGGGCCCTCAGCCTCCTCCTTGGGTGCTGGGACAGGCGCAGGTTCTGCCCGCTCCGCCAGCAGGAGGTCGGGCGGCAGCTCAGGATAATCTCCAGGCTGCGCGGCGTGCAGGATCCCAGCTTGTGGGGCTATCAGACCCCGGGGCTGTGGGGCAGGGGCGACCCCAGGCGCCCAGGCTGGCGGTGGGGGCGTGGCCAGAGTGAGGACGCCGTTCTCCAAGCTCAACAGCAGGTTTTCGTTGTGAATGGTGACAGTGCCTGCGAAGGCCGCGGCAGGGCCCAGGCCTGGTGCGGGGATCGGGGCCAGGGCCGGGACTGGCGCGGGGATAGCGGAGAGGCAGCTGGGGCCCAGCTCAGGGCGGCCCTCGGGGTTCGCGCCGCTTTCGCCCCCCAGGAGCCTTGGGCCCAGCCCGGCCTCCTCCCTCCACACGGGCCCTGCGGCCTGGCCAGCGCCCGCGGTATCTACGTCTCCACCCACCGGGTCCAGCAGCACCAGGAAGAAGTCATCGCCGCCGCTGCCGCCGCCGCTGCCGCCGCCGCTAGCGTGATCGGGCCTCAGCGCCAACGGGCTCGGGCCCGGGCCTGGGCACGAAGAAGCCGCGCTGGCCTCCTCACGCCGCCGCCCGGGCCCGCCATCTTGGGGGCCCCGGAGCAGCAGGAGGCGTCGCGCCGAGGCCTCACCGGCCCGCGGGTCAGGACCTCCGCGGATCCGGCCGCCGCCCTCGGGGCTGCTAGCCCCGCCGCTTTGTCGTGTCCCGCGAGCCGGGAGCAGCCTCGGCATTTCCATCTCTGCGTCCGTGAAGCTCCACTCTCACCAGAGACGCGGAGGAGGCGCGACCCCGCCCCCTGCCGCGGGCCCGAACACGTTCCTGAAAGGGAAAAAAAAAAATGTGCACTGCGCAGAAACTGGCCCTATCAGATATTAAAACGTGTTTAACGCCACCGTGATTTAAATATTCTTGTACAGGGTCTCTAGAACAGAATGGAACGCCCAGGGGCAGAGCCTCGTATACATAAATAAGTTCCACTGTTAATATTAGTAGGAAATCAAGGAGGTCTTCAGAGATACAAGGGAAACGGCAGTTCACTTCAGTAAAAAGTGCTGGAATGAATACCTTAGGTATCTATCTACTAAATGGCAACATAAACCGGAACCTCACGATATGTACCAAAATAAACACACACACCCCAGTCCCTTCCAGTGCTAAGCATGGCAGGTGGCACTTACCATGTGTTAAACACTGTGTATAGGATGGCTGGCTGGCTGGATTGATAAGTGACAGAAAATTCCTGAGAGAATACTCTATGGAAAAGGATGTCTTTTTAAAAATTTTCCTGGAGGCTTCTATATTCAGAATTGTCTTGAGCAATGTCCTCAGGAAAATTTGTCCCATAGTTAAATTTTTCGTCCTGCTGGTGCAGAGACTAGAATGAGTAAGAGGTGGGGTCAAAGCAGATTAGCACTGTTGAGCCTAGAAATGCAAGGCCTGGAGGATGAAGCAATTTATATTGAAATCTGGAAGACCCAACGTACTCCTGGATTCTCCCTATAAGGTGCACAACCTAAACCAACTCTTTGCTCTTCCAGCTTTGGGTACACCATGGTAAATTTCATGTCCAATCTCACAGCACGATGCAGAGATTTCTCAGCTTACTCTAGATTCTCCAGCACGTGGAGGTCTCTGGACAGCAGTACTGGTGTAATGTGATAAGGTTAAACCCTAAATTACTGTAGTGGACTCTCTTGAGAAAAAGGCACAGATGCCTTTTGTCTGCCCAGTAGCCTAGGTGTGCCTGCTTGCATTTAAGTGTGGTGGCCTAGTCTCATTGTAATGGATTTGGCCTGTGATGCCTAATGATCTTATTAATGTTGATGATGATCCTCCAATTCGTCAGTCATCAATGAGTTGGGAATTGATATAAATATAGGGTGAATTATCTGGCAAGAGAAAGGTTTCAAGTGCTGGCTAGATTATGGGATACCTATAGTTTAAATGGGCTTCCCTGGTAGCTCAGTGGTAAAGAATCCTTCTACCAATGCAGTAGAGTTGGGTCCATCCCTGGGTCGAGAAGAGTCCCTGGAGAAGGAAATGGCAACCCTCTCCAGTACTCTTAGCTGAGAAATCCCATGGACAGAGGAGCCTGGCCAGCTACAGTCCATGGGGTCCCAAAAGAGTTGGACGTGTCTTAGTGACTAAGCGACAGTTTAAATAATCCCTTCTTTCCCCTCTTTTAATAATGGACACTGCTGATCTCTCGATTAAGAGATCAAGATTTTCATCCATAAAAATTCAAACCTCATCAAAATTTCTACATCACATGTTTTTCTTTCTATTACATTTTTTGGAGGAAGCTTTTTTAAAAAAAAAATCTGAGGCACAATTCAGTTCAGTTCTGTTGCTCAGTCGTGTCCGACTCTTTTCGACCCCATGGACTGTAGCACGCCAGGCCTCCCTGTCCATCGCGAACTCCTGGAGTTTACACAAACTCATGTCCATTGAGTCGGTGTTGCCATCCATCCATCCCATCCTCTGTCGTCCCCTTCTCTTCCCACCTTCAATCTTTACCAGCATCAGGGTCTTTTCAAATGAGTCCGTTCTTCGCATCAGGTGGTCAAAGTATTGGAGTTTCAATTTCAACATCAGTCCTTCCAATGAATATTCAGGAATGATTTCCTTTAGGATAGTCTGGTTGGATCTCCTTGCAGTCCAAGGGACTCTCAAGAGTTTTCTCCAACACCACAGTTCAAAAGCATCAATTCTTCAGCACTCAGCTTTCTTAATATTCAAACTCTCATGTCCATACATGACTACTGGAAAAACTATAGCTTTGACTAGAAGGACCCCTGTTGCCGATGTAATGTCTCTGCTTTTTTTTTTTAGATGTGTTACATTTTATTTATTTTTTAATTAATTTATTTATTTTAATTGGAGGCTAATTACTTTACAATATTGTAGTGGTTTTTGCCATACATTTGACATGAATCAGCCATGGGTGTACATATGTTCCCCATCCTGAACACCCCTCCCACCTCCCTCCCCATCCCATTGAGAGAGTCATTTCCTAGGCAGGTTGATAAGAAGGCAAGTGGTCCCCAAGGAGAGATGGGTCTGGAATTCACAAGGAGGAAGAAAGGACAAACTTTTTCTTCCCTCTATATTCCTTAGGATCATATAACAATAATGTATCCTGCTTGAGGACATTCTATGGAAAAAACTTCTGGCTAATCCTGTTATCTTAAAATGTAAATTATGGGAGTAGGTCTAGTGAGGCCTTTACAACCTCCAGACATTCTTTTGATTCATTGTAATAACTAATTGGAGAGTATATAACTCCACTGCTAACACTAGCAAGAGGGTACTATTTCTGCCCCCTCCTGATGTCTATGTCAGAAGCTTTCTCTATCCCTTTTGTACTTTATTTTTTTTTAATACATTTATTTATTTTAGTTGGGGGCTAATTACTTTACAATATTGTAATAGTTTTTGCCATACATTGACATGAATCAGCCCTTTTGTACTTTAATAAAACTCTATTGCACAAAAGCTCTGAGCAATCAAGCCTCATCTCTGGCCCCGGATTGAATTCTTCTCCTCTAGAGGCCAAGAATCCCAGCGTCTTTTCGTGCTTCAGCAACAACCTTTCACCATCCCCCAGGGTCATCCCAGTGCAACAGCGCTGAGCATCCTGTCTCATGCATCGAACCTGGACTGGCGATCTACTTTACATGTGATAATATACAGCTTTCAATGCCATTCTCTCAAATCATCCCACCCTCGCCTTCTCCCATAGAGTCCAAAAATCCATTCTTTACATTTGTGTCTCTTTTGCTGTCTCGCATATAGGGTCATCATTACCATCTTTCTAAATTCCATATGTATGTGTTAATATACGGTATTGGTGTTTTTCTTTCTGACTTACTTCACTCTGTATCATAGGCTCCAGTTTCATCCACCTCATTAGAACTGATTCAAATGCATTCTTTTTAATAGCTGAGTAATATTTCCTTGTTTATATGTACCACAGCGGTCTTATCCATTCGTCTGCCGATGGACATCTAGGTTGCTTCCATGCCCTGGCTATTGTAAACAGTGCAGCAATGAACATTGTGTTACACGTGTCTCTTTCAATTCTGGTTTCTTTGGTGTGTATGCCCAGCAGTGGGATTGCTGGGTCATATGGCAGTTCTATTTCCAGTTTTTGAAGGAATCTCCACACTGTTCTCCATAGACGTTGTGCTAGTTTGCATTCCCACCAACAGTGTAAGAGGGTTCCCTTTTCTCCACACCCTCTCCAGCATTATTGTTTGTAGACTTTTTGATAGCAGCCATTCTGACCGGCATGAGATGGTACCTCATTGTGGTTTTATTTTGCATTTCTCTGATAATGAGTGATGTTGAGCATCTTTTCATGTGTTTGTAGCCATCAGTATGTCTTCTTTGGAGAAATGTCTGTTTAGTTCTTTGGCCCATCTTTTGATTGGGTCGTGTATGTTTCTGGAATTGAGCTGCATAAGCTGCTTGTATATTTTTGAGATTAATTCTTTGTCAATTGCTTCATTTGCTATTATTTCTTCTCATTCTGAAGCTCTCTTTTCACCTTGCTTATAGTTTCCTTTGTTGTGCAAAAGCTTTTAAGTTTAATTAGGTCCCATTTGTTTATTTTTTTATTTTATTTCCATTACTCTGCGAGGTGGGTCATAGAGGATCTTGCTATGGTTTATGTCAGAGAGTGTTTTGCCTGTGTTTTCCTCTAGGAGTTTTATAGTTTTTGGTCTTACATTTAGATCTTTAATCCATTTTGAGTTTATTTTTGTGTATGGTATTAGAAAGTGTTCTAGTTTCTTTCTTTTACAAGTGGTTGACAAGTTTTCCCAGCACCACTTGTTAAAGAGATTGTCTTTTCTCCATTGTATATTCTTGCATCCTTTGTCAAAGATATGGTGTCCATAGGAGCATAGATTTATCTCTGGGCTTTCTATTTTGTTCCATTGATCTATATTTCTATCTTTGTGCCAGTACCATGCTGTCTTGATGACTGTAGCTTCGTAGTATAGTCTGAAGTCAGGCAGGTTGATTCCTCCAGTTCCATTCTTTCTCAAGATTCCTTTGGCTATTCGAGGCTTTTTTGTATTTCTATACAAATTGAGAGATTATTTGTTCTAGTTCTCTGAAAAACACCGTTGGTAGCTTGATAGGGATTGCATTGAATCTATAGATTGTTTTGGGTAGTATACTCATTTTCACTAGATTGATTCTTCTGATCCATGAACATGGTATATTTCTCCATCTGTTTGTGTCATCTTTGATTTCTTTCATCAGTGTTTTATAGTTTACTATATATAGATCTTTTGTTTCTTTAGGTAGATTTATTCCTAAGTATTTTATTCTTTTCGTTGCAATGGTGAATGGAATTGTTTCCTTAATTTCTCTTTCTGTTTTGTCATTGTTAGAGTATAGGGATGCAAGGGATTTCTGTGTATTAATTTTATATCCTGCAACTTTACTATATTCTTTGATTAGCTCTAGTAATTTTCTGGTGGAGTCTTTAGGGTTTTCTATGTAGAGGATCATGTCATCTGCAAACAGTGAGAGTTCTAATTCTTCTTTTCCAATCTGGATTCCTTTTATTTCTTTTTCTTCTCTGATTGCTGTGGTTAAAACTTCCAAAACTCTGTTGAATAGTAGTGGTAAGTGTGGGCACCCTTGTCTTTTTCCTGACTTTAGGGGAAATGCTTCCTATTTTTCACCATTGAGAATAATGTTTGCTGTGGGTTTATCATATATGGCTTTTATTATGTTGAGGTATGTTCCTTCTATGCCTGCTTTCTGGAGGGTTATCATAAATGGATGTTGAATTTTGTCAAAGGCTTTTTCTGCATCTATTGAGATAATCATATGGTTTTTATCTTTCAATTTGTTAATGTGGTGTATCACATTGATTGATTTCCAAATATTGAAGAATCCTTGCATCCCTGGGATAAAGCCCACTTGGTCATGATGTATGATCTTTTTAATATGTTGTTGGATTCTGTTTGCTAGAATTTTGTTCAGGATTTTTGCATCTATGTCCATCAGTGATATTGGCCTGTAGTTTTCTTTTTTTGTGGCATCTTTGTCTGGTTTTGGTATTAGGGAGATGGTGGCCTCATACAATGAGTTTGGCAGTTTGCCTTCCTCTGCAATTTTCTGGAAGTGTTTGAAGAGGTAGGTGTTAGCTCTTCTCTAAATTTTTGGTAGAATTCAGCTGTGAAGCTGTCTGGTCCTGGGCTTTTGTTTGCTGGAAGATTTCTGATTACAGTTTCGATTTCTGTGCTTGTGATGGGTCTGTTAAGATTTTCTATATCTTCCTGGTTCAGTATTGGAAAGTAATATTTTTCTAAGAATTTGTCTTTTTCTTCCAAGTTGTCCATTTTATTGGCCTATAGTTGCTGATAGCAGTCTCTTATGATCCTTTGTATTTCTGTGTTGTCTATTATGATTTCTCCATTGTCATTTCTAATTTTGTTGATTTGATTCTTCTCAACTTTTTTCTTGGTGAGTCTGGCTAATGGTTTGTCTATTTTATTTATCTTCTCAAAAGACCAGTTTTTAGCTTTTTTGATATTTGCTATGGTCTCATTTGTTTCTTTTTCATTTCTGCCCTAATTTTTATGATTTCTTTCCTTCTACTAACCTGGGGTTCTTCATTTCTTCTTTTTCTAGTTGCTTTATGTGTAGTTGCTTCTTTCTTGAGGTAAGCATGGATTGCTATGAATCTTCCCCTTAGCACTGCTTTTACTGAATCCCATAGGTTTTGGGTTGTTGTGTCTTCATTTTCATTCATTTCTATGCATATTTTGATTTCTTCTGTGATTTGTTGGCTATTTCAAAGCATGTTGTTTAGCCTCCATATGTTTGTATTTTTAATATTTTTTTTCCCTGTAGTTGTCATCTAATCTTACCACATCCTGATCAAAAAAGATGCTTGGAATGATTTCAATCTTGTTGAATTTTACCGAGGCTAGATTTATGGCCCAGGATGTGATCTATCCTGGAGAAGTTTCCGTGTGCACTTGAGAAAAATGTGAAATTCATTGTTTTGGGGTGAAATGTCCTATAGATATCAATTAGGTCTCATGGTCCATTGTATCAATTAAAGTTTGCCTTTCCTTGTTAATTTTCTGTTTAGTTGACCTATCCATAGGTGTGAGTGGGGTACTAACGTCTCCCACTATTATTGTGCTACTGTTAATTTCCCCTTTCATACTTGTTAGCATTTGCCTTACATATTGTGGTGCTCCTATGTTGGGTGCATATATATTGATAATTGTTACATCTTCTTGGATTGATACTTTGACCATTATGTAGTGTCCTTTTTTGTCTCTTTTCAAAGTCTTTATTTTAAAGTCTATTTTATCTGATATGTGTATTGCTACTCCTGCTTTCTTTTGGTCTCCATTTGCATGAACTATCTTTTTCCAGCCCTTCATTTTCAGTCTGTACGTGCCCCTTGTTTTTGAGGTGGGTCTCTTTTAGACAGCATATATAGGGGTATTGTTTTTGTATCCATTCAGCCAGTTTTTGTCTTTTGGTTGGGGCATTCAACCCATTTACATTTAAAGTAATTATTTCATAAACTTGGCTTCTTCATGGGAATTGATAAACTTCTGAAACTGTATGTAAATTGAAAGTGTGTATGTGCAAGTGCGTGTATTTGTGTGTTTGCAATTACATTTCTTTAAGGAAGAGGTTCCAAAGCTTAAATCAGACCCCGAAAAGATTATGAATCACCATTCTAAAATCTCGTTGCCTGGGGAATAGGAACCAATGACAAAGTCCCTCAAATTAATAGCATTCATTGCAACAAAAATGACTCAGGCTAGCAATGCATCTATCCAAAGCACAGGCAGTATCACGCAGTAGTGGTTACCAGAAGATGCCACCTCAGGAACAAATTGTATCGCTTGGCAGACTGTGAAGCAATCAACAGAATGCTAGCAAATCCTGCCCAGAATTAAAGAAGATTTCCTCCAAAACAGACATGCAAAACAAACAAACAAACCCCAGTATGATCGCTCATGTGAATATGCATGTATATGTGTAATACTTAAGATTTGGAAGGTGGGAGAAGACAGTAAGAAGAAAAGAAGAGCAAAAATAGGAAGAAGACAATAAAGAATAAATGAAAGAAAAAAAGGAACTTTGAAGTAAATTTCTCTAAATCATTTTACAGTAACTTTAAATAATACACATTTGTGGACCTGGATTAAGAAAGAAAGAACAAAAAAAATAATGAAGGAAAACATGAGAATGGAAATGTAAAGTAAAATAGATGTAGTAGAAATTCTGTTATGTATGCCTATATACATCAGGCAGAGAAAGAAAAATTATTACAGTTATTCTGGGACCATGTATGGTATGAAAAGCTCACCCAATAGGGTAAAATATTTCATTACTGAAGAAGATACTGAAATTACCATTACCATAAAAATAAATAAATAAATAAAGTAATTATTTGTAAGTATGATTCTGTTGCCATTTACTTTCTTGTTTTGGGTTCGGGTTTATTTTCCTTTCTAGAGAAGTTTCTTTAGCATTTGTTGAAGAGCTGGTTTGGTGGTGCTGAATTCTCTCAGCTTTTGCTTATCTGATATGTGAATCAGATCCTTGCTGGGTACAGTAATCTGGGTTGTAGGTTTTTCTCTTTCATCACTTTAAGTATCTCCTGCCATTCCTTTCTGGCCTGAAGAGTTTCTATTGAAAGATCATCTGTTATCCTTATGGGAATCCCCTTGTGTGTTATTTGTTGTTTTTCCCTTGCTGCTTTTAATATTTGCTCTTTGTGTTTGATACTCGTTAATTTGATTAATATGTTTCTCAGGGTGTTTCGCCTTGGGTTTATCCTGTTTGGGATTCTCTTGGTTTCTTGGACTTGGGTGGCTATTTCCTTCCCCATTTTAAGGAAGTTTTCAACTATTATCTCCTCAAGTATTCTCTCATGGCCTTTCTTTTTGTCTTCTTCTTCTGGGATTCCGATGATTTGAATGTTGGAGCATTTAACATTGTCCCAGAAGTCTCTGAGGTTGTCCTCATTTCTTTTAATTATTTTTTCTTCTTTCCTCTATGCTTCATTTATTTCCACCATTTTATCTTCCACCTCACTTATTCTCTCTTCTGCCTGAGTTATTCTACTGCTGGTTCCCTCCAGAGTGTTTTTTATCTCAATTATTGCATTATTCATTATTGATTGACTCTTTTATTTCTTGTAGGTCCTTGTTAAACATTTCTTGCATCTTCTCAGTCCTTGTCTCCAAACTATTTATCTGTAATTCCATTTTGTTTTCAAGATTTTGGATCATCTTTACTACCATTATTCTGAATTCTTTTTCAGGTAGACTCCCTATCTCCTCTCTTTTGTTTGGTTGGTGGGCATTTATCATGTTCCTTTACCTGCTGACTATTTCTCTGCCTTTTCATCTTGTTTAGATTGCTGTGTTTGGGGTGGTCTTTTTGTATGCTGGAAGTTTGTGGTTCCTCTTTATTGTGGAGGTTCCTCCCTGTGGCTGGGGTTGGACGAGTGGCTTGTCAAGGTTTCCTGGTTAAGGAAGCTTGCATCAGTGTTCTGGTGGACGGAGCTGGATCTCATCTCTCTGGAGTGCAATGAAGTGCCTAATAGTGAGTTTTGAGGTGTCTATGGGTTTGATGTGACTTTTGGCTGCCTGTATTTTTGTGCTCAGGGTTATGTTCCTGTGTTGTTGGAGAATTAGCTTGGTATGGCTTGCTCTGAAACTTGTTGGCCCTTGGTGGAGCTTGATTTCAGTGTAGGTATGGAGGCTTTTGGATGAGCTCTTGTTGAATAATATTCCCTGGAGTCAGGAGTTCTCTGGTGTTCTCAAGTTTTGGATTTTAGCCTCCTGCCTCTGGCTTTCAGTCTTATTCTTACAGTAACCTCAAGACTTCTCCATCCATACAGCACTGATGATTAAACATCTAGCTTAAGGGTGAAAAGATTCTCCACAGTGAGGGACACCAGAGAGGTTCACAGAGTGACATGGAGAAGAGAAGAGGGAGGAGGAAGATAGAGGTGACCAGGAGGAGAAGAGGGGAATCAAAAGGGGAGAGAGCAATCTAGCCAGTAATCTATTCCCTATGTGTTCTCCACAGTCTGCAACACTCAGAGAGGCTCACAGAGTTACATAGAGAAAAGAAGAGGGAAGAAGGAGATAGAGGTGACCAGGAGGAGAAGAGGAGGAGTCAAAAGGAGAGAGACACATCTAGCCAGTTATCAGTTCCCTAAATGTTCTCCACAGCCTGGAACACCCAAGGAAATTCACAGGGTTGGGTAGAGAAGAGAAGGGGGAGGGAGGAGATAGAGGTGACCTGGGGGAGAAAAAGGAGAGTCAAAAGGGGGAGAGAGCAATCAAGCCAGTAATCATACTCCTAAGTAAAAATGGATACTGAAGATTGGATTCTTAACAGTACAAAATTGATAACAAATATCAAAAAGCAAAGAATAAAAATCTAGAGTAGAGGTTAGACTCTCAAAAATACAATATTTAAAAAACAAAACAAAATCACAAAAATTATAAAATATATATATATATGAAATTTGCTTTAAAAATAGGGTCTTTTTTTCCCAAGATAATAGGTTATAAAAATGAAAAACAAAGGAGTAATAAAGAACTTAAAAATAATTTTTTTCATTAAAAATGATAATAGTAAAATATATCTGGGAATTTCTCTGGAGCCGTTGGGGGCAGTGTGGGGTCAGTTCAGTTTCAGATAATTCTTTGTTCCAGCGTATACGTCTTCTCAAGGCCTAAAGGCCCCTTCCAATGTAGTCAGTGCTAACTACAGGGATTTAATCTGTTGTACCTGGCACTTCCAAAGTGGTTCCCTCTCTTCTGTTTATTTTGGGTTCCTCTGTTTGCAAGTCTCTTCATTGTCTAATTTCCTCCCTGATGCAAGGGGTCAAAAATGGTCACTTATTTAGTCTCAGTTGTTCATTTGTGCAGTGGGAAGGGAGGAACTCTGCAAACAAATATCGCTGGCATTTTGGGGGATTGCTTGCAGTGACTGGTCCACACTGGGATTGCCCCTGCTCACGGTGCATGTGCTTTCCCAGTATACACTGCTCAGGCTCCAGGTTGTGCTGCAGGGTCAGTTCAGTTCAGTCGTTCAGTCGTGTCCAACTCTGCGACCCCATGAACCACAGCACCCCAGGGCTCCGTGTCCATCACCAACTCCTGGAGTTTACACAAACTCATGTCCATTGAGTCGGTGATGCCATATAACCAACTCATCCTCTGTCGTCCCCTTCTTCTGCCTTCAATCTTTCTCAACATCAGAGTCGTTTCAAATGAGTCAGCACTTCGCATCAGGTGGCCAAAATATTGGAGTTTCAGCCTCAACATCAGTCTTTCCAATGAACACTAAGGACTAATTTCCTTTAGGATAGACTGCTTGGATCTCCTTGCAGTCCAAGGGACTCTCGAGTTTTCTCCAACACCACAGTTCAAAAGCATCAATTCTTCAGCACCCAGCTTTCTTTATAGTCCAACTCTCAAATCCATGCATGACTACCAGAAAAACCATAGCCTTGACTAGACGGACCTTTGCTGACAAAGTAAGGTCTCTGCTTTTTAATATGCTGTCTAGGTTGGTCATAACTTTCCTTCCAAGGAGTAAGTGTCTTTTAATTTCATGGCTTCAATCACCATCTGCAGTGATTTTGGAGCCCCAAAAATGAAGTCAGCCACTGTTTCCACTGTTTCCTCATCTATCTGCCATGAAGTGATGGGACCGGATGCCATGACCTTAGTTTTCTGAATGTTGACCTTTACGCCAACTTTTTCAGTCTCCTCTTTCACTTTCATGAAGAGGCTCTTTAGTTCTTCTTCACTTTCTGCCGTAAGGCTGGTGTCATCTGCATATCTGAGGTTATTGATATTTCTCCCAGCAATCTTGATTCCAGCTTGTTCTTCCTCCAGCACAGCGTTTCTCATGATGTGCTCTGCATATAAGTTGAATAAGCAGGGTGACAATATACAGCCTTGACGTACTCCTTTTCCTATTTGGAACCAGTCTGTTGTTCCATGTCCGGTTCTAACTGTTGCTTCCTGACCTGCATACAGGTTTTGCAAGAGGCAGGTCAGGTGGTCTGGGATTCGCATCTCTTTCAGAATTTTCCACAGTTTTTTGTGATCCACACAGTCAAAGGCTTTGGCATTGTCAATAAAACAGAAATAGATGTTTTTCTGGAACTCTCTTGCTTTTCTGATGATCCAGCGGATGTTGGCAATATGATCTCTGGTTCCTCTGCCTTTTGAAAAACCAGCTTGAACATCTGGAAATTCATGGTTCACATATCGCTGAAGCCTGGCTTGGAGAATTTTGAGCATTACTTTACTAGCGTGTGACATAAGTGCAATTGTGCAGTAGTTTGAGCCTTCTTTGGCATTGCCTTTCTTTGGGACTGGAATGAAAACTGACCATTTCCAGTCCTGTGACCACTGCTGAGTTTTCCAAATTTGCTGATATATTGAGTGCAGCACTTTCACAGCATCATCTTTTAGGATTTGAAACAGGTCAACTGGAATTCCATCACCTCCACTCGCTTTGTTCGTAGGGATACTTCCTAAGGCCCACTTGACTTCACATTCCAGGATGTCTGGCTCTAGGTCAGTGATCACACCATTGTGTTTCTGGATCGTGAAGATTTTTTTTGTACAGTTCTTCTGTGTATTCTTGCCACCTCTTCTTAATATCTTCTGCTTCTGTTCGGTCCATAATATTTCTGTCCTTCATTGAGCCCATCTTTGCATGAAATGTTTCCTTGGTATCTCTAATTTTCTTGAAGAAATCTCTAGTCTTTCCTTTTCTATTGTTTTCCTCTATTTCTTTGCATTGATCACTGAGGAAGGCTTTCTTATCTCTCCTTGCTATTCTTTGGAACTCTGCATTCAAATGGGTATATCTTTCCTTTTCTCCTTTGCTTTTCACTTCCCTTCTTTTCACAGCTATTTGTAAGGACTCCTCAGACAGCCATTTTGCTTTTTTGGATTTCTTTTTCTTTGGGATGGTCTTGCTCCCTGTCTCGTGTACAATGTCATGAACCTCCATCCATAGTTCATCAGGCACTCTGTCTATGAGATATAGTCCCTTAAATCTATTTCTCACTTCCACTGTGTAATCATAAGGGATTTGATTTAGGTCATACCTGAATGGCCTAGTGGTTTTCCTCACTTTCTTCAATTTAAGTATGAATTTGGCAATAAGGAGTTCATGATCTGAGCCACAGTCAGCTCCTGGTCTTGTTTTGCTGACTGTATAGAGCTTCTCCATCTTTGGCTGCAAAGAATATAATCAATCTGATTTCAGTGTTGACCATCTGGTGATGTCCATGGGTAGAGTCTTTTCTTATGTTGTTGGAAGAGGGTGTTTGTTATGACCAGTGTGTTCCCTTGGCAAAACTCTATTAACCTTTGCCCTGCTTCATTCTGTACTCCAAGGCCAAATTTGCCTGTTACTCCAGGTATTTCTTGACTTCCTACTTTTGTATTCCAGTCCCCTATAATGAAAAGGACATCTTTTTTGGATGTTAGTTCTAAAAGGTCTTGTAGGTCTTCATAGAGCTGTTCAACTTCAGCTTCTTCAGCATTATTGGTCAGGGCATAAACTTGGATTACCGTGATATTGAATGGTTTGCCTTGGAAATGAACAGAGATCATTCTGTCGTTTTTGAGATTGCATCCAAGTACTGCATTTTGGACTCTTTTGTTGACCATGATGGCTACTCGATTTCTTCTAAGGGATTCCTGCCCACTGTAGTAGATATAATGGTCATCTGAGTTAAATTCACCCATTCCAGTCCATCTTAGTTTGCTGATTCCTAGAATGTTCCCATTCACTCTTGCCATGTCCTGTTTGACCACTTCCAATTTACCTTGATTCATGGACATAACATCCAGGTTCCTATGCAATATTGCTGTTTACAGCATCGAACCTTGCTTCTATCACCAGTCACATCCACAACTGGGTGTTGTTTTTGCTTTGGCTCCATCCCTTCATTCTTTCTGGAGTTATTTCTCCACTGATCACCAGTAGCATATTGGGCACCTACTGACCTGGGGAGTTAATCTTTCAGTGTCCTATCTTTTTGCCTTTTCATACTGTTCATGGGGTTCTCAAGGCAAGAATACTGAAGTGGTTTGCCATTCCCTTCTCCAGTGGACCACATTCTGGAGCTGTCTAAAGCCAGCCCTGTGTTGTGTGCACTTCCCAGGTCTAAGCTGCTCAGGTTCATGTTCTTGGTGACTCCACAAAGACACAGACTCGGTTGGGCCTGTGTTTTGTGCCCTTCCCAGGTCTGTACAGCTCAGGAAACCAGGTGCTTGGCGAGCACACCATCCCAGGTGGGTGGTACATCTTATCACCTTCTGGTCCCAGCCCCTTGGTTTCCTGGGTGGGCCACAAGAGCCCCTTCTCAGGTGTGCCATGTGTCTCCCCTGGGAGCTGATCTCTGATTGCAACCTTCCTGGTGGATGTCATCCGTCCAGGATCCCAGGAAGACTTGGGTAGCAATTGGGAGCCTGCTCCCAGTTTGGTGGAGGATGCCATCTCTGGAGCTGAGATTGCCCATCACCTTCCTGCTCTGGCTGTCACTCGCCTGCCTCTCAGCCTCTGGTGGGTGGAGAGGCTCGTCCACAGCTGGCTAGCTCTCCTCTGGTATTCACTCAATCCTTTGTTCTGTGAGTGGGCCAGGCTGTGCCTTAGAGCTTTTCAAGGGAAAGTACTCTGTCTCTCTCTCTCTCTTTTTTTTCTCTCTGACTATCCCACAGTTTGGGTTGCTGTCTCACATTAGCTCCCTCAGATTTGTCCTCAGGGCATTCAGGCCTGTTACTTACCCTAAGCATGCAGCCCGTGCCTCCCTGTTCAGCCCCTGCTCACAGCTGGCAGATGCGAGCATCCAGGGCTACTTCTCCACTGGGAGTTGTGGTTAGGTGCGTAATTTGTGGGGTTTTTGGTTGTCCCCCCCCCCAGTTATGATGCCCTCTGAGATCCCAAAACTCCCCACAGACCCACCAGTGAGAATGTTTCCTGGTGTTTGGAAACTTCTCCTCCTTCACGACTCCCTCCCTGGGACGGGTCTCCGTCCCTAACTCTTTTGTCTCTCTTTTTATCTTTTATATTTTGTCCTACCTCCTTTCGAAGAGAATGGGCTGCGTTGCTGGGTGACTGATGTCCTCCACCAGCATTCAGAAGTTGTTTTGTGGAATTTGCTCAGCGTTCAAATGATCTTTCGATGAATTTTCGGGAGAGAAAGTGGTCTCTCTGTCCTATTCCTCTACCGTCTTAGGACCGCCTCTCTGTCTCTGCTTTTTAATATGCTGTCTAGGTTTAATATACTGTCTGAGGCACAGAGAAGTGCATAAACCATAGCTGCCAGGTTTAGATAATTCCAGGGAAGCCCCTTATAAAAGCAAACATACACATAACGAGGACCAAGGTCGAGAAATAGAAAGTTGCCAGCCTTCCAGAATACAGCCACTGGTATTCCTCTCAATCAAAACCCACAACCTCTCCTATGGATATAGACGTTATCTTGACTTTATGATAATGATTTCTAAAATGCTTTTTTAAAAACAGGACTTGACAACTTTTGTATGCATTCCTAAGCAATAGAGTTTATTTAAAGTTGTGTCAATGGAATCATACTGCATGCTCCCTTTTATGGCCTGCTTCTATCATTCTGTATCATATTTATTTGAGAGACTCATCCATCTGGTGACTAGTAGCCTTAGACCTTTTGTCTCCATCATTTACTAGCATTCCAATGCATGATTTTAGCAAAGTAATTGTGATATGATTGTACCATTCTACACTGGATGAACACTGGGGCTGTTTTTAGCTTTTATCCACGAACAATGGTGCAATGAACATTCTTGGGCATTTTTCATGGGACTTAAGTTTAAAAGTCTCTTGTGTATACATGCAAGAACAGAATCACTGTCCCATAGAATATACATATCTTCAGCTTTTCTACATGGTGTCAAATTGTTTTCTGTAGTGATTGTACCAACTTATAATCCCAGCAGCAACATAGATCATTCCTCTGCCTGCCCATATTCATCTACACCAAGTATTGCCAGAATTTAATTTACTTGTTTACCTCTACTATTAAGCTTTTGCACATTCTCACATTTATGAACATTTTGGGCATTCTCTTCTAAGAAAAGCCTGTTCATGTTCAACTCTTTCTCCATTTTTCTATTCTATTTCCCATCTTGTTTTTACTGATACAGTGAGTTATTTATGTATTTTAAATACCAGTCCATCAGTGGTTATATGTGTGGCTAAAATAATCTTTTGCTTTGTTGTTTGTATTTTCTCTTCTGTGCTGTGCTTTGTGAACAGACTTTAATTAAGACATGCTTAATTATATAACATACTTAATGATAGCATAGTCAAAATATATCATTCTTTTCCTTATGCTAGTGCTTTTCTGTTTCAAGAAATCTGTCCCTGCCCTGGGGCCATGAAACTATTCTCTATATTGTCTTCTGAAATATTTATGGTTTTGCCTCTCACAGTTAGGTCATAATCCACCTACAAGTGATGTTTGTGTGTAGTGTTGAGTAGGGTTTCTTTCTTTTTTAATGTGGATATCTGATTGTCTCAGTGAACCACTTATTGAAAAGTCTGCCCTTTTCCGACTGATTTGCAGTGCTGCATGTGTCATAAATCAAACATCTACCTATGTATGGGCTAGTTTGTCTACTCTCTATTAAGTACCATGGCTCTCATTATCTGTCTACTTAAAATACCACAAATTCATCCCTACAGTTCTACAGTCAATTCTGATATTTGGATAAGACCACTCAACTCTACTTTGTTCTTCAAGAATGTCTAGGTTATTTTTTGCCTCTCTCGAATCCTTTTCAAATATCAATTCATAAGAAAAAATTCAACCAAAATCCTATTTAGGGTTCTAATTGGGACTGCATTGCACTTTTAGATTTGATTTCTTTTCTATAATGTAGAATGTTATTGAATGGACATGGTGTGCCTTTCCTTTTAATAAAAACTTCGTTAATATGTCCCAATAATAATTCATTTTTTCCCATAAGAGAGCATTTTCTCCTAGGCACTTCATATTTTATAAATACTGCCTTTGAAATTTTCATTTTGTAAATGTGTTGCTGGTAAATAGAATAAAATTGACTTCTGGATGTTAATATTTTATCTTATAAACAGCCACCTAAACTCTTTTATTGATTCTACCAATTTGTCTGTAAATACCTGTAGAATTTAGTGTACACAATTATATCATCTGCAAATAGTGCCAGTTTCACGTCTTCCTTTCCAAGCACTTTGTTTCTTCTTTTCCCACCTACTATACTTTCTGGGTGATAGTGGACATTCTTACTTGATGAAGCTCTCAAAAGAAAGCTTTCAGTAATTCCAAGAATGATATTTGCTATTGGTGTTCTGTTCTGTAGCAATGTGGATCCAATCAGGAGATGGAAAGTACACAGTGGACAGGAGAAATTTAACATAAAATTAAACATAATGTTTAAACATAAAGAATTATTAAATATGACACATGTAGAATATATAGGATATAGGAAAACTCTATATGGTATCCTGGGTTTGAGAAGCATACCCAAAGAAAGACAAACTTGGAACGGGGGTTCCTCCCCATGGCTGGAGATCACACCTCATTGGAGAAGGTGTAGCAGAACCTACTGGATGGCAGAGAAGTTTGCTAATTTACCAGTACCAGAGCCAGTCTGCAGAACCAGAGCTGGTCTACAGTGGCAGAGTAAACAGGAAGGTACCCTCTGGAGGACATCAGTGTGGCAAAACCACAGCTCGTGGCCAGCATGTGGACATGTAGTAGGAACAAGGGACCTGGTGGAGTTGGAGGCCTGGAACTAGCAATGTCCTATACATAAGATCAGGAGGGCCTCGATGTTGTAAGGGCCGCAGCCTTGGGATAAGTACAGGAGATAAACCTAGTGGTGGGGTAAGGTGAGGAATGAGTGCAATCAAGTAGGGGGAGTCAGCAGGTAGGTGGCTTGGAGCACAAGATATCCCTATGAAGAGGCCCACAGAAAGCCAATGACCAGGCCACCCTGGTTCTGCACAATCAATGAGGACAGTTTTTCTGGGCCCATGCTTGGAGCAGAACACCTAGGCTATTGTTACACTCACACTTCTGACAGTCAGAAGTCACAGGAGAGCTACTTCCTTCTTCAATGTCCACACAGTGTCTTCTAACTGAGAAAACGGAACATCATGATCACTCTGAAGGAGTGATTCTTAAAGTAATCCATCCGTTATCAGAGAGCTTATCTTAAAGGGTGAAATTAGAACAGGGAGGCAATACATTAATAATTGACTTCATATCCTTTATCAGTTTAGGGGAGTCCCTTCTATTGTTACTTTGCTACATGAATCATAGGCACCCTGTTGTTTTTCAGTCACTAAGTCATGTCCGACTTTGCAAACCCTTGGACTGTAGTGCACCAGGCTTCCCTGTCTTTCACCATCTCCTGGAGTTTGCTCAAATTCATGTCTATTGAGTCAGTGATGTTATCTAACCATATCATCCTCTGTGGCCCCCTTCTCCTCCTGCCCTCAATCTTTCCCAGCATCAGTCTTTTCCAGTGAGTCAGCTCTTCGCATCAGGTGGCCAAAGTATTAGAGATTCAGCCTCAGCATCAGTCCTTCCAATGAATATTCAGGGCTGATTTCCTTTAGGATTGACTGGTTTGGTCTCCTTGTTATCCAAGGGACTCTCAAGAGCCTTCTCCTTCCCCACAATTTGAAAGCAGCGATTCTTTGGCACTCAGACTTCTTGTTGGTTCAATTCTCACTGGAATGTTAGTTAGTCAGTAGTCCAATGACTACTGGAAAAACCATAGATTTGACTATACAGACATTTGTCAGCAAAGTGATGTCTCTGCTTTTGAATACGCTGTCTAAACTAGGCACCCACTCTATCATCATACTGTTTCTCTGGTGACTTAACGATTGAAGCAGCAGGACTGGCCTTTTCTAGAGTTTTAATAGACTGCTGATAATTCTTGTTGGACCCAGGGCTCCTTGGCCTGAAATGAGTTTTGCTGCAAAACCCAGGCCCTGGCACAAAGTGGGTGTCATGGAGCTAGGGCAGAAACACTGTGACCTCTGCATTCTAGGCCTACCCAGGGCTTGCCTCTTCTAGCTGCAAGAAGAGACTAGGTGTATGGTGAGTTGCCTCTTACACCATGAGTGTGAATAGCACATGTTCTCCTCAGGAATAGACTAGTTTATACCTGAAATGTAGCTCTACTCTCTTGATAGGTGTACCTGAGCTAAACAGGGAGAGAAGATACTGGGATTTCATTTAAAGCCATGCTCATCAGAACACTTTCCGTGGAGGAGCAGGGCAAAAGATGCCTGTGTGCTAACAAAGTGCATGTATTTGCCAGTGTTGGCAACTTGAGTACCTTAACTGCACTTTTCTAGCTTGCCTTTAGCCTCAAAAATGGACAAAGATTGATGAGGGGAAATGACCCATAATTTTGCCATTCTTAAATGACAAATTATCCATTCTTTAGTGACTGAACTGGCATCTTATACTGGGAAGGAGAGACAATTTAATTTAAAAGAAAAAAAAAAAACACCTTTATTCTTTAGGTGCATCCATATTCATAGATAGAATAAGATACCACCAAATCCAGAGGGGTGTAAAATACTGTTATAGTTATTCTTCCTTGGAATATTGAACTCTCTTCCTAGTACTTCCAATGTATAAAGCATATTCACCTCTTCTGTTCAGAAGTCACACAAGACACATTAAACTTCTGTTTTCATACAGGACTGAGCTGGCTTCCTATCCCAAGAACCATGACACCTTGTACAGGAGGAACTGAATATGAACAATAGGTTTATCCTTTAAAGGCTGTTGGACCTGCTGCCTGGGCTCTCTTAACCACCAGGCATGTGATGATGAGACACAAATGTAAAATCTGAAACTTGCTCACTAACAAAAGGAGAAACTCTCTAGGGCTGCCACACAGGACGTTTTTACCACTGGGGATCCAAGCAGGCACTCTCACTTGGTAGAAATCATTGAGAACCAGGTTTTGTGGAGATACACACTTCTAGTCTGGTTTCTGAAGGTGAGCAGTGTAGCTGCAGCTGTTGGAGCTCTCCCTGCAGCAGGAAGGTGAATTTGAGAGTTCCCCACAAACCACAGTGACACAAAGCTAACCAAAATGATCACATAGATCACAGCCTTATGTAACTCAATGAAGCTATGAGCCATGCTGTGCAGGACAACCCAAGATGGACGGGTCATGGTGGAGAGTTCTGACAAAACATGGTCCACTGGAGAAGGGAATGCAAACCACTTCAGTGTTCTTGCTTCGAGAACCCCATGAAAAGTATGAAAATTCAAGAATATATGACACTGGCAGATGAGCCCCCCAGGTCGGTAGGTGTCCATTATGTTACCACGAAAGAGCAGAGAAGTAGCTCCAAAAAGAATGAAGAGGCTGGGCCAAAGTGGAAATGATGGTGTTGTGGATGTGTCTGGTGGTGAAAGTAAATTCTGATGCTGTAAGGAACAATACTGCATAAGAACTTGGAATGTTAGGTCCATGAATCAAGGCAACTTGGACACGGTCAAACAGGAGATGGCAAATGTGAACAGTGACATTTTAGGAATCAGTGAACAAAAATGGATGGGAATGGGCGAATTTAACTCAGATGACCATTATATCTATTACTGTGGGCAAGATTACATTAGAAGAAATGGAGTAACTCTCATAGTCAACCAAATAATCTGAACTACAGTATTTGGGTGCATTCTCAAAAGCAGCAGAATAATCTCAGTTGGTTTCCAAAGCAAACCATTCAACATTACAGTAATCCTAGTCTATGCCTCAATCACTAGTATCAAAGAAGATGAAATCAAACAGTTCTACGAAGACCTACAAGACCTTATAGGGCTAACAGCCAAAAAAGATGTTCCTTGGCAATAAAGCTATGACAAACCTAGAGAGGGTATTAAAAAGCAGAGACATCACTTTGCCAACAAATTTCTGTATAGTGAAGGCTATGATTGTTTTCCATTAGTCATGTATGGATATTAGAGTTGGACCAAAAGGAAGGCTGAGCGCTGAAGAATTGATGCTTTCGAATTTTGGTGCTGGAGAAGACAACTTGAGAGTCTCTTGGACAGCAAATAGATCAAGGCAGTCAATCCTAAAGGAAATCATCCCTCAATATTCATTGGAAGCTGAAGCCAAAGCTCCAATACTTTGGCTACGGGATGTGAGGAGCTGACTCATTGGAATAGTTCCTGACGCTGGGAAAGTTTGAGGGTGAGAGGAGAAGGGGTCAACAGAGAAAGACATGGTTGGTTGGCATCACGGACTCAATGGACATTAATTTGAGAAGCCTGGCATGCTGCAGTCCATGGGGTCGCAAAGAGTCAGATATGACTTAGGGACTGAAGAGCAACATGAGACATAGGCTGGGAGGAACCTAGTCGACAAGAATGACCCTTGTCCTGTCATTCCTGAACCGTGGCAAAATAGTGAAAGCCCCCCTGTTGGGTCAATGGCAGAAATGTACAGTTTTATTGCCTGTGTCTCTCACTCCAACCTGCTGTGCTCTGGCAGAGGCTGCAGAGCAAGAATGCTGAAAGTTCACGTAGTTGTGTCTCCCTGGTTCAACTGAGAGAAGAGGGGATGGGGCCAGGGTAAACTCTGCATTTACTTCTGGGGACCAGCTAGCTGTGCTTCATGTTAACTATAGCACCACAGAAACCTCCCCATGCCTTGCATTTGTTCCTCAGAATGTATCAATAATAATTTCTGAGGATGCCCAGGCTTCCTTACACAAGCTCCTGTTTCCCCCTAGGGATTATATGGGTGAGAGAGTTTTCATTCACTCTCCCTTTCTTCTTACATGAACACCCCAAACCACACTCAGGGATTGCATGGCCACTGCAAGATTTGGCCTAGGCCTGGGTTCTCTGCCATCTGCAACCTTGGTGCACTCTGACTGGCTCAGGGGAATTTGATCTCAAGAAAAGAACTCACGGGGCCAATCCTCTCCCTAAAGAATATCTCTCTGGGACCAGAAAATGAACCAGAGACTGATGGCCTGAGCCCTCCTCTGGAAAATTTTTTCACCGTTTGCCAACAGCGGGCATGGCTGAGAGGGACTATCTGCTAAGCAGGGAACTTTGCATAACTTGACCCTCTGCCTTCCATAGCTGTTGGAAGTTTAACCCCCTTCATATCCTGAGGATGGTTTAACTTCTCAGAAGGATACATGGTATATTCTACTCATGATCTGGTGACCACAGAAACCATCATCTATCCACATTTCTTTTCAACTTCTGTTCATTTCACTGTTGTCCTCACCTCCCTCTCCCCTCTTCTAGGAGTTTGTTCCCCAGGGCCCCATGCCACAATTAGACAACCTCACATAGATCTGAGCTTTGGCTTTGAGTTCTCTGTGAGGTAAACTTTGGACTCAGGCTCAGCACAGAGGGCAGGGCCTAGAATGAAAAGAGGTTCACAAGCAAGACGATTACTTTGGTCAAAAGAAAATCTTTTCCTTGTGGCCTGTTCAGCAGGATCTATTGGTTTTCACATCATTTATCCCACACATGCAGATGCAACATGCTTGTTTAAAAGCCTAGTGGACTCATAGAGTCAATCCCTAGAGTAATATATGACAGTTTTACTGACACTAGAGCTGCCACTGACCATCGTTGACACAACAGAGAGCAAACCTACTTGACCACATACAGGTGTACCTTGGAGGTATTGCAAGTTTGGTTCCAGATTGCCACAATAAAACAAATACCAATAAAGTTGGTCACATGAATTTGTTGGTTTCCCAGTGCTTATAAAAGTTATGTTTACCCTATACTGTTGTCTATTGAGTTAAAAACATGTACCTACCTTAAATATAAATATTAATACTTTATTGCTAAAAATTACTTTAAAAGCTTTTTTCTTCTTCCTCCGCATCTCCTAAACTCACCAGGAGCAGGCCAAAGATTATTCCCAACCACTGCTGCGTTTTACCTCAGCCTGTTTTGCACATGACTTATCTTTCTAGAAAGGAAGCAATTTCGCCAAAGTCAACTGTGGGCTGGTATGCAACCTTAGACTGCGATCTTGAGGGACGAAGAGGTATTGGGAAAAGAGAACTGAAGACAGGAATTGGTTGAACTTTTCGGTAACAGAACAGTCTGTACAAACCCAGTTTGTACATTTGAGTCCTTGACTTACCAAGTGAAATGTGCCATAACTGCTCATCGCTTTTTTGTTTTCCCAACAGCAGGTGCCTAGTCCAGAATGTTCCTTAAATTTAAGACTTCTGACACATACTTGTGCCTAGAAGTGGTTCACATCAGAATCAGACAGGCTCCTGGACTGGCACACTGAAAAGCAGGACCTTACTCGAGATGAACATTACTAATAATATAGAAAAAAGTATATTCATAGAATACAAAGAAATAGTTGTAAAATATGACCAAGAATGCAAAAAAGACAGCACCACATGAAATAGACAAAATCTTGAACATTTTGAGTTAGTATTTTCTTTAAAGAAAAGTTATTTGGCTAATAATTTGACAAGCACTTTCCAGACCTTAAATTGTTTGAGGATTCTTTCACTCCAAACATGCTTTTCCATTCCTTAAATTAGAAAATAAATCCATGTTTAAATTTTCCTGAACACCTTTAACACAATCAAGATGGTTACCATACCCGTCACCTCCAAAAACTTCTTTTTCCCCCTTTGTATTACTTTCCTCTCTACTTCACCCATCCCTGTCCCTAGGCAACCACTGATCTGCTTTCTTTCACTATTGTCTTCATTTCACTAAATGCCTTTTGCATTTTGTAGAATTTTACATAAATGTAATAATATACTATATTCTCTTTTTTGTCTTTTTAACTTAGCATAATTATTTTGAGAGTTTTTCCAATGCTGTTATTTGAAGCAATAAGTTATTTCTTATTGTTTTTGTATGATGTTTCATCATATGACTATTTGGGCTGTTCTCAGTTTTGAATACTACAAATAAGCTGCTATGGGTATTCATGTACAAGTCTTTGTGAGACCTATGCTTTCATTTCACTTAGATAAAATCTTAAGAGCAGCACTATGTTAACTGTATGTTTAGCATTTTAAGAAACCACCAAACTGTTTCCAAATATCTGTAACATATAATCTCATCACTTACTCATATGATGAGTTTTTTTATTTGAACCATTCTAATAGGTGTAGTGTGATATATCATTTTAGTTTTAATGAATATCTCCTCAATTGCTTATAATGTTGAGCATCTTTCATATTCTTAATTGCCACCAGTTTATCTTATTTGGTGAAGTGTCTGTTCAAATGTTTTCCCATTCTATTTGTTTAGTTTACTTGTTACTGATTTTTAGCAGTTCTTTATGTATTCTAATTACAAGACCTTTGATGGTTATATATTTGCAGGTATTATCTCCCATTCTGTTTTACCTGTCATTTTCCTAATAGTGTCCTTATTGGAATGAATTATTTTAATTTGGATGATATCCTACTTATTGATTTTGCCTATTATACTTCATAGTTTTGGCTACCTATTTATTTTTGCCCAATCCAAGTTTCCTTAGATTTTTTTTCCCTATCATTTCTTCTAGAACTGTCATGGTGTTAGCTCTTAAAATTAAGTTTAATGTTCAATTCTACTTTTTAATCCTTTATATTTATTATTGTGGTATATCACATTTATTGATTTGCATATATTGATACATCATTGCATCCCAGAGTGTGTCTAAATTTGTTTTAGGTTGTGCCTATTTTTATTTTATTTTATTTATTTTTTGATTGGAGGATAATTGCTTTACAATATTGTATTGGTTTCTGCCATAGAGCAGCATCAATCAGCCATAGATATACACACGCCCCCTCCCACCTTAACCTCCCTCTCACTTCCCACCCCATTGCTTTCTCAGTAGTGTTTTGTTCAATTTCCACATATTTGTGATTTTTTATGTTTTCTTCCTGTTATTTATTTCTGTTTAGTTTCATGCCATTGGAGTCAGGAAAGATACTTGATATATTTTCAGTCTTCTTGAATTTGTTAAGATTTCGTTTGTGCCAAACATATTATTCATCTTGGAGAATATTTCACGAGCTCTTAAGAATATGAATTGCTGCTTTGGATGGAAAGTTCTCCATATATCTGTTAGGTTCATTGGATCCAAGTTGTTGTTCAAGTCCAATGTTTCTTTATTGATTTTTCTGTCTGTACTATTTATTCTTTGCTCATAGTGGGTTATTGATGTCCCCTACTGTTATTGTATTGTTGCCTATTTCTACCTTTGGATCTGTCATGAATTGCCTTATTTATTTAGGTGGTCTAATACTGGAGATATTTTCTCTTGAGGAATTGACCACATATTTTCTTTCTCTCTTATTACAGTTTTTATCTTAAAATCTATTTTCTCTGAAATAAGTATAGCTAACCCTGCTCTCTTTTGGTTTTGTGTACATGGAATATCTTCTTCAGCCATTTACTTTGAGCATAAGTATGTCCTTAAATCTGTAATTAGTTCACTGTAGGCAGCTTATGGTTGAGTCTTTTTAAAAAAATTGCATTTAACCACCATGTCCTTTAATTGGACAATTTAGTCTATTTACATTTAAAATAATTATCAATAAGTAAAACTTACTGGGGGCTTCCCTAATGGCTCAGGCAGTGAAGAATCTGCCTGCAATGCAGGAGACGTGGAATTCAATCAATCCCTGGGTCAGGAAGATCCCCTGAAGAAGGGAATAGCAGTCTACTCCAGTATTCTTACCTGGAGAATTCCAGGGACAAAGGAGCCTGGCAGGCTACATTCCATGGAGTTGCAAGAGTCAGACATGACTGAGCGACTAACACTTTCACTTTTAAGGACTTTTGCCATTTCTTAATTGTTTTCTGAGATTATTATAGATTCTTTGTTACATTTTTTTCTTGATGTCTTTGTGATTTAGTAATGGTCTGTAGTAATATCCTTTGATTTCTTTCACTTTTGTGTATTGACTATAGGTTTTTGCTTTGTGGTTACCATGAGGCTTACATGAAATACCTTATAACAATCTGATTTAACCTGATGACAACATAAATTTTATAGCATGCAAAATATCAACATTTTTCCTTCTCCCAGACACATTCTATATTTTTGGTATCACAGTTTACATCTTTTTATACAGTATCAGTTCAGTTCAGTTGCTCAGTCGTGTCCGACTCTTTGCGACCCCATGAACTGCAGTACGCCAGGCCTCCCTGTCCATCACCAACTCCCTGAGTTCACCCAAACTCATGTCCATCGAGTTGGTGATGCCATCCAGCCATCTCATCCTCTGTCGTCCCCTTCTCCTTCTGCCTTCAATCTTTCCCAACATCAGGGTCTTTTCAAATGAGTCAGCTCTTCACATCAGCTTGCCGAAGTACAGGAGTTTCAGCTTCAACATCAGTCCTTCCAAAGAACACTCAGGACTGATCTCCTTTAAGATGGACAGATTGGATCTCCTTGCAGTCCAAGGGATTCTCAAGAGTCTTCTCCAACACCACAGTTCAAAAGCATCAATTCTTCGGCGCTCAGCTTTCTTTATAGGCCAACTCTCACATCCATACATGACCACTGGAAAAACCATAGCCTTTAGACAGAACTTTGATGGCAAAATAATGTCTCTGCTTTTTAATATGCTGTCTAGATTGGTCATAACTTTCCTTCCGAGGAGTAAGCATCTTTTAATTTCATGGCTGCAGTTATCATCTGCAGGGATTTTGGAGCCCAGAAAAATAAAGCCTAACACTGTTTCCACTGTTTCCCCATCTATTTCCCATGAAGTGATAGGACTGGATGCCATGATCTTAGTTTTCTGAATGTTGAGCTTTAAGCCAACTTTTTCGCTCTCCTCCTTCACTTTGATCAAGAGACTCTAGTTCTTCTTCAATTTCTGCCATAAGGGTGGTGTCATCTGCATATCTGAGGTTATTGATATTTCTCCTGGCAATCGTGATTTCAGCTTGTGCTTCCTCCAGCCCAGAGTTTCTCATGATGTACTCTGCATATAAGTTAAACAAGCAGGGTGTCAATATACAGCCTTGACATACTCCTTTTCCTATTTGGAACCAGCCTGTTATTCTATGTCCAGTTCTAACTGTTGCTTCCTGACCCGCATACAGGTTTCTCAAGAGGCAGGTCAGGTGGTCTGGTATTCCCATCTCTTTCAGAATTTATAAAGTATATACATGAGCAAATTATTGTAGCTTTATATTTTTTAATTGTTTTTAACCTTTACACTATGATTTACATACACCATTGAATATTACCTCCACCATAGTTTGGCCCCAGGTAAATAGCAGGGAGGGAACACAGCTCCACCCATCAACAAAAAATTGGATTAAAGATTTACTGAGCATGGCCCCGCCCATCAGAACAAGATCCAGTTTCCCCCTCAGTCAATCTCTCCCATCAGGAAGCTTCCATAAGCCTTTATCCTTCTCCATCAGAGGACAGACAGACTGAAAACCACAATCATAGAAAACTAACCAATCTAATCACATGGACCACAGCCTTGTCTAACTCAATGAAATTATGAGCCATGTTGTGTAGTGCCACCCAAGACGGATGGGTCATAGTGGAGAGTTCTGACAAAATGTGATCCACTGGAGAAGGGAATAGCAAACCACTTCAGTATTCTTGCCTTGAGAACCCCATGAACAGTATGAAAAGGCAAAAAGATAGGACACTGAAAGATGAACTCCCCAGGTCGGTAGGTGCCCAATATGCTACTGGAGATCAGTGGAGAAATAACCCCAGAAAGAATGAAGAGACTGAGCCAAAGCAAAACCAACACCCAGTTATGGATGTGACTGGTGATGGAAGAGCAAGGTCTGATGCTGTAAAGAGCAATATTGCATAGGAACCTGGAATGTTAGGTCCATGAATCAAGGAAAATTGGAAGTGGTCAAACAAGAGATGGCAAGAGTGAACGTCGACATTTTAGGAATCAGTGAACTAAAATGGACTGGAATGGGTGAATTCAACACAGATGACCAATATGTCTACTACTGTGGGCAAGAATCCCTTATAAGAAATGGAGTAGCCATCATAGTCAACAAAAGAGACTGAAAGGCAATGCTTGGATGCAGTCTCAGAAACGACAGAATGCAGTCTTCGTTTCCAAGGCAAACCATTCAATATAACAGGAATCCAAGTCTATGCCAAAACCTGTATTCTGGAGAAGCTGAAGCTGAATGGTTCTTTGAAGACCTACAAGACCTTTTAGAACTAACACCGCTAAAAAGATGTCCTTTTCCTTATAGAGGACTGGAATGCAAAAGCAAGAAGTCAAGAAACACCTGGAGTAACAGGCAAATTTGGCCTTGGAGTACAGAATGAAGCAGGGCAAAGGCTGATAGAGTTTTGCAAAGAGAACACACAGGTCATAGCAAACACCCTCTTCCAACAACACAAGAGAAAATTCTATACATGGGCATCACCAGATGGTCAACACCGAATTCAGATTGATTATATTTTTGCAGCCCAAGAGGGAGAAGCTCCATACAGTCAGCAGAAACAAGACTGGGAGCTGACTGGCTCAGATCATGAACTCCTTATTGCCAAATTCAGACTGAAATTGAAGAAAGTAGGCAAAACTACTAGACCATTCAGGTATGACCTAAATCAAATCCCTTATGATTATACAGTGGAAGTGAGAAATAGATTTAAGGGATTAAATCTGATAGACAGAGTGCCTGATGAACTATGGACAAAGGTTGGTGACACTGTACAGGAGACAGGGATCAAGAGCATCCCCTAAAAAAGAAATGCAAAAAAGCAAAATGGCTGTCTGAGGAGGCCTTACAAATAGCTGTCAAAACAAAAGAAGCGAAAAGAAGAGGAAGAAAGGAAGTTAAACCCATTTGAATTCAGAGTCCAAAGAAAAGCAAGGAGAGATAAGAAAGCCTTCCTCAGTGATCGGTGCAAAGAAATAGAAGGAAAAAATGGAATGGGAAAGACTGGAGATCTCTTCAAGAAAATTAGAGATACCAAGGGAACATTTCATGCAGAGAAGGGCTAAATAAAGGACAGAAATGGTATGGACCTAACAGAAGCAGAAGATATTAAGAAGAGGTGGCAAGTATACATAGAGGAACTGTACAAAAAAGATCGGCATGACCCAGATAATCATGATGGTGCTATCACTCACCTAGAGCCAGACATCCTGGAATGTGAAGTCAAGTGGGCCTTAGAAAGCATCACTATGAACAAAGATAGTGGAGATGATGGAATTCCAGCTAAGCTATTTCAAATCCTAAAAGATGATGCTCTGAAAGTGCTGAACTCAATATGCCAGCAAATCTGGAAAACTCAGCAGTGGCCACAGGACTGGAAAGATCAGTTTTCATTCCAATCCCTAAGAAAGGCAATGACAAAGAATGCTCAAAGTACCACACAATTGCACTCCTCTCACACACTAGTAAAGTAATGCTCAAGATTCTCCAAGCCAGGCTTCAAAAATGCATGAACTGTGAACTTCCCAATGTTCAAGCTGGTTTTAGAAAAGGCAGAGGGACCAGAGATCAGATTGCCAACATCAGCTGGATCATTGAAAAAGCAAGAGAGTTCTACTTCTGCTTTATTGACTATGCCAAAGCCTTTGACTGTGTGGATCACAATAAACTGTGGAAATTTCTGAAAGAGATGGGAATACCAGACCACCTGACCTGCCTCTTGAGAAACCTGTATGTGGGTCAGGAAGCAACAGTTAGAACTGGACATAGAATAACAGACTGGTTCCAAATAGGAAAAGGAGTACTTCAAAACTGTATATTGTTACCCTGCATATTTAACTTATATGCAGAGTACATAATGAGAAACGCTGGGCTGGATGAAGCACAAGCTGGAATGAAGATTGCCGGGAGAAATATGTATAACCTCAGATATGCAGATGACACCACTCTTGTGGCAGAAAGTGAAGAAGAGCTAAAGAGCCACTTGATGAAAGTGAAAGAGGAGAGTGCAAAAGTTGGCTTAAAACTCAATATTCACAAACTAAGATCATGGCATCCGGCCCCATCACTTCATGGGAAATAGATGGGGAAAAAGAGGAAACAGTGTCAGACTTTATTTTGGGGGGCTCAAGAATCACTGCAAATTGTGACTGCAGCTATGAAAATAAAAGACGCTTACCCCTTGGAAGGAAAGTTATGACCAAACTAGACAGCATATTAAAAAGCAGAGACATTACTTTGCCAACAAAGACCATCTAGTCAAAGCTACGGTTTTTCCAGTAGTCATGTATGGATGTGAGTTTTGGACTATAAAGAAAGCTTAGTGCTGAAGAATTGATGGTTTTGAACTGTGGTGTTGGAGAAGACTCTTGAGAGTCCCTTGGACTGCAAGGAGATCCAACCTGTCCTTCCTAAATGAGGTCAGTCCTGAGTGTTCTTTGGACGAACTGATGTTGAAACTGAAACTCCAATACTTTGGCCATCCAATGCGAAGAGCTGACTCATTTGAAAAGGCCTTGATGCTGGGTAAGATTGAAGGCGGGAGGAGAAGGGAATGACAGAGGATGAGATGGTTCGATGGCATCACAGACACAATGGACATGAGTTTGTGTAAACTCCTGTAGTTGGTGATGGACAGGGAGGCCTGGTGTGCTGCAGTCCATGAGGTCTCAAAGAGTCAGACAGGACTGAGCAACTGAACTGAACTGAAGTGAACTGATTGAATATTAATGTATTTTGAATTTGACTGTATGTTTGCCTTTACCAGCCAGTTTTATACCATTACATGATTTCATGTTACTTGTTATTATTCCTTCTTTTATGCTTGAAGAACTCCCTTTAATATTTCCTATGAGGCAGTTCTAGGGGTAATAATCTTCTTCCGCTTTTTATTTGGAAGCATCTTTTTCTCACTTCCATTTCAGAAAGGTAACTTTGCCAGGTAAAGTATTCTTGGCTGGCAGATTATTTTTTCTTTCAGGTCTGTCAGAATATATTATCCTACTCTCACCTGGCCAGCAAGGTTTCTTATGAGAAACCCTCTTATAACCTTATTGGGGGTTCCTTTTCATGTGACAAGCTTATTTTCTCTTCCTGCTTCAAGATTCTGTCCTTTGTCTTCAATTTTTTGACAGTTTTACTTTGACTGCCTTGGTGAAGTCTTCGTTGAGTTGAACCTAATTTAAGATCTTTAAATTTTATGTGCCTGGATGTTCATCTGGGCAAAGCCCCAGATTTGGAAAGTTTTCATTTCATTATTTTTAAAATAATCTGTCTTCCCTTTCTCTCTCTCTTTTCTACTCCTGGGATTCCTGCAGTACAAATGTTGTTTAGTTACTTGGTGTTACCTAAGTCCCATCAGCTTTCTTCATTTCTTTCCACTGTTTTCTCTTTTCATTCTGCCTGGATAATTTCAAGTGATCTGTCTTCACATTCGCTGATTCTTCTGCTTGATTGAGTCAGTATTGGAGTTGTATATTGCATTTTTGGGCTTTCCAGGTTGCTCTAGTGGTAAGGAACCCACCTGCCAATGCAGGAGACATAAGAGACACGGGTTCAATCCCTGGATAGGGAAGACCCCCTGGAGGAAGGCATGGCAACCCACTCCAGTATTCTTGCCTGGAGAATCCCATGAACAGAGGAACCTGGAGGACTACAGTCCATAGGGTTGCAAGAGTCAGACACAACTGAAGTGACTTAGCATGCACGCACATTCCATTTTTAGTTCATTCCATTATTTAGCACCAAAATTTTGTTTTTAAAACTATTTTCATATCTTTGTTGAATTTCTAATTTTTTTCTTGCATTGTATTTCTGATTTTGTTAAATTGTATATCTCTCTTCTCCTGTAGCTTTCTGAGCTTCTTTAGAACAATTGTTTTGAATTCTTTCTCAGGCAGTTCATGGCGCTCCACTTTTTTAGGCCAGTTATTGGAGGTTTATTGTATTCCTGTGGGGGAATCATGTTTCCCTATTTCGTTGTGATCTCTGTAGCCTTCGTAGGTGTCTGAAAATTTGAAGTGGCAGCAAACTAGTCTAAACTTTACAGATTGTCTTTAGTAAGGAAGGTCATTCAGCTGTCCTTGGGTGGAATGCTAGAATGTGTTGTGGCTCTGGATCTAATGATATGTTATGCCAAGTGGGATGTGATGTCTTCTCAGTTCATGAAGGTGGTGTCCAAAATGTGGACAGCTATGTGATCTTTGACAGTGAAAGTCAATGAAGGGTTCATTGCGGCTGCAAAGACTGATGGAGTCCTCAGCATTTCCTCCAGATACAGCAGTGAAGAATGTGGGCAGGTGGTAGTGGCCAGAACCAATGGCTCCAATGCGCATGCTTGGCTATGTGGATGAGCTGTGGGTTCCTGCATAGTAGCAGGGGTTGGCTACAGGCACATGAGCTGTGGTGAGGTTCAGGGTCAGTGGCAGGGGCTGGGATCAACTACAGGTAAACGAGAAACTGTGATGTCCCAGTCTGTCAATTTGTACTTCTATGGTTTCAGGGGCTATACACAGATATCTTGTATGGCCAAGTGCTCCACTGAAGGTAGTTGGGGAAGATTTAGTGCAGGTGTATGTCTGAAGGAGTTACTTCTGTTCATGTATGGTGGCATAGGCCAGTGACAGGAGTCTGTGCTGACTCAGGGCACCTGAGCAGCTGTAAAGACCTGGGCTGTTGACATGAACTCATGTGGCTACAGGGGCTACCCACAGGCATGTGAATAATGGCAGTGGCCAGTGAAGGGAATAGAAGCTAACAGTGCAAGGTCATGCCCATATCTTTAGGTGTTGGCTTATGTGAGGTGCAGGCCTCCATCAGGGATTAGGACCAGCTCCTGATACAGAGGCATCTGTGAGGTCTTGCCTGTTGGCATGTCCTTCATGTCCTTGTGTGGTTGCAGGGGCTTACTATGAGCACACACATGGCAGTGAAGGATGTGGACAGGAGTTGGAGCTAGTATTAGGAAAGGGTAGAACTGTAGGTGCTAGCTGCAGGCATGCCTGGTGGTGCAGTGACAGTAGTTGGGGCTAGATCTGGATGCACAAACAGCTGTGCAGGCCTGGGCTGTCAGTGTGCACTCATGTATCAGCAGGAGCTAGCCAAATGTATACAGAGCTGTAGAGGTTGGTGACAGAACTTAGGGCATGCAGGTGCAAGGCTGTAGTTGCTAGCTGTGCATATGTGCAGTGATACAGGCCAGTGACAGTAGTCAGGGCCAGATATAGGCCCATGAGCATCTGTAGAGGCCTTTGATATCAGTGTGTTGCTACAGGGGATAGCCGAAGGTACCCGCACAGCAGTAAAATCTAGTGACAAGAATCATGCCAGATCTGGGCTCATGAGAAACTGCAAGACCCTGTGCTATTGTCATGTCCTTGTTCATCTAGAAGTGCTAGCTGCAGATCCTCTTGTAGTGGGATTTGGCCAAGGCACAGCTTCAGAGGCTAGAGTTGACTACCTGTGCAAATCCCAGGGCCAAGAGCTTTTGTGGAGGTGCTGGACTGGGCAGCTGAGGAAAAAGAAGTGAGCAGGGAGGGACTCAGGCAACAGGCTTTTGTGAATGTGAAAAGTTTGGGGATCCTCAGTGGCAAAAGATGCTGAGGTCCTCTATGGATCCATGGACTTCTCTCTGGTCCATGATGAGGTCCTGACTGATGTAAGCTCGGCATATCTGCAGCATATGGTAAGGCTATTGAGGTCATCAGGCTTCCCTTGTGGCTCAGCTGGTAAAGAATCCACCTGCAATGCAGGAGACCTGGGTTCAACCCCTGAGTTGGGAAGATCCCCTGGAGAAGGGGAAGGCGACCCACTCCAGTATTCTGGCCTGGAGAATTCCATGGACTGTAGTCCATGGTGTCACAGAGTCAGACATGACTCAGTGACTTTCACTTTCACTTTTCATTGAGGACATCAGTAGCAACGGCTGATGGGACCACAGAACAAACCATTGGGAACCACAGTCACTCCTGCCCTCGGCCTGATACAGGTAGCCCCCGACCTTCTTCCTTGTTCCTACCCATCTCTGTACATCTCAGCTTTTATTTATAGGTGTGTGCATGCTCAGTGGTGTCCAACTCTTTGTGAACCTATGGACTGTAACCCACCAGGGTCCTCTGTCCATGGAATTTTACAAGCAAGAATACTGTAGTGGGTTGCTATTTCCTCCTCCAGAGGATCTTCCTGACCCAGGGATCGAACCCATGTCTCCTTTCTGTCTCCAGCACTGCAGGCAGAGTCTTTACCACTTAGCCATCAGGGAAGTCCCATTTATACATGAGGTCAACTCAAAGCAGGTTCTTAGCGTAGTGCACAGAATGGCTGGGAAGGCTAGCTTCTCACTCTCTCTCCTTTTCCAAACTCTCTCAGGCCAGGAAGTTACCTCTTGGTATTGAGTAGTGCCAGCCTGGGGGATGGGATAATGCAGGAATTTGAAAGTGGCAGCTATTCTCAGGATTTATGTTCCACTTTGGAACAAAATAAAAGAAAATAAAACTTAAGTGATCTCCTGAGCTGTCACAGAACTATTTTTTTATTCATGGGTAACAATCTAATTGTTATTTGTCAAAGAAGAGAAGCTGTTATCTCCTACTCCACCATATTGGCCCATTCCTTTACTTTCAGTAATTATGAGCTTCTACATTTAATGTGATTTAAAAATAGAAAGCATATGGCTGGGTGTTTTTATGATCCACTCTTGGTCTTGGTGTTCAGACTGGTGTATTGAAGGATAACTACTTTACGATATTGTGTTGGTTTCATCCATGAATTAACATGAATCAGCCATAGGTATACATATGTTCCCTCCCTTTTGAATGTCCCTCCCATCTCCCACCCCATCCCACACCTCTAGGTTGTTACAGAACCCAAGTTTGAGTTCTCTGAGTCACACAGCAAATTTCCATTGGATATCTATTTTATATATGGTAGTGTATATGTTTCCATGTTACTCTCTCCATTTGTTCCACATTCTCCTTCCTCCACCCAGCCCTGCGTCCACAAGTCTGTTCTTTATATCCACATTTCCATTGCTGCCCTGCAAATAGGTTCACTAGTACTGTCTTTCTAGATTCCATATATATGTGTTAATATGAGATGTTTGTTTTGCTCTGTCTGACTTACTTCACTCTGTATAATAGCCTCTAGGTTCATCCACCTCATTAGAACAGACTCAAATGCATTCCTTTTTATGGCCTGGTAATATTCCATTGTATATACAAGCTTCTTTATCCATTCCATCAGTCGATGGACATCTAGGTTGCTTCCATGTCCTAGCTATTGTAAACAGTGTTGCAGTGAACATTGGGATACATGTATCTTTTTCAATTTTGGTTTTCTCAGGATATATGCCTAGTAGTGGGATTGCTGGGTCATATGATAGTTATATTCTTAGTTTTTTAAGGAATATCCATACTGTCTTCCACAATGGCTGTATCAATTTATATTCCCACCAACAGTGCAAGAGCGTTCCCTTTTCTCCACACATTCTCCAGTATTTATTGTTTGTAGATTTTTTGATGATGTAGGCCATTAACTTTTGAAGTAATATTGATATAGCTGGATTGATATGTACCTATTTTTTACATTGGGGTATAGTTGCTTTACAATGTTAGTTTCAGCTATATAACAAAGTGAATCTGTTATATGTGTATATATATATATATATATATATATATATATATATATATATCCCCTCTCTCTTGGGTCTCCCTTCCACACCCCACTCCCACCCATCTAGGTCATCACAGAGCACCTAGCTGAGTTCCCTGCACTATACATCAGGTTCCCACTAGCTATTTGTTTTACACATGGCAGTGCAGAAGATGTGGTAAATAAATACAATGGAATATCAATCAGCCATATTGGGTATTCATGGATGATATTGGGTCATTTGTGGATGGGCCCAGAGTCTGTCATACAGAGTGAAGTAAGTCAGAAAGAGAAAAATAAGTACTATGTGTAACTCTTTTCTATTTATAGCCTTGTTCTTTCTTTTCATTTTGGTCTTCCACGATTTATCTGCCTTCTTTTGTTTTAATTCAGCATTTTATGTCATCCCATTTTTCTCCTTTCTTGGCATATCATTGTACTTTACTTAAGACATATTTTTGTCTCCCTTTTGTTGGCAATATACATTTAAAGCTAATTCAAATCCATTTTTCAAGTAGCATTACATTACTCCACATGTAATTGAAGGGCCTTAAAACAGAGTATTCTCAGTTCCTCACTTTCCCTTATGAAATTTCTGTAAATCATTTCACTTATCTGAAAGATATAATCACTTCCTACAAGGATACTACTATGATTTTGAATACACAGTTGTCTGTTAAGGATAAGGAAAATATTATTTTTCTTTGCCTTCATATATTTCTTCTCAAGCACCTTTCCTTTATTTTTGTATAACATAATTTCTGACTTATAACATTCCAAATTTTCTGAAGATTTTAAAAACAAATTCTTAAAATGCAGGACTACTGATAACCAGGGCTCTCAACTTTTGTTTGTTTAAGAAAATCTGTATCTCAATCACTTTTTTAATTAATTTATTTATTTTAATTGGAGGATAAGTACAATATTGTAGTGGTTTTTGCCATACATTGACATCACTCGGCCACGGTTTCACATGTGTCCCCCCATCATGAACTCCCCTCCCAACTCCCTCCCCACCCCATCCCTCTGGGTTGTCCCAGAGCACTGACTTTGAGTGCCCTGCTTCTTGCATCGAACTTGCACTGGTCATCTACTTTACATATAGTAATATACACGTTTCAGTGCTAGTCTCTCAAATCATCCCACCCTCACCTTCTCCCACATAGTCCAAAAGTCTGTTCTTTACATCTGTGTCTCTTTTGCTGCCTTACATATAGGATTGTGAGCAAAGTAACTCAATCAGTTTTAAAAGACAATTCAAATTGATCCAGAATTCTAGATTGGTATAGATTTTTTTCATCAATTTAAATACTTAACACCACTCACTTCTTGATGCACAGTTTCTTTGTGTGTGTGTGTGTGTGTGTGTGCACGCACGTGTATGTATGTGCTACTTCCTTTTTGATTTTTAAAATTTTATGGAAGTGCAGTTGATTTACAATATTATATTAGTTTCAGGTGTACAGCATAGTGATTAAATATTTTATACTTCATTATAGTGATTATAAAATGATTATAAAATATTGCCTATATTTCCTATGCTGTAAGATATATGCTTGTAACTTATTTATATTATACATAGTAGGGTGTACCTCAATTCATTTCCCCTATCTTGCCCATCTGCACTGCTTTCACCCGCTGGTAATTACTAGTTTGCTCTCTATATTAGTGAAGCTGTTTCTGTTTTGTTATATTTACTTTTTTACTTTATTATTCGACATATAAGTGATAACATAGAGTATTTGTCTTTTTCTGACTTATTTCACCAAGCAGAATACCCTCTGGGCCCATCCATGTAGTTGCAAATGACAAAATCGAAATTACTTTCTGGTGGCTGGGTAATATTCCACTGTATGTATGTGTATCCATACAGAAATTGGGAGGAGGATAAAGGTGAGGGCTGCGAGGATATGCCATCATCCAGTGGCAGGGCCTGGTGACCAGTGTGGGTGAAGAGCCGGTGGCATGCAGGGACCCAGGCCCCGACTCCCCATCTCATAAGGGCTCCGAGCTCTTCTCCCACAACCACCATGAGGAGTCGAGGCCAACAGCTGCTTCCGGGTCAGAGGCTGACTCAGGCACCAGGAAGCCCTGATGCCGCATCCCCCGAGAATAAACTGACAAGTTTTACCTCAGCCACCCGACTGTCATCCCGATCAACTCTGCCTCCGCCTCTGCCTCCAAGGAGCCAGCCATGGGCTCCCGCGTGGGTGGGATGCAGCTTGGGGACCCCAACCCACCCACCCCACCCGCCTGAGCCAGAGACTCAGGGTCTCGGCTCGTGAGTGGCCGGATTGACCTGGGGTCACTTCTTCTTTCTCCCTTGTTTTCTGAGAGTATATGTAAAGTGACCTTATGAGGGGGAGGGGTGGGGGAAGAAAATGCAGCACACTAAAACAGAACGAATGAGTGAAAACAAGTGAAGAGGGAGAGAGGTCAGTAACATAGTCCCATCTTCTCTGGAGATGCTGGGCAGTGGCCAGAAAGCCCAGTCAGCCCCCAGATCATGAGGGTCCAACATGGAGCTGAACCCGCCTGGGTGCCATCTTGGTAAGCTGAAGCGTACGAAACTTTTGTGTCCTTATAAAATGCTCTGCTTGACCAGAACCACATGCACGTGGTCAGCCAACCCCAAGCCAAGCCAGCCCTGGCTTCCCAACTTATCTCCTTGCTCATTGCATCCCAAACAACAGCGACCCCACAGACCCAGCCAATCAGGTAGTTTCCATTTTTCTCTTCCTTGTTCTCTATCCTATATAAGCTTCCTGCCTTCCTCTTCAGGATGCAGCTCTTCCAAAAGAAACTGTCCACTTTATGAAGGGTTAAGCAAAGTGTGTTTTAATCACCTCAATTGTCTTCTTAATCATCATTTATTTCTTTTTTTTAATTTCTGCAAATATTTTTTAAAAGGTGTTTATTTTGTTAGGGCTTCCCAGGTGGCGCTAGTGGTAAAGAAACCGCTTGCCAGTCCGAAAGACACAAGAGACCTGAGTTCCATGCCTGGGTCAGGAAGATCCCCTGAAGGAGGAAATGGCAACCCACTCTAGTATTTTGCATGGAAAATCCTATGAACAGAAGAGCCCAGCAGGCTACAGTCATGGGGTTGCAAAGATTTGGACACAACTGAGCGTACACACACCACCACATATAATTGCTTTACAATGTTGTGTTAGTTACTGCTGTACAATGAAGAGAATCAGCTATATAATCATCATTTTAAAATCAATTGTCACTTCCTTTCTCCCCCACCTCTTTATTTCTTTCTTACAGACGAGTCATGATGGAGAGTTCTGACAAAACATGGTCCACTGGAGAAGGGAATGGCAAACCACTTCAGTATTCTTGCCTTGAGAACCACATGAATAGCATGAAAAGGCAAAAAGATATGACACCGGAAGATGAGCCCCCCAAGTTAGTAGGTGTCCAATATACTGCTGGGAAAGAGCAGAGAAACAGCTCCAGAATGAATGAAGAGGCTGAGCCAAAGAGGAAACAACACACAGTTGTGAATGTGTTTGGAGGTGAAAGTAAAGTCGGATGCTGTAAATAACAATATTGCATAGGAACCTGAAATGTTAGATCAGTGAATCAAGGTAAATTGGATGTGGCCAAGCAGGAGACGGCAAGAGTGAATGTCGACATTTCAGGAATCAGTGAACTAAAATGGATGAGAATGGACGAATGTAATTCAGCTCAGGCACTCAGTCATGTCCAACTCTGTGGCCCCATGAACTGCAGCACGCCAGGCTTCCCTGTCTATCTCCAACCCCGGAGCTTGCTCAAACTCATGTCCATTAAGTCTGTGACACCATCCAACCATATTATCCTCTGTCATCCCCTTCTCTTCATGCCTTCAATGTTTCCCAGCATCCGGGTCTTTTCCACTGAGTCAGTTCTTTGCACCAGGTGTCCAAAGTATTGGGGCTTTAGCATCAGTCCTTCCAGTGAATATTCAGGACGGATTTCCTTTAGGATGGACTGGTTTGATCTCCTTGCTGTCCAAGGGACTCTCAGAAGTCTTCTCGAACACCACAGTTGAAAAGCATCAATTCTTCAGTGCTCAGCTTTCTTTATAGCCCAACTCTCACATCCATACATGACTACTGGAAAAACCATAGCTTTGACTATATGGACCTTTGTCAGGAAAGTAATGTCTTTGCTTTTAGATGATCATTATACCTACCACTGTGAGCAACCATCCCTTAGAAGAAACGGAGTAGCCTTCACAGGCAATGAAAGAGTCTGAGATGCAGTACTTGTGTGTAATCTCAAAAATGACAGAATGATCTCAGTTCGTTTCAGAGGCAAACTATGCAACATCACAGTAATCCAAGTTTAATCCCAAACTACTAGTGCCAAAGGAGCTGAAGTTGAACAGTTCTATGAAGACCTACAAGACCCTCTAGAAATAATACCAAAAGTCATGTCCTTTTCATCATAGGGGATTGGGATGCAAAAGTAGGCCATCAAGAGATACCTTGAGTAACAGGGCTTTGAGTACAAAATGAAGCAGGACAAAGGCTAACAGAGTTTTGCCAAGAGAATGCACTGGTCATAACAAACACCTTCTTCCAACAACACAAGAGATGCCTCTATACATGGACATCAGCAGATGGTCAATATCGAATTCAGATTGATTATATTCTTTGCAGCCAAACATGGAGAAGCTCTATAGAGTCAGCACAAACAAGATCTGGAGCTGACAGTGGCTCAGATCATGCACTCCATATTGCAAAGTTCAGGATTAAATTGAAGAAAGTAGGGAAGACCACTAGATCATTCAGGTATGACCTCAAGAAAATCCCTTATGATTATGCAGTGGAAGTGACAAATAGATTCAAGGGAGTAAATCTGGTAGACAGAGTGCCTGAAGAACTATGGACGGAGGTTCGTGAAACTATATAGGAGGCGGTGACCAAAATGATATCAAGTGAAAGAAACGCAGAAAGGCAAAATGGGTATCTGAGGGAGCCTTCCAAACAGCTGGGGGGAAAAAAGAAGTGAATGGCAAAGGAGAAAGGAAAAGCTATACCCAACTGAATGCAGAGTTCTAAAGAATAGCAAGGAGAGATAAGAAAGCCTTCTTCAGTGAACAATGCAAAGAAATAGAGGAAAACAATAGAAGGGGAAAGACTAGAGATTACTTCAAGAAAACTAGAGATACCAAGGGAGCGTCTCATGCAATGATGGGCGCAATAAAGGACAGAAATGACAAGGGCCTAACAGAAGCAGATGAGGTGGCAAGAATAAACAGAAGAACTAGACAAAAGTGGCCTTAGTGACTCAGATAACCACGATGGTGTGATCACTCTCTTAGAGCAAGTGGCCTTAGAAAACATTACTACGAACAAAGCTAATGGAGGTGATGGAATTCCAGCTGAGCTATTTCAAATCCCAATAGATAATGCTGTTAAAGTGCTGCACTCAATATGTCAGCAAATTTGGAAAACTCAGCAGTGGCCACAGGACTGGAAATGGCTTTCATTCCAATCCCAAAGAAGGACAGTGCCAAAGAATGTTCTAACCTGCATACAATTTCTCTCATTTCACATGCTAGCAAGGTAATGCTCAAAATACTTCAGGCTAGGCCTCAGCAGTAAGTGAACCAAGAAATTCTGGATGTACAAGCTGGATTTAGAAAAGGCAGAGAAACCAGAGATCACATTACCAACATCCATTGAATCATATAAAAAGCAAGGGAATCCCAGAAAAGCATCTACTTCTGCTTCACTGACTATGTAAAAGCCTTCGAATGTGCGGATCACACACACACACAAAAAAGCTGTGGAAAATTCTTAAAGAGATGGGGATACCAGACCACCTTACCTGCCTCCTTAGAAACCTGTATGCAGGTCAAGAAGCAACAATTAGAACCAGACATGGAACAATGGACTTCTTCAAATTTGGGAAAGGATCGTCACGCTGCTTATTTAACTTACATGCAGAGTACATCAGGCAAAATGCCAGGCTTGTTGAATCACAAGCCGGAATAAAGATTGCAGGAAGAAATGTCAGCAACCTCAGATATGCAGATGATACCACTCTGATGGTAGAAAGCATGAACTAAAAGAACTAAAGAGGTATGGCAGCTGTTGAAGATGGCGGAGGAATAGGACGGGGAGACCACTCTCTCCTCCACAAATTTATCGAAAGAACATCTGAACACTGAGCAAACTTCAAAAAACTACTTCTGAACGCTGGCAGAGGACATCAGGCATCCAGAAAGACAGCGCATTATCTTCGAAAGCAGGTAGGAGAAATTATAAAAGATAAAAAGAGAGACTAAAGAATTAGGGACGGAGACCCGTCCCGGGGAGGGAGTCGTAAAAGAGGAGAAATTTCCAAGCACCAGGAAACCCTCTCACCGGCGGGTTTGGGGGAAGATTTCGAATCTCGGAGGGCAACATAACCGGGAGAAAAAATAAATAAAACCCACAGATTACATGCCTAAAGGCAACTCCCAGCAAAGAACCCCAGACGCTCGCATCCACCACGAGCAAGTGGGGGCTGAACGGAGAGGAGCGGGCGGCACTGCTTAGGGTAAGGACCAGGCCCGAATGCCCTGAGGGCAATCTGAGGGAGCTAAAGTGAGATAGTAACCTAAACTGTGGGACAGCCAGAGAGAGAAAACTATCCCGCGAAAAGCCCAAATCTAAGGCACTGCCGGCCCGCTCACAGAACAAAGGACTGAGCAATACCAGAGGAGAGCTAGCCGGCTGCAGACCGCCCCATCCCCTGCCGGACACGGCAGGCGGGGCCAGCCAGAGCCAGAAAGGGGCAAACTCGGCCCCAGAGAAGGCACCCCCTACCAATCTGCAAACAGACTCCCAGTTTCGAAGCAAAGACTGCCTGAGATCCTGGAGGGTCGACAGCCACCGGGAGGGTTGCACCCAGAGACCAGCTCCCCAGAACCGACACAAAGCACACAGGAGCTGGGCACGCCCATAAACCGAGGCGGGGACCAGGGAGGTGATAAGCCACACCGCCCCAACAGGAGAGAGAGCGCTCGCCAAACTCCTGGCTGCCTGAGCTGCTCCGACCGGGAACGGCACAAACCGCAAGCGCAACCGAGTCTGCACCTTTGTGGAGTACCCGGGAAACTGAACCTGAGTGGCTTAGACCTGGGAAGTGCACGCATCTCAGGGCCCACTCACCGGCCGAGTAACCTGAAGCCTGAGTAGGGTAGACTGGGAAAGCACACACGCCGTGAACGGGGGAGAACCCAGTGTGGCCGAGACACTGCGAGCTCTCCACACACACGGCAGTGATATAGGTTTGCAGTGTTCCTCCCTCCCCACAGCACGACTGAACAAGCGAACCTAAAGAGACCACCTCCGCCCCTTTGTGGCAGGGCGGAAATTAGATACTGAAGAGACCTCCAAACAGAAGCCAAATAAACAGAGGGAAGTGCGTTGGAAGTGACAGGCCAACAGATTAACATCCCTGTAGTTAACACCGACTGCATTGAAAGAGGCCTATAGACCTTGAAAAGTATAAGCAGAAACAAGGATCTATCTGAAACTGGACAGACCCCACACTGCTCACAACAGCTCCAGAGAAAGTCCGGGATATATATTTTTACTATTATCATTTTTTTTTTAATGTTTTTTCTTTCTTTTTTCTTTAAGTCCTCTATTACACCTTTAATTTTCATTTTCATAACCCACTATTACCTTGCACAAAAAAGAACCCTATTTTCAAAGCAAACTGCATACATATATCTTATACCTTTTGTGTTTTCTTTTTTTTTTTTACTGTTTTTTTCCCGTTTTACTTTTTTTACTGTTTCTTTTTTTACTGTTTTACTGTTTTATAGTTTTTCTTCTTTTTACACTGTTTTCTTTTTTTTATATTGTATGTTTTATAAGAGTCTAACCTCTACTCTAGATTTTTAATCTTTGTTTTACATATTTGATATCAATTTTCTACATTTAAGAACCCAATCTTTAGGACCCATTTTTACTCAGGAGTATGATTACTGGCTTGATTACTCTCTCCCCCTATTGACGCTCTTTCTTCTCCCCCAGGGAACCTCTATCTCCCACCCTCCTCCTTCTCTTCTCAACCCGATTCTGTGAATCTCTGAGGGTGTTCTGGGAACCGGAGAACACTTTGGGAACAGAATACTGCCCAGATCTCTCTCTCCCCTCTTGATTCCTCCCTTTCTACTCATGCTGACCTCTATTACCTTCCTCCCCCCTCTCTATTATCTCTGTGAACCGCTCTGAGGATTCCAGACTGTGGAGAGCACAGAGGGAAGTGCTTACTGGCTAGACTGCTCTCTCCACGTTTGAGTCCCCCTCTTCTCCTCCTGGTCACCTCAACCCCCCCCCCCCACTTCACCTCTCCATGTAACTCAGTGAACCTTTCTGGGTATCCCTCACTGTGGAGAATCTTTTCACCATTAACCTAAAAGTTTTATTATTGATGCTGTATGGATGAAGTCTTGAGGCTACTGCAAGAATAAGACTGAAAGCCAGGGGAAACATTAATTAATAAGAGATCATCCAATAGCCTCCACATATACACTGAAACCAAGCTCCACCCAAGAGCCAATAAGTTCCAGAGGAAGACATATCACACAAATTCTCCAGCAACGCAGGAACACAGGAACATAGGCCTGAGCATCAATATACAGGCTGCCCAGAGGCACACCAAATCCATAGACATCTCAAAACTCAATACTGGACACTCTACTGCACTCTAGAGAGAAGAAATCCAGCTCCACCCACCAGTACACAGACACAAGCTAACAATATTAACAATAACACAATAATAGTGGGAGACTTTAATACTCCACTCACACATATGGATAGATCAACTAAACAGAAAATTAACAAGGAAACACAAACTTTAAATGATACAATAGACAAATTAGATTTAATTGATATTTACACAGAACTTTCCACCCCAAAACAATCAGTTTCACCTTTTTCTCAAGTACACATGGAACTTTCCCCAGGATAGGTCACATCCTGGGCCATAAATCTAGCCTTGGTAAATTCCGAAAAATTGAAATCATCCCAGCCATCTTCTCTGACCACAATGCAGTAAGATTAGACCTCAATTACAGGAAAAAAAACTATTAAAAATTCCAACATATGGAGGCTAAACAACACGCTTCTGAATAACCAACAAATCACAGAAGAAATCAAAAAAGAAATCAAATTATGCATAGAAATGAATGAAAATGAAAACACAACAACCCAAAACCTATGGGACACTGTAAAAGCAATGCTAAGGGGAAGGTTCATAGCAATACAGGTGTACCTCAAGAAACACGAAAAAAATCAAATAAATAACCTAACTCTACACCTAAAGCAACTAGAGAAGGAAGAAATGAAGAACACCAGGGTCAGTAGAAGGAAAGAAATCTTAAAAATCAGGGCAGAAATAAATGCAAAAGAAACAAAAGAGACCATAGCAAAAATCAACAAAACTAAAAGCTGGTTTTTCAGAAGATAAACAAAATTGACAAGCCATTAGCCAGACTCATCAAGAAACAAAGAGAGAAGAATCAAATCAACAAAATTAGAAATGAAAATGGAGAGATCACAACAGACTACACAGAAATACAAAGGATCATAAGAGACTACTACCAACAGCTATATTCCAATAAAATGGACAACTTGGAAGAAATGGACAAATTCCTAGAAAAGTATAACTTTCCAAAACAACCAGGAAGAAATAGAAGATCTTAACAGACCCATCACAAGCATGGAAATCGAAACTGTAATCAGAAATCTTCCAGCAAACAAAAGCCCAGGACCAGATGGCTTCACAGGAGAATTCTACCAAAAATTTAGAGAAGAGCTAACACCTATCCTACTCAAACTCTTCCAGAAAATTGCAGAAGATGGTAAACTTCCAAACTCATTCTATGAGGCCACCATCACCCTAATTCCAAAACCAGACAAAGATGCCACAAAAAAAGAAAACTACAGGCCAATATCACTGATGAACATAGATGCAAAAATCCTTAATAAAATTCTAGCAAACAGAATCCAACATCATATTAAAAAGATCATACATCATGACCAAGTGGGCTTTATCCCAGGAATGCAAGGTTTCTTTAACATCCGCAAATCAATCAATGTAATACACCACATTAACAAATTGAAAGGTAAAAACCATATGATTATCTCAATAGATGCAGAAAAAGCCTTTGACAAAATTCAACATCCATTTATCATGAAAACCCTCCAGAAGGCAGGAATAAAAGGAACATACCTCAACATAATAAAAGCTATATATGACAAACCCACAGCAAACATTATCCTCAATGGTGAAAAATTGAAAGCATTTCCCCTAAAGTCAGGAACAAGGCAAGGGTGCCCACTTTCACCACTACTATTCAACATAGTTTTGGAAGTTTTGGCCACAGCAATCAGAGCTGAAAAAGAAATAAAAGGAATACAGATAGGAAAAGAAGAAGTAAAACTCTCACTGTTTGCAGATGACATGATCCTCTACATAGAAAACCCTAAAGATTCTACCAGAAAATTACTAGAGCTAATCAATGAATATAGTAAAGTTGCAGGATATAAAATTAACACACAGAAATCCCTTGCATTCCTACACTCCAATAACGAGAAAAGAGAAAGAGAAATTAAGGAAACAATACCATTCACCATTGCAACAAAAAGAATAAAATACTTAGGAATTTATCTACCTAAAGAAACAAAAGACTTATATATAGAAAACTATAAAACACTGATGAAAGAAATGAAAGAGGACACAAACAGATGGAGAAATATACCGTGTTCATGGATTGGAAGAATTAATATAGTGAAAATGAGTATACTACCCAAAGCAATCTATAGATTCAATGCAATCCCTATCAAGCTACCAACGGTATTATTCACAGAACTAGAACAAATCATTTCACAATTTGTATGGAAATATAAGAAACCTCGAATAGCCAAAGCAATCTTGAGAAAGAAGAATGGAACTGGAGGAATCAACCTGCCTGACTTCAGGCTCTACTACAAAGCCACAGTCATCAAGACAGTATGGTACTGGCACAAAGACAGAAATATAGCTCAATGGAACAAAATAGAAAGCCCAGAGATAAACCCACACACCTATGGACACCTTATCTTCGACAAAGGAGGCAAGAATATACAATGGAGAAAAGACAATCTCTTTAACAAGTGGTGCTGGGAAAACTGGTCAACCACTTGTAAAAGAATGAAACTAGAACATTTCCTAACACCATACACAAAAATAAACTCAAAATGGATTAAAGATCTAAACGTAAGACCAGCAACTATAAAACTCCTAGAGGAAAATATAGGCAAAACACTCTCCGACATAAATCACAGCAGGATCCTCCATGACCCACCTCCCAGAATATTGGAAATAAAAGCAAAAATTAACAAATGGGACCTAATTAAACTTAAAAGCTTTTGCACAACAAAGGAAACTATAAGCAAGGTGAAAAGACAGCCTTCAGAATGGAAGAAAATAATAGCAAACGAAGCAACAGACAAACAATTAATCTCAAAAATATACAAGCAACTCCTGCAGCTGAATTCCAGAAAAATAAACGACCCAATCAAAAAATGGGCCAAAGAACTAAACAGACATTTCCCCAAAGAAGACATACAGATGGTAACAAACACATGAAAAGATGCTCAACATCACTCATTAACAGAGAAATGCAAATCAAAACCACAATGAGGTAGCATTTCACACCAGTCAGAATGGCTGCTATCCAAAAGTCTACAAGCAATGAATGCTGGAGAGGGTGTGGAGAAAAGGGAACCCTCTTACACTGTTGGTGGGAATGCAAACTATTACAGCCACTATGGAGAACAGTGTGGAGATTCCTTAAAAAACTGGGAATAGAACTGCCATATGACCCAGCAATCCCACTGCTGGGCACACACACCGAGGAAACCAGAATTGAAAGAGACGCGTCTACCCCAATGTTCATCGCAGCACTGTTTACAATAGCCAGGACATGGAAGCAACCTAGATGTCCATCAGCAGATGAATGGATAAGGAAGCTGTGGTACATATACACAATGGAATATTACTCAGCCATTAAAAAAAAATACATTTGAATCGGTTCTATTGAGATGGATGAAACTGGAGCCCATAATACAGAGTGAAGTAAGCCAGAAAGAAAAACACCAATACAGTATACTAATGCATATATATGGAATTTGAAAGATGGTAACAGTAACCCTATATGCGAGACAGAATAGGAGACACAGATGCATAGAACAGTCTTATGGACTCTGAGGGAGAAAGTGAGGGTGGGACGTTCTGGGAGAATAGCACTGAAACATGCATATTATCATATGTGAAACAGAACACCATTCCATGTTCGATGCATGAGACAAATGCTCAGGGCTGGGGCAATGGGATGACCCAGAGGGATGGGATGGGGAGGGAGGTGGGAGGGAGTTTCAGGATGGGAAACACATGTCAACCCATGGCTGATTCATGTCAATGTATGGCAAAAGCTACTACAGTATTGTAAAGTAATTAGCCCCCAACTAAAATAAATAAATTTATTTAAAAAAATAAATAAAATAAAATGTTATAATAAGGCAAAAAAATAAAATAAAATAAAAGAACTAAAGCGCCTCCTGATTAAGGTGAAAGAGGAAAATGAAAAGCTGGCTTAAAACTCAACATTCAAAATACTAGGATCATGGCATCTGGTCTGCTCATGCACTTTGTGGCAAATAGAAGGTCAAAAAGTGGAAACAGTGTCAGATGTTCTTTTCTTGGGCATCAAAATCACTGTGGATGCTGACTACAGCAACGAAATTTAAAGACTCTTGCTCCCTGAAAGAAAAGCAATGACAAACAGAGAGACCGCTTTGAAAAACAGAGAGGTCACTTTGGCAACAAAGTTCCATATAGTCAAAGCTATGGTTTTCCAATAGTCATGTACTGATGTGAGAGTTGGACCATAAAGAAGGCTGAGCACAGAAGAATTGGTGCTTTCAAATTGTGGTTCTGGATAAGACTCTTGGAAGTCCCTTGGACAGCTAGGAGATCAAGCCAGTCAATCCTAAAGGGAATGAACCCTGAATATTCATTGTAAGGACTGATGCTGAAACTGAATACCTCGGTCACCTAATGGAAAGAGTGGACTCATTGGAAAAGACCTTGATACTGGGAAAGATAGAAGGCAGGAGGTGATGACAGGATGAGTTGGTTGGATGGCATCACCGACTCAATGAACATGAGTTTGAGAAATCTCTGGGAGATAGCGAAGGACAGGAAAGCCTGAGGTTCTGCAGTTTAGGAAGTCGCAGAGAGTTGAACTGAACAAAGGACTTGACAACAACATAAGGCATAGGCTCGGAGGAAACCAGTCAACCCAAATGACCTTTGTCCCATCACTTCTGAACCCCAGCAATGTAGTGAAAGTCCCCCTGTGCTGTCAACAGCGGAAAGGTACAGTCTTATTTACTGTGTCTCTCACTCCAATATGCTGTGCTCTGGCAGAGGATGCAGAGAGTGAATGCTTAAAGTTCATGTAGCTGTTTCTCTCTAGTTCAACTGAGAGAAGAGGGGATGAGGCCAGGATAAACTGTGTTTATTCTTGTGGACCAGCTAGCTGTGCTTTGGTGAACTTAACAACTACAGGACCACAGAAACCTTCCCCATGTCCTGCATCTCCTCCTCAGAATATATCAATTATACAATTTCTGAAAATGCCCGGGCTTCCTTACATAAGCTCCAGTTTCCCTCCAGGGATTATATGGGTGAGACAATTTTCATTCACTCTCCCTTTCTTCATACTATAAACACCCCAAGCCACACTCAGAGGTTGCATGGCCATGCCAAGACTTGGCCCAGGCCTGGATTCTCTGCCATCTGCAACCTTGGTGTAGTGCACTCTCACTAGCTCAGGGGAATTAGATCTCCAGAAAAGAACTCATGGGCCCAATCCTTTCCCTAGAGAAGATCCCTCTGGGATGAGAAAATGTATGAAGGACTGATGGCTTGAGTCCTCCTCTGGAAAATATTTTCACTGTCTGCCAACAGAGGGCATGGCTGAGAGAGACTATTTACTAAGCAGGGAACTTTGCAAAACTTGACCCTCTACCTTCCATAGCTGTTGGAAGTTTAACCCCCTTCATATTCTGATGATTTAACTTCTCAGAAGGATACATGATATATTCCACTCATGATCTTGTGACCATAGAAACCACCATCTATCCACATTTATTTTCAACTTCTGTTCATTTCACTGTTGTCCTCATCTCCCTCCTCCCTCTTCTAGGGGTTTGTTCCCCAGGGCCCCATGCCACAATTAGACAACCTCGCATGGATCTGGGCATTGGCTTTGAGTTCTCTGTGAGGTAAACTTTGGACTCAGGCTCAGCACAGAAAGCTAGGTCTAGAATGAAAAGAGTTTCACAAGCCAGATGGCTACTTTGGTTAAAAAAAACCTTTTCCTTGCAGCTGGCTCAGTAGGAGAGCTATTTTTGAGCTCCACATCCTTCATCCCACACATGCAGATGCACATGCAGTGCTTGCTTCAAAGCCCAATAGACTTATATAGTGAATCTTCAAGGTAATGTATGACAATTTTACTGAAGCTAGAGCTGCCACTGACCATCTTTGATACAACAGGGAGCAAATATATCTGACCACATCCAGGTGTACCTTGGAGATTTTGCAGGTTCAGCTTCAGATTACCACAATAAAGAAAATACCAATAAAGTGAGTCACATGAATTTGTTGGTTTCCCAGTGCTTATAAAAGTTTTGTTTACACTATATTATAGTCTATTAAATGTACAATAGCACTATGTCTTAAATAAAGACATTTAAGCACATACCTTAAATAAAAATACAAATACATTTTTTGCTAAGAAATACTAAAAAAAAAAAGTTTGTTTTTTCTTCCTTGCCATCTCCCAAACTCTTCAAGCCCAGGCTAAGGATTGTTCCCAACCACTGGCTGCATCTTACTTCAGTCTGTTTTCCACATGACTTACCTTTCCAAGAAGGAAGCTCTGCCCCAAAGTCTACTGTGGACTGGTATGTAACCTTAGATTGGGATCTTGAGAGATGAAGAAGTATTGGGAAAAAAGAACTGAGGACAGGAATTGGTTGAAACGTTTTGCTAACAAAACATTCTAACCCAGTTAGTACATTTGAGTAATTGACATTTCAAGTGAAATTTATAATAACTGCTCATTGTTTTTACATTTTCCCAACAGCAGGTGCCTAGTCCAGAGTGTTCCTTAAATATCAAACTTCTGACACATAACTGTGCTTACATGTGCTTCATAGCAGAATCAAACAGGCTCCTGGACTGTCAAACTGAAAAGCAGGCCCTTACTTGACATGCCAGGAAGTTTTGCCTGAGGAAACTTAAGGACTCAAGAAGGCTCCCAGTGTTGGCCAAGCTCACATGGTGAGTCTGGAATAGATCCCCAAAGGGTCTGGGTTTGTAGAAGCCAAAGTTGGGTTGGCACAGCTTCTTGGGCTGGTTTTCTCCCAATGTGAAACAGCAGAGAAGCCTCAGTGCTAGTCATGGAACTTCTCTGGTGGCTCAGATGGTAAAGAATCTGAATGCAACGTGGGAGACCTGGGTTCGATCCCTGGGTTTCATGAAACTCTTACCAAAATTGTAATAGTGACCATATCTATCATCTCTAAAAGTCTTTTTTTCCCACTTTTTATAGCTTTCCTCTCTACACAATCCCATCCCTATCCCTAGGCAACCAATTATCTGTTTTCCCTCATTATAAATTAATTTTAATTCTGCTGAAAATAAAATGAATAGAATCACACACTATATTCTAGGTTTTTATCTTTTTTTTTAATTCAGCATGATTATTCTGAGTTTTTTAGATGCCGTTATTTGAAGCAACGGAGAAGGCAATGGCACCCCACTCCAGTACTCTTGCCTGGAAAATCCCATGGACGGAGGAGCCCGGTAGGCTACAGTCCATGGGGTCACTAAGAGTCGGACACGACTGAGCGACTTCACTTTCACTTTTCCCTTTCATGCACTGGAGAAGGAAATGGCAATCCACTCCAGTATTCTTGCCTGGAGAATCCCAGGGACAGCGGAGCCTGATGGGCTGCCATCTATGGGGTCGCACAGAGTTGGACACGACTGAAGCGACTTAGCAGCAGCAGCAGCAGCATTCGAAGCAAAAACATTTCTTTTTCTTATTGTGTAGTATTTCTTTCTTCTTCATGGATCTATTTCTTGTTGTGGAGAAGGGCCTTGCTTAACACAATGAAGCTATGAACCATGTTGTGTAGGGCAACCAAAGATAGATGGGTCATATTGAAGAGTTCTGATCAAACGTGGTCCACTGGAGAAGAAAATGGCAACCCACTCCAGTATTTTTGCCTGAAGAACCCCATGGACAGTATGAAAAGGCAAAAAGTTATGACAGTGTAAGATGAGCTCCAGAGGTAGGAATGTGTCCAACATGCTACTGAGCAAAGGGCAATTACTAATAGCTTGTGAAAGAATGAAGTGGCTGGGCCAAAGCAGAAACAACACTCAGTTGTGGATGTCTCTGGTAGTAAAAGTAAAGTCTGATGTTGTAAAGGAGAATATTGCATAAGAACCTAAAATGTTAGGTCCATGTGCCTGTGTGCATGCTAAGCCATTTCAGTCATGGCCGACTTTGTGACGCTATGGACTCTAGCCCGCCAGGCTCCTCTGTTCATGGGATTCTCCAGGCAAGAATACTGGAGTGGGTTTCCATGTCCTCTTCCAGGGGAATCTTCCCAACCCAGAGATCAAATCCATATCTCTTATGTCTCCTGCATTGGCAAGCAAGTTCTTTACCACTAGCACCACCAGATGGGAAGCCCCATCAGGTCCATGAATCAAGATAACTTGGACGTGGTCAAACAGGAGATGGCAAGAGTAAGCACTGACATCTTTGGGATCAATGAACTAAAATGGATGAGAATGGGCTAACTTAATTCAAATGACCACTGTATCTACTACTGTGGTCAAGAATCCCTTAGAAGAAATGGAGTAACCCTCATGGTCAACAAAAGAGTCCAAAATGCAGTACTTGAGTGCAACCTCAAAAGCAAAAGAATTATCTCTGTTCATTTCCAAGGCAAACCATTCAACACCACAGTAATCCAAGTCTATGCCCCAATCACGCCAAAGAAGCTGATGATGACCAATTCTATGAAGACCTACAATGCCTTCTAGAACTAATTCCAAAAAAAGAGATGTCCTTTTCATCATAGGGGATTGGAATGCAAAGTAGGAAGTCAAGAGATATCCAGAATAACAGGCAAGTTTGGACCTGGAGTATAAAATGAAGCAGGGCAAAGGCTAACAAGTTTTGCCAAGCAAACACAATGGTCATAGCAAAGACCTTTTTCCAATATTCTAAGAGATGACTCTACACAACGACATCATCAGATGGTCAATATCAAAATCAGACTGATTATATTACTTTGCAGCCAAAGATGGAGAAGCTCTATACAGCCAGCAAAAACAAGAGCCCCTTATTGCAAATTTGAAGCTTAAACTGAAGAAAGTAGGGAAAACAAGCAGGCCATTCAGGTATGACCAAAATCTAACTCCTTATGATTACACAGTGGTGGTGATGAATAGATTCAAGGAATTAGTTCTTGTAGACAGAGTGCCTGAAGAACTATGGATGGAGGTTTGCAACACTGTACAGGAAGCAGTGACCACAACCATGTTTTTAAAAAAACGGAGGAGAAGAAATGCAAGAAGGCAAAGTGGTTGTCTGAGGAGGCTTTAAAAATAGTTGAGAAAAGAGAAGCAAAAGTCAAGGGAGGAAAGCAAAGATACACCCACTTGAAAGCAGAGTTCCAGAGAATAACAAGGAGAGATAAGATGGCCTTCTTAAATGAACAATGCAAAGAAATAGAAGAAAACAATAGAATAGGAAACACTGGACTCGAAGAAAACTGGAGATAGCAAGAAAATAGTTCATTCAAGGATGGGCACAATAAAGGACAGAAAGGGTAAGGACCTAACAGAAATTTAACTGATTAAGAGGATGTGCCAAGAATACACAGAAGAGCTATAAAGAAAGATCTTAATTAGTCAGATAACCATGATGGTGTTGTCACTCACCTAGAGCCAGAAATCCTAGAGTGTGAAGTCAAGTGGGCCTTAGGAATTGCTACTACAAACAAAGCTAGTGGAGGTGACAGAATTCCAGCTGAGCTATTTTAAATCTTAAAAGATGATGCTGTTAAAATGCTGCACTCAATATGTCAGCAAATTTAGAAAACTCCGCAATGGCCAGAGGACTGGAAAAAGACAGTTTTCATTCCAGTCCCAAAGAAAGGCAATGCCAAGAATGTTCAAACTAACATACAATTACACCCATTTCACATGCTAGAAAGATCATGCTCAAAATTCTTCCAGACAGACTTCAGCAGTACATGACCAAGAACTTCCATATGTACAAGCTGGGTTTTGAAGAGGCAGAGGAACCAAAGATCAAACTGTCAACATTCACTGAATCATGGAGATAGCAAGGGGGTTCCAGAAAAAAAAATCTGTTTACTCTTCATTGACTATTCTAAAGCCTTTGACTATGTGGATTACAATAAACTGTGGAAAATTCTTAGAGACCAGAGTACTGGACCACCTTCCTTGTCTCCTGAGAAACCTGTATGTGGCTCAAGAATCAACAGTTAAAACCGAACATGGAAGAGTGGATTGGTTCAAAATTGTAAAAGGAGTACATCAAGGCTTTACATTGTCACCTTGATTATTTAACTTCTATGCAGGGTACATTATGCCAAATGCTGGGCTGGGTGAATCACAAGCTGGAATCAAGATTGCTGGGAGAAATACTAACAGTCTCAGATATGCAGATGAAACCATTCTAGCGGCAGAAAGTGCAGAGGAACTAAGGAACCTCTTGATAAGGGTGCAAGTGGAGAGTAACAAAGCTGGCTTGAAGCTCAACATTAAAAAAAAAAAACAAGTTAGATCATGGCCTCTGATCCCATCACTTCATGGCAAATAGAAGGGGGAGAAGTGGAAGCAGTGACAGATTTTATTTTCTTGGGCTCCAAAATTACTGAAGATGGTGGCTGCAGCCATGACATTAAAAGCTGCTTGTTCCTCGGTAGGTAAACTATAACAATTCTAGACAGCATATTAAAAAGCAGAGACATCACTTTGCTGACAAAGCACCATCTAATCAAAGCTATGGTTTTTCCAGTAGTCATGTATGGATGTGCGAGTGGGACCACAAAGAAGGCTGAGCACCAAAGAATTGATGCTTCTGAACTGTGGTTTTTGGAGAAAACTCTTGAGAGTCCCTTGGACAGCAAGGAGATCAAACCAGTCAATCCTAAAGGAAATTAACCCTGAATATTCATTGGAAGGACTGATGCTGAAGCTGAAGCTCCAACACTTTGGCCATGTGATGCAAATAATGGACTCAATGGAAAAGACCCTGATATTGGGAAAGATTGAAGGCAAAAGGAGAAGGGGACATCAGAGGATGAGATGGTTATATAGCCTCACCGACTCATTGGACATGAATTTGAATAAACTCCAGGAGATAGTGGAAGAGAAAGGAGCCTAGTGTTCTGCAGTCTATGGGGTTTCAAAGAGTCAGACACAACTTAGCAAAAGAGCAGCAAATGCTTCTTTCTATGGCTGTTTGTAATATTTTCAGTTCTTGACTGTTACAGATTAAACTTCTATTAATATTGATGTACAAATCTTTGTGTGAACCTGCTTTGTTTTCTCTTAGTTAAAATCTTAAGAGTAGCAATATGGTAAGTATATTTTAGCATTATAAGAAACTACCAAACAGTTTCCAAATATCTGTAACTAAATGTACTCCCATAACATATTCAGGAAGCTTTCATATGGTCAGTATTAAACATTTTTAATGTTTATTTTTAATTGAAGTATAGTTGACTTAAATATTATATTAATTTAAGGTGTATAGCATAGTGATTTTTTATTTTTGCAGATTATACTCCATTATAGGCTATTAGAAGATAATGACTATAACTCCTTATGCTATACAGTGTATCCTTCTGCTTATCAGTTTTATACATGAGGCTTCTATATGTAATCCTATACTCCTGATTTGTCCTTCCCACCTCCATTCAACCCTTTGATGACCACAATTTGTTTTCTATATCTGTGAGTCTGTTTCTGTTTTGCATATACATTCACTTGTATTATTTTTTTAGATTCCACATATGTGATACATACAGGTTTTGCCTTACTCTGACTTATTTTAGTAAGCATAATCTCTAGGTCCATCTAGATTGCTGCAAATGGCAAAATTTTGTTAAAGCATTGTCTATGGCCCAGAATTTGGTCTTAGTGTTTCATATGAGCTTGAGTAGAATATTTATTATTCAAGTGCTGTATAAAGGAGTCTACAGATGTTAATTGTAAACAGTTGATTGATATGTTGTTGAATTCAATTATGTCCTTAATGATTTTCTGCCTGCCAGATCTGTTCATTTCTGATAGAACTGAGCTGAAGTCTCCATCTCTGATTGTGGATTCATGTATTAGTATTTCTCTTTTCAGTTCTACAAGTTCCAGCCTCATATAATTTGAGAATTTGTTGTTTGGTAAATACGTGCCTTCTTAGAGAACTGACCTCTTTATCATTATATCATTTCCTTCCTACCCTTCACAACTTTGTTTGCTTTTAAAGTCTGTGCATCTGAAATTAATAGTATACTCTTGCTTTCCTTGGATATATTAGAATAGTGTAAGCTTTCTCCATCAGATTACTTTTAACTGACGTGTGTTTTAATATTTAAAGAAGAGTTCTTGTAGGAAATATAGTTAGTTCTTGCTTTGCTATTACTCTGACAATTTTATCTTTTATTTGGTGCATCTAGATTATTGCTATTCCTATTAATTTTTGATATAGTAAGTTTATTATCTACCAAATTTGTTATTGTTTCCTTTGTCACCTTTGTTCCTATGTTTGTTTTCCTTTTTTTTTGCATTTAGTGATTTTTAATAGAGCATTTTTTTGTAAATCTATTTTCTCTCCTTTCTTAAAATATTCATACTTTATTTTTTATATTTCTTACTTGTTGCCCTAAAGTCTACAGTATACGTTTATATATAATCCAAGTGTACTTTCAAACAACACTATACCACTTCATGGACAGTGTACCATATAATAACAAAATATTCCTAAATGCTCCCACCATCACTTGTAATATTACTGTAATTCATTTCACATATATAAGCTTATATGGGGGCTTCCCAGGTGGCTCAGTGGTAAATAATCCACCTGCCAATACAGGAGCTGCAGGAGATGCAGATTTGATCCCTGGGTTGGGAAGATCCGTTGGAAGCAAAAATGGCAACCTATTCCAGTATTCTTGCCTGGATAATCCCATGGACAGAGGAGCCTGTTGGGCTACAGTCTACAGGGTCGGTCACAAAGAGTTAGACACAACTGAGCAGGCACTAAAATGAATGCAAGCAAGTATATGTGAGCATACATATATGCTCACTCAAGTGTGTGTGTGTGTGTGTGTGTGTGTGTATATATGTATATATATATATATATATACACACACACACAGTCATATTGTTGGTATTATTGTGAACAAACTGTTTTCTATTACATCAATTAATAATAAAGTTTCTATTTTACCTACATCTATTCATTCTTCCATACTCTTCCTTCTGTGTAATTCTTTTTCTCTGAACAGCATTATTTCCTTTCTCTCCAAAGTATTTCCCTAAATATTAATTGCAAGGCAGGCCTATGGCAACAGATTCCCTCAAGTTTTGTTTGTGTGAGAAATCTTGATTCTCCTTAAAGTTTGAAAGATAATTTTGCAAGTTTGGATTATTACAATTTTTGCTAATTGTTGTATATGACAATTTTTTATGTCAGAGTATAGTTGATTAGTTTATATTTTGTTGATGTATTAGTTTCAGGTGTACAACAAAGTGATTTATACATATAAATGTATCTGCTCTTTTCAAATTATTTTCCCATTTGGGTTATTAAGAGTATAGCTGATGTGTTAGTTTCAGGTGTATAGCAAAGTGATTCAGTTATACATATAAATGTATCTGCTCTTTTCAAATTCTTACCCCATTTAGGTTATTATAGTATATTAAGCTGTGTTATACAGTAGGTCCTTGTTCGTTATCTACTTTAAATAAAACAGTGTTTACTGTCAATTTCCAACTCCCAATATATCCCTTCCCCCCACACACACTTCTACCATGGTAACCATAAGTTTTTCTCTAACTGTATAAGTCTGTTTCTGTTTTGTAAATATATTCATTTGTATCTTTTATTAAGATTCTGCATATAAGTGATATATATGTGTCTATCTCTAATTTACTTCATGTAGTATGATAATTTCCACTTGTATCCCTCCTTGCTGTAAAAAGCATTATTTCATATTTTAATGACTGAGTAACATTCCATTCTATTATATGTACAGCATCTTTTTATCCATTGCTCTGTTGATGGATATTTAGGTTGCTTCCATGTCTTGACTATTGGGAACAGTACTGCAGTAAATTTTGGCATGCATTATACTTTCAAACCAAGTTTTTTCCCCTGAGATATGTCCAGGAGTGGTAGTGCCAGATCTTATGGTAGATCTATTTTCAGTTTTTAAAGAAACCTCCAAACTGTTCTTCTTAGTGGATGTACCAATTTACATTGCCATCAACAATGTATCAAAGTTCCCTTTTCTCCAAATCCGTTCTAGTATTTATTACTTGTAGATATTTTGATGATGGACATTCTGACTGGTGTGGAGTGATATCTCATTGTAAATTTGATTTATACTTCTCAAATAATTAGTGATGTTGGACATTTTTCCACGTGCCTCTTTTCCATCTGTATATCTTCTTTGGAGAAATGTCTATTTAGGTCTTCTGCCCATTTTTTGATTGGGTTGTTTGCTTTTATAGTATTGAGCCACATGAGCTCTTTGTAAATTTTGAAACTAATCCTGTATTGATTGTATCATTTCCAAAATTTCTCCCACTCTTTGGGTTGTATTTTCATTTTTAAAATTTATATTATATTTTTAATTTTAGAATAGTTATTTTACAATATTCTGATGGTTTCTGCCATACATCAACATGAATCAGACATAGGTATACATACGTTCCCCTCCCTCTTGTACCCCTCTCCCACCTCCCTTGCCCTACCACCCCTATATGCTGTCATAGAGCACTGGATTTGGGTTCCCTGTGTCAAACAACAAACTCCCATTGACTATCGATTTTTACATATGGTAGTGTGTATATTTCAATGCTATTCTCTCAAAAAATCCCACCTTCTCCTTCCCCTACTGTGTCCAAAAATCTGTTCTTTACATCTGTGTCTCCTTCGCTGCCCAGCATATAGGGTCATCAGTACTATCTTTCTAGATTCCACACATATGCATTAATATATGACATTTGTCTTTCACTTTCTGACTTACTTCACTCTGTATAATAGGTTTCAGGTCCATCCACCTCATTAGAACTGACTCAAATGCGTTCTTTTTATACTTGAGCTATACTCTATGTGTATATATACCACAATTTCCTTATCCATTTATCTCCCGATGGACATCTAGTTTGCTTACCTTCCTTAGCTATTGTAAATAGTGCTACAATGAACACTGGGGCACATGTGTCTTTTTCGATTATGCTTTCCTCGGGTTATATGGCCAATAGTGTGATTGCTGGGTCATATGGTAGCTTTATTCCTAGTTTTTTTTTTTTTTTTTTTTTTTAAGGATTCTCCGTATTGTTCTCCATAGTGGCTGTATTAATTTGCATTCCCATCAACAGTGTAAGAGGTTTCCTTTTTCCCAACACTCTGTCCAGCCGTTACTGTTTGTACACTTTTAGATGATGACCATTCTGACCACTGTGAGATGATACCTCATTGTAGTTTTGATTTGCATTTCTCTAATAATGAGCAATGTTAAGCATCTTTCCATGTGTTTATTAGCCATCTGAATGTCTTTTTTGGAGAAATGTCTATTTAGGTCTTCTGCCCACTTTTTGACTCAGGCGTTTGTTTTTCTGGTATTGACCTTGTATATTTTAGAGATTAGTTCTTTGTCAATTGTTTCATTTGCTATTTTTTCCCCCAAACTGAAGGTTGTCTTTTCACCTTTCTTATAGTTTCTTGCCTTGTGCAAAAGCTTTTCAGTTTAATTAGGTCCCATTTATTTATCTTTGTTTTTATTTCCATTACTCTAGGAGGTGGGTCATGGAGGATCTTGCTGTGATTTATGTCACAGAGTGTTCTACCTATATTTTCCTCTAGTAGTTTTATGATTTCTGGTCTTGTGTTTAGGTCTTTAATCCCTTTTGAGTTGGTTTTTGTGCATGATGTGAGGAAGTGTTTTAATTTCATTCTTCTACATGTAGTTGACCAATTTTCCCAGCAACAATTGTTGAAGAGACTGTCTTTCCTACATTGTATATTTTTGCCTCCTTTGTCAAAGATAAGATGTCCATAAGTGTGTGCATTTATCTCCAGGATAATTTATATTTCTATTTTTTTCATTGATCTATGTTTGTTTTTGTGCCAGTACCATACTGTCTTGATGACTGTAGCTTTATAGGATAGTCTGAAGTCAGGAAGGTTGATTCCTCTAGTTCCATTCTTCTTTCCCAAGATTGCTTTGACTATTTGGGGTGTTTTGTGTTTCCATACAAACTGTGAAATTATTTTTCTAGTTCTGTGAAAAATGCCTATGGTAGTTTGACAAGGATTGAATTGGATATAAGGATTGCTTTGGGTAGTATACTCATTTTCACTATATTGATTCTTCCAATCCACGAACATGGTATATCTCCCCATCTGTTATGTTGTCTTTGATTTCTTTCATCAGTGTTTTATAGTTTTCTGTAAACAAGTCTGTTGTCTCTTTAGGTAAATTTATTCCAAAATTATTTTACTCTTTTTGTTGCCAAGGTGAATGGGATTGTTTCCTTAATTTCACTTCCTGCTTTTCCACTGTTAGTGTATAGGAATGCAAGGGATTTCTGTGTACTAATTTTATATCCTGCAATTTTACTATATTCATTAATTAACTCTATTAATTTTCTGGTAGCATCTTTAGGGTTTCATATGTAGAGAATCATGTCATCTGCAAACAGTGAGAGTTTTACTTCTTTTCCAATCTGAATTTCTTTGATTTCTTTTTCTTCTCTGATTTCTGTGACTAGGACTTTTAAAACTATGTTGAATAGCAGTGAGAGTGAGTACCCTTGTCTTGTTCCTGATTTTAGAGGAAATTCTTTCATTTTTTTGCCATTGAGGATAATGTTTGTTGTCAGATTGTCATATATGGCCTTTGTTATGTTCATGTACATTCCTTCTATGCCTACTTTCTGGAGAGATTTTTTTTTTTTTATCATAGGTTTGTATTTTGTCAAAAGCTTTCTCTGCATCTATTGATATGATCACATGATTTTCATCTTTCAGTTTTTTAATAGATATATCCCATTGATTGATTTGCATATTGAAGAATCCTTGCATCCCTGGGATTAAGCCAACTTGATCACGCTGTATGATCCCTTTAATGCATTGTTGGAGTCTCTTTGTAGAATTTTGCATCTATGTTCATCAGTGATATTGGCCAGTAATTTTCTCTGTGTGTGTGTGTGTGTGTGTGTGTGTGGCATCTTTGTCTGGTTTTCATATCAGGATGATGGTAGCCTCATAAAATGACTTCAGGAGTTTCCTTTCTCGGCAATTTTCTGAAAGAGTTGAGGAGGATGGATGTTAGTTCTCCTCTAAAGTTTTGGCAGAATTCACCTGTGAAGTTACCTGGTCCTGGGCTTTTGTTTGTTAGAAAATTTTCGATTGCAATTTCAATTTCCAAGGTCGTGACTGGTCTGTTCATATTTTCTATTTCTTCCTGATTCAGTTTTGGAAGGTTCTACTTTTCTAAGACGTTGTCCATTTCTTCCTGGTTGTCCATTTTATTTGCATATAGTTGTTCATAATAAGTCTCATGATCCTGTGTATTTCTGTGTTTCCTGTTGTAACATCTCCTTTTTCATTTCTAATTTTATTGATCTGAGCTTCCTCCCTTTTTCTGCTTGATGAGTTTGGCTAGTTAGTCGTGTTAGTTTGTTTAGTCACTGAGAAGTTTTCAACTCTTTGTGACCCCATGGACCTCAGCCCGACAGGCTCTCCTCTGTCCATAGAATTCTCCAGGCAAGAATAATGAAGTGAGTTGCCGTTCCTCTCTCCAGGATATCTTCCCAACACAGGGATTAAACCCGGGTCTCCTGCATTTCAGGCAGAATCTTTACCATCTGAGCCACCAGGGAAGTCCAAGTCTGGCTAAGGGCTTTTCAGTTTTGCTTATCTTCTCCAAGAACCATCTTTTAGTTTTATTGATCTTTGCTATATCTCCTTCATTTCTTTCACTTATTTCTGTTCTGATCTTTATGATTTCTTTCCTTCTACTAACTTTGAATTTTTGTTTTCTTTTTCTAGTTGCTTTAGCTATAGTGTTGTGTTAGTCACTCAGTCGTGTCCGACTCTTTGCAATCCCATGGACTATAGCCCGCCAGGCTCTTCTCTCCATGAGATTCTCCAGGCAAGAATACTGGATTGTGTTGCCAGTTCGTCCTTCAGGGGATCTTCCCAACCCAGGGACTGAACCTGAGTCTCCTGCATTGCAGGCGGATTCTTTACCATATTAGCCACCAGGGAAGCCCTGCTTTAGGTATAAGGTGAGGTTATTTGATGTCTCTCTTGTTTCTTGAGGTAGGCTTTTATTGCTATCAACTTCTCTCTTAACACTGTTTTGTTTTTTTTTTTACTGCATCCAATAGGTTTTGAGTTGTCATGTTTTCATTTTTATTTTTTTTTCTAGGCATATTTTGACTTCCTTTTAGATTTCTTCAGTGATCTGCTGGTTACTCAGAAGCATATTATTTAGCCTCCATGTGTTTTTGTTTTTCATAGTTTTTTTTTTCCTGTAGTTGATATCTAGTTTTACAGTGTTGTGATCAGAAAAGATGCTTGAAATGATCCCAATTTTTTCAAATTTACCAAGCCATGATTTGTGGCCCAAGATATTATCTATCCTGGAAAATCTTCCATGCACACTTGAAAAAAAAGTGAAATATATTGTTATTTGGATGAAATATCCTGTTGATATTGATGAGGTCTAACTAGGCCAATGTATCATTCAAAGCTTCTGTTTCCTTACTAATATTTTTTTCTGGATGATCTGTCCATTGATGGGAGTGGGGTATTTAAAGTGTCACACTATTATTGTGTTACTGTCAATTACTCCTCTAATAATTATTAGTATTTGCCTTATGTATTGAGATGCTCCTATGTTGTGTGCCTATATATTTATAATTGTTATGACTTCTTCTTGGATTGATCCCTTGATCATTATATAGTGCCCTTATTTATCTCTTGTAATTTTTTAAAGTCTATTTTATCTGATATGTGTATTGCTACTCCTGCTTTCTTTTGATACCCCTTTGCATGGAATATCTTTTTCCAGCCCCTCACTTTCAGTCTGCATGCATCCCCCAGTTTGAGGTGGATCTCCTGTAGACAGCATTATATAGGGGTCTTGTTTTTGTATCCATTCAGCCAATCTATATCTTTTGGTTGGAACATTAATCCCACTTACTTTTAAGATAATTATGATCCTGTTACCATTGAGTTTATTGTTTTGGGTTTGTTTTATGAGCCTTTTCTGTGTTTCCTGTCGAGACAAGTTCATTTATTATTTGTTGAAGTGTTGGATTGGTGGTGCTGAATACTCCTAGTCTTTGTTTGTCTGTAAAGCTTTTCATTTCTCCTTGGAATCTGAATGTGATCCTTGCTGGATAGAATAATCTTGGTTGTAATTTTTTTCCTTTCATCACTTTAAGTATACCCTGCCATTCTCTTCCAGCCTGCAGAGTTTTTATTGAAAGATCAGCTGTTAGTCTTATGGGGATCCACTTGTATGTTGTTTGTTGCTTCCTTGGAGCTAACCAGGTGGCACCAATGGTAAAGAACATACCTGCCAATGCAGGAGATGTAAGATACATGGGCTCTATCCCTGGGTCAGGAAGATTCCCTGAAGGAGGGCATGACAACCGACTCCAGTATTCTCAAGAATTCCATGGAAAGAGGAGCCTGGTGGGCTACAGTCCATAGGGTCGCAAAGAGTTGGACACGCACTTGTTGCTTTTAATATTTATTTTTGGTGTTTAATTTTTTTTAGTTTGATTATTATGTGTCTTTGCATGTTTCTCCTTGGGTTTACCTGGTATGAGTGTCTCTGGGCTTCCTGGACTTGGGTGTCTATTTTCTTACCCATTTTAGGGAATTTTTCTACTATAATCTCCTAAAATATTTTCTCATGTCCCTTCCTTCTGGGATTCCTATGATTTGAATGTTGGGACACTTAATGTTGTCCCAGAGGTTTCTGAGTCTGTCCTCATTTCTTTCATTTATTTTTCTTTATTCTGCTCTGCTTCAGTTTTTTCCAACATTTATCTCCCAGCTCACTTATCCATTCTTCTGCCTCAGTTACTCTACTGCCGTTTCCCCCTAGTGTATTTTTTATCTTAGTTATTGTGTTATTCATTGTTGACTGTTTATTCTATAATTCTTTTAGGTCCTTGTTAAACACTGCTTGCATCTTCTCAACCTGTGCCTCAAGTCTATTTATCCATGTCTCCATTTTGTTTTCAAGATATTTGATCATCTTTACTATCATTATTCTGAATTCTCTTTCAGGTGGACTCTCTAATTCTTCCTTGTTTGCTGAGTCTAGTAGGCTTTTACCATGTTCCTTCTACTACATATTTCTCTGCCTTTTCATTTTGTTTTGTTTGCTGTTTGGGGTCTCATTTCTGCAGACTGAAAGGCCATATTTCCTCTTAATTGTGAAGTCTACCCCTCATGGCTTAGGTTGGACCACTGCCTGGTGTTAAGTCTCCTGGTTGGGCAGACATGTGCCTGTGTTCTCATTGATAGAGCTAGATCTCATCTCTCTAAAGGGCAATGCTGTGTCCTGTAGTGTGTTTTGAGGTGTCTATGGGTTTGGTATGGCTTTGGGCAGCCTGTCAGATAATGTACAAAGTTGTATTCCTGTTTTTCTGAATGATAGGGTGAGGGGTCCTGCATTGGGGCTTGCTGGCTCTTGGGTGGAACTTGGTCTCAATGTAGATATGGAAGCCTTTGGGCACACTCTCATCTATTAACGTTCTATGTTCTCTGATGGGCCAAATTCCTGGAGTTGAATCTCTTGCCTCTGGGGTTCAAGCCTGATCCCTTACAGTAGCATCAAGATTTCTCAGGCCACATAGCACAGAAAACAAATTTCCTAGTTTAATAGCGAAACAATGCTCACCAACTAGAAACACACAAAGAGATTCACAGACTTAAATAGGGAACAGAGGAAGGAAAAAGAAAAAGGTGACAAAAAGGAAAAAATAGAGAGTCCAAAAAGAAGAGAGCACTCAAGCCAATAATCAAACCCCTAAGTGAATATGGGTAGTAAAAATTAGACTCTCAAGGATACAAAATTAATAAGAAAATATCACAAAGTAAAAATTAAAATCTAGAGTGAAAATTAGATTTTCAAAGTACAATATCAACAAAATATGTAACACAAAAATAAAAAATAGGGAATTTATTTTTAAAATGGGTTTTTAAATTTTTTTTAGAAAAAGGTAAAAGTAGGTTATAAGAAACAAACTTTAAAGATTAATAAAGGACCATATTAGGGCAATATGAAAAAAAAAGAGGCGGTTGTTAACAGATAAAATTTAAAAATAAGGAGTGGGAAGTATTTGTAGGGTGGTAGTGAGAGGAATGTCCATGTGTTTCCTCTGTTTTCCTGTTCTTGTCGACTTGCCTACTCAGAAGGTCTTCCAATACATCTTGGAAGATCTCTGGACTTGTTGTAGGCCATGTGGTTTCAGTTCAGACTCAGATCTTCCCTTGTTCCTGCAAGTACTTGCTCTCAAAGACTATAGTATACCCTAAAGTGCACAGTCTCAGGTTAATTGTGGGATTTTGATCCACTGCACCTGCTACTTCCAGGGCGATTCCCCCTTCTTTATTTACTCAATCTTCTGTTTTGATTTTTTTAACCCACTTATGGCTTGCAAGTCTTTCTCCAGTGTATGATCTCCATCCTGACACAAGGGGACCAGAGTGGCCACTTATTTGGCCTTATTTGCTCAGTTGTACTGTGGAAAGGGAGGGATATTGGAAACACCCCCAACAGGTGTGGGAATTGCTTTCTGTGACTGGACCACATGAGGGTTCGCCACAGCCCAAGATGGGCTGTGCATCTACCAGGGAAGTTGGTCTGGTTTGGAGGATCCTCAGCAGACAAGCTGTTTGGGCTCCTAGCTAGGCCATGCAAGAGTTGCCACAGTCTTAGGTGTGTCATGTACTTCCCCAGGGGAGCTGGTCTTGCCTTGTGACATGTTTATCAGATCCAAGCCACTGAGGACACCAAGAAGCCATAGGTAGCAACACATGGGAGCTAATGGCTTGGCAGTAGATACGATCTCTGGGTCTAAGGCTGTAGAGGTCCCTTGCCTTCCATCTCTGGCAGTTGTGCACCTGCTTTTCTGACTCTGGGGACATAGACCACAGCTGGATCGCCAACTTCTGTATTCACTAGGGCATGATCTTTTGTTCTGTGAGCCTGTCGGAAGTTAGAGTGCAGCATTAGAAGCTTCCTGTGTGAGTAATCTTTTGTTTCTATGGCAGTCCCAGGATTTTCACTGTTCTGCCTCTGCTGTGTCACAATAGCCCCCTCAGAGTATCTTCATGGCATTCAGCCCCAATCCTTTGCCTGAGTACTGATCCCCACAGCTTGAGCTTCTGCACCCAACCCCCGCTAGCTGCGGGCGGATGCAAGTGTATAAGTTGCTTCTCAGCTGGAAATTGCCATTGGGCTCAATCTCTGGCTAAATCACACCACTCAGCCAAAAAACAATACCTGCAAATTACAGTTCTAAATATGATAGCCCAAAAAATAATGGCTAAATAATGTGGGACAGGAGTAAAATCATTATGATCTCATAGCAAGGAAATAATCCTTTACCGATTTCAATAAAATTGCTAATTATAAAAATATTATTACTTTGTATTATTTTAAAATTATAAAACTATTTATTAAATGATACCACAAGAAAGTGAAACACACAGCTACAAATTAGAAAATGGACTATAAGATACATATTACAAAGGACTGTTATTGAGAACACATAGTACATTTTCACAATCATAGGGAAAAAGCAGACAATTCAATAAGAAGATTGACAAAAAGACTTGGACAGAGAATTCACAAAAGAAGGGACTCCAGCAGAGTATAAGTATATGATAAAGTGCTCAACATCATTAATCAGTGAAACACAAAGTTAAAGCACAAGAGTTTATATCATTTACAGACAACCATGTTAACTGAACTTAGAGTGTTGCAATACCACGCTTTGTCAAAGATGTGGTACAAAAGCAATTCTCAAAAACATCTGATGGGAATGAAAATCTTACAACTGCTTTGGAAAACAGTTTGGCATTATCTTTCAAATGTAAAGATACTTATGATGAAACATATACCAATTTTATTCATAATATCTGACAAATTTAAGTAACCCAAATGTCTATAAATATTACAATGGATAAGTTTGTTGCATTATTTTCATATAATGGATTATCTTACAGGAATGAATCTGAAGCAAATGCAATGCAACCTCTTGATTTACTCTTTAGAAGTTTAATGTTAAATGAAAGATCATAAAAAATACATATATTGTGATTCTGTTTGTATAAATCTCAAAAACAGACAAACATTTTTATTATTTAAGGATGCATAAGTAGGTTGGTAAATCCATTAAAACTGCAAGAAAATGATAGCCATAAAATTCAGGATAGACAATACTTCTTGATTAGGTGAGAGACAGATGCCATTGGGAATAAACAGATATGGGGAAGGCTTCTAGTGGTATTGTCAAGGTTCTATTTCTTGACCTGAGTGGTTGTTACTTTCTGTTTTATTCATTTTTAGGTATATGTGTTACATTTCACAATAAAAATTGCTTCTGAAAAAGAAGGAATATGTCAAAGAGAGAAAAAGGAGTAAGTAGAAATGATGACTTGATTGTTGTTCGGTCACTCAGTCATATCCGACTCTGCAACCTCATGGATTGCAGAATGCCAGGCTCCTCTGTCCTCTATCATCTCCCGGAGTTTGCTCAAATTCATGTCCATTGAGTTGGTCGTGCTATTTAACCATTTCATCCTCTGCCACCCTCTTCTCCTTTTGCCTTTCCCAGCATCAGAGTCTTTCCCAATGAGTCAGTTCTTTGCATCAAGAGGCCAAAGTATTGGAGCTTCAGTATCAGTCCTTCCAATGAATATTCAGGGTTGATTTCCTTTAGGATTGAATGGTTTGATCTCCTTGCACGCCAAGGGACTCTCAAGAGTCTTCGCCAGCACAACAATTCAAAAGCAGATTTTTTTTTTAAAAAAAGGGTAGTTCTTAATTTTTAACCATATATTATTGTCTTATCTGTGATATCTCCTGTGACTAAGGTACTATGATGAGATCTTTTATCATTTGGTTGACCTTCATATTTTACCATTTCTTCTTTAAATTGGTAAATTTTGTGCATTCTCGAAGACAATTTGTGCATATCTCAGATTGCTACCAAGAGGTAGCTTCTCCTTCTTATCTTATGTCCAAAGGTAGGCTGTAAATCAGTGCAGCTTACCTGCCTGGTGCCTAAGCTGAGCCATCATTATGGTGGAAGAAATGAAAAGCTTTGTGTTATTAGTGCCACAGCCAAACTCCTATATAAAGTGAGCAGTTATAGCTTCTTGGTATATATCTTTCATTGTCTTTATTCATGCTATTTCTTTTTCCTGAATTACTCTTCTCCTATTTTCTATAAATTCACCATATCCCAATTTCAACAGCATCTTCTAAGGCATTTACTATCTTGATAGCTAGAACCAATAATTTACCCAAGTTCACAGATACTTTATTACTATTACTATAACTTTATTACTATTTTGAAATAGTAACTAGTTTGAAAAATATTGTCCATGTGAATCATTTTAAAGGTCATCTCATGTAAGAACTGTTCTGTGTTTTCTTAGATTATATGTTTGCCATCCATATTAAGTATATTTTCTTATTTTATGTATTTCCATTGCTTGGCATTCTGGGACCTTATAGACCATGTGAGAGACTGACCATCCCAGGGCTAGTCCTTTCTTAGCAATTACAAAGGGCTTAGCAGAGAGGATGCCTTTTACATACAAAGCAACCAATACTGTCTATAGCTTCAACCACTTCCTTATCTAAGTCTCACATATCAAATCAATATTTCCTCTGCCTTAAATCATCCCAGGGTTAGGTACAAGATGACTAGAGATCATTTCTCTAGCCCAAAGCCCACAGGAATTGTTGAAACTACCTAATCATAAACTGTTTCCTCCACAGTGCCTTGCCTTTCCAACAGAAATCCCAACACAGTCTCTGGTCTGTACTTTCTCCCTGTTCTTGTCTTCTGCCACCTGCCCCAAACCTACCATTTTCCTAGTGACACTGTGTGGCATGCAGTGATCACTTCCCTGGGACATGTGAGTGAAATAAACTTCTTCCTCTCAAGCCTCATTCTCATTTCCTCCTGTGCCACACTGTGTCACATGTGCAAGATGCATGTTTTCTGAACAAGAATGTGTCATAAGTCCTTATAAAACTCCACAAAAACAGGGAATTCACTCTTTTTAAAAAGGGATTTCATGATCATAAAATTGTCAAGCAGTTTTCAGGTCTAGATTTTTGATCAACCATATGCTTTGTCCTTCAGTCTCTCTCTAGAATATTTTGAAATAAAACATTTGTAAGTATGAAAACCAACAATCTCTTAATATTATAAAAGAACTTGGAAGCGTTCACCAATTGATAAGAGATTTCAAGAATCATTTCAAAGAGAGAAATCTGATTTCAGTGGGTTGATAATAAAACAGGCAGAGATTATCATTGCCTAAAATATGCTGTAAGAAAAGGTTCTAGTCCATATGACCAATGAAACTTGGAAGAAGCTAAGGTTTAGCAAGTATGGTAGGTGTTGTTATACTTTATACTTTAATTCCCAGAAAGCTCACAGTGCTTTGTGGACTGCAATTTCTATATCTGATCCATCTACTTTTTATTTTGTGTTACTATATATTATATAAAATTAAATATTTTACATAATTAGTATATAATATATAACATTATATATGTAATATTATGTTTTACTGTTATAAATGTATACATGTGTGTGTGTGCATGCTTAGTTGCTTCAGTTGTGTCAGACTCTTTGTGATCCTATGGACTGTAGCCTGCCAGGCTCCTCTGTCCATGGAATTCTCCAGGCAAGAGTACTGGAGTGGATTACCATGCCCTTCTACAGGGGATCTTCCCAATCCAGGGATCAAACCCACGTTTCTTACATCAGCTGCAGTGGCAGGTGGGTTCTTTACCACTAGAACCACCTGAAAAGCCTATATATAGCTATAAAACTATGCTATCATCCCTGATTATGTATATACTGTTGGCATTTTCAGTGACCTATTATTGAACACATTTTGCCTTTTCTGTATGCTCTCATTCTTTACTCTCATCAGATTATCTCCTGCCTCCCTCTCTCCAACTCCTATCAATATCAGACTGTTCAAGCTCTTAAGTTCTACTTCCTTTTCAAGATTTCTCTCAGTACCCCAGTTTTCACAGATTATCCCTTTCTCTTAACATTCCTTTATCAAGGCTTCCCTGATAGCTCAATTGGTAAAGAATCCACCTGCAATGCTGAAGACCCCAGTTCGATTCCTGGGTCAGGAAGATCCGCTGGAGAAGGGATAGCTACCCACTCCAGTATTCTTGGGCTTCCCTTGTGGCTCAGCTGCTAAAGAATCTGCCTGCAATGCGGGAGACCTGCGTTCAATCCCTGGGTTGGGAAGATTCCCCTGGAGAAGGGAAAGGCTACCCGCTCCAGTATTCTGGCCTGGAGAATTCCATGGACTGTATAGCCCATGGGGTCACAAAGAGTCAGACATGACTGAGCGACTTTCACTTCACTTCTTCAAGCACTATCAAAATTTAAGCCATCATGGGTACAGATTGGAGGGAAAAGACCTGAAATAAGAATCATTACAGAAAGAGATGACTCTCCATGAGAAAAACTTGGTTGTAGCCTACAATGCTGCTTTGAACTAAGGCTAATATTAACACTGTGGGAAATATTAACATGTCCCATGTAAGACTGGCCACCTGATGCAAAAAGCTGACTCATTAGAAAAGACCCTGATGCGGGAAAGATTGAAGGCAGGAGGAGAAGGGGATGACAGAGGATGAGATGGTTGGATGGCATTACCAACTCACTGGACATGAGTTTAAGCAAGCTCTGGAAGATGGTGAAGACGCCAGGGAATCCTGGCATGCTGCAGTTCATGGAGTTGCAAAGAGTCAGACATGACTGAGCAACTGTACAGCAACATGTAAGATTAAATGTAGTGAATTCTTCATTCTACTCACAGACCATTCTGTTCATCTATCATCAGAAATTAGAAAGCAGGCCTATATCAAAGGAAGGCTACTTAGGTGTAGCCAAAATCAGAGGGATAGGAGAGATGGCTGAGAGCAACCAAGAAAGTGAATAATGCAAATTTGTAGACAAAGTTAAGAAGTAGCTAGCCTCTGAGCACTTCTATAGAAATAAAGAATTCGTGAGTTACAGAGGCAATTGACATGCAACTGTGGAGAAGCAATGTATCTCAGATGAAAGGAACCTCTTAAAGACAGTTTTGAAGATGCTCAGAGACTAAAAGTCTTTACTAGCTTTGAAAATCAAGGATTATTTCATATAAGCTGGCATAACTAGGTTTGTAATAGAAAATATATCAAAATCAATCATTCACTCAATAACTGTTGCAAAGTATATGTTCATTGTTTCAACAGATATTTAATAAACATCTAGCACACCCTCTTCTAGTTGCTGTAGTTTTGACAGTGAATGAAGCAAACAAATATTGTTCTGTAAAAACAATCTTAGATGCCATTTCATTGTTTTTGTCCCTGCATATTACTCCTACTCTTGGAAACTGAGAGGCATTGTCCTCCTTTGTGAAGAGGAAAAGGAGCTTGTGCTGGATTAAGAGAAAGCAAAACCCAGACAAACTACAGCTAAGAAGGATGGAGAACACCATGTAACCAATCACTCACTCTTTATAGGCACCATTGTACCTGCTGCCTGGGCTTAGTTAAGATACTATCCATAATATCAATATCCAAAGACAACCTATGGTTGAATATTGTCTATTACTTTTATTATTTTCTATATGTGTGCATATACATACAAAATATATGTGTATTTTTTGTTTGTAAAAATCTGGCTTATAATATATGTACTCTTTTGTATAATGCTTCTGTCACTTCAAATTATGAGAATTTAGAAATGCATTAAAATTTCAACATTTAGATGTTAAATAAGAGTTAACACAATGAATATTTAACTAGAAAATATAGAAGAATATTTATCCAATTTCAGATATGGTAAGACTTTCTAAGCAGAGATACAAAAATCAATATTTGGAAAATCTAATTTGGCTTCTTATGAATTAAAATATCTTTACAACAAAAAAATCCCATAAAATTTTATTATATATAAGTATATAATTTTTTTTTGCCTTTTCATTATGTTCATGGGGTTCTCAAGGCAAGAATGCTGTAGTGGTTTGCCATTCCCTTCTCCAGTGGGCCACATATTGTCAGAACTCTCCATCATGACCTGTCTATCTTGGATGGCCCTACATGGCATGGCTCATAGTATCATTGAGTTAGACAACGTTGTGATCCATGGGATAAGTTTGTTTAGTTTTCTGTGGTTGTGGTTTTCATTCTGTCTGCCCTCTGATGGATGAGGATAAGAGGCTTAAGGAAGCTTCCTGGTGGAGGGAGGGTAAAACTAGGTCTTGCTCTAGTGGGCAGGGCCATGCTCATTAAATCTTTAATCCAATTTTCTGCTTATGGGTGGGGCTGTGTACCCTCTCTGTAATTTGGCCTGAGTCCAAACTATGATAGAGTTAATGGAACTAATGTTGACCTCCTACAAAAGGACTTATGTCAGCATGCCACAGCTCTCAGGACTGTTCTAGTCATTGGCCCTGAACCCATGGCAGGCCACTGTTGACCCATACCTCCACTGGAGGCTCCTGGACACTCACAGGCAAGTCTGGCTCAGTCACTTGCAAAGTCACTGCTCCTTTCTCCTGGGTCCTGGTGTGCACAAGATTTTTGTTGTGCCCTCCAAAAGTCTGTTTCCCTAATGGTTATCAGTCTTTTTGCTGGATTCCCAGGTTGAGAAATCTGTTGTGGGACCTAGAACTTTGAAACAGTGAAAGAAATTCTTTGGTATAAATGTTCTCCAGTTTGTGGGTCATCAGCTTGGTGGCTCTATAGTGGGGTTAATGACAACCTCCTCCAAGAGGATTATACCACATGCTGTGCCTCCCAGGTCTGCTGCAACCAGAGTCCCTGTCCCCGGGGCAGGTCACTGCTAACCCATGTCTCCACAGGAGACACTCAAACACTCAAATGCAGGTCTGGCTCAGTCTCTTGTGGGGGTCATTGCTCCTTTCCCTCAGTCCTGGTGCACACAAGGTTTTGTTTGTACCCTCCGAGCATCTCTACTGGGTCTGAGATTTAATTTTACATGCAATTGTGCCCCTCCTACTGTCTTGTTGGGGCTTCTCTTTTGCCCTTGGATCCGGGTATCTTTTTTTGGTAGGATTCAACATTCTCTTGTTGATGGTTGTTCATCAGCTAGTTGCCATTTTGGTGTTCTTGCAGGAGAAGATGAACACATGTCTTTCTACTCCACCATCTTACATTGCTAGTGGTAACATCAAATGGTAAAGCCACTTTGGAAAATAGTTTGACAGTTTCTTATAAACTGAACATAGAGCCCAGAAAAGGGGGCAGTGGGAGGAGCTTTACATTTCATGCAAAGATGGGCACAATAAAGGACAGAAACAGCATGAACCTAAAAGAAGCAGAAGATATAAAGAAGAGGCAGCAAGAAATACACAGAACTATACAAAAAGATCTTAATAACCCAGATAACCACGATGGTGTGATCACTCACCTACAGCCAGACACCTTGGAGTGTGAAGTCAAGTGGGCTGTAGGAAACATCACTGCTAACAAAGCTAGTGGAGGTGATGGAATTCCAGCTAAGCTATTTCAAGTTCTGAAAGATAATGCTGTTAATGTGCTGCACTCAATGTGCCAGCAAATATGGAAAACTAAGCAGTTACCACAGGACTGGAAAAAATCAGCTTTCATTACAATCCTAAAGAAGGGGAATGCCAAAGAATGTTCAAACTACTGCACAATTGCACTCATCTCACACGCTAGCAAAGTAATGCTCAAAATTCTCCAAGCCAGGCTTCAACTGTACGTGAACTGAGAACTTCCAGATGTTCAAGCTGAATTTAGAAAAGGCAGAGGAACCAGGGGTCAAATTGGCAACATCTGCTGGATCACAGTAAAAGAAAGAGAATTCAAAAAAATATATCTACTTCTGCTTCATTGACTTCATTGATGCTTCCTAAGCCTTTGACTGTGTGGATCACAACAAACTGTGGAAAATTTTTCAAGAGATGGGAATACCAGACCGCATTACATTACTTGCCTCCTGAGAAAACTGTATGCAGATCAAGAAGCAACAGTTAGAACCAGATATTGAACAATGGACTGGTTCCAAATTGGGAAAGGAGCACGTCAAGTCTGTATATTGTCATCCTGTTTATTTAACTGATATCGAGAGTACATCATGCAAAATTCTGGGCTGCATGAAACATAAGCTGAAATCAAGATTGCTGAGAGAAATATCAATAGCCTCAGACATGCAGATGACACCATCTTTATGGCAGAAAGTGAAGAGAAACTAAAGAGCCTCTTGGTGAAGGTGAAAGAGGAGAGTGAAAAAGCTGGCTTAAAACTCAATATTAAAAAAAACTAAAATCATGGCATCCAGTCCATCACTTCATGGCAAATAGAGAAACAATGGAAACAGTGACAGACTTTATTTTTGGGGCTCCAAAATCACTGCAGATGGTGACTGCAGCCATGAAATTAAAAGACGCTTACTCCTTGGAAGGAAAGCTATGACCAACCTAGACAGCATATTAAAAAGCAGAGGCATTATTTTGATGACAAAGTTCTATATAGTAAAAGCTATGATTGTTACTCATTTTTACACATCCATACAGTACTCATGTATGGATGTGAGAGTTGGACCATAAAGAAAGCTGAGTGCCAAAGAGTTGATGCTTTTGAACTGTGGTGTTGGAGAAGACTCTTGAGAGTCTTTTGGACAGCAAAGAGATCAAATCAGTCCATCCTAAAGGAAATCAATCCTGAACACTCCTTGGAAGGACTGATGCTGAAACTGAAGCTCTAATACTTTGGCCACCTGATGCAAAGAGCCAACTCATTAGAAAAGACCCTGATGCTGGGAAAGATTGAAGGCAGGAGAAGGGGATGGCAGAGGATGTGATGGTTGAATGACATCTCTGATTCAATGGACATGAGTTTGAGCAAGCTCCAGGAGATGGTGAGAGACAGGAAAGCCTGGTGTGCTGCAGTCTATGGGGTCACAAAAAGTTAGACACGACTGAGTGACTGAACAACAATAAAATATAACCTTTTAACAATTTTCATTTTTATATGCATACATGCATATATATGGGCTTCCCAGGTGGCACTAGTAGTAAAGAACCCACCTGCCAATTCAGGAGAGGTAAGAGATGCAGGTTTGATCCTTGGATCAGACAGATGCCCTGGAGGAAGTCATGGCAACCCACTCCAGTATTCTTGCCTGGAGAATCCCCATAGACAGAGGAGCCTGATGTGCTACAGTCCATAGGGTCATAAAGAGTGGGGCATGACTGAAGGTGAGTTAGCATGCATGCACACCATACGTATGTGTAGTTTTACATTATAAGAAGCTAAGAAGCTTTTAACAATCACTGAGGAGAAAATATATATAAATCTATACAGAAATAAACATTTCCCTGGTAGCTCAAACGGTAAAGAATCTGCCTGCAATGCAGGAGACCGGGTTTGATCCCTGTGTCAGGAATTTCCCCGCAGAAGGAAATGGCAACCCATTCCAGTTTTCTTGCCTTGAGATTTTCATGGATAGAGGACCCTGGCAGGTTGCAGTCCATGGGGTCACAAAGAGTTGGACATGACCAAGCGACTTACACTTTCTTTTGGGGCTTCCTTGGTGGCTCAGACAGGAAAGAAACTGCCTGCAATGTGGGAGACCAGGGTTCAATCACTGGTTCAGGAAGATCCCCTGGAGAAGGAAATGGCTACCCACTCCAGTATTCTTCCCTGAGGATCCCATGGACAGAAGAGCCTGGCAGGCTACAGTCCGAAGGCTTTCAAAGAGTTAGACATGGCTTAGTGACTAATGCTTTTCATACAGAAATAAGCAAAGAATATGAAGATGTACCTTATCAGACAATTTTGAAATATCTCTTTCTATTGATATTTCAAGATCATACATATATAATTTTGTATATATGTATAATTTTGCCCATGTATATGTATATACACATATACATGAAATAAAAGTTTGCCTTCTCTATAATGAAAGAGGAATAATAAGATAATGGTATACTACTGTTCATCTTTGTAAAATTACTAAAAGTTGAAGGTAGATGATTATATTCAGTACTGCTGACAGTTGAGAACAGAATTCTCTCACTTGCAGTAGAAATGTGAATATGTACACTCTTTAACACTGTGATCCAAAAGCCTTTGATTCAGTCATTTCCCTTATAGGAAAGCATTTTCAAGGAAAACCTGGAGGCAGGGGCCCTGAACAGTAGGCTAGACTGAATGGAAGACTGGAGGAAGGGGGTGTGGCCACAGGGAGGGAGGGGCTGGAGCAGACAATGAAGAATGCAGAGCCTCCACTGTGACGTTTGGGACTGTGCTAACTAATATGTCCAAGTGAGACTAGGGCCTAAGCAGAGACAGCAGGCCACAACAATGCCACGGCAGGGAAGTCTCTGCAGCAGCCTGTTTAGGGGATCTAAGAGCCTGTAACTATGGGGCCCTTGAACAGCCGGATTCTGCGATGCAGGGAATTCAGCACCGGGGAACTGCAGCAGCCAGAAACCCAGGCAGGCCCCAGTTACGTGTCCGGCAGCCGTAAACGCAAACGGAGCACCGGTCCCTGCTTGGGCCCAGAGTCTAAGAAGAGCCACAAGTTTCTAAACCAGGAGGAGGATCTACAGCAACTCGTCTGTGCAAGCCGGGGTAAAAAAGTTAAGATCACATCTGGATATGCTTACCAAACTTTATTTTTAAATGGGGAAACCAGTGACGTTAAAATCCGTGCTCTGGGAAGTGTATGGTATTTACACAAAATGTTTTTATGTCAGTCGGACTACTTTGCTACAATGTTTAGAGATTCTTGGAAAGAATGTCACAAAGATATTATCGACCTGGAGATTAATGACCAGAATATAAATGTAGAATCCTTGCATTTTGTATTGGGCTCGTTGTATAGGAATGACTATGTCTTAATTGAGCCCCTTCAAGTTCCAGGAGTTTTGGCAACCGCATGCCTGCTTCAAGTAGAGGACTTAATTCAGCAGTGTGGTAAGACCATGAAGGAAACAATTAATGTGAAAACTGTATGTAGCTTCTATGAGGCAGCAGAGACCTATGGGTTACATTCTGTAAAGACAGAGTGCTTTGAATGGCTTCTCCACAATCTAATGACTCATCCAAGTGTTGAACTTTACAAAGAACTCAGTACAGATCTTATGAATCTGGTCATTTCTTCTTCTAATTTATTAGTAATGCAAAAGGAAATCGATATATATACTAGACTTAAACAGTGGATGTTCCTCCGCCTTAACCCAGGTTGGAAAGGCACAATGAAAGAGCTTTTAGTTAACACAAACAACTGGTTTTCCGGGCACAGGGAACGTGATGGTAGTATTTCCTTTCTTGAAACTAAACAAGGCATAGTATTTCAACCAGTATTTAAAAATTTGAGGTTGCAGCATATCATCCATGACCTGGCCTCCATAAGAGTTATTGAGCAAGATGCTCTAATACCTTCAGAATGGTTATCATGTGCTTATAAACGACAATGGTTTACCTTGCTTAGAGCACAGCAATACAGGGAAATTGGTCCTAGAGACATCAATGAAACCGAACTTGAAGAATATAGCATGAGATGTGGCAAAAAGATTATCAGAGATGGAAAATACTGCTGGATGTGGTCCGGTTACAACTTTGGTGTTCATTTGTATGTCATCTTCACCAGACATTATATAATTTTCAAACAAAATGCTTTCCATCAGCCATATGATGGCTCCACCTGTTTACAAACTCAAAGAAATATTGCATTCAGATTAACCTTGGTACATTTTGATTCTAGTGAAAAACTGAGCTTCAAGAAAACAACTGGTTATAAAATCCTTTCCTTTGAAAAGGATGAGGAACAAATGGTAATGAAATTGGATAGCATAGCTTTGAGCTTCCCTTTATATATATTCTGCAATTTCCTATTTATATCATTAGAAAATCCAGGAAATTGATGATATTGTCAATTAGGCTAGTTTAGCATTTTGAAAACTTCTGGCATCTCATTTCATTTAATGGCCCTACTGCTAAACACAATAAAGATGAACAACAGCAAAAGAAAATAATCTTTTGAATGTAGAAACTATCATAAATTACTACTCTTTGTCTTCATTTTATTTCTATGTATCTGTGAAGAAAAAGTTCAATTCCAAGAAAATATCTGTGAAAACAAATAGTCAATGATGAAACCAAAAAGACTTCTTTTGCTTTTCATTTACTATCAACAAGCATGCTCCAAATGGAAATAATAGATTATATTTCCAAGGAACCAAAAAGAAATTAACTTGTTGGATAAATTTTAACCTAAGCAATATTGAGACAGAATAAAGAATTCTCTTCCTTGCTGAAATGATTGTGCAAGTGTGGCATTATTTGAAGCACTCTATTATAGGAGAAAAAAAATCATGAAGTAAAACCTGAGATTAGAGGTTCGTTTTTGGTTTCTGTAATATAGAATTACAAATTATCAGACAATATCAGGTTTTACAATGTGACATACTATGTATGTATCATATGTTAATATAATAATACATACTATATGTCATTATATATAATAATTACATAGTATATAAATATGTAGTACTAGTCCATATAATTTTATATATTATATTAAATACATACAAATAACATTCTATATGTATATATACATATATGCACATATATAATTATAAGTTTGTAAAGACCAAAGAGAAATAATTTTTGAAATGGCTAACTAGGCACTATAGACTAAAATGGATTTCCACAAACATCATTTATTCCTATGAATATGTAGATATCAGTAATCTCAAAGTATCTTCTTCATTCTTCCTGTTTGTTTTAATATTTGACATACTTCTCATTTTTGCCAGAATTCATTCTTTGCAGGATATTTGCGCTTCCCTGATAGTTCAGTTGGTAAAGAATCTCCCTTGCAATGTGGGACACCTGGGTTCGATCCCTGGATCGGGAAGATGCCCTGGAGAAAGGCAAGGTTACCCATTCCAGGCCAAGATATTTAACGTAACATTTATTTCAAAATAGAAGCCGATAGCATAAAAAATCATTTCATTCTAAATATGTCTTCTAAACAGTTCCTGAGCTAGGAAGAGAAGGCCCAGCCTGTCCAGCTAACAAGTACAACATTCAAATATTCATTTAATACTTGAATGTCAAATGTTAATATTTGAATATAGAATATTTATTTAATATTTGAATATTTATGCAAATGCTTATTATATTGCTTTTAATATAACTGCCTTTTTCTATGAACACACATATTGATTATATCTCTTTTTTTTGCCAGTATATAATTTCTTTTCTTTTCTTTTTATTTTTTTAATAAATGTATTTGTTTTAGTTGGGGGCTAATTACTTTACAATATTGTAGTGGTTTTTGCCATACATTGACATGAATCAGCCATGGGTTTACATGTGTTCCCCATCCTGAACCCCCCTCCCACCTCCCTTCACAGCGGAATTCTACCAAAAATTTAGAGAAGAGCTAACACCTATCCTACTCAAACTCTTCCAGAAAATTGCAGAAGATGGTAAACTTCCAAACTCATTCTATGAGGCCACCATCACCCTAATTCCAAAACCAGACAAAGATGTCACAAAAAAGGAAAACTACAGGCCAATATCACTGATGAACATAGATGCAAAAATCCTTAATAAAATTCTAGCAAACAGAATCCAACATCATATTAAAAAGATCATACATCATGACCAAGTGGGCTTTATCCCAGGAATGCAAGGTTTCTTTAACATCCGCAAATCAATCAATGTAATACACCACATTAACAAATTGAAAGAAAAAAACATATGGTTATCTCAATAGATGCAGAAAAAGCCTTTGACAAAATTCAGCATCCATTTATGATAAAAACCCTCCAGAAAGCAGGAATAGAAGGAATATATCTCAACATAATAAAAGCTATATATGACAAACCCACAGCAAACATTAACCTCAATGGTGAAAAATTGAAAGCATTTCCCCTAAAGTCAGGAACAAGGCAAGGGTGCCCACTTTCACCACTACTATTCAACATAGTTTTGGAAGTTTTGGCCACAGCAATCAGAGCTGAAAAAGAAATAAAAGGAATACAGATAGGAAAAGAAGAAGTAAAACTCTCACTGTTTGCAGATGACATGATCCTCTACATAGAAAACCCTAAAGACTCTACTAGAAAATTACTAGAGTTAATCAATGAATATAGTAAAGTTGCAGGATATAAAATTAACACACAGAAATCCCTTGCATTCCTATACTCCAATAATGAGAAAACAGAAAGAGAAATTAAGGAAACAATACCATTCACCATTGCAACAAAAAGAATAAAATACTTAGGAATATATCTACCTAAAGAAACAAAAGACTTATATATAGAAAACTATAAAACACTGATGAAAGAAATCAAAGAGGACACAAACAGATGGAGAAATATACCGTGTTCATGGATTAGAAGAATTAATATAGTGAAAATGAGCATACTACCCAAAGCAATCTATAGATTCAATGCAGTCCCTATCAAGCTACCAAAGGTATTTTTCACAGAACTAGAACAAACAATTTCACAATTTGTATGGAAATATAAGAAACCTCGAATAGCCAAAGCAATCTTGAGGAAGAAGAATGGAACTGGAGGAATCAACCTGCCTGACTTCAGGCTCTACTACAAAGCCACAGTCATCAAGACAGTATGGTACTGGCACAAAGATAGAAATATAGATCAATGGAACAAAATAGAAAGCCCAGAGATAAACCCACACACCTATGGACACCTTATCTTCGACAAAGGAGGCAAGAATATACAATGGAGAAAAGACAATCTCTTTAACAAGTGGTGCTGGGAAAACTGGTCAACCACTTGTAAAAGAATGAAACTAGAACACTTCCTAACACCATACACAAAAATAAACTCAAAATGGATTAAAGATCTAAACGTAAGACCAGAAACTATAAAACTCCTAGAGGAAAACATAGGCAAAACACTCTCCGACATAAATCACAGCAGGATCCTCCGTGACCCACCTCCCAGAATATTGGAAATAAAAGCAAAAATAAACAAATGGCACCTAATTAAAATTAAAAGCTTTTGCACAACAAAGGAAACTATAAGCAAGGTGAAAAGACAGCCTTCAGAATGGGAGAAAATAATAGCAAACGAAGCAACAGACAAACAATTAATGTGAAAAATATACAAGCAACTTCTGCAGCTGAATTCCCGAAAAATAAACGACCTGATCAAAAAATGGGCCAAAGAACTAAACAGACATTTCTCCAAAGAAGAAATACAGATGGCTAACAAACACATGAAAAGATGCTCAACATCACTCATTATTAGAGAAATGCAAATCAAAACCACAATGAGGTACCATTTCACGCCAGTCAGAATGGCTGCTATCTAAAAGTCTACAAGCAATAAATGCTGGAGAGGGTGTGGAGAAAAGGGAACCCTCTTACACTGTTGGTGGGAATGCAAACTAGTACAGCCACTATGGAGAACTGTGTGGAGATTCCTTAAGAAACTGGGAATAGAACTGCCATGTGACCCAGCAATCCCACTGCTAGGCATACACACCGAAGAAACCAGAAATGAAAGAGACGCGTGTACCCCAATGTTCATCGCAGCACTGTTTACAATAGCCAGGACATGGAAGCAACCTAGATGTCCATCAGCAGACGAATGGATAAGGAAGCTGTGGTACATATACACAATGGAATATTACTCAGCCATTAAAAAAAAAATACATTTGAATCGGTTCTATTGAGATGGATGAAACTGGAGCCCATTATACAGAGTGAAGTAAGCCAGAAAGAAAAACAACAATACAGTATACTAATGCATATATATGGAATTTGAAAGATGGTAACGATAACCCTATATGCAAGACAGAATAAGCGACACAGATGCATAGAACAATTTTATGGACTCTGAGGGAGAAGGTGAGGGTGGGACGTTCTGGGAGAATAGCACTGAAACATGTATACTATCATATGTGAAACAGAACACCATTCCATGTTCGATGCATGAGACAAAGGCTCAGGGCCGGGCCAATGGGATGACCCAGAGGGATGGGATGGGGAGGGAGGTGGGTTGGGGGTCCAGGAAGGGGAACACATGTAAACCCATGGCTGATTCATGTCAATGTATGGCAAAAACTATTACAATATTGTAAAGTAATTAGCCCCCAACTAAAATAAATAAATTCATAAAAAATAAATAATAAAAGACGCTTACTCCTTGGAAGGAAAGTTATGACCAACCTAGACAGCATATTGAAAAGCAGAGACATTACTTGGCCAACAATGATCCGTCTAGTCAAGGCTATGGTTTTTCCAGTAGTCATGTATGGATGTGAGAGTTGGAGTATAAAGAAAGCTGAGCACCACAGAATTGATGCTTTTGAAGTGTGGTGTTGGAGAAGACTCCTGAAAGTCCCTTGGACTGCAAGGAGATCCAAGCAGTCCATCCTAAAGGAAATCAGTCCTGGGTGTTCATTGGAAGGACTGATGTTGAAGCTGAAACTCCAATATTATGGCCACCTGATGCAAAGAGCTGACTCATTTGAAAAGACCCTGATGTTGGGAAAGATTGAAGGCAAGAGGAGAAGGGGACGACAGAGGATGAGATGGTTAGATGGCATCACCAACTCAATGGACATGAGTTTGGATAAACTCTGGGAGTTGGTGATGGACAGGGAGGTCTGGCGTGCTGCAGTTTGTAGGGTTGCAAAGAGTCAGACACGACTGAGCTACTGAACTGAACTGACCATTATATCTACTACTGTGGGCAAGAATCCCTTAGAAGAAGTGGAGTAGCCATCATAGTCAACAAAAGAGTCCAAAATGCAGTACTTGAATGCAATCTCAAAAACGACAGAATGATCTCTCTTCATTTCCAAGGTAAACCATTCAATATCACGGTAATCCAAGTCTATGCCTTGACCAGCAATCCTGAAGAAGCTGAAGTTGAAAGGTTCTATGAAGACCTACAAGGACTTTTAGAACTAACACCCAAAAAAGATGTCCTTCTCATAATAGGGGACTGGAATGCAAAAGTAGGAATTCAAGAAACACCTGAAGTAACAGGCAAATATGGCCTTGGAATACAGAATGAAGCAGGGCAAAGGCTAATAGAGTTTTGCCAAGAGAACACACTGGTCATAGCATACACCCACTTCCAACAACACAAGGGAAGAGTCTATACTTGGACATCACCAGATAGTTAACACCAAAATCAGATTGATTATATTCTTTGCAGCAAAAGATGGATAAGCTCTATACAGTCAGCAAAAACAAGACCGGGAGGTGACTGTGGTTCAGATCCTAAACGCCTTATTGCCAAATTCAGATAGAAATTGAAGAAAGTAGGGAAAGCCACTAGACCATTCAGGTATGACCTAAATCAAATGCTATACAATGGAAGTGAGAAATAGATTTAATGGACTAGATCTGACAGAGTGCCTGAAGAACTATGGACAGAGTTTCGTGACAGTGTACAGGAGACAGGGATGAAGACCATCCTCAAGAAAAAGAAATGCAAAAAAACAAAATGGCTGTATGAGGAGGCTCTACAAATAGCTGTGAAAAAAAGAGAAGAGAAAAGCAAAGGAGAAAAGGAAAGATATACCCATTTGAATGTAGAGTTCCAAAGAATAGCAAGGAGAGATAAGAAAGCCTTCCTCAGTGATCAGTGCAAAGAAATAGAGGAAAACAATGGAATGGGAAATACTAGAGATCTCTTCAAGAAAATTAGAGATACCAAAGGAATATTTCATGCAAAATGGGCTCAATAAAGACAGAAATGGTATGGACATAACAGAAGCAGAAGATATTAAGAAGAGGTGGCAAGAATACACAGAAGAACTATACAAAAAAGATCTTCACGACTCAGATAATCACGATGGTGTGATCACTCACCTAGAGCCATACATCCTGGAATGTGAAGTCCAGTGGGCCTTAGGAAGAATCACTATGAACAAAGCTAGTGGAGGTGATGGAATTCCAGTTGAGTAATTTCAAATCCTAAAAGATGATGCTCGAAAGTGCTGCGCTCAATATGCCAGCAAATTTGGAAAACTCAGCAGTGGCCACAGGACTGGAAATCGTCAGTTTTTATTCCAATCCTAAAGAAAGGCAATGCCAAAGAATGCTCAAACTACCGCACAATTGCACTCATCTCACACACTAGTAAAGTAATGCTCAAAATTCTCCAAGCTAGGCTTCAACACTACATGAACTGTGAACTTCCGATGTTCAAGCTGGATTTAGAAAAGGCAGAGGAACCAGAGATCAAATTGCCAATATCCGTTGGATCATTGAAAAAGCAAGAGAGTTCCAGAAAAACATCTATTTCTGCTTTATTGACAATGCCAAAGCCTTTGACTGTGTGGATCACAATAAACTGTGGAAAATTCTGAAAGAGATGGGAATACCAGACCACCTGACCTGCCTCTTGAGAAATCTGTATGCAGGTCAGGAAGTAACAATTATAATTGGACAGAGAACAACAGAGTGGTTCCAAATAGGAAAAGGAGTACATCAAGGCTGTATATTGTCACCCTGCTTATTTAACTTATATGTAGGGTACATCATGAGAAACGCTGGACTGGATGAAGCACAAGCTGGAATCAAGATTGCCAGGAGAAATATCAGTAACCTCAGATATGCAGATGACACCACCCTCATGGCAGAAAGTGAAGAAGAACTAAGAGCCTCTTGATGAAAGTGAAAGAGGAGAGTGAAAAAATTGGCTTAAAGCTCAACATTCAGAAAACTAATATCATGGCATCCAGACCCATCTCTTCACGGCATATAGACAGGGAAAGAGTGGAAACAGTGAGAGACTATTTTGGGGGGCTCCAAAATCACTGCAGATGGTGACTGCAGCCATGAGATTAAGACCCTTACTCCTTGGAAGGAACGTTATGACCAACCTAGACAGCATATTAAAAAGCAGAGACATTACTTTGCCAACAAAGTCTGTCTAGTCAAGGCTATGGTTTTTCCAGTAGTCATATATGGATGTGAGAGTTGGACTATAAAGAAAGCTGAGTGCTGAAGAATTGACGCTTTTCAACTGTGGTGTTGGAGAAGACTTGAGAGTCCCTTGGACTGCAAGGAGATCTAACCAGTCCATCCTAAAGGAAATCAGTACTGAATGTTCATTGGGGACTGATGCTGAAGCTGAAACTCCAATACTTTCGCCACCTGATGCGAAGAACTGACTCATTTGTAAAGACCCTGATGCTGGGAAAGATTGAAGGCGGGTGGAGAAGGGGACGACAGAGGATGAGATGGTTGGATGGCATCACAGTCTCAATGGACATGAGTTTGGGTAAACTCTGGGTGTTGGTGATGGACTGGGAAGCCTAGCGTGCTGCAGTCCATGCGGTTGCAAAGAGTTAGACATGACTGAGCAGCTGAACTGAACTCTACAGTTTTCCCAGCACCACTTATTGAAGAGGCAGTCTTTTCTCCATTGGGTACTGTTGCCTCTTTTGTCAAAGATTAGGTGCCCCTAGGAGTATGGCTTTTTCTCTGGGCTTCCTATCCTATTACACTGACCTATTTTTCTGTTTTTATGCCTGTACCAGTCTGTCTTTCTGATTGCTGCTTTGTAGTATAGCCTGAAGTCAGGATGCTTGATTCTTCCGGCTCCATTTGTCTCTCTCAAGGATGCTTTGGCTATTTGGGGTCTTTTGTATTACCAAAGAAACTGTGGAATTTTTTGTTGTAGTTCTGTGAAAAATATCTTTGGGATGGCATTAAATCTCAAGACTGTTTGGGGTAGTATACTTATTTACATAATATTGATTCTTTCAATCCAGGGACATGATATTATCTCTCCATCTGTATCTGTCATCTTTGATTTCTTTCATCAGTGTCTTCTAGTTTCTGCATATAGGTCTTTTGTATCCTTTGTTGCTGCTCAGTTGTGTCTGACTCTCTGTGACCCCATGGACTGAATCACACCAGGCTGTCCTGTCCTTCACTAACTCCCAGAGCTTGCCCAAATTCATTTCCATTGAGTGAATGATACCATCCAGCCATCTCATCCCCTGCCACCCTCTCCTCCTGTCCTTAGTCTTTTCCAGCATCAGGGTCTTTTCCAATGATTTGGCCCTTTCCATCAGTTTGCCAAATAATTGGAGCTTCAGCATCAGTCCTTCCAATAAATATTCAAGGTTTATTTCCTTTAGGATTGACTAGTTTGATCTTGCTGCCCAAGGGACTCAAGAGTCTTCTCCAGAACCACAGCTTGAAAGCATCAATTCTTTGACGCTCAGGCTTCTTTATGGTTCAACTCTCACATCCGTATATGACAACAGAAATCCCTGGAAAAACCATAGCTTTGACTATATAGGCCTTTGTTGGTAAAGTGATGTCTCTGCTTTCCAGTACACTGTCTAGATTTGTCATAGCTATTCTTCCATGGAGCAAATTTCTTTGAATTTCATGGATGCAGTCACCCTCCAAAGTGATTTGAGAGCCCAAGAAAATAAAGTCTGTCACTGTTTCCATTGTTTCCCCATCTATTTGCCATGAAGTGATGGGACCGGATGACATGATCATAGTTTTCTTGAATGTTGAATTTTAAGTCAGCTTTTTCACTCTCCTCTTTCACCTTCTTCAAGAGGCTCTTTAGTTCCTCTTCACATTCTGTCATTGAGGTGGTATCATCTGCATATCTGAGGTCACTGATATTTCTCCCAACAGTCTTAATTCCGGCTTGTGATTCATCCTGCCCAGCATTTCACCTGATGTACTCTGGATATAAGTTTAACAAGCAGGGTGACAATATACATAGCTAGGTTTAATACTAGACATTTTATTCTTTTGTTGCAATGGTGAATGGTATTGTGTCCTCATTTCTCTTTCTGATTTTTCATTGTTACTGTATTGGAATGCAAGGGATTTCTGTGTATTAATTTTATATCCTGCAACATTACTAAATTCATTAATTGGTTCTAGTAGTTTTCTGGTGCCATGTTTAGGATTTTCGACATATAGTATCATGTCATCTGCAAACAGTGAGAGTTTTACTTCTTTTCCAATATGGACTTCTTTGATTTTTCTTCTCTGATTGTCATGTTTAGGACATACAAAACCATGTTGAATAATAATGGCAAGAGTGGACACCCTTCCCTTGTTTCTGATCTTAGAGGAAATGTTTTCAGTTTGTCACTATTGAGAATAATATTTTCTGTGGGATTGTCGAATATGGCCTTTATTATGCTGAGGTAGGTTCCTTCTATGCCCATTTTCTGGAGAGTTTTTCATAAAACTGGTGCTCAATCTTACCTAGAATTCTTCTGCTTTTATTAATATTATCATATGGACTTTAACATTCAATTTGTTAATATGGTGTATAACATTGTTTGATTTGCATATATTAAAGAATCCTTGCATCCCTGGTTAAACCTCACTTGATCATGATGTATGATTTTTTAATGTGTTCTTGCATTCTGTTTGCTAGTATTTGGTTGAGGATCATTGCATCTATGTTCATCTGTGATATTGGCCTCCAATTTTCTTTCTTTGTGCTGTCCTTGCCTGGTTTTGGTATCAAGGTGATGGTGGCCTCATAGAATGTGTTTGGGAGTGTTCCTACTTCTGCATGTTTGAAAGTTTTTGAGCAGTATAGGTGTTAGCTCTTCTCTAAACATTTTATAGAACTTACCTGTGAATCCATCTGGCCCTGGACTTTAGTATGTTGGAAGATTTTTTTGTCATAGTTTGGATTTTAGTATCTGTAGTTGATCTGTTCAAATTTTTATTTCATTCTGGTCCAGTCTTCAAAAGTTGCACTTTTCTTAGAATTTGTCCATTTCTCCCAGATTGTCCATTTTATTGGTACCTAGGTGCTCATAATAGTCTCTTATGAGCCTTTGTATTTCTGCATTGTCTGTTGTAACTTCTTTTTCATTTCTAACTTTATTAATTTGAGTCTTCTCCCTTTTTTTCTTGATGAGTCCAGCTAATGGTTTGTCAATTTTGTTTATCTTCTCAAAGAACCAACTTTTAGTTTTTTCTTTGTTAAATCTTTACTATTGTTATCTTCATTTCTTTTTCATTTATTTCTACTCTGATCTTTATGATTTATTTCCTTCTATTAAATTTGGGGTTTTGTTTCTTTTCTTTTTCTAGTTGTTTTAGGTGTAGGGTTAAATTGCTTATTTGATATTTTTCTCATTTCTTGAGGTAGCCTTGTATGTCTATAAACTTCCCTCTTAGAACTGCTTTTGCTGCATCCCATAGGTTTTGGGGTGTCGTGTTTTCTTGTCATTTGTTTCTAGGTATTTCTCAATTTCCATTTTGATTTCTTCAGCGACCTCTTGGTTATGTAGGAGTGTCTTGTTTAAACTGCATGCGTTTGTTGTTTTTATGGTTTTTTCCTGTAACTGATACCTGATCTCATAGCATTGTTGTCAGAAAAGCGGCTTGATATGACTTCAATCCTTTTCAATTAACCAAGGCTTGATTTGTGACCAAAGATATGAACTATCATGGAGAATATTCCATGTATAATTTTTTTTTAAATTGTATTCTGCTGCTTTCGAATGGAATGTGCTATAGACACAAATGACACATTAGACTAGGTTCTAGTCTAATGTGTCATTTAAGGTTTGAGTTTTCTTATTGAATATCTGTCTGCATTGGTGGAAGTGGAATGTTAAAGTCCTCTACTATTATTGTGTTACTGTCAATTTTCCATTTTATGTCTGTTAGCATTAGCCTTATGTACTGAGGTGCTCATATGCTGGGTGCATAAATATTTACCATTGCTATATCTTCTTGGATTGATCCCTTGACCATTATATAGTGTTCTTCCTTTTCTCTTGTAATAGTTTTTTTTTTTTTACTTTAATGACTATTTTGTCTGATGTGACTATTGCTACTCCTGCTTTCTTTTGATTTCCATTGTAATGGAATCCTTTTTCCCATCTCTTCACTTTCAGTTTGTATGTGTCCCTATGTCTACAGTGTGTATCCCACAGACATCATGCACATGGGTATTGTTTTTCTATTCATTCAACCAGTCTGTTTATTTTGGTTAGAGCATTTAATCCATCTACATTTAAGGTAATTATTGATACATGTGTTCCTGTAACCATTTTCTTTATTGTTTTCAGTTTCTTTTTATAGGTCCTCTCCTTCTCTTGTGTTTTCTGCCTAGACAAATTTCTTTACCATTTATTGTAAAGCGTGTTCTGTGCAGACGAGTTTTCTTAGGTTTTGCTTATCTGTAATGCTTTTGATTTCTCTGTTGAATCTAAACGAGATCCTTCCTGAGTAGACTAATCTTGGTTGTAGGTTTTTCCCTTTTGTCACTTCCACTCCCTTCTGGCCTGCCAATGTTATGCTGAAAGATCAGGCCTTAACTTTATTGGGTTTCCCTTCTGTCTCACTTGCTGCTTTTCCCTTGCTGTTTTTAATATTTTTTTCTGTATTTAGTTTTTGTTAGGTTCAGTAATATTTGTCTTGGTGTGTTTCTCTTACTGTTTATCCTATATGGTCACTTTTCATTTTATGAACTTGACAATTTCCTTTCCCATGTTAGGCAAGTTTTCAACTATGGTCTCTTCAAATATTTTCTCACACCCTTCTCTTTCTCTTCTTTTTCTAGTATTCCTATAGCTCAAAACTTGGTGACTTAAATATTGTCTCAAAGGTCTCCAAGAATATCTTCATTTCTTTTCATTATTTTTTCTGTATTCTGCTCCTTGGAAGTTATTTCCACCATTCTGTCTTTCAACTCACTTATGTGTTCTTCTGCCTCATTTATTCTGCTATTGGTTCTTTCTAGTATATTTTTAATTTCAATTTCAGTTATTGTGTTGTTCATCACTCTTTGTGCTTCACTTCTCCTAGGTAATTTTGTTTTTTCTCTTTAGTTTTGTTTTTTTGCATTTTCTCCATTCTATATCTGAGATTTTGGATCATCTATATTATGATTACTCTGAATTGTTTTTCAGGCAGATTGCCTAGTACCTCTTCCTTTACTTGGTCTTATCATTTTTTACCTTGATTCTTTGTCCACATGATATCTTTCTATATTTTCACTTTGTCTACCTTCTTATGCTTCAGGTCTCCCTTCCCCAGACTTCATGGTCATAGTTCTTCTGGCTTCTGGTCTCTGCTCCAGGTGGGTGAGGTTGGTCCTATAACTTGTGTAGACTTTGTTATGGAAGGGACTGGTGCCTACTTTCTGGTGGGTGGAGTTGAGTCTTTTCCCTCTGATAGGCAGGTCCATGTCAGGTTGTGTATTTGGGGTATCTGTTGGCTTACTTTGACTTCAGGCAGCCTGTCTGCTGACGGTTGTGTTTGTGTTCCTGTCCTGCTTTTTCTTGGCGTGAGCTATCCATCCCTGTTTGTTTCAGGCAGTTGGGTGGTGTTTGTGGGAGCTATCACTGACAAATATTCCCTGGGGCCAGGAATCATCTTGCTGTCCAGTATCCAGGATTCAGTGCTGTAACCCTAGACACTCAGGCCTGATTTCAGATCAGGGAACCAAGACCCCAAATATCACTCATCATGGCAATAGGGAGATTAAAGAAAAAATGGCAGGCAAATGGTAAAAGTAAAATCAAATAAATACAACATAAGAAAAGCACACACACACAGAGGAAACAAATATAGAACTAAAAAACAAAAGCAAGAAAACAAGCAAACAAAAGAAACCAAAAATTAAATCAATTATAAACAAAACTAATAAAAATTCAAAACAGAAAACAAAACCAAAGCAGAGTGCCAAATAAAGAATAAAGCCAAGAAAACAAATCAGACAAAAATGATTGAAAAGAAAGAAAAAATCAGAACATAAAAGCAAATTTAAAATAGAACTATAATAATACTATATATGCGTGTATGCATGCTCAATCACTTCAGTCATGTTCTACTCTTTGTGACCCCATGGACTGTAGCCTGCCAGGCTCTTCTGTCCATGGGATTCTCCAGGCAAGAATACTGGAGTCAGTTGCTATGTCCTCCAGGGGATCTTGCCAACTCAGGGATCAAACCTGAGTCTCTTCCAAGTGCTGCACTGGCAGGTGGGTTCTTTACCACTAGTGCCACCTGGGAAGCTCAAAACTATATAGATACAAAATAAACTATAATAAAATTATGTGTATATATATATATATATAATAAAACTATATGCATATTTATAAAAGGAGAAGAAACACAGAACAACAGAAAACCAAAGTATAAAAATAAAAAGTATGATAAAAATAAATCTCAAAAGACTAAATATAAATAACAATAGCAATAAATACAACAAAGGAGGAAGAAAGCCACAAACAACAGAACAAATCAAGCCATAAAAATAATAACTTTTCTTAGGGTCTCAGGTCTCTCTGTCCTTGCCTCTGCTGTGATCCACAGTCCACCTCCCCCTCCCCAGGAGGCTCTCCAATGCCTCTAGCATGATCTTTGAACCTGCTGTTGGCCCTGTAGGGACAGCTCAGACTATAATCTGGCCCTAATCTCATGCCCCCATTTTCCACAGGAACCAGAGCTAGATCATTTTCATTTGTGGGAACACTCATTGTCTTTTCATATATTTCATAGGTGCAAGGTCTACCTTGGTGATTATGGGTATTTAATATGCAGCTTGTGCAGCTAATGGAAAGATTTTCGATCCTCTTCCTTAGTGTCTCAGCCCCTGGGGCTCAGTTGTATTATCATTCCCACCTCTGTGTGTGGTCCACCCACAAGAGTCTTCTCCCAAGGCTGCCCTGGATCCCTTGTGTCTGCTCAGCTGAGGAAAGGGCATGGAGGTACATGGCTGCTTGGGTCACAGGCAACATGATGACTCCAGGTGCACAGAAAAGCATATGACCCTGGTTTCTGTTATTCAGTCGCTAAGTTGTATCTGACTCTTTGCAACCCCATGAACTGCAGCACACCAAGCTTCCCTGTCCTTCCTTATCTCTCAGAGTTTGCTCAAACTCCCTCCTCCAAAAGTCTTAAATGCTTCCCTTCTGCCCCAATCAATTTTCTCTTCAGTGAGGGGTCTTACCGGGATGCAGGAATCTCTCTGCTGTTTCAGTTACTTCATTCTGGAATGCAAGCCTGGCCCTACTTCCTTTATTACTCCTTTTCCCTTCTTTTGTTCGGCCTACCAAGTAGTGTGGATCCTTATAGTTCTTTCTTGTGAAAGGTCTTCTGCTGGTGTTCAGCTGGTGTTCTGTAAGAACTGTTGCATTTGTAGATGTTTTCCTGATATATCCTTGGAGAGAGATGCACTCCATGTCCACCTACTCCTCCACCATCTTGAAACTCCTCCACATTTCTTTTTTGACTATTTCTGTCCTCTGAAGATTAAGGTGACAGTATAGAATCTGGAACTTTTCAAAATTTCTATTATAAACTTTCTAGGAAAATTGATATATACTGATGTTGATAATTAAATTTTGATGTAAATAGAGCTCAATTCATCCAAAAAACATATAATGAGAACTAGAACACTAATTCTGAGTTAACCATAGCCACCTGAATAAATGCCAGTTGAAGGCTCAGGTAAAAATCAAGAGAGGTAAGATATGGCCTAAATTACTTAAAGTTTATGATGCTTTTTTTGTTGTTGTTGTTGTTGTTTGTTTTTGTTTTTTTTATTGTGCAGTTTAACTTTTATTTTAATAAAATCAGATTTGCACAGCACATGCAGTGCTAGCATCTAAACTAATACAATAAGCAATTACTAAAGCTACAGTGACTTGAGGTTCAATGTTTACATTCAGCAAGTTTAAATTCATTCGTACATGATTTTTGAAACCTTATTTATTAACTAAAAATACTGCTTGAGACAAATGCTCAGGGATGGGGCAATGGGATGACCCAGAGGGATGGGATGGGGAGGGAGGTGGGAGGGGGGTTCAGGATGGGGAACACATGTAAACCCATGGCTGATTCATGTCAATGTATGGCAAAAACCACTACAATACTGTAAAGTAATTAGCCCCCAACTAAAATAAATAAATTTATATATATATAAAAAATACTGCTTGCTGATAAAAGTTGCTCAAATGCTATCACTGAATGTACAGGTCACTGATTATGCCAATACAACAAAGATAACCACATGTTTCAGGGTTGCAATGAGCCAGACATCCACTGAAAAAAAATATATGCAATGAAACAAAACACACAGTATTTGAATATGGATACTTCGTATTAGTGTTTTGAAGTGTTTCATTAATATCTTAAGAAAAGTATATCAAAACCTTGGCATGATTTTAATTTAAAGTCACCAATTTTGTTTTTACTAACATCAGAAAGTTATGGCTACACTGCCAATGCCAGGTCTGCTTAATTTGACTTAAGAGTTTAATATAACTTAACATTAAAAGCTCACACTACCCCGAAATATATAATTCCACACATACGGTGATATTCAACATTCAAGTGCCAGTGTTTTTGTACTGTCTTTTGGTCAAGTTTCTTTAAACTTTCAAAGAATCACTTTTAGGCTTACAAAAATAAGTATTTGTCAAAATGTTCAATAAATATTACATAAAACTAGCAGCAAACAGTATCTAGAAATCTGTCATGTGCAAATACTTTTATTCCCAGCTATCATTCCCATGGTCCCAAATAGATTTTAGAATCTAGTCCCATCCCCTTCCTAGACAAGCTGTGTTCAACAATCTCTAAAAGACAAAATAAGATTGGAAGTATAAGGACATGCACACAAGACATTATATATATATGTCTGTGATTCTCCAATGAAATTTTTTTAAAGGAGCTCAAGGTCACATGAGTCAAAAGGAACAATCAGCAGCCCTATTCATAAGGTGGTTTGAAGACTTCATTGCTGTAGTTTGGATTAACTCCCCTCCCAACCGCCAACCCAAACTGCATTTATAATTTGTGACTGAGGATCATTTGTTTGTTAATGTACTGTGCCTTTAACTTTAGACAACTTTTTATTTTGATGTCCTGTTGGCTTATTAATGCTCAAGATACCAATTGTTTTTGATGAAATAAATTTACTGAACTTGGGCTAAAATCAAACCTTGGCACACAGGTGTGATACAACTTAACAGGAATCATCGATTCATCCATAAATATTATAAGGAAAAAACTTATGCAGTAGCCTGCATTAGGGCTCTTTGATACTTGCAGATTGGGGGAAAACAAACAACAAATGTCTTTGAAGCATATTAATGGAATTAGTTTCTAATGTGGCAAACTGTATTAAGTTAAGGTTCTGATTTGTTCACTCTATCCTGGATAGGTATTTAGAAACTGATAGTCTTTAAACAAGCCATTCCAGTCATGATGAAGTGATGTATGAATACATGCAAACATTCAAAGCACTGTTTTCAAAGTTAATGCAAGTAAATACAGCAATTCCTCTTTCAGTGTTTAGGCAGATCATTAATTATGAGCTAGCCAAATGTGGGCATATTATTACAGGAAAAGTTTAAAGGTCTTATAACTTGAGATAGGGTTTTAGGAGAATTCATCTACTTAGACTTTTTAAATGCCTGCCATAAATGAAATTGAAATGGTAGAATGGCTGACCACAGCAATGACCAGCCCTCATTAGGGCCCTGGATGATTTTTGGTCTAATAACGCATGCTAGTGTTGATGTTTTTTGGTCAAGAGGGTATGAACAGGAAGAATTAAATGCAGCAGGCTTTCTTTTAAATGCTGATTCATATTACTCTGTTCAAGCTGCATTGAGATGTTAAACTGGCTTACTATAGACTTTGTAAAAATGGCTCCAGAAGAGTAACAAACTGAAATCTTTGAGATCACACAGGTTGGAAATATGTACATAACTGCACAAGGTGTCAATTCTGCTATACAGTGCAGTTTTAGTCAGTTTTAGTTGCATGGGTTTCCACTGTATTTATAGTCTGTTTATGCTAAATCTGGCCAAAGATGAGCATTGTCCACCTCTAAAATTCCTCTGCCACTTTTGAATTCTGTGCTGATTTTGTGGCCAGAATGTGGTGATCAAAATGCTCAATCTTTTTACAGTGGGATAGAAAGGTGGCAAAAATTTCCTAAAATGCAATAGATTTTCAAGTGTATTGTGCCTTGTTCTAAACTTTTATTAAGTAGGTGCACTTGACAGTATTGAAGTCATTTGTTATGGTGCTATTTCAATTAGTCTAGATTTAGGCCCTTGTACATTTTGCCCATAACTTTTTACAAAATACTTCTTTTATTGCACATTCAGAGCAGTTGTCCCAGGCAAATTATCTTACTATTGCCAAAGACCATAGCAGAGAATGACCATTTGCACTGTGTCTTGCCTCAATCTTAGGAAGATTTTTTCCTTATACATATCATGAAATTCAATGGCCCTGTTGTCTGAAGATGGTGAGGGAATTCTGCTCATTTTTTTTCCTTTCTTTTTTCTTACACCAAAGAGAGAAGACAATCCCAATCATGCGACACTGTTGGACAAAGTAGGAGGCTACAACTCTAAGATAACCTCATCTCTGGGGGTGGGGGGCATGAGAGCCAGATAGTGTGAAAGAAATCCCAAAGAGAACTGAAAAAAATAATATCCAAATTCGGTTTATAAACCATGTATATTCTGGGCTCACCCAAAGCTGCACAAACATGGAACAGACCAAAAAAGCATGGCAAAGGCTTTGAAAACTCAAATGGTGGTGGAGTTACAATCTACAGAAAGCAAGACAAACTCCCTCTGGAGGCTCTAGGGGAAATCTGTTGATTCTCCCAGCTATGGGTGGCTGTTGGCCTTCCTTGGCATGTGACTGCATCTATGTCTGCTCTATCTTCATACTGCCTTCGTGTATGTGTGTGTGTGTGTGTGAGAGAGAGAGAGATCTCCCTCTTTATTCTTTCTATAGGGATAAATGTAATGTAATTTAGGGCCCACTCAGAAAATCAGTTGTGCATGTGTCTGGTGGTGACAGTAAGTCTGATGCTGTAGAACAGTACTGCATAGGAACCTGGAATGTTAGGTACATGAATCAAGGTAGGCTGGAAGTGGTCAAACAGGAGAGGGCAAGAGTGAACATCAACATTTTAGGAATCAGTGAACTAAAATGGACCAGAATGGGCGAATTTAATTCAGATGACCTATATAACTATTAATGTGGGCAACAATCCCTTAGAAGAAATGGATCAGCCCTCGATGGTATGATCACTCACCTAGAGCCAGACATCCTGGAATGTGAAGTCAAGTGGGCCTTAAGAAGCATCACTGTGAACAAAGCTAGTGGAGGTGATGGAATTCAAGTTGAGCTATTTCAAATCCTGAAAGATGATGCTGTGAAAGTGCTGCTCTCAATATGCCAGCAAATATGGAAACCTCAGCAGTGGCCACAGGCCTGGAAAATGTCAGTTTTCATTCCAATCCCAAAGAAAGGCAATGCCAAAGAATGCTCAAACTACTGAACAATTGCACTCTTTTCACACGCTAGTAAAGTAATGCTCAAAATTCTGAGAGTCAGGCTTCAGCAATACATGAACCATGAACTTCCAGATGTTCAAGCTGGTTTTAGACAAGGCAGAGGAACCAGAGATCAAATTGTCAACATCTGATGGATCATTGAAAAAACAAGAGAGTTTCAGAAAAATATCTATTTCTGCTTTATTGACTATGCCAAAGCCTTTGACTGTGTGGATCACAATAAACTGTGGAAAATTCTGAAAGAGATGGGAATACCAGACCACCTGACCTGCCTCTTGAGAAACCTGTATGCAGGTCAGGAAGCAACAGTTAGAACTGGACATGGAACAACAGACTGGTTGCAAATAGGAAAAGGAGTATGTCAAGGTTGTATATTGTAACCCTGCTTATTTAACTTCTATGCAGAGTACATCATGAGAAACGCTGGGCTGGAGGAAGCACAAGCTGGAATCAGAATTGCCGGGAGAAATATCAATAACCTCAGATATGCAGATGACACCACCCTTATGGCAGAAAGGGAAGAAGAACTAAAGAGCCTCTTGCTGAAAGTGAAAGAGGAGAGTGATAAAGTTGGGTTAAACTCAACATTCAGAAAACTAAGATCTTGGCATCCGGTCCCATCACTTCACAGCAGATAGATGGGGAAACAGTGGAAACAGTGGCTGACTTTATTTTTCTGGGCTCTGAATTCACTGCAGATGGTGATTGCAGCCATGAAATTAAAAGATGCTTACTCCTTGGAAGGAAAGTTATGACCAACCTAGACAGCATATTAAAAAGCAGAGACATTACTTTGCCAGCAAAGTTCCGTCTAGTCACGGCTATGGCTTTTCCACTGGTCGTGTATGGATGTGAGAGTTGGACTATAAAGAAAGGTGAGCGCCGAAGAACTGATGCTTTTGAACTGTGGTGTTGGAGAAGACTTGAGAGTTCCTTGGACTGCAAGGAGATCAAACTTGTCAATCCTAAAGAAATCAATCCTGAATATTCATTGGAAGGACTGATGTTGAAGCTGAATCTCCAATACTTTGGCCACCTGATGTGAAGAACTAACTCATTGGAAAAGACCCTGATGCTGGGGAAAATTGAAGGCAGGAGGAGAAGGGGATGACAGAGAATGAGGTCGTTGGATGGCATCACTGACTCAATGGATATGAGTTTGAGCAAGCTCTGGGAGTTGGTGAAGGATAGGGAAGCCTGTTGTGCTGCAGTCCATGGGGTCGCAGAGTCAGACCTGACTGAGTGACTGAACAACATCTGAGACTCGATTACCATGGCCTCTCCCAGAAAATTTATATCCTTCACTCAAATGTTATTTCCAGATTTCTCTCTTCAATTCCAATTAGTCTCTTATTTCCCCCTGTGTCTCAGCACCTCCACCTGGAGGCCCCCCAAGCATCTCAAACTCATTTTTTCCCCAAACCAAATCCTCTACAGCCCTCTACAAATCTGCTATTCATGAATTTCCTGTTTTGAATAATGCTATCTTTCCACACCAAGATGGCAGAATTAGAAACATCACCATCATCCTTGTGCATGTCTCTCCCCTTTTCTCAATCACAACATCCAGATATTCGCCTCAGCCCAGAAGTGTACCAAGTGAATGTCTCTTAAACATTCCTTCATCATTGACCTATTTCCCTGCAAGGTTCCACCACTCATTAAACCACACTCTTTTTCCTCTCAGATTTTGTGTAATTCATCACCTCTCAGTTGGTCTCTGCTTCCATCCCTCTCTGCCTCAGCACCTTTAAAACACACAGCTCTCTGAGGCTCACAAGATCAAGTCCACACTCCTTAGCACACCTCATAAGTTTTTTCATAGAGCTGTCATTACTCTTTAGCATGCCTTCTGAGGCTTTCAGAATCTGGCTAAAACCAATCTCTACAGTCTCCCTTTCCACCACTTCTATCCTCTTCCTCTCTGAGTCTCCATTCCAGTTCTGTTGGCCCACTGTGTTTTATGCTGTGTATTAGAACCAGACTGTCCGGGTTTAGCAAAAATGCCGAGCAGTTTGATGCTTCTAAAACTGAGCTCAAGTTGTTCTCTCTGCCTGGAAGTGTCCTTTGCCCACATCTCAGTCTATGATATCGCACTCAGATTTGAAGCTCACATATAAATTTCCTTCAACAGAATTAATGATTCACTTTCTGGGTTCCCATGGAATCTTATGCACACATGCAATAAAACAACTCTTACCAATTGTTTGAGGTTATTTCCCTTACTAGATGGACTCTGAGTTCCACAAGAAAACTTGAAATATATGTTCAATTGATGTGCAGCTTGAACTAGTGAATTTACTGTCCCTAGTATAGTTAGTACATTAAGCTGAAACTACTAATTATGTGGGCTGCCCCTGCTGGCTCAGTGGTAAAGAATCCGCCTGCCAATGCAGGAGAAGTGGGTTCAGTTCCTGGGTTAGGAAGAGCCCCTAGAGAAAGAAATAGCCACCCACTCCAGTATTCTTGCCTGGGCAATCCCATGGACAGAGGAGCCCAGCGGGCTATATAGTCCAGGGGGTTGCAAAAGAGCCAGACACAACAATAATAAATTATATACACCTAAGAATGAATTTTAATTAGATACTATACTGTAGATTAGAAACTAGAGAAGCAAACATTAATGTATTGAGTTTAAAGGAAGGGAGAAGTGATTCTACAGAACTAATTTGTCAAACAGAGGAATGGGGGACCTGCATGGAAGAAAGAAACAAAGATAAATCAGAGGTGGACATTATTTAAACACAAATTATCCACTTGAACACTGTCCCTGTTATTCTGTTTTTGTATATAGGCAGGAAGATGTGCCCTGGTATCAAATGAGAAAATATCTCATTTAAAATGATTAAAAACACTATGAAACATCAGCATTGAAGAAGTTGAAAACTTGTACTATATGTATTAGTTATGATGTTTTTTTATTGTTCTTAGACTACTTTTACATGTGTCACTTCTTGATGAGTGCTTTTTTGTAAATGAGTTCAAGACACAGGTAAAGAAGAAAGGAAATAGACACAAGTCTAGTTTAGTCACTTAGCTTGCTGTTTCTTCTGGACAATTTATCCATAATCTATAAAATGTCACCATCTACTGGAGGAAGACGGAGAAGGCAATGGCACCCCACTCCAGTACTCTTGCCTGGAAAATCCCATGGATGGAGGAAGAAAATATGTGCTATTCAACTTTGTTGTGGCAAGTGTTATTTATAGTCAACATGATTAACAACTTAGAACTATAGGACTTTTAGTAAGATGATTACACTAGTTCAGCTGGTGAAGAATTTCCACATCATACAAGTAAATATTCCTTATCACTCTGATTTGTTTGAGGATAGGTTTTCTTCAGTGGGCAATTCAGTTCAAGTACCCTTTAAAATGTTTTAACAAGCAGCTATTTCTCAGGAACACTTGTCTTCTGTTTTCAGCTGTTTGCTGTTCATTTCAGTTCAGTCACTCAGTCATGTCTGACTCTTTGCAACCACATGGACTGCAGCACGCCAGGCTTCCCTGTCCATCACCAACTCCCAGAGCTTGCTCAAACTCACATCCATTGATTAGGTGATGCCATCCAACCATCTCATCCTCTGTCGTCCCCTTCTCCTTCTGCCTTCTATCTTTCCCAGCATCAGGGTCTTTCCCAATGAGTCAGTTCTTCGCATCAGGCAGCCAAAGTACTGTTTACTGTTAGCACTTGACATGGAAGTATTGGGTATTAAAATGAGCTACTGTAGAGGTGGGACTTCCAAAATGAGTTAGTGAGAAGCTCAACAAATCTGTTCCTCAAAAAACAATGCTAAGACTGACAAAATTGCAAAAAAACAAAGCCGACCAAACAAAAAAAAGCCCCACCAACTTCTTCAGGACTGTGGAAATTGGACAGAAGGAAAGAAAGGTGCAGAAAAGTCATTTTAGAAATAATGGCTAAAACCATCCCAACCTTGATGAAAAACATTAATCTACACATACGATAATTTCAATGGATTCTCCATAGGATAAACACAAAGAACTCTATACCTAAACATATCATATTTAAACTATTGAAAGTCAAGAGAAAATCCTTAAAGCCACAGGAGAAAAATGACTTATCAGGGACAAGGGAACCACATCATATATAACAGAATCATAGTGACTTCTCATCAGCAATAATGAAGGCCAGAGGGTGGTGACATGATTTATTTAAAGGGGCAGAAGAGGAACTTCCCTAGTGGTCCAGTGGTTAGGACTCTATGCTTCCAAAGCAGGGGGTGCAGGTTCAATCTCTGGTCAGGGAAAGCTAGGATCCCACATGCTATGTGGTGAGACCAAAAAATATATATCAAGTGGCAGAAGAAAAAAATATTAGCCAGAACTTTACATCCAGCAAAACCATCTTTCAAAAATAAAGGCAAAGAGTAAAGGATCTGAATAGATATTTCTCCAAAGAAGGTATAGAGATGTCCCATACGTACATGAAAAGATGCTCAAGATCATTATCCTTCAGGGAAATGCAAATAAAAATCACAATGAAATATCAGTTCACCCCAGCTAGGATGGCCATTATCAAACTCAGATAGAAACAAGTGTTGGCAAAGATATGCAGAAATCAGAAGTTACATGTGGCCACTTTGGAAAACATTCTGGTCTTTCCTCAAAATGTTCAACACAAGTAAAGACCTAAATGTAAGGCCAGAAAGTGTAAAACTCTTAGAGGTAAACATAGGCAGAACACTCTTTGACCTAAATCGCAGCAAGATCCTCTTTGCTCTACCTCCTAGAGTAATGGAAATAAAAACAAAAATAAACAGATGGGACCTAATTGAACTTAAAAAGTTAATCACAGACTTAACATTTGACTCAGAAATCCCATCTTTAAGCATATATCCAAGAGAAATAAAGACACAAGTCAACACAAAAACTTGGACATGAATATTCATGTCAGCAATATTCATACTAGCCCAAAGTGGAAACAAATGTCCATCAGCTGATGAATGGACAAATATGGTGTATCCAAGCAATGGAATATTACTCAGCCATAAAAAGAAAAATGGTTGATAACTGCTACAACATGATGAATTTTTAAAACATAATGCTAAGTGAAAGAAGCCAGTCAAAAGACCAAACATTATATTATTATATTTTATTTTTCTGAAATCTCCAGAGTTGGCAAATCAATAAAGACATAAAGCAGATTAGTTGTTGCCTAGGGCTGGTGGGGGGGCAGGCAGCGGAGTTTTGGGAGAGTGACAGCTAAAGGGTACAAGGTTTCTTTTTGTGTTTATGCTGCTGCTGCTGCTGCTGCTGCTGCTGCTGCTGCTGCTAAGTCACTTCACTCGTGGCTGACACTGTGCGACCCCATAGACGGCAGCCCACCAGGCTCCGCCATACCTGGGATTCTCCAGGCAAGAACACTGGAGTGGGTTGCCATTTCCTTCTCCACTGCATGAAAGTGAAAAGTGAAAGTGAAGTCGCTTAGTCGTGTCCAACTCTTTGCGTCCCCATGGACTGCAGCCTACCAGGCTCCTCCATCCGTGGGATTTTCCAGGCAAGAGTTACTGGAGTGGGTTGCCATTGCATTCTCCATTTTATGTTTATAACAACGTTCTAAAGTTGATTGTGGGTAATAGTTGTATGACTCTGCGGAGTTACTAGACCACTAAATTGTACACTTTAAATGGGTAAATTGTATGATATATAAACTGTTGTTGTTGTTCAGTAGCTAAGTTGTCTCCTACTCTTTGTGACCCTATGAACTGCAGCACACCAGGCTTTTCTGTCTTTCAGTATCTTCCAGAGTTTGCCCAAGTTCATTTCCATTGAGCCAGTGATGCCATCCAACCACCTTATCTTCTGTCATTCCCTTATCCTCCTGCCCTCAATCTTTCCCAGCGTCAGGGTCTTTTCCAATGATTCAGCTCTTCACATCAGGTGGCCAAAGTCTTGGAGTTTTAGCTTCAGCATCAGTCCTTCCAATGAATATTCAGGGTTGATTTCCTTTAGGATTGACTGGTTTGATCTCCTGGCTGTCCAAGGGGACTCTCAAGAGTCTTCTCTAGCACCACAATTCAAAAGCATCAATTATTTGGTGCTCAGCCTTCTTAATGATCCATCTCTCACATCTGTACATGACTACTGGAAAAACCATAGCTCTGTCTATATGGACCTTTGTCAGCAAAGTGATATCTATGCTTTTTAATATGCTGACTAGGTTTGTCATAGCTTTCCTCCCAAGGAGCAAGTGTCTTTTAATTTCATGTCTGCAGTCACCATCCACAGTGATTTTGGAATCCAAGAAAATAAAATCTGTCACTGTTTCCACTTTTTCCCCACCTATTTGCCATGAAGTGATGGGACCAGATGCCATGATCTTAGTTTTTTGAATGTTGAGTTTTAAGCCAGCTTTTTCACTTTCCTCTTTCACCTTCATCAAGAGGCTTTTTAGTTCCTTTTCACTCTCTGCCATTAGAGTGGTATCAACTGCATAATTGAAGTTGCTGATATTTCTCCCAGCAATCTTGATTCCAACTTGTGCTTCATTCAGCCCAGCATTTCACATGATGTACTCTGCATTTAAGTTAAATAAGCAAGGTGACAATATACAGCCTTGACGTACTCCTTCCCCAATTTGGAATCAGTCCATTGTTCCATGTCTGGTTCTAACTGTTGCTTCTTGACCTGCATACAGATTTTGAAGGAGGCTGGTAAGGTGGTCTGGTATTCCCATATCTTTAAGAATTTTCCACAGAGTCTAAGGCTTTAGTGTAGCCAGTGAAGCAGATGGTTTTGTGGAATTCCCTTGCCTTCTCCATGACCCAAGGAATATTGGCAATTTGATCTCTGGTTCCTCTGCATTTTCTAATCCCACCTTGTACATCTGGAAGTTCTCGGTTCATGTACTGCTGAAGCCTAGCTTGAAAGATTTTAAACATAACCTTTCTACTGTGTAAAATGAGCACAGTTTTATGGTAGTTTGAACATTCTTTGGCATTGCTGTTCTTTGGGATTGGAATGAAAACTTACCTTTTCCAGTCCTATGGCCACTGATGAGTTTTCCAAATTTGATGACATATTGAGTCAGCACTTTAACAGCATCATCGTTTACGATTTGAAATAGCTTAGCTGGGATTCCATAACCTCCACTAGCTTTGTTTGTAGTAACGCTTCCTAAGGCACAGTTGACTTCACACTCCAGGATGTCTGGCTCTAGGTGAGTGACTACACCATAAAAAATCCAAACAGTTAAATAACGAAGTGATTGAACCAGTAATCAAAAACTTTCATAAAACAAAAGCCCAGAGCCCCAGCTGGCCTCAGTTCGTCCCCCACCATCCCCTTGTGGCCTGTCATGTGTTCAACGTAGGGCCCATTGTGGAGTGTCTTTTGTCCTCAGAAACAGAATGCATCCAGAAAGGTGGCTGCCTCTTCACTCATCATGCAACTGCTCTGTTCTTGGTGAACCTGGTGTGGAACCTGGTGCTAAATCATTAGCTAAACTTGCTTCCGGGTCAGGGTTTCAAATGTAACAGAGAAGCTCCTTCACTGCTATCTATCAAAAGGCAGCCCTTGACATAAGAGTTTGTAAAAATAATTAATAGAAAGAAAAAATATTTTTATAGTATAGTTAAAGAAACACATACACACAAAGGAAAACCTATGATCAGATGGCTTATTTGGTGAATTCTACCACACATGTAAATAATGCCAATTCTTCTCCAAATGTTTAAAAAGTAGAAGAGGAGGTAACACTTCCTAAGTCACTCTATACCAACTGCACACAAAGGAAGTCCAAGAAAGGAAAATTACAGACCATTATCTTTTATGAATATAGATGAAAAATTCTCAACAAAATACTAGTAATCAAATCCAGTGTCATATTAAAAGAGTTACACACCATGACGAATCAGAATTTAGGGCCACTGAACACATGAAATTCAGTCAATGTAATATGACATAATAACAAAATAAAAGGAAAAACACATGATCATCTCAATGGATGCAGAAAAAGCATTTAACATAACTTAACACTTTTATGATTAAAAAAATCAGTAAATTATGAACAGAAGGAAATTTCCTTAACATAATAAAGGGATTTTAAAAAAAAAAAAACAGCTAATATACTCCAAGGTGAAATACTAAAAGCTTTCCACCTACAATCAGAAACAAGACAGGGATGTTTGCTTATGCCACTGCTATTCAACATTGTTCTGGAAATTCTAGCCAGAGCAATTAAGCATGAAAAAGAAGTAAAAGGCATCCAAACTGGAAAGGAAAAAGTATAACTCTCTGTAATCACAGATGAGATCATCCTACATACAGAAAATACTAATGAATCTAAACATACACAGACTCCTGGAGCTAGCAAACAATCTCAACAAAGTTGCAGGGGAGAACAAGACAGCGGAAGAGTAGGTGGACGTGGAGTACATCTCTCTCCACAGATACATCAGGAATACATCTTCAGACACAGAAGTGCATGCAGAACACCAACTGAGAGCAGACAGGAGTACCTGAGCAGCGGAAAAGAATATGTAGACCCATGCAAAACTCGGTAGGATGAAGGAACTGGGGGGGGGGGGGAACAGGAGTGTTAGAAGGACTGAACCTGCCCTTGGTGGGTGGGGGAACTGAAGCAAGGGTCTGATCCCCACATTGGGGCAATTGTCTGAGTCAGAGGAGAAACATTTAAGGCTGAGAGTGAAATAGCTGATCTGTGGCAGTCAAAATGGAATGAGAATCAGACAGTCCTTGCTGCAGCCATACATAATCCAGACAGTGATGTAGATCCCCTGGAAGGTGCAGCAGCTGGGAGCTGGAGTTTAAGAATTGTGGAGCAATCTCAGGGCAAGGGCTGCTGTTGACTGCAGAGAGACAGATTGAGGGGATGTGAGGGAGGAGATTGTGGTGGGAAATGCCCATGGAAGCAAGGTGATACTGCTGAGTCACATGAAGGGGGTGGAGCCATAACCACAGCCTCTCTCCCTCCACATGACAGCATTGGCAGCTGAACAATAGAGAGGCTGGCCCATCAAATGCCTGATGCACTGAACTACAGAGTAGGACCCCACCCAGGGTACCCCTTTAAGTGCCTGATGCATCAATCTACAGAGTAGGAGCCCAGCCGGGGGCGGAGGGGGAGTCTGGGGGGGAAGGGGCCTCTATGTGCCTGATGCATGGAACAACAGATAAGAAGCCCAGGCAACGGAGCCATCTAAGTATCTGAATGGGTGGAACTACAGAGAAAGACTGGCCAAAGAGGCCTTCTGATCGCCAGCTACAAGAGGCTCAAAAAAAGACTCGGATAGGGCCATAACTCCTGCAGTGGAGGCAGTCCATGTTCCTAGACACTTGGTGCTCCCAGGGTCCCTGCAAGCTAAGCAGCTGTGCCACCTTCATGCTCAACTCTCACTGGGGCAGAGCTGCCACAGGCAAAAAAGTCTTGTGTCTATGCGGGCAGGGTCCCTTTGGTAGTGTCCTTTTATATTTCTTCTTCTGTTTTTTCTTTTTTTACAACTTTAATTTTATTAAACTTATTATTATTTTTTCTACATTTATTCCTTTATTTGCCTTTCCCACTGTTCTTTTCCCCTTGCAGTTAATCTTTAATGTATATAAATATTCTTCATCTACCTCTATTTAACTTTGCATATCTATTCTTTCTTTCTTTCTTTTCCTTCCGCTCAACATAGTTGCTAGTTTTCTTTTCAATGCTTTATTCCCCACTTGGCACCTTGTTTTAGTTTTCCTTTCCAGGTTGTGCTAAAGTTAGTTTTGTTCTTATCTGGTAAATATATTTTTTATTTCCTTTCTTCACCAGACCAATCTACTGTACTTTATTTTTATTGGACTGTTTTCATTTTGCTCATGGGTGTATATGTATATGTGTATATTCCATTATTTTAATTATTATTTGCCTGATTTTGTAACTGCCATTTGTCTGGGGTTCATCTTTGGTTTCTCGTTTCTAGATATTTGTTTTACTCTCCCTTAATGCTATAACAAACCACCTGTGGAATATTCGTCCCTGACCAGTGATCAAACCCTGAACCTTTGGAGTGGGAGCACTAACTACAAGACCCTACGCTTCCAGAGAACTAACCCTAGGAAGTATCAAATAGTGAGAACTCACACAAAGAAAACCACTTGGATACAAGACCCAGCATAACCCAACCACCAATAGCACCCTGTGCAGGAAGCCTCATCTAAACAACAAACAAAACAAAAATACAAACCCAATCATCAGCAGACAGGATTACTGCCTCCCTCTGCCTTGCCCATCAGAAGAAAAACAAACAAACAAAAACTCAGTACAAATCTCACCCTAAAGGAAGCTTACACAAACCACTGGACCAAACTTAGGAGGGCAGAAATCAAAAGGAAGAAAGAATTCAGCCTTGAAGCCCGGGAAAAGGAGACCTCAAACACAATAAGTTTAAAAAAAAAATAATGAAAAGGCAGAGAAATACTACACAAATGAAGGAATAAACTAGAAACACAGAAGTACAAATAAATGAAGAGGAAATAGGCAAACTATCTGAAAAAGAATTCAGAATAGTGATAGAAAAGATGATCAAAAACTTTGAAAACAAAATGGAGAAAATGCAAGAATCAATTAACAAAGATCTAGAAGAATTAAAGAATAAACATACAGACAAACAACAGAATTACTGAAATTAAAAATACTCTAGAAGGAATCAACAGCAGAATATCTGAAGCAGAAGAACGAATCAATGAGCTGGAAGATAAAATGTTGGAAATAACTTATGAAGAGCAGAATAAAGTAAAAAGAATGAGAAGAACTGAGGATAGTCTTAGAGACCTCTGGGACAATATCCAACGCATCAACATTCGAATTGTAAGGGTCACAGAAGAAGAGAAAAAGAAAGGGTATGAGAAAACTTTGAAGAGATTAGAGTTGAAAATTTCCCAATATGGAAAAGGAAATAGTCAATCAAGTCCAAGAGGCACAAAGAGTCCTATACAGGATGAACACAAGGAGAAACACGCCAAGACACATACTAATCAAACTAACAAAGACCAAACACAATGAAAGAATATTAAAAGCAGCAAGGGAGAAGCAACAAGTAACATACAAGGGAAACCCCATACACTTAACAGCTGATCTTTCAGCAGAAACTCGGCAGGCCAGAAGGGAAAGACAGAATATATTTAAAGTATTGAAAGGGAAAAATCTACAACCAACATTACAGTACCCAGCAAGGATCTCATTCAAAATTGATGGAGAAATAAAAAGCTTTTCAGACAAGCTAAAGTTAAGAGAATTCAGTACCACCAAACCCGCTTTACAACAAATGTTAAACGGACTTATGTAGTCAAGAAGTAGAAGAGAAGAAAAAAGATCTACAAAATCAACCTCAAACAATTAAGAAAATGGCAATAGGAACATATATATATATATCAATAATTACTTTAAAAGTAAATGGATTAAATGCTCCAACCAAAAGATACAGACTGACTGAATGTATACAAAACCAAGACCCATACATATGCTGTCTACAAGAAACCCACTTCAGACCTAAAGACACATATAGACTGAAAGTGAGAGGATGGAAAAATATATTCCATGCAAATGGGAAGCAAAAGAAAGATGGAGTAGCAGTCCCCATATCAGACAAAATAGACCTTAAAATAAAGAGGATTACAAGAGATAAGGAAGGACACTACATAATGATCAAGGGATCAATCCTAGAGGAAGACATAACAATTGTAAATATCTATGCACTCAACATAGGAGCACCTCAATACATAAGACAAACACTAACAGACATAAAAGGAGAAACTGACAGTAACACAATCATAGTAGGAGACTTTAACACCCCAATCACACCAATGGGCAGATCATCAAAACAGAAAATTAAAAAGGAAACACAAGTCTTAAACAATACATTAGATGAGATGGATCTCATTGATATCTTAAGGACATTCAGATGCAGAATACACCTTGTTCTCAAGTGCACTTGGAACATTCTCCAGGATAGACCACATCTTGGGTCACAAATAAAACCTCAGTAAATTTAAGAAAGTTGAAATCATATCAAGCATCTTCTCCAACCACAACGCTATGAGACTAGACATCAATTACAAGAAAAAAACTGTAAGAAACACAAACAAATGGAGATTAAACAATGCATTTCTAAATAACCAATAGGTTACTGAAGAAATAAAAAAAAGTTCTAGAAACAAATGACAATGAAAACACAACTCAAAACCTATGGGATGCAGCAAAAGCAGTTCTAAGAGGGAAGTTTATAGCAGTACAATCCTACCTCAACAAACAAGAAAAACATCAAACAGACAACCTAACTTTACACCAAAAACAACTGGAAAAAGAACAATAACCCCCAAAATTAGCAGAAGAAAAGAAATCATAAAGATCCGAGCAGAAATTAATGAAAAAGAAATGAAAAGAAACAATAGTAAAGATTTTAAAAGCTGGTTCTTTGAGAAGATAAACAAAATTGACAAATCTTTAGCCAGACTCATCAGGAAAAAAAGAGAGAAGAATCAAATGAACAAAATTAGTACTGAAAAAGGAGAGGTTATAACAGACAGTGCAGAAATACAAAGGATTAAAACAGACTATTATGAACAACAATATGGCAATAAAATGGATAACCTTGAAGAAATGGACAGATTCTTAGATAAGTTCAATCTTTCAAGACTGAACCAGGAAGAAATAGAAATTATGAACAACCTGATTACAAGCACTGAAGTTGAAGCTGTGATCAAAAATCTCCAAAAGAACAAAAGCCCAGGACCAGACAGCTTCACAGAAGAATTCTATCATACATTAGAAACAAGCTAATACCTATCCTTCTAAAACTCTTTCAAAAAATTGCAGAGGAAGGGAAACTTCCAAACTCATTCTACGAGGCCAATATCACCCTGATACCAAAACCAGACAAAGACAACACAAAAAAAGAATACTACAGGCCAATATCACTGATGACCATAGATGCAAAAATCCTCAACAAAATTTTAGCAAACAGAATTCAGAAACACATCAAAAAGCTCATACAACATGATCAAGTTGGGTTTATTCCAGGAATGCAAGGATTCTTCAATATAAGCAAATCAACCAATGTGATACACAGCATATTAACAAATTGAAAGATAAAAACAATATGATCATCTCAATAGATGCACAAAAAGCCTTTGACAAAATTCAGCACCCATTTATGATTAAAACTCTTCAAAAAATGGGCATAAAAGGAACCTACCTCAACATAGTAAAGGCCATATATGATAAGCCTACAGCAAAAATTATTCTCAATGGTGAAAAACTGAAAGCATTCCCCCTAAGATCAGAAACAAGACAAGGGTGTCCACTTTTGCCATTATTATTCAACATAGTTGAGGAAGTCTTAGCTATAGCAATCAGAGAAGAAAAAGAAATTAAAGGAATCCAGATTGGAAAAGAAGAAGTAAAGCTCTCACTGTTTGCAGATTGCATGATACTGTATGTGGAAAACCCTAAAGACAGTATCAGAAAATTACTAGAGCTAATCAGTGAATTTATCAAAGTTGCAGGATACAAAATCAATACCCAGAAATCACTAGCATTTCTATATACTAACAATTAAAAATCAGAAAGAGAAATTAAGGAATCAATCCCATTCACCATTGCAAAAAAAAAAAAGAACTAAATATCTAGGAATAAACTTACCTAAGGAGACAAAATAACTGTACACATAAAAAGACACTGATGAAAGAAATCAAAGATGACATAAACAGATGGAGAGATATTCCATGTACCTGGGTGGGAAGAATCAATATTGTGAAAATGACTATATTGCCAAATGCAATCTACAGATTCAACGTGATCCCTATCAAATTATCAATGGAATTTTTCACAGAACTAGAACAAAAAAATTCACAGTTCATATGGAAACACAAAACACCCTGAATAGGCAAAGCAATCTTGAGAAAGAAGAATGGGGCTGGAGGACTCAACCTTCCTGACTTCAGATTATACTATAAAGCTACAGTCATCAAGACAGTATAGTACTGGCACAAACACAGAAATATAAACCAATGGAACAAGATAGAAAGCCCAGAAATAAGCCCATGCACCTACAGGTACCTTATTTTTGACAAAGAAGGCAAGAACATACAATGGGGCAAAGACAGCCTCTTCAATAAATAGTGCTGGGAAAACTAGACAGCTACGTGTAAATGAATGAAATTAGAACACTTCTTAACACCATACACAAAGATAAACTCAAAATAGATTAAAGACCTAAATGTAAGACCAGAAACTATAAAACTCTTAGAGGAAAATGTAGGCAGAACACTCAGTGACATAAAACAAAGCAAGATCCTCTATGACCCACCTCCTAGAGTAACAGAAATAAAAACAAAAGTAAACAAGTGGGACCTGATTAAACTTAAAAGCTTTTGCACAGCAAAGGAAACTATAAGCAAGGTGAAAAGACAACCCTCAGAATGGGAGAAAACAATAGCAAATGAAACAACTGACAAAAGATTAATTTCCAGAATATACAAGCAGCTCATTCAACTCACTGCCAGAAAAACAAATAACCCAATCAAAAAGTGGGGAAAAGACCTAAACAGACATTTCTCCAAAGAAGACATACAGATGGCTAACAAACCCATGAAAAGATGCCCAACATCGCTCATTATTAGAGAAATGCAAATCAAAACCAGAATGAGATATCACCTCACACTAGTCAGGCCATCATCAAAAAGTCTACAAACAATAAATGTTGGAGAGGGTGTGGAGAAAAGGGCATGCTCTTGCACTGTTGGTGGGAATGTAAATTGATACAGCCACTATGGAAGACAGTATGGAGATTTCTTAAAAAAGTAGGGATAAAAACCACCATATGACCCAGCAATCCCGCTCCTAGGCATATACCCCAAGGAAACCAAAATTGAAGGAGACACATGTATCCCACTGTTCATTGCAGCACTGTTTACAATAGCTAGAACATGGAAACAACCTAGATGTCCATCAACAGATGAATGGATAAAGAAGTCATGGTACATTTACGCAATGGAATTTTACTCAGCCATAAAAAGGAACACATTTGAGTCAGTTCTGATGAGGTGGATGAACCTAGAACCTATTATACAGAGTGAAGTGGGTCAGAAAGAGAAAGATAAATATTGTATTCTAATGCACATATACACAATCTAGAAAAATGTTACTTAAGAATTTATTTATAGGGCAGCAATGGAGAAACAGACATAGTGAATAGACTTATGAACATGGGGAGAGGGGAGGACAGGGTGAGATGTATGGAAAGAGTAACATGGAAACTTACATTACCATATGTAAAATAGATTACCAATGGGAATTTGCTGTATGACTCAGGAAATTCAAACAGGGGCTCTGTATCAACCTAGAGGGGTGGGATGGGGTGGGAGATGGGAGGGAGGTACAAAAGGGAGGGGATATATGTATACCTACGGCTGATTCATGTTGAGGTTTGACATAAAACAACAAAATTCTGTAAAGTAATTATCCTTCAATAAAACAATAAATTTTAAAAAGTTGCAGGGTACATTATCAATATGCAAATACCAGTTATAATTCTATTTGTTAGCAATAAAAACCTGAAAGAGAAATTTTAAAACTTCCATTTACAATAGCATCAAAAGAAACAAAATACCTTGGAATAAATGTAATCGACAAGGTGAAAGACTTGCACACTGAAAACCATAAACATAATTGAAAAAAATTGAAGACTTAAATAAATGGAAAATTATTTCATGTCTATGGGTCGAGAAACTTAATATTGTTAAGGTGGCAATAGCCAACGATAGCAATTTACAGATTTAGTACAATCCTTATCAAAATCTCAGCAGTTTTTAAGAAATGAGAAAGTTGATCCTAGAATTCTTATGGAATTTTCAGGGATCCTGAATAGCCAAAATAGTCATGAAAAAGAGAAACAAAGTAGAAGGATTAACATTTCCTGATTTCAAAACTTACTACGAAGACACAGTAATAAAAACAGTGTGATACTGGCATGAGGTTATACATTCAGATCACTGGAATTGAATTGCGAGTCCAAAATAGATTCATACATCTATGGCCAATTTACTTTTGACAAGTGTGCCAAGACCATTCAATGGGGGAAACAATAGGCTTTTCAACAAATGCTGCTGAAACAACTGGATATCCATATGCAAAAATAAAGTTGTGCCCCTACTTCCCACCATATATAACAGCTGATTCAGAATGGATAAAAAAAAAAAAAAACCTAAATATTAGAGCTAAAACCATAAAATTCTTAGAAGTAAACATAAGGGCAAATCCTCATGACTTTGGAATTGGTGATGGTTTCTTAGATATGACACCAAAGCACAGCAACAAAATAAAAATAGATAAGTTCGATTTCATCAAAATTTAAAACTTATGCATCAAAGGACACAATGGAAAAAGTGAATAGACACTCCCATGGAATGGGAGTAAACTCTCGGGATTTCCCTGGTGGTCCAGTAGTTAAGATTCCATGCTTCCACTGCAGGGGTTGCACATTCCATCCCCAGTCAGGGAACTAAGAATCCCACGTGGCCCAGTACACAGTCAAATAAATAAATAAAATGGGGACTTCTAGAGGTTCCCCCACAAAACCCCTCATACTACTTCACAAAAAAGAGACAAAAAAAAATTAAATGGGCAAAGGACTAGGATAGACATTTTTCCAAAGAACAAATAAAAATTGCCAACAAGCAATTGAATAGTTGTTGTTCAGTCACTCAGTCATGTCCAACTCTTTGGGACCCCATGAACTGCAGAAGCCAGGCTACCCTGCCCTTTACCATCTCTCGGAGTTTGCTCAAACTCATGTCCATTGAATCGGTGATGCCATCCACCCATCTCATCCTCTGTCGTCCCCTTCTCCTCCTGCCCTCAATCTTTCCCAGCATCATGGTCTTTCCTCATAAGTCAGCTCTTCACATCAGGTGGCCAAAATATTGATGCCAACACAATTAGTCATTAGGGAAATGTAAATAAATACCATCTACTAGGATGGCTAATAGAAAACAAAAACAATATAAAATAGCAAGTGTTGGTGAGGATGTAGAGAAATTGGAACCCTCAGACATTGTTTGTGGAATGTAAAATGGTGCAACTGCTGTGGAAAACAGTATGATGGTTCCTCAGTAAGTTAAACATAGAATTATCACATGACCCAGCAATTCTACTCTTGAATATTGTTATGGACTGAATATTGTATACCCCCCATTCATACACTGAAATTCTAACCTCTAATGCATCTGTATTTGGAGATGAGGCCTTTAAGGAAGTGATTAAATGAGGTCATAAAGGTGGGTACCTGGTCTGAAAGGATTAGTGTCCTTATAAGAAGAGATACAAAGAGCTCATTTGTTCTCTCTCCACTTTCACGCACTGAGGCCAAGTCCATGTGAGGATATAGCAAAAAGGCAGCTATCTCCAAGCTCAGAAGAAAGCTTTACCAGAAACTAACCATGCTGGCACCTTGATCTCAGACTTTCAGCCTCCAGCATTGTGAGAAAATAAATTTCTATTGTTTAAGCCATTGTGGCAGCCTGAGGAGACTAAGACAGGTATATACTCCAAAGATTTGAAAATAGATGTTCAAATAAAAACTTCTACATGAACATTCATAACAGCACTATTTACAATAGTCAAAAGGAAGAGATAAGTCAAATGTTCATTATCTGATAAATAGATAAACAAAAGGTGGCATATTCAAGCAATGGAATATTATTCAATCATAAAAAGGAATGGAGTACAGATTAAATGTACAACATAGATGAACCTTGAAAACATTATGCTAAGTGAAAGGAATCAGGCACAAAGTGCCACATATATGATTCCACTTATGTGAAATATTCAGAATAGGCAAACCTCTAGAGACAGAAAGCAGATTAATAGTTGCCAGGGACTGGGGGAAAGGTAGAATGGGGCATGACTGATTAATGTGTAACGGATTTCCTTTTGGGATGATGAAAATATTCTGAAAGTAGATAGCGGTGATGTTTGCACAACATTGTGAATGTACTAAAGGTTACTTATTTGTGCACTTTTAAATGGTTAAAATGTTACATGTTATATGTATTTTACCACACTAAAACTATTTCTAAAAAATAAAGAGATGGAGAAATATATACCACACTAACATAAAAGAAATCTGAAGTAGTTATAATTAATTTTATACAAAGTGAACACCAGAACAAGAAGACATAACAATCCTTAATATGTATGCACCTAAAAACACAGCATCAAAATATCTGAGGCAAAGTGATAGAACTGCAAGGAGAAGTAGACAAATACACTATTATAGTTGAAGACTGTGTTAATGTTAACCAAGAATTATGAGAACAGAGCCATGGTTCAACCCAAAAAAGATAAAAGTAGCTTTCATTTCGGATTTGTTAGGACTGCAGCCTTCGAGACACAGCTCCAAGAAGCATTTGGGTTGTGTTCTGCCAGACTACAAAATGGGGGAAGTTTATAAAGGCAAAAATCTGCAAGGTTACATAAACTTTTGGCCAAGAATTAGGACTGGAGCTGGAAAGAAGTAAGGGTATTTCTTAAGCAAGGATTGGTTGGAGTTTGAAATGATTACATAGTTACAAAGATCTGAGTGATTTTGAAGCTATAAGGTTGCAGCTAGCAGCTGCTAGCAGATATTATTTTGAGAATGGCTGGTGATGTCCTTGAATTTGATACAACTGAGAAAATTCAAGTTCTCAGTGATTCAGCAATATGTCTGAAACCACATCCACAATGACCACCTGTCTCCATTTTGGATGCCTCGATGATAGCTACTCCATTTTGATTTTTTAAATGATCTTAAATATGTCATCAACTGCAACATTCCTGTATCAATAATTGACAGGTCCAGCCAGAAGATGATCAGAAAGGATATGGTTGAAATGAAAGGCACCATCAATCTAATCTTAGATCTGAATCTAACTGACATTTATAGAATACTTTATCCAACAACAGCAGAATACACCTTATGAGTTCTCAAGCTCACATGGAACATTCACCAAGATAGAATACATACTGGGCCATAGACACACTTTAACATGATTGGGAGAATATATATCATACAAAGTATGCTTTCTGATTACAATGGATTTAAACTAGAAATCAATAAGAGATATAGCTGGAAAATCCCCAAACGCTTGAAAATTAAACTACACTCTTCTTAATAACACATGAGTCACAGAAGTCTCTAGAGAAATGTCAAACCAACAAACTTCTACTCTAAGAAACTAGAGAAAGAGCATACAAAAATGCAAAGCAAACAGGAGGAAGGAAATAATAAATATTAATGAGGAAATAAATAAAACAGAAACTATAAAAACACTATAGAAAATCAACAAAACTAAAAGTTTGTTGAGATGATCAACAAAATTGACAAATCTTTAAGCAGAAAAAAGGGGAGCAAACTCAAATTATTGAATCAGAAATGAAAGAGAGGACTTTACTACTGACCGTACAGAAATAAAGAGGGTTATAAAGGAATACTGTAACAATTGTATACCAACAACAACCAAAAATTAGATAACCAGTATAAAACAGACACATTCTTAGAAAGACACAAACTTCTGAAGCTTTCTCTAGAAGAAATATTAATAGAAAATGTGAACGGATCTGTAAAATGTAAGGATATTGAATTAGTAATTTTCAAAAAGCTTCTCACAAAGAAAAGCCCGGGACCAGGTGGCTTCTTTGGTGAATTTTACCGAACATTTACAGAATTAACATCTCACAAACTTCAAAAAAATAGAAGGTATATGTCCCAACATATTTTATGATACCAAAATCAGACAAGAAAACTCCAGATCAATTATCATTTATAAATACAGACACACAAAAAATTCTGAAACAAAATACTAACAAACCAAATCTAGCAATGTGTAAGAAGGATTACATGTCATGACCAAGTGGAATTTATGAAATGCAGAAATGTAAGGTTGTGATTTAACAAACAAAAGCCAATAAATCAATCAGTGTAACACAACACATCAATTGAATAAAGGCCCCCAACCAGATGATTATCTCCATAGATGTAGATAAACATTGACAATAGCTAACATCCTTTCATGGTAAAACCACTCAATACACTAGGAATAAAAGGAATCTTACTCAAACTAATAAAAGAAAGAAAGTGAAGTCGCTCAATCATGTCCAACTCTTTGAGACCCCATGGACTGTAGCCTGCCAGGCTTCTTTGTCCACAGGATTTTCCAGGCAAGAGTACTGGAGTGGGTTGCCATTTCCTTCTCCAGAAAATCCATAGCTAACATCATATTAATGGTGAAAAACTGGAAGTCTTCTTAAGAAGGAGCAAGACAAGGATGTTTGTTCTTGACACTTGCATGCCACATTGTACTAGATGTTTTAGCCAGGGCAGTTAGACAAAAAAATAAACAGATGGTGCATTGATTGGAAAAGAAGTAAAATACACTTAAACGAGGTGAATTTTATACTGTGTAAATTATACCTCAATAGAGCTATTTTTAAAAAATTTGCTACTGCAACAGTGACACTTAGAATTTTAAGTCAGGTGTTTTAATAAAAAGTAGATACAGTCCGGGAAGCACATGTAATCATGTGGGTTCACTTTAGACTACTTCTTCACTAGACAGCAGTGAACAAATACTGCATGTCTAAATGCCAACCTCCAAATGTTCGCAAATTGAGAAAGGGAATGAAAATCTGCCAACATAGAACTTCTGAGCCTAATGCATTAGGCCCAGAGAGCTTCTCTCTGCATTAGGATGGTTGTGGTCCAGATTTCATTGTGTCAAATCTGGAGCCTGGCCATTTCCTCCTGGCAGAACTTCTTGTCTCAACTTTCTCTTCACACTATTCCCAGCTTAACTTTTTTTAATGTGGTAAAATATACAGAACATAGAAATTGCCATTTCAACTCTTTTAAAGTTTGCTGTTCAGTGGTATTAAGTACACTCATATTGTTATACAACAATCACTACCATCCATCTCCAGAATTTTTTCATCTTCTCAAACTGCAACTAAGTACCCCTTAGACAATAATTTCTCATCTCCACCCCCTACCCAGCCCAGGAGGCCACCTTTCAAATTTCTGTCTCTATGAATTTGACTATTCTATGTATCTCATATAAGTGGAATCATACAGTATTCATCATTTTGTGTCTGGTTTATTCCACATATAATATTCTCAAGGTTCATTCCTTTTTAATGCTGAATAATGTTCTACTTTGTATGTATACCATTTTGTTTATCTATTCATCCACCAATGGACATTTGGGTTGTTTCTACGTTTTGGCTATTGTGAATAATGCTGTTATGAACAATAGTGTACAAAAAAAAAACTGTTTGTGTGAGTCCCTGCTTTCAATTCTTTTATGTAAATACCCAGAAGTGGGATTGCTGGATCATATTGGTAATTCTATGCGTAACTTGTTTTTTGAGAAATATCAGTAATGTTTTCCACAACATCTGCATCACTTTATATTCCCACTAGCAATGCACAAGGGTTCTGATTTCTCCACATCCTTGGCCAACACTAATTTTCTTTATTTTTTTAATGATGGCCATTGTAATGAGTAGAAGTTGTTACCTCATTGTGGGTTTGATTTGTATTAACCTGATTAGTGATATTGAGCATTTTTTTCATGTGCTTATTGACATGAAAACCTCAATAATCTACATGCCCTCTTTAGAGAAGTGTCTATTCAAGTTCCTTGCCCACTTTTTAATTGGGCTGTTTGGTTTTTTGTTGTTGTTGAGCTGTAGGAGTTTGTATATATTATGGATACTATTCCCTAATCAGATATATGATTTGCAAAGATTTTCTTTCATTCTGTGGGTTGCCTTTTTTCTCTGCCAGTAGTGTCCTTTGATGCACAAAGTTTAAAAAAGAAAACGATGTAGTCCAATTAATCTATTTTTTCTTTTGTTGCCTGTGCTTTTGATGTTGCATCCCGAAACAACTGCCAAATCCAATGTCATGAAGGTTTCCCCTTATGTTTTCCTCTAAGAATTTTATAGTTTTAGCACTTATAGTTAGGTCTTTGATCCACTTTGAGTTAGTTTTTGCTTATATGATTCCAATTTCATTCTTTTGCATGTGGATATCAAGTTTTCTCAACACCATTTGTTGAGAATACTTTACTTTCCCCATTGACTTGACTTGGTATCCATATTGACAATCAAGTGACCATAAATGTGAAAGTTTATTTCTGGACTCTATTCTATTCCAATTGGTTTATATCAGCAGGTTAACTTTTTTTTAAGTTAATTTTATTTACTTATTTATTTTGGCTGCACTGGGACTTTGTTGTGGTCCACAGGGTATCTCTAATAGCAGAGCCTGAGGACTTCTCTAGTTGTGGCATGTGGGCTTTTCTTGTGGTGCACAAGCTCTAGAGTGCATGGGCTCTCTACTTGGCAATCACAGCATTTGGGATCTTAGTTCTCTGATCAGGGATCAAATCCACATCCCCTGCATTGGAACGTGGATTCTTAACCACCGGACCAGCAGGGAAGTTTCAAGGTTAACTTTATTTAAAGTACATTGTGTTGATATAAGAGCTTTGTAACTGCGCCAGAGACATGCAGTCTCTTTGAGATTAGACATAAGGACATTGGAAACTCCTGGAAAGGAAATGTAAGACTTGAGTGCGCTAACCCAGGCAAATAAATTAACTAGAAATAAAGAAAAGTATACACCAATATCTCTCATGAGCAAGGGATGCAAAAATCCCTAACATAGTATTAACAAATCCATCAATATATAAAAAGATAATAATTTACCATGATTGTGTGGGTTTATTCCAGGGATAAAAGGGAGGCTTGATATTTGAAAATCTATCAATGTAATGTATCATATTGACAATTTAAAGGAAAAAATGACCTGAAAAAATCAACTGATAACAAAGCAAATTTGAAAATTATTTGACAGTCATTTGTGATAAAAATCCTTAGCAAAGTAGGAATTCATCCTTTTGACCGGGGCTTAACTGTTGTTAGATGAAACAGACATTTGACAATGATATGATACAGACCGATGAGAACAAAACAAAATCAAACAAAATCTGCCTAGAAAAATGTTTCTCCTTCAGATTCATTTGACAGGCTTGTCTTCTTGTCTGCCTATCTGGGCTCCAGTAAAGCCCATGTACTCCAGTGGAGGATATGAAGTCATACCATTTTCATTCATAGGAGGCCACTATAAGGGAAAGATCTCATCAATCACTGGCAATGTAAAGAACCAATCACTTGTTGTTTAGCTTTTAATTATCCTTGCCTTCCTTTTCTATCATCCCTTGGCCCTCATTCAAGCTCCAGTTTCATTACTTCCAACCATCATCTGCTCCTTCCATCTCAGAAGCATCACATGGCCTTGATAAGAAATGTAATAAATGGTAGTGCATGCAGTAGTGTGCCTCTCAGATGTCTCCCTCTTCAGGACTAAGTTATTTATTCTCTCAGCAGCTTAGAGATTTAGCAGCCAATAACTCTCAGCTGAGTCTCTCTCAGGAATTTCCCTTGGCTCAGGAAAGTCATCTAATGGAAAGTCATGCCCCACCTCCACATCCAACAACTGGGAGTTGTGTGGTTCAAGGCCTGGCACCTTTGCTTCAACTAGGGATAACACTGAAGGGCGTTTCCAACTCCATAACGACTTAATACAACTCACCAATCAACATTCGGTTCCAAGTCTTAACAACTCTACTAACCAAAATTTTATCCCCTCATGTCTGTGCCGAATATTCCCCTTTTCTTCTACAAATTCACTCACCACCCCTCTCTATCCTGCTGTGTGTCCCAGGATGCTGTTCTCTGCATCCACCAAGCTCCCTAGCCTCTGACTTCCAGCCAAGAAAATGGGAAACCCATGGCAAGTATTAACATAGTAGGAATGTGGGGATATTCCACTTAGAAATTTTTTAAAGATGATGAGTTTTGCTACTTTTCTCTTATTTTCAGCTAAAAAGCTCTCTGAACAGTTATGACCCAGAATTACACCCTGTCACTCCTCTCTACTAAGGCTGCAATGAGATTTCTGCAATGATAAGACTATCAAGGCACTGTTTGAGTGTTTAAAACTAGATTAATTTTAAAGGTTACATATTGAAGACATTTTGCGCTTCCCTGGTAGCTCAGCGGTAAAGAATACACCTGTAATGCACTTTCACTGCTGAGGGTGTGGTTCAATCCCTTGTCAGGGAACTAAAATCCCACAAGCCACATGGTGTGGCCAAAAAACCAGGAAAGAGACAGAGAGAGAACACAAGCAAATGATGGCAATGGTATGGAGAAAAGAGAAACCTTGTACACCACTGGTAGGAATGTAAACTGCTGCAATCACTGTGGAAAACAGTACAAAGTTTTCTCAGAAAACTAAAAATACAACTCCCATGTGACCCAGTAATTCCATTCCTGGCTACATATCTGAAAAAACAAACAGTAATTCAAAAAGATACATGGACCCCAATATTCATAGCAGGATTATTTACAATAGTCAAGATAAGGAAGCAACCTTAATTCCCATCCACAGATGAACGATAAAGATATGACTACACACATACATGCACACATGCACACACGAACACACACAAACACACAGGAAAGCTGCTGCTGCTGCTGCTGCTAAGTCGCTTCAGTCGTGTCCGACTCTGTGCGACCCCATAGATGGCAGCCCACCAAGCTCCGCCATCCCTGGGATTCTCCAGGAAAGAATACTGGAGTGGGTTGCCATTTCCTTCTCCAGTGCATGAAAGGGAAAAATGAAAATGAAGTCGCTCAGTCGTGTCCGACTCTCAGCGACCCCATGGACTGTAGCCTACCAGGCTCCTCCGTCCATGGGATTTTCCAGGCAAGAGTACTGGAGTGGGGTGCCATTGCCTTCTCCACAGGAAAGCTACTCAGCCACAAAAAATGAAATTTTGCCCTCTGTGACAACATGGATGGACTTAAAGGGTATTGTGCTAAATAAAGTGTAAGACAAAGACAAATACCATATATCACTTACACGTGGAATCTAAAAAATACAACAAACTAGTGCATATGACAAAAAAGAAGCAGACTCACAGATATAGAGAATAAACTAGTGGTTACCAGTGGGGAGAGGGAAAGGGGAAAAGGGGCAATATAGGGGTAGAAGATTAAGAGGTACATATTATTATGTATAAAACAACCCAAAAGGACATATTGAACAACACGGAGAATACAATCAATATTTTATAATAACTAAACGGACTATATAACCTTTTAAAGTATAACCTTGCCCAACCCCTCCTTTAGGCCAATTCTGGACTGACCACTGACCTGAGACCATGCTCCTGCTAAGTCGTGTCAGTCGTGTCCGACTCTGTGCGACCCCAGAGACGGCAGCCCACCAGGCTCCCCCGTCCCTGGGATTCTCCAGGCAAGAACACTGGAGTGGGTTGCCATTTCCTTCTCCAATGCATGAAAGTGAAAAGTGAAAGTGAAGTTGCTCAGTCGTGTCCGACTCGTAGCGACCCCATGGACTGCAGCCCACCAGGCTCCTCCGTCCATGGGATTTTCTAGGCAAGAGTACTGGAGTGGGTTGCCATTGCCGTAACTCCTCTTTAATGGGCCGGCCCCGCCCCCAAGATGGCCGCAATCATGAGCTGCTGGGGACCACTGCTGGTTTTCTTATTCTGAGAAAGAGAGCATGGCTTTGGGGAATGGAGGGGCGGGAACTCTCCAGGGAGTACAGCCACAAGGAGGCCCAGCGGCGCAGGAGGACCGGAGGAGCGGGCCTCGGAGGCGGTGGAACCGGGTCGCAATGACTGTTCGAACGGAGCCCGCTCGCCTCCCGCCACCCGAGACGTCTCCCCAGCCTTTTGTACTACTTGTCGCAGAAAATGGTCGCACTCTTGTCACTCCATTTAACCTCAGAGGGAGCCACGTGAGAAGCATTGTCCCCAAAGGTACCATGTTACCCATTGGCTGTGTTGCCCTCCGCCCCTTCAACCCTCTCCTGCGCGTGCGCAGCACTCAGGCTCCCCGGGCAACGGGGAACGGAAGTGCTCTGCTGACCCCAGGGAGGTGCAAGTTGGTGCTGGTTGGTGTTACCCGCCCCGAGATCTCGCGTTCTTGGTAGTGGATTAAGGGGAGGCGGAGTTGGGGATCAGCCACAAAGGAAGGTCGGAGGAGGGGCCATGGATAAAGAGCTCCCGCCCCTGGGGCGGGGGGCAGTGTTGAGTGACGGGGCCTTGGTGATGGGAGAGGGGCAGGCTCCGAGGGTTAGCGAGTGATTGCTTCATTAATTGATTAATTCAGCGAGTGTTTACTCAGTGTCTACTAAATGTCTGGCACTGTTTTTCACATTTGTCTTCATAGTTGCCCTGTATGTACTTCGATACCACCCTTCTGTTCATTTTATAGGGAGAAAACATGAACAGAAGTGCTTGGAAACCTAGCCAAAATCACACAGTAAACCCGAAGGATCCTTTTGTTGCCAGGGCTGCTCCAACTTTACTCCAAACTTTACTCCCCCACCTTTAGCAGAAATTAACTGAAATCTTACGGTTAAAGGACCCAGAGATTAGAAAGGAAACTACAAACCAGCTGGTACCAAGATGTTCACTCTTCAGACCTCCAACAGACCCTGGGTCTCAGTATACGCTGATTTTATTACATTAGCATATTAGATAACACACTCACCGGTGGCCACGACCAGAGATTAAAGACCAAAAAAAAAAAAAAAAGGATAAAAGAGGGTGACACTACACCCCTTGGAAAAAAGGACCACCTTTTCCCCAGTAGACTAATGCATATGCGTCCCCATCTTTAGCCTCACTCGTCCCCCTTTTGTCTTCACTGTTTAAAATTAAATCCCTGCTGCAGGTGGGTGAGGAGAAGTTGCTCTGTGAACTTAGTTCCTGCTTCTCCATTCTTTGGCCACTGAAAGCTTGTGCTGTGTCCATCTCAGCTTCCATTTCATTATTAGCTGCTCAAACTGGAATGGAAAAAGAACCCTCCCCAACCGGGGCAGACAGCCTTAGCCAGACTAGGGCCTGAGCAGGATGCAAAGGACTTACAGGTAGCATTTTTTTCCCCACTTAGCACTTATGCCTTTCTAACTAACATACCCTTATTTATCAAGTTTGTTGCTTACTCTCTCTCCTCTGCTAGAGTATAGCTCCACACGATCAGGGAACTCTTGTATATCCAACACATAGAATAAGTACATAGTAGGCACTCACCTCTTATATTGAATGAATGAAACCTGCAGAGGAGTTTGATTTCAGAGGCTGGACTCTCAACGAAGTAAGGCAGTTGTATCTCATTGTCTGCTGATAATTGAGCTCTTTGCTTCAGTTCAGTCGCTCAGTCGTGTCCAACTTTGCAACCCCATGGACTGCAGCATGCCAGGTTTCCCTATCCATCACCAACTCCTGGAACTTGCTCAAACTCATGTCCATCAAGTCAGTGATGCCATCCAACCATCTCATCCTCTGTCATCCACTTCTCCTCCTCCCCTCAGTCTTTCCCAGCATCAGGGTCTTTTCCAATGAGTCAGCTCTTCGCATCAGGTGGCTAAAGTATTGGAGCTTCAGCATCAGTCCTTCCAATGAACATTCTGGACTGATTTCCTTTAGGATTGACTGGCTTTATCTCCTTGGAGTCCAAGGGACTCTCAAGAGTCTTCTTCAACATCAGTGCACAGGCCCAGGTGGGTGGCTCCAACGGTAAGGGCTGAATCCAGCGCCAGGTGGTGGTCCAAAGGCCCAGATCCCTGCACGCATCCAGAGGCCCAAAATCCTTGGTGGCAGACACTGAAGGAGACCGTGTCAGCAATTGAGCTCTTACCTCTTAAACCTAGAATGAGTAACTGTGCCTCCTTGTGTTGAGTAAAACATTTAGGTTTTCTTCAACTTTGCTCCATCATATGGTTTGCTAATGGCATCTCATGTGTGGTCATTGCCTTTCCAGGGTCAGGGTTCATAACAGCCCATGGCTCACTCGCTTCAAACACCAGCTGATCTGCCATGGGTTTCCTTAGTCTACAGAAGACCTCATAAGGAGGAAAGTTCCCAGGTCAGAGGCAGAGATATGGTGCTGAAGTGATGGTTCCTGCAGAAATGTGTTTGGTTCTGCCTCCTTAGGAATAAGCTCCTCTGAGGGGAGTTGCAGGAGATCCCTCAGCCCTGAACCCAGACACCAGGGCAGAGGAGGAAGGCTCAAAGAACAGCAGATCCTACAAGAGCTGGACCTGCAATGTGCTGTCCCTTCTCCCAACTGAGAGAGAGTAAAGCTGGCATGGTGACTCAACTTCCAGCCACTCATGAAGGACCAGATTACAAAGGGCAGTTAATTCCCTATTAGAGGAGAGAGATGAAAGTTACAAGTGTTTGGAGAGACACTGCCATGGGGGCAGGTGCCCTGCTGTAGTGCCTGTGAGGGCAGGATCAAGCTAGGAAGGATCACTCCCCACCATGTTACTGAACCAAATTGCATCTGGTTGCCAAATCTACTGACACTGGGTTGTGGTGAAGGAAAATGCAGCATTTATTAAGGGCACCAACCAAGGAGTCCAGGCAGCTAGTGCTTAAAAGACCCAACCTCCCTGGTGACTGTCAAGAAAAGGTTTTTTTAAAACAGGGTGACTGAGACAGGGTGACTTAGGGGGATTATAGGATCCATGATCAGCTGGTGAACATTTTTCTGATTGACTTGTGGTGAGATAATTGGGAGTTAACATCATCAGCCTTCTGGTTCCAACCCGTCTGGGGGTCTCCGTGCTTGTAGTCAACATGCAGTTAACTTCTTCCACCTGGTGGGGGTTTCAGTCTTTGCTGCTGCTGCTAAGTTGCTTCAGTCATGTACGACTCTGTGCGACCCCATAGACGGCAGCCCACCAGGCTCCCCTGTTCCTGAGATTCTCCAGGCAGGAGCACTGGAGTGGATTGCCATTGCCTTCTCCGTCAGTCTCTGCAAAACAGCTCAAAGGATATGGCTCAGAGGTATTATCTATAGTCCTTGAGAAGGAACTAAAAGTATTTGACTTTGTTTAATAACGTAATTATTACTCTTTTGTCTTGCTTGACTGTTTTCCTTTGTTTCTGCATTTTCTCATTTCTTTGATTAAATTTATTCTTTGGACCTGAGGGAAGGCCTAGGAGGCTAGTTTTTCTACAAACAAGAGGCAGGTGGAGGACATCTGCCTGGGAAGACCCCAAAGGGTCCTGCTCAGTTACAATCTCACAGGACTTTCCCCCATGCTGACATACTTGTGTACACATCATATTCTTCCCTCTTATGCCATGGGCTATTTCTGGATTTGAGTCAATCCCTTAGTATGAACATCCCTCCTGCCTCTGGCAGAAATGTTGAATATCCCTTCACTCTCCACTCTGACTAAAGTGCTTTTTATCATTTAACAAAAATATATCAGACATCTTTTCATGTCAGCCAGTTGTTATAATGGCCGTTTCAGAGTGTAGCCATAACAATTTAAACACTGTCATCCTCCAAGGCCAGATGCAGCTTGTTTACTATCAGAGGTCATTTTTATCACAAGTGATGGCACCTGGTGATATGACTGTCATGCCACCATTATTGAATTCCCAGGAACATAGGACATTGAGTCATGTTCCTTTTCTTTTAGCTAATATGAATAATGCTGACTTTAACATCCTTATGGCCATATAAATATTCCAGTAGGATAGAAAGAAGGTGTTAGTCACTCAGTGGAGTCTGACTCTTTGTGACCTTATGGACTGTAGCCTGCCAGGCTCCTCTGTCCATGGAATTCTCCAGGCAACAATACTGGAGTGGGTTGCCATTTTCTTCTCCAGGGGATCTTCCTGACCCAGGGATCAAACCTGGGTCTCCTGCATTGCAGGCAAGATTGTTTACTCTCTGAGCCACCAGGGAAGTCAGGATAGAGTCCTGGTTAAAATATGAGAAAAAAATGTAATAGTTACTGCCACACTAAGAGTACTCATGTTCCTATACCTTCATGAACAGTGACTCTTTATCTTTTGAAAGTTTACTAACCTTATAGGTAAAAAAGAGTATCTTACTATTTAATTATCATATATTTGAACTTTATTGAGATTTATAATCTATTTGTATCTTTAGCAGCTGCTTATATTGGGTTGGGCTTCCCTGGTGGCTCAGACCATAAAGCGTCTGCCTGCAAGGCGGGAGACCCAGGTTCAATCCCTGGGTCAGGAAGATCTCCTGGAGAAGGAAATGGCAACCCACTCCAGTATTCTTGCCTGGAAAATCCCATGGATGGAGAAGCCTGGTAGGCTACAGTTCATGGGGTTGCAAAGAGTCGGACATGACTGAGTGACCTCACTTATATTGGGTTGGCCAAAAAGTTCATTCACGTTTTTCCATACCATCTTACGGAAAAACCCAAATGAAATTTTTAGTCAACCAGTTATTTCTGTTGGTATGAACATTTTATCCATCTGTTGTCTTTTCTTAACTGACTTATCAAAAACTCTAGAGTAAAATCCTAGAAAATGGCACTGCTTCATTAAAGAGTATTTGTAATATACATTTTGATGTATATTAACCTGTTGCTCCACCCATTCCCAATGCTTTAAATCATTTGTAACTTCTTTGTTGTTTTTCTACACACTTGATTGCACTAGGTATTAACCTGTTTAATGTTTAAGAAGCTGAAGAGTATAAATAATTACTGGAGATCTAATGCCCAGCATAGTGATTATAGTCAACAATACTGTACTATAAACTTCAAAGTTGCCAAGAGACTAGATTTTAATTGTTCTCACTACAAAAAAAGAAATGATAATTGTGTGACATGATAGAGATGTTAGCTAATGCTACTGGTGGTAATCATATTACAAAATATAAATGTATCAAGTCAATATGTTGTATGTGTTGTGCTCAGTTCCTCAGTGTCCAACTCTTCGCGACCCTATGGACTGCAACCCACTAGGCTTCTCTGTCCATGGGATTCTCCAGGCAAGAATACTGGAGTGAGTTGCCATTTCCTTCTCTAGGGGATCTTCTAAACCCAGGGATCGAACCTCAGTCTCCCACATTGCAGGCTGATTCTTTACCGCTGAGCCACCAGGGAAATCCAGACTTTACACAGTGTTACATGTCAATTATATCTCAATAAGAAAAAGAATCTGAAGGGTGATAAATGGTATACTATTATAAATTTATTTCACATTCCTCCAGTTATACTATATCAGGTTGTGGTTCTTTTCTTAAAGATTTGTTAGAATTTTAGTGTATGAAGGAAATTAGATCATTGTTATATAATAAACAAATATCATTACCACTTTGATATTGATGTTTGAGAATTTAAAAAATTATTTTCTTCAATTTAGATATTTCTAATGTCTAGGTAATCAAGTTTGCCAGTCTTTAGCTGTATGTCTTCTGAATTTGGATATGGCTTCGAAAGACTTTCACTACTTTGCATTTATAAAAACTTTTAACTAGTAATTTTATAGTTATCCTGCACACATTTAAATCTAATTCATCTGTAATTTATTTTGGAATTTGGAGTGGGGTAGCTAATGCAGTTTTATGGTATGCTTTTTCCCTGCATAAATACGTAGTCAGATTTTGCTGCTGCTGCTAAGTCACTTCAGTCGTGTCCGACTCTGTGCAACCCCATAGACGGCAGCCCATCAGGCTCCGCCGTCCCCGGGATTCTCCAGGCAAGAATACTGGAGTGGGTTGCCATTTCCTTCTCCAGTGCATGAAAGGGAAAAGTGAAAGTGAAGTCGCTCAGTCGTGTCCGACTCTTAGCGACTCCATGGACTGCAGCCCACCAGGCTCCTCCGTCCATGGGATGTTCCAGGCAAGAGTACTGGAGTGGGGTGCCATTGCCTTCTCCGCAGATTTTGCTAATAACCTCTTTTCTGCAGCAATTTGAGATGCTTTCGTTCTGAACTAAATTCTGACCCTGTATGTGTAGAATCTGTTAGTAGTTTTTAAATTCCTTCATTGTCATTATTAAAGCATAACACTGAGTATAGTATGAATAAAACTCTTTATCCTCATCACAGAACTCTGAGATAACCTGGCTTTAGCTTTGTGTCCCTGGAAACCCAATAACTGTGGAATAACAGCTGTATTACCAGGCATTGTTGCTGCTGCTGCTGCTGCTGCTAACTCGCTTCAGTCGTGTCTGACTCTGTGCGACCCCATAGACGGCAGCCCACCAGGCTGGGATTCTCCAGGCAAGAACACTGGAGTGGGTTGCCATTTCCTTCTCCAATGCATGAAAGTGAAAAGTGAAAGTGAAGTCGCTCAGTCGTGTCTGACTCTTAGCGACCCCATGGACTGCAGCCCACCAGGCACCTCTGTCCATGGGATTTTCCAGGCAAGAGTACTGGAGTGGGGTGCCATTGCCTTCTCCGACCAGGCATTGTTACTTAGGATCAATATGACTCTTAATTGGTAAACAAACTGCACCTGGACTGGGAGGCCTGTGAATAACTGAAAATAGCTGGTAGGAAGCCATTGATTTGGGTTTTCCTGGGTCCAGGGTAACTCTCATAACTGAGCATGTCCTTTGCCAGGACCCTGGAAAATGTGCTGTTAGGGAAATTAAAATGGCGGTAGTCTTGTTCAGGCTTCAGAGGCAGGGGAGCAGGCCTCTGACCTGCTTCTGACCTGCCTGGACACTCCCTGGGTTACGTGCCTGCCCATGAGCATGCAGATTGTTACCAGCTATCAAGCAGCTCTTTAGATAAGAGAGGGAATGGGTCTTGGAGTTTTCTTGAGCTCTTGGAGGCCTGGCCAGCCTCTGGGGTCTGGAAAATCTGGTGACTCAGAAGATGGAATAAACAGCACTGTCAAAGTTTAAAGAAAAACCAGAGCTGCATTTTTGTTCACAAACTGATGATGTTATCAGTTTGCGGCCTGGGATTATAAGTAGGAGCCCCCAAAGCTGCAATTTGATCTCACCAGTGGGGTGGAGGCACTGCCCAGGACCCTCTCCCAATTGGGACTCCAGATTGCTGTTACTTGGGACGTCCTAGCGCTATTAAATTCTGGATGTAGGTGTTGGCCCAATTTAGTGATGTATATGCTGTTACTTGGAGAAGGCAATGGCAACCCACTCCAGTACTCTTGCCTGGAAAATCCCATGGACGGAGGAGCCTGGTAGGCTGCAGTCCATGGGGTCGCGAAGAGTTGGACACGACTGAGCGACTTCACTTTCACTTTTCACTTTCATGCATTGGAGAAGGAAATGGCAACCCACTCCAGTGTTCTTGCCTGGAGAATCCCAGGGATGGGGGCTCCTGGTGGGCTGCTGTCTATGGCGTCGCACAGAGTCGGACACGACTGAAGCGACTTAGCAGCATGCTGTTACTTCTCTCTGTTGCTTCTATTTCTTTTCTTTTAATGACCGTATATTGAAAATAAGTCAGATAATCTTCTATTAAAAATTCAAATTTTTGTGTAACGAGTGGTTTCTTTTGCTAATGAATCCTTTGAACCTAAAATGAAAGTAAAACTTTTGGCAAAACGTGTGCCTGGGGGTCTGTTACAAGAGATACTGGTGTATGGAGCAGCTTTTCCTTCTAGGCCAGATACTGGCTGTGTTTGACAGTGTGGCCTTGTTCCTGGGCACCTCAACTATCACATGGCAGGGGTTGGGGGGGTAGTGGCAGGGGCAGGTTGAGCTACTGGATTGTACAAAGTCCTCCTGCTGGCGACACAGGCCTGTCACTGCCTTTTGGCCCACCGTTTCCTGTCGCCCTCTGCAAAGCTGAGTCAACTGGTGCCATACATGGCCCACGGAGGCCTTGTGGCTACAACATGTCTTCTTGAATTCAAGGCCACCGAGGGTGGGTGGGACAGGATGGGATCCAGAATGGAAATGGGTGGGTTATTGCTCTCCAGGAAGTTAGAGAAATAAATCCTTGTTTGGTGGCGATAAGATCAAATATAGACCTTTTCTTTATTACCTAAATCTACTGACCAGGCCAGATACTGTCCTGTTCTTGATTTGTGATTGATCTGATAATCAGTGCTGTTGGTCATGATTGAGTGGCTGTGTTTTGAACTGTTTGTTCTAGATCTACATCCTTTCAAAGCCTTCTCTGTCAGTCCCAAGCAGAACTGAGTTCTTCCTCTTTTGGATTCCCAGCCCTACCTCTGCCATTGCTTCTTCCTTTCCTCCCACGCTTTCATGTGTAAGTTTGCAAGTGGTGTTTTTCTCCCTCTACTAGAATGTATGTAACTCCTTCAACTCAGGAGGTGTCTGTTTTTTATTAATCTTTACACCCTCAAAACTTATCAGCTTGGTCTCTAGTCAATAAATATGTGTTGGAAGAACGAACTTCCAGGGTGAGATATTTCTAACACTTCATCTCTTTTCCCATAGTTTAAAATAATTTTAGTTACATAAGCACCCTATATACTATACTGTATCAAATTATGGATGATGAACAGTATAACAACAGTTACATAGAGAAAGGCAACGCAGTGTCTAAAAGTATGTGTGCAGAAACCAGACCGCATGGATTTTGATTCCTAGTTCCTACCTGTGTGACCTGGGGCAGGTGACCTGGCACTCTAAGAAACTTCCTGTCCTCATCTGTCAGGGTTCTCCTGAGTGGTGGTGGTGGGGCTGAATCTTTCTACATATGAAGGACATAGGATGGGCACAGAGTGGGAACTTGATGTGACGTACTATCTCCGTCTGCAAGCTAATCACTGGGCTAAGGAGAAGTGTGTTGTTGCAGGAAACATTGACCTTCAGGGATGTGTTTGTGGACTTCACCCAGGAGGAGTGGCAGCAGCTGGACGCTGCTCAGAAGAACCTCCACAGGGATGTCATGCTGGAGAACTACAGCCACCTCGTCTCTATGGGTGAGGGACCCTCTACAGGGTGACTGGAACACACCCCCTCATGTCTCCTTCTCTGGGCTGCTGCAGCTCCAGGGGCGTCTGGGCCCTGAATGAGTCAGGCCTCAGGCTCCCAGTCAGGAATTCCTAATGGTGTTTGCCCCCTGCCCAGGATGGTCATGCTCTCACCTTCTCTGTGGATGGTCTGCACTGAGGGCCCACTGGCTGGGCTCACAGGGCAGTCACCAAGGCCAGACCATCCCCACCCTGCAAGGATGGGCCTCAGTTCTGGGATGCTGCAGGTGTTCATAACCAAGTCCTCTGTCATTTCCCCTCAACAGGATACCTTGTGGCCCAGCTACATGGGATTTTCAGGTTGGGAAAAGGAGAAGAGGAGGTCGGGATGGCAGCTGGAGAAAGCCTGATGTGGAGCTATCCAGGTGAGCCCATGCCAGGTCAGGGGTTAAGGGGTGGTGGTCCTTACCACAGTTCTATTTATTTCATATTTCTGATCCCTGAAGAAACCAGCTGGATCCCAGAGAATAAGTTGGAACTACCACAAGCTCAACCACACCAAGTTCAACTTCACAAAAGAGAAATATAGCACCCTGAGGTCCTCTTTGGGATCAGAGGCGACACATTTTACACCTAGAAATACTTGTCTGGCCCATATTCCAGGTGACACAAAAGGCTGCCAGCTTTGACTGGGGCCTAGGGCAGGAAAGGCTCTGCAGTTAGCCCAGGGTCTAGTGCCAACAGCCTTGTTGCGTATGGTCTGGCATACGTATGGTCTGGCTGAAGGTGTCAGTGGTGGGAAAAGATGTAGAGTGACAAACAAGTCCCTTAGATTTTTGAGTCAGGCCATGAAATATGTGTCAGAGAATTATACTACTTTTGAGATAGCAGGGTCCCATAACTCATGAGCACTAGGGCACAATAAACCTCCTTCTATCCTGCTGCTCTGCTCCATTTACTGAATAACCCACAAAACTGCCAATTTTCAGTGTCGCCTAGAGCAAGAATAGACTTTGCAATAGGTGTGGATTACCAAATGACCTAACCTAGCATATGAAGTGTCTGTGGCAGATGGACATGATAGATGGAAATTTTGGAAGGTCCCTGTATGTGAGTCACGGTACAGTCTATGAGGGTTTTGGAGCATAGCAATGCCATCTTCTGCAGACAGCTATTCTTCAGAGAAAAAAAATTTCTAGCCTGATATTGACCCTAATTGAGAATCTTCCCTTTGCCCTTTCCAAGTCCTCCCCCTCAAAGTTATTGCTGCTGCTGCTGCTAAGTCGCTTCAGTCGTGTCCGACTCTGTGTGACCCTATAGATGGCAGCCCACCAGGCTCCGCCGTCCCTAGGATTCTCCAGGCAAGAAGACTGGAGTGGGTTGCCATTTCCTTCTCCACTCAAAGTTATTAACTATCCTGAATTCTAATACCAGAGAGGAGAATTCCATAGATAAGATTGTATGTTTTATGACCCTGGAAAAATAAACAAGAAAATTTTTAAAGCACTGTTAGAAACTCCAGGAAAATAAAAAAGCAGAAAAGTAAATAATTATTGGGATTAATTTATATTTTCTCATGAATTTCCTCCTAAGTTCTTCAGAGGTTCCAACTGAAACTCTGATAATTACCTGGGCCCATAATCACTAGTGGGGTCTGATCTCCAAGTTGATCTCCTTAGCACATAAGGTTCTTGGCTGCTATACATCTCTGAATCTGTTCTATGCCATTTACCAATCAGCGAGCTCCTTGTGGGGAAAAAGTAGCTGTCTATTGCTACTTTTCTTGCCTGCATGACCGTGCCACCCAAGTCCCACTGTCTTAGTTCAGGGCTCCTTCAGGCCCTAGAAACCAGCTACAATTCCTTGTCACATGGATTTCCTCAACATGGCTGCTTACTTCATCAGGCCAGCGAGGAAAATTTCTCTCTGGTCTCCTGAGATGAAGTGTTGTATAACATAACATAGTCATGGGAGTGACATCATATACCTCTGCCATAAACTATTGGCTGAAAGCAAGTCTCAGTTCTGCCTACACTTAAGCAGAGAGGACTATATAGGGCATAAATCATTGGAGTCACCTAGGATGTACCTGACACAACTGTTGACAACAGGACAAGGAGAAAAGAGGAAATAGGAACATTCACAGTTGAAGAGATTTCTATTTGGTGTCAGAAGTCAGTTTTGTCTCATTACTTGTACCTTTGACCAATTTACTACCTCTCTCCTCACCTGTAAAGTTTGTTAGCTGATAATTGATGTAATGAGGTTTGGTGGTCACAGAGGAAAGAACTATGGAGACACTTATTTTTATCCAAAAAAATCACATAGATATTAAAATTGCAGGATATTCATTGTCAAAATGCAAAACATATACTCAAAACCATAAACTCAGATACCCACATGAAAAAGGAATAAGGAATATATACACATATGTGAAAATGGGATCATTTTAAGAAAACAATGATGTCATACATTAAAGACAAAGCTGGATGGAAAAACAGAATCAAGCATGCACAAGATTACTTTAAACAATTTATTTTACTGGTAGTTTCTGGAGACTACATTTAAAAATTAAAATATCAACAGTCCTATCACCCAAGTAATAATCTGGATAATCTGCTTAATAATTTGGTATATTTCTTTCTAAGCATTTTGCTCTGTGTCCACCTATACAATCTAAAACACATACAAATATAAAACAAATATATTTGTATACATATATGTGCATATAATTTTACTCAGTATAAAACTATTTTTCTGCCACCCAGAATCACTGATATAATACTGCATATCCATTCTCAATGCATTTTTTACAATGTAAATCATGTGGTACATTTTTAAATTTTTTTCACTTAGCCAATTATGAATGTTTCCCTAAATCCTCAAACATAAGAACACTTTTAATTAGTGCATACTGTTCTATCTTACTGATATGTCAATTCTGAATCAACTGACTATTGGATAGTCAATTTTTTTCCTATTTTAAATAATATTGTGTTAAGGGAGATAATCTGAAAATTAAAAATCTTTTATTGACTAATAAAATGAGGCATAAAATGTAACCATAAAATGGTTACCCTTAAATATTAAGTTGTAAGCAATGTTCCTAAGTGAGGTGTGTTAAAGCTTACTATATGCCTTTTCTGAAAGGGATTTGTATTTTGCACTGAAAGTGTTGATGAACATGTGTAAGATCTCCTGTTTGAGTGCTTGTTTCAGGGATCACGATGACTCATCCCCCTTTATACCACTTAAGGGAGGAATTTTCCTATTTGTTTAAGAAGTAAACGTAGTTTGCCATAGCTAGGATTAGTAATTTTATACTTTCTATTTTTCTTTCAAAAATGTCATACTTACTCCACAGTGAACATGTCTTAATTACTGAGTGCTTGTTTGCAACCTCTAGACCTTTCCCACAAAATGTGTGGTATAGAATATGGAACATATATTTCTCTCATAATTTCTAACAGTTTTCTAGACTTAAAATTCTTAGTTTCTTTTCAGCATACTCTGATAGTCAATGACATTTAAATTCTTTCTAAATTCTTTCCTACATCAATATATTGTTTTGTCAATTCTGAATTCTGATATATAATTCTCCACTCATGTAAGAATTATGGATGAAAAACTGGTCACATTTATTAGATGCTTCTGGAATTATGCTTTTGTGCTCTTTCTTAAGTTAAATGAACATTAAATAGTATATGAAGTTTTTTACATTCTTGATATTTATAAGGTTACTCCCCAGGATGAACTGATATATAATATAATGAGGTATAACTAGTGAAATTATCTCTATATTAATATATTAATAGGTTATATTATTAATAGGCTATCATAATATAATAACCTATTGATATTAATAGGTTATATCATAGTATAGGTTATTAATAAGTGTATTAATAGGTTTTACCTCCTGTGTGACTTTTCTGATGTTTAATGAGAGTTGACTTCCCACTGAAGGCTTTATCACATTCTCTGCATTCGTAAGGTTTCTCTCCTGTATGCGTTCTGTGATGTACAATGAGAGTTGATTTCACACTGAAAGCTTTCCCACATTCACTGCATTCATAAGGTTTTTCTCCTGTATGAATTCTCTGATGTTTAATGAGAGTTGACTTCCTACTGAATGCTTTCCTACATTCACTGCACTCATAGGGTCTCTCTCCTGTATGAATTCTCTGATGTTTAATCAATGGTGACTTTTCACTGAAAGCTTTCCCACATTCATTGCATTTATAGGGTTTTTCTCCTGTATGAGTTCTCTGATGTACAATAAGGGTTGACTTCTCACCAAATGCTTTCCCACACCTTCTGCATTCATAAGGTTTCTCTCCAGTGTGAGTTCTATTATGGGCAGAGAGATGTGATTTTCCACTGAAAGTCTTCCCACATATGCTGCATTCATAGGGCTTTTCTCGTGTATGAACTCTCTGATGAACAGAAAGATGTGACTTTCCCCTGAAGCCTTTTCCACATTTACTACACTCATAAAGTGTCTCTTTTGTATGAGTTAGCTGATGTTTAATGGGTGTGCGTGTCTCATCAAAGGCTTTCCCATGTTTATTGCACTCAGGTTTCTCACCCATATGAGTCCTTTGATATAAAAGGCTGGACTTATCACATTTGATAGCTTCATAAAATGCTTGTCTAATGTGTCTTTTTTCATGTCTAATAAGGTGATATGAACTCTTAAAAGCTTTTGCACATTCACTACATACAAATGGTTTCTCTCCTGTATGAGTTCGCTGATGTTTAGTCAGAGTTGACTTCTGGATAAATGTTTTCCCACATTCACTGCATTCATACGGCTTTTCCCCTGTATGAGTTCTCTGGTGTGCAATTAGGGTTGACTTCTGGCTGAACGTTTTTGCACAGTCACAGCATTCAAAAGGTTTCTCTCCCGTGTGAGTTCTCTGATGTACAACAAGGTTTGCTTTCTGGATAAACACTTTTCCACATTCAGAACATTGATAGAGTTTCTCCCCATTTTGAATTCTTGGACATTTATTAAGAGCTTGCTTATGGTGGAGGGCTTTTCCATGTTCATTAGGCTCAAAGAATTTCTCTCCAGATTGAGCTTTATCAAGATTAGAATGGAAGCATAATTTCCAATATGCCTTACATTCATCACCTTTCTTTCTTACACAGCTTCTACTTTGACTAAGAAAATTGAAATTATGTTTTGAACACTTTCCCCATGAATAATATTTAGTGAGTCTTTGTCCTATAGAAACAAAGCCTGTGCTTGGATAAATGATTTCTCCATATGTTCTGAATTCTTGGCCACTTTTATCCTTCAGTGTTTCCTTATCTATGGATGCAGCATGCCATAGAGGTTTGTCTTGGCTTTCCTTGTGGTTATCTGTCTGGTCATTAACTTTCCAGAATTCTAGGGAAAAAAATGCAATGATTCATCAAACTTGTAAGTATTCCTACGATAATGTTATGGGACAAAATTCATTCATAAATGCCCTGCTGTGAACTCCTATTAATTTACCTGAGCTGATGTGAATGAACCCTCCCTATATTCCACCACCCTCCCTATACTCCACCACTTCCCTCAACTGTAAATACAAAGAAATGCTGGCCTATATTTAAAAAAATAATTTAATTCCCAGTCAAGCTCAAGACGAAGAAAATATAAATTTTAGACATTAAAAGTGAAATGGGAAGTTAAAGTGATGGGGTGAACAGAAACTGAAGCTTGAGGATTTACTGGGGAATCCAGACCACAGGACACAAATGTTCACGAAACTGGAATGTAATCTTCATTTAAAGTAAGAACCGCAAAGGGTATCCATGCTTGTTAAACAGGAACTAGAAAGCCTCCCCACTGGTCAAGGAAACTGGAAAGAAGGATATTATATATAAGAAATTAAAAGTCTGATATGATACTATATACAGGAAACCCACACAAAAACTACTAGAATTGATAAATTCAGCATGGTAGCAGGATACAAGATTAACACAGAGAAACTGGTTATGTTTCTTTATACTAACAGTGAAATACCAGAGAAGTAAAAAAAAATCCCTTTTAAAATCATATCAAAGAATAAAATACTTAGGAATAAACTTGACCAAAGAGGTGAAAGACTTAATACACTGAGAACCATAAAACATTGATAAAGAAAACTGAAGATGGTCTGAAGGAAAAAAACTCCCATCCTCTTCGATTGGAAAAATTAATAGTTTAAATAGTCATACTACCCAAAGGAACTTACAGATTTAATGCAATACCTATCAAATTACCTATGACATGTAAATCAGTGAAGTTAGAACACACTCTCAGACCATGCACAAAAATAAACTCAAAATGGCTTAAAGACTTAAATATAAGACAGGATACCATAAAACTCCGAGAACATAGGCAAAACATTCTCTGACATTAATCGTACCAATGTTTTCTTAGGTCAGTTTACCAAGGCAATAGATATAAAAGCAGAAATAAACAAATGGGACCTAATCAAACTTATAAGCTTTTGCACAGCAAATGAAACCATGTGTGCTTAGTCACTCAGTCGTACCCAACTCTTTGCAATCCTGGGGACTGTAGCCCACCAGGCTCCTCTGTCCATGGGGATTCTCCAGGCAAGAATACTGGCATGGGTTGCCATACCCTCCCCCAGGGGATCTTCCTAATCCAGGGATTGAACCCAGGTCTCCCTCATTGCAGGCTCCTTCTTTACCATCTCAGCCACCAGCTTTTGCACAGCAAACAAAACCATAAACAACATGAAAAGACAACTTATGGACTGGGAAAAAATATTTGCAAATGATGAGACCGACAAGGGCTTAATTTCCAAAATATACAAACAGCTCATACAACTCAATAACAAGAAAACAACCTAATCAAAAAATGGGCCTAAGGGTCATGCTGGTCATCTTGTGGTTCAGGTTGTCCTTGGTGAGTACTGCATCAAGGAAGGGCCCTGGGATGCAAGGAGGTGTTGTTTCTAAGGATTCTTTCTGCCTTCCTGAAAAAAGGATAGACACAGAAAGGATGGTAACTGAGTGTTTGAAAAACTGTTCTCAGGTAAGAAGAAAGTGTATTCTGGATTCCCCTGGTGGTCCAGTGGTTAAGAATTCACCTGCCAAAGCAGGGGACATGAGTTCAATCCCTGGTCTGGGAAGATCCCACATGCTGTGGAGCAACTAAGCCTGTGCACCACAACTACTGAAGCCCAAACACTCCAGGGCCCATGTGCCTTCACTACTGGAGTTGCATGCTGCAACTGCTGAAGTCTATGGGCTTAGAGCCTGAGCTCCACGATAAGAGAAGTCACTGCAATGCAACTAAAGTAGCCCCTGCTCACTGCAACTAGAGAAAGCCTGGATATGGCAACGAAGACCCAGGGTGGCCATAAATAAATAAATGGACAAATAAATTTGTGTTGGGGGGGGTGCTTCCCTGGTGGCTCAGATGGTAAAGAGACCTCCTGCAATGAAGGAGACTGGGTTCGATCCCTGGGTCAGGAAGATCCCCTGGAGAAGGGAATGGCTACCCACTCCAGTATTCTTGCCTGGAGAATTCCATGGACAGAGGAGCCTGGTGGGCTACAGTCCATGGGATCACATAGAGTTGGACATGACTGAGCGACTAACACACTTCATTTTGGGGGCTCCCCAGGTGGCGCAGTGGTAAAGAACCCACCTGCAAGTGCAGGAGATGCCGGAAACACGTTTGATCGTTGGGTTAGGAAGATCCCCTGGAGAAGGATATGACACCCTACTCCAGTATTCTTGCCTGGGAAAAATGGACAGAGGAGCCTGGTGGGCTATAGTCCATGGGATCACAAAGAATTGGATATGACTGAGCACACATGCACAAATAAATTTTTAGAGTTCCAATTTAAAAATCAAAAAAAACACATGCACCCCATGTTCAATGCAGCACTATTTACAATAGCCAGGACATGGAAGCAACCTAAATGTCCATCAACAGATAAAGGGATAAAGATATGGTACATATATACAACGGAATATTACTTAGCTATAAAGAATGAATTTGGGTCATTTATAAAGATGTGGATGGACTTGGAGTCTGTTATACAGAGTGAAGTAAGTCAGAAAAATATCATACAGTAATGCATACATCTGGAATCTAGAAAAATGATACTGGTGAACCTATTGGCAGGGCAGGAAAAGAGGTGCAGATATAGAGAATCGACTTCTGGACAAAGGGACAAAGGAGAGGGTGGGGAAAATTGAGAGAATAGCACTGGCATACATACACTAGCATGTGTGAAACTGATATCTAGTGGGAAGCTGCTGTATAACACAGGAAGCTCAGCTTGGTGCTCTGTTTTGACCTAGAAGAATGGAATGGGGTGGGGAGGAGGAAGAATCAAAAAGGAGGGGATATATGTATACATATGGCTGATTCACTCCGTTGTGTAGCAGAAACTAACACAACATTGTAAAGCAATTATATGGCAATAAAAAAAATTTCCTGAAAAAAAATCGGCACAAGACATAGACATTTCTGCAAAGAAGACATACAAATGGCCAATAGGTAGGTGAAAAAAATGCTCAACATTGCTAATTATTAGAAAAAGGCAAATGAAAACTACAATAAAGTACCACCTTATACAGGTCAGAATGTCCATCATTAAAAGGTCTACAAATAAATACTGGAGAGGGTGTGGAGCAAAGGGAACCCTCCTATACTGTTGGTGGGAATATGAATTGGTGCAGCCACTATGGAAAATAGTATGGAGGTTCCTCTAAAAACTAAAAAAAAGAGTTGCCATATGATCCAGCAACCACATTCCTGGGCATATATCTGGACATAACCACTAATTCGAAGAGATACATACACCCTATGTTCGTAGCAGCACTATTTATAATAGCCAAGACAGGGAAACAACCTAAATGTCCACTGACAGATGAATGGGTAAAAAAGATATATATCCAAAGTGGAATATTATTCAGCCATAAAAAGAATGACATAATGCCATTTGAAGGAACATGGATGGACCTAGAGATTAACATACTAAGTGAAGTCAGAGAAAGACAAATACCATATGAAATCACTTATATGTGGAATCTAAAATATGATACTGCTGCTGCTGCTGCTAAGTCGCTTCAGTCGTGTCTGACTCTGTGTGACCCCGTAGACGGCAGCCCACCAGGCTCCCCCGTCCCTGGGATTCTCCAGGCAAGAACACTGGAGTGGGTTGCCATTTCCTTCTCCAATGCATGAAAGTGAAAAGTGAAAGTGAAGTTGCTCAGTCGTGTCCGACTCTTAGCGACCCCGTGGACTGCAGCCTACCAGGCTCCTCCGTCCATGGGATTTTCCATGCAAGAGTACTGGAGTGGGTTGCCATTGCCTTCTCCCAAAATATGATACAAATGAACCTATATATGAAACAGAAACAGACTCACAGACATAGAGAACACACGTGTGGTTGCCAAGGGGGAGGAGCGATAGGGAAGAGTTGGATTGGGAGTTTAGGATTAGTAGATGCAAACTAGTATGTATAGAACGAATGAATAAGGTCCTACTGTATAGCACAGGGAACTATACTCAATATTCTGTGATAAACTATAATGGAAAAAATATGAAAAAGAATATACGTATGTATAACTGAGTCACTTTGCTGTACAGCAGAGTGTAACACAACATTGTAAGTCAATTATACATTAATAAGATAAAAAAAATCAAAAGCCTAGTTCTGTAACTCAATCCAAATGATTTTAAGTGTAGTAGAGAGCCCCCTAAGCTAAAAAATCAGACTAAAAATTGGTCCTGTATTAGTAGGTTCCCAGTGGTGGCATGCCTTCCAAAAGATATATTTTTGTATTTTTATAGCTTAGGGCTCACAGGACGTTTATGGAATACCAATTATCACTGAAGAGTTTACAGTAAAAAATTAACAACCTCACAAGGAAATGACCTACTATGAAAGAGAAGCAGCAGATATATTTAAAGATACTCCCATTTCTAGAACTATAGCTAGTAAAACCATGTGGACTTCCAAGATAAACATATTTCAATTGTTCAAAGAAGTAAGGGAAGAACTCTACCTACCTTCTATCTAGTCACAGATAAAGACAGATTTAACAAATTAGGTGACAGACCTTGAGATCACCCAGAATGTAGCATGAAGAGCTAACAATGGAAATATGGTAAAAGAAATAGAGAAATGGTAAGTTCCAGAATAGGTTCAACAGCTAATCCAAATGGAGGACTAGAGAAAAAGGAAGAGGCAATATGCCAAGAAATGGGTTACTAGAGCAACACTGAGACTGCTATACTTAGAAAGCCCAGCTTGCAAGGCTGGCCCTTGGCTGCCATCTGGGAATTTAGAGTTCAGGAATGTCCCCACCATTTGCTAACTGATAAGGCTGCTTGTACAAACCAGGTGATTTGCTTTCCTTCTGGGAGTCTGGAATGTTGGTATGTGTGGGGCAGTTGGTATATGTATAGATGCTGAGTCTCTAATGGGCTTCTCTGTGCACAAACACACACATGTTGCTGTCTTTTCACTGCTGGGAGAAGTGTGTGCTGTGTGACCCTAGATGGGAGGGAGAGAACATAAGGAACTCTACATGGAGTCCTCCAGATTCTGCTCATGTCTTCTCCCCTTATGCTCTAGTTGTATATCCTTATTTGTGTTACTGCTCAGTCGCTAAGTTGTGTCTGCCTCTTTGAGACCCTATGGACTACAGCCTGCCAGGCTCCTCTGTCCATGGAATTTTCCAGGCAAGAATAGTGGAGTGGGTTGCCATTTCCTCCTCCAGGGAATCTGCCTGACCCAGGGACTGAACTTGCGTCTCCTGTGTCTCCTACATTGCAGACAGATTCTTTACCTGCTAAGCCACCAGGGAGGCTTATATATCCTTACTACATTGCTGTAATAATCTTAGCTGTATATACAGCTAGATGCCGAGGCCTGGGAGTCCCTCTCAAGAATCTCTGAATGTGGCAGTGGTCTTGCGGGACCCCCAATCTAAGCAGCATTTGAAGAGATAATGAACGAGAGTTTTCTGTCATGTATCTTACCCTTTTTAAAAATTTATTTTTTTAATTGAAGGATAATTGCTTTATAGAATTTTGTTGTTTTCTGTCCAACCTCAACATGAATCATCCATAGGTACACATATATCCCCTGTATCCTACCCTTGAATGTCCAGAGTCCTGAGTGTGATGAGACACAGTTCTGTGTAACTGTAAGACTTTAAGAAAGTAAGTATTGAAAGCTACCATGGAGAAATTTTAAAAATCACCTATAAAGAAACAATTAGATCAACAACAGATTTCATCAGCTAAAAAAGAAGCCAAAAGAATATTTTCAAAGTCCTGAGAGAAGCTGTCACCTTAGACAACCTTAGATATCTCTATCCCCAGCTAAATTATTGCAATGGAAGGTGACAAAATAAAGATGCTTTTGGACAAGAAAAGACAGAGAATTTGCCACACACAAAGCTTGCTAAGAATAATGCTTTGTACTTGAATTATTCAGGAAGAAAATGAGCAAAGGGGAAAAAGGTATGGGGGGAGGGTAAAGAAAATCCAAGAAAGACATAAGAGGTAAAGGAAAAGCAGATCTTTAGAAAATATAATTTCCTCTAAAAGAAGAAATACAAATACAGTAATAGAACAATAAATAAATATTAACCCCATTAAATATAGGCCAACCATATTAAATTGTGCTTTTAAAAATCAGCTATGTGTTTTTAAAAGACAATTACAACAAAATGAGAAATGTTAAAATCATAGACAGGTACACCTGGCACTTAATAACCAAAGAAAATTGGTAAAACAATGCTTATGTTATACAAAACAGAATGACCTGGATGCCAAAAGCAAAGAAGGACAGAATATGAGAATATTATAAAGCAATTTCAGTTACATAGATGCAAAACTCTTAAATATACATGATAAATTGATTCTATTTATGAGAGAAAAAAGGTTAGACATCTAATAATGTTGAAAATGTATATATTCTACTATGCATTCTACTTACAGTTACACCACAGAGAAATTCTGCAAATATGTACATGTACAAGAATGGCAACAAGATACTAGAAACAACTAAATGCCCACCAATAGAGGCTTAGATTGATGGACTTCGATACTGAGATGTTGGAATGCTATACAGGAGTTAAAATGAATGAACTAAATCTAACACAGGTAAACTCAAAGGCGAATACTGAAGACAGAAAGTTAGTTGTAGAAAGACTTCCTGTGGTTCTAGGGCACTAATCTGGTAAATTTACAAAAAGAATGCTATATTGATTACTGGTACAAATTTATGTAGTAAAAGTATAAAAACATGGGTTAGAAGGATACTCACCAAATTCATGATACCGTTTGCCTATGGAGGGAATGAAGGCAGCAGGACTCAAGAGGGGAAAAGGGAAGCTTCATCTTTATTTGTAAACCTCTATTTCTTTTATAAACAAAAAAACACCACCACCAAATGGCAAAATCTTAGCATTTGCTATTATTGGAAGGTAACTACGAGAGTATTTCTTATGACTATGACTTTCTATACTTTTGTGCAGTTTTAAGAGAAATGCCTTAAAGCAGGGCTTCTGGAACAGTGGAGTGAGGGAGGACCTTAGTAAATTGTCTTCCCCTTAAAAGCAATGAAAATATTGGCAAAATTATCAAAATCTATCATTTCAGGACTTTGGAAATTAACCAAAGGCATACACCACGTTAAAAAGCATTTATTCAAGAACCACCAGTGAACCTCACTGAGAACAACCAAATATGTTGTTTTCTACTTCTCCCCACCCCCACCTCCACCCCAGACCCCTGGCTCCTCAACTCTGTGGTCCAGAAGGAATGAAAACTGGCACCCTCACAGCGACTGAAGGGAGCTCCACTGAAAGCCCCATCTCCAGAGTTTTGTTACTACCTTGACCTAACTTGGAACTCGGCTCCAAACAGTATATAGTAACTACAATCCCCATGAAAAAATAGAGAGCACCAGTATAGGTAATGTCCAGCAAGGTGTTAACGTGGCAGGCTTGGCTCCTGGCTGATGTTTGGGAATGCATATTGTGGAATGTTCCCTATTTTGATGATTTTAGCCTACCTGGGGCACTGAATACCTGATTTTCTCCTGGGTGAATAGATGCCTGGATGTGCCTATTTTTATTTAGTGGGTCAACTGAGAATCTCCCACAAAGTGAAAAGGGCTTTCTAAAAAAAAGTCTTACTTGCCACTTTGACTTGAACTGCAGTTGTCTAGCCCTGCAGCATCATGGCTTTGCATGAGAAAGGGGCAACTATCCCTGTAGGGATTTATCTCCTACCAAGTGCCCAGCAATATGGGTGGAAATGAACCCCTATTAGGACACATGAAGAAATGTCAGAAAGCAGGAAATAAAGGGGGGAAAAGTCTTAGAAGGTTCAGAGTTCTCAAAAGGAAAATTGCAGTCAGAAGACAATGGAACAATGCCTTCGTAAGTCTAAGGGAAAGAAATGTCCATCTTAGAACTCTACTCCAAGCTCAACTCCCCATCTTGGATGAGGTTTCAACAGACGCTTTCAGATATTCAAAAATCTAAAAAAAAAAATTTACCTCCCATGGATCTATGTTCTTTCTTAGGAAAGCACTGGAAGAATGTGCTCCAGTGAAATGTGTAAGAAGGCATGGCATTAAAGCAAATGAGGACTCCCAACAATGAGAAAGTGGAGGGAATTCCCAGAATGATGGTGAAGAGAGATGTCAGGATGGTGGCTGCACAAAACAGGAATGAATATAATCCACCCAGAAGGGAATGGTCAGAGGGCCCCAGACAAACTCAGGGATATGACATTGCTGGAGCACTTGATAGCTCTGGAAACATTTAAAATCACTCTGGATCATGGGCCATGAAGTGTTTAAGCTGAACTAGGCAAGAAGTACTCAGAGAAAGAAGCAAATGAAAGAAACAAGGCAATTATTAACCAGAGGAAACTAAAAGTTATACTGAAAAGGTAAATTAATCATAGGTCACTACATGGCTAAGCTGTCTATAGTGTTCATATAGTCATTTTGTTCATACAGTCATTATGTAAACAATAGGATTGATGGAAAGCAAATTTATGGTATAATCATACTGGGAACATAGGCAAACAAGAAGTCTTTGTGTTGCAAGGAAAATATACAGATGGCCAATAGGCACATGAAAAGATGTTCAACATCACTAAGCATCAGGGAAATACAAATCAAAATCACAGTGAGCTATCACATCACACCTGTCAGTATGGCTACTATGAAAAAGACCACAACCAATGTTGGCAGAGATGTGGAGAAAAGGGGACCCTCCTACACTGTTGGTGGGAATGCAGTCACTATGGAAAACACTATGAAGTCCCTCAGGAAGTTAAAAACAAAAACTACTATATGATCCAGTAATTTTACTCCTAGTTCTACAGCTGAAGAAAACGAAAACACTAATTTGAAAAGACACATGCATGTCAATGTTCAAAACAGCGTTATTTACAAAAGCCAAGATATGGAAGCAACCTAAGTGTCCATCAACAGATGTATGGATAATGAAGACACACACATGCACAAACACATATATGCAATGGAATATTAACCATAAAAAGGAATGCAATTCTGCCATCTGTAAGAACATGGATAGACCTGGAGGGTATATTTGTTCAGTTGCTAAGTCATGTCTGACTCTTTGCGACCCCATGGACTGTAGCCCACCAGGCTCCTCCATCCATGGAATTTTCTAGGCAAGAGTACTGGAGTGGGTTGCCATTTCCTTCTCCAGGGGATCTTCCCGACCTGGGGATTGAACCCAGCTCTCCCGCATTGCGGGCAGACGCTTTACTGTCTGAGCCACCAGGGAATCCTCTGTACTTGAAAGTCTTGCCCTAAAAAAGGCTTCCTAACCAGATGCTGTTGTAGATGACTGCTATCAAACTCTTAAGAACAGGTATAATTCAGTTAATATAGTTTCAGAAACTAGAAAAAAAAGGGAAAAGTACACAGTCTTTTTTGTGCAGTGAAGATAACCTTGGATACCAGAATAAGAGAACAGTACAAGAAAAGAAAATCTAAGATCTGTCTCACTCTGAACATTAATGGAAAACTCTTAAACATGAGTAAACTGAATTCAATCAATTAAAAATGCTTTAAAACTAATTAAGAGTTTAGTGCAGGAATGCAAGAACAGTACACCATCAGAAAAATGTTAATATAATCTACCACATTAATAGATTAAAGGAGAAAAAAGGATCTTCTCAAGAGATGCAGAAAATAAGCATTCAAGGAAATACCACACATTCATGATTTTTTTTAAATGTCTTAGTAAACCAGGGACCTAAAAGCTTTTGATGAAAGGTATTTTTTCAAAAAACCACAGCAAATATACTTAATGATGAATGTTTTAGAAATCACATTCTCTGTGCCTCAGTTTCTCATCTATTAAATAATAACCAATTTCCTTTACAAGATCACTTGAAGGATTAAAGTCTGTAATGTATATAAAGCAGACAGAGTACTCCATTTGTGGTACACAGCATACACTTACACATTGACTATCATTACATTTCTATCATTGTCCTCACCATTATTTCCATTAGAATCAGAAACAAATAAGGAATTCACTATCATTATATCTATTAGACACTGTATTACAGGCCCTGACTAATAGAGGGAAATGAAAACGAAAATGTATAATTGGAAAAGACCCTGATGCTGAGCAAGACTGAAGGCAGGAGAAGAAGGGGATGACAGAAGATGAGAAGGTTGGATAGCATCACTGACTCAATGGACACGAGTTTGAGTAAGCTCCGGGAGTTGGTGATGGACAGGGAAGACTGGCATGCTGCAGTCCATGGGGTCGCAAAGAGTCAGACATGACTGAATAACTGAACTGACTGAGGCAGATTTTAAGAAAATAAAATGCAAAATTTGAAATTTTTGGAAGAAAATTACATGACATCTTTATGAGCTCAGTCAGAGAAATGTTACATAAATTACACAAAAAGCACAAACTAAAAAATCAATCAATTACAAATAAATTACATTACAAAGAAAACTTCTCAAAAAACACCAGCAATAACCAAGATGAAGAAAGAATACTAACTTAAAAGAGTGGACATATGTGTATGTGTAACTGACTCAGTTTGCTGTACCTCTGAAACTAACACAACATTGTAAATCAACTATACTCTCCAATAAAAATTTTTAAAAAAGATACTATAAAAATCAGAATTGGGACTATATAAAGAATCCGTATATCACCCTAATTCCAAAACCAGACAAAGATGCCACAAAAAAAGAAAACTGTAGGCCAATATCACTGATGAACATAGATGCAAAAATCCTTAATAAAATTCTAGCAAACAGAGTCCAACATCATATTAAAAAGATCATACATCATGACCAAGTGGGCTTTATCCCAGGAATGCAAGGTTTCTTTAACATCCGCAAATCAATCAATGTAATACACCACATTAACAAATTGAAAGGTAAAAACCATATGATTATCTCAATAGATGCAGAAAAAGCCTTTGACAAAATTCAACATCCATTTATGATGAAAACCCTCCAGAAGGCAGGAATAAAAGGAACATACCTCAACATAATAAAAGCTATATATGACAAACCCACAGCAAACATTATCCTCAATGGTGAAAAATTGAAAGCATTTCCCCTAAAGTCAGGAACAAGGCAAGGGTGCCCACTTTCACCACTACTATTCAACAGTTTTGGAAGTTTTGGCCACAGCAATCAGAGCTGAAAAAGAAATAAAAGGAATACAGATAGGAAAAGAAGAAGTAAAACTCTCACTGTTTGCAGATGACATGATCCTCTACATAGAAAACCCTAAAGATTCTACCAGAAAATTACTAGAGCTAATCAATGAATATAGTAAAGTTGCAGGATATAAAATTAACACACAGAAATCCCTTGCATTCCTATACTCCAATAATGAGAAAACAGAAAGAGAAATTAAGGAAACAATCCCATTCACCATTGCAACAAAAAGAATAAAATACTTAGGAATATATCTACCTAAAGAAACAAAAGACTTATATATAGAAAACTATAAAACACTGATGAAAGAAATCAAAGAGGACACAAACAGATGGAGAAATATACCGTGTTCATGGATTGGAAGAATTAATATAGTGAAAATGAGTATACCACCCAAAGCAATCTATAGATTCAATGCAATCCCTATTAAGCTACCAACAGTATTTTTCACAGAACTAGAACAAATCATTTCACAATTTGTATGGAAATATAAGAAACCTCGAATAGCCAAAGCAATCTTGAGAAAGAAGAATGGAACTGGAGGAATCAACCTGCCTGACTTCAGGCTCTACTACAAAGCCACAGTCATCAAGACAGTATGGTACTGGCACAAAGACAGAAATATAGCTCAATGGAACAAAATAGAAAGCCCAGAGATAAATCCACACACCTATGGACACCTTATCTTTGACAAAGGAGGCAAGAATATACAATGGAGAAAAGACAATCTCTTTAACAAGTGGTGCTGGGAAAACTGGTCAACCACTTGTAAAAGAATGAAATTAGAACACTTTCTAACACCATACACAAAAATAAACTCAAAATGGATTAAAGATCTAAATGTAAGACCAGAAACTATAAAACTCCCAGAGGAAAACATAGGCAAAACACTCTCCGACATAAATCCCAGCAGGATCCTCCATGACCCACCTCCCAGAATATTGGAAATAAAAGCAAAAATTAACAAATGGGACCTAATTAAACTTAAAAGCTTTTGCACAACAAAGGAAACTATCAGCAAGGTGAAAAGACAGCCTTCAGAATGGGAGAAAATAATAGCAAACAAAGCAACAGACAAACAATTAATCTCAAAAATATACAAGCAACTCCTGCAGCTGAATTCCAGAAAAATAAACGACCCAATCAAAAAATGGGCCAAAGAACTAAACAGACATTTCTCCAAAAAAGACATACAGATGGCTAACAAACACATGAAAAGATGCTCAACATCACTCATTATTAGAGAAATGCAAATCAAAACCACAATGAGGTACCATTTCACGCCAGTCAGAATGGCTGCTATCCAAAAGTCTACAAGCAATAAATGCTGGAGAGGGTGTGGAGAAAAGGGAACCCTCTTACACTGTTGGTGGGAATGCAAACTAGTACAGCCACTATGGAGAACAGTGTGGAGATTCCTTAAAGAACTGGGAATAGAACTGCCATACGACCCAGCAATCCTACTGCTGGGCATACACACCGAGGAAACCAGAATTGAAAGAGACGCGTGTAGCCAATGTTCATCGCAGCACTGTTTACAATAGCCAGGACATGGAAGCAACCTAGATGTCCATCAGCAGACGAATGGATAAGGAAGCTGTGGTACATATACACAATGGAATATGACTCAGCCATTAAAAAGAATACATTTGAATCCGTTCTATTGAGATGGATGAAACTGGAGCCCATAATACAGAGTGAAGTAAGCCAGAAAGAAAAACACCAATGCATATATATGGAATTTGAAAGATGGTAATGATAACCCTATATGCGAGACAGAATAAGAGACACAGATGCATAGAACAGTCTTATGGACTCTGAGGGAGAAGGTGAGGGTGGGACGTTCTGAGTGAATAGCATTAAAACATGTATATTATCATATGTGAAACAGAACACCATTCCAGGTTTGATGCATGAGACAAATGCTCAGGGCTGGGGCAATGGGATGACCCAGAGGGATGGGAGGGGGAGGGAGGGGGGAGGGGGGTTCAGGATGGGGAACACATGTAAACCCATGGCTGATTCATGTCAATGTATGGCAAAAACCACTGCAATATTGTAAAGTAATTAGCCCCCAACTAAAATAAATAAATTTATTAAAAAAAATTAAATATTCATAACTTTCATTTAAAAAAAAGAATCCATATAAATTTGAAAAAGACAAATACCCCAAGAAAAACACAAATAAAGGATATGAACAAGTAAGCCACAGAAGAGGAAATCCAGTCCACACCAAATATGAAATGATAAATACCTTTACTTGTAATCAGGGAAACAAAAATTACAATAAGATACCAATTTGTACTTAACAGATTAGCAAAACATAGAGTGTGCCCATGTATGCATGTGTGCTAAGTCACTCCAGTTGTGTCTGACTCTTTGTTAGTTATGGCCCGCCACGCTCCTCTGTCTACAGGATTCTCCAGGCAAGAATACTGGAGTGGGTTGCCACGCCCTCCTCCAGGGAATCTTCCTGACCCAGGAATCAAACCCACATCTCTTAACATCTCCTGAATTGGCAGGCAGGTTCTTTACCACTAGCGCCACCTGGGAAGCCCAAGGAGTGTGCCCATACTACAATTCTATATAGAGAGAACAGTGCTATCATTGTAGAAAGTTCTCTTGGGCAGCACTGGTCTAAATCATGCATTGTCTGTATCATCAGTTTGGCTGCATAAGGATACAGAGCTTTGCATTTTTACATTGATGTTTCCTGTTCAAAAGCAGAAGTTTCAGATATTTCAGAAGCTACATCTGCCACCCAGCTGCAATCCATGCTCTGAAGGAACTGGCTTAACATGATATCAATACAGCTCTTTGCAGGCCATCTGCTTTGAAAAAACCGTTGGTAGAGCCCTTTATTTTTACCAACAATCTCCACTTCTCTTGCCCACATCTCAAGATTCAACAATGATCTATACACATGGATCAAGGTGATACTAACTTGGGGGAAGGGGTGAGAAGGCAGCTCCACTGTAAATTGGGAAACAGCAGTGACGTTTTTTCTTAGTTTGATTCCAGCCTGGGGCTTTCTAAATAAACACTGCAATACACACCGAGGAAACCAGAATTGAAAGAGATGCGTGTACCCCAATGTTCATCGCAGCACTGTTTACAATAGCCAGGACATGGAAGCAACCTAGATGTCCATCAGCAGACGAATGGATAAGGAAGCTGTGGTACATATACACAATGGAATATTACTCAGCCATTAAAAAATACATTTGAATCGGTTCTATTGAGATGGATGAAACTGGAGCCCATAATACAGAGTGAAGTAAGCCAGAAAGAAAAACACCAATATAGTATACTAATGCATATACATGGAATTTGAAAGATGGCAACGATAACCCTATATGCGAGACAGAATAAGAGACACAGATGCATGACCCAGAGGGATGGGATGGGGAGGGAGGTGGGAGGGGGGTCCAGGAAGGGGAACACATGTAAACCCATGGCTGATTCATGTCAATGTATGGCAAAAACTACTACAATATTGTAAAGCAATTAGCCCCCAACTAAAATAAATAAATTTATTTAAAATAAATAAATAAATAAACACTGCAGAAGCAGTAACAGCATGGTGACTGTAGCTGTGTGTGTATGCTTGGTAGCTCAGTCATGTCCAACTCTTTGTGATCCCATGGACTCTAGCTGCCAGGCTCCTCCTGCTTATGGAATTTTCCAGGCAAGAATACTGGAGCAGGTTGTCATTTCCTCCTCTGGAGATCTTCCCAACCCAGGGATCAAACGTCTCTTGCGTCTCCTGCACTGGCAGGCAGATTCTTTACCATTGAGCCACCTGGGAAGCCCAACTATAGCTAATAATACTGTATTGTGTATTTGAAAGTTGCTAAGAGAGTGAATCTTAAAAGTTCTCACTACAAGAAAATAAAACATTAAAAAAAAAAAAAACCTACTCATTTCAAAGGCTGGCAATAAAATACTACCAAGTGCTTTCACAGTCCAGAGACCTTTGCAGGACTTAAAAGAGTAGGTGAAAACCACTTGGAGTCCCTCTGCAGTAAGACACCTTACCAGTAGGAGAAAAAAAAATAGTAGGAGTATTAAGGTTTAAGAAGCTGAGGAAGAAACCTTCTTCAGACAGAGCTGTTGGAAAGCAGTGGCATTTTCTCTCTCACACAATAGGGGCAGGAGGAGACTTTTGCCCCAGCCCTAATCTAGTAAGGAAAACTTCAAGGAGACAACCTGCTTGATATATGTCCACTAGAGTCTGGGGGACACATGGGACTTGGTACCTGGTTTGCAGCTAGAAAACTCTACAGGTGACAGGCAGGTTGTGGCAGTCTGTGGCCACAGAAAAGAGGTTGCATTGGGTGGCGGGGGGGGAGGTGATGAAGAGATCAAGGCCCCATCACACAGATACGCATTCCACAAGCCAGATGTGGACCCTCTGGATAGGAACAGGGTTGGGTTACTTTGGAGAGGGGACTTTCTCCTAGCATCAAGGTGACCTCAGCAAAAAGAGACTGGATGTCTACGACGGTGCTGTTTGGTGAGGGCAAGAAGGAGATATATTAAATAACTTGCTGGAAAAGAGGCAGCGCCTATATTGAGGGAACTGCAATCAAGGGCCCTAGCTGGGGCATCTCCAAGGAAACCATAAACATACCAGTTTGTGTGTGCTCAGTCGTGTCCAACTCTTTGTGACCCAATGGACTGAAGCCCACCAGTATCCTCTGCCCATGGGGATTCCCCAGGCAAGAATACTGGAGTGGGCTGCCATGGGGGTGCCATTTCCTCCTCCAGGGGATCTTCCTGACCTAGGGATTGAACCCGTGTCTCTTATGTCTCCTGCATTGGCAGGTGGGTTCGTTACCATTAGTGCCACTTGGGAAGCCCAAAACATACCAGGGACAGAAAGAAATCGGTCTCTAGAATCTGCCACATGCAGAGGGTGGCAATATCAGATTATATCTTTATAAGTTAGGGCAAACTATTTTTGTCCTAACTCCCTCCTTCTTCACTTGCTTCACCCAAGGAGCCAGAGATGGCCTAGTTGGTGATTTGGTGAGTGGCGGGGGGTGGGGGGGTAGTGGAGTAAAGAAAAAAAAAGCTGAGCATGCTTCCTTTGGCACTAAAAGCTTCCAGCCTGAAGCACTGAAAGAGGCATTAGCTGGAGGGAGAGATTTCCCTTTAAATGAAGCTCATAGTTTTCACTTCTGCATGTGATTACTTTTTTAAAACTAAAATGAGACTACCACAGACCCTCAGAAATTAAAAGTATAATAAGGAAATACTGTGAACAACTTTATGCCAATAAATTTGCCAACTTAGGTGAAATGGAAAAACTCTTTGAAAGACACAAGTTACCAAAGTTTGTTCATGAAGAAATAATCTGAATAATCCAGTATCTATTAAAGAAATTGACACTGTAGTTTAATGCCTTCCTATAAAGAAAACTCCAGGCACAGATGACTTCACTGGGGAATTCTATCAAAAATTTAAGGAAGGAATAACACCAGTTTCATACAAATTCTCCCAAAGAACTAAAGAGGGAAGGGAATACTTCCCAGCTCATTCTATGACTTCACTGTCTTGATTGTAGTGATGGATTCTTGGGTGTTTACATGTCAAAACTTATCAAATTATGAACTTTAAATACATGCAGTTTCTTGTATGTCAATTATACCACAATACAGAGAGGCTGAAACAGCTAAATCAGTTCTTAGAGGCAGTCATAGCATTCACAATACTTATATTAGACAGGGAAGCTATCAAATGAATTATCTAAGCTTCTACCTTATGAAACTAGGAAAAGAGAAAATTAAATTCAAACTAGCAGGAGGACAGAAATAATAAAGATAAAAGTAAGAATGATGAAATTAAGGTTTCCATTTCTAGGCACAATGGAGTATGTCTACTACAGCCCCTCTCCTACTGATTATTGCAACTAAGAACTCTGGACAAAATATGTAAAGCAGCTATGCAGGACTCTGACAAGTTAAAAGCAAAAAAAAGCAGGCAGACTCTGAAGGTGAGTCAAAAAGTGAAGAAGCAGCCCGTATACCAGGGCATTTCTTTTTAGTCCCCGTTCTTTTTTTCACAAGACTCTGTCCCAGTGGTATATAAACCTTCCAGAAGTCCTGAGCTCATCCAAGCAAAAGCCTCACACCAAAGCTTTAAGAACTGAACTAAAGTAATAGTCCAACCACAGCTCAGTCTGAGACTAACACCTGAGTGACAAATGCACAGAGACAACCACGAAGCAGGCCAGCAAAGGTTCTGAAAACTGCACAAAGACTTAAACCATCACTTAAGTCTCAAATTAAGCCCTGAATGGTGCATACACAAAGCAAAGGCTTTGAACACCATATCGATTAGAATCAATACCCACAGAGAGCAAGACAAAACCAGTGATCTCAATCTAACTAGGTTTATTAAGTGATAAATAAAGATTAAAAGCAACAAAACAATCACCACTATCTAGGATAGAATCCAAAATCATTCAACATAAGAAACAACTAGCAAAATGTGACCAATTTTCAAAAGAAAAGATAACCAACAGATGCCAGATGCTGGAAATACCAAAGACATTTTAAGCAGCTATGGAAACAGCTCTATGAGGCAGACACACTTGAAATGAATGGATAAACAGAAGTTCTCAACTGAGATACAGAAACTATTAAAAAAAATGGAAATTTTAGAACTAAAAATGATAGTATCTGAAATCAGAAAGACAAACAAACCAACACCCGGGGTGAACTGAGCAGCAGAATGGAGATGAGAGAGGCAAGAGTCAATGAACTTGGAGTTAAATTGACAGAAATGATCCAACCTGCCAATATGAGGAATAGAGACAAAGGACTGAGAAAAATAAAAGAAAGAAATACAGCATCAGGTATGCATGGGACAGTATCAGAAGGTCCAACATTCACATCATTGGAGTCCTCCAAGGAAATGAGACTAGTGCAGAAGAAAAGGTCTGAAAAATAATGGCCAAAAGAGTCCCAAATTTGGAAAAAGACATAAAATGACAGATTCGAGATGCTCGGCATGGCAGAAACAACATAAACTCACAGAAACACCCAGGAATATTACAGTCAAATATCTGGAAAGCAAAGAAAATATCTTGAATGTAGTCAATAAAAAAAAAGCACACTGCATGTGAATCAATTATTCAAATGACTGTGAGGTTCTCATCAGAAACAATGGAGGCCAGATGATACTGGAACTTCTTAAAATTACTAAAGGCAAAAAAATGTCAAACCAGAATTCTACACTGAAGTAAAGAGATTTTGTCATCAGATTTGTTCTAAGAGAAATGAAACAGGATCTTCTGCAGGGTGAATGGGAAGACCAACAGAAATGATAAAATATCTGGGTAACAATCAAAAAAATGGGCCAAAGAACTAAACAGACATTTCTCCAAGACATACAGATGGCTAATAAACACATGAAAAGATGTTCAACATCACTCATTATCAGAGAAATGCAAATCAAAACCACAATGAGGTACCATCTCATGCCTGTTACAATGGCTGCTATCAAAAAGTCTACAAACAATAAATGCTGGTGAGGGTGCAGAGAAAAGGGAACCCTCTTACACTGTTAGTGGGAATGCAAACGAGTACAATCACTATGGAGAACAGCGTGGAGATTCCTTCAAAAACTGGAAATAGAACTGCCATACGACCCAGCAATCCCACTGCTAGGCATACATACCGAGGAAACCAGAAATGGAAGAGACACCTGTACCCCAATGTTCATTGCAGCACTGTTTACAATAGCTAGGACATGGAAGCAACCTAGATGTCCATCAGCAGCTGAATGGATAAGAAAGCAGTGGTACATATACACAATGGAATATTACTTAGCTATTAAAAAGAATGCATTTGAATCAGTTCTAATGAGGTGGATGAAACTGGAGCCTATTATACAGAGTGAAGTAACTCAGAAAGAAAAACACTAATACAGTATATTAACGTATATATATATGGAATTTAGAAAGATGGTTAACGATGACCCTATATGTGAGATAGCAAAAGAGACACAGATGTAAAGAACAGACTTTTGGAGTGTGGGAGAAGGCGAGGGTGGGATGATTTGAAAGATAGCATTGAAACATGTATATTACCATATGTGAAATTGATCGCCAGTCCAGGTTCGATGCATGAGACAGGGCACTCAGCGCCGGTGCACTGGGACGATCCTGAGGGATGGGTTGGGGAGGGAGGTGGGAGGAGGGTTTAGGATGGAGGACACATGTACACCCATGGCTGATTCATGTGAATGTATGGCACAAACCATTACAATATTGTAAAGTAATTAACCTCCAATTAAAATAAATTAATTAACAAAGAAAACATCTGAGTAAATATACAGAATGGGCTTCCCTGGTAGCTCAGTAGTAAAGAATCCACCTGCAATACAGGAGACTTGCAGAAGACACAGGTTCAAATCCCTGGGTTGGGAAGATCTCCTGGAGAAGGAAATGGCAACCCACTCCAATATTCTTGCCTGGGAAATCCCATGGACAGAGGAGCCTGGTGGGCTACAGTCCATGGGGTTGCAAAAAAATAATACAGGCTATTTTTCTCCTTTTGAATTCTTTAAGATATGTATGACAGTTGTGGATACAATACATTTGAAACCTATACATAACAATAAAAGAGGGAAGGGAAGTGACCTATATTGCTATAAACTTTCTACATATGACTTGAAGTCTTAAAATATAACTATATATGGTGAAAGGGTTAATAAAGCATGTATCTCTTAATCACTAGAGCAACCACTAAATTAAAAAAAAAAACCACAAAGGAGATACTGACAAAAAGCAAATAGGTGTGTTTAAAATGAAATATTTAAATTGCAGTTGCATTCCCTATGCAAGACCTATGTACTCAAAACTACCAAATATTACTTATGATACTGAGATAAATTTTTATAGACCTAAATAAATTGAGAGATATACTATGTTTGTGAATTGGAAGACTCAATATTCTTAGTATTTCAATGATCCACAGACTCAATGTAATCCCAAACAAAATCCCTGTAGGCTTTCATGCAGAAATTGGGAAGCTGATTTTAAAATTTATATGAAAATATCAAGGACCAAAACATTATGAAAAGAACAAAGTTGGAAGATTCACTGTACCTGATGTGAACATGTAGGCTACAGTAATTAAGATAGTGCTGTATCGGCAGACAGATCAATGCATATGTGCTCAACTGTTTTTGATAAGGGTACCAAGGTAGATCAATGGAGAGAGTCTTCTAAAAAATGCTGCTTGAACAATTAAATATGCATATGCCAAAAAAAGGAAAACAATGATCCTTAACTCGTACCAGATAAAAATATTCATCTCATTATTGGCCATGGGCCTAAACATAAGTGAAAGTGGAAGTCACTCAGTCCAGATATCCCCTGTATCTTCTCCAGGGGATACAGTCCATGGAATTATCTAGGCCAGAATACTGGAGTGGGGAGCCTTTCCCTTCTCCAGGGGATCTTCCCAACCCAGGGATCGAACCCAGGTCTCCCACATTGCAGGTGGATTATTTACCAACTGAGCCACAGGGAAGCCCAAGAATACTGGAGTGGGTAGCCTATCCCTTTTCCAGCAGATCTTCCCGACCCAGGAATCAAACCGGGGTCTCCTGCATTGCAGGCGGATTCTTTACCAACTGAGCTATTAGGGAAGCCTGATAAATGTAAGAGCTAACATTATAAATCCTCTGAAATAAAAATATGAGAAAATCTTTGTTACCTTGTGTAAGAGAATTGTTATACAGGGTATAACAGCATGAACTGTAGAAGAAAAATTTGATAAATGAGACTTTATCAAAATTAAAAATGTCTTTTTTGGGAAGGACACTGTTAAGATAAAAACAAGCCACAGCATGGGAGTCAAGACTTGGAAAACACATAGTGATAGAGGACTTGCATCCAGAATATATAAAGAACTCTCACAATTTAATAATAACAAAAATGGCAAAAGATTACAAGAAACAGTTCACCAAAGATGTATAGATGGCAAACAAAAGAACATGAAAAGATGCTGCATATCAGTTACTGGAGAAATGCAAATTAATAGCACAATGAGCTACTCTTACACAGCATCTAGAAAGACTAACAATACTAATAATACCAAGTGCTGTCAAGAGAGCAAAACACTGGAACTCTTATATGTTGCTGGTAGGCATCCAAAATGGTACAGTTACACTGTAAAACAGTTTGGTAGTGTCTTGTGAAGTTAAACATACACTTACCACATGACCAAGCAATCCCACTCTAGAATATTTACCCCAGAAATATGAAAACATATACCCACACAAATGCCTAAACATAACTGTGTTCATACCAGCTTCTTTCATAAAAACCAAAAATAAGAAAAAATTCAAAAGTGCATACCTTGGTCTATGGTAAGCAAATGGATTATCATTTGGCTACAGAAAGGAACAGACTGTTGAAACATGTCACAATACGGATGAACCTAAAAAGCATTAAGGTAAATGAAAGAAGCAAGATGCATAAGGCTATATACTATAAGATTCATTTATATAACATTCTAGAAAAAAACAAAACTAGAAGAAGAAACAAGATCAGATGTGAGAGTAGGGGAGAAGTTTAATTGTAAAGAGGAACAAGGGAATGTTTTAGGGGAATGAAAATGTCCAATAGCTTGACTGCGGTGGTATTTAAATGACTATATATTTGTCAATATATATAGAACTGTACACTTAAGAGAGGTGAGCTTCATGGTATATAAATTATACCTCAATAACCCAAACCTCATTTTCAAGAAGAGAATGCAGTTACATATATCATGACAGTACATGGAAAATACATCTGGAAATTACATTAAAACATTACCACATACAATCCACTATCATATTGTGCTAGTTTTGCATCTCCTTTTATGAAAATACCTATTAAGCATTAAGGATAGAAAAAATACTAAGAAATATTTAATTCTAGTTAATGACATGCCTATGGGAGTATTTAGGTTTGAAGTGTACTGATATCCACAACTTACTTTGAAATGCATTCCACACACAAACAAAGGGAGATTGATGGAAGAAGAGAGGAATTAGCACACGGATAGGCAATAAAGCAAATACAGCAAAACATTCATTGTAGAATCTAGATGGTATTACATGGATGTTCAAACTATAATTATTTTGCTTGTTTTGTCTGGAAATTTTTATAATAAAATGTTGAAGGGAAAAAGATGCTGATACAGAACAGCAAAGTAAACCCAAAGAAGTAGAAATGGAAATAAATGTAAAAGGAGAAATCAACAAATCGAAAACACACAATAAAGAAAATTAAATTAACAAAGGTAAAAGTTCTTTCTGTGAAAAGCTCAACAAATTGAAAATAATAAATATGACAGCGAGGCTACTCTTGATACATGGATCTTGACAGAAGATTTTTACTATCTCAGAACAATCTGAGAATTTATGAGATCTGTCAGAGATTTTATCCAGGGACCAGAGGAGAATATAAGCCCTGAAGTAGCTTGAAGAATGGAGGAATGGGGGAAGAGAACCAAGCTATCCAGTAGTGAGGTTGTGTGCTCTTATTTACTATCCCATCTGACCCATGCTCCTGGGTGACGGCCTTGCTAAGTCTCACAGTCCTTTGAACCTCTGTCAGCAGACATTTAAAGCAATGAATCTGAACTAGACGTGGATATCAGAACTACCTGGAATGTTACAATGCACATAACTAGGCCTCCACAGGTGATACACCTCTGGTTGACAACCATTACATTAAACAAATATTCTATATGGCTAATAACAATACAAAGAGTGATAACATATATTGAGAACTTCCTCTATTCCAAGGCATTCTTTTTTGGTGCTTGACATTTATCAACTCATTAAATTCTGTCAGTCCTGTAAGTTCTAGCATTTAGCCCTATTCTACAAACAGGCAAAGAGAGGCTAAGTCACGTGTACAAAATGACAGCTTATGAGTGAAGAAGCTAGAATCTGAATCTAGGCTGTGAGCTCCGAAGTCCAAGCTCTTCACCACTGGGCTATGGAAGAATAACAAACCTCTTTCCTCTGCTGCAGTCCAAAACAATCAAAGCGATACTTAGTGCCTCTACAGCCCCACACCTGGATGAATGAGAATAAGATGTGGACTCTTGCCTCTAGGGGTTTGTGTGCAGGTAGAAAAATAAGCCACAGGCATTTGGCTACGTTTTAAAGAAAGTTACTAACTGGAATGCAAAAACAGAAGCTTAGCTATGTTGACATCTGGAATCAGCTGGGCCCGTCTGACTACAGCTGCAGCCATGAAATTAATCTCTGAACAGCTGTTGAAAAGCAGATGCAGATTCAGTAAAGCTGAAGTGGATCTCAAAAATCTGCACTTCTACTCTGAGCCCAGGCCATGCCCAGGCTGCTGGTCCATGGAGTGCAGTGAAGGGTAACAGTGCTCTAGACAGACTTTTTCAGGAGGGGCCGCTGAGTGGCCACTAAGAGCAGGAGAGAAAAAGACCAATGTCTCGAGACTTCCTCAGTCACCATAATGGACCCTGAGCAAAAACAAACAAACAAACAGGAAAGCAGACAGTGCTCACTGAAGCATGCCGCTGTGAAAGTAATATGCTCTCAGGTTTATTTATTTTCATTGAGTTGGTCCATCTTGGGTGGCCCCACATGACATGGCTTAGTTTCCTTGAGTTAGACAAGGCTGTGGTCCATGTAATCAGACTGGCTAGTTGTCTCTGATTGTGGTTTCAGTCTGTGTGCCCTGTGATGCCCTCTCTCAGTGCCTACCATCTTACTTGGTTTTCTCTTACCACAGCATTGTCTAACTCAATGAAACTAAGCCATGTCATGTGGGGCCACCCAAGATGGACGGGTCATGGTGGAGAAGTCTGACAGAATGTGGTCCACTGGAGAAGGGAATGGCAAACCACTTCAGTATTCTTGCCTTGAGAACCCCATGAACAGTATGAAAAGGAAAAAAGATAGGACACTGAAAGATGAACTCCCCAGGTCGGTAGGTGCCCAATATGCTACTGGAGATCAGTGGAGAAATAACAAGAGAAAGAAGGAAGGGATGGACCAAAAACAAAAACAACACCCAGTTGTGGATGGGACTGGTGATAGAAGCAAGGTTCAATGCTATAAAGACCAATATTGCATAGGAACCTGGAATGTTAGGTCCATGAATCAAGGCAAATTGAGGTGGTCAAACAGGAGATGACAAGAGTGAACATCGACATTCTAGGAATCAGCGAACTAAGATGGACTGGAATGGGTGAATTTAACTCAGATGACGATTATATCTACTACTGTGGGCAGGAATCCCTTAGAAGAAATGGAGTAGCCATCATGGTCAACAAGAGTCCAAAATGCAGTACTTGGATGCAATCTCAAAAACAACAGAATGATCTCTGTTCGTTTCCAAGGCAAACCATTCAATACCACGGTAATCCAAGTCTATGCCCCCACCAGTAACGCTGAAGAAGGTGAGGCTGAAGGGTTCTATGAAGACCTACAAGACATTCTAGAACTAACACCAAAAAAAACGGCTGTCCTTTTCATTATAGGGAATGGAATGCAAAAGTAGGAAGTCAAGAAACACCTGGAGTAACGGGCAAATTTGGCCTTGGAGTACAGAATGAAGCAGGGCAAAAGCTAATAGAGTTTTGCCAAGAGAACGAACTGGTCATAGCAAACATCCACTTCCAACAACACAAGAAAAGACTCTACACATGGACATCACCAGATGGTCAGCACCGCAATCAGATTGATTATATTCTTTGCAGCCAAAGATGGGGGAGCTCTATACAGTCAGCCAAAACAAGACCAGGAGCTGACTGTGGCTCAGATCACGAACTCCTTATTGCCAAATTCAGACTTAAATAGAAGAAAGTGAGGAAAACCACTAGACCATTCAGGTATGACCTAAATAAAATCCCTTATGATTATACAGTGGAAGTGAGAAATAGATTTAAGGGGCTAGATCTGATAGACAGAGTGCCTGATGAACTATGGACGGAGGTTTGTGACATTGTACAGGAGACAGGGATCGAGACCATCCCCATGGAAAAGAAATGCAAAAAAGCAAAATGGCTGTCTGAGGAGGCCTTACAAATAGCTGTGAAAAGAAGAGAAGCGAAAAGCAAAGGAGAAAAGGAAAGATATACCCATCTGAATGCAGAGTTCCAAAGAATAGCAAGGAGAGATAAGAAAGCCTTCCTCAGCGATCAGTGCAAAGAAATAGAGGAAAAGAACAGAATGGGAAAGACTAGAGATCTCTTCAAGAAAATTAGAGATACCAAGGGAACATTTCATGCAAAGATTGGCTCAATATAGGACAGAAATGGTAGGGACCTAACAGAAGCAGAAGATATTAAGAAGAGGTGGCAAGAATACACAGAAGAACTGTACAAAAAAGATCGTCATGACTCAGATAATCACGATGGTGTGATCACTCACCTAGAGCCAGACATCCTGGAATGTGAAGTCAAACGGGCCTTAGAAAGCATCACTACGAACAAAGCTAGCGGAGGTGATGGAATTCCAGTTGAGCTATTTCAAATCCTGAAAGATGATGCTGTGAAAGTGCTGCACTCGATATGCCAGCAAATTTGGAAAACTCAGCAGTGGCCACTGGACTGGAAAACGTCAGTTTTCGTTCCAATCCCAAAGAAAGGCAATGCCAAAGAATACTCAAACTACCGCACAATTGCACTCATCTCACATGCTAGTAAAGTAATGCTCAAAATTCTCCAAGCCAGGCTTGAACAATATGTCAACTGTGAACTTCCAGATGTTCAAGCTGGTTTTAGAAAAGGCAGAGGAACCAGAAATCAAATTGCCAACATCCGCTGGATCATTGAAAAAAGCAAGAGTTCCAGAAAAACATTTTTTTCTGCTTTATTCACAATGCCAAAGCCTTTGACTGTGTGGATCACAATAAACTGTGGAAAATTCTGAAAGAGATGGGAATACCAGACCACCTGACCTGCCTCTTGAGAAACCTGTATGCAGGTCAGGAAGCAACAGTTAGATCTGGACATGGAACAACAGACTGGTTCCAAATAGGAAAAGGAGTATGTCAAGGCTGTATATTGTCACCCTGCTTATTTAACTTATATGCAGAGTACATCCTGAGAAACACTGGGCTGGAAAAAGCACAAGCTGGAATCAAGATTGCCGGGAGAAATATCAATACCCTCAGATATGCAGATGATACCACCATTATGGCAGAAAGTGAAGAACTAAAGAGCCTCTTGATGAAAGTGAAAGAGGAGAGTGAAAAAGTTGGCTTAAAGCTCAACATTCAGAAAACTAAGATCATGGCATCTGGTCCCATCACTTCATGGGAAATAGATAGGGAAACAGTGGAAACAGTGTCAGACTTTATTTTTTTGGGCTCCAAAATCACTGCAGATGGTGACTGCAGCCATGAAATTAAAAGATGCCTGCTCCTTGGAAGGAAAGTTATGACCAGCCTAGATAGTATATTGAAAAGCAGAGACATTACTTTGTCAAAAAAGGTCCATCTAGTCAAGGCTATGGGAGAAGGCACTGGCGACCCACTCCAGTACTCTTGCCTGGAGAATCCCATGGATGGAGGAGCCTGGTGGGCTGCAGTCCATGGGGTCGCTAAGAGTCTTACATGACTGAGCGACTTCACTTTCACTTTCATGCATGGGAGAAGGAAATGGAAACCCACTCCAGTGTTCTTGCCTGGAGAATCGCAGAGACGGGGGAGCCTGGTGGGCTGCCGTCTATGGGGTCGCACAGAGTCAGACACGACTGACACGACTTAGCAGCAGCAGCAGCAGTCAAGGCTATGGTTTTTCCAGTAGTCATGTATGGATGTGAGAGTTGGACTATGAACAAGGCTGAGCACCGAAGAATTGATGCTTTTGAACTGTGGTGTTGGAGAAGACTCTTGAGAATCCCTTGGACTGCAAGGAGATCCAACCAGTCCATCCTAAAGGAGATCCGTCCTGGGTGTTCATTGGAAGGACTGATGTTGAAGCTGAAACTCCAATACTTTGGCCACCTCATGTGAAGAGTTGACTCATTGGAAAAGACCCAGATGCTGGGAAGGATTGGGGCCAGGAGGAGAAGGGGATGATAGAGGATGAGATGGCTATATGGCATCACCGACTCAATGGACATGGGTTTGGGTAAACTCCGGGAGTTGGTGATGGACAGGGAGGCCTGGCGTGCTGCGGTTCATGGGGTCGCAAAGAGTCGGACACGACTGAGCAACAGAACTGCACTGAGCTTATTTATTGTAATAAATAGAGATAATACAAAAGACAAGAGTTGAGTGGGTGGGAAGTATTGATTATAGAGGAGGAATCTGACAACAGGTGGAATCAAGTCAGATTTGGAATTGCCTGAGAGAAATAAGTAAACAGAAACCTGTGTGAAGTTGACACTGTTTAGCCTCAAATTGAGAGCAGACAAGGACACGGTGGTACCTGGCCTGGTAGAGCTGAAGGTCACTAAGCAAAGGTCTTTTGTCTATCCCAACTCCAATAAACCAATAAACCAGGCAGGATAATTTCCCTGAGGTTAAAGACACTGCATTTAAGACTTTGAGGGCCCACAATATGACAAATAAAGAGGAAACATCATCCTTTCATTTGCTTGCCTTCTGATGAACATGTGAATACCCAAGAGAGAAGGTTTAATGGCTTTCAGAAAGGAGGCGGAAGAAGAAAGAGACAAACTTGAGCACATCTCCCCATACTGGAGATGCTAGAAGGTGGAGACAGGACCTAAAGAATAGCAGCCGCCTCTGTCTGAACCCCAAGAATAAGGGGCTGCAGAGGGGTGGCAGGTGGGGCATCATGTAGTTATCACAGCAGCTCATTCCATCAGCCCTGAGTTGTGTCCCCAAGCCTGGGGTTTCTGAGACGAGGTCCTGGGCATGCCGCTGAGGCCAAGATCTCCCTGACCCGTGAAGGTCCCCTTGCCCGGCCCAGCTGGCCTGGCATGGGCTCACCTGGACAGCTCCACATCAGGCTTTCTCCAGCTGCCATCCCGGCCTCCTCCTCTCCTTGTCCCAACCTGAAAATCCCATGTGGCTGGGCCACAAGGTATCCTGTTGAGGGGAAATGACAGAAGACTTGGTTATGAACACCTGCAGCATCCCAGAACCGAGGCCCATCCTTGCAGGGTGGGGATGGTCTGGCCTTGGTGACTGCCCTGTGAGCCCAGCCAGTGGGCCCTCAGTGCAGACCATCCACAGAGAAGGCGAGAGCATGACCATCCTGGGCAGGGGGCAAACGCCATTAGGAATTCCTGACTGAGAGCCTGAGGCCTGACTCATTCAGGGCCCAGATGCCCCTGGAGCTGCATCAGCCCAGAGAGGGAGACAAGAGGGGGTGTATTCCAGTCACCCTGTGGAGGGTCCCTCACCCACGGAGACCAGGTGGCTGTAGTTCTCCAGCATGACATCCCTGTGGAGGTTCTTCTGAGCAGCATCCAGCTGCTGCCACTCCTCCTGGGTGAAGTCCACAAACACATCCATGAAGGTCAATGTTTCCTGCAACAACACACTTCTCCTCAGCCCACTGTCACAATGGGGGGGTTGGGGGGCAGGGCGCTGGCATCCAGAGGGTAGTGGCCAGAGATGTTGCTAAATATCCTCCAATGCACATGGCACCCTTCCACAACATAGCATTATCTGACCCAAAGGTCAAGAGTGCTGAGGTGAGAAAAGTTAAGGTTGATCAAACACACAGTGAAATGGAATGGCCACAGAAAGGACTAGAATGTGCTGTAATATATGAAAAGGAAGAAAATAAAAGAAAGGGGGATTCCTCCATCGAGACAAATAAATATGCACACATGATTTCTGGCAGCATGCATGAAATATGAAGGAGATACAGAAACAGGGTGAGAAGGAAAATTATTTTTCACCTTTTGTTGAACAAAATGTTTGAATGTTTTACCATAGGTACAGAGTACTTTTTAAAAAATGCTCAATTGAATTTATTAATGCTCTTTTCAGAATACATTTTTAGAATTTCCACATCCATATTCTTGAATAAAAGTGGTCTTTCACTTTTTACTTTTCAGTAGTATCTTCCTCAAATTTAGGTGGCATCATAGCATGAACTGGATTCCTTCTAATCTTTCAACAGCCTGGAAGAGTTGAACACAGAAATTATCTGGTATTTAAAATTTTGGGAAAGTACCAATCAGTCCAGGATTTGGGAAAGCAAATTTAAAGTGTGAATACCTTTGGCTCAAAAATCCTTCCAGGTGTACTCTCCATAAATACCTGTACTAATGGGCCAACAGATACATAGAAAGTGGTTCATGAGGCACTGTTTACAATAGAAAAATAAAACAAAAAACCCAAATATTCATGAAGAGAGAAATAGTTAAATGAGACATCCATACCACGAAAGAGGAACTGAAACAGTTTCTATGTACTGATGGGGAACAACACTCGTAATATAATCAAGTGGGAAAAACAAGATGGGTATGGGGGTGTGATGGCATTTGAGAAAAAACACACATTACATGTACCTCTATTTTTAGTTAATTAAACTGAAGTAAATGCATCTACAGCACCTTATCACCAAACTGCTAACAGTGGGCATCTGTGAGGAAGAATGTGGTACTGGGGGAAGAAGAAATAGGGATCTTTTGGATACTGTTTATTTTATGCATATTTGAACATGAGACGTGGATTTACTTTCACAATTTTAAACATAATGAAAAGGCAAAAAGTGAACTGAAAGTGAATAGAAAAAGCAAGATAAGTCTATGCATTTAAACAATTTTCTTTGAAAAGGCAAAAATATGAAGCGCAGCTCCAAGAGTAAGAAGTAGACAAAAATGTCTTTTCCTTTCTATCTCGTTCCTTTTTTTTTTTTTTTTCCTTTTTGGTGAAAAGAGGAAGGATTGGAGAAACCTGAGGTGGATGACAGGTTGAGCAGAAAACAGCCAGAGCTGAGGGAACTAATGGGTTTTTTTTCAAGGTTGTAATATAATTTCCTAATTGCTGCCTCAAATTAACTGGAAACAAAGTAGGGGTAAATTAGGAACTCACCTGGGACATGGCCATCCGGTTCTGCCCAGACCAAGGATGGAGATCTAGGAAGGCAGAATCAGGAGGGTTGAGGTCAGTGCACACAGCCCTGAGACCACCATCACCAGCCTAATAACAATCACCCCTGCCCCACAGTAAGGATGATCAGGACACAAGGCCTGGTAGCTCCAGGCTGTTCCCTTGGCTAAGATCCCATGGGTTTTGCACAATCCCATGGGAATTGATTTTCTCTCCCTGGACAGATGTATCACTTGTGTTTAAAGACTTCTACTCAGAAGTCATTAACAACCTGATATTTCCTTTCTCTCAAGAATTCTATGCCTGGGAATTTATCATAATTTATTTGCAAGGATGTTAACTGTAGGTGTTTCCACCATTCAACAATCTGGAAGCAACTAAACCTCCTGTAAAGGGGACTCCAGTTTGAAGAAATAAGACACACAAAATGGAAAATACCACATGGGCTTTAAAAATGCAATGGAATCCTGTTCTCATGTCTTAACATATTTAAAAGCAAGTTACCAGAAAGCAGGTGGGTGGGATCTCCTTTGGTAAGCTATACGCATGTACTGAAGAAGAACATCTATTAAAACGTTGACACTGCTTACCTTTGAGGGTTGATTTCACCTTTCCTTTTTGGTTTACTTGCATTTTATCACTTTTGACAATATTAATTACTAGTAAAATAAAAAGGAGAAATTATTACAAATCACCTAATTATCATACTGAGCCCTTGAGGTGACATACTCTGAGCAAAGTCTGGAGACAGGGACAACTTGCTGCAGTTTGGAGGAAGGAGACTGACCAGGGCTGAGTGCAGAGCAGAAGGGAAAGGGGTGGAGGGTGGAAGGTAGGGGGATGGAGGAAGGTTAAGGGCCTGGCATTGGTCAGGTCCACATGGAACTGGAAAGCACTGACCTTGCTCCCCCCTACCCCAGTCCTTCCGCCCCACCACCTCCCTGTTCCCTCCCTCAGACTTCCTTATTTCCCATCATGGCCATTTGATTGCCAAGCTCTTCCTTATTTGGCAGTTTTCAAAACAAATTTTCAGCAAGGAGCTTTTGTTAACCACTGCCACTCTAGCAATCCCTGCCTTAGTGTCAGGACAACAGGGTTCAGCAAGATGGAGCTTAGTGAATCATGCTTCCAGACCCAGTTACTAGCATGAAAATGGGGTAGCATAGCTAGGTGATGGCCTACCTAGAGACTACTCTGAGATTTCACAGACATGCAGAAACCAAAAACATCTCTCTGGTCATTTAGTCATAATAGAGGAGATTCAACATTTCTGCTACAGGCAGGTGGGTTGTTCATACTATGGGACTGACTGAAATAGCCCACGGCACAAGAGGGGAGCACAAATGTGTGCGCACAAATGTGTTAAGAGTGGAGAAAGTCCTGGGAGGTAGGGAGTCAATCTTTCCAGCCTGATCATGCCCTTGCTAGCACTACCGCAGGGCAGCATCCCTCCATCCATTCATAACTTTCATCTCTCTCCTGCAATAGGGGTTCAACCGACCACCATGACACAGCTCTTGATGGTGGCTAGAAGTCTTGCTCTCTCTCAGCTGAAGGAAGGGACAGAGGGCACTGCAGGTTCAGTTCTTTTAGAACCCGCTATCCTGTGAGCCACTTCCCTCTAACCAGAGCATCTGAGTTTGTCCTGTGGGTCTCCCCACTCTGCCCTGAGGTCTGGGCTGGTGCTTCTCTTCCAACTCCCCTCAGAGAAGCTGTCTTTTTGGGTTTTAGGTTTTTTGTTTTTTTTTTTTTTTTTTGGTCTGGATGCTTGGCTTGTGGGATCTTAGTTCCCTTACCAAGGATTGAACCCTGGACCCTCAGTAGTGAAAGCATGGAGTGCTAACCACTGGACCACCAGGGAATTCCCAAATGTGCTGTCTTATTACTAAGGAGGCAGGACCCAAGGATTCAAAGACAAAGATACCTTTGCTACGACCTTCCCTTCAGGACAATGTCTCTACCTCTGACCAGGCAAACTCACCTCCTTCTGAGGTCTCAGACTGGGTCTTCTGTAGACTGACTAAGGAAGCCCATGGTAGATCAGCTGGCGTCTGAAGCTGGTGAGCTGTTGGCTGATATGAACCCTGACCCTGGAAAGGGAATGACCACACAGGAGATGCAGTTAGCAACGTCTATGATGGAGTGAAGTTGAGGAAAATCCAAATGTTTCCCTTGACACTAGAAGGCACAGTGCCTCCCTCTAGTCTTAAGAACTGACATTGTAAGCTCAGTTACCACCACCATCAGATAAAGAGCTAAGCACTGCCTTACTTCCTAAGAGTCTGGGCCATGGAACGAAACTGACCACCTGCTCTGCTGCTTTTCTTCATTTAATAAGAGAGGTGAGTGCCTACTATGCCTGTTCTACGTGAACAAAACATCAGAGTTCCCCCATCTTGAGGAGCCATATTCTTAGCAGGCGAGAGACAGTAAGCAATAAAATTTATAAACTCAGGGTATGTTAGTTAGAAACACATGAATAGTACGCTGAAAAAAAGAAAAAGGATCCCCCTAGTTTACTGTGTGACTTTGGTCAAGTGTCCGAGCCTTTCTGTTCTTGCTTTCTCTCTGTAAAATGAAGAGAATGGTAGTACCTACTCATGGGGCTATTGTGATGACTAGCGTGAAACAATGGTGTCTGGTATTCACTACGCACTAAGTAAACAGCTGGGCTTCCCTCATAGCTCAGTCGGTAAAGAATCTGCCTGCAATGCAGGAGACCCGGATTCCATTCCTGGGTCGGGAAGATTCTCCTGGAGAAGGAAATGGCAATCCACTCCAGTATTCTTGCCTGAAAACTCCCATGGACAGAGGAGCCTGGCGGGCTACAGTCCATGGGTTCACAAGAGTCAGACAGGACTTAGCGACTAAACCACCACCAAGTAAACAGTTGCTAAAGGAATCAATTAATGAACCATTCACTGGTTAACTCCGTAGTCCCCTCCCCGCCCCACGGCCCTGTCACTCAACACCCCAGGGGCGCGAGCTCATTACCCACGGCCCACGGCTCCTCCGACCTCCCCATCCAGCCCGTCCCCAACTTTGCCTCCTCTTACTAAACTACCAGGAACCCGCGGTCTCAGGGCGTAAAACAACAGCCAGCGCCAATTCGCACCGCCCTCTCGGTGAGCAAAGCACTTCCGCTTCCCGTTGCCCTGGGAGCCCAAGTGCTGCGCACGCGCAGGAGGGAAGTGAGGGGGCTAGGGGGATGGCAAGACAGCCAATGGGCAACACGGTGCCTTTCAGGGAAGCTGGTTCTGACGTGGCTCCCTCTGAGGTTAGATGGAGCGACAAGGGAGTGCGACCATTTTCCGCGACGAGTCGTACGAAAGGCTGGGGGGTGGGGGCGTCTCGGGCGGCGGGAGGCAAGCGGGCTCCGCGCAGACTGTCGTAGCGGAGCAGGGTCCGCTGCCTCCGAGGCCCGCTCTCTCCGTCCTCTTGCGCCGCCGGGCCTCCTTGTGGCTGTGCTCCCTGGGGAGTTCCCATCCTTCCATCCCGCAAAGCCACGCTCTCCTCTTTCTTTAGATCATCAGAATAAGAAAACCGGTAGTCGTGGCTACTGCCTCCGGGATGACTACAACCTACACGGGTGCGGCCATCTTGGAGGCGGGGCCGGCCCGTTGGAGCCGGGCTCTGGTGTCAGATCAGGGGTCAGAGAGCAGAGGTCAGGCACAGTTCGGGAAGCCGCCTGGAGCAGCGGTTGGGAGCCAGGTTGCTGGGCCGGCAGCATGCACGAATGAAGAGACCATGATGCCTGATTCTCCTGAAATAAATCGAGGAGTTCTGATTTCTTGGAGCCCGGGGATGTTTGGAGAACCTGGGCTTTGCCTATTTTGAAAATGCAACATAAAGTAGGGGAGAACTGTTTCTCTGATGATGCCAGCCTGTGGCAACGTGGTCTGCTAAAAAGGCCTGTAGTGCCCTTCAGGAAAGTTTTCTGGTTCTTGTCAGGGTCTTGGGGAGAGAGGCTAAGTGTGTGCTGTGTTCCTGTTGCACTTCCCTGGTTGCAAGCAGAAGTTGGTCTGGGCAGGGCAGAATCTGGGCTCAGGATGCCCACTCCTGTGCTACAGCCAGTATCTGCCAGGCACTGTTGAGAGAAACAAGTGAGGAAAGCAGCCATGGCATCCAACATACATTTATTTATTCTTCCATGTGAACACATTGCTTTCTTCCTCTCTTTCCCTTTCCCCCATGAGTTAATTGATACTCCCAGGGTAGTTGGATGAATCATAGCCCAAATCTACAACCTGGAGGTCTCCTGGAAAGTGACTCTGTTCCAATCTTGTGTAGAAGTCCTAGGAGATGCGTCTGTTTACTGTCAGTCATGTGAGTGGGGACCCCTCGCCCCGTGAATTCTTTGTGCATTTGTAAATGATGGCCAGATTTGGGGATCCTAACCTGTTTATTTCTAGAAGACCTGACCTGATAACCTTTTCTGACAACACTGTCAAGAGGCAGGAGAAATTTAATAGAGTTAGTGTGATAATGTCCCGAGGACAGTAGAGAAACCCCCAGTTGCAGAAAGACCTGGTCTTTTGTCCTGGTCAGACTCTTCCTGTATCCTGACTTGGCAGGAATGAGTGCTCACACAGAAAGAAGGGGCTGGTGAAGGACGTGTGGTTGTTCACGCAGTGCAAGCTTTTCCTAGTATGACTTGGGCATCCAGGATCCAGGAAACATGCCAAGGTGTTCTAGCCCACACTCTGCCCAGCTGTTGGGATCTTTCTGTCCATAGAAGAGAAGCTTTGGCTCCACCACTTACTGGCCCTTTGAGCCTCTTTTACATCATAGCTAAAGACCACCCATCCAGATAGTTCTCATGATTGTTTGAAGGAACATCTCTAGAACTCCAAGCCCAGGACTTTGCCCACAACAGGGACCTGGCAAATGGTGGCACCACTTGCTGTCCTCTCCCCAACACTAGGGAGCGTGCTAATCCCCATTACTGCTCCTTCCTGCACTGTGGACTTTCACTTTGCCACCACCCTTGCCCAGGATCACCACTCATACCCAACTGAAAACATTTCTAAATAGCAATCAAGTCTCTAATTATTGATAAGTTAAAATTCATTGTAAATGGTAACTCCAGAAGGTCCCAGTTACTCAAACCCTTATATTCCAAAGAAAAGCCTCTCTCATGAAGACTGGTCCTTGTTCACTTCTGGGAAGCCACCCCAAAGACCCTGGCGTGTTCTGCCTAGTAGGGTATTTCTGTATTCCAGCCCTCTCTGTTTCATCTTACCAGGTAGCTCCTGCTAACAGTGTAATTTATGGTGAGCATCTGTTTTGTATGTCTGAGGCCCTGGGCCATGCTGTGTTCATTTGACATCTAGGGGCTGTAGACTGAATAGCTGAAGTGGTCACATGGAAGCTGCATGCCTGCATGCCTGACCTCCAGTACAATCTCTGGACCCCTAGTCATGGTTGAACTTCCCTGACTGGTGACACTTCATGCATTATCACAGATCGTTTCTAGGAGAATTAAGTGTTGTCCATGTTACTCCTTTGGGAGAGGACAGCTGGATCTCACAACTGGTTTCCGTTGGACTTCACCCCTGCACCTTTGCTTTGCTGACTTTACTTTCGCTGTCATAAATCAACTGTGTATCTATAACAGCTCATAGGACTCCCATACTCTGAGAAGTCATAACAGTGTTTCCAAGTCCTGAGTCATCCTAGGGAATCATCAAACCATGGGGACTCTGCACACATTGTTGCTGTAGATTCCCAGGTTGGTTGTTACAACCATCCCGGTGGGTGGGGCTCGTGAACCCAGTCTGACTGTGTCCTCAGCAGTACATCTGCTTGGTGTTTGTGAGGAAGTGGCCAACCTAAGGAGCAGCACTCGGAGAGCAAGGCTGGGATTTTCCCACTGCTGAGGAGCAGAGGTCCCGAGGATGTGCATTGGGCGGCAGCTATTGTTGTTGTTCAGTTGCTCAGTCATATCCTACTCATGGACTGCAGCACACCAGGCTTCCCTGTCCTTTACCATTTACTGGAGCTTGTTCAAACTCATGTACATTGAGTCAGTGATGCCATCCAACCATATCGTCCTCTGTCGTCCCCTTCTCCTCCTGCCTTCTGTCTTTCCCAGCATCAGGGTCTTTTCCAGTGAATCAGTTCTTCACATCAGGTGGCCAAATATTGGAGTTTCAGCTTCATCATCAGTCCTTCCAATGAATATTTAGGACTGATTTCCTTTAGGATGGACTGGTTAGATCTCCTTGCTGTCCAAGGGACTCTCAAGAGTCTTCTCCAACACCTCAGTTCAAAAGCATCAATTCTTTGGCGCTCAGCTTTCTCTATAGTCCAACTCTCACATCCATACATGACTACTGGAAGAATCATAGCTTTGGCTATACAGACCTTTGTCAGTAAAGTAATGTCTCTGCTTTTTAATACACTGTCTAGGTTTGTCTAGTGGCAGCTAAGGGAGCTTGTTTTCTTGCTGAGCTGTAGGGTTCTGCTGAAGGTCCCTGGTACCTCCCTCTTCCTGGAAGTCTTCCCTGCAATGACTGTGGTGACAGGTATGTTGAGCAATGCCTTGATGCCATTCTGCTCTTTGAACTGCATGAGTTTCTGTAGGAAAAGGGAAGGCAAGTTCAAGTGTTCATCTCCTGGGTGGACTGTATAGCTCTCTGAGCTGCTACTCCTGCAGATTTCCCACAGGCAGGAAAGTGTGTGGAGTGAGTGGAGCTGGAATAGACAAGATGGGAATCGACCCCAGGGGACTGGTTGATGGATCCAAAATGGTAGCATGAAGCCAATCTCATGGATGTCTGATGGCCTAGAGGTTAGAACCTCAGTCTTTGGGTGATTGTGTCCTTCAGCTGAGAAGGGTGTACACCATGCAAACCCCATAGGGGATAAGGTCTCTGTGTTCTTAAAAGATACTGTAAAAAGCCAGTGTGTAATAATATGTGCTGTGGACTTAGGCTGTGCCAGGCACTGTCCTATGTTATTTATATTCACTTCTAACTTAAAATTATTATTAGAATCCCCTGTTATTATACTATACTTTCTAGATAAAGAAACAGAAGGATGTGCGTGTCAAGTGACTTACCAAAAGCTTCACAGCTAGTAAATGAAATAAAGAATTAAGATTAGGCAGTTTGGCTCCAGAATATGTACCATTAACCTCTGCTCCATTCAGTGGTTATGAGAGCAACCTCATATAAGAATAAGGATGAGGGTGGTTACATATCTTGGTGAATTGTGTAGAGCAAATAAAGGGCAGAACTCAAAGCAGAGCCTAGGTCTCCTGACTGCAAATCCCATTCTTTATTTTCAAGCTGACATTGGTCTTTTCCCCCAAGCCTCTGGAGCAGTACATCTGAGACTTGAAGGCACAGAGGGATCCCCTTGGGATCAAATTGCAGACTCTGACTTGGTAGTTCTGTGGTGGGCCCTGAGAGTGTGTGTTTCTAATGAGCTCCCAGGTGGTACTAATGTTATGGTCCTCAGAATATACACCTTGAATCCAAATAAGGTTTCTCAGACCCTCTAGTTTAGCAGCTATGACTTCTGCTTGGAACACACAGAGACACAGCAAGTGAGTCAGGGATGAGGGGTAGGATTGGAGTGCTCTCTGAATCTCAGTACTGAGGCTTCTCACTAATTTCCTTCTAGGTTTGAAGACTCTGAAGCCCATGGAGGGAAAGGATGCTTCAGAGAGTTGTTAATAGGCTGAGACTAGGACCTAATTTACTTGACTTCCCAGCCAATGTTCCTGCCTACTCCTTCCCTCCCTCTGTTGTACAGGAGCTTCTGAGGGAGGAGAATAGTAAAGCAATGGGTGCTCAATGATGGATTACTTAAGACTTTTTAAGAACCACTGGGGTGATCTCCATTCCAGGCCTCCTTGTCCTCCATGCTGTACAGGTCTCAGCCACCCAAGAGGACCCGGCTATACTGAGCCCAGGAAAAAGGTTAAAATAGCTCTCTTTGTAAGTCTACATACCTGTGCTGGTAACACCATGGGGAAAATAGACCCACAGGCGCCTCTCAGATGCCCAGACACTATTTGTTATCTAAGTTGCCTGTCCACAAACTCCAGAGACTACCAGTAGCTACATATATGGAACAACACTTGCATTAGGCAAAATTAGACCAAAAGATTTTATACATATATGTCAGAGGCTTGGGGGAAAAGACCAATGTCATATATATATATATATATATATATATATATAATGGCTCAGACACAATTTCTTTTCTACTTACATAAGAATCAACCATGGAAGGAAGAATGGAATTGAAGGAGTCAACCTGCCTGACTTCAGACTATACTACAAAGAAACAGTCATCAAGACAGTATGATACTGGCACAAACACAGAAATATAGATCAATGGAACAAAATAGAAAGCCCAGAGATAAATCCATGTACCTATGGACACCTTATCTTTGACAAAGGAGGCAAGAATATACAATGGAGAAAAGACACTCTCTTTAACAAGTGGTGCTGGGAAAACTGGTCAACCACTTGTAAAAGAATGAAACTAGAACACTTTCTAACACCATACACAAAAATAAACTCAAAATGGATTAAAGATCTAAATGTAGGACTAGAAACTATAAAACTCTTAGAGGAAAATATAGGCAAAACACTCTGACATAAATCACAGCAAGATCCTCCATGACCCACCTCCCAGAGTAATGGAAATAAAAGCAAAAATAAACGGGACCTAGTTAAACTTAAAAACTTTTGCACAATGAAGGAAACTGTAAGCAAGGTGAAAAGACAGCCTTCAGAATGGGAGAAAATAATAGAAAATGAACAGCTGACAAAGAGCTAATCTCCAAAATACACAAGCAGCTCATGCAGCTCATTACCAGAAAAATAAATGACCCAATCAAAAAATAGGCCAAAGAATTAAACAGACATTTCTCCAAAGAAGACATGCAGATGGGTAAAAAAAAACATGAAAAGATGCTTAACATCACTCATTATTAGAGAAATGCAAATCAAAACCACAAAGAGGTACCAGCTCACCCCGGTCAGAATGGCTCCCATCAGAAAGTCTAGAAACAATAAATGCTGGAGAAGGTGTGGAGAAAAGGGAACCCTCTTACACTGTTGGTGGGAATGCAAACTAGTACAGCCACTATGGAGAGCAGTGTGGAGATTCCTTAAAAAACTGGAAATAGAACTGCCGTATGACCCAGCAATCCCACTGCTGGGCATACGCACCAAGGAAACCAGAATTGAAAGAGACAAGTGTACCCCAATGTTCATCACAGCACTGTTTACAATAGCTAGGACATGGAAGCAACCTAGATGTCCATCAGCAGATGAATGGATAAGAAAGTTGTACATATACACAATGGAATATTACTTGGCTATTTAAAAATGCATTTGAATCATTTCTAATGAGGTGGATTAAACTGGAGGCTATTATACAGAGTGAAGTAAGTCAGAAAGAAAAACACCAATACAGTATATTAACACATATATAAGGAATTTAGAAATATGGTAGCAATGACCCTATATGTGAGACAGCAAAAGAGACACAGATATAAAGAATGGACTTTTGGACTCTGTGGCAGACGGCGAGTGTGGGATGATTTGAGAGAATAGCATTGAAACATGTATATTACCATATGTGAAATAGATCACCAGTCCAAATTTGATGCATGAAACGGCACTCAAAGCTGGTGCACTGGGACAACCCAGAGGGATGGGATGGGGAGGGAGGTAGGAGGGGGGTTTAGGATGGGGGACACATATATACCCATGGCTGAGTCTTGTCAATGTATGGCAAAAACCACCACAATATTTTAAAGTAATTAGCCTCCAATTAAACAAATTAATTTTTTAAAGAAAGAATAACAAAACAAGAAAAAAGAATGAACCATGGGTATTCCATAATGACACATGGAATTCCCCCATATGGACCCAGGCTGTTGACATTTCTGCCCTCTTCAACATGACTTCCAGGGAACTCTGGTTGTCAGCATTCCAGAAGTGAGAAAGAGAATAGAGGAGTACAGATCAGGAGCCACCACTGCCTTTCAGTATCACTATGGTACAGAAAAGGGTCAGGAAGTTTTTTCTGAGACCCAGAGGTAAAAAAACTGCAGAAAATCATTGGTGATAGCACAGGAATCTCATGGTTCCAGGGTGACTGGGTGATCAACATGGAAGGGAGTCTAGCAGGTGCTGCAAAACTCACATCTGCTTATGAAAGTGAAAGTGAAAGTCGCTCAGTCGTGTCCGACTCTTTGTGACCCCATGGACTATACAGTCTATGGAATTCTCCAGGCCAGAATACTGGAGTGGGGAGCCTTTCCCTTCTCCAGGGGATCTTCCCAACCCAGGGATCAAACCCAGGTCTCCCATATTGCAGGCGGATTCTTTACCAGCTGAGCCACAGGAAAGACCAAGAACACTGGAGTGGGTAGCCTATTCCTTCTCCAGGGGATCTTCCTGACCTAGGAATAGAACAGGGGTCTCCCACATTGCAAGTGGATTCTTTAACAACTGAGCTATCAGGGAAGCCCACATCTGCTTATAGAAGAAATTAATGCAACACTGTAAATCAACTACAATAAAATGAAAACTAAACTCTCATCTGTTGAAAGATACTTGTCTACTTTTCCAGCTAGAGGGGAAGTATGGTTTCTAACTCCCTTCTCCCTCCAAATTTCATGCAGAGAGCTCACATTGGCAAGGGAGTCTGAGAACTCTCATCTCAATGCTTCCAGTCTCTGCAGCACAAGGGAGGGGGTGGGGGTGGGAATGTCACAGAGTGCCGACAGGCAATACCTGGCACATCTTTGAAAATCTCATTAAAGCTGAACCATTTGTCTCCCTTTTCCTCCTTCCAGACTACCAGAGTCTCCGGTGACACTCTGCAAACTGAAGCATCAGCTGCTGAAGAGGTTTGTAACATAGAATTTTCTTCTCCTGGCCCTGGACCCTGTGGATATCAGGTGAGTCCTAGTCTGTGCCCCCCCCCAATATGTTTGCACACCCCACTATGTTTGTGCACACTTGTACATGTATGTACTTCTAGGTGTGCAGGTACACACACAAACCCACACCTCCAACAGATCCCCAAGTGCAGAGCACTGGGCTCCAAAGTCCTGAGCAGCTTGACAGTGGAGGAGCCCAAAATATTCATAGGTGATAGAGCCAAGGAGGCTTCAGAGAATTGGGAGAAATTCCTAGATTCTGCTCAAATGCTCCTGACCAAGGCTACAGTCATGGGGACATGTGGGTATGGAGTATTCTCCTGGGTACGGAGCTTGGAGATAGGTTCCGATTCCAGGTTTTATTTTATATGGTACCTTTGGGAGCATTCCCTTCGATATAAAGAACCTCCTCCCCTTACTGAAGGACCAGTCCAGTCAGTAAAGGCTCAATGAACATGAACACATTATAATGAATAAAGATTTTACATTTTCCTAGTTGAGTTCCTATTGGAGGAATTCTTGTGTCACTAATTCTGAACTAGAGGAATCCTTTGCCAGAGAAAATGAAGCAAAAGTACCTAGATCAAGACCAGCAAGTCCGTTGCCCTTATGCTGCCATTATATTCTGCCTACACAGCAGCTATGGTTTGTCAATAATTGTATTCTTTCTTTCTGATAAGATCAGACAAACTCTTATATTCTTCTCAACAGTATGTTCTAGACTATCTCTACTGTTCAGAGTTGGAAATCATATTGAAATCTATTTGCCCTGCCTGTCCTGGGTCAGCATTCATAGAATCTATCCCATGAAACACTACTTATCTGGCTTATTAAAAATCGTTCTGTGATTAAAAGGTTCTCTGATCATGAATGGTGTGCTGCAGTCCATGGTGTCACAAAAAACTGAGTGACTGAACAACACAACTGAGTGACTGAACAACAACAAATCATGATAACTTGGGAAACATTGTTTAAATGTGTTTTTTTTTGTTTTTGTTTTTGTTTTTTTTTGTAATGGAGGGACTTCTAGAACCAAAAAGATACTAATTTACTACATACATCTCCCAGTTCAGTTCAATTCAGTTCAGTCGCTCAGTCATGTCTGACTCTTTGCGACCCCATGGACCGCAGCACACCAGGCCTCCTGTCCATCACCAACTCCTGGAGTCTACCCAAACCCATGGCCATTGAGTTGATGATGCCATACAGCCATCTCATCCTCCATCGTCCCCTTCTCCTCCTGCCCTCAATCTTTCCCAGCATCAGGGTCTTTTCAAATCAGTCAGCTCTTCACATCAGGTGGCCAAAGTATTGGAATTTCAGCTTCAACATCAATCCTTCCAATGAACACCCAGGACTGATCTCCTTTCAGGTGGACTGGTTGGATCTCCTTTCAGTCCAAGGGACTCTCAAGAGTCTTCTCCAACACCATAGTTCAAAAGCATCAATTCTTCGACCCTCAGCTTTCTTTATAGTCCAACTCTCACATTCATACGTGACCACTGGAAAAACCATAGCCTTGACTAGACGGACCTTTGTTGGCAAAGTAATGTCTCTGCTTTGAAATATGCTGTCTAGGTTGGTCATAACTTTCCTTCCGAGGAGCAAGCATCTTTTAATTTCATGGATGCAATCACCATCTGCAGTGATTTTGGATCCCAGAAAAATAAAGTCAGCCACCGCTTCCACTGTTTCCCCATCTATTTCCCATGAAGTGATGGGACCGGATGCCATGATCTTAATTTTCTGAATGTTGAGCTTTAAGCCAACTTTTTCACTCTCCTCTTTCACTTTCATCAAGAGGCTCTTTAGTACTTCACTTTCTGCCATAAGGGTGGTGTCATCTGCATATCTGAGGGTATTGATATTTCTCCTGGAAATCTTGATTCCAGCTTGTGCTTCATCCAGCCCAGCATTTCTCATAATGTATTCTGCATATAAGTTAAATAAGCAGGGTGACGATATACAGCCTTGACGTACTCCTTTTCCTATTTGGAACCAGTCTGTTGTTCCATGTCCAGTTCTAACTGTTGCTTCCTGACCTGCATACAGGTTTCTCAAGTGGCAGGTCAGGTGGTCTGGTATTCCCATCTCTACTAATGCATATATATGGAATTTAGAAAGATGGTAACGATGACCCTATATGCGAGACAGGAAAATAGACAGAGATGTAAAGAACAGAATGTTGAACTCTGTAGAGAAGGCAAGGGTGGGATGATTTGAGAGGGTAGCGCTGAAACGTGTATATTATCATATGTGAAGCGGATCACCAGTTCAGGTTCGATGCATGAGACAGGGTGCTTAGGGCTGGTGCACTGGGATGACTCCGAGGGATGGGCAACACATGTGCGCCCATGCCTGAGTCATGTCGATGTTTGGCAAAAACCACTACAATATTGTAAAGTATTTAGCCTCCAGTTAAAATAAGTAAATTTAAACAATACTTTAAATATATCCTGCCATTCGCTTCTAGCCTGCAGACTTTCTGCTGAAAGATCAGCTGTTAAGCATATGGGGTTTCCCTTGTATGTTACTTGTTGCTTCTCCCTTGCTGCTTTTAATATTCTTTCTTTTTTAGTCTGTGTTTACTCTTTCTGTGTTTAGCATTTGTTAGTTTGATTAGTATGTGTCTTGGAGTGTTTCTCCTTGGGTTCATCCTGTATGGGACTCTTTGTGCTTCTTGGACTTGATTGACTATTTCCTTTTCCATGTTGAGGAAATTTTCAACTATAATCTCTCCAAAATTTTTCTCATACCCTTTCTTTTTCTCTTCTTCTTCTGGGACCCCTATAATTCGAATGTTGGTGCATTTGATATTGTCCCAGATGTCTCTAATACTATCCTCAGTTCTTTTCATTCTTTTTACTTTATTCTGCTCTTCATAAGTCATTTCCACCATTTTATCTTCCAGCTCACTGATTTTTTTCTTCTGCTTCAGATATTCTGCTTTTGATTCCTTCTAGAGTATTTTTAATTTCAGGAATTGTGTTCTTTGTCTCTGTATGTTTATTCTTTAACTCTTCTAGGTCTTTGTTGACTGATTGTTGCATTTTCTCCATTTTGTTTTCAAAGTTTTTGATCACCTTTACTATCATTATTCTGAATTCTTTTTCAGGTAGTTTTCCTATTTCCTCTTCATTTATTTGGACTTCTGTGTCTCTTTTTGTTGGCAAAGTAATGTCTCTGCTTTTAAATATGCTATCTAGGTTGGCCATAACCTTCCTTCCAAGGAGCAAGCATCTTTTAATTTCATGGCTGAAATCACCATCAGCAGTGATTTTGGAGCCCCAAAAAATAAAGTCTGACATTGTTTCCACTGTTTCCCCATCTATTTCCCATGAAGTGATGGGACAGATGCCATGATCTTGGTTTTCTGAATGTTGAGCTTCAAGCCAACTTTTTCACTCTCCTCTTTCACTTTCATCAAGAGGCTCTTTAGTTCTTCTTCACTTTCTGCCATAAGGGTGGTGTCATCTGTATATCTGAGGTTATTGATATTTCTCCCGGCAATCTTGATTCCAGCTTGTGCTTCCTCCAGCCCAGTGTTTCTCATGATGTACTCTCCATATAAGTTAAATAAGCAGGGTGACAATATACAGCCGTGACATACTCCTTTTCCTATTTGGAACCAGTCTGTTGTTCCATGTCCAGATCTAACTGTTGCTTCCTGACCTGCATACGGGTTTCTCAAGAGACAGGTCAGATGGTCTGGTATTCCCATCTCTTTAAGAATTTTCCACAGTTTGTTGTGATCCACACAGTCAAAGGCTTTGGCATAGTCAATAAAGCAGAAATAGATGTTTTTCTGGAACTCTCTTGCTTTTTCGATAATCCAGCGGATATTGGCAATTTGATCTCTGGTTCCTCTGCCTTTTCTAAAACTAGCTTGAACATCTGGAAGTTCACTGTTCACGTATTGCTGAAGCCTGGCTTGGAGAATTTTGTGCATTACTTTACTAGCATGTGAGATGAGTGCAATTGTGCGGTAGTTTGAGCATTCTTTGGCATTGACTTTCTTTGGGATTGGAACGAAAACTGACGTTTTCCAGTCCAGTGGCCACTGCTGAGTTTTCCAAATTTGCTGGCATATCGAGTGCAGCACTTTCACAGCATCATCTTTGAGGATTTGAAATAGCTCAACTGGAATTCCATCACCTCCGCTAGCTTTTTTCGTAGGGATGCTTTCTAAGACCCACTTGACTTCACATTCCAGGATGTCTGGCTCTAGGTGAGTGATCACACCATCGTGATTATCTGGGTCATGAAGATCTTTTTTGTACAGTTCTTCTGTGTATTCTTGCCACCTCTTCTTAATATCTTCTGCTTCTGTTAGGCCCCTACAATTTCTGTCCTTTATCGAGCCTATCTTTGCATGAAATGTTCCTTTGGTATCTCTAATTTTCTTGAAGAGATCTCTAGTCTTTCCCAATCTGTTGTTTTCCTCTATTTCTTTGCACTGATCACTGAGGAAGGCTTTCTTATCTCTCCTTGCTATTCTTTGGAACTCTGCATTCAAATGGGTATATCTTTCCTTTTCTCCTTTGCTTTTCACTTCTCTTCTCTTCCCAGCTATCTGTAAGGCCTCCTCAGAGAGCCATTTTGCTTTTTCACATTTCTTTTCCTTGGGGATTTTCTTGATCCCTGTCTTCTGTACAATGTCACGAACCTCTGTCCATAGTTCATCAGGCACTCTGCTATCAGATCTAATCCCTTAAATCTATTTGTCACTTCTACTGTATACTCATAAGGGATTTGATGTAGGTCATACCTGAATGGATTAGTAGTTTTCCCTACTTTCTTCAATTTAAGCCTGAATTTGGCAATAAGCAGTTCATGATCTGAACCACAGTCTGCTCCCGGTCTTATTTTTACTGACTGTATAGAGCTTCTCCATCTTTGGCTGCAAAGAATATAATCAATCTGATTTCGGTGTTGACCATCTGGTGATGTCCACGTGTAGAGTCTTCTCTTGTGTTGTTGGAATAGGGTGTTTGCTATTACCAGTGCGTTCTCTTGGCAAAACTCTATTAGCCTTTGCCCTGCTTCATTCTGTACTCCAAGGCCAAATTTGCCTGTTACTCCAAGTGTTTCTTGACTTCCTACTTTTGCATTCCAGTCCCCTCTAATGAAAAGGACATCTTTTTGGGGTGTTAGTTCTAGAAGGTCTTGTAGGTCTTCATAGAACCGTTCAACTTCAGCTTCTTCGGCGTTACTGGTCGGGGCATAGACTTGGATTACTGTGATATTGAATGGTTTGCCTTGGAAACAAACAGAGATCATTCTATCGTTTTTGAGATTGCATCCAAGTACTGCCTTTCGGACTCTTTTGTTGACCATGATGTCTACTCCATTTCTTCTAAGGGATTCTTGCCCACAGTAGTAGATATAATGGTCATCTCAATTAAATTCACCCATTCCAGTCCATCTTAGTTCGCTGATTCCTAGAATGTCGACATTCACTCTTGCCATCTCCTGTTTGACCACTTCCAATTTGCCTTGATTCATGGACCTAACATTCCAGGTTCCTATGCAATATTGCTCTTTACAGCATCGGACTTTGCGTCTATCACCAGTCACATCCACAGCTGGGTATCGTTTTTGCTTTGGCTCCATCCCATCATTCTTTCTGGAGTTGTTTCTCCACTGATCTCCAGTAGCATATTGGGCATCTACTGACCTGGGGAGTTCATCTTTCAGTGTCCTATCTTTTTTCCTTTTCATACTGTTCATGGGGTTCTCAAGGCAAGAATACTGAAGTGGTTTGCCATTCCCTTCTCCAGTGGACCACATTCTGTCAGACCTCTCCACCATGACCCATCCGTCTTGAGTGGCCCCACATGGCATGGCTTAGTTTCACTGAGATAGACAAGGCTGTGGTCCGTGTGATCAGATTAGCTAGTTTTCTGTAATTTTAGTTACAGTGTGTTTGCCCTCCGATGCCCTCTCGCAACACTTACTGTCTTACTTGGGTTTCTCTTACCTTGGATGTAGGGTATTTCTTCACGGCTGCTCCAGCAAAGTGCAGCCGTTGCTCCTTACCTTGGACAATGGGTATCGACTCACGACGGCCCCTCCTGACCTTGAATGTGGAGTAACTCCTCTCGGCCCTCCTGTGCACAGGCAGCCCCTGCTCCTTGGGCCTTGGGTAATTCCTCTCGCCGCCGCCGGCCCCTGGCCAGGCCTAGCCCCTGTCGGCCGCCGCCCCGGCCCCCGGCCTGGCCTAGGCCCTGTCGGCCGCCGCCCCGGCCCCCGGCCCGGCCTTGGCCCTGTCGGCCGCCGCCCCCGGCCCCCGGCCCCCGGCCCCCGGCACCCGGCCTAGGCCCTGTCGGCCGCCGCCCCGGCCCCCGGCCCGGCCTAGGCCCTGTCGGCCGCCGCCCCGGCCCCCGGCCCGGCCCTGGCCCCCGGCCCCCAGCCCCCGACCCCCGGCACCCGGCCTAGGCCCTGTCGGCCGCCACCCCCGGTCCCCAGCCCCCGGCCCGGCCCAGCCCCTGTCGGCCGCCGCCCCGGCCCCTGGCCCGCCCTAGCCCCAGTCGGCCGCTGCCCCCGGCTCCTAGCCCAGCCTAGGCCCTGTCGGCCGCCGCCCCCGGCCCCCAGCCCCCCGGCCTGGACTAGCTTCTGTTGGCTGCCGCCCCTGGCCCCCGGCCTCTGGCCTAGCCCCTGTCAGCAGCTGCCCCCAGCCCCCGGCCTCCGGCATAGCCCCTGTCAGCCGCTGCCCCCGGCTCCTAGCCCGGCCTAGGCCCTGTCAGCCACCGCCCCCTGGTCCCCGGCCTAGCCCCTCTCGGCCGCCGCCCCCGGCCCCTGGCCCCCGGCCCGGCCTAGGCCCTGTCGGCCGCTGCCCCCGGCCCCTGGCCCCCGGCCTAGCCCCTGTTGGCCGCCGCCCCCGGCCCAGCCTAGGCCCTGTCAGCCGCAGCCCCCGGCCCCTGGCCTGGCCTAGCTCCTCTCAGCCACACTTCTGCGCGGAGCCGTCGCAGCCGCCTGGACAAAAGTCCGTCTAGTCAAGGCTATGGTTTTTCCATTGGTCATGTATAGATGTGAGAGTTGGGCAGTGAAGAAACCTCAGCACCGCAGAATTGATGCTTTTGGACTGTGGTGTTGGAAAAGACTTTTGAGAGTCCCTTGGACTGCAAGGAGATCCAATCAGTCCATCCTAAAAAGATCAATCCTGGGTGTTCATTGGAAGGACTGATGTTGAAGCTGAAACTCCAATACTTTGGCCACCTCATGCGAAGAGTTGACTCATTGGAAAAGACCCTAATGCTGGGTAGGATTGGGGGCAGGAGGAGACAGGGACGAGAGAGGATGAGATGGCTGGATGGCATCACCGATTCGATGGACATGGGTTTGGGTAGACTCCGGGAGTTGGTGATGGACAGAGAGGCCTGGAATGCTGCAGTTCATGGGGTCGCAAAGAGTCAGACACAACTGAGCGACTGAACTGAACTGTTTCTAGTTTATGCCTTCATTTGTCTGGGATTTCTCTGCCTTTTCATTATTTTTTTTAAACTTATTGTATTTGAAGTCTCCTTTTCCCAGGCTTCAAGGTTGAATTCTTTCTTCCTTTTGTTTTCTGCCCTCCTAAGTTTGGTCCAGTGGTTTGTGTAAGCTTCATATAGGGTGAGATTTGTGCTGAGTTTTTGTTTGTTTGTTTTTCCTCTAATGGGCAACACAGAGTGAGGCAGTAATTCTGTCTGTTGATGATTGGGTTTTTATTTTTGTTTTGTTTGTTGTTTAGATGATGCATCCTGTACAGTGTGCTACTGGTGGTTGGGTTATGCTGAGTCTTGTATTCAAGTGGTTTTCTTTGTGTGGATTCTTACTATTTGATACTCCCTAGGGTTAGTTCTCTGGTTGTCAAGGGTCTTGGACTCAGTGCTCCCACTCCAAAGGCTCAGGGCTTGATCTCTCTCCAAAGACCAGCCTAGGTCCAATCTACCAAGAGGAATTTCACCTGCAATGAGAGGGCCTTTACTTGAGTTCCAATAGCCAGTGCACAAGAACACAACAGAGATCTCTGACTCAGCAGAAACTCGGTATTGCTTGCCACATGGAACGGCCTCCTTGGATTCAACAGATGACTAGAGGGTCTGTCCTTGGCAGTGGTCAGGAGAACTGAAGCTGAGAGGGAACTGCCGGCAGAATCTTTACCACTGAGCCATCAGGGATGCCCAAAATAGATGTTAGATATAGCACTAATAGAAGCTTAGTGAACTGAGAGAGTTAGCAGACACCATACGGGCTGGAGCATTATGGAAAAAAAGGAATGATAAATAATGGAAAGAGTGTAAGAGACATAGTGTATATGTTTAATTGGAAGTAATAACAGATCAAAGAGATACTAAAATTGCCAAGTGATACCAAGCCATTGATTCAAAAAAACTACTAATCTGAAACAGAATGAATACAAAGGAAATCATAACTAGGCACTTCACAGTCAAACTGAGAAGACAGTAAAAAGGAAACTAATTGCAGCCAGAGAAAAGAAGGCACATACGTTAAAAGGAGAAACAATAAGAACAGCAACTGACTTTCAAGAAATACAATGAAGTGATATCTTAAAAGTGCTGAAATAAAATATTGTAACTGCTAAGCCAGAATTTGACTCTCAGGGAAAATATCCTTTTATTTTATTTTTTTAAATAAATTTATTTATTTTAGTTGGGGGCTAAATACTTTACAATATTGTAGTGGTTTTTGCCATACATTGACATGAATCAGCCATGGGTTTCACATGTTCCCCATCCTGAACATATCCTTTTAAATGAAGACGAAATAAAGTTGATTTCAGAAAAGTCAAAAACTGATACAATTTATTGCCAGCAGACTACACTAAAAAACACTAAAGAGATTTCTTAAAGTTAGGAAATGCTGATCCTTCAAAAATAAAAAGTGAAAAAGTTATGAAGAATACTTTAAAAAGTAAATATGTGGATAAATCTATATGAACACTGACTATATTAGGGAATTATAATGCATTGAGTAGCTTAAAATATGCATAGAATTAAAATTCAGGTCAACAATAGTACACTAGATAAGAAGGGATTGAGTTAAAATATTTTATATCATTGAATTATGGAGGAAGCAGTAAAAGTATTAGTCTATAGAAAACCACTAGACCATTCAGGTATGCCCTAAATCAAATCCCTTATGATTGTACAGTGGAAGTGAGAAATAGATTTAAGGAACGAGATCTGATAGACAGAATGCCTGATGAACTATGGATGGAGGTTCATGACATTGTACAGGAGACAGGAATCAAGACCATCGCCAAGAAAAATAAATGCAAAAAAGCAAAATGGCTGTCGGAGGAGGCCTTACAAATAGCTGTGAAAAAAAAGGGAAGCAAAAAGCAAAGGAGAAAAGGAAAGATATACCCATTTGAATGCAGAGTTCCAAAGAATAGCAAGGAGAGATAAGAAAGCCTTCCTCAGCGATCAATGCAAAGAAACAGAGGAAAACAATAGAATGGGAAAGACTAGAGATCTTGTCGAGAAAATTAGAGATACCAAGGGAACATTTCATGCAAAGATGGGCTCAATAAAGGACAGAAATGGTATGGACCTAACAGAAGCAGAAGATATTAAGAAGAGGTGGAAAGAATACACAGAAGAACTGTACAAAAAAGATCTTCAGGACCCAAATAATCACGATGGTGTGATCACTCACCTAGAGCCAGACATCCTGGAATGTGAAGTCAAATGGGCATTAGGAAGCATCACTACGAACAAAGCTAGTGGAGGTGATGGAATTCCAGTTGAGCTATTTCGAATCCTGAAAGATGATGCTGTGAAAGTGCCGCAGTTAATATGCCAGCAAATCTGGAAAACGCAGCAGTGGCCGCAGGACTGGAAAAGGTCAGTTTTCATCCCAATCCCAAAGAAAGGCAATGTCAAAGAATGCTCAAACTAGTGCACAATTTCTCTCATCTCACACGCTAGTTAAGTAATGCTTAAAATTCTCCAAGCCAGGCTTCAACAGTACATGAACCATGAACTTCCAGATGTTCAAGCTGGTTTTAGAAAAGGCAGAAGAACCAGAGATCAAATTGCCAACATCCGCTGGATCATCGAAAAAGCAAGAGAGTTCCAGAAAAACATCTATTTCTGCTTTATTGACTATGCCAAAGCCTTTGACTGTGTGGATCACAATCAACTGGAAAATTCTGAAAGAGATGGGAATACCAGACCACCTGACCTGCCTCTTGAGAAACCTGTATGCAGGTCAGGAAGCAACAGTTAGAACTGGACATGGAACAACAGACTGGTTGCAAATAGGAAAAGGAGTATGTCAAGGCTGTATATTCTCACCCTGTTTATTTAACTTATATGCAGAATACATTATGAGAAACGCTGGGCTGGATGAAGCACAAGCTGGAATCAAGATTGCCGGGAGAAATATCAATACCCTCATATATACAGATGACAGAAAGGAATCTCCACACTGTTGGTGGAGAAGCAACCAACAGTTGGTTGGAAGCACTGTTTACTGCTTCCTCCATAATTCAATCTCCACACTGTTCTCCCTAGTGGCTGTACTAGTTTGCATTCTGACTTATGGCAGAAAGTGAAGAAGAACTAAAGAGCTTCTTGATGAAAGTGAAAATGGAGAGTGAAAAAGTTGGCTTAAAACTCAACATTCATAAAACCAAGATCATGGCATCTGGTCCCATCACTTCATGACAAATAGATGGAGAAACAGTGGAAACAATGGCTGACTTTATTTTTCTGGGCTCCAAACTCACTGCTGATGGTGATTGCAGCCATGAAATTAAAAGACGCTTAAGTTATGACCAACCTAGACAGCATATTAAAAAGCAGAGACGTTACTTTGCCAACAAAGGTCCATATAGTCAAGGCTATGGTTTTTCCAGTGGTCATGTATGAGTGTGAGAGTTGGAGTATAAAGAAAGCTGAGGGCCGCAGAATTGATGCTTTTGAACTGTGGTGTTGGAGAAGACTCTTGAGATTCCTTTGGACTGCAAGGAGATCCAACCAGTCCACCTGAAATGAGATCAGTCCTGGGTGTTCATTGGAAGGACTGATGTTGAAGCTGAAACTCCAATACTTTGGCCACCTGATGCAAGGAGCTGACTGATTTGAAAAGACCCTGATGCTGGGAAAGATTGAGGGCAGGAGGAGAAGAGGAAGACAGAGAATGAGATGGTTGGATGGCATCACCTACTCAATGGATATGGGTTTGAGTGGACTCTGGAAGTTGGTGATGGACAGGGAGGCCTGGTATGCTGTGGTCTATGGGATTGCAAAGAGTCAGACACGACTTAGTGATTGAACTGAACTGAAGTGATACTGGATTGGTTTTTCTTTCTGACTTTCTTCACTCTGTATAATAGGCTCCACTTTCATCCACCTCATTAAAAATGATTCAAATGCATTCTTTTTAATAGCTGAATAATATTCCGATGTGTATATGTATCACTGCTTTCTTATCCATTCATCTGCTGATGGAAATCTAGGTTGCTTCCATGTCCTGGCTGTTGTACTGCAATGAAAATTTGGGTAAATTTGTCTCTTTCAATTCTGGTTTCCTCGGTGTGTATGCCCAGCAGTGGGATTGCTGGGTCACATGGCAGTTCTGTTTCCAGTTTCTTAAGGAATCTCCACAGAGTTCTCCCTAGTGGCTGTACTAGTTTGCATTCTCACCAACAGTGTAAGAGGGTTCTTCTTTCTCCACACTCTCTCTAGCATTTATTGTTTGTAGATTTATTGATAGCAGCCATTTGGACTGGCGTGAAATGGTACCTCGTTGTTTTGATTTGCATTTCTCTGATAATGAGTGATGTTGAGCATCTTTTCATGTGTTTGTTAACCATCTGTATGTCTTCTTTGGAGAAATATCTATTTAGTTATTAGGACCATTTTTTGATTGGGTCGCTTATTTTTCTGGAGTTGAGCTGCAGAAGTTGCTTGTATGTTTTTGAGTTTAATTCTTTGTCAGTTGCTTCGTTTGCTATTATTTTCTCCCATTCTGAAGGCTGTCTTTTCACCTTGCTTGTAGTTTCCTTCGTTGTGCAAAAGCTTTTAAGTTTAATTAGGTGCCATTTGTTTATTTTTGCTTTTATTTCTATTACTCTGGGAGGTGGGTCATAGAGGATCCTGCTGTGATTTATTTCAGAGAGTGTTTTGCCTATGTTTTCCTCTAGGAGTTTTATAGTTTCTGGTCTTACCTTTAGATATTTAATCCATTGTGAGTTTATTTTTGTGTATGATGTTAGAAAGTGTTCTAGTTTCATCCTTTTACAAGTGGTTGACCAGTTTTCCCAGCACCACTTGTTAAAGAGATTGTCTTTTCTCCATTGTATATTCTCATCTCCTTTGTCAAAGATAAGGTGTCCATAGATGTGTGCATTTATCTCTGGGCTTTCTATTTTGTTCCGTTGATCTATATTTCTGTCTTTGTGCCAGTATCATACTGTCTTAATGACTGTAGGTTTGTAGTATAGTCTGAAGTTAAGCAGGTTGATTCCTCCAGTTCCATTCTCGTTTCTCAAGATTGCTTTGGCTATTTGAGGTTTTTTGTAATTCCATACAAATTGTGAAATTACTTGTTCTAGTTCTCTGAAAAACACCATTGGTAGCTTCATAGGGGTTGCATTGAATCTATAGATTGCTTTTGGTAGTATACTTATTTTCACCATATCGATTCTTCTGATCCATGAACATGGTATATTTCTTTTTTTTTTTTTTCATTATTTTATTTTATTTTATTTTATTTTTATAAATTTATTTATTTTAGTTGGGGGCTAATTACTTTACAATATTGTAATAGTTTTGCCATACATTGACATGAATCAGCCATGGGTTTACATGTGTTCCCCTTCCTGAACCCCCCACCCACCTCCCTCCCCATCCCATCCTTCTGGATCATCCCATTGCCCCGGCCCTGAGCCCTTGTCACATGCATCGAACATGGAATGGTGTTCTGTTTCACATATGATAATATACATGTTTCAATGCTATTCTCCCAGAACGTCCCACCCTCACCTTCTCGTGGAACATGGTATATTTCTTCATCTGTTTGTGTTAGCTTTGATTTCTTTCATCAGTGTTTTATAGTTTTCTATATATAGTTCTTTTGTTTCTTTAGGTAGATTTATTCCTAAGTATTTTATTCTTTTCATTGCAGTGGTGAATGGAATTGTTTCGTTAATTTCTCTTTCAGTTTTCTCACTGTTAGTGTATAGGAATGGAAGGGATTTCTGTGTGTTAATTTTATATCCTGCATCTTTGTTGTATTCATTGATTGACTCTAGTAATTTTCTGGTGGAGTCTTTAGGGTTTTCTATGCAGAGGATCATGTCATCTGCAAACAGTTAAGAGTTTTACTTCTTTTCCAATCTGGATTCCTTTCATTTCTTTTTCTTCTCTGATTGCTGTGGCTAAAACTTACAAAAGTATGTTGAATAGTAGTGGTGAGAGTGGGCACCCATGTCTTGTTCCTGACTTTACGGGAAATGCTTTCAATTTTTCACCACTGAGGATAGTGTTTGCTGTGGGTTTATCATATATGGCTTTTATTATGTTGAGGTATGTTCCTTCTATGCCTGCTTTCTGGAGGGTTTTTATCATAAATGGATGTTGAATTTTGTCAAAGGCTTTCTCTGCATCTATTGAGAAAATCATATGGTTTTTATCTTTCAATTTGTTAATGTGGTGTATCATATTGATTGATTTGCAAATATTAAAGAATCCTTGCATCCCTGGGGTAAAGCCCACTTGATCATGATGTATGATCTTTTTAATATGTTGTTGGATTCTGTTTGCTAGGATTTTGTTAAGGATTTTTGCATCTATGTTGATCAGTGATATTGTCCTGTATTTTTCTTTTTTGTGGCATCTTAATCTGGTTTAGGTACTAGGGTGATAGTGGCCTCATAGAATTAGTTTGGAAGTTTACCTTCCTCTGCAATTTTCTGTAAGAGTTTGAGTAGGATAGGTGTTAGCTCTTCTTTAAATTTTTGATAGAATTCAGCTGTGAAGCCATCTGGTCCTGGGCTTTTTTTTTGCTGGGAGATTTCTGATTAGTTTCAATTTCCATGCTTGTGATGAGTCTGTTAAGATTTTCTATTTCTTCCTGGTCAGTTTTGAAAAGTTATACTTTTCTAAGAATTTGTCCATTGCTTCCAAGTTGTCCATTTTATTGGCCTATAGTTGCTGATAGTAGTCTCTTATGATCCTTTGTATTTCTGTGTTGTCTGTTGTGGTTTCTCCATTTTCATTTCTAATTTTGTTGATTTCATTTTTATCCCTTTTTTTCTTGATGAATCTTATTTTTTTTAATTTTAAATTAATTTATTTATCTATTTTTTTTAACTTTACACTATTGTATTTGTTTTGCCATACATTGACATGAATCCACCATGGGTGTACATGTGTTCCCCTTCCAGAACCCCCTTCCTACCTCCCTCCCCATCCCATCCCTCCGGGTCATCCTGGTGCACCATCCCTGAGCACCCTGTGTCATGCATTGAACCTGGACTGGCGATTCGTTTTGCATATGATAATTTACATGCTTCAGTGCCATTCTCCCACATCATCCCACCCTCCCCCTCTCCCATAGAGTCCATAATACTGTTCTATATATCTGTGTCTCTTTTGCTGTCTTGCATACAGGTTTATCTTTACCGATTTACTAAATTCCATATATATGTGTTAGTATACTGTATTGGTGTTTTTCTTTCTGCCTTACTTCACTCTGTATAATAGGCTCCAGTGAGTCTTATTTAAAGTATTGAAAGGGAAGAATATACAACCAACATTACAGTACCCAGCAAGGATCTCGTTCAAAATTGATGGAGAAATAAAATGCTTTTCAGACAAGCAAAAGTTAAGAGAATTCAGTACCACCAAACCAGCTTTACAACAAATGTTAAACGGACTTATATAGTCAAGAAGTAGAAGAGAAGAAAAAAGATCTACAAAATCAACCCCAAACAATTAAGAAAATGGCAATAGGAACATATATATCAATAATTACTTTAAATGTAAATGGATTAAATGCTCCAACCAAAAGACACAGACTGACCGAATGTATACAAAACCAAGACCCATACATATGCTGTGTATAAGAACCCACTTCAGACCTAAAGACACATATAGACTGAAAGTGAGAGGATGGAAAAATATATTCCATGCAAGTGGGAAGCAAAAGAAAGATGGAGTAGCAATCCTAATATCAGACAAAATAGACCTTAAAATAAAGAGGATTACAAGAGATAAGGAAGGACAGTACATAATGATCAAGGGAGCAATCCAAGAGGAAGACATATCAATTGTAAATATCTATGCACCCAACAAAGGAGCACCTCTACATAAGACAAACACTAACAGACATAAAAGGAGAAGTTGACAGTAACACAATCATAGTAGGAGACTTTAACACCCCACTCACACCAATGGACAGATCATCCAATCAGAAAATTAATAAGGAAACACAAGTCTTATATTATACAATAGATGAGAGGGATCTCATTTATATCTTCAGAACATTCCATCCAAATGCAGAATACACCTTCTTCTCAAGTGCACATAGAGCAATCTCCAGGATAGACCACATCTTGGGTCACAAATCAAACCTCATTTAATTAAGAAAATTTAAATTGTATCAAGCATCTTCTCCAACCACAATGCAGTGAGACTAGATATCAATTACAAGAAAAAAAAACTGTAAGAAACACAAACACATGGAAATTAAACAGCGTGTTTCTAAATAACCAACAGGTTATTGAAGAAATCAAAAGGGAAATAAAAAAATTCTAGAAACAAATGACAATGAAAACATGACAAATCAAAGCCTATGAGATTCAGCAAAAGCAGTTCTAAGAGGGAAATTTATAGCAATACAATCCTACCTCAACAAACAAGAAAAACATCAAAGAGACAACATAACTTTACACCTAAAACAACACCTAAAGCAACTGGAAAAAGAAGACCAAGAAAACCCCAATATTAGTAGAAGATAAGAAATCATAAAGATCTGAGCAGTAATTAATTAAAAAGAAATGAAAGGAACAATAGTAAAGATTAATAAAACGAAAAGCTGGTTCTTTGAGAAGATAAACAAAATTGCCAAGCATTTGGTCAGACTCATCAAGAAAAAAAGAGAGAAAAAGCGAATGAACAAAATCAGGAATGAAAGAGGAGAGGTTACAAAAGACGATGCAGAAATACAAAGGATTATAATAGACTATTGTGAACAACTATATGGCAATAAAGTGGATAACCTGGAAGAAATGGACAGATTCTTAGAAACGTTCAATCTTCCAAGACTAAGCCAGAAAGAAATAGAAATTATGAACAACCCAATTACAAGCACCGAAATTGAAGCTGTGATCAAAAATCTCCCAAAAAACCCAAAAGCCCAGGACCAGATGGCTTCGCAGGAGAATTCTATCCAACATTTAGAGAAGAGCTAATGCCTATCCTTCTAAAATTCTTTCAAAAAATTGCAGAGAAAGAAACGCTTCCAAACTCATTCTATGCGGCCACCATCACCCTGATACCAAAACCAGACAAAGACAACACAAAAAAAGAAAACTATGGGCCAATATCATTGGTTAACATAGTGCAAAAATCCTCAACAAAATTTTAGCAAACAGAATTTAGAAACACATCAAAAAGCTCATACACCATAATCAAGTTGGGTTTATTCCAGGGATGCAAGAATTTTTCAATATACAGAAATCAATCCATGTGATACACCATATTAACAATTTGAAAGATAAAAACAATATGATCATCTCAATAGATGCACAAAAAGCCTTTGACAAAATTCAGCACCCATTTATGATTAAAACTCTTCGAAAAATGGGTGTAGAAGGAACCTACCTCAACATAGTAAAGGCCATATATGATAAGCATACAGCAAACATTATTCTCAATGGTGAAAAACTGAAAGCATTCCCCCTAAGATCAGGAACAAGACAAGGGTATCCACTTTCACCACTATTATTCAACATAGTTCGGGAAGTCTTAGCTACAGCAATCAGAAGAAAAAGAAATAAAAGGAATCCAGATTGGAAGAGAAGAAGTAGAGCTTTCACTGTAGATGACATGATACTGCACACGGAAAACCCTAAAAATAGTATCAGAAAATTACTAGAGCTAATCAGTGAATTTAGCGAAGTTGCAGGATACAAAACCAACACACAGAAATCACTTGCATTTCTACATACTAACAATGAAAAATCAGAAAGAGAAATTAAGGAATCAATCCCATTCTCCATTGCAATAAAAAGAATTAAATATCTAGGAATAAACTTACTTAAGGAGACAAAATAACTGTTACACAGAAAATTATAAGACACTGATGAAAGAAATCAAAGAAGACATAAACAGATGGAGAGAGATTCCATGTACCTGGGTAGGAAGAATCAATATTGTGAAAATGACTATACTACCAAATGCGGTCTACAGATTCGATGTTATCCCTAACAAATTACCAATGGAATTTTTCACAGAACTAGAAAAAAAGTTTCACAGTTTATATGGAAACACAAAAGACCCTAAATAGGCAAAGCAGTCTTGAGAAAGATGAATGGGGCTGGCGGAATCAACCTTCCTGACTTCAGATTATACTACAAAGCTACATTCATCAAGACAGTATGGTACTGGCACAAACACAGAAATATAAACCAGTGGAACAATATAGAAAGCCCAGAAATAAACCCATGCACCCATGGGTACCTTATTTTTGACAAAGGAGGCGGGAACATACAATGGGGCAAAGACAGCCTCTTCAATAAATGGTGCTGGGAAAACTGGACAGCTACGTGTAAATGAATGAAATTAGAACACTTCCTAACACCATACACAGAGATAAACTCAAAATGGATCAAAGACCTAAATGTAAGACCAGAAACTATAAAACTCTTAGAGGAAAACGTAGGTAGAACACTCAGTGACATAAATCAAAGCAAGATCCTTGACCCACCTCCTAGAGTAATGGAAATAAAAACAAAAGTAAACAAGTGGGACCTGATTAGACTTAAAAGCTTTTGCACAGCAAAGGAAACTATAAGCAAAGTGAAAAGACAACCCTCTGAATGGGAGAAAATAGCAAATGAAACAGCTGACAAAGGATTAATTTCCAAAATATACAAGCAGCTCATACAACTCACTGCCAGAAAAACAAACAACCCAACCAAAAAGTGAGGAAAAGACCTAAACAGACATTTCTCCAAAGAAGACATACAGATGGCTAACAAACCCATGAAAAGATGCCCAACATCGCTCATTATTAGAGAAATGCAAATCAAAACCAGAATGACATATCACCTCACACCAGTCAGAATGGCTGCCATCAAAAAGTCTACAAACAATAAATGTTGGAGAGGGTGTGGAGAAAAGGGCATGCTCTTGCACTGTTGGTGGGAATGTAAACTGATACAGCCACCATGGAAGACAGTATGGAGATTCCTTAAAAAACTAGAAATAAAACTACCATATGACTCAGCAATCCCGCTCCTAGGCACATACCCCAAGGAAACCAAAATTGAAAAAGACTCATGTATCTCATTGTTCATCGCAGCACTATTTACAATGGCTAGAACATGGAAGCAACCGAGATGTCCATTGACAGATGAATGGATAAAGAAGTCATGGTACATATACACAATGAAATATTACTGAGACATAAAAAGGAACCCATTTGAGTCAGTTCTGATGAGGTGGATGAACCTAGAACCTATTATACAGAGTGAAGTGAGTCAGAAAAGAGAAAATTAACTATATTCTAATGCGTATATATGGAATCTAGAAAAATGGTACTGAAGAATTTATTTTCAGGGCAGCAGTGGAGAAGCAAACATAGAGAATAGACTATGGACATGAGGAGAGGGGAGGAGAGGGTGAGATGTATGGAAGGAGTAACATGGAAACTTACATTACCATATGTAAAATAGATAGCCAGCAGGAATTTGCTGTATGGTTTAGGAAACTCAAACAGGGTCTTTGTATCAATCTAGAGGGGTGGGATGGGGTGGGAGGGGGAGGGAGGTTCAAAAGGGATGGGATATATGTATACCTATGGCTGATTCATGTTGAGGTTTGACAGAAAACAACTAAATTCCATAAAGCAATTATCCTTTAATTAAAAAAAAAATCTGCCTGCCATGCAGGAGATGTGGGTTCAGTCTCTGGGTCAGGAAGCTCCCGTGGAGGAGGAAACAGCAAACCATTCCAGTATTCTTGCCTGAAGAATCCTGTGGACAGAGGAGCCTGGCAGGCTATGGTCCATTGGGTCGCAAAGAGTTGGACACTACTGAGCATGCACTTTGGCATTTAATATCTGTTTAGTGCTAATTTAAGGCCATGTTTTTTTAGCTCTAGAATCTCCATTTGATTCTTTCTAATGTCAATAATTTTGTCACCTAATTTCTAGAGCATAGTATTCATAGGTTTTTTTTTTTTTTAAGTTGTATTAAATATTTGATAACTCAAATACTTGAATCACTGTTGGGTTTATTTATCTTATCTGTTTTATCTTGGTTTCCTTCTTCTGACTCATGGCATGGTTGTGATATTTTGTTGTTGTTGAATGCCATAAATTGTATATGAAGAGTTTTAAAAATTTCTCTGGATGATGTTTCATCCTCTAGAAATAATTTACTTTTCTTCTGGGGGCCAGATATAGTAGAAGCAGATAACCTTAGTCATCAAGGATTAAAATGATTTCAGAATCTATTTTGTCTTCATGAGGGCTGATCCGGAACTGATTTGCCTCTCCTAGGAAAAAACCATTCAGAACTTTTACCTGAAAACCTGGCAGACCCTGATCTTTAGTTTTCTAGTTTTTGTGCCGCTATCACTATGAGACTTGCAAAATCTCTGATTAAGTTTTTAGCTTTTTAGTTGTTGCTTTCCACTTGATTTCATGACATCTTGTTTTATGTAGTTTAGAAATTGTACTCAAAATTTGTAGCTCAATTTTCTGTGGTTCCTTTTTTTTTTTTTAATTGGATCTTGACCTTGAAGTCTTGGCTTTCTTAGTAACCATAAATCCAATTTTTGTGTCCTATTTGATGAAATTTCTCAAAGTTCTGAATCACTACCTTTTGCTCCTCACCTTGGCCCCACACAGCTTAGGGACTGACAAATTCCTAAAGGGAAAAAGAAGCAGCTCACCTCAATGTATTTCCCTTCACTTAATCATTTAGACTTCTCTAATGCTTGTTTCCTTGCTTTATCTATGATACCTTTAAAATGCTGTGCTCTTTTCGTATTTTATCTAGTTTTCATAGTTTCTATCAGCCAAAGAATTCTATGAGAGACGATAACCTGTCATATTTGGAAGAAGTCCTTCTTGTAGAATTTCTGTAAAAATCAGTTGCCCGTTTAAGAAAGATTCCCTCTATCCCTGATTCACAGAGAAGCTTTAATATGAATGGATGTTAAATTTATTAAATGCCTTCTCTGTGTCTGTTGAGATGTGATTTTTCTCCTTTATTCTGTCATTATAATATTGTATTAATTGATTTACAAATATTGCATTCCCAGAATAAACCCAGTTTCGTTGATTGCTTTCCTGGAATAAACCCTGCTTCTCTGTTGGCGCAGTGTTAAAGAATCTGCCTGCCAATGCAGAAGATGTGGGTTCGATCCCTGGGTAGGGAAGATCCCCTGGAGAAGGAAATGGCAACCCATTCCAGTATTCCTGCCTGGAGAATCCCATGGACAGAGGAGCCTGGTGGGCTACAGTCCATGGGATCGCAAAGAGTCGGCCATGACTGAGCGACTAAACCACCAGTGTCTGTAAGGTCTGTGGTGATACTCCTTTTTCATTCCCAATATTAATTTATTTATAACTTCTCACCTTAATCCAGTCGGGTATTGAGCTAATTTAAATAGGAGCTTCATTCCTAGGACTGATAATGATCTATTTCAGTTCACACTTACTCCAGTTAAAATCTTGGAGTTTTTATAAAGATCTCTCTGCATTGGCATGCCCTGAACTTTCAACAACCACCTTAAGACTGATGAAATCTCTGAGTAACAGCTCTCACTTGTAGACTGTGCAGAATGGTGATCACTTTGAGAGGAAAGCAGCCTTTCCGGGCTTCCTTCTGCTTCTTGGTCTTAGCTGTACAGTCTTAATGCTTGTGGTTCTATGATGCCTTCGAACAGTTGCTTTCCCATTTTTCCAGTTGTTTTCCATGTACTAGTTGGTCCAAAACAAGTAATTAATCTTTTGCTAGAATTTCTTCTTACATGATGTTAATATTATGCCTCAATTTTATTGAGCAAACTAAATAAAAATTCTTCTCCAATGAATAAAGATCACATTTTTGTAGTCTTCGGTTGCACATACTAAATAAAAATACTTTGATGTCTTTTTATTCAAAGGAATCCTTTTTTACACGAATCAAGCTTTGTCACACTTTGTCAAAGCTTCACCTAACAGAATTATCTAGTGGGAAGGATGTCGGCTTTGGTGCAGATACCACAAGAGGTACTTTCAACATCCATTCTTAACTCCTTCTGACTTTTCTTTTAACAGATATTGGAAGTTAAGAAATAAAACCCCTCAATTTTATCACCTATCTTATATCAAGAGTTGGAGTTCTGTCTAGTAATGATTAAGTGGAATTACATGGAGAGGGCATCTTTCTCAAATAAAAAAAAGAAAAACCTGGGAAGGAGAAATATTTTTACTATTAACCTCTTTATCTTTCTTCTTTGTCCTTGCTTAGAATATAGATAATATCTTGTAGGAGCCCAGTCATCTTGTAAGAAGGAGGAAAGAAGCATGAGAGCAAACTAAGAAGTGGTTAAATAGTAACAGTCTGTATCCTTGACAGGATCATTGAGCCACTGTGTCAGTTCCAGACTGGCTATCATCAGACTCCTTATTAAATGCGCTAACTAAACATCTTGTTTTCTTAGGCCATTGTGAGTCAGCTTCCTGTTCTTTGCAGCTGAAAATATTTCTAACTAATAAGAGTTTGAAATTAAGAGTAACTTGGTTCTAATTCTAATGTGACCAGAGAGAAATGTCTATATTAAAAAATAATTGTATTTCTGTATACCAGCAAAGACATTTAGAAAATGAAATTAAAACAATTTATCCCAGACTTCCCTGGTGGCAGAGTGGATAAGAATCCACCTGCCAATGCAGGGGACATGGGTTTGATCCCTGGTCTGGAAAGATTCCAAATGCCATGGAGCAACAAACCCCGTGTGCTACAACTACTGAGCCTGCACTTAAAAGCTCATGAGCTGCAACTTCCGAGACTGCGTGCTGCAACTACTGGAGCCCACATGCCCTAGAACCCACATACCACAACTACTGAGCCCAATACTGAAGCCTGAATACCTAGAGCCTGTGTTCTGCAACAAGAGAAACCACTGCAATGAGAAGCCTGTAGACTGCAAGAAAGAGTAGCCCTGGCTCACCACAGCTAGAGAAAACCCCCACAAAGCAATAAAGACCCAGTGCAACCAAAAAAAAAAAACAGTTTATCCCTAGTACCCAAATCTTGATCTTTAACTACCATTCCCACTAAGGGAACCAGAAATTTTTAGATCTATATCTTTTTATAGATCTGGACCTGAAAGAATATGTGATAAACATGAGTTATCTTCATGTGGTAGAAAAGACACACCTAAAGACTAACATCTAAAGGACACAGGAGGCATCATGAAGGGCCTTAACTGGCCACATTTGATCATTTGAGCACCAAGAAGAAAATGGCTGCAATTTGTTGTAGTACATTAAATAAATAAAAACCCATGAGTTCATAGTGATACTCCAAAAACAAACAAATGAAAAAAAGATGAAAGGAAAAGAGAAGAAAGGTCTTTGTCATTGTCTTTGTATAGGTTCTGAGTTAACAGAGATGGAGAGTTGCATACAAAAGATTTGTTGGGGAGAAACATCTGTAAGAAGTTGAGGAGGATAGGATTGACAAAAGGAGAATTTACCCTCAATGCAACTGCAACTGAGGACTCAGGCTAACAGGGAGGTCTGGAGCTGGGATGGCCCTTCAGAGTTGTTCAACATTGAGGACTTGACCTTTGTATTCCTGCATAAGACACTCATTTAATACTACCTGCTCCCTGGGCCGGAGAAGGCAATGGCACCCCACTCCAGTACCCTTGCCTGGAAAATCCCATGGACGGAGGAGCCTGGTAGGCTACAGTCCGTGGGGTCGCTGAGAGTCGGACACGACTGAGCGACTTCACTTTCACTTTTCCCTTTCATGCACTGGAGAAGGAAATGGCAACCCACTCCAGTATTCTTGCCTGGAGAATCCCAGGGATGGCGGAGCCTGGTGGGCTGCCGTCTATGGGGTCGCACAGAGTCAGACACGACTGAAGCGACTTAGCAGCAGCAGCAGCAGCAGCTCCCTGGGCAGAGGTGAGGAGGTGAAGGCATAACTTTGAGTAAGGTAGTCCCCTGTAGCTGAGGATAGTTCCTAATGAGGGATATAGCTATGAGATATAGCTGATTTTCCCAGAAGCTGGGGGATAATGTATTGGCCCTGAAAAAGAGATCTGAACAGAGCACCACAGTATTCACTACAGCAATTATTTATAGAAGAATACCACCCAATAAATATGGAAAGAATTAAACAATTCAGTTACTTATTACAAACTTTAAGGAATGTCATTGTGTGAGAGCAACACTATACTATCTGCATGTGCCCAGTGGCTTTGAAGGGGGAACTTGATCTGATGTGAACGGAAGTCACATCTTTCCCCAGGGTGCACAGCCAATTATCACCTTGGTAGGAGATTGGGCAGGATATGGAGGAGCTAGGACATGAGGTAGATATAAGCTAAGGTTTCTACTCTGCTCAGTTGCCATCCCTGCCCTTTCTGGGTTGGGCCTGGATCTCAAGTTGCTGGAGTAGAAGCACCGAGAGTCAAGTCCCAATGCCTCCATTCCCTTTAAGTGTGTGCTCTCCCTACTCCAAGTACCAGCACCCTCGCCTTAGAGGTGGGGGGAACAGTTGTGAAGCAAGAGAGGCTGATGCAGGTGCTGGGCATAGGTTGGGGTGTAAGCTGTGGGGGTCAGGCCACAGTCAGTGACCCTGACCACTTTCAATGCCCTGCCTGTGTAAGCACCAGTAATGGCTGCCCCTACCCTGCTCAGATGCTGCTCCTGAACTGGGCCACCTTTATCCTCAGCTTCAGCAGCCCTTGCCCTAATGTGGAGCTGCTTCATAAAGCTGTCTCTCAGCTCAGGCTGGGGTGCACACCGGGGAGGTGGTGGAAAACTGACCAGTGACCCATGAAGATTCAATGTGCACTCTCCACTCTGTTTTAGGAGTAAATGTGTGTTCATTCCTCATGAGTGAAGTCCAGACTTCCCACAGCCCTCCTGTCAGTTCCATTAGCCCTCCAACCAGCCAAGGGAACTCATCTTTCTGATGTCAGACCCAAGGGCTAAGGCACCCAATTTGTGGCTTGAACTGTCACTCCCCAGGGAAGATCTCTACCTGTGTAATCCACTTCTTTTCCTGAGTCCCCTCCTGGGGGAACAGATCCCAAACTGATTACTTCTTTTCCCTTCCCATCTGATTCTGTATGGATCTTTCTTATAGTCTTGATTGTACAAGAGTCTTTCTGCCAGTCTCCTGTTAGTTTTCAGGGAGAATTGTTCCATGTGAAGATGTATTTTTGATATGTTCATAGGGGGAGGTGAGTTCTACCTCCTATTCCACCATCTTGGTCTCCTCCTCTGTCTTGGCATTTTGGGATTTGGCATTTTGATTATCAAAAATCAACTGACTATAAATGTAAGGGTTTATTTCTGGAGTCTTGATTCTGCACCATTATGTGTCCTTGTGACAATACCACACTGTCTTGATTGCTGTAGGTTTTTTATAATTTTTTGAAATGAAGTGAAAGTCCTTCATGTTTGTTCTTTCTCAAAAATTCTTTTGGTATTCTAGGCCTTATTAAGATAAATTTCTAGGGGGAAAAACCAGTTAGGTTTTTATAAAGATTGAGTTGAATCGATAGATATAGCTAACAGGTAACTGTTTTTCCTAATTTCATAGAGACAGAGTAAGTGAAGCAAAATGAGATGATAGAGGAATTCATTTCAACTGAAAGAAAAAACCCCTGAACAAATCTAATGAAACAGAAATAAACAATTTACCAGAAAAAATAATTCAAAGCATTGCTAGTAATAATGCTAACTGAATTAGGGAAAAGAATGTATAAACACAGTGAGAAACTTAACAAGGAAATAGAAAATATTAAAAAGATCCATTCAGAATTGAAGAACACAATAACTGAAATGAAAAACACACTAGAAGAAATTTACAGCAGACTAGGTTATACAGAAGAACACATAGGTGATCTGGAAGATAGGATTATAGAAATCACCCAATCAGAGCAGCAAAAAGAAAAGCAAATAAAAAATTAGAAAGAAATCTCTGGGACAATATTAAGCATGCCCATTTGCATTATGACCCCTGAAAGAAGAAGAGAAAGAGAAGGAGGTAAAAAAATGCGCTTGATGAAATTATGGCTGAAAACTTCCAAATTTGAAGAAGGAAACAGATATCCAGGTAAAGGAAGCAGGGAGTCCCAAATAAGATGAGCCCAAACAGACCTCACTGAGACATACTATAATTTAAAAAGTGAAAGTTAAAGATAGAGAATTCTAAAGGCAGCAAGAGAAAAAGAGTCATTTACAAGGGAACCCCAGTAAGTCAATGGCCTGATTTGTCTGCAGAAACCTTGCAGGCTAGAAGTGAGTGGCATAATATATTCAAAGTGCTGAAGGGAAAAGCCTGCAACATGGGATACTCTACTTGCAAAATTATCATTTAGAATTGATGAAGAGATAAAGAACTTCCAAGAGAAGCAAAAACTAAAAGAATTCATCAACACTAAACTGACCCTAAAAGAAATGTTAAAGGGTCTCCTCTCAGTGGAAAAGAAAAGGCTATATCAAGAAGCAAATATCTATAGGAAGAGCAAACTCCTGCTAGTAAAGGCAGATATTAAAGGCTGAGAATCAACCACTTAAATGAGCTAGTATAAATATTAAAAGACAAAAATTTGTAAAACAGCTGTAACTACAATAATAAGAGGATGAACATGAAGATGTAACATAGGACACCAAAAACACAAAATGTGGCAGAGGAGAGGGAGAAATGTATATCTTTTACAATGTGTTTCAATTTAAATAACTGCCAGTGTAAAACCAGTAGATAAATTTACAAGTCAACATATATGAACCCATGGTAAACACAAATCAAAACCTACAATAGATATGCAAAAACTAGAGAAAAGGAACTCAAACACACTAAAGGAAATCATCAAACTACAAGCAAATAAAAAAAAGAACAGAGAAGTACTCTAAAAACAACCAGAAAACAAGTAACAAAATGGTAATAAGAACGTACCTATCAGTAATCAATTTAAATGTCAATGGACTAAATGCCACAATCAAAAGACATAGGGTGGTTGATTGGATAAAAGAAAAAGACCCACCTATATGCTACTTACAAGAAACTTACTTCAGAGCTCAAGAAACACAAAGACTGAAAGAGTGGGAATGGGAAAAAATATTTTGTGCAAGTTGAAATGACAAAAAGCAGGTATAGCAATACTCAGACAAAATGGACTCTAAAATAAAGTCTGTAACAAAAGAGAAGGACACTATACAATGATAGAAGGATAAATAAAAAGAGAGGCTATAACACTCATTAATATATATGCACCTAGTACAGGAGCACCTGAATACATAAAGCAAATATTAACAGACATAAAGGAAGAAATTGTCAATAATATAATAGTAATAAGGGACTTTAACACTCCACTTATGTCTGGACATATCATCCAGACAGAAAATCAATAAAGAAATAGTAGTCTTTTATGACACATTAGGTCAGTTAGCCTTAATAGATACTTACAGGACATTCCACCCAAAAACAACAGAATACACATTCTTTTCAAGTCCATGTGGAATGTTCTCCAGGATAAATCACATGCTGGGGCACAAAACAAGTTTCAACAAATTTAACAGTATAGAAATCATATCAAACATTTTTTTCTGACCACAGTGGTATAAAACTAGAAATCAATTACAGGGAAAAAAGTAGAAAAAGCACAACCATGTGTAGACTAGCTAACATGCTACTAAAAAACCAGTGGATCAATGAAGAAGTTAAAGAGGAAATCAGAAAATACCTTGAGACAGATAAAAGTGGAAACACAACTTTCCAAAATCTATGGGATTCACTAAAAGCAGTTCTAAAAGGAAACTTTATAGCGATATAAGCCTACCTCAAGAAACAAAATTCTCAAATAGATACCCTAACCAACCACGTAAAGGAATTAGAAGAATCAAACAAAGCCCAAAGTCAACAGAAGGAAGGAATAATAAAGATCAGAGAGGAAATAAATAAAATAGAGATAAAAAATAGTAAAGATCAGTGAAATTAAGAGTTGGTTTTATGAAAAGACAAATAAATTGATAAATCTTTAGTCAGGCTCTTCCAAAAAAAAAAAAAAGAAAGAAAACCCAAATAAAAGAAAAGAAATAACAATTGATATCATAGGGATACAAAAAATAATAAGAGAATAATATGAATGGTTATATGCCAATAAATTGGGCAACCTAAAAGACACAGAAAAATTTCTAGAAACATAAAATCTTCCAAGGCTGAATCAGAAGAAATACACAATCTGAACAGACTGATCTCTAGTAGTAAAATTGAATTTGTAATACATTCTCAGCAAGCAGAAGTCCAGGGCTGGGTGGTTTCACAGGGGAGTTCTACCAAACATACAAAGAAGAGCTAATACTTGTCTTTCTCAAACTATTCCAAAAAAAAAAAAAAAACAGAAGAGGATGGAATACTTCCAAATTCATTCTATAAGGCCATTATTACTCTGATACCAAAACCAGATAAAGACATACAAGGAAGGAAATTATATGCCAATATCTTTGATGAAGGTAGGTGCAAAAGTCCTCACAAAATATTAACAAAATGAATTCAATAATGTATTAAGAGGTTCATATACCTTGATTTGGGGTCCCTGGTAGCTCAGCTGGTAAAGAATTTTACCTGGTAGATCAGCCTGCAATGCAGGAGACCCTGGTTTGATTCCTGGGTTGGGAAGAACCCCTGGAGAAGGAATAGGCTACCTATCCCAAAAATAGCCCAGTATTTTTGGGCTTCCCTGGTGGCTCAATTGGTAAAGAATCCGCCTACAATGCGGGAGACCTGTGTTTGATCCCTGGGTTGGGAATATCCTTGGAGGAGGGCATGGCAACCCACTTCAATATTCTTGCCTGAGAATCCCCAAGGACAGAGGAGCCCGGTGGGTTACAGTCCATGAAATCGCTAAGAGCTGAACACAACTGAGCAACTAAGCACAGCACAGCACATACCTTGATCAAGTGGGATATTCCGGGGTGGTTCAATATTTGTCTACAAGTAACAAATGTTGATGAAGATGAGGAGGAAAAGGAACTCTTGTACATCTATAGTGGGGATGTAAATTGTTGCAGCCACTATGGAAAATAAGTGTGGAGATCCCTCAAAAAACTAAAAATGAAACTATCATATGCTGCAACAATTCCACTTCTGGGTATATATCTGAAAAAACAAAGCCACTAATTTGAAAAAGTGCATTATTGATCACCTCAGTCATCATTGTTGTTGTTCAGTCTATAAGTCATGTCTGACTCTGTGACTCCATGGATTGTAACATGCCAGACTCCTCTGTCCTGCACTGCCTCCTGGATTTGCTCAAATTCATGTCCATTGAGTCAGTGATGCTATCATAGCAGCACTATTTACAATAGCCAAGATATGGTAGCAACCTATGTGTCCATCAATTGATGAATGGATGAAGAAGATATGGTATATGTACACAATGGAATATTACTCAGCCATAAAAATGAGTAAAATTCTGCTACTTGCATCAACGTGAATGGACCTTGAACATATTAAGCTTACTGAAATATGTCAGACAGAAAAATACAAATACTTTATGTTATCACTTATATGTGGATTCTAAAAAAATAAATGAATGAATATAATGAAATAGAAACAGACTTACAAGTGTAAAGGACAGACTAATGGTTACAATGGGTAGAGGGAATGGGGAGGGTTAAGATAGGGATATGGGATTAAGAGATGCAAATTACTATATATAGAATAAATAAGCAATAATGATATATTGTACAGCACAGGGAAATATAGCCATTATTATGTAATAACATTATTTTTAAAATTTTTTTTTTAAATTTATTTTAACTGGAGGATAATTGCTTTACAGTGTTGTCTTGGTTTCTGCCATACAACAACATGAATCAACCATAAGTATACATGTATCCCCTCCCTCTTGAGCCTACCACCCCTCTATCCCACCCCTCTAGGTCATCACAGAGCACCAGGCTAAGCTCCCTGTGTCATACAGCAACTTCCTGCTAGCTATCTGTTTATTTCAATGCTGCTCTCTCAATTCATTCTAAATTTTTTTTAATGTGGACCATTTTTAAAGTCTTTATTGCATTTGTTACAATATCATTTCTGTTTTATGTTTTGGTTTTTTGGCCACGAGGCATGTGGGATCTTAGCTCCCTGAACAGGGATTGAGACTGGAAGGTGAAGTGTTAACCACTGAATGGCCAGGGAAGTCCCTGTAATAACTTTAAATGGGGTATAACCTATAAAAAAATGGAACCACTGTGTTGTACACCTGAAGATAATAAATATTGAAATCAACTATACTTCAATAAAAAAGTACCAAGGCAATTCAATGGAGAAAGGATAGTCTTTTCAACAGGTGGTGCTGGGATAATTGGATATCCATATGCAAAAGGATAGATTTGTACCCTTAACTCACAACATACACAAAAATTCAGTCAAAATGGGTTGTAGACCTAAGTGTAAGTAAGTGCTAAAACTGTAAAACTTTTAAAGGAAAATGCAGGATAAAATCTTAGTGATGTTGGGTTAGGCAAAAATTTCTAATATATAACACCAAAAGCAAAATACATGAAAGATCAAATTAATAAATTGGACTTCACCAAAATTATAAAACTTTTGTGCTTCAAAGGACATTAAGAAATCGAAAAGACAATCCACAGACCAGAAAAAAATATTCTCAAATTTTATTTCTGGCAAATGACAGTGTCCAGAATGCAGGAAAACTTTTATAATTCAATAATAAAAAAAAGCAACTAAATTGAAAAGTGAGCAAAACTTTTGAATACACATTTCACCAAAGAAGACATACAAATGACCAATAAGCACATGAAAAGATGCTCAACATTCATTAATCTTTAGGGAAATACAAATAAAAACCACAATGACACACCACTTTATACCCATTAGAATGTTGGTAAGAATGTGGAGAAATTGGAACATTCAAGCATTGCTGGTGAGAATATAAAATGGGATAAACCACTTTGGAAAAAAAACAATTTGGCTGTTTCTTAAATAAGTTACCATAAATTCAGCAATTCTCTAGGTATCTCCTCAAGAGAAATGAAAACATAATATAGAAAGACTATATCTTTTTTTTTAAATAAATTTATTTATTTTAGTTGGGGGCTAATTACTTTACAATATTGTAGTAGTTTTTGCCATACATTGACATGAATCAGCCATGGGTTTACATGTGTTCCCCTTCCTGGACCCCCCTCCCACCTCCCTCCCCATCCCATCCCTCTGGGTCATCCCATTGCCCCAGTCCTGAGCATTTGTCTCATGCATCGAAGATGGAATGGTGTTCTGTTTCACATATGATAATATACATGTTTCAATGCTATTCTCCCAGAACATCCCACCCTCACCTTCTCCCTCAGAGTCCATAAGACTGTTCTATGCATCTATGTCTCTTAACCTCGAATAGCCAAAGCAATCTTGAGAAAGAAGAATGGAACTGGAGGAATCAACCTGCCTGACTTCAGGCTCTACTACAAAGCCACAGTCATCAAGACAGTATGGTACTGGCACAAAGACAGAAATATAGATCAATGGAACAAAATAGAAAGCCCAGAGATCAACCCACGCACCTATGGACACCTTATCTTCGACGAAGGAGGCAAGAATATACAATGGACAAAAGACAATCTCTTTAACAAGTGGTGCTGGGAAAACTGGTCAACCACTTGTAAAAGAATGAAACTAGAACACTTCCTAACACCATACACAAAAATAAACTCAAAATGGATTAAAGATCTAAACTTAAGACCAGAAACTATAAAACTCCTAGAGGAAAACATAGGCAAAACACTCTCCGACATAAATCCCAGCAGGATCCTCCATGACCCACCTCCCAGAATATTGGAAATAAAAGCAAAAATAAACAAATGGGACCTAATTAAAATTAAAAGCTTTTGCACAACAAAGGAAACTATAAGCAAGGTGAAAAGACAGCCTTCAGAATGGGAGAAAATAATAGCAAATGAAGCAACAGAAAGACTATATCTTGACCTCCAATGTCCATAGCAACATTATTCATAATAGCGAAAAAGTGGGAAAAATTCAAATGTCCATAAACTTATATATGAATACAAAATGAAGTACATATACATGTGATAACATGATAAACCTCAAAAACATGCTAAAAGGAAGAAGCCAGAAACAACATATATTGTATGATTTAATTTTTTGTATAATTTTTTGCCATGCTGCATGGCACGTGTGATCTTAGTTCCCCAACCAGTGATCAAACCTGCACTGTCTGCATTGGCAGTACAGAGTCTTAACCACTGGACCACCAGGGAAGTCCCTGCATGATTCCATTTATATGAAATGTCCAAAAGAGGCAAATATATAGGGATGAAAAACAGTTTAATGGTTGCTTAGAGGGAGGAATTGGAGTGGGTCTTGCAAACATCATGCAGGATCATTTTGTAGTGATGGAAATATTCTTAAACTAGTGTGGCTGGTCTCCCAGTTCTATAAATTTACTAGGAGTCATTGAACTGTACATGTAAAATGGGTGAATTTGTGGCATATAAATTATTCATCAATAAGCCTATTTTTAAAAAAGTCAAAGCAGGCATGGTTCTTACCCACAAGGTACGAGGTGCCTGACATTTAGCTGAGGAGACAGATCTGCAAATGTAGTATTTTAAGCTAATTTCATTTATAGAAGTATATTCAATGTGCTTGAATTGAATTATGTTTCATGCTTGATCTTAAAATTAAAAATTCTTCTTGGAAAATGTGGATTCAAGTAATATTAATAGTATCCTGAACTCTCTTCTCATTATGGAGCAGTCTCTCTCCAAATATATATCCCATTATAATAGTATAGGGAAAGACAGAATGGAAAGGCTATATGCAGTCGTTACTTTTGAGTAGTTTATGTATAAGTCCATAAATAGAAGTTTTCCTAGTCATTCTCTTTGTCTCTTTCTTTGTCTCTGTTTTCTCTTCCAGGTGGAAGATACTGAAATTATTGGCTTGAGATAAATCAGTTCAGTTCAGCCACTCAGTCATGTTCGACTCTTTGTGACCCCATGGACTGCAGCATGCCAGGCTTCCCTGTCCATCACCAAATCCCAGAGCTTGCTCAAACTCATGTCCATCGAGTTGGTGATGCCATCCAATCATCTCATCCTCTGTCATCCTCCTCTTGTCCTGCCTTCAATCTTTCCCAGCATCAGGGTCTTTTCCAGTGAGTCAGTTCTTCACGTCAGGTGGCCTGATGTGAAGTTTCAGCTTCAGCATCAGTCTTTCCAATGAATATTCAGGACTGATTTCCTTTAGGATGGACTGGTTGAATCTCCTTGGAGTCCAAGGGACTCTCAAGAGTCTTCTCCAACACCACAGTTCAAAAGCATCAATTCTTCAGTGCTCAGCTTTCTTTATGATCCAACTCTCACATCCATACATGACTACTGGAAAAACCATAGCTTTGACCATATGGATCTTTGTCGATAAAGTAATGTCTCTGCTTTATAATACATGCTGTCTAGGTTTGTCATAGCTTTCCTTCCAAGGAGCAAGTGTGTATATGTGTTAATCTAAAATGCCTAATTTTTCAATTTTTGTCATTGGATTTTATCAGGAACATAGAAAAGGAGAAGCTCCTTACCCAAGCTGCTGCTGCTACTGCTACTGCTGCTAACTCGCTTCAGTCGTGTCTGACTCTGTGCGACCCCATAGAAGGCAGCCCATCAGGCTCCTCTGTCCCTGGGGTTCTCCAGGCAAGAATACTGGAGTGGGTTGCCATTTCCTTCTCCAGTGCATGCTAAGTCGCTTTAGTTGTGTCCGACTCTGTGCGACCCCGTGGACAGTAGCCCACCAGGGTCCTCTGTCCACGGGATTCTCCAGGCAAGAATAATGGAATGGCTTACCATTTCCTTCTCCCCCTTTACCCAAGACTGTAGCATTATCGTCCACAGTTCTAAATTTCACAGTTCTACTGATGTTGCACTTTCATGTGATTGAGGGATGCAAAGGATGAACTGTGGCCACATGGGGGCAGCAGACACTTGGCTTTTCTAGCTTGCTCTCCTGGAACTGTGATAAATGAACATATAGATTCTCTGATCTAAATGCCTTTTCCAGACTGCCCAACTAAGAGAAATGACTACCCTTAAAATACTAAAAACAGAAACTTCACGTGTTAATTAGAGGTTGGGCAAGAGCTTGCTTTTATTTTTTTAATGATTTTTTTCAGAGGTCACTGAGAGCAAAGGACTGTTTTTAACTCATTGGATATCCTCAGGGCAATCATAGTACCTGGCATCTAGTGAGAACTCAATAAATGTTTGGTTTTCATTAGTGTTTTTAGAGGGTAACTGCTCCAGCCCACCAAAGCATAATCTCTAAGCTCTCAGTCCGCTGCATACAGAGGTGGCTGTATCTCTTTATTTAAGGGTGTTCACACTGTCTAGCAGATCTGCATAGCTTCTACAGTTGTATTGTTGTGAATCTACACATAATTCAGTCCCAGGATTCTCAATTAACCTTATAAAAATCAGTGATTCTGGGGCAAGAATATGGTGCCGGGGCAAGAACTACAGTTGGTGGTCTGAGGTGGGAGGACCAAGGTTGCATTTCTGTGGGTCATCCTGCCTGTCCCCCTACCAGCCATAAACACCAGGGCCTCCTGGATGAGCGGAGACACTTATGCCTGCCCTGCCAGCTGCCTTAGCTGTTTCACTGGCTGTATGCCATTTGTTTCACCCATTTGTTGAATGCCTACTCTTCCTTAGGTGCTCCTCACACATATCTCATTACATATTTCTCTACATTGTAGGAGAAGGCAATGGCACCCCACTCCAGTACTCTTGCCTGGAAAAACCCATGGACGGAGGAGCCTGGTAGGCTGCAGTCCATGGGGTCGCTAAGAGTCAGACACAACTGAGTGACTTCACTTTCACTTTTCACTTTCATGCATTGGAGGAGGAAATGGCAACCCACTCCAGTGTTCTTGTCTGGAGAATCCCAGGGACGGGGAAGCCTGGTGGGCTGCTGTCTATGGGGTCACACAGAGTTGGACACGACTGAAGCGACTTAGCAGCTACATTGTAGGAAAGCTGATTCACACCTATTTTTACAGGTGCTACTCCTTCTGCATGGAATACACTTTCCTTTTTCTCAATCTAATTCCTGTGTGTCTTTACCATCCAGCTAAAGTTATACCCTATTCTAGAAACCCTGGTACATTTTTGTTTGGCTATACCAATCAGCTTACTTCCCAGATGAGGGATCAAACCTGGGCCTTTAGTAGTGAGAGTGTGGAGTCCTAACCTCTGGACTGCCAGGGAATTCCCAACCCTGGTACAGTTTAGATATGGCCACAATGGACTCTCATAGCACTGGGTCTTAACCTGAGCACAGTGCTAGATCACAGGCTCACTCATTGTCTTCTTCTCCTATGAGACCATAGACTTGCTGAGGCCAGAGTCCTGCCTCATTTGGCTTGGCTTTGCCAGAGTCTATCAGAGTTTCTGCCACCTTGGAGCTGTTCCATACATGTTTGTGGAATGAGTAACTGAATCAATCCACTTATCACTGAATGAGATGTTTCCCTTCCTTTCCTTTCTCCAATTAAAATGCCTTGATATTTTAGAAAAATCTTCCTTAAGAAATTATTTTTAAAACAAGCAGTCAGCTTTTACCTCCTACACAAGGAACATCAGGAAATACCAATGAACTGTAATTTACAAGTGGGACTTGCTGAAGGACGAAGCTTGTAGTGTGAACCTCTCCACATCCCAGGTTCTGTGCAGTACTATGGTGATGTGGGCCAAGTTCCAGGCTTGAAGTCCTGGGAGATACCCCACATCAGGCTTCCAGGAGTCTCTCAGTGTTCTAAGGATGCTATTTGTCAATTCTCACAGCATCTCTGAATGATTAGCAGGAGAAATGAAGAATTTCTTACTTTCCTTCTCCCTCTCTCCTCTTTCCCTTCTTACACTTGGAGAGTTACAACACAGAAAGACCTAAGTAAATTGCCCAGCATCACTTAAAAGAGAACGGTCAAGCCAGGACACACTCTAGTGTTCATTCTGCAAAGCTGTGTTTCCTGTAACCGAACCAGGTCTGTGTTTTAATGAATTTGTGGCATATGGGCCATAATAATCAGAGTGCCTGGCATTTCCTGGAATTTATGATCAGGTGGGGGATAGGTTGTTTTCTACTTCTGAATGAATTCTCACATGCCTAGTTCTAGAGTCAAGAAACATGGCATACATGAGAATAGTTTCTGGAAAAAGTAAGGCTTTATTGTTTGCTTGTTCTGATGTCTGGACTCATATCTTCTCTTTATCTCCTCAAACCTCACCCCTACCTATGAACTACCATCACTATTTCTTCCCTGGCATTTTAATAGTCCATGGCAAAATATTGCCCCCAGAATCTGTGTCATGGGGGAAGAAAAATTATTTTGTTTGTTGTCTTCTCTGTGGACAGAGAAGTTCACAGTCCTTCAACCTACAGCTGTTGGACACTTGTGTATAGACAAAGAACTCTCCTAACTATTTTGATTTTGTGATTTCCAAAAAGCCTTGTCAAGTCAGGTAGCACTGAATATCTGTGAATTCCAAAATAGCCTGACAGTGCGCTCTGTGTTTCACAGTCTTCTGGAGCTTTCTTGAGGTTAAGAACAGTAACTGGATCCCGAGGATCTATTTGGTCCCACTTGCTGAGAAAGTTGCCATTGAGTATTTCTTGTGGCCATTTAATTCTCAGTAAAGGTCACCCCAGTTGCTGCTAGTGAGCTTAGGCAAATACCTGTGCTACTGATACTGATGTTTGTGTTATGTTCTTGAAGTGAATTGACGTTCCCCCTAAGCCTGACCTTCTCTTCTCCAGCAAATCTGTGGTTGCAATGATGGCAGTGATTTTTTTCCCTAAGAATTTCAAATTGAGTTTCTCAGGATTGCCTTTGAAAGATTTTCCCCTGATTTTTTTTTTCTTTCTTTCTAATATCTTATGTGAGCAGTTTTTACCAGCTTATAAGAACTCTTTAAAATGGAATCCCTGAGTATGTCTGTGAAATGAATTCTTTTCCAAGACAAACTGTCATGGGAGCTATTTAGAGACTATATCATTCTGTTTCAGAGCTGAATGATGCACTTTTCCATATTCTTAACTCAAACAACCAAAGCCTGCAAGTTTGCTGAATATTTCCAGACCCAGGCAGTTTGTCAGTGACCTGTATCTCTTCAGGATCTTCTCTCGCACCAACAGCCCTCCAGAAGCATCCTTGGAATTTCCAGAGTGAGTCCTCAGCATTTTGAAGCCACTGGCATGACCCTATGTTTACTGGAGTCCAGGGAAAGTCTTTTTCTCTGTGTTAAAGTTACTTCTGCCTTATACCTTGGTTAAAATATTTGGAATTCCTAAGCTAATATAATCAAGAGATTTCTAGGTTTCAAAGATCCCAGTTCAAATCTAAACATCAGGAAGGCTAGGAAGTAAGTCTCCTGGGTTTGGAATGCATTACAGATGTGCAAGTCTTGGGGTGTATGGGGTACACAAAGCCCGCCTCTCACTGGGGGGAGACAGAGGCTAGGGGAGAAAAGAGAAACACTCCTAGGGAACTCAATTCAGGCAGATACCCAGTATCTACATTGGATCTTGTTAGTTTGATGGGACAAGAGGATTCCCATGGCAATTCCCTGACGTTAATCAGCTGTGACGGGGAAAGTGATAGCCACATGATTCATGAATGTGTGTAACCAAACTGTCCCAGGCACGGTTCACGGGGTCACATAGAAACCAGTCTCTGAGGTCAGATTTCAGGCTGCTGCATGTGCTGTCCTCTAAGCAGATGGAAAGAGAAGCATAATAATAATACCCCCATCCATGATTCAACACTAGTTAAGAAGGAATTTGTTAGGGGTATAAGATGAAGTGGGTTTTTTTTCCTATCTTCTCCTAGGAGAAAAATAGAAAGCTCATAATTTTACTTGGATTTCATTGAAGGTGGACTGGTATTATTTAATTAATTTGGATCTTATAGGGCTTCTCATATTCACAGCTGACTTACCTGGTTTGTAAATTGGTTATTTTAAAACTTGAGCGATGCACATTCCATAGTTCAATGTGGGAAGAATTTAGAAGGGGAAAAAATGACCCATGGTGTAAGGCCATAGGCACGTCAAAATCTGAATCTGTACTAATTAAAATAACTTCCTCTTGAATCTCAGATTACCTTGGGAAAATGTATGATTTTCTGTACCAGCATTTCAAAACATTTACGCTTCCATAATGCCTGCTTGATTTAATTCCAAATGCATTACCTTCTACAGATAGAACATGAGAACAGGGATTGACTTTGTAAGTAGTGTAGATCAAATGAGGCCTAGTGACTTACCCAAGCTAAGAAGTGGCAAAGCCAAGACCAGAAAATCAGAATACAGGTCTTTATTTTCTGAGCAAGTTTCCCTTAGTTTTCATTCCCTTTGGCTGCCCAAACAGTGTTAAATTTTGAGGTGATATGTTTATTAATTGGATTCTACTTCAGTCATTCAGTCTTATATTTTACTCTTTTTTTTTTTTTTTTACAAATAGTACAGGAAAGAAATGTTGATATTACAGTTTCTGCTTTGTTATTTACAGGTTACATACACAAAGCACATACAAAATTGAAGTCACTTTAGTGTGTCTTTATAGTGTTAGGTTTAGGAATCTTAGTAGAATAAACGTGTTTATAAATGTTCTTTGATTTTTTTTTTTTTTTTTAGTAAACCTAGTGTTATTATAAGAAAGTGTTCTTCAAGCCAGTAGTCAAAAACCTTGCTTTCCTATAAGCATAGGCTTAGAATAAGCTGAAACCAGATTGAGGCAGGCTTATCAACTGAGGTTCGGGAGGCATCACTGATCTAATTTTAACACATTTATATTTTGCAGTTAAGTTAGTAAATTCATTACTTTAAAATGGATTCTATTAAGAGTGATATATTAAACAATGAGATTTTTTTAATCCAACATAAGTTTTGCCCTGTATTTTCAACTAGTCCCATAGTTGGTAGGGAAAGGCCCCGGTTTATAATGATACAGTTGCTTTTACCTTTTGTTTATTTTTGAATTTTCTTTTCAAGTAATACTATTATATTTTTGCTTGTAGAGAAATTGTGGAATGCATCTTATCCTTTTTCAGATAATGAAAGTCCTACAGATGTTCTATGACTATGTTCAAATACTAGTTCCTTTGTGAGGCATTATTGATTTCTACCCTTGCACAGATACCAGAATAGATTCCTTCCTCGTCAGTATTTTCAAGGTTGTTTTATTACACATCTATTCTGGTACTTAATTTAAATTTCCTGTCTGAGTTCATTTATTTGTTGAGCCCCTACTATGTACTAGGTACTGGTCTAGGCCTGGGAATAGAACAGTGAATGAAATAGACTGAAGTGAGTGAAATAGACAAAGTCTCCAATATCATGGAGATTATATTCTAGTGAATAAATGAATAACCATTGAGAGGAAGACAAAACAAGGTAAGAGTTAGGAAGTATTGGAAAGAAATGGGTTATGATTTTTTATTGGGTGATTAGGGAATGCTTTGGTGAGGAGGTCACATTTGGGCAAAAATCTTAAGGAAGGGAGGAAGTGAGCCATGCAAATATTTTGAGTAAGAGCATTCTAAGCAGAGGGAAGAAAGGCCCTAAGGCAGGACTGTGCTTGGCATATTTGAAGAAGGACAAGGAGGACAGAGACATAGAGAGAATGAGGGGGAAAACAGGAGAGAAAATCGGCCTATGGAAAGGACTTGGCTTTCTACTCTGGTGAGATGTGAAGCCACTGGAAGGTGTTGAGCTGAGCAGTGACAGGGCTGCAGTGTTGAGAATAGACTGTTGGCAGGTGAAGGGTGAAGAGGAGATGACGGTGGCTTGCCCTGGGAAATAGTGAGAAAGGGTTGTCTTCTGGATATATTTTGTGGGTAGAGCAAAATTGCAGAATTGGTGGATTGGACATGAGGAAACTGAAAGTCACTCAATCGTGTCTGACCCTGCAACCCCATGGACTGTAGCCCACCAGGCTCCTCTGTCCATGGAATTCTCCAGGCAAAAATACTGGAGTGGGTTGCCATTCCCTTCTCCAGTGGATCTTCCCAACCCAAGGATTGAACCCGGGTCTCCTGCACTGCAGGCAGATTCTTTACCCTCTGAGCCACCAGGGATTGGACATGGAGTATCAGAAATAAACAATGACTCCAATATTTCTGCCTGGAACAGCTGGAAATACAGAATTGTCAAATCCCAAGATGGGGAATGTGGTGCAAGGAGCAGGTGAGTGGGGCAAGATCAGGAGTTTTGTTTTGGGTGTATTAGCTATTTTTTACTTTAAAAATAATTTTTAATATCATATTCCAACAGAAAAGTGCTCATTTTAAACATTTTTGAATTGGAAGATAATTGCTTTACAATTTGTATTAGTTTCTACTGTACAACAATGTGAATCAGCCATAAGTATAGATATATCCCTTCCCTCTTCAGCCTCTCTTGTACTCCTCCCCTTCGCCACACCCTTCTAGGTTATCACAGAGCACTGAGTTGAGCATGCTCATTGAATTTTTACAAAGCGACTGCACCAGTAACCTGCAAGTGGATCAAGGAATAAAGCACTATAGTAGACACTTAAGTAGAGATTTCAAGTAGGCATTTGGATATACAAGCCTGTAGTCCAGAGGAGAAATAAATTTGAGATTTATCAGCATTATAGATAGTAGTTAAAGGCATGAAACAAGATGAAATCACCAAGGAAGTAGATGTGGATAGAGAGAAGAGGTTTGAGGACTAAGCTTTGGGAACATCCAACCTTTAATGACTGAGGAGATGAAGTGTACATGAATGGTCAGTCGTGTCCAACTCTTTGCGATCCCATGGACTATAGCCCACCAGGCTCCTCTGTCTGAAAGAAAAGCATAATGAAAATAGATACAGGGGTTCTGATTTGTTTAGGAAAGGCATCTCTGAGGAAGTAGTATTTTAGTCGAAGGTTGAAGGATAGAAAAGAATTATCCAAGATAAAATTTGGGGGAAGTATTAGTTTGATAAGACTGCCATAACAAAATACTGTAAGCTGGGTGGCTTAAAACAACAGAATTTTATTCTCTTGCAGTTCTGGAAGTTAGAAGTTAGAAATCTAGGTGCAGCAAAGCCAGGCTCTGTCTGAAATCTCTAGGAACGAATCCTTTCTTGCCTCTTCCAGCTTCTGGTAGCCCCAGGCACTCATAGGCATGTGGCAGCATAACTCCAGTCTCTGCCCCTGTCTTCACATAGCCTTCTCTGTGTTAGTCTCTGTCTCCTCTCCTCTTATACAGATGTCAACTATTGGATTTAGGGCCCACTTTAAATCCAGCATAATTTTCTCTCGAGATCCTTAACTACAAAGCTTCTATTTCCAGAGAAGGTCACATTCTGAGGTTCTGAGTAGACATGAATTTGGGGGGAACACTATTAAACCCACTACAGGGGAGGACCAGAAGGAATAATATGTCTAAAGCAGTCATGTGTGGGTGTTGACTCAAACCCACTCTCAAGAGCTGATTAATTATCAGCACTTTTGTAATTTGGTTAATTTTACATTAGTGACTTAAAATTGGCCATGATAGGAGTATTTACACCACGAAAATTGTCAAATAGTACAAATGAGATTTGTTTATTTTTCTTCTGGAGAGGCAGTTATTAGCACTCACCAGTGCACTGCTGGTTTAAAGGCCTTGAATCTAAAAATAGATGTGTCTCACTAATTATTAGAGAAATGCAAATTAAAACTACAATGAGGTATCACCTCACAAAGATCAGAATGGCCATCACCAGAAAGTCTGCAAATAATAAACATTGGAGAGGGTGTAGAGAAAAGGGAACCCTCCTACACTGTTGGTAGGAATGTAAATTGGTACAGCCAATTCTCAAAAAACTAAAAGTAGAGCTACCATATGATCCAGCAATCTTGCTTCTGGGCATATATCTGGAAAAGACTAAAACTCTAATTCAAAAAGATACATGCACCCCAGTGTTTATAGCAGCACTGTTTGCAATAGCCAAACCATGGAAACAAACTAAATGTCCATTGACAGATGAATGGCTAAAGAAAATACAGTACATATACAATGGAATATTACTCAACCATAAAAAGGAATGAAATAATGCCATTTGCCGCAACATAGATGGACCTAGAGATTATTATACTAAGTGAAGTAAATCAGAGAAAGACAAATATCATATGATATCACTTATATATAGAATCTAAGTTCAGTTCAGTCACTCAGTTGTGTCCGACTCTTTGGGACCCCATGAATCGCAGCATGCCAGGCCCCCCTGTCCATCACCAACTCCCAGAGTTTACCCAAACTCATGTCCATCGAGTTGGTGATGCCATCCAGCCATCTCATCCTCTGTCATTCCTTTCTTCTCCTGCCCCCAATCTTTCCCAGCATCAGGGTCTTTTCCAATGAGTCAACTCTTCGCATGAGGTGGCCAAAGTATTGGAGTTTCAGCTTCAACATCAGTCCTTCCAATGAACACCCAGGACTGATCTCCTTTAGGATGGACTGGTTGGATCTCCTTGCAGTCCAAGGGACTCTCAAGAGTCTTCTCCAACACCACACTTCAAAAACATCAATTCTTCAGTGCTCCACTTTCTTCACAGTCCAACTCTCACATCCATACATGACTACTGGAAAAACCATAGCCCTGACTAGACGGACCTTTGTTGGCAAAGTAATGTCTCTGCTTTTTAATATGCTGTCTAGGTTGGTCATAACTTTCCTTCCAAGGAGTAAGCGTCTTTTAATTTCATGGCTGCAGTCACCATCTGCAGTGATTTTGAAGCCCAAAATAATTAAATCTGACACTGTTTCCACTGTTTCCCCATCCATTTCCCATGAAGTGATGGGACCAGATGCCATGATCTTAGTTTTCTGAATGTTGAGCTTTAAGCCAACTTTTTCACTCTCCTCTCTCACTTTCATCAAGAGGCTTTTTAGTTCCTCTTCACTTTCTACCATAAGGGTGGTGTCATCTGCATATCTGAGGTTATTGATATTTCTCCCAGCAATCTTGATTCCAGCTTGTGCTTCTTCCAGCCCAGCGTTTCTCGTGATGTACTCTGCATATATAGAGTCTAAAAAAGGATACAAATGAACTTATTTACAAAATAAAAATAGACTCAGAAACATAGAAAACTAACTTAAAGTTACCAAAGGGGAAAGGGATTAATATATACACACTACTATATATATAAAATAGATAAACAAGGACCTGCTGTATAGCACAGGAAATTATATTCAATTTCTTATAATAACCTATAATGGAAAAAAATCTGAAAAAGATTCCATATATATATGCATGTGTGCTAAGTCACTTTATTTGTGTCTGACTCTTTGCAACCCAATGGACTGTAGCCCACCAGGCTCCTCTGTCCATGGGATTTTCCAGGCAATAATAGTAGAGTGGGTTGCCATGCTCTCCTCCAGGGGATCTTCTCGACCCTGGGATCAAACCCGTGTCTCCTTAGTCTCCTGCACTGGCATGTGGGTTCTTTACCACTGTGCCACTTTGCTGTATACCAGAAAGTAACACAACATTGTAAATCAACTATACTTCAATAAAACAAGACATGTGTCTACTATGGCTGGACCATAATGAAGTGTGGCTAGAAGGGGAGGTACAGACCAAGTCATACAGGGCCTTGAAAACCACAGCAAGGATTTTGGATTTTAACCCAAGTACAACTGGGGACTATCTGAAAGTTTAAATCAGGGGAGTTGAGGTGTCAGGTATGTGTTATTGTTCTAGTTGTTTATATACCAGTCTTTCCTATCAGAGAACAAGCTCCTTTTTTTTTTCTCTAAAGAGTTCAGTCTTCTTGAGAGAGATTTCATCTTCATTGTTTTTTGTATCTCCTACAAAAGTTTGCACATAATAGACATGTTATAAATGCTGGTTGATCTAAAAGGAGTTTTATAAATACCACGTGCATGGGTGCACGCTCAGTCGCTTCAGTCATGTCCAACTGTATGTGACCCTATGGGCTGTAGTTCACCAGGCTCCTCTGTCCATGGGATTCTTCAGGCAAGAATACTGGAGTTGGTTGCTATTTCCTCCTCCAGGGGATCTTCCCATCTCAGGGATCGAACCTTCATCTCCTGCATCTCCTGCATTGCAGGCAGATTCTTTACTTCTGAGCCTCTGGGGAAGCCCCTATAAATACTGCACAGATTGGTAAAAACATTGGTTAATGAAGCCAGCAGACATGATCAAACAGAAGTATATCATGGGAGAATCATAATACAGTTGTGTCGTTATTGTATGCCATCCATTTAGCAGACATGCACTTACAACTTACTGTCTACAGGCACTGTGGGGAGATATCAGTGAAGAAGATACAGTGCCATCTAAAAGTTGGCATCTTGTAGAAAACACAACAAAAGACTTTGAGAGCCCCTTGTAATAAACTGTGACAAGGTAAACATTAGAGGATCTCTTGAATTGGGGGGCCTTGGGGAAACTCCCCTAGGAAACACAATTTTTAGAGAAACTATTACTACCTTTACTGTGCTCTGAGTTCAGTATCGTTTTCTAAAATCCCGGGTTTCGGCACCAAAAAAAAAAAATAAAATAAAAAAAAAATAAAATGGGTGATAAGCAGGCTTGGAGCAATGAGGGAGCTGAAGGGCTTTGTGCTTTTGAAATGACCGTGGAGGTTTGTTGTACCCACTACCTGCCCACATTCACTATTTCTGTCACCTTTATCCTTTTGTGCTGTGGTAGGCATAATTCTAAGATGGCTCCCCATAAGCCTTGCTATTGTATAATCCTCTCTCTTTTGAGTGTAGTTGGAACCTGTGAATATGATATTACTCCTATGCTGATGTTATATAGCAAAGGGTGATTGTCCTGGGTGGGCCTGACCTCAACAGGTGAGCCCTTTAAAAGTAAATAGTGTCCTCTGACTGGCTGCCAATGAGGAGGGCAGAGATTTGAAGCATAAGAAAGAATCAAGGCAGAAAAAGAAAAATATGATATCACTTATATGTGAAATCTAAAAAAATGATATAAATGAACTTATTTACAAAACAAAAATAGACTCACAGACATAGAAAACAAACCAGAAGAAATAGTAGCAAGGGGGAATAATTAGGGGTTTAGGATGAACATATACACACTACTATTTATATATAAATAGATAAACAACAGGGACCTACAGTATAGCACATGGAATTATATTCAATATCTTGTAATAGACTATTTTGAAAAATAATCTGAAAAAGAATATATATATATATATATATATATATATATATATATATATATATATATATACACAACTGAATCACTTTACTGTATAACTAAAGCTAACACAATATAGTAAATTAAGTATATGTCAATTAAAAAATGGTTTAAAAAGAATCAAGGCAGTAAAAAGTTATGTGGATGTGTTTCTAAGAGTAGAACATGGGCCCCTGGTTGAGAACCAGCCAGGAAATGGGGACCCTAGTTCTCCAGCTTTACAAGAAACTGAATTTTGCCAACAATTAGAATGAGCTTGGAAGTAGATTTTGTCCCCAGAGCCTCCAGACAAAAAGCCAGTTAGGCCAATACCTGAATTTCAACCATGTCACACCCCAAGTGGAGAGCCAGCCACACTGTGCCTGACTTACAGAACTGCAAGATCCTTGATTTATGTTAAGTTGCCGCTTTTGTGGCAATTTCCTACTTAATGATAGAAAACTAATACAAGGACTTCCACTCTGGAGAGCTGGCTCAGGAACAGTGAGGACAGAATTTCTTTTGCTCCTTCTGCTAAGGTGAGAAAAGGAAAGCTCAGTGCTATTTTGCAGTACAGGAGCTGAGCAGAAAGAAATGTGCATGAGGCTCCTAAGGGGACAGGAGTGACATTATTTTACAAGGTGTTATTATATACGATTATGACTTCACAACTGTCCTGTAAATTAAAATCACGTTTGTGGTTTTCTGTCCCAATTCTTATGTGGTGTGCTGTTATGAATAAGGATCATGCCATGCTGTGAGCCTTGTAAACCCTGATGCAAATCTTGGCCATGGAAATGGAGTCTAATGAGACACTGCATCATGTCCTTTCAGAATCCAAGTTACTCTCTTGGAATGTAGTTGTTCTTTTTTTTTGCAGGTTAGGCAGGGGCTATGGAGAATGTAGGGCCTTGGAGAGAACTCCAGACTTCTGTTTGCTACATAGATGCAGTAGCTGGCACCATAGAATCCTAGTGACAACAAGAGAATCACCATGTTGCTGGAGGTTTTCAGTCTGTTCAGGGGGAATAGGTTGGCCCTTGCAAAAATATATCTCAAAGGAGAATTTCTGATGCAGTGATCCATGATAGAAATTTGTTTTACTTTGTTATCTATTGATATAACTGACTTAATGAAGCATGCTCAGATGAACAATGCTGTTGAGTGATAGATGGTCCATGGCTACACTTTGAGTTAGTTTTTTGATGTCCATTTTCTTCAGATCCTCCCTAAACACAAGTTCTGACTTGAATTTCTAGCTTCTCTCATTTATTTAAGGTTTGGTCTCTATAGGAATAATCAATCTTACTTGATTTAATGTAAAATCAATTCACGTTGTGGGTATAGATGATGGGGAATGGCTTGTAGGGAATCTTTAAAGAAAACAGAAGCATCTGCCCCTTCTCCCATGCAGATGTCTTTGAAAAATAATATAATGATGACAAAATATCTTTCCTTTCTATAGCACTTTCAATTCAAAAGCAGCTATTATCTCTACTTCACATACAGAAACAGTGAGATCAATAGCTTCCCATTGAGCAAAAAAACAAATCTGAAGCTAGATATGTGAATGAGAAGAGAATTATCAATGCAGAGAACTTGATAACAATGTCAAAGCTAATGATGATGTTGAGGAGGATGATTTTGGAAGAGTGTTGGAATCAGAGGGACCTTCCTGGGTGTTTAACAATGAAACTGCCTAACTCAGATAGTATTTGAATCCAGCCAAAACTGATTGGGATTTGAACCCACGGGCTGAGACTCAAACCCACTATCTTTTTTTTTGTTAATAAAAGCTTTTTAATTGTCTTTTTAAGATTTTAATTAATTTATTTTTGGCTGCACTAGGTCTTTGTTGCTGTGTGCAGGCTTTTCTCTAGTTGTGGCCAGCAGAGTCTCCTCTTTGTTGTGGTGCACAGTTTTCTCATTGTGGTGACTTCTCTTGTTGTGGAGCACAGGCTCTGGGGCACACAGATTTCAGTAGTTGCAGCTCGTGGGCTCTAGAGCATGGGCTCAGTAGTTGTGGTGCATGTGCTTTTTTGCCCCGAAGCATGTGGAATCTCCCCTAGATCAGGGATTGAATCTGTGTCCCCTGTATTGGCAGGCAGATTATTAACCTCTGGACCAGCAGGGAAGTCCTCAAACCCACAATTTTGTCATTAATTTTGCACACTTGGTCTCAGAACTTAATGAAGCTCAGGTTCTTTATGTCTCAGCACAGAAGGAATTCAGTGAGAGGCAAAGTGATAGGTAAGAAGTGGATTTATTTAGAGAGATAAACATTCCATAGACAGAATGTGGTCTGTCTCAAAAGGCAAGAGTGGCCCTTAAGCCTTCAGAATGGGAGAAAATAATAGCAAATGAAGCAACTGACAAAGAATTAATCTCAAAAATATATAAGCAACTCCTGCATCTCAATTCCAGAAAAATAAGCGACCCAATAAAAAAAATGGGCCAAAGAACTAAACAGACATTTCTCCAAAGAAGACATACAGATGGCTAACACGCCCATAAAAAGATGCTCAACATCACTCATTATCAGAGAAATGCAAATCAAAACCACAATGAGGTACCATCTCATGCCAGTCAGAATGGCTGCTATCAAAAAGTCTACAAACAATAAATGCTGGAGAGGGTGCGGAGAAAAAGGAACCCTTCAGGAAATTAAAAGATGCTTACTACTTGGAAGGAAAGTTTTGACCAACCTAGATAGCATAATAAAAAGCAGAGACATTACTTTGTCAACAAAGGTCCATCTAGTCAAGGCTATGGTTTTCCCAGTAGTCAGGTATGGATGTGAGAGTTGGACTATAAAGAAAGCTGAGTACCAAAGAATTCATGCTTTCGAACTGTGGTGTTGAAGAAGACTCTTGAGAGTCCCTTGGACTGCAAGGAGATCCAACCAGTCCATCCTGAAGGAAATCAGTCCTGGGTGTTCATTGGAAGGACTGATGTTGAAGCTGAAACTCCAATATTTTGGCCACCTGATGCGAAGAGCTGAGTCATTTGAAAAGACCCTGATGTTGGGAAAGATTGAAGGCAGGAGGAGAAGGGGATGACAGAAGATGAGATGGTTAGATGGCATTACTGACTCAATGGACATGAGTTTGGGTAACCTTTGGGAGTTGGTGATGGACAGGGAGGCCTGGTGTGCTGTGGTTCATGGGGTCACAAAGAGTCGGACACGACTGAGCAACTGAACTGAACTTACACTATTGGTGGGAATGCAAACTAGTATAGCCACTATGAAGAACAACGTGGAGATTCCTTAAAAAACTGGTACTAGAACTGCCATACAACCCAGCAATCCCACTGCTGGGCATACACACTGAGGAAACCAGAATTGAAAGAGACACGTGTACCCCAATGTTCATCAAAGCACTGTTTACAATAGCCAGGACATAGAAGCAACTTAGATGTCCATCGGCAGATGAATGGATAAGAAAGCAGTGGTACATATATACAGTGGAATATTACTCAGCTATTAAAAATAATGCATTTGAATCAGTTCTAATGAGGTGGATGAAACTGGAGCCTATTATACAGAGTGAAGTCAATCAGAAAGAAAAACACCAATACAGTATATTAATGCATATATATGGAATTTAGAAAGATGGTAACAATGACCCTATATGCAAGACAGCAAAAGAGACACAGATGTAAAGAACAGACTTTTGGACTCTGTGGAAGAAGGCAAGGGTGACATGATTTGAGAGAACAACATTGAAACATGTGCATTATCATATGTGAATTAGATCGCCAGTCCAGGTTGGATGCATGAGACAGGTGCTCAGGGCTGGTGTACTGGGATGACCCTGAGGGATGGGATGGTGAGGGAGGTTCAGGATGGGGAACACAGGTACACCCATGGCTGATTCATGTGAATGTATGCAAAAAAACACCACAGTATTGTAAAGTAATTTGCCTCCAATTAAAATAAATAAATAAATAAATAAATAAGAAAACCCTAAAAAAAAAAGAGTGACCCTTAAATATGGCTTGGTTAGTTCTTATGGCATAGAAGGCAATGGCAACCCACTCCAGTACTCTTGCCTGGAAAATCCCGTGGACGGAGGAGCCTGGTAGGCTACAGTCCATGGGGTCACTAGGAGTCGAACACGACTGAGTGACTTCACTTTCCCTTTTCACTTTCATGCATTGGAGAAGAACATGGCAACCCACTCCAGTGTTCTTGCCTGGATAACCCCAGGGACGGGGGAGCCTGGTGGGCTGCCATCTATGGGGTCACACAGAGTCAGACACTACTGAAATGACTTAGCAGCAGTAGCAGCAGCAGTTTTTATAGGCTGGGTGATTTGATAGGCTAATGAGTGGGAGGATTATTCAAACTATTTTGGAGAAGAGCAGGGATTTCCAGAAATTGGGCCGTTGCCCACTTTTTAGCCTTTTGTGATAAGCCTTGGAAATGTCATGGCGCTGGTGGGTGTGTTATTTAGCATATGTTAATACGTTACAATGAGCCTATAATGAGGTTCAAGGTCTACTGGAAGTCAAATCTTCTGCTGTCTTGGAATGTCATCTTTACGTCATAGCCACAACAGCTATGACATTCTTTAAGGGTTGTGCCCTGCCCTCTTCCTTCCTGTTTCAGTAGGGATCTTGATTTAAAAAATTGTCTTTTTCATTTCTGATAATGAAATATCCACTAGTAGTGGACTGAGAAGGAAGGTTATCTCCCACTTGATAAAGACAAATTCAAAGGGACAAACTGAGTTTTATTAATTTAACCCCAAACATTTCTTGCAAAAAATATTTCATGATAGTATAGGCCAAGAAAAATCTTACCCCCCCTACCCTCTTGGGGCCTGTGAATCAAATTGATAAAATATTAATTATCAGGAGAAAAAATAATCTTAATTTTGTGTGTACACATGAGAATTCACAAAGAAAAATGTAGCTTAAGTAAGTGGCCAGGTGATTGAGGCTATTATACCATCTTAGGCGAAACAATGGGACAGGGACTTTTGGGCTTCTGGGCAGGGGAGATAAATTATGGGAAGGAGAGGGGAGGAAGTGTGTGGTAAACAAGGGTTGTCTTGTATGCAGATAAGAGGTGCTGAGTTGTCTCCTGAGAAGTAGTTCTCTTCCTATTGGGAGACTGCTTTATGAATGGAAATTTCCTCTATAAATGTAAATTTCCTTTACAAAAGGGAAAATTTATACTCTATTTTCAGGCAGAGAAGGTGAGATAAAGAACTTTCCCTTTGTCTGCTGATTCTCAATTGACTCAAAACAATGCATATGCCGAAGAGGCAGATTTTGGAGAAGCACATTCTAATCCCTTCAGTAGGAACATACCAGCTTCTCTTTAGAAGTGGCTTTTTCAATGTCATGTTATTTTGCAAATATTTTTCCATGTATTTTTGCCTCTTTAAGTTAGAGATAGAAGGAAAAACCTATGCAGTTGATTTTGTTGTTTTTTAGTCATTCAGTCGTGTCTGTTTGTGATCCCATGAACTGTAGCCAGCCAGGCATCTCTGTCCATGGGATTTCCCAGGCAAGAATACTGGACTGGGTTGCCATTTCCTTCTCCAGGGGATCTTCCTGATCCAGGGATCAAACCCACATCTCCTTCATTGGCAGGCAAATTCTTTACCGCTGAACTACCAGGGAGGCCCCAACTGATTTATAGCAATATTATTTTATATATTACTTGAGGTGAGACATACATGGGGGAATACTTGGGCAGAGAAAGATCCAAGTCAGTTTATTCAACAAATAACTATTGAACTAGCAATACAGATAAGGTCCCTGCCTTCATAGAGCTTACAGTTTAGTGTTGAGGACACAGCAATTTAAGATATGAAACTTAATAAGAAAATTTAAAGTGGGAAAGGGGATTGGAATATGTCATCCTAAAATATGGCACTTTGATACGAGGGTTATTTTGAGCTGAAGGCAATTAAGAAACAATAGACACAGGATGAGGCTTATTCAGTGGCTCAGTGCTAAAGATCTGCCTGCAATTCAGAAGACTTGGCGTGGACGTGGGCTCTGTACCTAGGTTGGGAAGATCTCCTGGAGGGGAGGGCATGGCAACTGACTCCAGTATTCTTGCCTGGAAAATTCCATGGACAGAGGAGCCTGGTGAGCTACAGTCCATGTGGTCTCAAAGAGTTGGACATGACTAATCACAGCACAGACACAGGAGGATCTCTTTGCCCTCTCCCTTTCTGCCTAAAAGCAGGGCAAAACTTTCCATTTGTAAAAGTGTTTCCTTTTCACATATGAGGAAGAGGAGAATACTCTTAATCACCAGTGATGACTCATCTTTGGAGATGGCACTGACTTGAGTCTGCATAACAAACTTTACCAAACAACCCTTATCTACCAATACTTCCCCCATATATTTACCTTCTCACAAATTCCTTTTCCTTTGACTAGTTACTATTCCACAATTTATCACTCTTTTGTTAAAATGGTATCCAAGCCCCTGAGTCTACCCACTACTTTGGAGTTTTACTTCTTTTCTGTATAGCACCCCCTCAACATAAAATTAGAAATGTCAATTAAGTATGTGCACCTTTTTCTCCTGTTAATCTATCTTTTGTCTATTTAATTCACAGGCCTCAAGTACAGACCCTAAGAGGTTAAAGGAAAAGTCCTCACAGTGAAAACTGTTATGAAGAAGAGGAAGTACTGACACCGAGTGTTGAGGAAGATGACTTTAGATAAGGTATTTAGGGAAGGCTCCTCTGAGGAGATGACGTCTTAATTGAGACCTGTAGATGGAAAGACATAGGCCATACCAAGACCTCAGGAAATGCATTCCCGGGAGAGGGACTAACAAGTGAAACATTCCTGAGTTAGACATCAGCCTGGAGTATTTAATAGGCAGAAAGAAGACAAGAGTGGTTAGAGCAGAGTGGACGAGGCAGTGAGCTGAACTCGATGAGGTCAGTCAGCCACCAGACTGTGTGGCATCTTGTAGGTCAGTGGTTCCCACACTTGATTGAGCATCAGAGTCACTTAAGGGCCCATTAAAGCTAGCTTGCTGGGCCCTACCCCTTGAGTTTCTGATTCTGAGAATTTGGAGTAAGTCCAAGCATTTGCACCTTAGAATGGCATGAATTCTTATCATTCTTTGCTACTTTTTGAATGAAACCATTGATGTCATTGAGCCTCAATTTTCTGCTTGAATATTAAACATCAATGATGAATACTTCATGGGGTATTAAATGATCTCTTATATGTGCTAGAGCTAGGAAAACTTAAAGTCTTATGATTGTTAACAAAGATTACATTTCTGGGTTACAAACAAAGGAAATCACGAAGTAGTTGTGGGATGTGGTAAGTGAAAGGACGTAAGTAAAGATGAAGGAGGAGTCATGAAGAGTTACAGGCAGGCATGATTTTTTTAAATTTAAATTTAAAAATTTGTTGAGAGCCCAACTTGGGACAGAGTTTACATTTTTAGACTGAATTTTAATGGCTTCATTTTGAATTCACTTTTTCATGAAATTGTGTTTTTAGTCTTTTAAAAAATAAAATACTCTCTTAAAGGCTCAAAAGACTTTTGTCAGAGGAGAACAGTAAGCAACTCTTTAGACCTTTTTGAAGTGGAAATGATCCAAAGTACCTAATATTTCACCCTTCAGGGGAAAGGGTTTGGTGAGGGGGTGTCTTTGATTGTACCCTTAATGCTGATAACAGCTGGGAATTTAACCTAAAGGTATTTGAGCATAATATGTGTGTATGGGAAGAGTCAATATTTATTGATTTCAGATGACATAATTGAGAAAGACTGGAGATGGAAAAAAAGGTCTCTTTGTGTGTTTGTGCATGTGTGTGTTTACATGTATGTAGGATAGGCACTAGTGGTAAAGAACCCGCCTGCCAGTACAGGAGAGGTAAGAGATACGGGTTTGATCCCTGGGTCGGGAAGGTCCCTTGGAGGAGGGCATGGCAACGCACTTCAGTATTCTTGCCTGGAGAATCCCATGAACAGAGGAGCCTGGCGGGCTACAGTTCATAGAGTTGCAAAGAGTTGGACATGACTGAAGCTACTGAGCACACATGCACAGGATATTTCTGTTTCCAGTCTAATACCAGTCTGAGGAAATCTACTTGATCTGTGGTGAAGTTGGAGAGGAGGGTGGTAGTTAAAGCACTCCTGTTTTCTTATGCCTTAAAGACTGATGTCAACCAGCCATCACACATTTCCAGAGACAGACAGACCAGTTAGTTCACTTCAGTCACTCAGCCGTATCCAACTCTTTGCAACCCCATGGACTGCAGCACATCAGGCTTCCCTGTCCATCACCAACTCCTGGAGCTTGTTCAAACTCGTGTCCGTTGAGTCAATGATGCCATCCAACCATCTCATCCTCTGTCATCCCCTTCTCCTCCCACCTTCCATCTTTCCCAGCATCAGAGTATTTTCAAATGAGTCAGTTCTTCATATCAGGTGGCCAAAGTATTGGACTTCAACTTCACATCAGTCCTTTCAAGGATTATTCAGGACTGATTTCCTTTAGGATTGACTGGTTTAATCTCCTTGCAGTCCAAGGGACTCTCAAGATCTTCTCCAACACCATAGTTAAAAAGCATTGGTTCTTCGGTGCTCAGCTTTCTTTATAGTTCAACTCTCACATCCATACATGACTACTGGAAAAAACATAGCTTGACTAGATGGACCTTTGTTGGCAAAGTAATGTCTCTGCTTTTTAATATGCTGTCTAGGTTGGTCATAGCTTTTCTTCCAAGGAGCAAGTGTCTTAATTTCATGGCTGCAGTCACCACCTGCAGTGATTTTAGAGCCCAAGAAAATAAAGTCTGTCACTGTTTCCATTGTTTCTCCATCTATTTGCCATCAAATGATGGGAGTGGATGCCATGATCTTCGTTTTCTGAATGTTGAGTTTTAAGCTAGCTTTTTCACTCTCCGCTTTCACTTTCATCAAGAAGCTCTTTAGTTCCTCTTGGCTTTCTGTCATAAGGGTGGTGTCGTATGCATATGTGAGGTTATTGATATTTCTCCTGGCAATCTTGATTCCAGCTTGTGCTTCATCCAGCCCAGTATTTCACATGATGTACTCTGCATATAAGTTAAAGAACATACTCCTTTCTCAATTTGGAACCAGTTTGTCTTTCCATGTCCAGTTCTAACTGTTGCTTCCTGACCTGCATACAGGTTTCTCAGGAGGCAGGTCAGGTGATCTGGTATTCCCATCTCTTGAAGAATTTTCCACAGTTTGTTGTGATCCACACAGTCAAAGGTTTTGGTGTAGTCAATGAAGCAGAAGTAGATGCTTTTCTGGAACTCTCTTGCTTTTCCTATGAAAAAGGAATTTTTTGCAACGGATTTTGCAATTTGATCTCTGCTTCATCTGTCTTTTCCAAATCCAGCTTGAATATCCAGAATTTCTTGGTTCACATACTGTTGAAGCCTTGCTCGGAGAATTTTGAGCATCACTCTGCTAGTGTGTGAGATGAGTGCAATTGTGTGGTAGTTTGAACATTCTTTGGTATTGCCTTTCTTTGGGATTGGAATAAAAGCTGACCTTTTCCAGTCCTGTGGCCACCGCTGAATTTTCCAAATTTGCTGGCAGATTTTGCTGGCCAAATTTTCCAAATTTGTTGAGTGCAGCACTTTCACAGCATCATTTTTTAGGATCTGGAATAGCTCAGCTGGAATTCCATCACTTCCACTAGCTTTGTTCATAATGATGCTTCCTAAGGCCCAATTGACTTCACACTCCAGGATGTCTGGCTCTAGGTGAGTGATCACACCATCGTGGTTATCTGGGCCATTAAGATCTTTTTGTATTGTTCTTCTGTGTATTCTTGCCATCTCTTCTGAATATCTTCTGCTTCTGTTAGGTCCATACTGTTCTGTCATTTATTGTGCCCATCTTTGCATGAAATGTTCCCTTGGTATCTCTAATTTTCTTGAAGAGATCTCTAGTCTTTCCCATTCTATTGTTTTCCTCTCTTTCTTTGCATTGATCACTTAAGAAGGCTTTCTTATCTCTTCTTGCTATTCTTTGGAACTCTGTATTCAAATGGGTATATCTTTCTTTTTCTCCTTTGCCTTTCACTTCTCTTCTTTTCTCAGCTATTTGTAAGGCCTCCTCAGACAACCGTTTTGCCTTTTTGCATTTCTTTTTCTTGAGGATGGTCTTGATCACTGCTTCCTGCACAGAGATAGAGAGACCCAACAATCTTTTAATTTTATGTTTAGGAAATCCCGATATGTCTTGGTTTGGTAACTGCTTAATGTAACCCCAAGTGTTTTATGTTTGAAATTAGGACGATGGCCGAGGGACTTTCTCTGAAGGCTGAACACTTTTAAGGCTAGGGTAGATTCCTATCTCATAGGAATAATGTCCAAGTCATGTTTTGTGGATGTGAGCCAGATGAGAGTTTCGAGATATATCTGAAGTAGCCTGCCAAATCCTCCTCCACTCATGTTCTCAAGAGAGAGGACAGGGTTGGGAAGGCTTTGCTTGGGTTTCCCTTATTGGAATTAGATATTCCAGGAACCTGTCACACTTTCAATTCTGATCAATTAACAGGGATTAATGAGATTGACACCTAGATAATGGCTTCCCAGGTGGCATAGTAAAGAATCTACCTGCCAGTGCAGGAGATACAAGAGGCATGGGTTGGATCGCTGGGTCAGGTAGATCCCCTGGAGGAGGGCATGGCAACCCACTCCATTATTCTTGCCTGGAGAATCCCATGGACAGAGGATCCTGGTGAGCTACAGTCCATGGGGCTGTAAAGAGTCAAACCCCATGACTGAGCAACTGAGCACACACACCTAGATAGGTGGGTTGGGAACCCAGGAGCAAAACGGGGGTGATGTTAGAAGTGGTGGGCTGGTGTTGCCAGCCAAAGAGTGTCACTCACCATCTGGCTGTGCAAGAGTTGAGTCATTAGTCACTATAGTTGCTAACCTTTAACACTCCCCTGAAAGGAGTTCAGGGTGGAGATCAAGAATGAGGCACTCTGTGCTCTGGGAAAACTGGCAGAACGGGCCTTCAGATAGTAAGATATTTTCAGGAGCAATTTTTTATGAACCCCAATTCTTGCACCTTCCCATACTTAGAGAAACACTAAACACTAATCCTGGAGTGGGCACCCTATCCCTTCCCTAGCAGATCTTCCCAATCCATGAATTGAACAAGGGTCTCCTACACTGCAGGTGGATTCTTTACCAACTGAGCTATCAGGGAAGCCCATACTTAGAAAAGCACTAAAATAATTAAGATATCTGTCCCTTAGGACTAGCAGCAACTTTCTTCTGAGATGTGTGCTTGTTGCATTTACTCCCTTCACCAAGATCATGTATATACTGACACCTTCCCCCACATCTTTAGAACAGTTCCTCAGGGTTATCTGAGAGGTTGTGTCCCAAGGTCCTCAGTAAGATGCTGAATACACTTGACGTACAGCTTTTATGTTGTGTTTTTCTTTTTCAGTCAACAGTGTCAAAGGGCAGACTTTAACCAAGGTTTGGCTTAGAGCCCTCTCCTTCACCCCAGGTGCAGTAGGCCCCACATGATGGTGGAAGAGGGTTTGAGTAGGACTCAGTTTACTTAGACTAGATATTGGCTCCATTGTGGTATCATCTTGAAGAAACTTTTTTTGTTTTCTATTGTGTAGAATAAATACCTACCTGATATTATGTTCTTTTGACATTTTTCTCATGTGTCCAACGGCTACATAATGTGCTTTTCCCCTCTGGGAGGGTTTACTGGAGAACTCATTCTCCTCATGCCTCATCTCATCTCTCTGCCTGCTCTCAAAACTCCACTGAATCAGCTTCCACGAAGGAGGTCATTCCAGGATGGATGATTTGTGGTGCGGGTACTACTGGCGAACCAGGGAGGTCATTGACAAGGAACTTGGTCTCTGGATTCACATGGAGCTGTGCTTCCAGGGTCTGTAACATCAGGCACCCCTGTATTAGTCAGGATTAGGACAACAAAACAGAAATTACTCTCAGTATTTCAATCAATAAGGGTAATAACACAGAGACGTGGGTGCTTATATGACTGTTGGAAGGACTGGAGGAACAAAGGTCAGGGAAAGCCATTGCTAGCTCTCAGAGTCACTGCTAGCTTTCAGAGACTCGGGAATTTGTTTCAGCTGTTCAGGAAAGGAATTTCAGGACATTGCCACCAGTGGTTGCAGCTGCCAGCAGCATCACGGAGGGTGATAAGCAGAAAAACACCTGGAGGCTCATAAAAAAAAAAAATTCATATCTGTTGACATATATAGGTCTACCTGCTGGTGCCTTTTTGTCACCTTTGCTATTTTGTGCATGTCCATTTCATTAGGGGAACCTAAACTGAATCCAAAATCCTGTTGCCAAGGAAATCTGGGAAATGTGGTTCCCAGATTTCTAACCCCTGAAAACCAGGCAAGACATAGAAGGAAGTACAAAGAATGTTGAGTGCCAGCACAGTCCAGCCCTGGACTTCACAGGCATTATGTCCCTGAGCCTATGGTGTCATCAGTAAAACAGATGTCATTCAAAACTACAGCTATCACAAAAAAACAGTATGCAAAGTAACAGTGATACAAAGCTCAATACCCCTTTGTCCCTTTTCCTTCACTGGAAAAATCATCATATGATCATAGAAATTCAAAACACTTTTTGAAGGAAAAACACTTTGGTGCTATTTATTCTTTTAAAATATAAGAAGAATGAAGGTATTTAGAGTATAAATTTTGACCTAAAGGCAGTTGAGAAGAAACAGACACAAGAAAGGGCTTCCCCAGTGACTCAATGGTAAAGAATCTGCCTGCAATGCAGGAGATGCTGGAGATGTGGGTTAAATTCCTGGGTCCAGAAGATCCCCTGGAGGAAGGATGGCATGGCAACCCACTCCAGTATTCTTGCTGGAAGAATCTCTAGTTAAGATGCTATATGAGCCCAAGTTCTAACCACCCTTTTGAGTTACTCATCACTGAGTATTCCTGTATGCACATGGAATACTGTATGCACAATGCACATGTTAATGAACTCTGCTTATTGTCTTTTATTAATCCATCTTTTGTCAGTCTAATCTGCAGGGCCCCAATTGAAAAACCTAGGAGGGTAGAGGAGAAAAGTTTTTCTTCTCCTACAATAATAAATGCTGATTGTAAACATTTTGAAAATGTCATCAAAGACAAAAATGCATTGGACAGTTAAGGAGATGATTTTATGTAGGCTATTGCACTGGTGGAGGGGAGAGCTTCCCATGTAGTGCTAGTGGTAAAGAACCTGCCTGCCAATGCAGGAGACATAAGAGACACGAGTTCGATCCCTGGGTCAGGAAGATCTCCTGGAGAAGGGCATGGCAACCCACTCCAGTATTCTTGCCTGGAGAATCCCTTGGACAGAGGAGTCTGGTGGGCTATAGTCCATGAGGTTGCAAAGAATCGGACACAACTGAAGCAATTTAGCATGCACATACATAACATTGCACTGGGGAGAAAGTTCATTAATTAGGAACATCTCAAAGAAGAAAGAACACCTGAAGTTTTACACAGGCAAGTAGTAAACAAGGGAGTCATGAGACAGGGTAGACAGGAAGTCTTAGGGGTGTCAGGAGTAACCATGAGGAATGGTGGAGGTAGGTCTTTATCTCTGAATACTAAGGGCAGGTAGTCCTTTGCATTTATTTTTTTCTGGAAAGGGAAAGCAAATTTCTTAACTGTTGCTGCTTTCTAGGAGCACAGGGTTCAGGTAAAAGTCAATGCAGTCAACTTCCACTTTTCTTCAAGACAAATATCATGAGTCACTGAACAACACAAAGGTTCCTCCTGAGTGGAGGAAGCGGAGGTCTACGAAATAGTCTTTCCAGGACTCTTGCTGGCATTGTGCCTGTAAAAGCAGTGAAACCATCTGTTGAGATTCGCTGGCAAAGGTAAGTTGTTCTAGGATCCCAGAGACCAGGAATTTCAAAAGAGGGTTGCCTCAAGTGAAAAAGAGAAACATAGAAAGTCATGTTGAAGAGCAAGTAGTCAAACACTAAGGGTAACTAGTCCACTAGATTCCAAGAAATGGGTGGAGAAAAATCTTTAGCTCAAGAGTCAGAACTGCAGGTACTTGACAGAGATTTCTCTGTTGGCATCTCACATGTGATTATATGAATATGTCAGAGAAGCTTTCTGGAAGACACGTATAATAGTGTGTCCACCTACTGCACATGCACCCTTTCTGGAAGCCAGAATTCGGTGAGCACCAGTCAGTTAAGCAGCACAGTTCATTGCCTTTCTTGATGCTGTCTAGTTAGTATGGTCATGCTCTTGGTGATGTTGTCCATAGTCTTGGTTACCTCTTACATAAGGGATGCATGATCTAATCATTTCACTGGACTTCCTTAGGGGTCCAGGAAATGGCTCGTCTATGCAGAATTCTAGCCCATGCCTGATCACTGCTGCAATAGTGAATACTTCAAAGTTTATATGGAGTCTTGGTGATTTAGCTTGCAAGGTTTCTTCAAGTCCTAGGGGGAAAAGGCCAGCTGCAAGGGAGCCCAGAGTCTCAACAGGGATCTGGGTAGCCAGGTTTTAGTTATTGGTGACTCTGAGTCAGGCAGGAGGGAGAAAAACTGGTTATGTTAGTTTGGAGGGTTGTAGCCAGATTTTGAAGAAAACTGGAAGAATGGACAATTTGGGCAAAGTAATAGAATCCAGTCCAGTCTGCAAGTAAGACTCCAAACTGGTTTCTCTAGCGGGAGTGGAATTTGATTAAGTCTCTGTCAGACAAGATGGAGTTCATATATTTATCAGTTACCTATAATTTACAAAGAGATGCAAAATAGTTCAAAGACAATGAACAGGACCAGAACTGTGATATAAAAGATGCAGAGTTCTCCATTGAAACAAAAATTTTCTCTGTAATACTGAGGAGTATTCACTTACTAATTCTGTGAACATTTGTTATACAATCAAGACCATAATAAATATTCAGTTCAGCATTTTGATTTATTTTTATGTGCTTTCCCCCTTAATTAAAAAAAAAAATTCTTTAGAAGGGGAAAATGTTATATATGTCAAGAATGGCACATCACTCTGAAAACTGAATCTATTTTCAATGCCAAAAAGTTAACAAAGTTCAAAAATCAACAGGATATAAATTGGGAAATAGAGGAGAAGGAAATGATATTACAAAATGCCAAATATTTATGTACTGGATGCTCACAAGTAACTTTTCACGTATTTATTTTTGCATCCCTCCAGCAGGAACATAGTCATCAACACTGAGAAGTCCTTTATTGAAGTACAGGAATGAGTGTGTTTTGATCTTAATTGGAAACAGAGTTTTGTCTGCTTCAGTAAAAGGAGAAGCTGAAGAAACACAGCAGCCATTGTTCCTGCTAATTTGTTGTTGTGATTCAATACAGGGTTGGAAAACTATGCCCCTTGGGCCAAATCCAACTTTTGAGGAGAAAAACCTTTTTATCTATCCTCTTATGTTCAGTACTCAGAGACCTGCAAATTAAACTGACAAAAGACAGGTAGACAAGAAAAAAAATCTTTACACATAGGTATACAATAGTTCACAGAAAAATGTGACTCAGGATGGCTAAAATTTGGAGCTTACATATCATCTCAATAGGGGATAGGCAGAGGGCTACCTCTGCAAGGACAAATGACTTCTTAGAAAGGGGTGGGGGGAGAGAAAGAGTACTAATGGAAACAAATAACTTTTTGGAAAGATAAATGAGCCCTTAGGAACATAGATAGGAGTTACTATAGTTTATGACATTGTCTGTTTGAGTGTGGTATCAACTTTCCCTCTCCCAAAGAAGAGATTAGAGTTGCTCCTGTGGAGAGATTTTTGACAGTTGAGTTCCTGTAGAAGGTTCTGCTTTTAGACTGATAAGGAATTTCTGGAAATCAAATGCCTTCAGCTCAAAATAATTCTTAATGCCAGAGTGACATCCTGGTCCCTTTCAAGGCCCACTGCCTACTTTTATAAATAAAGTTTTATTGAAGTACAGTTATGTGCATTTATTTGTTTATATGTCTGTGACTATTTTTGTCATAAAAATAACAGAGATCTTATGGTTCATAAGAGCTTACGTTTCAAAGCCTAAAATATTTACTATCTGGCTCTTTTACTGATCCTTGGTTTTGTTGTTCAGTCACAGTCATGTCCGACTCTTTAGGACCCCATGGACTGCAGCACACCAGGCCTCCCTGTCCTTCACTATCTCCCAGAGTTTGCTCAAATTCATATCCATTGAGTCGATGATGCTATCCAACCATCTCATCCTCTGTTGCCCCGTTCTCCTACTGCCCTCAATTTTTCCCAGCATCAGGGTCTTTTCCAATGAGTCAGCTCTTCATATCAGGTGGCCAAAATATTGAGCTTCAGCTTCAGCATCAGTCCTTCCAGTGAATATTCAGGGTTAATTTCCTTTAGGATTGAGTGGTTTGATCTTCTTGCTGTCCAAGGGAGTCTCAAGAGTCCTCCAGCACTACAGTTCAAAAGCATCAATTCTTTGGCGCTCAGCCTTCTTTATGGTCTAACTCTCACATCCGTACATGACTACTGGAAAAACCAGAGCTTTGGCTACATGGACCTTTGTCAGCAAAGTGATGTCTCTGCTTTTTAATATGCTGTCTAGGTTTATCATAGCTTTTCTTCCAAAGAGCAAGTGTCTTTTAATTTTATGATTGTAGTCAACGTCCACAGTGATTTTGGAGCCCAAGAAAATAAAGTCTGTCACTGTTCCATTTTTCCCCATCTATTTGCCATGAAGTGATGGGACCAGATGCATTGATTTGGATATATACATATATCTGTATATAAATTTGTATTTATGTATATAAATCCTTGATTTAGATATATACATATATTTGTATGTTCTACATTTTGTCCCTGAAGATAAAAAATTTCATACAGATAAAAACCTTGTACACAGGAATGCATTGTGTGGCCTCTCTATTGTTAATAAGCTTCAATTTAATACATGATGATTATTATTCTTTTGAGTTCCTACTATGTGCCAGGCCCCATGCTTGAAACACAATGTTTACCTCTGCCCTTTGGGGGCTTTTCTAGCGAAGAACAAGAGGCTGGAGGGCCTGTAATCTGAGGCATCCAGTGGAAGTGTTAGAAAAGAGAAGAGCCAATCAATGGAAGAGCAGACATAGTCAAGGGACAGACTCTGTGAGGATCATCAGGGAAGGATTGTGGATGAGGAATGATTTAAATGATATATGGAGCGAACTGATAGTATTGAATACATAGACAAGTAAGGATGGGAGAAAAGAACATTCCAACAGGGAGAACAGGGAGAACACCACATTCATTCACTCATTCATTTAACAGATATTTATAGTACACCAAACAAAGTTTCTATTTTAACAGAACTTACAGTTACCCCATGAAGTATACAGTATACATGGAATTCTCCAGGCCAGAATACTGGAGTGGGTTGCCTTTCCCTTCCCCAGGGGATCTTCCCAACCCAGGAATTGAACCCAGGTCTCCCTCATTGCAGGCAGATTCTTTACCAGCTGAGCCACAAGGGAAGCTCAAGAATACTGGAATGGGTAGCCTATCCCTTCTCCAGGAGATCTTCCTGACCCAGGAATTGAACCAGGGTCTCCTGCATTGCAGGCAGATTCTTCACCATCTGAGCTATGAGGGAAGCCCAGAACTTACAGTAATTTGAAGCAAAAAAAAAAAAAAAAAGATCTAGGAGGATAATGAAATTGTTCTGGCCTAGAGAATTCCATGGACTGTATAGTCCATGCGGTCGTAAAGAGTTGGACACGATTGAGTAACTTTCACTTTCATTCATTTCTGAAATCACTTTCATTGCACTTTACAGTAATTTGAAGCAAAAAACAAAAGCTCTAGGAGGAGATGCAAGGTGTTGTTTTAGGGACCTATTGCATTGTCTTCTTTGACTGCAGAGTAGGGTACAGGGGATGGGATATTGGGAAGCCATCTTGTCTGGGAAAATGAACAGTGATCAGATCACAGGAGGCCTTTAACACAAAACTGAGAACTGTGTTTTGCTTTGTAGTTTGTTTTGTACCATTTTACTTGTTTCTGGTTTGGCAATAGGGACTCACTGGAGGTTTAGAAGATGATCTGTGTGTTTTGTGTTAATAGACTGATGTACTTTAGTAGATAAAACTCTAGCTTAACATAAATAGAGTAGGAAGAACTGGAAACAGGGAAGGAAGCCACTTCAGAGGCAAGGATTAAGAAGGATCTGAACTAAGATACCAGTGGTTGCAACAGACTGGGAGCAGGAAGAAAACAGTTGCAGAGATACAATTATAGTAATTAGCAAACTGACAGAACATAGAGGTGTTCAGATGTTTTAAGGAGGAGAGAGATGTTACTGCTATTAGAGACCAGAAGCATAGGACAGGGAGGTTGAGGTGTGGGTTATAATAGATTATTTCTCTGCTTCCCTCTGCCAAAGGACAATCTAGAACTTCACAGTTCCAGGTTGTGAATTATTTTCTTAAAAAGCATTCAAACTAGTTATTTCCAACTCTGGTTTTGAGACTTCTCAGTCTAAGAAATTATTTGAAGCACTGTCATGATATCGTTAGCAGTTTTGAAACCCATTTTTTTCATTTTAATTTAAAGAAAAAATATCAGCTATACAACACTTTCAGGAATGGGATATATTAGCAAATAAAGATAGCAGCATTCACCTCTTCAGACATGGCAAATTAAGGTCAGATTGTGAATTCTATTTTTCATACTGGTATTTTGGCTTTCTCTAGAGAGCCTCTGATTTTTACATGCTTAATGAGTTAAGCATGGCATTGTTTTTAAATGTCTGTGAAAGAAGAGGCTGTAAAGCCCTGGGAGTGAAGAGTCAGTTTCAACACAGGAAGGTAGAGTTGCTTAAAGGGAGGAGTCAGAAAGATATGGGCTGACTCCTGACTCTGTCATTTGCTAGTTGTGTTAACCTCTAAAGTTAGTTTGACAGGTTAGTCTCTTGATGCCTCTGTCTCCTCATTTTAAGATAGAAATTAAAATATCTCTTTCAGATAGTTTCCATGAGAGTTAAATGATCAAATGCTGGTATGAAGTAGCCAGTGTGGGGTATGACCTTGGTCAATGCCAGCTATGCTTATATTTCTATTGGGTGTGCTTAGTCCTTGGTCCATGAGCAGGGCTGCTATTTTCATAGACTAGTACTCCATGTGCCTCTGCCCAATCAACCCAAAGGATTCCCATTTTTGTTTTCTGCACACTGTCAACATAGTCAGCAGAGTCTTGGTGTGAAAGCAGGAAATTCCTTTTAGAGATTTTGCCCTTCATATTCTCATTTTCTCCTTTAAGGATACTGTGTTTGTTCTGTCTCTTTAAGGGAAATTGTTTAGGGTTGGGAAAGAGATTTTGTTCTCGACAAGTTTGATTTTTGACTTCTCAGTGAAGTTCTGTTCCCACATTTCCAAGTACTATGGCTAATCACTCTTAAGCTCAGGTTTTCAGAAGATGAATTTGACGTTACTGTCAGAATGTACTATCTAATCATTGATATTTTATAAAAGTCTATGGTTAGTTTCTATGTCTTCCCTATGGAAATTTAAAAAACTTGGAAGACAACCATTCCTTCCTGCTATCATTTTATACCTTGGAAGTTTGGGGTTAACCTTCTAAAAGTATATCACCAGGCGATATAAAAAACCATGCTTTCTATATCCCACAAAAGCATTGGTGTATTATTTAGGATTCTCTAGAGAAACAGAACCAATAGGATAGATAGGTAGGTAGATACATATCATAGGAATTGGCTGGAGAGATAGATAGATATCATAGGAATTGGCGCATGCAATTATGGAAGCTGAGAAGTTCCTGATATGCTGCCTGCAAGCTAGAGAACCAGGAAACTTGGTGGTATAGTTCATTATGACTCTAAAGGCCTGAGAGCCAGGAGTATCAGCATCAAGGGCAGGAGAGGATGGGTGTCTCAACTCAAGCTGACAGAGTGAACTTGCCCTTCATCCCCCTTTGTGTTCCACTCAGGCCTTCAGTGGGTTGGATGCTGCCCACCTGCCTCGGTGAGGGGAATTTTATTTAGTCTACTGATTTGAATGCCAGTCTCTTCCAGAAACACTCTCACAGATGCACCGAGAAAGAATGCTTTGCCACCTATCAGGGAGTCCCTTAATTCAGTCAAGTTGACACTTAAAACTAACAATCACAATTGGCCCTCTGTCGAAGGACTTTGCACTTTCAACTGTGTGTTTTGTTGGGGGAAGAAATCCCTTAAACTACGTTGCCAATAGCCAACATAGAAAATAAGGCCTTTCCTCATCCCCTCACCACTTTCTTGAGCACAAGCACAATGGTGGTAACATAGATAAGAAAAGGTACCTGTTTTATTACATTGTTTTAAAATGCCCTCTCTTTTAGTTTCTTGGATCCTTTTGGCCTGGTTTCCATGGGATTTGGGGATGTATGAGGAAACATGCAGGAGCTATTTGCTCTGGGCAGCTACTTGTACTCTTGGCCTTGTGATACGAGGAGTGTGGGAGGGCAGATCAAGGGCTGTGGCCCTGAAACTCATGTCATTTAAAGCTGGGTAACTGATCCAAGCCAAAAACTTAGAAGGAAAAAAAGGACCATGAATGCTAGAATTATGGCTTCATTTAAAATTGATCATCTTTCCACAACTGGAGAAATAATTGACATAAAGAGTTATATAGATGTCAGTTGACTGTCAAAGCAAAACTATTTCCTCCTTATCATGTTTTCAGAGACCTGGCAAATTCTGAGATTCTGGAGAGTGCTGGCCTTTGTGATAAAGAGATAATGAGAGATGTATCTAGAACACGATCTAGGAGGGTTTTCTTATCTTATGCCTACTTTGAATTCAGAACACAATGTGTTTAAGGATGATCATCTGTGAGGGGGAAGTTATAAACTTTGCACCCTGCCCATCTCTATTTCTGTACTGTTTGGAGCATGCTCTTCACTAGGTGGCTCTTGGTATATTTAGGGCCAGAACGTGAGTCTCTTCATTTTCACTTGTATTAATTAAGGCGTGTTCAGCTTTTATACACTTCTCATAACTGAGTTTTAAGACCAACATTAGCTGGTCTATTGTTGCAATTGTATGTATTAATTTTCTCTTCCAACTTAATTTCACTTGCATTTTTTTTCTCTCTCATAAGTGTTCCTTGAGGATGACATCTCTAAAAAACTTCTTATGTTTCCAGGTACCTTTGCGTGAATTAACTAACCCTGTGTTTAACTCAACAAAACACTTCAGTTCATTTGTTTAACTGTATGACAAGAGCTTTCCTCTTTCTTAGTGAGAAATAATTCTTTTCTCATCTCTTTCATTTAATATCAAACTTTCTTATTCATCTCTGTGTTGTTATGTAAGGGCCACAAAAAGTTACTCATGGGAGGGAAGAAATTGACCTCATCGAAGATGCCTTTAAATGGAGGGAAATGTGACATCTTTGCCATAGGCAATCATAGTTTGGATATATTAGTTTATGTTTCCTGAGATCTAGTTTTCTTGTTATGTTTTTATTTTTTATTAAAAAAGTTATTGATTGATTGATTTGGTTGCACCAGGTCTTAGTTGTGGCATGTGAGATCTTTAGTCTTCATTGCAGTATGCAGGGTCTTTTGTTGCAGCATGTGGGATCTACTTCCCTGAGCTGGGATGGAAACCAGGCTCCCTGCATTGGGAACTCAGAATCTTAGCCACTGGACCACCAGGGAAGTCCCATGTTTTGTTTTTAAATAGTTTGTAAACCACCATCTCAGCTCCTGCATCCATAGCACATATGTATTGCACACTTACGTAGCAAACACCAGTTTATTTTGTTAATGAAATTAAGCCACTGGATGGTTAGGTTTTTAAAAATTAGTCACTTGTCTGACACTTAGGGAGAAAAAAAGGTTTGACGGGATCGGTTTGTTGGTCAAAAGCAAGCATGAGGGAGAGAGCCCCACAGGTCCACAACAGCTATCCCAGCCCTTGCTGATACATGTTACAGATTTAAGCAGAAGAAAGACCTTTTACTCAAGGACCTTGTGATAACGCCTCAAACAACTGTGGAATGATGGTTCAGCAAACCATTAATGGATGTGTTCTTCTTGTATTCACTTATTGCTCTCACAGAAACAACAAGTCCCGTCAGTGGTTAATTGAGTACATAAGTTCTTACTTGTAGAGACAAGATGAAGTAGTCTCTCCAAAGAAGAGTTTTCAAAAATCAAAAAGGTCACCACTTGCAATAAACAGGAAGTATGCTGAAATCCACTGCCTAGAATTTTACAGATATTGACTTTAATATTGGTATCTTGGACCACCAAATATAGAGAACAACCATTAGCAATGTTAATGATTTCAGTGATATTTATATTTTATTATTCATTTCAACTAAAATTTTAAAGGTAAATCTCTTTAGTTTATCTTAATAATACTGCCTATCAGTAAGATATGATAGCAAGCTAACATTTCATGTTTGTGGCAATTTAATGCTCTTATACTTCCTTAACACAAAGCTGTCTGCTGTTCACATATTAACTGAATGGCAGATTATTACTGGTAAAGATATTATCACCTTTCTCTGTTCATTCAATGATGCGTTCTGAGCACCTACTACAGTGAGGCATAGGATCAGGCACATGAAAGAACAGTGTTCAGAGTTTTTCCTATTTCCTGCTCCTGGAACATAGCTTGTTGTTTTTTTTTTTTTCTTCCTATCTCAATTCTTCATTTACTTCTGTCTTGTCCACTTATAATGCCCTCTTTTACAACTACATAAATTCTACCCATTCCCTTAGCCCTAGTTCCAGTGTCTTCTTGGCATATCCTTTTCAAACTACCTCAGGGCTTGGTGATTTCTCCCTTCTCTAAATTCTCAGGCAGTTAATTAATTCCCAGCAGTGTTTCTTCTACCATGATATATTTTTCTTTCATTTCAATTTGTCTAAATAGATAGGAATGGGCAAGGTGAGCATGAATGAGGTAAAGGGATAATGTCTTATCTTTGTGTTCCTCCTAGTGACTTGCTCACAATGCATTCACTGACCCTAAGAAGCAATTTCAGAATTCAGCGAAGACAGTGATTCCTGGGGTAAGATCAGAAAAAGGTTCAAGGAGGTGAGATTTAATCTGTACTTAGAAAGGTAGGTAAGATTTAGTTAAGGAGAGATGGTGGAGATTTTATTTCAAAGGAATGTTGAATAAAAGACAAGTATGAGTTAAACTGAGGACTTAGAGTGTATCAAACATAAATGTATAGTCTTGAAACTGTTAAAGCCTGCCAAGGAGATGGGTGAGTTATAGACCATACTGGTGTATTGACCTCCTGAAGCTCACAGTATTAAAACCACAGAAAGTGGTGCAGAATAAATGATTCCTATGCAGCTATTCTTATTGGCTGCTTTTCTTCTTAGAAGACAGGCTGTGCTATATTTAACTTTCCTGGTATACACCTTTTTTTACCTCTTTTTTTCCACCCTGATTTAAAGGATTATTTACTCAGACTATTAGGTAAGGGATTCAAAGGTCTCCCATTTCATCACAGGAAAAATTAGGAATAGCCCTCTCATGAAGATAAAAAGTCCTGTGACTGGCGTACCCTAAAAGAGGTGTCAAATCCTAGTTAAGGGTACACAGAATATAGAAGTAATTATTGACCAGTGAATAAGCTTTCCCATCTTTTCCTACTGGGAGAATAAGGATTACATGATATCAAAGGAGAGCATAAATTTTTCTTTGCTCTTGTTTTGAGCACCATGATGAAGAATGCTTATGGTCTGTTTAGGGAAGTTTACAATGAGGTAATGTAAGATTAGGAGAAGTTCTGGTGTTTGAAAAGGGCTTCCCTGGTGGCTCAGATGGTAAACAATCTGCCAGGAATTTGGGAGACCTGGGTTTGGTCCCTTGATAGGAAAGATCTCCCTACAGAAGGTCTCCCCACTCCAGTATTCCTGTCTGGGGAATTCCATGGACAGAGGAGCCTGGCAGGCTACAGTCCATGGGGTTGCAAAGAGTCAGATATGACTGATGGTGTTTGAGCAATTAGGGAAGTATGAATCAATAATTTTTCACTCACTAAGTTGAGGAAATTGCTCTGAAGATTTGACATCATGAATTGAGTTATGAGTGCATTCATCCCAGAAATACTGGAAAGTAAATTATTATGGGTTTCATCCATGTAGAGTAAAATTTAATTCAACTGGACAGTACCAATGTAATTTTTTTTCATACTTGAAAGTGAGAGGTTAAATACTTATGGCAATAAAAATATATCAGCTATTTTTAGTTATGATGTACAAATTACAAATATGTATTTTGTCATCCTTGATGCAGAGTGCCTAAAGATATTTCCTACTCAACACTTTGTTAATATAGCTGACTTACATGGAAAAAAATATATGAAGAATGTTTCCAATTGTTATTTTCTTCAATCTGGTCTTATCAGTTTGTTTTAATCCTTCTTATCATTATTCAAAAATTGAAATATAAAATTTGAGAGGCTGGAATTAATTTTATGAAATTCACAATGGTGATTTTTCTCTGGGAAGAAAAGGGTAAGTGCAGATGTTCATCCTACGGATTTTGCCATAATGGTTTCTTTGGTCTTGAATCATAAATGTTTCATAATTTCAGTTTTTACTTCCTCTTTAAATTGAATCATTTAACAGTTTAAAAATTATTTATAGTTTCTTAGTACATAGCTCCTTTTGTCTATTCTTTGTTGTTTTTTAAAAATCATTTATTTATTTATTTGGCTGGGCTAGGTCTTAGTTGTGGCATGCAGGATCTTTGATCTTCATTGTAGCATGTGGGATCTAGTTCCCTGCCCAGGGATTGAACCCAGGCACCTTGCTTTAGGGGTGCAGAGTCTTAGCCACTGGACCACCAGAGAAGTCCCTATTCTTTGTTGTTAATGTCTAATTTTACTGCATGTAGTAAGAGATTGAGCCTATCTGACATTGTCCTTTTGGAATTTATTGAGATTTTCTTTATGCCATAATGCATGGTCTGTTTTAGTAATTGCCCCATTAGTTGGAAATAGTAGTAATTTTAGTAATTGCCCCATTAGTTGGAAGTTGTCTCTATTTTGTTGGACTCTATATGGGGCTTCCCTGGTGGCTCAGAGGGTAAAGCATCTGCCTGCAATGCGGGAGATCAGGGTTTGATCCCTGGGCCAGGAAGATCCCCTGGAGAAGGAAATGGCAACCCACTCCAGTACTCTTGCCTGGAAAATCCCATGGACAGAGAAGCCTGGTAGGCTACAGTCCGTGGGGTCGCAAAGAGTCGGACACGACTGAGCTACTTCACTTTGACTTTCATATTCTATATAGGCTTACTAATTCAAGCTTATTAACTGAGTTCAGATCCTTCATGGTCTAATGTAAAGTTACTCAGTTTGTCCATATATGAGTAAGTGTGTAAATTATCCACTAGGATTCACTTATTAGTTCAACAATTATTTATCAAAGACCAACCATGTGCCAGGCCCTGTCTTAGGTGCAGAGGATATAGCAGTTAATGAAACAAAGACTGTGCTCTCATGAAACTTACTTTCAGGTTGGAGGAGACAGACAATAAATAAATAAATAAAATCTATAATGTTTCAGGTGGTAAGAAGAAAAACAGAGCAGATAAAATAGCAAGTGACAGGGATGTTGGTAGTAGGGGATGGGTGCTGTTTTAGATAAGGTGTGAGAGCAGACCTCTCTGATAAGATAACATTTGAGCAGAATGGACAAGAGGAATGGAGAACAAGTACAAATGAGGGAGTCCAAGACCGATTATGTCAAATGCCAGTACAAATTCCATGCAAATGCTTTTACCTCATGTGTTTGTGCAGAGACTTAAATGAAGTGGGGAGGGGGCAAGGCATTTGATTGTCTGAGGAAAGATGTTCTAAGCAGAGGAAACAGTCTGTGCAAAGGCTGAGATGAGAGTGCACTTATGAAATAGCGCAGTGAGGCAGAAGGAGCTGTAGGTACCCTGGTCAGGGAGATCCTAAAGGTCCATGGCCCTAATGGTCAAAGTCAAGCCGTAGTAAAGGTTTGAATTTGTGTTTTACCAATTGTTTTCCTTATATCATTCAGTTTTTGTTTTATGTAGTTTAGTCCTCTTAATTTTTTTGATCTGTACAAAGAGATTCAAGGGTGACATAGCTTCTTTGTAGACCATACTTTTATCAGTATAAAATATACTTCTTTGTCTAATGTTTTTTGACTTAAACTTAACTTTGTCTGATATTGCCATTGATTACATTTTGATAGAATTTTTATGAAATATCTTCAATAATTCATTTATTGTGAGTATTTTTAACATTTTACCTCTTATAATATCAAAAACCCAGTATTTCTTTTTCTTTTCATAGAGGAATTTAAGCTCTTCCCTTTTATTATGATTGCTGATACATTTGGACTTTTTTCAGTCATCTTATTTTGTGTTTTCTATTTGCTGTGATACCCTATTTCTTCACATTTTTCTTTCCCTTGCCCATCTATGTAAGGCAATACCATCAAAATCTGGTGTCTGATTGCCTTTCTGGCCCCATCACTAGTAATTCCTGCCTTGGCTCACTTGGCTCTGGACATACTAGTCTTGTCCATGTCTCAGGGGCTCTGCACTGGCTGTTGCTACTGTCTGGTATACTCTTCCTCCAGAAATCCACTTGACTTCATATTTTTCCTTCTTTACCTCTTTACTCAAATGTCAACTTTCACTAAGGCTTTTTTTTTTTTTCTGACCACTATATTTATAATTGTACTCCCAATACTCTCTCTACCATTCTTTGCTTTATGTCTCTCCATAGCACTTTTTACCATTAAACATATGATGAAGTCACAGATTTTTTATCTGATTTATTCACTGCTGTATATTTAAGCCTAGCATAATGCCTGGCATATACTTCCATACTTAGTAAATATTTGTTAAGTAAATGAATGATGATTGAATGAATGAATTTAGTTCAATAAGCATTTTAAAAAATAGCAGCTAGATATTGACTGTACTCAGAACTAGGGAAATAGAGATTACTAATGAAATCACAGTTTCTGCCTGAAGGACATTATGTTTTAATGAAGGGCACCAACTTGAAAAGATACTGTCACTATATAATGTTAATAGAAATAACTGGGTACTGTGGGGTCCACTAGAGCATCAGCCCTACAGAGGTGGGAAACAATTCAGGAAGCCTTCTGAAGGTGACATTGAGTATTGAAAGATGAGCAAAAGTTAGCCAGATGGAGAAGGGAAAAGCACTGCAGGAAATAAACATTGTTTTTGTTGTGGTAGTAGTTATTCAGTTCAGTTCAGTCGCTCAGTCATGTCTGACTCTTTGTGACCCCATGAACCGCAGCACGCCAGGCCTCCCTGTCCATCACCAACTCCCGGAGTCCACCCAAACCCATGTCCATCAAGTCGGTGATGCCATCCAACCATCTCATCCTCTGTCATCCCCATCTTCTCCTGCCCTCAATCTTTCCCAGCATCAGAGTCTTTTCAAATGAGTCAGCTCTTTGCATCAGGTGGCCAAAGTATTGGAGTTTCAGCTTCAACATCAGTCCTTCCAATGAACACCCAGGACTGATCTCCTTTAGGATGGACTGGTTGGATCTCCTTGCAGTCCAAGGGACTCTCAAGAGTCTTCTCCAACACCACAGTTCAAAAGCATCAATTCTTCGGCACTCAGCTTTCTTCACAGTCCAACTCTCACATCCATACATGACTACTGGAAAAACCATAGCCTTGACTAGATGGACCTTTGTTGGCAAAAAAAATTCCATAAGAATTGGATGCCTGAAAGAGGCTTTTAAACTTCCATATCTAGAGATTTTCAGGTGCTAAATGATTTTTTTTTAAATTTGATAGTAAAAAGTTGTTTTATACAACCATCTTTCCTGGACATGAGTGAGAAATCAATGTATGTCATATATTCTGTAACTTTTATAGAACTGTAAAGTTTATGTTTCCATTTAAGTTAAATAGTCATTTTTAAGACACTTACATGGAAAGCATTAAAGATTCAGAACTGCCCCATAGTGTTGGGCAGGTTGTACACTGCACAGCTCCAGTGCATAGACTAGGATGCATAGCTTACACAACCATTTTGTGGAGGTCCTATTACGGGACATCATGATGAATAAGAATCCTGAACTCAGATTTATAAGAGGAAGAATAGGACAAATGCCAAAAATGACTCTCTTCTCTTTATGAAGCTTCAAAGGCTGATGAGGTTACAGATGATTGAGGCTTCTTGGGAGACGACAAGCAGGTAGTATTCTAGTGGAGATGGAGTTGGTGAGGAAAGGAGTAGAAGAAGAGCAGCATTAACTGAGAAGAATGTGAGAAAAGCCTGAACAAACTGATTGATGAGCCTGTGGTCTCTTTAGAATGGAGGATGGATTAAGGAACATTCATTGGAGAGCTATTTGGCTGAAAAAGATCCAAATTATAGAGGAACTCAAAGTCCTGGCAATGATGTTGGCACCAATTTGGTGAAGGGGATCAAGCCAACATTGCAGACTGCTGACCGCATAGTGTAGCACTCGTATGATTATACATATTGTACGCTGCCCAACCAGAAGGGTACTATTTATGTTGTGTTCTACATGATTGATGCCTATAGGGTTTTGTAGTACACAGCCATACACAATGGCTCTGACCCATAGACTCTATTCAGCTGCTAGAGGTTTTTAGTCCCTACACCAATGGCTTGCATAGAGATTTTCTCAATTGTCTAATTAGTTGCCAATATTTTAAATATATGTCAAGTAATAATATGGGTATTGTTGTGTTACTGTATACAACTAGTGCACTCAATCCCTAGATTCAGCCATTTCTCCAAGGAACCCGAGTTCCTTTTATTAGAGCATAGTATTTAAAAGCCAAGATCTGGGCACTGGATGTGCTCATTGGTACTGAGATGTCATTGCTTCTAGACCCTCTTGGCAGACAAAGAAATGAAATAGATGTATGTATACTAACTCTTGTATACACAAATATCTATAATCTTATATCTATCTATAAATATCTACCTACCTACCTACCTACATTCATAGTGATATTTCTGATTCTAATCCAGCACCCCAGGCACCTCTGGGTTTATTCTAGCCTATCCCATTACTTTTGCCTTTTCAAACTGTTCATGGGGTTCTCAAGGCAAGAATACTGAAGTGGTTTGTCATTCCCTTCTCCAGTGGACCACATTTTGTCAGAACTCTCCACCATGACCTATCCATCTTGGGTGGCCCTACATGGCATGGCTCATAGTTTCCTTGAGTTAGACAAGGCTGTGGTTCATGTGATCAGTTTGATTCAGTTCAGTTCAGTTCAGTGGCTCAGTTGTGTCTGACTCTTTGTGACCCCATGGACTGCAGGACACCAGGCTTCCCTGTCCATCACCAACTCCCGGAGCTTACTCAAACTCATGTCCATCGAGTCAGTGATATCATCTAACCATCTCATCCTCTGTTGTACCCTTCTCCTCCTGCCTTCAATCTTTACCAGCATCAGGGTCTTTTCCAATGAGTCAGTTCTTCCCATCAGGTGGCCAAAGTATTGGAGTTTCAGCTTCACTATCAGTCTTTCCAATGAATATTCAGGACTAATTTCCCTTAGGATGGACTAGTTGTATCTCCTTGCAGTCCAAGAGACTCTCAAGAGTCTTCTCCAACACCACAGTTCAAAAGCATCAGTTCTTCGGTGCTCAGCTTTCTTTATAGTCCAACTCTCACATCCATACATGACTACTGGAAAAACCACAGCTTTGATGAGATGGACCTTTGTTGGCAAAGTAATGTCTCTGCTTTTTAATATGCTGTCTAGGTTGGTCATAACTTTTCTTCCAAGGAGCAAGCATCTTTTAATTTCATGGCTTCAGTCACCATCTGCAGTGATTTTGGAGCCCCCAAAAGTAAAGTCTGTCACTGTTTCCATTATTTCCCATCTATTTGCCATGAAGTGATGCGACCAGATGCCATGATCTTAGTTTTCTGAATGTTGAGCTTTAAGCCAACTTTTTCACTTTCCTCTTTCACTTTTATCAACAGGCTCTTTAGCTCTTCTTTGCTTTCTGCCATAAAGGTGGTGTCATCTACATATCTGAGATTATTGACATTTCTCCCAGCAATCTTGATTCCAGCTTGTGCTTCATCCAGCCTAGCATTTCTCATGATGTACTCTGCATAGAAGTTAAATAAGCAGGGTGACCATATATAGCCTTGACGTACTCCTTTCCCGATTTGGAACCAGTCTGTTGTTCCATGTCCAGTCCTAACTGTTGCTTCTTGACCTGCATACAGATTTCTCAAGAGGCAGGTCAGGTGGTCTGTTATTCCCATCTCTTTAAGAATTTTCCACAGTTTGTTGTGATCCACACAGTCAAAGGCTTTGGCTTAGTCAATTTGATTAGATTTCTGTGATTGTGGTTTTCACTCTGTCTGACCTCTAATGGATAAGGATAAGAGGCTTATGGAAACTTCCTGATGGGAGAGACTGACTGTGGAGGAAACTGAGTCTTTTTCTGATGGGCGGGGCCATGCTCAGTAAATCTTTAATCCAATTTCCTGTTGATGAGTGGGGCTGTGTTCCCTCCCTCTTGTTTGACCTGAGGCCAAACTATGGTAGGTAATGAAGATAATGGCGACCTCCTTCAAAAGGTCCCATGCATACACAGCCACACTCAGTGCCCCCAACCCTACAGCAGGCCACCACCAACCCATGCCTCCGCTGGAGACTCCTGGACACTCACAGGCAAGTTTGGGTCAGTCTCTTGTGGGGTCACTGCTCCTTTCTCCTGGGTCCAGCACAAGGTTTGGTTTGTGCCCCCCAAGAGTCTTTTTCCCCAGTCTTGTGTAAGTTCTGTAATCAAATCCCTCTGGCCTCCAAAGTCAAATTCTCTGGGGGTTCTCAGTCCCTTTGCCAGATCCCCAGGTTGGGAAATCTGTTGTGAGTCCTAGAACTTTCTTAGCAGTATGAGAATTTCATTGGTATAATTGTTCTGCAGTTTTTGGGTCGTCTGCTTGGCGGCTTTATGGTGGGGTTAATGGCAACCTCCTCCAAGAGGGCTTATACCACAGGATGTGTGACCCAGGTAGCTTCACCCAGAGCCCCTGCCCCTGCGGCAGGCCACTGCTCACCCGTACCTCTGCAGGAGACTGAAACACAGATCTGGCTCAGTCTCTCTGTGGGGTCTCTGGGTCCTGGTGCACACAAGGTTTTGTTTGAGCCCTCCGAGTGTCTCTGGCGGGTATGGGGTTTGATTCTAAACACGATTTTGCCCCTCCTACCTTTGTTTCTCACAGCAACAATTCTAAAACTACTTTACATTAGTGTGTGTGTATGTGCGTACTCAGTTATGTCCAACTCTTTGCGACCCCATGGACTGTAGCCCGCCAGGCTCCTCTATCCATGGGATTCTCCAGGCAAGAATACTAGAGTGGGTAGCCATTCCCTTCTCTAGGGGATCTTACCGACCCAAGGATCAAACCCATGTCTCCTGCATTGCAGGCAGATTCTTTACCATCTGAGCCATCAGGGAAGCCCACTTTTCATTATTACTGTTGAACAAATAAGTAAGCAAGTTGTGGTAACAGGACACAGGCATGGCAAGTCTTGCTGGGGCTTCTCCTTTGCCCTTGGACGTAGGATATATTTTTTTGTTGAAATCCAATACTTTGGCCACCTGATGCAAAGAACTGACTCATTGGAAAAGACTCTGATGCTGGGAAAGATGGAAAGCAGGAGGAGAAGGGGACAACAGAGGATTAGATAGTTGGATGGCATCACTGACTTGATGGACATGAGTTTGAGTAACCTCCGGGAGTTGGTAATGGACAGGGAAGCCTGGAGTGCTGCAGTCCATGGGTCACAAAGAGTAGGACATGACTGAGTGACTGAACTGAACTGAACCCCATTGCTTATTTTTAAAGTTCTTTCCCTGATAAGGAGAAATCTGGGTCCTGTTACCACAATTTGCTTACTTATTTGTTCAACAGTAATAATGAAAAGTGGGCTTCCCTGATGGCTCAGATGGTAAAGAATCTGCCTGCAATGCAGGAGACCTGGGTTCGATCCTTGGGTCAGTAAGATCCCCTGGAGAAGGGAATGGCTACCCACTCTAGTATTCTTGCCTGGGGAATCCCATGGATAGAGGAGCCTGGCGGGCTACAGTCCATGGGGTCGCAAAGAGTTGGACATGACTGAGTACGCACACACACACACACTAATGTAAAGTAGTTTTAGAATTGTTGCTGTGAGAAACAAATTTATCAACTAGAATGCAATGTATATATACAGTTCTTTTTGTGTTTAGCCTTTGATTATCCAGTAAAAATACTGTTTTCCAAAATTAATCAGAAATGCTTAAATAAATAGATAAATGGGGAAGAAGAGACAAGTCTTGCTTACAAAAGAATTCCAAATAATACAGGTTGATACTCACTCTTCCAGGAGATGGAACCTAATCTTCTCCTAGGGTGGGCTAGACTGTGACTCATATCCAAAGTTTAGTAGGGAAAAGAAAAAATAATAGCTTTACAATGGAGAGGCATGGCAAACACTACATTAATCAAGTGATGTGAAGGTTGTGTGTTTTGTTGCTCAGTCGTGTCTGACTCTTTGCGACCCCATGGACTGTGACCCACCAGGCTCCTCTATCCATGGGATTCTCCAGGCAAGAATACTGGAGTGGGTTGCCATTTCCTTCTCCAAGGGATCTTCCCAACCCAGGGATTGAACCCAGGTCTCCTGCATTGCAAATGGATGCTTTACTGTCTGAGCTACTAGGGAAGGCTGATGTGAAGGTTGACATCATCAGTAATAAGTGAAGTTGATAATATATACCACATGATACAATGTGATAAGAAAAGCATTTGAGGGACATTCTACTGGATATAAAGCCAGTATCCCTCAAGATAATGAAGGTCAGGAAAGACTGAGAAACTGTCAAAAGCTAGAAGAGACTGGGGAGACATAACTAAACTTAATGTGGTATCCTGGATTGGGTCCTGGAGTGGAAAAGACAATATTAATAGAAAAACTGGTGACATCCAAATAAAGTCTGCAGTTTGGTTAATAGTAATATACTGTACGATAGTAATGTTGGTTTCTTAGGTGACAATTGTACTATGGAAATGAGAGATACTAACAATGGGGAGAATTGAGTGAGGAGTATATAGGGACTCTGTACTATCTTTGTTAACTTTTCTGTAAATCTGAAATTATTCAAAAGTGGTTTATTTTTTTTTTTTGAAGTTAATGAAATTGGCTTTTTTCCTCTCACAAGCTTCAGTGAGGTTGTGTCATGCATTTATAATATACTGAAATTAATTTGTCACATGTTTCATTACATCCTAGGATGCCCTGGTATCTTGGTTGATTTTAATTCTCCTCTTTGTTCTGTAAAATTCTATGGGTTTTTACAAATGCATAGAATCATGTATCTACCACTCTAGTACCACACTGAAGAGTTAGTCTCATCACACAGAAATTTTCTTGTGCAATCCATTTGTTGTTAACTAGTCCTCTACCTCAGTCTCTGGCAGCTACTGATCTGTTTTCCATCCCTATAGTTTTACCTGGGTCTCCTGCATTGCAGGCAGATTCTTTACCATTTGAGCCACAAGGGAAGCCATAATGTCAGATAGGTAGAATCATACAATATATAGCCTTTGAATGTGTTTTTTTTTCACTTGTAAAAATACATTTATGATTCATCTACCTTGTTGCATGAATCAAGTATGTTTTTTTTTTTAAATTGCCTGCTAGTATTCCATTGTATAGCTATAACATTGTTTTTGACAGTTGTCTTTTAACAGACATCTTGGTTATTTCTAGTTTGGAGTGATTATGAATAAAGCTACTCTTTAAACATCAGAATACAGGTTTTTTGATGTGAATATAGTCTTTCAGTTACCTCGGGTAAATACTTAAGAGCAGGATTACTGGGTCATATGATAAATATATTGTATGCATTTACATTTATAAGAAACTGCCAAATAGTCTTCCAAAGTGGCTGTACCATTTTGAGTTTCCACCAGTCATAAATGAGATTCCTGTGATTCTGTGTCTTTGACAATATTTGGTATTGTTATCAGAGGGAACACCACCCTTAAACTCAATAATTCACTAAAAGAACTCACAAAATTCAAAAAAAGCTGTTAAGCTCATGTTGTGGTGGTTTAGTCGCTAAGTCGTGTCCGACTCTTGCGATCCCATGGACTGTAGCCTGCCAGGCTCCTTGTCCATGGGATTCTCCAGGCAAGAATACTGGAGTGGGTTGTCATTTCCTTCTCCAGAGGATCTTGCTGACCCAGGAATCAAACCTGGGTCTCCTGCATTGCAGGCAGCTCATAGTTATGGTTTATTACAGAGACAGGATACAAATTAAAATCAGCCAAGAGAAGTGTATCAGACAGGGTCCAGGAGAGTTCCAAGTGAGAAGCTTCCAACTGTCTTCTTCCAGGAGAATTGTGAATAGAACTGACTCCTCTCAGCAATGATGTGTAATAATACACACAGAGTATTGCCAACTAGGGAAGCTCACTTGAGCCTTTGTATTCATAGATTTTACTGGGACTCATTCACAGAGACACATGACTGCCTGTGTGACTGATCTTAGTTTCCTGCTCCTCCAGAGGAGGGCTGATACCACGTGACCCAAAGCCTCACCATAAATCACATTGTTAGGCTATCTGGTGTGGTCTAAGGCTCCCCAGTGAAACAAAGACACTTATCAGGTAGGACTGTTAAGGACTTTAAACATTATGTCCCTGGAGCCATGGACACAAGCCAACCTCTGTTCAGGTAAGGTTATTTTTTAACTACGCAAATAAAAGCTTCATATTTTCTAATTTATTATCTGTGCTCATGCTAAGGTGCTTCTGTCGTGCCTGACTCTTTGCCTGCCGGGCCCCTCTGTCCATGGGATTCTCCAGGCAAGAATACTGGAGTGGGTTGCCATTTCCTTCTCCAGGAGATGTTCCAGGAATCTAACCCATGTCTCCTGGGTCTCCTGCATTGCAGGCTGGTTCTCTACCACTAGTGCCACCTGGGAAGCCTTAATCTATTATCTGAGCTTACATGAAAAAAAAAAAAAAAAACTGAAGCTTTTTATATAAACAAAAATAGTTAACTTTTCACTAAAACTCTGCAATACTCAGTGTGTGTGTGTGTACAGAGAAAGAAAGGGTAGGGGGAAGGAGGGAGGAAGAGTTATAGAGAGAGACTGAGATTATAGTAATAATATACTTAGGAAACTTTCTCAGACTGTATTACTATCATTTATATGTTTGGCTCTCTTCTTCATGTTAGTTGCTAGGAGGTATGAGGTAAAGTTATACCAACGCTTTTCTCTGTTGTTTCCTCTTTTATAAACTTCTGATATCAATATTATTGAGATTTTAGTTAGAGCATAAATTTGTATTTTACTTTGTTTCATTGCCTTTTTAATTATTTTAGGGTTGATAGGACACAAACATCCTAGACAAATTTTTCAAAGGTCATTGTTAGATCATTGTCAGATTTCAAGCACAAGATGAGAAACCAACACTTGTATTTGCCTTGCCTTTCTTCCAAAATCCTAGTGACACATCCAAATAGATATTTTAAAAATATTGATCCATAAAAGCTCTGAAAAAAAGAGGGATATCATTGGTGAACCAGAGCTTTTAAGTGATTTTTGGAAGATGGAACGTGGAAAGGTTCCTATCTATGGGAAAACCAAAAGAAAACAGCTGCCTGGAGAGGACCTGTTTCTTCCCCAGAGACCCAATGACATACCAAGCTCTGAGCTCACAAGCACAGAGAGGGAGAATGGTCATTATTATAGTAAGAAGGTCCTCTAATGAAGACATAACTTGTATGTTTACAGCCTCCAAGTTCATACAGCACCTTTGTACATATAAGATTGTGCCCCTTCTTGGCAAATGAATTACAAAATGGTACAACTTCCTCATGAGTTTGCACACACCAGGGCACAGAGTTTTGAAGGTGAATGCAACTGAATTGCAGTCCTACTCACTGCCTCAGTGGGATATCTCTGTTCAGGAAAAAACCTCTGCAACTGTAGCTGGTTTCCTTGGTTTTTTTTTGTTTGTTTGCTTGCTTGTTTTTTGTTTTTCCATTTTATTGCATCTGCAAGATAGGTGTGTAGGAGTACCTCTGTTCTTCATAGGGAAGGTGGTTCTTCAAGTGCTATGTGGAAAAGTTTCCTCTAAGGTAGCACAAACAATACTGTATGGTTTTAACATCTGGGCCCTCTTCAGGGGCTCTCAAATCTAATATTAACTTCCACTTCCATCTGTACAAGATGAAGTAGCCCCATTCCTACCACCTCTACCTCTTACAACTAAAAAACCAAAATCAAAAAATAACCCTGGTAAATAGCGTGCAAACAAGTAGAAGAAGACTCTGAAATATGGAGAGAAGAAAGTTGACAGTCCAGAAACCTCAGGACTTGAGGAACAACATGGTAGTGAGTTTGCTCAGTTTCCTTATGGCCTCTATATTGTGGACAATGGACTGCAGATGCCTCCAATCTGGAATGGCCAACAGGCACAGACAGGGGGAAAAAAGCTCCAAGAAGAGCCTATTACCCCTAGGCAAAGGAGTAGGGAAAGGGTGGCCTTCCAGGACAGAAAATCTTTTTGATAATACACACCCTACTCCAGCCAGCTACACCACACCCCTCACCACAGTTCCAGTGGGGCCAAACAGGGAGCTGATCTTCCACTCCTGGCCCTATGGAAGCAGGCAGTGACATTCCAATGTCCCTACTCAGTGATGTTAGGGGGCCAAGCAGATTACATTATGTTAGACCTTTTAGGTGATTGTAAAGCCTTGGATCTTTACTCTGAGAATCCAGATGATGGTTTTGGGCAGGGAGTGACATGATCTGACTTAGTTTTAACAGGATCTGGCTGGTGAGTTGAGGATAGACAGACAGGGAAGGGGCAGAAATAGGTTTTATTTTCTTTGTCAAACTGCAAGAAAATTCAGTAAAGTTGTCAGGACATGCTTTATCAAGACAGCAGAGACTCAGAGAGGTAAAGTAGCATGTTCAAGGTCACACAGCTAGTAGAGGACAGAGCTGCATCTAGCAGCCAGATTTTCAATCTTCCGTGAAAGGAGTAGCTAAATTTACAGAATGCAGCATCACTTCAGGGAGATTTTTAAAGAATCGCTGCTAAAATGCTGCTAAGTATTTGTGAATATTGCATTAGAAAGGGGGATTAGGGGAGGGCAGAGATGTTTTTTTTTTTTTTAAGGGGGCAGACAGATGCTAAATGTAGGCCTGCACTGTCTCCCTTCCACCATTAGATGGCAATTTTTTATTTGTTACAGAGGAAATGGTGCTCCGGTTTCCTGGGGAGTTGACAGAAATGAAGGAATTATGAACTAAAACTAACGAATACGTGGATCAAGGCTTTGGAAAAAAAAATCCAATTGATTCAATACATGTGTGAGGTGGTAAGAGAGGGGGGATCCGGGCTTTGAGAGCAGTGGTAGAATGAACAAAAAATTTTGACAATCACAGCTGACAGCACAAATTAGAACATTGATTTTCAAACAGCACATTGTAAAGAAGAGTAGTTCCTAAAATCAATTCAGCGAGGGACAATTGGCAGTCTTTTAATTCAAAAGAACAGAATAAAAGAAAATAGAAAATGTTGGAATGCATTGCACATTGTAAGATCAGAATTAATTTGGGAATCTTGTCTAATTTTACAAAAGTCAATATGTATATATTTAGCCATAATACAAAATGTATTTAAAAAATTTTTTCATCATGAGTATAGTCAAAAAAAGGTTTATGAAACACTGGACTAGATGAAATGTAAATGAACAGAAGGATTGCACCTACTTGAAACACGTAATTTTGTGGAGGTATTTATCTTTATTTTAAGCTTTCTTTTTTTCCTTCCCCCCACCTCCTAGTCTCAGGGCCTGTTATGGGCTGAATTTGTGTCCCTCCCAGCAAATTCTTGTGTCGTAGCCCCAATTAATCGTTCACTTGTGTCCGACTCTTTGTAACTCCATTGACTGTAACCCTCCAGGTTCCTCTGTTCATGGGATTCTCCAGGCAAGAATACTGGAGTGGGTTGCCATTTCCTTCTCCAGGGGATCTTTGTGACCCAGGGATCGAGGTGGGGGGGAGGAGGAAGAGGGAGGTGGGCGGGTCTCCTGCATTACAGGCAGGTTCTTGACCACTGAACCACCCCTGAAGCCCCATGTTGAAGCCCAGCCCTCAGTAGCTCAGAATGTGACTGTATTTGGAGATAAGGCCTTTACGGAGGTGATTAAGTTAAAATGAGGCCATTAGGGTGGTCCCTAATCCATTCTAACGTCAGAGGAAAATTTGGACACAAAAAGAGACATCAGGGATGTATGTGCACAGAGGAAAGAACATGTGAGAACACTGGGAAGAAGCTGGCCACTTACAAGCCAAGGAGAGAGTTCTCAGGAGACACTGAACCTACTGACACCTTGATCTTGGACTTCTCGCTTCCAGAACCATGAAAAAATTAATTACTGTTGTCGAGTCACCCAGTCTGTGGCATTTTGTTATGGTAGCCCTAGCAAACTAATACAGGACTATAGTCTGCTAGTCTATTTCTGGGACCTGGGACAAGAAAAGACCTGGGTCAACTGAATGTCCTGCTGCTTTCCAAACGAGAGTTCCTGGATTCAGTTTAGTTCTTCGCAGAGGAAAGTGCATAAGCTCCAATGCCAAATGTACCTGCATTCTTATAGCCACTCCATCATTTTAGTAAGGATGTGATTTTGGCTTAGTTCACCTCTCCAAGATTAAATTTCCTCATAAATAAAGTCACATTAATAATACTTTTCCTCAATGTTGATGTAAAGATTAAATGATATACAGTTGGCTTTCTATACCCACAGTTTCCACATCTACAGATTCAACCAATTCTGAATCATAAATATTTGGGAAAAAAATCCAAAGTGTTCCAAAAAGCAAAACTTGAATTTGCTGCATGCCAACAACTAATTACATAGCATTTACACTGTATTAGGTATAATAGGTAATCTAAAGGATTTTGAGAATCCATGGATTTTGGTATCCATGGAGTGTCCTGGAGCCAATCCCCTGTGGATACCAAGGGACAGCTGGAATTATCTAGAATTCTTAGCAGTCAATAAATCACTGCAGTTTTTCCTGCTGTTGGCACTGTAGTTGTTTATTGTTATGTGTTCATTTTGTGGCTGTTCTAATATCTCTCCTTCCTTGAAAGGTATGTTGTCTTCTGGAACAGCAACTAAAATGGTTAAGAGGTAGAAAGCGAGAATTAGAAGTTGAAAAGATCAAAATTATTTGATCCAATGTAGAAAGGTTTGACTAGAGGAAAGAAGTGGTTGTCACACGGTTGTGTGATACAGCACCAGTTCAAGGGATTGAAGTTAATTAGGAAATAGATCAGTGAGTTTAATAATAATTTTAAAACTCATACAAATAATAGACAAACATGAATGAGTTTCTTTTTAAGATTTTTTAGATAATTGTGGATTCATATACAGTTGTAATAAATAATACAGAGAGATCCTGTGTACTCTTTACCCAGTTTCCTCGAATGAAACATCTTGCAAAACTAAAGTACAAGCAGGCAGATTCATAAAGACAGAAAATAGAATAGAGGTTGCCAGGGGCTGAGAGGGGAAATAGGGAGTTATTTTTTAATGATTATAGAGGTTTTATTTTGATTGATGGAAAAGTTTTGGAAATTGATTGTGGTGATGGTTATAACACATTGTGAATATGCTTAATACCACTGATTGGTACCATTAAAAATGGCAAACTTCAAGCTATGTATATTTTATCACACTAATTTAAAAATCTTATTATGGACTGAATGAGTCTCATCCAGAATTCATATGTTGAAGCCCTAACCCCTAATATGATAGTATTTGGAAGCCTTTGCGGAGAAGACAATGGCAACCCACTCCAGTACTCTTGCCTGGAAAATCCCATAGACGGAGGAGCCTGGTAGGCTGCAGTCCATGGGGTCTCGAAGAGTCAGACACAACTGAGCGACTTCACTTTGACTTTTCACTTTCATGCATTGGAGAAGGAAATGGCAGCCCACTCCAGTGTTCTTGCCTGGAGAATCCCAGGGATGGCGGAGCCTGGTGGGCTGCCATCTATGGGGTTGCACAGAGTTGGACACGACTGAAGCGACTTAGCAGCAGTAGCAGCAGCAGGAAGCCTTTGAGTTAATTAGGTTCAGGTGATGTTATGAGAGTGAGGCCCCCACGATGGATAAGAAGAGAGACACCAGAGTTCTCTCTCTTGTGCCATCTGAGGATACAGCAAGAAGGTGGCCATTTACAAGCCAGGATGAGGGCCCTTACAAGAAGCTGAATCTGTCAGGACTTTAATTTTGGGCTTCATAGCTTTCAGAACCATGAGAAATAAATGTCTGTTGCTTAAGCCACCCAGTCCATGGTATTTTGTTATGGAGGCCTGAGCAGACTGACACACCTCTAGTAGAATATCACAACCAGTATATTGACATTAATACAATCAAGATACAGAACGATTACATCACAGCAGGGATCCCTCATGTTGTCTTTTATAGTCACACTCTCCTCTCTTATCCTTGTCCTATGGCAACTACTTATCTGGTCTCCATTTCTATAATTTTGTAATTTTAAGAATGTTACATGAATAGAGTCATGTGGTACGTTGGATGGTACATTGGATTTGGGGATTGGCTTTTTTTTTCTCTCTCAGCCTAATTCCCTTGAAAGTGAAAGTGTTAGTTTCTCGGTCGTGTCCGACTCTTTGTGACCCCATGGACTGTAGCCCTCCAGGCTCCTCTGTCCATGGAATTCTCCAGGCAAGAATACTGGAGTGGGTCGCTATGCCCTTCTCCAGGGGATCTTCTCTACCCAGGGATTGAATCCAGGTCTCCTGCCTTGCAGGCGGATACTTTACTGTCTGAGCCATCAGGGAAGCCCTAATTCCCTTAAGGTCCATCCAAACTGTTGCTGTATCAATAGTTTGTTCCTTTTTCTTGCTAAGAAGTATTCCATTGGTGTGGATTTACCACAGTGTGTCTGTGTTTAACCAGTCCCCTACTGAAGGACATTTGGGTTATTTTCAGTTTTAGGCTATCATTAATAAAGCTTATATGAACATTTGTGTATTTATGCCAAATAGTGCAATTGCTGGGTTGTATGGTAAGCCATGTTTAGTTTTCTAAGAAAGTGCTGTACTCGTTATGAGAGTGGCTGTACAATTTCCCATTCCCACTAGCTATGTATGAGTGATCCAGTTTCTCCACATCTTTGCAAACATTAGGTGTTTGTACTATTTTTTATTATAGCTATGCTGATATTCAAATGTTGAGCCAGTCTTTCATACTTAGAATAAATCCCACTTGGTAATGGTATATAATTTTTTATACAATCCCACTTGGTAATGGTATATAAACTTTTATATATTGCTGGATTAGATTTGCTAATATTTTATTGAGGGTTGTATGTATTTAAGTTCATGGGAGATGTTGTTTTATAGTTTTTTTCTTTTCTGTACTGTCTGGTTTTGGTATCTGACTAATATTAGTATTACAAAATAAACTGGAAGGTGTTCCCATCACTGCTATTTTCTGGTAGAGATTGTGTAAAATTGACATTAATTCCATTCAGGAGCTTTTTGTTAATAATCATGAATTCATTTTTTTCAGTGCTTATAGGACTATTTAGGTTACCTATTTTGTTGAGGTTGAGTATGGTAGTTTGTAGATTTGGAGGAACCAGTCCACTTCTAAGTTTTCAAATTTGTAAGAGTATAATTCATAGTATTCCTTTATTGTCCTTTTAATGGCTTCAGGATCTGAAATGATATCTGATGTTTTATTTCTTATATTGATGATATGTGTCTTCTCTCTTTCTTCATCTTTGTCAGTCTTGCTAAAGGTTTATCGGTTTTTATCGATTTCTTAAGAACTTTCTGTTTCATTGATTTTCTGTCTTGTGTTCCTGTTTTTGATTTCATTGATTTCTGTTTGTATCTTTCTTTATTATTTCCCTTCCTGTGCTTCCCTTGGGTTTATTTTGCTCTTCTATTTCTAATTTCTTGTTTTTACCCATTCTGATATTCTTCTTTTCTTTTTGAAGTTTCAAACCTTCTTCTGTTATCATCTTTGCTATTTAGAAAACTCCTTTAGCCATTCTTCAAGGGTAGGTTTGCTAGTAACAAATTCTCTTAGTTTCCTTTGACAAAGAATGCTTTTACTTCCTCTTAATTCCTGAATGATATTTTGACTTGGTATAGAGTTCACAACTGACAGATCTTTTCTTTCAGTACTTGAAAAATGTTGTGCTATTTCCTGCTGGCCTCCATGGTTTCTTTTGAGAAATACCCTGTAATTCAAATTGATATTCCACAATAAATAATGCATTATTTCTCTCTGGCTGCTTTCATGTTTTGTTGTTTCTTTTCAGTTTTCAAAATTTTTCAGAAATTTTGTGCCTTGACATGGATTTTTTTAGGTTTATTTTGTGTGAGATTCACTCAGTTTCTTGATTCTTCTTGAATTCACCACATTTTGGAAGTTTTCAGCCATTACTTCCTCAAAAACATTTTCAGTTCCATTCTCTCTCTCTTTTCTGCTATCCCATGGTACAGATGTTAGATCTTTTGTTATTACTCCATTAGTCCCCGAGACTGTTCATTTTTTTTCACTTGTTTTTCAGATTGGGAAAATTCTATTGATGTGTCCTCAAATTCACAAATTGTTTTCTTCTGTCGTCTCTACTCTTTTTATCATTGTATTTTTTCAGTTCTTTAATCTCTATTTGGTTCTCTCATATAACTTCTATTTCTTTGCTGAGATTTTCTAGACTTTTTCATTTGTTTGAAGAGAACTTGGAATTGCCTGTTGAAGCATTTTTATGATGGTTGCTTTAAAATTCTTGTCAGATCATTCCATCATCTGATTCATTGCCTTCTTGGTGTCTGTTGATGGTCTTCTCTCATTCATGTTGTGATTTTCCTGGTTCTTGGTATGATGAGTGACTTTTTGATTGTATCCTGAACATTTTGGATATCATATCAGTAGACTCTGGATCCTATTTTTTTTTCTTTTTAAACAGGCAGTCCCCTGGTTGAGTTGTAGCAGGAGGGCTGAGTGGTGTATAAGTTCAGCTTTCCTCTGGTCCCCGATGATTCTACCCCAGCAAAAGTAGGCAGTGACTCCCACTGCCATCTTATAGGTATGTGAGCTGGAAGTTCAGCACCCCTCCCACCCCCAGCTCCATGACACCTTCCCAGTGAAAACAGGGCACTGACACATGACATCTCACTGCCTTCTAGTGTGTATATAGGCTTACATCTACTGGTCCCCACTGACATTAGTGAGGGGCAAAGCCCAGAGTTGACTCACTGCTTTTTTGCTACAGGGTGGGGGCAGTAGCTTGGCTTTGTGCTGAGCCCTTCAGACACAAAGGGAGAGGAAGGGGAAACTGGAATGCCAACAAATTCCACCTCTCAACACCCCTTCTGCCTTGTTGATGCCTGGTGGGGATGGAGGTTCTTCTCCTGACCCCACTGATACTAGGAAGCAAAGTTTGGATTAGCTCACCTGTCACCACCTCATTCAGCCTCATTGTTAATGCTGGGTGGTGCTGGAGGCCCACTTCTCCACTGGGACTTGCTGATGGGGTGAATAGGGGAGAAGAGCAGTGCCCACTGGCCCTGGTTCGCATTACTTAATTCAGTCTTGTTGCTACTGGGTTGCTGTGGAGATTCAGCTTCCTACTGCACCATGCTGACACAAGAAACATGAGAACAGTGGATAGTGGAGCACTGACTAGACCTGACTAGCACTGTCTTGTCCAGTGTGCTTGATGCCAGGTGGGGGTGGACACTTAGCACATATCTCCACTTGGCATGGAGAGGCATCAGAGTACTGACTATAGCTTCATTTCTCTCGGCCTCATGAAGTCCTTTTATGACCCAGTGGGATGCATGCTCAGCTCACTGCTGGACCTTCTGACTCTGCCCTCTGGGGGAACCCAAGCACTGCCTGCTTCCTTCTGCAAGGTTTGAAGCTCAGCTCTCTGCTTAGCTCTGTCAGTATCCCTGCAAGGGAATTGGAACACCACCTGCTTCTAAGTGGGGCTTGAAACATCCCACACAGGGAGAGGTGCTTTTTTTCTGTTGGTTGGTTGGAGTAGTGCCAGTTTTGCCAAAAAAGTTTTCTGTTGTTATGCTGTCCTTTTCCTGGTTCTTCAACTAGAGGTATCAAGCTTTTCTGAAAGCTTTTTCTTTTGCCTATGCCCATTGGCAGTTCTCGGTTGGAGGTTTCTGCAGGGCCTTGTCTGGGATATAAGGGAGGCAATAAGGAAACCCGAAGACCTCCCTTGTGTTGTCATGTTTGAGATCCCTAGGAAGTCTGACTTCTTTTTGCCTTTCAGAGTCTTCCTGTGCTTGTTTGTTGTGTTATATCTAGGGTTTCTTAGTTGTAAGGGGAAGGCCCTGGGAGGAATGGGGCACTCCATCTTGGCCCAAATCAGAAGTTCCTTGTTATTTCTTTTTAACATGAGAGTCAGTCAGTCAGTTCAGTTGCTGACTCGTGTCCGACCCCATGGGCTGCAGCATACCAGGTTTCCTTGTCCATCACCAACTCCCAGAGCTTGCTCAAACTCATGTCTATTGAGTCAGTGATGCCATCCAACCATCTCATCCTCTGTTATACCCTTCTTCTCCTGCCTTCAATCTTTCCCAGCATCAGGGTCTTTTCCAATGAGTCAGTTCTTCGCATCAGGTGGCCAAAGTAGAAAAAACTTTTTAACTATGACTCAAAATTTAGAATCAATCAATACAAGATGAATAAATTTTCTTAAAATGAAAACACATAATCAAATGTAAAAGGATGAACCTGGAGAAAATATATGGCAGACAAAAGATTAATTTCCGTAATAAATAAAGAGATCTTAACAATGAAGATGACAAAATCTAAAATTCTGATAGAAAAAAAATTGGTAAGTGGCAGGATTCACAGAAATGTAAATGAATGTTTGAAAAGATGCTCACTTTCACTCATAATAATAGGTATGCCAGTTACAACTACATTGCTCCCATTTTACCAAAATCACATTGACTAAAATCTCCAAGTTTGACAAAACAACACTGTTGACAGGGCTGTGAAGAAACAAGTACTGCCATATGTTACTGATGGGAGCATAACATGGTACAATCCCAAAGGAGGGAAATTTGGATTATCTAACAAAATTACACTTACCCTGTGACCTAGCAGACTCACTGCTAAGGATTTACCTGATAGGTATCCCTCTATAACTGTGAAATACTAAATGTGCAAGGTTATTTACTGTGGCATTATGTTTAATAATGAAGCCTAAAACTCTGAAATGTCCACCTTTAGAGGATCTATGGAATAAACAAATATTTAGCCTCATGTGTGTGTGCTCAGTCGTGTCTGACTCTTTGTGACCCTTTGGACTGTAGCCCGCCAGGTCCTCTGTCCATAGGATTTTTAAGGCAAGACTACTGGAATGGGTTATCATTTCCTTCTCCAGTGGATCTTCCAGACCCAGGGATCGAACCCACATCTCCTGTTTGTCCTACATTGCAGGCAGATTCTTTCTGAGCCATTGGGGAAGCCTCATAATGAATACCTCATAATGAAGTATTATACAGTTGTATAAAAAGAATGAGAGGATGTCTGTGTTCTAATATGGAAGCTATTTTGCTAAAAAGATGTACAGAGCATGTATATAGTGTTTTATCTTTTGTATATGAAAGGAGGGAAATAAGAATATGTATATATATTTGCTTTTCCCCCCTCCCCCTAAATACTGGAAGAATGTGTTGTGAAAAGTGTTAGTCACTCAGTCATGTCTAACTCTTTGTGACCCCATGGACTATAGCCCACCAGGCTCCTCTGTCCATGGAATTCTCCAGGAGAGAATGCTGGAGTGGATTGCCATTTCCTTCTCCAGAGGAACTTCCTGACCCAGGGATCGAACCCGGGTCTCCTGCATTGCAGGCAGATTCTTTACCAACTGAATCACCAGGGAATCAGCACCTACTAGTAATAGTTACTTGTAGAGAGCTTGGAGCAGGGCTGAGGAGAAGAAAATAGGAACTAGAGAGAGATTTCTCTGAGTATGTCTTTTTAGATAGCTTGACTTTTGAAATATTTAAATGTTTAATATCCAAAAAAACAATGATATAAAAAATAAGGCAAAGTAAAGTCTCAAATTGGAAAGAAAAAAATAAACCTGACCATATATCAAAGGTAACAGAATCACACAGAGACAAGAATTATTTCAAATAACTTATGAACATCAAACTTAGACTATACTGAAGTCAAAAAGAAGTGAAAAGAATCTTACATGTTACGTTGTAGTTTTATTGTTAGTGATAACATTGATATTGAAGTTTTGAAACTTATATGTTTGTATTATAGATAAAGCAAATAAGTAACTATGTTAATTACATTCAGAACCAAAATCTTCAGTATCATAGAAAATAAACACATGTTATAAAATAACTTTTGGAAAAACCTTATAATGTTAAATTTGAATGGAAAATATTAATATGACCTCATGATTAATATATCAATATAACATACATATCAATATGATATCATGATTAATACATATTTCATATATAATACGTATATTATCTTACACATAAATAGTGTATATATATATATATTTCAGGACCAGGTACATAATTTGCGTGGCCCAGTACAAAATGAAAATGTGAGGCTACCTGTTCAAAAAGCATGAATGAAGTGCTGTCAAAGATAAAACATAAAACCTTTTCTTTTCTTCCACAGTCTGTTACTCACTCAACTTGTTATGGTGTTTTTTCTTTGCTATTTAATCTTGTTATAGGTAAGGAAAATTAAAAATTTAAATTGTTTTAAAATGAATTTTACCTTTTGTCTTTGTATTGTGCGATGTCAGTTTTAAAACAAATGTAAAAGCATTTGATTTGCAAGTGGAATAGCTAAAATATCACAATTGGTATTTTTTGATTTGTCTTGGAGACTGTCCTGAGCTGGCCAGAAAAGGCTCACACAAACCAGATTCAGGAAGTGGGAAAGAAAAAGAAAAGGCATCCCTTTGCACAGGATGCTCCCAGGCCACCAGGGGCCCTGTCTTGTGACAATGGGGTATGACAAATGGGATGTAAAAACATCACACTGGACTCCACTGACCGGGCCAGGGGCATAGAAGTCAATCCAGACATTTCTCCTTCCCATGGGCCTGCAACCCCAACCCAACAGTCAATTGGGAGCCTTCCAAGCATGGTGGAACCTTAGTGGTGGGATACACTAGACTGGATTGGTGGTAGAGGAGAGCCTATCCTCACCTGGTCACCTGCTGAATGTGATGTGGCACTGCCAACCTGGGGTGGAGACACCACCACCGTGCCTTCTCCCAAGATATTGTGGGGCAAATTCATGCACCCCGACCTTCCCTGCACTCACACCAAGGCTCTCATTGAGGACAGAGGGCAGTGGTGGTTGCTGGGAAGAGTTGGAGACTAGGAGGCTGGGTAGGGCCCAGGGCACCAGGAGGCAGGAGTGAGATCCCTGGAAACCTGTCCTGGGGAGCCAAGCATGAAGTAAGTCTCCAAGCCTCTGGTGCAGGCTCCATTATCATTTGGACTCCACTGAACAAATACAAATATTATAAAGTTAAAATTGCAACTAATATCAAGACAATGATGACAGCATTAAATTCCAAGCACACAGTCCTCCTAGGCATGAGTGCTTCTGTGACTGTACTGGTAGCTTGCCCATGAAGCTGACCCTTCTATTTCATAGTCCTGTCCACAGCTCTGGTCTAGGTAGAAGCGACATCACCTCAATAGCAATAAGTTTATGTTGAAACCAGATCTTGGCTTCTAAATGAAAGTGAAAATGTTAGCCGCTCTGTCATGTCCAACTCTTTGCAACCCCAAGGACTGTAGCCCACCAGCCTTCTCTGTACATAGAATTCTCCAGGCCAGAATACTGGAGTGGGTTGCCATTTCCTTCTCTACCATTCCCTAATAAAAGGAAGCACTGTCTCTGCTTTTTCAATATGCTGTCCAGGTTTGTCATAGCTTTTCTTCCAAGGAGCAAGCATCTTTTAATTCCATGACTGCAGTCACCATCCACAGTGATTTTGGAGCCCAGGAAAATACAGTCTGTCACTGTTTCTATTTTTTCCCCATCTATTTGCCATGAAGTGATGGGACCAGATACCACGATCTTAGTTTTTTGAATGTTGAGTTTTAAGCCAGCTTTTTCACTCTCTTCTTTCACATTCATCAAGAGGCTCTTTAGTTCCTCTTTGCTTTCTGCCATTAGGGAATATTATCAGCATATCTGAGCTTATTGATGTTTCTCCCAGCAATCTTGATTCCAGCTTGGGCTTCATCCAGCCTGGCATTTCACATGATGTACTCTCCATATAAGGAGGGTGACAATATATAGCTTTGATGTACTTCTTTCCCAATTTTGAACCAGTCCACTATTCCATGTCTGGTTCTAACTGTTGCTTCTTGACCTGCATACAGATTTCTCAGGAGGCAGGTAAGATGGTCTGGCGTTCCCATCTCTAAGAATTTCCCACAGTTTGTTGTGATCCACACAGTCAAAGGCTTTAGTGTAGTCAATGAAGCAGAAGTAGGTGTTTTTCTGGAATTCTCTTCCTTTTTCTACTATCCGAGTAGACTGAGGTTACATGATATAACATGATGTGATGCAATATGTAGGGCAGAGACATCACTTTGCTGACAAAGATCTGTACAGTCAAAGCTATGGTTTCTCCACTAGTCATGTATGGATGTGAGAGTTGGACCATAATGAAGGCTGAGCACCATAGAATTGATGCTTTTGAACTGTGGTGCTGGAGAAGATTCTTGAGAGACCCTTGGACTATAAGGAGTTCAAACCAGTCAATCCTAAAGGAAATCAATCCCAGATATTCATTGGAAGGACCAATGCTGAAGCTCCAATACTTTGGCTACCTGATGCAAAGAGCTAACTCATTGGAAAAGACCCTGATGCTCAGATAGATTGAGGGCAAAAGGAGAAGGGGTTGACAGAGGATGAGATGGTTGGATGGTATCACCAACACAACGGAAATGAGTTTGAGCAAATTCCGAGAGATAGTGAAAGACAGGGAAGCCTGGCATGCTGCAGTCCATGGGGTCTCAAAGAATTGGACATGACTGAGCAACTGAACAACAGATGAAGAGCACAGTGTCACCTAGGTGGTATTCTTGCCAAAATGTTCAACCTGAATCTGATCAAGTCTCTAGAGCTAACATCCAGTTTATAGGTATATTAGTTTGCCAGGTTGCCATCACAAAGTACGACAAACTGAGTGCCTCAAAGAACAGAAATTTATTATCTCACAGTTCTGGAGGCTGAAGTATGAAATTAAGCTGTGGGCAAGGTTGGTTCCTTCTGAGGGCTGTGAGGATCCATTTCATGCCTCTGTCCTAGCTTCAGATGGTTTGTTGGCAGTCTGTCATCTTCCTTGACATGTAGAAGCATCACCTTGATCCATACCTTCATGTTCACATGGTGCTTTCCCTGTGCACATGTCTATCTCTGCATTTCTCCGTTTATAAGGACACCAGTCATTTTGGATTAGGGACCCATGCTACTCCAGTATGACCTCATCTTAACTAATTATGTCCACAAAGACCCTATTTCCAAATAATGTCATATTCTTAAGTACTGTGGGTTGGGCTTTGTAGATGAAGAAAAAATAATTTTTCCTCTACCTTTCTAGGTTCTTGGTTGAGACCTCTGTGTAAGAAAAAGACAGATTAACAGGAGAAAAACAAGCAGAAGTTTAAGAACATGTATACTACTTATATGGGCTTCCCAAGTGGCGCTAGTGGTAAAGGACCCACCTGCCAATGCAGGACACATAAGAGATGTGGGTTCAATCCCTAGGTTAGGAACATCCTCTGGAGGAGCGCATGGCAACCCACTCCAGTATTCTTGCCTGGAGAATCCCATGGATAGAGGAGCTGATGGGCTACAGTCCATAGGGTCTCAAAGAGTCAGACATGACCAAGCAACATAGCATGTACACACATGCATACTGCTTATATATATATGGGAGACACTCAGGAAAACTGAGTAATCCCCTCAAATGGCTCAAGTCACCACCTTAAATACCATTTCCAGCTAAAGGCAAAAGACAGATGGGAGAATTGGGGACCCAGTTATTGTAGGCTACCAGGAAAAGCACAGGAGAATGAAGTTTAAAAAAACGGTATGGTTGTTAAAAAGATTTAAGTCTATGCCATCTCCATTGATAAGGGTTTCACCAGGCTTCCCTGGTGGCTCAGATGGCGAAGAGTCTGCCTGCAATGCAGGAGATCTGGGTTTGATCCCTGGGTCAGGAAGATCCCCTGGAGAAGGGAATGGCTACCCACTCCAGTATTCTTGCCTGCAGAATTCCATGGACAGAGGAGCCATGGGGTCATTAAGAGTCAGGCACAACTGAGCGACTAACACTTTTCACTTTCACTTTCATCTCCATTGGTAAGAGTTTGTAGAAATTTATTCATCCCCTTCCTTAGTCATCCTCCCTCCCTGTAAGAGAGACACTCTTACAAATGGAGACCTCCCTTATAAATGTTAATGTCCCTTACAAAGAGTAACTTCTTCTCAGTTTTCAGAGCTTTTGCTATGACTGCTGTTTCTTAAAAATAATCGGGCAAAATAATCCTTATGCAAAGAGGCAGATTTTAAAGTGACATATTCTGCACCCCTTTAGCTTCAACATATGATTTCAGGGAGAAGACACAATTCAACCCATAAAAACAGGAAATCTAGGAGAGAGAAGAACAAATTAAATATCACCACAAGGAAATAATCAGACAAGTCCAGAGCGTGAGACTTCCTATAGAGTCTCTTCAAAAAGATAATGTCATCTAAAAAAAGAAGTAGGGGGACTATTCCAAAAAGACTAAAGAAACCATCCTGGTTTAAAAAAGAAATTGTTATAAGACATTAGGGTGGAAATCGGGGTTTGAATATGGACTTGATATTCTAAAAGTTTCTAAGGGATTCCCTGGTAGCTCAGATGGTCAAGAGTCTGCCTACAATGTGGGAGACCCAGGTTCGATCCCTGGGTCGGGAAGATCCCCTGGAGAAGGAAATGGCAATCCACTTTAGTATTCTTGCCTGGAAAATCCCATGGACAGAGGATCCTAACAGTCCATGGGTTTGCAAAGAGTGGGACACAACTGAGTGACTTCACTTTCTTTCTTTCTTTCTATTCTAAGCATTAGGTGATATTATGGAATTACTGGTAATTTCCTTAGAGGTGTTCATGATATGATAGTTATATATGAGAATAAGCTTATATTAAGATATGCAGGCTGGTGTTTGGGGTAAAGTGTCATGATATCTCCAATACACATTTTTAAAAATAATTTTTTAATTGATGTATTTTTGGCTGTGCTGGATTGTTGTTGCTGCACTGGCCTTCTCTGGTTGTGGCAAGTGGGGGGCTCCTGTATAGTTGGGTGTGAGCTTCTCATTGTGGTGGCTTCTCTTGTTGTGGAGCACAGGCTCTAGGCATGCAGGCTTCAGAAGTTGAGGCTTGTGGGTTCAGTAGTGTGGCTCCCAGGCTCTAGAGCTCAGGTTCAATTCTTGTGGCATATGAGCTTAGTTGCTCTGAGGCACGTGGGATCTTTCCAGATCAGGGATTGAACCTGTGTCTCCTCCATTGGCAGGTGGATTCTTTACCACTGACTCACCATGGAAGTTCCCTCCAATTCACTTTTTTTTTAATTTTTATAATGCGATCTTTTAGGAATTTTTTTAATTTAATTTTTATATTATATTGAACTGTAGTTGATTTACAATATTGTGTTAGTTTCAGTGTACAGAGAAGTGATTCGGTTATACATATACATACATACATACATCCTTTTTCGGATTATTTTCCCATATAGATTATTACAGAATACTGAATAGAGTTTCCTGTGCTATACAGTAGATCCTTGTTGATTATCTGTTTTATGTATAGTAGTGTGTATATGTTAATTCCAACTCCTAATTTATTCCTCTTTCCACCTTTCCCCTTTGGTAACGTAAGTTTGTTTTTGAAGTCTGTAAGTCTGTTTCTGTTTTGCAAATAAGTTCATTTGTATCATTTTTTTCAATAGATTCCATATGTAAGTGATATCATATGGTAGTCTTTCTCTGACTTACTTAGTATGATAATCTCTAGGTTCATCTGTGTGGCTGCAAATGGCATTATTTCATTCTTTTTAATGGCTGAGTAATATTCCATTGTATCTATATACCACATCTTCTTTATCCATTCCTTTGTTGGTGGGCATTTAGGTTGCTTCCCTTTCTTGGCTATTGTAAACAGTGCTGCAATGAACATTAGGGTGCATGTATCCTATTGGATCATGTTTTTCTCCAGATTTATGCCCAGGAATGGGATTGCAGGGGTCATAGGGTAGCTCTATTATCAGTTTTTTAAGGAATCTCCATACTGTTCTCCATAGTGGCTGCACCAATTTACATTCCTACCAACAGCGTAGGAAGGTTCCCTTTTCTCCACATCCTCTCCAGCATTTATTGTTTGTATACTTTCTGATGATAGTCATTCTCACTGGTGTGAGGTGATAACTCACTGTAGTTGTGATTTGCACTTCTCTAATAATTAGCAATGGTGATCATCTTTCCATGTGCTTTTTGGTCATCTGTATATCTTCTTTGGAGAAATGTCTTTTTAGGTCTCCCACCCATTGTTTGAATTGGGTTGTCTGTTTTTTGATAATGAGTTGCATGAACTGTTTGTATATATTGGAGATTAACTGCTTGTCAGTCACATCATTTGCAAATATTTTCTCCCATTCTGTGCGTTGTCTTTTCATTTTGTTGATGGTTTCCTTTGCTGTGCAAAAGTCTTTAAGTTTAGTTAGGTCCCATTTGTTTATTTTTGGTTTTATTTTCATTATTCTAGAAGGTGAATCCCAAAAAATATTGCTATGATTTATGTCAAAGAGTGTTCTGCTTAGGTTCTTCTCTAAGAATGTAATAGTATCTAGACTTACATTTAGGTCTCCGATTTACTTTTAAATAGATTAGCAAAAAAGATATATACAAACATAACGCAAATATGTATGTATACTGTGTATATAGATAAAGCAAATATACCAAAAGGTTATCATCTGTTGAATTTAAATAGTGTGAGTATATGGGATGGTCACAGTACTATTTGTTCAACTTTCCTGTACGTTTGACTTTTTTCATAATAAAATGTTGACAGAAAATAATGAAAAAAGTGGGGTTTTTTTAAGATTAGATTCTCTCCACCACCTCTTGATTGAAAATGAAAAAAAGAAATTCAACAAGCTTAAGATGAAGATCCAGTTAGTGAAAAGAGAAATTCTCCTCCAGGGATGTTAAAACAGTTGGGCTGCTTTCCACGTGATTCCTTCCCTCAAATCTTCATTACTGGGAGTTAGAAGCTGGAGCACAAGGCTCTCAATCAAGAATTCTTTGAGGGCCCCCCAAAGACCTGCTGACCTCTAAATATCTCCCCTGCAGGCTTCCCATGTGGCCTGAAATCCCTGTAACCTGGGTCAGTTCTTAAGAATCAAGTATTTTCTCACTATTCTGGGGCCTCCTTTTAAAATGCAAAGCTGGGAGGGTGCTGGGGTCCATTAAGTGGGAACAATTGTCTGCGGAGCCAGTGCCCGCCCAGAGGCCCTCCATTCTAATAGCTCCCTTCCCAACCCCTTACCACCACTGAGACTGGACAATACGTGCTCTAGGAAACTGAAATTGGACAATGTGTGCTTTAAGCAACTTCTTAGGTGAAGATACCATTTCAAGAAAGCATACTTTCTGTGAATAAAACAGGGTGCATAAGGTCATTGCTGTTTTTACTTTGTCAACTGGGTGGCCTCCGAAATCATCTTAGAACACTTCAGAGGAAGCCTCCTCAACTCTTCCAGCCCTCCACCCCCTCCCTTTGTAACTGAATTCTTACTGACCCTGCAGCTTTTCACTGAATGAAGAGTTTCCAAGGGGTCTAAAAAATACCTGTGACAATTAGAGAAATGAAAACCAGGGGGGTCAAGATGAATTGACCCTTGGTAGAAGATTTACATAAATAGGTCCTAACCTCTGGCTGTGAATAAAAGATAAATACCCCATTAGGTTCAGAACCACAGTTCAAGGGCATTCGCAGGACCAAGCCTGGCTTCTCTGCTATGTCAGGAATTTCAGGAATGCTACTGATCATTGTGTGTTGGCAGAGCACAGGGGGTTGCAGGCCAGCTAACAGAAACCCAACCCTGACCACTGGGTGAAACTGCAGCTCTCCCACACAGAGATCTGCAAATGGAGAGTGTGGGAAACCTCCGAGTGGAGAAACAAGCCGGAAGTAATGCCTTCGAAAATGGGAAGGATGCCTTCTCCCAAAAGGTGACCAAATACATGTTGTGGATGGTGGTCTTGTGAGTGCATGTGTACTCAGTCATGTCCAACTCTTTGCGACCCCATGGACTGTAGCCCACCAGGCTCCCCTGTCCATGGGATTTCCCAGGCAAGAATACTGGATGGTGGTATTAACCTGCAAGATTTGAGAGGAGAAAGGATCCGTCCCCTGAGAAGAGCTAGTTTGCTCCCCTTATCTGTAGATCAGATGACCCAGTACTAGCTTCCTTCAGCCTGAAGGCCTCCAGCACGTTTCCTTCTGCTGCTCCCCAAGGAAGAAGTCTTACAAGGGTGTTATAAGAAAATTTGTAACAAGAAAGGTAAAATCATGACCCCCTCATATAGACATAAAAATAAATGTGTTAAAGATTTTACTTGTAATAACTGAGGGAACCAGGCACGTACTATAACTGATTTAAAAAAGCAGCCCAGATTTATAGGGAGTAAAGAATGTTGAAATGAATTACAAATGGAGGTAACTCTCCCTCCTCCCCCACCTAAGGAAGACAGTTGAACCGGACAGAAATTACAGCTATGGTTTTTCCGGTAGTCATGTACGGATGTGGGAGTTGGACTATAAAGAAAGCTAAGCGCTGAAGAATTGATACTATTGAACTGTAGTGTTGGAGAAGACTCTTGAGAGTCGCTTGGACTGCAAGGAGATCCAACCAGTCCATCCTAAAGGAAGTCAGTCCTGAATATTCATTGGAAGAACTGATGCTGAAGCTGAAACTCCAATACTTTGGCCACCTGATGGGAAGAACTGAATCATTGGAAAAGACCCTGATGCTAGGAAAAATTGAAGGTGGGAGGAGAAGGAGACAACAGAAGATGAGATGGTTGGATGGCATCACCGACTCAATGGATGTGAGTTTGAGCAAGCTCCAGGAGTTGGTGACAGACACGGAAGCCTGGATGCTGCAGTCCATGGGGTCGCAAAGAGTCGGACACGACTGAGCAACTAAACTGACTGATCCCTTCCCTACAACTTACAGAGTTATAAAAGAGCTCCTGTAGGAAGCTAGGGGGCTTCTCAGGTGGCGCTAGTGGTAAAGAACCTGCCTGCCAGTGCAGGAGCCGTAAGAGACATGGGTTAGATCCCTGAGCCAGGAAGATCCCCTGGAGGATGGCAACCCACTCCAGTATTCTTACTTGGAGAATCTCATGGACAGAGGAGCCTGGCCGGCCAGAGTCCATAGGGTCTCAAAGAGTCAGACATGACTGAAGCGACTTATGATGCACAGGAAGCAAGAGCTGTAGGAAGTAAAGAGTTTTCCATTGAAGTATGAATTTTCTCTAAAAGGCATGAAATTTTGCTTTCTACATATTGCCTTAAAAGAAATGTCCCCTCTATCTGGTTACTTCTTAACCCTTGTCCTGCTTTTGTGCTCCACTCTCCCCCCTACACACACACACACACACACACACACAAAAAAAAAAAAAAAAAAAACAAACCAAAAACCCTTATACATACCTTTTTTAAACCAAAGAGTGAGGTGGGCTTGAGAACCTTTGGCCAAAGTTGATTTCCATCTTCCACAATTTTCTACCTTCCTTTATTTCTTTGTTACATAAAGATGTATAGAATCCTGGTTGGTTTGTTCCTTGGCAAGGTGAGAAGGATGATGAAGATGCTGCTTTGCCCATGTCATCTTGCTCTCTGTCGCACTTCTCACACTAAAGAGAAACCATGAAGAAAATGGGAATTTGGGACAGAGAACCCACTTGCTCTGCAGCTTTTTTGACCAACAGATGCCTTAATACTGGTGGCCATTCTGAGCTTATTTTGCTGAGAGTCTCCAAAGTGACCCATTGAATAATGGGATATCTTGGATTTTACTGCTTAGAAAGTATGTTTCCTCCCTGCCCCACTCCCCTACCCCTCGTTGCATCAAAGAGGTCTGTCAAGCTTTCTGAAAGTACTAACTCTGACCTGATATCTAAAGTAATAAATGGAAATGTGGGTTCTTTAGATGGAGCTCTTTCCCTTAAACCTGCCTCTAAGTGAAGAGGTAGAGCTTCAAACCAAAGCCATATTGGAGAATTATTTCTCATTCCTGGATTTAATGTCTTATTTTTATATTGTTGCATGAGAGATTGATTCTAAAAAGCATCTGTTTTCTAATTTGAGAAATATTTTTCTAGGCTCATGTATTTAAAGATCAGCAACTAAAAACACCAAAGCCACTAGGCCAGGCTTTGATTGACCACCCTCTCTTCCCATTTTCCTCTGGGGCAGTGATTCTGGGGCCACTGCATGAATTTCACTCTATTATCTAATGAAGAAAGCCAAGGCTGGTGATACCAAGAAAGTATGAGAGAAAAAAAGATGTCACAGTGACAGCACACTTCTGCAGAGCTCCATCCAAAAGCAAATACCTACATTTTTTTTTTTTTACCAAAAAATATCTAATATTTTTGTAAATACCAAAAGACCTACCTACTGTTCTGTAAAACACAGGGCAGATTCTCACATGAAAAAATTGCCCTCAGAAGTGTGTGTGAGACCCTAGTATGTGTAAAGGAATTTATGCAGGGCTCTCTTCACATTGGCATGCAGGTATGTGAGTGTGGGTTAGCAGACATTCCTTTCTGACTCATTACCCATTTTGCCCCTGCATTCCCCACTCAGTGCTTGAGGCACATTTTACCCTGGGCTGTGACAGAGATTGATGGTATCTTAGAGCTCTCTAAAGAGAAGCTGTGTCCCTTTGCACTTTCCATTTGTGACTAGTCATTAAGACTTGCTGTCAAGCTCTGTTATATGAGCATGGCACAGCTGCCTCTGAGCTGAAAGCTCTTACCTGTCACAGTCTCTGGTACATGTAGACTCTCCTGGCAGTCTGTCAGTCAAAACATATTTATCAACTGGACAGACAGTAAGACAGATAGTAATTTAGGGGGGGAAATATTTTACCCTATCCTCTTCTGTTCTATAGCTAGGACCTGTGAATTAAACTGTTAATGTTTTTACATTGATGGGAACTTCACAGAAAAGAATTGAAATCCCAAAACGTTATTGGACTTGAGTGCTTATATACCATTTTAACAAAGGGTAATAAATTGTGGAGAACTGACTAGATAAAGGAAAGAGGGTGGGCTTTCAGGTGCAATAAATTATGAGAAAGTGACTAGGAAATGTGAAGTCAAGTGGACCTTAGAAAGCATCACTATGAACAAAGCTAGTGGAGTTGATGGAATTCCAGTTGAGCTATTTCAAATCCTGAAAGATGATGCTGTGAAAGTGCTGCACTCGATATGCCAGCAAATCTGGAAAACTCAGCAGTGGCCACAGGACTGGCAAAGGTCAGTTTTCATTCCAATCCCAAAGAAAGGCAATGCCAAAGAATGCTCAAACTACCGCACAATTGCACTCGTCTCACACGAAACAAGATAATGCTCAAAATTCTCCAAGCCAGGCTTCAGCAATACATGAACCGTGAACTTCCAGATGTTCAAGCTGGTTTTAGAAAAGGCAGAGGAACCAGAGATCAAATTGCCAACATCCGCTGGATCATTGAAAAAGCAAGAGAGTTCCAGAAAAATATGTATTTCTGCTTCATTGACTAGGCCAAAGCCTTTGACTGTGTGAATCACAATAAACCGTGGAAAATCCTGAAAGAGATGGGAATACCAGACCATCTGACCTGTCTCTTGAGAAACCTGTATGCAGGTCAGGAAGCAACAGTTAGAACTGGACATGGAACAACAGACTGGTTCCAAATAGGAAAAGGAGTACGTCAAGGCTGTATATTGTCACCCTGCTTATTTAACTTCTATGCAGAGTACATCATGAGAAACGCTGGGCTGGATGAAGCACAAGCTGGAATCAAGATTGCCGGGAGAAATATCAATAACCTCAGATATGCAGATGACACCACCCTTATGGCAGAAAGTGAAGAAGAACTAAAGAGCCTCTTGATGAAAGTGAAAGAGGAGAGTGAAAAAGTTGGCTTAAAGCTCAACATTCAGAAAACTAAGATCATGGCATCTGGTCCCATCACTTCATGGGAAATAGATGGGAAGTAGTGGAAACAGTGTCAGACTTTATTTTTGGGGGGCTCCAAAATCACTGCTGATGGTGATTGCAGCCATGAAATTAAAAGACGCTTATTCCTTGGAAGGAAGGTTATGGCCAACCTAGATAGCATATTTAAAAGCAGAGACATTACTTTGCCAACAAAAGCCATCTAGTCGAGGCTATGGTTTTTCCAGTGGCCATATATGGATGTGAGAGTTGGACGGTGAAGAAAGCTGGGCGCTGCAGAATTGATGCTTTTGAACTGTGGTGTTGGAGAAGACTCTTGAGAGTCCCTTGGACTGCAAGGAGATCTAATCAATCCATCCTAAAGGAGATCAGTCCTGGGTGTTCATTGGAAGGACTGATGTTGAAGCTGAAACTCCAATACTTTGGCCACCTCATGCGAAGAGTTGACTCATTAGAAAAGACCCTAATGCTGGGTAGAATTGGGGACAGGAGGAGAAGGGGACGATAGAGGATGAGATGGTTGGATGGGATCACTGACTCAATGGACATGGGTTTGGGTGGACTCTGAGAGTTGGTGATGGACAGAGAGGCCTGGCGTGCTGCAATTCATGGGGTCGCAAAGAGTCGGACATGACTGAGCGACTGAACTGAACTGAACTGAACTGACTAGGAAATGTGTGGGGGAAATTAATGACAGACAAAAGCTACTTAATAGCTTTGCCTATGCAGACTCATGCTCTTACCTTCTCTGTCTCAGTGATGTGTTATTATCCTCTTCCTTTTATGGGAATTGCCTTCTCAATTGTCTTCAGTTCAAAATAATCCTTATGCCTTCCCAGGTAGTGCTAGTGGTAAAGAATCCACCTGCCAGTACAGGAGATGCAGGAGACGTGGGTTTGGTCCCTGGGTCGGGAAGATCCTCTGGAGAAGGAAATGGCATCCCACTCCAGTATTCTTGCCTGGAGAATCCCATGGACACAGGAGCCTGGCGGACTATAGTCCATGGGGTTGCAAAGAGTCAAACACAACTGAAGCCACTTAGCACATGCCAAAGTGGCATAATTTGGGGGTATCATATTCTGATACCCTTTGGTGAGAAGGTATCAAAATGTTTTGCAGGGCTTTAAAATACTTGTATCACTGGAATAAGGAAGTGAATTCTAGCATAGCCTAGAGAATCCAGAGGCTGTGGTAGATGAGACCAACTTCCCTTATTTGAGTAGAAGACTCAAGAGGCCTGGAGGAGCCCAAAGCAGGGATGGGAGCCAAGGAGGAAGAGTTCCAGGAAGGGCATGAAAAAGAGGCCCCTTGATCAAGAGTTACCTGTAGGCCACAGCTGCCCCTATTGCCCTAAAGCTACATGTTGAAATGGGATGAATAAAGAGTCAAAGTCTAGTATCTTACATTCTGAAAAGATACTGAGGGAGAAAAGAAGATGGGGAAAGGAGCAATGTGATATGGACCCACTCCTGTGCTGCAAAGCCCTGGAATTTCTCATTGGTTCCTGTGTCCTGTTGTTCTCTACTATCTGCAAAGGAAAGATGAAATCGATTGCCTTGCAGGCATAGATATAATCAGCAATGAAGGGGATGCTACCCTAGAACATGCTACCCTAAAATATGCCACTTTGACATAAAGATTATTTTGAGCTGAAGGCAATTGAGAAGCAGCAGACACAGGAATAACTCCCCCTTTCTGCCTAAAAGCAGGGCATAAATTTCATTTCCTATGGTAAAAGGGACATAAACTTCTGTTTGTAAAGATACGATACCAGGAAGAGGACAAGACTCTTATCAGAGAACAATTTGAGTCTGCATAACAAATTCTACTGAACAACCCTTATCTATCATACATTTCCTACTCATCGTCCCACAATTTACTGCCCCTAAGAGCCCAAATCCCTTTTTCTTTGTTTAATTACATCTCCACAATTTATTGCCCTTTGTTAAAAGTTCTAATTGCCTTTCACTTCTTTTCTGTGAAGCCCCTGTGCACATAAATATATTGCCATCAATAAAGAAACATTCCTGTTCTTCTGTTAATCTGACTTTTGTCATTTTATTCACAGTCCCCAGGAACTGAACCTAAGAGTGTAGAGGAAGTTTTTCCTCAGCTATACCACCATTAGTATTCTTTTGCTTGACTTTGTTTGATTGCTTAGGAAATGAGTTATTGCATTTCTTTCCCCCTATTTCTATTAAACATATGGTTTAACATTGTGCTGGCTGAGTATCAACTAGAGATCTCCATAGAAGCTCCTCTAACGTGTTGCTTATTCTGGAAGACAGCTAGTAAGATACACGTGGCCATGTGTTTAAAGTTTGTTGCCCTGAGGGCTGTTGCTTTGTACCTTTGAGTGTTGCCTTACTGAGTCCCAGCAGTCCAGGAAAATTCCCTGGATTCAGACATTCCCATTATTCTGGAAAATTCATTTTTCCTTTCTCCCACATGAGCCTGCTTAGAGAGAGTGACTATAGACCACTGACTATAAAGTCATGGTCAATGAAAGAAAATGACTTCTCCATTCCATGCCTTCAGAGCTAATAACAGAGGCCTAAGGACTCCTGAGGTATCAGAGGAAGGCACTAGGCTAGTCTTCCAGTGAAACCAAGCAGAGAATAGCGAAGAGAGAAATCATTAGGGGGGCTGTTGTTTGAATTGTTTGAATTTTATGCTTGCAATTTAATTCTGTAAATCAAAAAAGGGAGATTCACTCTGGTTCTGTGTGAAAGTAAAAGTGTTAGTTGCTCAGTTGTGTCTGACTCTTTGCAACCCCCATGGACTGTAGCCTGGGATTCTTGAGGCAAGAATACTGGAGTGGGTTGCCATTTCCTCCTCCAGGGGATCTTCTCAACCCAGGGATCAAACCCAGCTTCTTGTGTCTCCTGCATTGCAGGCAGATGCTTTACCTTCTGAGCCACCTGGGAAGCCCCCTGGTTCTCTGTAGAACATGATAAATCACATCATTGTTATAAAAAACTTTTTTCTCTCTTTATGGTCAGTGGCCTCTTACCAAAAGTGTGTATTTTGAGTTTTGCAATGCCTAACAAATAAGTTGTAAAGAAGATGTATTTTTCAAAGGCTAAAGACATATACAGAAAGCAGCAAGATCTTATATTGGGAACATTTCTGAAGGGTATATGTTTATCAGAGTATCCAGCTATTCTATGACTAACTTAATTTTCTATGGTTTTTCTTAAGAAAACATTCATGAAAATATCCAATTATGGTTACAAACTACTTCCTGTGAATTATCTGTGGTGTCTACATTGATTTCCCCTCAAGATTTATACAACCAGGATGTTTGAAAGCTTGGGCATCATCTCCCCTGACAGAAACAATTTTCTGTGAAACCTTTCCATGTTAACTTCTAGTAGTTGTTTCTCAAAACTGATATACATTTAATATATTCTCTTTTCCCACAAAATGTCTTTGATGCTAACCATTTTGCTGTTATTCTCAAAGTATACACTCTCTTCTAACCATGGGCCCCAAAACCCACACAATGAGGGTGAACCACAGAGTACCTGGGTATATGTGTGTGCTCAGTCGTGTCTGACTCTTTGTGACCCCATGGAGACTGTAGCCCGCCAGGATCCTCTGTCCATGGGATTTTCCCAGACAAGAATACTGAAGTGGGTTGCCATCTTCTCCTCCAGGGGGAAGCACAGAGTAGCAGAAAGAAAAGAATATTGCTTTTCTTCCATGGAGACTTTCCATTCAATTCCACCTCTCTGTTCTGTGGATACTATTTGGTGTTGGGGAAATAGTAGCATTCACAATTTGATCTTCCAAATTTAATTTATAGCTTCTTCAACTGGTATCTTTTAAAAAAGCACCTCCAAAAAAAAAGCAAAATGGGTAGCCCTAAATGCCTGATTTTCTCCTCCTTTGGCCCAAGGGGTACCCAAGGCTCAGTACATATTCACTGTCACCAAAATACTACCTTGTAGATATTTTTGAGAGCCAGACATGAATTTGTAATGTTTTACAGGTCTGGTTCAGAGCTCTATGTCCTTTTCCTTTCTGGTAGTGAACTTGTTATATCTGTGATGAAAACAGTCATTGTGTATGTAAGTACTTTCAGAACCAGAAACCAACAAAACATCAAGATTCCAATAACTCAGGAGAATCTACCAGATTCTGACCATCTGACAATCTCATCTCAACATGTCCTGGTTTGCAGTGACCAGAAAGGTGATTGAAGCTCTGAGCTCTTATTTTATCACAAAGTCCTTTTTCTTTGTGGGTGCCTTGGATCTGGAGATAGAGAATCACGCAATCAGATAAAGCTGTGAGGAGGGCTGAGAGTTTGCTGGAATGACGCTCAAGGCACAATTTTTGCTGTTGGAGCATTTCCTGTGTGCCCTTTGAAACCTCTGAACTCAGTTCTTCAAAGTGAGAGCTACCTTATTCTGTCTTTCCGCTGAACAAATGTGTTTGCTGCTTATCTGCTTTTTTTTGCCACCCCCACCCTAATTGACTTAGCTGACATTGATTTATCACAGCAAAAGTATTGCCCTGACTGAGTCATAAGTTACATTTTTACCTGACATTATCTGGACCTTTGAAATGAAAGCATACAAATAATGGACGTTTTGTGCACAGGGCTACACACACACACACATATATATGTCTTTCTGTTTGCTTCATTCATCATGTTCTCCATACTCCCACTGTTTGTCTCCCCACTCCCACCCCTCCTCACTCCTAGTAGTTTCAGAGAGAGTTATGTTTTCTCATGAGCCAAAGGGTCATTTTTCAAGTTGAGTCCTGTTAACTTCAGTGACAGATGCTTGCTTTTCAGAAGTTCCTCTTTGCAAAACTGTTTTAGGACAGAAAATTTATTTCTCTTTAGAGAGCTGGTGTGGTAAGAGGAAACTGAAGCTGGTCTCTGGGTGTGTCTCTGTGCTAATTTGCTGTACAGTAAATATGGATATGGGTCAATAAAAGCTGTTCTTTGATCTACTGCTACAAAGGATTCATTGTAAATATATTACTGGATAAGAGGGTTATGGCTGGGTAATTGCCCCTTTTGAACAGTGCCCTGTGCCACCCTGTAGCACGTGCAAGAAGTGAGACTTATGGATTCAACCTGCCTGTGTGTTTTTTTTTTTTTTTTGAGGTGAAAAAACACATAACACAGTTTACTATCTTAACCATTTTTAAGTGTACAGTACAGCAGTGTTAAGTACAGCCTCCCTGGACTTTACTTGCTTATTTATTTATTTTTACTGAGTAGCCATTCTAACATTTCATTTCTGAGTATCCTCGTTAAAGGATAGTGTTTGGACAGAGAAATAACCTTAAAAGAATAATAACAATAACTGCAACAAAAACTTAGCAACAAGAAGTGAATAAAATCAAACAAGGCCAATATTCCTATAGCTAACACTTTTGAGTTAATTTTTGTGGTTGTTTGCTGTTCAGTTGCTAAGTCGTGTCTGACTCTTTGCGATCCCATGGACTGCAGCACACCAGGCTCCTTTGTCTTCCACTATCTCCTGGAGTATGCTCAAATTCTCCTGAGTTGATGATGCCATCTAACCATCTCATCCTCTGCTGCCCCCTTCTCCTTTTGCTTTCAATCTTTCCCAGAATCAGGGTCTTTTCCAATGAGGCAACTGTTCACATCAGGTGGCTAAAGCATTGGAGCTTCAGCTTAAGCATCAGTCCTTCCAGTGAATATTTAAGGTTGATTTCCTTTCAGATTGACTAGTTTGATCTCCTTTCAGTCCAAGGGACTCTCAAGAGTCTTCTCCAGAGCCACAGTTCAAAAACATCAATTCTTCGGTACTCAGGCTTCTTTATGGTCCAACTCTCACATCTGTACATGATTACTGGAAAAACCATAGCTTTAACTAGATGGACTTTTGTCAGCAGAGTGATGTCTCTGCTTTTTTAACATGCATTCTAGGTTTATCATAACTTTCTAGCTTTCTTTCCAAGAAGCTAGCATCTTTTAATTTCATGGCTGCAGTTACCATCCACAGTGATTTTGGAGCCCAAGAAAATAAAATCTGTCACTGCTTCCACTTTTCCCCTTCTATTTGCAATGAAGTGAAGGGACCAGATGCCATGATCTTAGGTTTTTATGTTGAGTTTTAAAGCTAGCTTTTTCACTCTCCTATTTCACCCTCATCAAGAAGCTCTTTAGTTCCTTCTTTTTCTGCCATTAGAGTGGTATCATCTGCATATCTGAGGTTGTTGATATTTCTCCTGGCAATCTTGATTCCAGCTTGTGATTCATCCAGCCTGGCATTTCCCATGATATACTCTGCATTATAAGTTAAATAAGCAAGGTGACAATATACAGTCTTGACATACTCCTTTCCCAATTCTGAACCAGTCAGCTGTTCCATATCTGATTCTAACTGTTGCTTCTTGACCTGTATACAGGTTTCTCAGGGGACAGGCAAGGTGGTCTGGTATTACCATCTCTTTAAGAATTTTCCACAGTTTGTTGTGATCCACACAGTCAAAGGATTTGGCATAGTCAAGCAGAAGTAGATGTTTTTCAGAAATTCCAGAGAAACTCTCTTGCTTTTTCTATGATCCAGCAAATGTTGGCAATTTGATCTCTGGTTCCTCTGCCTTTTCTAAATCCTGCTTGTATATCTGGAAGTTCTTGGTTCAGTTCAGTTCAGTTCAGTCACTCAGTCGTGGCTGACTCTTTGTGACCGCATGGACTTCAGCACGCCAGGCTTCCCTGTCCATCACCAACTCCCAGAACTTGCTCAAACTTATGTCCATTGAGTTGGTGATGCCATCCAACTATCTCATCCTCTGTCCTCCCCTTCTCCTCCTGCCTTCACTCTTTCCCAGCATCAGGGTCTTTTCCAATGAATTAGTTCTTCGCATCAGGTGGCCAAAGTATTGGTTCTCGGTTCATGTACAGTTGAAGCCTAGCTTGAAGGATTTTGAGCATTACTTTGCTAGCATGTGAAATGAGGGCAATTGTATGGTAGTTTCAACATTCTTTGTCATTGTTCTTCTTTGAGATTGGAATGAAAACTGACCTTTTCTAGTCCTGTGGCCACTGATGAGTTTTCCAAATTTGCTGACATATTAAGTTAATACCAGTTATTGTTACATGCTTAACATTGGCCACAGCATTGTAAAAAAATGCAATGAGAGATGATCAATGACCTCAAGATGTTTACCCTTCTGTTATGGGATAAAAGTATCAGAATAAATTATGTTTGCTAAACTAGGAATCGATATTTCAGCTATATCTCCCTAAATCAGTGATTGTATATGGAGGCATATTTCCTTTTACCCATAAATGTATAGTCTGTGTAATTACATAGTGAAGCAGAGCAGCCAATTGTAAATGTCATTGTTTGAAGTCATAAGACATGTCTAGGTGTGATAAACAACCGATGGTGGCAGGGGATTTGGAACCAGCCTCTGCTGGGGCTGGTGTTGGGCCAGCATGGCCCATAGGAGTCTCAATGGGGAGAACAAGGAGAAGGCCTTATAATAGTGATGCGATCTTGATTGTGAATTTCAGGTTTCCATGATAAACCTATAACTAAGCCTCTCTCCTTTTAGCTGCCTTGTGAGACTGGAGGCCAAACTGGAACCCAAAAGATATACCACTGCCCCCCATATTTCTTGCTTGTCAAGGCAAACAAAAGAAAAACATTCCCCTTCCTTCCCTCCTTCGTCCCTCCCTCCCTTTCTTCCATTTTTGGAAATGTGTCTGGATGTGGGATGAGTTGTTGAAAAGATGTGGATCATGAAATCCCTAACACAAAGTTGGTGCGTATTCCACGGAAAAAGACCTCACCTCTCAGATGCCATTTAGACAACGTCCCTGGTGGCTCAGATGGTAAAGAGTCTGCAAAGCAGGAGACCTGGTTTTGATCCCTGGGTTGGGAAGATCCCCTGGAGGAGGTCATGGCAACCCACTCTAGTATTGTTCCCTGGAGAATCCCATGGACAGAGGAGCCTGATGGGCTGCAGTCCATGGGGTCTCAGAGAGTCGAACATGACTGAGTAACACTTGCAATGTTTACACTGTTTACTGTCATAGTCAGCCTTCAACCACTTCAGCCAAGTTGATCCTCTAAGTAATGATTTATATGAAAGCATTTATAATGTCTAACATGCTAAGTAAATTGAATGATATGGTTTCAGTTTTTATATTATTAAAATGAACCTTTCAAATGTCACTTCTTTGATATTTCCTGTAAAGGCAGTACCGCCTACCCTGGGTCCTGAGGGGAAAAGAGGAAGAAAGGGATTGACTTTCTCTGGTTCACGATGGAAATCAAATAGGGCCCATCTCTCCTCCAGTCTGAGTCAATAGCTCTCATTTGCTTTTGTTTTTTCTTGTTTACCTTGACCTATTCTGCCATCAGCATGTACATGTGTGCAATTCCCCCACAGGCGAATGCACTCAACAAAGCATATTGGACTACATCATTGCTATAGTGATAACCTTGAATCTGCTCTAATCTGTGAAACAGCACATCATTCAGAAAGTTCCATACTTTATTATTATTAAGAAATTACTTGTGACTCACCTCAGAAATGACCTCAACAACACCTGTGATTGTGACTCAGTGTTCCCAGCATCAGGCTGATGCTCTGGCAACAGAATTGTTCTGTTTTTCCTTTGCATTGACTCCAGTTCTGGGAGGCTTCCAGATCCTTTCAGTTCAATGATTTCTATTCGGTTTCACAGACACTGAGCACCTACTGTGCTCAAGTACTCAGCCTATTCAGGGGACACAGACATAAAGCACTCCTGGTTTCCACTGTCCTGATGCTTACAGTCTAATGGCGAGTTGTTTCCCTGCTGCTCTGCCCAACTCCCTCTCTGCTTCTTCCACTGGTGCTTTCTGGTCCCACCTTTCTCCCATCTCCCCACAATTGAGGTCACAGCAAGGCTTGTGAGCGACCTTTCAAGGGTGTCTAAGACTCCTCTTTGCTCTCATAGACCTCTGGGTTTATATTGACCATTCCATTTCAAGGTACACTGGGTTGCGTCTTAGCCAGTGTGCCAGGTTCTGTGTGCTTAGCTCCATTTAATCCTCACAGCCCTATGGAGTAGGGGCAGATGAGGAAACTAAAAGCTAAAAAAGCCAAGCAGCCTGTCCCAAGTCACACAAGCAGTAGCAGATGAGTCCTGACCTGATTCCAGAATCTTTGTACTAGTCTAAGAGTGAAGCAAAACTTGTATCCATGACTTACAACCATCAAGTATGTGACATTTAAGCAAATAGTTTATGATTATTTGAAGGCCCTATATGTTTAAAAATTTTTGTTGAAATATAGTTAATTTACAATGTTGTGTTAGTTTCAGGCATACAGCCAAGTGATTCAGATATATATATATATATATATATATATATATATGTCTATATCTAGTCTATTTTAGATTATTTTCCCTTATAGGTTATTACGAGATACTGAGTATACTGCACAGCGCTGGAGCAACTGTGAGAAGATATCCCAAGTCCAAGGACAGAGAAACCCCAGCAAGATGGTAGGCGCTGGAGCAGCAGCTGCATGGCACTGGAGTGGCGGCTGCGTGGAGGTGGAGAGATTTTGAGGAGATACCCCACATCCAAGGGCAAAGGAGAAGGCCCAGCAAGATGGTAGGAGGGGCAAAATCATGTTTAGAATCAAACCCCATAACTGCCAGAGATGCTCAGAGGGCTCAAACATACCTTGTGTGCACCAGGACCCAGAGACCCCACAGAGACTGAGACAGAACTGTGTTGGAGTGTCTCCAGAGGAGGTACAGGTCAACAGTGGACTGCTGCAGGGGTAGGGTCTCTGGGTGCAGTAGACCTGGGTATGGCATAAGCCCTCTTGGAGGAGGTTGCCATTAACCCCACCATAGAGCCACTGAAACTTACACAGGACTGGGGGAACAGACTCTTAAAGGGCACAAACAGAACCTTGTGGGCACCAGGACCAAGGAGAAAGGAGCAGTGACCTCACAAGAAACAGGCCCAGACTTGCCCTTGAGTGTCCAGGAGTCTCTAGCAGAGGTGTGGGTCAGCAGTGGACTGCTGCAGAGTTGGGGATACTGAGTGTAGCAGTGCATGCATGGGACTTTTGAACGGGCTTGCCATTATCTTCATTACCTCCACCATAGTTTGGCCTCAGGTGAAATAACAGGGAGGGAACACAGCCTCACCCATCAACAGAAAATTGTATTAACGATTTACTGAGCATGGCCCTGCCCATCAGAACAAGATCCAGTTTCCCCCTCAGTCAATCTCTCCCATCAGGAAGCTTCCACAAGCTTCTTATCCTTCTCCATCAGAGGACAGACAGACTGAAAACCACAGTCTCAGAAAACTAACCAATCTGATCACATGGACCATAGCCTTGTCTAACTCAATGAAACTATGAGCCATGTTGTGTAGGGCCACCCAAGACGGATGGGTCATGGTGGAGAGTTCTAACAAAACATGGTCCGCTGGAGAAGGGAATGGCAAACCACTTCAGTATTCTTGTCTTGAGAACCCCATGAACAGTATGAAAAGGCAAAAAGATAAGACAATGAATGATGAACTCCCCAGGGTGGAGAGTTCTCCTCTAGAAAGAATAAAGAGATGGAGCCAAAACAAAAACAACACCCAGTTGTGGATGTGACAGGTGATGGAAGTAAAGTCCAATGCTGTAAAGAACGCTATTGCATAGGAACCTGGAACGTTAGGTCCATGAATCAAGGACAATTAGAAGTGGTCAAACAGGAGATGGCAAGAGTGAACATCAACATTTTAGGAATCAGCGAACTAAAATGGACTGGAATGGGTGAATTTAACTCAGATGACCATTATATCTACTACTGTGGGCAATAATCCTTTATAAGAAATGGAGTAACCATCATAGTCAACAAAAGAGTCCGAAGTGCAGTACTTGGATGCGATCTCAAAAATGACAGAATGATCTCTGTTCGTTTCCAAGGCAAACCATTCAATATCACAGTAATCCAAGTCTATGAGCTGAACAGTAATGCTGAAGAAGCTGAAGTTGAATGGTTCTATGAAGACCCACAAGACCTTCTAGAACTAACACCCAAAAAAGATGTCCTTCTCATTATAGGGGACTGGAATGCAAAAGTAGGAAGTCAAGAAATACCTGGAGTAACAGGCAAATTTGGCCTTGGAGTACAGAATGAAGCAGGGCAAAGGCTAATAGAGTTTTGCCAAGAGAATGCACTGGTCATAGCAAACACCCTCTTCCAACAACACAAGAGAAGACTCTACACATGGGCATCACCTGATGGTCAACACCATAGTCAGATTGATTATATTCTTTGCAGCCAAAGATGGAGAAGCTGTATACAGTCAGCAAAAACAAGACCAGGAGCTGACTGTGGCTCAGATCATGAACTCCTTATTGCCAAATTCAGACTTAAATTGGAGAAAGTAGGAAAAACCACTAGATCATCCAGGCATGACCTAAATCAAATAATTTATGATTATAGAGTGGAAGTGACAAATAGATTCAAGGGATTAGATCTGATAGTGTGCCTGAAGAACCACGGACGGAGGTTTGTGACATTGTACAGGAGATGGGGATCAAGACCATCCCCAAGAAAAAGAAATGCAAAAAGGCCAAATGGTTGTCTAAGGAGGCCTTACAAATAGCTGTGAAAAGAAGAGCAGAGAAAAGCAAAGGAGAAAAGGAAAGATATACCCATTTGAATTCAGAGTTCGAAAGAACATCAAAGAGAGATAAGAAAGCCTTCCTCAGTGATCAATGCAAAGAAATAGAGGAAAACAATAGAATGGGAAAAACTGGAGATGTCTTCAAGAAAATTAGAGATACCAAGGGAATATTTCATGCAAAGATAGCCACAATAAAGGACAGAAGTGGACCTAACAGAAGCAGAAGATATTAAGAAGAGATGGCAAGAATACACAGAAGAACTATGCAAAAAAGATCTTCACGACCTTGATAATCACGATAGCATGATCACTCACCTAGAGCCAGACATCCTGGAGTGTGAAGTCAAGTGGGCCTTAAGAAGCATCACTATGAACAAAGCTAGTGGAGGTGATGGAATTCCAGTTGAGCTATTTCAAATCCTAAAAGATGATGCTGTGAAAGTGCTGCACTCAATATGTCTGCAAATTTGGAAAACTCAGCAGTGGCCACAGGACTGAAAAAGGTCAGTTTTCATTCCAATCCCAAAGAAACGCAATGCCAAAGAATGCTCAAACTATCACACAATTGCACTCATCTCACATGAAACAAGATAATCCTCAAAATTTTCCAAGCCAGGCTTCCGCAATACGTAAACTGTGAACTTCCAGATGTTCAAGCTGGATTTAGAAAAGGCAGAGGAAAAGAGATCAAATTGCCAACATCTGTTGGATCATCGAGAAAGCAAGGGAGTTCCAGAAAAACATCTACTTCTGCTTTATTGACTATGCCAAAGCCTTTTACTGTGTGGATCACAACAAACTGTGGAAAATTCTGAAAGAGATGGGAATACCAGACCACATGACCTACCTCCTGAGAAATCTGTATGCAGGTTAAGAAGCAACAGTTAGAACTGAACATGGACCAACAGACTGGTTCCAAATCAGGAAAGGAGTACATCAAGACTGTATATTGTCACCCTGCTTATTTAACTTATATGCAGAGTACATCATGTGAAATGCTGGACTGGATGAAGCACAAGCTGGAATCAAGATTGCTGGGAGAAATATCAATAACTTCAGACATGCAGATGACCCCACCCTTATGGCAGAAAATGAAGAAGAACTAAAGAGCCTCTTGATGAAAGTGAAAGAGGAGAGTGAAAAAGTTGGCTTAAAGCTCAACATTCAGAAAACTAAGATCATGGCATCTGGTCCCATCACTTCATGGTGGATTAATGGGGAAACAATGGAAAGAGTGACAGACTTTACTTTTGGGGACTCCAAAATCACTGCAGCCATGAAATTAAAAGATGCTTGCTCCTTGGAATAAAAGTTATGACCAACCTAGACAGCATATTAAAAAGCAGAGACATTGCTTTGCCAACAAAGGTCCATCTAGTCAAAGCTACGGTTTTTCCAGTAGTCATGTATGGATGTGAGAGTTGGACTATAAAGAAAGCTGAGTGCCAAAGAATTGATGCTTTTGAACTATGATGTTGAAGAAGACTCTTGAGAGTCCCTTGGACAGCTAGAAGATGCAACCAGTCCATCCTAAAGAAAATGAGTCCTGGGTGTTCATTGGAAGGACTGATGCTGAAGCTGAAACTCCAATACTTTGGCCACCGCATGATGCAAAGAACTGACTCATTTGAAAAGATCGTGATTCTGGGCAAGATTGAAGGTGAGAGGAGAAGGGGACGACAGAGGATGAGATGGTTGGATGGCATCACCGACTCAATGGACATGAGTTTGGGTAAACTCCGGGAGTTGGTGATGGGCAGGGAGGCCTGGCGTGCCGCAGTCCATGGAGTCGTAAAGAGTCGGACAGGATGGAGTGACTGAACTGAACTGAACTGAGTATTCTGAGTGTAATTCCCTGTGCTTATATAGCAGGTCCTTGTAGGTTATCTGTTTTATATATAGTAATGTGTATATGTTAATCCCAGACTCCTAATTTATCCTTATCCCTCCTTTCCCCTTTGGTTTCTATAAGTTTGCTTTCTATGTCTGTGAATCTGTTTCAGGTTTATAGATAAGTTCTTTTATATAATTTTTTAAGATTCCACATTTAAGTGATATCATCAGTTATTTGTGTCTCTCTTTCTGGTTTGAAGACCCTGTACTTTTTTTTTCCCCATTTCCGTATATCCCTGATCCACAATATTGGGTCTTAAGAATATTATATGACTACTCTGTCCACTAAAATCTTAATACACTTATGACAAGGATTAAAAAAAAAATACAGAAAACTTTTTAAAGACCCGGTAGTTACCACTCCCTCCCCCTATTCCAGGATTCTAGCCTAATTGGCAAGCAAGCACTCTTCCCATGAGGTCCATCAACCTATTGATGACATAGGACTCGTTGCCAGAGCTCACACAGTGGATTCAAGCACTGGGGGGAGCCCTGGACTCTGAACAAAAGTTTTTTGTGGAGAAGCAGCTTTCACTGCATACGTAAAGAGGCCTGGATTTGCTTTGTTTTCTTTCTGTTATGAGAAATGGCTGGAGGGCTTCCTGATGTGCCAAGTAAGGTAGAATCAATGAGACACACATTTCCCAGAAGCAGACACCAATATCATCTTTGTGGTTAATCTGTAGCACCTACCACCTTGTGACCCTTCTTGAAGCTTTAAATCCTGTAAATACAAATGGATTTTTCAATCCACTTTGAATTTAAAATTGCCCAGATCTGGGAGAAATTGGTTGTTACCATGGTAGCCCGCCTACATAACAAGAAGTTTTCTAATGTATTATTTTCTTTGCATGGGCTTCAATTAATAGCTCGTGGGGAGTTTCTACAGACCCTTAACTTAATATGCTGAGATCCACAATCTAGGGGCTGGGCATGTATCTCCCTCATTTATGAAAGGCTAAAGCCAACAATTCGACTGGCTATGCAGGGAACCTGGAAGGCCCCTGGACCTCTATGCCTTTCTGATGTGTGTGCTGTTAGGTGGCAACCAGAGCTGGCAAAAACCTGCAAAGGAATACAAACCTGCCATGTGTCCAAGAATACTCCTGCAGACTCAAAAAGATAGGCCCAGTATTGGAAGCAGCAGTACTTATCTCCCTCTTAAAAAGCCTACTGATGAAGCCAGATGCTTTGCCCCGGATTGGTGATTATATTGTTTTATCCTACTCTGTGTGGAGCCAAACAGATTAAGAAATGGGATTAGGCACTTCTCCTACACTTTCCCCCAGGATCTTCTCTGTTCTGGTTGCCTATTGACCTGTTTCCCAAACCGGACTGATAATTTCAAAGGGGCCAGGGCTATTCTTATCTTGTTCATCCCATAGCAAGGACTCAAACAATATTTGCTGAGAGGATGAAATGACTGAATGAATGAAGCTTTAAAAAATTCTCGTCCCATGAAAAAATTGATAATAGATCACCATCTCTACGGAATTCAGTGATCTGATTAGAGCCAGAATGGAGAGAAAGGGAAGCTGTTGAAATATATTTGAGGTTGCGGAGTGAAACAGGAGGACATCCTCCCATTTGTGACAACATGGATGAACTTTGAGCACATCAAGCTAAGCAAAATGTCAGACAGAGAAAGACAAGTACTGTATGACATCACTTGAATGTGAAATCTAAAAAAGCAAAACCTATGAAAAACAGTAGAATGGTCGTTACCAGGGAATGGGGGCAGGGGCATCAGAGTGATAGTGTTTAAGGGTATAAACTTGTAGAGAATAGTAAATTAACCATAGAGATCTAATACACAGTATAATAAGTGTAAACAATAATATTACACTGTAATTATATAATGTGATAAATATCAATACATGAGCAAATATATTACAATATATACATGTACACCTTTGATTCATACAATGTTACATGTCAAAGTTATTCACTAAAAAATTGAGAAACGATTCACATACCATTTAAACAAAAGAAACTGAGACTCCAGGGGCATGCCATTTTACTCAAAGATAGAAGAGTTGTGGTGAGCGCTTGGGAGAGGAGCATTGTGGCTGATCAGAGGCAAATCAGAAAAGGACTGGAGGGTGATTTTGTACTTTGAGGGAGCAGAGAAACACAGTGGGAAGGAGGGTGGGGGCTGAAGTGAAATCCTAGAGAATCAGAGAGCAATCTTCCTCGGGGAGCTAAGAGAGCTGGTTTGCAAGTGGGGCAGGGAGCATAACAGAGGAAATGATCTGGGACAAGGAGAACAGTAGATGCCCTGAGCAGCATAAGGCTGGTTCTACGAGCAGCCAGGTGTTACTTATGCCTAAGGTAACCCTGAGACAATTTCACAGCCAAGAGATTTTGCATCAAAGAGCTGACTCTTCAGTGGTGAGGGTCCTAGTGGGACTGCCTCCATCGCAAGTGTGCAGACCCAATATAGGCAGACTGGGCTGGTAGGGGCCAAATCCAATCTGCCACCTGTTTCTGTTGAATAAAGTTTTTTTTTTTATCTTCTTACATTTTTTAAAAATTGGAATATAGTTGATTTACACTGTTGTGTTAGTTTCTGGTGTATAGCAAAGTGATAAAGTGATTCAGTTATATATATATTACATGTATATATACACACATAAATATATACTTTTTCATATTCTTTTCAATTATGGTTTATTACAGGATATTTAATTAATTCCAACAACACAATAGATAAATCTACACATGGACATCACCAGATGGTCAATACTGAAGTGAGATTGAATATATTGTTTGCAGCTGAAGATGGAGAAGCTCTATACAGTCAGCAAAAATAAGACCAGGAGCTGACTGTGGCTCAGATCATGAACTCCTTACTGCCAAATTCAGGCTTAAGTTGAAGAAAGTAGGGCAAACCAATAAACCATTCAGGTATGACCTAAATCAAATCCCTTATGATTATACAGTGGAAGTGACAAATAAATTCAAGGTATTAGAGTGTCGGAAGAACTATGGACAGAGGTTCTTAACATTTTACAGGAGGCAGTGATCAAAACCATCCCCAAGATAAATAAATGCAAAAAGGCAAAATAGTTGTCTGAGGAGGCCTTACAAATATCTGAGAAAGGAAGAGAAGCAAAAGGTAAAGGAGAAATGGAAAGATATATCCATCTGAATGCAGAGTACCAAATAATAGCAAGGTGAGATAAGAAAGCCTTCCTAAGTGATCATTGCAAAGAAATAGAGGAAAACAACAAAAATGGGAAAGACTATAGAGATCTCTTCAAGAAAATGAGAGATACCAAGGGAACATTTCATGCAAAGATGGGCACAATAAAGGACAGAAATGGTATGGACCTAACAGAAGCAGAGATATTAAGAAGAGGTGGCAAGAATACACAGAACTATACAAAAGAGATCTTAATGACCCAGAAAACCACAATGGTGTGATCACTCACCTAGAGCCAGACATCCTGGAGTGTGAAGTCAAGTGGGCCTTAGGAAGCATCACTACGAACAAAGCTAGTGGAGGTGATGGAATTTCAGTTGAGCTATTTCAAATCCTAAAAGATGATGCTGTGAAAGTGCTGCACTCAATATGCCAGCAAATTTGGAAAACTCAGCAGTGGCCACAGGACTGGAAAAGGTCAGTTTTCATTCCAATCCCAAAGAAAGGCAATGCCAAAGAATGCCCAAACTACTGCACAATTGCATTCTTCTCATTCACTAGCAAATAATGGTCAAAATTCTCCAAACCAGACTTCAACAGCATGTGAAGTGTGAACTTCCAGATGTTCAAGCTAGATTTAGAAAAGGTAGAGGAACCAGAGATCAAATTGTCAACATCTGTTGGATCATAGAAAAAGCAAGAAACTTTCAGAAAAATATCTACTTCTGCTTCATTGACTACACTAAAGCCTTTGACTGTGTGGATCACAACAAACTGTGAAAAATTCTTCAAGAGATGAGACTACCAGATCACCTGACCTGCCTCCTGAGAAATCTGTATGCAGGTTAAGAAGCAACAGTTAGAACTGGACATAGAACAACGGACTGGTTCCAAACTGGGAAAGGAGTATGTCAAGACTGTATACTGTCATCCTGCTTATTTAACTTATATGCAGAGTACATCATGTGAAATGCTGGACTGGATGAAGCACAATCTAGAATAAAGATTATTGGGAGAAATATCAATAACCTCACATATGTAGATGACACCAACCTTATGGCAGAAATTGAGGAGGAATCAAGGAGCTTCTTGATGAAAGTGAAGGAGGAGTGAAAAAACTGACTTAAAACTCAACATTCAAAAAACGAAGATCATGGCATCTGGCCCCTTCACTTCATGGTGGATAAATGGGGAAACGATAGAAAAAGTGACAGACTTTATTTTCTTGGGCTCCAAAATCCCTGTGGATGGTGACTGCAGCCATGAAATTAAAAGACACTTGCTCCTTGGAAAAAAGCTATGACAAACCTAGACAGCATATTAAAAAGCAGAGACATTACTTTGCTAACAAAGCTCCATATAGTCAAAGTTATGGTTTTTCCAGTAGTCATGTATGGATGTGAGAGTTGGACCATAAAGAAAGCTGAGTGCCAAAGAGTTGATGCTTTTGAAATGTGGTGTTGGAGAAGACTCTTGCGAGTCTCTTGGACTGTAAGGAGATTAAACCAGTCAATCCTAAAGGAAATCAGTCCTGAATATTCATTGGGAGGACTGATGGTGAAGCTGAAGCTCCAATACTTTGGCCACCTGATGCAAAGAACTGTCTCATTGGAAAAGACCATGATGCTGCAAAAGATTGAAGGCAACAGGAGAATTGTTAGATGGCATCACTGACTCGATGGACATGAGTTTGAGCAGGCTCTAGGAGTTGGTGATAGACAGGGAAGCCTGGCATGCTCCACCATGGGGTCACAAAGAGTCAGACATAATTGAGAGACTGAACAGAACTGAACAGGATATTTAATATAGTTACCTGTGCTATACAGTAAGACCTTGTTGTTTATTTATTTTACGTATAGTCTAATCTGCTACTATAGTCACATCTGCTAATCCCAAACTCCTAATTTATCCTTCCCCCACCCCCTTTTCCCCTTTAGTAACCATAAGTTTGTTTACTATGTTTGTGAGTCTGTTCTGTTTTTTAAATAAGTTCATTTGTATCATATTTTATATTCCACATATAAATGATAGCATGTAATAATTGTCTTTCTCTTTCTGACTTGCTTCACTTAGTATGATAAATTCTAGGTCCACTTGTGTTGCTGCAAATAGCATTATTTCATTATTTTATGGGTGAGTACTATTCCATTTTATTTATATATATTTATATTTATATATATTTATATTTATATATACATGTAAGCATACCTGTATACATGTATATACCACATCTTATTTTCTGTTCCTCTGTCAATGGACATGTAGATTGCTTCCATGTCTTGGCTATTGTGAGTAGTGCTGCCATGAATATTGTGATGCACGTATCTTTTTGAATTAGAGTTTTTGTCTTTTCTGGATACAGTGTGTGCCCAGGAGTGAGATTGCTAGATCATATGGCAACTCTATTTTTAGTTTTTTAAGAAACCTCCATACTGTTTTCCATCATGGCTGCACCAATTATAAATAAAGTTTTATTGGCTCACACCCACTCCCATTTCTTCACATATTATGGCTAATTTTCTCTGCTTGTCACAGTAGCTGTGACAGAGTCCATATGGCCCACAATGCCTACACTCTTTAATATTTGACCCTTTATAGAAAAAGTTTAGGGCTTTCCTGGTGACTCAGATGGTAAAGAATCTGCCTGAAATGCAGGAGACCTGGGTTTGATCCCTGGGTTGGGAAGATCCCCTAGAGGAGGCCATGGTAACCACTCCAGTATTCTTGCCTGGAGAATCCCATGGACAGAGAAGCCCGGTGGGCTACAGTCTATGGGATCACAAAGAGTTGAAGTTTGCAGACCTTGGTGTAGACAGTCATTTTGGAGGGCCTCTCTGTGTCGTCCATGGTTATGCTTGGAGAATGGGCTGAGCATGGTCTGTGGAGTGGAACTGGCCTGCTGGTCCCTGGTTCCCGTCTTAGTTCATTGCAGACAAGTCACTTAACTTCCGGAAGCATGCTGTACCAATCATGGTGTGTCTCATAATTACTACCCTTTCTACTTCGTATGAGTAGCAAATGCGTAAAGCTGTGGGAAAATGACCCACAAAGTTCTCCAGTGAGTTGGCCCCCAGAATAGCCAGCTCGGGCATTAAGAAGTTGTTTGTCACATGGTGCAGGCATGGAATTTTTGTGTCATACACCCTCTCCTAAGAAATATGTGGCAAAGCCTCTGTTCCATGTTTTTTTCCCATTTTTTTTATTGCAATAAATACATAGGACATAAAATTTCTCATCTTAAAACATTTTGAAGTGTACATTTCAGTGGTATTAATGTTGTGCAACCATCACCACTGCCAATTTCCAGAACTCTTCTCATCTTGTAAAACTGAAAGTCTGTATTTATTAAAAATAACTGCCCAGTTCCCCCACCCCCAGGCCCTTGAAACCACTAGTCTACTTAAACAAAAAAAAAAAAAAAAAAAAACTTTATTTATTCATTTTTGCCTGTACTGGGTCTTTGTTGCTGCATGGGCTTTCCTCTAGTTGCAGCAAGCAGGGGCTATTCTCTAGTTATGATGCTTGGGCTTCTCATTACAGTGGCTTCTCTTATTGTGGAACACAGGCTCTAGGGTGCACAGGCTTCAGTAGTTGAGGCTCCTGGGCTCTAGAACACAGGCCCAGCAGTTGCGGCACATGGCCTTAGTTGCTCCACAACGTGTGGAATCCTCCTGGACCAGGGATCGAACTCATGCCTCCTGCACTGGCAGGCAGATTCTTTACCACTGAGCCACCAGGGAAGCCCCACTATTCTACTTTTTGTCTCTGATTTTTATTACTCAAAGCACTTAAAATGTGAGACACTTCAAGTATCTCATGTAAGTAGAATCATACAGTATTTCTTTTTGTGACTGACATTTCACTTAGCATAATGTCTTCGATGTTCATCTCTGTTACAGCATATGTTAGAATTTCACTCCTTTTTAAAGCTGAATAATACTCTATTGTATAGATATACCACATTTTGCTTACTCACTTATTTATCAGTGAACACTTGTGTTGCTTCCATGTTTTAGCTATTTTGAATAATGCTGCTATGAACATGGGTTTACCATTATCTCTTTGAGAGCCTACTTTCAACTCTTTAGTCTATATAGATTTTCTTGATTGAATTTCAGCATTGAAAATTAGGAGTTTTTCATAAAATTTGGAAAGCTTTCAGCCATTATTTCTCTAAATATTATATCTGCCTTTTTGTCCCTCTCCTTTCTTCCCAGCCCATTATTCATATGTGTGTGTGCTTAACGGAATCTCTGCTATCTCCGAGACTGTTCATTTTCTTCATTCTTTCCTCTTTTTCTTCTTCAGATTGCATAATCTCTTTTGATGTATCTTTAATCTCTCCGATTCTTTCTTCTTCGAGCTCACATCAACTGTTGAGCTCCTTTAGTAACGTGTTCATTTCAGTTATTCTACTTTTCAATGGTATACTTTCTCTTTGGCTTTTTTTTTTAAATGTGTATCTTTTTATTGCTATTCTTTATTTCAGGAACCATGTCATTATATCTTTATTTTTTTAAACATGCTTTCCTTTTGTCTTTGGACATATTTATAATAGCTGCTTTGAAGTCTTTTTCTACTAAGTCCAACTTCTTGTCCCCCTCAGCGGCAGCTTCTATTGCCTGGTTTGCCTTGTGCATGGGTCACAGTTTCCTGCTTTTTTGTGGGACTATCCTACCATTCTGGTGAAAATTGGACGTTTTATAGAGTATGTTGTATTAACTCTGGATTCTGATTATGCTAGTCCACTTCCCTCCTGCCCTCCCTCTTTTTGTTCTTGTTGCTCATTTTATGTTGTTTGTTTGCTTATTTGTTTAGTGACTTGCCTGGACAAATTCTGTAAAATCTATTTCTCTTGCAGTATGCAGCTTGTGATATAACTGCTCATTTTTTTCCTTATTCTTATTTTAAGCCTGGCATCCTGGAAGTCATACATGGTCAGCAGAGCTTCTTGGTCAGTCAGTGATTGGCCAGAGGTTGAGCTTATGCCCCCTGAGCCAATAAACCTTCCACCCTTTGCTGTTCAATGTGTGTATGGCTTGAGGACTGTTTTCAAAGTTTGGAGACTTTAGAATTATGTTCCACATTCAGTCCCTAGTAGCTCAGATGGTTAAGAATCTGCCTCCAGTGCAGGAGACCTGGGTTTGATCCCTGGATTGTGAAGATCCCATGGAGAAGGAAATGGCAACCCTCTCTGGTATTCTTGCCTGAAAAATCCCATGGACAGTGGAGCCTGGCCGGTTGCAGTCAATGGGGTGGCAAAGGGTCAGACACGACTGAACGACTAACACTTTTACTTTCCACGTTCATTCAGGGACTGGAAGTTCACAAGTACCCTTTCTGGATGCTCCTAAAAGGGCCAGTCCTGCGTATGCATGCGGTTTTCAGGAGCACCAGGCATGAATACGATTTTAGCAGGGCACTCTTTGCCTATCTTTTTCCTGGATCACCCTACTGAATTTCTGTCTGGTCTGTCATTTTGTTTGTCTGTACTAGTATCGTGTAGCTGTTGGTCTTCTCTAATTTTTAGCCAGTATAATCTCTAATGTTTTCAATAATACTCCTGGGCATAAAGTTCCTCTATGTTCTCTGAGTTCCTCTGTGTCACAAATTAAGTCATTCTTCTTAGGCAGAGCCTCAGCTCTACCAGTGTTCACAGTTTTCCATGCCCTCAGCTCTCCCCATAACCCCAAGGAGAGTTGGAGCCGTAGGGACATATATAAGCTACTGTTTTTCCTGAGTTGATTTTCCCTTCTAGAGTCAACCCTTTGTGCTACAGATCTGGAGCCATAGTGGGGACGTGGAGAGGGGAGCCACTGGCCACTCGCCACCCCACCTAAAGTGGAACCTCCATACTGTGGAACCAGAGCCGAAGGAGGATGGGAGCTGGTGGTCTTCATGGGCTGCGTGAAAGTGAAGTCGCTGAGTTGTGTCCAACTTTTTGGAACCCCATGGTATATAGCCTGCCAGGCTCCTCCATCCATGGGATTTTCCAGGCAAGAATACTGGAGTGGGTTGCCATTTCCTTCTCCAGGGGATCTTGCCGACCCAGGGATCGAACCCAGGTGTCCCACATTGCAGGCAGACTCTATGGTCTGAGCCACCAGGGAATGCCCATACAGCATAGATTTTCCCTAATACAGAATGGGTTGGGGTGGGAGCAGCCCCTGGCTCAAATGTTCCCATTGTTCTCACTGAGATTCAGTAGATTTTACTGAATAAGTGCCTCTCAATTTATTGTTGTTTTTAACAGTTACCGCAGTTTTATCACTGTCTTTCTGGGGAGAGCATTGCTGGACTCCTTATACAGCCACTGTGCAAGTCCCACCTCCAATCCCATGATGTTTTGACATCAACAGCTGAATACTTCCTGTCTGCGAAATCATCAGATTCATGGAAATTTGGGGTTGGGGGTAAATCATCAAAGTTCACTTGGAGACTCACAGGTTAGTTCCTTCTAGTTGTATTCCCTTGTGAGGCACACTGTACCCTTTACTGAGGTGGATGGTTTTGGTCAGACCCCGTGGGGCCCCTACTGATCCTTTGCCTTTTGGTTACAAGTGTTTGGCAGAGTGGATTGAATTTGTGCCTCTCTAGCTCAGGGAAGATTGACAACCTGATAACAAAAGACTGTTCATACCCTTTCATGGGGCCCTGTTAGGCTCTCCTGACCTTTGCATACTCTTCTGATCAGGTTCAGTGAGCACATACCCAGCTCATCTGTGGCCCCATTCCCTGCATCTTCCTCTCCTCCTACTTGCCTAGATTACTCTAGATACCTTTGGTTCAGCAGACATCACACAATAGATATTGCTGTTCATTGTTTATGCCTCTGCCTCTCTCTTGCCAGAATTGCAGCCCCTCTGGGACAGAGAATCTCATCTTATCCAGGACCAGTCACTAGACAGCCTCACACCAGTCACCATGGTATATCCTGGGTCAGAGTCCTCACATTACACTGAGTTTTTATAATTGACTTTCAATTATACCTGATATGTTATTGAAGTGGTAGTATTTATAATAGTAACAACTAAATAATACTATGACAATGATACCTAAAATTAAATGCTAACTATGGCCCAGAAACTGTTCTAAACACTTTGCATTTATTAACTCACTGAAGCTTCAAAACCATCCTATGAGGGATGTATTATCATTATCTCCATTTTGCAGATGAGAAAACTGAGGCACAGACCATGTACGTAATGTCTTAGTAAACTATATTTGCTGAGAGAATAACACTTTGAATTTATTTATATATTTAACTGAAGTATAGTTTATTCACAATGTTGTGTTAGTTTCTGGTATACAGCAAAATGATTCCTATATATATGTATATACTATTTTGGGAGGCTTCCCTGATGGCTCAGTGGTAAAGAATCTGCCAGCAATTCAGGAGACCCTAGTTTAATCCCTGCATCAGGAGGATCCCCTGGAGGAGGGCATGGCTATCCACTCCAGTATTCTTGCCTAGAGAATCCCATGGACAGAGGAGTCTGGTGGGCTACAGTCCATAGGGTTGCAAAGAGTTGGACACAACTGAAGTGACTGAGCACGCACACATATTCTTTTCTATTAGAATAATAATTTGAAAACAAATGTCAACTGCAGAAAAGGCACCCAAGCCATGTCAAGTCTTGGATATAACGAAGTCCAGGGATGCAGGGAGACAATGGCGTTTGTTGATCTGATGTTGGGACAACAATGATTTTGTGTTTCTAAGGCCTCAAAGCAGTAGCATCTCTCACGTGTGTCAGTCTGTGGCTCGGTTACTTTATCCAGAGGCTTTGGGGTGCTAATGGAGCCGGGGATTTGAGGCTTTCCCCTGCTGCGTTCTCTCAGCATTGCCAGGGCAACTTCCAGAGGGTGGGCTGCTCAGGTCAGGAATGAGCTTCCCTACAGGGGGCGCATGTGCTCTCAGGCCTGAAATCTTTTGTCATTTCAGCTCCCTTCTTGGCAGTGCAGCAGCAATGTATTTTTGAGACTGCAATTTCTTTCTTTCTCTCTCTCTCTCTAAGTGAAAGCTAGAAATCTGTGAATATCCTGGAGCCATTTCTAATTTCTAGCTTTTCAACAACAACAAAAAATGGGAGTAAGAAGAGTCCACTTCCTCACTCAGACAGGCCTGAATTAGATGCTTGAAAGGACGCAGGGGCAGAGCCTCATGCCAGTCACTGTGGTGTATCCTGGGTCAGAATCCTCACATTACACCGAGTTTTTATCACTGATTTTCAACGTGACTGTCCATTACCTTTGCCATGGTAACCCCACAGCTTTGCCTACACTCAAGCTATAATGTGGCAGAACCTGCAGGAAAAGCATTGCTCTTTGCTTTTGGTTGTGAACAATTTATTGACTAATTTCCAGGCCCAGAGGGCACACAGCATCAGACCCTTCAGGCTACCTTTCTTCCTAGAGGCCAGAGACCAAAATGCATGTGACAGCTCTAGAATTTTCCTAGTGGCAGTTGGTGCTGCTCACTCCACCCACAGAAAGAAAAACTGGCAGAGGCTTTTATCCTTTGGGGTCACAATTACTTTTTGAAACGGGGCAATCGCAACTGTGGAAAGGCTGAGTCAGGGAATTTTCTGTATTTAAGATAAAAATGCTATGGGCTTGTGTCATTGGTGACCTGGAACCTTCCCTTCTACCCTGAAATCTTCCAAAGCCCTCTTATTGGGGTGGGGGTAGCTGTTCAATATTTCTAACTTTCTCCTCTTAAAAGCTCTTTCTCATATATAACTGAAGTCAGACTGTTCCATTTTATGAGGCTGAACCATATGCAGTGGCTGATATTTAATCACATTTACCTACTAAATGGTTCAACCTAATCGAGTTAGAAATTTTCTTTTGAGCAGGAGAGAGAGACATCACAGTTAATAAGAACCAAGAATTGGAGACAGAGCAAATTCTTAGGCCTGGGGCCAGAGGCAAGGGGTGGACCGGGATGGGGGGCGGCCTCCAAGCACCATCCCCAGGTGTGGGCACTGCAGCTGGTGCACTCATGCCTTGACTTCAACCTCAGCCTGGAGAGAAGATGCTGGTTGGAGTGGGGAGGACAAACCCCAAGGAACATCAGCTTCACTGAAGAGTCATGAAACCTTTCAAAGTCAAAACAGGTTGTTGTGGTTGAAAAATGCCAACGACTGTGTCTTTCTCAGAGTTAGAAAACATTGCCCATATTCACATGCAAAGGAGCATTTTCAACCTCCTGTATTTCCCTTGCTTGGGCAATGCTGAGCTTTGATTTTCTTTATTGATATTTTTCTCTCATGTTCTTTATGGCAGTTGCTTTCCCAGATTAGAAATTCTTACATCTTTCTCTCAGGCTGAGCATGGCTATTACATTATTTGAATCAAAGTAATAACCAAATCAAACCAAATCCCAAAAACTCTGTTAGAACATGTAGAAACTAGTTTCTTGGGGAACCAATGTAACCTTTTAATCTGCTAAGGAATGGGTTCTAAATTGATTCATGCCAATGAATAACTAGGAAAATGAAGACTGCAGTTTGAAATGGTGGACCTTTGCTTTTCTTCCTTAGTATCATGATAAAAGTGTGATTTGTGCTCCTGTTGGTTGCAGCATAAGATACACAGGTTTTTTAAAATTTTTTGGTCAAGCCACGTGGCATTCAGTATCTTAGTTCCCTGACACAGGGTTTTATTGGGATTTACCTAGTTAGAGGCCACTGACAGAATTCGTCAGATTTCTTCAGCAACCAACCTGCTAAAAAGAGACTCACTTCTCCTTGTGTCCTTGTGAAATTTGCAGCAAATAGTCAGACAAACCCGAGAAAGCATTCAGTTCCTGGACAGTGTTCCCATTAACCACTGGGCCCAAGGCCTCACTGCAGTATCTCCAATTTTGGCTATTTTTTATGCAAATCACAAATCATCCAGTGCCATGTTAGTGATCTTGATCCTGATTCTGGCTGCTTTAGAAAACCTCAGGTCCCTTGACCTTAGCACCACGCCCCCACCCAGAGTCTCCTGGAAATATTAATAGTATACTAGAATTGGGTAACCCAATGCTCTCATCTCGTGTAAGGATTCTTATCACCTGAGTAGTGTAGTATTGGTTGTGGTCATTTGTTGTAGTTCAGCTAATCTCGCAATTCATTAACTAACCAGTTTCTTCTTCTGCAACCTGGTGTAATAACACTACCTTACAAAGGTGTTGGGCTTCCCAGGTGGCGCTAGTGGTAAAGAACCTGCCTGCCAGTTCAGGAGATGTAAGAAACATGGGTTCGATCCCTGGGTCAGGAAGATCCTCCGGAGAAGGAAACGGCAACCCACTCCAGCATTCTTGCCTGGAGAATCCCATGGATAGAGGAGCCTGGAAGGGTATAGTCCATAGGGTTGCAAAGAGTGAGACACGACTGAAGCGACTTAGCACGCATGCATGCACAAATGTGTTGCTGTGAACATTACGATTAGATTAGTTGAGCAAGGAAGGATTGGGAGTTTGGGATTAGCAAATGCCAACCATTCAGGTATGACCTAAATCAAATCCCTTCTGATTATACAGTGGAAGTGAGAAATAGATTTAAGGGACTAGATCTGATAGACAGAGTGCCTGATGAACTATGGACAGAGGTTCGTGACACTGTACAGGAGACAGGGATCAAGACCATCCCCATGGAAAAGAAATGCAAAAAAGCAAAATGGCTGTCTGAGGAGGACTTACAAATAGCTATGAAAAGAAGGGAAGCGAAAAGCAAAGGAGAAAAGGAAAGATATTCCCATTTGAATGCAGAGTTCCAAAGAATAACAAGGAGAGATAAGAAAGTCTTCCTCAGTGATCAATGCAAAGAAATAGAGGAAAAGAACAGAATGGGAAAGAAGAGAGATCTCTTCAAGAAAATTAGAGATACCAAGGGAATGTTTCATGCAAAGATAGGCTCAATAAAGGACAGAAATGGTATGGACCTAACAGAAGCAGAAGATATTAAGAAGAGGTGGCAAGAATACACAGAAGAACTCTACAAAAAAGATCTTCATGACCCAGGTAATCACGATGGTGTGATCACTCACCTAGAGCCAGACATCCTGGAATGTGAAGTCAAGTGGGTGTTAGAAAGCATCACTACGAACAAAGCTAGTGGAGATGATGGAATTCCAGTTAAGCTATTTCAAATCCTGAAAGATGATGCTGTGAAAGTGCTGCACTCAATATGCCAGCAAATCTGGAAAACTCAGCAGTGGCCACACGACTGAAAAAGGTCAGTTTTCGTTCCAATCCCAAAGAAAGACAATGCCAAAGAATGCTCAAACTACCGCACAATTGCACTCATCTCACACGAAACAAGATAATGCTCAAAATTCTCCAAGCCAGGATTCAGCAATACTTGAACTGTGAACTTCCAGATGTTCAAGCTGGTTTTAGAAAAGGTAGAGGAACCAGAGATCAAATTGCCAACATCTGCTGGATCATTGAGAAAGCAAGAGAGTTCCAGTAAAACATCTATTTCTGCTTTATTGGCTATGTCAAAGCCTTTGACTGTGTGGATCACAAGAAACTGTGGAAAATCCTGAAAGAGATGGGCATACCAGACCACCTGACCTGCCTCTTGAGAAACCTGTATGCAGGTCAGGAAGCAACAGTTAGAACTGGACATGGAACAACAGACTGGTTCCAAATACGTCAAGGCTATATATTGTCACCCTGCTTATTTAATTTATATGCTGAGTACATCATGAGAAATGGTGGGCTGGATGAAGCACAAGCTGGAATCAAGATTGCCGGGAGAAATATCAATAACCTCAGATATGCAGATGACACCACCCTTATGGCAGAAAGCGAAGAACTAAAGAGCCTCTTGATGAAAGTGAAAGAGGAGAGTGAAAAAGTTGGCTTAAAGCTCAACATTCAGAAAACTAAGATCATGGCATTTGGTCCCATCACTTCATGGGAAATAGATGGGGAAACAGTGTAAACAGTGTCAGACTTTATTTTTTTTGGGCTCCAAAATCACTGCAGATGGTGATTGCAGCCATGAAATTAAAAGACCCTTACTCCTTGGAAGGAAGGTTATGACCAACCTAGACAGCATATTTAAAAGCAGAGACATCACTTTATCAACAAAGGTCTGTCTAGTCAAGGCTGTGGTTTTCCCAGTGGTCATGTATGGATGTGAGATTTGGACGGTGAAGAAAGGTGAGCACCGAATAATTGATGCTTTTGAACTTTGGTGTTGGAGAAGACTCTTGAGAGTCTCTTGGACTGCGAGAAGGTCCAACCAGTCCATCCTAAAGGAGATCAGTCCTGGGTGTTCATTGGAAGGACTGATGTTGAAGCTGAAACTCCAATACTTTGGCCTCCTCATGCAAAGAGCTGACTCATTGGAAAAGACCCTGATGCTGGGAAGGATTGGGGCCAGGAAGAGAAGGGGACGACAGAGGATGAGATGGCTGGATGGCATCACCGACTCGATGGACATGGGTTTGGGTAGACTCCGGAAGTTGGTGATGGACAAGGAGGCCTGGTGTGCTACGATTCATGGGGTCGCAAAGAGTTAGACACGACTGAGCTACTGAACTGAACTGAACTATTATATATAGGATGGATAAACAACAAGGTCCTACTGTATATCACAGGGAACTATATTCAATATCCTGTGATAAACCAGAATGGACAACAATATGAATAAGAATGTATATATGTGTATAACAGAGTCACTTTGCTGTACAGCAGAATTAACACAACATTGTAAATCAACTGTAATTCAACAAAAAAATTTAAAAAGACTAAAAAAACAAAGATTAGATTATTTAAAGAACCTAATACAGAGGCTGATGTAACAGATACTCAAGAAATGTTTTTTATCCTCAACTTAAAAAAAAAAGCAGAACTCACTAATTTCAAGCATTTACTTTGTGATAACATATGAAGACTGACATCCAGCAGTTTCTATTTCACTTCACTTTGCTGATGATTCATTAACCATCCTGGGACTTGGATCCCATATCAGCCCTCATGGGCCCCAAGCTCAAGCCTCACAGCCTCACATTACCTGAGCTGGGGACCGCCTGGTGACTTCCATCAGCTCTCTTGTAGAGCAGCAGTTCTCATAAGCAGGATGTGGGACCAGCAGGGGCAGCAGCACCTAGAAACTTGTTAGAAATGAAAATTCTTGAGTCCCATCCAGAACTGCTGCTGCTGCTGCTAAGTCGTTTCAGTCGTGTCCGACTCTGTGCAACCCCATAGACGGCAGCCCACCATGCTCCGCCGTCCCTGGGATTCTCCAGGCAAGAATACTGGAGTGAGTTGCCATTTCCTTCTCCAGTGCATGAAAGGGAAAAGTGAAAGTGAAGTCGCTCAGTCATGTCCGACTCTTAGCGACCCCATGGGCTGCAGCCTACCAGGCTCCTCCGTCCATGGGATTTTCCAGGCAAGAGTACTGGAGTGGGGTGCCATTGCCTTCTCCGCCCATCCAGAACTACTGAATCAGAAACCCTGGGGTTGGGACCCAGCGGGTTTCAACAAGCTCTGCAGGTGATTCTGATGTACTAAGTGTGAGAACCCACTGTTGTAAAGTATGAGCCATGGTGGGGAGGTAAGGGCAGGGAGGAAGGCTTGGCTTCTTTTCTCTGCATGTCCATTCTCTTTCCTTATCGTGAGATTTAAAAAAGGGAGCAAGAAAATCCCGCTTTTATTGCCAGCAGAAGATATTGGGAAACACCTTTCATTCAGCCTCTCAATTCCCATATGTTTTCCCTCTCCTCTGGGGACAGAGAGTTGCAGCTTGAGCGGGTCCCCTTGGCTCCTGTGTTCTGGATGCCAGCAGTCCACTTCTGTGTCTTGAGCTTTAGGTGAGAATAACTTCTCTCATCTCCCTTCTCTTGTTATCAGAGTCAGGCATATTTCACCTCACAGGCTTAACTTTTTTGCCCTCTCAATATGCCTAGTCCTGTCCTTTTCCTCACTGTTACTTGCAGTCCTAACTCCAAGGAGGTAGGGAAATTGGAGTGAACTGGAAAAAGGGGAGGAGTAGGCCTAGCAAAATGGGACTACCCTGGGTTTTGCTGGTAGGTGGTGAGTAATAATTGTCAGTTCAGCTTCTTGTCCTGGATTTTCTTTTCTTTTTGTAAAATTGAGATGTAGTTAATTTACAATATTAGTTTCAAGTGCACAGCAAAGTGATTCAGTTATATACACACACATATAAATACATCATATATACATATATTCCTTTTCAGATTCTTTTCTCTTATAGGTTATTATAAGATATTGAGTAGAGTTCCCTGTGTTATACAGTAGGTCCTTGTTGTTTATGTATTTTATATATAGTGGTGTGCATCTGTGAATCCCAAATTCCTAATGGATTTTCTTTCAGGTTGTATCTGAAGTAGCTTTGAAGCCCTCCTACTACTCCCTCCCCACCCAACTTCCAGGAGCCCCTGCTTCCTAGTCTATTTAGTAGTCTTTCTGTTGCTGATAAGATTAAATCAGCAAACAGAAGCTCATCTGAAAACATTAGGCAGCCTTAGGAGGAGTTTTTATTCCAATCAAAACAAAAACAACCAAAAACCCCACAAAACAAATATTGAACAAAAAATGGAAGAGGTTTGCCTTTTCTCATAACACCTCTCAAAAGTCATAGCAATGATCTACTTTCCTGAGACTTGATCCCTTTTAAATATTAGTCCAGTGAATGGTGATGAGAAATGAAAATTGGATGTGTTCTTACGGTTACTAAAGGGGAAAGGTGGGGAAGGGATAAATCAGGACTTTGGGATTAACAGATATGCACTACTATATATAAAATAAACAACAAGGTCCTACTGTATAGCACAGGGAACTATATCTAATATTTTGTAATAACTTATATGGGAAAACACTGAAAAGAAGCACTTTGCTGTATACCTGAAACTAACACAATGCTGTAAATCAACTATACTTTAATAAAAATTAAATAAAGAAAATTGGATGTATAAAACATCATATATATATATATATATGTTTAGTATGTATTTTATTGTGATAATTTCAAACATAAAAATAAGCATACACAATAATATAATGAAACCTCCCTACCTATCACCCAGCTTCAACAACTGTCTATTCATGGCCAATCTTACTTCATTTGTGCCCCCATCCACTTCTCTCCTTCTCATATTTTTTGAAGGAAATCTCAAATGTCATGTTATCCATCATAATTTCAGCGTGTACCTCTGAATGGTAAGGACTTTACAAAAATATAGCCATGAGACCATTATCAGACTTTTATTTTTAAAGAAAAGTAACAAAAAATTCTTAATGTCATCAAGTATCCATTGTGTTCAAATTTCCAATTTTCTCATAAATAGCATAAATTATTATTCATTTTTAAAATTTATTTTAATTGAAAGATAATTGCTTTACATAATTTTGTTGTTTTCTGCAAAATATCAACATGAATCAGCCACAGATAAATTATTTTTTAAATCATGATCCAAACAAGGTCCACACATTGTTTATTTGGCTTCTAGGTGCATTTGAATCTACAAGTCTGTCTCTTCTTGGAATTGATTTGTCATTTAACATGACATGCTCTCCTGTCTTCTGAATTTGCTGTAAAATATTATTTGAACTAGACTTGATCATATTCAAACTTGATTTTTTTGCAGGAATGCTTCATATATGCATATAGCATATTTCACAAACAAAATATTAAAAATTATAGGCTTATCAGCTATTTTGAATTACATGAATCACCATCCCAGCAGATTCTTGAGAATCTGTAGTATCTCCTCATATATTTTAAGTCAATTTCAGTTCTTCAGAAACTTGTAAACTTTTTTTTTTTTCCCATAGAAGAAGTCTATGTCTCTGGCTGTATGGAATGGGAGGGCATTAAGCTCTAAATCAGACCAAAGTCCCTTTCGGTAAACAATTAAGGCCTTTTCTTTCTTTTTGTAAATGTCTCTAGAAAAGTTTTCCAGAGGTAAAATCTAAGTCAAACAAATAAAAATTCATGTAATTTTCACTGAAGTTCTAGTTTCAGTTCAGTTCAGTCGTTCAGTTGTGTCCGACTCTTTGCAACCCCATGAATCTCAGCACGCCAGGCCTCCCTGTCCATCACCAACACCCGGAGTCCACCCAAACCCATGGCCATTGAGTCAGTGATGCCATCCAACCATCTCATCCTCTGTCGTCCCCTTCTCCTCCTGCCCTCAATCTTTCCCAGCATCAGGGTCTTTTCCAATGAGTCAGCTCTTCACATCAGGTGGCCAAAGTATTGGAGTTTCAGCTTCAACATCAGTCCTTGAAGACTTTTAAATGAACACCCAAGACTGATCTCCTTTAGGATGGACTGGTTGGATCTCCTTGCAGTCCAAGGGACTCTCAAGAGTCTTCTCCAACACCACACTTCAAAAGCATCAATTCTTCGGCCCTCAGCTTTCTTTATAGTCCAACTCTTACATCCATACATGACTACTGGAAAAACCATAGCCTTGACTAGACAGACCTTTGTTGACAAAATGATGTCTCTGCTTTTTAATATTCTGTCTAGGTTGGTCATAACTTTCCTTCCAAGGAGTAAGGGTCTTTTAATTTCATGGCTGCAATCACCATCTGCAGTGATTTTGGAGCCCAGAAAAATAAAGTCAGCCACTGTTTCCCCATCTATTTGCCATGAAGTGTTGGAACCGGATGCCATGATCTTAATTTTCTGAATGTTGAGTTTTAAGCCAACTTTTTCACTCTCCTCTTTCACTTTCATCAAGAGGTTCTTTAGGTCTTCACTTTCTGCCATAAGGGTGGTGTCATCTGCATATCTGAGGTTATTGATATTTCTCCCGGCAATCTTGATTCCAGCTTGTGCTTCCGCTAGCCCATCGTTTCTCATGATGTACTCTGCATAGAAGTTAAATAAGCAGGGTGACAATATACAGCCTTGACGTACTCCTATTTGGAACCAGTCTGTTTTTCCATGTCCAGTTCTAACTGTTGCTTCCTGACCTGCATACAGCTTTCTCAAGAGGCAGGTCAGGTGGTCTGGTATTCCCATCTCTTTCAGGATTTTCCACAGTTTATTGTGATCCACAGAGTCAAAGGCTTTGGCATAGTCAATAAAGCAGAAATAGATGTTTTTCTGGAACTCTCTTGCTTTTTCGATGATCCGGCTATGTCTAAATATATTCCCATCAGCAATAAGATAGTCATCTATTAACAATAATTTTATTTTCTTAATGTTTTCTACAATCTCAATTTCCATATCTACAACTGGATGATCTTTGAGAATGCCACCCAAATCTATTAACGAATTGTTGAAGAATGCTTCTGAAAGTCTCTATCTTCCTAAAAGTTTAACCTAAAAGATGGTCCAAATTATGCTTGCAAATGAATGTGTGTCCATATTGTCAGGTCACAAGAAAAGGAAGTAAGATGCTGTAACATTTGTTCATAAAGGGCAAACAGCTATTTCTAAAGCTGATTTAAATTTCTATTCACCTCACATGTGTGCTTGGAAAAAAAACATTTTCCCAGCTGTAGTAGTTTTCTATGGCTGCTGTAACTGTAACAAGTTACTATAGACGTAGCACCTTACAGGGCTTCCCTGGTGGCTCAGACGGTAAGAATTTGCCTGAAATGCACGAGACCTGGGTTCCATCCCTGGGCTGGGAACATCCTCTGGAAGAAGGAATGGCTACCCAGTCTAACGACTAACACTTTCACTAGTGCTTACTCGCTCAGTTGTGCCCATCTCTTGATGATCCCATGGACTGTAGCCTGCCAGGCGCCTCTGTCCATGGGAATTTGCCAGGAGAGAATACTAGAGTGGGTTGCCATGCCCTCCAGGGGACCTTCCCAACCCAGAAGTGCATGGCAACCCACACATTTATTATCTTATGAGTGTGGAAGTCTGACATCTAATATGGGTCTCATTGGGCTAAAATCAAGGTATCCATAGGGCTGCATTCCTTTTAGAGGCTCCAGGAGAGAATCCATTTCCTTGCCTTTTCCAGCTTCATGGGCCATCCACATTCCTTGCCTCATGGTATCTTTCCTCCATCTTCAAAGCCAGCTATAGCAGGTTGAGTCCTCTGTTTACATCACTCTAATCTCCTCTTCTGCCTCCCTCTTTTGCTTTTAAGGACCCTTGTGATTACATTGGGCACACCCAGATAATCCAGGATAATCTCCCTATTTTAAGGTTGGGTGATTAGCAACCCTAATCCCATCTACAAGCTTGAGTTCCTTTTACCTTGTAACAAAAAGTACTTACAGCTTCCAGGTAATTAGGTTGTAGACATCCTTGGGGGTGGGGGGAGCATTGTGCTGCCTGCCATACCAGTGTTTGAGATCTTTCCAGATTTAATCAAACCAAATAGCTGGGTTAAATATTTGAATTTATTTGTTTTTGTGAACTGTCTCAAGTTCCTTTGAGTAAGGCAGGATATAAATAACCAAACCAAATGCTGTTTTAATATTGAAAATAAACAAAAACAAATACCTTAGTTGGTACCAAATAAGAATGAACGTGGGTCTATATCTTGCATCCTGGTTCTGTTTTTTGTCTTTTATTTTCCAAAAGAAAGAAAGTTAAGTAGATTTATCTGAATTTCCAATCTAAAAAATATTTTTAGCAGATATGTTCATTATCTTTAGTTTTCAGAAATTCTATTTTAATATATCTGGGTATGGATATGAGTTTATATACTTGGGTTTTTCTCACCTTCTTGAATCTGTAGGTTTGTTTTTCACCAGATTTGGGAAACTTTCAGCCATTATTTCTTTGATTCGTTTTTAGCCCCATATTCTCTTTTTTTCTTCTACTGAGACTCAGATGACATGAATCTTAGATTTCTTGTTATTTTCACATTTTTCCAATCTGTTTTCTCTCTGTCATTCAGATTGGGTAATTTCTTTTGATATATCTTAATTATCATTGATTATTTTCTCTGTCATCTCCATTTTGCTGTTGAACCCTTCTGATGAGTTTTAAATTTTGTTCAATATATTTTTCAGTTCTGAAATTTCCACTAGTTTCTTCTTTACATTTTCTATTTCTTTGCTGAAACTGTTTGTTTTCCATTTGTTTCAAGAATGTTCATAAGTGCTTATTTTAAAAAATACTTTATTTATTTATTTATTGGCTGTGCTGGGTCTTCATCGCTGTGCATGGGCTTTCTCTAGTTGCAGTGAGCAGGGGCTGCTCTCTAGTTGCAGTGTGAGGACTTATTGTGGTGGCTTCTCTTGTTGTAGAGCACAGGCATGAGGGCTTCAGTAGTTGCAGCACATGGGCTCATTTGCTCTGCAGCATGTGAGATCTTCCTAAACCAGGGATTGAACCTGTGTCCCCTGCATTGCAAGGCAGATTCTTAACCACTGGACTGCCAGGGAAGCCCCCATAATTGCTTATTAACCATTTTTATGATAGCTGTTTTTGTAGGTTAGAGTTTTCTGCATATACTTACAATCATGTCATCTGGGAATAAAGACCATTTTATTTCTTCCTTTCTAATCTGTATGCTTTCTATTGTTTTTCCTTGCCTCATTGCACAAACTAGTAATTTCAATACAGTTTTCATTAAGAGGTGTGAGAAAAGGTATCCTTGCCTTGTTACTGGTTTCAAGGAGAAAGCATCCAATCTCTCACCATTAATTGCAATGTTAGCTACAGGTTTTTTCATAGAGAGCTTTTATTTGGTTAAGGATGTTCCCTTCTATTCTTGGTTTACTGAAAGGTTTTATCATAAATGGATATTGAATTTTGTTGAAAGTTTTTCTGCATTTATCAATATGATCATATAGGTTTTCTTAGTCTTTTCATATGTCTAAACATTTTTAAATTTTGATTTTTGAATATTGAACTGACCTTGTATTTCTGGTTGAACCCCACTTGAACTTGACATCCTTTTTATATACATGACTGAACTCTATTTGCTAATTTTTAAAGGATTTTTGCATCTATGTTTATGAGAGATATTAGTCTGTATAGTTTGGTTTTGATTGGAATAATGCTAACCTCATAAAAACAGTTCCTTCCTCTTGCATTTTCTATGAGAGATTGTGCAGTATTGATATTTTTTTTTTCCTTCCTAAATATTTGGTACAATTCACCAGTGAAGTCATCTGGGCCAGGAGTTATTCTGTGGGGGAAGGTTTTAAACTATCACCTCAATTTCTTCAATACTTGGCTATTCAGGTTGTCTCTTTGTCCTTGAATAAATTTGGTAGTTTCTGTCTTTCATCTAAACTGTTCAATTTATGGTCATAGAGATGTTCATAGTATTCTCTTAGTAACTTTTTCGTATGATTGGCTGTGTGTGATCTCCCTCTTTTATTCCTGATACTGATAATTTGTGTCTTCTTTTTTATTTTCTTAGTTATCCTGGCTAAGTAAGTGTTAGTCGCTCAGTTATGTATGACTCTTTGCAACTCAATGGACAGTAGCTCACCAGGCTCCTCTGTCCAAGCAATTCTCCAGGCAAGAATTAATGAAGTGGATGGCCATTCCCTTCTCCAGGGGATCTTCCTTATCCAGGGATCAAACCCAGATCTCCTGCATTGCAGGTAGGGAAACCTTTGGCTAAAGGTTTACCAATTTTATTGCTTTTTCAAAGATCTGGATTTTGCTTTTATTGAGTTCTCTTTTCAATTTCTTTGACTTCTCTAATTTTTGTTACTTTCTTCCTTCTGTTTGCTTTAGGTTTAATTTGCTTTTCCTTCTCTAGTTTCCCAAAGTCTAAGCTTACATTACTGATTTTAGATATTTCTTCTTTTCTAACATTTTCATTTAATACTGTACTGTAAATTTCCCTTTAAGCACTGTTTTACCAAGATCCTGCACATTTTTTACACTTTTTAAATTTGTAATACAATATACATAAATCTTCCCTGGTGGCTCAGTGGTAAATAATCTGCCTGCAATGCAGGAGACACAGGAGATATGGGTTCGATCCCTGGGTCGGGAAGAGCCCCTGGAGGAGGGCATGGCAACCCACTCCGGTATTCTTGCCCGGAGAATCCCATGGACAGAGGAGCCTGGCAGGCTATAGTCCATGGGATCACAAAGTGGTGGACACGACTGAAGTGACTGAGCATGCATGCATGAACACATACATAACATAAAAGTAACAATTTTAATGATTTTTAAGTGTGAAATTTAGTGGCATTAAGTATATTCACAATGTTATATAACCACCATTATCCTTTTACAGAACTTTTTCATCATCTTCCTCCAGTCCCTCCTCACCTCTACTCTATTTTCTATTTCTATGAATTTGCCTTTTTCAGGTAACTCAGATAAATAGGATTATTAAATATTTGTCCCTTTGTGTCTGACTTTTTTCACTTAGCAGAATGTTTTCAAGGTTCATCCATGTTGCAGCACAACAAATTTTTATACGTTTTCATTTTAGTTTGAGTGGAGGAGACGTGGCTGCCTCGCTGATCCTAGCCAACCTATAGAATCATGAGCAATAGGAAATGGTTGTTGTTTTCTTAAACTGTTATGTTTTGGGTTGGTTTGTTATGCAGCAATAGATAACTAAGACACCTGTCTTCTCTACTAGATGATAATATTTTTGAGAGCCAAGATAACTCTGTAATTTCCACTTTGTCAGCTAGCACCTTATGTCTTACAAATATAAACATTTGTTGAATCATTAAATTGGAGTAGTTAGAAACATCTTTGTGGACTAATTAAGATAGACTGAGATAGGGGAGTTGCAGAGTGATTACATTATTTCCATCTGTACATAAAAGAAGGGTATCTCCACTCCTGTATGAAATCTAAAAATACTTGCAGTTTTTCAGGATTACTGTGCTAGAAGTGATCCATTTGTTCTTCTTTCAGAGGGTGTACTATAGTGTAGAGAATACTCCTTGGAATATAACAGTTCAATTCTCAGTTCTACGTTTGCTCACTACTTTTATGAACTTAGGCAAGTCTCTTGACCTCACCAGTCTCATCTCAGAGCAGAGATAATAATGGCAGTTCTATACAGTTGTCATGAGGTGTTAATGCATGAAAAATGCTTTGAGAAATGTAATGTACAGTGTAGGTATAAAGTATCATTGGAGACTTTGGATTGATGATACTTAATTTTTATTATTTTTAATCCCTTCTAGCCCATCATTTGTCATAAATACTTTTAAATATGGCTGGCATCTCAATATCATAGGGAATATGAACATTTGTAAAATAATAACAACTTCTAAATAGTACTTTATATATATTTATATACTATAAATAGTACTAAATATCAATAACCTCAGATATGTGCGTAGATGATATCACTCTTATGGCAGAAAGTGAAGAAGAACTAAAGAGCCTCTTGATGAAAGTGAAAGAGAGTGAAAGAGCAGGCTCAACATTCAAAAAACTAAGATCATGGCATCCCGTCCCATCATTTGATGGCAAATAGATGGAAATAATAGAAAGAGTGACAGACTTTATTTTCTTGGGCTCCAAAATTACTGCAGATGGTGACTGCAGTCATGAAATTAAAGGACGCTTGCTCCTTGGAAGAAAAGCTATGACCAACCTAGACAGTGTATTAAAAAGCAGAGACATTACTTTGCCAACAAAGGTCCATCTAGTCAAAGCTATGGTTTTTCCAGTAGTCATGTATGGATGTGAGAGGTGGACCATAAAGAAAGCTGAGCGCCGAAGAATCGATGCTTTTGAAGTGTGGTGTTGGAGAAGACTCTTGAGAGTCCCTTGGACTGCAAGGAGATCAAACCAGTCACTTGTAAAGGAAATCAGTCCTGAATATTCATTGGAAGGACTGATGCTGAAGCTGAAACTCCAATACTTTGGCCACCTGATGCGAAGAACTGACTCACTGGAAAAGACTCTGATTCTGGGAAAGATTGAGGGCAGGAGGAGAAGGGGACAACAGAGGATGAGATGGTTGGATGGCAACACTGACTCGATGGACATGAGTTTGAGCAAGCTCCAGGAGTTGGTGATGGACAGGAAAGCCTGGCATGCTGCAGTTCATGGAGTCGCAAAGAGTCAGACCTGACTGAGTGACTGAACTGAATGAAATAGTACTTTTCCTTTTATTTTCCTTACACTACATCTTCACCACCACAAATTACCCCACTGAATTTTTTCAGAAAAATAAAGAAAAATAATTAAAAGGTGGCATTGAAATAAGATTTTTTTCCCCCAAGCACATCACATCTTCCTACCTCATCCTTTCACCTCTCTTGCTGATATTCCTTTGAGTTCAAAAAAGAGCAACTACAGCAGCAACTAACACAAGATTGTAGAGTAACTATACTTCAATTAAAAAAAAATAACAAGAAGCAGAAAGGGAGAGAAATAAAAGAGAACAACTGCAAGATATTGATAAGATACTATTTGTTATGCCCCAACAACCTTCCCTGGTGGCTCAGATGGGAGGAAACCTGCCTGCCAATTCAGGAGACCTGGGTTTGAGCCCTGGGTTGGGAAGATCCCCTGGAGAAGGAAATGGCGGCCCACTCTGATATTTTTCCCTGGAGAATCCCATGGACAGAGAAGCCTAGAGGGCTACAGTCCCTGGAGTTGGAAAGAGGCACAACTGGGCAAATAACACTTTCACTTTCAACAACCTTAGTGAACTCTGGGCCCCTCTTACTGAGTTAGTTTTGATAATGTCAGGAGATGATGCCCCCAGCACTTTGGAAATGGTCCACGGACCTATGAGAGCCACTTTTGGATTCTTCAGGTTCATACCTGCAGCTCAGAGGATAGAATCCAAAAGGGCTGCCAAAACCTTGCTGTGAACCTTCCTGAAGATGCTGTAGTTCCCCAGGGTCTTCCCTAGTATGTTGCCTTGATGTCATTTATAAAACATTGATTATCTTCCTGGATTTCATAAGGTGCTAGCTACCCCCTACACTTACATGCACCCTATCAACTGCAATAATTTTGAGTATCTGTCAGTTTCTAACATGAATAAAAGATTATAGCTGGAAGAAGTTTTAGAGATTGGAGCTCTGACCCGGAAATTAGTTGTCATGACTTGACAAGAGTCAAGGGCTAAGAGTAATGCCTTATAGGAGTATGTGAACAAGTTCTAAGAGTCCAAAAAGAAAGGGTTTAAACCAGAGAAGCCTGAAGACATAGTGTTAAGTTCCAGGAATAGGGTGGGGGAGCCTGGGAATGCGAGTCAGCCTAAGCAAGTTAATATTCTGGATGAGAAATCAGAATTGAAAGATATTTTAACAGCTTGAAAAAATTAGCTGGAAAAAGGGCCAATTTCCAGAAGTAAATATAAAATATTTCACATAGATTCCAAAATCAAGGATAGAGGCATATAAGGGAAACCAGGTTTAATGGAAATTCAGTGAAACACTTAGGTTTCAGCTGCCAAGGTCAGAATGAATCAATCACATAACATCATTTTTTATAATATGAATGCAGTCTTAGGGTACATGGATTAAGCCCAGAATAAAGGAGGTAATGGTACCGTTCTCCTCTGCTTGAGTTATATATAAACAGTATATTCTGTTCTGTATTTTAAATTGTATGGATAAATGATGCTGTATTTAGAGAAGGAATACAATATGGTGAAAGGTTTAGAAACCATTTTACCTGAGGAATGGTAAGTTAGACTGGGCTAGTTGCCAGGTAACAGAAGATAGCTGGGGGAAATGTCAGGTGTTTTCAATAATTTGAAGGCTTGTTATATGAAAGAAGAATTAGACCTATTTTTAAGGGCCTTAAGGATAGAATTTTGATAATTGGATGGAAGCCATAACGGGCAAATTAAGGCTCAGTGACGTTGAGAACCCTGCAGTGAAAGTTGCCCATACATGAAGAGAGATTTAGTATAAAAGGGATATGCTACTCACTGGGGATATGCTCAAAAAGAGGCTGAATGGTCCCTTACCAGGAACTCTGAAGAGTAGATTCCTATACTGAGTGTTGGGGAGAGTTTGAATCAAATGATCTTCAAGAGCTCTGTCAACTCTCAAGTTTCGTGACCTTATGATCCCCTGTACTAGAGACATGTAGGTATCCAGAGATTTCCAGTGGCAACCTAGCACTCTTAACTTGCACATAATTATTCAGTGGATGGGGCAGCAAAATAGCCAGTAGGTCTAGCTAGGTCCGGTGTAGGATGCCCATATGATCCAGGCATACATAAGGCCCTGAACTTAACTATAAACTTCTAGAAGGCAGAGAGAGGCTCTTATCTTCTTGTGTAGCAGTGCCTGGCACATAACAGGTGCTTATCAAATGCTGGCAGAATGAATGAATGGACAAATGAATGTTGGCCCTATATTAGTCTCCTAGGTATGCTATAACAAATGCCTCACATGTGGTGGCTTAAAATAGCATAATTTTTCTCTCTCACAATTCTGGAGGACAGAAGTCTGAAATTAAGGTATCAGCAGGCTGCACTCTCTCAGAAGGCTCTAGGTAAGAATCTGTGCCTTAGCTCTTCTAGCCTCTGGTGGCTCTGGCATTCCTTAACTTATGGCTACATCACACCATAGTCTCTGCCTCCATGGTCACATTACCTCCTCCTCTTATATTTGTAGCGGAAGACCCAGTTGGAGCTGATTTGGATTCAGACCTTGGCCATGTCTAAGAAGCTGGTACATACGTGGTTATTCAAGTATTTATTGGTATGTGTTGATTTTGCCTGGGGAATGCAGGCCTGTGAGGAGATGTGTGCTCTTTATGTCTGGAGAGAAAGACTGGGACATGAGGAGGCATCTTAGTTTAGGTTCCTCCAGAGGTAGACTTGAAGACAAAGATTTGAGTGCAAGTAGTTTTGTGGGGGAGATAACCCTAAGAAGCTCTAATAAAGGAGTGGGGAAGTGAGATAGGTAAGAAAAGAGCCACTGAATGAATAATGTCTTATCAAGGCAGTTACCACTGTGGTTAACTGGAGTGTCCTTGTATCAGGGAACTCTTGAAGGCTAAGTAGAACACAGGCTCTGAAGTTAACCACACCTATTCTTGTCAATTAGTGCCCAGGGACTGTACCCGAGAAGCCTGCCTACAAGCAGGGCGGGTGGGCTACTGAAGAAGGCCTCAGGCAAAGTGATGCAGCTGTTTGGCCATCAGTAAAGCCTAAGAAGATATGGGCAGAACACACAGGGCATGTGACTCAGGAGGAAAACATCGCATGCACCCCAGCTTATGGCCAGCGAGGATGTGTGAGGCCCATGAGCAAAGGGGCTTCTGGCAGGAACTAAGGAAGGTTTCCTCATGAGGCTTCTTGTAATACTCAGGAAGCAAACGGTTCTTCTAAGGGGCCAGGTGACAAAATGCAGCCTGGAGCTGTGAGGTTTTACCCTCAGGAATGCCCAGAGAGCAGTGTGGTGCATAAGAGTAAGGACTCAAAGTGAACCAGTTCTACTCAAACACCTCATGATACACAGCTTTGAGGGGAATCAAAAGCTGCTTCCCTGGCATGGAAAATGATGCTCTCACAGAGAGCACTGAAGCTGGGGGAAATGGTGAAGGAAATGATGAAGAGAGGCCTGTTTTTGGTTTCACAAGACTTGGGGACTCCGAAACCAATGCTGAGGTGGGAGAAAATTTTGTGAACACATATAAAAGCTTTCCATGAATTCTCAGAAATAAGTGGAGAGACTTCAGAGAGCAAGGTGTCCTGGTGCAGGTGAGGGGACTGAACCAGTGGGATGAGTTTCTACTGCAAGGAGATCCAACCAGTCAATCCTAAAGGAAATCAACCCTGGATATTCATTGGCAGGACTGATGCTGAAGCTGAAGCACCAATACTTTGGCCACCTGATGTGAAGAGCTGACTCATTAGAAAAGTCCCTGATGCTGGGAAAGATTGAAGGTGGGAGGAGAAGGGGATGACAGAGGCAGGGATGGTTGGATGGCATCACTGACTCAATGGACATGAGTTTGAGCAAACTCCAGGACAGGGAAACCTGGCATTCTGCAGTTCATGGGGTCACGAAGAGTTGGACACAACTGAGCAACTGAACAACAACTGTTTCTACACAAAGAATTGTGCAGCCCCTGGAAATTTAAGTTTCATGTGACTCCTTTCCTATACACATTCAAAAGAGGCTGCTGGTATTTATTCAGTTCAGTTCAGTTCAGTTGCTCAGTTGTGTCCACTCTTTGCAACCCAACGGACCACAACACGCCAGGTCTCCCTGTCCGTCACCAACTCCTGGAGATTACACAAACTCATGTCCATTGAGTCGGTGATGCCATCCAACTATCTCATCCTCTGTCATCCCCTTCTCCTCCTGCCCTCAATCTTACCCAGCATCAGGGTCTTTTCCAATGAGTCAGCTCTTCTCATCAGGTGGCCCAAGTATTGGAGTTTCAGCTGCAGCATCAGTCCTTCCAAAGAACACTCAGGACTGATCTCCTTTAGGATGGACTGGTTGGATCTCCTTGCAGTCCAAGGAACTCTCAAGAGTCTTCTCTACAGTTCAAAAGCATCAATTCTTCAGCACTCAGCTTTCTTTATACTACAACTCTCACATCTATACATGACTACTGGAAAAACCATAGCCTTGACTAGATGGACCTTTGTTGGTAAAGTAATGTCTCTGCTTTTTAATATGTTGTCTACGTTGGTCATAACTTTACTTCCAAGGAGTAAGCATCTTTTAATTTCATGACTGCAATCACCATCTGCAGTGATTTTGGAGCCCAAAAAAATAAAGTCTGACACTGTTTCCACTGTTTGCCCATCTATTTGCCATGAAGTGATGGGACCAGATGCCATGATCTTAGTTTGCTGAATGTTGAGCTTTAAGCCAACTTTTTCATTCTCTTTCACTTTCATCAAGAGGCTCTTTAATTCTTCTTCATTTTCTGCCATAAGGGTGGTGTCATCTGCATATCTGAGGTTATTGATACTTCTGCCAGCAATCTTGATTCCAGCTTGTGCTTCCTCCAGCCCAGCTTTTCTCATGATGTGCTCTGCATAGAAGTTAAATAAGCAGGGTGACAATATACAGCCTTGAGGTACTCCTTTTCCTATTTGGAACAAGTCTGTTGTTCCATGTCTAGTTCTAACTGTTGCATCCTGACCGGCATACAGATTTCTCAAGAGACAGGTCAGATGGTCTGGTATTCCCATCTCTTTCAGAATTTTCCACAGTTTATTGTGATCCCCACAGTCAAAGGCTTTGGCATAGTCAATAAAGCAGAAATACTTGTTTTTCTGGAAATCTATTGTTTTTTCAATGATCCAGTGGATGTTGACAATTTCATCTCTGGTTCCTTTGCCTTTTCTAAAACCAGTTTGAACATCTGAAAGTTCACTGTTCATGTATTGCTGAAGCCTGGCTTGGAGAATTTTGAGCATTACTTCACTACCGTGTGAGATGAGTACAATTGTGCAGTAGTTTGAGCATTCTTTGGCATTGCCTTTCTTTGGGACTGGAATAAAAACTGACCTGTTCCAATCCCGTGGCCACTGCTGAGTTTTCCAAATTTGCTGGCATATTGAGTGCAGCACTTTCACAGCATCATCTTTTAGGATTTGAGATAGCTCAGCTGGAATTCCATCACATCCACTAGCTTTGTTCATAGTCATCCTTCCTAAAGCCTACTTGACTTCACACTCCAGGATGTCTGGCTCTAGGTGAGTGATCACACCATCTTGGTTTTCTGGGTCATTAAGATCTCTTTTGTATAGTTCTGTGTATTCTTGCCACCTCTTCTTAATATCTTCTGCTTCTGCTTCCATACCATTTCTGTCCTTTATTGTGCCCATCTTTGCATGAAATGTTCCCTTGATATCTCTCATTTTCTTGAAGAGATTTCTATAGTCTTTCCCATTTTGTTGTTTTTCTTCTCTTTCTTTGCAATGATCACTTAGGAAGGCTTTCTTAACTCTGCTTGCTATTCTTTGGAACTCTGCATTCAGATGGATATATCTTTCCGTTTCTCCTTTACCTTTTGCTTCTGTTCTTTTCTCAGACATTTGTAAAGCCTCCTCAGACAACCATTTTGCCTTTTTGCATTTCTTTATCTTGGGGATGGTTTTGATCACTGCCTCTTGTACAATGTTAAGAACCTCTGTCCATAGTTCTTCCGACACTGTCTATCAGATCTAATCCCTTGATTTGTCACTTCCACCGTATAATCATAAGGGATTTGATTTAGGTCATACCTGAATGGTCTATTGGTTTTCCCTACTTTTTTCAATTTAAGTCTGAATTTGGCAGTAAGGAGTTCATGATCTGAGCCACAGTCAGCTCCTGGTCTTGTTTTTGCTGACTGTGTAGAGCTTCTCCATGTTTGGCTGCAAACAATATATTCAGTCTGATTTTGGTGTTGGGGATCTGGTGATGTCCATGTGTAGAGTCTTCTCTTGTGTTGTTGCAAGAAGGTTTTTGCTATGACCAGTGTGTTCTCTTGGCAAAACTCTATTAGCCTTTGTCCTGCTTCATTCTGTACTCCAAGGCCAAATTTTCCTGTTACTCCAGGTGTTTCTTAACTTCCTTCTTTTGCATTCCAGTCCCCTATAATGAGAAGGACATCTTTTTTGGGTGTTAGTTCTAAAATGTCTTGTAGGTCTTGATAGAACCATTCAACTTCAGCTTCTTCAGCGTGACTGGTCGGGGCATGGACTTGGATCACTGTGATATTGAATGGTTGCTGGTATTTATGGACCACCTGTTATAGTGACAAGCATTCTGTAGATTTTATCTCATTTATTCATTGTTATGAACCCAATGCATAGGTGAGGAACTTGAGGATCATTGAAGATAAATGCCTGCTTAACATAGCTAGCAGATGGCAGACTGGTATGTGAGCCCTAACTAGTTTGAATGGGAACCCATGCTTTTTTTTACACTACCTCCTTATGCTACCTGGTAACATAAACACACCTGCATGTGTGCTCGTGCACATATATAGAGTTTGAACCTGGAAACTGATTTCAAGTTAAAAGTAATCTTGAGAAGCTGAAACCATAACCATTTATTGAGTTATATGAGATGCTTAAGTTATGCAAAAGATTTTGTTTTTTAGGAACAATTCCAGCAGTATTTAAAACCAAAGGATAAAGAACTGGGGATGAAGGGAGTAAATGCTGTTATTTTTCACTGACATGGAAAAAAATAGAGATGAAAGAATGACTCACCTCTGCCTTTTCTCCTAAGGTGAATAATTGCTATGGGCTTTATAATGATTTTTTTTAAGCAGGTGGATGAAATCTGTGTCCATATATTGGAGGATCACTTTTCTTCCTGGAGTATAGTGAATTTTTTCAAGGCTAAAAATTCCCTTTCTAAAATGGTTACCCAAACCATTCCAAAAACAGAGACCAAGTGCTCACATTGGGATCTCATTCTTGTTGTTGAAAGCTCTGGTATGTCTCTCTGACTGCTGTTATAGCTGTGAGAAGAGTTGACTTTATTTTGAGGGTTGAGGCCATATGTTGATCCATGATGCCCTTGAGAAAAAGGAGGAAGGAAAACAGAAATGGGGTTTGGAATGAAAAAGCTTATGCTCTCACATACCTGGAGTGAGCCAAGTAAGACATATAAAGAAAGCATTGGGGTCCTATATTCTCCTTGCTATTGGCAAAAAAGATGTCAAAGATGTAAATAAGTGGCTGAATAAATACATGGAAAAATATAAACCAAAGTATTTTTTCATAATGTTAGTGTATCCTCAAGGAATGGAAGCATTTTATTATTACTTGGGATGATTCATAGTTAGTAAAATTACAGATAACATTTACTATGCATTCATTATATGGGAGGCAATAGGCTTTGTTGTTTTTTTTTTTTTTTCACCAATTTGTTATTGTTTTGTTTTTGGCTGCACCATGTGGCTTGTGGGATCTTAGTTCCCTGACCAGGAACTGAACCCAGGCCCTTGGCAGTGAGAGAATGGAGTCCTAACCACTGTACTGCCAGGGAATTCCCAGGTGGTATATGCTTTATATATCTCACCTAATTATCTCAAGGACACCCCAAAGCAGGCTTTATTTTTAAACGAGGAAACTGGGGCTTAGAGAATTTATACAACCCAAGGTCTTACAACTTCTAAATGGTATACTTGGAATTTGAACTCAAGTAGACTTCAGAACTTGTTTTCCAAGATGAGTATGTGATACTGCTTCCCTGTCTGCTAAAATAGGAGCATGGTCCTGGTCATAAAAATTTTTTCTTAACTGTAGGGTTGCATATTTTTGGACTATCTGTTCCTTCTAGCATTCCTCACCCCTATAAGTTTCTGAAATATTCAATGTATATGTCTGTCTTGTTCATCTCTGTGTTCCAGCACCAGGACAGTTAATAATGATACAGAATAGACATGAAGGAATTTTTGTTGATTGAATAAACTCTGCATTCCTCTATTTCTCTCTGTTAATGAAGCAAGGGCGGGGGCGGGGTTTGAGGGGAGTGACCCAAGAGTTGCTGAGGAAAGTAATACATTTTTAATTGATTGGTTTCTTCTGAAACAGTGGTGTCCTGCCCTGATAGCTCTTTACACTTGTGATATCTAATTTTTCAGGAGGCACCACTTCTTAGCTGCCTTATTTTAGGCAGAATGTCAACTCATAGATGTGAATTCATAGGATTCAGAAATGTACATTTTGAAGCATCCATGGGGGTGGTACTTTTAATATACTTAAAAAAAGCTACACTCAAAGGAACTAATTTGGGTTCTACTTTTGGCTGACAAGTTTTCCTCGGTGTGGCTGAGACTCTAACAAATCTAGCCTTCCAGTAATGTATGCCTGTCATAGGGAGCTGTACAAGGAGTGGCCTTTGTATGCTACTTCCCTTCCCCTAGAACCTTAGGAAAGGGACCTATGTTGGATCTTTCCATATTCTATAGTTGTGTGACCTATGAAATGTTTTACTGACATTGCATTCATAGTATCCAAGATGAATTTTATGGTGCTCAGTGCGTGCAGTGTGTGGTACACAGTAAAGGAAAAGTGAAAGTGTTATCGTTCAGTTGTGTCCGACTCTTTGCAACCCTATGGACTGTAGCCCACCAGGCTCCTCTGTCCATGGGATTCTCCAGGCAAGAATACTGGAGTGGATTGCCATTCCCGTCTCCAAGGGATCTTCCCGATCCAGGGATTGAACACAGGTCTCCTACATTGCAAGAGGATTCTTTACCATCTGAGCCACCAGGGAAGCCCGTACACTAAGTAAATGCTGGTTAGGTGACTGAATAAATGAGTTCATGAAGGGTATAGTCTGAGTCAACTTGGTAAAATCTGAGGAGACAGAAATGCACTCTGTCTGCCTGCAGGTGATTAAAACTTTTGTGTGTATCCATTTGGGGGCTAACACTTTGGAAGGCAGTTAGAATGCAAATCTACCAAATGAGTTCCTAACCTACTATTATACCTTCAATGAGAATTACAGATTTAGAACTTTCCAAGCTCTAGATGAAAAGGAGGATTCAAAAAGATGGGATGTGGGACAGGTCCATTTTAATGAAGAACATGGGATGTGTGGAGGTGCAGACAAGCTATGTGCTGGATAGGAAATCAACAGAAGGGAGGATGCCATAGTTAGACTGCGGATAGAGAGGATAAGGGGCTTGGGGAAGCACCATAGGTCATATTCTGGCTTCCTATTCACCACGTGCATCCACTCAGATTGTCACGTGTTGGCCAGCAGAGCAAGACTGCAGCCCAAAGAGACAGGCTGCTATCTATGACTTTGGAGCAAGTATTTAACTTGGTGAGAGTGTCACATGTATGTCTGTGGTACTTGTGGAACTGAATGCTTGACAACTCTAGCTCTCTCAGCCCTACCAGAGTGAGCTGAACCTTTGCTGTGTTAGTCAGCCTTCAAGATGGACTGTGGCTAAGATGGTAAAAAAAATCTGCTTGCAATGCGGGAGACCCAGGTTTGATCCCTGGGTCAGCAAGATCCCCTGGAGAAGGGAATGTCTACCAACTCCAGTATTCTTGCCTGGAGAGTCCCATGGACAAGAGGAGCCTGGTGGGCTGCAGTCCATAGGGGTCACAGAGAGTCTGACATGACTGAGTGACTAACACTAAGATGGACTGTGATGATCCTTGCCTCTTGGTATTCATGTTCTTGTGGAGACTCTTCCTACACTGAATAGGACATTGCAGAAGTGATGGTGTGACCTCTGAGATTAGGTCACAAAAGACAGCACAACTGTAAATTTGATCTCTTTGACAGCTTGCTCTGGAGGAAGTGGGCAACATGAGGACACACGTGCAGCCCTGTGGAGATGACTGTGTAGAGAGAAACTATATAAGGCCTCCCACCAAGAGCCAGCACCAACTTACCAGGCATGTGAGTGAGCCCCCTTGGAAGTGGATGCTCTGGCCTAGATTGAGCTTTGAGATGACTGCAGTCCTGGCTCTTAAGTGCAGCCTCATGAGAAGCCCTGAGCTAGAACCACCAGCCAAGCCATCCCCAGATTCTTGACCTACAGAAACTGCAAGATAATATTTGTTGTTTTACATCACTAAGTCTAATTTTTTTTTACACAGCATTAGAGACAAACACACTTTTTTTGTCTTAAAATCTGTGATCATAATTGCTATTGTACTTACTGCTCTGCCAGGTGAGTGTCAGGTGTTCCTGATCTCTTTAAAGGTGGTGGTGGTTTGCTCTTTCTTTGAGCTTCATATAAATACATAAGAATATGAGGGTATAGAACAAGGCCTCTAGAGTCAGGCAGCCATGAATGTAAGTACTGGTTTGGCCACCTGTGTGACTCTGATCAAGTTACTAAATCGAACTCAAATTTATTATGAGCATTAAAGGAGCAAGTGCATTTCAAGTGCTTTAGGATAGTGTATGACTCATGGTAAAAATTCAACAAATGTGACAGCTATTATGGTTAGTAACTATATGAAGAGATGCTTCTAAGGGCCTTGCCTTAAGGGTAAAAAAACACTAGTCAGTTCGCCAAAGTAGCTGAAGTATGTTTTATATCTTAAGTGGGGGATTTGGTTTCCATTATAATTATTAAATAAATTTATTGAGGTGTAACTCTGTATACTGTAAATTCACCCATTTTAAGGGTGCAATTAATGATTTTTTAAATTTACTGACTTGTGTAACTATGACCATCATCCAGTTTTAGGGTATTTTTTCATCATCCCCAAAAGAAATCACATGCCCAGTTGCAAGCAATCAGCTCCAGGTAACCACTAATCTACTTTCCGTCTCTATATATTTACCTTTTCTGGACATTTCATCTAAATAGAACCATACATTTTGTGGCTTCTTTCTCATACTATGTTTCTGAGGTTCTTCCATGTCATAAGTATTTCATTTCTTTTTATTGTCAAATAAAGTTCCATTGTTTGGATATACCACCTTTTGTTTATACATTATCCATTGATGGACTCTTGGGTGGCTTCCACTTTCTGGCTTTCATGGATAATGCTCTCTGAACATTTGTGTACAAATTTTTGTGTGGTATGTTTTCATTCAGCCTGATTTCATTCAGGTAGACATCAAGGAGTAGAGTTGCTCAGTAATATAGTAAGGTGAAAGTGAAAAGTGTTAGTAGCTCAGTTGTGTCTGACACTTTGTGACCCCATGAATTGTAACCTGCCAGGCTTCTCTGTCCATGGGATTCTCCAGGCAAGAATACTGGAGTGGGTTGACATTCCCCTCTCCAGGAGATCCTCCTGGCCCAGGGATTGAACCCAGATCTCCTGCACTGCATGTGGATTCTTTACCATCTGAGTCACTAGGGAAGCCCAACATAGTAAAACTATGTTTAACTTTTTAAAAAATTCCTAGACAGTTTTCAAAGTGGCTGTACAATTTACATTTCCCCCAACAATGTATGAGCTCTTATTTCTCCACATCCTTGCAACATTTCTTATTGTCTTTTTGATTATAGCCATTCTAGCAGGTGTGATATGGTATTTCATTGTGGTTTTAATTTGCATTTTCCTAATGACTAATGACAGTGAGCATCTTTTAGTTCTTATTGGCTAGTCACATATTTTCTTGGGGGAAATATCTATTCAAATCACTTGCCAATTTTTAATTGTTGTTTGTCTTATTCTTGTGTGTAAGAGGTCTTTGTACAGCTTCCCTGGTGACTCAATGGTAAAGAATGTGCCTGCCAATTCAGGAGCTTCAGGAGACATAGGTTCAATCCTTGGGTTGGGAAGATCCCCTGGAGGAGGAAATGGCAAGACACTCCAGTCTTTCTTGCCTGGAAAATTCCATGGACAGAGGAGCCTGGCGGTCTACATCCATGGGGTTGCAAAGGGTCAAACATGGCTGAGCACCCACACCAAGAGTTCTTTGTATATTCTGTATACAAATCTTTTACTGGATATGTGATTTGCAAATATTTTCCCCCAGGCTGTGGCTTGTCTTTGTATTTTCTTAGTAGTATCTTTTGAAGCACAATAGTTTAAAATTTTGATGAACGCCAGTTTAACAATGTTTTTCTTTTATGGATCATGTTTTTGGGATTGTATCTAAGACATCTTTATAGAACCTAAGGTCTTAAAAATTTTCTCCCCAAAGTTTTTTTTATATATAACTTTAGCTCTAACATTTAGATCTGTAATTCATTTTGAATTATTTTTTGTGTATGGTGTTAGGTAAGGATCTAATTTCATCTTCTGGCTTGTAGATCACCAGCACCATTTGTTGGAAAGGCAATCCTTTGTCAATGAGCTGCCTTGGTACCTTTGTTGAAAACCAATTGACCATAAATATAAGAGTGTAGTTCTGGACTCTCAGTTTTGTTCCACTGATGTATATGTCTGTCCTTAATGCAGTACCATAATGTCTTGATTGCTGTAGCTTCATAGTAAGCTTTTACATTTTTAACATGAAAGTCTGCCCAATTTCTTCAGAAAATTTTTTTTTTAGCTATTCTGAGGCTTTTGCTTTTTCATATAAATTTTAGTATGTTGTTGTATTTGAATCACTAAGTTGTGTCCAACTCTTTGTGACCCCATGGACTGTAGCCCACCAGACTCCTCTGTCCATGGGATTTCCCAGACAGGAATACTGCAGTGGTTTACCATTTCCTTCTCCAGGGGATCTTCCCACCCCAGTATAATTTTATTAATTACAGATAGAGACACATACACATTGCTGGAATTTTAATGGGGACTGCACAAGAACTATTGATTAATTTTGGAAGAATGGCCACCTTAACAGTATGGAGTCTTCTAATCAATGAACATGGAAAGTCTCTCCATTTATTTAGATTTTCTTTAGTTTTCCTCAGCAATGTTTTATAACTTTCAGTGTACTTTTCTTGCAATTGTTTTGTTAAATCTATTCCTAAATTTTTATTCTTTTTGATATTATGAATGGAATTGTTTTCTTAATTTCACTTTTGAATCATTTATTCCTCATATATATATAAATATAATTGATTTTCATACATTGATACTGTATCCTGCAACCTTGCTGAACTTATCAGGTAATGTTTTGAGATTTCTCTAGGATTTTTCTCTTTAAAAGTTTATGTCATCTGTGAAGTTTTGCTTCTTTTCAGCCTTAATGCTTTCTACTTCCTTTTCTTACATCGTTGCACTGGCCAGACCCCAAGTGCATTGTTAAATAGAAATAGTGAGAAGGACATTGTTTCTTTGTTCCTGATCTTAGAAGGAAAGCATTCAGTCTTTCACCATGAAATATGATAGCTATAGAGGTTTCATAGATGCCCTTTCTCAGTTGAGGAAGTTCCCTTGTATTTCAGGCTTGTCGAGAGTTTTTTCATGTATAGGTGTTGGATTTTGTGAAATGCCTGTTGTATATCTGTTGAGATGATCATGTAGTATTTGCCCTTTATTCTCTTAATACGGTTTGTTATGTTAATTGGTTTTTGGCTTTAAACCAACCTTGCATTCCTGGGATAAATCCCACTTGGTTGTGGTGTATAATCCTTTTTGTATTTAACTAGGTTTGGTTTCCTAATGTTTTCTTGAGGATTATAGTGTTTATATTCATGAAGGATGATGCTTTTTAAATTTTATTTTCTTTGTGATGTCTTTGTCTGGTTTTGGTATCATGGTAATACTGCCACATAGAAGGAGTTGAGAATTATTGCCTCTTCTTGTATTTTCTGGAATTTTGTGTAGTATTGGCATTATTTCATTTTTACATGTTTTCTAGAATTTACCATTTAATCCATTCAGTCCTGGGTTTAGCTCTGTGGGAAGATTTTAAATTACTAATTCTATTGCTTTACTTGTTATATGTCTATTCAAATTTTCTTTTTTTGAGTCAGCTTTGCTAATTTGTGTCTTTCTAGGTACTCATCGGTTCAGTTCAGTTGCTCAGTCATGTCCAACTCTTTGAGGACCCATAAACTGCAGCACACCTGGCTTCCCTGTCCATCAACAACTCCCAAAGCCTACTCAAACTCATGTCCATTGCATCTGTGATGCCATCTAAGCATCTCATCCTCTGTTGTCCCCTTCTTCTCCTGCATTCAATCTTTCCCAGCATCAGAGTCTTTTCCAATGAGTCAGTTCTTTGCATCATGTGGTAGCCAAAGTATTGGAGTTTCAGCTTCAGCATCAGTCCTTCCAATGAATATTCAGGACTGATTTCCTTAAGGATGGACTGGTTGAATCTCCTAGCTGTCCCAGGGACTCTCAAGAGTCTTCTTCAATAACACAGTTCAAAAGCATCGATTCTTCAGTGCTCAGCTTTCTTTACAGTCCAACTCTCACATCCATACATGACTACTGGAAATACCATAGCTTTGACTAGATGGACCTTTGTTGGTAAAGTAATGTCTCTGCTTTTTAATATGCTGTCCATGTTGGTCATAGCTTTTCTTCCAAGGAGTAAGTGTATTTTAATTTCGTGGCTGCAGTCACCATCTGCAGTGATTTTGGAGCCCAAGAAAATAAAGTCTGTCACTGTTTCCATTGTTTCCCCATGTATTTGCCATCAAGTGATGGGACTGGATGCCATGATCTTAGTTTTCTGAATGTTGAGCTTTAAGCCAACTTTTTCACTCTCCTCTTTCACTTTCATCAAGAGGCTCTTTAGCTCTTCTTCACTTTCTGCCATGAGGATCATGTCATCTGCCTACCTGAGGTTACTGATATTTCTCCCGGCAATCTTGATTCCAGTTTGTGCTTCATCCAGTCCAACATTTCACATGATGTACTCTGCATAGAAGTTGAATAAGCAGAGTGACAATATACACCCTTGATGTACTCCTTTCCCAATTTGGAACCAGTCTGTTGTTCCATGTCCTGTTCTAACTATTGCTTTTTGACCTGTATACATTACCTGCAGAAGGCAGGTAAGGTGGTCTGTTATTCCCATCTCTTAAAGAATTTTCCAGAGTTTGTTTTGATCCCTACAGTCAAAGGCTTTGGCATAGTCAATAAAGCAGAAGTAGATGTTTTTCTGGAACTCTCTTACTTTTTTGATGATCCATCAGATGTTGGCAATTTGATCTCTGGTTCCTCTGCCTTTCCCAAATCCAGCTAGAGCATCTGGAAGTTCACAGTTCATGTACTGTTGAAGCCTGTCTTGGAGAATTTTGAGCATTACTTTGCTAGCGTGTGAGATGAGTGCAATTGTGCAGTAGTTTGGATATTCTTTGGCATTGCCTTTCTTTGGGATTGGAATGAGAACTGACTTTTTCCAGTCCTGTGGCCACTGCTGAGTTTTCCAAATTTGCTGGCATATCGAGTGCAGCACTTTCACAGCATCATCTTTTAGGATTTGAAATAGCTCAACTGGAATTCCATCACCTCTACTAGCTTTGTTTGTAGTGATACTTCCTAAGGCCCACTTGACTTCACATTCCAGGATGTCTGGCTCTAGGTGAGTGATCACGCTATCATGATTATCTGGGTCGTGAAGAACTTTTTTGTATAGTTCTGTGTATTCTTGCCACCTATTGTTAATATCTTCTACTTCTATTAGGTCCATACCAATTCTGTCCTTTATTGTGCCCATATTTGCATGAAATGTTACCTTCGTATCTCTAATTTTCTTGAAAAGGTCTCTAGTCTTTCCCATTCTATTGCTTTCCTTTATTTCTTTGCATTGATCGCTGAGGAAGGCTTTCTCATCTCTCCTTGCTATTCTTTGGAACTCTGCATTCAAATGGATATATCTTTTCTTTTCTCCTTTGTCTTTCACTTCTCTTCTTTTTACAGCTATTTATAAGGCCTCCTCAGACAACCATTTTGCCTTTTGCATTTATTTTTCTTGGGGATGGTCTTGATCCCTGCCTTCTGTACAATGTCACAAGCCTCTGTCCATAGTTCTTCAGGCACTCTGTCTATCAGATCTAATCGCTTAAATTTATTTGTCCCTTCCACTGTATAATTGTAAGGTATTCATACATTTCATTTAAATTTGTGGGTATTTTAATTCATAGGTATTCATACATTTCATTTAAGCAGAAAGATACATTTCATTTAACTTGAAAGATACATTTCATTTAAACTGACTTGTCATAAAGTTGTTCATGGTATTCCCTTATAGTTCTTCTGTGTTCTGTAAGGTCAGTTTGTTATCTTTTCAGAGCATTAACTTTGGTTGAATTGATTTTTCTTTATTGATTTTGTTTCATATTTCATTGATTTCCATTCTAATTTTTATTTTTTCTTTCTTCTTGCCATATGTTTAATTATCTCATTTTGGGAGCAGATTCAGCCTATTATACAGAATGAAGTAAGTCAGAAAGAAAAACACCAATACAATATAATGATACATATATATGGAATATATATGGGGTAACGATGACCCCTTGTGCGAGACAGCAAAAGAGACACAGAGGTAAAGAACAGACTTTTGGACTCTGTGGGAGAAGGCAAGGGTGGGATGATTTGAGAGAATAGCATTGAAACATGTATATTACCATATGTGAAATAGATCGCCAGTCCAGGTTTGATGCACGAGACAGGCAGCTCAGGGCCGGTGTACTGGGACAACCCTGAGGGATGGGGGACACATGTACACCCATAGCTGATTCATGTGAATGTGTGGCAAAAACCACTACAATATTGTAAAGTAATTAGCCTCCTGTTAAATAAATTAATTTACAAAAAAAAAGCTTACTATATTGATTTGAGGTCTTCTTTTCTAACATAGCTGTTTATGGATATAAACTCCTCTCTTAGCATTCCTTTAGCTGCATATGAAACAATTTTATATGGTGTGATTTCATTTTCATACAGTTCAAACATACTTTTCCTTGTAATTTCTTCTTTGACCTATGGGTAATTTAGAAAAGTGATATTTAATTATGAAATAGTTTTGGAGCTCACAATATTTTCTGTGTTTTATTTCAAATTAAATTCCATTATATTTCACAGAATATGCTTGAAATGATTTCAATCTTTTTAAATTTGTTAATGCTAATTTTATTGCTTAGAATATGATTTATCCTGCAAAAAGTTCTATATGTACTTGAAAAGAATGTGTATGACATTGTTTAGTGGAGTGTTCTATAGATACCAGTTAGATCAAGTTGTTTGGTATTGTACTTGCAAGGCATAGCAAGTCTTCTACATCCTTGCTGATTTTCCAGCTAGTTGTTTTCTCAGTTTGGGGGAGTCAAATATTGAAGTCTCTAAATGTATCATTGAATTATATATTTCTTCATTTTTGTATCATGTGTGTATGTATTCCCAAATATGTCCAAGTTATGATCCCTAGAATCCCTCAATATGGTATGTTATATGGCAAAAGAGAATTAATGTTGCAGATGAATTAGGATTGCTAATCAGCTGACTTATAATATCTGAAGTAGCTCTTAGTTTAAAATGAGTGATTATTCCTTTCAGCCCACAAAACCACACAACCAATACTGAATTAGGGAATCATGGTCTATCTTTATAAAGTAAGGGAACAAGATCCAGTGCCCCATTCATTATATCAAGCAGCAACAGATTTGGGCTCTTCTTCACCCTTTTGTGGGGCTTCACTGGTGGCTCAGATGGTAAAGAATCTGCCTGCAGTGCGGGAGACCTAGGTTCGATCCCTGGATCGGGAAGATCTCCTGGAGAAGGGAATGGCAACTGACTCAAATATTCCTGCCTGGAGAATCCCATGGATAGAGGAGCCTGGCAGGCTACAGTCCATGGGGTCTCAAAGAATTGGACATAACTGAGCAACTGACACTAACTAACTTAGCCTTTATGTGTGACTTTGAGTAAAACTACTTAATTTCATTGAGCTTCAATTTTGTATCTTTAAAATGTTTTAATACCGATTGCAGGATAATATATATTAAATATTGAGCTCCTCAAACAGATGTTAAAAAATAGAGAAAATAATCTAAAACTCATTTTGTGCAATGAGAGGTAATGAGTTTGAAAACATTCACTGCCCAGGCCCTGGGAGGCAGCAACTCTTTTTCACAAAAACACTAAAGGTAAAACACAGAGTAAATCTTGAGATTGCTTTATATTTCACAACAAATGACATGACCAATTCTGATTTTCCTTCACATTCTGTACCTTTAGCTGCAAGGGAGAACTGTCTCACTCAGGCATCTGAAAACCTTTTTGCTGCCATGGTGAAGCAGAAACTCCTCCTCCACCCCATCTCTTTCCTCATCCTTTGACTTGGAAAATTTCAAGTAAGACCTCAGCTCTTTTTCTGTGACTTTAATACTGAGAGTGAGCCCCTCAGAGAATCCAACTAGCACCTCCATTTCTGTAACCCCTCTGTGTGTTCTTAATTTGGACTTGCTACTGTCAGCCTCCTCTCTAGCATCTTCCTTGCCTCACCACACTCCTGCTAACACACACCCACTGACACAATTTACACCCACACAATGACTCCAACATGAAGTGTAGGCTTGTGAAGCAGCAGGCTTTTTGAGAACCACAAATGCAGACATCAAAGTAATCTCCAGTTACATAAATTGCAGGGCCCGGTGCGAAAGAAAGATGTGGGGCCCTTTGTACAAAAAGCAAGAACAAAGTGACATTAAAGATACTAAGTGGTACTAATTTGTCCTTTCCTCCATGGTTTCTCTCTCAATTTGTCATGATATTCTTTATTTGCTATTTAATGTGATTCTAAATCAAGAAAAATTACATATTTGAATTATTAGCATGAATTTTACCACTCATCTTTATAGTGCCCAATTCTTCTTTTAAATGCAAATTAACCTATATGCTGAATCACCAAAATTAGGCACTTGGTATTTTGTAGCTCGTAGGTACTTATATATTTAATTCTTACCAGAACACTGGAAATATTACACACAATGAAGCCGATATATATATATATATATATATATATATATATATATATATTTGCTTCTATCTCTTTTGCTTTATTGTCTCATTGGGCTTAACTTACAAAACACAACAAAAATGAAATTGTTAAAAATTTGAAGATGAAGCCAAATATTTTTATCTCACTTCTTAGTATGCTCACATTCTACCAGCACTTCAGCTTACTGATGAGTAAGGAAAAACTGAAAAGAACTGTGGGTTTCCCTATCTTTCCCTTTTCCTTCTGTGTCATCATTTTCAGAATAAGTGGTTGGCTAATGCAGCAAAGTAACAAGAGTAAGAAAGGATATAATAGGCCCCTTGGTTGTTTGTGTTTCTTAGAACACTGCCATCCTAGCAAGTTCTAGTTCAAATGGTATACGTGGCTTCTGCAGGCTATCACTGCCTCTACTTAGCCATGGATGTAGTGCACTTGCCCTGTACTCACTTTTAGTGTTGCTGAACTCTTCAAAAAATTCTTTATTTATTTTTGACTGTGCTGGGTCTTCATTGCTGCATGCAGGCTTTCTCTAGTTGTGGTGAGCAGGGGCTCCTCTTTATTGAAGTGCACAGGCTTCTCACTGTGGTAGCTTCTCTTGTTGCAGAGCATGGACTTTAGATCACAGGCTCAGTAGTTGTGGCATGTGGGCTTAGTTCCCCCACGGCATGTGGAATCTTCCCAGACCACACTGAACTCATGTGCTCTACATTGGCAGACAGATTCTTAACTACTGAGCTATCAGTGAAGCCCTGTAGGGTCACTGCACTCTTGATGCAACATGGATCTACTGGAATTCTGTGCTCATGAGATACTGTGAATGTTATATGTGAACGGGATCACAAGGAACAGCAGATACACATGTTGCCCATATGTTCTCTGCTGACACTCATGCTCTGTTGTTCCATCAGATTTCCCTTAGAAAACACAAGTTTGAAGATAAAATTATTAAGAATGTCAAGACAGTGACAGCACAGCATTAAACCAAGTGCAAGACCTTTCTGACTGTGGGGTCCTGTATGACTGCACAGGCTGTACACCCATGAAGTTGGCCCTGAAGCTGTCTTTTCATTCAATTTCCTCCCATTTAGCAGACATGTCAGTTTTTCTGCTTACTTCCTCTCTGACTCATTTTCTGAAGCAGTGTATAATTACACATTTGAATCCATCCCTGATAGTTGGTATGCCAAGGGCAGATGCTCAAACAGGATTGTTCTTCCGCCTCATCTGCCCCTCAAACTGCACACAAACTGGATGTTTTAGGTGGATCTCTGGAAAAGAATACTCAACCCTTTGCAATCCCTTATTGTACCATGAAGTCACACTTATGGGTTCAAAAGATGCTGAAAGCACTCTGAAGGCTTTGGCCTTGATGTCACCGAGGAGGTCCCGTGACTTCCCTATACATAGGTTGTAGCTGGCAAGCACTCCTGCCTCATCTATTTTTTCTAGTTTATTATTTACTGTATTCTAATAACAGCTTTATTAAGATATAATTCACATACTATAAAATTTATCCTTTAGGAGTGTACAGTAGTTTTCAGTATATTCACAAATTTGTACAACCATTGCTACTATCCACTTCCAGAACATTTTCATCACCCCACAAAGAAACTCCATATTCATCAGTAACCATTCCCCATTCCCTCTCAAATGCAAGTAAGGACAAACATGGTGCACTCCTTTTGGCAATAAGGAGGTCCCTGCTGACTTTTTCCTGAGTGGTTTCAGTGAAATGATGAAGGACAATGCAGTAGCACAGAGAAAATGAGGGAAGAAGTGGAGACAGTGAATGGAGACTATTCCTTCAAACAACATACCCTGTTCTGTGATTCTCAAACCACTGAGACAAAAGATGAAGACTGGCTGTTCTGGGGTTTGCAGTGCTCCCTTGTAGGAAGTTAAGTGAAGGCAGAGACATTTTTGTCTTGGTAAAACTAAATCCATACTACCTACCTAGCACAGTACCTTGCACATAGTATGTGCTCAGGGAATATCTGTTGAGTACTAAAATATTACTGTAGGCATTGAGGAGGGACGAGAAACTGAAACTCCAGGTTAGTAGCTCAAGGTTAATATAATTGACATAATTTGGGGGAGACTCTGGGTCAAAATGTTTCCCCAGTGGCCAGGTTCTGGACTCTCATTGTGTGAGACTCTGTCACCTTACTCATGACGAGAGAAAGGAGGGGGTGAATAACCCATGGATGAGCACGTGATCCAACTTTCTTACCTTCTTTCTTAGCTTTGGGTAGAGAAGATCTTCTTTCCTCTCCAGAGCTGAGGGCATCAATATTTGAGTTCAGAACTGCCAGAGGCCATGTTCCCTAGCACAGAAATAAAGTCTACAGATAGTAAGAGAGACCAAAGCCAAAATGCTGAATAAGCCAGAGGGCAGTTCCTAAGGAGTTTAAGCTCCTGGAACTGTTTGTTCCTGAGGCCAGCTCAACCATGGTTAGGTTACTTGAGTCACTAAGTAAGCACTCCCTCTTCCTGACTGCATTTCCTTTGAGCTCATTAGAGTTGGGATTCTGGCACCTGCATCTGAAAAAGATGGAGAGACAAGGCTGTAATTAGAAGCCCAAACTTTTCCACCACATTTCATATCTGCCTGGTACTGATGACAGACCAAGATGGCTTTATGTCTTCAAAGAACAGGTTAAAAACATAGGCACTTATTTTTGTAAATAACATTTTGTTAGAACACAGCTTTGTCCACTATTTGCATTTTGTTTATGGCTCCTTTTGTGTGATGATGATAGAGCTGAATGGTTGTGACTGAGACTATGGCAAAAGCTTAAATTCTTTTCTAGTTGGCCCTTTATAGAAAAGGTTTGCTGACTCCTGAATTAGAAGATAATGGTAGAGGGGGTGGTAGATGCTGCTGCTGCTGCTTCATCCAGTTTCCCCTTTCCTGCCCTAGCACTCATGTCCCAGCTGCTGGGACTGTTGGCTGATAGCTTATGGAATAACTTCTGCAGAGAAATTACCCAGAAATCTGGGCAGAAATTGCCCCCAGTTATGCTCTTCTCCTTACTGCAGTGTTAGGCCAATGGTGGCTCATACGGTAAAGAAGCTGCCTACAATGCAGGACACCTAGGTTCAATCCCTGGGTCAGGAAGATCCCCTGAAGAAGGGAATGGTAGCCCATTCCAGTATTCTTGCCTGGAGAATCCCATGGACAGAGGATCCTGGCAGGTCACAGTCCATGGAGTTGCAAAGAGTAGGACATGACTGAGCAACTAACACTTACTTGCTTACAGGTGTAGGATTAGTGTTCTAGAGCTTCCCTGTGGGATCAGAGTGAAGCTACACTTCTGCATAGATCACATACCTGTTGGCTACATCACCACCCCTTCCACCCAGCCTAAGGCTCTACCTTAATACATCTATTTCTAAGTCAACCACTGCTTCTATGAACCCTAGTAAAGTAATGGGGCAAAAGATATTTTGCAGTTATAGCCCAGTCTTGGAAGCACACTTCATGGAGACTGTATATGATCTTTCTAATGCCCCTGGATAGGTGAGATTGACCAATGAAATTACCCCACACATCTGTTCAAATGGACTTGTTCTTTTGCCCTTGTAGGTGATGGAATTCCAGCTGAGCTATTTCAAGTCCTAAAAGATGGTGATGTTAAAGTGCTGCACTCAATATGCCAGCAAATTTGGAAAACTCAGCAGAGGCCACAGGACTGGAAAAGGTCAGTTCTCATTCCAATCCCAAAGAAAGGCAATGCCAAAAAATGTTCAAACTACCGCACGATTGCACTCATCTCATACACTAGCAAAGTGATGCTCAAAATTCTCCAAGCCAGACTTCAACAATATGTGAACTGAGAACTTCCATATGTTCAAGCTGAATTTACAAAAGGCAGAGGAACCAGAGATCAAATTGCCAACATCCGCTGGATCATCAAAAAAGTAAGAGAGTTCCAGAAAAACATCTACTTCTGCTTTATTGACTATATCAAAGCCTTTGACTGTGTGGATCACAACAAACTGTGAAAAATTCTCCAAGAGAAGGGAATAACAGACCACCTTACCTCCTGCAGGTAAGGTATGCAGGTCAAAAAGCAACAGTTGGAACAGGACATGGAACAACAGACTGGTTCCAAATTGGGAAAGGAGTACATCAAGGCTGTATATTGTCACCCTACTTATTTAACTTATATGCAGAGTACATTATGCAAAATGCTGGGCTGGATGAAGCACAAGCTGGAATCAAGATTGCCAGGAGAAATATGAATAACTTCAGATATGCAGATGACACCACCCTTATGGCAGAAAGTGAAGAAGAACTAAAGAGCCTCTTGATGAAAGAGGAGTATGAAAAAGTTGGCTTAAAACTCACCATTCAGAAAACTAAGATCATGGCATCTGGTCCCATTACTTCATGGCAAATAGATGGGGAGACAGTGGAAACAGTGACAGACTTTATTTTTGGGGGCTCCAAAATCACTGCAGATGGTGACAGCAGCCATGAAATTAAAAGACGCTTGATCCTTGGAAGAAAAGTTATGACCAACCTAGACAGCATATTAAAAAGCAGAGTCATTACTTTGCTGACAAAGGTCCATCTAGTCAAAGCTATGGTTTTTCCAGTAGTCATGTATGAATGTGAGAGCTGGACCATAAAGAAAGCTGAGCACCAAAGAATTAATGCTTTTGAACTCTGGTGATGAAGAAGACTCTTGAGAGCCCCTTGGACTGCAAGGAGATCAAACCTGTCAATCGTAAAGGAAATCAGTCCTGAATGTTACTTGGAAGGACTGATGCTGAAGCTCCAATACTTTGGCCACCTGATGCGGAGCACTGACTCACTGGAAAAGACCCCGATGCTGGGAAAGATTGAAGGCGGGAGGATGAGACAGAGGATGAGATGGTTGGATGGCATCACCGACTCAATGGACATGAGTTTGAGCTAGCTCCGGGATTTGGTGATGAACAGGGAAGCCTGGTGTGCTGCAGTCTATGGGGTCACAAAGAGTTGGACACGCCTGAGTGACTAAACTGAACTGAACTCCCCTTCTTATCAAAGTCCCATCTTGACCAAAGGCTCTTCAAGTGAAAGTCACTTAGTTGTGTCCGCCTCTTTGCGACCCCATGGACTATACAGTCCATGGAAGTCTCCAACCCAGAATACTGGAGTGGGTAGCCTTTCCCTTCTCCAGGGATCTTCCCAACCCAGGTATCAAACCCAGGTCTCCTGCATTGCAGATGGATTCGTTACCAGCTGAGCCACAAGGGAAGCCCAGGTTCTTCAAAGTTAAATATAAAAAGAAAAAAATTCCTTTCTAGCATTGGAACCAGAACAAATATAAAGAGAACATGGTATTGGGTTAGGGCTGAATTGGTGACTTCTAGGAGAAGACTCGATATTTTGACTGACGTCATTAAGTTAGATCTTTCAGGTTCTTCCCTTCTTTCTTTCCTTTGACCTCTCCCTTCCTTACACAAAACATTAAGACTCTGAATTTCTTTATGATCGGATATTCAGATCCTGTTAATGGTAGAGTCTGCCATTTCTGGGAGAACGTATCACCAAGCTGAGAAATGTATGAGTGAAGCTAAGTTTATCAGCTTTACATTTATTCATAGCTTGGTATTACTCATTTTGTATTCATTGAGGCTGGCCCAAAGTAGCTGCTTAATGCTTGCTTGCCAGTGAGTCAGCCTGTGCCCCCTGCTGAATAGGGAAATGCAAGACTGTATGAGCCTCTTGTAGCCTCTGGGAAGAGGGAAGAGATCAGACTAGCTCATTTCCTCATAGACACAGGTGTTCCTTAGCTCTGAACTTGCCCTCTGGCTTGCGTGTGAATTACAGTGTCAGGAGTGGCCAGTGCCACAGTGTGGGGCAAAGGTGTGACTGGGCAGACTTCAGGAATGCATTGTTCCAGAAAATTTGTCCAGTTATTTTTGCCTCCCTTTCCCTGGCTTGCTGCAGTTTCAGTCAACGAAAATCTGCCCATGAGGGGTTTGCTTTAGCTGCTATTGCAGTGGCCAGAGGACACTATATTTGGGACGCTATATTTGGGAGGCTCATTGCCAAGGTCCTACTAGATGCAAAGCATAGGTTTTTAACAACAAGCAATTGGACATAGTCTCTCACCTATCTGAGTTTATGACCTCTTTAGATAAGCAGTCAAACTCCCACTCTTGAACCAGAAGAATAATCCAAGGGGAATCAAGCAGCCCTCTTTGCAAAAGACCCATTTCCAGCAAGTGATGCAAAGGAACTATGTGAAGAAGCTAAAAGACCCAGAATCAATTCAGATGTGTTCACCATCATCTGGGTTGGATTTTATGCTGCAGTTATCACTAAAAACCCTGTGGGCTTCTAAAAGTTTCAAATGCAATGCCAGTTTTACATATGGTCATTTGTGAAGTCACCAATGCCACCAAGGATGTCACCAAACTATTGCAACACTCAAGAAATGCCAGCATTCCAGAGGTTGTTGTCCTCTGTTGACGGGCATTAGACATCACCCTGATGTCTAAGGGATGCACTTGTGCAGTTGTCAATGGTGATTGCTTCACACATACCATCTTGAACCTTTTTGATGTCTCTTTGTTGAGTAAACACATTTGTGAGGCCAAGTAAGACATTTTTCGAGTGAACGATGGAGTCCTGTCTTCTAGGACCTATGGATCATCATCAAGTGATTGAGGAAAGAACCTCTTTCCCTGGGTCTTCACAACAGAGATATGGTCCATGGGACGCACTTTGACCAAGAGCTAGTGATCATTTCCTTTTTCTTCTTATGGAAACCCCCTCCTCAAGTGCATTCAATCAGATCTAATCAAGACTGATGGCACTATCCTGTCTAAATGAATGACCCAAACTATGGTTCAAGACTGAAGGACAAACTGCTCCTCCAACTCTCTATGGGGGCCTTCTTTATTCAATTTCTGAACCTTGTACATCCTTCTAATTTAGTTTTCACCCCCCAAAGATTTTCCTGGAGATGCAAGTAATTTATCTTGGCCGAGAGGAAGAGCTATAAAAGAATTAAAGCAGATCTTGATTTTCTTTGCCTGGACCTTTGCCTCCTTGTCTTTTTTTCCCCTCTCTTCTCTTTTCCATTTTCCCCCTTGCAATGCCCTGAATCTTGACTGACATTACACAGCTAACAAACAACTGTGCCGGCTTACAGAGATAACTCTGGAAAGAACTGTTCTGTCAGCTGCCAGTATGAAATGGCACCAGTCATCCTGATGTGAAAACCAACCTATTCCAACCATTCCAACCACATGTTGTGCATCGGTTACAGATAAAGAAACTGCAACCATGGACAAGACCAAAGTCATGTACCCCTCTCCTCTTTGATCTTGCTTCAGCTCAGGGAGTTACCTAATTTTGCAGTGCCATCTTATATACTAATCACAGGCTTATGGGTTATGGACACCCAAGTAACAGATGGGATGAGAGTCTGATTGAGCCCCTCAGTGCAACAGAGAGTGCAAATGTGGGGGCAGGGGAGCAGAGACCCAGTGATGCACCAAAACAGCTGCATGACTCCAAGCAGTCTGCTTTGAGTTTTAGTTTCTTTACCATAAAACAAGAGGGTTGGGCAAGGTGATTGCTGGAGTTTTGTTGAGAGCTGAGTCTGACTGTGCTGTGCTTAGTCACTCAGTTGTATCTGACTCTTTGTGACCCCATGGACTATAGCCTGCCAGACTCCTCTGTCCATGGGGATTCTCCAGGCAAGAATACTGAAATTGGTTGCCCTGTCCTCCTCCAGGGGATCTGTCCAACCCAGGGACTGAATCCAGGTCTCCTGCATTGCAGGCAAATTCTTTACCATCTGAGCCACCAGGGAAGCCCACTGACTCTGATATCCCTTGATAAACGCTTGTTTAGTGAGTGCATAAAGTCATTATTGTACATGCGTGTGTGCCAAGTCACTTCAGTTGTGTCTGACTCTTTGTGACACCATGGACTGTAACCTGTCAGGCTCCTCTCTCTGTGGAGATGCCCCAGGCAAGAATACTGGAATGGGTTGCCATGGGTGAAATTACTCCTGAGAATTTTCAAAGATCTGAGTTCGTCTTTGGAGAATGCCCATGATCTTCTCTCTGCCTTGCTACTGGCCAGTGGGTGGTGTCACCATTATAGAGGGGGTGAGAAGGGCAGGAGGTGGGAGGAATTTTAGTTCACTACTTTGTGCCCGGGAGAGACCTGAACTTCAAAATTTACAAGGGAAGAGACTAGGTCATAACAAAGCATCCTACCCCATGACTATATGTATTATACATAGAATATTTTTGAGGTCCTCTTATCTCATACCTACCTCCTCAACACAGAGCTCACTCCAGGATGGCCCCATTCAGGATGCTGTCTCACTCTTCTTCTGCCCAAATCTTCTGATCCAGCCAACTCATTGTTTTCACTGTTTTCCAGACACAGCCTGGAACTGGGAGGCAGGGGAGAGGTGATAGGAGTAATGTGGAATTCTTTCCTACCCTCTTCAATGTGTCTTTTCTCAGTTCTGTGCCCCACTCATGTGCTTTAATCTCTCATCTGGAATCCTTAGTGCTTGTAAAGTTATTTTCAATTGTGGATAGTTGTTTAAATGAATGTTTCTGGGGGTGGACAGGTGCTGGAAATTTCTATACCACTATCTTGCTGTTGTTACTCTCAGAATTCCTTCACACATTATCTTACTCTTTTCTCCAAAGTTGGTTTCTTCTTGAGACACTTTTTGAAAAAAAACGTAACTTTCAGGATATCTCTTGGCTTCCTCATACCTCAGTGTCAGCTTCACTGCAGTTTTCTTTTCTGGATCAGATCATCTTCCTTCTAGAGTTGGAGTAATGCAAGAGGTCCTCTTCTGTTCTCTGCTTGGTCAACAAAATTGTGGATATCTCCTTTGGCATAGAAATTCTGTGAAAATATTACTGAGACCCTAGGGGTGCTGTGAACCATGAAGAGGTAGGGAACCAGTACTCCAAGTCATCACATATGATTCTATAGCTCTAAATGCCTTCAATGTGTTAATCACTCACTTTTCTCCATAGCCTCTCCAACATTTGTTATTTGTGATCTTTATGATGATAACCATTCTGACAGATGTGAGGCGGTAGCTCATTGTGGTTTTGATTTGCATTTCCCAGATGATTAGTGATATTGAGCATCTTATCCTGTGCCTGTTGACTATCAGTATGTCTTCTTTGGAAAAATGTTTATTCAGATCCTCTGCCAATTTTTAAATTGGCTTGCTTTTATGATGTTGATTTGTATGACTTCTTTGTTTATTTTGGATATTAACTCCTTATTGAAAATATCATTTGCAAATATCTTCTCCCATTCAATAGTTGGCCTTTTCAATTTGTTGGTAGTTTCCTTCACTGTGCAAAAGTGTTTTAGTTTGATATCATCATACTTCTTTGTTTTTATTTTTGTTTCCCTTGCCTGAGGAGACATAGCCAAAAAAAATATTGCTAAAATCAAGTAAGATTAAGATTGAGTAAATAACTTACTACCTATGTTTTCTTCTAGATGTTCTGTGGTTTTAGGTCTTACATTTAAGTCTTTAATTCATTTTGAATTTATTTTTGTGTATGGCAAGAGAGAAAGTATAGTTTAATTATTTTGGATGTAGCTTTCCAGTTTTCCCAACACCATTTATTCAAGAGGGATATCTTTCATTACTATAATATTTTTATTTAATAATATCCTTTATTATTGCTTCCCTTCATCATTGCTTTAAACTTCAGGGAGGTAACAATAATTAGCATAGTCCATTCTGCCATGTTGCCCCAAATCAAGTCAACATGATGACCTTCCCTTTGCACATAAGACCCTGTTGATTGAAGAGCAGCCTCTCACTCGGCTGCTTTACATTGACTAGAAGCTGCTTGCCTCTCTTGCTTTCTTTGAGTGCCATATTCCTGTCCTTCACAGAAAGTCTCTGCACATTCTGGAAGCTTCATTTCAAGAGGCCTTAGGTATGGACAACATTCCTGTTTTCTATACAAAACATACTTTCATCATTCTCTTGCCCACTGGGTGCCTGTTATTATAGCATCAATCACCATGGTACTCAGGTGTTTTTGAAAAAGTTAAAGGAGGGAAAGATGCTTTTAATCATGTGGTAGCTGAACTGTGATAAGCTTGGCTTCTTTCAGATTCCTTTGCACTGAGAAGCTCCATACTTGGGCTGCCCTATCCTTGATGTACAGGACAGCATGATGTGGTAAAGCTATCTGAGAAAACAAATCTGTTTGTGAAAGCAAGTAGAATGTGCCTGCAGCCTACTAAAAGCCAATGTTTCCTGGATTCAGGAGAGGTGTGTCCTCAGTTGTTTCCTCCTCACATTAGTTATGGGTCTGATCCAGTGTATCACTTAGCTATTGATACAGAACAAATTACCCCCAAACATAGAAGGTTAAAACAATAGACTTTGATTATCTCACAGGGTTTCTGAGGGTTTGAAAATTGGGAGAGGTTAGCTGGCTGGTTCTGGCTCAGGGTCCCACAGGAGGCTGTAGTCAAATTGTCAGCTAGGACTACAGTACTCTTAAAGCAAATAGGAGATTCACTTTCAAGCTCATTCACATGACTGTCAGCAGAAGGAATGAAATATAGGCCACATGGTCCTCTCTGTAGGACTGCTCATAGCATAATGTTCCTCAGAGAGTGATATGAAAGTGTGTACCCAAGACAGAAGCTGCAGTCTTTTATAACCTTATCTTGAAAATGACACACCATCACTTCTTTTTGTTTCTTTTTTCTTTAATTTATTTATTTTAATTGGGAGCTAATTACTTTACAATATTGTAGTGGTTTTTGCCATACATTGACATGAATCAGCCATGGGTGTACATGTGTTCCCCATCCTGAAACCCCCCACCTCCCTCCCCATCCCATCACTCTGGGTCATCCCAGTGCACCAGCCCTGAGAACCCTGTCTCATGCATTGAATCTGGACTGGTGATCTGTTTCACATATGATAATATACATGTTTCAATGCTATTCTCTCAGATCATCCTACCCTTGCCTTCTCGCACAGAGTCCAAAAGACTGTTCTATAGATCTGTGTCTCTCTTGCTGTCTTGCATATAGGGTTATCATTACCATCTTTATAAATTCCATATATATGCATTAGCATACTGTATTGCGGAGAAGGCAATGGCACCCCACTCCAGTACTCTTGCCTGGAAAATCCCATGGACGGAGGAGCCTGGTAGGCTACAGTCCACGGGGTCGCTAAGAGTCAGACACGACTGAGCGACTTCACTTTCACTTTTCCCTTTCATACACTGGAGAAGGAAATGGCAATCCACTCCAGTATTCTTGCCTGGAGAATCCCAGGGATGGCGGAGCCTGATGGGCTGCCGTCTATGGGGTTGCACAGAGTCGGACACGACTGAAGCGACTTAGCAGCAGCAGCAGCAGCAGCATACTGTATTGGTGTTTTTCTTTCTGACTTACTTCACTCTGTATAAAACACTCCAGTTTGATCTACTTCATTAGAATTGATTCAAATGTATTTTTTTAATGGCTGAGTAATATTCCATTGTGTATATGTGCCACTGCTTTCTTATCCATTCATCTGCTGATGGACATCTAGATTGCTTCCATGTCCTGACTATTGTAAACAGTGCTGTGATGAACAGTGGGGTACATGTGTCTCTTTCAATTCTGGTTTCCTTGGTGTGTATGCCCAGCAGTGGGATTGCTGGGTCATATGGCAGTTCTATTTCCAGTCTTTTAAGGAATCTCTACACTGTTCTCCATAATGGCTGTATATGTTCTTTGAAACATGGAAGAACCATGGCACAATGTGAGAAGGGACTACACAAGTGAATGTCAAGAGTCAGGGATCTTTGGGAGCCATCTTGGAGGCTGCTTATAACACTGTGATCATGGCAAAATGTTAGACAACAAGGCTCCTCATGATAGAGGCCAAGAGCTCCTCTCAGCAATGAATGGTCAGAAGCAAAGGGCTTTAAGATATTTTTACTGTGTGGCTGGAGATATTTTTACTGTGTCACCTGGCTGTGGTTGACACACTGTCTAAGGAATCAAGATTAATATGGACACATGGGGGCAGGAGAGGGTGGGACAAATTGACAGAATAGCGTGGAAACATATACATTGCCATATATTAAATAGATAGCAAGTGTGAATTTGTTGTGTGACACAGGGAACTCAACTCAGTGCTCTGTGACAACCTAGAGGGTGGTGTAGGGAAAGAGCAAATTAGCCAAGATGGCATGGTCAGGCTCTCTTGCCCCACAGCCTCTCTCTCTTGCCCTATGTTTTGTGAATAATGATTTATGTAAGAGCTGAGATCACTTATAGCACTGTACATGTGTGTCATGAGGTACTTGCTTGGTCACGGGCTACTTTGTGTTGTAAGGATTTGTGAGCTCCACCTAGAAAGTGGCAGCATTACTGCTGTGTCACGGCTGTGTTTGTTGGGTCAGCCACGAGAAGAGAGAATATAACACGTCTACTGCTATGGCTGCTGCGTCAGCCAGGAGAGAATATAAGTGTTTACAGTTCCTACAGCTCCTCAAGTCTTCTTCTAGTCTCTTAGCTTGTGCCTTGCCTACCCTGGGTTCAGCAAACTGTGCGAACAGTGTGAACAGCAAGACAATTGGCATCATGAACAGGATCAGCAAAACAGATGGGGTAGGAGATGGGAGGCAGGTTCGGGGGGAGGGGACATATATATGCCTATGGCTGATTCATGTTGATGTATGGCAGAGGTCAACACAATTTTGTGAAGCAGTTATCCTCCTATAAAAAAAAAAAAACAGAATTAAGAATCCAGATTGTATCCCCAACTTCCTTGGTTCCAAAGGCAAACCACCTGCGTCAGAATCACCTGCAGAACTTGTTAAAAACAGAGACTCCTTGTTCAAGATACACAATATCAAAATCTCAGTTCTGGGCTCACTCAGTAATTTTGATGTGTAGCCAGTTTTGGGAACCACCAGGAGACCACACAAGTTTATGGGAAGAACATTTAACTTGAAATGAGTCTGGCTTTGACTGCTGGATGGATGAAGTGAGTGTAGGCTGGGTCCATAACTGCAGCTGTTTGCACATGTGGTGGTGAAAGACACTCAAGCAGCTCTCATTGGCTTACTATTCTTAATTATTTAAAAGCTACTTCTCTACTTACCTTGGGATTAGAAAAAGAAACCGACAGAACTCAGAATGCGATGAACTAAATAAAATGCACAAATGCAATATGAATTTATAATTAAATCAAATTCTGAACTTCTTGTTGTTAAGTGGTTGGTCATGGAAAGGCCTAGAGACACAGGGAAGTTCATTCAGGCTTAAGGAGTAGATGAGAAAATGCTATAAAGCCTTTCCCAGGATATAAGTGCTCAATATCATTTTCCCTTCTTTGTCTTCTGTTTCATAGCCAACTGACCTGAACAATTATTTGTATGCCATGCCATTGGAGCTACTGCTCTATGGCCTAGGTAGAGTAACCTCTTTGCTATGAAGATAGTTAAAAATTGATTTTGAACATCTCCCAAGGGATTTATGATTTAGAAAGCTGGAAAGAGTCATTCCCACCTTTACAATAAAGAAGGCTTGCCAAAGTGCATGTCCATGAGTTTTCTTGAGAGAACTGAGCAGCAGGGTAACCAACTAGTCTGAAATCAAAGGAAAGGCAGGCATCTTGGAGATGGGATATAAGCACTTGTTTATCCAGGACAGACGTTCCTAGACACTGGTATGAAAGCTTAACTTAGAAGCAGTGGAGTCGGAGTGTGGGCTGGTGAGAGTGTGGAGACCCTGGGGGTTGCAGATATAAGAAAAGCTTTTCTCCATGGACTCCACTTGCTAAGAGTTCTGAGAAAGCATCCTTCACAGTAGAAGTCTGTGGGAGAGGAGTAGCAGCCACTGTGGAAGAGGCAGGAAACTTTCCCCAGATCTTTCTCTACTGTATCTTCTTATGGAATGAATCTATGCGGGGAAGGGCAACAAACACTATTGTCCATAGAACACTATTGAGCAGCTTGGGGAAAGGACCAGGAAAGGAAAAAAACATATACCCCTGAGGGAAGGGCAGCAGTGAGTTCAGGGGGCCCTGAAATATATATGGGAGAGGGACTGGAGCACTTAGAAGGCCCCATTCCAGAGATCCAGGGACATGGGGCCCGCCCAACCCTAACATTAACCCTAACCTTAACTGAGGTTTGATCAGAACAATAGATATCCTACTCCCATGGTTCCTTAGAACCATTTAATGAGTGTCAAGTAGCAAGTAATAGTGGAATACTGCCAGAAGAGTTGCAACACTGTGGAGATGGTCACAGTTTAAAAAGAAAATCTAAAGCTGATGTGACATTGAAAAAAATCTCTTTAGCAAACAAGTCTCCAGTCTAACATAAGCTATTGCTATAGGAATTTAAAACCTGGGGTGCATTGAAGGTACACTAAAGCAACAACAAACTAGAACAACAGAAAACCTTCAGCCCAGCTCAACTCCTGACTAGAGTCTCAAACCTTCATGTTAAAGGCTTAGCAAAAGAAAAAACATGCCCATTTCCAAGCATCAGAACTATTGACTTTGGTTTCTACTACAAAAGATGTCTGGGATTCAACTTAACATTATGAGGCATACAAAAGGAAAGAAAAAAAATAATAAAACACATCCAGGGGACAAAGAAATCAACAGAACAAGATTCAGAGATAACACAGATGTTGGAACTATCTGACATGGAATTAAAATATCCATGAACAACACGCTGAAGGCCCCAGTGGACAATATGCATAATCAGGTGAGAAATTTTCACAGAGAGACCAAAACTATAAGAAAGATTAAAATTAAAAACATGGAAACAGAGATGAAGAATATCTTTGACTGGCTCATTAAGAGAGTTGATAAAACCAAGGAAAGAAACAAGAACTTGAAGTTAAGTCAACAGAGATCATCAAAACTAAAACACAAAGAGAAACGTGAGTGAAAAATAAAAGTAGAACAGAGCATTCCAGAACTGTGGAACAACATCAGATAGTCTAACATACACATGATTGGAAGCTCAGAAAAAAAAGAGAAAGAGAATGGGAGAGAAGACTTATTTGAAGAATTAATGGCTGAGAATTTTGAAACCCAGAACAAATAGGCTGAGAATACCAAGAAAGATAAACAAAGAAAACCCTAATCCAACCCCTAACACACCCACCTAGACATAGAGTCATTAAACTTCTCAAAACAAAATACAAAGAGAAAATCTTGAGGCATCCAGAGGAAAAAAGACACATTACATACAGAGGAAAAAGGGTGAGAATTACCATAGACTTCTTGTCAGAAACCACACAAACCAGAAAACAATGAGTGACAACTTTAAAGTGCTGAATGAGGCAAAGCAACTCTTTCAACCCAGAATATATAAAGCCCACAAAAATGCCTTTCAAAAATGAAGAAGAAATAAGCATTTTCTCTGACAAAAAATCAGAACGACTTTATCAGAAACGTTAAAGAAAACTGTTCAAGCAGAAGGAATGCGATACCAGGTAAAAACTTACACACAAAGAGATGAAGAGCACTTGAAATGAAATGAATTAAGGTAAAATAAAAGATATTTTTCTTACCTTAAATTGTTCTAAAATAAAACTAATTAAAGCAAAATTATATTTATGGCATGATGTTGTAAAAGTTGAATGATAATACGACTCTTTTCCAAAGAATGGGAGAGAGGGATTGGGAACACACTATTTAAGGTCTGTGTACTAAACACAGACTATGTGTACTATACACTATGTGTACTATACACATGCAGTGATACTGTATTATTTGAAGATACATTCTGTCTAATTGGCAATATATATTGTAAGCCCTAGAATAACAGACAACACTTTTTTCTATAAAGTATAGGTGATAATTTTTAAATGATAGTGGAGATAAAATGGAATAACAAGAAGTTCAACAAAAATATACAATGATATACAGAATGCAGAAAAATAAGGATTATATGTTGTTACAATAAATCCACTTGAAACAAAAAAGATAAGTTAAAAGGATGGAAAGGATGTATGATGCAAACAGTATAAATTAAAAAGCTGGATAGTTATAGTATTTTCAAGATAAAGTGAAATCCAGAACAAGAAATATTGTCAGAGATTAAGAAGGACATAACATAATAATAAAGGAATAAATTATTTAAGATGTAGCAAGCTTATATGTACATGCCCCTAATAACAGAGTTTCAAACTACATAAAGCAAAAACTGATAGAGCTGAAAGGAGAAATAGACAAAACTAAAATTATGGTTAGGGACCTCAATACTAGCCTGTCAGTAATTGGTAGAACAAGTACATAGAAAGTAAGAGCACAGAAGAACTGAACAATATTATCAACTTGACCTAAATGCTAACCAATAAGATCTTTTCAAGTACACATAGAACATTCCCACAAGTAGAACATATTCTGTGTCAAAATCAAAGAGCATATTTAATATTAAAGAAATCATACAAAGTGTATTCTCTGATAATAATGGAATTAAACTAGAAATCAATCACAGATAGGTTTCTTTAAAATCTAAGGTATCTAAATTAAGCAATATTGTTTCTATGAACATTCAAGTTCAAGTTTTTATATATATATAAATTTTCATTTCATTTGGGTATATAACCAGGGGCGGAATTGATGGGTCAAACTGTAATTCTGTGTTTAGACTTTTGAAGAACTATAAGACTGTTCTCCAAAGACATTTTTTCCCTTATTGGCTTGTCTTGGCACCCTTGTTGAAAATAATCAGTTGACTATAAATGTGAGCATTTATAGCCTCTCTCTCTCTATGTATATATATATATATATATATACATATACTTGGTTGGAGTTCACAGTGAGTTGCCCATGTTCAGGCCTGGCAGTGGATTCATTCATTTAAGATTTATGTATATCTCTATGTGTATATATATACATAGAAAGAGAGAGATAGATAAATAGAGGTCTGTATACATGCATGAGTTTATATACATGCATATATTTCTTAGTTCTGTCCACTGAGAGGGCCTAGAAGCAGTCAAACAACTTAGCACCCAGATCTTGTTTTCTAAAACATCATTCTTCAATAAAAAGAACCAGGACTTCCTGGAGAAGTGGTTGACTTCAGAGCTGAGAAATGAAAAATATAGGATGAACTTGGATCATCTTGTGTACCAAAAAATAAGGAAGTTATTTAAAAAGTATGGGACTTGTCAAAAGGGCATTGGAACCAACCTGAAAAAGCTCCCGATGGTCAAAGATGGAACACTTTGAGCAACAAAATGAGCAACGATATTATTGAATCATAAACCGCTGGATAAAATAAATATCCAAGTGTCCAGACTGATATAAATAAATGATTGAATAAATAAATGAACAAGGGAAAAAGATAGTTCTTCCTTACAGAAGAATTACAATTAATATATGCAGAAGTTATAAAATAAGTACAAAATCACCATTAGAAGACTGCAGTAACAATTATTACAGGAAAAATATCCACTAATAAATGCCAAAGTTAGTCAACAACATTTTGAGGAGAAACAGGGTATTTCTGTACCTTAAAAGTATCTCTCTCAAGATATTTATTAACTACAAAGAGAAAATAATTTCACAGTAGAGAAACTCAGCAGATAATACCTTAATCAAGTGATCAAGGTTAACATCTCCAGTCATGACATACTGCTATCACGTATCCTCTGATATCTGCTTCATGGATCACAGTTGTGACAAGCTGAAGGGGCTTGCATAACTCAAGAAAGCTATGAACCATGCCACTTAGGGCCACCTTAAATGGACAGGTCATAATGAAGAGTCCTGACAAATGTGGTCTACTGGAGGAGGAAATGGCAACCTGCTCCAGTATTCTTGCCACAAGAACCCCATGAACGTTATAAAAAGGCAAAAAGATATGACACCAGAAGATGAGACCCCCAGGTCAGAAGGTGTTCAGTATGCTGCTTGGGGAAGAGCAAAGGGCAATTACTAATAGCTCCAGAAAGAATGAAGCAGCTGGGCCAAAGCAAAAATGACACTCAGTGTGGATGTGTCTGGTGGTGAAAGTAAAGTCCAGTGCTATAAAGAATAATGCTGCATAGGAACCTGGAATGTTAAGTTCATGAATCAAGGTAAATTGGACATGATCAAGCAGGAGATGGCAAGAGTGAACATCAACATTTTAGGAATCAGTGAACTAAAATGGATGGGAATGGAAGAATTTAATTCAGATGACCATCTGAATTAAAGAATCCCTTAGAAGAAATGGAACAGCCCTCATAGTCAACAAAAGAGTTGGAAATGTGGTACTAGGATGCAATCACAAAAACAACAGAATAATCTTGGTTCATTTCCAAGGCAAACCATTCAACATCACAGTAATCCAAGTCTATGCCCCAACTACTGATGCCAAAGAAGCTGAAGTTTACTGATTCTATGAACACTGATTCTATGAACTGATTCTACAACACTTTTAGAACTAACACTAAAAAATGATATGTCCTTTTCATTATAAGGGATTAGAATGCAAAAGTAGGAAGTCAAAAGATACCTGGAATATGCCATAAATCTAGCCTTGGTAAATTCAAAAAAATTGAAATCATCTCAAGCATCTTTTCTGATCACAATGCAGTAAGATTAGATGTCAACTACAGGGAAAAAAAACTATTAAAAATACAAACATGTGGAGGCTAAACAACACATTTCCGAATAACCAACAAATCACAGAAGAAATCAAAAAAGAAATAAAAATATGCATAGAAACGAATGAAAATGAAAACACAACAACCCAAAACCTATGGGATTCAGTAAAAGCAGTGCTAAGGGGAAGGTTCATAGCAATACAAACCTACCTCAAGAAACAGGAGAGAAATCAAATACATAACCTAACTCTACACCTAAAGCAACTAGAAAAAGAAGAAATGAAGGACCCCAGGGTTAGTAGAAGGAAAGAAATCATAAAAATTATGGCAGAAATAAATGCAAAAGAAACAAAGGAGACCATAGCTAAAATAAATAAAGCTAAAAGCTGGTTCTTTGAGAAGATAAATAAAATTGACAAACAGTTAGCCAGACTCATCAAGAAACAAAGGGAGAAGAATCAAATCAACAAAATTAGAAATGAAAATGGAGAAATCACAACAGACAACACAGAAACACTGAGGATCATAAGAGACTACTATCAGCAAATATATGCCAATAAAATGGACAACTTGGAAGAAATGGACAAATTCTTAGAAAAGTATAATTTTCCAAAACTGAGCCAGGAAGAAATAGAAAATCTTAAAAGACCATCACAAGCACAGAAATCACAACTATAATCAGAAATCTTCCAACAAACAAAAGCCCAGGACCAAATGGCTTAACAGCTGAATTCTACCAAAAAATGTAGAGAAGAGCTAACACCTATCCTATTCAAACTCTTCCAGAAAATTGCAGAGGAAGGTAAACTCCCAAACTTATTCTATGAGGCCACCATCATCCTAGTACCAAAACCAGACACAAAAAAGAAAACTAGGGGCCAACATTACGGATGAACATAGATGCAAAAATCCTGAACAAAATTCTAGCAAACAGAATCCAACAACATATTAAAAAGATCATAGATCATGGCCAAGTGGGCTTTATCCCAGGGATGCAAGGATTCTTTAATATTCGCAAAGCAATCAATGTGATACACCACATTAACAAAATGAAAGATAAAACCATATGATAGTCTCAATAGAGGCAGCAAAAACCTTTGACAAAATACAACATCCATTGATGATAAAAACCCTCCAGAAAGCAGGCATAGAAGAAACATACCTCAACATAATAAAAGCCATATATGATAAACCCACAGCAAACATTATCCTCAATGGTGAAAAATTGAAAGCACTTCCCCTAAAGACAGAAACAAGATGAGGGTGCCACTCTCACCACTACTATTCAAGATAGTTTTGGAAGTTTTAGCCACAGCAATCAGAGAAGAAAAAGGAAAAAAAAGAATCCAGATCAGAAAATAAGTAAAACTCTCACTGCTTGCAGATGATATGATCCTCTACATGGAATACCCTAAAGACACTACCAGAAAATTGGTAATCAATGAATACAACAAAGATGCAGGATATAAAATTAACACACAGAAATCCCTTGCATTCTTATACACTAACAATGAGAGAACAGAAAGAGAAATCAAGGAAACAATTCCATTCACAATTGCAACGAAAAGAATAAAATACTTAGGAATAAATCACCTAAAAAGGCATTGAAACATGTAAATTATCATATGTGAAATGAATCGCCAGTCCAGGTTCAATGCATGATACAGGGGCTGGTGCACCGGGATGACCCAGAGGGATGGGATGGGGAGGGAGGTGGAAGGGGGGTTCTGGAAGGGGAAAACATGTACTCCCATGGTGGATTCATGTCAATGTATGGCAAAACCAATATAATATTATAAAGTTAAAAAATAGAAAATAAACTAATTTAATAAAAAAAAATGAAACAAAAGACCTATATATAGAAAACTATAAAACACTGATGAAAGAAATCAAAGAGGACACAAATAGATGGAGAAATATACCATGTTCATGGATCAGAAGACTCAATATAGTGAAAATGAGTATACTACCCAAAGCAATCTATAGATTCAATGCAAGCCCTATCAAGCTACCAATGGGCATTTTTCAGAGAACTAGAACAAATAATTTCACAATTTGTATGGAAATACAAAAAACCTTGAATAGCCAAAGCAATCTTGAGAAAGAAGAATGGAACTGGAGGAATCAACCTGCCTGACTTCAGGCTGTACTACAAAGCAACAGTCATCAAGACAGTATGGTACTAGCACAAAGACAGAAACATAGATCAAAGGAACAAAATAGAAAGCCCAGAGATAAATCCACGCACCTATGGATACCTTATCTTTGACAAAGGAGTCAAGAATATACAATGGAGAAAAGACAATCTCTTTAACAAGTGGTGCTGGGAAAACGTCAACCACTTGTCAAAGAATGAAACTACAACACTTTCTAACACCATACACAAAAATAAACTCAAAATGGATTAAAGATCTAAATGTAAGACCAGGAACTATAGAACTCCTAGAGGAAAACATATATAAAACACTCTCTGACATAAATCACAGCAGGATCCTCTATGACCCACCTCCCAGAGTAATGGAAATTAAAGTAAAAATAAACAATTGGGACCTAATTAAACTTAAAGCTTTTGCACAAAGAAGGAAACTACAAGCAACGTGAAAAGACAGACTTCAAAATGGGAGAAAATAATAGCAAATAAAGCAACAGACAAAGAATTAATCTAAAAAATATACAAGCAACTCCTGCAGTTCAATTTCAGGAAAAAAAGCGACCCAATCAAAAAATGGGCCAAAGAACTGAACAGACATTTCTCCAAAGAAGACACACAGATGGCTAACAAACACATGAAAAGATGCTCAACCTCACTCATTATCAGAGAAATGCAAATCAAAACCACAATGAGGTACCATCTCATGCCTGTCAGAATGGCTGCTATCAAAAAGTCTACAAAGAATAAATGCTGGAGAAGGTGCGGAGAAAAAGGAACCCTCTTACACTGTTGTGGGAATGCAAAATAGTACAGCCATTACGGAGAACAGTGTGGAGATTCCTTAAAAAACTGGAAATAGAGATGCCATATGACCCAGCAATCCCACTGCTGGGCATACACATGGAGGAAACGAGAATTGAAAGAGACACACGTACCACAATGTTCATTGCAGCACTGTTTACAATAGCCAGAACATAGAAGCAACTTAGATGTCCATTGGCAGACGAATGGATAAGAAAGCAGTAGTACATAACACAATGGAATATTACTCAGCTATTAAAAAGAATGCATTTGAATCAGTTCTAATGAGGTGGATGAACCTGGAGCCTATTATACAGAGTGAAGTAAGTCAGAAAGAAAAACACCAATACGGTATATTAACGCATATATATAGAATTTAGAAAATATTGTAACGATGACCCTATATGAGAGCCAGCGAAAGAGACACAGATGTAAAGAACAGACTTTTGGACTCTGTGGGAGAAGGCGAGATGGCATGATTTGAGAGAACAGCACTGAAACATGTATATTATCATATGTGAAATATATCGCCTGTCTAGGTTGGATGCATGAGACAGGATGCTCAGCGCTGGTACACTGGGATGACCCTGAGGGATGGGATGGGGAGGAATGTGGGAGGGAGGTTCAGGATGGGGAACACATGTACACTCATGGCTGATTCATGTGAATGTATGGCAGAAACCACCACAATATTGTAAAGAAATTAGCCTCCAATTAAAATTTTAAAAATTAATTAATTAAATAAAATACAAAATAAAAGGGAAGCTGCAACTGAAAAAAAAAAAAAGAAAAGAGATACCTGGAATAACAGGTTAGTTTGGCCTTGGAGTACAAAATGAAGCAGGGCAAAGGCTAACAGAATTTTGTCAAGAGAACACACTGGTCATAGCAAACACCCTTTTCCAACAACGCAAGAGACAACTCTACACATGGATATAACCAAATGGTAAATGCTAAAATCAGATTACGTTCTTTGCAGCCAAAGATGTAGAAATGCTATGGATTCAGAAAAACAAGACCTGGAGCTGACTGTGGCTCAGATCATGAACTCCTGATTGCAAAAGTCAGGCTTAAATTGAAGAAAGTAGGGGAAAGCACTAGGCCATTCAAAATGACCTAAATCAAATATCTTACGTTTATACAGTGGAGGTGACAAATAGATTTAAGGGATTAGATCTGGTAGGCAGAGTGCCTGAAAAACTATGGGTGGCGGTTTGTAATATTGTACAGAAGGGTTGACCAAAACCATCCCCAAAAAAGAAATGCAAGAAGGCAAAGTGGTTGTCTAAAGAGGCTTTACAAATAGCTGAGGAAAGAAGAGAAGCGATAGGCAAAGGAGAAAGGGAAAGAAAGATATACCCAATTGAACGTAAAGTTCCAGAAAATAGCAAGGAGAGATAAGAAGGCCTTCTTAAATGAACAATGCAAAGAAATAGAGGAAAACAATAGAATGGGAAAGAATAAAGATCTCTTCAAGAAAATTGGAGATGTATGGCAAAAACCACTACAATATTGTAAAGTAATTAGCCCCCAACTAAAATAAATAAATTTATTAAAAAGAAAGTTGGAGATATCAAGGAAACATTTCATGCAAAGATGGGCACAATAATGGGCAAAAACGATAAGGACCTAAGAGAAGCAGAAGAGATTAAGAAGAGTTGGCAAGAATACACAAAAGGACTATACAAAAAAAGGTCTTAAGGACCCAGGTAACCATGATGGTGTGGTCACTCACGTAAAGCCAGGCATCCTGGAGTGTGAGGTCAAGTGGACCTTAGGAAGCATTAGTAAAGTAGCATTACTAAACTTTACAAAGCTAGTGGAGGTGATGGAATTCCAGCTGAGCTATTTAAAATCTTAAAATGCTGTTCTGTAGGTCTGTATCTCCATTGAAAGTAAAAGTGAAAGTCGCTCAGTTGTGTCTGACTCTTTGCGACCCCATGGACTATAGAGTCCAAGGAATTCTCCAGGCCAGAATACTGGAGTGAGTAGCCATTCCCTTCTCCAGGGGATCTTCCTAACCCAGGGATTGAACCCAGGTCTCCTGCATTACAGGTGGATTCTCTGCCCTGCAAATAGATTCATCAGTACCATTTTTCTAGATTCCATATATGTGTATTCAGTTCAGTTCAGTCACTCAGTCGTGTCTGACTCATTGCAACCCCATGAACCGCAGCATGCCAAGCCTCTCAGTCCATCACCAACTCCTGGAGTCTACCCAAACTCATGTCCATTGAGTTGGTGATGCCATCGAATCATCTCATCCTCTGTTATCCCCTTCTCCTCCTGCCCTCAATCTTTCCCAGCATCAGGGTCTTTTCAAATGAGTTAATATCCCATATTTGTCTGTCTCTTTCTGACTTACTTCACTCTGTAGAATAGGCTCTAGGTTCATCCATCTCATTAGAACTGGCTCAAATGCATTTCTTTTTATGGCTGAGTAATGTTCTGTTGTAGGTATCACAACTTCTTTATCCATTCATCTGTTGATGCGCATCTAGGTTGCTTCCATGTCCTAGCTATTATAAATAGTGCTGCAATAAACATTAAAGTATGTGTGCAATTATGGTTTCCTCAGGGTATATACCCAGTAGTGGGTTTGTTGGGTCATATGGTAGTTTTATTCCTAGTTTTTTTAAGGAATCTCTGTACTGTTCTCCATAGTGGCTGTGTCAATTTACATTCCCACCAACAGTGCAAGAAGGTTTCCTATTTTCCAACACCCTCTCCAGCATTCATTGTTTGTAAATTTTTTGATGATGGCCATTCTGACTGGTGTGAGGTGATACCTGATTGTAGTTTTGATTTGCATCTCTTTAATAATGAACGATGTTGAGCATATTTTCATGTGTTTATGAGCCATCTGTATGTCTTTGAAGAAATGTCTGTATAGGGCTTCTGTGATTTTTTGATTGGGTTGTTTGTTTTTCTGGTGTTCAGCTGCTTGAGCTGCTTGTATGCTTTAGAGATTAATCCTTTGTCTGTTGTTTCATTTGCTATTATTTTCTTCCATTCTGAAGGTTGTCTTTTCACCTTGTTTATAGTTTCCTTTGCTGTGCAAAAGTTTTAAAGTTTAATTAGGTACTACTTGTTTGTTTTTGTTTTTATTTCCATTACTCTAGGAGTTGGGTCATAGAGGATCTTCCTGTGATTTACATCAAAGAGTGTTCCACCTATGTTTGCCTCTTAAGAGTTTTCTAGTTTCTGGTTTTATATTTAGTTCTTTAGTCCATTTTGAGTTTATCTTTGTGTATGGTATTTGAAAGTCTTTCTAATTTCGTTTTTTTACATGTATTTGTCCTGTTTTCCCAGCACAACTTACTGAAGAGACTGTATTTTCTGCATTGTATATTCTTGCCTCCTTTGTCAAAGATAAGATGCCCATAGGTGTGTGGCTTTATCTCTGGGCTTTCTATCTTGTTCCATTGATCTATATTTCTGTTTTTGTGATGGTACCATACTGTCTTGATGACTGTAGATTTGTAGTATAGTCTGAAGTCAAGAAAGTTGATTCCTCTAGTTCCATTCTTCTTTCTCAAGCTTGCTTCGGCTATTCGGGATCTTTGTTTCCATACAAATTGTGAAATTTTTGTTCTAGTTTTGTGAAAAATACCATTGGTAACTCGATAAGGATTGCATTGAATCTGTAGATTGCTTTTGGTAGTATAAAGATTTTCACAATATTCATTCTTCTAATCTAAGAACATAATCTATCTCTCCATTTGTTTGTGACATCTTTGATTTCTTTCATCAGTGTCTCATAGTTTTCTGCCTACAGATCTTTTGACTCTTTAGGTAGGTCTATGATGAACCAATTTGCAGGGCAGCAGTGTAGGGAACTGTAATGCAAAAGTAGGGTGTCAAGAAACACCTGGAGTAACAGGCAAATTTGGCCTTGGAGTACAGAATGAAGCAGGGCAAAGGCTAATAGAGTTCTGCCAAGATAATTCACTGGTCATAGCAAACACCCTCTTCCAACAACACAAGAGAAGACTCTACACATGGACATCACCAGATGGTCGACAACAAAATCAGATTGATTATATTCTTTGCAGCCAAAGATGGAGAAGCTCTATACAGTCAGCAAAAACAACACTGGGAGCTGACTGTGGCTCAGATCATGACCTCCTTATTGCCAAATGCAGACTGAAATTGAAGAAAGTGGAGAAAGCCACTAGACCATTCAGGTATGACCCAAATCAAATCCTTTTTGACTATAGAGTGGAAGTGAGAAATAAATGTAAGGGACTAGATCTGATAGACAGAGTGTCTGATGAACTATGAACAGAGGTTCGTGACATTGTACAGGAGACAGGAATCAAGACCATCCCCAAGAAAAGAAATGCAAAAAAAAGCAAAATGGCTGTCTGAGGAGGCCTTACAAATAGCTGTGAAAAGAAGGCATGCAAAAGCAAGGAGAAAAGGAAAGATATATTCATTTGAATGCAGAGTTCCAAAGAATAGCAAGGAGAGATAAGAAAGCCTTCCTCAGCGATCAATGCAAAGAAATAGAGGAAAACAACAGATTGGGAAAGACTAGAGATCTCTTCAAGAAAATTAGAAAAACCAAGGGAACATTTCATGCAAAGATGGGCTCAATAAAGGACAGAAATGGTATGGACCTAACAGAAGCAGAAGATATTAAGAAGAGGTGGCAAGAATACATAGAAGAACTGTACAAAAAAAGATTTTCACGACCCAGATAATCGCGAAGGTGTGATCACTCACCTAGAGCCAGACATCCTGGAATGTGAAGTCAAGTGGGCCTTAGAAAGCATCCCTACGAACAAAGCTAGTGGAGGTGATGGAATTCCAGTTGAGTTATTTCAAATCCTGAAAGATGATGCTATGAAAGTGCTGCATTCAATATGCCAGCAAATATAGAAAACTCAACAGTGGCCACAGGACGGGAAAAGGTCAATTTTCATTCCAATCCCAAAGATAGGCAATGCTAAAGAATGCTCAAACTACTGCACAATTGCACTCATCTCACACGCTAGTAAAATAATGCTTAAAATTCTCCAAGTCAGGCTTCAGCAATACGTTAGCCGTGAACTTCCAGATGTTCAAGCTGGTTTTAGAAAAGGCAGAGGAAGCAGAGATCAAATTGCCAACATATGCTGGATCATCGAAAAAGCAAGAGAGTTCCAGAAAAATATCTATTTCTGCTTTATGGACTATGCCAAAGCCTTTGGCTGTGTGGATCACAATAAACTGTGGAAAATTCTGAAAGAGATGGGCATACCAGACCACCTGACGTGCCTCTTGAGGAACCTGTATGCAGGTCAAGAAGCAACAGTTAGAACTGGACTTGGAACAACAGACTGGTTCCAGATAGGAAAAGGAGTACGTCAAGGCTGTATACTGTCACCCTGCTTATTTAACTTATATGCAGAATACATCATGAATAACGCTGGGCTGGAAGAAGCACAAGCTGGAATCAAGATTGCTGGAAGAAATATCAATAACCTCAGATATGCAGATGACACCACCCTTATGGCAGAAAGTGAAGAAGAACTAAAGAGCCTCTTGATGAAAGTGAAAGAAGAGAGTGAAAAAGTTAGCTTAAAGCTCAACGTTCAGAAAACTAAGATCATGGCATCTGGTCCCATCACTTCATGGCAAATAGATGGGGAAACAGTGGAAACAGTGGCTGACTTTTTTTTCTGGGCTCCAAAATCACTGCTGATGGTGATTCCAGCCATGAAATTAAAAGGCGCTTACTCCTTGGAAGGAAAGTTCTGGCCAACGTAGACAACATATTAAAAAACAGGGACATTACTTTGCCAGCAAAGGTCTGTCTAGTCAAGGCTATGGTTTTTCCATTGGTCATGTATGGATGTGAGAGTTGGACTATAAAGAAAGCTGAGTGCCAAAGAATTGATGCTTTTGAACTGTGGCATTGGAGAAGACTCTTGAGAGTTCCTTGGACTGCAAGGAGATCCAATCAGTCCATCCTAAAGGAGATCAGTCCTGGGTGTTCACTGAAAGGACTGAAGTTGAAGCTGAAACTCCAATACTTTGGCCACCTGATGTGAAGAGCTGACTCATTTGAAAAGACCCTGATGCTGGGAAAGATTGAGGGCAGGAGAAGAAGGGGACGACAGAGGATGAGATGGTTATATGGCATCACTGACACGACGGACATGGATGGACTCCGGGAGTTGGTGATGGACAGGGAGGCCTGGCGTGCTGAGGTTCATGGGGTCCCAAAGAGTTAGACACGACTGAGCGACTGAACTGAACTGAGTGGAGATGCAGACATAGAGAACAGACTTGTGCATACAATGGGAGAAGGAGTGGATGGGACAAATTGAAATAGAATAATTGAAATATATACATTACCATATGTAAATTTTGATAGCCAATGGGAATTTGCTGTTTGATGCAGGGAGCTCAAACCCCATGTTTTGTGACAACCTAGGGGGTGGGATGGAGTGAGATGTGGCAGGGAAGTTCAAGAGGGAAGGGTATACCTATGACTGATTCATGTTGATGTACCACAGAAACCAACAATATTGTAAAGCAATTATCGTGCCATTAAAAATAAAGAAAAATGTTAATAAAATCTTAAAAGATGGTGCTGTTAAAGTGCTTTTGTCAATATGCTTGCAAATTTGGAAAATTCAGCTGTGGTGCAAAACTAGAAAAGGTCAGTTTTGATTCCAACCCCAAATAAGGTCAATGCCAACAAATGTTCAAACTACTGTACAATTGTATTCATTTCACATGCTAGCAAGGTTATGCTCAAGATCCTTGAATTTATGCTTCAGAAGTACGTGAACCAAGAACTTCCAGATGTATAAGGTGAAGCTGGGTTTTGAAGGGGTGGAGAAACCAGAGATCAAATTGCTGACATTTGTTGGAGCATGGAGAAAGCAACGGAGTTCTCGAATAACATTTACTTCTGCTTCACTGACTACGCTAAAAGCCTTTGACTGTGTGGATCACAACATACTGTGGAAAATTATTAAAGAGATGAGAGTACTAGACCACCTTACCTTTCTTCTGAGAAACCTTTATACAGGTCAAGAAGCAGCAGTTAGAACTAAACATGGAACAACTGACTGATTCAAAATTGGTAAAGGACAAGGCTGTATATTGTCACCCTGCTTATTTAATTTCTATGCAGAGTACATCATGTGAAATGCCAGGCTGGATGAATCACAAGCTGGAATTAAGTTTGCTGGGAGAAATATCAACAAGCTCAGATATGCAGATGATACCATGCTAACAGCAGAAAATGAAGAGGAGCTAAAAAGCCTCTTGATGAAGGTGAAAGAGGAGAGTGAAAAAGCTGGCTTAAAACTCAACATTGGAAAAACTAAGATCATGGCATCCAGTCCCATCACTTCATGGCAAAGAGAAGGGGAAAATGTGGGGGTGGTGACAGATTTTATTTTCTTGGACTCCAAAATCACCTGGATGTTGGCTGCAGCCATGAAATTAAAAGACGCTTGCTCTTTGAAAGGAGAATTATGACAAACCTTGACAATGTATTAAAAAGCAGAGACATCACTTTGTGAACAAAGGCCTGTATAGTCAAAGCTATGGTTTTTCCAGTAGTCACATACAGATATGAGGGTTGGACCATAAAGGAGGCTGAGTGCCAAAGAATTAATGCTTTCAAATTGTGATGCTGGAGAAGACTCTTGAGAGTCCCTTGAACTGCAAGGAGTTCAAACCAGTCAATCCTAAAGTAAATCAACCCTGAATATTCATTGGAAGGGCTGTTGCTAAGCCAAAGCTCCAATACTTTTGCCACCTGATGCAAAGAACTGACTCATTGGAAAAGACCCTGATGCTGGGAAAGATTGAAAGCAAAAGGAGAAGGGGGCAGCAAAGGATGAGATGGTTAGATAGCATCACTGACTCAATGGACATGAATTTGTGCAAACTCTGGGAGAGAGTGGAGGACAAGGGAGCCTGGCATGCTGCAGTCCATGGTGTTTCAAAGAGTTGGACATGACTTAATGACTGAACAACGAATCCTCTGATATGATGTACTGAGAAAGGCTTAACATCACTTCTGTTATATTCTTGACAAAAATGCATATCCTGAGTATAATCATGGCAGAACATCACATTAATCCAAATCGAGGGACATTATGCAAAATAACTGGTACTTTTTGAAAGTGACAAGATCGTGAAAGACAAGGAAAGAGTGAAGAGATGTCACAGACTAGAGAAGACTAAGGTGACATGATGACTAAGTGAAATTTGGCATACCTATTTGTATCTTGGAACAGAAATTGTACATTAGTGGAAACACTGGTGAAATAAAAATAAAGTGTGTAATCCAGCTAATATTATTGTGCCAACATCAATATCTTGGTTTTGGTAGTTGTACTATTGTTATGTAAGATGTTAACATTAGTGGAAGCTAGGTGAAGAACATATGGGAATTCTTTTTACTATTTTTGCAATGTTTCTCTATATCTAAAATTATTTTTCTCTATCTTAATTTAAAATAAAAAATTAAAAAAACCTCTCTCTGAAAGAGTCCAGATGCAGAAGAGATTCAAGCTAGAGAAAAAAAAACACACAAAGCAAAAATTTTGTCTTTGGAGTTAGGGAACAAAGTATGCTAGAGAGAATAGCTTCTGGAATTTCTGAATGGCTGCCTTCCACACCTGAGGTTACTTTAGGTCAAAGGACTCAGCTACTGATACAGCAAAGATAAATCAACACTGCACCACATAAATGCCCTTGAACAAGTTGGTGCAGTTTAGGGCAGGCACAGTTTATCCTGCCTCAGGCCAGAGCTGATCAGCAAAATCATCAGTAGAATATATTTTAGTAGGCCATACTAGAAGGATAAAAATGGAAGTTCTTTGTGTTAATTGAGTAAAGCTTGATTAGTGCTCCTTCCAGGGAATCTGGGAGTCTATGAAAAACCACTGTCAAAAAGTAGCAACAAGCATCTCTGTATAGTTCAGCCAAATAGGTGAGAGTTAAGTGAACTCTAAACTGAGTATGTGATGACAAAAGGGGACCACAAAGAAAAGGGAAGTCATTTGTTTCACAATTAATATCAATATTTATGAGAAAAGCAAATATTTATAAAGTATCTACTGTGTGCATGGGAGCAAATAATTGTTTAATTTCCATAGCGCTTTATCCGTCACTAAATTCTGGCATAAATCATCTCATCTGATTCTCACAAAAAGCAGGTGAAGTGCACAAGGTATTATATGGTTTTCACAAGTGTGAAACAGTCTCACAGACGTAAGCAGCTTTGCCAAAGTCATATATTAAATATTCAGGCCAGGACTTGAGTGCTGCCTTCTGATTCCTAGCTCTTTTTGAGAATTCCATTTTAAAAATAAAATTAACTTTCCATCTGCATCTCTTGATAATGACCAAGTGAGCACACCAAAAATCTGGATTCATCTAAAATCTTTAAAAAAAATTTTAAATGTGCTACCCTGGACATAATCCAAAATATGTTTCAAAAGATACATTTTCTCCTTAAATGTTTAAATGCATGTCCTTAAAGACAAATTAAATCCGTATGCTCCTGATCGATTTGCATTTACCATAATTCATTAAAATGCTGCATTGGAAATTATTGAGTGTTTGCACACATTTTGAGTCTTTCTTTAAGTATTTGCAAAAGTTCCATGGATAGTATCAAATTTAAAGTTTCTGGCATAAGTACAGACTTGGGCCATTCATTTTCAGGAAGATGATCCTTGGGGCAGTGTAGCAGATTTGAACTTGATCTTTTTTCCCAGGCTTCTCAATCTTAGAGTGGAAGGAGAAGTACCCCACACTGGAATGGGGAAGACTTTTACCCTTTGAATACTCAAAGTACAATGGAAGGGGATGTGAATACATATGCTACGCATAAAACCCAGCCATGTTCCATCCATTCATTCATTCATTCCTCCATTCATTCATCCATCTATCCAAGTGCTGAATCATTCAAATAACATTTATTGTAGTCCTACTATGAACCAGGCAATGTAGAAGGTTCTGAGCAAAAACGGAGCATTCTTTTCCTGTCGTATTTTATAAGGAATATTATATTATCCTAAGAACAATCTTACAATCTAGGTAGATAATTCTATTCATACTTCATAGAAATGGATAAAGGGGCTCAGAAATGTTCAGCAACATTTCTTTGATTCCAGATGATTCCTAATACACAGCAGATATTCTGTAAATGTTGAAATGAATGAACAAGAGGTATGGTGTTTTCGATCTGTTCTGGTTAGGATGTTAAAGTGTTAGAATGAGGGTAGTGATAGGAATAAGACTAGGTCTGGGTTCCAATCCCACCTCCATAACCATATGTATCAGTCAGGGTTCCAGGAACACTGAAATTGAGATGATCTCAGGAAAGCTTAAAGAAAGACCAATTTACAAAGGTGTGGGAAGGGTATAGGGGAACCACATGGGATAGTACACTCATGGTGTGACTGTTACTACTCTTAGGCCTGAAAGAATGAGACAAAGAGTGGTTACAATACACCAGAGAGGGGCATCTGACAGAATTTTGCCTTCAGTTGAGAGCTACAAACAGCCTAAAATGACCGTGCAAGGAAGAAGCCAGGGAATAACTATCCCAATCTCATTCTCTTCCTGCCCTCCCATAGCCTGCCAGGGCACCCACTGGTTGAACCTAGCTGGGCAAAGAACCATTGATATGGTCATATTTTGGCACAGAGAGCAAGTGGGGGAGTGGATCTGGAGAGGCAAATGAAAGATATATAGCACCACATGTGATGCTGGGGGATTATTTCACCTCTTTAACCTCATGGCTCTCCTGGATATAATGAAGCCCGCTTTTTGGGGTGGCTGGAGGGGATTATATGGAATTGTGTGTATATAGCGTTGAGCACAGTGCCTGGTAGCAGAGCTCACTTTCGATTTTTTTTTCTGGGGCTCCAGTGTCTGAACACGATAGTGCCAGCGGCCAAAGACAACTCAACACCCAGTCAACCTTAGTCCCTGAGATGTGTAGTCCCTTGTGTCACAGGACTGTGCTTGCCATGTCTTGGGAACATGGTACGACAGTAAAGGGCTGGGTCCTGATGACAGCTGGGGGAGAACTCCTATAAGATGGGAAAGGTGACAGGGTGTGTGTCCACAGCTGACAGCAACAGAGAGAGACAGTAGAGTGTGAATAGCAGGTGTGTGGGTGAATGGCAGTTGGGGAGGAGAGAAGTAGACAATTTTAAGATGCTCAGGCAAGAAACAGGGCTTCAATAAAGACAACATGGTCTTCATACTTTCAAGTGCAGCTGATTCAGTCTTACGGCTGTGGGTCTGAGTGACACCCAAGAATCTGTGTGATTACACACTCTCTACCCTTGACAGATGGCCCTGCTGTCTAATTCCTAAATCAACCATGCTTTCAGCAATACTGCCATGATGTCTGGAGGTAGATTTTGAAGTCTAATTGACCTAGTTTGAATCTCGGTTTTACAATTTGTAGCTTTGTGACCATAGGAAAGACACAATCACTCTTTGTCCTGTTGCTCATCAGAAACACTGCCATCTTATTTAACACATGAGGATGAAATGAGACTATCCAGATAAAGAATTTAATAAACATTGATGCTAAGTCTGTGAAAAAATGGCAAAACCCCAGGCACTTCACCAGGGTTCTGGGAGGGACATTTGCCACTTGTATAGGTGGATCATCCCACATATACTTCCCAAAATGAAATGAATTGATTTCAATGCTCATATTTCCACAATATCTAACATTAGACTTAATTTTCTTGAAGAGATCTCTAGTCTTTCCTATTCTATTGTTTTCCTCTATTACTTTGCACTGTTCACTTAAAAAGGCTTTCTTATCTCCCCTTGCTATTCTTTGGAACTGTGCATTCAGATGGGTATATCTTTCCTTTTCTCTTTGTCTTTTCCTTCTCTTCTTTTCTCAGCTATTTGTAAGGCCTCTTCAGATGACTATTTTGCCTTTTTGCATTTCTTTTCCTTGGGGATGGTTTTGATCACTGCCTCCTGTACAGTGTATGAATCTCCATCCATAGATCTTCAGGCACTCTGTCTATCAAATCTAATCCTATAAATCCATGAGCACGAGCCAGACATCCTGGAAGTCAAGAGGGCCTTAGGAAGCATCACTATGAAAAAAGCTAGTGGAGGTGATTGAATTCCAGCTGAGCTATTTCAAATCCTAAAGATGATGCTGTGAAAGTGCTGCACTCAATATGCCAGCAAATTTGAAAAACTCAGCAGTGGTCACAGGACTGGAAAAGGTCTGTTTTCATTCCAATCCCAAAGAAAAGCAATGCCAAAGAATGTTCAAATTACCACACAATTGCTCTCATCTCACACACTAACTAATGCTCAAAATTCTCCAAGCCAGGCTTCAACAATATGTGAACTGTGAACTTTCAGATGCTCTAGCTGGATTTGGGAAAGGCAGAGGAACCAGAAATCAACTTGCCAAAATCTGCTGAATGATAGAAAAAGTAAGAGTTCCAGAAATGCATCTACTTCTGCTTCATCGACTACGCTAAAGCCTTTGACTGTGTGGATCACAACAAACTGTGGAAAATTCTTCAAGAGGTGGGACTACAAGATCACCTAACCTGCCTCCTGTGAAACCTGTATGCAGGTCAAGAAGCAGCAGTCAGAACATGGCATGGAATGACAGACTGGTTCCAAATTGGGAAAGGAGTATGTCAAGGCTGTATATTGTCACCCTGTTTATTTAGCTTATATGCAGAATACATCATGAAAAATGCCAGGCTGGATGAAACACAAACTGGAATCAAGATTGCTGGGAGAAATATCAATAACCTCAGATATGCATATGACAACACCCTAATGGCAGAAAGCGAAAAGGAAGTAAAGAACCTCTTGAGGAATGTGAAAGAGAAGAGTGAAAAGCTGGCTTAAAACTCAACATTCAAAAAACTAAGATCATGGCATCTGGTCCCATCACTTTATGGCAAATAGATGGGGGAACAATGGAAACAGTGACAGACTTTATTTTCTTCGGCTCCAAAATCACTGCAGATGGTGACTACAACCATGAAATTAAAAGATGCTTGCTCCTTGGAAGAAAATCTATGACCAACATAGACAACATTTTAAAAAGCAGAGACATTACTTTGCCAACAAAGGTCCATCTAGTAAAGCTATAAATTTTCCAGTAGTCATGTATGGATGTGAGAGTTGGACTATAAAGAAAGATGAGCGCCGAAGAATTGATGCTTTTGAACTGTGGTGTTGGAGAAGACTCTTGAGAGTCCTTTGAACTGCAAGGATCCAACCAGTCAATCATAAAAGTAATCAGTCCTCAACTTGGAAGAAATGGACAAATTCTTAGAAAAGTATAACTTTCCAAAACTGAACCAGGAAGAAATAGAAGATCTTAACAGACCCATCACAAGCACGGAAATCAAAACTGTAATCAGAAATCTTCCAGCAAACAAAAGCCCAGGAACAGACGGCTTCACAGCGGAATTCTACCAAAAATTTAGAGAAGAGCTAACACCTATCCTACTCAAACTCTTCCAGAAAATTGCAGAAGATGGTAAACTTCCAAACTCATTCTATGAGGCCACCATCACCCTAATCCCCAAACCACACAAAGATGTCACAAAAAAGGAAAACTACAGGCCAATATCACTGATGAACATAGATGCAAAAATCCTTAATAAAATTCTAGCAAACAGAATCCAACATCATATTAAAAAGATCATACATCATGACCAAGTGGGCTTTATCCCAGGAATGCAAGGTTTTTTTAACATCCGCAAATCAATCAATGTAATACACCACATTAACAAATTGAAAGAAAAAAACCATATGGTTATCTCAATAGATGCAGAAAAAGCCTTTGACAAAATTCAGCATCCATTTATGATAAAAACCCTCCAGAAAGCAGGAATAGAAGGAACATACCTCAACATAATAAAAGCTATATATGACAAACCCACAGCAAACATTATCCTCAATGGTGAAAAATTGAAAGCATTTCCCCTAAAGTCAGGAACAAGGCAAGGGTGCCCACTTTCACCACTACTATTCAACATAGTTTTGAAAGTTTTGGCCAGAGCAATCAGAGCTGAAAAAGAAATAAAAGGAATACAGATAGGAAAAGAAGAAGTAAAACTCTCACTGTTTGCAGATGACATGATCCTCTACATAGAAAACCCTAAAGACTCTACTAGAAAATTACTAGAGCTAATCAATGAATATAGTAAAGTTGCAGGATATAAAATTAACACACAGAAATCCCTTGCATTCCTATACTCCAATAATGAGAAAACAGAAAGAGAAATTAAGGAAACAATCCCATTCACCATTGCAACAAAAAGAATAAAATACTTAGGAATATATCTACCTAAAGAAACAAAAGACTTATATATAGAAAACTATAAAACACTGATGAAAGAAATCAAAGAGGACACAAACACATGGAGAAATATACCATGTTCATGGATTGGAAGAATTAATATAGTGAAAATGAGTATACTACCCAAAGCAATCTATAGATTCAATGCAATCCCTATTAAGCTACCAATGGTATTTTTCACAGAACTAGAACAAATCATCTCACAATTTGTATGGAAATATAAGAAACCTCGAATAGCCAAAGCAATCTTGAGAAAGAAGAATGGAACTGGAGGAATCAACCTGCCTGACTTCAGGCTCTACTACAAAGCCACAGTCATCAAGACAGTATGGTACTGGCACAAAGATAGAAATATAGCTCAATGGAACAAAATAGAAAGCCCAGAGATCAACCCACGCACCTATGGACACCTTATCTTCAACAAAGGAGGCAAGAATATACAATGGAGAAAAGACAATCTCTTTAACAAGTGGTGCTGGGAAAACTGGTCAACCACTTGTAAAAGAATGAAACTAGAACACTTCCTAACACCATACACAAAAATAAACTCAAAATGGATTAAAGATCTAAACGTAAGACCAGAAACTATAAAACTGCTAGAGGAAAACATAGGCAAAACACTCTCCGACATAAATCACAGCAGGATCCTCCATGACCCACCTCCCAGAATATTGGAAATAAAAGCAAAAATAAACAAATGGGACCTAATTAAAATTAAAAGCTTTTGCACAACAAAGGAAACTATAAGCAAGGTGAAAAGACAGCTTTCAGAATGGGAGAAAATAATAGCAAACGAAGCAACAGACAAACAATTAATCTCAAAAATATACAAGCAACTTCTGCAGCTGAATTCCAGAAAAATAAACGACTCAATCAAAAAATGGGCCAAAGAACTAAACAGACATTTCTCCAAAGAAGACATACAGATGGCTAACAAACACATGAAAAGATGCTCAACATCACTCATTATTAGAGAAATGCAAATCAAAACCACAATGAGGTATCATTTCACACCAGTCAGAATGGCTGCTATCTAAAAGTCTACAAGCAATAAATGCTGGAGAGGGTGTGGAGAAAAGGGAACCCTCTTACACTGTTGGTGGGAATGCAAACTAGTACAGCCACTATGGAGAACAGTGTGGAGATTCCTTCAAAAACTGGGAATAGAACTGCCATATGACCCAGCAATCCCACTGCTGGGCATACACACCAAGGAAACCAGAATTGAAAGAGACGCGTGTACCCCAGTGTTCATCGCAGCACTGTTTACAATAGCCAGGACATGGAAGCAACCTAGATGTCCATCAGCAGACGAATGGATAAGGAAGCTGTGGTACATATACACAATGGAATATTACTCAGCCATTTAAAAAAATACATTTGAATCGGTTCTACTGAGATGGGTGAAACTGGAGCCCATTATACAGAGTAAAGTAAGCCAGAAAGAAAAACACCAATATAGTATACTAATGCATATATATGGAATTTGAAAGATGGTAACGATAACCCTATATGCAGGACAGAATAAGAGACACAGATGCATAGAACAATCTTATGGACTCTGAGGGAGAAGGTGAGGGTGGGACGTTCTGGGAGAATAGCATTGAAACATGTATATTATCATATGTGAAACAGAACACCATTCCATGTTCGATGCATGAGACAAATGCTCAGGGACGGGGCAATGGGATGACCCAGAGGGATGGGATGGGGAGGGAGGTGGGTGGGCGGTCCAGGAAGGGGAACACATGTAAACCCATGGCTGATTCATGTCAATGTATGGCAAAAACTATTACAATATTGTAAAGTAATTAGCCCCCAACTAAAATAAATAAATTTATAAAAAAAAAAAGAAAAGTAATCAGTCCTGAATATTCGTTGGAAGGACTGATGCTGAAGCTGAAACTCCAATACTTTGGCCACCTGATGCGAAGAGCTGACTCACTGGAAAAGACTCTGATGCTGGGAAAGATTGAGGGCAGGAGGAGAAGGGGACGACAGAGGATAAAATGGTTGGAGGGCATCACTGACTCAATGGACATGAGTTTGAGCAAGCTCTGGGACTCGGTGATGAACAGAGAAGCCTGGCGTGCTGCAGTCCATGGGGACACAAAGTGTTGGATGTAACTGAGCGACTGAACTGAACTGAAGGAAGAGAAGGGGACGAGAGAGGACAAGATGGTTGGATGGCGTCACCGACTCAATGTACATGAGTTTGAGCAAACTCCGCGAAATAGTGAAGGATAGGGAAGCCTGGCGTGGCGCAGTTCTTGGGGTCTCAAAGAGTCAGACATGACTGAGCAACAACAACAACAGGACATAATTTGGAAACAGAAAAAAATGGAGTCTCAAAACCAAGTGGTTTCTCCTAATGTCACGTATTATTTGATGATCTTTCAAACCAGATAATTGCCTATTGTTTCAGCCATGTACTGGTCAGTTCACATCCCCTGAAACATGTCTAATCAGGAAAGTGGAAATAGAGCAGAAGTGACTCTTAGTCTCAGTACCAATGGAGTAGTGTGGTATGAGGATTGAGGCCAAACAAAGCTGGGTTTGATTCCTTATTCTGATATATATTAGTCCTGTGAACTTGAAGATGTCATATGACCTTCTGAACCTCATGTCCTTCTCTTCAAATGAAGTAACTGACACATACTTTACCTGATTATTATGAGGATTAATCAAGAACATGTGTATAACTTCTTGGCATTTAGCAACATTCAAAAAATTACTATCACTATTGTTTTCAGCTTTGTAAAGTGGTTCTCTTATTATTTGAATTTCTACAATGCTGCTGTTGCTAAGTCGCTTCAATCATGTCTGACTCTGTGCAACCCCATAGACGGCAGCCCACCAGGCTCCTCCATCCCTGGGAGTCTCCAGGCAAGAACACTGGAGTGGGTTGCCATTTCCTTCTCCAATGCATGCAAGCGGAAAGTGAAAGTGAAGCCTCTCAGTCGTGTTCGACTCCTAGCGACCCCATGGACTGCAGCCCGCCAGGCTCCTCCATCCATGGGATTCTCCAGGCAAGAGTACTGGAATGGGTTGCCACTGCCTTCTCCTTCTACAATGCCTGTGTGCATTTTAAAAAAATGATTAACAAAACTGGACCCAAAAGAACTATAGTTTTTGTTTAAAATCCCTCTCAGGTAAAGAGAATTCTATATAGGCAATGTCATTTAATATGTTGTCAATTCTCATTGCTAACCACAGACTTTCTCATTTTGGAAGTAAAGATTTTGATCTTCTAAATTACAAAGTGCTGAGATAAAATTCTCTTGGAATATTCTTTTCAAAAATTTTATCTTTTCTTGTCTTTGAGCAAAAAATTAAAGCCAAAGTGCTGGAATTCCTACATGCAAATAATTTATGATGGGATAACATAGATAAAGAAAATACTAAACAATGTTATCACTGTTCTGAGGTTTGAGATTTGTTGTCATTCAGTTGCTGAGTCACATCCAACTCTGTGACACCATGCACTGCAGCATGCTAGGCTTCCCTGTCCTTCACTATCTCCTGGAGTTTGCTCAAACTCATGCCCATTGAGCCGGTGATGCCATTCAACCATCTCATCCTCTGCCACCCTCTTCTCCTTTTACCCTCAGTCTTTCCCAGCATCAGGGTCTTTTCCAATGAGTCAGATCTTCGCATCAAGTGGCCAAACTATTGGAAGTTCAGCCTCAGCATCAGTCCTTCTGATGAATATTCAGGGTTCATTTCCTTTAAGATTGACTGGTTTAGGATAGCTTTGTAGTAAACGACTCAGAGAAGGACATGAAGGCTGGTCCAGGCCCAATCACAGATTCATCTCCATGAATCTATTAGAACATTGTCAGAAATCCACACTGTTCTCTTAAGAAGTAGAGCAGGATGCTCTTGAGGGTCCTAAATGGAAATATTTATTTATTTAATTGGGTCTTCATTGTGACATGTAAACTCTCAGTTGCAGCATGTGGGATCTAGTTCTCAGACCTGGGAATGAACCTGGGGCCCCTACATTGGGAGTATGGAATCTTAACCACTAGACCATGAAGGAAATCCCTTAAATGGAAATAAAAGGCAGTTACAGCCAATCCAATTTTTCTGGCAAATTGTCTCTGGACTCTGTAGTGTAGTCTGTGCACCTCTGCCATTCCCCATCTCTTCTGCTTCTGAAACTCATCTGTCTGGGCTTGTTTATGGCATTATTATCTTTGCCATCCACCCACAGTTCTTCAGTGACTCACTAACACTCACCCATTTCTGGCTTAGTTTCCTCATCTGTAAGTCAGAAATAATAAAACCATTAGAATTTGTATCAGTAGGATAACATGAGTAGAGAGCTCTTTGTGTGAATATCATAGATTTTATAATGTAGCCTATCTAATACAGAGCTTGATGATGCCCTCTGGTGCAATTGAGTGAGCCAGAGAAAATTACTATCCTTGAGCCTCAGTTTTTCTTATTTGCAAAATGAAAATGATAATAATTATTGTGAAGGAATATTATGAGGAAAACAGTTAGCACCAGTGGGAGACAGAGCCCTGCCTAAGAATTTGATCTGTCCCAGTTTCAAAGATCTGGCTGGTCCTTTAGGAAGGTACCTTCAAAACTTCCCTTCCTAACTAACTATGCATTGAAGACAAAGCTCCAGATGGTTTAGGAGCAAAATGTAATACATTTGTAAATCTGGATTATGTAGCAGGCAGGGCATGCTTTTCCATGCAGGATTCATCATATTAGATATATAAGGAATATACACTTTGGAGGATTATTTTTAATGAGGAGAATATGATATTGAACTTTTTTTTTGAAATATGCATACTCTCATTACACCTTTGTGTGCATGCTAAATCGCTTGTGTCCGACTCTTTGTGATCCTATGGACTATAGCCCACCTGGCTTCTCTGTCCATGGAGTTCTCCAGGCAAGAATACTGGAGTGGGTTGCCATGCCTTTCTCCGGGGGATCTTCCCAACCTTGAGATTGAACCCATGTCTCTGGCATTGTCAGGCAGGTTCTTTACCACTAGTGCCAGTTGGTACATTGGTAAAAATAAATTTTTATACATATAATTTATATTTTTTCTCTTTTGATACCTGTACATGTTTCAAATTTTACCTCCTTTGCAATAAATTATGGATATTTTTCTTCTTTGTTGAATGCCCATACCAAGAGGCTCTTTTTCCCCATCTGGTCTTCCATGCAAATGTTCAATGTTGATGATTTTTGGCTTTTTTAGGAAAAAGCTTTATTGATGAATAGGCGGCATATGACAAACTGCATATAATTTAACTGAAATTTCATAATTTTTTACAAAATGGTAAAAATATGTGTATTGCATATATCTGTGAATATATATATATTTGAAACTATGACCACAATGAAGATAATGAACATATCCGTCAGCCCTCAAAGTCAAGATATATTAATTTGCAGTTTCTAAAGTTTTATGAAAATAGAATCATAAAGCATGCTCTCTTTTTTTCTGGCTTCTTTCACTCAGAATAATTATTTTAAGCTTCTTCCATGTTGTTAATTGTATCAATAGTTCATCACTTTTGTTTTGCTGAATAGTATTCTGTTGAATGTACAGCTTATTCATCCACTGGTTGATAGAGACTAGGTTTGGTTTTTGGCTATGACAAATAAAACTGTTTTGAGCATTCATATGCAAATCTTCATATAGACATATGCTTTCATTTCTCCTGGGTAAATATCTAAGAATGGATCATGTGGGAGGTGTATGCTTAACTTTTGAAAAAATTGCCAAATGGTTTTCCAAAGTGTTTGTACCATTTCACATTCCAACTACCAAAGTGCAAGATTTGTAGTTGCTCCGTATCTTCACCAATACTTAATGCAGTCATTCTTAAATTTTAGTTTAATAAGTGTGTACTAACTAATCTTTCATTGTGATTTTTTAAAAATTATTTATTTATTTATTTGGCTGTGCTGGGCCTTAGTTATGACATTTGGGATCTTCAATCTTTGTTGTAGCATCAGGATCTTTAGTTGTGGCATGCAGACTCGTAGTTGTGGCATGTGGGATCTAGTTCGCTGACCAGGGATCAAAACTCTGCGCCCTGCATTGGGAGCACAGAATCTTAGCCACTGGACCACCAGGGAAGTCCCTCTCATTGTGATTTTAACTTGTATTTCCCTTATGACTTTTCATTTGTTCCTCTGCCTTTCATGTATCTTCTTTGGTCTGTTTAAATCCTTTGCTCAAATATATTAGGATTTTGTTGGGTTAATTAACTTGATGGGAGGAATCTTTTCACAACATATTGTTCACTTTAAATATCTTGCAATTTTATTGTCAACTATACCTCAAGAAAGCTGAAGCTGGTTTTCCTGATTAGACTGGCTAGAAGTTTATCAATTTTATGGATCTTCTAAAATAACCAGCTTTTGTTTCATTGATTTATTGCATTTCTTCCATCCATACTTACTGTGAGCCTAATTTTTTCTTCTTTTTCTAGTTTCTTAAGGTAGAAACTGAGATCATTGATTTGAGAGCAAAGAGTTGGACACTACTGAGTGACTAACACTTTCACTTTCATCACTTTTCTCAAATATAGGATTTAATGCTAAAGAATTTCTCCAAAGTATTGTTTAAGTAGCATCTCTTAAATTTTAATATGTTGTGTCTTCATTTTAATTTAGTTCTGAGTATTTTCAAATTTCACTTTTGATTTCATTTTTGATTCATGGATTATTTAAAAGTATTATTTGGTTTCCAAATATTTGGGAGATTTTCCAGCTATTATTCTGCTATTGATTACTAATTTAATTCCATTGTTGTCAGAGAACACACTTTATATGACTTAATTCCTTCTGTTTGTTTTAATGTATTTTTCCCTGAAAATTATTTTGGTAGCTGTTTCATATGCAATTGAAAAAAAATGTGTATTTTGATATTGCTGGGTTGCATGTTCCATAAATGTCAGTCTTGTTAAGTTAGGTAATCATGTTGATCAAATATACTATATTCTTGCTGATTTTCTGTCTACTAGTTCTATCAATTATTGAGAGAGAAGTATTAACATATTAGACTACAGTTGTTGATTTGTCTATTTCTCTTTGCAGTTCTGTCAGTTTTTTCTTCATATATTTTAAAGCTCTGTTATTAGGTACATTTTAGAATTGCTGTGTCATTTTGATAAGTTGACCATCATGTCATTTTAAAATGACTCTTTTTATCCCTGGTAATATTCTTTGCTCTGAAATCTACCTTGATATTAACATAACCACTCTAGCTTTCTTTTGATTATTGCTATGAGAGCATACATTTTTCAGTTCTTTTACTATTTGTGCCTTTATATTTAAAGCTCATTTCTCATAGGCAACATATTATTTATATGGTTGAGTTTAAAGCTACCAACTTGCTTTTCCTTTCTATTTGTGCCATTGCTTCTTTGTTTCTTTTTCCTTATTTTCTGTCTTATTTTGGAGCATTTAAACATTACTTATTGTTCTGTTTTAGTTCCTGAATAGCTTGGTAGGTAGAGTCTATTTTGTTGTTATTATTTTAGTGTTTGCTTTAATATTCTGCATCTTTAATTTATCATCATTTACCATCTAGTGATATTGAACCACTTCTCATGGAGTATAAGATCCTTACAACACTATGCTTCTATTTCTCCTCTCCCATTTGTTGTGCTCTTATTGCCATATAGTTGGTTTTTTTTTTTTTACTTCTGTTTTAAATTCCCACCTCAATTCATTATTATCTGAAAAGTCTCCATCTTTCCTTTGTTTTTGAAAGGCATTTTCAATGGGTATAGATTTCTAGGTAAAGAGCTTTTCTTTTAGCACTTTAAAAAATATTGCTTCACTGTCTTTGCACTTGTGTTGTTTTAATGAGAAATTTGTTATCATCCTTATCACTGGTCCTCTGTATATGTGTCTTTTTTTCTCTTGCTGCTTTTAAGATATTATCTTTATCACTTTTTCAGAAATTTGTTTGTGATGTGGTTTGGTGTAGGTTTATTCATGTTTCCTGTGACTGGATTTGTTAAGCTTTTTCAATCTGGAAATTTGGAAAAATTTGGCCATCATTTCTTCACATGTGTTTCTCTCTCCACCTACCTTCCCCATCTCAGGGACTCCAATTCCACATACATTAGGCAGCTTAAGTACCAGCTAAATGATGCTCTGTTATTTTTTTCTTTACCTCCTTTTTTCCTTGTTTTCTCTCTATATTGCAGTTTGAATAATTTTTATTGCTATGTTTTCAATTCACTATTTTTTTTTCTTTTGCAATCTCTAATCTTACATTAATTCCGTCCAATGTATTTTTTTTTTTTTTGGTTTTACACATTATAATTTTCATCTCTAGAAGTTTTATTTGGGCCTTTTAATATTTTTCACATAGCCACTTTTCTTTTTGAACATATGGAATACAGTTACAAACTGTTCTAATATCCTTTTCTGCTATTTTAACATCTGTGTCTATTCTCTGTCAGTTTTGATAGATTGACTTTTCTCCTCGTTTTGGGTCATATTTTCCAGATACTTTTATATTTGATGCTAGGGACTGTGAACTTTACCTCTTTGTGTGCCAGATATTTTTACATCCTTAAAGTATTCTTAAGCTTTTTTTTTTTCAGGTATGCAGTTAATTTACTTGGAAACTGTTTGATTGTTTTGGGTCTTGCTTTTAAGATTTGACAGCCAGAACAAAAAATGTGTTTATTCTAGGGCTAATCATCCACTACTACTGAGGCAAGACCCCTCTCTATACTTAAACCAATGCCCTATGAATGTTGAGACTTTTCAGTTTGGATGGTAGGAACAGGCACTATTACCAGTCCTATGTGAGGGCTTGGAACTATTGTCTCTGATCCTTTTAAGTGATTTCTCCCTTGGCTGCAGGTAATTTCTTCACACAGATGCACTGATCATTACTAAGCTGAATACTTCAGGGGGACCATCTGCAAATCTCCAGAATTTTTTGTGAACTGTCATTTCCTCTTCAGTACTATTTAGTGTGAGAAATTTAGTTGCCTTGGTGTCCCCAGACTCTCAGATGTGTCTCTTTGATTCAAGAAATCACTGGACTTTATTTGCATTTCCCCTTCCTGAAGCATGGCCTGGAAAATCCCTCAAAGCAGTAATATGGGAAAATTGTAGGATTCACCTCCATTGTTTGCCATCTCTCATAGATCATAGTTCTTTGTTTACTGATGTACAGTGTCTTACAAACTGCTATTTCATATGACAAGTCTATTTTTTAGTATTTTCAGTGTATAGGTTAAATCCTGTCTTCATTACACTCTTTTGGCCTGAAACTGAAGTCTTCAGAGGGTACCTTCCTTTCATGATCTATAAAGAAGAGTTTTGCTGTTCCTCTTTTTACTTTCTTTTTTATTTATCACTTTGGATGTTGTTCTCTCTTCTTGCTATTAAATCCTAAAACAAAATTGGCAGATGGCATATAGGGGTTTTTTGCCAAAAGGAAAATGTAAAAGAATAAGCTACCCCTCTGCATTAATTATCTTTTTGCTGCATGACAATTTACAACAAACTTAAAACTTTGAAAAAATGAACATTTACTGTCTCACAGGACTGATGACCTGTGGGCCTCAATTCTTTGCCTGTTATTTGTCACAGGCTGTCTTCAGGTTTTTGCCACCTAGTCCTCTCCATTGGGTAACTTAAAATATGGCAGTTTGTTTTACCAAAGTAAGCAAGTCAAAGATTCAGTTAACTTATGTTACAATCTTACATAACATAATCACAGAAGTGATATCCCATCAATTAGATGTGTTCTGTTTGTTAGAAGCAGGTCCCACTCATACTCAAGGGCAAGGGATTATACAAGGATGTAAATATTGGGAGGCTGGGGTCATTGAGGGTCATCTTAGAGTCTGCCCACCAAACTCTTCTTTCCTAGAGGTGGACAAAGTATAGGCCTCTTTAAAATATATGTGTGTAATCAGTTCTTAAGCCTAGAAGGTCCTGTCAATAGAAAACAGCTGACTGTATAAAAAAACTGAAGTGCTAAAGATACAGTGTTAAGAGATGTTGCTGGGGTTGAAGGCTCATGGTCTAATTGCTCTAAGAGATCAACAGGTTTGCCTTAACCCCTACCTTATATCATGTTCCCATCTTTCCAGTATTTTGGCTCTTTACCCTTAGAAAATAATCTTGCCATCAGAAAATATTTAAACTGCTTTAATAAGTATTTTATTCAACAAACATTTATTAGCTATCACCCTGTAGCAGTCTTTATATTAATACTAGACATAAGAGATAAAGTAATGAATAAGAGAGTATGGGTCTTCCAGTATAATAGAAAATTAGCCATTAAATCGATGTGGCCAGTGCTACCAAAGGAGATGTGTCTTGATGGTGGATAAGCAGGACAATTTATCACTTAGGTGTTGAGGACCCCCAATAAACACCTGGAATTTTATAGCAATTGAATTTTGCTTTATTTAGCCATTCTACTGCGATCACTACTGCATTAATCACAGATGTTATATTTCTAGATCCTAGGACCATGCCTGGCATATAGTAGCCCGTCAATAAATGTTTGCTGAATTGAATTGTAGAAATCAGAAGTTTGGAGATTCTATGTGATATATTCAACAATGCCTGTAAGAGTGTTGAAAATAAACTGAGGGCCAGAAGGTATTCTGGTAGCCTTCCATGAATGATTAGAATGATTAGAAACCTCTGAAGGAAATGGCAACCCACTCCAGTGTTCTTGCGTGGAGAATCCCAGGGACAGGGGAGCCTGGTGGGCTGCCGTCTATGGGGTCACACAGAGTCGGACATGACTGAAGCCACGCAGCAGCAGCAGCAGAATACATAGAACCCAACATGCCTGCATTTGACTTTCTCTAAGTGTTTGCCAATAAAGCTGTTATGAGTCAATATAAATCATCAATTTACGTGGAAGCAAAATGAAATTTCAGAGATGTTGAAAACACTGAGGTGTTCTAGTATTGCTAAAGGTGTGTTGTTTTTATCTGAGGTCTACTTAATCTGTGGCAACACACAAGTATGTTATTACTTCACTCTTTAGTCACTAGTTTATTCAGAAAGGAACTAGGTGACTGAGATCCTGCCTGACTCAGGCCTAGGTGAAAGTATTTTTGAACCCCCTAAATTACACACTGTGACCTTCCTACTTTAGCTCAAAGGAACTGACAAGAGACTTAACCCTTACTCTAAATTTTAGACTCACTGTTAGCTCTTTCAGGTCATTTATATTTTAACTTATATCTTATTTTGGAATAAAGTATTTTATTAATCATTTATTCATGAATCAAGCATAACTGTGTACCAGGTATTGTGCTGGCAACTAGAGACACAAAGCAAAAGAAGCACAGGGACTTCCCTGGTTGTCTAGTAGCTAAGACTCCATGCTCCTTATGCAAGGGGCCTGGGTTCGATTCCTAGTCAGAGAACTAGATTCCAAATGCTGCAGCTAAGAGTTCACATGCTGCAACTAAATACCCCACATGCCATCAATGAAGATAGGAGATTCCATGTGCTGCAACCAAGACCTGACACAGACAAATAAATAAATATTAAAAACAACAACAAAGGAAGCATAGATACCTTCAGGAAGTCCACGGTCTTTCTCAGGGTAATCATGTATAGCTGTGCAGTTTCCTTATTGTACAAGGGCATTTGATTGTGGTGGCCATCTTCTTCTAATAACTGACAAAGGTGTTGAATGGGCAAGCAATTGCTTTTGGCTTCATCCTCATTATTAAAACAAGAGTTCTCAAATTGGAGTTTATGACTTTTAGAGCCTATGTTCTCCTAGAAATATTATTCACAATTGGGTACATACTTTTCCATTTTTCTGGGAGAGAATTTATCTGATGTTCATTGATGTATGAAACCCAAAATGTTTAAAATCATTGCATCTAAAAACTTTTCTAAGTTACTTCTAGTTGTCTGAAGAAGACAGAGCATAAATTATTTACAAACAATACTAACAAGTAAACAGAAAAAATTGCAGGCACTAGAAGTTATTTTAGTTCATGTGGCATTTTTCATCTTCTAATGTTCCTCCAGTTGGGGCTTCCCAGGTGGCTCAGTGGTAAAGAATCCACCTGCCAAAGCAGGAGATTTTGGAGACATGAGTTCTATCCCTGGGTCGGCAAGATGCCCTGGAGTAGGAAATGGCAACTCGCTCCAGTATTCTTGACCAGAAAATTCCATGGACAGAGGAGCCTGGTGGGCTACAGTCAATGGGGTCACAAAGAGTCAGACATGAATGAGTGACTGAGCGTGTACGTGATGTCCCTCAAAATAGATAAATGCCAATTCCATTAACAATCTAAATTGAATTCTTATCTAAGATTCATCTACTAACCTGCAATTATGTCTTGGAGGAGATATCTATCCAGTAGTATTTAGTTCTGTAGCAAGGGCTTCCCTCGTAGCTCCATCAGTAAAGAATCTGCCTGGAGTGCAAGAGACCCAGGTTTGATTCTTGGATTGGGAAGATCCCCTGGAGAAGGAAATGCCAACCCACTCCAGTATTCTTGCCTGGAGAATCCCATGGACAGAGGAGCCTGGTGGGCTACAGTCCATGGGTTCGCAAGAGTCGGACATGACTTAGCAACTAAATCACCAAACCAGTTCTGTAGCATAGTGTATTGAAAGGAATGGCTTTGAAGTCAGATATTTGTGGGTTTAGACTCCAGATACAGGACCTATTCATTGTGAGATCTTAGGCAAAGAATTAAAGTCTCAGTTTCCTTATCTATAAAGTGAAATAATAATACCTTACAGGAAACTTTTTACTACTGATTATGATAAGTTATGCCAAGTACCTAGCAAATAGCAAATACTTAGTAAGTGACAATAATAGTTGTAATTATTGCTACTTAAATGGGTTCTAAAAAGAGTTCTATAGCCAATTTGCTATTGTTGTTCAGTTGCTGAGTCATGTCCGACTCTTTGTGACCCCATGAACTATAGCCCACCAGGCTCCTCTGTCCATGGGATTTCTCAGGCAAGAATTCTGGTTTGGGTTGCCATATCCTTCTCCAAAGAATCTTTCCAAACCAGGGAATCAAACCCCTGTCTCCTGCATTGGCAGGAGGATTCTTTACCACTGAGCCACCAGGGTTACTCACTCTAAAAAAAAGTCTTAAAGAAATTAGTATCATTTAAGTACTAATTGCACCAAAATAACTAAAATGTCCCAAACTCTTCTGGCCTTTAGAAACTCTTACTTATCTAAAAAGCTGAAATTCTGCAGGGCTTCTAGAAAGGCTGAGTAAGCTTCTCTCCAAAAAGCAATGCTAAAGCTGGTCAAAGTTGTCAAAAATGACCTTTTAAAGACTCTGAAAATTGACCAAAGACATGGAACAAATCAAAGAGTTTATTCATGAAAATTTAATGAACATCTATAAAAACAGTAAGAGTCTCTGGTGTTTTAGCTTGGTACATCTCCAATTCCTTTACTTTAGTTCCATAATCCTACCTGGGTGAGCATGTAGTGAAGAATGGCAGCTCTGCAGCCATGTAAGAATGATGACTTATTTGCAGCACTCTTTGCCTGGGGAATTGTCAAAAATAATACCAATTTCAGTGGCAAATAATCAGGGAAAACAGTATCACAACTAGACAGTGGTTACAGTACTGGTTGGGACAAGTAACAGAATGACATTCAGCTATAAATTTATGTATGTTCTATGACCAAAATGGAATCAAATTGTAAATAAATGACAGGACGAAATTTGGGGAATCCATGAATATTTGAATATTAGACAACACGCATCTGTATAACCTATAAGTCAAAGAAGAAATCATATGAGAAATTTGAAAATACTTTGAGCAGAATGAAAACAAAATACACCATATCAAAATGTATGGAATTTGTTTGCAGGACATTCCATCCAAATACAGAAGAATACACTTTCTTCTCAAGTACATATGGAACATTCTCCAGGGTAGACCACATCTTCGGTCACAAATCAAGCATTGGTAAATTTAAAAAAACTGAAATCATATCAAGCATCTTTTCTGACCTCAACGCAATGAGACTAGATATCAATTACAGGAAAAAAATGTAAAAATCACAAGCACAAGAAAATTAAACAGTACCTTCCTAAATAACCAACAAGTTGCTGAAGAAATAAAAGGGGAAATCAAAAAAATTCATAGAAACAAATGACAACAGAAACACAGTGACTCAAAACCTATGGGATGCAGCAAAAGCAGTTCTAAGAGAGAAGTTTATAGCAATAGAATCCTACCTCAAGAGACACGAAAAAATTGAATAGACAACCTAATTTTACACCTGAAACAACTAGAGAAAGAGGAACAAAAATCCCCAAAGTTTGTAGAAGAAAAGAAACCATAAAGATCAGAGCAGAAATAAATGAAAAAGAAATGAAGGAAACAATAATAAAGATTAATAAAATTAGAAGCTGGTTCTTTGAGAAGATGAACAAAATTGACAAACCATTAGCCAGACTCATCAAGAAAAAAAGAGAGAAGATTCACGTCAACAAAAATAGAAGTGAAAAAGGAGAGGTTACAACAGACAATGCAGAAATACAAAGGATCATAAGAGACAATTATGAACAACTATATGCCAATAAAATAGGCAACCTTGATGAAATAGATTCTTAGAAAAGTTCAACCTTCTAAGACTGAACCAGAAGGAAATAGAAATTATGAACAGACCAGTCATAAACACTGAAATTGAGACTGTGATAAAAAATCTCCCAAAAAACAAAAGCCCAGGGCCAGACGGCTTCACAAGTGAATCCTAACAAATGTTTAGAGAAGAGCTAATGCCTATCATTCACAAACTCTTCCAAAAAATTGCAGACAAACGATCACTTCCAAACTCATTCTATGAGGCCACCATCACCCTGAAATCAAAACCAGAAAAAGATGCCACAAAAAAAAAAGTTATAGGCCAATATCACTAATGAACATAGTTGCAAAACTCATCAACAAAGTTCTAGCAAACAGAATCCAAAAACACATTAAAAGGATCATACACCATGATCAAGTTGGGTTTATCCAAGGGATGCAAGAATTATTCAATATATGCAAATCAATCAATGTGATATGCCATATTAACAAATTAAAAGATAAAAAGCACAGGATAATCTCAGTAGATACAGAAAAAGCTTTTAATAAAATTCTCCACCCATTAATGATAAAAATTCTTCAGAAAATGGTCATAGAGGGAACCTACCTCAACATAATAAAGGCCATATACAACAAACACACAGCAAACATTATTCTTAATGGTTAAAAACTGAAAGCATTCCTCCAAAGATCAGGAACAAGACACCACTATTACTCAACATAGTTCAGGAAGTCCTGGCTACAGCAATCAGAGAAGAAAAACAAATAAAAGGAATCCAGATTGGAAAAGAAGTAAAGCTCTCACTGTTTGCATATGACATGATACTGCACATAGAAAACCCTAAAGATAGTATCAGAAAATTACTAGAGCTAATCAGTGAATTTAGAAAAGTTTCAGGATACCAAATCAATGCACAGAAATCACTTGTATTTTTATATACTAATAATGAAAAATCAGAAAGAGAAATTAAGAAATCAATCCCATTTGCCATTGCAACAAAAAGAATTACATATCTAGGAATAAACTTACCTAAAGAGACAAAAGAACTGTACACAGAAAATTATAAGACACTAATGAAATAAATCAAAGATGACATAAACAGATGGAGATATATTCCATGTTCCTGGGTGGGAAGAATCAATATTGTGAAAATGACCATGCTACCAAACTCAATCTACAGATTCAGTGCAATTCCTATCAAATTACCAATGACATTTTTCACAGAACTAGAACAAAAAATTTCACAATTCATATGGAAACACAAAAGACCCTGAATAGCCAAAGCAGTCTTGAGAAATAAGAATGGAGCTGGAGGAATCAACCTCCCTGACTTCAGTTTATACTACAAAGCTACAGTCATCAAGACAGTATGGTACTGGCACAAACACAGAAATGTAGACCAATGGAACAAGATAGAAAGCCCAGAAATAAACCCATGCACCTATTGGTACCTTACTTTTGAGAAATCCAAGAATTTACAGTGGGTTTTGACAGTCTTCAATAAATGGTGCTGGGAAAACTGGACAGCTACATGTAAAATAATGAAATTAGAACACTTCTTAACACCACACACAAAGATAAACTCAAAATTGATTAAATACCTAAATGTAAGACCAAAAACTAGAAAAATCTTAGAGGAAAACATGGGCAGAATGCTCTATGACATAAATTACAGCAAGATCCCCTATGAGCCACCTCTAGAGTAATGAAAATAAAAATAAACAAGTGAGATCTAATTAAACTTAAAAACTTTGCATGGCAAAGGAAGTGTAAATAAGATGAGAAGACAACCCTCAGAATGGAAGAAAATAATAGCAAATGAAACAACTGACAAAGGATTAATCTCCAAAGTATACAAACCTCTCATGCAGCTCAATACCAGAAAAACAAATAACCCAATAAAAATATTTCAGAAAGCCTAAACAGACATTTCTTCAAAGACATACAAATGGCTAATAAACACATGAAAAGATGCCCAACATCACTCATTATTAGAGAAATGTAAATCAAAACTAAAATGAGGTACCACCTCATATCAGTCAGAATGGACATCATCAAAAAATCTACAAACAGTAAATGCTGGAGAGGGTATGGAGAATAGGAAACCCTTTTGCACTGTTGGTGGGAATATAAATTGATACAGCCACTATGGAGAACAGTATGGAGGTTCCTTAAAAAACTACGAATACAACTACCATATGACCCAACAATCCCACTACTGGGTATATAACCTGCTGCTGCTGCTGCTAAGTTGCTTCAGTCATGTCCGAGGAAACCATAATTGAAAAAGGCACATGTACTTTAATGTTTATTGCAGCACTATTTACAATAGCTAGGACTTGGAAGCAACCTAGATGTCCATCGACAAATAATTGGATTTGTGGTTCATATATGCAATGGAATATTACTCAGCCATAAAAAGGAATGCATTTGAGTCAGTTCTAATGAGGTGGATGAACCTAGAGCCTATTATACAGAGTGAAGTAAGTCAGAAAGAGACAGACAAATATGGGATATTAACACATATATATGGAATCTAGAAAAATGGTACCTGATGAACCTATTTGCAGGGCAGCAGTAGAGACTCAGACATAGAAAACAGACTTGTGAGCACAGTGGTGGAAGAAGAGGGTAAGACAAACTGAGAGAGTAGCATGAAAACATATACATTACCATACGTAAAATAGAAAGCCTGTGGGAATTTGCTGTATGATGCAGGGAGCTCAAACTCAGTGTCTGTGACAACCTAGATAGGTGGGATTGGGTGTGGGGTGGGAGGGAGTTTCAAGAGGGAAGGGACATCTGTATGCTTATGGCTGATTCATGTTGATGTATGGCAGAAACCAACACAATACTGTAAAGCAATTATCCTCCAGTTATAAAGAAATAATAAAAAAATGTATGGGATCATGCCAAAGCAATGATTAGAAGGAAATTTATAGTTATAAACACCTACTTTTAGAGTAGAAGAAAGATCTCAAATAAATAGCTAAATCTTTCACCTTCAGAAACTAGTGAAATAAGAGCAAATTAAACCAAGAAATAAGGAAATAATAAAGATTAGAGCAGGAATCAATGGAATAGAAAAGAGGAAAAAAATGGAGAAAATCAAGAAAGCCAAAAGTTAAGTTGGTTTTTTTAAAAGATCAACAGAATTGACCAACCTTAGCTAGACTGACCAATTAAAAAGACACAATTAGAAAAACTGGGAATGAAAGAGGAGATGCCATTATTAAATTACAAGGATTAAAAGGATTACATGTACAAAAATATGAACAACATTGTGTCAATAAACAAGACAATTTAGATGAAATGAACACATTCCTAGAAAGAAACAAATAACCCAAGTTGACGGACAAACAAATAGAAAATATGTACAGGCTTAGACCTAGCAAATAAAAATCTTCCCACGAAGTGAAGCCCAGACACAGATAACTTTACTAGTAAATCTACCAAAGCCTTAAACAAGAAATAGGATTAGTCCTTTACAATGTTTCCATAAAACATAGGAGGAGAAAACACACAGCAACTCATTCTATAGAGTCAGTATTACCCTAATAGCAAAATCAGATAATACAGTACAAGAAAAGAAAACTATGTCAATATCCCTCATGAATACACATAAATATCTCTGAGAAAATATTAGCAAACCAAACCCTGTAACATATAAAGAGGATTATATGCCATGGCAAGTGGGATGCATTCCAGAAAGCAAAGTTGATTTAATATCCAAAAGTAATTGTTATACTCTCTACTAATAAAGAACAAAAATCATATGATCATCTCAAAAGACATAAAAAATTGCTTGATAAAAGTCAACATTTCTGATAAAATTTCTCAACAAACTAGGAAAACTTACTCATCTTGGAAAAAAGCATCTATGAAAAGCCTAGAACTAACATTATAATTCATGGCCAAAGACTGAATGCTTGCCTCTAAAGTCAGAAACAAGAACAAGGATAAGCATATTATAGATCAAGAGAGCATAGTTAAGTGTCCAGGGACAAACCTTTCCAATTATGGTCAATTGATTTTCAAAAAAGATAGTACCAGTGTATTCCAATAGGGACAAGATGGTCTTTTTAACTAACGGTGCTGGGATGATTTTATATTCAGATGAAAAAAAATTTAGACCCTTATCTCACACCATAATCAAAAATAAACTAAAAATAGATCATAGACCTAAATGTAAGAGCTGAAACAAACAAAATACTCTTAGAGAAAAACATAATAGAAGAATCTTTGAGACCTTGTGGTAGGCCAAAATTTCTTGGATATGACATGAAAAGAAAAAAATGATAAATTGGACTTCATCAGAATTAAAATCTTTTGGACTTCAAAGACACAATTAAGTAAATGAAATGTCAACCTGGGAGAAAATATTAATAAATCAAATATATGATGAAGAACATGTTTTTAGAATATAGTAGATATCCTTTAAACTCAATAATAATACAAATGACCAAATTGAAAAATAGGTAAAACTTTTGAAATAGACATTTTAGCAAATATACTAAAGTCTTGTAAACACACAAAGAAGCTGTTCAATCTCGTTAGTCATTGGGAAAATGCAAATTAAAATGACGAGATGTCATTTCACACCTATAAGATTGTTGTTGTTGTTGTTCAGTCGCTAAGTAGTGTCCAACTGTTTGTGACCCCAAGGACTGCATCATGCCAGGCTCCTCTGTCCTCTACTATCTCCCAGAGGTTGCTCAAATTCATGAGCATTAAGTCAGTGATGCTATCTAACCATCTCATCCTCTGCTGCCCCCTTCTCCTTTTGCATTCAGTCTTTCCAGCATCAGGATCTTTTCCAATGAGTCTGCTCTTCACATCAAGTGGCCAAAGTATTGGAGCTTCAGCTTTAGCATCATTCCTTCTAATGAATATTCAAGGCTGATTTCCTTTAGGATTGACTGGTTTGATCTCCTGGTAGCCCAAGGGACTCTCAAGAGTCTTCTCTTGCACCACAATTTGAAAGCTTCAATTCTTCAATGCTCAACCTTCTTTATGGACCAATTCTCATATCCATACATAACTACTGGAAAAACCATAGATTTGACTATACAGGCCTTTGTTGGCAAAGAGATGTATTTGCTTTTTAATGCGCTGTCTAGGTTTATCACAGTTTTCTTTCTAAGGAACAAGCGTCTTTTAATTTCATGGCTGCAGTCACTGTCCACAGTGACTTTGGAGCCCAAGAAAATAAAATCTGTCACTGCTCCCACTTTTTCCCCTTCTATTTGCCATAAAGTGATGGGACCAGATGCCATGATCTTTGTTTTTTTTTTAATGTTGAGTTTGAAGCCAGCTTTTTCACTCTCCTCTTTTGCCCTCATCAAGAGGCTCTTTAGTTCCTCTTCACTTTCTGCCATTAACATGGTATCATCTGCATACCTGAGGCTGTTGATATTTCTCCTGGCAATCTGATTTCAGCTTGTGATTCATCCAGCCTGGCATTTCACATGATGTGCTCTGCATATAAGGTAAACAAGCAGAGTGACAATATACAGCCTTCACGTACTCCTTTCCCAATCTGGAACCAGTCCATTGTTACATGTCCGGTTCTAACTGTTGCTTCTTGACTCACATACAGGTTTCTCAGGAGACAGGTAAGGTGGTCTAGTACTCTCATGTCTTTAAGAACTTTCCACAGTTTGTTGTGATCCACACAGTGAAAAGTTTTAACATAGTCCATGAATCAGATTTTTTTTTTTTTCTGGAACTCCTTTGCTTTCTCCATAATCCAACAATGTTGGCAATTTGATCTCTGGTTTCTCTGCCTCTTCTAAACCCAGCCTGTACATCCGGAAGTGCTCAGTTCATGTATTTCTGAAGCCTAGCTTAAAGGATTTTGAGACTAACCTCTGTAGCATGTGAAATGAGCACAATTGTGTGGTAGTTTCAGCATTCTTTGTCATTGCCCTTCTTTGAGATTGGAATGAAACCTGATTTTTTCCAGTCCTGTGACCACTCCTGAGTTTTCCAAATTTGCTGGCATATTGAGTGCAGCACTTTAACAGCACCATCTTTTAGGATTTTAATTAGCTCAGCTAGAATTTTATCACCTCTACTTTGTACATAGTAATGCTTTCTAAGACTCACTTGACTTCATACTTCAGGATGTCTGGCTCTAGGTGAGTGACCACACCATCTTAATTATCTGAGACATAAGATTTTTTTGTATAGTTCTGTATATTCTTACCACATCTTCTTAATCTCTTTTGCTTCTGTTAGGTCTTTACCATATCTGACTTTTATCATGCCTATCCTTGCATGAACTATTCTCTTGATATCTCTAATTTTCTTGAAGAGATCTCTAGTCTTTCCCATTCTATTGTTTTCCTCTATTTCTTTGCATTGTTCATTTAAGAAGGCCTTCTATCTCTCCTTGCTATACTCTGGGACTCTGCATTCAGTTGGGTATATATTTCCCTTTCTCCTTTGCCTTTTGCTTCTCTTCTTTTCTCAGCTGCTTGTAAGGCCTCCTGAAATGACCACTTGACCTTCTTGCATTTCTTTTTCTTTGAGACGGTTTTGGTCACTGCCCCCTGTACATTGTTATGCACTTCTATCCATAGTTCTTCAGGCATTTTGTCTACCAGATCTAATCCCTTGTATCTACTCATTGATTTAGTTCATACCTGAATGGCCTATTGGTTTTTCCTACTTTATTCAATTTATTTGTACTCCAAGGCCAAACTTGCCTATTGTACTGTATATCTCTTGACTTCCTACTTTGGCATTCCAATCCCCTATTATGAAAAGGACATTTTTTTTTTTTTTCATGTTAGCTGTAAAAGGTTTTGTGGATCTTCATAAAACTGGTCAACTTCAGCTTCTTTGGCATCAGTGGTTGGGGCATAGACTTGGATTATTGTGACGTTGAATGGTTTGCCTTGGAAACAGGCCAAGATCATTCTGTCGTTTTTGTGATTGCACCCAAGTACCACATTTTGGACTCTTTTGTCAACTATGAAGACTACTCCATTTCTTTAGGGATTCTTGCCCACAGTAGTAGATGTAATGGTCATCTGAATTAAGTTGTCCAATTCCCATCCATTTTAGTTCACTGATTCCTAAAATGTTGATGTTCACTCTTGCCATCTCCTGCTTGATCATGTCCAATTTACCTTGATTCATGAACCTAACATTCCAGGTTCTTATACAATATTGTTCTTTACAGCATCGGACTTTACTTTCACCATCAGACACATCCACAACTGAGTGTCATTTCCTCTTTGCTCCAGCTGCTTTGTTCTTTCTGAAGCTATTAGTAATTGCCCTCTGCTCTTCCCTAGTAGCATATTGGATACTTTCCAACTTGGGGTTCTCATTTTCCAGTGTCATATCTTTTTGCCTTTTCATATTGTTCATGGGATTCTCCTGGCAAGAATACTGGAGTGGTTTGCCATTTCCTCCTCCAATGGACCACATTTTGTCAGAACTCTTCACTATGATCTGTCCATCTTGGATAGCCCAGTACAGCATGGCTCATAGTTTCACTGATTTACCCAAAGCACTTTGCCATGATGGCACTAGTGGTAAAGAACCTGTCTGCCAATGCAGGAGATGCAGGAGACTCAGGTTCAATTCCTGGGTCAGGAAGATCCCCTGGAGAAGGAAATGGCAACCCACTCCAGTATTCTAGCCTGGAAAACCCCATGGACAGAGGAGCCCAGCGGGCTACAGTCCATGGGGCCACAAAGAGTTGGACACGGCTGAAGTGACTTAGTACATAGCATAGCACTTCACCATGACAAGGCTGTGATCCATGAAGGGGCCCACTAGATTAGCTATATTCAAAAAGACAGTAATAATAAGTGTTGGTGAAAATATGGTGAAACTGAATTCTTCATATATTTCTGATGGGACTGTAAAATGGTAGAGCCAGTTTGGAAAGCAATTTGGTAGTTTCTTAAAAAGTTAAAATAGGTCTACCATAGGACCCAGTAATTTCACTCCTAGATATCTACACAAGAGAGATGAAAACATATGTCAACAAAACAACTTGTACACACATGTTCATAGCTGCATTATAACAACTCCAAATGTCCCTCAACTTTTGAATGATTAAACAAAGTGAAATATATCCATGGGCTTCCCAGGTGGCTCCATGGTAAAGAATCCACCTGTCAATGCAGGAGATATGGGTTCGATCTCTGGGTCGGAAAGAACCCCTGGAGTAGGAAATGGCAGCCCACTCCAGTATTCTTGCCTGGAGAATTCCATGGACAGAAGAGTCTGGAGGGCTGCCACCCATGGGGTCGCATGACTGAGTATGCAAGCAGTATATCCACATAATGGAATAATATTCAGCTATTAAAAGGAACAACCTACGGATGCATGAATGAAACCTAAGAAAACTATGCTATGTGAAAGAAACCAGTCACAAAAAACGACATACTTTATGATTCCACTTATATAAAAAGCCCAGAAAAAAGAAATCCACAGAGACTGAAAGTAGATTGTTGGTTGTTTGGAGCTGGGGATAGGAATGCAGGATGAATACAAATGAGTATGAGGGATCTTTGGGGGATGATGGAAATATTCTAAGTTGGATTATAGTGATAGTTGTATGATTTACACTAAGTATCATTAAGTTGTACACTAAAAACTGGTGAATTTTATGGTATATAAATTATACTTTTTAAAAAAGCATTATTATTAAAAATAGGGGGAAAGCTGAAGTTTTCTTTGACTCTCCACTTAAGAGGGAATACTTCCTTGGGGGTGAACTTCAAAGACTCTGTTCTAATAATCAGCACTGTTACTAGGAAGATAAAATTGGAGATTAAGTTTAAAGAATGCATGAGGGGAAATGTTTTCTGACAACATAGGCTGAATTTCACATGTTCACTCATTCACTCATCATGTTAGCATAAAGTTCCTGTGCTATGATTAATTTTGTAACTCTGTCAGAGCTTTTAAAATAGCACACAATTTTATATACAACATCAGGTGTAATGGTAAACCTGGCTAAATTTTGTGTTACAAGCACACAAGCAAATTTCAGCTGTTATTAAAAAAGACTTTATTGCCAAAGGTACATAAAGGTATATATGAACCCGTTTTTAGTTGTAATGCTGATGAGATCTCACGGGGCAGTGGTGGTGCTAAGAGACATATGTGTCTGGCTTGTTGGTAGAAAATACATTTTGAATAAATATAAATTCTGTGAGATTTTTCTCCCACCAATTTATTGAAAAATACATTTTCTGATTCATATTCATTTGCGTTAGTATTTTCCCCAAGAGCATGTTTACAAAGTTTTCCTCTGAACGCTCTGTATTAATCTTTGTATTAATCTACAATGTCTCCAATTGTACAGGTTTATTTTCGACACAAAATAGGTGTGACTACCTCCTGAATGGAAGTGGGTGGTTCCAGTACTCATGTAAAACTTTATGCCTTCTGGGGTTATCTAAATGTGGATAAACTTTTATAGTTTCCTTTGAAATATTTATGTTCTTTCTCTTTCTCTCCTCCCTTTGCTCTGAGCACTAGGGTAAGGAATGGGGAAAATCAGGTTCTGAAAATGCTTTGCACCCCATTCATTATTGACTTTTTACATGATTTCCTTCACCCCCAGGTGTAGGACTGCAAGTAACTGGGGGAGCTCTGCAAGGGTGTGGTCATAGGGTAGACTGGCAACATTGTTGAACTAATAATACAATTGCTATTCTGGTAACATTGTTGAACTAATAATACAATTGCTATTCTGGGAGCAGTTGTGAACAATAGAGTTTCTTGAATTATAGTTGTCTAAATTTGAGCTATTCATTCTTTGATAGATTATTTGACTATTAATTTTTTAAAAGATTGCAAGTTTAAGCATTCCCTCAAATCCATTTCTGAAAGAAATCTGTACTTTCAGAAGTTAACTAAAAACAAGAATTCTAAATAATCATATCATCCATGAAAAATTGGAGTTAGTTATTATTTATACATTCTTTGAACAGCCTTATAACACTTAATCATAAATAATTTTACTAGAACCTGAACTCTTCAGAGTGATCTCATGGGGAAATTCTAAGTGCTGTCAGTAAAAGGTGACTTCTTATTTGATTTCTGCTTCATGCTGTATAATCACCTGATTACCGCTTTATGCTGAATTCTACCCTATCGACACTCATACCTAATGCTCCACATGAGATGAAACATAGTTAACATTCGCAGTGAATTTTATAATTTTATGAAAAATTTTTTACACCTATAATAAACATAATTACTAGAGGTAGTCAGAGCTTTCAAAAACAGCTGTCCCTGCTAATAATAGTGCTGAGCATTCAGGATTAGTTCATTCAGCCTAGTGTAATAATTGGTGTGAATAAATATGTCCATGCTTATGGACATGGGGAGGGTGAGTTCATTGTCTGATCCATTATTATCTGAAACCCTAGTCAGACATTCAGGAGTTTGAAAGGATCCCTAAAGGCTTTTATCTTGGATGTCTTTTCTCTTAAATAAAAAAGAATAGATTTTATTTGTGATCAAGGGAACACTTATCCATTTACACCATTGTTTAAAATATTTTATATTAGTTGATGCCTGGAATCACTTTCAAAATTTCCATTAGTAAGTCACAGTTTATCCAGAAAAAAAAATTATAGTAAATCCTGAAGTGTCTGAGGTTTCTTTTATACTTACTAGTGATGGATTTGAGCAAGCTTTTAGCCTGGTACAATCTTTATTGGCTTGGATACAGCTATACCACTAGGTAACAAGTCTTGTGGCTGCAAATGTCTTTGTTCTAAAGAACTGTAAAAATGAAAATATGATCTAATGAGGTTGTTATTCATTTACTACTTCCTGCTCATCATCTCCAGCTTAGTGCTCAAAGCCTGCATGTTTCCAATTTCAATTCCAACTGCTGTAGAAAAAGTTTCCTATAAAAAGACCTCAGAGTTAGCCAGCAACATTCTGGTACTATAGACAAATTCTCATAATGCCACAAATAATTCAGCAATAAGGCAGGGCCTGTAATATGCTCCTCTGTTTTAGTAGGTAGAATGGAGGTGAGAATCTGTTGAAAAGTAACTAAGAAGAGAGAATGTTAAAGAGTGAGTAAGCTTGCAGAACACTTCCTTCTTTAGTAGAAGACTGGCTTGCTTTTATTCAGTCTTCCTTCTCCCTTTTATGGACCTTCGTGTTTGCCTCTCATTCATTTAATTCTTGTTCTTTCCTCCCATCTTCTCACCTTGAATTGGACATTTCATTTCTAGGGCTCTCAAGCACTACCCTGGGGAACTTCATGAGTTGGTTCATCATTCTCTCCAGACACATATCCATTCATTCACAAACATTTACCAAGTACATCTTCTGTCTTGGCTATGTGCAGGGCACTCAGGATCCTCCTTGAATAGGAGAGTCTTATAGAGAGACTGGCAGCAAGACCCTAAGGTTCTGATGAGTCAAATGGTTTTCAAGCTACAAATACTGCTGCTGTAGTATGCGTAATGAACTTATTTCAATTATTGAAGGTGTACAGATATTTCTGTTATTCCTCCTTAAATGTCTATCCTCAAAGAAGTGGCAACTACAAGAGCAGAGACCTTTAGTCTTTCCATCTGGGCATTCATGAAAAGTAGAGCTTGTGAGACAAGAAAAAATCTCAGCCTTTTGCACAAGAGTTGAGACCAGAATGGATCACATGTTAGACTAAAACTGACTGTCACAGTTTGAAGTCACCAGAAATCAGGCTCCAGGATGGAGATTAGAAAGTGCTCTTGGGATCAATACCTGTAGAAAGAAGGGGACTGGGTTGACGGAGAAGTTGAGATCCTAGTCTCAATGAAAACTTCAGCTGATGTCTTGGGGAACTCTTCATAGCTTCTCTACTTGATGCAAGAGGGCCAGGCATTTATAACCCCTGCGTTTTTCAGGCATTGAATGTGGGCTTCCCCAGTTGGAGTTTGAAGGTTTTTTTTTCAGCCAAATCTATTCCCTGAAGGGGACTGAGAACTGAGAGCTGTCAGTTGGCAGCACTCTCAGTAACCATAGAACAAACTCTTCATTTTTGAAGGAAGATCTGGGCAGCACATCAACAGTATCTACCACAACTCCATGCAATTGATGCTGGAAGACACTAATGTAAGTAGATAGTTTAGGGTATCTCCAGAGAAAGAGAATCAGGAATGACTTTTTTGACATAAGAGAACCCATTTTTGCCTAAGCTATTTTGTGATGTAAACCTGGCTGCAGTGCTTGCCCTTGAACAAGTCTCAGTAATTAATGATCTTAAGGGAGGGGATGCAGAAGCTAGGAAGGACCAGTCAAGAAACAATAATGCAGCTTTGGGGCAGGGTCCTGTTTCTCACTCAAGAGATATGCATAATAATATATCCTTTAACTCAGCACAAACTAAATCCCCCACCCAGGTGATGGAGTGATGATGAATGATGATGCTCACATTCCAGACCTCAAGCAACTAAAGCTTGGGCTCTGCCAACCTTTTCCCGAATTCTATGCTGAATTCTCTTTTGCTCAAGTTCTCTCAAGAATATGCATGTGCCTGATGCCAAAAACTTGGCCTCTGTGCACTGGTGTGAATTGAATCTCAGAGGCAGAGTTTTGAGTAAAGAAGAAAAGAATAGCTTTATTGCTTTGCAAGGCAAAGGAAAACATAGCAGGCTTGTGCCTTCAAAAACTGTGTGTCCCAACATGGGAGGATTTGGTGAGGAGTTTTATAGCAGTGGTTCAAGGCTGGGGTTGCTAATAGGATAAGGGTGTGTGCAGGGCCTGCACTCCTTTAATCTGGTCTCGGGTAGCCTCCTGATGAGCTTCTGTGGTTCTCAAGGTTATCAAACTGTGACCTTCTCAATGAAGAATGCTTCATCAAGTAGTTAACATCTTCCATTTATTGGGGATTTTAATTCTTCAGAAGAGCTCAAAAATATTGTTATGTGTATCCCTTGAGGCAGAACCAGGATCCTGTCCCAAGATCGCACTATTCTTTCTTGACTGTTCCTCCCTTGTCTCCACATCCCCTCTCTTCCCTGATTAACAACTGTTCAAATCTGCCCTTTGGAACTCAGGGAAGGTCATGGGGGCTGAGGCCTATTCCTTACAAATGAGAAATGGGGGACACAAAAAAGACTTCCATGCCCAGGAGCCCCACAAGGTCCTACTTTGCTTCATACCCCTAGCTTAAAACTCCCCTAGTCTTACTGTTGGGGAGACACTGCTTTGGGAAAGATCCCCAGTGTCTTCTTACTTCCTGCAAGTAATAATAAATCCTTCCTTCTTCTGATCTTTGGCTTTGTTGCAGCTATTGACTCAATACCCACTGAGAGGTGAACCCAGTTTGGGGGTAACACTAAGACGATTTACCTAGATCCAAAAAAAAAACCAGGGAATTCATGCTACCTGGGGAAGAAATGTCACCCCTACTAGCCACTTGGAATGATACAGTCAAAACATCTAGTAATTAAATTCCAGTCAATTGACAAAATTTTTCTCTTCTGACATTTGTTCTGGCATTTTTTGTTCACAACACAGCTGGTGTAGGGGAGGAAAAAACTTTTTGCTTCCTCTCTTCTAGGTTCAATGTCTGGAGCCTGCAAACCAAATTGATAAAAGACAAATTTACAAGAGAGGTAAAAAAAAGTTTTAATGATGTATGAGGGAGTTACAAAGAAAAATGTGGCTCGAGGAGGTGGCCAGATGATTCAGGTTTATATACCATCTTAGGCTAAAACAAAGGAAAAGGGGTTTGGGGCTTATGGGTGGGGGTGGGGGTAAATTATAGAAAGAGGAGGGGAGGAAATGTGTGATAAATAAGGGTTATCTTACAGATATGAGTCTTTCACATAGGTGATAAAAGGTGGCTCTAGGAGTAATTCTTTGCCAGGTACAGACATTTTTACAAAAAGAAATAAGGAAATTTTCTATATAAATGTAAATGTCTTTACAAAAGGGGAAATTTATACCTTATTTTTAGGCAGTTAGGGGGAGGTACAAAGCTTTTCCTAGGTCTGCTGGAAATTGCCTTTAGCTCAGAATAATTCTTATGCCAAAGTGGCATATTTTGGGATAGCATATTTTGGTCTCCTTCACTGGTATAAAAGGAGTAAAGTTCCTCCCCACTCTCTAGATATTATCATCTTAATAAGAGATTTCAATAACTGTTTCTCCTATAAGACCTCACAAAGAAAATTCTTCAAAAGGAGACATCGATGGTATTTAAAATGGTAACTAAAAGGAAAGACAATGGTATATTTTATATATATCTAGGGTGCCGTATGTCCCAATTTGCCTGGTACAGTCCTGATTTGTGCCTTTGTTCCAGCATAATTATTAATAGCATCCTTTTCACTCTCAAAAGTGCCCCTCTTGGGTGCAATATATTATATGGTGACCTTACAAATACCAGAGATAATGTGAATATCCAAATGACTGTTGCGTTTCAAAATAACCATCTTAAAAGACCAAATAAATACTTATTCTGAAGATGCTGTCATTGATTCAAACATTTTTAGAATTATACTGTTGAAATCACTGGCTAGAATAGTATATGAAATATTCACAAGAGCCATCCAATTCCTTTTAATCCCATCTCATTCTGAATTTTCCTCTCATTGTCTCAGACTATTTTTCACTATCCTAAGAAGAAGCAATCCTGTTACCCACACCAAAGTCATTCACTACGGCCATTGGACTTGACTGTGATGAACTTTGTTTCCTAAATCAAAACTTTCTTCCAAGGATGAGAATGTGAGAATTTTCAACCACTGGCTATGTCTAAACTTGTGAACCACAGGCACGTTCTCCCTCTCTCTCTTCTCCCCACACCCGGACTCCTATATATAATATCAAATAACAAAGTACAAGGGCCCTCCAGGCAGCGCTAGTGGCAAAGAACCTACCTGCCAATGCAGGAGACATAAGTGATGCAGATTCGATCCCTGGGTTGGGAAGATTCCCTGGAGGAGATTATGGCAACCCACTCCAGTATTCTTGCCTGGAGAATCCTATGGACAGAGGAGCCTGGTGGGCTACAGTCCATGGGATTACAAAGAGTTGAACATGACTGAAATGACTTAGCACACACACGCAGCACACAGCAAAGTATAATCATAGTTATCGTAGATTGAAGGGGCTAATATATAATACCCTTCTTTCCCATGCCTGAGCTCTATACCAATGGTTATAAACAGAAGAGTGACTGATGGAGATTAAAACATAAGCTGTATTGATGTTGGAGAACCTGGTGTAGATGAGCAACAGCAGTGGGTTTGCCAATAATAATAACATTCCCTACATTTTTTCCTTTCGCACCACTAGATGATCTAGTAAGCCTATGATTAACCAGTGGCATGTCTGATCTCCTTCTGGAAGAAGTCAGTTTTTCTAGTCCTATATTTGCCAAACTACTCCCACAATACCAACTTCTGCTCTTGTGGAGATATCCTTTGATGAATGAGAAAGGACATAGAAGGAGCTTCTCTGTGTGGCTTCTCTGAAAATTTCCTGCATAACTCAGAGCTAGCTGGATTTTCTTGAGAGGCTGTGGCCAGCTCATCACCTATATATGCTCTCTCACCTTCCTTCCACACTTTCCTTTCTTCCTCCTTGCTTCCCTCGAATTGTATCCTCCTGAATAATACATTTGTATATAAGCTCTCCTCAGATTGTAGGGAACCCAGGCTATGACAAAATGTGACTTAGCAGATGTGACATTAATTGACTTTCAATAAAAGCATTTCATGATCATTCCACACTATAACTGTTCTGCCACACACACACACACACATACACACACACACACACACACACACACACACACACACACACACACACACACACCCCTCCTTTGGCTCTCCCTACTTTTATAATCACTACTCACAGAGCCATTTTTTCTTTAATCCAAAAAATTGTAATCCCATGGTTCACTACCATTATTATTCTTTTTCTTGTCCAACCTGAAATGAAAACACTCATCTATCTAACATGAAGGCAATTAATCAGCAAAAGTGATGTTACCAAATTCCACCTTTAAAATGGCTGCTCTTGGCAAAAATGTTCAGATGCTAAACTTATTTGCATGGTATTGTATTAGGCATTCATTTTCCATCTGGATTAAAGGTGAAAGCCAGTGTAGCAATAAGATAATGACAGAAAATTTTTTCAGAATGAAAAAATGAAAGGCAGAACAAAGATATTTAAATAATCCATCTTTCAAAGTGGCTTTTAAGCATGAGGGCATTAGTCCAAGATCAACAAAAGGAAGTTGGTAAGATTGTAACCAACACAGAGAATAGACAGTATAGCACAAGAACTCAGTCATTTAAGACCCTTTGTTTCTGCTCTGTACCTGTCTCCATGGGTGGGTAATCTCACACATCAGAAACAAAGGAGTTTCTGAAATTCTGGGGACTTTCAGACTCTGGGATAATGGTCATTACTTTCTCAGTAAAGATGAGTTATCACCTGTCTTTCTGAGTTAGTTCTGGTCTTGAGGTAATGCCTGCTCATGTCTGCTTTCACTAAACCTGTGCAGGCTAGTCATGTTTAACTAGATTAATCTCATTTAGGTTTATCTTTCAGTGGATCAGATAGCAGAAATACAGCGGTATTTCTGTAACTTAAGGAAGCTTGATGCTCCCACATTGTCTTTTTCATATCTTCAGTAGGTGGACATTTATCTTTATGCTATTTAGCATGTTGGTTTTTCGTGGGATTTATGTCATATTTGATTACTGCATACATCTCTGGTGACTCGTAACATTTCTCTCTCTCTCTCTCTCATTCTCTCTCTACTGCCTACAGACACACACACAAGATTATTTTTAACTTTCCCTTTGGAAATAATTTTAGATTTGCTGGATAGTTCCAAAAATAGTACAAAAAGTTCAGGTATATGTTTCACCCAACTTCCTCTAATGTTAATATCTTATATAAGCACAATACAATTATCCAGACTAGGAAATTAACACTGGTACAATATGATTAACTAAGCTACAGAGCTCATTTGAATTTTACCAGTTTTTCCCCCAAATGAATTTTTTCTGTTCTAGGATCCCATGTTGCATGTCACTGTGTCTCCTTCGTCTCCTTCAATCTGTGACCGTTCCTAGCCTTTCCTTGTCTTTCGTGACTGTGAAACTTTTGAAGAGTACTGGTCAGTTATTTTGCAGAACCCATAATTTGAGATTTTTCTGGTGTTTCCTCATGATTAGCTTGAGGTTATAAATTTTTGACAAGACCAATATAGAAGTTATGTTGTGTCCTTCTTAGTGCATCATATTGGGGGGTGCATGATGCCAATATGTTTTATTACTATGGATCTTAGTTACTTGGTAAGAGTGATGCCTTCCAAATTTCTCTACTGAAAATTACTATTTTTTTCCTTTGGAAGTGATAAACACCTTGAGAGAGATATTTTTAGGGTATGCTAGTATCCTGTTTCTCCTCAAACTTTCACTTACTGATTTTAGTATCCATCAGTGGATCCTGCCCACAACAATGATCACTGTGGTGTTTGCTCCATGGTGATTTTTACATTTCTCTCATTCTTTCAGCATTTTAAAATTCGAATTCTTCAGTAAGGGGGAGCTCTCCATTCTCACTCATTTATTCATGTATTTAATTATTATTTTCAACACAGACTTTATTTTATTGTGTGGATTATAATTCAGTACTATCACTATTCATTTCATTTCTCAAATTGTTCCATGTTTGGCCACTGGGACCTTCTTCAGGTTGGCTCCTGTGTCCTTTTGACATACCCTCATCCTTTACTGAGTATTTCCTTATTTTCTGGCACCACAAAATATTCCAGGCTCATCTTGCAGTTTTCTGTACCCTGTCCTGGAATCAACTACATCTCCAAGGAGTCCTGGTTTCTTTTATTGAAGAATGGTGTTTTAAAAACCAAGATATGGACACTAGGGATGCTTATTGCTACTGGGGTATCACTGTTTCTAGGCTCTTTCAGTAGACAGAGATAGGAAATATATCTGTGTGTACTAACCCATATATATGCACATATCTGTGTTTATTTCTATAGCTATCTAATTAATTATGTACATATATATAAAACCATGAGTTCTTTCTGATACCTCCAATTCTAATATACACCACAAGTTTCATTCTAACACTTTCCTTATTTGGAATTCTGAGAGTAAGAAACCTGGCTCTCATCATCTAAAATATATTTACCTATTTGTTCAACTCTAGATTTCAAAATAATTTCAGAATCGCTAACCCATATGCCTATGAGAACCAGACTTACTAACTAGAGTGCAATATTTGTGTGCAGTTCTTTTTGTCTTTAGCCTTATAGCATCCAGTCAAAATACTTTTCTCCAAGGATACTTAGATTAAGACTTTTCTTCCTGATTTCCTTCAGTGTGGTCATATTATTCACTTGTAATACACTTCAGCTCATTTATTATTATTTGTGTTCCATTTTGGATTGCCCTCATATCTTGGTTTATTTCAGCTATTTATTGGGGAAAATAGGTGAAGCATTATTATGTTTTTAAGAGTCAAAGCTATACAAAAATTTATAATCAGAGAAGCATAGCTTCTTCCTCATCCTTACTAACCCATCTACATTTCACCTGTTTTTCTTCTTTTTCTGACCATTCCCTATTGGAGAGAAACATCTTTAGTTTATGATTTGAAAGTGAAAAGTGTTAGTTGCTCAGTAGTATCCGACTCTTTGCAACCCCATGGACTGTAGCCTGCCAGGCTCCTCTGTCCATGGAATTCTCCAGGCAAGAATACTAGAGTGGGTTGCCATGCCCTTCTCCAGGGGATCTTCCCAACCCATGTCTCTTAAGTCTCCTGCATTGTCAGGTGAGCTCTTTACCACTGGTGCCACCTGGGAAGCCCTAGTTTATGGTTTAGCCATCTTATATTTCTTTTCCACAGAAGAGCAGATATGCATGTATTTTCTTATATCCACTTTCTTGCAAGAACTATAGATATTTTTTGCATGTTGATATTTTCACTCTGAATCAGTTCATAGAGATCTTGGTCATTCTTTTGTTTTTCAAACAGCTGCATTAACTCCATTATGTGAATATACCATAGTTTATTCAACATTCTGTGTATGGGCATTTAGATTATTTCCAGTATTTTGCAATTACAAACAATGCTGAAAGTAATAACCTTGTGTATATGTATTTTTGTGTTGTTAGAGGTATAATTTCAGAATAGATTTCTAGTATTGGAATTGCTGTGTCAAAAAGTACGTGCATAAGTAGTTTTGTCAGATATTGTCAAATTTCTCCCTGGAAAAATTTATTCTAATTTGCATTCTCACCAGCAATGTATGAGAGTGCCTGCTTTTCCATAGTCTTGTGAACTAAATGTGTAGCCTTACTTTTGAAGTTTTGCCTGTCTGGTAGGTGAGAAATGATATCTCAGTGTTGTTTGAATTTGCATTTCTCTAGTTATGAGTGAGTTTGAATATTTTCGTATGTTAGAGGAAGAGAGAGAGAGAGACTGTTCGTGACTTTTTTGCATTTTTCTATTGGTCATTTGGCTTTTTTTGTCCTTCAATTTAAAAAATGTTATATTAAGAACATTGAAGGCATTATGCTAAGTGAAATAAATCAGACAGAGAAAGACAAATACTGTATGGTATCATTTATATGTGGAATCTAAAAAAGGTGAGCTTGTCAAAACAGGGAATATTGAGGAATTCTTTAATTTCTCTCAGCAAGTTGTCACTGTGTACAGTGTTACAGTGTTCAGTTATTGTTGTGATAAATTTAATTTCCAATTGTTCTTTTCTAGAACATGGAAATACAATAAAATTTTAAATATTGATCTGTCATACAACCTAGCTAACCTCACTTACCAATTTTCATGCTATTTTTGGAAATGCCATGTGGTTGATCAGGGAATTCCCTGGTGGTCCAGTGGTTAGGATTCTGTGCTTCCACTGCAGGGGGCCCAAGTTCAGTCCCTGGTTGGGAACTAAGATCTTGCAAGCTACATGGTGTGGCCAAATAAATATATAGTTGATCATATTACCTACATATGAAGTTTCTATTTCTAACCTAGATAGCCCTTATTTATTGTTCTTGCTTTGTTACACTGATAGAGTCTCCAGTACAATGTTGAATAGAAAAGCAGACATGTTGAATAGATATCTGAATATGGAACAGACATTCTTACATTGTTTCTAAATAAAAGGGTAAACATTTAGTCTTTCACTATTATATGATGTTAGCTGTAGGTTGTTCATAGATAATTTTTTTCAGGTTGAAGATATTCCCTATTATTCCTAGTTTTCTGAGAGTTTTATCCAGAATGGATGTTGGATTTGTCAAAAGTTTTTTCTGTGTCTATTGCAATGATCATATTTTTTTCCTCTAATGCTATTAATTTGACAAATTATGTACATCGGTTTTTGAATATTAATCTAACTATAGAATCCTTCCATAAAATTTACTTGATCATGATATATCCTTCTTATACACTACTGGATTCAATTGACTAATATTTCATTAAGACTTTATCAATTTTATTCAGGAAAGATATTGGTTTGTGGCTTTCCTTTCTTATAATGTCTTTATCTCATTTACTGACTTTAGAGAGTGAGTTAGGAAACATCCCTTCCTCTTTAATTTTCTCTAAGAGTTTATAACTGATATTATTTGTATTTTTACTTGCATTGTTTGTGACATGAAATTTGCTGTTATCCTTATCTTTTTGCTCATTACATAGTGTGCATTTTTCTTTGGCCACTTTTAAGATATCTTTATCACTGGTTTAAAGTAATTTCACTATGATATATATGTGTGTGTGTGTGTGTGTGTGTATATATATATATATGAATGTATGATATATGTTATTTCTTTCTGTGATTTTCTTCATGGTTCTTGTGTTTGGGGTCTGTTGAACTTATTTTATCTCTGACTATAATACTCAATTTGGAAAAATTTTGTATATTCAAATATTTTTCCTGCCTCTTCTCTTTTCAAGGTTTCTAATTATACTTATATTAGGTTGTTTGAAGTTATTTCATAGCTCAATGATACTTTTAGTTTATTTGTATTCTTTTTCTCTGTGTGCTTCATTTCGGCTAGTTTCTATTGCTATGGCTGTAGGTTCAATAATCTTTCCTATTGCCATGTATAATCTGACATTCATCTCATCCCATGTATTTTTCACTTCAAATTTAGTTTTCATCTCTAGGACTTCTATTTCAGTCTTTTTTAAAAAAATGTTTTCTATGTTTCTACTTAAGATGGTCAATCTTTATTCAAGGTTTTTGAGCATATGAAATGCAGTTACATAATTGTCTTATGCCCTTGTCTATGAACTTCATCATCTGTTTTTTTCTTGGTCAGTTTTGATTGATTTTTATCATCATCATGATTCAGTTTTCTTGCCTCATTGCTTACCTGATAATTTTGATTGAATGACAAACATTGTGAATTTTATCTCATTGAGTGCTGGATATTTTTGTTTTCCTATAAATATTCTTGAGTTGTTTTTTTTTTTTCTGGGATGTGTTTAAATTATCCTGAAACAGTTTAATACTTTTGAGTATTGCTTTTAAGCTTTGTTGCACAGGACCAGAGTACCATTTAGTCAAAAGGTAAATTTGCCATACTACTGAGGCAAGACCCTTCTGAGTACTCTATTCAGTACTCGTGTGTGTATTTTTCTATTTCTGCCATAACAAATTCCCACAAGCTTAGTAGCCTGAAAGAACACAAATTTTTTATCTTAAAGTTCTGAATTTCAGAAGTTCAAAGTCAAACAAATTGGCCCATAGTCAAATGTTAGCAGATATGTTTCCTTCTGGAAGTTCTGAGGGAAGAATCTGTTTTCTTGCATTTTCCAGCTTCTTTGGGCTGCCTGATTCCTTGGCTTGAGGCCCCTTTCTCCATCTTTGAGTCAGTGGCACAGCATCTTCCAATATCTCTCTCTCTCTTCCTCTCGTACCTTCGCTTCCATTGTCACCTCTCCTTTTCTGATTCTGACCCTCCTGCCTCCTTCTTATAAGGACTCATGTGATTACATTGGATCCACTCATTGGAAAAGACCCTGATGCTGGGAAAGACTGGAGGCAAAAGGAGAAGGAGACGGCAGAAGGTGAGATGGTTAGATAGCATCACTGACTCAGTGGACATGAGTTTGAGCAAACTCCAGGAGATGGTGAAGGACAGGGGAGCCTGGTGTGCTGCAGTCCATGGCATCTCAAATAGTCAGACACGACTTAGTGACTAAACAACAACAACCTGGCTAATCCAGAATAATCTCTGTATCCCAAGACCCTTAATGTTATCACATCTCCCAAGTCCCTTCAGCCATGTACTCAAACATATTTGCAGATTCTGGGGATTAGGGCCTGGACATCTTTGGAGGGCCATTATTTAGCCTACCACACCATATACGAGGTTTTCTACTTTGCCTGGTAAGAGAAAGGAATGTTTTTTGTCCTGTGTGAATTTTGAGGATTGTTTCCTCCAATCCTTTAAATGGATTCTTTCTTCAACCCTGGATATTTTCTTCTCTGGCATGTGATGATCAATAGTCACTGAAATACTTAAGGGATCCCTCTCCAAATTTCTGGAACTCTCTCTGTGTCCAGTCTTTTACATCTGTTACTCTGCCTTGTGAAATCTAGCAATGTCGGGCCTCCCTGGACCTCATGTTCCTTCTTCTCAACTCAGGGTGCCTGCCCTGCAGCCTGGAATCTCTCTTCAAGCAGTAAGCTGTGGTAACCACAGGTTCAGTTTGTTCATTTCCCATGTCTTAGCAGCCACTCTTCTCCACTGTCTCATGGCTGATATCTTGAAAGCCACTGTTTCATCTAGTTTTCCAATTTTTTAGTTGTTTTGGGAGTGTAAGAAAATCTAGTCCCTGTTAGTTCAATTTGACCAGAAGTGAAAGTAAAAGTTTCATTTTTCAAATGCTCTTGATTATTATACCTGCTATGGTCACAGGAGTTTACAAAATAGGGGCTGATACAAAAGGAGTAACATTTCATGATTCAATGTTTAATGAGCAACTTTTATGGACAAAGGTAATGAGCTAAATACTGGGAAGAATAAAAATAAGCTTCCTGGTCACGAGGAGCCTGCACATGGTAGGCAGTCTGGGGCTTTTTGGAGGCATCAGGATGGAGAGGAGAAAGAGACATACATCATTGTATGTTAGAAAGTTATGTCTCTTTCAGAACAGCTCTCGGAATGGGGCCTAGACTGGAACCACTCTGTGCTGGCAGGTTTGATGTCAGGTTCCCTCACACAAGAAAGTCCCTGAAGGATAGCTGCCCCACTCAGAAAGAGCTGCCAATGCCTTGCCTTGATGAACCCCAAGACTGCTAATTTCTTTATCTCGCCAGTTCCCTAACATGCTTGCTTTTGTCCACTGTGCAGATGATCCCTAACAAATAGCTCGGAACCTTGCAGGAGACACATAAAGGCAGGCAAATCACATTTGACAAACATTCTGCTGTTATCTGGATAGCCATTTTTAGATAAATTTTTATTGGAGCAAAGTTGATTTATAATGTTGTGTTAGTTTCATGTGTACAGCAAAGTGAATCAGTTACACACACACACACACACACACACACATATATACACGTTCAGTCTTTTTTAAAAAAAATTTCCCATATAGGTCATTATAGAGTATTGAGTAGAGTTTCCTGTTCTATACAGTAAGTCCTTATTAATTATCTGTTGCAGTGTATATATGTCAATCCCAATCTCCCAGTTCATCCCTCCCCCTTACTTACCACCCATCCCTGGTAACCATAAGTTTGTTTTCTGTATCTGTGACTCTATTTCTGTTTTGTAAATAAGCTCATTTGTACCATTTTTAAAGATACTACATATAAGGAATATCATATGGTGTCTTTGTCTGACTTACTTCACTCAGTATAACTATCTCTAACTCCATCCACGTTGCTGCAAATGCCATTATTTTGGTCTTTTTATGGCTGAGTAATACTCTATTATATATATATATATATATATATATATACACATCTTCTTTATCCACTCCTCTGTCAATGGCCATCTAGGTTGCTTCCATGTCCTGGCTGTTCTAAATAGTGCATCAGGGAACATTGGGGTGCATGTATCTTTTGAATTCTGATTTTCTCCAGATATTTACCCAAGAGTGTCATTGCTGAATCATATGGTAACTATTTTTAGTTTTGTAAGGAACCATCATTGCACTCATCTCACATGCTAGTAAAGTAATGCTCAAAATTCTCCAAGCCAGGCTTCAGCAATATGTGAACCGTGAACTTCCAGATCTTCAAGCTGGTTTTAGAAAAGGCAGAGGAACCAGAGATCCATTGCCAACATCCACTGATCATCGAAAAAGCAAGAGAGTTCGAGAAAAAAACATCTATTTCTGCTTTATTGACTATGCCAAAGCCTTTGACTGTGTGGATCACAATAAACTGTGGAAAATTCTGAAAGAGATGGGAATACCAGACCATCTGACCTGTCTCTTGAGAAACTTGTATGCAGGTCAGGAAGCAACAGTTAGAACTGGACATGGAACAACAGACTGGTTCCAAATAGGAAGAGGAGTATGTCAAGGCTGTATATTGTCACCCTGCTTATTTAACTTATATGCAGAATACATCATGAGAAACGCTGGGCTGGAGGAAGCACAAGCTGGAATCAAGATTGCCGGAAGAAATATCAATAACCTCAGATATGCAGATGACACCACCCTTATGGAAGAAAGCAAAGAAGAACTAAAGAGCCTCTTGATGAAAGAGGAGAGTGAAAAAGTTGGCTTAAAGCTCAACATTCAGAAAACTAAGATCATAGCATCTGGTCCCATCACTTCATGGGAAATAGATGGGGAAACAGTGGAAACAGTGGCAGACTTTATTTTTCTGGGCTCCAAAATCACTGCTGATGGTGCTTGCAGCCATGAAATTAAAAGACGCTTACTCCTTGGAAGGAAAGTTATGACCAACCTAGACAGCATATTAAAAAGCAGAGACATTACTTTGCCAACAAAGGTCCATCTAGTCAACGCCATGGTTTTTCCAGTGGTCATGTATGGATGTGAGAGTTGGACAGTGAAGAAAGCTGAGTACCAAAGAATTGATGCTTTTGAAGTGTGGTGTTGGAGAAGACTCTTGAGAGTCCCTTGGACTGCAAGAAGATCCAACCAGTCCATCCTAAAGGAGATCAGTCCTGGGTGTTCATTGGAAAGAGTGATGTTGAAGCTGAAACTCCAATACTTTGGCCACCTCATGCGAAGAGTTGACTCACTGGAAAAGACCCTGATGCTGGGAAGGATTGGGGGCAGGAGGAGAAGGGGATGACAGAGGATGAGATGGCTGGATGGCATCACCAACTCTATGGGCATGGGTTTGGGTAGACTCTGGGAGTTGGTGATGGACAGGGAGGCCTGGCATGCTGCAATTCATGGGGTCACAAAGAGTCAGACATGACTCAGCAACTGAACTGAACTGAACTGAAGGAACCATCATACTGTTCTCCATAGTGGTTGCATCATTTACATTCAGTGGTAACATTTTCTAAGGTGGTACATGTGAAAATATGGAATGCTTCCATATTTGCACATCATCCTTGTGCAGGGGCCATGCTAATCTTCTCTGTATTGTTTCAGTTTTAATATATGTGCTGCCAAAGTGAGCAATGTATAGCCATTTTTATATACATATTGTCCAAGAAGAAACTGAGAGTTCTCTTAGCTAGAGTCCCCAGAGTTAGTGTAGGGATCAAAGTCTGGCTGCAGGGCCCATGGTCTTTTATTTTTTGGCTCCAGAAAGACCGCTTCAGTTTCTTTTTTTTTTTTTTTTTCTTTTGACCTCACCATGTGGCATGGGGTATCTTAGTTCCCCCACCAGGGATCAGACCCTCCCCCCTTCCAATGGAAGTGTGGATTCTTAACCGCTAGACCACCAGGGAAGTCCCTGCCTCAGTTTCAACAATACCAAAGTATCCATTACTTCTCACGTCCTCTATTTGCTGACTGTGTTCCTTACATCTAAAACCCTCTGACCTCTTCTTTCTGATTAACTTCCTTATGCTGGAAGATATGAATCTCTTCTTCCCACTTGAGTGTGACTTCTGATGCCTTGCTCCCCAGTATCTATGTATTTCTATACTCTCATATCTTCCTCACACCTGGTTCTTAGTCATTGCTTTGATCTGCCTCCTCTTCTGTTTGCCTTTTATGTAGTCTTTTCCCCCCTTTTTTCCCAAAATCTAAACTTTTTATTTTGTATTGGGGTATAGCTGATTAACAATGTTGTAGCAGTTTCAGGTGAACAGCGAAGGGACTCAGCCATACATATACATGTATCCATTTTCCCTGACGCCATCTTCCCATCTAGGCTGGCAGATAACATTGAGCAGAGTTCCATGTACTGTACAATAGGTTTTTGTTGGTTATCCATTTTGAATATAGCAGTGTGTACATGACCTTCCCAAACTCCCTAACTATCCCTTCTCTCTGGCAAGCATAAGTTTGTTCTCTGTGAATCTGTTGCTGTTTGTAAGTAAGTTCATTTGTATAATTTCTTTTTAGAGTCCACAAAAAAGGGATGTCATACGGTATTTCTCCTTCTCTTCTCTGTTTGACTTACTTCACTCAGTGTGACACTCTCTAGGTTCATCCATTTTGTAGCAAATGGCATTATTTCATTCTTTTTAATGGCTGAGTAACATTCTATTATATACTGTGTCTGTGAACAAATAAATTAGTACATGAATATTCAATATTCACATGCTTACAAACATTCAGTTGTGTTTGAAAGTCAGCCAAGGGGATGCTTTGTTGAACTGGATGGAATCAGACATGGAAGAAACACATCAGGTTTAGAAGTGTAGAATAGAAAGCTGACTATCCTACAATAGCAATGCCAGGGAATGAGTGGGGGAATCTCGAAATAAGACTACATAAAAGGCCTTTTGGATCATATTTTTCACTCTCCTTATTTATCCCACTTTAGCTATACTAGATTTCTTACTCTTTTTCTAGCATGCCAAATATGCTTCTTCCTCAGGGCCTTTGCACTTGCAGTTCCCTCTGCCTGGAAATATCCATACTGCTTACTTCCTCCAATTCATTCTGATCTTTGCTTAAAATTTACCTCCATGAAGAGATCTTTTTTCACTAGGCACATAAAATGACAATGCTATTATTCCACTTCTGACCCTGATTTATTTTTCCTCAGATCAATAATTATCATATTACCTGTTTGTTTATTTTCCTATGATAAGACATCCTAATATTTTTTTCCATAATGGCACACTGAGAAAATGATACCATTTGAATGGCATACTGGGAGAAATGGAGGAAGCCAGTTGTGATCGGTGTTAGTAAGACTGGAGTGGGGGAGAAACTCCAGCCATTATGGAAACCTCAGTGGAAGAAACACATATGTTACGATTCTGGCACCTGTTAACACCTGTCCCTCCACCAGAAGTAAGCCCCATAATAGTCCTGAAAGCAGAGCCTGACATGTAGCATGTGCTAAATAGCTAAGTTATATCATGACTATTTCTTCATATCATTAAAAAGTCATGAATATTTTAAAGACTCTTTGATCTTTTGTCATATTGGAGTATATTTCATTTAATTGATCCTCTATTATTGCACTTTTAGGTGTTTTTTGATACTTGATTTAACATCTGCCTTCTGGCCTTGTGAGTTAGTAGTCAATTGCTGAAGACTTAAAAGGAATCATGTGCATGTCACCATACATGCCATCTGAGTAGCACTGTCTTCCTGGGGAAGACATCAGATTTGAGAAGGCACATGCCATTTTCACTTGGATACACAGATACACATCAAGCCCTAACGAATCCTGGTATGTATGCTCCTGGAGCAATCTGAAACATCTCTGGGCTTGTTTAGTGTATCATTCAAAAAGAATGAGAGTTGGTACCTGTCAAATTCTCTGTGATTCTCACGTCCCACTTGAACTGCATAGGAATTCCATCAGTAAGTTTTTCCCTTAATAATCACCTCTAAAACAGAAACTTGGAATAGAATCAGGAAGGGAGAATGAGTGTATGAGGAGTATACAGGAGATGCTGCTGGTGAAACTTGACTCCCCTCCCTCCCAGTGATAAGGGAAACCATGCAAGCTAGTGTACTTAGTGAATGCCACAGGCATTTTCCTCATTCCTTATGGGCAGGGTGGAAATTTAGTCTCTTCCAAACCGTACCTGTGTGCCATGTTAATTAATCAAAGTGTAGGTACAGGACAAACACCTAAAAGTATTTTGTAAAACTCAATCCATCCCTGGCTGCACAAATGTCCCATCTATCAGAATGTCAGTGACCTGTGTGCATTTATGTGTTTATGCACATTTTCTTAAAAGAATTGTTCTAACTTGAAAATTCATGGAAACATCAGAAAGATTTTTTTTTTTTTTTGTCTTGTAAGAAAGAAGAGATATATTCAAGGGTTCGAGTGAAGAACTTCTGGACTTGAATTCTAATTGGGCCACTTACAAATGTGTGATCTTGGACAAGTTACTTAACCTTTCAGTATCTTGATTTTCTAAGGATAATGCATATTTCACACAATATTAGGAAATGAGATAAAGACACTTGGGGCTTTACTGGTAATGCAACTTTTAAGAGAATGAAGAAATAGATTTTCCTCTCTCTCCCTCTTTTTTAAAGTTCTCACTCTCTATTTAGAGACACATTTCTTAAAGTGTGTTCCATAGAACAAACATGAACATGTTCCAAGACATGCTCAAAAAAAAAGAGGGACCACTACACCCTAACTCCACTTTTAGAGATTCATTATGCCAATTGGCACATTGAAGGCTTAGGAATTATATGGTACAGAAAATCGGTTGATTTTAGTTAATTTGGTATTTCTCAGTCTTATTTGACCAGGAGATTGTTTATTTCTGATGATACCTCTTAGCAGCTTTCTGAATGATTCTGTGATGAAACACACTATGAGAATGGATCTTCTAAGGCACCATCAGAACAAACGATCACTGAATTTAGGGGAAATCACGAGTGTCCACAATGAAGCTACAATATCTTTACTGGAAAACTGGAGGTCCTAGGTTATTTATAGACATCTGTGTGTGTGTGCTAAGTCACTTCAGTCATGTCTGACTCTTTGAGACCCTCTGGACCATAACCTTCCAGGCTCCTCTGTCTATGGGATTCTCCAGGCAAGAATACTGGAGTGGGTTGCCATTTCTTCCTCCAGGGGATCTTCCCAACAGAGGGATCGAACCCACGTCTCCTGCGGCTCCTGCATTGCAGGTGGATTCTTTACTGCTGAGCCACTGGGGAAGCCCATTTATAGACATACACATCTTGTAATAAAGTGATAATATGGTTTTTAAGTTTGTAATAATCCCGAATAATTATTAATTTTCATGTATCTAATTCTTTTCTGCTTACTATCTTAATTTTTATTAGCCTCTGTTATTTTATTGACTTGTACTTATCTTTTATGTTTTCTCTTCAAGCATCAACTCTTGGTTTGCTCAGTGTGGGTGTGTAAGGGTGGAGTCTCCCTTCTTCACAAAAACCCCTCGGTAGGTGCAGCTTCTAATAGTTGGTGACTCATGAATGACAAGACTAGAAACACCTTAAGCATTGATTATAATGAGACTGTAGCAAGTTATTGCTTGATGAAGTTGGCTTTATTAATAGATGAGATAATCCAGTTGTTACCAAAAGTCTGACTTGTAGTTTCTTCGAAACTTCTTATAATCCTCTGATTTATTTAGAAAAAATTTCTGAATATAATCCCATCACCATAAAACTTAGAGAAATTTCTTTATCAGCACTTCATAGGTTGCCAAGAAAATGAAGTGGATTAAATCAAGCATTTTTCTCTTTTCTTTATATATACACACATATATACTTTATTGAGGTATAGTTACAACATTGTGTTAGTTTCAGGTGTAGAGCACAGTAATTCAGTAATATAGCTCTATTCTTTTTCATATTATTTTCCCTAATAGGTTATTGTAAAATATTGAGTATAGTTCCCTGTGCTATACAGTAGGATCATATTGTTTATCTGTTTTATATACAGTAGTGTGTGTGTGTGTTAATCCCAAATACCTAATTTATCTCTCTTCTTCCTTTCCATTTGATAAGCATAACCATTTGTTTTCTATGTCTGTGGGTCTATTTCTGTAAAAAAAAAAAAGTTAAATAAGGAAAATAGGATAACAAGAGTTCAAGTAAGACAAAAAAAAGATAGCTTCCCCTCACCCACCTACTCCTACCAAAAAAAAAACCAGAAAACAAAACTTACAAACCCTGATCTTCATTCTCATACAAATAAGAGAAAGGCAGGAAAAATAATAACAAAGACTTGTGAGAACAGAATAAGAAAAGTCAATTTGAGAAGTGCTAACAAATATTCTGTAACATAAAGGTAATTGTAAAATTATATAGGTAGGTCTGAAAAGAGAAAATTATAGAGAAAAAGAAAATGTTTTCCACCCTCCCCCCAACTAACAGATGGGGAAGAGAATCTGTTCGTTGCTGACGCCAAAGACAAAGACTCCTACTGAATATTTCATTTTCACCCCTAAAATAAGATAGCTGTGTGCAGAAACTAGAATGGGCAACACCTCCCCACAAAAGTAAAATGAAAATAAATTAAAATATTATCACCATGACATATCAGGACCTGTACAATTCCAATCTGCAGTGGAACTTTTCTTGTAAAGATTTTCCTGTTTCTAATAATAGCAAGCTAGGTTATTTGGGCCAACTTTTTTCAGAAAAAACAATGACAAATTATGGATAAATGCAAAAAATGAAGTTTTTTTTTATAAAGCATTGAAGAGCTAACAAGATAGGAATTTCCAGGACAAACTCAAAGGTAAAGCAGGAATCCAGAGAGGTAAAGGGAGCTAGCTGAGTGGCCTCTGAAGGCTTTTGTCAATCAGGAAAAATGAAAACTTTAGTTTTTACAGCCAGGCTGCTATGGTTACCCAAGGTGGGAAGAAGTTAAGAGAAGATGCTCCCTAGTATAAGTAGAATTCCTAAAGGGCTATACTCTTTGGGTCACTGTGAAGTAGAAGTAAACTGGCGTTTGAATATAGTTTTACATTTTATACTTGACATCTTATGGATGGGCCCCCCAAAAAAGCAACATAAAAATGAAACCCTCTAGCACTGAATTTAGTTTGAAGTGGTACCAAACAGATAGTATCCCTAGATATTTGGTTTAAACAAATGTGTACTTTCTTTTGTGTAATTTTTGTACCTTTTATAACAGAGTTCAAATTATTATAAATATATTTTCAAAGATATTTAGCAGCAAACAGTGCCATTCACAAAACAAAAGAAGCACTGTGCATAAGAACAAGCAGAAAGAACAGACAGCAGAAAGAGATCTACAAAAACTCCGGGTGTAGAGTTATTATTTAAGACTTACAAAACAATTATGCTTTCAATGTTTAAATAAATTAAAGATAAACTGAAATATTGCAAACAGAAAACCTTATAAAGTAAAATCAGGTCTGAAAAAAGACCAGTTAGAACCTGTAGAAATGAATATATATATAAATAAATAGACCCATATAGATATATTCATGGATGGATATATATCTATATATGTGTGTGTTTGTGTATATGTATATATACATACATATATATATTTGTATATTAATACACACATTTACATGAATACCTTATGGATCAATGCATAGAAATTAAAAGATTATTCATGGATAAAGAAATAATTGGAAATTTGAACATAAGTCAGAAAAGATTATCCAGAATGCACCACAGAGACAATAAAGGATGGAAACTACAAAAGAGAGATTAAGAGATATGAGGGTAGAGGGAAAGGGTCTAACAATAATTTATTAGAATCCGAAAAGAACAGTAGAGAGAAAATAAAGCTATAATGGTTATTAATTTTTAGAACTGATAAAATATATAAACCCAGCATTCTGGAAGTCCCTCAATTTCAAGTGAGAAATTAGATAAAGAAGATGTGGTACATATATACAATGGAATATTACTCAGTCATTAAAAAGAACAAAATAATGCCATTTGCAGCAATATAGATAGACCTAGAGATTGTCATACTGAGTGAACTAAGTCAGACAAAGACAGATACTATTGGATATCACTCATACGTGGGATCTAAAAGAAATGGTACATTTGAATGTATTTACAAAACAGAAGTAGAGTCACCGATGTAGAAAACAAACTTATGGTTACCAGGGGATAAGAGGGTGGGGAGAGGTAAATTGAGAGACTGGGATTGACATATACACACTGCTATATATAAAATAGATAATGAATAAGGACCTCCGATAGCATAGAGAACTCCATTCAATACTCTGTTGATCTATATGGGAAAAGAATCTTAAAAAAGAGCAGATATATGTATAACTGATTCAGTTTGTTGTATATTTGAAACTAACACAACATTGTAAATCAACTATACTCCAATAACATTTTTTTAAAAATCAAATAATACCTAAATTAGTGGGAAAATATGCCATGGTCATGGGTCAGAAGACCTATTATTGTTAAGATATCTATTCTCCCCAAATTGATCTATGGACAAGCAAATTTTCCACCAGACTTTTTGTAGATATCTAAAACTGCTTCTAAGATGTGTATTATAAGGCAAAGAAATTAGAATAAGTGAAACAATTTTGAAAAAAGAAAAAAAATTGAGAGACTCAGACTACCTGATTTCAAAACATACTATAAAGTTACAGTAATAAAGTTAGTGTGGTGTTGGTGAAAATACCACATATAGATCAGTGTGATAGAGTAGGAGGTCCAGAAATAGACCCAGTCTAAAATGGTCAATTGATGCAGAAGTAATTCAGTGTAGAAAGGATAGTCTTACCAACAAATTGTGCTAGAGTAATTGAATATCATAGGCATGAAAATGAACCATATCCTATCCCTTACACTTGATATAAAAGTTAACTAAAAATGATTCCTAGATTTAATATGAATATAAAACTATAAAACTTTTAAATGAAATATAGGAAATTTGTGTAACCTTGTATTAGGGAATGAGTTCTTAGATATTAACCAAAAGCATGATTTATAAAATAAAAATTTAAAAGTCAGATTTTGTGAAAATTAAAATACTATTAAGAGAATGAAAAGACAAGCTAGAAACTAGAGAAAATATTTGCAAATGATATCTGGCAAAGTAATTATGAATACATAGTGTACTCACAAACAAAATTCAACAATAAGAAAGCATATAACCCCTCAAACATAGGCAAAGATTTCAACAGACACTTCTCAAAGGAACTGTGTGAAAAGAAAATGAACACATATATGATTGTCATCATTAGTTACCGGGGAAATGCAAATGAAAACCACAGGGAGATACTACTATACACCTACTAAAAGGGCTAATATAAAAATACTGACAGTAAAATATTGAAGTAGATATGAAGCAACTGGAACTTTCATACATTGCTGATGGAAATGCAAGGTTAATTTTCTTATAAAGTTAAAATTGAACTTACTGTCTGACCCAGTAATCCCAATGCAAAGTAATTCCATTACTATTTACTAGAGAAATAAAATCTTCTGTTTCGAAACTAAAACAGTACATGGATGTTTATTGCAGCTTTATTCACAATAGCACCAAACTAGAAATAACCTAAATGTCCTTTAGTTGGTTATTGGTTGAACAGTGTTCATCCATAAAATGAAATCCTACTGAGCAATAAAAACAAGTTAAATGTACATACATGTAATGATATGAGTGTATCTCAAATGCATTTTTCTCAGTGAAAGAAGCCAGACTCAGAAGGTTATATACGGTATAATCTCATCTCCATGACATTCTGGAAAAGGCAAAGCTATAGGGAGGGAGAACAAGTAAGTGGTTACCAGGCTTTAGGGGAGAATGAAGGTTTGACTATAAAGAGATAGGATGAGCTAATATTTTGGGGTAAGGGGGCTATTCTGTCTCCTGATTTTGATGGCTACTGCATACAACTCTGTGCATTTTGTCAAAACTCATAGAGCTATAAAAAAGGTGTGTATTACTGTATATGCATGTGTGCTAAGTTGCTTCAGTCAAGTCCAATTCTTTGTGACCCTTTAGACTGTAGCCTGCCAAGCTTCTCTGTCCATGGGATTCTTTAGATAAGAATACTGGAGTGGGTTGCCATTTCCTCCTCCAGGGGATCTTCCCGAGCCAGGGATCAAACCCAGGTCTCCTGTGGTTCCTGTATTGCAGGAGGATTGTTTACCACGAGCCCCTGGAGAAGTCCATATTACTGTATATACATAACAAAATTAAGCAAAATGTAACTCCTGTAAATGCCTCATGCACCAGAGAAATAAAGTTTAGCATTATCAGATACCGAGGTTAGAGTGGTTGTGTAGTGCATTCTTTGGAAACCTAAATCTCCTTTACAAACAATGGTAAAAATGTGCTGCATTCTTTGTTAACTTGAACCAGGAACAAATGAATAATTTTAGAATCATTTCTCAGGTAGTTCTAAGTATGTCATAAATCATAATTGTCACAGAAAATTCAGTAGATTCTTTTACAGCATCTCTTGTATTTTATCAGGACAATCTACAGGACTTTTGATACTAAAACGATTAAAATATGACGGCTCAGATAAGCTCTCTTAGTCAGTTTTGTATTGATAAATAAAAGTGTCACTTGAAGAAAATGCTATGGTTTGAGCTAATACATATATAGTTTAAAATAATTACATTACTGTCTGTTGACTTTGGGGCTTCCCTTATGGCTCAAATGGTAAAGAATCTGCCTGCAATCAGGAGACCTGGGTTTGATCCCTGGATTGGGAAGATCCCCTGGAGAAGGGAATGGTAACCTACTCCAGTATTCTTGCCTAGAGAATCCCATGAACAGAGGAGACTGGCAGGCTACAGTCCATGGACTTGCAAACAATTGGACATGACTGAGCGACAAACTTTCTGTTGACTTTGCATAGAGATCTGAATTTTCTTTTAAAAAGTATTATGCTATCATTTAGCAGTTCTGCAACAGTTTTGGAACTACAATAAAGATTGATATCCTTATGGAAACTACACAACATGCACACACATGCATACAAATGCTAACACACAGACACAGTTTTAATAACATAGTCAGACACACATATAAACACACACAGTCACATGCACGCACATGTAGATGCTTATAGGCACATACATAATATACACACATGTAAAACACACAGGCATGTACATGTGTGCTCACACGGAGTGCAAATGCACAAACACATCTCCTCCCACTGTGCACATACTTATTTTCCCTCTCAGAAATGCAGATCATCTCTTAGAATCCAGGGTATAAAAATTGCATTTAAAGGTTACTGTGTCGCCCTTAAATAGAGGGAGCTTCTGCCTCAAATCCATTTTGAAATAAGCTGGTTATAAATGAAAAACAGATGGAGAAAAGATCAGGCATTACTTGGGATTCTCAGCTAAATTCTTTAGTAATATCCAAACATAATCCATTTGGGTTTGGGATGTTCACTCTTGGAACTCAGCCACCATACTGAATCCAACAGCCCCACTTCCCTGCCACCCTCAGCCCTGGCTAAGCTCCCAGCTGGCAGCCAGCACTTACTTGTCATGTGTGAATGAGCCAGCTTGGAAATGGATCCTTCAGCCCTTAGTTGAGCTGCCCTAGCTGATGCCATGTAGGGCAGGTACAAATGCTCCATGTCAAAGCCTGCCTAAATTTCACATTTGTGACCAAAATGGTTGGTACTGTTTTCAACCAGTAAGTGTTGGAGTGATTTGCTATGCAGCAATAGAGAACACGTAAATACAGAATAAAAATACATTGAAATGACTTTATTTTCTCTCTCTAGACATTGTCTTCCCTCACTCTACCATGCCACAAATGCATTCACACTCCACAATTCACTACACATACATGCACACACACATACACATATTCCTCTCCAGCATAGAGGAGAGAGAAGAGCTGGGAAAACTAGAGAGAGAGGAAGGGAAAGAATGAATTCATCAGTCTGATAACCTTGTACTGAGCAGTAAATGCAAGCAACCATTTCGAATATTTGAGTTAAACGTGAGAGACAGTTTAAGGATGGTGTGTCCAAAGGGTGATTGTCAGGAAAAAAATGGCAGAAATGTTTCTTATGGGGATTTCAAGAGTCAGAGGTGCCAATTTGGAGGTGACACTGCCAGAAGATGAACTTGTTCTGTTAAAATTGATCTTATGGGTAGATATTGTTGGTACATGTAAAAGAATCAGTCATAGGACAGAGAATGGAGACAGTGAGAGCCTCCAGGCATACTCTACAAATATGCCCAGAAGAGATGGGTTCTCATAGTATGGATAAAGGACTCAGAATATTTATACATTATATTTACACATTAAGGATATTTTCAAATGAGAAATATGACAGGGTGAAAGAAGCCACACTGGAACACTGGTTGGGGCAAGGGTTGGTGATTAGAAGTCCTGGGAGCTGAAAGCATAATTCCTTTCATCAAATAATGGTTGTCATTTTGTTATCCCCTTCAATAATTTTTTCAATAAATATTTATTGAGCATGTATAGGGAGTTGGGTTCAGGATGGGGGACACATGTGCACGCATGGCTGATTCATGTTGATGTATGGCAAAAACCATGACAATATTGTAATTATCCTCCAATTAAAATTAATTAATTAATTTTAAAAATATTTATTGAGCATGTATTATGTGTTATGCACTAGAAACACAATGATTAATAAAACAAATATGGTCATTTCCCTCATGCAGCTTATCAATTAGTTGGAGTGAGACAGAAACTAATTAAATAATGACATAAACATATAGTTAAAAATGATGAGAGGTGTTATTAAGGAAAGTGCAGAGTTCTCTGAGAGGAAGAATTAGGAAGCCAACATAGCTTTTGCTCTCTGGGTGGTTATAGTTTTTCTCCTCACTTCATCTTTTACACACTCTCCAAGAATACTTTGAAAGAACTTTAGTTTTGAGTGTCTATGAATAATTTGTTTTTTTTTATCGATACACAACTTTGGAAGGACAAAGTAAGTAAATAGAAATACATGTATTCAAAAGTCTTTATAGCCCGCATGATTTTGAGTCATGACTTTCCATTTGGGTGCTAGAGATGTGGGCACAACAGAGGAAGTAAATGTTACAACTTCTCTCTTCAAGGGACTCACACCTATATGGTGAAACAAAGGTAACCCACATAAACAGAATCCTTCCATAAGACAGATAACATCATTATTAAATCCTAGATTGTGTTGAACTGGCCTTAAGTGCTAAGGAAATTCAGGGAAGCTATGATGAAGCTGGTGTCATCAAAAGAGTCTATAAGGAGGAGGTAGGTTTGGAAAAGGGTGCTGTTGTTGTAGTTTGGTTGGGACAATGCAGGAAGAAGAATTCCAAGTGAGGAGAGGCACAAGAGTCAAGGCTCAGAGGTAGAATGAAAGTATTGAAGAGAAGTAGATCTGTTCCTGTTGCATTCATGAGGCATTATTTACCATTGGTTTTGGGTGACATCAAGTGCTTTAAAAGCAGAGATTTTAATGAGTATAATCAAAATGGGGAAGATGGGGAGGGTGTTGAGCATGTGTGGAAAGTGAAGCTATTTTATAGATTTTTTTTAAATGCATAAACATTTAAATATGACCACAGGCCAATGAAAGCTCCTTCCTGGTTTATTCTATAGTTAGGCTAAACTGAAATTTGTGTTATTCAATCATTTTGACCTACAGAAAGGTCAAGGTCATATTCTTCAACCTAATAGATTATTAAATAACATTTGTATTTGTTTACCACATCCATCCTTAGGCAGTTCTGCACTCTTTGGAAGTTTGAAGTCTAGAAATTATCAAAGATATTTTGCTGTTATAGTTGATGAATGCTGTGATATGCCATCTAGATCTCCCCATCTACTCTGCCCAGCCTCTGTGAATATTGCTGACAGCTTTTGACCCCCATTAAGAGACTACCTCAGCGCTGCCTTGCCCAAGGTCAAGCTCCCTTCCCAGGGCAGCCTATACCTAATGACTGATTCAGGAAGGAATAGAAAGGTCTGATCTTCTCACTTCCATACTGTTCAGTCCCTAAGTCATGTCCAACTCTTTGTGACCCCATGAACTGCAGCACGCCAGGCTTCCCTGTCCTTTACTATCTCCTGGAGTTTGCTCAAACACATGTCCGTTGGGTCAGTGATGCTATTAACCAGCTCATTCTCTGCTGCCACTTCTCCTTTTGCCTTCAATCTTTCCCACCATGTGAGTCTTTTCCAGTGAGTCAACTTTTTGCATCAGGTGGCCAAAGTACTGGAGCTTCAGCTTCTGCATCAGTCCTTCCAGTGAATATTCAAGGTTGATTTCCTTTAGGATTGACTGGTTTGATCTCCTTGCAGTTCAAAGGATTCTCAAGCATCTTCTCCAACACCACAGTTCAAAGTCATCAATTCTTGGGTGCTCAGCCTTCTTTTTGAACCACCTCTCACATCCGTACATGACTGCTGGAAAAACTATAGCTTAGGAAATGGCAACCCACTTCAGTATTCTTGCCTGGAGAACCCCATGGACAGAGGAGCCTGGTAGGCTACAGTCCATGGGGTCGCAAGAGTCAGACACAACTTGGCGACTAAAGAGAAAGAAATACAGACCTTTGTCGGCAAAGTGATGTCTCTGCTTTTTAATATGCTGTCTAGGTTTGTCATAGCTTTCCTCCCAAGGAGCAAGCATCTTTTAATTTTATGGCTGCGGTCACTGTCCACAGGGATTTTGGAGCCCAAGAAAATAAAATCTGTCACTGTTTCCACATTTTCCCCTTCTATTTGCCATGAATTGATGGGACCAGATGACATGATCTTCATTTTTTGAATGTTGAGCTTGAAGGCAGTTTTTTCACTCTCCTCTTTCACCTTCATCAAGAGGCTCTTTAATTCCTCTTCACTTTCTGCCTTTAGAGTAGTGTCATCTGTATATCTAAGCTTGTTGATATTTCTCCCAGTAATCTTGATTCCAGCTTGTGATTCATCCAGCCTGGCATTTTGCTACATATAAGTTAAATAAGCAGAGTGACAATGTACAGCATTGACATACTCCTTTCCCAATTCTGAACCAGTCTGTTGTTCCATGTCCAGTACTAACTGTTGCTTCTTGACAGCGTTCAGGTTTCTCAGGAGGCAGGTAAGGTAGTCTGATATTCCCATCCCTTCAAGAATTTTCCACAGTTTGTTGTGATACACACAGTCAAAGACTTCAGTATAGTCAATGATGCAAAAGTAAATGTTTTTCTAGCATTTTCTTGTTTTCTCTATGGTCAAACGAATGTTGGCATCTCACTTCAACTCATAGTAAGTCCAAATAAGTAACCAAGCTTTAGACCTCACTATAGTGTCAGCTGAGACCTCCATTGACTCTAAAACACAACTTCTCTCCCCTCCAAGTTTTGTTTGCTCACAACTCTTCCATAGGCTTTGATCTCAGTGCACTCACTCCCTAATAACCTTAGTGCACTGTAAGCTCTATTTCAGAGTCTGTTTCTCAGGTACCTGACCTACCACAGTTGGTGCCAGACCTGACAAAGCAAATATTGAGAACAGAATTAGAAACTGTATCACTTGCCATCCAGCTGACAATGAGAATCTCATCATTGCTGATAGGTGGAACAAGGAAGCTTTTGGCACAAGATAGTGTCATTGTTAAAATTTTCACTGCTAGTGAAGTGGAATGGTATACTGGTAGAAAGGAATGCACTAGCTGATGCCATGATTCTGGCATTTAAGAAACGTGAGGGAAAGAGTAACTATAAGGGCAATGGAATTAAGTGGAAACTGAAGACCAGGCCTGGGACTTAATTTTAAAAGGCCTTCAAAGAAGATAAACTTTCAAAAAAAAAATTCAAGTTCTGTTATGCCAAGGTCATGATCTGCACTGGGAAAGGTTTGAACCCTGACACGTAGGCTGGAGACAGATAGGTTAATAGTCTCAACAGCTTAAAAACCCAGGTTACCCGGAACCCTGTGGCCCCTCTTCTCTATAAAAGACTAACTCTCCCTACTTGTTTGACGATGATGCAGAAACTTCTACCACATAAGACAACCTGTGTTCCCCACCCAGCCTCCCATCCCAGGATATCCCCAGCACTGTTCTTGTCACTAAGCCAATAACCAAGGTTAAGCTATATCATGGTTTTGCCAGGGAAATGATGCTCTCATAAGGTAGGAAAGGGACTCAACCTCGAATTATCTGCAGTTTCCAGTCAATATGTACTGCCATGAGTTGGGGGAATATGTGTGTGTGACTGGATTCTAAGGGCACTTGACTAAGCAGGGGTGGGAAGCAGAATATAAAGTTGGAAAATATACAGTTTTTTTGATTTGGGAGCACTCTTCCAGGAAACAAGATATAACTCCTTGGCAAGGACTCCAAGGATAGTTACTTTTCCAAACATGGACAAAACAATGGTTCACTTTACTTTAGATAGAGACACCAGAGTTGCCATGGCAGGTATTGGAAAACCTGCCTTCCAATTTCCAAAAGTGGGAATGCTGAAGTGGACATACTTTGTAAGTCCAGAAAACACCCTGAAGGGCTGTATTTATTGGGAAGACTAAGAGGATACACCACTTACCATCTCATTTGCCAGATGTGATGGTGAGAGGAAACCAACATCATAAAACTGCTTTGTGGTGGTAGTCCTCTGTTGGCCAGTGGTGATGCTGCTATAAAAGTGGCCTCACTGATAGAAATGGAGATGCTAGAAGCCATGAAGTAGTGCTATAACCATTAGAAGCCAGGTCAATATTATTATGGTGATGAGCAACAAGTTTAGAACAAGAGCCAGGGGATCATGACTTTCAAAGGGTGATGGAGATGTTTAATAGAATGTGGCATCACTAGGAGAAAAACAGAAGGCAGCTAATCAATCCATAAAATCAGATGAGATCAAGAATAGATGATCAGGTAGCTAAGCACAATTGCTTCAATAAAAGTTCCTATTTCTTTCCCAGTTCAGGAGTTTTTGGAACCAGAACCTATTAACTGAAAGAGAAGTCACTAGGAGAAAGGACCCTGCAACACTATGGTAAGCATACCAGTAATAATTGTCACAGTCCATTGTGAGAAGGACTCATAGCTTTTTACTGAGGTAACTGTACACTGAAGAAGGGGTAACAGCCAAAACCTTTTAAGAACTTTTGGGCACTAGACCCAACTTGACATTGAAATCTGAATACCCAAAGCATCATGATGGATTCCTATTGGACTGGGGGGAAATGAGTGCCAGGCAATAAATGGAGTCATGATTCAGATCTGGATCACAGTGTTTCCACTGTGATTTCCACAGCATTTCCAGTGGTCATTTCCTTGGCCCTACAGGTATAATTGAAATGGACGTCCTTAGAGATTGGTACAGTCACAAGGATGAGAGCTATCACAGTAGGGAAAGCCAAGTGGCCGCTTCTAAAATTGCACCCCCTCCAAGAAAAAACAAAGGTAGTAAACAAAAAATAATGTCTAATCTTAGGGGAAATGTAGTGGTGGTAGTCTTCTTTGTGTGTCCATTTGAATAACCAGTCTGGTCCTTGTAAAATCTGGACATATGTTGGAAGATAAAAGTGGACTACTGCAAATCAAGTAATAGCCCCAATTTCAGCTGCTTGTGCCAAGCATAGTATCTTTGCTAGATCAGATTATCATGATCTCAGGTACATGGTACATGGCTGTTGATCTGAAGAATGCAGCTGTCTCCATTCTTATCAGGAATTCTGTTCATTGGGAACATACCACAGAATACTTTTACAGTCTTGTCCCAGGGCTTTCCTTGTCCTCTGTCTTAAAATAATCCAAAGAGATCCAGACCAGCTACACATCCCACAGAACATCATAGTGGTCCACTGTATTGATGACATCTTGCCAATCTGACTCATTAAGAAACAAAAATACCTGAAATATTTCCAGTGTTAAGACTCATGTATTCCAGAAAGCAGGAGATAGCCCCTATGAAAATTTAAGGAACTGCCACAAAGTTAACAATTTTAGGACTTCAGTTGCCTAGGGTATGCCAGGACATCCCCTAACAATAAAGGACACATTTTTGTATCTGCCCCCTCACCACAAAGGAGCACATCACCCTACAGACCTCGTTGGGCTCTAAGGGTATCTGGGAAAGTGCTTACATCTTTGAATAGTGGTACAACCCATATATCGGGTGACACTAAAGTCTGCCAGCTTTAAGTGAGGTTCAGAGCAGGAAAACCTTCTGCAGCAGATCCAGGCAATGGTACAAAAATCACTGTTGTTTGAATCCATATGACCCAGCAGCCCATATGATATTAGAGGTATCAGTAATGGGGAAAATTCTGTGGAGTTTATAATACTCTCTGATCAGAGAATTACAATACAGACCCTTGGGTTTCTGGAAGAAAGCCATGTCACATACTCCTGAAAAAATAACTCGGGAGGTGCGCTGATGGAGATGGAGTGTCTGATCACTGGGATACCAAGAAATCATGAGACCTAACTCATCTGGAATATTGTCTATTTTGCCCAACTTTCTTTCACAAAGCACTTTCAGGGACAGCCTACTCACCTGCTTGATGAGATGTTTTGTATTTAATTCTTGAGTATTTCTTAGACCTAGAATTCCAACTTAAAGTGCTATATGAGCAATAGCGTGCTGATAAATGTTTAGCCACTGGCTCTCTCAAACAAAAAGCAGTGACTTGCAGCATTTGTTAATTTGTCAGTTTCCATGTTAATACTCTCACCAACAAGACATGATTGAATGTAGAGTTGGAAAGAGTTACATGGTAGCCACCATTACATAGTGTTTCCACCACACAGATATAGTAAATGTTAATAACATCAAGAAAATAAGATGCTAACAAGACTATTTTTCTTTTCTTTCTTAATGACCCTCTCCCTGGAAATAAATGGCTTTATTTTCTTAAAGAAAAAAAATTAGATAATACAAAATTGTGAAATAATTAGAAAGTGATGAATTTCAAGTGTTCGTTACTTTTGTTTTTAATATAATTTATTAACTGTAAGTTTATATAATTTAAGTTTTAATAATGTACCTTTCACAATGATCTCAAAAAATTTCCGAAAATTTAAAAACTAGTTCTCATGGCTACTATGAGCTAGTTCCATGCACCATTAAAAGCTTCTCACCCTGTGAGATTTTCACCAGGTGTTGAAGGTCGATAAGTAAATGGAATTTTTAGTCATTTGGGCCTAAGATTTTTGATACTTCGGTGGTAATGGTAACTGATGTTAAGTTTTTCTTAATTACTACTTCAATGAACTGATTCTTTTTCCCTTGAGACTTTTCCAAATTAAATTATAAGCTATTTTCCCTCCTAACCTTTTAAAAAAATTTCAATTGGAGGAAAATTGCTTTACTATGTTGTGTTAGTTTCTGCCATACAACAATGTGAATAAGCTATAATATACATATGTACCCTCCCTCCATCTACCCCATCTCACTGCTCTAGGCTGTCACAGAGCACTGGGTTGATCTACTTCTCAGCAACTTTCCTCTAGCTATCTATTTTACATATGGTAAGGTATATGTTTTAATGCTACTCTCTCAATTCTTCCCACTCTCTCCTTCCCTTGCTGTGTCCACAAATCTGTTATTTATACCTTCATCTCTATTCCTGCCCTGCAAATAGGTTCATCAGTACAATCTTTCTTGCTTCCATATATATGCATTAATATATGATATTTGTTTTTCTCTTTATGACTTACTTCACTCTCTAGAACAGACTCTAGGTTCATCCACTTCACTAGAACTGACTCAAGTTCATTCCATTTTACAGCTTAGTAATGTTCCATTGTGTATATGTACCACAACTTCTTTATCCATTCATCTGTCAATGGACATCTAGATTGCTTCCATGTCCTAGCTATTGTAAATAGTGCTGTAATGTACATTGGGGTACATGTGTGTTTTTTGAATTGTGGTTTTCTCAGAGTATATGCCCAATAGTGGGAATGGTGAATCATACAGTAGTTTTATTCCTAGCTTTTAAAGAAATCTCTATACTGTTCTTCATAGTGGCTGTATCAATTTACATTTCCACCAACTGTGCAAGAGGGTTCTCTTTTCTCCACATCCTCTCCAGTATTTATTGTTTTAGAGTTTTTGATGATGGCCATTCTGGCCAGTGTGAGGTGACACCTCATTGTAGTTTTGATTTTCATTTCTCTAAAAATGAACAATGTTGAGTATTTTTTCCTGTTTTATTGGCCACGTCTTCTTTGGAGAAATGTCTGTTTAGGGCTTCTGCAATTTTTTGATTGTTTTTTTTCTGTCAGTTGCTTCATTTGCAGTTATTTTCTTCATTCTGAAGGCTGTCTCTTCATCTTGTTTATTGTTTCCTTTGCTGTGCAAAAAGCTTTTAAGTTTAATAAGGTTGCATTTGTTTATTTTTGTTTTTATTTCTATTACTCTAGGAGGTGGGCCATAGAGGATCTTGCTGTGACTTATGTCAAAGTGTTTTCTGCTATATTTTCCTCTAAGAGTTTTATAGTTTCTGGTCTTACATTTAGGTATTTAGTTCATTTTGAGTTTATTTTTGTGTCTAGTATTAGGAATTGTTCTAATTTCATTCTTTTACACATAGCTGTCCAGTTTTCCCAGCACCATTATTGAAGAGACTGTCTTTTTTCTCCATTGTATATTCTTGCCTCCTTTGTCAAAGATAAGGTGCCCATTGGTGAGTGGGTTTATCTCTGGGCTTTTTATCTTGTTCCATTGGACTATATTTCTGTTTTTGTGCCAGTGCCAGTGCATTACTGTCTTGATGACTGTAGTTTTGTAGTGTAATCTGAAATCAAAAAGGTTCATTTCTCTATCTCCATTCTTCTTTCTCAAGAATGCTTGGTCTATTTAGGGTCTTTTGTGTTTCCATACAAATTGTGAAATGTTTTGTTCTAGTTCTGTGAAAAATGCCGTTGGTAATTTGTTAGGGATTGCATTGACTCTGTAGATTGCTTTAGGTAGTATAGTCATTTTGACAATATTGAGTCTTCCAGTCCAAGAACATGATATATCGCTCCATCAGTTTGTATAATCTTTGATTTCATGGATGTCTTATAGTTTTCTGTATATAGCTCTTTTGTCTCCTTAGGTAGGTTTATTCCTAGGTATTTTATTTCTTGTTGTGATGGTGGATGGGTTGATTCCTTAATTTCTCTTTCTGATTTTTCATTATTAGTGTATAGAAATGTAAGGGATTTCTGTGTATTGATTTTGTATTCTGTGATTTTACTAAATTTATTGATTATCCCTAGTAATTTTCTGATAGTATATTTTCTATGTATAATATCATGTTGTCTGCAAACAATGAGGGTTTTACTTTTTCTTTTCCAATCTGGAGTTTTATTTCTTCTCTGATTGCTGTGGGTAAGACCTCCAAAGCTATGTTGAATAAGAGTGGTGAAAGTGGGAACCCTTGTCTTATTCTTGATCTTAGCTTTCAGTTATCCACCATTGAGTATAATGTTTGCTAGATTCCTTCTATGTCCATTTTCTGGAGGTTTTTCTTTTTATCATAAATGGGTACTGAATTTTGTCAAAAGCTTTTTCTGCATCTATTGAGATTATCATATGATGTTTATCTTTTAATTTGTTAATATGGTGTATCACAATGATTGATTTGCATATATTGAAAAATCCTTGCATCACTGGATATAGCCCACTTGACTGTGGTATATGTATTGTTTTAATGTATTGTTGGATTCTGTTTGTTGGAATTTTGTTTAGGATATTTGCATCTATGTTCATCAATGATATAGTAGTAATGTTAGTTGCTCAGTCATGTCCGACTATTTGCAACCCCATGAACCGACTCTAGCCCAGGCTCTTCTGTCCATGGGACTCTCCAGGCAAGAATACTGGAGTGGATTGTCATTCCCTTCTCTAGAGGATCTTTCAAACCCTGGGCTCAAAACTGGATCTCCAGCATTGCAGGCAGACTCTTTACCATCTGAGCTACACTGATATTGGTCTATAATTTTCTTTTTTGTGATGTCTTTGTCTGGTTTTGGTATCAGGGTGATAGTGGCCTCGTAGAATAAGTTTGGAAGTGTCCCTTCCTCTGCAACTTTTCGGAAGAGTTTGAGAAGGATAGGCGTTAGCTCTTCTCTAAATGTTTGATGGAATTCACCTGTGAAACCATCTGGCCCTGGGTTATTGTTTTTTGGGGAGATTTTTTATTACAGTTCCCATTTCAATGCTTGTGATAGTCTTTTCATAATTTCTATTTCTTCCTGGTTTAGTCTTTGAAGTTTGAAATTTTCTAAGAATTTGCCCGTTTCTTCCAGGTTGTCCATTTTATTGGCCTATAGTTGCTCATAGTAGTCTCTTATGATCCTTCTATTTCTGCGTTGTCTGTTGTAACTTCTTTTTCATTTCTAATTTTGTTGATTTGAGTCTTCACCCCTTTTCTCTTGATAAGTGTGGATAATGGTTTGTCAATTTTCTTTATCTTCTCAAAGAACCAGCTTTTAGTTTTATTGAGCTTTGCTATTGTTTCCTGCATTTCTTTTTCATTTATTTCTGCTCTGAGTTTTATGATTTATTTCCTTCTACTAACATTGAGGGTTTTTTGTTGTTCTTCTTCTTTTTCTTTTTACAATTGCTTTAAGGGTAAGGTTAGTTTGTCTATTTGGTGTTTTTCTTGCTATTTGAGATAGGATTGTGTTGCTATAAACTTCCCTCTTAGAACAGCTTTTGCTGTATCCTGTAGGTTTTGAATCATAAAATTTTTGTTGTCATTTGTTTGTAGGTATTTTTTTGATTTCCTCTTTGATGTCTTCAGTAACATGAAGATATCAATTAGATTCATCTGCTCTAAGGTGACATTTAAGTCTCGTGTTTCCTTATTAATTTTCTGTCTGGATGATACGTCCATTGATGTAAATGGACTATTAAAATCCCCTACTATTTTTGTGTTATTGTTGATTTCTCTTTTAATGTCTGTTAATGTTTGTCTTATGTATTGAGGTGCTCCTATGTTGTGTGCATAAATATTTACAATTGTTATGTCTTCTTGGATCGGCTCCTTGATCATTATGTAGTGTCTTTATCTCTTGCAGTATTCTTTATTTTAAGGTCTAGTTTGTCTGATATGAGAATTGCTATTCTGACTTTCTTTTGATTTCCATTTGCATGGAATATCTTTTTCCATCCTCTCACTTTCAGTTTGTATGTGTCTCTAGGTCTGAAGTGGGTCTCTTGTAGACAGCATATATATGGGTCTTGTTTTTGTATCCATTCAACCAGTCTGTGTCTTTCGGTTGGAGTGTTTAATCCATTTACATTTAAAGTAATTATTGATGAATGGGCTTCCTGGTAGCTCAGATGGTAAAGAATCTGCCTGTAATGTGGGAGACCTGGGTTCAATCCCTGGGTTAGGAAGATCCCCTTGAGAAGGGAATGGCTACCCATTCCAGTATTCTTGCCTGGAAAATTCTATGGACAGAGGAGCCTGGCAGGCTACAGTCAGTTCATGGAGTCGCAAAGAATTGGACACGACTGAGTGACTAACACTTTCATGTTCCCATTGACATTTTCTTAACTGTTTTGGGTTTGTTTTGTAGGTCTTTTCCTTCTCTTGTGTTTCCTGCATACAGAAGTCCCTTTAGCATTTGTTGTAAGTCTGGTTTGGTGGTGCTTAATTCTCTTAGCTTTTGCTTATCTGTAAGGCTTTTGATTTCTCCATCAATTTTCAATGAGATCCTTGCTGAGTAGAGTCATATTGATTATAGATTTTCCCTTTTATTACTTTAAATATATCCTGCCAGTTCCTTCAGGCTTGCAGGGTTTCTGCTGAAAGACCAGCTGTTACCCTTATAGGCTTTCCCTTGTATGTTACTTGTTGCTTTTCCCTTTCTGCTTTTAACATTTTTTCTTCATGTTTAGTTTTTGTCAGTTTGATTAATATGTGTCTCAGCATGTTTCTCCTTGGGTTTATCCTGTATGAGACTCTCTGCTCTTCTTGGACTTGATTGACTATTTCCTTTCCCATGACAGGGAACTTTTTGACTATAATCTCTTCAAAAGTTTTCTCAGATCCTTTCCTTTTCTCTTCTTCTTCTTTTGGGACCCTTATAATTCAAATGTTGATGTATTTATTATTGTCCCAGAGGTCTCTGAGAATTTCCTCATTTCTTTTCATTCCTTTCTCTTTATTCTACTTTTCAGTAGTTATTTCCACCATTCTATCTTCCAACTCACTTATCCATTCTTTGGCCTCTGTTATTCTGTTATTGATTCCTTCTAGAGTATTTTTAATTTCAGTATTTGTTTTGCTCATTACTGTTTGTTTATTCTTTATTTCTTTTATGTCCTTGTTAAATGTGTTAAATGATTCCTGAATTCCTATTCTATTTTCAAGATTTTGGATCATCTTTACTATCATTAGTCTAAATTCTTTTTCAGGTAGTTTACTTATTTCCCCTTCGTTTATTTGGTCTTATGGGTTTTTACCTTGTTCCTTCATCTGCACAATATTTCTCTTTTCATTTTGCCTGACTTAGTATAATTGAAGTCTCCTTTCCTTAGGCTATATGGTCATAGTTTCTCTTGCTTTTGGTCTCTGCCCCTGGTGCATGAGGTAGGTCCAGTGGCTTGTGAAGGCTTCGTGTTAGAAGGGACTTGTGCCTGTGTTCCAGTGAGAGGAGGTGTTTTTTTCCCTTTGATGAGCAGGGCTGCGTGAGATGGGGTGTTTAGAGGTGTCTGTGGGAAGCCCGTCTGCTGATTGGGTTTGTGTTCTTGTCTTTCTTGTTGTTGGGTGAAGCGTCCTGCAATGGGTGCTGCTGGGAGTTGGATTATGCTGGGGCTTGGATACAGGTTGAGGCCTTTGTGGGAGTTCTCACTGATTAATACTCCCTGGGGTCAGGAGTTCTCTGCTGGTCTAATGTCCTGGACTCAGTGCTTCTATCCCAGAGGCTCAGGCCCAACCTCTGGCCCTTTTTTTATAGCAGTAAAGAGAATTAAAACAAGTAAACAAATAATGAATCCCAAACAAATGGTAAAAGCAAAATCAAATAGAAACAAAATCAAAGGAATACACATGCACATACACACATACACACACACGCAAAGAAAACCAAAACAGACCAAAGAAACCAAAATACAGGAAAGTGACCCTGCAAGCAAAGGAAACCCAAAATGATGTCAACCAATTAAAAACAAAACTAACTAAGACAGAAAACAAGAGCAAAGCACAGTGCCAGCTGAGGATTAAAGCAAAGACAACAAAACAAACATGTTGAAAACTTAAAAAAATAGAAAAGCAATGTTAAAAAGAAGTATATAAAAAGATCTATATATATTAAAGAAAACTATGGTAAGAAAAGAACAACAAAACAAACAAACAAAAAAACCCCACAGAACTTCAGAAAGCCAAACTAGAACTATATAAAAGAAATTAAAAGTGTGATTTAAAAAATGTTCCAAAAGCCTAAATAGAGATAATAATAATGATAATAAAAACAACAACCATAGCAATGGAGAAAACAGAAGAGGAACAAAATCCAGAACCAACTACAGAACAAATCAAAATAGAAAGACTAATAAGTATTTTCCTTGGATCTCAGCTGTCAACGTCCTTTCCCCTACTGTGAGCCACAGCTCACCTCCACCTTCCTAGGATGCCCTCCAATAATGGGGAGGGTTGGTCTCTGGACCTACTGTGGGGACAGCTCCAACTCTAATCTGGCTCTACTCCTGCGTGTTCTTGCCTCTGATGTCCACAGCTGCCAGAACTAGAGCATATTCTTTTGTGGGAACACTCATTGTCCTTTTACATTCTCCTTTTATATGCACAGAGTCTAACTATTTGACCATGTGGATTTAATCGGCAGTCTGTACAGCTGGTGGAAAGGTTTTCAATCTTCTTCCTTAGTCACTCTGCCTCTGGAGTTCAATTGTAATTTTGTCCCCATATCTGCATGTGGGTCATCCATAGGAGTTTGCTTCTGAGGCTGTCCTGGAGGACTTGGGTCTGCCCCAGTTGTGGATCAGGTGTGGAGGTGACCTGGCTGCTTGGATTGTGGGAACCCCAGCAGTGCCAAGTGTGTGGGGAAGCTGGCAACATTGGGCTCAGGAAATATGTCATTATTAGGATTCTTTTCTAGCCTCCCGCAGCTCTGCCACAATGAGGACTGAGCATGGAGGTAGCACTGGCTGCTTGGATTGTGGGGACTTCTGGGGTGCCAGGTGTACAGAGAAGTCAGTGGACATGGGAGCAGCAGATATGGGACTACTAGAATTCTTTTCTGGGAGAAGGCAATGGCAACCCACTCCAGTATTCTTGCCTGGAAAATCCCATGGACGGAGGAGCCTGGTAGGCTGCAGTCCATGGAGTCGCTAAGGGTCGGACACGACTGAGTGACTTCACTTTCACTTTTCACTTTCATGCATTGGAGAAGGCAATGGCAACCCACTCCAGTGTTCTTCCCTGGAGAATCCCAGGGACAGAGGAGCCTGGTGGGCTGCCGTCTATGGGGTCGCACAGAGTCGGACACGACTGAAGCGACTTAGCTGCAGCAACAGAATTCTTTTCTAGCCTCTGGCAGCTGACACTCAAAGAGCCTCTCTGGCTCGTCCTTATCTATTACTTGGCAGAGGGGGCAGTCAAGCGACAGCCCTGGTTGGGGGTCCGTCTCTGTTCTCTGTACCTCAGGCACTCAAAGAACCACCTTTGCTGGGGTCTTCCTCTACTGGTCAGCTGCCAGTGTTGGCATGCGGGGAGAGAGAGCCTACAGTGATGGCGCCACCTCCCGTGTGTGACTCAGCAGTAGTGCCTCCATGGCTGCCCGGCATTCCTCAAAAGGCATTCCCCACCGTGGATTTTCTCCCTCCCACCCCCTCTAGCCATCTCTCCACAGTCAACAATTGTCCACCCTGGAATGCCTATGCTCTAACTCCCAGCCACCACATGATTCGGTGGACTTGCATCCATGTCCAGGGTATGTAGGACTGTGGCATTGATTATCTGTGTGGTTCTCACTCCATTCAGACTGTCACAGATCAGCTGTTGAACTCTGAAACAGCCTCAGATACGTTCCTTCTGTTCCAACTGATTGCCTTGGATGCAAGAGTCTCACTCTGCTTCAGCTCCCCACCCCCATCTGCATCTGTAGATGTGTTCCAGATGCATCTATGGAGAGAGATGTGCTCCACGTCCACCTACTCCTCCACCATCTTGTCTCCCTCGAGTTATAAGCCTTTTTAGGGAGATAAACAGATATCTTTTGTGTGTGTATTGTGGGATCACAATAAATATTCATTAATTGGAACTCACATTTTACATGCTAAACATGAAAGTCACAATCTTTAGATTCCAAATTAATCTAACAAACTGCTCAGATGTACCATGCTCTTATTTTTAATAATATTAAAGTTTTTTTATATGCATGAAATCGGTATCATGAATGGACCTAATATCATTTAAAAAACTTTATTATTCTCATTTCTGATATTTCTCCATTCTGCTACCTAATACATTGGAAGTTTCAAACAAATATGGCTACAACTTAAAATGTGAACTGCTCTTAGCCTTAGAATATTGAAAAACACCACTGAATTATTTTAGGTGGATTCCAAACAAGGCACGATTAGCTTTTTCATCTTCTGTCTAATTGTATTGGATAATTCTCAACTGACTTTTTCCCGGAAAACAATATCACCAAAATGATAAATGTTTCATGAAGAACTTAACAGTACCCTCTCTCCAAAATTCAGTTCAGTTCAGTCACTCAGGCATCTCTGACTCTTTGCGACCCCATGGACTGCAGCATGCCAGGCTTCCCTGTTCATCACCAACTACGAGAGCTTGCTCAAACCCATGTCCATATAGTCAGTGATGCCATCCAACCATCTCCTCCTCTGTCGTCCCCCTCTCCTCCTGCCTTCAATCTTTCCCAGCATCAGGGTCTTTTCCAATGAGTCAGTTCTTCGCATCAGATGGCCAAAGTATTGGAGCTTCAGCATCAGTCCTTCCAATGAATATTCAGAACTGATTTCCTTTAGGATTGACTGGTTTGATCTTCTTGCTGTCTAAGGGATTCTCAAGAGTCTTCTCCCATACCACAGTTCAAAAGCATCAATTATTTGGTGCTCAGCTTTCTTTATAGTCCAACTCTCACATCCATACATGGCTACTGGAAAAACCATGGCCTTGACTAGACAGACCTTTGTTGGTAAAGTTATTTTCAAAATGCTGTCTAGATTTGCAGCTTTTCTTCAAAGAAGCAAGCATCTTTTAATTTCATGGCTGCAATCACCATCTGCAGTGATTCTGGAGCCCAAGAAAAGAAAGTCTGTCACTGTTTCCATTGTTTCCCCATCTATTTGCCATGAAGTGATGGGACCAGATGCCATGATCTCCATTTTCTGAATGTTGACTTTTAAGTCAGATTTTTCACTCTCCTCTTTCACTTTCATCAAGAGGCTCTTTAGTTCCTCTTTGCTTTCCGCCATAAGAGTGGTGTCATCTTCATATCTGAGGTTATTGATATTTCTCCCTGCATTTTTGATTCCAGCTTGTGCTTCATCCAGCCTGGCATTTCGCGTGATGTACTCTGCATATAAGTTAAATAAACAGGGTGACAATATACAGCCTTGACATAACCCTTTTCCAATTTGGAACCAGTCCATTGTTCCATGTACAGTAGTAACTGTTGCTTCTTGACCTGTGTACAGGTTTCTCAGGAGGCAGGTAAGGTGGTCTGATATTCCCATCTCTTTAATAATTTTCTGCAGTTTGTTGTGATCCACACAGTCAAAAGCTTTAGTGGAGTCAATGTATCAGAAGTAGATGTTTTCCTGGAATTCTCTTCATTTTTTTATTATCCAGTGGATGTTGGCATTTTGATCTCTGATTCCTCTTCCTTTTCTAAATCCAGCTTGAACATCTGGAAGTTCTCGGTTCACATACTGTTGAAGCCTGGCTTGGAGAATTTTGAGCATTACTTAGCTAGCGTGTGAGATAAGTGCAATTGTGTGGTAGTTTGAACATTCTTTGGCATTGCCTTTCTTTGGATTGGAATGAAAACTGACCTTTTCCAGTCCTGTGGCCACTGCTGAGTTTTCCAAATTTTGAGTGCAGCACTTTCACAACATCATCCTTTAAGATTTGAAATAGCTCAGCTGGAATTCCATCACCTCCACTTTGTAGTGATACTTCCTAAGCCCCGATTGACTTTGCACTCCAGGATGTCTGGCTCTAGGTGAGTGATCACATCGTCATGGTTATTTGGGTCATGAAGATCTTTTTTGTATAGTTCTGTGTATTCTTGCCACCTCTTCTTAATATCTCTGCTTCTTCTAAGTCCATACCATTTCTGCCCTTTATTGTGCCCATCTTTGCATGAAATAGTCTCTTGTATCTCTAATTTTCTTGAAGTGATCTCTAGTCTTTCCCATTCTATTGTTTTCCTATATTTCTTCACAATGATCACTTAGGAAGACTTTCTTATCTCTCCTTGTTCTTCTTTGGAACTCTGCATTCAAATGGGTATATCTTTCCTTTTCTCCTTTGTGTTTCACTTCTCTTCTCAGCTATTATTTATAAGGCCTCCTCAGACAACCATTTTGCCTTTTTGCATTTCTGCTTGCTGGGGATGGTTTTGTTCAACACCTCCTGTATAATGTTAGGAACCTCTGTCCATAGTTCTTCAGGCACTCTATGTATCAGATCTAATTCTTTGAATCTAATCTCTCCAAAGTACTAACCATTAGAGAAAAGCCATTACTGTTCTGATAGTGCCTCAAAACTTTTAATAAATTATTTCATTGAATTTAACAGTTCTAGATTAATTATAGTAAAATTTGAATACCCATATACTAGTCTGTCCTTTGAAGTAAATGTCACCTATAATGGCAACCTACTGTATTACTTGATCTAAGCTGTTTTATGATTATTTTCAGGAAATATGTGTCAAGTCTGTTGAAAGTACATGATTATTACTAGCTTTATTAATTTGTACATGTGTGTGTATGTGTATGTGAGAGAGAGAGATATATACACATACATATATGTCTTGATCATGGAGTAGCTCTGTTGAGATTTTTTTCTTCTTATAGTTTTCATTTTCTGATAGTCCTTAAATACTGGCAGATTTTCCCAATAATTAATGACTATACATAGAGATTAACATTAACTAATGATAAAGAATTTATTTCAGTTGAAGTTTCTTCTAATTATGTTATTTCCTCTTAATTGGTATATTCTAAAAATAAATTAGATACAACAGTTAGCAATATTCATTTTTGACCTTTCTAGATATCAGTGTAAATTAAACAAATATTATAGGGCACATACAAGTGTCATTCCAAGTGTCCTTTTTTCAAACCTGAATTCTCTTAAAGCTGTATCATATTTATCATATAAGTAAAAATATTGCCCAGGCATAGGCTACATGAAAAAAATTTCCTTTATAAGCTCTGTTAAGTTAGTACAAAATATCCATGCATTACATTATGAATGTACTTAATATTTTCATATAATTCCGGAAGAGAAGAAAATAGAAAAAGAAACGTGATAATTTTTTGAATTATGAAGCTACACTTAGATTTCTAACAGCTACATAAAGTGGCTCATATTTTAACATGGATTTTTTTGTTTGTTTTGTTGTTGGTAGTGGTGGCACTTCTAACATATAAGAGAACGGAAAAGGAACTAGATTAAATGATTATAAACCAAATAGAACAGAATCTGCTCATTTCATCCATTTTTCTCATAAACAACACTCTTACACTAAGCATAGATTAAATTAGTTATCTTTTTATATGTATTCTTAATGGTAATGATGCAATCCTTCACCTGTGCTATGATGCTATTGATGGAACATCAGTTGAGTATAGTTAAAAATAATCTGAACTCTCTTGTCCATGTTCCCTTGTCTCCAATGGCTTCTGTTCATAAAATATTGCTGAAATGGGGTTTCATTAAGGATTCAGTCCTCATATGAGCACTTTAGTACCAAGTTCTACATGGAAATCTGGCATATGGTCAGACTATATATTGTGTTAAGTAATTAGCCTCCAATTAAAATAAATTAATTGATTAAAAATATATCATTATAAGAGAAATATAAGTTAAAAGTAGGTACCATTTTCAACCCATTAGTTTGTCAAAGCTCAACAACATTGCTGAAAATGAGAGCAGGGAAACTCACTTTCTCTTATATGTAGAGAATGGGAAGATAACTAGTAAAACCTCTATGATGAGAATTTAAGAATATCTAGTAAAATCATCCAATGCATAATCAGTAATTACCCTCTAAGAATTTATGTGACATGCGCACTGATGGGTATAATCATGTATATTTAAAGATATTCACCATAGCTTTACTTGTGGCAAAAGCTTGGAAATAATTTAAATATCCATCAGTAGGGAATTGGTCTCCAAAAAAGTATGATACATCCATACAGAAGAATGTTATGCCACCATCAGGAAAATGAGAAAGATTCATATACCTATGGATATGGGAAGATTTTTTAAGATATACTCCTCTTTTGCTTTACTGAGATATAATTGCCATTGTTTAGGTTTAAGGTGTGCAATATATAGATCTGATACATTTATAAATTGCAAAATGATTACCATCATAGCATTAGCTAACACTTCTATCCTGTCACATAATTACCATTTTTTGGTGGTGACATCTAAGATCTACTCTCTGAGAAACTTTCAAGTATATAATATAGTATTATTAGCTATAATCACTATGCTTTACATTAGATCCTCAGAACTTGTTCATCTTATAACTGGAAGTTTGTATCCTCTGCCTAGTATCTCCCCATTTCCCCCACCCCAGTCACCTGGTAACCACAACTCTAGTCTCTGTTTCTATGAGTTTAGCTTTTTTAGATTCTACATCAAAGTGAGATCATGCAGTATTTCTTTCCCTGTCTGACTTATTGAACTTAGCACAATGCCCTCATGGTTTATCCAACTTGTCACAAGCAACAGAATTTTCATTTTTCTCATGGCTGAATGATATTCCATAATATATATATACTCCACATCTTTATTTACTCACTTGTTGATGGACACTTAGCTTGCTTTACATATCTTTGCTATTGTGAATAATGCTTCAATGAACATGGGAATACAGATGTCTCCATGAGATCCTGTTTTCATTTTCTTTGGATGTATACCCAAGAATTGAATTGCTGCATCATATGGTAGTTTTATTTTTCAGTTTTTGAGCAACCTCCATACTGTTTTTCATAGTAACCTGCACCAATTTACATTCCCACCAACAGTTGACAAGGGTTTCCTTTTCTACACAACTTTACCAATATTTGTTATCTCTTGTTTTTTTTGATGATAGCTATTTTAACAAGTGTGTGGTGATATCTCATTGAGATTTTACTTTGTATTTCTCTGATGATTAGTGATGTCAAGCACCTTTTCAAAGATAGACTTTTAAGTGAAAAACAAAGGAATATAGAGAGTAAATTATGGGGCTGTTTCTATAAAAATATATACATATATTTATGCCAAAAAACAAAGAATGTTCAAACTACTGTATGGTTAGGCTCATTTCACATGCTAGCAAGTTATGCTCAAAATCCTTCAAGCTGAGCTTCAGCAGTACATGAACCAAGAATTTCCAGATGTACAACCTGGGTTTTGAAGAGGCAGAGAAACCAGAACATTCATTGGATCATGGAGAAAGCAAGGGAGTTCCAGAAAAACATCTGCTTCTGCTTTACTGACTATGCTAAAGCCTTTGACTGTGTGTATCACAACAAACTGTGGGAAATTATTAAAGAGATGGGAATGCCAGACCATCTTACCTGCCTCCTGAGAAACCTGTCTGCAGGTCAAGAAGCAGCAGTTAGAACCAGACATGGAAAAATGGACTGGTTCAAAATTGGGAGAGAAGTACGTCAAGGCTGTATATTGTCACTCTACTTATTTAACTTATATGTGAGCACATCATGGGAAATGCCAGAAGGATGAATCACAAGCTGGAATCAAGATTGCCAGGAGAAATATCAAGAACCTCAGATATGCGGATTATACCACTCTAATGGCAGAAAGTAAAGAGGAATTGAAGAGCCTCTTGATGAGGGTGAAAGAGGAGGATGAAGAAGCTGGCTTAAAACTCAACATTCAAAAAACTAAGATCATGGCATCTTGTCCTCTCATTTCATGGCAAATAAATGGGGAAACAATGAAAACAGTGACTGAATTTATTTTCTTGGGCTCCAAAATCACTGCAGACAGTGATTGCAGCCATGAGATTAAAAAGATGCTTGCTCCTTGGAAGGAAAGCTATGACAAACCTAGACAACATATTAAAAATTGCAGGCATCACTTTGCTGACAAAGTTGTGTATAGTCAAAGCTGTGGTTTTTCCAGTAGTCATGTACAGATATGAGAGTTGGATCATAAAGAAGGCTGAAGGCCAAAGTGATTCTTTTGAATTGTGGTGTTGGAGAAGACTCTTGAGAGTCCTGTAGACTGCAAGGAGATCAAACCAGTCAATCGTAAAGGAAGTCAACCCTGAATATTCATTGGAAGGACTGATGCTGAAAGTGAAGCTCCAAAACTTTGGCTACCTGATGCAAAGAGCTGACTCATTGGAAAAGACCCTGATGTTGGGAAAGATAAAGGGCAAAAGGATAAGTGGGCAGCAGAGGATAAGATGGTTAGGTGGCATCACCAACTCAATGGACATGAATCTGAGCAAACTCTGGGAGATAGTGAAGGACAGAGGAGCCTGAAGTGCTGCAGTCCATGGGGTCGTGAAGAACTGGACATGACTTAGGGACTGAACAACAGCATCACATATTTATATGCTTGTTTATGCCTAGGATATCATTGAAAGGGTATGCAAGAAATTCTGGATTGGGTGTCTAGGGGAAAGTATTTAGAGGGAGGCTGATTTTCACTCAAAACATTTTTGAAGTTTCTATAATATTATTTGCTTGTATTGCCTATGTAATATAAAATTATATTTTAAAAAGTACTGGCAAAGCTTGATGAGTTTCAGTTCCTTCTTCCTAGAAAGACCAGGGTCTGTGTCCATATTCTGCCCATCAATTGACTGGACAGATATCTCATTTAGCGTGATACTTTTTCAGATCCACATTATTTTTGCCTTTTCAAATCAAGAAGAAGAGTGAGAATCATTTCCCAAAGCTACAGCTTGCTTCTTAAGTGATTTATGGCCATTCCAAAGAATGTATTGAACCTAGGCCTATGTTTTCTCTGTGCCCTATCCCACCATGCAAGATGCAGAAACCAGAGCACTGTTTAACAGTAGCTTGCCCAAAGTGAATTTGAACCCATGCCCATGTTATTCAACTAATTCTCAGATGCCCTGTAGAATATTTAGGTGAATCTGTAAACTATCAATTTTAAAAGCCATCTCACTGAAACTTATCAAATTTAATTTAAAGACAGCAAGATGAGTGGTTCTCAGATTTTAGCATGCCTCAGGATCACCGATGTGTGTGTTCAATTGCTAACTCGTCCAACTCTTGGTGACCTCATGGACTGCAGCACACCAGGCTTCTCTGTCCTTTACTATCGCCCTGAGTTTACTCAAACTCATGTCCACTCAGTTTGTGATGCTATCTAACCATCTCATCCTCTGTCACCTGCTTTCCTTTTGCTTTCAGTCTTTCTCAGTATCAGGGTCTTTTCCAATGAGTCAGTCGATCCCATCAGGTGGCCAAAGTATTGGAGCTTCAGCCTCAGCATCAGTCCTTCCAATGAATATTCAGTGTTGATTTCCTTTAGTACTGACTATTTTGATCTCCTTACTGTCCAAGGGACTCTCAAGAGTCTTCTCCAGCACCACAGTTCAAAAGCATCAATTCTTTGGCACTCAGCCTTCTTTATGGTCCAGCTCTCACATCTGTACATGACTACAGGAAAAACCATAGCTTTGACTATACCAGAATCACCTGGAGGGCTTCTTAAATCACAGATTTCACAGAGAAGACCATCTAGGGAAAGATCCAAGAATTTGCATTTCTAACAAGTTCCCAGATGCTGCTGCTGCTTCTGCTGCTGGCCAAAGGATCATACTCAGAGAACTGCTAGACTGGATAATGGGGGGAGGCACCCTCACTCTAAAGGGGTCTTGCCTCTACCTGCTGTTGTAGCAGGACTTCAGCAAAGCTAGTTCTCAAAGTTAGCACTGGATTTGGTTTTTTTGAGGAATGTTAATGGCAATATTTACCTATTCTTACTGAGGTGGATGGCACACATTTTCCTCTCTCATCTTCTCTTTCATCTTCTGCAAGCATTCTTTTTTTTTTAATTTATTTATTTTAGTTGGGGGCTAATTACTTTACAATATTGTAATAGTTTTTGCCATACATTGACATGAATCAGCCATGGGTTTACATGTGTTCCCCTTCCTGGACCCCCCACCCACCTCCCTCCCCATCCCATCCCTCTGGGTCATCCCGTTGCCCCGGCCCTGAGCCCTTGTCTGCAAGCATTCTTATTTATAAGTGATCTGTCATATTACCATATCCTGTACTGTGTGTAACCCTATTGATTAGAAGCAAGTCTACACACTTGTAATGTGTAGGTTAACTAATTCTCTTTCATTTTATTCTGCCCTGGATGGTGAATATAACTTCCAGTCCATAATAAACTTTTAAATATTTACTGACCTGGTTCTTTCTGACATCTAGATAATATCATTTTAAAAATCCATTTTTACCAATCGTGTGTGTGTCTGTGTGTCACATCAAACAAACTGTACTACTGTTTTGCTGATAACAAACTTTGGGAGGAAGGATGTGCAGTTAAGTTTTGAAACTTAAACACAAATGAATGAGCTTAATTTATTTAATCTAGAAAGTGATAATTTGGAGATTTAAGCCATTTGGCGGCTGAGTGTGCAGAAGGGAATGTGGGTGGGACTAACATGTTTTTGCCAAGACTGAGTTTTTGCCTAGTGCTTTTGGAATTTCAAGAATCTAATTAAGACTTTTGGTAAATTTGTTTTAAATCACCACAGAATTAATAAACTAGAGGCATTATAATGTCCATCAGCTATGATTTAATTTAGATGTGCAGTCCCTTCAAACTAGATCAAGACTACAGTGAAGTACCAAATAGCAACACTTTCTAAATAGCTTGTAGGTATCCGCTGACGTCCATGTTCCCACCACAGGTTTCTGGGCCAAGCAGTGTGGCTGGTTTACTGCAACTCTCACCCATGTTTCTGAGGGACTCATGACATACCCTCCTACTACTCATAGAAGATCTGGGGACACCTCTGGCTCACGTCACCTTTCTTCCCATCTCCTAGCTACAGAAATCTTTAGCCCCTTGCTGCCATATTTCCCATTTCATCCTCTTTCATAGGTGACTACTCTCTGCATTCAGGTCTCCCTGAAGCTCAAATTCTGTTGCTGCACTTAGATGAGGTTAGGCTCAAGAAATGAGATGTGGACACCTGGGGGGAACTTTAAGTAAGGGCAAGACTGGTAGTATTGCTGCTACATTGTGGGTCAAATAAACTCTGTAGGCTGTCCAAGACACTGAACTACTTTGTCTAACATTTTTTCTTTCAGGGAAAATTGCCCTTCAATTTTCAAATATTTTTAAATGATCTTTTGGAACACAGCTTTGATATTATTCCATCAGGTATTCTCTTTCTCTTCCCTCTTTCCATTTTGTGTGAATTTGTTCTTTCATTCCCACCTTATTCCAATCTTTTGGCCTTTACACTAAGGATCACTGGCAAGTCTGGAGCTCCTAATATTTAATCACAATTATGAAATATTGTCATATGATTATTTTCCATATTATTCCTTAATTAAACTGATACATCAGTTGGCATTTCTAGAACTGCTATATCTAAAATATTAGCTTAAGAGATCTGTTTATGCTCTTATTTAAACAATAAAAAGATAATTGAAAAACAGCATCTTGGTTGGCCTGAAGCTGATGCTTAAATATGGTAGTTTGTACCATTAGGCAGCACATCCGAAGTCCTCAATAACCTGAATTGGATAAAGTTTCCCTAACGTCAATAACATGCTCAAGAACAGTTAAGCAGTATACCATTTCATGATTGGCCTTCATCTCGGGAGTTCAATGGGAAAGAACTCTGGAGCTATGTACAGAACTGGAGGTTTAGACATGTACAGACATATCTGATGAATGAGGATGGAAGATATGAGTAGAATTCATGAGGAGCAGTAGCACTGCCATTAGAAAGAGAAATCACCATGGGTAGGGGCAAAGTTGAGCAAGGTAGCCTTGATTTAGCACAAAGTTTCCCATGCTAGACACAACAGTGGCTTCAGGAATAATGCAAGGATGAACATGAATACCACCTGACCCAGCTCCTCACTCCTTCCTTTTTGGCCACCTCATTCCTTCTTGAGTGAATATTGTTCTGGGAAACAAAAGGAAATATTAAAGGAAGAGCCCCAAAACTTCTTAAGCAGGACACAAAAATCACTAACCATAGAGGGAGAAAATCATAAATTTAACTATATAAAAATTAAGAACTTCTATACATCAAATGCCACAATGAAATATTACTCAGCCATAAAAAGAACGAGTTTGAGTCAGTTGTAGTGAGGTGGATGAGCCTAGAGCCTGTTATACAGAGTGAAGTACATTGGAAAAGAAAAACAAATATTGTATATTAATACATATATATGGGATCTAGAAAGATGGTACTGATGAACCTATTTTCAGGGAAAGAATAGAGACACAGATATAGAGAATGGACTTGTGGACACTGTGGGAGGGCATGAGTGGAACAAACGGACAAAGTAGTATCACTGTATATACACTGTTGTGTGTAAAATGGACAGTTGGTGAGAAGTTGCTGTATAACGCAGGGAGCTCAGTCTGGTGCTCTGTGATGACCTAGAGAGGTGGGATTGGGGGAAGGGAGGGAGGTGCAAGAGGTAAGGGATATATAGAGAGATAGATATATAATTATGGCTGATTCATATTCCTGTATGGAAGAAACCAACACAACATTATAAAAATTAAAAAACAAAAAATAATAAAAAAAGAAAGTGAAAGGCAAGCCACACCCAAAGACAATACTTAGATTATATAAATAATTCTTATACATTTCTAAGAAAGACACAGATAACACAATAGAAAAATGGGCAAAAGGCTTGAACAGACATTGTACCAATGACGGAAATGAAAGGGCCAATAGGCATCAAAAGGAGTTCAACTTCCTTATCAGGGAAATGCAAATTGATGCTACAATGTAATGTTTATACACATTCATCAGAATAACTAAAATGAAAAATACAAAAAAATCTCAAGTGTTATGGTATCATTAGTATGGGGAGCTACCACAATTTTCATACACTTCTGATAGGCTGTAAATTTACACAGCCACTTTGGAAAACTCTTCAGGTATTTACTAATGCTGAATATGCTTACACTATAGTAGTGATTTCACTCCTAGATATATATTCAGCAAAACACACACATATATTCACCCAAAGACATGGTCAAGATTGTTCATAGCAGCATACTCATAATAACCCAAACTAGAAAACACCTACAATGGTTAATTTTACGTGTCAACTCGACTGGGCTACAGAGTACCCAGATATTTGGTCAAACATTATTCTGGGTGTTTCTGTGAGGGTATTTTTGGATGAGATTGACCTTTAAATCAGTAGACTGAGTAGAACAGACTGCACACCACCACCCCCATATAAGTGGGTCTTATTTGATCAGTTGAAGGTTTGAATAGAATAAAAAGTCAGACCTTCCTCCAAGTAAGAATTGTTCTCTTCTGAAAGCCTATAGACTGGGACATTGGGTTTTCCCCCGGATTTCAGATTTGAATAGAAACACTGACTTTTTCTGGGACTTGAAAGTTGCCAGATTTTGGACTAGAACTCCTCCACTGGCTCTCCTATGTCTCCAGCTTGTTGACTTAAACTCTGTGCATTTTGGGACCATAATCATGTGAGCCAATTCCTTATAATCTCTCTCTCTCTCTCTCTTTTCTGGAAAGAACAACTGACAGTCAAGCTATGGCTATTCATATTTAGGTGTTAGGCAAGCATTTTCTTCAAAATGAACAAAAGGACCTAGTCATTTTAAAGCAAACAATTGATGGTATCTGTTGCCAATGATAGGATTTGAGCTTCCACTGAAAATTAGAAATTTGGAAAACTTGTATCTGCTACTGTGAGCTTGACAGCTTCTCAATATTTAAAGACTTTATAATGAGATCAGTGGGGATATTAACAAATGTGATCTTTGAGAGTGTATAATGAAATGTGTCAATAACTCAGTGAGTATTTTCCAAATGATCCATGCATGATGCTGAAAAATCACGGGTGTATAAAAGTTTCATTTAAAGTACAAGACAGAGCAATGGGTTGTAATGTAACAATAACATATGAAAATTTCATAAATATACTTTCAGATTCTTCTAACCTTTAAGAAATAGCCACTTTTCAAAACTTGTTGTAGTATTAGAGAAGGATATCCATAAATGTCTTTTAATTTCAAATGAAACTAAAAGATGTTTGCTCCTTAGAAAAAAATGCTATAAGAAACCTAGACAGTGTATTAAAACACAGAGACATTACTTTGCCAACAAAGATCTGTATAGTCAAAGCTATGTTTTTTTTTTCCAGCAGTCACGTACGGAAATGAGAATTGGACCATAAAGAAGTCTGAGTGCTGAAGAATTGATGCTTTTTGAACTGTGGTGTTGGAGAAGACTCTTGAGAGTCCCTTGGACTGCAAGGAGATCAAACCAGTCAATCCTACAGGAAATCAATCCTGAATATTCACTGGAAGGACTGGTGCTGAAGCTGAAACTCCAATACTTTGGCCACCTGATATGAAGAGCCAGCTCATTAGAAAAGAACCTGATTCTGGGAAAGATTGAACGCAGGAGAAGAAGGATGAGATGGTTGGATGGCATCACCAACTCAAAGAACTTGAGTTTGAGCAAGCTACGGGAGATTGTTAAGACAGAGAAGCCTGGTATGCTGCAGTCCATGGGGTCGCAAAGAGTCAGACACTACTGAGCGACTGAACAACAATAATCCATTGAGTGTCAGAAAAAGCTCTTAAAATACCCCTCCGCTTTTCAATGGCATAACTGTGTGGTGTTTTTCTTCATATATTTCCATGAAAATGTTTTAATAGCTAGAATGCGAAAGCAAATATGAGAACTCAGCTGTCTTCTATGAAACCAGACATTAAAGAGATTTGCCAAAATGTAAAACAATTCTATTCTTCTCGCTAAAGTTTTTGTTTTGAAAATGTTATTATGGTAAAATGTAAATGATAGATTTATTATTTTAAGTAAGCTAAAATATTTCTCAAAGTTGTCATTTTAATTTCTAACAGAGTAAATACTGGTAGATATAATCACATAAACAAAGGTACTTTGGTGCCCTCAGTAATTTTTCTTAATTATATTTATTTATTTTTAATTGATTGATGATTGTGTTACAATATTGGTTTGATTTCTGCCATACATTAACATGAATCAGTCATAGGTGTATGTATGTCCCCTCCCTCTTGAACCTTCTTCCCACCTCCCACCCTTTCCCACCCCTTTAGGTTGTTAAGAGCCCTAATTTGAGTTCCTTTAATCATACCATAAATTTCCATTGGCTATTTTACATGTTAGTGTATATGCTTCCATGCTACTCTCTCCATTCATCTCACCCTCTCCTTCCTCTCCCCTGCTCGTGTCCTTGTGTCCATAAGTCTGTTCTCTATGTCTATGCCTCCACTGCTGCCCTGCAGATAAGTTCATCAGTATCATCTCTCTAGATTCCATATATATATGTATGTTAATATATGATACTTGTCAAATTTAAAGCAGTCATGAGACCAAAAAGCTTGGGAAATGCATCAAGCCAGACTAACCAAGAGCTTTTCATCTGGATCAAATGAAGACTTCATCAAGTATGAGGACTTCATCTATTTTATTTCTATTTCTCAATGTCCTCTTTCAATGGCCTATGGACAAATGTTTCATATATTAGCACTAGAAAAAAGGTATATTTTTGAACAAATGATTTGGTAAAATCTGCTGAACACTTGTGGATATTGTACTTGTCATGCTTTCCCCATTGCCTTGTCTGCTGAGAAGCTCAGAGCCAAGTGTGCAGGCTATTTCTAGATGTGTAGGGCTTTATAGCCTTCGTGTCTAATCTTACTTCAGAATCATCCAATCACCATTCCTCTATTTTCCCTCATCTTTTTTTGGTCTCATCTATTTGTTTTTGCCAAGTGTATAGTCTGAATTCTGCAACCCCCTTTAAGTGCATTTGAAAACAGAGTAAGGGGAAGGAGAAGAAACTCAAAGCTGGTGCTGTGTGACAAGCTAGAGGGGTGGGAGGAGGAGGGAGGTGGGAGGGACGTACAGGAGAGAGGGGATATGTGTATGCCTATGGCCGATTCATGTTGGCATATGGCAAAAACCATCACAATATTGTAAAGTGATTATCTTACAATTAAAAATAAAATATATTAAAAAGAAAAAAACAAACAAGAAAAAGGTGAAATCTGCAATATAATCTATAAATAAATATGTGGAAGCTCCTCTCTTTATCTAAACTGCCTGGAGAATCAATCCTCAAGTCCCCCAGGTGCAAACCAGGAGCATTATGCCCAGAAATCAGAAAGAACCATGGCAACAAGTTTGTTTGTTTTTTTCCTGGGGAGAAGAGAGAAATGGTCTTCCTTATGCATCCTGACAGGAAGCCAGTTCTTTCTCCCCATAATTTATCATTTTCCTAAGAGAAGATTATAAGCCTTTTCTTTTATGTTGAAGATGAGATTGATGAAGAAAGCAAGCAGAGGAAATTAGTGAATTGAGAGGCCAAGTTGCTGGGAAAAGGCCCCTTTGGAACTGTGTGTAAGTCCCTTCTGAGTCAGGGACAAGGTCTAGAAGGCAGGTACCAAATATGCCCAAGATTGCAATTATTAGGAAGAGAGCTGCGGCGTCAAACAGAAAATCTGGATTCTAGTCCTAATTCTTTCACTAATAAATTATGTGCCTTTGGAGAAGGAAATGGCAACCCACTCCAGTGTTCTTGCCTGGAGAATCCCAGGGATGGCAGAGCCTGGTGGGCTGCCGTCTATGGGGTCGCACAGAGTCGGACACGACTGAAGCGACTTAGCAGCAGGTAGACCTTTTAGAATCCTGAGCCTCTGTTTTTTCATCTATAAAATGGGGATTATAATGCCTGCTGTACCTAAAGGTTGAGGATCAAGGGAGACCATAGATGTGAATATAATCTTGTGAAGGGCAGATGATATTTAAATTATGGTTCCATGCTTGGGAATGACTCTGAGGAGCACAAATCCAAGATGCACTGTGTCATTGCCGGTGCTTTTCAGACCATTTAATTCACTGGACTAGTTCAACTGGAAAATACATTTAGCCCCCAAAGAAAAGGACAGCTAGAAGACACATCACTCCAGTTATTAAAGATGTATCTAATAGAACCTTATGTTTGTGTATAGTGTTACAGGGACTAAGCCTCTAGTGCACCATCTGCTATGGCTCACATCCTTATCTAGGGCCAACACTGGATCCCAATCCTTATTGTCATCTCGTGGACATCACTCAAGCAATTCACCCCTCTCTCCTACATGATTTTTTAAATCTCTGCTGCATCACTCTTGTCAGTGTATAACCACTCTATGACATCTGTTAACCAGATTTGTGATTAACTACCCACACTCTCCCCTAACCTGTTCTTTCTGTAACCTCCCACATCTCATAAATTGCAGTTCCAATCTTCTGGCTGCTCAAAATACGAGTCATCTTTAACTCATTTTTTTTCTCACATCTTCAGGCAGCAAATCCTGATGGCCCTGTCTTCAAACTAAATCCTAAATCTGATCTCTACCTCCCCTGTCCTTGAAATGATCGTTGGTTGCTGGCTCCCATGTTTGCTCCCCCATATAGTCCAGATTTGCTTGAGGAAGCCTTCTGTACCATGAATCAAATTATATCTGTTGCTTGCCCTTTTCTACCAGTGACTTCCATTCATTTAAAAGCCAATTCCTATCCACAGTTTTCAAGGTCCTGAATCATCTGGTCTCTTTGTGACCTCTTCAACTTCATTTCCAACCAGAATTTCCCCCACTTAGTGGCTTCCATCTATACTGGCTATTCCTTGCACATGCCAAATGTGGTCCTGTCTCCAAGTCTTCATGCTTGCTGTGCTCTTTGTCTAGAACACTGTCACCAAGATTATCAAACAGGCTGCTTTCCTTAATTCATTCAGGCCCACATATTGCCTCATCAAATAGGCCCTTAGTAGCCTAAAATAGTTACCCCTATCCATCTCTATTTGCTCACATTGTTCCATTTCTCTTTATATGACTTCTTCATGTAATGCAATATGTATTCATTGATCTCTTTATCTGTTTCCCACTTGCAGTGTAAATTCCATGAAAAAAAGGGACTTGATCTACTTTTTTCTCTGTTATATCTTCAGTATCCCAGGCGCATGGTTGATAGTCAATAAATATTTAGGGGGTTGAATGAATAAATAAATGTATTAAGCATTAAATAAAGGTTTATTTTCCTACATACCCTTACATGCATTATATTAATATTCAACTTATACTTACCAGAAACCTATGAGGTGTCAAAGCAAGCACTGCTTCCCTCAATTTATTTTTGTTTGATCTGACAGATTTGTTTTTAATTTTTAGCCATTGTCCCTCTGATGGGCCTATGGAGACACAGACAACCATGACACAAGGCATGCCTCATAGGCAGGGTCAAAGATGTTTTTCAACCTAATATGAAGTGTTATGGAGATATCAAGAAGGCTTCAGTCAGACTGGAGGATCCAGTGAAGACTTTCTGGAGGAGATGACAGTGAGCCAAGTCCTGGAGGATAAGTGTAAATTAGTTTGGTGAAGAAATGAAGGAATAGTCTCTCCTCTTGACAACACAGTTCATCAGAGAATATCAAGCACTTCAAATATATCACTTAGGCTGTTGAGGGTTGGCTGGTGGGTAGAGCAAGATGACTCTGGTAAAGGAAATAGTATCCAGTTCTAGAGGGCCTTGTGCACTATGAGGAATATGTGACCCATTTTTCTCATAATTTTTAGCACCCAGAAGGTTTTAGGAAAAGAAATGACTTAGCTAGAGTTGCCATAATAGATATTGGAGCTGAAGTCAGAGTTTAAGAGACTGATTCCTAATTAGAAAGCTCACTGAAAAATCAGGATATGGTCCAACTATTCTGACCCTGAATGCAGGTCTCTTTCCCACTGCACTGCTCTGCATGTATCCTATTCCCAAGCTTACAGAACCATCTTAGCTTGGTGGTGTCTAGAAATAGGTATGCTCACAAAACTGGAAGGGAACTAAACCTTGCCAAAGACACATCCCCCAGAATAAAAGCAAGAGGGAAATGCTTTCACTGGCTTTCCCCTCTTCAGAATCACACTAGAGAGCATCTTGTTTTGTTCTTCCTCTTTAGTTTGTAACCTGTCTTACTATCATCCCTACATCCTGAATACACACTACATGGTGTCTTGTCTGAGCCATTGCTCTGTTTCTGATGGCAGTTTTTTGGCCTGATCTTTGCCAATAGTAGCAGGGAGGGAAGTTCATTATTGTCTTTTTCAAAGACCTCTTTTCATTCTTTTCACTTCAATCACAATAGGTGCGGCGATGCTGTTTTTAATTCATATCTCTACTCAGCAAGTAATGTTCTTCATGGTACTCTATAGTCTCTCTCCTCTAAGTTGAATAATACTGTGTTTCTCCCAAAATTCCTGTGATATTATAAATGCGAGGATTCGGTTACATTGGCATGTGCCACAGACGAGGGTCCCATCAGGTTCTACAGTTTTCACAAGGTGTCTTAGCATGGAAATGAATACAGAATTCCCCACATTTCTAATAAACAACTCTTTAGTTTTCTCAATATTGAGTTCACTGTATTTCCTACAATAAAGCTATACAACAATCCTTTCAACCCGCCAAGGATTTGGATATGAGTTGGGAATGTATTGAAATACATAGGACATGAAATGTGGCACAAGTGAGCTTAGTGGAGGGTGGAATAATTTCTTTACAGGAAGAAATTCTGATATAGTAACTCCTCATATAACCCGCAAAAAATTTGTGTCTCGACAGTCAATAAAAAGTGTGAAGAGAACTGTCCTTACCCATCATCTCCACTTCTTCTCCTCCAGTTTCTCTCAAAGATTTGATTCACCTTGCCACCCACATTTTCCGATAAGACACTTCCTCTCAGGTTCACTATGATCCTCATGTTGCCAAATACATTGCTCAGTCTTAGTCATTAAGTGATTATCTGACCAGACTCACTGTCAACACCGTCTTTCTTTCTTTTTTTGGTTGTGTCGTGCAGCTCGGAAGATCTTAGTTCCCCAACCAGGGGTTGAACCCACGCCCCTGCATTGGAAGCATAGAGTCTTAGCCACTGGACCACCAGGGAATTCCCCCATCAACATATTCTTTGGGCTTCTAAGATACCCTTTTCTTGTGTTTTTCCGCCTGTCTCCCAGTCTCCCAGGCTGATTCCTGTTCTTTTCTCCAAACTCTACGTGTAGAGAAGTTACTGTGAAGTTAATTGGCTTAACGTTTTAGACACATACACTTACACAAGCCCATTCCAGGAAAAGTCCAAACAATGTGTTCACACAGTCATCCTGTTTTGCAGATTTGCAAAAATTAGATGTTTTAACTGAAAACAGTTAAACTGCTGTTTTTTTTTTCCACTCCAACTATCCCTCCATCATATTTTCCCTTGAGATGAGTGATGTTGGAATGGCTGAGATCTAGCTAAAGGGAAGTTAAGTTGAGAATACATCTAGTTTGGGTTATATTCACAATTGCTTTCATATACAGTTAACTTATTTCTAGCTATAGGGGCTTCTAGGAATCCACCTGTGACCCACTGTGCTGACTCATCAGATATCTTGACATGAAGATAAAGGGCCAGAATTCATATCAGGATATGAACCTGTCTTACGGTGCTCACCTCATGAAATAGTGCCCAGATCCAGTATTAGAAGCTAATCTGTGGGAAATCCTTTGTTTTCTCTCTTTCTTTGACATCACACATTTGATCCATCAGAAATTCTAGTTGGCTTTACCTTAAAAATATATCCAGACAGTGACCACTGATGACTTACTATATCCTCTAGTCAAGGTCTCAGTAACGTCTTGCCTGGATTATAGCAATAGCTGTCTAACTTGTCTCTCTCTTTGTGTCTATACTGCACCTTGGTGAGTGCATGCTAAGTCGCTTCAGTCATGTCCAACTCTTTGTGACCCTATGGACGGTAGGCCACCAGGATCCTCTGTCCATGGGATTCTCCAGGCAAGAATACTGGAGTGGGTTGCCATGCCCTCCTCCAGGGAATCTTCCTGACCCAGGGATTGAATCCCTGTCTCTTACGTCTACTGCATTGGCAGGCAGGTTCTTTACTACTAGCACCACGTGGGAAGCCCCACACTGCATCTCTCTAGTTGCCAAAAGGCCTTAGTTAAAAATATAAGTCAAATAATGTCATTCTTAAATTTATGTTCCCCCCTCACAGTGGCTTCCAATTTTGCTCAGAATAAAACCAATGGTATTTTCAATAGCTTACAGGACTCTGCATGATCTTACTCCTTTCAAATATTTTCTCACAAAGGTTGAGAAGAGAGAATCTGGGTCTAAATCTCTAGAAGTCAAAGCAATGTGGAAAATGAGGGAAAGTCCATGGTTATTCTTACTAGGAAAAATTAATGTCAACTGGAGGAATGCAAGTTTTTCATAATTTCAAAAATAGAAAGATGATTACTTTCCCTATATGTTATTTATTTTTGCTGACCTTTCAAGAGAGGATGAATAGCAGACAGTTTAAGTTATAGTCTCTAATGAGTGACAAAAACCATGACATTCTCCTGTTTAAGTTTAGATATGTAAGCTCTGGGACAGGATGGAGTTTTGATGTTTTATCCTGAATATTAATCACTGGAAGACCATCTCTTCCTCCACATGGGAGTGGGATAACTGTGGGAAATGGCAGAATTTTCATCCAAAACAATGTCTTATTTAAAAATAAACTGGCAGGAGTCACATCATCAACATGACAGAAAAGAACTTTTCTACCATCTTCTCCCCCAAATAATGCTGATTTTGACAAGAGTACCATTGGGGGAACAACAGCCCACTCCAATATTCTTGCCTGGAGAATCCCATGGACAGAGAAGCCTAGCAGGTTACAGTCCATGGGGTCACAGAGAATCAGACACAACTGAGCAACTAACACACACACACACACACACACACACACTATTGCAGGAGTCCAGAGGTGAAGTTGCAGCACACTATGGGGGCAGAAAAAAAAAAATCTAACATCGAATACAAAAAAAGAGAGTAAGAAGAGTGGTTTCACTTTACCTGCATCACTCTTCCCTCTAGGTGGCACAGTTCAGTGTCAACAGAGACCTTCTGTTGCTCCCAGAGACATAGGTGAAAGCATATGAATAAGTGCCTGGTTTTCACAGCTGCCTGGGACACTGCCAAAGAGGCCCACTTCCTTCTCACCCTATCTAGAATACTATCTAGAATACTGAGGTGTACTGTACAACTAAGAGACAGAGAGGGGCTAGAAACATAGCAACCAGGGCTTGGAGGGCATCAAAATGACGCAGATCTTACCAACCACTTCACAGACTCCAACAGGAAGCCCACCCATAAGCTACTGGGGCTGCCTCACCTGTGGGTTTCCTCAACAGGTACCCCCAATATTCTGCATACTTCAACCACAAACTCTCCTCCCCTCATTCCATAATTGGCTTCCATTGCATGCCCAAAAGGGTGACAAGTGCAAATTTTTAATCTGAGCAAACTCCAGGATTTAGTGAAGGACAAGGAGCCTGGTGTGCGCATGAGGTCACAAAGAGTTGGACATGACTTAGCGACTGAACAACAACAAGAACAACAACAAATTTAGCATGCACAGAAAGCTGGCTCAGCTCCAAGGGATTGAGAGAACGCACACAAACTTTAACATTATGCACAACCCTACAGGAAGCAAATGGGAGGCAAATCCAGTACCTGATCTGGATTTGCAGGGTTGAGATAAGGTATCTAATTTTTTTTAACATGCCTTTTAAAAAGCTTTTTATTTTGTATTGGGGTATAACTGATTAACAATGTTGTGATAGTTTTGGGTGAAGAGATAAGGTATACAATCTTAAGAATACTCTCCCATGAGGAGTATAGAGCAGGCGTATCCATAGAAAAGACCTCAGAAAGCCACAGAATCCCTGGTAGTGCTACAAAAATATTTCCTTCTCAAAGTCAGTCAGTAAAGAATAGAGAATGTGACTGCTTCTTCAAATGTGAAGACAGCAATGCAAGACTTTGAGGACACACAAAAAAATGAAGGAAACATGACACCACCAAAGGAACACAATAAATTTCTAGTAACTTCTAGTAATTTCTAGTAAATTTCTAGTAACTGACTCCAAAGAAATGGAGATGTACAATTTGCCTGATAAAGAATTCTAAATAGTTGTCTTAAGGAAGCTCGGTGAACTACAAGAAAACACAGGAAGACAATTCAACAAAATCAATAAAGCAGTACATGAACAAAACAGGAGGTTAAACACAGAAAAAGAAATCATAAAAAAAAAAGGAATCAAATAGAAATTCTGGAACTGAAGAATACAATGAATGAAATGAAAAACTGTGACAATGAGTGTCAATAACAGACTTAATCAAGGAGAAGAAAAAAATTGTGAATTCAAAGACAGGTCATTTTAAATTATCCGATCAGAGGAGAATAAAGAAGAAAAAACGAAGAGTGAAGAAAATATCTTCTCTCTGGTCTATCGTCTATGTGAATGTACAGCATGCTGGTAATTTGATACAACCTTTCTCAATATCAATATCCTAATATGAAAAATAATGATCAATAGAAATATATTGAAAAAAATTTGGTGAAATGTGGTTTCTGTGGCAAAGAACCTGCCTGCCAATGCAGGAGACATAAGAGACATGGGTTTGATCTCTGGGTCAGGGAGATCCTCTGGAGGAGAGCACAGCAGCTCACTCCAGTATTCTTGCCTGGAGAATCCCATGGACAGAGGAGCCTGGAGGGCTATAGTCCATGGGGTCACAAAGAGTCGAACATGATTGAAGCGACTTAGCATAGCACAGCACAGACAGTGTTTAGGATACCTGGCTAAGGATCACAGATATGTGGAAGATAACATCAGGATCAGTTCTTCTAATGTTTTGTTTCAAGCCTTTCTTTGATTTACATCATCGTCTCTACCCTTCACAGTCACTCAATTTCCATTGTTAAATGATGCTGACAATTCAGAATTATAACAATAATATTCAAACTGAGGAGCCTTGCTGTCTGAGAATGAGGATATTTTAAGATTGTCTATGTGACCAAAATTAGAAGCTAAAAGTTGTCTAACTGTGTGGTATCTTGGTTTAGACTCTCAAAGCAGATACTGAGACTAGGTTTCTAGTGTGAGTAGTTTGGATGTGGTTGGGGTTTACAAGGAACACTAGTAGGGAAGTAGAGAAGTGACATTGGGAAGGATCATTTCTAGCCAAAAAAAAATGGTACATTATTCAGCTAGCTGCTGTAGTGGGTAATTGGAAATTAATCTCAGAGAGAAACTCTGATAAATGACGTAAAAAAATCAACACCTCAAAATTAGCCCACACAAAAGACAATAGAACTGGGGTATCTACACATTAAATTCTGTAAGTCATTGGTGGAGGACTACTGAGGCAGGGAATGTATTATTTGTCTGGCATTTATGGCCTACCATACATGAATAGACAGAGAGAGCAGCCATTCACAGTTCTGGCAAAAAGCCTATGTACACAATGATGCAGATACCAATCATTAAGTTAACCAAAAGACACTGAACTATTAATAGTAAGTTCTGAGGGATCTGTGTAGGCAACTAATAGGGTTGACTGAACATGAAGACATTCAGTTCAGTTCAGTTCAGTTCAGTCGCTCAGTCGTGTCCGACTCTTTGCAACCCCATGAACCACAGCAGGCCAGGCCTCCCTGTCCATCACCAACTCCCGGAGTCCACCCAAACCCATGTCCATTGAGTCGATGATGCCATCCAAACACCTCATCCTCTGGCATCCCCTTCTCCTCCTGCTCTCAATCTTTCCCAGCATCAGGGTCTTTTCAAATGAATCAGCTCTTCGGATCAGGTGGCCAAAGTATTGGAGTTTCAGCTTCAACATCAGTCCTTCCAATGAACACCCAGGACTGATCTCCTTTAAGATGGACTGGTCGGATCTCCTTGTAGTCCAAGGGACTCTCAAGAGTCTTCTCCAACACCACAGTTCAAAAGCATCACTTCTTCGGCACTCAACTTTCTTCACCGTCCAACTCTCACAGCCATACATGACCACTGGAGAAACCATAGCCTTGGTTAGATGGACATTTGTTGGCAAAGTAATGTTTCTGCTTTTTAATATGCTGTCTAGGTTGGTCATAACTTTCCTTGCAAGGAGTAAGCGTCTTTTAGTTTCATGGCTGCAAGCACCATCTGCAGTGATTTTGTAGCCCAAATAAATAAAGTCTGACACTGTTTCCACTGTTTCCCCATCTATTTCCCATGAAGTGATGGGACTGGATGCCACGATCTTAGTTTTCTGAATGTTGAGCTTTAAGCCAACTTTTTCACTCTCCTCTTTCACTTTCATCAAGAGGCTCTTTCGTTCTTCTTCACTTTCTGCCATAAGGGTGGTGTCATCTGCATATCTGAGGGTATTGATATTTCTCCCGGCAATCTTGATTCCAGCTTGTGCTTCCTCCAGCCCAGCATTTCTCATGATGTACTCTGCATAGAAGTTAAATAAACAGGGTGACAGTATACAGCCTTGATGTACTCCTTTTCCTATTTGGAACCAGTCTGTTGTTCCATATCCAGTTCTAACTGTTGCTTCCTGACCTGCACACAGGTTTCTCAAGAGGCAGGTCAGGTGATCTGTTTTTCCCATCTCTTTCAGAATTTTCCACAGTTTATTGTGATCCACACAGTCAAAGGCTTTGGCATAGTCAGTAAAGCAAGAATAGATGTTTTTCTGGAACTCTCTTGCTTTTTCAATGATCCAGTGCATGTGGGCAATTTGATCTCTGGTTCCTCTGCCTTTTCTAAAACCAGCTTGAAGATCTGGAAGTTCACGGTTCACATATTGCTGAAGACTGGCTTGGAGAATTTTAAGCATTACTTTACTAGCGTGTGAGATGAATGCAATTGTGCAGTAGTTTGAGCATTCTTTGGCATTGCCTTTCTTTGGGATTGGAATGAAAATTGACCTTTTCCAGTCCTGTGGCCACTGCTGAGTTTTCCATATTTGTTGGCATATTGAGTGCAGCACTTTCACAGCATCATCTTTCAGGGTTTGAAATAGCTCAACTGGACTCCATCACCTCCACTAGCTTTGTTCGTAGGGATGCTTTCTAAGGCCCACTTGACTTCACATTGCAGGATGTCTGGCTCTAGGTGAGTGATCACACCATCGTGATTATCTGGGTTGTGTAGATCTTTTTTGTACAGTTCTTTTGTGTATTCTTGCCACCTCTTCTTAATGTCTTCTGCTTCTGCTAGGTCCCTACCATTTCTGTCCTTTATTGAGCCCATCTTTGCATGAAATGTTCCCTTGGTATCTCTAATTTTCTTGAAGAGAGTCTAGTCTTTCCCATTCTATTGTTTTCCTGTGTTTCTTTGCATTGATCACTGAGGAAGGCTTTCTTATCTCTCCTTGCTATTCTTTGGAACTCTGCATTCAAATGGGTATATCTTTCCTTTTCTCCTTTGCTTTTCTCTTCTCTTCTTTTCACAGCTATTTGTAAGGCCTCCTCAGACAGCCATTTTGCTTTTTTGCATTTATTTTTCTTGGGGATGGTCTTGATTCCTGTCTCCTGTACAATGTCATGAACCTCCGTCCATAGTTCATCAGGCACTCTCTCAGATCTAGTCCCTTAAATCTACTTCCACTGTATAGTCATAAGGAATTTGATTTAGGTCATACCTGAATGCTCTAGTGGTTTTTTCCACTTTCTTCAATTTCAGTCTGAATTTTGCAATAAGAAGTTCATGATCTGAGCCACATTCAGCGACATTAGGGATTGGTAACACTGTCAAGATGACTAGTCAGGCAGAAATAATTTTATATTTATGGAGTTATTCCAATTAGCTCCACTAGTTTTTAATTGATGCATTAACTGAACAATATTTCATCTGAGCTTAACAAAACTGATGCTCTGCCCCAAAGGTCAACAAACATTTTCTGTAAAGGATGAGAGAGTAAATAGCTTAGGCTTTGAGAACTATACAATCTCCGTCACAACTATGACAGCTCTGTCTTTGTAGTGTGAAGGCAACTATGGGCAGCTATGTGAGCGTGCTGTCACTTCAGTCATGTCCAACTCTTTGTGACTCCATGGACTGTAGCCCGCCAGGCTCCTCTGTCCATGGGGTTCTCCAGGCAAGAATATTGCAGTGAGTTGCCAGGTCACCCTCCAGGGGATCTTCCTGACCCAGGGATTGAAACTGTGTCTCTTGCATCTCCTGCATTGCAGGTGAATTCTTTACCATTGAGCCACCAGGGAAGTTCATGAAGGCAGCTATAGACAACAGTAAACAAATAAGCATGGTTGTGTTCCGACAGCATTTTGTTTATGAACACTGAAATTTGAATTCATATAATTTCCATGTGTCACTACATATTTTTCTTATAATGTTTCCAACTATCTAAAATATTTTAAAATCTCTTTAGCTCACATGCCATACAGAAACAGGTGGATTTGGCTTGTTGGATGTAATTTGCCAACCTCTAACTACATGATCTTACCTGGTTTAAAAGCTAGGACCTGGGACTTCCCTGGTGATCTAATGGTTAAGATTTCACCTTGCAATGCAGGGGACATGGATTTGATCCCTGATCAAGCAACTAAGATCCCACAGGCAACTAAGCCCATGCGCAGCAACTACTGAGCCCACGTGCCACAACTTGAGAATCCATGCACCACAATGAAAAATCCCACATGATGCAACAAAGATGCCATGTACAATGCAGCCAAATAAATTAACAAATAAATAAACATTTTTAAAAGAACTAAGGCTCTTTTTTCTTCTTGTTTATCATTGTGTGTATATCGCTGAAGAGATTTTTATTAGAAAAAGTTAAAAATATGACCCAGGGCACTGAACACATGATTATGTCAAGAACTCCTAAACAGAACTAAAATCCAAATAGTCTCATTTTTTTACTTTATAGCTACATAGCAGAAACATTTTTTTAACTTTTATGTGTCTTATATTAAATATTGAAAAAGTTTGGCTATTTCCACCTATAGAGTGTGGATTAATTTCCAAGAATATGAGCTGCTGAAGTGAAGGTACAATTATAAAACCAAATGTCAGATAAATGTTAACTATGAGTTGTCAAGAGTTGTATCACCAATATACTTTATTTTTTTCATTCAATGAAGAGTACTAATTGCAAGCAATATTTGTTCAATTACAATAATTACTCATAAAAACCCTTTATGTGTGCTAACCATCAGTGGTTGAAACAAGGGCCAAAGGAATTGCAGTCAGCAGTTGCCAGTGTGACTGTCTCTAAAGAACTCACATAGCTTCCAGGAAGGAAAAAACTAGCAATTGTACATATGCCACATCAAAAGGAGCAAATATCCGAAGGTACTTGGACCAAAAATTGAAGACAGTGCACTTTCCCCCTATCCTTTTGTCCCTCAGAACTAGATAACTAATGAATGTGAAAAGATGAATGAGGAAGCTAGAAGCAGCTAATCATGTTCCCTCCCAAACCAGGGGTATCTAAAACTCAAGTGGAGTGGTTTATAACAGTAGATAAGACCAGAGTTTTGATTCTTATACTGATTGTTTTGAAGTACCAAAATGAATTTATTCTTGTGGCAGGAGTGTAGCAGGAAGACTTTTTATTATATAATATTAATTAGAAAAGCTCCAGTACTGGAACTTCCCTGGTGGTCCAGTGGCTAAGACTCTGTGCTTCCAATGCAGGGGATGCAAATTCGATCCCTGGTCATGGAACTAAGGTCCTGCATGCTGCATGGCAAAAAAATAAATAAGTTTAAAAGGGGAGGTGAAATATATTGGGGTGTTTTGTTTGCATCCTATTGTTTGTTTCTTAGGATAAAGCCAAAATTCTAAGCAACAACCATATTCGGATGCTGTTTATAGAGGAGGAAAAAGTTTTCAGGGACCCTCAGGGTCCCTGGCTGAGTCTGAAAATTAAACTGACAGAAACAGATTAACAGGAGAAAAGTTTTACATATTTATTTAAGTTTTATGATATGGGAACCTTCATAAGGAAATGAAGACCTGAAGAAATGGTTAAACCAGAATATTTTAATGCTAGTTTTGATGAAGAGGAGACAGCCATGGAAAAATATGATAGCTAAAGGAATATGAGGCAAACATAGGTAAACTGGGGGAAACTTAGGCCTGTTTCTTAGGATTCTTCTCAGTCTCCTCTGCCTTTGTAGATAATGATACTCCTTTCCTCTGAGTAAAGCGAGGGCACCTCTCACAAGAGGATTTTATGATCTGCTGCGGGGAAGGTCAGAGTAACCTTTCTTTTTCTACTGTTTTCTCAAACTCCTTTAGCTTAAAATGTTCAACCTGCCAAGGTGCCGCATTTTGGGGATAGTGTGTCCTGAACCCCATCAGATTCAATGAACAATGTCTAGATTCTAGATTAGAACAGAATAAAAATAATGAAAAACTTTAGACTTTATTAGCAAAATGTATACATAGAATTGTGTAACCGATGTATTGAATTGGCTCTGCTAATGGGAAAAAAATCTATGATGATCCTATGATGGTTGTTCAGAACTATTCTAATTTACCTCTTCTCTCTTAGCTAGATGGTATTTCTAGAAGATCCAATAATATTTCAGTCATTCTCTGACTTCAGAAAAGTCCCATTTTCAGGCATTAAAAAGTCAATATAAATCAAAACTTCACTCTCTAATGAATTGAAGACATCTTCCCATCCCCACAGCTCAAGCCTACCTCAGGCTCGGAAGTATGCAACAGGAAAGGGATGGTGCGATGCCTCTCTTTCCTCCTTATTCTTCATCCTTTCTTTAACTAGCTACTGCTTTTGGTTTCTCTAGGAATTATGTGGGACATTAAATATTGTGGTCATTAATACTTTTCATCAAATGTTTTCAGTTTTTTCCCCTTTCAGGCACATGGTAAAATTGCATTTCCCTGTCTCCTTACCAATAGATGTGGCCATGTGATTGTTCTTGAGAAAGGAAATGTGAGCAGAAGGGATGTGTGTTTTTCTGAGTGGAAGCTTTAAGAACCAGTACACAAGTCATCATGTTCCCTTCTCTGTGCTGCGGTTGTCATGGAAGCAGGTGAGATAAAATTTCAATGAGGTCAATCTGTGCTGAAAATGTAGTGTGTTGTGAGCAAAAAATAAATATTTATTGTTGTAAGGCTTTGCTCTGGGGATTATATATCACTACCGAAGTCCACAGCTTATCCTGACACAATACACATTACAGCAATACACATTAAAATTACCAAAGATACAATAATTTTGAACTTGTACCTGATAACATGTCCTTAAGACATATGAAATTTTTTAAAAATCAGGATTGTAAAGAGAAACTGAGAAATCTAAAATCATGAGGAAAGAATTCAATATACCTGTATCAAATAAAGTGACAAAAATGTTAGTAAGAATTTTAAAACTTTGAATGGAAAAATTAATAACATATATATGAGTATATAGAACAGATAGAAAATATACATTTTTTTCAAGCTCACATGAAACATTTAAAAGAATTGCTTCATAGTAGGTTGCAAAGCAGTATCAGATATATCAAAGAACCAATATGGTATAGATAATGATGGTTTACTATAATGAAATTTAGGTTAGAAATCAACAATAAAAAGAGTACATGTAAATGAATACACACATAAACAACATACACATTTGAAAGCTTAGAATGCTCTTCTAAATAATTTATGGAACATTTTGAGAAATATATAATATTTAGAATAATAATGAAAATATTACCTATGAAAATCATGAACTATTATAAAAGTGGCACTTAATGTTAATATTTGGTTAAGTTAGATGTTAATATATAGCATTTATTATACTGATTTCTATTCATATTATATTTAGAATAATTAATAATAATCTTTAAGTGAAAATAAATAAAAACTTAACAGCTTATAAATATGGAAGCTAATTCCTTTCAAAGATCATCAGGTGAACAAATTCCTTGATTCTTCCTAATGATTAGTCTATTTAACTCTCATGTTGTGGTCTGTTGACACATCAAAAAGTAATAAACATAAGTGTATCACAATGTATCTTTTTCATTGCTTAACAAACATCATTTAAATGTGCATGACTTCCTAAATAGATTACCAGTAACAAATAAGGCATTAATCTAGGACAAAAGAGTCAGTAGAATCACTAGATACGTTTTTCACCACATACGCAACCACAATGTGGTCCTACTACAGAGACTGGTTCAGTAGGAAAAAAGCATCTGATCTTTGTTTCCATGTTCTATATTTTTTTTTTTTCATGTTCTATATTTTAACACTGAAATAATTTTCCTTCTCTGTGAATGTGGATCCTTAATTCAGCTTTGCTGGTCTGTGTTCATTTTGAGGTGGCACAAAGTGCTTGATGGGGGTGTCCAAGTTTGATTTACTTGGACTGGGTCTACCCATTACACTGCCCAAACCTATAACTTGGATAAGTACTCCTCCTGTCTTTTCTCTCATTCATCATTAGTTATTTTTTTTCTCCTGGCATAGCATTCTCATTTCATCTTGATGATGGAGCAACTCTAGTGTTCACTGGATGTGTTTTCCCTTATGCAATTTTGTAACATAAAAATACAGTATGAACCACAGCTTATCTTTTTAAGAAATTTGAGTGGAATGTTCTCTTATAAGGAAAAGAGAAATTTCATGAGACTCTTTGGGAAAACAACCTATTAATCCATAAATGTATTTGCTTTTCTATGTACCTGACTCATTCTGATTAGAAATATGTGTGCAGAGAGCTGATACAAGGAAAAAAAGCAGAGTAAGAAACTTAAAAATGTCATGCCTCAATAAAAGCAACTGAAAAACTGGCAGAAACTGATACATTCCATATTTTTTGGAAGTCTGGAAACTAACCAAAGCTTGCCACAACCCAGAGAGCACTTATTCAAGAAAAACAGCTGACTCTTGCTAATTGTAGTGAACTTTGTGGCATACACTAGTCCCATGTATTCTCCCTAGCTCAGTCTTGATGATATGTAATAGTCTGCATTCCCAGTAAAGAAAAAGATACATTGCAACTAAAGGAGCAGAAGTGACTCCATTTGCAAAGCTTGTCCTGGGTTGGTCTGTCTGGTGGTTCAACTTGCCCAAAGGATTTGTTTTATCTAACCTAATTTAGAACTCAACAGTGCTAAAGCCACTAGCTGGGGTGGAGAGGAGGGAGGGTATTGGTCAAAAACATTTACAAACAAATGTTTTTGTCACTCCTACATGAAGCAATGGATAACTGTTGGGGAAAACAACATGCTAACAAAAATGAATGAGAGGAAAGGCTGGAGAACAAGATACTTTGAGGAATAAGGGTTTTGAAAAGTTCTAACATATTTCAGGAATCTAGAAGACTCTATGTTGGGCCATGGCACAGAGAATTTGTCCCTACTGGTACTCTAAGTTTCTTTTCCACACTGTGTGGGCTCACACAGTCTTTTTTAAAAAAAATTTAGCTGTTTATTTAATTGATTTTTAAAAATGAATTGTTATTAGAGTATAGTTGCTCTACAACTATAAGTGTTAGTTTCTACTGTATAGCAAAGTGAATCAGCTATGCATATACATATATCCCCTCTTCCCTGGATTTCCTTCCTGTTTAGGTCACCATAGAGCACTGAGTATGGTTCCCTGAGCTATAGAGTAGGTTCCCATTAATTATCTATTTTCTATATAGTATTAATTGTGTACTAGATACATCAGTCCCAATCTCTCAATTAATCCTACCCTCCCCCTTCTCCCTTGGTATCCTTATTTTTGTTCTCTAAGTCAGTGTTTCTATTTCTGCTTTGCAAACAGACAGACTATTTTCTTGGGCTCCATGATCACTGCAGACTATTATTGCAGCTATGAAATTAAAAGATGCTTGCTCCTTGGAAGGAAAGCTATGAAAAAACTAGACAACACATTAGAAAGCATAGACTTCACTTTGCCGACAAAGGTCTGTATAGTCAGAGCTATGATTTTCCCAGTAGTCATGTACAGATGTGAGAGTTGAACCATAAACAGGGCTGAGCACAAAAGAACTGATGCTTTAGAACTGTGGTGCTGGAGAAGACTCTTGAGAGTCCCTTGGACTGAAAGGAAATCAAACCATTCAATCCTAAAGGAAATAAACCCTCAATATTCTTTGGAAGGACTGTTGTTGAAGCTGATGCTTCAACAATTTGGTCATCTGATGTGAAGAGCCAACTCATTGGAAAAGACCCTGATGCTGGGAAAGATAGAAGGCAAAAGGAGAAGCAGGCGGCAGAGGGTGAGATAATTAGATAGCATCACTGACTCAATGGACATGAATTTGAGCAAGCTCCAGGAGATAGTGGAGGACAGAGGAGTCTGGCATGCTAGAGTTTATGGGGTTGCAAAGGGTTGGACATGACTTAGTGACTGAATAACAACAATAACATTTTTCTATTTTCCACATATATGTGTTAATGTATGATATTTGTTTTTCTCTTTCTGACTTACTTCGCTCTGTGTGACAGTTTCTAGGCCCATCCACATCTCTACAAATGACCCAATGTCATTCCTTTTTTATTGCTGAATAATATTCCATTATGTATATATACCACACCTTCTTTATCCATTCCTCTGTTGATGGACATTTAGATTATTTCTATGTCCTGGCTATTGCACTGCAATGAAGTCTTGGGTATGAAATATACAACTTAGAGAATATAGTCAATAATAATGTAATATATTTGATGACAGATGATAACTAGACTTGTTATGACTGTTTTGTAATATATAAAAAATCACTATGCTGTGCACCAGTAGCTTCCCAGGTGTCATTAGTGGTAAAGAACCCATCTGCCAATGCAGGAGACATAAGAGATGCGGGTTTGATCCCTGGGTCGGGAAGATCCTCTGGAGGAGGTCATGACAACCTACTTCAGTATTCTTGCCTGGAGAATCCCGATGGACAGAGGAGCCTGGTGGACTATAGTCCATAGGGTCACAGAGTCAGACACAGCTGAAGTGACTTAGCATGAAGGCACAAATCCTGTGAACCAGGAACTTACATAGTGTAGTAGGTCAGTTATACTTCCAAAACAAATGGACAGACAAACTAATAGAAAAATGAATCAGATTTGTGGTTACCAGCGGGGAGGTGGAATTGTATGAAGGTAGTTGATAGGTACAAATTTCAAGTTATAAGATAAGTAAGTGCTAGGGGTGTAATGTATAACATAATAAATATAAGTAACACTGCTCTATGTTATATACGTGAGTTGTTAAGAAAATAAGAAAGGGGAGGACTTCCCCATAGACAGGGAAATGGTAGGCAATTCCATCCTTAGAGGGTGAGTAGGTCTTCGGACCCTAGTATTTCCTTTCTCCAGTTCAGAACATGCATGACAAGCTCTTCTAATCAAAGATTTATGGAATCCCTGCCATAAACTTAGAAGTCCCTATCAGAATTCCTCCAATAAACTGGCTATTCCAAACATGTGGCACCAAACCTACACAAATTTGGAACTTGTAAAAGGATCTCTGGAACTCCTGGCCAACTAGCTGTACAGGATTACTAACCTTTAAGTATTGTGGCTTTAAATTTTCTAAAATTGAGTTTTTAATTGCTCTTTTTTTTATTTGTATGCATTATAATACAGCTTTAAGGTATTCAGTACACTTTGGTATATACACAATGGTATTCAAATCCTTGATATATACACAATGCCTTAGGCCATGGTTTATTCTTGGCCATCTGTCTTCTGCCATCTAAGGCTGCCTTAGCCCCTTACCTTGAACTCCCACCCTTAGGCTCTCAGAGCAACTAAGGAATAACAGGAGGTGTTTCCTAGTATCCTTCACTTGGGAAAAAATGAGTGAGGATGGGCTTCATGGGTATGTGTTCTGCACAATTACACAGGGCCCTATTCTTGGATGCTTGGAAGTGTCTCAATCATGGTTTAATAATCTGCTGTTGCCATCTTGAATTTTTGAATCTTTTTTGAAGGATCTTACTGTTTTCTGTGTATTATGTAGCCATTCCTGAGGTCCAGCATCAGTTCTAACTTATCTGTTCAGGATGTACCATTAAAATATTTTGAATATCAACCCTTGTTTTCAATATTAGTAAATCAATTACCAGAACATTAGAAATCAATCACCATGCACCCATGCATCCAGTCACCTACCCGTCCCTCAATCCAGTTCAACATTTATTGTATGCATAAACTATATTTCAGACACTGTGATAGTCACAAAAATCACTATCCAGCCTGACACAGTCATTTTCTTGAAGGGCAGAGAAGTGACACTTATTATGTGTCTGCCATGAGTCAACTTCTGTGCTAGGTGCTTTATATAGTAGTATTTCAATAGTCTTTTAATACTCACCACAATCAGAGGGATATGTAAGGTGCCCATGTTATAAATGAGGAAAAACCTAGGTTAAATAATACACTAAAGTGTTAAAACTAGAATGGGAACTCATTATTATTTTCATGCTCAAAACAGTCCTGACTTCATTACCTGTAAAAAGAAGTTATTTGAAAAAGCACCTCTAGAAGTGTGACATCATGAAAAGGAAGCTCCATGGATCCCCTCTATCAGCACAAAAACCATAACTGGTAAATTAAAGTTGCTCTAAAGCCTACAGCACACAGAGAAAGGTTTTTTGAAATAACATACATATTTATTTATTTATTTTTAATTTGCTTGTGTTGGGTCTTTTTTGCTACGCTAGAGCTTTCTCTAATTGCTGTGATCAGGAGCTACTCACTGTTGCAGTGCTCATGCTTCTCATTGGGGTGGCTTCCCTTGTTGCGGAGCACAGGCTATAGGCCTGCAGGCTTTAGTAGTTGCAGTATTCGGGCTCCAGAACAAGGGCTTAATAGTTGTGGTGAACCGTCTTAATTGCTCAGTGGCATGTGGGATCTTCCTAGACCAGGACAAGGGATCGAACCTGTGTCCCCTGCATTGGTAGGCAGATTCCAATCCATGAGACTACCAGGGAAGGCCCTGGGGAAATATTTATTCATGAAAATCTGGTAAACCTTGATAAGATAGCGTCACTTCCATGGCATTTCAGGTTTCCTATATTAGTGAAACAAATTTAAAACGTAGAATAAATGTTCTTTCTGAGTTCACGTATCTTTAGTTAATTGAGTTCTTTCTTTCTGCCAGGTTTTTCCCCATATCCCTCAGTGATTATATGATAGATTTGGCTTATTTGCTTATTGTCTATCTCTACCTAACTTGGGAGTAAATTATAAATTCATTGAGGACAAGGATTTCTTTTTTTGTTTGTTTGTTTAATGCTATAACTCCAATGCCTTAAACACTCTGATACATAGTAGGTGCTTAACAAATATCTGGTGTAAGAAAGATAATTATTCCAGTATATCAATAGAGAGATAACAAGCACAGAATCTATTATAATGGAACAACAGAAAAGGAGATGAATGATTGATATAAATGGCAATATATGTTTCTGTCTATATCTGTTATGCATTCATATGCCTTTATGTAAAAGAGCAATGCTGAGTTAATTTCTTCCAATTTCAAATAATGACTAATATTTATATTGATAAAGCTATTATACTGTGAAGTAAAATAATACTCTGCCTCATTGTAAAGGTTTTTTAGCTTATTGCTATTTTGTCTTCCTTTATTTTTATTTTTTCTTTTATATTTGAGTATAATTGGATAACAATGTTGTGTTAGTGTCTGGTGTATAGCAATGTGATACAATTATATGTATTTGTATTTTTTTTAAATTCCATTCCAATGTATGGCAAAAAACTATTACAATATTGTAAAGTAATTAGCCCCCAACTAAAATAAATAAATTTATAAAAAAAAAAAAAAAAAGAAAAAAAAAATTCCATTCCCATTTAGGTCATTACAGAGTATTCAGTAGAGTGACCTGTGGTATACAGTAGGTCTTTGTTGGTTATCTATTTTAAATATTGCAGTGTATACATTTCAATCCCAAACATACTTAATCTCATATATATTTTATCATGTCACTTTACATCACTGTTGGAATTAAACAATGTACATTTTGCTAATGATAACATATGAATTCGAAAAATATTGATTAGGCACAGTACCAGACACTCGAAAACAAGTGACTTGTGTGAGATTTCTTTTCTCTTGAGAATCCAAAACACTGGAATATGTTGATTAAAACAGTGTTCCTCCCCAAAGAACTATCACATTCTCTTTACTGACAGAAAAACAAGAATCTTGATAACTGAACTCCAACAAGACTCTGAGTTAAACTATTTAAAACCAAACATTAGATTTTCTATAAACCTGTGTTTGATTGAGGCTCTTGCTAATTCATCTTCTCTGTCTGTTGACTATATGCAAGAGCACGTGCACATTCATAATTACTAAATACATTAAGAGAAAATTAATTTTCCTGGCAAATAGCAAATAATTTAGTTACTATTCTTTTTAAAATACATTTCCTTCAGTAACTATATCAACTTATTTTATGCTTGTTCCCTCTTTCTGATGTTATATAAGTGGATTAATTTGAATCTCAGTAGAGAAGAGGCACAGAATATAAAAATAATTGAATAGCGAGCATTTAGTTTTTCAAAATCATATAAAGGAGACACAAAATAAACTCAAGATTCTGAAAAAATAAATATATGCTTGTAAGTAAAACTTCAGAGTAAATGTACAACTGCAACTGGTACTACTACAGATTTGATTAACACCTAGTATGTATATAAGAAAATAATAATAAAAAAAAAAGGAGATGGTCATTCTGAACTCGGAGAAGGCAATGGCACCCCACTCCAGTACTCTTGCCTGGAAAATCCCATGGACGGAGGAGCCTAGTAGGCTGCAGTCTATGGGGTCGCTAGGGGTCAGACACGACTGAGAGACTTCACTTTCACTTTTCACTTCCATGTATTGGAGAAGGAAATGGCAGCCCACTCCAGTATTCTTGCCTGGAGAATCCCAGGGACGGGGGAGCCCGGTGGGCTGCCGTCTATGGGGTCGCACAGAGTCGGACACGACTGAAGCGACTTAGCAGCAGCAGCAGCAGTAGCAGCATTCTGAACTTAAACTTTGGTGCAGAGACACTAAATATTTGTGGGCAAAGCAATAGTCAGGAAAAGAAAATGTGATCAGTGTTGTTCGGTTAAAAATAGTTTCCAAAATACATGATCTAGAGTGATGAGTCCTTCATGAAAAAAATGTTAGAGGACTAACGTAGCTAAGTAATAACTGATGGTATAAACAGCAGCAGAAGTTTTGCTGAGCAGAAGATGTATTTAAACCTCAGATTAAAGATAAAACACCTGAGGAATGTATAGTAATAAAACACAATGGAAATGCTCCAATGGAAATGTGGAAATAAGATGACTTTTTAAAGTAGACTGGTGAAATCAGTGAGACACCACTACACACTTATTGGAATGGCCAAGTACAAAAACCTAATGAAAGCAATTATTGGTCAGATGAAGAACAACAGGAAGTCACATCCATGTTGCTGGGAATGCAAAATGATACAGTCACTTTGGAAGAAATTTCTTACTTAGCTAAGCATTTTCATACCATATGATCTAGCAATTATGCTCCTAGATAGTTCACCAAATGATTTGAAGGCTAATGACCACAAAAAAGCATGAACATGCAGTATATAACAGCTTAAATCTTTCTCTCTCTCACACACACAAAAATTGTAAACCACCACAATGTCCTTTAACAGCTGAATGGATAAAGAAACTATGGTACATCAATATAACATAATATTATTCAAGAATAAAAAGAAATGAGCTACCAAATCACAAAAAAATGGATGAAACCTGAATGAATGTTATTAAGTAAAAGCAGGGAGTCTGGAAAAAGTTACACACTGCACGATGCCAATTATATGATATTCTGGAAAAGGTAAAACTGTAGAGTCAAAAATTTATCAGAATTTTTTTTTCCTTTTGCTTCAGTATAGTTTTATTAGCTTGAATACAGTTTGTCAACACTCAACTTTTCTTCTACTTTGACACACAAATCCACTCAAAGTCCTGATCACCCCATAGCTCATATATTGTAAAGTTATTTTTAATTAATTAATTTATTTTAATTGGAGGCTAATTACTTTACAATGTTGTGGTGGTTTTTGCCATACACTGACATGAATGCCAAGGGTGTACACGTGTCCCCCCGTCCCGAACCTCCCTCCCACCTCCCTCCCCATCCCATCCCTCTGGGTTGTCCCAGTACACCAGCATTGAATGCTTTTCTTCATGCATCAAAATTGGGCTGGTCATCTATTTCCCATATGGTAATATACATGTTTCAATGCTACCTCAAAACTGGGGAGGTTTTGGACTGATTAGAATGTGACTTATTATTCCATGTTGATTTTGAATTCTGCAATGTATTGAATTGATATGTTAGTTGGTATATTTTTGACCTAGTCTTCGGGGTTTTCTATACAGATTCTCATGTCATTTACAAACAGATGCAATTTTATTTCCTTCTATCCTATTTATTCATTTTTCTTGCCTACATACTCTGGGTAGGACTTTAGATACTATATTGAAGAGAAGTGGTGAGGAGGGCACCATTTTCTTGTTCTGATCTTAGAGGAAAACTTTTAGATTTGAATCACTGAGTATGGTGTTGGATGTGTAGTTGTCATATATGGCCTTTTTCAGGTGTAAGTTAATTCCTTCTATATTTAGTTGGTAGAGAGATATTACTATGAAAGGGTGTAGATTTTTAACAGATGGTTTTCCTTCTGCATCTGTTGAGGTGATGCTATGGTTTCTATCTTTCATTCTGTCAATGCAGTGTATAGCATTTATTGAGACTTGTATGATGAACCATCCTTGCATCCCAGGGGTGCATCTCATATGATCTTGATATTAAGTCTTTGAATGTGCTTTGGAATTTCATTTGCCAATATTTTTGAGAATATCTGCATGTACATTTCTTAGGGATATAGGTGTGTAATTTTTTTTTTCTTGTATTGGCCTCAACAGCTATTGTGTCAAAGTAAGGTTGACCTCATGACAATTTTGATAGAATTCTCTTGTCTTCAATTTTCAGGAATGGTTATCATTAATTTATGTTGAGTAGAATTAGCAAATTCTACTAAACGTTTAGTAGGATTCACTAATGAAGCCACCTAGTACTGATCTTTTGTGTGTACGTATAAAGGTAGGTATGGCAATTTCATTATGGACTCAATCTTCTTATTAGATTTAAATCTATTCAAATGATCTATTTCTTCATGACTCCAGTCTTGGTAGATTTTATGTTTGTAACACTATAAGAATCTGCCAGCAATGCAGTAGACCCAGATTTGTCCAATTCCTGGGTCTGGAAGATACCCTGGAGAAGGGATAGGCTACCTAATCCAGTATTCCTGGGCTTCTCTGGTGGCTCAGACAGTAAAGAGTCTGCCTGCAATGCAGGAGACCTGGGTTCAAACACTGTGTTGGGAAGATCCCCTGGAGGAGGGCATGGCAACCCACTCCAGTATTCATACCTGAAGAATCTGCATGGACAGAGGAGCCTAGCGGGCTACAGTCCCTGGTATTGCAAAAGTTGGACATGACTAAGCAATTAAGCATGCATGCATTGTTAATCTTAGTCTACTATGATCCTCTGTATATATGCATTATCGATTGTATTGTTTCTTCTTTCATTTCTGATGCTATTTGCATCATCTCTCTTATTAATCAATCTAGCTGAGAGTTTGTCAATTTTATTTATTTTTTTGAGAAACAAAACTGTTTCTCTGATTTTTCTATTGTTTTTCTAGTCTACATTTCATTTACTTCTGTCCTGCAAATGAGCATGTATGTGTACTCACTGATATCTGACTCTTTGAGACCCCATGAACTGTATCCCTCCAGGCTCCTTTTTATCTGGAATTTTCCAGGCAAGAATACTGGAGTGGATTGCCATTTCCTACTCCAGCGGATCTTCCTACCCCTGGGATCGAGCCCATGTCTCTTGCATCTTCTGAACTGTCAGGTGGATTCTTTACTACAGAGCCACCTGGGAAACCCTAGAACAAAGTGTACCATGAAGGAAATGTACATGGCACATCAAGACAGAGCAACATGAGAATAAACCTATTTAAATGGGGAAATAAGAGAAAACAGAAAACCTCTCCGATGAGGTAACATTTAAGCCATGATCTGAGGGCTGAGGAGCTATCCTCCAGCATGAAAGTGAAAGTGTTAGTCACTCAGCTGTGTCCGATTCTTGGAGACTCGGTGGAATGCAGCCTGCCAGGCTCCACTGTCCATGGAATTCTCCAGGCAAGAATACTGGAGTAAGTTGCCATGTCCTCCTCAAGGGGATTACCTGTATATCATTTTTGAATATACACTTGCCCCACTTGTCCAAAATTCAACCCAGAGAAGACTATCTGTACTCCTCTAGGACATTGTTAACTGCCTAACTGAGCACTCAGACACTGGAAATAGGATTCCTTGCAACTTCCTCCATGTCGTAGATATGTTTCAGTCATATCTATGTAGGTTTTCTACGTATCTACATTGGACTGAAGCCTTCCCTTGCAGACAGGCTACTGCCTCTTCTGTGACTAAAGTCCTTTTTTAAAAGATTATCCCTAACTGGGGAACTCCTCTCAAACTTCAGAATGATTGAGGCTCCCTTTTTGCTAGTCAATTACTCTGGCTAGCTTTAAAACACTTTCACTGTGCTTACCACCCTTTGTCCTCTGGTTTAGTCAAATGCACTAATGACATTTTTTAAGACTCAGCAAAATTTGTTGAAGCTCTCCAATTACCTTTGCCAAAAGCTTTCCCATTGAGCTTGTTGAATCACAGATCCACCACCCCTTTTGGAACACATAATCTCTTGCCCTTTGAGACAGTCAAATGATACTCACATGTTCCCTGCCTCTTTTGACTCATGACTGATAAAAGGAGAGGTGCACTGATATTTCAACACATCGTACAACGTGGAGAATTCCTCTATTGGAAGAAACACTTTCAGAAGGACCGTCTTCAACCTTGCTGGAAAGGCACCTATCAGCGACTGCTAATCAACCTTTGTGCCACCAACTCTGATGATAGTCTCTTGGACATACATGATACACCTAATGAAAGAACCAATCCTGACTGGACCTCCACTTCATCTGGTGATCTGAAAGTAAACATTTTCTGAAATTGAAGTAGAAGATATCTGATAAGACAGCTTTCCCAAGATATTCAGATTAGGTGTGTTGAAAATTTATCTGCCAAACCTCTGATGGTTGCACGATGCTTCAGATGATCTCCAATGTCTATGATGTTGATAACATGAACTTTAGATAAAAAGTGCCTGAGAGTTATCCCTCTTACACCACCTTGTTTCGCTAATGTAACTTCAGTATGCTTGCAAACTGTGCACTTTCACTCTAACATGGGATACTACACCAAGGAATGGTCCTTCTTGCACCGGTGGTGAGGGCAGAAACTGTTGAAACTGGAAAATCTGACTCTTGATCAGTGATGTTTTCGGAGAAAGATCTTGATCAATGGGAAGAACTGCAAAAATTAGTAAAGAGAAACTTCCATTAAAATAGAGTTGGGAGACCAGAAGGCAGAACTCTCAGAGATGACAGGAGAGCCCAACAGAAAGAAGAAAGACTTCCTCTTCCTGAATGGCAAGAGCTCAGCCAATAAAAGACTGTCAGGACTCAGTCAATGAAAAACCACCACACTTCAAACCCTCAGCCTCCCATGGACACATTGCTTAGTGTAGACTTTAAAACTTCCTCTTTCTTTCTTTAAAAAAGTTATCATCTCCCTGTTAGGGAGACTTGCATGTGGCTCACCATAGTTGCAGACCATATATTGCAATTCTTCACTGATCTGGAATAAACTCATTTTTGTTGCAGCAATAACTGACAGTCTGTTTTAGGTCAACCCAATCTGAACACTAGTCTGTATAAACCTGAGCGAGGTTACTGTCCTGTCAGTACTAGTATTCTCAGCCTGGCAGCCTTCCATTGTCTCTCTGAAGGAAAACAAAAACAAACAAAAAACACAGTAGGTTTCTTCGAGTGGGTCTTGAAATCATGTGATTGTCATCTACCTCACATTACGCAAAATGCATGATGCACAAAAAAATCACAGCAGGAGTGGGAAAAGGCCACGGATTTGTGAGAGAATATTGAGAGAGTGCCCTTAAAAGCCTGTGAGTCTCCCCAACCAAGAAAGTGGAGTGAAAGTAGGTCCTCTTCTGACAGCCACTCAGTCAAGCAAAACGGTGTTCAAGAATCCTCCCTAGAGCCTCAAGTGTGCCTCCTCTCCAACATGAACCAAGAGGGACTGTGACATGGGGGCAGGAGGCCTGGGCAGTGCATTTGCCTTGCCCACTAGCTAGAACCCCGCCTAGGACCCACTCTCACTCCTTGAGACGTCACCATCACTGTGGTAGCCATTGTTAGGTCTGTGTCCCTTTGTCCCAGGGAACGCCACAGACCCCTCCAAGAGTCTCAGACTAAAGTCAGAGAGCCCTTGGACCTAACCCACAAACTTCTGAAAGAGAGGTTCCTGCCTCCAGCCCAACCTCACTCCCCTCCTTCCTACCTCAGGGGAACAAATTTCCCTGATTCTCTGAGAAAGGAGGGCAAGAAGTGAGTGAGGTGGGAGAAGCTGCTCCCACAGAGTTGGCTGCTTCCTTCTCCTCTCAAGCAGCACAGAAACACCTGGCATCCTTTGGAGGCAGAGATCCACCCCAGCCCTAGATGCTGGCAACGTCAGTGGGGATGCAATCCCCAAGGCCACCACCATGAGTGCCAAGTGAAAGGTGTTGAAGAAGGTCATCATTAAGAGGGGTGAGGCTCCATCATGTGATTTGAATGTGACGAATGAGTATGGCTACATCAGCAGGCACCATACCCAGGAAGATGTGTTTGTTCACCAGACAGCCATCACCTGGAAAAACACTGGCAAGTACCAATGCAGCATGGGCGATGGCGAGATGGTGGAGTCCCACGTGGTGCAGGGTGAGTGGGGCACCGAAGCCACTAAGGAAATCAGGTCAGTGAGTTAGCCCCAGTGAAGGGAAGCCACTATGCTGCCAACTGCTCTGGCTTCTGTCAGGGCTTCTACATCCACGGCCTTGTGCCAAAATCACAGGGTCCCAAAGGTGCCACGGACATCACTGATGAATACAAGGGCAGCAGCAAAAGCTTTACTGTGGCCCATGGCCTCAGACGCCATCTGCCTGGTCACCCCCAAGACCAAAAAATGAGGTGCTTGTGGCCTTTTGGCAGGGCCCCACCTATGACCTGCTGCCCATGGATCCCGGCTACCACCAGTGGCCCCTGGTCTGACCACTTGCCTGAGTCTGCCCTCACTGCAAGCCTGGAGGGCCATCCTCAGTGGGGTGTGGGCCCCAGATACCTGCTGAGTCACCCTGGGGACCAATCCACCATTCCTTGTCAAAGACGCTCACCAGGCATCTCTGAAGAGCCAGAGGCAGAGCACAGGGAGAATGGGTGTGATGCCAGCAGCAACCCACAATAGAGGCCCGCTCCACGCTATGGATCCCACCACCAGAATAACCTGCCACTCCACCCGCAGCAAGCACCTGGCACACAGGGCCAGGATTCTGAGAGAGGAGAGGGCAAGATCAAGAAGAGCCCCACTGAAGCACCTGTTTTTGCCCCTGTGGCCAAGAAGAAGGATGCCCCTGAGGAAGGGAACTCTTGTCCATGGATGCGCCCTCTACCACCTGGGCTTAGTAACAGCGAGGCTCCCTCCCTAGGGACTCCCTGTCCTAGCCTACAGGTGATCTCCCCTTGAGCAGATGATGCCCTTTTTGCCGCTCAGTCCAAATATCCACATTGGATTTTAGATCTAGGACCTGAAAATAATAAATGCCCTTTACCTAAGGTGTGAGGATCAATTACAAGATCTACGTACTTCTAAATTCCCTTATACCATCTGCCTTGGTAGTTTGTGTACACACACATTCACACACATACAGACACACTCACACACATCTCTAAAACTATTATTTTAAAGATCTGACCAGGACAATAGCTATTATTCTGCATCCCCAGATGAATTAGGTGAAGTAATTTTAAAAATTGTCTTCTATTTTAATACAAAAACGAGGACTACCTCACACTGAAAATGAACTGACATTACTGTTGTGATATTACACCTGATTGGTCATTTTCTCAATAAAACATTTCAGGTTCCTTTCATCTATTATCACACTTGTCTGAAACCTTTTAAAACCTACTAGCCTGTGAAAAGAAGAGAAGCGAAAAGCAAAGGAGAAAAGAAAAGATATTCCTAACTGAATGCAGAGTTCCAAAGAATAGCAAGGAGAGATAAGAAAGCCTTCCTCAGCGATCAATGCAAAGAAATAGAGGAAAACAACAGAATGGGAAAGACTAGAGATCTCTTCAAGAAAATTAGAGATACCAAGGGAACATTTCACGCAAAGATGGGCTCGATAAAGGACAGAAATGGTAGGGACCTAACAGAAGCAGAAGATATTAAGAAGGGGTGGCAAGAATACACAGAAGAACTACACAAAAAAGATCTTCATGACCCAGATGATCAAGATGATGTGATCACTCATCTAGAGCCAGACATCCTGGAATGTGAAGTCAAGTGGGCCTTAGAAAGCATCACTACGAACAAAGCTAGTGGAGGTGATGGAATTCCAGTTGAGCTATTTCAAATCCTGAAAGATGAGGCTGTGAAAGTGCTGCACTCAATATGCCAGCAAATTTGGAAAACTCAGCAGTGGCCACAGGACTGGAAAAGGTCAGTTTTCATACCAATCCCAAGGAAAGGCAATGCCAAAGAATGCTCAAACTACCACACAATTGCACTCATCTCACATGCTAGTAAAGTAATGCTCAAAATTCTCCAAGCCAGGCTTCAGCAATACGTGAACTGTGAACTTCCAGATGTTTAAGCTGGTTTTAGAAAAGGCAGAGGAACCAGAGATCAAATTGCCAATACCTGCTGGATCATCGAAAAAGCAAGAGAGTTCCAGAAAAATATCTATTTCTGCTTTATTGATTATGCCAAAGCCTTTGACTGTGTGGATCACAATAAACTGTGGAAAATTCTTAAAGAGATGGGAATACCAGACCATCTGACCTGTCTCTTGAGAAACCTGTATGCAGGTCAGGAAGCAGCAGTTAGAATTGGATGTGGAACAACAGACTGGTTCCAAATAGGAAAAGGAGTATGTAAAGGCTGTATATTGTCACCCTGCTAATTTAACTTCTATGCAGAGTACATCATGAGAAATGCTGAGCTGGAGGAAGCACAAGCTAGAATCAAGATTGCTGGGAGAAATATCAATACCCTCAGATATGCAGATGACACCACCCTTATGGCAGAAAGTGAAGAAGAACGAAAGAGCCTCTTGATGAAAGTGAAAGAGGAGAGTGAAAAAGTTGGCTTAAAGCTCAACATTCAGAAAACTAAGATCATGGCATCCGGTCCCATCACTTCATGGGAAATAGATGGGGAAACAGTGGAAACAGTGTCAGACTTTATTTATTTGGGCTACAAAATCACTGCAGATGGTGCTTGCAGCCATGAAATTAAAAGACGCTTACTCCTTGCAAGGAAAGTTATGACCAACCTAGACAGCATATTAAAAAGCAGAAACATTACTTTGCCAACAAATGTCCATCTAACCAAGGCTATGGTTTTTCCAGTGGTCATGTATGGATGTGAGAGTTGGACGGTGAAGAAAGTTGAGTGCCGAAGAAGTGATGCTTTTGAACTGTGGTGTTGGAGAAGACTCTTGAGAGTCCCTTGGACTACAAGGAGATCCGACCAGTCCATCTTAAAGGAGATCAGTCCTGGGTGTTCATTGGAAGGACTGATGTTGAAGCTGAAACTCCAATACTTTGGCCACCTGATCCAAAGAGCTGATTCATTTGAAAAGACCCTTTCAAGATTGAGGGAAAGATTGAGAGCAGGAGGAGAAGGGGATGCCAGAGGATGAGGTGTTTGGATGGCATCATCGACTCAATGGACATGGGCTTGGGTAGACTCCGGGAGTTGGTGATGGACAGGGAGGCCTGGCCTGCTGTGGTTCATGGGGTCGCAGAGAGTCGGACGCGACTGAACTAAACTAAACTAAAAAGCCCATAATTGTATTGTGACAGTCCTTTCCATCTTTTCTTAGAAGGAGTTTTAGCAATGATCATACGTATTTATCTGTTTACAAGTCATGAATTTAAGACTAATCTGGACTTACAGGCGTAACATTTCAGGGTGTTCTAAAGAGTAAGAATGTATAAAAAAAGGTGTACCCCGAACTCTTTTATTTTCATCCTCTTTTGCTGCCCTGGAAATGGAGCAAAAAATAGGGAGGGTGGACACAACTATGCACACTTATTGATTAGATAGTTCTCTATGAGAGAAAAACAAGAAAACCTGAGCAAAACATCATGGCATGTAAAAAATATGGTTCTCTGAAAGCAGAATTAGCCCCTTTTGAATTTTTTTTCTTTTAATGGACTCGATTTATTACCATTTAAGTATATAAAAGAAAATGGGCATTAGGGGCTGTGGGTGGTGGACAATGAGGAGATGCTCATCCAAGGGTACAAACTTCCAGTTGTAAGATGAGTAAGTTCTGAGGACCTAGTATACAGCATGGAGACTATGGTTAACAGTACTGTCTTGTATACTTGAAAGTTGCTATGAGAGTAGAGCATTGATGTTCTCACCATGACAACAACAACAAAATGCTAATTATGTGAGGTGAAGGATGTGCTAATTAATCTTACTGTGGGAAAGGTTTAACATACACATGTATGAAAGATATCGCATTGTACATCTAAAATTTACACTATATCTCAATAAATCTGTGGGGGGAAACTTAAGGAAAAAAATAAAGTGAGCAAGGAAGCAGGTATAATTTTTGTTGTGCACACCTCTGGAGGTGAAGAGAAACATGTAGTCCATATCTTCTTCTGTGCTTCCTGGTTGAGTTCTTCCCGGGGGCCTGAGGAAGATTCCTGGAAGGCTGAGCAGGTGAAGTTCAGTCCACCTCAATTCCATCAAACAGAGAATCTCTGATTGGGAGTGTCATTCCTATCCTGGTCTTTATTTGAACATGTGGTGGAGTTGATGGATGGGAGGCAGGAGTTGGGTTTGGAGGTTGGGGAAATGAGCCATAAATACTTGAAACCAACAGAGGTCTTTAAAGCTTCATGTTACAGATGAAGGAAATTGGATTATAACTAGCAAGATCCAAATGCTTTTCTTATTTACATGCTGAGGCATTTTATACCAGACTAAAAGCTAGCCTAAGGTATTTGGAGAGGGAGTATTCAATCATCCATTATGGCTATGTATCCAAATCCATTCACACAGAAACAGTAGAGATCCTTCATTCAGAGAATATTTGAGTGTCCTCCTGTGCCAGACACTCTGCCAGGCACTAGGAACTGCATCATAAGGAAGAAGATGGCCCCTTATCTCAAGGAGCCCACAACCTAGTGGAGAGAAACCTGACAGTGGCTACACCATGGAGTGAGTGCTCTGGGGTAGTTAGCACAGGATGTGAGAGGAAACACAGGTCAGGCAGACACTTGAATTTAAAATTCTACCTAGCAATCACCGCCAAACTGCGATTTGATAAAGTCATGTCAACATAGAGCTAGAAGTGGTCCATCCAGACTCCTAGCCCAGTGCACTTCCCAGTATACCAACTGATGTCTTCAGAGACTAGCAGAGGGCACCAAAAGTCACCAAGCATATGAGTTTATACTGACGCACAGCACCAAGTGAGAATAGGGGAAGACTTGAAGTGAGACGAAACCTGCTCTGATTAGGAATGAACTCAGGTCAGTCCAGAATGTCTCTTTATGCCAAGTAACAGACACAGAAAGGGGGCAGAGAAATGTCGTCTGTATGTACAGCGTTGGGTTCATAGGCTTCTCCCTGCTGAGTGAGGTGCATGTGTCAGGAGGCAGTGGGTGTATTAGCCTGGCCCTGGAGGCTTCACTTTTGGGGAATGGAGTACATAAAGGGCCAGACTAAGGAATCTTGAATTTTCCCTGCTCAAAAAGGTGCCTGTCAGGATCCATTAACAGAAGTTGACCTGGTGATTGCTGTCTGAGGGTGAAGCAGGGGAGAACTGAAGGGTACAGAGGCTCATCACAGAGTTATTCATACGTCAGTAGGGATGACTATATTAAACTGGCAGCAGGAACATTCTGCTGATTCCCAATTGCTCCAGGATTGAGAAAAAATCCAGGAAAACCTCTACTTCTGTTTCATTGACTACACTAAAACCTTTGACTGTGTGGATCACAGCAAACTGTGTAGAATTCTTAAAGAGACAGGAATAGCACACCAGCTCACCTGCCTCGTGAGAAACCTGTATGCAGGTCAAGAAGAAACAGTTAGAACCTGGCATGGAAGAATGGACTGGCTCAACATTGGTAAAGGTGTACGTCGAGGCTGTATATTGTCACTCTGCCTATTTAACTTATATGCAGAGTACACCATGCAAACTGTTGGGCTGGAAGAACCACACAAGATTGCTGGGAGAGTTATCAATAACCTTCAATATGCAGATGACCCCACCCTTATGGCAGAAAGTGAAGAGGAACCAAAGAGCCTCTTGATGAAGGTGAAAGAGGAGTGTGAAGAAGCCTGCATAAATTCAAAATTCAAATGTTCATAAAAACTAAGATCACGGCATCTGGTCCCATCACTTCATGGCAAATAGTTGGGGAAACTAGGGAAACAGTGACAGGCTTTATTTTCTAGGGCTCCAAAATCACTGCAGGCAGTGACTGCAGCCATGAAATTGAAAGACATTTGCTCCTTGGAAGAAAAGCTATGACCAACCTAGACAGCATACTAAAAAGCAGAGACACTACTTGGCCGAAAATGACCCATCTAAGTCAAAGCTATGGTTTTTCCAGCAGTCATGTGTGGATGTGAGAACTGGACCATAAAGAAAGCTGAGCACCAAAGAAATGATGCTTTTGAACTGTGGTGGTGGAGAAGAGTCTTGAGAGTCTGTTGGACTGCACAGAGACCCAACCAGTCAATCCTAAAGGAAATCAACCCTGAATATTCACTGGAAGGACTGATGCTGATGCTGCAATACTTTGGCCGCCTGACGCCAAGAGCCAACTCATTGGAAAACCCTCAGATGCTGGGAAAGATGGAAGGCAGGAGGAGAATGGGACGACAGGGGACGAGATGGTTGGATGGCATCACCAACTCAATGGACATGAGTTTGAGCAGACTCCGGGAGCTGATGAAGGACAGGGAAGCCTGATGTGCTGCAGTCCGAGGAGTCGCAAAGAGTCGGACCCAACTGAGTGACTGAGCAGCAACCAGGATTTAGGCATTGTTGTTGTTCAATCACTCACTCTGATTAACTTTCTGTAATGTGGTTCCTGTTCTGGCTGTTGTGGGATTGTGGTCCTCCTTGCTTCTTTTGTCTTCCCTCGGGTGGATGAGGGTAAGAGGCTTGTGTAAGCTTCCTGATGGGAGGGACTGGCGGTTTGAAAACTTCATTCTTGCTCTGGTGGGTAGGGCTGTGCTCAGTAAAACTCGAAATATCTGCTGATGAGTGGTGCTGCGCTTCCTCCCTGTTAGATGTTTGGCCTAGGGAGACCCAGCCCTGGGGCTCTTTGGGCTCTATGGTAGGCTTAATGGCAACCTCCAAGAGATCTTATGCCAAAGGGAAGCTTCCAGGACTGGTGTTGCCAGTGTCCCCATCCCTGCAGCGAGCCACTGTCAAGCCACATCTGCAACACTAGCAGGTAGGTCTGTCTGCTTCAGTCTCTTGTGCTGCCACTGCTCCTTTTCCATGAGCCTTGGGGCATGCACGGTTTTGTCTGTTCCCTCCAATAGTGGCATCTCTGTTTTCCCCAGTGCTCTGGAAGGCTTGTAATCAAATCCCGCTGGCTGTCAATGGCAGATTCCCTGGGGATTCCAGTCCCTGTGCCAGCTTACCAGACTGGGAAGCCTGATGTGGGGCTCTGAACCTTCACACCAGTAGGAGAACATCTTTGGAATTATTCTTCGCCAGTTTGTGGGTCACGCACCTGGCCGGTATGGGATTTGACTTAACCATGTTTTGACTTTCCTGTCTCGTTGTGGTTTCCTCTTTGTCTTTGGACAAGAGGTATCTGTTTTTGGTGAGCTCCAGCATCCTCCTGTCAATGGTCGTTCAACAGCTAGTTTCAATTTTGGTGCTCTCTCAGGAAGAGAGGAGCATGTGTCCTTCTATGCCACCATCTTGAAAGAGAAGCATGCGTTCTCTGTTCTAAACCAGGCTTGGGAGGAGGGCATGGCAACCCACTCCAGTGTTCTTGCCTGGAGAATCCCATGGACAGAGGAGCCTGGAGGGCTGCAATCCATGGGGTCGCAAAGAGTCGGACACGACAGAAGCAACTTAGCACGCATGCATGCACACAGGCTTGAACTTTCTGCTCTGTTCACTCTGCCTCTTTGTGGCCCCATGGACTCCAGCACGCCAGGCTTCCTGTCCTTCACTATCACTCGGAGTTTGCTCAAGTCCATGTCCACTGAGTCACTGATGCTATCTAACCGTCTCATCCTCTGCCACCCCTTCTCCTTTTGCCTTCAATCTTTCCCAGCATCAGGGCCTTTTCACATCAGGGGGCCAAAATACCAGAGCTTCAGCTTCAGCATCAATCCTTCCCATGAATATTCAGGGTGGATTTCCTTTAAGATTGATTGGTTTGATCTCCTTGCAGCCCAGGGGACTCTCAAGAGGCTTCTCAAGGGCAAAACTAACAACATTTACATTTATAGTAGATACGCTTTCAGAGTAGCTCATGGCTTTGAAATGGTGTAGAAGCAACACAACTTCTAACTGCCAGGGGAAACAAAATTCAAGATGGCTTTTGTTCAGGGATTAGTCGATGCAATCCTTACAGAGGCATTCTAAACCTGATGCTCTGGAAGCTAAGGCAAATCAAATCGCCTTGCTGATACTTCTGCAAGGAATGCTGCTCTTAAAGTAACCGACAGTAGCCAAACCTCTGTCATGGTGCACAGGGATATTTCCCCAAATTATAAGTTGGGAAAACTGGCCTAGAGAGGCCCGACACTTAGTCTCAGAGAAGGGAAAGCAAGACTGGAGGTTAAACAATTGTTGGTTTGATTAAAAGAGAAAGATCTGAGTCAGACCAAATAGCAGCACAGTTTCACTGGAGACTTTAAAATTCCCCCTCGTAGCCACTGTAACGTGCATTGAGCTACTGACCAACAGACGGAATGATAGCATTTGTGAATCCGTATTGGTGGGGAAACACTAACAAGGGGCCAAAAAGTGCTTACCTCAATGGATCTCAAGATGTGAGCCTTGCTTAGCTTCGGAAAATACTGACAATCTCTTTCTCGAGAGGCAGTAGATGCGTTCTTTCAGCAATGAGTTAAAGTTGCTGTTGTTTCCCATCCTCCAGTATTTGGTGTTTGCATTTGGGGGGGGCAGTTCTAACAGGTGTGTATTCTTGTTGCTGAGTTGCTAAATCATGTCTGACTCTTTGTGACCCCATGGACTGCAGCATGCCAGGCTTCCTTGTCCTTCACTATCTCCCAGAGTTTGCTCAGATTCATGTCCACTGAGTCGGTCATGCTATCTACCCATCTCATCCTCTGTCGCCCTCTTCTCCTGTTGCCCTCAATCTTTCCCAGCATCAGGGTCTTTTGAAGCAGGTGCATGATGCTATCTTATTCTTTTCATTTGTAGTTCCCTTACAGTGTATGATGTGTATCATGCTTGTGTCAACTTAACTATCATTAGCTGTATATCATCCTTGAAACCACTTGGCCCACTTGTCCAAAATACACCCCAGAGAAGACTGGCTGTACTCCTCCTGGACAGTTTAAACTGCCTCAGTGGAGCATTCAGGCACTGGAAATAAGGTTCCTTACAACTTCCTCCACCTCGTGGATGTATTTTAGTCATGGTCAGTATGTTTTCACGTCGGACCGAACCTTTCCTTGCAGACAGGCTACTGCCTCTTCTGTGGCTAAAGTCCTTTTGGAAAAGTTTATCCCTATTCAGGGAATTCCTCTCAAACTTCAGAATGATCGAGGCCCCCATTTTACTGATCAGTTACTTCCACAAGTCTGCACCGTTTGGCTAGTTTTACAACACTTTCACTGTGCTGACCAGCCTCACTCCTCTGGTTTAGTCAAATGCACTAACAGCATTATTAAGACTCAGATGGCAAGATTTGTGGAGGCCCTCCAATTATCTTGGCCAACAGCATTGCCTTTTGGTCCTTCTGAATCTCAGATCCACTCTGTTTGGAACGCAAAAACTCTCACCCTTTGAGACAGTCACAGGATAGTCACTTGGCTCCTGCCTCTTTTGACCCACCACTGATAAGAGGAGAGGTCCTCTGATATTTCAACACACCTTGCAACTGGGATGTTACATCTATTGGCAGAAACACTTCCAGAAGGACTCACCTCTACCTTTCTGGAAAGGCCCCTATCAGGTACTGCGAACCAGCCCTAGTGCCACCAAGCTCCAGGGAATAGACTCTTGGACTCACATGACACACTTAAAGAAAGCACCAATCCTGATGGGACCTGCACATTATCTAATGATCTGAGTCAAGATTTTCTGAAGCTGAAGCAGAGATGATATCTGATAAGACAGCCTTCCCAGGATATTCAGAGTACATCTCTTGAAAGTTTGTCTGCCAAATCTCTGATGGTGGTACAGTGCTTCAGATGATCTCCAGTGTCTATGATATTGAAAACATGAACTTTAGAGAAAAAGTGCCTGAGAGTTCTCCCTCCGACCCCTCTTGTTACTCTAATGGGACTTCAAAACATTTCCAAACTCGGCACTTTCACTCTAACATGGGATACTGTGCCCAGGAGAGGTCTTTCCTGGCACAGGGGCGTGGGAGTGGGGGGAGGAGGGGGGGGGCTGTTGGCAAAAGCTGCTGAAACTGAAAAACCAATCTGACTCTTGATCAGTGATGCTTTCAGAGAAAGATCTCGGTCAAAGGGGAGAAAGGTAAAAATTAGTAAAGAAAAACTTCCATTAAGATAGAGTTGGGAGGCCAGAAGAGAGAGCTCTCAGACATGACAGCAGAGCCCAGCAGGAAGAAGAAAGACTTCCTCTTCTTGCCTGCCAAGAGTTCAGCCAATGAGAGACTGTCAGGACCCAGCCAATGAAGAGCCACCATGCTTCAAACCCTCAGCCTCCCATGGACACTGCTTAGTGCAGCCTTCCTAACCTCCTCTTTCTTTCAAAGATTTATCTTCTCCCTGTTAGGGAGGCTTGCGTGTGGCTCACCATGGTTGTAGACCCTGAATTGCAATTCAATCTTGATATAGAATAAACTCATTTTTGGTGGAGCAATCCTTGGCAGTCTATTTGTTTTAGGTCAACACAATTTTGACACTAGGCTGAATAATCGTGCACTACGTTAGTGTCCTCTCAGCACTAGCATTCTAGGCCTGGCAGCCTTCCTCTGTCTCTCAGAAAGGAAACAAAAACAAAACAAACAAACAAAACCCACAGCAGGTTTATTTGATTAGGTCTTCAAATCACACGGCTGTCATCTGCCTCAAGTGGTGCAAAATGTCTGACCCACACTATGGGCTCCCCAGTGGTCGGAAGAGGACCAGCGATTTGTGAGAGAATATTGAGCGAGTGCCCTTAGCAGGCTGTGAATCTCTCCAACCAAAGAAGAGGGGTGGAACGTGGGTCCTTTCCTCACATCCATTCAAGCAAGCAAGAGGGTTCTCAAGGCCCTTCCCTAGAGCTTCAGGTGAGCCTCCTTCTCCACCATGAAGCAGGGGGTACTATGATGCGGTGGCCGGAGGCTGGGGCGGAGTGCATTTGCCCCTCCCCCTGACCCAGCTCAAGCTACTTCAAGGACCCACCCCGCCCCCACCCCTTGAGAGCTCACCATCACCATGGCAGCCATTGTTTGGTCCGCGTGCCTGTTGTCCCAGGAGATGCCACAGGCCTCTCCAAGACTCTCAGACTAAAGCCAGAGATCCCTTGGCCCTAACCCACAAACCTCCCAGAGAGAGGCTCCTGCCTCCAGCCCGAGCCCCCTCCCACCCTTCCAACCTCAGAGGAACACATTTCCCTCAGATTCTTGGAGAAAGGAGAGCAAGGACGACCTGATGAGTGAGGTAGGAGAGGCCACCCTCACGGAGGTGGCCGCTTCCGTCTCCCCTCAAGCCTCCTGGAAACCCCAGGCATCCTTGGGAGGCGGAGACCCGACCCTAGCCCTAGACACAAGCCACCACAGTGGGAATGCGATCCCCAAGGCCATCTCCAGGGGCGCCAAGGGAAAGGAGCCCAAGAAGGTCATCGCTGAGAAGGTCCTAGGCTCTGTCGTGTGGTTTAATGCGAAGAACGGGTATGGCTTCATCAGCAGGCACGATACCCAGGAAGATGTGTTTGTTCACCATTCGGGCATCACCCAGAACAACCCCCACAAGTACCAACGCAGCATGGAGGACGGCGAGACAGTGGAGTTCGACGTGGTGCAGGGCAAACGGGGCAATGAGGCCGCTAACGTGACCGGGCCAGCGGGCGCGCCATTGAAGGAAAGCCGCTACGCTGCCCACCGCACCAGCAGCCGCCGGGGCTCCAGCATCCACCGCCATGGGCCGCCACCGCAAGGTCCCAAGAGCGTGGAGGACGACGTTGATGAACGCGAGGGCAGCGGCGAAGGCTTCACCGTGGCCCAGGGCCTCAGACGCCCTCTGCCTGGCCACCCCCAAGACCAACGACTGAGGCGTTTCCCGCCCTCCCACTGGGACCCATCAGTGACCCTCCACCCATTGATCCTGGTTACCATCAGCAGCCCCCGGTCCGGCCAGCAGCCTGGGTCACCCGCCACCACAAGGCAGGAGGGGCATCCTTGGGGGGGTCGGGGCCCCTACTACCTGCTGACTCACCCTAGGGCCCAAGGCACCACTCCTGGTCCAAGAAGCTCACCAAGCATCCCGGAGGAGCTGGAGGCAGAGCACAGCCAGAGCAGGCATGAAGCCAGCAGCAATCCTCCACAGAGGCCCCCTCCACGCTATGGATCCAGCCGTCCCAATAACCGGCGCCGCCGCCTGCAGCAAGGGCCTGATGCCAAGGGACAGGATTCTGAGGGAGGAGAGGGCACGATCAGGAAGAGCCCCACTGAAACACCTGCTTCTGTCGCTGTGGCCAAGAAGAACGACGCCCCTGAGGAGGAGAACCCCATGGTCATGGATGCACCCTCTGCCGCCCGGGCCTAGTCACAGCTCGGATCGCTCCCCAGGGACTCCCTGACCTGGGCTACAGGTGATGTCCCCTTGAGGAGCTCAGTCCAAACATGCACACAGATTGTTAGATTTGGGACCTGAAAAAAATACATGCCCTTTATGCAAAGTGAGAAGATAAATGACAAGATCCATATAATTCTAAATTCCCTCATACCATCTGCCTTGGTAGTATCCTGACACACTCACACACACACACACACACACACACACACACACACGCACGCACACAAACACACACTTCTGAACCTATATCTTTAATGGTCTGACCAGGACCACACCTATTATTCTACATCCCCAGGTGAATTAGGTCAACTAACGTTAAAAAATTGTGTTTTATTTTTAACAAAAAAAATGAAGATTATCTGAAACTGAAGATGATTTCACATTGCTCACCTGGCTGGTATTTTAGCAATAAAACACTTCACTTTTCCTTTATCTCTTATCACTGCTGTCTGAATTTTTTTTTTAAGGTACTCGATCTAATACCATTGAACTATAAAAATGAAAATGAGCATGAGGGGCTGGGGGTGTTGGACAATGAGAAGATGCTCATCCAAGGGTACAAACTTTGAGTTGTAAAATGAATAAGTTACAATGACCTAAGGTACAGCATGGAGACTATGGTTAACAATACTGTTTTGTATACTTGAAAGTTTCTATAAGAGTAGATCATTAATGTTCTCACTGTGACAACAACAAGAAAATGCTAATTATGTGAGGAGAAGGATGTGTTCCTTAATCTTATTGTGGGCAAGGTTTTACAACATACACCTGTGTGAAAATTATCACGTACATCTTAAACTCACACAATATCTCCATAAATTTGTGGGGGTGAACCTGAAGGAAAAAAAGAAAGGAAGCAAGTGTAATTTTCGTCGTGAGCAAGGAAGCATCCCTGGAGCTGAAGAGAAACATGTATTCCATAATCTTCATCTGTGCTTCCTGGTTGTTGAGTTCTTCCAGGGGGCCTGTGGAAGATTCCTGGAAGGCTGAGCAGGTGCAGTTCAGTCCACCTCAATCCCATCAAACAGAGAATCTCTGATTGGGAGTGTCATTCCTATCCTGGTCTTTATTTGAACATGTGGTGGAGTTGATGGATGGAAGGCAGGAGTTGGGTTTGGAGGTTGGGGAAATGAGCCATAGATACTTGAAACCAACAGAGATCTTTAAAGCCTCATGTTACAGATTAAGGAAATTGGATTATAACTAGCAAGATCCAAATATTTTTCTAATTTACATGCTGAGGCATTTTATACCACACTAAAAGCTAGCCTAAGGTATTAGGAAAGGGAGTATTCAATCATCCATTATGGCTATGTATCCAAATCTATTCACACAGAAACAGCAGAGATCCTTCATTCAGAGAATATTTGAGTGCCCTCCTGTGCCAGACACTCTGCCAGGCACTAGGAACTGCATCATAATGAAGATGGCCCCTTATCTCAAGGATCCCACAACCTAGTAGAGATGAGACAAACCTGCCAGTGGCTACACCATGTAGTGAGTGCTCTGTTGGAGTTAGCAAAGGATGTGAGAGGAAACACAGGTGATGCATTTTGTGGAAGGGTTAGTTCCAGGCTGAAAGAATCACTACTTGGACACTTGAATTTAAAATTATACCTAGCAACCACCACAAAACTCAGATTTGATAAAGCCATGTTTACATAGAGCTAGAGGTTGTTCATCCAGACTCCTAGCCCAGTGCACTTCCCAGTATACCAGCTGACGTCTTCAGAGACTAGCAGAGTGCATCAAAAATCACCAAGCATAAGAATCTATACTGACACACATCACCAAGTGAGAATAGAAGAGGACTCAAAGGGAGACTAAACTTGTTATGATTAGGAAAGAATTCAAGTCCCTCCAGGATGCTTTTTTATGTGAAATAACAGACCCAGGTATGGTGCAGGGAAATGTCTTCTATATATATACAAGGTTGGGTTGATAGGCTTCAACCTGTTGTCTGAGGTATGAGCATCTGGAGACAGTAGATTGGTCAGCCTGGCCATGGAGGCTTCTCTTTGGGGGAATGGAGGACGTAAAGGACAAGAATAAGGAAGCATGAATTTTCCCTGCTCACATGGTGCCTGACAGGAACAATTAGCAGAAGCTGACCTGGTGATTGCTGACTGGGGTGGCAGGTGGGGGTGTCGAGTAGCGGAGAACTGAAGGATATAGAGTGTGTTCCCAGAGGTATTAATACATATCTAGGGGTGACTATAACTGGCAGCAGGAACGTTCTGCTGTTTCCCAACTGCTCCAGGATTTACAAAAATTCCAGAAAATTATCTACTTCTGTTTCATTGATTACATGAAAGTCTTTGTGTGGATCACAACAAGATATGGAAAATTCTTGAACAGATAGGAATACGAGATCACCTTACCTGCCTCCTGAGAATCCTGAATGCAGATCAAGAAGCAACAGTTAGAATCAGATGTGGAACACCAGACTGGTTCAACATTGGGAAAGGAGTATGTCAAGGCTGTATATTTTCACCCTGCTTATTTAACTTATATGTAGATTACATCATGTGAAATGCCAGGCTGGATGAAACACAAACTGGAATCAAGATTGCTGGGAGAAATATCAATAACCTCAGATATGCAGATGACACCACCCTTATGGCCGAAAGTGAAGAGGAACTAAAGAGCCTCTTAATGAAAGTGAAAGAGGAGAGTGAAAAGGCTGGCAGAAAACTCAGTAGTCAAAAAACTAAGATCATGGCATCCATTCCCATCACTTCATGACAAACAGATGGGGAAACACTGGAAACAGTGAGAGACTTTATTTTCTTGGGCTCCAAAATCACTGCAGATAGTGGCTGCAGCCAAGAAAGTAAATGATGCTTATTCCTTGGAAGAAAAGCTGTGACAAACCTAGACAACATATTAAAAAGAAAAGACACCACTTTGCCAGCAAAGGTGAGTATAGTCAAACTATGGTTTTTCTAGTAGTCATGTATGGATGATAGCGTTGGACCATATGGAAGGCGGAGCATGAAAGAACTGATGCTTTCAAACTGTGGTATTGGAGAAGACTCTTGAGAGTCCCTTGAATTGCAAGGAGATAAAACCAGTCAATCCTAAAGGAAATCAACCCTGAATATTCATTGGAAGGACTGATGCTGAAACTCCAATACTTTGGCCACCTGATGTGAAGAGCTGACTCATTGGAAAACACTCTGATGCTGGGAAAGTTTGAAGGCAGGAGGAGAAGGGAATGACAGAGAACAAGATGGTTGTATGGCATCACCAACCTGATGGACATGAGTTTGAGCAAACTCCAGGAGATGGTGAAGGACAGGGAAACCTGGTATGCTGCAATCCATGGGATCACAGAGTTGGACATGACTGAGTGGAAAAACAACAACCAGGATTTAGGCATTGTTGTTGTTCAATCACTCAATCATGTCTGACTCTTGGTGACTGCATGGACTGCAGCATGCCAGGATTCCCTGTCCTTCACTATCTCCCAGAGTTTGTCCATTGTGTCAATGATGCAATCCAATCATCTAATCCTCTGTAGCTCCCTTCTCTTCCCGTCCTCAGTCTAGCCCAGCATCAGGGTCCTTTCCAATAGATCAGCTCTTTGCATCAGTTGGCCGAAGTATTGGAGCTTCACCTGCAGCATTGGTCCTTTCAATGATTATCCAGTGCTGATTTCCTTTAGGGTTGACTGATTTGGTTTCCTTGCTGTCCAAGGGACTCTCAAGGGTCTTCTCCAGCACCAGTCTTATCCAGCATACTTCGAAAGCATCAATTCTTTCTTGCTCAGCCTTCTTTATGGTTCAATTCTCACATCCGTACATGACTACTGGAAAAACCATACCTTTGACTATATGGACTTTGTCGGCAAAGTGATGTCTCTTCATTTTAATAGGCTGTCTAGGTTGGTCATAGACTTGTTTCGTCCAAGGAACAAGTGTCTTTTAATTTCATGGTTTAAGGATTTAGGCATGCTTAGGTGCAACTTCAGCAGCCCAGCAGAAGCCAAAGGATACCACCTAAAACACAATAGAGAGATGCCTGGGCTGTCTCCAGAAAACTTTGATTTAAACAAAAACAAAAAGAAATATATCCTTTGTGCTAATCCTCTTTCCTTTCTTTCACTTCCACTTCATGTACCAGATATTACTTGGTTTATTTTGTCTGAAAAATGTGAATTTTGCAGTTATCTTTGTTTCACTCATTGAAAAGCGACATACCCCATCCTAAAGACTTTAACAACAGCAGGCTTCCTTACATATCTTTGATTGGGAGACTGTGTTCCAGGGAATGTGGGTAGGAATACTCTTTATACATTAGAATGCCACCCCAGCAGGCATATCCTGCATCCAATAAATTGCTCTACAGATATCTGTTAGGTCGAGCTGGTTTATATTATCATTCATGTTCTCTATTTCACAGTTGATCTTCTGCCTAATCTTTCTAACACTTATTGAAAGCGGATTAGTAAAGTCTAACAATTGTTGTTGAATTGTCTATTTCTCTCTTCAATTCTATCAGTTTTTTCTCCATGAATTTTTGGATTGTCTTTTTACATGCATATATAGTTTCTATATCTTCCTAAAATATTCCATGTTGCTTTCATCTGTTATCACTGTTGTCTGAAATTTTTTAAAGCCTACTAGCCCATAATTGTATTGAGAGAGTCCTTTCAATCATTTTTTCAAATGAGTTTTAGCAAAGATCATGCATATTGATCTCCTTACAAGTCGTGAACTTAAGACTATGCACTTACAGGTTGATCATTGCAGGGCATTCTAAACGGTAAGAATGCATAAAAAAAAGTACTCAGATCTCTTTTATTTCATCCTCTTCCTCTGTCCCAGAAATGTAGCAATTAATTCTCAGGGTGCTCCCAACTACCCCCGCTTACTGATTAGGTAGACAAAAGACAAAAAGAAAAAAAAAACTGAGCAAAACATTATGGCAAGTAAAAAACTTGACTCTCTATGAGTAAAATTCTACTCTTTTGCATTTTTTAATGGACTGTATCTAATACAATTTAAGTACATAAAATGGGCTTGAGAGACTAGGGGTGGTAGAAAATGGGAAGATGCTCATCAAAGGGTACAAACTTTCAGTTGTAAGGTGAGTTAGTTCTGGGGACCTAATGTACAGCTTGGAGACTATAGTTAACAGTGAGTGAAAGTGACAGTAGCTTAGTCCTGTCTGACTCTTTGCGACCCCATGGACTATACAGTCCATGGAATTCTCCAAGCCAGAATACTGGAATGGGTAGCCTTTCCCTTCTCCAGCGGATCTTCCTGACCCAGAAATTGAACCAGGGTCTCCTGCATTGCAGGTGGATTCTTTACCAGCTGAGACATCAAGGAAGCCCATAGTCAACAAGTACTCTATTGTACACATGAAAGATGCTATAAGAGTAGAGCATGAATGTTCTCACCATGACAACAAGAAAATGCCATTTATGTGTGGTGAAGGATGTGCTAATTAGTCTTATTGAGGGAAACCTTTTACAATATATACTTGTATAAAAATTATCACACTGGTCATCTTAAACTTACACCATATCTCAATAAATCTGAGGGAAAACACTGAAGGAAAAAAGTGAGCATAGAAGCAGGTATAATTTTTGTTGTGCATACCTCTGGAGTTGAAGAGAATCATCCAGTCCATAGTCCATGGGATCTATAGTGCATGGGCTCAGTAACTGTGGTTTCTGAGCTCTAAAGCACAAGTTTAGTAGTTGTGTTGCATGGGCTTAGTTGCTCTGCAGCATGTGGAATCTTCCAGGACCAGGGATGGAACCCATGTCTCCTGCATTGACAGGGAGAGTCTTTCCTACTGTGCCACCAGGGAAACTCTGGAGTTACTTTCTTGATTTCTCTTTTGTCTTTTTCATTGCTAGCATTACCACCAGTTGCCAAGACGAGTTTCTGTTTCTGCACTGTGGACATAAATTTCACAAGATCCATCTCAAGCTGGGTTAAGATACCGAATGTAGAGTTTTTGTTTGGGGAGGTGTTTTTATTTTTCTTTCCAGTAGAGCCAAATGAAGAGCCCCGAAGAGCAGGAGGAGTCTGCACCTTACTCTTGTCATGGTCTCCTGGAAACTTCAATGTAATGTACTTGATAACGAGGAGAAAAAACCAGTGTGACTTGCTTCCAAGGCAGACTTGGGCGTGCTCTGTTAGATGCTGTGGAATTCAAAAGTATCTTTTGCAGGGCACCTTCTGCAGGAGTATTTCAGCTTCATATCTCAGACAAGAAAACAGAAAGGCATGAAAAGAAGAGACACACATAGGCAAGAAAAAGAACCACTTTCGGGACCAAACGGTGAGCAGAGAGAAAGTGACTCCTGGTGTGCTGTTCTGCGCTGGCACCTCGAAACTGAGAACTAGGCAGGGCTGGGACCTTGGTAATGTTTCAGAGGGCCCCTCCTGCCCAGAGCACACCTGGTCATTGTGATGGCTTCAGGGCAGAAGATAAGGAGGTTTGCTGGGGTCAGCTGGGAGTAGGATTTAAAGGGAAGTGACAACATTTCCATCAGACAATCGAAAAAGAAGCATGGAGTGACAGAATGCTATCTCCTTGCCAGTGTATTCTTTCTGAACCTGGTGCTTTACTGGGTATGTGGATACATCTCCTTTTATTTTTCCATTTGTTGAATCCAGATGCTGTGGTGAGCAAAGCAGACCCATGGGCATGGGCACCTGCAGAGCAGAGAGCCAAGTGGGAAGAAAGACGTTGACCCAGAGGCCACGAACTAGGAGCCACTGATGAGTCTTGTGGCCTACAGTGTTCCTAGAAATGATTGTGTTTAGTCTTAAGTCCTTTCTGACTCTTTGCCACCATATGTACTGTAGTCGGCCAGGCTCCTCTGTCCATGGTATTTCTCAGGCATGAATACTGGAGAGGGATGCCATTTCCTTCTCCATGCATAGAGGACTTTTGAGGGCAGTGAAACTGTATTGTATGATGTTATGGTAAATACATGACACTACATATTTGTCAAAGCCCATAGAACCTTACAGCACAAAAAGTGAATCAATGTATGCATATTAAAAATACATTTTGACATCAAGAATTGAATGAAGAATTTGACTGAACAATCTAATTATATTACAAATGTATGAACCCAGCTCAGTAAGGTCCACTGACTTAAGTACCTTTGGAAATGAATGGATTTGAAGACAAAAAGCAAAAGAGAAAAACACTGTAATCTAGTTGATAGTGTTCTTTCTCCTAGGGGTACATGTTGACATTCCTGACACTATTATACATGTATACCTGAACAACTGAATAGCTGGCATGAGAGTATACATACATATATTTGTTTGTTCTCTTAGCTGAAAGGGTCTAAAAGAAATGATACCCCCTAAATCTGAAAGAAACAATGACATAGAAGGAAGCCCAGATCTTGGTTCCCAATACTGTTTTCCAATAAACGAAACCAGGCTTCTTGGAGAGATGACTGTCTGTAGGGCTCAGAGAGGAAATATAGAATAGGATTCTGGAGGATTGTGTTAAAAAGGAAGTGCTAAAAAATAAAAGCCCCACATTAATGGGTTTATGTCAAAGAAGACAGGAATGAGTTTTGAATGGCCAAAACTCTAACAAGATCAGAAACATAATAAATTAAATAAGTCAACTTTTTGGACTTTATCTCAAACTATAAAATAAATATTTATGAGTCCATACTGATATAAATAAATGTTTGAAAGCATGTGAGAGAATACACCAATTTTCCATGCAGACGAATTACAGATAAATGACATAGGTGATTCGGTTCTCAGGGAGATGGAGTGTAACTTCCTATTCCTTAAGTTTGAATTACACACAGTGACTTCCTTCCAAAAACAAAAAACAAAAGAACAATATGGAGGGGGTGAAAAAGAGTAACTTGAGAGTGGAATAACCTGACAAACACTACTTCAGCCAGGTGGTCAAGTTTAAGAGGTCAACATTAAGAGGGATAAAACATGTTGATAGTATCACACAATAAAAAGGACACTCCACATCTGCCCTCTTCCTCCCTCCACCAAAATCCATATTCCGAGGCTAATAGGAAAATCATCAGAGAAATCCATGTTGAGGAACATTTTTAAAATGCCTGACTAGAACTCCTCAAAACTATCAAGATCATAAAAATGAGGGAAGATGTGAGAAACTGTCACATTCAAGATGAGTCTAAAGAGACATGACTACTAAATGCAATGTGAGATATGGGATGAGTTCCTGGAACAGCAATTAGGACATTAGGTAAAAACTAAGAATATTTAAGTGGGAAAAATCTTAGAAATGAAGGAGGCATTCTACTTAATAGCAATATGTGTGATATAAGAGATATTTTTGATATACAGGAACTATCTTTGCTTTTTTGGTAAATCTAAAATTGTTCTAAAATTAAAGGTTTTTCACATGTCTGGTGGACATTGTCACATGGGTGCATCCTCTACAAGTGGTTGTGCTTTTCTGTACTTTCTTATAAAGTACGGTATATAGTACAGTATAGAGCTATTGTTTACTATGTCTGCTTAACTCCAGTTTAGTTTGCTACATCCCTTACCTTAGGTGTGGTGTGTTTCTGTTTTCATTCTTCTCAAAGCACAGTTGACTCTTCAACAACAGGAGTGTGAACCGTGCAGGTCCACTTATACAAAGATTTTTTTTTTCCAATAGTAAATACTAGAGCATTACACAATCTGCAGCTAGTTGAATCTGCAGAGGTTAAATCTCAGATGTAGAAGAACCACATAGGTGGTGTGTCAACTATAATTTATACACGAATTGATGATGGCAGAAAAAGTCAGTGCCCTAAGCCCTGCCTTGTTCAAGTGTCAGTTGTATTGTCTTCTATTTCTTGTGATTCTTTCTTTGATCTTTTGATTATTTAGGAGTCCATTGCTTAGTTTCCACATATTTGTCTGTTTCTCAAAATCTGTGTTTTCTAATTTCATTGTATTCAGAGGATGTAATTTATATGATTTCAACCCTTTAACATTTATTTAGGTTTGTCTTATGCCCTAGCATTTGGGTGTCCTGGAGAATGTTCATTGCACACTGAAGAAAAATGCATGTCCTCATAGGATAAACTGCTCTATAGATATCTTTTATGTCCAGCTGGTTTGTGTTATCTTTCAAGTCCTCTGTTTCATAGCTGACATTCTGCCTAGTCTTTCTAACCATTATTGAAAGTGGATTAGTAAAGTCTAACAATTATTGTGAATTGTTTACTTCTCTCTTCAATTCTATCAGTTTTTTTTTCCTCCAAGCATCTTTGGGTTGTCTTGTTAGGTGCATATATAGTTGTTATGTCTTCCTAATAGAACTCCCTTTTATCATTATAAAGTGTCCTTATTTATCCCTAGTAACAGTTCTTAATAAATATGTTTTTGGTTGACATTAGTACAGTATACTCAATTCTGTCTTTGGCTGATGTTTGCATGATAAATAGTTTTTAGTCATTTCACTTGAAATGCACCTTTGATTCTAAATTATGTCTCCCACAGATCATATATAGTTGGTCTTTGTGTTTTATCTAGTCTGAAAATATCATTGCTGATATTGAAGCAACCATTGAAAAGTAGATTGTTCAATTCATTCATATTTTATGCCATTATCAATATGATCAAATTTATGTCTGTGGTTTTCTGTTTTGTTTTTTCTAAAATTCATCTTATTTTTTCTTCTTTTTATCTTTGTGCCTTCATTTGTAAATGAATGTTTTCAGTGTAGCATTTGGCTTGTTTTATGATATATCTTGAATTGCATTTTCTTAGTGACTACACTAGGACTTTCTGTATACATATTAACGTATTATCTCTACTTCAGATTCATACTAACTTAATGACAGTGAGAATTGAAATCTGGGAGTTAGTGAACTAAAGAGATGGGAATGGGTGAATTAAAATTCAGATGACCAGTATATTGACTACTTGTAGGCAAGAATCACATAAAAGAAATGGAGTAGCCCTCATAATTAATGAAGTGTCTGAAATGCAGTACTTGGCTGCAACTGCCAAAATGACAGAATGATCTCGGATCATTTCCAAGGCAAGCCATTCAACATCACAATAATTCAAGTCTATGCCCCTACCACAGATGCTGAAGAAGCTGATGTTGATCACTTCTATGAAGAGCCTGAAGACCTCCTAGAGCTAACATCAAAACCAGATGTTCTATCCATCACTGGGGATTGGTATGCAAAAGTAAGAAGTCAAGATAAATTGGAGCAATAGGCAAGTGTAGACTTGGAGAACAAAATGAAGCAGGGCAAAGGCTGACTGAATTCCGCCAAGAGAATGCACAGATCATAGAAAATGCCCTTTTTCAGAAACACAAGTTATGATTTACACATGGGCATCACCAAAAGGTCAATACCAAAATCAAGTTGATTGCATTCTTAATAGCTGAAGATGGAAAAGCTTTATACAGTCAGTAAAACAAGACCTAGAGTTGACTGTGGCTCAGACCATTAGCTTTTCATAGGAAAATGCAGGCTTAAACTAAAGAAATTGGGGAAAACCACTAGGTTAGCCAGGTACTACTGAAAACAAACCCCTTATGAATATGCAGTGGAGGTAATAAATAGATTCCATGGATCAGATCTAGTTACCAGTGTGCCTGAAGAACTACAGACAGAGGTCTGCAATGTTGTACAGGAAGCAGTGAACAAAGCCATCCCAAAGAAAAAGAAAAGTGAAAAGGCAAAGTGGTTATCTCAGGAGGCTTTAAAAATAACTGAAGAGCTATTAAAAAGAACACATTTGAATCAGTTCTAATGAGGTGGATGAAACTGGAGCCTATTATACAGAGTGAAGTAAGTCAGAAAGAAAAACACCAATGCAGTATATTAACACACACACACACACACACACACACACACACACATATATATATATATATATATATATAATTTAGAAAGATGGTAACCATGGCCCTATATGCGAGACAGCAAAAGAGACACAGATGTAAAGAACAGACTTTTGGACTTGGTGGAAGAAGGCAAGGGTGGGATGATTTGAGAGAATTTCATTGAAACATATATATTACCATATGTGAAATAGATCGCCAGTCTAGGTTCAATGCATGAGACAGCGTGCTCAGGGCTGGTGCACTGGGATGACCCAGAGGGATGGGATGGGGAGGGAGGTGGGAGGGGGGTTCAGGATGGGGAACACATGCACACCCATGGCTGATTCATGTCAATGTATGGCAAAACCACTACAATATTGTAAAATAATTAGCCTCCAACTAAAATATTTTTTTTAAAAAAGAAAATACTGAACATTAACACCAGTGGGCATACTTGATTTTACTTGAACTTCCATAATAAATACTCTGTTCTAATAAAAAAAAATTAAAAACATAGTGTAAAATTACAGGGGTATGATTGTATTTATTTATTTACAATTTCCAAATTGTTTTATAAAGTCAGCATCTTTTTTTCTTCTAAAAGAGAAATAAAGGAATATTATAAACAATGTATATAAAAATAAAAAATAAACAGAAATAGCTGAAGAATGAAGAGAAGTGAGAAGCAAGGGAGAAAGGGAAAGCTACATCCAACTAAACACAGAGTTCCAAGGATGAGCATGAAGAGATAAGAAGACCTTCTTCAATGGAGAGTGCATAGAACTAGAACAAAACAACATTAAGCGAAAGACTAGAGATCTCTTCCAGAAAATCGAAAATATAGAGGGATGGGCACATTAAAGGACAGAAATGGTAGAGACCTAGTAGACACTGAAGAGATTAAGAAGAGATGGAAAGAATACAGGAAAGAATTCATGAAAAGATCCTAATGAGCTGTATTACTATGATGGTGTGTTCAGTCACCCAGAGCCAGACATACTGAAGTATAAAGTCAAGAGGGCCTTAGGAAGAACTGTTCTTAATAAAGCTAGCAGATGCAATGCAATTCCAGTAGAACTAATCAAAGCTCTAGAGGATGATGACATCATGGTGTTGCATTCAATATGTCAGCAATTCTGGAAGACCCTGCAGTGGTCACAAGACTGGAAAATCTTCATCCTAATTCCCAAGAAGGATAGTATTAAAATATGTGCTAACCATCAGACAGTTGCACTCATCTCCCATGCTAGTAAGGTCATGCTTAAAACCCTGTACGCTTGGCTTCAGCATTATGTAAACCAAGAACTTACAGATGTACAAGCTAGGATCAGAAAAGGAAGAGACACAAGATATCAAATTGTCAACCTTTGCTGGATCATAGAGAAAGCAAGAGCATTCTAAAGAAACATCTACTTCTTTTTCATCAACTACGCTAAAGCCTTTGACTTTGTGGATCATAGCAAACTGTAGAAAGCTCTTCAGGAGATTGGAATACCAAACCATCTTACCTGTCTCCTGAAAAGCCTTTATGTGGGTTGAGAAGAAAGAGTTAGAACCCTGTATGGAACAATAGATTGGTTCAAGTTTGAGAAAGGAGTAAGACAGGGCTGTCTGCAGTCAGCCTATTTGTTTAACCTGTACACTGAGCACATCATGAGAAATAACAGGCTGGATTATTTACAAGCTGAAATCAAGATACACAGGAGAAACTTCAATAACCTCAGAAATGCAGATGATACCAATCTAATGGCAGCAAGCAAAGAGGAGCTAAAGAGCCTCTTCATGAGGGTGAAAGAGGAGAGTGAAAGAGCCAGCTTAAAATTAAATATTAAAAAACAACAACAACAAGATTATGGCATCTGTCCCCATTACTTCATGGCAAAAAAAAGAGGAAGAAAAGGTGGCAGTAGTGACAGATTTCCTCTTCTTGGGCCCTAAGATCAATGTGGATGTTGATGGCAGCCATGAAACCAGAAGGCAATTGCTTCTTGGTAGGAATTTATGACAAACTTGCACAGTGTGTTGAAAAACAGAGACTTTGCTCTACCAGCAATTGTCCATATAGTCATGGCCTAGGTCTTCCCAGTGGTCATTTTAGGTTGTGTGAGTTGGACCATAAAAAGGAATAGCACCATAAATTGATGCCTTAAACTGTGGTGTTGAACAAGACTCTTCAAAGTCCCTTAAATTGCAAGGAGATCAAGCCAGGCAATCTAAAGGGAGACGAACACTGAATATTCCTTGGAAGGACCGATGCTGAGGCTGAAGCTCCAATATTTCGGTCCTCTGATGTGAACAACCAGCTCATTGGAAAGTCCCTGCTGCTGGTAAAGATTGGGGCTAGAAGGAGATGAGGGCATCGGAGGATGAGATGGATGGATAGCATCACCGATGTAATGGACATCAATTTGGGCAATTTCCAGGAGACAGTTAGTGACAGAGAAGCCTGACATGCTGCAGTCCATGGGGTCACAAAGAATCAGACATGACTGGGCAACCAAACAACAGTAGGTATAGAAATGGTATAAATCTCTATTCCTATAGAGCTCTATCGCCTCTTCTGCTTTTTTTTGTGTTATCTTTGCTCACCCAAAAAACCTGTACTTCTTTACAGCACCCTTAAACTTGGGCGTCCTCACGTTCTATTCTAAATAAAGTTATTCTCTTCTGGGAGAGCTACAGAACTCTGTTCTTTTTTTTATATATAAATTTATTTATTTTAGTTGGGGGCTAATTACTTTACAATATTGTAATAGTTTTTGCCATACATTGACATGAATCAGCCATGGGTTTACATGTGTTCCCCTTCCTGGACACCCCACCCACCTCCCTCCCCATTCCATCCCTCTGGGTCATCCCATTGCCCCGGCCCTGAGCCCTTGTCTCATGCATCAAACATGGAATGGTGTTCTGTTTCACATATGGTAATATACATGTTTCAATGCCATTCTCCCAGAACGTCCCACCCTCACCTTCTCCCTCAGAGTCCATAAGACTTCTATGCATCTGTGTCTCTTATTCTGTCTCGCATATAGGGTTATCGTTACCATCTTTCAAATTCCATATATATGCATTAGTATACTGTATTGGTGTTTTTCTTTCTGGCTTACTTCACTCTGTATAATGGGCTCCAGTTTCATCCATCTCAGTAGAACCGATTCAAATGTATTTTTTTAATGGTTGAGTAATATTCCATTGTGTATATGTACCACAGCTTCCTTATCCATTCGTCTGCTGATGGACATCTAGGTTGCTTCCATGTCCTGGCTATTGTAAACAGTGCTGCAATGAACATTGGGGTACACGCGTCTCTTTCAATTCTGGTTTCCTCGGTGTATATGCCCAGCAGTGGGATTGCTGGGTCATATGGCAGTTCTATTCCCAGTTTTTGAAGGAATCTCCACACTGTTCTCCATAGTGGCTGTACTAGTTTGCATTCCCACCAACAGTGTAAGAGGGTTCCCTTTTCTCCACACCCTCTCCAGCATTTATTGCTTGTAGACTTTTGGATAGCAGCCATTCTGACCGGTGTGAAATGATACCTCACTGTGGTTTTGATTTGCATTTCTCTAATAATGAGTGATGTTGAGCATCTTTTCATGTGTTTGTTAGCCATCTGTATTTCCTCTTTGGAGAAATGTCTGTTTAGTTCTTTGGCCCATGTTTTGATTGGGTCATTTATTTTTCTGGAATTCAGCTGCAGGAGTTGCTTGTATATTTTTGAGATTAATTGTTTGCCTGTTGCTTCGTTTGCTATTATTTTCTCCCATTCTAAAGGCTGTCTTTTCACCTTGCTTATAGTTTCCTTTGTTGTGCAAAAGCTTTTAATTTTAATTAGGTCCCATTTGTTTATTTTTGCTTTTATTTCCAATATTCTGGGAGGTGGGTCATGGAGGATCCTGCTGTGATTTATGTCGGAGAGTGTTTTGCCTATGTTTTCCTCCAGGAGTTTTATTGTTTCTGGTCTTACGTTTAGATCTTTAATCCATTTTTAGTTTATTTTTGTGTACGGTTTTAGGAAGTGTTCTAGTTTCATTCTTTTACAAGTGGTTGACCAGTTTTCCCAGCACCACTTGTTAAAGAGATTGTCTTTTCTCCATTGTATATTCTTGCCTCCTTTGTCGAAGATAAGGTGTCCATAGGTGCGTGGTTGATCTCTGGGCTTTCTATTTTGTTCCATTGATCTATATTTCTATCTTTGTGCCAGTACCATACTGTCTTGATGACTGTGGCTTTGTAGTAGAGCCTGAAGTCAGGCAGGTTGATTCCTCCAGTTCCATACTTCTTCCTCAAGATTGCTTTGGCTATTCGAGGTTTCTTATATTTCCATACAAATTATGAGATGATTTGTTCTAGTTCTGTGAAAAATACCATTGGTAGCTTAATAGGGATTGCATTGAATCTATAGATTGCTTTGGGTAGTATACTCATTTTCACTATATTAATTCTTCCAACCCATGAACACGGTATATTTCTCCATCTGTTTGTGTCCTCTTTGATTTCTTTCATCAGTGTTTTATAGTTTTCTATATATAAGTCTTTTGTTTCTTTAGGTAGATACATTCCTAAGTATTTTATTCTTTTTGTTGCAATGGTGAATGGTATTGTTTCCTTAATTTCTCTTTCTGTTTTCTCATTATTGGAGTATAGGAATGCAAGGGATTTATGTGTGCTAATTTTATATCCTGCAACTTTACTGTATTCATTGATTAACTCTAGTAATTCTCTAGTAGAGTCTTTAGGGTTTTCTATGTAGAGGATCATGTCATCTGCAAACAGTGAGAGTTTTACTTCTTCTTTTCCTATCTGTATTCCTTTTATTTCTTTTTCAGCTCTGATTGCTGTGGCCAAAACTTCCAAAACTATGTTGAATAGTAGTGGTGAAAGTGGGCATCCTTGCATTGTTCCTGACTTTAGGGGAAATGCTTTCAATTTTTCACCATTGAGGATAATGTTTGCTGTGGGTTTGTCATATATAGCTTTTATTATGTTGAGGTATGTTCCTTCTATTCCTGCTTTCTGGAGGGTTTTAATCATAAATGGATGCTGAATTTTGTCAAAGGCTTTTTCTGCATCTATTGAGATAACCATATGGTTTTTTTCTTTTAATTTGTTAATGTGGTGTATTACATTGATTGATTTGCGGATGTTAAAAAAACCTTGCATTCCTGGGATAAAGCCCACTTGGTCATGATGTATGATCTTTTTAATATGATGTTGGATTCTGTTTGCTAGAATTTTATTAAGGATTTTTGCATCTATGTTCATCAGTGATATTGGCCTGTAGTTTTCCTTTTTTGTGACATCTTTGTCTGGTTTTGGGATTAGGGTGATGGTGGCCTCATAGAATGAGTTTGGAAGTTTACCATCTTCTGCAATTTTCTGGAAGAGTTTGAGTAGGATAGGTGTTAGCTCTTCTCTAAATTTTTGGTAGAATTCCGCTGTGAAGCCGTCTGGTCCTGGGCTTTTGTTTGCTGGAAGATTTCTGATTACAGTTTCGATTTCCGTGCTTGTGATGGGTCTGTTAAAATCTTCTATTTCTTCCTGGTTCCGTTTTGGAAAGTTATACTTTTCTAAGAATTTGTCCATTTCTTGCAAGTTGTCCATTTTATTGGCATATAGCTGTTGCTAGTAGTCTCTTATGATCCTTTGTATTTCTGTGGAGTCTGTTGTGATCTCTCCATTTTCATTTCTAATTTTGTTGATCTGATTCTTCTCCCTTTGTTTCTTGATGAGTCTGGCTAATGGCTTGTCAATTTTGTTTATCTTCTCGAAAAACCAGCTTTTAGTTTTGTTGATTTTTGCTATGGTCTCTTTTGTTTCTTTTGCATTTATTTCTGCCCTAATTTTTAAGATTTCTTTCCTTCTACTGACCTTGGGGTTCTTCATTTCTTCCTTCTCTAGTTGCTTTAGGTGTAGAGTTAGTTGATTTATTTGATTTTTTTTCTTGTTTCTTGAGGTACGCCTGTATTGCTATGAACCTTCCCCTTAGTATTGCTTTTACAGTGTCCCATAGGTTTTGGGTTGTTGTGTTTTCATTTTCATTCATTTCTATGCATAATGTGATTTCTTTTTTGATTTCTTCTGTGATTTGTTGGTTATTCAGAAGCGTGGTGTTTAGCCTCCATATGTTGGAATTTTTAATAGTTTTTTTCCTGTAATTGAGGTCTAATCTTACTGCATTGTGGTCAGAGAAGATGGCTGGGATGATTTCAATTTTTTTGAATTTACCAAGGCTAGATTTATGGCCCAGGATGTGATCTATCCTGGAGAACAGAACTCTGTTCTTAAGTCCTGACTCTCACCCTCTGCAGAATTTCTGTGCTACTGACCCAGAGATGGGACTGGAACTTTTATTCTTGCAGTGCCATTACTATACAGGCAAGACTCTAGGTTTGGGGGCAGGAAAGGATGGGGCATTGCTGGTCTTCTTGGTTTGTCTCAGCCAGTATGGAATCTCTGCCCTACAGGGAACCTGGTGTGAAGACTATTGAAGCCTAGTATTCTCACCTTTCTATGCCTTAGGGAGAGTTTCTGTCCTATGGATGTGAGTTATTGGAGGAAGGATGTCTTGGATCTCTCTTGGAAAGAGTTTCTGCAATAGAGCTGGGAAGGATAAAAAATACTGGAACCAATCTCTCCTGAAAATGAGTCATTGTCTTGAACTAAAATCTGGAAAAAATGCAAGTCCTGTGTAATTAGCTATACTCACCTGCAATAGAGTTTCCATTGCCCTGAGCTGGAAAAGCTGGGAGGTGGAAATTAATCAGTCAAGCAGTTCAGTCACTTAGGTCATTCACAACTCTTTGCAATCCCATGGGCTACAGCATGACAGGCTTCCCTGTTCGTCACCAAAACTTGGAGCTTGCTCAAACGCACGTCCCTCGAAATGCCATAAACTCATCTCATCCTCTGTCTTCTCCTTCTCCTCCTGCCTTCAATCTCTCCCAGCATCAGGGTCTTTTACAATGAGTCAGCTCTTCGCATCAGGTGGCCAAAGTATTGGAGCTTTAGCTTCGCCATCAGTCCTTCCAATGAATATTCAGGACTGATTTCCTTTAGAATGGACTAGTTGAATCTCCTTGCAGTCCAAGGGACTCGCAAGAGTTTTGTCCAACACCACAGTTCAAAAGTATCAATTCTTCAGTGCTCAGCTTTTTTTATAGTCCATGACTACTGGAAAAACCATAGCTTTGACTAGATGGACGTTTGTCGGCAAAGTAAAGTCTCTGTTTTTTAATATGCAGTCTAGCTTGGTCATAGCTTTTCTTCTAAGAAGCAAGTGTCTTTTAATTTCATGGCTGTAGTCACAATCTCCAGTGATGTTGGAGCCAAAGAAAATAAATTCTGTCCCTGTTTCCATTGTTTCCCCATCTATTTGCCATGAAGTGATGGGACCAGATGCCATGATCTTTGTTTTTTGAATGTTGAGTTTTAAGCCAGCTTTGTCACTGTCCTCTTTCACTTTCTTTGTGAGGCTCTTTAGTTCCTCTTCACTTTCTCCCACGAGGTTGGTGTCATCTGCATATCTGATGTTATTTATATTTCTCCAGGCAAACTTGATTCCAGAATGTTTTTCATCCAGTCCAGCATTTTGCATGATGTACTCTGCATATGAGTTAAATAAGCATGTCATGGTTCAAATGCCATAGACTCTAGCTGTTCTTACCAAGATTTATTAGATTTTCTTGAATAAATATTCCCTCAGAGCCTTCCCTGGTGGTGCTGTTGATAGGAATCTGCCGACCAATGCAGGGGACACTGGTTCAATCCCTTGTCCTTGTCTAGGAAGATACCACATGCCCCAGAGCAATTAAGACAATGGGCCACAACTACTGAGATCCTGTTCCACAACCCACATACTACAACTACTGAAGACTTCAGGCCTAGAGCCTGTGCTCCACAACAAAGGAAGCCACCACAATGAGAAGCATGAGCACTACAACAATGAGTAGCCCCTGCTCACTGCAATTAGAGAAAGCCCTGGCATAGCAACAAAGACCCAGCCCAACCAAAACTGAAACAAAAATGAACAAATGTATTATTGTAGAAAACCTTTCTCCATTTGCTGTAGGCTTTAGAGCAATTTCCAGGTATATTAAATATATTTTTTAATTTACCAGTATGGTTGTTGTGCTGATAGAAGGGAACCATGAAGCATCTCATAATGCCAAGATTCTAGTACTTTTTCAAATAACTTGTTTTTAGATTAAATGAAACTAGGACTATTCTGAGTATGAAAATAATAATGAGTCCCCATTCTAGTTTTAACACTTTAAATGTATTATTTTACCCAAGTTTTTCCTCATTTATAACATGGGTACCTTGTATATCCCTCCGATTGTTGTGAGGTGTGAAAGACCATTGAAATTTTGTTATATAAAGCAGCTAGCATAGAAGTTGACTCATGGCAGACACATAATAAATGTCACTTTTCTGCCCTTCAAGCAAATGACTGTCTCAGATTGGATAGCTATTTTGGGGACTATCACAATGTATGGAATATGGTTTATGCAGGCAATAATTATTGAACCGGATTGAAGGATGGGTAGATAACTGGATGCATGGTTGGGTGGTGAGTGATTTCTAAGGTTCTGATAATTGATTTAGCAATATTAAAAATCAGGGATGGAGTTCAAAATATTTTAATGGTACATCCTGAGAAGACTAATTAGAACTCATTCTGAATCTCAGGAATGGCTACATAATAAACAGAATACAGTAAGAATAAAACGTGGGTCCCCTCCTTGAAAAAGGATTAAAAATTTCAAGATGGTAACAGCAGATCATTAAACCATCGTTGAGGCCCTTCCATGCATCCAAGAATAGGGCCCTGTGTAATTGTACAGAACACATGCCCATGAAGTCCATCCCCACTCACTTTTGCCCAAGAGTAGGATCCAAGGGAACTCTTCCTATTATTCCTGGGTTGCCTTTATAGCCTAAGGGTGGGAGATCAATGTATGTGATAGGGCAGCCCTAGATAGCAGAAGACAGATGGCCAAGAGGGAAAAGTAGCTTAAGGCACTCTGTACTCACCAAGAATTTGAGAAATATTGAATATCTTAAAGCTGTATCATAATGAAAAACAAACAAACAAAAATCCTCAACAAAATTCGAACAAACAGAATCCAACAACATATTAAAAAGATCAGGTATCATGACCAAGTGGGCTTTCTCCCAGGGATGCATGGATTCTTCTATATTCTCAAATAAATTAATGTGATACACCACATTAACAAATTAAAGGACAGAAACCATATGATTATCTCAATAGATGCAGAGAAAGCCTTTGACAAAATTCAGCACTGATTTATGATAAAACCTCTCCAGAAAGCAGGCATAGAAGGAACATGCCTCAAGATTATAAAAGCCACATATGATAAACCCACAGCAAACATTATCCTCAATGGTGAAAAATTGAAAGCATTTCCCCTAAACTCAGGAACCAGACAAGGGTACCCACTCTCACCCCTACTATTCAATAGAGGTTTGGAAGTCCTAGCCACAGGAATCAGAGAAGAAAAGGAAATAAAAGTAATCCAGATTGGAAAAGAAGAAGTAAAACTCTCACTGTTTGCAGATGACATGATCCTCTACATAGAAAAACCTAAAGACTCCACCAGAAAATTACTAGAGCTAATCAATGAATATAGTAAAGTTGCAGGATATAAAATTAACACACAGAAATCCCTTGCATCCCTTTACATTAACAATGAGAAAACAGAAAGAGAAATTAAGGAAACAACTCCATTCACCATTGTGACGAAAGAATAAAATACTTAGAAATAAATCTACCTAAAGAAACAAAAGACCTTTATATAGAAAACTATAAAACACTGATGAAAGAAATCAAAGATGACACAAATAGATGGAAAAAATATACAGCATTCATGGATCGGAAGAATCAATATAGTGAAAATGAGTATACTCCCCAAAGCAATCTATAGAGTCAATGCAATCCCTATCAAGCTACCAACGAACTAGAACAAATAATTTCACAATTTGTATGGAAATACAAAATCCTTGAATAGCTAAAGCAATCTTGAGAAAGAAGAATGGAATTGGAGGAACCAACCTGCCTGACTTCAGACTATACTACAAAGCTACAGTCATCAAGTAAGTATGGTACTGGCACAAAGACAGAAATATAGATCAATGGAACAAAATAGAAAGCCCAAGATAAGTCCACACACCTATGGACATCTTATCTTTGACAAAGGAGGCAAGAATATACAATGGAGAAAAGACAGTCTCTTTAATAAGTGGTGCTGGGAAAACTGGTCAACAACCTGTAAAAGAATGAAACTATAACACTTTCTAACACCATACACAAAAATAAACTCAAATGGATTAAAGATCTAAATGTAAGACCAGAAACTATAAAACTCACATAGGCAAAACACTCTCTGACACAAATTGCGGGAGATCCTCTATGACCCACCTCCCAGAGTAATGGAAATAAAAGCAAAAATAAACAAATAGGACCTAATTAAACTTAAAAGCTTTTGCACAATGAGGGAACTATAAACAAGGTGAAAAGACAGCCTTCAGAATGGGAGAAAATAATAGCAATTGAAGCAACTGACAAAGATACATCTCAAAAATATACAAATAGCTCATGTAGCTCATTACCAGAAAAATAAATGACCCAATCAAAAAATGAGCCAAAGAACTAAACAGACATTTCTCCAAAGAAGACATACAAATGGCTAACAAACACATGAAAAGATGCTCAACATCACTCATTATTAGGGAAATGCAAATCAAAACCACAATGTGGTACCATCTCACACTGGTCAGAATAGCTGCTATCAAAAAGTCTACAAACAATAAATGCTGGAGAGGGTGTGGAGCAAAAGGAACCCGCTTACACTGTTAGTGGGAATGGAAACTAGTACAGCCACTATGGAGAACAGTGTGGAGATTCCCTAAAAAACTGGAAATAGAACTGCCATACAACCCAGCAATCCCACTGTTGGGCATACACATTGAGGAAACCCGAAGTGAAAGAGACATGTGTACCCCGATGTTCATTGCAGCACTGTTTATAATAGCCAGGACATGGAAGCAACCTAGATGTCCATCAGCAGACGAATGGATAAGAACTTTGTGGTACATATACCCAATGGAATATTACTCAGCCACTAAAAAAGGGAATGAGTCTATGGGCAAGAGTTTGAGCAAGCTCCAGGAGCTGGTGATGGACAGGGAAGCCTGGCATGCTGCAGTCTGTGTACTGGGGTCGAAAAGAGTCAGACATGACTGAGCGACTGAACTGAAATGAACTGGAATTATTCCTTTCCTTAAAATAATGCAAAAATAATTCAGAAACAAGTACCAGAAAGAGTGTGGCATGATTAATTTACAAGACAATGAATTTCACACTGATATTATATAATTCTACTAAATTTACTCTAAGCCTATGATAACAATTCAGAATTAAGAGTTAATTTTCAGAAACCACCAGAGGAAGAACAATCTATAATATTGGAAACTGCTTTGAGCTTTGTTTGGTTCTTTACAGAGAATGGTGTCCACACATATGTAAATATTAATAAATTGCATTCAAAATGATTGAGGATATACATAGCTATCTAGGAACCTACTAGTACAGGTTTTGTAACCGAAGAAAGTGAATCACAGTACTGAAGAATACCTGGAAAACTTTTTAAGTACTCTTAGCTGGTGTGTGTGTGAAAGTCACTCAGTCGTGTCTGACTCTTTGTTACCCCATGGACTGTAGCTTGCTAGGCTGCTCTATCCGTGGAATTCCCCAGGCCAGAATACTGGAGTGGGTTGCCATTCCCTTCTCAAGGGGATCTTCCTGGATCTAACTCAGGTCTCCCGCATTGCAAGTGGATTCTTTACCATCTGAGTCACCAGGGAAGCCCACTCTTAGTTGGACATAAGCACAAATGTGCTTTCTCTGCTTGTTCATATACTGTTGGGTCTTGTGGTACTGGCTTAGTTGAGTTTCTGGCTCCATGATTCCATTTAGATCACAGTAATCCATTCACTTTTATATTACCAAATATATGAGAGGAGAAATGATGATATAATCAAAAACTTGTGCTACATTGGATGCTCAACACATTAATTTCCTAACTAGAAATAAAATCACATTAATCAAGGGACAAGACTTGAAGAATAGTGAAGTCAGGAGCTCAGTAAATTCTCTCAGATAAAATTAACACAAACAACCATATCAGGGCTCTGGAAACTGACTAAAGGCAGGCATCAAGTTGAGAGGCTTTTTACTCAAAAAAAAAAAAAAAAATTGAACCTGAGAGGGATTGATCAAGATAGTGGAGTGAGAGGAGGTGGAGCTCACCTCCCTACTGCCTGAACACATCAAAAGTACATTGGGATGGGCTGGGGATGGAGGTGGGAAGGGGGTTCAGGATGGGGGGAGGGGACACGTGTACACCTGTGGCTGATTCATGTACATGTATGGCAAAAACTACCACAATATTGTAAAGCAATTAGGCTCCAATTAAAATAAATTAATTAATTAAAAAATACATCTCATGGTTTACATTTAAAAGACTGATCAAGATGGCAGAGTAAGATGTGGAGTTCACCTCCTCCCATAAACATATCAAAAATACACTTACATGTGGAACAATTCTTACTGAAAACTAATTGCAAACTAGCTGAAAGACCCCCCATACAGCGAAGGCTATAAGGAAGATCCACATGTAATCAGATAGGAAGGAAAGGAAAGTCTTTGGGTCAGGATCTATGCCCCTGGAAGGGGACTCAGAGGAAAAAGGAAGAATATACAGGCTGACACCCACTCTGGGGAATGAGCAGTGAGAGCCACAGATTGGGTGCTCCAGTCCCGGGATCCTACACAGGAGAGACGAGCCCCATTGGTTGGTTGGAGGACCACTGGGACTCTCAGGAGGACTGTGGGAAGCCTGAACTCCGCTTATAAGGAGCATTCCTTCTCTGGCTATCGTTTGAGGCAGAGCATAGAATGTGATTAGAGAACTGCTTTAGTGGCTGCTGGGTTTTCTGTTACTGCCTCATTACACATCCCAGCTTAAACCAACTGAACATTCTGGCCCTACTCATGCCACATCATGCTGTGGCACTGAATCTGAGCTGGTCATGACTGGGAGAAGACATGGCAGTGGGGTGCAAAAGCGACCTGGTCTCAGGACAGAGCCTGGGTGGTGTGTTAGAATCCATTGTTGGCGTTTATTCAAGCAGCACATCCAAAGAAGCCCAGATCTCTGGTGGAAGCCACTTGACCACAGCTCATACCCTGATACAGTCTGAGAGTTCACACAGGCCCTACCTACCCAGTGTTGTGGCTCCACAACAGAGCAGGGGCAGCTGAGGGCAGAAATTGGCTATAAGGAACAAAGGGACTATGAAGTAGTGCATTGGGGACAGCTTGGGCCTCTGTCTGTGGCCAACAGAAGCCAAAAGCACTCATAGGCTCCCCATGCCACAGAAATTTCCCCCTCTGGGGCAGGAGTCCCAGCGCTCAGAGAGGAGAAACACACACTTAAAGTGAACAGAGCCAGCTTGGGCCATACACTCAGAGTTTCTGTTCCAGCAACCTGGGATCAGACATCATCCCCAGTAGGGTGGTGATGGCTAAGGAGCAGAGGGGTAGTCCCATTTCACAGCTGATGCCAACTCTAGCTCCTCCATCTCCAGCCCACCCACTACCAAGGTGATAGCTGTCAGCACACCCTGAGGAAAAATTGAGATTTGCATCCACATCAAATCTAACTCTCCACCAAAGGCTTTGAACACATGAAATCTGTATAGGGATACTCCCACATAAGAACACACTTTCAAGATTGCAATAAGTAATTGCTTCACAAGAAGTCATAGAAGGAAAGTTAAGCAAAATGAAAAAAGCAGAGGAACTACTGTCAATTGAAAGAGCAAGAGAAAACCTTTGAAAAATAATGAAACAGAAATAACAGTTTTTACCAGATAAAGAATTCAGAGCCCAGAAATAAAACCATGCATTTATGGCCAAAGATGGCAAGAATGAATATACAATGGGGAAAAAACATTCTCTTCTATAAGTGGTGCTGGGGAAACGCCATGAATGAGATTAGAACATTTTCTCTCACCATATGCAAAACTAAATTAAAATGGATTAAAGACCTAAATGTAAGTCTTGAAACCATAAAAGTCCTAGAAGAAAACATAGGCACAACACTTGTTGACAAAATCACAGCAATATTCTTTTGGCTATGTCTAAAACAAAAGAAACAAAAGCAAAAATCAACAAACGCGACCTAATTAAGCATAAAAGCTTTTGCACAGCAAAGGAAACCATTGACAAAATGAAAAGAAAATTTATGAAATGGGAGAAAATATTTGCAAATGATATGACCTGCAAGGGGTTAATATTTAAAATATATAAACAGCTCATACACCTCAATATTTAAAAACCCAATACAAAACGGTAGAAGACCTGAGTGGATATTTTCCCAATAAATACATAAAGATGGCTAGGAAGCATGAGAAAAGATACTCAGCATCACTAATTATTAGAGAACTGTAAATTAAAATTTACAATATCAACAATGAGACATAACCTCATGCTTATCAGAAAGACTACCCTCAAAAGTCTACCAGTAACAAATGTTAGCAATAATGTCAAGAAAAAGGAGCCCTTGTACACTGTTAGTAGGAATGTAAATTGGTGCAGCCACTATGGAAACAGTATAGTGGTTCCTCAAAAATCTAAAAATAGAGCTACCATATACTCTAGCAATTCTGCTCCTGGGTATATATCCAGAAAAAAAACAAAAACACTAATTTGAAAAGATATATGCACTCTAGTGTTCATAACAGCACTATTTACAATAACCAGGATATGAAAACAATCTACTGGAGTATACATCAAATGACAAATGGTTAAGGAAGTTTTGGTGTATATATATATTTCACATTTTTTCAAACTCATAAGTATGTAAATGAAGAGTGAACCTTAATATAAAATACAGAGTTTGGGTAATTTTAATATGTCATTGTAGGTTCACAAATTGTAACAAATGTACCACTTTATTGTGGGATGTGGATAGTGAGGGAGGCGGGGGCTATTTGGGAACTTTCTGCACTTTTGCTCAATTTTTCTGTAACCTAAGACTGCCCTAACATAAGGTGATGTTTTTAAAGTTGCCTTCTCAAAAAAAAAAAAAAAATTCCATCAATGTTATCCGCTATATTAACATACTAAGGAAGGAAAAATCACATAATGTTTTCAATTGGTGCATAAAAGTATTTGAGAAATTAAAATCACAATACGGTAAAATTGCATGCTTATTGGAAAGATTGAAGTAAAAAATACTGTTAATACCAAATGCTATTGATGACCAGGAATAACTATATCTTTTATACATTGCTGGTGAGAATGTAAAATGGCACAATAATTCTGATAGTTTCTTATAAGACCAAACATATATTTGTCGTGAAAGTGTTAGTCGCTCAGTCGTGTCTGACTCTTTGCGATCCCATAGACTATAGCCCACCAGGCTTTTCTATCCATGGAATTCTCCAGGCAAGAATACGGAGTGGGTAACCATTCCTTCTCCAAGGGATCTTCCCAAACCAGGGATCGAACCCAGGTCTCGTGCATTGCAGGCAGATTCTTTATCCTCTGAGCCACTAGGGAAGCCCCAGTAACAACTCCACAATTTCACCCTTGGTCATTTATCATAGAAAAATAAAAACATATGCTCACACAAAAGCTTGTATGTGGATAGCAACTTTATTTATAACAAACCAAACCTGGAAACAACCCAGATGTCCTTCAAAGAGGCTCAAGTTTAAACTAAAGATCAGTATATACATATACTGGAATACTACTCATTAGTAGAAAGGAATAAACTATTTATATATGCAAAAATTGAAAGAGTCTCCAGGGAATTATGCTGTGTGAAAGAAGCCAGACACAAAGGCTACATACTGTATAATTCCATTTATGTGTCATTCTGAAATAGAGAAAACTATAGGGATGGAGAACACATCAGTGGTTGCCAAGAGCTAGGGATGAGAGGGAGAGGAGATGTAACTATAAAGGAATTACAGGAGGGGGTTGTCAAATTGTCACATTTTATTTCTAGTTTAACTCCTCCTCAGCCACAACCTCCTCCTTCACCCTTCATATATGTTCCTTGAAGAAAAGCTTTTCATCCAGCTTTCTCTAGATTTCTATCCTGGTTTTGTTCAAAAAAATATGAATTCTTCCCCAAATTTGTCTCTGGTTTCTGGCAGGTAGCAGCAGTATGACATGAGCATGAGATGTAAGGGGGAACCACTTGTTTTCATTCTATGTTGTGTTGAAAATTACTGTATTGTTCTACCTTTGCCTGTCCTTACTTTTGTGTTAATATTAACTTTTGTTGTTTTTGTTTATTCATTTATTACTTTTTAAAATTGAAATATAGTTGATTTACAATGTTGTATTAGTTTCAGATGTATAGCAAAGTGATTCACTTGTGTGTGTGTGTGTGCGTGTGTGTGTGTGTATTCGTTATGTTGTTTCAGGTTTGTTTCCCTTAGAGGTTATTATAAAATATTGAATAGAGTTTCCTGTGCTATAGAGTAGGTCTTTATTTTGGGATAGTTTGGGATTAATTTATATAGTAGTGTGTACATGTTAATCCCAAACTCCTAATTTGATTTTGAGCCTAGCCTATTTTCTTCATTGGTTTTTAGATATTGTTTTTACTGTAGTGTGAACAGGGCCTTCTCCTGAATGCAAGAGAAGTGGTAAGTCTCATAATGCAAAACTATTCCTCTTCTCACTACCTCTCCCCCCAAAATAGCTTAATTTTAAATCTGAGGAAACTGGGTAAAATAATGTGTAGTGCTTATATTATTTTCTTAAAGTCTGATGTAAATTTGCAGTAATAGTTGCTTCAAAGACTGGGAGCTGAGGAATAAGCTTTTCAGTTCAGTTCAGTCCCTCAGTCATGTCCGACTCTTTACGACCCCATGAATCACAGCATGCCAGGCCTCCCTGTCCATCACCAACTCCCGGAGTTTACCCAAACTCATGTCCATCGAGTCGGTGATGCCATCCAGCCATCTCATCCTCTGTCATCCCCTTCTCCTCCTGCCCCCAATCCTTCCCAGCATCAGGTTCTTTTCCAATGAGTCAACTCTTCGCATGAGGTGGCCAAAGTACTGGAGTTTCAGCTTCAACATCACTCCTTCCAATGAACACCCAGGACTGATCTCCTTTAGGATGGACTGGTTGGATCTCCTTGCAGTCCAAGGGACTCTCAAGAGTCTTCTCCAACACCACAGTTCAAAAGCATCAATTCTTTGGCGCTCAGCTTTCTTCACAGTCCAGCTCTCACATGCATATATGACTACTGGAAAAACCATAGCCTTGACTAGACGGACCTTTGTCGGCAAAGTAATGTCTCGGCTCTTTAATATGCTATCTAGGTTGGCCATAACTTTCCTTCCAAGGAGTAAGCATCTTTTAATTTCATGGCTGCAATCACCATCTGCAGTGATTTTGGTGTAATAATGTTCTTATTAACTTTATTGATGCCAGATAACAATGATTCTTTCTTACAGAGCACTCATTTCTGCTCCTAATAGTTTCAAAAGGAATATGTCCATAAAGATTTAGGAGTTTAACTAAATACATTATTTAAAATAGTTATTTCATTATAAATGAATGATTATTTAGAAAATTCTAAAATATTTGTTTCACTGTCTGTATTGTCTGAATTGTATTTATCTTCAACTGTTTACTTTCAGTACAACTTTTATCACTTGACCAATGAATAGTCTAATATAAGCTCACTGTGTTTTGTTATATTTGTTATATTTTAATTTTAACCTTGAATTTAACATGGAGAATATAAAATAGAAGCCAAGTATAACCTTTTTTGAACACTCACAGCATGCCAGATACCATGGAGATCATAAGTGCACTAGTAGCTAATTCAAGGACATTTTCTTTGAGGAGACAAGACTAGCAAATGGGTGCATGTTTAACTGTTTTTTTCTGGATGGAAAACACATTTCTGTTTTTTAGTATTTTAATTTTATTAAAGTATAGTTGATTTACAATGTTGTGTTAATTTCAGGTGTACAGCAAAGTGAATAAGTTATACATATACGTATGTTCATTCTTTATCAGATTCTTTTCTTATATAAGTCAGCACAGAATATTAGGTAAAGTTCCCTGTGATATTTAGTAGGTCCCTATTGGTCATCTATCTTATTTATAGTAATGTGTGTATGTTCATCCCAAGCTCCTGATTTATCCCTCCACCCTACAGTTCCTCTTTGGTAACCATAAGTTTGTTTTGTATATCTATAAGTCTCCTTCTATTTTGTAAATAAATTCATTTGTATATTTCTTTAAAGATTAGATTCCACATATGAATGATATCATATATTTGTCTTTCCCTTGTCTGACTTACTTCACTTACTGTGATAATCTCTAGGCCCACCCATGTTGCTGCAAATGGCATCATGTCATTCTTTTTTATAGATGAGTAATATTCCATTGTATATATTTACCACATCTTTATCCATTCCTCTGTCGATGGACATTTAGGTTGCTTCTATGTCTTGGCAATTGTAAATAGTGCTGCAATGAACATTGAGGTGTGTGTACATTTTCAAACTATGGTTTTCTCCAGATATAGTCCTAGGAGTGGGATTGCTGGATCATATGGTTAGTTCTGTTTTAAGTTTTTTAAGGAACTTCCATACTGTTCTCCATAGTGATTGTACTAATTTACATCCCCACCAACAGTGTAGGTGAATTCCCTTTTCTTCACACCCTCTACAGCATTTATTGTTTGTAGACTTTTTGATGATGGCCATTCTGACCAGTGTGAGGTGATATCTCATTATATTCCAAAACTATATGGAATAGTTTTGATTTGCATTTCTTTGATAATTGGTGATGTTGAGCATCTTTTCATGTGCTTTTTGGCCATTTGTCTTTTGGAAAATGTCTATTTAGATCTTCTGCCCATTTTTTGATTGTGTTGCTTTTTTTTTTTTTTTTACATAGAGCTACATAAGCTGTTTGTATATTTTGGAGATTAATCCCTTGTCAGTTGCATCATTTGTAAATATTTTCTCCCATTCTAAAAACACATGTTTTTTAATTCACTCTTAAGATAGACTCCCAGACATGTTTGTCTCCTTACTCAACCTTTACCTCTTCTAGTAAAAGTATTATTTAAGTCAAAGTGTTACCAGTCGTATCCAGGTTAAGGAGAACTTAGACTTAACCTGTACCCAGTTTAAGGTGGTAAACATATATCTAAGCAGAGACATTAAATGGTAAAAAAAAAAAAAAAATAGGGGATGAATATTCAGAGGAGAAGGTGATAGATCATTACCAAATTCCAGTCAATTAATAAATCTCTCATCTGGTAAATGCACAGAGAATTTTTGATCATGTTCTAGGGTATCCCTAATATGAAGGTCAAGAAGGCAAAGAGGATACCCAAAGAATATGCTGTTGCAGTAATTCAGACATATTACAGGACTATATACGATCTTTACAAGGGAGTTATCTTCTAAGGTGAAGATACTTTAAAATGGTCACAGTGTCCATATATGGAATCAGATGTGCCTTAATCATTTATGAGAACATGGGGAGCAAACTCAATAGTCTATTGGAATTTAACTCTAAAATTCTGTGAGAAAACCTGCAGGCTTTGACCACTACAGAGATAGGTTCAGGAAGTCTTAGGTTCATCTGAACATAGGTTCAGATGCCTTCAGGAGGAACAGAGGTCCACGTTTTAATTCATAGATGGTATATGAAGAGGCATAGAGTCACTGCTAAAGGTTCAAGAGAAGGCTTCCAGGACATGTTCATTTTCCATACAGAAGTTGTAAAAGGAGATTCTTACAGGACCAAAGGAGTGTTAATCTTTTCCTGTGGGCATAAGGCAAAGGAAATATTTCTCAGATGCGAAGGGAAAGGGAATCCGGAAACTCCAATCATTTTTCTTTTCCCCATTATCTCTGATACTAAAAGTCCACAGGTTTTGAAACTAGAAAGAGAGCCTCACGTTCCATATAATTAAATCTTTAAATGTCCTTGGCATCTGTGATTGTACGGTAACTGCTAGAAAGTCGATGGCATCCCAAACCTTTTTATAGATTATTTTTCTCATGATTTTCAGTTTGAACACTACAAATATCACAAAAACTTGCAATTACAGTAGTGTCATAAAAATATAAAGTTGACAAAGTCTTCTGTTAGAACAGATGGGCCTTTAGAGTTCCAACCAATGCAGATTAAAAGCTATTATAAAGTATAAAATCAGGCCACTGTGCATTTTAGTCATACTGTTAACAAAAAGCTCTGTTTTATATGGTCATGCTGATCTGTAGGGCCTGCAGCTTTGCACTATATGGAAATTAAACTTTCTCATGTTAATATTTGAGTAGTTATGTGGTTTTGTAAAGAAATTAAGAATTTGTATGTAATGGTCAGACAGAGGATATCTTTTCATAGATTTCCAGGGTATATGTCATTGATAGTTATTTGTTTGGCAACCCTAAATCTGAATTCCCTTTGTGAGTTTAGGAAATCACCAAATTATGAGTTTTGGTGGAAGACTTGAAAGTGCTGGAAAAACCTGACTCAGACATGTGACCTGGGTTCAGACAATCATACGCAGCCACAGTGAATGTTAAATCCAGGGTAAATGATGTAAAGGATCAGAGTCAGGTGGACTTCCAATTAAAATTCCTCAGTGACTCCTTACTTTGAAAATCCTCTCTGATCAAAACACATAGCAATAATGCATAACACATAAAAAGTAACAGTACGAAATGTAGTCAAGATCAAATACAAGAGACATATATCCATGAACAAGAAATGGGCTGAGACTATGAGTTTACTAAATTCAGGGCCCAAGAATAGAAAGTGGTAGTCAGAGATTTAGCTCTTGCATGGCCAAGGAGACTGGAAGGATTCAGGGAAACAGAGGCAGATTCAGAATGTGAAGCTAGAAAGCAGGATGTGTGCCAATTCATCCCCTTAAAAGGAGCCTAAAGAAATTACCCCCAAATGTTACCTTAGGGTAGAGCTACAATAAGTAAGCAAGACCAGGAATGCAAAAGGATGGACACACTCCTTGGAACCTTAGGTTGAACCAAGCCCCCTTGCTTGACCAGATCTGTCAGTTTCCCCAAGATCACTGTGAGACAGGAGCCCCCAAATGTCATTATTAGATCTAGTTTTAGACTAGGGGCCCAGAAGGAGAAGAATGAGCAACTACAAAACTTCCAAAATAAAGAAAAGAATGTAAAGGTAAGAGGAACGGAAGACAAATGAGCCTACAAATCAAAATTCCAAAGTGTAAGAAGTAACCTAACACTATGAAGGATAATCAACGAAGTAAACAGAACATTGAAAACAAAACCCACCATGAGTAAAGTTAAAAGAGAATTGAAAACTAGGAAAAAAAAAGAACATAGACCTTAACACAAGATGGTTAACTCTAGATGAAAGAAATACAAAGAATGCAGAAAGATCATTGCACACTTATCAGATTGGCTGAGGCCTTGAGGTAACATGGCTGGTGGTAGTAGAAAATGGAATATCCCTATAGAGGGAAATTTGACACCATCTTGTAAAATTACATGTGCATTTACCCTGTGACCCAGCAATCTCATTTCTAAGTATCCATTTCAAAGATACATTGCCAAAAATCCCTAAAATGTATATATTCAAGGCTATCTGCTGAAACATTATTTATAATGATAGAAAAAGCAGGAACTGGTCCAAATGTCTATCAATAGGAAACTACAATGAAGTATCACCTCAAACCAATCAGAACGGCCATCATCAAAAAATCTACAAATAAAAAATGCTGGCAAGTCTGTGGATAAAACGGAACCCTCCCGCACTGTTGGTGGGAATGCAAATTGGTACAGCCACTATGGAGAACAATATAGAGCGTCCTCAAAAAAACAAAAAAAACTAACTAAAAATAGAGCTACTACATGACCCAGGATTCCACTACTGGGCATATATCTGGAGAAAACCAGAACTGGAAAGGATGCATGCACCTTGATATTCATTGCAGCACTATTCACAATAGCCAGGACTTGGAAGCAACCTAAATGTCCATCAACAAAGGAATGGATAAAGATGTGGTACATATATACAAAGGAATATTACCCAGCCATAAAAGGGAATGAAATAGTGTCTTTTGCAGAGACATGGATGAACCTAGAGATTGTCATACATAGTGAACTAAGTCAGAAAGAGAAAAACAAATATTGTATAAAGTCACTATGGGATCTAGAAAAAATGGTATAGATGAACGTATGTGCAAAGCAGAAACAGAGTTCCATATGTAGAAAACAAACTTATGGATATCAAGGGAGGAAGGGGAGTGGGAAGAACTGGGAGACTGGGATTGACATATATACACATATATGACAAATCTATTTTATGTATAAAATAGATAACTAACGAGAACCTATTGTATAGCACAGGGAACTCTCCTCAATGTTCTTTGGTGACCTAAAGGAGAAGGAAATCTAAAAACAGTAGATATATGCATATGTATAACTGATTCATTTTGCTGCACAGCAAAAACCAATACAACATTGTAAATCAACTATACTCCAATAAAAATTAATAATAAAAAAGAGTCTGTCTAAACATCATGAAGGATAAACATGCAATTGATGTTGATCCATGTGTTTATAAGGATATTTTTTAAATGCTCTTGTTTCATTTTCAGGTGATAACTATAGAACCAATATGCTATTTTGAGTTGACAAACTAAAGAGGTAAATAAAGCATTAATTATGCCTTTCTTAGATGAAATGCACCTCAGGGTAAAAAAAAATTCATTGATAAGTACAAATTTCTATAGAAATGTTCCAACTAATAAATGACAAAGGAAAAGCAAAAATAAAGCATCACCATTTCATAACCCCTATTTAATTAATGAATATAAGTAAATGATCATCCTCGTGGCTCAGATGGTAAAGAATCCACCTACAATGTGGGGAATCTGGGTTTGATCCCTGGGTTGGGAAGATCCCCTGGAGGAGGGTATGGCAACCCACTCCAGTGTTCTTACCTGGAGAATTCTATGGACAAAGGAGCCTGGTGGGCTACAGTCCATGGGATCGCAAAGAGTCAGACACAACTGAGTGACTAAGCACACAATGATCACCAGTGGCTGTTAATGGCATAAAAAGGGAGAACCAGACATTATGTGCTTCCTAATGGAATTACACTGCACCAGCTATGACGTGATATGTGAATAAATTTAATTAACTATTAATTTAAAATAGTTATAACTACTTTTGTATTTAGAATGTATATAAAACTAAAGCCTAAACAAAATCATGATTAGGGAAATGTGTTCTTTAGACAGTAAAAGTGGTCAAAGGACTTTATCAGGGTTAGGATAAGCATACAGATATTGAATAACTTTGCTCTGTGTTAGAAAGTTTAAGGAAAAATATGTTTTAAAATTTGAAGATAATAATAAAGATAAAAATATATAGCCTCCAAATCAGCAAACGGAAAGTTTTTCTACTGAACAGAAGGCATGAAAAAAAGAACAAAGAATAAATGGCTAGTAGAAAACACAAAATAAGTCTAAATACATTAGTAATCAAAATAAATGAAACAGACTACATTCTTATTTAGAAAATGGAATATTTAAAAATGTAACTATATAAGACATACATCTGGTGGCTAACAAACACATGAAAAGATGCTCAACATCACTCATTATTAGAGAAATGCAAATCAAAACCACAATGAGGTATCATTTCACACCAGTCAGAATGGCTGCTATCTAAAAGTCTACAAGCAATAAATGCTGGAGAGGGTGTGGAGAAAAGGGAACCCTCTTACACTGTTGGTGGGAATGCAAACTAGTACAGCCACTATGGAGAACAGTGTGGAGATTCCTTCAAAAACTGGGAATAGAACTGCCATATGACCCAGCAATCCCACTGCTGGGCATACACACCGAGGAAACCAGAATTGAAAGAGACGTGTGTACCCCAATGTTCATCGCAGCACTGTTTACAATAGCCAGGACATGGAAGCAACCTAGATGCCCATCAGCAGACCAATGGATAAGGAAGCTGTGGTACATATACACAATGGAATATTACTCAGCCATTAAAAAAATACATTTGAATCGGTTCTACTGAGATGGATGAAACTGGAGCCCATTATACAGAGTGAAGTAAGCCAGAAAGAAAAACACCAATACAGTATACTAATGCATATATATGGAATTTGAAAGATGGTAACGATAACCCTATATGCGAGACAGAATAAGAGACACAGATGCATAGAAGTCTTATGGACTCTGAGGGAGAAGGTGAGGGTGGGACGTTCTGGGAGAATAGCATTGAAACATGTATATTATCATATGTGAAACAGAACACCATTCCATGTTCGATGCATGAGACAAATGCTCAGGGCCGGGGCAATGGGATGACCCAGAGGGATGGGATGGGGAGGGATGTGGGTGGGGGGTCCAGGAAGGGGAACACATGTAAACCCATGGCTGATTCATGTCAATGATTGGCAAAAACTATTACAATATTGTAAAGTAATTAGCCCCAAATAAAATAAATAAATTTATTTTAAAAAAAAAAGACATACATCTGGGAGGGAGCACAGCCCTGCCCATCAACAGAAAATTGGAATGGCAAACCACTACAGTATTCTTGCCTTGAGAACCCCATGAACAGTGAAAAGGCAAAAAGATATGACACTGAATGATGAGTTTCCCAGGTCGGTAGGTGTCCAATATACTACTGGAAAAGAGTGATTTGACTTTTTCATTCTTTCGGGAGTTATTTTTCCACTCTTCTTTTTCCCTTCTCCAGTGGATTACATTTTGTCAGAACTCTCCACTACGACCTGACCCTCTTGGGAGGCCCTACACAGCATAGTTTCACTGAGTTAGATAAGGCTGTGGTCCATGTGATCAGTTTGCTTAGTTTTCTGTGATTGTGGTTTTCATTCTGTCTGCCCTCTGATGGATAAGAATAAGAGGCTTATGGAAGTTTCCTGAAGAATGAAGAGATGGAGGCAAAGCAAAAACAATGCCAAACTGTGGATGTGACGTGATGGAAGTAAAGTCTGATGTTGTAAAGAACATTGCATAGGAACCTGAAATGTTAGGTCCATGAATCAAGGTAAACTGGAAGTGGTCACAAGGAGATGGTAAGAGTGAACACCGACATTTTAGGAATCAGTGAAATAAAATGGACTGGAATGGGTGAATTTAACTCAGATGACCATTATATCTACTACTGTGAGCAAGAATCCCTTAGAAGAAATGGAGTAGCCACCATAGTCAACAAAAGAGTCCAAAATGCAGTACTTGAGTGCAATCTCAAAAACGACAGAATTTTCTCTGTTTCCAAGGCAAACCGTTCAATATCACAGCAATCCAAGTCTGTGCCCCAACCACTAATGCTGAGGAAGTTGAAGTTGGTTCTATGAAGTCCTACAAGACCTTCTAGAAGTAACACCAAAAAAAGATGTCCTTTTCATCATAGGGGACTGTAATGCAAAAGTAGGAAGTCAAGAAATACCTAGATTAATAGGCAAGTGTGGCCTTGGAGTACAAAATGCAGTAGGGCAAAGGCTAATAGAGTTTTGCCAAGAAAACACACTGGTCATAGCAAATGCCGTCTTCCAACAGCACAAGACACGACTCTATACATGGACATGACCAGATGGTCAATACCGAAATCAGATTGATTATATTCTTTGCAGCCAAAGATGGAGAAGCTCTATACAGTCAGCAAAAACAAGACGGGGAGCTGACTGTGGCTCAAATCATGAAATCCTTACTGCAAAATTCAGACTTAAATTGAAGAAAGTAGGGAAAACCACTAGACCATTCAGGTAGATTCAAGGGATTAGATCTGATAGACAGAGTGTCTGAAGAACTATGGATGGAGGTTTGTGACATTGTACACGAGGCAGGGGATCAAGACGATCCCCAAGAAAAAGAAATGAAAAAAGGCAAAATGGTTGTCTGGGGAGGCCTTACAAATAGTTGAGAAAAGAAGAGAAGTGAAAGGCAAAGGAGAAAAGGAAGGATATACCTATCTGAATGCGGAGTTCCAACGAATAGCAAAGAGAGATTAAAAAGCCTTCCATGCTTTAAATAGATGAATTGCATTGTATGTGAATTATATCTCAATAAAAATTGTAATCAAAATTAAAAAAAAAAAGCCTTCCTCAGTGATCAATGCAAAGGAAGAGAGGAAAACAGTAGAATGGGAAAGACTAAAGATCTCTTCAAGAAAATTAGAGATACCAAGGGAATGTTTCATGAAAAGATGAGCAAAATAAAGGACAGAATTGGTATGGACCTAACAGAAGCAGAAGATATTAAGAAGAGGTGGCAAGATTATACAGAAAAACTATACAAAAAAGACCTTAACAACCCAGATAACCATGATGGTGTGATCACTCACCTAGAGCCAGACATCCTGGAGTGCAAAGTCAAGCAGGGCTTAGGAAGCATCACTACCAACAACACTAGTGAAAGTGATCCAATTTGAGCTGAGCTATTTCAAATTCTAAAAGATGATGCTGTGAAAGTGCTGCACTCAATATGTCAGCAAATTTGGAAAATTCAGCAGTGGCCACAGGACTGGAAAAGGTCAGTTTTCATTCCAATCCCTAAGAAAAGCAATGCCAAAGAATGATCAAACTACCAAACAATTGCACTCATCTCACACGCTAGCAAAGTAATGCTCAAAATTCTCCAACCCAGGCTTCAACAGTACATGAGCCATGAACTTCCAGATGTTCAAGCTGGATTTAGAAAAGGCAGATGAACCAGAGACCAACTGCCAATGCTGGATCACCGAAAAAGCAAGGGAGTTCCAGAAAAACACCTATTTCTGCTTTATTGACTATGCCAAAGCCTTTGACTGTGTGGATCACAACAAACTGTGGAAAATTCTTAAAGAGATGGGAATACCAGGCCACCTGACTTGCCTCTTGAGAAATCTGTATGCAGGTCAAGAAGCAACAGTTAGAACTGGACATGGGACAACAGACTGGTTCCAAATAGGAAAAGGAATACGTCAAGGTTGTGTATTGTCACCCTGCTTATTTAACTTATATGCAGAATACATCATCTGAAATGCCAGGCTGGATGAAGCACAAGCTGGAATCAAGATTCCCGGAAGAAATATCAGTAACCTCAGATATGCATATGACACCAGTCTTATGGCAGAAAGTGAAGCAGAATTAAAGAGACTCTTGATGAAAGTGAAGGAGGAGAGTGAAAAAGCTGGCTTAAACTGAATATTCAAGATAACCACAAAACTTATTGGTTTGAAACAACATCCATTTATTACCACACAGTTTCATTAGGTCAGAAGCTCAGACACAGCTGAAATGAATTGTCAGCTTAGGGGCTCACAAGGCTACAGTCAAGTTGTCGGCCTGGGCTGGGGTATCATTTGAGTCTTGGGGTCTTCTTCCAAGCTCACATGATTATTGGCAGAATTCATTTCCTTGCAGCTGTAGAACTTAGGATGACTTATTTCTTCAAGGCCACTTGGAGAATCTCTCAAACTACTTAGACCCTCTTTTAATGGAATAACCTCATTAGGTCAGGTCCATTCAATTTAATCTCTCTTTTGATTAAGTTAAATTCAACTGACTAGACACTTTAATTGCACCTGAAAATTCCCTCCACTTTGCCATGTTCTGTTGGTTAGAGGCAAGTTTCAGGTTCCACACACATACCACGAGAGGGGGTTATACAAAGATCAGATGATGGGAGTCACAGAGGCCATCTTAAAATTCTGCCACCCGCAATCAAATAGAGTTTATCACAAGAAGGCAAAGATGATTTAACACAGAAAAAAAAAATCTATTGATGTATTAAATATGCGATATTAACAGACACAAAAAGAATATATGATCACGTAGAGAGATATTGAAAACACATTCAATAAAATTCAACACTAATTCAGGAGAAAAATTCAGAAAAGAAGTTTTCTCTAACCTGATAAAAACATCTATCAAAATTTATAGAAAATGTTTCTGACCAGCATTTAAGAAACTTGTAAGTCACCACCTCATCCTAACAACATGTTAAGCTGAACAAAATAAAACATCAACTCTCTTTAGATTCATAGAAGAAATGAGATCACAAGGCAAAAATCTACCCCCTTCCCCCAGCCCTCTGCCAAATTGAAGAGACAAACACGGAGAATCATAACTCATGAGCAGAAATCTCTGAAGGAACCAGTGCTGCGGTAGGTTAACCTGAACTATAATTGACAAGTTGCTGGAGGCTGAGTGTGGACAAGTCTGAGGAATTAAAAACTCCAGACACCCAATCACTAGCGGAATATGATACTCTTGTGAGTTTTACCTCCTAAAGCTCTACCAGGTTCTCACAGTGAATATTGGAGAAAAATCTCCTCACGCTTCCAGCTGGGGAAGTAGCACACACACACACACACACACACACACACACACACACACACACACACACACACACAATGTTTTCAAACCTTCCAGAGCATTCTGTTCACACACACACACACACACAATGTTTTCAAAACTTCCAGAGCATTCTGTTCTTTGTCTGCGCTAGGAGAAAGTATTTAACCAGAGATTAGCCTGCTAAGGTTTTATCAGAGCATAACTGACCTGGAGGAAAGGGAAATACTCAACTCCAATCCACTCTAACCATCCTGTCCCATCAAAAGCGGCAGGATGGAGAAGGAAATGGCAACCCACTCCAGTATTCTTGCCTGGAAAAGTCCATGGACAGAGGAGCCTGGCGGGCTGCAGTCCATGGGGTTACATGACTGAGCATGCATGCATGAGGGTGGAGGGAGATGGGTTGGTAGCAATAAACTGGTAGAACTAAAAAAAAACAAAAAAGTGGGCAGGAGACAAAGAAGCATCTGTGAAGTTCACAGCCCGGAGGCATAGGCTCAAAAAAAGACTGAGACTTACTCACAGAACTTCATGCAATATGCTTCCTCCTTTCCCACACCTCACTACCACATTACTGAAGGCCTATTTACAGTAATTCTTCTACCCAGTACATCATGTTTGGCTATTAAGAAAAAATATAAGACATATTCAAAGGCAAAACACACAGTTTGAAGAGATGGAGCAGGCATTAAAACCAGACTAAGATATGGCAAGGATGTTGCAATGATCAGACTGGTAATTTAAAGCAACTGTGTTTAATATGCTAAGGGTTCTAATGGCATCTAATGATATCTAACAGATAGCATTCAAGAATAGATGGGCATATGTAGTACTTATATAAAAAAGAATGAAATTATGCCATCTGCAGCAACATGGACACAACTGGAGATTCTCCTACTAAGTGAAGTAAGTCAGAAAGAGAAATACAAATACCATACGATATCATTTATATGTGGAATCTAAAATATGACACAAAAGAAAGTATCTATGAAACAGAAACAGAATTGTGGACATAGACAACAGACAGGTGATTGCCAAGGGGGAGGGGTTTGGGAAGGGATGGAGTAGGAGGTTGGGGTTAGCAGATGTAAACTTTAATATATACACCAAATAAACAACAAGGACCTACTGTATAGCACAGAGAACTATATTCAATATCTTATGATAAGCCATCAGTTCAGGTCAGTTCAGTCGCTCAGTCATGTCCGACTCTTTGTGACCCCATGAATTGCAGCACACCAGGCCTCTCTGTCCATCACCAACTCCCGGAGTCTACCCAAACCCATGTCCACCGAGTCAGTGATGCCATCCAACCATCTCATCCTCTGTCATCCCCTTCTCCTCCTGCCCCTAATCATACCCAGGATTAGGGTCTTTTCCAATGAGTCAACTCTTCACATGAGGTGGCCAAAGTATTGAAGTTTCAGCTTCAACATCAGTCCTTCCAACGAACACCCAGGATTGATCTCCTTTAGGATGGATTGATTGGACCTCCTTGCAGTCCAAGGGACTCTCAAGAGTCTTCTCCAACACCACAGTTGAAAAGCATCAATTCTGTGGTGCTCAGTTTTCTTCACCGTCCAACTCTCATATCCATACATGACCATTGGAAAAACCATAGCCTTGACTAGACGGACTTTTGTTGGCAAGGTAATGTCTCAGCTTTTAAACATGCTATCTAGGGTGGTCATAACCGTCCTTTCAAGGAGTAAGCGTCTTTTAATTTCATGGCTGCAATCACAATCAGCAGTGATTTTGGAGCCCAAAAAAATAAAGTCTGACACTGTTTCCACTGTTTCCCCATCTATTTGCCATGAAGTGATGGGACCAGATGCCATGATCTTAGTTTTCTGAACGTTGAGCTTTAAGCCAATTTTTTCACTCTCCTCTTTCACTTTCATCAAGACGCTCTTTAGTTCTTCTTCACTTTCTACCATAAGGGTGGTGCCATCTGCATATCTGAGGGTATTGATATTTCTCCTGGCAATCTTGATTCCAGCTTGTGTTTCTTCCAGCCCAGTATTTCTCATGATGTACTCTGCATATAAGTTAAATAAGCAGGGTGACAATATACAGCCTTGACGTACTCCTTTTCCTATTTGGAACCAGTCTGTTGTTCCATGTCCAGTTCTAACCGTTGCTTCCTGACCTGCATACAGGTATCTCAAGAGACAGGTCAAATGGTCTGGAACTCCCATCTCTTTCAGAATTTTCCACAGTTTATTGTGATCCACACAGTCAAAAACTTTGGCCTAGTCAATAAAGCAGGAATAGATGTTTTTCTGGAACTCTCTTGCTTTTTCGATGATCCAGCGGGTATTGGCAATTTGATCTCTGGTTCCTCTGCCTTTTCTAAAACCAGCTTGAACATCTGGAAGTTCACGGTTCACGTATTGCTGAAGCCTGGCTTGGAGAATTTTGAGCATTACTGTACTAGCATGTGAAATGAGTGCAATTGTGCGGTGGTTTGAGCATTCTTTGGCATTGCCTTTCTTTGGGATTGGAACGAAAACTGACTTTTCCAGTCCTGTGGCCACTGCTGAGTTTTCCAGATTTGCTGGCATATCAAGTGCAGCACTTTCACAGCACCATCGCTTAGGATTTGAAATAGCTCAACTGGAATTCCATCACCTCCACTAGCTTTGTCAGTAGTGATGCTTTCTAAAGCCCACTTCACTTCACCTTCCAGGATGTCTGGCTCTAGGTGAGTGATCACACCATTGTGATTATCTGGGTCGTGAAGATCTTTTTTGTACAGTTCTTCTGTGTATTCTTGCCACCTCTTCTTAGTATCTTCTGCTTCTGTTAGATGTATAACATTTCTGTCCTTTATTGAGCCTATCTTTGCATGAAGTGTTCCTTTGGTATCTCTAATCTTCTTGAAGAGATCTCTAGTCTTTCCCAATCTGTTGTTTTCCTCTATTTCTTTGCATTGATTGCTGAGGAAGGCTTTCTTATCTCTCCTTGCTATTTTTTGGAACTCTGCATTCAGATAGGAATATCTTTCCTTTTCTCCTTTGCTTTTCGCTTCTCTTCTCTTCCCAGCTATCTGTAAGGCCTCCTCAGACAGCCATTTTGCTTTTTTGCATTTCTTTTCCATGGGGATTTTCTTGATCCCTGTCTCCTTTACAATGTCACGAACCTCTGTCCATAGTTCATCAGGCACTCTGTCTATCAGGTCTAGTCCCTTAAATCTATTTGTCACTTCTACTGTATACTCATAAGGGATTTGATCTAGGTCATACCTGAATGGACTAGTGGTTTTCCCTACTTTCTTCAATTTAAGTCTGAATTTGGCAATAAGCAGTTCATGATCTGAGCCACAGTCTGCTCCCGGTCTTGTTTTTGCTGACTGTATAGAGCTTCTCCATCTTTGGCTGCAAAGAATATAATCAATCTGATTTCGGTGTTGACCATCTGGTGATGTCCATGTTTAGAGTCTTCTCTTGTGTTGTTGGAAGAGGGTGTTTGCTATGACCAGTGTGTTCTCTTGGCAAAACTTTATTAGCCTTTGCCCTGCTTAATTCTGTACTCCAAGGCCAAATTTGCCTGTTACACCAGGTGTTTCCTGACTTCCTACTTTTGCATTCCAGTCCCCTATAATGAAAAGGACATCTTTTTGGGGTGTTAGTTCTATAAGGTCTTGTAGGTCTTCAGAGAACCGTTCAACTTCAGCTTCCTTGGCATTTCTGGTCGGGGCATAGACTTGGATTACTGTGATATTGAATGGTTTGCCTTGGTAACAAACAGAGATCATTCTATCGTTTTTGAGATTGCATCCAAGTACTGCCTTTCGGACTCTTTTGTTGACCATGATGGCCACTCCATTTCTTCTAAGGGATTCTTGCCCACAGTAGTAGATATAATGGTCATCTGGGTTAAATTCACCCATTCCAGTCCATCTTAGTTCGCTGATTCCTAGAATGTCAACGTTCACTCTTGTCATCTCCTGTTTGACCACTTCCAATTTGCCTTGATTCATGGACCTAACATTCCAGGTTCCTATGCAATATTGCTCTTTACAACATCGGACTGTGCTTCTATCACCAGTCACATCCACAGCTGGGTATCATTTTTGCTTTGCCTCCATCTCATCATTCTTTCTGGAGTTATTTCTCCACTGATCTCCAGTAGCATATTGGGCACTTACTGACCTGTGGAGTTCATCTTTTAGCGTCCTATCTTTTTGCCTTTTCATGCTGTTCATGGGGTTCTCAAGGCAAGAATACTGAAGTGGTTTGCCATGTCCTTCTCCAGTGGACCACATTCTGTCAGACCTCTCCACCATGACCCATCCATCTTGGGATTGCCCCACACGGCATGGTGGAAGGTAATATTTTTTAGAACTGATTCAAATGTATTCTTTTTAATGGCTGGGTAATATTCCATTGTGTATATGTGCCACAGCTTCCTTATCCATTCGTCTGCTGACGGACATCTAGGTTGGTTCCATGTCCTGGCTATTATAAACAGTACTGCAATGAACATTGAGGTAAGAGTCAGTTCTAATGTGGTGTATGAAACTGGAGCCCATTATACAGAGTGAAGTAAGCCAGAAAGAAAAACACCAATAGGGTATACTAACGCATAATGGAATATATATATATGGAATTTGAAAGATGGTAACAATAACCCTATATGCGAGACAGAAAAAGAGACACAGATGCATAGAACAGTCTTTTGGACTCTGTGAGAGAAGGTGAGGGTGGGACGATCTGAGAGAATAGCATTGAAACATGTTTATTATCATATGTGGGACAGAACACCATTTCAGGTTCGATGCATGAGACAAATGCTCAGGGCTGGGGCAATGGGATGACCCAGAGGGATGGAATGGGGAGGGAGGTGGGAGAGGGGTTCAGGATGGGGAACACATGTAAACCCATGACTGATTCATGTCAATGTATGGCAAAAACCACTACAATATTGTAAAGTAATTAGCCTCCAACTAAAATAAATAAATTAATAAAAAAGAAAAAATAAAACTTAAGAAAATAAATGCCATTCCATCTTTAAAGCCTCCCATTAATGTAAAAGTGAAACAACCTGAAGTTTGCATGCTAAATAAAGTGTGAAAACCCACTCCCCAAGAGAAAAAAAGACTAAATAGGCAATGTAAGCGGAGAGATGGAAATTCAAAGAATGAACCAAAAAAAGTACTAGAGATATAAACAGCTGTAACTGAAATGAAGACTGCCTTTGATGGACTTTTTAGTAGACTGGACATGGCTAAGGAAAGAATCTCTGAACTTCAGGTTATCTCAGTGAAAACGTCCACGATTGAAAAGAAATGACTAAGAATTTCCCCAAATTAATGTTTGACAAAAACCAAAAACACAGATCTAGTAAGCTCAGAGAACACCCTTTGGGTGATAATAATGTGTACTTTCATTAATGTACCACTCTGATGGGGGATATTGGTAACAGGGGAGGCTATGCATGTGTAAAGGTAGGAGGTGTATGGGAAACCTCTGTGCCTTCTGCTCAACTTTGCGGTGAATATAAAACTGCTCTAAAAATGAAAGTCTATTTAATAAAAATTATTGAAAGCATAATTTTAAAAATTAGAAGCATGCCTGTAAATCTTATGAATAAGGCAGAGATGGTTGTCATCACTTTTTAAAAATTTATTTATTTATTTTAATTGGAGGCTAATTACTTTACAATATTGTAGTGGTTTTTGCCATACATTGACATGAATCAGCCATGGGTGTACATGTGTCCCCCATCCTGAACCCCCCTTCCACCTCCCTCTCCAGCCTATCCCTCAGGGTCGTCCCAGTGCACTGGCCCTGAGCGCCCTGTTTCATGCATCGAGCCTGGACTGGTGATCTGTTTCATGTATGGTAATATACATGTTTCAATGCTATTCTCACTTTTTTTTTAAAATTTAAAATTATGCCAGAGGTCCTTGGCAGTGCAACAAGACAGGAAAAATAAAAGATATAAAAGAAGTGGATTAGAAACATTAAATTGTCCTTTGAAGATGATAGATTGTCTGAAAAAAACAAAAAAAATCAAGAGAAGATGCAAACTCCTTGAAATAGTTTTAAAAAAAACTTCATCAATAATAAAAAATTACTGAATACAAGATCAGCATATGAAAGTAGATAACATTTCTGGGCACTTGGTATAGATATTTAGACAATGAAAGGATAAAGGAAAATCTTTTGACAATAGCAACAAAACCACAAGGTACATGATAGCATTAATCCCATCAAAAGACATTCAAGAATATTGAGGCAAATGCATGCACAGCTAATCAAATATGATGAAGAAAAATACATGGACACACACACAATTCTTTATGAATGAGAAAGCTTACTATAATAAAAATATCAATTTTAAACCAAACACTTCAATGCAATTTCAACAAAAGTATGGATAGTGGTATTTTTTTAGACCTTGATGAACTTATCCCTAAAGTTTATGTGGAAGATCAAAGTGCCACTGTCAAGGAAGTTTTGAAGAACAGTGAAAATAAATTTACCTTACCAGGTAGCATCTTATTATGAAGTTAATTATCATAAATGTCACATAATATTGGGAGACAAATATAGCAATGGAATCAAATAAAGGGTTCAGTTAATAGACACATGTAAGTGAAATATGAAATCTATGAGAGGCGACTCAGTGGGAAAAGAATTCATTAAATAGTGCTGTCAGGGTTATCCTCAGCCTTTTTGTTTCCTTCTCCTCAAATGTACTTTTTTTTAGAAACATCACCAGGGAGGGAGGCGGTCCTAAGATGGTGGAGGAATAAGACGGGGAGACCACTTTCTCCCTCACAAATTCATCGAAAGAACATTTGAACGCTGAGCAAATTCCACAACACAACTTCTGAATGTCGGCAGAGGACATCAGGCAACCAGAAAGGCAGCCCATTGTCTTTGAAAGGAGGTAGGACAAAATATAAAAGATAAAAAGAGAGACAAAAGAGGTGGAGATGGAGATCCATCCCGGGAAGGGAGTCTTAAAAGAGGAGAAGTTTCCAAACATCAGGAAACACTCTCACCGCAGGTCTGTGAGGAGTTTTGGAATCTCATAGGGCAACATAATTGGGAGGATAAATAAATAAATAAATAAACCCACAGATTACGTGCCTAATGGCAACTCCTAGCACTCACATCCACCACCGGCAAGCGGGGGCTGAACAGGGAGGCACGGGCTGCATTGCTTTAGGGTAAGAACCAGGCCTGAATGCCCTGAAGGCAATCTGAGGGAACTAATGTGAGAGAGCAACCCAAACTGTGGGCTAGCCAGAAAGAGAGAGAAAAAAGAGAGAGAACTATCTCTCGAAAAGCCCTAACCTAAGGCACTGCCAGGCATGCTCACAGAACAAAGGACTGAGCGAATACCAGAGGAGAGCTAGCCAGCTGTGGATCAGCCCATCCCCTGCTGGAGACAGGGAGGCAGGCAGGGGGCAGCCAGAGCCAAAAAGGGACAATCTCGGCCCCAGAGAGGCATCCTCTACCAAACTGCAAGCAGGCTCCCAGTTGCTAACTAAGACTTCTTGGGATTCTGGATGATTGACATCCACCAGGAGGGTTGCAGCCAGAGATCACCTCCCCAGAAGAGAAACACGGCACACCTGAGACGGGCGCACCCACTTTCACCCAGGAGACTGAGCAGCTGGACAGGGGAGGTGATAAGACGCACTCCCCACCTGAGGAGGCTGCGCTTGCCAAGCACCTGGTCGCCTAAGCTGCTCAGACCTGGAAAGGGCACAAAACGCAGGCCCAACCAAGTCTGCTCGTTTGTGGAATACACGAGAACCTGAAGCTGAGCGGGTTAGACCTGGCAAGTGCACGCAACCCAGGGCCCACGTCAGACAGTTCCCCGGCAGAGCAACCTAGGGCTTGAGAAGTGTAGACTGGGAAAGCACATGTGCCGTGAGCAGGGGCAAACCCAATGTGGCCGAGACACTGCAAGCACTCCCCACACACGCCAGTGATATTTGTTTGCAGTGTTCCTCCCTCCCCACAGCACGACTGAACAAGTGAGACTGAATAAGTGACCACTTTCACCCCCTTGTGTCAGGGCAGAAATTAGACACTGAAGAGACCAGCAAACAGAAGAAGCTAAAATAAACAGGGAACCACTTTGGAAGTGACAGGTGCAACAGATTAAAACCCTGTAGTTAGCACTGACTACATTGGAAGGGGCCTATAGATCTTGAGAAGTATAAGCTGGATCAAGGAACTATCTGAAACTGAACTGACTCCACACTGCCTGCAACAGCTCCAGAGAAATTCCTAGATATATTTTTACTACTATCATTTTTTAAATATTTTTTTATTTTTTTTAATTTTTAAGTCCTCTATTACTCCTTTAATTTTCATTTTTATAACCTACTATTACCTTGCCAAAAAACCCCCCTATTTTTAAGGCAAACTTCATATATATATATATTTTATAATTTTTGTGAGTTTTTTTCTTTTTTTTAATATTATATTTTTGAGAGTCTAACCTCTACTCTAGATTTTTAATCTTTGCTTTTTGGTATTTGCTATCAATTTTGTACCTTTAAGAACCCAATCTTCAGTACCCATTTTTACTTGGGAGTGTGATTACTGACTTGATTGCTCTCTTCCCCTTTTGACTCTCCTTTTCCTCCACCAGGTCGCCTCTATCTCCTCCCCCCCCCTTCTCTTCTCTACCCAACTCTGTGAATCTCTTTGTGTGTTCTGGGCTGTGGAGAACACTTAGGGAACTGATTACTGTCTGGATCTGTCTCTCTCCTTTTGATTCCCCCTTTTATCCTCCTGGTCACCTCTTTCTCCTTCCTCCCTCTTCCCTTCTCTGTGTAACTCTGTGAACCTCTCTGAGGGGTCCAGACTATGGAGAACACATAGGGAATTGATTACTGGGTAGATTGCTCTCTCCCCTTTTAATTCCCCCCTTCTCCTCCCAGTTACCTCTATCTCCATCCTCCCTCTTCTCTTCTCCATGTAACTCTGTGAACCTCTCCGGGTGTCCGTCACTGTGGAGAAGCTTTTCATCATTAACCTAGATATGTTATCATTGGTGCTGTATAGATGGAGAAGTCTTGAGGCTACTCTAAGAATAAGACTGAAAACCAGAGGCAGGAGGCTTAAGTCCAAAACCTGATACCACCAGAGATCTCCTGACTCCAAGGGACATTAATCAATAAGAGCTCAACCAAAATCCTCCATACCTACACTGAAACCAAGCACCACTCAAGAGCCAACAAGTTCCAGAGCAAGGCATACCACGCAAATTCTCCAGCAATGCAGAAACATAGCCCTGAGCTTCAATATACAGGCTGCCCAAAGTCATGCCAAACCCATAGAGGTCTCAAAACTCACTACTGGACACTTCATTGCACTCCAGAGAGAAGAAATCTAGCTTCACCCACCAGAACACTGACACAAGGTTCCCTAACCAGGAAAGCTTGACAGGCCACCCGTTCAACCCCACCCACAGTGAGGAACCTCCACAATAAAGAGGAACCGCAAACTGCCAGAATACAGGAGAGAGAGAGAGTGAAGTCACTCAGTCGTGTCCGAGTCTTTGTGACACCATGGACTGTAGTGTACCATGATCCTCTGTCCATGGGATTTTCCAGGCAAGAGTACTGGAGTGGATTGCCATTTTCTTCTCCAGAGGATCTTCCTGACCCAGGGATTGAACCTGTGTCTCCCACATTGTAGGCAGACGCTTTACCGTCTGAGCCACCAGGGAAGTCCTATAGGCCACCCCAAACACAGCAATCTAAACAAGATGGAATGGCAGACAAATACTCAGGTAAAGGAACATGATAAATGCCCACCAAACCAAACAAAAGAGGAGGAGATAGGGAGTCTACCTGAAAAAGAATTCAGAATAATGGTAGTAAAAATGATCCAAAATCTTGAAAACAAAATGGAGTTACAGATAAATAGCCTGGAGACAAGGATTGAGAAGATGCAAAAAATGTTTAACAAGGACCTAGAAGAAATAAAAAAGAATCAATCAATAATGAATAATGTAATAAATGAGATCAAAAACACTCTGGAAGGAACCAACAGTAGAATAACGGAAGCAGAAGATAGGATAAGTGAGGTGGAAGATAGAATGGTGGAAATAAATGAAGCAGAGGGGAAAAAAGAAATAAGAATGAAAAGAAATGAGGACAACCTCAGAGACCTCTGGGACAATGTTAAACACCCCAACATTCAAATCATAGGAGTCCCAGAAAAAGAAGACAAAAAGAAAGGCCATAAGAAAATACTTCAGGAGATAATAGTTGAAAACTTCCCTAAAATGGGGAAGGAAATAGTACCCAGGTCCTAGAAAACCAGAGAGTCCCAAACAGGATAAACCCAAGGTGAAACACCACAAGACACATATTAATCAAATTAACAAGGATCAAACACAAAGAACAAATATTAAAAGCAGCAAGGGTAAAACAACAAATAACACGAAAGGGGATTCCCATAAGGATAACAGCTGATCTTTCAATAGAAACTCTTCAGGCCAGAAGGGAATGGCGGGACATACTTAAAGTGATGAAAGAAAATAATCTACAGCCCAGATTACTGTATCCTGCAAGAATCTCATTCAAATACGAAGGAGAAATCAAAAGCTTTACAGACAAGCAAAAGCTGAGAGAATTTAACACCACCAAACCAGCTCTCCAACAAATGCTAATGGATCTTCTCTAGACAGGAAACACAGAAAGGTTGTATAAACTTGAACCCAAAACAACAAAGTAAACGGCAATGGGATCATACTTGTCAATAATTACCTTAAATGTAAATGGGTTGGATGCTCCAACCAAAAGGCTGGCTGAATGGATACAAAAACAAGACCCCTATATATGTTGCCTACAAAAGGCCCACCTCAAAACAAGGGACACATACAGACTGAAAGTGGACAACTTGGAATAAATGGACAAATTCTTAGAAAAGAATAAATTTCCAAAACTGAACCAGGAAAAAGTAGAAAATCTTAACAGATCCATCACAAGCACGGAAACCAAAACTGTAATCAGAAATCTTCCAGCAAACAAAATCCCAGGACCACATGGCTTCCCAGCTGAATTCTACCAAAAATTTACAGAACAGCTAACACCTATCATACTCAAACTCTTCCAGAAAATTGCAGAGGAAGGTAAACTTTCAAACTCATTCTATGAGGCCACCATCACCCTAATACCAAAACCAGACAAAGACGCCACAAAAAAAGAAAACTAAGAACCAATATCACTGATGAACAATAGATGGAAAAATCCTTAACCAAATTCTAGCAAACAGAATCCAACAACATACTGAAAAGATCATACATCATGACCAAGTGGGCTTTATCCCAGGGATGAAAGGATTCTTCAATATCCACAAATCAATCGATGTAATACACCACATTAACAAATTGAAAGATAAAAAACATATGATTATCTCAATAGATGCAGGAAAGCCTTTGACAAAATTCAATACCCATTTTTGATAAAAACTCTCCAGAAAGTAGGAATAGAAGGAACATACCTCAACATAATAAAAGCTATATATGACAAACCCACAGCAATCATTATCGTTAATCGTGAAAAATTGAAAGCATTTCCCCTAAAGTCAGGAACAAGACAAGAGCGCCCACTCTCACCACTACTATTCAACAAAGCTTTGGAAGTTTTGGCCACAGCAATCAGAGCAGAAACAGAAATAAAAGGAAACCAGATTGGAAAAGAAGAAGTAAAACTCGCACTGTTTGCAGATGACATGATCCTCTACATAGAATACCCTAAAGACTCCACTAGAAAATTACTAGAGCTAATCAATGAATATAGTAAAGTTGCAGGATATAAAAGTAACACACAGAAATCCCTTGCATTCTTATACACTAACAGTGAGAAAACAGAAAGAGAAAATAAGGAAACAACTCCATTAACCATTGCAACGAAAAGAATAAAATACTTAAGAATATATCTACATAAAGAAACAAAAGACCTATATATAAATCTATAAAAATCTATAAAACACTGATGAAAGAAATCAAAGAGGACACAAATAGATGGAGAAATATACCATGTTCATGGATCAGAAGAATCAATATAATGAAAATGAGTATACTACCCAAAGCAATCTATAGATTCAATGCAATCCCTATCAAGCTACCAACGGTATTTTTCACAGAACTAGAACAAATCATTTCACAATTTGTATGAAATTGCAAAAAACCTCGAATAGCCAAAGCAATCTTGAGAAAGAAGAATGGAACTGGAGGAATCAACCTGCCTGACTTCAGGCTATACTACAAAGCAACAGTCATCAAGATAGTATGGTACTGGCACAAAGACAGAAATATAGACCAATGGAACAAAATAGAAAGCCCAGAGATAAATCCATGTACCTATGGACACCTTATCTTTGACAAAGGAGGCAAGAATATACAATGGAGAAAGGACAATCTTTAACAAGTGGTGCTGGGAAAACTGGTCAACCACTTGTAATAAAATGAATCTAGAACACTTTCTAACACCATCATAAAAATAAACTCACAATGGATTAAAGATCTAAATGTAAGACAAGAAACTATAAAACTCCTAGAGGAAAACATAGGCAAAACACTCTCCGACATAAACCACAGCAGGATCCTCTATGACCCACCTCCCAGGATATTGGAAATAAAAGCAAAAATAAACAAATGGGACCTAATTAAAATTAAAAGCTTTTGCACAACAAAGGAAACTATAAGCAAAGTGAAAAGACAGGCTTCAGAATGGGAGAAAATAATAGCAAACGAAGCAACTGACAAAGAATCAATCTCTAAAATATACAAGCAACTCCTGCAGCTCAATTCCAGAAAAATAAACGACCCAATCAAAAAATGGGCCAAAGAACTAAACAGACATTTCTCCAAAGAAGACATACAGATGGCTAACAAACACATGAAAAGATGCTCAACATCACTCATTATCAGAGAAATGCAAATCAAAACCACAATAAGGTACCATTTCTCGCCAGTCAGAATGGCTGCTATCCAAAAGTCTACAAGCAATAAATTCTGGAGAGGGTGTGGAGAAAAGAGAACCCTCTTACACTGTTGGTGGGAATGCAAACTAGTAAAGCCACTATGGAGAATAGTGTGGAGATTCCTCAAAAAACTGGAAATAGAACTGCCATATGACCCATCAATCCCACTGCTGGGCATACACACTGAGGAAACCAAAAGTGAAAGAGACGCGTGTACCTCAAGGTTCATCGCAGAACTGTTTATAATAGCCAGGACATGGAAACAGCCTAGATGCCCATCAGCAGATGAATGGATAAGGAAGCTGTGGTACATATACACAATGGAATATTACTCAGCCATTAAAAAGAATACGTTCGAATCAGTTCTAATGAGGTGGATAAAATTGGAGCCTATTATACAGAGTGAAGTAAGCCAGAAAGAAAAACACCAATACAGTATACTAACAGATATATATGGTATTTAGTCAATCGGTAAAGATAACCCTGTATGCGAGACATCAAATGAGACACAGATAAATAGAACAGTATTATGGACTCTATGGGAGAGGGCGAGAGTGGGAGGATATGGGAGAATGGCATGGAAGCATATAAATTATCATATGTGAAACGAATCGCCAGTCCAGATTCGATGCATGATACAGGGTGCTTGGGGCTGGTGCACCAGGATGACCCGGAGGGATGGGATGGGGAGGGAGGTAGAAGGGGGGTTCTGGAAGGGGAACACATGTACACCCATGGTGGATTCATGTCAATGTATGGCAAAACAAATACAATATTGTAAAGTTAAAAAATAGAAAATAAACTAATTTTAAAAACGTGAAAAAAAAAACCACTCTTTGCCATAAATCACAGCAGGATCCTCTACGACCCACCTCCCAGAGTAATGGAAATAAAAGCAAAAATAAACAAATGGAACCTGATTAAACTTAAAAGCTTTTGCACAATGAAGGAAACTATAAGCAAGGTGAAAAGACAGCCTTCGGAATGGGAGAAAATAATAGCAAACAAAGCAACTGACAAAGAATCAATCTCAAAAATATACAAGCAGCTCCTGCAGCTCAATTCCAGAAAAATAAGCGACCCAATCAAAAAATGAGCCAAAGAACTAAACAGACATTTCTCCAAAGAAGACATACAAATGGCTAACAAACACATGAAATCATGCTCAACCTCTCACTCATTATCAGAGAAATGCAAATCAAAACCACAATGAGGTACCATCTCACGCTTGTCAGAATGGCTGCTATCCAAAAGTCTATAGACAATAAATGCTGGAGAGGATGTGGAGAAAAGGGAACCCTCTTACACTGTTGATGGGAATGCAAGCTAGCACAGCCACTATGGAGAACAGTGTGAAGATTCCTTAAAAAACTGAAAATAGAACTGTCAAATGACCCAGCAATCCCACTGACAAAAACCAGAATTGAAAGAGACACATGTACCCCAAACTTCATTGCAGCACTCTTCATAGTAGCTAGGACATGGAAGAAACCTAGATGTTCATCAATGGACAAACGGGTAAGAAAGCTGTGGTACATATACACAATGGAATATTACTCAGCCATTAAAAGAATGCATTTGAATCAGTTCTAATGAGGTGGATGAAACTGGAGCCTATTATACAGAGTGAAGTAAGCCACAAAGAAAAACAGCAATACAGTATACTAATGCATATATATGGTATTCAGAAAGATGGTAACAATGACCCTATATGCAAGACAGCGAAAGAGACACAGATGTAAAGAACAGTCTTTTGGACTCTGTGGGAGAAGGCAAGGGTGGGATGATTTGTGAGAATAGCACTGAAACATGTGTATTATCATATGTGAAACAGATCGCCAGTCCAGGTTCGATGCATAAGACAAGGTGCTCAGAGCTGGTGCACTGGGATGACCCAGAGGAATGGGATGGGGAGGGAGGTGGGAGGGGGATTCAGGATGGGGAACACAGGTACACCCAGGGCTGATTCATGTGAATGTATGGCAAAACCACTACAATATTGTAAAGTAATTAGCCTCCAATTAAAATAAATAAATTTTAAAAACTAAATTAAAAAAAAAGGAAACATCACCCAACTCTTAAAATTCAACAGGTAATTCTCAAACCTGTTCATCCATCCCAGATCTCATCCTTAAATTCTAGGCTCATCTATTCAATTGTTTATTGGGGATCGTTCTAAAACTCAAAATATACAAATTGAACTCAACATATTGTCCCACAAATTTGCTCTTATCCATGTAGTCCCAAACTCAGTTGGTAGAACCACTCTTTATTAAGCAAGCCAGAACTCCCTGGAAGCCATCCTAGACCAATATTCCCAAAGGCAAATCCAACAGAACAACATATTAATAGGTGCTATGCAAAATTAAAAAGTTATTTGATATACTATATTGGTGTTTCTCAATGGGGTGGAAAGGGAGATGGGTGAGGGGAGTTCAGGATTGGGGGACACATGTACACCTGTGGCTGTTCATATCAATGTATGGCAAACATCACCACAATATTGTTAAGTAATTAGCCTTCAATTAAAATAAATAAAATAATTTTTTAAAAGGTTATTTGATAAAGTTGTGAGCTCTTGGGTTAACCAAAAAAAATAAACAGATTTTCCCAGTTTAATTAGTTACCAGAGCCCTTAACATTCTAGTGTGTATCTAAGAAGGTGACAATGCATTTTCTAAACTTGTGTGATCATAGAATGCTCTTTTAAAATAAAATATCTTGCCAGATTAATTTTATAAGGAATTTAGGGTATATTTTCCTTGAAGTTTATTGCCTAAATATCATGGTACTTCTCCTTTTAGTGGCCACAGGTCTCTGAATATTCAATCTCACTCCCTTTATCCCAACCCCTTTCTCCATACAGTTACCAGTGACTCAAGTTACAAAAATGACTGTATTAGTCTCCTGTTTAAAACACCATTTCAGTATAAAGCCCAAAGTTCCTTAGTCAAGCAAGACTACTTATTAATACTTATTAGCCCCAATGCTCGGAGAAGGCAATGGTAACCCACTCCAGTACTCTTGCCTGGAAATCCCATGGATGGAGGAGCCTGGTGAGCTGCAGTCCATGGGGTCGCTAAGAGTCGGACACGACTGAGCGACTTCACTTTCACTTTTCATTTTCACATTTTGGAAAAGGAAATGGCAACCCACTCCAGTGTTCTTGCCTGAAGAATCCCAGGGACGGGGGAGCCTGGTGGGCTGCCGTCTATGGGGTCGCACAGAGTTGGACACGATTGATGTGACTTAGCAGCAGCAACAGCAGCAGCAGCAGCAGCAGCCCCAATGTTCCTGCTCCTTCCTAATGCTTCCTACCCCGGTGATAGTGAAGCAGTCATAGCTCACCAAGTATGACCCAGCATTCATTTTCTCTGTCTGTTCTCTGCTTGCAATTTCGCACATTGTATAAGCCATATTATCTAATTCTGGGCTCCCAGGGGCTGATTCTACACTTACAAAGCAACTGGAGATACAGCCAGCTCTTTCTTTGGGGACTCATGTATAGATGATTTCTGGGATTCCCTGGTGGCTCAGAGGTTAAAGCATCTGCCTGCAACGCAAGAGACCTGGGTTCAATACCTGGGTTGGAAAGATCCCCTGGAGAAGGAAATGGCAACCCACTCCTTAGAGATGATTTACTTCTTAATCCCTATCATGAAGTCAATCTATGTCTTTACTTTCAACTGTCCTGGACTTTCAACAGACCAGGTTATCTCATCTCTGCCCTGCCTAGAACTGTCCATGTCCCTCCTCCCCTGCACCCTGTTCAGTTCAGTTCAGTCCCTCAGTCGTTTCCGACTCTATGTGACCCCATGAATAGCAGCACACCAGGCCTCTCTGTCCATCTCCAACTCCCGGAGTCTACCCAAACCCATGTCCATCGAGTCAGTGATGCCATCCAACCATCTCATCCTCTGTCGTCCCCTTCTCCTCCCGCCCCCAATACTACCAAGCATTAGGGTCTTTTCCAATGAGTTATCTCTTCGCATGAGATTGCCAAAGTATTGGAGTTTCAGCTTCAACATCAGTCCTTCCAATGAACACCCAGGATTGATCTCCTTTAGGATGGATTGATTGGATCTCCTTGCAGTCCAAGGGACTCTTAAGAGTCTTCTCCAACTCCACAATTCAAAAGCATCAATCCTGTGGTGCTCAGCTTTCTTCACCGTCCAACTCTCACATCCATACATGACCACTGGAAAAACCATAGCCTTGACTAGACGGACCTTTGTTGGCAAAGTAATGTCTCTGCTTTTGAATATGTTGTCTAGGTTGGTCATAACCTTCCTTTCAAGGAGTAAGTGTCTTTTAATTTCATGGCTGCAATCACCATCTGCAGTGGTTTTGGAGCCCAGAAAAATAAAGCCTGACGCTATTTCCAGTGTTTCCCCATCTATTTCCCATGAAGTTATGGGACCGGATGCCATGATCTTAGTTTTCTGAATGTTGAGCTTTAAGCCAACTTTTTCACTCTCCTCTTTCACTTTCATCAAGAGGCTCTTTAGTTCTTCTTCACTTTATGCCATAAGGGTGGTGTCATCTGCATATCTGAGGTTATTGATATTTCTTCCGGCAATCTTGATTCCAGCTTGTGTTTCTTCCAGCCCAGCATTTCTCATGATGTACTCTGCATAGAAGTTAAATAAGCAGGGTGACAATATACAGCCTTGATGTACTCCTTTTCCTATTTGGAACCAGTCTGTTGTTCCATGTCCTGTTCTAACTGTTGCTTCCTGACCTGCATACAGGTTTCTCAAGAGACAGGTCAGATGGTCTGGAACTCCCATCTCTTTCAGAATTTTCCACAGTTTATTGTGATCCACACAGTCAAAGGCTTTCGCGTAGTCAATAAAGCAGAAATAGATGTTTTTCTGGAACTCTCTTGCTTTTTCGATGATCCAGCGGGTATTGGCAATTTGATCTCTGGTTCCTCTGCCTTTTCTAAAACCAGCTTGAACATGTGGAAGTTCACGGTTCACGTATTGCTGAAGCCTGGCTTGGAGAATTTTGAGCATTACTTTACTAGCATGTGAGATGAGTGCAATTGTGCAGTAGTTTGAGCATTCTTTGGCATTGCCTTTCTTTGGGATTGGAACGAAAACTGACCTTTTCCAGTCCTGTGGCCACTGCTGAGTTTTCCAAATTTGCTGGCATATTGAGTGCAGCACTTTCACAGCATCATCTTTCAGGATTTGAAATAGCTCAACTGGAATTCCATCACCTCCACTAGCTTTGTTCGTAGTGATGCTTTCCAAGACCCACTTGCCTTCACATTCCAGGATGTTTGGCTCTAGGTGAGTGATCACACCATCGTGATTATCTGGGTCATGAAGATCTTTTTTGTACAGTTCTTCTGTGTATTCTTGCCACCTCTTCTTAATATCTTCTGCTTCTGTTAGATCCATACCATTTCTGTCCTTTATCGAGCCCATCTTTGCATGAAATGTTCCTTTGGTATCTCTGATTTTCTTGAAGAGATCTCTAGTCTTTCCCAATCTGTTGTTTTCCTCTATTTCTGTGCATTGATCGCTGAGGAAGGCTTTCTTATCTCTCCTTGCTATTCTTTGGAACTCTGCATTCAGATGGGAATATCTTTCCTTTTCTCCTTTGCTTTTCACTTCTCTTCTCTTCCCAGCTACCTGTAAGGCCTCCTCAGACAGCCATTTTGCTTTTTTGCATTTCTTTTCCATGGGGATTGTCTGACCTTAACCAAATATCTTCAATGGTTAATCCCTGCCCATCTTTTTCATAAACTACACAGATCTTTATCAGTTTCCTCCTCTGACTTATGCTGCCTTTATTGTCTGATTAGTTATTTCATCCAATAATTTTTAAAATATTTTTGAGCACTCTAGAGACCTGCCTGGTGGAGATTTAATTGACTTCACTTTCCCTCTGTGGAAGAAGCCACATTTAGCCTCCATTTGCACATTCGTTTAAATATTCCTGATCTGTATATATGGCTGTTCTTTGTACTCCCTTTGAATTGATTATAACGTCTGCCTGGTTCTCTCATTATGGGTTAAGTAAAAATCTTCAATGCATGTTCATTTTTATATCCCTATGAGAGTTAAAACTTTATCATTTAAAAAAATAATCTTCAATAGCAAGATACCATTCTGGAATAGAAATAGACATTGGGTACTAAAATGAAATGAGGCATAGTTTCTTTATAGTTAATTGTCTTTGAACCCCATTAGAAGAGACCACATTCTTTAGCACCAGAAACACCTTGTGTCTCTTTCAATGAGGACTTGCTGGTTAACTGCTTACTGTATTAATATCCTTCTATATATTTTTTGTAATCTGCTCTAAATCAAGTGGTTATTGTTTTGTGATGAGAAAGTAAAAGGATTTTATTTTAGAATATAGTTAGCAAAGCTTTTGGGAACTCAGAAAAACTGTTCCTCCAATCAAGGGCTTAACATTACTGGAACTATGAACATTTTTGGCCTTGGAGGAAATGAATATCACATTCTTGCCAGCTCAAATGTACAAAATTAAACCTTGTGGTTTTATCTATTTTTTTTAGATTTTCCTGAAAGAACAAAAGGTTGACTAAACCTTCCTTTCATCTTTGCCAACACAAATTCTTTATGCTTATATAGTGTATTACCTTTCATTTAAGGTGCTTTAAATGCCTGGAAAATGTTTAACTTCATAACTGCCTTTGGATCTATATAGGATCTCATTTGTCCCCGTTTGGAAGACGAAGAAATTGAGGAGTCTGGTGACAAGATTTTCCCAGGGCAGCAGAGAGGGTTATAGGAAAGGCAGACATAATTCTTAAGTCCCAGACCAGTCTTCTAAATTCAGGCCAACATGTACTCTAACCCTTGACGTTCTTCACTGTCACTGGGAAAAGCTTAGCTTATTGCCAATGGACATGGCAAGCCTCATAAAACCCCAAATTTTCATGAAAACTTCAGTAATTTATACAAGTTTTTATTATTAGCCACCATTCTGATTATCAGTAATTTTGTGTAACTGCCATTTACTCTGCAAATATCACAGCACCCCATAGCTCTACTAATAATATTCTGGCTATAGATGAGGGTTTGGGCTGAGTCTGCTTTCACTGTGTTTAATATAAATTGCTACGTCTACACAAAGTCTTGCATGCTAATGTTCAAATCAGCATTAGTCAGAATAGCCAAGACATGAAAGCAACCCAAATGTCTACAAACTGATGAATGGATAAACAAAACTGTGGTGTTTCCATACAATGAATACTATTTGTCAGTAAAAAGGAATGAAGTACTGATACATGCTACAACATGGATGAACCTTGAAAACATGTTAATGAAAGAAGTTAGATACCAAGTGCCACATATGGCATAATTCCATTTATATGAAATGTCCAGAAAAGGCAAACCTATAGTGATAGAAAGCAGACTGCTGGTTGCCTGAGGCTGGATTTAGGAATGGGGAATGGTGGCTAATGGGTACTAGTTTCTTTTTATGGTGATGGAAATGTTCCAAAATTGGATTGTGGTGATGGTTACACAACTCTGAAACTTTACTAACAATCATTGAATTGTACATTTAAAATGAGTAAATTTTATGATATGTAAAGCATACCTCAATAAAGTTATTAATAAATAAAGTGCTTCACAATGACTCCCCTACATATATCTCTCCCCTTCAAAAAAACACCAAGGAAACAAATTGCCTTTGCCAAGACAACAGGAATCACTTCATATCATTTGAAGTTGGACTTTCAGGACAATAATATAGGTGTCACGAGGTTCAAAGCTTCAGTGGTGTGATCTGAGGGTAATTCCACCACAGGTGTGCAGCTTAACAGGGTGTTAATTGGGAAGTCTGCGAACACCTCCTCCACAGGCAGCCCAGAAAGCTGTGCCAGGATTTGCTAGTGAACAGAAGAATTCAAAAGCCAAACCCATGATCAAAAATCAAGAGAAATGTAACTTGTTTTTATACTGCAGCCATTACCACACAAAATGACTTACAGCACATTTTAATTGGAACTGAAGGCTTTTTGACTTTACCACTAATCATAACCACTTCAGGTTTTGGAAATATTTCTCTGCCATGGAAGGAAAATAAAAGAGCCAAATTAAGGGCTGAGGTTTTCTAATAGAAATAACTTCCCTGCATTTAGCAGGTTGGTTTATTCAGCATGGGTAAGAAAAAAGTCCCTGGGGAATCAGACATCCAAGGTTTCTACATATAATAGAAGCATGGATAGCTGAAAATGTACTTTTCCTCTCATAATGCATATTGCTTCTTCCAAACTCTGAACCCCCAGCTACTAGGGTAGTAGATGGCAAAGCACTCTTCTCTGGGAAGGTAGCTAACACTCTCTGGAAATGAGAGAGCTCAGGACAAGAAATTTACATTCTGATTGGAGCCACAGGGTTCTAAATCCTACATCTTTAGCTCCCCCTGGTTATCCATCCTCTGCTCTTCCTGGAAGACTGCAAGAAACAAGGAATCAATTACTTTCCAGAGACAAAAGCCACCCTCTCAAATATAGGACGATTTTGAAAAGCCTTGATGCCTTTCCCTAGGTAGAAGAGTCTCCTACTTTTGCGGAAAAATGGTTTGAAATTAAAAGCTTCTGACAATATTATTAAATAAAACAGCTTTCCAAGAGCCCTAGTCCCACTCAAAGAGTAATGGTTAGCAATCTTTCTCTCTTTTAACCCTCTTTATACATGAGTGTATCATATGCCTAAGAAAAGCAGAAATTCTTTCTTGTATCCAACAATATTTGTAGAAAAATGAGATCTAAAACAAAGCATAAAACTCAGAAGGCTTGACTGTCCTTCAGAAGGCACCAAACTTGCCTTATGGGAAAGGCAGTGCTTTCCCAAAAACACTTCCAATCACTGCATCTCAATCTGACATTGCATAAAAGCGATAAGCCTCACATTTCTACAACCAACCAAGGTCACTGAAAACAAAAAAACTGCCCTGTCCTTGGCCTAATGTGGAATACAATTTGACATATTAAAATCTGTTGTAGCAACCTCTTAGCATTTACCATGAGTGATTTGACCACGTAATTTAAAGAGATCCACAAAACAAAATCTCACTTCAGGCATAAGAAATGAAATTCTTACGTTTTTTTGATATTCAGATTGACATAAACTCTTTGGGTTCCAGCTTATTCTGCCTTACCTTGGTATTACTTTGGATAGAAGATCGAGAATGTAGACCTAGCTCATTGCAGAAGCAGTATAAATCTAGAATATTTCTTTTCCAGTGTGTTTCACAGGACAGAGTTAAACATACAGGACTTTTTAGAACCTTTAATGTGATCATGTTCATTGTGAATCTCTAAAGTGACTATGTAGTGCAGCATGTCCTAAAATTTCTTTATCCGTGGTCCTCTTTCCTGCAGAAAATCTAACACAAATAACATTCTGAGAACTACACGTTAAGAAAGATTACAGGGAACTTGGGCTCCAAATCTGACAATAGCTCCCTGAGATTGCAAAAATCAGCCACTTGACTTTTTTAGTGCCTCCATTTCTTTCTTTTCAAAGTCTGATGTCCTTCTTATAGACTTCCAGAGATTTTAAAAGAATTAAATGTCAGAGATACACAAGTGTTTTGAAAAGTTAAGAATGTAACACCAGAACGAGGCACCATTTCAATACCTGTTACCCCATACTGCTAAACCCACCCATTATTGTTTGTTAAAAGTTTTGAGAATTCAAAACAATATCAAAATAATGCAATTTCAATTCAAACCCCAGTGTGATTTAAATACCTGTTAAGTTTGTTCGTAGCAGTTAAAAATTACAATTCAAAAAGATAATCAATAGGGACTGAAGTTCATCTTTTTGTTCAGTCTGCAAACACTTATATTTTGACTTGACTTTATTGGCACATTAGGTAAATACAGTTTTCAGAACCACTGAGGTTCAGATTATGGCCTAGTTTGAGATCTCTTTGCCTGTTGGAATAAGTTGTTCCAAGGTCCCTAAGATAAAAAGTCAGATCCATTATTCTACTGTGTTGATATAGTGGTGGTACTTGCACACTTGAGAAGAAAATTGAAAAATTGTGCCTGTTTCTTTAGGAAAGCAAATGAAATCCATAGTTATCCTTTACTCACTTTTTTAAAAAAATTTTTTTGTCATATAATCACTTTGCAATGTTGTGTTAGTTTCTGCTGTACAGCAAAGTGAATCAGCTATATGTATACAGATACCACCTCGCCCCCCTTTTTGGATTTTCTTCCCATTTAGATCACTACAGAGCATTGAGTAGAAGTTCCTGTGCTATAAGTAGGTTCTCATTAGTTATCTATTTTATACAAAGTAGTATATATATGTCAGTCTCAACCTCCCAGTTCATCCCACGTTCCCTCCCCACTTGGTAACCATAAGTTTGTTCTCTATGTCTGTGTATTTCTGCTTTGAAAATATGTTCATCTGCACCATTTTTCTAGATTCCACACATATACGTTAATATGACATTTGTTTTCCTCTTTACTTGCTTTTTATTTCAGCTATCACGTATTTCTTTGTCAATGAAGATCCGTCTAGTCAAGGCTATGGTTTTTCCACTAGTCCATGTATGGATGTGAGAGTTGGACTCTGAAGAAAGCTGAGTGCCGAAGAATTGATGCTTTTGAACTGTGGTGTTGGAGAAGACTCTTGAGAGTCCCTTGGACTGCATGGAGATGCAACCAGTCCATCCTAAAGGAGATCAGTCCTGGGTGTTCATTGGAAAGACTGATGTTGAAGCTAAAACTCCAGTACTTTGGCCACCTCATGCAAAGAGTTGACTCATTGGAAAAGACCCTGATGCTGGGAAGGATTGGGGACAGGAGGAGAAGGGGATGACAAAGGATGAGATGGCTGGATGGCATCACCGACTCGATGGACATGGGTTTGGGTAAACTCCGGGAGTTGGTGATGGACAGGGAAGCCTGGCGTGCTGCGATTCATGGGGTCGCAAAGAGTCAGACACGACTGAGTGACTGAACTGAACTGAAACTGCCTCAACTGAGCATTGTTCCAGGTCTTGACAAGGGAGTGGTCTTGCCAGGGAAGGAGTGGAATACAGAGAAAAGCTGAAAGGCCTGAATTCTAGTTTGGTTTCTGAGACTGTAAGTTTGATCCTCCATTTCAGATGGCAGACTGATCCTTTGCTGTGCTTCTCCTTCTCCTTTCCCCAGTTCTCCCCTTTGTTTATTTCTTTCTTCTCCTCTTATTTTCCCTGTTCTTTCACCAGGTTCCTCTTAATCTCCTTCTGAATATATTACAAGTCCTTTCCCCCTTCTTTCCTTCCCTCCTTTGTTCCTTTCCTCTTTCCTTTCTCAAAATTACAAGCAGTGTAGCAGTCAGAGGCCAAACAAAAGATACTATATACAAAATAGATAACCAACATAGACTGACTGCATAGCACAGGGGACTATACTCAATATTTTGTAATAACCTATAAGGGAAAAGGATCTGAAATAGAATGTTTATATATAACTGAATCACTGTGCTGTAACCTGAAACTAACACAATATTGTAAATCAACTATACTTCAGCTAAAAAAAAAGACAATAGACCTTCTACTTCTGTTAACCCTTACACTTTTGCCTACACCAAGCGCACCCAGTTGAGTTCTTCATGCTGGCAGAGAGAACCTTACATTTATTCTTGTTGCATTTCATCCTCTGTGATTCAACTCAATCACCCCAACTTTTCAAGATCTTTTGCAATTCTTTTTTTCTGTTACACAGGATATCTCTTGCCAAGATGGTCATATAGAAATTTGGTGAGTGTAGATAAAATAATGTTGGCTAAGGGAGTTCCTTGTGGTCTAGTGGTTAGGATTTGGTGCTTTCACTGCTGTTGCTGGGGTTCAATCCCTGGTCTGGGAACTGAGATCCTACAAGACACATGTTGCAGCAAGAAAAAAAAAAAGTTGGCTAAGATAGAAAAAGGAAAGAGTTTGGGTGAGAGAGAGAGCTAGGGTAATCTATGGGGTGATCTAGTCTGCGAACTGTAAATCATTGTACTCCAAAGTTATTACTATGAGAGCAAAGAAAACGTGGAAGAGGAGGCATGGTTATCCACAGAGGACAACCCACGGGACTGGGTCTGTACATCCCTTTCTCCGGGATCTCCATAACTTTGAAGTTACTTAGAATCTCAGAGTAATTGAACATGGAAATGTTGAAGAAAGCTGAGATGATGACCACGAGTTCCCATTTATTAATGTTTACGAGTCTTTATCTTTTTTTTTTTTTAGTTTTTAAAAACTTTGGAGAAAAATTACTGTACGATGTGTTGGTTTCTGCTGTACAACAGTGCAAATCAGCCATAATTATACATATGTTACCTCCCTCTTGAGCCTCCCACCTCTCCCCCCATCCCACTGTTATAGGCCATCACAGGGCTCCAGGCTGGGCTCCCTGTGTTATACAGCAACTTCTCACTAGCTATCTATTTTACACATGGTAGTGAATATATGCCGATGCTATTTTCTCCATTTGTCCCACTCTTTCCTTCCCCCATGTGCCCCCAAGTCTGTTCTCTTAATGAAGGTAATTTATTTTCTATCAACAAGTGGTTTGAACAGAAATTCATCCATGACCCAAAATTTCAGTCCTCCATCTCCTAACTGATCTCTGCACAATTTAGTGCTCTTTTGTTAAGGAGAATGTCTGACTGCAAATAACCTAAGCAACAGGTAAATACCCATTTGCCTAGTAGAGAGGGAAACAGTAAGCAATAATGAAGAGACTAAATGAAGAGCAGAGGTAAAGTTAGAAAGGCCTAATTTTTGAAAGATTCTGAGATGGAAAAACACTTATTTTTTTGTTACTAAAACTTCTGCCCTGACTTCAAATAGAAATTTTGGAGTTACTCTGAGAAGGAAAATAGACACCTGCAGATTCTCTCCAAACCTGTTGTCTACATCCTCCTTTTCTGATCAATGTGAAAACAATGTGCTTATTTATGTTTAATTTGTTCTGATTATATTTAGTTATAGGTTATTACAAGATATTGGGAAAAATTCCCTGTGCTGTACAGTAAATCCCTGTTGCTTATCTATTTCATGTATTATAGCTTGTATCTGTTAATGCCATACTCTTAATTTGTACTCCTCCCCTCCCCTCCCTGCTTTGGTAACATAAATTTGTTGAAAACAATAGGATTAAACCTTTCATTTTCTGATTCCTAAAGCTCTGAGAACCAGAAGCATGAGAAATGAGGATAGATTCAATAGAAATTGCCCAATTATTTTACATCTCTTCATTTTAGGAGTACAGAGGAAGCATCACATACATTTATGTTAGCATAAAAAGTGATTTTTAAAATTTTTGTTGCCTCTAAATAGAAGCACTGGATTCCTGTTGATCAGTTAGCTCCATCTCAGATTGAGTTTTTCAACCCATAAACCAATTATGGTGATCATTCAATTGATTTAGAATAGAAAAGATTCATATCTCATACTCTATACTTTACATCAGCTTATACATCAAGCACAATGTATCACAGCAGGCATTTCATAGAACAAACCTTTTTACAGATGCATGAGTAAGAGAAGCCCCTATAAATTTTCATCTCTAAAAAAATCCTTAAATATGGATGGGCTTTTGAGGGTGTTTTGTGAGGGTTTTTTTGACACATCACAAAACATCTAACTTATTGTAGATCATCAACAAATGTTTTTGAAATGATTTGTTATTGTGTTACATAATGGTCACTTAGTAATAATAACTTCAAGCTAATTAAAAAGCCTAAACATCAGTGCTGCTGATGAGATAATCAGCTTTGGTTAGCACTGTTAATTTAGCAAATGTGGTTCTTTAAAAACACATTTTCTAAACTAACAATTTATAAAAATGAGAGAGTCAGAGAAATGACTACTCAATTCTAGGATAATATCAGAAAAAGAGGCCCAAGGAAAACTGGCCAAAATGAAATGATTACTTCATGTTGTCAGAATAAGAGAGGCTAAAGATAATGTCCTATTCATCTTGTACCTCTCATAATACCTAGCACACAGCCATGTACAAGTTGACCTCTGATGGATTTATTTTTTGAATCACCAGATTTTTATAAATCAAGCAATAGCTGGAAGTCATAGACTTTTGGAACTAGAAGAGTTATTTTAATATAGTAGAAAGAGCATCTGCTTTGAAATTAGAAAAATACACTTTCAAATAGCAAATCTACCACTAAGCAGTTCTGTTGTTAAGCAAGTTACTTACATGTTTTGAAGTTCAGTTTCTTCATCTGTAAAATGAGGATATTCTTATACAAGAATTAGACAAAATAGCATATGTAAATAGCTTTGTACATTTCCTGGCTCACTAAATGTTAGTTATTATTTCAGTATTATTGTTTTTAAGCATAGATAAGACAGCCTTTTGACAGATGGGAGATAACAGAAATAACAGTGATTAATGTTTATTGATATTTGCTATATGCTGGTTATTGTGCTAAGTAGTTTATGAGCCTTATTTCATCTATTTACTTTTTTTTTTTAACAGCTCATCAGGTAAACAAACCCATTAGATATTTACTCTGACTTTGCAGATAAGGCAACTGAGGCTAATAGAAAGTAAGTAATTTGACTAAATTCACACAGCTAGTGAGTAGTGGTCATCCAAGCTGTGTAGGAATAGAAAGCATTAATCTGAGTCCCAAGCTTATAGGGAGACATTCAAAATCATCCTGATGGATAAAGTCAGAGTCAAGGTTCGCATTCAGAGCTCCTACTTTGCTTCTAAGCTTGTTTTTCCATTTGCCTAATAGGTAAAATAATCTTATCATAAAGTGTTAGGAGATAATGTGAGAATGGGACATTGGCTAGAATTTATGAGGACATAAGGGCACCAAGAAAAGGAGATGAGAGGAAATCAAAGACAAAGACTTCTGACTTCAGAATTTGGCCTGGAGCCTGCCCTTCAGGCAGGCAGGAAGACTGAAGATCCCTGAGAAGGCAGTTTATTTGTATTCACTCATGCATGCATGCATTTGTTCATTGACTCATCCATCCATCCAACAGTTATTTATTAACCATTTATAAAGCACTCATCTCTTCTAGATATCACGGGTACAATAGTGAGCACAACACAGATAAGGAACCCATTCCAGATTTTTACTCAATATTGCCAAGATTTGGGGAACCTCATGGAGGCTAAGACATCTGTTAGCTGCTGGACCTCTGAGCCAGGAAATAACAGATTCCTGCTACTCCTGCCTGCATCTTTTGCATTCCTGGCTGGTCAACTTGCTGGTCCCATAATGTCTGAGTTTTCTAAGGACCAATAGAGACAGGTTTGGAAAGGGAAAGTGGCTTACATAATGAAGGAGAAAAGCCTCATAAAGCCAACATCAAAGAGGGATGTATACTCAATAGAACTAATAGAACTAATTGCTCTGTTGTATTTGATGAGTAGTAAATTTATGCAAACAATAAATGGCTTAGTGCAAACAAGGTCAAGTCACTTTGCTAGTGATTGGCTTTGGTTTTACAGTTCTGAGTATAGTAACTCAATTTGAAATTGTTAGAGACATTTTATCATAGAAAAGGGTAATTTCCAGTTACCACTTTGAAGCTTGGTTTATTTGCCTCTTGAAGACTCTGTGACATTCCCTAAAATCAATTTGCATTTACTACATGAGAAATAATATACATAATATCTTTTTATCGGTGAGGCTTATTTTCTGATAGTGGTCAATATGATTTTCTTCTAAGGGAAAGTACCAGAATTTTTCCTTTTAAAAATAATAAATCTGTGTTTCATTAATGTTTGAATGACAGACAAGATAAAATATATATGTTATTAAAACTCAACAGGAACCACAGCTTTGGTTTAGACCTTAGGTAAACTGTCCAATATGGTAGCCATTAGCAACATGTGGTTATTGATATATGAGCACTTTATATGTGGCTACTTCAAATTGAGGTGTGCAGTAAGTATAAAATACACACTGTATTCCAAGACTTAGTACAAGGAAAGAATATAAAATATCTCTTTAATATATTTTACATTAACAACACATTGAAATGAAAATAATCAGGATATATTACATTAAATAAGTATATTATTCAAGTTAAATTCAGTTATTTCTTTTTACTTTTGAAAATGTGACTACAGGAAAATTTTAATTTAATAACCTTCCAAAAAAGAAATGCCTGGGACCAGATGGTTTTACCAGTGAATTCTACCATTCTACCATTTAAGGAAGAAAATACCAGTTCTCCATAATCTTTTCTAAAAAACAGAAAAGAACAAACACTTCCTAACACATTGTATGGGACCATTATTAGGCTAATAACAAAACCAGATAAAGACATTACAAGAAAGAAAAATTACACCAGTATTTCTCATGGGCCTGGAAATAAATATCTTCAACAAAATATTAACAAATGAAATACAATAAAGTCTATAAAGAATTATATACCATAATCAAGTGAGATTTGTAAGAGGTATTCAAGACTGGTTCAACATTTAAAACACAATCAAAGTAATCTAGGACAATAGTCTAGAGAGAAAAAAACACATAATCATATCAATTGATTTAGAAAAAGCATTTGACAAAGTTCAATACCAATTCACGATTAAAAAAAAAACAAACTCTCAGCAAACTAGGAATAGAGGGGAACTTCCTTAAATAGATTTTTAAAAATCTACCGAAACCCTATAGCTAATATCATAGTTAATGGTGAAAAAATGGCACTTTCTCTTAATATCAAGAACAAGGCAAGTGTGTCCTCTCTCACTATTCAGTATAGTTTTAGTTAATGCTATTAGATGAGAAAAGAAAAGATATACAGACTAGAAAGGAAGAAATAAAACTATGTACTTACAGATGGCATGATTGCACAGAAAATCCCAAAGAATCGACAAAAATTCTTCCAGAACTAGTAAGTGACAAGGTTGCAATACACAAAGGTCAATTGCTTTCCTATATACCAACAATAAATAAATAGAATAAATGGAATTTGAAATGTTAAATAACTACCATTTATAATAACATTTAAAAGGCAAGTACTTAAGGGTAAATATAATAAAATATATATAGACCTAGACTTGTATGCAAATAACTACAAAATACTGATTAAAAAAATCAAGGAAGATCTAAATAAATGGAAAAATAACTCATTCATGGATTGGAAGACTGGATCCACTCTTCTCTTTCTTGTCCTTCCAGAATCCCTGTCATGTGTAGGTTGGCATGCTTTATATTATTCCATAGATCTCATATGGTGATTTCATTTTTTTCATTTGTCTTTCTGTCTGCTGTTCTGATTGGGTGATTTCCATTATAGATCACTTGTTCATTCTTCTTCATTATTTAGCCTGCTATTCTTTGCCTTTTGCTGGTTTTTTATCTAGGCAATTGAGTTGTCTAATTTTAATTGATTCCTCTTTGTACTTTCTAGTTCCTTGTTCCAGTGATCTGCATTTCTAGTGATAATCTTTCTTAATCCCTTTATGAGGAATTAAGTGCCATTAGTTCCTTTAATCTTAATTCCTTAACCTCCTTTGGAGTGTGGTATACTGGAGAGGTCTGTTTCATTCTTCTTTCAGGAGATTTCTCTTGTTCTTTTAATTAGAAGTAGTTTCTCTGCTTCTTTACTTTCCTTAAATTTCTCTGACTCTATGATCAGTCTTGAAGGACTGATTTTATGTGAGAGCATCTCTGTGTAGACTACCTGAGTCCAATATTTTTGGTGTGAGGGCTATTTTTTATATGCATACCTGCTGTATCTTTCTTCAGGTTGTGCTAGCCATTGTCCCCTTGATGGGAGGTGTGTTTCATGTTGTGGTGACCAGAGCATGCACAGGATATTGGGCAGGACTTCCCTTTTGCTCTGTGGCTGTCACAGCCCTGTTGGGGGCAGGGTCTGCTCCACAGCTGTTGGAGTAGAAGCCCCCAGATCTGGTTCTAAGCTGCAATGTGAGGTAGGTGGAACTGGAGCATTCTCACTGGGAAAAGAGCCACTGCATATTCCTCCCCAGGGGCTGTTCACCAGGGATGTGGTATTCTGTGATGCCACCCACCATTTGGTGTGAGTGCCCACAAAGTCTGCTGCTGCTGGCACCACCTCCAGACCTGTCCTCACTCTGGGAGTGCTAAAAATCGGCTCAGATGTCAGCCGCAACTCTGGTGAGTGTGAGCTCCCAAAGCCCACCAGAGCCACACTCACTGTGGGCGCACTGACAATCAGCAATTTCATGCTCTGAAAATGACAATGTTAAAAGAATAAAAAGACAAGCTGCAGACTGGGGAAAATATTTTCAGAGCACATAGCTGATAAAGTATTATTACCCAGAATGTTTAAGAACTCTTAAAACTCAACAACAAGAAAATAAACAACCCAATTACAAATGGGCAAAAGACCTGAATAGACACTTCATCAAAGAGGACATACAGATGGTAAATAAGCACATGAAAAATTGCTCAACATCATTTGCCATTAGGGAGATGTGAATAAAAACAACATTGGGATACAACCACATACCTATTAGAAAGGCTAAAATCTGAAAAACTGACCACATTACCAATTGATGACCAGAATGGAAAAACAATGGGAATTTTCATTCATTGCTAGTGGAAATCCAAAATGATGTGGTCTCTTTGGAAGACAATTTGGCAGTTTCTTACAAAACTAAGTCTAATATTCTCATATGATCAGCAATCTAATAACTACATGTTTACCCAAATAATTGACATGTTACACAAAAACTTGCACACAAATGCTTATAAGATCTTTATTCATCATTGCCAATCCTGGAAACAACTGAGATGTCTTTCAATAGGTGGATGAATAAACAAACAAATATTTATATAATGAAATATTATTCACTGATAAAGTGAATTCAGTTCAGTTCAGTTCAGTCGCTCAGTTGTGTCTGACTCTTTGCGACCCCATGAACTGCAGCACGCCAGGCCTCTCTGTCCATCACCAACTCCCGGAGTCTACCCAAACCCATGTTCATCGAGTCGGTGATGCCATCCAACCATCTCATCCTCTGTCATCCCCTTCTCCTCCCGCCCCCAAACCTACCCAGCATTAGGGTCTTTTCCAATGAGTCAACCCTTCGCATGAGGTGGCCAAAATATCGGAGTTTCAGCTTCAACAACAGACCTTCATATGAACACCCAGGATTGATCTCTTTTAGGATGGATTGATTGGATCTTCTTGCAGTTCAAGGGACTCTCAAGAGTCTTCTCCAACACCACAGTTCAAAAGCATCAATTCTTCGGCACTCAGCTTTCTTCACCGTCGAACTCTCACATCCATACATGACCACTGGAAAAACCATAGCCTTGACTAGACGGACTTTTGTTGGCAAAGTAATGTCTCTGCTTTTAAATATGCTATCTAGGTTGGCCATAACCTTCCTTCCAAGGAGTAAGCGTCTTTTAATTTCATGGCTGCAGTCACCATCAGCAGTGATTCTGGAGCCCAAAAAAATAAAGTCTGACACTGTTTCCACTGTTCCCCCATCCATTTCCCATGGAGTGATGGGACCAGATGCCATGATCTTAGTTTTCTGAACGTTGAGCTTTAAGCCAACTTTTTCACTCTCCTCCTTCACCTTCATCAAGAGGCTCTTTAGTTCTTCTTCACTCTCTGCCATAAGGGTAGTGTCATCCGCATATCTGAGGTTATTGATATTTCTTCCGGCAATCTTGATTCCAGCTTGTGTTTCTTCCAGCCCAGCGTTTCTCATGATGTACTCTGCATAGAAGTTAAATAAGCAGAGTGACAATATACAGCCTTGACGGACTCGTTTTCCTATTTGGAACCAGTCTGTTGTTCCAGGTCCAGTTCTAACTGTTGCTTCCTGACCTGCATATAGGTTTCTCAAGAGACAGGTCAGATGGTCTGGTATTCCCATCTCTTTCAGAATTTTCCACAGTTTATTGTGATCCACACAGTCAAAGGCTTTCGCATAGTCAATAAAGCAGAAATAGATATTTTTCTGGAACTCTCTTGCTTTTTCAATGATCCAGCGGATATTGGCAATTTGATCTCTGGTTCCTCTGCCTTTTCTAAAACCAGCTTGAACATGTGGAAGTTCACGGTTCACGTATTGCTGAAGTCTGGCTTGGAGAATTTTGAGCATTACTTTACTAGCATGTGAGTTGAGTGCAATTGTGCGGTAGTTTGAGCATTTTTTGGCATTGCCTTTCTTTGGGATTGGAATGAAAACTGACCTTCTTCAGTCCTGTGGCCACTGCTGAGTTTTCCAAATTTGCTGGCATATCGAGTGTAGCACTTTCACAGCATTACCTTTGAGGATTTGAAATAGCTCAACTGGAATTCCATCACCTCCACTAGCTTTGTTCGTAGTGATGCTTTTTAAGGCCCACTTGACTTCACATTCCAGGATGTCTGGCTCTAGGTGAGTGATCACACCATCGTGATTATCTGGGTCATGAAGATCTTTTTTGTACAGCTCTTCTGTGTATTCTTGCCACCTCTTCTTAATATCTTCTGCTTCTGTTAGGTCCATACCATTCCTGTCCTTTATCAAGCCCATCTTTGCATGAAATGTTCCTTTGGTATCTCTGATTTTCTTGAAGAGATCTCTAGTCTTTCCCAATCTGTTGTTTTTCTCTATTTCTTTGCACTGATCGCTGAGGAAGGCTTTCTTATCTCTCCTTGCTAATCTTTGGAACTCTGCATTCAGATGGGAATATCTTTCCTTTTCTCCTTTGCTTTTCGCTTCTCTTCTCTTCCCAGCTATCTGTAAAGCCTCCTCAGACAGCCATTTTGCTTTTTTGCATTCCTTTTCCATGGGGATTTTCTTGATCCCTGTCTCTTTTACAATGTCACGAACCTCTGTCCATAGTTCATCAGGCACTCTGTCTATCAGGTCTAGTCCCTTAAATCTATTTCTCACTTCCACTGTATACTCATAAGGGATTTGATCTAGGTCATACCTGAATGGTCTAGTGGTTTTCCCTACTTTCTTCAATTTAAGTCTGAATTTGGCAATAAGCAGTTCATGATCTGAGCCACAGTCTGCTCCTGGTCTTGTTTTTGTTGACTGTATAGAGCTTCTCCATCTTTGGCTGCAAAGAATATAATCAATCTGATTTCGGTGTTGACCATCTGGTGATGTCCACATGTAGAGTCTTCTCTTGTGTTGTTGGAATAGGGTGTTTGCTATTACCAGTGCGTTCTCGTGTCAAAACTCTATTAGCCTTTGCCCTGCTTCATTCTGTACTCCAAGACCAAACTTGCCTGTTATGCCAGGTGTTTCTTGACTTCCTACTTTTGCATTCCAGTCCCCTATAATGAAAAGGACATCTTTTTTGGGTGTTAGTTCTAGAAGGTCTTGTAGGTCTTCATAGAACCATTCAACTTCAGCTTCTTCAGCGTTACTGGTCGGGGCATAGACTTGGATTACCGTGATATTGAATGGTTTGCCTTGGAAACGAACAGAGCAGAAGCGAGGCGGCTGCGACGGCTCGGCGCAGAAGCATGGCCAAGAGGAGCTAGGCCGGGCCGGGGGCCGGGAGCCAGGGGCGGCGGCCGACAGGGGCTAGGCCGAGCCGGGTGCCGGGGGTGGCGGCCGAGAGGGCCTAGGCCGGGCCGGGGGCCAGGGGCCGGGGGCGGCGGCCGACAGGGGCTAGGCCGGGCCAGGGGCCGGGAGCCGGGGGCCGGGAGTGGCGGCCGAGAGGGCTTAGGCCAGTCCGGGGCCCAGGGGCCAGGGGCGGTGGCCGAGAAGGGCTAGGCCGGGCCGGGGGCCAGGGACGGTCGCTGACAGGGCCTAGGCCCGGCGGGGGGCTGGGGCCGGCGGCAGCGGCGGCGGTGAGAGGAATTACTCAAGGCCCAAGGTAAGAGAAACCCAAGTAAGACGGTAAGTGTTGCGAGAGGGCATCAAAGGGCAGACACACTAAAACTAAAATTACAGAAAACTAGCTAATCTGATCACACGGACCACAGCCTTGTCTATCTCAATGAAACTAAGTCATGCCGTGTGGTGCCACCCAAGACGGATGGGTCAAGGTGGAGAGGTTTGACAGATTGTGGTCCACTGGAGAAGGGCATGGCAAACCACTTCAGTATTCTTGCCTTGAGAACCCCATGAACAGTATGAAAAGACAAAAGGATAGGACACTGAAAGATGAACTCCCCAGGTCAGTAGGTGCCCAATATGCTAATGGAGATCAGTGGAGAAATAACTCCAGAAAGAATGATGGGATGGAGCCAAAGCAAAAACGATACCCAACTGTGGATGTGACTGGTGATAGACACAAAGTCCGATGCTGTAAAGAGCAATATTGCATAGGAACCTGGAATGTTAGGTCCATGAATCAAGGCAAACTGGAAGTGGTCAAACAGGAGATGGCAAGAGTGAACGTCGACATTCTAGGAATCAGCGAACTAAGATGGACTGGAATGGGTGAATTTAACTCAGATGACCATTATATCTACTACTGTGGGCAAGAATCCCTTAGAAGAAATGGAGTAGCCATCATGGTCAACAAAAGAGTCCAAAATGCAGTACTTGGATAAAATGAATTATCAAGCCACACAAAGACATGGGTGAATCTTAAGTGCAAATTACTACGTGAAAGAAGCCTGTCTGAAAAGACTGCACATTGTGGGATTCCAATTATATGATGTTTTGAAAAAAGAAAAGCTACAAAGTCAGTAAACAGGTTAGTGGTTGCTAAAGTTTGGAGTTGCGGAGGAGGGTTGTATAGGTGAAGCACAGGAGATTGTTTTATTCAGTAAGTCTATTCTGTGTCATGATGTAATGGTGAATATGATATTAAGTATTTGTCAAGTCCCATAGAACAAATACAAAGAGTGAACCTTAATGTATGCAAGTTTTAAAAAATCATTTAGAAAGTTGGAGGATTCCAGAGTGGAAGGTAGAATGTGACAAAATAGTCTAACTGTATTATAAATGTATAAAACAACCTCACTGAAGGGGGTGGGGGAATAAGGCACTGACCTAAGTAACTTTGGAAATGAGTGGAGTTGTAAGGCTAAAAGCAAAAGAAACTCTGCCAAAGGACTACTCTAGTTGATAAAGCTTTCCCCCTGGGCATATGGGGTAATCAACAGCTACTCTTGTTGTTCAGTGGCTAAGTCATGTCCAACTTTTTGTGACCCCATGGACTGCAGGACATCAGACTTCCCTGTCCTTCACCATCTCCTGGAGCTTGCTCAAACTCATGTCCATTGAGTCAGTGATGCCATCCAAACATTTGGTCCTCTGTCGTCCCCTTCTCCCCCTGCCCTCAATCTTTTCCAGCATCAGGGTTGGTTCTTCGCATCACGTGGACAAAATATTGGAGCTTCAGCTTCAGCATCAGTCCTTCCAATGAATATGCAGGTTTGATTTCCTTTAGGATTGACAAGTTTGATCTACTTGCAATCCAAGGGACTCTCAAGAGTTTTCTCCAGCACCACAATTCAAAAGCATCAATTCTTCGGTGCTCAGCCTTCTTTATGGTCCAACACTTACATCCATACATGACTACTGGAAAAACCATAGCTTTGACTATACGGACTTTGTGGGCAAAGTGATGTCTCTGCTTTTTAATATGTTGTCTATGTTTTTCATAGCTTTTCTTCCAAGGAGCAAACATCTTTTAATTTCATAGCTACAGTCACCATCCACAGTGATTTTGGAGACCAAGAATATAATATCTGCCACTGTTTCCATTTTTTCCCCATATATTTGCCATGAAGTGATGGGACCAGATGCCATGCCACTCCCATCAGGAAGATTGCACAAGCTTCCTATCCTCTTCAATCAAAGGGCGGATGGAAGAACCAAGAACTACAATCCCATGACCTACAGAACAAAAAAACACAATCACAGAAGACTAATGCTCACATGGATCACAATGTTGTGTAACTTGGTGAAGCTATGAGCCATGCTGTGAAGGGCCACCCAAGAAGGATGGGTCATGGCAGAGAGTTCTGACAAAATGTGGCCCACTGGAGAAGGGAATGGCAAACCACTACAGTATTCTTGCCTTGAGAACTCCATGAACTCCATGAACAGTGTGAAAAAGGCAAAAAGCTAAACAGCTATACGAACATGTAAACATGTATCAGTTCAGTTCAGTTCAGTCACTCAGTCGTGCCCGACTCTTTGCGACCCCATGAATCGCAGCATGCCAGGCCTCCCTACCCATCACCAACTCCCGGAGTCTACTCAAACCCATGTCCATCAAGTCGGTGATGCCATCCAGCCATCTCATCCTCTGTCGTCCCCTTCTCCTCCTGTCCCCAATCCTTCCCAGCATCAGGGTCTTTTCCAATGAGTCAACTCTTTGCATGAGGTGGCCAAAGTATTGGAGTTTCAGCTTCAACATCAATCCTTCCAATGAACACCCAGGACTGATCTCCTTTAGGGTGGACTGGTTGGATCTCCTTGCAGTCCAAGGGACTCTCAAGAGTCTTCTCCAACACCACAGTTCAAAAGCATCAGTTCTTCAGCTCTCAGCTTTCTTCACAGTCCAACTCTCACATCCATATATGAGTACTGGAAAAACCATAGCCTTGACTAGATGGACCTTTGTTGGCAAAGTCATATCACTGCTTTTTAATATTCTATGTAGGTCATAACTTTCCTTCCAAGGAATAAGCGTCTTTTAATTTCATGGCTGCAATTACCATCTGCAGTGATTTAATAAAGTCAGCCACTGCTTCCACTGTTTCCCCATCTATTTCCCATGAAGCGATGGGACCGGATGCCATGATCTTAGTTTTCTGAATGCTGAGTTTTAAGCCAGCTTTTTCACTCTCCTCTTTCACTTTCATCAAGTGGCTCTTTAGTTCTTCTTCACTTTCTGTCATAAGGGTGGTGTCTTCTGCATATCTGAGGGTATTAATATTTCTCCCGACAATCTTGATTCCAGCTTGTGCTTCTTCCAGCCCAGCGTTTCTCATGATGCATCCTGCGTATAAGTTAAATAAGCATGGTGACAATATACAGCCTTGACGTACTCGTTTTCCTATTTGGAACCAGTCTGTTGTTCCAGGTCCAGTTCTAACTGTTGCTTCCTGACCTGCATATAGGTTTCTCAAGAGGCAGGTCAGATGGTCTGGGATTCCCATCTGTTTCAGAATTTTCCACAGTTTATTGTGATCCACACAGTCAAAGGCTTTGGCATAGTCAGTAAAGCAGGAATAGATGTTTTTCTGGAACTCTCTTGCTTTTTCAATGATCCAGCGGATGTTGGCAATTTGATCTCTGGTTCCTCTGCCTTTTCTAAAACCAGCTTAAACATCTGGAAGTTCACGGTTCACATATTGCTGAGCCTGGCTTGGAGAATTTTAAGCATTACTCTACTAGCATGTGAGATTAGTGCAATTGTGCAGTAGTTTGAGCATTCTTTGGCATTGCCTTTCTTTGGGACTGGAATGAAAACTGACCTTTTTCAGTCCTGTGGCCACTGCTGAGTTTTTGAAATTTACTGGCATATTGAGTGCAGCACTTTCAACATCATCTTTTAGGATTTGAAATAGCTCAACTGGAATTCCATCACCTCCACTAGCTTTGTTCATAGTGATGCTTCCCAAGGCCCACTTGACTTCACATTCCAGGACGTCTGGCTCTAGTTGCGTGATCACACCATCATGGTTATCTAGGTCGTGAAGATCTTTTTTGTACAGTTCTTCTGTGTATTCTTGCCACCTCTTCTTAATACCTTTTGCTTCTTTTAGATCCATACCATTTCTGTCCTTTATGGAGCCCATTTTTGCATAAAATGTTCCCTTGGTATCTCTAATTTTCTTGAAGAGTTCTCTAGTCTTTCCTATTCTGTTGTTTTCCTCTATTTCTTTTCATTGATCGCTGAGGAAGGCTTTCTTATCTCTCCTTGCTATTCTTTGGAACTCTGCATTCAAATGGGAATATCTTTCCTTTTCTCCTTTGCTTTTCACTTCTTTTCTTTTCACAGTGATTTGTAATGCCTCCTCAGACAGCCATTTTGCTTTTTTGCATTTCTTTTCCATGGGGATGGTCTTGATCCCTGTCTCTGGTACAATGTCATGAACCACCATCCATAGTTCATCAGGCACTCTGTCTATCAGATCTAGTCACTTAAATCTATTTCTTACTTCCACTGTATACTCATAAGGTATTTGATTTAGGTGATACCTGAATGTGGTCCACTGGAGAAGGGAATGGCAAACCACTTCAGTATTCTTGCCTTGAGAACCCCATGAACAGTATGAAAAGGCAAAATGATAGGATACTGAAAGAGGAACTCCCCAGGTTGGTAGGTACCCAATATGCTATTGGAGATCAGTGGAGAAATAACTCCAGAAAGAATGAAGAGACAGAGCCAAAGCAAAAACAACAGCCAGTTTTGGACATGACTGGTGATAGAAGCAAGGTCCAGTGCTGTAAAGAGCAATATTGCATAGGAACCTGGAATGTTAGGTCCATGAATCAAGGCAAATTTTGCATTATGTACTCTGCATATAAATTAAATAAGCAGGGTGACAATATACAGCCTTGATGTACTCCTTTCCCAATTTTAAACCAGTCCATTGTTCCATGTCTGGTTCTAGGTGCTGCTTCTTGACCTGCATACAGGTTTCTCAGGAGACAGGTGAAATGGTCTGGTATTTCCATCTTTTTAAGAATTTTCTGACTAAAAGGATTATTAATGGTCAATGCTGGGGCAATTTAAACAACAAAATAAATAAAGTATTATTCGATTATAACCCAAAGGGTAAAATAAATATTCATGAGTCCACACTGATAGAAATAAATGAATAAATACATGGGGGAAAAGAGACAAACTTCCTATATAGAACAATTTCAAATATTTTTTATAGATACTGCCTTTCAAGGAGGTGGAGCTTAACTCCTCAACTCTTGACTATGTAGTGATTTGCTTTCAAAGAGTACAGTATGGAGAGGGAGAAGCAAAAGAGTAACTGTACAGTGGAGAAACCCAACGAACATTACCTCAGTTAGATGATCAAGGTTAACATCAAGAGTGACAAGTCACATTAATGGTATAGGCTTTTGATATGATATGATGAGAATGGCACTTTACCTCTTGTGGTCTTCCTACCGAAATCCCATAATCCCAGTTTAATTATAAGAAACACATCAGATAAATTCCATTTGATGGGCATTCTACAAAATATCTGACCAGTACTCCTCAAAACTGTCAAGGAGCATCAAAAACAGAAAAGTTTAAGAAATTGTCACAGCCAAGAGGTATCTAAGGAGACACAATAATTAAATGTAATATTGTGTTCTGGATGGATCCTAGAACAATAAAAGGACACTAGTGGAAAGTTAAGGTAATCTGAATAAAGTATGGGCTTTCGTTAAAATAATATGTAATATATTGATTCATTAATGATAACAAATGCACCATTCTAATGTAAAATGCTAAGAATAGGGGAAAATGGGTTTGAGGGGAATGGGAATTCTCTGTACTATTTTTACCATAATTTTGTAAATTTAAAACTGTTCAAAAATAAAGTTAACTTTTTAAAAGTATGTTGAGCCTATATATTCTCATAGGAGTTTTTATTTTCATTTTTCACTAACCTTGAGAAGTTTCAAAGCAATCCAAAGCTTCTGCAACTCTTTTCTCCTGTTACCTGCTATTGGTAAGCAAAGAGAAATGGGAATTCCATTGGGGATTGTCATTTTCTCTGAATCAAGAGAATTGTTAGGATGGTCCTGGCAACAGCATTTGAGTCATAAATATTTGGCTTTGTGCTTGATGTATCTTAGTCTTCCAGGATCTCTTTCTTTGATAGCAGGAGGCTGAAACTCTTACATTTCCTATTACTCATAAACCCTCAGAGCTGAGGGCTCCTGGCCATTCCTCAGAGCCATTTCTTAGAAGGATGGAAGGAGAGAAGGACGGAGGAGCTAAAGAAAGATTTTATTATCTTGAGTCAGTACTAATTGCCATAATGCTAAGCATCTTAGACATACTTAGCTGTGGATTATGGATTAAAATTACCCTGCTTTATTTTTTCTAGCAAGCACAGTGTTACTAATAAGGTTCACAAAGTTTGCCTTTTTCTTTTTTCTTGCCTTTTTCTATTAGGAAGTAAAAGGAACTTGGAGTTCATTAACTAGTTGGATCTTTTAGACATAACGCTCAGAGGAAGGAAATGTGAGAGAGTGGTAGGGATTTGGGGAGGCGTTTACAGTTTACAGCTCAATGAGATGCAAAAATATTCATTGCTAATAGCTTCTGCTGGGAGTTCAGCAACGCCAAAAGGAAAAGGAGTATTGACTCATTGGTCTATAGAAGCCACCTGCCTGTTTCTCAAATTGTTTTGAAGGAGCCAGTAAGTGCCCCATGAATACACCCTGGCACCTGCATGGCGATATCCTGGGTGAGCTGTTAAATAGAACATGAAAGTGATCAAACTCACACTTTGTTTTTTTTAAAGTTATGTATGATGGGTAAATGAAATGAAAGGGACATCTGAGTGAAAGAAAATTGTGAAGACTTTATTTTAACAGAGTTGAGTTAATGTAAACTCACATGAGACTAGTCTTTAAACTCAGTTTAGCTGATTGCATCCCACCATCTTCCTACTCTACCTTTTCCCTTCCTAACATCTGCCACCAGCATCACAAGTGTTCCAAACTTACAAGGAAGCTGGAAGCTTCTTCAGTGTGGCAAAAAGTAATGAAGTAACTGTGGATTATGTGGTCCTAGAATCATATTCTTTCACTGTCCTACTGCTGGATGATGCTCTTATCCTCCATGAAGTCTGCCAGGAATGCCATTAGAAGGTGCACATTAAGTCACAGTGTCAGAATAATGATAGTGAACACACATAGCATTTACTATGAGCCAGGCTCTTTTCTGGGCACTTTTCATAGATTACCTCATTGTAATCAACTTCATTCCTCTGTGAGGTACATGTAGTTTTCTTTTTCCCATTGTTTAGATGAGGAAACTGAAGCACACAGGCTGTTTTTGAGATTCTTTTACAGGTTGATGCTTCACCTATGCCACACAAGCCCCCATAAGCCTTAGATTTGTCTTAAAGAAAGGTAATTTCCTTTGTTTATGGGTGTTTGCCTCTCCCTCTCTACTGCTTCTCTTTCTAAAGATGATATTTCTGACCTGCGAAGCCTTGATATGCCTGTCTCCTGAAATCCTTTTCCTTTCCATGTAAAGATGAGTAGGGTCCTTTTTGGCATCAGTGGCTAGCATTTCCAACCATCTGTGCATGCCTACATCCTTCTTGCTCTCAAAGCTGTCTACACATTAATCTTTCTCCTCAACACCTCTTGTCTTAGCTCTCCTGAAAGACTTGCTTTGCCTTCACTCTCTCTTTCCATCCATTTCTAGGTGACCAGCAACACCACAGAACTCCAAATCTTTGGAACTGACTTCATTTAGCATGGTAGGTTCTCCTTTCCCCTTTCTGGTCTTCCCACTTGGAAGGGGAAAGTCTTTTTTATGTCTTTAATCTTGCTGATTTCTGGCCTCTGAGACCTTAATATTTCGCCTCTGCAACCAGTTCCTAACTGTGCTGAAACATCACTTAAATTGTCTCTATGTATTGATTACATTTCTTCCTGTTTAGGGATGCTGCACTATATTTTTGTTTAGGCTCACTAACACCTTTGGATAACAGAGAACCTAAGGAGTCTGAGTTACAGACATTATGTAGTGTGATAAATACGGCTACATAGGCAATCATATTATAATATATAACTGTATCAAAATAACATTCTATATACCTTAAAGTTACACAATGTTACACATCGAATTTATTCAATAAGAATAATAATGTGCTACTAAAGCACTCCTTTTGTTGCTTGTATATTTTAAACGTAAGTATTAATATATTCTAACCTAGTGTATATTTTTTTAAAAATATTTATTTATTTATTTCTGGCTGTGCTGGGTCTTTGTTGCTGCACACAGTCTTTCTCTAGTTGTGGCAAGTGGGGGCTACTTTCTAGGTGTGGTGTTCATTGCAGTGGCTTCTCTTGTTGCAGAGCACGGGCTCTAGGCATGTGGGCTTCAGTAGTTGTAGCACTTAGGCTCAGTAGTTGTGGCACACAGGCTTAGTTGCCCCATGACATGAGGGATCTTCCTCTACCAAGGATCAAACCAGTGTCCCCTGCATTGGCAGGCAGATTCTTAACCACTGGACCATCAGGGAAGCCATAACCTACTGTATATTAATAAAAAAATGTTCTGAAAGCACATACTGTGTTCAGAAACTTTACTGCTCTTGGGAGAAGTAATACAGGAGACACAAAGATGTATTTAACAATATCAGTAAGGACTATATTCATAGTGAAGTAAAATAACTCATACATGATGCTTAGGTGACTCAATACCAATTAATACTATTTGTCAAGTGTTCTGGAATATGTAAAAGATTGGATTGGTCCTGGGTGGTGGGAGGGACAAAATCATGCTGGCACAAAACCCATTTAACTGAGAACAGTTATTTTTCATTCTATATGAAGTATAAAATACTTGAGAATGCTATTTGCAGTCAGCTTACTAATGAAGAGTTGTAAATTATTTCCTGTTTTGACAGCAGGAAAGGGTTTTTAACAAGGAGAAGAAATGAAGAACAAAAATGTCTATACTGAATATTCAGAGTTATTGAGAAGAAGGTAAGGGAGTCACTGAGAGAGAAGAAAGGGAGAAAACTTGCTCAGAGTTCTTAGAGTTACCTAAGATTTTCCTGATTCTGCTGAACCACTGAAGCAACTATCCTTTCTTAAACTCTTGCTGTGTGATAGATATTTTGTTACTTATATTTTCTATAACTCAACAGCAAGCCTATATTATAGGTGAGATTATCAATGTCCAAAGTTAGGTAACCTGACCAGAGACCAAAGCTAGCAGGTGGCAGAACTGGGATTAAACCTCAGGTTCAGCTCACCCCCACACCCTTGTCTCTGTCCTATTCAGCAGAGCTACTTGTGCGCACTATTCATCAGCACATCCATGCTGCATAGGAGGGGATGCTGTTGACGTGCAGCTGTGTATGCACGAGTAATTGCTATGATTTATAAGGATGGATCTTGTGTTAAAAACACATTTATTTCATAAAAGTAATGCATGTCTGAGATTTAAAAATCAGAAACATGCAAACAAACAGAAAACAAAGAAATGTAGACTCTTCCACAAACACTTCTATATAAAGCCAGCCAATCTTGGCATCATCATATCTATTCTTATAGCCCATAAACATGTATAAATCAAAGGGTACAGGCATTTTTAAGGCTTTATTTATGCACTGCCATATTGCCAGAATAATTGTTTCAGCATAGTATACGATATTAAAATGAAACTTCATTATTGGGAATTTGTTAATTGAAGTATCATGGAATCAGAGTCAAGCTTCTGTGACATCTCTGAAATTTCCATCTAGAGAAAGCTCCAAGATTTTATCATTTTTTTTTTGCTGAAATAACAACTAGTTAGAGTTTATAGTGATGGAAAGTACCACCTTCATAATAGTGACAATGACATTAGAAAAAGAAGATTATATTTACTTTCCTGGTGCTCAGCAGTAAAAAGTCTGCCTGCCAATGCAGGAGATGCGGGTCTGATCCCTGGGTTGGGAAGATCCCCTGGAGGAGAAACTGGCAACCCACTCTAGTATTCTTGCCTGGGAAATCCCATGGACAGAGGAACCTGGAGAGCTACAGTCCATCAGGTTGCAAAGAGTCAGACATGACAGTGACTACATAACAACAATATTTACCAAGAGATATCAAAAACATGTGAAGAATAATTTAAATCACTTTGAAGTACACCAAGGCAATGATTGGAAAAGCAACCCATATTCTCCGATGGGAAGACTCAATTTTCAAAAGCCATAAATTCTCTCTAAATTTATTAATAAATTCAATGTAATAGCAATATGAATTGCAGTAGATATTATTTACTTATTTAATTTTGATGATGTGGGTAGGAATAAGAAAAAGTCACTCTAAAACTCATATGGAAAAATAAATAACAATAATAGGGAAATTTTAGAAATGAGGGTAAGACCATTTCTGTCAATCAGTAAAACATTTTATAGGCCCTCAACAATGTGATATTAATACATAAATATTAAGGCAAGCAATTTAAACAGAAGAGAAAATACACTAGACTGAAATACATACAATATTTTATAATATAGGTAGCCTCTCAGATCAGTGCTGAAAAGATAGATATTTGACATATTGTTTTGGAAAATCTAACTGTCTGAAAAATAGTAACTTTGACTCTATATCTCACGCCATCTACCAAGATAAGTTCCAAGTAGATCAAAGATATAAATCAAACCCTATAAGTGCTAGAAGAAAACATGGAGAAATTACTTGATTACCTCAAAGTGGGGAGGGTCTTTTAAATTTCAAAATTCAGCAACTATAACATTAAAAATGGATAAATTTGATTCATGGATAAACTACCTAAAAATAAAAGTTTCTGCTTAAAATAATCATCAAGTCAAAAGACATGAAAAAACTAAGAAGAAAAGTACAATTTATAATACAAATAGCTCACACAGCTCAATATTTTTTTTAAAAAAAACTAATCAAAAAATTGGCAGAAGACCTAAACAGACATTTCTCCAAAGAGGACACAGGAATTCAACATTGCTAAAATATGCTCAACATCTCTAATTATTAGAGAAATGCAAATCAAAACTACAGTGAGATATCACCTCACACTGGTCAGAATGGACATCATCAAGAAGTCTACAAATAAATGCTGAAGAAGGTCATCATGAGAAAGTCTGTAAGTAATAAATACTAAAGAGGGTGTAGAAGAAAGGGAATCTTCCTACACTATTGGCAAGAATGTAAATTGGTGAGGCTGTTATCAAGAACAGTATGGAAGTTCCTTTAAAAACTCAAAATAGAGTTGTCCTGTGATCCAGCAATCTCGCTCCTGGACATGTATCTAGAAAAGACAAAAACTTTAATACAAAAAGATACACCCACCCCAATGTTTTTGAAAGTGAAAGCGTTAGTCAGTCACTTGTGTCCAGCTCTCTGCAACCCCATGGACTGTAGCCTGTTAGGCTCCTCCGTCCACGGGATTTCCCAGGCAAGAATACTGGAATGGGTTTCCACTTCCTTCTCCAGGGTATCTTCCCAACCCAGGGATCGAACCTAGGTCTCCTTCAATCCAGTAGGTTTCCTTACCTGGGATCCGGGAACCTGGAACCTGGGAAGCCCCAGTGTTCATAACAGTATTATTTACAATAGCCAAGCCATAGAGACATAAGAGTCATGGGTTCGATTCCTGGGTCGGGAAGATCCCCTGGAGAAGGGCATGGCAACCCACTCTGGTATTCTCACATGGAGAACCCCGTGTTGTTGTTGTTCAGTCCCTGATTCATGTCCGATATTTTGCAGCTGCATGGACTGCAGCTCACCAGGTTATCCTGTCCTTCATTATCTTCCAAAGTTTGCTCAAATACATGTCCATTGAGTCAGTGATGATATCTAACCATCTCATCTGCTGCCATTCTCTTCTTTTGCTTTCAATTTTTCCCAGCATCAGGGCCTTTTCCAATGAGTCAGCTCTTCCCATCAGGTGGCCAAAGTATTGGAGCTTCAGCATCAGTCCTTCCAATGAATGTTCAGGACTGCTTTCCTTTAGGATTGACTGGTTTGATCTCCTTGCAGTCCAGGGGACTCTCAAGAGTCTTCTCCAGCCCCACAATTCAAAAGCATCAATTCTTCAGTGCTCAGCCTTCTTTATGGTCCAACTCTCACATCTGTATATGACTACTAGAAAAACCATAGCTTTGACTATATGGACTTTTGTGGACAAAATGATGTCCCTGCTTTCTAATATGCTGTCTAGGTTTGTCATAGCTTTCCTTCCAAGGAGGGAATGTCTTTTAATTTCATGGCTGCAGTCAGTGTCCACAGTGATTTGGGACCCAAGAAAACAAAATCTGCCACTGCTTCCACTTTTCCCTCTTCTATTTGCCATGAAGTGATGAGACTAGATGCCGTGATCTTAGTCTTTTTAATGCTGAGCTTTAAACCAGCTTGATATTGACTTGTATATATATACAACATATATATACACACATGTATATACAAATATATATATACACACATGTATACACAAATATATATATACACACATATACAGTGGATCATTACTCAGTAATAAAAAATAATGAAATAATGCCATATGCAGCAACATGGATGAAACCTAGAATTTATCATACTAAATGAAGTAAAAGACAAATATAATACCACTTATATGTAGAGTCTAAATAATCATACAAAATAGAAATATACTCACAGACAGAAAACAAACTTATGGTTACCACAGTGAGGGAGAGAGAGATAAATTAGGAGTTTGGGATTAACAGATACATAATATTACATATAAAATAGATAAACAACAAGGACTTACTATATAGCACAGGGAACTATATTCAATAACTTGTAATAACCTATAAAGGAAAAGAATCTGAAAGAGAATATATATCTATGTATATAACTGAATGACTTTGCTGTACACCTGAAACTAATACCTTGTAAATCAAGTATATTTCAATTAAAAAGTGCAATTAATGTCACAAAGGGTTAATTCCTCACTTTAATTTTCTATTTTAGTCTCTCAAACAACCCCTACTACACTGAAGATCAGGTATATAAAGCATATATAGAAGCAACAAAACAATTTGGAGCTATTTAGGAAGGCAAAATAACATATGATTAGACAATCATTTGGCAGACAAACACAGTATTTTATCCAAATAAAGCATATTAACCAAACCAACAACTTTGAAGAGTACTTAACAAGGACACAAAATAACTTCTTTCTTTCTATAAACATTAAATATTTCAATTCTAAATAACCCTGTTCCCAATGTGGTTGTGGCTTTCCTTTATCTTGGCTCTCTCACCTAGAATTATGTTAAACATGAAAGCCCTTCAGACATACCCAGAATTGGCTAAATTCTAGGTTGTAATTTATTCTTGTGGACAGAGACTGAAACTGACCATATATTCTCACTCTACTGCTTTAAGGCCCATTTTTTTGTACCTCAAGTAGTCTTAGAAGTTTGAGCCTGGAGCTAGGTTCAAGCTGGTCAATGGGCAGTAACAGCCACAGCCTCCCCAGGGAACCCCTTGCCTTCACACTGCTACAGCCTGGCTGTTTCCCCAAATCATTCTGAAATGGTCATGGAGCAGGAATCCTTAACTGGTCCCAAGTGGTAAAGGACCACAGAATTCAGACTATGCTCTGAAAAACTTTACCACAACTAGGATTATAAGTCACTTCAGCTGCCAATTGAAGAAAATTCCATTAAATTGTGTTCACCAGAACATATACATATTATTTGACTTATTATCATTTGCTTTGCTTTTTAGTACATTTAAAATAATTTGCCAGAGAGTGTACAGGTCTTGTCTAAATATATTTTGGTTAAATTTACAGTTAAATTGATGCTAATTCAATAACCATTAAGTGTTTTAGTTTTTGGATGTATTCTGTGTATGAGAGAAAGGAAGAAAGAAAAAATCAGGGAAAGAGGGAGAGAGGGAAGGAAAAAATGAAAACAGGAAAAAACACATATAACCAATTATGCATTTAGCACAAACAAGAGAATTTTCTGATAAACTCCCACAGTAAACTTGCTTCTGCCTCTGGCAAAATCTATTGATCAAATCTTTGGTTTGTCACTGTTGTTTTGGAAATCAAATGCAAGTGTGTTACTGCTTCCAGCCCAAGCTCAAAGGGATTTTCAAAGCATTACTCCTCAGTCTTGTAAGCTATGGATAAGAGTGACTGCTGGAACACAGTGTCAAGAATGCTGTCCTTCTGGGCATCTGGGAACATGTAATTTTCTATTCAAAGACATGTCTAAGAATTCATCCATGTTTATTTATCTTAATGGTGATTTTAATTTATGTATCTTAAGGAATACAAACGATGGGGACAAAACAGGGTAGATGGCAAAGTAGGGCCTTGATAATTTCAGTCTCCTGGACAGCTTCCTATCCCTCTTGGGAGTTTCAAGAGTTCTCATGAGATTCCATTACTTTCATTCTTTTCCTCAATCAATACATGAGATTAGATGCTTCAGGAATGTAAAGATGCAAATAACCAAAGACAAAAGACATTGTTAGTTCCCTAGGGAACTGCACTTCACCTATGATTACCACCAATAGACAAATAAAACTGGTTCAGCTCCTTATGGGAAAAAACAATTTTAACCAAGAGACCTGAAATTCCAGACTATAGTTAACCATTCATTGCACCTACTCAAAAATTCATTATTCACTTATTTATTCATTCATTCATTTAATAAATATAAAGAGAGCACCAACAATGTGCCAGCCATGGTACTATATTCTTGGATTCAAAGATAAACCAGTAGGCAGAGCTTCTTAGATATGATATAAATGAAATAATGGGTAAAAACTTCCCAAGTTTAGCAAAAGACACAAAGAAGTTGAGCAAATCCCAAACAGATAGATGCCATGACACATTATAATTAAACTTTTGAAAACTAGACAAAGAAAAAAAATTTGAAATCATCCAGAGAAAATGATGCATTACTTATACAGAAACACCAATTCAAATGACAGGGGATTTCTTATCTGAAACCATGGAGGCCAGAAAGAACTGCTGAAAGAAAGAAACTGTCAACAATGAATTCTGTATCAGGCCAGATGATCACTAAGCATGAAGGAAAATTTTTAAACATCTCAGATAAAAGAAAATTAAAAGCTTGTTGATAGAAGGCCATTTTTTTAAATTAGTTTATTTTCTATTTCTTAACTTTACAATATTGTATTTGTTTTGCCATACATTGACATGAATCCATTTTTAAAAGCTGGCTAAAGGAAATTCTTCAAATAGGAATGATAAAGGAGGCTTAAAGCACCAGAAAGCAAGACCATGGGTAATAGAATATACTTTCCCTCATGCGTTTTATAAATTGTGTTTGATGATTAAAACAAAATTATAGCACCATATAATACTCAAGACAACAGTATTTTAAAGTAGTGAAGGTAAAGTTACCTAAATTGAAATGAGGTTTCCACACTTGACTAAAAGTGGTAAAATGTTGATACAAGTAGACTAAGTCACATATGTAATGCTAAGAATAATCACTACAAAAAAAGAGAGAGACATCCCAAACCACTATCACTAAATAAAGATTGAATCCTAAAAACTACTCAACCCATAAAAAAGCAAACAAAGAGATAGGAGGAAAAGATCTTGTGAAAATAGATTAAAAACAAATAACAAAATGGCAAACTTGATTAAACACTAATGTATCAATAGTTACTTTACATATAAATTTTATATATATATATATATATACCACTCAAAGAACAGAGATGGGCAGAGGGCATTTAAAAAAGAAAACACAGCTCAAATGTATGCTATTTTCAAGAAGCTCACTTCAAATTCAGTAACACAGGTAGGTTGGAAGTAAAAGAATACAGAAAGATAAACCATGCAAACATTAATGTGAAAAAGCAGAAGTGGTATATAATGTGAAAAAACAGGTATATTAATACCTGATAACATGACTTTGGATCAAATAAAAATTGCTAGAGACAAGGAGTGACATTACACAATGATACAAGAATCATCCACCTGGAAGATATGCCAAATGTAAATTTGTATGCACACAAGAGAGTTTTAAAATGTATAGAGTAAAAAGTGATAGAGCTGAAAGGAGAAATAGACAAATCCACAATTATAGTTGGAGACTTCAGCCCCTCAATCTCAATAACTAATAGAACAATTTCACAGAAAATCAGCAAGTATATCGAAGAACTCAACAACACTATCAACCAACAGGATCTAGTGGACAATTATAGAACACTACACCCAACAACACCAGAAAACACATTCTTTTAAAGTGTCTATGAAATATATATCAAAATAGACCACATCCTGGATCATAAAACAAATATCAACAAATTTAAAAGAATTGAAATCACAGCAGAGTGTTTTCTCTGACCATGGTAGAATTAAACTGGAGTCACTAGAAAGATAAAGGAAATATCTCCAAAGACTTAGAAATTAAATAACACACTTCTGAATAATTCATGGGCCAAAGAGGAAATGAGAAAATATATTGAACTGAATGAAAATTAAAATACAGCATATCAAAATTTGTAAGGCACAGCTAAAGCAGTGGAGAGGGAAATTTATAGCACTAAATGCTTGCATTAGAAAAGAAGAAAAGTCTTAAACCAACAGTCTAAACTCTCATCTCAAGAACCTAAAAAAATAATAGTAATGTAATCCCCAAGCGGGCAGAGGAAAGGCAATATTAAAGTTAAAAGCAGAAATCAGCAAAATTGAGAACAGAAGAACAACAGAGAAAATCAACAACACAAAGAGCTGGTTCTTCAAAACAGTCATTAAAATGGACAAACATCTAGCAAGACTCACAAAGGAAAATGAGAGAAGACACCAATGACCAGTATCAGGAAAGAAGTAAGGGATATACCTATAGATACTATACACATGAAAAGGATGCTACAAAAATATTATGAACAATTTTGCAAGCACAAGTTTTACAACTTATACGAAATGGACTAATTCCTTGAAAAACACAAAGTATCACAATTAACCTTTATGGATAGAAAATTTGAATAACTAAATATAAAATAACTAAATAAAATTTGAATACCCTATAACTATTTAGGAAATTGGATCTGTAATTTTAAAATTTCCATAAAATGAATGTCCAAGCTCAGATCCTTTCATTGGATAATTCTACCAAATATTTAAAGAAGAATTAACATCAATTCTACACAGTCTCTTCTAGAAAATAAAAGAAGAAAGAATATTTGTAATTCATTTTATGGAGCTAGTATTACCATATCAAATTTAAAATGACAAAAAATAAAATTACAGACCACTCTCTCATAAATATAGATACAAAGATTCTCAACACAATATTAACAAATAGATTCAGCAATATAGAAAAAGAATTATTATCAAGAGTAGTTTATTTCAGGTATGCAAAGTTAGTTCAGTATTCAAATAACAAGGTAATTAATCAACAGGGTATAGAAGAAAAGTCATATGTTCATAGCAATTGATAAATAAAAAGCTTTGAAAAACTTCACCACATCCATGATAAAAATTCTCAGAAAAATAAGAATAGAGGGAACTTGGTAAAAAACTCTATAGTTATTATACTTAATGGTGAAAGACTGAATACATTCCTCCTAAATTCAGGAATAAGTTAAGGATATCTTCTAATACCACTGTTATTTGACATAGTGCTGGAGATTCTAGCTAGTTCAATAAGGCAAGAAAAGGAAATAAAAGTCATATAAATTATAAAGGAAGAAAGAAAACAGTTTCTATTTGCAGATTGCATGATAATCTATGTAGAAAATCTCAAGGAATCTACAAAAAAAGCAAAACTCCTAGAACTAATGAGTTCAGCAAGAGTACAGAATACAGGTGTCTTCCCAGGTGGCTCAGTGGTAAAAAATCTGTTGGAAACCCACGTTCAACCCCTGGGTTGGGACGATCCCCTGGAGAAGGGCATGGCAACCCACTTAAGTATTCTTGCCTGGAGAATTCCATGGACAGAGGAGCCTGGTGAGATACAGTCCAGGGGATCACAAAGAGTCAGACATGAATAAGGGACTAACACTGCCTACACTGCCTGCAGGATACATGGTAAATATATATATATATATATATATATAAATATATATATATATAATCAATTGTACCTCTATATACCGCCAGTGAATATGTGAACACTGAAATGAAAAAACACAATATCATTTACAAAATCAGGTTAAAAAAAAGAAAAATTAATAATATCATGTAGGTATGACCCTAACCAAAAAAAAAATGCACAGCATTTATATGCTGAAAAATACAAAATGCTGGTGAAACAAATCAAAGAAGACCTAAATAAATGAAGAATCATGTCTTATTCATGAACTCAAAGATTTAACATAGTAAAGATGTCAGTTCTCCCCAGACTGATATACAAGTTCAGTATAATTTCCTTCAAATCCCAGCCACATTTCTTCCCTAGATACAGACAAGATTATTCTGTGTGAAAGTGCAAAGAAACAAGAATGGTTAAAATGATTTTGAAAAACAAGAATTAAATGGGAAGAAACATTCGACCTAATTTCAAGACTTACTATATAGCTACAGTAATCAAGACTGTGTGCTATTATTGGCAAAGGGATGAACACACAGAAAGGTAGAATAGGATAGAGAAAATCTTGAAATAGACCCACACAAATATGTCCAACTGACTTGCAAATGTGCAAAAGTAATTAGATGGAGAAATGATAGCATTTGCAGTAAATTGTGCTGAAGCAATTAGACATCCATAAGCAAAAGTAAATAAATAAATAAATAAACTTTGACTTAAGTCTTACACCTTATAGAAAATTTAACTCAAAATTGATCACAGATTTAGATGTAAAATGTAAAAGTACAAGAGTTTTAGAAAAAAACACAAGAGAAAATCTTTGGAATTGGGGGCTAGGCAAAGTATTTTTAAACTTGCTAATGGGCTTCCCTGATGGCTCAGATGGTAAAGAATCTCCCTGCAATGCAAGAGACCCAGGTTCAGTCCCTGAGTGGGGAAGATCCCCTGGAGAAGGGAATGGCAACCCACTCCAGTATTCTTGCCTGGAGAATTCCATGGACAGAGGAACCTGGTGGGCTACAGTCCTTGTGGTTGCAAAGAGTCGGACACGACTGAGTCACTAAGGCACGACAGAAGAAGGACCCATAAAAGTAAAAATTGATAAATTGAACTTCAACAAAATTAAAAATCTTCTCTTGCAAAAGACCTTGTTAAAAGGATGAAAGACAACTAGAAGAAAATATGTGCAAACTACATATCCAGTAGAGTACCTGTATCATAAATATATAAAGAACTCTAAAAACTCAACAGTTTAAAACACAATCCAACTAAAAAATGGGCAAAGACATGACCAGACATTTCATGAAAGAGGATATACAGATGGCTAATAAGCATGTGAAAAGATGGGCAATACCATTGGTCATCAGAGAAATGAAAATTAAAACACAATAAGACAACCCTACATCTATCAAAATGGCTAGAATAAACAATAATGGCAACATCAAATACCAATGATGATGTGGAAAAACTAGATCACTAATACACTGTGGATGAAAATGCGAAACTGTGAAGTCCTTCTGAAAATAGCTTGGCATTTTTTTTAAGAGGACTAAACATGCAATTACAATATTTCCTGGAAATTTCAGTCTTGGGCATTTATCCTAGAAAAATAACAACTTATATTGACACAAAAACCTGTACACAAATGTTCATAGTAGTTTTATTTATCTGCCCATAGAATAGTTAAACTATGATTGATCCATACCATGGAATACTGCTTAGCAATAAAAAGGAAAGAACTAGTGACACATACAGCTACTTTGATGAATCTCCAGGAAACTATGCTGAGTGAAAAAAACCAACCCATAAATTTACATACTGTATAATTTCAACTATACAACTCTCTGAAATAACATTTTAGAAATTAAGGAGAGATTAGTGATTGCCAGAAATTAGAGACATGGAGGGAGAGGGAAGAGTGGGTGTGGTTATAAAAGTGCAGCATGAGAGATCTTTGAATGTTGGAAATGTTCAGTATCTTGACTGTGGTGCTGGATATATGAAACCACACAAGTAATATAATAGTTTAGGAAGTAATACATAGAAACAAACACAAATGAGTACACGTGAAACTGGAGAAATATGAATAAGATGATTGCATTATATTAATGTCCATATCCTGGTTGTGTTACTCTATTATAGTTTTGCAAAGTGTTACCATTGGATGACTAATACCTGCAGTGGTATTACTTTGGATGAAGGCTTCCCTGGTGGCTCAGATGGTAAAGAATCTGCCTACAATGCAGGAGACCCGGATTTGATCTCTGGGTCGGGAAGATTCCCTCAATAAGGGAATGGCTACCCACTCCAGTATTTTTGCCTGGAGAATTCCATGGACAGAGGAGCCTGGTGGGCTACAGTCCATGGGATCGCAAAGAGTCAGATACACACACACACAATAATACTTGGAAGGATCTTTTCTAGCATCCTAGGCTTTGGAGTCCAGTTTCACCACCATCACACCTGTCTCTAGCAGTGGGTTTGTTTAGCGTAATTGGGACTAGAATGCCATGCACTGTATGTATACTTCATCCAGGAGACTTAAAATTCAGCCACAATAGTCTGCAGCTCCTACAACCAAGGAATAATCCATTTACTCACCTTTTGAAACCTGTGACTTGCTTTGACTACAGGATGCAATGGAAACAATATTGTATAATTATCATCCTAGGTCTTAAAAAATCTTGCAGCTTCTGTTCTCATACTCTTAGAACTCTGTGGCTACCACGTGAAGAACCCAGCCTACTGAATGATGAGAGAGACAAGATATGTGAATGAGACTGTCTTAGGTAATCCAGCCTTTAGTCAACCTGTAAGCAGAAATTAGTGGAACCTGCCCAGACCAGAATAACTGCTCAACCAACCCATAGAATCATGAGTGAATGGACTGACTGCTTTAAGGCACTAAATTTCGGGATTTTTTTAACACTGCCAAATGAATGCCTACACTAATGAATTTAACACTAATGAATGCCTACATTTCTTTATTGTGCTGATAACCCACTACATTAGAATAAATCATAGTTCATATCTTATGGTTTCTTGAATCAAGAGACTAGGAAGTGTACTGTCTTGTCTTAATTTTTGTTTTATTATTTTCTTTTAGATATGTAAGCTTTAAAAAGCAATTTATAGAATAAATTTTTGGACATGCGAGTCTATGTACAGCTCATTCCAGGCCATCTGCTCTGAAAAAACCGTTGGTAGAGCCCTTTATTTTTACCAACAATCTCCATTTCTTCTGCCTACATCTCAAGGCATTCAACAACGATCTATCTGTGCACATGGATCAAGGTAATATAAAGTGGTGGTTGGGGTGGGGGGTGGGCGGTGAGGAGGCAGCTCCACTGTAAATTGGGAAATAGCAGTGACTTTTCTTTTCAGTTTGATTCCCTCCTGGGGCTTTCTAAATAAACACTGCAGAAGCATCTCCCCAAGTGACACAACGAAGAAAATGAAGCAGAGTGAATATATTCCTGATCTGCAGCATGGCAGATGAACAGGCTGAAAAACTCCTACTCCCATCAAAGGCTCTAGGGACTCATTACTCATAGCTTTTTATTTCCATGGAATCTTGAATTTGAAACACACTAGCTCTTAACAAAAATGTACTTATAGAAAATGTCCATATTTGCCTGCCTAGGTACTGACGTCACATGGACCTTCAGTATCCAGTCATCCAATTTTGTGATCAAGTTTGACATTCGCTTTGGCACCTTGGCTCTGCAACACAGCAAAACACTGAGCTGTACAATATTTGACTGTTGCCATTACATACCTCTACTATCTCTCAGAAAAGAGAGTGTGGGGAGGATTATTATCTTTTATAGGTTTAGTCCCTGTAATTACACCCTGGTCAGGCGAGATCTTTTCTTTTTATCATTAATTACACTTCAAAGATAAGTCAAAATTCTTCAGACCATAAAATTTGAAATGAGCTGTTTCACCTTCTTTATTGGTTTCTGGGGCTTCTCGTGTTACTTTTTCTCCTCCTTTTTTTCATCAAATTCCTCTAACAAGAGACAAGGAAAAAAATAGTCATACTCAATGACACAAAATCTAACAATAATCATCAACTAAAGAGCACTCTTGTCACACTCAAACTGAAAGCAGAGGGACAAAAGACAAGAAGAAATCTTAATCATCAATAAGTGTTCATCTTTTAGGACCCATCATTTATTCAACAGAAGTTTATTGAGCACCAATTCTGTGCCAGACACGATGCCAGACTCTAAAAGTTCCCAGGTATAAACAGGAAAGATTCTGATCTCACCCTTAAGGAATAGTCAAGTGTCCTGGTCTCAACCTGATTTCTATATTTCTTCTAGTTTCATCTTTCAACTAAGTTATACTTCTGTACCAAGAGAAATATTGTCTAGTAGTGTGATTTCTTTCAAAATATTGATAATAATAGTGAATACCTTCATAGTGCTTGGTGGTGGTGGTTTAGTCGCTAGTGTTAGTCGTTCAATCATGTCCAACTCTTTTGCGACCCCATGGACCATAACCCACCAGGCTCCTCTGTCCGTGGAATTCTCTGGCAAGAATACTGGAGTGGGCTGCCATTTCCTTCTCCAGGGGGTCTTCTGGACCGAGGGATCAAACCCAGGTATCCTGCACTGCAGGTGGACTCTTTACCTACCTATCCACCAGGGAAGCCTTTATAGGGCTTACTATGTGCCAAAAAGTAATCTATACGTTTTCACAAATTAACTGATTTAATCTTGAACAAGCTTTTGAGGTACCATTATTACTCCTTTTTTTTTACAGATGAGGAAACTGAGGCAGAGTAATTTCCACAGATTCAAACTATTCACTACACTGTTCTTACTAAGACATAACACTGTAGAGTTGTTATTTTTTAGCAACGAAGATTGAAAGAAAATGTGATGTTGTTGATGCAAGTTAATTAATAAACCTGAATGTCAAAGTGTTCCATTCTCTAAGCATTCAGCCTAACTGAGATTTAATAATCTAATCTGAATGTTTTCCACCAAACAGATGCCCTTAAAAACCACATCCAAAGGTAAATAAATTGTAGAGAGTGTTGAATTTTCTTAAGAACAGCTGCTGATTTATAATCAGCCTGTCTAATTCTCTTCTCAGACTTTCAGCCCATAAGTTAGCATATCTGCTTCTATATTGAAATGGGATATCAGGTCCCACATATTCCCAGAGGAAATCAGGAAAATCTGATGAAGTATTTACTGGAATTTCCTCGTGGGCACCTTCTTCCAAAGATATGAAAATTATCTACAGTTTTCTCAAGACCTAATTTCAATGATAGTAAATCATTTTTAGTAAACCATTGCCAGAACCTTTATATGCTTCATATCAGATGAACCTTTATGTCCTGTCTCTTGTATGTATCTGTGTGTACCCGAGCCAGGTGGGTAGACACTCTGAAGAATGTTTTGCTAAACAGACTCTGGTCTCCAGGAGATAACTGCCAGCCTACCTCTGATACCTGGGACACAGAACATTCTGAGCAATAGGCAACAACTGCTTGTTATCTTTAACAGGCAAACTAGCACACTGACAACCCTTGTTTGCTCCCAAAGACACATAAGTAAGATATCTTCTGAAATTAATGATAACATTTAAAAAGAGCAATGATGATGTTGGTGATGATAGTAGTCACCGACATTTGTTCAGCTCTCATAATATGCCGGGCTCCATGCTAAATGCTTTATAGCAGTTACAGTCTCCTTTTAAAAACCTTTTTATTTTGTATTGGGATATAGCTGATTAACAATGTTGTGATAAATTCAGGTGACCTGCAAAGGGACTCAGCCATGCATATACATGTATCCATTCTCCCCCAAACTCCCCATCCCACCCAGGCTGCTGGGAGAGAGATCCCTGAGCAGAGATCCCTGTGCTATACAGTAGATCCTTGTTGGTTATCAGTTTTAAATATAGCAGTGTGTACATGTCCATCCCAAACTCCCTATCTATCCTTTCCCCATCCATCTCCCCAGCAACCATAAGTTCATTCTCATAAGTCTGTGAGTTTGTTTCAGTTACAGTCTCTTTTAATTTAAATCTTGCAATAGGGCTTCCCTGGTGGCTCAGTGGTAGAGAATCTGCCTGCCAATGCAGGAGACATGGGTTCAATCCCTGATCCTGGAAGATCCCACATGTCTCGGAGCAACTAAGTCCCTGCTATACAACTGTTGAGCCTGTGCTCTGGAGCCTGGGAGCTACAACTACTGAAGCCCATGTGCCCTAGAGCCCATGCTGTGCAACAGGAGAGGCCACTGCAATGAGAAGCCCTCGCACTGCGACTAAAAGTAGCCCCCGCTCTCCAAAACTAGAGAAAGCCTGCACAGCAACGAAGACTCAGTGCAGCCAAAAGTAAGTAAAGAAATACAATTTTTTTAAAAAAAATCTAGCAATAATTCTTATTCCAAAGAGGTTTTAAATGTTCACTATGGCAAAGTCTTCAAACTGCTAAATGTAGCAATTACCTGGGAAGTAGAAATGTAGCTTTCCAAGCCCCGTTTTGGAACATGTGATTCAGTAGGTCTGAGGAGTAGTTGAAACACCTGTTAATAAAAATAATGAAAAACTTGTTAAAATGATTGCTATCAATAAATCCAGTTAAATAAAATTGCTATAGACTGTGTCCTCCCATAGTCCATATGTTCAATCCTAACCTCCAAAGTGATGGTATTTGGAGGTAGGGTCTTTGGGAGGATGAGATTAGAGCTGCAATGAATGGGATTTGTGCCCTTATAAGAGAGATGCCACAGAGCTCTTTTGTTCTTTCTGCCATGTGAAGACACAACAAGACAGTCATGAACCAGAACATAAGCTCTCACCAGAAACCGATACTGCTGGTACCCTGATCTTGGACTTCCAAGCCTCCAGAATCATGAAAAAAAAATTCTTGTTATTTATAAGCAACCCAGTCTATGGTATTATTCTGTTATAGCTGCCCAAAAGGACTAAAAACAAAATTACTGAGCTTCTACTTAGTCCACACAGAAAGGAGCCAAATAAGAATCCATGTTGTTCATCATCTTATAAAAAGAATGGCATTGTTCAACTTATCCTTCCCCAAGGAGAAAATATATGTGTTGATTGTATGACAGATTTGGGGGAAAGCAAGTGAAATTAACACAGAAAGAAGGAGAGGGAGAGGAGTGCTAAAAGAAGGGGGCTATTCCGGTTATCTATTGCTTCTATTGTATAGAAGAACTATACAAAAAAGATCTTCATGACCCAGATGATCACGATGGTGTGATCACTGACCTAGAGTCAGACATCCTGGAATGTGAAGTCAAGTGGGCCTTAGGAAGCATCACTATGACCAAAGCTAGTGGAGGTGATGGAATTCTAGTTGGAGCTATTTCAAATCCTAAAAGATGAGGTGTGGAAGTGTTGCATTCAATATGCCAGCAAATTTGGAAAACTCAGCAGTGGCCACAGGACTGGAAAAGGTCAGTTTTCATTCCAACCCTAAAGAAAAGCAATGCCAAAGAATGCTCAAACTACCGCATAATTGCAGTCATCTCACATGCTAACAAAGTAATGCTCAAAATTCTCCAAGCTAGGCTTTAACAGTACATGATCCATGAACTTTCAGATGTTCAAGCTGGATTTAACATCTGTTGGATCATTGAAAAAACGAGAGAGTTCCAGAAAAACATCTACTTCTGCTTTATTGACTATGCCAAAGCCTTTGACTGTGTGGATCACAACAAACTGGAAAATTCTTAAAGAGATGAGAATACCAGACCACCTGACTCACCTCCTGGGAAATCCGTATGCAGATCAAGAAGCAACAGTTAAAACTGGACATGGGACAACAGACTGGTTCCAAATTGGGAAAGGAGTATGTCAAGGCTGTATATTGTCACCCTGTTTATTTACCATATATGCAGAGTACATCATGAGAAATGCTGGACTGGATGAAGCATGAGCTGGCATCAAGATTGCCAGGAAAAATATCAATAACCTCAGATATGCAGATGACACCACACTTATGGCAGAAAGCAAAGAAGAACTAAAGAGTCTCTTGATGAAAGTGAAAGAGGAGAGTCAAAAAGTTGGCTTAAAGCTGAACATTCAGAAAACTAAGATCATGGCATCTGGTCCCATCACTTCATGGCAAATAGATGGGGAAACAATGGAAACAGTGACAAAATTTATTTTGGGGGGGCTCCAAATCATTGCAGATGGTGACTGCAGCCATGAAATTAAAAGACGCTTGCTCCTTGGAAGAAAGTCATGACCAACCTAGACAGCATATTAAAAAGCAGAGACATTACTTTACCAACAAAGGTCTGGCTAATCAAAGCTTTGGTTTTTCCGGTAGTCATGTATGGATGTGAGAGTTGAACTATAAAGAAAGCTGAGCCCCAAAGAACTGATGTTTTTGAACTGTGGTGTTGGAGAAGACTCTTGAGAGTCGCCTGGACAACCAGGAGATCCAACCAGGAGATCCAACCAGTCCATCCTAGAAGAAATCAGTCCTGAACATTCATTGGAAGGATTGATGCTAAAGCTGAAACTCCAATACTTTGGCACCTGATGCAAAGAACTGACTCATTTGAAAAGACCCTGATGCTGGGAATGATTGAAGGTGGGAGGAGAAGCGGATGACAGAGGATGAGATGATTGGATGGCATCACCGACTCAATGGACATGAGTTTGAGTGGACTCCAGGAGTTGGTGATGGACAGGGAGGCCTGGTATGCGCAATCCATGGGGTCACAAAGAGTCGAACATGACTGAACGACTGAACTGAACTGATTGCTTCACACCAAACCACTTTGAGACATGATGACTTACAAGAACAACAATCATTTTTTTTTGTTTGTGAATCTAAAATTTGGGCAGAGCTCACTGGGGGCAATTTGTCTTTGCTCCATGTGGTGCCAACTATGGTGGCTTTACTAGAGCTGAGCTCAGCTGGGTTGTGCATCTGCTTCCAAGATGGCTCATTCATATAGCTGGAAAGTTGGTACTGGCTATTGGCTCCTCTCTATGTTGGTCTCTTCCATGCAGTGGCTTAGACTTCCTCACAGCATGGGGCTTGGGTTACAAGAGGGATCATCCCAAGGGACAAGAAATTGAAGCTGACAGTTTCTCAAGGCCTGGGCTTATAAATTAGCACAACATCACTTCTCTAATATTCAATTGGTCAAACAGTCACAAAGCTCAGATTCATGGGGAAGGGATACAGGTTTGACTTTTCAATTGTAGGACTATCAGAGAACATTGGGCAATGCTTTAAAATTGCAACAGGGACAGGGAAAGGGAAGACTGAGAAGATGAAAAAGAAAATTTGCCTGTTTTGCTGAGGCAAGATTTTTAGAAAATTTAATTGAAAGCAGTTCAAGCAGAATTTTTCTCAAAAACTACTACTGACTTTGAGTCAGCCTGTCCAAATGTCTTCTTAGGCAAGGTCACTAAACCTTTTTAAGCCACAGTTTTATTATCTATAAATCAGGGATAACAATATTTCCCTTCTAGTGAAGATTGTGAAGACAATCTGACTGAAGTCATTGAACATGTATCTTTTCAAGCCTGCTTTTCCAAACTGAAGTAAGCCAACTGGGATAGTTGGCCACTTGAGAATTTGAAATGAGAGCTGGGATAGCAATATCTCATCATTGTGAATAATGTAAGTGAAGACTATTTCTCTGATTATAAGTAGATTGCTCAAGTAGAATTACTTAGAAATATACTCAAAAATTTCATCCCATCATTTCAGGACCAAGCTTATGTTTTTCCATTGAGAATAAGACATTAGGATGTCTAAAGAAGACTAAATGGTGATACACAATTCTCAATCATCAAGAGTTGACACTTTTCTAACATGACTGGTTGTTGATATATCATAGAGTGTATTTCAAAATCACCTCCTAGTACAACATCAGAACATGAAATAATATTTTCAAAACAGAATACAACTGAAGAATAGATAAATAATCAATTTGCTGCCACTTTCCAAGTTATAGCACTCATCCCTCTAGTTTTCGTCTGTGATATGCTATTCAGCTTAATAAAAAGCAGAGACATTACTTTACTGACAAAGGTCCGTCTAGTCAAAGCTATAGTTTTTCCAGTAGTCATGTAGGGATGTGAGAGTTGGACCATAAAGAAGGCTGAGCACCGAAGAATTGATACTTTTGAACTGTGGTGTTGGAGAAGACTCTTGAGAGTCCTTTGGACTGCAAAGAGATCAAACCAGTCAATCCTAAAGGAAAGCAGTCCTGAATATTCATTGGAAGGACTGATGCTGAAGCTAAAGCTCTAATAGTTTGGCCACCAGATTCGAAGAACTGACTCATTGGAAAAAACCGTGATGCTGGGAAAGATTGAAGGCAGGAGGAGAAGGGGACGACAGAGGATGAAATGATCGGATGGCATCACCTGCTCAATGGACATGAGTTTGAACAAGTTCCAGGAGTTGGTGATGGACAGGGAAGCCTGGCGTGCTGCAGTCCATGGGGTCGCAAAGAGTTGTACATGACTGAGAAACTGAATTGAGCTGATGCTATTCAGCTTAGCATCTGAAAAGCATTAATTTTTAATTAAAATTATCTTCATAGTTTCTGGTTCTATGCTTAATCCAATATCCGAAATTTATCTGGTAAATGTAAAAAGTATTTGATACCATTCCTACAACTCAAAATTGTGAATTAGGGCCTTCTAAATTAGTATAAATAACAAGGAGGAAAAAAGAAGCAGATACATATAAAACTTGACCTAAAAGTCAAGTGATTCCACATCAAGGCAGATAGAGAAACAGTGAATAAATATTACAAATAACATCATTATTTTCTCTGTTGTGTACCTATGACCATTATTTCTTTAGTAATATGAATTTATTTTTCACTTTTACAAATAGAAGCAAATCTTTTAATTAAAAAAAATTATTCATCCTTGCATGTGTCACTATCCCATTAGACTCCAAATGTTTGAGAAAAATTGTACAGATGGTGATGACATAAGCAGTGGGCTAGATTGCTCCAAGATAGTGTAAATGAGAAGAGCAGAGAGCCAAAGACAGATCCCAGGGAACACCCACATGAAAAGAGACAAAAGAAGATTCAAGGAAGGAGACTGAGGAAGGAGAGGCCAGAGATGAAGAAGTAAATATGAAAGAAAGTATTTTTGTGGGATCAAAGGAAAGCAAGAGTTTGCAGAAGCATTTCTTATCACAGAAAAGGATCAACAACATCAAATTCTTCACAAGGCACATGGAAGAAGAGTTGAGACTTATCAAAAAAAGAATCAGTAAATTCAATGAGAGCAGTTTCAGCTGTGTTGTGACTAGAAATCCTTTTGCTTGGATTGAGGTGTGGGAGGGAATAAGGCAATAAAAACAGTGAGTACAAAATACTCTTTCCAGACTTTTGGCAGAAAATGGAAGGTGAAAGGTAGGCTGGTAGCTAAAGGGATATACAGAGTCAAGAGGATGTGTTTGTGTGTTTCTTAATATAAAAATAAATTAATTGTTTAAATACTGACAGAAATCAGTCAGTATAAAAGGGAGTGCTTAAGGGATAATAGAGCAAGGGAGGGTTTAAAGAGGCTGGAAGGGATGAAATCCAGATCTTAATGCAGAGAATAACCTCAGATAAAAAAAGAAACTTCTTTCAAGTTGACATGAGGAAAGTAAGGGATGATTAGATGCTTTACCATGTTGTATTAATTTCAACATTGTAAATCAACTATATTCCAATAAAAATTAATTAAAAAATAAATCCCCAAGTATAAATAGCCATTGACAACACTAGTAATGAGATAATAGCTTCCTTTGAGAAGGTCAAAGACTCATATTTTAATAGAAAGCACATATAAAAATTTTCCTTGCAATGTTGAACCACTTATTATCTATGAGTGTTCCTCTTATGTGTATGTTAACTACTGAGACAAAAGCTAACCTTTGATTCTGCAAAGGCTTATTGTGTAACATAATGGCCAGAACATTCTAAGACTACAATACTTATAGATAGAACAAATAAATGGTTGGGATGAATTTTTTAAAAAAATAATGATCATAAATGCATTTTTAAAAGATATAGTCAATGAAACAATATTGACCATGAGTTGATAATTATTGAAATTGAATGATATGTACATGAGGGTTCATTTTATATTCTGTCTTGTTGTGGATGTGTTTTAATTTTCCACAATAGCTGAAAAACATCAACAAAGAAAATTTTGTAGAAGATTGCTATAATACTCAGAAGATGGCTGAAGTTTCTCTGTGGAGTATGAGAAAAAGGTTTCTGGTGTAAGTGAAGATTGTGGATTGAGGGATTTAAAGGAATGGCAGAAGTTTAAAATAGCCGGTCTGGGAACGAAAAACTGAGTGAACTAGGGACCAACTAGTTAATGATCCAGTTAAGATTGGAGGTCTTGCACTTCCAGTGGCAAATATTTGTGTGTTATAAGATTTTCTCCAGTAGCTCTCAGGAGCTTAAATTTAGGAGCTGTTGGGGAGATCTATAATTGATTTTTAATGGGCTGGTGCAAAAGACTAAAAGAGGCATCAGTAAGAAAGATTTAATGTGATTAAGCATATTGAAAAAGCTCCCATCATGAAAAAGCTATTGTGGTTTTTTTTTGTTTTTTTTTAGAAAGTAGGAAAATACTTCAGTATAGCAGTCTTAGTGTTTTGAGTTAGATTCTAAGAAGAAAGAGAGAAAGACTAATTTGAGAAGTAGGATAATTTTTCCTTAAAAAATTCTCTCATGTAATGTCATGTAGTAGTAATCACAACTACTTACAAGGAAATCAAATGATGGTCAAAATAATCTAAACATATTTTCATAAATATTTTAAGATTTTAAACCAAATGTGTTTTTAAGAATTTACACATTATTTGTATTGAAAAAAACTAATGTCTATCTTCAAGCAAAGTTATTTCATACATTGACCTCCAAATTTAGTAACCTTTCTGCTATTTCCACTGATGACTTTATTTTCCATCCCAGACTTTCAACTATAACTCAGATCTGAACATACTTTTAATGGAGATTGGTTATTGTACATTTTCTACACTCAACCAATATCTTGATGGTCTAAGAGTCCCTTGAAGCAGAATGACTTATAGTCCTTTTGAGACCAGAGGTGGCAAAATCTTCTCAATTTGCCATATTGTGTTTATACTTTGCAAACTGGACCATGGAGTTTAAATATTGTGGGCAGATGGTTACCAGTAACCAACACTTTGGTTGCAAAATAGTACTTCATTAATCAAAGCTATAAGATAAGGCTTACTATAACTAGAGAAAAGGAGGCCAGTACTAAGAGCAAGTGGAGGATAGTGGAAATCATTGTGCACTGTTAATAGTATAAAGCAAATTTGTTTGTATATATTGTTTCAATATTGGCTTAATTTTCAAACGATAAAGTTGCCAGTGGTAACTAGTTTGTATCATAAAGTTTTAGAGGGAGAGACACACATGTCAAACTCTTTATGAATGAAAGATAGCAGGTCATGAAATGATATAATGTCATTGCCAGTTCACGTAATCATAGACTGGGGAAGTCAAACCAACTCTCCTATTGATGAAAACTGTATAAAAGCTGGGCAAATTATATAAGCCATCTTTATAAAAGCATCAGAAAACTAAAAAGGGAGTGAAAAATTATAGAACCAGGATGTGGTTAGGGCATGAGTCCTAGAAATTAAAGACCATCACATGGGCCCTGTGTTCTCTGGGTGTGTTTTCCCATTTCAGAGGAGGATACTAAATAGTTGAGATGTTGAGTAGTGTTTTTAATAGCTTCACAAGGCTGGGTAGACAGGGATTAGAGCCCTGGAACTGTCAAAGTGGGATAAGGGAGGGCAGGGACTATCGATTCTCACTTACAGGTGGGACTCTGAAAGTATGTACTCTAATAGAAGAGTGAACATGAAAAAAGTGGTCATTGTTCTGACTCTAGATAAGCTTTAAACCATTTGCTCAATCCATAGACTTGCATTGACATAATCCCTGATTGCTTATGACAACAATCCAGTTAATGGAATCAAACGTTAACTAATTTCTAACAATTTTGATAACACTGTGTATTGTTTCTCTTGGTTTTTAATCAGATATCTTATTTTCATTTGTACCTGGTTGTGTGTGTGTGTGTGTGTGTGTATGTGTGTATGTGTGTGTGTATGTGTGTATGTGTGTGTGTGTGTGTGTTGGGCCTTTTATTATCAAAATTGTTAGAAATTAGTTGATGAGGGGCCATTTGCTTAAAGAAACCAAGAACAGTGAAGGGCAAATCAGGACTGCTTAAAGGAGTGTGCATGCATACTCAGTCATTCAGTCGTGTCTGACTTTGCGAGCCCATGGACTGTAGCCCGCCAGGCTCCTCTGTCCATGGAATTCTCCAGGCAAGAATACTGGAGTGAGTCGCCCTTTTCTCCTCCAGGGGATCTTCCTGACCCAGAGTTTGAACCCACATCTCCTGCATCTCCTGCGTTGACAGGCAAATTCTTTACCACTGTGCCACCTGGGAAGCCCCAACTTAAAGGAGGTTAAGGGTCAAATCTGAGAAAATTGAGCTTAATCATAAGTATAAGCAGACAGGACAAAGACCAAAAGCAGAAGAGAAACACCCCACAGATTGGTACTTAGGCAGAACTAAAATGGAATGGGAAGCTAAAGCCAAGCAAAGCTGTGAAATACCATCCATTTCATGCAAACAGAATCTGAGTATCTGAGGCAAACGATTTAATTTGGTTTGAAGGCATAGTACTAGAGTGGCTGGCTAAAGGTTTTAAGGAGGTGAATAACTTGATACTGTGCTTTACAAAGATAATTCTGTAGTCAGTGTGTGAGGTGAACTAGAGAACTTATATTGTGATGGTTATGAGCTCACATTTGGGAATCAGGCGGTCCTGAGTTAAATGTATAAATAAAGCAAATACATTTTAGTGTTCCATATACTAAAAAAAAATTAACCTTTACTAGCTCTGTCTCCTAAGACATGTTACCTAAGTTCTCTGGATCTCAATTTTCCCATCTGCAAATTGGAGATAGTCATAGGGTTGTTTTGAAGTTAATGAAAGAATGCACACAAAGCACTTGGCTCAATGCCCAGATGCAGTCAGCATGTGATGAACTCTGATAGGGCACTTTGAGGAAAAACGAGAGGTGGCAAGAACAACCAGGATTGTACAAGATGTTCTAAGGGAGCCTGGGGAGGTCCAGGTATGAGCTTGTCAATAGCTGTAAGAATGAGGGAAGATGTAGAAGAGCTTAAGGCCAGAGACTGTGTAGGAAGGGGTGTAGGGTGGGGGGAGGATAGGGACAGTGAAATAAGGCAGAGAGAGAACATAGGAGTCCACAGTCATATTTTTCCAGGACACATGCTCTGTGTCCAGTCATGTGCAGCTGACTGAACCCTATGCCCAGATGACATTAATAGTCACTGGCCTGATTAAACAAATTTGTGCATGCTCCCATATAGAAAAAGATTCATTTGGTTTTCAGAACTAAAGGGGCCTATGAGCCAAATATTCTACAGGAATGTACAAGCCCAGTGTAAGCTCTGACCAGAGGCAAGCACTTTTTTTTTTTTTTGGCTGTGCCTCAAGGCATGTAGAACCTTCCTTCCCTGACCAGGTATCAAACCCACACCCCCTTCAGTGGAGGCAAAGATTCTTCACCACTGAACCACCAGGGAAGTCCCAAGCACTTTATTTTTAATGATCTGTTTCAGTCGTACTGTGGTCCCAACAATTTGTACAAATCCAACATGCTATTAATTTCTCATGCAATTGAAGAAATAATTCAGAAATATTTAAGAAAACTTACTTGTTTAGGTCATCTACTCCCCCTTTTCACATGGCCAATCTTGAACTAAACTCAATATCTCATAAGAATAACAGCTCAGAACAGACAGTGCTTATCTTCTCAGCCCAAGCAAGCTGTCTTGCAAAAGATGTTAAGAATATATTGCTTTGGATGCCCTGCTTCATGCATCGAACTCGCACTGGTCATCTATTTTACATATGTTAATGTATATGTTTCAGTGCTATTTTCTCAAATCATCCCACCCTCTCCTTCTGAGGTGGGAGGGGGGTTCAGGATTGGGGGGCACATGTACACCTATGTCCGATTCATGTTGATGTATGGCAAAAACCATCACAATATTGTAAAGTAATTATCCTCCAATTAAAATAAATTAAAATTTTAAAAATTAGAACAAAAGAATATATTGCTATTCCCTCTCAGGTCTCTGTTTTCTCCCCCTTGTTGCTCTCAATTAGACAAAAGACAATCAGTTTATCAAAGGAGTTCCTGGGGCTCAAATTCTCTGAGTGACTAGCTAAGATATGAAAGCCAAATGGCTCACTAGAGAAAATTTCAATCAGTGTGTTCCACCAGTGGGGGGCTTACCCACTGCTTATTTTTGGTTACTCCAGTTGCACCACTGACAGAAGTAGGATATAAGGGATGGCTAATGATGGGATAGGGCTTCCCAGGTGGCACTAGTGGTAAAGAACCCATCTGCCTAATGCAGGAGACACAGGAGACTCAGGTTCAGTCCCTGGGTGCGGAAAATCCCCTGGAGGAGGGCATGGCAACCAACTCCAGTATTCTTCCCTGGAGAATCCCATGGACCATGGAACCTGGTGGGCTATAGTCCATAGGGTTGCTAAGAGTCAAACAGGACTGATGCGACTTAGCATGCAAACACAATGATGGGATGCTAAGGAGGTTGGGAGGAGGAAATCCTTCTCACTGTACCTTAGAGAATCTCATGACAAAACCCCACTTCCCCAAAGTTAACCTCTCCACTGCCATCTCTCACATCAGCCAGCCCCAGGAAAAAAAGTGTAAAAGGAGACACGATCTTCAGTGCCCTCATCCCATTTTCTACTTGCTTCTCGTACTCATCTTTAGGCTCAGATGGTAAAGCGAATGCCTACAATGCGAGAGACTGGGGTTCGATCCCTGGGCTGAGAAGATCCCCTGGAGAAGGAAATGGCAACCCACTCCAGTACTCTTGCCTGGAAATCCCATGGACAACGGAGGAGCCTGGCAGGCTACAGTCTATGGGGTCACAAAGAGTCGGACACAACTGAGCAACTTCACTACTTTCACTTTTCAATGTTGAACTACAGTTGCCTTCATGCTGTGTCTCTCCCTTTGGTAGATATCAAGATGTGATCCCATCCAATAATTTGGACCTTTCTTTTCCTTGTTCGACTTTGCCCCACAGAACCTGAGCTAATGTGTGTGCTTGCTCTACCAACACACCAAAGGAGCCCTGGCTCTTCACATTGACATGTTCAGGAAACTTGGAGCCCCAGAAGAGTTACTTTCAAGCAATGATATCTGCATTTTGCCAGAAAAAAAATGGCATCTTGAAGGAGCTACAACAAATTGAACAGACACAATATTTTGATCCTTTTACTCACCTTGTGCTGGATTGTGCTATGCTAAGTCGCTTCAGTTGTGTCCGACTCTTTGAGACCCCATGGTCTGTAGCCTGCCAGGCTCTTCTGTTCATGGGATTCTCCAGGCAAGAATACTGCAGTGGGTTGCCAGGCCCTCCTCCAGAGGATCTTCCTGACCCAGGGATCGAACCTGTGTCTCCTACAGCTCCTGCATTGCAGGCAGATTCTTTACCATTGAGCCACAGGGGAAGCTCTTACTCACCTTGACTAGGGTCTAAATTCAGTGCTAATTCACATTGCTTTTTGTTTTGGTTTCTATGTATGGACAATAATTTGGGGGCTTTTTTGGTGTGAAACCATGCCCATCTGACTCATCTTCATGCCCACCCACACACAATCCCCCTTCCAACACCTGTGTCTAGCACATGGCATTCTGCAATTGTTCCCCAGACTTAATGAGAGGAGCATATGATTATTGATTTTTTTCATTCTTAATCTTAGAGCTATCAAGAAACACTTTTCCATTATAAAAGCAGCTTTTGCAATATCAGTTTTAGTATTTGCTGGGGGTTGTATAATCATTCAATAATTAATTCTCATAATATCTTGTAGAATTAGTTATCCTTATGAAAGTTTTATGGATAAAGAAATACTGTTGAAATCCTTGTTTAAGAACAAGGGAGAAGCAAAGTATAGATCTGAACTCAGATGGAAATTGCTGGAAGCTGGATTCAGGCCAGTTTATGCTTAAAGATACTAATCAGTGACAGTGAGGATGATGATTCTGAGATGGCTCATTTCTAATTGGAAGCTCTTAACTATCTACTTAACACATTTGTCTTTCTCCTAAAAAGACATATTTTGATGAAAGGGAAAATTTGTCTTTTTAATGATCTATCAAATTCTATTCTCAAATGTTTCCCTCATGCCAGTCCAGGGCATCATCATCGCCATAGTGGGTCAAGGCCATTATGGCCTCTCTCCCTCTTCCATCCATATCCATTTATCAGCAAGTACAATCACTTCAGCCTCTTAGATCTCTTTCAGTATTTTCATTTTGTCTGCTTCTAATCTAGCCCAAGTCCTTGCCTGGAAGAATGACATCATCTTTTACCCTGCAGCCATTCCTCTGTTGCATCTCAAATAAAATGAAACCCCTTCCCAAGGTCTACAAGGCCTTACCTGTTGTAATCACTCTTTTACCTTAAATTCTTTTACTTTTCCTCTTGCTTTCTACCCTTACACTCCAGCCATCCTAGCCGTTTGATGATTCCTTAAACATGGCAAGCTTATTTCTACTTCTGAGTTCTTATATTTGCTGCTTATTAGAGATAACCATCATTCTAATATTACTAGCATTATTGTTAATACAACAGATTTTCACTGAACTGGCTAAATTCCATACACTGGAAGCAGAAAGCAACTTTGCTCTTTCTTACTAGTGATCTTTTGTCAAATTGTTTCTTCCTCAGCTCTGAATGAAATCCTGGACAGATCCCATGGTTTATCTGATGGCTTTCAGATATAGAAAGGTCCTGTAATTTTGAAGCTATGGTTCTCAACAAATGAGGCACCACTCACTAAGGGGGTGGGCATTAGAAATTCAACTGGGCACTTTTGGTTGTTGCATTGATGGGGGCAGGGGTGAGATTTAATGGCATTTGCCAGATATAATAGCGTTTCAGCCAGTAAGTGAACACTTGTTCATGATACTCCATGGCTTTTGAATGTCTTGCTGAATATTTGTGTGCCTGGAAAGATATGTAAATACAAAGTGTTTTTTGTGTTGGTTTACTATACTCAATTTTCCTAAATTGCAAACACTGGATAAGTTAAAGCACCATTTGGGGTCTTCTCTGATGTTCCAGTGGTTAAGTCTCTGAGTTTCCAATGCAGGGGGCACAGTTTTGATCCTTGGTTGGGGGACAAAGATCCCACATGCCATGCAGCATGGCCCAAAACAAAAAAGACTATTGGACATTGTCTTCTTTATAACCTTACAAAGTATTGTCCACTATTTTGGAAAATCATTTCCCTAACAGACACATTGTGTGTGTGTGTGTGTGTGTGTGTGTGTGTGTATACATATAAATATTATTTCAAATGGATAAATATAAAGAAAAAACATTGACTATACTTGATTGACTAGTGTTATTTCACTTCATTCCAAGCCTGTTCATTGTAAGTAGTTGCAAGCATTTGATTCATTATGTCTTCATAAAGTTTAGTCACACCAAAGTACTTTCAAATTGAAACGCGCATTGATTTATTATATAAAAATGTGCTTTCCTTTCTTTCATTTCTCCTTCATGTTACAGTTACAGCATTACATTTCTTTATTTTTTGAATTATGTGTGCAGGTAGGTTATATTATTCATAAATTTCATTTCATAATACTAAAGAGGAGTATTCTAAAATATTTATTATAAAAAGAAGACATTGAGTCTAATATGATGGAAGATGACATGAGATTCTCAAGAAATCTTGTAGTTTGCACCCCCTGTACTTCACCACCAGCCTCCCCAGCCCACTCATGAGAGTGCAACTCTCTTCAATAGTAGCCTCTCTTCTTGCTTTTTCCTAAGGAAAGCCTGTGAGCCCAATTCTATTTCAGTCCCCTCAGCCTCCAAATTTCAGAGGGCACAGATGTCCTGGTGGTTTTCTTAAACCACTCAACTAAAGAAAAGGAGAATAGGGAAACATGACAGTACCTAATTGAATTCTTCTCTAAAGAAATTTTCCCTATCAATGCAACTATTTATTAATCTTGTGTGTCCCGTACATATGGTGACCTGAGGGGACCAAACCAGCTGTTGCCACCTCTTGTGCAAGTCCTTCATAGACTCTCTGGCACTTTGTTTTGGAATTAGACAGTTTTAGAACCTCTGCCACAACTCCAAGGTAAGAAGGTCTACATTTTAACATTTGAGTTGAGGATTCCTCTAGGAATGAATATGAGTATTGGGTGCAAATATTCTCTAAATGATTATATCACTATTCAATTTTTTACTCAAATATCACTGGCAAACTGCGCATACTTGATACTCAGAGTGGATAATTTTTTTAACATCCTCTCCACTATATGACACAGTTATATGTAATCTTCATGGTAACCACAAAGAAAATATCTATAGAATATACACAAAAGTAAATCAGAAGTAAGTCAGAATGTACTTAATGCCAGTGAACTGTACACTTAAAAATGGTTAAGATGGTAAATTTTATTTTATATATATTTTACTACAATAAAAAAACCTCATCAATCATTGTAGTAATTGTATAGAATTTAGACAGAAGATTGGGGGAGGAAGGATTGTTATTACTGATATTGATAGAATTTCTAGTACATGGTAATAATAAAAGTAAGGTTGATTTTTGTTGATTTAATATTTTACATTCTCTACAGACAATTTATTGCTTGTATCTATGACATATCAATTCCCCACCCTTTGTACAACACTGTGATGGGTAATTTTGTGTGCCAATTTGACTGAGCCATGGGATGCCCTGTTTTGGTTAGACATTTGATTAAACATTATTCTGGGTGTGTCTGTGAGAATGCTTCTGAATGAGATTAACATTTGAATTGGTAGACTGAGTAAAGTAGATCTTCCTTCCTAATGTGGGTGGGCCTCATTCAATCAGTTGAAGATCTAAATAGAACAAAAGGATTGAGTAAAGGAGAATTCATTCCCTCAGCCTGACTGTCTTTGATCTGAGACAACAGTCTTCTGCCTTAAGACATGAACTCAGACTAGAATTTACTCTCCTGTACCTCTAGCTTGCTGACTACAGGTCTTAGGGACTTCTTAGCCTCCATTTTATATACCTATATATTTTTAATATTATAAATACTATTATATTTTTGTATATGTATATTGGTTATATACATATGATTATTATATATATTGCATATATATGATTTATTGTATATACTGATTTATCTGGGTTCTCCAGAGAACCCTGATAATACAACCACTGTTCAGTAGACTCATACTGCATAATAACAAGCCAATTTCAGGAGACCATATGTATCTATAATAAATATGATTGATATATACAATAAAGATGAATTTGAGATAGTTGGATATATAGATAGATACCAGTCCTATTGGTTCTGTCCTGGAGAACCCTGAATAATGCAATCACTGTTTAGTAGACTCATTTATTTGGACTGAAGAAAGTATCCCGTAGATTTGTTAAAAGATGAGTCCCCTTGGATTAAGGATTCTCAATTATTATGTTTGAGGAGCTAATTCTTTCTTTTACAAATTAACACAACAAAGTCCTCTGATCAAGGAATCTTCTAGCCTCTGTGATACTGTGCTGAACAAGATAGACAAGGCTCTTGCTCTTGTGTAGCCTGCATGTTTGTATGAAGGAGAGGTAAATCTCTTAGATTACCAGCTTGGAAGTGGAGCAGAGAGTAAAACGGGATAGAGTTATTTATGGGAACCCTTGGGGAAAATCATACTGGTGGTCTCCTCCTATATATCCTCACATTTGTATGGGCTATAGACAATGGTGAGTAAATATTCATTAGATGATATCCTATCTTTGGGAAAGTTGGGAGATGGATGGATTTATTACAAAGTAGTAGATTTTGGGGCTTCCCTCATAGGTCAGTCGGTAAAGACTCTGCCTGCAATGCAAGAGACCTGGGTTCAATTCCTGGGTTGGGAAGATCCCCTGGAGAAGGAAATGGCAATCCACTCCAGTACTCTTGCCTGGAAAATCCCATAGACAGAGGAGCCTGGCGGGCTACAGTCCATGGGGTCGCAAGGGTGGAACACAACTTAGTGACTAAACCACCACCACTACCTGATTAAAACAGAATGCAAATAGATATTAACGCACTGAACTGAAATCAAAGCTCCATATTTCCCCCATGTCACTGTTTGGTGTATTTCTGTTTATGTACTTAGCATTTAAAACATAGAAATCTTCTTTATGGATTGCATCATCAAATACTCTCATGTCAAAAACGAAATGAGCAATGGCTTCCCATTTCACTCAGTGTAAAAGCCTACAAGGCCCTACACCATCTGTGTACACGTACACACATTTCTTTGACTTCAACTCTCTCCTTTTGTAACTTCTGCTGATACTACATTGGCTGTTTAGCTATTCCTTGAACATCTTGGCAGAAACTTGCCTCAGAAACTTGCACTATCTGTTCCCTCTGCCTAGAACAATCTTCTTCCAGATATCTAAATGGATAACTCCTCCAAGTTTTTGTCTAAATATTACCTTTTCAGTGGGGGTCATCTCTTTATAATTACAACTCCCCTGCCCCACCTTACATACTTTTTATTCTCTTCCCTACTTAATTTATCTTCACAGCATGTATCATCATCGAAGGAAGTATTTCTACCCCCCCATTATGATTTGAGATTCCTGAGAGCAGGAATTTTTGTCTCTTTTGTTTACTGTTATATCCCTAGCACAGAGAACCTACCAAAAATAAGACACTAATTAAATATCTTTTGGAGGAAGGAAGAAGGAAAGTAAAGAAAGGAAGGAAGGAAAGAGAAGGAAGAGAAAAGAAATGAAGAGAAAGAAAAATAAAACATTAGAAAGTATTCCAGTTTCAGGAAGACACAGCCAAATAGTAGCCAGCACACCAGTTTTCTCCTTGTTCTTTGATGGAGTAGGTAAGGAAGATACGACCAGAAAATGCACTAAATAATGCACTTAAGATTTTTCAAAAATTTTTATATACAATGTTTTTTTTCATGTTTTTATTTTTATTACCTAACTGAAATATTCAGTGACATAAACATTGTTTTGCAATACAGGAAAGGAGTTGCTTCTATATTTAGAATTAGCCATTTAGGGTATGAAATATTGATTTCTATTTCCCCTGAGATCATATAGACAACTTTAACATGCTAATGTGTTTAATACGTCACTAAGATAATACTTATTTCTTTCATAATTATAGCTTGGATAAATCATTCTTTTTAGCATCTTGCTTTGTTTTTTTTTAATTTTTAATTTTTTTGTTTTAATTGGAGGCTAATTACTTTAAAATATAGTGGTGGTTTTGCCATACATTCACATGAATCAGCCATGGGTGTACATGTGTTCCCCATCCTGACCCTCCGTTCCACCTCCCTCTCCATCCCATCTCTCAGGGTCATCCCAGTGCAACAGCCCTGAGCACCCTGCCTCATGCATTGAACCTGGACTGGCGATCTGTTTCACATATGATAACAAACATGTTTAAATGCTATTCTCTCAGATCATCCCACCCTCGCCTTAGCCCACAGAGTCCAACAGTCTGTTCTTTACATCTGTGTTTCTTTTGCTGTCTTGCATATAGGGTTATTGTTACCATCTTTCTAAATTTCATATATATGCGTTAATATACTGTATTGGTGTTTTTCTTTCTGACTTACTTCACTCTGTATAATAGGCTCCAGTTTCATTCACCTCATTAGAACTGATTCAAATGGATTCTTTTTAACAGCTGAGTAATATTCCATTGCGTATATGTACCACAAAGTTCTTATCCATTCGTCTGCCAATGGACATCTAGGTTGTTTCCATGTCTTGGCTATTGTAAACAGTGCTGCGATGAACATTGGGGAACACGTGTCTCTTTCAATTCTTGTTTCCTCGGTGTGTATGCGCAGCAGTGGGATTGCTGGGTCGTATGGCAGCTCTATTTCCAGGTTTTTAAGAAATCTCCACACTGTTCTCCTTAGAGGCTGTACTAGTTTCCATTCCCACCAACAGTCTAAAAAGGTTCCGTTTTCTCCACACCCTCTCCAGCATTTAGTGTTTGTAGACTTTTTGATAGCAGCCATTCTGACAAGCGTGAGATGGTACCTCATTGTGGTTTTGATTTGCATTTCTCTGACAATAAGTGATGTTGAGCATCTTTTCATGTGTTTGTTAGCCATCTGTATGTCTTCTTTGGAGAAATGTCTGTTTAGTTCTTTGGCCCATTTTTTGATTGGGTCATTTATTTTTCTGGAATTGAGCTGCATCAGCAGCTTGTATATTTTTGAGATTAATTCTTTGTCAGTTGTTTCATTTACTATTATTTTCTCCCATTCTGAAGGCTGTCTTTTCACCTTGCTTATAGTTTCCTTCGTTGTGCTAAAGCTTTTAAGTTTAATTAGATCCCATTTGGTTACTTTTGCTTTATTTCCATTACTCTGGAGGTGGGTCATAGAGGATCCTGCTGTGATTTATGACAGAGAGTGTTTTGCCTATGTTTTCCTATAGGAGTTTTATGGTTTCTGGTCTTACATTTAGATCTTTAACCCATTTTGAGTTTACTTTTGTGTATGGTGTTAGAAAGTGTTCTAGTTTCATTCTTTTACAAGTGGTTGACCAGTTTTCCCAGCACCACTTGTTAAAGACATTGTCTTTTCTCCATTGTATATTCCTGCCTCCTTTGTCAAAGATAAGGTGTCCATAGGTGTGTGGATTTATCTCTGGGCTTTCTATTTTGTTCCATTGAGCTATATGTCTGTCTTTGTTCCAGTACCATACTGTCTTGATGACTGTTGCTATGTAGTAGAGCCTGAAGTCAGGCAGGTTGATTCCTCCAGTTCCATTCTTCTTTCTCAAGATTGCTTTGGCTATTCAAGGTTTTTTGTAATTCCATACAAATTGTGAAGTTATTTTTTCTGATTCTCTGAAAAATACTGTTGGTAGCATGATAGGTATTGCATTGAATCTATCGGTTGCTTTAGTTAGTATACTCATTTTCACCGTATTGATTCTTCTGATCCATGAACATGATATATTTCTCCATCTATCTGTGTCATCTTTGATTTCTTTCATCAGTGTTTTACAGTTTTCTATATATAGGTCTTTTGTTTCTTTAGGTAGATTTATTCCCAAGTATTTTATTGTTTTCGTTGCAATGGTGAATGGAATTGTTTCCTTAATTTCACTTTCTGTTTTCTCATTGTTAGTGTATAGGAATGCAAGGGATTTCTGTGTATTGATTTTATATCCTGCAACTTTACTATATTCATTGATTAGCTCTAGTAATTTTCTGGTGGAGTCTTTAGGATTTTGTATGTAGAGGATCATGTCATTGGCAAACAGTGAGAGTTTTACTTCTTCTTTTCCAATCTGGATTCCTTTTATTTCTTTTTCTGCTCTGATTGCTGTGGCAAAAACTCCCAAAACTATGTTGAATAGTAGTGGTGAGAGTGGGCACCCTTGTCTTGTTCCTGACTTTAGGGGAAATGCTTTCAATTTTTCACCATTGAGGATAATGTTTGCTGTCGGTTTATCATATATGGCTTTTATTATGTTGAGGTATGTTCCTTCTATTCCTGCCTTCTGGAGAGTTTTTGCCATAAATCGATGTTGAATTTTGTCAAAGGCTTTCTCTGCATCTATTGAGATAATCATATGGTTTTTATCTTTCAATTTGTTAATGTGGTGTATCACATTGATTGATTTGCGAATATTGAAGAATCCTTGCATCCCTGGGATAAATCCCACTTGGTCATGATGTATGATCTTTTCAATATGTTGTTGGATTCTGTTTGCTAGAATTTTGTTAAGGATTTTTGCATCAGTGTTCATCAGTGATATTGACCTGTTGTTTACTTTTTTTGTGGCATCTTTGTCTGGTTTTGGTATTAGGGTGATTGTGGCCTCATAGAATGAGTTTGAAAGTTTACCTTCCTCTGCAATTTTCTGGAAGAGTTTGAGTAGGATAGGTGTTAGCTCTTCTCTAAATTTTTGGTAGAATTCAGCTGTGAAGCCGTCTGGTCCTGGGCTTTTGTTTTTTGGAAGATTTCTGATTACGGTTTCGATTTCTGTGCTTGTGATGGGTCTGTTAAGATTTTCTATTTCTTCCTGTTTCAGTTTTGGAAAGTTATACTTTTCTAAGAATTTCTCCATTTCTTCCAAGTTGTCCATTTTATTGGCATATAGTTGATGGTAGTAGTCTCTTATGATCTTCAGTGTTGTCTGTTGTGATTTCTCCATTTTCATTTCTAATTTTGTTGATTTGATTCTTCTCCCTTTGTTTCTTAATGAGTCTGGCTAATGGTTTGTCCATTTTATTTACCCTCTTAAAGAACCAGCTTTTAGCTTTGTTGACTGTTTGCTATGGTCTCTTTTGTTTCTTTTGCATTTATTTCTGCCATAATTTTTGTGATTTCTTTCCTTCTACTAACCCTGGGGTTCTTCATTTCTTCCTTTTCTAGTTTCTTTAGGTATAGAGTTAGGTTATTTATTTGATTTCTCTCCTGTTTCTTGAGGTAGGCTTGTATTGCTGTGAACCTTCCCATTAGCAGTGCTTTTACTGAATCCCATAGGTTTTGGGTTGTTGTGTTTTCATTTTCATTTGTTTCTACGCATATTACGATTTTTTTTATTTCTTCTATGATTTGTTGGTTATTCAGAAGTGTGTTGTTTAGCCTCCATATGTTTGTATATTTCATAGTTTATTTTTTCCTGTAGTTGACATCTAATCTTACCGCATTGTGATCAGAAAAGATGCTTGAGATGATTTCAATGTTTTTTTAATTTACCAAGACTAGATTTACGGCCCAGGATGTGAGCTATCCTGGAGAAGTTTCCATGTGCACTTGAGAAAAAGGTGAAATTCCTTGTTTTATGGTCAAATGTCCTGTAGATATCAATTAGGTCTCACTGGTCCATTGTATCATTTAAAGTTTGTGTTTCCTTGCTAATTTTCTGTTTAGTTGATCTATCCATAGGTGTGAGTGAGGCATTAAAGTCTCCCACTATTATTGTGTTACTGTTAATTTCCCCTTTCATATTTGTTAGCATTTGCCTTACATATTGCAGTGCTCCTATGTTGGGTGCATATATATTTATAATTGTTATATCTTCTTCTTGGATTGATCCTTTGATTATTATGTAGTGTCCTTTTTTGTCTCTTTTCACGGCCTTTTTTCAAAGTCTATTTTATCTGATATGAGTATTGCTACTCCTGCTTTCTTTTGGTCTCCATTTGCATGGAATATCTTTTTCCAGCCCTTCGCTTTCAGTCTGTATGTGTCCCTAGGTTTGAGGTGGGTCTCTTGTAGACAGCATATATAGGGGTCTTGTTTTTGTATCCATTTAGCCAGTCTTTTTTTTTTTTTGGTTGGGACATTCAACCCATTTACATTTAAGGTAATTATTGATAAGTATGATACCATTGCCATTTGTTTTTTTGTTTTGGGTTCAGGTTTATAAACCTTTTCTTTGTTTCCTCTCTAGAGAAGATCTTTAGCATTTGTTGGAGAGCTAGTTTGGTGGTGCTGAATTCTCTGAGCTTTTGCTTGTCTGTAAAGCTTTTGATTTCTCCTTCATATTTGAATGAGATCCTTGCTGGGTACAGTAATCTGGGTTGTAGGTTTTTCTCTTTCATCACTTTAAGTATGTCCTGCCATTCCCTTCTGGCCTGAAGTTTCTATTGAAAGATCAACTGTTATCCTTATGGGGATCCCCTTGTGGGTCAATTGTTGTTTTCCCCTTGCTACTTTTAATATTTGTTCTTTGTGTTTGATCTTCATTAATTTGATTACTATGTGTCTTGGGGTGTTTCGCCTTGGGTTTATCCTGTTTGGGACTCTCTGGGCTTCTTGAATGTAGGTGGCTATTTCCTTCCCCATTTTAGGGAAGTTTTCAACTATTATCTCCTCAAGTATTTTCTTATGGCCCTTCTTTTTGTCTTCTTCTTCTGGGACTCCTATGATTCAAATGTTGGGGTGTTTGACAGTATCCCAGAGGTTTCTGAGGTTGTCCTAATTTCTTTTAATTCTTTTTTTTTCTTTTTTCCTCTCTGCTTCATTTATTTCCACCATTCTATCTTCCACCTCACTTATCCTCTCTTCTACCTCAGTAATTCTACTATTGATTCCCTTCAGAGTGCTTTTGATCTCAGCTATTGCATTATTCATTATTGATTGATTCTTTTTTATTTCTTCTAGCTCCTTTTTAAACTTTTATTGCATCTTCTCAATCCTTGTCTCCAGAGTATTTATCTGTACCTCCATTTTGTTTTTAAAATTTTGGATCATTTTTACTAGCAATATTCTGAATTCTTTTTCAGTTAGACTCCCTATCTCCTCCTGTTTTGTTTGGTTTAGTTGGCTTTTATCATGTTCCTTTACCTGCTGAATATTTCTCTGCCTTTTCATCTCGTTTAGGTTGCTTTGTTTGGTGTGGCCTTTCTGTGTGCTGGAAGTTTGTGGTTCCTCTTTATTGTGGAGGTTCCTCCTTGTGGGTGGGGTTGGACGAGTGGCTTGTCAAGGTTTCCTGGTTAGGGAAGCTTGCATCGGTGTTCTGGTGGGTGGAGCTGGATCTCCTCTCTCTGGAGTGCAATGAAGTGTCCAGTAGTGAGTTTTGAGGTGTCTATGTGTTTGGTGTGACTTTTGGCCGCCTGTATTTTTGTGCTCGGGGCTATGTTCCTGCTTTGTTGGAGAATTAGCTTGGTATATCTTGCTCTGAAACTAGTTGGCTCTTGGGTGGAGCTTGTTTTTAGTGTAGGTATGGAGACTTTTGGATGAGCTTTTGTCAATGGTCCCTGGAGTCAGGAGATTTCTGGTGATCTCAAGTTTTGTATTTAGGCCTCCTGCCTCTGGCTTTCAGTCTTATTCTTGTAGTAGCCTCAAGACTTCTCCATCCATACAGCACCGATGACAAAACATCTAGGTTGATGGTGAAAAGATTCTCTACAGTGAGGGACACCCAGAGAGGTTCACAGAGTTACATGGAGAAGAGAAGAGGGAGGAGGGAGATAAAGGTGACCAGGAGGAGAAGAGGGGGTGTCAAAAGGAGAGAGACCAGTCTAGCCTGTGATCAGTTCCCTAAGTGTTCTCCACAGCCCGGAACACCCAAAGAGATTCACAGAGTTAAGTAGAGAAGAGAAGGGGGAGGGAGGAGATAGAAGTGACCTGGGTGAGAGAAAGGAGAGCCAAAAGGGAGCGAGCAATCAAGCCAGTAATCATACTCCTAAGTAAAAACGGGTACTAAAGATTGGATTCTTAAAGGTACAGAATTGATAACAATTACCAAAAAGCAAAATTAAAAATCTAGAGTAGAGATTAGACTCTCAAAAATACAATATTAAAAACACAAAACAAAATCGCAAACGTTATATTAAAAAAATGAAATTTGCTTTAAAAATAGGGTCTTTTTTCTTCAAGGTAATAGTAGGTTTTAAAAATGAAAATTAAAGGATTATTAAAGAACTTAAAAATTTTTTTAATTTAAAAGAAATTTTAAAATGATAATAGTAAAATATATCTAGGAATTTCTCTGGAGCTGTTGAGGGCAGTGGGTGGTCAGTTCAGTTTCAGATAGTTCCTTGTTCCACCTTATACTTCTTCTCAAAGTCTATAGGTCCCTTCCAATGTAATCAGTGTTAACTACAGGGTTTTAATCTGTTGCACCTGTCACTTCCAGAGCCATTCCGTCTTCTTGGTTTATTTTGGCTTCCTCTGTTTGCAAGTCTCTTCAGTATCTAACTTCTGCCCTGACACAAGGGGGCGAAGATGGTCATTATTTAGGCTCACTTGTTCAATTGTGCTGCGGGGAGGGAGGAACACTGCAAACAAATATCACTGGTGGGTATGGGGAGTGTTCGCAGTGTCTGGGTCACACTGGGTTTGCCCCCGCTCATGGCTTGTGTGCTTTCCCGGTCTATACAGCTTAGGTTCCAGGTTGCTCTGCCAGGGAATTTTCTGGGGCGGGCCCTGGGTTGCATGCACTTCCCAGATCTACGCCACTCAGGTTCAGGTTCTTGGGTACTCCACAAAGGCACAGACTCAGTTGTGCCTGCGTTTTGTCCCCTTCCCAGGTCCGAGCAGCTCAGGTGACCAGGTGCTTGGCGAGTGCACACTCCCCAGGTGTGGTGTGTCTTTTACACCTCCCCTGTCCCAGCTGCTCGGTTTCCTGGATGTGCAGCTGCATCTCAGGTGTGCCGTGTGTCTCTTCTGAGGAGCTGATCTCTGGCTGCGACCCTCCTGATGTATGTCAACCTTCCAGGATCCCAGAAAGACTTGGTTAGCGACTGAGAACCTGCTCGCAGTTTGGTAGAGGATGCCATCTCTGGGGCCAAATTTGCCCCTTTTCTTCCAGCTCTGGCTAGCACCCGCCTGCCTCCCTACCTCTGGTGGGGAATGGGTCGGTCCGCAGCTGGCTAGCTCTCCTCTGGTATTTGCTCAGTCCTTTGTTCTGTGAGCGGCACAGCAGTGTCTTGTGTTAGAGCTTTTTGCAGGAAAGTGCTCTCTCTATCTCTCTCTTTCCTCCCTTTTTTTTTCTCTCTTTCCTCCCTTTTTTTTTCTCTCTTTGGCTATCCCACAGTTTGGGTTGCTATCTTATGTTAGCTCTCTCAGATTGCCCTCAGGGCACTCAAGCCTGGTCCTTATCCTAAGTAGTGCAGCCCCTGCCTCCCTGTTCAGCTCCCCTGCTTGCTGGTGGTGGATGCGAGCGTCTGGGCTCCTTCTCCTCTGGGAGTTGTAGTTAGACCCATAATCTGTGGGTTTTATTTATTTATTTTTTCCTCCTGGTTATGTTGCCCTCTGAGATTCCAAAACTCCCCACAGACCCGCCAGTGAGAGGGTCTCCTGGTGTTTGGAATCTTCTCTTTTAAGACTCCCTCCCTGAGATGGGTCACCGTCCCTAACTCTTTTGTCTCTCTTTTTATCTTTTATATTTTGTCCTACCTCCTTTCAAAGACACTGGGCTGCCTTTCTGGGTGTCTGGTGTCCTCCGCTAGCGTTCAGAAGTTGTTTTGTGGTATTTGCTCAGTGTTCAAATGATCTTTCGATGAATTTGTGGGGGGAAAGTTTGTCTCCTCGTCCTGTTCCTCTGCCATTTTAGGGCCACCCTCTCTATAGACAATGTTTTATTTGATTACAATGTTGGGCTAAATTTCTAGAGAAGAAGTCTACTGGTGGAATGTAGCAATTTTATATTTGCATTTCTCACTCAAATCAAATTTATACAGAAAACAATACATCTTTTTATCAAATAACTGAGACCTTCAAGTTATTTTGCTACTCATGCTGTTCCCCTCATCAGAAAGACTTTTCCAACCCATCTATCAGTTTCTAAATGCCACTAATTCTTCAAGGTCCAGTGTTGGAAGTGTGGATGAAGAGCATACTAGTATGTATTAATGAATGAATTTCACTGTTCTTCAGCTACAAATTTCACTTGCAAAATCCTGCTTCTTGATAGCTTGTCAGTTCAGTCGCTCAATCGCGTGTGACTCTTTGTGACCCCATGCACTGCAGCACACCAGGCTTCCCTGTCCATCACCAACTCCCAGAGCTTGCTCAAACTCATGTCCATTGAGTCGATGATGCCATCCAACCATCTCATCCTCTGCTGTCATTTTCTCACCCAGCCTTCATTCTTTCCCAGCATCAAGGTCTTTTGCAATGAGTCAGGTCTTCACATCAGATGGCCAAAGTATTGGAGTTTCAGCTTCAGCATCAGTCCTTCCAACGAATATTCAGGACTGATTTCCTTGATAGCTTGTAGAGAAAGTCTAAACAAGGTCTTCACTGGGAAGTGCTTTGTAGCTCTATTATCCTAAAGCCCAGTGATTTCTCTGAACCATTCCTGACACATAGTGGGCACTTAATTAATATTCAATACTTGAATAAATGAATTATTCTGAGTCTCTGCATAGTCAGAGTTCAACTTAATTATGCCTTGAACCATTAAAGAATGAAACCACATCAGTGCTTATATACTGAGTTAGAGAGTCATGACCACTTCATGACGGCAGGTTTTCATATTTCCGCATCCTCTAAACCACAGCTTTCTAATTGCCTCCTGCACAACCCACAGTATGTGCATAACACTGTGTAATGGGCTTGCTTTGTGCAGCTCTCTTTTATGTGTAACCATGGCAATGCTCTCTACTTCATACTTGAAGTGTCTGGAGGACTACGGCTGTGAATGTTAACTCCCTGTATGATGACTTGATGACTATTTTGCATGCAAGGATACTCTGTACATTTTGGTTTTTTTTTTTTAATCATAATAATCAGAACACTACCTCTGTTTCCTCCATGAAGTAAAATACCTATTTACAGAACAAACTAGAATAAAAATTCTAGACCCCAAACTAATATTAATATCTCAAGGCACTGTCCGTCTCTGAAATCTAAGGATGAAGGACTTAGGGATTGTCCCCAGAGTTTGTATTTTCATCTGAAACTTAAATATTGGCAACAGAATTTGTATAACCATTTTGTACAGAGAGAATATCTTGGAGGGTGCTGAAAGTACAGAGAATTGAAATGTAGTGCATCTTACATATTTTGTCTCTACTGTGACCAAGTACTCCATGCAAGAAGCATTTTTTGCTCCAGGGTTTGCATTTATTTTTCATGTGAATATTTGGATGCTCTCAGAATCCCACCCACATACCACTAATGTGATCAATTTCCCACCAGTTCTTCATTTACTGTTAATTGGAAATATAAGACATGCTCAAATATCAAATAAGACAAGCTTATTTCCATATTCTGAGAGAAAATTTATGTAAGACTTTGAAATCAAATCCACATCCCACCTCAGATCTGTTAATGATTATATCATTATATAAACATTATGTGAGAAATTCACCAGATATTTTTGCATTGAAAATGACTCAAATTTCAAGTACTTTCATTATTGACCTATTGTAGGCAAATATTTCACAAAAGTTTTAATCATTTTCTTTAGGAAGACTAAGACTTAGAAATAGGCTAAAACTCAATTCAAATCATAGAACTAGTATGTTTCAGGTTAACTTTTAAAGGTAATAAAGAAGTCTAAACTAAGGCAAGTTGACACTTTATTCCATACTTGTAATATCTTCAAGGTAAGATGAAATAGAATTTGGTTCATTGATGAGTCAGTCTTAATTTTGACTTTAAATAGCTTATGCATTGCAATCTCTATATTATATAGAATCTAAACTCTTCTAGGCAGAAATTGCTTTTTTCTTTTTGTTTGCTTCTATATAATTTACTATCTTTAAAATACTGTATACATTTATGATTCTGAAAATGTTGATTCAGATTTTAACATTTGTTTTCTTAATTTTATTTCTTTTTCAGTGAGAATATCTAAAGAAATAATAGCATGGTATGTTAAATTTGGCTTCAAAAGTGAAGATTTTCATTAACAAAGTCATTCTAGCCACAGTTGGGTTAACAAAATGAACAAATAAAAATTATTTTAAAATGGGTGATTTTTCATTACAAGATGAAATGTCAAAATATAAGCTGGGGAGGCATCAGTGAAAATACTCAAACAAGGAACTCTGAAATTTTGCTTTTTAAAAAATAGATTATTTTCCATTACAAGATGGATTCTCAAAAAATAACAAAGGAAGGCATTAGTGAAAATGTTGGGATAAAGAACTCTGAAATTTTGCTGCTTCATAAAAGCAATGAGAAAACTGACAAAAATTGTCAAAATTAACTTTTTCAGTACTCTGGAAACTAGCTAAAGGCTTGTAGCACAATGAGGGAGTATTTAGTCTGGAAAAAAAGCTGTATCTTGATAAGAAGAGCAAGATTTGTGGCATTTAAACTTACCCTAGTCCCATCCACTTCAACACATCTCCACAGCCACCTTAAAAAATAACAGTATGCATTCTTAGTACTGAGAAAAGAAAAGGAAGGCTGAAATCTCTTAAAACTTTACTCCCAAATAGGAGTCATTATCAAGTAGTTTCCTGGAAGACATCATTTGAAAGTTTGTCTTTTCTCAGGCTCACTCAAATTCTCCAAGCACTAAACATTTGTCCTTGGATTATGGAGGGAAATATCTCAAATGTCTTAACATCACATCTGTTTGAAATAATGAATAGTAGTAGAAGCAGACTAAATATTAGACAAGGAACTTAAAATAAAAAGCTAAGGAATGAGATATCCACAGAGGCTTTGAAAACTTTCAGTATATTTTTGAGAATCTAGAAAGTCACAGCCATGCATAGGGTTTTTAAAATACTCATGAAAGATCTAAGGTTATAATCTTTTACCTCTGAATGAACTTGAGAGTCTGCATGAGCAGGAATTGAAGGCTAAGGCAGAACTTTAAAGTATCTAGTGAAGTGTTGAAAGCATGCCCCAGCACACGCGCGTGCACACACACACACACACACACGCACTCACACACAAAACCTATAGGCAAAGATTGGAAGACTTATTGGTTCCACACATCTAAGGAATATGCTGTCCAATCATTATCTGACCACTAAGCTAAACAAGTAATATAATACTAGACATTTGAAATGTCCAGTTTTCAAAAAAAAAATATTAGGTGACATGCAAAGAAAGAAGAAAGTATGACCCATAAACAAGAAAATAAGTAATCAATAAAAACTGTCATTGAGAACATCCATACATTAGATTTACTAGACAGATTTTAAAGCAGCTATTTTAAATATGTTTAAAGAGCTAAAGGGAACCGTGCTTAAAGAACCAAAGGAAAATATGAAAACCATGTCTCACCAAATAAAAAATATCAATAATGGATATGAATAACAAAAAGTAACAGAATAGAGACTCTGAAATTTAAAATTACAACTGAAATGAAAAATTGACTAGAGGGCCCAACAATAAATTTGAGTAGGCAAAAGAAAGAATCAGAGAACTCAAAGATAGGTCAATTGAGATCATTCTGTCTGAAGAACAAAGAGAAAAGAGAATTAAGAAAAATGCACAGAACCTCAGAGACTTGTGGGACATTATCAAGCATACCAACATATGCATAATGGGAGTTCCAGGAGGAAAAGAGAGAGGAACCAATAGATGCATATTTGAATTAAAAATGGCCCCAAACTTTAAAATTTTTATTAGAAATATTTGCACATCCAAGAAGCCAATGAATTCCAAGTAGGATAAATTGAAAAATACCTATACCCAAAAACATCATGATCAAACTGTTGAAAGCTAGAGAAGAAAAAGAGGATCTTAAAGGAACAAAAGGGGAAACAACTTATGTAAGAATAGGCCTCAGTAAGATCAGCAGTTGATTTTAAAACAGAAACCATGGATATCAGAAAGCAGTGAGATGACATATTCAAACTGCTAAAAGCAATTGAAAACCAAGATTTCTGTTTCTAGAAAAACTATCTTTCAAAAACATATGAGAAATTAAGATATTCCAGTAAAACAAAAACTGGAGAGTTTGTTACTATTAAACTTTCACTACAAGAAATGCTATGGGGAGTTCTTTAGGATGAAAAGCAAGACATTAAACAATACCTAGAATTTACAGGAAGAAATAAAGAATACTGGTAAAGGTAACTACATAGGTAAATATGAAAGACAACAGAAATGTGTTATTTGTTTCTTTTTGGTCCCTCACATGATTTAAAACAAAACTCATAGAAATCAAAGTTGGAGGGCACACTAGATATGAAAATGTAATATATGACGATAAAAAATAAAGCAGTAAATTCTGTGTATAGGAAGAAAGTTTTTATATACTATTGAAATTAACTTGATTTTGATCTAACCTACAATTATTTAGCATAATATTGATAATACCCAGGGTAACAAGTAAAAATTGCTCAAACATATATAGAAAAATAAATGACAAATAAATTAAAGTGCTACACAATATCTAATACAAAACAAGTAGTAATAGAGGAATCAGAACAACAAAAAGACATGTAGAAAATAAATAGCAAAAAGACAAGCATAAACCTACTTTCTCAATCATTACATTAGGTGTAAATAGATTAAATGCTCCAATTAAAAGGCAGAAATTGGCATAATTGAATTTTAAAAAATGGTCAAAATTTATTTTGCATACAGGAGACACATTTGTGATTCAAAGACACAAATAGGTTAGAAGTAGAAAAATGGAACTGGATATTCCATGCAAATGGTGAGCAAAAGGCAGCTCAAGTCGCTATCTTCAGTTCAGTTCAGTTCAGTCACATAGTCGTGTCTGACACTTTGGAACCCCCATGGACTGCAGCACGCCAGGCCTCCTTGTCCATCACCAACTCCCAGAGTTTACCCAAACTAATGTCCACTGAGTCGGTGATGCCATCCAACTAACTCATCCTCTGTCATTCCCTTCTTCTCTGGCCTTCAATCTTTCCCAGCATCAGGGTGTTTTCCAGTGAGTCAGCTCTTCACATCAGGTGGTCAAAGTATTGGAGCTTCAGCTTCAACATCAGTCCTTCCAATGAACACCCAGGACTGATCTCCTTTAGGATGGACTGGTTGAATCTCCTTGCAGTCCAAGGGACTCTCAAGAGTCTTCTCCAAAACCACAGTTCAAAAACATCAATTCTTCGACACTCAGCTTTCTTTATAGTCCAACTCTCACATCCATACATGACTACTGGAAAAACCATAGCCTTGACTAGATGGACCTTTGTTGGCAAAGTAATGTCTCTGCTTTTTAATATGCTGTCTAGGTTGGTCATGACTTTTCTTCCAAGGAGTAACCGTCTTTTAATTTCATGGCTGCAGTCACCATCTGCAGTGATTTAGGAGCACCCCCCCCAAAAAAAACACAAAGTCTGCCACTGTTTCCACTGTTTTCCCATCTATTTGCCATGAAGTGATGGGACCGGATGCCATGATCTTAGTTTTCTGAATGTTGAGCTTTAAGCCAACATTTTCACTCTCCTCTTTCCCTTTCATCAAGAGGCTCCTTAGTTCTTCACTTTCTGCCATAAGGGTGGTGTCATCTGCATATCTGAGGTTATTGATATTTCTCCCAGCAATCTTGATTCCAGCTTGTGCTTCCTCCAGCCCAGTGTTTCTCATTATGTACTCTGCATATAAGTTAAATAAGCAGGGTGACAATATACAGCCTTGAAGTACTCCTTTTCCTATTTGGAACCAGTCTGTTGGTCCATGTCCAGTTCTAACTGTTGCTTCCTGACATTCATACAGATTTCTCAAGAGACAGGTCAGGTGGTCTGGTATTCCCATCTCTTTAAGAATTTTCCATTTTATCGTGATAACCACAGTCAAAGGCTTTGGCATAATCAATAAAGCAGAAATAGATGGTTTTTTGGAACTCTCTTGCTTTTTTGATGATCCAGCGGATGTTGGCAATTTGATCTCTGGTTCCTCTGTGTTTTCTAAAACCAGCTTGAACATCTGGAAGTTCAAAGTTCACGTATTGCTGAAGCCTGGCTTGGAGAATTTTAAGCATTACTTTACTATCATGTGAGATGAGTGCAATTGTGAGGTAGTTTGAACATTCTTCGGCATTGCCTTTCTTTGGGATTGGAATGAAAACTGACCTTTTCCAGTCCTGTGGCCACTGCTGAGTTTTCCAGATTTGCTGGCATATTAAGTGCAGCAATTTCAGCATCATCTTTAAGGATTTGAAGTAGCTCAACTGGAATTCCATCACCTCCACTAGCTTTGTTCGTAGTCATGCTTCTTCAGGCACACTTGACTTCACATTCCAAGATGTCTGGCTCTAGGTGAGTGATCACACCATCGTGGTTATCTGGGTCGCGAAGATCTTTTTTGTAGAGTTCTTCTGTGTATTCTTGCCACCTCTTCTTAATATCTTCTGCTTCTGTTAGGTCCATACCATTTCTGTCCTTCATTGAGCCCATCTTTGCATGAAATGTTCCCTTGGTATCTCTAATTTTCTTGGAGAGATCTCTAGTCTTTCCCATTCTATTGTTTTCCTCTATTTCTTTGCATTGATCGCTGAGGAAGGCTTTCTTATCTCTCCTCGATATTCTTTGGAACTCTGCATTCAAATGGGTTTATCTTTCCTTTTCTCCTTTGCTTTTCACTTCCCTTCTTTTCACAGCTATTGAAAGGCCTCCTCAGGCAGCCATTTTCCTTTTTTCATTTCTTTTTCTTGGAGATGCTCTTGCTCCCTGTCTCCTGTACAATGTCACAAACCCCTGTCCATAGTTCATCAGGCACTCTGTCTGTCAGATCTACTCCCTGAAATCTATTTGTCACTTCCACTGTATAATCGTTAGGGATTTGATTTAGGTCATACCTGAACGGTCTAGTGGTTTTCTCGACTTTCTTCAATTTCAGCCTGAGTTTGGCAATAAGGAGCTCATGATCTGAGCCACACAGTCAGCTCCAGGTCTGAGTGCCTGTTTCCAAAGACCACTGTAGAGTACAGTGGGTCTCAATACTGACTGCACATTAAAATCATTGAGAACCCCCATGGATTCTAATCTAATTGTTCTGGAGTTTAGGCCTTCTTCATCAGCACTTTAATGAGTCAGTTTTTCAGATTAGATGGGGACATTTTGAATCATTATTCAATTGAACTGTCTAAAAGTTCTGAGATTGGCAATTCCCTGGTGGTCCAGCGGTTAAGAATCTGCCTTCCAATGCAAGGGACACAGATTTGATCCCTGTTCAAGTAACTAATATCCCATATGCTTCAGAACAACTAAGCCACAACTAGAAAAGCCCACATACCACAACAACTGAGTCTGCACACTCTAAGAGCCCATGCTCTGCAGCAAGAAACCCTAGTGCCACAACAGAAGAAGCCCCCATGTGCTGCAACTGGAGAAAGCCTGCATGCCGCAACAAAGACCCAGGGCAGGCACAATATAAATAAATAAATAAAAGCTCTGAGAAAGTGCCCAGGTATCTGTTTATGCAAGCATCCCACACCACCCTTTGAGGAAAATTATTCTATATTAAAGACTTTCAAGCATTCTGACCATGATTAATAGGGAAACCCCGGAGCCTGGAGGGCTATAGTCCATGGGGTCACAAGAGTTGGACACAACTTAGAGACTAACCACCGCCACCACCACCAATAGAGAGAAACTCATTAAATGCATGGTGATATAGCAAACACATACTTGTATGCATGCTTATATATATGTGTGTGTGTGTGTGTGTGTGTGTAAGATTTTGTATGTAAATACACATATATATAAAACCTTCTCAGAATATATAAATATGACCTTCTTGAAATGGCATTTATCTTTACTACATGCTATGTACTTTAGTATTTTTTATTATATTTCACTTTTTTTGCATTGTTGAGACCATTGGAATTTAAAATTTTTCTTTACTTGTAAAGGTCTGGAACGTTTCCTGCTAAACTTTTAGCCAGTGTGATATCTACACTAACTCTGGTATATGGATGTGTATGTGAGAGGAACTGTGGAACTCTTCCTTTATCCCTACATTGGGTTTCCTTTTTTTAGACTGCGTTGTTTTAGAACAGGTTTAGATTCAGAACAAAATTCAGAGGGAGGTATAGAAATTTCTTCTGTATCCCCTGCTCTATACATGCATAGCCTCTGCCATTATAAACATCACTAACAGAATGGTATATTTTTTTAAATGAAGAATGATCCTATACAGTCACATCATAATTATCCAAATCCATAGTTTACCTTAACATCCACTCTTGATATTGTATATTTGAAGAGTTTGGGCAATTGTATAATGATATATATCCATCATTATAATATACATAATATTTACACTGCCTTAAAAATCCTTTGTTCTGCTTGTGCATCACTCCCTCTTATCTCCACCCATGGAAACCATTGATCTTTCTAGTGTCTCCAGAGTTTTGCCTCTTCCAGAAAGTCATATGGTTGGAATCATACATTATGGAGCCTTATCAGATTGCCTCAGTAAAATACATTTAAGTTTCCTCTCTATCTTTTCATGGATTTATAGTTAATTTATTTTCAGTGTTGAATAAAATATTCCATTTTACTGAAAGACATCTATCTTGGTTGCTTCCAAGTTTTGTCAGTTATGAACAAAGCTGATGTAAACATCCACATGCAGGTTTTTGTGTGGGCATAAGTTTTCATCTCCTTTGGGTAAATACCAAGGAGCATGACTGCTGGATCATTAAACAAGAATATGTTTCAGTCCAGTTCAGTTCAGTCGCTCAGTCGTTTCCGACTCTTTGCAACCCCATGAATTGCAGCACGCCAGGCCTCTCTGTCCATCACCAACTCCCGGAGTCTACCCAAACCCATGTCCATCGAGTCGGTTAGTTTTGTAATAAACCACCAAGCTGTCTTCTAAAGTGACTGCATCATTTTTCATTTCCAGCAGCAATGTATGAGAGTTTTCATTGTTTCACATCCTTGCTAGAATTTCGTGTCATAGTGTTCCAGATTTTGGCCATTCTAGTAGGTGTGTAGTGGTATCAGTTGTAACTGTTGCTTCTTGATCTGCATACAGATTTCTCAGGAGAAAGTTCAGGTGGTCTGGTATTCTCATCTGTTTGAGAATTTTCCACAGCTTGTTGTGATCCACAGAATCAAAGGCTTTGGCGTTGTCAATAAATCAGAAGTAGATGTTTTTTCTGGAACTCTCTTGTTTTTTCGATGATGATACACAAAACCTTAAGTTGAGTGAACCTCTTGAATGTCCAGACCTTGTTGTCATTGGCCTACTCTGGTGAAAAATGGAAGAAAGAGTTTTATCACATATGCTGATACAGATTTGCGGCTACTAAAACATCTTGGGAAAGAAATATAAAACTTTAAAAAAAAATCTCCGCAATTTTCCTTTGTATTATACCTAATAATGCCAACTCTCCTGAAGATTTGATCAGATCAGTTTAAAAATTCAAAAGATCTTAACTGTTGTTAGTAGATTAAAGAACACTTGATTACCTTTCACATCCCCCCAAGTGTTTTGATCAAGCTTTTAAAAAGAAAACAATTTACCTGAATACTTTTCCACTCTCCATTACCTACTCTTCTTTGTGGAGAAATAACTGTCAAAATGGACTTGCTAGTACATCACAGAAGAAGGAATTTGCCGCTGGGATTCTCTGGCCTTAGAAACCAGCGGGGTTTTTTTTAAACAATACAGGTTACCAACATTCCTCTTAGTTGCCATCATGTTGGGCAGAAATGTGAATAATGTAAGATTGAAAAGGACTGTAGAGATCCATTACTACTCTGCCCCCTTACTTCTTTTGGATGCACCATGTGACTTGTGGATCTTAGTTCCCAGACCAGAGATCGAACCCAGGCCACAGAAGTGAAAGCATGGAGTCCTAACCACTGGATCACCAAGGAACTCCTTACTCTGCCTTTTTAATCACTGAGTAACATATACAAGATCATCCTTCCCCTCTGGTCCTAACCCTTTAAACATCATCCAGTGACTCAGGACCTAGGTCTTGCCCTTGAGAAGCTTACTCACTCCTGGAGAGGAATGAAAGGACTATATTAGACATCACTAGATAATAATAACAAAGATAACAACAAAGAAACATAACAAAGAAAAATCGAGTCCAGTGCATGTTTATGTGGACCTGATGCTAATTCTGTAGAGCAGGAGTAGTTATGGTACCTGGAGTCAATCATTTAACAAGTGTTTGCGAAGACCTTCCTATACATCAGGTGAGGTCCTAAAAGATTCAGGAGAGAGCAAATCAGATAAAGTCCCTGACCTTATGGAGCTGATATTCTAGTCAGGGGAGAAGGACAATATGAAAATAAACAATGATTAAGTATAAATATAACTATAGAGAGCCAGGTGGTGACAAATGCTGCAATGCAGATGCAGAGTAAAATGTGATAAGGATATAGATAATATTATTTTTGTCATTAGAAAGAAGAATCTTGTAAGATAAAGTGAACTTTCAACAGACATCAAAAGGCAATGCAGAATGAAACAATTGGGTATTTGAGGGAAGAGTTTTCCTGGCAGAGGAAACCTCAAGAGCCCCCAGATAGGAGAGTGTATGATAAGTTCAAGAAATAGCAAAAATATCAATACATCTGGAATGAAGAGTTGGGGTGGTAGGAGATAAGGTCAAAGAGTTATCAGGGGACCACACTGTGTAATGGGAACTTGGATTTTACTCTGAGTGAGATGGAAAACCACTGGAGGGTTTTGAGCAGAATGACATTATCAGATCAGGTGGCTCCTATGTGGAGAATAAACTGTGACTGGGGGTGGGGATAAGTCAGGATTTCAAGTGAGAAATGGTAGTACCTTAGATCTGGGCAGTGGTAACGAAGGATCTGAGAAGTTACCAGATCCCAGATCGAATATTAGGGTAATTCAGGTTTTAAGATGAAATTGAGAAGACCCTTTCCCTTGTGCCGATGCTGTTTATCCAATTTCCCACAGACATTTTCAGATTTGCCTGGAGGTAAGGAATAAGAGACTATTTCTGCCTAGTGATGTTACACACACTTCAATGCACTGAACTAACTGAGGAGCTACTGCTGTGATGCCTTTCAAAGCAGCCAAAGTAATTGGTATCTTGGATTCAACAGAAAAGCACTGCATTTTATAACATGAGGTTGAAAAACCAAAGTCTCAGAAAATTACCACTGAGTGATAATGCTGAAGAATCTATTGCTGGCTTAATTTGGAAACAACTTTTGCTAGGCAGTTGTAAGAAAAAAGCGAGGGGAAAGGCCAGTACCCCACTTTAGAAAAGGATCTTGACATTTGGTATTTTTTTTAAATTTTCTGTACTTAAAAGCAATGTCATAATAAAGTAAAAAAAAACTCACTTCTCTCCAATACCACATTAGCACACACATCCTAAAAGGGACACTTTCATGAAGCAACCACATTCAACAAATATTTACAGTGCTCACACCGTGTGAAAGGCACTGACCAACACAGTGCTAAAAGCAGTGATAAGGAAGAAGATGGAGTAGAAAGTGCTGAGTGTTAGAGCAGAGATGAAAAAAAAAAAGAAAAGTAAAGACATCACAGACCCCCTGCAGACTTCACTGCTGAGGCTTTTGCCCCACCAGTTATCGTGGTTGCAGATGCCAGTTGCCCGCGTTCCTTCCCACTCCCTCTACCCCAACCTCCCCACCAGAGTCAGGGATCCACAGTAGCAGCCAACCCCAGGCTCCAGGCTGCACAGCTTTTTGTGAGTTTGGATCCAGTTCTGACTCCTGTCACTGACTTGAGCCTCTGTATGTGCCAGCAGCTAGTCCCTGCATCTGTACAACTGTTGCTGCCAGCCTCATATTTTTGTGGATCCATATGTACGCTGTGCTCAGTTGCTCAGTTGTGTCCAACTCTTTGTGACCCCATGGACTGTAACTCACCAGGCTCCTCTGTCCATGGGATTCTCCAGATAAGAATACTGGAGTGGATTGCCATGCCCTCCTCCAAGGGATCTTCTTCACACAGTGATCGAACCTGCATCTCTTATATCTCCTGTATTGGAAGGTGGGTTCTGTGCTACTAATGCAGCCTGGATCCACAAAGGATCCCAAATAGTCACAGCAGTCCTGAGAAAGTACAAAGCTAGGGGCATCACAGTTCCTGATTTCAAATTATGTTTCAAAGCTATAGTTATCAAAATAGTGTGGAACTGCCATAAAGAAAGACATATAGACCAAGAGAATAGAACTGAAAGCCCAGAAATAAACCCATGCATATACTGTCAATTAACCCTTGACAAGGGCACTGAGAACACACACCGAGGAAGGCACATCACAGAAGCTTGGAAAGAAGAGAAGAGAAAAAGAAAAGGAAAGACAAATGTGCATCTGTGCTTTCAATAAACTGTGGTTTTGACACTGCAGGGATTTTCTGAATATTCAATCTTCAAGTAAGTTTTGCTTGATTCAACTCAGTACAGTTTATTTTTAAAAATAATAATAAATTCAACTCAAAAGCATCTTGCCTATTCTCTGAGACAAATAGGAAAGAATTTGTATGTTTTGTTTCCCTAGTGTCAATTTAAAATATTTTTAACACTAAAATACAGAGATAGATTATAGAGTAAAATGCAAAAATCCATGTGGATTTTTTTTAGATTAGCTATGAAATTTTACTTACTGCCATGAGTTTATCTCATAGTGAATACTCTCCTTCTATTCACTTCTCCCCCCACATCCCATCATTCCTTCCAGTCATGATTTCTTTTTTTTTTTTTTTATAAATTTATTTATTTTAGTTGGGGGCTAATTACTTTACAATATTGTAATAGTTTTTGCCATACATTGACATGAATCAGCCATGGGTTTACATGTGTTCCCCTTCCTGGACCCCCCACCCACCTCCCTCCCCATCCCATCCTTCTGGATCATCCCATTGCCCCGGCCCTGAGCCCTTGTCACATGCATCGAACATGGAATGGTGTTCTGTTTCACATATGATAATATACATGTTTCAATGCTATTCTCCCAGAACGTCCCACCCTCACCTTCTCCCTCAGAGTCCATAAAATTGTTCCATGCTGTGTCTCTTATTCTGTCTCGCATATAGGTTTATCGTTACCATCTTTCAAATTCCATATATATGCATTAGTATACTGTATTGTTGTTTTTCTTTCTGGCTTACTTCACTCTGTATAATGGGTTCCAGTTTCATCCATCTCAGTAGAACCGATTCAAATGTATTTTTTTAATGGCTGAGTAATATTCCATTGTGTATATGTACCACAGCTTCCTTATCCATTCGTCTGCTGATGGACATCTAGGTTGCTTCCATGTCCTGGCTATTGTAAACAGTGCTGCGATGAACATTGGGGTACACACGTCTCTTTCAATTCTGGTTTCCTCGGTGTATATGCCCAGCAGTGGGAATGCTGGGTCATATGGCAGTTCTATTCCCAGTTTTTTAAGGAATCTCCACACAGTCATGATTTCTTAAATGGAAATCTTTGAGAAGTCTTAAGGCCCCTAAGACTCTTCAATCCACATTTCATTAGGCAGCTTTTATGCTTGCTACCGGGGCTTTCCCAGTGGCTCAGTGGTAAAGAATCTGCCTGCAATGTAGGAGATGAGGCTTGGATTCCTGGGTGGGGAAGACCCCCTGGAGTAAGAAATGGCTACCAACTTCAGTATTCTTGCCTGGGAAATCCCATGGACAGAGGAGCTTCATGGGCTATGTCCATGGGGTCACAAAGAATTGGACACAACTGAGTGATGGAGCACTCACTCACTCATGCTTGCTACTGGAGAAACAGAGTGCTCTTAGGAGCACATAGTAAGTAGAATGTAGGAGACAGACAAAAACTGGTTATTATAAGATGGCTTATAATGCTTTAACATATGAATGAGGGAATTGTGGGATTACCAAGAAGTAAGATTTCAAGAGATTAGATATTCTAGGGGATAGCTAACATAATTGTTGACATTTGAGCTGAAATATGGATAAGACTGCCAGAGAGAGAGAAAAAAAGAAGTGAAATCAAATTTCAGGTTTGGGGAAAAAATACATATGAGTAAGGAAATATGACAAACATGCAGTGTAATGAGTGAGTTGCAAGGAAAGGTATATCTTGGACAGATGGTGAGGGATCTTACATGCCATGGTAAAGGATGAACTTTATCTTAGATGCATTAGAGGGTCAACAGAAATTTTCGATGGGAGGAGGGAGGGGATAATAACTCTAACAGCAGCAAGAACCTTCTGGGTTCAGGTCATAAAAGAGTAGCTCACTTAATGACCCTAGTTTGCCCCTCAACCCTTACCCATGCTTCCACTCAAAGCAGATTCTGAAACAAGGGTTTGGGCACCCATAGTTTATTTGGGAGATAAGCCCAGGAAACATGAGGAGAAAATGAGGAAGTAAGAAAGGGAAGAGAGAAACCCACAAAGGATTAGCTAATGAGCTGATTATACCTATAGAAAACTGAGCTTCAGTCCTCTGGGGATTTTCAGAGAGACTATTTTAAAAAGTGCTGTAAATAGAAATAAAATGCCAGTCATATATGTAATTTAAAATGTTCTAATAGCCACATTTAAAAAACAAACTAAAAAGGAGCATGTAAAATGAATGATAATAATACAATTCATTTATCACAATATATCTACTCTCATTTCAATATGTGATTAATACAAAAATATCAATGAGATATTTGACAGTCTTTTTATCATACTAAGACTTTGATATCTGGCATGTGTTTTATACTTACAGCACATCTCAAATCAGATGAGCTGCAGTTTAAAATGCTCAAGAGCCGGGGCTTCCCTGGTGGTCCAGTGGTTAAGGATCCACCTTGCAATGCAGGGGACACAGGTTTGATCCCTGGTCTGGGAAGATCCCACAAGACATAGGGCAGCTAAACCCATGAGCCACAACAACTGAGCCTGCATACTAGAGCCTGGGAACCACAACAAGGGAAGCCACCACAATGAGAAGCCCAAGCACCATAACTAGAGAGTAGACCCCACTCTCCACAACTAGAGAAAGCCCATGCACAGCAACAAAGAACAAGTACAACCAAAAATAAAGATAAATAAATATTTAAAGTGCTAAAGAGACACATGTGGCTGGTGGCTACCATATTGAACAGGACAGTTTAGCATAGGTTTCCAAAATAGACCTTTGAGGATCAAGGAAGCTGGGGTACGTACCCACTAACTTCCACCCACATCAGTTGTGGGGCACCCCTGTGACATTAGCACTGTGTTACTTTTGGACTGTCTCAAGTTCTGGTCAAAGTGGTCAGAGAAACACCCTTGCTAGAGACGCAGGAAATTGTATGTAGGGAACTCTTCAGGATAGACATAGGGAACATGGCAAAGCACTGACAGCATCTGCTACCATTGAACTGTTGTAAAATACCAGAGACTATTTTCTCCACAAACACACATGATAATATCAGTGATGTCTTCTACTCATTTCTGATTGTGCTTCATGTGGGATTTGTTTCTTTACATTCTTTACATTTTCACATTTCTCTGTCTTTGCTTTCCCAGACCTCCATCATCTCTTTGAATTGAAACAATCTCTCTTCAAGTATTTTATTCTGTAGGGACATCTAATGGTACATGAAGTTTTCTGAAGAACACAGTCACCTATACTATGTTTTGTGATCTTCATCTCATAAAATGAGAGTCAATTAAGATGTCCCTGACTCTGACAGCCACTCAAAAGAACCAGGAGAGAATTTAAAAGGGAGGTGTAGTGGATAATCTGGTGCCACATCTAGATCTTCTCTTTATGCCTGAAGCACTCATTTTTCTAGCTGCTAGGAGAGCTGGCTGCTGCTGACTCACAACTGAATCTCTCCCCAGGCCCTTCCCTCAGCTAATGCTTGCTGCCTCCTCAAAACTCACACACCCTTCCTGGGTGTAATATATATCTAATAATTGGTTGAGAGTGGAAGAGGTGACAAGGGTTCATATAAAGACCCAATCCATTTGCCTCAGTTCGTTCTGAATCCAAAAGGCAATCCCACCTCCAGAGCTTCTGCAGGGAGCAGCTATCTCATTCTGTGACATTTTCCTCTGTCCAATCCTGCTTCCCTTGCTCTGTCACAGGGGTTTTTCCTAGAACATTCCCTAATAAATCATCTGCACACAGATCTCAGAGTCTCAAGATGCGTTTCTTGGGGAACCCCTCTTGTAACAGGAGGGAACTTCACCAACTTATCTACATTTTAATATCCTAATTTAACTAAAGTTGTGCCAGGATGTCACGAACCTCCGTCCATATTTCATCAGGCACCCTGTCTATCAGATCTAGTCCCTTAAATCTGTTTCTCACTTCCACTGTATAATCCTAAGGAATTTGATTTAGGTCATACCTGTGTGGTCTAGTGGTTTTCCCTGCTTTCTTCAATTTCAGTCCGAATTTGGCAATAAGGAGTTCATGATCTGAGCCACAGTCAGCTCCCGGTCTTGTTTTTGCTGACTGTGTAGAGCTTCTCCATCTTTGGCTGCAAAGAATATAATCAATCTGATTTCAGTGTTGGCCATCTGGTGATGTCCATGTGTAGAGTCTTCTCTTGTGTTGTTGGAAGAGGGTGTTCTCTTGGCAAAACTCTATTAGCCTTTGCCCTGCTTCATTCTGTACTCCAAGGCCAAATTTAACTATTACTCCAGGTGTTTCTTGACTTCCTACTTTTGCATTCCAGTCCCCTATAATGAAAAGGACATTTTTGGGAGATGTTAGTTCTAAAAAGTCTTGTAGGTCTTCATACAGCTGTTTAACTTCAGCTTCTTCAGCATTACTGGTTGGGGCATAGACTTGGATTACCATGATATAGAATGGTTAGCCTTAGAAATGAATAGAGATCATTCTGTTGTTTTTGAGACCGCATCCAAGTACTGCATTTCGGAATCTTTTGTTGACTATGATGGTTACTCCATTTCTTCTAAGGGATTCCTGCCCACAGTAGTAGATATAATGGTCATCTGAGTGAAATTCACCCATTCCAGTCCATTTTAGTTGGCTGATTCCTAGAATGTCGATGTTCACTCTTGCCATCTCCCGTTTGACCACTTCCAATTTGCCTTGATTCATGGACCTAGCATTCCAGGTTCCTATGCATTGGACCTTGCTTCTATCACCAGTCATGTCCAAAACTGGGTGTTGTTTTTGCTTTGGCTCTGTCTCTTCATTCTTCCTGAAATTATTTCTCCAATGATCTCCAGTAGCATATTGGGCTCGTACCTGGGAAGTTCATCTTTCAGTGTCCTATCTTTTTGCCTTTTCATACTGTTCATGGGGTTCTCAAGGCAAGAATACTGAAGTGGTTTGCCATGCCCTTCTCCAGTGGACCACATTCTGTCAGAATGATTATACAGTGGAAGTGAGAAATAGATTTAAGGCACTAGATCTGATAGACAGAGTGCCTGATGAAATATGGACAGAGGTCCATGACATTGTACAGGAGACAGGGATCAAGACCATCCCCAAGAAAAGAAATGCAAAAAAGCAAATGGCTCTCTGAGGAGGCCTTACAAAGAGCTGTGAAAAGAAGGGAAGTGAAAAGCAAAGGAGAAAAGGAAAGATAAACCCATTTGAATGCAGAGTTCCAAAGAATAGCAAGGAGAGATAAGAAAGCCTTCCTCAGTGATCAATGCAAAGAAATAGAGGAAAACAATAGAATGGGAAAGACTAGAGATCTCTTCAAGAAAATTAGAGATACCAAGGGGACATTTCATGCAAAGGTGGGCTCAAAAAGGACAGAAATGTTATGGACCTAACAGAGGCAGAAGATATTAAGAAGAGGCAGCAAGAATACACAGAAGAACTGTACAAAAAAGATCTTCATGACCCAGATAATCATGATGATGTGATCACTCATCTAGAGCCAAACATCCTGGAATGTGAAGTCAGGTGGGCCTTAGGAAGCATCACTACGAACAAAGCTAGTGGAGGTGATGGAATTCCAGTTGAGCTATTTCAAATCCTAAAGATGATGCTCTGAAAGTGCTGCACTCAATATGTCAGCAAATTTGAAAAACTCAGCAGTGTCCACAGGACTAGAAAAGGTCAGTTTTCATTCCAATCCCAAAGAAAGGCAATGCCAAAGAATGCTCAAACCTCCGCACATTTACACTCATCTCACATGCTAGTAAAGTAATGCTCAAAATTCTCCAAGCCAGGCTTCAGCAATACATGAACCTTGAACTTCCAGATGTTCACGCTGGTTTTAGAAAACACAGAGGAACCAGAGATCAAATTGCCAACATCCGCTGGATCATCGAAAAAGCAAGAGAGTTCCAGAAAACCATCTATTTCTGCTTTACTGACTATGCCAAAGCTTTTGACTGTGTTGATCACAATAAACTGTGGAAAATTCTTAAAGAGATGGGAATCCCAGACCACCTGACCTGCCTCTTGAGAAACCTGTATGCAGGTCAGGAAGCAACAGTTAGAACTGGACATGGAACAACAGACTGTTTCCAAATAGGATAAGGAGTATGTCAAGGCTGTATATTGTCACTCTGCTTATTTAACTTCTATGCAGAGTACATCATGAGAAATGCTGGGCTGGAAGAAGCACAATCTGGAATCAAGATTGCTGGGAGAAATATCAATAACCTCAGATATGCAGATGACACCATCCTTGTGGCAGAATGTGAAGAAGAGCTAAAGAGCTTCTTGATGAAGGTGAAAGAGGAGAGTGAAAAAGTTGACTTAAGGCTCAACATTCAAAAAACTAAGATCATGGCATCCGGTACCATCACTTCATGGCAAATAGATGGGGAAACAGTGGAAACAATGGTGAAAGAGGAGAGTGAAAAAGTTGACTTAAGGCTCAACATTCAAAAAACTAAGATCATGGCATCCGGTGCCATCACTTCATGGCAAATAGATGGGGAAACAGTGGAAACAATGGCTGACTTTATTTTTTTTGGTCTCCAAAATCAGTGTAGATGGTGCCTGCAGCCATGAAATAAAAAGATGCTTACTCCTTGGAAGGAAAGTTATGACCAACCTAGATAGCATATTAAAAAGCAGAGACATTACTTTGTCAACACAGGTCCGTCTAGTCAAGGCTATGGTTTTTCCAGTAGTCATGGATGGATGTGAGAATTGGTCTATAAAAAAAAGCTGAGTACCGAAGAATTGATGCTTTTGAACTGTGGTGTTGGAGGAGACTCTTGAGAGTCCCTTGGACTGCCAGGAGATCCAACCAGTCCATCCTAAAGGAGACCAGTCCTGGGTGTTCATTGGAAGGAGTAATGTTGAAGCTGAAAGTCCAATACTTTGGCCCCCTGATGTGAAGAGCTGACTCATTTGAAAAGGCCCTGTTGCTGGAAAAGATTGAGGGCAAGAGAAGAAGGGGACGACAGAGGATGAGATGGTTGGATGGCATCACTGACTCAATGTACATGAGTTTGGGTAAACTCTGGGTGTTGGTGATGGACAGGGAGGCCTGGCATGCTGCCGTTCATGGGATCGCAAAGAATCGGACACAAATGGGCAACTGAACTGAACTGAATTGTGCTAAGATAGGTAACAGTCCCCAAGTCCACCCTCACCCTGATACCAATTTTAAGTTCAAGGGACCACCAACCCACAAGCCTTTGATAATTAGTTAATAGGATTCACAGAATTCCCTGAACGCTCCTTATTATAATAAACTCACAGCTTATTATAGTGAAAAGATATAGATTAAAATCAGCCAAGGGAAAAGACATAAAAGGGGCAGAGTTCAAGAAAGTTCTACATGCAGAGATTCTGACTGTCCTCTCCCAGTGCACTCAAAGACAGTGCTCACTTTCCTGATAACAATGTGTAGCAATACACATAGAATATTGCCAGCAGGGAAACTCATCTGAGCCTTCATGTTCAAGGTTTTTATTGGCGCTCAGTCACAGAGATCTGGTTTTCTACTCAGCTAGCTGACCTCAGTCTCCAGCCCCTTGATAGGTCTAACTGATACTACATGACTCAAAGGCCCCATCCTAAATCACATTATTAGACTATCAGAAGTGGCAAGCCCCCAGACAAACAAAGACAATTTTATCAAGGTAAGACATTCTTGGGATTAAACATTGCTTCCTAGGAGCAATAGAACAAAGGGCAGACTTCCCTTTGGGCAAGGTTGAATTTTTTACTACATAAATTGTTAAGGTGACTTTGGCAGTAAAAAAAAAAAAATAGAGTTCTAAATTCTATAAGGGCATATTACCTGTCTTAATGTAAATGAAGTTACTACAAATGTATAATGTACAGACTCTCATCCTATTAATATTAATGTTTTATAAATATGTCCATTATGATGGTAAAGGAAAATGAATTTAAATTTGACTTTGAATGAAGTGGCTTCTCTTTCTCCTCTTTAAACATTAGGAGAGTTTTGCTTAGAGAAAGGATAAGTTTGTCAAGGAAAAAGTACTGTATATTCTGCTTTATTAAGATACGTTCATCAGCTTTCATTCACTTGTTGTGAAAACCCTTCCCCCAACTCCTCTGTGTATGCTATCTGCATATCTCTCTGTTGTACTCATCTGGGTATCTGAGTTAAGTATCCACCCCAGATCAGATTCAGCATCAGATGAAACAGTTAGACACATAGACATGAGAGAAACAAAGATTCTAAACCTATAACACAGGAGCCCCAGACTATTGAACTGGCCACACTCTCCTCACTTTGTACCATTTCTTACCATGAGTCAGATATGTGCACAGTAACAAGCAAAAGCAACTCCCATATTCTGATGTCTAAAAACAACAATACAAACTCTGAAGTCACCATGGAAACTGCCTCCCACTAGCATTTGCCTTTCAGAGATTTTTAGAAGCATTTATCCACAACAAATCAGCAGGAAAAAAAAATCGAGACAGATGACCCCAATTATGAATGTCTAGGCTTACTAGAAGGAGATTTACCAAGAAATAAAAAAGAAGGGGTCTTCAATCCAAACTTCATTGCATATTTATTTTAAGAAGATTTAACTTACCTACTTCCCAGAAAAAATCCTCCAAAAGAGCGTTTAAAATAGAGCTTTTATAAGTGCTTCATCTTACATAACTTATAAATATTTATATTTCAAAGTCACATGTATTTGTGGGGTTTTTTTGAAATTTGTTTTATTGATAAATTTGATATTTTATGAGGCAAAATAGGTTGTGAGGAATAGAGAGCCAATTTATAACTCGATACCCTTAGAAAATACAAACTTCACATAATAGATTTTGACTTGAATCAGGAGCCAAGAGACTGGGATATTTAGGATTGGTCTCCCGAAAGGTGCAAGCTTATGGAAGGGAGGGAAAGGCGAAGCTTAAGAAAGAAAGTAGGTGTTTGTTGAAGTTGTATGTCAAAGCTGGGGATCAGGCTTGTTTGCAAAGTCACAAAAGTACAAGTAATTCCACCCAAGGCGGATGCAAGATTTACATAAAACGTACTAGTTTCTGTAGCCAACAGAGCTTAAGAAGGTCTCAGATTGTTTCAGGAATTGAAGGTAGGTCCCATTTCCTCCTGAAGTTTTCATAGTTTCTAAATCAATCACTCCATCTTTCATGTTCCTAAAGTACATTGTGCCTCTCTTAAGCCACCTAATAATATTTTGTCTCACGTGACTGTTGTTTTTATACCTCTCTCTGGTACAAAGCCCTTTGAAAGTAGAGAATGCCTCTTATATATGTTTTTTCCCTGTAGCCCCCACCACAATTCTTTGTACACGGTGAGAGTTTTTACATGTATTTGTGAAATGACTTCAGAAAATCCAGCTGTAATTAGTGCAAGATTAAGCCTACGATACTTTTTAGGTCATAGGGAGGTTTTTATTTATTTATTTATTTTGATTAAGCAAATGTTCCATTGACAAAGTAACCAGAAAATAACTTCTTTAATGGGAAAACTGACTGAGTCACTTTATAATTCGCTGTTTTTCTCAATAACAAATTGGAAATCTAACATGGAGAGCTATACATTTGCTTGTACGATATAGCACACAGTAAGGTAAATATCAGGGAGGAAATTTATACCATTTCCTGATAGAATTGACTGCTAGAATATTCATCAGTGAGATGGTAAAGACAATGACCTTTCACTTAATTTGAATTCATGAATCTTTTCCAGATCATAGATGGGTTCTGAAAATATAACAGCCCACAAATTGTCCACCAATTTACATCGCCTGGATGATCATCATGAGGCTACATATTACAGCAGTGAATAAAACAGGCTGAAAAACAAATACGGAACAAATACCAATTTTTCAGTTCAGTAAGCATTTGCTGTTACATATTTCTGTATAGCTTGCTGAGTTAGGTGCTATGCTGTGGAGGCAACAAAGATGCATCGAATAATCACTAACTACCTATCAAGTGCCAGATTGAGACTGTAGACTTATATTTACTTCCCATAGCAACCCTGTAACATAGATATTGTTGCCTCTATTCTATCCACAAGAAAATGGAGGCTCAGGGAAGTCAGATAACTTTGCCAAGGTTACATAGCTAGTAAGTGATAGTATCAGGATTTGAACCCTTATCTGACCCTAGAATCTATGTTATTCCCAAGAATCAAAGTCCCTTCCTTTAAGGAGTGCTGAATCACTTTTATTATGATTTCTTTAATTAGATACTAAAATTATATAGTACCAATTATTAAAAAAAAACATATTTTCTGATCTGAGTTTATCTTTTGTCCTCAGCTAGGTTATAAGCACCCTGAGGGCAGAGATCATACCATGATTCTATACCTTTCCACAAAGTGCCTAGTACGGTTCTGAATTTGTAAAAGACCCTCCATCTATACTAGTGGTTTGATAGATTTTCCCTCAGCCCGATTCCTAGAGTATAAACTGGATAATACTTGTTGTGCTTGGGTGCTAAGTCACTTCACTCATGTCCGACTTTGTGCAATCCTATGGACTGTAGCTCACCAGGCTCATCTGTCCATGGGATTCTCCAGGCAAGAAGAGTAAGTTGCCATGCCCTCTTTCAGCAGATATTCCTGATCCAGGGATCCAATCCAGGTCTCCTTCATTGGCAGGCAAGTTCTTTACCACCTTGGAAGCCGAGATAATACTTAATCCAAGGATAAGAGAGGAAGGAAAAATGATATCATGGTAATAGCTTATATTAACTGACCATTTACTCCTAGTTGATGTATATTATCTCATTTAATTCTTAGAATATGTAGTATTATCCCCATTTTGCAAATAGGAAAGCTCAGGCTTGGGAATATTAAATGTCTTTGGTCCAAGGTCACAGAATCAAAAGTTTATGGAAGCAAGAATTCAAATGTTGCTGTCTAAGCAGAGTTCATGCTCTTAACTCTTTCACTGTCTCTTCTATTCTAAAACCCCATAGATTATAAAATATACCCTTAATTTAATAAGAGTTTTTCAAAGAAATGAGGAATGCTACCACATTAAATGAGTAGACTGACTGAAAAATGTATCTAAATTTCAGAATGTGCAACTGGCATCTCAAGAAGAAAGAAAATAAGGTATATTATATTTACAATATGTTTCCCAGTTTCCTTTGAGTGCTGAGGTCAAAAAGACAAAGAGAACTTCTGTAGGATTGTATTAATGGCATTTAGGGCCTCCCTGGTGACTCAGACAGTGAAGAATCCACATGAAATGCAGAAGACCCTGGTTTGATCCTTGGGTCAGGAAGATCCCCTGGAGAAGGGAATGGCAACCAACTCTGTTATTCTTGTGTTGAGAATTCCATGGACAGAGCATGGAGTCACAAAGAGTCGGACACAACTGAGCAACTTTCACTTGGTCACTTGGTCAGGAAAGTTCTGAAAAGATTCAAAGATTCTAGGTATTCAGTGTATGTTCCTTTAAATTACAGGCCTCCTATGCTCCTGTGAACAGGTAGCACCAGCCACAAGACCTATCTCAAAGGGTTCAAATTGACATGAAAATTTGTCAAGATAATTTTTAATGATGTTTTATAATTCTAACACAGAGATTTTTTTCTAAAGTTTTCTTTTATATTGACGTATAGTTGATTTACAATGCTGTGTTACTTTCAGGTGTATAGAAAAGTGATTCAATTACACATATATCTGTTCTTTTTCAAGTTATTTTCCCCCTTAGGCTATTATAGAATATTGAGTAGAGTCCCCTAGGCTGTACAGTAGGTCCTTGTCGGTTATCTATTTTAAATAGAGTAGTGTGTATATGTCAGTCCCAATCTCCCAATTTATCCCTCCTTCCCTTTTAGTTTTGTTTGTGTTTAAAGACTGCCTTCAAGAAACATTTTAAAAATAGCTCTTCTCCCCAGTCTTGGAAGCTTCCCCAACTCTCCATTCCTATAGACCTTAACTACCTCTGACCTGGTCTACAACCCCAAGCTAGCCCAGACAAACTTTGCTTCTGATTTCAGTAGCATCCTGGTGGGATCCACAAGACTGTGGGAACTCAGAGGGGATTACCTATAGTTTTGTTACTGCCAGGACACTATCCCCCTACCCTTTAAGAAAGGGAATTCTTGGCCTTTTGTGGTTCTTGGAATTTTAAACTTTGTCAGACCTAAAGTTCCCCTTAGTTGTGAATTGCAGGTAAATGTAGATCTCTGTGAGTGGGGTTACCAGATGCCCTGCACAAAAATATCAGTTGTCTAAAGATGATGTGAGCAGGAAAATCTAGGCAGGGAATTTTTCTTGTTCCCTACTATATTTAAATGTGTTTGATTCCAAAGAATATGCTGTAAAACTATTGTATTGATACCATATTGATTGATATTGTATTGATACAATGTTGCCTCTCTCAGATTAAGATAATTGTTGACTGGTACAACCCAGCATGGTACAACAACTTACAATTGGTTTCAAAGCCCCCTCCTATTCTACAGTAACCACCTTCAAGGTAACTTTCTGGTCTCATTTCTTTTCTAACTTGCTTAAGGGTAATAGTAAATATTATCTGCCTGGACTGCTTGGGATTCATGGCACACCCTTGGCACACACAGTGGAGACCTTCTTGCCTTGTGAATTGAGATTTGTAATAAAGAACTTTATAGACGTATGCTGATTAGCACTCATTATTTAAAGCTTCTTGTAAATTACTCAACCCCAAATTTTATGTTCTCCTTATAATCCAAGTAAACAATCTGTCTCCTATTTATACCTAGGATTGCCAGATTTCCAGTCTTAACACAATTGTTCCAAATTTTAGGTTGTTTTAAATTATAGACTGCTTCCAATAAAATATTTTTTTTACTAATTGAATATATAAATGATCCTATTGTCATGCAGAAGATTCATGTGAAAACCACTCTATGCAGGGAAAATTTCATTCTGTTAGAACTGAGCTTTTAGGCTCCATGATGAGGATGAGGAGAGTCAGATGGAAGGTCTGTTCAAGACATTGAATTGCTGGGCTAAGAGCACCGGAAGTCCAGTAAAACCAAGAGATGAGATCCATATTTTTCTAATATTTCTGGCACCAGAAGGCATAGGAAAGACTATAAGCAACCTTAAGAAGGTCACTAAGAAGAAAACAAGGGAGACACTTCAGGTTATGGTGTGAAGGTATCAAGACATTTGATGAATTCTTTCAGCAAAGAACAAGCATAAAACTGAGCAGATGTGTCAGAAACAAGCATTTTGGAGCTTTGGAATCGTCCAAAAGTAGAAAACAACTTGAGAAGCATTTATTCTTGAGAAATTGCTTAAGATTTAGGTAAGAATAGCAGAAGTCAGGATGGGGAGGGTGGTGGAAGCAGGGTTCAGGATGGGGGGTACACATGTATACCTATGGCCAATTCATGTTGATGTATGGCAAAAATAATCACAATATTGTAATTATCCTCCAATTAAAATAAATAAATAAAATTTTAAAAATGAACAGCAGATGTCTGTGGTTTTCATTCCTGGGTCTGCTTACACACACTGCTCCCAGCTTCATTGGTAAGAGCTTAATTTTGCCAACATGCAGCTGGCCATGAAAACCAATGGTTCTGCTGCTAGAGGATGAAGACTCAATTTGGGATGGGTTTAATCATGGTTCAATAAGCTACCACAGATACAAAGAACAGTCTTTTGGACTCTGTGGGAGAAGGTAAGTGTGGGATGATTTGTGAGAATAGCATTGAAACATGTATATTATCATATGTGAAACAGATCGCCAGTCCAGGTTCGATGCATGAGACAGGGTGCTCAGGGCTGGTGCACTGGGATGACCCTGAGGGATGGGATGGGGAGGGAGGTGGGGGTGTTCAGGATGGGGAACACATGTACACGCATGGCTGATACATGTCAATGTATGGCAAAAAACACTACAATATTGTAATCAGCCTCCAATTAAAATAAATACATTAATTAAAAAAAATAAGCTACCACTAACAAATTTGATAGAAAACAAATGAGAATTTGCAGCATTTTTGGCATGAGGTTGAACTCCTGGTTAGAGTGAGTAACAGATAAGCCAAAAATTTAACAGGGAGATCTTGGTAAAAGAACCATAAAGGGCTGAGATAAGATTGCTGCATATATGGCTATCTGAAGAACTATATACATGCACAGAGGAAACCCAAGAGAACTGAGCAAAGGGTAAAAGCCAAAGGAGAATTGAAAATTAGTAGCAAATTTGAATGCATACCCCAACCCACACACAAATCAATCAGCAGAAGGTAGGAATCTCACAGGTTTGAGATGTTTCAGCATAACATTTGGCCAAATCAGTGACTAGCCACTAAGCTACACAGAAACAGAAATGACCCCTAGAACTCAAATCCAAAGTAAGTAGATGATAATAAAAGTAAGAGCAGAAATCAGTAAAAGAGGAAACAGAAAAACAATACAGAAAATCATTGAAAAGAAGAATTGGGTCTTTTAAAAGGCAAAAAATAGAGCTACACTAACCAAGAATATAAAAAAGATAAAAATTCTCAAAATCAGAAATGAGAAGAACTCACTATAGAAGTATATAAAAGAATGAAAATGAAATGCTATGATCAACTTTATGCCAACAAAATAAACAACAACTCTTTGAAATGGAAAAATTTATAGAACAAAACATAAAGAAATTTAGTTAATAATTTAAATTTTACCCCAAAAGAAAATCCCAAGCACAGCTTCATTGGTAAATTTTATCAAATATTTAAGGAAAAAAGTAATTCTAATTCTACACAAACTCTTTCAGAAAATAGAGGAGAAGGAAATACTTTCAGCTCATTTTATAAGTCCAGTAATAGATACCACAAGAAAAACTACAAATATTTATGACAAATATTTCTCATAAATCTATATTTAGGAATATATAGGATATATAGGAATACATTAGGAAATTGAATGTAGCAACATATTAAAAGCATTATATGCCTTGACTAAGTGGGGTTTATGGAACGCAAGGTTGACACAAAGTCTGAAAATCAGTTAATATAAGACACCATCTTAATAGACTAAAGGAACAAAAATATTATCATCTCAAGGAATGAAGAAAAAATATTTGATAGAGTTTAAAACCTATCATGATAAAAAAGAACCCAACAAACTAGAAATAAAAGGAAATTTCCTCATCCTGATAAAGGACATCAGTGAAACACTTAACACTAAAATCATACTAATGGTGAAAGATTTAATGCTTTCACCTCAAAATCAAAGATAAGGCAAATATAAATATGCCTCTACTTCTATTCTACGTTACACTGGAGATTCTAGCCAATGCAGTTAAGCATGAGTGTAGATAATAAAAGCATATAGGGAAGAAAAGAGAAAAGAAAATTATTCTTATTCACAGATGAAATAATCTTGTATGTAGAAAATCTTAAGGAACCAAAAAAGCTACTAGAACTAGTAAGAAAGTTTAGCAGAGTCACAGGATACAGCATTATATCATTGTATGTGTGCATATTCAGTCATTCAGTTGTGTCTAACTCTTTGTGACCTCATGGACTGTAGGCTGCCAAGCTCCTCTTTCCATGGAATTCTCTAAGCAAGAATATTGGAGTAGGTAGCCATTCTCTTCTCCAGAGAATCTTCCTGACCCAAGGATCAAACCTGTGTAACTGGCGTCTCCTGCATTGCAGGCAGATTCTTTACCACGGAACCACCTGGGAAGCCCATTAAATCATTGCAGTTTTGTATTATAGCAAAGAATTATTCAAAGATAAATTTTAAAATGAGTTCCACTTGTAATAGTATTAAAAATAACTAAATATTTAGGAATAATTTTAACAAAAAAAGTATATCTTTGTTTTGGCTGTTCTAACAAAGTACCATATATTAGGTGGCTTATAAACACCAGAATTTTTTTTCCTCACAGTTCTGGAGGCTGGGAAGTCCAAGATCAAGACACTGGCAGATTTAGTGTCTGGTGAGGGCCAACTTCCTGATTCACAGAGGGACATCTGTTTTGCTGTGTCCTCATGTGGAAGAAGGGGCAAGTGACCTCTTCGCCTCTTTTATAAAGACACGAATCTCATTCATGAGAGCTCATCCTCAAGACTTAATCACCTCCCAAAGGCACCTTGGGGGTTAAGATTTCAGCATATGAATCTTGGGGTGGAGGACATTAGCATTCAATCTATAGCAAAGCACAAAACCTTTACACTAAAAATTATAAAACTGCTGATATTAATTTTAAAAGGCCAAAACAGGTACATGAAAAGATGTTTGACATCTCTAATTATTACAGAAATGTAAATCAAAACCACAATGAGGTATCACCTGGCATCTGCTAGAATGGCTATTATCAAAAGACAAGAGAAAACAAATATTGGCAAGGACATGAAGAAAAAGGAACCCTGTACGTTGTTGGTGGGAATATAAAGTGTTACAGCCACTATAGAAAAGAATATGGTGGTTCCTCAAAAAATAAAAATAGAGTTACCTTATATCCAGCAATCTTACTTCTGGGTATATGTATGGAGAAAATGAAATCACTATCATAAAGAGATATCTGAATGTTCATCTTCATTGAAACATTATTCAAAATAGGCAAAACATGGAAACAATTTAAGTGTCTGAAAACAAACAGATAAAGAAATATGATATATACACAATGTAATATTATTCAGACATTAAAAGAAGGAAATCCTGCCTTTAGCAATAACATAGATGAAGCTTGAGGGCATTATGCTAAGTGAAATAAGTCAGACAGAGAAAAACAAATACTGTATGTTCTCACTAATACACAGAATCTAAAAATGCTGAGCTCATAGAAATAGAGAGTAAAATGTTGGCTGCGAGGGACAAGGGGGTGGGGAAACTAGGGAGATGCTGATCAAAGGATACAAACTCCCAGCTATGAGATGAATAAGTTCTGGGGATTTAATGCACAGCATTGGGACTCTAATTTAAAATACTATATGTTATACTTGAAGGTTGTTGAGAGTAGATCTTAAATATTATCACCACACACACACACACACACACACACAAACACACACACAAAGGCAATTATGTGAGGAGATAGAGGAATTAACTATTGTGGTAATCATTGTGTAATACATGAAGTGAAAGTGTTAGTCCTTCAGTTGTGTCTGACTCTTTGCGACCCCTTGGACTGTAGCCCATCAGGCTCCTCTGTCCATGGAATTCTTCAGGCAAGAATACTGGAGTGGGTAGCCTTTTCCCTTCTCCAGGGGAGCTTCCAGACCCAGGGAACGAAATTGGGTCTCCTATATAAAGGCAGGTTCTTTATGGTCTGAGCCACCAGGACAGCTCTGTGTAATATATACTTATAGGAAATCATCACATTGTATACCTTAAATTTAAATATATGTCAATAATATCTCAATAAAAGGAAAAAATTAAAGAAGGCATAAATGGAGAGTGGTACCATATCCTTTGATTGGAAAATTCAATGTTGTTAAGACAGAAATTATCCGCAAATGGATCTACCAATTCAACAAAATTGTCATCAAAATTCCAGCGGGATTTTTATTTTGGTAGAAATTGACAAGCTGGTGATAAAGTGTGTATGCAAATGCAAATAATCTGGAGCAGCCAAAATAATTTTGAAATGAAAGAATCAAGTTGAAAGACTACCTACCAGCTCTCAAGCCTTACTATATATTACTATGTGATATTGGCATGAGGATAGACATATAAATTGATAAAAAAAAAATAGAGGATCTAGAAATAGACCCAAACATTTATAATAAATTGATTTTCATCTAAGATGCCAAAGCAACCTAATAGGAAAGGACAGCCTTTCAACAAATATTATTATTAGATATCCATATGTCAATTTTAGAAAGAACTTAAATCTTTGTCCCTACAATAAACAAGAATTAACTCAAAACAGATCAAAAGTTTTAATGTTAGAGCTAAAACTGAAAATTCTAAAAATCTTGATGACCCTGACTAAGCCAAATTTCAGGTTGTTTGCATTTGTATATGCATAGGCTGGAACTTTGGGAGATAATGGAATTGTTCTAAGATTGGATTATAAAAATGTTTCTTCCACTGAATAAATTTACTATAAATCATAAAATCATACACCTATAGCAGGTGGATTTTATGTGTTGAGGTCATACTTCAATAAAGTTGCTAAACAGAGAGACTTGAGAACAATATGGAAATCAGCAAAAATAATCATCTATGTCAAATCTGCACAGCTAAAAGAATAGAGAAACCAAAAGTTTGAAATGAAGACAGTGTGAGTTGGGCAAGGAGTTAGTGCTTAATTGAGAAGAATGGGCCAGGGTACTGTACTACCTGCAACACAGTGTGTCCTAAGAGGTGGATAACCTTCAGACAACTAGATAAAGAAGGAAATTCCCTTACTCTAACTAAAGATATGGAGATTTACGCAAAAACTTTAACACCATCATTCTTCATGACTAAACTTTGTACTCTTACCTATTAAAGCGAAAATCAGGAGAAAGATGTGACCTATTATCTCTAATATTCATATTATACTTGATATTTCTAGATGATGCAATAAAACTATATTGGAAATAATGGAGGAAATTTTGTTATTATTTGCAAACAGCATGATTATGTATACAACACAGTTAAAAATTGCTGGTCATAAGGTCAACATAAAAATAATAATGAAATTCCTATATATCAGTAATAGCAAATTAGATAATAGAAAAAAAATCTCATTTTTTAAAATTTTAACATATTTTTAAGTTTATATTGCAGCATAGTTGATTAACAATGTTGTGTTAGTTTCAGGTGTACAGCAAATGATTCAGTTATAAACATACATGTATCTATGCTTTTGCTGGGAAATGACAACTCATTCCAGTACTCTTGCCTAGGAAATCCCATGGACAGAAGAGCTTGGTGGGCTGCAGTCCATGGGGCCCGAAAGAGCTAGACACAACTGAGCATGAATACACATTCTTTTTCAAACTCTTTTTCCTATGTAAGTTATTACACAGTATTGGGCAGTGTTTCCTGGCTATACAGTAGGCCCTTGTTTGGTATTCCATTTTAAATATAGCAGTGTGTATATGTCAATCCCAAACACCCCAAAAATCTCATTTATAGCAACAAAGAAAACTATCCTCTAACTAGAAATAACCATAACAAGTAATGTGTAGATTTTTATGGGGAAATATATCAAATGCTATTGCAAAATGTTGAAAAACAAAGACTTAGATTAATGGAGACTAATGGGAAGATTCAATATTTTAAGATTGTCAATCATCACCAAGTTAGTCTCTAAGTAGATGCAATTTCAATTAAAATTTATCAGAATATTTTATGAAATTTAACAAACCAATTCTGAATTTCATATAAAAGAGTAAAACTCTAAAGGAAACTCAAGAAATTTCTGGGAAAAAGCACAGGGAAAAGACATTTGGTCTGCTAGATAGAAAGAATTATATAAAACTATAGTGACTAAGGGGGCTTCCCTGGTAAAGGATCCACCTGCAATGCAGGAGACCCGGATTCAATTCCTGGGTTTAGAAGATCTTCTGGAGAAGTGATAGACTACCCACACCAGTATTCTTAGGCTTCCCTGGTGGCCCAGACAATAATGAATCTGCCTGCAGTGCAGGAGACTTGGGTTTGATCCCTGGATTGGGAAGATCCTCTGGAGGAGAGCATGACAACCCACTCCAATATTCTTGCGTGGAGAATCCCCATGGAAAGAGGAGGTTGACAGGCTACAGTCCATGGGGTCTCAAAGAATCAGGCACAACTGAGCGACTAAGCACAGCACAGCACATAGTGACTAAGAGTAATGTTAGTATGAGAAGAGATAAATAGATCATTGGAATAGAATGGAGAGCTCCCAAACAGACCAGACATGTAAGAATTAACATTTTATTTTTTATTCCTTTTTTTTAAATTTATTTATTCTTTATTGAAGGATAATTGCTTTATAGAATTTTGTTGTTTTCATTCAAACCTCAATATGAATCAGCCATAGGCATACATATATCCCCTCCGTTTTGAACCTCCCTCCCATCTCCCTCCCCATCCCACCCCTCTAGGTTGATACAGAGCCCCTGTTTGAGTTTCCTTAGCTATACAGCAAATTCCTGTTGGCTATCTATTCTACATATGGTAATACAAGTATCCATGTTGTTCTTTCCATACATCTCACCGTCTTCTCCCCTCTCCTTATGTCCATAAGTCTATTCTCTATATCTGTTTCTCCATTTCTGCCCTGTAAATAAATTCTTCAGTACCATTTTTCTAGATTCTGTATATATGTATTAGAATATGATATTTAACATTCTCTTTCTGACTCACTTCTCTCTGTATAATAGGTTCTAGGTTCATCTACCTCATCAGAACTGACTCAAATGTGTTTCTTTTTATGGCTGAGTAATATTCCATTGTGTATATGTACCACAAAATTCTTTATCCAGTCATCTGTTGATGGACATCTAGGTTGCTTCCATGTTCTAGCTATTGTAAATAGTGCTGAAATGAACAATGGGATATGTGTGTTTTTTCAATTTTGGTTTCCTCAGGGTATATGTCTAGGAGTGGGATTGCTGGGGCATATGGTGGTTTTATTCCTAATTTTTTAAGGAATCTCCATACTGTCTTCAATTTACACTCCCACCAACAGTACAAGAGCATTCCCTTTCCTCCACACCCTCTCCAGCATTTACTGTTTGTAGACTTTTTGATGATGGCCATTCTGACTGGTGTGAGATGATATCTCATTGTAGTTTTGATTTGCATTTCCCTAATAATGAGCAATGTTGAGCATCTTTTCATGTGTTTGTTAGCCATCTGTATGTCTTCTTTGGAGAAATGTCTGTTTAGGTCTTTTTCCCACTTTCTGATTGGGTTGTTTGTTTTTTTGGCATTGAGTTGTATGAGCTGCTTGTATATTTTGGAAATTAATCCTTTGTCAGTTGTTTCATTTGCTATTATTTTCTCCCATTCTGGGGGTTGTCTTTTCACCTTGCTTATAGTTTCCTTTGCTGTGCAAAAGTTTTTAAATTTAATCAGGTCCTACTTGTTTAGTTTTGTTTTTATTTCTATTACTTTAGGAGGTGGATCATAGAGGATCTTGCTTTGATTCATGTCATCGAGGTTTCTGCCTATGTTTTCCTCTAAGAGTTTTATAGTTCCTGGTCTTACATTTAGGCCTTTAATCCATTTTGAGTTTATTTTTGTGTATGGTGTTAGGAAGTGTTCTAATTTCTTTGTTTTACATGTAGCTGATGAGTTTCCCCAGCACCATTTATTGAAGAGGCTGTCTTTGCCCCATTGTATATTCTTGCCTCTTTTGTCAAAAATAAGGTACCCATAGGTGCACGGGTTTATTTCTGGGCTTTCTGTCTTGTTTCATTGGTCTGTATTTCTGTTTTTGTGCCAGTACCATACTATCTTGATGAATGTAGCTTTATAGTATAGTCTGAAGCCAGGAAGATTGATTCCTCCAGTTCCATTCTTCTTTATCAAGACTGTTTTGGCTATTCAGGGTCTTTTGTGTTTCCATATGAATTGTGAAATTTTTTCTCTAGTTCTGTGAAAAATGTCATTGGTAATTTGATAGGGATCACACTGAATCTCTAGATTGCATTTGGCAGTATAGTCATTTTCACAATATTGATTCTTCCTACCCAGGAACATGGAATATCTCTCCATCCGCTTATGTCATCTTTGATTTCTTTCACTAGTGTCTTATAATTTTCTGTGTACAGTTCTTTTGTCTCCTTAGGTAAGTTTATTCTTAGATATTTAATTCTTTTTGTTGCCATGGCAAATGGGATTGATTCCTTAATTTCTCTTTCTGATTTTTCATTGTTAGTATATAGACATGCAAGCGATTTCTGTGTATTGATTTTGTATCCTGCAACTTTGCTAAATTCACTGATTAGCTCTAGTAATTTTCTGATATTATCTTTAGGGTTTCTATGTACAGTATCATGTCATCTGCAAACACTGAGAGCTTTACTTCTTTTTCAATCTGGATTCCTTTTATTTCTTTTGTTATTCCTTTTATTTCTTCTCTGATTGCTGTAGCTTGGACTTCCAGAGCTATGTTGAATAATAGTTGGGAAAGTGGACACCCTTGTCTTTTTCCTGATCTTAGGGGGGATACTTTCAGTTTTTCACCATTGAGAATAATGTTTGCTGTAGGCTTTTCATATATGGCCTTTACTATGTTGAGGTAAGTTCTTTCTATGCCCATTTTTTGAAGAGTTTTAATCATAAATGTGTGCTGAATTTTGTCAAAGGATTTTTCTGCATCTATTGAGATTATCATATGTTTTTATCTTTCAATTTGTTCATATGGTGTATCGCATTGATTGATTTGCATATACTGAGGAATCCTTGCATTCCTGGAATAAACCCAACTTGATCATGGTGTATGAGCTTTTTGATGTGTTGCTGAATTCTGTTTGCTAAAATTTTGTTGAGGATTTTTGCATCTATGTTTATCACTGATATTGGAGTGTAGTTTTCTTTTCATGTGTTGTCTTTGTCTGGTTTTGGTATCAGGGTGATGGTGGCCTCGTAGAATGAGTTTGGAAGTGTTCTTTCCTCTGCAATTTTTTGAAAGAGTTTTAGAAGAATAGGCATTAGCTCGTCTCCAAATGTTGGATAGAATTCTCCTGTGAAGCCATATGGTCCTGGGGTTTTGTTTTGAGGGAGATTTTTGATCACAGCTTCAATTTCAGTGCTTATATTATATTTTCTATTTCTTACTGGTTCAGTCTTGGAAGATTGACCTTTTCTAAGAATCTGCCCATTTCTTCCAGGTTATCCACTTTATTGCCATATCACAATAGTCTCTTATAATCCTTTGTATTTCCGCATTGTCATTTGTAACCTCTCCTTTCATTTCTAATTTTGTTGATTTGATTCTTCTCTTTTTTTCTTGATGAATCTGGCCAAAGGTTTGTCAATTTTGTTTATCTTCTCAAAGAACCAGCTTTTAGTTTTATTAATCTTTACTATTGTTTCTTTCATTTCTTTTGCATTAATTTCTGCTTAGATTTTTATGATTTATTTCCTTCTACTAACTTTGGAGTTTTTTTTGTTCTTCTTTTTCCAGTTGTTTTAGGTGTAAACTTGGGTTGTTTATTTGATATTTTTCTTATTTCCCGAAGGTAGGATTGTATTGCTATAAAATTCCCTTTTAGAACTGCTTTTGCTGCATCCCATAGGTTTTGAATTGTTGTGTTTTCATTGTCATTTGTTTCTAGAAAATTTTTTATTTCCCTTTTGATTTCTTCAGTAACCTGTTGGTTATTTAGAAATGTATTGTTTAATCTCCATGTGTTTATGTTTCTTACAGTTTTTTTTCTTATAATTGATATCTTAGTCTCATAGCATTGTGGTCAGAGAAGATGCTTGATACGATTTCAATTTTTTTTAATTTACTGAGATTTGATTTGTGACCCAAGATGTGGTCTATCCCAGACAATGTTCCATGTGCACTTGAGAAGAAGGTGTATTCTTCTGCATTTGGGTGGAATATCCTGAAGATATCAATGAGATCCATGTCATATAATGTATTATTTAAGACTTGTGTTTCCACATTAATTTTCGGTTTTGATGATCTGTCCATTGGTGTGACTGAAGTGTTAAAGTCCCCTACTATTATTGAAAGTGAAAGTTTAGTCGCTCAGTCATGTCCAACTCTTTGTGACCCCATGGATTGTAGAATACCAGACTCCTCCATCCATGGGATTTTCCAGGCAAGAGTACTGGAGTGGGTTGCCATTTCCTTCTCCAGAGGATCTTCCCGACCCAGGGATCGAACTTGGGTCTCCCACACTGTAGGCAGACACTTTACTGACTGAGCCACCAGGGAAGTCCCCTACTATTATTGTGTTACTGTAAGTTTCTCCTTTTATGTCTGTTCAGTTTAGTTCAGTTCAGGTCAGTCACTCAGTCATGTCCGACTCTTTGCAAAACCATGGACAGAAGAACGCCAGGCCTCCTTGTCCATTACCAACTCCCAGAGTTTACCCAAACTCATGTCCATTGAGTTGGTGATGCCATCCAACCATCTCATCCTTGGTCGTCCCCTTATCCTCCTGCCTGCAATCTTTCCCAGCATCAGGGTCTTTTCAAATGAGTCAGCTCTTCAGTCAGGTGGTCAAGTATTGGAGTTTCAGCTTCAACATCAGTCCTTCCAATGAACACTCAGGACTGATCTCCTTTAGGATGGACTGTTTGGATCTCCTTGCAGTCCAAGGGACTCTCGAGATCCTTCTCTAACACCACAGTTCAAAAGCATCAGTTCTTCAGTGCTCAGCCTTCTTTATAGTCCAACTCTCATATCCATGCATGACTACTGGAAAACCCATAGCTTTGACTAGACAGACCTTTGTTGGCAAAGTAATGTCTCTGCTTTTTAATATGCTGTCTAGGTTGGTCACAACTTTCCTTCCAAGGAGTAAGCATCTTTTAATTTCATGGTTGCGGTCACCATCTGCAATGATTTTGGAGCCCAAAAAAATAAAGTCTGCACTGTTTCCACTGTTTCCCCATTTATTTGCCATGTAACTGAATGCAGAAATCAAAACTTTAAAACTATTAGAAAAAAATGTAAAAGAATACTTTCATGTCTTCAGCATAGATTACAAAAAGCACAAATCACAAAGGGAAATATTGATGAACCAGACTATATTAAAATGTAAAGCTTCTGTATAAAAATCATGCTATAAATGACACTAAAACTCGAACAACTGCTTGGGAGAATATATTTGCAATGTGTGTAACTATCAAATGATGGGTATACATAATACATGAAGATCAATACATCAATTAGAAATAGACAAATGGAGGGAAGTGATATTAAAAAGGCAGTTCATGGAAAAGAGCACAAAGTTTATTATATGTTTAATAAACTTATAAAAAGAGGTTCAATCTTTCAAGTAAGGAGGAACATACAACTGAAAACAAATATTAGCTTCTATTTCACACCATCAGAGCAATAAAAATAAGTCAGAAAATATCAAGTGTTGATGGATCTCCGGTGAGCTTAGAACACTCAAACACTGTTAATGAGAGTACAAATTGGAGCAAGCGCATTTGGCACTAATATTAAAGTTGAAAATATACATACCAAGCATTCCACTTTAAGTATATATCCCAGAGCATCTTTCACTTATGTTCCAGTAGACATGTGTTGTGTGTAGTAGGATTATTATAATAGAAAAAGCTAGTAACAAGTTAATGTTTATCAAATTGGGATATATTCATATAATGAAGTACTACACAGCCATTATACATGAACTATGCATGCATGCATGCTAAGTCACTTCAGTCGTGTCCGACTCTGCAACCTTATGGACCATAGCCCGCCAGGCTCCTCTGTCCATGGGATTCTCCAAGTAAGAATACTGGAGTGAGTTGCCATGCCCTCATCCAGGGGATATTCCCAACCCAGGGATCGAATCCACATCTCTTATGTCTCCTGCACTCGCAGGCATGTTCTTTACCACAAGCATCATCTGGGAAGCCCCATAAAAGAACTGACTCTTCACCAAAAACATACTGAGATATGTTGAAATAAAAGAGTAAATTGCAGAATTATGTGAATAGTATGATACCATTCATGTAAACATACATAAGAATATGGGCTTCCCTGGTGGCTCAGATGGTAAAGAATCTGCCTGTAGTGCAGGAAACCTGGGTTCAATCATGGGTCGGGAAGGTCCCCTGGAGAAGGACTGGCTACTCACTCCAGTATTCTTGCCTGGGAAATCCAATGGACAGAGCAGCCTGACGGGCTACAGTCCATGGGGTAGCAAAGAGTTGGACATGACTGAGGGACTAACACTTTCACTTTTCACATATGAATATACATGAAATACACCATGAATATATATGTGATGGAGTTATAAGAACACAGACTGGAAAGATAGTAGGATACAAAATTGAATCCTACTAGATGGCATTTAATTGAATGCCATTAAAAAAGTAACCTGACCCACCTCTTGAGAAATATGTATGCAGGTCAGGAAGCAACAGTTAGGACTGAACATGGAACAACAGACTCGTTCCAAATAGGAAAGGGAGTATGTCAAGGCTGTATATTGTCACCCTCCTTATTTAACTTCTATGGAGAGTACATCATGAGAAACGCTGGGCTGGAAGAAGCACAAGCTGGAATCAAGATTACCGGGAGAAATACCAATAACCTCAGATATGCAGATGACACCACCCTTATGGCAGAAAGTGAAGAAGAACTAAAGAGCCTCTTGATGAAAGTGAAAGAGGAGAGGGAAGAGGTTGGCTTAAGGCTCAACATTCAGAAAACTAAGATCATAGCATCCAGTCCCATCACTTCATGGCAAATAGATGGGGAAACAGTGGCAACAGTGGCTGAATTTATTTTGAGGGGCTCCAAAATCACTGCAGATGGTGACTGCAACCACAAAATTAAAGGTGCTTACTCCTTGGAAGGAAAGTTATGACCAACCTAGACAGCATATTAAAAAGCAGAGACGTTACTTTGCCAACAAAGGTCCATTTAGTCAAAGCTATGGGTTTTCCAGTAGTCATGTATGGATGTGAGAGTTGGACTATAAAGAAAGCTGAGTGCAGAAGAATTGATGCTTTTGAACTGTGGTGTTGGAGAAGACTCTTGAGAGCCCCTTGGACTACAAGGAGATCCAGCCAGTCCATCCTAAAGGAGATCAGTCCTGAGTGTTCATTGGAAGGACTGATGTTGAAGCTGAAACTCCAATACTTTGGCCACCTGATGTGAAGAGCTGACTCATTTGAAAAGACCCTGATGCTGGGAAAGATTGAGGGCAGGAGGAGAAGGGGACGACAGGATGAGATGGTTGGATGGCATCACCAACTCAATGGACATGAGTTTGGGTAAACTCCAGGAGTTGGTGATGGACAGGGAAGCCAGGCATGCTGTAGTCCATGGGGTTGCAAAGAGTTGAACATGACTGAGCGATTGAACTGAACTGAACTGACTGAAAAAAGTAAATGGCACTGGAGAAAGACTATGCAGATGCTTTCAACTCTGTAATTTTGTTCTTCTATTTAAAAAAAAATCTGAAGCAAATGGCAAAATTCAATTATGTGTTCTACATACTTGTTTGTTGGTTATATTGTTCTCTGTACTTTGCCTGTGCTTAGATGTTTGTTTCAATAATGCAATAAAGATGTTACATGAGGTGAACAAGGTTTTAGAGAACCACAATTATTCATACTTATTGGAGGCCCTTCTCCCTCATAGAACTTTGAAATGACCATACAGTTGGTGTAGAATTGCTGTGGCGATATTGTTTGAGTAAAGATTGCTGTGTATAAAGACTATACAATAGAATGTTCTTTGAATAAATACACAGATACACATATATGATATGTGATATATATGATGTATATATGATAATTATGCCTCATTTTATTGCCCAAGATACTGGCAGAACTAAAGCTGCTAATTACAGGCTAAGATCTAAGGAAGTAACCAAAGGAAAACTGTCTGTACTACTATGTAGGGTCCATATGTCAAGACAGAGAGTCCAGACAATACAGGATAATTAGGAGGACTCGTGGAAGATCAACAGAATAAGATACCACCCCCTGGACAGAGGGTTCAACAGTTAAGATCTCTAGTTCAGGCTTCTGGTTACACTTGATAGAGCAAAGGACAGCTCGTAGCAAGCCATCAAGAAGGAGCAGCTTCACAAATCTCTTTCCACCTGAGAGATCAGTGGACAATCCCTATGAGCCTAGCTGTCTGAGAGAGGTCCTGTCACACATGGTTGACATTATTCTCCAACACAAAGCAACCAATAGAAAGATTCTGTGCCCATCTCCCTCCTTCTTCCTCTGGATAAAATTGTTGTTTGCTTAGAATAAAACTACACATTCTGTAAAAACACTTGCCTTTCCTGTGCAAAGCAATGATCTCACCCATGAGCAGTAAGAGTAGACACTGAGTTGTTCTCCAGTAAATGGTGAACTGAACTGATGCTGGGCCATTGACATCATCTTAGTCCTTCCATGGCTTCTATTTCCAAATGCTCACTATCAAGCATTATCTTAACATCATCATGCATGGTTCTGAGCATCTTCCAAAAGCAAAGCACATCACTACACGACAGCATACCAGAGAGGTATGAGGTGATGTGGTGAAGGGTTTACAATCAATCATATATCTATAAGAAAACAATCTCTGGTAAAATGCTAATCTAAGTTTCAAACAGTATACACTGTAGGAGGTCAGGAGTAGTTGAGGTTGTAAAGGAAGTTTTCATCAACCAGATGGGCTTGGCATGGTTTTAAAAGACAATGTGTGTGCTGTATGTGCTCAGTAGTGTCCAACTCTTTGCGACCCCATGGACGATAGCCTGCCAGGCTCCTCTGTCCATGGGATTCTCCAGGCAAGAATACTAGAATGGGTTGCCATTTCCTCCCCCAGGGGATCTTCCTGACCCAAGGATCCAACCCACATAACCAGCATCTGCTGCATTGGCAGGAGGATTCTTTACCTCTGAGCCACCTGGGAAGCCCATTCTAAAAGACAGTAGGAGCACACATTTGAATCATGTCCACATGATTTTTCTTCAGAAAAGTTATTTTTAGATCACAGATAGCAAATGGATTTCAGTTTCATTCATTCACCTAATGACCACTCCAATCAATAGGTGGTCAGCCTGAAGAAGGGCTAAGACTTCTTTGAGCTTGGAGGAAAGTGTTGGTCTCCTTCCAAGGTATCTGCCATAGGCCCAGCTTGAGTGGGTGGTAGCATGTGTATGCCATTTTTTTGTAAATCACTACATATGATTCCAAAGATAGCTTTGCCTATTGAGTGAAATCATGCCCATGTTATCCCTGCATGGTCCTGAAATACTAAATTCAAGATTCTTCTCATATGTACAAGAAGACTTGTACAGCTTTACATCTAATTACAGAGCCCATAAAGAAACTTCTCTGTCTTGAAGGTAGTTTCAACAGCCACATGGAAGTTTACTGAGATTAATGTCTTTGTTCGAAGTATTGCACTAGGATATGATATGTGGGTGGAATCCTGTGGGATGCTGACAGTTTGTGGGAATTTTATGTGGAAGGAACTGGGTTAATAAGGTCCCCATTTTTCCTTTTTTGGCTTAAGCATTATTCTACAGTGCATGTGTAGGAAAATCTTTCTTATTTGTAGAGCTTGCATTCAATATTTTCATAAAAGAAATCATTGTGACAGTGTATGTCAAGAAATGAGTCATGTGTGATTTGAAGTTCTATAGGTATTTTCCTCTAGAATCATAACAATAGCAATAAAACTTCATGTGCACACAAAACTTCCCTGAAAGATGATATTGAAGTTGATGTAAGTGTACAGTGTTTGGCTTGAAAGACAGACATAAATACCTACAGCACATCCTGATCAGTCTCAAACTAGGTCATCAGCAAGACATAATGGAAAGCACTCAGACTCTGTGCTCAGAAATACCTTGATGCAAATCCTGAATCCACCATTTTCTAACGATATGACCTTGGGCGATTTCTTCAAACCGGAATAGCACTAGTAATAGATAGCCCACAAGATTGTTAAAAGGAGTAAATGAGATAATGTATATAAAGTGAAAGTGTTACTCGCTCAGTCTTGTCCAACTCTTTGTGATCTCATGGACCGTAGCCCACCAGGCTCCTTTGTCCATGGAATTCTCCAGGCAAGAATACTGGAGCGGGTAGCCATTCCCTTCTTCAAGGGATCTTCCCCACTCAGGGACTGAACCCAGGTCTCCCACATTGCAGGCAGATTCTTTACCATCTGAGCCACCAGGGAAGTCCTTTATGTTTGTAAAGCACCTAATAAGTGCCTGGTTCATTGTATGATTTCAATAAATTTACGTTCCTTTCCTCTATTTTACCCTGATCCTACTTATAGAGTAGCTGACTCTAATCTGAAAATTCTCTCTGGTTTTCTATCCCACTTTCATTTGAGCAAGGGAAAATATTTCCTTCATTTCCGAATGATTTTCTGTGTTTCTGCTCCTGATCGCACAACTGCCTCCTGGGAATGCAGCCTTCTGGCCTTTGTGACCCTCTGTATCCTTCTCAACTTTCTGTCACCAGAGGCAACCCTTGCAGCTTTTCTACCTTGAAGGGTTGCCCCAGGCAAGCTACTGGCTGATGGCTTTTGCTAATAACTCCAGTCTTCAGAAAGGCAGGCTTCATGGGTATTGAAAAAGGAGAGTCTATTCCTAGTAGTAGAAGATTCAAATTTATAAATTCCTTTAGGCCAGGGACTGTATGTCCTGTTTCTTTATTTCTTACTGGTAAGCTAGTAAATATTAGGAAATACTTAGTCAATAGAATTAAATATTTGTCTAATTACTGATTGATAATAAGAGAAGAAAGAAATGGCAGTCATGTGGGCAAAGGGTCAGAGAAAAAAAGGGTTTGAGGAGAAAGATATGCAAGAAAACCTTGAGAAAGGATGCTAAAGGTGGGGTAGAAGTGCCTCAGCAGGCCGTTGAGTTTTAGCAAAAGAAAAATAAATAAAATAAGGAAAAATAAACTCAGTGCCCCAGTTATCCAAATTAGTACTGGACAGTTTGTGGGCCATGAAATGTTTCATTGTGTACTGCTCTGTTTTGCTGGGGTGAGCATGGCTTCCTTTACAGCCGGCTAAGCACACCCTAAAGGCTTTTTATGTCCCTCGTGAAAACTCTAGCCCAGCCAGAAGTCATTTCCAGACTTTATGATAGTTCTGTTTGGGGAATTCTCTATACTTTTCATCCCAGAAAAGATTTCAAGTATCACTGAAACCTCAGCTTCAATGACCCGAAAAAAGTTGAGAAGGAACTGTATTTTTTTTTTTTTTTCAGGAAACTCTTCCAGTGCTGTGTAGCTGGGGCAGAATGGCACTTTATAAATAGCTGCCTGCTCATTGAGCAGTAACAGTGTGTAGCAGACTGACAAAAATGACGCTGCTTTTAACCTCATAGTACACCTGATTCTGCCCTGAGAAAAGTGGATTTCTCTCCTATTTGTCTTGGCGCAGAGACACAATGAAAGATACCTCTATCCTGGTCACACAGAAGAAATGATTTGATTCTTGAATCAGTTGAGTCACCTACGTAAGCATTCCTGAAAGTAATATTTCAGAGTATCTTAGTCAAATCATTTGTGCAAGTATGATCATGCACGAGCGCTCTACACACACACTTGTGGGTATATAAAAAGTTTTGTGAGTAGATAAAAAGAGAAAGGAATGACTTGGTAAGGAGAATGAGTTGATGACCGTTTTACATTGTTGATGTCCTATCTGTTGTCTTTAAGAGATTAGCTTTTACAAAACAGTTTAAATGTTTGAAATGACACATACTGCTCGCTACTTTTGGTGGGCTAAGTTCTTATGATATGGACAGTATCAATAAGTGTAATTTCAAGTGCCATGATGATATATTCAGCTTATTATAACTTTTCTTAAGAAAGCACACCAAATTGGGTTGAAATATTTAATTTTATACTTAGAGCTTGGTTTTCTTCATTCCATGCCAGTTTCTATTTTAATCCATTTTAAAACTTGTAAGTATGGCATGGTTTTATAAAAAGATACATATTTTTCTATTTTTCCAGAAAAATAAAATAGAAAGCAATTTTAAAAAGTAACAATTGCTGTTCATCAGCTGAAGAGGGTATTGGGGTAGAGGAAAGGGAGATGCCATTTCAACATGTTGCTCACAGTTAAGTAAGGAGCCCTTCAAATGGTTAAGAAAAAGTTATCTTTGACCCTTAAGAATATATTTTTGGATTTTCAAGGGTCCTTTGTCCCCTGTAAGTCTCATTTTATGAAACTATCTTTACAAAGGGAATTATCACCAGGAAAGGATTTGGTTTCACAACAAGTTCCCGCTCCCCCCTCAAAGAAGAGCATTATTACAATAAAGACAGAATAAAAAATTCTTCCTTGTATAAATTATATTTTTTATTGCCTGTATTTTATGATGTATTTTATGATGCTTGGACATCTTGTGTGCTCAGTCATGTGTAACTTTTTGTGACTTCACAGACTGTAGCACACCAGACTCCTTTGTCCATGAAATTTTCCAAGCAACAATACTGAAGTGGGTTGCCATTTCCTTCTACAACGGATCTTCCTGACCTTGGGATCAAAACTACATCTCCTGTGTCTCGTGCATTGGCATCCAGATTCTCTACCACTGTGCCACCTGGCAAGTCCTTTGACATCTTAGGACCTTGCTAATCCTTGACAGACTGCCACTTCTGGGGCTGACTAATTCCTGGAGCTAGTAAACAATTTACCTTCAAGTACACCCTTCACATGCAAACGCCTAACCCCAACCAACTGCTTTCTCAAACTCTCACACACCATGTCAATATTCTCCCTGCCCTAAATCACCCCAAGGCCAGGTACCAGACAAGTGAAGACCACCCCTATAGCCCAGAGCCAACTAAAATTAATAAAACTAGCCAATCCCAAAGCTCATCCTTCCTTTCCTGTGAAAACCGTAAAAAAGGCTTTCCCGCATGGTCTCCCTTCACTCCTTCTGTGTCCTGATAGACCCTAGTATTTCCTGTTTGGCCATACATGATGTTCCATGTTCCTTCCACTTGGAAACCGTGAGTAATAAACTCTTCTTTCAAAGGCAGTTGTCTCTGAGTCTGTCACTTTACCATATTGATTAAAACAACTCCAGGGTCCCTTTTCAAGACATTCTTAGATTCTCAGACAGTCAGGAATCCCAGTTTGAGAGACATGGCTAAAGAGCAGCAGTTCTCAAAGTGTGGGCTCTGGATCAGCAGCATCATCTTGTTAGAGATGCATCAGCTTGTTAGAGATGCAAATTCTCAGAGTCCGTTCAGACTTCCAGCCTCAGAAACTCTGGGACGGGGATCCAGGGTGTTCTGATATACCCTCTAGCTAGAGAAACCCTACTCTCTAGATGCTCATGGCAATCCTGTGTGAGAGTATAGTTGTTAATAGATAACACCCTTAGAAAGGTGTTATCTATTAAATATTTTTAACTGCAGTATAGTTGATTTACAATGTTGTGTTAATTTCTGTTGTACAGTAAAGTGATACATGCATTCTTTTTTAAATATTATTTTCCATTATGGTTTATCATAAGATATTAAATATAGTCCCTTGTACTATACAGTAGGACCTTGTTTTTAATCCGTTCTATAGGTAATAGGTTACATCTGCTAACCCCCACCTCCAATTCCACCCCACCCCTGCCCCTTCCCCCTGGGCAACCACCAGTCTGTTCTCTATACATGCATGCATGCTAAGTCACTTCAGTTGTGTCCTACTCTTTGCAACCCCATGGACTGTAACCTGCCAGGCTCCTCTGTACGTGAGATTTTCCTGGCAAGAATACTGGAGTGGATTGCCATTTCCTTCTTTACTATTCTCTATAGATGACACCTTTTTTCTTTTTTTTTAATTAATTAATTTATTTTAATTGGAGGCTAATTACTTTACAATATTGTAGTGGTTTTTGCCATACATTGACATGAATCAGCCATGGGTGTACATGTGTTCCCCATCCTGAACACCCCTCCCATCCCTCCCCATCCCATCCCTCAGGGTCATCCCAGTGCACCAGCCCTGAGCACCCTGCCTGATGCATCGAACCTGGACTGGCGATCTATTTCACATATGATAATATACATGTTTCAATGCTATTCTCTCAGATCATCCCACCCTCGCCTTCTCCCAGAGTCCAAAAGACTGTTCTTTACATTTGTGTCTCTTTTGTTGTCTTGCATATAGGATCATTGTTACCATCTTTCTAAATTCCATATATGTGCTTTAGTATACTGTATTGGTGTTTTTCTTTCTGACTTACTTCACTCTGTATAATAGGCTCCAGTTTCATCTACCTCATTAGAATTGATTCAAATGCAATCTTTTTAATGGCTGCATAATATTCCATTGTGTATATGTACCACTGCTTTCTTATTCATTTGTCTGCCGATGAATATCTAGGTGGCTTCCACGTCCTGGCAATTGTAAACAGTGCTGTGATGAACATTGGGGTACATGTGTCTCTTTCAATTCTCGTTTCCTCTGTATGAATGCCCAGCAGTGGGGTTGCTGGGTCGTATGGCAGCTCTATTTCCAGGTTTTTAAGGAATCTCCACACTGTTCTCCATAGTAGCTGTACTAGACTGCAACACTATAAGAGGGTTCCCTTTTCTCCACACCCTCTCCAGCATCTAGTGTTTATAGACTTTTTGATAGCAGCCATTCTGACCAGCGTGAGATGGTACCTCACTGTGGTTTTGATTTGCATTTCTCTGATAATGAGTGAGGTTGAGCATCTTTTCATGTGTTTGTTAGCCATCTGTATGTCTTCTTTGGAGAAATGTCTGTTTAGTTCTTTGGCCCATTTTTTGATTGGGTCATTTATTTTTCTGGAATTGAGCTGCATGAGCTGCTTGTATATTTTTGAGATTAATTCTTTGTCAGTTGCTTCGTTTGCTATTATTTTCTCCCATTCTGAAGGCTGTCTTTTCACCTTGCTTATAGTTTCCTTCGTTGTGCAAAAGCTTTTAATTTTAATTAGGTCCCATTTGTTTATTTTTGCTTTTATTTCCATTACTCTTGGAGGTGGGTCATAGAGGATCCTGCTGTGATTTATGTCAGAGAGTGTTCTGCCTATGTTTTCCTCTAGGAGTTTTATAGTTTCTGGTCTTACATTTAGATCTTTAATCCACTGAGTTTATTTTTGTGTATGGTGTTAGAAAGTGTTCTAGTTTCATTCTTTTACAAGTGGTTGACCAGTTTTCCCAGCACCACTTGTTAAAGAGATTGTCTTTTCTCCATTGTATATTCTTGCCTCCTTTGTCGAAGATAAGGTGTCCATAGGTGTGTGGGTTTATCTCTGGGCTTTCTATTTTGTTCCATTGGTCTATATTTCTGTCTTCGTGCCAGTACCATACTGTCTTGATGACTGTTGCTCTGTAGTATAGCCTGAAGTCAGGCAGGTTGATTTTTCCAGTTGCATTCTTCTTTCTCAAGACTGCTTTGGCTATTCGAGATTTTATGTATTTCCATATGAATTGTGAAATTATTTGTTCTAGTTTTCTGAAAAATACCTTTGGTAGCTTGATAGGGATTGCATTGAATCTATAGACTGCTTTGGGTAGTATACTCATTTTCACTATATTGATTCTTCTGATCCATGAACATGGTATATTTCTCCATCTATTTGTGTCCTATTTGATTTCTTTCATCAGTGTTTTATAGTTTTCTATATATAGGCCTTTTGTTTCTTTAGGTAGGTTTATTCCTAAGTATTTTATTCTTTTTGTTGCTATGGTGAATGGAATTGTTTCCTTAATTTCTCTTTCTGTTTTCTCACTGTTAGTGTATAAGAATGCAAGGGATTTCTGTGTGTTGATTTTATATCCTGCAACTTTACTATATTCATTGATTAGCTCTAGTAATTTTCTGGTGGAGTCTTTAGGGTTTTCTATATAGAGAATCATGTCATTGGCAAACAGTGAGAGTTTTACTTCTTCTTTTCCAATCTGGATTCCTTTTATTTCTTTTTCTGCTCTGACTGCTGTGGCCAAAACTCCCAAAACTATGTTGACTAGTAGTGGTAAGAGTGGGCACCTTTGCCTTGTTCCTGATTTTACGGGAAATGCTTTCAGTTTTTCACCATTGAGGCTAATGTTTGCTGTGGATTATCATATATGGCTTTTATTACGTTGAGGTATGTTCCTTCTATTCCTGCTTTCTGGAGGGTTTTTATCATAAATCGATGTTGAATTTTGTCAAAGGCTTTCTCTGCATCTATTGAGATAATCATATGGGTTTTATCTTTCAATTTGTTAATGTGGTGTATCACATTGATTGATTTGCAGATATTGAAGAATCCTTGCATCCCTGGGATAAATCCCACTTGGTCATGATGTATGATCTTTTTAATATGTTGTTGGATTCTATTTGCTAAAATTTTGTTAAGGATTTTTGCATCTATGTTCATCAGTGATATTGGCCTGTGGTTTTCTTTTTTTTTTGTGGCATATAGATAACACCTTTTTCTTCCTTGAATTCCTAGGTTCTCTTTTCATTCTCTTGTCCCTTTTTATTCCTGTACCTTTTGGGGGCACCAGCACTTTCCTTCATGAAGCTATCTGTGTAACACTGGCATTATTTCCTGGTCATTAAAGTCACCCTCCTAAGGTATCAATTTCACTCTTTGAAAGCAAAACTATCATCATCATCTCAGGATTGCACAAGTGCAGGCACAGCCTTGAGAGTGACATCTCTTAACATTTTGTGTCCTAGCTTCCCCTTGCTGCACCCAAATTCTAGCCCCAGATCCACAGGAGCCACTAGTCACTGGGGCTAAAGGACACAGTGCTGAGGAGAAATCGAGTTTGAAAATTCTAGATCAGTGCCCAAATTGCCAACATCCGTATGCCTTTATCTGCTTGTTTCTCTCTCACAAATAAAATGCGTCTTTTCCTCAAACTGAAACTTTTTTTGGCAATGCTGGCTGGCTTGCAGGATCTTAGTTCCCTGATAAGAGATTGAACTCAGGCCCTTGGCAGTGAGAGCAGAGTCCTAACCACTGGACAGCCAGGAAATTCCCTGAAACCTTCTTAAAATTGTGGAAGTTTTAAGACATCTTTATGATATCACCTCTTGTTACTTGTCAGAAACAGACTAAAACGCTGTAAATATATATATATATATATATATATATATATATGTAATCTTTTTCTCGTTTTATTTGTTTTAATTCAATTTTTATTGGAGTATAGTTGTTTTGCAATGCTGTGTTAGTTTCTGTGTGCTGTGCTTAGTCGCTTAGTTGTGTCCAACTCTTTGCAATTCCATAGACTGTAGCCTGCAGGCGCCTCCATCCATGGAATTCTCCAGGCAAGAATACTGGAGTGGGTTGCCATGCCTTCCTCCAGGGGATCTTCCCAATCCAGGGATTGAACCCAGGTGTTCCACATTGCAGGTGGATTCTTTACTGTCTGAGCTACCAGGGAAGCCCATGTTAGTTTCTACTGTACAGCAAAGTGAATCAGCTACATGTATACATATATTGCTTCTTTGTTAGATTTTCTTCTGGTTTAGGTCATCACACAGTATTGAGTAGAGCTCCCTGTGCTATTCAGTATATTCTCATTAGCTGTCTATTTTATACATAGTATCAATAGTTTATATGTATCAATCTCAATCTTCCAATTCATCCCACCCCTCCTTTTCACCCTTGATATCCATCTGTTTGTTCTCTATGTCTGTGTTTCTATTTCTGTTTTGCAAATAAGATCATCTATTCCATTTTTTGTAGATTCCACTTATATACATTAATATACAATATTTGTGTTTTCTCTTTTAGACTTACTTTACTCTTAAATATATAATCTTGATGTAAACATTTCCATAATCATTTTCAACCAAGTGAGTGAAAGTTCTCTTTCTTCCCCAAGTGGTGAAAAGGAATCCAAAGGAACATGCTACCGTTTAATAAGGAGCCTTATTAAAATGAATATACTCCTACTTGTTTCTCACAAATACAAGTTTTCTTTCCCTTGTTTGCATAGATGAATGTTTAAACTTTTCCTCATCCGTGTGTAGTGACATCACTAGTTTATTTGCCAAGTAAACAAATAAGCATGTGAAGCCCCATGGGCAAAAGACATAAATATTTCCTAATCATTATAACTGTCTCCCCATATTTGTCTGGTTCCTAGTACAAAAAACATCATTTTTAAAAGCCTTCCAAAATTTCACTAAAGAAGCTCAGAATTCCAGAGGAAGTATGAGGATGAGAGAAGAATGGAATGGAGCTCTGGCTGAAATCCACTGTGGCACCTTGTAAAAGTCACTTAGCCTCTCAGGCCTCTATATTCTCCTCTTCTCATTTTAGATAATGTCTAAAGTCCAGTGAACCCCCATGACTCAAAGCTTCTACACAGAGAGAGTTGGATCCCATCTCCTTGCCCCATTCCAAGACGTGGTCAACTGTAAGGAGAACACAGCTTTGGCACTGGAATGGATGGTGCCATTGCTCCAGAAGCACAGTGGTCTGGGATTGTCTCCTGCCCTGGAAGAACCTCACCATTGATTGGCATATAACCCCCCTCTCAGGCAACCCACCTATGATTTGGGAAGACTCTTGCCCTAGGGTAGGGCTTTCCTATTGACTTTCCTCCAGGCAGGAGGAGCATGGTTTTAATTTCCCAACCTGATGAGGTTAAATTCTTCTTCTAACACAGTGGTTCTCAACCTTGGCTGCACTTTCACATCATCTGAGGAACTCTTAAAAGTAACAATATCTAGGTCCTACCCCCAGGGATTCTGATATTGGCCTGGGTATGGCCAAGTCACTGGGATTTTCAAAAGATCCCAGATGGTTCCAAATGCAGCCAGATTTCAGGACCGCTGTGAAGGTGATGCTGTATCGTGATTCAAAAGGCTGGCCTCAGGTCCCTCTTGAAGTTGGATAGTAAAAGAAACGAGGAAGAAAGAAATGGCCACAGAAGAGGACCAGAGGAGAAATGAATGGCTGAAGGAGGAAGCATTAGGCAAGTACTGAAGACAGTCTCCACCATCCTCAGAAATTAGGAGCTGAACAAACTCATCATGCTGGTGGGGCAGTGATTCTTTGCAGGCAGCTGACTCCCCGGCTTGGTTTCTGGCTTCATGAGAGCCCAGGGGACATGAAAGCTAATCCCATGCAGAGATGTGTCTGTTTTCCATCTGACTCTCTGCTCTCCCTCCCTAAACACTGCCTTATGTGGGGACTGCTAAGTGGGCACACTTTCTCCATGTGCCACACTGGGCTTGGCACATGTGCTCAAAGATGCAGCCAGGCTGCTAAAGACAGGAGCCGAGTCCCCCTGCAGACCCCTTGATTGGGTAACCAATAGACCTATATCACACACAAATGACTGCACTTCCGAGTCTGGGCTTTAATTGCCTTTCCTTACAAAACAGGCTCCTAAGTAGCTGAAGAGAATCAATCTGGCAAAGGTATTTATTTGGTTGAGTGAGGTATTACACTAAAAACAGTCGCCTGAGAACAAAAGCGACAGCATTAAAAACTGACAGGCCTATAAACCCCAGGGCACTCAGACAGATCCCTTAGTTTATATAACACCTTACAGCTTCCCAAACACTCCAACAGACACTTTTAGGTTCAGTTCAGAGCATCCCCAGGAGGCAGGTAAAGCATTAACCATCTCCTTGGTGGCTCAGATGGTAAAGAATCTGCCTGCAATGTGGGAGACCTGGGTTCAATCCCTGAATCGGGAAGCTCCCCTGGAGAAGGAAATGGTTACTCACTCCAGTATTCTTGCCTGGAGAATTCCATGAACAGAGGAGCCTGGCAGGCTACAGTCCATGGGGACACAAAGAGTCAGACATGACTGAGCAACTAACACTTTCAACACTTTATATATAAGGATGCAAAAGCTCAAAGTGGCTTAGTAACTGATCCAAGATGTCACAGCCATTGTGCACGTTCTGGACCTATCTGTTCTTGGTCTATTTTCCTTGCCCTTCTTATTCTGCCTTGAAGGGCAGGGAGCTCGACCCCCTCAGGCCAAACTGTAGAGGAGGCTCCTTGCATTAGCTGGGTGCAGCCAATGTAAGGAAAGGTGGCAGACGTGGTGGAGGGAGGAAGAAGCTAATCCCCTACACCGCTTCTGGTGGTTTCTCCTGCACGGACAGTGTCTTTTTCCTTGTTGTTCAGATTCGTCCTGATGCCAGCTTTGGCTAGCTGCCTCCCATCCCTCAGTTCCTGCCTGTGTCATGGTTTGGTCCCTTCCTCCCTCTGCTTTTGTGTGTTCCTGCTGTTGTTCATCTCGGAGTTGCCAAGTGGCTTCTTTGTCTTCTCAGTGATTCCTTTACCTGAGTAACCAGCTCCCTGCATTAAAGTGCTCTGTGTTAAGCACTCGAGAGTTCTGTTTACCAGCAAGACTCTGTATCAGGCAGGTCCTGGCAGGAACCAGATGGTGCACTCAACAGGGGAACCAAACAGAGTTGAACAAAGAGGCTGTTTACACTGATGTAGGCAGGTTGATGGGAACTGACAGGGCATGGTGGGGAATTGCTAGGAACTCACTTACCCTGGACCAGCTAGGGCAAGGGGAGGCGGTTGTATTACCAGGATCAGATAAGGGCTACTGACTCAGAAGGCGCCTCCTCCTCCTGATATGAGCTGTGGCCATAGGTATAGGGGGCTTCCCTTGTGGCTCAGCTGGTAAAGAATCTGCCTGCAATGCGGGAGACCTGGGTTCGATCCCTGGGTTGGGAAGATACCCTGGAGAAGGGAAAGGCTACCCACTCCAGTATTCTGACCTGGAGAATTCCATGGACTCTATAGTTCATGGGGTGGCAAAGAGTTGGACATAACTGAGCAAATTTCACTTCACTTTATAGGTATAGGAACTGCTCAAATCACATCTTGATGAGGAGGGAGGAAGGAGAATAAATATACCTTTATCTCCTTTCATCTCCTGTCTCCTGCTCGTGCCTCTCAGTAATCAAACCTAACTGAAAGCCAGGGATGGTGGACAATGTGTGACGTGATCCATAGGGGTCAGTCTCCAGGAGCACAGCCAGTGCAAAGGAAAGAAGGGAGGGGTGTGTGTGTGTGTGTGTGTGTGTTGGAGAAGGAGAAAGCAAACGGAGAGCAACCAGTTTGACTCATATGGCCAATAAAATGTTGAATCAGCACTAGCACCCTGATGTTCTAATTTCAGATCTCAAGTTTTTTTTCTGCTTCACCAGGTAGATTAGACATGAGATAGTATGGCACTTCTATCTTTGCTTCTGATTATTGCATAGAGTGGGGTCAATATTTAGGCAAGTCAAGCTTTTACCTGTGACTACGGGATCCTAAAACCCTCTCTGGGAATGGTCTTCAGAAGGACGGTTTATCTGATAGATCTCTTAGGAATAATCTCATTCTGATCAAGGAGATTTTAACTAATTCTGAGCTTTTCCTGTGTGTACGTGTGTGTGCTGATTTCATTTTTTTTCAATGAGCAAATAGTTTTATAATTTTTTAAACTGCACTATTTTATTTCAAGGTTCACAAAAAGATTTTCTGGACAATAGCAAACAGTTATATAATTTTTTAAAAAATTTCACTGTTTAATTTTCAGAGATGATTTATGCCTCCAACCCCCAGCCTCATTTCTTGATTCTAAACAATATTCTTGAGTTTTCACAAATTGAAAACTTCTTTGTTTTACAGACAAGGCAACCTGAGCCCCTAAGGGAAGTGGCTTGTCCCAAGTCTCCCTGCCAGTTGGGGACAGAGCTGGGACTAGACCCAGATTCCCTGCATCCCTTTAACACCACCATCCTGCTCCTAATGTAGACTGGTTTTGCCTCTGTAAGAACAATATTCGCCACTTTTTCCTGGGAAAGCTTCTGTGAACCTAAGCTCTTCAGGTAGAAGAAGCAGAGAGAGAGCAAGAGAGGGGTAGGAGGGTGAGCTGAAGCTGGCCAGGAGAGGAGGCGCAGGCAGGGGGTGACAACATGGAGAAAGAGGGGGGCACAACTGTGAGAAGAACTGGCAGGCCAGGAGGGGTACAAGGACTAAGCAACCAATGTACATCAAAATAAACATGGAATACCATGACCCTCCGTTGCTGTTTCCTGGGCAAACGCATCTGAATTTGTTTTTACTAAAACTAGCATCTGTGGAGCCATGATGGGCTGGGGCTTTTGCCAGACTCAAAGTGCTTTATTGGTTTCTGCACACTGTGAGGTCGCCCTCCCCCCACTCAGCAGCAGGGCCTTTTATAGACACATGCTTTGTCTCAGGAGGAAGGCACGGCTGAAATGGATTGCTTAATGTTCTAGACTGGAGTGAATCTGGTAATGTCTGAGGAAATGTCAGAGAGCGTTCCTTATTATTTCACTCGGGCCCATTTGAGTACTTAGCATCTGTGTGGGGCTGAGATTTCAGTCTGCCTTTAAGTGGCATAGCTGTGTGGCATAGTTTAGCTTTTCTTAAGTGACAGAAAACTTAGGTACAGAGCCCAGAGTAACTTTGGAGCAACTGGAGAAAAATGAAACTTAGGAGAAATGTAGGGACATCTTGAGAAAAAATAAACATGCCCCATTGCTTGGCAAAACTCTGCTCACAACCCACAACTCGGGTCACTCAATATTTAAAACCATGAGGCACCACAAAATGTTCCAGCAGCTACGAGCTAAAGCAGAGAAATACTGCCAAGCAGGCAAACATGTTTGATATGCTCTTTTTTCCTTTCCTTCTTGTCTTCTCCCTCTGTCTTTGTGGGTGTCTCTGCAACATTCTCCTGCCCTGACTCCCCAAAGTCTCCAGTCACAAGCAGCATTGAACTTGGACCCTTCCCTTGAGTTTCAGACTCGCCCTTCAATTCATCAGCAACACATCCATTCCTTGAGGGCCTGCATTGGCAGAAATGGCCTTTAAAATCCCACACTGAGTTTTTTTGTTTCTAAACTTTGAGTCACTGAGAAAATCAAGGTGATTCCCCAATTTATACTATGGTGTGAATGGCTTATCTAAGTTAGATGTGTTAGCCCTCCTAAGGATATTTGCCCTTTTCAAAGTGGACACTGAATTCACATATACACACTACTATATATAAAATAGGTAACCAACAGGGACCTACTGTTGGTTAGCACTCAGCATAGGGAACTATACTCAATATTTTGTAATAACCTATAAGGGAAAAGAATCTGAAAAATAATATATAGATAGATAGATACAGATATAATCTGAATCACTTTTCTGTATATCTGAAACTAACACAACATTTCAAATCAACTATTCTTCAATGTTTAAAATTTAGGTAATTAATTAAAATAAAAATGAAGCCAGAGGATGTCCTCAGGTGACAGAGAGTCAATTGCAGTGATAAAGTACTGGTCTCAGATCTACTGCCGTCATCAGTGACCTTAAGCAAGTGAATTATACTCTCTCTGTCTCTTGCAAAACCTCAGTTTCCTCATTTATAAAAATGCAGATAATTATCTTAATCATAAGACTCTTGTAAGGATTAAGTAAAATGATGTAGGTAAAAATACTGGGCAATACATGGACTCTATGCAAATAAAAGAGATTGTATAACTCAAACACAGTCAATGATGATTGGTTTTGGCCTTCCTAGTGCTACTTCCTTCATGCTTCCTAATACAAGTTCTAGGCAGACATCAATCTTACTAATGCAATATGCAGCTTATTAGAGGGTAGAGGGAGCTGGTGATTGGATTTTTCCAGTTGTGAGCACCAAAATCATGACTATAAGAGTCTAATGGAATCAGTCCAGTCCAGGGAAGTATATATAACTTTTCCTGGAGGGTTTCCTTAGCTCTCAACTTTCTTTTTATTTTTCTTTTTTCAGGCCACACCATGTGACTTGTGGGATCTTAGTTCCCCGACCAGGGATTGAACCTAGACTCTCAGCAATGGAAGCACCGAGTCCTTACCACTGGACAGCCAGGTAATTCCCAGGTCTGAACTTTCTGAAGTCAACAAAAGAGTTAGTTCAGAAAGACATAGCTGAGTCTATAAGAAAATCCACTAAAGAAGCTAGTAAATATGGTGTCTGCTGATAGAACAAAACCAACTCAGGTCACAAACTGTCCAGTTGGTATTTGGTTCCTATTTATAGTTCTCTATTATATCTACTTCCATTGTAATAATCAAGAGCTACACAAATCTCAAAGGAAAGTTGAGTGACACCCCTACTTCTGCCTTCTTCTCCCAACAGAAAAGGTCTTTGTTCACTGGCCCCAGAGGGATCAGGCCAAATTTACTTTCCCAGGGACACCTCTAACTATCCCCGAAACACTCACCCTTCCAAAGACACAATCACTCCATGCCCCCTGCTGGTTCAGAATGAGCGGCTGATATTGTGTGCCTCCTCTGTTGGCAGGACTCAGTTTTCTCCTCAGCTTTGAGTTTCATGGGTCTGTCAGTTATGGAACCCCAAGCCAGGGCATGCAGCCTTATACAAGAATGTTTTTCAATTTGTGAGACTCTTTATATAGGAAGTCTGATGGATCACACATTTAGAAGTTGCCTTGGTTGAAATAAAAGTTGAAATACACGAAATGAGTCTATCATAAAAAATCTAAATCAGTACTGTCCCGTAGAACTTTCTGTTATGATTGAAATTTCTAGATCTGTGCTGTTCAATGTGGTTATTGAGCACTTGAAATGTGACCAAATTTTAGTTTATTTTTCTTAAATTTCTATAGCCACATGGGGCTAGTGGCTACCATGAGGATCAATCTGGATTCTGCAACATTCAGTAGCCTCACTTGTTTACCTCTATTATGACTTTTTTTCTGATTACACCTTTGTGCTACTGTTTCTATAGGCTCCCTCACATTCCCCTAACATCCTAAGATGATTATACCTGCTGATACGAGAACTGAAACTAACATAAAAATGCATCCATTCTGTGTCCAACTACATCACATGTCAAGAATTTCATCCTGAGAACTCAACATGGTTGCATTTAAAGAGTTTTCTTATTTAAGACTAGGATAGCACTTGGGCTTCCCTGGTGGCTCAGATGGTAAAGAATCTTCCCCCAGTGTGGGATACCTGGGTTTGATCCCTGGATTGGGAAGATCCCTTGGAAAAGGGAATGGCAACCCACTCCAGTATTCTTTCCTGGAGAATCCCATGGGCAGAGGAGTCTGGCAGGCTACAGTCCATCAAGGGATAGCAAAGAGTCAGCCACCACTGAACGACTAATATACACACACATGATAGCACTTACTACGTGCCTGGCACAAATGCTTGATCATTATGGACCCATTTACATTTTCATGACAATTCTATTAGGTAGGTATTCTTATCATCCCCATTTCACAGATGAGGAAACTGAGTTGTAAAGAGGTCAACAATTTGCTCTATGAGTCCTAGTCAGGAAGTGGCAAAGTCCAGATTCAAGCCCAGAGAGTCTGTCTTCAGACTCCCTAGGTATTGGCTTCCAAGCTCCTAGCTCTTCTAGATCAACCTTGCTCTACTCTGCAATCATCACCCTCTGAATTTCCACATCATTGACCTTCTGTATGGGTTGCCCAACATGGAGCAGAAGCTCTCTGCTAATCCTGTTGGTGCCAGGAAACAAACAAAAGCGAGGGAGCAGCACCACTCATGGAGATGGAGGTTTCCACAGGGGCATGGAATCCCCAGCAATGGATAGGTAAAGAAAGCAGAAAAACCTGAAATTGCCAATCCCCTCCCCCATCCCCACACACATATATCATGCCACCTGAAGAAGAAAATATTTTACACTATACTGACTTACTACTGTCTCTTGGAAATACACTTTAGCATTCTGCATTGAACCTCAAGATCTTACCTTTAAATTCTGCTCTACTGCTCCCAATTTTCTTCTGTTTTTGCACTGTGTTGTTGGAATCTGTTCTAATAACTCATACCTATTAAACTCAAGACATGAAGATCCTGGGGCACCCCAGACTTAAGCTGCTCTCAAATGAAACCAGAACAATAATCACAACTAAGCCTCTGGAATCTGGGGGCCTAATAGGAGTCAATTTCTCCAAACATAAAAGGGACAACAACAGTTTTGATGTGGAAGCTCTACTCTGACCCTGCCAGGCTCTGTATGGAATGAACCCCAGAATTATTGCTGGCTCTGATTGAAACAACTGATCAGGTATCCAAATGCTCACCTACATAGAATCGTTCAACTTCAGTGAGGAGATGTAGAAAAATCAAAGAATGCAATGGTCGGTTAGTTCTGAAATGAAAATCAGTTTCAACCAATGATCTCGTATTATCCAGTAACATGTGCAAGAAAATTGTCCATTTCCCACCCCTTTCCTTCAATCACAGTGCATTTCAAGGAGCATGTTCTAATTTACTTGTTCAACTTGTTTTTTTATGTTTTTCGGAAAAACGAAGAGAAAAGAATTTAAAGAAATATAGCTAACAGGTAAACAATTGTCTGAAACACATCCTTCAGGAGGAGAAAATCTGCCATCTGTGATGTCAACAAACATTTAACATCCCCAAATTTTCCTATAGTGGTGGCTTTTGGCTTTAAAGAAACCATAGTGGAAACAATGCAGACATGTCTTACTACAGCTGGCTACCCACTCCAGTATTCTGGCCTGGAGAATTCCATGGACTGTATAGTCCATGGGATCGCAAAGAGTCAGACACAACTGAGCGACTTTCAATTCCTACTACAGCTGAAATATGAATGAAAGAAAAGCCCTATAAATAAGAAGTAAAAGCCTGAGACAGTGGCTGTCCAACTTAACTACAACTTGCATTTGCCAAATTTGAATTATTTGTCTAGCTATTTCGGCAAGATAACACAGTGTTTCTTTCCCCTGTAACTAAAGAAGGACATAGATGTGGCAGGTAGTTCACTATTGGTTAATCAATGCTTCCATGATGAGTCTGTGGGGAATACGAACCAGTATGGCCTGGAAAAAGACAAATATGACTTTAACAGACTGGAAACATTAGTAATTGAAAGGACAATTGGTATTCGATTATGCTTGGTCCTATTCATTTCTGTTTTCACTAATTGTGACAAATACATACTGTAGGATTTGCTGGAAAACATGTTATTTGTTTAAATCATTAAATAAATATGCAATATTTAAAGAGGAGTGTTTCATTTTTACCAGTTCCCTGTAGAAATTAAAGTGCAATCAGTTCATTAACAATTTGGAATTTTATTTTATTCTGGTGATAATGTATTGACAACATCACAGGAAAAATGAGCTATTTCATCATGGCTTTTGGATGGTAGCTGTAAGCTTTTAAAAAGTGTATGTACACAAAGAAAGCTCTAGTAATCATGAACTGTGATATAGTGAACTGTTGGGTTATTTTTTTAACCAAAAATTGTCAAATGGTGCATTAGCGATATATCAATTGGAATTATGGTGAAAATGACACCTTGACTTAAAATGAGGTGCTATCTCTTTCCTTAAAAGATTTATTTCAATATGTAGAGACCTCACTGTTAAGTACCCTGGATTTATACTCAGGCCTGTGAGTTGCCTGCCTAATATATATATCCCCATAGTATTTTTAGCTGTGCTTTTCTCTATTATTTATAAGCTATTATATGCTGCCTATTATATAATATTTGTATGATATTATTGATTTGCAAATGAATTAATATTTTGAAATCTTTAACTTTAAATTATGAACAGCACTAATATAATACTTGCAATTAAAATAATATTTTGCATTTATATGGCATATCTTTCTATCTACCAACTGAATATTTCCACTCAGATCATGGGTACCTTGAACTCAGTATGTCCAAATAAGAACTCTTTACATTCACCCAGAACTTGCTTCTCCTCTCTTCTCTCAGTTAACGCCACCACCAATCACCAAGTTACCCAAGCCAAAAACTGGGCACAATCTTAGATTCCTCTCTGTCCCTTCACCACCTCATCAAAGTTCATCAACAAGTCTACTGACTTCTATTTCCTTAGAATCAACCAGCTGTGTCTTTTTTCTCCATCTCAACACTCTATTTCAAGCCAGCACTATCTTGTGCCTGGGAAGATCCCCTGGAGGAGGGCATGGCAACCCACTTCAGTATTCTTGCCCAGAGAATCCCATGGACAGAGGAGCCTGGCGGGCTACAGTCCATAGGGTCAAAAGAGTCAGACAGGACTGAAGCGACTGAGCATGCATGCCTGCACCATCTTGTGCACAGATTCTTGAAAAAGCCTCTTAAATGGTCTCTGTAGCTCTGAGGTTATTCCCACATGGCCCCTGAGTATGTCCAAATTTCTCATCATGGTCCATCAATTCATGATCTCCCCCCTTATGCTTTTTATTCATTTTTCTCACCCTCCCCCTTTTCTGCCTGATATTCTGGGCTGGTCTTCTTCATTTCTCATTCCCTCTTACTCTTCTTTCAGGGTCCTGCTGAAATAAGTCCTCCTGGAAGCCCTCCCTCCACGATCTCAGACTGAGTACCCCTCCTTTGCCCATGTTGACACTTGATACACTGTACTGTAACTGGTGATTTACTTGCCTGACTCACAGTGCCTTGGAGAGAAAGAGTGGGTCTTTCTCAAGTCTGTATTTCCAGGTCCCAGCACATCTCATCCTAAGGGTGCAATAAATATTTGCTTAATGAATGAATGAAACCCAATATACCTCACACAAACAGCAAAACAAAAGCCCACTGCTATGTGCCACCTCTGCATTAGAACAAAGAGAAAATAACCCAGGTTTTATGAGCTGTTAGCCAACAGATGCCAAAAGGAAACTGAGACTCATATATAGCTGCCAATTAAGCCAAGGTAGATCAGAGCCTCCACCCCAACCCTTAGCTCCAAGATAAGGGTATCCATCTCTTTCCTCTTCCACATAAGGTCTCTTGTTGCCTGCATCCTTTTTGTTCTTCTTTCTCTATTTATAGGCTGCATTTGTGTTTATGTAAACCCAATTTCACCCAAGTTGATTCATGATGTTTTCAAAACAAATCATAAGACAGAATCGTAAAGAATAATAATATCCAATATTTGTTGAACACTTAACTGTATATCAAGCACCATAGCAAGTAATTTGCATACATTATCTCATTTAATTCTCATGACAATCCTTTTGGAATATTGTCCCTATTTTACAGCCGAGAAAAAAAAAATACTTGGGAGGGTGGTTGCCAAGGGATGCGAGCAATGGGGAATAGGAAGTTGTTTACTAGATACAGACTTTCAGTTTTGAAAGATGAAAAGAGTTCTGGAGATTGGCTGCCCAACAATGTGAATGTACTTAGCACTACTGATCTGTGCACTAAAAGCTGTTAAGAAGGTAATTTTTATGTTTCATGTATTTTAGCACATTTTCTACAAATAAATAAATCAACATGAAAATTAAAGAAGACTCAAAGAATACGGTGGAAGGATACAAAATGAAAACAGTAGTTGTGTTGCAGGGGTACCACTGAAATAGTAGTTCTATTCAAATGATACATTTTATCTGGTACACTTTCATCTGTTTACAAATTTCCAGCAATACACAATAATTTGGAGCACCACTGAAAGATGAGTACTGTATGAAATACACTATGTTGTTGTTGCTCAGTCGCTCAGTCATGTCCGACCTTTTGTGACCCCACGGACTGCAGCACGCCATGCTTCCTTGTCTTTCACTATCTCCCAAAGTTTGATCAAACTCATGTCTACTGAGTCAGTGATACCATCCAATCATCTCATCCTCTGTCTTCCCCTTCTCTTCCTGCCCTCAGTCTTTCCCAGCATCAGAGCCTTTTCCAGTGAGTCAGTTCTTTGCATCAAATGGCTGAAGTATTGGAGCTTCAGTTTCAGCATCAGTCATTTCAATGAGTATTCAGGATTGATTTCCTTTAGGATTGACTGGTCTGATCTCCTTACTGCCCAAAGGGTATCCCAATGTGTTCATTTCTGGAACCATCTCTCTCTTTTTCCCATCTTTTGCAGTGTCCTTCATATCACTTTGTTCACAACGAGCCTTCTGGGTAGTTTCATTGGCTTTCCTGTGACCACTAAGTCCACAATATCCCAGAAGAAAGTTACCGTGATTATTTTAAGCAATATATAAACCCATTTTAACAACCCAGCTTATGTAGTCTCATCATGAGCAAAAGCTAAGGGCCATTGTTATGAGCTCCTCTGTCCTCTCTCTCCTCAGAGCCCTACAACTCTGTCCCCAAAAGTATCAAATCATACTCTTTGGTCAAACCATGAGTATATATTGAACAGTGAGTGACTACACATAAAACAGGAAACTAAAGTGTTCCCTGAGGTAAGCTCAAATCTTGGCAGGGGATGGGGGTGGGGTGGAGTGGGAATTATCTCTGCTTCCTTGGGCTCTCAATTGAGCCAAAGGAGAAGACCCCATGACATTTCTGTGAGAAGACTGCAGGTTGCCCTGTGGGATGCTGAAAATATTGCATTAGGTGATAAATATGCATAAAACTGGAGAAGAAAATGGCAACCCACTCCAGTATTCTTGCCTGGAGAATCCCATGGACAGAGGAGCCTGGCAGACTACAGTCCACAGGTTCACGAAAGAGTTGGACATGACTGAGTGACTGAAGATGGTGATATTGCATAAAACACATATTTTTTTTTTACAGATTTGGCAAAGAGAGATTTTTATTAAAGAAGATTGTTGTGAGGTAGAGGGAACTATTGCAATAGGGAGAATGCTCCTGACCATAAGATCTGCAAGCATTACCCATAAAATATATTTTAATATTCAGTTTATTAGCATCATATGCCATTCAAAGCTATCTAAAAATATTGTCAGTCCTTGCAGCATGTGTGTGAATACTGTATGAAATACCCTATGTTGTTCAGTCACTCAGTTTTGTCCGACTCTTTGCAACCCCATGGACTGTAGCCCACCAGGCTCCTCTGTCCATGGAGTTTGCCAGGCAACAATCCTGAAGTGGATGGCCATGTCCTTCTTAGGGGATCTTCCCAACCCAGGGATCGAACCCAGGTAACCAGCATCTCCTGCATTGGCGGGCAGATTCTTTACCACTGAGCCACCAGGGAAGCCCTGCAGCATACCTACAAGTATGTTTAGTCACACAATAGGAGGGTTTGAAATATACAAAGGTAATGAAATGTGTTCAAGAGACCCTTTTATACAGTAGTGGATCAAGAGATGGAATTAAAGCTTTACTACACTGAATCAAAAAACAGGGGTTCTGGGGATAGCCTGATTTAGTGGCATTAAAAATCGAGACAATGCGATTCCACTTCTGGGTATATAGCCAAAGAAAACAAAGCCATTAGTTCTAAAAGATACATGCATCCCAATGTTCATAGCAGCATTATTTGCAATTGCCAAGATATGGAAGCAACAGAAGTGTCCATCAACATATGACTGGATAAACAAGGAAGGTATACACACACACACACACACACACACACACACACACACACACACATACACACACACAATGAAATACTACTCAGCCATGAAAAGAATGAAATTTGACCATTTGTAGTAACTTGAATAGACCTGGAGAGTAAAAGTTCAGAGGGAGACAAGTACTATATGATATCACTTATATGTGGAATCTAAAAAATACAGTAAACTAGTAAAGATAATGAAAAAGAATCAGACTCACAGATATACAGAACAAGCTAGTGATCACCAGTGGGAAGAGGGAAGTGGGAAGGGGCAAAATATGGGTAGGGGAGAAAGAGGTACAAATTATTAGGTATAAAATAAGCTACAAGGATATATTGCACAATATGGGGAATATGGTCAATATTTTATAATAACTATAATCAGAATATAAACTTTATACATTGTGAATCACTATATTGTACACCTGTATTGCACAGCAACTATATATTAATTAAAAATAAATAAATAAAAATAAAATAAAAATTTTAAAAGTTGAGACAATGTAGCTACAATCTCCAGATAGTTCATATGCTATTATCATTTTTTAGGAACTTTATTTTTCCAGACAGCCTCAAATTTAATTATTCTGTCCCACTATCAAAATGGGCTTCCGTCATAGCTCAGTCGGTAAAGAATCTGTCTGCAGAGCAGGAGACCCGGGTTCGATTTCTGGGTCAGGAAGATCCCCTGGAGAAGGAAATGGCAATCCACTCCAGTATTCTTGCCTGGAAAATCTTGTGGACAGAGGAGCCTGGATGGCTACAGTCCATGGGGTCGCAAGAGTCAGACATGATTTAGCAACGAAACCACCACCACCACCACTATCAGAATATGAATACTTGCCTTCATATAAGTTTTAGTTTGGGTCATATTACAAATAAGCTTGTGAAACTATCTGGACATATTCTATTGCAAAAAATTATAGCTAGTTTTTGTTTTGCAAACTGGGCAAAACAATCTTAATCAACGGGAAAAATTACAGGTATTCTGTGACTTTTAAAAATTGTTGTCAAAGACAAAATTTCTCTAAAGTTTCTCTAACTGTTGGTTATAAATGTATAGGAAAATAAAAATGGCAAAAGTAATATTTAGTATGCTGCTATTTAAAACATTAAACACATTGAGAATTAAAGTGGTTTTCTATGCATAAATTTCATCAAGGTAGTTTAAGAAGTGTTTGCTGGCATCTTCTCATTGTATAACCTTCGATACAAAGCTAGCATGTTTCCTATGCCATGGCAAACAGTTATACTCCTTTCTAGGTGTTCCGTTCAGTTTAGTTCAGTGGCTCAGCCGTGTCCAACTCTTTGCGACCCCATTAAGCGCAACACGCCAGGCCTCCCTGTCCATCACCAACTCCCAGAGTTTACTCAAACTCATGTACATGGAGTCGGTGATGCCACCCAACCATCTCATCCTTTGTTGTCTCCTCCTCCTCCTGCCCTCAATCTTTCCCAGCATCAGGGTCTTTTCAAATGAGTCAGCTCTTCACATCAGGTGGCCAAAGTATTGGAGTTTCAGCTTCAACATCAGTCCTTCCAATGAACACCCAGGACTGATCTCCTTTAGGATGGACTTGTTGCATCTCCTTGCAGACCAAGGGACTCTCAAGATCCTTCTCCAACACCACAGTTCAAAAGCATCGATTCTCCAGCGTTCAGCTTTCTTTATAGACCAACTCTCACACCCATACATAACTACTGGAAAAACCATAGCCTTGACTAGACAGACCTCTGTTGACAAAGTAATGTCTCTACTTTTAAATATGCTCTCTAGGTTGGTCAAACTTTCCTTCCAAGGAGTAAGTGTCTTTTAATTTCATGGCTGCAATCACCATCTACAGTGTATTTGGAGCCCCCCAAAATAAAGTCAGCCACTGTTTCCCCATCTATTTGCCATGAAGTGATGGGACCGGATGCCATGATCTTAGTTTTCTGAATGTTGAGCTTTAAGCCAACTTTTTCACTCTCTTCTTTCACTTTCATTGAGAGGCTCTTTAATTTTTCTTCACTTTCTGCCACAAGGGTGGTGTCATCTGCATGTCTGAGGTTATTGACATTTCTCCCAGAAATCTTGATTCCAGCTTGTGCTTCTTTCAGCCCAGCGTTTCTCATGATGTACTCTGCATAGAAGTTAAATAAGCAGGGTGACAATATACAGCCTTGACGTACTCCTTTTCCTATTTGTTCCTATTTGTTCCAGTCTGTTGTTCCATGTCCAGTTCTAACTGTTGCTTCCTGACCTGCATACAGATTTCTCAGGAGGCAGGTCAGGTGGTCTGGGATACCCATCTCTTTAAGAATTTTCCACAGTTTATTGTGATCCACACAATCAAAGGCTTTGACATAGTCAATAAAGCAGAAATAGATGTTTTTTCTGGAACTCTTGTTTTTTCGATGATCCAGCAGATGTTGGCAATTTGATTTCTGGTTCCTCTGCCTTTTCTAAAACCAGCTTGAACATCTGGAAGTTCACGGTTCACATATTGTTGAAGCCTGGCTTGGAGAATTTTGAGCATTACTTCACTAGTGTGTGAGATGAGTGCAATTGTGCGGTAGTTCGAGCATTCTTTGGCATTGCCTTTCTTAGGGATTGGAATGAAAACTGACGTTTTCCAGTACTGTGGCCACTGCTGAGTTTTCCAAATTTGCTGACATATTGAGTGCAGCACTTTCACAGCATCATCTTTGAGGATTTGAAATAGCTCAACTGGAATCCCATCACCTCCACTAGCTTTGTTCATAGTGATGCTTTCTAAGGCCCACCTGACTTCACATTCTAGGATATCTGGCTCTAGGTGAGTGTTCACACCATCGTGATTATCTGGGTCGTGAGGATCTTTTTTGTACAGTTCTTCTGTGTATTCTTGCCACCTCTTCTTAATATCTTCTGCTTCTGTTAGGTCCATAACATTTCTGTACTTTATTGAACCCATCTTTGCGTGAAATGTTCCCTTGGTATCTCTAATTTTCTTGAAGAGATCTCTAGTCTTTCCCATTCTATTGTTTTCCTCTATTTCTTTGCATTGATCACTGAGGAAGACTCTTATCTCTCCTTGCTATTCTTTGGAACTCTGCATTCAAATGGGAGTATCTTTCCTTTTCTCCTTTTTTTTTTTTTCATTTCTCTTCTTTTCACAGCTATTTGTAAGGCCTCCTCAGACAGCCATTTAGCTTTTTTTGCATTTCTTTTTCTTGGGGATGGTCTTGCTCCCTGTCTTCGGTACAATGTTATGAACCTCTGTCCACAGTTCTTCATGCACTCTGTCTATCAGATCTAGTCCCTTAAATCTATTTCTCACTTCCACTGTATAATCATAAGGGATTTGATTTAGGTCATACCTGAATGGTCTAGTGGTTTTCCCCACTTTCTTCAATTTCAATCTGAATTTGGCAATAAGGAGTTCATGATCTGAGCCACAGTCAGCTCCCGATCTCCCTTCTAAACTTCCAACATTTTGTCCTTTGCACTTTCAGTTTTGTAAAATATCTCTGAAAATTCCTCTAATGTGAAGTTTTTGCCAGTGTCACTTCCTCTGGAATATCTACCTTCTTTTCATCACAACCATTTTCTTCATTTATAAATCTGTTGAGTTCTTCTTCATGAAGTTCTTCTGACTGCATATCTGGAATCTCTTGAGGGCAAGGTCAACATTCTCACAGTAAGCTATTTTTTCTGACAACTTTATTTATGTTTGATTCAAATTTAACTTTCAGTATTGCCATTTTTCATTTCTTGGTTCGCCGATTTCCTCTTTCAATTATACATTCTTGTAAAAATGTCATATGGTTTTATCACTGGATAACAAACAGACAACACAAGTACAGGCTTTGCTGTCACAGTGTGAACTGAATAACAGATTTACACACAGACTTTGTGTGTAATTACAAACAGACTTTGAAAGCATGATGCGATTGGTCACTGATTGTGATGTGCATCTGTTATTTACATAGCAATTTGTGGACTGAAAAACTGTCTGTAAAGTTTATACTTCATGCAATTACTGAGCTTTAATATACCATGGTAACTGAAATTTGAGTCACGTTGTTGGGGAACTGGTGTTTTTACCTGAACTATGGTGTCTGAAAGTTTTGCATATCAGAACCTTGCAAAGCAAGGACTGTCTATAAAGCAAAACCATGAGTTTCCATAGGCGCTATCTCACAACTCTTGAGTAAATGAGTGCTTCTCCAGCATTAGTTGAATTTTCACAAGTAACTTGGTGATCATGGGGTGACCAACGGTGTCTCTAGAACTCTTATACATGTGCCCCTCTACCCCACAGGGGAGGGAAGATGGCTTAGGGTTATGACCAAGGCCTTTAGCTATGTGGGATTGAAGACTTGTAAAGAAGAAAATTCCAGGCTCAAATTCTGCTCCTGAAAGTGTAATACTTTCAGTGGAAGGATGAAGGTTCACATGAGGCAAGTGTCTGATGGTACCTGTGACTGCAAAAGACCCCTCAGAAGACAGGTAGCACTCATCTACTGTCTCACATTTGAATCTTTTCTTGAAACAGCTTCATAGCATCACATTCATTAACCAAGGGGTCTTTCTAAACAGCTGCCTACTAAAGATGTTGCTGAGAAAGGAACTAAACACTGATAGGCAACAGATTGATCTGGGACTATTCCAAGTTACAGAGAGATTGCTGAGAAAAATCACCCAAGAGGAGCTGTTTGGGGGTTTCCTTGGCTACTATTTACTAACCTATGTGACATTTTATAAAATGTATAAATATATAAAAATTTACTCTTTCATTCAGCAAATATTAATAATTACTGAGTACCCACTCTAGCCTGTTCTATGCAATGTCCTGGGATGAGGTGGTAAAGGTGACTGACTTCCCAAACAAGATTCCCAAAGTGGTATGACAGTGCGTAAAGGGGGAGGGTTATTTGGGGAAAGTTTTTTTGAGGGAGTGATATTCAAGCTGAACTTTGAATGACATGCAGGTTGGACTTCCCAAAAGCCTGACATGTTGTTCCCCCATAGTTGGGAGATTATGGAATTTACATAGAAAATGATTCTTTTCCCTATTCCTTTTTTTAGGCTAAAAGAAAACTCCTCTAAATTTGATAGATTTACTTTATTTTTCCAAAGCACAAGCTTCTAAGCCAACTTGGCTTGCTCTGGACCTCACTTACGGGTTATCTGGCCCTTCTCTTTGTGCAAGGACCTGCCCTGATCTACCTGCCATGACCCATTCTCTGACTGTCACCCTGTCCTCCCCATTTTCCTTACTCTGGCCTGGCCTTGCCCACTAATCTGACATATACAGTTGACAACCTGGCTACAAACTGGGCTCTTCTGAACAGCTCTGATTCTCTATGCCAGTGTCCAAACCTCTGATGCTGACTTTGTGTCCACCAGCATAGCTGCCCCTTGACTGACCACAGCCTTTGTCATAGCACCTGGACATTTTGTTAAATGCATGCAATAAGAACCCCAAGATGTTCTACCCTAGTCCCACTAAAATATAAGCTCCTCAAAGGCAGAACCAAAGTCTTCCTCATCCCAAGCAGTATGCTTGGCACAGTCCTCACAAATTCATCTATAAACACTCCAGTTCCCTGCCCTCTTGGCAGAGGGCCAGGCATAGCTCTGAGATGTGCACTGGACAGTTTCCCAGAGGTCCCCCATGGCAATGAGCCCCAGTTGTCCACAGTGATAACCTACTTGGTATCGTACCCTTTATTGGATGCTTTCTCTTCCCTGTCTTCCTTCCACATTCTTCTGCTCACGTTACCTGGGATCACCTTCCAGATAAAATGCTTGCACTCACATCCTTATCCCAGGATCTGCTATAGGGAGAACACAGACTGAGTCAGCTGTCTATGAGAGAGTACCATCTCCTTTACATGACTCATCTCAACGAATCTTCAAGGCAACTTTAGGAGGTACTTGTTTTATTTTTACTGTCTTGTGAAGAAGAAATTGAGGCCCTGAGAAGTTAACTGGCCCTAGATTATACAATAAGTTAATGAGGAAGCCAGGATTCCCAGACAGACAGTCTGATGCTACAACTGCATCCTTAACCATCACCTAAAGTTTTAGAAACTTTTTTTTCCCAACAGTCAGATGGCTACATTAACTTAAACTGAGTTCACCAAGTACCACAAGTGAAGAGAATTATTTGCCCTCACTCTGCTTACATCTAAGGACAGTCTTACTTTAGGACAATCTGGATTCCACAGTACTCCAACACACAGATTACACCCTCGATGGCTTGTCTATAAAGTATTATATAAGGTGCTGTTTATTATGCTAATGGAAAAGGGTGTACCTAAGCAAACTGCATAGCCCAGATTTTATCCTAATTTTCACAAAGTCCAAATAGAGTCCAAATGAGTGAAACTAAACTATATTTTGAAATTTATAAAAGTTGGTACATGAAAAAGCTAAAATATGAGTGTAAATTTTACTGCCTATTTAAAGGTGGGGTCAACAAAAGGTGGTTGAAATAAAAAGGGAATTTTTCTATCTCCAAGGCAGAAAATAAAGAACAAGCAGTGGGAGCTAAAAATCCAAAAGACAGCTGAAGAAGTTCTGGATTGTAACTCCCAGGGTTTTAAGTGTTGAGATGAGTTTTCTTCATGGGAAACAAAAGGCAAATCAGTTAATGAGACTGAAGGTGAAGTGTTATGAATCTGCAGAGAAAGCAAGCTGACAGCTTGATTGGCATATTGAAGGAGAGGAGGAGAATGAATGGAAAATTTATCAGACAAATTTACAGATGCCTTTTTAACCTCAGGAATGAACAGGGGTAGAGATGGAAAAATGCTTTCATCCTTAAATGACCAGTAATTTTGGGCCCTCATTGTCTGGATACAGGGAGGATTTATCTAACTGATATAAAATCTTATTGATGCACCTAAGGATGAGAATGAGACAAATTCAAGGGGACAGAATATCCATAAAGTAGAATTGAGAATTTATGTGTAATGCCTCTGAGGTATCCAGCAAGGACCAGGTATCTTGAGAAGCAACATAGCTGGTCCCAGCAGAAACATAAATAACTGGACCCAAGGATCATAGAAGCAGGGGCAGGTAGTTCTTGAGGATTTTGTCTTCCTTCCACTTTTCTTTTCCGTTTGGAGCCCTGATTTTTTTTTTACCAAGCTAGCTCTCAACCATATTCTTTTTTGGTTTCATTGTTTGTTGCTTTTCCTCTAAAGTATTTAGCTAAACAGTGTATCTGGTCAACTTTTCCACTTGGCCCCTTGACCATTCTAGTTGCCTCTGCCAAGGAGGCAGCCCTCCGAGTCTATTCACGGTTCTGGATTTGTTCCTGAGGGTTGGACTTCAAACATGAAGAGTATCAAATAGCTGACAAGATGTTTGGGGATACACAAGTACCAGGGGCCTTCCCACTTCCATAGTGCCTTGATAGCCATGAGGCCCATTGGTTTGGGCCCAGCCTGTTTATGGTTACAGCTGGGATTGGGGCCAGACCAGTTCAATGCTCCTTTCCTTATGATTGTCCTCCATGGGCTACCCACTGTGAGACATCTTCTTAACTTCCAGTTGGTCACACACCTATTCTTTGTTGTATCTTAAGGCACTGCTGAACCTAGGTTGTTTGAAAGTGGGTGTATTAGGGTTCTCCAGAGAAATAGAATCAGTCAAAGAATTGGCTCATATAATTACAGAGGATGAAAAGTCCCAAGTTTTGCAGTTGGCAAGCTAGAGACCCAGGAGGTCTGATGGTAAAGTTCCAGTCCAAGTCTGAAGGCCTAAGAACCAGGAAAGCTGATGGTGTAAGTTTCACTCTGCAAGCAGAAAACCAATATCCTAACTCAGGTAGTCAGGCAGGCAAAGTTCCCTCATACCTTGCCTTTTGGTCTATTCAAGTCATCAACTTATTGGATGAGGCCCACACTCACTGGGGAGGGCAGTCTGCTTTAGTCTACAGATTCAAATATTAACCTCATCCAGAAACACCCTTACAGATATACCTAAAACAATATTTGACCAAATGTCTGGCCATCTTGTGGTGGAGTCAAGTTGCCATAAGTTAACCTGAATATCAGTAAGATTATTACTTTCTAGCAAATATTCTAAAAGGGCTTTCTAGCCCTACTCACCAACCAAAATGTCTATCCCACCACCCTCTTGTCAGTTCAGGAACCAATCAGAATAATGAGAAGTTATTTTTTTATGTATGTATGGATGGATTCCCAAGTGGCACAGTGGTAAAGAATCTGACTGCCAATGCAAGAGATGCAAGAGACATGAGTTCAATTACTGGGTTGGGAAGATCCCCTGGAGTAGGAAATGGCAATCCAAGCCAGTATTCTTGCCTGGAAAATTCCATGGACAGAGGAGCCTGGTGGGCTACAGTCCATGGGGTCGCAAAGGATTGGACATGACTGAGCATGTATGCACAGTCCACAGTCCATGTATACATGTCTTTTTAACAATAATGTTGCAATAGTCCAGAAGAGAAATGAAAAGCCTTTATTTCTGCTCCTGTCTCTTCTAGTTTCTGGAAAGCCTTGTGAATTCAGGACAGGATCCATGACATTTTAGACTCATCAGAGTAGTGAAAAACAGACTTAAAACAAGATGAGAGTCATCTAATATAATTTGGCTAACTCCTGTGTATTAAGAAACATTATATTAATAAATTTTTAATAAAAAGTTTCCCCTCAAATTGGGACTTATTTCTTTGCTATACTACCATTTGGTCCTAGCTTCCAACTTTTCTTCCTCAAACTAGAAAGTAACCCATATCAGTCACCAGGTGGTGCCTTCCCCTTAATACTTTTGGTCAGGATCTTCCATTTATGCAGGGAGAGACAGTATCCAGGTGCCTTCTGTCTTGTTTTATGCAGACACAAGGCTAGTCAAGAGCCACAAACGGGATCAATTTTGGTAATTAAAAATCCTGAATTCCTTTGTGTTCTATTTGGGACCTGATTTCATTAAAGTTTTGATAATTATTCCTGGTTGTTACTTTGGGTTTGTATGTTTGTTTTGTTGTATCTCATTGCCAATCAGTGAGAAGTTCTGTAGAGATAAGGTGATCTTACATCCCAATTTGCCATGGACAGTCTGTTTATGAGTATTGCCTTGACTTAATGTGTTAATGATCCTTTTTTTCATTCCCCAAAGCATCCCAGTATGGATGATAAATCATATGTTCACCCTATAAATAGTGGTCATTTGGAACAGATTAAGGTTAAATTTACTCTTGTGGGTCAATATTAAACCATATTTTGTGCTTTTCTGAGACCAGATTCAAATTCCAGCCTAGGTGTTTCTCGGTGTCAAGGTAAACATTTGAAAAGGAGTGCCTTTAGGAGATGCTCTCCACTATGCCATTTCAAGGGTTACTGAGAATTTCTATGTATCTGATCTTGAATTATCTATCTCTAGATATTTCAAAAAGTCTAGGTTTACTCTGGAAGTTTATTCCTGGAACTTGAAACAATTTTAGCATTATTTTAATGTGAACTCAAGGCATCTTTCCTTCGAATTTTATTTTTAAAATAAAAGCTTATTTTTCTTTAAAAATTAGAAGGCTTTGATCTGTGTGAAGAACCTGCATTTATCACCCTGGACAACAGATTTCTTTTTTTCATGGGTCTGTATCAGTAGGATTGTCAAGTGTCCATTAGAGCCCAAGTTGCTTCTCAAGACTTCTCATTTAGCTTAGCCTATTTGATTGCACCCAAATGTAAGTCCAGCACAATCCTCAACCTTCTGATGCACTTTGGAAACCATTGTTCAATTCATAGTTATGGAACATTTGCCCAAGTAAAAGCTTGTGCCTGAATCAACTGTCATAGGGTAAAATAGGAAAAAAATTAAGGGCCGTGTGTCAAAGCTGGATAGAAGCTGGACCTGCTGGGGATAACTGGCTGAGGGAAGGGGGAATTTGTTGGTACCTGAGTCCCAGAGAAGGCTGTGGAATGAGTTTTCTTTGCCGTCTTTTCTTTCACTCCCTCTTCCCTTCCTTTCTGTGACTTGCTTTTTTTTTTCTAGCTTATCTTTTCATTTTCTTTCTTTCTTTAAATATAGTTGATTTATAATATTATGTTAGTTTTAGGTGTACAGCATAGCGATTCAGTATTTATTGCAGAATTATACTCCATTACACATTAGTACAAGATAATGGTTATAATCACCTGTGCAGTATAGTACATATCTGTCACTTACCTATTTTATACATAGTAGTTTGTGTCTGTTAATCCCATAACCCTAACTTGCCCCTTCCTGTGACTTGCTTTCATTTTCCCTTGCTCCCAACTCTTCCTAATCTCTTAGACTCCAACAAAAGCTAGGAATCCTCTCCCCAGGATACAGCCCCAATGTGCAAATTGAACATACAACTTCTGGGAGTTGATGCCTGAAGCTTTCCAGGTTAAGAGCTCCTGGGATAAGTGTACTTGTGGTCCACTTCTTGTCATAAATCAAATAATAAAATAGTTTCAAGGAATCACCTTAAGAAGACAAAAACAACTTCAAATGAATTTGGCAAGTAGGTGATTAGTATGAATGTTAAAAGATTACACTAGATGATATAGCGGGCAGGGAGCTAGGAAAGCATATGAGACCGAGGATGATTTCTGATGTCCACACACTTATAAAACTGTTTGTTAGCCAATGCTGAAAACAGAGATGTGGCATCACCCACGTGATGACATCTAGAGCTACATCTACAACTATTATTGGTCGTATCTATTGGTGACATTTTCTGTATACTATAAAACCCCCAAACATTATATACTTGTAAGAAGTGTCATTAATGTGAATTTAGCTGGTCAATCGGAGAAGGCAATGGCACCCCACTCCAGTACTCTTGCCTGGAAAATCCCATGGATGGAGGAGCCTGGTAGGCTGCAGACCCATGGGGTCGCTAAGAGTCAGACACGACTGAGCGACTTCACTTTCACTTTTCCCTTTCATGCACTGGAGAAGGAAATGGCAACCCACTCCAGTATTCTTGCCTGGAGAATCCTAGGGACGGCAGAGCCTGGTGGGCTGCCGTCTGTGGGGTCGCACAGAGTCGGACACGACTGAAGTGACTTAGCAGCAGCTGGTCAATAAATGTAATAGCCCTGAGTGATTCTTTTTATAAATGAACATTCTGAACATTGAAGAATAACTTTAGGCTCTTAGGAGCTATTTTTATTTTGAACACATTTTCATGCAAATGCACACATGTGTACACACATACACACGCAAATTTCCTTTAGTCCCTCCTCTTTCCTAAATATGTTTTAAAACTTCTTCCTCGAGGTGCTGTCCTGTCTATAGGGAAAAAACTCTGCTTTGCCTATTTGTTGTCTTGTCCCAAATCTCCTATTTGGACTTTTTTTCTCATTTCTTACCTACTACTCAGTAGAACCAGATGATAATCTTATAAGGAATTTGCATGATATAAATGCACTATTAAATAAGCATAACAGAAATGTATTGCTCTATTGTAAATTACTAATATAATCTCATTTCCATCTGGGAATCCTTTAAAGTATGCTTAAATTTTTAGTAATGGTAAGTTAATGACATATTAAAAATGAAAAAATAGCTATTTATCTGAAGTATCAACAATATTATTATTGTATATATTAAAAGGTCATCATTTACTTAAAACATAATTAAAGAATGACTCTAAACCACACAGAGACTTACTTTTAAAAGTATACATTACATTCTCCCACTGATACTTAGCTGTATTTAAACAGTGGTGGTTGGATTTTTAAAAGGAGGAAGCACTATATCATTATCATGTATTTGTCCTTTGAACAAATTTGGCCCATAGGGTACTGACCTTCTAAAATCAAAACCAACGGTGCCACATCAATGAATTGATAGCACTGAGTGTGCTCTCTCCTCTTTTGCCCTAGATTCAGGTTCTAGGGATTATGGGAACTTAAAAAGAAATATGATGAAAATAACTTGGCCAGCTAGGAGAAAAAAGCTCTACTTGAGAAGTAAGGAAGAGTCAAGTATATCAGCTAAATGGCACTTCAAAAAAATTAATAAATGGCTCTTTTCTCTTTGGTAAATATCTCTCCAAGTTATCACAATAAACTCAACATAGTGTGGGTTAGCAGTTAACCTTTGATTATATTTAGAAAATGAAGTGTGCACCTCAGATATGCAGATGACACCGCGCATATGGCAGAAAGTGAAGAACTAAAGAACCTCTTGATGAAAGTGAAAGAGGAGAGTGAAAAAGTTGGCTTAAAGCTCAACATTCAAAAAACTAAGATCATGGCATCCAGTCCCATCACTTCATGGCAAATAGATGGGGAAAAAGTAGAAACAGTGGCTGACTTTATTTTGGGGGGCTCCAAAACCACTGCAGATGGTGACTGCAGCCATGAAATTAAAAGACACTTACTCCATGGAAGGAAAGTTATGACCAACCTAGGCATCATATTAAAAAGCGGAGACATTACTTTGCCAACAAAGGTCAGTCTAGTCAAGGCTGTGGTTTTTCCAGTAGTTATGTATGGATGTGAGAGTTAGACTATAAAGAAAGCTGAGAGCCTCAGAATTGATGCTTTTGAACCATGGTGTTGGAGAAGACTCTTGAGAGTCCCTTGGACTGCAAGGAGATGCAACCAGCCCATCCTAAAGGGGATCAGTCCTGGATGTTCATTGGAAGGATTGATGTTGAAGCTGAAAGTCCAATACTTTGGCCACCTGATGTGAAGAGCTGACTCATTTGAAAAGATCCTGATGCTGGGAAAGATTGAAGGCAGGAGGAGAAGGGGACGACAGAGGATGAGATGGTTGGATGGCATCACCGACTCAATGGACATAAGTTTGGGTAAACTCTAGGAGTTGGTGATGGACAGGGAAGCCTGGCGTGCTGCAGTCCATGGGGTCGCAAAGAGCCAGACACGACTGAGTGACTGAACTGAACTGAATTGAAAGGATCCCAAACAGGATAATATTTTAAAAGTTCTGTTTCACTTAGCATTTACTTTCCCGCTGTGTTTTTCTTAAACAACTATTAAAATCATTTTACTTTGCCCAAGGGGCACACCTCAGTGTGAGGGATTCAGGTTCCTTGGAGTGTGCTGTGACTGGGGAAGACACACATCAAGTGAAATAATTACCACAGAAATATTTGCCCAAAGAAAGTAGAAGTGATAATAAAAATTGGGGTTTGTATAACACAGCACAATTTATAAATTTCACATATATGTTCCTCAACCTTGGAAGGTAGAAAAGGTATATAATTATTACCCATGGGTTATACATGGATGGATGGAAAGAAAGAGAAACAATAATAGGAATTTATTTTTAGTAGTCTGTGTAGACACTTAAATTTCAGTTTAATGCAAACCCTAGTTGTATCCCTTCTGATCATCACAGACAAATGTTTTCAATTTTGCATCCTATGTCTGAAACTACCAGGTTCTACCTTCACCAGGTATGGCATCCAAAACAGGGACTTTGCACATGCACACACCTCCCAGTAATTGCCAGTCTTATAGAATTCAGATCATTTCCAGGTTAATGTCTATTTTGGGTGAATGTTTTGATCATGGGAACATTTTGAAAGAAGGCTGCTCATCATTCAAATATGAATTCATCCATTTCTCCACTTATCAAATATGTGCCCTGAAGGTTAAGAGTGAATCAGAAGTGGTCCTGGCCTGCAAGAAGCTAGACACAAATCTTAAAACAGCAAACTAACTGGAATGTACTTGGGGGAAGTTTGGATGCTACAAATTTAGCTCTTGCTAAGACAAGATGTGTTCTTGGTGGTGGTAGTTGTTAGGGCAAAATGTTTTTTGTAGATTTGAGAGACCCTAATTCAATTATTTGAAACTTCAGCATCCTAAAAGATCACCAGGGAGCCTTGTTTAAATGAGATGTCTGGGTCCCACCTCCAGATATAGTATCCTAATTTAATTTTCTCAAGTAGAGCCAGTGAATTTGAATTTTAAACAACACCCATCACCCACCCACCCCCAACCAAGGCATTCAAATAAGTGAGTTCAAGAGACCCAGATAGCCCTCAAAATGTTCTCCAACCAAGTAGCCTTTGTTTGGGGATCTTGCACGTCTAGTCATACTCTTTCTCTGGAACTTGATTCCAAGAAGAACTTGAGAATTAGTCCAAATGCTTCGAGTTCTCACAGTGGGGGTGATCTTCATGAATGTGTCTCTGTTTGCAATGAACTCTGTTTTCTTAAAGCATGCAATGTTTGCCTTAATTATAGAGATGAAAGCTTTCTGCCCTATATTCTGGTCTGAGTCTGTCCCTCTCTCTCACTTGATGGTGAGCTACCAAAGGCAAGGGGTTCACAGTCAACAATCTCTCCACTGCCCTGCCTTGCACATGAGGAAGTTTGCAAGAAATGCTCATTTGGTTGAATTAAATGGACAGGATTTTAAGAACTTGAAATGTGTATGCTTTTCTATTCCAAGAACCACTTGGAATTGCCTTGGGATGATTCTCCTCTACCGAGCAGAAAGCCCTAGTAAGAGTTCTGTTCACCCTCTAAAGAGGCAAATATTGTTATAAAGGGCGGCTCCCTATGTTCCAAACTCTTCTGGCTTTTGTGAATATCTTTGCATTAAATTCATGCAGAACTGATAATTAATGTTTTTTCTTCAACTATTTCCTTATAGAAAGCTCGGATCTAAACAGAAAATTTTCACTGAAATGATGAACCCATTGCAAAGTTTTTTAGTGAGGCTTCTGGGCAGGTTGCGTGTTATTAGTTCTGAGCCTTTAAACATGAACATACACACCAGCAACCACATCTGCAAAAAAATGTCCATGTGCATCATTCCATGGTGTTACTCAAAAATATAGAAGAAAATGAGTTAAATAAAAACACACAACAATGAGTGTGTCTGCTGGGAGAACTTCTTGTGTTTTCCATTATCACAGCTAAACATTGTCAGACCCTTAACTTGATTTTAATGTATTTAAGCAATAACCATCAAGGCACAGGGTACTTTCTGGGAATTAATGAGCAACAAGAAGAGTTGGTGGCCCAAAGTCAGACCGAGAACTGTTAACCCCAGTTAGCAATCAATTTCCCAGGAAATGCCTGGCACTGAGGTTGGTAGTACTATTTATAAGCCCTTTATATATGAAGAAAAGAAATACATATATCCCCCCTGCCATGCCTTCATTTCACAGAATGCTGTGGGAAAGCTGAGAGCTGAATCACACTGTTGCTGCTACATTAGGCCTTTTCTGCTAAATTAAAAGTAATTATCAAAATGAAGGCTTTGGTCTACAACCAAAGCCATATGTAAGTGCCCCCACACTACCCTCCTCTTCCTCATCCCCACCACCTGTAAATTAAAGGGAAGTAGTAATGACAGCACCTTCCTGGGACATTTCCTTAATGAAGTCCAGCACACATGCAGGAAAATGCATGAATCTTAAGTGTACAGCTTGATACAATTTTTTGAGATGAACTCACTCGCATTATGACCCAGATCAAGGCTGAGAACATTTCCAGAATCACTAAAGACTTCCTCATTCTCTCTCTCAGGCAGGATCCCAACAAAGGTAATCACAATTCAGCCCTCAAATGCCATAGAATTGTCTTTCCTTTTCCTAAAGTGTCAGTTGCTCAGTGGTGTCCGACTCTTTGCAACCCCATGGCCTGTAGCCTGCCAGGCTCCTCTGTCCATGGGATTCTCCAGGCAAGAATACTGGCATGGGTTGCCAGGCTCTCCTCCAGGGAATCTTCCCAACCCAGGAATCAAACCCAGGTCTCCCACATTGCAGCCGGATTCTTTACCATCTGAGCCACCAGGGAAACCCTTTCATTTTCCTAAGTGTTATGTAAATGGAATCATACAGTGGGTACTCTTTTTGTGTCTTTTTTTCCTCAACATTGTCTGTGAGACTCATATATGTTGTTGCATGCTACTCTTTTTCATTGTTGCCTCAGAGAAACTTTTTTTTTCAATTTAAATGTTTAATATTAATGCAGACAGAATTGACTTCTGGCTTTTATTATTATTATTATTATTAAAATTTTTCCATGAATAATGATTGTTTTTTAATCTTGAATCTTTTTATTGAAGTACAGTTGATTTGCAGTGTTGTATTTTTGATGTACAGCAAAGTGATTCAATTATATATGTATCTACTCTTTTTCAAACTCTTTTCCCATTTAGATTATTACAGAATATTCAGTAAGAGTTCCCTGTACTACACAGCAGGTCCTTGTTGGTTATCTATTTTATATATAGTAGTATATATATGTTACTTCCCAAATTCCTAAATTATCCTTCCCCCCAGCTTTCCCCTGTCATAACCATGGGTTTGTTTTCTCTATGAATCTCTTTCCATTCTGTAAATAAGTTCATTTCTATCTCTTGTTTATTCCAAATGGAAGTGATGCCATATGGTATTTGACTTTGTCTGAAGAGTAACTTCTAAATATGCTAAAGCTTAAAAAAAGAGAAGCAGAAAAAACATTTTTCTTTTTCTGACCTGTGAGAAGCTTTGATGCCCCAAAGCATGAATGTCTAGATTCTGTTAGGACTGGGATGGTAACTCATATCCAACGGAACTGTGTATTTAGGACATAATAAACCTTACCCGTGGTAAGGCAACTGCTTCATAAGGCTGTTCCAAGGACAGACACAAGAATTATGTATAAAATTATACACAAGAATTGTGCATAACCAAGCATAAAATGTAAAACGTAGTTGAGGCATCTTTCTTAACCTCTGTCCTTCCCAATTGTGAAAGGAAGTATTATCAAGTGCCTATTACATGCTAGATTCTTTAGCACTTTTGTTGCAGAAACCAGTACTCGAGAAACCAAGCACCACGTTCAGACAGTTGGAGAACTCAGGTTTATTACGCCAGCGGGCCCAGAGGACTTAACACTCCAAGCTCTGAGCCCCAAACAAAGAGATTACAGAGTTTTTATAGACAGACTGTAGTGGGCAACACTAGCTGTTTAATAGATTGGTTTAAACTAAGGGGTTTTGCGTGCACGGGAACAGTGGTCAAGTTGGGGGGGGGATGCCTGACCTGGACAGGCATGATTAAGCAGGTTTGCAGGGGCTGAGCGATTGCAAAGAGCAAGACAAGGATGAGTGAGATAAACTCCAGTTTCCAGTATTGCAAGTTCCCACTTTCTGAGCCTACATGACCTACGTGATCTAGACTTTGCAAGGGGCAAGCTGAGTTACAGAGGCAGAAGAAGAAGGAGGTTATGTAAAATTTTAACTTTTCCTCTTCGCTTTGTCCTCACCACACTCCATGAATGTAGGTATTGTTTTCTGCAGTTCACAGTTGGAAAAATTGAGGAATGCCAGCTAATTTGCTCAAGGTCACAAAGGTAAGTGATAGAGTTAGAACTCAGGATCTAACTCTGAAATTTAAGCCCTTTCATCACACCCATAGCCAGGTGAGAAATGTGGGCCAGAGGGAGTCATTGACTAGGGAGGGGAGAAGGATGACACAGGATTCACTGGGATTCTAGTCAGCAGCCCTAGGCTTCTGGGGGCACATCTGAGCCTTCAGTATCTGGACTTTTAAGTGCCATTTTATTTTATGAAAGAAATTTTTTGGCCATGCCACATGGCTTTTAGGATCTTAGTTCCCCAACCAGGGATTGAACCTGGGCTCTGGCAGTGAAAGCTCCAAATCCTAACCCCTGGACTGCCAGGAAATTCCCTAAGTGACATTTTGATGAAACTTGGCTTTAGTCTGCATTTACCAGTGTAAGGGATGTCTTAAGCATCCTCTCAATACTCTTTTAAATTGACACTTAACATTTATTGATAACTTAGTATGTTCCAGACACCATTTTCATGCTTTCCATGCATTAGCTCATTAAGTCCTTTTAAACCCCTTATAATAAAATACTCCAGATAACCCCATGTTACAGAAGAAAAAACTGAAGCATGAAGGAGTTAAGTGGCTTGCTTGAGGTCACACAGCTGGAAGTGAGGGGTCTGAATCTGAATTTGAATCTAAGGATTTAAATCGCAGGTGGTTGAGATCCATTAGCTTGTAAACTCTACACCATACTGCCTCAGGTTAGGCTAGTGTACCTTTCATAAGCAAATTTGCCCTTGTCCTGTATTTTGACCCAGCCATTCAATTCAGATACAAATTCCTAAAGGGCAGACTGTATTGTATTTCATATTATTGTTTTAAAACTTATCTTGAGTTCTGTATTTAGTGGGTGCTGAGTAAATATCAGCTGACTCACATATCAAAACATTTATTGAATCTCCAATAGGTTTTCATTTTGGAGGATGGATCGCCTGATGGATAATGCATAACAGTGATCCTATTTCCCAAATGAAAAATAAGAAGATATTCTCTGAGCAGTTTTGTTTTTAAATTTTTGAATATAAAAAGTGTTGGATAGGATGATCAAATCACATTTGTTGATTATTATTCTCATTATGTATTTCTATGTAACAAATCACCCAAACTTAGCAGCAGGAAGTCACAATCATCTTTTTATGCTCCCAGATTCTGTGTGACAAGAATTCAGGCAGGGAACCGGCAAGTGTGGCTTATCACGCTTTCAAAAAGTCTGACGCCTCAGCTATGAAGAATCAGATGACTGGAAGTGGCTTGAATGGTTAAGGGCTGGAATCACCTAGAGCAGGGGTTCCCAACCCTCAGGCCATGGATGGGTGCCTAGAAACAGGGCCACACAGCAGGAGGTGAGTGGAGGGCAAGCGAGTGAAGCTTCATCTTTATTTACGGCAGCTCCCCATTACTCTCCCATCACCCCCAGATGGGACCTCCTAGTTGCAGGAAAACAAGCCCAGGGCTCCCACTGATTCTGCATTATGGTGAGTTATATAATTATTTCATTATATATCACAATGTAATAATAATAGAAACAAAGTACACAATAAATGTAACACGCTTGAATCATCCTGAAACCATCCCCTCAATCCCTGTCCCTGGAAAAATTGTCTTCCACGAAGCTGGTCTCTGGCGCCAAAAAGGTCGAGAACCACTGATCTAGAGGCTTCTTCACTCACATGTCTGGTGTCTGGTCTGTGATGTCTTATAGACTGGAAATGATGACTTGAGCACCTACTCATGGTCCCTCCATGTGACTTGGCTCCCTCACAGCCTGGTGTCTCAAAATAGTCTGACATCTCACATGGCAGCTCTGGGCTCCAAATCAGAATGTTCTACCAAACAAGGTAAAAGCTACATCACTTTTTTTTGATCTAGCCTCAGAAATCATATAGCACCACTTTTTACTAGACTCTATTGTTTAAAGTAGTCACAAGCCTGCCAATGTTCAAAGGAAGGGTTTGATCCCCACCTGTCGATAGAAGTATCAAAGAACTTGTAGCCATGTTTTAAAATTGCTACAGTTATACAATCACTAATGACATTTATTACATAAAGTCTGCACTGTCCTAGTGATGAGAGAACAGACTCTATGGTTTCAATACCTTTAAACCATGAAGTTTTTGCACCTTACTTTATGTCCCTTGGTATGTTCCAGTGTCTCTTAGTTTATAGTCCATGGGAACTTGAATAGTATTTGTATCTTGCTGTTGTGTGAAAATTGTATAAATCTTAATTATATTGAATTGTTTCATAGTACTTTTCAGGTCTACTATATCCTTCTACTTTTCTGTCTATTCATTCTATTAATTTTTGAGAGTTTGATATTGAAACCCTCATTAAAAATCTTAATTTACCTACTTAAAAAAATGATGGCAATCTATAGTGGAACTATATGTAACTTTATTCTGTATTTTCCAAGTCTCCTGTAAATGTGTTATCATACTTTCATAATTTAAAAAATAAGAAAGGAAAAAAAAGTTTGCATTGTTCCAAGAAAGCCAAGACCAAGTCAGCTTCAATAGAGCAATGACGGAACTTGAAAGTGTTGAATTGGTGTTGAAACTATATTACTCTGGTGTCCAGCTAATTTTATTCTATAGTCTTGGGACATCTTGAATCTCCATGGATGTCCCCCAATGAAGCACTCCCATTAATGCATGTAAGTTGCCTTTGCTCTTCCCCTCATTAGAGTAAGGGGACATTTCATCTCCCAGCCTTTGCTTACCTGTTTTCTCACTCCTTCCTGGGTGATACGGTAACTTGAGATTTTCCTCTCACTTCTTCCCTGTCAAAGCCGTGTCCTGTGTGGGACATTATTGGCTAGGAAGCTGTGATCCATTTGAGGAGATAAATGTGAAGCAGAGTAATCAATATCTAAGGTCACAACCCAGGTTGATAACCTCACGGTGAATGGGGCTCCGTTATCTAGTAAACAGCTGCACAGGGTATTTGCACTTGCTATCTAGTAGACTTGTCATTTTGTAACCATCAGTCTTTCTGTATGTTTAGTTGTCCTAATCTAGAATCAAGTCATCCAGAATATCAGAGGGCACTCAGAGTTCATGTTTTGTTTCAATCCGTGTATTTTACAGGTGAGGGCACTGATGCCAGGGAGGTCACTAGGGAGCCTTCTCTGAAGTCAAAAGCTACGAAGGAAAGGGAGTACAGAACAGAACCCAGGTCTCTTTACTGCCAATCCAGGCTCTTTTCACCTCACTGCCTAAATCCTCACCACCTCTTCCTAGACCCATGCAGTGCCCCTCACACTTACTTAAAAGAGCCCTATCCACAGAGGCACCTGGGAGCCGAAAAGCTGACAGACTGCTCTCTTTCTGCTTTTCCCATTTTCCTTCCCTTCGTTAGATTGAGGATAGGACTCTGGGGTGTGTGTGTGTGTGTGTGCACATGTGTGTGCGTGCTCAGTCGTGTCTGAGGCTATGCGACCGTATGGAGTGTAACCCTCCAGGCTCCTCTGTCCACGGGGTTTCCCAGGCAAGGATACTGGAGTGGGTTGCCATTTCCTTCTCCAGAGGATCTTCCTGACCCAGAGACAGAACCCACATCTCTTGCATCTCCTGCATTGGCAGGCAGATTCTTTACCATTTGTACCACCTTTGATAGGGAGATTGAATGGATTGTAAGAAACTGGAAGGGCTTTTGATCTTTAGGTGGTATTTTTCTGGGGTTTTAACAGAGTGTGTTGGACCATTTTTCATGGAGGCAAGTTTTAAGACTGGGGATTACCTTCTGCTTAGGAGATGTCTTTAGTTCCAAAGAGCTGAGGCTACTAGGACAAGGTTCAGAGGATCGGAAGGGTTTGTGTGAGACTCGAAGGTAAAAGGAAAATATATAGAAACCTCGTGTACTCCAGATTTTTCCAAGGCAGTCTTGATTTTTATTTTTGGTCAATTGTTAAGCCTTATATTAAGATGGAGGGTTTTCTATACAAACTAGGGAATAGAAGGAAACTTCTGCAACCTGATAAAGAATATCTGTGAAATATCTACAGTGAAGATTATGCTTAATGGTGGAATACTAAGCACTTTCCTCCTAAGATCAGGAACAAGGGAAAGATATCTGCTATCATTAATTTGATCAATTTGATTCGGTACTGTTTAAAGAGTCCTTGCCAGGGCTTCCCTGAGTTCCAGTGATTAAGGCTCTGAGCTTCAACTGCAGGGGACATTAGTTTGATCCCTGATCCATCCTTGATCTGGGAACTAAGATCCCGCATACCCCATGGCCAAAAAAAAAAAAAAAAAAAACTCATTAAAATATTTGAGACTTCTCTGGCCAGTGGTCAAGACTCTGCATTTCCAATGCAGAGGGTGCAGGCTCAATTCCTGGTCAGGGAACTAACTTTCCTCCTGCCACCAGACATGACCAAACTAATAATAATAATAAATGAAGAGTCCTAGCCAGTGAAATTAGGCAAGAAAAAAAGACTCAAAAATTGGGAAGAAGAAGAAAGCTATCATTATTTATAGATGTTCAGTTCAGTTCAGTTCAGTCACTCAGTTGTGTCCAACTCTTTGCAACCCCATGGACTGCAGCATGCCAGGCCTCCCTGGCCATCACCAACTCCCAGAGCTTACTCAAACTCACGTCCATCCAGTCGGTGATGCCACCCAACCATCTCATCCTCTGTCGTCCCCTTCTTCTCCTGCTTTCAATCCTTCCCAGCATCAGGATCTTTTTGAATGAGTCAGTTCTTTGCATCAGGTGGCCAAAGTATTGGAGTTTCAGCTTCAACATCAGTCCTTCCAGTGAATATTCAGGACTGATTTCCTTTAGGATGGACTGGTTGGATCTCCTTGCTGTCCAAGAGACTCTCAAGAGTCTCCTCCAACACCACAGTTCAAAAACATCAGTTCTTCGGAGCTCAGCTTTCTTTATAGTCCAACTCTCACATCCATACACGACTACTGGAAAAACCATAGCTTTGACTAGGTGGACCTTTGTTGGCAAAGTAATGTCTCGCTTGTTAATATGCTGTTTAAGTTGGTCATAATTTTTCTTCCAAGGAGCAAGCATCTTTTAATTTCATAGCTTCAGTCAACATCTGCAGTGATTTCGGAGCCCAAACAAATAAAGTTTCTCATTGTTTCCCCATCTATTTGCCATGAAGTGATGGGACCAGATGCTATGATCTTTGTTTTCTGAATGTTAAGTTGAAAACCAACTTTTTCACTCTCCTCTTTCACTTTCATCAAGAGGCTCTTTAGTTCTTCACTTTCTGCCATAAGGGTGGTGTCATCTGCATATCTGAGGTTATTGATATTTCTCCCAGCAATCTTGATTCCAGCTTGTGCTTCATCAAGCTCAGCATTTCTCATGATGTACTCTGCATAGAAGTTAAATAAGCAGGGTGACAATATACAGCCTTGACATACTCCTTTTCCTATTTGGAATGAGTCTGTTGTTCCATGTCCAGTTCTAACTGTTGCTTCCTGACCTGTATACAGATTTCTCAGGAGACAGGTCAGGTGGTCTGGGATTCCCATCTCTTTCAGAAATTTCCACAGTTTACCACAGAGTCAAAGGCTTTGTCATAGTCAATAAAGCAGAAGTAGATATTTTGGGGGGACTCTCTTGCTTTTTTTGATGATCCAACAGATGTAAGCAATTTGATCTCTGGTTCCTATGCCTCTTCTAGATCCAGTTTGAACATCTGGAAGTTCACGGTTCATGTACTGTTGAAGCCTGGCGTGGAAGGTTTGGGGTATTACTTTGCTAGAGTGTGAGATGAGTGCAATTGTGTGGTAGTTTGAATATTTTTTGGCATTGCCTTTCTTTGGGATTGGAATGAAAACTGACCTTTTCCAGTCCTGTGGTCACTGCTGAGTTTTCCAGATTTGCTGGCATGTTGAGTGCAGCACTTTCACAGCATCTTCTTTTAAGATAATTTATAGATGATGATTGTTTATATAGAAAACTAAAGAATCTACAAAAAAACTAATAGAATAAGTGAGTCTAGCATGATATAAGGTCAATATACAAAAATAAATTGTACTTGCCTGGAGAATCCCATGGACAGAGGAACCTGTCAGGTTACAGTCCATAAGTTTGAACACAACTGAAGCAACTTAGCATGCATGCATGCACACAGTACTTACAATAGACAATTAGAAAATGAAATCAAATCACTATAATAACCTCAGATACCATTATATACTTAGGAATAATTCTAAGTCTATGGATGATTGTAGTACCTCTCAATTTAGTATGCTATGAATTTCAACAATTTCACTAAAAAATAGTTGCTCCAACCCAGTGATTTCCTATCTACTCCATGCTTCCAATCGCACTTTTGTCATCAGATGCCTTCAATTAATCACACAATTTGCATCTTTCATTGTATAAAGTAGAATGAAATATATTAAGCAATAATGTATTTTATTTGATTGTACATTTAAAACTATATTTTGGCATTTAAAATAATCATTTAAAAACTGTAGCATTGGGGGAAATGAAGTATATGAAATTGTAAAATAGCCAAAACATGGGCACTGGAAGCAGTTATTTCTACCAGTTTTGATGGCTAAGATAAAAATGAAGCTAAAGAATAAATAAGCAATATTAAAATGAGTTTTATAGGTCCAGATAAATATAGAAGTAAAAGAAATTATGCTATTAGGGAGTTGAGCTGAAAGTAAGAACATTATAGGAAATTAGAAATGAGACCATGTTTTCCTGGAAGGTGACAGTAACTTGTGCTTCACAAAAGCTTGAACAAGTGTGATATAGGATGAAATGGACTTTTCCAGAACCCATAAAAATGTCTTTTTATAAAAATTTTTACAAGAGTATAGTTGATTTACAATTTGTGTGAGTTTCAGATGTACAGCAAAATGACTCAGTTATACATATATGTATCTGTTTTTCTTCATATTTTTTTCCTATATAGGTTATTACAGAATATTGAGTAGAGTTCCCTGTGCTATGCATTAGGTCCTGGTTTGGTTATCTATTTTATCTACAGTAGCATGTATATGTTAATTCCAGTCTCCTAATTTACCACATCATCTACACATTTCCCCTTTGGTAACCATGAATTTGATTTCAAGATCTGTGAATCTGTTTTGTATTAATAAATAAGTTCATCTGTATAATTTATTCAGGAAAAAAAATAGTCTGAAAGAAATTTGCCTAAAGTGAAAAATTGCATCACTAAATAAAAAATGACAGTCTCCTAATTTTTGTGTGGCTGCAACAAAGACTCGGGTCCAGTTTAAGATCATTTGAAATCATACATTCATAAAAATCTAGGAAGACTTTGTGAACATAATCAGACCAGAATGTGGGGAAGCAGGCACCCTGAGTGAATTCATGAATTAAACTTTTGGCTTCCTTTTAGTCTTGAATTCAGAAGCTCTGTCCTCTCCCCTCAGCACTTACCGGGACAAAAGGAACTTAGAACAAAATTTGCATATCTGTAATGGGGGAGAGAGAATTTTCTACCCTCAGGAACTATCAGTTTAAGAAGCATACAATACCCGTACGTTTGACCTAATTATAGCAATGTGTTCTAATTGAGATTTCCTTTGAAAGACACTCAGACTTTTAAGAGGAAATGGATAATAAAAATCTATGTAAGAAACGTCCCTTTTTGAAATACACTCTGAAGAATTTAGGAATAAAGAGAAGTGATATCCTCAACTTACTCTAAAATGATTCAAAAAAAATCACATACGCACATGCACAGAGATGACAAGCAAATGGGGCAAAGTAGAAACTGTTTATGAATCTGAGTGAAGGATGTATAAGAGATCTTTAAATTTGAAATTATATCAAAATAAAAAATTTTCCCTGTGTCTATCTAAATCACATACATTTCACAGTCACTGATGTTAGCTACCTATAAAAATCACGTTTTAGTGTTTTTTTTCAACCTGAACTGGAACTCTACATATACTATTTCAAGTGGCTTTTCTAATATAGAACCACCACTTATTATATCTTCACAAAGAACTCATTATACTAACTGAAGCTCAAGCAAAGTTCATCTCTTTAATTAAGCAAAGTTGAAAAAATACTTTATCAGAAATAATTTTGGAATTTTCCTGTCGATATGGCCAAATATCCCCAGGAAATTAATTGCTTCTTTAAACTAGAAAGGAATGAGAAGAATGGATGGAGACAAGTAGTCTTGTTTAAATATGTGTTGTTAGAGGATGAATCTTCAATTTTATAAATATTTGAAAGCTGATGAGATAGAAGAGGGTGGTCTAAGAAGGATCACAGTGAAGGCTGAAAGATAAGAACATATGGAAATAACCCAAACCTGAAGCTACTTATCTCTGGATTTCTTGTTATGTGAGATAAATGTCCTTACTGCCTAAAAAAATATGGAAATAATAATAATTAATGGTGATGATGATGATTATGACAATGTCATCATTGCTGGAGTCAACCCTGAGTCTTATATTCCAGACTGGAGAGTAGAAACCATTTTTCCCATTTGGTCTAATGAAGGAAGCGGCATTCAAAATAATTCTTGTTGCATAAAAATGGCCAAACATGGGGTGAAAGGAGAACTATGTCCAAAACTGGTGAGAAAATGAGCCCAAAGATCGGCACAATGTCTTTCAAAAAAAAAAAAAAAAAAAGCAGAGGAAAATTGCCCATAATTTGTTTGAATTGGAATCTTGGACTCAGTGCAGATTCATTTCTTTCTTTGATGAAGTGCATTTACTCTTGCTGGTATTCTCCCTAAAAGATGTGAGCATTTATCAAACTACAATTTCACAGAGTGAAAAAGAACATAAGGATAGTCCTGTTTCTCACTGAAACAGGTTTCCTGTGATCTGTGTCATATGTCAGCATTTCCACACTATTGGTTCCAAAAGGAATCTAGATTCAAGGGCAGGGCACATAAGCCCTACATTTTCAAGGGAAATCAAAGAATTGTTGTTGTTGTTCAGTTGCTAAGTCGTGTCCGACTCTTTGCAACCACATGAACTACAGTATGCCAGGCTTCCTGTCCTTCACCATCTCCTGGAGTTTGCTCAAACCCATGTCCATTGAGTCGGTGATGCCATCCAACCATCTCATCCTCTGTTCCCCCTTCTCCTCCTGCCCTCAGTCTTTTGCAGCATTGGGATCTTTTCCAATGAGTAGGCTCTTCGCATCAGATGGTCAAAGTATTGGAGTTTCAGAATTAGTGACTGTTTTTAATAGTGGCCACATTGCAAGATTGACACTTGTGCCTCAGTGCTTCCTTCAGGCATCCTGTTTCTGTTGTCTCCATTCACCCAGGTTTCTACAAACGTGAGTTCACTGTCACTTCCAATGGGCATTCCTCAGTCAGCCATTGTATTAGTTTCAAACTTAGTGGCTTAAAACAATACAAATTTTCTTTTTATAATTCTGGAGTTCAGAAGTCTGCATCCCTCTTATAAGAACCCTCCTGATCATGCTCAACCCACCTGGGATAATCCAGGATAATCTCCCTGTCTCAAGATCCTTAATTTATTTGCATCTACAAAGTCTCTTTTGCCATGTAAAGTAATGCATTCACACGTTCTGGAACTTGGGCATCTTTAGAGGATTGTTACTCTGACTACCACCACCGTGTTTCCGGAAACAATGGACCACTTGCCTTAATAACTGTGTGATTATCATGTACTGTTTCAGAATGTGGATCTTATGATTTGTTGGCCAAAAAGAGACTTAAAAAAAAACAGATGTAGTATTTATTTCTTTTAGCTTCTGAAATTTGTTATTAAAAGTTGGATGTTATTATCTATCCTATGACTATCAGCTTAATCTTGCCTTTAGAGTAGCTTGATACAACTTCTAATTGTCAGGCTTTTGTGAAAGATTTCTGATCTGATTTTCTAATTCTTCACAGCAAAGTTTTCTGACAATTATCCTTTCAAGACTCTATCCCAGTACTTGACATAGAGAAAATTTTCAAATAATGCGTGTTGAATAAATTGAGTCTCTATATTGTTGATGAAAATATTGGGTGTGAATTCTCTGTTTATCAGGTGGTTCCTTTAAGTTGTGGGCTTCCCTGGTGGTTCAGATGGTAAAGCATCTGCCTGCAATGCAGGAGACCCGGGCTCGATCCCTGGGTCAGGATGATCCCCTGGAGAAACAAATGGCAACCCACTCCAGTACTCTTGCTTGGAAAATTCCATGGACAGAAGAGCCTGGTAGGCTACAGTGCATGGGGTCGCAAAGAGTCGGACACGACTGAGCAACTTCACTTTTAAGTCGATTATATAATAATTGATAAGGGGCTTCCCTCGTGGCTCAGTAGTAATGGATCAGCCTGCTAATGCAGGAGACCCAGGTTTGATCCCTGGGTCTGGAAGATCCCCTAGAGAAGGAGATGGCAACCCACTCCAGTATTCTTGCCTTGGAAATCCCAAGGACAGAGAATCCTGGGGGGCTACAGTCCATGGGGTCTCAAAAGAGTCGGGCACGACTTAGTGACTAAACAACAGCAATAAATGATCCATAAAGTGTTTTCTTGGTGGAGGGTTTGCTCTCTGACCACAGTCATTTGGTTAGTGAAGTTGTTGGATGTGTAAAAAGAGATTTCTAGACAACTGGCAGTGACCTGACACTGACCGCCTTCTGAATTAAGACTTTTTATACTTCTATATTGACTTCCCTTGTGGCTCAGCTAGTAAAGAATCTGCCTGCAATGCGAGAGACCTGGGTTCGATCCCTGGGTTGGGAAGATCCCCTGGATAAGGGAAAGGCTACCCACTCCAGTATTCTGGCCTAGAGAATTCCATCGACTGTATAGTCCATGGGATCGCAAAGAGTCGGACACGACTGAGCAACTTACACTTTCACTTTCACTTCTGTATCACAAATGATAAAACCCACCACATATCAAAGGACTTTTCCCAATAGTGTGTTTATTAAAGGAAAGGAGGTATAAATATCTCAGCTAATTACACCTAAGAGATATTTACCTTCAATTTCTCTTCACTAAAACCCTTGGCTAGGTCTGGCTAAAGTAAATGCCCTTTTTCTGATTTTATGTCTTCATCTTCTTTCCATTGATTGAACATGGTGGTCAATTCCTGTCTCAATCCGTGCTGAGTCATATTGCACTACTCACTTTTTCATATGAGAAGTGATAGGTGAATTGCAGGAAATTTTCATTTTTTATCTGCTGGTAGTCTGTTATGAATTCACATAATAATGTCTACGTCACTGATGTTTTTATAGCTCTTTCCACTTGCTAGTAAGGAGATAACATACAAAAATGGAAACAGAAATAGATGGCTCCACATCAATTTTCCCTTTGGAAAAAGTATGCCCATTCTCTGCCTAGGCAGAAGGGTTTCATACATCAATTTAATATTTAGCAGAAACAAACAAATATCTTTCAGGCTGAGTTCTTTCTGATAAATGACCCTCTCAAAGGTAGAAATCCCCATAATATTTATGTACATGCCCTATCTCAAAGTCATCACCTTATGCTGGTCTCTGAGTGGTTATAAATGCTCCTTTTCCTTGAACATTGGATTTTCAACAAGTCAGTCAACTGGTAATGCCCAGTGGGTTTCCCCAGAGTTGAAGCAACAGTGGGAAATTTCTCATTGAAAATTTCTGGAGATGCAAAAATGAAAGTCATTAACAGAGAGCCAAGAACCTTCTAGAAAGCTAAGGTCTAAGAAATTGGAACAGACTTCCCCAGTGGCTCAAGGTAAAGAACCCACCTTCCAAGGCAGGAGATACAGGAGACGCGGGTTTTATCCCTGGGTCAGGAAAATCCCCTGGAGGAGGGCATGGCAACCCACTCCAGTATTCTTGCTTGGAGAATCCCATGGACAGAGGAGCCTGGTGTGTTACAGTCCATAGTGTCGCAGTGTCAGTCATGACTGATGCAACTGAGCATGCAAGCACGCAAGAAACTGGAAGAATCCAAAGGAGTCTTGAATGTCAAAGCTAGAAGTGGGTATAAGTACAGAGCCAAGAATCTAAGAGAGAGAGAGATGGGAAGAAATGGAAACTGGTGGGAAAGAGTAAATGGAGAGTATTCTGGAGCAAAGACTTAGAACAGGAGTCACTATCCATAGTTCATTTCTACATGCTGTCAAGAGTCATGCATGGGGTGGAGTTTGGAGAGTTGTTCAATATTCAGGTTATTCCCCATTTGCCCTTCCATATCCATTCTCCAGCTTCCTTTGCCCTGGTTAGAACCCCTTTAGATTCCATCATCTAGGTTCCTTTACTGTACAGCTTCCAGTTGGGTTTGACCAATGGAAGGCCTCAAGAAGAGATCTGAGAGCAGGAGAGAGAGATCAGAGTGTTTATTGGTCCCAAGTCCCATCCTACTGTGCTGCAGACTGGCAGCAGCTGAGTCCTACTGGAGCCTTGGCTCCTGCCTAGTTGGCTCTTTCCAACTACCGCAGGTATCACTGAAAGTGAAGGTGTTAGTTGCTTAGTCGAATTTGACTCTTTGTGAACCCATGGACTGTAGTCTGTCAGGCTCCTCTGTCCATGGAATTCTCCAGGCAAGAATACTGGAATGGGGAGCCATTCCTTCTCCAGGGGATCTTCCTGACCCAGGGATTGAACCCTGGTCTCCTCCATTGCAAGCAGATTCTTTACCCTCTGAGCCATAGGGCAAGTCCTACAATTTCTCTTTGTCACTTGCCCCCTCAGGCCTAAGGATAATATTGTGGCTTTCCACCTTTACTAGCTCCCAGGTGCTTCGCCATCCATTATCAGTTCTCATTTCCCTGCTGTCTCCTCTGTAAACATTGCCTTCTTCAAAATTCCATTTGGGTGTGCCTTCTGTTTCCTGTTGCTGAAACCCCAACAGATAGACAGTAAATGGATATTTACTAGAGTTGGCAAAAATTCTAAACATTTCTGAGTGTTGTTGCTATCAGTTATGTCAGTGTGTATTCTGTGCTGTAAGTCACCCTTTCGTGTGACTTGTGATTCGGGAATAAAATGCTTTGTTTCTGCCTTTTATTGGTTTATGGTCTGCCAAGATTACAAGACTGAGCATGGTTAATAGTATAATACTGTGAAGGAATTGTTACAGTGCTGGGAAACGTAATGGGAGAATGGAAAAATTACCCAGGTTCACTTGGGGTTTTCAGGAAAATTCTCTATCGGCAACTTGAAGAAGGAATTACTGCAGGATTGATGATTTATTGTCTTCCCTTGACTTTGTAAAGATAGATATGTCCTTTCCTCCCCAGAAGACATCTAAGCAAAGATATCTTTATCATATAAACACTTCCTGAATCAAGCTTATCTTTGGTCAGTTTCTCCAGAGCAGAGACTCAAATAAGAATTCATGAAGAAGCTATTTATGAACGAAGTGTTCCTAAGAGAAACTAGTAAGGGAGTGGGACAAGCAAGACAAGGATTGAAGAAGTCAAGGGTGTGAGTTTTAGTAATATCCCAGCCTCAACCTAATCCCACAGAGAGCTCAGAAGTGTAAATTGCATCTCAGAGCTGTTTCCCTTGTGGCATGGGAAAGGGGTGTTTTTGTATTCCCGTAACAGTTATTGCTTATGAGCTGTCCAGGGTAGAGGGTGGGTGAGTTGGGGAACCACATAAGTGTCCCAACAGGTGCAGGAAAGATTAGAAGTGAACAAATTGGATCCAATAGTCCAAGGGATGGGCTCTGAGGATGGTGGCAGGTAAGAGTATTTGGGAGACCAGCATGCAGACGCTAAGGAATGGATACATAGAACCCATAAAGGTGAATCTAGGGAAACTGACCAGAGCACCAGCATGATCTGCTAGAGAGTGCTTCCAGAAGCACATCTGCAGCTGTTTAACACGCCATTAGGCAAAATCCTGGGGCAAAGCAAACAAGCATGGCTTTCTTCACATGTGCATTTTTAGGTTTTAGAGGCATTGCAAGAGATCTTGAGTGATGCCTGTCTCTAAGGTGACCAATGGTATCCCAGGATACCAGATTTTCTGTGCTAAACTTCAGATGGTCCTGTGTAACCTGGGATGGTTGGTCACTCTACCTGTATCCAAAATGCCACTCAGTGAAGAAATCACAGGTTGTCTCAGAGAAGATCTAACCCAGGCAGAGCCAGCAGAGTACAGGAAGGTTGCAAACCTCCCCTGATACAGCACTCGGTGGTTTCTGGAGCTGCATGGAGTATGGTGTGGCAATCTGGGGAGAAATTGAGTCTCGACAAGTGGGGATGTGGGAACTGCAGAAGAAGAGGGAGAGGGCTTCAAATCTGGATTATCTTCCAGGTACAGCAAAAGCCTTTATAACCACGGGCAGCAGTGAGTGCCCTTCTCAGGGTGCACTTCTGAGGAAGACCTTGGTTCCCCGGGATAGGAGGGGGTGCTAAGATTCGTCAGAGTCTCATACTAGTGAGACTAGCTCAGGATCAAGACTCTTCATTAGCTTTTCTTGAGAGCTTCCTCCCAGATAAAATTTCCAGACTAATGCTTTCATGCTCCTTCGTCTTCAGGGAGGAGGCGAGGGAAAAGATGTTTGACATGAGTTTGAATTTTTTACAGTGTTACTGTGAATTCTATTGATGTGATAATAAATTTCCATTTAGCAATATTCTTGTTTAGCTTTGTTTCAAGTCTAATGTGAATGATGATGAGTAATAACACTTCAAATTACATCAATTTTCTATATGAGAAAATATGCCATGTTCATGACATTTTTTGTTTTTGAAAAAGGGAATCAAAAGGTGATTCATGACTACAGCTTTAAACTTATGTATGGGTTGAACATTTTTCTAAAGAATGTTGTCATGATGATTTCACCCTGGGTAAGCTGAAAATGTTTCAGCGTGAGGGTTTTGAGTTACTGAATTAGAGATAAGTTTGTATGCAGGTGTCAATTGTAACTGTAAGAATCTTCTGAATTTAATGATTCCCAGAGCTAGAATGACAGTTCTTAATTCTGACTGCATCGGAAAACTATCTGGGGAGCTTTAAAATAATTCCAATATCTGGACCCCACTCAAGACCAATGATATCTGAAGTGATTTCTGGGAGTGAAGTCCAAACAGGTGGGCATCATGGACCCATGACATAAGCAGTTCCATGGGGCTTTGGACTTACAAGCACCCGGCCTCACCCACTTGCCCTGTCTCACTGGAGAATTGTCAGGGGTCAAGCCACGTGAGCTTTGAAGGGAACATCTACCATCACATCTCCTATGTGCACTGCCATTTTCCTGGTCCACTGCTCTTCAAATCAACAGGCTTACTTTGTGCCTCCTGCATCAGTGAGGTAGGAGACCCACGGTTAGGTTTTCCTCTGAGCCAGGTAGCCACCTTTTAAAGTCATACCACCTAGGTATCACATAATCTCAAAAGAAGAGAAAAATCTCCAAGATCCTTTGAACAGCTTAAGATTCTATGACTCTATGATTCTCAGTTGTAGCCGAGTCACATCTTGGAGTAGCAAATAGATTAGGTAAATTCTCAGATGCTTTCCAATTCCTGGATGATTCTACCCTGCTGTTGTCCTTCATGCATTCAGATGACTCTGCCTTTCATTCTTGAACACTCTACACTTGAACATTTTTTCTCTCCTGGGTATGGAAGATGGTGGGCTGACACCACCAGGAGTTAATGATTCCCTGGTGTATTGTTTTCTTAGGCTGCAGTCACAAAGTACCACAAACTAGATGGCTGAAATAACATAAGTTTATTGTGTGACATTACTGGAGGCCAAAAGTCCAAAATCAACGTGCTGGCAGGGCCTCTATGGGAAGATCCTTTTTTGCCTCTTCCAGCTTCTGGTGGTGGTTTAGTTGCTCAGCTGTGCCCGACTCTTGCGACCCCATGGACTGTAGCCCACCAGGCTCCTCTTTCTGTGGGATTTCCCAGGCAAGAATACTGGAGTGGGTTGCCATTTCATTCTCCAGGGGATCTTCCCGACCCAGGGATTGAATCTGTGTCTCCTGCATTGGCAGGCAGATTCTTTACTACTAAACCACCTGGGAAGCCCCTCCAGCTTCTGGTAGTCCCAGGCATCCTTTGCTTGTGGCAGCATAACTCTATCTCTACCTCCATCTTCACATGGTTGACTTCCCACTGTGATCATGTCTTTTCTTCTCCTCCTGCAAAAACACCAGCCATATTGGATAAAGGGCCCACCCTACTCCAGTATGACTTCATCTTAACTTACATCTTAATCACATCTGTAAAACCCTATTTCCAAATAAGGTCACATTCACAGGCACTGTGGGTCAGGCCTTCAACATATTTTGGGTGGACACAACTCAATGCACAACATCTGGTGACCAACAATGTTTTCCCGTGTCTAGGAATAAGGTTTTGGTTGGCAGCCATGAAACAAGCCAAAACAAAATGGTCCATGGGGGAGGAAACCATGATCTGACTAACCTGACATGCTTGTCAGTTTGTGCTAACCAGTCCTACATGTATTCACCTTATCACACCGGCTGTACACTATCTTTCTTTCCCCTTCCTTTCTTCCCTCCTGTCTCCCTCCCACCTTCCTTCTGTCTCTCATTCCTCCTTCCTTTCTTTCTTTCTTTTATCATGGAATTAAATGGTTAAATATTTGGTGCTGGGAGATTTATGGAAAGATCTGGATCAGAAAAAAGGTACTTTCCTGTGAGTAAGGTAAATATTGAGGTACTCATCAGTTTATCACATACCCTAAAACCATAAGAGAGAGCTTTCCAAGTGTTTTGTAATGGAAGGATCCATTGCAAGTATTCAGGTTTATATTTATCTTTGCATTATATACACACACACACACACACACACATCCATATTCACACACACACATTTTTAAGTATAGCTGACAGCATCAACAATTCATTCAAGCATTCTGTGGGTGGTATTGTCTCCAGCACCACTGTCTTGTGAGATAACTGGTCACATATTTCCCTAGCACAAGGAGACCAATTAAAGTAATTGGCATTCTGCAAATTTGAACCAATGATTTGCTCACTAATCCCAATCAGCCAAGGTGAAGAAATTTAGTTCATGCTTCTCTTACAGCCAGAAAAGGAAACTCTAGCAAAAAGAGCTGCCCCATCATCTTCTCTTCCCCTCTTAATCACCTCCAGGTCTGCAATTCTCAGTTATCAGAAAACAACACACTAGGTTCAGGCTCATGATAAATTATAACACAGCTCAAAGAGTAAGAGAACAAAAATTATTAAAATAATTATCAGGAGACATTTTCTCAAGAGCTTAATGTGTTATAAAACTCTTTATACTGGGGTAAGAGTCAGAATAGGGGCTTCCCAGGTGGCACTAGTGGTAAAGAACCCTCCTGTCAATGCAAGAGACAGAAGAGACGCAGGTTGGATCCCAGGGTCGGGAAGATCCCCTGGAGAAGGAAACAGCAACCCACTCCAGTATTCTTACCTGGAAAATCCCATGCACAGAGGAGCCTGGGGTCACAAAAATTTGGACACGACTGAGCAACTTAGTACACACGCATGAGGATCAGAATGGGAGATGCCAATAGGATTAAGCTGTTACATTTTTTGTTTTAACCTCACTGTTTTGAATTTGGACTGGTCATTGAAACTCCTTCTCTTTGACTCTACATGGGATGTACAGATCAGTTCTTATCAATATCACAAAAATACTTTTGAAAACAAGTGGAGGGTGGCACAGGAATCTCTGGAGACATCATGAGTGTCTAGATGCACTTTCTTATTTAAAGATCATATTTAAAGTAAAATTCTCAATAGCTCTGGAAAGGGAAGCGTAGTGGTGTTTGGTCAGTGGAGCAAGAGATTTGTAGCAGTGAGAGAAAATACAGATAAAATTATTTAGATTGTGCTTTTATACATCTCTTAGCATAACTCAGGCTTAGAAAAGATCTCAATTGTGATTTTGCTGGCTTAGTTTTGACCTGAACAAAACAGATGTGCTGGTTTTGTTTCTTTTTTTTATTCAAATGGGACACACCCTCCTGGTTTTGAGAAATCTGATTGTTATCTCTGAGTTAGAACCAGGCCTGAAGAAGTTCTTTTTCCAATATTGGATGTTTGATCAGGCTGGATTCCTACCAAAAGCCTCAGGGGAGACTTAACTTGAAGAACAAAGATGATTGTCAAGTGAGCTACGAATTAGGGTTTGAATTAGCTATGAATTAGGGTCTGAGCTATGAATTAGGACATTCAATGAAAATGGTTTAGGCCAAGGTAGATTAAATAAGGCAGACAAAAATGCTTTGGGGAATAAGCAAGGCAGGCAAAGTAAACACACAGCAACTCATTAAAGAAACAGCCAATGAGCAATTCATAACCAATATCTGATATATAATTTAAGACCCAAAGGTCACTTAATATCAACTCTGTTGCAACACACAAGCACAGAAAAATCTGGCTGGCAATTGTTCTTCAGCTTGCTTTAGCTGCTTTTATTTCATGCAAGTGTTTCTCCAGAGGCACAAAAAAAAAAATGTAAGAGTAAAATCGGATTTATCGGAGGCATTTGCTTGGATTAATTACATAATAAAAGCATTTTCATATTGCTAATTTACTAAGCAATGTCACTGGAATGCTGAATTGCTTTACTTTCATTATGATGATCAAAAGAGATAAATGCAGGCCTGGCCACAAAACCAAAGCAGAGAGAAGAGAGGCAGCAGTCATTCTTCGCATAATTACTGGTATTTGTCATCCTTGTCTTGAAAAGGGGATCATCAGTTTTTCTAAAGACTGTTTTCTTTGCTTCAGAGCCTCTTCTTCAGCGTGTTGTTTATCATCCATGTTGTCCTTATTTACCCAGCAACAAATACACGACGAATATGTTTTTCATTAGGCAATTTAATGAATTTAATTTTGCTTCAAAATGTTAATTTAAAATTGTGCATTTCGTTCTTACAAGGATAAAACTGAAAAAAATTCTTGGTTCTCAAGTGTTAGGTTAAATTACTAAAAGTAGAATTGAAAACCAGGGTTAATCAGTATGAAATTTAGTGTTGTGAGCCTGAGGTTGATTTTTATCAATTATAATTAATTTTCCTATCCCTTTAGGAAAACAAAGGCTCAAGAATCAGGGCTTCTACAGCTTTATTTACATTTAGGGAGAAATTTTTGAAGAAAACAAGTGTAAGAGGAAACAGAAAGGAAGTTTGCCTCAAGGAGAAAAACCCTAAAGAAAAAGCTGCTATCCATCACTAGAAAATGAATGAGAATTGTATTATTTCTTGGCTTTTAAAGAATCTGCCTTTTGCCAAATCTAACAATGTTGCCAACTTGGAAGAAAAAGGATCCATTTTTTTTTCTACATAACCACATTTAATAATTTCCATGAAATTGACATTTTAAAACTATGGCAAAAAGCCAAATTGAAACTTTTGGGTTCCTAATCCCTAAATTCTGAACTCTTTTTCTTAAGGAATACCTATGATACACTTTAAAACGAATCCAATTAATGTAATTAGAGAGGTTAAATAACACATACACGCTGGATCTGTTTCTGTAAAACATAGCTGTTCTGTTATTTATATTTGGTTATTTTTAAGAATTAGAGATGTGGCCATATATATAAAGTAACTTTAAAAAAAAAATAGAGTGAATCTGTTGTCTTCTGCATCATCAAATTTGAAAAAAAAGCCCCTACAACCAATTAGCTTGGAAATCTCATATTCATGCTTCTGAATATTGCTGCGGTAGTAAGGAGGAAAGCAGTACATCCAGGTATTTAATGTGTAACCGAAACAAGGTACAGGCATCAACCTGTACCCCGCGGCAGTTGACATGCTAATTTCTTCGCCTCCTCTCTCTCTTGCGCACTCCACCTCGCTTCCCCACCCTTTTCCTCCACAAGACAAGAGGCACCCTCTGGGCCGTGGAAGGTGACTCGCGGCGAGTGAAGAGCCACCGGAAGAGCGAGGGCAGAGCGCGCGGTGCCCACGCCCTTGGCCGCAGGGTGAGTGCGGGCGGCCGCCGCGGGCCAGAGGAGAGGGGAGCCGGGTAGGAGCGCGGGATTGGGAATCTGCTGCACGAGGCGCGGGCCCCGCAGCCCTCCCGGGGCTGGGGGTGGGGGGACGGGCGGGCCGGGGGCGGAGCGCTGCGCTTCGCGAGGCGGCGGGAAAGGGGCGGAGAGGACAGCTCTGACTCGGGCGGGCAGAGGGACGGTTGCAGAACCTGCGGGCTAGTTGGTAGGCTCACCCTCTGGGAGGAAGGGAAGCGGAGACCGCCGCTGCCGAGGAGCGAGGAGACGCCTGGAGGCCGAGGGTCAGGCCGCCGCTACCTCCCCCAGCGGCGGACACCGCAGAGATCGCGCAGCCTGCGGGCGCACCGGCCACCAACGGCAACCCTTCGCGCAGGTGGGAACCCCAGAGCGCTGCGCTCTGTCCCCTCTTGGGCCACCGTGGGCCCGATGCCCTCCCTTCCGGGCCGCTGAGCTCGGGGACGAGGGCTGGGCAGGTCCGGGGACAGGAGGAAGGTGCTCGGCCCCTTGGTGTGCACGCTTGTGCGCGCGCGCTGTGCTAGATGGGGAAGAGGTGCGGAAAAGCTGCCTCTCTCGGGGCTCACTGTCCCCATCCCTACCCCCTCCGGACGAGCTGACCCCCCGAGCGGCTTCGGAGGACTGCGACCCCCTTCCTCCGCCCGCAGTCTGGGTGGTGCGTGCAATTCGCCCCCCCTCTTCCCAATGCACACCCAGCATCCATCAGGACGCCCCTTGGGAGAAGAGTGGTGGCAGGACCAGGTGGGGCGTGAGCCGGGAAGGCGAGAGTTGCTCGAGTATTGTCTGCCGGGGCGAGTGCCTGAGCCCGCGCGCTCCCTCCCGCTTTAGGGGCCAGGGGTGGAGGTGGTGGTGGTGGTGGAGGAGGGAGCGGGGAGGAGGGAATGGGTTTGCCGAACTTCTCTCTGAAGGCTGACTGTGTGCATGCACTTGGCGCCTTGTGCACGTTTGGGTGAGGGTTTAATGGAGACACGTGGGAGCAACATTGGTTGCTGGCCGGCCCTCCAAAGAGCCTCTTGGGGTAGCCCAGCGCGCTTTCGGGGTTGGGAAGGAGGGGTTGGTGTTAGTGTAAATGTCAGTCCTAGGGAGGAGGAGGAGAGTGGCCTCAGGAGACTTGATTTTCGTAGATTTGCTGCCTTTCCTTAAACCAAACCAGGCTTTCCGGGCGTTGAAGTAAATTACCGGTAAGTGGGGACGGATCCCTGATGAGGCTGAAAAGGCCCCCGGGTTTTCTGGGAAGCGAGCTCGGCGGGCCTGCTGCCTGGGTGGCTTCTGGTGCTGTCTCCCATAGGGGTGGGGGTGGGGGGTAGTGAATCGTGCTTGTCCCTTTAGCTTAAGGTGCTGGAGCTGAAACACTTCTTCTGGATAGACTTTAGGACCAAGAGGAGGCAAAATTTCTCAACTCTGGAATCCCAACCGCTGTCTGTCTCCCTGTCCTCTCTCTTTCCCTCTCTCTCTCCCTCTTCTTCTCCCTCTCCCTCTCTCAGACATACACACTACACCACACCACACCCTGGGGTAGTCTTCTTGTCTGTCTGTCTCTGTCACACACATCCACACCACACATACACCCTGGTTGGGTCTTTTATTCTAAATTAATTCCAGCATCTGTGTGTGTGTGTGTGACTTACCACACACACACACACACACACACACACACACACACACACACACATCCCTCTCATCTCATGGCTGCTTTGACTCACTGATACACAGTTCTTCATGGATTTGTATTCATTGCTTGTTCTGCTCATAGATTTTTTATTTTATTTTATTTTTTTAAGTAAAAAGACCTACCTATATTAAAATCTGTGAAGTATCAAAAAGGCCTTTCAGCACTCATTCACATTCAAATCAAGAATAGGGCCTTATGATGAAAACACCCCACATAGCTGTTTGAGATTGGGCAAAGCTCTAGTTTGTGTTAGAATTAATATTATTATTTTAAATAGACATTTTACGACTATGTGACAGAGTAATCTTTTCCTGGATCTCTCCCTTTTTTCTTTGTGGTAATTTACAGAATTCTTAATTACCTGGTTAACAAAAGTTGTCTTCTAATATTAAAAGACCGGTCTTGAAACAGTTACAAGGTTGGCATGAGAATAGATTCTGGGACTCCTATCTCTTTAATGAACTGATCAGAGTGGTGTTGATCTGAGACTTATATGGGCAAATTTCTAAATAATTTATCAAACTATTGAGGGTGAGGGACTCCTTACAAATTTTCCACACAGAAAAGAGAGAACATTTATCTTTTAGAGCAAATATTTTGCCACTTTCCCTCCAATTATCTCTTTTAGATGCCTAGAAAATATGCATGGTGAATGAATAATACATGGCTTATTTCTCTTTTTCGTCTACAGGTGGCAGTGTAGAAGCCAAGACGGGAGCTTCCAGAAGTACTTTCAGAAAAATAAGAGTGAACCTCAGTACGCAAACACAGGGATCTGAAAAACCACAGGTATGTAGAACAATTAATCCATCTATCTGGCTTTATAATTATTGCATTCCACTATCCCGACATTTATATCGACTTTCATGAAGTGAAATGTATTTTGAGGTCGTCTCAAAGGGGAAAGCAAGTGTATTCTATTGCAGACAATGTATTTAAATAAAAATACTGCACATCATTATACTGTGTTACTTTTTACTGCTCTAAAAAAGAGGCATTGTTTCCATTGTGACCACGTGACTTTGCATTCAACCAGTTGTCGCTTGATGTTTGCTTTTAAAAACACTTTTCCTGAAGCTGTATGAAACTGCCAATTGTTCTGAAAAATTTATTTTGGGACACGGTTACCAAAGCCACCCTGTTGAACCAACATAATAATACCCACTTTTTATAAAAAAAAAACTGTCTCACTTGACATCTTGCTTATCAGAATACATACAGGCTGCTGCTTTTTTTTTCTCTTGGCCACTTGGGGCAGCATGTGGGATCTTAGTTCCCTGCTGCTGCTGCTGCTGCTAAGTCGCTTCAGTCGTGTCCGACTCTGTGCGACCCCATAGACAGAAGCCCACCAGGCTCCCTCGTCCCTGGGATTCTCCAGGCAAGAATACTGGAGTGGGTTGCCATTTCCTTCTCCAATGCATGAAAGTGAAAAGTAAAAGTGAAGTCGCTCAGTCGTGTCCGACTCCTAGCGACCCCATGGACTGCAGCCTACCAGGCTCCTCTGTCCATGGGATTTTCCAGGCAAGAGTACTGGAGTGGGGTGCCATCTTAGTTCCCTACCAGGGTTCAAACGAATGCCCCCAGGGAAGTCTCTGTGCTGCTGCTTTAAAAAAAATTTTAGCCACATGCTCAGCAGTGACAGTGCAGAATCCTAACCACTGGACCGCCAGGGAATTCCCTAGGCTGATTCTTTTAAACCAGCCCTTGTCATTTTTCTCCTACCTTGCTGGCTTTTCCAAACCCAACATATAAGAAGTACCTTCATAATTCACCCACTTGACTCAACTAATGACAAATTTAATATGGGAACAAAGTCAGTCAAGTTCTCAAGTTCAGAAAGTTTTTCATTGTGACACAATACAAAGGAATTTGCCTCTGGTCATCATTAAAATATAAGATTTTGCATATTAAGGCCCTTTTTCAGCTGGGTAGGTTATGAATGGTAGAGGAAGTGGGGGTGGGGGGAGTTCACCTTGGTGGCTTTTTATTTTCTTTCCTTAGATTTGTGGGCCATAGCTAATGATGCTTTCATAGGAAAGCTAAAGTTATGATCATGTTGGTTGTATAAGGAGCTGGCATCAAAATGGCTGTTAAAGGGGATGAAGCTTTGTCTTTCCCTGGGGGATGTATGTCATCCAATGCCAGAATGTGGAGATAGCTTGTGATTTTTTACTTTCTGCCTTTACAGTTGAAGAGGGATTTGTTTAGCCCCTGCCAATGAAAGTGTAAGACAAAGTCAGATGCTGTTCTTGAAGAGAATAATATCAAATTGGACATTTACCAGTAGAAAGGAAATTGGGACCTCTGACTTGAAAAGTATGAATTGAAGACAAAAATTGTTTGCTGGAAAGATCCCATGGGTGTGGAGTGGCTTGACGACAGCTCTCAGACACTTAGGAACACATAAATTTGCACTGTGTGCGACTTAGATTCATTGTCTGACTCTGTAAACTGGGAAGTAACTAATCACTGCTCAATTTGGTTAAGAAGAATGGGGTCTAATCTTCTAAGTCAGAAAGGAAAGGAGCAAAGATGAGATTTTACTCCTTTCTGGAATTGTAGCATTCTCAATATAGAGACATCAGGTGCTTTAAAGATGTGCCCAGGAAGAGCACTGCTTTGAAAATACTGTGTTTTATTTTTGAGGTATAACATGGGACTTCCCAGGTGGCGCTAGTGGTAAAGAATCTGCCTGCCAATGCAGGAGACACAAGGGATGCGGGTTTGATCCCGGGGTCAGGAAGATTCCCTGGAGTAGGAAATGGCAGCCTACTCCAGTATTCTTGCCTGGAAGATTGTATGGGCAGAGGAGCCTGGCAGGCTATAGTCCATGGGGCCCCAAAGAGTCACACAACTGAGCGACTGAGTACATGCATACAATAAAGTGTGTACAATGCATTAATCTAAAGTATATTACTCTATGAACTTTTATATGTGTATATGCTCATGGGACTACCAACCAGGTCAAGAATACAACTTTTCCAGTACCCCAAAAGATTTTCTCCTCTTTCCACTTCTGGTCAGTTTTTATCCTGTTTTTAATCTGATAACAACATTATGATTTTGTTTCCACACTGTAGTATTTTTTAAACTCCATCCATTCCTTTTGTTGGTTGTTAAGCTCCATGTAAATCGAGTCATATAGAAGGGACTTGTGCGTGTATGTCTTTCACATAACATAATGTCTTTGTGGGGGCTTCCCCATTAGCTCAGTGGTAAAGAATCCACCTGCAATGCAGGAGATTCAGGAGATGCAGATTTGACCTCTGGGTTGGGAAGATCCCCTGGAGGAGGGCATGGCAACCCACTCCAGTATCCTTGCCTAGAGAATCCCATGGACAGAGGAGCCTGGCGGGCTACAGTCCAGAGGGTCACAGAGTCGGACACGACTGAGCGACTGAGCACGCACGCACAATGTCTTTGTGATTTATCCATGTTGCTGTGTTAGTAGTTCATTCTAATCGGTTGAGTAGTAATTCCGTTGTATGGATATACCACAATTTGTTTATCCATTCTCCTGTTGGATCTTTGGATTGTTTCTACTGTGTGACTAATATGAATAAAGCAGCTGTGAATATTCTGGCTTATGATTTTTGGTGCACATGCTCACTCATTACTTTTGAGCATATACGGAGGAGTAGAACTGTTAAGGTCACAGAGTAGGCTTGTGTTTAGCTTAAGTGAAAGTGAACGTCACTCAGTTGTGTCCAATGCTTTGCGACCCCATGAACTATACAGTCCATATAATTCTCCAGGCCAGAATACTGGAGTGGGTTGCCATTCCCTTCTCCAGGGAATCTTCTCGACCCAGGGATTGAACCCAGGTCTCCTGCATTTCAGGCAGATTCTTTACCAGCTGAGCCACAAGGGAAGCCAAAGAACACTGGAGTGGGTAGCCTATCCCTTCTCCAGTGGATCTTCCTGACCCAGAAATCGAACTGGGGTCTTCTATATTGCAGGCAGATTCTTTACCAACTGAGCTATCAGGGAACCCCATCCATTAGCTTCAGTAGATATTGTCAAATGGTTCTCCAAGATGATTTTACCAATTTACATTCCACCAGGAGTTCCAGTTGCTCCATATTTTCACCAACACTTGGTTTTGTTGGTCTTTTTAGTTTAGCTGTTTTTGTAGGAGAGTAGTGGTATGTCCTTGTGGGTTTTTAATTTTTTTTTTAATTTAAAAAATTTTAGCAAAAAGTACATAACATTTACCATTGTAACCACTTAAAAATGTTGGTGGTATTAAGTACATTTACTTTGCTGTTTAACCATCACCACTATCCATCTCCAGAACTCTTTTCATCTTGTGAAACTGAAGCTATATCCATTAAACAATAACTCCCCATTTTCTCTTCCCCTAGTACCTGGCAAACACCATTCTGCTTTCTATCTCTATAAATTTGACTGCTTTAAGTACCTCATATGGGTTGAAACCCAGAATATTTGTTCTTTTATGACCCACTTATTTCACTTAGCATAATGTCCTTAAGATTCATTCATGTTGTAGAATGTGTTGGAATTTCCTTTCTTTTTACAGCTAAGTAATGTTCCGTTGTATGAACATCCACCACATTTTATTTATCCATTTGTCTGTTGGTGGACACTTGGGTTGCTGCCATCTTTTGGCTATTGTGAATAATGCTGCTAAGAACATGGATGTATAAATATTTCTTTGAGACCCTACTTTTATTTTGGGGGGTGCATACCTACAAGTATAATTGCTGTATTGTATGGTGATTGTTTTAATTTTTTGAGAAACCACCACACTTTTCCATAGACATTGCACCATTTTACATTCCCAACAGTGTACAAGGGTTTCAGTTTCTCCACACCCTTGCCAGTGCTTGTTATTTATTTATTTTTGATAGCAGCCATCCTAATGGGTGTGAGGTGGTCCTTATGGTCTTAATTTATGTTTCCTGATGAGTAATGTTAAATGCCATTTCACATACTTATTGACATTTGGATATCTTTTTGTGAAATTCCTGTTAAAATCTTTTTACCAGTTTTGAATTGGATTCTTTGTATTTTTCTTTTTTTGGTCAGTTCTTTTTATTCTGCACATGGATCCTTTGTCAGATATATGTATTACATTTTCTCCCACTCTGGGTTGCCTTTTCACTGTATTCACAGTATTTTTTGATCATTTTTAATGAATCTAATTACCAGTTTTTTTTCTTTCTTGGGTATTGCTTTTTGCATTCTATTTATGAAGTCTTTACCTACTTTGGGGATATTTTTAAAAGCTTCCCTTCTAGTTACTGAAAATATATGAAGGCAATCTGTTTGGAAGATGCAATAACCAGAAGCAGATTTCAAAAAAGTATCCTAAGAATGAAAGTTGGTGATGTTCTTTGCTGCAGCAGGTGCCACCAAGGGCTTGAAAAAAAAAGGTTTTTTCCATCAAATACATGGACACTGATGCTCTTCCTCAAGCTGTTCCTGTTGCTGTCTCCCCCTACCTCCACTGACTGTGACTTCAGGGACCCTCTAAAGTGGGAAGAACCCTAGGGAAAAGTCCCGGGGATGGCTTGGCCAGAGGAAAGAATGTGACAAAAGGGATGGTTTTCTATTTTTCCTTAATTTGTAACCTGTACTTTCAGAATGATCCTTCCCCTCCCTTCTTCCATCCCCAAGAAAGATTGCTGCTCTTTGGCAATACTTCTTTCCTTTGCCTCTGAAATATTTATGTCCCTCAGGATTGTGCCATCCCTCTGCTCCTCTCTGTCTCCATCTTTTCCCTGAAGGCCCTGTGTTCACATTCACTCTCCAGTCTTGAGCTGACCATCTGTCCTTGCTCTGTGTTCTAAAGACTCCCTAGATCTTTATCTCCTGTTTCCACTACCCATCCCTCAGCATAAGGTCCAGATCCGTATTGTTGTTCTCTGCCTCCTGGACATCTCTCACTGGGTATCCCATAGGTGCCTTTCTAAAAACCCTGTTTTGTTCCTTTCCAGTCCACTCTTCTGCGCTTAATGCCTTAACTGATACATTTGCTATTAATCTAGGTTCCTAAATTAGAAATCTTGGCACTGTCTTTGATTCTCCCACACAACTTATATATCACCCTCAAAGCCCACCTATAGTTGATTGTCAAGGCTGTTAGGTCCTTCTTCCATCTCTGAAACACCTTTCAAAGGCATCTTCTCTTCCTTAATATTTACTACCTTGTGATTCAGGTCCCCTTGAGGATGGTAATAATAGTCTCCAAATTCATCTCCTTGATTCTTACTCTTGCCTCTAATCCCCCACTTCTCATCAGTTTTTGTTTCCTAAAACAGATTTAATCACGTCATTTCCCACTTTAAAATGATATGTAGCTCTCCACACCTACAAGAGGGATTCCAATCCTGTAGCTTGATTTACAGTATGACACTCTTCATTATTTGCCTTCAACCTGCTTTTCCTGCTCTGTCATCTGCCACTTCCTCCCCACACTCCATCTGTCTTACACTGTTTTCCATTCCTAGAACATTCTTTGAGCTCTTTCTGTGTTTTTGCTTGTGCTGTTTCTTCTGTTTCTGATGTCTGTTCCTGTCCACTGGTGACTTACTGGTCTTTCCTTAAAAACCAGCTCAAATGTGACCTCTTTGACTGAGCCTTCCTATCCGCTAAGTAGACTTTGTTGTTCATACTTTTTTTTTTTTACTGTCGTTAGAGGATTGACTCCCTAATTGCAGTCACTATCACATACTAATCTTCATACCCTTAGATCACCACTTCAAATATAGAAGGCATTTAACAAATGTTCATTGAATGAATAATTCATGACAAAGCATTCCTTACTATATCAGTTAGCTTTGGCTCCTCAACAAACCACCACAGTATTGGTTTGGTTAGTGGTTTAAAACAACCAGCATTTATCGAGCCCTTGATTCTGTGGGTTGGCAATTTGGGCCAGATTCAGCTGGGAGGTTCTTTGGATCTGGGCAGATTTTTCGCCGAGCGGGTTGGGGTCTGGCTCTTCCAGGATGTCCTCAGCTCCTCTCCACGTGGTTTCTAATCTTTAACCAGGCCAGCATGGGCTTGTTAACACCATGGGTGGCAGGGTTCTAAGAGAGGGAGCAGAGGCATGCAAGACCTCTTGAGGATTAGGCTTGCAACTGGCACAAAGTGACTTCCTCTGAATTCTATTATCCAAAACAAGTCACAAAGCCAGCCCTGACTCAGTAGGTGGGAAAATAGATTCCCTCTCTTGAAGGGAGGAGCTGCAGTCATGTTGCAAGGAGCACAGAGAGAAGAGAATAATTGCAGACATTTTTACACTTACCTAGCAGCAGGAATGGGCTTCCCCAGTGGCTCAGGGGTAAAGAATCTGCCTGCAATACAGGAGACACGGGAAACTCGGGTTTGGTACCTGGGTGGGGAAGATCCCCAGAGGAAGAAATGGCAGCCCACTCCAGTATTATTGCCTGGAGAATCCCCATGGACAGAGGAGCTTGGCAGGTTACAGTCCATAGGGTCACAGACATAAGTCACGACTGAAGTGACTCAGCACGCATGCACACAGGAGCAGGAATGTGAGAGTAGAGCAGGCTTGGTCCAGAGAGCTGATTCCATTTACGTCTGCAGCGGGGAGAACAGTTTTGACCCTGAAAGATTGAATCTGTTTGAATCTAAGATGAGCCTACCAATATGGTACCAGGGTTCCTAGTATCTTCCTTTGGCCCTCCCCTCAAGTTCTCTCTCTTTATCCTTTTATCCAAAGTATATTTAAGACATCCCTGGTTTCCTCTTGGCATTTATGAGGTATTGATACCATTGATGCTGTGGAATGGGGAAGCTGCTCTTCAGTCCTGGAAAAGGAGTTACGTCTCTCCTCCTCCTTCCTTCTGAAAGCTGTTATAGATACGCTTGGGCATTGGGGAAGCTTCTCATCATGGAGGACCACTGAGTATCTCACTGATTTGTCTCTACCATCTGATTTAAGAGGCATTTTTGGAAGAGGAGGATGTCAGGTAGTGAAAAGAGATATAATTGATTGGGGCTGTTCATCTGTGTTCTCCCTCACTATGTGTGAACATTGAAGCTATCCTTCTACTGGGAAACAGTAGTAGTAGTTTATTCAATGTTGATGTTTGTGTGCTTTTCCAGCTGTTACAAACTACTCAGAGTGGAAACATGAATTCAAATGTTTCTGATTTGCTACCTATTAAAGAATCTTTTCTTAAAGACTCTAATACATTAGGAGGAAGTATCATTCTAATATACACGTAGGAGCTTAGTACAAATATACATGAAGAGTATGTTAGTAAGTATGCTTAGTAAAATGTACACAAAGTGACCCCAATTTTCCAGAGATAAGATGGTAACCATGGTTAGGTTTGAGTTTTTCCACAGCTTGGTTTTAGTACACATCTATATGTTTTAGGAGAGCTCTTTGAAGTATTTAAAGAAAACATATACATTTTGCCTCATTCAGACTTATAACCCAAAAGCCTGAAAGAATAGGAGGCCATTAAATGGCCTTAAGACCCTTCTGGCCTCTTTCTGATCTCTCACTTGTTTTCCTCCTGCCTTATGCCACTCTTAGATTGGCCATTGGCACAATTAGAGGCATGAAAAAGCCACAACTCTTGAGTAATCCCCTGTCAAAATAACAGATGTGCTAATATTTATGGGTGAAAATAGAACTTGCACTTATGTTAAAAAATGTCTTCTAGAAGTTTTTTCTTATGGCATGCTTTTTATTTTTCAGAGAACAAAAGATTTACATTCACGTCTCACTTATGTATAGATCAGCTTCTTAATGAATCTCTGTATTGCCTTTGCTACTTATTTAAAGTAACATCAATTCAGGTGGCCACAATTAAGTATTTTTGGAAGACAATGACAATTTCAAGTTAGAAAAATCAATATTTTTATTTGTTCATTTATCAAGTCAAGGAATTTTAACAGCTTGCAATAGGGCACTAGTTGAGATGTAGATAGCATTTACACGTTACTCATGTTTTTGTTTTCTAAAAGAGCTAGTTTGATATTACAGACAATAGTCTAAAATATTTTATATATTATATCCCCAATATGTTGCATAATGTGTGTTTTCCTTCCTAAGGTATATCTGTTGTTGTTTAGTCTCAAAGTTGTGTCTAACTCTTTTGCAACCCCATGGAATGTAGCCTGCCAGACTCTGTCCATGGGATTCCCCAGGCAAGAGTATTGGAGTGGGTTGCCATTTCCTTCTCCAGGAGATCTTCCTGACCCAGGGATCAAATGCACATCTCCTGCATTAGCAGGTGGATTCTTTACCACTGAGCCACCAGGGAATCCCATAGTCTCTATGTACTATATTATGTAGGGAGAGAAACACTGTTGTTCTGGTTCCCAGTAGGTTTCTAAATAACTCTGGGGCTGGGCATATCATTGTCATTGCTCTGGGCTTCAGTTTTGTCATCTCTTAACATAAGGGTTGGACTGTTTATTTTAAAAGTCCCATCTTATTCTGACATCCCATCAGTCTTAATACTATGGTTGTGTTTTTCCCCCTGATTTTAGTAAGCTTTACCAAAAACTCTTATTGGGATTAAATTTTTTATTGTATAAAATGTAGAATTACATTATAATAAGGTTAAAGAAATGAGATCAGTGGTTAGGTGGAAACCAGGAGTCAAGGATCCATCATTGTAGTATATTCAAATTTATGTCATTGTGGAGTTTTTCTGTGCTTGGTCAAGAGCAGAATGACTACAATCCTACTAAGAATGGAAACTTTATTGTTGAGTAGGGTGCCTATCCCCAAACTATCCTCTTTATCATAACCTCTTCAAGAATTGTACTAAATTTGAGGGCAGCTACATGACTTGCCAGGTTTTTGTACCAAGCATTTGACATTCACAAATCCAGGTGTGGTTTTCCTTATATTCATCCTGCTTCGGTTTACTGACTTTCTTGAATTTGAGGGTTGATGTCTTTCATCAGTATTGGAAAATCCTCAGCCATTGTCTCTTCAAATATTGCTTCTGTCCTCACTTCTCTCTGGCTGTCCAATTACATACATGGTCAGGATACCATGTTTCTTACCTTTTTCTTTCTTCTTTTCTATTTGAGTTTTAATGTGAGTTTTCTATTACACTTTACCTTTAAGTTTACTAATCCTATCTTTTACTTGGTCTGTGAAGTGAAAGTCGCTTAGTTGTGTCTGACTCTTTGTGACCCCATGGAATTCTCTAGGCCAGAATACTGTAGTGGGTAGCTGTTCCCTTCTCCAAGGGATCTTCCCAACCCAGGGATCGAACCCAGGTCTCCCACATTGCAGGCAGAGATTTTACCAGCTGAACCACCAGGGAAGCCCAAGAATACTGGAGTGGGTAGCCTATCCCTTCTCCAGTGGATCTTCCTGAACCAGAAATCGAACCAGGGTCTCCTGCATTGTAGGTGGGTTCTTAACCAGCTGAGCTACCAAGGAAGCCATTTACATAAGCGTTTAAAAATATAAAGTGACACTATGAAGCAGTGTGACAGGTTTCCTGCTTTGTCTAGTGTGGTATTAAACCCATGCAGTGAGTTAATATCAGACACTGCATTTTCTTAATTTCAGATGCTTAATTTTTCTAGGATGCCGTTTGATTTTTTATATGGATTCTAGTTCTCTTTTGAAATTCTCCATCTTTTCATCCATTTCCTTTTTTCCCTTATTTTTTAACCAGTTATTCAGTTTAATGGTCTTACTTACTAAATCCAATAATGCAAATCATCTGTGCTGCTGCTGCTGCTGCTGAGTTGCTTCAGTCGTGTCCGACTCTGTGTGACCCCATAGACGGCAGCCCACCAGGCTCCCCCGTCCCTGGGATTCTCCAGGCGAGAACACTGGAGTGGGTTGCCATTTCCTTCTCCAATGGGTGAAAGTGAAGTCACTCAGTCGTGTCCGACTCTTAGTGACCCCATGGACTGCAGCCCACCAGACTCCTCCGTCCATGGGATTTTCCAGACAAGAGTACTGGAGTGGGGTGCCATTGCCTTCTCTGAATCATCTGTGAGCCTGCATCTATTTGTCTTTTTGCTATTGAATACTGGTTGCATTTATGTGCAGCTTTTCTCATGTCTAATAAGTTTTTTTTTCGTTCTGCCTCTGTTTATTGCTACCAACCCATCTTCCTCCACCCCTATCATGCATACGTGCTGTCATGTGACCCCAGGGACTGCAGACTGCCAGGCTCTTCTGTCCGTGGAATTTTCCAGGCAAGAATACTGGAGTGGGTTATTTTCTGCAGTAGAAATCCTTTCTCTTGGTCTCATCAGCATGAACCCAAAGGTCCCAGGTGCCCTGAGGGAAGATGATCAGCAATTATCTACTCACCTCAGAATGGCTCCCTTCATTTGATATTCTTGTTCTTGAGTCCTTTATAGTCTAATGGAAGACTCAGACTTTTTTTAATGCATGCTGCTGCTGCTGCTAAGTCGCTTCAGTCATGTCCGACTCTGTGCGACCCCATAGACGGCAGCCCACCAGGCTCCGCCATCCCTGTGATTCTCTAGGCAAGAATACAGGAGTGGGTTGCCATTTCCTTCTCCAGTGCATGAAAGGGAAAAGTGAAAGTGAAGTCGCTCAGTCATGTCCAACTCTTAGCGACCCCATGGACTGTAACCTACCATAAAACATATAAAATGGGATCTGAAACTTCATAATACATCATATATACATCCTTATCTATTCTTCGAGTGGAGTCTTCTGTTTAAACATTGCTAAGCTGCTTCAGTCATGTCCGACTCTTTGTGATCCCATGGACTGTCACCTGCCAGGCTCTTCTGTCCATGGAATTCTCCAGGCAAGAATACTGGAGTGGGTTGCCATGCCCTCCTCCAGAGGTTCTTTCTCACCCAGGAGTCGAACCTGTGTCTCTTTCATCTCCTGCATTGGCAAGCGGGTTCTTTACCACTAGCGCCACGTGGTGTTTAAACAGTAAACATTTTTCAGCTTTGTGATAAAAGTAATTTTGCTCAGAAGCACCTCAGTTGAGTTTAGTTCAGTCACTCAGTCGTGTCCCATTCTTTGTGACCCCATGGACTGCAGCACGCCAGGCCTCCCTGTCCATCACCAACTCCCGGCGCTTGCTCAAACTCATGTCCATTCAGTCCAAGATGCCATCTAACCATTCCATTGTCTGTCATCCCCTTCTCCTCCAACCTTCAATCTTTCCCAGCATCAGGGTCTTTTCCAGTGAGTCAGTTCTTCGAATCAAGTGGCCAAAGTATTGGAGTTTCAGCTTCAGCATCAGTCTTTTCAATGAATATTCAGGACTGATTTCCTTTAGGATGGATTGGTTGGATCTCCTTGCTGTCCAAGGGACTCTCAAGAGTCTTCTACAACACCACAGTTCAAAAGCATCAATTCTTCAGTGCTCAGCTTTCTTTATAGTCCCACTCTCACATCCATACATGACTACTGGAAAAACCATAGGCTTGACTAGATGGACCTTTGTTGGCAAAGTAATGTCTCTGCTTTTTAATAAACTGTCTAGGTTGGTCATAACTTTTCTTCCAAGGAGCAAGCGTCTTTTAATTTCATGACTGCAGTCACCATCTGCACTGATTTTGGAGTCTAAAAAAATAAAGGCAGCCACTGTTTCCCTATCGACTTGCCATGAAGTGATGGGACTGGATGCCATGATCTTAGTTTTCTGAATGTTGAGCTTTAAGTCAACTTTTTCTCTCTCCTTTTTCACTTTCATCGAGAGGCTCTTTAGTTCTTCTTCGCTTTCTGCCATAAGGGTGGTGTCATCTGCATATCTGAGGTTATTGATATTTCTCTCGGCAATCTTGATTCCAGCTTGTGCTTCATGCAACCCAGCATTTCTCATGATGTACTCTGCATATAAGTTAAATAAGCTGGGTGACAATATACAGCCTTGACATACTCCTTTTCCTATTTGGAACCAGTTTGTTGTTTCATGTCCAGTTCTAACTGTTGCTTCTTGACCTGCATACAGATTTCTCAGGAGGCAGGTCAGGTGGTCTGGGATTCCCATCTCTTTCAGAATTTTTCAGTTTGTTGTAATTCACACAATCAAAGGCTTTGGCATAGTCCATAATGCAGAAATAAATATTTTTCTGGAACTTGCTTGCTTTTTCGATGATACAAGGGATGTTGGCAATTTGATCTCTGGTTCTTCTGCCTTTTCTAAATCCAGCTTGAACATCTGAAAGTTCATGGTTCATGTACTATTGAAGCCTGGCCTGGAGGATTTGGGGCATTACCGTCCTAGAATGTGAAATGAGTGCAATTGTGTGGTAGTTTGAACATTCTTTGGCATTGCCTTTCTTTGGGATTGGAATGAAAACTGACCTTTTCCAGTCCTGTGGCCACTGCCAAGTTTTCCAAATTTGCTGGCATATCGAGTGCAGCACTTTCACAGCATCATCTTTCAGGATTTGAAATAGCTCAACTGGAATTCCATCACCTCTACTAGCTTTGTCTGTAGGGATGCTTCCTAAGATCCACTTGACCTCACATTCCAGGATGTCTGGCTCTAGGTGAATGTTCACACCATCGTGATTATTTGAGTCATGAAGATCTTTTTTGTATAGTTCTTCTGTGTATTCTTGCCACCTCTTCTTAATACCTTCTGCTTCTGTTAGGTCCATACCATTTTTGTCCTTTATTGTGCCCATCTTTGCATGAAATGTTCCCTTGGTATCTCTAATTTTCTTGAAGCACCTGCTGACTCATTATTTCCCAAGGAGGAGAATGGGAATAGTTTGACAATATGGTCTTGTTCAAAATATTTTCATTGCGTTTTTTCAGTTTTTTTCCATTGTAATTTGTCTAGAAAACATTTTGTAGGTAGAGGATGGGAATGAAGGCAGTTTCAGTTGGTTTAGAACTCTCTCAGATGGATTCCTTAGTAGATCCATTTTACTTCTATTTTGTACTAAAAGAAGACATAATTGTCATTACCACTCCTCCCATTTGTGAAAAGAATTTGCTCCAAAGAATTCTAATACCATTAATAGGCAGCATCCATATGGTTCGCAGATGGATAAAGGAGAGAAGGAGCCCCTCAGATTATTTAAATTGGAATCATTTCATTGTTAAGGAGCAGTTCAGTTGTTAACTTTTCTCCGAAGCTGTGTAGACCTGGCCAGTGCTGAGAGCCCCGGGGCTGGTGGGAGCCCTGATTTCCAGTGTCAGCTCTGCTTCCCACAAGTCATGTGTCCCAGGGGAGTCCTGTTTTCTCACCTCGAGAATGAGGACTTTGAAATAGTTGAACCCTAGTCCTCTCCTTCTCTGTCCTTTGGATTCCAGTCATTCATCACTTGAAGATTAAGATTGCACTTGCATTTCAATAAAGTGTACTGCCAGAATCAATTAAAAGAATCAATCTATGCAAATTTCTTTTGACTCATGAATTTTCTGTGTTTGTGACACCGAATGCTGTGCAATACTCTATGCGCAATACATCACTATGAAAAAAAATCTGAGTCCTGAGTACCTGGATTGAAGTCCCAGATTTGTCATTCATCTGCTTTGAGGCCTTGGACACATCATTGGCTTCTGTAAGCCTCAATTTTCTCAACTGGAAAATGGATAGAAGAGCAGCCTTACCTGTTTCAGAGCTATTGTGAAGGTGGACTAAAACATTTCATGTGTGAAGGCTCTTCATGAACAGTAAAGTGCTGTAAAAACATTAATTACCATTAGGACTGTAATGACACAGGCCTTGTCAGCACTAACCATCTGTTGGTTGTGGCTGTCACTATCAAAAATGAGATGTGAAAACAGCCCAAGGGTATTTAAATTACCTACACCTTGACTTTGGTTCCCATTTCCCTTCTGGGGGGGAAACGTGGTGTAGGTAAGCTGACACTGTTCAAGGTATAAACTCTTTCTTTGAAACCATTGAAGTATAGAGCTGGATGGGATGGTGTGATTATTTTAGCAAATCTCCCTCTTTTAAAGATGCAGTTTAGGAAGTTTAACTGACTTGCTTAAGGTAACAGCTCCTTCAAGGTAAAACCACAACTAAGACCGGTAAGTGTTCTCTGGTTAAACCCTGATCTGTGCAATTACTTCTACAATTTTGGTCAAGGACCAAAATAAACAGATTGCTTTTGCTTTCAAACCTTGGGATTTTTCCATTTCCCTTCTCCCTTGCCTCCTGACATCTTTCACTTCTCTCTTACTTCACAGCCCCTACTCCCATTTTGATGGTGGTACCTCTCCCCACCTCAGAGAAGAGGGTTTTTCCTCCAGCTCTCACCCAAAGCTGCCCCCAATTTTGATTCTGACCCCATTTGCCTTCTCTGGGATTTATTCTGTTACCCTTATCTGTGTCTTATATTGTCTTTCTTTCCTTTTCTGTTGGTTCAGTGATGATATCCAAGCTCACTGTAGATTTTTTTTTTTCTCTACTTCATCATACATACTACTTCTTTTCAATACTTGGCTACTGGAAAGAGAAATTGGTAAGCAGTCACTGCTCTCTCACTATTCATTCATTCCTTTTCTTTTTCTTCATTTTCTTTATTGTGGTAAAGCACACAGAACATACAACTGGCTATCCTAACCATTTTTATATACACAGCTCAGTTGTATTAAATACATTCATAATGTTATGCAACCACCATCCATCTCCAGATGCTTTTTCATTTTTCAAAACTGGAACACTGTCGCCACTAAACAATAACTCCCCGTGGCCCCCAAGCCCTTGGCAAGCACCCACCCTGTTACTTTCTATGTGATTTTTCCATGTATTTCTTATGCAGTAATGTACAAGCTCAGTGACTAGTGCTTGCTGGTTGCCCAGAAAAGCTACCTTGCTGCCTCTCTCCTTCTTCTGTCTCCCTACTGTCCCTCTTGCCCATCTGTTTATTTATTTTTTCTCACTCTCTGCCTTCTCTTGCCCCCTGCTCTGCCCTCTCCCCTCCCATTTGTTGCCATTTTTTGGCCTCGCTTGGGGACAACTTGCCACCCAGATTCTGGGCACTTTTTCTCCTTGTTTGGCCTCTTCAGTTCCTTCTTCTCAGGATCTAGGCTGGCTTCCTTCCCCACTTCTATTTTTGATTTTTTTTTTTAATTTATATTGGAGTATAGTTGCTTTGGGCTTCCCAGGTGGCTCAGTGGTAAAGAATCTGCCTGCAATGCAGGAGACCTGGGTTTGATCCCTGAGTTAGGAAGATCCCCTAGAGAAGGGCATGGCTACCCACTCCAGTATTCTTGCCTGGAGAATCCCATGGACAGAGGAGCCTGGCGGGCTGCTGTCCATGGGATCCCGAAGAGTTGGATATAACTGAGCATAGCGCAGCAGCAGCAGCAGCATAGTTTATTTATAATGTTGTATTGGTTTCTGATATACAGCAAAATGATTCAGTTATACACACACATGTATCTGTTCTATTTCAAATTCTTTTCCCATTTGTGTTTGTTACATAATATTGAGTAGAGTTCCCTGTGCTATATAGTATATCCTTGTTGATTTTCTATTTTATATATAGTAGTGTATACATGTCAATCCCAGACTCCCAATCTATCTCCCTCACCTTTCCCCTTTGGTAACTATAAGTTTGTTTTCCATGTCTGTGAGTCTGTTTTTGTTTTCTAAATAAGTTCATTTGTATCATTTTTTTTTGGATTCCACATATAAGTGATATCATATGATAATTTGTCTTTGTCTGACTGTCTTCACTTAGTATGAATATTTCTGACATTCTTCTGCAGTGGAATTCAGCAACAGCACAGTCCCCTACCCACTCTTCCTCCATCTAGGCTCACCAGCCAACAGGGACTGTTTCCTCACACCTTTGACCACACCATGCTGAGCCTTCATGCCTTCAGCCCCTTGCTTTTCTTTTCTTCCATAAACATTCAGCCAAAATGCCTTCCTCAGTGAAGTCTTCACCAGCAGCCTCAGCTGTGGCTCCACAGAGCTTTGGGAGTCCTTCTAGCAGCTCCAATTTCAGTGTTGGTGGGATCCATCTTGTCCACCTGCCCACTTCGAGTCAGTGAGTGCTTCCTGGACTGGAGTTTTGGGTGATTCTTTATCAGATTTGGCCCTTAGTGCTGAATCAGTGAAGGAGAGCATTCATTCACTTCTATAGATAAGTGCTTTTCTGGTTGAAGAGGCTGAATGTTGATCAGCCATGGGGAACATTAAGGTATGAAATCAGGAGGGAAGTTCACACTGTACTTTATTTTGGTCATCTATGACATTAGCTAGTGTTTTGAACGTTGAGTTATTTTACATGAAGTACCACAGTGTGCCAGGTAGACTGATGGCCCTCCAAAGATGTCCATACCCTAAACCCTGGAACCTGTGACCATGTTAAATGGCAAAGGGGAATTAAGGTTACAGATGGAATTTAAGGTTGCTCACCTGACTTCAAAATAGATTATCCTAGATTATTTGGGTGGACCTAGTGTAATCAAAAGCATCCTTAAAAGTGGTGTATACCATAGAATGTCGTTACAGCTAAATTCATGGACTACCTGAGAGTCTCAAATTGCATTGAATATTATCTTGGTTAATGCTTCACTGATAAATTCCTTTCTATAACAGATATAATTCTATCAGTTTTCTGTGATATTAGCTGTAGTGAATGCTTTCTTTTATTGAATGCTTATATGAGTCAGGTGCTTTATATCTATTACTGTACTGAATGTGGTAAATAACCCAAAAAGTAGATATTATTAAGTCGTTTTATGGATGAGGAAACAGGCAGAGTGATTAACTTACGCAAAGTCACAATGCTAGTAACCAGTGACCCTGATGTGTAATTGCACATATAAAGAAGAATTCTGAGGTGTCACATTTTCCCTTTTGCAAGGTATGCTCATGGTTTATACTAATGTTATATTTTTAAAAAGCCTTGCCTTAAAATTTGAAAGTTGAAGATTAATTTGGACTTTGTCAAAGCAATATAACACCACTGTAGCCAACATAGAAAACAGAGGACAAAAATTAACCTGTAGTCCAAAATATCTTTTAAAAACTCTTTAATTTTATATTGGAACATAGTTGATTAACAATGTTGTGTTAATTTTAGGTGTACAGCAAAGTGATTCAGTTATACATACACATGTATCTATTCTTTTTCAAATTCCTTTCCGAAAAAAATCTTGATTATATTTTGATATATTTCCTTTCAGTCCTTTTGTTCCTGTGCATATGTATGTTGCAGTTTCCCACAGCTGTCATCATGGTCATCTTATACCTTTCTTATTTTACCTTATGTATTTTTCATATCATGTGTCATTATCTTTAATAGACAATAGGTGGCTGCCAATTTTGATTAAAAATACTGCTTTAAGAACAGTTACCATCTAAGACATGCTGTTCTCTTGGCAGAGAGCAGGAACATAATCCACATCATGCAACACAGTTAAAACCTGCTTGGAAGTGGCTGGTGTCATATATGCTCACATTTCTGTTGGGCAAAGTATGTCACGGAGCCAAACCCCAAATCAACGAAGTGGCACATATACTTCTCCCCATGACGACCCACAGGATGAACAATCCTGTCATAGAGAGGGAGAAGTCATAGGGAATAATGGTCCTACTTAACCACCAGGAAGGGGTGAGATGATTAGAAGTAGAACATAAAAATAGAAATAAATAAAAGTAGGAGCGACAGGTTGGTGGGTTTTGAACCCAGACTGGGACCTTGAGCAGAGGTTTTGTCTTCAGAGGCCTCTAATGTGAAATGGAAGGGTTAAAAAAAATGATGTATTGAAAGCATGCTGCACTTTGCCCGACACATAATAGGCTGCCAGCCAGGGTTAGTTTCCTTCAAAGATGTCGTTTTGCCAAGGTACTGAATGTGCTGTTTTAGGGCCCCTGTTTGGATGGCACTCAACTTTTTTGGGTTTTAACTCAAATATACAATGTTGTGGATTTTTTAGTCATTAAAGAAAAGTGAAAGTAGCTCAGTCATGTCCAACTCTACGCCATAGACTATACAGTCCATGGAATTCTCCAGGCCAGAATACTGGAGTGGGTGGCCTTTCTCTTCTCCAGGGGATCTTCCCAACCCAGGAATCGAACCAGGGTCTCTTGCATTGCAGGCAGATTCTTTCCCAACTGAGCTATCAGAGAAGATGGCCTAATTTGTGGATTATTTTCCTTAAATCCCTTTAAAAAGTGCATAATCATTGGGGAGCTAATTTTAAATTCCTGGCCTCCAGCAATTCCCAAGGGGCTTCCCAGGTGGCCCTAGTGGTAAAGAACCCGCTTGCCAATGAAAGAAACATAAGAGATGTGGGTTTGAAACATCCCCTGGAAAAGGAAATGCCAACCCATTCCAGTATTCTTGCCTGGAGAATCTCATGGACAGAGGAACCTGGTGGGCTACATACAGTTCACAGGGTTGCAAAGAGTCGGACAAGACTTAGCATGCAAGCATGCAGGAATTCCCAAGGGGCAGGAATCACCATTTCCCAGGTGATTATGTATTCTTTGTTGCTTAAAGGGTGGTCCATGAGCCCTGAGAATCCCCATAATGTGGGGGCTTATTAGAAATGCAGCATCTTGGGTTCCCATCTCAGACCTATTGAGTCAGATCCTGCATTTCAACAACATTCATATGTATATTAAAATCTGAATAGCACTCTTATACCTGGTTCTTAGAAATGCTATTATGGGAGAATGCCACTGAAGCATGTAAATTATCATTTGTGAAATGAATCGCCAGTCCAGGTTCGATGCATGATACAGGGTGCTCCGGGCTGGTGCACCGGGATGACCTGGAGGGATGGGATAGGGAGGGAGGTGGGAGGGAGGTTCTGGAAGGGGAACACATGTACACTCACGGTGGATTCATGTCAATGTATGGCAAAACCAATACAATATTGTAAAGTTAAAAAATAGATAAATAAACTAATTTAATAAAAAAAAGAAATGCTGTTTTAAAAGAAATATTTTCTTTTTGAATTATTCTTTGCCTTTCAATTTGATCCTAAAGAATAAATCAATAACTATTAGGTTGAAAAAATTGGTGTATACAATATTTAAAATAGGCATAGTTAGACTAGTAATTCTTTAGAATTATTTTTTCTTTCTCAGTTCTATGGGGAAAAAAACATTATTTTATCTATAGTGTTTAATCTTGATTACAAGCTGTTGGGCCAGAACAGTTTGTTTGGCTTATTTGAATTTCAGAAGTCTTGGTTTTACCAGATCAAACTCAAACAATATTAAAAGTAATCTAACATGTAACATTTTGAGTCTCTGGGACAAAGTGATAATCGTTTGTGCTGCTTGTCCCTGTTCTTTGATATTTGATATTTGATATTTGATATTTCCCTGTTCTTGAATTTCCTTATGTGTAGATTCTATGTCTGAGGACGTAAGTCACTGGAGGGAGAGTGTGGACACTGAATGAAGTAAGGTTTAAAAATTCTTTACAAACTCAGATACACAATCAGTTTAACGTGTTTACCTGGTTTTAGGGCAAATCTGCACCTGTGTTTATTGATAAAGTTTTATCAGAACACAGTCCATTTATTAACTTAATCGTCTATGTCTGATTGCATGATATAACAGCAGCAGAATGACAGAGACCACTGTGTGGCCTGTGAGCTAGCTTCAACTGTTTACTGTCTGGCCATTTATGGAAGAAATTTGTCAACCTCTGGTAGCAATAGTGAAAGATAGTCTTTGGCATGTGTGTGAAATTCTTGAGAAAGGTGTCTGAAGAATCTTGATTAAAAAAAATAAAAAAAAAAGAGTCAGTCTAACATTTAATAAGGTTTCATTTTTCTTCTTCCAAATTATATGTTTGTGTTAGGGCCCTGAAATTTGCCACTTTTAGGACCTCTTTTTTAAGTCTTTCGACCGATCCTTTTCAAGGTACTCAAGATGACCCTATGATCACTAATTCAGTAGTTAATCAGTGAATGGTGCGTATTTTTATATATTTCTTGGGTGCATGCTACTTCCTTCCTGCAGCCCAGTCACCATTTTCCCCTCCAAACCTACCAATCTTAGGCTCTTCTTTACCTGGGGTGCCGCCTTGTGGTGGGCTGTGGGCCCTTCATTGATGAACTCCTGCCTGGCTTAGTCATCGAGGGAAGTGAATCAGCCATGGGGTGACTCATTGCAAACCCCGCTCAGAGTCAGAAGCCCCATCATATACCTTAGAGATCATGAATCATTAGACTGGGACTACATTCTGGTGGCTACAGTTTAGGAAAAAATCCCCTATTATGATTCTTAACCCTTTTCCTCCCGCTGTGAATGGGCTTAGAGTAAATATTAAAAAAAAAAAAAATTAGTCGTGAGGTCTTCTTCAAGGATTTAATCTTGATTTACATTTTAGTTAATTTAGTATCCTTCACATTTTGATCTTTATGGTTGTATGTATAGATATATTTAAAAAATAATGTACATATATACACTTATGTGTATATCCATGTATTTGTGTGTGCATGCAAGTATATAACTAATTCTCATTTCTAGTAAGCCTTGTTACTGAGTTTGAGAGAAGAGACTACAATTATACACTTAACAAGCTCTTTCTGTATCTGGACCCCTGCCTGTCTGTGATGAATTGTCCTCAGGTAGGTGTTAATCCATCACTTACTCAATAATCAACAAACAGAAGCTTTATGCAAAGAATCACATCCATTGTCTTACTTTCCACTTATTTCTGGGTAAAATATGGTGACAAAGCACAGCAGTCCACAAGTAATCCTTTGATTCAATAGTAACTGCTAAAGTCTGACCTAAAGACCAGAATATCCTCAAAATCCCAGATAAAGATTATACCACTTATTTACGACTACGTCAGAAGAGAAAAATGCGTATGTACTAAATAATCAGTTGCTCAGCTGTACATGTTGGACATCATATCGTTAGTTTCAAGATACAGTAATAACAACCAAAATTATCAACCAGATTATTCTGCTGTAACTTTCACTAGTCCACCTGGATGAAGATAAAGAGAAAAGTGGTACTCATAAGAATGAACAGATCTGGGATAGATTCAGCATAGATAGCTCTTTAGAGACGTTTGAAAATATAGTTTTCAGCTAAATGTCCACATAGTTTAAAGATGTATTCACTCCTGAATGTTGCCAAGCATCTGAGTGCCATGAGTAGCTTGCAACAGCGGTTTGTGTGGCTGCTATGTGCAAAACCCTAGAATAAGCAACTGGGAAATACTATCAGAGTGGGTAAATATTACTGTAGTAACAACTTATTTTCTATAGGAAAAATTTGGAAAATAAAGCCAGGATCCCTGGAACTTGGGTAGAAATATATTTTGCACAAAATGGAGAATACATAAGAAGAAAAGTCATGCTTCTGATCCCACTTTTTGTTAAGAATATTTTTCTTTATGAAATGGAATAATTTAAAATGTCACATTGTGAGTGACTTTCTAATGCCCTGTTTGGTTTAGATAAAATCAAAAGAAGGTGCAAAGCCCTGAGAGAAATGTCATTCCATTTTCCTTTTTTTTTTTTAGCATCAGTTCAGTCACTCAGTCATGTCCAACTCTTTGTGACCCCATGGACTGCAGCACACCAGGCTTCCCTGTCCATCACCAGCTCCCAGAGCTTACTCAAACTCACGGCCATAGAGTCAGTGATGCAGTCTAATCATATCCGCTGTTGCCCCCTTCTTCTCCCACCTTCGATCTTTCCCAGCATCAGAGTCTTTTCAAATGAGTCAGTTCTTCGAATAAGGTGGCCAAAGTATTGGAGCTTCAGCTTCAGCATCAGTCCTTCTAATGAATATTCAGGACTGATTTCCTTTAGGATGGATTGGTTGGATCTCCTTGCTGTCCAAGGGACTCACAAGAGTCTTCTCCAACACCACAGTTCAAAAGCATCAATTCTTCGGTGCTCAGCTTTCTTTAGAGTCCCACTCTCACATCCATACATGACTACTGGAAAAACCGTAGCCTTGACTAGATGGACCTTTGTTGGCAAAGTAATGTCTCTGCTTTCAATATGCTGTCTAAGTTGGTCATAACTTTCCCTCCAAGGAGTAAGCGTCTTTTAATTTCATGGCTGAAATCACCATCTGCAGTGATTTTGGAGATCCACACAGTCAAAGGCTTTGGCATAGTCAGTAAAGCAGAAATAGATGTTTTTCTGGAACTCTCTTGCTTTTTCGATGATCAAGCAGATGTTGGCAATTTGATCTCTGGTTCCTCTGCCTTTTCTAAAACCAGCTTGAACATCTGCAAGTTCACAGTTCACGTATTGCTGAAGCCTGGCTTGGGGAATTTTGAGCATTACTTTACTAGCGTGTGAGATGAGTGCAATTGTGCAGTAGTTTGAGCATTCTTTGGCATTGCCTTTCTTAGGGATTGGAAGCGGACCTTTGTTGGCAAAGTAATGTCTCTGCTTTTTAATAAGCTGTCTAGGTTGGTCATAACTTTTCTTCCAAGGAGCAAGCGTCTTTTAAGGTCATGGCTATAGTCACCATCTGCAGTGATTTTGTAGCCCCAAAAAATAGTCTCTCACTGTTTCCATTATTTCCCCATATATTTTCCATGAAGTGATGGGACTGGGTGGCATGATGTTAGTTTTCTGAATTTTGAGTTTTAAGCCAACTTTTTCACTCTCCTCTTTCACCTTCATCAAGAGACTCTTTAGTTCTTCCCTTTCTACCATAACGGTGGTGTCATCTGCCTATCTGAGGTTATTGATATTTCTCGATATTTCTCCCAGCAATCTTGATTCCAGCTTGTGCTTCATCCAGTCCAGCATTTCTCATGATGTACTCTGCATATAAGTTAAATAAGCAGAATGACAATATACAGCCTTGATGTACTCTTTTCCCGATTTGGAACCAGTCTGTTGTTCCATGTCCAGTTCTAACTGTTGCTTCTTGACCTCCATACAGATTTCTCAGGAGGCAGGTCAGATGATCTGGGATTCCCATCTCTAAGAATTTTTCAGTTTGTTGTGATCCACACAGTCAAAGGCTTTGGCATAGTCAATAAAGCAGAAATAGATGTTTTTCTGGAACTTGCTTGCTTTTTTGATGATCCAAGGGATGTTGGGAATTTGATCTCTGGTTCTTCTGCCTTTTCTAAATGCAGCTTGAACATCTGGAAGTTCACAGTTCATGTACTGTTGAAGCCTGACTTGGAGGATTTTGAGCATTACTTTGCTAGCATGTGAGATGAGTACCATAGTGTGGTAGTTTGAGCATTCTTTGGCATTGCCTTTCTTTGGGATTGAAATGAAAACTGACCTTTTCCAGTCCTGTGGCCACTGCTGAGTTTTCTGAATTTGCTGGCATATTGAGTGCAGCACTTTCACAGCATCATCTTTTAGGATTTGAAATAGCTCAACTAGAATTCCGTCACCTCCACTAGCTTTGTTTGTAGTGATGCTTCCTAACAAAGTACTGACAGCTTCTTTGCCATCTCTTCAACTACTGTCCTGGTCTCATCCTTAGCTTCACATTAGAATCATCTGGAGAAGATTGTACAAAATATAGGAGCCTGTGCTTCACCTCAAATTTCTGATTCAGTTGATTTCAGATGGGCCATGGCTGTGTGCACATGTGTTAAACTACCTATGAAATTGAAATATGCAGCCAGGTTTGAAAATTAACTGTTCTAGACCCTCAACAAATCCTTGATAGTTAACCAGATCTGTTAACTGATGATGATCTGTAAAATGATGATGATCTGTAAAATGATGTAAACAACTGTAAGTTTAGGTAGATGCATCATATTATGGTGGTCTCAAAGCTCCCTCCAGCTCTGAGTTTCTGGGATTCAAATCCAGGTGCTGCAGAGGATGTCTGATTAATGACTGTATTGGCCAACTTGTTCGAGACACTTAGCAAGGATTCGGCCTTTGTGAGGAAGCAGGCTTGATCTGGTGGGGTGGGATATCTGACTTAGAGGCAGCTTCACTCATCAGAATGATGGTCCCACCCTTTTGCATTAAAGGGTTTCCATAAAACAATCCCATGAGATTGGTTTTATTCTATTTGGACAGCTTGGGACACTGAGGCTTAAAGAGAGGATACCTAATCAGGAGGTGGCAGAGCCAGCTTTTGCAAGCAGGTCTGTTTGTCTCTTAGCTACATTCTTTTTCCACCTTCTCACACTGTTTCTCAAACATTGAGGGGATCTTCCGTGGCCTTAGTTGCTGTGCTATGAGTGTGCAGGAACAAGGTTACCTGCGAGGATAAAAGAGCTCAGGAGCTGCTCATGCTGTCACAGTAATGCCATGTGTGTTTGAACACGTTTGGACTAATGTGGATGAATGGTTATTATTGATGGGTGACATACATATCCTTAATGTTTTCAGGCTGTGAAGCCTCTATTATTTTTATTTAAATGTTATATTGTAGTCATTTAACATGTACATTAAAAAAAGGTTCTTGGAATTCTTTTCAGAAAAAGAACTATTAGAGTAACCTGCTAAAGTATTTATTTATTGAATGTGTTAAATGTAATTTATTGAGAGTCCTGTTAAACTTGTCATCTACTAATGATTTCAAGTGAAGCAGTTCCTTGTGGTCAATTTTTATTAACTGAATCACTGGTAATGCCTTTGCTCAGAAGTTTACATGTCAGTTTAAGAATTAAACATATTAATACAAATGGGAAGGTACACACCTTTTAGTTATAGCAACAACAATTACAAAAGCAATTTCCATTTAGTGATTTACTATTATGTGGCAAGACACTGTAGATATAGTCTCTCTAATCCTGATGAGTTAAGTGGAATTCTCATTTTGCAGTAGGGAATATTTTGTTTGTTAGTCACTCAGTCATATCCGACTCTCTGTGAGACCATGGACTGTAGCTTGCCAGGCACTTCTGTCCATGGAATTCTTTAGGCAAGAATACTGGAGTTGGTTGCCATTCCCTTCTCCAGGGAATCTTCCCAACCCAGGGATCAAATCCAGGTCTCCTGCATTGCAGGCAGACCTGGTTAAAAAACTTTCTGACTCTAAAACTAGCTATCTTACAAGGGAGACTATTTTTTTTCTGCTAGTACTCTGTTTTTTTAAGAAAATAAAAAATAATGACATTTCACCAAATTTCTTCAGTGATTGTTCCAAACTGGTTACCCTTATGTCATTAAGTTTCTTTTACCATATGGATTTCACTTCCACCCTCCCCCTCCCCCCACTGTTTTGTAGCTGCTTCTTTGAGGATTTTTAAAAGCCTTTTATGCATGTATGCACACATATGAAATTAAATATACACATAGAAATGTGGTTTTAACTGTGTAGCTGAAAGAAGACGGAGAAGGAAATGGCAACCCACTCCAGTGTTCTTGCCTGGAGAATCCCAGGGACAGAGGAGCCTGGTGGGCTGCCGTCTATGGGGTCACACAGAGTCGGACACGACTGCAGCGACTTAGCAGCAGCAGCAGCAAGGCCAAGAAATGAAATGGTTCCAGGACCTCAGAAGCCCTCTCCCCTTCCTTTTCTCCCAGAAGTATCATGACTTGATGCAAACCACTTCCTTATTTTGCTCTGCAATTTTCCTACCTATATTTGTATCCCTGTAGTTTTGCAGATTTTTGAGCTTCATGTAAGTGTATTAATATAGTACATACTCTGGTGCCTGGCTTTATTTGTTCAACATATTAGTAATGTCATTGTCTGCATAGTGATCTTACACATATAGTTCCCATGTGCTTGTTATATTTTGGTGGTATCAAAATGGCATATTTTCCAAAATTTAATTTCTTTTTTTTTAATTAGTTTATTTTCTATTTTTCAACTTTACAATATTGTATTTGTTTTGCCATACATTGACATGAATCCACCATGGGTGTACATGTTTTCCCCTTCCAGACCCCCCCTTCCACCTCCCTCCCCATCCCATCCCTCCAGGTCATCCAGGTGCACTAGCCCCGAGCACCCTGTATCATGCATTGAACCTGGACTGGCGATTCATTTCACATATGATAATTTACATGCTCAAAATTTAATTTCTAACAATTGCTGATATATAAAAAATTTATTTTTGAGCTTTGATGTTATATTCAGCAATTTTGCTAAAAACTCACCAAAATTTTGTGATTATATAATAATAATATAATAATAATTTTGTGATTATATAATAGTGATTCCTTTTCTATGAATACAATCTTTTTATCTGTAAATAATACCATTTTTTCTTTCTTTTTAATCTTTCAGTCTTTTTCTTGCCTTATTGCCATAGCCAAGACCTCTAGTCTTCCCTGGTAGCTTCCAGTGGGGCTTCCTTTGTAGCTCATCTGGTAATCTGCCAGCAATGTGGGAGACCTGGGTTTGATCCCTGGGTTGGGAAGATCCCCTGGAGAAGGGAAAGGCTACCCACTTGAGTAGTCTGGCCTGGAGAATTTCATGGACTGTATAGTCAGTCCATGGGGTTGCAAAGAGTCACATGACTGAGTGACTTTCGCTTTCACTTTCTAAGACCTCTAGTGCAATGTTGAGTAGAAGAGGTGATCATGGACATCCTGTCTCATTCCATTTTCTAAAAGGAAGTGCTTTTGATGTTTACCATTACATATCATGTCTATTATAGGCTTTTGTTATGTATCTTTTTTAGAATGGGAATTTTCCTTCTGTTTAAGTTCATTTTAAAAATCATCAATAGATGTCAGTTTTTCTCCATCTATTGAGATGAAAATATGATTTTTCTCCTTTAATATATTAATGTGGTTAATTATATTGACTTACTTAAATTTTTTTTTAAAAAACTTAGTGGGGATTCCAGATTTACTTTGATCAAGATATATTATTCTTTTAAAATGATATGGTTTTGGTGTGCTAATGTTTTCTTTTAACATTTTTGCATCTTGATATCGTGAACGAGATTGGTTTATAGTTTTCACTTATAATTCCAGTTGGCTTTTTGTATTTGGCTCAGTCTAAACTCCAATCTTTGGAAAATGTCCTTTGCTCTTGTTCTATGGCAGGATTTGCATAATTTTTCCTTAAAACTTTGTATTAAGTGTTATCGGTTTCTTAATTTTGGTAGAACTCTCTGGTTAAGCCATCCAGGCATGCAGTTTATTTTTTACTGTGGGAAGGCTTTTAATTACTGATTAAGTTGCACTGGTAGGATTTATATTTCTTGTGATCATTTGTGCGCTAAGTCGCTTCAGTCGTGTCCTACTCTTTGTGATCCCTGTTTTCCACCAGGCTCCTCTGTCCATGGGATTCTCCAGGGAAGAATACTGGAGTGGGTTGCCATGATCTTCCTGACCCATGGATTGAACCTTAATCTCTTTTGTCTCCTGCATTGGCAGGCAGGTTCTTTATCACTAGCGCCACCTGGGAAGCCCATGTGACCACTTAGATAGTTGTATTTTTTGAGAATTTTTCCTACTTGTCCAAAATTTTAAACTTTTTGGAATAAAGTTGCCTGAAATTAAAAAATTATCCTTAATGTCTGCAGTTATGTCTTTCTGTTTCATTCATCCGTCTCTGTCAAAGGTTAGACATGTTAATTAATCTACTCAAATGACCAACTTATGTCTTTGTCATCACTGTTTTATGCTTTTTATCTATTTCATTTCTGCTGTTATTGATATTTCCTTCCTTGTGCTTTCTTTAGGTTTATTTTGCCCTTAATGTCTTGAGATACTTAGCTTTGTAATTTTCAGCTATTCTTATTTTCTAATGTATATATTTCTTATTCTAAGTAGCTTTGGTTCCATCCTGCAAGTTTAATATTTAGTAAATTTGTCATTCAGTTTAAAATATTTTCTAATTTTTATTGTTTTTCTCTCTGACCTGTGGATTACTTAGATATGTTATTTAATTTTTTTAACACATTGGGGTGTTAGTTCTGTTGGACAAAACATCATTTCTATTTCATTTAGTGAAGTTCTGCTAGTAATAGCTTTTTTTCAGTTTTTGTTAGTTTGAAAGTGTCTTTCTCACTTTCATTCTTGATAGACATGTTCACTGGTTATAGAATTCTAGGTTGGAACTGTTCTATTCATATTGTTTCTTTCAGCATTTTGAAGTGTAGGTATTCCACTGACTTCAGATTTTAGTAATTTGGGAGTAGGAGTGGGGAAGGGTGTCAACTTCAGTCAAATTATTGCTCCTTTTAATGTAATTTGCCCTTTTCTCTTTGGCTACTTTTAAATAAATTTTATTTAGTTTTATTTAGTTTTCTGCATTTTTACTATGATGTGCTTAAGCCTAGATTTCATTTATCCTTTTTTGGGTTTTTAGGATGTCTTGAATCTGAGAATGAATGATGTCTTTCATGAATTTTGGAAAATGTTCAACTATTATCTTTCTTTTTTTTAAAAAAATATTTTTTATTTGACTGTGCCTGATCTTGGTTTCCTTGCTGCACATGGACTCTTTAATTGAGGCATGCAGGCTAACTTGCCCCATGGCACGTGGGATCTTAATTCCCCAACTAGGGATCCAACCCACATCCCCTGCTGTACAAGGTGGATTCTTAACCACTGGACCACCAGGGAAGTCCCTATTATCTTTCTATATTGTTTCCAGTCCATTGTCTCATTCCTCTATCTCCAATGAAACATGTCTTGAATATTCTGTGTTCTTCATGTGTCCTCTTATTGGACGCACATGTGTTATTACAGCACACAAACCACCCCACAAAATAGTGGGTTAAAGCAGCAACTGTTTCATTATGCCTCATGGTTCTATGGGTAGACTAGGGCTCAGTTGAATGATTATTCTGCTTGTCTTGCTTAGTATCTGTCATGAGACCTCAGTCAGATGACATCTGGGGCTTAAACATTGAAGATGCCTTCACTGGCATGTCTGGAGCCCATGGCGGGGACAGCCGGTAGTTTTGTCAACAGGGATGACAGGTCATTGTAGTCTCCGGATTCTGTTTTCTACTGGTGTTTCATCATGGCCTCTCCATTTGGTGTCTCCAGGAGGGCAGCTGGGCTTCTTACATGATGACCTGGGGCTCCCAAAAGGGCTTCCAGAAAAGTGGAAGCTTCCAGGTTCTCTGAAAGTATAAGCCCAGAACTGACATAGTAATCACTTTTGCTCTACTCTTTTGGTTAAAGTAAACCAAAACTTTAGTTAGAGCTAACCCAGATTTAATGTGGGAGGGGACTATACATGTTTTATGAGTACTGAGAAGCATGGTTCATTGTGGCCTATCTTTCAGACTTGCTACCATATTGCTTATCCCCACACTTTTCTCCATCCTTATGCATTTCTGTATTTCCTTCTGTATACTGTTTTTTCCCTGATTTATTTTTTAATTCACTAATTCTTCATCCATTGAGTTTCTTATATTTTCAGATTTAAAATTGATGTTTTCTTCCTTTTCAAATCTATGTAATTAAAGTTTCCAGTTCCTTACTGAAATAATAAATCTGACTTTTAATTCCTTGAATATATTAAGTATAATTGTTTTACAGTCCAATTTTGACAATTCTAATATTTGGAGTTTTCTTTTTTTTCCCCCTGTATCATGTCTTGGTGAACTCTGTTGGGCTTTTTCTTTCTCATGGTTTCTTTTCTTCTTGCATAAATGGTTATCTTTGATTGTGTCTGGATATTGTGTTTGGAAAGCTGAGAGGTCAAACCCTCTAGAGAAAGTTTTGTTTTCTTTTGACAGATGCCTGAAGGCACTAGCTTTCTGAAATCATCTTAATCGAGGTCATCTGAGCCACTCAGATGATTTGAACTTTGTCTATTAAGTCCATATGAGGGCTGATTGCTTTCTGTTTACTTTTTTTAATCCCAAAATGAAGTGATTTACTTTTGGTGAGTCCTAATTTCTGTTTTTTCTCCTCCAGAGCCATCAGAAATAACCTCCATTCTCTCATGTTCCTAGGGTATCAGCAAACATAACCCTTGCAAAGATTGCCTAATGTATATTTTCTCCTCCACTTTCAGACTTGGTTCTCAGTTGTTCCTCACCTCCTTAATAGTTCTTTGATACCTTTTACAATGGTTTCTTCTACTTTGCTCAACTTCTTTAATGATCTTTAATGGGAGTGTTGGCCCCAGTCATCACAGAAAATGAAAGTTGCCATAATTTTTAGTATTGGTTTGCCTTTTAGTGCTTATTCCGTAGGTTTTATATGCATTCTTTATACGCAGAGGTAATACATATTAATGCTGACCTTGGAAGACCAATAACTTTTCATACCCCTAGTTGAATCTCTGCTCTGATCAGGGTTGGCTTCCTGTGTCTTGTCTCATCTTTAAACTATTTTATAATCAAAGACAATTAAAACATCCTAGTGACTGTGTAAGTTATTGCTTTTCATTATGTGGCTCATGTTCCTCCTGCAAATAATCTTTGGGAAGTTATTAAAAATGCTTTGGTCCAATTACTGAATTTTTCATACAAGGAAACATAGGGTGAGGATAGTTTATTTTGTTGAATTTAAAGTTGTGACTTAATTTATTGAGGTACAGTTAAATTTGGTATGGTTACATTTATAAATGCCTATTTATGAATCTGTCTATGCTATTGCATTACAGTACTGTAACTTGTTTGGAAATGGGGGCTCATATCTTAGAATGATCTGAATTGTGTGTAATAGCACTCAAGGTGCCCTTAAGCATATTAACTGAACTTTACTTTTTTCTTCTATCAACTTTCAAGTCGTTATTAATAATAAGTTGTCCATTTGGATTTGAAAGAAGATATGTGTTTCTTCCTATGAGACTAACCTTGTCATGTTGTTGGGAAAGATGAAACAAAAAGTAGTGAGGTGATCACATGGCAGCCCTGGGTGTGAAAAACCACTCTTAGAAATGCTGAATCTCTTTCAAGCCTTCCACCAATTGACCAAGTCCAGAGACCCAACCTACCTATTCTGACAACATGCTTTACTTGTGTTCAGGCTGTGGATGTAATGTCTTGATAATGGAGTTGATTTCAGCCTAGAATTACCTGGAAGCTAGCACAGACCAGTAGGTAAAGTCAACAGGGTTTCTTTGTAAAAAATTAGGGTTTTATAGATTGCTTCTTACTTGTTTGTTGTTGTTGTTTAGTTGCTAAGTTGTGTCCAGCTCTTTGTGACCCCATGAACTACAGCACACCAGGCTTTCCTGTCCTTCCCTATCTCCCAGAGTTTGCCCAAATGCATATTCATTGAGTTAGTGATGCCATCCAACCATCTCATCCTCTGTTGTCCTCTTCTCCACCTGCCTTCAATCTTTCTCTGCATCAGGGTCTTTTTCCAATGAGTCCACTCTTTGCGTCAGGTGGCCAAAGTATTGGAGCTTCAGCTTTAACATCAGTCCTTCCGATGAATACTCAGATTGATTTCCTTTAGGATTGACTGGTTTGATCTCATTGCTGTCCAGGGACTTCTCTAGCACCACAGTTCCAAAGCATCAATTCTTTGGTATTCAGCCTTCTTTATGGTCCAACTCAACATCTATACATGACTACTGAAAAGACCATAGCTTTGACTATACGGAGCTTTGTTGGCAAAATGATGTCTCTGCTGTCTAAGCTGCATCTTTTAATTTCATGACTTATTACTCCAGTTGTTTTCCATTTTAACTTTACTAGAAACATATGTGCTTGTTGGTGTTTTATTTTATTTTTTTTACTGTATTAATTTACTGTTTGTTATACGGAAGTCCCCTTTCATATATTTATCATTATTATGACTTGAAGTGTTATTCTTCTGGCAGAGGTGAATAGGCGGTGAGAAAAGCATCAGGTTACCAGAATTCTTGCTTCTTTTTAACCTTTGGGAACTTAGTTTATTTCTAGGAGCCTTGGGTTCTAAAAGGAAGGGTTTGACATTAGGTGATTTTTATATTTGAGTCATTCATTTCTTAACAAAATTCTTATACCTATTAGACACCTGCTATGGACTGAATGTTTATATCTCACTCCCCCAGGTTCATACGTTAAAATCCTAACTCCCATTGTAGTGGTATTCGGAGGCGGTGCCTTTGGGAGGTGATTAGTTCATGATGGCAAAGCCCTTGTAAATGGAATTAGTGCCATGAATACAACAAATGAGTATGTTTTTCTTCCATCTCTGTTGACTGAATAATCACAGACATAGTGTAGACAAAAAATTGGATCTAAGGAGGTGTCAGGTCTTGCCAGGTGAGGATAACAAAAGGAGAGAGTGGAAAGGGAGTTGAAGATGCATACAAAAAGAGTGATCATTTAGCATATTCCATTAGGACTTTTAATTAGCCTCAGACATAGGGTAGTTGACATGAGGACTGAGAGACATAGTAAAAGTCAAATTCATGTGTAATGTAGAAGTTGGTTTAAAGTTTACAAAGCACTGTTGCACATGGAAGAATATGAGAAGGGGCAGATAGTACTATGGAGTTGGCCATAAAAGAATCCAGCTCTTCTGTTTGGGGGCATAAGAGAAGGCCTCTTGTATGGCCATTTTTTTAATTCCCTGTGCTTCACGTAGTCCCTGCCATGGGGGACATTTTCTTTTTCTCTTTTTTCCTTCATTGTCTTATTTATCTCCCTATGTCCTTCTCTTTAAAATACCTGTACCATCATCATGTACATGTATAGAAAAGTTATCAGTTTTCATGTATAGAAAGGATCTTTTATTAGTAGCTCCAGTGACTAGATTTGGGGAAGATGGATGATGAGGGATGATGGGAGAACAGGGCCAGGCCTTGCATACTTCATAGTTGAAGCCCCTGTCCAATAGTGTGAATTGGAAGACTTCGGGTAGTTTGCTGATTTCAGCTTGGGGTCACAGGTTATTGCTTGAACCATGACCTTTTACACTACTCAGTCTCCCCTCTCCTTTATTCCTCAGACCCTCACCAGAATGTGCTTGGGGATGTACCTCCTTTAGCCTTTCTTAGACCAGTGTATCCCACTGAGGGCTCACTCAGAATTAAGCCTCACAAGTTTGCTTCTCTCTGGTTTTTTATCTCCGTTACCTCTGGTGCAATGCTCCATGTTGGTGACAGTGGCACCAGGTACAAATTAATTGAGATGGGGCAGAAGTAACAAAAAAACATGGCATGCCTAAATGGGTTTCAGAAAGTAGCTTTTTACTTCTTAATAGATTGCAGTTTGTGGTGGAGCATGCAAATCACATCAAAGCTATGCAGATTATTTCCTATCTTGTTACTGGTTTCACATACCTGAATAAGCCTATGGTGAAATTCAAAGGAGACTGTTTTTCTGAACCACAGATCCCAAAAGCCAAGGAATCACGAGCTATTGGGAAATTCATTTATATAGTACCTGTTTTTTCACTGCGTTCTTTTTTCAGGGGAAATAATCTTGGACAGTCTGATCCATTCCCTTTTGAAATCACAAACTTTAGAAAATGTGTAGTTTCCTTTTGAGTTTAGCCTTTTCTGAAAGGAAGGCTGGGTGAATAAGGGTTTGCCCTACCTTTTTGCTCTGTCAACTTAAGCGTTCTTGTTCTTCTTAGAAATATCTCAGAGTAACTTTTATATTTCAGAGGAATGGATGATGTGTCTATGTTTAGAGTAATAAGAGAATAATAAGACAGATTTGCTAGAGGGAGGGCCACTGTGGGAACTGTTCATGTGGTCACGGTTGCTCATGACGCTTGTACACTCTGTCTACGTATGAATTATTCATTTTGCTGCCTTTGTTATAATAGCCACAGTGTTTGGTCTCTAAGACTGTCTTGTGATATATACTTCTTTTGCTAAAAGGCTACATATCAGCAGCCTCATTTGATTTAGAAGCCAATTCAGCATACCACGCATACCACTCGAGAAGAATGTCAGGATCCTTCCTGCTCTGAAAATGTCATGCATGCTTAAAATGACAAAGTTTGTCACAAACAGTGGTTGCAAGTGCTTTTTATTCATTCTTGAATCTTCAAAGCCCTTTAATTTGAAGGTTTTATCTTCAATCAGAAAAAAAATCTCTCAATTATTTGTTTTGACTTTTATTTTTTTTGTTTTGACTTTTAATATCAGAATGTTGAATTGGAGATTTAGAGTATATCCAAAACATAGAGTGAAGGCAGTATGTATTTTTTAAATATTGTGGTTATAAAAAAAAAAAAAAAACCTAACAGGAAATTTACCGCTTAAATGACTTTCCTGATTAAAGTCAAGACCTACAGGTTTTATTTACAAAGATAAATTTGAGGAAAGATAATTTTGAGAAAATCCAGAATAAAAAGAAGTAAAAATAGCTGTAGGGATTTTTGAAGTTAAGTTAAGAAAGGATCAATTGCCCTAAGAAAAATTTGACTTTCTCTTTTTGCCTCTTTATTTCTGTTTGAACATTGTTCATTCTAATCCACTTTAACCATTTTTAAATGTACAATGTACAGCAGTGTTAACTATATGTACATTGTTGTGCAACAGATCTTTAGAACTTTTTCATCTTGCAAAACTAAAAGTCTGTACTCATTAAAGAGCATCTCCCCATCCCCAGCCCCTGGCAGCCACCATTTCACTTTCTGTTTCTACGAGTTTGACTACTTAGATGCCTTGTATAAATGGAGTTATGCAATAGTTGTCTTTTCGTGAGTGGCTCATCTCACTTAGCATTATGTCCTCAAGGTTCAGCCATGTTGCAGCATATGACGGGGATTTCTTATTTCTAAAGGTTGAATAATAGCCCATTGCATGTATATACCACATTTTCTTTGTCCGTGTCTCTGTGGAAGTAGTGTGTGTTTTTGTAAAATGTTCTTATGAAAGCTTTACTTGGGACTTAAAGCAACCCAACCACGGAGGACATAGAAAAATCAAATCCGAGTCACATATGGTAAGAAATAGAATTTTCGTTTGTAATATTTAACGTGCGGCTTTCATTTTCTTCAGTGCAAAATTTGGAATTTCTTTAACTGGGATTCTAGTGTAAATGGGTTAGGTTCCCACTCCCCCAAACCTTTCTCCCCTGATCCAGCCTCCCACCATGGCCCTCTTAAAATTACAGCTCCTCAGACTGTCCCTTAAGGGACAGTGTGCCTGGGAGCCAGGACTCTTGACCTGTGGGAGCTGGGAGTCCTGTGGTCCTGCCTGCACTGACTAAGGCATGTGTTCAAGTGCTTGCTGGAGAGTGTGATAAATGGTGGCATTTTTCTCCTCAAGTTGTCCATGTTTCACTCGAATGTCTAGAGGGAAGAGATAAGGGAAAAGGCAGGGCAGGAAGGGAGCTGATGGAGCCAGGAAAGGATGGATGACCTATGAGATCATTAGGGTTAGTAATGGGCTTTCTCATTGAACTGTGTGGGTCTTTCTCACAGATGAGCTTCTGTGGGGATTCCAGCCCCACACTCAGTGTTGAAGCAGCTCTAACTCAAGCAAAACCACACAAGCAGTACACTCTGTGGCCTGGATTTAGTCTAAGTGTTGCCAGAGAACTAGGGGACAGAGTCTGACACAAAAGAACACGGGATTTGGGAGACAATCCTGTGGTGCTGCCTTCACTCTTTCTTGCCTTTGGTTCTTCCTGGGAGCAACGTGATGAAGCAGATGGGGAGGCCAGGTTTGGATGGTGGCTGGGGAGTCCCTGTCCTCACGGCTGTTATAGTGTCATTAGTTTTCCTGTCTTTGGCAAGTACAAGCCGTGAGAAGGAGCCTTTTCCCCTCCCTGGCCCTTTTATTATGCTTGGATAAGGGTGAGGAGCCACGGAGGGTGCGTCTTCTTTGATTTCCTCCTAGGAAAGTCAGGCAGGGTGCTGCCAGGAGGGTGAGGGGAGAAGAAAAGCTGAGGGAAATGCCCAGCATCTTACGGAGAAACCTGAGTGTCTGGGGGAACGCTTGTGTGCTTGGACTGTGGCTTCCCAGAGACCCCCAGACCCTCTGGCTGTTCAGCGATGGAGTCAGGATGTGGGGAAAGGAGAGGGCTCAAGCCCAGGTGCGTGGTTGGTTCCACAGCAGTGCCAGCCGGTTCTGTCTTGCCTCCCACGGCAGCCTGCTAGCGAGGAGGTGCACACCCCAGCCCTGCCAAGTGGCAGGGCAGTCAGCTGATTCTTAGGCCTGAGTCAGGTGAGGGCCCTGACAGACCTGGCCCCTGCAGTGAGGGCTCTGCTTTAGGAGGCAGATGGAAGCCGAGGACTTTCTGCTTTGTGACTGCCAATTTGGAAGCAAGAATAAATATTTTTAAAAGGTCTTTACCGAGTCATTTTTGTGTTGTGTGTGGTGGTGTGTGTGTGGCTTCAAAACATAAGTTTACATTGTTAATTTTGTCCCCTAACCCTTTTAATGAGGATCCCCAAGTCTGCAGCAAAGTTGAAAGGATTTTACAGTGAACATATAACACTAGATGACCAGTATCTTACGATACTTGCTTTATCAAATAGCTAGCCATCTATCATCCATTAACCCGTCTTGTTTTATGATGCATTAAAAGAAACACTTGCCCATAAATGCTCCTGCATTATAAATTCAGTGTTTCTTCCTCAGTGTTTTTTTTTTCCTTTGAATTTGCATATGATGAAATGTGCACATCTAAGTGTAAAGTGCTATATTTCCCATCATTTTGTCAGCATACTTTTTTCCCCTTTTTTATAAAATCAAACTTCTGGCTAGTTACAGAACTGTTATAAATTAGGAAATAAGGTTTTGAAAGTAGTTGGGAACAATAGCATACGACGAGCATATTAGAAAGATTATGTTCATTGTAACACAAAATTTGTTCTTTTGGTAAACACCCTGGCCCTTCTCTTGGATCTCTTCCTCTCCATTCCCTTCTCCATATACACAGGAGAGAGAAAAAAGTAAAGCAATTGATTAGTGAAGATTTTTTTTAGGATCCCCCAGAGTGACTAGCTAAAAAGTGACTTCTACTTCCAGCTTTTGCCATTTGTGTTTTGGCAACCACTTTCTTCTTCTACTTTTCCTTTTGTTATGAAATTCAATGAGAAACAGTCTATCTAGTCCCTATATTTCATAACAAAAACTCTTCCTCAATTCATTATAGCTATTCTAGAAAGTCCAAATAGACAATTCCATGACAATTCATAACGTTGTGTTTCCACGTGGAATTAAAGGAACCAGCCTGTGCAGGAAACAAAATGAGATGTGGGTTCAGTCCCTGGGTCGGGAAGATCTGCTAGAGGAGGGCATGGCAACCCACTCCAGTATTCTTGCCTGGAGGATCCCATGGACAGAGGAGCCTGGCAGGCTGCAGTCCATAGGGTTGCAAAGAGTCAGACACGACTGAAGCGACTTAGCATGCATGCATGAAGTGACAGATTACTTGAATACTATGAAGGGCACATTTGTCATGCTTATTAAGAAAATGGGGAGATGTAAATGTTGATTTCTATTTATTACTGGTTCACTGAGGAATCCTTGCACTGTTTGTTTTAATTGTCTGTACACAATGGCCGTGTCAAGCTGCTTTAATGATGGAAGAGAAAACCCAAACTCAGGTAGGACAAGAATTTGATCTGGGTCTGTGTGATGTCTTGTCTTTAAAAAGGGGAAAATAGAGAAGATTGGCTTTGTAAATATTTGGTGTGTATGTCCAAATGCCTGGTGCTGTAGGTTAAAGAGAGACCCCAAAGGATAGATTCTCTAGAACAAGCATACTATTTTCTCAGGAAGAGAGGATGTAGGTATGTGATAAGTAGGATCAGGATAGTAAGTTTATAGCACAAGTTCAAAGAGCAGGCAGTGGCTGGCAGCTCTGGTGGTTGGGGAAGGTTTCTGTGGGGAGCATCTGCTTTGAGGTGATTGGATGTGGATGGAGAGAGGAAGGGAATAGGGCTTTCAAGGTCTCTCAGTTGCTCACAGCAGAGATGCTTATTCCCTTCAATGCAGTATGATCAATGAAAGATTTGGGGAGGTCTTAACAGATGAAGTTGAAAAGATAAGTTGGAGTAATTATGTCAGGCCTTAATTGACAGGTTATTTTATTTATTTATTTTTAATCTTATTTAAGTATAGTTGATTTACTATGTTTTAATTTCTTCTGTACAGCAGTGACTCAGTTATATATATATTTCTTTTTCATTATGATTTGTCATAGAATATTGAATATAATTCCCTGTGCTATACATTATGACCTTTTTGTTTATCCATCCTATATATAATAGTTTGCCCAAACTCCCATTCCTTCCCTCCTCTACCCAGAACCCTTGGCAACCACAAGTCTGTTCTCTATGTCTGTGAGTCTGTTTGTTTCTTTGTTTGTTTTTGTAGCTACGTTGATTTGTGTTGTATTTTAGATTCCACATGTGAGTGATATCACATGGTATTTGTCTTTTCTTTCTGATTTCATTTAGTATGATAATCTCAGCAAGTGGCATTATTTCATTCTTTTTGGTGACTGAGTAATATTCCATTACTATCTTTAAAATCACATCTTATTTATCAACTCATCTTTGACAAATAATTTTAAAAGGCCAATATAACCCTTAGTTCCCTGGATTATTTTCCATTCTCCACCCGTGGTTAACAGAAATCACACTAGACCAGAGTCTTTTTATCAAAAGAAAGAATAGTGTCCATTCACTGATTTATTGTTTGAATAAATAATTTGTGTGAGCTAATTTTAAAAAAAGTTTATCAGAAGTAATGATTAACCAATATATGCGAAATAAAATTTTAAACCAAAGGTTTAAAGGGAAGTGTCACCTTTTCATGAGAAAAAATGTGACTATGTATTCCTTTTATTAATGGGGACACGGTCACTGTTTAAACCAAAAACAATGTAAAAAAATGCCCAACAGCATTTCTTGTGTACAGTTCAGTTCAGTTCAGTCGCTCAGTCGTGTCCGGCTCTTTGTGACCCCATGAATTACAGCACGCCAGGCCTCTCTGTCCATCACCAACTCCCAGAGTCCACCCAAACCCATGTCCATCGAGTCAGTGATGCCATCCAACCATCTCATCCTCTGTCGTCCCCTTCTCCTTCCGCCCCCAATCCTACCCAGCATTAGGGTCTTTTCCAATGAGTCCACCCTTCGCTTGAGGTGGCCAAAGTATTGGAGTTTCAGCTTCAACATCAGACCTTCCAATGAACACCCAGGATTGATCTCTTTTAGGATGGATTGATTGGATCTCCTTGCAGTCCAAGGTACTCTCAAGAGTCTTCTCCAACACCACAGTTCAAAAACATCAATTCTTCGGCAGTCAGCTTTCTTCACCGTCCAACTCTCATATCCATACATGACCACTGGAAAAACCATAGCCTTGACTAGATGTACTTTTGTTGGCAAAGTAATGTCTCTGCTTTTAAATATGCTATCTAGGTTGGCTATAACCTTCCTTCCAAGGAGTAAGTGTCTTTTAATTTCATGGCTGCAATCACCATCAGCAGTGATTCTGGAGCCCAAAAAAATAAAGTCTGACACTGTTTCCACTGTTCCCCCATCCATTTCCCATGGAGTGATGGGACCAGATGCCATGATCTTAGTTTTCTGAACGTTGAGCTTTAAGCCAACTTTTTCACTCTCCTCTTTCACCTTCATCAAGAGGCTCTTTATTTCTTCTTCACTTTCTGTCATAAGGGTGGTGTCATCTGCATATCTGAGGTTATTGATATTTCTCCCAGCAATCTTGATTCCAGCTTATGTTTCTTCCAGCCCAGCGTTTCTCATGATGTACTCTGCATATAAGTTAAATAAGCAGGGTGACAATATACAGCCTTGACGTATTCCTTTTCCTATTTGGAACCAGTCTGTTATTCCATGTCCAGTTCTAACTGTTGCTTCCTGACCTGCATACAGGTTTCTCAAGAGACCGTTACTCATCTTTTAAATGTTGCAGAATGCTGAAGGGATCAGAAAACCAGAAAGGTCGGGGGAAGTTGGTGGTTTAAAAAATATAGTGACTAACTGACTTGTGCTGACTAACACCAGTGAACTCATAATGAGTAACAATAGTGAATTTAGAAGGGATATAAATACAAGGAGAACTATTTTAAGATTGCTATAATACAAAAGGGAGCTGAATTGGTCACAAGTAAGGGTTCCCTCTGGGAAATTTAGCAAGTAGTTCAGTTCACCCCTGCTGCTGCATCGCTTCAGTCATGTCCGACTCTGTGCAACCCCATAGACAGCAGCCCACCAGGCTCCCCTGTCCCTGGGATTCTCCAGGCAAGAATACGGGAGTTGGTTGCCATTTCCTTCTCCAATTCATGAAAGTGAAAAGTGAAAGTGAAGTCGCTCAATCATGTCCAACTCTTCGTGACCCCATGGATTGCAGCCCACCAGGCTCCTCCGTCCATGGGATTTTCCAGGCAAGAGTATTGGAGTGGGTTGCTATCTCCTTCTCCATCAGGTCACCCCTACAAAGTCTTATTTCTCCTTCCCTTCTTAGGGGAGTTAGATGGAGTTCTTTAAAATGTGGCTCCTTTTCCACTGGCTTCCTGGGAGTAGTTCTTGGCAGATGAGCTTGCTTGTAGTTTTGCATTGAAAAAGACATCATAGGTGTCCAGTAGTAAGCAAAAACAAAAAGGTCAGTGGTGGTGTCTGCAAACTGGAAAAGTAAAAGGTTTATTTGAGTTTATTTTCTTAGTTTTTGTTTCCAATCATGGGATAAAAGTATAAGAACTGACAAACCATCCTTTTCATAAACATAGATACTATCTTTTTAAAAACGAAAGATTACAGGTTATAGATAGAGCAAAAATATAACTGACCAGAATGTGTAAAGACAGAAAGTCTGTTGTGCAATTTCCAATTATTTTAGTGTTAATCAGAAAATGTTTTGTTTTTGTTCTTGTTGAAAATATTTTTAAATGTTAATTTATTTTCCTTGAAACTCCTTTTCCCAACAGTATTTGACCTCAGGCCAGATAACGAATTTGCTGTCTTTTTCTCTCATAACATCTGCCTTATTTTTGTTGACACTGATTGAGCGGGCTTCCCCGGTGGCTCAGTGGCAAAGAATCTGCCTGCAATGCAGGAGCTGCGGGAGACACAGGTGTGATCCCTGGTTGGGAAGATCCCCTGAAGGAGGGCAGGGCAACCCACTGCAGTATTCTTGCCTGCAGAATCCCATGGACAGAGGAGCCTGGCACGCTACACTCCATAGGGTCGCAAAGAGTCAGACACCATTGAAGCGACTTGTCCCATGAGTGGTCTTTTGCCCCATTAGACTTAAATTCCCTAAAGACAAGGACACCACATGGGTTATCTTTGTAATACCAGCACCCATCTAACCCAGTGTCTAACATATAGCAGGTACTTATTTGATCAAACAAATAAGAAGATCATGAATCGTACATTAAAGATGGATTTCTCTAGCTGTGTCTTGGGAATTAATTTTTTCTGGAAGAAGATAACAGACTCATCTACACCTAGGGCATAATGGGATTTCAGGTTTTAACTAAAATCTTTAAATGAACTTATTTTCCCATTGCCTTTTCTGTTAAGCTTTGTTTTCTCTCATAATTTGAGATTTCCAGGGACGTGGGTCACTTTTAATATATTCCACGTATACACGGAAGGCAATCATTAGTTCTATTCATTTCTGTGAGGCCTTGGATAAATAAATAATGTCCCCCATTTAGTATGATAAATAAGAAAGAAAATTGTCTCAAGTGCATGAATTTGAATGGCATGGATAGGAAAGAGAAGCCTCTGGTTTCCTTGGTGAGAATATTATCTGAGGGTCTTTGAACAGTTAATTAAATAGAATATTTATTTAAATAAGTGGGAGTCTGTGGGCAAATTGATGAAAAGTTTTGCTTTTTCTAAAGAAATCTCAGTCAGTTCAGTTCAGTCGCTCAGTCGTGTCTGACTCTTTGTGACCCCATGAATCGCAGCACGCCAGGCCTCCCTGTCCATCACCAACTCCCGGAGTTTACCCAAACTCATGTCCATCATCCTCTGTCATCCCCTTCTCCTCCTGCCCCCAATCCTTCCCAGCATTAGGGTCTTTTCCAATGAGTCAACTCTTCGCATGAGGTGGCCAAAGTATTGGAGTTTCAGCTTCAACATCAGTCCTTCCAACGAACACCCAGGACTGATCTCCTTTAGGATGGACTGGTTGGATCTCCTTGCAGTCCAAGGGACTCTCAAGAGTCTTCTCCAACACCACAGTTCAAAAGCATCAATTCTTCGGTGCTCAGCTTTCTTCACAGTCCAACTCTCACATCCATACATGACTATTGGAAAAACCATAGCTTTGACTAGACGGACCTTTGTTGGCAAAGTAATGTCTCTGCTTTCAATATGCTATCTAGGTTGGCCATAACCTTCCTTCCAAGGAGTAAGCGTCTTTTAATTTCATGGCTGAAATCACCATCTGCAGTGATTTTGGAGATCCACACAGTCAAAGGCTTTGGCATAGTCAATAAAGCAGAACTAGATATTTTTCTGGAACTCGCTTGCTTTTTCGATGATCCAGCAGATGTTGGCAATTTGATCTCTGGTTCCTCTGCCTTTTCTAAAACCAGCTTGAACATCTGGAAGTTCACGGTTCATGTATTGCTGAAGCCTGGCTTGGAGAATTTTGAGCATTACTTTACTAGCGTGTGAGATGAGTACAATTGTGCAGTAGTTTGAGCATTCTTTGGCATTGCCTTTCTTAGGAATTGGAATGAAAACTGACCTTTTCCAGTCCTGTGGCCACTGCTGAGTTTTCCAAATTTGCTGGCATATTGAGTGCAGCACTTTCACAGCATCATCTTTCAGGATTTGAAATAGCTCGACTGGAATTCCATTACCTCCACTAGCTTTGTTCATAGTGATGCTTTCAAAGGCATCTAAATCTAGTGGTTTAGAAATAATGAATTGAAACTTTTAGTAGAAAATATATTACGAAGTCCCCCCAGTGTAATTTCAACATGAAAGGGTGTACTGCTGCATTTTAACATTGAAGATAATTTCAGTATGTTGTCTTAAATTTAGCAGACCCATTTTTCAGACTTGGAGATGCTGAGAGCAGACTCACATAATACCATTCATTCAAAACTGGTGGTAAATTTCAGTTAAGTTTAGCGCACCAGAAAAGCTATACTGTAGAGTTTTGTGTTATATTTAGGGAAGATTTCATCTAAATTTTTTGCATTCACAATTGGAGCAAATTATATTTAAAAAGGAATAGCTTTTAAGATACAGTTTGGTTGTTGCAGTGTATCCTTTATAGGTTTTGCTGGTTTACAAGAATGAGAAATGAAGGGAGAGAAAGGATTTATATGGACATTGAATTCAAGAATTGCCTCAGGCTTTTGCATGGCCCCTTAATCTCAGTTGAGGGTGTCTTCTGTCTTTTATGTCTTCTAGTTTTGGCTAGGGACAGGTGTTTTAAGTATTGTCCCTCAGGTAGAATCACTGTTTCCAATTCATTCTGAAGTACTATAAATGCTTATTCTGTAAAATTCAGAGATTGACTGTTTTCCAATCTCATCTAGGTTTAGAGCTTTGGAAATAGGTTAGTAAGTAGCATGATTCAGTCTTCATTTTGACATATAAGCTCCCCTCCATGAGTTTAATCCTTTAAAAAAAATCACATTAGTGATGTTTGAAACAGCTTTCCTAAAATGAAACTTCAGAAGGGAATGGAACTTGGTGTTTTGGGATTTTTAGAGCTTCTCAGCAGAGAGCAATGGAAAGCCCAGGAACTTAGATGGCAGGAGTGCTTCACAAGGAGGCTACTGAATGGGCCAGGAAATGCTGCAGATAAATGCGATTGGAGAGCAGAAGCCAAACCATGCTGGAGCCGGTAGACTCTTAGCTATTTGGTTTTAACTTAAAATGAAACCTAGGTTTTTTAACTTTAACATTAAAAAAAGGAATCTAGACCATCCTTTCCATTGAGCAGCCTCAGAGTCGTGAAAACAAAGTGGAATGCGTCTGTTCACTCCTTCAAAGTTGTTCTCTGGATCTGATGCACTTTTCAAGTGTGCAGGAGGATGCGAAGTCTTTAATGTTCGTCATCACTAAAGAAAATGGGTGGCCTTGGATTAATTAGATGATGTGGCCCAAAGTAAGAGCTTGAGTAATATGTTGAATGCCTGAATTCATAAACCTTATCTTAAAATTCTGGTATGACAATGAAGCTTGTATCCTGGAAGAAGACATTTCAAGAAAGGAAAGCAAACATTGCTTTATGCAGGAAGTCAAATCATAGTATCTGCTATACAAAGAGATGGTGCCCATTAGAGCTATAAAAGAAGCTCAAGAAACATTTATATAGAGTGATGGATGATAGCTACATTAAGAGAGATGTCTCTGATCATGGAAGAAAACAGGGTGAAATCAATTCACTAGTGGAAGCAAATCATATGTATTGTACTAAACACTATTTTATAAGATGTAGGTTCTTCTTTTGTTTCCAATTACATAACTTAAAAAAAAAGCATTGAAGTATACTTGATTTACACTGTTGTGTTAGTTTCAGGTGTGCAGCAGAGTGATTCAGGCATACATACATACATACACACACACACACATATTCAGGTTATTTTCCATTATAGGTTATTACAAGATTTTGAAAATTGTTCCCTATATTATATGGTAAATCCTTGTTGCTGAGGTTCTTAATAAAACATTTATCAATGGTTTTTCGCTCTCAAAGAGTGTTTTTTAAAACTTTATTTAGAACTAATTTTACATTTGCAGAAGAGTGGCAAAAACAGTATAGAGAGGTTCCATAGCCCCATCACCCAGCTTCCTCAATCTTCCACGAACTGTTATCAAGACTGGGAAATGAACATTGGTACAAAACTTCTAACTAAACTCCAGGCTTCCCTTCACATTTCAACCAGTTTTTCCATGTATGTCCTTCTTCTGTTCCAGGATCCCATCCAGAATCCCACAGTGCTTTTAAGTCATCTTGTCTCCTTTATAGTCTCCAATCTGAGACAGTTCCTCAGTTCAAAGAATATTTATGAAAAATATTTCTCTAGGGATGTGGCTGTTGTAAAATACATTTGATTATATGGGAGATCCTTCTAGTCAAAACTATGGTTTTTCCAGTAGTCATGTATGGATGTGAGAGTTGGACTATAAAGAAAGCTGAGCACCAAAGAATTGATGCTTTTGAACTGTGGTGTTGGAGAAGACTCTTGAGAATCCCTTGGACTGCAAGGAGATCCAACCAGTCCATCCTAAAGGAGATCAGTCCTGGGTGTTCGTTGGAAGGACTGATGTTGAAGCTGAAACTCCAATACTTTGGCCACCTCATGCGAAGAGTTGACTCATTGGAAAAGACCCTAATGCTGGGAAGGATTGGGGGCAGGAGGAGAAGGGGATGACAGAGGATGAGATAGTTGGATGGCATCACCAACTCAATGGACATGAGTTTGAGTAAGCTCTGGGAGTTGGTGACGGATAAGGAGGCCTGGTGTGCTGCAGTCCATGAGGTCGCAAAGAGTCGGACACGACTGAGCGACTGAACTGAACTGAACTGAAACAATTGAAAGGGGCTCCCCTAGTAGCTAAGCTGGTAAAGAATCCACCTGCAATGCAGGAGACCCCGGTTCAATTCCTGGATCAGGAAGATCCACTGGAGAAGGAATAGGCTACCCACTCCAGTATTCTTGGGCTTCCCTGGTGGCTCAGCTGGTAAAGAATCTCTCTGCAATGAGAGAGACCTGGGTTCAATCCCTGGGTTGGGAAGATGCCCTGGAGAAGGGAATGGCACCCCACTCCCGTATTCTGGCCTGGAGAAGTCCATGGACTATATGTAGTCAATGGGGTCACAAAGAGTGGACACAACTGAGTGACTTTCACCTTCACTTTCAAAAAATTACAAGGTAGTTATAAAAGAATTTTCACTAGAAGTATTTATCTTGCTTATACATTTCATCCCCCCTCCAGTCTTTTAAAATATCTTTTTATAGATTTATTTGCAAAATGCTTTACAAGTTTTACTTGTTCTGCAAAGTAGTGAGAAGCAGGGAGTAATTTTTGACAGTTTTCTCATTTTATTTAAAAGGAAACTGAGCCATAGGGGAGTTTGTATTGTATTTGAAAGCTGAGAATAACAAATTGAGGAGACACAGTTCGAACTTTATTTCATTTGTTTATGGCTTCGTTAGCCAGAATACTGCCTTTTGCACTGTCTGAGCACCCCCTTGAATGTGATGACTGACATGAATTCCGGTTGACCTCAAAGCAACAAAAAGACCCAGAATTTCCATAGAAGCTATACTCTTTTCCTTTACTGCTGTTTCATATTCACCTTTCCCAAATCAACTCCCAGTTTGGTGTTGCTGTATAAAATGAAACTGCCTTCTAAACAAAGGGGCCTCCTTTGGCCAACAGAATCACCTTACTCAGAAAACTATCATTGGGTTGACATGGGACTAAGAGAAGGATGAATGTGCTATGGTTCCAAGATGCAAAAAGGTCTTTGGAGCTGAGGTCCACCCCTAGAATAGCCAAGCTGCAGAGCATCATGGGGCTTTGGGAAGCCGGGATGTCTGCTTTCCCAGAATGCTTCACTTGATGGAGAGATGCAAATGTATTGCTTTCCCATGAATTGTTTAAGTGAATGTTCCATATATTTTTTCCCTTGTACATATTAATTTCTGCCTTTATCTGTGTGCTTTGTTAAAGTTATTTGAGAGTTCAACGAAACACAAAATAGAATTGCCAGCCTTTAAAGCAACCCAGGGAAGTAGATAAATCAGTCTTTCAAGTTTCTCACCCAGTATTATGAACCCTCTGCCTTTTTCTCCTTTGATTGCCTAGACCCCAAGCAATCCAGCTGGGCCGCTGAAGAGGAGAGGAGGGGGTGGAGAGGCCCTTTAAATTTCCTTTCATCTGGTGTCCTCTTTGCTGACAGAAATAAATTAGCATGTCATATGTTAATATACTAGTGGCTGTTAGCTACATTATTCCTTTCTGGTAAAATCAGTGCAGTTCAGTTCAGTCACTCAGTCGTGTCCGACTCTTTGCAATCCCATGAACTGCAGCAGGCCAGGCCTCCCTGTCCATCACGAACTCCCGGAGTTTACTCAAACTCATGTCCATTGACAGTGTTGGTGATGCCATCCAACCATCTCATCCTCTGTCGTCCCCTTCTCCTCCTGCCTTCAATCATTCCCACAGTCAGGGTCTTTTCCAATGAGTCAGTTATTCGCATCAAGTGGCCAAAGTGTTGGAGTTTCAGCTTCACCATCAGTCCTTCCAATGAACACCTAGGACTGATCTCCTTTAGGATGGACTGGTTGGATCTTCTTGCAGTCCAAAGGACTCTCAAGAGTCTTCTCCAATACCACAATTCAAAACCATCAATTCTTTGCCACTCAGCTTGCTTTTTGGTCCAACTTTCACATCCATACATGACTACTGGAAAAACCATATCTTTGACTAGATAGACCTTTGTTGGCAAAGTAATGTCTCTGCTTTTTAATATGCTGTCTAAAACCTAACCAAAGCCTCGGGGACATAAACACTGAAGGCCGAGGACTTACCAGTACAGGCTTGTGAACATTCTAGTAAGTGAGGATTTTGGCCCTGTTCAGTTGCTACCCCATGCTGGTTAGCCCTGTCAGTGTCTTAATCACATGAGAAGCATGCAAAGTAAATCTTAGAAAAACTACTAATTATAAATATGTTCTCCTGGAACACAGGAAGCAAGCATTTTTAAGCCTGTGAATGAAAGGAGGCTTTCCAAATGAATCCATTTATACAGTGGACTAGACCATATTATGTCTTGTGAATTAAGAACTATGTGAACATATTCTGAAAAATATGAGAGAAATAAAGAATTTATTTGTCCAGCTATCTCTGTCAAGAAGGTTTTTTTCCTATATGTTCATTTGAGACTGGACCCTTAAATAGTTTTTTCATTAAAAATAATTTTTATGCTAGTATTTAGCAAAGTTGCGATTATTTTCCATGAGCCTCCATATTTTATTTTGACAACATGAGTTTAGCATCAGGCATTTTAAGCAACATTTTGGCTTCCTTTGTGTATTTCTTCCCTTAAAATAAGTGGAAAAAAATCTTACCACTTCTTTCTTTTGTAATTAAAAATTTCTTTGTGCTTTTAGGAGAATGCTTTCAAAATGGTAGGAGTTAGACATTTTATGCGTGGTGTTAAGGTCCAAAGAAATGAGTTGGAGTGAAAAAAGAGGACTTCATGTTCCCATTAGAAATATCGAGAGTTGATGTTTCGCTTCACAGACATTGTACAAATCTACTTCTTCCTAAATCGATTTTCTTTTAGTAACTCTCAACATAGGTGCTTGTTGACCTTTGGCTACAATAATAGTTCTCCAGTTTTAAGAAATGGACTTGTATGATTACAAACCAAGAACACTTTAAGTGGTTATAGTACAGGGCTGTTGTAATGAGTAAAACTGTTCAGCCGTTCCCTAGCTTGGTCATTATTATGTGCTTTAGAAATCCTTATTCTGTGAGTGAGTGCTCTCTGCTTTTTCAGTCTGTACAGTTATTAGTGTTTGATAAATATAAAATTTTCTATACCTACATTGAGCTCTTAGAGCGTGCAGTATTATCAAATTTAAGGTCTATGAAGGATTTTTTACAGTGCTTAATGAATATTAAGGTATTCTCTGTATTGGAACTTATGAAAAATCCATTTTTCTTCATATACTCTAAATAGCCCATGCTTTTAAACCAGGCTGGTTTTGGCTATACCTTGCTTTTATGACTTGTCCCCCGTTACCAAGAATGGTACAAAATGAGACCTGTGCTGGTATGTTAACTTGATTATAAGTTGTATGTATAACAAAAAATCTCACATGACAGAGGATGAGACGGTTGGATGGCATCACCGACTCAATAAACATGAGCTTGAGTAGGGACAGGGAAGCCTGGCGTACTGCAGTCCATGGGGTCACAAAGAGTCGGACACGACTGAGTGACTAAACTGAACTGATCACAAAAAATGGATGTTTCTTCCATCATCAGTACTAAATGAGAGCCCTCTTTCAAGGTGTTTGTTTTTTGTGGGGTTGTTTTGGTCAGCAGCTTGTGCTCCTTGTTGTTCAGTCGCTCAGTTGTGTCCGACTCGTTGCGACCTCATGGACTGCAGCATGCCAGGCCTCCCTTTCCTTCACCATCTCCCCGAGCTTGCTCAAACTCATGTCCGTTGAGTCCGTGATGCATCCAACCATCTCGTCCTCTGTCATTCCCTTCTCCTCCTCCTGCCTTCAGTCATTCTCAGCATCAGGGTCTTTTCTAATGAGTCAGCTCTTCGTATCAGGTGGCCAAAGTTTTGGAGCTTCAGCATCATTCCTTCTAATGAATATACAAAATTGATTTCCTTTAGGATTGACTGGTTTGATCTCCTTGCTGTCCAAAGGACTCAAGAGTCTACTCCAACACCACAGTTCAAAAGCATCAATTCTTTGGCATTCAGCCTTCTTTATGGACCAACTCTTACATCCATACATGACTACTGGAAAAAACCATAGCTTTGACTGACTTGCACTCCTAGCTATGGGCTAAGCAAGGGTTTTGAGATTAGTATGCTGCACTGGGTCCTCAGTAAGCTATTGATTCAATACTGTGCTCATCTTTTGTGTTCTAACAACCACATACTTAGCAAGAGTGTTCCCAGCCTATAAGTGGATATATTTTATATTAAGATAGGCCTTAGCTAATAGTGGCTCAGCCTGTAAAGAATGTGTCTGCAATGCAGGAGACCTGGATTTGATCCCTGGGTCGGGAAGATTCTCTGGAGAAAGGAATGGCAACCCACTCCAGTATTCTTGCATAGAGAATTCCATGGACAGAGGAGCCTGGCAGGCTACAGTCCATGGAGTTGCAAAGTCAGACATGACTGCACAGTTAACATTTTCACTTTCTTTCTTTTTTTTTTTTTTTAATAAATGTCTTTATTTTAGTTGGGGGCTAATTACTTTACAATATTGTAATGGTTTTTGCCATACATTGACATGAATCAGCCATGGGTTTACATGTGTTCCCCATCCTGAACCTCCCTCCCACCTCCCTCCCCATCCCATCCCTCTGGGTCATCCCATTGCCCCAGCCCTGAGCATTTGTCTCATGCATCGAACCTGGAATGGTGTTGTTTCGCATATGATAATATACATGTTTCAATGCTATTGTCCCAGAACGTCCCACCCTCATCTTCTCCCTCAGAGTCCATAAGACTGTTCTATGCATCTGTGTCTCTTATTCTGTCTCGCATATAGGGTTATCGTTACCACTTTCACACACACTACTTAATGTGAGAGATGTTTTTGACATTTGGGACATGGGTTTATGGAAATTAGATTAAAAGAAAAAGGAGATGATGTAGTCTATCTAGTTTTAGGATAAACAGAGTGTCTGTAAAGTTTTCCTTTAAGCCTGTGTTAACTCATTGTGTTCTTTTTTAAACTCTAGTCCCTCCTTGGGAACCCCATCTTAAAAGGTAAGCATATTTAGTAATAAAATTCCTGGCCTAGATGGAAGTACTAATGATTGCTGTTTTCAGAAGAGAAGCATAGTGTTTTAAAATGAGCTAGATCCATCCTTCCCTGCTTTTTTTTTTTGAACAGATGGAGAAACTGAGTCCTAAAAGGTTGCAATATCCTTGAAGTTATGCAAAGAACTAAAATAGCATATGGCTTATCTAGGAGGTAAAGATGGGAATCGCTTCTGCTTGATTGGCACCCTCTTGAAGAGAAATACTTTTGCTCAGCTTGGTGAGTATTGACCTTCTGATTACATCACTTACGATTTTTTTTTTTAAATGTTAAACCTATATTGAAAAAATACATATCTTGCTTTTAAAATGGAAGCTCTCGGCAGCATTTAGATCAATCTGTATGTTATGGTTTAGGCCAAATTAACCAGCCAATTTCAGAGCTGTTTTTTGGAAAGCTTCGGTATACATTCATTAGAAATTTCTGTCAAATCACAGCTTGTAGAAGTTATTTCCAAATGTCCTTTTACTTACTGGTTAAATGAAGGCTGCTTCTCTGAGGAAGAGGTCATATGCTCCTTATTGGGACCAGCCATCCTTCCCTGGTGCTCCCTATGCTTGTCTACCTGTCACCTGCTCTCAAGCATCACGCTCCCTGTGTACTTACTGATAGTATCCTTTCCGGTGCCCCTCTGTTCCCAAGCACCTGCACTCCCTCCTTGAGGCCACAGCACCTGGGGGTTCAGGGACAGGTGGAGAACCCCACTGGGCACCTCTGTCCTCCCATCTACCACTAAAGAGCTACAGTGAGCAGATCACCAGACTGGAAAGCTTTCCTGGGGTTCCACTCTGCACTCAGGGTAGAGAATTCTTGCAGTAATGAGTGATGGAGTCATTCTTTGGGGAGAAATTCAGAAAGTGACATGGATGATACATACCTCTACTTGGGTTCTGTGTTTGAGGTCAAAGAAGACTGTGAGAAACCTTCTTATACTCTCTCATAGGTCTTCATTTGTTAAAACAGCTGTTATGTGCTAGGTTCTGAAATAATATGGCCAGATTTAATCTTTACAGTGATACTGTGAGGGAGAGATTATTGGCCTTATTTTAAATATGCTGCTGCTGCTGCTAAGTCGCTTCAGTCGTGTCCGACTCTGTGCGACCCCCTAGATGGCAGCCCACCAGGCTCCCCCGTCCCTGGGATTCTCCAGGCAAGAATACTGGAGTGGGCTGCCATCTCCTTCTCCAGTGCATGAAAGGGAGAAGTGAAAGTGAAGTTGCTCAGTTGTGTCTGACTCCTAGCTACCCCATGGACTGTAGCCCACCAGGCTCCTCTGTCCATGGGATTTTCCAGGCAAGAGTACTGGACTAGGGTGCCATGGCCATAGATATTGGGGTTTCCCAGGTGGCGCTAGTGGTAAAGAACCCGCTTGTCAATTCAGGGGACATAAGAGATGTGGGTTGGATCCCTGGGTCAGGAAAATCCCCTAGAGGAGAGCATGGCAATCTACTCCAATATTCTTGCCTCCTGGACAAAGGAGCTGGCTGGCTACAGTCCATAGGGTCCCAAAGAGTCAGACATGACTGAAGTGACTTAACACGCATGTACACGTAGATACTTAAGAGCAGCATTCAAATTATTTGCCTCAAATCACATACATTGTAAACAATAAAAGGTATCCTCACATGTTTGATTTCACCAAATCATACCAAGAAAAAAAATAACAAAATGGATGTTTGGTTTGGTATTTCCTCCCTTCCTTGTATATCAGTCTGAATAACAAAATAGTGACTTTTCAGGGCATATAGTTTTAGTTTGACAGAATTTGTGTCTAAATATTAATACTGTCTCTTTATTCCAAAAAGCATGTTTTTTTGCTGTCCCATTATATGTCAGACTCTGTACTAGGTGCTCTGGATACAGCAGTGAACATATATCAAAATAAGGGATATTTTTTTGTCAAGTCCTGAGATTAAAAACAGGAAGCTTTGTGTGTGTTTCATCTTGTCCTTTCTTCTATCAAGGCATTGAAACATAGAGCCCAAGATTAGTCGTCATCATTTTTCCATTGATTCACAGAATTACTGAACTAACAAGGTACTCCTGAGGTTACTTCACCAGCTCCTGAGGTGTGAGGGAAATGTGAACTAAACCATTCAATTATTAATAACTTTCAAGGAGGGAGATTCCATTAAGCCTTTGTGGTAGTTCCCGCTTTAGACTTTTACAGCCTGTTGTGATGATGATAAATTATTTCTGCCCCATAAGAGTTGGCAGGTATGAATCTGAGTTTTTAAGGTGAATACAGTAAGAAATTTTTAAAAATCTTAAATTCTATACCTTTAACCAAAATAAACACCTTTAGACATTTTGGGATGATGAGCAGAGAGCCCAGATGCATGGTCACATACCTGTTTGTCTATAGCTATGTCCTGAATCCTACGCATTCTGAGATAAAATGAGAAGCTTTGTGACTGTCTGACAGTTCCTCCTGCTTTTCTGTCAGAAACTATGTGTTCTGTTTACCTCACTTCTCAATCTGGTATAGATGGTTCTGGAAACATCTCTTTTAGTAGTTATCTTTGCCACTTCATAGGTAAGTTGACCTTTTTTTTGCTTCCAGAAGGCTCTATGCTTCATGTAGAATTGTATACCTATTTCAATCCTTATCATTATGGTTAAAAGACCGCCTGATACAATAGAATTCTCAGTTCATGGACTATAGCCTTGAGTCTGTTTTATTAAACTCTCTCATGTGGTAACTTACAGTGTGCAAAGCTTCAGTGATGGCCACTTTTCACCTCAAGTCTCCTATTCCATGATTTTGTTTATCCCTTGAAAGTACGAGGGAAAACCAGAGACCCTTTAAATCCTTTCACCATGAGAGCACCAGTTGTAGGGGAAACATCTCCCCAAAGTGTAACTTGTTAAACTTTCATAAAAGTTTCCCATTTAAAATGTCACGTTGATCAGATTCTGAGATAAAACTAGAAGCTTTATCTGTGCACGTTTCATCTTGTTCTTTCTTCATCAGCAAGCTGTTGGAATAGATTCCTACAGTCATTCATTCTCTACCCTGCAGAACTATCCAGTTTACTGAGTAGAGGGCTCCTGCTCTCTGGAGTATGTCATGCTGGTGCATGTTTCAGGGCCTTGGTGGCTGTGGTGCTACCTCCTTTGCAGTATCTGGGCCATGCTTGGCTTGAATTACCTTACAGTGGCTCTATCATCCTGGTCCAAGAAAGGACTCATAGCAAGAACCGTTATTCCTTTCAATGTCCAGCTTTTTGTCTAGCTCCTTAGTATGCTAAATGTGTCATTCTTCTCCATGTACCTGTATAAGATTGTGCTTCACATTAGGGACAAAAGCAGTCTGGATTGCAGACTTAAACAACATGCAGTTTCACTCAATCAGTGAAAGATCACATTTGATCAGTCACTTCAGCCCTGTCCAACTCTGCGACCCTATGGACTATATATAGCCCCCTAGGCTCCTCTGTCCATGGGATTCTCCAGGTTGAGTATACTGGAGTGGGTTGCCATGCCCTCCTCCAGGGGATCTTCCCAATCCAGGAATCAAACTCACATCTTTTATGTCTCATACATTGGCAGGTGGATTCTTTACCACTAGCGCCACCTGGGAAGCCCTCATATTTGATAATTTCCTAGTTTTTCAAGGTGAAACTTTTCCATTGAGATCACTGTGACAGTTGTGCTGATGGTGGTGAGTTTGTATTTTGGGAAAACTTTTGAGTTAATATATTTATACTTATTATGTTGTTTCTTATTAATTTAATGCTCATTTTCATTTTAGTTACCTGTGTAATTATTGAATATCTAGACTCCCCACTGAAGTTCAAATTCCATGATGACGGGAACTGTCGTCACATTGCCTCATATATATATAACAGTTGTACAGTCAATACTTGTTTTTATGTGTAGGGTAAAAAACACTGGTGGGAACCTGGAATTTGGGCCCCAATCCCATTTTTGCCTCAACAGTGTAGGCGACCTTGGGCCAGCTACTTCCTATAACTGGACTGCAGTCTCTTCATCTGTGAAATAAGGCCATAGGAAGGGGGATTCATGTGGTCACTTTCAGCTTTATGAGTCTCAGTGTGTGAGTCTGACTAAATGGAGGAAAAATTGCAGCCAGTCCGTTGAATGCCACAACTTTTCTTTCCAAACCCCAGCTGACTCCATTGAAGTGCCCTGCCCTGGGCTGGGAAGGGCTGGCCCAGGGCCTTCCTCAGGAGCCCAGGCCAGAACCCGTCACGTCCTTTGGGACATCTGGGAGCAGTGTTTTCCACACTTTTCCTGTTGTAGCCCCGTTCTCCTCAAAATAATAAAAGAATTAAAAGACTTCTGCTTCTTTGTGGGCAGAAGCCATGTCGACCTTCACCTTTGCCTGGCTGTTTGCTGCAGGTAAGATGGAGGAATCCCAGGAGGTGGTTCAGTGGGCAGTTGCTCTGGTGGGAGAGGAGGGTGGAGACACTGGCCTTCCCCTGCTGACTGGACTTAGAATTGACCTCAGCCTCCACTCCCACGTCCCACCCCCTGCCCCACCTCCAGCACCACAGTTTCTAGCCACCTCATAACACTTCAGATCCTCTGCCTGGCCAGGTAATAGGGATTCAGATGACTGTAGTAAGTACAGTGGTGTGTGACAGACCAGTCTGAGAAGCTAGGAGCCTGAAATTTACCATATCAAAACCCCTCCCCTGAGCCCCCTATACATTCCCCCTTCCCTTCCCCCTATCTGATTTACTGCCAAGAAGATTGGAGACAATCTTCTCTGTGACAATCTGGAAAATCCTGGATCAAATTGTCTCTTCTCTAATGCAAGGGGAATCAAATTTGAGAATTCAACAAGAAATTATACCAATTCCTGAAAAAAAAAAAAAAAAAAACTATAGCCTACCAAATCTCATCTGAGATGAAATCAATAATCTGAGTAGTTCTGTAATCATTAATAAAACTGGATTCATAGTTTAAAACATGCTGAAAAAGAAATCTCCAGGCTCAGGTGGTTCTGCTGGTAAATTCTAACAAACATTTGAGGAAGAAATAGCACCAATTTTAGACAATCTCTTTCAGAAGAGGGAAAAGTTCCCAGTTTGTTTTATGAGGCCAGCATCACTCTGATACCAAAAATGGTAAAAAGAACAAAACAAAGACAAAACCACAGACCCATATACCTCAAGAACATAGATTAGAAAAAAACATAAAAAATATTAACAATATTAGTTATCAAATTTATATGTTTAGAATTGTTCATAATATTTCCTTATTATCCTTTTAATGTCAGTGAGAATGATGTGATATTCCCTCTTTCATTCCTGATGTTAGTAAGTTGTGTTGTTTTTTCCTTTGTCAGTCTTGCTAGAGGCTTAATGATTTTATTGATATTTTCAAATAACCAGTGTATGTTTTCATTGATTTTTCTTTCTTTCCTTTCTTTGCCTTTTTTTCCCTTTCAGTTTCATTTATTTCAGCTCTTTGTCGTTTCCTTGCTTTGGGTGAATTTTGCTCTTTACTTTCTTGTTTCTCTATGTGGAAGCTTAGATTATTGATTAGAGACCTCTCATTTTTCTAATATAACTATTTGTTATAAATTTCCCTGTAAGCATTTTAACTGCATCACACACATTTTGATATCTTGTATTTTTTATTTTTTTGGTCACACCATGCAGCATACAGAATCTTAGTTCCCTGACTAGGGATCGAACCCATGTCCCCTGCAGTGGAGGCATGGATTCTTAACCACTGGACTGCCAGGAGGTCCCATGATAAGCTTATATTTTTATTTTGTTCAGTTAAATTTTTTTCACTTGAGACTTTCCCTTTGACCCATACATTACTTTAGAAGTAACGTTGATTTCTAGTTTAATTTCATTATGATCAGAAGACATATTTTGCATTATTTCAATTCTTTGAAGTTTGTTGAGGTTTAATACTTTAGAGTTTGGTCTATCTTGGTGAATATTTTATGTGTACTTGAAAAGAATGCATATTCTGCTTTTGTGGGTTAGGATGTTTTATAAATATGAGATTCAGTTGGTTGGTGGTATTTTCTGTCTACTATATATTACTAAGACAGGAGTAGGAGTTTTGAAGCTTCCAACTATAACTTGAGACCTATCTGTTTCTCGTTTGAGTTATGTCAGTTTTTGCTTAATGTATTTTGAAGGTCTGTTGTTAGATACAAATGCATTTCAGATTGTCACATCTTTTTTGGCAAATTGACCCTTTTATGTAGTGTGTTTCTTTGTCTCTGGCAATTGTCTTTGTTTTGAAGTCTGTTTTGTCTGATGTAAAGCCACTCCAGCTTTCTTCTGAAGTGTTTTCATAATATACCTTTTTCTATCCTTTTACTTTTAACCTATCTACAGATAGTATTATATTTCAAGTGAGGTTTTTGTTAGCATATGGCTCATATTTTTTATTCATTCTCATAGTCTTTGTCTCATTTGAGTTTAACATAATTATTGATATTGGATTTATGCCTATCATTTCATTATTGTTTTCTGTTTGTTCCTTCTATTTTCAGGCATCTGTTTCCTGTATCCTGCCTTCTTTATGTATTTGTTAACATTTTATTTTACTTGATCTCTTGTGTTTCTGTTTGTATCTTTTTATTCAGTACCTGCTCTAGAAATTGTGACCATCGTAAAGGTCCCTTTATCCTCCCTTCTGTTGTTACTTTCATCTGATCTGTTATATTGGCATACTTTGAAAACCCCATAGGCAATGTTATGATTTTTGTTTTCAACAAAGAGCTCAAGAGGAAAAGTATCATGTTTTATTTTTAACCAGATATCTACCAGTTCTTTCTTCAGTCCTCATGTTCTTTGTGGTATCACGTCCCTCTGAATTTTCTTTAGCTGTTATCTTAGAGGAAGTCATCCACCAATAAATGATCTTAGTTTTCCTTCAGTTGAGGATATCAGTATTTCACTTTTCATTCTTGAAGGATAGCTTTTTGAATGTATAGATTTATGTCTCTTGGGACTTCCCTGGTGGTCCAGTGGCTAAAACTGTGCTCCCAAAGCCGGGGGCCTGGGTTTGATTCCTGGTCAGGGAGCTAGATCCCATACACCACAACTAAAGATCCAGCATGCCACAACTAGACCTGGCACAGTCAAATCAATCAATCAATCAATAAATATTTAGATTTATGTCTCTTGAGAAATTTAGGAAGTTTTCAGCTATTATGTTGTTAGATTTTCTTCCTGCACTGCATTCTTTCTCTTTTTTCTGGGACTCCCATGACACAAATGACAGACCTTCTGTTATTGTCCCCCAAATCCCTGGGGCACTGTGGTTTTACTCTTAAATCTTTTTTTTTCCTCTGTGTTGTTCAGATTGGCTAATTTCTATGGTTTTATCTTCAAGTTCATTGACTCATCTCCACACAGCACTGAGCCCATCTAGTGAGTTTTTATTTTAGTTATTTTATTTTTCCATTCTAAAATTTCCAGCAGTTCTTCTTTATATATTTTCTGTCTTTGTTCAGATTTTGGCTCAGATGGTAAAGCATCTGCCTACAGTGTGGGAGACCTGGGTTCAATCCCTGGGTAGGGATGATCTCCTGGAGAAGGAAGTGACAACCCACTCCAGTATTCTTGCCTGGAAAATTCCATGGACGAAGAAGCCTGGTAGGCTATAGTCCATGGGGTCAAAAAGGGTTGGACACGACTGAGCGACTTCACTTTCACTTATAGGTTTCAAGATTGCACACGATTGGTTGCTGGAGCATTTTTATAATAACTATGTTAAATTCTTTGTCAGGTAGTTCAAACCTCTCTGTTATCTCGACATTGGCATCTGTTGATAGTCTTTTCCCATGATGGGTAATTTTGGATTTTATCTAGGACATTTTGAGTATTATGAGACTCTGTATCTTGTTGAAAGCCCATGGAGAATGTTGCTCTTTTTGTTTTAGCAGGCGGTCTACTTGGTTAGGTTCATAGAGCAAGTTCTAACCCACCTTCTGCTGGTCCCAGTGTCAGTTCAATTTTCCAAGCCTTGACAGGGGTACTTGGATGTGTCTGATATATATGCTCCCCAGTGACCTGTCTGGGACTTAGGCAGTTCAGTTCTCAGTGTCTTCAGTAGGCTGTTTAGGATGAGATCCACGCAGGTAAAGCTTACAGGTGAGTCCAAGAGTTCAGAAACCATTCACGGGGCCTCTTCCCAAGTTCCTTCCTCTGTGATCTCAACAGTACTTTAAAAATTTTTTTATTTGATTCAAGTATAGTTGATTTACAATGTGTTTATTTCTGCTGTAGAGCAAAGTAATTCAGTTATACATACACATGTGTTTGTGTATATATATGCATGCATGCTAAGTCACTTCAGTCATATCCAACTCATTGTGACCCCATGGTCTGTAGTCCGCTAGGCTCCTCTGGCCATGGGATTCTCTAGGCAAGAATACTGGAGTGGGCTGCCATGCCTTCCTTCAGGGGATCTTTCCAACCAAGGGATTGAACCCTCATCTTTCATGTCTCCTGCATTTTCTGCATTGGAGGCTGATTCTTTACCACTAGCGCCACCTGGGATGCTATATATGCACTCTTTTTTCTACTCTTCCATTATGGTTAACCAAAGGATATTGAATATAGTTCCTTGCGCTATACAGTAAGATCTTGTTGTTTTCCAATAGTTTATAATTCCACCAGACTTCCCTTTTTTTAACCAAAAAATTGGATTTCATTATTCTGTTCTGCCATGTACTCCCACATCTCTGCCCACATCCCCAGTGCAAGCAATAGAGAAAAACAGAGAGAAACACCAGAGAGAGAAAAAAATATCACGAGCTTTGGCCCCATCCTCTTGGAACCACTGTTCTGCTGAACCCAGAGGAATGTTCTCCCCCTCCAGAGTTCTGGTGCTGCAGGCTCCTGTTGCCCCAGGCTGCTCTTGGGGGCTGTGGCCTGAGAGAACAGAGGAGGAAAAAATGAGGGATTTCCCCCACTCTTTGAGTGTCAGGAGTTTTCTTTCCTGCTCCCTGAGCTAGAGCTACAGGGCATCTCCTGGCTCTCTGTCGGTGCCTGGTGCCTGCTGGCAATGTGTTGAGTTCAGTCTTGGGGCATACTAGAGGAAAAAGTCATGGTAAACTCGCTGGCACTTTGGTGGTATTTTGAATTCTGGTCTTTCCTAATCGGCCTGCTACTATTTACTCCTCAGTCCTCAAAGAACTGCTCCAGGCAGTCCTTCCAGGTTTTACAGTTTGTGTTCCCTGGGAAAGACAGGGTGGAGTGGGCTGTCAACATCTTAAGCAGACCCAGAAGCTCTATGTCTGTTTTCAAATATTTAGAATAGCATGAATTTAAACAATGGATACGTGAACTGTCTCCTTAGTGTTACTCTACCCAGCTTTACATCTTTGCTTGAAAAACCATCCTTGGACCTAGAGGCGCATTTTAGAAGGAAGGTGGGATTAATATTGCCAATCAGTAGTGTTATTTCCATCATTCGATGAAATAAAAGTTGCTTCTTTCTCGACTCTACAACTAAAATTAAATGGGGAGTGTTTTTTTTTTTTTCTCATTGACCTATTTATTACAACGAAAGTTCTTTTTCAAGCACAAGAGTTATACATACAAGTCAGAGCTTTCTGAAATCCTTTTATCCAACTAGAAAAAGACCAGGGAGACAGTGCTTCTATAAATCTGAATCCAGCAAGCACCCTCTTGAGGAAATGAAATACTTCTTGAACGAAGAGAGCTTTGTTGTGCAGATTTTTCAGTGCTCTGTTTTAGATTCTGAATGTTAGCTGGGCTTATAATTCCTAGAGAAGTGATTATTGTGCTAATAGTTAAAATAGTTGAGTTAAAAATCTGAGAACAAGCGTCTATGAGGATTGGAAGTGAAGTTGTAAATGTCTCCCTCCATAGCTAAACGGTTAAAGTTATTACCAGGGTGGTGAATGATTTTCAAAGACCTGTTGTTCAGTAGGGGTGGGGAGCAGGAAACTCTGTTGGTATTAGAGGAGAATGGAATGTTTTAGGCAGTGAGGGTTTGTCATTTCCAGGAGCAGGGCTGGCAGTGCGGTGGGAAGGTCTGGCTCCAGCTTGAGCCCACTCACAGGATGTTAGGGGGAAGTGTGACTAAGGTCACGGCCACGCCACGTGGTGGGCCAGCTGGAGCCAGAGCAGGGGCCGCTGTGGCCACACATCCTGAGTTTCTATGGTCTAATGCAGTGGGTTTGAAAGAAAGGGTGGATGCAGGATGCTGGCTAGGCATGCAGAGCGCGTGGGCTGCTATGTCTTTAAGTGACAGTGGGTGGAGATTACAGCATTTCATCTGCTTTTCCTTTGACACCTTTTAAAGATACAGCCCCTGGTTTGCAAGGGTTTCTGCCTATGTCTGCTAGAGGGATCTGAAACCCTGCAGCATTCCTAGGAGCACAAGGAAAAATTTTGAGCACCATTGACAACGAATATGGAAATGTTAAATTAAGCTGGGAATTTGAAATGCTCTTCATATTCAACAGTTTAATAGGGGACTATTTTGAAATCCTTCTTAGGGAATTTTGAGATGTTTTCACATCTGAAAAAGATACATACATTGCTTGTAACTTTTCTTTGGAAAAGGGCTATTCAGGATATTTAGCAGGTTAGGTTTCAGAATTTCAGCAGCTTTATGGTGTTGTCATCCAGTTTGACAGATTGAATGTGCACTTAGAGGAAATGGAATGTATTTTTAATCGCTGGAATGTATTATACCTAAGGAACATGGGAGAGTATATATCAGGTTTCAGCTGTGATTAATATTTTGCTGATGATTTTTCAGCTACATGGCAAGCTTAAACTTGGCCTCTACTTGAACAATGTCTAGTATTTCCTGATTGTCAAAAAGAAAATGGGTCTTAGAAAACTGGTCTAGAATTCTTATCCTTAGCCCATTAGGAATCGAGGAGGTCTCACTTGAAAATTAATGTCTTAATTTAGGGAAAAAACCAATTGTATTAAAAAGTATAAAGTATGAATCTTTTCCCTCCCTCAACAAATTATTTTAAAACTGCTTTGAGGAATGAGGCAAGGGGTTTTCTTTAGATTACTTGGCAGTTTGAATTCAAACCCTTTGCCTTCAAGCATCACCATAGAAACTTGGGTAGGAGGCTGTAAGTACTGTGGGCTGTTATCCTTAGGCATCATGGTGAAGATTCTGTGTTTTTAAGATCATGTCTCCTGGCAAGGATTCATTGAAGTGAAAATGAGTTTCCTTTAAAGTGCTAAGTATTTACTTAGTTCTGGTGTTCTTCCTAAAAATTAAGACTTGCATTCCTCCTACAGAGAGAAAAGTAGAGGAAGTGGAAGAAGTCATAATTTTGAGTTATGTTATTTTGATTGTAATGCCATATTCAAAATATGTGACTTTACCTTCAAAATAAGGGGCCTGAAAGGGACAGGTGTCTGCTTTAGAAGCTACAAATTCTTTTAACAGAAAGGGAGAGTAGAAATCAGCATTTTTTGAGTGGTCACCCATTCCTTTTATGGCTTTTTTTAAAATTTTTCACAGCTGTTCATTGAAGTAAATTTATAGACTTGAAAAAAGTCAATGCATAGATGGTGAGTTTGGCCTTTGTTGGATAGGGGATGCTAAGAAGGGGGAGAGGGTAAATAGACAGGTGTGTTTGGGGACTTAAAACAGCTGAGAATGACTTTGCCCCTTCAGGACATTTGGCAATGTCTGGAGTGGGTTTTTCGGTTGTTCCAACTGGGGAGTGGAGATGCTATTGGCCTCTAGTGGATTGACACTAAGGATATTGTTAAACATCTTACAATGCACAGCGCCGCCCTCCTAGCCTCAACACCGGTGAATGGTCTGCCCCCAAATGTCAACAGTATTGGTCCCGAGTAACCATAACTTGAAATGAAATAGAAAAGAAATTAAATTAAATATTCTCCCTGCCTCACTGAAAGGTATAGAAGAAATGTTAGTCTGAGTCACCCACCTTAGCAAAGAGTTATATCTAAATATTTTTTCTAGATATCTCAAGGAGTAGAAACTATAGCTTACTAACAAAAAGGATTTATATGTGATCTCTGGGATCCATTATTTTAATCATTTTTAGAATGTATAGTTCATTTATAATGTTGTGATAGTTTCAGGTACACAGCAGAGTGATTCAGATATATATATATATATATATATATATATATATATATGTATATTTATATGTATATGTATATGTTTGTTTAGTCACTGAGTCATGTCCAACTCTTTTGTGACCCCATGAACTGTGGCCCTCCAGGTTCTTCTGTCCATGGAATTCTCCAGGCAAGAATACTGGAGTGGGTAGCCATTCTCTTCTCCAAGGGATCTTCCCGACCTAGGGATCAAACCCAGGTCTCCTGGGTTTATATATTCTTATATATATAAATATAATGTTCACATTCTTTCCCCATATAGATTATTACAAAGTACTGAGTATAGTTCCCTGTGCTATATAATAGGTCCTTGCTGTTTATCTATCTGGGGCCAATTATTTTTTAAGATTTCACTTTCAAGGTACACTGCTTTTTCTCCATTCTGCTTTTCTCATAGTAGAATTTTGTCTTCTTCAACTTCCACTTGATCTCTCCATCATGGAGGTAATAATCACTTGGCAGCCATTCTGTATGAAGTATTCTTTTGTCCAAGGCATTTAGAAGCTGCTATTACATTGCAACTGAGCTTCAGGTACCATCATCCAGTGCAGAGTGCTACAGTGTATATTGGCTATGTTCAAATTGTTACTAAGCATCAAAAATAGTAGGGGTTGCAAAGTCAGAATATAATGTACTGTAAGGATATGGCTTTGTTAGCATCAAGTGGCAGTAATATGTAATATGTAGCTCTTGTTAATAAAACACTTACATTCTATTTTTAGATGTTTGGCTTGTGCCTGGAGACTCAGAAATTGAGTTTCAAAGCCTCAGCAATTCAGAGATCCTCTGCTCCCTTTTGCCACCCAGACAGGCTCCTTCCCCTTTTCACCGTTTCAAGTGACCATAGATTTGTGAAAGGTGGTATACCCATAGTATCTGGCTCAAGACATCATTCTTAGACATTTTGGAACACTTAACACTGTTTTGGGCTTCCCTGATAGCTCAGTTAGTAAAGAATCGCCTGCAATGCAGGGGACCCTGGTTCGATTCCTGGATTGTGAAGATCCCCTGGAGAAGGGCTAGGCTACCCACTCCAGTATTCTTGGACTTCCCTTGTGGCTCAGCTGGTAAAGAATCCGCCTGCAATGTGGGAGACCTGGGTGCGTTCCCTGTGTTGCGAAGATCCCCTGGAGAAGGGAACAGCTACCCACTCCAGTGTTCTGGCCTGGAGAGTTCCATGAACTACAGTCCATGGGGTTGCAAAGAATTGGACACGAGTGAGCGACTTTCACTTTCTTTTTACTTTTCACCACTGTTTTAAATGTCAGAACATTGCAATCAATGAAAAGATGGAATAGAACTGGGACAAGAGAGCTGGAAAGCTGAGAAAGGTAAGGTTTGCAGACAATGGGAAGAGTGTCAAATAAACCAATAGTGGTTCATTCTGCAATATCTGCAATATTTTTGAGCACCTAGAAAACGTGAGTTCTTTAGGCACTGGTGGTGCAGTCTGGAGAGAGAGAAGGGGTGGGATTTAGCTAGAACTGAAAAGGCTGATGGAAGGAACAGCAAATTTAACAATCTAGACTGCTGATTTTATAAAATAAAACATTTTCCCATAGTCCTAGGAGAAGATCAGATATCTGCCTATTAGTTTTAATTAGGAAGTGTGCTTTAGTTACCTGAAAAAGATTACCTTTGCCCTCTTAAAATCATATTTTACAAAGATGCTACCACTAACTCTACCCCAAAAAAGAGAGGTGTATATGGATATAAATAACACACAAATAGAGCTATCTTCTCAATGATAGACATTGAATTGCAATTTAAACAAAATAAATATTTTCCCCATATTACCTTTTTTTAAAAATGTTGAACAATGGACATGCAGATTTTTGTTGTTGTGGTTCACTGAACATTATCATTTCATCTGCTAAAAGTTTAAACTCCACAGAAAAATAGAAAGCAACCTAACCATTTTAAGTCATATTTTAAAAATACATCTCTTGGCCTGAAAAAGTGTACATATTATATTGCTTACCTGTCTTACAACTGACCTTTCTAATTTGCCAAGGTCAGAAGATCTACTGACAAGGGTGGAAAGTAAGTGTCTTTTACTCAGGCTGGGTTTATCTTTTATGTTTTGTTCTTCTCCATTTTAATCTCTCAAAAGAACTTTTTATAATTTTTAAAAAAATTTGGCCTGAGCTATAATCTTATATCTTCTTTTTATAGGGCACTTTGAGTGAAGCACTCACTCTCTAATTTCAATTTTATTAACTTTTAAAACGAGGGGGTAAAAACAATGGTGGATGGGGATAGATGAAACAAGCTTGGCAAAAATAACCTTTGCAGTCAATTAAAGGAGTCATTATACTATTCTCTCTACTTTGGGAGATGCTTTTAAGAGTTCCCCAATAGAAATATTTTTAAAGGAGGCAGCAGAAATAGATGATACTAAATCTTGTTCCAGAACTACCATTGGTGCTCTTAAAAGGTCTGGGGGAGATCTGAACATACCCAGAGGCCAAGTTCAAAGGCAGGCATGTGTGGTATGGGATCAGCTCAGGACTGTCTGGGATCAGTAGAAGATGAAGGAATTAGATGTGAGTGATGAAGGGTGTAGATTGAAATTTCTTAGCTGTGATGAGTGAATTTTGACCTGGCTCTTATAAACTGTCCAGTAATGAACTCTGTCCTCTGCTCATCCTCTTCAGCCCCATTTTCCCCCCTCCTTTCCTCTATAAATTGGTCCAAACCTCCCATTGCCCTGAACAATGTTATATGTTCATAAATGAAGAAATATGGTGCCATCTCGAGTCTTGCATGCCCTCAGCAAGATGATCAAGTTTCCTCTGTCTCAACACTTCTGGGAGCTGTGCATTTGTTTCTGGGACACTTTAGTCTTTGTCCTGAAATTCTGATTAAGTGCCTCACTTCAGTGGTTGGGTTTCTGGAGCCATCTCCTTATTACCTTGCAAGAGTTGTTTTATTTATTCTGGTGGACAGGACACACATTAGGTAGAACTTTTACCCTGTCCATCTTGGAACTCATTGATCCTCAAATCTTACACTTGACTTTCTGTTGAATCCCAACAAGAGCTACTGAGAGCAGAGACTTTGCTGTTGTAGTTCAATCACTCAGTTGTGTCCAACTCTTTGTGACCCCACGGACTGCAGCACACCAGGCTTCCCTGTCCTTCACTGTCTCCCAGAGTTTGCTCAAACTCATGTCCATTGAGTCAGTGATGCCATACAACCACCTCATCCTCTGTCACCCTCTTCTCCTCCTGCCCTCAATCTTTCCCAGCATCAGGGTCTTTTCTATTGAGTTGACTCTTCCCATCAGGTGGCCAAAGTATTGGAGCTTCAACATGGGTCCTTGCAACGAATATTCAGAGTTGATTTCCTTTTAGAATTGATTGGTTTGATCTCCTTGCTGTCCAAGGGATTCTCAAGAGTCTTCCCCACCACCACAATTCAAAAGCATCAATTCTTTGGTGCTCAGCCTTTTTTATGGTCCAACTCTTACATACATACGTACATAGATGCATGAGTACTGGAAAAACCATAGCTTTGTCTTTACAGACTTGGGATATCGCAAAGACTCTGGAAATAGATTTTAATATAAGAGCTCCAGAGATGTTCCTGACAACCCCATGACTACATACACATCCATTCTAGTTTTCTGGCAAGGACCAGGGCGCTGAAGAGCAGAGATTCAGTGGTCTCCCGCTTCAGAGGTCTTAACTATCTTCTGAGGCTGGAGATAGATGTAGCGCCACCTGCCACTCTCATATGGAACTGCACATACATTCCCCAATTTCTTAGTGATTTGATTTTTTTTTCTTCCTGAAACCCTGAGTGAAATCTTCAAAGAAAGAAGGGAAAAGAGGAAGGAAAGAACTAGATTGAGATTGAGGTAATCATAACATCACAACAAAAAACTTTGAAGAACTAAGATGTGGAGAGCAAATCCAGTAACACTGGCTCTGTTAAGAGTGACTTGTGAGTAATTCATCCATAGATTTCCCTTTACGTAGAACCTGTTACACCATATACTTCCCCTAAGCTGTGGTGTTTCTCTAATGGAGGAAAGACAAAAGAAGTTGGATTACAAACTGCTGCCTAATCTAATACTTATATCTCATGTACTCAACAGATATATATTGAACACATATGTACATAAACACAGCTGGGCAAGATGCTGGGGCTAGTGCAATAAGCAAAATAGATTCAGACTCCTCTTCTAATGTAAGAATGCACCATGACCTGTAGGTATAATCTCTTCGGCTCACAGTGTTATAAACACTGTAGTGTTTCTTTCTTTTGAAAAAACTGTGAGATTGGGCCTCCTGGACCTGTATCTTCAAGTGGTAAAAGTCAGGGAAGTTGGGCAGGGGTAGTGTGAAAAAAATGCCTGCCATGGTAAGCAGAGGCACAGGTTCCACAATTTGCCCTGGCCTCTGCCTCTCATTTGTTTTTGGTATTTCAGCCCCGGGGACATCTTGATTGGGCTCTCCTGTGGTCATGTTCCTCGTTTTCACAGGGGTCACACTGTGGGATGGGGAGGCTTGGGTGAGAGCTGGAATGAGAAACCAGGTTGGGATGGGAAGTGTGGCTCCCACTGCTCTCCCTGCCATTTGGGCAATGGATGGAGTTATGCCCTCCATCCAAGCCTTCCCAAGCCACTGCTGCACAGCTTACTTTTAAATAGCTGCACGGTTGCTGTGCACTCTTCAGGATTAGAATTTTAAGTCAGAAAGGGGAAATCATGGCTCCAGCTTTTTCTAACCCTCCTATCCATGAAGCCTCCATTCCCAACCATTGGGTCCTTTTTTTTTTTTTTTTTTCTCCCCTAAATACACTTGCGGCATTGTTTTTGCCTCCTCACCTGTGTCTCTGCAATTCTTCTTACCTAGCCAGCCCTTTCCTACCTGTTCATTGGTGCTGCTCACTTTTGAAAGCATACCCTGCCTCGCTTTCTGAAGGCTGGGCTCTGAAGGCTCTGAAGGCTGGACACTTGTGAGGTTCGGGCAGCAGGGAATAGAGATGCCTATAGGGGCTCTTGTGGCTTCTGCCAGATCACTTACTTTGATCTGTTTTACATACTGGGTTTTCTTGTGAATTTCCTTTGGAGAATGCATTCCAGAGCTTCAGATATTTTTCATTTGTTTAGAGTCTATCTGTTACTTCATAGTGTTCATTATTGTCCCTAACCTGCATACCTGAATTCTACAATTGCATCTTAAATCCCAGAGGACAGGATTCCTGTCCAATTCGGTTCTATTGTTCCAAAGCCCAGCCTGGGACTGCACATAGTCAAAAATAGATATTTGTTGCACAAGCAGATAATTTCATTTACTGATTGTCAGAGCACAGTTTATAGATTCAGTTCAGTTTAGTCACTCAGTCGTGTCCGACTCTTTGCGACCCCATGAATGGCAGCACGCCAGGCCTCCCTGTCCATCACAAACTCCTGGAGTCCACCCAAACCCATGTCCATCGAGTCGGTGATGCCATCCATCCTCTGTCATCCCCTTCTCCTCCTGCCCCAAATCCTTTGCAGCATTAGGGTCTTTTCCAATGAGTCAACTCTTCACATCAGGTGGCCAAAGTATTGGAGTTTCAGCTTCAACATCAGTCCTTCCAATGAACACCCAGGACTGATCTCCTTTAGGATGGACTGGTTGGATCTTCTTGCAGTCCAAGGGACTCTCAAGAGTCTTCTCCAACACCACAGTTCAAAAGCATCAATTCTTCGGCAGTCAGCTTTCTTCACCATCCAACTCTTACATCCATACATGACCACTGGAAAAACCATAGCCTTGACTAGACGGACCTTTGTTGGCAAGGTAATGTCTCTGCTTTTAAATATTCTATCTAGGTTGATCATAACTTTCCTTCCAATGAGTAAGCGTCTTTTAATTTCATGGCTGCAATCACCATCAGCAGTGATTTTGGAGCCCAGAAAAATAAAGTCTGACACTGTTTCCACTGTTTCCCCATCTATTTCCCATGAAGTGATGGGACCAGATGCCATGAACTTAGTTTTCTGAATGTTGAGCTTTAAGCCAACTTTTTCACTCTCCTCTTTCACTTTCATCAAGAGGCTTTATATTTACAGATTACCTGAATTTAAATATTAATACCCTGAGACCCCTCTCCTTCTGAGGGCATATCTATTTGTTGTATTAATATATAGTTTCGAAAATGGAATCCATCTATACCACTGTCACTTTATTTCCCTTATCTGTTGGGTTTTGTCTCTTTAAGTCTGAGGCTAAAAGTAAGGGACAGGTGGTGACAGGCCTGATGGGAACAGACCTTGAAGCCTCAAACCACCTGATGTGGGGAAGTTAGGGAGGGATGGGCACTTTGACAGCATTCAGGGTGGAGACCACAGTCTTTTCAGAAATACCCCGGGGATTCCCGGACTCTCCTTCAAGAAACACTGTACTTACAGCATGGCATGTCTCATTGGTCAAATAGGTACCCTTTAGGGGAGACTCCACATTCCAGGCCATGGAGGAAGGATGGCTGAACTGGCTATTGGGGGCCCAGATTCATTTGTTAACTTTACCACTTGCTATTTTTTTAACGTTTAGCAGTCACTGAACCTTTCCAGGTCTGTTTTGTCTAGTGTTAGGTATTAAATGCGCTTTTCAGGTGGCGCTAGTGGTAAAGAACTTGCCTGACAGTGTAGGAGGTGTAAGAGACGTGAGTTTTATTCCTGGGTTGGGAAGATCCCCTGGGGGGGGGGCATGGCAACCCACTCCGGTGTTCCCCTTAAGTTTCAGCAGAGAATACTAAACTCAGGCCATGGAGAATGAAAAGTCCTGAGGCGAGCAGACATATAATTTATGGATTAAGTCTCTGCCTTGTCCTAAAATGTCGAGGTTATATTTCAATCTTCACTAGATGTCTATGTTTCCACATTAAAACAATTTAAAAATTATTTTTGCTGAGTTACATTATTTATTATGCTCAAATTTTGGAGTACAGTTGATGTCTCTGGTTTTACAAATTCCCAAGAGGATCCTCATATTACTTCTAAATTTTTTTTTGTTCAGTTTTAAATTCCAAGATAGAGATGATGACTTTATAGTAAACACTGCACATAGCAATTCACTTTACCCTCCCAGTAACCCTATGAAATAGGTACTGTTGGTTCCCTTCATTTTACAGATAAGAAAGCAGACAGAGATGTTCAATGAATTGCCCAAAGTTACCCAGTCTGTAAATGGTGGAGCTGAGACTTGGCCCTGGGCAGTCTGGCTCCAAAGTCTGTGGTCTTAACCTCACTCTGCTGTCTGTCTCTAAAGTCAGTTAATTCAGGTAAACCAATTGATTTTTTGTTGCTGATAATGAAATTGATAATGGAATTTTGGTGCTGCTTTTCACAGCCACTGCCCAACTCACAGCTTTTTTGCAATAAACTTTAATGTCATTTGCAGATAACTAATTTTTCTAGAGCTCCAGAAGTTCAATGGTTGGGCTTAATGTCTTCTGTTACCAAGAACTTGGTCAGCCTCAGTTTATGGCCACAGAGAGACTCTACCGGATGACTACCAACTCGTCAGCTTCTGAGAGATGCTACACAGCTAGTACCTCTAATTGGGGTAATCAGTGTTACTGAGCACACACGCACACATCCCCTTCCAGCCACTGTGCCATTTCTCTTTGAAAGTGTTGTCTTTATTTACTGCTGTAAATACCTCTCTTTCCATGCTCTATTGTCTCCACTCTAGTTACACTTCGTATCCCCACCCACTGCACCCCCAAAATGGCTCCCATCAAGCGCTCCCAGACCTCTGCATTTCAAATTCACTGATGAGTCCCCAGTCCTTATCTTATTCAGCCTGCCAGCAGGATTTGACCCAGCTGCTCCTGCCATCTTCCTTGAAATTATTTCCTTCCCTTGGCTTCCTTGAGGCCACACTTTGTGCTCTGCCTTCCCAGAGGGTGCTCCTTGCCAGTCTTCTTTGCTGAATCCTCCTGGCATCGCTCCAACCTCTTCTTATTCAAGTGCCTCAGTTCTCCTACCACTTCTCTATCTGTCCTCACTCCCAAAGTCAAATTAATCTCTTGGCTTTCAATACCACTTAAACGCTAATGATTTCATCTTGGAACTCTTCACTCAATTTCAGATTCATTTCTGCTTGGATGTCTCCTTGGCATCTCAAACCTAGCATATCTAAAACCCAACTCTTCATCCCCCTCTACACACCTCCCTAACCCCAGCCATACCCAGCCTGCCTCTTTTTGGGAAATAGCAGTTTTGTTCTTTCAGTTGTCCAGGCCAGAAACCCTGGAGTAGCCAGTGACTCCTCTCTTGAGCTTATATCCGCCATCAGTGGGCTTCCCTGGTGGCTCAGACAGTAAAGAATCCTCCCGCAATGTGAGAGACCTGGATTCAACCCCTGGATCGGGAAGACCCTCTGGAGGAGGGCATGGCAACCCACTCCAGCATTCTTGGAAAATGCCATGGACAGAGGAACCTGGCGGGCTACAGTCCATAGGGTCGCAAAGAATCGGACACGACTGAAGCGACTCAGCATGCACGCCCCCATCAGCAAATCCTGTCTGCTCTTCCTTTAAAATGTATCCAGAATCTGACCAGTCACCTTTATCTCCCACCAATACCACTTAGGCCAGGCCACTGGCATCTCATCTGGGTTAATCAACTAAGCACTCTGTTCCATCCTTGCCTCAGGTGGTACCTGTTCGATCTTTCCACTCTTCCTGACCAAAAGCCTCCTAGGTATTTATTTTTATCAGATAAAGACCACAGTCCTTGAAAGATAATAGCCTAGAAAGCTCTATGTCATCTGCTCCCCTCATTCCTGCTCAACCAAATCAGTGTCATCTCCTTCTTCTTTCTCCCTTGCCCATTCTGCTGTAGTGCCATGGCCTCTTTGCTATTCCTTAACTGACCAGGTATAATCCTACATCAGTGCCCTTGTACAAGTTCTCTGCTCTGCCTTGCCCTCTCATTTGTTGCCTAGGTCTCCATGGAACTTGCTTCCTCTCTTTCCTCAGAACTTTGTTCAAATGCCTGCTTGATCCAAGAGGACTTTATTCACTGATCACCCTAAACAAAATAAGAGTCACCCACACACTCCCACCCCAACCTATACCCCAGGATTGTTGGTCCTCTGTATCCTACCAGAGATCTCATCACCTGCTGGCATATTTTGCATTTATTTGATTGTTTGTCCTTCTCCTCTTGACTGGAAACTCCACGAGGTCAGAGACTTTGTCTCATGTTAACTGCTGTCCCTTGAACCTAGCCCGGAACCTGGAAGTTGAGTATTCGATAAGTTTTTTTTTTTTTTAATGACCAAGTGAATTAATCATCTGAACAAGGTGGTCAGAAACAGGCTATGGGAAATGAGGATTTTCCCAGGCTGGAAGGAGACCTACAGCATCTACGAAATTTTATGTGTTCTAAGAGACCCCCCTCTACCTATCCCTCATATTTGACTGTTTCTAAAACTGGGATACTTATTAGAACGGACAGTCTGTCCCACGTGCCATCTGCCATGCAGTGGTTATGATGCAGTTGCTGTTGCCCATGCATTTACAACATTGGCCATAGCTGTTCACATGGCCAACAACTTAGTTGAGTTGTCTGGTATATTGTTGGCTCTATATATGGCTGAGGTTACCTATCATTTGATGCACTTTCAATAAGAGCACATTTAGTGTCCTTCAGATGAAAGGATAAAGAAGATGTACAATGGAATATTACTCAGTCGTAAAAAAGAATGAGATAGTGCCATCTGTAGCAACATCGATGGACCTAGAGATTATCATACTAAGAGAAGTCAGAGGAAGACAAATGCTGTTTGTTATCACATACAATGGTATCTAAAAAATACAACAAACTAGTGAGTATAACAAAAGGAAATAGACTCACCAATATAGAGAACAACTAGTAGTGTTTACTAGTGGGGAGAAGGACAGGGGAGAGGGGCACAATAGAGGTAGAGAATTAGGAGGTAAAAACTACTTTGTATAAAATAAATAAGCTACAGGGATACATTGTACAGCACAGAGAATATAGCCAGTATTTTAAAATAACTATAAGTGGAGTATAACCTTTAAATATTGTGAATCACTGTGCTGTACACCAGAAACTTATACATCAACCATGCCTCAAAAAGGAGGTTGCACTTAATAAAATAAAATGTTATTGGCACTGAAACAAAATGTTATTGTGTACCCAGAAAGAAAGGCATGAGAACAACAGGGAGTAAATTTGATATTAGTGAAGCAAATGTTCATTGTTGGATAAATGACTGAAATCCCACATTTTCTTTCAAAGCAACAGCTAGAAAAATACAAGCAGTTGAAGCTGTGTTATTTGTTGCTGAGATACATGCAGGAGGACTGCCAGTTACACGCCAAGCAGTGTAGCTGAAGGCAGGAGAAATCGCCAAACCTCACAGAACAAAGCAATGAAAAGCTAGTTTGACTGTCACTCAGGACTATGTTTAAGGGATTGTGTCATGGTTAATTGGCAAAGTTTGTTTCTTACCTAATGATGCATAGAAGAATTGAGTGTCTTACAATCAATGATATGTCAGGTTGGATGAAATAGAGTGGGTCTCTTTTCTAGATCTTAAATTTACAAAACCAATTTTTCTTTCTTTTGTCATTTATAGTTATTAGCTTACATTTTAGATTTTATGATACCAAATTTACTCTTCCATATGCATTAAACAAAAAGGGAGAAGCTTGGCTAGAAACTTGTGTTTTGGTTTTTCGGTTTTCCCCCTGAATGTTTTTTCTCCAGCATTAAGTAGAGAGCTAGCATCATTGGGAACAATTATCCAGAAATGAAATTGGACTTTGGTTGGTCATGATTGGTTTGAAGATAAATTTTTTCAGACAGTTGCATGTTTCTGGTTTTCAACTTTTTCATTTGAATTAATTACAAGCTCCCAAGAAGATAGAAAAATAATAGAGAGAGGGTTCTGAGCGTCTATCACCCAGCTTCCCACCATGGTGACATCTCAGTTATCATAACTATAGCATAGCTACAGTTAAATTTTTTTTTTATTTTATATTGGAGTATAGTTGATTAACAGTGTTGCATTAGTCAGCAAAGTGATTCAGTTATACGTATACATGTACCCATTCTTTTTCAAATTCTTTTCTCATTTAGATTATTACAGAAGATTGAGTAGAGTTCCCTGTGCTATACAGTAGATCCTCGTTGGTTATTTAAGTATATCTGTGTGTACACATCAGTCCCAAACTCCCAATCTGTTCCTTCCTCTTAACCTTCCCTCCAGCCCCAGAACCATAAGTTCATTCTTTAAGTCTGTGAGTCTGTTTCTGTTTTGTAAATAAACTTGTTTGTGTCATTGTTTTAGATTCTGCATATAAGTGAGATCATAGGATACTTGTCTTTCTCTGTCTGACTTACTTCATTTACTATGAGAATCTCCAGGTCCATCAATGTTGCTGTAAATGGCATTATTTCAATTCTTTTTAATGCACAGCCACAGTTTTTAATGTATCATCTTGCACTCTTCCAATGACCTACTGGGGAAGGAAAAGAGAAGAAAAGTAGCTTTGCCATACTGTACAACCACTTAAGGAGTGTTCCTGGTCACAGGAGGTGAGACTGGAGGAGCAATGTTCTAGAGAGAGTCATACATTGATGGTTACCTCGTAGAGGAAGTCATCAGGTTAAATTAATTTGTGAGCTAAAACTCTCCAACAGAGAAGGTCATCATCAATTTGTTTTGTTTTCAGTGCAAGGTTTCTTTTAAGGAAATTGTTTTAAAGCAATTTAAAATGCTCTATAAAACTCTTCAAAGAGAGCAACTTGGAGTTCTATAATCAGAGTCGGAAGGGACTTCTGGTCAGCCACTGGTTAAGTAAGGTGACTTCTCCTTTACCATCCCTGACAGGTTCCTAGTCCAGCTCTTCTGAAGGCCTCTCTCTGCTTAGGGCCTCCTTCCAGTTTCCATATGATAGGGCTTTTTTTTTTCATGGACACATCACACCACAGACAGTTACTTCAGTGCTTTCTCTCCTTCCTTCTGCTTAATCAGCCTCAATCCTTTAATACTGGAGTAGTTTAAGCAGTTTTCCTCACTACCCTGCTTACAGTTCCTTCACAGGCTGCAGTTTTTTGAGAGCTTGGCCACATCCTGGAGAGAGGATGATGATGGATCAGATAAATTAGAGAGAGAGCTGAAAGATACATTTTTGGAAAAATAATGACAAAGAGGATTTAGTACTAGATTGCAAACAAAAGCTCACTATTAAAATCATGCTTTTCATATGAAACGGTGCCCTCCTTTTCTTGTTTCTCTTTCCCATATTTATTATTTGTTCCTCTTTTACAAGCTAGGGAGTGGTCTGCATTTTGAGGGGTCCCAACACCCCCTTCTCCCCAGCCTGAGCCTCCTACTCACTTCCTGTTTTCTGCCTCACTGACTCCATGACCTTATCACCTCCCAGCCAAGACCACCACCAGCACCTTCACCTCTACGTCCACCTCCACCCCTGACCTTGCCTGGAGGCCTGACTTCCAAGTTTATTTCAGTGCTGTTTTTCGTTTTTCTTCCCTATTATTAGATGAGAACCAGGTTACCTCAGTATAGTTGGTGATTGATTTACAAAGTCTTAAGTTCACTTACACTTAGCATCAATTATGCCTTTGAAAATTCTGTTTCTCTCCATGGAAAACATCAGAATGGTAACCACCCCACCCCCAGTCTCACCCCAAACATTTTGGTATATTGAGGAGCAGAAAAAACCCATGCAGAGTACTCCAAGGACTCTTTTTTTCAGAGAACTGAAACTCTGAGAATTAATAAAACCGATTTTTCAGTGTCTTCTCCTGCAATTACTGTGTGTGTTAAGTCGCTCAGTCATGTCTGACTTTTTGTGACCCCATGGATTATAGCCTGCCAGGCTCCTCTGTCCATGGGATTCTCCAGGCAAGAATACTGGAGTGGGTTACCATTTCCTCCTCCAGGCGATCTTCCTGACTCAGGGATCAAACCTGTGTCTCAAGTGTCTCCTGCATCACAGGCGGATTCTTTACCACTTGAGCCATCAGAGAAGCCCTGATCAGTTACTATTTAGATCATTTAAAGAAAGAGAACTAAAATATGAATTGACAGTTTATGGACACTTTTTCCCTTGCAATAGACACAGGTCAGGGTGTGAGAAAACTAGATTTGGGAATATTATTTCTACTACATAAGAAACTAAAGATTTTAATTAGGAAGAGTACTGACTTGAAAGTCAAATACTGCGACATAGTGAGCTTGACTGGAGTCAGGTGGCAGGGAACTTGAAGGCCGGGGAGTAGACAGCCAAGTCACCAAGTCTGAAAACCAATCTAGCTCAGTTTATATGGACCCAATGTTGATATATTTTTGTAGATATGTAAATAGACCTTGAATAAAATCTCTAAAATGCTCCTTTATATAAGCAGATTTGGAGATATGTAAAACTGGGCATACCAACTGTCATCCCTAAAGAGCTTGTCATTACAGATGAAAATTTCCAAATTGAGAAACACATAGACATGGAAAAGTTATTAATAAAAGCTTTTGCCTATTCAGAGTGGTCCTGAAAGAATTTATTTGGTGACCTTATGAAAGGTTGTGCTAGAACAAAAACACTGTCCCATAAATAGAAATAAACTTTGAAAAACTCGACAGTGTGATAAAGACACTGCTCTCCTTGAGCTCCTGTGTGTGGAATATTCTGTAAAGGTCCTAAATCCATTTGGAGCATTTGCCTATCTACAGAATGTCCATACCTATGTTTAAAAGGGAAAAAAAAACCCACCATAGATAGACAACCCAAAGGGACAATGCATTTAACTCGTTGGTGTAGGAAAATATGTAAATTTGTCAGTAAAGTTCAAAATATGCCCTCTTTACTTCCTAAAGCATAGACCTGCCCTGGAATAGGAAATATTCGATCACTGGAGCCTTTCTTTTTTAGGTAGGCAATTTTTCCCATGGTAATATTTATATTCCACAAATTACTAAACAGATTGGGTAAAAATATGGCAGAAAAGGAAGTGCCTTTCCTGGAAGTCTGGTTAGATATGCACCCTGACTGTAAATAGCTGAGCTATGTCCTTACTCTCCATGTAAACTAAAAAAAAAAAAAAAAAAGCAACCTGATTTCATATGTTTCCATCTACCTTCTTCTCCATATAACTCCTAATAAATTTTTACAAGGGTGAGGATCCACTTATTTCAGCATAAGACAGTTCAGAAGTTTCATATGACAACTCTTTTCTCACCAAAAACTAGTATTCTGAAAGGAATGCCCACTTTGCCCCGCAGGTTTGTTGTTGCTTACAGCCTTCCCATCCATGTGCTCTTGAAAGGTTAAACTCACGTCTGAGTGATTGTTTTCATAAACTCAGAATTTTGCTTCCAGCCCTCATGGCTCGATAGTATGTAACCCGGTCTCTACCCAGTATTAGCCACGTTGTTTTCACACTTATCTCTAAGGGCCAAAGATTATCTCACAGAAGCTCCGAAATAATTCCTGTGTCTGCAATGCATGTGTAAAAGGAAATTTTTCAAGTGAAGAGGGTGAGAATCAAGTTCAAACTCTTGAGAAATTTTGTAAAGGATTATATTGATTAGCAAAAGCTCTCTGGCATCTTCTGGCAGACATGTGAGAGAAAGCAGTGATTGTAATTAATTTTTAGTGAGTGCCGCATATTTGATAATTGCTCTGATTCACGCTATTATATTCCTCTTCCTTCACCCACAGCAAAACAAGCTTAATTTGATTCATACCCTTAGGAAGAGGGAAAAAAAAAGCCTGAGATTACTCACATGGCTGTGATTCAGCTCTTGGCTCTTACCCTCACCTCCCCCTCCTCCTCCCCCCTTTCTCCCACCCTGCCCACTCCCATATTCACTCCCACTCAGTGGCGTTGCCATCAAAAACTGAGTCAGTTCATTCTTTAAAATGGGTGGGGAAAGAAGACAACTAATGAAAACTTTTCTGAGCAAAGTGTACTGCTTAGATCTGAAATCACTGCAGGAAGACGGGCAGAGTGGCTGCTTATATAATAGGAAAAGCATGGAACAAAGGGCAACTCTCATAAAGAAATGTTAAGAGTGTCTTATATAATTCTAGACATAGTTCACGTGCATGTTAGTAGAGGTAGACACATAGCCAGATAGGCAGGCGTCTATGAACATTTTCTTATTTTGGGAATTTTATGTACACTGGATATAAAACTGATCTTCTCATCTCAAAGTATATTACTTTGCTATAATCAAAAAGTGAATCTAGCCAATATCCAGAGATTTTTCTAAATTGAAGTACAGTTGATTTACAAGGTTGTATTAATTTCTGCTGTAAAGTGATTCGGTTATGCGTGTATATATACATTCTTTTTTTATATTATTTTCCATTATGGCTTATCACAGGATATAGAATATATAGTTCCCTGTGCTATCCAGTAGGTCCTTGTTATTTATCCCAAAGATTTATTTTTAATTTCTTAGTTATTTTTAATTGAAGGATAATTGCTTTACAGTATTGTGTTGGTTTCTGCCGGATATCAACATGAATCTAAAGATGTTTGATCATTGTAAAACATAAGTGAGAAAGTCATTTTGTCAGCCTTCAAATGAACAGTGTGACTTAGAAGCCTAAGACTGTTGAGTTCCCTCCCATCCCGGAGGAGTTGGAAGATTGATACTGGGGGTGATAGGCTCCCCTTTAGTGAGCTGATGATTGTGGCACATATTATGGATGCAGTGATTTCTGTTCCTTCCTCATATTTTCTCAGTTATTCCCATTCTCCAGATGAAACCAAAGCTGTGAGAAAAATAAAGTCACTTTCCTAAGTCCCCACAGGTTATAATCCCAGAGCCAGCATTAGAACTCAGGCTGTCTGACTGCATCCTGACCTGTAGTTCCGGTTTGTGGGAATCTGACATAGTTGGATCATTTGGTGTTTTAGAGATTGCCTGGAGACAAGAGCGGTGACCAAGAGGAAGCTCTGTGACCGAGCTCCAAACCTGGCTTTAACTAAACTGTTGAATCAAGTCTCTGTGTGTCTTCCTGCATGGAGGGGAATGGAATCAAGCCTTCCCTCATACATGCATTTGTAATCCTAATCACCTTCTCTCCATTTTTGCTGGCTTTCCCCCCCATTCTGTTACCATCTGTCTCAGAAACACTGCCTGGATAAACACAAGTCAAAGCAGTTGCTCGCCCTCCAACAAAACATAGAATTATTTCTCTTTTCCCCCAGAGCAGTGCCGAGCACCATATTTGAGGAGTTCCATATTTATAAAACTTGCCTGCATCTCAGTGATGTCTGGTTGCTGTCCATTTTATCATTCTTCAAATATGTTCTATGCTGGCTGGAAACGATTAGCTTTGTTACTGGAGGGTTTGTGGGATGCTTGAATTTCTTCATAGAGTTTTCAGATGGAAATCCATGTAGTTTTCTCCTTTAAGAAATGAAATTTCTCAATAAAAGACAGCATGGGAGAGAATGCATGCTGAGGTTTCTTTTTGAACCCCCCGCACACCCTCACTCCTTGGTTTTCCCTGAGGGTAACTATGGTAGAGTCTTATGTCATGACCCTGCGGAGAGAATAAACAGTGAATCTTTTTCCTGGGTCTGAAACCACTTCCTTATGCCTCTGTTTGGGGGCCCCTTTTTGTTTGATGTCAAGGGTGGTGCTCCACGCCCACAGGACTGTAGTATTTCCCCCAGTCTTTGACCCATTCACCTTCTTTCCTGGCCAATGAGTTTCCATGTCTTGACCCATCTGGGCTGACTGGAATGGAAAGTCTTCTTGAATGTCCTCCCCAGCAGGTGCCAGCCCGATTCTGCACTGGCTTTTGGAAACTCCAAGAAGTTTGGACAGAAAGGCCCCAGCAGATGTCAAATGTAAAACCAGACGAGTATTAAAATCACTGAAACTTTGGGAGGAAAATACGAATTGGCTAGGTGTTTGTCATCATGAGTAAAATAGTTACATGTGATTCTTTGAAGAAAAGTTATGGAATTGTATTTTTCTCATACAGAAATGTTAAAATGACTATATATTACTCTAAAACGATGCTGCGTAGAGGGCTGTTAAAGCGTAGAGATTGGATGACAACGATAACAAAACAGCCAATCCTTACATAGTACATACTATCTGTCAGGCACTGTCCTCTGCTTGTACATGTATTTTTAACCCAGGTATCACAGCTAGGTATGGCAGAGGCAGGATTCAAACCTCAGCAAATCTGGCTCTAGGCTTTAAAAATATGTTATGGATTCTTTTAGATGCCAAAATTTTAGGTGTTCGATTTTATTAATATGCTGTTTTCGTAGTCTGTGTTTATTTCCATTGAAAACTGTGTAATTATAGATTTTATGGTCTTTATATATTGTAGGAAGATAACTTTCTTTAAACCAATAAAATTTTACTCAAAAAAAGTCAGTAGCTAGATTAATACATTCCTATGGAAGTATAAGTTTTAAGAACCAAATGAGAAATATGTGCACATAGTTAAAATAGAAAGGTTTCAAAAGTACAATTTGGAAATGCACTTCTAAATTCTTTTGTGTGGATTTAACTTCATAAAGTCAGTTCTATGTATAAATTTAGTGTGGGATTTATTACAGTAAAAGAGTACAGGGACTCTTTCTGTAATGTGAATAGTCAGCTCCTGAATCAACTGGATTTACAGGGTATATACCTTTTCTCTGCCTTCCTCTACCAATTTGAAAATTAGATATTTGAACATTCTGATATATTATAGAAATAGACTGTATTTTTTTTATATTATAACAAAATTAGTTCTCCATCAAGGCATAATCAGCAATGTGTGTCAAGCCTTGGTCAGAGCAGTTGCTAACTCTGTCAGGGTTAAAGGAAGTATGCTGAAAGGAGATAACTGAAGTTAAACTGCTCAGACCGAGGCTTCCAGATTTTTTGTGTGGGCACTTGCACTCCTTATTACTGCATTCTTCCTGTCTGTGTAATACCTGGAAACAATTTATTCCATGTAATGCCACCCCCATCTTGGTAGTAAACATTTTTTTTTTTTTGCTGAAGAAGAAGACTTTCAGGCATGCCAGTGTATTTAATCAGAATTTTCTCAGATGACATTGGAAGATTTTCAGGTTTTTATTTTGCAGCTTGTAGGCAGGTTGGGATTTAAGAACAGTACAGATGCTTATGTGTGTGTGTGTGTGTGTGAGAGAGAGAGAGAGGTGTGGTTATATTGCACATGTGCTTGTGTGTGAGTGGCTCAGATTAGAATGTGAACTGTAGTAAATGCAAAAGTGAAAGTTGCAACATGGCTCCCATGCCCCTGACCACTTCCGAAAGAACATGCCACGTGGGCTGAAGACTTAAAGACTTAAACTTGGATCCTCAGGAGGGAAAGAGTCCTAGTCCTCCATGATAAAAGCCTCCAGTAGATCTAAAATTATAAAACCTGTTTACTGCTGTTCACTTGAACTCAAACGTTCAGTTGCCTCAGTTGCAAAATTTTCAATGAATAATTAGGATGGTTTAAATATTTGGAACTAGAACCAGAGCCTCACCTTACCTTCAAAATAATCTTGCAACTTTCTCCTTTACATGATCCAGTTCTTTGAAACCATTTAGAATCTGCCTTGTGGTCCTGAAATGTACAAGTTATAAAAGAAAAAAAAATGTGAGCTTGTCAGATTAACTACAATCACCAGTCTAATAAAACTGAGTCACATCCAAATGGGCTGCACTTACACTACCCTCCCATTCTAGGGAAAACGTGGCTGGGGGAGGCAATCTGAGTCATCACCTGGTTTGTTTGACATACGCTTCCTTCCATAAATTGGGAATGGCAAGCAGCACAGTGTTCCCGGCTTGCCTCGGAGAAGGAGCTCTTGCAGCCTTGCACAATCAAAGTAGGGCCTTTTAGGTTTGAAGGTTGAAGCTATGTCCGTATTTTGGCTTCAGATGTCCAGGGAGAAGGAGAAACCGGACAGACCCAAACAAAGAACAAATGTAAGTACCATTTTGGGTGGGGGATAATGAAATGGTAAGGTGTTCACACTTGAATGTTTCCTAGGATATAAAAAATAATTGAGAACTACATTGGGGGTGTTAGATAAATTAGTAGCTGGCTCACTAGGCAGGGGGCTCATTTACTTAACGAGAATATTCTCAATGTGAACAGTCCAAAATGATTACATGAGGGTGGGGGGAAAGAAAGGGGTGGGGGAAGACTGATGATTTGGTCGTTGCGGTACAAATTGGTCCTGACTGTGTTTAATTTTGTCTGAACTATGCAACCATTTTGAGATAAATGTATTTTGTTTAAGAAACTTTCATAGCAGACTTCGAATCTCCTTTAGTGGTATTTGGAGGGGCTGAGAAGAGCGGGGGCTCTTGTGTCTCACCCATTTTTCCTCCAGCCGCTGTGTGGAGGCTCACTGGAGCTTTATAGAATAAAGAAGTTAAGAATGCAAAATTGTTGGGGAGACTGAAGAGGAAGGGGAAGGAGGAGTAGATTTATAGCTGAAGTGGGTTTGTAAACTCAGCCTTGGCTTGGGGATTATTTTTTAATATGTGCCAGGCACTCCTCTGATTTCCATCCTGGCTTGGTGGTGGCTTTTTGTCTGTCTGTGTGAGGCTCGGGTGTTCTCTATTTTAAAGCCGGAGTTGTCACAGCCTGGGCGTTTTCTGTTTCGGCTTATGGCTTTTTTTCCCCTCTTTTCCTGAATGAGTGTCCTTTGTGTAACCCCAGTAATTCAGAAATCCTGCAGTCATAGGGACTGCCCTGTCATGTGACTTAGGTACTAGGTGCTGCCTGCGATTGGTCAGCAGCTAATTGGCGGGTCCCTATAAGAAGTCCCGCTTCGGGCGACCAGTCACTCTCCTGCCTGGGCTGCTGCTCAACAGGGGCTGGGGGTGGGAGGGGAGGAGGGGGTGGTGACGGGTGCCCAGTGATTCAGCCACATGTGATAGATGACCAAGATTCCACTTCCTTGGGGTCTGCACATCAGTGGAAGACACCCAAATTGGTTGTGGCTGCCTTGATCAAACTCTGGCTCCCTGAACTGGTAACTGTCACTTTAATGTAGCTTACTGATTAAACTCAGAAAAATGCAGCTAAAAATCTTTGCCAGGAACTTGTGTGGACTTACTCCCTGTTCCCCCCCCCTTGTTCTTATTCATTTTGTCACAGGAATGAAATGCAGATAACTCTTTAGAAAACTTTCATAGGAAAAAAGCGCCTCGTGTGATCTGGAACAAAGACATTTTCTAATCAGATTTATCAAGCTGTGAAGAGGGAGTTTTAGCGAGCGGAAGCAGCAGCATTCTGTCACCAGGAAATACTGCTTTATCCAGAATTGGTAAGTGAAAAGTGGCATTGCTCCCTAATAGATATCATATGGTGTGTGTGGGAATTGTAAAAATTGTTCACAGACCCCTAACAACTGTGTTGAACTAAAGAACATATAAATAGAGTGAGGAATTCTAAAAAGGAACAGCTCGAGAATATAGCATAAAGGCTAAGAAGAAGCCAGGTGATTAACAAAGATGAGCTGAGCATTACCAGTTTAGCCAAATATGAGGGAAAAGAAAATAAAAACGAGCTCTTTGGTAGAATTGTGGCATTAGCATTCCATGGATATAGATTTCCATTTAGTCTGAACAGTGTATGTGATAGATACTTGAAGAGATGCTTTCAGAATTAGTCAACTTGCCCTCCTTTCCCTCCTTCTACCCCAGGATGTCAAGAATTTAGTTAAAATTCTATGAAATGAAAGTTTAAGTAATGCATACAAAAAGTTTCCTGCCAACTATGAAGGGCAGATTAGATGGTAATAGATTTTTTTTTACATTTGTGTCATGAATTTTAAGACTGTTCCATTTGATTACATTAATACAATGAAAGGGTGGTTATTTCCATATGGTTCATTTTTGAGAGACGTTTTGAGAAGTCATGATTAGCAGTTCTTACTGGTGTGCCTGTGTCTCCCTCTGAAACCTCAAATTCACTTTTCTAATCTTAAACCTGAGTGGCCCTTATGTTTAAATTTCTAGAGAAATACAAGAATGCTTTGAATAACTGTATTATGTACAATAGTTTCTTGTTCAGGAACCATAAGGAAACACAATTTTACGTTAAGCATGAGTATCTGGTTTCTTGATTTGGCTTCTTAAGGATGACTGTGTTGGAAAAGTTGAATAAAATAAGAAAATAAATCCAGAATGGAAGGTGGCTCTCTGATTTTACCAGATTCTTATTGGTCAATAGAAGTAATCATGTGATGTCCACTTACAGAATCAGATGGAAAAATATTTTGTCCTTTAACTGCCAGTAAACATGTAGGTTATTTTGGTGATCTCCCTTTATGAATGTGAATATGTATAATAAAACTATTAGTGACAGAATTGTAAGTTTGGGGTTATAAAGAATACAATATTATTAATTTACTTCTTAAAAATACCTTATTTCAAATTGAAAATTGAATCTGCATTTCTGACTTTGGGTTTTCACTTTCAAAACCTTGAAATCCTTAACTCAAAGGGGGAAAATGTATAATAAAAAGCATGATAGCAGTTCTACAGTTTCTCTTGTTGGCACTAGAGTGAGGTGAGAGTGGAAGGGAGAAAGATGAATCTAGTGGGATCTGTTAATTGGTCTTTTTTCTTCCTGCTTATACTTTCAGAGTTTTTAAGATCATTTTTCTCAGACTAGTAGCTCTCAAGACTTCTGTAGAAGTATTTATTTTCAAAGAAATAGATAAAAAGCAAGGTAAGCGTGGTCATTAAGGGCAGGTCTTCCAATAAATCAGACTGGTGATCCAAACTTGTTAATATTACAGCTTATTTGACTTAATTAAATTGTGGTTGAGGATATGGAAAAATGCTACTCTTTTTCTTGAAGTACATGGATTTGTAGGTTTCAAAGTCTTGGAGACAGAGAAGTGGTGACAAGACATTAAGATATTTACAGGTAATTTATATCTGACTGCTAGCTTGTTTAGTGATTCACAATTATTTTCAGCTCTGTATTTCATGTAAATACGTGGGAGAAACATGATGACTTAATAATCTGTCTAAATACTACTGTGCTTAATGGAAAGAAAGCCTCTATATAATTTTTAGGTTTTACTCATCCATTTAGAAGCCATTGTTTTGAATGACAAAAATATGACAGAAGCAGGTTGAAACAGTAAATGCTAGAAAATGTATTCAGAAGCATTTCTTTAAATCTTCATGTTTTTAATTCTGTGTGCTCTTCTCTGTTAGCATTTATTAATTTTAAAAAATACACGTAAAATAAATAACAGAACATTGCCCTGAATTCTCTGCTGGGATTATGGAGAGTATTAAAATTTTTGTATATCTTGTTAAAAGATATTAATAGTACACACATGTCTCTATGTGGATATGTAAAGTTGTAAACTGAAGGGACTCAGGTCAAGGGACAGACTTCAAAATAGTTTCTCTCAAATAGTATTGATATTTGCAAATCCAAGAATATAAACTCTTTCCCTTTGGGCTTGTATTTTACATTTTTGGTGTGGTATACCGTTCTACCCAACTAAATGTTTTGAGGTATGGATATGTATGTGTGTATATATTTGATTGGAAGGGGGAACTTTAATCACTAGCAGAACAAGTGACTGTTTGTCAGAACCTAGATAAGCTTCATAGTGTTGTTCCTATGACAACCGAGGGGCTGGGTGTTGAAATGTAACTTTAAGTTCTCCCTTTGCAAATGTCATTCAGACCTCCCACTACAGTCTCACTGAGTAGGAGGATAATGAGAAGGGGAAAAAACCATGAAGCAACATAAGTATCTCCGTTCGTGCCATGTCTTCCTGACTTGCCTTTGTGTACCGATCGCCATGGGAGTGGTAAACAGAAGTCTTGAACAAAGCAGTACTTGAGTATAAAATAAGTGGAAAGGGGTCAGAGAAGTTGGGGAGGATAAATAACAACATATGGGGGTAACAAAGAGGCAAGAGAAGCCGGTTTCCATGCATTTGTGCAAATCCTTTATCCAGTGCTGACAAGCAGTGCGAACATCTTGAACCAGTTATTGTATAACTCTTCAAGAGCTGCAAATATTTCTTTAAATGCAATGTGGAGAAAATTCCGTTGGTAGCAGGATAGTTTACCTCTTTAGTGTAACGTTTATTCATTTCCCCTAGACTGACTACAGAGCATCCTGTATTCTTTGAAGGTCTATGTTTTTAAGTTAGTTTTTAAAATCATTTAATAGCTTGTCTTTTTTCCATAGGAAAGATAGGGTCGTACTATTAAAATAGTGGTAAAATTTAAGTGTATTAACCTAAACCCCTTAAAGATTGTTTAAGACCTGTCGTTTGTGGAAATAAATTGGTTGACAGAGAAGCTTATGGCACACTCTGTTGGAGGGGTGAAGGATTGTTTAGATTATATTTCAGTTTAGTTCAGTTTAGTCGCTCAGTCGTGTCCGACTCTTGGCGGCCCCATGGACTGCAGCATGCCAGGCCTCCCTGTCCATCACCAACTCCTGGAGTCCACTCAAACTCATGACCATTGAGTTGGTGATGCCATCCAACCATCTCATCCTCTGTCGTCCCCTTCTCCTCCCACTTTCAATCTTTCCCGGCATCAGGGTCTTTTCAAATGAGTCAGTTCTTCGCATCAGGTGGCCAAAGTATTGGAGTTTCAGCTTCAGCATCAGTCCTTCCAATGAATATTCTGGACTGATTTCCTGAATTATATTTAGCATAGATTAATTGTGCAGTTGTGGATTTCCCATGCCTGAAGGGCTTCCTATTTTCTGCTCCTAAATGGTTTTGATTATTTATTCAGTCATTAGCGTGTCCAGACCTGGGTTCGATCCTTGGGTTGGGAAGGTCCCCTGGAGGAGGGCATGGCAACCCACTCCCGTATTCTTGCATGGAGAATCCCATGGACAGAGGAGCCTGGTGGGCTACAGTCCATGGGGTCACAAAGAGTCGGTCACTACTGAGTGACTAAGCACAGCACAGCACATGCAAACACATATGGCCCAGCTTTATCCACTGAAAGAACATAGAAGCAGCGATACCTTGGTAGCAATGAGCATACCTAGTTCCCAGGTCTTTGTTTCTAAATGGGCAGAGGAGCCTGGTGAGCTACAGTCCATAGGGTTGCACAGTGTCAGACATGACTGAACAACTAACACTTTCACACACAGCATGTCCAGAAGTTAGAAAGGAAAAGCAGATTTCAATGAGTTTTGCCCCTTACTATATAGGTCCACCATTGCTTCTGAAATCTAAAAACATCTGACAAGCAAAAGATTTGAATGTAAAAATTTTGGCACCAAATCCTGACATAAACTGGCATGAAGCTATTTGTAGTCTTTATTTATCCTACTTAGTATGATGTTTGTATGTTTTACTGTAGAAATTATTAATATGTTTGGTCATGAAGTACTGGGGTTTAAATTCACCATCATCATAATCAATCTGAGAGTCAGATAAGGGTTTGTAGACTTCTCATTACTGGTATACATTAAGCTCGCATTATATGCCAGGCACTGGCATCTAGAACAGTGTCTGGCACATGGCAGATGCTCAGTAGATGTGTTTTGGTGTAAAATGCTTTCACCTATTAACTAATGTAATCCTCACAAAAACTGAAGAGAGCCAATAGGGCTGTTATTCCCACTTTACATGGAGAAACAAGGTGAAGCAACTTACCCAAAGTGTCCCAGCCAGGAAGTGATTAGAGCCAAGATCGGAAAGCAAGCAGTCTAGCTGCAGTCTGCTCTTAATAAATCCACTTCAGTTATGTGGGAGGCCTAAAGATATGGCACTGGACATCTCCAGTGGGTTACAGGGACGTTTCAGCTGTTTATTCCTGGTCACCCTGAGCCTGGTATCATTGGCAGCTGGTGACATCACCATCATGGTCATTACCAAGGGCCTGCTGTGAAATGGTTTTCCTGGGTGGGAAGGTGGGCATTCCAGGGCTCTGAGAGGCTCTTCACCTCATTACAGGCTTCCCAATAGGCACTCCATCAGCAATCAGCCTGACTTCTTTATCTTGAAAAATGGAGATGCATAGAATAACTTTTTCCTTCCCCCCCCAAGGAAATGATCTTGAGTAGTGGGAAAAGTCTTTTTGGAGACATTTCTTGGGCCCTTAACCCAGCAGGAGGTCTGGGCTCTGAGAAGGGCATAGATCACCTCAGAGGGAATGAGCTCCTTGGCATGGGAACCACACTGGACACAGCACGGGTCCCTGTGGACCTTGAGCTGCAGGACCCTGTATCCACAAAAGGATGCTTTTAACAATACTTCTCAAAGAAGTGTTAAAAGATGTCTTTCCAATACCTCTGTGTTTCTAGTGTTAAAAATTCATTCCAAGGTGATAGCAACCTCCCCCTCTACTTCCCAACTTCCCTATCCCACTGTCTTGCTTAATTTTCCTCTTAGCACTTACCTCTGACATGCTATATTTGTACTTGTTTATTGGTTTGGCCTTTCAGTCAAGCACTAGCAGTTATGTTATCTTGGAACAAATCTAAGGGTCCTAGATTTATTTCTCTTTGATGTCCTCACTCAAACTCACTCCTCCTATCAGTCACAGACTGTTAGAAATAATGGAATTTTTTTCTGCTCATCGGATTTTTCTTACTATTACCATTTTTATATTCTCAACCATGAGAATTTCTTTTTCTTAAACTGTTTTGATTGTGGAATCAAAATTTGGAGAACCTGTGTCTTCATTCAGGAGAGGAAATTTAGCCAAATTTGAATATAATCATTGAGTATTTTAAAAATCAAGACAATTTTAAATTACTAAGGAGAAGTAATTACTTTACCTTTATATTTTATGAACTACTTTCAATTTAGATAAGGAACTGGAGAACTGTACATATTCCAGTGAAAACATCTTAAACTTGCCTACTTGTTATTCTTTGAACAAAAAATTTTAAATTAATATAGAATAATCATTCTACATATTAAAGGATGTAAATGATTTAATTTTGGACACTTCCTGCCTCAAGTTCTTAAATTCTCAACTGTGTATCCTATTGTCTTTCAATCTTATGTTTATTCTAGTTTATAGGTGCCAAAGTATTTAGGATAATCTAAAATATGAAATTAAAAAATGCATAGATATTATTAACTGTAAATAATGTTATCATATATATACACCATTAGAGCTCTCATGGAGTTGATTTTCTTAAATTTTTTTCTTTAAATTCTTAAAGGGACAGATTAGATGTGTATAAAAGTTGAATATAAAATACACTTGTAAGTCAATATAATTAAGACCTTTTGTTTTTCTTCACTATATTTTAATAGCAAAATAGTTTCTTGTTGCTTTCTTTTAAATGGTCAATCTACCAAAGTAATAACTTGCTTAAAAGCAAAATATAACTGATTAAGGTAGAAGATGGAGTCATTGATTATGGAAAGCAAGCTAAGGTTTTATTTTAAATCATCTTCCCTTTCTGTCTTGGAAGAGTTTAATTCTCCTTTAGCACCTGTTCTACTGAAAGCCCATGGCTGGTGGTAGTATTGGAAGAAAGCTTAGTTTTCCCGCCTTTCTTAAAGCCGATGGACACAGACTTTTCAAGTGAGAACCCATTGACTTCTCTCAATTAGGATTTGTGTGAGATATATAAAGCGAGATTAAAGTTCGTAACAATGAGAGAAACTGAGTGATTTTGTACAGACCCAGTGAAATATTACAAGATTCTTTCAAAGTTATGCTTACCTGAAAAAAATTTACATGCATCCATACACTTTCTAGTGGATATCAAGTACATGACAGTGGTTCCCATAACCCCAAGAAGGTGCCTGTTCACAGCAGCCATTGATGTGTTTGCTCCCTAAGCGACCCAGGTTTTGGAAGCAAATAGACTTGTGCTTTAAGCTTACTTGGCCCCTTGCTGGCTGAGTGAGGGGCCAAATTCCCATTTCTGTCCCTAAGCCCCAGAGAGTGGATTTAACTCCCAAGACTGTGACATAAGAGAACACACATAAAGCATATGTGGTGATTCCTGGAATGATGGTACTTCACACACTTGAGTTCCTTCCCACATCCTTGTAGGACCAGACTTCAGTTTAGTCCCAAAGCCTATGGATCCATTCTAAGTGATAAGAAAAACACATCAGATGAAGTGAAACAGTGATGATAATGGTGGCTGCCATTTCTGCCACACTTCCAATGTTTGGGGTAGGCACAATTATGAGGACTCTGCCCACACTGACCTGTTTAGTTCTCTTGACCACCCATTGGTGCAATTCTTATGCCCATTTCATAGATGAGGACACTAAGGCACAGAGAGGTAAAGGAATGTGCTTAGGACCGACCACTCAGCTGATAAGCTGTGGGACCAAAATCTATATCCAAATGGTGTCACTAGTATAGATGGTAAGTACTTCAGACAGAAAGCAGAATAAAAGTTGACTGAACCTGAAAGTCTCAGAAATGGTCTTCTCATCTCTATTCTGCAAAGTGTCACATCTTCCAGGCCTGGCCCTATCAATATTGAAATTCAAAATTGACTTTTTCTGTTGCTTATTTCACAAATCGATGGGAACAGTTTTAGTCATTTGTGTTTTATGAGTTTTAATTAGGCCACTGAAGTCCAAGAGGGGAATTCCTTGTTTTCAGTTGATCTCATGCACTAACACACTTACTCATGTAACTTCCCCTATTTTTTTCTCTAATGTTTTCACTTGAAAGTGGGGGTGAAAGGGAGAAGTGTGTGAGCATTTGGGTCCTCAGGATGCACTTTCGTCAACCTTTCTGGAGACTTTTCTATCCAGTATAGCATTCATCCATAGAAAATAAAATGAGTAAGAATCAGTAATTGCTAGTATTTTCTCTTTTATCTTCATCTCATTCTGGGAACGATCTAGAGGGGCAAAATTTCTAAGTAAAGATTTATAAGAAGCCATCTATGTGCATAAAACCCCATGTTTGGATGAGGAGTTAATTTTCAGAATATGGGAAAGGAGTTTCACCTTGAGAATTTCCTCCTCCTTCAAATGTAGGTTGACAATTTGGTTTAGAAGGTAAGGGCAGGCTGCCCTACCCTGTGGGTTCAACATGCTTAGAAATTTCTTTAAAAATTATCCTGGCTTTGGTCTGAGCCTGCCTGTAAGAGGATATATTAAAGTATACCTGTCTTTATTCTTTCATTTGTTCATTCATTCATTCATTTATCTGTATTGTCATCTAACTCATTCAATCCCTACCTACAGGCAGATGAAAGAAAGGACAGGGTGAGATCCATTAGGAGAAGGAAGAGGAGTAACTACAAACTCACTCTTTGTTCCTTTCACCTCAATGACTACATCTTTTATTTGATTCTTTGCCATCTTGGAGACACGGCACATTTCACAGACTGACATTCATCAAAGTCTCTAAGCATCTTCCTTTGGCAGCTGGACTTCTTTTTTAAAGTAAAGGGAAGAAGGGGCTCCTGACAGGAAAATAATGCAGAGAAATGATTTTTCTTTCCTTCTTTCATGGTGGTGGGAAAAGGGCTCACAGTAGGAAATCTATCAGTAAATCCAGTCTAAGAATTCCCCTGAGTTTTTGACTCATTTCTCTGAAGAAAATTATGAGACAACAAAGGATTCCACAATGGTGTCTTGGAAAATAATTTAAAAATAGAATTTAAATCAATTTCAAGGTCAAAAGTCCTGTCCTGCCCTCAATTAAATGTATTAGGAATTTTTGAAAATATCTGTAAGTAAAGGTGGGAAAAATGAGGCATACTCTCTCTCTGGGGGAGATGAGGATAGGGAAGAGGGCTTAAACTACCAACACTTCAAGAAGTGTTACTTGTCAGTATGCTACAGTTAGGAATACTCTTTCTCAAGGCAGTCATTATGTTTACTTGTGCTTTAAACCTGAGTGTTATTTTCCATAGTTTTCAAAACACACATAACTAACCTTTCAAATTATTTGTAATGGCATAAACTTTGTTTTCTGATACAGGTGTGACTATAGCAAGAAAGGCAATGAAATTGCTTTATATCTTTCAGCATGACATGCGAAGTCTATATCAACAGCAGGTATATATGGCCCAATGGAAGGAAATGTTTAATGTAAATTTTAAAACAAAATCATTCAGCCTCTAAAAGGATGGCTCATGATCTCAGAGCTCCTCTCTGTGAGCTAGATCAACTAAGGACTGTTTGGGACCAGTTAAGTTGGTAAAGATAGTAAATTTCTACCTTTTCCTCCATCCTGTTTAGCAGTGATACTTGAAAAGATTTTCACCTATCTTCTACCCTTGGATGGCAGGGAGACTATAAAGAAACTGTTCTTTCTCCCACAACCTCTGCATAATTTCTCTTTAGGCTGGGAAAAAAACTTTCCTATAGCTCCTATCCACCTGGCCCTTGAAGTATGGGGTATTTGGTAAGATGTTAACAAAAATTGTCCCAGGTGCCAACCAGACCCTGTAAGGCTTGTAGCAGAACAGTTGACAAAGCTGTCAGGTGGCAAACGTTCATTTTACCAAAATGTATTGCACACCTACCATATATCAAATGGTGTTCCTGGTCTGGGAATATAGCAGTGAACAAGCTCCCTGATTGCATGGATGGGGCAGGCTGACAGTGATTGAACAAATAAGTAGATGCCAGGTGTTAAAAGGTGCTAGAGAGAAAAAATAAAGCCTGCTCCAACAGAGAGGGAGTACCCAGGGGTCTGAGGAAGAGCTACTTTATCCAGAGCTGACAGGAAAGTTCTCTCTGATTGTTGCAATATTTGTGCAGATTTATCTGTGGGAAGTGAAGAGAGAGCCATGCGTGAATCTGGGAGAAGAGGATTCTAGGCAGAGAAAACAAAACCATTGCATTGGAGGAGGGAGCAAGCTTGGTGTGTTCAAAGGACAACAAGGAGGTCAATGTGGAGCAGCAAGCAAGAGGGGAAGTAGTAGATGAGGAGTGGGAGGTAGTAAGTTGCAGATCACGTAGGGCCCTGTTGGCCGTAGTAAGAAGCTGCAAGAAAGTTGTTCTTGTTGTTTAGTTGCTGAGTCATGTCTGACTCTGCGACCCCATGGACGGTAGCCCACCAGGCTCCTCTGTCCATGGGATTTCCCAGGCAAGAATACTGGAGTGGGTTACCATTCCCTTTTCCAGGGGATCTTCGTGACCCAGGAATCGAACCCACGTCTCCTGCTTGGTGGGTAGATTCTTTACCACTGAGCCACTTGGGAAGCTACAAGATAGGAAATGGTAACTGAAGAGAAGGAAGATGGTGTTCCAAAGGGACAGGTGACTTCTATAAAGATCTTGGAGAGTCTAGCCCATTGTGCTTCATAACCAGAGTGGGTACAAGTGGTGTAGGGCACTCTTTTGGGAAATGCTACTTTTGTCATTTAAATTATGATGATATGAAAACCTTGGTAAAGAAAGAAAAAGTTGAGCTATCAACTCCTTATCAGCTAAAGATCCAAAAGTGGGTAATTTTTTCCTGTAGCATCTATTCCTCAGAGGCATGGAGTACTCAGTTTTCTAGCAGTGAGATGTTTCAATTCCATTTACACTTAGCCCAAACTCACTTTCCAAGGGACCTATCTTTGCTGATTTTACGCTCAGTGATAAATAGTTTAGACTTTTGAACTGTGTGGTTTTTAATTAATTCTACATTCAAAGTGATTTATATAGCTCCTAGTTTTCAGTTCAACCAATTGATAGTTTACCTCTTAGAAATATGTATGAAAATTTACTGTTTGACATAGGTTAAAAAGTCGTGTCACACATGTTCATTTACAGTTTGAGGCAGAAAGGGATTGTGGGAAAATCATGTCAGTTGACCAGTTGAGAAGAAGGGGATTCTGTCTGCATTTTTTTCCTTTAAATTTGTGTTAAAAACACTTGTACTTTCTTAAAAATAGCGTTGACTGCTGTAAATGAGTTGCATCCCCTTGTCATTCTTTTATTTTCATCATCTGATACTAAAGTTCTACCTTTTGCATAAGGTAGACACAATTTCTGTTTTCTGGGACTGTATATGTTAAGAGGCGTGAAGTGAGATGAGACATAAAGTATGTATGGGGGTCACCTTATCAACATTGGACCATGTAACCAGGCCTGATAACACCCAGGGCTTAGCAGATGCACTTGGTAGCTATTTGGAGGTATTGTCCAGGTTTATCTTATTTTACACCACCTGAGATTTCACATCTAAATTTTATCCCCTAGCCCGACTAGTTAGTTATGCATCTAGGTTATCATTCGTCTTCTTGTAGCCAAGGACCCACCTGCAGGAAAGAGTTACTGCTTTTGTCATTTATAGTTTAGTTCAACTGGACCGGATTTCCTTACTGCCTCTGGCTTAAACTGACTGAGAGAATGACAGTTTCCCTTGTGGGGAGGAGAAATCAGTAATTTGGAAACATAGAGTGTTTTGTGGAGGAGGGCCTAGTGCTCCTTTCCATCCTGCCCCTTAAGTAGGAACTGCACTGAGAGAGTGAGTGAGAATTCCCAGATCGCGAGGAAGCTGACCCAGTTGGATGGACCACATTGGGAGCTGAGAGAGAAAGAAGTAGAAATAAATAACGAAGAATGGAGGGGAACCTTAGAGTACCGGCAAATCTCTGGTCCTAAGTGCTGGTGTCCTTGGGCACTGGCCTGACTTCTTTCTGGCATCCCTGCTAGGATTCCATTCCTGCTCATCTGCTTGGAGATGAGGGGCAGGCTCCTAACTTCCTGAGCAAGGGATTCCGGAATGGGCATTCAAGACACTATCTTCCCGCAGATTCTCCCGCACATATCTCTCTCAACTGAATCTACTTTCTAGGTGCACTATAGAGAGCTAGACAGTCAGGTCCTGTTTTCACCAGCCTCTGACTTTAAGCTTTGAGGGTAACACCTATATTGCCCATGAAGTCATGTGTTCTGTTTGGTCTTTCCCCTCAGGCTGGTTACCTCTTGATGGTCTCCTAGGGCTTGAGCCTTTTCATCCCATGTGCCCTGGGATTTCCCCCTCCCTCCCCCCATGTAAAGAGACAATTTGTTGCCTGTGTTCTGAGGCCTCGCTATTTCTGCTTTTGACTGGAGTCTATTCTGGTACGATTGTGTGGTAGCTGGGCACTGCAAAATGAGTCAGTTCCTGCAGTTTGGTTACAAGTTCTCAAAAAGTATTTCAGAATGTGGATGTGGTCAGCAGAGTCATTTTCCAGGCATCTAAAAGGAAACCCACATCAACTGTAACAATTGAGCTGCGAACCGATGCCCTGCACAGCAGATCTGGGCTTGCTTTTCCTCAAAGGAAAGCCAGTAGCAGCCCTCAAATCTAGCCTACTCTACAGACCTTAAAGAGGAATTCATCTTCATGCTTGCAAATCACATTTTAGCTGTGACTGCTGGCATAGTGTGACAGGGGTTTTGTCCTTTGCCACTTTTTGAATGTAGGCACACATTTGACATACAAACATTATTTCTGAAAAGTAGAATCTTATGATATTAGAATATAATGAGTACAAAGTGTGAAATGCGGCTTCAAGAAAAAACTTGGTGATTTTCAGCTAAGGTACAAAGGAAGAACTGAGATGGTTTGGGTACTAGTGGAGTACGTGGAAGTGCAATTTTTTTTTTTTACTAAGTTGAACCTGTGTAGACTTATTGGAAATACTGATAAAAAGAATAATTAAGTTCTTTTCAAGCTTTAGAAGAATTTCAAGTTTGCCCTAACATTTAGAGAATGTTTTAGTTCAGCATAGGCTTTAGGAAGTAATCATTGTGAAGTTTTTACCCTCTTGGGTACCAATGAATTATGTAAAATTTTGATTGAATTCTTAGTTACCAGTCTTGTACCAACTGTTGAAAAAAAAAACTGGAGTTTTTAATAATAAGGAAGCAAACAACATAGAAAAAATGGGCAAATGGCTTGAACAAACACTTCACTAAAGAAGATACAAAAATGACAAATAACAAATGAAAAGACTTTCAGCATCATTAGTCATTGTGCTGTGCTTAGTCACTCAGTCACGTCTGACCCTTTCCAACCCCATGGACTGTAGTTTGCCAGGCTCCTCTGTCCAAGGGGATTCTCCAGGCAAGAATATTGGAGTGGGTTGCCACGCCTTCCTCCAGGGGATCTTCCCACCCAAAGACTGAACCCTGGTCTCCCACATTGCAGGCAGATTCTTTACCATCTGAGCTACGAGGGAAGCCCCAAAAAAGAACCTCTGAAGAGACTGGAGCCTAAATCCAGCACTTTAGACTGTTCAGCCATGCTACCTGCATGCATTAATCATTCAGTTCAGTTCAGTTCAGTCACTCAGTCGTGTCCGACTCTTTGCGACCCCATGAACCACAGCACGGCAGGCATCCCTGTCCATCACCAACTCCGGGAGTTTACCCAATTGAGTCGGTGATACCATCCAACCATCTCATCCTCTGTCATCCCCTTCTCCTCCTGCCCTCAATCTCTCGCAGCCTCAGGGTCTTTTCCAAAGAGTCAATTCTTCTCATCAGGTGGCCAAAGTATTGGAGCTTCAGCTTCAACATCCGTCCTTCCAAAGAACACCCAGAACTGATTTCCTTTAGGATGGACTGGTTTGATCTCCTTGCAGTCCAAGGGACTCTCAAGAGTCTTCTCCAACACCACAGTTCAAAAGCATCAATTCTTCTGTGCTCAGCTTTCTTTATAGTCCAACTCTTATATCCATACATGACTACTGGAAAAACCATACCTTGACTGCACAGACGTTTGTCGGCAAAGTAATGTCTCTGCTTTTTAATATGTTGTCTACGTTGGTCATAACTTTCCCTCCAAGGAGTAAGCGTCTTTTATTTAATTTCATGGCTGCAGTCACCATCTGCAGTGATTTTGGAGCCCCCCAAAATAAAGTCAGCCACTGTTTCCACTGTTTCCCCATCTATTTGCCATGAAGTGATGGGACCTGATGCCATGATCTTAGTTTTCTGAATGCTGAGCTTTAAGCCAACTTTTTCACTCTCCTCTTTCACTTTCATCAAGAGGCTCTTTAATTCTTCTTCACTTTCTGCCATAAGGGTGGTGTCATCCGCATATCTGAGGTTATTGATATTTCTCCTGGCAATCTTGATTACCGCTTGTACTTCTTCCAGCCCAGCATTTCTCATGATGTGCTCTGCATATAAGTTAAATAAGCAGGGTGACAATATACAGCCTTGACATACTCCTTTTCTTATTTGGAACCAGTCTGTTGTTCCATGTCCAGTTCTAACTGTTGCTTCCTGACCTGCATACAGGTTTCTCAAGAGGCAGGTCAGATGGTCTAGTATTCCCATCTCTTTCAGAATTTTCCCCAGTTTATTGTGATCCACATAGTCAAAGGCTTTGGCATAGTCAATAAGGCAGAAATAGATGTTTTTCTGTAACTCCCTTGCTTTTTCGATGATCCAGCAGATGTTGGCAATTTGATCTCTGATTCCTCTGCCTTTTCTAAAACCAGCTTGAACATCTGGAAGTTCATGGTTGACGTATTGCTGAAGCCTGGCTTGGAGAATTTTGAGCATTACTTTACTAACGTGTGAGATGATTGCAATTGTGTGGTAGTTTGATCATTCTTTGGGATTGGAATGAAAACTGACCTTTTCCAGTCCTGTGGCCACTGCTGAGTTTTCCAAGTTTGCTGACATATTTAGTGCAGCACTTTCACAGCATCATCTTTCAGGGTTTGAAATAGCTCACCTGGAATTCCATCACCTCCAGTAGCTTTGTAGTGATGCTTCTAAGGCCCACTTGACTTCACATTCCAGGATGTCTGGCTCTAGGTGAGTGGTCACACCTTAGTGATTATTTGGGTTGTGAAGATCTTTTTTGTACAGTTCTTCTGTGTATTCTTGCCACCTCATCTTAATATCTTCTGCTTCTGTTAGGTCCATATCATTTCTGTCCTTTGTTGAGCCCATCTTTGCATGAAATGTTTATTAGTCATTAGTTCATTAGTCATTGCATGAAATGTTCCATTAGTCATTCAGTTCAGTTCAGTTCAGTTCAGTCACTCAGTCATGTCCGACTCTTTGCGACCCCATGAACCGCAGCACACCAGGCCTCCCTGTCCATCACCAACTCCCGGAGTTTACCCAAACTCATGTCCATTGAGTTGGTGATGCCATCCAACCATCTCATCCTCTGTTGTCCCATTCTCCTCCCACCTTCAATCTTTCCCAGCATCAGGGTCTTTTCAAATGAGTCAGCTCTTCACATCAGGTGGCCAAAGTATTGGAGTTTCAGCATTAGTCATTGGGAACTTGCAAATGAAGAAGAAAATGAGATACTACACACCTGTTTGAATGGCTTCAGTTAAAAAGGCTGATCATACCAAATGTTGGCAAGGTTTTGGAGGATCTAGAATCCTTATAATACATGTAGGTAAAAATGTACAAAAGTCTTAGAAGACAGTTTGATAGTTTCTTAAAAGGTTAAACATACACCTACCATTCCATCCAGATATTCCACTCCTAGAGAAAATGAAGATTATGTCTCTATGAGACTTTTACATGAATGTTTACAGCAGTTTTATAAATAATGGCTAAAAACTGGAAACAACCCTAACATCCACCAGCAAATGAATGGATCAACCATTTGTGGTGTATCTATATGGTAGATTATACTCAATAATGAAAAGAAGTGAGCTATTGATATAGTGAACAACACAGATGACCTCACATGAGAAAAGTAGAATGAGAAATGAGAAAAGCAGAGCCCCCAAGGAAATACATACCGCATAATTTCACTTATATAAAATTCTAGAACATGCAAAGCAATCTCTAATGACAAAGCAGATCAGTGGTTGCTTGGAGTGAGGGAGTTGGTGGGGGCAAGTGGGAGTGATTACAAAAGGACACAAGGAAACTTTGAGGCTGGTGGATAATTTCAGTCTCTTGATGGTAGAGATCATTTCATGAGTGTAGACATATGCCAAAACTTATCAAATTGTATGCTTTAAATATGTGCAGTTTATTGTGTGTTAATTCTTACTCAATTAAAAAAAAGGTGCAATCTTTATGGAGGGATTTAAAGATGCCCCTTACTTGGTAAAATTAAAACTTGGCATCTCTTAGGAGGGAAAAAAAAACTGATGAGGTTTTAATGATTTGGGCATAGAAATATAACCTTTTAGTACAGATGAGAAACCAAAGTTAAACTGTAAACATAATAGTTGCTATCGCTTTAGTTCCTCCTGTTTACAAGGTATTGAAACAAGTGGTTCAGAAGGTATCTGGTTCAGCCCTGTGGGGACAGCTGCCTGTTTGGTTTATAAGCATTTGGACTTAGCCCAAGTTCTGTAGCACTCACTTTATGATGAGGGCTAAAGCATCAGAAGCAGGATTCCGATTGCGAAGACAGGAAAATGCTACCTTCGTATTCTACCTTTGTGAGAGACGTAAAATCTCTTCTGTCTGCATCATGCGTGATAATCGGTAAAGTACGTTTATAAATTTCATTTTTGGGGGTCATCTCAATGATTCCATTATAGGTAGGATAAGTATTATCCCCATTTGCTTGGGAGGCATACTGAGACCCAATGAAGCCAAGCTGTTTACCCGGATCACAGAGCCCCCATCTTCTTAGGCAGAGGTCACCATTCTCCCCGTGGCACCTTACTGCTTCCCCAAACTCATGTCTTTGAGTATTTGGCCAGGACCTTATGCTCATCAATTTGTCAGGCAGTTAGTAGAGTCCCATCTATTTGTATATGAGGTGTTCATGGCTGTGATCCCATCTAATCCTGTTTCCCTATCTATAAATGGATAATAACACAACCACTGGCCTCACAAGGTTGTTATAAGAGTCAAAGACTCAGATGTGAAAGAGCTGTGATAGTCAAACAGTACTGTACACACAGCGGGTGATGACGTTTACTATGTGATTGCCTTCATCTGGCCTGATTACTGAGGGCACAGTACTGAGCAAGCGTCTTTGTAAAACTATCAGGGAAACACAAGAGCTTAATTCCTTTATTTGCACCATGCCTTCCATCCAGATTGCCATATTTCACAATAAATGAAGTCTGGTACACTGAATTACTTTGATTTTAAATTCTTCTTTCCAAGATCTCAAAAATCATTTTTTTTGTTCCAGCCACAGAAACTGGTAGCCTTGAAAGGAGACAATACAGAGCTAAAGGCAGGCAGGCTACAGTCCACGGGGTTGCAAAGAGTTGGACACGACTGAGTGACTAAGCACAGCACATGAGGATTTACTTAGCCAAGAAGGTTGGTCCATGCCTGGCACCCCTTTTCCCCTTGTTTGTGTTGACTGACATCTCTCCTTGCTTTCTGTCACTTTCAGTGGCCCTCTCTCTTCAGTATCCCTCTTTACTCTTGAGCCACTGGGGAAGCCCATGATAAACTGTGAGGCAACCAATATAGGCTTTAGTACTGTCTTGGATGGCATTTCACAAAATAGATTTTCAGGAGATCGGGAAAAAAATTCTGTGATCCAATAAGTTCAGAAAAACTGGGTTGAACAACATTAAATAGATTCCTTTCCTGTAGGACTTTTCAGAACCTTTCATATTTGTATCGAAACTTCAAGAAAGGGCATATCAACATTTCCCAAATCTGATTCCAAGAACTGTGGGGCTTTTTGTGAATCATCTCTTGGTTTACTACTCCAAAGAATACACTTTGAGTAATGCAGTTTTGTAACCTGTTATTTGATATATTGGTAAAATGACAATTTTCTTAAGAGTTTTCTGTCTGTCCCTACTGGCATATCTAAAACAAAACATGGCATGTTTTCTTGACTGAATCTCGAGAATTCCAGCTTCTCAATTTTCTATTCATGATTTTAAAATTCATTGAGGTTCATTTAACCTTAGAAAAACTGGAGATATAAGAGCACACAAAGGCTGTAAGTTTTCATCTAATAATGAAACTCAATCTAGGCAATACCTTTTTGTTTTAATTTTTTCACCAAATCCTCTAGATTTTGCCCTGTTAAGTCCCTCCATTTATTTCATCCTTGATTCCGTGGCCCATCCTGGATTCCATAGGAGCAGACACGAAAGAAAAGTGGTGATGCATGTACCTAACAACTCTCTTCTATCAGCATAGTGTTTGCATTAACTTTTAGTGTTCCCAGTAGTAGGATGAGTTTAATTCTCAGCATGAAAAGGATTATCGTGGTATGGATGTGTTCTTTTACAGTTTGTTCCCCAGACTATAGAAAAGTTCAATAATCAGGCTAGGACTTAAAAGAGAGTGTCAGAATGAATAGTAATTGTCAGTGAGAAATTTGAATGAGTTCGATGCCATCGCCTACCAGCAAGGAATGGGAGGCAGGAGAAGGAACATGGGGCTAGGGACATAGAGTCAGGAAAGGGAGCAGGTAAATTGGGTTCATTTCTGGCTTGTAATATGTATGTGGTGCTTCTCAGGTGGCTCAGTGGTAAAGAATCCGCCTGCAATGCAGGAGATGAGGGCTCGATCCCTGGGTCAGGAAAATCCCATGGAGAAGGGATGGCAACCCACTCCAGTATTCTTGCCTGGAGAATCCCACAGACAGAGAAACCTGAGGGGCTACAGTCCATGGGGTCGCAAAATAGTTGCACACAACTTAGTGACTAAACAACAACAACATGTCCATAGGATATATAGCCACTGGCTAGATACTCCAGGAAAGCTTGGGCTTGTGGTTTGGATTGCTCATCGGACTCTGAGGTCGACCACTCTTTTAGAATTGCCATGTTACATCTAGTGTGTTCTTATTAGACCTCAAGGATTGCCCTTCATTTCTGAGCTCCTTTTACCCTGCCTCTTCTCTAAATGAGAGGCCTTTGCTATTCCTTTTTGACTAAAAATGACTTCTGTAGCACATCGCCACCTATACTCACCCAGATTACCATGTCCCCCGTCCCCCACAACATACACACATTCTTTTGTCCTCTTTGAGCCAGTCCTTTCAAGGCTATACTATCCTTCAGTGCTAAGTACCTCTCCTGGTCTCTTTCTCCACTCATAGAAAAAGGAACCAGATTTCCCCTGCATTACTTACCATCAGTTTAAACAGTAGTTTTGTTTCTGTTATTTCCCCTTTCAACCTAGTGATAAAGTTTGCCACTGTTGCTCTCTCCACCTGACACAGGAAGAAAGACTTCCTTCCTTCATTGCTTCCTTCCTTTGCCCAGGCTTATGAATAATCTTCCCTTTCTCTTGGACTCCAGATGCTCACCTTTTCTTTAAAAAAAAAAGAAAAACGCCCGAGAGTCACTCCTCCTGAATCCTTCCGGTTTTCTCCATCTGATAAACTTCCTCTTCTACCTAGTTCATCAAGGATGCCTATGAAGCTGTTGTCCCATTGATTGATGTCTCAGTGTTGTAGGTCAGTGTTGGGCTTTTCCTTTACCCATCTTTTAGCTGTATTGACCTACATCTTTCCTCTGTATCACTTCTCAGTGGCCCTCCTTCTTTGGTATCCCTTTGCCTTCTTCCATTCCAGACTATTTCTGTGACCATCTCAAAAATCCATCTCCAGTTGTAATCTGAGAGCTTGATCTATTGCTAGTTTCCTCTGTTATTTTTTTGGATCTGACTTTTAATTAGATTGACAGTGTTTCTCTGAACACCTTCATTTGCTCTACAGTACTGCCAAAGGCCCTGACAAAACCCCTTCATGGTGAGCATCAACTGATAAGAAGAGAAGAATGGGGGAGAAAAAATGTTGTCAGCAAGACTTTTATAGGCCCTTTGTTTGTACTGAGTTATTACCACTGAAGCACTTTTGGTTTCCTAACCACCAGTTGGAGAAACTGGTCACATATCTACTGGGTGGTGACCACTCTGTCAGCAAATACTTGTGTAGGTTAGGACTTTGTACAGCTTTCTTTCTTCCTTTCTCTAGAAGTTTGAAAATAGCCAATTGCTCCCTTTTCCTTTATTTAACACATATCAGAGCAGTCTTTATGAATCTCCACGTTCCCATTTTCTGTTTGTTACACAAGTAGCATTCACATTTTCATCCTGTTCTTTTTTGCTGAATGTCTCCTGGGTGTTGTAGCTGCTTGGTCATTAGACAGTATCAGTAAGATATATGCTACATTTAGCCTTCCACTATTTTCTTTCTTTCTTTCTTTGTTTTGTTTTTTTTTTTGGTCAACACATTAGATTTAAAAAAATCTTTTTTAATTTATTTTTTCTAATTGAAGTATAACTGATTTACAATGTTGCGTTAATTTCTGCTGTACAGCAAAGTGACTCCGTTATACATGTATACATTCTTTTTACTACTCCTTTCCATTATGGTTTATCTCAAGATATTGAGTATAGTTCCCTGTGCTACACAGTAGGACCTTGTGGTTTATGCATTCTATGTATAATAGTTTGCATCTGCTAATCCCAAACTCCCAGTCCATCCGTTCCTCTCTCCCCCTGTTCTCTATGTCTGTGAGTCTGTTTCTGTTTTGTAGATAGGTTCATTTATGTCATATTTTAAATTCCACATATAAATGATATCATAAGGTTTTTATCTTTTTCTGATTTACTTCACTTAGCATGATAATCTCTAGTTGCACTCCACCATTTTCTAATCACTTGTATTAGCCCTTCCACATCTTCACACTTATCTAATAGTCTCCCCTTCTCTTCCTTTGTGGTATGAACTATTTATACAAACCACATAATTTTAAAAATCAACGTGCTACCATACACCTCATAATAATTAAAGCTCAGTGTTAGCTGCTGGTAGACATGTATGATTTTTGAAAGAGGCTTCATTTGCTCACAGTATACTTCATTTCATAGCCATCACAAGCAAAAGAAATTGCAACCTTTGGATGTTCCCTTTGTTCTTCCTTCTATCCTCTTCTCCCATCCTCTGCCATTACCTATTCAATTGTCTCAATTTTTCCATTGCATCAGAGTTTGCTTGTCCTATGGAATGAAGACAGAATAGCATTCCTGAGCCCCTAAGGACTCTTCTGTGCTACAAGGTTATTCTCCTTGTGCTGCAAGGGATTGTGGCTTCTCTGGTGGCTCAGATGGTAAAGAATCTGCCTGCAATACAGGAGACCTGGGTTTTATCCCTGGGTGGGGCAGATCTCCTGGAGAAGGGAATGGCAACCCACTCCAGTATTCTTGCCTGGAGAATTCCATGGACAGAGAAGCCTGTCCATGGGATTACAAGAGTCAGACCCAACTGAGCCACTAACACAAACACAAGGGATTGTATAGAAACGTGCACTTTGATGCACACCCTTCACTAGTTCACACTTCTCTCCAGAAAATATCCTCCTTCGCAAAGAGCTCGATCCTATAGGCACCCACAAATATTATAGAAAAGTACCATAAAACTAAGCTAGGAAGTGAATGATGTTTAAAGGATAAAGAAATAGAAGAATTTTCCTGAAATGGAGATGGTCTCCCTTTTGTTTTTTGATTATTTTGTTTTTTGAAGCACATCAGTACAGGTGCCAGACATTTCACTCCACTTTCTTTATTTGACAAATATTTATTAAAAGATGACTACGATCCAGTGCATCTGCTAATACTTCAGAATCTCAGAAGAATGGGACTCAATTCTTACCCTCATAGAACTCATATTCTAATAAGGAGACATATTTCTAAATAAATAAGGAACCATTTGGCTTGTGTTTCCGCCTGAGACACAGACTGAGTGATGAGGGAGCTGGCCCTGAGTAACATGTAGCTAACTTTGCAGAGGACTCCAGGAAGGCCTTTTAGAATTCTTCTAGACTCTTAGAGAATCTCTTTGAGCTGGGCCCAGCGGAGGGAGAAGAAGAGCTGGGCAAGCAGTATGCAGAGATCAAGGATTTGCTTCTCCTTACTCCATCTGAACTGAGTGAAACTTGATGGGATGAGTCAAGGAAGACCAAATAAAGAATTTTGTGCCATGAGAACTTTCGTGACAAACGGAGTTCTATATAATGGTGAAAGCAGAGGCTTGGTGGAGATTTGATTATAAATGCAGCATTAGGTATATGTGATGTTGATGCCTTTATAAAATAGCACAAGGCTTAGAAATGAGGGCAAATTTAGAAAGACTCCAATAATGGTATAGAATAGTGATGGGTTAATTGTGATTAAAAATCTATGTCAGGGATTCTGAAAAACAAGAGAACTCTTCTCTATTAGTTACAGGTTCAGAAAACAGTCACCTTACTTTGATACTGTTTTTTTAACTTACCATTGATAGGGTGCAAATTATTTAACTTTTTTTTTTCAGCGATAAGAATTTCTCACCATTATTGCACCCCACCAACAATTGTATGAAGAGAATTTAGAAGTTTCTTTCAAAGAGAGGGGGAGTGACAAAGAGAGAGATATTTGCACATGGATTTAGAGCAATTAATTTCTGGAACTTGTCCTTGAAAAGGCAGTTACTTTGGTGAAAACTATTCTTTTCCTCTGAGTGCTTCTAATGGGTAAAACGATTCATGTTTTCATCGAATGGTTGTTTAAAAGAATTTGGTTTTCGTTGAGAAGGATTAAAGGCATGTGCCTAATTGCTAAATATTATTTTTAAAAAACTCGTCTGAGTCTGTCTTTATGGGCTGTGAGTGGTTTCGTCTTTAGAAGCTTGTTTTAGGATCTTGTGCCAAAACAAGCCTGTTCAGACTAGAATTATCTGGCAGGGAATTTTTTCTGTCTTGAGCAGGAACATCAGAAAATGTTCACTGCAATCTCCAAGTTTACTTGCTGAGCAATTTACTAAATAAGAGATATGAAAATCAAGTGACCATCAGCTGGTCTAAATGTTTTTGGTCAGTGTAGTCACAAGACCTCAGGTATGCAAAACTTGGATCGCTGCAACCATGCGCTGGTTATGGCGAGACCCTGGCTTCAGTCCTCAAATGTAACACAAAAGGAATCCGAGTTCACAAGAACATACTTTAATTAGACACCTGTATTTAAAAGGTTGGGATTTTCCTCAGGCATAGTTTCACCCTGTGCCTTTCTTTCCTGGGCTACAGTTAGAGTTATTTCGACTTTTTGTTCTTAACCACGTGGGAAGCAGTTTGTTTTTTTTTGTAAACAGCTTCATTGATATACAGAGAACCACATATATGTAATGCATGCAGCTTGATGAATTTACATATGCAAACACCCATTACCATCACCACAAACCAGGTAATACACCTAACATAGCTTCCTTCTGTCTTTTTAAAATGTATGTGTGGTAAGAACACTTATCATGGGATCTACTCCATGGGAGGCAATTTTTGTTTACTTTTGAATTAAACTGTTCAAGTAACATACTGGTGTGTGCTTTGTCAAATCCATAAATATGCTGTAGTAATTGACTATCTTCCTATTTAGTTCCAGAAAGCTGCTAGTGCATGTGCTAAAATATGTGAAAAGTCATGGATGAGGATTGGTCCCCGCCAAACTTAGAGCCAAACTTTATAGTTTTTGACTTGGTAAAGCTGATATTCTAGCAGTGATATGAAACTGTTCATCCCTCTTCATTTACTACCTGTACATATAGTGCTTGGGGGTCAAAATTTCTTTCCCCAAATTATAATTTGTAAACTTAGGGATGCTTTGGGGAGGCAAAGTAGAATCATCCAGATAATCCCTCAAAAAACAGGGAAGTCTACTCTTCTTTTCATTGAATAACCTATGAAGCAGCATTTCATTCATTTCCAGGGAAACTTTGATGAGCATGTCAGCTTGGCGTTAAACATCAGTGGGTGTCTTTACCTCTTGACTGGATTTATAGGTTGCCCCTGGTCTCAAATCCTAGGTTAACATTTCAAGAAATGGTCTTTATCCCTGTTCCAGGCATGCTTTCCAACAGCAGGTGGCAGGCTTAACTTTTAATAAGTCTTTCCTTCCCTTTTAGCTCTCTTTCCCATTATGTGTACCTTAAACAAATGGTCTCCAGCCAGGATGGATAGGTTGTCGTTTATGACTGTCTTTGTTTTATTTTTTTGCACTGTGAATAGGACTTCAACGGTGACTAACTTGGTTATAGTTCTGTTACTCTTCCCTGGGGTTTAGTTAGTTGTCTTCTTAATTATTAGATAATAGAATTGTATAATTGACTTATTTATAAACTTATGTATTATTGGTTGATAGTCTATGCTATAGTATATTCCTTATATATTCTAGTCCCTGTATTTTAATAATCTTTAAAATGTGTATTATTGGTTAGTGGTTGACACTAATCTATAGAGCTTCCCTGGTGGCTCAGACAGTAAAGAGTCTGCTTGCAGTGTGGGAGACCCAGGTTTGATCCTTGGGTTGGGAAGATCCCCTGGAGAAAGAAATGGCAAACCACTCGAGTATTCTTGCCTGGAAAATCCCATGAACGGAGGAGGCTGGCAGGCTGCAGTCCATGGGGTCGCAAAGAGTCGGACATGACTGAGTGACTTCACTTCATTTCTAATCTATAGAGTAGCCTTCCATAAAATTTTATCTACAGTTTTTCCTTTTTGTATTACCTAGATAAATTTAAAAGTTGGGGGAAAAGACCATCTTAACTTTATAGTTCTTTAGACTTAGGAAGATTTGGAGGATAGTGTGAGCTTTGAGAATTAAAAATACCATTCTTCTAATCTAAATATACACCAAAATTTATAAAAGATAATCCTTTGAATTTTGGTGTTAAAACTAACCAAACTAAACCCTTGCCTCACTTTAATTGTTAGTCTTCTTAGTCATAAAGATAGTTACGAACATTTAGTTTTAGTGATTTATGAAATGTAAGTTTGTGTGTTCTATAAACGCTTTCTTTTATATTGAAGGTAAGATTCAGCCAAACTCGTACAAGCAATTTGTTTTTCTTAGTTTGGTATGTATGCCATGGCTTTTAGGTGATGACAAAATATACTTCATAGATGGAGTTGTTTTTAATTTATTTAAAAAGAAAACAAAACAGTCAAAACAAAAACCTACTTCACTTTATAAATTCCATCCTTCTTTCCTAAGAGCTAACCACCTGGTGAAACACTATCATTATAACTTGGCAAGTGGGTTCACTCTTAAAATTAGACATCTGTGATTATATAGTTAAATCATTCCCTTGAAACTGACATATTTAGAGCTCTCAGAAAACCAGTCATCTTATACCTAATACATTTTTTATTTTTTATTTTATATTGGAGTAGAGTTGATTTACAATGTTGCCTAACATATTTTTAAAGCTACCTCTTTTAGGCAATAAATATTTGCATCCGGCTGCATGTCCGCTCAAATTATACTAATGTAAAGTTCTAAGTATAACCTTTCTTCCAGTTGATGATAACTTTCCTAAATCTTTTCCAAGTGATAGCCAAAGCATTTTAAATTCATAAGAAGGTCAGATTGTAAAATGTGTACTTGGACCGAAGCTGCATAGTCACTTACTTTCTACAAAAATCCAAAAGTCGGAAACAATAATTGGCTACCATGGTCATGTGCTGATATAAGAACACCTTCTCCAAGACACCAGGCTTCTTCCCACTTTAGGGCCTTTGTTCTGAATCTTGCCTCTCTCTGTGATGTTATCTCACTGCAGGTGTGTACACAGTTCTCCTTCAAGAATCTGCTCAAATATCATACCTGCAATGAGGTTTTCTGTGACTACCTTCTGAACATTCCTCTTTACTCTGTTGCTTTACTTTATGGAAGTGATCATCCATACCTGTTGAGTTTCTTTTTTGTCTTTCCCGACCCTAAATATTCAGCGCTCAGTTCCATGAGTGCAGGGTCTTGGTTCAGTGTCACATCCTCAGTGCCTGGAAAAAATTAACGAGAAAGCAGTCAGTAGGCATTTCTGGGGTCAATGAATCAATCAATCAATGAGGAGGACACCTATCCTCTGCTTATACCTACACAGTATTATGGGAGGAGGGGCTTCCCTGATGGCTCAGATGGTTAAGAATCTGCCTGCAATGCAGGAGACCTGGGTTCAATCCTTGGGTTGGGAAGTTCCCCTGGAGAAGGGGATGGCTACCCACTCCAGTATTCTTGCCTGGGAAATCCTATGGACAGAGGAGCCTGGCTACAGTCCATGGGGTCGCAAAGAGTTGGACACGACTGAGTGACTAACACTTTCATTATGGGAAGAAAGCTGGGAACTGACATACTAGTGAGCTGCTCCTTTGAATACTTTGTAACATAACTTCTTTGCAGTTTTCATTGGTGTTTTAGGTGTTTGGTGGAAATAACTATCATCCTATATAGAGGAAGTGATATGATTTTTCCTGCAATTTATTGTACGTATGTGCATCATTGCTAGATTAAAGTGGTGTAAAGCAAACGAAAATTCTCCAAGGCCACAATGAAATGGTGGATTGAGGTTTTGTTTATTAATTCATTTGTTTTTCATACATGCATGTATATACTTTTCCATTTATACATGTAAATATTTTGCATTTATACACACATACACATACACATGCACGCATACATTTTACTGCAAAAACGTGCCACATAATCAAGTGTAGATTTTTCTCATAAGCAATCATGCATGCTCTAAAAGGACAGGGAGTTTCATCTTTTATTTTGTTTGTTGCTGACTCTCTAACACCCGAGAGACCATCTGGCACTTTCCTCAATATCACTCAATATATGTTGAGTAAGTAAATAAACCTAGAGACTGTTAAATTGCATACATGGGATTAGTGTCAGTCAGACTGCCAATGAAGAAAATATGCAAATGAAACCTCCTGATACCATTTCCACATAAGTTTCCAGGACTGATGTCTTCTCTTTCCTTCCACAGAGCCCCACCCTGAAGGCTGCATATCATCTAGCTGCTGGAATGTGTAGGTACCCTCAATGGCTCAGTAGCCAGTGTAGATCCTGTGTTTTGTAATCAGTAGCTACATCTGGCTACTGGGTCTCTGATGGCATCTTCCACCTTCAGTTACTGTGTCCTGAGTGAGATTATTGAGAAGTCCTCAATAATAAAGCTTTACCTTGATTTATACATATGTATACACACAGAGTTACATTCTGGGGTGACTGGTAAGTCTTCTTATTAGCTGGAGTGTGGGAACTGTCAAGCTTTCATGAATGATAAGGTCTATTGAATTTCAACACCACAAAGGGGAGGAATCTGGATAGTTTATCCATAGATTGTTTATAATATCATTTTTTTCTCTCTCTCCCATGTGCTTCCATCATTTGGTCACAAGACTGTCTATCAAGCATTTGGTTATAAATCAATCTATCTATCTATCATCCATCTACCTACTACCTGTCTTACTTATCCATCTATCTTATCCATCCATCCATCCATTTCATCTCTTGACTTTTAAATGACATTCTCAAAATAACATGGTAATTTTATTTTAAGGAAGTTTTACCTGTAGTAGATACATCCCAGCAGTGCATTTGGGACTTGGGGTTGTCTTTTACCTTTGTTAGAGAAGATAAATGCCAGAAATCTTGAATGCAGCAGGCAATTATATTGAAATCATATGTGGGAAGTCTTACAGGCCCAACATCCAGGTCTAGGGCATGAACCTGGCATACAATGTAGATTTCTGTGTTTGTTGAGCAACAGCTACATTGTCTGCTGGGTTTCAGGCTACCTGGAAACACGTTCTTCATGGCTGTTTTCATCAATGCTTCACCTATACTGTTTTGGAATAACTTTTGCAGGCAGCATAAACCACTGGGCTTAATCATTGGACAGAGTGCAGTGAAAGGACCCCATGAAAGCTGATCATTTTAGCAAAATGTGATTTTGTTATGATTTCACCAAGATGGTCACACATCAGCCTGGGAAGATCAGTGAATCAGAGACCAAGTGTAATGTTACCCTTCCTTCTCTCTGCCTCAGCTCTCAAGGATTGGTCACCTACATGTTATTAGTAATTATTATTTGATTTCCATTCCTATTTACTATCAGAAGGCATAGCCTCTATGGGCTTCATCACTCTGCCCTGCTACCTCACCATTCCTCCTCATTTTGGCTTCTTGACCACCTGCAGGAGCCCAGTTTCTTTTTGTTCTTTTTCCACAGCCCCATAATTTTTTTAAATGACTTTCAGTCTCACCAGAATCTGTATCTCTCACTCTGCCCCAACATCCCACCCCATCATTTGCTCCCTGACGTGAACTCTAAAATGGGTTTTTTGTTTTTGTTTTTTTGCCACTATTCACCATCTCTCATGAAACCGGAAGAAGAGCAGCTTTCTTATGGAATGAGAAAGAACTTGTAAAGATAAACCACCAGTTTTCAGGAGAAAAAGAAGAAAAGAAGGCTGGAAATAGCTTCTGGAAAACTTTCTTCCATTATGTTTTGTTTGTCTGTTCCTGGTAAATAAATTTAAATCTCTCAGTGTTAAAAAAAGATTAATCTATACCATTAAATTCTCAGTAATAAAGAAATATAAGTTTTAAAGGAAATACTGTAAACCCTTCATTAGATGAACTGGAGACTTTTAGTAAGAAAATATGAATTTTAAATGAATACAAGTTAACAGATTTAAGGCAGAAAATGAATATAAGGAACATGAAGATAAATGTCTGTATGTAATAGTCGATTGTAATGATATAATGTATTTATTTCACCCTGTGCTGAATCAGTAAAAATAAAGTCAATGACTTGGAGCTTTTAAAATATAGTGTATGTTTGTGTATCTTTTGACTTCCAATCCATTGTCTATTTTGTACCTAAGTCATTGGCCTTTGTGCCCTGTTAAGAGAAAGTCATTCTACTTGAGCTACTTGACAGCCTTTGAAGAATGAGAAAAGTCTCTGGGACACATGATTATGTTTATTACATTATAATCATCAAGGAGACAGTTTTCTTTCTCCTCTCTTCACTCTTATACTTGTGATGTTCTGAGTCCCTTTGACTATCCTTACACAAAGACAATATTGACAGTGGAGCCTATCGTGAAGAAGAACTCCCTAGTTACATGGTCAAGTTTTCATTTCCCTCTCAAGTTTGATGGACCAGTATCGAATTGATCCCCAAAGCAAGAATAAAAGTGCAAATAACCAAGAACTTGTTTTCTCATTTTTTCTCAGCTTTTACTCTGGGACCCAAGAAAGGATGGACTTTGGTATGTTGGCTCTTCCTAGAGAAGGCATAGCACCCACTATGTGATTATTTTTTAACTTTCCATTTTGAAACAATTTCACACTTTAAGAAAACTTAAAAAGTGTAAAGACAGTGCTTGCGGGGGTTTAAAATGATGCAACTGTTTTGGAAAAGTTTCGCAATTTTCAAAAAAGTTGAAACAGTCACCATACATATGACCAAGCGTGTCCACTCCTAGGTACATACACAAAATTGAAGGCAGATACTTATACAAATACTCATTGACGTCAGCACTATTCCTATTGATAATAGCCAAAAGATGGGAACAACCCAAATGCCCATCAACTGATGAATGGATCAACAAAAAGTGGTCTATCCATACAATGGAATATTATTCAGCCATAAAAAGAAATGAAATACTGATAGTTGCTACAATATTGAATGAAACTTGAAAACATTACACTAAGTGGAAGAAGCCCCCCCTCCAAAAGAAACAAGCTGAATATTGTATGAATCCATTGTATGAAATTTCTAGAATAGGTAAGTTTAGAGAGATGAACAGTAGGTGAATGGTTGCCAGGAGCTAGGGGAAGAAGGGTGTGGGGAGTGACTTCTAACGCATAGAGGGTTTATCTTTGGAGTGATGAAAATATTCTGGAATTCATGTCCAAGTAATGGTTGCACAACCTTGTAAATATATTGAAGACTACTGAATTGTATATTTCAAAAGGATGAGTTTTATGGTATGTAAATTAAGTCTCAAAAATATAGACTCTCACATACTCCTTTTCAATTTTCCCAGATGTTAATATCTCAGGTAACTAGTTGTAAAAATCAGTAAAATAACATCAGTATGATAAAATAATCAAAGATACTTTATTCAAGTTTCATAATTTGTCTCACCATTGTCCTATTTCTGGTTCAAGATCCAATCTAAGATGCCATGATTAGTTGTCCTGTCTCCAGTTTCCTTTAACCCAGGACACTTGCTCAGCCTCCCCTTTGTCTTTCATAGCTTTGCCACTTTTGAAGAGTACAAGCCTGTTATTTTGTAGATGGTCCCTCAATTTGGATTTTTCCGATAGTTCCTTCTGCTTAAATTTGAGTTGTGTGTTTGGCAGGAATACTACATAAGTGACTTTGTGTCCTTAGTGCATCATATCAGAAGGCACGTTATGTCAATTTGTCCCACTACTGGTGATGTTAACTTTGATAATTTGGTTAAGTTGGTGTCTGATCCTGGCTATTTGCATTTTTTCTTTCTTGCTTTAAAAAAATTTCCTTTTATCACCATCCTGTACTCCCATTTTCCTTCACTCCCCACCCAAAGTTAACTATGTTTAATACACATCATTTAATTTGTATATATTCTTGAAAATATATCTTTGTTGGCATTCTGATATTTTTAATTTACATGAGTGGTACTGTATTATAGCTCATTCTGTTTCTTTTTTAAATTAAGCACTATGTTTTTAAGGTCAGTCCACTTTGTTGTCTAATTTGTTGCTTCTAATTCTGTATAACCCTCTATGATGTTGCAACTAACACATATCTATACCACTTCCAGTAATGGACCCCAAATGGGAACCAATTTCTTGTCACCACAAATAACATTATAATAATAAACATTCTAATACATGTCTCCTTCTGGATCTGTGTAGGAAATTATTTGGAATATATAGTGAGTGGAGTTGTTTGATCATAATATATACACAGACAGACACACACACACGTACATACAACATACCCCTCAGAATGGCCTGATCAGTCTGCTCCCTACATCAATGAATGAGATGTGCTCTGCATATCTCTGCCAAAAATTGATTCACTGGAGATATTTTGCCAGGCTCAGAGGTGTAAAGTGATAATGTTTCAGTTTGCATTTCTCTAGTTACTAATGGTTATGATCATCTCTTCATATGCATTTGAGTTTTGGAAGTTTAATATAAATTTCCTGTTCATATCTTTTCCCATTTAAAAAATTTTTAAATTCTGAAATACAGCATGCTTATGGGAAAATGCACATAAAATAAGTGAACAACTCACTGAACAGATTTGTGTAACCATCACCCAGGTCAAGAAATGGAATATTGCCGGTATCTCAGAAACACTATTCCAATATGTCCATGCCACTCGCCATCCCTTCCCCTCCCCAAAGGAAACATATCCTAAAAGTATAGCTTAGTTTTCCTTGCTAATGAAGTGTCTATAAATGGAATTTTAAGAACATAATCTTTTGTGTTTAATTTATTTTTCTCAAAAAGTGTGAGATTTATCCATGCTTTATGTAGATGTAGTTTGTTCATTTTCATTGCTGCATTTTAATCCATGTTAGTAAATATTTGGATATTTCCAGTTGTGCATCCAGTAACCTTGCTATGAATGTTCTTTTACTTACAGCCTGATGGCACCTGTACACTCATTCTATTGGAGAATACTTAGGAATAGAAGTGTTAGGTCATGGAGTTTGGATAAGTCAGCTTTAGTAGATAATGCCAGTGTTATGTGGTGATTGTTAGACTTTACATTTCCACCAACCATGTGTGGGAATTTCTATTGCTCCACATACTTATCAACACAGTATTGTAAGTCTTAATTTTAACCACTCTGCTAGGTATTTAGTGGTATTTATGGTGCATTTAACATAATGATTAATGAGATAGATCAGATTTTTATATGTTCATTGGCCACTTATACCTCCATTTTGGTAAGGTACAAGTTCAAATCTTGTGCTCATTTTTATGTTGGGTTGAGTTTCTTGTTGACTTGTAGGAGTTCATATATCCTGGATGTGAGTTTTTTGTTATTTTATTACAAATATATTTTACTCTGGTTTCTCTTTCATTTTTCAGTGGTTCAAACAAAAATCTTTTATGTTATTCAATCTATAAATCTTTTCTTTCATAATAATTGTTGGGTTTTGTGTACCTGGTTAAAATCTTTCCCTTACCACATTCTTTTTTTTTACTAAGCTATGTAAGTTTTGATATCCACTAGAGTTGATATTGCTTGGGATATTTGTTTTAGGCATTTCACATTGGCATTATACAATTTCAGAATCCATTGTAAATTTTGACAAACAGTTTAGGATTTTAATTGAAATTGTAGTTAGTCAGTTTGGGGAGAATTGACATTTATACTTTACTGAGTCTTCTGATACATGAATATTGGAATTTCTCCATTGGTTCAGGTCTTCTTTATTTTTTTAGAGTGTTTCGTAGTTTTCCACATAGAGCTCTTGTATATCATATATTAGATTCAGAGGTAACTGATTTTTGTGAGGCTATTATAAGTGGCATCTTCTTAAAATTTCACTTTGTAGTGGATCATTGCTGGTATATAAAAATGCAGTGTTTTTTGTTTTGTTTTTGCTTTGTATCCACCAACATTGCTAAACTTAGTTTTTAATCCCAAAATTAACTGTAGATTCTTTTGAAGTTTTCTATACATACAAATATATCTGTGAATAAATTTTCTGTATAATCTTTACACTTCTTATTTTTGTTTACTAATTGTACCGTCTAGGACATATAGTACAATGTTGAATAGAAGAGTAGATAGAGGGCATCCTTGTCTTAGTATCAAAGGGAAAGCTTTCAACATTTAGTTTCTTTGTAGAGTGGGCATCTTTTAAGACAGTTTACTTCTCTTCTAAGGTGGTTAAGAATTTTTTTATCATGAGTAGGTAGTGAATTTTATCAAAGGCTTTTTCTACATTTATTGAGATGGTTATCTAATTTTTGTCTTCTTTGTTTAGGTAATGTGATGAATTACACTGATTTTTTTCAAGTCACCTTTAATGAGGTCTAATTTACATATGTTAAAATGAAGCCATTTTAATTATATGGTTTGAAGAATTTTGATAAATGTATATACCCATTAACAACCATTACAATCCAGATATAAAGTATTCTGTGTTGAATACACACATTGTGTGTGTGTGTGTGTGTGTGTGTAAGTCGCTCAGTTGTTTCTGACACTGCAATCCCATGGACTGTAGCCCACCAGACTCCTCTGTCTGTGGAATTCTCCAGGCAAGAACACTGGAGTGGGTTGCCATTCCTTTCTCCAGGGGATCTTCCCAACCCAGGGATTGAACCCGGATCTTCTTCATTGCAGACAGATTCTTTACTGTCTGAGCCACCAGGGAAGCCCATAAAACCTACTACCTCCTTTTGGAGATTTTCTCCCTTGTGCTTCTCTTAAGTCAATTCCTATCTTTGTCACATACACAAGGCACACACCGATCTGCTTCCTATCACTGTACATTGTGTTGATTTTCTTAAAGATTTATGTAAATAGAATTATACAATATGTAGCCCTGTAAGTTAAGCTTCTTTTGCATGTATAGGTAATTTGTTCCTCCTTATTCTGGCCTGGAGAATTCCATGGACTGTATAGTCCGTAGGATCGCAAAGAGTTGGACATGACTGAGCGACTCTCACTCACTATTGCTGAGTAGTATTCTATTGTATGAATATCACACATTTACTTATCCATTTACTTGAAGATGAACATTTGGGTTCTTGTCAGTTTTTTTTTTTTACCATTATAAACAAAGTTTTATGAATATTCAATCTTTGTATGGATATATATTTTCTTTTCTCTTGGGAAAATAGCTATAAGTCATAGGTAGTTGTGTTTTTAATTTTACAATTTATGAGTTACATTTATATCCTTGTTAACCCTTAGTGTTAGCAGTCCTTTTTTAATTTCAGCTGCACTTAAGGGTTTTAGTTCATTATGGTTACACTGATAGTAGTATTTCTTTATGGTTTTAAATTATACTTTTCTAATGACTAAAGATGTTACTTTATTTTCATGTGTTTATCTGCCATTTGTATATATTCTTTGGTTAACTATTTATCTTTTGCTCATTTTTAATTAGCTTGTCTTCTCATTATTGAGTTTTAAGAGTTCTTTGTATATTCTGGGTATGTATCTTTTATTAGATACCTGTTTTGCTAATATTTTATCACAGTCTGACTCTGTTCCATGCCTTTTCATTTTCTTAAGAGTATTATTGTTGAAAGAACATTTTTAATGTAACATCTAATTTATACAATTTCCTTGTAAAATTGCTGTGCTTTTAATAGCTTATTGAAGAAATCTTTGCTTACCTCAGTTAGTAAAATATTTTTGTTGTATTTCCTTGCACAATATTCATAATTTTAGCTTTTTTATTTAGGTTTATGATCCTTTTCTAGTTAATTTTTATATATGGCTTGTAGTAAAGATAACAATTCTTTTTCCATGTAGCTTTCCAACCATTTGAGCACCATTTGCTGAGAAGACTATTTTATCCCTATTTAATTACATTGTCCACATTTTAGACAATCAATTAACTAAATACATGTGTGGGTCTATTTCTATGCTTTCTATTCTTTTCTGTTAAGTATATCTATCTTCATGTCAGTACCACTGTGTCTTGAGAGAGGAAGCTTTATTGTAAGACTTAAAATCAGTAGTTTATGTCCATCAACTTTATTCTTCTTCAAATCTTATTTCATTATTTTAGATCCTTTGCATTTCCATACACCTTATAGAATCATCTTTTTTGTTTTCTACAAAGCAACCAAGTGGAATTTTGATTGAGATTTCATAAAATCTGTAGATATATTTGTTATCTTAATAATGTTGAGTTTTTTTGATCCATGAACATGGTACAGATATTTGCTTTAGGGCTTTAAAATTTTTTCTCAGCAATGATTCACACTTTGCAAGAGTAGTGATCTTGTCCGTATTTTGTTAAATTTATTCCAAATATTTTATATTTTATCAGTGCTACTGCAACTGGTCCTTTTATAAAAATACCTATGTTTTTGTAATTTTTATGTATTATTTTTGGCTGCTCTGGGTCCTTGTTGTCTGCACAAGCTTTCCCTAGTTGTGGGGAGCAGGTGCTATTTGTTTTAGTATGAGGGCTTCTCATTGTGGCGGCCTCTTGTTATGGAGCACAGGCTCTACAGGCTCTTGGAGCACAGGCTTCAGTAGTTGCAGCATGTGGGCTCTAGGGCATATGGGCTTCAGTAGTTGTGGCACACAGGCTTAGTAGTTGTGGCTTATGGGCTCTAGAGTGCAGGCTCAGCAGTTGTAGTGCATGGGCCTAGTTGCTCCACAGCATGTGGAATCTTCCCGGAACAGCAAATTCTTAACCACTGTGCCACCATGGAAGTCCTGAAATTGGTCTTTTTAATATTCATTTCCAATTCTACTATCTAAATATATAAAATACAATTTATTTTTGTATATTTACCTCACTTCCTGTGACGTTACTAAACTTACACATCTGTCCTAGTCTGTCTGGGCTACTATAACAATACCATAGACTGTGTGGTTTATAAACAGAATAAATTTATTCCATATATATAGTGTATGTATATTTAAATTTTATTGATATATAGTTGATTTAATGTTATGTTATTTCTGCTGTACAGAAAAGTGAGTCAGCTATACATATATAAGAAATTAATTTCTTACTTCTTACAGTTCTAGAGGCTGAGAAATCCAAGATCAAGGCATTGACAGATTTGGTGTCTGATGAAGATCTGCTTCCTTGTTTGCTGTGTCCTCACGTGGTGGAAGGGGATTAGGGAGCTTTCTAGGGTCTCTTTTATAAGGGCACTAATCTCCTTCCTCAGGGCTCTACACACATGACCTGACCACCTCCCAAAGGTCCCACCTTCTAATACTATCACGCTGGGGATTAAGATTTAAGTATGAATTTTGGTGTTGTGAGTGACACAAACATTCAGTCCAATGCAGTATTCTTGTAGTTTCTTGACCTATTACCCTGGGTAAGACTTCAAGTACAATGTTGAATACATGTTGTGAGAACAAGCATACTTTTTCTCTTTTTTTCCATGTATTAAGATGACTATATGGCCTATCAGTTTTAGTCTGTAAGACGAATTACGTTGAATGATTTTTCAAATGTTACATCAACTTTGCATTCCTGCTATATACACTGTACTTGGTCAAAATACATAATCCTTGTTAGTATTTTATTGGCAATGTCTGCAGATATGTTCATGAGGGATATTGGTCTATAGTTTTATTTTTCTTTTCTGACTTTCACATCAGGATTATGCTGACCTCATAAAATGAGTTGGGAAGTATTTTTTCTTCTTTTAATTTCTTAAATAGTTTGTATAAGATTAGTAGTATTTCTTTTTTAAAATATTTGATAAAATGCACTACTGAAGTAATCTGAGACTGGAGTTTTCTTTATGGGAAGATTTTAAGTTAAGAATTTAATTTCTTTAATAGATACCAGTCAAGATTTTCTGTGTTCTTGAGTCAGTTTTTATATTTGTATATTCCAAAGAATTTGTGTCTTTTCACTTTTTTTCTTGATTTGGTTCCAACATTTTTCTTTCAGTAATTGATACAACGAGAATACAAAAAATTAATGAAGATATAGAAAACTTGGCTAACACTATCAATGAACTTAACCTAATTGACATTTGTAGAATATTCCATTCAACATCATAATACACATTCTTTCCAAATACACATGGAACATTCACCAAGATAGACCATATTCTGGGCCATAAAACATGTTTCCATATATTTTAAAGAGTTGAAAGTATATAGAGTGTGTTTTCTGATATGACAAAATTACATTCAAAATAAACAAGAGATATTTGGGAAAACACAAAGTATTTGGAAATTAATACTCATCTAAGTAATCCAGAGATAAAAAGGAAATTAGAAAATATTTTGAGATGAATAAAAATGAAAATATAGTGCATCAAATTTGTGGGAGGTCTTACGTGGTTAAGAATCTGCCTTCCAATGCAGGGGACCTGGGTTCAATCCCTGGTGGAGGAACTAAGATTCCACATGCCGTGGGGCAACTAAGCCTGCGTGCCACAAATACTGAGCCTGCATGCTCTAGAGCCCACATGCCACAGCTGGAGAGAAACCTGCACGCCACAGTGAAAAATCCTATGTGCTGCATTGAAAGATCTCCCATGCTGCAACAAAAGATCATACATGCTGCAAAAAAGATCCAATGTGCCATTACTAAGACCAGATGCAGCCAAATAAATATTTAAAAAGTGTGGGATACAGTTAAAACCAATGGTGAGTTAGAAATGTATAGTTTTAAATATTTATATTCGAAAAGATGATGGACCAATGCCAGTTTATCTTAAAAGTCTACCTAAGAAGCTAGAAAAGGAAGAGTAAAGTAAATCCATAATAAGTAGAGAGCTAGAAATTAAAAAAAAAAGCAGAAGGTAATACAATAGAAAAAGGACAAACAATACAAAGAATCAATTGCACTAAAATCTAGCTTTTGAAAAGACCACTAAACTTGGAAAACCTCCAGCTAGATTGATCAAACAAAGAAACCATCAGAAAATTACTAGAGCTAATCAATAAATATAGTAAAGTTGCAGGATATAAAATTAACATACAGAAATCCCTTGCATTTCTATACACTAACAATGAGAAAACAGAAAGAGAAATTAAGAAAACAATTCCATTCACCATTGCAACGAAAACAATAAAATACTTAGAAATAAATCTACATAAAGAAACAAAAGACCTAGATATAGAAAACTATAAAACACTGATGAAAGAAATCAAAGATGACACAGACAGATGGAGAAATATACCATGTTCATGGATTGGAAGAATCAATATTGTGAAAATTAGTATACTACCCAAAGCAATCATAAATTCAAATGTGATATCTATCAAGCTACCAACTGTATTTTTCAGAGAACTAGAACAAATAATTTCACAATTTGCATGGAAATACAAAAAGCCTTGAATAGCCAAAGCAATCTTGAGAAAGAAGAATGGAACTGGAGGAATCAACCTGCCTGTCTTCAGACTATACTACAAAGCGACAGTCATCAAGACAGTATGGTACTCACATAAAGACAGAAATATAGATCAATGGAATAAAATAGAAAGCCCAGAGATAAATCCACACACCTATGGACACCTTATCTTTGACAAAGGAAGCAAAAATATACAATGGAAAAAAGACAATCTCTTTAACAAGTGGTGCTGGGAAAACTGGTCAACCACTTGTAAAAGAATGAAACTAGAACACTTTCTAACACCATACACAAAAATAAACTCAAAATGGATTAAAGATCTAAATGTAAGACCAGAAACCATAAAACTCCTAGAGGAAAACATAGGCAAAACACTCTCCGACATAAATCACAGCAGGATCCTCTATGACCCACCTGCAAGAGTAATGGAAATAAAAGCAAAAATAAACAAATGGGACCTAATTAAATTTAAAAGCTTTTGCACAATGAAGGAAACTATAAGCAAGGTCAAAAGACAGCCTTCAGAATGGGAGAAAATAGTAGCTAATGAAGCAACTGACAAAGAATTAATCTCAAAAATATACAAGCAGCCCCTGCAGCTCAATTCCAGGAAAATAAATGACCCAATCAGAAAATGGGCCAAAGAACTAAACAGAAATTTCTCCAAAGAAGACATACAGATGGCTAACAAACACATGAAAAGCTGCTCAACATCACTCATTATCAGAGAAATGCAAATCAAAACCACAATGAGGTACCATTTCATGCCAGTCAGAATGGCTGCTATCAAAAAGTTTACAAACAATAAATGCTGGAGAGAGTGTGGAGAAAAGGGAACCCTCTTACACTGTTGGTGGGAATGCAAGCTAGTACAGCCACTATGGAGAAGAGTGTGGAGATTCCTTAAGAAACTGAAAATAGAACTGCCATACGATCCAGCAATCCCACTGCTGGGCATACACTCCAAGGAAACGAGAATTAAAAGAGACACATGTTCCCCCCAGTGTTCATCACAGCACTGTTTACAATAGCTAGGACATGGAAGCAACCTAGATGCCCATCAGCAGAGGAATGGATAAGAAAGCTGTGGTACATATACACAAAGAAATATTACTCAGCTATTAAAAAGAATGCATTTAAGTCAGTTCTAATGAGGTGGATGAAACTGGAGCCTATTATACAGAGTGAAGTAAGTCAGAAAGAAAAACACCAATACAGTATATTAATGCATATATATGGAATTAAGAAATATGTTAATGATGACCCTATATGCAAGACAACAAAAGAGACACAGATGTAAAGAACAGTCTTTTGGACTCGGGGAGAAGGTGAGGGTGGGATGATCTGAGAGAATAGCATTAAAACATGTATATTATCCTATGTGAAATAGATCGCCAGTGCAGGTTTGATGCATGAGACAGGGTGCTCCGGGCCGGTGCACTGGGACGACCCAGAGGGATGGGATGGGGAGGGAGGTGGGAGGGGGGTTCAGGATGGAGGACACATGTACACCCATGGCTGATTCATGTGAATGTATGGCAAAAACTACCACAATATTGTAAAGTAATTAGCCTCCAATTAAAATAAATAAATTAATTTACAAAAGAAATGAGAAGACACAAATTATATGAAAAATGAAACGAGACATCACTGCAGATCATGTAGATATAAAGCTTAGTTTAGTTCTGTCATTCAGTCGTGTCCAACTCTTTGTGACCCCATGGACTCCAGCATGCTAGGCTTCCCTGTCCATCACCAACTCCCAGAGCTTGCTCAAACTCATGTCCATCGAGTCAGTGATGTCATCCAACCATCTCGTCCTCTGTTGTCCCCTTCTCTTCCTGCCTTTAATCTTTCCCAGCATCACAGTCTTTTCCAGTGAGTCAGTTCTTTGCCTCAGGGGGCCAAAGTATTGGAGCTTCAGCTTCAGCATCAGTCCCTCCAATGAATATTCAGGACTGATTTCCTTTAGGATAGACTGGTTGGGTCTCTTTGCAGTCCACGGGGTTCTCAAGAGTCTTCTCCAGCACCACGGTTCAAAAGCATCAATTCTTTAGCACTCAGCTTTCTTTATAGTCCAACTCTCACATCCATACATGACTACTGAAAAAATCATAGCCTTGACTGCTGCTGCTGCTGCTAAGTCACTTCAGTCGTGTCCGATTCTGTGTGACCCCATAGACGGCAGCCCACCAGGTTCCCCCATCCATGGGATTTTACAGGCAAGAGTACTAGAGTGGGGTGCCATTGCCTTCTCCATAGCCTTGACTAGATGGACCTTTGTTGGCAAAGTAATGTCTCTGCTTTTTAATATGCATCTAGGTTGGTCATAGCTTTTCTTCCAAGGAGCAAAAATCTTTTAAGCTCATGGCTGCAGTCACCATCTGCAGTGATTTTGGAGTCCAAAAAAATAAAGTTTCTCACTATTTCCATTGTTTCCCTGTCTATTTGCCATGAAGTGATGGAACAGAATGCCATGATCTTAGTTTTCTGAATTTTGAGTTTGAAGCCAACTTTTTCACTCTCCTCTTTCACCTTCATCAAGAGGCTTTTTAGTTCTTCTTCACTTCCTGCCATAAGGATGGTGTCATCTGCATATCTGAAAAAAAAGTGAAGTTGCTCAGTCGTGTTCAACTTTTTGCGACCACATGGACTGTAGCCTACCATGCTTCTACATCCATGGGATTTTCCAGGCAAGAATAGTGGATTGGGTTGCCATTTCCTTCTCTATGCAATCTTTCTGACCCAGGGATTGAACCCTGGTCCCTCGGGCTTCCCTGGTACCTCAGACAGTAAGGCGTCTGCCTACAATGCCTCAGATAATCTCATATCTGTGGTTATTGATGTTTCTCCTGGCAATCTTGATTCCAGCTTGTGCGTCCTCCAGCCCAGTGTTTCTCATGATGTATTCTGCATATAAGTTAAATAAGCAGGGTGACAATATACAGTCTTGACGTACTCCTTTTCCTATTTGGAACCAGTCTGTTGTTCCATGTCCAGTTCTAACTGTTGCTTCCTGATGCGCATACAGATTTCTCAAGAGGCAGGTCAGGTGGTCTGGATTCCCATCTCTTTCAGAATTTTCCACAGTTTATTGTGATCCACACAGTCAAAGGCTTTGACATAGTCAATATAGCAGAAATAGATGTTTTTCTGGAACTCTCTTGTTTTTTTGATGAGCCAATGGATGTTGGCGATTTGACTCAGGTTCCTCTGCCTTTTCTAAATGCAGCTTGCACATCTGGAAGTTCATGGCTCATTTACTGTTGAAGCTTGGCTTGGAGAATTTTCAGCATTACTTTACTAGCATGTGAGATGAGTGCAATTGTGCAGTAGTTTGAGCATTCTTTGGCATTGCCTTTCTTTGGGATTGGAATGAAAACTGACGTTTTCCAGTCCTGTGGCCACTGCTGAGTTTTCCAGATTTGCTGGCATATCGAGTGCAGCACTTTCACAGCATCATCTTTTAGGATTTGAAATAGCTCAACTGGAATTCCATCACCTCCACTAGCTTTGTTCGTAGTGATGCTTCCTAAGGCCCACTTGACTTCACATTCCAGGATGTCTGGCTCTAGGTAAGTGATCACACCATCGTGATTGTCTGGATTGTGAAGAACTTTTTTGTACAATTCTTCTGTGTATTCTTGCCACCTCTTCTTAATATCTTCTGCTTCTGTTAGGTCCATACCATTTCTGTCCTTTATTGTGCCCATCTTTGCATGAAATGTTCCCTTGGTATCTCTGATTTTCCTAAAGAAATCTCTAGAGATGGCAGATTCTTTTTCATTCATATATTAATAGAAATCTCACCTGGAATAAAATACAGTGTTGAATAATTATGGCTTTGTAATAAAAGCTAGTCACAGAAAAGCCATGAGGTATATAAATGACTACTTTTTTCTTACTGTGTAACTTTTTGTTTTCCCTGGAATAAATAATTTTCCTCTCTTTTTTGTGTGTTTAGTTTTCTATGTACCTACAAACAATTCACCCTCAGACTCTTCTCTATCCTTCCTCTTAATAAGTTTGAGTACATTAGCTCTTCTTTCAGTTTATTCTTTTTCCAGAGGTATCTCTCCCATGGTCTGCTTAAATATAGACAGCTTGCTCCTTATATCTGCTGAAAACCATCATCCTAGAATCTCCCTTCATACCATCTTAGGTATGCTTTTTTGTCTTCTTGACTTGGTTCTCCTATTGCCTTTTCTTGTATCTTCCTCTTTTGTATTTTATTGTTTTGTTTTGTTTTTTGATGAGTGCATCCTCCAGCAGTTTACCAAGAAAGAGTACATGAGAGATAAAACTTTTGAGACTATAGGTGTTTTACTTTGCCCTCATACTTATTTCCTAGTTTCACTGAATGTAGAATTCTAGTTGGAAAATTATCTTTTCCTTCAAGCTTTGATGGCATTGTTCTATTGTTTTGTAGCTTCCAGTGTTGCTGTGGAAAAATAAAATGCCATAACGATTCATGATATGAAGGAACTTTTTTTTCTTCTCTTTTTCTCTGGAGAGATGTTTTCTTTGTCTCACATGACTAAAACTCTGCCTTGATGTGAATCTAGTTTTCTCCTTTGTGATGAGCTCTTTTAAACTGGGAATTCAAGTCTTTCAATTTTGAGAAATGTTCTGGAATTATTTTGTTGATGATGTCTTCTCATCTGTTTTTCCTTGCCCTGTGTTTGTGGAAGACAGGGAGGCAAAAGAGAGATGGCTATTACTCTTCTCTGTGAGCCTTATAAAACTATTTGCCTCTTAAACTATGTACATTTCTCTGCAACTTTTACAAAATAAAAGTATAAGTAAGAAAAACAACTAAAACTTTTAAAAGGAACAGTTTGTAAAACTTAAGAACTCATTAGAATACTTCAGCAAATGATTTAAATTACTTCAATTTCCTTCTACAAAAGTAACTCAGCTTATTCAAATTTGGCTCTTCTAAACTGGTCCTTTACTTATTTTCTCTGATTTTTAATCTCACATGTTTTGCTTTATTTTCTGAGATTTTCTCAACTTTATATTCCTAATCCTTATTGAATTTTAATTTTATTTCCAACAGCTCTTCAACTCTTTGTGTATTCTGAATGTTCTTTTCTCATATCATCATATTCTTGTTTTATGGATATAATATCTTACCTCTCTGTGACTATTTATCCTTTATAAAAGTTTTCCTCTCTCAGCAAAGTTTGTACTCTACTTTTTTCTGTTTGGTTATTTTGTTTACTTTGTTTCATATTTCTCATATCTGATGACCCTTGACTGTCTGAATACATTATAAATCTTTGTTCATGTAATTAGGTTTTTCAACTATAGAAGCATTATATAGGATGATATATGTGATCTATTTCATTAGGAAATCCCCAGTGATAATATATTTTCCCCTTGAACTGGTCAGATTCCCAAGAGAGGACCCTATCCCCTCTTTACAGCATTTGGAAATCTGATTGGGAAAAGAAAGCTGGCATCAATATTTAGTGTGTAAAGTATCCTTTATTCTCTTCATGTTCATTATAGTATCTCTTTCATCTGCTGTACTTGATGTCCCCAAGTTCGGAAACTTGCTGTCCTTCTCATCTACTAAAACGAATAAAACTTCAGTCTTTTGCTAGGATAAGGTAAGATCTGTCTCTTTTCTGTTTGCAGTGGAGGGACAGTTTGGGATCTAACTTCTTACACAGATTCCTAATGAAACCTCCTGTTTTTAGCCTTATGTTATCTGCCTTATCTACATATGCCACAAATCCCTCAGCTCTTAGGAAATTCTGGGGTGCAAAATGGGTTGTTTCTTGCCTTTCCCACTGCTGACTTAGAATTCAGCTGAAGTGAGTCTCTTAAGTCAGTTACCATTTATCCATTTTTTATCCACCTTCCTTCATTTTATTGCTGTGGTCTTCTCTCTCTTTTCTTTGTTCTCGTGGCTCTATGGCAAATGTAATAATGTGTGTGTTTGGTTGGTCATTATTATCCAAAACAGAGCCCTCCTTTTAGTCGAATTCAATATAATATTCTTGTGCTTTTCTGATACATTTATTTCCTCACATTGATCCCATCATCCCTCTCTCCCCTCAATCTAGCCATTGTTCAAATGTTAGGCCTCATTCATGGTGCACACATAAGGTTCTGAATGACAGTTGCAGATTTCAGTGCAACTGTTGGAAGAAACCAAATGTGTTTGAGTGTACATGGGTATATGCAGACACACACACAATATGATTAGGTTAAACTCCTATTGTGTTTAGGAAAGAACATGGAATCATCTTGGAAGCAAGTTGGCCAAACAGGACAAAGGCAGTTCAGATATCTTGTAACTCTGTCCTTCTAGTCTCCACCCCAGCACCCCTTGGAAGCTGCAGGTGACACTGAACATACAAAATTGAGGTGTTTAATTTCTTTTTTGACTTGAGAAACTGATTTTTTAATAAACCACACCACACTACCATTGAAGAAGAGTTTATGCTTTTAGAGGGAAATATTTAGAGCTATCCTAGGAAAAGCAGAGGCAACACTTTGCCCACAAAGGTCCATATGGTCAAAACTACAGTTTTTCCAGTAATTATGTACAGATACAAGAGTTGGACCATAAAGAAGGCTGTGCCTCCAAAGAATTAATGCTTTCAAATTGTGGTGCTGGAGAAGACTCTTGAGAGTCCCTTGGACAGCAAGGAGCTCAAACCAGTCAAACCTAAAGGAAATCAACCCTGAATATTTTTTGGAAGGACCGATGCTGAAGCTCTAATACCTTGACCACTTGATGTGAAGTGTCAACTCATTGGAAACGACACTGATGCTGGGAAAGATTGAAGGCAGGAGGAGAAGGGGGAGATAGAGGATGAGATGGTTAAATAGCATCACCAACTCAATGGACATGAGTTTGAGCAAACTTTGGGAGATAGTGAAGGGCAGGGAAGCCTGGAGTTCTGCAGTCCATAGGGTAGCAAAGAGTCAGCTACAACTTAGTGAAGGAACAACAACAACAATCCTAGACTGTTAAAAGATAACCTGGAGGGTAGATGGGCAAGTGATTCTTGAGGAAACTCAGCATCAGCAAGACCCTATGCTCATTTAAAGGAAAATACAGAGTGTGAAGTCTTCCCTGGACATTCTCTGTATCCATCTTCCCAGGCTCCTGGAAAGCCTGTTTCCTTACAGTCTGTCCCCGAGCTTCAATAGAATACTCCTTTTGCTGGAGTTGCTCTGATCCTATGTTTGGTCAAAAGATCATCCAGCATTAAATTTTAAAACAATCTCCCAAATGTTTGACTTTAGTGTTTTTGGAATACAGCAATGTTAATGTCCAAATGAGTCTTTTTAAACAAAAGCCATTTATTACTCTTGCAACCAGTAATATTATTGTTAACATCACAACTTTTTAGTTCTAAGCAATTCCTGATCCACATAAATGATACAGAAACTTGCAGTTTTAGAGAGTTTGTCCTCTAACTTTGCATATGGCTTTTCTCCCAGTAATACGTTTTGTTTCTTTGTAATGGAACACAACAGGAGTCTGTCTAGTGTGGATTGGTTTAGTTATAGAAGCTTTAAGGACTTATAACGTGCCCAAGACCTTCATGTAGCCTTGTGGTGGATGCTACAAGGACCATAGTGCTTGGTGCAAGTCTATTTGTAGAGAATACTCTTTTAGCCTCTAAATGGCAAACATAACTGAGTTCAAAAGACCAATAACTGGAAACAGAGTGATAGTGTTTCATCAAGGTATAAATAACTAAATAATTCATTTCATTTGTAAAATATAATACTCCAAAATACTACAAAAGGAGTAAGCTGAATATTCTCCATTTTTTAAGCTGCCACTCCAAATTGCTGTTTAAACAAAGACTTTTGTGGGTACGGAGGAAATAAACCCAGAAATTTTTACCCAGCAGATCTGGTGAGCTGTAGGTATTGTGATAGCTGCCACCAAAGAGGATTTTCACCCATAAGCCAAGGAAGGCTTAGCTCATATGCCCCAAATTTTACTCCTTGGCCTAAAAATGCCTTTAGCAAGTTTAAATGTCCTGCATTTTTGGCAGTTGAGTCAAAGTTAAAAAAAATCGTCAGTTTTACAAGTTCTTCTTTGGTATTTAGTCCTTTTGGCAAAATGGATTTTTTTTCATTTGAACTCAGCTCACATGCAAGGAGTTTGGTCTAAGACTGAGTCCTCATATTAAAGAGTAAGCAAAGTTCATTCCCATTTTGTCCTTTCCTACAGCACGGCTGTTATTAAGTTAATAGAATTCTTTCTTTAGTAATAGTGTTGTATATTTTAGGATTCTGGATCAGAAATGTAAGAAAATACCCTCAAATTCATTTTTTCAGACTTTTAAAAGGTAACAAACACAGATTCAAATTTCAAGTTAACATTTTTGAACAAACTGTACAAGCTACACTTTCTGCTGTTTGGGAATGTAAGAGGATTTTTGGGGAGGGGGGATGTTTGTTGTGTGGCTTACATGGCCTCTGGTCAAAGTTGCCATTTGGGCTTATGTTTGATCTCTTGTACAAATGTCCTTCTCTTCCCTTTCAATGACTGAATCTACATACAGCCCATGGTTCATCAGTATTCACATTTTAATCAGTCCCAAGACTAAACATAGAATTGAAGAAAACTTTTAACCTGTAATATACATGTCTTAGTTGATGTTATGCATTTCTTAAGTTGTACATCACATTAAGAAAACACTTGAATGAAAGGGCAAATATGGAGTGTTTTAAAATCCAAATCCTAATGCCACTTGTGGAAAGAGTTCTAGCTAAAAAAAAAAAAAAATCCCTTTTCAGGAATTTGACAATCAACTTGCCCTCTGTTCTGCATTATGCATGCTTAAGATATGTTTAAAGTCTTTGGGCTACTTTCCAATGTTACAAGGACCCAGTTTTGTTGGTTTCTCTGTTTATTTTAAGGTCCAATTTTCAAAACAACCTCTTAGCTGGGAAGAAACTAAAAAATTAGAAAATTAGCTTTAAAGCATATTTTGTAATATCCTTTTTGAAAATAATACCTTTTCAAGTTACAGAGATGCCAGCAACTCACAGATAGAGAACATTGCCCTCATTTTACAGAGTACTGAGATCTAGCTGGTAAGCCAAGATATGTATCTGCTTTTAGCAAAACAAATTTAAAGAATAGTGATAATAAACATGAGTGTTTCAAAATAATGTGAATATATATCTCTAATTTTGAGTATGTTGTTAACACATAATAAATGTGGAGAAAAATAAAAATATAATATATACTATATAATTATAATATATAACTGAGTTGGGAGGATCCGCTGGAGACAGGATAGGCTGCCTACTCCAGTATTCTTGGGCTTCCCTTGTGGTTCAGCTGGTAAAGAATCCACCTGCAACATGGGAGACCTGAGGTCAATCCCTGGGTTGGGAAGATCCCCTGGAGAAGGGGAAGACTACCCACTCCAGTATTGTGGCCTGGAGAATTCCATGGACTGTACAGACCATGGGGTTGCAAAGAGTGAGACATGACTGAGCAACTTTTACTTTCACATAATTATAATTGATATAATATATGTTATATATGATATAACAATTATATATAATTATATGTTATATATAATTCTAGTATATATATCAACTATATATTATATATAGTTATATCTGCTATTATATCTGCTATAATGTATATATGTGTGCATATATATGTGTGTATATATATATGTATAATCAAGAGACAGGCTAATTTGACTATTTGGACTCTGAACATTCCTAGTCTTCATTATTAAGAATACTACCAAAAAAATCAGGATTTCTCTCACAGTCCAGTGGTTAAAATTCCACAATTCTACTTCAGGGGCCGCAGGTTCCATCCTTGGTCAGGGAACTAAGATCCCACATGCCATGCAGTGCAGCCAAAAAAAAGAGAGAAGAATACTAAAAACGAATATGAGGCTTGAGTGCTACATGAATTTTGTAAAGAACTAGCTTTGAGAATTTGATTCAGTAGACATTTATTGATGCCTGCCATGTTCAAGGCAGTGTGCCAGACGCTAAAGAAGTATTGAATTTCCTTTATCAAACAATCTTCAAATTCCAGTAACTAAACACTTAAGTCACAGGCCGATGTAGTCAGCAAGTGTTGGCAGGATGATAGGGTGACCCAAGCTTTATCTAGTCTGTAGCTCCATGTGACAGACTGGCTGGATTATCAAGAACCCAGCCTGAGTTGGAGATGGTAGATTAAATTAGTCAGGGTAAGTTATGCACAGTGGTGTGCTGGAGTCAGTTCATTCAGGGTCACAAGAACCAGTGGTTAACATCACTTCCCAACTCTACTTTCAGTGACATAATTTTAATAGCTTGAAATTGGCTCATGGTGGAAGTATTTATACTATGGAAATCAGCAAGCTTTACAAATCAGGTTATTTTTGTTTTGTTTGTTTCATTTAGAGTTTAAGTTGCTAAACATTTACCAGCACAACTGGTTATATGATCTGCTTTTACAAATAATTCCAATATCTCAGTGAATTGACACAATCCATTTTTATTTCTTGCTCACATCGCCATATAATACCAGCTGACAAGGGACTCCACTCCAGGCAAAAACCAAAGATCTGAGTCCTTTCATTGTGGGGCCCCACTATCTTCACATGGCTTCACCATTACTCTGGGATATCTGCTTTACAGACGGGTGGAGAGAACACAGAGAAGGCCTACTACCTCTTCACTTTTGATGCCTCACCCAAAAGTGACCCTCCTGTGCACTTCCAGTAATGAGAACTAATCACAAGGCCCCACCTAGAAGCAAGAGGGACAGTAAATGCTTGGCAGTGCAAGATAGCAGAGGAAGTGACATCTTAGAGTGATTGAGTGGATGAACAAAAAATTTTGTTTATGGATTCAGGAAGACCTGGATTTAGAAAGTACTCATCACACTGGACAAGCCTCAGTCATGGATGTAAATTTTACCATTCTATCAATCAAAACATGTCATAGGATTAGCCCATATTCAAGGGAAGAGCAAAGAAATGTCACCTCTTGATGCAAAAAGCAGCAAAGTCACATTGCAAAGGAGCATCACAGGAAGATATGATTTTTAATAATCTGCCACAACTTACTTCCAGCAGGATTTAAGCAACCTAGCCTGGCGTCTGTTCTTGAAGCTATTTTGTGACTTTGGCTACCTGTGATGTTGGCCCTAGAGACTAATTTAAAGTAATTTTCCTACTGCCTGCAAGACATGGGGAGAACCCCAAATTCTTCCCCAGCCTAAATCTTCCAATCCACTCTTAAGTCTCAATTTTCAGGATGTCTTGTTTTCCAGCCATTTGTCTACTGGTCATTTCCTCTGTAACAGGCTTCTGACTTTTAAAAATTGAGGTATTGTTGATGTACAATACCTCAATTTTTAAAAGTAGGAAGTCAAGAAACACCTGGCATAACAGGCAAGTTTGGCCTTGGAGTATAGAATGAAGCAGGGCAAAGGCTAATAGAGTTTTGCCATGAGAACGCACTGGTAATAGCAAACACCCTATTCCAACAACACAAAAGAAGACTCTACACGCAGACATCACCAGATGGTCAACACCGAAATCAGATTGATTATATTCTTTGCAGCCAAAGATGGAGAAGCTCTATACAGTCAGCAAAAACAAGACCGGGAGCAGACTGTGGCTCGGATCATGAACTGCTTATTGCCAAATTCAGACTTAAATTGAAGAAAGTAGGGAAAACCACTAGACCATTCAGGTATGACCTAGATCAAATCCCTTATGAGTATACAGTGGAAGTGACAAATAGATTTAGGGGACTAGACCTGATAGACAGAGTGCCTGATGAACTATGGACAGAGGTTTGTGACACTGTACAGGAGACAGGGATCAAGAAAATCCCCATGGAAAAGAAATGCATAAAAGCAAAATGGCTGTCTGAGGAGGCGTTACAGATAGCTGGGAAGAGAAAAGCGAAAAGCAAAGCAGAAAAGGAAAGATATTTCCATCTGAATGCAGAGTTCCAAAGAATAGCAAGGAGAGATAAGAAAGCCTTCCTCACAGATCAGTGCAAAGAAATAGAGGAAAACAACAGATTGGGAAAGACTAGAGATCTCTTCAAGAAAATTAGAGATACCAAAGGAACATTGCATGCAAAGATAGGCTCGTAAAGGACAGAAATGGTATGGACCTAACAGAAGCAGAAGATATTAAGAAGAGGTGGCAAGAATACACAGAAGAACTGTACAAAAAAATCTTCATGACCCAGATAATCACGATGGTGTGATCACTCACCTGGAGCCAGACATCCTGGAGTGTGAAGTCAAGTGGGCCTTAGGAAGCATCACTATGAACAAAGCTAGTGGAGGTGATGGAATTCCAGTTGAGCTATTTCAAATCCTCAAAGGTGATTCTGTGAAAGTGCTGCACTCGATATGCCAGCAAATTTTGGAAAACTCAGCAGTGGCCACAGGACTGGAAGAGGTCAGTTTTCGTTCCAATCCCAAAGAAAGGCAATGCCAAAGAATGCTCAAACTACCACACAATTGCACTCATCTCACATGCTAGTAAAGTAATGCTCAAAATTCTCCAAGCCAGGCTTCAGCAATACGTGAACCATGAACTTCCTGATGTTCAAGCTGATTTTAGAAAACGCAGAGGAACCAGAGATCAAATTGCCAATATCCGCTGGATCATCGAAAAAGCAAGAGAGTTCCAGAAAAACATCTATTTCTGCTTTATTGACTATGCCAAAGCCTTTGACTGTGTGGATCACAATGAACTGTGGAAAATTCTGAAAGAGATGGGGATACCAGACTGTCTGACCTGTCTCTTGAGAAACCTGTATGCAGGTCAGGAAGCAACAGTTAGAACTGGACATGGAACAACAGACTGGTTCCAAATAGGAAAAGGAGTACGTCAAGGCTGTATATTGTCACCCTGCTTATTTAACTTATATGCAGAGTACATCATGAGAAACGCTAGGCTGGAAGAAACACAAGCTGGAATCAAGATTGCCGGGAGAAATATCAATAACCTCAGATATGCAGATGACACCACCCTTGTGGCAGAAAGTGAAGAAGAACTAAAGAGCCTCTTGATGAAGGTGAAAGAGGAGAGTGAAAAAGTTGGCTTAAAGCTCAACGTTCAGAAAACTAAGATCATGGCATCTGGTCCCATCACTTCATGGCAAATAGATGAGGAGACAGTGGAAAGAGTGTTAGACTTTATTTTTTTGGGCTCCAAAATCACTGCTGATGGTGACTGCAGCCATGAAATTAAAAGACTCTTACTCCTTGGAAGGAAGGTTATGGCCAACCTAGATAGCATATTTAAAAGCAGAGACATTACTTTGACAACAAAAGTCCATCTAGTCAAGGCTATGGTTTTTCCAGTGGTCATGTATGGATGTGAGAGTTGGACGGTGAAGAAAGCTGAGCACCGCATAATTGATGCTTTTGAACTGTGGTGTTGGAGAAGACTCTTGAGAGTCCCTTGGACTGCAAGAAGATCCAATCAATCCATCCTAAAAGAGATCAATCCTGGGTGTTCATTGGAAGGTCTGATGTTGAAGCTGAAACTCCAATACTTTGGCCGCTTCATGCGAAGGGTTGACTCATTGGAAAAGGCCCTAATGCTGGGTAGGATTGGGGGCAGAAGGAGAAGGGGACGACGGAGGATGAGATGGTTGGATGGCATAACCGACTCGATGGACATGGGTTTGGGTGGACTCCGGGAGTTGGTGATTGACAGAGAGGCCTGGCGTGCTGCAATTCATGGGGTCGCAAAGAGTCGGACACGACTGAGCTACTGAACTGAACTGAACTGAACTGATATACAATATTAAGTTTTAAGTATAAAACATAGTCCCCCTTCATGGATCACTGCCGTGTCATGGCAAAGGGGCTTGCGTAACTCAATGAAATTATGAGCCACGCCACACAGGGCCATCCGAGATGGACGGGTCATAGTGGATAGTTCTTACAAAACATGGTCCACTGGAGTAGAGAATGGCAAACCATTCCAGTGTACTTACTGTGAGAACCCCACGAACTATATAAAAAGGCAAAAAGATATGACGCCGGGATGAGCTCCCCCTCAGGTCAGAAAGTGTCAACTATGCTACTGGCGAAGAGCGGAGGGCAATTACCAATAGCTCCAGAAAGAAAGAAGCAGCCAAAGTGGAAACGACACACAATTCTGGATATGACTGGTGATGAAAGTAAAATCTGATGCTGTAAAGAACAATATTGCATAGGAACCTGGAATATTAGGTCCATGAATCAAGGTAAGTTGGACGTGGTCAAGCAGGAGATGGCAAGAGTAAACATTGACATCTTGGGGATCAGTGAACTAAAATGAATGGAATGGGCAAATTTAATTCAGATGACCATTATATCTACTACAGTTCAGTTGCTCAGTCATGTCCAACTCTTTGCAACCCCATGGACTGTAGCACGCCAGGCCTCCCAGTCCATCACCAACTCCCGGAGTTTACTTAAACTCACGTCCATTGAGTCGGTGATGCCATCCAACCATCTCATCTTCTGTTGTTCCCATCTCCTCCCGCCTTCAATCTTGCCCAGCATCAGGGTATTTTCAAATGAGTCAGCTCTTCGAATCAGGTGGCCAAAGTATTGGAGCTTCAGCTTCAACATCAGTCCTTTCAATGAACATTCAGGACTGATTTCCTTTAAGACAGACTGATTGGATCTCCTTGCTGTCCAAGGGACTCGCAAGAGTCTTCTCCAACACCACAGTTCAAAAGCAGCAATTCTTTGGTGCTTAGCTTTCTTTATAGTCCAACTCTCACATCCATACATGACTACTGGAAAAACCATAGCCTTAACTAGATGGACCTTTGTTAGCTAAGTAATGTCTCGGCTTTTTAATATGCTGTCTAGGTTGGTCATAACTTTTCTTCCAAGGAGTAAGCATCTTTTAATTTCATGGCTGCAGTCACCATCTGCAGTGATTTTGGAGCCCAAAAAAATAAAGTCAGCCACAGTTTCCACTGTTTCCCCATCTATTTGCCATGAAGTGATGGGACCGGATGCCATGATCTTAGTTTTCTGAATGTTGAGTTTTAAGCCAGCTTTTTCACTCTCTTCTTTCACTTTCATCAAGAGACTCTTTAGTTCCTCTTCCCTGTCTGCCATAAGGGTGGTGTCATCTGCATATCTGAGGTTATTGATATTTCTCCCAGCAATCTTGATTCCAGCTTGTGCTTCATCTACCCCAGCACTTCTCATGATGTATTCTGCATATAAGTTAAATAAGCAGGGTGACAACATACAGCCTTGACGTACTCCTTTTCCTATTTGGAACCAGTCTGTTGTTCCATGTCCAGTTCTAACTGTTGCTTCTTGACCTGCATACAGTTTTCTCAAGAGGCAAGTCAGGTGGTCTGGTATCCCCATCTCTTTCAGAATTTTCCAGAGTTTATTGTGATCCACACAATCAAAAGCTTTGACATAGTCAATAAAGCAGAAGTAGATGCTTTTTCTGGAACTCTCTTGTTTTTTCTATGATCCAGCAGATGTTGGCAATTTGATCTCTGATTCCTCTGCCTTTTCTAAAACCAGCTTGACCATCTGGAAGTTCGCGGTTCACATATTGTTGAAGCCTGGCTTGGAGAATTTTGAGCATTACTTGACTAGTGTGTGAGATGAGTGCAACTGTGTGGTAGTTTGAGCACTCTTTGGCATTCCATTTCTTAGAGATTGGAATGAAAACTGACCTTTTCCAGTCCTGTGTCCACTGCTGAGTTTTCCCAAATTGCTGGAATATTGAGTGCAGCACCTTCACAGCATCATCTTTAAGATTTGAAATAGCTCACCTGGAATTCCATCACTTCCACTAGCTTTGTTCATAGTGATGCTTCCTAAGGCCTACTTGACTTCACATTCCAGGATGGATGGCTGTACGTGAGTGATCACATCATCATGATTATCTGGGTTATGAAGATCTTTTTTGTAGAGTTCTTCTGTATTTTCTTGCCACCTCTTCTTAATATCTTCTGCTTCTGTTAGGCCCCTAAAATTTCTGTCCTTTATTGAGCCCATCTTTGCATGAAATGTTCCCTTGGTATCTCTAATTTGCTTGAAGAGATCTCTAGTCTTTCCCATTCTATTGTTTTCCTCTATTTCTTTGCATTGATCGCTGAGGAAGGCTTTCTTATCTATACTTGCTATTCTTTGGAACTCTGCATTCAAATGGCTATGTCTTTCCTTTTCCCCTTTGCTTTTCACTTCTCTTGTTTTCACAGCTATTTGTAAGGCCTCCTCAGACAGCCATTTTGCTTTTTAGCATTTCTTTTTCTTGGGGATGGTCTTGATTCCTGTCTCCTGTACAACGTCACGAACCTCCATCCATAGTTCATCAGGTATTCTGTCTATCAGATCTAGTCCTTTAAATCTATTTCTCACTTCTACTGTATAGTTAAAAGGGATTTGATTTAAGTCATACCTGAATGGTCTGGTGGTTTTCTCTACTTTCTTCAATTTCAGTCTGAATTTGGCAATGAGCCATTCATGATCCGAGCCACAGTCAGCTCCCAGTCTGGTTTTTGCTGACTGTATAGAGCTTCTCCATCTTTGGCTGCCAAGAATATAATCAATCTGTTTTCGGTGTTGAGCATCTGGTGACATCCATGGGTAGAGTCTCCTCTTGTATTGTTGGAAGAGGATGTTTGCTATGACCAGTGCGTTCTCTTGGCAGAACTCTATTAGCCTTTGCCCTGCTTCATTCTGTACTCCAAGGCCAAATTTGCCGGTTATTCCAGGTTTTTCTCGACTTCCTACCTTTGCATTCCAGTCCCCTATAATGAAAAGGACTTCTTTTTTGGTTGTTAGTTCTAGAAGGTCTTGTAGGTCTTCATAGAACTGTTCAACTTCAGCTTCTTCTATGTTACTGGTCGGGGCATAGACTTGAATTACCGTGATATTGAATGGTTTGCCTTGGAAACAAGCAGAGGTCATTCTGTTGTTTTTGAGATTGCATCCAAGTACTGCATTTCGGACTCTTTTGTTGTCTATCATGGCTACTCCATTTCTTCTAAGGGATTCCTGCCCACAGTAGTAGATATAATGGTCATCTGAGTTAAATTCACCCATTCCAGTACATCTTAGTTCACTGATTCCTAGAATGTCAATGTTCACTCTTGTCATCTCCTGTTTGACCACTTCCAATTTGCCCTGATTCATGGACCAAACATTCCAGGTTCTTATGCAGTATTGCTCTTTACAGCATTGAACCTTGCTTCTATCACCAGTCACATCCACAACTGGGTGTTGTTTTGATTTGGCTCCATCCCTTCATTCTTTCTGTAGTTATTTCTCCACTGATCTCCAGTAGCATATTGGGCACCTACCGACCTGGGGAGTTCATCTTTCAGTGTCCTATCTTTTTGCCTTTTCATACTGTTCATGGGGTCCTCAAGGCACGAATACTGAAGTGGTTTGCCATTCCCTTCTCCATTGGGCCACATTCTGTCAGACCTCTCCACCATGACCTGTCTGTCTTGGGTGGCCCCATGGGACATGGCTTAGTTTCTATGAGTTAGACAAGGCTGTGGCCCATGTGATCAGATTGGCTAGTTGTTCGTGACTGCCGTGGTGGCTGCAGCGACGCACTGAGTGCTGCCGAGAGGAGCTACCCTGGGCCGGAGGTCAGGGGTGGTGGCAGAGTGGAGCTACTGTGAGTCAGAGGTAAGGGGTGGTGGCTGTGCTTTGTTGGAGCAGCCGTGAAGAGAGAACCCGCTTCCAAGGTAAGAGAAATCCAGGTAAGATGGTGGGCACTGAGAGAGGGGATCAGGGGGCAGACAGGCTGAAACTACAGTCACGGACAACTAGCCAATCTGATCATATGGACCACAGCCTTGTCTATGTTCATTAGTTTGTTTTAGTTTTTAGATTCCACATATAAGTGATATCATATAGTATTTGTCTTTCTCTATCTGACTTATTTCACTTAGCATAATAACCTCCAGAGTGCAACCATGTGGTTGCAAATAGCAACATTTTATTCTTTTTTGTGACTGAGTAGTATTCTACTACATACACCACATCTTCTCTGTCCATTAATCTGCTGATGGACACTTGGGTTGCTTCTATGCCTTGGCAATTGTAAATAGTACTGCTGTGAATATGGAGGTGCATGAATCTTTGCAAATTAGTGTTTTTGTTTTCTTTGGGTATACATACTCAGGAGTTGAATTGCTGGATCATATGGTAGTTCTATTTTTAGTTTTGTGAGAAACCTCTATATTGTTTTCCACAGTTGCTGCACCAATTTACATTACCATAAACAGTGTGCTGGGGTTCCCCTTTCTCCACCTTCTTGCCAACATTTGTAATTTGCGTTCTTTTTGATAATAGCTATTCTAACAAGTGTGAGGTGATATCTCATTGTTGTTTTTATTTGCATTCCTGTCATCAGAGATTAGAGATGCTAAGCATCTTTCTCATGTTCCTATTAGGCATCTGTTTTGTCTTCTTTGGAAAAAGAATTCAGATTTTTCTGCCCCATTTTGTAATTGGGCTGTTTGTTTTCTTAATGTTGAGCTGTATGAATGGCTTATGTATTTTAGATGTTAACTCCTTATTGGTCATATAATTTGCAAATATTTCCCCCATTCGGTAAGTATTCATTTTGTGGATGTTTCCTTTGCTGTGCAAAAGCTTTTCAGATTAATTAGGTCCTGTTTGTTTATTTTTCCTTTTATTTCCTTTGCTTTAGGGGATAGATACAAAAAACATTGCTACAATTTATGTAAGAGTGTTCTGCCTATGTTTTCTTCTAGAAGTTTTATGGGTTTTGGTCTTACCTTTTAATCTACTTTGAGTTTATTTTTGTATATAGTGTTAGAGAATGTTCTAATTTCATTCTTTTACATGTAGCTGTTCAATTTTCCCAGCACCACTTGTTTGAGAGACTGTCTTTTCTCCACTATGTATTCTTGCATTTTTCATTGTAGTTTAATTGACCATAAGACCGTGGATTTGTTTCTGGACTCTATTGAGCTCCATTGAGCTCTGTGCTTGTTTTTTTGCTAGTATTATACTGTTTTGATTACTGTAGCTTTGAAGTATAGTCTGAAACTAAGGAGTGTGTTACTGTCAGCTCTGTGCTTTCTCAAGATAGTTTTGGCTATCTGAGGTCTTTTGTTTTTCCATACAAATTTTACAATTATTTGTTCTGATTCTGTGAAAAATGCCCTGGGTATTTGAAAGAGATTGCCTTGAATTTGTAGATTGCCTTGGGTAATATGGTCATTTTAACAGTGTTAATTCTTCCAACTATGAAAATGATGTGTCTTTCTACCTGTTTGTGTTGTCTTCAAGTTCTTTCATCAATGTCTTCTTTTTCTGGCCTCACTGCACAGCATGTGGGATCTTAGTTTCCCCACCAAGCACTGAACCCACACACAATGCACAGAGTCTTAACCACTCAACCACCAGGGAAGTCCCCATCAGTGTCTTATAGTTTCCTAGCACAGGCATTTTACCTCATTAGGTAGGTTTATTCCTAGATGTTTTATTCTTTTTGATGTAATTATAAATGGGGTTGTTTTCTTATTTTCTTTCTCAGAGTTTGTTGTTAGTATATAGAAATGCAACAGATTCCCATATATCAATTTTGTATCCTGCAACTTTACCATACCAGACTCACTGATGAGCTCTTGTAGTTTTCTGGTGGCATCTTTAGGATTTTCTAGATATAATATTTTCTAGATATAATATTATGTTATCTGCAAACAGTGCCTTCCTTACCAATGTAGATTCCTTGTATTTCCTTTTCTTGTCCGATTGCTGTGACTAGGACTTCCAATACTATGTTGAATAAAAGTGACAAGAGTGAGCATTCTTGTCTTGTTCCTGATCTTAGAAGAAATGCTTTCAGGTCGTCACCATTGAGTATGATGTGAAACTATGGATTTGTCATATATGACCTTTATTACTTTGAAGTATGCTACCTCTATCCCCATTTTTTGGAGACTTTTTCTTATCATAAATGAATAAATGCTGAATTTTGTCAAAAAGTTTTTCTGTATGTATTGAGATGATCATAATTCTTACATTGGTTAATGTGATGTATCACACTGATTTGTGGATATTGAAAAATCCTTGCATCCCTGGTATAAACCTTACTTGATCATGGTATATGATTATTTTCATGTATTGTTGGGTTCGGTTTGCTAATATTCTGTTGAGGATTTTTGTATCTATGTTCATCAGTGATACAGACCTGTAATTTTCTTTTCTTGTGGTATCTTTGTCTGGTTTTGGTATCAGGGTGATTCTGGCCTTGTAGAATGATTTCAAAAGCATTCCTTCCTCTGAAATTTTTTGAATAGATTGAAAAGGGTAGGTATTAACTCTTCTCTAAATGTTTGGTAAAATTCACCACCTGTGAAGCCATCTGATCCTGGACTTTTATTTGTTGGGAGTTTTTATAAAGTTATTTGTTTCAATTTCATTACTAAGAATGTCTTTGTTCATATTTTCTACTTCTTCCTGGTTCAGTCTTGGGAGATAGTATATTTTTAGGAATTTTCCCATTTCTTCTAGGTTGTTTATTTCCTTGGCATATAGTTGTTCATAGTAGTGTCTTATGATCCTTTGTATTTCTGTGGTGTTGGTTGTAACTTCTTTTTCATTTCTGATTTAAGTGATTTGGGCCCTCTTTCTTTTTTTCTTGATGCAATTAGCTAATGGTTTACCAATTTTGTTTGTCTTTTCAAAGAGCCAGCTCTTAATTTCATTAACCTTTTCTATTGTTTTTGTCTCTAATTTATTTATATTTACTCTGATATTTACTATTTCTTTCCTTCTACTAACTGGACTTTGTTTTTTTCTTTTTCTGTTTCCTTTATATAATAGGCTCAGTTGTTTATCTGAGATTTTTCTTGTTTCCTGAGGCAAACTTCTCACTTAGAACTGCTTTTTCTGCCTCCCACAGATTTTGGGTCATTGTGTTTTTATATTCATGTTTCTCTAGGTGCTTTTTATTTCATCTTTGATTTTTTTCAGTAGCATATTGTTTAGACCCCACATGTTTGTGTGTGTGTGTGTTGTACTTTTTTCTTGTAGTTGATTTCTAATCTTATAACATTGTAGTTGAAAAGGATGCTTGGTATTATTTTAATCTTCTTACATTTCAGTTCTGTTCAGTCACTCAGTCGTGTCTGACTCTTTGCGACCCATGGACTGTAGTACACCAGGCCTCCTTGTCCATCGCCAACTCCTGGAGTTTACTCAAACTCATATCCATTGAGTCAGCGATGCCATCCAACCATCTCATCCTCTGTCGTCCCCTTCTCCTCCTACCTTCAATCATTCCCAGCATCAGGGTCTTTTCAAATGAGTCAGCTCTTCACATCAGGTGGCCAAAGTATTGGAGTCTCAGCTTCAGCATCAGTCCTTCCAATGAATATTCAGGACTGATTTATTTTAGGATGGACTGGTCGGATCTCCTTGCAGTCCAAGGGACTCTCAAGAGTCTTCTCCAACACCACAGTTCAAAAGCATCAATTCTGTGCTCAGCTTTCCTTATAGTCTCACTCTCACATCCGTACCTGACTACTGGAAAAACCATAGCCTTGACTAGGTGGACCTTTGTTGGCAAAGTAATGTCTCTGCTTTTTAATATGCTATCTAGGTTGGTCATAGCTTTTCTTCCAAGGAGCAAGTGTCTTTTAATTTCATGGCTGTAGTCACCATCTGCAGTGATTTTGGAGCCCAAAAAAATAAAGTCAGCCACTGTTTCCACTGTTTCCCCATCCATTTGCCATGAAGTGATGGGACCAGATGCCATGATCTTAGTTTTCTGAATGTTGAGTTTTAAGCCAACTTTTTCACTCTCCTCTTTCACTTTCATCAAGGGGCTCTTTGATTCTTCTTCACTTTCTGCCATAAGGGTGGTGTCATCTGAATATCTGAGGTTATTGTTATTTCTCCAGGCAATCTTGATTCCAGCTTCTGCTTCATCCACCCTGGCATTTTGCATGATGTACTCTGCATAGAAGTTAAATAAGCCGGGTGACAATATACAGCCTTGACGTACTCCTTTCCCATTTGGAACCAGTCGTTGTTCTATGTCCAGTTCTAACTGTTGCTTCTTGACCTGCATACAGATTTCCAAGAGGCAGGTAAGGTGGTCTTCTTACATTTACTGAGACTTTTTTGTGGACTACCATGTGATCTATCCTGGAGAATGTTCCATGAGCACTTGAAAAGAAGATGTATTGTGCTGCTTTCAGTTGGAGTGTTCTATATATATATATATATATATATATATATATATATATATGTCTGTCATTTAAGGTCAGTGTTTCCATATTGATTTTTTTGTCTGAATGATCTGCCCACAAAGTGGGGGTGTTAAAGTCCCCTACTATTATTGTGTTGCTGTCAATTTTTCCTTTTATATCCATTAATACTTGCTTTATGTTTTTAGGTGCTCCTATGTTGGGTACATATAGATTTACAATTGTTATATATTCTTCTTGGATTGATCCCTTGATCATTATGTAATGCCCTTCCTCATCTCTTGTAACAGTCTTTATTTAAAGTCTATTTTGTTTAAGTATTGCTTCCTAGGCTTTCTTTTGATTGCCATTTGCATGGAATGCCTTTTTCCATCCCCTTACTTTCAATCTGTGTGTGTCTTTATATCTGAAATAAGTCTCTTGTAAGCAGCAGAGCTGGGTCTTATTTTTGTATCCATTCAGCCAATCTGTGTCTTTTGATAGGAGCACTTATTCCATTTACATTTAAGGTAATTGTTGACATGTATGTTCTTATTATGGGCTTCACAGGTGGCGCAGTGGTAAAGAATCCGTCTGCCAATGAAGGAGATGCAAGAGATGTGGGTTTAATCCCTGGGTCAGGAAGACCCCCTGAAGTAGGAAATGGCAACCCACTCCAGTATTCTTGCCTGGAAAATTTCGTGGACAGAGTAGCCTGGCAGGCTACAGTTCATGGGGTTGCAAAAAGTCAGATGTGACTGAGTGACTGAGCACACACATGTTATTATTGCAATCCTGTTAATTTTTAGGGCATTGTTTTGTAGTCTTTTTTGTTTCTTTCTTCTTTTGTTCTTTCTCTAATGATTTGATGATTTTCTTTACTGTTCTGTTTGTATTCATTTATTGTTTTTGTGTGTGCATCTATTATAGGTTTTTGGTTTGTGGTTACCATGTTTTTATATAGCAATCTCTCTATATATGTGATTATTTCAAGTTGCTGATCTCTTCATTTCAAATGCATTTTAACAACCCTGCATTTGCATTCTCTTCCCCTCATGTTTACTCTTTTTGATATCATATTTTACGTCTAATTGTTTTGTGTTTCCCTCAACTGGGTATTGTGGATGTAGATGATTTTACTACTTTTGTCTTTTAACCTTTCTACTAGCTTTTTGTACGAATGATTTCCCACTTTTACTGTATGTTAGGCTACTAACCTCTTGAAATCTAGGCCTGCGTCTTTCCCCCCTGTATATCTCCAACAATGCCAAGCACATCTTTGCATATATCAGACTTCAATAAATGTTGATTCAAATTGACTATCCTAATACTGATCAACCTTTTCTTCTTGATTTGCCCCAATATAAAATTATTTATGATAATCATTTTGAGTTTTGATCTCATTATCATTCAGGGAATAAAAGCAAGTAAAATAATACTGAGGTCTCCTATAGAATTCCTGAAAACTGTACTTTGTTTCCAGCCACACTGTTTCTCACAGACAAGTACCATCCTTTATCTGGTGTCTATGCCTGTGGTCAGACTTCTAAGAGTAGCCTAAGGAAGACCAAATACTTAGTGGGCACTGGATAGAGCCACTGGAAGAATCAAAAGCAAAACTTTCCACCACTGGATTTTCAAAAAACACAAAAGAATGGACCTCAGTATTACAAAGGGCTATGAGCCCTATGTGGGAAAACACCATAAAAAATGAAAGAAGAATAGCTAACACAGCATTGCCAAAACACACACATACCTCTGTCCCCTTACTCCAACCTGAAGTGACTATAGATTACAGTGAAGCCATTGGGGAAATTATTATAATTCCAATTATATTCTACTTGATTCCAATGCTGCCTCATACTCCATCTACTCCCACCTATAAATTGTGTCAATATATTCACTGATAATTCCGAGGCAGTTTTTGCCCTTTAGATGTGTTTGTAGACCTCCCTCCACTCTTGTGAGTCCTACTGATTCCAAGATGGGGCAGTTTCAGATGAGTTCAAATACTTTGCCCACCAAAGTAAATTGGATATCCATGCAGTTTTAATTTCTCCTTTTCCCCTTCCCTGCTTGTGATTTGGGGAATTAGCCAGGCTTCTCAATCTGCTTTTCTATAAAGTTGGGCTATCCATTCACATAAAAGGGAAAATCTGTGAAAAACATTGAGATATTTTTTTCAGTGCTGACCCAGCTTGAGTCAGATTTTTATGCCTCACCCGTTCCCAAAGATGCTTGTGGAGGAGTAGCTCCTTCCACCCTAAGGTTTTCTCTGGGACAGAAAGAGCCCACCTTTCATTTTCCTTCCAGCTTATTCTTGTCTCACTGCCCATATTTTATTTTGCCATGTAATTTTTTGTTTTTCTTTTTGCTGCCAGTTGGATGTTAAATTTTTTAAAATGTAGTGAGTTGCTTGCATTTGAATTAAAAATCTTTGAAATTAATGAATGAATAGCCATCCATGTGAACTGTTTATCATAAATAATTGATTCAAAGAAGAACAATATCTATAGAGGATCCATACTTCTACCATATAATTGCTATCTTCTTAATAGCTTCATTGAAGTATAATGAGCATAAAATATTCTGCACATATTTTTTCTTTTTTAATTGGTGGCAAATGGCTTTATAATTTTGTGTTGGTTTCTGCTATACAACAATATGACTCAGTCATAACTGTATATATTCCTTTCCTCCTGATCCTCCCTCCACTCCCTTGCACATATTTAAAGTATACAATTTGATAAATGTTTGCATATATGTATAGTGGTGAAGCCATCTTCACAATCAAGGTAACGAACATATCTGTCACCTCCAAAACTTTCCTCATGACCTTTTATAATGTCTCCTTCCCACTCCTTATATAGCCCTGCCCATCCCCACACCCATCTCCAAACTGGTAGGAATAGGCACTATTAATTATTCCTGGCCCTGTGTGACTACTGGACACTCTTTCCTCTAAACCTTGGGGAAATATAAGCTTGAGTATAGTGCCTTAGATCACTTGGCCATACTGACGTGCTCCCTCTAAACCTTTGGGATGGTTCTCTCCCCAGCCTTGTGTAGTTTCCTCACACATATGCTGATCAGTACTCTGTGCTGTTCTGTGCTTAGTCACTCAGTTGTGTCCAACTCTTTGTGACCCCATGGACTGCAGCCCGCAAGGCTTCTCCAGGCAAGAATACTGGAGTGGGTTGCCATGCTCTCCTCCAGGGGATCTTCCCAACCCAGGTCTCCCACACTGCAGGAGCATTCTTTACTGTCTGAGCCACCAGGGAAGTCCGATCAGTACTCTACTAAATACTTAAGGGAGGCCCTCCACAGCTCTTCTGAGTTTTCTCTCTGTATACATCTCATCTCTACATTGTGAACTCCAGTTTCTTGATATCCCTGGATCCTGAGCTCCATTTATTCAACTCAAGGATTCTTCTCCCCAACCTCCATGTTCTTCCTTCCTGCACTGTGATCTGGGTACATTCTACAAGCAGTAAGTAGGAGTGATTATAGAGATTACTTCCTTTGTTTACTTTCAGGGATCACTGTCCTTATTAGCCTGCTGTCCAGTTTCTTAAAAACCATGGTTTCATATATTTTGTCCAATTTCTTTTTTTAGCATCTTGAAAAGCACACATTTATTGTATCATTCCTGTAGGTCAGGAGTTTTGAGAGAGCTTAGCTGTGTCCAATTTCTTAGTTGTTTAAGATGGGAAGATAAATCTTCTCCATCTTGGCTACAAGAGGAAGTTCCTCATAGTACTTTTGTTGCTATAAAATATTTAAAGGGCAATAAAAAATTCCACTAATAAACTGTAGGAAAATGTTTTTCATGAATTCATTAAGCAGATTTAGAAGGCAAATTTAATTTCCCAACTTCTTAAATACAAGGGTATGGGACTATTAAGAAGATAAATTTTCATTATAACTGCATTTGAAGGAAAATGGATGAAATGAATAAAATTTAGAAGTGAGTAAATAAAGAGACATGATTGCCAATTTCTTTCCATTTCTCCATGCTTTTATACTAACTGCTCTTCAATATCTGCCCATTCTCCTCAGTTTAAACTTTACCACCCAAGCCATCCATATATCCATTAATCCACTTATGAAATACTACTGAGTGTCAGGGATGAAAATTAACTATAAAACAGGGAACCTCTTGCAAGTTGCTCATATATGGTGGTTGAGAGTTCTATTGTCATATGAATGTGAATAAAATGCTGAGGCAATGTGGAAGGTGGAGTCATTAGCTTGGGGTGGGATTGAGGAACAGATCGAGGAAGGCCTCTCCTGGAAGGATACATTTGAAATGGGTCTTAAAGAATGAGTAGCATTTGGCTAGGTGAAGATGGGATAGAGGAGGCATTAGAGAGAGAGGGAATGAGCCAAGGTAAGTGTGGTAAAAAGATCAGCCCTATTTCTAAAGTGGTGAAAAACTGAGCATTGTTGAAGTCTAAGGGGTGGAGGGAGGTGTGACTTGGCAGGAAAATAAGCTGCAGAAGTGGTTGGGGCCAGACTAAGAACTGTGAGTACTAAGCCAAGGAGTCTGGATTTTAATCTTCCAACAACCTGAAATTTCAGAACAAGAAGGTGGCATGATCATATGAGGGTCCTGGACTCTCTAGGAGAGGAAAGTAGCAAGAGGGTTCTGCAGGAGGCTGCTGAAGCCATCCAAAAAAGTAAGTGTGGACTAATCTGAGAGACATTTCTGCAAGAGAACCCACAGTGTATGGTGACTAATTGCTCACCCCAAGAATGAAAGAGGGGAGGACTTGAGGATAGGTGCCTCTGGGTTTTCCAGTTTGAGAGAATTGGCAAATGCCATGTCATTAAGATGGAGATGGAAGGCAGAATAGACTTAAATTATCTTTTAGTCTCACTGAGTTTGGAGTTTTTATGAGCCACTCAGGTGGAGAATTAGAGCAGCCATGTAGACCCCAAGAGAGAAGTTTGAGAATGAATAGTTGTGGTTAGAATGATCAAAAATTGGTTTGATCATAGTGCATAAAATAAGAAGGAAATGAAGGTATTATTCCTGTTTTCTTAGAAATTTTAATGAAGGACATTATACTTTAAATTTCTAGCAAACAAACATATTCATGCAGGCCAGTTCCTAAGTATCCCAGTGTGAGAATTAGATTCTGCCATAATATTCTCTCAGTGAGCAAAGGAATTTAAGGTATTCTAATCAGCCTTCATGAATTCTAGAATTTTATGGGGCATAATGATGTTTAGTGAAAATGAAAATATCAGACATGAAGCACATATTGTGATAGACTTTCTAAGCAGTGACCACTGGAAAAGTTAGAGGGGTAGCTGTAAGAGTTTCTTTAGGAGTCAGTACTGAGTCCTTTTTTTCAAGGAGTTGCTATTTTAAGGTCAGTTCTGATTTAAATATTCCTGTTACTAAATAAACAGAGGAACTTGGGTCAGCCTGAGTCAGCCTCACACCCTCAACTGACTTCATCAACCAAGACACATTCTAACTTGGCCATTTTATGAGTCTGTGAAAGTGAGATGTATTTGAGGAAGAAGTGATTTGGTTTGACCTTCAGGCAGTGGAAAAGAAAACACTTGCCACTTCAGGAGGACTTCCTCAGAGGAAGTTCTGCCTCAGACAGTAGAAACCCTTGGCATTTCTCAGGCTCTTGAAATGTCAGAAATATTGGCTACAACATTTGTATTCAGGAGGACAACTTGTTTGAGCATTATTGGTGGACATTTTTGTTAGTGCCAGTTAGTCTAAAGCTCTTACCAAGTTCTTTCCTTCCTTAACTCCCCTGGTCCAAGGTGAGCAGTGTCATACATCATGAGGAGGTTCCTGGTAATTCTCTTGTCCAAGGCTACAAGATATGGGCAGAGAGAATGAAGAACTTGTGTTTCTTGGCTCCAAATCCAGTCTCCAAAAGGAGGCATGGTCTTATTCCTCTATTCCAAAGTCAAACATCCCATAGCATGATCACTCAGTTTACAGACCGAGACAAGATTTGTTGTTTTTTATGTCTTTCAGGGAAGTATCTACCATCAAGAAACTTCTTGTTTAAGTGCCATCTACTATGAATGATTTTTAAATACACCATAGATTACAAAATAGCCAGGATTTGCAATCACACACTTTAAAAGTTGTCTTCTTCGTATTATTGGAAGTTATGTCAACAGAAAATTTAAAAATGCAAGCATAAACTCTCTTCAGGAACCTCTAGACCTGCTAACATAATGCTGAGAAGAGATAGCCTTGTCACTTATACCAGAGTAATTGGAAGGTATTTGAAAAGGTAGAAGTTGATCTTCAGAAAGCTTAGAAATTTATGGTAAGTGAAGCCTGTTCCTGGAATCTAGGGCTTTCTGGAAGCTGGGAAGAAAGTGCTTAAAAATAATGATGAATGGTCAGCTATAGGCCACAGCTATAGATGGCCAGTGTGAGTCTTCCACAATGAACTTTGACAGAAATACACAGAAGGCTCAATGGAGTAAAAGCCTTGAGCCATTTGTTGCCAAAATAAACTCTGGGTAATGATGAGTCATCTTTAAGGATGTGGTGCAAAAGTTTAGGGACAAGGAGTTCACACTCAAAAGACCACCACCCTGTCCCAAACTGTTACTGATCTCTGAACTTCTACCACCAGTCACTCCCCAGCCTCCCTCTTCTTGAACTTTATGGAAGAAAAACATATGCTACTACCAAGATGTGAATCAATTAACCAGACTGGTTACCTAGTTATTATCTGGGCCATTTTGGTAAAGCAGAAGGTAAAGAGCCCCACATAAAACTCCATCTCCTTTGCAGTTTTGGTTACTTACTATGTCGTTATCTTAGGGGATTCCTGATTACACTGAGGTGAGAATACCTTATAATATGTTACTTTTTTTGGTCACTTTATTAGATATTTATTATGCTCCAGGATTTGTGCTTAGCATTTTATGAATATGTTTCTTATAAAAAGGTCCTGAGAAGTGGGTAGAATACTTATTTTACAAATGAGGAAACTATGCTTCCCTGAAGTTAAGTGACTTAACCAAGGTCACTGAGACTCAAACCTGGGTTTGTGTAACTCCGCTGTTGTATTCTGCCTAGACTTTTGTTACATTTCTAACGAGTCATAATGATGTTTTCCTCCATACTTAATCATAAAACTATGGCTTCTCCTCAGATAACTTTTAAATGACTTTCCACTAAGTAGTGTTTAGTGTTCATACTCATTCATTCTCACTATTTAATTCAGTCTCCCTCAGGGCCAACTTTTGTCCCTGTTTGCCTGGACAAACTTTGCTCCAACCAAACTAAAATATTTCATGTTCTCATATACCCCCAACATTTTCCAATGTGCATTCTTTTTTTGAGAGCAGAAAGATGAGGATAGTGTATAGAAAGAGCTGTATGGTGTCCATTTCTGCTCATTGTTGGGACAGACAGAAGCTGAAGAGATTGTTTTAAGGAGGGCTTTGTCAGATATTAGACATTCAACATAGCTTCATGTCTGTGTGGATGACCCTGGAAAACAAAAGGCCATTCTCTCCAATTCTCCATAGAATTAGTAAGGCTTCAGTCCCAGGAGTCAAAGAGACCACTATAGCAGCACAGATAAATACCCAGGAGGTATACCATAGAAGGGGTGATGGTTCTGCAAAGTGGGCATGGCTGGGATGTTGTCCCTTTCAAAACATTGGATAAAGACCAGACTGGAATAATAAGAGAAAACAGTGCATGAGCACATGTAAAACACCCCTTAAGGTCCTGGGAATAACTGAAATGACTTGAGAGGGAGGTAGTTCAGGGGCCAAGTCCAAACATTATCCAGAAATGTCAAAGAAATATGAGTTATCCCCATTCTGTGAACTCACCTTCATTTGGACCAACCAGCTGGTGGAGCTTGGATAAAATTGAGGTATATAGTTCGTTCATTTGGGAGACATGTATTAAATACCTAAGATGTGCCAGACACTATGCAAAGCTCTGAGTTTCCAAAAACAAATAAAACCTAAGCCTTGCCCTCTGAAGACTTACATCATGATAGCAAGTCTACTCCTTTTCCCTGCAAGAGATTTTGTCCTGGAAATCTCTCAGACTTTTGCCCCAAGATTTCCACCAGTGGCCACGAAGATTGTATTCTGAGCAGAGAATATGATATGAATGGCAACCCCTTGTGTTATGCATTGAGCAACCTCACTTGGTGGCCCTATTTGCCCACATATTTGCCACCTAAAATATCTTCCCCTGCAACTGTGCCTTTCGACTCCTTCCATATGCATCTATGATCTGAACTCGTTTCTCTATCCTCACGTCCCTCCTTACCACAACCCCCGAGGTGTTCCCTTTCCTCAGACCTTCTTTGGTACATTCTGTCTACAATGGTGACCTGAAAATTAAACAAGGCCTGCATGCCCCCTGTCTTGCTCAATGTTTTCTTTTACTATTATTTTAGCCCTGTGCTCTTATTCAGCTCTTGGCCAGCCTGACTCTTATTTCCTTGGATGGTTTTCAGTTGTAAGGGTAGAAACTGTGTCCTATCCATCTTTGTATCTCCCTACAGGGCTTGCACATAACTGAAATTCACTAGGACAAACGAAGAAAGTACTGTTTAAAATGAGAGATCTTTTAAAGAGTGGAAGATGCCAGTTGAAATGGAGTGTCTATGACAAAAATCTTCGGTCAATAAGTTTTTCAAATTCTTTCAGTTGTTGACTCTCAAATATTTATGCTAATGACAACCAGGAAAAGCACAGATGTTGGACATGTACCAAAATGAAGACTAATTCTAGCCAACTAATTCTTTTCACCAAACTTTCTATAAGAGCATCTAACAAGAAGAGGCTCAGGCACCACTGATCTCTCTTTCTTTCTCAGGTTCAAAGCATTAGTGGGAGGTCCAAAGTACGGTGATCTGAGGGTACCGGAGGAAGATGGCAAAGGAAAGGGGAAAAAGCGAAAGATCTGAAAATTAAAGATGATGTATAATTGTTGATGTAGAGCTTGGATTTAAAAACTTAGACAAGATCAGCTAAGGTCATTTCCATTTAATTACTTAAGTAATTCTATTCTTATAAAGAATAGCTACTTTTTTTCAAAAAAAGAAGGAAGGAAAGAAAGAGAGAGCAAACCAAAGAGAAGAAAAGAGGGAAAGAGAGAAGGAAGGAGGAAGGAGTGAGGAGAGAGCACAGTTGAGCAGAACATTAGGGGAAGAGGGGATCTCAAAACAGACCACTGCTTGCCTTTTTGTTATTTTATTGAAGTTCAATGTGCTTTAATTGACACAAGAGTCTGGAATGCTCTGAAACTCTGATTAAGGGGACAGTCTCCTTGGGTAATTTAAACTTCCTTTCTCATTCATAACCTCAACCACAAGGTTAAACTGGCACCCTGTTCTTTTTGAATTTCATGAGTAAAGAACGCACTGAAAACCCATTACTCTAGCCAGAATGAGTGATATTTCCTCCAGATCTACTTTCTGACAAATAGTACATCCTAAACCAGGTAGCTGACTAAGTCCTTAGTCACAGGAACAGAAGTTTTTCATCTGAAGTCAGTCTTTTCTCCTCCGAGTTGGCCAGGCTGGCCCATCTGCTCCGGGACACTGGAGCCCCATGAGTAAATTAGAAACCTAACTTCAAGGGAGTGAGATACTCAGAGAAAAACCCCAGCATCCTGTACTCTCTAATTGTAGCACCACACAAGGACATTTAGGAAAGAAAATGCAAATAGTTTGACATAGACTAAGAATTAGTAGGCTCTGTGGTCTGATACTAGGGAGTCTGGGAAGACCCTAATGTCACCTCCCCCCACAGGACTGTGGTCTGCTGATGTAAGGCTCTCATCCCTCCTCAAAGGTCAAGTGATTAAGGCCCCAATGTGTTGTTAGTCACATCTTCATGTGAATGCATAACTTGAAATAGGTTTTGAGAGAAGAAGAAAGTAAGAAGAACAATACAGCTTACAGGGTATATGTGACACCTCAAGTCAGAACCTTGGAGAGCTAGGTGCCTTTGGGAAAGTTGTTTCGTGTCTCTGTAGATCATGATAGTTGATCTAATTTAATGATCTTACCTCCCTCTCCCCTTCCTTCCTTCCTTTCTTCCATTCCCTGTCTCTCCTCCTTTTCTACAAGTATTTGTTCAACCCCTATTATGACTTGGTCCTATGGCATTGGGAATATAACTAGAAGTAAAATAGACAGGGAAGCCTGGCGTGCTGCAGTCCATGGGGTTGCAAAGAGTTGGACACGACTGAACAACTGAACAACAACAAAAATAGGCTAAGTCTCCATCCCATGTAACTTACATTCTGGTAAGGGAAACACAACAAACAAATAAATAGATCTATAATACAGATAGGTTTACATTGTTCTGATTTACATGAATTTCAATCACCATAGTTTAGTTAAGAATAGTCACCCAATAACACACTTCAAATTTCAGTCATTACCATATACTAATTAAGAGCAATTGCATAAAATACAAATTTCACTGCTATCTCTCTAGTCCGCAAATGTGTGTTATGGTATGGCCAGTGACAAATCACATCCTTTTTTTTTCTTTTTTTAGAAAAATAGTTATTTGTTTGCCTGGGGCTAGTCTTAGTTGACAACGGACTTTTGATCTTCCTTGCAGCATGTGGATCTTTCTTAGTTGCAGCATGCAATCTCTTAGTTGCTGCATGTGGGATCCCGTTCTCTGACCAGGGAACAAACCGGGGTCCCCTGCATTGGGAGTGCAGAGTCTTAGCCACTGGACCACCAGAGAAGTCCCACTAGTCGTTCTTTTCAAAGTCAGTCAGTGGCCGGTCACTGCTCATCTGTTGTTCAGTTCACACAAGAACAGCAAAACATGTAGTTCAGTTGCCTCCTTGTCTTCCAGTGACAGAGAAATATTGAAGGCACAATAATTCAACTCTTAAAACACTACTGCTATTGGAGAAGGCAATGGCACCCCACTCCAGTACTCTTGCCTGGAAAATCCCATGGACGAAGGAGCCTGGTAGGCTACGGTCCATGGGGTCGCTAAGAGTCGGACACGACTGAGCGACTTCACTTTCACTTTTCCCTTTCATGCACTGGAGAAGGAAATGGCAACCCACTCCAGTATTCTTGTCTGGAGAATCCTAGGGACGGTGGAGCCTGGTGAGCTGCCATCTATGGGGTCGCACAGAGTCGGACACAACTGAAGCGACTTAGCAGCAGCAGCAGCTATTGGATAATGCTCCAGGTCACCTTGCTTCTCTTGAATAGAAATGTGAAAGTTTGTTTTTTACCACCAAACACAACTTCATCTAATGGACCCTGGGTTTTTTTCAACCTTTAAAGCTTGGTAGATGGGCTTCCCTCATGGCTTATCTGGTAAAGAATCTGCCTCTAATGTGGGAGACCTGGGTTCGATCCCTGAGTTGGGAAGATCCCCTGGAGAAGGGAAAGGCTATCCACTCCAGTATTCTGGCCTAGAGAATTCCATGGACTGCATAGTCCATGGGGTCGCAAAGAGTCGGACATGACTGAGCAACTTTCACTTACTCAGATGGACTTTATTAACAGGTTGTTGGTGATAAAACTGGAGATATATATATATATATATATATAATTTCATGCAATTTTTTAGCTGAATTTTGAAAGAAATACAAGTCATACAGTTGAAAATATTCAAGTATATGGCAAGTAGTATGTACACAGCATGTCAGAAACTTTTACCGCTCTGTGTAAGTAACTTTACAAGTTTTTAATAGAAAGTAACATGGACATGGACATGAACTTGGGCAAGCTCTGGGAGATGGTGAGGTACAGGGAAGCCTGGCATGCTGCAGTCCATGTGGTCAGGAAGAGTCAGACATGACTTGGCGACTGAATAGTAGAAAGCAAAAGGAGTTAAAGAATAAAAAGCTGACTGTGAGATTAAGGGAACAGGGCCTCTGTTTGAGAGGCTCTAGATTTGCAGCCAGAGGAACTTGAAAAAGCAACTTTATGGGCTTAAATGAAGAAAGTGAGTGTGACTTGTGATGAAAAGGATGAAGATGTCCCAGAGGAAAGCACACCAGCAAAAACTTCACATTAAAGGAACTCTTAGAGATTTTTCATGACATTGAAAACACAAAGGACAGAATGTTGGAAGCTGCTCCAAACTTAAAAAGGGGTATGACTGTTCACCAAGGAATATAAATAATGTTTTCTTCATGTCATAAGTTTTACAATGAGAAGAAAGAGGCAAGCACTGTTCACACTACTCTTTACAAGTTGTTTCAATTGGCAAATATATATATATGTAATATAAAATTTACCATTTTAACTATTTTTAAATGTAAAGTATCAGTAAGTATGTTGACATTGTTGTACAACCATCACCAATATCCATGTCCAGAACTTTTTAATCATCCTATACTGAAAATCTGTATTCATTAAATACTAATTCCCCATTGCCTTTCCCCCAGTTCCTGGTAGCCTCTATTTTACTTTCTTTCTCAATGAATTTCACTACTCCAGATACCTCATATAAGTGGAGACATATAGTATATATCTTTTTGTGACTGACTTATTTCACTCAGCATAATGTCTTTTTAATTTAATTGTTTAAATGCATTTTACTTTATTTATTTGGCTGCATCGAGTCTTAGATGTAGCACACAAGCTTATTGACCAGCAGCATGTGGGATCTTGTGGGATCTTAGTTCCCTGACCAGAGATTGAACCTGTGTCCCCTGCATTGGAAGGCAGATTCTTAACCACTGGACCACCAGGGAAGTCCCCCCAAAGTAATGTCTTTAAGGTTCATTAATGTTGTAACATGTGTCAGAATTCACTTTCTTTTTTAGGCTGAAAAATATTCCAGTATATGTATATACTACATTTCATTTATCCCATTTTTAGATTGTTCATACATTTTGGCTATTATGAATAATGCTGCCGTGAATATTGGTGTGCAAATATCTATTCAAGTCCTTAGTTTTTAATTCTTTCATACATACACCTAAATGTGAAACTAGAATTGTTGAATCATAGTATAATTCTATATTTAATTTTTTGAGGAGCTGCCATGCTATCTTTCATAGTGGCTGCACCTTTTTACATCTCTGAAACAACACACAAGGTTCCAATTTCTCCACATCCTCAACAACACTTGTTATCTTGTTTTTCTTTTAAAATTAACAGCCATCTTAATGGATTTGCAACAGTACCTCATCGTGTTCTGATTTGCATTTCAGTAATGATTTAGAGATGCTGAACATCTTTTCACATACCTTTCGGCCACCTGTATATCTTCTTTTGAGAAATGTCCATCCAACTTTTATGTTTTCTATAAAGAAACAGAACATTTAAATTCTTGATACTCCTAATATTTTAAATTACAGTGTGGTAAGTAAATCTTTATTATACAAGTTTTTTCACATTTCTATATATGTTTATAATCAATGATAGGAGAGTTTTTAATGTTTTGACCAAAAGTTTTAATGGTCTTTCGTGGAGCAATCATAATTTCCCCCATTTATTAAGAATGCTTTGCATGATTGTATGACCATTTTGGGGATCCCTCAATACCATGCAAAGTGAGGATTTCCTCTAGAGTGTTATACTAATGACCAGGGAGATGAAAATAAAGCAAGATGAGAGGATAAATAATGATGCACTGTAATGGGAGAATGGGCTATTTATTTTATCTTTTTAAATATCAGCTTTATTTTATTTTGGCTGTACCATGCAGCTTGTGGGATCTTCGTTCCCTGACCTGGGATTGAACCTGGGCTCTTGGCAGTGAAAGTACAGAGTCCTCACCACTGGACCAGCTGGGTCAGGGAGCTAGGTTCCTGCAAGCCGCATGATGTGGCCAAAAACAAAGCAAAATGAAATGAAGCAAAAAAAAAAAAAAGAGAGAGAGAGAGTAGGCTATTTATGTTGGTTGTTAGGCAGTGCCAACTCCGGGAAAGTGAAATTTGAGTAGAGGCCTAAAAAGTGAAGAAGGTAGCCATATCCTTGCCCATGGGAAGTGCTTTCCAGGCTTGGGGAATAGCAAGTACAAAGGCCTTGGATGGGATCCTACTTGGCCTGTTTGGGAAATAGTAAATATCTCAGTGTGGCAGGAGCACAGTGAGGGAGGGGGAGAGTGGTAGCAGATAAAGATGGAAAGGCAGGCAGGGGTCAGATCATGTAGGGTCTTGTTGGCCATGGTATGTACTTTAGATTTTATTCTAAAATGATGGGAAGCCATTGGTGGTCTGAGAGTGATGTCATGTTAGTTTACAGGACATCCGATTGGTTAAGGGTGAGTTCCCCTCAGAAGAGAAAAGGAAAGAATGAGGATACAAGAGATTAACTTCACCTACTTCATAATTTGTCTAATGGCCAGTCTTTGCTTGGAAATGAAGAGAGGATAAAAGATTTCTGTGGAGACTAGGACCCACTCATAATTTTATTGAGCATGCCATATGTAGCAAGGAAGCTTCTCAACTCCTTCAGTCTCCTGGAATTTTCCCAAGAGGCTTTTTCACACAGGGCATGGAAGACTGAAGGTTCCTAGTCAACAGAGTTATCAGAGGACATGCGTGCATGCTAAGTCACTTCAGTCATGTCCAACTCTTTGCAACCCTATGGACTGTAGCCCACCAGGCTCCTCTGTCCATGGGATTCTCTAGGCAAGAATACTGGAGTGGGTTGCCATGCCCTCCTCCAGGGGATCTTCCTGACCCAGGGATCGAACCCAGGTCTCTGGTATTCCAGGCAGATTCTTTACTATCTGAGCCGCCAAGGAAGCCCTCAGAGGACACGAGCTCCCTAATTTCTTTCCAGAGAAGCAGCATCCAGATTTCTCTACACACCAAGCCAGGTTCACAAACCTACAAGCCCATGATTTAACACATCATGCAGGCTATATATAAATGTATTAATGACCCTGATGTTCTTTCTGATCTTAAAGAACTTTGCCCTTCATACACTTTTTTATCATTCCCAAAGAATATTCATATAGAGAATCAGTAGTGGTATCTTTCTCCAAAAGGGAATTACACTTAATTGAAAATCTCAGTGTCTTTTTCTTTCACTATTTTTTTGTTTTTCTTTTTTTAAATTGGAGAATAATTTCTTTGCAATGTTGTGTTGGTTTATGCCATACAACAATGTAAATCAGCCATATGTTAGTGTCTTTTAGTGACCTTTCAATTTGAAGTTTAACGTGCCTTGACCACTTAAAAGACCTTTTATAAAAAAGACTCCTGGATTTGGCAAAAAAAAAAAAAAAACCTCTAAATTGGTCAGACATTATTAGCTAGCATCTAAATTATTCATTGTTTTCTTAACACACTACAAACCCTTAAAAGTTATGGTACCTTCATTAAGCAACTTGATACAAAAAGTAAGAAACATCACCAATATCATTGATTCACAAGGCAGAAGTTCACTTGAAAAAGCTTATGCTTGCTGTATTCTAACGGTAGAGAGCCAGAAGAGGAAAGCAAATACAGAGAGCATTTTTATTAAGGATTAAGTGGATTTTCTTTGTGTTGAACTTTTCAAAAAGATCTATTGAAGTATTTGTACTACTAAGAAATTGTATATATGCTGATTTTTTTGCACTCCTAGAAAAGCTCCATATTTATACCAGTGTTTTAGTTTCACTTTCCTGCTTCTCATTTATTTCAAAGAAAAGAGAAGTTTAAATGAGATTTTGTAATCTGAGGTTATAATATGAGAGAAGGGAAATTATACCAATCTTTCAGGGTCAGACCTTTAAGAGATTTTTTTTTACTCACAGAGGCAGTTTAGTCAATTATTTAACTTGAGAACAAAAAGTTTCATATCTTAAAAAAAAAAAATCCCCGTGATTGTTACTCTGCTAAACTCAAAAAAAGCTGAGGAAGAACTTTTTTTTTTTTATAGTACCTTAAATCACGATGTTTGTTACTCAGTGTTAGATTAGAAAGAAATCTGCAGTGTGTAGTTCTCCTAGACTCTTTGTTTGATGTAGATAATTATTCTCTAATTATTTAATCATCTCTTCTAAGAACATCAATATCTCATCTGCTTGGTTAGCTTCTGTAGCAACAGTAGCTTCAAAACTTCAATAAATTGTTGGCATAGCTCAGGCTAACGGGAAATGGAATCATGCTCATCTTCAGAAGTTGGGCATCCCAGATCCTCTTACATGGATAGACCAAGAGGCCTGTTTCTCACTGCTCCAGAGTAGCGCTCTGGTGTGCGCTTTGTGCTAAGTCGCTGCAGTCCTGTACCATTCTTTGCGACCCCATGGACTGCAGCCCACCAGGCCCCTCTGTCCATGTGTTTCCCCAAAGAAGAATACTGGAATGGGTTGCCATGCCCTCCTCGAGTGGATCTTCCCGACCCAGGGATCGAACTCGTGTCTGTCATGTCTAACCTGTACTGGCAGGGGGGTTCTTTACCACTATCGCCACCTGGGAAGCAGAGTAGCCCTAGGGACAGTCCGTCTTTCTGTATTTATTTTAGGGACCTGTGAGAACTTACAAAGACACAATTTAATTTGACAAAGGACTGATCCCCACCATATCCCACTTCTGAGATGTTTGTTCTCACAGGGAAAGTTAAGTGATCTTTAAGATCCCTCTCAAACCTAGGAGGCTGTGACTCCAACTTTAAAGTTCTCACGGCTCCCATTGTATTTAGTCAATGAATGAGGGTCGTGAGATCTGCTGGTGTGTATGGCCCATGGCTCTAGATCCAAAGCATATTTTGTACTTTCACAGAATCCCATTCCTGGAGTAAAGAGAAAAGTGGCCGTTTTGTGCCACATTCTTCAGAGAACAAATGTGGTGCTGGTAGATGGCACATTTCTCTAAAACAAAACTAGAATCAGGAATTCCCTGGCGGTCCAGTGGATAGGACTCCAGGCTTTCACAGAGTTATCAAAAAAAAAAAAAAAAAAGAGAGAGAGAGAAATTACTACAGATTTAGTGGCTCAAAACAACACTGATGTATTTTTCTTATGGTTCTGGAGGTCAAAGTCCAGAATCAGTCTAACTGAACTAAAGTCAAGGTATCAGCAGGTTGGCTCCTTTCAGAGCCTCTGGGGGCAGAATCCATTCCCTTGCTTTTTCCTGTGACTCTAGAGCCTGTCTGCATTCCTTGGTTCATGACCTCTTTCTCTATCTTTGAGGCCAGAGATGGTGGATTGAGTCCTCCTTACATCAAATCAAAGAAGGCAATGGCACCCCACTCCAGTACTCTTGCCCGGAAAATCCCATGGATGGAGGAGCTGGTAGGCTACAGTCCATGGGGTCGCAAAGAGTCGGACACGACTGAGCGACTTCACTTTTTACATCAAATCATTGATACTAACTCTCCTGCCTCCCTCTTATAAGGAAGCTTGTGATTACATTGGGCCTACGTGGATAATGCAAGATCATCTCCCCATCTCATGCAGCCACACAGAGGTCATTCATACTCTCAGGCATTGTTCCCCACTCTTACATAGACTTAAAAAAAAAAAAAAACTTTTTACTTTATATTGGAGTGTAGTTTATTAACAATGTGATGTTAGTTTCAGGTGTACAGCAAAGTGATTCAGTTATACATATACATGAATCTATTCTCATTCAAACTCTTTTCCCATTTAAGTTGTTACATAATATGGAGCAGAGTTCTCTGTGTTTTACAGTAGGTCCTTGTTGGTTCTCCATTATAAATACAGCAGTGTGTACATGTGTGTACATGTTGATCCCAAACTCCCAATCTATCTCTCCCCACTACCCTTCCCTTCTGGCAATCATAATTTCATTCTCTAAGTCTGTGAGTCTGTAAATAAGTTCATTTGTATCATTTTTTTAGACTCCACGTCTAAGTGATATCATATGACATTTGTCTTTGTCTGACTTACTTCACTTAATATGATAATCTCTAGGTCCATTCATGTTGCTGCAAATGTCATTCTTTCCTTACACAGACTTTTAAAGAGAGTCCCTTCCATAGTGCCCTCGAGACTTTAAGTTGGCTGATGATACTTGGCATGCTTTATTTTGTATGTGCACAACAAGGTATCTGAATCCACCAGTTTCCGTAGTATATCAATAAAGTAAAATATTTAATAACTAGAGCTAGTTTTGCAGTCAGACTCTGGGGAGCTCACACCCCAGCTCTAGTATATACCATCAACCAAGTGAACAGTGGAAATAGCACACACCTCGTGGACTAGATGTGACAAATAAAGAAGCTAATCCACAGAAAGTGTTTGGTATGGTGCAAGGTTGCAATAAAGGCCAGATTCTGCTATTAATATTATTATTATTAGAATATCAGCTTAGCCTGCATGAGATGGCCCCTGCCCAACTCCCAGCCTCATCTCCTATAATTCTCTCCCCCCACCCATTGTGCTCCAGTCACACCAACCTTCTTTCTGACCTTCAAGCGGGCTGTAAGAGTCTTCATATTTGCTATTCTTTTAACTTATTAATAATATAACTCTTCCTCCAAATAGTTACAAGTCTACCTATATCTCATTATTCAGGCCTTAGCTCAAATACTACCTCCTAGAAAATTCTCCTTTGACCACCTCAGCTACAGTAGCCACTCCCACCCTCCCAAGTCAGACACAGTACTACCGTTTTCTTTTATCCCTTTAGTGGTTGGTGATTATTAAGCTCTGAAATTACCTTCTCTCTCTCTCCCTTCCTGCCTTTCTTCTTATCTATAAATTTTAAGCTCCTTTCATTCAGCAGTGTTGTCATATTCATTGATATATTCCCAGCACCTAGAATAGCACCTGCAACATGACAGGAGTTCAATGTTTGCAGCAGGCTGACCAACTGATAATATGCTACCATCAGAAGAGACCTTAATTTAATGTATTAATTAGAACTTTTTGTTTTCTATAAGCATTGACCTTTTGGGACTCATTCTCCCTGTCCTTGTTAATTGCCTCGGTCTCTCTTTGATTTCTCTTCACCCCTCCTCAGCTCTTCCTCCTCTTCACCTCATTCCTTCAGGGCCATAACATAGGCTCCTGCCTCATTCCAAGTATTTTAGAAATTTATAGTAAAGTACTTTCAAAGTCCAAGGAACTTAAAAGACTCAAAGAATGTATTATTACTGGTGAAAATTCAGAGGCCATTGTTATTTGATAGAGAACTATTTTGGGTTTCTCTGCATCCCTGATCTAAAGCACAATTGCATAATTACTTGTGGGCTCATGAAGGTTAAGGGCTTACCCAACGATGTCTTATATCCAGGGTTTGGCACAGTGATTTAAAAATATAACAAGCACTCATAAATGTGTGTGACATGAATGGGGGCTTCTATCTACTCATAAAATCGTTTGAAAGGAATGCAAATCAACAGTCATTAAGGAAGAACATAGGAATCCTGCCTTAGATCCTCTCAAACCTCTCAAACCCTCTCAGAATCAGGCCAAAGACCAGCTGATCTACCAGGAAAGAAGAGGGTCCAGAAAGAGTGGATGGGTAAGTGTCCTGTTCTTGAGCCCTATCTCCTAGGACTGGGAGCTTGACAGAGCCAATGGGGTCCCTGGGTGACAGTCAAGAGCTGTCAGCAAGAACAGGCAATACATCTTGGTGTTTCCTTCGAAAAGAGGAAGAGAAACCCCATGGCTGTAAACAAAATCTTAAAATTGCAATGGTCTTTAGAAGTCATCTGATCCATCCTCCCACTTTCAATTAAATTACTAGCCCACAGTAACTCACTAATGGAGCTGGGAATAGAACTCAGAACTGATACCCATTGTCTTGTAAGGAAAGAAAAAGAGATGAAGTGTGTAAGGCAATTTTCTCCTCAATCATTCTGTGTGAAGACTCAGAGCAAATGCAAGGCTTGTAAATAGATATGCATGCTGGTAGTGGACTAGTTGCTAAATCATGACCAACTCTTGCAACCCCATGGACTGTAGCCTGCCAGGCTCCTCTGTCCGTGGGCTTCTTCACGCAAGAATACTGGAGTGGGTTGCCATTTCCTTCTCCAGGGGGTCTTCCCTACTCAGGAATCAAACCCACATCTCCTGCACTGCAGGTGGATTCTTTACCTCTGAGCCACCAGGGATTCCCTGTATAGATATGCATACCATTCTTTATTTCATACACATTATATATATATATATATATATATATACACATATATACATATACATATATATATATAAAGCATTTGTCAAAATTTCAACTTAATTTAGCTGGAAAATAGAAAAATATTAAAATTTCTGATCTCAAATTCCTTACCTTCAAAATAAATTCTTATTCACCATATGGCAAATGTTTATACTGAGTTAATATCCTAGGAGCTTTTTCACTCAGTAAATAGCATTTTAAAAAATTTATTTAAAAAAAATTTACCCAATAGGAAGGATACTTTTCTGTGATATTCCATAACTATTATAAAGAAGACAATTCTTTTATCATAAAAAAATATGTTAGTAGAAATAAAATTCAGTGAGAGAGGTTAAAAAGGAATAGCTGCCTGGGATGTTCATCTGAATTTAATAATAAAAAGTGTCCAGTTATTATTATTATTTTTAAAAACTTTTCATTTCATTTTGCAGTATAGCTGATTAACAATGTTGTGATAGTCTCAGGTGTAGTAAACAGTATTTTTTTTAATGAGTATTATGCAGATGGGCACATATTTATACTTGGGGCTGCTACAGGACAATCTAGAGCAGATTTCAGAACAGAATATTGTTGGCAATTATACTCCTTCCTCTCCTCATTCTCCCTCTCTTTTCTGTGCCCCAAGTTTGTGCTTTCCCCCACCATCTTAATACATGGGGAATGCAGTATCCCTGGGAAATATATTAGCACTGCTTAGAACTGAATTTTAGCTACCTACAACATCCAAACTCTTTAAGACCGCCTTGAATAATAAAAACATTAGCTTTGCAAAGTTACTATGCATTTCTTCCCTTAGAAAACTAGGCTTTAAAAAAAAAAAAAAAAGCTTTGTAACATAAATGGTTAAAAAGTCAGCTCCCTCTTGTTTTTACAATTCTTAGATCATTTATTTATTTTCCAGGGGTACAGAGGGTGGGGGTGATGGTATTGATTCTCTGCCTGGTATTAATGTTCAGGATTTTCAGTGTGTCATCCTGTGTGTGTGTATGTGTGTGTGTTTCTCCCTTTGGAAAAACAAAAGATGGGTTTCCTTGCCCACCATGGAAAAAATGTAACATACAACTCAATCCCTTCCTGAGAGCACGGAGGACCAAAAGCAGGCAGCTTAGATCAGGGTGGTGAGGAAGTTTTGTCATTTCCAGAAGGAAGCATGAGTCATAGTGTGCGACATTTTGGGAGGCCTGAATCAGAGCTGTCGAGGAAGTCAGTTCTCAGACAGTTTAATTTAACACCTTCAATGTCATGTCTTTCTCCAAGACATAGATGTTCCAATTATTTCCTTTCAGGAACAGAGAATAATGTAACAGTTGAAGAGGTCTCCTAATCCACTTCTGAGCAACTAAGCCTGAGGATTATGTAATTAATATACATCTTTTAGGAAGGAGAGAAGAGAGTGGGTAAAAGAGGGAAAGAAAACACTGCTCTGAAATCTATTAATAATTGAAGAAAGATCAAGTTAAATTAGATTGTTAGAAAATGTAAATCCTTACAGACTGATAAGCATTTTAACATTTTCCTCTTTGACACCAAAATCGACTTGAGAAAAAAAAATCTTTCCACACACTCAAATTTCTCAATGCTATAAGTTTCTGAGAGGCCCAATACCCAGAAGTTTCCAAAATGCTAGGGAACATCCATATAACCATTCAGAAGAAGAGGGTCATGGGTTGGGTTCAGGGATGAGAAGAAATTATGTTCTATGGGGCCAAGAGGGGGGTGGCACAGAGTTAGGGTTGGACCAAGCTGGAGAAGAAGTGCAGAGATAGCACAATAGGATGCCTTTCTTTTTAAAAAAATTATTTATTTATTTTAATTGGAGGATAGTATCTTTACAATATTGTGATGGTTTATGCCATACATCAGCATAAATCAGCCATAGGTATACATGAGGCCTTTCTAAGATGGGTTTGAAGCCACCACTAAGAGGTTTGGGATAAAATAAGTTGGAAATGTTTTGAAATTAGGGGCAGAGAGCATAGAAGAATCTTGATATGTTATGGTTTTTGGAGCCTGATGATTCAGAAGCCCAATAATATTAATTTTAACGTGGTCTCATAATCAAATAGATTTGGAGGGAACTCAGATAGATAACTTTGAGTTCTCTCCTGTTCCTCATCTCCACCATTATCTCCTTGAGGTCTGAGAACCTAAAAGGGTGTTACTTTAGCATGATCACTTCCTGTGGCTGGTTTTACTCTCAGCTAAGCACTTAGTGGGGAGTCAGCTGTTGTTAGGCCTGGGAAAATTTGCTTGAGGCAGTTACAGCCCTCAGCAACCTTAAGAACATGAGTACAGATGAGAAAAGAAGAAAGAGGAACATATGTTCTGTAATCTAGCAATGTAGGAGATACACACATGCGCGTGCACATGCGCGCACACACACACACACACACACAATATGAGGCATGAGGCCCCAAGATCCATTTGAAAGGATGGTAAGAGAGTAGCAGAAAACCTGTCCCCCTGACCTTCTGTATGTATGTTGTAAAGAGACATTATTAATATCAGGACTTATAAGACCTTAAAAGTTTTTCTCTGAGTCAGGTGTAAACTAGGCTAGGACCTGTTCCCAGTGTTTGGTGGGGTGGCAGCTTGTCCCAACAGACTTCCTAGGATTCGGGGGACCACATGATATTTGCTCCTTCCAGATGCTTTGGTACTCTAACACAAACTATTGTGGGACAGAAGCAAAATGGAAAATCATGGGATATACAGTCAGTAGGCCTAGTTTCACCCTTTTCATTTTGTCCTTGTGAACTGTGACCTGGGAAACTCTTAGTTGGGGTCTCAGGATACTGATTCTTAGAAGTGAGGATCAGTAGACCAGGGCTGCAGTGGGGACCAGATGTACTGTGCAGTGGTAAAGCTATAGCACCTTGAGCATTGCCACATGATAGCATAGAGAGGGGGACTGTTCTCCTTCTGACCATTCTTCTCTTATGCTTTTGTAAAAAGTTGAAGTATAGTTGATTTAAAATGCTTTGTTAGTTTCAGTTATATAGCAAAGTTATGTACAATGTATATCGATCAGTTCAGTTCAGTAGCTCAGTCGTGTTCGACTCTTTGCAGCCCCATGGACTGCAGCATGCCAGGCCTCCCTGTCCATCACCAACTCTCAGAGTTTACCCAAACTCATGTCCATTGAGTCAGTGATGCCATCCAACCATCTCATCCTGTGTCGTCCCCTTCTCTTCCAGCCTTCAATCTTTCCCAGCATCAGGGTCTTTTCAAATGAGTCAGCTCTTCGCATCAGGTGGCCAAAGTATTGGAGTTTCAGCTTCAACATCAGTCCTTCCAATGAACTCTCAGGACTGATCTCCTTTAGGATGGATTGGTTGGATCTCCTTGCAGTCCAAGAGACTCCCAAGAGTCTTCTCCAACACCACAGTTCAAAAGCATCAATTCTTCGGCGCTCAGCTTTCTTTATAGTCCAACTCTCACTCCTAGCTAAGTTACTAAAGAATTTGCCTGCAATGCAGGAGACCTGGGTTCGATCCCTGGATTGAGAAGATCCCCTGGAGAAAGAAATGGCAACCCAGTTCAGGATTCTTGCCTGGAGAATCCCCATGGACAGAGGTGCCTGGTGGGCTACAGTCCATGGGGTGGCGAAGAGTCAGACACGACTGAGCGACTAAACACACACACATCCATACATGACTACTGGAAAAACCATAGCCTTGATTAGTTGGACCTGTGTTGGCAAAGTAATGTCTCTGCTTTTTAATATGTTGTCTAGGTTGGTCATAGCTTTTCTTCCAAGGAGTAAGCGTCTTTTAATTTCATGGCTGCAGTCACCATCTGCACAGATTTTGGAGCCCCCCAAAATAAAGTCAGCTACTGTTTCCCCATCTATTTGCCATGAAGTGATGGGACCTGATGCCATGATCTTGGTTTTCTGAATGTTGAGCTTTAAGCCAACTTTTTTACTCTCCTCTTTCACTTTTGTCAAGAGGCTCTTTAATTCTTCTTCACTTTCTGCCATAAGGGTGGTGTCATCTGCATATCTGAGGTTATTGATATTTCTCCCAGCAATCTTGATTCCAGCTTGTGCTTCATCTACCCCAGCACTTCTCATGATGTATTCTGCATATAAGTTAAATAAGCAGGGTGACAACATACAGCCTTGACATACTCCTTTTCCTATTTGGAACCAGTCTGTTGTTCCATGTCCAGTCCTAACTGTTGCTTCCTGACCTGCATACAGGTTTCTCAAGAGGCAAGTCAGGTGGTCTGGGATTCCCATCTCTTTCAGAATTTTCCCCAGTTTATTGTGATCCACACAGTCAAAGGCTTTGGCGTAGTCAATAAGGCAGAAATAGATGTTTTTCTGAAACTCTCTTGCTTTTTCGATGACCCAGTAGATGTTGGCAATTTGATCTCTGGTTCCTCTGTCTTTTCTAAAACCTGCTTGAACATCTGGAAGTTCATGGTTCACATGTTGTTAAAGCCTGGCTTGGAGAATTTTGAGCATTACTTTACTAGCATGTGAGATGAGTGCCATTGTGTGGTAGTTTGAACATTCTTTGGCATTGCCTTTCTTAGGGATTGAAATGAAAACTGACCTTTTCCAGTCCTGTGTCCACTGCTGAGTTTTCCAAATTTGATGGCATATTGAGTGCAGCACCTTCACAGCATCATCTTTTAAGATTTGAAATAGTTCAACTGGAATTCCATCACCTCCACTAGCTTTGTTCATAGTGATGCTTCCTAAGGCCCACTTGACTTCACATTCCAGGATGTCTGGCTCTAGGTGAGTGATTACACCATCGTGATTATCTGGGTCATGAAGATCTTTTTTGTACAGTTCTTCTGTGTATTCTTGTCACCTCTTCTTAATATCTTCTGCTTCTGTTAGGCCCAGACAATTTCTGTCCTTTATTGAGCCCATGGTTGCATGAAATGTTCCCTTGGTTTCTCTAATTTTCTTGAAGAGATTTTTAGTCTTTTCCATTCTATTGTTTTCCTCTATTTCTTTACACTGATCACTGAGGAAGGCTTTTTTATCTCTCCTTGCTATTCTTTGGAACTCTGCATTCAAATGGGTATATCTGTCCTTTTCTCCTTTGCTTTTCACTTTTCTTTTCACAGCTATTTGTAAGGCCTCCTCAGACAGCCATTTTGCTTTTTTGCATTTCTTTTTCTTGGGGATGGTCTTGCTCCCTGTCTCCTGTACAATGTCACGAACCTCTGTCCACAGTTCATCAGGCACTCTATCATATCTAGTCCCTTAAATCTATTTCTCACTTCCACTGTATAATCATAAGGGATTTGATTTAGATCATACCTGAATGGTCTAGTGGTTTTCCATATATATATATATATATATATATATATATATATATATATACACACATATCTTTTTCATATTATTTCTCATTATAGGTTATTACAAGATACTGAATAGAGTTCCCTGTGCTATATGATATGTCTTTGCTATTTATCTATTTTATATATAGTAGTATGTATGTATTAATCCCCAACTCCTAATTTTTCCCCCTTTGATTGCATGACTGAGCACACACACACACACACCTATCCCCTTTGGTAATCACAAGTTTGTTTGCTACTGAACCATTCTTCTTTTCTTCTTCCTGGTCCATAAAGTAAGATTTCTCAAGTCTGTTCCCTCCTTCCCTCCCATGACTAACAGGGTTCACACTTTTCTGTTGCATCTGGACCATTTTTAAGAGGCTTCTCCCTGAAAGCCCCCACCTGATCCTTTGCTCTTGTTGATTTCACTTCCTAGCATAGTCTTCCCCCAGATGCCCACATGGCTTGCTGCCCTCCTTTGCCTGTTCAAATGTCAGCTCTTCAGACAAGCTTTTCTTAAGCACCCTGTGTAGAAGAGCACCCAGCTCCCCCTACACCCAATCTCCCTTACTCTGTTTTTTTTTTCCATAGTACTTATAATAAACCTCTATAATTATCTGGTTATTTTATGCAAATAGGCATTTTATTTTAGGATACTTTTAGATTTATATAAAATTTGCAAAAATAATACAGAGTTTCTAAATGCCCCTTTCCCAATTTCCCCTATTGTTAGCTTCTTGCATTATTAGGGTACATTTGTTAAAACTAAGGGTGCACACTGATACACCATTAGCAAAATGCCATACTTTATCCAGATTTTCTTGGTTTCTTCCCTTTTGTTACTTTTGTGTTCAGGCATCTCATTCAAGATACCACATCACATTCATTCTTAGCTTCCTCTGCTCTGTGAGAGTTTCTCAGACTGTCTTTGTTTTTGATGGCCTTGAAAGTTTTGAGGAATACCCTCAGATGTTTTGTAGAATGTCCCTCAGTTTGGGTTTGCCTGGTGTTTTCTTCATGGTTAGACTAGGGGTGATAGGATTTTGGGAGGACAGATTTAGAGTGAAGTGCCCTTCTTTTCACATTATATCAAAGTTCATACTATTAACAAGATTTATCACTGTTGATGTTGACTTTAATCACCCAAGACAGTATCTCTCAGGTTTTTCTACTATAGAGTTACTTTTAACCCCTTCCTTTATATACTCTAATTTTTGGAAATAAGTCACACAGCCCACACTCAAAAGGTGGGGACTTAAATTCTACCTACTTGATGAGGGAGTATCTACCTAAATTACTGGAAGTTCCTTTTTTAAAAATATTTTTTTTATTGGAGTATAGTTGCTTTACAGTTGGGAGGTCTTGTGTGCAGATGTGTGTCTTCTCCATTTATTATTCAATCATTTGCTTGTATCAGTATGTGCTGTGCTGCGCCTAGTTCCTCCTTTGTATCCAGCTCTTTGTAACTCCATGAACTGTAGCCTGCCAGTCTCCTCTGTCCATGGGGATTCTCCAGGCAAGAATACTGAACTGGGTTGCCATGCTCTCCTCCAGGGGATCTTCCCAACTCAGGAATTGAACCCAGGTCTCAACTGTTGCAGGGAGATTCTTTATTGATTAAGCCACCAGTATGGACTCATGGATAGTTGTTTTACACTCTGTGTTATATTCCAATACTATATTATGTATTTGTTGCTCAAATTGTTCCAGCTTTAGCCATAGGTAACTATATCAAGTGGCTTCTGTGTCACTTTGACAATGTTTTGTTATTTGAACTCCTCCTTACCTTTTGGTGCTAAAAGACCATCCAGGCTCGTCTTGTACATCTCCTGCTCCAACCCTAGTATCAGCATTTCTCCAATAAGTCTCAGTTCCTTTTATTAGAGAATGTTGTTAGAAAACAAGGTCTGGGTTTTAGGTATGCTTATTACTACCGGGGTGTTTTTGCTTCTAGGCCTTCTCAGAGGACAGACCTAAGAAATAAATGTGTTCTTTCAAACCCATGGATGCACTCACATCTATAATTATTTCTGTATGAATCAGTACAGAATCCATCTGTGTCTATGTTAAGCTAGACATGAGTTTACAGTGATATCTTTGACTCTAATCCAATACCATATGAACCATTCTAGCCTTTTCTCCTTGCTTATCTGTAAGTTCCCTCACCAATAGTGAGCAACCTAGCTCCCACCACCCATTTATTTATTTGCTCATCCCAGTATACATGTGCAGCCATGTTGTTATATCCATGAGAAATGACTAGTGTTCAATAAAGAATGAGAAATGACTAGTGTTCAATGTTCCTATACAGTCCCTTTTATCTTTAGTCTTAGTGTATATGGTGAAAACATCATTTGTCATGGTTACTTAGGTCAGCACCTTTTGCTCAATCTATTCAGTGAGGTTATATCTTACATTTGTAATACAGTTATATATTTTTAGTCATAGTCTGCATTCCATCCTGGGATTCCCCAACCTCTTGGTTGATTTTTTTAATTTTTTGTGTATATTAAGGTTCACTCTTTGTGATTTAAAGTTCTTTTACATCTTTTACTTGCTTAATTGCTCCAGGTAGGATTTCCAATACTATGTTGAATAGCAATGGCTAGAGCAGGCATCCTTGTCTTGCTCCTGATCTTAGAGGAAGATTTTCAACATAGAGTATGATGTTAACTGTGGGCTTGTGATGCATACCCGTTGTTGTGTTGAAGTACGTCACATTCCCTCTACACCTAAAATGTTGAGCATTTTTATTATGATATGATGCTGAGTTTCATCGAATGCCTTTTCTGCATCTATTGAGATGGTAATGTGATTTTTTATTCTTTTAATGTTATGTATCATATTGAATGATTTTCATATGTTGAATTTCCCCTGCATCCCAGGAATACATTTCACTTGATCAGAGTGTGTGATCCTTTTAACATACTGTTGAATCAGTTTGCTGATACTTTTGTTGAGTACTTTTGCATCTGTACACATCAAGCATATTGGCCTGCAGCTTTTTTTTTTTCTTGTAGTATCCTTGTCTGGTTTGTTATCAGGATAGTGCTGGCCTAGTAAAATGAGTTTGGGAGTATTCCTTCCTCTTCAGTTTTTTTGGACGAGTTTGAGAAGGATTCGTATTAAGTCTTTAAATGTCTGGTAGAATTCATGAGTAAAGCCATCTGGTGTAGGCTTTACTGTTTTGGGAGGGTTTTGATTACTGATTCAGTCTCTTTATTTGTTCTTGGTCTATTTCTTTATGATTCAGTCTTGGTTAATTGTATTTTCCTTGAAATTTATCTATTTCTTCTAGGTTGTCCAATTAGTTGACTTATAATTTTTCATTATAGTTCTTTGGTGATTCTTTGTATTTCTGTATCAGTTGTAGTGCTGCTTATTTCATTTCATATTTCATATATTTGAGTCTTTTGTCTTTTTTTTCTGAAATCCAACTGTGAACCAGAGCTAGTGTCTTTGCTGATATCTTCAATGATAATCTTTACCAGGCAAAATGGCCAGGATTAGAACCAGTAACTGACCCAAAAAGCTCTGAGAGTGCGAGCTCTCTCATTGAACCAAGGACTTGGGAGCACTTTGCATCCACTACCTTTCTCCAGCACCACCCTTAAACATGGATAACCTGTACCTGCTCCTTAGAAAGACCTGCTTTGGCCTTTCTTTAGCATGGGTTAACCCTATGTGGTGAGGATTCCATGAATCGAAGGAGATGTGCCTATACAGAGGCTGTGATCCCTCTGGAGCATGCTCTGGGTAGCTGGGACCCTGAGATTCCCTTCCCAGATAACTCCAAACTGGTTTCTAATACCCATATAGTCCTCTTCCCTGGGCCTGTCTTCCTGACAGCAGTTCTTCCTTTTGAGAGTAGTGGATGGATGGAGGTAAGACAGGGAATCTGGAATGTCTTGTGTCCACATAGCTGTGTGCATGGTCCCTCACAGTGCATAACTGTGGATATAAACAGAGAGGAATTGGCCACAGGCTTAGGGCCTCATTGATCCTTTTGTCAGAAAGCCCATCAACGTTAAGGAAAGATATAACTTTCTTCCACCCCAGGCTGAAAGTTGGGTTCGGTGGAATTCAAGTCCATTCATAAGAATCTGATCTTAACATTTTGTCTTGCTTCTTTCTGACTGTAAGTTACAAGTTGGGTCATAAGGTTGTTCACTGTTCATGGCTGGGCTAAGACGGCATCAGGGATGCATGAGCTCTAAGCCAAGATGAATATGGAACTATCAAGAGACTCCAGGAAGGCCAAGTTCAATCTTGAGCTATATTGACTGAAGTGAACTATGCCAAGCTCCTACCTCAGTGGAAATTGCTTTCTTGAGTATCCTTATACTAGTTTCCCAAACACCTTTCTTCTAATTCATCAAGGGAAGGGTCTGTGTCTTAGTTTACGTTGAATTCTTTTCTTTTAGCATCAAGTCTGGCTCTCAGCAGATACACAATAAGTATTCATTGAATCTTACTGACTCTACCTAGAAACTATAAAGTAAGATATTATTACATTCACCTTAGAAGAAAAAAAGCAGGTCTCCCAGCCCTCTCATTAAATAAAACACAAGTTATCGCCTCATTAAAAGAACCAGAGATGCCATTTCTAAAGCGACTGGCAGCTGCAACAGGCATTTGACAAAACATATGGAAGGAAAACCAATCTTTATTTCATTAACAGATCTTTGCAATGGCTAGAGCTGTAGCAGTACATTTAAGGACTCTAAAGGTTTGTTTGTTAAGCTATGGTTCTCAAATTTTAGAATTCATCAGAATAACCAGGAGGGATTTTTTAAAATACATATACTCCTGAGCCTCTCCCCCAGAGTATCTATCTGATTCAGTAGCCTGGAGTGGATCTGAAAATCTGCATTTATAACAAGTTCCAAGGTGATGTTGATGATGCTGGTCTGGACACAATACTTTGAGAACCACTGCTCTAATCAGAAGAAGAAAGATGCTTAAATTAACTCTAAAGACCGTCACACAAACCAATGTGAGATATAGAGGAGTTTGGCAGATAACCCGAAACCAGATCATGAAAGAAAAAAAGAATCCAGGTTGAACAAATCAGAGATATTAAAAAAGCCTCAGAAGCCAATTTGGAAGAGGCTCCTGGTGGCAAAAGACCAGACAATTTGAGCTTCAAAAGGATAAAAATTGCAATCAAAATCCATCAAATATGGTTACATCCATAGTTCTTAATATTTTAAAAAACAAATTGGTCATCATCAGGGGATAATAAAGAGAAAACAACCAAGCTTTTATCCTGATTTTCCTACATGAACCCTCTCACTAAGTAACAATTATAAATGAGAGGCAGTATCTCTTTATAAAAGTATTTTATTTAATAAAAAGAAAAAATAGAATTAGAAAATCACCATTTTACAGCTTCCTAGTGAATAAATGAATCCAGGCATATGAACATTGATAGTTGATAATATAACAAGAGAGGTGATCAGATATTATGTAACCCTACTGATGACAGAACTTAACACCTATAGTCTTGCCAAAGAGATTGAACATGATTCTAATCAAGCCTCTTGCTCCAGCTGTCAATTTTCAGGGTATCCTGAGGTCAGATGAACATGCTTAACTGCAGCACAATTATACATACAATAAAAAATCCAAACTGTGGGAAATTCTACAGATCAAACTCTCCTACTTCCTCAACAGAAACATAATATGAATGAGATGGAGAAGGAAACCATCTATTAAGAGACTTCAGTTTTTTTAATGGGCAAGATTAAACCAAAGAACATAGAAATGCACCCTTGGGTGATGAAATTATAAAGAAAAGCAAGTGAGAATAGTGGTTATTTTCAGGGGAAGGAGAGGTTGGGATTAGGGCAGGGAATTGAGAAGCTCAGGATAATTAACAAAGTTTTCTTTCTTGACCTGGGTGATGATTGTAAAGGCACAACTCCATTGGGTGGTGAGATTTTTTTGTATCTATGCTTTATTTTACAATAAAAAGTTTAAAAAAATAGCAACTACTGTTATAGACAAAAGAATGAACTGGGGATATGGTCCATGTGAAAATACTTAATTATAGAAGCCAAATATATTTTTACAGACCTAGGCATGCCTTGTCTTCTGGGGTGTTTACACGAAGATAATGTTGGAGGTAGTGGAGAGGGTAAGTCAGAAATCATTCATACTCAGCAGAGGCTTTCTTCCAGTTTAGTGCACTATGAAAACTATTGGCAAAGTTAGAGGAAAGAATCCCAACTTAGTATTTGATATTTGCAATGAAATAATAAATAAAACTTCAGGGAATTAGATATACAGCTGTGAGGACAAAAAACCAAAAATCTCTTGGGGTTGTTTCTTCAAATTGAAAAGAAAAATATTGAAGCTTGGCTCTGGTTGCCATATTGTTTGTTAGGCTTTGTTAAGACCTACTCAGCATCCACTTTGGGACTATAGATTTGTCTCTGTGGCATTGAAGCTCTGGGAGTTGATCTGACATTTTGTGCCTGATCATTTAGTTCAAGACAGGTGCATCAGTTTCTTGGTCTGATGAGTTCTAAATTTGTGATGTTCAAAGGAAGAGAGAGACCCTACCACCTCGCTATGCCCACAATGCTTAGCACAGTCCAGACACATCACAGAAACTAAGTCTGTCAGTCTGAAATGATTGCCCCTCACACTGACCTCATTTCTACTTTTCATGGAAGTTGAAAGCATGTGGAATATTTGGAAATATTGTTGCAAGAACATAATTCATATCCTAAAATCATCTTGGTTTGCAGCAAAAGGGTAATAACTAAGTCTTTAACAATACAAATAAAAGAAAAACTGAAATCCCTGACATAAAATATGATGTATGCTTATATGTATATATACCTGTTCTTTTCTGAAGGTACGTGAATAAATGTTTTAATAATTATAGCTAATGCTCAATGAAAGGCCAATATGTGGCCAGGTAACGCCTGGAACATTTTACATGTATTAACTCATTTAACCCTCATCACAGACCTATGAGAAAGAAGCTATTATTTCCCACATTTCACAAGTGAAGACACCTAGACACAGAGAGGATATGGAAGCTATCCAAGATCACACATACTCCCCTGCTATTCCTTGCTCCTCTTCAGTCTCTTTACCATGTGGCAGCCAGAGTAATTTTTATAAAAATAGAACAAAAACTATCAATACCTTCCCACTGTTTTTAGAGCAAAGTCCAAATGCTATAATGTGGCTGCAAACACATCATCTGAAGGTAAACTTTTTTGTATGTCTCAGCTTCATCTTTCAGCCATCCCTGCCTTCTCTGTCTCTTTCCCTAAGTAACTTCATCCACTTCCTTCAATGTATCATTTCCTGCCACACCTCCATGTTTTCTCACATGCAGGTCCCTCTTTGTGGAATATTTTTTTCTGGGTTTCTTTGCCTATCTAACACCTAATTTCTGTGGCTATCCTCCTCATGACCTCTCCGCAAACCCACAGCAGGATAGGACCCTGTAGTGTGAATTCTGTGACTGTTTGTTTCCTTATGTGTGTTTCCTGACAGATTGTAAGCTCCATGAGGTCAAGGAATTTGGCTATCTTAGTTATCACTGTCCCTCCAATATAGAGCCCCATGTTCTGGCAAGTAGTGGGCACTTAATAAATATGTATTGGATTCTGGTTATTGCTATCAATGGGTTTTTGAGACCTAGGAGAGAAATGTAAGTTTATGATTTGCTATTGTTCAGTTGCTAAGTTATGTCCAAATCTTTGTGACCCCATGGACTGCAGCATGTCAGGCTTTATGGTATAAGCATACAACAAGAGTTTAATTATATCAAACCTACACCACAAATTTGTTTCTGTCCAGATTCTACATTCAAGACCAAGACAGACCAGCTTGGGAGTCTTGGGATGTAGTGTTGAGAACTGGGATATGAATACAAGTAAGAAACTACAGTATAAGGCAGAATAAAACAATCGCCATAATTTTCTTCTGTGTGTATGGAGGGGGCAGATAGGAATGGGAAATCATGTAGATCAGAATATTGACTGAAGAACTGAACATAAAAGAATAAAGAGGATTTTGATAAGAAGAAGATGATGAAAATAGCAATCTAGAGAAGGAATATCATAAACGAGGACTTGAGGACAAGAAAAGGCATAACTTGTTTAGAGATAATGGAAGTCCTCATAAGTTGAAATGCACCTGAATTTTAAATGCTATAGCATTTTACTTAGCATCTCAGTGCAAAGCAATAATCAAAGATGCAGATGGAGTGTGGATAAATGTGCCCAGGTACTCACTGTAGATGCCAACTCTGAGTGAACTGCTTCGAGCTGTATTCTCAAAATCAGTCCTGGTATTTTCAGGAGAAGACTTGTGTCAGCATTTCTAGTATCCTTCTCCATAGGAGAGATGACCTGATGAAGGAATTTAAGCAATTTCTTTGGTGAAGCAGATTTCTTTAGTCTGAGGGATTCATGAATATCAAGCGATCTTGGTCCAACACCATGAGACCTTGGACTCATCAACTTGTTTTGTTTGGAGTCTATTTTCCTTTAGCTGTGGTTTGGCCTCACGTGGAAGGCTGAACCCAGGAAGAGAAAACACCGGTCAGAGGGGCTTAATAATTTCCATCCTCACGATTCTGATTTCCAAAAGCATATTCATAAATATCCCTTTTGGATACACTGGGTTGATGAGAAGCTGCCCTGGAGAGACAGATCCACTCTTGATAACCTCTTAGTCAGGTTTCTGAGCTGCTAATGAATAATGAGGTTTAGTCATCAGACTGCACCTGTGATTTAAGACACTGAATGGAAACACAGTGGTGTTGACTAAGTGCAGGCTCTAGAGCTAGTAACAACCATTATGGTATTATAGTAACTTCTCTGTGTCCTCAGTTTTCTCATCTATAAAATGAGTAGATGGTTGGATGGCATCATTTACTCAATGGACAAGAGTTTGAGCAAACTCTGGGAGATAGTGAAGGACAGGGAAACTTGGCATGCTGCAGTCCATGGGATCATAAAGAGTAGGACATGATGGAGCAACTGAACTGAACTGACTGAACGATAGAACCTACCACATAGATCTGTCATAAGGATTAAAAGAGTTAGTAAAAAGGAAACCCTTAAAAGAGTGCTTGACACAAAAAAGATGCTCAATGAATGTAAGCTATTAGTATTGTCCAGTCAATAAAGACAATATAGTTAATAACTCTTGTAATTCTCAGAGCCCTTCTTTAAGGTGACTATGAATATCACTGTTACTCATGAATTTTTCTCAAACCAAGACATAAAACCAAGGTTTATAGCAACCAAAGAACAATCGTCAGCCATCTTCCTGGAGGACAATTTCACTTGAAGATTTAGGCAACAATAAACCTTCTGGTATTAATATAAAGACAGATTGTACGTGGAGTGAAATGTGAAATTTATGTAACTGTTTGCTGTAAAGCATAAAACTTTCAAGAAATTTCTTGCTTGCAGCATACCAACTCCAGAAGTTAGCCTCCAGAATCCTAAGGCTGAGTTTGTTGTCTTCTCTCATTGAAGGAATTTGATTCTGAAAAGATAATTTTATTTCTAAGTCCTTTGGGACTACCTCACTGGAATCCTCATTTCAGATAAGACAAGATAATCAGATATGAAACTGCTGCTTGCTCAGGAAATGTTTCTGTACATTAACAAAATCAAAGTAGAATAAATGATAATTGGAAGATGAATAGATCATAGAAAACTTCATATTAGCCTCGTCTTTGTTGTTGCTGTTCAGCCACAAAGTTGTGTCTAACTCTTTGAGACCCCATGGACTGCAGCACACCAGGTTTCCCTGTCCCCCACTGTCTCCTAGAGTCTGCCTAAGTTCATGTCCATTGCATCAGTGATGACATCCCATCCTCTGTTGCCCTCTTCTCCTTCAGCCTTCAATCTTTCCCAGCAATAACTCACTACTACAATAAATATTTTAAGCAGTTATACTCTTGCCTTCCTGTAGTTAACAAGGTTAAATAGGAGGATACCTACACACAGGCATAGTTATTGGAGTCAACAAGAAGCATGAGGGGAAAAGGCACATAACCACTGGACAGAAATAAGAGTCATCTATCTCAAAACATGTGTGGAATTGATCCATGTTCTTTCTCTGAGAGATACCATCTGCTTTGGGTGTCAAGGATGGAGGAGGTGAGTGAGTAAGCCTGGAATAGCTGAGTGATGGCAAAGGGAAGCTTGGCCACCCCCAACCTCTTATTTGTGTTCTATCCAATTTTTTTTTCCTCTGTGGCCTTCCTTCTTTTTCCTAGACAACCAGTGCCCTCAAGCCTTCTCTCCTCTGCTCACCTCATCAGAACTCTTCCTCAGGTGCTGTGGAACTGATAAGTTCACCCACATTTAAGAATATATGACTAATAAAACCTACCATGATATCTTTACTATGAAGCTTGTCTTTAAAAAATAACAAGTTGCTTTTTTATATTTGATTATTTTAATATTTATTTTGATAATTTCAAATTTTCAGAAAAGTTGCATAAGTATACACTTTACTTGGATTCACCAATTATTTATATTTTGACTCATTTACTTTATCATTCTCTCTTTCATATATACATATGTGTGTGTATATTTGTTGTTCATTTGTTTTCTGAAACTACTTCAGTGTGCATTTCCTAAGAATATGAATATTTTCTTATATAACCACAGTACAGCAATAGAAATCAGGAAATTTAACACTGATGAAATGCTATTATCTAGTCCATGCTCCATATTCAAATCTCACAATTGTGCCAATGTCCTTTGTAGCCATTTTGTTTTTGTTAATCCATAATTTGACTTGGGATCATGTGTTGTGTTTGATTGCCATGTAACCCTAATTTCCCTTAAGCTGGAGCAGTCCATCAGCACTTCCTTGTCTTTTTTTTTTTACCTTAGCAGGTTTGCAGAGTACAGACTAGTTATTTTGTAGAATGTCCCTCAATTTGAATTTGTCATTTCTTTTTTAAAAATTTTTATTGGTGTAGAGTTGATTTACAATGTTGTTAGTTTCAGATGTGAAACTACATAAATCAGTTATACATATATCCATTATTTTAAATTCTTTTCCCATATTGGTCATTATAGAGTATTGAGTAGAATTCCTGTGCTATTAATATATAGTAGGTCCTTATTAGTTATCTAATATATATGTAATAGTATGTATATGTCAACCCCAATCTCCCAATTTCCACTCCCTTACCTCCTAGTAACTGTAAGTTTGTTTTCTACATCTGTAACTCTGTTTCTGTTTGTAGATAAGTTTATTTGTACCCTTTCTTTAGATTCCACATGTAAGCAATATCATATGATATTTGTCCTTCTCTGTCTGACTTACTTCACGCAGTATGACAATCTCTAGGTCCATCTGTGTTGCTGCAAATGGCATTATTTTGTTCTTTTTTATGGCTGAGTAATGATCCATCTTCTCATCTATTCCTCTGTCAATGGACATTTAGGCTGCTTCCATGTCCTGGATATTGTAAATAGTGCTACAGTGAATATTGGGGTGCATCATCTTTTCAAATTATGGTTTTCTCCAGATATATGCCCAAGAGTAGGATTGCTGGATCATATGGTAGCTCTAGTTTTAGCTTTTAAAGGAACTTCCATACAGTTCTCCATAGTTGCCATACCAGTTTACATTCCCACCAACAGTATAGGAGGGTTCCTCATGATTAGATCCTCTGATAGGAATGTCACAGAAGTGAGGTTGTGCTTCCCCAATGCATCCTATCAAGAGGGACATAACACTGGTTTGTCATAATATTGGTGATGTTGAGTTTGATTCCTTTGTTAAAGGGATGTCTGTGAGATTTCTCCATTGTAAGATTACTTTTTCCCATGGTATTTAACAAGTATTTGGGGAGATTCTTTGAGACTATGTCAATATGTTCTTAACCCAACTTTTACTCATGAGATTTGACATCTGTTGATGATTTTCTAACTCCATAATATCTTCTACATTTACTAGTTGCCATTTTACTCAAAGGAAAAGTTTTCCCCTTTCCTCCATTTTTTCATATCAGTATAGACTCACAGGTTTTTATTACATTCATTGGGCTGTAATCCATTACTGCATTACTATTTATTTTAAATCTCAAATTATCCAAGATTTCACCAGTGGGAGCCTCTCCAAGATGAGTTCTGTGTCTTTTTGATAGGTCCCCACTATTCTTTGAACACTTCCTTTTTTCTGGCACAACAAGATATGTCAGTATCATCTTATGCTTTCTATGCCCCAGTGCTGGAATCATCCATTTCTCTAAGGATCCATGGTTCCTTTTAATAGAGAATAATATTTATTAATAGAAAACGAGATATGGCACTAAATATATTCATTGTTACTGATGCGTCAGTGTTTCCAGGTACTCTCAGACAATAAAACTAAGAAATATAGACATGTATGTGTATTCACACACTTACACACACATACTTGTAAGCATTCATACATACACACAGAAGGTTGCAATTTTGGTTTAAGGCAAAAGAATGAAGTACTAGCTCAACTTTTTTTTTCTAACAAAATCAATGGAAGATGGCATTTTTGAGGAGTTAGAGGTATGTCTGTTTGTGATTCTGAAATTTCACCATGGTGATGAAATTCTATGCCTATGAGTTGACCTGAGAGTGACGAACTTTAAAACTTTGTTCCCACTTATTTGCACTGAGCTATCAAGACACTGCCAAAAGAGATAGGGTGATCAGAGGCTTTGAAGGAGAGGGCAGTTGACAGTGAATCAGGATGGAGCTTTTGCATCTAGGAAAGAGTTGTGAGTGAGCCTGACAAATAGAGACTCTCTCCTCTAGAAACAAAAGCAATTTAGAAATCAGAAGGTTGTATTTATATCAGAGTAAAACTGCTGATGAGTTTAGGAAGCCACTTGTTATTTCAGGTGAACCATCCATCTAACCTCACTGTGTAAAAGTGAGATCACATATCATATGAGATATGAGATTACATATCTGTCACTTGGTTTTTTAATTAATTTATTTATTTTAATTGGAGGCTAATTACTTTACAATATTGTATGGGTTTTGCCATACCTTGAGATTACATATCCTACTATGTGTTTATTACTAGCTTCTTCGACTACTTGAGGACTGGTGGTCACCATGTCTTACTCAACTCTGTACCACTGTAACACTTACTAACTTGTAAGTGTTCAAGAAATGTCTGCTAAGAGTTTCTTATTTTAGTTTTCTTGGAACATTTAAAATGTCCTTAATGGGCACTCATAACTTTTAAGGTAATAATTGCCATTTAATTTTATTATGAATCTTTAGTTTGGCTCATGGCAATAGACCCAGCAAAATGAATGATTTTTTACAACGTCTTAGACAAAAGGGCTGCCTTTGGAAAAAGAAATGCATTGAATAAGATAAATATTAAGTTCTACACTCAAAATACTTTCCCACTTCAAAAGAGTCCAGGTGCAGATGGTGGCTGCCATGCTGTGGCAGGGAGAACTTCACAATGGAAGCCAATGTCATCTTTCCAGCAGCTCATAACTGCATGATTTTGAATAGGTTCCATGACCACTGGGGCTTAATTTCCTTTTCTGCAAAATGGGAGTATTTATACCTGATTGTTCTGACCTGAATATGTCTCTTTGAAATTCATATGTTGAAATCCTAATGTTTGATTTCAGAGGTGAGGCATTTGGGAGGTGATTAGATTGTAAGGGTAGAGCCCTCATGAATGAGAGTAGTGCCTTATAAAAGAGACCCCAGAGAGATTTCTAGTGTCTTCCATCATGTAAAGACACTGCAAAAATGAGTCAGCTATGAACTAGAAAGATGAGGTAGGAAATGGTAACCCATTCCATATTCTTGCCTGGAAAATCCCATGGACAGAGGAGTCTGGCGACCTACAGTCCATGGGGTTGCAAAGAGTTGGATACAACTGAGAGACTGAGCACATGAACTAGGAAGAGAGCTCTCATTGGAATGTAACAATGCTGGCACCTTGATGTTGGACTTCCCAGCCTCCAGTACTGTGAGAAGTAAACCTCTATTGTTTATACACTATTCAGTCAGTGGTATTTTGTTATAGCAGCCTGACAGATTAAGACACTAGTTTATAGATTAGTTGTGAGATTAGTTGTGAGGATAATGAATGCTGAAGGTACTGCAGGTCTGTTTTATGCCTTCTGAGTTCTATTGGAAGAAATACTGGGGGCTAAGGCAGGAAGGGGTAGGGGGAAGATTCTTGAAATGGGCTTGGCTGCTGTAAAGGAATTGTCTCTTGACTATACAGATACCCCTAGAAGTGTTGTAATCTGAAGTTTTCATGTTAAAGGATGTATCCATTTTCCAGGGCTACCATTATAAAGTACCTTACTTGGTGGCTTAGAATAACAGAAATTTATTGTCTCCCAATAAACTCTGGAGGCTAGAAGTCCAAAATCAAGGTATTGGCAGGGCCATGCTTGCTCTGAAGTCTCTAGAAAATTGTCTGTTCCAGGTTTTTCTCCTAGCTTCTGGTTAACTCTGGCATTCTTTGGCTTGTAAATGGCTATCTTCTCCCTGTGTCTCTTCACATTATCTTTCTTCTGTGAGTGTCTGTCTCTGTGTCCAAATTTCCCCTTTTAGTAAGGACACCAGTCATATTGAATTAGGGCTCAACCTAATGATGTCTTTTTAATATGACTACATCTACCAGGATCTAATTTCCAAATAAGATCACATTCTGAGGCACTAGGGGTTAGGACTTCAACATATCATTTTGTGGTGATGTGGTGGTAGTCACTTAGTTGTGTCTGACTCTTTGCAACCCTATGGACTGTAGCCTGCCAGGCTCTGCTGTTCATGGGATTCTCCAGGCAAGAATACTGAAGTGGGTTGCCGTTTCCATCTCCAAGGGATCTTCCCGACCCAGGGATCGAACCCGGGTCTCTTACATCTCCTGCACTGGCAGGCTGGTTCTTTACCACTAGCGCCACCTGGGAAGCCCCTATATCAATTGTAAGCTACATGAATTAAATATGACTTTCTTTTATTTGTCAACTATGTGCTAGGTGGGTAGGATGTCTCTGCTCTCAAATGTATTGTACTCTAATGTGCTTCTAGAGTTCTGGGCTGAATTGCAGTTCTAATTTCTGGTGTGATAAGGAAAAAAAACTCATCTGATTCAACCTATTTTACTCTAGCTGTTAAGAACTTGTCAGTCCCTGAAAATAGGCTGTGTCAGTTTTTCTTCTTTTGGTGCCCGCTACACTACGAGGTTTGAGATGCCCAGGCTATCTTGAGTCTCTCTACAACATTGTTATTACTGAGGGGTATTTGTTGTTTAGTTACTAAGTCATGTCTGACTCTTTTGCAACCACATGGACTGTAGTCCGCCAGGCTCCTCTGTCCATGGGATTCTCCAGGTTGCCATTTCCTCCTCTACAGGATCTTTCTGATCCAGGGATCAAATCCACGTCTCCTGCATTGGCAGGAGGGTTCTTTACCACTGAGCCACCAGGAAAGCCCCACTGAGAGGTATATAGGAAGCAAAAGACAGAGCAGGTAGAGGCTTTAATCTTTCCATAAAACCCATCTTGGGAAAATGGGGGAAAGGAAGACTCGGACAGGAACAAGTGCAGGTGTGAAGGCCGAAGAAATAGCAGCAAAAGAAGTAAAAAGGATTTAAAAAAAAGGAATTAAATGAAGGAGAAAATTCCCCAGTGGCTCAGCAGTAAAGAATCCTCCTGCAGTGCAGGAGTTGCAGGAGACACAGGTTCGATCCTTGGGTCTGGAAGATCCCCTGGAGGAGGTCATGGCAACCCACTCCAGTATTCTTGCCTGGAGAATCCCATGGACAGAGGAGGCTGGTGGGCTATGGTTCCTTGGGTGGCAAAGAGTCGGACACACGCAGGGAAAAAATGAAACAAATGGAAGTGGGGGAGAAAGTACTTTGGAAACTGAATGAGAAGACTAAAAATAAACCAACAGGCAACAACACTTAGGATCAATTGTGATTTTATTTGTAATTGTGTCACCCAAATGTAATTGCCAATTTATTCACTATCTTGACTTCGTTAGATAATGTACTTACGTCTTCCCCAAATATTTGCATTTGAATGAGTCTCTTCACTACTAAATATTCCTCTGAATTTCAGTCCTCAACATACCTCATATAAACAGAAGCATACAGTATTTGCCTTTTTGTGTCTGTTTTATTCACTTAGCATCACGTCTTCAAGGTTCATCCATATTGTAGTATGTGTCAGAATTTCATTCCTTTTATAGTCTGCCCAATATCCCATTGTGTGCATATACTGCATTTTGCTTACCTATGAATGTGGTGATGTACATTTGAGTTGTTTCCACATTTTGGCCATTGTCATTAATGCTATGAACATTGATGTTTGGGGTGGCTTTTTGTCTTAGTGAAATAGTAACTTTTGAACTTAGGAAACAGATACAAAATGGGCCTTTAGGATAGTTATGTTCTAGGACATTGAAGCCAACTTTACTTGGGTAAATGAGCCATCCATGGAACCCAGCTCAAATTATAGCTTTCTTTAGTTTGAGCTTAGAAGCAGAGTCCTAGCTAGGAATCAAGTTTTACTTGGTCTCACTTTGCAAATATTTTTGTTTCTATTTTCTGAGGTCCTTCAAGAATGAGAGACAGGTGAGTTGAGGCAATATTCTTGAATCTCTAGCCCAACACCATTATAATATCATTCCTTTGTTATAAACCCATTGCATCCATAATGGCAGGGTCTTTCTAGAGCAAATATCTGTCCTTCTAGACAGAAAAAGAGGATTTTGACTCCTACTGTAATGTTTATATACACTCTGTACATCTACCTCATCTTTTAAGAGCCCAAATCAGTTAGCTTATCCCCCAAATCCACAATGAAAGACAAAGTTTGTAGAAAATAATGAATCAAACCTAGGCCCACCAAATGTAAATTTACTGGATTTGGCCATTGTTGTGGGGAGATCTTATTTACTGGTGTGTGGTTTTTGTTGCTGTTGGCAGCATTTCTTGGGATTTTGGTAGTTTCTTCAAAAGTAGGATGGGCCACTTTTAATCTAGAGAGTATATATTGAGGTAAATTTTCAAATTTTATCTATATACAACAAATCATGGAATGATTCTATTATGGGTTGAATTATGTCTCCCTCCCTCCAACCACTGCAAACTCATATGTTCAGGTCCTAATCCCTAGTGAACATCTGACTTGTATCTAGCCAGAGCCATCAGGAGTGCCCAGTGCTTCAGGATTCTCAAACACTAGCTTGTATTAATGCATGTCTAGGGAAATTCTAAGCCTGTACTTTCTTTTAAATTTTATTTTAATTTTCCGTGTGACAAAGTGAGAAGTATGCAAAAAGCATTTCTGTTGCACACTGACGTGTGATATTTGTCTCAAGAAAAAAAGTATTTGTACAATTGAGTTGTGACCTGAGCTCATTGCTTTTTTCATGGAAGACCATTTTTTATTTGAATGAATAACTGACAGACAAATCATGGTTATTCTGACGTGAGTATTTGGCAGATATTTTCTTGACAATGAATAAGTGAGCCTGTTATTTCAAGAAAAACAAGTGACAGTACTTGTTGCCAAAAAGAAAATACCAGTTTTCAAGAGAAAATTAAAATTTTGGAAAGCCTATATCCATCACCAAGAGTTTGTCAAAGTCTTTATACTTAAAGACCTTTTCTGATGAGATTGGTGTTGATGTTAATAAATATGATTTTTAAATTTTTGTATAATGAAATGTGTCAACACTTGGAAGATCTGAAAAATTTGGTGAGCCAATGTTTTCTAAATGACCAGTTCATAGTTTTATGATGCCATGCATGCACTAAAAATGCATTCCAAGTGTAAGACAAATCAATGAATTTTAATGTAGCAAGGAATGATAAACTCCCTGATAGGATCTCAAATTCCATATTGCAACTAACCTTTAAGGAACTACAGCCTGTATTTTGGTATAGTATCAAAGAAGAATATTCACAATTACCTAGGATGGCTATTAAATTATTCCCTCCCTTTCTCAACTACATGTTTGAGTAAGCTGGATTTTCTTCATATACAACATTCCCTTCCTTAGAGAAGGGAAGATCCCCTAGGGGATCTTCCCAACCCAGGGATTGAACCTGGGTCTCCTGCATTGCAAGCTGATTCTTTACCATCTGAGCCACCAGGGAAGCCCCATATTTCTATCAAAATAACATATTTCAACAGCTAGAATGCAGAAGCAGATGTGAGAATTCAGCTATCTTCTACTAAGCCCGACGGTAAAGAGATTTGAAAATGTAAAATAATGCTACTCTTCTCACTAATTTTCTTGCTTTAGAAAAAAAATAGATTATTTTTCATAGAATATTTAACTTCTGTTAAATTGTAACAAGTTTGTTATTGTTATTTCAAAATTATTTATAAATAAATACTTAAAATTTTCTTAGTTTCTATTTTAATATAGTAATTATCAATAAATACAACCCACCAAGTTTATTGATATTCTAAATAATTTATGAAAGTGTAAAGAAATTCTGGGCTCCAAAAATTTGAGAACTGCTGGCCTAGGAGACATAGAGCAATGGTTCCCAAAGTTAGTTAGGTCAAGTAACTCTTTATATCAGAACCACCTGAGTACCTTGTTACAAAATGCATATTCCTGTGTCTTGTCCCAGACTGAATCAGGTTTCTTAAAGGATCAGCCTGTCTTTGGTTTCATATATTGAAATTTCCAAACAGAATAAAGCTTTAGTTTAATACAGTTAAGGTAGTCCCTTGCTGGTGTGGTCAGTATTTCCAAGATTCTAGATAATCAAAATGAACATAATATCTATTCTACCAGAGACTCAAATCTCAAGAATTATGGCCATACTTGTACAAATGGTGAGAGTTTTTGAGACAACATACCTTGCAGAAATAACTTGGATATGGAAAGGAGTTGACTTACGGTAGTGGATTGCATTTGACACAACTTCTCCAGCTTGTTGTGGAGCCAACATATATTCTCAAGGCTTTCCCTTCTTTCTGTTTCAGCACCAAAGCCAACCACGGTGGTGGCCGTTTGAGATGAAGCAGGGGTGAGCATGATGCAGAGAGGCTAAGTTGAACACAGAAGAGTAGATCTTGGCAACTAAGACATACAGAAGCCAAGCTCAGGAATGTGTTTTTCTGAAAAGTCACATCTGGACCCTTGGTTAACATCTTGTCTGATCTTTTTCCTTAGACAAGAGGCCAACCACAGAAAACACACAGAATATGAAGATTTGCCGACATCTTTGGTTTATAAAATATAGTAACACAAATTCAAAGCACTTTGGCCATGTTCATGAATGAATATGTGTGTGCATATGCACTCACATTCATGTGTATATGGGTGTTAGACATTTCAATATTCAACTGGGAAACATCTTCCTGTGGTCTGCTTCCTGGATAAAACCTGATCTCTTCCTCTACGAATTCTCAAAACAGGCAAGTCTGCAAGCCCTTGTAGTTGGAATAGCTCAGCAAAGGGCATGGGATAGAAGCTAGGATCTGAAAGTGTGGTTTTGGTACACGGTACATAATTTCTCTTGCCCTTCTATTGCATTTGTATTGTGGCAATAGGACATTTTTACCAAGTCAAGCTGCTGACATGTGATTCTGTAACATTTACTTATTTCCTTTTGTCTTATTGATGAGATTTTATGCTTATCGCCCATTCTTTGCTCAACTCTACACCCTTGCCATACACTTTTCAAGTTGGTTTCCTTCTGATCAAATTTTCTCCTCTAAAATTTTTCCGGAGTTCTGCACAGCACAAAACATAAGACATTTTGTTGTTTTAATTTTTCCATAAAGCAAAAAATTTGGCTCACAACTCACTTATGTGTTATAGAAGTATGAAATGCAGGCATGGAACATTGATTTGAGCAAAGAAGTCAAAGAAATAGTATCCAGAAAAATGAATCCATAGGTGGTAAAAATATGGGAAGGATGAATTAGACTTGTGTAAGCTTAGAATACAGGTCAGTGTGACAGGTTGCATTTGTGGGTTATTATCATATGCCTGTTTCTCCCTTAGTACTTTATCCTTTCTGTATTTGCTGGGCTGCTGACCAGAGAATGATGTGCTCTGATTGCTCACAGCTCCCTCCTGTTTTCCCACCCCTTTTACCCCTCTTCCAAGAGATCCCATGTGACCACCCCCCACTTAAGAACTGCCCCTGAGCAAGAAGACATCTTTCCTTCTTCCCTCCAGATTCAATTTTTATTTGAGGACAGTCGGCTCTGGGCTGGATATTTGGTATGCTTTATTTCACTTGATTCTCACCACAGTCCCATGAAGTAGCAATTATTAGCCCCTTTTCACAAATAAGGAAAAGTGGATGTCAGAGAACTGATTTCCTTGAGGTTACAACCACTAGTGAGTATCAGAGCAAGGGATTCGGGGTGTTGATTCCAGTGGACTGCCTTATCCCCACCCACCTCTACAACCTCCCCTGCCTTCAGTCCCTAAGTGGATGCAATGAACTAGCATAACCTAAGCAGGTAATGAATGGTGAGTGCTCAATTTGCTCTTCACATGGGTGACTTTGCATCTTAAGGAAAATGTTTGAGTTGGGAAGGACTCTGCTGGACTTCCAATGTTGTGGCATTAAGAGGGGGACATATTTGGGGTCAAAAGGAACCTCCCTAGGGACCTAAAATTGTAGAGGAGGGTACCAATCTGGCAATTCTTGAGTCATGTCTGGCAAATAGAAATATTTTGTTTGGCCCACATGGTGTTTTTAAAAACCTGAATCCTTGCCAACATTTAAAAACTAAGAGATTCCACATAAAAAAAAAAACAAGAGTTGTAGCTTCTCTTGAAAAATTGGAGACTCTAACATCACTGCACCTATACTCTCAGGTAACAACAACATTACTGCACCTATACTCAGAGCGCTGGAGCTTCCCTCTGGAGAGACCTGAGCTCTCATGTCATCACAAGCCCTACAGATCTACTGGTCTGTTTCACTTATGTTCTAGGCTGATGTAGGCATCTGTGTTTGAAGCCTCTGAAGTAGATGAGGGTTTCTTCTGAAAATAGGAGGGACACCATCCCTGAGGGTTGAGGCTGTAAAGAGACCTGGAGTCAGAGATTCTGTCTCTTCTTTCTTCCATTTTCCTTCAAGAAAGAAAGTGATGAGTACACCAGCCCTTATATCCCAAGGCTGGGAAACTTTTGACAAAAATAAGGTTCTCAAGAAATAAAAATTGTCCCAGCCTTTGAGGCAGTGTTCTCAGTAAGAGTCAGACTCAAAGACTTAGAGAATGAACTGACGGTTACCAGAGGGGAAGGGGGGCGGGGAGAGATGCATGCGCGCTGTGTCACTTCAGTCGTGTCTATTTGCGATTCCATGGACTGTAGCCCACAAGGCTCCTTTGTCTATGGGATTCTCCAGGCAAGAATACTGGAGTGGGTTGCCATGCCCTCCTCCAGGCAGGGAAAGATAGTTAATGGGAATTTGGGACTGACATGTATCCACAGCTATATTTAAAATAGATAATCAACAAGGACCTACTGTAAAAAATAAAAGTCAGATCTTTGTCTCAATCATTCTTAAGGTGGTAAGGGCAAGGAGAGCTGGCAGCCAAGTACATTTACCACCACAATTTAGCTAAAAGGGATTAAAATGTGTCCATTTGGGTAATGTGGACCTTACCCACATTTAGAAGCTTCCCTTCTTCCTTCAACCTGTCCTTCCAATGCCCACTCATGGGGAAACTGACTCTGCTGATCCTTAACTAATTGTAATTAATTTCCAATCAGGGAGGCTACCTATGAAAAGCCATCGAGATTAACGTCATATTATAATAATCATAATTGTACTTATAGCTAAAATTCATTGGACTTTTATTTTATAATCAGGCACTGTGTTAAACTCATCCAATGCTATATCTCATTTAATCCTTACAGCAATCTTAGACTTAGTTATCACTGTTATTCCTTTTCTATAGAGCAAGGAACCCAGACCAGAGAGATTAAGAAATTCGCCAAAGGTCACACACCTAAAACGTCTTGGAGTCAGAATTCCAAGGATGTACCCCTTGGATGTATGGGGCTTCCCAGGTAAAGAATCTGCCTGCCAATGCAGGAGACACAAGAGACATGGGTTTGCTCCCTGGGTTGAGAAGATCCCTTGGAGGAGGAAATGGCAACCCTCTCCAGTATCCTTGCCTGGGAAATCCCATAGATAGAGGAACCTGGTGGGCTACAGTCCATGGGGTCATAAAGAGTCGGACACAACTGAGCATCTGAACACACACAGACACACCTTGGATGTACCCCTCCTGTGAGCAAAGAGAATCTTCATCCACATCTTATTAATTTTGGAAATCTGTAATTAAAAATCCACAGTAACTAAATAAGACAAGGAGTCATGCTAGTTCTGTCTGCTTCCTTTTGGCAGTCAGTTCGTAATGCTTCTACTCTGCTCTGCATTTTCCTTTGCACATGGCTGGCATAGAGCTGCTAGATCCCTAATCATATCTTGGAAATTTGTTTGAGTACTTTTTGCCTGAAGATCTCAGATGCTGTTTCCATTCTTTGGCTTATTACCATGTGTGCCCAATTTGGTTCAGTGCTTGATCTCAGTGATCCAAGACCTCAACCCACTGCAAGTCCATTTTATTTTACATGCACCACATTAGGAAGCCTTTTCAGTTGGAGTTTGATATGTGCTGGGAATGTAGCAGTGCACTGGAAAAGTTGAACCGATCTGTTGAAGTTCAGACGATATTAATGATTTTCCCTTTAACTGGAAATGACTTAAACTTTACATACATAGAAATGTGCTTGCATGTGTCTGGATAATTTTATGTCTTATAGCAGCATAAATATGGCTATTATTCTAACAGCCACCATTCTTCTGTTTCACTTGGGATTTCATGGGAGGGAGGAGCTCCATTCCCTAGTTCTCAGAAGGTTATTAATAATTTTTTTTCCTAAAAGAAAAATGTGATGTGTGCTATTTTATTTAGGAGGTAGCAAAAACAAAGGTGCAAATGTAAGTTTGAAAAAATTTGACATTCAGTGGGAAGCTCTTAAATGTCATAGAAATCAACTCAATTAGATGCTTGGCTGGAAAACAGCAAGATGCATTAATGCTGCTTAGGCTGGCTTCCTATAGTCTGAAACAACATGGCACAAAAAGTCTATTCAAAAGCACTGGTTGTAGGAAAATTGGTACCCAAAGCAGAGCTGGGCAGGGTGGGTTTGGGGGATGGAGAAAAAGAATCTTTTTGTAAATGGGCCAGAAGTTAAAAGGAAGGCAGTGATAAAACCAAGATTGCACTTTTCTGTATTAAGGCACAGACTTCACCTCTGAATTGCAAGGTGGATGCTCTTATTGAGTGGTCTGTAGGTCCACCATCAGTCCTTTTTGAGACCTACAAGGCATGAGTGGAGTATGAACAGTGCCAGGAGGGTTAGGGTTCAGAGTGAGTTAAAGCACATGGAAAGCACAAAGAGCACAAAATAGACTCAGTCACTTATGCACAAAACAAGAAGTACAAGGAAGGGAGATGCTCGCCAAATGTGAGCAGGTCACGGGGTAAAAGCAAAATGCTTCAACTTTTTTTTTTTTTCCTTCACAATCACGAAGTATCTTCAGCCTCCAAAACATGTAACCAATAATTTATTGAGGGACAAAAGCACAAGAGTTAGATATTGAGAGCTCTTGCTTGATAAAAATGAATTTAAATTACACCCTGGGCTCTGAAAGAAGATTTTGGGAGGGTGTCAGAGACTCTTGAAAAGAATGGAGATGGCCTTGCAGGTCAAGTTCCCCAGGAAACAGACTCTGAGTCAGAGACTTACCTTAGGCTATGCCTTTAGAGCTTCCCTGGTGGCTCAGATGGTTAAAGATCTGCCTGAAATGCAGGAGAGCCAGGTTTGATCCCTTGGTAGGGAAGATCCCCTGGAGAAGGGAATGGCAACCCACTCCAGTATTCTTGGCTGGAGAATCCCATGAACAAAGGAACCTGGCTGGCTACGATCCATGGCGTCACAAAGAGTCAGACACGACTGAGCAACTAACACGTTCACGTTCACCGAACACTTACAGAGGAGTAAGGAAAGCAGAACTTGTCAGAAGGAGAGATTGACTGCAATTAAATGATGACAATGACTTAAGGTGGTCCCCTGGTGGGCTCTGGAATTGGGAGGGCCTTACAGAGTTGTCTCACTTGAGACAAGAGAGTCAGGGCTTCACAAACTTATTTCCACCAGATGATGAATGTGGCCCCATTCCTGCCTCAGGATTGGTGACTTTAGGAGATGTGGCTCTCTCTGAAAGTGTTAGTCACTCAGTCGTGTCCAACTCTTTGCAACCCCAAGGGCAGTAGCCTGCCAGGCTCCTCTGTCCTTGGGATTCTCCAGGCAAGAATATTGGAGTGGGTTACCATGCCCTCCTCTGGGGATCTTCCCTGCCTAGGGATCGAACCTGGGTCTCTTGCATTGCAAGCAGATAGATCCTTTACTGTCTGAGCCATGATTGGCGACCCTAGGAGAGGTGCTCTCTCTAGAAGAGGGCAATGCCTAGAGAGGGACTCTGCTGTAAGCTGTCACAGCCCAAACTCCCAACAGCCAAGAAAATGAGTTCTTCCCTAGTCCCTAAAGAGGTATCTGGCTGTGCATTATCATAGCATCCCAGTTTACAAAAGAAAGGGAAACTTAGATTCCAGAAACTATTAATATATACCAATGAACTTGCTGTTACATTTCAACCAGTTGGTTATTAAATAGATGGTCTTGGGGCCTTTAGAAAAGTAAGTGGTGACCACTAAGCACCTAGATTGGGTCATTGGGAACAAGCAAAACCAGCATTAAATGTAAGAATTTATTAGTGTCAAGCATGGTGACAGCACTCTGAACTCAACTTTGCCTTTTTTTAGCATTTTAAGTCAAATACCTGGCTTGATACATATAACACACATCTATCAAACCTGTGTATGACCCAGAATTTGCAGGATAGCCAAAATCAATAAACAGAGAAAATAGTTTTTAAACCTGGTTCAAGAAAACTAGCAAAATTAAATTTAATAGGGATGAATGTAAAGTAATTCACTGAGATCTGAAAAGTGCAAGAATGAACACATATGATAACAGCAGCTCATAATTAAAGAAGACCTAGATGGATTAGTGGGTCTTAATATTATTTAAATCAGTGATGTAACATGATTGCCAAGAAGGCTAATTCATTATTGGGATTCACTAAGAGAAATATGGTGTCCAAAACAATTGAAGTAAATTCCAAATTATCAGAGGCTCCACCAGAGAGAGCTCTACGAGAGACTAAATCTGTGAGGTTTTTCTCTTCTTTAGAGAGAGAACTTATTAAACCATCACAGTGTAGGCAGAAGCAAGAAACCTGCCTCAGAAGGCATGGTGGCTTTGGAATTCCTGAGAGGGACCTTTCTTATCATGGTAGAATTGAGTACCTCAGAAGTGGTGTCAGACTTTAAGGTGACCCTTATGATCCTCGCCTCCCAGAATTCATAACTTTACATAGTCCCTTTTCCCTTGAATGTAGGTAGAACCTGTGACTTGCCTCTAACTGACTGTTGTGGTTGTTTACTTGCTCAATCATTTCTGACTGTTTTGTGACCCCATAGACTATAGACCACCAGGCTCCTCTATTCATGGGATTCTCCAGGCAAGAATACTGGAGTAGGTTGCCATTTCCTTCTCCAGGCGATCTTCCCGATCTAGGGATCAAAACCACATCTTCTGCATTGGCAGACAGATTCTTTACTGCCAAGCCCACCTGGGAAGCCCTCTAACTGACAGAACATGGCAAAGATGAAGGGAGGTAACTTCTGTGATTATATTTGGTTATACAAAATTCCATCTTGCTAGCAGAATTGCTCTCTTTCTTCATTGCTGACTTTAGAGAACTAAGCTGCCATGTTGTTAGGGGCGCCAATGGAGAGGGCCATATGACAAGGAACTGTGGGAAGACTTTAAGAGCTAAGGGGAGCCTACATCTGTCTGCTAGCAAGAACTTAAACTTTCAGTTTACAACCAAAAGGGAACACATTCTGCCAACAACTTGAGTGAGCTTGGAAGCAGATCCATCACCAGTTGAGCCTCCAAATACGAACTGAGCTCTGACCAGCACCTTGACTGCAGACTGGTAGAGGACCCAGCTAAGCAATGCTCAGACCCTAACCCACATTAACTGCATGTTATTTAAGCTGCTATGTTTGTAGTAATTTGTTACTCAGGAATAAATAACTAATACAGAAGGGAAGATACAGTAGGGAGGAGCCCTCACTGACCTCTGAGGGAAAAAAGTCACTTCTGGGGAAATGGGTGGCATTTTAGGAAGGAAAGAGATTGGTTCTGTGTTTGTAAAGTAACAAATGTTTGATCACTGACCTGCCCATACCTGACCCAATCACTGTGGTCACAGAAGGTGGCCCTGTGATTGATCAGGCATGTGACCACCTGAACATGGAGCCTCAGGGGCAAGTAGTAGACGCTGTGGGTGCCCATTGCCTCATCCACCTCTAGTTCATTGGTAGCTGCAGAAGAGTTTCCAGCATGTTAACAGTTTTTTCACCTCAAGTTCCTGAGCCTGTCTGCTTTGTTTTTGTTTTTGTTTTTGTTTTTTTTGCCTGAGGACTTACCTAGCCTTCTTATAGAGCAACCCAGAAGTGCTAGAGACATCACATCATCTAGGACAATCCCCAAGTGGTTAATGATGAAACAGTCTTGAAAATGGAGGCCATGTGCTAGGATGGAGGAGCAGAGAGAGTAAAGGGACCTCAATCTCTGACATCAGTACATCTGCCATATCAGGTCTAGACAGCTTATGTTCACCATTCTTTTATATGGAAAAGACATATTTATTGTGTTTAAGACACTATTATATGGATTTTATGTTGTATTCAACCAAACCTATTCCCAGCTGATACACATAAAATCAGAAAATGAAAGGCTTACTCAAAGTTATCAAGGAGGAAGACAGTTAATTATTATGAGTAATGTGTAATACTTGCACAATGCAAGTATAGTTCCATAGTACAAATAATTATGATTTGCAAGAATGCATGCACAGATATAACCATTGTTTAATAACACAAGTGTTTAAGACTATAGTAGACCTCAACAACAGAAAATTCAGAATGGGAAACTCTTAAGGACTGAATGTTTTTGTGCCACTCTCAGTTCATACATTGGATCCCTGCCACCCACTCAGTGTGATGGTATTAGGAGTGGAGCCCTTAAAAGATAATTAAGTTGAGATGAGGTTCCGAGGGTAAAGTCCTCATGATGGGATTAGTGCCTTTGTCAGAAGAGACTAGAGAGCTGGTTCTCTCCCTCACTACCATGGAAAAATACAGCAAGAAGGCACCCATCAGCAAGCCAGGATGAGGCTCTTACAGGAACTGAATCTGCCAGCACATTTATCTTAGACTTCCCACCCTCTAGAACTGTGAGAAAATAAATGTCTGCTGTTTAAGCCACCCAGTCTATGGTATTTCATTATACATAGCAGCCTGAGTCCTAAGACAAAAATACATTTCTAGTCTGAGTATCCAAGACTCATAGATATTATATAGTTTGAAGGAAATGTAATTAAGCACCTATTTTAATTCCCTTAGTTTAGAAATAGGGAAACCAAAGTTGTCCCCTATGGTCAATCTGTCACCAAGTTATGAAAATCTTTCTTTAAAATATGACAGATTTATCTCCTATTCTGTATATCTACTCCTACTGTATCAAAACATCTTTCACTGCTTCACTTGTGAGCTTCAATTGCCTCCTCACTGGATCTCCCTGTCTATAGTCTCCCCTTCCTTCAGTTAATTCTATACAGCTCTATGTGAGAATAATCCTCACAAAACCCTACATTTGCCCAGTGGCTACACTTTTAGAGCACCTCCACTGGTCTCCAATGGTCTAATCAATCAACTACAGCCAGTCATACGTTTTTCTAGTTCTAAATTTCACCCTTTCGTGTTTATGCCCAGAGAAAGCGTTTACATCACTCTTTACTACCTCCATGGGCTCATTCATCAGTCTTAATAAGGGACCCATCAGATTTAGTTGGGCTTCCCCCATGGCTCAGTGGTAAAGAATCTGCCAGTAATGCAGGACACACAGGAGATGCGAGTTCGATCCCTGGGTGGGAAGGACCCTCTGGAGTAGGAAATGGCAACCCACTCCAGTATTCTTTCCTGGAGAATCCCATGGGCAGAAGAGCCTGCAGGGCTACAGTCCATGGGGTCCCAAAGAGTCAGACACTACTGAGCACGCACACATGCACACAAACAGCAATTTCAATCTGATGATTAATCAGAACATGAAAATAGCCTTGTTATGTATTTTTGACAGTTAAATGGTACTCGTTAAAATGAGATTCTTCCTGTAATATTATATTTTATAACATCAACAATAGCGCAGCTTTTAATGTTATTTAATACAACATCTGTAAAAGCGTATTCCATGGACTGATGTTAATGGGTCTTATATTTTAAAAGTTTCCTTAGTCAAACAAGTTTTAAAAAGTTAAACAGATATCTCAGTGTCTTTTACATATTAATATGTATTTTGACTCTCCAAAAAGAAATATGTTATGCAATGTTTCCCAAGCTACTTCAAACCATGGCTTTTTGAGGAACAGAGCTTCTGAGGAACAAATGTGGGGATGCACCAATTGATAGATTGCATAGAGGCCTCACAATAAAGTGACAGGAGTTCTCAACTTGAAGTCATTCTACCCGGGTTAGTGTTCCACATTCCTTGCTTACTTTCTTACTTACTGTACAATCCCAAACAGTTTGTTTAGCTTTTCTTAGTCTCATTCTCCTCACCTATGAAAGGGAAGCATAGCAGCTTGTTTCCACAATAGCCGCTATCAATTCCTTCCTTCCTTATGTGTGTGCCAAGTTGCCTCAGTTGTGTCTGACTCTTTGCGACCCCATGGACTGTAGCCCACTAGGCTCTTCTGTCCATGGGACTCTCCAGGAAAGAATACTGAAGTGGGTTGCTGTGCCCTCCTCCAGAGGATCTTCCCAACCCAGGGACTGAACCCGCATCTCTTACGTCTCCTGCGTTGGCAAGCGGGTTCTTCACCACTGGTGCCACCCGGGAAGCCCACCTTTCCATATGCACCAGCTATTTTTCCATGAAGAAGTATAACCTGTTCCTCCTTATCTTGGAATCTGGGCTGATTCTGTGACTCACTTTTGGCTAATAGAATATGGTGGAAAGTACACTGGGTGACTTCCAAGCCTAGGTCATAAGAAGCCTTGCTACTTCCACCTGGTCTCTTGGAACACTCACTCTGACTGGCACCAACTACCATGTAAAAAGTCTGATTAGCCTGAGATCACTAAGCTAGCCATGGGGAGAGGCTGCATGGAGAGAGAGAGAGAGATATCTAGACAAAGCCAGCTGTTCCAGCTATCCAAGAACAGGCACCAGACTTGTAAATGATGAAGTCATCTTAGACATTCCAGCTCCAACAAATGCCATGTGGAAAAGAATCAAGGAACCCAACTAGTGAGTAGAGCCATGTTCCCAGATTCATAGCCCCAGAAGAGCCATGACAGTCTTCTCCAGCCTTCCAGTCCACTCTAGCTAAGACTTTATTGTGGAGCATAAATGAGTCAGCCCCACTGTGCCTTGTCTGAATTCCTGACTCCCAAATTTGCCAAACGAATACAATTGTTGTTTTGCAACACTAAGAGTTTATAGAGTAATTTGTTATACAGCAATAAATAGTTGGACAGGTTCAGTAAGATAAAAGTATCAAATTTAGCTTGATACTTGGTATAAAATTGGTGCTCATTAACGTTAGTTTCTTTCCTTTTTTTCCTCCCAAAGGACTTCTATCATGAGACATACATGCCCAAGATTGCCTCACTTCTAATGTAGCTCCTAATACTGAAGGAAAACAAAGGTGATGGTAAGTAAAAAGTCAGGACTCCAAATATCTAAAACACTGCAAATGTGTGTATTTAAGGGTTCAATATCCGGGTGAAGGAAGGTTTATTTTAAGATTGACCAACCCTCAGTCATTCTAAACAAGGACTATAAGTTGCCCTCCTCTACTTTCTGTATATTTGTGATGGTTTTTAAAATATGTTTGCAAATTTTTTGACTCCAACCCCATTCAGAGACTGGGTCTATGTCCCTTCTGCTTGAAAATGGGTGGGATATTGTGACTGATTTGACCCAGAGCATGACAGAATTTAATGTTATGGGACTTTCAAGGCTAGGTCGTAGTAGTCAATTTGGCTTCTAGCTTATGAGCTGGAATATTTGCTCTTGAAGCTTTCAGCAACCATTAGGCAGTCTGAGTTACTAAGAAGCTCAAACTAGCAAATGTAGAAGGACTACATGGACACTCCCAGAGACTCTATGAAGGATGAGAAATCCCTGAGCAGTCAGCACCCAGCTATTCCTAGGTTTACTTATCATCTGACTGCAGTTACAAGAGAGGTCCAGAGCCAGAACCACCCAGAGTAGTTCTTCCCTAAATTCCTGGTGCACAGAAACCATAAGAAATAATAAAGTACCTGCTTTTTAAGCCACTAACTTTTGTGGTGATGTGGGGTAATAGCTAATCAAAACTATATTTGTTCAAGTATATTAGTAATGTGTTAGACTGTGTTAAGAATATGATCACCAGGTGCTTCCCAGTTTTCTCTTTTCTGTGTGTGATTCTATTAAATTGGGAACTTTTTAAATTTTATTTTTAATTGGAGGACAATTGCTTTACAATGTTGTATTTGTCTCTGCTGTATAAGAACCTGAATAAGACATAAGTACACATATATCCCCTCCCTCTTGAACTTCCCTCCCACCCTAAGCTCCATCCCATCCTTCTAGGGCACCACCAAGCATCAGGTTGAACTCCCTGTGTTATACAGCAACTTCAAAATTGGATACTTAAAATTATTCAAATATCTGTGAACTTAAATGATAAATTTACCCACGAGCAAAATACCTCTACTTGTTAAACTAACTACAATTGTAAAAACAGCTCCTACTTATGAAATAAAAAGTTAAAGTGAATATTTTCTATTTCAGTTTTCAAACACTCAGTCATTAATATACTTTCTTATGGGTGCATCCCTTCCCCAGTTATTAAGACTTTTAGCAGAGCAGAGTATGTGAAAACAAGAAAAAACATTTTTTAATAAATTTGTTTATTTTAGTTGGGGGCTAATTACTTTACAATATTGTAGTGGTTTTTGCCATACACTGACATGAATCAGCCATGGGTCCACACGTGTTCCCCATCCTGAACCCCCCTCCCAACTCCCTCCCCATCCCATCCCTCTGGGTCATCCCATTGCCCCAGCCCTGAGCATTTGTCTCATGCATCGAACATGGAATGGTGTTCTGTTTCACATATGATAATATACATGTTTTAATGCTATTCTCTCAGAACGTCCCACCCTCACCTTCTCCCTCAGAGTCCATAAAACTGTTCTATGCATCTGTGTCTCTTACTCTGTCTCGCATATAGGGTCATCGTTACCATCTTTCAAATTCCATATATATGCATTAGTATACTGTATTGGTGTTTTTCTTTCTGGCTTACTTCACTCTGTATAATGGGCTCCAGTTTCATCCATCTCAATAGAACTGATTCAAATGTATTCTTTTTAATGGCAGAGTAATATTCCATTGTGTATATGTACCACAGCTTCCTTATCCATTCGTCTGCTGATGGACATGTAGGTTGCTTCCATGTCCTGGCTATTGTAAACAGTGCTGTGACGAACATTGGGGTACACGCGTCTCTTTCAATTCTGGTTTCCTCGGTGTGTATGCCCAGCAGTGGGATTGCTGGGTCGTATGGCAGTTCTATTCCCAGTTTTATAAGGAATCTCCACACTGTTCTCCATAGTGGCTGTACTAGTTTGCATTCCCACCAACAGTGTAAGAGGGTTCCCTTTTCTCCACACCCTCTCCAGCATTTATTGCTTGTAGACTTTTGTATAGCAGCCATTCTGACTGGCGTGAAATGGTACCTCATTGTGGTTTTGATTTGCATTTCTCTAATAATGAGTGATGTTGAGCACCTTTTCATGTGTTTGTTAGCCATCTGTATGTCTTCTTTGGAGAAATGTCTGTTTAGTTCTTTGGCCCATTTTTTGATTGGGTCATTTATTTTTCTGGAATTCAGCTGCAGGAGTTGCTTGTATATTTTTGATATTAATTGTTTGTCTATTGCTTCATTTGCTATTATTTTCTCCCATTCTGAAGGCTGTCTTTTCACCTTGCTTATAGTTTCCTTTGTTGTGCAAAAGCTTTTAAGTTTAATTAGGTCCCATTTGTTAATTTTTGCTTTTATTTCCAATATTCTGGGAGGTGGGTCATGGAGGATCCTGCTGTGATTTATATCGGAGAGTGTTTTGCCTATGTTTTCCTCTAGGAGTTTTATAGTTTCTGGTCTTATGTTTAGATCTTTAATCCATTTTGAGTTTATTTTTGTGTATGGTGTTAGAAAGTGTTCTAGTTTCATTCTTTTACAAGTGGTTGACCAGTTTTCCCAGCACCACTTGTTAAAGAGATTGTCTTTTCTCCATTGTATATTCTTGCCTCCTTTGTCGAAGATAAGGTGTCCATAGGTGCGTGGGTTTATCTCTGGGCTTTCTATTTTGTTCCATTGATCTATATTTCTCTCTTTGTGCGAGTACCATACTGTCTTGATGACTGTGGCTTTGTAGTAGAGCCTGAAGTCAGGCAGGTTGATTCCTCCAGTTCCATTCTTCTTTCTCAATATTGCTTTGGCTATTCGAGGTTTCTTATATTTCCATACAAATTGTGAAATGATTTGTTCTAGTTCTGTGAAAAATACCGTTGTTAGCTTGATAGGGATTGCATTGAATCTGTAGATTGCTTTGGGTAGTATACTCATTTTCACTATGTTGATTCTTCCAATCCATGAACACGGTATATTTCTCCATCTGTTTGTGTCCTCTTTGATTTCTTTCATCAGTGTTTTATAGTTTTCCATATATAAGTCTTTTGTTTCTTTAGGTAGATATATTCCTAAGTATTTTATTCTTTTTGTTGCAATGGTGAATGGGATTGTTTCCTTAATTTCTCTTTCTGTTTTCTTATTATTGGTGTATAGGAATGCAAGGGATTTCTGTGTGTTAATTTTATATCCTGCAAATTTACTATATTCATTGATTAGCTCTAGTAATTTTCTGGTAGAATCTTTAGGGTTTTCTATGTAGAGGATCATGTCATCTGCAAACAGTGAGAGTTTTACTTCTTCTTTTCCTATCTGTATTCCTTTTATTTCTTTTTCAGCTCTGATTGCTGTGGCCAAAACTTCAAATACTATGTTGAATAGTAGTGATGAAAGTGGGCACCCTTGCCTTGTTCCTGACTTTAGGGGAAATTCTTTCAATTTTTCACCATTGAGGATAATGTTTGCTGTGGGTTTGTCATATATAGCTTTTATTATTTTGAGGTATGTTCCTTCTATTTCTGCTTTCTGGAGGGTTCATACTACTTATCTTTGATTCTTATCTAGGAAAACATGAATAAAAATGCTATTTTTTACCCCTTTCTGTGCCATCTATTATCAGCACTCTGTTTGGCTAGTGAGAAGTGAATATCTTGGAGTGGAAGCAATTTCAAAGGAGGTTGGACAAGCACTTTAAAGGCCAATCTAACATAGGTCCACCTCTCATAGTATTATAATGAAGCTTGCATAATTTATTGCACTAATCACTGGTTATTTTTCCATGAGCCCCAAATCCACAGCCTTTCAAAAGTCCATTTTTAGAGAGCACAAGCACAACACAGTTTTATAGATTATTTCTATAAACATGCAAAGAAAAGCTGTACTTATATAACCAACTCTAGGGGGAAATTCCCCAACACTTTTTATTAGACCAGCATAAGCTTTATATCAAAACCTGACTCTGACAGTATGAAAAAGGAGATTTACAGAGTTATCTTATTGATTAATATAGGTTGTTGTTCAGTCACTAAGTCATGTCTGACTCTTTGTGACCCCGTGGACTGTGGCACACCAGGCTCCTTTGTCTCCACTATCTCCGAGAGTTTGCTCAAATTCATGTCCATTGAATTGGTGATGCTATCTAACTATCTCATCCTCTGCCACCTCTTTCTCCTTTTCCTTTCAATCTTTCCCAGCATCAGGGTCTTTTCCAGTAAGTTCGCTCTTCACATCTGGTGGCCAAAGTATTGGAGCTTCAGCTTCAGCATCAGTCCTTCCAATGAATATTCAGGACTGATTTCCTTTAGGATTGACTGGTTTCAATTCCTTGCAGTCCAAGGAACTCTCAAGAGTCTTATCCAGCACCACAGTTTGAAAGCATCAATTCAAAGGAATCTCCATACGGTTCTCCACACCCTCTCCAGCATTTATTGTTTGTAGACTTTTTGATGCTGGCTATTCTGACCAGTGTGAGATGATACCTCATTGTGGTTTTGATTTACATTTCTCTAATAATGAGTGATGTTGAGCATCTTTTCATGTGTTTGTTAGCTATCTCTATGTCTTCTTTGGAGAAATGTCTGTTTAGGTCTTCTGCTCACTTTTTGGTTGGCTTGTTTTTTTTCTGGTATTGAGCTGCATGAGCTGCCTGTATGCCATACGACCCAACAATCCCACTACTGAGCATATAACCTGAGGAAACCAGAAATGAAAAATACACATGTATCCCAATGTTCATTTCAGCACTATTTACAATAGTTAGGACAGGGAAGCAACCTAGATGTCCATCAACAGATGAATGGATAAGGAAGTTGTGGTACATATACACAATGCAATATTACTCAGCTATAAAAAGGAATGTATTTGAGTCAGTTCTAGTGAGGTGAATGAACCTAGAGCCTATTATACAAAGTGAAGTAAGTCAGAAAGAGAAAGGAAGGCATCATGTATTAATGCATATATATGGAATCTAGAAAGATGGTACCAACAATCCTACGTGCAGGACAGTAAAGGAGACACAGACATAATGAACAGACTTTTGGACACAGTGGGAGAAAAAGAGAGTGGGATGATTTGAGAGAATAACCCTGAAACATATATATTATCATATACAAAATAGATAGCCAGTGGGAGTTTGATGTATGAAGAAGGGAAATCAAAGCCAGTGCTCTGTAACAACCTGGAGGAATGGCCTAGGTAGGGAGGTGGGAGGGGGTATTCAGAGTGCGGGACACATGTATGCCTGTGATCAATTCATGTTGATGTATAGCAAAAACCATCACAATACTGTAAGGTAATTAGCCTACAATTAAAATAAATAAATTATTTTATTTTATTTTTTTATTTTAACTGGAGGCCAATTACTTTACAATATTGTGGTGGTTTTTGCCATACATTCACATGAATCAGTCGTGGGTGTACATGTGTTCCCCATCCTGACCCTCCTTCCCACCTCCCTCCCCATCCCGTCCCTCAGGTTCATCCCAGTGCACCAGTCCTGAGCACCCTGCCTCATGCATTGAACCGGGACTGGTGATCTATTTCACATATGATAATATACATGTTTCAATGCTGTTCTCTCAAATCATCCCACCCACGCCTTCTCTCACACAGTCCAACAGTCTGTTCTTTATATCTGTGTCTTTTTTGCTGTCTTGCATATAGGGTCATCGTTACCATCTTCCTAAATTCCATATATATGTGTTAATATACTGTATCAGTGTTTCTCTTTCTGACTTACTTTGCTCTGTATAATAGGCTCCAGTTTCATCCACCTCATTAGAACTGATTCAAATGCATTCTTTTTAATAGCTGAGTAATATTCCATTGTGTATATGTACCACAGCTTTCTTATCCATTCGTCTGCTGATGGACATGTAGGTTGCTTCCATGTCCTGGCTATTGTAAACAGTGCTGCGATGAACATTGGGGTACACGCGTCTCTTTCAATTCTGGTTTCCTTGGTGTGCATCCCAGCAGTGGGATTGCTGGGTTGTATGGCAGTTCTGTTTCCAGTTTTTTGAGGAATCTCCACACTGGTCTCCATAGTGGCTGTACTGGTTTGCATTCCCACAAACAGTGTAAGAGGGTTCCTTTTTCCGCACCCTCTCCAGCAAAATAAATAATTTAAGAAAAATAAAAAAGGAAGCATCAGTTCTTCGTCACTCAGCCTATTTTATGGTCCAACTCTCACATCTGTACCCGATACTGGAAAAACCATAGCTTTGACTAGATGGACCTTTGTTGGCAAAGTGATGTCTCTGCTGTTTAATACACTGTCTAGGTTTGTCATAGCTTTCTTTCCAAGGAGCAAGCATCTTTTAATTTCATGGCTGAAGTTGTTGTCGACAGTGATTTTGGAGGCCAAGAAAATAAAATATGTCACTGCTTCCACTTTTTCCCCTTCTATTTGCCATGAAGTGATGAGACCAGATGCCATGATCTTAGTTTTCTGAATGTTGAGTTTCAAGCAAGCTTTTTCACTCTCCTCTTTCACCCTCATCAAGAGGCTCTTTAGTTCTGCCATTAGAGTGGTATCATCTGCATATCAGTAGAAGACAATAGAATGGGAAAGACTAGAGATTTCTTCAAGAAAGTTGGAGATATCAAGAGAACATTTCATGCAAAGATAGGCATGATAAAGGACAGAAACGATTAATGTAGAGGCAAAAATCCCAAATAAAACATTGTAGTGTGTAATAAAGATAATGCATCATGACCAAATTGGGTTATTCCAGCAATGAAAGATTGCATTAAATAAAAATCTAATAAAAATTTCACATTAACATATTAAATAAAATGTTTTATAATCATCTGAATGTATGCAAAAAGTTCAGCAAAATTAAAAACACTCCTGATTTTAAAATTATTAAACTAAGAACATAAAGGAACCCCATTAATCCAAAGGATATCTAAAAAATTTTGAGCAAAATTCATACTTAATATAAGAATGTTGAAAGCATATCCTTAAAGAGCAGGTACAACACAAGGGCCTCTGCCATCAGCACTTCTATGTTTAAAATTGTCATAATGAGCACAGGAAGGAAAGATATTAAAGATATAAGAACTCCAAAAGAAGAAAAACAAAACTGCTATTTCTCAAACCTGAGATTATTATCTGTATAGAAAACCCAATTTATTGAATTTACAGACAAATTAGGGAGATGCAGAAAGAAAAATTAGTATTCAACAGCAAACTGTTCTCTACAGTAATTTGTTAATGGATACATAATGTGAAAGATATAAATTGTCATATCAGAACATAAAATGAGGGCAGTAAGGCAGTAAAATGTTAGAGTTTTTATATGTTGAGTTGTTAAGTTGTTATCACCTTGAAATATATTGTTATATTTATTGGATGTTTTGTATAAGCCATGTGGAAACCAAAAAGAAAAAAACATACAGTAGATAACACAAAAGATAAAGAGAGGGAAATCAAAGCATATGGTCACAGAAAATCATCAGTTCACAAAGGCAGACATGAAGAAAGGAAGAAGATGATAAGGGAATTACAAAGCCACCAGAAAACAATGAATAAAATGGCATCAGCAAGTCCTTATTTATCAACAAATCACTTTAAATAAAAATAGATTACATTTTCCAAACAAAAGGCAGAATGACTGAATGGGGAAAAAAAATAAGACCAAACTTTATACTGCCTATAAGAGAATCACTTCAACTTTAAGGACACACATATGTTGAAATTAAAGAGATAGAAAAGGATATTCTGTACAAACAGAAACCACAGGGAAGCAGGAGTAGCTATACTTATATCAGACAGAAGAGATTTTCTCAAAAACTCTAACGAGAGACAAAGAAGGTCGTCATATAATGACAAAGTGATCAATTCACCAAGAAGATATAACAATTATATATATATATATATATATATATATATATATATATATATATATGACCCAACATAGAAGCACCTTAATATATTAAGCAAATATCAACACATCTGAAGAGAGAATTTGACAGTAATGCAATAGCTGTTGTTCAGTCACTAAGTCATGTCTGACTCTTTGTGACCCCATGGACTGCAGCATGCCAGGTTCCCCTGTCCTTCACTATCTCCAGAGTTTGCTCAAACTCATGCCCATTGAGTCAGTGATGCCATCCAACTATCTCATCCTCTGTCACAGCAAGGAACTTCAAAACCCTACTTTCAACAATGAATGGTTCATCCAGAGAGAAAATCAATACAAAAACACTGAACCTGAACTATACTTGGGCTAGAGATCTAGCAGACATATACAGAACCTTTCAACCAATAACATCAGAATACACATTCTTCTCAAGAGCATATGAAACATTCTCCATCATAGATCATATGTTATGTCATAAAACAAAGTCTTAGCAAATTTAAGAAGATTGAAATAATACCAAGTATCTTTTCTGACCATAATGGTATGAAACTAGAAATCAGTAACAAGAGGAAAATGAGAATTCCCAAAGATGTGGACATTAAACAACATACTCTTGAACAACCAATGGATCAAAGAAGGAATCAAAGTGGAAATTAAAAAAATATTTTGAAACAAATGAACATGAAATCAGAACATACCAAAACTTGTGAGATGTAGTAAAAAGCAGTTCTAAGAGGGAATTTTATAGTGATAAACACATATTAACATAGGTGAAAAAATATTTCAAATAAATAACTACACACATCAAAAAACTAGGAAAAGAGCAAACTAAGCCAAAAGTGAGCCAAAAGAAGGAAATAATAAAGATAATAGCAGAAATAAACACTAGAAAAACAATTTTAAAAGATTAACAAAACTAAGCTATTTTTAAAAAGATAAACAAAATTGACAAACCTTTTAGTTGGACTAAGAAAAAAAGAGCGAGGACTCATGCATAAAATCAGAAATGAAAAAGGAGACATTGTTGAATAAACATATGTATCTATTATTAACCAAATCACATACTTTTAGGTCATTAATTTGTTGTCACAAATTTGTATTAGATTAAGAATTATTTTAGAAATGGAAGCAGAAGCAATATAGCAAGAAGTCATCTCCTGTCATGGAGAAGGCAATGGCAACCCACTCCAGTACTCTTGCCTGAAAAATCCCATGGACGGAGGAGCCTGGTAGGCTGCAGTCCATGGGGTCACGAAGAGTCGGACAGGACTGAGCAACTTCACTTTCACTTTTCACTTTCATGCATTGGAGAAGGAAATGGCAACCCACTCCAGTGTTCTTGCCTGGAGAATCCCAGGGACGGGGGAGCCTGTTGGGCTGCTGTTTATGGGGTCGCACAGAGTCGGACACGACTGAAGTGACTTAGCAGTAGCAGCAGCAGCATCTCCTGTCAAGTCAGTTGGAATCACTGGTTGGGCTGAAGACTGAGAAAAGGGCAATTATCTCTGTGAAAAGAAATCTTAATCTCTCATTCCTTAATGATCCCCTAGACTATCCCCTGAAACAGTTACTCAAGCCCAGTCCTAATACCCACATCTCTAGCTACCAAACTTAGACAAACCCATACCAGAATCCCAAACTACAAATCCCATTTGAGGACAACTCATTCTGATAAATCTGCAACTTTTACAACCCTGTAATTCTCACCACTGACCATTCTTCTTATCGATAATAACACTTTTATTTTCACAATCAGGTCAAGTTTGCTTAAAGTTTCTGCCTTGTAGATTTCCTCATTCAAGCACTTAATTCTGACACTGTTAAATTTTTAGCTAATTCTTGAAGCTCTCTCTTCCTGAAATCATGTACCTATGTTTTTCTCCTATTTCTATGTAGAAGGTGTATCATCTTCTGCAGGTCCATTAACAGAGTTTCTTAAGACTCAGTTTGTCTAAGGCCCACTTTCTCTCTCTTTCTTTAACACTTCTTGTGAGGCAAATTCATTCACAAACACAGCTGGTTATTAAAATGATGTAACACCATCTGAAACCTCTCCTCTGAGATTCAGACCAGAATATCCAATGTCCTCCTTAACATCTTCCCTTTCAAGTTTCAAAGATACCTTAAGTTCAAGAGGTCCAAGTCTGACCTTATGCTTTCTCTCAAATATCTGACTCTCTTTTAGTGTTCTTTCCCTTAGCCGGTGGATGCATGTGTGCTAAGTCGCTTCAGCCATGTCCAACTCTTTGTGACCCTGTGGACTATAGCCTGCCAGGGCTCCTCTGTCCATGGGATTCTCCAGGCAAGAATACTGGAGTGGGTTGCCGTGACCTCCTACAGGGGATCTTCCTGACCCAGGGATCAAACGTGCATGTCAGTAGCTCCACCAAATTGAACATGATAGAAATTCAGGAATTTCCTTTGGTACCTGCATCTCTCTTACTGTTTATAGCCAATCCATCAACAAGCCCTTTCAAGATTCTCTTCTATACCCATCTACTTCCATCCATCCCCTCTGCTACCACCTTAGTCTTAAGCTACACTTATTTCCTGCCTAGACTATTAAATATTCTCTTGAAAGATCTCTTTGAACCCAGTCTGTCAACCTCCAATCCATTCAGCACAATCCATATACAGTAATCACAAAATGACAATAAGGATATGCAGTGTCTCTCCAAATAATCTTCATTGGCTACTCATTTTTCTGAGTGTAAGGATATACAACTGAAAATGACAAGATTTTTAAGGATGATCTGACACTTCATGCTTCCAGTCACTCTCCCCTCACTCCTTGTAGTTTAGCCACACTAACCTTATTTCTGTGCCTTGAATGTGCCTTAATATCTTTGACACAGGGCCTATTAAGAGCTCTATCTGAACACTGTCTAGAATATCGTTTTCTTCTTTTGCATACTTCAGAGCAAGGAGATCAAACCAGTCAATCCCTAAAGAAAATCAACCCTAAATAACCATTGGAAGGACTGATGCTGAAGCTGAAGTTGAAGATCCAATACTTTGGCCACCTGATGCGAAGAGCTGACTCATTGGAAAAGATCCTGATGCTGGGAAAGATTGAGGACAGGAGGAGAAGGGGGTGACAGAGGATGAGATGGTTGGATGCCATCACTGACTCAATGGACATGAGTTTGAACAAACTCCGGGAGATGGTGAAGGACAGGGAAGCCTGGTGTGCTGCAGTCCATGGGCTTGCAAAGAGTTGGACACAACTGAGCAACTGAACAACGACATACTTCAGAAGTCAGGCCAAATTTTACTTCCTGAGGGAGGCCAGGTAGAAATGCATTTCTACTCCATGTCAGAGTACAGGGCAAAAGAGGGCTCCAGGGCAGGAAAACAAGGCATTTGTAGGACCTTGTTTATCAGCTCTTCTCTACATCTGTTTTATATGTTGGCAGCTCTATAGGTCTACTTTTCAAATGTACCTGCATTTCCTCATACCCCCACAGGTCATAGCTGCATACTTGAGAAACAGAGGTCTGTGGTCTACATCATGGCCAAACTCTGAGCTATAAAGGGGGAAAAAATATCTGTCCCTTTATTGTCTCCATTGATCCTGGAATCAAGGAGTTGTGTTTCTTATAGGCACTAAGGAGTGGAAGCAAAGGAGTTTCCCTTTTCAGCCCTTGTGGACACAGACCTTCAACTATTCATGGTTGGTTCTAAATTTAGAATTGCTAAAGTTGGGGTGTTCACCTAGTCTTACAAATACATTATTCTCCTGAGTCTAATATTTGGAGTCTATGTATTTTTTCCCATTCAAAAAATGCTACAGACTGTGACTGGTATACAGCTTGGGAATTCTAATAGTAACTTTAAAAAATTCCTAAATCATTCTGACTTTGACTCTCTTCACTCAAAGCTAATGCAAATGTATTTTACTTTAGTAAAGCAAGCAGAGACATTACTTTGTCAACAAAGGTCCATCTAGCCAAGGGTATGGTTTTTCCAGTAGTCATGTATGGATGTGAGAGTTGGACTATAAAGAAAGCTGAGCACCGAAGAATTGATGCTTTTGAACTGTGGTGTTGGAGAAGACTCTTGAGAGTCCCTTGGACTGCAAGGAGATGCAACCAGTCCATCCTAAAGGAGATCAGTCCTGGGTATTCATTGGAAGGACTGATGTTGAAGCTGAAACTCCAATATTTTGGCCACCTCATGCGAAGAGTTGACTCATTGGAAAAGACCCTGATGCTGGGAAGGATTGGGGGCAGGAGGAGAAGGGGACAACAGAGGATGAGATGGCTGGATGGCATCACTGACTCGATGGACATGAGTTTGGGTAAACTCCGGGAGTTGGTGATGGACAGGGAGGCCTGGCGTGCTGCGATTCATGGGGTCGCAAAGAGTCAGACACGACTGAGTGACTGAACTGACTGAAAGCTTAATTACCATTTCCCCCATGCTATTTTGTCTTCCATGTCTCCTGGTTTCTCCCCAGAATTTAATATTAAAACTGCCATTTATATGAACACATTTTGCTAATTATGCTCCAATTTAGATGAATTACATGAGCCACATTGCTAAGTTGTGACTACACAGTCAGGTGTTCCTGAACTGCACAAAACAGGAAAATAAAATTGTAACAATCTTCTCCAGAAATGGGAGAATGGGGCAAACTCCTTAGATGTGATTAAATATTACGCTTCAGTTGTTTAGGGTTTCCCCCACTTTTCCTCCAGCTTTCTTGAGATACAATTGAGCATATTATGTAAGTTTAATGTGTATAATGTAGTGATTTTATATAATGTATATATTGCAAAATGATAACCACAATAAGATTACTTAACACATCCATCACCTCACAAAGTTACAACTTTTGTTATGTAGTGAGAACTTTTAAAATTTATTTGATTAGCCACTTCCAGATATACTATGTAATAATATGGTGGTTTAGTTGCTAAATCACATCTGACTCTTGCAACTCTATCGACTGTATCCCACCAGGCTCCCCTATCCATGGGATTCTCCAGGCAAGAATACTGGAGTGGGTTGCCATTTCCTCTCTAGGGGATCTTCCTGACCCAGGGATCAAACCTGCTTCTCCTGCATCTCCTGCATTGGCAGGCAGATTCTTTACCACCGGAGAATCCACTTCCAAATGTACTATTTAATAATATAATATTATTATAGTCATTATGTCCATTATATTTCTAGAAATTAATCACCTTATAACTAGAAGTTTGGACCATTTGACCATCTCTACCAATTATCCCCACCCTCAACTGCTTGCTTTTAGCAATCACCAATCTCTTCTCTGTTTCTATGAGTTCACTCCTTTTAGATTCCACGTATATATGTGATCAGGAAGTATTTGCCTTTCTTTGTCTGACTTTCTTCACTTGTCATAATGCCCTTAAGTTTCATCCATGTTGTTACAAATGGCAGATTTTTTTATGGCTGAATATTCCATTGTGTACACATAATATTGTGTATATAATTTATCTACTTATCCACCGATGGACATTTAAGTTGTTTCCATGTCTTAGCTATTACAAATAATGCTGCAGTGAACATGGACTGCAGATATTTCTTCAAGATAATGATTTCATTTCCTTTGGATATATACTCAGAAGTGAAATTACTGGATTATATGATAGTTCTGTTTTTATTTTATTTTATTTATTTTTTTTTTTATAAATTTATTTATTTTACTTGGGGGCTAATTACTTTACAATATTGTAATAGTTTTTGCCATACATTGACAAGAATCAGCCATGGGTATACATAGTGACGGTAACCAACTTATATTGTCAACAGTAGTGCAAAAAGTTTTCCTTTACACCTCACAAGCACTTGTTATCACTTGTCTTTTATAACAGCCATTCTAACTAGTGTGAGATGATATCTCATTGTGTTTCTCATTTGCATTTCCTTAATGATTGGTGACGTTGAGAAGTTTTTCATGTACCTGTTGGCTATTTGAATATCTTCTTTGGAAAAATGTCATTTCAGGTCCTTTTGCCCATTTTTAAATTGTTTTTTTGCTTTGTCATTGTTTTGCTATTGAGTTGTATGAGTTCCTTATATATTTGGGGATTAATATTCTTTTCTCAGATATGTGGTTTGCAAAAGTTCTCTCATTCCATAGATTATCTTTTTATTTTGTTGAGTATTCTATTGTTGGGCTTCCCAGGTGGCACTAGTGGTAAAGAACTTGCCTTCCAATGCAACAGATGTAAGAGTTGCAGGTTCAATCACTGGGTCAGGAAAACCTCCTGGAGGAGGACATGACAACCCACTACAGTATTCTTGCTTGGACAATCCCATGGACAGAGGAGCCTTGGCAGGTTACAGTCCACAGGGTCGCACAGAGTTGGACACAAATGAAACGACTTAGCATGCACATTCTTTTGTTGTGCAGAGTCTTTTAGTTTAATGTAGTTCCACATGTTTATTTTTGCTTATGTTGCTTGTGCATTAGGTGTTATGCCCATAAAATCATTGCCAAGATCAATGTCAAGAAGCTTTTTTTCTATGTTTTCTTCTATGAGTTTTGTGGTTTCAGGCTGTACATGTAAGTCTTAATTTAACCTACTTCAGTTTAATTTCTCTGAGTAGAGAATGATAGGGGTCCAATTTCATTCTTTTATGTGTGGCTGTCCTGTCTTCCCAACACCATTTATTGAAGGGACTACTTTTTCTTCATTGAGTATTATTGGCTCCCTTGTCAAGTTTTAGCTGATTGTATACACATAGGTTTATTTCTGGGCTTGCTATTTGGTTCCATCACTCTATATGTCTGTTTATGTAACAATACTATGAAGTAAAGTGAAAGTTGCTTAGTCGTGTCTGACTCTTTGCAACCCCATGGACTATACAGCCCATGGAATTCTCTGGGCCAGAATACTGGAGTGGGTAGCCTTTCCCTTCTCCAGGGGATCTGCCCAACCCAGGGATCAAACCCAGGTCTCTCACATTGCAGGTGGATTCTTTACCAGCTGAGCCACAAGGGAAGCCCAAAAATACTGGAGTGGGTAGCCTATCCCTTCTCCAGGGGATCTTCCCAATCCAGGAATTGAACCAGGGTCTCCTGCATTGCAGACAGATTCTTTACCAGCTGAACTATCAGGGAAGCCAGAACAGTACTATACTGTTTTGATTACTGTAACTTTGCAATATAGTTTGAATTCAGAAAGCAAGATGCCTCCAGCTTTATTATTTCTTAGGATTGCCTTTTTGTACTTCTGTAAAAAATGGCATTGGAAACTTAACAGGGAATCTATTGAGTCTACAGATTCACTTTGCAGACTATGGACATTTTAACAATATTAATTTCTCTGATCAGTGAACATGGAGTATCGTTCCATTTATTTGTGCCTTCTTCAATTTCTTTCATCAATTTCTTATACATTTCAGTAGAAAGATTTTTAACCTCCTTGGTTAAATTTATTCCTATACTATTGTAAGTGGGAATTTTTAATTTTTTTTGGATAATTCATTGTTGGTAACTAGAAATGCACCTAAGATTTCTACATTGAGTCTATCTTCTGCAATTTTACAAAATTCATTGATTAGTTTCAAGTTTTTTTGTGGAGTCTTTATGATTTTCCATATATAAGATCATGTTATTTACAAACAGAGGCAGAGGACCTCCCTGGTGGTCCAGTGTTTAAGACTTCACCTTTCTATTCAGGGGATGCAGGTTTGATCCCTAGTTGGGAAGTTAGGCTCCCACATGCCTCACAGCCAAAATATCAAAAAATAAAACAGAAGTAATATTGTAAGAAATTCCATGAAGACTTCTAAAAATATAATTTTATTTATTTATTTATTTATTTTTGGCTGTGCTAGGTCTTCATTGCTGTGTGGGATTTTCTCTAATTGCAGTAAGTGGGGGTTACTCTTCATTGCAGTGCACAGGCTTCTCATTGCAGTGGCTTCTCTTATTGAAGAGCATGGGCTGTATAGCACACAGGCTTCAGTAGCTCAGTAGTTGTGGTGTCGGAGCTCTAGAGCACAAACTCAATAGTTGTGGCACATGGGCTTAGTTGCTCTGTGGCATCTTTCCAGATCAGGAATTGAAACTGTGTCTCCTGCTTTGGCAAATGGATTCTTTATCACTGAGCCACCAGGGAAGCCCCAATAAAAAAATTTTTTTAAAACAGACAGTTTTACTTCTTCCTTGCTGATTGGGATACCTTAAAAATTTTTTTTTTTCTTGACTGATTTCTCTATCTAGGACTTCCATTAGTATGTTGAATGAGAGAGGTCAGAGTGGGAACCCTTGTCATGATCACTTAACTAGAGGAAATCTTTTCAGTCTTTCAGTGTGGAATGTTCAGTTCAGTTCAGTTCAGTTCAGTCGCTCAGCCGTGTCTGACTCTTTGCAACCCCATGGACTGCAGCACGCCAGGCCTCCCTGTCCATCACCAACTCCCGGAGCCCACCCAAACTCATGTCCATTGATTTGGTGATGCCATCCAACCATCTCATCCTCTGCCATCCCCTTCTCCTCTTGCCCTCAATCTTTCCCAGCATCAGCGTCTTTTCAGATGAGTCAGTTCTTCGCATCAGGTGGCCAAAGTATTGGAGTTTCAGCTTCAACATCAGTCCTTCCAATGAACACCCAGGACTGATCTCCTTTAGGATGGACTGGTCAGATCTCCTTGCAGTCCAAGGGACTCTCAAGAGTCTTCTCCAACACCACAGTTCAAAAGCATCAATTCTTCAGCTCTCAGCTTTCTTCACAGTCCAACTCTTACATCCATACATGACTACTGGAAAAACCATAGCCTTGACTAGACAGACCTTTATTGGCAAAGAAATGTCTCTGCTTTTTAATATGCTGTCTAGGTTGGTCATAACTTTTCTTCCAAGGAGCAAGTGTCTTTCAATTTCATGGCTGCAGTCACCATCTGCAGTGATTTTGGAGCCCCCCCCCCAAAAAAAATTCTGTTACTGTTTCCACTGTTTCCCCATCTATTTGAATGTGATATTACTTGTGGGCTTTATGGATATGGCCTTTATTGTGTAGAGGTATGGCCTTCTATGCCTAATTTTTGAGACTTTTTATCATGAATGGATATTGACTTTTGTCAAATACTTTTTATGCATTTATTGAGATGATCATGTGATTTTTAGCTTTCATTCTGGTAAAGTGATTTATCACATTTATTGATTTACATAGTTTGAACTCTCCTTGCATTCCAGTGATAAATCCCACTTGATAATGGTATATGATTTTATTAATGTGCTGTTGAATTTGGATTGCTAGTATTTTGCTGATCCTTTTTGCATCTATGTTCAACAGAAGTATTGCCTGTCAATTTCTTTTCTTGAAGTATCCTTATCTGCCTTTGCTGTTAGGGTAATGCTGGCCTTATAAATGTGTTTGGGAGTTTTCCCTCCTCTTCATTTTTGGGAAGAATTTGAAAAGAATTGATATTAATCCATCCTTATGTTTGACAGAATTAACCAGTGAAATTATTTGACATAGGCTTTCCTTTGTTAATAAGTTTTTTAACTGATGCAAACCCCTTACTCATTACTAATCTGTTCATATTTTCTATTTCTTCATGATTCAGTCTCAGTGGGTTGCATGTTTCTGGGTATGTATCCATTTCTTCTAGATTATCCAATTTGTTCATGTTTAAGTTTTCATAATAGCCTCTTATGATCCTTTTTATTTCAATAAGTTCTATTGTCTCCTCTTTCTTTTATAATTTTATTTATTTGTGTCTCTCTCTGTCTTGGTTAGTCTAGCTAAAGATTTGTCAATTTGGGTTATCTTTTCAAAGAACCAAATCTTGATTTTGTTCATCTTTTCTGTTGTTTTCTTATTCTCCATTTCATTTATTTCTGCTATACTCTTTATTATATCCTTTCTTCTGCTAGTTTGGACTTAGTTTGCTCTTCTTTCTCTGGTTCCTTGGATGTAAAGTCAGGTTGTTTACTTAAGGTTTTTCTTTTTTTGGTATTTTTATTTCTACAAAATTCCTTCTTATAACTGCTGTTATTGCTTCCCATGTTTTGGTATGTTGTGTTTCCATTTTTGTTTGTCGTTTGTCTCAAGATACTTTTAATTTCTATTTTCATTATTCTTTGATCTATTGGTTGTTTAGGTATGTGTTTTTTGGTTTCCATATATTTGTGATTTTTTTTCAGCTTTCCTTCTGTCGTTGATTTCTAGTTTCATAGCACGTGGTTGGACATGATACATAGTATGATTTCAGTCTTCTTGAATTTGTTGAGACTTATTTTGTGGCCTAACATATGATATATCCTAGAACATATTTCATGGGTGCTTGTGAAGAATGTATTATGCCGCTGTTCATTGTAATGCGTTGTATATGTCTGTTAGGTTGTTTAGTCTGTAGTGTTGTTCAAATCCACTGTTTACTCATTTATATTTTCTCTAGATAATTGGCCCATTGATAAGAGTGGGATATTAAAGTCCTAAACCATTATTGTATTTCTGTTTATTTATCTTTTAGTTCTGTTATTATTTGCTTTGTATGTTTGGTGGTGGTTTAGTTGCTAAGTCATGTCTGACTCTTAACACCCCATGGATTGTAGCCCACCAGGCTCCTCTGTCCATGGGATTCTCCAGGCAAGAATACTGGAGTGGGTTGCCATTTCCTTCTCCAGGGGATCTTTCCAACTCAGGGATTGAACCCGGGTCTTCTGCGTTGCAGGCAGATTCTTTACCAATTGAACTATTAGGGAAGCCCCATATATATGTTTAGGTGCTCCAAATATTCTCTGTGGATTAACTCCTTTATCATTATGTAATGACCTTCTTTTTCTCTTTTGAACACTTTCAATTTTCTGATGCAAATATTACTACTCCTGGTTTCTTTTGGTTGCTATTTGCTTGAAATATCTTTTTCCATCCCTTCATTCTCAGTCTGTATGTATTCTTAGAGCTGAAGTGAGTGTCTTATAAGCAGCATATCATCATATCTTGTTTTTTTAAATCATTCAGCCATTCTATGTCTTTTGAATGCAGAATTTAATCTACTTATATTTAATTATTGATAGGTAAGGACTTATTTGCTATTAAAATTTTTTTTTTCTGACTGTTTTGTAAATCCATTGTTCCTTGCTTACCTTCTTACTGTTTTCCTTTGCAGTTTGATGACTTTTTGTAGTGGTACACTTTGAGTCCTTTATCATAATCTTTTCTGTACCTATTATAGATTTATTCTTTGGGTTACCATTAAGCTTACATATAATATATACATGTCTGAATCATCTATCCATTGTTGGGAATAAGGTAGTAAATTCCACAATAATTATTGTATTTTAAATTAAAAAACAACTTTAATAGCATCCAGAAACTTTATACTTTTACTTATCACTTCCTTACAGTTTAAGTTATTGATATTATAATGTATAGCTCTTCCATTATATGTATCAATAGCAAATTATTGTAGTTGTGGGTATTTTTAATACATTTATTTTTTTACTTTTAGAGTCATAAGTGAATTATACACCACTACTATACTTTTAGAGAATCTGACTATACATTTGCCATTACCAGTGAGTTTTACACATTCCTATTTTTTGTGATGTTAATTAGTATCCTTTTCCCTCAGTATTATTGAGATATAGTTGGCATACAGCACTATATAAGTTTAAGGTATACAACACAATGATTTAACTTACATACATCATGAAATGAATATCACAGGAGGTTTAGTGAACATCCTTCATCTCATATAGATACAATGTTTAAAAATATAAAAAATATATTTTTCCTTTGAAATGAAAACTCTTAGGATTTATTCTCTTACACAACTTTCATTTATAACATACAGCACTGTTAATGTCTCTAGTACTTATTTATCTTATAACTGTAAATTTGTACTTTTTGACCACCTTCATCTAACTCCCCCTGCCCCTAACCTCTGCTTCTGATAGCCACAAATCTGTTATTTTTCTAGGAGTTTGTTTGTTTCTGTTTGTTTTTGAAATATAATTTACCTATAACATTGTTAGTTCCTTTGTACACAACACAGAGATTTGATATTTCTATAGATTTCAAAATGATCACCATAAGTCCAGTTGTCATGTGTTACCACACAAAGATACTACATAATTATTGACTATATTTCACAATGTTCATTTTATACCTATAACTCATTTATTTTGTAATGGAAACTTTGTACATCTTTAACTCAATCATTTCTTTCTCTTTTCCCTGTCCTCTCTAGCAACCACCAGTTTGCTCTCTGTATCTATCACTGTTTCTGTTAGGTTATTATTATTCCTTTGTTTTGTTTTTAGAATTCCACATATAAGTGAAATCATACAGTATTTGTCTTTCTCTGACTTATTTCACGTAGCATAATACCCTTTGGCTCCATCCATGTTGTTGTAAATGGCAAGATTTCATTCTTTTTTTATGGCTGAGTAGTATTCCATTTTATTTATAGGTATATATATATATTTATACATGTATAGATGTATATACATATATATATATACACATATATACACATACATCTTCTTGATCCATATACCTGTCAATGAGCACTTCCATATCTTGACTATTATAAATAATGCTCAGTGAACATAAGGGTGCATATATCTTTTTTGAATTAGTGTTTTCATTTTCCTCAGAGAAATACCGAGAAGTAGAATTGCTGGACCATATAATAGCTCCAAGTTTACTTTTTTGAGGAAAGTCCATATCGCTTTTTCATAGTAGCTGCACGAATTTATATTGCCACCAACAGTACATGATGGTTCCTTTCTCTCCATAGCCTTGCCAGGATTTGTTGTTTGTTGTTTTTTTGAAAATAGCCATTCTGACAGGCATGAGATTATATTTCACTGTGATTTTGATTTGCATTTCCCCAATGATTAACGATGTTGAGCTTTTAATGTGCTTGTTGGTCACATGTATGTCTTCTTTGGAAAAATGTCTATTCAGGTCCTCTGTCCATTTTTTTAAACAAGCTATTTACTTTTTGATGTTGAGTTGTATGAGTTCTTGTATATTTTGAATGTTAACTCTTTGTCAATATCATTTGCAATATCTTTTGCCATCAAGTATGCAAACTTTTCCTTTTGTTGATTGTTCTTTTCATTGTGCAAAAGCTTTTTAGTCTGATGTAAAAGAAACGTTTGTCTGTTTTCACTTTTGTTTCCTTTGTCTGAGGAGACATATCCAAAAAATATTTCTGAGACCTATGTCAAAGGGCATACTTCCTATGTTTCATTACAGAAGTACTATGATTTAAGGTCTTAGGTTTACATCTTTAATCCATTTTAAGTTTATTTTTGTATATGGTGTGATAAAGTAGTCTAGTTTGATTGTCCTGTATGTAGCTGTCCAGTTTTCCCACTTACTGAAGAGGCTGTACTTTTCCTGTTTTATATTCTTGCCTCCTTTGTCATATTTAATTAACTCCATATAAGTATGGGTTTATATCTGGGCTCTCTATTCAGTTCCATTAGTCTATGTATTTGTTTTTGTGCCTGTACCATACTGTTTTGATTATTGTAGCTTTGTAGCATAGTTTGAAATCAGTGTGATACCTTCTGTTTTCTTCTTTATTCTCAAAATTATTTTAGCTATTCAGAATATTTTGTGTATCCACACAAATTTTAGAATTTTTGGTTCTAGTTCTGTGAAAAATGCAATTGGTATTTGATAAAGATTGCATTGAATCTCTTGATTGCCTTGGGTAGTATGGTCATTTTAACAATATTAATTCTTTCAGTCTATGAGCATGGTATTTCTTTCCATATGTTTGTGTCATCTTCATTTTCTTTCATCAATGTCTTACAGTTTTCTGAATATAGATTTTTAACCTCCTTGGATTTATGCCTAGGTATTCTATTCTTTTTGATGCAGTTATAAATGGGGTTGTTTTCTTAATTTTCTTTCTGATAGTTCATTGTTAGTGTATAGAAATGTAACAGATTTTCTATATATTAATTTTGTATTCTGCAAGTTTACTGAATTCGTTGATAAATTTTTTCTAGTTAATTCATTTTTTATTTATTTTTAATTGGAGGATAATTGCTTTACAATTTTGTTTTGGTTTCTGCTGTACAACATCATGAGTTGATCATAACTATATATGTACCCCCTCCCTCTAGAGCCTGCTTCCCATGCCTCAATCCCATTCCACCCCTCTAGGTTGTCACAATGTGTCAGGCTGGGCTCCCTGTGTTATATGGCAGCTTCACACTAGCTATCTATCTTACACATGGTAGTGTATATATATCAATGCTACTTTCTCAATTTGTCCCACTCTCTCCTTCCCTTGCTGTGTCCACAAGTCTCTTCTCTGTGTCTGTGTCTCCATTCCTTTCCTGCAAATACATTCATCAGTACCATTTTTCTAGATTCCATATATATGTGTTAATATACTATATTGGGTTTTCTCTTTCTGACTTACTTTATTCTGTATAACAAGCTCTAAGTTCATCCACCTCACTACAACTGACTCAAATTCATTCTTTTTTACGGCTGAATAATATTCCATTTTATATATGTGCCACAACATTTTTATCCATTCATCTGTTGATGGACATCTAGGTTACTTCTATGTCCTGGCTATTGTAAATAGTGCTGCAATGAACATTGGGGTACATGTATCTTTTAAAATTGTGGTTTTTCAGGGTATATGCCCAGTAGTGGGATTGCTGAGTCATATGGTAGTTTTATTTCTAGTTTTTTTAAAAAAACCTCTGTACTGTTCTCCTTAGTAGCTGTATCAATTTACATTTCCACCAGCAGTGCAAGAGGGTTCCCTTTTCTCCACATCCTCTCCAGCATTTATTGTTTGTAGATATTTTTGATGATGGCCATTCTGACAAGAAGAAAAGACAGCCCTCATAATGGGAGAAAATAATAGCAAATGAAGCAACCAAGAAAGGATTAATCTCCAAAATATATAAGCAGTTCATGGAGCTCAATATCAGAAACACAAACAACCCAATCAAAAAATGGGTGGAAGACCTAAACAGACATTTCTCCAAAGACATACAGATGGCCAATAAACACATGAATAGATGCTCAACATCACTCATTGCTGCTGCTGCTGCTGCTAAGTCACTTCAGTCGTGTCCGACTCTGTGCGACCCCATAGATGGCAGCCCACCAGACTCCCCCATCCCTGGGATTCTCCAGGCAAGAATACTGGAGTGGGTTGCCATTTCCTAGAGAAATGCAAATCAAAACTACAATGAGGTATCACCTCACACCAGTCAGAATGGCCATCACCTAGTAGCTTTTTGGTTGCATCTTTAAGATTGTCTATGTACAGGACCATGTCATCTGCAAACAGACATTTTTACTTCTTCCTCTCCTTTTTGGATTTATTTCTTTTTCTTATCTGAATGCTGTAGCTAGAACTTTCAATACTATGTTGAATAAAAGTGATGAGATTGGGCATCATGTCTTTTTCCGTATCTTAGAGGAAATGCCATCAGTTTTTCAATGTTGAGTATGGTATTCACTGGGGGCATATCATATATATGGCCTGTATTATGTTGAGGTGTAAAAGAGGTGAACTATTTACTGTGGATATGGATGATTTTACTACTTCGACCTTTTAACTTTCCAACTACTTTGAGTGGTTGGGCTACTACCTTTACTGCATATTTTACTTTACCAATGTGATTTTTCCTTCCATACTTTTCCTATTTCTAGTCATGATCTTTACTTTTCTGCTTAGAGAACTATCTTTAACATTTCTTGTAAAGTGGATTTCATGGTTTCTGCTTTTGCTTGTCTCTAAAATTTTGTTCTCTCCTTCAAATCTGAATGAGAGCCTCACCAGGTAGAGTATTCTTGGTTTTAGATTTTTCCTTTTCATCACTTTAAATACATCTTGCATTTCCTTCTGGTCTGCAGAATTTCTGCTGAAAATAAGCTCATAGCCTTATGGATTTCCTTTGTACATAATTTGTTGCTTTTCCCTTGCTGCTTTTACTGTTCTCTCCATCTTTAATTTTTGTCCTTTTGATTACACTGTGTCATGGTGTGGTCCTCTTTGTGTTGATCCTGTTTGGGACTCTCTGTACAAACTGGACCTGGATATCTGTTTCCTTTGCTAGGTTAGGAAAATTTTCAGCTATTATGCCTTATAAAATGTTCTCTCTCCCTTCTCATTTTGAACCCCTAAATCGCAAATGCTAGGATGCTTGATATTGTCCCAGAGTTTTCTTAAACAGTCCTCATGTTTAAAATTCTTTTTATCTATTCAGCTTCAGTGGTTTCTGCTGCTATGTCTTCCAGTCTGTTGGTCCATTTCTGTCTCATCTAATCTATCATTAATTTCTCTGGTGTATTTTTTTTAATCTCAGTTATTTATTCTTCAGTTCTATTTGTTTCTTCCTTATGTTTTCTAACTCTTTGTTTAAAATGTCTAACTTATTACTCTAATCTTCTGAACTTCTCCTGAGTTCTTTGAGCATCTCTGTGATTATTACCTTTAACTCTTTATTGGGTAGATTGCTTGTCTCCATTTGATTTAGTTCTTTTTTTGTTTTTTATCTTGTTTCTTCATTTGGAACATATTTCTCTGTCACCTCATTTTGCCTAATTTTCTGTTTTTATTCCTATATATTTTGTAAATTGGTTATGTTCCCAGTCTTGGAGAAGTGGCCTTATGTAGGAAATGTCCTGTGGGGCTCAGCAGTGCACTCCCCTCTGGTCAGTAGAGCTGTATGCTCTAGGAGTGCCTTCTATGTGAGCTGTATGGGTACTTTTGTTATGGTAGACTGACTACTATGGGTTCAGTGGTGAATGGGACTGGCCCCCAGTCTGGTTGGTTTTCAGGCCCTGCCTTGTATGGAGACTGCTGGCCACTTGTGGGTGGGTCTGGGTCCTGACGTGGGCACAGCCAGGGAAGTCCTCATCCTATTTTCGGCTCACTAATGGGTGAGGCTGGGGCCCAGGGCATCCTGAGGCTGGTGCCCACCCAGCTGTGGATGAGGCTTGGTCCTGTGGCTAGTGCTAGCCCACTGATGGGAGGCAACATGTCCTGAGGTCTCTGGCTATGGAGCTAGGGGTCTCAGAGCTGGCGTTGGCCTGTTGGTGGGTGGTGTCAGGACCCACGAGTACCTGGGGCTAGTGCTGACCAATTGGTGGGAAGAGCCAGGTCCTAGGGTCTCTGGCTGCAGGGCCCTACATTCCTGGAGTTGTTGCCAGCTGGAAGGTAAAGGGGTCTGTGCTGAGGAGATCCTGGAAGGAACGCCAGCCCACTGCTGGGTAGGGCCGATTCTTGGACCCTCTAATAGTCAAAGCCAGTTCCAGGGCAGCCAGAGTTTCAGGGGGTCCTAGTGGGAGGGGCCATGTCCCTGTCCAACTAGCTGTTGGTGCCCCTGGCCTGGGGCACCCCAGGACTGGTGTTGACTGGTTGGTGGGCCAGGGTAGGTTCTGGCATTAATAAGCTAGAGGGAGGATTACAAACTGGTGCTTACCAGCACCAGTGTCCATGGTGGGATGAGCTCCCCAAAATGTCTGTTGTCAGCATCTATGTCCCCAGGGTAAATTTCAATTGCTTCCTGCCTCTCCTGGAGGCTCTCTGAGGTCAACAAGTGGGTCTGACCCAGGCTTCTTTCAAATTACTGCTTCTACCCTAGATTCCAGAGCATGTGAGATTTTGTGTGGGCCCTCTATTTCCCATAACCCTCTGGGTCTTCTGAAAGTAAGCCTTGCTGGCCTTCAAAGCCAAACATTCTGGGAGCTTATCTTCCTGGTGCAGGACCCCCAAGCTAGGGAACTTGATGTGGGGCTCAGAGCCCTGGTTCCTTGCAGAGAGCATCTGCAGTTGTAATTATCCTTCCATTTGTGAGTTACCTACTGGGGGGTATAGGTCTTGACTGTACTGCATTTTTGCCCCTCCTATCCATCTAGTTGTTATTCCTTCTTTATATCTTTAACTGTAAAAGATCTTTTCTTCTAGCCTTCAGTTTGCCTTTATGGACAGTTACTCTGCAAATACTTGTAAGCTTGATGTGCTTGTGGGAGGTGAGCTCACCATCTTGGCCACTCCCCTCATCCCCAGCCATGATTTATTTATATAGACTTTCTGCTCCTTTATCTTACTCTTCTTCTGGGATTCCTATAATGTGTGTATGCGTGTGTGTGTGTGTTTGTGTATTCATAAGTCTTGTAGGCTTTCTTCACTCTTTTTCATTCTTTTTTCTTTTTGTTCCTCTGACTGGATAATTTCATATGACTATATTCTAGTTCATGGATTCTTCTGCTCAGTCAGTTCTGCTGTTTTCCTAATTTTTTGTAGTTGTCTATGTATTCTTGTAGTTCACTGAGCTCTTTTGAGAAGATTATTCTGAATCCTTTGTTAGATAGCTCATAGATCTCCATTTCTTTACAATCAGTTATTGGCGCTTTATTAGATTTCTTTGGTGTTGTCATGGTTACCTGATATTTTATGATCCCTGATTCCTTGCATCTCTATGCACACATTTGCATAAGTGGTCTCCTCTTTCAGACTTTACAGATTCTCTTCACAGGGATAGTCATTCACCAAACATCTCAGCATGGAGTTCTGGACAAGTCAGCTGGTAGCATATTTGGGCAAGCAATTTTTGCTTTCTGGGTCTCTCATTGAGTCAGGCCACTGCTTGTTCTTTGAGGTCAGGGGTAATGCTGTTTGTTGGGCTCTGCAGTTCAGTGAGCCTGGTCCACATTCCAACAGGGCCACTAGGCTCCTTGATTGGGCAGAGCTATTGACTATGCTCAGTCCTTAGGTAGGGCCACTAACTGGGCTCTGCAATCACCTCCTGATAGACAAAGTAACTGGCTGTGTTCCCTAGCAGAGTGGTTCCCATGGTTGGATTCCTTGATTGGGCAGGGCTACAGGCTTGGTTCTGCAATCATATCTTGTGGCGATGAATCTCAGGTTGTGTGACACCTGACTATATGCTCCTGCTAGCTGAACTCTGTTTAGGCAGGGCTACAGGCAGGACTTTTTAGTTGGATAGGGTATGCTCTGTGATTGGACAGGGAAGCAGGTGGTGCCCCGAAGATAGGTGGGCCATAGGCTGGTCTTCATGGGTCTTCAGAGCCAGGTGGGCCACTGGCTCTGCTCTGTTGGTGATCAAGGTCACTGGCTGGGTTCTTTGGTCAGGAGGGACCTGCAGTTGTATCCTACAGTTGGGCAGGGCTAGAGACTTTGCTCCACGGTTGGGTGGAGTCACTGTCCAAGTTGGGAGGGACTGCAAGCTATGCTCTGTGGTTGGACAGGATCACTGTCTGAGCTCCTTGCCTGACTGAGGCTGTGGACTGCATTCAGCAATCCATCAAGGCCATAGAATGGGCTCTGCTGTGAGAAAGGCTGTAGGCTGGGCTCTATGGCTGGGTGGTACTGTAGGCTGGGTTCTGAGGCTGTCCAGCATCACTATTAAGGCTTCCTGATTATTTAAGGTCAGAGGCTATACTTCACTGTTGGGCAGGACTGCTGGCTTTATTTGTGCCCAAGTGTGGCTGTCAGATGGGCTCGGCAGCTGCCCAGTTCTCTGGTCTGGCTTTCCGGTTGGGTAAGACCAGAGGCTATACTGAGCAGTTGGGCAGGGCTTCAGATTTGCTTCTCTGCCTGTGTGACTATGTAGTATATGCTCTACAGCCCATTCAGCCCATTGGCTGGTGATCCAAATCAGAAAGAACTGCCCATCAGGTCCCTGCCCAGAGGGGGCCATTGACTTGGCTCTGCAGTTGAGTAGAGCCAGTGGCTGAACTTACTGATTGAGTGCTGCTGCAGATGTGACTATAGCATTGGTTATGAGACCACCTGGATTCTCTGGTTGGGCAGAATTGGGAGCTATATTCAGCAGTAGAGAGATTCAGATTTGGTTTCCTACCTGCATACAGCCATAGAATAAGCTCCATAGCTGATACAGCTTGCTGACTGATGACCTAAAACAGGCAGAACTGATCATTGTATTTCACAGCCATACAGGGGCACCAACTCAGAGTTACTGGCTGGGATCTCTACTTGAGCACAGCTGGGAGGGTGAATATGGTTTGCCAAGATCTGAATATTGGTTACTATAAGCCTGGCTTCCCCGGTGACTTAGATGGTAAAGCGTCTGCCTGCAATGCTGGAGACCCGGGTTCGATCCTTGAGTTGGGAAGATTCCCTGGAGAAGAAAATGGCAACCCACTCCAGTACTTTTGCCTGGAAAATCTCACGGATAGAGGAGCCTGGTAGGCTGCCAACCATGGGGTCGCAAAGAGTCGGACACGACTGAACGACTTTACTTTACTTCGACTTTACTATAAGCCCCATTTCTCTTCTCCATTTCTATCTGATCCTCAGTGTTCAAACCCTGCAGATTTCCCCTAGTGGGACTCCTGGGAATGACTCCACAATGCTAATGGAGCTGGATGTCCATCTTGGGCTCTCTTTTACTCACTAGAGAAACCATAGTCCCAGGAGTGCCCTCTTGATATGGCACTGTGTGTGTCTGGGGAAGTGGCAATATGGTCAGAGTATAGTCACACCCCCTACCCTTACCCTTCTAATGAGTCTTTCTTAGTCTCTTTGGTCTAAGAGGATGCTTCAGCCTCACCCCTGGACTCTGAGATTTTCACAATGATGTATTGTCTATGGATAGTTACTACTTGATCTTCTTATGAGAGGGACTGAAGTCAGGAAAAACTACATTGCTGTCTTGATATATCACTGCCTTTCCCCTTCTTAATGAGAACATTCTGTTAATAAAAATTTCATCATCCCAAGAGTCTTGGCAGGGTATAAATGGAATGAAAGTTTTAGTGTCCACCCAGTGTAGCCTCCCAAAATCCATGGATCATTCTACTTGTGGTGGTAAATGAGTTGCTTGGTTCACTGCTTTAATGGCTCCTTAAGCATAAATCCAGCTACCCTTGTGGCTCAGTGGTAAAGAATCCTCCTGCCAACGCAGAAGATGCAAGTTCAATTCCTGGATGGGAAGATCTCCTGAGAAGGAAATGGCAACCACTTCAGTATTCTTGCCTGGACAATCCCATGGACAGAGGAGCCTGGTGGGCTACAGTCTATAGGGTTGCAAAGAATTGGGCACAACTGAAGCAACTTAGCATGCAGGCAGACATACATATATGTTACATATGTAAATTATATCTCTCTGTTACATACCTCTTAATTCTCTTCCTTTTGAAGGAATTGGTAGGTCTTCTATATATATGTGTATGTGTGTATACATATATATGAGCATCTATAGCATTTAAAGCATTGTATGAAAGATGAAATATAGTGGTTGCAAGAAGCAGAACTTTCTTTGGCATAGTTGATGATTAAGACCCATTCATTACCCATGGACTTTATTTACATCATGGTGCCTGTGTCATTCTCTGATGAAAGTACCAGACTGGAGTGAACTGCAAGCTCACTTGTGTACAGATGCTGAAGTACTTAGGCCAAATTTTCTCACAAGCTCACATAGGTATTTCTGCAACACAGCATTGCAAAACATGCTGCCTTGTGTGTAGAAGGGGATTATCTGCTTCTTTGGATTGATGGAAGCTATTTTAGAGAGGGATCGTGAGCAAGTTTTCTGCTTTCTGAAATCTAGAACTCAAATCCATAGGCCATACTTATACTCATTCTGGCAAGACATTACTGAATTGGAGAAAAGAAACTTGCCCAACTAACATGTAAAAATTCCGAGAGCTTTGCATAAGGGAAGAGGAAATCATGGATGTCAAATTCGGAAGACTGGCTTTTCTGCTTGCCAGGCAATCATACACAGGTAAGAGTAATATAAAAACATTTTCCTTGAAAGGTAAGCTACTGTTTCCAATGCCACGGTGGAAAACAAGACTAGAATTGTTGTGGCAAATAAAGAAATATAGCTAATAACAGCACCACTAAAACTAGAGATCATGCCAAGCTACAGGTTATCAGGATGACTTTATATAAAGGCCAGAAAGGGTGTATCATTACTTTACATTCAAGTTCTGAGCACAGTGTTTCAAAACTAGAAATAACGTCCTTTGCAGATTTAAATTTCAACTTGACAGTGAAGTCACTTTGTTTTCCTGCTGATTCACCCAGAACCAGCCAAAGAAAGAATCAGTAAAATTGTTCATAGAGTTTTTGATAAATAAAGCAGAAGAGAGATTGGCTTTGAGGCTTTTCTGAGCGATTTTTGTAAATTCTTCTTGAATTTGGAAGATGAATCTGCACTCCTTCAGGCTCTGAAGGTCAGGATAGACCAGCTATGACTTTTCCAGGAAATGAGTAATTGGAAGACCAGGGGACTCATTTCTGGAGGTCTGGAGGAACGTTTCATCCAGAGTCTGTAGGTGGGGTTTTTCCCCACAAAAGTCTTCAGGGAGTTCCAGAGGCATGTGTAGACTTGTAGTAGGAAGAGCCAAGCTAACACAAGATTTCCCTAGAGATTCTGCCAGTTCTCTTAATTCTCGCCTTGGTTTTCCCCACCCAGGCTGGTCTTTCCCATTCATTTTTATTCTTTTTTTCTCTTATTTTCAGCTCGTTGCCTAACCATCCTTCCCCACAAACTCCAAATCTTAATACTCATGCAAAAACCTGAGAATTCTTTGATAAGCATCACTTAGAATTCTTTTTTCCTGGACGACAGTGAAGTAGACTGCTGTCAAATGCTGTCTGTAAGACTCACACCTAAGCCACAGCCATGGAGAGCTCATAAGAATCATTGTTGGGAGAGAGATGCATCCGTAATTCTTTAGAAATTTGTGTTCTGTTTAGAGAGATGTTTTTTATTCTAGTGTTAAAATGCAGTTATGCTGCTTCGTTTCCTTCCTTCATTTATTCAACAAAAGTGTATCATACACCTGCTATATTCCAAGCATGGTGTAGGAGGAGATTCTGATGGAGGACACTGCCACTGCCAAGAGATTCTTATAGTTTAGTGAAGAAGATAAGAAAAACAGTAATTACAGTACGGTGCTGAAAAGACAGAGAGGTGTGTATTCAGTCAGTATGCCGTGGTAGTTCAAGAAGCTGGTGGCTTCCTTATGGAGCCACCAGGAGCTGATGCCTCAGTCCATGAAGAATTTGCCTGCAGGAGATGTGTGTTTGATCCCTGGGTCCGGAAGATCCCCTGGAGAAGGATATGGCTACCCACTCCAGTATTCTTACCTGGGGAATTCCATGGACGGAGGAGCCTGGCGGTTTACAGTCCATCGGGTCGCAAGAGTCAGACAGGACTTAGCGACTAAAGCACCACCACCACCAGGAGTTGGGGGCTCAATCCCTGAAGTCCTGAATGATGAATAGTGGTTAACAAGGAGACTTTGTGTGTTCATGTGTCTGTACACACATACATGCACATGCACACACATATGCACCCATGCTCTCCCATAGCATCCTGAACTTCTTCGTAGCTTTCCTTCCAGTTGCTCAGTATTTCTCTTTACCACTCGACTGTGATACTCAGTATTCACTATATCATTTTCAAGCTAAGTTTGCTAATGTTGCTAAGTTTTAGGAAGTCTCGAGTTATCATTAAAAGCCATTTTCTAAAGCTTATTACATAGCAATATGACTGGTAGGCAGAAGAGTGAAGCAGGCCAAACTTTTCTTTGGTATTCTCTTTTGTCTCTATGTTACCCCAACTTTTCTTCTCCCTTCCCCACCTGCTTTTTTCCCAACTTTCAAGAAAGAATCAGTAGAATCAATACTTCCTTGTGGTTTTATTTCATTGCTTACTTCTCACAAGGACATGTGCATTTCAGTAAATGTTGGTGTTTTCATTCAGAAATCTGAATCTGTACTGGAATGTATTTGGAAATTAGGAAGAAGATGGGAAGGAACTTTTCTAGTGCCCTCAGGGTCACCCTAGTAAGCAAACACCTATCCTACCCATCCTATCCATACCTTCAAGGAATGATCTCAACACTTAATGACACTAAAGGCTAAAGCTGAAACCACACACATTCAACTGTAGGTCAAATTCTGTTAAGGTGAATTCTAAGGGCCACACACATTCTTTAGCTCTATTGGAATATAGTTGTACTTAGTGTTAGGCAAACTGAATAAACTCAGTACTGGTTTAGAAACAGATGATGTAATGGGACAGATAATTTCAAAATTCTCCAACTCAAATTCTGTGAATTCTATAAATTAGATTCCTACTAAATTCTGCTTCTGACCTGGGGTCAAGGTTAATAAAATTTTTAAAAATTTAGGTTTGTCTTTTATCGACTTATTTTCTATGATACAGTAATGCATGACAATGTTATAAAATCCACTATGATGAGTATATAAAATGTGAAGTAAATTTCCCTGCCACCTCTAGTTTCTTTTCCCAGAGTCAAACACTGTTAATATTTTCTTGTAGATTCTCCCAGATATTTTCTGTGCATACACAAAATCTTAGTCTTTTTAAACTGAAAGTTGTTCCATTAAGCAGTGCTGTTAAAAACAGATACAGCAGGAATATATTTTATATTTTGATGTATTTAACTTATTCTTTCTAGTGTCTCTCTCATTAAAATGATTTTTTCAAAATGACTTTATTAAAATATATTAATACAGGTAAGCAACAATCCTATAAATGATTCTTGTATCATTTACATAGATGTCAGACTTTTTGGAACATTTGATTTTTACTGGTCATTGAATTCTTTGCTAAACACATGTTAGCCTCAGATATATTCACATTAAAGTAAAAGTGAGCAAATTAATGACAAGAATATATTTTTAATCTGTCTTCAGAAAGGAGCACACATGTCAGATGGTTTGTATTCAGGGCTGCTATCTCATTAATGGATCCATATTGTTTTATAAAACGCATAGCTTCAAAAAATTTCATCAGTGCACTCTATGTGCTCCCTTGAAGCTGTGACAAGTTGAGATATTAGTTAACTTCCTGGCATGATGCTTTTTTGAAAGAACCACCCTAGTTCTATTCTGTGTTTTATGAATGACAGACAAGTTGGATAATATTAGGAAAATATTACGACATAGTTAATAGTAATTATCAGATAAGATCTGTGGGATTTTTACTCTGTTGATTTGTAAGGAGAAGAATCCCAGGGAAGTGACTGTTGAGCTTCCTGAAATGCCTTTCCACAAGCCTTTTTTGGCCTTATGGAATGCCTAACTCCAAACTCTTCATTGTTGCTAAATGCTGAATTCTGTAACTCAGCCAGATCTCCTGCTGCTTAAATTGATCCCATTAACCAGATAGTTGCTAGATTTCCACTTCAACCTGAAATGACTCTCCCAGAGACTAAAATGGGGCATTTTGATATGAAAAAACCCATCCCTTGCATAAATCCCTTATGTGAGCAATGGGATATATCCCTGAAAATAGTGTAAAACAGCTTGTTCTTATGAACAGTGGTTTGATGCACACCTTTTGAAATATGGGTAGGTTACAAAGAGCACAGTGGGTGCAATGACGCTCATGCACATGGGACTGTCGGCTGGGAAGATGAGGGTTTTCCTGAACATGCACATCCTCTGGAAGGCATCCAGATGGACAGAAGCTTAGGAACTTCTCCTTCTAGCATCGAGAGGCATACGATCACTGTTTGCTGAAACATGTGACACAAGACCCGCCCTTGAACATGATATGTGAAGAAAGCCACCTCTCTTCTGTTCCCAGTAGGATGTAAGGGGAAAGCTCCTCAAAAGAGCAATATTAGACCTGCATAAACACTGAACAGCTAGAGCTGCAAAACCTTTTGTAAGAACCTCTCAGGACTCTAGAGAAGGAGAATAGAGATGGGGAAGAGAATGGGCTAAAGGAGGCTTAAGAAAAGGTGCTTACATTTCTATGGGTGGGTAATCATAGGTAGCAGTTAAGTGATTGAAGAGCAACATTTTAAAGTCTATTGAACCTAGGGAAATTAGGGGTCACATCAACAGATAGGGAAAACTACAGCAATAAAAATAAAACTGGGACGCTTGTTTACAGCTTTTTTTAAATACAGGAGAACTCAACCTATGATGGCTCTACATTACAGAAATAATAGGTTGTTGAGAAACAAAATTACAAAATGGAAAGAATCATAGAAAGAAATTTGGTTACTAAATGCTGGATAATTAAATTGGAGTATTCTGACTCTGAAGAAAATCTGGAGTCATTGTAGGGTAGATAATTGCATTGGTGGACTCCAATGAAGCACACCTCCTAGTATTCATGCCCTTGTGTAGGTCTCTTAAAAACTAACTTGGGTTTGGCGATCTGACTGGCTTTGGCCAATGGAACATCAGTAAGCAGGATGACACAGGGGCTTGATAAAGCCTTCACATTGGGATTTGTCCTTTTGGAACACTCCAGCTTGAAAACCTTGTTGTAAAGACACTTGAGCTAGACTATGGAATGAGCAAAGGACTTAAGGAGAGGGACTCTGGAGATTGAAAGCCCACTTTCCATGTTACTGACTTAGCCAAACCCCCAGATGAGTGTAGCTACTTGAGTAACTTCAGCTATACTACAGAGAGCAAAAGAACCTCCCAGTTGCTGCCAGTCAACCCACAGAATTACAAGAACAATGAATTATTGTTGCTAAGACACTATTGTTATAGTTTATTATGCAGCACTAGATACTTGAAACAAATTGTCATGTAAAAACCCTCATTTTATCAAAGAGGAAGCTGGAATGGAAAGTGACCAGACCAAAGAATTTGCCCAAAGTCCTGCAACTAATTAGTGGCAGTGAAAGTGAAAGTGAAGTCATGTCCGACTCTTTTTCGACTCCGTGGACTGTAGCCTACCAGGCTTCTCTGTCCATGGGATTTTCGAGGCAAGAGTACCAGAGTGGGTTGCCATTTCCTTCTCCAGGGATCTTCCCGACCCAGGAATCAAACCTGGGTCTCCTGCATGCAGGCAGATGCTTTACGCAGAACTGATACTAAAATTCAAATCTCTTGATAGCTGATTGTTTCCTTCACTACATGACTCATAATACTACTGTTAACATGCAACACTTGCTAAAGAATATCTGTGTCCCGGGCACCATGTGAAGCATTTTAAATTCACTGAGGCAGGTATTATCATTAGCGCCATTTTTACAAGCCAGGAAACCAAAGCTCAGAGAATAATTTATCTGAAGTCACACAGCAAGTAAATGATAGAGCTGGGCTTCTAATCCTGCACTCTGACTTCAGAGATATTTATCGCTAAGCACTGTATTATAAGAATAAAGAGATATAGGTTAATTAACCATGAGTGAAATGAACAGCCTACACAATAACCGATTTAATTCATCTCTGTCTTCCTGATCACTCATTCGAATTGAAAAAGAATTGATTTCCAGCAGCTACAATTGTTGAGAATTAAGTCAGCTGGCTCTTGGTCAAGTTCAGAAGGTGTGTGTAGATTTAGTCTGCCACTTTGGGGCTTTGGAAACTGGCATTAACACCTTGTCACTATTTAAATGTTTGGCAAAATTATCCTTTTCTGTAGGTTCACATATAACTTAAGCCCATGGCTTTTTGCAATAAAAGTATCCATATGGTATTTTCTCAGTTACATTTGAATGATTGATATGTTGTTTAGCAAGAACTGTTTGCTTCATAAGGAGCCTTAAAAATGTGGGTCTTTTATGTCTGAAAAAGTGTTTTTGGCAAATTAAGAGTAAGTCATTTAAGTATACCTCTTCTATGAAGCCTTACTTAACAAATCCCATCCTTAATGACTCACTCCTTTTTCATTTTTTTTCAATATATATTAAAGCATATTGAATACAAGATACAAAGGGCACAAAAATGAACAAAATAGAGTCTGGCTTTAAGGGGTTCAAAACAAAGGCAATGTAAGTCGTTAAGTTCTATAACAAAGGTATGGATTAAGTCCTCTTCATCTTCATTAAGCCAATTTTGATTAAGTGCTGACATTGTGACAGATAGAGAGTTAGGTGCCAGATGAACCAACCAAATAGTTCCTGTCTTCAAGATCCCACAGTCTAGCAGGGGAGGCAGTTCACAATCTGGTAAACACTCTGAGAAAAGTGATCTGAACAAAATGAGGAGGTTGCAGAGGATGGTCTGAGGACAGAGAGCTGAAGAGGGGGTATTTCTCAAGAGACAATGTTGAGGGAAGATTCCTGATATGATAACATTTAAACAACCAGACACATGAGGGAAGGAGAGGAGCGGAAATGCATTACAGAGAAAACTGAAAGTACAAAGGTGCGAGATGGGACAAAGCTTAGCCCGTACAAGGAATTAACTAACCAGTAGGCCAGTGTAATGGCAGTGTGATGATCCCAGGTACTGGGTGGTATTAAGAGATGGGAAAAGCAGGAGCCTCATCATGCAGGCCTTGAAAACCATGGTAAAGATTCTCCTCTCAGTGGAATGAATAGCCATTCAGAGGGAGATGGTGTCATGCTGAAGTCAAGGGCTCCGGAGACACGTTGTCTAGGTTCATTTCTCACCCCAACCACTTCAAAGATGTATTATCTTGGATAAGCAGCTTAACCTTTCTGTGCCTTACCTTGCTCATCTATAAAATAAGAATAAGAATAATATTTATTGTTGGGAAGATTTAATGAGTCAGTAGACATAAAAGGCTTAGAAATGTACTTGACATTAAGCATTTAATTTGTGTTAGCAACAGAGAAAGGAAGAGGCAGAATCCAATTTACATTTTTTTTAAAGATGACTTTTTCTGCAGTGTGATGTTGGAAAGAGGGACGAAGAGAAAGAGGAAATCATTTTTTGCTATTTATGTAAGCTGGAAACAGTGAGGGCTTTGGACTCTCATGCTCTTATATAAGACCATGTTGCCTCTCCATACATCTGAGTTCACTGGACAGGTAGTTGAAAAGAGATTTGCCGGGCATGGTTAGAAATGGAGCTTGATTGGCGGTAGAACAAATCAGATTCACGTCCACTAGGACAGTAAGTGAAAAAAGATTTTTTTCTGAGGTAGTAACCATTCGGGTAGACAAGATAGGTATCTAGGATCAGAGTGATCCAGCAGGGGACTAACTGACTTTCCCATAGACACGCTGAGAGAATTTGGTAGAAACCAATTGAGTTCAACAAGAAATTCTGAGTGTCTAGTGTGTATATGCCAGGAGTCCTGATGGACACGCAGTTGGCTCAATGGCTTCTGGCATTCCCCTGATATTCAGAAAATCATCTCCTCCCAGGTGGGTCACAGAAGTTTGTCCTTAGGGCACTTTCTTAAAAGTTGTGAAGTTATCTTATTCATGTTTTTAAAAATAATAGTTTTATTGAGATCTAATTCACATACCATAAAGTTCAACATTTTAAAGCATGCAATTCAGTGCTTTTTATGATGGTATGGAATTATGCGGTATATGTGGCATTTTACATCTGGCTTCTTTGACTTAGTATAATATTTCAAGGTTCATTCATGTTGCAGCATATTTCAGTAGTTTATTCCTTTATGTGGCTAAATAATATTACACTGAGTGGGTATGCCAGCTTCCCAGGTGGCTCAGTGGTTAAGAATCTGCCTGCCAATGCAGGAGATGTGGGTTTGAGCCCTGGGTTGGGAAGATCCCCTGGAGAAGGAAATGATGACCCACTCCAGTATTCTTGCTTGGAAAATCTCATGGACAGAGGACCTAGTGGGCTACAGTGCATAGGGTTGCAAAAGAGTCGGACATGACTTAGCAACTAAACAACAACAACAAAATGGGTATGCCACATTTTGTTTATCTGTTCTTCAGTTGATGGATATTCAGATTTCTTTTTTCTATTTTTGGCTTTATGAATAGTGTTGCTATGAACATTCATGTTCAAGCTTTTGTGAGGACATAGGCTTTCAATTCTCTTCAGGATATACCTCAGAGTAAAACTTCCGGGTCGTATGGTAACTGTATATTTAATTATTTGAGGAACAACAAAACTATATCCCAAAGGGGCTGCACCACTTTATGTATTTATTTTTAATTGACAAAACATTCTACATTAGTTTCAAGCATATAACATGGTGATTCAACATTTACATGCATTATGAGATGATCAGAACAATAAGTCCAATTACCATCTGTCACCATTTAAGTTATTACAATATTATTGACTATATGGCTTATTCTGTATATTACACATACACATGACTTATTTATTTTATAACTGGAAGTTTGTGCTTCTTAATCTCCTTTGCTTATTTCACCTATCCCCGCAACCTCCTCTCTGACAACCAGCAGTTTCTTCTCTGTATCTGTGAATGTGTTTTTGCTTTCTTTTGTTTGTTCCTTGGTTTTGTTTTTCAGATTTGACATATAAGTAAAATCACATGGTATTTCTCTTTCTGTGTCTGTCTTATTTCACTTGGCATAATACCCTTCAGGTCCATCCACACTTTCAGAAATGACAAAATTTCATTTTTCATGATTAATATTCCATTGTGTGTATATATGTATATATATATATATATATAACATATATTCTTTATCCTTTCATCTATCAGTGGACACTGAGATTACTTCCATATCTTGACTAATGCTACTACAATGAACATTGGGGTATGTATATCTTTTTGAATTAGTGGTTTTGTTTCTTTGGGTAAATGTTCAGAAATGAAATTGCTGGATCATATAACAGTTCTACTTTTAATTTTTTAGGAATTTCCATATCATTTTCTACAGTGACTGTACCAATTTACATTCCCACCAACAGTGTACAGGAGTACTTTTTTCTACATACCCTTACCAACACATTATTTTTTATCTTTTGGATAATAGCCATTCTGACACAGGTGTGAGGTGATATCTCATTGTGGTTTGATTTGCATTTCCCAATGATTAATGATGTTGAGCCTTTTTGGATGTGCTCATTGGCAATCTATATGTCTTCTTTGGGAAAATATCTATTTAGGTCCTCTGTGCATTTTTTTAATCAGATTTTTCATTTTCATAATATAAAGTTATATGAGTCCTTTATAAATCTTAGATATTAACTCCTTATTGGATATATGATTTGTAGATATCTTCTCCCACTCAGTAGATTGCCTTTTGTTTCTGGTTTCCTTTGCTGTGCAAAAGCTTTTTATCAATACTTTTATGTAATCTCACTTGTTTATTTTTGCTTTTGTTATCTCTGCATGAGGATACATAAAAAACAGAACTTTCTTCTAGAAATTTTATGGTTTCAGATCTTACATTCAAGTCTTTAATCCATTTTAAGTTTACTTTTGTATATGGTGTAAGAGAATGGTCCAGTTCTATTATTTTGTATGTAGCTGTTCAACTTTCCCAACACCATTTATTGAATAGATTGTTTTTCCCTATTGTATATTCTTGCACCTTCACTATATATTAATTGACTATATGTGTATAGGTTTATTTCTGGGATCTCTATTCTGTTCCATTAATCTATGTGTCTATTTTTTGTCTCAATATCATGCTGTTTTAATTACTATAGCTTTGTGGTATAATTTGAAGTTAGGGTTCATGATGCCTCAGTTTTGTTCTTTTTTCTCACAGTTTATTTGGTCATTCAGGACTTTTGTCCACTTCTGTGAAAAATGCTATTGGTATTTGATAGGGTTTGCTTTGAATCTGTATGTTGCTTTGGATAGTATGGACATTGTAGCAATATTAATTATTCCAATCCACAAGCACAGTATATATTTCCATTTATTTGTATTGCCTTCAATTTTTTTCATATGCATTTCACAGTTTTCTAAGTACTGGTGTTTTACCTCCTTGGCTAAATTTATTCTTAGAAATTTTATTCTCTTTGTTACAATTGTAAATGAAATTGGGATATAGCTAAAGCCGTGGATAGAAAGAAATGTATAGCTCCAACACCTATATTTTAAAATAGAAGGATCTCAGATCAATAACCTAACCTTCTACCTTGCTGCTACTGCTGCTAAGTTGCTTCAGTTGTGTCCGACTCTGTGCGACCCCATAGACGGCAGCCCACCAGGCTCTGCCGTCCTGGGATTCTCCAGGCAAGAATACTGGGGTGGGTTGCCATTTCCTTCTCCAGTGCATGAAAGGGAAATGTGAAAATGAAGTCGCTCAGTCATGTCCAACTCTTAGCGACCCCATGGACTGTAGCCTACCAGGCTCCTCCGTCCATGGGATTTTCCAGGCAAGAGTACTGGAGTGGGGTGCCATTGCCTTCTCCGAACCTTCTACCTTAAGGACCTAGAAAAAGAAGAGGAAACTAAACCCAAAGAAAGCAGAAGGAAGGTAATAATAAAGATCAGAGCTGACTTGCATGAAAAAGAGAATACAAAACTAGTAGAGAAAATCAGCAAGACTGAACACTGACTCTTTAAAAAGATCAACAAAATGGGCAAACTTAACTAGACTAACCAAGATAAAAAGAGAGATTCAAATACTAAAGGTGGTATGAAAGAGAGAACGTTGCTATCAACCTTACAGAAATAAAAAAGAATTATTAAGAAATACTATACCGAGAAATTAGATAGCATAGATGAAATGGAAAAATTCCTAGAAAGACACTACCTACCAACACTGATTCAAGAAGAAATAGAAAATTTGAATAGAGGTAAACATTTAAAGAGATTAAATTAATAATTTACAAACTTCTCACAAAGGAAAGCCCAATCACAGATAGATTTACTGATGACTTCTACTAGTATTTGAGCTTATAGGACTCAACAGATGAGATAAAACTATCAGCTTTGTTATTGCTAAAGCTGTTTGAAGAATGAAGCTTAAACAGGTGACTCCCAGGTGGCTCAGGGTTAAGAATCCACCTGCCAATGCAGAAGCTGCAGGAGACGCCAGTTCAATCCTTGAGTGGGGAAGATCCCCTGGAGGAGGAAATGGAAACTCACTCCAGTATTCTTGCCCGTACAATCCCATGGACAGAGGAGCCTGGTGGGCTACAGTCGATGGGGTCACAAACAGTCAGATATGACTGAGCAACTGAGCATATGCAGACTAGGCTTCTTGATACTTCATCAAGGCATTTAGGAGAAATGCCTGCCTGTCATAGGCCTCTCCCATGGAAACTCAGTTTTCTGCAGGCAGATACCAGAAGGAGGAAGGAACAGAGTTGCACTTGCCCAGTTATTTCTCCCAATCTCATCCACAAGATGGGCTGGTCAGAGGACAGAACTGTGATCGCAGGTAACCAGAAGCCACACTGTAGACAATTTGATTATATGTAAACCAAGCTTCCCTTTAAAAATAGTGATGCATTGCACTGGAAAGCTTTCTTAGAACTGGTGTGATATAGTAGAAAGAACCCCAATTTAGGCATTAGGAGATCTAAAGGCCCAACACAGTTCTGTCCCAATGTGTGACCATGAACATTACATTTCATACCTCTGAGCCAGTATTTAATTACTTCATCCAAAATTCTATCAATAGAAAAACTTTGTGAGAACAGCTTAGAAACATAATAAAACAAAACTTTTTACTTATAGAAAATTGAAAAAAATCTTTCTTAAATTATTTCCTTCGGATTTACTTTCCTAAGCTTACCAACCTAAGCCATTAATTTCCATTAGTGTATATTTTAAGTGGAATTCATAGGGTCTTTGGTATTTTTCCTTCCTTGCTCCACTCCTTTTCTTACACCCTGCTTTTCTTTCTTCTTCCCATTTTTTTTTTAACTTGAGGAAACTTTTCATGATGTCTCCTAGATTTACCTCATATTTACATATTGCCATCTCCTTCAACCTACACATTCTCTAGTCAAGCAACAAGAAAAAAGAGAGAGAAGGGGGAAGTAGGAAGGAATAAGGAAAGGAAGAACAGAAAGGAGGAAGGAAAAAAGAAAAATTTAAAGTTATTTTGCATTGCTTTTTCCATTTTTTAAAAGTATAAAGCACAAATGTCATTGTACACATTTCTTTATTTGCCTAATTATTTATTCAAATCCCTCATGTCATCTAAGCTGTAAGTTCCACGAGGTCGGAAACTACAATGGTTTGTCCAGTTTTTATACTGTCTATACTTTGCCTGGTGCTGAGCATAAGAGTGGGTAGTTTAAAAAAGTAATCGTTTTAAAGAAACCCAAACAGTATAGATTTCTCATAATAAAAAAGTGATGATTTTTCTCAATTGTAAGGAAATAATTTTTCTTCACATTTTCTTCTAGGTGAGCATGCAACATTTCCTCTCTGGTCCTAATGTGGCCAGTTAATTTAGTCAATCCAGTAACATAATCAATGAATTCAGCTAAAAAAAAATATAAAACCATTGTTTGGCTGCACGTTAAATTGATTGCCCAAAGTAATTGGGCACCTTGATTCAATAGCACCATGGAACACAGCTCAGGGCTTGATGAAAATGCTTTACCCAGGCACATTGACACAATCAGCTCTGGTTACACATTGCTTGTGAGTCTGTCTATTCAGAGCATTATGAAATGAAAATGTCTCCTGCCATATCAATAAACAAGAATTGTCACAGCCATCAGTGATTTCTGACCTCCAAACAAGAATGAGAGCTCCCAAAACTGTGATCCAGCAGATGCTGCCACCCCCGACGGGTGATTGCTGAAGAACTGAAGGAATGCAAGAAGCAAGGTGAAAAAGGAAACAGGATTTGGCCCCAGATAGCTGAGATGCATATGAAAGGAATGAATTCAGTGAGCCCAGAGGCTTGCATCTTTCCATACAAAGAAGGCTAAATTCCTTAACTTGATATCTGATTTTTGATGTTCAGACTGCCTGCTCCCTTTGTTGCAAATTTGTATATAGCCCTAGTCCCCCTCCTACCTCCTTGGAGCAGTTTTCTCAGAGCTACTGAGATCCTGTCTCCCAGGCTTGGAGTCCTAAACATTCCCACCAAATAAAGTAACTCTCTACTTTTGATGTGACTATATTTTTAGTGGACAGCATCCATGGTCATTTGAAACAGAAGGAAATATTTGGATTGCCTTAACCTGGCAAAGACGAAAAAGGTATGTCTTGTTGGTATCCACCTTTCTCAAGCCTTAGAGTTTATTCCTCTGGGATGTTCAGCATTTGTTAAACTTGAGAAAACTCCAAAGATAATAGAAAACAAAACTCTGTTGTTACCTCCTTTTTGTCTCCATTTGTGTGTTAACTTCCTATGAAGCTCTTGCTCACAGAAGGCTTGACACGTGTTTTCCCACATAATGACGAGTAAGGGAAGGTTTTTTTCTCCTAATTTTTGCTGGGGTCAAACAGCAGTACTTCATCCTCTGGAAGTTCCCTAAGATTGGCAGTTACTATAGGCTGGGATTTTTCAGTCCTGGCAATATTTCCACATCTGTTCTATTCATAGGGCTATTGCGAACAAAGAAAAATTTCCCCTACAACTCAAAGAAAATAATTTTGGACCATTCCTTCCCTTGCTGATCCTTCTTTTTGAAGTACAAACAGTGCCTTACATAATGCTGCAAACATTTGGTCCAAGCTGAAGAACTCTTAGTTAAAGCCACATTTCATACCTGTGAATGCATTTCACACCAAACCAATGCATCTCAAAGACTTCTGCAGGCTTCACTAAGCCCCTTTGAAAGATTTTCACCAGGAAGGAGGTGAATGGTTACGTGAGGGGGTGATGACAACTATGGTAGAGAGAAGAGACGGAGTATGGTATATGCGTGTGCATGCATGTGCACACACATTTGTGTAGCTGGGTATCAGGTGCCCATAGGCATTAGTTCTTCTTCTTATCCTTATTTTTATTATTTTACTAGTCACATGTGAGACAATGTCTTCTTTCTGAAAGAATACAATTAAGCTGAAAGCTTTGGATCATGTCAAGGGTGGTTTTGGCCTCAAATTACAGTGATTGCTAGGTTAACTCCTTAACCCACCTCTTTCTTCTTTGTTAATAACTAAGTATCTGCCAATATAATGGGGAAAATATGCAAGCAAATATGTTAAGTATTCTCCATGACAGCTGAGGACATCTGGGTGCTCCATCAAAATTTGACCTCAAACTCTTGGGAGTTTGACCTGAAAACAGAAAAATGTAAAGTTTAGATTAGATGAATAATTGTATACTTGTTTCTAAAAAGTCCCAGACTTGACAAACAATTGTTGCAAACACAGTATAATCATCAGATTCTGTTTTATTTGTTTCTCACACAAGAGAAAGATGTTTTGAACAATAGTTTATTTTTTTTTTTAAGATTCTCTCATCACAGAAGAAAACCTGGAAACTACTTATTTATTAGTTTTCAACCTACAGTGAAATCATAGCTAGGGGGCAGGGGATGGAAGGTTAACTTACTTTTCCATCAAAATGAGATTTAAAAATAGTTAACTGATTAACACAAAGTGATTGGTTTAATTTTTAATCTCTCCCTTCCATTTTTATAAATGATTCATCATGCTATTTCAGCAGTAAATATTAACCTTTAATTAAATGAATGTAACTTTTCAGTCAATAAAATGGATAAAGCAAGAAAATAAGTAATTCAACTTTCCATGGTCAGTTCCATTACCAGATTAGAGTGGATTTAAAAGTATGTCTATTAACACTTGAGTGATAATAATAATAGGAAATATAATCTTTTCTATAGTGTTAACCATAATGGAAGCCAAACTGGATTTCACTTGTTCCAGTTTTCCACATTGCACATAGCAAATGTGGTGGTTCTTTTAAAATTTATGGTAATTAAATTCCATCCTCAAGTTAGCTAATCTTGCCCTGCATTCCATTAATGCTCTTGGGTATGGAAAGAAGTGAGTCCTATTAAACATAGAAGTCCAGCAGGGAGATAAAAATAATATTCTTAAACTCCCTTTTATTTTGAGAGCCTCAGTGGTGCTGGGCTAGGCTACATTGGATTAAGAAAAAAGCCTTTAACTGTCTTCCTTCATTTATTTATTTTTTAAAAAGCTATTATCCCCAGATATGTGAAGATTAAAAGTATGCTTATAAATCACACGGGTCAAAAGAATTCTCAAGAGAAGTAAAAAATATTAACTAAATGAAAATGAAGACACAATTTGTCAAAATTTGTGGGATGTGGCAAAAGCAGTGCATCTTTTCTAATAAATGCATTGAATGCATATGTTAGAAAGGAAAAAATCAATAATCTAAGTTTCTACCTTAGGAAACTAGAAAAACAGAGCAAGTTAAATCCAAAGTAAGCAGAAGAAAAGAAATAATAAGAATTAGCACAGAAATCAGTGAAAAATGAAAGCAAGAACTCAATTAGAAAAATCAAGGAAACCAAAACTTGGTTCTGTGAAAAGATAAATAAAATTGATAAGTGTCTAGCCAGGTTAAGGAAAAAAGCAGACACAAATTACTAATATCGGAAATGAAAGAGAGGACATTATTACAGATCCTATCAACATTGAAATCTTGATAAAAGAATAATATGAACAATTCTATGCCCACAAACTTGATAACCTAGATGACATGGACTAATTCCCTGAAAGACATAATTAACCAAACCTTGCACAAGAAGAAATACACAATCTGATAGGCCTATTAAGGAAATTTAATCAGTAATTAATAATCTTCCAAATCAGAAAGTACCAGGTCTATATATGGATTCACTGGTGAATTTTGCCAAACATTTGGGAAGAAATTATGGCAGTCCTCTACAATCTCTTTCAGAAAATGAAACTGAAGCATTACTTCCTAACTCATTCTATGAGGCTACCATTGCCCTAATGTCAAAACCAGAAAAAAAATTACAAGAAAAGAAAACTGTAGGCCAATATCTCTTATGATCAGAGATGCAAAAATCCTCAATAAATATTAACAAATCAAATCCAACAATGTATAAAAAATTTATTCCCCATGATCAAGTGGAATTCATGCCAAGTATACAAGACTGCTTCAACATTCAAAAATCAATTAATGTAATCTATCACATTAACAGATTAAAAAAGAAAAATCAAATAGCCACATTAATTGATTCAGGAAAAGCATTTGACACAATCCGACAACAATGCATGATGAAAACTCAGTAAACTACGAATAGAAGGTAAGTTTCTCAAACTAATAAAGAGTACAGCTAACATCATAGTTAATGGTGAAAAACTAGAAGCTTTCCACTAAGATCAGGTACAAGGCAAGGATGTCTCTCCCCTCCACTCTTTTTCAACATCATACTGAAAAGTCTACTTAATTCAATAAGACAAGAAAGGGAAACAAAATACATATAAATTGGGAAGGAAAAATAAAACTGTCTTTGTTCACAAATGACATGATTGTCTAAGTAGAAAATTCTAAAGAATCAACAACAACAAAACCTTTGGAAGAGCAATTATAGCCAGCTTGCAGGATACAAAGTTAATATACAAAAGCCTGCAACTTTCTTGTATGCCAGAAATGAGCAAGTGAAATTTGAAATTAAAAACACAGTACCATTTATATTGACATGCTCAAAAATGAAATACTTAAGTGTAAATTTAACAAAATATGTACAGGATCTATATAAGGAAGACTACAAAACTCTGATGAACAAAATCAAAGAACTAAATAAAAGGAAGTGCTTAAGCAACAGAGGGAAAGTTCATGTATATTCAGAGGAAACTATTCATGGATAGGAAAACTCAATGTTGCCAAGGTGTCAGTTATTCCCAATGTGGTCATAGGTTCAGTGCAACCAAGATGTCCTTTTGTAGGCAACTGGATAAATCAATTATGACACATTCAGACAATGGAACATTATTTGGCCACTAAAAAGTAATGAGCTATCAAGCCATTAAAAAAACATATGGGAACCTTAAATGCATGTTGCTAATTGAAAGAAGTCAACCTGAAAAGGCTACATACTGTATGATTCCAACTACATGACATTCTGGAAATGATAAAATTATGGAGACAGTAAAAATATCAGTGGTTGCCACGCTTTGGGGTGGGAAAGGAATGATTAGGAGAAGCAGAGAACATTTCTAGGGCAGTGAAAATACTCTGTGTGATACTATAATGATGGAGAGATGTCACTGTAGATTTGTCCAAATGTATAATGCCAAGAATAAACCGTAATGGAAACCATGCACTTTGGGTGATTCTGATGTTCAGTGTAGGTTCATCAGTGGTAACAAAGGTACCCCTCTGGTGGGGGATGTTGATAATGGGGGAGGCTATTCATGTGGGAAGGGGGCAAAGGGCATATGGGAAATCTCTATACCTTCACTTCAGTTTTGCTGTGAACTTAAAGTTACTCCAAAAGTATTAATTTACAAAGATTAAAATTTTTTAAGTCATTATGTTTATTTACTCAGTGACAGTGCTGTGTAGGCTGCACCCATCTTCTAGCTTTCCCAGAGCTGCCTACCAACTCTCCCCCAACCCCAATCAGATTCTGGTGCCTCATTCTCTCTTTCTTTGTCTTTTTCTGTCTCTGTCTTTCTCTGTGTGTGTGTGCACGTGATTTTGTAGTGGAAACAGTGTTCTGTTGGCTATCAAGAATAATTTTCCTTTTTCTCTGTTGTTTAAGAAACTTACATAGTCACAAACACCAGCAGATCATCTGTAAATGCTACCATTGCAGTCATGCCAAGGAAGGAGGCAGCAGAAACTTGAACTCATTTTGAGGGACCAAGTTATTTTTACTTAACCAGTCAGATATTCTTAAAGATGTAATTCTCACTCATCTATAGCAAAATCACCTGGGGGTTCTGGTTAAAATGGCATAAGTACCAGCTATGGCAGAAGTGGCAGAAGTACCTGCTATGGAACACAGGAATCTACATTTTAACCAGATCCTCAAGAGATACTAATGTACCTGAACATTTAAAAATTAGCACTCTCAAAGTTTAGTATGTTACTCATAGTCAATTACCAACAGCACATGTTGTCCTAAGAAGTATACCTTTAGTATTTCAAACTTAATATGTGGTGATGATATACCTTAAGCACTAACTATATGCTTTAGAGTTGGATAATAAGTTAATAAGTTCAGTCTCTTAGATACACTTAATGCAAAAATATGTAAGTTAATAGTCTTTTAAACAAACAATGCAAAATGAATTGCATCTTGCTATGGGTTGAATTGTGTCCTCCAAAAATTCATATGTTGAAGCCCTCCTCTCAGTGTAATAGTATTTGGAGATAGAATTTGGAGATAGGGTCATTGGAAGATCATTAGGTAGGGTCATGAGGGTGGGACCCTCATGATAGGATTAGTGCCCTTAAAAGAAGAGACACCAGAGAGCTTTTCCTCTTTCTCTGCCATGAGAGGAGAAACTAGCAAGTCAAGCAAGAAGACAGCCATCTACATATCAGTTAGAGGACCCTTACCAGAACTTGAACATGCTGGCACTTTGATGCTGGATTTCCAACCTCCAGAACTGTAAGAACATAAATTTATGTTGTTCAAGCTTCTCAATCCATGGTGTTTTTTTATGACAGCTTGAGCAGACTAAAACATATCTTCAGCAACATACTGACTTTCCTTGACTTCTGAGCCTCTCACTATGTTTTCCACTCCCTGAACTCTTTACTTAAGGAGATTGTACCACACCACATATCCTATATCATTTCCTGGTTCTCTGTGACTATTTACCATACTCTGAAACTCTGTCTGAGAAAACCCAGATTTAGTATATTTTATTTCATCCATTCATCTTGTTATTCATTCATTTTAAAACAATTTATTGAGGCTTTGTTATGGGCTAGGCTCTATGTTAAGTGGTGGTAAACAGTTGAATCAAATTTATGTGCCTCTCAGCCTCATTGGAAGATAGTAAATTAATAAACAGGCATGTAACTGTAAATCACAAAGTAAGAAGAAGGAGACCAGGAAGGTGTCACTGTGGCACTGATGTTTTAGCTGATTTCTGAAGGGAGAGGATGAATCATCTATGCAGACAGCCAGTGGGAAGCATAACAGCTAGAAGGACAAGTACATAAAAATTTCTAAAGGGAAAAAAGACCTTAAACTGAAAGACAGTGTGATGGAACACTATCTTGTTCCACTTAGATCCCCCTTCATTGAAGTACTTACTGTCCCAGCTGCTGGAAGGGCTAAAGGCAAACAACTTTCAATGTTGGCACCTTCAGGTGCCATGCCAATAAGGTCACATCTTTCCCAAGATGGATCATATCCAGTGATCAATGCATGTGGAGAGTATAAGGCTTGGCTATCTCATTTCAAAGGGGGACAACCCCAAAGACCATTTCTAGCCCCAGGGCTCCATGTAGGATCAGTCTAGTCTGTCACATTGCAGCTCAGTTTCTCTATATGCCCACTCCTCTTTCTTCCCTTCGTTTTATAGGAGTTGGTCTCAGGGGTGCTCCCTAATAAACATCTTGCTCATTAGATTCTATCAGAATCTACTTGCTGGGGAATTCAAAATACAATAGCCACCGTGGCCAGATCAGAGTGACTTAAGGTGAATCAAGAACAAACATTAAGGGTCAGATGACATCGGACTTGGTATAAGTTTGGTTTTTTTCTTAGTGTACTGGAGACTTTGGAAGTTTTAAAATAAAGGCATATTGAAATGCCCCATTCGAATCACTAGAAAAGCATCAGAAAAAACTAAATCAGGAGACATTTAACAAAATAACTGATTAATACTTTTCAAAAGTATCAAGATCACGTAAGATAAGGAAAGAGTGAAGAAGTTTTTATAGATGGAAGAGATAAAGCAGAAACAACAACTAAGTGCAATGTGATAGTGGAAATAAGATCCTGGAAGAGAAAAAGGACAGTGGAGAAACTACTGAAGTTAGAATAACACATAGAGTTTAGTTAATAGTATTGTACTAGAGTGAATTTACTGGTTTTAATAAGTGTACTACAGTTATATAAAACAGTATATTAGGGAAAGTTGGATGAGGGGTAAAAGGGAACACTCACACTATTTCTGCAACTTTTCTATAAGCCAAAAATTAGTTTAAATTAAAATATTAAAACAAATATTATTGAGGCTGCTGTGTGGAGAATGGGTTGTAGAGAAAGCTTAAGTGAAAAAAGGTAAATGTATCACTATAGTACTGATGATGGTGGTGGGTTTGAGTATAGCAGTTAGTGGAGGGGGACTTAAAGGGAAAAAAAGGAGTCAACCATATCAACCACACCTCACTTTCTCTACTGCAGGCATCTTGTCAGAAGCAAGCTTAAACTGGGAGAGAAATACAGTTTAATGCCAAATCAAATGTGGAGTTTTGACTCAAACTAGACTGGACAATCTGACTTGTGGAGACTGTCACATAAAGTATATTGAGTTCTGTCCAGTTTTGGTCAAGAGGCTTGGGCTACTGGAGGTTTTCATGCCTAGGAAGTATAGACAAGACCATTAAAGGAACTACATAAAAATTTTAATGAAATACATTTTACATGTAAAAGAAAATATTTAATGTATGCTGCTGCTGCTAAGTCGCTTCAGTCATGTCTGACTCTGTGTGGCCCCATAGACGGCAGCCCCCCAGGCTCCTTCGTCCATGGGATTCTCCAGGCAAGAGAACCAGAGTGAGGTGCCATTGCCTTCTACAATCTAATGTATATAAATACTTAAATGATAATTAAAAAATAAATTTCTGTTTACACAGTACCTATCTGAAAAGTTAACCTTGGTTCTCAAACCTTGGTATCAATCAGAATTCCCTGGAAATCTAATAGAGAGAACACAGAGGCCAAGCTCCTAGAAGTAACATAGAACTCAGGTTTTTCTGGTTTTGTTTTGTTTTTGTTTTTACCAAATTCCCCAAGTGGTTCTGCTGAACTGGAACATTACTTATACTTTTGAAGGCTTCTGTATACCTCTCACCAGTCATACTCCATTCTTTCTTTCAGAATCAACTATTGTCTTCAATTTTGTTAATCATTCCCTTATTGTTCTTTATCAGTTCAGTCAGTTCAGTCGCTCAGTCGTGTCTGACTCTTTGCAACCCCAAGAACCGCAGCACACCAGGCCTCCCTGTCCATCACCAACTCCCGGAATCCACCCAAACCCATGTCCACCGAGTCAATGATATCATCCAACCATCTCATCCTCTGTCGTCCCCTTCTCCTCCTGCCCGCAATCTTTCCCAGCATCAGGGTCTTTTGAAATGAGTCAGCTTGTCTACGGCCATACCACCCTGAATGCGCCCGATCTCGTCTGAAATGAGTCAGCTCTTCGCATCAGGTGGCCAAAGTATTGGAGTTTCATCTTCAACATCAGTCCTTCGAATGAACACCCAGGACTGATCTCCTTTAGTATGGACTCGTTTGGATCTCCTTTCAGTCCAAGGGACTCTCAAGAGTCTTCTCCAACACCACAGTTCAAAAGCAGCAATTTTTCGGTACTCGGCTTTCTTTATAGTCCACCTCTCACATCCATACATGACCACTGGAAAAACCATAGCCTTGACTAGATGGATCTTGGTTGGCAAAGTAATGTCTCTGCTTTTTAATATGCTGTCTAGGTTGGTCATAACGTTCCTTCCAAGGAGTAAGTGTCTTTCAATTTCATGGCTGCAATCACCATCTGCAGTGATTTTGGAGCCCCCCAAAATAAAGTCAGCCACTGTTTCCACTGTTTGCCATCTATTTGCCATGAAGTGATGGGACCGGATGTCATGATCTTAGTTTTCTGAATGTTGAACTTTAAGCCAACTTTTTCACTCTCCTCTTTCACTTTCATCAAGAGGCTCTTTAGTTCTTCTTCACTTTCTGCCATAAGGGTGGTGTCATCTGCATATCTGAGGTTATTGATGTTTCTCCCTGCAATCTTGATTCCAGTTGGTGCTTCCTCCAGCCCAGTGTTTCTCATGATGTACTCTGCATAGAAGTTAAATAAGCAGGGTGACAATATACAGCCTTGACGTACTCCTTTTCCTATTTGGAACCAGTCTGTTGTTCCATGTCCAGTTCTAACTGTTGCTTCCTGACCTGCATACAGGTTTCTCAAGAGGCAGGTCAGGTGGTCTGATATACCCATCTCTTTCAGAATTTTCCACAGTTTCTTGTGATCCACACAGTCAAAGGCTTTGGCCTAGTCAATAAAGCAGAGGTAGATGTTTTTCTGGAACTCTCTTGCTTTTTCGATAATCCAGCGGATTTTGGCTGGATTCCTCTGCCTTTTCTAAAACCAGCTTAAACATCTGGAAGTTCACGTTTCACATATTGCTGAAACCTGGCTTGGAGAATTTTGAGCATTACTTTACTACCGAATGAGATGAGTGCAATTGTGGGGTAGTTTGAGCATTCTTTGGCATTGCCTTTCTTTGGAATTGGAATGAAAACTGACCTTTTCCAGTCCTGTGGCCACTGCTGAGCTTTCCAGATTTGATGGCATATTGAGTGCAGCACTTTCACAGCGTCATCCTTCAGGATTTGAAATAGCTCAACTGGAATTCCATCGCCTCCACTAGCTTTGTTCATAGTGATGCTTCCTAAGGCCCACCTGACTTCACATTCCAGGATGTCTGGCTCTAGGTGAGTGATCACACCATTGTGATTATCTGGTTCGTGAAGATCTTTTTTGTACAATTCTTCTGTGTATTCTTGCCACCTCTTCTTAATATCTTCCGCTTCTGTTAGGTCCCTACCATTTCTGTCCTTTATTGAGCCCATCTTTGCATGAAATGTTCCCTTGGTATCTCTAATTTCCTTGAAGAAATCTCTAGTCTTTCCCTTTCTATTGTTTTCCTCTATTTCTTTGCATTGATCGGTGAGGAAGGCTTTCTTATCTCTCCTTGCTATTCTTTGGAACTCTGCATTCAAATGGGTATATCTTTCCTTTTTCCCTTTGCTTTTCGCTTCCCGTCTTTTCACAGGTATTTGTAAGGCCTCCTAAGACAGCCATTTTGCTTTTTTGCATTTCTTTTTCTTGGAGATGGTCTTGATTCCTGTCTTCTGTACAATGTCACAAATCTCCATGCATAGTTCCTCAGGCACTCTGTCTATCAGATCTAGTCCCTTAAATCTATTTCTCACTTCCACTGTTTAGTCATAAGGGATTTGATTTAGGTCATACCTGAATGGTTTAATGGTTTTCTCCACTTTCTTCAATTTCAGTCTGAATTTGGCAATAAGGAGTTCATCATCTGAGCCACAGTCAGCTCCCGGTCTTGTTTTTGCTGACTGTATAGAGCTTCTCCATCTTTGACTCCAAAGAATATAATCAATCTGATTTCGGTGTCAACCATCTGGTGATGTCCATGTGTAGTCTTCTCTTGTATTGTTGGAAGAGGGTGTTTGCTCTGACCAGTGCGTTCTCTTGACAGAACTCTATTAGCCTTTGCCCTGCTTCATTCTGTACTCCAAGGCAAAATTTGCCTGTTATCCAGGTGTTTCTTGACTTCCTACTTTTGCATTCCAGTCCCCTATAATGAAAAGAACATCTTTTTTGAGTGTTAGTTCTAGATGGTCTTCTAGGTTTTCATAGAACTGTTCAACGTCAGCTTCTTTGGCGTTACTGGTCAGGGCATAGACTTGGATTACTGTGATATTGAATGGTTTGCCTTGGAAACAAACAGAGATCATTCTGTCGTTTTTGAGATTGCATCCAAGTACTGCATTTCGGACTCTTTTGTTGACTATGATGGCTACTCCATTTCTTCTAAGGGATAGCTTTTCATTTATACCCACTTAGGTATCCCTGAAACATACTTTGTTTAGTTTTGCCTGTTTTCAAGCTTTATGTAATTAGAAACACAGTCTTCTGTGACTTGCTTTTTATTTGGCACATTATGTTCTTGGGATTATCTATATTGATGCATATAGCTATCATTTATTTGTGGCCATTGATGGATAGCATTCCATTTTATGAATATGTCACCATCTACCTTCCTTGTGTTGAATATTTAAGTTGTCTCAAGATTGCTTGGGAAGTGTTAGGACCTGATGAAAGGTAGCATTTCTGCCTTCCTTTGCTCCTCTGCTATCCTCTCCTCATCTGCAGTTTTGGCTCCTTGCCCTCACTGAGGGCTTCCCCGATGGCTTAAGTGGTAAAGAATCTGCTTGCAGTGCAGGAGACACAGGAGATAGGAGTTCAATCCCTGGGTTAGGAAGATTCCCTGGAGGAGGAAATGGCAACCCACTCGTGTTCTTACCTAGAGAATCCCATGGAGGGAGAAGCATGGTGGGCTACAGTCCACAGGATTGCAAAGAGTCAGATGGGACTGAGCAACTGAGCACCCATGCACGCTTGCCCTCACCAAGGAATAACAAGGAGCCACTTCCACATGAAGATCAATGGAAGTTCAGTGGAAATCTTGGACTATCACCCTTACCTGGAGTAATGAGGTGATACTCTTTCACTCAGTGGTGTGGTATCAGAAAGTAAATGTTTATTTTCATCTGAGCACTTCTCATTGATACTTTATTATGTATTTACTTAGTTTATTAATATCTTTCCCCAATACTAGAATGTAAGCTCTATGAAGGAAAGAACTTTATATTGTTCATTGACTGTAGCTAGATGGTCTAAGATGATTTTACTCACATGTCTGGCAGTTGGTGTTGGGTATTGGCTGAGCCACATATCTCCAAGTGATCCTTCATCCTCCAGTAGGCAACTCCAGGCTTCTTTATGGGATGAAGCATTCCAAGAAGGGAAGAGACAAAGCACAGGGACTTTCTAAGTCTCTGCTTGTGTCTCATTTGATTTCCCATAACTGAAAGCAAGTCACATGATCAAGCCCAGAGCTGATGTTGAAGGAATCTACAAAAAGGCATAGATTGGAGGCCATTATTGCAGAAACATGGAATTTACATAAACTCAGTGGTATTCGGAGCTGCAAGTTGATTGTACACATCTCTTTACAACTTCAGTTGTGAAGTCACATCAGTGACTTCAGGCTTATAGCCTGAAATTGGCCATGATGGAAATATTTACAGCACAGAATTCAGCAAATGATACAAATCAGAGCTTCCCCCGCCCTCATCCCCTTTCCGGAGGCAGGTTGTTAAACATTTACTAGTACTCTACTACGTAGAAAACTCTAGAAACAGCATTAGGCAAGTCTGTGAGAGTCTATGGCTCCGCTTTTAGGAAGCAGTCTCTCACCAAATGCTTCTCTTGAGACTCCAAAATTGACTGGGCAGGAGGAAACTCCTATCCTTCCCTACAAGGGTTGGTGTGGAGAGAAAATGCCACATTTCTCTTCTTCTCTGTAAATACCCTTCAACAATCACACTAGCGACTATCCAGCTTTCTCATATGTATTCTGGAGATGTGTGATAGGGTGGATAATTGAAGGACCAGTTGATCTACATCTTAGCAAATCTTGAGGGCTGTGCTTAGTGGAGGACTTGCCCTCAGCTTTGAACAAAATAGTTCCATATTATGCATCTTGTTACAGAAATGTTTCCTGAGTTTCATACGTATATATGATTTTTGTCTATATAAATAATCCATACTGAAGGATATGCAGTCCTTCCATCCTACAGACCCTAAATCTTATCCTTAATACAAGCCAGAGCATCAGAGAATCATAAATCTACACATGGGCTCTATGCAATTGGCCTACACAGATACATACACCATTAAAAAAATTAAAACTAAAAGTTTAGCATCCTATTTCCTCTTAGAACATGTAGAAGGATATTGCTTACTACTTCACTTTGAGCGTCTTGCATGGTTACCCACAGGAAATGATGCCCCTGCTGCTCAGTGCTAGTTGCTTCTGCTGAGCACTAGGAAGGTTTAATCTTACAAACACTGTAAGACTTGTAGCAGGTCATTTTTCATTTTGTTTTGGTTATTTAAAAGCACAGAAATATTTTCTCTCTAGCAATTGTTCAAGGCACAAAGATTTGCATTTCCTGCCAACTGATCCTCCCAGACTTATGCTTTTTTCCTTCCCTACTTTTTCCCCCTTCACTTCAATTTCTTCCTTTATTTTATTTTTTCAATCTTGTTTTATTGTCCAGAGCTTTATAAATGGCAATGACTTTTTTTTCTTGGAACAAAGAGGATATAAATAAACAATTCATAAAATAGCCTCATTAGGTATTGTATTTACAAAGAGCCTTCTCCTAGAGTGTGATCCACGGATCATCAGCAAAAGCATCACTTGAAAGCAGATTGGAAATGCAGAATCTCAGGCCTCACTTCAGATCTACTGGATTAAAATCTGTATTTAACACAATTCCCAGGTAATTTATGTGGACATTGAAGTTAGAGAAGAGCTGCGCTAGTGCACATCCTCTCTTTCGTACTTTGGAATCCTCAAGATTAGACCACAGCATCTTCGTATCTTTGTATGCATGAAATTCCATGAAAGTATGCTTGTTCTTTTTAGGAGTCTCTATCCTCTCAGAGTAAGGACCACACCAAATCCTTTTGTTATTGTTCAGTCGCTCAGTCATGTCCAACTCTTTGCAACCCCACGGACAGCAGCACACCAGGCTTCCCTATCCATCACATTCTCCCAGAATTTGCTCAAACTGATGTCAAGTGATGCCAGGTCCTTAGGACAACATTCTTAAGAATTCTTAAGAGTCCCAAACAAAATGCTGAAAATGTTCTACAGTCTGTTGGTTAGGTGGCACAAGTTGCTTTGCTCCAGGAGTGTACTGCTCTGGCCATAAAACTTTTTCTTAATATACCTTTCAAGTAGACTGTCCCTAAAACCACACAGACTTAAAATAATAACAGAAGACAAGAGAAATTACTAATACAAAGTACAGACACAAAACAAAAGATTAATTTTAAAATGGGAAGCAATGAGGTAGAATGATACAGGAAAGCTGTTCCAGATAAGAGAGACTCGTAAAACAGAAATTTCATGCAGTACAAATTTGATGAGAATTGAGAATTCACTCCTGAATCCCCACTCCATAAATTACAATTTCTAAGTGATGTATCAGAATGACACGATGCTGCTTTTATTTTTTTTTAAGTGGTGGAAATACTAATCCTATGACTTTTAAGATCCAATTTTGGGAGTTAGGAGACAAGAGTAAATTTCTTATCACAAATCATCACTGTTTTCATGATATTTAAGGTCATTCTACCTTTAAAAATACAGGTACAGCATCAATTTCAGTGTTAATTTTCTTTGAACACCCATAGCTTCTGTTCCTGTCTTATGCAGGCACATTGCTTTCTCTTATCTTTGGAACTACATTAGACCTGTAGAATGGAAGAATGAATAAAATCCCCCTACCCTGTTTGGGGCTTCCCTGGTGGCTCAGCTGATAAAGAATCCACCTGGAATGTGGGAGACCTGGGTTTGATCCCTGGGTTGGGAAGATCCCCTGGAGAAGGGAACGGCTACCCACTCCAGTATTCTGTCCTGGAGAATTCCATGAACTGGGGTCTATGGGGTTGCAAAGAGTCAGACACGACTGAGCGACTTTCACTCACCCTCTTTTAGGTTTTAGGCAGAGATCTCTAATAGACTCATCTACTGTGAAGCACACTTCTGGCCAAATCACTGGAAGAACAATCCTGGGGCTCAGAATTTTATTCCTGTGAGCAGCATCTTATCGTATCTAAATTGAAGGAGTCATACATTCATGAAGCCAACAAATTACTTCAACATATAAAATCAAAAGCTGATCTCAGTCCCAGGTTTAAATTTAACTCTTCTTCCTTGCCTTCCACAAATATTTGTTATGCATCTATTATGTACCAGGTACTGCATTAAGTGCTGAGACTAGAGGAACAAATTAAGACAGTCCCTGGCCAAATATTCATAGTCTCAGCTACTATTTTAAGAGATTTTTTATAATGAAAAATGAAAGACCAAGTTACATTTTCTGGGAGTAAATGAATTTTTTATTGAAGCCCTTCATTCCAAAAAAAGGATCCAGATTTTCCATAGGCCTTTGAGGAAGAGTCTGACACTTAAGGAAACAGTCTTTGTCACCATGGTGACATGATCAGTTAGCAGGCCATCCCATGCGTGTCCACCGAGATATGGAAGTGTAACACTGAGAAGAATACCAGCCTCCCCAAAAAAGATGTGGAAGAGCAACTAAAGTAAGAGAACAGTATTGAGGACATGTGGCAGAAGACTATTACATGCAGATAGTACTAATTTTAGTGACCTATTACTTATGGGAAGCCCCATCCTAAGGTTCTAATTTAAGAAGCCTGAAATACACACCCATTATACTGACCTAAACCATACTTAGTAAAGATAAAGTTATCACAAAGGCCTGTATTATGAGTCAATGTGTAACTGGAAAGTGAATTGTGAAACCATTATGTGTCTCATCCTTTTGAGAAGAAACTCTAGGTATGTAGTGAGCTGGGGGCTGACCTGATGACGACTCAGTGAAGATTTCCATTTGAGTCCACAGGAGGCTCTAAGGAAGAATGGATTGGAGAGCTAGAACCATGCAGGGTTGCTGAGATTCAAAATCAAATCATGGGAGTTGTGGTATAGTGCCAGAAGTTAGAGCAGTAATGTAAGACCTAAGGATGAGGATCTAGGATGATGATCAGAAAAGTAGCTGTTGGGGTCATAGCTGGCTATTATGACTTGCAGTGGTCAGGAATTATATGGTCAAGAACATACTTAGACTGGATGCTTACTGGGATATTTCACCCTGATGTGGATGAATTGTGTCCCGCACAAATTTATATGTTGCTGTTTGTGACCCCCAATATGACTGTATGTAGAGTAAGGAGGTAATTAAGGTTAAATGGGTTCACAAGGGTGAGGCTCTGATCTGATAGGATTAATGTCCTTATAAGAAAAGACACCAGAGAGCTCACACTCTCTTTACCATGTGAGGACACAGCAAGATGGCAGACATCTCCAAGTCAGGAAGAGAACCCTCACTGGGAACTGAGTTTAATAGTACACTTCCCAGCCTCTAGAATCTGAGAAGTGTCTGTTTAACCCATTCCATCGGTCACATTTTGTCATAGCAGCCCAAGCTAATGCAGACCCTATTACAGACAATAAAAATGCCTATTTATAAGCAACAATAATATAAAGAATGTGGTAGTAGAGGAAGAGCAGACACTGATCAGCCGAATAGAATGGAAAATCTAGAAGTAGATAGGATTATAGATAACATAAAAGATAAGCTTAGAAGAATTTCACAGAATTCAGCAAAAAATTATAAATATATTAACAAGTTAAGTGAAAACATACAGTTGAATATTTTTAAGTATCTGGTGGAGAGATGACTTTAAAAACTTTAAAGCATTAGGAGAAAGCACAAGAAAAGATAGATTCAACCAGATAAACATCAAGATCATCATTTTGACAAACAAATTAAATAACAAGCCACATATTGAGGAGAATGTTTCAGGTAATAATTTTCAGGGATATTAGCTTTAAAACAAAAAAGTAGAAATTGGTCAAAACACAAAACATGAAGATATCAATAAAAAAGACAGAAAAAGGAAAAAAGAAAATTTGCACAAAAATGAACTACTTTAGTAAATACACATAAGGTGAATTGTTTCATCTTGATTACACTTGAAGATATGCAGATAAAAATCAAATAGAATGTCTACACAAAACACTGCACCCAGATGTTTATAGTAACCTCATTCATAATTGCCCAAGCTTGGAAGCAACCAAGATGTCCTTCAGTAGGTGAATGGGTAAATAAACTGGTTCATCCAGGCAATGGGATATTAGTGCTAAAAAGAAATGAGTGATCAAGCCATGAAAAGACATAGTGGAGTTTTCAATGCATAGTAGTAAGTGAAAGAAGCCAAACTGAACAGGCTACATACAGTATGATTGCAACTATATGACATTCTGGGGCTTCCCTGGTGTCTCAGACAATAAAGAATCCGGCTGCAATGTGGGAGACCTGGGTTTGATCCCTGGGTTCGGAAGATCCCCTGGAGAAGGGAATGGTACCCACTTCAGTATTGTTGCCTGGAGAATTCCATGGACAGAGGAGCCTGGCAGGCTACAGCCCATGGGTTTGCAAACAGTCGGACACGACTGAGCGACCAACACTTTCACAGTATCAGTATATGACTGCGACTATATGATGTTCTGGAAAAGGCAAAGCTACGGTGATAGTAAGATCAGTGGTTGCCCAGGATTGAGAAGGGTGAGGGATGAATAGACAGAGCACAAAGGACTTTTAGGGCAGTGAAAGTACTCTGTATGATACTCTAATGGTGGATAGATGTCATTATACATTTGTCCAATCAAATGAACAACACCAAGAGAAAATCTTAATATAAACTACGGATTCAGGGTGATGGTATCTCACTGTAGGTTTATCAATTGTAACAAGTGTACAATCTATGGGAAGATGTTGATAATGGCAGAGGCTCTGCATGTGTGGGGGCAGAGGGTACATGGAAAAATTTTCTCTTCATTTTGCTGAGAACCTATAACTGCTCTAAAAAATAAATCTTTTAAGTTTAAAAAAATATTGAATAGAAGATAACATAGGAAACTAAATGACATGATGTTTTATCTACTAAATGAGCCCCAAAGTACTAGGATTGAAATAATCAAGTACTGAACAAGTGCTGAGGAGAATGTGGGAGCTCCAGAACACACTTGATGAGGAAAGATCATTTGATTACAGTACTTTCAGAAAGCAATTTGACTAGAGAAGTCATTTGCCATAAAAGTGCTCATATGTCATAAGATTTTATCCTAACAATCCAAAAAGACACTAAGTGCTTTACAAGTAAGGATATTTTTGATACAAGTTACATAAGGTTGAAAAATAGGGAACAATATAGATATTTAATGGTAGAGGCACACAAAGAAATTATGTATGGTCACTTGATTGAATATCTCAGACACTAAGAATTATAATATTGAAAATTTGACAACTCTATGGTAAAATATTCAGAAGGTGAGTAAAAAGTCCTCAGTTGCACGTATACCTTTATTGCAACTATGTAAAAAAGTGTAACTATGAACAAAGGCTGGAAGACAGTACACAGAATTGTAAAGCATTATTGTTACAGGATGGTAAGATTTTTGGATGCCCCTCCCATCATTTTGCCAAGCTTTCTGCAATACTTTTACATTGTCTTAATTTAAGTGAAAAGCAGAAAATATGACACAATCTGCCTCACTGATATAATATGGTAAGTATTCTAGTCTATAAAAAGAAGAAACCATCAGAAAATGAAGAATGGAAAAAAAGCTGCAGTAAGAAATTCTTACTGACAAAAATAATTCAGGAGAATATGAATACTTAGATGCCACAGAATATGTGTGAAAATATGTTGGCATGTATAGGTCCAGAATTTGTATTCACAAAATGGTACTGACATTATTCCTCTCTAATAAGAACAATTGCTTTACTGTTTTCTTTATTTTCCCTCTGAGTATGGAATGAGCTAAACTCTGGATGAAATGAAATACTGCAATGCCTAGCACATAGTAGGCAGCCAATAAATATTAATTTCCTTCCTTCCTATGAAATATAAGATAACTCTGAAATAAAAGTAGCTTTACGGCCTTAAAGAAACAATAGTTTGGGAATCAAAGCCAACCTCATCAAACATTCCCTATTATAGTAAACTCTTTTAGTTTTAACATTTAAAAGAAAAAAAAAGGAAATTCTAATCATTGAAATGGTTTTCCTGAATTTCAGTTTTAAGAGAAATATATTACAATTTTTAAGAGACTATCAGGTATTTTAGTAATGATGCTGAGATACTGCAGATTCAATCCAATATTACACCTTCTCTCCACTGGGTACATCATCTAAGAAAGAACCAGCGTAATTTAGTGTTAGTATTTTATTTCTCTTAGTGGAAATAGTGGGGATTGGACCTATCTGGAATTTTTAATAGACATTACAGGAAACCTGGGGCTTTCTGGGCAGCATTTATGAATTTTAAAGGGACAGAAATAATCCATTTTTCTGGGAAACACTCATGTAGAATGGACTCTTCTTAATGATGTGTTAATGAGGTGGCTGCAAAGGCATGATGCTGCTGGCCCAAGTGAGAGGGGCTGTGGCCTCCTGGCACCCTTGGCCCCCTTTATTCAGGAGAATGCTCCTGCCAGCTGCCTTACTTATTCTTCGTCCCCTCCCTCTGCATTGGGGGACTAACCTCTCTGTGTGTAGATACTAGACTGTGTGTAGATACTAGATTTCTCTCTCTGAGGACCAATCAACCCAACCTGGGCTGTGACTTCCTACCTGGTCTTAGCATTTATTATTATGCATCTAGAACACCATCCATTCACTTTGCACAGTTAAAATACCTGTGATTTTTAATGACCAAAACTAGACACATTTGGATTTTGCAAACCATGTGTCATTAAAAGATTGATTTGTTATTCGGGACTGGACCTTTTTGTCTTCTAATCACCCTGAATCTTAATTTCGGGTTAGTATTTGAGCACAGAGAGCAGCACTTCCATCTGGTCTGCTCTGAAATGTTGCACATACTAAAAGGGTGGATTGGGGGGGTAACTTTTTTTTTGCTAAATTTTCACTTGACTTAAGTTCAAATTGCAAGAATAATGTGACTATCTCTCCTACATCCTTTACACAGATTCACCAATTGTTCACATTTTGCTCCACCTGTCATTTTTCCCCTCTTTCTGTGTGTATGTGCATAATTTCTTGAACTACAAACTCTCAAATGAAAGTAAATTGGCAACATCAAGTCCCTTTACCAAATACATGATGTACATTTCCTAAGATCACGGTCAATCTCTCAATTAACCACAGTCAAAATCAGGAAAGTACAACAACCAAAATTGGGAAATTTAACATTGATGCAATGCTGTTATGTACTCCACACTTCAAATTCACAATTGTTTCAATAATGACCTTTATAGCTATTTAATTTCTTCCTAATCCAGTATGTGATTCAGAATCATGCATTGCATTTGGTTGCCATGTCTTCCCCATCTCCTTCAATTAGAACAGCTCTTTAACGTTTTTTAAATCACCATGCGGAGTGCAAGCCAGTTATTTTGTAGAAGTTCCTCAATTTGGGTTTGTCTGATTTTTCCTTATGATTGGATTCATGTCAGAATTTTTGGTAACAATACTATTTAAATAATGTTGTACCATTTCTAGCACCTCATATGTATCAGGAGGCATGTGACAATGTTTATCTTAAATTTTGGTCATGTTAAACTTTGATCATTTGGCAAAGCTGATGTCTTCCAGGTTTGTCAACTGTAAAGTCACTGTTTTTCCCATTGGAATGAATATGACATTTATGGAGAGATGCTTTGAAGTTATGTAAATAGTTTGTTCCTCATCAAAGTTTCAACAAATTGGGATATTTTTAAGTGGCCATCACATGGACCCAACCTAAATTTTTATCAACAGAGGAAGGGATAAAGAAGATGTGGTCCACATAACCAATGGAATATTACTAAGCCATATAAAGAGAACAAAATTATGCTATTTGCAGCCACATGGATGGACCTAGAGATTATCATATTAACTGAAGTCAGACAAAGACAAATATCATATGATAACATTCATATGTGGAATCTACTTTTTAAAAATCATAGAAATGAACTTATTTATAAAACAAAATCAGAATCACAGACTTCTAAAACAAACTTGAGATTACCAAAAGGGAAACACGGGGACAGGAAGGAAAATTAGGACCTTGGGATATACATACACACAGTTCAGTTCAGTTCACTTCAGTTCAGTCGCTAAGTCGTCTCCAACTCTTTGCAACCCCATGAATCACAGCATGCCAGGCCTCCCTGTCCATCACCAAATCCCGGAGTCCACCCAAGCACATGTCCATCGAGTCAATGATGCTATCCAACCATCTCATTCTCTGTCATCCCCTTCTCTTCCTGCCCGCAATCTTTCCCAGCATCAGGGTCTTTTCAACTGAGACAGCTCTTCGCATCAGGTGGCCAAAATATTGGAGTTTCAGCTTCAACATCATTCCTTCCAATGAATATTCAGGACTGATCTCCCTTAGGATGGACTCGTTGGATCTCCTTGCAGTCCAAGGGACTCCCAAGAGTCTTCTCCAACACCACAGATGAAAAGCATCAATTCTTTAGTGCTCAGCTTTCTTTATAGTCCAACTATCACATCCATACCTGACTACTGGAAAAACCATAGCCTTGACTACATGGACCTTTGTTGGCAAAGTAATGTCTCTGCTTTTTAATATGCTGTCTAGGTTGGTCATAACGTTCCTTCCAAGGAGTAAGTGTCTTTTAATTTCATGGCTGCAATCACCATCTGCAGTGATTTTGGAGCCCCCAAAAATAAAGACAGCCACTGTTTCCACTGTTTGCCCATCTATCTGCCATGAAGCGATGGGACCGGATGTCATGATCTTAGTTTTCTGAATGTTGAACTTTAAGCCAACTTTTTCACTCTTCTCTTTCACTATCATCAAGAGGCTCTTTAGTTCTTCTTCACTTTCTGACATAAGGGTGGTGTCATCTGCATATCTGAGGTTATTGCTATTTCTCCCAGCAATCTTGATTCCAGCTTGTGCTTCCTCCAGCCCAGCGTTTCTCATGATGTACTCTGCATAGAAGTTAAATAAGCAGGGTGACAATATACAGCCTTGATGGACTCCTTTTCCTATTTGGAACCAGTCTGTTGTTCCATGTCCAGTTCTAACTGTTGCTTCCTGACCTGCATACAGGTTTCTCAAGAGGCAGGTCAGGTGGTCTGATATACCCATCTCTTTCAGAATTTTCCACAGTTTATTGTGATCCACACAGTCAAAGGCTTTGGTATAGTCAATAAAGCAGAAATAGATGCTTTTCTGAAACTCTCTTGCTTTTTCGATGACCCACCAGATGTTGGCAATTTGATCTCTGGTTCTTCCGCCTTTTCTAAAACCAGCTTGAACATCTGGAAGTTCATGGTTCACATATTGCTAAAGCCTGGCTTGGAGAATTTTGAGCATTACTTGACTAGTGTGTGAGATGAGTGCAATTGTGTGGTAGTTTAAGCCTTCTTTGGCATTGCCTTTCTTTGGGATTGGAATGAAAACTGACCTTTTCCAGTCCTGTGGCCACTGCTGAGTTTTCCAAATTTGCTGGAATATTGAGTGCAGCGTTTTCACAGCACCATCTTTTAGGATTTGAAATAGCTCAACTGGAATTCCATCACCTCCACTAGCTTTGTTCATAGTGATGCTTCCTAAGGCCCACTTGACTTCACATTCCAGGATGTCTGACTTTAGGTGAGTGATCACACCATTGTGATTATCTGGTTCATGAAGATCTTTTTTGTATAGTTCTTCTGTGTATTCTTGCCACCTCTTCTTAATATCTTCTGCTTCTGTTAGGTCCATACCATTTCTCTCCTTTATTATGCCCATGTTTGCATGTAATGTTCCCTTGGTATCTCTAATTTTCTTGAAGAGATCTCTAGTCTTTCCCTTTCTATTGTGTTCCTCTATTTCTTTGCATTGATCACTGAAGAAGGCTTTCTTATCTCTCCTTGCTATTCTTTGGAACTCTGCATTCAAATGGGTATATCTTTCCTTTTCTCCTTTGCTTTTCACTTCCTTTCTTTTCACAGCTATTTGTAAGGTTTCCTCAGACAGCCATTTTGCTTTTTTGCATTTCTTTTTCTTAGGGATGGTCTCGATCCTTGTCTCCTCTACAGTGTCATGTACCTCTGTCCATAGTTCATCAGGCACTCTGTCCATCAGATCTAGTCCCTTAAATCTATTTCTCACTTCCACTGTATAATCATAAGGGATTTGATCTAGGTCATAGCTGATTGGTCTAGCGGTTTTCCCCACTTTGTTCAATTTCAGTCTGAATTTGGCAATAAGGAGTTCATGATCTGAGCCACAGTCAGCTCCCAGTCTTGTTTTTGCTGACTGTATAGAGCTTCTCCATCTTTGGCTGCAAAGAATATAATCAATCTGATTTCGGTGTTGACCATCTGATGATGTCCATCTGTAGAGTCTTCTCTTGTGTTGTTGGAAGAGGGTGTTTGCTATGACCAGTGCGTTCTCTTGGCAGAACTCTATTAGCCTTTGCCCTGCTTCATTCTGTACTCCAAGGCCAAATTTGCCTGTTACTCCAGGTGTTTCTTGACTTCCTACTTTTGCATTCCAGTCCCCTATAATGAAAAGGACATCTTTTTTGGGTGTTAGTTCTAAAAGGTCTTGTAGGTGTTCATAAAACTATTCAACTTCAGCTTCTTCAGCATTACCTTGCTTTTATCACCAGTCACATCCACAGCTGGGTGTTGTTTTTGCTTTGGCACCATCCCTTCATTCTTTCTGGAGTTATTTCTCCACTGATCTCCAGTAGCATATTGGGCACCTACCGACCTGGGGAGTTTATCTTTCAGTGTCCTATCTTTTTGCCTTTTCACACACATAGTACTATATATAAAATAGATAACCAACAAGGACTTACTGTATAGCACAGGAAACTCTACTCAATGTTCTGTAATAACTGATATGGTAAAGAATTTGAAAAAGAATGACTATATAGATGTATAACTGAATCACTTTGCTGTTCACTTGAAACTAACAGAACATTGTAAATCAACTATACTCCAGTAACATTTTTTTTAAATTGGCCATTGCAATGGGAGCCCAATTTTTTAAATTAAGGATGACTATTTCTATACTCCCTCTACAACTTCATACCTCCTCACACTTTGCTTCACTCTTCCCCTTTCCCCTCCTGCATCCAACCTCTCAACCTATATCCTCACTCTTTTCCTTCTACTCACTACCTCTAACTGTTTTGGCACTTGTGAGTCTGTGCCTGCTGCCTAACTTGTATAGGTCATCAGTCTTGCCTGTCACTCCCAAATCTAGTACATGTTAGGCACAATGCTTTGTAATATTTAGTGACCATTTTTTACTGTAAAAATTTTAAACATAGAAAGATGTTGAGAGAATGATTCAATGAACATCCATATACTCTCCTTCCAGACTCAATAAATGCAAATATTTTTCCATATTTGTTTCATCTGTTTCTTTTACTTGACATTATGACACTTCAATCCTAAATTCTCCTTAAAATGACAAATTTTGAATTTATCAAACCTAAGAAAATTAACAATAATTTTAACATATCTTTCAGTATTCCATCCATATTTATAGTTGTTTTAAAGTTTATCTACAAATTCTTTGATACTGCTGGTTTTAAGAAGCAAAGCCTAATTACCCTCCCCATAACTGTGGGCTGCACTTAGTGACTCATTTCTAATGTATAGAATAAAGCAAAAGTACCTCTGTGTAACTTCAGAGACTAAGTCTTTCTGTGCTCACTTTTTTTCTTAGATCATTCATTCTAGGGCAAGTTAGCTTCCATGCTGTGGGGATACTGAAGCAGCTTGTGCTCAACATCACTTATTATTAGAGAAATGCAGGTGGCACTTGTGGTAAAGAACCCATCTGCCTATGCAGGAGACTTAAGAGACACGGGTTTGATCCCTTGGTCTGGAAGATCCCTTGGAAGAGGGAATGGCAATCCCCTCCAGTATCCTTGCCTTGAGAATTCCATAGATAGAGGAGGCTGGCTGGTTACAGTCCATAGGGTTGCAAAGAGTCGGATATGACTGAACGACTAACACTTTCACTTCCAGGACAACTGTCCTATTCTGCGTTTTGGATTTTCCTGATCATTTCCTCTTAAGTTCATTTAATTTGTTCCTCCCTCCACTGTTTTCCTTGTAGACTGTAAGTTAGGTTAAGGATTGATTAGAATCAAGTTCAACAGATTTGACAAGAAGACTTCATAGGAATTCATAATACTGTGTACTTCATATTACATCACACAAAGGGGCAGACACTGTCAGGTTGGCCATCTATTGATTATGCTAAGTTTGATCACTTAGTTAAGTGATTTACTTCACTGCTGGGTCTTCCCATTGTAAAATCACATTTTTCTTTTCATAATTAATAAGAAATCTGTGATGGATACTTTGGCATTGTGAAGATATCCTGTTCCCTAGCAAATTTTCACTTAATTACATTTTAGCATGTATTGATGATCTTTACTTAAATCAGTTATTCTTGGAGAACATTCAAAATGTTGACTTATTAATTATGTCCTTTCTTCTGCACTTTATTAGCTGATATTCTTCTGCATAGAAGAGCTTTCTTCCCTTCCTCTCTCTCTCCCTTCCTCTCTCTGTCCTTCCCCTTCTTTCTTTGAATATCACTATGGTCTTATACATTTTTTAAAAGTTCCTGTTAAAATAAAATATAGCAATTTTATAATTCATGATCAAATTGTCAAATTACATTATTCTAAACTGTATTCAAATGACACTGATAGTATTAACAGTAAACCAACTAAGTAAAATTAAAAAAATTTCTTTGCAGTTCTTTTCATCATTATAATGTATGCTGCTAAATATATAGCTTATTGGAGTCAGAGAAATGTGTTCAAAAGTCACTTGAAATAATTTGTAATTCTTGATTTCTCTGGTTATACTATCAATTTGACTTATAGCAAAGTTCATCTGTTTCCTATGGTCAACATTAGGATTTTCTTTTTCTCCTTTTTTGATATAATTTTATTTTTGAATATGCAGAATATTAATACATATTTCAAAAGTGAGAACTACATAGAAAGGTATCCTCAGAGAAGTCTCCATCCCATCTTGATACCTTTCTCCCATTTATTTATACCTCCATAATAGCAATTTTTATTACTTTCTGATTGTCCATCCTATGTTTTTTGCAAAAAACAAGTATGTATATTAATAGTTACATATTGTTTGTGTATATCTTATATATTGTATATATATGCTGCAATATATACAATGTAAATAATGTGTGTGTATACAAACACACTGTTTTATACATGTGCATGTGTGTGTGGGAAATACATATGCATGCCTGTTAATGTACACCTCTTAACAGACTTTGAAGTGTACATTATAATATTGTTGACTGTAGGTATGATGCTATACAGCAGATCTTCTCTCTTCCTTCATACACAGAATGTAGCAGACCATATAGACTGTTCTATATCTTGATTGTTTTTAACTTGGTACCTCTTAGAAATTACTCCATAACAATTCATAGGGTTTGTTCTAATTCTTTATCACTGTATAGTACTCCATTATGTGGCTAGATTATTCAATCAGTCCATATTAACAAGACATGCATTGTTTTCAGCTTTTGGTTGTTGCGAATAATATGTGAATAATAAACATATATGTATATATGTATATATATATAAAATTTAGTGTTGCAGAAGTATATCTTCAGTATTGCTTAGTAAAAGAGTATGTACATATTTAATTTCATGAGATATTGCCAAATTCCTCACAAAAGGGCTTGTACCATTTGTACTGTCCACCATCAATGAAGAGAGCATATGTTTCTGCAAAGCCTTGAACAGGGTGTTTTGTCAAACATTTCACTTTTGCCAGTTTAATAAACCTAAAATATGTTTGAATATAGTAGTAATTTGTATTCCTATTCTGATTGATTTTAAGCATATTTCCATGTGTTTAAGGGTCATCTCACTTTCTTTTCCTGCAGTTTCTCTGTCATTTTTCTCATTTTTCTATTGGACTTCTGGTACTTTTCTCTCAATTTAAAAATATATATTTATGTTTCAATGTCTGTTTTATTGTGATAAGAGCATTTGCAGAAGATCTAACCTTTTAACAGATTTTGAAGTGTACATTATATTATTCTTGACTTAGGTATGATGTTGTACAGCAGATCTTTAGAGCTTATTTATCTTAACTGAAATATTATGCCGATTGACTAGTAACTCATTTCTCCCTTTCTGCAACCCCTTTGATCTTATGGATTTGGCTATTTTAGGTACCTCAGATAAGTGGAATCATGCAATATTTGTCTTTCTGTGCCTGGTTTATTTTGTTTAACACAATGTTCTCAAGGTTCATCTGTGTTGCCACATACTGCAAAATTTCATTCTTTTTAAAAGCTGAATAGTATTCCATTGTATATACAGACCATATTTTTTTAAATCCACTCAGCTGTTGATTGACATTTAAGTTTGTCCACATCTCAGCTACTGTAAACAATGCTTCAATAAACATAGGAGTGCTAATATCTCTTTGAAATCCTAATTTCATTTCCTTTGGATAAATACCCAGAAATGAGATTGCTGAATCTTATGGTACTTATATTTTTAATTTTTTGAGGAACCTCCATACTATTTTCCAAAGAGGCTACCCTATTTTGCATTCCCACCAACAGTATGCAAGGGTTCCAATTTCTCCACACACTTGCCAACATTTGTTGTCTTTTGTTTTTTGATAATAGCCATCCTGACAGTTGTGAGATGGTATCTTATTGTGGTTATTAGTGATGCTGTGCATTTTTTCATATACCTATTGGCCATTTGTATGTCTTCATTGGGAAATAGTCCTTAGGCCATTTTTTTCGCTTGTGTTATTCACTTTTTTATAATTGAGTTGAAGTACCTTATATATTTTGGATATTAACTCCTTATTGGGCTTCCCTGATAGCTCAGCTGGTAAAGAATCCACCTGCAATGTGGGAGACCTGGATTTGATCCCTGGGTTGGGAAGATCCCTTGGAGAAAGGAAAGGCTACCCACTCCAGTATTCTGTCCTGGAGAATTCCATGGACTGTATAGTCCATGGGGCCGCAAAGAGTCAGACACAACTGAGCGACTTTCACTCCTTATCAGATATACGGTTTGTAAATATTTTTGCCCTTTCTGTAGGTTGGCTTTTCATTCTGTTAATTAAACGTTTCTCTTGCTTTGAAGGTTTTTCACTTAATGTAATCTCACTTGTTCGTTATTTTTATTTATTTATTTTGCCTGTGCTTTTGGTGTCATACTCATGAAATCATTGTCAAGGCCAATGTCATGAAGCTTTCTACCTATGTTTTATTCTAGGAGTTCTACAGTTTTGAATCTTAAATTAAATCTTTAATATATTTTGAGTTGATTTTTGTGTATGGTGTAAGATACATGATCAATCTTATTCTTTTGCATGTGGTTATTCAATTTTCTCAGCACCATTTGTTGAAGAGACTATCATTTCTCCATTGTGTATTCTTGGTGCCTTTGTCAAAGATCAGTTGAATGTATATGTGTGGATTTATTTCTGGCTCTTTATTCTTTTCCATTAGTTGATATGACTGTCTTTATGCCACAATCATACATTCTGTTTTGGTTGCTATAGCTTTGTAATATATTTTGAAATCAGGGAGCCTGATGCCTCCATCTTTGTTCTTCTTGCTCAAGATTGATTTGGCTATTCATGGTCTTTTGTGGTTCCATATGAATTCTAGAATTGTTTTTTTCTATTTCTGTAAAAAATGCCATTGGATTTTTGATAGGTATTGCATTAAATCTGTAGGTAACTTTGGGTCATACGGACATTTTAACAATGCCAATTCTTCCATCCTATGAACATGGGCTGTCTTTCCATTTGCTTGTTTCTTAATTGCTTTTATCAATGTTTTGTAGTTTTTAGTATACAGGTCTTTTACTTCCTCAATTAAGTTTATTTCTAAGTACTTTATTCTTTTTGATTCTATTGTAAATGGATGGTTTTCTAATTTCTTTCTCAGACAATTCATTGCTGGTATATGAAAACCCAACTGATTTTTGTGTGTTGATTTTGTATCCTGCAACTTTACTGAATTCATTTACTAGATGTAACAGTTTTTATGGAGTCTCTATAGTATTCTGTGTATAAGATCACACCATCTACCAGCAGAAGCAATTTTTTTTCTTCCTTTCTGATTTGGATGCTTTTATTTCTTCTTCTTGACTAATTGATCTGGCTAGGTCTTCCAATACTATGTTGAATAGAAGTGGCAAGAGTGTGCATCCTTGCTCTCCTTTCAATTTTTAATGGATCTTTATGTGTCAGGAAGATTAGCTGTTCTTCTGTGGTATAAGATGCAAGTATTTTTCATTTTACTTTGTCTTCTTTTAACTTATGAAGCTTTTTTCAAGACAATTTTATTTTTATGTAGTAGAATTTATCAGTCTTTTCATTGCTTCTTGATTTTAAGTCATAGCTAGAAAAGTTTTCCCAAGTCTATGTTATGGAGTAATTCACCCATACTTTATTTTAGTATTTAAGTTGTTTTTCATGTATTTTTGTTTATATGTTAAATTACATTTTAAACTTTATTCTCAAAGTTTCTGTCTAAATGAACTTCCCTTTAATAATTGTCTGATTCTCTGTCTTGAGTTCCCCAGAAGCAGACTCTAAGTTAAGGCTTCATGTACACGTGATTTATTTTACAAGTGCTCACAGAAGAAACTAGAAAAGAAGTGAGGGAAGCAGAACAGAGAAGGGAAAGATGCCAAACCAGAATGCAACTTCAGGCAAGATCTCATGGAGGACAGATTCAGCCTGATCCCTCAGGGAGCTTCCATGCAAATTACACCTCCAAGTTGTCCTGACATGAAGCAAGGAGGCTGAGCTTTCATATTCCTATATCCATTAGACACTGGCTAAATAAATTATGTTCCAGGCAAAGACAGCTATCATCAGAAGAGTTTGAGATGAAACCTTTGGAGGCAAAGCACACCAAAACCAGCAAAGGAATGCATAGAAACAGTAAGAAAGACCTGAAAGGATTTGAGTGAGTACTAATGAAGCTTTCACCACAGCTTTGCAAAACCTAAAAAGCAGAAGGCTGTGGGAGGAGCACTGCTAGTGGTGGGAGGGAATGAGAGAAAAAGCCCAAAGAGTCACTTCTTTTCTCTGCATCCTGTTATTGCTGCACTCCTGAAGCTCAGATAGCAGATACTTGATTAATTATCTCTGTTTACGCTGAAGTCTTGGCTTTGTAGAAACACTTGGATCAGAAGGAAATTTCCAACATCTCATTGATTATGTGAAACAGAGACTACCTTAGATAAGCAATTCCGAAGTCTCCTTCTCAATAAAAAGTTTTTCCCAACAAGAGCCTGTCTTCATATTTCTCCCCAAGAGTCCATGTAGATTGACTGTTTAAACATTATAAGAATTAGGACCATGTGTAAAAAGCCATGAATCTGCCCCTCCAACCAAGGGAATAGGTGTCCCCCTAAGCCTGATCACTCTCTCATTCTTTCTTTGAGGGCACAGAATACCCCCTGCCCAAATTCCATCTTAAACTCTGAAAACAGGCTGTCCAGTTGTTAGGACTCTGAGTTTCCAGTGATGGTGCCTGGGTTCCATCCCTGGCTGGGGAACTAAGATCCCCAAAATGGTGCAGAAGGCCAAAAAAATATTTTAAAAAGTCAAGTAAAATGAAACTCTGCAGACAGCTGACCCTGACTGGAGACCTCCACCATCTGAAAGACCCTATAAGCACATGCCTACATTTTCAGTTAGTTGGACCCAAGAGACCTCCTATTCTATCACTGGAAGCCCCTTCCCAAAATGAAAGCTCTTCCAGCACCTTCTTCTCTTATATGTTCTCATTCAAATCCTGTTTAGTGGTTGAGAGACCAAGATTTGAAGTCAAATCTTGGAAAACCAACTCAGTCACTTTTTAGATACATGACTTTAGAATAGTTTCTAAGTGCCCTCAACCTCAATTTATTCACATGAAAAAGAGAGATATTTACTTACATTGCAGAATTAGTATAATTATTAAATAAAATAAAAACATAAAGCCCTTGGCATTGTACCTGACAATACAGTATTATTATCATTCATTATTCTTATTGCACTTGGATGTTTCTTACACTGTTTATTTCCCTCTAACCATTTCCTCAGAGACTCTTATTCTATTATAAATAACCTTTATTTTCTCAACCACTTCACAGAGCAGTATCTCCTGGTTATCCTTAGAGCACAACACCTCTTCTAAAACTTATTCCATGAAGGCTGATTCTTCTATATTCATATATCACAGGCTGTGACTTGATTCTATCTCCTAGCATCCCAGTACAAGTGGCAGATAATTACTCCTCCATCCTGAGGCAAGAACCCTTCCTTTGTTAAGGTTTGTATCAGCTGTATGTACTTCCTTTCTAATGCTTTTTGAAACTTTCACCTATTTCCCTTTATTCATTAAGGGCCTGGACACCAGCTTGCTGTTTTCTCCTCATCATGTCCCATCGTCATGCTGGATAGTTTCTATATCCATGTGACGCCATCCAGCCTCCCAGCCTCATTGTTGTTTTTTTTTTAAAACATCCTAAACACCAGCAGTCTTTACCTGTCACTACTTCAGTGATCCAATTCTGATGTCCATACCCAATCCAGCTCTACCTCTGAACTCTTATATTCTAATGTACCGTTCTGGATCTTATCCTTCTGTCCTCCCTGTCTTTTCTTTCCCTTACTTCAGTTCTTTAACCCCACTCACAGAGACCTCAAAGTCATTTTATTCCTAGTCCTTTAACCCTACTTGGCTTCACTTTCTTACCCATCCAGTCTTGACTCCACTGCACTCAAGCACTGTACTCTTGCACTCAAAACTAAGCCCATTATCTTTCTACCATTATGGTCTTCAACTTTAGATCAATCTTACTTTCTTTGCTGCTCCCACATCTAGGCTGCTGAATGTTAGTGCTAAACATCACATCCTTGAATGAATTAAGACCACCACATATTTATGATATCCAACATCTCCTAGACCCTTAGCACCCCTTATTAATTTGTCAACTTGTCTCTTACTAGCTTCTGCTCCAATTTCTCTGAATGGATGCCCCACTAACCTCAAGTACCTCATCTCTTTAGCACAGATGAACTTACCTCCTATTTCACCTATAATATCAAGGCTCTCAGATATTGAATTTCCATAATCCCCCCCTACTTATGAGTCATTTTTATTTGCACTTATCTTCTGGTTTGATCATTCCTTTTAAAGAAGAGTAGGCTGTGGAAGCTGTTCTTCCTCCTGCTCAAGGCAACTTCTTCCATATCCCCTTTATCTCCTACAGATCCAAGATCTCATCCCAATCACTACTCCCTTTTTCTTCTCTATTTTCAACTTCTCCTTCTTCGAGGTACTTTACTGTGGCCTCTAAATCTTCCATTAATATTATATCATCCTCTTATCATCACTAGCCCTATCTTTCTCCTTCTTTTCACAGTCAAAATACTAAAAAAACAATATTCCAAATTAACGCAGCCCCCTCTTTCTCTCTTCCTGTATATGCATCAACCCACACTAGCCAGATTTCGGCCTCCACAGTCCACACAGACTGACCTGACTGAGGTCACCTGGCCTCATGACTGTCAAATCAGTTTACTACTTTTCAGACTTATGTCATAAGTTCTCTGCAACTTGAGACACTGTTTGTATTAAATCTGTCTCCTCCCTTGGCTTCTATGGTAACACTCTTTCTTGTTCACTTACTTTCTCCACTATCCTCTTTAATAAAATTATTGTCACAGGCTCTTCTTCCCTTACACTTTCTTAATATTAGTGAATCCAAAGATTTTTCTCTCTTCTCCTGCTATATATTCTTCCCAAAAGATTTCATCAACAGCCATGGCTTCAGCTATCATCTTCATACATACTCATATCCCAAATATGTATCTCTATTTATGCCTCTCTCTTAAGCTCTAGAACATATATCTGATTCCTTATAGGTAAGTATCTTGAATTTCCCACAAGTACCCGAAACTCACTGTGCTCAAAATCAAACTCATGCTTTATCTTAAAATCTGTTTTTCTATACAATCTCTACCAAAATTCTAATAATCTTTTTTTTGTATAAATGAAAAAGCCAGTTCCCAAATTCACATGATATTCTAAGGAGCCCCAAAGAGCCAAAATAATCTTAAAAAAAAAGAAGAAAAAAATGGGAAAACTCACAATTCCCAATTTCAAACCTTAACACAAAGCTATAGTAATCAAAACAGAGTGATATGTATAGATTAATGGAGTAGAATTGAGAGTTCAGAAAAAAACCATGCATCTATGGCCAATTGATTTTCAACAAGGGTTTCAAGACCATTCAAAGGAAACATAATTATCTCTTTAACAGGTGATACTGGGATAATTGGATATCCACGTGAAGAAGAATTAAGCTGGACCCCTGATCTTACACACCATACAAAAGTTAGCTGGAAATGCATGAAAGACCTCAATATGAGAGTTAAAACCATTCAACTCTTGGAAGAAAATATAGGAATAAGTATTTATGACTCTGGATTTGCACAGTGTATTCTTAGATACAATAGCAAAAGCATAAGCGATAAAATAAAAAATAGGTAATTATGTATTTATTTGGCTGCTTTAGGACTGTTAATTCTAACATGTATAGAAGGTCCCTCTTCCCTAGAAGAAAAATCTCTCGGGGGATACCAAACAATTAATTTTTTCTGGAGAAGAATGATTCTTTTCCTTGAGTAAAGGAGATTCAGCTTTTTAAAATTAATGAAAATTTGGGCCTCATATTTGCTGAGAAATCAGAGTTCCTCTCAATAGCCATCAAGGGAAATCACACTGAAAAGAAAAGAGTAGGGAATATGGGAAGGAATAAAGGAGGTATGGATGGGATGTAAAGAAGTCTGAGAGGAGAGTGGAAGGGAGATTCTGAGCAAGGAGAAAGGTTATAGAGTAGGTCCACTGCCTGGGAGATGCAGAGAGAGCTGGCTGAAAGTATGACGTCCCGGCATCCATTTTGGATGTGATACTTTGCCTGACACCTAACTGCATAGATTTTGAGAAAGAAAAATATTATACAGAAAGCTCCTGGGCTTTCCAGATTAGTAGCTAAAACAATGGTACCATCTAAATATTATGCCTGGCACAGATCAGATGAAGAAATCCCAAATTCATATTCACCTACTAGTTTGTAAATATCCACCCAGAATCTAGATCAATTACCTCAATCTGGCTAATAAAATCTGGATTCAGTTTCTGCTGTATATGTCCATCAGCAGAGCCCTTTCTGTAGAAATCGTGCATAGAGATTTTGTTGTCTGCTTCTCAAAGCTCTAAGATGAAAAAAAATCACTTCTTTTGCATAACTACATCTGGCCATTATTTCCTTACTTGCAAAATGAATGGGTCAGTAGGAGGGTGTGCTGAGGGTTGTATTGTTCATATTTTGAGTGGGGTGGACAGAATGGCCATAAAACCCAATGCCCTATATTCTAACAGGGTCACTCCAAATTGGATGGAAGCAAGTTGTATAGCTGAGTTGTGTAACTTCTGTTTCTATCAGAGATAATTTCCTTCCCTTTAAGCACAAGGTTATCAGTTTTAAACCCAAGTCGATGGTGAAGAGTCCCCTGTTCTCTTTCCATCCATATCCAGATCCATTGGTCCAGGTTTCCCCAGTTTCTCAGCTCAGCTGAATGGTTCCCTTATTTTCTCTTCTCCACCCCTTTTGTATGTAATCAAAGCAGGCATCCTTCCCTCCTCCAACCTGATCCTTGCTGCTGTTCTTCATATTACATGCTCATTATTTCAGCTGTATTTTCAATGCTCCCTCATTACCCCTCTTACGTGTCCACCCACATCCCCACCTACAGTGTCTATAATGTGCTTTCTATCACTGTAGCTTAATAAAAGGGAAATTATGCTAATTTTATTCAAATTTTTAAAAGGTAAAACCTGTACAATTATTATTCTGCCCCTTTTTCCCTTTTATTTATTCATTTCAAAAGAAAAAGTATCTAATCATCTGAGAAAATTGTACTTGCACAATGTTAACCACTTACTATATTTTTCCTTCTAATTAAGGAAATTTTTTCCCAGTCCAGTTTGGATGGAGTAGATAAGCTGGCCTTCTGAATAGATCAGGTTCTGATGGAATTAGAGGCTGGATCCAGGAAACTTTGGCATCAGTTGACAACTTTTGTGCCTGGGAAATAACCTGGAAGGTCTGCTGAATGTGCTGTATTGGGGCATAATTTCTGCAGACATGAGTCAAAGGTTTTGTACATAATTAGGATCATAGAGTCAAAAAGGCTGCTTCTACATTAAATACAGTCTTCAACAGGCAAGGGAACTTTGCTTGCAAATGCCTAGAGGTAGAAAAGCTGATGTTAGTGTCTAGAAGAATTTCTTTGAAGGTACAAACGAGCTTTGTTGAGAAGATAGTTGGATGAGAATATGGAGAAGGAAGAGAGCGTCTCCAAGGACAGGAATCTTCCAGGAAAAAGAGTCAACCAAGCACTGCTTAGGGCAAAGTTTGGGAAAGGAGAGAGAGCCAATGGCTGGAACCTCAAAGAGACTTAGAGGAGAGGTGGTTCAGTTTGCGAGTATTCACATGAGATACTGTGTGTTGTCCAAACTGATTTCTCCCTGGGGCCCCACAAAATCTTTCACGAAAGTGAAAGTTGCTCAGTCATGTCTGACTCTTTGCCACCCCATGGACTATACAGTCCATGGAATTCTCCAGGCCAGAATACTGTAGTGGGTAGCTGTTCCTTTCTCCAGGGGATCTTCCCAAGCCAGGAATCGAACCCAGGTCTCCTGCATTGCAGGTGGATTCTTTACCAGCATAAAACCTAGGAAATATTTAGTATGATTGGCTTTCTTGTAGAGTTTGGTTAAGAGGCCAACATTGCATCAAGCTCAACTCAGAGAAAAAACACAGTGAAGGCTTGTGGATGAGAGGTACAGGATTATAAAAAAAAATTCTTTTTCCTTCCTAGGAGGTGAGTTTTATCACTGTCAAGAGTGACTTTTAAGAGTCTCAGTATGTGGATTATGTCATGTTGGGAGCTACATAATTGAATCAGATTACCATAGATTGTGTGCACATATTGCCAGAACAAACAGGTGATTGTATTACTCTCTGAGAAAAAGTTAACCATATCAACTACCTAATTGATTACATGATTGAAATCACACCCATATTTTAACTGAAATTTTTACATTTTCACAAGTTACATGAAATGTTTATGTCCTGCTCCATCAATCACCTTTGTTCTCCTAAATGCATTTAGATCTGAGACTGTCTAATCCAAATCTTTCATTTTCTAAATGAAAAAAATAAACATTGAGATATTTACCTAGAAAATAAGCAGTTTGCTTTTGGTGAAGCAGGGTTAGACTTTGAGGTCCTTTGATTCATATCGCTTCTTAATTTCTGCAAATATATGCAGTTGGTATTGGGTAGAAAACAAATTCACAAATGGGATTTAAATGAACTGAAACCCACAAGCCAGGAGTAAAATAGAGAAGGACAGATAAAGGACAGGAGGGAGGAAGAAATATTTGGAAAATTTTGCATGTTTCTACCCCCATTCCAGTCAAAAAGAGTAAGCCATGGAGTAAGCATTGTAGGCAGGGTTAGAAATTTTCTTCTCTCTGCCTGTCTCAGATACTGCTTACCTCTCATGATGGAAGCATTAGCCCACTGAATATGATCATACCTTTAAAGATATATATATCAGGATCACAAAAAGCAGAGCAACTACCTCTTTTGATCATAAAAAAAAGAACAATGACATACTCTAATTTTTGGAGGAAAGGCTGTCTGTGTTGTTAGACTTAATGAGTCCGTTCCATTGTAGCATCTTTGCAGGAAATGAATGAAGGAATAATAACTTTCATAGACACAAGCTATCAAACACTCAGAAGAGTTCAGAAAATCACACAATATACATCTATATACCCAACACTCAGAATTTAGATTTAAAAGTTATTTTGCCATACTGACTGTAGAATTTTTTTAATTTTTATTATTTTTTACAGAACTTTTTGTTAAGATGAAGTTAAGGATACTGTTCAAGTTTCATCACTAAACCTTTCCTCCTATCTCCCTCACTCTCTAGAGATAATTACTATCCTTAAATTGGCATATAACATTTTTGTGATGTTCCAGACATTCACTACCTACCTATGTACCCATAAACTATGCTTATATGTACATTTGATACATATGATTATGAATTGAATTGTGTTCCCCAAAACCCATGTGTTGAAATCTTAACCCCTAATACCTCAGAGTATGATCTTTTTTGGAAATAGTGTTGCTGAAGATATAATTAGGTAAGATGAGGTCACATTAAAGTAGGATGAGTCCCTAACCCAACACTTTTCCTTACAAAAAGTGAAAATTTGAACACAGATATACATTTTCCAGCTTTATGGAGATACAACTGACATATAACATTGTGTAAGTTTCAGGTGCACCATATGAAGATTTCGTACACTTATATATTGCAAAATGTTTATCACAGTAAGGATAGTTAACACATTCTTCACCTCACATGATTACTATTTTGTTGCTGCTGTTGTTATGGAAAGAATGTTTAAGATTTACTCTCTACAAATTTCAAGTATATGATACAGTATTGTTAACTATAGTTACCATACTGTACATTAGATCCCCAGAATTTATGACTTTTATAACTGGGAGTTTTTACCCTTTGACCAATATCTCATCATTTCCCCACCCTGCCTCCCCTCAGTTGTTGGCAAACACCATTCTATCCTCTGGTTCTATGAGTTTGTTTTTTTTAGATTTCACATGTGAGATCTTACAGTACTTGTTTGTCTCTGACATTTCATGTAACATAATGCCCACAAGGTACATTTATGCTGTCACAAAAGTTTTGAGGTTTCTTTCTTTTTTATAGCTAGATAGTATTCCATTTTGGGTGTGTTTGTGTGTATGTATATACATGCCATATACTTTTCATCCATTTATCCATTGATGGATACAGGTTGTTTCATATCTTGGCTATTGTGAATTATGTTACAGTGAACACAGGAGTGCAGATGTCTCGTGAGATCCTAATTTCCATTCTTTTGGATATATACCCAGAAGTGGAATTGCTGGATGATACAGTAGTTCTATTATTGATTTTTTTAAAAACCTCTGTACTGTTTTATGCAATGGCTGTGCCAGTTTACATTCTTACAGTATATAAATGTTCCCTTTTCTCCACATCCATGTCAAAACTTATCTCTTGCCTGTTTGATAATGGTCATTGTGATAGGTGTAAGGTAATATCTCATTGTGATTTTGATTTGCATTTCCCTGATGATTGGTTATGCTGAGCACCCTTTTCATATATTCGTTGGTCATTTGTATATCTACTTTGGAAAAATGTGTACTGGTTCCTTTGCCTATTTTTAAATCAGATTTTTTTTTCTTTTTTTGTTCTTGAGTTGCATGAGTTCCACGTATATTTTGGATGCTAATCCCTTAGTAGATATATGGTTTGCAAATACTTTCTCCCTTTTACATAGGTCGCCTTTTCACTCTGTTGATTGTTTGTTTTGCTGTGTAGAAGCTTTTTAGTTCGATATAGTCTTACTTGTTTATTTTTGCTTTTGTTGCTTGTGCTTTTGATGTTATATCCAAAAAATAATTGCCAATACCAATGTCAAAGGGCTCTTTGTCTATGTTTTCTGTAGGAGTCTTATAGTTTCAGGTCTTATGTTTAAGTCTTCAATCCATTTCAAATAGATCTTGCATACGGTATAATATAAGGATTCAATTTCATTCTTTCATATGTGAATATCCAGTTTTTCCAGTACCATTTATTGAAGAGGCTGTCTTTTCCACATTGTATGTTTTGGCACCCTTGTCAAAGATCACTTGGCCATATATGTGTTGGTTTATTTCTGGGTTTGCTAATCTATTCCATTGGTCTCTGTGTCTATTTTTGTACCAGTACCACACATACTGTTTTGGCTACTATTGCTTTGTAATATAATCTAAAATCAAAAGTGTGATGCCTGCAGTTTTGTTCTTTCTCATGATTGCTTTGGCCATTTGAGGTCTTTTGTGGTTCCATATGAATTTTAGGACTTTTATTTTTTCTATTTCTGTGGAAAATAGCATTGGAACTTTCACGGAGATTGCATTGAATCTGTCAGAGAAGGCAATGGCACCCCACTTCAGTACTTTTGCCTGGAAAATCCCATAGACGGAGAAGCCTGGTAGGCTGCAGTCCATGGGGTTGCTAAGAGTCGGACACGACTGAGCGACTTCACTTTCACTTTTCACTTTCATGCATTGGAGAAGGAAATGGCAATCCACTCCAGTGTTCTTGCCTGGAGAATCCCAGGGACGAGGGAGCCTGGTGGGCTGCCGTCTATGGGCTCACACATAGTCAGACACAACTGAAGCGACTTAGCAGCAGCAGCATTGAATCTGTAGATCACTTTGGGTAGTGTAGCTATTTTAACAATATCAACTTTGTAATCCATTAGCATGGGATATATTTCCATTTCTTTGTGCCTTCCTCAATTTCTTTCATGAAAGTTTTAGTTTTCAGTATAAAGATCTTTCACCTCATTCAATTTATTCCCAAGTATTTTACTGTTTTCAGTGAAATTGTAAATGAGGTTGTTTTCTTAATTTCTTTTTCAAATAGGTCATTGTTAGTGTATAGAAACATGAATGATCTTTATTTGTTGACTTTGTATCCAGAAACTGAATTACTGAATTCATTTATTAGTTCTAATGGGTTTTTAGTGTTTTCTCTATATAAGATTAAGACATCTACAAATTTAACTTCTTCCTTTCTGATTTGGATGCCTTTTTTTCTTGCATAATTGCTCTGGCTAGGGCTTTCAGTACTAGGTTGACTATAAGTGGCGAGAGTGGGCATTCTTGTTTCTGACCATAGAAGAAAAGCTTTCAAGTTTTCACCATTTAGTATGATGCTAGTTGTGGGTTTCTCATATATGGCCTTTATTTTTTTGAAGACCTTATTGTTAGGAGCTGCCTGGGACTTGAGTCTAGTTATAGGTCAAGAAATAAAAAAGGGTTTGGGAAGAGGCTACTGAAGAGAATCAGCAGTGTCTTGTGAGGCAAGTACTTCAGTAAAGGCCATTACAGTTTCTTAGACAATGCAATGCTTATTGCAATGAACTGCTTATTGCCAAATTCAGACTTAAATTGAAGAAAGTAGGGAAAACCACTAGTCCATTCAGGTATGACCTAGATCAAGTCCCTTATGAGTATACAGTAGAAGTGACAAATAGATTTAAGGGACTAGACCTGATAGACAGAGTGCCTGATGAACTATGGACAGAGGTTCGTGACACTGTACAGCAGACAGGGATCAAGACAATCCCCATGGAAAAGAAATGCAAAAAAGCAAAATGGCTGTCTGAGGAGGCCTTACAGATAGCTGGGAAGAGAAGAGAAGTGAAAAGCAAAGGAGAAAAGGAAAGATATTCCCATCTGAATGCAGAGTTCCAAAGAATAGCAAGGAGAGATAAGAAAGCCTTCCTCAGTGATCAGTGCAAAGAAATAGAGGAAAACAACAGATTGGGAAAAACTAGATTTCTCTTCAAGAAAATTAGAGATACTAAAGGAACATTTCATGCAAAGATGGGCTCGATAAAGGACAGAAATGGTATGGACCTAACAGAAGCAGAAGATATTAAGAAGAGGTGGCAAGAATACACAGAAGAACTGTACAAAAAAATCTTCATGACCCAGATAATCACGATGGTGTGATCACTCACCTAGAGCCAGACATCCTGGAATGTGAAGTCAAGTGGGCCTTAGGAAGCATCACTACGAACAAAGCTAGTGGAGGTGATGGAATTCCAGTTGAGCTATTTCAAATCCTCAAAGGTGATGCTGTGAAAGTGCTGCACTCGATATGCCAGCAAATTTGGAAAACTCAGCAGTGGCCACAGGACTGGAAAAGGTCAGTTTTCGTTCCAATCCCAAAGAAAGGCAATGCCAAAGAATGCTCACACTACCACACAACTGCACTCATCTCACATGCTAGTGAAGTAATGCTCAAAATTCTCCAAGCCAGGCTTCAGCAATACGTGAACCGTGAACTTTCAGATGTTCAAGCTGGTTTTAGAAAAGGCAGAGGAACCAGAGATCAAATGCCAATATCCGCTGGATCATCGAAAAAGCAAGAGAGTTCCAGCAAAACATCTATTTCTGCTTCATTGGCTATGCCAAAGCCTTTGACTGTGTGGATCACAATAAACTGTGGAAAATTCTGAAAGAGATGGGAATCCCAGACCATCTGACCTGTCTCTTGAGAAACCTGTATGCAGGTCAGGAAGCAACAGTTAGAACTGGACATGGAACAACAGACTGGTTCCAAATAGGAAAAGGAGTCTGTCAAGGCTGTATATTGTCACCCTGCTTATTTAACTTATATGCAGAATCCATCATGAGAAACGCTGGGCTGGAAGAAACACAAGCTGGAATCAAGATTGCCAGGAGAAATATCAATGACCTCAGATACGCGGATGACACCACCCTTATGGCAGAAAATGAAGAAGAACTAAAGAGCCTCTTGATGAAAGTGAAAGAGGAGAGTGAAAAAGTTGGCTTAAAGCTCAATGTTCAGAAAACTAAGATCATGGCATCAGGTCCCATCACTTCATGGCAAATAGATGGGGAAACAGTGAAAACAGTGTCAGACTTTATTTTGGGGGGCTCCAGAATCACTGCTGATGGTGACTGCAGCCATGAAATTAAAAGACGCTTACTCCTTGGAAGGAAGGTTATGGCCAACCTATATAGCATATTTAAAAGCAGAGACATTACTTTGCCAACAAAAGTCTGTCTAGTGAAGGCTATGGTTTTTCCAGTGGTCATGTATGGATGTGAGAGTTGGACAGTGAAGAAAGCTGAGCGCCGCAGAATTGATGCTTTTGAACTGTGGTGTTGGAGAAGACTCTTGACAGTCCCTTGGACTGCAAGGAGATCCAATCAATCCATCCTAAAAGAGATCAATCCTGGGTGTTCATTGGAAGGACTGATGTTGAAGCTGAAACTCAATACTTTGGCCACCTCATGCGAAGAGCTGACTCACTGGAAAAGACCCTAATGCTGGGTAGGATTGGGGGCAGGAGGAGAAGGGGACAACAGAGGATGAGATGGTTGGATGGCATCACCAACTCGATGGACATGGGTTTGGGTAGACTCCGGGAGTTGGTGATGGACAGGGAGGCCTGGTGTGCTGCAATTCATGGTGTCGCAAAGAGTCGGACACGACTGAACGACTGAACTGAACTGAACTGAACTGAGACAATGCAAAGTTAATCTACTTAGCTGGAGATGGAAAGGCTACTTCCTTTGGCAAAGAAAGCTCAGTTAAATTTTGGGGTTCAGTGTCTCCAGCCTCGTCAAGTCATCCTGTACACCCTCATTCCAGTTTTCAGGAATTCCTTTCCAATTAATGTCTTCACTTTACCAGTAGACACCTTGGTAGGCTGTGAATTCAATACATTCTAAAGATGCTCAGAGAGCTACAAGAGAACACAGATAAACCCAAACTAACTCAAGTCTGTTGGAAACTAATAATTCAGCGACTAACAAGGTAGGCTGGCAGGCTGGAGACTCAGGGAAGAGTCACAGTTGGAGGCCAAACGCAGTCTGCTTGCAGAATTCCTTCTTGCTAGGGAGAGTCAGTCTTTGTTCTATTAAAGTCTCAACTGACTGGATGATGCCCAATTATGGAGAGTAATCTGCTTTACTCAAAGTCCACTGGTTTAAACGTTAAGTTCATCCAAAAAATACTTTCACAAGAACATCCAGAATAATGTTTGACCAAATATCTGAACACCATAGTCCAGCCAAGCTGACACATATAATCAACTATCACATTGGTCTCTTTAGCTGCCAACAGATTGAGGTAATTTGGGTTTATCTGTGTTCTCTTGCAGGTCTCTGAGCATCTTTAGAAAAGTTATTTTGACTATTTTGTCAGGCAATTCCTGGATCTCCATTGTTTGAGATCAGTTACTGGAAGTTTACTATGTTCCTTTGGTAGTCATGTTTCCCTGATTCTCTGTGATCCCCATAGCTTGGTGGAGGTCTGAGCATTTAAAGAAGCAGTCATTTTCTCCAGACTTTCTAGACTGATTTCATGGCAGGAAGACTGTCACCTGTAGGTAGGGCATGCTGGAGCATGCTGTGACCCCAGATCTAATGATACTGGGCCCAAGTACAGGGGCATGAGTTAGCACTAGGTCTGGGGGAATGTGAGGGCTCATCAGCTCAGACTTTTAGAGTCCACTGCATCAACAACTTCCCTGATAGCTCAGCTGGTAAAGAATCTGCCTGCGATGCAGGAGACCCTGGTTTGATTCCTGGGTCAGGAAGATCCCCTGGAGAAGGGATAGGCTACCCACTCCAGTATTCTTGGGCTTCCCTGGTGGCTCAGACAGTAAAGAATCTGCCTACAATATGGGAGACCTAGGTTCGATCCCTGGGTTGGGAAGATTCCATGGGGAAGGGAATGGCAACCCACTCCAGTATTCTTGCCTGTAGAGTTCCATGGACACAGGAGCCTGGCAGGCTACAGTCCATGAGATCACAAAGAGTCAGACACGACTGAGTGACTTTCACTTTTACTTGGCAAGCCCTGCAAGGGATCCATAGAGCCTTCAAGGGCTGCTGGGGTCCTTATCAGTGCCTTCAGGTTCAGCAGCTAGGGACCACGGCAAGCAGCGGAAGTAGCCAGAGCTGGTGGTATACACATGCTTGGCTGAAGGTGCCAGCTGTAGGTGCCTGTGAGTGTGAAGGGTCAGTTTCAAACACAAAGGTAGTAATGAGTACCAGGGCAGGAAGCACTGGAAGCTGCAGGGGTCCTGGTTGTTAGTGTGCACTACTATGGCTGCTGGGTCTTGCCAAAGGTGTACAGCGGTGGAGGCTGCTGATGGGGTTTGTGCCAAAGGCATGCAGGTGCACGAGTGGAGGGACTAGCTACAGGTAACACAGTGTTGCACGTCCATGATAAAAGATAGGGCCTGATCCCAGTCTGCAAGCTGCTGCAGGGACCCTGGCTGTTGGCATGCTCTCCCATGGCTGTGAGTCTCCCTCTAGGTGTGTAGCACAGAAGTGGTGGCCAGAGAAGGGTACCGAGTTCGGGGGCAGGTGGGTGTACAGCTGGAGGGTCTAGCCTTGGGTAGGTGCATAGCAGTGTGGGTCAGCCCCGAAGGTCAAGGCTGGTGTCTTTCTCTAGTACAGCTGCAGAGTTCCTGGACTCTGGAAGATGCAGGGAGCAGGAGGAAGGAGGGGCAGGGGGGAGGGGCACAGGACTTAGGCAGGGGGCATCAGGGAATGCAAAAAGCAAAGTGAGTGTAATCAGCAGGGGATCTCTTGCAGCTGTGCTGGCCCTTAGTTTTTTTCCAGTGGCAAAATTTCCTGGGTTTGTCTACAGAGCAGGTCACTGGGAACCACAATCGCTCCCACTGTGACTACGACCGGTAGTCCTCGCTTTTATTTCTTGTTCCTTGCTGTCTTTGTGCATCTCTGCTTTGTCAGTCTCTGGGATGGTTGAAACTGAAGTGGAAACTTTGTGCAGTGCCCTGAAGGGCTAGGAAAGCTGCTTGTTCACGCCACTCTTCCTTTCCCTGGGAGAACTCTTTTTAGCTGGGAATTTCCTCTGGGTGCTGGACAGTGCCAGTGGGCTGTGGGATAGGATCACGCAGGCAAAATGAAGCTGTCTTCCTTCCCTTTTTGTGTGGTTATTTTCACATTTTTTTTGTTCCACTCCGTTGCTGAAGTAGACTTCAGAGCACTCAAAGGGCTGCTTTTTGTTGTTTGGTTTTTGTTCATGGATAGCTAATTACTGATCTTGATGGGCAGATGGAGTTTGGGGTCTCCTATGCTACCATCTTGATGATGTCACCTGGTTTTTGCTTTTATCTTTACTAGTTTTAGTTCTGCTTTGGGTTACTCCAATCTTTTTAAAAAGTTTTGATTTGGATGTATCTAGTTATTCTTTTAATATATTTTATTACTGTGAAATTGTAATTTTTAATTTCTTTTATTATTTTTAAGTACTGTGAAATAAAACATACATATAGAAAATTCCATTAAAATGTATAGTTTGACAAATAATTGTAAAGCACTGTCCAGGTACTGTTTGAGTCTCATAAAACAGAATTACGGTATGTGAATTCTTTTGTGAAATTTCTTTCTCTCAGCATATAAGAAGAAATATGTAATTTTGCATATTTACTTTGTTGATTTTGAAATTACTTAATAAGATTCCATTGTATGAACATCCTACAAAAATCCTTTACATTGATAAATCAATTTTTTTTTCAAATTGTGCTATTACAAAACTGCATGACTACTCTTGGAAATATAACCTGGTACACAAGTGTTTGAGATTAAGGTATATATTTTCAACCTTATTAGAGAATGCCAAACACTTTGGCAAAATAATCACACAAATTTACACTCCCATAAGCAGTGTATGAAACTTTCTATTTTAGCACAACCTCACCAATGCTTGATGTTGTCAGACTTCATAAATTTTGCAGCTATAGAGCTTCTGCATTGGTATTCCATTATGGTTTTCCCCGATTACTAATGATAAGCTCCTTTTCTTATGTTATTTGACCATTTGTATTTGCTTTCTTGTAAATAAAATAAAAACATTTTCTCGGTGGTTTGATTTTTGTTCATTTGCAGGAGTTATATGTTCTGAATATGAATCTTTTTTATTATACCCCTTTCTTGCTGTATTGTACTGTCTAAGACATCCAATACTGTATCAAATACAAGTGGTGAGAATGGGCACCCTTATCTGGTTCTTGATCTTAAGGATATATTATTCAACCTTTCACTCTTTAGTATGAGATTACCTGTGTTCTATAGATGCTCTTTAGCACCCTGAGGGCATTCCTCCTTAGTCCTAGTCTGCTAGGTGCTATGATCTAAATGATTTGTGTCTTTCCAAAATTCTTAGTTAAAATCCTAATCGCCAAAGATGATGCTATTAGGATGTGGGCTTTTGGGAGGTGCTTCAGTCATGAGGTAGAGCTCTCTTGAATGGAAATAGTGCTTTCTAAAAGAGACTCCTCAGAGAACCCTCGTCCCTTTCACCATGTGAGAACACAATGAGAAAACACCAGCTATGAACCAGCATGAGAGCCCTCCTCCCCCAATTATACTGGTGCCTTGATCTTGGACTTCCTAGCCTCCAGAAATGTTGCTTATAAGCCACCCAGTCTCTAGTATTTTGTTATAGCAGCCAGAATGGACTGCGACATCAAGATTTCTTTTTTAAAAATCATGAATGGGTATTGAATTTTGTCCAACACTCTTCCTGATATGATCATGTGATTTTTCTTCTTTAGCCTGTTGATATAGTGGATTACAATGATTGCCATACATGAGATAAGTCCTACTTGGGAGCTAAGGTAGGCAGGATACAGGGCCCCAAAGATGCCCACAATCTAATCTTCATGAAACCGTAAATATGCTACTTATATGGCAGAAGGGACTGACTGTACAGATGAGATTAAAGTTAAGGACTGTGAGATGAGATTATCTTTGATAGTGTGGGCCCAATCTAGTCACCTGAATTCTTTTTTTTTAACTTTACAATATTGTATTTGTTTTGCCATACATTGACATAAATCCACCATGGGTGTACATGTTTTCCCCCTCCAGAACCCCCCTTCCACCTCCCTCCCCATCCCATCCCTCCAGGTCATCCCGGTGCACCAGCCCCGAGCACCCTGTATCATGCATTGAACCTGGACTGGCGATTCGTTTCACATATGATAATATACATGCTTCCATGCCATTCTCCCATATCATCCTGCCCTCGCCCTCTCCCATAGAGTCCATAATACTGTTCTATTTATCTGTTTCTCTTTTGATGTCTCGCATACAGGGTTATCTTTACCGATTGACTAAATACCATATATATGTGCTAGTATACTGTATTGGTGTTTTTCTTTCTGGCTTACTTCACTCTCTATAATAGGCTCCAGTTTCATCCATCTCAATAGAACTGATTCAAATGTATTCTTTTTTTTTTAATAAATTTATTTATTTTAGTTGGGGGCTAATTACTTTACAATATTGTAAGTTTTTGCCATACATTGACATGAATCAGCCATGGGTTTACATGTGTTCCCCTTCCTGGACCCCCCACCCACCTCCCTCCCCATCCCATCCCTCTGGGTCATCCCATTGCCCCGGCCCTGAGCATTTGTCTCATGCATCGAACATGGAATGGTGTTCTGTTTCACATATGATACTATACATGTTTCAATGCTATTCTCCCAGAACGTCCCACCCTCACCTTCTCCTTCAGAGTCCATAAGACTGTTCTATGCATCTGTGTCTCTTATTCTGTCTCGCATATAGGGTTATCGTTACCATCTTTCAAATTCCATATATATGCATTAGTATACTGTATTGGTATTTTTCTTTCTGGCTTACTTCACTCTGTATAATGGGCTCCAGTTTCATCCATCTCAGTAGAACCGATTCAAATGTATTTTTTTTAATGGCTGAGTAATATTCCATTGTGTATATGTACCACAGCTTCCTTATCCATTCGTCTGCTGATGGACATCTAGGTTTCTTCCATGTCCTGGCTATTGTAAACAGTGCTGTGATGAACATTGGGGTACACGCGTCTCTTTCAATTCTGGTTTCCTCGGTGTGTATGCCCAGCAGTGAGATTCCTGGGTCATATGGCAGTTCTATTCCCAGTTTTTGAAGGAATCTCCACACTGTTCTCCATAGTGGCTGTACTAGTTTGCATTCCCACCAACAGTGTAAGAGGGTTCCCTTTTCTCCACACCCTCTCCAGCATTTATTGCTTGTAGACTTTTGGATAGCAGCCATTCTGACTGGAGTGAAATGATACCTCATTGTGGTTTTGATTTGCATTTCTCTAATAATGAGTGATGTTGAGCATCTTTTCATGTGTTTGTTAGCCATCTGTATGTCTTCTTTGGAGAAATGTCTGTTTAGTTCTTTGGCCCATTTTTTGATTGGGTCGTTTATTTTTCTGGAATTCAGCTGCAGAAGTTGCTTGTATATTTTTGAGATTAATTGTTTGTCTGTTGCTTCGTTTGCTATTATTTTCTCCCATTCTGAAGGCTGTCTTTTCACCTTGCTTATAGTTTCCTTTGTTGTGCAAAAGCTTTTAATTTTAATTAGGTCCCATTTGTTTATTTTTGCTTTTATTTCCAATATTCTGGGAGGTGGGTCATGGAGGATCCTGCTGTGATTTATGTCGGAGAGTGTTTTGCCTATGTTTTCCTCTAGGAGTTTTATAGTTTCTGGTCTTATGTTTAGATCTTTAATCCATTTTGAGTTTATTTTTGTGTATGGTGTTAGAAAGTGTTCTAGTTTCATTCTTTTACAAGTGGTTGACCAGTTTTCCCAGCACCACTTGTTAAAGAGATTGTCTTTTCTCCATTGTATATTCTTGCCTCCTTTGTCAAAGATAAGATGTCCATAGGTGTGTGGGTTTATCTCTGGGCTTTCTATTTTGTTCCATTGATCTATATTTCTGTCTTTGTGCCAGTACCATACTGTCTTGATGACTGTGGCTTTGTAGTAGAGCCTGAATTCAGGCAGAAATGTATTCTTTTTAATGGCTGAGTAATATTCCATTGTGTATATGTACCACAGCTTCCTTATCCATTCTTCTGCTGATGAGCATCTAGGTTTCTTCCATGTCCTGGCTATTATAAACAGTGCTGCGATGAACATTGGGGTACACGTGTCTCTTTCAAGTCTGGTTTCCTCAGTGTGTATGCCCAGCAGTGGGATTGCAAAGAACCTTTCCCAGCTGTGATCAGAAGATTTGACTACCAAGAATGGTTAGAGAGATGCAATATTGCTAGCCTTGAAGATGAAGGGAGGGCCATGACCCAGGGAATGTGGGTAGTACTTGAAAACTGAAAAAGACAAGGAAACAGCATATCTCTTAAAGTTTCCAAAAAGTAACACAACCAATGCCTTGGTTTTAGCTCAGTGAGATCCATGTTGGATTTCTAACCTAAGGAACTATAAAGTAGTATATGTTGCTTAAACAATTACATTCACAGTAATTTGTTACAGCAGCAATAGAACACTAACATAGCTATGATGTAGCAGTTCTTTTTAGATATTTCTGGATTCAGTTTTAAAATATTTTCTTGAGATTTTTTTGTGCTTAAGTTCATGAGAGATAAGAGTCTGTAGTTTCTTTTTGAACTGATTTGACTGGTTTTAATATCAGAGTAATACTCACCACATTAAATGTATTACGAGGCATTTCTTCCTCTTCTATTTTCTGGAAGAGATTATGTAAAAATTGGTGTTAATTCTTTAATTATTTGGTAGAGTTCTTCAGTGGAAACATTTGAACCAAGAGATTTCTTTGAGGGGAAATTTTCAAATTACAAATTCAATTTCCTTAATTGTTGTAGAGCCACTCAGATGATCCATTTCACATTGGCTGAGTTTGGATCATTTATGGTTTTTGAGAAATTGGTCTATTTCATCTAAGTTGTAGAATTTATGTGTATAAAGTTGTTTGTAATAGTCTCTTATCCTTATTAATGACTGCAGGTGATAGTCATTTTTATTTCTATTGTGGATGATTGGGTCTTCTCTCTTTTTATTTTTGTACCTCTTAGAGTTTGTCAGTTTTATTGATCTTTCAAAGAAACATCTTTTTGTTTCATTGATTTTCTCATTTGTTTTCTTGTTTTTCACTTCATTGAGTTCTGCTATCTGTATTATTTTCTTTCTTCCACTTGTTTTGCTTAATTTTTCTCTTCTTTTTGTACTCTTGCCTGGAAAATCCCATGGAAGGAGGAGCCTGGTGGGCTGCAGTCCATGGGGTCACTAGGAGTCGGACACGACTGAGCGGCTTCACTTTCACTTTTCACTTTCATGCACTGGAGAAGGAAATGGCAACCCACTCCAGTATTCTTGCCTGGAGAATCCCAGGGACCGGGGAGCCTGGTGGGCTGCTGTCCCTGGGGTCGCACAGAGTCGAACACGACTGAAGCAACTTAGCAGCAGCAGCAGCTCTTCTTTTTCTAGTTTCTTGAGGTACAGACTTACTGATTTGAGACTTTTCTTCCTTTCTAATTCAAGTATTAATGCTATAAATTTCCCTCTCAATACTACTTTAGTTGCATCATACATATTTTGATATGTCATATTTTCATTTAATTAAATTTCATTTGAGATTTCCTCTTTAACCCATGAGTTATTAGAAAGTGTTTTGCTTAATTTCAAAGTTGTTTAGAGATTTTCCTGATATCTTTCTATTATTGATTTTTAGCATGATTCCATTATGATCAAAGAAAATACATTGTATAATTTCAACTTAAAATTTTGTTGAGGCTTGTTTTATGAGTTGGAATATGGTTTATGTTGAGGAATATTTCATAGGCACTTGAAAATAATGTGTGTTCTACTGCTGTGGGATGAAATATTCTATAAATCTGAATTAGATTCTGTTGGTCAATGGTATTATTGAGTTCTATATCCTTGCTGATTTTCATCTAGTTGTTTTATAGTTGTTAAGAGAGGGATTTTGAAGTTTATAGCTATAATTGTGGTTTTATCTGTTTAGCCCTTCAGTTCTACCAATGTTTGCTTCATACATTGAAGTAAATATCTCTTATATATCATAGGATTGATTATTTGTTCCTTATCTTTGATTTCTTACACAGTCTTATCAGAGATCTATATTTGTCTTTTCAAAGGAAACTTTTTTGATTTTGTTGATTTTTATATTTTTTCTATTTCATTCATTTTTTCTTATTTTTAATTTTTCCCATTTTATAATTTATTTTTGTTTATTTTACTGAGATCAGTTTCAGACTTCTTTTTTTAATATATGCATTTAAAGGTTTAAATGTTACTTTGCATGAGTACATGCTCAGTCACTTTAGTCATGTCTGACTCTTTGCAACCCCTTAAACTGTAGCCCACCATGTTCCTCTGTCCATGGGATTCTCTAGGCAAGAATGCTGGAGTGGGCTGTCATGCCTTCCTCCAGAGGTCTTTCCAATCCAGGGATCAAAACTGTATCTCCTGCATCTCCTGCTTTGAAAGCAGATTCTTTACTGCTGAGCCACTGGGGAAGCCCCAAATGTTACTTTACATATAGCTTTATGTGCATCTTAGTTTTTTCTGGTTTTTAAATAAAGTTCTATTGGCATCTACGTTTTAATGTGCAAAATTTCAGTCATTATTCAGTTTTAAATATTTTCTAATTTCCATTATGATTTCTTTATTGACCAATAGCTACTGTGAACTATATTTGTTAGTTTCCAAACAATTTTTTAAAAGATTATGTGTAGTTATCTTCCTGAAAATGATTCCCAAATTAATTGCATTATGGTCAGAAAGCTGACACTGCTATGAATTGCTGCTCCTCCACCATCTTCTTTCTCTGTTAATGGAGTTACAGTTAACCACCCCTATAATAAATTTTGGACCCATTCAGAACATCACACTCACATATATAGCCGATCAATCATCAGACATAAATCTTAAATCTGGACCCTGCACATCAACCTACCTACACTGACTTAGTTCATTTCCTTAGTATCTTACAACACACCTTCTTCTTTCAATATCTTGCTTTCTGTCACCTTCCCACAAGAGTGGGACCAATCCCTACCCCACTCTGGTTCATGCTAGTTTAACTCAGACCACTCCTGGGATGTATCCAGAACACTGATAATTTCAGATCAAAGTTTTTTGGGGCCCAATTGAAGCACCAAATGATGGACTAAGGGTTCAGTGGCATCTTGCTCCGTCACTTATAAGCTGAATAATCCTGAGCAAGTTCCTTAAACTCTAAGCCTGTTTCCTCATCAGCAAAAATGTAGTAATAATGTTTACATTATAGGGTTGTTACAAGAATTAAATTATAAGTAATGTAAGTTAGGTGTTTATCACATAGTAGATGCTCAATAAATTGTAGCCAGTAACACTAGTCATTGAAATAATAGTAGTACCCAGACTTACCCCAGTTTTCACCAATTTCCATCTAGGAGAAGGTAGCAAGATTCAGCCAAGGATAACCTTTCTTCAAAAAGTTGCCTATTTGCCAATAAAGACAATAATTCTACCTTTAGGGATACTGAGTCATGGTATTTACCTAACTCTGCAGCACTAAGTATTCAAAGTAAAGTAGACTTATCTTAGGTGAACATTAATTGCCATGTCACTCAACTTCCAAAAGTAAACCTCAAAAAGGAAAGGGTAACTTATAAAAAAAAGTAGGAGGTAAATAACTGCTTGAACATCAAATACTTTCTACAACACCATAGTTTTATTAATTAATTGCAAATGGATCAAAAATACCACATGGAGTAAATTCCTTTTAATACATAGTGGTGTAATAATTAAAGGACACAGTCTTTGCAAAATTCGTTTGTTGTTCTGCCAAAATCTAAAGTGGGATGCAGTATCTAGATTCTCTAAACTACATCCATCTCACCTAATATGCTCTTTAGAAAGCGCTATATCTTTGTGCCTTTTCCCCTTAAATGTTTAAAGGAAAAGTTACTAAAACACAAAAGTAAGCAAGGAAATAAGTATATCTGATAAAAATGCTTTGAAATTCAAATATAAAAAAATTAATTTTTAGTAATATCTCACACTATGACTGTTAAGCACTTCCTATGTGGTGAATCTCATGCTAAGCAATTTAAATCCATATTTCAATTAATTCTCACAACATCCTTGAGAAACAAGTGTTACGATTATATCTACTTTTAAGATGTAGAAATTGAGGTTCTAAGAGATTAGGTAAAATTGTAAAAGCCACATCTTGAACCTAGGTCAGCAAAACATCAGCTCTTAATCACTAGAGCTTTTATTAGATGTGATTGTTTCAGTCTGATGGAGCAATTATCTCGTACCAACTTCTGTGTAGAAAGGCCAAATGAGATTAGTTCTTATCTACCTATGAAAATTCCCTAGGCCACAGGCTGATGTTCTTGTTTAAACCATGCAGTTGGGAACACCTGCCTTGGTGCCTCCCACACCTCCCCAAGTCTTCTGACCCCTCCCTTTCCCCTAGGCCAAGTCAAAGAATGAGAAACTTGCTAAATTTATCAAATTATTGAAAAAACTGATTCATTTAACCATTTACAACATTTATATAAATCCAAATTGGCTGGGATGTTTCTAGCAGCTTTTGGAGATTTTTGTGCAGTTTAGGTTACCAGCATAAAGATTTCACTGAATCTAGTTTTTCTGCAGCTGTTTTGCTCCTGCCTTTCATCATGGATAGCTAAAGTTCAATGAATTCTAGATTTTTCAATACTTTGGATATATGACCTTTTAAACTGAGAATTACTTGTGTATTTCAAATTACAAGTGTTGCTCATGTCTCAAATACCAAGGATTTCAGAACCAAGGTAGAAGGATTTGCTCATCCAACGTATTTTTAATTCAGCTCATAGTATTTTGCAATTATTTTAATTCAGACTTGTTAAACAGACTTGATAAAAATGAATATTTTGCATGAGTTTTGGGGAGTATCAAGAACTGGGAAGTGTCTCAGATTTCACTCCACTTATCTAAAAACTCATTCTGACACAGTTCCGTGGGTGCCAACATAAGACAGGAGACTCCTAGGTCAGAAGTGAAGTGAAATTTATTACTCAAATAAACAGCAGAAGCTAGATTATCATCACATTGGTGCAGGATCCCTGAGCCCCAATTCCCAAAAGCAATGGGTAGAGGGCCAGATGATATCCCCCACACACCCACACAGAACTGTATTACAAGAGAAGAATTCTGAGCTTAGGGAACCCGAATCTTTTGAAATGGAAAGTAAACATTCTTGTCCTTTGCTTAGGAGGGAGACACTGTTCACTATACAAATATCCTTGAAATGACAATCCAGAACAAAGACAGTCTTGTCTTGCTTACAAGATGCTTATCTTGCTTACAAGATGTACAAAAACATGATAGAGCCTTGGATAACTGTCTCCCAAAAAGCAGATGAAAAGTGCTCAATTTCTGAAATGTGAATCACCCAAGAAAATGAGCTGCAACTGAGACTGACAAATTTATGGTAAAATCCCTGTGGTAAACTGGCTGCAGCAAATTAAAAATGAAACCCAAGCTTAAACTACATTAACTGAAATTAAGCTTTAGAAAATCTTCAGTGGTTGGTGAACTGTCTCATTCGACATAGATTGCTACAAATTTTATACTAATAAGCAGAAATAACTTTTTAGTGAATCAATACTACTGTAGTTGGCAATTTGTCATGTTGGCCATTCTACAAGTTGAACTGATTTTGGGCAAATAGATCTTTATTTGAATTGGTGTGCTTCCTAGTTCCACATTTAAGGTCCTATTCCCTATTGGTCTCAATTATAACTAGCTATAAGCTAAGGTGCTAACTAAGAATATAGTTTTTTTTTTCCTTTTTCAATAATGTCTGCATTTTAATAGAGAACTTGAGAAATCGGAAAATTTGACAAATTGACAAAATGACTCTGGCAACTCCTAGAGTAATGAAATCTATGTTGTCAAATTTTCTAGCTTTTGTCATATACCGGAGTAGGTATTTGGACACATGCTAGCTTCCCCAAATCTCACAAATCAGAACACATGTGTTAGTTTTTTCATTCTGAGTGGGGTCTCTAATTCATTGACTTTTTAATCTCAATCCAAAGTCTCCATTCTGTTATTGTTTCACTCTTTGTCCAGTTTCACTCCCTCACTTCATTATTCTATAAATTCTCTTGCAAAGTCTCTGATCTCCTTTACTTCTCTCTCCTTTACTCCAAATGGCCAGCACTAGAACATCCCAAACATTTGCCTATTTTGTGCTGTGTCCATGCAGCTGAGCTTGGCTAGAGAATTCCAACACTAGACAAATCAGTATGCCTATAAATTGATGAATGCCAACTGCAAGTGGGCACTTAATAACACCTGGTAGTCTTAGCAAAACTCATACATTTTTTTCCCTAAAGCTGCGTTCCCACTGCCCACAATAATGTTTCATACTTTACCCCTTTCCACATTTCCTATGCCTCCTTCTCCTCCCTAAAAGGACTGTATTATGATTTAATGGCCCCTAGACACTTTTGCCTTCATGAGTCTCTTCCTCCAGTTAAAAAAAAACCCTAAAAATTGTGCTTTACCACTGAGTTGGTATAGGTTAATTCATCATTATATATTCATCGTTGTCATATTCATTTGTTTCCTCCTGATTTCAAAAGAAATTAAAACATTTTCGAGGGCACCTAAAATACTGTGAACCCTAGGTGGGCACTGTGACTGTTCCTGTGGGTCAGCTCTGCTCCCCTGCATCTCTTTATCTGGTGGCTTTTCTTTTAGCTTTATTTAGAAAATAGGTAAAAAATTCTTCATCTTGCCATATAGAGCTTGCAAATGAAACCTGAGTAGGAGATCTGGAGTTGGAATCATCTCTATACAGCAGGGATTCTCAACCTTGGCACTGTTGGAAATTTGTGTGGTATGATTCTTTGTTGTGAGGGACTGTAGGATATTTAATAGCATCCATTGTCTCTGTCCTCTAAATACCAGTAGCACTTCCCCAATCATAGCAACCAAAATGTCTTCAGACATTGCCAGAAGTTCCCTGAGAAGCAAAATAGCCCCTAGTTGAGAATAACAACTCTACAGATAAAAATTGAAACCATGGCAGTGGATGAGTTCTCTTTGGGAAAATGTTTACAATAAGAAGAGGATAATAGTAGAGGATAAGAGTAAGTCCCAACCTATGAGGGACTAGCAAAAGAAAACGAACCACAAGAAAATACTGCCTTGCTCCTAATCTGGAGTAGACCTGGAGGATTCACTTAGAAATTTTCAAATGTCTGCAACCTCTTTATAAACTAGCCAAACAAGAGATTTGTAAAACCACCTACCTGGACCTTCTCAGAGATGGGAAAGTCCCCCCGCCTACCCGCCCCCCGCCATCAGAATGATTCACTGCATTCCTGTCTAAAGATGAAGAGTTGAAATGGACAACCTCTGAGAATTTGCCTAAGCCCCTGAGGTTCTGTGAAATAGTCCTCCTTGTTGTAAACAGGGCCCGAATACTACAAAACCAGAAACTTTCTTGATTTCTTTTAAACTAAAGGTCAAATCTGAGACCTCCGTAGGCCATATGGAGTTGTGGCAGATGCAGCATTCCTTTCCAAATCCCGTTTCCTCGCGAGTGTTTCTCCCTAATAAACCTTTTGCCCTCCTAACTTTATTTCAGCATCTGCTTCTCAGAGAATCCAAACTAACACAAGAGTATAGTTTATTTCTTCTTTCCACGATGTGGAAAATATCTAAAGTGTATAGTATCCTCAGTTCCCACATTAGTTTTGCTCCATAATCCTGGTTTTGTAAATGAACACGTGCTAAAGAGAGTGCATACAAACTACAGCCTTTGAACTGAAGACCTGGAGCCGAAGTATGCTTTCAAAAGGGGGAAGTGCGGCCCTTCATTTCCTTATTTTACTACTCGCTATGTTATTTTTTCTCACCTGAAGAGTGCTTAACTTCACTTCTGCTTGATTCTCCTCATGAGATGACTAAACTCACTGCTGACATTCAAGGAAGACTCTGCTTGCAGTGGCTGAACAGACCCTGTAGGTCCCTCAAGGGACTTAATACCTTTTGATTTGAGTAGGAGTAATTCATCAGTAGTGTCACAAACACGACTGTCTGTGCTCGGTATACTTATATGTGACCCTACACACTGTGGACAGGGTGGACTCATAAAGCTCATCTGTGGCTTGAGCTGAAAATTGGCCAAGGCCACAGCAGGGCAGTGTACTCTGCTAGGTTTTGCATAGTCAAGAGTCTTTCAACAGGTTACCTTTAAATCCTTGAAATACCCGGGAATCTTGTGGTTACTAATCTTATAGTTATAAATACCAACAAGTATGTTAATCAAAGGACATTCTCTCTGGTAAACTGTCTGCCTTGGGGTTCATTGGTGTTTGTTTAAATTGTGCTTCTAATGTGGTAGAAATGGAATTCTTCCCCATATTATGTTGTTCTTATGGCCCCCGTGTTCTCACTCAGTATAATCAGCTCCCCTTGAGTAGCAGGCAGAACTGGTGACTTGCTTCTAACCCACAGAATATTGCAAAGATAATGAGCTAGCTCTCCTGTGATTACCTTCCAATTTACATGGAAGCCTCTGGGCAGACTAGTTCTCCACTCTCCTAATGACCTTGAAAAAGAAAGCTGCCATGAGTTCTACAGTCACAAGGAAATTACTGCTTCCAACAACCTAAGGGAACCTGGAAGGATATCCTTCCCCAGTCAAGCCTCTGATGACAATATTGCCTAGCTGACACCTTGATTGTAGCCTTGTGAGACCCTGAGCAGAGAGCCCAGATGAGTGGTGACCAGGCTCCTGACTTATGGAAGCTTTAAGATAATAAATGCCTATTGTTTTAAATTTCTAAATATGTGGTCATTTGTTCCACAGAAACAGAAAATTAATACAAACTGCTTATTTTAAATTTTAAATTGCTTTTTCTCTTTCGTACCTCTGTCAGAGTTTATTGGAGGTTGTAAATCTTATTTTTTTGTTTGTTCCAGAGTAAGCATTTAACATTTTTATGGAAGGAAATAAATAGTATTTTAATACTTTTTTCCCTCAAACTAGTAACAAAGACTGCAAAATAATCAAACCCTTTACTCTGTGTTTTAGTCAAGTCCAGGAGTTGATTAATCAGAATAAAGTTGACCTTATTTCATATTTCACATTGACATTCAGTTTGGCCTCTGTCTCTTAAATGTTTCATTTGCATTCTATGATGAAAAACAAAAGAAAAAGAATCCAACCCGACCCCTCAAAAAATCTAAACAATATAAAACAGGCTTTGCCTGATGGCTGATTTCAGTTCAAGCCATCAAACATTTGGGTAGTATATTTTCACTGAATTGCCTATTAAATTATGTTTCTTAAAGGAAAAGGGGACAACCTGAATGTTTCAAACATTTAAAGTGACTCTACTAGTGATTATTATGTAAGTAACTGAATTTGGTATTTTAGTGACACAGAGAAGAAAATTAACTGTGGAGAGAAAAGTTTTTGTGCTAGCTTTATAGTTTATATCCCTCAGGGAAGGCTAGCATAAGTTATTTTACAGATAAAATCATTTTCTAGAGTGACCTTTGGTATATTTATTTTATTATTCTGGATAATGTATAATAAACACATTTCAGTATTTCTTTACCTAAGGTAAAGCCCTTTTGTCATTTGAAAGGAAAATTATTATCCAAATTTCATTTGAAAGAGTGAGTATTATCTTCCAGCAAGTAACAGAAAGGGAGGTAATGGAAGATGTAGGTCAAACAAAAGATGTTTGATATGAATTATAGATGTTTTACAGTATCTTTTAAGTCTATAAGAGCAAATATCTTACCTCCTTAATCTGTCTTTTTCCTTTTCTTTTTTTTCAGTAGAAAATAGATGGCTTACTACATTCACTTAGAAAAAGTATCCCAACATGCCTGTAATTGTGAAATTCCTGGGGAGTGAGTTAGTGTATATCAGTTGACATTGTCTTTTTATAGCTCTTGAGACACATTCTTCCTTATAAAGGGAAGCATATATGCTGTAGAAAACTTTTTTTAAAATGAGAGAAAATTGCAGAGCAAAGAAATATAGTGTCAGAGAATGGCTTAGAATACAAAGTATTTTAGAAAAATTCTAAGGTGGTGGAGTGGGGGAAGCTTAGAACAGGAGGAAATACTGCTACAGACCTCTAAAATGAAAGAGGTTTGAAGATTTTGGAGAGAATCCAGAAGAGAGAAGATATTAAAGCTAGAGAAAATAGCGCATGTGGCTTTTTTTTAAGTTAAAAGAATAGTGATTTCCCCCTTCCCAAGAAGAAATGAACAGATTGTTTCTAACATGTAGGTCCATCAACTGTATTATCCCTTTCATACAGTCTAGGAATCCCTTCAAAGACCATTCAATTTAAAGTTCCTTTAATAAACACATGTCATAATTTGTGGCCAGTCAGATCTTTTGAATACCTAAATTTGGGGATCGGCCCACCTCATGCATCTGGTTTTCCCTACCTAGAATTCCAAAAGTCACTCTTCCAGCCTTCCTGAAAACTAGGGCATAAACACCTCAGCCAATGAATACACTCAAACCAGTGAAGTGCACTTAATGAGATTTCAGTTTAAAAGAGACACACATGAGGAAGTGGACAGGGTCAAGACCACTCTCTGAAGATGATGGCAGAGGCAATGGCTTTCAGGGACAATAAGGACAGCAGTTCAGCATTCATTGCCCATGATCAGTGGGGAAATCTGTGGAGTCTGTGCCCAGTGGCAGCAATGATGGATCCCTTCCTGGATTCCCATTCTGAAGTGACATTTGAGTGTTGCCCATATATCTTCAAGCCTGAGTCTCTAATCTCTCAGAGGGTCTAATGAGGCTTCTCAAAGCTGTTAGATACATTTTCTGCTTAACCAGCTATAGTGAGTTTTAATGGTATAACTAAGACGTCTGAGTGATATGGATCCCTTTTTAAATAGGACAGCTTTGAAATCCTCTTTACAATACAAAGGGACTCATCCACAAACAGCTTTTCTAAAATGGGTGCAATTTTATTTAATCCAGAGTCAGAAGAAATGGCACCCTAGGGAAGTTCTTTGCGACTCAGCAGTATACTAAAAATATGGGAAATTAAAACACCCATAAATGAGTACACTAGGCTAAGATAAATGGAATGCTAAATTTTGTTTTATTAGATGGAGGGAAATCTATTTTAAAAATGGACGGGACTGTGTGCTCAGTCATGCCCGACTCTTTGTGACCCCATGGACTGTAGCCCACCAGGCTCCTATCCATGGAATTTTCCAGGCAAGAACATTGGAGTGGGTTGCCAGTTCCTCCTCCAGGGGATCTTCCGGACCCAGGGATCAAAGCCAGGTCTCTTGGGTCTCCTGCATTGCCAGGTGGGTTCTTTTACCACTAGTGCCACCTGGGAAGCCCCAAATAACCACATATAATCCAGGGGTAGTAAGAAATGATGGTGGTATAAATAAAACTAGAATTGTATAATGTTGATAATTGCTGAATCTGTGTGATGGCTATTCTATTTACTCTATGTGTTTGTGATTTTCCTTAATAAAAATGTAAAAATAAAAATAATTATAAATTACTGAGTTAACATTAGTTGGGAAAAATACCTGCTTCCCTATTTATCTTGAGAATAGAGAAGCAACACTAAATATTCCTTAGAAATTTTGATATCAGTGTTGCCAAGCAATAGAACCAAGTGAGAAAAATTCATAAAATAAAAGATAAAGACAGACTTATAGTTGGTGTGTCTGCTTTTTCAGCCATTTTTGTCCTTGGTGTCCAAGGAATAGCTCATTCAGTCAATCCACAAATATTTTTATTAGCATCTGCCACATACTGGCATTGTTCTTGGTACTTGGGATATATCAAGAAATAAAATAAAGATACTTACATTTACCTAAACTTTTTCCTTTAAGTATTACACAAAATCTCAACCAAAGCTTTTTATCCATATCTCCAGTCTATAATTATCTAGTTTTTAAATTCTAAGACTGTCTCCTGTTTCTATAGTATAGAACCATAAGTTTTTTTATAGTTGAAAAGGAACTTAGAATGCACTTAGATTGCATCATAAAGTACTACTTCTCACTTTATTATAATTGATATAATACTTTGCCTTTGTAGAGTCTTTTATAAGTTACAACATGCCTTCCTGAGACCCAGAGAGGACAAGAGACTCGCCAAGTCTATACTGTCTGTGAGTAGCTGAACAAATACCTCCCGATAGGCATGCTGGTACTTTTTTTTCTGCTATACTAAAATTTTTCTGCTTAAATTTCATTGGTTGTGGTTGACTGGAAAGACTTTAACCTAAAAGACTTTCACCTAAAAGTCCTACTGTAAATCCTGAGCTTGTTTATCTCTCTCGACTCCATTGCTCTCTGTCCCTCTTCCTTCTCCTCCCTCACTGGCTCTAACCCAGAGCTACAAATGACTAAGACAGGTTTTCTCTTTAGCACTGACATCCTCATATGTTGCCATTCCTTAACCATTGTTCAGCTAGGCTCTCCTAATTTAGAGCCTTTAATCTCCTTTGATAACATCATCTCTTCATTATTCTAAATAACTTGTCATGATGTTTTCATCCATCTCCTGTTATTTACACGTTTTAGATGTCTAGGTACTCAATAATGAACAAAGAATGGGGTCCCCAGGACTGACAATTCTACTGTTGTACTGAGTGACTTGCAAGTTTTCTCCTACTTCTTAGCTCAATAGAATATGTCCCCAAGTGATACAGCCCCTAAGGGCATTCTGTTTCTGTCTTCACTTGTATGTTCATCACATCACTAGTGTCTAAGTTCCCTTAGAAAATATTGGAGGATCAGACCTTATCAAAAGTGCTTGCAACAACTTATGTAACTGAATCATGTTGCTGTATACCTGAAACTAACAAAACATGGTAAAAGAACTATACGTCAATTTAAAAAAAAAATTTAAAAAATAGAGATTATGAGGCTTGCTCATAAACACTATCTTGGGTGAGAAAAAAAAAAAAAAGAAGGGAGCCAGGTCAGTGCAATTGCTAAGAATTTCATATTTAATTCTCTCAATATAAAGTGTTTGGGTAATATCTATTGCTGTTTAACAAACAACACCAAAACAGAGTAGCTTTTAAAAATGTATTATTATCTCTCATGGCCCTGTAGATTGACTGAGCTCATTTAGGTGATGTTGGGTTCTCCCAGGTGGTTGCAGTCAGTCATCTGAAGGCTCCCCTCAACTGGATGTCCAACATGGCTTCTTTAGTCACATGGCTGGCTTATCAGCTGAGAAGCCTGAAATAGCTAGGGGCTTACCAGGCATTTTTCTCTCTCTACACAGGTTCTTCAGGTGGCAGCTTGAGCTTCCTCAAAGCAAAGTGATCTCAGGGTAGTCAGACTTCTTATGTGACAGTAGTCTTCTCCTAGAGCCAGTGTTCTAGGAGACACAAGTGGGAGCTACAAGACTCTCTTTGACTTGGAAAGGAAGGGGCTACACAAAGATGTGAATACAGGAGTATTCACATCTGCAGTTCATTGCAGGGGGCGGGGGGGGGGCTCTTCAGTAACTAGTTACTACATGAAGGGAAGTGGGATCTGTAACTAAAAGTCAGTTTTGCTGTTAGTCCATCTAGCTGGCAGGGTTCCATTTTTTTAAAACAAATATAATTGCCTAAAATACAGCCCTCATTTTTTGGTTAAGCATAGCAGACCCAGAGTTCTTCTTAATTAAACAAAAGAGGAAAAAAATCTTTGAACTTAGATGACTTGTATCTTTCTAAACTGTATTTAACCTCCCATTTATTGGAGCATGTGATAATCGCTCAGACTTTGTTCTGTCGATGGCTGGAGGCAGACTTGCCACCATCCTAGAGCTGACAAGCCAAAACAGGTGAGTCCATCTTGTATGATTCACCTTGGTAGGAGCAATTACTACCCCACTCTGGGATGGTAGACTACCCACTCCCTTTCACAACAGACAGGCTCACCCACAGCCTGAAGCATACCTTGTATCCTTTCAGAAATGGTGCATTGAACATGTGCGGAGAGACAGGCAAACGCTTTTCTTTCCAGTGAAAGAGACATTTTGTGAAGTCTTTGGCAGCATGCTGGCTGGCAAAGTCATCTGGCTGGCACACTTCTCCTGCATCGAGTTATGGCACTGCCACCTCTACGCTGTGGAGAGTTTCGAAATTTCAATTTGCACACCCTGTAAGATGTGAGTCACTCGGCTTGCAAAGGAGGAGGAGGAGGAGGCAGCCATCTGCTAGTCATGAGCAGATGACAAATACTCTGAACTGCGAATTTCCATCCTCATTTCACAATATTTAAGTAAACACATTTTGTAACCATTTTTTTTCAGAGTTCCTTAGTGCTTAAAATGGAATTCTTTTTGGTAAACAATATAAAAAAGCCACCTTCTCTCCTCTAAACAATTATATTACCAAAGTGACACTGAAGGCAATCATGGCAAAATTCTGTCTGTTGAAGGACCAGAGCACAAAGAATACACATCTGAATCGAATGGTTAAGTCTCCTATCATTTCAGACCCACTGGGGTGTTTCCAAGTCTGTGAGCTCCATCATACACAGCTCCATGGTGACCTCTACTGTCTGACTGCAAGAATCCTGTCAAAGACAAAGAGTCTCCAGGTAGCATCTGTCTACCATTTCTGCATACTATGTTATGGGGAGGAAGGAAATTGAAAAAGGAAAAGATAGATGCTCTCCTCCTAAATTATAAGAGACATCTTACACCCATAATATAACTTGGAACTGATGCAAGATCTAATTTTGTGTTAGCCTCAAGCTGTGCAACATGGCTCAAAGTGGGACTTCATTTCTTCCCCACCTTTATCTGAAGAAACTAACAATAACAGGGGAAAAACTAGTAAAAATGGAAATAGAGAGTGCAGATTTGGGAGAAAAGTGAATGCAAATGTGCTAGACCTAAAGGTCAATGTCTAAAGGAGTTTCAAATTTGGCTCTGAGCGACCAAAAAGCTAGAAGAAAAAAAAAAAGTATGATGAATGATCGCCTAGAGCTTACTATCATGATGAAGAAAGACTATCACATCTCAAGCAGAATCATTTTTCTTGGCATTCAATTCTGAATGAAATTCCCATGAGGATTTTGGGGCATATCCCAGGTGGTACAAGGGCTGGTATGTTCCTTACAATTTGTACTTCTGCTGCAGGAGCAGACTTAGTAGGGTTGTTTCTTTTAAATTTTGTGAGAAAAGAAAAAGGATGTGCCATTGAGAAAGTGAAATACATCCTGTTGACAAGCAGAGAAAGTGAGAAACGGACCTGCTGGCAGCCAGGTCTCAACTCCTATAAACAGAGCTGGGACGAGGTCACCCCATGATTGTATTTGGAACAAGATAAGATAAAACCACTGGGTAATCACAAAAAGTGACTTAAACATCCTCCTTCTCTGACTAACACAAGTGACTGATGTTCCTTTGCCAAGTGACAATTCCAGCTTTGTTTATCCTATATGAAGACTATACTTTCAGGGATCATTTCTAGAGTTCATTTCTCCTGTAGGAAAACCATTGAGATACCAAAACACTGAATCGCCTCTGCTGTTGCAAATGTTCAATCCAGAATGACCCCTTATTCCCTGATTTCTCTTGGAAATCACTTGGAGTAAACCCAAATTTATTCAGAGGTCCCTGGCCACCTCCCTTTCCAAGACATCCCGCAGTTCCTCTGGTACATGTTGTTTTTTGTTGCAACGAGCTCAGCAGTGACTAGTTTGTTCCTGGAGGTCTTTGGTTGGTGGAATTTACAAGCATTAACCAGCTACACAGTGAAAGTGGTTCTAATAGGGCCTAACTGAATATAACCTATTTCTGTTCTCTGTCCTGTATAAGGACTGAGTACAGAGTGTCTAATGGAGGAGATGAATGGTGTTTCCCTTACACAACATCCTCTAAATGTTCCTTTGCTGGTCCTGGCTTTCAGTATTAGATCACTTGCACATAATTGAACATCAGATTCTCTCTAGAGGTCAGGGAGAATGAGCTGGTATTCCATTCTTGGTTGAGAGCAGATCCTTATTCTTTGTGTAATCCCTGATGAATCCCTGATCAATGAGGTATTTTCCCATTTTAGCAGATACTGTCATTTTTCTGCCCAGGAGTCTTCTTATTCCTTCTACTTTTCCTATGAATTCCTCTCCCAGCCTCACTGTCCTTTGGTTTCTAACTGCCCTTACCAAACCTGAAGCCACCCTTCAGACACAGAGAACAGGAAATGCCTAGGAGTTTACATTGCTGCCATCCTCTGACCCAAGGCCCCTGACAAAAGACTGGCTGCAACAGGAAAGCCAAACTCCCTTCAAGTTGCATCAACTCTTTGGTATAATTTACTTTCCAGAGATCCCTGCAGCTGAGCTGAGACTGGGCTCTGCCTTGCTTAGTTTTTTCCCATCCTTCTCTTGCTTCCCCACTGCCTTACTGATCTCTCTGTGGTTACTTCTTAACAAATCACAAGCACAGTGTCTTCATCTCAGGCTCTGCTTCTGTAGGACTCATCTGACACTCATCTAGCTCTCACTAGATCTTTACAAAATAGAAATCATATCATAATTCTTCACATAAAGAAAGAAAGGATTGAGACTAGCCCAGGTTAAACAGCAGGTTAAAAGTGAGCTAGACCTAAAATTCTCATCTCTGTAATCTGCCGAGTTAGTTCTTTCTGTTACTATGTCTCATTGTTTCTCCTTTGGAGCCCTGTATCTGGCTTTATATCCTATTTGTGGACACAGATTCTGTTGTCCTGTGTCCCATGCATGGGCTTCCCATGCAACAGAACCTGCCTGCTAATGCAGGAGATGTAAGAGATGCAGGTTTGATTCCTGGGTTGGGAAGATCCCCTGGAGGAGGGCATGGCAGCTCACTCCAGTATTCTTGCCTGGAGAATCCCATGAACAGAGGAGCCTTGTGGGCTACAGTCCACGGAGTCACAGAGACAGACACGACTGAAGTAATTTAGCATGCACATCCATGGGTAGAGGAAAGGTTCTGTTGCATGGTGCAGAAAGCAAAGACCCAAATGTCTTCTGACAAGGGTCTGATGTATAATTGAATGTTTCTGATGTCTTCTGGGGCAGTTTTCCTGTCCACTGTACATATGTAGACATTTCTCTTCCCTGACTTCTGGACAGATCACTCTCTGCTGTTTATGGTTGATATTCCTCCCTCCCCCACCATGTGCCACGTCTACCAGTCTTAATGAAACAAATATTACAGTTATAGTCCCAGGAGAATGCATGATTTTCATCGATTCCATCAAACAGAAAGGTCACTACTGAGTTCTGGGTGTACCTTTCCACCTGTCACCCAGAAAAATGACAGTCATCATATCATGGAGATACCTTTTCAAATCAAGGTTTGCATATGCAAAGAATAATCCTTGCTACTCCAAGGGGCTTCCCAGGTGGCACTAGAAGTAAAGCACCTGCCTGCCAGTGCAGGAGACATAAGAGACTCAGGACACAGTTTCAATCCCTGGATCGAGAAGATACCTTGGAGGAGGGCATGGCAACCCACTCCAGTATTCTTGTCTGGAGAATCCCATGGACAGAAGAGCCTGGTGGGCTACAGTCCATGGGGTCACAAAGAGTCAGACATGACTGAAGCGACTTAGCGGGCATGGACGCACATGCTGCTGAGGTGGCTCTTCGTACTGGACTTCCTCACAGAAAGTACTGAAGGGAAGGAGTGATAGCTGGTAGCATCTACATTCCACATTCCATTGCCACATCACCCAGGAGGGCCAGTTGCTGAAGGAAGGTGGGAGGCAGTAAAGTTCATAGAATCTTAGGGTTAGAAGAAAGTTTAAAGCACAACTATGTCTTATTCAGATGTCCCCTCAGCAGCAAACGAGTCACGGGGTTGTGTGGCTATAATCAAATGTTTTTCATTTCCAGGGAACTTCGCCAGGAGATTTTCCTCCCCCTGTGCTAAGAAGTCCCCTTTGCTAACTGCTGGGCAAGTCTGATGAAGCAGGAAGGTAAGAGAACACAGTGTGTGTGTGTGTGTTCACACATACCAGGACGGGATGGGTTGGAAAACATAAATAAGAGTCTGATGCATTTCTGCTTTCCTGAGCTCTAATCTTAACCACCACACTTCACTGCCTCTCCAGGATTTTCATCAAAACAGCCTATGTATTTACATAAGAATTCAGGGTTGGTCTTATGGGGGGAGGGGCAGAAGAGTGAGCATTCTGGATAGTGGAATTTTAGAACCATCATGATCTGCAATGGAGAAGGAAATGGCAACTCAGTCCAGTATTCTTGCCTGAGAAATCCCGTGGACAGAGGAGCATGGCAAGCTATAGTCCCTGGGGTCACAAAGAGTCGGACATGACTTTGTGATTAAACAAACAAGTTCAGTTCAGTTGATCAGTCGTGTCCAACTCTTAGCCACCCCATGGGCTGCAGCACACCAGGCCCCCCTTTTCATCACCAACTCCTGGAGTGCACTCAAACTCATGTCCATCAAGTCAGTGATGCCATCCAACCATCTCATCCTCTGTCGTCCCCTTCTCCTGCCCTCAATCTTTCCCAGCATCAGGGTCTTTTCAAATGAGTCAGCTCTTCCCATCAGGTGGCCAAAGTATTGGAGTTTCAGCTTCAACATCAGTCCTTCCAATGAACATTCAGGACTGATTTCCTTTAGGATGGACTGGTTGGATCTCCTTGCAGTCCAAGGGACTGTCAAGAGTCTTCTCCAACACCACAGTTCAAAAGCATCAGTTCTTCGGTGCTCAGCTTTCTTTATAGTCCAACTCTCACATCCATACCTGACTACTGGAAAAACCATAGCCTTGACTAGACGGACCCTTGTTGGCGAAGTAATGTCTCTGCTTTCAATATGCTGTCTAGGTTGGTCATAACTTTCCTTCCAAGGAGTAAGCATCTTTTTATTTCATGGCTGCAGTCACAATCTGCAGTGATTTTGGAGCCCAGAAAAATAAAGTCTGCCACTGTTTTCACTGTTTCTCCATCTATTTGCCATGAAGCGATGGGACCAGATGCCATGATCTTAGTTTTCTGAATGTTGAATTTTAAGCCAACTTTTTCACTCTCCTCTTCCACTTTCTTCAAGGGGCTCTTTAGTTTTTCTTCACTTTCTGCCATAATGGTGGTGTTATCTGCATATCTGAGGTTATTGATATTTCTCCCAGCAATCTTGATTCTAGCTTGTGCTTCATCCAGCCCAGCATTTCTCATGATATACTCTGCATTTAAGTTAAATAAGCAGGGTGACAATATACAGCCTTGACATACTCCTTTTCCTATTTGGAACCAGTCTGTTGTTCCATGTCCAGTTCTAACTGTTGCTTCCTGACCTGCATACAGGTTTCTCAAGAGACAGGTCAGGTGGTCTGGGATTCCTATCTCTTTCAGAATTTTGCACAGTTTATTGTGATGCACACAGTCAAAAGTTTGGCAGTCAATAAAGCAGAAATAGATATTTTTATGGAACTCTCTTGCTTTTTTGATGATCCAGCATATGTTGGCAACTTGATCTCTGGTTCCCCCTGCCTTTTCTAAATGCAGCTTGAACATCTGGAAATTCACGGTTCACATATTGCTGAAGCCTGGCTTGGAGAACTTTGAGCATTACTTTACTAGCGTGTAAGATGAGTGCAATTGTGTGGTAGTTTGTGTATTCTTTGGCATTGCCTTTCTTTGGGATTGGAATGAAAATTGACCTTTTCCAGTCCTGTGGCCACTGCTGTGTTTTCCAGATTTGCTGGCATACTGAGTGCAGCACTTTCACAGTGTCATCTTTCAGGATTTGAAATAGCTCAACTGGAATTCTATCACCTCCACTAGCTTTGTTCGTAGTGATGCTTCCTAAGGCCCACTTGACTTCACATTCCAGGATGTCTGGCTCTAGGTGAGTGATCACACCATTGTGATTATCTGGGTCGTGAAGATCTTTTTTGTACAGTTCTTCTGTGTATTCTTGCCTCTTCGTCTTAATATCTTCTGCTTCTGTTAGGTCCATACCATTTCTGTCCTTTATTGAGCCCATGTTTGCATGAAATGTTCCCTTGGTAGCTCTAATTTTCTTGAAGAGATGTCTAGTCTTCCCCATTCTATTGTTTTCCTCTATTTCTTTGCACTGATCACTGAGGAAGGCTTTCTTATCTCTCCTTGCTGTTCTAACAAACAAACAAACAAAATGGTCTGTATACCAGTACCTGAAATCTCATCGTAAGCTTCAATCTTTCAGGTTAGGGTTTTGCTTTCAGGAGGTTCTGATTAATATGAAGGAGGTAACATACAAACCCCAATTCATTGTCACCTCAGAGCCCTACGAGAATTTGTTTACCAGATCAGCAAACACAAAGCCAGATCTAAAGAAACAATAGTTACTTGAGTCTAGGGGTAGAAGATTTGTATTTGGGGTAAGGTCCTGGTCAGAAAGTGGAGAAAGGGGACAGCATGAGAGGTCAAGAGCTAGACAGAGGGCAACAACATTAGACTTGTTGTATGGTGGAATCCTTATAGTGCCTCCTCGCCAGACAGCAAGTATATAGCTGTAGTGCGCATGTGTGTTCAGTGGCTCAGTCATGTCTGACTCTTTGAGACCCCCTGGACTGTAGCCCACCTGGCTCCTCTGTCCATGGAATTTTTCAGGCAGGAATACTGGAGTGGGTTGCCATTTTCTCCTCCAGGGGATCTTCCGGACCCAGGGATTGAACCCGCCTGTCTTGAGTCTCCTGCATTGGGAGACGAATTCTTTACCACTACGCCACCTGGGAAGCCCATATACAAGTGAAAACTTTAAGGAAGTAAAGAAGTAAACAGGAAAATAAGAAGCAGTCTGCAGAAGCTTACTTGTTCATAGACCTAAGAATCATGTGGAGGAATTCTTTTGTGGTCCAGTGGTTAAGAATCTGCCTGCTAATGCAGGAGACACAGGTTCGATCCCTGTTCCAGGAAGACCCCACATGCCATGGAGCAATTAAGCCACAACTATTGAACCCTTCTGCTGCAACAACTGAAGCCCACACTCTAGAGCCCGTGCTCTGCAACAAGAGAAGCCTCTGCAGTGAGAAGCCCATGTACCCCACCAAAGAGTAGTCCCTACTCGCTGCAACTAGAGAAAGCCCCTGTGCAGCAACAAAGACCCGGCATAGACAAAAATAAAAACAAATACATAAAAAAAGAATCATGTGGTGAAAATGAGTCTTTGCTAATGTAGGTAGCAAGGGATTTAAGAGTTTGGGTTAGGTGACACAGGATCAGGGAGCCCAAGGCAAAGGGAATGTGTGTGTGTGTGTGTGTGTGTGTGTGCGCGCTTTTGTGCAAGTGCAAACATGATTCAAAGAGGACTACAAAGTTAGTCAAAAATCCATCAGGACTGGTTAAATCTATGTAGATTTGACCTAATCCTTCTCTCTGGCCTCATTTTCCATACTCTTAGCATGAAGATTATACCTGTCTCATCAACCTCAAATTAAATGGAATAACTCACATGGAGGTTGAAGCATACTAACGTTTCCATAAATAAATTCAATGCAGCAGTACCAGGAACTCCCTGAAATTAAGTGACTAACTGGCAAAATGAAAAGAAACTGCAAAGGATTAAAAGCAATTTAATTCAATGGCAACAGGTAACAATGTGAACAACAATATTTACTGAACCCTTACTTTGTGCCCAGCATTTTGTTAAGTGTTGTACAAACATCACCCTGTTTACTACTCACAACAAACCAATGAGGTAAAGACTATTATCATACCCATGTTAAATATTAAGAATCAGAGGCATAGAAAGATTAAGGAATGTGGCCAATACCTCACAGCTAACAAGTAGCAGAACCAGCATTTGAACTGACACTTTCAGAGCAGGAACTGTTTCTTTACAAATCTGCAAGTATTATAGGTGTAAACCAGTAGCTAATAACGATAAAAACAATTGTTATTCTTACATGGTATTATATAGTGCTAGGCGTTTCATTCACTTCCTTAGTAACATGCTAGCAAAAAGCTTAGCATAACAAGGCCCACAAATCTAGGGTGTATGTGGGAGTGTGTATCTTACTTACTGAACTTACTAAGGGTGTGACCTTGGGCAAGCTAAGTGACCTGTGCTTCTATTTCCTAATCTCTAAAATGAAGATAATCTTGGTACTTATTTCCTATGGTTATAACGTATTAAGTTAATATTTGCAAAGCCCTCAAGATAGGGCCCGGAATGTAGTCAATGCTATGCATGTTTCTTAAATAAAGAAATGCTCAAAACATAATTGAGAGTGACATGTATGGTCAGCTCATATCTATACATCACTTTCTATGCTAAGAAGAAGGAGTGGACGTGGAAGCTGATTACAGGCAGCCCTGTAGGTCATGGGTTGGCTAGAAAATCAGCTTCACCATGCTCACCCTTCCTCTCCCCACAGACTGGGCAGTGGCCTCTTCTCATTTGTTCCCTTCAGAGCCATGTACCAGAGACAGCTGCCCTACTCTCTCCTGTTCTCCAAACTGTACAAAATCAGCCACTGTCAGCCCAACTTTTGTCTCAGGGGCTGACTGTCCCCTATTCTGAATTGGGAGCTGTAACAAGCCCCATTTATCAATCCCCTTGGGACTAAGCCCTGGGCAGACAGGACAGGTAGCAGAGTGGGCGTGTTGAAAATGACTGTGGTAGTGTATTCAGTCAGTTAGGGGTCAGGAAAGGGTGAAAGAAAACTAAACCACAAAGCATGCTACCACCAGACAGGGGCAACTGAGCAATTGTCAGGGAGACAAGAAAACAGGGGAGACAAGGAGGGGCCAGAGGAAAACCACTCCCAAATGTTTCCCAGCCCTCCTTCCACCCATGCATATCCTTCATACAGTGGTCTCTGTTAAGTCACCAAATCCATCCAGAACAGATGAAACACCCAGATTCCTTGGAGAATCATCAGTTGAGGTCATGTCCATGTCAGAACTCACCAAGAATATTCCTACAAAGTGCAGCTCTCAAAAGCCTCTTCCAGTATAAGTTCCCCAACATACCCACTTGGACCATAAAGAAAGCTGAATGTTGAAGAATTGATGCTTTTGAATTGTGGTGCTGGAGAAGACTTTTGAGAGTCACTGGGACAGCAAGGAGATCAAGCCAGTCAATCCTGAAAGAAATCCACCCTGAATATTCACTGGAAGGACTGATGCTGAAGCCGAAGCCCCAATACTTTGGCCACCTGATGTGAAGAGCTAACTCACTGGAAAAGACCCTGATGCTGGGAAAGGTTGAAAGCAAGAGGAAAAGGGGATGACAGAGGACAAGATGGTTGGATGGCATCATCGACTCAATGGACATGAGTTTGAGCAAACTCCAGGAGATGGTGAAGGACAGGGAAACCTGGTGTGCTGCAGTCCATGGGGTCACAAAGAGTCAGACACAACTTAGCAACTGAACAACAACAACAACAACAAACCCACCGTGCAGGTAATGGAAGGGAAAGCAGAGACTCAGACAAAATAGTCTTTACAAGAAAATTTTAGCCCCCGCCCATACACATACCCTGTCATCACCAAAACTCAACTGAAAGCATAGATGGGAGCCCTTCAAAAGATGCTTCTCCAGGCAATTCCCTGGTGGTCCAGTGGTTAGGACTCGGCAGTGATGCCAGGGCTGGGTTTGATCAATCCCTGGTCAGGGAACTAAGATTCTACAAGCTGTGTAGCCAAAAAAATATATATATTTTTTACTTTTGTGTAGGTTTTGTTATTTAAAGCATCCACTATTTTTTATCCCAAAGGAGAGTTGTTGTTCAGTTGCTAAGTCGTGTCCGACTCTTTGCGACCCCATGGACTGCAGCATGCCAGGCTTCCCTGTCTTCACCATCTCTCAGAGTTTGCTCAAACTCATGTCCATTGAGTCGGTGATGCTATGCAACCATCTCATCCTCTGTCATCCCCTTCTCTTGCCTTCGATCTTTCCCAGCATCAGAGTCTTTTCCAATGAGTCAGTTCTTTGCATCAAATGGGCAAAGTATTGGGGCTTCAGCTTCACCAACAGCCCTTCCAATGACTATTCAGGGTTGATTTCCTTTAGGATTAACTGATTTGATCTCCTTGCTGTCCAAGGGACTCTCAAGAGTCTTCTCCAGCACCAGTTTGAAAGCATCAATTCTTTGGCACTCAACCTTCTTTATGGTCCAACTCTCACATCCATACATGACTACTGGAAAAACCATAGCTTCAACTATACGGAATTTGGTTGGCAAAGTGATGCCTCTGCTTTTTAATACACTATCTAGGTGTGTCACAGCTTTCTTTCCAAGGCGCAGGCATCTTCTAATTTTGTAGAAATGGACAACTAACCTAGCCCAGTGTTCATTAAACATTTATGGAATGATGGGAATTCCCTGTTGGTCCAGTGGTTAGGACTTGGCAGTGATGCCGTGGCTGAGTTCAGTCCCTGATCGCGGAACTGAAATCCCACTTGGTCAAAGAAACAGAAATAAAACATGCTTCTCCAGCTGCTCATCATCGCTGCTGCCCCTTCAGATGAGCTCTAGTGAATTGAACTTCCATCTCCCCATCCAGGGCTCCCTCCTTGAGCTTTATACCCCACAGTTAAAGGGGAAACTTCTTGCTGCCCAGGGACTGCCTTCCACGTTGGAACTGCTTTCACTGAACCGTTGTGGTTCTGTGTCAGAACTTTCCATTAGACCCAGTCTCAGGGAGGTGCTCTGATCCATTCTACTTTTTCCCATCCTATCTCAACCAGTCCCTTCTTGCTCCGTAAGATGATGGCTAATTACTAAATGAAACAATTCAGGGAAAATCTGATATGACCTGTTGGGTTTCCCTTCCAGAGGCCCTGCATGGAAAACTGGGACCTCTGGCGATGCCATCCCTTTATCTCAAGGGATAGCTCAAAGGATAACTGGAACGGATTTCTGCAATGCCTGTCCTATTGCTGATGTGCAAGTTTCGGTCTCTATTCATATGTAGACTCCTGTTTGTTTCCTCAGAACAGGGATTAGGTCCAGCTTTGGTAACTTTTCTGATTTGTTCTCTGGTTTCTCCTAAGGCTGGACTTACAGAAGGTATCTTCCTTATTGATACTAGAGTGAATAACATGACTTGGTTTGTTTGTTGTTTGCCTTTCATATCAAGATAGCCGTTACGTTCCATACTGTCAGAGAATGAACCGGGTACCCTTTTTATTCCAGCTATTATATCTGATGGTAATAGAATCCAATGGTTCTTTCCATCCTACTCAACTTTGAATCTTGTCTTGAACACTACCTGAGTGACTTCACTTCTATAAACTTCATTTCCCTCATCCATTAAATGGGAATTTGAAATATCTGTATGATTGGATGAGTGGGGATTAAACAGCTTACCTGCTACACGGTTGTTGTTCAATAAATGAGTTTCATATCCTCAACCTTTCATGTCATGCTTATTGACATTCTATAATGCTTGATACAGAAGGAATCTAGAGATGATTATGAAGGTTTGTTAGAAACTCGCCAAAGTCATGCCATGTGAGCAGTACAATACCCTGCTCCTAACAGAGGATGTGTCTACATCGATTTCAAGAACATGGCTACTGTTCTGTTCCCCGATGAGGGCATTGTCCAGAGCCAGAGACTGGAACCAGAGTATTTCTCTGCTCTGACTTCCAGGAAAAGTGAACAACATCAGGACTAATTAGTTGGAGCCAAGGAAAAGGTCTTTGGGATCCACCTGCACAAGAGTCATCTTGAAAAAGAAATACTTGTTTCTGTAATATCTTCTGCTTTATAAATGCCCTTTCAAATACTTATCATTTGACTGAGGAAAACCTTTCAGCTTTCGATATTTTTTCTTCAGGCTTCTGACCTCTCACCTACTTTGAATGATTCACTCAGGCTATTCATTGCCTAGGAATGTTGGCTTTGGCAAAGAACCGCAAGTCTCTTAAAATAAACACAACTGGGCTTTCATCTCACAGCAATCACTGCTGGCTGCATATTTCACACACTGTACAGCAGGATATGTTAAATTAAAATCATAATCTCTCAAGTGAAATCCAGGCCCTGTTTAAGCCACGCGAGAATTACTCATGCATTTACTTCCAATGAAGTGTGTGAGTAAGAGCTTCAGCCATTAAGTCTCCCAGGTAATGGTCTCATCCCCTCAGAATTACCCTAACCCACAGTAGGTTAAACCCATCCAGAAGACTGTCATTTGGAAAGAAAGAAGTCAATGCCAACCCCTTTTAAATATGTAGGTCCTGGAGAGGTGAGTTTGAATTACCTTGTCAGCACATCTTACCTTTTAAGCACATTTCAAATTTTAACTTAAGTCTTGCTAAGTCAATATACCCAATCCATATGGATTAACAATATCTTCAGCATTACGTTCCATGTTTTGAGTAGTTCAAAGAAGTGTATGACACTTAGCCTTCGAGAGCTTAAAATCTTCTGGAATATCAAACATGCAAAAAAAAATAGTAGTAGAGGCCAGGGGCAGAGGGTAGTAAAGCGGAGGAAGCAAAGGCCTTTCTCAGAGTGAGGTCTGGGGCCTGACTTCCTCCAGAGGTAAGATTGCAGGGTAAACCCTTAACTTATATAGTGTTTCAGTTTCCTTACCTATAAAATGAGGGATATTATACGAACCTCATTGATCTCACACAGTAGTTGCAATGATTAAAGAAGATAAAACTGAAGCATACAATACCACTTATGACTTGTGGTAAAACAAGTAGAACAACTTAAGAAATAAGTCTGAAAAGTTTATTTGTCTTCCAGGGTTGCCTTTAAATGGTAGTAAACGGATAAGCCATCAGGCTATAAACTTCTTGAGAACCAAAATCATTCCTTTTTTATTTTAAATGTAGTTTATACTTTGCTTAGTGTCTGGCACATAGTAAGTACTTAATATATTTCTGTTGAATGAATGAATTCTCAAGTACAGTTGGATTAAATTTATTTAAATTAAATTTTACAAGAGTAACAAGAGGTCCTACCTTTCAGGCCTCCCAAAGTTTCTTCTCGTTTATATTACTTAGAGAATTACAAAGAGGTAAAATTCTGATGCCTCGACCTTTGCCCTGCCAGCTTTCTTGAAATATTACTAATAGGATATCCCTGGGTACCATTAAAACAGGCTTTTCTGAGTCTATCCAGAACATAGTTACAAAAAAGAGTTTTCTTTAACCCCCAAAATCTCCAGTGGGTGTAGATTTATGAAAGGCCCTTTGTGCTTCAGTTTAGCACATTGGGTAAAACAAGACTGAAAATGCATCAGACTTCAAGCTGCTGAAGGTATGCATCCCACAGTATACAGCCTAGATGAGAAAGTAGTCTCAGTCTACAAAGATGTTCATCCCCCAGCTCATGGGCCCATGTGTAGGCACTCTGTAGAGAGACAGGCATTTGCCCATCATGCATGAGATTCACTGTCTTGCTTAAGAAAACAACATCAAAATATTTATAGGGTTAAAACTGCTATTTTTCCTTCTCCTAAGTGGAATGTGCTTTTACTTCCTCTGGGCTATTAAAAAGGGAAACTGATATACACTGTTTAGGGAATGACAAACTTTAAAGAAACAGGAAACATAAAATACCTTAGAACTGAATGATTTTCCCAAAAGGAAGCATTACCTTCATCAAATGAAACACAAAGCAACAAGACCTTTCCCCACTGACTGGCAAGCTCAAATGTAGGTTCCCCTGGGGTAACATCACATTATGATCATCTTGCCAGATGAGAGAGTTCACAGCATGAATCGGCATTGGTGAGACACACTCTAGTAGGAACAGAGGTTCAGAGACACAGGTTTATCTCCCCCAATTCCCTACTTATATGTATCTTGCACCTGTCTCTATACATACGGAGTTGATATTGCTCTTGCTTATTGGATTTTGGGACTTATGTCCCTGTGTGTGTGTTTGTGTGTTTCTCATTTTTGCAATAAGGCTATGAGATCAGAGGCTTTGTTCTCTTTCCTCTAAATTTCCACCATACTATTCTACACCTAATACTATTCACAAAAGGACTACAAGATAGACCTAGAGGAATCATCATATCAATCAGAATCCCAACAGGAAATCGAATCCAACTCACAAGATTCAAATGAAGATACTTTAATGAAGTGACCACGTACTGGGCTATGAGAACATATAAGAGGTGTTGAGGTACCCAGAGATTAGCACAGCAGGAATCCCTTACCATCTGTATGGCTGAGGAGAATGCGGGAAAGAAATAGAACCCTGAGGGAGTTGGCACATGGAGGAGGGAGGGGTCATTGAGTGGGAGCTGTGGTCATGAAGGAACTCAGCCACCGTCAGAGAAGGGAGGGTGCGAGAGGAATACCTCTGTATGTTCTCCCTCTGTCCTCCTGTCTCATGCCTGTACCTTCCATTGACTCGACCCAACTGGAGCTTAGGGATAAAAGAGTCCAGTGATTTAGTCCATGAGGAGTCTCTTCTCAGATCACAAAGCAGGGCAGAGAAGTGTAGAGAATAGAATGGGGGCTGGGAAAAGGGGGCTGTTAACAGAGAATAACCCTCACACCAGTAAAGACTTCAGTATTGTGCTCAGCCACACCCACCACAGTGTTCTGAATGTACTAGAGTGCAAGAACTATTCTAGGGCAGTCATCAAACATAAGCAAGAAAAAACTGAGTCCATGGAATACTGGTATCTGTGTGTTTTTGGTTGTTGCTTTTATTCTCCTGTGCCAATCTTTGCTTTCCTGAGTCTTCCTCATCTAGAACTGTTCTTTAACATTTGTCCTGACTCCTGCCTACCTCCTCCACTGAGAGTGAACTCATAATAAGGACAGGTTGGCCAACCTTCTGGACCACAGTTATGTCTCTAACAATGTGCAGTATGGACCAGATGCCCCCAGGTTTCTTCCAAATGTAAAAAAAAAGCAAAAAATAAAGATCTACTAGCCCTTACTTGCTAAGCTTATTAAAGGAAGGAAAAGGAGATAACGTAGAGGGGGACATGAAAATAAATGATGTTGAAAGAGAAGGAAGAATAAACAAGGATAGCTGAAGTAATTGCTTGGAAATTGTGGATTTTTACTGAGCTTTTAAATCTCTTCAGGGTGTGTATGTGGGTGTGGGGAGGGAGCAGTGCTCATTAAGCAAATGCAAGCCATTAAATTTCAACTCTACTTTCCCCAGGAATCCAGACTTTCTCTTAAAGCAGTTAAAACCTTCAAAATTGCATGAGATCAGTTATGGTTTACTGAAGATTATTTATGTCAGCTATTGGCCGAAGAAGTAAGGCACTCATTGCATTTCTGAGATCCCAGATATCTGTTTACTTTACAACTAATAAAACAAAAGGGAACGAGTCCAGCAATTCCTCTCTAGCAGTCTAAACTAGAATAATTGGGGAAAGAGAGATTTAAGCATAATTATCTTAAATTCCTTTAAATCACTCCATTATTTGCAGAACAGCTTGAAGACATATCCAAGCTTCTTTGTATAATGCTACTAGAATATTACTATTCTCTCCTATGAATCCCTGAACTCCTTCAACATCCCATTGCCAGGGAAACTCTATGGGCATTTATAAAGAGTCATCTTATATAATTACTGTACTTATCCTCCCTCAGTAGCATTAGATTAGATTAGAAGACACTTACTAAGAGCCTCCAAAGTATCTGATACTTCCCCAGTAACATATGACAATGAAATAATTGTCAACCTGCTGACATCTCCCATCACACTGTGGGCTCCCTGCAGGCAGGACTTTATCTGCATTGATCACCATTGTGCATAATGTCTGCCACATAGCATGATAAGTGTTCAAAATATTTTGTGACTAAGTGGGATAAATGAATCATTTGCCCTCTCTCCCAGAGCATACGTCCTCTTGAGGTCAAGAATCCAGCTATTCTAAACAGGTTCCCTTTACTCACCTCAGGTCACCAACTCAAACTTTTCAATAAAGAAATGAGAATTTTTGTGAAACTATCACAGAAGTGCTCAAATACCCATCTATTTGTTTCACAAATATTGATGGAACACCTACAATGTGTGAGGTTTATGCTAGGTGCTGAAAATAGAATAGTGAACAAAAATAGATAAGGTCTCTGCCCTCATGGAGCATGCATAGTGTTTTATAAGAGATAGATATTAATAAGATAATCATGCAAATAAAAAATGAGAAATGCAAAATTAACTATTAAATTGGCAGGATTTAGACAGATAATGCCAAGTGTAGGTGTGGATGTACAGATGTAGGAATCCTGTGCCCAAATGGGAGTGTAGATTGGTATAGTTATTTTGGAAAAACCTAGAAGTATATGAACAAAGTAACTGTACTTATGCTAGATGGCCTAGCAATTCCCATATATGTTGTTATATGGGGACATAAGGATATGATAGATAGATGTATACATATTCTTTGCAATATTACTTGCAGTAATTTACAGTTATGTGCAAACTAGTCTCTAACTAGAAGAAAAGATAGGAAACACATATTAAATATTCTATGGAGATGCCCAGTAGTTAAAAGCAAAAGACTATATCAGGGGTTAGCAAAATATGGCCCATGTGTCAAATGTGGTCCATCTCCTGGTGTGTTTTTTTTTTTTTTGTAACTAAAATTTTATTGGAATATGGCCATGTCCATTTATTTAGTATCATGTATGGCTGTTTTCACATTACAACAGCAGAGCTGGGTTACAGCAGTGACCATATGACCTGCAAGGCTGAAAGTATTGAATATCTGACACTTTGTTGAAAATGTTTGCTGATTTCTGAACTAGATGCACATGTAGAGACTTGAACATATCTTTAAAATATACTGCTGGATTTAAAAAGAAAGGAACAGAATGATACATGTCATTGGTTCTCAAGACTGGCTGCACATTGGGATCACCTGGTATAGTTTAAAAGTTGGCAGATTCTTTACCATTTGAGCCAAGAATAGTGGAGTGGGTAGCCTATCCCTTCTCACCAGGGCTTCCCCAGTTGCTCAGTCGATAAAGAATCTGACTGTAATGCAGGAGACCCAGGTTTGATCGCTGAGTTGGGAAGATCCTCTGGGGAAGGAAAGGGCAACCCACTCCAGTATTCTTGTCTGGGAAATCCCATGGACAGAGGAACCTGGTGGGCTACAGTCCATGGGGTCAAAAGGGTTGGACATGACTTAGTGACAAAACCACTGTGCTGTGCTGTGCTGTGCTTAGTCACTCAGTCATATCTGACTCTTTGCAACCCCATCATCTGTAGCCACTACTACCACATATATACATGTATGCATGTAAACATGCAAATGTACATACAAGAAAGAGGCTTTACGTGAACTAATGATGTTAATATGCAATGAACTGAGAAATATGATAACTCACCCTCTTCAACTGAAGTTCAAAAAGAAATATTAACAATTGCATCTGTTAAATGATGCATATATTTAACTGTCTATTGAACATCCCCTCATGGGTATCCCCTCACGGCAAATTTGATTCATTTAGCCCAAAATTGACCTCATGGTCTTTCTCCTAATATCTGCACCTAAATAAGCACTTCTAGAATGCTTCTAAAGTGTAAAGACCTTTGAAAATCTGCTCCTCTATAAAAGTAAAAGGAATACTGGCAAAAAAAATCAAAATACATTATTTCAGAACACTGGAAATTAACCCATGGCTTGCAACAATTTTAGGACTATCTATTCCCCAAAACGTCTGAATCTCAGTAAGAATAGTGAGATTTATGGTATCTTAACTTGACTTATACCCATCTCCATCTCTCTAGCTTTGCAGCTGTCTTTGAAAACCAAGGCCTCAAAATCACAGTAGCTATGAAAAACACTGAGCTTCCCTGGTAGCTCAGCTGATAAAGAACACGCCTGAAGTGCAGGAGACCCCAGTCTAATTCCTGAGCTGGGAAGATCCCCTGGAGAAGGGATAGTCTACCCACTCCAGTATTTTGAGGCTTCCCTGGTGGCTCAGTCAGTAAAGAAACTGCCTGCAATGTGGGAGACCTGGGTTCGATCCCTGGGTTGGGAAGATCCCCTGGAGGAGCACATGGCAACCCACTCCAGTATTCTTGCCTGGAGAATCTCCATGTACAGAGGAGCCTGGTGAGCTACAGTCCACGGGATTGCAAAGAGTTGGACACGACTAAGCACATACACTCACAAATGAAAAACAGTAGCCTATCAGCAACTAAAAGGGACAGAACAGATTTGGAGTCCTATCAAAAGATACAGTCCCAGAGAACTATCACTATTTGACCTGGCTGGCAGCTCCCTGGAAAAGCCTCATTCTTTTTCTTTTTGACTACTTTAAATATGCTATCCTAAAGCTTTCTGGGGGCTTTCCTGGTGGCTCAGTGGTAAAGAGTCATCCTGCCAAGTAGGAGATGCAGGTTTGATCCCTGGGTTGGGAAGATCCCTTGGAAGAGGAAATAGCAACCCACTCCAGTATTATTGCCTGGCAAATCCCATGGACAGAGGAGCCTGGTGGGCTACAGTCCATAGGGTTGCAAAAGAGTCAGACACGACTTAGTGCCTAAACAACAACAGCAACAGGTTTCTGGCTTCCAGGGCTCCTTTTTTTCTTTTTTTTATTTGGTCTGTTGAGATTGTTTGTTATAGCAGTTGGCCTATACTGACTAATACACTCTGTCATAAATCAGGTATAGTAGCTCATTCATATTTTTCCTTAAAAAGGAGTCTCTTCTACAAAGACCATCTGGTAAATGAAGAAAACTAAGAGAAAATGAAAGATATTGCACAAGGAATAATCTCTAGTTCTTGTAATGACCTTTATTTTCTAATTTTCCAACACCTTTTGCACTAAAGGAAAATACATTCAAGTGAGAGATACATGGACTCTTCTATTTGGTTTAGTTTTTTCAAAAAAAAATTTTATTGGGGGATAATTGCTTTACAATATTGTGCTGGTTTCTGCCATATATTAACACGAATCAGCTACAGGTATACATATGTCCCCTCCCTCTTGAAACTCCTTCCAATCTCCTACCTCATTCCACCCCTCATTCCAAGTTGTCACAGAGCACTGGACTGAGCTCCCTGTATCACACAACATATTCCCACTGGCTATCTATTTTATAGATGGTAATGTATATGTTTCTATGCTACTCTTCCTATTTGATTTAAAGACAGCTTTTATTAGGGAAAAAAAGGTAGCAGTCAAAATGATCTATAACCAAAATGAACTGTTTTGTAAGCAGTAAGTTTCCCATCATGTGGAGGCAATTGAGCAGAGACTGGTGTCACTGGGCTTTGGATGAGGAATCCAGTTATCAACACTTCCACCTCTGAGACTTGTTTTACTGAAACCCAGTTTGGTGGAATCTTTCCCATCCCAAGGGATCACCTTCCAGGGTTTCTTACTGAGAATCCCTCATATATAAGTTACTTATTTTTTTGCTGCTCTCAAGATGCTTTTTTTGTATTTGTCTTTCAACTGTCTGATAGCAATGTGTCCAGGTGTGGATCTCTTTGAGTTTATCTCAGTTACAGTGTGTTGAGCTTTATGGATGTGTAGATTAATGTTTATAAATCAGATTGGTAAGTTTTTGGCCATTATTTCTTCAAATATTTCTTCTGCCTTTTTCTGTCTCTATTTTTAGAAAGTTTGTCAAAAACAATCAGGAGCAATTATTTAACAGCACAGTTTCCTGAGGCAGTGATACAAATTGGGGAAAACAAAGGTATAGTCAATAACTTAAAAGGAAAATGTGAGAAACTAGATATCAATAGGTATATTTGCAAACCTCTGATGTATTTCTGGGAATCTAGAAAGCCACATGCATATGCAGGGCTGAATACATGCCCAAGAAAGAATTGAGAAGGCCCTAACTTCTCACCTTTGTTGACCTTGAGGCTCTATGAAAACAAAAAGTAAAGAATGAGGCATAGTTTTAAAATGCTAGTTGTGCTCTGACACCTACACAGAGCACTCTGGCAAATGGTGGAAGATTTATGTGCTCAAGTATTTAAGGAAATCTCTGTCCTTAAATACCCAAACACATAATCTTAGCTGACTACTAAGATAACTTAGCAGAGATTTCAGTCACAGTACACAGGAAAAAATATAGACTTTATAGAATTGATCTAAACAAACATACAGCAAAAACAATGAATTTTGGGGAGGGAAGTTTCCAGAATTTCCACATTATAGTATTTAAAATGTCTAGTTTTTGACAAAAAAATTATGAAACACACAAAGAAACAGAAAAGCATGGCTCATACATAGGGGGGAAAAGCAGCCAATAGAAACCACCCCTGAAGAAGCTCAAATGTTGGACTTACACTTCACAAAGGCTTTAAATCAGCTATTATAAATATGTTCAAAAAACTAAAGGAAGCCATGTCTATAGAGCAAAAGGAATGTATGAAAGTAATGTCTCTTCACATAAAGAATACAAATAAAAGAGACAGAAATTACAGTAAAAAGAACTAAAGAGAAATACCAGAGTTCAAAACTATAATTACTGAAATGAAAAATTTGCTAAAGTAAATTTAACAAATTTGAACTATCAGAAGAAGAAAATGAGTGAACTTGAGGGAAGATCAATTGATATTATCCAGTCCGAGGAACAGAAAGGAAAAAGAATGAAGAAAAATGGACAGAGTCTCAGGGACATGTGAAGGATCATCAAAGGTACAGACATACATTATTGGGAGCCTCAAAAAAAGAAAAAGCAGAAAGACTATTTGAAGAAATAATGGCCCCAAACTTACCAATTTGACAGAAAAACAACCCACACATCCATAAAGCTCAACAAACTTCAAGTAAGATAGATTCAAAGAGATCCTCACCTAGAATACTTTATCATCAAACAGTCAAAAGACAAATACAAAGAGAGTCTTGAAAGCAACACAAAAGAATCGACTTGTCACGTATAAAAGATCCTCAATAAGATTAACCACTAATTTCTTATCAGAAACCCTGGAAGCTAGAAGACAGTAGGATAATACACCCAAAGTACTCAAAGAAAAAAACTTCCAACCAAGAACTCTAGATCCAGCAAAATCATCTTTGAAAAATGAAGGAGAAATGAAGACACTTGCAACAAACAAAAATTGACAGAAATGCTGGCAGCCTTGCCCTACAACAGCTACAAGAGCTTCTTAAAGGAGCTCTTCCAGCTGAAATGAAAGGATACTAGACTATCTGGCCTTACATCTAAGTCTTTGATCCATTTTGAGTTTATTTTTGTGTATGGTGTTAGGGAGTGTTCCAATTTAATTCTTTTACATGTAACTGTCCAGTTTTCCCAGCATCACTTACTGGAAAGTCTGTCTTTTCTCCATTGTGTATTCTTGCCTCCTTTGTCATAGACTAGGTGACCATAGGTGCATGGGTTTATCTCTGGACTTTCTATCCTGATCCATTGATATATATTTCTGTTTTTGTGCCAGTGCCATACTGTTTTTATGACTGTAGGTTTGTAATAGAGTCTGAAGTCAGGAAGCCTGATTCCTCCAGCTCCATTTGGGTATTCATGGTCTTTTGTGTTTCCTTACAAACTGTAAAGATTTGTTCTAATTCTTTGGAAAATGCCATTGGTAATTTGATAGGGATTGGATTCAGTCTGTAGATTGCTTTGGGTAGTATAGTCATTTTCACAATATTGATTCTTCCAATCCAAGAACATGGTATTTCTTAGAAGAAAACAGAGGTAAACAAAAATCACAGTAAGATCTTTTTGATCCACCTCCTAGAATAATGAAAATAAAAAGAAAATAAACAAATGGGACCTAATTAAACTTAAAAGCTTTTGCACAGCAAAGGAAATCATAAACAAAACAAAGAGGCAGCCCTCAGAATGGGAGAAAATATTTACAAATGAAGCAACCAAAAAGGGATTTATCCCATGAACCTATGGACACCTTATCTTTGACAAAGGAGGCAAGAATATACAATGGAGAAAAGACAATCTCTTTAACAAGTGGTGCTGGGAAAACTGGTCAACCACTTGTAAAAGAGTGAAACTAGAACACTTTCTAACACCATACACAAAAATAAACTCAAAATGGGTTAAAGATCTAAATGCGAGACCAGAAACTATAAAACTCCTAGAGGAAAACATAGGCAAAACACTCTCTGACGTAAATCATAGCAGGATCCTCTATGACCCACCTCCCAGAGTAATGGAAATAAAAGCAAAAATAAACAAATGGGACCTAATTAAACTTAAAAGCTTTTGCACAATGAAGGAAACTGCAAACAAGGTGAAAAGACAGCCTTCAGAATGGGAGAAAATAATAGCAAATGAAACAACTGACAAAGAATTAATCTCAAAAATATACAAGCTGCTCATGCAGCTCAATTCTAGGAAAATAAATGACCCAATCAAAAAATGGGCCAAAGAACTAAACAGACATTTCTCCAAAGAAGACGTACAGATGGCTAGTAAACACATGAAGAGATGCTCAACCTCATTCATTATCAGAGAAATGCAAATCAAAACCACAATGAGGTACCATGTCATGCCAGTCAGAATGGGTGCTATCAAAAAGTCTACAAACAGTAACTGCTGGAGAGGGTGTGGAGAAAAGGGAACCCTCTTATACTGTTGGTGGAAATGCAAACTAGTACAGCCACTATGGAGAACAGTGTGGAAATTCCTTAAAAAACTGGAAATAGAACTATCATACGACCCAGCAATCCCACTGCTGGGCATACACACCGAGGAAACCAGAATTGAAAGAGACATGTGTACCCCAGTGCTCATTGCAGCACTGTTTATAATAGCCAGGACATGGAAGCAACCTAGATGTCCATCAGCAGACGAATGGATAAGAAAGCAGTGGTACATATACACAGTGGAACATATACACAGTGGAATATTACTCAGCTATGAAAAAGAATGCATTTGAATCATGGATGAAACTGGAGCCTATTATGCAGAGTGAAATAAGTCAGAAAGAAAAACACCAATACTGTATATTAACACATATATATGGAATTTAGAAAGATGGTAACAATGACCCTATATGTGAGACAGTGAAAGAGACACAGATGTAAAGAACAGACTTTTGGACTCTGTGGGAGAAAGCAAGGGTGGGATGATTTGAGAGAATAGCACTGAAACATGTATATTATCATATGTGAAATAGATCGCCAGTCCAGGTTTGATGCATGAGGCAAGGTGCTCAGGGCTGGTGCACTGGGATGACCCAGAGGGATGGGATGGGGAAGGAGGTGGGAGGGAGGTTCAGGATGGGGAACACATGTACACCCATGGCTGATTCATGTGAATGTATGGCAAAACCCACCACAATATTGTAAGGTAATTAGCCTCCAATTAAAATAAATAAAAAAAAAACAAAACAAAAAGGGATTTATCTCCAAAACATACAAATAATCCATGCAGCTCAATGTAAAAAAAAAAACAACAACAAATCCAATCAAAGAATAAGCAGAAGATATAAATAGACATTTCCCCAAAGAAGACATACAGATGGCTAAAAAACACGTGAAAAGATACTCAACATCACTAATTATTAGAGAAATGCAAATCAAAACTACAATGAGATATCACCTCACACTGGCCAGAATGGCCATTGTCACAAAATCTACAAACAATAAATGCTGGAGAGGGTGTGGAGAAAAGGGAACCCTCTTACACTGTTGGTGGGAATATAAACTGGTACAGTCACTATGGAGAAGAATAAGGAGGTTCCTTAAAAAACTAAAAGTAAAACTACCATATGATCCTGCAATCCTATTCCTGGGCATATATCTGAAGAAACCCATAATTGAAAAAGATACATGCACCCCAATGTTTACTGCGGCACTATTTACAATAGCCAGGATTTGTAAGCAACCTAAACGTCCATCGACAGAGGAATGGATAAAGATGTGGTACCTACACACAATGGAATATTACTGAGTCATAAAAAAGAACAAAATCATGCCATTTTCAGCAACATGGATATACCTAGAGATTGTCATACAGAGTGAAGTAAGTCAGACAGGGAAAGATAAATAATAATATCCTATGATATCACTTATGTGCAGAATCTAAAGAAGAGGCTACAAATGAATTTATCAACAAAACAGAATAGAGTTACAGATATAGAAAGCAAACTTATGGGGAGTGGAGGGATAAATTGGGAAGATTGGGATATACACACTACTATATATAAAATAGGTAACTAATAAGGATCTACTGTTTAGCATAGGGAGCTCTATTTAAGACTCCATAGTCACCTATACAGGGAAAGAATCTGAAAAAGAGTGGGGAGATATATATATATATAAAACTGAAACACTTTCCTGTATACCTGAAACTAACAAAACATTGTAAATCAACTATACTCCAGTAAAACATTTTTTAAAAAAGAAAGAATGCTAGGTATCAGTTTAAATTGACAAGAAGAAATAAAGAGCACTGGAAAGAGGGATTGCATAGGTAAATACAAAAGACAATAACAACGTATTTTTCTTTTTCCTATTTCTTCTTAATTTGACTTGAAAGACAACTGCATAAAGCAATAATTTAAAAATTGTGTTGATGGGATCATAACATATAAAGATATAATTTGCGTATCAATAATTACATAAATAAGAAGGAGGAAATGGAGGTATATTGGAGCAATTTTTGTATATTATTGAAATTAAGTTGGCATTATTCCAAATTAGATTTTTTAAAGTGTTAATTGTCTTGACCAGGGAAATTACTAAGAAAATAACTAAAAATATATAGAGACTAAACAAGGGAATTGAAACGTTATACTAGAAAATATTGATTTAACACCCACAAGGGAGTGGTGGGGGAATAAAGGAACATAAAATACAGAAGATATATAAATAACAAATAAGAACAAGGCAAAGATGTCCCTTATAAGTCATTCTTTTCAACATCATACTGGAAGTTGTAGCTAATGCAATAAGAAAAGGACATAAAAGGTATACAGACTGGGAAGGAAGAAATAAAACTGTCCTTGTTCACAGATGACATTATTGTCTATGTAGAAAATTTTAAATACCCACACAAAAATTCCTGGAACTAATAAGAGATTATAGCAAAGTAGCAGCAAGGTAAATATACAGAAGTCAATCACTTTCCTATATGTTAGCAATAAACAATTAGAATTTAAAATGAAGCACAATATCATGTATATTAGCACCAAAAAAGGGATATAAATACTTAGGTACAAATCTAACAAAATATATACAAGATCTATGTGAATGAGGCTGCAAAACTCTGATGAATTAAATCAAAGAAAAGCTTAATAATTGGGAAAAGTGAAAGTGTTAGTCGTTCAGTTGGGTCTGACTCTTTGCAACCTCATGGACTGTAGCCCGCCAGCCTTCTCTGTCTATGGAATTCTCCAGGTAAGAATACTGGAGCAGGAAGCCAATTCCCTTCTCTAGGTGATATTTCCTACCCAGGGATAGAACCCAGGTCTCCTGCATTGCACAGGGATTCTTTATCATCTGAGCCAGATATTCCATATTCACGGATAGGAACACTCAATATTGTCAAGATGTCAGTTCTTCCCAACTTGACCTATTGATTCAGTGCAACCTCAATCAAATTCTAGTAAGATCATTTTGTGGATATCTACCGACTTATTCTGAAGGTAATGAGGAGAAGCAAAAGATTCAAAATAGCCAATTCATTACTGAAGAAAAAGGAGAACTGACACTACCCAACTTTAATCAAGATAGAGTAGACTGGTGAGAAAATATTCATATAGATCAATGGAATTGAATAGAAAGCCCATAAATAGACTCATATAAATAAAATCAACCAATCTTTGACAATATGTTTAATGACCACTTGACTATCCACCTTTGTGAATTCTTATTCAAATATTTACCCCATTTTTACTGATATATTTTCCTTGTAATTAACTAGATCTGAGTCTCTGTGGCTTGCCCATTCACTCTTATTGACGTCTTTTGATGAGAAGAAATTCTTAAAATAGCCTAATTTATTAATTGTTGTGGTCCAGTTTATCAGTTTTCTCCTTCATGGTCGGTGCTTTTGTGTCCTATTTAGGACATCGACTGTCTTACTGACTTCCCTCAGCCTAATCCCCTATCACTCCCGTCTTTGCCACACATGCTTAGTATAGTTCCCAGCATTCACCATCCTGATTCATGCCTCTGCACCTTTAGTTATGACATTCTCCCTGCCATGACCACTCTTTCCATCTTCATTTCCCCACTGGATGTGAAATACAGAAACCTTACATAATCTATTAGTCACCAGGAAGGTTTCTTATGACTCAGGTGAGCTAAATACCCTTGTGTGTTCAGTCGCTTCAGTCATGTCCAACTCTTTGCAACCCACGGACTGTAGCCCACCAGGCTCCTCTGTCCATGGGATTTTCCAGGCAAGAATACTGGAATGGGTTGTCATGCCCTCCTCCAGGGGATCTTCCCGATCCAGGGATCGAAACTGCGTCTCCTGTGGTTCCTTCACTGTGGGCAGATTCTGTACCATCTGAGCCATCAGGGAAGCTCTAAATACTGGATATCTATATGGGGTGTATAGATACATATATCACACAGACCACATGCTATTGAAAGAATCTGCTTATGATTCCACATCTTGTTTATCTTTGATTCCCCAGTATCAAGCACAGTACCTGATACATTGTGGTGGTTCAATCCATCCATGTTGAGTGAACCTGAACTGTAATAGTACAAGTATTAACTTGCTCAGAAATGCCTACAACTGGGGTTGAGGATCAAGTGTGTTGAAGTAGTATACACACTGCCAGCTGTGGTTGGTGAATTTATGTCAATCCAGACAACCACTCACTCCAGAGTCTTAGAGAAGACATAAAGCTTAAAAGTTTAGGACTTGTACACAGGGTCTCAGCTTATAGACTCAAAGCTCCCTTTGTCATGCACTTACTTCTAAAATCAAATAAATAAATTTAAAAAGGCAACTGAATGTCCCCCGTCTCTTCTTTTCTTAAGCTAGCAGCAGACTGTATGACACATCCTTCAAATAACTGTGGTGTTCCGAGGAAGTATTTTTAAAAACAAAGCCTTGCCAACAAGAGCACTCAGGGATCTTGTTGTTTATTTTTGAGCATTAAAAAAGAAGTCAAAATTGGAGTGGTCAGTGAATGTAGACTCATACCACCCCAGCTTATTGGCCCTTTTAAAATAGAGACATGCATGTCTCACAGTCTGCATTGGAAAAATATTTTATACTACAAGCCATTAAAGCTTCAAAATATCCAACATGATTTTAAAAACATCATCCCAAACAATTTAGTTGGTGCTTAAAAATCTTTTTTATTTCTGTGGCTAATAAAGAAAAATAACATAATGATAACTTAGCTCAATTATTAGTCTTAGTTATTGTAATTGGTAACCTACAACAAATAAGTAATCATCTAACTCAGAAACTAGAATCCAGAAAAGGGCAAAGGCTTTTGGTCAGGTTTCCTCTGTTTGCATTCCCATCATGTACATTCTATGCCTTTTTATGCCCTGCTATGTATCCCAGGGGGCCCTGTGAACTGTATTATCCAAGCCTCCTTGCCAGTAGACTTCTGGGTGGGCGATTACAAAGGAAGCACTCATGGAGGATTTAAAAGTGCTAAGAGGAGTTAAGTTATTTATTCCCCTGCTTTCTCTGTTCATTAGTGCCACATTTCTTACATGGTTGTATCCCTGTGAGACTATGGCTAGTGCTGGGAAGCTTCCCCCTCTGCCTCATTCCATGATTTTTTTCCATTGACCTTCAGTCCTAGGAGTGATAATGATTTTCCGCTGACACTAGTCTCTAAATGCCTCAACATTCTTTGTAGAATTTCTTGACCAAGCCCAACCTTTGTAAGTAGTCCCTTCATCAAAGTATTTTGTTTGATCTATCTTGTTGAATACAGTTACCTTCTAGGATCTCAGATGACACAAGCTAAATTTAGTGTATTTGTGATGTACACTTCATATCACAATTGAAGTAAAGCTTTCTTATCCCCCATGGCAAGCTCTGGACTAAAGGAGAAAATAGCAAAACCATTGTTTGACTCATTAACAGAGATTGAAAATTCATCAAGGAGTTACCAGTGAAGCTCAAGAACAGAAAATACCATTTTGCAGACATTTTAAGACCCCATTCTACCACAAGAGATCCATGAAAATAAAAGGGAAAAATTTTAAATCAAGGGACAAAAGACAAATAAATGACATCCAGTGTCTATATAAAGACCTGGAGACCTGATTCTATCACTTAGTTAACCTCAATAACGTCTCCTCCCACACTTGTTATTGATCGAATGAATTCAATTCATGGTTCTTTTAAAGAACCACAAGCATGCTAGAGATTGAGCATTGCAATTAGCCCTATTCTATTAGTGCTTGAGTTGAGTGGATGTAAACAACAATCAGGAGGTGAACTCAGGAGAGCTAGAACAAGGCTGGAAGCTAAATATGAAGAACATTCAGATTCCTGGCAGATTTGAAATAAATATAAAGCTAGGTAGAAAGAATGGTCACAGTGTAGAATAGGTCTAGATGGGACACAGGGTCTGAGTAATGGATACCACTGTCCAGGCAAGAAATTCAGGAGGTAACTTTGAAGGCACTGGATACCAAACCTGTGCCTCATCCCATCTGGTTTTCTACATTTCCATTGTCAAGAAAAAAGCAAACCATTGAAGATGGTCTAAAGGCACCAGCTGCAGTAGAATGCAAATGTTAAGAGAAGGGTAGTTTCTTATAAATAGATTATAAGAATCATTTGTAACCCAAAAAGAGCATTGCAGATTGGCTCATTTAAAAAGCAATTGAATTATGCTTTTAGATTTTTTTTTTTTTAGTTTATTTTTCAACCCAGTGCTACACTGGGTCAAGGTTAAAGGTTTTGGAGTAGATACAAGCTTCATGTATCCTAAAATCATACTATCTTTTAAGTGATACATGACAAATTCAAAAATTACAGAAAAATGTTGTTTGAAAACCACTTCACATTTCTGCTTCCAGCCAAAATGGAGTAAAATTCATGCAAGGAAACTGCTGGCAAAAGAACTGTCTAAAAGGATTACAGGAAACAATACCTGGTGCTCACACAAAACTGGGAATTTTGCCGTTACAACGAGTCAAACTGGAAAGCCTAATGATTCATAAGGTATTGGGAAGGGTACACAGAAATATCTTGCATCAGTGGTAGGCAATAATTAGCCTTAAACTGAATACAACTTCGCTTCTGCCTAAAAAGTCTTAAAAGCAAGACCTGAAAGGCTCTATTTTTCATTAACTTAACTGAATCCTAGAAAAAAAACAGCATCAATAATATGTATAGGAATAAAAATTATCTACCTCCAAAATGTAAAAATTCATCACATCTGGCATTCAATTGAAATTATCAGTCTAAAAACATTGCTGATGTAAACACTTTAAATGGGTGAACTGAATGGTGAGTTAATTGTATCTGAATAAAGCTATGAAAAATATTACAAAGCAGGCAAATTAGCATGAAATAAGACCTATAATGAAGAGAAAAATCAATCAATTAAAACCAATCTGGAACTGACATAGATGTTAGAGTTAGCAGATAAGGGCATTTAAAAGAGTTATAACAATATTGCTGTTGTTGTTGTTTAGTTGCTAAGTCAGGCCTAACTCTTTTGCAACTCCATGGACTATAGCCTGCTGGGCTCCTCTGTTCATGGGATTTCCCAGGCAAGAATATTGGAGTGGGTTTTTTCCAAATAGCTAGAGAGAAACATATGTAAGATACAAGCTTCTGGATGTGGCAACTATAATGAGATGAAAAGTACATTCAAGGGGAATAATAACAAAATAGATATAACAGAAAAAAAGATTGGTGAAACTGAATTTACATGGCAAAAAAAACTGTCCAAAGTGAAAAAAATCAAATTAAGGGGAGAAATAAACTCAGAATCATATGTAGAACAATTCAAAGCACTTTAATATACATGTAGTTGGATTCCTGTAAGGAGAGAAGGGTATAAGGGAAAAAATCTGAGGCAATAATAACCAATAATCCTGCAAATTTGTTGAAAATTATAAACCCATAGGTCTAAGAAGCTCAATAACCTTAACATCATCAGTGTGAAGAAAACTATACTAATGCACATAATAATAAACTTTCTCAAAGCTAGCAATAAACTCTTAAAAACTGCCAGAGAAAAAAGGCACATTACCTACAAAGGAACAAAGAGAAAGATGACAACAGATTTCCTATTGCAAACAATGCAAGTAAGGAAAATTGAGTAATATTTTTAAAGCACTAAAGAAAACAGAATTATCAGCCTGGAATTCTATAACTGCTAAAAATATCTTTGAAAAAATTTTGAAATAAAGAAATTTTTAGATTCAGAATTCATCCTCAGGAGACTTTCACTACAAGAAATGTTAAAGGAAGTCCTCAAGGCAAAAATAAAATGCCACAAGATAGAAATATGGTTCTACACAATAAAGAACACAAGAAATAGTAATAACTGATAAATACATAATATTATTTAAATTGTTTCAAAAGACTATTTAAACAAAATAATGACAAAGGAGTGTGGAGCTTATATATATAAGTAAAATACATGAAAACAATATCACAAAGACCAAGAGGGCAGAAATGAAAACACATTATTGTAAGCCTTTATAATATGTATGCAGTGAATAAAGTCATTTGAAGGCAGAATGTAATAACTTAAATCCTAAAGCAACTACTAATAAGTAATAAGCCAAAAATGAAAATAAAATGAAATCATTTAAAAAAAATCAATCCAAAAGAAGGTAAAGAAAAAGGAAGCAAGGGAACAAAACTCAGATAGGACAAATAGAAAACAAGTTGGCAGATTAAAATCTAACCATATTAATAATTAGATAACATGTAAAACCTCAAGAATACCTCAGTAAAAAAGCAGTTTGTCAGACTGAATAAAAAAGGTGATACTCAACTGTGTTATTGCTATAAAGACCCAAATATGTTAAACATAAAAAACTAATAGAATTAAGGAAGAGGCAAACCCACAATCATAGTTGGAGATTTAAATACTCCCAAATAACTGATAGAATGAATAGAAAGTCAGAAAGAAAATACATTTGATCAGTACTTTCAGTCATCTTGACCTAATTTACATTTATAGACTTCTTTACCCAATTATAGCAAAATACACATTCTTTTTGATCGTACATGGAATATTTACTAAGATAGACCATAGTCTGGGCCATAAAACAAGCAATAAATTTTAAATGACTCAAGTCATAAAAAGTATGTCCACTGACCACAGTGGAATTTCCTTTAAAATCAATAATGAAATAATCTCTGGAAAATCCCTAAAATTTTGGAAACTGAATAACACACATCTGGATAACCCATAGGTCAAAGTAGAAATTAAAAGAGAAAGTAGAAAGTATTTTGAACTGAATAAAATTTAAAGCACAACACATCAAAATTTGTGAGATGTCAATTCAGCAGTAATTAGGGGAAGCTTATAGCACTAAACACCAACATTAGAGAAGAAAGAAAGGTCTTAAATCAGTCACAGTAGTGTCTACTGTAAACAACTGGAAAAAAAGAGAAAATTAAATCAAAATTAAGCAGAAAAACTAATAATAAATATCAGAGAGGGAGAATTCCCTGGCAGTCCAGTGAACTCCACACTCTCAGTACTGGGGGCTTGGGTTCCATCCCTGGTCCAGGAATTAAAATCCACAACCCACATATATATATTTGACTGAGCCACATGGCTTGTGAGTTTTAATTATATATATTATATATCTCAGAGAGGAGATATATATATATATATATATATATATATATATATATATATATATATATCAGAAAGGAAATGAAGGAAACAGAAAAATAACAGAAAAAAATCAATGAAATCAAAACATAATTCCTTGAGTAGATCAATAAAATTGATTAAACTCCAGCCAAACTGATTAGGAAAAAAGAGAGAGAAGGCACAATTACCAGTATTCACAATGAAAGAAGAGATATCACTAGATATTCTACAGATATTAAAAAGATAATAATTATTTTATTTTATTATATTCAACAACTTGGATGAAATTGAAAAACTACTTAAAAGACACAAAGTATGAAGGCTCACTCAAGAAGAAATAATGTAAATTTCCCTATATCTATTTTTTTTAATTTATTTATTTTAATTGGAGGCTAATTACTTTACAATGTTGTAGTGGTTTTAAATATTTTTCCCCAAATATTTAATATTTTTAAGGCTGTTGTGGTACTGTTTTTTATTTCAATTTTTGATTGCTTGTTCCTAGTATTGTATATCAAAGATACTTTGAGTTCTGTATGTTGATCTTTTATTCTACAATCTTGCTGAGTTCATCTATTAGGTTTAATAGACTTTTTGTAAGTTACATAAGGTTTTCTACATATATGATCATGTTGCAAATAAAGACAGCTTTACCTCTCTTTTCCTTTCCAATCTGGATGCTTTTATTTCTTTACTTTGCCTTATTGTTGTGGCTAGAATCTCTATTATATAGTTGAATAAAAGTGATGTAAATGTACATCCCTGTCTTGTTTCTAATCTTAAAGAGAAAGCATTAACTTTTTGACTATTAAGTATGGTGTTAGCTGTTATTTTTTTGTAGATGCCCTTCATTAGGTTGAGGAATTTTCCTTCTATTCTTAATTTGCTGTTTTCTTTTATTTTTAAACATTAAGAATGGGTGTTAGATTGTGCTTGTGCCAAATATTTTTTCTAGGACTATTCAGGTGATCATATTCTTTTAGTTTGTTAATATGATTAATTGCATTATTGCTTTTTAAAACATTAAGCCAACTTTGCATTTCTTTGACAAAACCCACTTTGTATATACCATCTATTTTTTGGATTTGATTTGCTAAAATTTTGTTGTAAATTTTTGCATGTAGGTTCATGAGAAATATTGTTTTGTAGTTTTCTTGTGATGTCTGTCTGGTTTTGGTAACTGTATAACCAAACTGTGTAACAGTATAACTGTGGCCTTATAGAATAAGCTGGGAAGCATTACATTGTTATCAATCTTAAAGAAAGTGTTTGTCTGGAATGAGGATTATTTCTTCATTTAATGTTTGGTGGAATTTACCAGTGAAGCTGTCTGGGCCTGGAGTTTCCTATATGGGAAGCTTTTTACTTGTAATTTCTTTAATAGATATAGGGATGGGAGAAAATAATAGCAAACGAAGCAGAAAGACCTACTCATAAAAAATACAAGATATTGATAAGAGAAATTAAAGAAGACCTAAATAAAGGGACCAAATACTGGTCAATTTATGGATTGGAAGTCCAAATATTGTTAAGATGTCAATTCTTCCCTAATTAAAGCATAGATTCAATATAATCTTACTGAAAATTTCTGCAGCCTTTTTGTAAAAATTGATAATATGATTTTAAATTTCATGTGGATATGAAAAGAACCTAAAATCGACAAGTTTATAAAGAGAACAAAAAACTTGGAAAATGTGTACTATTTTACTTCAAGGCTTACTATAAAGCTACAGTAATCAATACAGTGTAGTATATGTGTAAAGTAATGCAAATAGGAACAGAATAAAGAGAAAAGAAATAGATCTGAGACAGGAAAGATAGGGTCAGGCCCAAGGATAGCCTCCTCATGCATAGGCATTAGGCAGAAGGCAAATCCACCTCCTTGCTTTGCACATAAGGAGGCCATGATACAAGAAGGAATGGCATCTAAAACAGAAACTTTGTAGCATCTGAGCAACAAACTGTGACCTTGAAAACTGTGGAACACTTGCAAATAAAAATTCATAAATTGCTGATGATGGGATAAAAGACAAAGCAGCCCACCCCAGCCTCCCCATTTTTGTGGTCAAGAGGATTTCACAGCCCAACACAGAAGGGGTGTCAAGTGGTCCTCTAATGGCCTTGATCACATTGTAATATCATTATAGAAACATTAACACTGCAGATTTGACACACACCCCTCACCATGGGTTTCACTTAGGTGCTCATGGCAAAGATTCAAAGTGGAGCCTGGTGTTAAGTCCAAATAAGGAATTACAGACGACATAATCCTAGGGGAAGGAAAAGAGGAGTCATCCTAATCTAAATTCTGGACAATTACCCCTATATTAACAACCTAAACTGCCCCCATAGTATGCTCCTCACTCCCAAAGAAACTCACACTCTTCTCTAAGTGTGTAACTTTTGCTTCTGCCCTAAGTAAACTGCTTTGTTGTGTGCTCTCCCACATGTACTGTGCTTCTAATAAACCTTGTGTCTGCTTTGCCATCTTGGTCTCTTGCTGAATTCTTTCTTCAAATAAGACAAGGACAAAGGTCCTTTCACTTGCCAAAATCAGACCCACACATACATGGGTACAAAAGCAATTACATGGAGAAAGAATTATCTTTTTGGAATAATTGAATATCATATGCAAAAACAAAAAAGAACTTCAACCTGTATTTCATATCATATAAAAATTAATTCAAAGTGAATCATAGACCTAAATGTAAAACCTAAAACTATAAAATTTCTAGAAAAAACCTTAGAAGGGTTCCATCATGACCTTGGATTAGGGAAAGTTGTCTTATATATGACACTAAATGGACAATCCATAAAAGAAAAAAATCTGACGTGTGGAACATTTATCAAAGTTAAAAATCCCACTCTGATAAAGACACTATTAAAGAGAATGAAAAGACAAAATGCATACAGAGAAAAAATCATACACATGATACCATATATATCATGTGCATGCTATACACACACACACACATCATGTCATGGGTGTGTACATATGTCAGAACTTAACAAATGATGCATTTTAAATGTGCTGTGCTGTACTTAGTCGCTCAGTCATGTCCAACTCTTTGTGACCTCATGGACTGTAGCCCGCCAGGCTCCTCTGTCCATGGGGATTCTCCAGGCAAGGATACTGGAGTGGGTTGCTATGCCCTCTTCCAGGGGATCTTCCCAACCCAGGAATTGAACCCAGGTCTCCCGCATTGCAGGCGGATTCTTTACCATCGGAGCCACCAGGGAAGCCCAAGAATACTGGAGTGGGTAGCCTATCCCTTCTCCAAGGGATCTTCCTGGCCCAGGAATCAAATGGGTCTCCCGCATTGCAGGTGGATTCTTTACGAGCTGAGCTACCAGAGAAGCCCTCATCTTAAATAAGTGCACTTAATTGCATAGCCATAAGGCCACAGCAAAGCTATTAAAGTAAAAAATAAAAGGATAAACAAAACTCATTGCTCTATAACATCTCTCTGCCGATATAGTGGATGTTGTGGGTGTTAAAATATATTCTTCTTATGATAACTTTATAGCACAAGGTTGTAAGCTCCCTGAAGGTAGGGCCAATGTTTCATACACTGGTATTATTTTATTTTAAAGCTATTTTTCAGAGTATATTGATCAGAGTTCTGGCAGAAATTGGTGACATACTCAAATTGGGTAACTTAAGGAGACTTTAATTAAAGGGACCTTTTACCAAGATGAAGTCAGAGTTTTTGGATCTCACATGGATAGTACATTATGAGGGACAGGTTACAATGAAGTTTTTTTACCAATCCTAGGCCTCCTGAGAGGGTGAGGGGAAGATGTGTGTTTAGCAGAACCTGGACTCAGAAAGGGCTGTGAATTTTGGTAGGGGATACAGCCAGCCCCAACAAGCTTATAGTAGTAGTAGTAGTGTTACTCATTCAGTTGTGTCCGACTCTTTGTTACCTCACAGACTGTAGCCCACCAGCCTCCTCTGTCCATGGGACTCTCCAAGCAAGAATACTGAAGTGGCTTGATATTCCTTTCTCCAGAGGATCTTCCCTAGCCAGGGATCGAACCCGGGTCTCCTGTATTGCAGGCAGTTTCTTTACTGTCTGAGCTACAGGGAAGTCCCCAACAAGATTATAGTGAGAGTAAATAACTGAAGTCACCATTCCAATCTCCTGCTGATGCTTCCCACTGGACAAATCTAACATAAACCAGAGTACAAGGAAGACTATGTGGTCTAAACAGGTGAGTCTCCTGAGACAGAGACAAGAGAAGAGTGAAAGACATGTCTGGAGGAGCAAATAGAGATATGCAGTACACAGGACATCTAGAACCATGCTGGATGTCTGCTTGTTGCAGGGAAAAGCCAATTCTGATTCCATGTTGAAATTGTTTATTTGACTCACTCTTTGTTGCTTTTGTTATTGTAATCATTCGTAATGGTCGGTCTCAGAGAATCCAGCCCCTCTGCCTGACTGTTAAACTATAGTGCCCTTGTTCAGAACCTTGTCCACCAGTAGATGGCAGGAGTTCAGTTCAGTCGGTCAGTCATGTCCGACTCTTTGCAACCCCATGAACCGCAGCACGACAGGTCTCCCTGTCCATCACCAACTCCCCGAGTCCACCCAAACCTATGTCCATTGAGTCGGTGATGCCATCCAGCCATCTCATCCTCTGTCGTCCCTTTCTCCTCCTGCCCTCAATCTTTCCCAGCATCAGGGTCTTTTCAAATGAGTCAGCTCTTCACATCAGGTGGCCAAAGTATTGGAGTTTCAGCTTCAACATCAGTCCTTCCAATGAACACACAGGACTGATCTCCTTTAGGATGGACTGCTTGGATTTCCTTGCAGTCCAAGGGACTCTCAAGAGTCTTCTCCAACACCACAGTTCAAAAGCATCAGTTCTTCGGTGCTCAGCTTTCTTTATAGTCCAACAATAGAAAGCAATAGATCAATAGATGGCAGGAAGGAAGAAATTAACACGTTCCCTGCCTGAGGCTTGCCATTCTAGGATATATTTGCAAGATTTATGGCCTTTTTACTTTGTTTCTTCACCTCCCCCATCTCTGATCTATAAAAGAACCTGGCATCCAGACCCTGATAAGATGGTTATTTTGAGACATTAGCCTGCCATCTTCTCAGTCAGCCAGATCTCCTGAATAAAATCATATTCCTTGCCTCAACACCTCATCTCGAATTCATTGGCTTGTTTTGTGGTGAGCAGAGCGAGCTTGGACTCGGCAACGTGTTCACTTCGCAAGTTCTTTTTATCTGATTGATGAATTTCTGATTTTTAAAACTTGACAAAACCATCATATTCTGCTTTAGAAGTATGACTATGCATTGGCATTTGAAAGCACTTCTTTTTCAGGACCATCTGCAAATTCAGTTGACAGTTATTTTCTCACTATTGCCTCCTCTGCCCTTCTAGTTCCATTACAATTATGCCAAATAAAAAATTTCCAAAATTATTGCTTGATTTTTCTTTTAAAGTATTTCTTACAACAGAGATTAAGTAAAATCTAACCTTTAGAGTTCCAATTTTTTTTAAAGTGTCCCTCTAAAAGTTTCCATATTCAAACAAACTTAGGAAGCTCTAAATTAAACAAAGCTAAGCCAATTTATGCTAAAATTTCCTAGTGCTCTTAATATGTATCTGTGCTTGATGACTATCCTGGAATAGGTAAAATACACAGTACTTCCCAAGCTTATTTGACCAGATTTTTTTATCTTGAGAAATTAGTGTTCTATAGATCTGTCTGGAAAACAGAAGAATGACATGAACAATGAAGTCAGTGGTGCTCCAAGACTTCCTCCATTCATAGACAAACAAAAGAGGGGAGCAATCACAAAGTTCCTTATAAAGGTCTTGTGAAATGTGGATAAGGATGTAGGGGATGGTCTTGGAAATATTGGAGGCAGGTTCCTGGAGAGGTATTGGCTCAACTCTCAGTAAAATAAATTCACAATTTCAACTGTGGCACTTTATATTCTAGGCCTAATCCAGAGTGAAGCTAGTTTTGTTTCTTTGATTAATCCTTGAAAAAGGACACATGAGATGCACCTTTGACAATAGTGGTCAGAAGAGAGCAAAAGTAAGAAGAGAATTATTTTATTTCCTATGAGAGGTAGGTCCCAAACTGCTAAAATCCGGAGTATTTTTTGATAGTCTCTCCATCCACCCTATCAGACATTTGTACCTACATGAAATCTTTGTTAGACAACACTTAGTATTCCATCAGTTGACAAGAATTAACTCAGGAGGTTTTCTTTAAATTATTATTGGAGTATAATTGCTTTACAATGTTGTGTTAGTTTCTGCTGTGCAATGAAGTATATCAACTATATGTATACATATATCCCCTCCCTCTGGAACCTCCCTCCCACCTCCCCATCCCACCCATCTAGGTCATCAGAGAACACCAGGGTGGGTTCCCTGTGTTATACAATAGCTTCCCACTAGCTATCTATTTTACACACAGCAGTGTATTTATGTCAGTCCTGCTCTCCCAGTTCATTCCACCTTCCCCTTGCCCCACTGTGCCCACATGTCTTTTCTCTACATCTGTATTTCTATTCCAGCCCTGCAAACAGGCTCATTTGTGCCATCTTTCTAGATTCCACGCATGCGTGCATGCTCAGTCACTTCAGTTGTCTGACCTTTGTGACCCTATGGACAGTAACCCACCCAGCACCTCTGTACATAGGATGCTCTAGGAAAGAATACTGGAGTGGATTGCCATGCTCTCTTCCAAGGGATCTTTCTGACTGAGAGGTCGAACTCAGTTCCTTCCCAGTTCTTGCTTCTTTAGGCTAACCTGCTGCTGCTGCTGCTGCTGCTGCTAAGTCGCTTCAGTCGTGTCCGACTCTGTGCGACCCCATAGACGGCAGCCGACCAGGCTCCGCCGTCCCTGGGATTCTCCAGGCAAGAACACTGGAGTGGGTTGCCATTTCCTTCTCCAGTGCATGAAAGGGAAAAGTGAAAGTGAAGTCGCTCAGTCCTGTACCTATTCTCCTCAAATTGTAAAATCATAAAACATTAAAGTTGGATGGGACATTGGAAAATATCCAGCCTAAGACTCTCATTTGGGAGATAGGAAACTCAGGTTTAGGGAAATTAAGTGACTTAAATAGGGCAGAATGAGTTCTTCTGACTCCCAGTCCAGTGCTCTTTCCACACAGTGACTTGAAATCAAAGAGAATCAAGTGTAAGCAGAGAACCAAAAGCGTGATCATGAAACACTAACTTGAAAATTGCCTAGCTGTATGCAGATGTAATGGTCTTGCCAACTCTTTCATATTCTTGAGGGTTTCCCTTGGCTGTATGTGTGCTCAGTCATGTCCGACTCTTTGAGACCCCATGGACTATACAGTCCATGGAATTCTCCAGGCCAGAATACTGGAATGAGTAGCTTTTCCCTTCTCCAGGGGATCTTCCCAACCCAGGGATCGAACCCAGGTCTCCTGCATTGCAGCTGGATTCTTTACCAGTTGAGCCACAAGGGAAGCCCAGGGTTTCCCTTAAGTACGTCCCAATGAAGACATCTTAGGAACAGGAATGGTATTCATAAGAAAGGTAAAAATCTATTTACTGCTTTTTCTTGTTGATTTAAAGAATACTTAAGTTTTTAGCAATTTTAGATAGCAATTCCTGTCTCCCAGCAATGCATTGTGTGCTGATCCTAGAAATGGTTCCTTTAGCACTTAGCTTTAGGGTAAAAATGATGGACTGGCCAGTGAAAAAAGTACTGCCCTCTCCATTATATCAGTACACATTTATCCAGTTGTGTGCAATGGAGGAAACAGCAGTAGCTTTGATCACTGTTGCTCTGTAGTACTAAGCAGGGGGAACAAAAATTCAGTGTTCTAAATCCTGGATCACAGATAGAAGGGAGGGAAGCACAAGATGAACTGAAAATGGATCACTCAAGTGTTAAAAGTGACTTCTGCCTCCAGGCCTTTTCCCCTGATCTTCTATCCTGTGTCCTACTCCTCTGGAGGCAGGAATTCTGTGTGTATATTCACATGTGTGTGTATTATACCCCTCTGTTCCCAACATAGCCTTGCCCTGTCTGTAACCAATCATGCCAATCTGAAGAGAACATAGTGTCATAGCCCTCAGTTTTTAAGTAGAAAGTGTTTGACAACAATATTCTTTTCTGGCTCAGTAACTCCTAGGCTCTCTCAATTTTTTTAATTAATTTATTTATTTTAATTGTAGGCTAATTACAATATTGTGGTGGGTTTTGCCATACATTGACACGAATCAGTCACGAGTATACATGAGTCCCCGCGCCCCACATCCCAAACCCCTCCCTCCTCCCTCCCCATCCCATCCTTCTAGGCTTTCCCACTGCACTGGCTTTGAGTGCCCTGTTTGATGCATCAAACTTGGACTGGTCGTCTAATTCACATATGGTAATATACATGTTTCAATGCTATTCTCTCAAGTCATCCCACCCTCTTCTCCCATAGAGTCCAAAAGTCTGTTCTTTATATCTGTGTCTCTTTTGCTGTCTTGTATATAGGGTTGTCATTACCATCTTTCTAAATTCCATATATATGCATTAATATTAATGCATATATTAATGCATTAAGTATATTAATGCATATATCACTGCAAATGGTGACTGCAGCCATGAAATTAAAAGACGCTTGCTCCTTGGAAAAAAAGCTATGACCAACCTAGACAGCATATTAAAAAGCAGAGACATTTCTTTGCCAACAAAGGTCCATCTAGTCAAGGCTATGGTTTTTCCAGTAGTTATGTATGGATGTGAGAGTTGGACTATAAAGAAAGCTGAGCGCCGAAGAATTGCTGCTTTTGAACTGTGGTGTTGGAGAAGACTCTTGAGAGTCCCTTGGACTGCAAGGAGATGCAACCAGTCCATCCTAAAGGTGATCAGTCCTGGGTGTTCATTGGAAGAACTGATGTTGAAGCTGAAACTCCAATACTTTGGCCACCTGATGTGAAGAGCTGACTCATTTGAAAAGACCCTGATGCTGGGAGAGATTGAAGGTTGGAGGAGAAGGGGACGACAGAGGATGAGATGGTTGGATGGCATCATCAACTCGATGGACATGAGTTTGAGTGGACGCCGGGAGTTGGAGATGGACAGGGAGGCCTGGTGTGCTGCATTCCATGGGGTTGCAAAGAGTCAGACATGACTGAGCGACTAAAATAAACTGAACTGAACTGATACTGTATTGATGTTTTTCTTTCTGACTTACTTCACTCTGTATAATAGGCTCCAGTTTCAAGCACCTCATTAGAACCGACTCAAATGAGTTCTTTTTAATAGCTGAGTAATATTCCATTGTGTATGTGTACCACAATTCTCTTATTCATTCATCTGCCAATGGACATCTAGATTGGTTCCATGTCCTAGCTATTGTAAACAGTGCTGTGATGAACACTGGGGTACATGTGTCTCTTTCAATTCTGGTTTCCTCAGTGTGTATACCCAGCAGTGGGATTGCTGGGTTGTATGGCAGTTCTATTTCCAGGTTTTTAAGAAATCTCCACACTCTTCCCCATAGTGGCTGTACTAGTTTGCATTCCCACCCACAGTGTAAGAGGGTCCCCTTTTCTCCACACCCTCTCCAGCATTTATTGTCTGTAGACTTTTTGAAAGCAGCCATTCTGACTGGCGTGATATGGTACCTCATTGTGGTTTTGATTTGCATTTCTCTGATGAGTGAGGTTGAGCATCTTTTCATGTGTTTGCTAGCCATCTGTATGTCTTCTTCGAAGAAATGTCTGTTTAGTTCTTTGGCCCATTTTTTGATTGGGTCATTTATTTTTCTGGTATTGAGCTGCATGAGCTGCTTGTATATTTTTGAGATTAATTCTTTGTCAGATGCTTCATTAGCTATTATTTTCTCCCATTCTGAAGGCTGCCTTTTCACCTTGCTTATAGTTCCCTTCATTGCACAAAAGCTTTTAAGTTTAATTAGGTCCCATTTGTTTATTTTTGCTGTAATTTATGTCAGAGAGTGTTCTGCCTATGTTTTCCTCTAGGAGTTTTATAGTTTCTGGTCTTATATTTAGATGTCTCTCAGTTTTAACAGTGATCAGAGCAATGTAAACAACCCCCAGTGGTTGTAGAAGTCCGAAAAGGCATGTGAAAGGAGTTACTTTCTACCCCAATCATGTCCTATGCCTTTGGCTACAAGGGCTTAAAAAGAAAGTACAGAACTTCACAATGTTATAGCACATTCATCCTCTGATGTGACTCTCCCAAGCACCATATGAGATGAGATTGGACAGGTAATAGCTCCACTGACAATTGAGACTATTAAGGCTTAGAGAAGATAAGGTGACTTACCTAAGGTCACCCAAATGGTTAATAGCTGAGCTGACCTCAGGACCCCATAGTTTCTCCACGTGCCTAACTTCAGGGTCCTAGAAACAAGGTATTGACCAAAAAGTCAAGGCCTCAAAATTCACTGCTTTGCTCCAAGGCTATTACATACACATGACACTGTGTGGCTATTGGGATGAAAGTAAAGGAGAACCTCATGATCATTTTTCCTTTGTTATGCCTGCCATTTCTGCAGCTAAGAAGAACATCTTGGGAGAACCATTTTAAAACTACTCTACAAACTGGCTCCTGGCATTTCTAGAAAGAATTATTCACCAAAGAAAACTTTAGCTATTATCATTTATAATTGAGGAAGAAATAGAGACTCTAATCACCACCATGTGGCATGTTCACAGATTGTGTGGGGGCCTTTGGGAAAAGCATACCTGCTAAGCCTTGATAGAGCAGTAAACAGAAAGCTCAAACTGTGCTCTACAATCTCTCTGTGGGATATGACCTGTAATCTTCATTATAAAAAGAGAGAACATTGTTTTTTTTCTGCCTTTCAGTAGGTAATTCACTCTTAGTCAAAGAGATTGTGGATAAAAATGTCCTGTGCTTTTGAAATTCACAATCTGCTGGACAATAGTCTCACAGTGTTATGAACATCAGAGTGAGAACAAGAAGTCCTTGTGCCTCCCTCTACTGCCCTCTCCTCTCCCCTCCTCTCCCTCCCTGAAAAGCACCTCCCTGCTTTCTCCACCTGTCCTTCCCTCTGCCTTCAGCTCCCAGGGCCGCTTTTGTGTTAACTCCCATTGCCTTCACAAATAATTTGTCACTCACAAATAATGACTAGTGTCACAGATGAAACCTTAGGCCCTTTGATCTGCTGAACTCCCACTTGAAAAATGTGGTGATTTAAAAAATCCTCCTGTCTGCTAAATTTTCACCAAGGGAATAAGATGCAAAATCATGTTATTTCTCACAGAAATGTTACTAGCCTGTGGGTGTCAACAGAGGAAGTCTGCTGCATCCCACAGTGACTGGAGTGCACACCTCCCTCCTCATGAGCAAAGAACAAGCTGCCCAGCAAATCCTCACCCACCAGAACTGTATAGTCACCTCCCCCTATTTGTTTGGTGGGTTTTTATTTGGGGGCATTTGTGCTGGAGCTGTGGGTAAAAGAAAACAAGTTGAGTTAGCTACCATCTTTCACCACAGAGTGAACCTGACTCAGAGAAATTACCAAGTCTGAGGTAGTCTCAACCCCTCAAACACAAATGCCAGCCTTCCTCAGCATCCAGTTACTTTGTACCAATAAACAACCCCACCTTCCTCCTTCCTTTTGAAGAATAATCAGTATATGGTGTCGTACACTGTCTGTTCCCACCTCAATACCAAATGTCCCAATGCTTCAGTTCCTTCAGGTTGCCTCAACACACAGAAGATACCCCACAAAGAAAGTGTCTCAAAGAAAGAACTTCATTTTACTCTTGAAATCAAGTATTTTCAAAACAAAACTTGAACTCAGTGATTGAGGTATGTGATGATTCTCTTCCTGAATTAGGTAAGGTGTGAAAGATAAAAATCCATGAGACACATTATATCTGCCCCCTAGCCACACAGATAATGCTACCAGGTAAGGGCTGTGTTTGTCTAATACAAAGTATCATTTCTCAAAATGTCTTCCGCCTGCTCGGAAACACCTGGAATAACTATTCAATCATATAGACCATGGACCTTCCAAATTGTAACTTCTACATTTAAGCAACTGTTCCAGGTTATTCTCATCTCAAGTTTGAGAACCACTGCTCTAAACTAGGGAGAGATAAGCACATATCCAGGGACTCCATCTATGGCTGATTAAGCTAGTTTTAGGCATGAATCACATAAGACAGAAGAATTTTGAAAGCCTCGCCAATTCTCTGTTTTCTCCCTACTTCTTTTAATATTTAAAACATCACATGCTAAATCAACATTGTGAAAAAAAAATTCAACTGAATAAATTTTAAAGATCTTACTGGCTTTATTCAACAATTCATGAATCAGGTAACATCTAATCTCAGCAAACAGAAAGGAAGGAGCTCCTTGATGGTGTGCATAGCCTCCTGTTGTTCTATGGGTAACATCAGAATCATCTATAAATAATTTAAACTTAAATGTGGGTTGAGCCTAGGTTGTGAATATGAATATGAAATATGAATAACTTCATATTTCCAAAAGCTCCCCAGGTGATGCTATTGCATAACTTTAGTTGAGAATAACAACCAAAATGATTGTCTCCAAATATTAAAGTATACACTCCTCTTTGTCATTTAACTGTAGTACATGTATTAGAGTTTACAGTACCTATAAATACCCAGGAGGAGGCCATAGGAAGAAATTTGGCTGAGTACAGGGAGCATCATGGGATTCAGTTAGTAAATGGAGGACAATGCAGGCAAGAGGCATCGGATATAAGGATACAACAATAAGATAAGACCAGGATTCAAAGATACCATGGAAAGCTAAGAAGGGAGTGATTTCTCCAGGACAAGGGGAGTCAAGCAAGATTTCAATGAAAGAACCAAAACAGGAACCTCAGCTCTGGAACTTGAGCAAAAATAAATGGCAATTAAGCAAGAAGCCGGGTATCAAAGCCAGGCACACAGGGAAGGCACTGCTCATATACTGGGCTTCTTAAATTTTCTCTAGATGCAAGATTGGTTCTAAAAGGTGGGAAATGGAGACAGGATTGGCTCTAGAAGGTGGGAAATGGAGTCAGGAATGTGGTAGCAGATAAGAAGGTTTTCAGGGACCCTAGAGATGAGTATGGAAGGCATCAAAATAGGAAGCAGGCAAATCATCAAGCTTTCAAGTGTTGATACTTCAAAATATTTGAAAAAAAGAGAAGAAGCATGTGTGAGAAACTATGGTGGTATGTTTTTAGTTCAGGGTGAATGAGTAAGAACTCTGATTACTTGGGAATCACATCTTAGTATACCTTCATTGTCTTGATTCTAAATATCTCAAAGCACTTTCTGGTCTTGTCTGGGCTTCCTATAGGAAACTGGTTACTCATAAATCCTATTTGTTTTCTTTAAGTAAGTCCCTTAGTTCTAGACTGTTTTCTTCTCATTTGCCTTTTTAACCTAAGTTTAATTTGTTGTTATAGTTAATCAGGATCCATTTAATTAATATCTTATTACATATACATTTATTTTTGAAATAAATCATGTACCAGTATCTTTAGAAATTTTATTCAAAATGCTGCATAATATTTACTTTTTAAAATAGAATAAATTTAAATAATTCATAGAGAAGCTTTCTGAATTTTTATTATTTTGGAAAGAGTGTGGAGTAGCACACTTTCAGGGATATTTCATGTTTATTTCACAGAGCACATGCCCACAAAGAGCTATTTTCTGATTAACTGGCCAATTGATCCAATCAAACCAACACTATCTCTAGTGTTTAAACTCTGAGTATGTCTTTAGCAGGAATTTTTCCTCAGGAAATAATCAATTCAGTTTTTCTAATTCTGTACCCAAAAGCATTATGAATAAAAGTGCCTGCATAAATAGCCTCCAACTGTGTGGGTTGAAGCCATTTAAGACCTTTTTGGTACAATAAGAGATATCTAACATGAAATTCTCATTGAATGAAACTCTTTTTACTAGCTCAAAACCTCACATGTAACTATTTATTAAACTCAATTTTTTAACTAAATAAAATTAGATGGATCTTCCAATACATTAGATAATTCCAATTTCACTCTCGGAAATACATGTTAAAACCAAGTTTCTCCATTAACCACTAAATACACCCATTTCTCCTTCATTTTCTCATTTTTTGCCACCTCTTACACTTCATTTCACATCCTTCTTCCTCTGTTTCTAATTCATCTCCTAACACTTATAATCTAGAATTCTTTTATTCCTCATTTCCCAAGGTATGTTTCTGTGTTGAACCCACAGCCAGAACACACTCATTCATCAATTCATTCAATTAATCAGCAAATATTTATGGCATGCCTTCTATGTACCAGGCCTTTTTAAAATAATGAGATATAGTTGATGTATATTATATAATTTATGAGTACACAGAATACTGATTTACATTTTTAAAGACTATACTCTATTTATGGTTATTATAAAATATTGGCTATATTCACCCTGGTGTAAAATATATCTTTGTGGCTTATTTCTTTTATAAATAATAACTTACACCTCTTAATCTCCTATCCCTATCTTGCCCCTCCTTCTTTCCCTCTCCCCACTGCTAACTGCCAGTTTGTTCTCTGTATCTCTGGGTCTGTTTTTGCTTTGTTATATTCACTAGTTTGTTATACTTTTTAGATTCCACACATAAGTGACAGCATACAGTAGCTGTCTTTCTATGTCTGACATTTCACTTAATAACCTTCAAGTCCACCCATGTTGCTGCAAATAGCAAAGCTTCATTCTTTTTTATGTTGAGTAATATTCCATTTTGTGTGCTCAGTTGCTCAGTCATATCTGACTCTTTACAGCTCTGTGTACTGTAGCTGGCCAGGCTCCTTTGTCCATGGGATTTTCCAGGCAAGAATAGTGAAGTGGGTTGCCATTTCCTCCTCCAGAGGGTCTTCCCAACTCGGGGATCAAACCCATGTCTCCTGCAACTTCTGCATTACAGGCAGATTCTTTCCCACTAAGCTATATGGAAAACCAGTGTACCATTACATGTGTGTATACACACTACCTCCTTATCCATTCATCTCTTGATGGACATTTAGGTTGCTTCCATACCTTTGTCATTGTAAATAATGCTGGTAAGAATACTGGTGTGCATGTATCTTTTCAAATTAGTGTTTTCATTTTTTTATGGATAGATACTATGGAGTTGCTAGATCATGTGGTAGTTCTATTTTTAGTTTTTTGACAAACCTCCATACTGTTTTGCATGATGGCTGCACCAGTTTACATTCCCATATCCTTGCCAATATTTGTCATTAATGTTCTTTCTGATGATAACCATTCTGACAGGTGTGAGGTGACATTTAATTGTGATTTTAGTTTTCATTTCTGTGATGATTAATGATGCTGAACATCTTTTCATGTGCTTATTGGCCATCTGTATGTCTTCTTTGGAAAAATGTCTATTCAGATCTTTTGCTCATTCTTTACTCAGGTTGTTTTTTAATATGGAGTTGTATGAGTTGTTTACATATTTTGGATATTAACTCCTTATTGGTAGAATCATTAGCAAATATTTTCTCTCATTCAGTAGCTTGTATTTTTGTTTTTGTTAATGCTTTCCTTTGCTGTGCAAAAGCTTTTCAGATTAATTAAGTCCTATTTATTTATTTTCACTTTTATTTCCTTTGCTTTAAAGAACAGATCCAAAAAACTATTGCTATGATTTATGTCAGTGTTTTGCCTATATTTTCTTCTATGAGTTTTATGAGGTTTGGTCTTACATTTAGTTCTTTAATCCATTTTGAATTTGTTTGTATGTGATGTGAGAAAATGTTCTAATTGCATTCTTCTACATAAGGCTGCTCAGTTTCCCCAGCACCACTATTGAAGAGACTGTGTTTTCTCCATTGTATATTCTTGCTTCTTTCATTTTAGATTAATTGACCATAGATTTTGGGTTTATTTCTGGGCATTCTATTCTGTTCCATTGATCTATGTGTCTGTTTTTGTGCCAGTGATACACTGTTTTGATGATTGTAGCTTTGTAATGTAGTCTGAAATCAGGGCGTGTGGTTCCTTCAGCTCTTTTCTTTCTCAAGATTGTTTTGGCTATTCAGGATTTTTTGTGTCTCCATACAAATATTAAAATTATTGTTTTCACTTATGTGAAATATGCCCTTGGTATTTTGATAAGGATTGCATTGAATCTCTAGACTATCTTGTGTAGTATGATAATTTTAACAATAATAATTTTTTCCAATCCCATGAACACAGTATATCTTTCTATCTATTTGCATTGTCTTCAACTTATTTTATTAATGTCTTAAAGTTTTCTGAGTATAGGTCTCTTACCTCCTTAGGTAGGTTTATTCCAAGATATTTTATTCTTTTCAATGTGATAGTAAATGGAGTTGTTTTCTTAATTCTCTTTCTGATAGCATGTTGTTCCTGTATAGATATGAAGCAGAATTTTGTATATTAATTTTTATCCTGCAACTTTACTAAATTCATTGATGCACTCTAGTAGTTTTCTAGTGGCAACTTTAGAATTTTCTATTTTATAGTATCATGTCATCTGCAAACAGTGACAGTTTTACTTATTCCTTTCCAATTTGGATTCCTTTTATTTCCTCATCTGTTCTGATTGCTCTGGCTAGGACTTCCAATACCATTGTATAAAAAGTGGCAAGAGTGGGCATCCTTGTCTTGTTCCTGATTTTAGAGGAAACGCTTTCAGTTTTTCATCTTTGAGTATGATGTTAGCTATGGCCTTGTCATATATGGCCTTTATTATGTTGAGGTATGCTCCTTTTATGTTCACTTTTTGGAGAGTTTTTGTTTATCATAAATGGATGTTGAATTCTGTTGAAAGTTTTTCTGCATCTACTGAGATGACCATATGATTTTAATTCTTCCTTTTGTTAATTTGATGTATTATGTCAATTGATTTGCAGAAGTTGAGACATTCTTGCACCCCTGGAATAAATCTAACTTGATCACGGTATATGGTTCTTTTAATGTATTGTTGTATTCAGTTTGCTAATATATGGTTGAAAATTATTGTGTTTATATTCATTAGACACTTTCCCTTATAATTTTTTTTGTGTTGTCCTTTTCTGATTTTGGTATTAGGATAATGTTAGCTTCATAAAATGCTAGAAAACATTCCCTTCTCTTTACTTCTTTGTAAAAGTTTGAGAAGGATAGATATTATATCTTCTCTTAATGTTTGGTAGAATTCACCTATGAGGCTGTCTGGTCCTGAACTCTTGTTTCTTGGGAGGTTTTTGGTTATTGTTTCAATCTCCTTAGTAATCCATCTATTTAGATTTTCTGTTTCTTCATGATTCAGTCCTGGAAGATTGTATGAGTCTAGAATTTATCCATTTCTTCTAATTTGTCCATTTTTAGCAGATTCATAGTATTCTCTTATAATCTTTTGTGTCTCTGTGGCAGTCATTGCACTTTCACCTTTCTGTTTCTGATTTTATTTATCTGAGCTTTCTCTTTTTCCTTTGTTAGTCTAGCTAAAGATCTGTCAGTTCTGTTTATCTTTTCAAATAGCCAGCTCTTAGTTTTATTGACATTTTATTTTTTTAGTCCCTATTTCATTTATTTCCACTCTGATCTTTATTATTTCCTTCTTCATTACTAACTTTGGGCTTCATTTGTTCTTCTTCTAGTTCTTTTAAGTGTAAAGTTATATTGCTTGGGGGAGGATTTTTCCTGTTTCTTGAGATAGACCTATAGTGCTATCCTTCTTAGTACTACTTTTGTTGCATCCCAAAGGTTTTGGTATGTTGTATATTTATTTTCAATTGTCTTAAAATATTTTTTGACTTCTCCCTTAATTTCTTTGTTGACACAACAGTTGCTCACTAACATGTTATTTAATTTCCATATATTAGTGATTTTTCCAGCTTTCTTCTTAGAGTTGATTTGTAATTTCAAACACTGTGGTCAGAAAAAATGCTTTGTATGATTTCAATCTTGTTAAATTTGTTGAGATTTAACAAGTTCTTAAATTTATTTTGCAGCCTAGGATGTGATCTATCCTGGAGAATGTGCACTTGAGAAGAATGTGTATTCTGCTGCATTCAGATGGAATGTTCTGTGTAAATATACTAAACCAATCTAGTCTAATGTTTCATTTAAGGCCACTGTATCCTTGTTGAATTTCTATCTACATAATCTATCCATTGATGTAAGTGGAGTATTAAAGTCCCTTGCTATTAATGTGCTGCTGTCAATTTCTCCCTTTAGGTCTGTTAATTGCTTTATATATTTTGATGTTCCTGTCCTGGGTATGTGTATATTAATAATGGTTATGTGTTACCCTTTTTTCCTTGAAGTCTATTTTGTCTAACATGAGTATAGTACACTTGCTTTCTTTTGGTTGTCATTTTTTTGAAGTATGGTCTTCCATCCCTTCTCTTTGAGCCTAGGATTGTCTTTAGAGTTGAGATTAGTCTCCTGGAGGCAGCATATAGTTGGGTCTTATTTTTTCATCCATCCATCCACTCTGTCTTTGGACTGGGAAACCCAGTCTACTTACATTTAGGATGATTAGTAATAAATGAGGACTTAGTAGTGCCAATTTTTCTTTTGTATTATTTTGGGGGGTTGTTCTATAGTTCCCTTGTTTCCTTTTCTTTGTTATTCTGTCTGCTATTTTAGTATGATGGTTTTCTATGATGCTTTTCTCAGTTTTATTTTTTATGTTTCATGTCTCTTGTCTAGATTTATGTTTTGTAGTTATCATGAAGTTTGTCTCACAGATAAAATTGTCCTTTTTCTGCTGACAGCATTTTATCTTCATTTACCTATACAGGTTCTCTCCTTTTCCTCTTCCCCTTTTATGTTTTTGTTGTCTCAAAGTATCCTTTTTTATTTATGAGTTTGTTACAAAATTAAGGTAGCTACAGTTATTTCTACTGCTTTTTTCTCTTTGTTTTTTATGCTGTAATTAAATGTTTAACAGCATCTTCTGATGTAGAGTTGCAGTCTTCTGATACTGCCACCTTACTCAAACTTTTGTGTATTTCTGTCTTTTTGTTTCAGGTAGAAGATTTCTTTTCAACATTTTCCTAAGGTAACCCTAGTGGTGATAAATTCTTTCAGCTTTTGTTTGTTTGGGAAAGCCTTTATTTCTCCTTCAAACCTGAGAGATAACTTTGTTGGATAGAGTATTCTTGGCAGGCAGTTTTAACTTTCATATGTTGAGTATGTTATTCCACTTTCTCCTGGCCTATAGAGCTTCTGCTAAGAAATTGGATACCCTAATAGGAGTTCCTTTGTAGGTTTCTGTCCTTTTTCATAGCTATTTTTAAAATTCTTCCTTTGTAAATAAAAAAATTTACTTATTTTTTTATTATTTAATGCCCTAGAATTGTTTATTCTTTACATGAGAGAGACTACATAATTGAGGGGCAGGAATCTGGAGTTGTGGTTGTTCCTAAATTATTTCCAGCTGCACATTTTTCAGACGAATAGCATATTCTTTGAAAAATAAATAGGGATCAAAGAAATACATAAAATAATCCTAGTTCAGGAAATCAGGAAGAGGTCAAAGAGTGGCAGAGAAAGAAGCAGAGGGATAGAAGCAGAAACAAGAAAGAAGTGCTTGTACACTCACATGTACCAGTGATGTTAAATGATCCATCCCAGTATTAAATCTTCATGTGACTGATTCTTGTACAGATTAGCTTATAGTTGACACTATTAAGTATTACCTTTGTCATTTACACAGTTTTGATATAATGTATCTTGGAGAAGGTCTTTTTGTACTAAAGTAAAGCTAAGATGTTCTCTTAGCTTTGTGGACTTACATGTCTAGTTCCTTCTCCAGGTTTGGGAAGTTCTCAACTGTTATTTCTTTAAGTAAACTCTCTGATTCCTTCTCCCTCTCTTCTCCTACTGGGATACCAACCATCCTTATGTTGCCCTAACTAATGGAGTCAGATAGTTCTTATAGAATTTCTTTTCTTTTTTAGACTTTAGTTCTCTCTGCTCTCCTATGTGTATCATTCCCAGATTTCTATCTTCAAACTCATATTTTTTATCATATGGTCTATTCTCTTTCCAGTGATTTCTAATGCAGTCTTCATCTCATTTATTCAGTCCTTCTGCTTCAGAATTTCTGTTTGGTTATTTTTATAATTTCAATTTCTTTGGTAAACTATTCTTCTTATTCATTAGTTTTATTTCTGAATTCATTGAACTGCCTTTCTGAGTTTCTTCTAGTTCATTGAGTTTCTTCATGACAGCTATTTTGAATTCTCTTTCAGACCACAATATTCCATGACTTTAAGTTTGGTTTTTATTGTCATTTTCTTTTTGTGACACCAGGTTACCATAGTTTTTCATGATGCTTGATGAGTCCTTCTTCTTCCCATGCATTTGAAATAGCAAACACGTTTCTTCTTTAGGTAAAGCTTTTTTTTTTTTTTTTTTTTTTACTTCTAAGAATTCAACAGGTTAGTGATTAGAGACTTTTCTCTAGTTTTTCAGTAGGTGGTGATATAATACAAGTTTTGGGTTCCTTTTACCTGATCTTTTGGCTATATTTGAGAATCAGTACTTTCCACCCTTTACAATGTCTGCTAAAAATGTCTCCTGGTGGCTTCTTTGCTGCTGTTTGTGATTCTGGAGTCATTGGTGCCTTTCTGCTTCCAGTGTTGCTGCTGTTGCCCCTGGAGCACCAGGATGGTAGATACCTCCACCACATCCAGGGTTGCCTGAATCACAGGCATGGTCACTGGTATGTGAAGAGAGAGAGAAGGGGAGCTATCCAGCTGGCATCACAAGTGCATCCACCACCTCCAGATTTGTTGGGTTCATGGATGCCTACCCTGTGGTCAGGAAGGCTGGAGTCATGGGTGCCTCCATGGCTGGAGGGATGGGATCACAGGACCTACTGCTGTTGCTGCCTGGTTCCCTGCAGCTGTGGGTGCCACTGCAGCTGGGAGGCCAGACTCATGTGCCCTGCCTCCCATTCTGCTACCAAGTGCTCTGAGGCTGCAGGCTCAGTTGTCATAGCCAGGGAGCCAGGTTCACAAGCACCGCCTCTGCTGCTCCCCCAATTCTGCCTCCTCCATGTGTTTCAGCCCAGTACCCTTAGATGTACAGATGTCTGGAACTGTCCAGCATCCTGGTGTGCTGGGCAGAGTTATTGGTGTGTTTGCTGAGTTATGGATGTTTTACTGGTTGTAGATAGAAGGGGAGAGATGATAGGAGCATCATGTGCCACCATGATCCTCACAAAATATTTTAATATGTTTCTCCTTCTCTGAGTAAATCTACAAATATCACAGTTTTTCCTGACTCTGAAAGAGCAATTATTCAGGGAACCCAATCTGTTTACCATGTGTCTAAGAGGAAGTTGACAATAAGCCGTCACTCTGGCTTCCACATTTTTCATAGTGGTGACCTCTCAAGAAGTGTGTCTCATCTGCTTGACTGATTTTTCACCTTTCCAGAATTGTGTTTTTATCACAGGGAGGGAATGTAAAACCTGGGCACTACAGAGTTCCCTAAACAGTTCTTACTGATGTAGAAAGAACCTCAGGATTTTCAAAGACATCTTATGAATAAGCAAATACAGAAGTAACTGTGCATTTTCATCAGGGACTTTGAATTTGTAAGTTTCAAGGAAGCTGGTGGAAATCCTGCAAATGCTTCATTTCCCCCCAAAGGTTGCTAATTTTCTAGGACCAAAACTCTAACCCGTTGGAAACACTAAAGTGCATATCCGACAAAGATTTGGAGTTACTTGTATGTTAGTGATTTGACTTAAAGTTATTTCATAACCAATACTCGGAATTGGTCCCAAGTAACTCTAGATACAGTACTGGTACTTTTCTCCATAACGTGTCATACAGTGGGGCTCAAGTTCCTTGTACATGGACGCTTGTATTAATTTCATGGCAGATTGACATGACTACAAAGAATAAATCCTTTTCAAGCCAGCTTAAAGAAGATCATCTCCAAGTATTTGGTCAGAAAGCACACAGCCATGCTTTAGATAAGACCAGAGCTAGGAGTTGAAAGCCCTATAGAAGCTGAGAGAACTGCTGTTTTTTTTTTTTTGCATCTGGCTAATTCTCTCTCTATGTCTGGACATACTTTCTCTGTTGCACTTACATAGAAGCCAAATTTGTTTGCCCCAATCATGGCTTTTCACTATTTCCCCCATTTGAGTACACAACGAAGACTGAATTCAGTCCCCATGTACTAAATATAAATACAAATCCTTAAGAAAAGAAACCCAATTTTGTCAACTTGAATCATGTACCAACACAATTACTGGTGACCAGGAAGGGTACAGATTCCTATGGTCCATTACCTACTCAGAGGGAGCTGGGAGAGATTTCAAAGAGACACGGGCCACCGAGAAAATTGATTAGTAGGCCATGATTGTTTCTTCTCCTCGATTACCAATCTCAACTCTACCCAGTACCCTCACCACAACTACAGGTTCTAGCGAAAATGGACTACTAGCAGCTGCTTTAGAGCACAGGGCTCTTTCTCAAATGCTCTTTGCTTCTGATTTCACCTGGAATGTTACCCACTTTTCACCACCACCTCTTGCACTACCCACCCACTTCCTTTCCCTCACTAACTCCATCTTTCACGTGAATACTCTAGATGTGTCAGGTATCCTATGTGGTCCCATCTCAAACTGCATCCATCTTACTTATAGGAATTAGAGGTGCCCGTTTACCTGTCTGTCCCCACAATATGTATAAACTCCAAGAAGACAGAGATGGCACCTTGTTCATTACTATACATTCAGTGCTTGGCAGAGTATTGGCAAGAGTAGGAGACAGTGATACTAACTAACTAACTAAGGTATACTTGCTGTATAGCTCAGGGTCCAAGCTGTAAGACTCAGAGTATGCTGTCATTGAGAAAACCTCCTGTCCAAGTATCTTATGACCAAATGCTATAATCTTTTAGTTTCTGAGTCATACACAATACCACTTCCTTTTTTTAGATTGTTTTTATATCTGAAAGATAATTTTAAGTGTTTGAAGTATACAAGATTGTCTTCAGATGAGTTGAGTATTTCACTATAACTGTTTGGGTTGAAGTTCAGTTAATTTATATATTTCTATGTTTTAATTGTTTCAAAGACATCTATGATAACTTCAAGTGATGGTAACCCCAGAATTATGATCCTGAAATACCTTTGGATCATTGATGCAGGGTTTTGCAAACGGGGTTGTGCATAGGTTGATTGTCTGGACAGGTCAGCATGCTTAAAGGCTTTTGATTTCAAAATTCTTTAAATACAAAAAAAAAATTAACATCAGTTTTATCTGTTCCCACTGAGTACTTGGACACAAAATCTTTTATTTTCTGAGAACCCTAAAGAGACAACTTGGGATTCACCTCAATCATGTGTCGCTGACTCCTAAAAGAAAGAAAAACTAGGCAACACACCATGTGGAGGGAGGGGGATTCAGCTGTCTTTGTTGCCCTTTCCCTTGAGGTCTGGGAGTAGGGAGGGCCCTGCTTTGTGTTCTGAGGTCAGAATCCAGAGCCCGAGCAAGAGCTGAAATAGACAGCAACCCTCTGAGCTTTCTGTCATCCAGCATTCACATTGCCTTGGCTTTGAAACTAACAATGGAAAGCTAGAGTTAGATTTTTCAAACCGTGCCTTGTATAAATTTATTGGATGTCTGGAGGCTATTTTGAAAGCATATTTAGGCTTCTGGTACTCTTGTGAAAGTACAGTTTTAAAAAATATTTAGCTTGCTTGGTGAGTATAACTTCTGAAATAATTTAGCTCCTTTCCCATTTTAAGTAACAACATAATTTTAACCAGTATCAATGTGTTTGTTCTAAAGTATATACTCTCTATAAGGGAAAGTAAGCTTTGATCATGTCGTTTCCTAGAGGAAGAAACATATTTGTCTGACTTGACCTGGATGGACAAGGAGAGAGAAATATTTTGTAACTTCTATAGTTTATGACTTCCTTTCTCTAACATTTGTTTAATCATTCATATTTTCTATATCTTTCTACTTATAGCATTAAGTACAAGATACAAACTGTATGCATGTTTTTTCTGCAACATTCGAACAAAATCATGAAAATCTTTTCTGCCAGTCTTCAGGTTCTTATAAATACTTGCTCTGTAAATAGTTGTCAGAGGTGAGCTCAAAGTCTTCCTACTCTGACATCTTCTATTTATTTTAAATTATAGAATCTTGATTAAATGTTAACATTTCAGTAATACATTAAGAGATAATGGCTTTGCTATCTAAGACTTCTATCAGTCAGTTCAGTTCAGTCACTCAGTCGTGTCCGACTCTTTGCGACCCCATGAACCGCAGCATGCCAGGCCTCCCTGTCCATCACCAACTCCCGGAGTCTACCCAAACCCATGTCCATCGAGTCAGTGATGCCATCCAACCATCTCATCCTCTCTCGTCCCCTTCTCTTCCTGCTCCCAATCTTCCCAGCATCAGGGTCTTTTTAAATGAGTCAACTCTTCGCATGAGGTGGCCCAGAGTATTGGAGTTTCAGTTTCAACATCAGTCCTTCCAATGTCTCCTTGCAGTCCAAGGGACTCTCAAGAGTCTTCTCCAACACCACAGTTCAAAAGTATCAATTCTTCGGTGCTCAGCTTTCTTCATAGTTCAACTCTCACATCCATACATGACTACTGTAAAAACCATAGCCTTGACTAGACGGACCTTTGTTGGCAAAATAATGTCTCTGCTTTTTAATATGCTATCTAGGTTGGTCATAACTTTCCTCTCAAGGAGTAAGCGTCTTTTAATTTCATGGCTGCAATCACCATCTGCAGTGATTTTGGCTTAATATATGTGAGCTACTAATGTAAGTACTTTACAAACATATTGACTCATTTAACAGTATCATGCAGAAACCCTGTTAGGTAGGTACTATTATCATCCCCTTTTTATGGATGAGGAAACCAAGGCTTAGAGAGGCCCAAGGACTCATAACTAGTGAGCCAGGTGAAGTCCAGATTCGAATCTAGGCAGTCTGACTCCAGAGGTTCTGTGTGCTTTTAACCGCTTTGTTTTATATAGAGAGATATAGATTAGCAGTTCTCAAATAGGGGGTGATTCTGCTCCCCACCAGAGGACATTTGCAAGGGCTGGAGACATTTTTGGTTATCACAGCTGAGAAGGGAGCCACAGTGCTACTGGTATATAGTAGGTAGAAACCAAAGATGCTGCTGCTAAACATCCTACAAAACACGGGACATTCTGCCACAACAAGGAATTATCTGGAACAAAATTCAGTAGTGCCAAGGTTGAGAAGCCCTGATTGATAGATAGGTGATGATAAATCAATGATACACCAGTGACAGATCAATAGATAGATGATAGATATAGATTGATAGATGACAGGACTGAGGGCTGTTGAAATGGATATATAAACTGGCCTTCTAAGATTCAATTTTTTTAATTAAAAAAGAATTTAAATTAACACTAAAAATCCCTATCTTCTCACAAGGGGAGGTTAGGGTCCCAGTCAAGATGGTTAAGTGTGATTAAGAATGACTGCCCTCAGTGGAGAAACAGACATAAAGAATAGACTTATGGACATGGGGAGTGGGGAGGGGAGGGTGAGATGTATGGAAAGAGTAACATGGAAACTTACATTACCATAAGCAAAATAGATAGCCAACAGGAATTTGCTGTATGACTCAGGAAATTCAAACAGGGGCTCTGTATCAAGCTAGAGGGGTGAGACGGGGAGGGAGATGGGAGGGAGGTTCAAAAGGGAAGGGATATATGTATACCTATGGCTGATACATGTTTAGGTTTGACAGAAAACAACAAAATTCTGTAAAGCAATTATCCTTCAATTAAAAAATAAATAATTTTTTCAAAAAATGACTTCCCTTTGTGGAATCACATGAAGCATCTGGCTGTCACCATCCTGCTTGTTCCCTTTCTGACTCCAAACTGCAGGACTCAGCAGTGGTGGAATTCTGCTCTCATACCCTCACACTCTTGACTCTCTTCAGTCCTGATCACAACCCATAGTTTCTTCGAACAGTAGCACAGAAGGACATAGACCCATTTCTATTCCCCAGGGCAAGCCTTCTAGCAGTTTCAGACTCAACACAGGAACACACTATTGGAGAAGTCATCTGGCCTGTTCCTGAAAGGAACTGTCACTGAGGGCTGGTTCTCTTGTTGGGGGTACGGGGAAGGGGGGAACAACTTCAGTGAGGAAGGAGGGGATGGTAATGTGGGCAAGGTATGTGATTGAAATGCTCTGAAAGACACAGGATAAAAGTCTGGAAAGGGTGATGGTAGTTAGAAAGCCATAGAAACCCAAGTTTTTGATAGACATCTGATGCTGGGGCAACCTGCCTTTGGCGTGTCAAGGACTGAGGAGCATGCAGGTCATCCTTGATTACTTCCAGACTTGGCCAGTGAGCAAGTGTCTAAGGCTGGAAACCCTCTGACCAAGAATTGCAGAGAAAAAGATGGAGGTCTTCCTAGTCGTTCATGCAAAACTTCTGCCTGGACTAAGTCATCATGGGTAGAAGCTGGCTTTGCCAAGTTAAATGAGAGCTCATGATATCATTCTCTTGGGCTTGCCTTCCACCAACTTAATTCAAAGGAAACTTTCAAATACCTCCTCCATAGGGACCTACCTCTGCATGTGTGGCAAGCATCTATTTCCTTCTTCTACTGGAGAAGAAAAAAATATAATCTCTGTCAGGGCACACTCTAGTCAAAATAATAGTTTTTCTCAAATTTAAGTAAATTTCACATTTCTGAAAGAAAGAGCCTCCTTTTTTCTGAGCTTTACATCCTCACTGAAACATCACTGCCACCCCACCCTCAGGAAAAAAAATCATTCTTGTTTGATGGGGCCTTCAACTTACTAGAAGAGTTCTCTAGACTGATGTCAGAATTTTACATAAACTTCTACTAGTCAGTTGAGCAAATAAAATGATTGGAATCTTCAACATACATTTCTGTCTTTTATTTATACTCTTCCTTCAGACCTAGGAGGGCCTTGTTGCCTGCATGTGTCAGATGCTGTGTGACCCCATAAGATTTAAGTTTGCTTCATCACTGTCATTATATCACACAACTGATCCTCTCAGAATAACTCTCTATCATCAAGAATATTCTTACCTTTGACACTGGGCATGTTGCTCGCACACTATTTTATAGAGCCAATCCCCAGTTGAATTCCAATCATGTCACATTTTACAACCAGCACGTGGCTTAGTTCAAAGACTGCCTCTCTACTGGGTCTATTCTTGAGTCAGGGATCTTCTCCATCACTGACTAGACTATATGACAAGCTGTAGAGATTGTTCAATCTCAGCATTTGTTTCTTCTCCCACCCTAGGCTTTATCTAGGGAGACTCTTGCCACATGAAGGATTTCACTGTTGAGGGAATATTTTGTTCCTTGAAAAGTTCTCAAAAAGAAGGATACTGGGGCATATGCTCACTCACATTTTCTAAGATATGATTACACTGATAAGGTTTCATATGCCCCCGTTTATCTAAGCAATTTAACTGATATGTACTAGAACATTTTTTCCAGTAATATTTAAGTAATTAGCTAGTATTCTAGAAACAGTTCTTTGCCAGTCTTTCAGAAAAGAACTGATTGCTAATTCTCTCTCTGACTTCTAACCACTGAGCAATTTGTTCAAGGTTGTCAGTTGAATGAATGTGGAAAATGTTCCAATTGGAGAGGTCAAGATTAAAACAGAATTCAGTCTCAAATTTACTTGGCTCTAGTGTAGAAATATATGCTCCAATTTTTCTTAACTCCTGCCAGACAAAGCAAAAAAAAAAAAAAAATCTGCTTCATCTTAGCTATACTCAGAGGACTGGTAAATTAAGAATTTGTGCAATGTAGCTGACACTAGGCAGAGAATCAGCCAGAACAATGTCTAACACACAGTAGGTGCTTAATAAGTATATGATATTGAAATAACTTAGTGACCCTGAGTGTGGTGACAGACATCACATCGAAACATCTGGCACCCAGCCCCAGAGTGTACTGTCTGTTGCTTAGGCACTCTGTTCTCACACATTGGTTTATTTTTACATGCGCATATTTTATTAAAAAAATGTTTTCATCTATAATTTTAATATCCAGCCAACTGTGCATAATGTTTAATGACATCCTATTTACAAAAAAAACACTTTTAGAAGAACCACAGGGAAGTAACAATTGCTGCTTTTCTCCTTAGCACCTGATACAAGGTTTGGCAATAGAGGCATTGGCTAACAGCTCTTGCTGACTTCCAGGGCCCACAGACTGTTTCAGGAGGCAAGTATCTTTACCTGTAGCCTTATCCTCAAAACAATGGCTGGAATGGCTTTAAGTGAAACTGACACAGGTAGTATTATCATATTATCATATATCCCCGTTTTATAGATAAGGAAACAAGGTTGGAAATATTAAATGACTTGCATACGTTCACACAGCTAGTAAGAGGTGGAGCTGAGAATTCAGCCCAAGACTGTCCACTGCAAAACTTGGAATCAGCGTGGGTGACATGAACCGACAGACCCTGCTCAGCCTAAAACCATTTCTACTGATTGACTGCTCATGGCCTTAAGACTGCCTATCAGAAGCTTTGCCTTTGTGCTAAGTATGGCCCTCTCCTCTAGAACTTGTATAAATGTGCCTTGAGATGGAAAAACTGAGGGTCAGGAATACCCAACCACGAGATGCCAACTCTATTCAATAATCTCTACTAGTGACAGGAAGCAGGAATGGCTTAAGAGCAATGGAAGTCTCTTGGAATAGAGAAAAACCCCTGAAGAAAGGATTGGGGGAGTGAGAAGTAAAGAGGTCTTGGGGCTGTTTATAACCTGTTATCAATGATATTTTATTAATAGAAGGTTAAGATTGAAAATACAAGCTTTCCAGTGGATAGTCTTGGGCTGAATTATCAGCTCCACTACTTACTAGCTGTGTGAACATATGAAACTTATTTAATATTTTTAACCTTGTTTCTTCATCTATAAAATGGAGATATGTGATAATATTACCTGTATCAGTTTCCTGGGCCTGTCATAAAAAATGACCACAAAGTTGGTGGCTTAAAACAACAGAAATTTATTATCTCACCATTCCAGAAACCAGAAGCCCTAAATCAAAATGTCAGTAGAGTTGGTTCCTTGTAGAGGTTCTGAGGGAGAATCCATTCCAGGCCTCTTACCTAGTTTCAGGTAGCTGCAGGCAAACCTTAATGTTCCCTGGCTTGGGCTACATAGCTCCAATTCCTGCCTATGTCTGCACATTACCACTTTCTCTGTGTTTCAAAGAAACACTTAGGGCTTTCCCAGTGGCTGAGACCGTAAAGAATCTGCCTGCAATGCAGGAGAATCCAGGTTTGATCCCTGGGTTGGGAAGATTCCCTGGAGAAGGAAATGGCATCCCACTCTAGTATTCTTGCCTGGAGAATTCCATGGACAGAGGAGCCTGGTGAGCTATAGTCCATGGGGTCGCAAAGAGCCAGACATGACTGAGCGATTGACACATTGTGTTTCAAAATCTCCTTCTCCTCCTTCTTATATGGAGACCAGTCATTGGATTTAGGGCCCACCCTAATCCAGGAAGGTCTTCCCTGATGGCTCAGATGGTAAAGAATCTGCCTGCGATGCAGGAGACCTGAGTTTGATTCCTGGGCTGGGAAGATCCCCTGGAGTAGGAAATGGCAACCCACTACAGTATTTTGTCTGGGAAATACCATGGACAGAGAGGCCTGGTGGGCTCCAGTACATGGGATCTTAAAGAGTCAGACATGACTGAGCAACTAACACTTTCATTTTTTTGTAAGCCAGGATGATTAAATTAAGGACCCTCAAATTAAATTAACATACTGCCCATGGACAGTAAGAATTCAATAAGTGATCACTATGATTACAAACATGTTAAGTCCCCTTTACTTACAAGCTTACATAGGAACAATGAAAGTCCTGCTCTACAGAAAATGCATGATTATTATATTATGAGTGTTTATATGCCAACGTTTTGGCATCTAGTCTCACAATATTTGTTAGATGGATTCATATTTGCTGACCTGGTACTTGGTTATAAGATGCCTTACAAATATTATTAATTCTCTAATAAGTGCAAAAGCAGTGATAAAGTCAAAAGTGATAGTACAGAGACTTGAAAGATTACTAGGAATCCTAAAATAGAGATTATATTTAAAAAGAAAGATGAGAGTTCCAGACAAGACGGTGTAGACTACTTTCTCTGTGCTCCCTGCTAAAAACAACTATGAAACCTAAAAATAACTCAAGACGCAATCAAAGAAAAACTCTGAAAGATGGACCACAATGCTGAAGGAACACAAAAGGGGTAGGGCATCTTTTGAACCACCATCCCACTGAAGAAGGCCAAGAAGGCCGCCGCCAAGACCTGGCATTTCCTGACCCCCAAACTATTAAGAGAAAGGACAGCCCAGACAGGTTCACTCCTCCCCGAGATGGAACAGGAGTCCCATTGACAGTATTATGTGTCCCTGGCAGAACCAGGAAGGGGAATCAATTGGAAGTCCTACTGACAATAAATTATTTACTAGGATAAGCACTCTTCTAACCTTACCCTGCTTGAGACTCAACTCCCCCACCTAGAGAAACCACACAGCTAGAAGGCACTGACAAAGAGGGTCACAGCACAAGTGTCAACTGGGGAAGCATTCCCCTTCCCCATTGCACCTGAGGTTCCCTTCCTCCTCCACTCAGAGACACTGTATGCGTGTGTGTGCATGTGTGTGTGTGTGTGCATGTGCAGATTTGGGGGAGGGAGGGGGGATTAGCAAGTGGATCATGCCACAATAAATGTGTAGCCTGAGGTGTACTTCATCTTCCACAGACAGAGGGGAGATTGCAACAAGATGCACCCAGTTCAGGAAGCCTATTCGTCCCTGCAGGCCTAAGACTCTCCTTGCCCCCACTCACAGACACTCAGAGAAAACCTCATAACAAGCACCAAGCTAGGGAGGCATTCTTCATCCTCCACAGATAGGAGGAGCCTGCCAAAACAAGCACCAGGAAACACCATTCAACCCTGAAGTAGGAGAATCCCTTCTCCCACATGCAAGATCCAGAGAACCAATCCTGAGCAAACTTCTTCGGCTCCCTCATACAATGCTAGCAAGGATCAGTGGAAGCCCCAGTGATGTGAACAAACCACAGGGACAAAAATAGGACCACAAAGGCTCTGAAAAGGTATATTGTCATTGGAACCACAGTCCCAAAATTAGGTCAGGACTTGCATGCTAAATCTAAACAAAGTGACTACCTGCTAAAATTAATGGGGTCCACATTCTCCCATGACTATACAGTGTATAGTCTCCCTTATGACTATACAGTGGAAGTGAGAAATAGATTTAAGGGACTAGATCTGATAGACAGAGTGCCTGATGAACTATGGACGAAGGTTCGTGACATTGTACAGGAGACAGGAATCAAGACCATCCCCAAGAAAAAGAAATGCAGAAAAGCAAAATGGCTGTCTGAGGAGGCCTTACAAATAGCTGTGAATAGAAGAGAAGCAAAAAGTAACGGAGAAAAGGAAAGATAGACCCATTTGAATGCAGAGTTCTAAAGAATAGCAAGGAGAGATAAGAAAGCCTTCCTCAGCGATCAATGCAAAGAAATAGAGGAAAACAATAGAATAGGGCAGGAGGAGAAGGGGACGACAGAGAATGAGATGGTTGGATGGCATCACCGACTCAATGGACATGGGTTTGGGTGGACTCTGGGAGATGGAGATGGACAGGGAGGCCTGGCGTGCTGCAGTTCATGGGGTCGCAAAGAGTCGGACACAACTGAGCGACTGAACCAAACTGAATTCTCCCAGTGTAATAGGCAAAATGTCTAACATACAATTGAAAATCATTTCATATCAGGAACTAGGAAAATCAAAACATGAAGGAAAAGAGATATTTAATTGATGTCAACACTGAAATAAATCAGATGTTAGAATTATCTTAGAAAGATTCAAGAATTACACATTATATTGAATATGTGAAAAATAATTTTTAAAAATCTCAGCAAAGAAGCAGAAGGTGGTAAACAACTAAATGGAAATTAAGAAGTGAAATTACAATACCGGAAATAAAAACTCACTGAATGGACTCAATAGTACAGTGGAGATGACAGAAGATAGAATCAGTAAACTTGAGGACAGATCAATTGAATTTATTCAGATTTTTTCAAACACACATCCGACAAAGGACTTATATCTAGAATTAAAGAAAACTCTCAAAATGCAACAATAAACAAACAATCCAATCAGAATATAGGCAAAAGACATAAACAGGCATTTAGCCAAAGAGGATACTTAGATGGAAAATTAAACACATGAAAAGATATCCAATATCATTACCCATTAGAGAAATGCAAATTAAAACCACAATGAGATATTACTGCTGCTGCTGCTAAGTCGCTTCAGTCGTGTCCGACTCTGTGCGAGCCCATAGACAGCAGCCCACCAGGCTCCCCCATCCCTGAGATTCTCCAGGTAAGAACACTGGAGTGGGTTGCCATTTCCTTCTCCCGTGCATGAAAGTGAAAGGTGAAAGTGAAGTCCCTCAGTCGTGTCTGACTCTTAGCGACCCCATGGACTGCAGCCTACCAGGCTCCTCTGTCCATGGGATTTTCCAGGCAAGAGTACTGGAGTTGGGTGCCATTGCCTTCTCCGGAGATATTATTACACACCTATTAGAAGAACTAAAATAAAAAAATATTGATAACATCAAAATGCTGACAAAGATGTGGAAAACTGGATCAGTTATACATTGTTGGTAAGAATGTAGAATGGTATAGCCATTCTGTAAATTGGTTTGGCAGTGTCTTAAATAAACTAGGGCTTTGTTGAGTGGCTAAGACTGTAAAGAATCCGCCTGCCAATGCAGGAGATACAGGAGATGCAAGTAGGATCCCTGAGTTGGGAAGATCCCCTTGAGAAGGAAATGGCAACCCACTCCAGTATTCTTGCCTGGAGAATTCCGTGGACAGAGGAGCCTGGCAGGCTCCTGTACAATTGTTCATGGGATTGCAAAGAGTTGGACACCACTAATAGACTAACACTTTCACTTAAACTAAACATGAAATTACCATATGAAGCAGCAATTGCATTCAAAACATGAAAACTTAAATTCATATAAAAACCTTATACAAATATAATCAAAACTGGAAAATAAACCAAGTGTCCTTCAACTGGTAAACGGTTAACCAAGTGACAATATATTTATAACATTGAATACCACTCAACAATAAGAAGAAACAGACTATTGATAAACATAACAACTTTGATGAATCTCTAGAGAATTGTGCTAAGTGAAAAAAAAAAAGTCAATCTGAAATGGTTACATACTGTATTATTCTAGCTATGTAACATTTTGAAGAAATAAAGTTTTAGAATTGGAGAACACATTAGTGGTTGCCAGGGGGTCAGGTGAAGGGAGGTAAGGTGGTGGATATAATTATAAAAGGACAACAGGATGGAATCCTGTAGTGATGAAAATTGTTCTGTTCTTGGACTGTTTCAATGTCAGTATCCTGGCTTTGCTATTGTACAACAGTTTTGCAAGATACTACAGCTGGAAGAAACTGAGTAAAGGGTACACAAATTCATTCTGTATTATTTCTTACAACTGCATGCAAACGTACAACTATCTTAAAATTTGGAGTTTAAATAAAAGGAGAGGCAAGATGGTGACCATGGTACATACAAATAGAATGAATTATAGGAACATTTCTCCAAGGCAAGAGCAAATCCTGTGACAGTAGGAAAACTGCTTTTCCTGTGCAGTACATTGTAAAAGGAGGGGAAAAAATTGACCAAATATAGAAAGCTTTTGACAAACCTAACCAGTGTATTAAAAAGCAGAGACATCACTTTGCTGACAAAGATCCATATGGTCAAAGCTATGGTTTTTCCAGTAGTCACGTATGGGTGTGAGAGCTGGACAATAAAAAAGGCTGCGAGCCGAAGAACTGATGCCTGAAGAAGACTCTTCAGAGTCCCTTGGGCAGCAAGGGGATCAAACCAGTCAATCCTAAAGGAAATCAACCCTGAATATTCATTGGAAGGACCGATGCTGAAGCTGGAGCTCCAATACTGATGGCCAAATCTGATATGAAGAGCTGACTCATTGGAAAAGACCCTGATGCTGGGAAAGATTGAGGGCAGAAGGAAGAGACAATAGAGTATGAGATGTTTGGATGGCATCACTGACTCGATGGACGTGAGTTTGAGCAAACTCTGGGAGATGATGAAGGACAGGAAAGCCTGGCTTGCTGCAGTCCATGGGGTCATAAAGAGTCAGACCCGACTTACTGACTGAACAACAAGAAAGCTTTTGCTCATAGAGAGTTGACTTGCATCACTGTGGGCACATGATGGCCTTGATGGTAGTTAAAGCCAGGGTTCAGTTTTAGAAATTGGAGATTCACCTCAGGAAACTTTTGCCTCCAGCCTTAAGTAGTTCCATAGACTCAGGGCCTGTTCCAATCTGCACAGTATTGAAGGGACTATTGAGGATAGTGTGAGTGTAGACATATGGATGCTAAAGATCTCCATACATCTCTTGTGGAGCCCACCAAGAATGAGGTTACCAACCTCAGGGTGTGTTTCATGTCAATGAAACATGGGAAAGAGCTGCCTGAGAGAATAAATTCCAGCAGGTTTTTAAAAAGTGACCAAATTTATAGGTCAGAAGGACTACATCACAATCCAATTGATGGAAATGCTTCTAGGAACTTCAAACATAAACCTATGTGGTTTACTCAGTTTAGACCAACGCACAATTGTCCATAGGAGCAGTCTTCTAACTCCTTGCTCACTCATAAGGAGAGCACTTTTTCTACTTCATAGACATAGAGACGTGATCCTCTACAAGATTTGCTTCTAAATTGAAGCAAACCACAAACTGTCAATCTTTACAATCCTCAAATTCTCCAACTTTAGTTTAGTACTCAAGGGAGTCAATTGGCTGTGGAGAGAGAAAGCAAGAGCTTTTCTGGAGGGGGTGGGTGGGGGCAGAAGCTCAGACAACAGAGCTTTCCAGAATGAGAAACCATAGTTGGAACATGGTTTGGGCTCAATCCAGGCCTCTACTGATGTGGGGCTGCAGAAACAGAAAACCCCGAATTCCTGACATAGTAGCCACCTTTGCTCTCAAGCCACTAGTGAATGGTCTCCAACTCTGTGGCATAGTTATCCTAGACATCACTGAAAAAAGAGAAGTCTACAAACATTTTGTTGGGCTGAAAAGAAAGGGTTTTTGGCAATGGGAGACTTGGCCCTTGGAAGAAAAAAATGCATTGAACCTTTCTCTGTCATCTCACAGGAACTCTGAGGGGAATTTTGGAGTCCTGCTTGATATTAGGAGATAAAAAGAGGACAAAACCTTTCTCCACCCCAATCTGGTGGTGGAGGCCTCCTCAGTGCCAAATGACACAAAAGCTCTCTTCCTTGACTTTAAAAATATGCTCTCCCACTGAGATGAGATTCAATCTGTGCAGTTAGGTAACATATTTCTTTTAGAACTTGTGGAAATGGCTGTGATGTCACTGATAATAACTGTGTTAGGGCGGTGTTTTCTAAAGACACTTTGAGGAAAAAATGTCCAATGCCAAATAAGTTTGTGAAATGCTGCATCATCTACTTTTTAAACAGAAATTAAAGTCTGGGAGAGACGCTTTGTTAAGAATCCTGGCTAACTTTGTTTAACTTGACTTGTCCAAACCTTGTTTGATCACACAACTCTGTCAAGGTATATACATTTCAAAAAATTAAAAATCATGACTATCATACAAACATAGTATGCATGTAAAAGTCTATTTTAACACAAAGATTTATTTAACTTGTTAATGAAGGTATGTATTAATGCTAGCTCAAAGAAGGATCTGAGAGACTAGTATATACTGTCACTGAAAGGAAGAATGCTGAAATAAGATTGCTAAATTGCTGAAATATAAAACAGGTGAATGTCTTACAAGAGAATAAAACTATTAAAATTGTCTTTTTCATGGGACAGCAATTATTTGTATTTCTACTAACAGAAATCATTGGCAACTTCTACAAGTTAATTTGAAACTGCGGAGAATCTTCACCTTAATAAATAGTAAATCAGGCAATTGTATGTTACTCTATTTTTTTATTTTTAAAAAATTTTTATTAAAGAAAAAAAATTCTTCTTTTTAAAATACTCTTCTTCTCATTCTTTTTCAAACCGTTGTGTCCAGCGCTGACTTTCACTAGTATGAAATGCCACCCAGAAGCAGGTCGTCTACCAATGGTTTAGCACCACGTTCCCCACGAATGTGTGGTGCGTGACCCACAAGGGGGCGGTCGCCTTTCAGCCCGTGCCCCATGTCTCACAAAGAAGGGCACTCTGCACCCGGTCCCAACGCGTGGCAGGGCGCAGGTATATTACTCTAGAGCAATGATTCTCAAAGTGTGCTCCCCAAACCAACAGCACCAGCATCACTGGGATCCTGTTGGACATACAATTACTTAAGCCGCACTCAAGACCTACTGAATCAGAAACTCTGGGATAAGATGCAGCATTCTGGGTTTAAAAGCCTTCGATGGCATTCTGATGTTTAATGAAAGTTTGAGAACCACTGACCTAAAGAATTAGTAATTAGCCTCTAATTAAAATAAATAATTTAAAAAAGAATTGATCTTCAGGAAATACGTATATTGCCAATATCCCAGTATGACTTTGCAAAGATATGTAGTCATCCTTTTGTCTATTTCTAAATTTTGAATAAATTTTCTTAGCCTGTTTTTCAGTGTCACACTTTGCAAGGGAGTCTTCAGAACATAGATTTTAATATCCCAGCCTCTGTAGCACAGGACAGGACATGAGATCAGTGTTCTTCATCCTGCAGGTCATAGCACACTAGTGGATTGTAAAATTAGTTTAAGGAATTATGATTCATATTTTTTAATGAAATGGAATGAGATGGTACAGATTAGAAAACATCACAGTGTATATTAAGGGTCACTATTGTTTCATGGAAATTTGGTTGCAGTCGTATAAATGGAGAGAATGTAATATGGATGGTAGTGGGATACTGCTGTAAGTGCATTTATCACTACAGGTTCCAATCCAAAAAAATTTAAATTATAGTGGCACAATGGTTCTCAAACTTTAACCTGCATGAGAATCCACACACACACGTGTGTGTGTGTGTGTGTGTAGGGAGAGAGATCTTGCTATTTAGTTAGACCAAAATAAAGTAGTGAATATTTGGGTACTATTTAGATTTATTATAGATTAATTTAAGAAAATTATTTCGTACTTTCAATCTGGTCAGAATTTGATTAATTGCCCAATACAATTTCACTTCTTTTGGGAAAATAAAGTGATGCTGCTCTTTACTTAGGATGAAGAAAGAAATACTGGTAACTTGATGCTAGCAAGACATTACAAACACAAAAAGCCAAATGTGACATTTTTGCCATAAATCTGACTACTGTGAGGCACACAGATTGATCACAAAGTAAAGCTAACAAATCTCTTCCAAGACCCAAGAGCTTGGGAAATACCACATACCATACCCCTCTTGGTGAGTCATCATACATACTGGCACCCTAAAGGCTCCAAGAAGTCATGGAGCAAACAAATATGTTCAGTTCTGCTTAATGCAGCATTTCCTATCCTTTTAAGTCTATGAGAACTTTATTATCATTTACATTCATTCATAATAACTGTTCTCTGTGAAAACAATGCAAATTACAGTACACTTTGGATTATGCAAGTTTAGGAAAATGATCTCCAAACTTTTAAATAATATATATGCAAGCAGTATTATACTTATATACTATTTATATTTTACATACATTGTACAACCACTGTGTATTTAAGTATTATATACACTGTGTAACATACATGAAAGAGAAATTTAAGATGATCGAATAAAAATAATATTTTCAAAAATTTTCTATTTTTAGAAAATATATTTTCTATAGAAAAAATAATATTTTATTTATTCATGGTATAAAAATTCTATATTAATATCAGGCAAAGTAGATTTAAAGGCAAGCAAAATTACTAGGGATTAAAAAGTGACTTTACATAATGTAAAAGGAACAATTCACTAAAAGACATAAGAGTTCTAAATGTTTATGCACCAAACAGTGCTTCAAACTACATGAAGCAAAAATCTGATAGAACTGAGAGAGGAAATGGATAAATTCACAATACAGATGAAAAAATTCACTCCTCTCTTAGTACTTGATGAAACAAGTATAAGAAATTCAGCAAGGATATAAAAGAACCGAACAAAACTATCAATCATCTGAATCTAATTGATATTTATTTATAGAAAAATTCACTTAACAGCAAAGTGCTCATTTTTTTAAGTGCACATAGAATGTTCACTAATATAGACTATATCCTGGGTATTAAAATAAACCTTAGAAGAATTAAAATGATCCAAAGTATGTTCTTTGACAATAATGGGATTAAGCTAGAGATTAATTACAGAACGACATCTCAAAAATCCCCAAACTCTTAGAAATTAACACACTTGTACATAATCCATGGGTCAAAGAGGAAGTCCCAAGAGAGACTAGAAAATATTTTGAACTGAACAAAAAATGAAAATACAATATAACAAAATTTGTGAGATGCAGCTAAAATGGTCCATACATCAGTTAAAAGGCAATTGGCCAACTGGATTAAAAAAACAAGACCAACCTATATGTTGTCCACAGTTATCTATAATGAGGGAGAAATGTAAACATTAAATTCTTCTATTATTAAAGAAGAGTGTCAAATAAATAACCTAAGTTTCCACGTTAAGAAACTGGAAAGAAAAAGAACAAAAATAAGTTCAATAGCTCTTTTTCACATTTTGCTTTGGGATAGCCAATGAACTTGTGTGTGGTAGAAAAGATTTTCAAGATCACTCACTGTAGCTTCTACTTGGCAAGAAAACATAACAGTCAAATCCGCTTAACTAGTCTCATGGTAACTTCAATACCCTGGAATAGAACGAACAAATGGTGAAGGGACCTCAGTCAATCTGTCTGCATTATGGGATCCCACTTTTCTGTCAGGAAATCATGGACACTGAGCCTGACACAAAATAGCTTTCTATGCAGAGTGAGGCCATCAGTGTCAGTCTGAATATCAACTGTTAACAAAGCTTAATTTCTTTCTTATTTTTTAAAGGAAAAGTTCTAATATTTTTTTTTCCTATACCTCAGTGGATCATCTTACGTACCTCTACTCAGATACTCAGAAATATCTAGGCTAGAGCATAAAGGGGCAAAAAGACCCAGTCATGAAGCAATTTTATCTCTGAGATGATTCTGTGGAATTCACCCAAAACAGACAGAATATGCTAGGCACAAAGTGAAGCTATAGGAAAGGTAGCTATTTCTGAGGATGAAATACTTCTTTGGAGAACACACTGCATTTTGCTAAGCTGTCAACCAATAGATTTCTGTGTCTTCTTGTATGTTGTGCTGTGACTGTCTTCTAAATACCACATTCCACTGTCAGCTTGATATTTAAAACCAGCTGGCCTCACTCCATCACCATCCATTATGTTGCATTGTTTTACAAGAAATGTGACTTCTCTGGCAGCAGACATGTTGATCCCAAAGAAAATATTTTTCACATTTTCCCCTGTGGATTTTTAAAATATATTTATACTAGACGCAGAAGGTGTAACCTTGAAACAACTGAACTTATTCAAACAGTTAATGGATTTATACATGCTGCTCCATTTTATCAAGATGAATTCATTTAAAAGATTTTTTTAAATAAAGTTTAAAATCCCATCTTTGTCATCTCAGAAGCTTGCAGGGGAGTTGGCTCATGATGCTTTCTCATTTGGGATCATATTCTGTTGCTAAGAGACTTGCATAAGCTTAGGGATGACTTAAGATCATTGGTAGAAAATATACTTAGAAGCTAATCTATGAGTGGCTATTTTTATATAAAGAATCTTGGTCATTTTTATATAAAGAATCTTACTTTCAAAGAGAAGATATGTTCCTTTTCTTTTGAGAACAGTGGGAGCTCAAGCCTGAAATTTAAGCATACTCCATCAGTATCATGGTCAATTTGATTCAGCATTCAGGGTGACATTGACCCTGTTAGAGCCTGAATTTTCCTTCTACATCCCAAATATTTTTCCTAATATAGAATGAATTTTAAAAGTTCAAATGCTTAACTATTGCTCATTTTTACACCAGGTGGCGCTAGTGGTAAAGAACCAGCTACCAATGTAGAAGGTGCTGGAGACGTGGGTTCGGTCCCTGGGTAAGGAAGATCACCTGGCGAAGGGCATGGCAACCCACTCCAGTATCCTTGTCTGGAGAAACCCATGGGCAGAGGAGCCTGGCAGGCTACAGTCCATATGGTCTCAGAGAGTCGGACATGACTGAAGTGACTTAGCACGTACACACAAGTATATTAGTTATCTATTGCTGCATAATAAATCACCACGTATATTTGGGGCTTAAAACAACACACATTTATTATTCCATAGCTTCTCTAGATTAGGAATCTGAGCTTAGTTTAGCTGGGTCCTCTGCCTTAGAGTGCCCTGTGCGTGCTAAGTTGCTTCAATCGTGTCCAACTCTGTGCGACCCCATGAACTGTATCCCACCGGGCTCCACTGTCCATAGGATTCTCCAGGCAAGAATACTGGAGTGGGTTGCCATGCCCTTATCCAAGGGATCTTTCTGACTCAGGGATCAAACCCAGGTCTCTTACGTCTCTTGCATTGGCAGGAGGGTTCTTTGCCACTAGCACCACAGAGTGTCCTATGGGGTGGCAATCAAGATGTCAGCTAGGGCTAGAGTCTCATCTCAGTACTCAGGGAGGGAAGGATCCACTTCCAAGTTCACTGTATCATTATGGACAGAATTCAGGTCCTTTTGGGTTGTTGTACTGCAGATCCTCAGAGTTATCCCAACTAAGGATGAGAAAGCTGGGGTATTTATTCACTAACTTTCCACTATCACTGGTTGAAGATTGCTTCCAGAAGCATTAACTGTCAGGCTCTTTATGCTTAGTATATGTGAGAGCTGAGCATGTTCCCCCAACCAAAGTGAAAAAAAAAAGTCCTCTTGCAGAATCATGGATTTTCACAGTAAGCAGCCTTCAGCATGTAGAGGTGAGTATGGAAGAAACACAGATGGGGCACCAATAGCATTGCTACAATCACAGAAACTAAAGAGCTGCTGAGAGACCCCCCAGACCTTTCCCTGTTTTCATCAAAGGTAGTTTTCAGGTAAACACCCCTAAGGAGACAAGCAGTTCTTATTTCATGTCAAGTTACATCACACATTCCTGATCATGGCGGGCAAGTGGTGAGATAAAACGAAAATTTGAAATGTACAGGAAGCTCTGAAAGGTCCCCAAAGAGCCTATGCCCACTCAAACAAAAGCAATGGTTCTAACTTTAATACTTTACTGATTCTTGGATTGGACAGGCTCCTGGAAGATCATTTGACAGCCTACAAAGCACCCTCGGAAGTAGGGATAGGCCACAGAAGCCCCAAGGTATCATGAGAGGTTGGTAAAAGTAACCTAGGAAGTAATAATGGCCTACTTTAGCCCCTCAACAAATCCTAGGAGGCTGGTGCTGGGCCACATCAGCCCCAAAGTACCCTGAGGTTTGGGGAATGGTACCCATAAAGTCCAAGATAAAAGGATATCTGATTTTCAAATTTCAAGACCCCTTTCACAGAACACATGGAAAATGTAATCAGCAACAGTCACATCCTGACAGTCCTGCATTTTTTTCAACAATTTAAATGGAAACTGACCTCAAGTTGTAACTGAACTAAGATTCCTAAACAAAACTGAGCTTTCTCCAAATTTAAAATGAATCAACATTTGAAGTCATTGGTGAAATGATTAATAGTTCTCCAAAGGCAAAGTCTTATTTTGTTTCCCTTTGTACTTCTAGCCTTGTCTTTGGGATAATAAATAGGTATCAAATAAACAGATAAATGCCTTAGTTTAATTTTCCTTTAGGGCAGAAACTATCAGTAAGCTTGTCTTTGAAATCAAAAGAATGGGATATCTATTTTCAAATTCATATGGGAACCAAAGAGTTGAATGAAGTGAAACATATTTGCTTACTTCAGGAATTCTCAGAGCCTTTAATATGCCAGGCTGCAATGTTAAATCACCAGGTTAGGGAGATAACATATGCAGAATTCCATGAACCTGATTAAACACTAAACTTTTTTTATTTCATAAAGCACTTAAAATTACAAAGAATTTTGATACACTCTAGCTCTTGAAAGTGAAAGTTAGTCGCTCAGTTGAGTCTGACTCTTTGCGACCCCATGGACTATAGCCCTCCAGGCTCCTCTGTCCATGGGACTTCCCAGGTAAGAATACTGAAGTGGGTAGACATGTCCTTCTCCAGGGGATCTTCCCAACCTAGGGATCAAACGTGGGTCTCCTGCATTGCAGGCATATTCTTTACCATCTGAGCCACCAGGGGCTCTTCTAGCTCTTAAGGGCTGCTTAATGATTGAAAATCATAAGTATAGCAAAACTGAAATGTTATAGAGGGATTTCAGGGGATGGATGTGGCTTGATTGAAATTTTATATCCATTGATTAGTAACTCCCGTTTCTTCTTCTCCCCAACCCCTGGCAACCACCATTCTACTCTTTGACTCTATGAATTCAACTGTTTTAGATATTCATATAAGTGGCATCATGTCGTAGTTGACTTTCTATGATTGGTTTATTTCACTTAACCTAATGTCCTCACGGAGAAGGTAATGGCACCCCACTCTAGTACTCTTGCCTGGAAAATCCCATGGATGGAGGAGCCTGGTAGGCTACAGTCCATGGGGTCGCTAAGAGTCGGACACGACTAAAGCGACAGCAGCAGCAGCAGCAGCAGCAGCAATGTCCTCAAGGTTGTCTCGTATTGCAGAATTTCCTTCCCTTTTAAAGCTGAATAGTATTCCATTGTATGTATAGACTACATTTTCTTTATCCACATATCTGTTGATGAGCTTTTAGGTTGTTTCAATCTCTTGACTGTTGTGAATAGTGTTGCAATGAACATAGGAGTGCTAATATCTCTTTGAAATCCTGATTTCAATTCTTTGGGATAAGCACCCAGAAGTGAGATTGCTGGAGCATATGGTAGTTCTATTTTTAATTTTTGGAGGAATCTGCACAGGTTCCTCCATAGCAGCTACAGCATTTTGCATTCCCACTAACAGTGTGCAAGTGTTTCAATTTATCCACATCCTCACCAACACTTGCTATCTGCTGGTTTTTGATAATAGCCACCTTGACAGGTATGTGGTGGTATCTCTTTGTGGTTTAGATTTATACCTCCCCGATGATTAGTGACTGCTCTTGCTGTTCAGTCGCTAAGTCCTGTCTGACTCTTTGTGACCTCATAGATTGCAGCACTCCAGGCTCCTCTGTCCTCCACTCTCTCATTATTTGGGAGATTAACCCTTTATCAGATAGATGGTTTGCAAATATTTTCTCCCATTCCAAATATTGCCTTTTCACACTGCTGATTTTTTTCCTTTGCTGTGCAGAAGCTTTTTAGTTTGATATAGTCCCACCCTGTCTATTTTTGCTTTTGTAGCCTGCAAAGAAACATCTTAATATAAGCAAAGCTGATGATGCTGGTTCATGAACCACCCTTTGAAAAGCACTGTTAAAAATTCCAGATCCTCAAATCTGACCTCAGGTCACAGGGAAAAGGCTCAGGATCTGATTTTTTTTTTTAACAAACATCCCTGATAATTGTTCTGTTCTAAATATACTACACCTTTTATGTGCACTAGAATTCATGCTCTTTCCCTATTGAGGAGCTCCTCAGATACTAACTGGAGCAGTATTCTCAAAATCCTGATTGTCTGGTTTCCCAACACAGAGTAGACTACAAGCTATCTATTGTGCAATGCAGACTTCCCAGGTGGCACTAGTGGTAAAGAACCCTCCTGCCAATGCAAGAGACGTAAGAGCCGTGGGTTCAGTCTCTGGGTCTGGAAGATCCCCTGGAGAAGCAAACGGCAACCCACTCCAGTATTCTTGCCTGGAGAATCTCATGGACAGAGGAGCCTGGTGGGCTACAGTCCATGGGGTCGCAAAGAGTGGGACACGACTGAAGCGACTTAGCACGCATGCACGGTGCGATGCTGAAGCAGGTTTGTTTGTTTATTTGATTTTGTTTTTAAAGCTATAATGAGATTTTGTTTTGTTTGCAGAAAATTATTTACTATTAAATTAAGGAGTTTAACCTAAATGCTCTATTTATTAAAGCTACAAACTCCAAACCTAGTTTTTCCTCAAGCTTTTGAATTCAGTCTACAAATCTTACTATTCTATTTATAAATCTAATAAAGTTTAATGATCACTTACACAAATGCCTTTGACTGAATGTTGATCCCATGTAACTCAGTACCTTTATAAATTGGATAATTCAGTTTACTTTTTAAGCCCTTTAAATATCTAACAAATAAAACCTTCTCAGTACTTAATTAATTCTGATAAACATAATATATTAAACTTAAAAGTACAGTGAATCTTAAAGTTCTCTTAAATGTCCAAACGTGTCTATATAATGTCCTTGAAACTAGGGGAAAACCTTAAGAAATTATTCCAGATGTCTTTTCCATCTGTAAGAGTTATGTTGAGAAAGATGGAAAATGTAAGATTCTGTCAAGTTCAAAGTATTTAAAACTAACCATGAAGACTTTTAAGTATCTTGAGATATTAAAATTAAAAATCCCTTTCTGTGAAGGATCAGCCTGTGGTTACAAGATTCTGTGAGTGGATGGAAGAACTTGGCGATAATTAGGCACAAAACAAGGACATGAGCTATGTGACTGTGATTATTAATTTTATGTGTCAACTTGACTAGATCATGGGGTCCCCAAATATTTAGCTAAACATTATTCCTAGGTATTTTTGTGAAGGTGTTTCTGGATGAGATTAGCATTTGAATCAGTGGTCTCAGTAAAGCATAATTTCCTTCCAATGTGGGTGGGCATTATCCAATCTTTCAAGGACCTGAATAAAAGACAAAAGCAGGTGAAAACTCACCCTTGCTCTGCCTGATTGCTGAGCTAGGGCATTAGAGTATGTCCCAGTCTATATTCAGACAGAGACTTACACCACTGGTTCTCGGACCTTCAGATTCAAACTGAACTATACCACCAGCTTTCCCAGGTCTTCAGCTTGCAGATGGAAGATTGTGGGACTTATGGACACAGGCAGGGGGGAGCAAGGAGATGGTGGGACGAATGGAGAAAGTAGCATAGGAACATACACACTACCATATATAAAATAGATAGTCAATGGGAATTTGCTGTATGACTCAGGGAACTCAAAATGTGGCTCTGTAACAACCTAGAGGGGTGGGGAGGGGTGGGAGGTGAGAGGGAGGTTCAAAAGGGAGGGGACATATGTATACCTATGGCTGATTCATGTTGATGTATGGCAGAAACCAACACAATATTGCAAAACAATTATCCTTCAATCAAGAATAAATTTTTTTAAATGTACAATTGTGCAATGGATTTAGGCAAATGCATTAAGTTGAAACATTCTAGTATCGTCAAATTTAAGAGAATTTTTGATTGAACCTTTTCACACTAACATTACCAAGATTCTACGTCTGTGCTCTTTACATGGTTGATTTTTTGTGACCTCAAGGGGTACCATTTCTGACTTCTATCTGTTGAGAGAAATCTGTAATCATTACTGAAGTTATAGCTAATTTCCTCTGCCTAGATTAGATTCTTAATTTTAAAAGTTGTCTTTATCTTAATGTCTGGTATTTCCTGGACCTGTAAGATAAATAAGTTACTCTGCTGCTGCTGCTGCTAAGTCGCTTCAGTCGTGTCTGACTCTGAGCGACCCCATGGACTGCAGCCTACCAAGGTCCTCCGTCCATGGGATTTTCCAGGCAAGAGTACTGGAGTGGGCTGCCATTGCCTTCTCTGTAAGTTCCTCTAGGAGTAATTTAATAAGACCATAGCAGTTCGATGCATGATACAGGGTGCTCAGGGGTGGTGCACCGGGATGACCTGGAGGGATGGGATGGGGAGGGAGGTGGGAAGGGGGTTCTGAAAGGGGAAAACATGTACACCCATGGTGGATTCATGTCAATGTATGGCAAAATAAATACAATATTGTAAAGTTAAAAAAAAATAAATAAAATCGCCAAAGATGATGCTGTTAAAAAATAATAATAATAAGACCATAGCAAATAGCCAACATGTATTATTGTAAAGTAGTTTATTGTTTCCTCCCCAACACCACAAACTCCAAAAAATACCCATGCCAATTACAAAAATAAATGATAGTCAATTTTATACTATTAGTAATGCACCATAGATTGATAGGCAGTAGAGAAAGAAGGACTCATGTCTCAAAGATTCATCCACCTTTTGAGCTTGGTGATACATTTCCTTCACTCCAGCTTCAACTTGGTTAATATTTTTGTGGGAGAAGTCAGTTAGGAATTATTTGTTGACACCAGGACAGAGAAAAGAGTGAGGCAAATGAGGCACCCAGGGTACAGAATATAAGGCGACATTTACTCAGACATCTGCTAAAGAAGATGCTAGAACTTCTTCACTGTGCAAGAACAGGATCAGCACCTGACAGCTTGTGCCACCTAACATCTTGTATCCTTGGTGCCTTGCTTACCTCACCCCTAGTCCTGGCACTATTGGACACCTCAAAAGCCCTCTGGGGTGACCCTACAAAAGTTTTCCAAGAGATCAAGAAAAGACTGCCATCTTTCTTCCAGGGAAGGATCATGCTAGAGCTGGCTTTCTTTTCAGGTTGACCTTTTATGGCAGGCCTCCACTTTCAGAGTAGCACCACCTGGCCAAATTCTCTTTGACCAGTCTCATATCTACCATAGGAAACCTGGTACAAAACTGCTTAAAAATAACCTTTGTGACACATTCATCTTTTAAAAAACCAGAAAATTCAGATATACAAAATAACATAAAATATCACCCTTAACTTCATCACTTAGAAATAACTATCCTTTACATTTTGAAGAATGACCTTATGCATATATTTTTAATATAATCACAGGTTCAAATTATACATATTTGTTTTGGTTCTTTTTTAACTTCTCATTGTATCATTTTCCATTAAAAAAAAAAGTCTTGCACAACACTGTTGTAAAGTGTTGCTTAATACTCCACTGTGTGACCTATATCCTGATTTATTATTAATCAAATCTCATATTGTTAAACATTTAGATTGTTTCCAATTTTTTGTATTATAAATATCACTTCTATGAGCAGACCCAAAACTAGACTTTATTCTCATCCTGAGTTATGTCCTTTGGATACAGTTCTAATTATGGAAGCATACTTTGAAGAACAAATCTTTGAAGGTTTTTAGTACATATTGTCAAGTTTCCCTACAGGAATTTTATACCAATTTTGATCTTGTTTTTTTGGCTACTAGCAGCTCAGTCAGGAAAACAGTAATAACAGTGGAAAGGTCAACTTCTTTTGACTTTACATACATTATCTCATTAAGGCTTCAAACAGTCTTAAATTTAAGTGGAATTGCCCCCATGTGATGGTCAATTTTATGTCAGTTTGACTGGATCACAGCACCCAGATATTCAAACATTATGCTGTATGTTTCTGTGAAGATTCCTTTTGGATAACATTAACATTTAAATTGGTCAACTTTGAGTAGGGCAAATTGCCTTCTGTAATGAGGGTGGGCCTCATCCAAACAGTAGAAGGTCTGAATAGAACAAAGGCTGACTTTCTCTGAGCAAGAAGGAATTCTGCCAATAGACACTTTTGAGACTTGAACTGCAACTGTTTCCCAGGTCTCCAGCTTGCTGGCCTACTCCACTGATTTTGAACTTATCAAGATTCCATAATCATGTAAAAGTGAAAGTGTTAGTTGTTCAGTTATGTCCAACTCTTTGAGACCCCATGGATTGTAGCCTGCCAGGCTCCTCTGTCCATGGGATTTCCCAGGCAAGAATACTGGAGTGGCTAGCCACTCTCTTCTCCAGGGTATCTTCCCAACCCAGGGATTGAACCTGAGTTTCCTACATTGCAGGTAGATTCGTTACCATCTGAGCTGCCAGGGAAGCCATAATCATGTAAGCTAACTCCCCAAAATACATGTCTCTCTCTTTCTCTCTCTCTTTCTCTCTCTCTTTCTCTCTCTCTTTCTCTCTCTCCACACAGTGTTGGTTCCGTTTCTTTAGAGAACCCTGACTAATACACCCTATTTAGCAGATGAGAAATTCAAGATTCAGAGAAGTTAATGCTCCCAGGTTCACACAGATAGAAAACAGCAAATCAGTATTGAAATACAGTTTACATCAGACCATGAGCCCATCATGTCATACTTGGACATTCTCCATCACTGTGGAGAAGTTTGAGTAGCTTCCCCAAAACTTGCCAATAGCATTAAATTGAAGGGCCCCTTCACAGTAGAACATCTTAATGAGGCAAACTCAGTCACACCAGAGCAGCTACCAAACTCAGATCCTCTCCCACCACCATTAAAAGAAGAAGACCTTCTGGTCAACTTCTGTTGCAGTTCTTTGATTAAGAGACCCGAGGCTTCTGTCAATAGGACCTACTAGAAATCAGTGGCCATATCATTGCTATCTGTTTTTCAGCCCTCAAATGCAATGGGTTAGGTTTGGACATTCTCCCAATTTTTGCAATTTCAGAATCACCTACATGATGGAGTTGAAGAGCATAGCTTCTTGTGATAGCCTTCTTTTTTTTAATTTATTTATTTTATGTATTTTATTTTTAAAATTAGTTTATTTTCTATTTTTTAATTTTACAATATTGTATTTATTTTGCCATACATTGACATGAATCCACCATGGGTGTACATGTTTTCCCCTTCCAGAACCCCCCTTCCACCTCCCTCCCCATCCCATCCCTCTGGGTCATCCTGGTGCACCAGCCCCGAGCACCCTGTATCATGCATTGAACCTGGACTGGCGATTCGTTTCACATATGATAGCCTTCTTTTGAATCAAAATGTGAAACTAGATTTGAGCAGAGATGAGGAAATGAAGAATAACTAGTAGATATTTTCTTGTCCCCTCCTATTCCAATACCTAGGGAGCCACTTTGTCTGAAATGAAAACATATGAAAACAAAAAAAACCTGAAAGGAACATTCTGTTGCCCCAATACTCTAAATACTCTACCTTCTTGCAGTTCAATTATATGCTAGCATTAAATAAAGATGACGGGCCTGAGCAAGCTGCTCTCAGACTGCCAAAGAGTCTCAGAGGCCCTTAGGCACAGTTGCTGAGCAATTCAAATTTTAACTTCAACTACAAATTGTGTGTTACAATTGGCAGATGGGTAAGCTAGAATGTTGCTCTATTTCAGGAAATGAGGCTGTAGTTTTGGGTTTCATGCAAAGGGTGCTGGCTGCTGTTTTTGCCATTTAGACTAAAGCTCAGCTCTACGTCCAGAACCATGATGTGGGTACTCAGTCACCAGGATGGTCTGGAAGTCATACACCAAGATGAATGTGTGGTGTTGTTTAGTCACTTAGTTGTGTCCGACTCTTTGCAACCCTATGCACCGCAGTACCCCAGTTTTCCCTGTCCTTCACCATCTCCCAGAGCTTGCTCAAACCCATGTCCATTGAGTCAATGATGCCATCCAACCATCTCGTCCTCTGTCATCCCCTTCTCCTCTTCTGTATGAATGAATGTGTATGACTCCATATTAAAAAAGAAAATTATGGAAACAACCCCGATTTAAGCCTTCCCTATGTGAAGGTCCCCTGGAGAAGAGAAAGGCTACCCACTCCAGTATTCTGGCGTGGAGAATTCGATGCACTGTATAGTCCATGGGGTCACAAAGAGTCGGACATGACTGAGCGACTTTCACTTCACTTATGTGAAGGTGATGCAACTGTATGCAACCTAAAGATTACAATGTCCCACCCAGCCGAAGACCTAAAAAAAATGGCCCCTTAGAGGTAGGAGATAGATGGGCTCCAGGTTGGACTTTTACAATCAGCCAGCCTCCTCTTTGCATTTCCTGAGGCAAGAGGTAGGTGGGCTCCAGTTAAGGAATTTACAACCAGCCTCCTGTTTGCTCTCTGAAAGGGAAGTAACAACAGAAACAGGGTAAATATCCAGTCTTTGTCTCTTGTAAACACCTCAAGGAAATAATCATGGCAAGGACAAAGAGAGGCAAAACCCTGTCTGAGTAAAGGATTAAGGGATATCCCTCCCTTCTCTTTTGGGACAAGGGAGACACTATACATGCGCAGAAAGGCTCCTTGGAGTCAAATGAGGTAAGTCAGAAAGAGAAAGATAAATATCCTATTCTAACGCATATATACGGAATCAAGAAAAATGGTACTGAAGAATTTATTACAGGGCAGCAATGGAGAAACAGACAAAGAGAATAGACTTATGGACACGGGGAGAGGGGAAGAGAGGGTGAGATGTATGCAAAGAGTAACATGGAAACTTATGTTACCATATGTAAAATAGATAGCCAACGGGAATTTGCTGTATGACTCAGGAAACTCAAACAGGGGCTCTGTATCAACCTAGAGGGGTGGGATGGGGAGGGAAATGGGAGGGAGGTTCAAAAGGGAAGGGATATGTGTATACCTATGGCTGATTCATGTTGAGGTTTAACAGAAGACAACAAAATTCTGTAAAGCAATTATCCTTCAATTAAAAAAAAAATTTTTTTTTTAAAGTCAGAGGTTAATTCCAGGCCATATCGAGTCCTGCTCTTCCCAGAAATCTTCACTTTGAGATACATCTTGGCTAAGGTGTGTGTGCACACCCCAGGGGAGGGTCCTGAGGCAAATTAACCAGGAGGGACAAAGCAAGATGACTGGCCTGAGGGAAGACAAAGATCTGGAAAACCGCCCCCTTATAAAGGATTTAAACTTCCCTAAAGCATGCTTCTCTCTGAGTTGCTGCTTACTTCTGCATGGGTCTGAAATCATCTTCACACCCAGCAAGTCCTTAGTAGCTTTGGTGAATGGAGTTCCAACAACTTTTAGCTGTCTCCAATTCTGCCTCAGTCAAATAGACACAATTTCAGTTTGCTTAAAGGAAAAACAAACACAGAATGGAAAGTTCAAGAGGAATAATAACTTCAAAAAATCAGGTATAGAAGGAACATACCTCAATATAATAAAGGCCATATGACAAGTCCACAGCTGACATCATACTCAATGATGAAAGATTGAAAGCTTCTCGTTTAAGATCAGGACACCTTGGGTAGGTGCCCATTCTCACAACTCGTATTCAACATAGTACTGGAAGTCCCAGGTAGAGTAATTAGGCAAGAGAAAAAGACATCCAAGTTAGAATGGAAGAAGTAAAATTATCGTTATTTGCAGATGATATAATCTAATATATAGAAAATCCTAAAAACTCAACTGAAAAGCTGTTGGAACTAATCAACAGATTAAGTAAATTTGCAGGATATAAAATCAACATACAGAATTGAGTTGTTTTTCTATACACTAAAAATAAAACATTTGAAAAAGAAATAAAACTATCCCATTCACAACTGTTGTAGCCACGCGTTCTGGGAAACAAACTCACTCAGAAGGACGGTGCAGATAGTAAAGTGCAGTTTATTACACCAGCGGGCCCAAGGCACAGTCTCCTCTTAGCCAAGGACCCCGACCAGCATTTGTGAAAATCTTTTATACCTCATGTGTACGTGTCCGAACTCACCACCCCAAATTCCTTGAGACTTACATAAACAAAGGAAGGGTAAATACAATCAAAATAACCCCATCATTCATGTGTTATGTGTTCAAACAGTTAATAATCATAAGCCCGAGGTTACTTTCCGATAGATACAGAAAAATTTATGACATGTCCAGAGGCAGGGGTGATCATTGTATGTTTTCTCTAGGCGATGAGTAACCTGGATATGATCTTAAAGATTCCCCTGTCCAGAGGGAGTCTTATCCTTCTATTGTCGTTTCCACAGGCACTAAGCACAGAGTTCAGAGTCCATTGGAGAGGTGGCCGAGCATGATCAGCATGAACAGGCCTAAGATGGAGTCCAGGCCCGATGAATTCCTTCTTCACAACAGCCTCAGAAACAGCAAAATACTTAGGAATAAATTTAATCAAGCAAGTGAAAGAGCTGTATACAAGGAAGACTACAGGAATTTGATAAACGTTATTCTGTTACCGAGTTCAAGCTCACTCTGCTTGCCACAGGACAGGCCAATGAATCTGAGGGGTTGAGGCAAGGGATAGAGCTGACCAAGAAGATAGCAAGCTAGAACCTCAAAATAACCATCTTGTCAGGGCCTAGTTGCCAGATTCTTTTATGGATCAGAGATGGGGGGGAGGTGAGGAAACAAAGTAAAAAGACTATTCAATCCTTGCAAATGTCCCCTAGAATGGCAAGCCTCAGACAAGGGAAGGTGTTAGTTTCAGTTCCTTACAGTCCTTCAGAGGTGGGCTGCTCAGCTTATCTCCCTCAGGGAGGCCATTATATATGTTTATTATAACAAAAAAGGGTTAAAGTCACAGAAGCAGAACCAGTGTAAATTTAAAAGTAACCCTTCCTGCTTACAATTATATGTTCACGGATCAGAAGAATTTATATTGTTAAAATGTCCACACTGCTCAAAGCCATCTATAGAATCAATGCAATCTCTATAACAATTCCAATGACATTTTTCACAGAAAAAGAAAAACAACTCCCAAATTTGTATGGAACCACAAAAAGACTAAATAACCAAAAGAGAGAGGAGGCAAGCTGGAGGTATCACACTTCTGATTTCAAAGTATACTGTGTGTGCTAAGTCATATCCAACTCTGTGCAACCCTGTGACTATAGTCTGCCAGGCTCCTCTGTCCATGAGATTCTCCAGGCAAAGCTACTGGAGTGGACGGTCATGCCCTCCTCCAGAGGATCTTCCTGACCCAAGGATCGAACCCTAGTCTCTTATGTCTCCTGGACTGGCAGACATGTTCTTTACCACTAGCGCCACCATCAAAACAGTATGTTATGGGCATAAAAAACAAGCACAGATGTCAATGAAACAAAATAGAAAGCCCAGAAATAACCCCCCACGTATCAGGTCAACTAATATTTGGCAAGGGAGCCAAGAATGGGGAAAAAATAATCTCTATAGTAAATGGTGTCAGAAAACTATAACCACATGCAGAAAAATAAAACTGGGCCCCTTTTTCATTTTTTCACAAAAATTATCTTGAAACAGATTAAAGACTTGAACAGGCCTGATACCATAAAAATCCTAGAAGAAAACATAGGAAAAAATCTCCCTGACATTGGTCTTAGCAATGATTTTTGGATATGACATCAAAAGCACAAGTAACAAAAGCAAATAATCAACCAATGGAACTATGTCAACATAAAAATCTTCTGCACAGCAAAAGCTTCGCTCAACAAAATGAAAAGGAAACCTACAGAATGAGAGAAAATATTTGTAAAATCACATTGGGATAATGGGTTAGTATCCAAAGTTTATAAAGAACTCATACAACTCAATAACAAAAAAAAACTGAACAATCCATTTTTTAAATGGGCAAAGGAACTAAGTAAATGTTTTTCCAAAGAAGACATCCAAATGGCCGATAGATACATGTGCAACGTCACTAATTATTAGGGAATGGCAAATCAAAACACAGTGAGATACTACTCCGAACCTGTTAGAATGGCTATCATCAAGATTGATATGAGATAACAAATGTTGGTGAGGATGTGGAAAAAAGGGAATCCTTGTACACTGTTGGTGAGAATGTAAATTGGTACAACCACTATGGAAAATGGTACAGAGCTTCCTTAAAAAATTTTTAAAAGAGTTGCTATATGATTCAACAATTCCATTTGGGGGTATAAATACAAAGGAAATGAAAAACAGGATATTGAAAAGATATCTGTACCCTCATATTTATCACAGCATTACTCACAATAGCTAAGCTATAGAAACAACCTAAGTATCCAGTAATGGATGAATGGATAAAAGAAATTGTGAATGGATGAATGGACAAAGATGTGCAGTGCATACAGATATTTACATATATTAATATATATATTTACAAAATGGAATCTTATTCCACCGTGAGAAAGAAGGAAATTCTGTCATTGGCGACAACATAGTTCGAACTTGAGGGCATTATGTTAAATGAAATAAGTCAAACAGAGAAAAGCAAATACTGTATGATATCATTTATACGTGGAATCAAAAAAGTGAAACTCATAAAAACAGAGTAGAATGGTGGTTACTGGGGGCTTGAGGGTAGGGGAATTGGGGAAATGTGTAAGGGTACAAACTTACAACTAGTAGATAAATAAGTTCTGGAGAGCTAATGCACAGCATAGTGATTATAGTCAGCAATATTGTATCAGAAACTATCAAATTGCTGACAGACTTGATCCTAATTGTTTTCACCACAAAAAAAGAAATAGATTATAACTGTGATGGGATAGAGATGTTACCTAATGTGATGGTGGTAAATCATATTGCGATATGTAAATTATTAAATCAACACATTGTACATCTTAAACTTACACAATGTCATAATTCAGTTATATCTCAATTAAAAAATAGGAGTAATGGCAGCCAACATATCCTTCAGAGCTTAATGTCAACAGGGTACTCTAAATGCTTTCATGTATAATTAACTTTTACAACAATAATTCAATGAAGTAACCAAGATTCTTCTCACTATTTTACATATGAAAGAATAGATTTAGAAAGATCAGTGACTTGCTGCGGGCCTCCTAACTAGTAAGTGAAGGATAAAGGTTTTTTGTCTTAAACCCTGTACTTACTGCTAAACATGCAAAGGCAAATATTGTATCATCTCGTTTACATGTGGAATCTACAAAAACCGAGCTCATAGATTCAGAGAACAGCTTGGTGGTCACCAGGGGTGCACGGTGGTGGGAGGGGGAAGTGGGTGAATATGGTCAAAAGGTGCAAATTTCCAATTATAAGATGAATAAATTCTGGGAATGTAAAGTACAGCATGGTGACTATACTTAACAATACTGTATTGTGTAGCTGAAAATTAAGAGAGTATATTTTAAAAGTCCTGACTGCAAAAAAAAAAAAAAAAATTTATAAAAATGTAAGGGGATGGATGGGCTTCCCTGGCGCCTCAGACAGTAAAGAACCTGCCTGCAATGCAGGAGACCTGGGTTCAATCCCTGGGTCAGGAAGATCCCCTGGAGAAGGGAATGGCAAACCACTTCAGTATTCTTACCTGGAGAATTCTATGGACAGAGGAGCCTGGTGGGCTATAGTTCACAGAGTCGAGAAGAGTCAAACACGACTTAGTGACTAACACTTTCACTTCACTTCAAGGTGATGGATGTGATGATCATGTGATAGTATATATGTATACCAAAGCATTACATTGTATACCTTAAACTTACACAATGTTATATGTTAATTATATTTCAGCAAAGCTGTGAATAAATAATGTCCTCTGGAATAAAAAAGTAACATGTAGCAGTACATATAACAAGAACACATGAAATACAATTATTCTTAATAACCATAAAAATAGAATGCTGAATTTTATAAAGTCAAATCGCTCTGAGATTGAAAAAATATGTGAAAGACAAATAGGAAGTTTCTAAGCTGCTGCTGCTGCTAAGTTGCTTCAGTCGTGTCCGACTCTGTGCGACCCCATAGACGGCAGCCCACCAGGCTCCCCCGTCCCTGGGATTCTCCAGGCAAGAACACTGGAGTGGGTTGCCATTTCCTTCTCCAATGCATGAGTGAAAAGTGAAAGTGAAGTCACTCAGTCGTGTCCGATTCTTCGCGACCCCATGGACTGCATCCTACCAGGCTCCTCCGTCCATGGGATTTTCCAGGCAAGAGTACTGGAGTGGATTGCCACTGCCTTCTCTGAACTTAGGTAAAATTCAAATTTTCAATTCAAATCTGCTAAAGTGAAGTTTATGCTTCCTTCGGTTGCCCATTGAGAAAACTGCATTCTTGTTGTTTCAGCAAGGCTTGTGGGTTAAGGAAAGAGAAGGTAGCAAGTACTTGCTGAGAGCTTCTTGCCTCTCTAGAAGGTTGCACACACTCCCTCCCTTGTGAGGTAGACCTCACAAATATGAGTATTATTATTATTAAACAATAATATTGTTACTAAACAATAATCAACATATTATTGTTTCTGATTTACAGAGAAAGTCACTCAGGCTGAGAGAAGCTCAGTGGTGGCTTCCAATACCAATATTAGATAGGAAGACACGCTTCAGACCTCATCCATCTAGTTCCAAAGGCCACAGGCACTGTGTTCTACTTGCTTGGTCAAGTCTGTAGTTTCTTTTTTCCAAGAGAGAAAACTTCACTTACAGATATATTTACTACCAACTTTCTACCCTTCCTCCTGTTTTTCAATGGTTCCCACAGTCTCCTTCTCATCCCCTCTCATTTTCTATGCCCCTTGTGTCCATATACTTTTCCTGAGGTAGCAACAACATATCAATTTTCTCTGAAAGAAAGACCTCTGTATTAGTTTTAAACGTGGGAGCATGATATGGAGGCGAAGCAGAAAATCTCAGCAATCAAGATTTGGGGGGTGAGGGGAGGAATGGAAATCCAGTGGTTTCTGGCAAGTATTCCTCACAACCACATGTGCAGATGACAAAACTGTTGCAGCAAGTGAGACTCTGCTCAGTGAAATTGAGAAAGGGGTTTAGAAAACTCTATCCTCAACCAACCCTTTCCCCCTAGAAGTTTCCTTAAATGAATCCCTTGATGTGACAGTGAGGGAAAATGCATTATTTTGGTTTATCTAAATGCCACTGAGACACTAGAACATTCATAGCCAGGCCTTTCATACAGCGTTCCAAAATCACACACTACCTACCCCAGGAGGCCAGCCCTGTTTTCTCACCAGCTGATGCTAACTATCCTGGGGATACTGACCAGGGAATTCTTTTCAGAAATACACCTGAGGTCTTTAACACCTAAATTAAAGAGTGGTGAAAGAAGCTTGTCTTTCAATGAGTTCTGTGCAAGACCATGCTGAGATTTGAATGACTCTCTATAGAGACGTTGTTATTCAGTCGCTCAGCAGTATCTGACTCGTTGCGACCCCACGGACTGCAGCACGCCAGGCTTCCCTATCCTTCACCATCTCCCAGAGTTTGCTCAAACTCATGTCCATTGAATTGGTGATGCCATCCAATCATCTCCTCCTCTGTCACTGGGGTAGGGACAATCAAGAATCCTTGAGCCGGAGGTGGAGGTGGGGTTAAACCAGGAAAACCTTGCCTGCTATTTCCTTCCAGCTATGTATGGAAGACATCTAGAGCCTAAGTCAGTATCACGGAGCAGTGACTAATTCATCAAACACAGCTCTGTAGACCAAGGACTGACCATTTTAAAGATTTCTTGTGCAAAATCTTTAATAGCAAGGGAGGCTAACAAGAACCAGCCAGCAGAGCTATCCATCAAGTAATGGAGGGCTTCTGTCTCTTGATGGGCCGGTAAGGGAATCTGTTGGAATATGCTTTGGATAAGTGTTGCCACAGGCCAGTACCAAGGCATCACACTGCATGAGCAAATGTCAGTCCTGCTCCACCTATACTTGGCAGTCCAGTAACCAAAGCATGAGACACACCATGGAACCAGAGTGACGTCTCCCCAGCACAGGGGTTTACCCTGCGTTTATGGCCCACTAAGGGCCCTCTGCAATTTGCATTACCTCGATGTAGTCCACGTCAGCTAAGGTCAGAGAGCGCAAAGAATGATAAGGATTGGAAACTCTTAAGAACAAAAAATAGCTCAGTTGGTAAAGAATCCATCTGCAATGCAGGAGACCCCGGTTCGATTCCTGGGTAGGGAAGATCCACTGGAAAAGGGGTAGACTACCCACTCCAGTATTCTTGGGCTTCCCTTATGGCTCAGCTGGTAAAGAATCTGCCTGCAATGTGGGAGACCTGGGTTCGATCCCTGGGTTGGGAAGATCCCCTGGAGAAGGGGGAAAGGCTACCCATTCCAGTATTCTGGCCTGGAGAATTCCATGACTGTATAGTCCATGGGGTCACAAAGAGTCAGACACAATTGAGTGACTTTCACTTCATTTCACTTCAAGAACAAAAAATTAGGTTTCAGGTATATCAGGGTAGCCATAGGCACCTCTGCATCTGCTCATTCACTAAGAGATATCCAGAGTGTTTTGCAAGGTTCTGGCATAGGCGAGGCACTGCTTCTTCGAAACCACTCCGACAAATGGCTAATAGGTCACATTACAGCTGAGTAAAAGTCTGGGTGTGCAGGAACTAGGGTATTTCCTCACAGTAATTCTGACCATGTCCCTCCACTTACCATCAATGATTATTATCTTTGGAGGCTGAGCCACAGGAAAAGGAGAAAATGATGTTATGGCAAAATGGGAGAAACTCCAAGAAAGAATGCTACGATGACAATAGCCACGAAGAGGAGAAATGGCAGGGATAGACAGAGGCAGACAACCTAAAGAGGAAAAGAAGAAGGTCCACAATTTCTTGGTCTGGGTAAAATCAGCCACCTCTGACCATTAGCTTTTAAAATCAGAGACATCGCAATTGATGCAGCAAACTTCATTGTTGTCTTACTTTAAGAAATTGCCACAGTCACCCCAACCTTCAGCAACCACCACCATGATCGACGGATCCACACTGAGGCAAAATCCTTCACCAGCAAAAAGACTGACTTGCTGAAGGCTCAGATGATGGCTGGCATTCTTTTAGCAATAAAGTATTTTAAAGTATGTACATTGTTTTTTAAGTATATAGCTATTATGCACTGACTAGGCTGCAATATAGTATAAACATGACTTTTAAATGCACTAGTAAACCAAAAAAAGAAAATGAGAGGCATTGAACCCTACACTCTGTGTATGATGGTGAACAACCAGTAGTAACTCAAACAGTAGTTAACCAGTAGTAATTCAAAGAATTTCTAAATGAATAAGCATGCAATTTGAAGATACGTTAACTAGTCCCAATCTATATGTAAATTAATTTACTTAAATATCTTAAAGTTCCCATTTTGAGAAGCAGGGCCTGAAACGGGAGTTCTTGTGTTAAGTGATTTTTTTTGGCAGAATGTTGTTAAGAGAAGGGGGCTGAAAGAAGCAGAATAGAATGGGAGGTGGGTGAGTTGAGCCCGGATGTGGTCTCAGCTGGAGATTAGCTTCAGTCTGGTTGCACAGGGAAGCTCTGGAACAGTATTTTCCAGACACAGATCATTTCAGAATAATAGGCTTAAGTGAGGTAGCAAAGCTGCTTTGTTTTTGGATGACAAGCTGTCTCATTGGGCTGACAAAACATGGGACACTCAGAGCAACTCTACAGGAAGGTGCTATCAGAACTCTGAGATTTCGGGTTATGAAATTAGCACATCATACTTTAAAAAATAGATCATAAAATAAGAAGAGAATCTTGGTTGTAACAGGATTACCAATAGCTAAAGGAAATGCGATATCCACAGAAACAGATAGTCATCATGGAAACAGAGAACCAAAAAAGATAGTCAGGGTCGAAGTTGGCAAGTCCATTCAGCAGTGTTGGGAGAGAAAAAGTGCCCTGTTCTATGAACATAGCCAACTAGACCCCACAGCTGGTATATACCTGTGTTGAAGATGGTTGCATCTAGCTATCAAATCTGATGCTAGCAGTTATTAAAATCATCTAGCCACCTTCCCCCTCTCTGTTTCCTTGCCTAGGAGCAGCCTTCTTTTCACATAAGGGCTTCCTCAGGAGCTTCCATCCAGACAGAATTCATTTACCAGCAGAAAAAAAGCAATCCTCAGAATTCTCATTATAAATTACATATCGGCATTCTAATCTGTGTGTCAGTCTCCTGTGACTTGGGTTAACGGTAGTCTCACAAGATTTGTTCAACTCTAAATCCAGCCATATACTTCTCTACTCTAAAAGCATTATTGAGGAGAAAAAAGGAAAAGGGAGACAGGGAAATGTTTATTTTAAGGAATTGGTTCATACAATTGTGGGAGTTAGCAAGTCTGAAATCTATAGAGCAGGCCAACAGACGGGAAATTCTGGCAGGATTTCTATGTTCCAGTCTTGAGGCAGAATTGTTTCTTCTCTAGGAAACCTCAGTGTTGCCCTTAAGACCTTCAACTGATTAGATGAGGCCCATCTACATTATCAAGGGTAACTTCCTTTACTTAAAGTCAACTGATTAGAAATGTTAATCACAGCTACAAAATACCTTCACAGCAACATTTAGACGAATGTTTGACCAAACAACTGGGCACCATAGTCTAGCCAAGTTGACACAAAGTGAACCTTCACAATGACATATTCACCAGATTTTATTGACTGTTAGGGACCATTAGGGACTGTGGCAAGAAGTGTGACAATCGCCATCAGTACCACCTTGCACTGAAGGTCCCTGTAAAGTGACAATAGCAGAGTAAAAGCCCAGTCACTAGCACTGCACCATGAAGACCCTGACCAGTTGGCTGGTTCCCTAAGGGATATTGCCAGACAGGAAAAGCAAGGATGAGGATGCTGGGCATAGGAGGAAGAGGGGCAACAGAGGGCCAAAGTTTGGGGAAGACCAGCCTAAGGAGAGAGGGCAAAGCACATTCCAGTTTAAAGGCAGGGGCAGTGAGGTAAGTTTGTAGAAAAGGGCAGAGGTGCACATTGACTCCAGACAAAAGAAAAGAAGCTCAAGACTTACCCCTTCAAGACACTTCCCTACTTCATCATATTGAAAGGGCCAGTCTTGGAAAATAACCTTAAACGTGTTACGCAATCAGTATACATTTCCAATTCCAGAACTCTGTTTTTCATATGGAAAATAGAATAATAGAAAAGAAGAAAATCATGTTCATCAGAGAAGAGAAAGAGAAACTAGCCAAAGGATTATGTCCCTGGAAATTTAAGGTTATTTTTTGACAGGATTGTATTTTTATTTGAGGTTGGATTTTTTATGGAGTGTTTCTGATGTATGGGTGCAGGTGGGTTTAATCCCTTCAGCATTATTTCCCATTTTAAATCAGGAGCCTAGCCTTCCAGAGGCTTGGCACGGTCAGGTCTACAGCTCCACTTGCTTCCCATTTCACTTTGAGCCAAGAGTGGACTGTGGGGCCTGTCCCCTTTCACTATGAATTCCATATTTGAATACTTAACCATAACTTGACTACAAGGGTAATGGAGCCCACCAGGCCTATTTTGAAATCTTCCAGGCAGGAAGTTCTGGGTTCACTTGCTCCCCACATGTCATAAGTTCATGAAGTCACAGTTCCCTGGGTCAGCTGCCCCTGGGAGAAGGAAAGAGATAGTATTTAAATTGAGTTTGAAGTTGATGTTTTAAATTGAGAATAAATGGGGATTTGGGGGAGAGGTGGAGGAAAGGGCTTTTTTTCCTAACACTTTATTTTGAATATTTTTAAACAAACAGAAAAATTGAAAGAATGACACATTAAACACCCATGTACTCACCACCTTGATGCTATGTTTGCTTTATCTCATGTCTAAACTTTTATTTATCCCTATATCATTTATCAATTCATCTTATTTTTTGGATGTAATTCATAGTAAGCTGCAGACATCAGTATGCGTTACTCCTGAACACTCCACCATGCATAGCATTAACTAGATTGAACTGAGTTTTAGCAATCAGAAGAAACAAAGCTTTTGACACCCAAGGTGTCATTAAGGGATGCAAAAGATACTCAATAGAGCATGGTTGAAGGCAATGACTGTAGAAAAATAAAATCCCTGGGAGGAAAAGCTTAAATATAAGTGTAGTTTATGATGTTACTTGTTTCTTCCTTTGAAGAGCATTCCTTTAATGTTTATCTGTAGTCATTATATGCAGGTATCTCAGTACTGCACTGGTGTTTCACTGGTATAATGTGGATGTTCATCAAGATTTTTAATTATTTGTTTGTACATTAAGTTTTCATTATTAAAGTTTATTTCTACCATGGATTTATTCAGTAGCAATATATGTAGACTCATTGTCCAGGCAAACAGATGTATAATACCTGTATGCATGTATGTATATTATAAATATGTATATGTATGTATATATATACTTAGACATTAACTTAAGGAAGGACTGTAGTAGGCAATCTAGCCCCAAAAATAATGGCTGGGCACTAAATATCTTAAATTAAAGCAATTTCCTCCCTATGACTCCCAAATAATATATGCCTTTTATGCTTTGTATTCTTTTACTTTAACCCTATCTATTTCCTTTCTTCCTTCTGTTCATTCCACATTACATACTTTATGGAAGATAGACACTAACCACTTATAACTATAAAATTTGCTTTGTGCTAAAATATCTCACAAGTTTGACAAATAGCAAATAAAAATCAATTTTAACTTGTTGATCAAAGTCAAATAACATACCTCTTTTTAATTTTCAGTAGTCTTGAATTCAGATTCTTTTAAAAGTTGTCAGGAAGCCATTTGTCTCAAGAGGTAGCTTTAATCAAGGTAAAAGCAGTCCTTGTGCTAAGTTACTTCAGTCATGTCCGACTCTTTGCGACCCCACGGACTGTAGCCCACCAGGCTCCTCTGTCCATGGAATTCTCCAGGCAAGAACACTGGAGTGGGTTGCCATTTCCTTCTCCCTTTGCTCCGGAAATAATAATTAGTACTATGTATTTGCGTGTGTGCTCAGTTGCTCAGTCGTGTCCAACTCTTTGCTACCCCATGGACTGTAGCCTGCCAGGGTGCTCTGTCCATAGGATTTTCCAGGCAAGAATACTGGAATGGATTGCTATTTCCTTTTCCAGGGATCGAACCCCAGTCTTTTGCACTGCAGACAGATTTTTTACCAACTGAGCTACAGGAACTGCCCTCACTATCAACTCGGTGTCTACTAATAACAGGTACTACATACACTGAGTTGCTTACTATGTGCCAGATACTGTGCCAGGTGCTGGAGTGAATAAGATGGACTCATAAAGCTGAAAATCTAGTATGGGATTATTTGAATTACTGTTAATTTTAATTGAGACAAATATTAACAAAAATGAGGAGAAGTATTTTGAGCAGATAAAACAGGGAAAGCCCTTACCTAGTTGGGGATAATGGTGCAGGGTGGGGAGTGATCAGGGCTTTCTTAAGGAAATGATGTTTTATCTGAGACTTGATAGATGAACAGGAGTGATCCAGGCAGAAAAAGAGAGAAAGAGCATTATTTTTTTTAATGTTTATTTATTTGTTTGGCTGTACCGGATCTCAGTTGCAGCACATAACATCTTCATTGTGGTATGTGGGTAATTTTTTTTTTAAGTTGCAGTATAAGGGATCTTTATTGGCAGCATGTGAACTGGTAATTGCAGCATGTGGGATCTAGTTCCCTGACCAGGGATTGAACCCAGGACCCCTGCATTGGGAGCTCAGAGTCTTAGCCACTGGACCACCAGGGAAGCCCCAAGAAAGAGCATTCTATGCAAAGAAGCTCTATACAGTCAGCAAAAACAAGACCGGGAGCAGACTGTGGATCGGATCATGAACTGCTTATTGCCAAATTCAGACTTAAATTGAAGAAAGTAGGGAAAACCACTAGACCATTCAGGTATGACCTAGATCAAAACCCTTATGAGTATACAGTGGAAGTGACAAATAGATTTAAGGGACTAGACCTGATAGACAGAGTGCCTGATGAACTATGGATAGAGGTTCGTGACATTGTACAGGAGACAGGGATCAAGAAAATCCCCATGGAAAAGAAAAGCAAAAGAGCAAAATGGCTGTCTGAAGAGGCCTTACAGATAGCTGGGAAGAGAAGAGAAGTGAAAAGCAAAGGAGAAAAGGAAAGATATTCCCATCTGAATGCAGAGTTCCAAAGAATAGCAAGGAGAGATAAGAAAGCCTTCCTCAGCGATCAGTGCAAAGAAATAGAGGAAAACAACAGATTGGGAAAGACTAGAGATCTCTTCAAGAAAAATTAGAGATACCAAAGGAACATTTCATGCAAAGATAGGCTCGATAAAGGACAGAAATGGTATGGACCTAACAGAGGCAGAAGATATTAAGAAGAGGTGGCAAGAATACACAGAAGAACTGTACAAAAAAGATCTTCACGACCCAGATAATGACGATGCTGTGATCACTCACCTAGAGCCAGACATCCTGGAATGTGAAGTCAAGTGGGCCTTAGGAAGCATCCCTACGAACAAAGCTAGTGGAGGTGATGGAATTCCAGTTGAGCTATTTCAAATCCTCAAAGGTGATGCTGTGAAAGTGCGGCACTCGATATGCCAGCAAATTTGGAAAACTCAGCAGTGGCCAAGGACTGGAAGAGGTCAGTCTTCGTTCCAATCCCAAAGAAACGCAATGCCAAAGAATGCTCAAACTACCACACAATTGCACTCATCTCACATGCTAGTGAAGTAATGCTCAAAATTCACCAAGCCAGGCTTCAGCAATATGTGAACCATGAACCTCCAGATGTTCAAGCTGGTTTTAGAAAAGGCAGAGGAACCAGAGATCAAATTGCCAATATCCGCTGGATCATCGAAAAAGCAAGAGAGTTCCAGAAAAACATCTATTTCTGCTTTATTGACTACGTCAAAGCCTTTGACTGTGTGGATCACAATAAACTGTGGAAAATTCTTCAGGAGATGGGAATACCAGACCATCTGACCTGTCTCTTGAGAAACCTGTATGCAGGTCAGGAAGCAACAGTTAGAACAGGACATGGAACAACAGACTGGTTCCAAACAGGAAAAGGAGTACGTCAAGGCTGTATATTGTCACCCTGCTTATTTAACTTATATTCAGAGTACATCATCAGAAACGCTGGGCTGGAAGAAACACAAGCTGGAATCAAGATTACCGGGAGAAATATCAATAACCTCAGATATGCGAATGACACCACCCTTATGGCAGAAAGTGAAGAAGAACTAAAGAGCCTCTTGATGAAAGTGAAAGAGGAGAGTGAAAAAGTTGGCTTAAAGCTCAACATTCAGAAAACTAAGATCATGGCATCTGGTCCCATCACTTCATGGGAAATAGATGGGGAAACAGTGTCAGACTTTATTTTTTTGGGCTCCAGAATCACTGCAGATGGTGATTGCAGCCATGAAATTAAAAGACGCTTACTCCTAGGAAGGAAGGTTATGGCCAACCTAGATAGCATATTTTAAAGCAGAGACATTACTTTGCCCACAAAAGTACGTCTAGTCAAGGCTATGGTTTTTCCAGTGGTCATGTGTGGATGTGAGAGTTGGACGGTGAAGAAAGCTGAGCGCCGCGGAATTGATGCTTTTGAACTGTGGTGTTGGAGAAGACTCTTGAGAGTCCCTTGGACTGCAAGGAGATCCAATCAATCCATCCTAAAAGAGATCAATCCTGGGTGTTCATTGAAAGGTCTGATGTTGAAGCTGAAACTCCAATACTTTGGCCACCTCATGCGAAGGGCTGACTCATTGGAAAAGACCCTGATGCTGGGTAGGATTGGGGGCAGGAGGAGAAGGGGACGACAGAGGATGAGATGGTTGGATGGCATCACCGACTCGATGGACATGGGTTTGGGTAGACTCCGGGAGTTGGTGATGGACAGATAGGCCTGGCGTGCTGCAATTCATGGGGTCGCAAAGAGTCGGACACGACTGATCGACTGAACTGAACTGATGCAAAGAAAACAGTATATAGTGTCACCTACAAAAGAACAAGTTGTGCTCTTAGAGCATGTTCATAAGTCCAATTTGTTCAAAAATCCAACAAAGTTAGCCTAGGTACCCAGCTAACACAACCAGCTATATGGTACTGTATTATAATAAGTTTATAATACTTTTCACACAAATAATACATAGAAAACAAGCAAACCTAAACACAAAAAATAAAACATTTTTAATCTTATAGTACCGTACTGAGAGAGTCAATTCCTAGGCAGGTTGATAAGAAGTCTGGGGATCCCCAAGGAGAGAGGGGTCTAGAATTCTCAAGGAGGGGCAAAGGACAAACTTTTTTTTCCCTCTACATTCCTTAGACTTAGTCACATAAAACATTTTTATGTTTAAGCCTAGAACTGATGATTACACAACAAACAACTAAGTTTAAACTCTGTGCTAAGGATTATATAACAACAATGTATCCTGCTTGAGGACAGTTTTTCCTTCCTAAAACCTTCTGGCTAATCCCGTTATCTTAAAATGTAAATTATGGGAGTGGGTCTAGTAAGATCTTTACAACCTCCAGACATTCTTTTGATTCATTGTAATAACTAATTAAAGGGTCTATAACTCCATTGCTAACACTAGCAGGGGAGCACTTTTTCTGCCCCCTTCTGATGTCTATGTCAGAAGCTTTCTCTATCCCTTTTATACTTTAATAAAACTTTATTACACAAAAGCTCTGAGCAATCAAGCCTCATCTCTGGCCCCAGATTGAATTCTCCTCTGGAGGCCAAGAATCCCAGCGTCTTTCGTGGTCCAGCAACAACCTTTCAGTACCTTGGAAAGTACAGTAGTATGGTACAGTAGCTGGCACACAGGGGCTGGCATCTAGTGAACAGGCAAGAAGAGTTACTGACTGGAGAAGGGAGAGGAGGTAGGAAATGGTAGAGCTGAAGGATGGTCAACAACAGGAGATGGAAGGTAAGCTGCAATTTCACTCATGCCTGACGCTGATGACACAGGTTCTGGTTCCTTGCTGAATTCAATTCTATCTATCCTCTTGAAAAAATGATCCACTGATGTCTGGGTAGTAGCTCTATTTTTTTTTCTCATCATAGTAGCACTGGATTTTATCTGAATAGCTGCTGCAATCTTCAGGTACCATTCTGCATTCAGGTCTTGTGCCTCAAAAACTAACTGTGCTAGACTTCCCTGGTGTTCCAGTGGTTAAGAATCTACCTGCCAGAATGGGAGAAAATAATAGCAAATGAAGCAACAAACAAACAATTAATCTCAAAAATATACAAGCAACTCCTGCAGCTGAATTCCAGAAAAATAAATGACCCAATCAAAAAATGGGCCAAAGAACTAAACAGACATTTCTCCAAAGAAGACATGCAGATGGCTAACAAGCACGTGAAAAGATGTTCAACATCACTCATTATTAGAGAAATGCAAATCAAAACCACAATGAGGTACCATTTCATGCCAGTCAAAATGGCTGCTATCCAAAAGTCTACAAGCAATAAGTGCTGGAGAGGGTGTGGAGGAAAGGGAACCCTCTTACACTGTTGGTGGGAATGCAAACTAGTACAGCCACTATGGAGAACAGTGTGGAGATTCCTTAAAAAACTGGGAATAGAACTGCCATATGACCCAGCAATCCCACTGCTGGGCATACACACCAAGGAAACCAGAAGTGAAAGAGACGCGTGTACCCCAATGTTCATCGCAGCACTGTTTATAATAGCCAGGACATGGAAGCAACCTAGATGTCCATCAGCAGACGAATGGATAAGGAAGCTGTGGTACATATACACAATGGAATATTACTCAGCCATTAAAAAGAATACATTTGAATCAGTTCTATTGAGATGGATGAAACTGGAGCCCATTATACAGAGTGAAGTAAGCCAGAAGAAAAACACCAATACAGTATACTAATGCATATATATGGAATTTGAAAGATGGTAATGATAACCCTATATGCGAGACAGAATAAGAGACACAGATGCATAGAACAGTCTTATGGACTCTGAGGGAGAAGGTGAGGGTGGGACGTTCTGAGAGAATAGCATTGAAACATGTATATTATCATATGTGAAACAGAACACCATTCCAGGTTCAGTGTATGAGACAAATGCTCAGGGCTGGGGCAATGGGATGACCCAGAGGGATGGGAGGGGGAGGAAGGTGGGAGGGAGGTTCAGGATGAGGAACACATGTAAACCCATGGCTGATTCATGTCAATGTATGGCAAAAACAACTACAATATTGTAAAGTAATTAGCCCCCAACTAAAATAAATAAATTTATTTAAAAAAATAATTGAAAAAAAAAAAAGAATCTACCTGCCAATGCAGGGGACATGGGTTCAATCCCTGGTCCGGGAAGATTCCACATGCCACACAGGTCAACTAGGCCCTAGCACCACAACTACTGAGCCTGTGTGCTGCAACTACTGAAGCCCGTGCCCTGGAGCCCACTCTTGGCAACAAGAGAAGCCGCTGCAATGAGAACACTACATGCTAAGTTGCTTCAGTCCTGTCTGACTCTGTGCGACCCCATGGACTGTAGCCCGCCTGGCTCCTCTGTCTGTGGGATTCTCCAAGCAAGAATACTGGAGTGGGTTGCCATACCCTTCTCCATGGGATCTTTCTGACCCAGGCAGGTGGGTTCTTTACCACTAGTGCCACCAATGAGAAGCCTACACACCACAACTAGAGAACAGCCCCTGTCCATGTGTAGCAACAAAGACCCAGCACAGCCAAAAATAAATATACAAATATTTTCTTAAAAACCTATTATTCTATCTCTAGACTGCTTATTAAAAACAAAAACAACAACAAAAAACTAACAGTGCCTCCTCAAATATAAAACCCCCTTGTCATTTCTTGTGTCATGAATCCCTTCAGTTCTTTGGTTACTTCTTCTTTCTCTTATCTCCCTTCAACCTTTCTCTGGGCCTCCAATTCCATCAGGTCTTCATTAGTAAGCTCCGTGTTCACATCTTTGAAAGTTCAAAACTTGAAGGTTTACATATAGGGGGTTTATATATTTAAAAAATGCTTTGATCAGGAAAGATCTAACTAAAATTTAGACAACATTCTTGGAGATTTGGAGCCTTAGGGTGCAAAAGGAAGCTAGAGAAACAAGCAGGAGCTGGTTTGCACAGAGTCTTGTGGGCAACGTTAAGAATTTTGGTATTCACTCATTCACTGATGGGCAGCCACAGAAGGGTTTTAAATAAAATTAGCGATTGCTTTGACCAGATTTGTGTTCTTAGACAATCACTCTAGCTATCATGTGGAAGATGGTGCTTTCATTAGATTATACTTTTGACTAAGTGTAACACAGACTCAAAATAACAATGGCATAAGTAAGGTGAAGTGTGAGCTGGAATTGGATGTTGCTCCTAAAAATCTAGGAACCCAGGCTCCATCTATCTTCTTCTTCTATCATCCCTACATTATTGCCCTTACCAGCATTGTCCAAGTTTGTTCTACACCAAAGCCACATTCCAACCAGCAAGAAGGGCACCTGGAAATTCTATATGTCACTGCCTTTTTGTTTTGTTAGCAAGAACCTAGTCCAATGGCCACATCCAGCTCAAGGGAGTTTGGGAAAGTGAGTCTTTTTTCCCCTAGGTGGCTCCGTGCCCAGATAAGAAGTCTATTACTTTAGAAGAAAAGGAATGGATGTTGGAAGACAACTGGTAGTTTTTGCCACTGATGAATTAGAGATGGTCAAGAGAGGAAACAGGGTGACTAGTATAGAGGCAACTGCAAAAGTCCAGGTGGGATATGATGGTGAGTTGGTCTAGCATAGTAAAACAGAGATAGAAAGAAATGAAGGGATCTAGGAAATGTGTAGGAGTATAGAGCCAATAGCTTCTTTGGTGGCTCAGATGGTAAAGAATCTGCCAACAATGCAGAAAACCTGGGTTCAGTCCCTGGGTCTGGATGATCCCTTGGAGAAGGGAATGTCTATCCACTCCAGCATTCTTGCCTGGAGAGTTCCATGGACAGAGGAGCCAGGTGGGTGACAGTCCATGAGGTCACAAAGAGTCGAATATGACTGAAGCAACGGCAGCAGCAGCATAGAATCAATAGGACTTAGGTATAAGAGTTAAAGGAGAAGGAAATGTAAAGGATAACGTTCAAGTTTCTAAAATGAACAACCAGGAAAATGATGGCATCATTAACTGAGATGGGAAAGGCTGGAAATCTATAGATTTGTGTAGGACAATCATAAATTCAGTTTTGAGATTCTTGTCAGATATTCAAGTATAAATATCGCCAGGTGTTGGAAAACTGTGACCTATAGGACAAATTTGGCTCACTGTGTGTTTTTAAAACAATTATAATTTTATTGTGATAAAATATAGGTAACAAAATTTACCATTTTATCCATCTTTAAATATACAATTTATTGGCATTAATTACATTCACTATGTCATGCAAACATTTCCACTCTCTATTTCCAAAGCCTTTTCATTACCCCAACAGAAACCCTGCGCGTGCTAGTTGCTTCAGTCGTATCCAACTCTTGCGACCCTATGGACTGTAGCCTGCCAGGCTCCTCTGTCCATAGGATTCTCCAGGCATGAATACTGAAGTGGGTTGTCATGCTCTTCTCCAGGGGATCTTCACAGCCCAGGGATCGAACTTGAGTCTCTTGCATCTCCTACATTGGCACGTGGATTCTTTACCACCAGGCCCATTTGGGAAGCAACAGAAACTCTGTAACCATTAAACAATAGCTCCCCATTCCCCTTTCCCCTCAGCCCCTGGTAACTTCCAATCTACTTTCTATCTCCATAAACTTGCCTATTCTACATATTTCAAATAATTGGAACCATGCAATATTTGTCCTTTTGTGTCTGGCTTATTTCACTTAGCATAATGTTTTCAAGGTTCACCCATGTTGTAGTGTGTATCAGAACTTCATTCCCTTGTAGCACGGAGCCCTGCAAGAGCAATGTAAAACAGATTTAAAAAGTGATAACTCTGCAAACCAGCAAATAAGTGGAACTGGAAAAGAATGTAGAGTATAGGAGAGAAGAAATAAATTCTGAATTTGAGCAATTTAAACTATTTGTATAGAATAAGCAAGGGGCTATTAAGCAGGTACAAAATGAAGGGGTGGATATTTTAACAACACTAAATGAAAACTCCATAACATTTTCAGATCATGTTTCCACAATAAAACATCTACTGAGGGAGGGAGAGGGCAAGTTTGTGCAGTCAGAACTGGGATTCCTGATACATGTGATGAATATCCCACCACAGGTATCAAAACCTAAAATACCCTGACATCTTCTCATTTCAATTAAAGAAATATAGATTCAGTATTCCTCCCAATATTCTAGCTTGGGCAAAATTATCAAACTGTTACAAGTAGATGTGATTCTAGATCTTGAAATCACTTACCCTAGGCTTATTGTCTCTGAGGATAGAAAAAGATTGCAAAAGGGAAAGAAAAAAGACAAAATCTTTGTTATAACTTAAGGAGATTTCATCTCTGCCCCGCTATCCTGGGTTCTAAGAGATTTAATTATGGCAGGCATTACTGGGAAGTAGAAGTGGAAAACAAAACTAAATGGACATTGAGTGTGTGTTAAGATAGTCTTCCTAGGAACGGGTGGAATCAGCCAGTTCAAGATAGATTCCAGGCAGCTGAGAGATATGTTGACAGCACTTATGGTGCAATGCATCTTAAGACAGCCAGCTTCTGCCAGTAATAAGACCCAGCAAAATTGGCATTTTTCTGGACCAAGTTGAGTGTGGCTTCCTTTTTATAATATGAATGATAGAACTATTCTCTATACTTTTGATGATTCTTTATAGAAGCCATTTGGCCTTATTTCTATACTAGACCAGATCCTGAATCTCTTAAAATCTCTTCAGTAACAGATTATGAAAGATGAAGTACCTGGGGGATGATTTTATTTCAGCTTTTAGGGCTAATCTTAGTAAATTTTGTCTTGATAATTCTGGATTTTTTAAATTTTCTGCTGCTGAAAATCAAGATGGATTTTTCTTCCTCATTTTCAGAAACTATATAAGTAGGGTAGCAATGCCAATTGCAAAGTTATCACCAGCATCAGTTGTCAAGTGCTTTGAATTTCTTTTTTTAATAAAAACCTTATTTTTATTTGTTTAATTTGATTTTTTATTTTAACTGGAGGATAATTACTTTACAATATTGTGATGGTTTTTGCCATACATCAACATGAATTGGCCATAGGTATACATGTGCCTCCCCCATCCTGAAACCCCCTTCCCACACCATCCCTCCAGGTTGTCACAGAGCACTGGCTTTGGGTACCCTGCATCATACATAAAACTCCCACTGGCTATTTATTTTATATTTGGTAATGTATATGTTTCAATGCTATTCTCTCAAATCATCCCACCTTCTCCTCCCACTGAGTACAAAAGTCTGTTCTTTATGTCTCTGTCTCCTTTGCTGCCCTACACGTAGGATCATCAGTACTATCTAGTTTTGAATTTCTTAGATAAAATATTTGAAAATAATATCTTATTTAATACAACCAATAAACTATTTTAAAATCGAAAAAATAACAATTCCTTTCTAAGGCTGAATAATATTTCATTGTATGTTCATACCACATTTTGTTTATCCATTCACCTGTTGATAAACACTTAGGTTGTTTTCACTATTTGTCTATTCTGAGTAATGCTGTAATAACTTTGGCATACAGATACCTATTTGAGTCCATTTCCAAATCCTTTGAGTATTATACCTAAGCATGGAATTGCTGGGTCAAATAATAATTCTATGTTAAACTTTCTGAAGAATGACCAAACTGTTTTCACAGTGGTTGCACTATTTTAGACTCCAATCATGAGAGTACAAGGGTTCCAATGTCTCCACATTCTTTCCAATATTTTTTATTTTTAATTGTTTTTTAAATTATTATATCCATTCTCCACAAAAAGAATGAAATGTTGCCATTTGAAACAACATGGATAGACTCGGAGGGTATTATGTTACGTGATATAAGTCAAATCAGCTCAGTTCAGTTGTTCAGTTGTGTCCGACTCTTTGCGACCCCATGAACCGCAGCACGCCAGGCCTCCCTGTCCATCACCAACGCCCTGAGTCCACCCAAACCCATGTCGATCGAGTCGGTGATGCCATCCAGCCATCTCATCCTCTGTCGTCCCCTTCTCCTCCTGCCCTCAATCTTTCCCAGCATCAGGGTCTTTTCCAATGAATCAGCTCTGCATCAGGTGGCCAAAGTATTGAGGCTTCAGCTTCAACATCAGTCCTTCCAATGAACACCCAGGACTGATCTCCTTTAGGATGGATTGCTTAGATCTCCTTGTAGTCCAAGGGACTCTCAAGAGTCTTCTCCAACACCACAGTTCAAAAGCATCAATTCTTCAGTGCTCAGCTTTCTTTATAGTCCAACTCTCACATCCATATATGACCACTGGAAAAACCACAGCCTTGACTAGACAGACCTTTGTTGGCAAAGTAATGTCTCTGCTTTTTACTATGCTGTCTAGGTTGGTCATAACGTTCCTTCCAAGGAGTAAGTGTCTTTTAATTTCATGGCTGCAATCACCATCTGCAGTAATCTTGGAGCCCAGAAAAATAAAGTCAGCCACTGTTTCCACTGTTTCCCCACCTATCTGCCATGAAGTGATGGGACCGGATGTCATGATCTTAGTTTTCTGAATGTTGAGCTTTAAGCCAACTTTTTCACTCTCCTCTTTCACTTTCATCAAGAAGCTCTTTAGTTCTTCTTCACGTTCTGCCATAAGGTGCTGTCATCTGCATACCTGAGGTTATTGATATTTCTCCCAGCAATCTTGATTCCAGCTTGTGCTTCCTCCAGCCCAGCATTTCTCATGATGTGCTCTGCATAGAAGTTAAATTAGCAGGGTGACAATATACAGCCTTGACGTACTCCTTTTCCTATTTGGAACCAGTCTGTTGTTCCATGTCCAGTGCTAACTGTTGCTTCCTGACCTGAATACAGGTTTCTCAAGAGATAGGTCAGATGGTCTGGTATTCCCATCTCCTGAAGAATTTTCCACAGTTTATTGTGATCCACACAGTCAAAGGCTTTGACATAGTCAATAAAGCAGAAATAGATGTTTTTCTGGAACTCTCTTGCTTTTTTGATGATCCATCTGATGTTGGCAATTTGATCTCTGGTTCCTCTGCCTTTTCTAAAACCAGCTTGAACATCTAGAAGTTCACGGTTCATGTATTGCTGAAGCCTGGCTTGGAGAATTTTGGGCATTACTTTACTAGCATGTGAGATGAGTGCAATTGTGCGGTAGTTTGAACATTCTTTGGCATTGCCTTTCTTTGGGATTGGAATGAAAACTGAACTTTTCCAGTCCTGTGGCCACTGCTGAGTTTTCCAGATTTGCTGGCATGTTGAATGCAGCACTTTCACAGCGTCATCTTTCAGGATTTGAAATAGTTCAACTGGAATTCCATCACCTCCACTAGCTTTGTTCGTAGTGATGCTTCCTAAGGCCCACTTGACTTCACATTCCAGGATGTCTGGCTCTAGGTCAGTGATGACACCATCGTGATTATCTGGGTCATGAAGATCTTTTTTGTACAATTCTTCTGTATGTTCTTGCCACCTCTTCTTAATATCTTCCACTTCTGTTAGGTCCATACCATTTCTGTCCTTTATTGAGCCCATCTTTGCATGAAATATTCCCTTGGTATCTCTAATTTTCTTGAAGAGATCTCTAGTCTTTCCCATTCTATTGTTTTCCTCTATTTCTTTGCATTGATCGCTGAGGAAGGCTTTCTTATCTCTCCTTGCTATTCTTTGGAACTCTGCATTCAAATGGGTATATCTTTCCTTTTCTCCTTTGCTTTTCACTTCCTGTCTTTTCACAGCTATTTGTAAGGCCCCTCAGACAGCCATTTTGCTTTTTTGCATTTCTTTTTCTTGAGGATGGTCTTGATTCCTGTCTCGTGTACAATGTCACGAACCTCCATCCATAGTTCATCAGGCACTCTGTCTATCAGATCTAGTCCTTTAAATCTATTTCTCACTTCTATTGTATAGTCATAAGGGATTTGATTTAGGTCATACCTGAATGGTCTAGTGGTTTTCCCCACTTTCTTCAATTTCAGTCTGAATTTGGCAATAAGGAGTTAATGATCTGAGCCACAGTCAGCTGTCGGTCTTGTTTTTGCTGACTGTATCGAGCTTCTCCATCTTTGGCTGCAAAGAATATAATCAATCTGATTTCGGTGTTGACCAGCAGGTGATGTCCATGTGTAGAGTCTTCTCTTGTGTTGTTGGAAGAGGGTGTTTGCTATGACCAGTGTGTTCTCTTGACAGAACTCTATTAGCCTTTGCTCTGCTTCATTCTGTACTCCAAGGCCAAATTTGCCTGTTACTCCAGGTGTTTCTTGACTTCTTACTTTTGCATTCCAGTCCCCTATAATGAAAAGGACATCTTTTGGGGGTGTTAGTTCTAGAAGGTCTTGTAGGTCTTCATAGAACTGTTCAACTTCAGCTTCTTCAGCGTTACTGGTCGGGACATAGACTCGGATCACCGTGATATTGAATGGATTGCCTTGGAAATGAACAGAGATCATTCTGTCATTTTTGAGATTGCATCCAAGTACTGCATTTTGGACACTTTTGTTGACCATGATGGCTACTCCATTTCTTCTAAGGGATTCCTGCCCACAGTAGTAGATATAATGGTCATCTGAGTTAAATTCACCCATTCCAGTCCATCTTAGTTCACTGATTCTTAGAATGTCGATGTTCACTCTTGTCATCTCCTGTTTGACCACTTCCAATTTGCCTTGATTCATGGACCTAACATTGCAGTTTCCTATGCAATATTGCTCTTTACAGCATCGAGTCTTGCTTCTATCACCAGTCCCATTCACAACTGGATGTTGTTTTTGCTTTGGCTCCATCCTTTCATTCTTTCTGTAGTTATTTCTCCACTGATCTCCAGTAGCATATTGGGCACCTACTGACCCGGGGAGTTCATCTTCCACTGTCCTGTCTTTTTGCCTTTTCATACTGTTCATGGGGTTCTCAAGGCAAGAATACTGAAGTGGTTTGCCATTCCCTTCTCCAGTGGACCACATTTTGTCAGAACTCTCCACCATGACCCGTCCATCTTGGGTGGCCCCACACGGCATGGCTTAGTTTCATTGAGTTAGACAAGGCTGTGGTCCATGTGATCAGATTGGCTAGTTGTCCGTGACTGTAATTTCAGCCTGTCTGCCCCCTGATCCCTTCTCTCAGTGCCTACCGTCCTACCTGGGTTTCTCTTACCTTGGACGCAGAGTCTCTCTTCACGGCTGCTCCAACAAAGCGCAGCTGCCGCCCCTTACCTTGGACATGCGGTAGCTCCTCTCGGCCGCAGCCCCTGACCTCGGGTGCAGGGTTGCTCCTCTCTATCCTATAAGTCAGATAGAGAAGGACAAATGCTGTATGATATCATTTATATGTAGAATCTAAAAAATAAACTAGTGAATATAACAAAAAAGAAGCAGGCTCACAGATATAGAGAACAAACTATGATGGTTGCCAGTGGGGAGGGGGAAGTGGAGGACAAGATAGGAGCAGGGGTTAAGAAATACAAACTATTATATAATAAACAAATAAGCTATGAGAATGTATTGTGCAACATAGGGAATATAGCCAGTATTTTGTAGTAACTATCAGTGGAATTTAACTTTTAAAAATTTTGAATCACTATGATGTACACTTGTAACTTATGTCATATTGTACACCAACTATATTTCAATTTTAAAAATGAAAAATAAATCATTAAACCCATTCTAGTGAGTGTAAAATTATCTCACTTCTGGCTTTTATTTACATTTCCTTTATTGACTAAGGATGTTGAGGAGTATCTTTTCAGGTACTTATTGGTGATTTGTAGATCTTTGCAGAGCTTTTTATTTAAATTTTTGATGCATTTTTAAACTGGGTTGTTTGTCTTTTTGAGGAGAAGTTGTAACTTTTTAATATATTCAAAATATTATACTATTATTGGCTATGATTTTCAAATATTTTCTACCATTTTTAGGTACTCTTCACCCTTTCTTAAGAGTATCATTTAACGAACAAAGGTTTTTAATTTTGACGAAGCCGAATTGATCGGTTTCTTCTTCTCTTGCTTGTGCTTTTGGTGTCTTATGTAAGAATCCATTGCCAAATCCAAGGTTATAAATCTTTCCCTCTATGCATTCTTCTAAGAGTTTTAGGATTTTAGCTCTTTTATTTATATAATTGATCATTTTCAGTTAATTTTTGTATATGGTGTGAGGGGAAATCTGATTTTCCTGGCACCATTTATTGGAGATAATTCCTTCCCCTATTCAAAGAACTTGATATCTTTGTCAAAAATCAATTGGCCATATATGTAAGGGTTTATTTCTGGGATCTCAGCTCTGTTCCATTGCTCTATATGTCTATACGTAAGCCAGTACCATTTTATTTTGAGTGCTGTAGCTTTGTAGTAAGTTTTGAAATCAGGAAGTATGAGTCCTCCAACTTGATTCTTTTTCAAGATTGTTTTGGATATTTTGGGACCCTTAGAATGCCATATGAATTTGAAAATCAGCTTTTCCGCTTCTACACAAAGAAAAGCTGGAATTTTTATAGGAATTGGGTTGAATCTGTAGACCACTTTGGATAGTATTGACATCTTAAAATATTAAATTTTCCAATCCATGAACATGAGACATCTTTCCATCTATTTAGATTTTCCTTAATTTCTTTCAGCAATGCTTGCTAAGTGTCAATGTACAAGTCTTTCCCCTCCTTGGTTAAATTTATTCCTAGGTATTTTATACTTTTGGATGCTATTACAAATGAAACTGTTTTCTTAATTTCCTTATGAGAATTTTCATTGCCCATGTTTAGAAACACAACTTGTGTGTGTGTGCATGTGTGTTGATTTTGTAACCTGTAACTTTGCTGAATTAATTTATTATCTCTAGTAGCTTTTTTATAGATTCTTTGGGATTTTCTACATGTAGAATCATGTCATCTACAAATAAAGATAGTTTTACTTCTTTCTTACTAATTTGGATGCTTTTTATTTCTTTTTCTTGTCTAAATAGTGCTGGCTAGAACTTCCAGTACAATGTTGAATAGCTCACTCCTTTTTTAAAAAATAAAGTTTTATTGGAACGCAACCAGGCTCATTTATTTATATATTGTCTATGGCTGCATTTGCACTGAAATTGTAGAGTTGATTAGTTTGACAGAAACCAATTGGATCAAAATTTTTAAAATATTTAATATATAGCCCTTTACAGAGATAGTTTGGCAAGCTTTTCTTCTAGTGCTATGCTGTGCTTTGTGGTGTCCGACTTTTTGCGATCCTGTGGGCTGTAGCCCACCAGGCTCCTCTGACCATGGAATTTTCCAGGCAAGAATGCCATAGCAGGGTTGCCACTTCCTACTCTAGGGGATCTTTCCAACCCAGGGGTCCAACCCATATCTCTTGTGTAACCTGCATTGGCAAGCAGATTTTTTACTACTGCACCACCTGGGAAGCCATTTTCTTCTAGGCAATAGTATAATTAAGTCTAAATTCAAAAGAATGATCTTGATTTGAGATACATATTTTTATGTTACTTGAAGTCACGGTAGTTTGAGGACCACCTAGAATGAAAGATGTGGTTTAAGAATTAAGACGATGTATTTCAGCATTTAATGATGAAAAGGATGAAAAAAGCCCATCATAAGAGACTGAGAAGTGTGTGTACCAGAGAATGTAGTGTACCTCAGAGAAACCAAGAAAAATGAGCATTGTGAGAAGAGGGAAATAGTCAACAATGTGAAAAGCTGACAAAAAATATCAAGTAAGACGAGGATTTTAAAATGTCCATTGTTTTTAACATGATGGTTACTGGTAACTGTAACAAGAGTAGCCTCCGAGGAATAGTTTTAAGTGTTTTAATTTCCAAAATGAAATATTTTGAAGAATCAAACATTTGAAGAGTTGTAATTTCATGCTTTTCTAAAATATGTATTTATTGACCAACAAATTGGACTAATTTCATTGGTATAAATTGGTATAATATAGTTTATATTTAAAATATTTCCCAAATTGGAATTCTTTTAAAAAAGAAATTTATTTCCATGAAAAAAAGGCTTTTCAAAATGATTTTCCAAAACTAAAATATACATAAAGAAAATAGTTATTCCTAGCACATATTCATGCACTTTAATCAGTTTATTAGCTATATCTATTTCTAATACTATGTTAACTGACTTTTTTTTCTGAAAACATATTTTTTCAATAGGACTTAGTAAAACTGCATGCAATATTCCTCAAAGTTGTACTCTATAGCCAATAAACTTGAAATTTTGGATAACTTCAATTTATTCTTTTCTGAAGATTATAATATTGTTGATTGAGAAGACAGTCTCTTTACAGATGTTACAGCAACTATAAGATAGAGCAAATCCTGTTAATTAGAGAGTATTCTCGATTCTAATTATTTTATTGAAAAATGGAGAAATATTTTGAAGGGTAATGTGTTTTGCTTCCATTTAGAGTCCTTCAACAAATATTTTTACAAGATAAAATTCATTAAATAAATTTTCTGTATTTATGATTCTTCTGAATGATTCACCAAATTTAAACACTGAAAAATCAAGGCTTTCTCAAGTATATTCTAGTATTACAGTACAGATTATATGGTTTAGTTAAAACTAAAAAACATCAAATCAAGATATTACAAAGTACAGTTGTAGAATGTCAAAATTAAATCTTGTATGCAGCTTGGGCTCTCATCATATAACTGCTAAATAATGAATTTCAATTTCTTCCTATATAAGCTTTATTTTCATATCAATTTGATAAGAGCTTCAAAAGCTGAAATTTTTGGTACCCCATTCCTTGAGTACTTTGGTTAAAGATTTCTAAATGATTGAACAAAATGCAATCTAAATTTAAAGGACTTGTTCACAATGATGGTCAATACTCTAGGACACTTAAGTTAATTAACAGCATACTTCCATAAAAGCTCAAAATTTTAAACAATCTGAGCCATGACCAGAAGCAAAAAGAGAATCATATACAGCCATGCTAAATTTTTTTCATGTTCCCCATCAGATTTGTCTCAAAAGTTTACAATTCAATTATTCCAAATATGTATATGTATATGTGTACTCTGTCGCTCAGTCATGTCTGATTCTTGAGACCCTGTGGACCATAGCCCTCTAGGCTCCTCTGCCCATGGAATTTTCCAGGTGAGAATACTGCAGTGGGTTGCCATTTCCTCAGGTTCCAGGGGATCTTCCCTACTGAGGGAGTGAATCCACGTCCCCTGTGTCTCCTGCATTGGCAGGCAGAGTCTTTACAGCTGCACCACCTTGGAAGCCCCATATATAGGTATATATAAATACATTTGTAAATCATGACAACTATAGTTTCTGTTTCAATTGGTAGAATATCACAGTGTAGATACAGTGATATATGCTCCACAATCAGTTTCAAGGGTGTTTCTGCTCCATAGTTTTAATTTAGTAAGAACATTGTTTTTGTCATGATGATTATATTCCACCTAAGTTAGTATTTGTATTATGATCACAACAAACAATTTTATCTTCAGTATTGGAGTTTTACACTGATTTTGTAAGTGAGCATTATTAAAGTCAGATGTTTTACCTTTATCAAAATAATCTTCCAAAAGCTATACTTTGCTTGCATAAGTTTCATGAAAACATTAAGCCATTTCTGAAATTAACCAATTTTTTATGTGAAGCATCTAATGTCCCTGATATAAAACCGGCATCATGTAACAATTTGCAAAAATCTTTCTCAGCTAATGGAGCTGACCCAGTAACAGTTATCACTTTGCTCTTTGTATTTGCACAGAAAGCATGGAATTGAAAATGAATGAAATTAATTCAGAGAAATCATCATTTGATCTAATTGAAAAACCATTCTTTGGCATAGGAAATGGCAGCCCACTCCAGTATTCTTAGGAATTAACCTGGTGGTTCAGACGGTAAAGCGTCTGCCTGCAATGCGGAAGACCTGGGTTTGATCCCTGGTTTAGGAAGATCCCCTGGAGAAGGAAATGGCACCCCACTCCAGTACTCTTGCCTGGAAAATTCCATGGACAGAGGAGCCTTGTAGGCTACAGTCCATGGGGTTGCAAAGAGTCGGACACGACTGAGCGGCTTCACTTCACTTCCAGTATTCTTGCCTGGGAAGTCTCATGGACAGAGGAGCCTGTGGGCTCCAGTCCATGGGGTTGCAGAGAGTCGGAAATTAGCGACTAAACAACATCTCCTCCACCTCACCCTCGAGGGCTATAGTTACAAAAGAGTTGACTGCTAAGCATTATGGGGAAAAAAGGAAAGAAAAGCCATGCTTCACAGAATGCTATGTAAATTCACCTTCCACAGTTAACTTTTGAAATAGATGGTGATTTTTTAAAACAGATTTGGGTCTGCTGGTTTTCACATGGTCAGTAATAGCACTATGACTTCTGATTGAAAGGTAAATACTGACAAATATTTTTGAGCAGGTTACACTCACCAGCTTTTTTAAAATTTAGAAATAGAAATTCACTAATTATGTACAAAGCATTTACTTTCGTTTTCTCATTGCCATTGAAAATGTATTGCTGTAGAGAGGGTCTATTTGCAACATAAAAAGGTATTAAGAAACAGAAAAATAAGCAAATGGTTGTAGATTTACACCTTCACAGAAACAGCAAAACTACAGAAGCAGGAGCTTTTTGACTGTTTTCCTTATGCTCTATAGGAGGACTGCTCAGACTCCATTTCCTACATGCATTTCACTTATAGTTAACACACACACTTTCTCACATTTTCTACTGACCCTTTGAGCTAGCGGCCTGTAAAATTTAATAGCACAAGTGGCTGATACAGTAACTAACCTGCAGATACAACAGCATCAAATACACCACCTGAGACCAGGGATAGTAATTTCTAATTGATGGAGTCAAAGAGAACTTTGTTTTACAAGAAACTGCAGCCTGTCCTTGAAAGGGAGGTGTCTGTTACATTGCATCTAGAAAGAGTTGTCTTTCACATTTAACTATATGGTAAAGTGAGAACTCTGTACACTGTCCATGCATTTCACACACTACTACATGAGACAGTTCTTTGCTTTGAAACCTATTTTACCTGATATTTAATATATCTACTCCTGCTTTTTTGCTGATGTTGTTAATATTTGCTTGCCACACCTTATCCTGTCTTTTTACTTTCAACCTACTTATGTCACTGTATTTGAAGTGAGTTGCTTGTAGACAACATATAGCTGAATCCCAGGTTTATTAATCCATTCTGCCAGTTTGCTTTTCAATTGATGTATTTAGACTATTTTCATTTAAGATAATTATTGGTATGTATGTGGAGAAGGCAATGGCACCCCACTCCAGTACTCTTGCCTGGAAAATCCCATGGACGGAGGAGCCTGGTAGGCTACAGTCCATGGGGTCGCTAAGAGTCGGACACGACTGAGCGACTTCACTTTCAGTTTTCCCATTTATGCACTGGAGAAGGAAATGGCAACTCACTCCAGTATTCTTGCCTGGAGAATCCCAGGGATGGCGGAGCCTGGTGGGCTGCCGTCTATGGGGTCGCACAGAGTTGGACACGACTGAAGTGACTTAGCAGTAGCAGCATAGGGCTTATACATCCACTTTATTCTTTATTTTTTGTTTATTTCCTGTGTTTCTCAGTCCTCTATTTTTCATCTCCAGCCTTCTAATAGGTTACCTGAATGGTTTTAAGGTTTTTAGTTTCACTTATTTGATCTTTTTGAACACTTCACTTTGTATAGTTTAGGAACAAGTCAAGGATGTCCAGTCTTACTACTCTTATTCAACACAGTGCTGGAAGTTTTAACCAGTACAATAGCACAATAAAAAAAGAATAAAAAGCATACATATTGAAAAGAAAAAAAAAATTCCCGTTTGATGATTTGTTGTCTATGTAGAAAACTCCAAAGAATTGACAAAAATAAAAACTCTTAGAAGTAATAAGTGAGTTTATCAAAGTCTCAGGATACAACATCAACACACTGAAATCAACCTCAATTTTACATACTAGCAACAAGCATGTGGAAATTGAAATTTAAAATATAATTCTATTTATAATTACTCCAAAGAAAATGAAATACTTAGGTATAAATCTAACAAAATATATACAACATCTGTATCCTGAAAATTGCAAAATGCTGATGAAAGGCTTCAAAGAACTAAATAAAAGGTATGATTTATTGTGTTCATGGTTGGAAGACTCAACATAGTAAAAATGTGAATTCTCCCTAAACTGATCTATAGATTAATGCCATATTTATCAAAGTTCCAGCAGGGATTTTTGTAGGCATAGAGAAGCATATTCTAAGTTTATATGGAATGCATAGAACATATAATAGCTAAAACAATCTTGAAGAGGAAGAACAGTGTGAGAAGAACCACTCTACCCCTTGCTAAGGCTAACTATATAACTAAAACCATCAAGACACTATGTTATTGGCAGAGGACTAGATACATGGGTCAATGGAACAGAAGAGAGAAACCAGAAATAAACTCACACAAATATGCCCAACTAATCTTTGACAACATTTCAAGAGCAAGTTTAATAAAGTGTCTGAATCCATTTTTGACATTTGACTGCTGACAGCTTTCAAATTCCACCTAACCCCTTTCTACTTTTGCCCTGCCTCTGGGCAAGCTGATAAGAAATCCCAGGCCTTCCCTCCCTTGGCACTTCCAGGAAAGGTCAAACTATGAAAATCCCTGCCCACACATGGGAATCATCACCCTAACCTCACTCCCTAATCAAAATAAAATCAAAAGACACTTATTCCTCCTTTCATTCAATCCAGTCCAGACTGGCTTGGGGTATCTGACCCACTCTCTTCCAAAAAAAATAAAATCTCATTATATGAATAATTCCCTCTTTTCATACCTTTCTACTATGTGTGGTATCATCAGTTCCCACATCTGAAGCAATTTTGGTTGAAGAATTGAGCCCACTGTCTACAGGGTAGCCATAAAACAATTGTTCTGTGAGCAGGATTGTGTAGCATACCACTCTGCATTTATAAAAAATGGTAAAACTTAAAAAATAGTGATAATATAAAAGTTGGCAACCATGCAAAAAAAACTGGATCACTTATATGCTACTAATGGGAATGTAAGATAGTACATCCACTCTGTGAAAGAGTATACTAGTTTATTTAAAAACTAGACATGTGCTTTCTATACAACTTAAATATTGCATTCTTGGGTATTTATCTCAAAGAAATGAAAATATATTTCCACAAAAAGCCTTGTACGCAAACAGCCATAGCATCTTTAGTCATAAGAACCCCAAACTAGAAACAACCCAATGTCCATCAACTAATTAATGGATAAACAGAATGTGGTACATCCAAACCATGGAATGGAATAAAAAAGAAAAGAACGATATTTGCTGTAAGTTGAATGAGTTTCAAGGAAATTATGCTGAGAAAAAAGGCAACCCCTAAAAGTTATATCCTGTATGATTCCATTTATTAATATATAATAGTTTTGAAATGACAAAATTATAGATATATAGAACAGATTAGTAGATGCCAGTGTTTGGGGGGATGTGGGTGTAGTTGGAAGGTGAATGTGATTGTAAAAGTGCAATATGAGGGATCCTTGTTATGGAACTCTTCTGTATCTTGACTGTGATCACAGTATTCTATATAGGCAATAAAATTGCATAGAACAAAACACACACACATACACACACATATAGAAATGCATGTAAAACTGGTGAAATCTGAATAAGGTAAGTAGATTGTATCAATGGCAATTTTCTGGTTGAGATACTGTACTATAGTTATGCAAAATGTTGCCCTTGGAGGAAACTAGGTGAAGGGTATAAAAAATCTCTTTATATCATTTTTTAATTAGTTTTTATTAGAGTATAGTTGCTTTGTAATGTTATGTTAGTTTTTACTGTACAGCAAAGTGAATCAGCTATATATATATATATATATATATGCCCTCTTTTTTTTTGGATTTCCTTCCAATTTAGGTCACCACAGAGCACTGAGTAGAGTGCTACACAGTAGGCTCTTATTAGTATCTGCTTTATGCATAGTAGTGTATATATGCCAAGCCCAATCTACCAATGCTTCCCACTCTTCCCCCTTTGGTATCCATACATTTGTCCTCTATGTCTGTGTCTTTATTCCTGCTTTGCAAATGAGTTCATCTGTATCATTATTCTAGATTACACATATAAGTGATATTATATGATATTTGTTTTGTCTTTCTGCCTTACTTCACTCTGTATGACAGTCTCTGGGTCCATCTGCATCTCTACAAATTGCAGCATCTAATTCCTTTTTATGTCTGAGTAATATTCCATTGTATATATGTACCATATCTTTATCCATTCTTCTATTGGTGGGTATTTAGGTTGTTTTCATGGACTGGCTATTGTAAATAGTGCTGCAATGAACATTGGGGTGCATGTATCATTTTTTTAAACTTATTTGGCTGTGCCAGGTCTTCATTGCAGCATGAGGGATCTTGAGTTGCAGCATGCAAACACTTAGGTGCAGCATGTGGAATCTAGTTCCCTGACCAGGGAGCGAACCCAGGCCCATTGCATTAGGTCACAGTCTTAGCTACTGGACCACCAGGGAAGTCCTGGCATATATCTTTTGAATTATGATTTTCTCCAGGTATATGCCCAGGAGTGGGATTGTTAGGTCATATGATAATTCTTAGTTTTTTATGGAATCTCCATACTGTTCTCCATACTAGCTGTGCCAATTTACATTCCCACATTCCCACCAGCAGTATAAGAGAGTCACCTTTTCTCCACACTATCTCTGTCATTTATTGTTTGTAGATTTTTTAAATAATGGCCATTATGACCAGTGTGAGGTGATACTTTATTGTATTTTTGAGTTACATTTCTATAATAAAGAAGCTCTTTGTATTATTTGAACATCTTTTCATGTGTTTGTTGGTCATCAGTATGTCTTCTTTGGAGAAATGTCTATTTAGGTCTTCTGCCCATTTTTTGATTGGGTTTTTTTTTCTTTTGACATTGAGTTGCATGAGCTGGTGGTATATTTTGGATATTAATCCCTTGTCAGTTGCTTTGTTTGCAAATATATTCTCTCATTTCAATGGTTGTATTTTCATTTTGCTTATGGTTTCCTTTGCTGTGTAAAAACTTTTAAGTTTAATTAGGTCCCATTTATTTTTGTTTTTACTTTCATTACTCTAGGAGTCGGATCAAAAAAGATCTTGCTGTGATTTATGTCAAAGAGTGTTCTGACTATGTTTTCTTCTAAGAATTTTCTACTGTCCAGCCTTACATTTAGGTCTTTAATCCATTTTCAGTTTATTTTCATATATGGTGTTAGGGAGTGTTCTAATTTCATTCTTTTATGTGCAGCTCTCCAGTTTTCCCAGCACAACTTATTAAAGAGACTGCATTTTCTCCATTGTATATTCTTGCCTCCTTTATCACAGATTAGGTGACCATAGGTGCATGGGTTTATATCTAAGCTTTCTAACTTATTCCTTCGATCTACATTTCTGGTTTTGTGCCAGTACCATACTGTCTTGATGACTGTAGCTTTGTAGCTTAGTTTTAAGTCAGAGAGCCTGATTTCTCCAGCTCTGTTTTTCTTTCTTGCAATTGCTTTAGCTTTTCAGGATCTTTTGTCTTTCCATACAAATTGCAAAATTTTTTGTCGTAATTCTGGGGGAAATGTCATTGGTAATTTGATAGAGATTGCACTCAATCTGTACATTACTTTGAGTAGTGCGATCATTTTCACAATATGGATTCTTGCAATTCAAGAAAACTGTATCTCTCCATTTGTTTGTGTTGTCTTTGATTTCTTTCATCAATATGTTATGTTTTCTGAGTAGAGGCCTTTTGCTTCTTTAGGGAGGTTTATTCCTAGTTATTATATTCTTTTCATTGCAATGGTAAATGGGATTGTTTCCTTAATTTCATTTTCTTATTTTTCATTGTTAGTGTATAAGAATGCAAGAGATTTCTATGAATTAATTTTGTATCCTGCAACTTTACCCGGAGAAGGCAATGGCACCCCACTCCAGTACTCTTGCCTGGAAAATCCCATGGACGGAGGAGCCTGGTAGGCTATATAGTCCATGGGGTCGCTAAGAGTCGGACACGACTGAGCGACTTCACTTTAACTTTCCCCTTTCATGCACTGGAGAAGGAAATGGCAACCCACTCCAGTATTCTTGCCTGGAGAATCCTAGGGACAGCGGAGCCTGGTGGGCTGCCGTCTATGGGGTCGCACAGAGTCGGACACGACTGAAGCGACTTAGCAGCAGCAGCAGCAGCAGCAGCCAACTTTACCAGATTCAGTGATTAGCTTTAGTACTTTTCTAGTGGCGTCTTTCAGATGTTCTATGTATAGTATCATGTCATCTGCAAACAGTGACAGTTTCACCATTTTTTTTCCAATTTGGGCCCCTTTTATTTCATTTTCTTCTCTGATTATCATTGCTAAGACTTCCAAAACTGTTGAATAATTGTGGTAAGAGTGGGCACCCTTGTTTTGTTCCTGATCTTAGAGAAAATGCTTTCAGATTTTTACCATTGAGAATGATATTTGCTGTGGGTTTGTTGTATACCACATTTATTATGCTGAGGTATGTTCTTTTTATGTCTACTTTCTGGAGATTTTTTATAATAAATAGGTGTAAAATTTTTTAAAAAGCTTTTTCTGCATCTATTGAGATGATCATATGGTTTTTATTCTTCAATTTGTATAACATTGATTTGCAGATATTGAAGAATCCTTGTAATCCCTGGGATAAGTCCCACTTGATTATGGTACATGATGCTATTAATGTGTTGTTGGATCCTGTTTGCTAGCATTGTGTTGAGGATTTTTGTGTCCATGTTCATCAGTAATATTGTCCTGTAATTTTCTTTTTTTGTGGTATCTTTATCTGGTTTTGGTATCAAGGTGATTGTGGCCTTGTAGAATGAGCTTGCGAGTGTTCTTCCCTCTGCAATTTTTTGGAAAACTTTAAGAAGGATAGTTGTTAGCTTTTCTCTAAAAGTTTGGTAGACTTCATCTGCGAAGCCATCTGGTCCTGGGCTTTTGTTTACTGAAAGATTTTTAATCACAGTTATGATTTCATTACTTTTGATTGGTCTGTTGATATTTTCTATTTCTTCCTGGTTCAGTCTTGGAAGGTTGTACATTTCCACAAATTTGACCAATTCTTCCAGGCTGGCCATTTTATTGGGGTGTAGTTGCTTGTAGTAGTCTTTTATGATTCATTGTATGTTTGCACTGTCAGTTGTAACTTCTCTTTTTTCATTTGTAACTTTATTGATTTGAGTTCTCTCCCTTTTTTATGAGTCTGGATAAAAGTTTATCAATTTTGTCTTTTCAAAGAACCAGGTTTTAGTTTTTTTTATCTTTGCCATTGTTTTCATTTCTATTTATTTCCTTTCTTATCTTTAAGATTTTTTTCCTTCTAGTAACTTTGGTTTTTGTTTGTTCTTCTTTATCTAGCTGCTTTAGGTATAATGGTAGGTTTTTTATTTGAGGTTTTTCTTATTTCTTGAGGTGGGATTGTATTGCCATAAACTTTCCTCTTGAAACTGTTTTTGCTGCATCCCATAGGTTTGGGGTCATTTTGTTTTCATTGTCATTTGTTTCTTTTTTTTTATTTCCTCTTTGATTTCTTCAGTGGTCTATTGTCTATTTAGTAGCATTTTAGCCTCCATGTGTTTGTATTTTTTACAGCTTTTTCCTGTAATCTCATAGCATTGTGATCAGAAAAGATGCTTGATATGATTTCAGTTTTCCTAAATTTACAGAGGTTTGATTTGTGACCCAAGATGTGATCTATTCTGGAGAATGTTCTGTGTGCACTTGAAAAGAAACTGTATTTTGCTGCTTTTGGAAGGAATTTCATATAAATACCAATTAAGTCTATCTGGTTTAATGTGTCATTTAAGGATTTATTAATTTTCCTTATTAATTTTCTGTCTGATGATCTGTCCATTGTGGGAGTGCTCACTGTCCATTCTATTCCACAGATGCAGGGTTTACCAAGCTGATCACAGTGATCTAGTCCATGGCTGTGGAGCTGCAGGAAGAGATTTTCGTTTCTCTTCTTTAATTGTACAGCCCCTGGGGTTCAGCTGTGGTTTTGGCCTCACCTCTGTGTTTGGGCCACCCTCAGGTGTATATTCCCTGCCTAAGTGGGAGGGGACAAAAGCAGCAGCTGATTGGGAGACTCAGGCTAATCGGGGCACTTATTTGTTCAGGCCGGGGAGGGATAAGGCAACCACATCTAGAGTGTGTGTGAATTGCCTATGGCAATGGAGAGGAACAGGAAATTTCAACAGACTGGACGAGCTTATTCTGGTGAAAGTCCCTCCTTGTGCCCGCAGAGGTATCAGCCGGTGGGGAAGTGAGTTGCAATGACAGCCCTGTCCCTTGTGTGCCACTCAACAATGGCACCTGATTTCCAAGGCAGACCATGCTTCCTCTAGGAGCATTCCTTGCTGTGGAGCCCCTTACTCCCATCCCCTCAGGATGTCTCTGTGCAGCCAACAGCGGTCCTCTCTTTGGATCCGCTCTCCTAACCCCACTCTTTCGCACTCAGCCCCTGCCACCACTGGTGGCTTCCCATCTCAGACTGGGGCATCCAAGACTGATTCCCGAGAAGGCTTTGGCATGGGCAGCATGGTGTACACACAGGCCTGCTAAGTTCTGTGCAGTCATTGGAGGCTTTGGCTTTAGTGGAGCTCAGAAAATCATTAGTTCTTATCTTACACATAAAAAAAGTGATGCCATTTGATTTTAGTTGTTTTATGTTCTTTAAGAACTCTAGAGTATTTTGTTTTTTGTTTTCTTTCTTTCAGATATTTTTTTCTTAATGTAGACAGTTGAAGTGCAGTTTCCAGGAATGAAGCAGTAGCCTGGTGAATAGTCTTTCAGTTTGAATCCTAGTGATTGGTAAACTCTGACTAGTTCTTGTTTTCCTGATTTCCCTGGAAGGATGATCAGGAGATGATGCCAGCTCCATCCCTACTGCTTCCCTGTGCAGACAGGTGCACACACATCTTCTCACTGCCTCAGCTCTTGGAGGGGCAGCCTCTTGGAGCACTGAGCCCCTGTCTCAATTGAACAACACCCTGGAGGGCTTTCTGAGGATGCAGTCTCAAGGTGCTGCTGCCAAGTGCTGCTGCTGCCACTGCAGAAGGAGGAGATAGAAAGACACTAGGGCAATACTCAGTCTAGAGCATCCCCATGCTGCAGCTTCTCCAGGAATCTCTTTGTATTATGTCTTACAATTGCCTGTGAATATACAGTTATATCAAATAAAACTTAAAAGTTCTCCTAGTGTCTAGGTTAAAAAAAATAAACCTGTTTCAATTTGGACACTCAATTATATGCTCACTCTAGCTATCATCTCTAATACAAAAAAAAGTTGTGGAAAATGCTATTGATAGGTCTACACATTGTTGCTGACAGGAAAATGTAGGGGGAGAGGGGTGCTGCTCATGGTGGGAAATTCTGAAGGTAAGAGTAAATGGTGAGCTGTTCTGCTGAGAGCTGTCTTCTGGGGTCTCCGTTGGGGTTTATTGTTTCCAGGGGCAAAGCAATAGAGAAACTGATTGGACGAAGAGGAAAGAGAGGAGGGTCTTTGCTATTCCATTGCTGTTTCTAGTAAACTTGAGTTTTTTAGACATTGAAGAAAAGTGGCAATACTTGGTCTTTTGGTATTTCTTACTCTGTAGATAGAAAAACACATTTATATGAAAAAACATGGTACAAGTTGAAGAAGAGAAGAGTCAGGAATTCTCGGAGTCCCTGGTGAGAATTTAAATCAGAATTCTTCATTTTAATCTGACTGAAAATCCTAGGGGAAAGATGGTCTTGGAAAAGAGATTTACACTGGGATATCTGATCAGTTTAGCCCGATCCAAATGATTTTGAATCATGCTTTCCCATTTCTCCTTCCTTGCCCATAGTTTTTCATTTCCATTTCTTCTGTTCAAATAAGACCATCTTTTCATCAAATGCTTCATAAACTTGGGACCAACTATGTTGCACCTTTTTAACATTATTATCATAATGAGAAGGTCTACCTTTCTTCCTTTCTTCTGCCCCAAAGACAGGTACTCACTGGAACAATTTCTAAAGAGAAATATTTCATCAGAACCAACAACCTCCCAAAGACACAATAGCATGTTTGTTAATCTGAAATCTTCTAAAATCACTTTCTCCAAAAATCTCTGACCCCAGAGTTCTGTTGTTAATGGAGATCTTTCTCCACACTATTTTCTATATTCAGAATGATTCACATGACACTGGCATTTGCAGTCAAGATTTAAGCATACCTGATCCACTTGCCATGTTGACATGACAGTTACAAGGATAAAACTATAATTGGTTTGATGACAATAACTGGAGGCAATTGTGAAAAGTTTTAGAATATTACGCTTCTCTTGGGGAAGTATGAAAAATCCATCACACGTAAATTTTGAGAAAATGTGCTCTGCGCAACTTACAATTTTCCATGACACCTGCTCCTCCTCCTCCACTATTCCTGAAGTCTCTAATGGCATTAGCCATGTTCATCTTCTGCCTACCTCAGCACTGTTGAGTGTGAGCCTGGGAGACCTTCATGCAGTCCTCCTACATTTCCAATTGGAGAGCAATAAGAATCTCTGCCACTAACAAATGAGTCAGGAGTTACCTGTGTAACCATCAATCTAACATTCTGGGTGTCTCCAGCTATAAAACTGAGCTTTCCCAGAACTTTTTGGTTTTACCTAATCCTTTTGGACTGGACACATCAGACCTCTATCTGCCAGCATGGGAATCAATCTCTAGACTGGGTTACTTTCTCCTCTTCCCAGTAATACACACACACACACACACACACACACACACACACACACATCCTAGGTATGTTGTCACTGTTCAGTCGAACAGTCATGTCCGACTCTTTGTGACCTCAGGGACTGCAGCACGCCAGGCTTCCCTGTCCTTCATTATCATCTGGAGTTTATTATGACTCATGTCCATTGAATCAGTGATGCCATCCAACCATCTCATCTTCTGTAGTCCCCTTCTCCTCCTGCCTTCAATCTTTCCCAGCATCAGGGTCTTTTATGATGAGTTGAGTCTTCACATCAGGTGGCCAAATTATTAGAGCTTCAGCTTCACCATCAGTCCTTCCAATGAATATTCAGGGTTGATTTCCTTTAGGATTGACTGGTTTGATCCCCTTGCAGTCCAAGGGACTCTCAAGAGTCTTCTTCAACACCACAGTTCAAAAGCATCAATACTTTCACCCTCAGCCTTCTTTATGTTCCAACTCTCACATCCATACATGACTACTGGAAACACCATAGCTTTGACTATATGGATCTTTGTTGGCAAAATAATGTCTCTACTTTTTAATACGCTGTCTAGGTTGGCCATAGCTTTTCTTCCAAGGAGCAAACGTCTTTTAATTTCATGGCTGCAGTCACCATCTGCAGTAATTTTGGAGCCGAAGAAAATAAAGTCTGTCACTGTTTCCATTGTTTCCCCATCTATTTGCCATGAAGTGATGGGACCAGATGCCATGATCTTAGTTTTTTGAATGTTGAGTTTTAAGCTAGCTTTTCCACTCTCCTTTTTCACCTTCACCAAGAGACTCTTTAATTCCTCTTCACTTTCTGCCATAAGGGTGGTGTCATCTGTGTATCTGAGGTTATTGATATTTCTCCCAGCAATCTTGATTCCAGCTTGTGCTTCATCCAGCCCAGCCTTTCTCATGATGTACTCTGCATATAAGTTAAATATGCAGGGTGATAATATACAGCCTTGATATACTCCTTTCCCAATTTGGAACCAGTCCACTGTTCCATGTCTGGTTCTAACTGCTGCTTCTTGATCTGCATATAGATATACCAAGAGGCAAGTAAGGTGATCTGGTATTCTCATCTATTTGAGAATTTTCCACAGTTTGTTGTGATCCACACAGTCAAAGGCTTTAGCATAGTCACTGAAGCAGAAGTAGATATTCTTCTGGAGTTGTCTTGCTTTTTCTATGATCCAATGGATGTTGGCAATTTGATCTCTGGTTCCTCTGCCTTTTCTAAATCCAGCTTGAACATCTGAAAGTTCTTGGTTCATGTACTGTTGAAGCCTCACTTGGAGAAATTTGAGCATTACTTTGTCAATGTGTGAAATGAATGCAACTGTGCAGTAGTTTGAACATTCTTTGGCATTGTCTTTCTTTGGGATTGGAATGAAAACAGACTTTTTCCAGTCTTGTGGCCATTGCTAAGTTTTCCAAATTTGCTGGCATATTGAGCACAGCACTTTCAAAGCATCATTTTTTAGGATTTGAAATAGCTCAGCTGGAATTCCACCACCTCCACTAGCCATAGTGATGTTTCCTAAGGCCCACTTGACTTCACACTCCAGGATGTCTGGCTCTAGGTGAGTGATCACACTATCGTGGTTATCTGGATTATTAAGATCTCTTTTGTATAGCTCTTCTGTGTATTCTTGCCACCTCTTCTTAATATCTTCTGCTTCTGTTAGGTCCATACTGTCCATCCTAGGTATAGCAAGTCTCTTTTTTAAAAGAAAACATTCTTCTTTTAATCATTTATTTATTTATTGCCTATTCATTTATGTTTGGCTGCACTGGGTCTTTGTTGCTGTGAAAAGGCTTTCCCTAGTTGCAGCAAGTGGGGACTACTCTTCATTATGGTGGAAGGGCTTGTCGTTGCAGTGGTTTCTCTTGTTGTGGAGAACAGGCTCTGGAGCATGGGCTCAGTATTTGTAGCACATGGGCTTAGTTGTTTCGAGGCATGTGGAATCTTCCCAGAGCAGGGATTGAACTCATGTCCTCTGCATTGGCAGGCAGATTCTTAACCACTGGATGCTCAGGAAAGTCCAGCAGGCTCTTATATTATTTTCTTTAACTCCTTCTCTCGAACCAGTATTTCACAAAAATTACTGGCAATACCTGTTAAGTAAATTCACTGAAGAAAAATCATTCCAAACAACACCTAGTGAAACAGAGAAAGAAGTAAATTGCTCTTGCAAATCTGATTTTGGTTATAAACTTGGAAGACCTAGTGAGCTGAGAGAAGAAGGAAGCTAATTCATTGGAAAACACTTTTATGATAAAGATACAAGCAAAATATAAGTATCGCCACTAAAATAAAACCACAAGATAATAATTCGTGGGACCATACAGATTAAATAAAAAGTACTCCAGAGTTCAGCCTTCTGGAATAAATTATTTTCCAAAGTGGATAAATGGGATTCTTCCCTCCAACATTTATTTTTCATGTGGAAAAAACCACCTTGAGTCAGAAAGTTTGGACAAAGAAAGTGACCTCCTTAACTCTACTCCTCCCTCCAAAATAGATATTAATCTGAAACTGAGTAAAGCAGGAAGCTGTAGAAAAAAGCAGATGTCATGATGAGTATCCCATTCTGCTCACTTCTCAGGTCCCAGATGGAAGTTCATGCAGTTAAACCATACAGGCTTCCAAATGGCCAGGAAAGGAGAGACTCTGAAAGGTGAAGGCCCCTTGTCTTCACTGAGAGTAGGAAATACATAGGGCAGACAGAAGCTGACCCATATCCCCTTAATCTAGAAAATTCCCATCATAGTCTTTAGCTTTGTTATTGAAGTGAGAAATTCTGCCTCAGTTCACAACCAATAACTCATCACACCAATTGCTTGGCAAAGCAGAAAGACCTCCTTTGGAGTTTGAATTTGTATAGTGCATCTCCAACCAAAAGGTCCCTGAAGAGCCCACGAATGGATCTTAAGGGACTTCTTAATATGGCAAGTAAAACTTCAAGTTCCTGAGAAGGTCCAGATGTTCCAGCAAATTCTCAAAGGAGACCCTGCCTCTCAAAAGAGTCAAGAGCATTCAACCATCCCTACAGACACTCCATGAGTCCTTTTTTGTCATAATTTCAAGGAGAAATAAGCCATAAACTTGACTAGGGCAAGATCTAAGTTTACCTTCAACTTCAGGGGCAATTTACCCTCTGTCTATATATCTAGATCCATGATGGTGACTTCTCTGGACTCCAATATTCTTTATTCTAAGGATCCAAAGTTAAATGAACATTCATAGGACCTGGCTTATAGCAAATGGGCTCACAGTAGCTCACTGCGACCTATTTCCAGGAACTTTCTTTCTCCAGTGTCACTGGAAGAAATGGAATGATTGAATAAGGAGAGAATGGAGGGAGTTCTTGTGAGGATTTGGAGGAGGGAATAAAGCTGAAAGAGAAAAATCTGGGTGAGAAAGAATGGATGGAGAAGGGAAAAGAAAATGAACAAGAAAGGAGAAGAAATATGGAGAAGAAAAGAAATATGGGCTGGGGGTTAGAAATTGACATGAGATATGAAAAGAAGATAGAAGGAGGGAAGACAAAGTTTATGAGGAAGAGTAGGAGTGTTCTCTGCAAGAAAGGGAAAAAGGTAAGAAAGTTATACTGGGGAAAGGAGGAAAAAGTGAAACGAGAAGAGAAGTAGGAAGAAAGGAGGGATAACAATATTTTAAAATTGTACAAAGTACTACTAAGTGTAATTAACAAGTATGGATATCATCTAAAAGGGCTTCTCAGGTGGCACTAGTGGTAAAGAACCCACCTGTTAATGCAGGAAACCTAAGAGACGTCGGTTCGATCCCTGGGTCAGGAAGCTCTCCTGGAGGAGGAAATGGCAACCCATTCCAGTATTCTTGCCTGGAGAATCCCATGGAGAGAGGAGTCTGGCGGGCTACAGTCCATAGGGTTGCAAAGAGTCAGACACGACTGAGCGACTGAGCACATGATATCATCTAAGAACAGTATGTCATAGATAACGTGATGGATCCCAAGTTGAACAGGCTTGCACAACTAGGCCAAAGAAAGTGTGGCACATGACCCTTTATGTGGCCCATGACCCACGTAGGGATGAGGAAGAGGGGCAGGAAGTGAGGGGGTGAAGCTAGGAGGAGCACTGTCATTCAGCTGAAAGTTGTCCCAGTGGCAGTTCCATGGATCCTTTTGAAGCCATTGGCTCGAGCACAAGAGGCCTGTGAGAAATGAGGCAAAGATGCTGCACAACCTGAGCTGCTGTCCAGGAACCCCTACTCTTACCTGCTCACCTGGGCCATGTGGGCCCTGGTAATACCAGCCTGTGCACTTTACCTCCCCCACCAAAGCAGCTGTATCAGGCTCCTATGGGCTGGGAGGAATAGGTACATTCAGGGCAAGGAAGAGCCTTGCAAACGTGCAGTAGACAGTGCCTACCCATGTGGCTGGGTGGGACAGTGTGGGTTGATTAGGAGGGGGCATATCCTACTGCTCTAGGGCTTACCTGCTTTCATATGCATCATGTTTACAATGTGACTGGCACCACTATAAAAACATGATGCCGTGGACAACACAGCCCGTAGATGGATGTTCTGACAGTAAAGGTTAGTAGATACTTTGCTGGTAGGCACAAGCAAAGGCCCTTTAATATGTGATCTCTAATCCTTAAGAGTCTGGAATGGCTTTTATAAGGTTAAGAAGCTGGCTTAAGGGCACATAGCTAGGATTCAATCCTAAACATGGTGGATACTGAGGCCCTAGCTCTTCTCTCCCTACACTGTGTTACCTTCCTCTTTAAGAGAGACCCCTCACTGAGAGGAGCATCTGGTTCATTTAAGTTACTGCAGTAGAGGTCCCCTTTGTGTTTTAGAATGAAAGCTTATTAGGGCTCAAAGAAGATTATAAAGTTTCCAAATTGTGGTTTCATTTCGAATGGGCTTCAGAAGAGGAGAATGTACAGTTTGTTAGTGAAATATACAAATTATTATTTGTTTCTACGAATAAAAGATTTATCCTGTTGATGTAGCCCTTTAATACAGCTGATGGAGCCCAAGTCTGAGAATCACCACACAAGCCTGCCTGTCTGGGCTTCCCTCATGGCTCAGATGGTAAAGAATATGCCTGCAATGCAGGTTTGATTCTTGGCTCAGGAAGATCCTCTGGAGAAGGAAATGGCAATCCACTCCAGTCATTATTCTTGCCTGGAGAATTCCATGGACGGAGGAGCCTAGCAGGCTATAGTCCATGGGGTTGCAAAACTCGGACATGCGTGAGCAATCAGCACTAACTAAATAAGGCCTGCCTGGCCCCGTGGAAGCTTTGGGGACTGGGAGACACAGATCCTCCACTGCTTCTGCTTTCTGCAGTAGAATTTCAGCCAGCATTGACCTGCTGTTCCACGTTTGCTTGCATCTGGCAACTTTACAAATTCAGATTTTACTTCCAAACTTTGTGGTTCAAGGGCTCCATCTTGAGGCATGTTCTATTTCTCTCGGTACCTCTGAGTCTGGGGAGAGATGCAAAGCATGATGAGAAGCTTTGCTGCATAGAACAGTGACTTCTACTTGCTAAAGATTTTCTTCAGTCTTCACAGCAAAAGTTTCAGGCTATAGAAAGGCACCTGCTAAAAAAATAATTCAGGCTATAGGACAATGACACGATTTTGATCAGGGATGTTTGGTGGCTGAAATGGTAAAGAGTCTGCCTGCAATGCAGGAGACTCAGGTTCGATCCCTGGGTCGAGAAGATCCCCTGGAGAAGGGAATGGCAACCCACTACCGTATTCTTGCCTGGAGAATCTCATGGACAGAGGAGCATGGAAGGCTACAGTCCATGGACTAGCAAAGAGTTGGACACGACTGAGTGACTAACACTTTCACTTTAGGGTTACAAATGATGGCTTCTCTTACAAATATATTTATCTTTGACAATAATTCCAAAGTGAAAGTCATTTTTTATTTGTTTCCTCCACTTGTTGGGACCAGTTCACAGAAGCCACATTATTAGAATTGCTGGGTCCCAGAGAAAAGCACAGATGAAATCAACAAAGTCCTCTGAGATCCTTCATTAGATCCTACTTCCAAGGGATCAGCCAGAAACACAGGCCATGATTCAGTCTTCCAAATATAGGTGGGCAAGCTTCATGACAGCAAGGCCACGGACTAACTAAGTTGCCCTGCTGTACCCCCAGACTCCCAAATCCACAAACAAATCCCTTATTCTATCAGGCAAGTTCCTTTCCCATCTCCAAGTCAAGGCTGAGCAAATGCCAATCCAATACCAGAAATCTTCCCACCTGACAAATATTTTGAGCCTTTCCTGTTGTGCCTGGGTTTCAGCAGACTTTGGTTTTACTCTTCCCTAAATATACCATGGGCTGCCCAGGTGGCTCAAACAATAAACAAACTGTCTGCAATGTGGGAGACCCAGGTTCGATCCCTGGGTTGGGAAGATCACTTGGAGAAGGGAATGGCAACCCACTCCAGTACTCTTGCCTGGGAAATGCCATGGACAGAGGAGTTTGGCAGGCTACGTTTCATGGGATCACAAAAGGGTCATGACTTAGTGACTAAATGACAACAACAACAAATATACCATGCATCTTTACACTTCCATACCTTCCTTCCTCCATATTGTTTCTTCTGAATGAATTGTCACCACCTCCCTCCCACTGCCATCTACATTACAGTTGTCTTGGCGAACTGCTACCTCATCTTTCAAGGCATATCATTCAAGAAACCTCCGACTCAGCATCTGCTGGAATAATGACATGCTACTTCTTGTGTCTTATCATAGGATTATGCTCAATCTTCCACTGATACTTTCTTCACATTGCATCATAAGATAATTTTAATATAGTTTTCCCTTGCTAGAGTATGGCTGCCTTTGGGTACCATCTTACTCATTTTGGTATCCCTAGAGTCTTAGTGTTCAACAGACAATGGAGATGTAATATACACTGGAAGACAATGCTGTCTTATCAAGAGGGGAAATACTATTAACACACTCACCAAATGATGTATGGGCTTCCCAGGTAGCGCTAGTGGTAAAGAGCCTGCCTGCCAATGCAGGAGACTTAAGAGACGTAGGTTTGATCCCTGGGTCGGGAAGATCCCCTGGAGAAGGAAATGGCAACCCACTCCAGTATCCTTGCCTAGAGAATCCCATGGGCAGAGGAGCCTGGTGGGCTACGGTTCACAGAGTCGCAAAGAGTCAGACATGACTCATGCAGCTTAGCACGCATGCAAATGATGTACATGATTCAAACATCCAGTATGGGACTGAAAGGGAAAACAGAAATATGGTCAAAAAAGGTCAAAATTTAAAATAAGAGACTGGGTTTCCTTAAGAGTCTATCTTTTCTTTCTCTTGCCCTTTCCCAATCTCTAAAGAGCTATCACACAGAAACATGACCGCTCCACAATAAAGACTGGTTCTGAACTTCTACAGTTTCATTTTTTGAACAGAGTAGGAGACAAAATAAAGAGAAGAAGGAGAGATTCCCTTGTACCCCTAAAGCCTACTCAACACCTCCACCTGGATATCTGTTAGCCCCTTAAATGCAAGATGTCCAATAAGAAACTCAACTTACCCAGAGGTGGGCAAACCATGGCTTTTAGGCCAAATACAGACCACTGTCTTTTTGTAAACAAAATTTTACTTGAATACAGTCATGTCCATTTGTCTGTAGATTGTCTATGATTGCTTTCATGCTATAACACCAGAGCTGAGCAGTTAGAGTCAGTTTAGCCCACAAAGCCCAAAATATTTGCTATCTGGCTTTTTATTTTTTTAAAAAAATTGCTGAGTCCTGGATTCTTAACAATCCAAATCACTCTATTGACTGTGTTCTTCATTTTAACAATCGGCATTGCTACCCATCCTGAGGTCCAAATATAATCCTTCTCTCCTCTCACTCTCACCCATGTAACCAATCACTTGCCAATCAAACCACTGTTGTTTCAACTTTTGAAATATGCCTAGAACTTTCCCCCATCTGCCTTCACTACATCAGTCCAAAGCAGCCTCCTCTTTCACCTGAGCTATAGCACAACATCCTACCTGCTCTCCCCACAACCAGTCTGGAATGACTTTTCTTAAAAAAAAAAAAAAGAAAACAAACAACAAAATGTATTTATTTCTTTATTTATGGCCGTGTGGAGTCTTCATTGCTGGGCACAGGCTTTCTCTAGTTGTGAAGAGCAGGGGCTACTCTTTAGCTGCTGTGCACAGGGTTCTCATTGTGGTGGCTTTCCTTGTTGTGAAACACAGGCTCCAGGGCACGTGAGTTTCAGTAGCTGTGGCACAGGCCCTTCTTTGCTCTGCAATATGTGGAATCTTCCCAGACCAGGAATCGAATTCATGTCCCCTGCATCGGAGGGCAGATTCTTAACCACTGGACCACTCTGCAAGTCCTGGAATGACTTTTTTAAACCATAAATCTGAGTGTTATCTAATTAAATAACAATCCTAATTAAATCCCTTCACTAATCTCCGATTGCCTTTAGGATAAGGACTAAAATCTTTAACATGGCCTTCAAAGGCCTGTGAGGCCTGGTCAGGCCTTCCTCCCCAGCTCCATTTCCAGTAACATCCCTTGCTCTTCCCCTCAGCCATTGTTCTGTCACAGCCTTTCTTCTCTTCCCTCTTCAAGCCACAGTGTGCACTCTGTACCTTGATCTGATTCATTTCCTCTTTCTTCTGCACCCTTCACTTTCTGTTTCCAATGCCTATTCATCCTTATCTGCTGCTTCCTCCAGAAAGCCTTCCCTAACTTCCATAGATTACGCCTCCCACCTATACCTTCCCACATTACTATCAAAAATATGCAATAACATATTTTATGTTTTATATCATTATATTACTGGCTTCCCTGGTAACTCAGATTGTAAAGAAATCCGCTTGTAATGTAGAAGATCTGGGTTCGATTCCTGGGTGGGGAAGGTCCCCTGGAGAAGGGAATGACACCCCGCTCCAGTATTCTTGCCTGGAGAATTCCATATAACACCATGTGTATGTGTAAAGTCTCTCAGTTGTGTCTGACTCTTTGTGACCCCGTGGACTGTAGCCCATTAGGCTCCTCTGTCCATGGAATTCTCCAGGCAAGAATACTGGAGTGGCCTGCCCTTCCCTTCTCCAGAGGATCTTCCCAACCCAGGGATCAAACCCCAGTCTCCTGCACTGCAGGCAGACTCTTCACAATCTGAGCCACCAGGGAAGTCCACATATAACACCATAGTGTATACTAAATATGTAATATATAATACAAATTATGTTTATTTATATAAAATGCAGTTTATTACAGATCTTAGTTGCCTGACTCTCCTGGACGACTACGAACTTCGTAAGTACATGGGTTGTTCGTTTTATCTCCTATCCCATCCACAGTGAACAACATGTGGTAAATATTCGATTCTACAGAGCATGGAGCTTTACCCAGGATCTCCCTCAACTGCCTGACACCTACTTCCTCCCCAGCATCTATGGTTGGAGTAGTGTTAGTCGCTCAGTTGTGTCCGACTCATTGTGACCCCATGGACTGTTGCCCGCCAGGCTCCTCTGTCCATGGGATTTCCGAGTGGGTTGCCATTTCCTTCTCCAGGGGATCTTCCCAAACCAGGAATCAAACCCAGGTCTCCCGCATTGCAAGCAGATTCTTTACTCTCTTTACCACCAGGGAAGCCCATGTAGCCTCAGCAAAATCGTTACCATTACTGTGTATTTTTTTTTCAATTCACTCCCCACTTTTTCCTTGCTGTGCTCTGTATCATGGTGGTTTGAACCATGCAAATCACACTTCCCAGGGCTTCTGGTTAGATTCAGCCAGTAGGAAGACCTGCCAAAAGCCTGGAGAAAGGTAAGAAATGCAATGCATTTCTCCCATGCCCATTCATTCTCTCTCTTTCTCTCCCTACCTTCTCCGGTGAGTGGAATAGCCAGCAGCAGTGGTGTGTCTTCATTGCCTCAGCTATTGCTGGGCAGCCCCTGCCTTGATTCCAGACCCTCAGGGTGACTCTAGCTCCTGAGTTCAGCTAACACTATCTTTTCCATTCCACTTTCAGTGCTGGGAATGCTTCCTAATGTGCTCTTTGGACTCTTTTAACATCTTTGCAATTTCATCCCTACTATTCAATTCCTTTAATTAAACTATCTGCTATAATTTCTTTTTTTCCTGACTAGTCTCTACCTGACATCATTACTGAAGCTATTTTCTTACATTTAGAATTCTACCTGACATTCATATATATTGAAGAACATCTATATAAAGCACACAAATTTGGGATAAACCTCACTGAACAAAGACTAAAATCTATGTAAAAGGGCATGCTGGAGGGGGAGTGTAAAATCTTAGATTTATGAAAGAAGGCAGGACCTCAAACATGTAATCAGAAGAACACTGCCTTGTGATGTCAGGTTTGAACACCAGGGTTTGTTGCAACTGACAGGCTCTAATCTATAAGGTGGAAATGCAGAAAGGGGACCAAGGGTGAAAGGAGGAGAGAGAGAGTGGTATAAGGACAATTTTTCAGGAAATACCAAATTTTTTAACAGATAACTTCAAGCTGAGAGGTAATTTTAAGCTTGGCACTATGAAGCAAGACTCAGATAGAAGTGAAAATACCATTAACTAAACAGTAATTCACAGTAGACTGCAGGAAACTCTGTTCTCACAGAGAATAATACAGGAGTAATAACTTGCCCCCTAAAACAGTGGGGAAACCATTCATAAGAGCCTGGAATAAAATAGAGCCTGAGAATCAGCTGAATGTTTGGAAGCCAGAAATTACAGATGGATAATAAATTGAATAACCAGAAAAAGTTCATGCACTTAGATTTAGAAAATCAGCTTATTAGCATTTTGGCATTGCAAATACCATTTTTCAAAAAATAATTTCATTCATTTGAGCCCCAGTAATGTATGATTTTTAATAATGCCACTTAAAGTTGGTTGAAGTTTTATATTTTCACTATCATGAAGAGAGTCTCTGAAAAGAAAGTTAAGCACTTTTTTATGATCATAAGCCATACTTTAAAATTTTTTCAGACTATTTAACGATGTAAGAAAATACTCATGATTCATTGGTAAATTTAAGCAAATAAAGCCTAAAACAAAGACTAGAAGGCAGTTTATTTAAGAGAGATTCCTAGAAACAGGAATGTGGTCGTAGGAAGAGTGAGACAACGAAAGAATAAAAGCCAATAAAGGGTATGTTTTTGGGCTGGGTCATCTCTTTGGGCAACTGAGGTTCAATTCTATTGGGGATCCACTCCAAAAGCATATAGCATAGTATATTAGAATTATCCGTCTTAAGACAGAGGCTGACGTATTTCTCTACCAACTCCAATCCACGTTGGCTAACCCTATCAAGGAAGTTAATGCCATTGAACCTCTGGATAGAGTAAGGAAACTCCTGCAGCTTCAGAGAAAACAGAACAACTGAAAGTCTCTGGGATGGTTGAGACAGAAGTTGGCAGCATGTTTGGGGACTGTTCACCACAGCCAAAGTCAAGTGAGCCAAGGAGATGTGACACAAGGCACACAACAGTATGTGTTACAGTAGGCCCCTTGCACCACCCAGGTGTGCTCCTCCCCAAACAAGGTACACCTTGTCACTAAATATTCAAGGTGGTGGCCAGCTGCAGCCTCAAAAAAAAAAAAAAAAAACTTAAGACAGAGTTATTTTCCTTGATGGTGCCAGTAAACTAAACCTAAGGCTGTAGTTGATATTCATCAGCTTATTCTGCTGCCATGCATTCCAGATTTCCTTTACTCTCAGAGTTAGAAATTCAATTGACCTAGACTGCTCACCAAGAGAAGTAACTACATATTTTTTAATTGTGTAATTTCGATGTTTCAGTAATTCAGACTGACCTCACCAGTTCAGTCCCAATTAGTGATTATTTGCTGTAGGGTCTCTTACACTTATGGAGTGTAGGTTAAATGGAAAAATGAGCACATAGTAGTTAGAATCCAGACAAGGCATATTGGAAAAAATGAAGTCCAACTCTGGGATATCATACTACCTGTCTCAAATAAAATGGGACACTAAAATGATAATATATGATATAATTATTACAACGTTTGGCATTAAGTATCAAATTTGTCTAATTCACATAACAAAATGAGTTTCAAGAGACCCAGTTACCATGAGCAAAATTAAAGTTAAAGCTACCAGGATAAGAATTACTTAAGCAAATCCCTTATTCCAGATTCCCTGGTGGCTCAGATGGTAAAGAATCTGTCTGCAATGCAGGAGACCTGGGTTAGGAAGAGCCCCTGGAGAAGGGAATGGCTACTCACTCCAGTATTCTTGTCTGGAGAATCCCATGGACAGAGGAGTCTGGTGGGCTACAGTCCATGGGGTCACAAAAGAGTCAGATCCATGACTGAGCAACTAACACTTTCACTTTTTCACTTATTGTAGATTACCAATTTTGCTATTTGTTTCCTCTCAGATCAAAAACATCTCTTTCTGAGTGAAAAGTATCTAGATTAAAATTTTAAAATGCCAATAAATAGGATCCAGGGAGTTATTATGTACTCTCCAAATTAAATGCCAAAACTGTTGAACCAAAACTGAAAATGTGAGAAAATCCAAATATGCCATCAACACTAAATAAATCAACTTTGGGCAGAAACAGTTCAAACACAAGCACTGTATAATTGCATCCACCACACCTGACTAAGCTGCAATTTCACTTCAATGTACTGCTTTTGGCCCAAGAACTCAGCTAGTTCTTAAGTCAGACATTTATGATATTGATGGGCACTGCTGATTTCTGTTGCCACTGCTCCATGGAATCATCCAAGCAGGTTCTGCCTCCTGAATGGACCTTATCACTAGCAAGAAGGCCCAGTGCTGGTGATTAGTCACAAATAAATTTCCCATCATTAATGACTGCAATCACTTGCCAGTTTATGATTCAGAGCCATGGGAATAAATCCCTTAGAGCTTGGTCACTACAGGTAATAAATCTGACTTTTCAGAGTCCCAGGCATACATGTGTGTAGCCTATTTATTTTCTCATTTCCTTTCTCACCTCTTATCCACATGAATGTTCTGTTTATGCACCAGATTCACAGGGATAGATGTAGTATATGGTCTGGAAACATGATAAAATATTTGAAATAAAGTTACATGGTTCCACTAATAGTTTATTTAAGACTTTAAAGACGTTTAGAAACACCCATCAAAATGACACTATACCTTCCTACAGAACTGTAAGACTGGATTAACAAATATGAGCTTCTCAAACTCTTCCATTTAAGAAATGTTTTTCATATGGAGTTACCCACCTCTACTAAAAAGTCTTCAATAGAAATGACATTTTCCCCACAGTCTGCTGGTATTAGACAGAATTATCTCCAAGTACTGACTAAATAATATCTATCACTCAGCACTGCAGTTCAGTGAAGAAAGGACGGTTCCTTTAACTCATTTACTGGATAAATTAGATAGCCATATGGAAAAAAGATGCATTTGACTCTTACATCATTCTTTATTTTTAAAAAAATCCAGATGGATTGTATATCTAAATGTGAAAGGTAAAAGAATAAGCCGTTCCAGAGGAAAGCATAAGGAGAACATTTTGGAACTTGAAAAGATTTCTTAAATAGGACATAAAAACCATTAGCCATGAGAAAAAACAAAAGGCAAATGGTATCATATCAAAGTTGTGGGCATGCTAAGCCACTTCAGTCATGTCTGACTCTTTGCGACCCCAGGCTCCTCTGTCCATGGGATTCTCCAGGCAAGGGGTGGGTTGCCATGCCCCCCTCCAGGGGATCTTCCCAACCCAGGGATTGAACCCACATCTCTTACATTTCCTACGTTGGCAGGTGTGTTCTTTACCACTAATGTCACCTGGGTGCCTCTATATCAAAGTTAAGACCTTCTATCTATCAAAAGAGATCATGAACAGAGTGGAAGTCAAGTCCCACAGTGGGAGAAGATATTCATGATACACGAACCCCAAAAGGACTCACATTTTCAGTACATAAAGAACTCTCACTTATCAATAAGAAAGACAACATAATAGAAAATTAGACAAAATACTAAACTATACTTTGTTACTGAGAATATTCAAAAAACAAGAAAAAAGGGAGGAGAAGAAAAGACACTCAACTACCCTATTATCTGGGAAATGCAAACAAGAAAGCAAACCAAAGAAAAGAAAACAAAAGCAGGAGGAATTTTAAAAGGAGTCAACACTTGGAGAAGTGATTCATACAGCGGTGAATTTTTTCTATTTTTTTTCTTTCTTTGCTTTTACAGTATTGCCCTGAAGGCAGTCCCCAGTTGTGGGGCTGTGAAGAGGCACAAATATGAAAACTAAAACTCACATATAAAATCCATCTTCCTAGCCAGAGAAATCAGGAGAAAGGGGTCCCATAGTCCAAAAAGTGTGGGAAAAATCTTTCTTTTCTGGTACCTTTGCCCTGAGGGTGGGTCTCAGTTACAGACCTGCATGGCAGTGGCGGCATGGATGACTAAAACTCTGAGATAAAACTCAATATTCAGGCCAAAGAAACCAATAAAGAGATTCCTGAGAGGCAGAAAGTGTGAGAGAAATCCCAAAGAGAAGAGAAGTGGAGAAAAGGATCCCCTAATTCTCTGTATGAATTCACAGAAGTCCTGGGTTCCTCACCCTTGAGTCATTTGTGCACAAGAGAGACACAACGAAGCAGATGAAAAGCTTTGAGAAATGAAGTACACGTCAATCCACTGCCAAGTGTCAACCTAACCCTGAGTGGCACAAATTAGGGACAAACCAAAAGGAGCATAGGAAAGGCTTGATAAACCAGACTGAGAGTAGAGTCAATCCTCCACTTATGTGGTGAGATGAAACTTGCAGTCTGAATCTAGCTGTGTTAATTGCTTGCCAGACAAAATAAATCAAGTTTCTCCAGAGGATTATAACAAGATTCCAAGGCCGCACAACAAAGGGTTCCAAACGTCCAGATAAAATAGAAAATTACCCAACATACAGAGAATGTTTTCAATGTCATCTTTTCTCAACAGATGTCAATTCTGCAATGATCTAGATAATGGAAATATTAAAGACTTAAAGCAACAATTATAGCTGTGCTCAGTGAAATAAAGATAAACACATTTGATATGACTGGAAAGATGAGAGTTCTCAGCAGAAAAATAGAGACTGTAAAAAGATCCGATTTAAATTTTAAATCTGAAAACTAAATATCTGAACCTTAAAAATTCCTGGACAGATGAAACACCAAAATGGAGATGATAGAGAAATAGTGAACTTGGGCAGAAAAAAGCACAATATTATAAAGCAATTTTCCTCCAATTAAAAAATTAATAAATAAAATCATAAAAGAAATCATGAACTTAAAGATAGGCCAATAAATATTATCCAATATAAAGAACAGAGCAAAAGAAGTTTTTTCTTTTAATCAAGAGAGTCTCAGGGACTATAGAATAATACCTAAAAATTCAACAGTTGTTTCATTGGAGTACCAGAAGGAGAGGTGAAAGACGTTGGTACAAAAAAGAGAAATCAGTATTTGGAGAAATACAAATTCTAGGAAATAATGATTGAAAACTTACTATCTTGGTTTTTACAATTTCATAATTGTTCAAATAATTTGCAAATTCAAGAAGCTCTATGATTGCCAAACAGAATAAACCAAAGAGTACAGCACCCAGACACATCATAATCTAATTGCTGCAGTCAAAGATGGAGAAAAAACCTTGAAAGCCGCTAAAGAAAAACAACATATTATTAATACATACAAGAAAACGATTTAAATGACTGCAGATTTCTTATCAGCTTAGAGGTAAGATGGGGGAATCACATCTTTAAAGTACTAAAAGAAAGAAGCAATGACCCAAAATTCTATATCCAGAAATATCATTCAAGAACGAATGCTAAAAAATACATTCTTATATGAAAGAAAACTAAAAGAATACATTACCCACAGACTTGCTCTAAAATAAGTACTAAAGGCAGTTCCACAGGCCAAATGAAAATGATACTAGGAAAAATGGAACTTCATGAATGAAGAGAGAGCAATAAAAATGATAAATACCAGGGAAGATACAAAAGATTATGTTTTTCTTAAGTTCTTTTTTAAAGGTACAACTCTTGAAAACAAAAATTATGATGTCTGGTGAAGTTTCAATGTATGTAGATGTAATACTTACGACAACTGTAGCATAAAGGTCAGGGGAAAGAGAAAGGGACATATATGGTTGTAAGGTTCTACATTTTACTTCAAGTGGTAAAATATTGGGAAATTAAACCAAAAAACAACTTTTAAATATCTTATAGGTTAAATAGGAAACATAAAGAAATTTTAAAATATTTTGAACTAGATGAAAATGAAAACACAACATATCAATTCTTGTGGAATACAGTTTAAAAATGCTTAGATGGAAATTTAGAGTATTAAATGCCTATATTAAAAAAGAAAAAAAGGTCTGAAGCCAATAATTTACTCAAATCAAATGTCTGGGAAATATGGCATCATGTTAAGAAAAGGAGAGAAAGAAGTGGATGTCAGAATGGTAACCAATATCTTAAAGTTTAAAGGGTTCACTATATTCATAGAAGGGGCTTCCCAGGAGGCACTAGTGGTAAAGAACTCACCTGCTGATGCAGGAGACATAAGAGACCACATTCAACCCCTGGGTTGGGAAGATCCCATGGAGAAGGGCATGGCAACCCACCCCAGTATTCCTGCTTGGAGAATCCCATGGACAGAGGAGCCTGGCGGGCTACAGTCCATGGGGTTGCAAAGAGTCGGACATGACTGACTGACTAACTACACATGCATATACTTAGAAATATCAATCTTGGTCTTTCTTTTTTAAATTTTAAGTGTAAAGAAATTCTACAAATACTAAGACCTGAAAAACAAATTACCAACAAAGGAACAAAAAGCAAGCTGAGTTTAGAATTCTTTTCTGCAATACAAAATGCTAGAAGACAACGGCTCAATAGCTAATAAATTTGAGGGAAAAGGAATGTGACCCAGTTATTTCATATCACTCACAGTTGTCATATATGTATGTGTAAACAACAGAAAGTCAACTCACATATGCAAAGCCTCAAAAAATATATTCTTTTATATGCACTTTTGAAAAACTTGCTTGAAAATGAACTCTATAAGTTGAGAGAGAAGGAAAATAAGAAACTTAAGAATAGGTAAGTTGTATTACAAAAGGATCAGCAGGGAACACCAAACCTGCTAAATCAAAAATTAATGTAAATGGTTTTTATGGATTTGGTTGTGAAACTGCATGCAATCATCAACATATAGTTGACAATTATGTAGTTATATATTAGAAGAGATATAATATAAAAGCAATCATTGAATAGCGTTAATACAGGTATGAGTCTCCAGATAAGAAGGTAATTGCATCAAAGAAGAAAGCAAATGCCTTTTTTAAGTTTCTTATTTTTAAATGGAGAGGGATTGTTTAAAGTGGCATTTTACTCTTGACTCAGAGAAATATATATTTTCCAAATCTTTTGAAAAAATTAAGGCTAATAAAATTAAAATATAACATTGTTGTTACTGTTGCTTAGTCGTTAAGTCGTGACTGACTCTTTGAAACTCCATGCACTATAGTCCACCAGGCTCCACTGTCCATGGGATTTCCCAGGCAAGAAAACTGGAGTAGGTAGCCATTCCCTTCTTCAGGGAATCTTCAAGACCCAGGGATCAAACCCAGGTCTCCTGCATTGCAGGTAGATTCCAGAGATGGAACCTGGGTCTCCTGCATTGCAGGCAGATTCTTTACCACTGAGCCACCAGGGAAGCCCATAAAATATGATGTACTGTTTTTCATTTAATCTAAGGCAAGAAACCTCTTTTTTAATGTACCACAAGGAAATAAAAAATGCTGCCAATTAAGCTATTTTAGCATATCATCAATTATAAGATGTATTTTAATTCCAGAAGTACTAAAATGTTAAAAATGTTTCTTAGAATTTATAAAATATATTGTTTTCCAAATCCCTGGAGAAGATAAAAGCAAGATTCAAGTTTATTTAACAAAAGAAAAATAAAACAAAGGAATCATAAGGAAAAAACATAAAATAGCAAAAATAAGAGCAAATCTAGCAGGTATAACAACAAATATTTATGCATTAAGTACAACTGTATTTCAATTTTAAAATAAACAAAAACAGAAAACAAACACTCATTCTGGGATAAAATAGTAGGGTAAATGCTATTTATAGGACACAAACCTAAAGCAAAATGATACAATGTTTAAAACTTTTTTAAAAAAATAAATCAGGTGAAGCCAAAAAAATTAAGTAGGATAAAAAGGATCATTTTATAATAAACATGTGATTTAAAATGAAGATATGTTAGTCATAAAACGTTTGGGTTAAGCAACACTACATTACAAAGTACAAAACAAAAACTATTTAAAATGAAAGAATAAAATGACAAGACAATATAATACTGGAAAATTTTGACATTTCTTATATTCAGACAAAAATAATAAATAATCTTGAAGATGTAGAGAATCTGTACATATAAAGAGCATGGTTTATTTAATAAATGTATATCACATAATCTGCAAAAGAAAATAAATCTTTTGTCAATGTCCATGGTAATATTTTTAAATGATTGTATATTAGACCATGAAGTAAGCCTCAAAAAATTCCAAAAAACAGATGCTTTGCAGGTTATGGGCTTTCCTGGTGGCTCAGATGGTAAAGCATCTGCCTTCAATGCAAGAGACCCAGGTTCAATCCCTGGGTCCGAAAGATCCCCTGGAAAAAGAAATGGCAACCCACTCCAGTATTCTTGCCTGGAAAATTCCATGGACGGAGGAGCCTGGTAGGCTACAGTCCATGGGGTCGCAAAGAGTCGGACACGACTGAGCGACTTCACTTTTGCAGGTTATATTCCTAACCTCAGTGTAAAAAAAAAAAAAAAAAAAGATTTAAAAGAATAATATTTCAAGCAAAATCATTATTCAGATGCTAGAAAAATACAAAATTTTCAACAATTCTTGGGTCAAATGAGAAATGAAACATTATTTATCAATCACTTAGAAAATAAGAGCAAGTCAAATAAATCAGATAAAGAGAAACAACCTAATAGAAAATCAAGCAAAGAATATAGGCAAGCAATTTATAGAAGTATTAGTAGCTAATAAACAAATGAAATTACCCTAACCTAACAACAATCAAAGAAGTGTACATTAATGTAAAATAATAATGTACTTCTTTACATATCAATTTTGCAAAAATTAGAAAAGACAGTTCCCCTTTGGTGTTGGATGGAATATTAGAAAGCATATGACTTAGAGGTAATATAAATTGGTAAAACATCATGAAAGGGCAATTGGCTGTTAATATATTTGTTCTTCAGTCGCTCAGCCGTGTCTGATGCTTTGTGACCCCATGGACTGCAGCACTCCAGGCTTCCATGCCCTTCACCACCTCCCAGAATTTGCTCAAACTCATGCCCATTAATTCAATGATGCCATCCAACCATCTCATACTCTGTCGTTCCCTTCTCCTTCTGTCTTCAGTCTTTTGCAGTGTCAGGGTCTTTTCCAATGAGTTGGCTCTTTGCATCAGGTGGCCAAAGTATTGGAGCTTCAGCATCAGTCCTTCCAATGAATATTCATGGTTGATTTACTTTAAGATTGAGTGGTTTGATCGCCTTGCTGTCATATATATAGCTATGATATATTAAAAAGGAAATCAACTTACAGAACAATATGTGAAATATGCCTATAATGTGTAAACTGTACACTTGTGTATACATATCTAATATATATAAATATGAGTGCACACAAACACATATGTTGGGAAATGCATAGAAATGGGTTGGGAAGGATATAGTGTACCAAATCATTAGCAGTGTTTATCTCTCAATGAGGAAAGTATATTACAGAAAAGAAATACAAAAAGAGCAAATGTTACTTTTCTCCTCTATATACATATATGTGTTTGCTTTTGATAATGAACATGTTTTCATTCAGACAAAAAAATTATATTACTACAATAAATACACTACTTAATAATATTTACAGGCTGATTCCAATGTTCTGAGACAAACGTGTAACTTTAATTGCCTTATTATTAAATAAAGGTAGGTTAAAAATGAGTTAAACTAAGATTTAACACAAATAGTCATGAAAATCACAACTAAATAAGAAATTAAATTATCCAAGAAAAAATAATTAGATGAAATAAAAACAAAAATGAGTGAATTAGATAAAGAAAACAGAATTGCTAAGTAAATCAAAAAATTACTAAGTAAATTAAGAAAAGCTAATTATGTAAACAAATTTCTGATTGGTTTTACCATGAAAAAACCCTGAAAACACAAAACATATAACTGAATAAAATGAAAATATAAAAACTGACATAACAGAGATAAAAGAAACCAGCAAATCCTATAGTAATTGATAAAATATTGATGCATCATATTTATTCATGTACAACATCTACATATAGTATTTCATTCACAGTTTATCGAGCTTCTTGTACTAAATCAGTCATCTTTATGTTTCCTAATACTTTTAAAACTCTGATTGCATGTTGACATTTTTAAGAATAAAATTATTTGTTAAATAAATGCTCAGAAATGCATGTTATTCATATCAAAGCTTCTCTGCCAAAATGGATATTGTAGTTATTCATTTTAGACATTCTAAGCTTAATTTCAAAGAGATTAAGTATATAATTGCCCAGGAATGCAAGTATCTCTGATAAAGTGTTCCTATCTTCCTGGCACTTCCAAAGTCACATTTGTGAACTAGTAAGCCCACTGGGTGCTTACCAGTTGAGCAAATAAAGCAATCATGTAAAAAACACATCCAGCTGTTCTTTGGTTTTTTTTTTTTTTTTGGATAAAACATTTTATATAAAGAAGTTATAGGAAAGTGATGTAAGCATCATGGTGGTATAAGACGTCATCCCTGTTCAGTTCAGTTCAGTTCAGTCACTCAGTCATGTCCGACTCTTTGTGACCCCATGGACTCCAGCATGCCAGGTTTCCCTGTCCATCACCCTCTCCCAGAGCCTACTCAAACTCATGTCCATCATGTTAGTAATACCATCCAACCATGCTCTATCATCCCCTTCTCCTCTCGCTTTCAATCTTTCCCAGCATCAGGGTCTTTTCCAATGAGTTGGTTCTTCGCATCAGGTGGCAAAAGTATTGGAGTTTCAGCTTCAGTATCAGTCCTTCCAATGAATATTCAGGACTGATCTCCTTTAGGATGGACTGGTTGGATCTCCTTGCAGTCCAAGGGACTCTCAAGAGTCTTCTCCAACACCACAGTTCAAAAGCATCAATTCTTTGGCACTCAGCTTTCTTTTTTTTTTTTTTTTTTCCAATGGCTCAACTGTTTTTATTATTTTGTTCTGTTCTTCTTAGGCCAGGCTTTCCATTTTCAAGGTCACCTCCATTCACAAGATAGCTGCTGGAGTTCTGGCTTAGCCCAACTCTCACATCCATACATGACTATGGGAAAAACCATAGCTTTGACTAGATGTACCTTTGTTGGTGAAGTACAGGGATGACAACCGCTTCCAATTTGCCTTGAATGTTAGGTCCATGAATCAAGGCAAATTGGAAGTGGTTGTTATCCCTGTATATTAAGGTTATTAAGGCCATTAAGGTTCATGGTCTTCAGTTCTAATTGTGCTGCAGCCTTGTTGTGGTCCAGAAATGATTTTTTTAAAAAAAGCCACTTGTTGCATAAATAGCAATGTGTATTGTGTTGATCATTGTTGTTGCTTTTGTTTAGTCACTAAGTCATGTCTGAGTCTTTGTGACCTCATGGACTGTAGCCCATCAGGTTCTTCTGTCCTTGAGATTTCCCAGGCAAGAATACTGGAGTGGGTTGCCATTCCCTTCTCCAGGGGATCTTACTGACTGAGGCACCATACCCATGTCTCTTGCATCTCCTGTATTGGCAGGTGGATTCTTTACCACTACCCGACCTGGGAAGCCTTGATTGTATCTGTATTTACAAACAAATCAGTTCTATAGACATTTAAGTTACTTAAGCATAAATGAAAACCAAGAAATTGTAAAGGTAATGGTTGATAGAATTGATTACATAAAAAGTAAACACATTTCTATGCCAGGAGAACAACAAGTGAAAAAATGATTACAGCATAAATGACAAAAGGTGAATATTCTTAGTACAAAAAGGGATTTTATAAATCAATGAGAAAAAGACAAATATCCTCAGATAAAAATTAGTAAAAACATAAACAGTGTAAAAAAAGAAAACAACAGAATGTGCCAAGAAGCATATGAAAGAATGCTTAATCTCCATGAAAATCAAAGAAATATAATTAGAAGCAATGATAGCACATGACTTGCAGTCTATCAAATATGTTTTAAAATAGCTTTTTATTGAGGCATGCTATAAATACAGAAAATCAAACATCAAAAGCATATGGCTAGTTGAATTTTCACAAACCGAACCTATCCCTACAACCAACACTCAGATCAAGAAACAGAACATTCATTACCTATATCCCAGAAGTACCCTTATTCTCCCAGTCACAACCTTCCCCTCCCACTGGAGGGTAGCCACTACCCTGCCTTCTATTAGCATGTTTTTTTTCCCATTTTTATCTTACATATTAATGGAATCAGACATTATATTATCTTTCATCTGGCTTCTTTTGCTCAGATAATGTTTGTGAGACTCATCTGTGTTATAGTATACAGTCATAGATCATTCATTCTCACTGATGAGTTAAGTAATTTACTGTAGATGTAATAAAATTTGTCCATTCTTCTGTTGAAATTCATTGTGCATTGAAAATTCATTCAGCCACTATGGAGAACAGTATGGAGGTTCCTTTAAAAAGTTAAAATAGAGCTACCATATGACCTGCGATCCCACTCCTGTGCATGTATCCAGAAAAAAACATAATCTGAAAAGATACATACATCCCAATGTTCATTGCAGCACTATTTACAATAACCAAAACATGGAAGCAACCTAAATGCCCACCAACAGAGGAATGGGTAAAGAAGATGTGGTACATATATACAATGGACTATTACTCAGCCATTAAAATGAATGAAATAATGCCATTTGCAGCAACATGGGTGGACCTAGACAGTGCCATACTGAGTGAAGTCAGACAGAAAAGGAAAAATATTGTATGACATCCCTTATATGTGGAATCTCAAAAGAAATTATACAAATGAACTTACAAAACAGAAAGAGACTCAGAGAACAAACTTATGGTTGCTGGGGGAAAGGGATAGTTAGGGAGGTGGGGATGGACATTACACACTGCTGTATTTAAGATGCATAACCAACAAGGACCTAACATATAGCACATAGAACCCTGCTCAATGTTAGGTAGCAGCATGGACGGGAGAGGGGTTTGAGGGATAATGGATCCATGTATATATATGGCTGCATCCCTTCGCTGTTCATCTGAAACTATCATTACTTTGTTAATTGGCTATACCTCAATACAAAATAAAAAGTTCAAAAGCAAAAAACTTGAAACCCTAAAAAAATGATATTTATAAAAATTCTTGTAGCCTCACTGAGTATAATGGAAAAAAAAGAAAAGAATGTAACTGTTCAATCCTGGAGGGTGCTTAATTATGTCACATTAACAAGAACACATTCTGTATGCATTCTAAATGTTGGTTATTAAGAATACACAGCCATATAAAATCATTTTATGTTAAGTAAAAAACCAGGATATAAAATGAGATTGCACCCTAATTAAAGCTATGCAAAAACAAATACAGGAAGCCACACCAGAAAGAAACAGATTAAAAAGATAATAAAGGTTGAGTTAAGGTGACAGGACTACGGGTGATTTTATTTTGCCAATTTTCTGTAATATAATTTCATTACTTCTACCACTGTGATTAAATGAATAAGAATTTCTTTTGAGAACTGTAAAATTGCAACACCACTGTTTAATAGCATTAAAATTAGTCAATTCTCTATTGTTTTGCTAAGACTGAAAAAAGAAGACAAAAATTCTTTCAATAGTTCCAGTTTGCAACTATTATGAATAGTGCTCTCTTGATCATTTTAATGCATCTTTTGATATTCCTAAGAACACATTTCTGTTGGATGTATACATAGGAATGAAATTGCTGAGTCATAAAGTGTGTACTTTTCCAGATTTAGTAGATACTGTCAAATAGTTTGTACCAATTTACATTACCACCAACAATGTATGAGTTCCAATTATTCCACATCCTTACCAACACTTGGTATTTTCCATTACTTCGTTTTAGAGCCATTCTGGTCGGTATATAGCATTATCTTATTGACTTTTCTTAAGTATAATGAACCTGAGCATCTTTCCCCATATTTATTGATCATAGTTATACTTATCTTTGAAGTTTCTATTCAAGCCTTTTGTTCATTTTTCTGTTAGATTTTGCCTTTTATTGATTAATAGGAGTTCTTTGTATATTCTAGGTATGGGTCCATTGTCAGATACATGTATTATGAATATCATCTCCCCTTCTTTGGGTCACCTTTCCCTTTATTTGAATGGACAGAAGTCCTTAATTTTAATATATTCTTTCAAAAATACTTATTTATGGTCAACACTATATTAGCCCTATTTAAACACTACAGGGTAATAAACATGTCCTCCTATATTTTCTTCTAAAAGCTTTGTGGCTTTATTGTTGGCAATGGATTTTAAAATATAAAACTCAATGATGGCAACTTCTAGAAAAATGAACATACTCACTGTATTGTAACATTTTAAAAGTCCATATTTTCCTGCTGCCTCAAAAGAAAGTGAAAGAAAGTGAAGTCGCTCAGTCGTGTCCAACTCTTTCCGACCCCATGGACTGTAGCTTACCAGGCTCCTCCGTCTATAGAATTTTCCAGGCAAGAGTACTGGAGTGGGTTGCCATTTCCTTCTCCAGGGGATCTTCCCGACCCAGGGATCGAACCCAGGTCTCCCACATTGCTGGCAGACACTTTACCATCTGAGCCACCTGGGAAGCCCTGCTGCCTCAACATCCTTACAAAGAAGCTGTGAACACATCTCCCAGGAAACGAGGTACACCAGTGTAATAAAGCTGATTCCTCCACAAGTTCCCCCTCTTGCCCTTCTCTGACTCTGACCTAGGCATTCAAACCTACTTATGAAATTCCATCACACCTTTTGCTTGTGGACTCCAGCCTGATCCCAGTAAAGGCACTTGCTCGTGGGTTCTCACTCTCTCTCAGTCCCCACCTGCTGGGCTGAGCTTATGTGGTCCTTGTGTGGCCTGGCATACCTCCCTCTAGGACCTGAGAGTATATAAATCTTCTAATCTTATATGTCACTCTGAATGTAATTTCCACAGTCATATTGAACTGATTCTTAAAGACCCCACAGTGGGAATTTATTCTCTTATTCACAAAACACTCACACGATGCTAATTGCTATGTAAATTGCTCCAAATTTTCCAAACGTAATTTGGTAAACAACAAAAAAAAAGTTTTCAAGTTTTATGTATGTATGTATATATTTCGATATTTGATCTACTAATTCACCAATCAGGGACTCATCTTAAGGAAATAGTGTGACAAGAAAAAAGATTTACATACAAAGATGTCCAGTATTATATTTGTGAATAAAAGCAAAAAATAAATAAAATTAGAAATAATCTAAATGACCCTCAACTGAGAAATGATTAATGAACTATAATTGTCACAGTATGGAACACTGTTTGCTAGTTCAGAGTAATCAAGAAGTTTGTATGTATTAACAAGATGATACATGTATGATATGATATGTAAAGTAAAAGCACATACCCAAGTCACAAAAACTGTAACAAAAAAGAAAAATATTTATAAATTTTATTACATTAATATTAAGAAGTTATATTCCTCAAAAGAAGAGGTGGCAAGAATACACAGAAGAATTGTACAAAAAAGATCTTTATGACCCAGATAATCACGATGGTGTGATCACTCACCTAGAGCCAGACATCCTGGAATGTGAAGTCAAGTGGGCCTTAGGAAGCACCACTACAAACAAAGCTAGCGGAGGTGATGGAATCCAGTTGAACTATTTCAAATCCTGCAAGATGACACTGTGAAAGTGCTGCACTCAATATGCCAGCAAATATGGAAAACTCAGCAGTGGCCACAGGACTGGAAAAACGTCAGTTTTCATTCCAATCACAAAGAAAAGCAATGCCAAAGAATGCTCAAACTACCTCACAATTACACTCATCTCACATGCTAGTAAAGTAATGCTTAAAATTCTCCAAGCCAGGCTTCAGCAATACGTGAACTGTGAACTTCCAGATGTTCAAGCTGGTTTTAGAAAAGGCAGAGGATGCAGAGATCAAATTGCCAACATCCGATGGATCATCGAAAAAGCAAGAGAGTTCCAGAAAAACATCTATTTCTGCTTTATTGACTATGCCAAAGCCTTTGACTGTGTGGATCACAATAAACTGTGGAAAATCCTGAAAGAGATGGGAATACTAAACCACCTGACCTGCCTCTTGAGAAACCTGTATGCAGGTCAGGAAGCAACAGTTAGAACTGGACATGGAACAACAGACTGGTTCCAAATAGGAAAAGGAGTATGTCAAGGCTGTATATTGCCACCCTGCTTATTTAACTTATATGCAGAGTACATCATGAGAAATGCTGGGCTGGAGGAAGCACAAGCTGGAATCAAGATTACCGGGAGAAATATCAATAACCTCAGATATGCAGATGACACCACCCTTATGGCAGAAAGTAAAGAAGAACTAAAGAGCCTCTCTTTTTTTAAAAAAAATTTATTTATTTTAGTTGGGGGCTAATTATTTTACAATATTGTAATGGTTTTTGCCATACATTGACATGAATCAGCCATGGGTTTACATGTGTTCCCCATCCTGAACCCCCCTCCCACCTCCCTCCCCATCCCATCCCTCTGGGTCATCCCATTGCCCCAGCCCTGAGCATTTGTCTCATGCATTGAACCTGGAATGGTGTTCTGTTTCACATATGATAATATACATGTTTCAATGCTATTCTCTCAGAACGTCCCACCCTCACCTTCTCCCTCAGAGTCCATACAACTGTTCTATGCATCTGTGTCTCTTATTCTATCTCGCATATAGTGTTATCATTACCATCTTTCAAATTCCATATATATGCATTAGTATACTGTATTGGTGTTTTTTTTCTGGCTTACTTCACTCTGTATAATGGGCTCCAGTTTCACCCAACTCAATAGAACTGATTCAAACGTGTTCTTTTTAATGGCTGAGTAATATTCCATTGTGTATATGTACCACAGCTTCCTTATCCATTCGTCTGCTGATGGACATCTAGGTTGCTTCCATGTCCTGGCTATTGTAAACAGTGCTGCGATGAACATTGGGGTACCCGTGTCTCTTTCACTTCTGGTTTCCTTGGTGTGTATGCCCAGCAGTGGGATTGCTGGGTCATATGGCAGTTCTATTCCCAGTTTTTGAAGGAATCTCCACACTGTTCTCCATAGTGGCTGTACTAGTTTGCATTCCCACCAACAGTGTAAGAGGGTTCCCTTTTCTCCACACCCTCTCCAGTATTTGTTGCTTGTAGACTTTTGGATAGCAGCCATTAAAGAGCCTCTTGATGAAAGTGAAAGTGGAGAGTAAAAAAGTTGGCTTAAAGCTCAACATTCAGAAAACTAATATGATGGCATATGGTGCCATCACTTCATGGCAGATAGACGGGGAAACAGTGGAAACAGTGGCTGACTTTATTTTTCTGGGCTCCAAGATCACTGCAGATGGTGATTGCAGCCATGAAATTAAAAGATGCTTACTCCTTGGAAGGAAAGTTATGACCACCCTAGATAGCATATTAAATAGCAGAGACATTACTTTGCCAACAAAGGTCCATCTAGTCAAGGCTATGGTTTTTCCAGTGGTCATGTATGGTTGTGAGAGTTGGACTATAAAGAAAGCCAAGGGCTGAAGAATTGATGCTTTTGAACTGTGGTGTTGGAGAAGACTCTTGAGAGTCCCTTGGACTGCAAGGAGATCTGACCAGTCCATCCTAAAGGAGATCAGTCCTGGGTGTTCATTGGAAGGACTGATGTTGAAGCTGAAACTCCAATACTTTGGCCACCTCATGCGAAGAGTTGACTCATTGGAAAAGACCCTGATGCTGGGAAAGATTGAGGGCAGAAGGAGAAGGGAATGATGGAGGATGAGATGGCTGGATGGCATCATCGACTCGATGGACATGGGTTTGGGTAGACTCCAGCAGTTGGTAATGGACAGGGAGGCCTGGCATGCTGCGGTTCATGGGGTCACAAAGAGTCGGACACGACTGAGTGACTGAACTGAACTGAACTGATTCCTCAAAAGACACCACAGAGTGAACATTTCAGGATGCAGAAGAGGAGAACATACTTGCAACTCATATAAATGTGAATGATTGGTATTCAGAATATATAAAGAACTCATACAAATCAATAGGGAAAAGACAAGCAACCTAAATAGAAAAAAAATGAGGAAATGATTTGAACAGTTACCCTCACAAAACTGGAGAAGGAAATGGCAACTCACTCCGGTATTCTTGCCTGGAAAACCCTACAGACAGAGGGTTGCAAAGAGTCGGACATGACTAAGCAACTAAACCACCGCCACCATCCCACAAAATAGTAAATCCAAATGGCCAATAATCATAAGAAAAAATGTTCAGCCTCATTAGTAATCAGTCAAGTAAATTTAATGCAAAATCACAAGAACTACTACTACATACCCACCAGATTGGCAAAACTCAGAAAACATGACCATGCCAAGTGTTGAAGAGGATATGGAACAACTGAACTTCTCATGCACTGGCAGTGGGAGTGTAAATTGGTGCAAACATTTTGAAAAATAATTCAGCATTATCTAATAAAGCTGGGGACATGGATACACAGTGACCAAGTAATTCCGCTAGATTTATAACCTAGAGAAATTCACACACATATGTTCAAAGATACATGCTCTTTTTTAAGTTCATACTAACATAGTTTGTAATTGGTCCAAACTGGAAATAATGCAAATGTCCATCAACAGCAGAATGAATAAACAATGGCTATGTATTCATGCAATGGGACAACTTCAGATAAAAATTACAATTAACCTCATAAACCTAATGTTGAGTGAGAGAATCAAGGTACAAAAACTGTATTACACACAGAGCAATTCTATCTCTATAAAGGTAAAAAAAAAAAAAAGAAGAAAGAAAAACACTAAAAAATAATATGTAGGGATATATATCTAGGTGATAAAATTATTTTCAAAAAAAAATCCAGAAAGTGATTATCATAAAATTCAAAACAGTAGTTATAAGATGTGATTGGTGAGGAACCCATGGCAGACTTGGGGTGTTGGAAATACTCTATTATTTGACTTGGGTTGGGTAATTCATCATATTAAACATTTACATTCATCATATTGAATATTTACATTCCATACTTTTCTCTAAGTTTGTATTACAATAAAAAGCTTTTTTAAATGCACACACACACACACACACACAAGAAATCCCTATTGTGATATAAATGTATGAAACCCGCTTAAAAGATGCAAATCAGACTAACAATAGTGGTGACCTCTGGGAAGGGAAGGAAGAGGACAGGGGTCAAGGTTTAGAGATCGAGTTGTCAAAGGGGACTTTGACCTTATCTATAATGTTTTTCATTTTAAAAGTATATTATTCATGTATACTTGTGTAATTAAATGTAAATTTTGATGGAAGTATGAAAACAAAGAAAAATAAAAACAAAAAGTGTGTTTTATTCTGAAGTTTTTAAATGATACAAAATCCCTTGTACACACAATGTACAAAAGCAAGTATACATTTGGAGGAAAACAAAATATTTGTTTATCTCTCAATCATGGGATTATGGATGATCCTTTCTCTTCTTTGTGTTTTCCCTGTATTTCCTAAATATTTATAATAAACACATGCATACTTAAGTCAGAAAAAATTTGTGAGAATCAGTAAGGAAAATATAAACTCACTCAAAGAAAATGGGTAAAGGACCAAAATCAGACATTTCAGAAAAGAATAAATTCAAATGGTGCATCATTAGTGGAAATTTGAATTAAAACAAAAATGTCACTTTTAACCCAGACAGGCAAAGATTACAAATATCAAGAATATCCAATATTGCCTAGGGTGTGGGAACAATTTCTTATGCTTCTTAGTAGAAATCCAAATGGAAGCAGACTTTCCAGTGGTTATATGGCAATATGTATTCAGTCTTTTAAATATCTGCTTCCTTTGACCCAGTAATTTCACTTCTAGAAAACCACCCTAAAAAGATAGAGATATACAAGATGGCTTACATTCTTGAATGGCCATAGCAATATTATTTAACACTCAATATTTGAGAACAGGATAAATGTACAAATAGAGGACTGGTAGGAAGAAACACACACACAAACACACACACACACGTTATACCATTAAGATATTTAAATTAGAAATCATTTTCACAAACATGTAATAATAGGGGGAAATGCTAAAGATATAATATTAAGTAAAAAAAGGAAGACATAAAGAAATACCCCGGTTCGATTACAGGTTCAAAAGTAAAAATTAAAACAGTGTATGCATATGAGTGTAAGAATGTTAAGTAAATGTGTACACAGAAAAAAAAGTCTAGAAGAAAACATAATGGAATATAAACAACAGCGTTAATGGTAATTTTTATTTTCATCTTTGTGCTGTTCTAGATCTCCAGATTCTTTTTGATGAACCCATTAGAAATAAACACATATTTTTAAATGTTTAAAACTTTATAATAAAGCTGACAGTGATGCAGTGGTCTGATGATTTCTTTCATAAAAATTACCTCTGACATTCTAACTATTTTCATGCCTCTCTCCAGCTAACTCTGTAATTCACTGTGATCTCACCCAGAGCATCTTTCTTGCTCTGTAAATTTTGCAGTGGCTTTTAGCCAAGAGCAATAAAAGCTGACCTGACCTGATCTGAAAGTTCAGTCAGTGGTAACAAAAGGAATTTATATCTTTGCTCTGCTAAATGCTCCTTCCTTCCTACCACAATCCCTGCTATTATTGAACTGCTGTCCACATTACCAAATTATGCTGACCATCAGGAGCTAATGGGCCAACTGTTAAGACAGCTATTGATCTTAACATGCCATGCCTGTGAACATTAGCATGTTATGAAAAATATATATATAGTGAATAATAACTTCATATAAATGAAATGTCAGTCTTCATAAATATTAGAAGATGCAAGTTTCACATGGGTCAGCAGACATCTACATGTCATTACTCATTTCTTTCCCATGGGGTCCCAAAGCTGAGTTAATCAAGTATAGGTCAGAAACAGGTCACCTGACACCAGCAGCTTGTGAATAGTGGTAGAAAATTCAAAATAATAAACAGCTCACCATCTCTCTCTTTTTCATACTGGTGAATATCAGGAACTCTAAAGACAGAATTCAACTATTTTCAGCAATGACTCCTGACCATGTTGAACACTACATCAATTATTAGCTAGACTTCACCAAGCACCACTAATTCACAAATATTTATTGTGTTCACTAGTGCCAGACTCAGTTCTAAGAACTCGGTATACATTAGTGAAAAAAAGACAGAAATCTCTGCCCTCATGGTCCCTGCATTCCAGTCAAGGGAGACAGACTATAAACAAAAAGGAAAGTTAATAAGTAATGTAGTATGTTAAGCCATGATTAGTGCTATGGAAAAATAGAGTAAGGTCAAGGAAACCTGTAAGTGTAGAAGGTAGGGCTCAATTTGCAAGCAGAAGTAGAGGATAAGACTTTTTGAGAAGGTGACCATGGGATGTCCATATCTCCCTTCAAGGAAGGAGTGCAGCTCCAGCTGCTGGAAATGCTGCCAATCCCTTCAGGGGGTGCCTCAGCTGACCTTGCTTCACCCAAGGTCAATCCTGAACAAAGAGTGGCTCTTTCAGCCCAATGGAGGACAAGTATGTCAGGCCATTTTAGCTCCACAGTTCACTGTAGGACTGACTGAGAGTCAGCTTCACAGCTTGGCTTCTTCCTCTGCTCCTTCTCCTCCCTTCCATAGATGTTGATACCAACAGCACTCCTTAATTAACATCCTGCATGCCAAATATCATCTCAGAGTCTGCTTTCCATAGAACCCAACCCATAAGAGTGGCATTTAAGCAAATGTTTGAAGGAGATGAAGGCTGGGTGTGAGCCATGCAGATATCTTGAGAAAGAGCATTCCAGAAAGAAGGCACAAACAGTGCAAAGGGCCTGAGGCAGGAGCATGCTTGGAGTGGTCAAAAAACAATAAGAAGACAATGAAGTTGGAGTGGATTTCAAGGAATTAATAGGAAATAAGGTCCCTCAACAAGAGATGGAAAATCATGGGAGCATCTTGAGCAGGAGAAAGACATAATCTGATTTAAAATATCACCTGAGCTGCTTGATGCTGTGTAGAGAATACGTTGTAGAAGGCAATAAGGAAACTAGAGGCTAGGTAGGAATCTATTAAAGTAATCCGGAGGTGAGTGATGATGGTGGTTTGGTCCATGAAAGTGGCAGTAAAGACAGAGGGAAGTCGTCAGATTCTGGAGACATTCTAAAGGTAAAGTAAGTTCTCCAGGATTTCCCAATGGATTGGATGGAGAATCTATGAGAAAGAGCAGAGTTCATGTTTAAGCATGATAACCTTGGGATGTCTCTATCCATTGAAGTGTAAATATCGAGTACATGGTTCATAATAGAATCTAGCAGCAGAAAAAAGTTTGGAAAACAACATTGTATTTAAACCTTTCTGACTGGGATGAAGTCATCAAGGGAGTGAAGGCAGACATTGAAGAGAAAACTGGGATCAGGACATTCAATGTTGAGACTTCTGGGAGAAGAGGAGAAATTAGCAAAGGTCACTGAGAAAGAACAACCATTAAAGATGGAGGAAAGTGAAGAGAGAATGATGTTTTGGAAACCAAGTGGAAAACATGTGATCAACTATACCACTAGCAAGTCAAGGAAGATGAAGGCTGAGAAGCAACCATTGGAACTAGTGACGTGGAGAATTTTGGTGGTGTTGATAGGAGCAGTTTGAGAGGAGAATGAAAATTATTGGAAGAAAAGAGAGGGGACTTACAATTTTCATTTTTTACTTTCTTATGCTGGTCCCAGGCTACATCCTTTTCATTTACAGGTGACTTCAGACAAGACACATTGCTTCTCTGAGCCCTCATCTGAAGATGGAGAAGCCGGTACAAGGTCATCTCCCAGAGCCCTTCTAGCTCTCACAACAGGGCTGACCCAGAACAGCTATATATGAATACAGATCACATCAGTGTCTATTTCTGCTTTCAGACTTCTGGGCCAAAACCCAAAAGACAAGGCTGGAATAACTACATCACCATTTCAAGAGGCCTGAGATCCTTTGAGACTAATAAAATTGATCCTTTGAGACTAAAAAATTGGTCCTTTGTTCTAATAAAAATGTTTAGTCTATGGGAGAAAATATTTGCAAACAATGCTACTGACATGGGATCAATTTCCAAAATATACAAACATCTCAAACAATTCAATAACAAAAAATTTAAAAACTCAATTAAAAAATGAACAGAAGACCTAAACAGATATTTCTCCAAGGAAGACATACAGATGGCCAACAGGCATTTGAAAAGATGCTCAATACTACTAATTATTAGAGAAATGTCAATCAAAACTACAATCAAGTATCACCTCACAACAGTCGGAATGGCCATCATTAAAAAGTCTACAAGTGATAAACTCTGGAGAAGGTATGGAGAAAACACTCCTACACTGTTGGTGGGAATGTAAATTGACACTGACACTTCAGACAACAGTATGGAGGTTCCTTTAAAAACTAAAAAGTTATCATATGATCCTATAATCCCATTTCCGGACATATACCCGGAGAAAACTCTAAATCAGATACATGCACCCCAATGTTCGTAGCAGCACTATTTATAGTAGCCAAGACATAGAAGCAACCTAAATGCCCATTGACCAATGATTGGATAAAGAAGATGTGAAATATTACTCAGCCATAAAAGAATGGAATAATGCCATTTGTAGCAACATGAGTGAACTCAAAGATTATCATACTAAGTGAACTAAGTCAAACAGAGAAAGATGAGTGACATATAACACCACTTATGGAATAATGCCATTTGTAGCAACATGAGTGAACTTAAAGATTATCATACTAAGTGAACTAAGTCAAACAGAGAAAGATGAGTGACATATAACACCACTTATATGTGGAAACTTAAGAAATGATACAAATGAACTTATTTACGAAACAGAAACAGACTCACAGACATAGAAAACAAACTTATGGTTACAGAAGGGGAAAGGGGGTGAAAAAATAAATTACGAGTTGGGATTACCATATACACACTACCATACATAAAATAGATAAACAAGACTCTACTGTATAGCACAAGGAACTATATTCAATATCTTATAGTAACCTCTAATGGAAAAGAATCTGAAAAAGAATATATGTATATTGATATATATATATATATATGTATAACTGAATCACTTTGCCGTACTCTCAAAACTAATACAACATCATAGAACGTCCCACCCTCATCTTCTCCCTCAGAGTCCATAAGACTGTTCTATGCATCTGTGTCTCTTATTCTGTCTCGCATATAGGGTTATCGTTACCATCTTTCAAATTCCATATATATGCATTAGTATACTGTATTGGTGTTTTTCTTTCTGGCTTACTTCACTCTGTATAATGGGCTCCAGTTTCATCCATCTCAGTAGAACCGATTCAAATGTATTTTTTTTAATGGCTGAGTAATATTCCATTGTGTATATGTACCACAGCTTCCTTATCCATTCGTCTGCTGATGGACATCTAGGTTGCTTCCATGTCTTGGCTACACCATTCCATGTTCGATGCATGAGACAAATGCTCAGGGCCGGGGCAATGGGATGACCCAGAGGGATGGGATAGGGAGGGAGGTGGGTGGGGGGTCCAGGAAGGGGAACACATGTAAACCCATGGCTGATTCATGTCAATGTATGGCAAAAACTATTACAATATTGTAAAGTAATTAGCCCTCAACTAAAATAAATAAATTTATTAAAAAAAAAACTAATACAACATCATAAATTAATTATAATCCAATAAAAAATGGTTAATAAATGTTCAGTCCAGCGAAATAGCTGCCCCAGAGAAGACCCACTTCTTTGGTTCTTGGCATGATTTTTCATTACAGAGGTTCTCTGATTTGAGTGAGCAGGAGATCACCTGCCGGGCTTGTTAAAATATAATTAAAATGCAGTTTCCAATTCCCTAGATCTGGGTTGGGGCCTGAAGATGTACATTTTTAACAAGCCCCCAGATGCTGCAGCTGCTGGTTGAGGAACCGCAGTTGAAGAACCACTACCTGATTACATTGTAGCCCATCAAAAGTAATATTTAGGGAAACACAAAGAAATTCTTTAAAATAAAAGCAAACACAGATATTCAAAATAAATGAGCTCTAGAAGCAGGCTTCTATTTCAGACTTTGTCTGGTACCACCTCTTGGTTCCTTTCTCACTTGTCCTCTTGGTGGGAACCTGCATTCACTGATTACACTGGTTCCAGCTGGGAAAGAATGTCTTTCTTCAGAGGAGTCTTGTTTTCTTCCTCCCTCTGCTCTTGCGTGTGAAACCGAGGTCTCATTAGCCCTTGGAACACATCCCAATTTAGCATCAGCTGCAAATTTAATTAATGTCCCAGGTAATCCTTCTTCACAGCATGGAAGAAGATGTTAATTAAAGCAGAGGCAAACTTAGGCCCCCTATTCCTCCTGCTCCTACCTGCCATTATCTGGCCTCATTCTCAGTATCCTAGCAGTTCTTAGAGAATTCCCAGATCCAATCCTATGTGAATTCTATTTGTAGGAAATGTCATTTTTCATTCTTTACATCATCTGGACATCTGTGATTTGATAGACTCTGATTTGAAGTGGGAGTTTTCACCCTGGTTTACTGCTGAGGTATACAAACTGACTATTCCCCACTGTTTACTTAGACTCTTCATGAAACCCTGGAGGTGACCATCTGACTATGGAACAAGCCAGTCATAGAAACCTGCTCCCCCATGCTCACACTCACTATCAAAACCTCCAGGGCCCCAGAATTGCCTAAAAGCTGATCTAGGAAATTATCAGATTCAGAAAGAAAGGTAAAGCAAAAACCATGCAATGTGGGGATATATTAAGATCACTGTTCCAAGAGTAAATGACTCCAAAGGCCCCACCAATTGCACCCACAGATCCTCACTGACACAAAGCACTCTACCCACTCCCTCCCAATCCATCCCTATATCAAAACTGGTGCATTGTAAGTCGCTTCAGTTGCTGACTCTTTGCGACTCCATGGACTGTAGCCCCCCAGGCTCCTCTGTCCATAGGATTCTCCAGGCACCAGTACTGGGGTGGGCTGCCATGCCCTCCTCCAGGGGATCAACCCAGAGGTCAAACCCACATCTCTTATGTTTCCTCTCCTGCATTGGCAAGCACGTTCTTTACCACTAGCACCACTGACTACCGGAATCAAATTCACTGTGTCTCACAGTTTAACATTTCACCTTGTTCAAATCCATGGGGATTAGTGATAACCTTCTTTTAAGACCCTCACGTTAGAACAGTGGTCTCAACCTTAGCTGCTCCGCAGAATCACTTGGGGCGGTTTACAAATCCTGAAGCCCAGGCCACGCTCCATGCCAATTAAATCTAAATCTCTTTGAATGGAACTCAGGCATCAATAATTTTTAAACTCTCTAGGCATGTGCAGCCAAGGCTGAGAATTACTGCATTCAAGTGGATTTGCCCAACTTTTAATTCTAACCCTTGTCTGAGGCATTGCTCTTTACTGAGGAATTGGGAGATTTCACGGAGGAGGACATTTTTCATTGAAGGAGCATTCATAGAAGAAGGGCAACTCCAGTGGGAACATGTGCTGGGCTAGAGAAAAAGGGAAGAGGACTAGGAGGTGCCAATGGTTACAGGGGAAGTGTTAAAGGTGTTCCAGGCCAATATTTTTAATATCTGGGGCCATCTCCATACCCACAAAAATGGGTAAAACCCACACTTGCCTTTAGCTCCTGCTTCCCATGGCCATCTGTTCAGATTCAGATTTACTGTATTTACTTGGTGCCACGGTTTGGTTAACCAGTGCACTAATGGTGTTAATAGGGCTAGCAGTGGCCCACAGCCATGTGAGACATTGTTTCTGTGGAAAATATGAGTGTTCCAACCATAGCCTTACCTGCAGATTTCTAGGTTTGAACTACTTTCTTCCCTTCCATTTGCCTAAGCCGGTGGAGCCAGGAACTCATGAGTGCCAAGCTGAGCATTTGATCCCTGGGTAGGCTAGTCAACCCCTCAGACCACCCTTTCACTCTGGTCTCTCCTCTCATGAGTGGTGACTGTAGCTCGCAAAGAGAATTGAGGAAGGAAATGTAGCTTACCAGCACATTGAGAGGCCAGCTGAAACAACATCCGAAGTGCAGGTCTCTAGTAAATCCATCATGTCAACTTCAAAGACAAAGCAAACTCGTTCATTCATTCATTCAACTGTGGCCTTTCTGCTCAAAGATCACTTCCCTTTAGGATCATCCTTCCAACAGCAAGACTCTTAAAATAACTACCTCTGAGGTACCATCAGCACCACTTCCTTTGTGCTATGTGCTTAGTTGCTTAGTCGTATCTGTCACCTCCAAAATTTTCCTCATGACCTTTTGTAATGTCTCCTTCCCACTCCTTATAGCCCTGCCCATCCTCACACCTATCTCCAAACTGGTAGGAATAGGCACTATTAATTATTCCTGGCTCTGTATGACTACTGGACACTCTTCCCTCTAAACCTTGGGGAAGTAGAAGCTTGAGATTGGTGCCTTAGACCACTTGGCCATACTGATATGCTCCCTCTAAACCTTTGGGATGGTTCTCTCCCCAGCCTTGTGTAGTTTCCTCACACATATGCTGATCAGTACTCTGTGCTGTGCTGCGCTTAGTTGCTCAGTTGTGTCCAACTCTTTGTGATCCCATGGACTGTAGCCTGCCAGGCTCCTCTGTCCATGGGGATTCTCCAGGCAAGAATACTGGAGTGGGTTGCCATGCCCTTCTCCAGGGAATCTTCCCAACCCAGGGATCAAACCTAGGTCTCCCGCATTGCAGGCAGACTCTTTACCTTCAGAGCCATTGCTTCCTTTGAGTTCCTGTTAATGAATTGAATTGTGTGCCCCCACCCCACATTCCTGTGTTGAAGTCCTAAAGCTCCCCTGCCCAGTACTTCAGAATGTGACCTTAATTGGAGATAGGATCATTACAGACATAATTAATTAAGATGATGTCATACTGGCATAGGGTGGATCTTTAATCCAACATGATTGGTATCCTTATTTTAAAAAAGAGAAATTTGGAGACAGATACACACAGAGAGAATGCCATCATTGAAAATATAGGCAGAGATCAAGGTGATGCTTATAGAAGCTAAGGAATACCAGAGATTACCAGCCAACCACCAGAAGCTAGGAAAGAGGAATAGAATAGATCCGCCCTCGCAGCCTTCAAAGGGAGCCAATCCTTCTGACACCCAGACTTCTAGCCTCCAGAATTGTGAGAACATTCATTTCTGTTTGTGGTGCTTTGTTACAGCAGCCTTCCCAAATGAATCCAGTTTCATTCCTCTGTGTGTGTTAGTCACTCAGTTGTGTACAACTCTTTGCAACCCCACACACTGTAGCCTGCCAAGCTTCTCTGTCCATGGGATTCTCCAGGCAACAACACTGGAGTGGCTTGCCCTTCCCTTCTCCAGAGGATCTTCCCGACCCAGAGATCAAACCCTGGTCTCCTGCATTGCAGGCAGGTGCTTTACCATTTGAGCTATAGGGAAGTCCTTAATTCCTAAATATACCCAAAGAAGTTTGTCTTAAGTGGTTGTCATTGGCCAGAACATTCTGGTTGTTTTTCAGAAAAGTGCTTTCATCTTCTATTCTCTACAGAGCACTTCCATGAATTTTTACTTATTTACCTGTTTCTGTGTTTATGGTCTATTTTTTCCCACTTCTCAAGGATAAGCTTCCCAAGAGGTAGTGTGGCCCCACAGTTGGGACTCCAGCCTCAGAAGCCAGACTGGGCTGAGTACCAGCCCAATAATAGCTCTGTGACCTTGAAGGAAGGTTATTTGATGTCTTTGTGCCTCAGTTTCCTCATATGTAAAATGAGGGTAATAGCACTGTCTGTATAGATTTCTGGCAAAGATTAAGCAAGATAGTGTGTCTTTGGCACATTATAAACTATATGCAAATGTTAATTATCACTATTGAGAGCAGAAGCATTGACGATTTTATTCAGTCAGGGTCGTCCAATGTCATTAACAGTGCCTGGCACAGAGCAAGTGCTCAATAAATATTTGTTGGGGAACTGCACATTTTATTCCAATGGATTAATATATGCACCATGCAGCCTTGAAAGGATTTTTTGTTCACTTATCCTTGAAGACTAACAATGTAGATTGAGCAAGTAGCAAAGACCATGAATTAATATTTACATGTTCTCTTAATTTTGAAGGGGCTAGAAAATCTATTTTATGAGCTACTCCATTTTTTCAAATATTTGCAAAATATTTCTGACTATCTTTTTCAGATTTCCATTGCTACTCAAATTTCTTTTCAAATCAGCCTAAATGTGCTTGAATATCTTTTCCCCAAATTTCCTAGCTGAAAAATCATTCAGTTAATTTTCCATGGAAAGTGGTGATATAAGTAACTTGATTGGTGAGTTTAAACATACATGGTATCTAGTAAGAGAAAAAATTAAAAAGACAAAGAAAAATGTTGAGTGTCATCAAATCTCTCAATGTCCTTTCTCTCAGAACAGCATGAGCAGAGCCATGCTGGAACACCCCCAGCTGGTGTATTTGTGAGGAGAAAAGTCTTGTTCAGAAATATAACTGGAAAAGCCTACCTACTTCAGGGCAAACTGCTGGCTGTTGCTGGTTGAAGCTAAATTTATGATGGATTAAAAATGTTCATCAGGACTTCTGTCTCTCCCTCTTGCACACAGAGCTGTACACAATCAGACATTAATGAAGACAGAAAGCATTTACTAACACACACACACACACACACACACACACACACACACGAACAAGCATTTTAGCCCCTCTGAATCACCCAGCCAAAAAGAGATGGGGTGGATGAGCACAAAAATAGCTCTTTCTGAAGATATTTCTGTTAAAATGGAAGTAATTTTTAATAAAAAAATGGAAGTCATTTCTGGTCAAGATCTCTTAAAGTAACAAATATTTCTTGCAAGTATTGTCTAATTCTTTAGTATTTTAATAAAAGCCTTGTAAAATTCAAAAATAAATGGAAGTCATAACTAATGGCATTGATTTTTGCAAACCCTGGAGGTTCAGGATGCTCTCCACCACATTGCAAGCCCACATTGGGCACTAATTCCTGCTGAGACCCCATCTCAAATCTCAGCAGCCTTTTCTCATGCTAATCTGCCACTGGGATCCTGTGCTGCTGAGCTGAGCCCCATGATGAACTCAGAGCATTCTCCAGCTGAGTGCACAATTTGCTCAGCACCTGGGGCAAAGAGCTACGAGATGCAGAGAGCAGGAACACAGTGGAAAATTGAAGAAAGACACATGTCAGACATGTCAGGGAGATTGCTCAACCATCCAATTGCTCCAGAGTGAAGGGGTTGAGTGAGGAGAGATGGGGAAACAGTGAGGGAGGTTGGGATAGGGACACAGAGTTTTAGAAACTCATGAAAATCCTAAATATGGGACGTGGTTTCCACTGATCTGTAGCGCTGCAAGGCAGATCCATTATTATCACCCGATAAATCCTGCATTTCTGAGGGAGTCAGAAATGTGTCCACCTTGGTTTCTTGAGCCATAGAACCTCTACATGACAAATAGACAAATTCCCCTGAACTGGCTTCCTAGAGGCAAGCTATGAGAAGGATAAAAGGTGAGAGGCCTGTGTGAGGGAGTGTGGGGAGAAGGCGGGATGAAGGGACAATCTGGGAGACGTGTAGTGACACACTATGTGAATGTAGCCACCAGGACAGTGGCTCAGGATATGAGAATTGAACTAATACTTATGAGACACCTAACACTCTCCTAAGCATGTTAGCTCATTACCTCAGTCCATCTAATGATAACAGTATAAGATATCCTTCTATCACTATTTTACAGAGAAGGGTACAGAGTTTGACACCACCCACTGCAGATCCTGCCAGGAGAGTCATCTTGCTGCTCTGTGAAGCTCCAATGATGTGGTATGCACACAGAGAAAAGAGTACAGACAAAACCACAGGCGTGTGAACAGACGCTTTAAAAAGGTATCTGTGTATGGCTGAGTCCCTTCGTTGTTCACTTTAAACTATCACAACATTGGTAATTGGCTATAGTGAAAAGAAAGAAAGGGAAGTTGCTCAGTCGAGTCCGACTCTGCAACCCCATGGACTGTAGTCTACCAGACTCCTCAGTCCATGGAAATTTTCCAGGCAAGAGTACTGGAGTGGGTTGCCATTTCCTTCTCCAGGGGATCTTCCTGACCCAGGGATCGAACCTGGGTCTCCTGCATTGCAGGCAGACACTTTATCATCTGAGCCACCAGGGGAGCCCCAGTAACTGGCTATACCTTAGTACAAAAGAGAAAAGTTTTTTTAAAAAGATATTTGTTTGGCCAATGACCTGAGCAGCAGATGTGTTTGTGTCTTTTTTTTTTAATTTTTCAGTGCTATCTTTTTTCATACTTGGTATGTTTATTTAAAACCAAATTTGTCAAGAAAGATGCCAAGACAATTCAAAAGGGAAAAATCGTCTTTTCCACAAATGGCACTGGAAAAATGGATAACAAATGCAAACGAATGGAGTTGGACCACTACATCATACCATATACAAAAATTAACTCAAAATAGACCTAAATGTAATAGCTAAAACTAAAAAAAAAATTAGAAGAAAACAAAGTTAATATTTCATTACCTTAGATTAGGCAATGTTTTTTTAGATATGAAATCTAAAGCACAAGTGAAAAAAGAAAAGTGGATAAATGGAACAGCAAAATTAAAAACTTTTGTGCTTCAAACAACATGATCAAAAATGTGGAAAGACAACACACAGAATTGGAGGAAATATTTATAAATCATATATCAAATAAGGAATTTGTCTCCAAAATATATAAAGAACTCTTACAACTAAACAATAAAATACAAATAACCCAATTAATAAAATGGGGGAATGATTTGATGTGAATAAATATTTCTCCAAAGAAAATATACAAAAAGCCAAAGCCCACATGAAAAGATGCTCAGTATTAGGGGAATGCACTTAACAACCACAATGAGATACCCTCTAGGATGGCTAAAATAAAAAGGACAGACAGTAGCAAGTGTTGGTGAAGGTGTGGAAAAACTGAAATCCTCATTTATCATTAGTGGGAATGTAAAGTGATGCAGACATTTTGGAAAACAATTTGGCAGTTCTTCAAATTGTTAGACATTGAGTTACCATATGACCCAGCAGTTTCACTCTAGGTATCTACCCCAAGAGAAATGAAAACATATATCCACACAAAAACTTGTACATCAATATTCACAGTAGTATTATTCACAGTAGCCAGAAAGAAAAAACAATTCAAATGTCCATCAGCTGATGAAAAACAAAATGTGGTATAGCCATGCAATATTATTTGGTCATGAAAAAGAATAAAGTACTGACATATGCTTTCAAACATGGCTGAAGTTTGAAAACGTTATGCTAAGTGAAAGAAGCTAGTCATAAAAGGCTGCATATTGTATGATTCCATTTATACGAAATGTCCAGAATAAACAAATCCATAGTAAGACAAAGTAGAGTAGTGGTTTCAAGAGGCTGAGAGGAAGAAAAGGCAATAGGGAAATTGCAATAGATATGGCGTTTCTTTGGGGGATGATGATAATATTATAGAATTAGATAGTTGTGATGAGTGTACAACTTTGTGAATATGCTTTAAGAAACCAAGCTGTACATTTTAAAAGGATAAATTTTATGGAATGTAAGTTATAACTCAATAAAGTTATTTTTTAAAAATTGATTTGTTCCAAGAAGAATTTAAGGCCACAAAAGATCTAGGACTTCCCTGGTGGTCCAGTGGTTAAGACTCCACTCTTCCACTGCAGGGGGCAAGTGTTCCATCCATGGTCAGGGATCCCGCATGCTGCATGGTGTGAGCCAAAAAATAAAAATTTTAAAAATCAAAAAATTACTTCCCCAGTATTTGCATGTGTACTCACATAGTCTAAGGTCTTCAAACTTTTTTGACACCCCCCCCAAGATAAAGATTTAAGACCTACTACAAAAATTTGAAAATAAAAACATGTAGTAAAAACTAAGGAAGCTAGGGCTTTGACCAAAACACAGCTTAGATTTTTCAGTAGGTGATCTTTAACAACTTTGTTTTTATGTTTTTCTCTCTCTTTCTGTATCTACATCTGTCCATCTCTCCTTCCTTCTCATACAGCTTTTTTAAACAAAATATCAATAGCAATTGATATATTTACTCAGGAAAGGAAGGAAGCAAAATGGATGTCTGGCTGGCTGGCTGGACAGATGGGCGGACACAGAGGCAAAGAAAAGAGCTCTTAGAATACATTTCAGGTTGGTTTCAGTACTACCTTCTCACAACTTGTTCTTCCTATGTTTGTCTCCTATTTGCAATTCTGCCTAGATGTCCCAGAGATCTCAACCACTGTCAAAGGATTGCAATAGCAAAATGAGATGGAAGGTGAATGCTGTTGGCACCTACCCAGATCCCTTGTTGGCCAGGTACACCTAGATGCCAGCTGCTACAGGTGTTGGCTGATAATAACTAACTGCCATCCTTTTCTCTAAAACTGGCCCTCAACCAAATGGGAAACACCTTGACGAGGAGCCTCTGCCAACAATTCCCCCACCCTAGGGCCTGACCTCAGCCAATCTCTAGCTGGCCACTGATGGATTGACACAGGGGTACAAAAGACAAATCCCTTGCCTCAAGATGGACCAATTTCGTAACACAGTTTGGGCTCAGAAGCTTCCTCCTAAGATAGGGCTAAAGCTATTCTCCAGCTGAAATCACATCCTGAGCAAGCTGAGCAAGCTTCATCACCCCTCTCTTTCCTGCTTCCCTCTATCTCTCCTTCTCTCCAACAAATTACACAAGAATCCAAATTGCAGGCTCTGCTTCTAAGGAACCTGACCTAAGACGTTGTGTCACCATGGGCCTTGCTTTCCTTGTCTGTTGTCTAGACTTGCCTGAGGGCTCAGTGGGTACATGACTCACCCCCCATCTGTGGATCAGTGCTCTCATCTGTTCTCACAAACCCCCAATAACCACTGTAGAATCTGATTGACAATCATCTCTCTTCCTCTCCTTTCCTCCTATAATACAACCAAAGGACTATCAGGTCCCTTACAGTCATGTCACATAAAACTTCCCAATGTCTCTTTAAAGACTGGGAAAGGAGAGGACAAGGCATATTTCCAGACTCCAGGCTTCTGACATCATCCAGAGAGAGGAGAAGCCAGCACCTATCAAGATCATCACTTGTGTTTTCAATTACACATAACAACTCCTGGCTCCAGTCATACCCCCCTCTCCTCACCTCCCCTGACATTAGATATTGTGAGTTTATGAAATCATCAATACCATGGCTTACTTTACTCTTTGGCAGAAATTATAGCCCAATTCCATCTTTCTTGCCCATTCTGAATAAAGTTGGTATGTATTCCTCAAAGAACTTTGCTATGATAACTTCAGATATGCAAATGACACCACCCTTACAGCAGAAAGCCAAGAGGAACTAAAGAGCCTCTTGATGAAAGTGAAAGAAGAGAGTGAAAAAGCTGGCTTAAAACTCAACATTCAAAAAACTAAGATCATGGCATCCGGTCCCATCACTTCATGGCAAATAGATGGGGAAACAATGGAAACTAGTGGCAGACTTTATTTTCTTGGGCTGCAAAATCACTGCAGATGGTGACTGCAGCCATGAAATTAAAAGACACTTGCTTCTTGAAAGAAAAGTTGTGACAAACCTAGACAGTATATTAAAAAGCAGAGACATTACTTTACCAACAAAGGTCTGTATAGTCCAAGCTATGGTTTTTCCAGTAGTCTTGTATGCATGTGTGATTTGGGCCATAAAGAAAGCTGAATGTCAAAGAATGGATGCTTTTGAACTGCGGTGCTGGAGAAGACTCCTGAGAGTCCCTTGGACTGCAAGGCGATCCACTCAGTCCATCCTAGAGGAAATCAGTCCTGAATATTCATTGGAAGGACTGATGCTGAAGCTGAAACTCCAATACTTTAGCCACCTGATGCGAAGAGCTGACTCATTTGAAAAGACCCTGATGCTGGGAAAGATTGAGGGCAGGAGGAGAAGGGGATGACAGAGGCTGAGATGGTTGGATGGCATCACTGACTCAATGGACATGAGTTTGAGCAAGCTCCGGGAGTTGGTGATGGACAGGGAAGCCTGGTGTGCTGCAGCCCATGGGGTCACAAAAAGTTGGACCCGACTGGAGCAACTGAACTAAATTGAACTGAAAACTTTCCCTGCCCCATTTTGAGAGGTCACAATTCATTCTCTATAAACACCATTGTACCTTCTTTTAAATAAATGATGATAAAAGTAGTAACAGGGTATGAAGTCAGGAACAGGCTTGAGTAGGGGAAGTGGGGTCCACTGGTCATTTATATCTGTGTTTCTCAAACTCTATTATGTGGAAGAATCACCTGGAGATCTTGTAAAATGGGGGTTCTGAGGTGGGGCCTGAGATTTTAGATTTCTCACAGCCCCCAGGTGATGCTGATGGTTCTGGTCTATGGGCCAAACTTAGAGTAGCAAGGGTTTCAGGTGTTGTTTTGTGAAGAGAAGTTAAATGTTTGTTTTTTTTGTCACAGAAGGCTACCATGCCCCAAAAGACTTGCAGGTAAAGATGGAGTTTTGGTCTTTCTCTTAAAAAGGGGAGGACACATACAGTCACTGTTAACCATAGAATGGGATTTGGTCTTGGCAGAACTTTTCAGGGCAAAAAAGATCTTCATGACCCATATAATCACGATGGTGTGATCACTCACCTAGAGCCAGACATCCTGGAATGTGAAGTCAAGTGGGCCTTAGGAAGCATCACTATGAACTAAGCTAGTGGAGGTGATGGAATTCCAGTTGAGCTATTTCAAATCCTAATAGATGATGCTGGGAAAGTGCTACACTCAATATGCCAGCAAATTTGGAAAACGCAGCAGTGGCCACAGAACTGGAAAAGGTCAGTTTTCATTCCAATCCCAAAGAAAGACAAAGCCAAAGAGCATTCAAAGTACCACACAGTTGCACTCATCTCACAAGCTAGTAAAGTAATGCTCAAAATTCTCCAAGCCAGGCTTCAACAGTACATGAACCATGAAATTCCAGATGTTAAGCTGGTTTTAGAAAAGGCAGAGGAACCAGAGATCAAATTGCCAACATCTGATGTACCATCAAAAAAGGAAGAGAGTTCCAGAAAAACATCTATTTCTGCTTTATTGACTATGCCAAAGCCTTTGACTGTGTGGATCACAACAAACTGTGGAAAATTCTGAGAAAGATGGGAATACCAGACCACCTGACCTGCCTCTTGAGAAATCTGTATGCAGGTCAAGAAGCAACAGTTAGAACTGGACATGGAACAACAGACTGGTTCCAAAGAGGAACAGGAATATGTCAAGGCTGTATATTGTCACCCTGCTTATTTAACGTGTATGCAGAGTACATCAGGAGAAACACTGGGCTGCATGAAGTACAAGCTCGAATCAAGATTGCTGGGAGAAATATCAATAACCTCAGATATGCAGATGACACCACCTTTATGGCAGAAAGTGAAGAAAAGAGCCTCTTAATGAAAGTGAGAGAGGAGAGTGAAAAAGTTGGCTTAAAGCTCAACATTCAGAAAACTAAGATCATGGCATCCAGTCCCATCACTTCATGGCAAATAAATGGGGAAACAGTGGAAACAGTGGCTGACTTTATTTTGGGGGGCTCCAAAATCACTGCAGATGTTGACTGGAGCCATGAAATTAAAAGACGATTGCTCCTTGGAAGAAAAGTTACAACCAATCTAGATAGCATATTAAAAAGCAGAGACATTACTTTCAACAAAGGTCCATCTAGTCAAAGCTATGGTTTTTCCATTAGTCATGTATGCATGTGAGAGTTGGACTATAAAGAAAGTGGAGCACCAAAGAATTGATGCTTTTGAACTGTGGTGTTGGAGAATACTCTTGAGAGTCCCTTGGACAACAAGGAGATCCAATCAGTCCATCCTAAAGGAAATCAGTCCTGAGTATTCATTGGAAGGATTGATGTTGAAGCTGAAGTTCCAGTACTTTGGCCACCTGATGCGAGAGCTGACCCATTTGAAAAACCCTGATGCTGGGAAAGATTGAGGGCAGGAGGAGAAAGGGACGACAGAGGATGAGATGGTTGCATGGCATCACCGACTCAATGGACATGAGTTTGAGTAAACTCCAGGAGTTGGTGATGGACAGGCGTGCTGCAGTCCATGGGAGTCACAAAGAGTCGGACACGACTGAGTGACTGAACTGAACTGAACTGAGCTACCACCCCTGACTATAGGACATCAAGCCTCTCCCCTCACCCTTACTCCTGAAGGCTGGCCTCACAAAGAGGGCTTTAGGTCCAGAGTCAAGGCCTCCTGTCTAGCACACTGAGTAGGAGGGGTCTATTGCCCTCCCCTGTCTATTGTGCACTTCCCGGCACACCAGGTGTCTAGCTTCTTCCTGGCACACACTGAGAACAAGCATTTCTGTGTTGGACTCTCCTATCCCTCTCCCACGTCCTGGACATCCCTTTGGTGACTCTGTGGATGGTCAGAAGCCTATGTTTTAAAATCATTTAGGGCTCTCTATCTGCTGGGGGGTCACATGTCCACAGTAAGTGGTTTGTCCAGGAAGGAAGGAATCTCAAAGGAGCTGGAGTAGGAGGTGAAAGGAAACCTGAAACCCAAGGAGACAGGGCTCTAGGAGGGGAGATAAGGAGTAAGGGAGGACTTCCTGTTCGCCCCCAGGCTTTGTGGGGCCTATGGTTTAAAAGATTGGGAAGTGAAATGAAGTGTTAGTCACTCAGTCATGCCCAATTCTTTGTGACCCCACAGACTGTAGCCTACCAGGCTCCTCTGTCCATGAAGTTCTCCAGTCAAGAATACTGGAGTGGGTTGTCATTCCCTTCTCCAGGGGATGTTCCTGACCCAGGAATCAAACTCAGGTCTCCTGCATTGCAGGCGGATTCTGTACCGTCTGAGCCACCAGGGAAGCACAAATGATTGGGGTCACTTTGCGGAGAAAAATAAAAACTTACAAAGACAAAATTAGGTAGGAAGATGAACAGTTATCTAGAATGAGACAGAAGTCACAATGAATTACAAAATTTAAAACGCCATTAAGTCCCACAATATCAGTATCACAAAATCCAGAAAAATAACACATTTCTATTTAATGAGTTTGATGTGTGACACTGTGTAAGTTTAAGGCATATAGCATGTTACTTTGATAAAGTTATATATTGTGATATGATTGCAGATCTAGTGATAAGTATCACATACATAATTATAGTACCACATTATTATCTATATCCATTATCCTGTGAGTTAAATATCTATGGCTTATTCACTACTTGCTCTAAGTTTGTACTCTGAAACACCTTCAATCCATTCCCATCATCTCCTGGTAATCAACATTTTACTCTCTGTTTTTTACAGGTTTAACTTTTTTAGGTTCCCCATATAAGTGACGGAGAAGGCAATGGCAACCCACTCCAGTAGTCTTGCTTGGAAAATCCCATGGATGGAGGAGCCTGGCGGGCTGCAATCCATGGGGTCACTAAGAGTCGGACACGACTGAGCGACTTCACTTTCAGTTTTCCCATTCATGCACTGGAGAAGGAAATGGCAACCCACTCCAGTGTTCTTGCCTGGAGAATCCCAGGGACGGGGGAGCCTGGTGGGCTGCCGTCTATGGGGTCGCACAGAGTCGGACACGACTGAAGTGACTTAGCAGCAGCAGCAGCAGCAGCATATAAGTGATATCATACAGTATCTGTCTTTCTTTGACTTATCTCCATTAGTATAATGTGCTCGGGTCCATCCATGTTCCTTTCTCATAACTGAATATTATTTTTCATTGTATATGTGTTCCACATCTTTTTTATCCATTCATACATTTATGGACATCTGTGTTGTTGCAGTACTTTGACTATTGTGAATAATGCTGAAATAAGCATGTATCTTGTTGAATCTTGTTTTCATTTGCTTTGGGTATATATCCAGAAATGGAATTGCTGGATCATGCAGTAGATTTAATTTTTAATTTTTTGGGAAACCTCCATATTGTTTTCCATAGTGGTTGGAGCAATGTATATTTCCATCAACAGTATCTAAGTGTTCCCTTTTCACCACATCCTTGCCAGCATCAGTTATCTCTAGTCTTCTTGATGACAGCCAGTCTAACAGGTGGTTTTGTTATCAAAGTAATGTGGGCCTCAGAGAAGGAGTTTGAAAATGTTTCCTTCTCCTTGATATTTGGAAGAATTTGAAAAAGATCACTGTTACCTCTAAAAATTTTGTATAATTCTCCAGTGAAACCACTTGGTCCTAGAGTTTTCTATGTTGGGAAATTTTTGATTACTGATTCAATCTCTTTACTCACTATTGGTCTGTTCAGATTTTCTGTTTCTTCATGATTCAGTCTTGGTGGTGTTTCTAGAAACGTATCCATTTCTTCTATGTTATGTAATTTGTTGGTTCTGTTCACAGTAGCCTCTAAGAGGCAGGTCTAGTGATGTTCAACTCCCTCAGCTTTTATTGTCTGTGAAGGCTTTTATTTCTCCTTCATATCTGAAGGATACCTTTGCTGAGTATTCTTAGCTGGCAATTTTTATCTTTCAATATATTAAATATGTCATTCTACTCTCTCCTGACCTCTAGAGTTTCTGCTGAGAAATTTGCTGATAGCCTATTTGGGGTTCCTTGGACTGCAAGGAGATCCAACCAGTCCATCCTAAAGGAGATCAGTCCTGGGTGTTCATTGGAAGGACTGATGTTGAAGCTGAAACTCCAATACTTTGGCCACCTGATGCGAAGAGCTGACTCACTGGAAAAGACCCCGATGCTGGGAAAGATTGAGGGCAGGAGGAGAAAGGTATGACAGAGGATGAGATGGCTGGATGGCATCACCAACTCGATGGATATGGGTTTGGGTGGACTCAGGGAGTTGATGATGGACAGGGAGGCCTGACATGCTGTGGTTCATGGGGTCGCAAAGAGTTGGACACGACTGAGCAACTGAACTAAACTGTAGGTTACTCCATTTTTTTCCCCCAGCTGCCTTTAAAATTCTTTCTTTATTATTGACTTTTGACAGTTTTAATGTAATATGACTCAGAGCTCCTTTGTTTTGAGATAATAAGTGTTCTATTAGTTTCGTGAATTTATATATCCAGTTTCTTCTCCAAGTTTGGGGAGTTCTCAACTATTATCTCTTTATACACTCTCTGTTCCCTTCTCCCTCTCTTCACCTTCTGGGATACCCATTATTCTTATGGTTTTGAGTGGATTCAGGTAGTTCTCACAGAGTTTCTTCTTTTTAAAAAATCTTTGTTATCTCTTCTCTTCCACCTGAATCATTTATTTCTGTATTTCTATCCTCGAGGTCACTAATTCTCTCTTCCATATGATCTGCTCTACTTTCAGTGCATTTTTAATGCATTTTCATCTCATTTATTGAGTTATTCAGCACCAGAATTTCTGTTTGGTTCTTTTTTAGAATTTCAATAACTTTGGTAAAGTACTCCTTCTGCTTGCTGATTTTATTCCCAAGATCACTGTTTTGCCCTTCTGAGCTTTTTTACAGCTCGTTGATTTTCTTCATAACAGCTATTTTAAATTCTCTATCAGTTGGACCACAATATTCTATAATCTCTGGGGTCGGTTGCTGGAAAATTGTCCGTTTCTTTTTTGTGACACCGTATCACCATGATTTTTCACAGTGCTTGCTGAGAAGTGCCTCAGTCGCCACATTTGAAGTAGCAAACACATTTCTTATTTAGGCAAGGTTTTGTTTGTTTTGATTCTAAGAATTAGACAGGTAGGTAGTTAGGAACTTTCCTTTTGTTTTCCAGAAGGTGGCATTATAGCATAAGTTTTTGGTTTCTCTTACCAGAGCTAACTAGCTGCTAAGGTTGGGAGCACATATTTTTTTTAAAAAAAGCAAAGTGTGATGGCAGAGTAGGGGGAAGTCTGCACCTACCACTTGGGCGTTGGATGTGCCCATGGTACAGAAGGGAAATCCTCCATTTGAGGGATCTCTGAGGTCCATGGACAGTTCTCTGCTGCCTGCCAGGGCAGACAGCTGGACACGCTTTCCTACAGTTCTCTTTGTCTGCCTACTTCCCTTTCCTTTCCCTCCCCTTAGTCACTATGGTCTCTCTTCAGAGAAAGCAACTGACTCCTCCAGCTGCAGCACATGTGGCCAGGCAGACTCCCACTCACCACCTTCACCCTTCCTCTTATCTGCAAGAAAGGTTGTGCTGGCTCCCTGCCAGACCAGCCGCCACCCTCTCTGCCATCACCACCTCTGCCACTCCCGACTCTGCCACCACTTCCCTCATTCAGCCACCTCCTCCACAGTCCAATCCACCCACCTTCTTGGTGCACAGATGGATGAATGTCTCAGGTATCCCGGTACGCTGTGCAGAGGCACAAATTCTGTTTTCTTTTTTTCTGCATTATGGCTGTCTGATAAGTTGTGAACCAAAGGGGAGAGATAAAAGGGATGACTCTCACTGCCTTGATGCTGACATCACTCCCATGACATTTTTATGTGTTAATTAATCATTTGACGTACCTCCATACTATGTGCTTGCTTTTTTCCCCCCTGCATACCTGTATCAGTTACCTACTGCTGCCGAACAACTCTAAAACTCAGTGGCTTAGTGGTTTAAAACAATCAAGATTTATCATTTCTCACAAATCTGTGGTTTGAGTGAGTGGGGGTCATGTGGGTCTCATCTGGGATGAGTTAGGCAGTTGCAGTCAGACGGTGGCTAAAAAGGCTGGATGGTCCAACATGGCCTCATCCACGTGTCTGTGGCCTTGATTACATCGACCAGCTGAGCTACTTTCTCCACATTGCTGCTTACCATCCAGCCTGGTCTTCCTTACATTGTGACAAAAGCATCCCAAGAGGGTGCCAATAGAAGCTGTGAGGCGGAAGGTGCAATGTCACTTTCACTGCAATCTACTAATGAAAACAAGTCATAAAGCCATTACAGATTCAAGGAGCAGGGAATAATGGATTCCACCCCATGCCAGAAGAGCCGCAAAGTCACTTGCTAAGAGATGTGAAAATGAGGAGGCATGAGGCTTTGGGGGTCAATTAATCTAAAAATCAACCCAACCACAATACTTTTGATTGCCTCTTCAAACAATGATTTCGTGGCTATCGATTATAAAAAATAAATTTGATCCTTGGGCTTGAAAGGAAAACAATGATCTTTTCCCTCCTTTTAAGGACTGATGTTGAAGCTGAAACTCCAATACTTTGGCCACCTGATGCGAAGAGTTGACTCATTGGAAAAGAACCTAATGATGGGAAGGATTGGGGGCAGGAGGAGAAGGGGACGACAGAGGATGAGATGGTTGGATGGCATCACCGACTCAATGGACATGGGTTTGGGTAAACTCCAGGAGTTGGTGATGGACAGGGAGGCCTGGCGTGCTGCGATTCATGGGGTAGCAAAGAGTCAGACATGACTGAGCGACTGAACTGAACTGAACTGAACTGAACTGATATTATGAAATCATTGTTTGAAGAGGCAATCCAAAGTATGGTGGTTGATTTTCAGAATAATGGCCCCCAAAGCATCATGCCTCTAAGAGTCAGCTGGCCCCCGGGTAGAATATTCTCTGATCTGCTATCTGTTCAAACCACCCTTTCATCCATTTTATTTATTTTTTTATTTATTTATGGCTGTGCTGGGTCTTTGTTGCTGCATGCAGGCTTTCTCTAGCTGAAATGAGCAGAGGCTTCTCATTGCAGTGACTTCCCTTGTTGCAGAGCACACAGGCTCTAGACAGACAGGCTTCAGCAGTTGTGGTGCACAGCCTTAGTTTCCCTGTGGTATGTGGGATCTTCCAGATTGGGGATTGAACCCATGTACCCTGCATTGGCAGGTGGATTTAACCACTAGACCACCACGGAAGCAAGCCTACATTTAAGAAAACAAAACATGTGGCTTGGGTGGCAGTGGGGATCCAAGCGTTGTAGAGTCTAAAGCTTATGCATTTGGAGACCCTCTTTAAGAAATAGAATATAGTATTAGCAACACAAGATTAGATTTAATAGTACATATTTATTGGGAATTAGGAATATATGCCATCAAATTATAAATCTAAAAACATATGTCATATAATATTTCAAAGCACATAACACAAACATCACAAATCCCTCCAAAATACAGACAAATTTTATTAATAGACCAGTCCACTTCCAAAGCACATTTATAGTTGTATTTGCTGCATCATTAAATATTTCCTAACACAAAAAACTTCTGTTTTGACTAGGCATCACAGAGAACCAAATCCTCCATTCAGAATTTTACACATCTGACGAGCTTCTAGAAGCCTTAGTACATTTCAAACTTTGTTTATTTTCACTACTGTTAAAAGATAATTCTCCAGAAAATGTAAAACCATAACTCTCATACTGATATAAAAATGAATCCATGATAAAGATTTTACTTAACTCAATCAGTAAGGACCCAAGCAGATGTTCTAAAGGTGAAATCCAAAAAGCATGAATTTATATGAAGTAAAAGAATATTGAAATGAATATGCAAATAGAGGTTTTACCCACAGTCAAGGAGGGAAATCAGTTGGACCTCTCCAGGACAGAATAGAGTTTACATATCTATGGCCAAGAGTTATTTTGTATTGTTATTACTGTATTTACGAATTAAAGAGCTGTAAAATGGGGGCTTCCCTCATAGCTCAGTTGGTAAAGAATCCGCCTGCAATGCAGGAGACCCGAGTTCAATTCCTGGGTCGGGAAGATCCGCTGAAAAAGGAATAGACTACCCACTCCAGTATTCCTGGGCTTCCCTTGTGGCTCAGCTGGTAAAGAATCCGCCTGCAATGTGGGAGACCTGCGTTCGATCCCTGGGTTGGGGAAATCCCCAGGAGAAGGGAAAAGCTACCCACTCCAGTATTCTGGCCTGGAGAATTCCATGGACTATACAGTCTATGGGGTCGCAAAGAGTCAGACAGGACTGAGTGACTTTCACTTTCACTTTCAAAATGGTTCCCAGAATCTGATAACCTGGAGGAATGGTCTTTAGACAACGCATAATTTCCCATTGAAGCACTTTTCCTGTTACCCTCTCCCCACTTGACATCAAAAATAATCTCAAATACACATTATTCATGATAATAAAATAAGGTTGGTCTCATTAGGTGCAGCCTGATTACTCATGTAGATGCAGCAGAGGGTTAACTCACCACATAATAGGCTTCTTTAAATTTGCTGGAAATTTTCATAAGTAATCTCAGATCTGACTCTTAAAAGCCTCTGCTTACTTGCTGTGCTGAAGTTAGGAAGCCAAGCCAAGAAACTCTTGCCACCAGGTTATGGGTTCTGGTCATCAGTAAAACCCATAAATTTGATCAAATACTTTTTTTCTTGATGTTTCACCAACTTATCCTAAGTTTTGAGGGACTGCCAGGAAGTGACCTTCCTCACCGCTTCTAAGGTTGAGATCAGTGAGCCAGGTCCTGGGCCAATTTTTCCCAGAGGTCTTCATCAGTACTGGCTCCATAAGGCCAACCTAGTTCCTTACAATGGGCTGGTCATAGCTGATTAGATGAGCATCATTCTCAAATATGACATTTCAAGGAAGACCTTGGTTTCATAGCCAATTTTTTTCCAATTATATTCTGTTTTTTTTTTTTAAAAAAGGAGGTACAGTCTATGTAAATAATGATATTGCTGTAAAAAAGGATGAAGACTCAATAAGAGTTTCTGAATTCTGAAGGGAGCCAAACAGAGAGGACAAACCATCTTTTAGAAATGTTTCATTTCAGCTTACAAAAGCAGAATCTGCCAAATCTTTATGGGTTACAGATATCTTAAGAAAGAGAAAGGGCTCCCTTATAAATAGAAAATAGAACATCATCTTAGCTGTTCAAGCTATTATAACAAAATACCATAGATTGGGTAGCTTATAAACAGCAGAAATGTATTTCTCACAGTTCTGGAGGCTGGGAAGTCCAAGATCAAGGAAGTCCCAGCAGATTCGAAGTCTGATGAGGGCCCACTTGCTTGTAGATGGGCTTTTTCTCACTGTGTCCTCACATGATAGAAAAAGCAAGCTAGCTCTCTGGGGTCTCTTTTATGAAGGCCCTGATTCCATCCATGAGGCCTCCACCCTCATGACCTAATCACCTCCCAAAAGCCCCACCTCCTAATACCATCACATTGGGGGTTAAGTTTCAACACATGAATTTGGGGGGACATAAACATTTAGACTGCAACTTCCCTGGTAGCTCAGATGGTAAAGAATCTGCCTGCAATGCAGGAGACCCAGGTTTGATCCCTGGGTCAGGAAGATCTACTGGAGAAGGGAATGGCAAACAACTCCAATATTCTTGCCTGGAGAATTCCATGGACAGAGGAGCCTAGTGGGGTACATGGGGTCACAAAGAATCAGACACGACTAAGCAACTAAACATATCCACTAAGCAATTAAACAAATCCAAACATTCAGACTACACTAAACGTCACCTGAAATTAATGCAACATTGTGAATCAACTGTACTCCAATATACAATAATTTTTTTTAAATAGCATTAGTAATAGTCCAAACAAAATTGCTGTCATCTCTCATTAGTGCATTTGGTTATACGTAATTCATGGTTCTCTGTATCTTGGGTTAGAGTCTACCTTGACTAATTCAGCCCCTTGGTATAGTCTCAAAGTTTTCTGAGTGATGCCACAGGAAGCCTGTACCCAAGGGTCTACCCTTTAAAGTACTCAGTATAGTTCTTGTCCACAGGACTCTGAGACATTCTTTCTTTGTCGAAGACAAGAACTTGGACCAGTGAAGATTGCAACAACTTCAGAGAAGTATCAGAATAAAACAACAACAACTGAAAAAGATGAATTGTAGATGACAGAGGCTCAAAATAGCTGCATTTAATTTACTACTGATAATTTTCAAAAGTGAATGATCTGACAAGAGCTCACATCAAGAATGATGAAACTGACAAAGAAATGTATTTATTTCTGTGGCATGAAAAACAGAATGATAAAACCAATCCAAAAAATTCTAGATAAAATGTCTATAAGCATTATGATTAATGCTATTTTCAAAGAAGACAATGAAATTTGCATCTGATTTATAAAAATGGGTAAACATTTTTACAGAGAAAAAATATTGAGGCATAATGTATAATACAGTGTCAATATAGTGTAATGCTAATATTATATCCTATCATATAATAATCTTAAAAAATAATATATCATTAATATACCAAGTATATCACAATAATATACAAAGTAATATCATGAGTCTGGAGTATGTCCTAGACATCTGTATGTTTATTAAACTCCATAGGTAAGTCTGATAGGCATCTTTAATAGAAAACCATTGGCCTAGATTCAAATGTAAAAAAAAAAAACTGTGGCCAAAAAGCATTTTATATAACACCAAAAATGATGGCTGATGACACTGTGATAATGTCTATCATTGACTAATGTCATCATGCAAAGCAACCTCCAGGCTGAAGGATACAGACCATATTCTAGAGAGCAAGGGCATTGACAAATCTCTAGAAACTTCCCAAATAATGTCCAAATTCTAAAATATTTTTATTAAAAAGTTTGCCTATGCAAATTTAACCTAGAGAAAGCTTAGCATCTCTTCTTATATGACAACTCTTCCATAAAATTCATCAATAGTAACTTATCAAATATGTGCTTGTACATGTTCAGTTGCTCAGTTGTGTCTGACTCAGTGACCCTCGACTGTAGCCCGCCAGGCTCATCTGTCCATGGGAGTTCCCTGGCAAGAATACTGGAGTGGGTTGCCACTTCCTCCTCCAGGGAATCTTCCTGACCCAGAGATCAAACCTGCATCTCCTGTGTCTCCTGCATTGGCAGGCAAATTCTTTACCACTGAGCCACCAAGGAATAAACCTAGTTATTTCTAACATGTGTCTTTTATACGGTAAAATAACAAATCTTCATAGTTTTCCAGGGACCCCTGGGGAGATATTAAAGATTGTTCTAGGTGTAAAAAGATATTCTGAAAGTTTTATTTTATTTCATTAGGATTTGGTTTAGAGAATGCAAAAATTTTTTTAAGTTATCAGAAGAAATTTAGACACTTGATTAAGATGGGGTCATGGGAGGTTAAGAAACCATTCTCAATTATCTATTTAACCAAAGTGACAAAAAATATTTTTAAATGTATAGACTTTAATATGACTAATAAATTTTAGCTCTTTAATAAGTGAGGAACTCTGTTCATTTTCTTAAATGGCCAAAAGCATAATAAAGTCACCATATAGCACAGAAAATCGTCATCTAGGCAGAGTACAGAGAAACAGTAATCATTCATACTACAGGTGAAGGCAATAAGTAAACCAAAACAAACAAACAAACAAAAACCCATGAAAACTGAGGAAACTTTGCTCAGATTTTAACACATTGCATAGATTTTCAGACTCAAGCATTATAGACTAAGGCAAGCAAAATTCATTTTCCAAGTTTTGCCCTTTGTTAAGCTTGTTCATGTTCTGGAATGAACTAACAATTTAGGGCAGATTTCAGAGAGTCTATAAGCCAGAACTAATCTAGTAATAATACTGAGATGTTGTTGACATGCAACATGTTCATCATTGCTGTCTTTAAATAAATCAATATGAGTTTACACATTTAAACAACATCTTACTTTCAATTTCCAATACAGTAAATATCATTAGTTAGAACCCAGAAAAACAACAACAACCTCTTTGGAGTCAACAAGGTTGAAGAGTGTAAAGAGTTTTGGAGGACCCCAAACAAACAAAAAACAAGCAAAAAAACCCAAAACCTCTGAGAACTACTGTTAATAAGACAAAATTGCTATTTTCCATGAAATACAGAAGCATGTCCACAATTATATTTCTCTAAAATGACTATTCTCAAATAGAGTTTCAACCGCCTGTATTCATTACAACTATGGGGACCCACTAGGAAACTCAGAGTTGGTATAAAGATTATTTTAAGCTGAAGACTTTTGAGATTCAACAGCTGCAGGAGAAGAAAAAAAAAAAGCTCTCTTAGAACTTCCCTTATTTGACTAAAAACAGGAACTTCTATGAAATGAGGTTGCCATAAATTCCTCATTGCATTGGATCTATTCCCAGCACAAGGCAGTGTGCTAATAAAACCTACCCCAAATTCTTTCTCCAGAGAAATTTTATGGCCCATGAAGGAGACCACTCATACCTGGATAGACAAATATCATCACAAACTTTATCTCCTTCCTATTTGTTCTCCTGAAAATTCATTCATCATTACAGAAAGTCATTTGTTTTCCCATAAGTGCCCTTTCTCACTCTCCCCATCACCTACTAAGTTGGTATATAGCCTCAAATCTAACCACCCTTTGAGTTACTCATCACAAGTTCTCCCACATACATGTGTGTTGCATGCACAAATAAACTGTTTTTTCTTCTGTTAATCTGTCTTTTGTCAATTTAATTTGCAGTCCCCAGTCAGAGGATATAAGAGAGTAGAGGAAAAGTTTGCCCTCCCCTACATATCTATTAACCAAAGTAACTTCTATAATATTTCACAAAGAAAATTGGATGGAAAGGTGGATAATTGAGAACTCTCACATACAAGGATTTTAGAGCTTATGAATACACATTAACACAACTTTCTATAGCCACATGCTTTCTTTATACAAAAACTCTCAATGTGGCAAAAATGAATATATTCCTTAACAGAGCCAAAGATATAGCATCTCTATAGCACATAAAAATAAGAAACAAAAGCATATAAAGTCATATTTAATGATCACTGTTTCAGTATTCTAATTTATTTAGAAATGATCTAGATATCCAATGAACATCCATTAATTATCAATTTAATAGCAATCCAATTTTTGAGTATCCTAAAAATCTTTGGGATTATCTTCAAGTGGACATACTACAAAGCATAATTTCTGTTGAAATAAAATTTGTCAGAGTAACAATTCAATTTGCTGAAACACAAATTTACATTTGTCATAACTTTAAATGATAAGTAGAAGAAATGCTAGTTTGTCAGTAAATCTTCATAAGTTAAAAAGAACATACCTAAGCAAAGTGTGTGCTTATGTTATAGTTAACACTAATAGAAAAGATACAGCTATTTTTATTTAACTAAAAGCAATAAGTTAGTCTTATTTACCAAAGATTTGCCTAGATTAAGAAATAAAATTCTTAAACATTTTAAAATTAGTTTCTATAAGAATGTTTTATTCTAGCACAATTAAAGTATTAGAAGTTCAATTTCCTTATTTTCTGGTAATCTGGGGACTATCCAGTCTACGTGGATGCTTATTTATCTTTGTAAGCTGACCGGAACAGAAGTTCTTTAGGAGAATTTATAATAAAGTTTTTCTACAAGAGTTAGGGTAGTCAGCTGAACTTCTACCAGATAGGACAGAATTTGCATGTCTTTAGACAAGAATTATTTTGCATTGTTGTAGGTTATCTGCAACTTATGCCAAAGTATCAAAAACTAATATATAATTTAGAGCAATGTCCCCTAGTTAGTTCAGTCACTCAGTCATGTCCAACTGTTTGCGACCCCAGTGGACTGCATCACACCAGGTTTCCCTGTCCTTCACTAACTCCTGGAGCTTGTTCAAATTCATGTCCATTGAGTTGGTGATGCCATCCAACCATCTTGTCCTCTGTCATCCCCTTCTTCTCCTTCCCTCAATCTTTCCCAGCATCAGGGTCTTCTCCAATGAGTCGGCTCTTTGCATCAGGTGGCCAAAGTATTGGAGCTTCAGCTTTAGTATCAGTCCTCCCAATGAACGGGCTTCCCTGATAGCTCAGTTGGTAAAGAATCCTCCTGCAATGCAGGAGACCCCAGTTCAATTCCTGGGTCAGGAAGATCTGCTGGAGAAGGGATAAGCTACCCACTCCAGTATTCTTGGGCTTCCCTTGTGGCTCAGCTGGTAAAGAATCTGCCTGCAATGCGGGAGACCTAGGTTCTATCCCTGGGTTGGGAAGATACCCTGGAAAAGGAAAAGGCTACCCACTCCAGTATTCTGGCCTAGCGAATTCTATGGATTGTATAGTCCATGGGGTTGCAAAGAGTCAGACATGACTGAGTGAGTTTCACTTTCACTTTCTTTCACTTCCAGTGAATATTCAGGTTTAATCCCCTTGCAGTCCAAGGGACTCTCAAGAGTCTCTCCAACATCACAGTTCAAAAGCATCAATTCCTTGGCGCTCAGCCTTTCTTATGGTCCAACTCTCACATCCATACATGAGTACTGGAAAAACCATACCTTTGACTAGACAGACCTTTGTTGGTAAAGTAATGTCTCTGCTTTTTAATATGCTGTCTAGGTTGGTCATAGCTTTTCTTCCCATAGACATGCATACTTTTCCATTGAAACATAAATATTTCAATGTAATTCTGATGCTGGATACAAGAATATGTTCCTACCATGACATAATCTCAGTACCTGATCTTCGATATCACAGTGCCAAGGGAACCTATTCAGTGAATGGTGAAGGTACTCTTTGAAGCTATTCCTATACCAGGATGGCTAGCAATAACATAACTGTACACAGAAGTGACTTTATATGATTTGTCAATTTTTATCCCACTAAACTCCAACTCAACTTCCTCTTAGTTAGATCCTCAGAATTAGACAACACTCCAAGACTATCTGATACCACCTAACATGAAGGGAAGTATCATGGAATAAAAGAGTGAAACCACACAGAGGTTTATGATGGTTAGTTTTATGTTTTAACATGATCAAGCTATGGAGTGCCCAAACATTTGGTCAAACATTATTCTGGGTGTGTCTGTGAGGATGTCTTTGGTTGAGATTAACATTTGAAATGGTTAGCATACACACACTATTATGTATAAAATAGATAACCAACAAGGTCCTGCTGTATAGCATAGGGACTCTGTGTGTGTGTGTGTGTGTGTGTGTGTGTGTGTATGTGTGTGTGTGCTCAGTGGCTCAGTCGTGTCTGACTCTTTTGTGACTCCATGGACTGTAGACCCAGGCTCCTCTGTCCATGGGATTTCCAAGGCAAGAGTACTGCAGTGAGTAGCCATTTCCTGCGCACACAATGGGGGCTCAGATATCCTGCAGATAACACTCTTTGTTTTTTTCTTGCTTATCATACAAATGCAAACTAATTTGCTTAAGCTAAGAAGTAATTAATTGTACTAACACTTATCATTAATGTGTATTCCAATCAGAATAAGTTGCAAATCACCAAATGATAGTCTAAGACTTAAAGGCATCTAACAGTGTTTCATTTGATATCAATTCAGCTCAATTTTTGCTTCCTTCTGAGGACACTAGCTTCATCCTGAGTCTAATTGTGACAGGGCAGTGTCCCAAGCCTGTGACCAGCCCGCTCTGTCCTTCAGCACTACCAACACACTGAAACATTATTTAATCGAATCCTCCTAGGAGCCTAAATATCAATAACCTCAGATATGCAAATGACACCACCCTTATGGCAGAAAGCAAAGAAGAACTAGAGCCTCTTGACAAAAGTGAAAGAAGAGAGTGAAAAAGTTGCCCTAAAACTCAACATTCAGAAAACGAAGATCATGGCATCTGGTCCCATCACTTCATGGCAAATAGATGGGAAAACAATGGAAACACTGATGGACTTTATTTTTTGGGGGCTCCAAAATTCCTACAGATGGTGACTGCAGCCGTGAAATTAAAAGATGCTTGCTCCTTGGAAGAAAAGCTATGAACAACCTAGACAGCATGTTAAAAAGCAAAGACATTACCTTGCCAACAAAGATCCATCTCGTCAAAGCTATGGTTTTTCCAGTAGTCATGTACGGATGTGAGAGTTGGACTATAAAGAAACTGCGGTGTTGGAGAAGACTCTTGAAAGTCCTTTGGGCAGCAAGGAGATCAAACCAATCAATTCTAAAGGAAATCAGTCCTGAATATTCATTGGAAGGATTGATGCTGAAGCTGAAGTTCCAATACTTTGGTCACCTGATGCGAAGAACTGACTCATTTGCAAAGACCCTGATGCTGGGAAAGATTGAAGGCAGGAAGAGAAGGGGATGACAGAGGATGAGATGGTTGGATGGCATCACCAACTCAATGAACATGAGTTTGAGCAAGCTTTGGGAGCTGGTGATGGACAGGGAAGCCTGGTGTGCTGCAGTCCATGGGGTTGCAAACAGTCAGACACGACTGAGTGACTGAACTGAACTGAACTGACGAGCCTGACAAGGACAATATTACTCCCCTGCAATGTAGAGGTGAGGAAAATGAGGCTCACAGAGTTGAAATATCTCCAGTTTCCCCAGCTCACACTGACTGAGCTGAAAGGACTGACTTCTGCCTGACTCTGTATTAATTTCCTATTGTTCAGTCATTAGGTCGTGTGCGACTCTTTGCGACCTCATGAACTGCAGCACTCCAGGCTTCCCTGCCCTTCACCATTAATTTTCTGGGGCTGCCATAATACATGACCACAAACTTGGTGACCTAAAACAGCAAAAATGTATTCTCTCACAGTTCTGGAAGCTAGAAGTCTGAGATCAAGTTTTCAGCCAGGCTATGTTCCTTCTGCAGGCTCTAGCGGGGAATCCTTCCCTGATTTTTCCAGCTTCCAGTGGCTGAGATGTTCTTTGGCTTGTGGCCACATCCCTGCAATCTCTCCCTCCATTTTCATGTGACCTTCTCCTCTCCTCCTCTGTGTCTATGTCTTCTCTTTTGTCTCTTATAAGGACACTTGTCATTGGATTTCAGGCATACCCATAAGAATCCAAGGTAACCTCCCTATCTTAAAGTCCTTAATTATATCTGCAAAGACGTTTTTTCCAAATAAGGTCACACCACACCTAACCTGGGGGTTAGGGTGTGAACATGATTTTGGGGGGGCCATCATCCAGCCCTCTACAGACTCCTTTCCACCCCCAGGCCACTCTGCCAACCCACAGCCAGGAAGGGTGGAAGCAAAGGGAATGTGGAACTTTCAGCATGGTTGTTAAGATTGCTGGTGCCAGGTCTGGACAGACTTAGGTGCCAGGCCTCATTCCTCAGTATACTAGCAGCTGAGTGACTCTGGGCAAGCTTATTAACCTTTCTGATTAAAACAGACCTTGGGCTCTTTCAGTCGTGGGAGATACAGTAATGGGTACGTGTGTGTGTGCATGCTAAGTCACTTCAGTCATGTCTGACTCTTTGCAACCCCATGGACTGTAGCCCACTAGACTCCTCTGTCCATGGGATCCTCCAGGCAAGAATACTGGAGTGGGTTGCCATGCCCTCCTCCAGGGGATCTTCCCAACCCAGGGATCGAACCCATGTCTCTTACATTTCCAGCATTGGCAATCAGGTTCTTTACAACTAACGCCACCTGGGAAGCCCAGATACCAGGGCTAGTATAAAAGACGGAGTCTAGTATAGAAGAAAATAGGTGGGACACCGTGCAGACAGAGGTGATAATGATAGCTTTCTCATCCTGGTCAGATGACTTTTGGTTGAAAATAGATATCCAGCCTTTTGTTAGATCTTCATACTTCAGACCATACACAACTGAGAGACTAAAACTTTGAGTTAATCATTCAAATATCCAAATATGGAGCAACTTCACTGATTATTTTCCACGTTGACATTCTGAGCAGATCATGTCTTACTTAATTTCTCTTCTGTTTCTAAGACTCAAACACCCTTTAAGATTTGCCATATGACATATCTTTGAACCAAGAACAATAAAAAGAAAATAAAGCAAAAAATAAATAAATAAAATAAGCCTGGTTCACTTGCTTGCAAAGTGGGGATAATAAGTGCTTACCTCACTGTGTTGCTGAGAGAGTAAATGGGCAGATGCTGTGCTGGGGCCCACCTTCCAAATTTGTCTAAAATTAGTCATTTTTTTCCCAACTACAACTGATGCAAGCTAGTACCACCTCTCACCCAGGTTTTTGCCACAGCCTCCTCTCTGGACACTCTGCTTCCCTCATTCCTTTCCTTCAGTCTATTCTCCACACAGCAGTCAGAGGGATCTTTTAAAATCATAAATCATATCACATCCCTCCTCTTCTCAAAGCCCTCTAGCAGCTCCCATCTTTCTCAAGGTCAATGCCAAAGTGCTCTCCATGGTGCATATCAGACTCTATACAATCTAGCCCTCTGCTACCTTTCTGACCTTGTCTCCTACCACGTTACCTGCCCCCCACCCTGACACACACACTCACTCTACTCTTGAAATACCAACCTTTTTGATGCTCCTGTACTCTACCAAGCCTGATCCTGCCTCAGGGCCTTTGCACTCACCATTCTTCATAGCCACATAGCTCACTCTGGCTGACACTATCCAGCTCTCTGCTCAAATGTCATCTTCTCAGAGAGGACAAACCTATACAAAGATAGCACTATAACGTGAGTTCAGTTGTGTCTTCCCAAAAGATTTGATGAAATCTTAACACTCAGTATCTGAGTATGAACTTATTCAGAAACAGGGTGTTAAAGATGTAATCAAATTAAGATGAGGCCATATCCCAGCGTGTGGCCCTAACGTAATATGGCTGGTATCCTTATAAGAAGAGGAGAAGAAACACGGAGACAGAGAAGGGAGAACCTCATGAGACAACAGAGGCAGAGACTGGAGCGATGTGTCTACAAGCCAAAGAACGCTAAGGGTTGCCAGTAAATCAGAAGCTAAGAGAAAGTCCTGGAACAAATTTTCCTCTAGAGCCTTCATAAAAATGTGGCTCTGCCAGTACTTTGATTTCAGACTACTACCCTCAGAACTGTGAGAGAATTAATTCTTAATGTCTCAAACCATCCAGTTTCTGGTAATATGTTATGGCAGCCCTAGGAAACCATTACACACCCTAACCCCAGTCACTTCATTCCTTTACCTGCTTTATTTATTTTCATATCACCGAACATATTATAAACATGTTTGATCACTGTCTATCTCCCCCAGACTAAAGTGTATGCTCCAGGAGAGCAGGAACTTTGTTTGGTTTACTACTTTGTTTGTTGCTGCTTAGAACAGTGTCTGATACATAGTAAATGCTCAATAAAGACATTATGTAAACCGATTACTGAATAATGTCAGTAGAGCACTAAACATGTGCTTGGTACACAGTAAGCTCTCAGTAAATGATAATAACTATTATCACTCTCACAAAGTCCCATTTCCTCAGATGAACGTTCTTCTTCACATATAGCTCCCTAACCTACCAGCCATCAGTCCTTTGATTGTCTCCCTTCCTCAAGATGGTGGAATTCACTCAGAGGATTATCCTCTGATTCCTAGTCCACAGAACTCTAAAATTCAATAAATACAAGTCCAGAAAGTAACCAAAATATTCTTTCACTGTCATTTTCTGTTGCTGTCCACCTTTTAAGCATAACGTTTTTAAAAAGAAGGGTCTCTCTCTGCCCCCTAGCAGCACATGTGATTGGCGGTCTTAGATCAGTTTCTCCTAGAAGCAGACCCTGAGATGAGTATTTGTGTGCAAATGACTCATTATGGAAATGCTCCCAGAAGAAGCCAGCAAAGAAATGGAGGAAGCCAGATGAGAAGGGGAAGAAACCAGGCAAAAGTATATAGTTGCACATGAAGTCCCAGACTCAGCCTGATTTCCAAAGGAGCTTTGAAGTGTCAATTACACCTTTGAGTTTGTTCTGCCCAGAAAAAAAGGGAACTGGGTTTTGTATTCCCACTTCGGTCTGTCATTGGCTATCCGGGCAGGAGTAGGAGTGGAACCCTTTCAACTAGTGGTGTACTGCAGTCAGTTTGCACTGGCTCTTGAGAAGCAACTCTTCCCAATTATGAATTCAGTAACATCACTTTGGTAGCTTGAAATGAGCCATAGTGGTAGTATTTAGACTATATGTATGTGCTCATTCAGTCATGTTCGACTCTCTGCAGCCCCACGGACTGTAGCCTGCCAGGCTCCTCTGTCCATGGGATTCTCCAGGCAAGAATACTAGAGTGGGTTGCCATGTCTTCCAGGGGATCTTTCCGATGCAGGGATCGAACCCGAATCTCTTAGATATCCTGCATTGGCAAGGGGGAACCTGGGAAGCCCCATTGGAAGATGGTAAATGCTACAAATCAGACTTTGTTTGTTTGTTTTGTTTTGTTTGTTTACAGAGCCAGTTGCTAAACATTTACCAACTCCATACAGATGAAGTGACTTGTGCTCAGGGACAAGTCTCTGAAGGTCACAGGTGCCAGTTATGAGCAGCAAAGTCTGCAGATGCTGGGGCATGGGCACATAGCATTTGTAAAAGGAATGGAGGAGCTCTGGGTGGGGTGTCAACAGTGTTAAGTACCCCAGCACTAATCTACTCTTCCTCAATATGGGATCGCCGTGAGTTGCTTCTTCCCCAGGGGAAAAACCAGCCAAACAGCTAGGGCTCGATGTCAAGCCAGGAAGCACCTTCATCAACTGAGTTTGCAAGCTGAACTTGGAGGTTAGGGGGACTGGATCAACCCTGCCCCTATCCCCATCTCAGCTCCTGATGCATTTATTCCAGGGCTGGATGGCAAAGACAAAGAAGAGGGTCTTCCTCCTGAAAGCCTGGGCAGTCTCCTCTCCTTGGCCCCATTCATGACTCATTGTCTGATCTGGGGCTTTACAATGACAATACCTTGCCACTAACAAAGAGGACAAATAGAAATCAAGGTGTTTTTCTTCCACGAAGAAGGGAACAAAGAACAATATACAACCATTGCAGCCATTGACTTACTGCCTTGTGACTAGCTCCGTTTCCATGGAAACAGAGAGCAGAACAGGAAAGAGAAAAGCTTCTTAGAATAATAGAGGGGTTTTGTGTTGTGAGTTGCTTTTTTAAAAATAAAGCCAACAGGGTGCCTCCATTCTCTCAGAGCTGCCCCCTGCACTGCTCTCCTGAGAAGCCAGTAGGCAGCAGGACAGAATGGCAAGGGGGCACCTGCCAGTCTACCAGGGCTCCTTGTCAGCCGAGGCAGCCTGAGCTAGCAGCAGAGCACATACAATGTCAGTCCCAAAGAGAGAAAGAGCTGTTCAGTAAAAACAAAAACAGTTCACCATCACAGAGAACAAGGCCCTATGCAAAGAGCTAGCTGCTTTTTATGGGTCCTTTTGACTTAAAAAAATTACATAGGTACAAACATCTTTGAATGAAGCACTATTTTGAAATTATGGTAAAGTTTCATATATTGAGGTACTACGATTGCAACCACCCTCAGTCACCCCTTTCCCTGGGTACTTCAGGGGAAAGTCTGGCAGAGCAGATTTGTTTTGGCACACTGAGTTCTGTTTTGTCTTGACTTCACTCTGTGGACCAGGCTTCCCTGGTGGCTCAGACGGTAAAAAAAGAAAAATCCATCTGCAATGCAGGACACCCGGGTTCGATCCCTGGGTTGGGAAGATCCCCTGTAGGAGGGCATGGAAATCCACTCCAGTATTCTTGCCTGGAGAATCCCCGTGGACAGAGGAGCCTGGAGGGCTACAGTCCATAGCGTCACAAAAAGTCAGACACTACTGAGCAACTAAGCACACATGCTTTATGGACCAACCATATCTGTGGGTGCCTTGCCCTCTGGCATCTAGCTGGTCTCATGGCACTCCCTCTGGAGCAAACCAAGCGGCAACCAAGCATCTGTCTCTCCAGTCCCATACCTGATCCATTTCATGCAAGTTTCATTAAAAGGAGACATTTTAAGAAAAGCAAAGAACCCTACAGCCCCCACACACAAGTGCCATGGAGAGAAAAAGCAGAATTGAGAGAGAAAAAAAATAACAAGATAAGCAATGAGTGCCGATCTCTCTTTTCAGGAAGTCAAGTTTCCCTTGGCAACCATGACTCATAGTTGCCATAGTGATGAATCTGGTTGCCAAGGAAACCTGATTTCCTAGGCAGAACGCGAAAAATGAAGAGTTCTACAGGGCTCTTAAGTTTGGGCTCTCAAGTTTTACTGAGTGGTGGGATTCTTGCAAAAACAGCCTCTAGGATGAGAACTCAGGCAGAAATGATTTATGTAGAAGATGCTCTTGAGAGAAACTGGGAACAGAGCAGGGAACAGAGCTAAACAAATTTGGGGCTTTAGGTAATGCTCCGGCCTCAGCTGATACCACACAGCACTCCAAGGCAAAAACTGCTCTTCAGAGTTTAGTAGGTCTGGGGGCAAGTGAGCTGGGCTTTTTGTACTTCTGCATCTGTGAGACATTGGCTAAAGGTCACCCCAAGGACATAAATCTTCAGGCACTTCTGGCCCTTGCAGTCCAAGGAGAGGCCTCTGCAAAAGGTTGGAAGCATCGGCCATTAGCCTCATAGCCCACAGAAGGTGGGAGAGAGGCATACCACACCAGCAAAGGGAGTGTAAGTCCTTTAAGAGGGCGACCAGCAGCTTCTGACTACTGTTAGGAAGTGGGGTTTTCCAAACAAGGTGGAAAAACTGAAGCCAAATTTGACCTCTGTACCCCGACACCAAATTAAATCTCAGAGACAGGGTTTTGGGTGAAGTAGAAAAGAATAGATTTATTGCTTTGCCAAGCAAAGGGGGACAGAGCAGGCTCCTGCCCTGAAAACTTGTGTGTCCCAACCTGGGAGGGTTTTTTTTTTTCCTAAACTTTATATTTTGTATTGGGGTATAGGGAGATGGAGGTTTGATCGCTGGGTGGAAAAGATCCCTTGGAGAAGAGAATGGCTACCCACTCCTGTGTTCTTGCCTGGGAAATCCCATGGACAGAGGAGCCTGATGGGCTACAGTCTCTGGGGTCACAAGAGTCGGACACACGACTAAGGGACTCTTGCTGCTTCTCCTCTGTCCACAGAATTCTCCAGGCAAGAATACTGGAGTGGGTAGTCACACCCTTCTCCAGGGGATCTTCCCAACCCAGGGATCAAGCCTGGGTCTTCTGCATTGCAGGCAGATTCTTCACTGTCTGAGCCACCAGGGAATCCCTTTATAAGGAGCTCAAAGATATTGTTCTGTATATCCCTTGAGGCAAACCAAGACCCTGCCCCAAGGATATACTATTGTTCCTTGACTGTTCCTCCCTTGTCTCTGCATTCCCTCCCTTCCCTGATTAGCATCTGTTTTAACCTGCTCTTTGGAACTCGGGGAAGGTTGTGGAGACTGAATGTAGCCTATTTCCTATAATCCAGAAATGGAGGACACAGAAAGGCCTTTATGCCCAGGAGCCCCACTCAGTATCAGAACTAGAGTCAGGCAAGTGAGGCACTCACCTAGAGCACAAAATTTAAAGGACTGCCAACATTTCAGAAATTAAGATAAATAATGTGTGCAATGTATTAGTCACTCAGTCATGTCCAATTCTTGCAAACCCATGAACTGTAGCCCACCAGGCTTCTCTGTTCACGGAATTCTGTGGGCAAGAACACTGGAGTGGGTTGCCATTTCCTTCTCCAGCAGATCTTCCCCACCCAAGGATCAGAACCCAACTTCTGAATTACAAGCGATTCTTTACTGTCTGAACCACCAGGGAAACTTAATGAAATATTTTTCACATCCCCAAACATTTTCCAAACTCTATACTACCACAAGGTAACCATTAGCCTTTTATTTATTGTTATTTTAAATTACTCAATTTATTTAAACTTAAAAAAAAAACCAGTTTACCCGTTTTTCCCACCCCCTACCGCTGCCGTTAGAAACCTCCACCAATCCATTCTCTGTATACATGAATTTGGTGGGGGGTTTTAAATTTTTTTTTATATTGGAGCATAGTTTATTAACAATGTTGTATTAATTTCAGGTGTACAGCAAAGTGATTCAGTTATACATATAGATGTATCCATTCTTTTTAAAATTCTTTTCCCGTTTATGTTATTTCAGAATATTGAGCAGATTTCTCTACCCTATATAGAAGGTCCTTGTTGGTTATCTCCTTGGAAGGAAAGTTATGACCAGCCTAGACAGCATATTAAAAAGCAGAGACATTACTTTGTCAACAAAGGTCCGTCTAGTCAAGGCTGTTTTTCCAGTAGTCATGTATGGATGTGAGAGTTGGACTATAAAGAAAGCTGAGCTCCAAAGAATTGATGCTTTTGAACTGTGGTGTTGGAGAAGACTCTTGAGAGTCCCTTGGACTGCAGGGAGATCCAACCAGTCCATCCTAAAGGAGATCAGTCCTGAATATTCATTGGAAGGACTGATGCTGAAGCTGAAACTCCAATACTTTGGCCACCTGATGTGAAGAGCTGACCCATTTGCAAAGACCCTAATGCTGGGAAAGATTGAGGGCAAGAGAAGGGGACGACAGAGGATGAGATGGCTGGATGACATCACCAACTCAATGGACATGAGTTTGAGTGAACTCAGGGAGTTGGCGATGGACATGGAGGCCTGGCATGCTGCAGTCCATGGGGTTGCAAAGAGTGGGACATGATTTAGCGACTGAACTGAACTGAACTGAACTGAGACAAGGCTGTGGTCCATGTGATCAGTTTGGTTAGTTTTCTGTGACTGTGATTTTCATTCTGTTTGCCCTCTGATGGGTAAGGACAAGAGGCTTATGGAAGCTTCCTGATGGGAGAGACTGATGGGGGAAACGGTCTTTTTCTGATGGATGGGGCTATGTTCAGTAAATCTTTAATCCAGTTTTCTGTTGATGGGTGGATCTGTGTTCCCTCCCTGTTGCTTGACCTGAGGCAAAACTATGGTGGAGGTAATGAAGATAATGGCTACCTCCTTCAAAATGTCCCATGCAAGCACTGCTGCACTCAGTGCCTCAGACTCTGCTGCAGGCCACCACCGACCCACGCCTCCACTGGAGACTCCTGGATGCTCATGGGCATGTCTGGGTCTGTTTCTTGCGGGGTCACTGCTCCTTTCTCCTGGGTCCTGGTGCACACAAGGTTTTGTTTGTGCCCTCCAAGAGTCTGTTTCCCCAGTCCTGTGTAAGTTCTGGTGGTTCTATGGTGGAGTTAATGGCAACCTCCTCCAAGAGGGCTTATGCCATACCCAGGTCTGTTACATGGGATTGCTGGATCATATGGTAGCTCTATTTTTAGTTTTTTTAAGCAACCTCCATACTGTTCTCCATAGTGGCTGTACCAATTTCCTTTCCCACCAACAGTGTAGGAGTGTTCCCTTTCCTCCACACCCACTCCAGAATTTATTGTTTGCAGATTTTTTTGATGATGGCCATTCTGACTGATGTGAGGTGATATCTCACTATAACAAAAAGACAACCCACAGAATGGGAGAAAATATTTGCAAACGATGTGACCAACAAGTGATTAGTCTCCAAAATTTACAAACAGCTCATGATGCTCAATATCAAAAAACAAATAACTCACTCAAAAAACTGGGCCTAAATAGACGTTTTTCCAAAGAAGGTCTACACATGGCCAAGAGGCACATGAAAAGATGCTCAACACAGCTGATTCTTTTTATTCCACATATAAGAGAGATCATACAGTATTTGTCTTTCTCTGTCTGACATCTCACTTAGCATAATACCCTCAAGAGCCACCTAAGTTGTCTAAAATGGCAAGATTATAATCATTTTTATGTAGAAAAAATTCAATTATATAACTATACCAAATCTTCTTTATCCTTTCATCCATCAGGGGGCACTTAGGTTGCTTCCATAGCTTGGCTATTGTAAATAATGTTGTAATGACCATAGGGGTGCATATTTCTTTTCGAGTTAGTGTTTTTGTTTTCTTTGGCTAAATGCCCAGAAGTGGAATTGCTGGGTCATATGGTAGTTCCATATTTAATTTTTTGAGGAATCTCTATACTGTTTTTCATAGCAGCTGTACCAGTTTACATTCCTACCAACAGTACAAGAAGGTTCCCTTTTCTCCACATCCTTGTCAACATTGTTGTCTCTTTGTCATCTTGATGATAACCATTCTAACAGGTTTAAGGTGATTTTAATCTACATTCCCTGATGATTAATGATGCTGAGCATCTTTTCATGTACCTGTTGGCCATATGTACGTCTTCTTTAGAGAAATGTCAAAAATTGAAATCAGTTACAAAAAATCCATGATAAAGAAAATAACAATATGTTGCATGAAGACGGGATTCAACTCTGCCACACCTGTCTCATCCTAATTCTGGCCCTGGTCCTTTGTTTATCATATCAGGAGGCTGCCCTGTGGACTGTAGACTGTCAATTTGAGTTATTTAGATATTGCCTTAAAATACTATATGCCTTGATTTTTGTGCCCTCCTCCAGGGGGATCTTCCCTACCCAGGGATTGAACTTGCATCTCTTATGTCTCCTGCATTGGCAGGTGGGTTCCTTACCACTAGCACCACCTGGGAAGAAATAAGGCACCAACTACTCGTTTTGTGCATTCCCTCCAGGCTGGGAGGAAATGAGGAAATGTCTGTCAGTCAAAGGGTACAAGCTTCCAGTTATAAAAGAAGTTCCGGGGATATATAATGTACAGGACAGTGATTATACTTAACAATACTGTATTGTGTACTTGGAAGTTTCTATGAGAGCAGTTCTTAAATTATCTCAGCCTTAACAACAAAAATCGGCAGTTAAGTGAGGTGAAACGTGTTAACTAACTTTATTGTGCTAAACATTTCACAATATATATGTGTATTACATCATCAGGTTGTACACCTCAATCTTACACAAACATCTCAATGAAGCTGGAAAAAATCATCCAGCCCCTGGGAATACCCATATCTTGCACTGACTCCTAGGAGGACTTAACCCCCCCTTAAGATAATCAACTCATTCCAGATGCCCCAGGACTTGGCAGGATTTAGCACAAGTCCTAGATTCCAGAAAACTGCTCAGTCCCAGGAAACCAGGGTAGTTGGTCCCCTGACTTGTAATGCTGCTTCCCTAGGATGAGATTGTGCCTCTTCTTCTGATTCTGGACCCCAGGAGAGAATCCCTGGTCCCAGTTACTATTTCTGTATAACCAACCTCCCCAAACACAGTGATGTGAACCAAAAAACATTTTGTTCTGCTTGTGGAGTCTATGGGTCAGGAATTTGGACAGAAGACAGCAGAGACAGAGACTCCAATTTCAGGAGCCTCCACTGGGAAGATTCAAAGGCTGGGGGGGACTTGGCTATTGGCTGGAACCTCAGCTGGGGTACCATCCAGAACTCTTCTCCATGGCCCTCATGTGATTTCTTTGCATGGGCTAGCTTGAGGTTCCTAAGAGCCCAATGGCCAATTCCAAGAATGAACACATTAAGAGACTAAGGTGAAAGTCCAGAGCAGTTTCATGATCACACCTCAAAAGTCACATAGCAACACTTTCTTCACATTCTACTGGTGGAGGTAGTCAAAAAAGAAAAATCCATCGGTTTCAAGGAGATGGGACAGAGACTCTACCTCTTAATATGGGAGTGGCACAGGTGTAGAAGGGGCTTCCCCAGTGGCTCAGTGATAAAGAATCCACCTGCAATTCAGGAGCCCCAGGAGATGCAGTTTCAAGCCCTGGGTCTGGAAGACTCCCTGGGGAAGGGCACTGCTACCCACTCCACTATTCTTGCTTGGGGAATCCTATGGACAGAAGAGCCTGACAGACTACCATCCATGGGGTCACAAAGAGTCAGACATGACTGAAGCGACTTAGCACAGCACAGCACTAGGTTATATGAAGTCATAAGGGTAGAGACTCCATAAGTGGAATTAGTGCCTTTATAAGAAGAGGAAGAGATACAAAAGAGATACAAAAATGTTCTCTCTCCACATGTATGCATCAAGGAAAGGCCGGGATAGGACTCGGTCAGAATGCCCCTCTGCAAGCCAGGAAAAGGCCCCTCACCAGAACATGACCATGCTGGCACCCTGACCTAGGACTTTCAGCCTCCGGCACTGTGAGAAAACAAAGATGTTATTTCAGTCACCCAGTCTATGATATTTTATTATGACAGCCTGGGCAGACTAAAACAATTTTTTTCCACAGGGCTCATGCTCAAGAGAGTACCAAGAGGTGGTGCCCTCCCTCTGACCTCCAATTCAACATGGCCACCAATCCATGAAAAGGATCCCAGAGCCACCAGCTACTGGCCACAGGAAATGCAAGCCTGGTTGTCCAGGCCCCTAGGTGAAGAGACCCCTCCTAGAGTACTTTCTGCCTTGGAGAGGGCAGAGCCTATGGGTCTTCGCTCCCCAGAGTGTTCTTCCTGGTCTTCAGTGCCAAGGTCTAGGCTGCGACTGACTGCTAAACATTTCTAAGAACTAGATCTCATGCTTTTGAATACACATATTTTGCCAGAAGAACGAAAGGCAATCAGAGGCCTTATTTGAATTAGAAGGCATGTTTTTAAAGTCTATTGACAGTAAAAGCATCAAAATCCCATTGTGTGAGTGTTGTCAAAGCCAAGTTAAGCTCCCTAAGGGCAATTTTAGAGATGTGAAGTTCTGCTTCTTTAAAAACCTAAATGCTCAGGGGACAGCACACATTCTGTGTGACTTCAATTCTTCTGTTAAAGCTGTAAAAAAAAAAAAAAGGAGAAGAAAGCTACTTTCTTGCTCTACATTTCAAGTCTGAATAGTGAGGAGCAAGGACAACACACAATATAGCATAAGAATAGCAAACAGATAAAATAAAGAATACAAAACAGAAATATAGGCTTTATTAATTGTTTCTGGCTAGGCAGAGTTTAAAGAGTTCCAGTGTATTCTCCTGGTACATCTATTAATTTTCAGACAGAATTTATATTTTTATGTTTTTTCCTATACTGAAAAGTAAATGCTTGTGTGTGTGCATTTTGTTGTTGTCAAATTGTGTAGGCCCAATAAAAATGAACTGTTTGCTCTTCTTTATATTTGATTCAGACTTCTTTAAAAAGACTCAATTTTCATAAAAGAATAAATGAACACCCAATCCTAGAGTGGTTTGGAATCCAATTTAATCAGTTGTAAGAAATCAGTTGTAACTGATTTCTGTTTCCTAAAATGGGGTTCCAATGAATCAATAGCATAGTGTGTAGATTAGAAAGAAGGCTATGAAATTATCTGTTCCCAGCATCCATACCCTTGAAAGGTAAATTACAGATCCTTGCATCCAAAGATGGAGTCTGTTTTTCCACCTACTGCATCTCGGTTGGCCCCTCGACTTGCTTTGGCCAATGGAATATTGGCATATGTGACGCAAGGAGAGCCTTCAAAAGCGTTTGTGCCTTGGAGCTTGCCATCTCCTGCTTTTCTTGAAAACCTACCTGCCTCTATGTAAACATGCCCTGGCCTGATAGACACATGACCCAGTGAGCCCTGTTGCCACAGCCACTGCCATCCAAACCCTAGAAGCAGAACCACTAGTTGATGGGGAGCCAACTGCAGAGTTGTGAGGGAGCCCACCTGAGACCAATAGAAGAATCTGCCCAGCTGAACCCAGACCAAGTTGCAGACCTGTGAGCACCATGTAAATGGTTGGTGTATTAAGCCACTTGTTATGTTTCAGAGTGGTTTGTTATGCAGCAGTGGTTAACTAACACACATAGACTTTCAAGCTTTTATTCTCTTTGAATTCTAGAAGGTGAACTTCTTAGTAAGAGAAGTAGTGTCTGCTTAGTCTCCCAATACAAGTAATTGCTATCACTTTTGATTTTTTAATCGTATTTTCCTCCTGTCTCTTCCCATGATGACACTGAGTTGGTAGGGGTTAGGTTAAACAGAGGGTATGACAGTTACAGAATGAACGTGACTCTACTCAGGACCATTGCTAGAGCTGTAGGGCCCACTGCAATGAGATTTTGCAGTGGGGGAGAGAGATTGGGCTCAACTTTGAATACAACAAAGAAAGAGTGAATTTAGAGCCAAGGAGCAGGGACAGGTTCATGACGGGGCTGAAGGGAAGGACCAGAGGACGGAAAATTACTAAGAATCCTAACAGGTCAGGTCAGAGTGATCAGACATCACCTGGGGGGTGGTGGGGTTTGAGGAAACCAATCAGATACTGAGTGTAATCAGGTTTGAAGGATGGAGTATTCTGGCTAAATTGACTAGGGATACTTGCTAAAAATTAGACAATGTAGAAAGGAACAAAGAAGCCCAAAAGTCAAGATCTAGTTGGGGAGAGGATTCAGAAGAGCCTGCCTGACTAACGTTTGGTCAAGGAGAGACTGTTTGTCAGTGAAGAGACAGAATGTGAAAATGGGCACTTTCAGCCTGTTTTCCACCCAACACTAGAGGGCACAGCAGCCAAGTAACTGAAGCTCCCTGCCCTCACAACCACTGACCCTGAGGACTTCCATCCTCAGAGAGCAGGCTGTACTCCTCACTCTGCTGTGTCCTTTCCTGGAGCAAGGCTTTACAGCAGCAGACGGAAAGCATCTAGGGCCAGCTTCTGTGAGGTTGCGCAGGGCCCACGTTCAGAAGGCTCCCTGTGCCGAAAAGAGTTAACACAGCAGGTCGACTGCTTATCCTGGGAGAGGCCGGCTAGCAAAGTTGGCTCTTGGCTGGAGACTGGGAACTTGGGCATCAGGAGAGTTCCCACCATTCCCAGAACTGATAAGGGTGGCTCACTGTGCCTAGACTGCGCAAACATGAAGGTTTATGCTGAACACCTGCTTGCCTTCTGAGAATGTGGCATTTGGTGACATGCCAAACAAGGGATGCCTATACGAACAGCCCTCAATAAAAACACTGAATGTTGAGTCTCTAATAAGCTCTCATGGTTAGGGACATTTCACATGTGTTGTCACAATTCGTTTATGACTCCAGTGGGAGAGAGCTCTTGGAAATTTGCCCCTGGTCTCTCCCCTGGACTTCACCCCACACACCTTTTCCCTGTGCTGATTACGCTTTGTGTCTTTTCACTGTGATAAATTGTAGACATGAGTACAACCATATGCTGAGTCCTATGAGCCCTCCTCATGAATCATCAAACCCAGGGACGAGTTTGGGGAGCCCCGATCCAGCTTCACACTTGGAGATTAATGCTCTGTGGTCACCATCTTGACATTCTTAATAATCTTACCTTTGCATTGGTGTTTCCTAAATGACGTTAGATGGGACAATGGAGCATGCGCCAGAGGCCTGGGGATTGTTCCCACCCCCACCCCAGCCACCCAGGATCACTGCTGCACTCTGCTCCCAGCAAGGACCTAAGCAGAGGCATGCAGCCCTGTATATGTGCCCTGTGGCATCTCTGGGTGGGGCATGGTGGCTGTGGTCCTTGCCAGGGCTAATAGCTCCTTGACACACTTCGTGGATGACTCAGGGGGGTGTTGGGAGACTAAGCCTCTTACCCATCACCAATCCAGATACTGAGCAGGCCCAGGTACAGAGGTTTCAGTCCTTTGTGTGTGTGTGTGTGTGTGTGTGTGTGTGTGTGTGCGCGCACGCCCCTATGGACTGTTGCTCGCCAGGCTCCTCCTCACCAGGATTCTCCAGGCAAAAATACTGGAGTGGGTTGCCAGGCCCTCTTTCAAGGGATGTTCCTGACCCAGGGATTGAGCCAGCGTCTCTTAACTCTAACCTGCATTGGCCAGTGGATTATTTACCACAAGAACCACCTGGGAAGCCCTTTGGGAGTCATTATTTTTCATCTGCTGTGTTTTGCACCAGTGGGCCCTTTGGAAGGGGAGCTGCCTGGATAGACTTCTCCAGGTCACTGCACTGCTCGTCAGTCTCACAGCTGGAGGGTGGAGGGAACCTAGAAGCTGGAGAGCCACAAGCACCCAGTCTCAGGGCACAGCCCCAGGGTCACTGTTCATAATGACCCTTCAGGTCTCCATTTGACCCCCAAGGTGCATGCCCAAGGGAAAGGGAAAGTGTTAGTCACTCAGTCGTGTTTGACTCTTTGTGACCTCATAGCATGCCAGGTTCATCTATCCATGGGTTTCTCCAGGCAAGAAAACTGGAGTGGGTTGCCATGCCCTCCTCCAGGGGATCTTCCCAAACCCAGGTATCCCACGTTGCAGGCAGGTTCTTTACCATCTGAGCCACCAGAGAAGCCCATGCCCAAAGGAGCACAATTTTAAATAGAAAATGAAAGGAACATGAAAAGAAAAGTCTTTATATTTTGGTACCTTTAGTGGTACATTTTTCCTGCTTTTTGAACAAGATGTCACACATTTTCATTTTGCACTGGGCCCCACAAATTATGTAGCCCATCCTGACAACAGCTGTGTATGTTGAACTCTTGGTACTTTGCCTGAATCAATTCCCGTCATCCTCACAATTGTCCCTCATGCTTTTGACCTGATATCCTAGAACTGTGTTTCTCAACTTTTTCAACCTTGACTCTGATTAAGAAACACACATACATTGTGACTCATACATATGTGCGTGCTTAGTCACTCAGTCATGCCCGACTCTTCAAGACCCCATGGACTGTAGCCTGCCAGGCTCCTCTGTACATGGGGTTCTCCAGGCAAGAATACTGGAGTGGGTTGCCATGCTTTTCACTAGGGGATCTTCCCAACCCTGGGATCGAACTCAAGGTCTCCCGCATTGCAGGTGGATTTTTTACCGTCTGAGTCACCAGGGAAGGCCAAGAATACTGGAGCGTGTAGCCTAGCTCTTCTCCAGGGGATCTTTCCGACTCAGGAATCAAACTGGGGTCTCCTGCATTGCAGGTGGATTCTTTATCAGCTGAGCTACATATAAATTAATCAAATGTTTCACTAAATAATACTTATTGTTGAGGGATTGATCAAGATGTCAGAGTAGGAGCATGTGAAACTCACCTCCTCTGCCCCATGAACACATCAAAAATACATTAATATGTGGAACAATTCTCACAAGAAACTAACTAGAAATTGGCAGAAAGAGTCCTGTACAATCAAGGCTGTAAGAAAGGTACATATGTAATCAAGTAGGAAGGGAATAAAACGATTGGGTTAGAGCTTCTGCCCCTGGGAGGAGACTCAGAAGAAAAGGGGGATGACACAGGTGGAGACTCTCCCCTGGAGACAAGCTCCCTTGGCTAGTTGGAGGGCTGAGGGAAGACTGGACTCCACTCATGAGGAGCATGCAGCATTGGCTTGCTCATGAGGCAGAGGGAGAGGGCGGATTGAGGACTGCTCCAGTGAGTGCCCAGTTTCCTGTGACTGCCCAGTTTCCTGTAACTGCCCAGTTTCCTGTGACTGCCCTGGGGTGTGCCCCAGCATGACCCAAGCAAACCTTCCAGGCAACTTACTTCACCTCCCAGCTCTGCACTGGAGTGAGGGCTGCCACCACCAGGGAGAGAGCTCAGCCATGGGACACCAAGGAGACTCTCACCCAGGACAGTGTCTGGACAGGGCAGGAGTGGCCAGTGCTGGCGCTTACACAGATAATACATCAGGATGGTCCTGATCTTTAACAGAGCTGGGACTGCCATAGCCCACACCATGATGCACACCAAGAGCCCACGTGGGCCCCACCAGCTCTGTGGCGTGGGTCCACATTGGGGCAGTGGAGGTTAGGGGTAGTGATCGGCTATAAGGGACAAATTCATAGGAATGTACAATCTCCCAAGACTGAACCAGGAAGAAATAGAAAATGTGCGTGCTCAGTTGCTTCAGTAATGTCTGACTCTTTGTGACCCCATGGACTGTAACCTGCCAGGCTCTTCTGTCCATGGGATTCTTTAGGCAAGAATACTGGAGTGGGTTGCCATGCCCTCCTCCAGGGGATCTTCCCCACCCAGGGATCGAACCCGAGTCTCTTGCGTCTCCTGCTTTGCAGGCAGATTCCTTACCCATTGAGCCACCTGGGAAGCCCCTGAAATTGAAACTATGAACAGACAAATTACTACCAAATGAAATTGAATCAGCAAAAAAAAACCCCAAACAAACAAGCAAAAATGGACAGAGGGACTGGATAGACGGTTTTCCAAAGAAGACATAGAGATAGCCAACAGACACATTAAAGATGCTTGACATCACTAATTATCAGGAAAATGCAAATCAAAATCACAATGATATATCACCTCATACCTGTCAGAATGGCTATTATCAAAAATACAAGAAATAACAAGTGTTGGCAACGATGTGAAGAAAAGAAAAAACCCCGTTCACTATTGGTGGGAATATAAATTTGTGCAGCCACTATAGAAAACAGTATGGACATTTTCAAAAAATTAAAAGTAGAACTACCATATGATTCAACAATTCCACTTCTGTGTGTTTCTCTGAAGAAAGGGCAAACATTATTTTGAAAAGATATATGCACCACTATGTTCATCACAGCATTATTTACAAAAACCAAAATATGGAAGTATACTGAGTGTCCATCAGTAGATGAATGGATAAAGAAGTTGCGTATATATACAACTGAATATTACTCAGCCTTTAAAAATCATGAAATTTTGTCATTTGCAACAACATGGATGGCCCTCAAAGGTATTATGCTAAGTGAAGTTAAGTCAGACACAGAAAGACAAATACTGTATGATTTCACTTATATGTGGAATCTAAAAAACAAAATGAACAAACATAACTAAACAGAAACAATCATAGATACAGAGAACAAACAGGTAGTTGCCAGAGGAGGAGTTAAATAAGTGAGGGAGATTAAGAGGAACAAACTTTCAGTTACAAAATAAATGTCACAGTATGAAATGAACAATGTGGGAAATATAGTCAATTATTAGGTAATATTTTTGTGTGGGGACAGACGACAACTAGACTTATCATGGTAGTCATTTTGAAATGTATAGAAATACCAAGCCAGCATGTGTGTACCAGGAACTAACATAGTGTTGTAGGTCAATTATACTTCAAGAACAAACAAGCTCATAGAAAAAGAGATAGATTTGTGGCTATTGGAGGCAGAAGATAGTGGGTGGAGGGAATTGGATGAAGATAGTCAAAAGGTACAAACATCTAGTAATAAGATAAATAAGTACTAGGAATGTAATATATACATGATAAAGGTAATTAACACTATGGTACGTTATATATGAAAGTTATTAAGAGAGTAAATCATTAGCGTTCTCACCACAAGGAAAAACGTTTTTTTCTATTTCTTTGATACTGTATGTATATGAGATGATGGATGTTCACTAAACCTATTGTGGTAACCATTCCATGATGCATGAAGTCAAATCATCAAGTTGTACATCACGCACACAAAGAAGAACCAAAGCTGCCTGATGAAACGCCACATCTCCCTTCTCTTACGTTGTAGAATCTTTTTTGCCAAGTTTAATGCCTATAACTAATGGATGTGCCACAGAGTACAAAGTTTTTTCCAGCTATGCATGCATGCGTGTTAGTCGTTCTGTCGTGTCCAACTCTTCACGACCCTGCTGACTGTAGCCAGCAGGCTCCTCTGTCCATGCAACTCTCCTGGCAAGAATACTGGAGTGGATTGCCATTTCCTCTTTCAGGACCATTTCGTCTTCCGGTAATAGTATCAGCCAAATCTATAGATGATAATGAGCCACGTGTGATCTTAGCCAGGGACGCCCCACATAGTTCGTGTATCTGTTAGTTCAGGCCTATAAGGGTCTGGCTAGGGCAGCCCAACTCACTCCAAGTCTTTCTCTTCCAACAAAGAGTCAAGGCACAGAACTCGGATTTGCTCCACCACAGCCAAAAGCAGCCTCTTTTGACTGTGTCACAAGAAAGGAAAGGAAATTGCCATTTGAAAATGGTTTGGGAATGAAAAGACTTCAGAAGCACTAAAGAAAAGCCTGCTGGTCTACTGTTAGGGATCATATTTCAACCATCCTTGGCAGAATTGCAGACTCTGCCACTTGGCTCTCAACTCTTCACTGAGCAAAACACCTCGCAAATAGAAGACACTAATTGATTGATCTCATGCAGACCACAGCAGCCTTTTCCAAGAGGAGACAGTTAGGAAACACCATTGAAAAAAGAAGCCGGAAGGATGGTCCCCAGTCCCAGGTCCTCAGGGGCCACTGAAGTTTGTTCCATTGGTTGGAACATGACCACTATGGCTCATATGGTTTCACATTTTGCCTGGTGCAGATCATCTGGTTTTGATCACAAGACAAGCAGAGTAAGCAACGTAGCTGGATTGACAAAAACCCTCAGCCGCTCCTGGAAAACTAACTACAAATATACTTTATGACAGCATCAATAATACCATGTCCCACTGGGAAAGAAAACATAGCCCAGGCCTCAATTCCTCATCCTGAGCTTTCCCTATTATAAGAGCACTCAGGCAACCTAAGACTTTCACAGGAAGACTGGTTAGGTAGAGATCATCTTAGCATGTCTGAGGGGATGTGAGGAACATGAGCTTTGCAAGTTTCTGCTAGAAAGTGTTCCTTATTCAAAAACTTGTACGAAACTGCATACTATTGCTTTCTCTTGGAATTTCATAGAACATTTTGACATTTCAAGAGCTTTAAGAAGCCCTGCAGCAACAAAACCACAACAAAAAACACAACAGCACCAAAAACCACATTTATGTAATCAGAGAAGCCATTATTCTTGTAAAATCTATGAGCATTCTTACAGATGTGTTTTTTCATAGAATACACTTCAAGAAACACTGAGGGTCATTCACATGTATCATCCCACTCAGAAGTTCCACTTTTTTTATCATTTATTTTATTGAAATATAGTTGATTTACAATGTTGTGTTAATGTCTGCTGTACAACTAAGTGATTATATATATATATATATATACACACACATATATATATATTCTTTGTGACCCCATGCCCCATTGACTGTAGCCCCACCAGACTCCTCTGTCCATGGAATTCTCCAGGTAAGAATATTGGTGTGGGTAGCCATTCCCTTCTCCAAGGGACCTTCCTGACCCAGGGATCGAACCCAGGTCTCCTGCATTGCAGGCGGATTCTTTACCAACTGAGCCACCAGGGAAGACTATATATACATATTCTTTCTCATTATGGTTTATCTCAGGATATTGACTATAGTTCCCTGTGCCATACAGAATGACCTTGTTGTTCATTCATTCTATATATACCAGGTTGCATCTGCTAACCCTAAATTCCCTGTCCATCCCTCCCCACCTCTCTCCCCTTCGGCAACCAAAAGTCTGTTTTCTAAGTCTGTGAGTCTGTTTCATAAATAAGTACATTTGTGTTATATTTTAGATTCCACATATAGGTGATATCATATTATACTTGTCTTTGACTTATTTCACTTAATATAATCTCTAGGTCCATCTATGTTGCTGCAAATGACATTATTTCATTCTTCTTTATGGAGCAGCTCAATTCTTGACGCTGAGTCAATCTGGAGGACAATGCTCTCAGAAGATCAAGGCCCGTTTGAACTTGGCATTGACAGCAGCCCTGGGGCAGAGTGGTGAAAGCCCTTCCCTGGAGGGGAGCAGCCTGGTATATGTAGGGTGGTACTCAATAGACTGAGCCCAGATCCCTCGGTTTAAGTCTAGGTCAGGAACTTCAGAAGAAGCACAAAGCCCTAAAAATATTATACGCCCCACTCCATACATATATGCTCTAATTCAAAATAAACTCAATTTAAATTGTAAAATAAATACAAGGAAGCATAACAGAATTCTGAATGGTTCCATAATAACATCTTCAATATTTGAACTGCTTGCCCCCAAATTAATACTCCGGCTCTGCCTAGTGCCCCAAACACTAGTCCTGTTAGCATTCCTACCCCAGGATCTGCCACTTGTTTATTCCAAGTTCATCAGTTGACCTCTTTTGGCTCCAGTTAAAATAGCAAAGGAAGTTAAACCAGTCTAGACCCTAGACTTCAGATAATTGCTATGATTACTTCCAGCTCTAAGGTTCTGTGAGTCTTCCTGCTCCATTAACCAGCCCTGACATTGGAGGATGAAAGGCTTCCCCGAAGCAATTCCCAAGGTGCCCACGGTGGGACACACTGCTGGCTTCTCACCAGCAGTTGGAAACTGTGGATGTCCAGTCCACCTGCCCTCGGTGCTTCCTTCATTCTCATCCTAGCTGATGGCATCCAAATTCAAACACTGCAGCACTTTGCCTGAGATCTTCCTCTGACTATTGACAGCCTGTATGAGGCAGGCTGGAACTACCATGGAGTTAATATCCCCGAGAGCAGCCCTCAATCAACGGCGGCTGAGAGTTGGTCTATAAACACCCCCACTCTCTGACCCTCGGTTGGAGCAACTCCAACGTGTGTGCTCTCCACTACCTCCCAGAATTCCCCAGCAGGACTGAACCTCAGTTGTCCACAGTGGTAGCTGACTTGGCAATATACTCTTTTTTGGCTTCTTTCATTTCCCTATCTTTGCTTCCTCCTCCCCAACCAGTATTTCCTGAGATCACCTCTCAATCCTTAAATCCCCAGAGTTTGTTTCTGGGGAACCCAAGCCGAGACACTACTAGCCATTCATTTCCCCACTTTCTTCCCCCCCAACCACACCTTGTTTTGGTTTAGCTGTCTATGCTGCAAGAAAATGGACTCCTACATGATAAATTCAGTCCCCTTCCCAGTGATGAAGTAGGATGTGATCCAGTGCCAGCCAATGAGATCTGAATGGAGGATTGGAGGATTCTGGGAAACAATTTCTTGCTCTAAGAGATGTCTCCTGTTCTTCCACTGGGAGTTGATATGTCTGAATGTGAATGCCCCAAACTGCAGCCACCAATTTATGACCAGGGAAGCCAACCTGGAGGGAAAACTGACTCACTTAACATGCAAAGTGGAGAGATGGCAAGATCCTGTCTCTTTTTTTTAAATTATTTATTTATTAGCCACACTATGTGGCTTGTGGGATCTTAGCTCCCTGACCAGGGATTGAACCCAGGGCCCTCAACAATGAAAGGGCACAGTCCTAACCACTGAAGATCCTGCCTCTTTGATGTGTTTGAGTTTCTGGGGCCCACTAAATCTCTGGACTTTTTACATGAGGTAATAAATTTTGTGGTATTTAGACAAATTTCAGGGGATGACAGAGGACGAGATGGTTGGATGGCATCAACAACTCAATGGACATGAGTTTGAGCAAGCTCTGGGAGATGATGAAGGACAGGGCAACCTGGTGTGCTGCAGTTCATGGGGTCACAAAGAGTCAGACATGACTGAGCAGCTGAACAACAACAGTAGGAAAATTCTGTTGCTTGCAGTTAAAAATACCCTATCTGATCAACCTTCCCAAAGATTTCAGGAATAAAACCAAAGCTTGTTTTGGAACTTTGCCACTTGAGAAATTAAATCCTGCATAATTTCTAACAGATGTCTTAATGACAGGGACTAGTTCAATAAATTATGGCACATATCATACATCCATGAAAAATTCTCCTTTAAGAAAAATAATGAAAAAAAAAAGAAAGAAAAATAATGACACAGAAAATTATTTCAGTGTATTTTTAAGTTAAAAAGCAAGTATGGTATAAATGTATTGAAAAAATGTTAAAGTTCATACCCAGAACCATTAACATTTAACTTTTTTCATCCACCAAGTTTCTATTAAGAAGATGTATTGCTTTTAATACTTGAAAAAATAGGACAGGATATTTGAAAAAGTAACCTAGGCTCCTTCAAGGGTTCCTTCTCTTTCCTCTCTATCAGGTAAAGAAGCAAGTGTCCAGCATCAAAGTACACATTGAAAGCAGAAAGCAATCAGAACTCTTTAGGAACCTAAATTTCAAAAAGTCAGCTTCATGAACTGTTCAGGGCAGAGCTTTCACAGAAGTCATAAAAGATAACCATTTCCCTTGCTACAAGGATTACAGGCAAGTAGAAAGGCTTCCAACAGCCTGATGGAGATATCTAGGTTTGCCTTCCTGCCTGAGCCACTGACCATTGGGAATACTATAGATACATAAAAAAGAATACCTGATCGCCTGGTTTCAGGAGAGGTGGCAGGGTTTGAGGAACATCTTCTAGGAGCTAATTTACTCAAGAGGAAGTAGGGTTCTGTTTTTTTTTTTTTTTTTTGCAAGATGAAAGGAAAACATCCAAAAGGGAAGCCAGAATAAGAAAGCAGAGAGAAATTAAAACCAGCCTCATGAGGGTGATGGTGAATGAAGAAAAACAACACAGAGTGAAGCAGGAAGAGAAACAATAGCCAGGAAGCCCAATAGCTGGCAACCTCTCCTAGGGTGAGCCCTGGACATCTGAAGTTGCTGACACTTCATGATAACATACAGATAGTCACAGGCACCAGCAATTCATGCTTTGGTCCCTGATGAGTAGAGCAAAGAGGGCACAGGCTGGTCCTACATGATGGATTCAGAAGGACGCCATGTTCCTTGGGTATGTGGGCAAGATGGAAAGCCTTCTGAGAACCCAGTGCTGCTTCTGCACATTTGGGAATGCAGGTTAGACTCCCTGAAACCATTAGTACAAACTCAGACCACATCTTAAGAGGCTTTGTCGTAGAGTAGCTGGTACACTGTGTTAAGCTTCAGAGGAGCTGAGTTCAAGCTTCAGGTCTGGTATGTACTAGCTGTGTGACCTTGGTTGTCCACTGTGTGCATGTGTGTGTGCGTGCTGAGTCGCTTCAGTCATGTCCGACTCTGCGCGACCCCATGGACTGTAGCCCATCAGGCTCCTCTGTCCATGGGATTCTCCAGGCAAGAATACTGGAGTGGGTTGCTGTGCCCTCCTCCAGGGGATCTTCCCTACCCAGGGATCGAACCTGGGTCTCTTATGTCTCCTGCAGTGGCAGGCAGGTTCTTTACCACTAGCGCCACCTGAGAACCCCTAGTTTTCCATTAAACATGTCTAAACCTCAGTTTCCTCTCATCTATAATAATAATTTTTAGCTTTGCATCCTTCATAAGTTTCTTATAAGAATCTAGTGGAATAATATATGTGATAGTGCTTTATAAAACTACAGAAGTCTCCACACTGTAAGGTACTATTAGTGATTTTGAAGTCCTAGTCAGGAAAATTTTAAAGTGGGGAACTAGGGATGGTTAACATGCTAAAGGAAAAAAAATTTTTAACGATAGTCATCCAGAGAAGAAACACAAACGTATAGATCTACTACCTTGGAGCAGATGGTGCTGACAGAGAAAGCTGAACACAATTAAGTTGTCATCTTTTATATCAAGGGAAACAATTTTAGAAACATTTTTGAGAAAAGAATCAAAACCCAAGAGAACTGAGGGAATTATGAGATCTCTTCCTTGAGACTTCATGTTAAACAAATTATTTCTGCTTCCCCCCACCCTAAAAAAAAAGAAAAAACTTAGACATTTGATCCTAAGACCAATGTCAGGAGAGCATAGAAGAATCACGTTTGTGTCATTTGGGCCCTCCAGGAAGCAGACTCTGAGAAGCAGCTGAGAGTGCATGAGGTTTATGGGTTTGCAGATGCCTGAAGGGAAAGATAAGGGGAGAGGAGGCAATTTGGGGCAGGGAGCACCTCAAACCATAATGCATCTCTGACAAGGCCTCAGCCACCCCAACAGGGAGCCCTGGAGCACAGATTTCCCCTTTAATGGAATTCTGATGGGCAGGGGCAGCCAGACCTTACTACCTTCACTGTGCTCGGTCATTGACTAGGGGCTGCCCAGAAAGAGTGTAGCCTCAGCTCAAAAGTTGAGCTGGATTCTGAAGTGCTAACAGTTGGTGGATTTGATCCCTGGGTCAGGAAGATCCCCTGGAGGAGGGCATGGCTACCCACTCCAATATTCTTGCCTGGAGAATCCCCATGGACAGAGGAGCCTGGCTGGCTACAGTCCATGAGGTCACAAAGAGTTGGACATGACTGAGCGATTAAGCACAGCACAACAGTCGGAAAGCGTCAGCTAACTGCACTCTTCAGCGTGGATCTGCACCCTCTTTCATGAAAAGAGATGGAACAGTACATCTCCACAGCTGCCACAGTGTTGACTAAGGGAGATGCCAGGAGATCAAAGATGTTCAGATATACTGGGGTTTTTTTAGGGTGGCCTCTAGAAAGTCTAGACTGGACTACTGAGCAAAACTACTGTTTGTGAGCACTTAACAACAGGCAATGGAGATCAGTAAAGGCCAATAGGGTTCATCAAGAAAATACCTACACCCATGGCTGATTCATGTCAATGTATGGCAAAAACCACTACAATATTGTAAAGTTATTAGCTTCCAATTAAAATAAATAAATAAATTTTAAAAATACCATAACAGCTCATCTCACTGTTTTGTTGTTGTTGTTTTACTTGTTTCTATTGATTTTTTTTCTTAAAAATTTTTTTATTTCATTTCGCAGTATAGCCAATTAACAATGTAGCCAATTAACAATGCTGTGATAGTTTCAGATGCAGAGCAGAGCAATTCAACCATACTTATACTTGTATCCATTCTCCCTCAAACTCCCCTCCCATCCAGGCTGCCATGTAACATTGAGCAGAGTCCCCTGTGCTATACAGTAGATCCTTGTTGGCTATCCATTTTAAATATTGTTTATTCGTTAGGTCGTGTCCAACTCTTTTCCTATCCCATGGACTGTAGCCTGCCAGGCTCCTCTGTCCATCAGATTTCCCAGGCAAGAATACTGGAGTGGGTTGCCATTTCCTTCTCCAGGATGTCTTCCTGATCCAGGGATCAAACCTGCATCTCCTGCATTGGCAGGCAGATTCTTTATCACTGAGCCACCAGGGAAGCCCATTTTAAATATAGCAGTGTGTAAATATCAGCTTCAAACTCCCTACACTGTTGGTGGAAATGTAAATTGGTATAGCCACTATGGAGAACAGTATGGAGGTTACTTTAAAAAATAAAAATAGAGTTGCCATATGATCCTGCAATCCCACTCTTGGGCATATATCCAGGGGAAAACATGGTCTGAAAAGATATACATGCACCCCAATGTTCATTGCAGCACTATTTACCATAGCCAAGACATGGAAGCAACCTAAATGTCCATTGACAGAGGAATGGATAAAGAAGATGTGGTACATATATACAATGTTTGGGTTTTTTTTCTTTTATTGGTCTTTTTTTTTTTTGGCAGTGCTACACAGTTCTTACCAGGGATCAAACTCAGGTCCTCAGCAGTGAAAGCACAGGGTCCTAATCACTGGAATGCCAGGAAATCCCCTCATTTACTGTTTTTACATCACTAGTCTGACACATATACATCAGGAGAATGTTAATAATACAGTATAACCAGATTTCAGAAAGATATTTATTGAAATCTAAAGCTAAAGCTTTATCATCAAGATGGAAACACGGGAACTGGGTAACAATTTAGTTGGGCACATTCTGATATTATAAAGCAATCATGCCCATTGAGATCAATTAATAAAACATAAGCAGTTAATGTTTTAAATTCAAAGATCTAAAACCAGGATTTTTGTCTTCCAACACCAATTTCTTCTTCCTCATTCGCAATATCTGTCAAGAGTATTATATTTTCCCAGACATCCAGGTATGAAAACTCTGAAATTCCGTGACTTCTTCCTTCTCCCTTATTCTCTTCATTGACTCAGTTTCCAAGTCATGAAGACTATATCTCTTATGACCTCTCACATTTATCCCTTTGCTTTCATTCCTTGGCCTTGGGCACCATTTCTTCAAACCAACTCCGTGTCATGGCCTGCCCAGTGTTCTTCACACATTAATCCATCCCACACCATTCACATTGGCCTTCCATGCCACTCCAAATCATTGGCTTGCTAGCCAGGGCCCCTTCAGTGGGGTCCTTCATTTATGCTTCTCATCTTACCATTTGCCCATGTGTCCCACCTCCTAATGGCTCAGCTGGTAAAGAATCCACCTGCAATGAGGGAGACCTGGTTTCCATCCCTGGGTTGGGAAGATCCCCTGGAGAAGGGAATAGCTACCCACTCCAGTATTCTGGCCTGGAGAATTCCATGGACTGTATAGTCCATGGGGTTGCAAAGAGGCGGACAGGACTGAGTGACTTTCACTCACTCATTCCCACCCCTGGGATTAAACAAATCAAAGTACTGCTCTTACTGTGCCTCCTGCTGGCTGTCGGCTGCCTTGCAGATTTCTTCAATGCTGAGTTACACATTTAAAAAAAAAAATCTTCAACGTTTCTGAAATTAGGAAGCCTTATATTCAAGATCATACAAAACTGTCAGCCTCAGAATTGAGGCAGAAGTGATGATAGGCTCCTTGCTGCCTGTGACTGAGAATTTCACAATGTGTAAAAGGGATCGGTTCATCTAATTGTCATTGCAGCTGTATATTAACTTTGGATACCTAATTTTTACTTAAAATGAGGCAGCATATGCTATAAACTGCTCTGGAAGTTTGAGGCAAAAGAGGGGAAGATCTCTGCCCTGGTGGAGCAGATGCCATGAAGAACTATTGCCAGGTTCTGAAGACTCTATCGTCACAGGATCTGGAGGACTTTTAAGAGAAGATCTTTAACTTCTAGTGACAAATAACTCAATTAGGGGAAAAAGTGAAACTATGGTTCCACCAAATAAGTCATGAAAGCACAATCTGTTATACTTTATGTGACAGAAAATCATTTGAAGACAGTAACCTGTGTTTTGTTACCTTTGTCCTTTCCTCTTTCTTCCCTTCCCACCCTTACCAGTTCAAGCAGAGAGTTAGTCCCTTTCTCATTTGCTCAGGGGGAGAATATGGCAGGGAAGAAAGGAAATATGGCCTAAAAGAGAGGGAATCTTGGCTCTACTTCCTGGTGGTACTAGGAACAAAAGAGTAAAGTGAAAAAGTGAAACTGTTAGTCGCTCAGTCGTATTTGACTCTTTGTGTCCACATGGACTGTAGCCCGCCAGGCTCCTCTGTCCTGGAATTCTCCAGGCAAGAATACTGGAGTGGGTAGCCATTCCCTTCTCTAAGGGATCTTCCTGACCCAGGGATTGAACCCGAGTAAGGGAGTGGCAAAATTCCAGAAAGAAAATGACATTCAAGGTACGTCTAAAGGCATGATGGGCAGTCTTGCAGGCTAAAGCATGTGTCCCAAGTAGAAGAAGGGAGAGGGGTACCAAATATCTCCATCCAGTGGCTGAATGTCAAGTAAATCCCACAGAGCCACAAAGAAATTCCAGAAGAGAAGGGAAGAACTCAAGAAATAACCATGCTAAGTTTTTCCAGCAATCCTGAATGGAAAGCTCAAAGTAGAAATCAGGTTGAATTATAAAATGTAAAGTTGTATGTCTTCACATCTGAACATATAGACTGAAAATCTTATCTGCTATACTTGCCATGTCACTGAATTAAGTGTACCGAAGAGACCGAGAATCATGCGAACATTATAAAAAGCAGTGAGTCCATGGAAACAGCAACTCAGGAAAATGTTCAGACTCCAAATGTGAAAAACACTGTCAAAATTTGGTCAGGATTCGAAAAAGGGAAGTAGCAGATACTTAAAGTTATAAGGATGATCTCAATCATTTTTAAATGGATACTTGATATCATGTTTCTTATATTTTTCCTCTTAAAAGCTGCTACTTCAATTGATAGTGGATATTACAATTCATGGCATTTTCGAAGTGAGGAAAAAAAATCTGTTTTTCGTCATTCTGAGGAATTTCTGCTGTCAAAATCCTACCCATCAGCAACCAAAGTGTCAAAAACAAGGGATCTGTTAAATAATTGTGCTATACCTATATAGTGGAATAGAGTATTAGTATTTATAAATGGTCTTATAGAAGAATATTTAATGAATGCTGCTGCTGCTGCTGCTAAGTCGCTTCAGTCGTGTCTGACTCTGTGCGACCCCATAGACGGCAGCCCACCAGGCTCCGCCATCCCTGGGATTCTCCAGGCAAGAACACTGGAGTGGGTTGCCATTTCCTTCTCCAATGCATGAAAGGGAAAAGTGAAAGTGAAGCCGCTCAGTCGTGTCCGACTCTTAGCGACCCTATGGACTGCAGCCTACCAGGCTCCTCCGTCCATGGGATTTTCCAGGCAAGAGTACTGGAGTGGGTTGCCATTGCCTTCTATTTAATGAATGAGAAAATGTTAAAGTTGACTAAGCTTTTAAAAACCTCTGTGTGTGTGTGTGTGTGTGTGTGTGATCTATAGGTCTGCTTCCAAAGTGTCTCTCAAGCCCTCCAACCTTTAATGTTATCTTTTAGTCTAATAGCCAAATGGCATACCTGAAATGTCATCTCATATACCTTGTATGGGAGGTCTACCAGTACCTGGGTGATCAATCATTTGAGTTTTCTCAAGATTAAGGGGTTACCTGAGATTTCATGACTAATATCAGGACAGCTCTGGGCACACTGGAACAGCTGGTAACTCTAATCAGTGCCTGATATCAGGAGCTGAATCAAGCCCCTGGTGTAGCAAGCTGCTGCTGCTGTACTATCCACGACCAACTTTCCTGAGCTCTTGGTCCCCCTGCTACTGATACCATCTGCAGGACCTAAACTAAAGCCTTGAGGTAACAGTAAGTACAATATGAATGTGCGCTCAGTTGCTCCTGTCTTTGCGACCCCATGGACTGTAGCCCATCAGGCTCCTCTGTCCGTGGGATTATCCCAGCAAGAATACTGGAATGGGTAGCCATTCCCTTCTCCAGAGGATCTTCCCCACCCAGGGATCAAACCCATGTCTCCTGTATTGCAGGTGGATTCTTTATCACTGAGCCACCAGAGAAACCTGGTGTAATATATGTTTTGTTAAATCACGTTTAATCTAGAACATCATTTCTAGCACTTTCTCCAGGGATCTGTACTTAGCCCCGTACCATTTTTTGGTATTTCTGTACCTTTTATAAATGCAAAAGACCTTGTTAAGAAGATGAAAGACAAGTTACCACCTGGGACAAAATATTTGCAAGCCACCTGACCAACACAGAACTAGTGTCTAGAATATATAAAGAATTCTCACAACTTCACAACAACAAAAAAAAACAAACATGACATTTCATTGAGGAAGATATACGGTTAGCTAATAAGCACATGCTTAACCATCAGAGAACTGCCCTTACCCTGCTCTGCCTACCAATCTTTGGCAAAAATACCCAGTTCTTCAGAGGCCATCCCCAGCCTTCTCTTGACTCCCTTTTCCCCTCTCTCAACCCAAGCCTGCCTTCCCTGGTTTGGTCCCCTACATATTTCTAAATTAGCACAGCCATCTACATCATGTTCTGGACCTTATCTTGGTGTCAGGAGGAAGGCCATCCTGGGGCATCCATTCCCACCAAGTCAGCCTGGCCACTAAGAAGGAAGTGAAAGTCTCTCAATTATGTCTGACTCTTTGTGACCCCAGGGACTATACAGTCCATGGAATTCTCCAGGCCAGGATACTGGAGCGGGTTGACATACTCTTTGCCAGGGAATCTTCCCAACCCAGGGATCGAACCGAGGTCTCCTGCACTGCAAGCAGATTCTTTACCAGCTGAGCCACCAGGGAAGCCCAAGAATACTGGAGTAGGTAGCCTATCCCTTCTCTAGTGGAGCTTCCCTACCCAGGAATTGAACTGGGGTCTCCTGAATTGCAGGCGGATTCTTTACGAACTGAGCTAAAGGAAGAGGGATTTTCAGGTAAGTGGGGAGAAGGGTAGACACAGCTGGGTGCAGGCACAAGGATCTTTCTGGTGCTCTCCCCATCACACCAGAGGCCATTGGGTCCTTTCCCCTCCTTTCTTCTCAGATAGGGAAGAGGAGCTGAAGCATAAACTCTGTTGAGTTTTTGTGTTTCCTAAGCCGAGTCCCCAACCCTTAGCCATGGACCAAAACTGGTCCATGGCCTGTTAGGACCTGGGCCGCACAGCAGGAGGTGAGCAGCAGGTGAGCAAGTGAAGCTTCACCCGTATTTACAGCTACTCCCCATCACTCTTGTTACCACCTAAGCTCAGAAAACAAGCTCAGGGCTCCCATTACAGTGAGCTGTATAATTATTTCATTATATAGCACAATGTAATACTAATAGAAATAAACTGCGCAATAAATGTCATGTGCTTGAATCATCCCCAAACCATCCCCCCACCCCCGTTGTCCATGGGAAATTTGTCTTCCACGAAACAGTCCCTGGTGCCAAAAAGGTTGGGGACCCCTGCCCTAAGCGGTAAAAAGGCTTCACCTTTCCAATCAAAATGTTCTACTTAATGGCTGGTGAACTGACTTCTAATTCTTTCACAGCCAAATATGGCTGGTGAAGGGGCAGGCTGAATTATCCATGGCAGGGGGCCAGGGAAGGGTTGGGGTGTGTGTGTGTGTGTGTGTGTGTGTGTGTAATCCATAGGGACAGATACACCCAGAATTAAAACAGTGGAGGGTGGAGGCCTTCAGGATCCTTTAAAACTCCCAGGTGGAAACCAGGTCGGACATACATCCTGCCTGGACCTTTCCTGCACAGCCAGGATATCCTGTGTTTGTCAAAAGGACTGCATAGGGAGGCTCTGGCCATTGTCCATCCCGAAATCTGCCCTTCAGCCCCTCCCCGGCCTGTAGCCTCTGGCCCGGGGCAGAGGAAGAGTAACTCTGGAAACGGTTTTATCAGCATCCTCCACGGACTTCCTCACCTCCTCCCCAGCCTCATTAGCCCCAAGGTCCTTAGCATCCTCCAGCAGAATCCTGTGAAGCTGGGATGGGGTCAGCGCCCTAAAGCCAGCCCCTTCTCTTTTGCCAAGACCTGCCTCTGTGCAGCCCTAAGTGGGCGGCCAAGGGCTGCAGCTGGAATCCTGAGCCTGCGATGGAGCCCCGGCTGGGGCCCAAGGCTGCCGCCCTCCACCTGGGCTGGCCGTTCTTGCTGCTGTGGGTCTCCGGCCTGAGCTACTCTGTCTCCTCGCCGGCTTCTCCCTCTCCTTCTCCAGTGTCCCGAGTCCGAACGAGCTACAATTTGGGAAGGACTTTCCTCGGTCTTGATAAATGTAACGCCTGCATCGGGACATCTATTTGCAAGAAGTTCTTTAAAGAAGAAATAAGGTCAGAATCTCAGTTGGATAACTCGGAGGGGCAAAATGTTGTTCCCTTCATGTGATGAGGTCCAGGAATTTCTTGAAAACAAGTCAGGGTGTAGTTTTGGGGTGCGAGCTGAAGCAAAGCCATTTAATTGTAGTGGTAATGGGTTAAGGTTGGGATGGAGAGGAGGGAAGGTGTGAAGCTTAATTCCAGCTCTAAATGCTAAATCCAACATTTCCTTTGAAAGTGGGAGCGTAAAGTTTTAAAGTTTTCTTCTCCATGAATGAAGTAGCCCAGGACTATTGAGTTTACCAAGTTCATTTCTCATAGTAGCAGGGAAATAAAATTTATAGAAAGCTTACTATGTGACGAACCTTTTTAAGCTACTGTTATTTTCGCCTCACAACAATCCTGGGAGTTAGTGATTCGCACCCATGATTCAGATAGTGAACGGAAACCTAGCAAGGTTCAGTGACTGGCTCAAGGTCACCACCTAATAAGTGGCATATCTGGGACTCATACAAAAGCAGTTTGCTCCAAAGTTTCTGAATGAGTTTTCTGTTGTGAGCTGTTACCTTGATCAGAGGAAGACCTAAGTTTAATAAATCTCACGCACATGGCTCTCCCCAGAGAATGGTACCATGCTCTGGAATTCAACCCTGTCAGCTCATGTTCAATGAACCTTTACTATGGCCACGGCCCAGGACATGCTATAATGACATTGCTATAACTCTGGTCCTTGCCCTCCAGGGGTTCAGGAGGTAGGGAACAGTGTTACAAATAGCAATAAAACCTGATCTGATGCAGACCAGAAGTGAAGTGTAAAGGACTTTGGGGAACTCCAGGGAGAGAATATTAATTCCAAATGGGGACTAGAGAAGGGCTTCTGAGCACAGCCATGAAGGATGATGAGCTGAAATTAAGTGGGAGGAGAGCAGCTTAAGGTAGAAGGATCAGCTTAAGCAAAGGCCCAGAGGTGTGCCTTTGTGGCTGGAGCATGGAGCCCATGTGGAGGCATAGCACAAGGAGGAGGTTGCAAGGGGCAGGGGGCCTTGAATGCCATACCAAGGAATTGGGACCCTAACCTGTGAGCCAGTGGTCTCCAGCCTTTTCAATATTAAAGACCCTTTGTAATAGATCTCTTCTCTTATGCCCTCCCCCGAGGCTCTGCCCCTGGCTTGTAAGATTTGGTGAGCAGGCAGAAGGCATTAACTGACAATAATTTTATTTTGAATCTATATTAACCAAAACTTGAGTATTCCACTAAATTACTAAACAGAAATAACAAACAGAAAATACCAATAAAAATGTTGAACTTCTTTTGTGAGATGGTAGATATCACAGGGAGTTGATATGAACTTTTCCTAGTAGACTGTTTTTTAAAAATTTTTATTGGAGTGTAGCTGATTTACAATGTTATGTTAGTTTCAGATATATAGAAAAGTGAATCAGTTGTCTATACACGTATATTCATTCTTTTTTAGATTCTTTTCCCAAATAGGTTATTACAGAATACTGAGCAGAGTTCCTTGCACTACACAGTAGATCCTTATTAGTGATCTATTTTATATATGGTAGTGCGTATATATGGGTTTCCCAGATGGCTCAGTGGTAAAGAAAATGCCTGCCAAGCGGGAGACACAGGAGATGCAGGTTGGATCCCTACATTGAAAAGATTCACTGAAGGAGGAAATGGCAACCCACTCCAGTATTCTTGCTTGGAAAAATCCCACGGACAGAGAAGCCTGGCAGGCTACAGTCCATAGGGTCGCAAAGAGTCAGACACAGCTGAGCGCGCGCACACACACACGTGTGTGTGTGTGTGTGTGTGTGTGTGTATTCTATTATCATTTTTAAAGCATTTTGAATGTTGAAAAATGGAAAGACTTCCACTTACGGGAGTTCTGTAGCAGGCAATGGTGAGGGTGTTACATAGGGTGGGGACAAGATAAGGCCAGTATTTTGCAAAGATCTTCTGGAAAGCAGTGTGCAGAATGGCCAGGTGATGCAGACCAGTTCTCCTTGTCCAAGAGAAAGATCATTGAGAACAAAGCCGGCCAGGAAGGATGCAAGTCAGTTCAGCCGGAGACTTATTTTGTTGATCAACTCAACGTGAGAGGAAAGAAAGATGGAGATGTGGAAAATGAACTCAAGAATTCCCACCTAAGAAATGGGATGAATAAAACCAGTAACACAGGGGAAGTGGGTGGGACTGATTCCTTAGAGAAAGAAGGCAGTGAAAACATGGACATATTTTAAGATAGGAGGGAGGAAAATTAAGGGATTCACCTGAGAAAGAGCTCCAGATTCACTTTCTCCTCCAGATAAGTAAACAAGAATATATGAATCTTAGAGTCGACTCTTCACCAAGTGGAAAGAAATGAGGCTTTTCTCATCAGGCAAGTAATGGCCAAATTCAGGAAGCATTTCCCCAAATAGGTTTGTGTTCCAATTTGAGTTCAGGATATTACTTCAGCTCCCTCAGAATTCATTTTCCACATGTGCCTGCCTGAAAGGGAAGTGTGCAGATCCAAGCAGGAAATCACCAGGCAGGGCAGGTTGGGGTCTGGAACGCTTCACGTTGAGAAGTCACATTCTCAATGCAAGGAAACTGAGGCCAGTGAATGAGTCTGGAAATGTAGACTTGTTTATAGTCCTTTTCTCTACATTGTAAATAGTTATTTCCTTATTTTAAAAGGGATATCTCTTTATTTTAGAATCTTCAGGAAATATCAGTTAAAGAAAACACAAAATAAAGATCTCAGACAATTCCTCACCAAGAGATCACCACTTCATTAACATTTTGGTGTATGACCCTTACTACCTTTTTGCTAAGTGTGGATTAAAATTTTTTCAACAAAAATGTGAGCATATTATGCACTCTTTTGGAAACTATTATTTAACAATATATCGGGAAGATTTTTCCACATAAACTATTTCCCACAATTTGATTTTTAGTGGTTTCAAGGTATTCGATTTCATCAGTCAACCCTAATTTATTTAACTAAATCACTGTGGTGGGACAACTAGGATTTTTTGCACTTTATGTTATTAAAAACAGTGCTATGTTGAACCTCCTTGTGGTTAGACTTTTATGCATATCAATAATTGATTCCTATAACAAGTTCTAAAAGGTAAAATTTCTGGGTCAAAAAATAGAGTGAATTTTCAGAATTTTGAGACATATATGTATATATATACAAATGGAGACTTCTTCCTATAGAGTTTACTTCTTGCACACTCAGAAATGTTTACTATTACTATTATTTTTGCTTTGTATATTCTTCTGAGTTGAGCCCTTTTTTCAGATTTCTTGGCCTTTTGTATTTCTTCTTTGCTAAATGGTCTGTAAATTCACATCCTTTGCCTCTCTTTCCAAAGGTGTGTTTGCTCATCCTGTTCTTGTTCGTCTCCAAACATTCTTCCACTTTGAAAAATGATCATGATGCTACCTTATGAGAAAACCCATCCCAGACTTTCAGATGATAAGCTGAAATGCTGTAGCCAGACAAGCATTAGCACTTCAGGACCTGTCCTCATTAAGAACTGGACAATGCTTGTTGTTCAGCAACAGAGAATGAGCTCCTGAGGCTTACTGGGTAGGCTGAAGATACATGATTGGTGGATGATGTCACCTTTCCTTTTTTCCCTATCTGTTCCCTATTGATTCCTGGGTCAGGAAGATCCCCTGGAGAAGGGATAAGCTACCCACTCCAGTATTCATGGGCTTTCCTGGTGGCTCAGACAGTAAAGAATCCGTCTGCAATGCAGGAGATCTGGGTTCGATCCCTGGGTCGGGAAGATCCCCTGGAGGAGGGCATGGCTATCTACTCCAGTATTCTTGCCTGGAGAATCCCATGGACAGAGGAGCCTGGTGGGGTACAGTCCATGGGGTCACTAAGAGTCAGACACGAGTGAAGGGACTTAGCACACAGCTATAACCACTAATAATGTTACCAGTCTGTTCCAAGAGCTAATTCATAAAATGGATGATAAAGGACTAAGTAGCAGCAAAGTGGTTCAGAGTATAAGTTCTGAACAAGCCCTGAAGGCTACCTCCTCCAGTTCCTGGCTGTGTGACTTGGAGTAAAGCACTCAACATTTCTGTGCTTCAGTTTCCTTATCTGCATGATAACAGCAGCGCTGACCTCATAGGTTTGTTGAAAGGTATAACTGAATTATGGCACATAAAGTGTTTAGCAAAGTGATTGCTAAAGTGATTCATAAATGTGTATTGCTATTATTGTTATCTAAAAGAGCCACCTGGTTGTAAACTCTTAGTTACAGGCCCTTGGGGAGTAGTGGTTTGAACCCACATGAACAAGAGCAGCTACAGGAAACAGACAGGCCTGCCTCAGTGGGGAGGATCAATTCCCATTTTTGTCCTAAAAATGCCATTAAAATTGATTCCTTGCAAGTTTTTGGTGTTTGGTCTTTTTAAACAGATTTGTGGCAATGTCCTGGAACAGAATTCTTTGCGCCTATTTCCATTGAAGTTTAAACAGTCCAGTATTGCAAAAGGTATTGACTGACAGTTTCTTAGAGCATCTTCTTAGAAAAGCTTGCAGTCTCTTAGGGTAACTGTGTCATATAAGTGAGAAAAAAAATACAGTGTAGGGTGTGGAGCTAGTTCCTAGAAAACTCATTATCATGAGGTTGCCCAGTAATGCCCAGTAATAAGAATTTAAAGATTCTTATTGAAATTAAATTAAAAATGAGGTCCTTCTCTGTAGCACAGGGAACTATACTCAGTATCCTGTGATAAACCATACTGGAAAAGAATATGGAAAAGAATGTATATATACAGGTAACTGAATCACTTTGCTATACAGTAGAAATTAGCACAACATTGTAATTCAACTATACTTCAATAAAATAATTATTTATTTTTTTAAAAAGAAATTAAATATATAACATATACACCTAATTTTCATTTGCAGTATAACCCTCAATAATAAGGAAGATACACAATTTTCTTAGTAATTTTTCATACATGAATGAGAAGAAGATTTAGCATTCTTTCCTGATGGAAATGTTGGCACACAGCTGAGAGATGACTGGAGAAAAGGGTCACTGTGGGGTGGGAGTAGAAAATCAGCAAATGGTAATAGGCCAGTGCCTCTCCCCTGGGGAGCATCTAGCATTGCCCAGGCCGTTGTGTGGAATCACACACCCTCTGGCTCCCAGATAGCTTTGAGTCTGCTGACCCTTTAACAGCCACCGTTCCCTGACACTTGGCTGGGACCACTAACTTAAATCTTCGGACTGAAAGAAAAATTGATGGGGCCATTTGGGGTTGGATATGAAGGGGGTAGTGCTCTCCCCAGTGCAGGACGATAAGCTTCTTCAAGAACTATGGTTTCAGGTCTTCTCTGGTGGTCCAGTGGTTAAGACTCCGCATTCCCAATGCAAGGGGCCAGAGAACTAGATTCCGCATGCCAACTAGAACCAGGGTAGCGAAGGAGAAAGATCATGGGTTTTGCTGACAGAGAGCCCTGGGTTTGCACCCCTGCTTAGCCACATATTATCTGACCTTGGGCAAGGCACTTAAGCTCTGTAAGCCTGCTTCCACATCTGTAAAGTGGGGATGGGACATGAGGAGAATCAAAGGTACCAGCGTGTGTAAAGCTGCTGCCTTCACAGAAAGCCAGTTAAGTGAAGAAGATAAAGTTTGTATCCGGTAGGCAGATCCCTCCCCTTTTCTGACATCACATATAAACGTCCTTAAGCCTGAGAAAACAAAAATAATCCTTTGACAGAAAGAGCCTGAAGCACCCCAGTCTAAGGAGAAGAAATGGATCTGAGCAGACGTGGACCCCTATGTCCCTGTCCCCGGGCTCTGCTGGCTCTGGCAGTGTGACTTGTCCCTGCTAGTTCCTTCTCTCCAGCTCCCAGGCTGATCTGAAAATGGCTGATCCTTTTTCAGGTTTGACAACGGGCTGGGCTTACACCTTGGATCACCTCCTGATGACTTGCCTTCTTACTCTGCAAATTACTCAGATGATTTCAAAACCTGGCGCCCTGTGGAGATCTTAAGGCTGGTCAGCAAACAGCAAAACAAGATCTCAGACAGGAGAATCTGTGCCTCCGCAGCTGCCCCAAAGACCTGCAGTATTGAGCTTGTCCTACGGAAAACGGGGAGGTTCCAGAAATGGCTGCAGGCCAAGCGACTCACACCAGACCTGGTGCGGGTGAGTGTCCTGGCTGTGGGGGGCAGGAGAACAGAGGGTACCATTACCAGCTCACATCTAGATCTGTCTGGGCAAAAGGAATTGTAGTTTGTTTAAAGTGGGACAAAACAGTGTCATGAAACAACATGGTTTGTGACAAGACAGGAACTAAAGAGATTTCCTGATGGCTCAGACAGTAGAGTCTGACTGCAGTGCAAGAGACCTAGGATTGATCCCTGGGTTGGGAAGATCCGCTGGAGAAGGAAATGGCAACCACTCCAGTATTCTTGCCTGGAAAATCCCATGGACAGAGGAGCCTGGCAGACTACAGTCCATAAGGTCATAAAGAGTCAGACACGACTGAGCAACTTCACAAAGTGGTTTAGTTGTAGGGACTCCTCCCATTGTCATTCTCCATTCTCTCTGATGTGACCCTGAGAGTCTCTTTGGGAAACAGCTCCTAGCTGCCATCTCTGGTCTGAACATCTGACAGGATGACCCTCACCAACCAACCTTGCCCCCTCCCCCAAAAGGGCTTAGCTTGCCTACAATGTTTGCTAACCCCTAAACTGTCACTGTTCTATTTTTGAAATATTCATAACGATTTTATTTTTAATTGAAGGATAATTGCTTTACAATATTGCATTGGTTTCTGCCATACATCAACATTAATTAGCCATAGGTATACATATGTCCCCTCCCTCTTGAACCTCCCTCCCATCTCCCATCCTTTCCTGCCCCTCTAGGTTTTTACAGAGCCCTGATTTGAGTTCCCTGAGTCATACAGCAAATTTCCATTGTCTGTCTATCTTACATATGGTAGTGTATATGCTTCCATGATACTCTTTCCATTCATCTTACCTTCTTCCTCCCCCTGCCCATGTCCATAAGTCTGTTCTCTATGCTCCATGTGACTATCTTAGAAGCTTCCATATACATCATCTTTCATGATCCAGAAACCCTACTTTGAAAATCAGCTTCCTTTTTCATCTCCCACCATGAAGAAGAACCAAACCTAAGTCACTGTGAAAGCAGACTCCAGTAACGCAGCTCCCTCCTCCCATTTGAGAGTTCCCACCCACTCCCACGAGTAGGCTGCCTTCAGAGCTTTGGCACATTGCTGGTGACATCTTACCCTGTGCTTGTCCCTCTCTGCACTGTCATTGCTGGTATCATCTGATTTTTATCCAAACCAACATAGTCATGTACCTCCACACACATCCAGCCCGGCTCCTTAGGGCAGACAACGCCACCTCAAAAGATTGAGGAGCCACTCGCTTTTAGCAAAGATGAGAAAGAAGAACTCACCTCAGTCTTCCTGCCATGATGAGGCTGGAGGATTTGGCATCCCTCAGGGGCATGCCAAGATTGTCTCTTGAAGTCCCCAGACCACTAGCCCCCTCAAACGGGCACATAAGGCTGCCCAGGCGATTTCTGAGCACTAATAGATCTTCCCTTTGGTGTGTTCAAGATGAGTCACCCAGAACAAAGCAGAATCACTGGTCCGTAGATATCTCAACCACGTGGCAAGATCATGTGACTTTGCCTTATGGTCATGTGGAAACTGCTTAGAAATCAAGAGGAATCAAGCTGCTGGTAACATGGCCATCATCTGACACTGAACTTTACATATGGTCCTTTTGTACTCTGTACTTTTACAAATCTCACTGGCCTGGAATGGGGAGAAAATAAGCCAGAGGAAGTCAAGCTATTCCCAGGCTGGGGAGGTGGTGGCAGGACCCAGCCTAAGGGTCTTGGAGTTGGTGTGGGAGATAGGAATTGGAGACTCAGGTGGGAAGAACCTTATGGGAGCTGCTCAACACTGGGCAGAAACAGAAAACAGAGGACAGATATCAAAGTTCACACCATGGTACACACCCTAGGTGTAATGCCCTTGTGCCTCTTTCTGCACCTTCAGACACACCCTCCGCCTGCAGACACACCCTCCCCGCACTGGCCTGGGGTACCCACCGTCTGTCATTCTCAGCCTGGCCACATGGGAAGGACTAATATGAGACCTCCTGGGCTTTGCCTCAAATATGTGCTCAGGAACAAATAAGAGTCCCCAGGAAGAGTAAAACAAGATACACAAGGAATTGTTTCAGAACCCCTTGAAAATCCCATCACTTCTTCCTGCTCTCATTGTTGTCTGCTCCCTTGCTGACAGGCACAGTTCTCCCAAGTCACCAGCCCCAGACTATCTCCACCTGGGTCCTGGACCATGTACCAAAGGACAGAATATCCTGGTGCATAAGATACATTTGGGATTCCACAGACAGTGACTAAACTGGTCTTGGGCTTTGAACTAAGGAAGACTCCCGCTTTCCTTCATTTCTAGACACTTCATAATGCAGTAGAGATTATCCTAGGGGGCCTAGAAAGCCCAAAGCAACCTGCCAGGTACATCTAGTGTCACCTACCTTGATGAGTATAGATGCTGTGGTAGAAGCAGAAGATCCCTGGGGACTGGAAACTGTGGTTGAGTCCTGAAAGTAAAAGTGTTAGTTGCTCAGTTGGGTCCAACTCTTCCCAACTCCACGGACTGTAGCCCACTAGGCTCCTCTGTCCATGGAATTCTTCAGGCAAGAATACTGGAATGGGTTGCCACTTCCTTCTCTAGGGGATCTTCCCCACCCAGGGGTCAAACCCACGTCTCTTACATCTCCTGCATTGGCAGGTGGGTTCTTTACCATTATCCCCACCTGGGAAGCCCATCCATATTGCAGTCGTTGCCATGGGCTGAGAGGAGAAGAGAATTAAGAGTGACTCTTTAATAGATACATGGCATCTCTTGGGGTGATGAAAATTTCTGGAGTTAGATAGTGGTAATAGTTGTACAACTAAAAGCCACTGAATTGTTCACCTTAAAAGGGTCCAAATCATGAATTTTATGTGATATAAATTTTACCTTAATAAAAAAAGGAAGAATAAGTCATTAAAAAAACTTCACCAATCCTCTGACTCCATTCCCTTAGAGCCCAGACAGGTGACATTAATAATTTAATTCATGCCAGGATGTTAACAGCTAATAGCATTTCACTGTAGCCCTCCGAGAAACCATTTGTGTGTAAAGTCAATATTATGATGCTCCCACTAGCCCATCCCATGACTATCTCAGACCTTCCTAATACCTCCCTGCATTATTCCCCCCACAAAACCTAGATGTGGCCCCGGAATTCTCCTCAATAGTGTTCCATGCAAGCAGCCTCTGTCATGATTTCAGCTGGACTATGAGGTGACATCTATGTAATTGCCGATTCATCCCAGGCTTGGCCAAATAGCTCTATCCTATTTTTCTGATAATTAGTCAGACACGAAGTCCTGATTTCTAATTTGGAAATTATAGTATTTCTCTTTCACATGGGAGTTTCAGGAGTCAAGTGGAGAGAGATTGTAGCATGGATGGTAGGGAGACTTGCCTCATCCTTCAACTCTATATTAAATGGCCCGATGCCAACTCGACATTTCGGCAAGGCCATTTAGCACATGGCTTCAGTGTGCTTTCTCTGAATTCCTCAAGAGCCACTTTCCACCAGGGATCTAGGCCAGGACCCTCAAGTGTGCATATTTGAGTGTGGATGTGCTGATGTGTGTTTGGAGGAGACAAAGGGAGCCACAAGAAACTGATGGGTTGGCTCAGAAAACTGGCAAGGCAGGGAAGGAAGGAGAAACGAAGAAATAAAAGAAAATTGAAGGCAGGAGGGATCTGACTGGTGCAGGGGCCTCAGAACCTGGATTGCTGGTGTTGCTTAGAAAAGTCGACTTGGATGAAAAGATCCAGTGCTCACTATCAGATGCCAAGTGCAATTTTGTATCAATACCAAGGACCCTCTCTTGAGCCACAGGCAATATACTGCACCTAAGGGCTGCCGAGGAGGCTGGACTGGACCAGGAATCAGCAAAAGGGTGAAACAATGCAATGTGTGTGGGTGTGTGTCTGTGGCACTTACGCTAATAAAACCATGCCTTTTCTCCTCCAAAACCTGCATTGTTCTGACGGGAATATCCCACAGCCTAAATTACTAGCCCACAAATAGAGCCGTGGCCAAGAACAGCACCCAGAGTTTATCATGATGTGCTTGTTCACAAAACCACAAAGAAGGCTTCCTCTGCTGTTACTCCAAGCGCCAAGAAGCAGCCACCCTCAGCATCGCATGGCTAATCAGAGGAAAACACAGTTCCTCCTTCAGGTCCTCCTCCCATCCCCTCAACCGCCATCCATTCTGGACATTGTTCTATACGCTAACCCTGTTTCTTGTCGGGTGGGAAGTGGAGTTTTTTCTCCCACTAGATGGTGGTATAGAGTGTCCAGGAAGCTTTGTTTAAAGCAAGATGCCTGGCAATTTTACTTCCCTGGTCTCAATTCCTTTTTTTGCTGCTGCTACTGCTGCTTCCATAGTCGGCAGCCCACAAGGCTCCACCATCCCTGGGATTCTCCAGGCAAGAATACTGGAGTGGGTTGCCATTTCCTTCTCCAGTGCATGAAAGGGAAAAGTGAAAGTGAAGTCGCTCAGTTGTGTCCGACTCCTAGCCACCCCATGGACTGTAGCCTACCAGGCTCCTCCGTCCATGGGATTTTCCAGGCAAGAGTACTGGAGTGGGGTGCCATTGCCTTCTCCGATTCCTTTTTTTACATAAATACAATAAGAGATGGGTTTCCCAGGTGGCCCTAGTGGCCAATGTAGGAGACGCAAGAGGCACAGGGGGTTCAGTCGGTCAAATATCTGCCTGCAATGCAGGACACCCAAGTTCAATCTCTGGGTTGGGAAGGTCCCCTAGAGAAAGAAAAGGCAGTATTCTTGTCTGGAAAATTCCATGGACAGAGGAGGAGCCTGGTGGGCTACAGTCCGTGGAGTCGCAAGAGTTGGACATGACTTAGCGACTAAACCATCATACACATACATTAAGAGAAATAAAGTAACCAAAGTGCATATTAACCATTTAATCAGAATACAGTTTTACAGGTAACTGCTAAATGAATGATAAAATTTCTTTTTGTTTAAATTTTATTCAAAAATATTGAAAGGGTATATGCAGGACGTATCCTAGACCCTAGGAGGGTATAAGGCTGTCTAGACAAGGCCCCTGCACTCTGAGAGATAACGCCCCAGTTGGGGAGACAAAGCATATGTGATGAAGTCTGATAACTTAGCAGTGTGTGTGTGCGTTATTGCTCCGTCGTGTCCAACTCTTTGCGACCCCATGGACTGTAGCCCACCAGCCTCCTCTGTCCATGGAATTCTCCAGGCAAGAATACTGGAGTGGATTGCCAATTCCCTTCTCCAGGGGATCTTCCCAACCCACAAATGAACCCGGGTCTCCCACACTGCAGGCAGATTCTTTACCATCTGAGCCAGGGAAGCTCTGGTGAGCCATAAATAAATAAATTGAGCAGCGTGTACATGTCAAAAATAAATAATTTTTTTTAAAAAAAGAAACAAGACTCATAGATTATCCAACCCATCCTCGAAAATGACTCCTAAATTATTCTTGATCTCATGAATGAAAAGGAGACAGTGAAAGGTTTCCCTTGACACAGACAGGTTCGGAGAGAAAAACGGAGGCAAGAGAAGACTCAGGAAAGGTAGACATGAGTTGCCAGTGGCTCCTTCCCCGTAAGTCTCAAATGCAGAATAGAGGCAGTCCCCAGACAAAGCATTACTGAAGCCTAGACAGTCACCAAGACAGACCATCAGAGCAGACATCATCTTCCCGGGGCCCTCAGCTTTTCCTGAACTTACATGTTAGCAAACCAAGCCCCTTCTTCAATCAAGCCATCCTTTGTTCTTTCTATGATGTCTTTCCTGGCTATCTAGCTATCCCTATCACTATCACGACCTACTCTGGAGCAAACGCTTTTGATAGTGTAGCTTGTCTCAGAGTCCTGGGGATTGGCTATCTACATAGTATATAATATATAATCTATAAAGATATTTGCTTGAAAAAAAATTGGTAGAAGTAACTGATACATGTGTTACATTCTAAAAACCATTTATTAAGCCACAGAAACATTCAATACATTTTAAAAAGTAGAAATGCCAAAGACCAGGTCAAAGGAAAAAGAGTTATTCTAGAATAATTCTGTTAAATGATTCCCCGGTAATGACTTAAGATCATCTCTTCCTCTTCTAGAGGTGCACAAATCATTCTATTAATACCTTGTCTTAAGAATATTTCCTATCATGCAGTACTTTGCAAAATCGATCCTCTTGCTCCTTTGAATATCAGAAATGAATTTTCATGCCTTTTCTGTTTTCCCCTTTCACTGCCCGAGATTCAGCAATATTGTTTGCAAGGTCTCTGTGAATCTTCCAGGTGGGAAGACTCATTCCAGACAATGAAAGCTTCCTTTACACATTCTGGCACCCCATTCCTGTTCACCACTGTTTTGCTCCACCCTTTTCAGATCAAAGACCAAGTAAGTACCTGTCAAAGAAGACAGGCAAACATTATGAACGTTGGGCCTTCATTTTGTTATCCACCAAAATTCTCCCCATGACCCTGGTCTGTAGTTTATTTTCACTTAATACTTTGAAAAATAGAGTTCTTTTCTAAGTTTTTCAATCAAAGTATAACCTATGCACTTAAATGTACATATATAACATGTAGAGCTAGATAAATCTTTACACATGTGTTCATTCCTGTAACCACTGTCCACATCAAGATACTGAACATTTCCAGCCCCTCAGATGGCTCTTTTGTGTCCCTTCCCTAAAAAGACTGCCTCTAGGGTGACCAACCATCTGATTTTCTTGACACTAGACTTGTTTCAGTCCTGAAAGTCTCACATTCTGTGAAACCCCTCACTTCCAAGAAAAATGGAACAGTCGATCACCCCACCCCTTCCCAACAGTAACCGTTCTGAACTAAATCACCATAAATCAGTTTTACCTGGTTTTGAACTTCATTTAAATGGAATCACACAATACATCCTCAACATGTTGTCATGCTATTTAACCATACTGTTGCATGAATCAGTAGCTTGTTTTTCATTGCAGTAGACTATTCCATTGTATGATGAAGTCAGTTTATTCATTCTAATGTTGATGAATATCTGTATTGTATTTAGTTTGGGTTATTGTAAATTAAAACTTCTGCAAACATTCTTATCTATGTCAGTTGGTGAACACAGGCATACAGAAGGGAGATTTTTGGGTCATATTGTGTACCTATGAACAGGTTTAGTCAGTACTACCCAACAGTTTCCCAAAGTAGTTGTACTGATTTCTTCCTATAAGCAATGGAAGACAGAGTTCCATGGTTCTGCATCTTCATCACACTTGATATTGTTAGTTTTTCATTTTAATCATCTTGGTGAGTGTCTACCAATATCTCATTGTGTGAGCTGAATTTGTATTTTTCTCATAACTTACAATATAAAGATCCTTTTCATATACTTATCGGCTACTCTGATTTCATCTTTTGTAAAGTGTTGGCATATGTTGTTTGTCCATTTTTTATTGGGTTGTCTGTCTCATTGTGAAAGTTACGTTTATATTCTGGATACAAGACTTTTTGTTGGATATATGTATTACAAATATCTTCTCCCAGCCCATGGCTTGCCTTTTCACTGTCCTAATGGTACCTTTTGATAAATTGACATTCTTAATTTAAATGAAGTCCAGTTTATTAATTATTTTAAATGTCCTAATTATCCCATGGCCACAAAGGTATTCCTCCATTTACTTCTGAAGTTTTCATATATTATCTCTCATACATAGCTCACTAATTTTATGTTCTGCTCTGCCCAGTTTGGGGTTAAATCCAGTCAGTAACTTCCTAATTTCAGATATTGTATCTTGTATTTCTAAACACCAATTTAACTTTTTTTCATAGATTCTAATTCTCTGTTGAAATTCTCTCCCTTTCATAATTTTTGTCTGTCTTTTCCTCTATTTTCTTGAAATCTTAATCATAGTTACTTTGACTTCTATACTTGCTAACTTTAATATCTCGATTATCTCTAGTTCTACTTCTGCTTTTATTGGTTGTTTTCTTTTTTCTTTATTTTGTTTTATTTTTGACTGCGATGGGTCTTCATTGCGCATGGGCTTTTTTCTAGTTGCAGCAAGTGGGAGCTCCTCTTTATTGCAGTGCACGGGCTTCTCCTTGCAGTGGATTCTCTTGTTGCAGAGCACAGGCTCTAGGCATTCGGGCTTCAATAGTTGCAGCATGTGGGCTCAGTAGTTGTAGCTTGAGGGCTTGAGAGTTGCTCTGTGGCATGTGGAATCTTCTCAGACCAGGGATTGAACTCATGTCGATTGCATTACAAGGCAGATTCTTAACCACTAGACCACCAGGGAAGCCCTCCTTTTTTCTTGATTATCGGGGAAAGGCTACCCACTCTAGTATCCTGGCCTAGCGAATTCCATGGACTGTATAATCCATGGAGTCACAAAGAGTTGGACATGACTGAGTGACTTGCACTTTCACCACTGGAATGGGATGGAGGGGAACAGGGTACTGGTGTGTTTATTACTCTTAAATCTCACAGTCTAGTAGAAGTGAAGTATATAATAACTGTAATACAGTGAAGTAAGTGTTCTTTTGGGGTAATTTTTCATTATATGCTGGATTTTAAGGATAACACATGGAAGAGGCCCTAAATTATGTTATTTTCTCCTAAAGACTACTGAGCTTTGTTCTAGCAGCCAATGAAATTGATCACCTAAATCCAGGGTTTCCCAATCTTGTCACTATTGACTCTTGAGGCTGGATCATTCTTTGTTGAAGGGATAGGGTGGGGGCTGTTCTGTACATTGTAAGATGTTTAGCAGCATCCACAGCCCTCACCCACTTGGTACTAGTAGCATCACAACTCCCAGCGGTGACAATCCAAATTGTTTCCAGATGTAGTCAAATGTCCCCTGGGGAACAAAATAGCCCTGAGTCAAGAACTGCTGCCTTAATTCTGTTGAGATTGGGTTTGGGACTTTGTTACTGCAGGTCTCTTTCAGTTTCGTCCTTACTCCTAGGACATAGTCCTTGCTGAGAGAACATGAGCCTAACTACCAGAATGTGGACTTTCTGAAAGTGAAAGTGAAGTCGCTCAGTCGTGTCCGACTCTTTGCGACCCTGTGGCCCCTGTAGCCCACCAGGCTCCTCTGTCCATGGGATTCTCCAGGCAAGAATACTGGAGTAGGTTGCCATTTGCTTCTCCAGGCTTTCACTTTCTGGACTTTCTGAGGTCCATTCAAAAGCCCAGGGTGCCCACAGAGAAGTCTAGTCCAAACCCCCATCTCCCCAGCAATATGTGGCCTCTAAACTCTCTGCTCAGTGACACAGCCATTTAATGTGGCCCTAGAGTCCCACCCTGCTCCTATGCAGTTTAGGAGTTGGCCAAAGATCTGAAGGAAAACTTTCACATACTTTTTAGGTGCTCCTTCTCTGTGACTTTTCCTGTATAGGACCTTGCCCCCTAGATTCTAGCTGCTCAAGTAGCCTCAAATCCTGCTCGCTTGTTCTTCTACCTAGCAGGACCCTGCAGTGCAGCTTGGAAAGTGTCCTCAGGGGAAAAGACAGAGAGATATGGGGCTCAGCTCATACGCATCCTTTCTCTCAAGGATCACTGCCTTATGTTGGTCATGGTCCAATGCTCACAGTTGTCTTACATATATTGTCCAGGTGTTAGAGCTATTTCCATCACAAGGGTAAGCCTGATACCACTTACTCTGTCATGGCCAGAACTAGAAATCTCAAAATGATTTCCAGAAGAGGAAAAAGCTAGTGCTATTGCATTCATATATCCAAATCCAAATATAACTATGAAAGCCATCTTCCTTTCTTTTGAAAATCTCACCTTATTCTAAAAAGCTTTGGCATTTTGGATACCATTTCAAGGCTGAAGAAAGCCTGGGGAATACCTGTGGCTTTCAGCCCAGCACATGTGAAAGGAATCAAGCCTGTTATGGGAGCCAGTGGAGAATCTGACCTAATAACACAGTTATAGCAGACCAGAAAAGCACTTTCTATAGAGTACATGGCATTGGGTTTTTTCTCTTTTCTTTTCTTTCTTTTTCTTTCTTTTCTTCTTTCCTTCCTTCTTTCCTCCTTTCCTCCCCCCTCCCCCTTCTTTCTCTCTTTCATTCTGTTTTTGCCTCTTCAACCAGACAGAGGGCCACTTGAGGGTAGGGACTGCATCTTATTCATCAATGTCTTCCCTTACACATGTCTAACATGGAGTAGACACTTCATAAATCTTTGGGGAATGAAGGAGTGATCGAATGAGTGAATGAACAAGACCTCAGTCACCAATCATTATTCATGGCTTCAAGGTGACTCTCAATCCACGCCTGTGCTAACTCCCCAGTTGATCAACTCTGGAGCCCATCAGATTTCAGAGTCTCAGAAGGTCGCGTCTTTCCCCAAGAGAGCATCTTTCCTGGCATGACTCAGGTTTTAACAAGCCTGAAAGTCCCATGGTTTCTACTCCCTGGAATATGACTCTTGATACCAAAAATGTCTACCTAATTTGGGTGAGGAGGGATGGTGACACAGTTATCTATTAGCTTCTCTAGGGTTTGATCTCTCCATAGTTATCTTGGAAGAGAGACAGCTGAGGCATTTTGACCCAAAGCATACAAGGGAGAAATAGATGGTGGGCCTCTTGCAGAGAAGGAGGAGGAGTGGTCCCTCCAGAGGCTTGTCTGATAGGCTGGCCCAAGCACTTCTGAGGACAGCACCTCAAAGAGAAGGTAGTATACCAAATACATTTAAGATGGTTGGGGCCCAGTGAAATACTTCAGTCAGATTGAAGAAAAGTCACCAAGAGAGAAGCAAAAAAGCCAAGGGTGATGTGGTGCCTTTGGAATGTATCAGTGTGACCTAGTGAAAGTCGTTCAGTCATGTCCCGCTCTTTGAGACTCCATCATCTGTCCATGGGATTCTCCAGGCAAGAATACTGGAGTGGGTTACCATTCCCTTTGCCAGGGGATCTTCCTGACCCAAGGATCGAACCCGGGTCTCCTGCGTTGCAGGCAGATTCTTTACCATCTGAGCCACCAGGCAAGCCCTATAAGCTGAACTACATTTCCCAGAGTTCTCTTCTCTCATGTTTCTGGTTAGAGTAGACTGCAGAGATTCTATTAGGAGTTTGAGAGAGTGGAAGGGCAATAGTGGCCATTCTGTGGCTCACACACATTGTTGTCCTGGCTCCCCTCACTGGGGTGAAGCAGCAGCCAGGCCTGCAGCTCTGCTTTCTCTTGGCTCCTCCTTCAGCTTCTCTGACTCCAGGTTAGGGTTGTGAAAGTGAAAGTGAAAGTGAAGTCACTCAGTCGTGTCCGACTCTTTGCGATCCTGTGGACTGTAGCCCACCAGGCTCCCCTGTCCATGGGATTCTCCAGGCAAGAATACTGGAGTGGGTTGCCATTTCCTTCTCCAGGGGATCTTCCCAACCCAGGGATCGAGCCCAGGTCTCCTGCATTGCAGGCAGACGCTTTAACCTCTGAGCCACCAGGGAAGCCCAGGTTAGGGTTAGCTCCACACCAAAGGGCCCCAGCTTCTGCAGGTCTCGACACCATCAAACTCAAGGGCAGTAAGAACTGACATGGATTTCAGTCCATCCTCATGAGCTCCATCCATTTTGTGCTTACGGATTCAACCCTCTCCTTGATCTTCCCCCATTTTGCATCTGTCTTTCCTTCTCAAGTGCCCGCCTATGGACTTCAAACTCCAGTATCATATAGGAGAACAACTGCCTTACAGAGACTATTTAACCTACTTGTACAATTCTGTAAGTTCAAATCCTGTTTTAAAAAAAAATCTAGTGATTCTGCTTCTTTGATTGAACTCTGACTGATATAGGTGGTACAACCTCAACAGAGGTACGTGCTAAGTCACTTCAGTCATGTCCAACTCTTTGTGAACCCATGGACTGTAGTCCACCAGGCTCCTCTGTCCATGGGGATTCTCTAGGCATGAATACTGGAGTAGGTTGCCATTTCCTTCTCCAGGGGATCGTCCAAACCCAGGAATCGAACCAGCATCTCTTACCTCTCCTGCATTGGCAGGCAGGTTCTTTACCACTAGCACCACCTGGGAAGAGGTGAATCTTCCTGCAATGCAGGAGAACCCAGTTCAATTCCTGAGTCAGGAAGATTCCCTGGAGAAGGGATAGACTACCCACTCCAGTATTCTTGGACTTTCCTGGTGGCTCAGATGGTAAAGAATCCGCCTGCAATGTGGGAGACCTGGGTTCTATCCCTGGGTTGGGAAGATCACCTAAAGGAGGGCATGGCAACCTACTCCAGTATTCTTGCTTGGAGAATCCCCATGAACAGAGGAGCCTGGTAGGCTACAGTCTGGGGTCACAAAGGGTCTGAAACAACTGAGTGACTAACCACACACACACACACACACACACACACACAGAGCAAGACTTCCATTTCATTGAGTTTCTATTAACCTCTCCCCACTGGGAAGAGCAGCTGGGGCTAAAAACTAGCCTGGTAATCCCTCCCCCCCGGCAAGCTTGAGGCTGGTTTGAAGGTTTTCCTGATAATCAGAATTCTATCTGAGCTTCCTGGACCACTGGACCTTTGCACAGCAGAAGCCACTGAGCTTCAGTGGAGATTTCTGCAAGTTTGCATGCACAAATGAGTTGTCAGAAGCACTTGGCTTCCTATCTTTTGATTGAAAAAGAAAGAGAGAAACAAAAAAACAGCAACCTATAAAATGAAATGGCCCAGTGGAGAATTATGACCAACCTTGGTGTACCTGAATCAAAATGACAAACCATGAAATAATGTGTTTTACTCTGTGTCAGCTGCCCTGCCTGTCCCAACTATCAGCTGAATTGTCTGCCACAATGATTATTTCATCTGCCACAGTGAAAATCTTGGAGCAGGTCACAAAGACTTCAGTGGCAAAGCCCCTGAGACCCTGGAATGGAGGAAAATGGAGGACGAGGTGGGAAGAAAGAGATAAACTCTTATAAGAGGAAAAAGCTAGTTACCACTTCCACCAGCAGGATCACTCAGGGTGTTGACTACCTCATAGAAAAAGAGGCCATGATTGCCACCAAGGGAGCCTCTGGCTGCCAAAGGTTTGACAGTAAGAGACACAGTAAGGGACAGTAAGCAAGAGGAGGTAGCCCTGACCAGGGCAGATCTGCCAGAGAATAAATGAAGAGTGTCTGGGCAAAGCCATGAAAGTGAGAATAATATGTAACTGCGGAAAGTGGCAAATGTCACAACCCATGATTACAGTATGTGTCAAGAGCAGTGGGTGGATGTTGTAATGGTAGGTCTGGGGCAGGGCGGTGGGAGGCTACATTTTATTCTGTAAGACAGTGGTTCTCACACTTGAACAAGCATCAGAATCCCCTGGAGGATTGATTAACACCAGCATTGCTGGGTCCTAGCCCCAGAGCTGCTGACTCAGCAGGTCTGGAACAGGGTTTGAAAATTGGCATTTCTAAAGAAAAGTGATTTAAAGACAGTGGCTCTTTCCACGAATGGGACCTAAAAGTGGTGTGCATGGTGGATGGGCAAGGGAGTGAGGTCAGTGAGGCTGTGTGGCAGAAATAGGACAGATCTCCCAAAACACAGCTGCTGGTAAAAAAGGAGGGAGGAGAGGCTGAGTTTCAATGCGAGAAAGCAGTACTATCTGACCTGGAACTCAGGCCTGAGTTCAAATCCTGACTCCACTATTAAGTAGGGTTCCTCAGTGGAAGACAGCTCGTAGTCAGAAGCCTGTAGGTGGGTGCTGATCTGAGAGGAGAATCAGCCAAGTGATCTTCACTGGCCTGGCCACCTGCGCATGGGTTGCAGGAGGCCATGGGCTGTGTACCCTCTTCCCCCAACCACAAAGCCAATTCCTGACCCTTGGATTTCCTGTCTGAGTGCCCAGTGTAACCAACCCCTATGTCTGCTTCAGTTCAGTTCAGTTCAGTTCAGTCGCTCAGTCGTGTCCGACTCTTTGCGACCCCATGAATTGCAGCACGCCAGGCCTCTCTGTCCATCACCAACTCCCAGAGTCTACCCAAACCCATGTCCATCGAGTCGGTGATGCCATCTAACCATCTCATCCTCTGTTGTCCCCTTCTCCTCCTGCCCTCAATCCTACCCAGCATTAGGGTCTTTTCCAATGAGTCAACTCTTCGCATGAGGTGGCCAAAGTATTGGAGTTTCAGCTTCAACATCAGTCCTTCCAATGAACACCCAGGACTGATCTCCTTTAGGATGGACTTCTTGGATCTCCTTGCAGTCCAAGGGACTCTCAAAAGTCTTTTCCAACACCACAGTTCAAAAGCATCAATTCTTCGGCGCTCAGCTTTCTTCACCGTCCAACTCTCACATCCATACATGACCACTGGAAAAACCATAGCCTTGACTAGACGGACCTTTGTTGGCAAAGTAATGTCTCTGCTTTTGAATATGCTATCTAGGTTGGCCATAACCTTCCTTCCAAGGAGTAAGCGTTGTTTAATTTCATGGCTGCAATCACCATCGCAGTGATTTTGGAGCCCAGAAAAATAAAGTCTGCCACTGTTTCCACTGTTTCCCCATCTATTTGCCATGAAGTGATGGGACCAGATGCCATGATCTTAGATTTCTGAACGTTGAGCTTTAAGCCAACTTTTTCACTCTCCTCTTTCACTTTCATCAAGAGGCTCTTTAGTTCTTCTTCACTTTCTGCCATAAGGGTGGTGTCATCTGCATATCTGAGGTTATTGATATTTCTCCCGGCAATCTTGATTCCAGCTTGTGTTTCTTCCAGCCCAGCGTTTCTCATGATGTACTGTGCATATAAGTACATGATGTACTCTGCATATGTCTGCTTGGAAACTCCAAATAGGGGACAAGATGATAACACTCATTCCCCAACCCTTCTCTCTGAAGTTCCTTCCATAGCTCCCTCACCAGGGTTTCTTGTGGTTCCCAACTGTTTTTTCCAAATTTAAAGACAGTCCTGGGTCAACCATAGTCACAGCATGGAGTTCATTTGTTTGACCCTCCAAAGGCTACGTTGTTTCCTACTCAGAGATCCAACTTATTGTGAAATTTAGGGAAGGGGAATATTACCATTGATCCTATTGATCTCTGGAACTGACAACACTACCTTATGTTTACAAAGCACTCCACAGCATGTAAAACAAAATGAGATGTTAATCATGCTTTCAGGAAAGTCATATCAGGTATCTACAATGTCCAGAGAGCCAGTTAGAGCCAGGCAATGGAATGATGTATCTGGACCATAAAGAAAGCTGAATGCCAAAGAATTGATGCTTTTGAACTGTGGTGTTGGAGAAGAGTCTTGAGAGTCCCTTGGACTGTAAGGAGATCAAACCAGTCAATCCTAAGGGAAATCAACACTGAATATTCATTGGAAGGACTGAAGCTAAAGCTGAAGCTCCAATACTTTGGCCACCTGATGCGTAGAACCGACTCATTAGAAAAGATCCTAATGCTGGGAAAGATTGAGGGCAGGGAGAGAAACAGGTGACCGAGGACAAGATGGTTGGATGGCATCACCAACTCAAGGGACATGAGTTTGAGCAAACTTCGGGAGATGGTGAAGAACAGGGAATTCTGGTGTGTTGCAGTTCATGGGATGGCAGAGTTGGACATGACTTAGCGACTGAACAACAACCATCATACCCTCATGAGAGATGAGGAAACAGCCTCAGAAAGGGAAAGAGATTTGCCTAAAGGCACACCCTTGGGCCAGCTAAGCCCAGGGGGAGCACAAGCTGGGGGAGAGGTGACTGAGGTCACAAATAGACACGACATAATACATGTTGGAGGTCACATTGATGACAGCACAACTTGACATGGTGAATCGAAGATGGAAGAGATCAGCCATTAAGATAAAAAAGTCAAAAACAGCTCTAGATATTCTAACCTGGAAGACTGGGAGAAGGGTCACTAACAGAAGTGGGAAAACTGGGAAAGGTCCTATCTTTGGGGTAAATAATAGCAAATAGTCATAGAGCCCTTCCCATGTGTCAGACACTTTTCCCAAAGATTTGACCTTCCCAACACCCCAATGAGGTGGGTACCATAATTATTAGAGTGACTATACATTCAGGTTTGCCAGAGACAGTCCCAGCATATGCCAGCTGTCCTGATCTAATTACAAGTATCATCCCTTTCACTCTCAAAAATATCCAGGTTTAGAAGATAAGTCAGAGTCCCCTTAATTATTATCCCTCAGTTACACATGAGGAAACTAAGGTATAGATCATTTGAAGAAATTTTTCCGGGTCATGTGGTTGTTAAATGACAGAGCTGGCATTAGAGGTAACTTGCCTCTAAAAGACATGCGTGTAACTATTTTGTCATGTGCACGCGCTAAGTTGCTTCAGTTGTCTCCGACTCTTTGCAACCCCATGGACTGTAGCCCACCAGGCTCCTCTGTCCATGGGATTCTCCAGGCAACAAGAATACTGGAGTGTGTTGCCATTCCCTTCTCCAAGGGATCTTCCAAACCAGGGACTGAACCCGCGTCTCTTATGTCTCCTGAATTGGCAAGCAGGTTCTTTACCACTAGCACCACCTGGGAAGCCCTACTGCCTCTCAAAGTTGGTACTGAATCCAGTTTGTCACCTTTGCAGTTGGGTTGCCACCTATCCAGGCAAAGACCCCTACCCAGGCCAATGGATTCCAGGATGAAATGAGGGGGGAGCAGGCAGTGGCCTGGAGAGGTTAGATATGAAGAAGATCCACCTGGAGGCGCTGCTAGAAGCAGGAGACAGGATAAAGCCACATAACCACCCAAGGGGATCCCAGCAGGGAATCTGCATTACTCCTCTCCTGGGAATCCTCTCCATCGATTTAAACAGAACTTCTCAAACAACCCATCAGGGCTCAACCCAGAAACTCTGCGGAGTATCAAGAATCTAAACAAACAGAAACCCCACCCAAGGAAAGGATGTTGGGGAGCTAGAAGCTCTGTTTTATGTGGAAATGAGAGCTCTGTCAGAGACAGGCATTCCTGTGCAAGGGAAATGTTTTATAGCCCTCGCCCTGCCCAACCAAGTCTGTTTAGTTTTTGATTTAATGTTGTTTTAACATCTAGTCATCCCTCCGAGGTATGTTATCCACTCTGAGGTGATCCAAGGCAAACTCCAGATTCTGGATCCACTCTTGGCTGACTCCCTGTCCTTGCTTCTACCCTTTGTGACTAGCTTTCCTTCAGGGACTAAACTGCATGGAACCTAAACTGATCCGTACCAGAGAGAAGCTTCTTGGGGGCAGGGGGACAGGGGGAAGGGGCCTATCGGAAAGTTACCATAGCTTATGGATTTCAAAGCAAAACTGAAATGATTTGGGGACCATCTATTGTACAAAATTCTCTCCCTCCTCCAGTACCAATAACAGCGGCTGAGACAAGGTGTGTCATAAAGTAACATAAAAGACTGTTTTATGAGGACATTTTTGGATGCTTTAACTTTGAAAATCATCCGTATGGTTTCTTCAAGATAATCACCGTGGTGGCCAGCATTTGTAAAATGAAAAGTTAGCAAACCAAGAAACCTCACATCAAGTCTGTGTTTCAGATTAAAAAAAGAACAAAACCAGGAAGCACTTTAATAAAAGGTGGGAGAAAAAATCCATCTACTGGAGTAGGAAAAGAACCATGAGCTGTATCTCTCAATATCATAAGCCAAACAAGAATTTTCATGGTTTTGAATACAATGCAGCTTGAAGAAATGTTCAAGCAACTTTCGGCTTAATTATCCACAACCGATACAGTTATTGAATTGTCATTGTTCTAATCAAGACACACTGATTAACTCTGATACATAATTAACCTAACCCTGCTTCACAAGCATATTTAACAACTAAATCATGTGAAAAGTGTTGAGTCGTGCAACCAGAAAGACAACTCGCGTTTATTAGCCCTAGAACTTTCTCTTCTCCCTGGGTGCTAGGAGCTTAACAAAAATAAATTCACTAAATGTAAAAACTCATTTGTTCAAGATTTCCCTCAGCTTTCCAAACTGAGCTGGCCAGAGAAACCTTCTTACTGGAAAAGCTAACTTCAGATCTTTTTTTTTTTTCCTGGCATCACTACATGTGTGTATTCATACATACCCACACAGAGCAGCAATACGATTTTTTTTTTTTACTTTCACACTGTACACTCCATAGTGTTTGAGCATCTCACAATGGACATGCTCGAGATGGCGAACTTGGGAAATATCTATCCTCTTGGTGCATGGAAAAAAGTACACAGGCTGACCATTCTCTACAGACAGCGTGTGCACCGCCTGTGTTCTGATCCACTGATGGGGAAGATGGTGGTAGCCCTTACCCTTGGAAAGAGTAAGGAGGCGAATAAAGTGATTGAAATCAGCACATCTGATATCTTCAGATGTGTGCCATAATTTACAAACATAATTTTTATTTGTCTCATTTTTACGTTCTTAAAAGCCTTAGGACCAAAGAACATATCCTATCTGAGAAGTGAAAATCAACTCTCATTTCAACATGAAACTCTCCATTCATCAGTTTTATGTGTTCTTGGAAAGAAGCTCAGATTCCTGAATTAAACTGTGCCTTTAGTTAGCACTGTGACCGTTAAGTTGCTGACTTCTGATCTTAAAGGGAAGCCAACTTCTTGTCTTAGATTTTTCTTTCTAAGAGCAGCTAGTGTTCTTTCTTCTACACATGTATTTCCATCAGAGCAAGTGTATTCAGTGGTGGTAAATTTTTGCCTTTTTTTAATTTATTTATTTTAGTTGGGGGATAATTACTCTACAATATTGTAGTGGTTTTTTCAAAAAAAATAATATTGGCTATATTCCCTGTGGTGTATACAATGTACCCTTGTAGCTTATTTTATACATAATAATTTGTACCCTCTTAATCCCTGACCCCTGTATTGCCACTCCCTACTTCCCTCTCCCCACTGGTAACCACCAGGTTGTTCTCTATATCTGTGTCTTTTTTCATATTTTTTTCATATTCACTATTTTGTTATGTTTTTTTTTAGATTCCACATGTAAGTGACAAATCATATAGTATTTGTCTTTCTCTGATCTACTTATTTCACTTAGTATAATGCCTTCCAAGGGTGGCACTAGTGGTAAAGAATCCACCTGCCAATGCAGGAGATGTAAGAGACACAGGTTGTATCCCTGGGTCAGGAAGATACCCTGGAGGAGGGCATGGCAACCCACTCCAGTATTCTTGCCTGGAGAATCCCATGGACAGAGGAGCCTGGGGGGCTGCAGTCCATACGGACACGACTGAAGGGACTTAGCACACAGTGCCCTCCAAGTTCCTCCATGTGGCTGCAAATGCCAAATTTCATTCTTCTTTTATGGCTGAGTAGTATTGCATTCGGAGAAGGCAATGGCACCCCACTACAGTACTCTTGCTTGGAAAATCCCATGGACGGAGGAGCCTGGTAGGCTACGGTCCATGGGGTCGCTAAGAGTCGGATACGACTGAGCGACTTCACTTTCACTTTTCCCTTTCATGCACTGGAGAAGGAAATGGCAACCCACTCCAGTATTCTTGCCTGGAGAATCCCAGGGATGGCGGAGCCTGGTGGGCTGCCGTCTATGGGGTCGCACAGGGTCGGACACGACTGAAGCAACTTAGCAGCAGCAGCAGCAGCAGTATTGCATTGTATATATACACACACACACACACACACACACACACACACACACACCCCACTTTATCCATTCATCTGTTGATGGACACTTAGTTTGCTTTGTAAATCTTTGCTTTTCAAGTAAAATTTGCTTTGGAGAAACAGCTAAAAACAATCCAGAACCAAGTGAGATCATTAATATGGGAAATGAACTTGAGGATACTATGTACCCATAAGCAACATGGTCTTTAACAAGTTACTTCCCTTTCTTGTTCCTTACCTTAGTGTTCTCATCTGAAAAATGGGAATATTTTACCAGATCCCTTGATAACGCAGTCTACCATTTGCACTGGCCAGCACACGCTGCAAAAATTAATGTTACTGCATTTCCAACAAATCAATTAAGCTCTTTTCGAAATCAATCACTTTCAATTTCCAGGAGCATCACAGAGCAAGAGAGAACTAAAAGCTAAGAGTCCTTGTATGCCGGGGTAATGTCTGTGAAAAGGCTTGCCATATGGCCTGACACTTAGAACTTCCAGAAAGTGTTACCCTCCTTTCTCGAACTGTGTCCCACCAACCATGGCTTGGAACGTAAGTCCTGGGGCAATTCTGGCAAGGTTATTGAAGATCCACATAACTTCTAAGTTGTGGTGTGCTTTGAGGAAACCCCCTTCCTGCTGCCTTGACTCTCTTATCTCTGGCTCCTAGGGAGGAACAATAAGCACAACTCTTTTAACTTTTTAAGGACCTCCATCAGAGTCACAAAGTCATTTGTCTAGCAATTTCGCTTTCATGCTTTCGTTCTGGTAAGAACCCTTTACATGAGGACACCGCTAATTGCTGATGATTTTGTTGAGCAAACACAGGCAAGGATGTGGATTTAAGCCAACTGAAGGTCAAACAGCTCACTGGGGAAGTTACTTCTGGTGTACTCAGATTTCACTAGAAGCTTCAAAAGTGAAAGCAAATCTAGATTTCCTTCTCAATTGCTATTGTTTCCGCAGAGAGCAAGTGCTTTTCCCTTGGCACCAGTGTATAATCTGTGTGTGTATATATTATATATCTGTAATGCATATATTGTATTATGGTAGTATATTATACAAATATACAATATTCATAACTTGTTAACCAATATTAATACAGTATAAATTATTAATTATTAATTAATACAATAAATTTTATACAAAATAATTGTATGTAATATGATTATATGACATATATGATGTATTTGTGCACACACACACACACACACATATATATATAAACAGATTTATTTTAAGAAATTAGCTTACGAGATTGAGGAGGCTGGCAAGTCCAAAATCCATAGGATGGGCCAGCAGGCTGGAGACCCTTGTGCAGGACCTGATGTTATAGTCCACAAGTGGAATTTCTTCCTTTTCAGGGAAACCTAGTTTTGCCCTTAAGGCCTTTCAACTTCTTGGATCAGGCCCATTCACATTATCAAATACAATCTCACCTCCTTTAACTCAACTGACTGTAGATGTTAACCTCCTGTACAAAGTTTCTTCACAGCAACACCTAGATTAGTGTTTGATTGAATAAGTGGGCACCACAGCCTAGCCAAGTTGACACATAAAGCTGACTATCACAATGATGTACCCATTCTATTTCATTGACTGTATTATAGACTGTTAGGGACTGTGGTAGAGAAGCTTGACAGTCACTCAGTACCACTTTGCACTGAAGATCCCTGTAAAGTGACAATGCAGCAGAGCAAAAGCCCAGCACTATCACTGCACCATGAAGACCCTGACCTACCAATGGCACCAAACAGGAAATACAAGGATGAGGAAACTGGGCATGAGGAGGGAGGACCAAAAGAAGCTCAGGGTTTGGTTTTCTTTTTATCTTTCACTGGAAGGTGATGTGTTAGCCTTGTTGCCCATGTATAGAGAATGGAGTAGTGACTTGGAACCTCCAAAGCAATGGGAAATCCATAGAAAGTGTGTATTTCCAATAAAATAATGACTCATTGTTTTATTGGAAATGTTTAGTGTCCTACTTCTCTTTGCCACTGGCCAATATCATTGTGGGCTTGCACTTGGCCACCACACAACAAACAGAAGTTTACAAAGCCCCACTCTGTGAGTGGGACCTTGGGAAGCAGCTGCCTCCACCTTTAAGGGAGATTGGGGTACCAAATGGTTTTAGAGCCTCTTTTGGTGATAATTCTAGAAGCGGCCCTGAACCTTTTCAGCAAATATATCAGTTATTTATTGCTGAATAATGATCCACTTCAAAACTAGGGGCTTAAAACAACAGCAATCATCAGTTTTGCTCATGAATATTCAATTTGGGTAGGGCTTGGTAGGAAAACTCCCGAGGCCCCACACAGCATCAACTAGGATGCTCAATACAGCACTGGAGGAGCCATTCCCAACATGGCTCAGTCACTTGTCTGGCAAGCTGGGCTGGCTGTCAACTAGGTACTCAGCTGAATGAGAGCTAAGGATCTTGCTTTTTCTCCAAGTAGCCTGGGTTTCTGTACAGCATGGTGGTTGGGTACAAGAGAGAGCCAAGTAGAAGTTGTATCTCCTTTTATGGCCAAGGCTCAGAAGCCATATAGCATCACTCCCATAAACTTTCCAGTCACTGGAAGTGAGTCAACAAAGCCAGTCCATACTCTAGGGGAGGAGAACTAGACTCCACCTGGATGGGAGGCATGTCTAAGAGTTTGTGAACATGTTTTAAAATCATCTCCACAAATGATACCTCTGGTGTCCACCTTCATGTTGACTACTAACTCTGACACCTCCCTTTTCTTTGGCCTCCCTCTCCCACTCAGCCAATCACCAAGAGTTGTGGATTCTACTACCTACAAATACCTTCAAATCTTTTCATTCTCTAATCACACAAATGGACCACTTCACATTCTTAACCGACCTTGCTACCTCCATTCTTTTCTTCTATGATATTTAGGATTAGGTTCACCTGCATGTGAGAAAAATCCAAGTTACAGTGGCTTAAACAAGATCAAAATATACATCTTTTTTACATAAAAGAAATGGATACATAGCTGTCTAGGGCAGATATAATGGCTCTGTCATTGTCAGGCATCCAGCCTACTTTCATTTTGATCCTCTACAACCCTTAGCATGCCCTGGTCCAAGATGGCTGCACAAGCACCAGCCATCACTTCCACATCCCAGTCAGGAAGGAAAAAGGAGTAAAGAAAAATATGCCCACTCCCTTTAAGGGCCTTTCTCAAAAGTTTCTATTTATTGTACGATCCATCATCCCCCTTCCCCTATGCATTAAAATTCCTCATTTATCCCTTTTCCCCCTCATATTCCTTTCTACTCTTTTTCTGGTAAAAATTAGCTTTTTCCTCTTTGTGACTGTACAAGTGTTCTGCACAGGGGAAATCACCCCCATCCAGGACCTGGCTCCACTCTTGGTTTCTCTTGTCTTCTGCTCTTTCCTGGTGCTTTTTTTGTCAGTGGGGTGTGAGTAATAGAACAGCCATGGGCTTTGGGGGAACTTTAACCGTTTTGTTTTTTCCTTCTCATTTATAAGAACAATAAACATTCAATTTCAGAGAACCAAAAATCCCACCTTCCCACCAAACACTACTAAGGGGCTTGTCTTCTGCTCCAAACCTTTTCTGTTTTTCTTTCTCTCTTGGTAATGCTTTTAAAAGCTAATGAATTTCTTTCCTCCCACCTCCCACCCTTTCCCACCCTTCTAGGTTGTTACAGAGCCCCAGTTTGAGTTCCCTGAGTCATACAGCAAATTTCCACTGGCTATCTATTTTACATATGTTAGTGTATATACTTCCATGCTATTCTTTCCATATACCTATGGCTAATTCGTGTTGCTGTATGGCAGAAATCAACCCAATATTATAAAGCAATTATCCTTTGATTAAAAATAAATATATTAAAAAAAACAATGAATTTCTTTAAATAAAGTTTTTAAAGTGTGAAAAAAAAATTTCTTGGAAATTCCAAGAATGGAATCTTTATTCCATGTGGTCATAGCATCTCTAAGGTTTTTGCACATCTTGTTCCTTCTGCACATATACCCTCCCCGCCTCTTTGCAGGCTCACTCTATGCTTGCTTCAGACCTCCACTCAGACTTCATTGTCTTCCAAGAAGCCTTTGAGGGGCCCACAAAAATGTTTTGATTTCTTTCAAAATCAGAAGAAAAATAATCGTCTAAGAACATGTTTGAATGTATAATATTAATGTATTTGTCTTTATACCAATGCAGTTGTAAAATACCATTTTTAGCATTTTTTTATGGAGGAAGGGACCCATGAAAACAAAGGATTTTGTACCAATGCCTCCAAAAGTTTTAGTGTGGCCCTGCACCCATGGGCTCCCACAGCTCTCTGGCCTCAGGCCGGTCATTAGCACTCCCTGCACCATATAGTAACTGCTGGGCATTTGATGGTCTCCCCCACTTGGTGGCTCATATGGTAAAGAATCTGCCTGCAATGCAGGAGACCCGGGTTCAATCCCTGAGTCAGGAAGATCCCCTGGAGAAGGAAATGGCAACCCACTCCAGTATTGTTGCCTGGAGAATTCCATGGACAGAGGAGTCTGGCAGGCTACAGTCCATGAGGGTCACAGAGAGTAGGACATGACTGAGCAACTAACAACTGTCAACTGCCCACTTGACAGGCCTGGAAGGGCAGTGTCTGCTATGGTCCCCCTTACATCTGCAGTGCCTAGAATACAGCCTGGTCTTTGGTGGATTCTCTGCAAACATTGGTAGGTGAATGAATGAATGAGTGCTCTGAGCTTACTCAAATACAGAGTTACAACCCCAGTAAAGATAAGGATGCAGGTCCTACCTGGCTCCACCTACCTACCTCTCACCTGGTGTACTGTCTGTGTGAGTACAAATACTAGGTATGTGTGACCTGAGGAAACTCACTTAATCTCTCTAAATCTCAGTATTGCCATCCACAAAATGGTAGCAATAGTAGTACCTACCTTATTAGGTTCTTGGAAGAAGGAAATGAAAGAGCATACTACCTGTGAGGGACTTAGAATAGCTCCTGTTGTATAGTAAGCACTCAATAATTATTACCTACTATTATCATTGTTTTATGGCCAATACCTCTCCCAGAGGTATTTTTTATTTATGAATCAGCTCTTGGAAAAGAGAAGAAGAAATTACTTACCTCTAACCCTAACCACCAGGCTTCTCGGGTGGCTCAGTGGTAAAGAACCCACCTGCCAACGCAGGACATATAAAAGACGCGGGTTCGATCCCTGGATTGGAAAGATCCCCTGGAGGAAGGTATGGCAACCCACTCCAGTATTCTTGCCTGGAGAATCCCATGGGCAGAGGAGCCTGGCGGGTTACAGTCCATAGAGTCACACAGAGTCGGACATGACTGAGAGCCACTTAGAACACACACACACACACACACAACCCTAACCACCACCCCTGCCCCAACAATGACTATCTTTAATGGCAGAATTTCAGGCTGTGTAGGAAAAGATTATCAGAAGCAAAGAGATTGTCTCATAGCTTCAAATCATCTTCTGTGGTCTCCACCTGGGTAGCTTATCAGGTTGAGGGAGGGGCAAGACCTACCACAGGGGAAAAGGCCTGGATGTTAGCGTCTATCAGATTGGGTTCTGTCCTAGCTCAGGATGTTGTAACAGAAGACCAGAGACTAGGTGAGCTAAAAACAAAATTGTATTTCTCACAGGTCTGGAGGCTGGGAAATCCAAACTCAGGGTGCTAGCCAATTGATTCCTGGTGAAGGCTCTCTTCCTGGTTTGCAGACAGCCATCTCCTCATGGTCTCCTTGGGGTGATGGAGAACAGAGAGAGGGAGCAAGTTCTCTCAGGCCTCTTCTTATAAGGACACTAATCCCATTCATGAGGGCTCCACCCTCATGACCTGGTTACCTCTCAAAGGCCCCATCTCCTAATACCATCACATTAGGGATTAGGGTTTCAACACATGAATGAGATGCAAGAGAGGGGCAAACACGCAGTTCATAACAGGTTCAAATCCTGAATCCAACCCTTCCAATACTAACCTGCAAACTGCCAATTCCTGAGTTGCAAAATGTGTGTGGAGACACAGAGGCTCTGAAACTTCTACTAGGAGTTTGCTAGGGATGCACTGCCTACCTAGCACCCTCCTACATGACCCCAGGATCTCTCAGTCCCTTCTCCTCAATGCCAGCTCTCACACATGTACCCCGCTCAGGCCCCTCTCACTCCACCACCTAGGGGTACTCTGCTCCATACCCCCTGGGGGTCTTTTCCCACCCCAAGGCCCACCTGACCCCTGCAACCCAGGGATCTCCCCTACAGCAGAGCCTGCCCATACCCAGTCCTGCTGGCCCCCATGAGCACTCAGCACCTTTTCCTCCTCCCCGGATCTCTCCTGCCCCCTTGCAGGGCCTGTCCAGCCCTCTCTTGCGCTGCCCATCACAGCGACTCCTGGATCGTGTGGTCCGGCGCTATGCAGAGGTGGCTGACGCTGGCAGCATCTTCATGGACCACTTCACGGACCGCGACAAGCTGCGTCTCCTCTACACGCTAGCTGTCAACACGCATCCTGTCCTTCTACAGGTATGCAGTGAGCCTGCCCCGGAAAGCCCATCCAGGGAGAGAATTCACATCAGGTTCTGAGGGGGCCCTGGGCTGAGCTTTCTCTCTCATCACTGGACACCTTGGGGACACCAGTCCATGTTATAACAGAACCTCTGTGGCAGTCAGTAAAAATGTGTTGTTGTTTTACAGGAAAGAAGTGTGGGAGCTGGTGGGGAGGGGGCATAGCTAGGAGTGGACATTTCATGGCCAGAGAAAGCCCTGAAGGGCTTTGTGGAGGAGGGCAATTTTGACCAGGTGTCTGAAAGATTAGAAAGGTATGAGCAAGCTCGGGAGGTGGGGAAAAACCAAAGGATGACCCACTCAGAGGTGTGCTATGCAGCTGTGCTTGGAAAAGATGAAAGGATGGAAGTAATCTAAACCTCCATCATAAAGGGAATGGTCAAATAGGTAGGGATGCTCTAGAACACTGGTCAACAAGGCAGGTGTGCTGGTCCCTGCCTTCATGCAGCTTTCAGTCCAGTGATAGACAGTTCTTAACAAGTCAACATCTATAGGACACCCCTTTCTCCCCGATCCCAAGAGTCAGGACACTTACTTAATGGGCACAAAGGAAACTAGGAAATGGGAGGGAGTAGCAAATTAAGGAGGGAGGAAGAGAGGGGAGAAGAGGAAAAGAAAAAGGAACAAGAATAAGAGGCAGCGGGAGAGGAGGAGAGGGAGAGGAAAGAGAAGAGAAGGAAGAGGAGAGGGAGAAGGTACAGGGAGAGGAGGGCGTGGAGGAAGAAGAAGCACCATAACAATTAACAATGATTAGTATTGTTATTAAGTATATTATAATTATTTATTATATAATATAGTGATATTGATGATTGTAATAATTATATATTATATTGATATTATGATTGATATTATATTACTATTATATTTTAGTTATTTATAGTATTGTATTAATATTAATACTTATAATTAATTATTATATTATATTATAATGATTTGTGTTATAATTATTTATAATATATTTTATCCTGATTATACTAATATAGTATAATATATATTATTATATAGTATATATTAGTATATAATATACTAATATATAATTAATTCTTTTATATAATTATATACTGTATATTATATATACTAATATTATATATGTTATTATAACTATGAGATATTACATAAGATAATTATATATTATTTTTATACATGATATAGTAATTATATATTATTGGCCAAAGGATGATGGCTAAGTACATAATAACAATTCATTTCTTGGCATTGTGTTGACTGTTGTACATCATGATCTCATTTAATGCTCAGGACAAACCCCACAGGGATATTATTATTGTCCCCTCTTTCAGATGAGGTAAGTGGAGCTCAGAGCAGTGAAGTGACTTGGTCACAGTACCTTAGCCAGTGTCAGCAATGAAACCCAAACCCAGAGCTGTCCGATGTCAGAGTCCATACCCATTCTGCTAAAAGCCACCTGGTAATGTTGGCATTTCAAATCCTAGAGGAGAAGAAGGAATTGCTGATTCCTGTATCCTCAGAGGTCTTCTTCTCTCGTTGTCCTACTGTTGGTGGCTGAGGCAGATGATCTGACTACTTCCAGTCCTAGCTCCTGACAAGCCTGCAACACAGTGATGACTGCGTGGCTGCACATTTAGACATTGCCAGAGGGCTGGGGACCTTCCTCTGTGGCACACAGTGGGAAAGGTCCCAGTGGACAGAGAAAAGAAGAAAAGGTTTCACAACGTGGCAAGTGGGCTAAAATGGCAGGAGGCCACAGAACATCATCAGAAAGGGGGATGACTTTGTTTTTTAAAGAAGGAAAATAAGAGGAAAAGTGCTAAGTATTTATAGTTTCGGTCATTTCTCCCATAAAGAAACACCATTCTAGATACAGCTGCCTCAATAAATAGTCAGGAAAAAAAGAGAAGCCAGGATTCTCTCCTCCTTTTTTTTTCCTTAGTGAGATATAGTTAATTTATAATGCTGTGTTAGTTTCAAATATATGGCAAAGTGATTCAGTTACATATATATATATACATGGGCTTCCCAGGTAGTGCAGTGGTAAAGAATCCACCTGCCAATGCAGGAGATGCAAGTCATGCAGGTTCGATCCCTGAATCAGGAAGATCACCTGGAGTAGGGAATGGCAACCCACTCCAGTATTCTCGCCTGGAGAATTCCATAGACAGAGGAGCCTGAAGTACTATGGGGTTGCAAAGAGTCAGACATGACTGAGTGCACACACACATGTATTTCTTTTTCAGATCCTTTTCCTTTATATGTTGTCACAAAATATTGAGTAGCATTCCCTGTGCTATACAGCAAGTCCTTGTTGGATATCTATTTTATATATATATATATACTAGTGTGTATGTTAATCTTATACTCCTGGAGCCCTTACAAGGAGACAGAGGAAACTGGCTGGAGCTTTGTGCTTCCCTGGACCAGTATTAGGCTGTCGGAACATTCCAGTCAGTTGTGGAGTCTCTGTGAATATGTAATTATCCCAGCCCAGGGTCAGAGCAGTGGTTCCCAAAACTTTTTACCCAAGGGTCATCTTCATAATTTTTGCCCTATCCCAGAACTTACTAACTGCACTGTTATTTTTTAAAATATTTTTCTTTAAATCAGTCTTAAGTTGACCCTTTTCCCCTCCATAGACTCTTCCTGAGCTGACATATCTGTGAAATCTAAAATGCTAGTCATATTTTTTCAACTATACAACTCTGAAAATAAACACGTTCCCCTTACGCCTGAGTGCATGCGTGCAAACTCAGTCTTGTCTGGCTCTTTTGTGACCCCATGGACTGTAGCCCGCCAGGCTCCTCTGTCCATGAGATTCTCCAGGCAAGAATACTAGAGTGAGTTGCCATGCACTTCTCCAGGGAATCTTCCTGACCTAGAGATCGAACCCAGGTCTCCTGTGTCTCCTACATTGAAGATGGGTTCTTTACCACTGAGCCATTGGGGAAGCCCCACTGGCACCTGAATACCCTCTAAAATCATGGCAAGTGCATCAGCACTCTCTTACCTCACTTGGGGCAACTGTGTTGAAATATAATCCACTGTATGGAAAGCTTCCTTTTACGAATAACTCCATCGAGAGTAGAATAATAACTGGTGGAGGGTGGGGGGGGAGCAAAGAATTGCCATGTTCCAAGAGGTATAAACAAGGTTAAGAGATGCTTTGCTGATGTCTTGAGACAGTAGGTACCCATGTAAGGCTGATTTTTTTGTGTGTTCTTGGTAAGAGAGAATGAGAGAGAGGAGGGAAGAGAAGGAGAGGGAGAGAGAAAGGGAGAGAGCTGCCTCCAGGAGCTTTTTCTCTCTAATCCTCTCATCTTTCCTCCTCTTGGCTTGGCAGATCTTCCCGGGCGCTGAGGGTTGGCCACTTCCCAAGTACCTGGGCTCCTGTGGTAGATTTCTGGTCAGTACCAGCACCAGTCCGCTGCAGGAATTCTATGGTGCGCCCCCAGACCAGGCAGCCGATCTGGCCTACCAGCTCCTGGGTGTCCTGGAATCTCTGAGGAGCAATGATTTGAACTACTTCTTCTACTTCACCCACGTGGATGCGGGCATGTTTGGCATCTTCAACAACGGGCATCTGTTCATCCGGGATGCCAGTGCGCTGGGCGTGATCGACAGGCAGGAAGGTACCCAGCATGGGTCTGGCTGAGCAGCTGTCAGAGGGGAAGTCGGGATGACAGGAGTTAGGGGGGTGATGGGCGGTGGAGGAGGGGTGTCACATCACTGGGCTTGACCAGTGTGTCATATTGAGAGCAGCCCAGGTTTGGGAAGGGGGAAGGTCCCTCTCCCCCTTTTAAGTCTCTGCTCCAGTGCCAAAGCAGAGTTGGACTTGACCTTGTTAATGCAGGAGAGGAAGATTTGCATGGTGGTCATGGTGGTATGGCCCCAGCGGCACCCTCTGTGGGCACTGCCATTGCCTGACGTGGTCTGTGTGGTGCGGGGACCTGCCCAGCCCCTTCTCACACACGGAGAACCCCCCAGATTACATCCAGCTCCCCTTCAGAGCCTCTCCCATCAATGCTTTTAGCCTTCATCTGAACAATCTGGCAGATACACTGGTACATTTCAAAATCCATTTGAGCCCCTTTGTTTGTGTAAGGGCTTCCGTGGTGGCTCAGATGGTAAAGAATCCGCCTGCCATGCAGGAGACCTGAGTTCGATCCCTGGGTAGGAAATATCCCCTGGAGAAATGGATGGCAACTCAGTCTAGTATTCTTCCCTGGAGAATCCCATGGACAGAGGAGCCTGGTGGGCTGCAGTCCATGGGGTTGCAAAGAGTCTTCAAATTGAAAAGCATGGCACCAACTGAGGTGTATGAGTGAATTGTGTTTCTCATGATGTGCACAGGTTCAGCCGGGGTTCTAGAACCTTTTGAACACCCCAGTCCTTAATGGTGACCAGATATTCTGAGCCCTGTAATAGGACAGAGGATTTTAATATCAAATTTCTGATTTTATTTGTGTGAGAAGGCCTACAAAGATAGACCAGTTAAGCCAAAATTACTCCTTTCCTGATTTGCCTTTATTAAGAAGAACCAAATGAGAAGAAATGAGGGTGATTCCAGAGTATTAAGAGATGTGACTCACTGAATGTCAGCCCCACTCCAATCGGTTGAAGCATATTCTGGATTACCTGTTCTTTCTCCTGACTTTGTGTTTAAAAAGAGCAGATGGAACTGGTCTGAGGAATCTCCTCAGTGTTTTCTAATTCAGTAGTAATCATGAGAGAATCACAGCATGTATGTCTGCCTTACAACTGTTGTTCAGTCACTCAGTCATGTCCAACTCTTTGCAACCCCAGGGACTGCAGCACACCAGGCTTCCCTGTCCTTCACCATCTCCTAGAGCTTGCTCAAACTCATGTCCATTGAGTCAGTGATGCCATCCAACCATCTCATCCTGTCATCCCCTTCTCCTCCTGCCTTCAATCTTTCCCAGCATCAGGGTCTTTTCAAATGAGTCAGCTCTTCACATCAGGTGGCCAAAGTATTGGAGTTTCAGCTTCAGCATTAGTCCTTCCAATGAATACTCAGGACTGATTTCCTTTAGGATGGACTGGTTGGATTTCCTTGCAGTCCAAGGAACTCTCAAGAGTCTTCCAAGAATCTTATAATTAGAAGGCCAAGTTCTGGTATGGAGAAGTGTATTTCCCTGGCCAGCTCATTTTATTTTAGAAGAAGGAGCTCCCCCCTGGGGTTCTCAACAGGAGCTGTCGTGTCCCTGAACCCTAAATCTCCTGGGGACTGGAGATGCTAGGAGCCTGAAACACTTTGCCCAGAAATTCTCATTAGCGGCACCTCCCCCCAAGGAACAGGGTCTATATGGTGTATAACATCTTCCATCTCTTGTGTAGGCAGCCAAGCAGCCTCCAGTGCAGGAGACAATAAAGACATCTTCAGCTGCCTGGTCTCTGGCTGCCAGACCGAGCTGCCCTCCTGTGACACCATCCCTGAGAAGCAGAACCTGGTGCTGGTGTGCGGCCAGGTGTTGCCCCTGCTTCTCCAGGCCAAGTTCCCGTCCCCAGTGCGGGAGGAGATTGACACTGAGCTCACTCGCTGCGCAGATGGAACCCGGCCAGACTCGGAGGTCCTCGGGGCCGCCAGCCGGCTGAAGGACATCTTGAGACCCCTGAGAACCTGTGACCCCAGATTCTCCTACCGCTACCCAGACTGCAAGTATAATGATAAGTTCTGAGGGGCTGGAGCCTTGTCGACCCACATCCTTGGAACTTCCACTGCCCACTTGGCTCACTGCATGGTTGAAAGAAGCCTCTCCCTTTTAGCCATTGGGAGAAAGGCACTTTGGTGTCCCAGAGACAGAGGAACATGCCAACCACCAGAGGGCAGTTGGGCCAGAGGGCGGCATGACTGCTACCTGCCCCCTCCACCCCTAGCTGGGACATCATGGAAGAGCCCAGGGTTGGGCATTGGAAGACCCGGATGTGGACACTCACTCAGCCTCTTTGAGCCTCAATTTTCTCTCTTCTCCACAAGACTCTTGAGTTAGTGAAAAATGCCAGAGATGTGAAGGGCCCAGGACACACACTTCCTCCTCCCAGCCCAGTTGGTTACAAAGAATGTTCCAGAAGCATGCATGCACAGGCAGGGCAAATGAGACAGAGCCATGGAGGTCAAAAGAGTGACATGGAAGAAAGACTCGGCTCCGGTGCTAGCCCTCCTGCCACGCTCCCCATTCTGCCATGGAGTGAGGAGACTGCAGGCTGAGGGGACACAGGGACAGGAGGCACTTCATGGAGTGGGAAGGAGGCAGGGGTAAGAAGAGAAGAGTGCTGGGCTGGGGGCCAACATGTTTGTCCACATCCTTTGAGAACCAGATGTCAAGACAGGATTAAGTGGGCAAGGATTATATTGAGGAAGATGGCTGTGTGGGAGGAAAGGAGGGGGGAGCCAGAGACCGTGGGGAGAACCATGAGGCCAGGCTGGAAGGCTGACACCCCCTCCCCCAAGTGAAGGCAAGAAGATCAGGTGAGAACATCCCAGATTCCCCTCTGCTCAACCAAAATAAGATTCAGCAGGGCTGTCAGGGTGTCCTTGAGGTAAAGCCAGTCATCAGAGGAGCTTCCCAAGGATGGACGGCCCTTATATTCCTGCTGCAAGGAATGGCCCATGGGAAGTGTGGCCTTAGCCCAACCACAAAGATGGATTTCAAAGCACAGTGCGGGGCACTTAGCCAGTTGAGCTCCCTGGAGCAGGAGATCTGTGAGTAGCACATTCTTCGTAGCCATAGCTGGCGACCAGGGCCAGGTCTCTCTAAACCACGGCCTCCAGGGCAGGACTCTAAGGAGTCTGAGAACTTTCATTCAATCTTGGCCTTATGGGTCATTCTAAAAATACTTTTTCAAGGTCAGCCAACAGAATATATTTTATTCAGCAGCTTGCTTGTTTTATACCTTTCAAATGATTAGCCACGTGGTATGTGGGTTTCCATGTATCCTCTTGCCCAGGCCGCAAACATTAACGGGGGTTCCTTGGACTTTTGCCCAGTCTCCCTGCCAGCCCTCTACCCTCAGAGACCTCTCAGTTGGCCTCCTCTTTTCTACCTCTGAGTCACCTCCTTTAAGATAAAATGCCTGGCATAATAGGCTTCATGCAGCAGATGTGGAAACTGAGGCCCAGGGAGGCAGAGTGACTTGCCAGGATAGTTTCAGAACTCCAGCGACCAGTCCAGGCTCCTCTTGCCTTCCCTTTCAGCCTTGTGTGTGCATGCTAAGTTGCTTCTGTCATGTCTGACTCTTTGCAAGCCTATGGGCTGTAGGCTGCCAGACTCCTCCATCCATGGGATTCTCCAGGCAAGAATACTGGAGTGGGTTGCCATTTCCTTCTCCAGGGGATCTTCCTGATGCAGGGATCGAACCCAAGTCTCTTAGTCTTCTGCATTAGCAGGCAGGTCCTTTACCACTAGCGCCAACTGGGAAGTCCCCTTCAGCCTCTGTCCTGCCCAACTTTGGTCCCTTTGTTGACATTTAAAGATGAGCCAAGAAAAGTCATATTTTGTGGTACACTGCAATGCAGTTGGGGGTCTCCCTTTTGACTACCTCTGGGGCAACCATGACAATGAGGATGCTGAGACAAGCTTCTGGAAGGGCAAGTTTGGACTGCCTGAGAGTTTTTGAGACAGTTACTTCCTGGCTTGGTCTGGAGGGTGATTGACCACCCTTCCCAACACCTTGCTTTTTTAGCCCAGTGAAACTGATCTTAAACTTCTGGTTTTCAGAACTCTCAGAGGATACATTTCTGTTGTTTTAAGCCACCCACTTTGGAATAATTGTTATAGCAGCCACAGGAGACAAACACATATCTTGAACTCCATCTTTGGGTCTGCTTGCAGAGAACCCAACTTGCAATACTCCCCAACTCCAGTCTATTCTGATGGATTCAAAAGCCAGACCCACCAGGAGGGAGTTATTATGCATCCATATCCAGGTCTGAGGCTTGGACTGTTCTGTTCCTCCACTTACTAAGTCCCGGGCATCTTAACTAGACCTGAGTCCTACCTGGACCCTAAGCTTTTCCTGACAGCCCAGTCCCCATCAAGTCCTTTCTGAATCCCTCCTCTGTACCCCTGAACCCCAAGTCTGTGCCCATATGAGGCTAATCCCAAAGGTATTCCAGAGAGATATATGCCCCTCCTTCCCATCCAGCTGGGCACTCTTTGAAGGTGGCAGTGGCGCAGAGCTCTTTGTGTTCCCTGTCACAACCAGCACCAGGCTGGGCACAGAGCAAGTGCTCAGAAAATGTTCTTGCTAAGAATAATGGCTATGTTTTTCAACCCTTTTTGTTTGGTGTTTTTCATACACCATGGGCTCTAAACTGATTATTTGTGTCCCCCTCCTAAATTCATAGGTTGAGATCTTAACTCCCAATGTGATGGTATTTGGGAGTAGAGTTTTGGGGAATTAGCTATTAAGAGGTCACGAGGGTGGAGCCAGTGCCCTTATAAACGAGACCCTAGAGAGCTCCATCACTCCTGCCTTGTGGGGACACAGCAGGAAGGCCCGGTCCTGGCTGTGAACCAAGAATCTTGTTCTCAGCAGACATCAAATCTGCTAGCACCATGATCTTGGACTTCCCAACCACGGGAACTGTGAGAAATAATTATTGGTTATAAACCACCCAGTCTGTGGTATTGTTATAGCAGCCAGAACAGACAAAAACAGCATGCTGGACATATACAGGATATAGCCACTTCTTCAAGAACGGTTCTTTTCCCTCAACAGCCAGGAGACAAGTGAGTCAATACTCTAGAGACTTCAGTCAGAATAAAATCATTGTAGTGGAATCTGATTGGAGACAATAGAGTCTTTTTCTGGGTTTCATCAGCCACTGTCTTTTTGCCTGCAGAACCAGCTACATAATTTGTGGGGCCCAGTGCAAAATGAAAACATGGGGCCTCCTGTCATTGAGAAATGCAAGATGGCACCAGCAGAGTGTTAAACTAAGTGCAGGTCCTGTGTAACTCTATGTTGCATGCCCACGCAGCCAGCTCTGAGTCCCTGAGAATGCTGATTAACCTCTGTGTGGTGGGCTCTTGGGATTTACTGGGGTCTCGCTTGACCTCCACAACCAAAAGGAGTATCTGTGGAACCAGAGGTGATATAAAATATTTAGTAACCATCACAGCAAAGTGAGTGAGTGTTAGTCGCTCAGTCGAGTACCCATGGCCTATAGCCCACCAGGCTCCTCTGTCCGTGGAATTCTCCAGGCAAGAATCCTGAAGTGGGTTGCCATTTCCTCCTCCAGGTGATTTTCCGGACCCAGGGATTGAACCTGGGTCTCCTGCACTGCAGGCCGATTCTTTACTATCTGAGCCACCAGGGAAGCCTTATCATGGCAAAGGAACTGACCTAGGAGAACAGACTGCATCGGCTGCAGTTGTCAGGTCGGCATCCCCACAGCCCTGTGGGCAAGTCCTACTTTTCAAACAAGGAAACTGGTTTAAGCGATTTACTCAAGGCAACAATTTTCAGGTCTCCTGCTTTACTAGTCCTCCCGTGTAGCATCTGACTTCTGCTGATAAGCAGTTGCAGGAGCCTGAATGTTTCCTCTAGAGTTCAAATAAATACTTCGTTGGATTTGTGTTCATATTGGAAAAAAGTAGAGCCCTGGAATCAGACAGACCTGGGTTTCAAATCATGACTCTGCTGGTTACTCGGTAACCTTGGGCAAGTTGCTTAACATCTCCAAGTCTCACTTTCCTCATCCATAAAATGGTGAGGAAAAGATTTACCTTCATAGGGTTATTATCCCGTTTAAATAACTGATCGTTTCTCAAGGACCTGGCACATGTGGGCATTCTGTATCTGATGGCCTTTCCTTAGGAAAGGGCAGAGGGTTTCCTGGCAGAAAGGGCTCATCACACAGCCAAAGTGAGTGCTTTAGCCTCTTGGGAGGGATCTTGACCTCTGTCCCAAGGCTCTGCTCCAGACCAAAGGAATCATGAGGGTGCTGCAGGCTGCCAGACAGTGTGACAGGGGCCATTTTTCTTCCCTCCCACTCTCCAGACTCTGGGTTGATCTTGAAAGGCAGCTGGGAAGCCACTACGCTCGCTTCCCCAGCCTGGCCCTCCACCAGGGTCAGGAGGGAATCCTCCTCAAGCAGGTAATTTGGCGGGCCTTGGGAAGTCCATCCATGCTCAGGAAATTCAAGTACCCTCTTGGCCCATTGAAAGCTTCTGGCTCACTGCCTATGCATGGTGATGTGGCTTTTCTGCCCACTTCGGGCCTGTTGTCCACAAATATTGGCACAGCTGAGCTCACATACACACAAATATACTCTGGTCTGTCCGCAACAACTTTGTGTCATTGTTTAAAAGTGGTTGTGACTGGGGGTTGTGAGGGAGGGTTAACAACCAGACAGGGGGCCCCAAATGTGCAAATATAATGACCCTCCAAGAAGGCAACTTAGAGGAATAGGCCAGCAAAGGGGAACTGAGCAACCAGGGGCCCGCCTACTGGAGCTCATCATAGAAGCAGACAAGGAGAGGGAGAAGCCCCAGCCCACTAGGGTGACCAGGGCATCATCTCAGGCCTGAGCTGCCTGTGGAAGCAGTGCGGCCCCGCAGACAGAGTGGCGGCTCTGGAAGCTGAGTCATCTGCCTTCAGATCTTGTGCCAGCCCCTCTCACAAAACTCAGTGCCTCTAAGTTATAGATTTCAGCATTGTTCATAATTGCAAATATCGAAAACAACTTCAATGCCACAGGAGAGTGGTTGAATACACTGCAGCACATATCCACACAAAGGAGTGCTATGCAGCTCTACGAATGAATAAGGAAGATCTCTAGGAACTGATATGGAGTGATTTGCAAGCTATACTATGAAGCGAGAAAAAAAAAAGCACAGAGGTGTGTTTATAGAATGCTACTTTTCATACAAGAAAAAAGATACAAGAAAACTTTTATGTGTCTGCTCACCTGTGATGCAAAAAAAGATATACACACACATGTGTGTGTGTCTGTGGATGTATAGCTGTATAAATATAAAGAATAAACCAGAAGTTAATGAGATTGGTTCCCTACAGGGAATGGATGTCAATGGAGTGGAAAGAAGAGAGGAATGGGAGTGAGCCTAAGGGATGAAGAGGGAGTGAAACTTCTCTGAGTGTACCTTTTTTTTAGAATCATGAGAAAACCTCACACAATCCACAAATTAAGAATCAAGATCAGCCAAGATGTGGGTTGAACTAAAATGAAATACAAAGAATAACAAATGGACACAACTGTATTTTAAAAAAAGAATAAAATAACTATACAGAGAAACTAACCTAGGTAACTTGGAAAGTAAGTCTTTTGACTACATAGTATAAGACAACAAACAACAAGAAGTCTACACACACTTTAAAATGGTTAATTTTATAGTATGTGAATTCTACCTCAATTTAGAAAGAGGGGGGAAAATCCATTCACAAAAACTGTGCTCTGGTTAGTGAATATTTTTCCTGTGAAAATCTGAATTAGCAGTTCTGAAACTACTTTAAGTCTTGAGCAAGTATTGCTTGGAGAAAAGAGTTACAAGTCAGGAAATACAGAATATTGTGCTCCTTCCAATTTTAAATGTTGTGATGTTAGATTGGAATTGGAGGTATCACTATGAACTCACGATTTTTTTTTTCTGGCCACAGCTCGAGGCATGTAGGATCTTAGTTTCCTGACCAAGGGTCAAAGTCAAGCCCCCTGCAGTGTAAGTGTGGAGTTTTAACCGCTGAACCACCAGGGAAGTCCCTGAACTCAGAATTTTTTAGGTATATATACACAGATGGATAGATATAGGGATAGAGATGTGAGTGTAGAGAAGTGTATAGAAATATATTTCCTAGCTTTATTCTCTGAGATGGCCTATAAGCAGTGACACTCCAGTACATAGTGCCTAGGTCTTGGTTTCTTCAGTAAGAGAAACCAGAGCTCTTTGGAGAAATGGCTGATTCTGAGACTAGATAGGGAAAGTACAAGATGAGCCTGTAATACTCTTGTGCTGCCAGAAAGGGAGGACGTGCTCAAAAAATTGGGGGCATGTTAAAAGGACACAGGAACCAATTTGAAGGGGCTCCCATAGCCAAATTTGGGACAGTTTGAATATTAAATAGGTAATGATAGAAATAATCCATAGAATAAAATCAATTCTTACGAGACCATACTGATATAAATAAATAACCAGATAAATAAATAAATGGAAAAGGCAAGAGCTCTTCCTTACAGTAGAGTTCCAATCAATAAATGCAGAAGAAATGATGCAAGTGGAAAAGCACCACTTGGCAACCACCCGATTAATAATGATTGCAGGCAGGAATCCTCAGTGGGGGCTGAAACTGGTTGATCAAAGTAGGAAGAAACAGGATGCTTGCATCATCTCAAAGTTATCTTGCCACAACATACCCATTAATTACAAAGAGAAAAAAAATAGTAAATTTATGCTTGAAGAAACCTGGCAGACACTACTGTAACCAAGTGATCAAGGTCAACGTCACTTGTCATAAGTCACATAGACATCAGGTACCCTCTGATATGATGCGCTGAGAAGGGTATTTTTGCCCCAAATGCAAAACCTCAATTGACTCATGAGATAACATCAAACAAATTGAGGGACAACCTACAACTAGCCATGAGAGACAAGGAAAGAGTGAGGAATTATGGATTGCCGGTGACTAAGGAGACAGGAGAACTACATACAACGTGGGGGCCTAGGTTGGATCCTGGAGCAGAAAAAGGACATCAGCAGTGACAACACTCACCAGCCCAAACTCAGCGGCCACAGAGCTGTAGTTGAACCAGTTGAATTTACTGCTCATCAAAACAAGGGAGAACGAGCACCATGGAGCAACATGAGGTGTCTCAGTAAGAGGGGGTTAGAAAGGACTTAGAGATTTGGGCTCATTAAGTGATTTGGGGGAGAGTTCAAGAAAGCAGAGCTTTGCTTTAGATTGAACCCTGTCAAGAACAGAGGGTGAATCCATGATTGCACACCTCAGTAAATCTTATCTTCAAAGCAGGAGGAATGGCGCAGGGTAACTCTGTAGTTAGGAAAGCAGCAGTCACTCACAGTAGCCAGGCCGGGGTGTATTTGGTCATTTTTATTTAAACAATGTTCATGATGTTGTTTGTGTTCAGACCTGAATGGCCTTGTTTTTTGTCTTGATTCACCATGGTCACAGAGTGGCCTTGTTTAACGTTAGTGATCTGAGAAATGCTTTAGGTTCAAGGAGAATGCGAAGGCCCAGCTGCTGTGGGCCATGTTTCTCTTTCTCAGTGGGACAGCTGGTGAAATTCTAAGATCTAATTATATTAGTACATAGTATTTTATCAGTTTTCCTTTCCTAGTTGCAGCAATAGTACTATGGCTATGTAAGATGTCAACATTAAGGGATGTCAGATGGGGGAACTCTGTATATGATTTGGGAACATTTTTGTAAGTCTAAAATTATTCCAAAATAAAAAACCAAAAAAGCGACTCAGTGTGTGAAGCAGAAATTGTTCAGCACCAGGTGAAGAAGCTGTCTTACATACTGGAGCTGTGTGATATAACACAAAAGACAAAACACAGAAGGATTACATGTGCGACAAGATGGTCCCAACTAAGAAGGGAAAGTGAGTTGGATTAAAAGGAAGATTCAGATTACCTATGTGTATAAAACTGAGTCACTTTGCTGTACAGCAGAGATTGGCAGAATATTGTTAATCAATTATACTTCAACAAAAGAAATAAATTAAATAAATAAATAAAAAGAAGATTCAGGTCTCCCATTTAGGGCTTACTCCAGGGTGATGCACATTGAGTAGAAGCACCATTGCACCATTTCCATTGTTCAGTTTGCCCAGCTGAATGAATATACCTGTACTAGAAGTAGGGCTGCCCCTACCACACTGGAAGGCAGTAGAGACCTGGGGCTCACACGTTCACTTCTGATTCCTTTCTTTCTACATACAAATCCTGGTACCTCATGAAGAGAGCTGAAATCTCCCTCCCCCCACCCCACACACAGTACCCTGAGCCCCCAGCCATTTACTTGAATCCACCTTTCCATTTCATGCCCCTACCTGGAGCTTCTCTCTGAAAAAAATCATTCTTTAGGAGGAACTGTGCCAAAAGTGAGTTAATATTCCCCATGTCAAAATCACACATTTTTTGTGCTTTTAAAATAATGCTACCCAAGGCAGGCAAAATTTCGGGAAAAGAGGCAAGTTGTGGGAACTTGGTGAAAATATAATCCTATCAAAAAGCAATTTGGCAATGTTCATCAAGAGCCTCAAAAGGACAGCACACTCTACCCAATAATTTCACTTCTGGGATGATATCCAAAGGAAGTAATCAAGAATGCAGAGTGATTTCTGAACAGATTGTTAAAAACCATGGGTTAAACACTTGTGTAAGTGTGTGTTAGGTGCTCAGTCGTGTCTGACTCTTTGTAAAGCTATGGACTGCCCACCAGGCTCTTCTGTCCATGGGATTTCCCAGGCAAGAATACTGGAGTGGGTTGCCATTTTCTTCTCCAGCGGATCTTCCTGACCCAGGGATCAAGCCTGGGTCTCCTGCATCACAGGCGGATTCTTTACCATCTGAGCCACGAGGGAAGCAACCCCTACTAAAATGAGAGTAAGTGGTTCTTTTAATAGGTATAAACTACCACACAGGGGGAAATGAGAGAGGAGAAAAATAGAAACAAAATTTTGAAAGCTGGAAAGCAAATAACTTGGCAGGACCAAAAGAACAGAATCTTAAACTGGCAGCAAAGGATGTTGATGACCATCCCAATTTACATCACATATATGTGTGCTCAGTCGCTCAGTCATGTCCAACTCTTTGCCACCGAGGCTCCTTTGCCACCCAGGCTCCTTTGTCCATGGGATTCTCCAGACAAGAGTGCTGGAGTGGGTTGCCATTTCCCTCTCCAGGAGAGCTTCTCGACCCAGGAATTGAACCCGTAACTCTTAGGTTTCCTGAATTAGCAGGTAGGTTCTTTACCACCAGTATCACTCAAGAAGCCCTTCAATTTACATCACAAAATCTCTCAAAAGGTTGAGGAATTGATGGCTCTAGATCTCTCAGAAAGTGAAGGAGAAGGCTGAAATATGGGTGAGTCTTAAAAAGCCATTTTAAGAAGCAATTGGATCCCAGTTTTCTACCCTCACCCCGACACTTCACAGCCAGGTAATGGCCAAGTGATGGCCACGCTCCAAGCTCCAACAGATCAGAAGCTTCTTCCCTGAAGAGAGTCAATCCAAGGGTTTTCAGGGACAGCAGAGAAACTAGCACAGCAGGTCACCCTGAAAACTGGGGGCTCAAGGGCATGTGTGCACAGTCACTGTGCACTTCCCCCAAGGCAGGAGAACTGAAGAGTGAGCCTCATGGGAAAAGGCTAAAAGATCCCAACATCGGAAGCCCCTCAACCACCTCACCCAGCCACATGAGGTCACAGTTGGCAGACTCCATCGGCTGTTCAGAGCATCCAGTCATCTTTTTAGTTCCTCATTTCTTTCTCTTTTTTTCTAATATTATTTTTAAATCATTTAAGACTTTCAGAAAAGTTGAAAGAAGAGTACCAAGAACTCCCATATACCCTATGTTCATATTCCCAACTGTTAAATTTTTCCCTATGTTTGCTTTATCATTCTCTCCCTCTCCATCCTGCCTCTCTCCCTCTCTCTGTCTCTCTCTTCCCCTTTCTCTCTCCCCCACCACCCCTTTTCTCCATTTTTTTCCTGAATACTTTTAAGGTAAATTGCAGATATGCCCCTAAATGCTTCAGAGTTTTTATCCTAAAAATAAAGTAAATGCTTATATAACCACAGGACTATTCTGAAAATCAGGGGATTAACAATGATACAACACTATTATCTACCTACAGGCCTTATTCAAATTTGGCCAATTTCTCCAATAATGTCCTTCATAGAAAAAATTTTTCTGGCCCAGGTTCATATATTGCATTTAATTGGCACATCTCTCTACTCTCCTTTAATCTAGAACAGTTTCTCAGCATCTGTGTGCATGTGTGTTTCATCACTTTGACATCTTTGAAGAGGAAAGGCTCTTTATTTTGTAGAATTTCCATCAATTTGGATTTGTCTGTTGTTCCCTCATGATTCAGTTTAGTTTTTTTTTTTTTTTCATCTTTGGCAGAAGTGCCTCAGAAGTGATTCTGTGCTCTCTTCATTGAAGCCTATCAAAAGATACAAAAGGTTAATTTGTCCTATTTTGGGTGACATTCACTTGGTTTCTCCACTGTACATTTACTCTGTAACTGGAGAGGAAATACTTTGAGACTATGTAAATGTCCTGTATTCATTAAACTCACATGCACTCATTTTAACATCCATTGATGATTCTTGCCTGAATCAATTATTACTGTGATGGTTGCCACATGGTGATTTTTTTTTTTTTGCTGTGCTAGGTCTTTGTTGCCACGTGGGCTTCTCTATTTGTGGTGCTCAGGCTCAGTGACCCTGCAGCATGTGGGATTCTAGCTCCCCAACCTGGGATCAAACCAGCATCATTAACATCGGAAGGCAGACTCAACCACTGGACCACCAGGGAAGTTCCCAAATGGTGATTTTTTTTTAAATTCTATTATTCCTTTCACATTTATTAGCTGGCATTCTATTGTTTTTAAAAAAAACTTTTCTTCCCTCCTGCTTACTTATTAATACATTTATATACATATGGACTTGGAGATTCTCATTTTATTCAATGGTTATAGTGTATTATTATCATTTATTTTGGTGATATTATTTTGGTAAAGATATTAAGAAGAGGTGGAAAGAATACACAGAAGAACTATACAAAAAAGATCTTCATGACCCAGATAACCACGATGGTGTGATCACTCACCTAGAGCCAGACACCCTGGAATGCGAAGTCAAGTGGGCCTTAGGAAGCATCACTATAAACAAAGCTAGTGGAGGTGATGGAATTCCAGTTGAACTATTTCAACTCCTGAAAGATAATGCTGTGAAAGTGCTGCATTCAATATGCCAGAAAATCTGGAAAACTCAGCAGTGGCCACAGGACTGGAAAAGGTCAGTCTTCATTCCAATCCCAAAGAAAGGCAGTGCTAAAGAATGTTCAAACTACGGCACAATTGCACTCATCTCACATGCTAGCAAAGTAATGCTCAAAATTCTCCAAGCCAGGCTTCAACGGTACGTGAACACTTGGACTGCAAGGAGATCCGACCAGTCCATCCTAAAGGAAATCAGTCCTGAATATTCATTGGAAGGACTGATGCTAAAGCTGAAGCTCAAGCTCCAATACTTTGGCCACCTGAAGCGAAGAACTGACTTACTGGCAAAGACCCTGATGCTGGGAAAGATTGAAGGCAGGAGGAGAAACGGGATGACAGAGGATGAGATGGCTGGATGGCATCACTGACTCGATGGACATGAGTCTGAGTAAGCTCTGGGAGATAGTGATGGACAGGGAAGCCTGGCGTGCTGTAGTTCATGGGGTCACAAAGAGTCAGACATGACGGAGTGACTGAACTGATTTTGGTGATCCAAATTTTTCCAGGTTTGACCAGTGGAAGAATTCCCAGGAACTAGGGCAAAATGTCAGACTAAAAATTAGAGAAAAAATTAAAATTTTAAATTAAAAACTAATTAAATTAAATTAGTCCAAGAGGTCCATCATCCAATAATAGGACTTCCAAAGAGGACACACACACAGACACACAGACACCGCACGGTGACATGGGGACACACAAAAACACATATACAGAGACACAGACCCATATACCCAAACTCAGATACAAACATGGGCACACACACCAGAAGAAATCATCAACAAGAAAATTAAATTTCCCAAATGAAAGTGTTTACATTGGAAGAACTTTTGGAAAGCCCATTACAATGCATGACTGGTCAGAGCTCTAGGGACAAAGGAAACACCCTACAAGCTTCTAGAGGCTGGGGAGTAGGGCAGATGACCACATACAAAGGGTCAAGAGCCAGAAGAGCCTCATATTTCTCAACAATACTAGAAGCCAGAAGCCAGTGACTGCAAATTTCTGAAAGAAACTTTTTCCCACCTTCAGTTCTCTACCCAAATTATCAGTCAGTTCTAAATCTGTTCAAACTACCAATCTCAGACATTCAAGTTCTCAAAAGTTTTCATTTTTAAGCACTCTGTCTTAGGAAACTATTGGAGGAGGTGTTCTACCCCAAACGGGCAATAGACCAAGAAAAGGGCTTCCCTGGTGGCTCAGATGGTAAAGAATCTGCCTGCAATGCAGGAAACCCGCCTGGTTTGAGCAGATCCCCTGAGAAGTAAATGGCAACCCATTCCACCATTCTTGCCAGGATAATCCCATGGACAGAGGAGCTTGGCAGGCTCCAGTCCATGGGGTCACAAAGAGTTGGACATGACTAAAGCAACTTCATACACACAGACCAAGATAAAAAAGACCAGAGATATAGAAAACAAGGGATTCAGCACAGGAGAAAGGAGAAAAGGTCCCTGGATGATGGCAAAGAGTGGTCCCAGGACATAGCTGTGCACTAGGCATGGGGCCATGTAGTCCACAGTGGAGCAGGTCGGAAGGCTTCAAGAGCTGTACCTTTGGGAAGATGCAACTCATACAAACCTGACGCATCCGAATGTTTTGAGAGAAGATTTAGACCATTGGCGAAGTGTTTGGATTTGAATTAACAGTAAATATATAGAAAACCAAGCAAAGGAATAAACCACGCAATTAACTTCTGAGGGGAAAAAACATTTATGCAGGAAAGGAAAAATGAGCATTGTGTACTACATGGCTCAGCTTTAAATGGCATTTACGTAGACACAATAATCGAAACACTGTTAAAACAACCAGATTAGGCCCAAGATGGAGTCATTCATGCTAAGCCACATGCCAGCAAATCAAAATTTAATTAAGTTTCTACACTCCGCTCTCCCAAAAAAAGGCCTAGGTCAACCAACCAATCAAAGTTTGCCTGCTGTACACAAGGTAGCCAACCTGGTCCAACACTTCTTTTTGTGTCAAATGCTTAGTATGACTTCCTTGTCCCTGCTCCCTTTATTCCATAAAAATCTCTCACCTAGGGACTTCCCTGGTGGTCCAGTGGTTAAGACTCCACACTCCCAATGCAGGGGGCCTGGGTTCCATCCCTGGCCAGGGAACTAGATCCCACATGTGGCAACTAACACCTGGCACAGCCAAAGAATTAAGTATTTTTTTTAAAAAATAAAGAAATAAGAACTCTCACCTTGTACAGCTCTGCAGAGCTCCTTTCTGTCTGCTAGATTGGATGATGCCTAATTCATGAATCGCTGAATAAAAACCTACTGGAACAGCATGTTGTCTGTGGAAATTTTTCCTTTTGTAACACTACATATTGACTTAGCCAGAATGGTGATATATTCATTTTGGGAGAATGGGAAGAGTGTGTATAGGAAGGGAGGGCTAGGAAGAAAAAAATAAAGCAAAACATCTTTATCTTCCGTAACGGAGATTCAATAGATAATGCAGACAATAGAAAAATACAAGATGTCTTCATTCAAACCTGGTATTTAGAGAAGTGGTAGTAAGTAGACCGAAGAATTGGCTGAAAGATAACTTTTTCGCCACCGTGTGACAAGGCAAATGGAGAGGAAGAGGTGGGGGGCAGCTGTTGTTTTTTTTAACAGTCCCTGCATCGCTATATGACTCTTCAAAGTATATACATCTATAACTATGCCAAAAAAATTTTTCTAAAGCAACACTAAAAGATTTTAAAGATAAGAAACAGAAGATGTATGCATTGAAATTATATAATCACACCATTATTTTAAATAGCAGAGTTGTATGTAATTTAAATTCCCAAGAGTAGATAAACACCTGTGTATTTAGGGTTGTGCTGTACTGTGCTTAGTTGCTCAGTGGTGTCCAACTCTTTGTGACTCCATGGACTGCAGCCTGCCAGGCACCTCTGTTCATGAGATTCTCAAGGCAAGAATACTGGAGTGAGTTGCCATGCCCTCCTCCCAACCCAGGGATTGAACTCAGGTCTCCCGCCAGGTCATACTAGGCATTTGACACAAAAAGAAGTGTTGGACCAGGTTGGCTACGTTGTGTGGAGCAGACAAACTTTGACTGGTTGGCAGGCAGATTCTTTACCATCTGAGCCACCAGGAAAGCCCAAGAATACTGGAGTGGGTAGCCTATCCCTTCTCCAGGGGATCTTCCCAACCCAGGAATCAAACTGGGGTCTCCTGCATTGCAGGCAGATTCTTTACCAGCTGAGCTACCAGAGAAGCCTGAATTTAAGGTTGCACCCACACAATTATATATGTAAGTAAATTAAAATACCGTTTACAGAGAAGTTATAATGGCTGAAGAAAATGCTGAAGAAAATGCCTCTGACTCCAGTGCTAAGTGAAACTAACAGGTCACCAAACTGCTCTACATGTGTTGAGCTTTTTCTGTTTCTGTTTTTGGTTTTTGTTTCTCTTGTTTCTTTTTCAATAAAAAGTTTTGCATAGAAATAAGACTAGAAGTAAAGACAACAAAATATTAACAGTGGTTGGATTTAGATAATGGGGCTTTGGATTCTTTACAAAATCAGTTCTATTTTTTTTAATTTAATAAATATTCTTTTGGAGCTTTAAAACTATTTTAATAACAATATTAAATATGTGGTCACTATAGAAAATTGAAAGCATTAACATGAACCAAGAATAAAAGAAAAGGCATGGAGAGTTATTTTTTTATTATGAAAAAATGCAGACATATTAAAGAGCAGAGATTTCTCCCTCGTGTGTGCTCAGTGGCCTGGGAGCAGCCATGTCCAAGATGGTCTGGTCAACTGGGACTTGACCAAGTCTTCCAATACTTGGCCTTGACTTTGAGACAGACTTTATCTGCAGTGCCAAGATTGCTTTAAAAAAAAACTGAGATAAAATCTTATTGAAAAAAAAAACTGAACCAGTTTTAATGTTGAATTTCCAGTTAAGTCCTAGAAACTAAAAAGTCACCCACGCAAAGTTTCAGAAGAATTTCAGAAACTGGGTGACCAACTATGAAAGTTGGAACAAATAATTTTCACACTGACCATCTCTTTTGTTTTATGTGGTTCGGTGCTAGACTCCCAGCCTGCTGTCTCTCAGTTTCCATGTGAGTTTTGTGGGGCTCCTTAGAGTCGTGAGTCACGTGGGAGTCAGTTTATATTGCCTTGGTGTACTCATAGAAAAGGGGGATAATATTTATACATTAAAAAAGTTTTGGTAAGGTTGCACGTACATAATTTTGGGCTACTCATATCAAAGCGTAATTGTCCATTGCAGTGTCCATAATAGAGGTTTTTGTGGAGAGATGCATGAAAACTACATGTTGGAGATGGAAGAAGAGAGAGAGAGAAATCCAATTTGCCCTGCCACTCTCAGGACCTCTGGGAGGAAAGAAAGGGAAGCAGGGGCCACTCTAGGCTGAGTGAAAGGGGACAAGCGACCTCTGCTCATGAAGAAAGTGGCTCAGTGTTGACGGAACAAGCAAGTGAGGCCACAGTGTTGGTGGGAGCGGCCCCCTGAGAACAGGAGCAAACTCCATCCAACCCAGAATTGGGCGGAAGCTCTGGGAGACACTCGGGCCCTTCAGTAAAGCAGTCTTGGCCTGTAAATACTATTACTTTGTTTTTGTTTTTTTTAAGTTGCCATTTTTCTTCCCATTTGGCAGCAAACCTGTGGGATTAACGCCCACTCTGTTCCACTCTGGAAACTGTCTCAACTGGCTCTGTGACGTGCCTGAAGCAGCTGCCAAGAGGTTAAGAGACTGAATAGAGTTGGCAAAAGCTCGTGTAATTTTTAGCAAATTATCTGTCTCCTCAGAAAGACTGTGTGATAACTTGTTCCTGGAGGCTGAGGAGTCTCTGGCTGGGTAGACCCAATCCTTGTGCCCAGATAAAGGCAGGCCTCCCCTCTTGGAGTGACTCTGCATAGCCCCCCTACCCCCACCCCCAGAAGTGGCTGGGAACACTGGCTCCATTTAAGGGACCACACTGCAGCTGGCTGCCCCCCTCCACAGAGGACGTGCTGATGTGACTCTTCCATCTAGCCTTCTTTTGTGCTCTACCGGTTTAATTGATGATTCTATTTCTCACTTCCCATCCTTTCTTTCTTATTACTTTAATTGAGGTATAACTTAGACACCTAAAAGGCACACATCTTCAGTGTACTGTTTGATGAATTTTCAGATTTCTACACCCACGTGAGCACCATCATTTCCCAAGAAATGTCCTCCATGTAACTTACTATTCACTACTCTGCCCCTCTCACCTACAATGAAGGTCATCATAATTCCAAATGGTTCCACCATAGATCCGTTTCGTCTGTTCTTGAAGTGCACCTCATTCGCACACTGTGTACTCTTTTGTATCTGGTTTCTTTCACCCAACATATTTTTGAGGTGTACCCATGTTGTGTGTATCTGTTCTTTGTGCCTTTTTATTGCGAGTAGAATTCCATTGTGTGGAGATATCATCTATCCTTGATCCATTCATCCATTGAGGGACATTTGAGTTGCTACCAGTTTGGGGTTATTAGAAATAAAGCTGTTGTCAATGATCTTGTACATGTCTTCATGTGACTTATGTACACTCTTATGTTGTACAGAAGAATCCATTTCTCCTAGGGAAGACAAAGGCAGTTAGGGCTGGGTCCAAAATCTTCATTGAGAGCAACGGGACATTGGCAGGATGGCCAGAGGCCCGGCTCACAAATAGATTTAGAGCATCAAAGGAGTGCCCCAGGTATTCCCACTCAAGGAGGCTGTCCAATGCTCCTAACAGTTCAAAGGCAGCTGTGTCTGACAGCAATGAATGGGAGTCATGATTGAGCTCAAGTTTTTATTTTTGATTAAAATTTTGTGTTTGGCTGATTTCTTCAGACTCTGGCAAGTCTAACATAAATGACTTGGACATCATATATGGGGTTTGAACCCACCTCTTCATAGATGACCCTGCCCTATCCCTTCACTCAGGAGAGGGTATTAGCCATGGGTCCAGAAAAAGGACTACTGATTCCACCAGATGCCATGGAGACCAAGGAAACTGATCTAGTCTCCTTTGCAGAATCTATGTTGTTGAAGAAGGTTCCCCACAGTCACAATGATGCCCTCCTCCCACTTCCACTCCTTAAGGGTAACTTCACAGATTCATTGAGTGTTTACTGTGTGCCACAAACAAATCATTTCATTTTGTTGTGTGTTTGTTCGCTTCTTGCATGCATTTACTTCTTATATAAACCCTGAGAGGTAAATATTATGTTATTTTGTTCATAGGTGAGGAAGCCATGGCTTAGAGAAAATAAACATCTTAGGTTGGGGCTGCCTTAACAAAATACTACAGATTGGGTGGCTTAAACAACAGAAATTTATAGTCTCACAGTTCTAGGGGCTGGAAGTTCAAGATCAGAGTGCTGGCACGGTCGGGTTCTGGTGAGAACTCTCTTCCTAGCTTGCAGTGTGCTAAGTTGCTTCAGTCATGTAGACAGAGCCTTTTTGCCATGTCCCCACACAGCAGGGAGAGGGAGCAAGTCCTCTGGTGCCTTTGCTTATAAGGACACTAATTCCATCATGGAAGGCCCCAGCCTTCAGTTCAGTTCAATTCAGTCGCTCAGCCGTGTCCGATTCTTTGCGACCCCATGAACTGCAGCACGCCAGGCCTCCCTGTCCATCACCAACTCCCTGAGTCCACCCAAACCCATGTCCATCGAGTTGGTGATGCCATCCAGCCATCTCATCCTCTGTTGTCCCCTTCTCCTCCTGCCCTCAATCTTTCCCAGCATCAGGGTCTTTTCCAATGAGTCAGCTCTTCGTATCAGGTGGCCAAAGTATTGGAGTTTCAGCTTCAACATCAGTCCTTCCAATGAACACCCAGGACTGATCTCCTTTAGGATGGACTGGTTGGATTTCCTTGAAGTCCAAGGGACTCTCACGAGTCTTCTTCAACACCACAGTTCAAAAGCATCAATTCTTCAGTGCTCAGCTTTCTTTACAGTCCAACTCTCACATTCATACATGACACTGGAAAAACCATAGTCTTGACTAGATGGACCTTTGTTGGCAAAGTAATGTCTCTGCTTTTTATGTCTATGCTGTCTAGGTTGGTCATAACGTTCCTTCCAAGGAGTAAGCGTCTTTTAACTTCATGGCAGCAATCACCATCTGCAGTGATTTTGGAGCCCAGAAAAATAAAGTCAGCCACTGTTTCCACTGTTTCCCCATCTATCTGACATGAAGTGATGGGACTAGATACCATGATCTTAGTTTTCTGAATGTTGAGCTTTAAGCCAACTTCTTCACTCTCCTCTTTCACTTTCATCAAGAGGCTTTTTAGTTCTTCTTCACTTTCTGCCATAAGGGTGTGTCATCTGCATATCTGAGGTTATTGATATTTCTCCCGGCAATCTTGATTCCAGCTTGTGCTTCCTCTAGCCCAGCGTTACTCACGATGTACTCTGCATACAAGTTAAATAGCAGGGTGACAATATACAGCCTTGACGTACTCCTTTTCCTATTTGGAACCAGTCTGTTGTTCCATGTCCAGTTCTAACTGTTGCTTCCTGACCTGCATACAGGTTTCTCAAGAGGCAGGTCAGGTGGTCTGGTATTCCCATCTCTTTCAAGATTTTCCACAGTTTATTGTGATCCACAGAGTCAAAGGCGTTGGCATAGTCAATAAAGCAGAAATAGATGTTTTTCTTGAACTCTCTTGCTTTTTTGATGATCCAGCAGATGTTGGCAATTTGATCTCTGGTTCCTCTGCCTTTTCTAAAATCAGCTTGAACATCTGGAAGTTCACGGTGCACATATTGCTGAAGCCTGGCTTGGAGAATTTTAAGCATTACTTTACTAGTGTGTGAGATGAGTGCAATTGTGCAATAGTTTGAGCATTCTTTGGCATTGCCTTTCTTTGGGATTGGAACAAAAACTGGCCTTTTCCAGTCCTGTAGCCACTGCTGAGTTTTCCATATTTGCTGGCATATTGAGTGCAGCACTTTCACAGCATCATCTTTCAGGATTTGAAATAGCTCAACTGGAATTCCATCACCTCCATTAGCTTTGTTCACAGTGATGCTTCCTAAGGGCCACTTGACTTCACATTCCAGGATGTCTGGCTGTAGGTGAGTGATCACACCATCATGATTATCTGGGTCATGAAGATCTTTTTTGTACAATTCTTCTGTGTATTTTTGCCACCTCTTCTTAATATCTTCTGCTTCTGTTAGGTCCCTACCATTTCTGTCCCTTATTGAGCCCATCTTTTGACTTCATATAAACCTACTTGTTTCCTAAAGGCCCCATCTCTAAATACCATCACACTGGGGGTTAGGGCTTCAGCATATGAATTGGGGAGGAGGGCACAATTCAGTGCATAGTAGTCAATTGTCCATGGCATATACTAGTAAGCAGTGGACCTGGGGTTTGAGCCTAGGTCTGATTCTAGAGTCCATGTACTTAACCATCATGCTATAATATAATGCTTTGATGGTATCAAGACCTCTGCTCACATTCATGTTCTACCACCAACCATTGGGATGGGATACAGCCAGGTAGATCCTGAGTGTCAGGCCACAAGGTCAGATCACAGTGGCAAAGACTACCAACCCAAATGTACCACCAGACTCTGAGTCCAAGCCCACCCCTGCATTTGCTCTTTTTCCTGCTTGGGATTTCTTAGGACTAACCATCCTTCAAAACACAGCTGAAGCTCACCTACTCTTGGAGGGGTCTTTCCTATTGATACTGCCCCTCAGTAGTCTCCCTCTTATCAAGCACTTCTTGTCTTAATGATCAATTATACAATCAGCCCCATGTTCACTGTCCCTATGAGACATTTTTCTGTAGGAGAGAAAGAGAAGGTCTGAACTACGTTGGTCTAATGAAAATTCAGGAAGGGAGAGAAGTGCCAGAGAGTGTTCAGTTGAGGTCTTTTATTAGAACGAAGGGGAGGTAATAAAAGATTACTACTCACGTGAGGATATTTGGCAGATTGGAAGAGGCTAACAACCTTCATCCCTACCTTATACCTTACATAAGTATTCTGGTGGATTATAAAACTAAATATGGACAAAACTTTGAGACTTCTGAATAGAATATGGAAGAATATCTTCATGACTTGAGATGAAGGAACATTTTCTTAAACAAGACACAAAAAGCAATAATCACAAAGTAAAAGATTGATACATTTGATTACACTAAAATTTTGCAAATTTTAATTCATTAGACGACTACATAAAGAAGGCACAAAATGAGAGAAGATAATTGCAAATCAGTCATTAACAAAGGACTCACAGGGAGTTAGTTTCCTGGTGGTCCAGTGGTTAGGATTCGGTGCTTTCACTGCCAGGACGAGGTTTTATCCCTGGTCAGGGAAGGCTTCGCTGATAGCTCAGTTGGTAAAGAATCTACCTGCAATGCAGGAAATCCTGGTTCAATTTCTGGGTCGGGAAGATCCTCTGGAGAAGGGATATGCTACCCACTGCAGCATTCTTAGGCTTCCCTGGTGGCTCAACTGGTAAAGAATCTGCCTACAATGCAGGAGACCTGGGTTCAATCCCCGGGTTGGGAAGATCCCCTGGAGAAGGGAAAGACTACCCACTCCAGTATTCTGGCCTGGAGTCCATGGGGTTGCAAAGAGTTGGACATGATTGAATGACTTTCACTTTCAGGGAATTAAGATCCCACAAGACCAGTGTCGCTGCCAAAAATAATTTTTTTTTAAAGAAAAAAAGGACTCATTCAGAATATATAAAGAATACGTACATACAAATGAAGGAGGAAAAGGCAACTCAGTATAAGAATGGGGAAAACACTGAAATAGCCATTTTGAACAAGTAAATATAAGTAGCTAATAAGCATATGCATACATCATGAGAAACGCTGGGCTGGAAGAAACACAAGCTGGAATCAAGATTGCCGGGAGAAATATCAATAACCTCAGATATGCAGATGACACCACCCTTATGGCAGAAAGTGAAGAAGAACTAAAGAGCCTCTTGATGAAGGTGAAAGAGGAGAGTGAAAAAGTTGGCTTAAAGCTCAACGTTCAGAAAACTAAGATCATGGCATCTGGTCCCATCACTTCATGGCAAATAGATGGGGAAACAGTGGAAACAGTGGCTGACTTTATTTTTTTGGGCTCCAAAATCACTGCTGATGGTGATTGCAGCCATGAAATTAAACGACGCTTACTCCTTGGAAGGAAGGTTATGGCCAACCTAGATAGCATATTTAAAAGCAGAGACATTACTTTGCCAACAAAAGTCCGTCTAGTCAAGGCTATGGTTTTTCCAGTGGTCATGTATGGATGTGAGAGTTGGACGGTGAAGAAAGCTGAGCACCGAAGAATTGATGCTTTTGAACTGTGGTGTTGGAGAAGACTCTTGAGAGTCCCTTGGACTGCAAGGAGATCCAATCAATCCATCCTAAAAGAGATCAATCCTGGGTGTTCATTGGAAGGTCTGATGTTGAAGCTGAAACTCCAATACTTTGGCCACCTCATGCGAAGAGTTGACTCATTGGAAAAGACCCTAATGCTGGGTAGGATTGGGGGTGGAAGGAGAAGGGGACAACAGAGGATGAGATGGTTGGATGGCATAACCGACTCGATGGACATGGGTTTGGGTGGACTCCGGGAGTTGGTGATGGACAGAGAGGCCTGGTGTGCTGCAATTCATGGGGTTGCAAAGAGTCAGACACGACTGAGCGACTGAACTGAACTGAACTGAACTAAAGAAGGAATACAAATTAATACCATGATGATATAACACTATACACATATCATATTGGCAAACATTTAAAAGTCTGATAATCAAAAATGTTGGGGAGGATGTGCAGCAAAGTAACTCAAAATGGCTGATGAGTTGGAAGTTGGTACCATGTCATTAGAAAATGCTTTAGCATATTCTGACAAAGGTGAAGATACACATATTCTATGACCTAGCAGTTCTACTTGGGTATATTACTAAAGAAAGTCATGCATACATTCACCTCAATTTATGACAAGTCTCTCATTTTCCATCTTTGTGTTTTTGTGCTATGCACCAAAGTATTTCTTCAACTTGAGTTTGTAAGCCACCATGTTGTGTCTTAACAACAACCATCATTTTCTTCTAATCAGCTCCTGAATTGAGCACTTGGGAAGTAATGCTGACTCAGAAAATACTTTGCACTGAAAATGACTCCTCCCATGTTCATATTTTTTTATTCAAATGGTTATCTTGAACAAGTTGTGCTGGACATGTGTTATCCTTGATCTGAATTATCTTTTCTCTAGTTTCTGGGACTCTTTAGATGAGTTAGTTTTACTTGGGGCTGAAGTCCAGTTATTAAAACACAGAGGCAGTAGACCCCAAAGTGGTAGCCCTAGAAGAAACTGCTCCTTCTCCAAGGTCCCTTCACACCTCCTTAGACTCAGACATGGAAAGGACACCATGGCCTACCATGGTCTCTTGGAAGTCCATATAATCAAACCCACCTGAGGGAATCCAATGACAGTCCCCCTCCTCCCACCTTGAGATTCATGTCTTGGTGACCTGAGCTTTTTCCAGTAGCCACCTCATTCTTTTCATTGCTTTATATTTTATTGAAGTATAGTTGAATTACAATGTTGTATTAATTACTGCTCTACAGCAAAATGACTCAGTCATACATACATATATATATATATGTGTGTATATATATATATATATACACACATATATATATGCATTCTTTTTCATATTCTTTCCCACTATGTTTTACCACAGGATATTGAATATAGTTCCCTGTGCTACATGGTAGGACATTGTTGTTTATCTATTCTATACATATCAGTTTGCATCTGCTAATCTCAAACTCCCAATTCAAGCCTCTCCCACTGTCCTCCCCCTTGGTAACCACCATTCTATTCTCCATGTCCTGATTCTGCTTCTGTTTCAATAGATAAGTTCATTTGTGTCATATTTTAGATTCCATATATAAGTGATATCATATGGTATTTGTCTTTCTCTTTCTGACTGACTCCACTTAATATTATAATCTCTAGTTGCATCTGTGTTATTGCAAATATTATTTCATTCCTTTTTATGGCTGAGTACTACTCCATTGTATATATGTACCACATCTTTATCCATTCATATGTCAATGGACATTTATTGTTTCCATGTCTTGGCTATTGTGAATAGTGCTGCTATGAACATAGAGGTGTATGTATCTTTTTGAATTATGGTTTTGTCTTGATATGTGCCCAGGAGTGGGATTGCTGGATCATATGGTAATTCTATTTTTACTTTTCTGAGAAACTGCCATACCGTTTTCCACAGTGGCTGCACCAACTTATATTCCCACCAACAGTGCAAGACAGTTCCTTTTTCTCTACACCTTCTCCAGCGTTTGTTTTTGTAGACTTCTTAATGATGGCCATTTGACCAGTATGAGGTAGTACCTCATTGCAGCTTTGATTTGCATTTCTCTAATAACTAGTGATATTGAACATCTTTTCATGTTGGAGAAATGTCTCTTTACGTCTTCTGTTCATTTTTAAATTGGGTTGTTTGCTTTTTTGTTGTCGAGTTGTATGAGCTGTTTGTATATTTTCAAAATTAAGCCCTCATCAGTCACATCATTTGCAAATATTTTCTCCTATTCTGTAGGTTGTCTTTTTGTTTTGTTTATGGTTTCCTTTGTTGTGCAAAAGCTTGTAAGTTTGATTAGGTCTCACTGTTTACTTTCATTTTTATTTCCATTTCCTTTGGGAGACTGAGCAAAGAAAACATTGGTGGAATTTATATCAGAGAATGTTTTACCTACATTTTCTTCTAGGAGACAGGAAATAGCAAAGGGATTTTCTTTATGTGAGGAGGCACTGTTAGTTTTTGAGGCATAGGATCCAGCCAGAACACAGAATGGTACACAAAGGTTGCAGCAGCTGTTCAGAATGCAACCTATGTGAGAAAAAAAATAGCTACTACCCAGACACCACCGTATTGTTTTTTCAAGAGGGTAGATAGAATTGAATCCAGCAAGGAACCAGTCCAATCCGTGTCAGTCATGAGTGAAATTGCAGCTTGCCCTCCATCTCCTGTTGTTGACGATCCTTCATCTCTACCATCTCCCACCTCCTCTTCCTTCTCCAGTCAGTAACTCTTCTTGCCTGTTCACTCAAAGCCAGCCCCTGTATACCAGCTGTTGTACCATACTATGGTACTTTTCAAAGTACTGTACTGTAAGATCAAAAAATGTTCTATTTTTTGTGTTTTTTTTTTTATGTTTTATTTGGTGAAAAGTATTATAAACCTATAACAGTATAGTACTATAGAGCCGATTGTGTTAGTTGCGTGCCTAGGCTAACTTTGTTGGTCTTGGTGAACAAATTGGACTTACTAATGCGCTCTCGGAACAGAACTCATTCATATGTTGGGGACTTACTGTACTAAAAAATGTCTCAAATCAATGATCTCAGTTTCCACCTAAAGAAACTAAAATAAAAGCAGCTAAAGAAACTTGAAGTAAATAGAAGGAAGGAAAACAATAAAGATGAGAGGGAAAATCGAGGACAAAAAATCAGAAATACAATAGGGAAAAAACAGTGAAGTAAAAAATTGATTTTTTGAGAAGATCAAGAAAATTTGTAAACCTCTAGCCTGACTGATGGGGAGGAAAAAAGACAAATTCGCTAATATCAGGAATGACAAAAAACTGTAGATTCCACAGATATTAAAAGGATAAATTACTTGAAAGTCACAAACTACCAAAGCTCACTCCAGAAGAAATATATATATTAAAAAAAATAATATTGTAATTACAATATTCTATGCATTGGAGAAGGAATTGGCAACCCACTCCAGTGTTCTTGCCTGGAGAATCCCAGGGACGGGGGAACCTGGTGGGCTGCCGTCTATGGGGTCGCACAGAGTCGGCCACGACTGAAGCGACTTAGCAGCAGCAGCATTAGATATTTTGGAAGAAATAATACTAGTTTTATACAAACTCAAGAAAACTGAGGAGAGAAAATACTTTCCCACTCATTCTCTGAGACCAAATTACCCTGATAACAAAATCAGACAAAAACATTATCAGAAAATACAACTGTTGACCAATATCCCTCATGAACACAGATATAAAAATCTCAGCAAGAAATTGGCAATATATAATCCACCAATATATAAAATAAAACAGCATGAACAAGTGGGCTTTATCCCAAGAGTTTAAGATTAGTTTAACTTTTATTAATAAAAATCAATCAATGTAATTCATCATATTAGCAAACTAAAAAAGAAAAAACATATAATCATCTCAATCAATGCAGAAAAATCACTTTATTAAATTCAACATATATTTCTGATTTTTTAAAATCTCAGCAAACCAGCAATAGAAGAGGATGTCCTCAATCTTCAAGGAGAATCTATGAAAAACTTTCAATTAACTAGAACTGAGAATAAGCAAGGATGTCTACTCTGACCACTTCAACATTGTACCGGAGGTTCTAGCCAGTGCAAAAAAGCAAGAAAAAGAAATAGAAGGTACCCAGGTTGGGAAGGAAGCAGTTAAACTAACTTTATTCACATGTGGTATAATTCTTTATGTAGAAAACCCTCAGGAATCTATAGAAAAGCTACTAGAACTAATAAATGAGCTAAGTAAGGTTGCAGGACACAAGGTCAATATTCAACAATCAATTATAGTTCTATAAAATAGCAACAAACAATTGGAAATTAGATTTTTTAAAGCACACAATTTACAATAGCCTCAAAAATATAAAAAAACTTAGCAATATGAAGATCTGTTTACTGAAAACTATAAAATACTGCTGAGAGAAATTATAGGTCTAAATCAATGGAAATATGCTTTTCATGAGTTTGAACACTCAGTATCATCAAGATGTCAATTCTCCACAAATTGAGCTAAAGATTCAATGCAGTGTCAGTCAAAATTCCAACAGAGTGTTTTTAAATTGGCAAGCTAAAATTCATCGAGAAATGAAAAGACCCAGAATAGCTGAAACAATTTTGAAAAAGAAAAGTTGGAAAATTTACACTAGCTGATTGAAAGACTTCACAAAACACAAAAAAAACTAAATTGAGATGACTCACAGACCTAAATGTAAAAACTGGCTTCCCCAGTTTTTATGGCTCAGAGGTAAAGAATCTAAATGTAAAAACTGAAACTATAAGGTTGCTAGTAGAAAATATAGCAGAATACCTTTGAGACAAAAGAAAAAATAAAAACCTAAACATTATAAAAATGGATAAAATAGACGTTATCAAAATTGAGACTTTGGCTCATCAAGACACCATTAAGAAAATAAAAAGGCAAATCACAGACTGGGAAAACTATTTGTAATGCAAATGTCTGACAAATGGCTTGTAATCAGATTATATAAGGAGCCTTCCACAAATCAGTAACAAAAAAGGAACCCAATTTAAAATGAGCAAAAGATTTTGCACACTTCATGAAAGATATACGAATGATCAACATACACATGACAGGACATTCAACTTTTGAAAGAAAGTGAAAGTGTTAGTCGCTTAGTTGTGTCGGACTCTTTGCGACCCCATGGACTGTAGCCTGCCAGGCTCCTCTGTTCATAGAATTTCTCCAGGCAAGAATACTAGAGTGAGTTGCCATGCCCTCCTCCAGGGTATCTTCCCAACCCAGGGATTGAACCCAGGTCTCCCGCATTGCAGGCAGATTCTTTACCATTTGAGCTACCCAGGAAGCACCATTCAACTTTTAGTTACCACAGAAATGCAAATTATATCCTCGAGGAGATACTACACATCGACTAGAATGGCTAAACTTCTGAAATCTAACAACACCAGATGTCTGTAAGGATGCAGAGCAACTAGAGCTCTCATGTATTTCTGGAGGAAGTGTAAACTGGTACAACCACTTCAAAAAGATATCTAACAATTTCTTGTGAAATTAAATACATACCTATCTTAGGATCCAGCTATATTTATTCTCAGATAAACGAAAATCGGAAGCAAAAATCAGAAACAACCTAATGCAAATATCAGGACAATCGATAAATACATTGTATTCTACTCATACATTGAGATTATACTCAGCAATAAAAAAAAGAAGGAACTACTGATATACATCACTTGCATCTCCTGCATTGGCAGGTGGATTCTTTATCACTAGTGCTACCTGGGAAGCCCATGAAGTTTAAGAATAGCAAAATTAATCTATGGGGATGGAAATCAGAAAAGTGGTTCCCAGGGGAATAGCAAGGGAGGAGGTGATAGAATGGAAAGGACACAAGGGAACTTTCTAGGGCAATGGCAATACATTATGGATTGAGGTATAATGTACACATTTGTCAAAACTCACCAAACTGTACACTTAAGAGCTGTTCAGCTTACTGTATGCAACCATATCTCAAAAGAAAAAAAAAGCAAGTTTAAAGTACAGGCAAATAGTCTCTAAATGTATGAAAAATATATTAGTTATATAAGAAACCTTATATAAACTTAGTTATAAAAGAAATATAAATTAAAGCTATCCTAAGATTTCATTTTCACCAATCATATTTGCAAAACATCAAAATGTTCCACGGTATAGTCTGTAGGCAAGATTGCAAGAAAAACAGCCATGTTCATATATTGCTGGGTAAGTGCAACACAATATAACTATGAAGGGTATTACCAAGTACAACCATATATGCACTTACCTTTGGCCCAGCAATCAAAACCTCTAGGACTCCATCCTGAAGATAAATACCTCCATAAACACAAAACAAATGCATAAGATCATCGATACATTATTTGAAACAGGAAAAGACTGAATATTTCCTCAAATGTCCATCATTAGGAGATGGTACATGCAAAGAACAGTGAAGTACCATGAATTGATAATAATTCTTGGGATATATTCAGTGGGAAAAAAAAAGCCATGGTATAGAGATATACCTTGATATATGATATATATATATACATATATTTACATATATATATATGTATGTATATATATATATATATAGCCAGATATAGAGAACAAATTAGTGGCTAGCAGTAGGGAGGGGGAGGGACAACATAAGGGTAGGGGATTTTTTGAGAAGGGTTATGGGTGGGACTTTGCTGGTGGTCTAGTGGTTAAGACTCGGCACTTCCATTCCAGGGGCATGGGTTTGATCTCTGGTAGGGGAACTAAACCAGTCAATCCTAAAGGAAATCAACCCTGAATATTCATTGGAAGGACTGATGCTAAAGCTGAAGCTCCAATATTTTGGCCACCTAATGTGCAGAGGCAACTCATTAGAAAAGACTCTGATGCTGGGAAAGATTGAGGGCAGGAGGAGAAGGGGACTGCAGAGGATGAGATGGTTGGATGGCATCATCGATTCAATAGACATGAGTTGGAGCAAACTCCAGGAGATGCTAAAGGACAGGGAAGCCTGGCGTGCTGCAGTCCATGGGGTCGCAAAGAGTTGGACACAACTGAATGACTGAACAACAAGGGGGACTAAGATCCCACATACTGCTAGGTATGGTGCAAAAATGAATGAATAATTTTTCCTTAAAAAAGGGTTATGGGATTATGTGAAATCATGTGTGAAACTTTTGAAAATTCTAAAGCACTATACACTATAGATTTTTAAAATCTTTCCTTCAATACATTTTAATTGCTTAGTAGTATCCCTCTGTATGGTTATTCTAAAATTTATTAATCAGCTGATGAACGTTTGGGTTGTTTCATTGTTGCTATGTCAAATAAAGCTGCTACAAAAACCCACAACAGCAAAAAACCAAGGTGCCAAATAATGTATACAGCATGCTACATCTTGTGTAAAAAAAGAAGGGAACTAAAACTATATACATGAATTTACTTTTGGAAAAAGAAACAGGAAATATGAGCTAATAAATTGAAAATGGTTACTTATCAGTTGTGAGTGAAGACAACTGAAAGGTGAAAGGGATGGGAACAAGACTTCCCAGAAAGCACCTTTTAGCATATTCTTGCATTTTGGACCCTGTAAATATTATATATTTTGAAAATAAAGTTAAATCAAAAGAAAGGGTGTGGGGAGCTATTAATAGATGGGGACTGAAGGAAGCCTAAAATGCAGGTTTCAGAGTGCTAGCATGGCATGGACTTACTTCAGCGTTAACCAGCAAATTATCTAATGGCTCTTCAATGGGCTCTTATTCATGAAATGTTTGTGTTGACATTATCTGGAGGAGCAGATGGAGTTGGTCTTATAGAGACATTCTATTTCATGAACTCTGAGCTACATCTGATTCAGGAAAATTATGACAGGATAATTTGTAGGCTGATCAATATTGTAAAACTATCCAGGTTTTGTATACAATCCACAGTCGTATTTTCAAATCTTTGTTACTTACTAGGTTTTCTTAACTGAAATTTTTGATGTATCAATAGCTCATATCATTTTGAACTTGTCCCTACCCCTCTCAAGTGTTTTCGGTACTGTAATCCAGGAAATCTTGTTGATCATCAATTTGGGTACTGATTTCCATTTATTAGACATAGAAGCCTTTCCATGTGCAGACATTTCAAAATTTGCATCTGAGTACATTTAATGAAAGATGACATTTAAACCACATATATGAAGTTTTCTAAAGATAACATTCTAAAAAAAAAAAAAAAGATAACATTCTCATCTAGCTTCACCCTGCCAAATATATTGCTCTATCACAAAGTGGAGAGCTAAAGTTAACACTTAGCTGCAATTAACTATGCGTGCACGCTAACTCCAGAGAAGGCCATGGCAACCCACTCCAGTACTCTTGCCTGGAAAATCCCATGGATGGAGGAGCCTGGTAGGCTGCAGTCCATGGGGTTGCTAAGAGTTGGACACGACTGAGTGACTTCATTTTCACTTTTTACCTGCATGCATTGGAGAAGGAAATGGCAACCCACTCCAGTGTTCTTGCCTGGAGAATCCCAGGGACGGCGGACCCTGGTGGGCTGCCGTCCATGGGGTCGCACAGAGTCGGACACGACTGAAGCGACTTAACAGCAGCAGCAGCAGCATGCTAAGTCGCTTCAGCAGCATGCTAAGTCGCTTCAGTTGTGTCTGACTCTGTGCGGCCCCATGGAAGGCAGCCCACCAGGGTCTGCCGTCCCTGGGATTCTCCAGGCAAGAACACTGGAGTGGGTTGCCATGCCCTCCTCCAGGGCATCTTCCCGATCCAGGGATTGAACCTGTGTCTCTTGTCTCCTGGACTGGCAGGCGGGTTCTTTACCACTAGTGCCACCTGTGTATTTGCTTTCTCCTCTTTTCTCCCCTTACTCTCTTGTATCTCCGGGCATTTGTGGAAGTAGGTGTAATTCAGAGTATTGCTTTGTGTTAACCATACCTTTAATCTATTTGAAACCATCATACACTTACTTACACATGATTATAAATACTTTAAAAGAGTCCTTATGTTCATGAGGAAACTTTTTGTTGTTCATCTTAAGACATGTTCCAATTTAAAAAAATTATTAAAAAATAGTAATAAAAAAAGACATGTTTAAGCACTTCGCACTAAGATCATGGCATCCAGTTCCATCACTTCATGGAAAATAGATGAGGGAAAAGTGGAAGCAGTGACATTTTATTTTCTTGGGCTCCAAAATCACTGTGGATGGTGACTGCAGCCATGACATTAAAAGACGCTTGCCCCTTGGAAGAAAAGCTATGATAAAACTAGACAGCATATTAAAATGCAGAGACATTACTTTGCCAACAAAGGTCCGTATAGTCAAAGCTATGGTTTTTCCAGTAGTCGTGTATGGACGTGAGTGTTGGACAGTAAAGAAGGCTGAGCACTGAAGAATTGATGCTTTTGAATTGTGGGGCTGGAGAAGACTCTTTTTTTTTTTTAATTTTTTAAAATAAATTTATTTATTTTAGTTGGGGGCTAATTACTTTACAATATTGTAGTAGTTTTTGCCATACACTGACATGAATCAGCCATGGGTTTACATGTGTTCCCCATCCTGAACCCCCCTCCCACCTCCCTCCCCATCCCATCCCTCTGGGTCATCCCATTGCCCCAGCCTGAGCATTTGTCTCATGCATCGAACATGGAATGGTGTTCTGTTTCACATATGATAATATACATGTTTCAATGCTATTGTCCCAGAACATCCCACCTTCACCTTCTCCCTCAGAGTCCATAAGACTGTTCTATGCATCTGTGTCTCTTATTCTGTCTCGAATATAGGGTTATCGTTACCATCTTTCAAATTCCATATATATGCATTAGTATACTGTATTGGTGTTTTTCTTTCTGGCTTACTTCACTCTGTATAATGGGCTCCAGTTTCATCCATCTCAATAGAACCGATTCAAATGTATTTTTTTTTTAATGGCTGAGTAATATTTCATTGTGTATATGTACCACAGCTTCCTTATCCATTCATCTGCTGATGGACATCTAGGTTGCTTCCATGTCCTGGCTATTGTAAACAGTGCCGCGATGAACATTGGGGTACACGCGTCTCTTTCACTTCTGGTTTCCTCAGTGTGTATGCCCAGCAGTGGGATTGCTGGGTCATATGGCAGTTCTATTCCCAGTTTTTTGAGGAATCTCCACACTGTTCTCCATAGTGGCTGTACTAGTTTGCATTCCCACCAACAGTGTAAGAAGGTTCCCTTTTCTGCACACCCTCTCCAGCATTTATTGCTTCTAGACTTTTGGATAGCACCCATTCTGACTGGCGTGAAATGGTACCTCATTGTGGTTTTGATTTGCATTTCTCTAATAATGAGTGATGTTGAGCATCTTTTCATGTGTTTGTTAGCCATCTGTATTTCTTCTTTGGAGAAATGTCTGTTTAGTTCTTTGGCCCATTTTTTGATTGGGTCGTTTATTTTTCTGGAATTCAGCTGCAGGAGTTGCTTGTATATTTTTGAGATTAATTGTTTGTCTGTTGCTTCGTTTGCTATTATTTTCTCCCATTCTGAAGGCTGTCTTTTCACCTTGCTTATAGTTTCCTTTGTCGTGCAAAAGCTTTTAATTTTAATTAGGTCCCATTTGTTTATTTTTGCTTTTATTTCCAATATTCTGGGAAGTGGGTCATGGAGGATCCTGCTGTGATTTATGTCGGAGAGTGTTTTGCCTATGTTTTCCTCTAGGAGTTTGATAGTTTCTGGTCTTACATTTAGATCTTTAATCCATTTTGAGTTTATTTTTGTGTATGGTGTTAGGAAGTGTTCTAGTTTCATTCTTTTACAAGTGGTTGACCAGTTTTCCCAGCACCACTTGTTAAAGAGATTGTCTTTTCTCCATTGTATATTCTTGCCTCCTTTGTTGAAGATAAGGTGTCCATAGGTGCATGGGTTTATCTCTGGGCTTTCTATTTTGTTCCATTGAGCTATATTTCTATCTTTGTGCCAGTACCATACTGTCTTGATGACTGTGGCTTTGTAGTAGAGCCTGAAGTCAGGCAGGTTGATTCCTCCAATTCCATTCTTCTTTCTCAAGATTGCTTTGGCTATTCGAGGTTTCTTATATTTCCATACAAATTGTGAAATGATTTGTTCTAGTTCTGTGAAAAATACCATTGGTAACTTGATAGGGATTGCATTGAATCTATAGATTGCTTTGGGTAGTATACTCATTTTCACTATATTAATTCTTTCAATCCATGAACACAGTATATTTCTCCATCTGTTTGTGTCCTCTTTGATTTCTTTCATCAGTGTTTTATAGTTTTCTATATATGTCTTTTGTTTCTTTAGGTAGATATATTCCTAAGTATTTTATTCTTTTTGTTGCAATGGTGAATGGGATTGTTTCCTTAATTTCTCTTTCTGTTTTCTCATTATTGGAGTATAGGAATGCGAGGGATTTCTGTGTGTTAATTTTATATCCTGCAACTTTACTATATTCATTGATTAGCTCTAGTAATATTCTGGTAGAATCTTTAGGGTTTTCTATGTAGAGGATCATGTCATCTGCAAACAGTGAGAGTTTTACTTCTTCTTTTCCTATCTGTATTCCTTTTATTTCTTTTTCCGCTCTGATTGCTGTGGCCAAAACTTCCAAAACTATGTTGAATAGTAGTGGTGAAAGTGGGCATCCTTGCCTTGTTCCTGACTTTAGGGGAACTTTCTCCAGGATAGATCACATCCTGGGCCATAAATCTAGCCTTGGTAAATTTCAAAAAATTGAAATCATCCCAGCCATCTTCTCTGACCACAATGCAGTAAATGTAGACCTCAGTTACAGGAAAAAAACTATTAAAAATTCCAACATATGGAGGCTAAACAACATGCTTCTGAATAACCAACAAATCACAGAAGAAATCAAAAAAGAAATCAAAATATGCATAGAAACGAATGAAAATGAAAACACAACAACCTAAAACCTATGGGACACTGTAAAAGCAATGCTAAGGGGAAGGTTCATAGCAATACAGGCGTACCTCAAGAAACAAGAAAAAAATCAAATAAATAAACTAACTCTACACCTAAAGCAACTAGAGAAGGAAGAAATGAAGAACCCCAGGGTCAGTAGAAGGAAAGAAATCTTAAAAATTAGGGCAGAAATAAATGCAAAAGAAACAAAAGAGACCATAGCAAAAATCAACAAAACTAAAAGCTGGTGTTTTGAGAAGATAAACAAAATTGACAAGCCATTAGCCAGACTCATCAAGAAACAAAGGGAGAAGAATCAGATCAACAAAATTAGAAATGAAAATGGAGAGATCACAACAGACTCCACAGAAATACAAAGGATCATAAGAGACTACTACCAACAGCTATATGCCAATAAAATGGACAACTTGGAAGAAATGGACAAATTCCTAGAAAAGTATAACTTTCCAAAACTGAACCAGGAAGAAATAGAAGATCTTAACAGCCCCATCACAAGCACGGAAATCGAAACTGTAATCAGAAATCTTCCAGCAAACAAAAGCCCAGGACCAGACGGCTTCACAGCTAAATTCTACCAAAAATTTAGAGAAGAGCTAACACCTATCCTACTCAAACTCTTCCAGAAAATTGCAGAAAATGGTAAACTTCCAAACTCATTCTATGAGGCCACCATCACCCTAATTCCAAAACCAGACAAAGATGCCACAAAAAAAGAAAACTACAGGCCAATATCACTGATGAACATAGATGCAAAAATCCTTAATAAAATTCTAGCAAACAGAATCCAACATCATATTAAAAAGATCATACATCATGACCAAGTGGGCTTTATCCCAGGGATGCAAGGTTTCTTTAACATCCGCAAATCAATCAATGTAATACACCACATTAACAAATTGAAAGATAAAAACCATATGATTATCTCAATAGATGCAGAAAAAGCCTTTGACAAAATTCAACATCCATTTATGATAAAAACCCTCCAGAAAGCAGGACTAGAAGGAACATACCTTAACATAATAAAAGCTATATATGACGAACCCACAGCAAACATTATCCTCAATGGTGAAAAATTGAAAGCATTTCCCCTAAAGTCAGGAACAAGGCAAGGATGCCCACTTTCACCACTACTATTCAACATAGTTTTGGAGAAGACTCTTGAGTCCCTTGGACAGCAAGGAGATCAAATCAGTCAATTCTAAAGATCAACCCTGAATGTTCATTGGAAGGACTGATGCTGAAGGTGAAGCTCCAATACTTTGGCCACCTGATTCGAAGAGCCTACTCATTGGAAAAGACTCTGATGCTGGCAAAGACTGAGGGCAGGAGGAGGGGGCGACAGAGAATGAGATGGTTGGATGGCATCATTGATTCAATGGACAAGTTTGAGCAAACTCCGGGAGATGGTGAAGGACAAGGAAGCATGGCATGCTGCAGTCCATGGGGTCACAAAGAGTTGGATGTGACTTGGTGGCTGAACAACACGTGGCACTGAACAGTTTTTAAACCCTGAGTGACTCCACATCTTTTTCAGGTTGGTATACTTAAAATTTTCATATTTTGAATATTTTAAATCAGATTCCCACCTTAACTAGATTGGTAAGTGGTAGTCAGACCAAGTGTTTAAAAAATGTATATTCCTCTTTACATTGAGAAGATTACTTTATTTCTTGAAGTTTATTTGGTTTATTTCATTTCTTGATGTTAGTTTCTTGAGGCCATTATTTGGTTTCAGGATGGGTACAACTTAGTAGACATCACTAAGACTTAACAGGAATTTCCCTTTGCTCTCTCATTTCCACTTTAATTCATTGTTTGCATTTCCACCCTGATAATTCACCATCTTTTCCAACCATTATTGTGGACCCTAGTGCAACCTAAACCCATGCTTCCTTCCCATTCTACAGAGTGCAACAATCTAGGTGTATGATGTTAGAAGATTGGTACTACTTCCAACATGCTTCTTCTTAAAGACCAACTTAACCACTATGGCATATATCCCAGCTTGCTCAGAACAGCCTCATTTGGGGATTGATGCCCTATCCAATTACTAATAGCATTGTCCCCTTTGTTCTGGTTTGGACTATAAAAATAATGTTGGCCTAATTACAGGTTATACATTTTAAGACATTTTTCTTGTTAAAGAAATATTTGAAATGAAGTTTCTTTCAAACATGGCTATGGAGTAAACACTCAGCAATTCCTACATCTTTGCAGTGAGAGGTAGAATAGCACTTGCTCTGGAGTCATATCAACATAGTTGCAACCTTAACTTCAATACTTAATAACCACAAACCTCGGGTAAGTTACATGATCTCTCTGTCTCATTTACTTATCTGTAAGATGGGGCTAAAACAGCAGTCCCTAACCTTTTTGGCATCAGGGTTTCATGGAAGACAATTTTTTCACGGATGTGGGAGAGCGGGTGGTTCAGGTGGTAATGAGTGATGGAGAGCTATGGAGAGCAGATGAAGCTTTGCTCACTAGCTTGCCTGCAGCTCACATCCTGCCTGTACCAACCAGTTCATAACAGGATACATACCGGCAGCAGTCTGCGACCTGGGGGTTGGGGATCGCTGGGCTAAAACATACCTCAGAGGGTCACTGTGAGGACTAAAAATAAAATACTGTGCTTTGCCCATAGTAGGTATCTTTGCTGTTGTTGTTCAGTCACTAAGTTGTGCCCGACTCTACAACCCCAAGGACTGCAGCATGCCAGGTTTCTCTGTCCTCCACTCTCTCTCCAAGTTCACTCAAATTCATGTCCATTGATTTGGTGATGATATCTAACCATCTCTAGGTTATCTTTAGGCCATATGAAAAAATACTATACTCACTTTCCTGTTCAACTAAAAAGTATGTCTTCCTTTCAATACCAAAATACTATCAATACATGGGTTGCTTCACGGTGTGGTGGTAGTTGGTGCTTTAGTTGCTAAGTCGTGTCCAACTCATTGCGACCCCATGGACTGAGGAGCCCACTAGGCTCCTCTGTCCATGGGATTTCCTAGGGAAGAATATTGGAATGGGTTGTCATTTCCTACTCCAGGGGATCTTCCTGACCCAGGGATCGAACCCGGGTCTCCTGCTTTGCAGGCATTCTTGACTGAGCCACCAGAGATGCCACTTCATGATATATATACAAAACTATTAATTACTGTGTAAAGCACTCAAGACCATGATAGTGTTTAAAATTGATGATTGTGTTATTTCACAATGACCAATGTAATTGAATCCCAGTGCTTTTGGAAAGACCAGTGACTCCATGATTGCTCAAATCCAATACCTTTTCCCATCCACTGTGATCCACTTATTGCTCCCCTGGCAAATGTCACCATCTTGTGCTAAACCCGAAGAAATCCACTTAATCCTCATGTTTGCAACAGGGTATGGTTACTTTTGAATACTTTTAACTTGCCTAGTATCACCTTGGCTGTTTTCTTTTAGCTTTCTTCTCCATTGCCATCTCTTCTCCTCTTATATATGCTGGCATTCCTAAGGGGGTATTTGATCTCTTTTTCACCATACAGTTCTTGTATGATTTCCTCTGGCACCACCTCGATGATGGACAGATAGATACATGGCTCTGGTTCAAGCTTCTCCTCATTCCAACTACTTGGATGCACTACAAGCAATTCTCTTACTTCCAATTCTAGTTAGAAGCACCCTCCACCCACAGATAGACATCTAATTGGTCCCGTGGACTTTGTCTTTCAAACCTGTGCTTGTTTCCAAACTCTTAACATCCAAAGTTCAAGTCCAAATCAGTTCTTCCTTGAATTTCCATGTTTTAGAAATATCGCTTGGGCAGCCATGTGGAAGACAAGAGTGTGCTAAAGCAAGCAAGAAGACTACTGCAAATTCAATGCTGTTTTTGCTTAATTCCGTGGATGGGTCCACAGCAACTACAGGGTGAAGTGTAAACATCTATCACGGACAGCAGGCTTCCTATCCCTCCAGTTGTCTTTAACATTATTCTAACCCCTTAGATTCCAAATCCTCTTGCTCTAGAAGGTATGATATAAATCTTGCTGAAATGCAAGCCCTACTACTACTCACCCTTCTTGTTATCTCTTCTAGGTTTTGCTTGGCATATTGATGTGAATCTCCCGAGGCATGTGTATGAAGAGTAAAAGGCCGGGATCACATCTTATGCAGATTCACTTTTTAGGAGATGCTAAATATATTGACTAAATGAAAATACACATGATAATTTAAAGACGTTCTGAGAAACAAGACACTTCATTTAAGGTAATTTCATAATATTATGTGATCTTTTACTTCAGTTGACTGGTAGTTTCAAAGTTCCAACTGTCAAATTACTACTTTGGAAAAGTGACTTGGATTTCAGTTCTAAATGCAGAAGCCAAAATGTTTTAATTGATTTAACTTAAATGAGTTAAACAAGTTGGAACTCCTATACTGACAGTGTAAGATTACTGTTTAGCTGGTGACAATGGGAAAAAAATACGGTTTAATTCCCACTTTCTGGATCAACATGTTTTTTTTAATACACTGTATTAGCTTCTTTCTCTAAACAATGTGTTTTTGTTAGGATGTTATTAAGGCATCCACATAGAGTGTGGTTAGAGGGATTTATCTATACAAGCAGTAAAAGGGATTAAAAAAAAATCACTATATTTTCTGAAACCTGAAAAATGTAAATTATAAAAGCTGTTAAACTGATGAAAAGAAAGAAGTTTACGTAAGACTTTGTTCATCTACTTATACTTCAGAGTAATGCTGATATATTTCATTTGTCTTCTATCCTCTTACGCATTCAAAGACTTAAGTGATGAAGTATTACGCTTGTCATTTAACTTTCAAATATGTACTTAGTTAAACACAACTTATTTTTAAATGTCAGACAACTTATGTTAATCTTGGCAATAAACTATATCTTAATAAAATGATCGAAAATAAGACATGTTAGTAAGATGAAGTAGAAATGGTTAAGGAACATTTAAGCATAGTTTTAGCATTCTTATAATCTTTGCTTCTGGAGAGCTGCCTTGCAAATTTTTTTTAAGTATAGCTGATTTACAATGTTGTGTTAATTTGACTTGCAATTTTTATTTGCAAAAATGTTTGTCTCGAGTTCTTTTAAAAATATCAGTGGTTTATCCCGGTGCGATGGGATAGGGAGGGAGGTGGGAGGGGGTTTCTGGAAGGGGAAAACATGTACACCCATGATGGATTCATGTCAATGTATGGCAAAACAAATACAATATTGTGAAGTTAAAAAAATAGATAAACTAAAAAAAAAAAAAAATTAGTGGTTTAACATCTTAACCAGCACTTAGACAAGCACTCTTGCTTCTTCACTAAAATACATTTGCAATTATTTCCTTCTGAAAAGTGTTAAGAGATGACTGCTGCTAGTAGATTTTCAAGTTCAATATCTACCAAATTATTAACTAATTGGATAAAATGTCTCCATGCTTTCAAGCCTTCAAACTGTTTCTAGGACAACATACTCCAGAACTATATGAAAAAGAGAACTTGTTAATCCAATCAGCACAGCATTTCACCAGATAGGATTATAAATTCTCCTTAGTTATATATAACTTCACTTAGAGCATTTTCTATGCTTCTTCACTAAATATTCCTGGAAAAACCTTAGAGCAGCATGATAAAATGAGAATACGTGTCAAATGCAAGGTACATTATCTATTGTTAATTAGAAGTGAATTTGTAAGGCTAATATAGCTTACTCTATTTTACTACTGCTACACAATTGAAAGACTCCCTCCCCTGCCCATATCATGTCATGCAAGCAGGAAAGCATGAAATGTCAAAACTGCCTAACATTAAAAAATAAGTCTCTTAATTTATTTGCATTCTAAAATAGAGCCCTTCATCTGAATCTTTTTTCCATAGAAAACACTAATAAATGATGTACAGGATTTGTCAAGCCCATATAACATGCCCTTTAAAACTTTAAGTTCAATCACTATTTGTTTTCTACTATTATACTACATTTTGGCAGCATCTGTTTATTGGTCTGTCATTGCACAATTGCAACTTAACAATAAACCAGTCTGACATTTTAGGTCTTGAAGATACATACCATATATATTTCTTTAAAAATAATCATACTTTTATAAGCAATACTTTACAGTAGACACCTCAAAAATCTACCATAGATGGGAAACTTAAAACGAGAAAAATTTAAGTTCTAAATCTTTATACATATATATCCAGATTTCTATATATATTATATATACATACACAAGTATATATAAAATATATATAATCAGATTTGAAAAATGAACAAAAACTGGGCACTGTACATAAAGTCTTTTTAAAACTCAAACAATAGAAAACTCTTTAAACATTAAACAATTTTAATAAAAGTTTCTGTACAATGCTAAGCAGTTTTATTTACACATAGAAAATGTAATAGGAGTAGTGTTTGAAATTACAGAACTCCTTAAAATTTCAATGGCAGGTAAATCTGGAAAAAATAACAGCATTCCATTCACAAATATTTTCAAGCAATAAATACGTATTTATAAATAGTGTAAATTTACATCAGGATTAGAAACAAAAATCACAAATCTGAAGTTTATTCCTTAGTCTATGTGCAATCCACTATCTTTGTGACTTGGCTGTTAATTTTTTAAACATTTTATTTAGGAACCAGAAGTGTAATAACCGTCATGGTTTCAAAACAAGACAGAAAAACATAAAAGTAGTAAAAAAGTTCCTTACCTAACTTTTCACATTAAAAAAAAGTTGACCAAATAAAGACTTAAAATTTCTAACTACCTTACAAAGAAATGACCAGCTAGGGTAGTATTTTTTTCCAAGGAAAATTCTGAAGAGGGGAAAAGACAGATGAAAACCAATTCGTCAGCCCAGAAATAGAGAAATATAAAAGAGGTTGTCTTCAAGTCAGTAGTCTGTATGATGTTGCCAGTTTTGTCAGATATATACAAAACATGGAAATTATTATTTTGTTTCTGAAGAACAGCTGATCAGCTTTGTGAGAGTCCTGGAGTAGGAGCAAAGATCTCCCTTGTCCAGTTGGTTGACACTCCGCACTTGGAAGGTTGCATAGACACAGTTTTCAGCCAGCAGCCTTACGAGATAGCTACAAAAACCAGTGGTGCAGAACTGGGTTACTTCCTGAATAGCAGAAAAGGTCTCATTTAATGTCCGTGGAACAATATCAAGATGAGGATGGTAATGGAGGAGCCTGAAAATGAAAGTAAAGTATGTTACTTTGGTATATAAATTATTAATAGTGTTTCCTAGCTCAAGGCTACAAACATGGTCTGTGTATAAAGGTAGGGGAAATAGCAATTCTCAAGAAAGTTTAACTGGCTGCCACACTTTGTCCAGTATAACCTCCGTTACTGTTCCCCACCTGGCCAATTTTCCTAAGAGTCTGAGACCATTACCCTACTTAGTGTACCCTACATTTTGGTACTTCTTCACCAATTAGTCAAAAACTCTTAAAATGTTATTAGGTTGACCATTTTTTGAAATTGCTTAAAAATTAAAAGGCTTGTAAAAAATAATATAACAAATCAATTACAACTTCCTTAGTGACTTGCTTCAGAACCTAACTCAACTAGATAATAGACTTTATTTAACATATTCCAGGTAATTTTCTTCTTCAAGCAATCTTGAAGACTATTCAAGTGAAAATACCAGAAGCTAAACTTCAAAAATTCAGTTTCTGACCACATATGTAAGACAAAAAGTATTGAAGGAATTCAACAATTCATAAATTATGTCTATTTCTTATTCATAAAACCATTGATGTGCTAGAGTAAAATGCTTTCCCCTAAGCATCTGCTGTTTAAAATTTAAAACTGTGTGCAATTTATAAAGGTACTTGAATTTCATAAGGTTATATAATGTACCAGGAAGTTAAGCTCCATCGAATATTCCTGTAAAGTTACTACTTCTGGCAAGGACAAGGTTTTAAATAAATACAATTAGCTCTAAAAGCAGAAGTTATTTAAAAGCATACATACTGACTCATTCTGTGGACACTAATAACCTATGTACAGAAACACTTTATCAACTGAGATCAAATGACACAAAGGATGTGACAGTGTTCTAAAAGCACACACAGATTTTAAAATGTAGTTACTGTGACATTATTTAGGGCTGGTCTCACTCAGGAAGAAAAGTAAAAATAAAATATGCCAATCTCATAGAAATAAATACCTGGAAGTGGAGGAGGGGGGAATATGAGTATTTCCTCATGAAATATCTAATGAGTCAAAGGAAAATTTAAATATTTCATTACCTCCTACTCAGGTGGCAGAACAAATTCTGGTGCTTCCCTATCCAGCTAACTATGTACTCACATGTTGGTTTCACTTACTAATGTAAATTGGTCATAGACTTGCATCAGGTCCTCCATTTTGTACTGTTCTAGCACCACAAAATTTTCCAGGTTTCCACTTGTTTTTCTTGCACAATCTTGGCAATGCACTATGTAGGTCTTTCGAGAATTGCTCTCATTAGTGACAAAAAGCAGATTAAAAACTTCCACCTAGTTCATATAAGAGAAAAAGCATTCAATAGATACAGTAGTATTTATTTTATTGTACTACTTCAGTATATAGAGTTCTACTTTACAAGGGAGTTGTGGACAGTGATTACTGATTAAGAGTGGGTACTAAGACAAACATAGCTCTGTTTAAGAATCTTTAATAGGCTGGGTTTATTTTCTACCAGACCCAAAGACATAGGTGGGACTGCATCTTTAGGGGAGTGACCCAGGGGAATGACATACTCATTAAAACCACTGGCAAAAAGCCTAATTCAAAAGTTTGATCAAGGTCAGCCTATTTATTTGTTTTAAATTCAAAACATCAGTATACAATCAGATGAAAGTGATCCTTACTTTCCTTCTACTTCTCAATGATAGCAGCCATTACAGAGCACTGTGTATGGATACTTGTCTTTCCCAATAGACTGAGCTCCTCAGCTCCTCAAAGATGAAGACTATGTTTTACTCATCACTGAAACTCCAGAGCTTATCACAGAGCTTAGTGCTTAGCCAAACCTCAAAACAAACTTGATGGATTCAATCATCTCAAATAAAAATCAATGTCAAAATTACACAATTTCAAGGTTGGAATGGATCATTAATATCCCTGGCTAATGTATTCAATGAAAGAAAATTCTCATGACTTCATGTCTTTTTTTGAAGTTATGTTAATTAAAATCCCAGGGTTAACCATGTTTTTCATTACTATCAATGAGCAATAACAAATAACATAAACCTTATAATCTGAGTTGGAAAATTTGTGAACATTCTTCAACTTGTTCCTCACTTCTGCCATTTAATGAGTTGTCTTGTGAATTTTACCTTGAAATATCTTTTTAATTCCTCTCCTTCAATATTCCCACTGCCAGGTTCTAGTTTAGGCCTTAGGATGACAACCCTTAACACCACTGCAATAGCTTCTTATCTCCATCCTCTCCAATCACTTTTCTCTCTGAAATACTTACCCAACTTGCATACTTGCTCAGAAACTTTTGATGGCTTCAATGATCTCAGTTAAATATCAAATTCCTTAAAATCATTCAAAATGTTCTGCGAACTTCCTACCAACCAAACTTATAAACGGGATTTACATAGTCTGTGTTCTAGCCACACTAAACTATTTACCCTTCTCTGAAGAAACCATTCCATTTCCCATGCTGTTCCTACAGCTCATAAAAACATTCATTCCACCTTCAATCTTTATCATTTTTTAGTTGCCTAAAATCATATTCATCCTTAGAGGATGGACTCAAATGTTAATACTCTGGTGAACTCATGCGAATACTAAAAGGGGAAACTCACATCATTTTCTCCCCTTAAGTGTCTTCCTAACAGTCAGACCAACTTTGCATTCACCATAGTCTCACATACAATAGAATTGTTTATAATTTGTCTTCCCTAAGTAGGATGTAAGCTCCTTCAGAGCAGGTACCACATCTTTGTTTCTGCATCTCTTGCAAGCCTTGGCCACAGAAGATTGACCAATGTACTGTGAATTGTACCAGAGAGAACTGAACAATCATCTGCCTGAAACTGCACTGAACTATATACAGTTTACTGGCATCTGTCTACACCTGGAGTGTTCCCAGTTTAAAATTCCAAGATTTAACTTGACACTTATCATCTGTTAAACACAGCTGTCCCTCAGTATCCATGAGGATTGGTTCCAGGACCCTCCATGGGTACCAAAATCTAAGCATGCTCAAGTCCCTTACAAAAAATGGCATACTAACTGCATATAACCTATGCATATCCTCCTTTATATTTAAATCATCTCTAGATTACCTATAATACCTAAAACAAAATAGTTGTTGGTGTATGGCAAATTTAAGTCATGCTCTCTGGAACTTTCTGGAATATCTCCTCAACCCTCAAATATTTTCAATCTGTGGTTGGTTGAATCCACAGATAGGAACCTGTGGATAGGGAGGGCCAACTGTTATCTACCAGATAAATGATTCTAGTAAATACTTTTAGAGTTAATTCAGTTAATTCACAGTTAGTGAAATGGCATTTCACCAGAATAAATTTTAATATAGTAGTTAAATAATAACATGGAACACAATGTCAATTTCAGTAAAATGCATTACATAAAAGTACATTAAAAAAAATAACTAAAGAGAAACCAAAACTGGAGAGGTAAGAGGTTTATAAAACAACTGAATAAGAACAATTATTTACCTCACAAATGCTACAGTAATGTGCTGGTTCTTCTTTTGTTCGCCCATGCCATATAATCTCTTTTCCTGCAGCAATGAGAGCTTCCCTCAAAGTCTGACACTGCTTCAGAGTTCTCAGAAGACAATACCTAGAGTGTGGGGGAAAGTTATTTGTGACCAGCAACTGAATATTGAATATTTTCAGCATGAAAGATGTATCAACAGAAGTAATGCCAAGAGATTCTGTTCTAATATCTGTAACTTCATTTTTATTTCATCAATTTCTCAGATATTCTCCAATTTAAAAAATAAGACTAATGCTTAGCAGGTCTGATAATGACAGTTATTAGATCATTTAAAGAGAATAACTGGCATCTGAATATCAAAATATAATAACCTGACCCCTTGTTTAAATATAAGTTGCTAATTTTGGCTCTTATTTGGGCAAGTCGATTAACCTCTTTGGGAGTCAATGTCTCATCCTTGAAATAGGAGTCTGAATCCCAGATGTGAATTCTATGATTTTAAGTAAAGTAGGAAAGCACATTATTTCTATCAACACTACCTAGACACTTATAAACAGCATCACTAATATGGTTGCTTCTGAAACTTTTGATATATAAGCAAAAAAGTATTTATGGATAATAGTCACCACACAATACAAAAATGTTTCACTGTAGTGTTGAAGAAGACACTAAATTCCCTGATTTTGACTTGAATACCATGAAATCTTTCATTCATATTAACATAATTGAACTTTCCTTATAATTTACACGTTTTCTAAACTCATGCTAATGATACAGTAAATTCTCACAATTTTTGATTTTCCTATAGTTTGCTATCATTACTTGGAGTTGTTTGCTAAGTTCTCTTACTCTCCTGTGAATCTTAGTGGCTCAGGTTCTTCATTTGAATACAGAAGATAGACTAGATGATCTGTATGGCACTTTTCAGCTCTAAAATTTGGAGACAATGAAAACACCCTAAAGAAAAGGAAATGGGTTTAGCAACTGAATGCTGTTTGAAAGTCAAGGTCTTATCTGTTTTATGCATAGTCTACTCAGTGCTTAGGACAGTGCCAAACGTGTAGTAGACGCTCAATAAAGATATGACTATGGATTAAAGTATGATAAATTATAGCATTTAAATTTCTCTTAACTTATATTTCCTTGCTATTTTATAAGTTACTAGGTTAAAATACTATAACTTATCAGAACCCACATAAGTTAAAAGCCAGTGTAAAAAAAAGATGATTAAAGATATATATAAAGTCTGATAACTTATTTAATAAACAAAAAGTAATACCAACTTTACAGTTCTAAGGCAAATTCCTTAAGTGCAAATTCTTGGGCGTTTAACTTATTTAGAAACAAAATAATGCTTTAAGACTATGGTTGCAACTCAAAGCTAAGAGGGGTGTGTGCATGTGTGTGTAGCTATGCCAGGGGAGGAGCAAGTAAAAATTGAGAACATGGCAAAAACAGAGAGTATATAAACTCAGGCTTTGCTGCTAGTTCTTGAACAGTACCTGCTCCTCCGTTTTTCCCTCCCTGTGTTCCATACACTTCATCTCTGAAGACACTGATCTAAGCGAACAAGTTTTTCAAGCAGGGCTTCACAATAAGGTCTTTTTCACAGGAAAATAATGCCCAAAACTTGGCAGATACCTTTGGAGATTTACAGACTTCACTAGGCTCCCATGTGGGAAAATAAACAAAAATAATACAATAAAAATAAATAAGTAATTAAAAATAAGAACCAGACAGGAAGCATATTAGATACTTGGCACATACTATACCATATAACGCTGGTGCAGGAGGCACTATTATCTCCACTCTACAAATAAGAATGTTAAGGCACTAGGCACTGATACTATAAAGCTATTTTTAAGTAGATGGACTGTTGTTTAGTTGCTCAGTTGTGTCTGACTCTTTGAGACCCTAAGACTATAGCCCGCCAGGCTCCTCTGTCCATGGGATTTCCCAGGCAAGAATACTGACTGGAGTGGGTTGCTACTTGCTTCTCCAGGGGATCTTTGGGACCCAGGGATCAAACTTGCGTCTCCTGCATTTGGCGGGTGGATTCTTTATCACTGAGCCACCTGGGAAGCCCTATTGAGCTAGGGGTTTGTAAAAGCAAAAAATCTCAAGTTTCCCCTCACTATCTTAACACTGTACTATCGTCCTTCTGGTCTCCTTTCACATGTTCTTACCCACGAACCCCCCTTTCTCTTTTGAAGATGAGGTTCTCAATCAGCACAGTTTTCCCTCCACAAACACAGAGGCTCGTTCTATGGAGTCTTCCTCCACTCTTTACTCAGCAAATGAACTTTCAGTTCCAATGCTACTACTTTGGCAGGTAGATTGCAGTTTATAATTTATAATAGTTTCATCTAGGAAAAAGGTAATATACTCCTCTTCTGCAAACAATAAAGGGTTAGAGCTAAGGCTGCTAAGAATAAATCCTAAGCCAACAGTATTTTGCTTTTGAAATCACAGCTCCAGAATTTTTATTTTGTGAGATACAGGAATCTAAGAAAACCAACAGCTCTATTAATCTGATCTGACAATGAATAACCAAATTTCGGTTTCCCCTTTGCCCTTATGTTTTTTCCTTAACAGTAAAATTTTTTGTTCCTTCCCATTTTCAAAAGGTAGTGGTTGGAATAGAAGAAGAATTGAGGGAGACAGAGGCTCTTCTGGAGTCCACAGCAATGAGCAGGTCCTCAAGAAGGAATCTGATTTAACTGAAGGGCAGGGGAAAATAAATAGAAAATAAAGAGATTTAAGGAAAAGATCCTAGGAAAGATACACATATAATAGTCAAAATTTGACTTAACAGTAATCTGTTCTGCTTTGAATAATCCCAGACTGATTTTATATGAAGACAATGTTTTGAGTGTATTGAGGAGCTAAAAAGTAAAAGTCAAATAAAATCAGGGTTGCAGTTTCCTCATTTTAGTTTTGCGGAATTTTAATAAGTTTACTGCATAGCAATTAAGAATTCAATTTGTTCAACCTATCTATGAAACAGCAACAGATTCACAGACATGGTAAACAGATTTGTGACTGCTACAGGGGGAGGGGGATGGGAATTGGGGAGGGATGGACTGGGAATTTGGAGTTAGCAGATGTCAACTATTACATACAGAATGGATAAATGACAAGGTCCTACGTATAGCATAGGTAACTCTATTCAATATCTTGAGATAAATCATAATGGAAAAAGACTGCAAGAAAGAAGTATATATGTGTGTAACTGGGACTTCCCTGGAGGTTCAGTGGTTAAGACTCCACACTTCCAATGCAGGGGGCACGGGTCTGATCCCTGGTTGGGGAACTAAGATCTCACATGCTGAAAGGTATGGCTAACTACATATAAATAACTAAATCACTTTGCTATATGGCAGAAATTAACATAACATTGCAAATCAATTATATTTCAATAAAAAAATTCAATCTGTCAAAAAGCAAAATAATAAATCACTAGCAAAAAGTTTAAGAAGATAGAAGATGCTGTTTCAAATGCATCTTAGGGACGGGGTCAGAAATTTCAGGATTTCAGGAGCTAGAGAAGTTGGGAATCAAACTTCCCTTTGACTTTGCAAGATCAGTCAAGATCAATCTGGTTTTAGGACTAATGTTTTTAGTTGTTTGGATAAAAGACTACACAAAAAGCAGGGGCGATTAAAGGCAGATTTGGCTTGGAAGCAAATCACAAGAGGCTGATTGAGGGCCAGATGTATTTGAGGTTATAGAGAAGAACATAATCCAACCAAAAACCCATTTGGCAAAAATGAAAACTAAAGTGGGATGGAATATTAGGAAACGGCTTGCCGTAGGTGATAGAAATGAAAATATACTTGAAATATTACAATAAAAAAATGGAAGACAATGAGGACAAATGATCATACACAGTCTATTCATAAATCAATACATTAGGCAAAAGACAGACAGACTTAGTATGTCATGGATGCTAAAAGGAGAGGGAGGTAGAACTCACAAAAGTTTTCATAAAGAAGCTGCCAATTAAAAAACAAAAACAAAAAGAAGTTGCCAATTTAGATGAGACAGGAAGGAGAAGTGGGAGGAAGGCACCGTCCAGGCAAAAGGAATTCCATGAGCAAAGGTAGTGTGGGGATTATTTAGGGACTAAACAACTGTTCTTATGACTTTAATCTTGGGATGAGGTTTCTGGACTAGGAGAATAAAGGAGTGAAGCCAGAGTGATATTAGATTATGCTAAAGTTAAGAAAACGCTGGGATTACTCTGATATTTTGGGGGTAACCTAAGGTTTTCAAAGCAAGTTCCCAAATATTGGTGTGGAGATAAGCAGCAGCATGGTTTAACTTGGTATGGCACTTCTAAAGTCTTTATGGTAACAATCTCTGCCACTAAGAAGTAGATGATATACAACTTTCAAAAGTATACCAAGTACCTTGCCTTGCCCAATCTGTCTTACTGAAAGAGCCATGTAGGCAAAGTGAGCCAACAGGTAAGCCCTCAAAACTTGCCACATGTCACTCCAGAGGTAGATTCACCTAGACAGCAGTGAGTGTCTGAATGTCAGTAAGACATCTAACAGTTTCATTTAAACCAACCACATGGCTGAAAATCAAGGTCTCAGTCAATGAAGAAATGAGTATCTTAAGAATTTTAAACTCTCAGAAAAAACAAGCATGAAAGCAAATATGTGTTAACCATGAGAATGGAGAGCTTTTGGATTGTTTAGATTTTGTTTGCTCAATGTTATCACAAAACACTGTATGGTTAAATATAACCCCCCAAGGACAACAGCACTAGAATCTATGCTATGTGGCGATACCACTTACTCAGTTTATTAGGCCAATAGGCTATGACTGTAGAGATGTAGAACACTTCAAACACCCAATGAAACATGGGAATCAAAGGAAAAAGGTAACAGTTTGCTTTAATTTATACTCAAAAACTCAGTGCTAGTGGTAAAGTATACATTATATAGGTAACAGGGTAGATAGGCTAATAATCTATAATATGTGTGAAAAAAAAGGGGAAACAAAAATATTATTAGTTCTAAAAGAGATCAAATCTAGACTAGGGTGTCCCTAACTTGTCTGGATCATAGGATTCATCTAGATCACTGTGAAAGAGATTCCCAGGGTTCTTCACACAGAGCTTTGAATTTACTTATTAGGAACAGAGTCTAGAAATCAATTTTAATAAGGGTCTCAAGTGATTCTTATGATTAGGCAAGGAAGGACCAGTTGAACCTCTTACTTCATTAGAAACAATGGCTAAAATCTGTAACAATATTTTTCAGCAAATCACCATGTTTTTATGATCAGAGCCATGAGAGATCACAGAGAAAAAGCCACAGAAAAAGCTCCTATGAAAGAGCAGATTCTGGAGCTAGACTGCCTGGGTTCATACCCCAGCTCTACCCATAAGTCTCAGTTTCCTCAAATGTAAAGAGGGCACATCTAACTATGTACTATTATGAGTACATATGTTATATACATGCTTAGATTAGCGCCCAAAAGTTAGTGATCAATATTTGAACTTAAGTGAAAATTTTCAATTGTGTTAAAATAATTATTTAATGACTTTTTTTTTAATTTGAAAAAATTGTGCAATGAATGCCAACTGAAAGTATAATAGTTATACCTAAAAGAACACAAAACAGATCATTTAAAAGCTGTTTGTCTAGATATATTTTATATATCCTAATATATAGGTCCCTAATATATTTTAGAGGATAAGATATATTAAAATGGAAAGACAGTCATAGTTCAGTGAACTGAAAGAAGAGATCAGTAGCTTTGCATTTATTGTCTTCCTTAATTCATTTCTTTGCGTGGGCACTGGTCTACTTTAAGGATAGCTAATGGTTCAGAAAACTCAACAGCTAACATCTTAGCAGGGATTACCTATCAGCCAGCTAAGAGATACAAATGTGTATCTCAGACTCCTTTTCTAAAAAATAGAACCATATATCCATCTGGTGGTTACATTAAAAAGATTCCCACTCAAACATCATAAAAGGAATTAAGAGTTCTACCTGCCTAGAGCCAGCAAAGCTGGTAATCATCACTTCCCATATCTAACCCATTTATTCTTTTCTTCCTTTACTCCCAGTTTCATCAACAAGAATAAATATCTTACTGCATGGCCCAAGCCAAAACCCCAGCAATCCTGATTCCCCTCTTACCTCCACTACTCAATTAATCAATACATCTATTTTACCTTCTATCCTTTGTCTTCCTTCTTATCTGAAATATAACAAATACCTTCTAATATGCCTCTAAATCTTCTGCCCTCCACTGAGTACTTATCTTGCTGGCAAGTGATCTAACATGCAAATTTGATTATTAAAAAGATTAAAAATTCTAAAGGCTTCTCATTAGCAGCTGCTGTCAATGTTAAGTCTACTTGAAATGTTTAGCAACAAAATTTTAAATCTATACTCTTTAGCTGATATAAATGATCCAGTACGGCTTAATCCTGAGAGACATTTCAGAGTTTAGTCTAAAGAAGGAGAAATCAAGCTTGCTTTCAGTATATGGGGTACGTGGAAAAAAGTTTATGTTCATTGAAACGGTGGAGGAAACCAAAAGAGAAGCTAATGCACTAAGCTTCCACTAAAATGTTCCTAAGGAGTTAGGCTATGAACTTTTCAAGTCAAGTTCATTGCAGTATGAAATGAAAGAAGTAATCAAGATAATGAGTATTCCTCTGACTCATGCCAATGTAGGAGACATCTGGAAGAATGTGAAGGAGAGTATGAAGATGACTGTATTTTAGAAACACAGCTAGGATGCAGAAATTTTGAGATTTACTAAATGACTTACTCAGATGAATGACTTTATGAAATTGCAAGGCTCCAAAAGATTCAACTTGAATTTAAAAGTACAAAGAAAAAAACAAGAATGGTATTGACTTTTAAAAATAACTACAGGTAATTCATGCTCAAAATGGTGACAACAGGAGAGAACATCATGTCCCATTATTAATCACTCGGTGCAAATACAGTTCATAATTTTTTATAATCCCACAAATTTTTCATAAATTTTGCATAAACTCACTGGTGTTAAAACTTGACCTGGGGCTTTCTAGAGTTTTTACTTAGCTCATGAGAGTGACTATTTATGTTTTACTGTAGAAATATTAATGTATTTGATTCCAGCATACTGCCATAAGCTGGTGGGAGGGTAAAATAAATGCACTGTATTATTTTTCTAAATCCAAAGAATTCAGAATATCAAAATGTATTTGGTCTAAGGGGTTTGGGATAAACGACTATGGAGGTGTAGTATTACTTTTATGAAGCCTTTTCTAAAATGTTCCCCTAAGAAGTGCCTTCCTCTGTGCTCTCCCATGGTTTTTGTCTTAAAACAGTATCTCCATCATTAAACCAAAGATCATGTATTTTTAACATTTTGACTATTCCCCCCATTTACTTTTAAGCAGTCTGAGAAGTGATCAGATCCTTCTGTCACCTAGCACAATACCTGAGTTCCAACTCAGTCTATAGATAAATAAAAGAATGAAAATAACTGGGTAGAGCTGAGTGAGTGAGTGTATATGAAGGCACATGTAAATTTTGCTTAGATTCTTTATGGTTGGGCAGACTTACTATTTAACCATGAAAACCTAAAAATCACACATTGTAAGTTTACAGTATTTAAGAATTAAAAGCAATAATGCAAGGAGAAAGTTAAGAAAGAACATCTTTGCAAATCTTCTCCACTCACTTCTTACATCTAGCAGATATTTTTTTCTTTGAAAACAGCCTACAATTCGTATCATCAAATGTACAATGAATCAATACTTTACTGAAAGATAATTCAAAGGAGGAGAAAGGTGGGTGTAAAAATTGCAGTTCATAGTAAAGATGGCTTAAGATACCAAGTGAAATGGTAAAAATAAGTAGAAAATTCAAGGACACATCTAAACAAAATGGAGAAATGGCTGACAAGGGAAGTAGGGGTCAGATATAAGGTACAAATGGGGATTTGAAAGAAAGTTTGTATCTGTGCCTTTGTATGTTTAGAATAGTTTGTTGTTGCTGGTGACCTCAGCAAGACAAGTGACAGGAGCATATTGAGGTAGAAAGCCAAAATACTGTGGATGGTGGAGTGAACAGGAAGGAGATGAAGAAAATGACTCAAAGTAGAGGGAAGGTATTATAAGGGAGAACCATTTCTTAAAAATTGGTATAGCTCATGAGCCAGTGCAAGTACTACTTTGTTTGCTGGCAAAATATTAGATTCGAGGAGCAAAGCAATGATGTGGATACAGTTTTACAGTGAAACTGAGCTTGTGAGAAAAGACTCCCTCTTTATTTCTGTAACAATACATTCTCTGTGTTCTCTTCCAACCTTTACCTAGTTCTCCTATTTGCTTTTCTTAAATAGAAGTATTTCCCCAAGTTCTGTCCCCAACTCCACCCCTCCCCTTCCTCTCAAGGCCATCTCAAACCACTAGTTAGAAGACCCCCTAGTCAGTCAGCTCTGACTTTGCTCTCTGGAATCCTGCGTTTCCTACAGCTTCTGAAAAACTACAGCTTCCAATAAACCAGCTTCTATACAACTATTTCACTGGCTCTTCAAACCTGTTACTGTTTCAAAATGAAGCTCCGTGTCACAGATACATGCAAATAGCTTTTACGTAAGACAGATATGGGCTTAAATCTTGGCTCTAACCAAACAGGTGACCATGGGATACGGAGAGGCACACCTGAAATACAGCCTGGGAACCATTTTGCTCAGTGCCTGGCTAAGGATCAAGCTCAGTTTACTAACTAACATTATTACTAAACCATTTAGAACCCAGAATTGTATCTTATCATCCAGAAGCTAATTCCATTTAACTACCAGAAACATTTTTATGAAACTCAAATTAGACCTTCTTAGTTAAAAAACTTACTCAAAGCTCTCCAACAGAAAAAACTTAAGTCTGGCACACAATACGTGATTTGCCACTAAGAACTTTCTACTACTCATCACACGGCCCATTGTGCTCAAGCCAGAATGTACCATCAACTGTTTTCAGCACACACACACAGAGTAGAGTTGTATCATACAACATATATACATTTCAGAGAATTCCTTGGTGGTCCAGTGGTTAGGACTCCAAGCTCTCACTACAATATATATATTTCAACTTGTGCAAATACGCAGTAGGGAAGTCAGGAGGGAGGGCAAAGGAGGTAGGTGTTAGGGAGAAAATGAGAGCAGGACGAAGTGAAGATGTCTAAAGTGAGTATGAATTTACCACCTCTAGGCAGTTGGATTTCCCCTAAGCTTCTCACAATGTAAGCAGCTTATCATGCTGAGTAAGATTTCAGAGTTACTGTAACAGGGCCTCTTCACGAAAGTCAAATATTTCGCCTGGTGCTCTACTGAAGAAAAGGGATTTATTCCCTCATTTGAGGAAAACATGACTGTATTGGACCAAAGGAGACATGGTACTATTTTATGGATGAAGTGAAGAAGCTTTCTAATGGTCCAAGAGTTTGCTCTTAAATTGGCTTTAGATGCTATACTTCTATCTTCTCCCTGCCTCCACATCTTCACCCTTCACACAAAATATCTGCATCCCAGAATACACAGATTGCTCTGACTCCGTGGGGCTGGAAAGTACTGAGTGGATCTGTTGTGTTTCTTTCAATCTGTTTATTTTATGCATTAACTTTCACTTCAAGACAGCAACTATGCTGTGTGTGTGTGTATATATATATGTGTGTATATGTGTATATATATGTATGTGTGTGTGTGTGTGTGTATATATAAACACACTCTCAGTGCTTAACCCAGAGGCTTGCATCTAGTCAGCAAATATTCATTAAATAAAAAGAAAGTACAAATAAAAGGACCAATGTTGGCTGGTGAAATTCCAAATATATTTAGGGAACTGGGATCAAATGATAGGTAGATTAGACCAAAAGGCAGAGGAGTCAGAGATCAAATTGCCAGCATCCTTTGGATCATAGAAAAAGCAAGAGAATTTCAGAAAACATCAACTTCTGCTTCACTGACTATGCTAAAAGCCTTTGACTGTGTGGATCACAACAAACTGTAGAAAATTCTTAAAGAGATGGGAATACCAGATCACCTTACCTGCCTTGTGAGAAATCTATATGCAGGTCAAGAGCCAATGGTTCGAACCGGACACAGAACAACAGATTGGTTCCAAATGGGGAAAGGGGTACATCAAAACTGTATATTGTCACCCTGCTTATTTAACTTATATGCAGAGTACATCATGCAAAATGATGGACTGGATGAAGCACAAGCTGGAATCAAGATTGCCAGGAGAAATATCAATAACCTCAGATATGCAGATGACACCACCCTTTTGGCAGAAAGCAAAGAACTAAAGAGCCCCTTGATGAAAGTGGAAGAGGAGAGTGAAAAAGTTGGCTTAACTCAACGTTCAGAAAACTAAGATCATGGCATCTGGTCCAATCTCTTCATGGCAAATAGATAGGGAAACAGTGAAAACAGTGACAGACTTTATTTTTTTGGGCTCTAAAATCACTGCAGATGGTGATTGCAGCCATGAAATTAAAAGACGCTTACTCCTTGGAAGGAAAGCTATGACGAACCTAGACAGCATATTAAAAAACATTACTTTGCCAACAAAGGTCCGTCTAGCTAAAGCTATAGTTTTTCCAGCAGTCATGTATGGATGTGAGAGTTGGACTATAAAGAAAGCTGAGCCCCAAAGAATTGATGCTTTTGAACTGTGGTGTTGGAGAAGACTCTTGAGAGTCCCTTGGACTGCAAGGATATCCAACCAGTCCATCCTAAAGGAGATCAGTCCTGAATATTCATTGGAAGGACTGATGCTGAAGCTGAAACTCCAATACTTTGGCCACCTGATGCGAAGAACTGACTCATTTGAAGAGACCCTGATGCTGGGAAAGATTGAAGGCAGGAGGAGAAGGGGACGACAGAGGATGAGATGGTTGCATAGCATCACTGACTCAATGGACATGAGTTTGAGTAAATTCCAGGAACTGGTGATGAACAGGGAGGCCTGGTGTGCTGCCGTGCATGGGGTCGCCAAGAGTTGGACACGACTGAGCAACTGAACTGAACTGAACCCAAAATATAATGAGTCACTTCCAGTCTTTAGAGCTGTTACATATAAATGGTTTCCATACTATACCATCCCTTTACCTTTTGGTGATCCGAGTTAGACTTTAGTTTATGCCCTTTTTCAACTTGCTATTATCTTGGGTGACTTTACATAATTTTTTCTCCAGGAAGTAACCTCAAACTTACTCTTCAGCGAAAAAGACCAATCTGAGTTATGATAGGATAATCCCACTACCAATCACATTTATAGAGTATGGTACCTAAGATCCAGCATTTTAAAGGATTTGTACATTACTTGCTATGGCTTGTTTTTTGTTACCTTTTGTCTCCCCCTATTACTTCTGTCTAGGACTAGATAAACTAGTGTAAATGATAAAGGAATAAAATAATACACAGCTACACAATTTTTGTTTGAATAATATTTTAGATTTGGGTTTGAAATCACTTTAAGAAGCTAGGGTTCTTTTCAAAAGACAATATTTTGAAAACAACACATGCTGGCCAAATTAATACAGCTGTAGGAGAAATACTTTAAGGTAAGTACTATTTTAACAAAGATGAAGACAAACTAATTTTGTTAGTGAGTATAAAGTGGTGTATTTCAAAATGAGTTTGTGAGATCAATTCTTTAAAGATACTGGTCAAACATACACGTTTGGGAAATACAATACATTATAATCCTTTTCCCCCACTCAAAAAATATACCAACCTTACAGTCTCTAAAACGTTTTACCAAAAATTAAAAAAATAAAGGACCTGTTGAACTTTATGTGAAGTGAAAGCATCTCAGTCGTGTCCGACTCTTTGCGACCCCATGGACCCATGGAATTCTCTAGCCCAGAATACTGGAGTGGGTAGCCTTTCCCTTCTCCAGGGGATCTCTCCAGCCCAAGAATCGAACGAACCCAGGTCTCCTGCATGGCAGGCGGATACTTTACCAGCTAAGCCTCAAGGGAAGCCTGTTGAACTTTATATAATCCATCATTCCCATATTTCTTTGACCAGAGTTCCCCATCTTTTGGGGTCAGAAGTAGTAGTGGTAGAAAACACTCTGGGGAAACACTGCTATATAGCACTGTTTGAAAATATTACTCCTAAAAAAATTTATAAAGTAGCTAGGATAGAAACTGTGGTAATAAATGAGATGCTTACTGGGATATATGTATTCATGTAACTTGTATTAAGTGTTTAAAGCAGATAAGAAACGGGACAATGATAAGATGGATGATTAAATTAAAATTTTAAAAAATTAACATTTAAGCCGAATGCCTATATTAAATGCTAATTTTCTATACCAGAAAATATTTTCTGATGCCATTCCCTCCCTCTGATACTAAGTGCAATCTTTCAGTATTAAAACTAAAGTTTCTCCTAGGTATTGAGTGGTTCAGCACAGGTTTGTGAATCTATTGGTTTAGAATTATTTGTGCCTTTGTTCCTCTTTGTACCACAGTGTACTGACTATTTTGAAGGGAAAAATACTTTTAACATATGGATTCTCTTATATTATGTTTTGTTAAACATCTGGACCATTTTGTTTTGATGTCAACATAATTCTATGGGGTGGGACAAAGTACTGAATAGTTAACACTCCCCCAAAAGAGAGGGGCTACAGCAGTTTTAGAAAGCACTTACTTAATCATTTCAAAAAGCTTTGGATCTGAGACCTTGATATTTCGTGCCATATTCCAGGAAAGATGAACCATGGGTACTATTGACTTCACACTTTGCAATTTGTTCCATTCGTACCGTTCCACTGCCAATTTATACTGGCAGGCTAGGAAAAAAAAAACAGTTATAAAGCAACCCAAAGTACCAAAGATAAGAAGATAACCATTATCACTTTCTTAGATGATACCATCAATACCAATTCTAAAAATCTCAAAATATTACAAAAATATTTTTAAGGTTACAAAAAATAATTCTGATAATAATAGTAGTGATCATATAAAGAGTGCTTACTATAACTTTGTGCCACACACTGTGCTGAAGTATTTCACGATATTATACCATTTAATCTTTGCTGTTACCTTATTAATTATATCATTTCCATTATATAGATGAAGAAATTGAGGCCCAGAGAGGTTCTGTAGCTTGCCCAAAGTTGCAAAAGCCAGGTTCTGGTCCTAATCCAGGTCGTCTGGCTTGGGAGGCCATAATCTTAATACTGCCTAAAGGCAGGCATAATTCAAACAGATTTTAACATAACAGGGCTAAATATACATGACATATCAGATAATGAAAGATTTCAAAGAATGCATAACCACTGTACTTTGCTTTCTCCCATAAAGGGTTTCCTTTATAAAATAAAATCAAGCACTCTAAAAAATTATTGAAAGTATCTTTCTTGTATATAAAACATATATATATATATTTTTTATCATTTGGTGAGATCTACAGTCTTGGATTTCTATTTGTTAACTTATTATCTTGTACTACAAGTTAAATTTTTACCCAAGGAGACATTCTTCCTCTGATTTCTAGTGAGCTACATTCCAAGAAAAAAATAATAAACTCATCAGATACAATCCTTTATAAACTAAAGTGTTTTTCTTAAAGTCATAGTCTTTAAAATACCTGTAAGTGGACCAACATTCCAAGCAATGTTGTTGCACCAGCCAATAGCCTGAACCCAATGCACAGTGCCTGCATTTATCCAGACCAAATCTCCAGGTCGCTGAATAAACCTATACACTGGAACATTTGCTTCATAAAGATCTTCAAGGTTGGGCCACCAAGAACCCATTAGGAAATTCAAATTATTTCTGAAATAAGAAAAAATATTACAAATGGATCAAGTACTTTAATAAGCTCCTTCCATGACTGAAAGACAATGTTGTAAGTTTTAAAAAATACAGTTATTCATTGCACGGAAACTTACAGCTTATGCAATGAGAAACTGTAGTATATGAAGTGAGTGAAATTAATTACAGTTAAGTAGTGGATGACTTATCTAAATATCAGTATTACTACCTTCAGTTGATTTTTCAAAGATCCGAATGAAATCAAAAGCTATTTTAAGTAACACTTACATACATTAACCTTTAATTTCATTTCACTAAAGTCTATTTTGATTAAACCCTTTTCCTTGGTGCACCTAGAAATCTCTAAAAGGTAAATGGAAGGTGGGGTTGGCATCAAGCTACTTAAATCCATGAACAGGAACTCTATGGCAGATACAAGTTCATTTTCTGAGGAAAAGTAGAACAGAAAGCAGAAATGTTCTCTATTGCTGTTCTGAATTCCAAGCAGTAAAGGGGGATAGCATATCAGTCTCTGTACAGTTTTGATGACTGATTGACTAAAACGATGCAGTTAAAAAATGAATACTCATACACATGCACAAATATCGATAACAATCACCACCACCACCACTATACTTTAGAAACAACATGTTACTAAGCTTTTCCTTTAAAATCTGGCTTTTAATTCTATTTCATCATGATATGAACTATTTTTACAACTACAGTTTAGAAAAACTTGTCTGTAAAGTGGAATATGGTTATAAACAAATCCTAGCCCTACCTATCCCATGTGTTGTTGTTTTAAAATTGGAGAAAACTTTCTATCTAAAAGCAAGCAAGCAATCAACACCATCTAATATTCAATAGCGAGGGTAAAAAAACAACTCAAGCTAATAACAACGACAAAAAATCAATTATCTTCTCTATCATATAGTCAAGTGACTGGTTATTTCATGACAAATATAAAGTCATAAAACAAACTATACAGATATGGTCGAATCAGTTAAAATCACAAGTAACAATCCTTCTATGAAACAAAATTACACTGAAAAGCAGAGGTAGCAAGTGGTATTTCTGAAACTTAGTTACATTTACCTAACCCTTCAGACTGTTTTATTATCCCCACGTTTAAGCTTTTTAGACATCATCTGCCTATTCCAGTTACCTATTCCCAGGTTACCTCTCCATGCAGATAGAAAAGAACATGATATCCTAAAAATAGTCAATCCTACTCAGAAATAATGAAAAAGGATCACTGTACTGTAGCTACAACAATATACTAAATAGTATCTCAAAGTTTAAGAAATAAAAATATTTCTGAAGCACCATAGAGATTTTCTATATGATACAGTTATTTCTCTGCTACCACCAGACTGCTGGTCCAGTAAAGATTAAAATGGATCAGGTTATTTCATAAGAGCATTTGACTCTTTAAAATTCCACATCTTGAGCTTTCTTACAATTAAAGGAAACCTATATAGCAAAGAAAATAAAAGGTGATTACCTTCTGCTTGTATATAAATTGTCTTATTATGGCTGTTTTTGCAACTATATTTATATATATACTATACAGTAAAAATGTAAACTATAGCTACATTTCATACTAAATCAAGTTATTTACAGCAAAGATCTTTTAACCCACAATTTGTGAACTGTAAGTCAGTATGTATAAAAGGTGTACAATTAATTTTCAAAGTCTCTCATATATAAATGTTTTAGGTGGTTTTCCCCATCTTTATCCTACTGGGCTGGAGAGGAAATAACACCAAATGTATGTATAATTTATATTTTTAGCTATAATAACTTTCCAATTTTATTACAAATGGAAAAAAATCAGGATCTTAAGTAACGGAGTAATTTTTTAAAAAACAAAGTAAGACAAATAATTAAATTTAAATTAATGAAAACAATTCCCAAGTACCCTTTAACATAAGATAATTAAACGAAGAGTTTCTAGGAACTTAAGGAAAGGAACATTTTCACTATGTGAATTCTTTCAATTCTAGGTGACAAAATCTGAAACTACTGTTTAAATCTTATAAAACTGCTTTATAAGAAAAGTTGCCAATGTAGTTTTAAAAAGAATTTGTATCATGATACAGCAAAGAGTAATACATTCAAGTTTAAGTTATTAACAACCTCTTAGGGTGCTCAATTATAGAATTCCTTCCATTTCTAAAGCCATAGAATTCCTTCCATTTCTAAAGCCATTTATCTAAGAACAATGTTTCTTTCACATAAACAAGTATTTATACATCAACTGCTTAATTAACCCAGTAAACAACTCAACTTTCTACCCATTAAATTCAAGACTATCACTATTGCATGAAGTGGTTTTAAGGTATCTTTCTTAAAATACTCTGAATAACACAAAATAATAGGTTTATAATCAAATCATTTTATAAATGAATTTCCTGCTGAATGGTAAGTGAAAACTGCTTATATGCATTAGGATATCCAGCTTAGTAAGTTGCCCTTTACAATAACTGTTTTAAAATAATTATGTTTAATAAAATTCAGTTTGGAAACCTACTTTTCACAGAAGTCATTCAGAACACCCCAGTAACCTTCTGGAACAACAAACCATTCACAGTCACCTGGACCAATATTAATGTTAACTGAACAGAAATTGTTATTTTCTTGATGACCTGAAATGTGAAAAGAAAAAAATAATCAGCATACAATAAATTCTATAGAAAAACGTGTCTTTAGAAATGAAACCTTAGAAATGTTCAACAGAAAATGCTCCAGTGTTATTCAGTTGTTTATCAGTATATGTCAAGTCTTAGAGCTGAGTTTGGTCAACCCCTAACTTTTTCAGTAGGAGCTCTGTGGAAGGCAATCTAAATCATGGTTAAAAGCTTAGGTTGTGAAGCCAGGTTCCTTGGCTTAGTTATTTTGTGACACTGGGCAAGTTTCTAAACCTTTCTGATTCAGTTTCCTATAAGATTTGGTGATAATGATTCCAATAAGTCAATGGGTTGTTCTGAGGAACAATGAAATAAGGACTGCTTTGAATACTGCCTAATACTTGGTAAGTAATAAATATTAGCTATTATTGATATCATTACCACTTCTTCCTTGTGAACTAATTCCCATTTCTCACAAGTAGCATTAGGACATCAGTAGAGAGGCAAGAAGCCTGATTTTCAAACTGTATGTAGTGGCAGGAATGGTGTCAACAAAAATGGCTGAGCAGGGAACTTGGGGAACTCACCAGAAACACCAAACAATAAAAATAACAAAAACACCTGGTGAAAACTGTCAGAAGCAACCTCATCAGAAATTTGGACAATATAGTCAAAGGTTTACAGAAATGAACAACTGACCAAAAGAAAGGTGACTTAAACACAGGAGGATATCTGTCTGTCACTCACCATATCTCCATTTCTACCACTGCTGTGACAGTGAACTTAAAAAACAGTAGTGTGAATTCCTAGTGTGAGTGTCCCTGGTTCTAGCGGGAGCAGAGCAGATCTTGTTCCCAAAGAATTATGTTCTTCTGTTTTGTCTACCCTGCAGTTTCCCCAAAAGGCTGACAGAAAAGGGACTTCTCGTTCTTTCACCTACCTCAGAGCTATATCAGCACAAGTATTTCGATGCAGGAGGACCTCCCAAAACATTGCAAGACTAAAGAACAAGCTGGTGCCACCAAGGGCAAAAAACAAAACAAACAAACAAAAGAACCACCTGGAGCAAACAACAGACATCCCAAAGGCTTGGACGGAAAAGCTGGAGAGTGAGATTTCACAGGAATAAAGGCTTTGAAAAGTTCCTCTGGATACTGTAGAATTTAGAAGCCACATGGATGCCCAGGGCAAGAGGCATTTAAAGAAATCTGTCATATCACTGCTGAGATAATTAATGGAAAGGACACTTCAGTGCCCATATATGACAAGGAATATAGTCTTTGTAAAAGCAGTGTGACTACTACATATAAAAGGGATTCCCATGTGGCTCAGAGGGTAGAGTCTGCCTGCAATGTGGGAGACCTGAGTTCGATCCCTGGGTCAGGAAGATGCCCCGAAGAAGAATATTACAACCCACTCCAGTATTCTTGCCTGGAAAATCCCTTGGACAGAGGAGCCTGGTGGGCTACAGTCCATAGGGTCACAAAGAGTCAGACATGACTGAGTGACTTCACTCTCACTACATATAAAAATAGATAACTAATGAGTACCTACTGTATAGCACAGGGAACTCTACTCAATACTCTGTAATGGCCTAAATGGGAAAAGAACCTGAAAAAGAACAGATGTATGAATAACTGAAAAACAAACAAACAAACAGTGTGGAAAGTCACTAAATGAATAAATAACTATAGCCCATAACAAGCAACAGTAACAAACCTTAGAAAAGAGAGGAGAATCTGATTTCTGCTAACTGCCACAACATAATATTCAAAATGTCAAAACACTAGCTGAGCACTATGCTAAAGGGACAGAGACTTCAGAGACCACATTCTACAAATACTCAAGAAATCAGTTTTCAACAAAAACTCATGAGGTATGTAAAGAAACAAAGTATGGTCTAGTTATAGAAAGGAAAAAAAAAAGAAATTAACAAAAGGTATTCCTGAAAAGGCACAGACACTGGACTTCCTAGACAAATACTCTATATCAACTATATTAAAATATACTTAAAAAGTTAAGGAAAACCATGTGCAAGAACAAAAGGAAACAAGGAGAATGATGTCTCAACAAACAGATCATCAATCAGTTCACTTCAGTTGCTCAGTCATGTCCAACTCTTCGCGACCCCATGGACTGCAGCACGCCAGGCCTCCCTGTCCATCACCAATGAGCTTACTCAAACTCATGTCCATTGAGTCGGTGACACCATCCAACCATCTCATCCTCTGTTGTCCCCTTCTCCTCCCGCCTTCAATCTTTCCCAGCATCAGGGTCTTTGCCAATGAATCAGTTCTTCGCATCAGGTGGCCAAAGTATTGGAGTTTCAGCTTCAGCATCAGTCCTTCCAATGAATGTTGAGGACTGATTTCCTTCAGGAGGGACTGGTCGGATCTCCTTGCAGTCCAAGGGACTCTCAAGATGTCTTCACCAACACCACAGCTGGTGGTGCTCAGCTTTCTTTATAGTCCAACTCTCACATCCATACATGACTGCTAGAAAAACCATAGCTTTGACTAGATGGACCTTTGTTGGCAAAGTAATGTCTCTGCTTTTTAATATGCTATCTAGGTTGGTCATAGCTTTCCTTCCAAGGAGCAAGCGTCTTTTAATTTCATGGCTGCAGCCACCATCTGTAGTGATTGTGGAGCCCCCAAAATAAAGTCTGTCACTATTTCCCCATCAATAACCTCAGATATTTCTTTGCACTGATCACTGAGGAAGGCTTTCTTATCTCTCCTTGCTATTCTTCTGAACTCTGCATTCAAATGGGTATATCTTTCCTTTGCTCCATTGTTTTTCGCTTCTCTTCTTTTCATAGCTATTTGTAAGGCCTCCTCAGACAGCCATTTTGCTTTTTTGCATTTCTTTTTCTTGGGGATGGTCTTGATCACTGCCTCCTGTACAATGTCACAAACCTCCATCCATAGTTCATCAGGCACTCTGTCTATCAGATCTAGTCCCTTAAATATATTTCTCACTTCCACTGTGTAATTGTAAGGGATTTGATTTAGGTCATACCTGAATGGCCTAGTGGGTTTCCCTACTTTCTTCAATTTAAGTCTGAATTTGGCAATAAGGAGTTCATGAGCTGAGCCACAGTCAGCTCCTGGTCTTGTTTTTGCTGACTGTATAGAGCTTCTCCATCTTTGGCTGCAAAGAATATAATCAATCTGATTTCAGAATTGACCATCTGGTGATGTCCATGTGTAGAATCTTCTCTTGTGTTCTTGGAAGAAGGTGTTTGCTATGACCAGGGTGTTCTCTTGGCAAAACTCTGTTAGCGTTTGCCCTGCTTCATTCTGTACTCCAAGGCCAAATTTGCGTGTTACTCCAGTTATTTCTTGACTTCCTACTTTTGCATTCCAGTCCCCTATAATGAAAAGGACATCTTTTTTGGGTGTTAGTTCTAGGTCTTGTAGGTCTTCATAGAACCGTTGAACTTCAGCTTCTTCAGCATTATTGGTCGGGGCATAGACTTTGGATTACTGTGATATTGAATGGTTTTCCTTGGAAATGAACAGAGATCATTCTGTCGTTTCTGAGACTGCAACCAAGTACTGCATTTTGAACTCTTTTGTTGACTATGAGGGCTACTCCATTTGTTCTAAGGGAGTCTTGCCTGCATTAGTAGATACAATGGTCATCTGAATTAAATTCATCCAGTCCAGTCCATTTTAGTTCACTGAGTCCTAAAATGTCGATGTCACTCTTGCCATCTCCTGTTTGACCACTTCTAATTTGCCTTGATTCATGGACCTAACATTTTAGGTTCCTATGCAATATTGCTCTTTAGAGCATCAGACTTTACTTCCATCACCTGTCACATCCACAACTGGGTGGTGTTTTTGCTTTGGCTCCATCTCTTCACTCTTTCTGGAGTTATTTCCCCACTGATCTCCAGTAGGATTTTGGGCACCTACCGACCTGGAGAGTTCATCTTTCAGTGTCCTATCTTTTTGCCTTTTCACACTGTTCATGGGGTTCTCAAGGCAAGAATACTGAAGTGGTTTGCCACTCCCTTCTACAGTGAACCATGTTTTTTCAGAACTCTCCACCATGACCCATCTGTCTTGGGTGGCCCTACATGGTATGAGTCACAGTTTCATTGAGTTAGACAAGACTGTGGTCCATGTGATCAGTTTGGTTAGTTTTCTGTGATTGTGGTTTCTTTGTGTAGTTTTTTGTGATTATCAATGAAGAAACGCAAATCATAAGGAACGAGATAAAAGTCTGGGAAAAAACAATAACTGAAATGAATTCAGTTCAGTAGATCTGACCAGAATAAACAATCAGCAAATTTATAGACAGGTCAAATGAAACTATATATTCTGAGGAGAAGAAAGAAAACAATGAAAAAAAAATCCATAGACCCTAGAAGACCCATGGGACACGAGCATGCACATACACTGTAGGAGTCCCAGAAGATGTAGAGAAAGTGGCAATAAGAATATTTGAAGAAATGATAGTAAAAAACTTCCCAAATGTGACATGACACATGAATCTCCATATCCAAGAAGCTCAAGGAATTCTAAGAAAGATAAATTCAAAAATATTCATCCTAAGATAATAATACTCAAACTGTATAATGGCAAAGAAAATCTAGAAAGCAGGAGAAGAAAAGTGATTGTGATATAAACAGGATTGTCAACAAAATAGCTGGTTTCATAACGGAAACCATAGGGTCCAGAAAGCAATCGCTTAACATATTTATGTTGTGGAAGAGAAGAAAAAATTTAACCAAAAAAACTGAACTAAAAATCTGGCAAAACTATTCTTTAAAACTAAAGGAAAATCTAGTCAATCTGCTCTATAAGAAATGCTACAGTTTTTCAAACTGAAATGAAAGAATATAAGACAGTAACTCAAAGCTCTATGAAGAGATAAAGGACTAAGTTGAGGACTCACACTTCCCAATTTTAAAACTTATCTCAAAGGGAATCAAACCCGGGGGGTATTGGAATAAAAATGGAGATAAAAAATCAATGGAACAGTATCAAGATTCCAGAATTAAACCCATACATCTATTCAACTGATTTTCAACAAGGATGTCAAGGTCATTCGATAGAGGAAAAAAATAGTTTTTCCAACAAATGGTTCTGGGAAAACAGGTTACCTATATGTAAAAGAATACTGTTGGACCCCTGGCTCATACTATACACAAAAAACTAACTCAAAATGGATCAAAGACCTAAATTTAAGAACTATAAAAATCTAAGAAGAAAACAGACACAAATTCTTTACAGTTTTGGATTTTGCAATGGTTTCTTAAATATGACAACAAAGCATGTGATGAAAGAAAAAAATTAATTAAACTTCATTAAAATTTAAAAACTTTTGTAAATAAATGGACACTATCAAGAGAATGAAATAATAACCTATAAAATGGGAGGAAATACTGCAAATCATGTATCTGATAAAGAATTAGTATCCAGACTATATAAAGAACTCTTACAACTCAACAACAAAAGGGCAAACAACTCAATTAAAAAATGAAGAAGGAACTAGACAGACATTTTCCCTAGAGTAGATATACAAATGTCCAACAAGCACATGAAAATTAAAACCACACACACACACAAAGAAAGTCAAATCTGCTGGCTCAGCTATTAGAAAAAAATGGAAAATAAGCAATGTACACGAGGATGTGGAAGAAAAATTGGAACCTTTGTACACTGCTGTCAGGAATGTAAAATGGTGTAGCTGTTGTGGAAAGCAGTTTCGAAATCCTCAAAAAGTTAAACATAGAATTGTCATATGACCCAGCAATTCTAATTCTAGGTATATAATCAAAAGAAGTATAAATAAGTATTCAAACAAATTCTTGTACATGAATACATGAAACACTGTATTCATAACAGCTAAAAAGTAAACATCCCAAATGCCCCTCAACTGATGAATGAAATAAACTGTTCTATATCCATATGATGGAATATTATTTGGCCATAAGAAAACGAACCTCTGATACAGTATGGATGAACCTCAAAAACATGCTAAGTGAAAGAAGCCAGACACAAAAGGCAATATATTATATGATTCCATTCATATGAAACATCCAGAACAGGCAACACTATATGGCTAGAAAGCAGAAACTAGACATTATCAGTGGCTAAGAGGAAGGGGGAAATGGGATGACTACTTAATGGGTATGGGGTTTCCTTATAGGCTAATGAAAATGTCTTGGAACTACACAGAAGTCATGGCTACATGCCATAGTGACTGTATTAAATGTCACTGAACTGCATACTTCAAAGAGTTTAATTTTGTTATGTGAGTTTCACCTCAGTTAATAAAAATGTAGCTGCTCTTGCCACACTCTGTGCACACAACACCCTAGTCTTCTATGTATCACAGCATAATGTGAAGATAGTACTCGTAATACTACTGTCTCTTATCACAGGTAGATGGCTGGAAGTGTCCATGGCATGGACTCTAAGTAAAATTAAGCTGTAATTAAATCCAAGAACAAAGTGCTTGTCCCATGAAAGAACAAAGTGCTTGTCCCACGAAAAAGTATTCAAAGCAATTTAAAATAATTGAACCAAACTAATTAACATTTCTTCTAATACTAAGTTGTCTAATATAGTAACAGTAATGTGAACTGAGACGTGCAATAACTGCAAAGTATATACTGGGTTTCAAGGGGTTGTTTCAATAATTTTGTACTGATTACATGTTAAAAAGATTATTTGGAAATAACTAGGATAAAATTAACTTCATTTTTCATTAATGTTACTATAAAATTTTAAGTCATATTTAAGTCTATTTAAGTCATTTATATGACCTGCATTATATTTCTATTGGATAGCACTACCTTAAGGGAATTCTTTAGAAAATTCTTTAAGGTTCCATAGGACATTCTGAAAAACTATACCTTGTATACAAACCAACCAAAAACTCCCCAACATTCTAGACAGAAGTGACAAAGAAGTGATCTATCAAGTTTGCTTCCCCCTTGATTTGTAATGAAAAACTGCATTCTTTGATATAAGAATAATACTATTTGCATAAAATAATTCAAATTGATGAGAGAAAATTTCAGTTGAAATGAATTTTAATAGAACCAATCCAATTCAACATACATAAGAAAAATGAACTACAGAGAATTCAAATAACCTGCTTAGCATTTACACTGGTGTCTAAATGACAGAGTGGGAAGTAGACATATCTTGTACCATTTATTTCAGAACTGTTTCCACTTTATTCAACTATTCATAAAATATCACAGAATTGGGCTTCCAATGGCCTGAGGACACAAACTACAGCCTAATGGTATTAATCCTGGCTGTATACTAGAATTCTCTGAAGAACTTCCATTTTTTTTAAAAAAAAATATGGATGCCTGGCTCTCAATCTCCAGATACTAGTTAACTACACATATTTTAAAAGCTTATTAGAAAATTCTAATGAGCAGCCAGAACTGGGAACTACTGACCTACTTTACCCAGAAACAAGCATAGGCCTATCTTGAAACAATTTTTTAGCTACAATTCAATGAACAGGTAATAAAGAATGAAGCGATCTGGTCTTCAAATCATGGCTACTTCAAGGAGCACACAAACACCTGAGAATGATATGCAGTCTGTAGGCACTGGTATAACTAAACTCTTGATCACCAACACCCATCTTAATTGTTAAATATTTTGAACATCACCCTGTGAAATTTCATGTCAATCAAAGGGAGCACAAAAAAAGATGATATATTAGTGCTGGACAGAATTCTAAGTCTAAAACTAATGTAACTTCAGTTTACAAATGGAAAAAAAAAGACCCAGAGAAGAAAAGTGACTTGTCAAAGTGATAAGCCTAGTTGGTGGTAACATCTGGACTAGATACCAGGATGAGTCTAGTAATGTCTCCACATCAAGTGTTGTTGTAAACTGTACACTGCAATCCAACAAGGGGATTGCAACATACACTTTCTCTGTTAGACGAAATAGAAGGGAATAGATTAGAAAATGCATTATTCTAAAAAACAGTTTTTGCACTGTCATAATATAAAACATATTTCTTATCATGATTATGGTAAAAGTTTAGGACAACCCTGCCACTCTGCAGTAGATGGGATCAAAAACAGTCTTTAAGTCACAGGGACTTCTTTTCCCAGGAATACTCCAATGATCAAGTTTCCAGATTACACTGCTGTTATTTCAGGGATATTACATTTTTAAAGAGATACTACCAAGGGGGAAAAAATATTAATAATCTGAGCTCAGTTCAAGAGTCATATCTTGTAATAGAAACAATTCTATCAGTTCCATTCATTATAAATGAAAAGAATCCAGGTCTCTTTTGCATGTTTCACATTTTGATCAATTTGTGTGTCAACTTTTGGTTCATAAAAGTTACCTGGTGTTCTGCTTCCTGGAACTTTCATGTATAGTTGAACTGTGTTCATACCCAGTATGGTATGACCAACGTGGCTGAGAAGATTTCCTGCTGATACAACACGCACAAAAGCAGGAAGTTTAGTCAGCTCATGTAGCTGCAATTTCCACCTGCAATAAAAAAACACATCAAGAGTGAAACCCGGCTATAAATATGTGTAGTAAAAAACTTCAAGAACCTTGTGTTCCAATCAGAAAAACAATTAAATCTATTTTACTTCTGCATAGGAAAACTCTGGAATGCTTAAATTTTGCAAAGAAAACATCCCAACAAAAAGCATAAAAATTAAAGAAAAAAACTGATTCCTTATTTTTATAATTGTTGAATAATTTTACAAATATATTTTTATATAATTTCATGATTGTGCAACAACATATAGAAGGGTCTTGAAAATATAAACAAGAGTTTTAAGTCAAAGAAAATAATTGTAAAACCTGGTAAAAATAATTTGGCTAAAATCTGCATATTAATTTAGAAAAATGACAAGGAACAGAACAGAAGAGGAAACTAGACAATTCTCAGTCATGCTAACAGGACACCTCTTAGTATCAGTTTACAGAAACACTACTAGAAAGACTTACTTTTTGTCATCAGACAGGTCAATATTGGTCCCAAACTTTATGGTTTTAAAGGGTCCTTTCCTTCTCCTCCCAGAACTTAAAGAGAGAGACAATATTAGAAACATGCCTTTTAAACAGAAATACTAAGTGGACATGACAAATTACTTACTTATCTGAAGATGTAGATTCATTATCTGAGTGGTCTTTATGGTGACTTCTTTTCTCATTTTCTTCCTGTACATTAAGCAAAAAGCATTCCAGTTTAGTATTTATTCTGCAACCTTTTTACCATACAATTGAAAAGTTTACATATAGATAAATGGTGGAGTATTGAAGCTAAGTTTCTATAGACCTCTCTCACATGAAAAATTTCTTCAAAGACCACATTAAATAGAAAGCCAGGCAAAGTCAAAACTCACTGGCATGGTATCTAACCCCCTCCACCAGCCACATATTCTTCCTTACTAATCTTCTCCTATAAGGAGAAAAACTATAGATTCTCGTTCCTGCTCCATTTCTCCCACTTTTAAGAGTGGAAACTTAGGTTGAGAGGCCCAGAAGTGGCAATCTTGATTATAAATTTCCTCAACTAACAAAGGTGTGCATGTATGTGTAATTATATATGTATGCAATGCATATAGAAAGGCAGAGGGTAAGATTTTCTCTATTCTTTATTATGGACAAATGTGAGAAAGTTATTTCTGGGATAAATCTTTTTTCCCTCAAAATGAATTATACATGAATTATAAACATTTACAACATTAGCAAGTAAATTAAATGCTGGACAAATACAGGAGCTTTTCAATGCAAATATTACTATTATTTATGATTTCCCTGTCACTGACATGGTATCTTTTTACCTCTGTCCTACAATTTCTGACTTAGGTATACTTACTGACATTTCTGCCTCCCTCCCTTTAAATGTGTATGCTTTTTAAACATTTGTTAAAATTTTCACACGTCTCCAAAGCACACACAAAAACCATTGTTTCTTTGATTATGGATCCCTTTCTATTTAAACACTCTGCCTCTCATCATCTTCTTCCAAAAATTTCCTTGATGATCTCTGAATCCTGCTTATTATCTATTTCTTTTCTGACCATAATACTACCGTGGAGTTGAAGTATCTCAGAAGTTTGAACTAGAGAGATTTATATGAACAACAAATTTACTGCAACTCATATAAGTTGCAGGATAGTTTTTATTAGATGACTTTCTCTATATGACATAGGGAGTGGTAGTGAGAAAGGAACACAAACATATGATTAGCAGGTACAAATGCTGCCTAGATTGAAAATGTGAACTCAGGGCAGAATTTTAAACAGAGATAAGCAAATCTAATGAATTGCAAATAAAAGATTTTTGGCACATATTAAATTTTAGCTGTGGGATATGTATAGAACAACTTAGTACAGATAAGTGTTTTAGTAATACATTTAATAAAGTCACTTTTATGGATGTTTTATGTTCACTTTGTAGGAGAATTCACAAAGTTCTCATTTCAGTGCTAAAGGATTTTAGTAATGCTTCATTGCTGAAAGGCCTATGAATCTTAATAATAATCCTGATTATTTTTCAAAGTTTTGTTCCTTAATTTTCTGTATATTTTGAAATGATTTATGCCTCTCTTGGAGTTTTCTCTTTCAGACTGAGATAGGTAATGCTTCCTGGGAGAGTTATATATCAGATAATACTAACGTGAGAGTTTAATGGAAAGGCATAAGACAAGGAACTCTGCAAGCATACAGCAAACTTGAGACTTAGTTTATCCTCTAATATCAGCAGTTCCCAATTAGGAATAATTTTGCCTCACAGGGGACATTTGGCATGTCTGGAGACATTTTTGATTGTCAAAACTGGAATAGGAAATAGGGGGTGTGCTACGGACATCTAGTAGGGAGAGGCTAGGGAAGCTACTAAATACTCTACAATACACAGGGCAGCTCCCCACAACAAAGAACTATCCAACCCAAAATGTGAATAATGCCGAGGTTAAGAAACACTTCTTTAAATAGAAATATCCCAGAAATAACAGAGACATCTCACTAGACAGCAACAGTATTTATCAACCCATAGGTTTGCTTAGACTTAGTAGTAAGAGTGAACTGATAGCATTTATGATTATTTTTATAAAAATAAGAATAATAAAAAACTATTTTATGTAACAATAAAATAATGAGATGCTTACAAAAGCTCCCTTTCAAAGCAAAATACTATAAAATAACAATCTCCAAAATAAAATAATTTTCAGGAAATAAATACTTACTCTCAATGATTCCTGGAAAGAGGAGGCCTGGTACTGTGCATATTTAGCAATTGTAGTATGAGATCTATTACTTTCACAATGCCAGATTTTCTTTGTTCCAGTGGGATCCCAGTTCTCATCTGCTGGCTGCAACAACTGTGTCCTCACTTCTACCATATGTTCATTGTTAGCTTCTACCAAAGTTTTGGTAGAGAAAAGTCCCAGGTCTTCATAAATAAATAAATGTAGTTAATAAATAAAAAAAATATATTCGGAATAATATTTTTAAAAGTGGTTTTATTTTTCCTTTAAGTAAAAAAGAAAAATGTTTCATGGTACTCTTATCTAATTCCCCTAAAACACTAGGGCCTCTGCACACTCTGAAGCCCTCTGCACACTCTGAATCCCTGGACCTAACTGTCATGCCATCAACAGAGGGAGAAAAATCAAGGGGCCATGGAATGAAGATTCACTCATTTATTCAATCTCTGAAAGTGAGAAGAACTATTTAGGAGGCTACAGTACTTAATAGCAATATCAAGTTTTACATGAATCTTATATTAAAAATTTCTATTAGTCAACCTAAATCATAATTATATAACAGCATGAAAATAAAAGCTAAATTAAAAAAGTAATATTCCCTCCCTCCCTCCCTCTGACGGGAAAATATTAAAATGAAAATGTGAAAAATTACAATAAAAGAACAGAAAAAAGTTTCTGCTAGTGCTTTAGAAGTTAATAGATAGTAAAGGAAATACATATACTTTTCCTTTTTCTTATTTAAAGCTTACCCAACTTAAGAGCTCCAGCAAGGCCACGTATAACTGTAACAGGGTTGTTTGGATTTGTACAAAATTGATGTAATGGAGGAAAGAAAGCATCACGTTTATTTTCCAACTGCAAAATTAAAATATATTGTTAGATCTCCATAAAGTAGACCTTTTAGAAAATATTATGCCAAATTCACATTCATTATTTTTTACAATTTAAATAAATAATGCATTCTATGTGCCATTACTTCTACTTTTTATATTTTATAGTATTTTATCACTATGTCTTTTGATTCTAATTGGAATTAAGATAGTAACCATATACATTTCTCTTGTCCATTATATCTTGAACAAAATACGTGAGAGATAAAATTTAAACTTCAAAATCAAAATGGTTTAAATATTATTCAGCCTTAAAAAGGAAGAAAGTCCTATCACATGGTACAACGTGGATGAATCTTAAAGACACTTTAAATAAGTCAGTCACGAAAAGAAAAACTGTGCATAATTTAACTTACATGAGGTGTCTAACGTAGCCAAATTCATACAAATAGAAAACAGAGTGATGACTATCAGGGGCTGGGGAGACCAGGGAAGAGGGAGCTGTTTTGTAAATGGGTATTAAACTTCCTATCTGCCAGATGAAAATGTTCTGGAGAACTGGTTTAAACAATAAGAATATACTTAACACCAATGATCTATACACTTAAAAATGGTTAAGATGACAAATTTTATGTGATCTTTATTATAAAAGAGAGAAAAAAATCAGTGTTTAAAATCAATAAAAATTTTTTCATTTGGGGTAGAAGTGGGGAAATGGGAAGATGGAAAGAAATGGGGTAGGAGGACCTATTTCGGAGGAAGATAAATAAGAGTTGCTTTGACTGAACTCTTATCAAATTCCTACATGAGGTGTCTAAATGTCCATTAAGTAAAATGAATCCTCAGTTCTAAATAATCTATTAAGTCTTTTAATGACATATCTATCATCGCACTTTATATTCTTGAACACCTTTTTTTGGGGGAAGGTAAATATCATTTTTTTGGTAGATGGATAAAACAGAATGAACGTTAAGGTCCTTACAACTAGTAAAATGCAGATTTAAAACACAGCTTACTTCAAAAAGTTACTTTTTAAGTGTTTTTTGCCTAAATCTGTTAAAAATTGGGGACACTAAAAAAGTATTTTGCACTACTGTAATATAATCACAGTTAATATCTGAGAAGGCATGTTTTAAATGCTATTACAAAATCTTTTTGAGTACATCATTTTCGCCTGAAACATTCAAGCTGCCACCAATAATTTTAACGTTTCCTAAAGGGCATCCATATTGATTTAAAGCAAGATCTTATGAAAGACAGGTAGGTGCAAACACTGTTTGATTTATTTCTAGTCAGTCAATTCAGACTCACATAAATACTAGGTGTAGGTGGATTCAACTTGTCCTTTGGCAAGGGAGGGTATGGTGAAGATGGTGGTCTTGGTGGCGGACATTTATCCAATAAAATGCTACTGTTAGATAAGCCATTTTTACCTAGGTTCCTTTAAAAAAAAAAAAAACAGAAAGAAAGAAGGGAGAATAAATCAGCTGTACATTTATTTAGAACACAGAAAAAAAAAATCGGAATTAAATCTTAACTAAATTACTGGGTAGTTGAACAAATCCATAACATTTGGTTCCACCAGGAAAAAACTGAGAACAATTACTCATTTTAGTAAATATACTCCAGTAAATATAGGAATCAAGCTATCTCCCATTGAAGAAAAATAATAGAAAAGATACTGTGTGCTCAGTCACGTCCAACTCTTTACAACCCCATGGACTATACAGCCTGCCCAAGCCCTCTGTCCATGGAATTTTCCAGGCAAGAATACTGAAGTGGCTTGCCATTTCCTACTCCAAGGGATCTTCCCGACCCAAGGATCGAACCCACGTCTCTTGCTTTTTCTGCATTGGCAGGCAGATTCTTTATCACTGAACCACCTGGGAAGCCAGAAGAGATACTATAATACATGAGTTATTGATGACATTCCTTATACTATTGGTAATTTTCCAATTTTTTCTTTACCTAAAGAACAAACACAAACTCCAATTTCCTCTCCACCATCTTCCACCATCAGATGCCTTCCATTAAATGTTAAAACAATAACTTGACCAAAAAAGGTCTAGATAATTAGTAAAAATCTCTCTTCATGTGTCTCATCTCAGTAACCATAACAAGAATATCTTTGTGACAATTCTCAAACCTGAAAAGATCTTTTCATTTCTTTTCTCAAATGTTGGAAATAATTTTCTGTAAAACTCCTTGACAAAATTCAGCAAGACTCCAACCTACTATATTTTACAGCAAATGACACCATTTATAAAAATGAAGCATATAGTTCCTACCCATTATCTGACATTCTATTATAATAGCTATTACTTACTAATATTTGGTGTTTCTTTTTCTTTAATGATGGTATGTTAGTTAAATTATAAATTAAAGTATGGTATAATTATTCCCAAACTGCAATTGTTTTAGTATAAGGAAGAAAATGAAAGGTATTTTCAATTTCTTAAAGTTTCTACCCAACTTAGAAAATAAGCAAGATATAATTTTGAGCTTTCAAATCATTCCAGATTAACTAATTTACCTCACTCAATTATTACATGTTCAAAACCAACCATTACATTAAAATATCAAATATTCTTAACATTAAAATTTCTGATGAATTTGAAAATTATAATTATGGTAGAGTTAAAAAAACTTAGTAATTTTACTTACTGAAGAAGGAACTAGCGATTTTTCATCATAAACAATAAAGGGTGAAATAAAATTAATTTTTTCTTATTTTGCTATGCTTTTCTAGCTGTAGAATTTTGTAGCTTTTGTAGCACTGGCAAAACCTTACAAACCAGTCTGTTCTCATTGGCACTAATGAAAACTAAGGCTTGAAATTTCACTGAGATGTTACACTATAGCATCATGGATGATGCTTTTTTAAATTTTCTCAACTACAACTCCAAGTAAAAACAAGAGTTCAAGACAGGTATCAAAGAATGAAATAAGTTTAAAATAATTGACTCTTTTAAAAAAGTATGTGAAATACACATTAAAGTGAAATTCTAAGTTCAACTAACATTTAAGGTTAGAGGTCAAATAAATGAATATTCAACTCATTACCAGCTTTCAATAATTCTCCACAGTGTATCTGTACATTTAAAGACAGACATGATATTTAACCTCTTAAATTTAGGTATAAAATTGGTACTGATTCATAAACTCCATGGCAGTAGAAAATGGTTGGCTGGGACTACTAAAGAAACAATTCAAATATTATCATTAAACCAATGTCAAGATAAAACATTCACTTACAATTGCCACACAAATAAGTTTTCATGCTAAATCATGTATCAACCACTGTTTGGAATTTAAACAAAATTTCACTCCAAACACATAAAATTTGTTTGCCCGAGCAGGAGATGGATATACTATAGTACATAATTAATATTTTAAGGAATTAGACCAAGCATTTTAAAGATATGGATCAAGTATTAAATCTGTACCATAAAAGAATATCTCATGCTAATTAAACATGACACAAAAATTTAAGCTTCTGAAACAGTTTGGACATTGATAAATGAGGCAAGAATAAAGGGTTTGATCAGCAGAATTCTGCTTCTATCATTTGCGCAGTTCTATAACAAGAGTTAGAAAAGAGCAAATGGGAAAGTAAGTAAAAGATGTAGCTGCCTTTACTTTAAGATAGAAAAAAAAGTGAGGCATGACTAAGAGAGCTGAAATTGACTCAGCCATTGGATGCTGCAATTTCAACTGCAAACCAAAAGAGGCAAAAGTATTGTAATTGCCTTCTGATGATGCACAGCACTGACCACTAAGATGAACCCAGTAAGAGTCAGATTAACAATATCGAACACTTTAAAGACTAACCACATATGTGAAAATAAGAGGTTTAGTTAGAATGCACTATGTGATCAAACTGTAGCTAGTAGTTTCTCACTATATTTCAAACACTGACTCCCTGCCTAGTGAGGACAAGTCTGAAACAAACAGGAATTTCCCTTAAGGAACTGTTATAGGTAGCTTCTATATAGTGACTATAACCTTTGTCCACTGAAAACACTAAACGACAGAGATGTGGTTAACAGGAAGAGACTTGTATCTTTTAAACATGTATGTGCCCAACACTGTTCATCATACTTCAAGCCAAATAATGTATTTAATATAACAATCCAAATATATATATATATATATGTTTAATAATTCAAAGTGGAGAAAGGCATTAAAGTTAAAGAAGCAGATGTTGGAAAGGATTTAGACATTATCCCATTTTAAATCCTTTTCTCCCATTTTGAAACTCCTTTCCTGAACAATGTAGATTATGCTATTTAGTCATTGCCCACCTACTTTATGGGCTTCCCCAGTGGCTCAGACGGTAGAGTATCTGCCTGCAATGCAGGAGAGATCCAGGTTCAATCCCTGAGTCAGG